>NC_057849.1:132023716-141256216 GCF_015237465.2 Chelonia mydas | reverse complement strand
CAGAGCCTACTCTCCTTCATCCTGTGATGCAGGAGGTGGCCAGCAGGGGAACTGCTGAGAAGCTGCAAGAGGGAAAGGAACTGCTCTGAACGTTCCAGAGCTGCTCCTGTGGCTGAAGGGAAAGCAATGAGAGGCAAAACCCTCTACTTCCAGTCCACAGCAATGAAGCTGATACAAACAGTTTAAAACTGGCAGTGCATAGCTCAAGAAACACATTTTAGCTTCATCTTATAATATTTTCTTCTTAATACAGTTGTCTTCAAGGGCCACAATTAGACTTTTCAGAGCTTCAGGAACCCCCTGGATCACAAACTGTACACCACTGTATTAGTGTGATGCTTTTGGTACTTACTTCAGGTCTGAGGATAGCCTTCTTACAGGCCTGACATAAAGCACCATTCTGGGAGAAACTGAGGGGAAGGCGACGGGTTCGATTCTGGCAAGTCGGCTCCTCACATATTAACCAACTCTGCAGAAGGAGAAGGGAAAAGAGAGGATTAAATAAACTTTACGATGATTAATTCAAACTACTACTTCCTTTTTTCCACCCAAATGTTGAACTCTGCCTAGATGATTTTAACAATGTTTAAAAAGGAGATACTCTCTCTGATGATAAAGTACTCTAGGAAAACACTAACTAGTAAGCCTCAACATCCTCTGGGAGGTTGGTATTGTAAATAATACTCATTTTAAAGATGTAGACACTGAACTACAGAGAGGTCAAGGTACTTGCCCAAGGTACGCTAGCAAGTGGTAGAGCCAAGAAAAGAACCAAGCAGTCCTGACATCAAATTCCTTGGTCTACCCGAGGGATCGGCAAGCTTTGGCCCGTGGGCCGCCAGGGTAAGCCCCCTGGCAGACCGGGTCGGACTGTTTACCTGCCGCGTCCGCAGGTTCAGCCGATCACAGCTCCCACTGGCCGTGGTTTGCCGCTCCAGGCCAATGGAGGCTGCAGGAAGTGGGCCGAGGGATGTGCTGGTCGCCGCTTCCCACAGCTCCCATTGGCCTGGAGTGGCAAACCGCGGCCAGTGGGAGCTGTGATGGGCTGAACCTGCAGATGCGGCAGGTAAACAAACCGGCCCAGCCCGCCAAAGGTTGCCGATCCCTGGTCTACCCATTATACAACACTCTTCCCCTACTGCCATAACATACTGTATTCTACGCTGAACAGATGCATAACCCCAGGTGTGTGTTCTGCATCTACTTTCCTCTTCCACAACTGTGCAGCGAAGCAACACTAGCGGGACAATTCTGGGGCAGCATGACAGAATAGCAAAACATTTAAGTTTCTTTTCATTCGCTGGCTTCTAGCAGGTATAACCTGTCTATTTCCATATTAATCTTAAGAAATTGCCATATAGACCCCACAGAGGTCCTGCTAATTGTCTCATTCATAACTTTTATTTTACATCTCCCTCCCACACCCATCCAGTGTTGCTTCATGGGGTACTGACATAATTTGCTTGCTTGAGTTCTAGGGGGAAGTAAGGGATTACAATATGGATCTATTTTGGTGGCTTTCCTAGTGATAAGCAGTGATTCTTCCATAGGAGGACCCAGCAAATCCAACACTGATGGACATGATTACAAAGCATTCCCCAATCTGTCCGGCTGAGCAAAAAAAAAAATCTGGCCCAGCTTGTTCTGACACAGCCCAGGCAAAGTGTGCAGAATCTCTCTCAAGAACACAGAGGTAAGCAAAAGAGTGAAGAGTGGGAGCACTCCTGAGGCTAGTGCAATACTCCCTGTTTATGCCCAGGCAGAACAAGCACAGCATCTATCAGTGCACTACCTTTGCTCTCAAGGGAGGGTTTTATGCACCTCCAAGCAGGACAGGGAAGGTTTTTCTGACTAACATCATGCTAGAGGCAAATTCCACAGCACTGCAGAATTTCTATGCAGAATTTGTGGTTTACACAGTACCATAAAGCGGGCCAGAAAAATAAGAGACTATTCAGACACACAATGACAGAGAAACATTTTGAACATTTCTTGTTTGTAACACTTGCTCAGTGGGTTTAACTTTTAGAAAATGCAATTAGATATAAAATTAGGATTAATATAAAATTAAATGTTCAAAGGTCTGGGAATTCCAAGAGTTAAGGTATCTCCTTAAGGGTTAGCTATATACTTACGTAGTCCTTTTTTAGTGCCATTTTCATGGTTAAATGTAAACAGCTATTAACTAGTTCTTAGGATTCTTAAACTACATAGAACAATACAGACTACATTAATGCTTCAAGCTGAAGCCTTAACTTTTGGAAGTTCCTAAGTTCAGGCCTGATCCAAAGCCCATTGAAGTCAATGGTGACTCTATTGACTTGAACAGGTTTGGTTCAGCTCCAGTTTTACATATAACTATTTCATATATACATATTACATATACAATTACAAATACATATCGCGTATACAATTACATATAATTAGTTCTCAGCTCCAGTTTTACATATAAATCTCCACACATGTACTCAGATTACAAAAAAAAGTACAAGTGCTACTAAATTGCAGCACATCTGTAAATGACTCATATTTAACTGACTTGGGGGCAGCCAAAATCCACGTGTGAAAATGCCAACTTTAAGCATTCTTCACTTAAAAACTACTGGACTGATTTTCTTCACACTTGAAAGATAAACTAATATGATTACTCTCTATAAATACACAAGGGGCGGGGGGTGGGGGGAAGGGTAGATACCAGAGAGGGAGAAGAGCTATTTAAGCTAAAGGACAACATTGGCACAAGAACAAATGGGTATAAACTAGCCATGAATAAATTTAGGCTGTAAATTAGAAGTTTTCTAACCATCAGAGGACCAAGGTTCTGGAACAGCCTTTCAACAGGAGTTGTGGGAACAAACAACCTAACTAGTTTTAAGATGGAGCGTTGTAAGTTTATGAACATAATTAGAAGAGGCATTGCCTATGATAGCAGGGAACTGGACTCAGTGACCCGGGAGATCCCTTCTAGTCCTGTCATGGTATAGACAGAGATGGTAGATTGGGAACTTCTATCCTCCCTGTCGCATAACATATAAACAAGGGAACATTCAATGAAATTAAAAGATGAGAACATAAAAAAAAAACAAACCCCACCAAAAAAGACCCCAATAAAAAGAACACTTTTTAACACAAGTGATTGAACTGTGGAACTCATTACTACAGGAAGTCAATGAGACAAAAAATTTAAGATTTAAAAGAGTGGGTATTTATAGGGATTTCAAGAATACCCAGAGCTATCATAAATAGATAAAAACAAAAATTATGGAAGGCATATTAAACTTCATGCTTCAGGCGTTAAAACAATAACTACTATATTAGGAAGAGACCAATGCAAGGGACAGATTGTCACACATTTATCTATTGAGGGGAGGTCTCACTGAGATTGGGCAATTTTTTTTGCCTGAATAGTATATTTGAAAAAAATGCAGTTTCAGTCAACTCTAAACTATTCACGAATTTGACCCAAATTGTCAAATAGTTTCAACCAAAAAAAATTATTTTTTCAGGCTAGATTCACAATGAAATTTAGGTGCCATTCAGAAAAGAGGAGGAGGTGGTGTCCCTTTGTACTTAATAACACACTGGTTAAGGCATTCACCTGGTATGCAAGAGGCCAGTGCTTAATTTGTAATAAAAGAGGTGCTGGGGCTCAGGCAATTTTTTTACATTCATAACTGATGCCGCAAGCCCAGAGGTGCTGAGGCTATGAACTGCCAAGCTCAGAGGTGCCAGGGCTCAACATTTTAAGAGACTGAGGTTAATTTTCCCACTGTGTAGCAGGGACTTCAAACCAAGTATCCCACATCCCAGGTAAGTGTCCTAATCACCAGGCTATTCGAGGGTGGGGGGTGGGAGAGAAGCTCTCTCTTGTTGAAGTTTTTCCACTTTGTATAAATACTTAAATATTAATTGGTCCAGAGAGAGAGAGAGAGAATTACTCACCCAGGTACAAAATATGCCTTGTGAGGTATCATTTGAAAGCTAATAACTTGCTGGTCAATAATATCATGGTGAAATGTACATAGCAACATTATATATAAAGTTATGAATACCCCCTATATGATGTTTGTTAGCATATGTTCTAACCCACCCAGCCATGTGAAGGCAAAAGTTGTTAAACAAGTCTATCCTCAACAAAGGAAGAAATGGTTACTTAATGTAACTGTGGTTCTTCGAGACATGACGTAAATGTGTATTCCACTTAGATCTGTATGTGCCCAGTGCACTGGAGCTGAAGAAATTTATGTAGCGGTACCCGTAGGGGTGGCGTTCACATCTCATGGCTGCAGCTCCTCACCTGGCTACATGAGGCAGCTCTGCCCTGATCCTCTCTCAGTTCCTTCACACCAAAATGCACAGAAATGAGATTCCAATGCAGAGAGGACAGAGGGTGCGTCGTGGAATACACATCTGCATCACAACTCCGAAGTACCACAGTTACAGTTAAACTTCAAAAACAGACTCCAACGAGAAACTGCAGAATTGGAATTAATTTGCAAACTGGACACCATTAAATTAGGCTTGAATAAAGACTGGGAGTGGCTGGGTCATTACACAAAGTAAAAACTATTTCCACATGCTCCTTTTTCCCCCTACTGTTACTCACACCTTCTTGTCAACTGTTTGAAATGGGCCATCCTGATTATCACTACAAAAGGTTTTTTTTCTCCTGCTGATAATAGCCCACCTCAATTAATTGGTCTCATTACAGTTTCTATGACAACTTCCACCTTCTCTGTATGTATATATATTTCTTCTTACTATATGTTCCATTCTATGCATCCGATGAAGTGGGCTGTAGCCCATGAAGCTTATGCTGTAATAAATTTGTTAGACTCTAAGGTGCCACAAGTACTCCTTTTCTTTTTGCGGATACAGACTAACACGGCTGCTACTCTGAAACCTATCTTCCTACTGTATTTTCACTGCATGCATCCGATGAAGTGGGTTTTAGCCCATGAAAGCTTATGCCCACATAAATTTGTTAGTCTCTAAGGTGCCACAAGTACTCCTCGTTTTTTTTTTGTTTTTTTTTTAAGTTACAGGAAGTAACCGTTTCTTCAAGTAGCTGCAGCTGTACATTCCACATAGGTGACTTACAAGCCATCCCCTCTGTCCCTAGCAGGCAAGGCGTGGAGTCTACCTGAACAATGACTGCAGAACCTTTCCACTTTGCATCCCCCTGGAAGAAACAATTATGGCATAATGGTTCGTGAATGTATGCATCAATGACCATGTAACAGCCGTGCAAAAGTGCAATACAGAAACGTCTCTGAGAAATGCTATGGATGCTGCTTGTGCCCTCATAGAATGAGCTCGCACCTGCTGAGGAGGCAGAGCCAAAGCTATTTCATATGCAGTTTCGATGCAGGATGGTATGCATTTGGAGTCTGTCTGCAAAGAGACCGCTTGACCCTTCATGCAATCTGTATATGATGGCATGGCATTGGAGAAGACTGATCTTCCCTGAATGGGGGGATGAAATGCCAATATTGCTGCCAGATGCAGTTTCAATGAACTAAACACAAGCCCCAACGATTGAAGGTGCAGCAAGTACTTCAAAATGTCCTGGATAGAGACCAGCAATGTTTGTATTCCGCAACTAATGACCACACCAAAAATCTCTTCCATTTCACTGACTAGGCCATCCTGGTGGAGAGATTTCTATTGTTAAGGAGGACTTTCTGGACAGCCTCCGAACACCACTCTTCCTCTTTATTCAGCCATGCAGCAGCCATGCCATGACACGCAGGGAGCTGAACACAGGACGTAAGGAGTGGCCTTGGTTCTGAGTAAGTTGGGATGGTAAGGAAGTGGTTTGGGATGCTGAACAAACAGTGCATAAAGGCAGGAGAACCAGCTCAGCCTCAGCCATGCCGGGGCAGTGATAACGAGCTTGGCCCAATTCTCCTTGAGCTTGAGGATGACCTGAGGGATGATCAGGGGAATGGCATACAGAACAGCTAACTGCCAGCTGAGGTGGAAAGTGTCGGACTGAGGCCCCCTCGAGAGCAGAATAGACATTTCCTGTTATCCCTTGTAGCAAACAGGTTTACTGCTGGGACGCCCAAAACTGTGAAGATGACCCGGAGTACATTTGTCCTCAGATACCACTCATGACTTAGGAAAAATACCCGATGAGATGGTCAGCGAGATGATTCTGAATCCCCGGCAAGTGAATGGCTATCAGAGTAGTGTTTTCCTCAATGCAGAATTGCCACAGCCAGATCGTTTCTAGACAAAGCAACCTGGAGTGTGCTCCTTCTTGTTTGTTCACATATTATATCACAGCAAAATTGTCAGTACGTATGTGAACTCCTGAGTCTCTGATACGGTCCTGAGAAGTATGGCATGCATTGTAGATGGCCTGAAGCTCCAGAACTTTGATATAGAGTGAGGCCTCTTGCTGTGACCACGGCACCTGTATTTTCAGAGACCCCAGGTGTTCCTTATAACCTATCAAGGAGATGTCGGTAACAACCAACATGGTGGGCAAGGACCAGACAAAGGGAATGCCTTGGCAAATGTTCTCTGGATTCATCCACCACTGCAAGGAGTCCAGGACCAGTGGAGGAAGATGAATCAGTCTATCTAAAGGGTGAAGAGTGGGACACCAAACAGTCTTGAGCCACACATAAAGGGGGCAAAGGTGCAACCTTGCAAACTGGACCACCTACGTGCAAGTGGCCATCTGGCCCAAGAACCTGAGACTTGTCCAAACTATCGTGGAAGGCTGAAACTGCAGACTGAGGTACAGGCGGCAAACTGTCTGAAAACGGTAAGTTGGCAGAAACGCTTTTGACGTAGTGGAATCTAGCAATGTCCCAATGAACTAGGTTTTCTGAGTGGGAGCCAAGGTTGCCTTTCTGGTGTTTAGGATGAGACCAGATGGTCGAGCAAGTGCAGTGTCATTCCGACATGAACAAGAACTTCCTCTCTGGATCTGCCCCTCAGTAACCAGTCGTTCAAATATGTGAAGATGTGAATTTCCTTCTTCCAGAGGTATGCTGTAACAACGATCATTCATTTGGTAAAAACTTGGAGGCAGAAGAGAGGCAGAAGAGAAGTACTCTGTACTGAAAGTGGTGTTCCACCAGGGCAAAACAAAGGAACTTTCTATGGTTTGGCAAAATCGCCACATGAAAGTAGGTATCCTGAAGGTCCAGAGCAGCAAGCCAGTTGTTCTGACACAACAGGGAGAATAGTAAACGGAATGACCATTTGGAATGTCACGTACCTGATATATTGGTTGAGATCACAAAAGTCGAGGATGGGTCTTACCCCTCCCTTGGATTTGGGTACCAGAAAGTCCCAGGAGTAGAAGCCATGACTACGGTGTTCCAGCGGAAACTCCTCCACCACTCCCAAAGTAGAGAGCAGACCTGCTCAAGGAGCAGTATCTTGTGAGAGGGGTCCCTGAAGAGAGACTGGGAGAGAGGATGGAGAGGAGATGTGGAGAGGAACTAGCTGGCCTAACCTGATCTGACAGTGCTTAGGACCCAGCTGTCAGTATCAAGCCCTAAGTATTGTGAAAGAGGGTTAGCCTATCTTCAAGGACCACATGGTAGCCTAGAGACCTTGAAGGAGTGCAGTGTCTTGTCAGTCTTATCAGAGAACAGCGTTTGACCGTAGAAGAGCAGATCCTCAATGGCTTGCTGGACATAGGGCACAATGCCTGAATTTTGCAGCCAGGAAGCCCTCCTCACGGTGACCACGGAAGCCATCACCCTAAGAAGTCTGAGAAGTCTAGTGCGGACTACAAGGATGTCTTAGCCACTAAGCAGCCCTTCGTGAGAAATAGCCAAAATTCATCTTGCTGGTCTGAGAACTCTGACATAACTGTGCAGTGAACAAAATCCTACTTGGACAGCAAGGTTTGCTGGTTAGCAATTCATATCTGTAAGAAAGAAAAGGTGTCTTCCTGCCATGAGGTGCATTCATTCAGAGTCCTTATGCTTGAGGGTGACTTAAACCTGGCTTGATGGGCTCTGTCCCTTGCCACAGTTACAAATAGGGAATCTGAGGCCAGATAGGAATAAAACAGCTCAAATCCCTCAAGGAACTGTAGCACCTTGGAACCCAAATAATCACCAGTCATGTAATTATGATATGTTTTGTACAAAGATGCCATGTAAGGTATCATAGGAAAGGTCATGATCTCCTGAAACCCATTGTTCTGTCATAATATGTAGATCATTAGTGCGTATGAAGTTATGAAATTTTGCTGTATGGTTATTATTGAAATACTCTAAGTTTGGGAATTGTCCCTTGCTAGTTCTCCAGTGACAATAAAGGAAATTATCCACACCCAGGTGGGCATTAAACGACCATTAATCAGCAGGGGAGTCATAAACAAGGGATTTACAATTCTGTAAGAGAACCACCACACAATGGTGATTGCTCAACCTTGTGACTCAGCGAGACCCAGCCCAGACATGCCTGGGCTAGTTTCTTTCCAGGAAGATGGACTATAAAATGAGGAACAGTGGCATTGTACTTTTACCTTTCCCCTCCCCCACCTATGCTGGGAGCAACAAGAATGCTGGGAAGACAAAGACTTGAACTGAGGAGACTAGGCTTAAAGGGAAAGCCTATGTATTAAGGGCTGTAACCTACCTGTAACATCCAGTGGGGTGAGAAAAACTGCTTAATCCAAATACTGCTTAGGTTAAAGATTTAGACTGTGAGCTTACTTTTTATTTTCTTTGATAACTACTGACTTCTTGTGCCTACAACTTATAATCACTTAAAATCTATCATTCTGTAGTTAATAAATCTGCTTTATATTTTATCTAAAACAGTGTGTTTTGGTTGAAGTGATTAGTAAATCTCATTTCAGTTTACAAAAGCTAGTGTGTGTCCTCTCCACATTGAGGGAGGGGCAGACTGCGTAATGAACTTACACTGGTCAGGCTTCTCACCAGGGCAAGATGGTACAGTTCTGGAGTGCAAGGCTGGGGACTTGGGAAATTTGCTGGTGCCTTTCTCTGTGTGATTTGTGCGTGGCTCAGGGAACATTCGTGCAATCTAGCTGGGTGTGGGGCTCCACATGCTGTTGTGCTGAGTGATAACAGGACCTGCCGGGGTTTGCTGCTTGTCACTAGCAAAGCACTGTAAAAGACAGCCCAGGCTGAAGAGTTAGGGGGTCACAGCAGTACCTCAGTTCCAGGTTGTACTTAGGTGTCCCGTCACAGGAAGGAAATAGCACTTTTCCATGTGCTTAACCATAGGCGATATCAAGCCAATGTGTTCCAGAGGGCCATAGCCAGTTCAAGGAGCACATCGTTGATACAGAGGGTGACTCTCCCAGGGGCAGACAGCTGCAGGATAGCCACTAGATTGTGGGTATTCTCTTGTAAGAACTCCACTTGGATACTGAGGGAAGCAGCTATGTGCCACAAAACGTCTTGGGATGCCTTAAATTCTTCTGGTACCAAAAGGAGGGATCAACCAAGCAGCACAAAGTCATCTGGGGATCAAGACAAATCCCTTCACTGGGTTAAAGCTGGATCCCGTTCTAGGGCTGATGGACCTGGGGGAACAACTATGGAGGCTCTGCACAGAGAAGGAATGCCAGTGCGTGGGCCTGCAGTGAATTGGCGGTCACCACCACAGACCTCGCCTTTGAGCATGATGAAGAGGACTCCACAACTGATTCCATGGAAGCCACTGACATTGGTGGTCAGTAGGCACTGGGCCAGAGGATTCTGTCTCAACCATGAGACGAGCGCCACTCCTGGTACTTGCAACGGTCCACTGATGGCCCCTAATATTGGTCAGGCAATGGAAAACGGGAGGATGATGACCCTGACTCAGACACCGAGGAGCCTCCCCACAGCTCCCAGTGGCTGCGGTTCACCGTTCCCGGCCAATGGGAGCTGCGGGAAGCAGCGCAGGCATTGAGCACACACACACCTAAGTGGAATACACAGCTGCATATACATGAAGAAGAATGTGTGTTTACTCCAATTTACATATAAGTAGTAAACAGGGTCCTGGAGACAGCAAGAGGGGGAAATGGCAGGAGACCAGGCAATTCTGCATTTCAGCATACACGGGGAGGAGAAAGAGCATGAATAGACTCCATGTCGCCTTCTTTACTGTTTGACTAAATTTTGCTTTGAGGGGTAATCCTCAGAAGAATCCTCTTCAAAGGGTGACTGGACTATAAAAGTGAGGGGCAAGAACACTCCAAGGCATCTCTCTCTCACTCTCTCTCTTTCACATAAGAAGAAAAAGGAACCAGCCTTTGGACTTTGGGAGGGGTTCTGACCTGAGAATTTGGTGAGTCCCGTTGCTGGGAACATGTGGTTAGGATCTGACCTTGAACCAAGTCTAGTTTGTTAAGTTTTAGTTACTAGAAAGCATTTTATCTTTATTTTCTTGTAAGCATTTCTGTCTTTAATGCCTTGTACTCACTTTAAATCTTTGTAGTTAAATAAATTTGTTTTATTTTTAATCAAAACTAATCCACTGTTGTGTTTACACTGAACTGTTTGATAACTCCAGTTAAAGTAGCAAAACTATTGAATATTGACCCTTTACAGGGGCAATGGACCTCTAATATCTGAACTGTCCAGGAGAAGGCTGGACAGTGAAGAACACATATTTTGGGGGAAAATTTGGGACTGGGAGTGTGCTGGGGTCACCCTGTAGGAAGTAACCACGGCTGCTGAAAGCCAGAATGTAGCTGGTGTATTGCTGATTGGCTACTGGGGTCAGAGTTGCTGGACCAGGGCTGTAGCTATACATAGACAATCAGGGTGTGACCTGTATGCTCTTTCGGAGCAGCCCAGGCTGAGAGCTACAACAGCAAAGCATTGTGAGGCACCCAAGGTTGCAGGGCAGGCAGTGACAACCCTCACTGGTCTGGACTGCACCCCGGAATGTGACAATCTCCCACCTCTTTTGCTTGCTTTCTGCCAACTGTTGGCATTTAGAGCCAATGATCAAGGATTTGAAGAGCCACATAAAAATGATTCATTTGTAAGGAGTTGCTTATATTATTTCACTGAGAAGTACATAGAAAGGGCCACCAAACCTATCATGTAGTAATTACACTTGAAGCAAATTTCTTTATGTAACTACTTTTTATTCACTGCTTAAGAAAGAACTATGAACATTCCTGGTCACACAATGCATGTGAGGAAAACAAGAATCAACAGATGACAGCCAAACTGAAAACAATCACCATATTTTAAGACAATAACAAAACGTCAACATTCTACAACTCATTTATATTCTTCTTTTGCTTCTAATTATTAAGAAATGTCTAGTTATTGACAGACATACCTGAAATTTATTTTTCTAGATAAATTACAACTCCATAGTTCACTGAGGTATGTTAAAAACTGGGGAAGTGCTAAGTTGTCAAGTCACCTGCATTTAAAGCAAATACCCAACTGTATCTCTGACACAGATACTGACTAAATGTCCCTTCAATTCATATAGAAAACAGATAATGTAATTGTCTAGACTTCCTACCAGTTATAATTAACATTAAAGAGGTCTTTTCTTCTTTGTCACCTCGCTATTCAGTACTTATTTGCGTTTGTTTGTACTTACTATCTGTTAATCTCTCTTTACAAATGACAACAATAACTAGTGCTATTATGCATGGAAATTAAACATGTAGATAAATGTGTGAAGGGAGCTATTTTTGAAAAAAGCAATATTAAAAGCATGTAGCTCTTTATGTCTCTTGTTTTGCTTTGATAATTAAGCTCTGGTCTTGATTTGGTTTAAACAAAAAACTTTTCCAAGGACATTCATGTTGCAATCAAATTCAACATATGCACTCTGTTTAGTTTCAATTTATTCAAATGCAGGATTGTTAACCCTTATTTGACTCATGCCCATTGTCTTTGCTGACCAAACAAAACCAATCCTTCATTTCCCAGCAGCTATTGTTAAGTCTTTAAATTAATTTATGAAATAGCAAATAAAGTCATGGCAGGAAACCCGCAGTTTTGAATTTGCTTGGTGTCTTCACCTCTGACTACCATGATAACAACGGTGACAAGCCTAAAAAGAAAAGGAGTACTTGTGGCACCTTAGAGACTAATAAATTTATTTGAGCATAAGCTTTCATGAGCTACAGTTCACAAGCCTAGTGATTCTAACAATTCTTGATTCAAATGCCTAGCTAAGTGTGAGAAATGTAAGACAAGGAGATTGGAGAAAATGTGTGATGTAAAAGAAAATCCCTGAATTATATACTATGTCCACTAAGTATAGCTAACGGAGAAAAGAATTGCAAGTGAAAAGTACTGCTCCCTCTTCTTAAGCATGTTGCTGATACTCTAGCTTTTTGCATACTGCAGTTAGACAAGCATTATAAATATTATCCTATTGTAAACTTGCTATCTTAACTAGCTGAGCATGATGATTATTCTCTAATACAGCAACACTTTGGATATCTTGTAATGGGCTCAATGGTATGTTTCAGATAGGCTTTATTTCAGCAATTACTTAGGTTGATATTAACTCAGCCGTTGATTCTTATGTATGGCATAAAATAGTCAGATGTTATGCAATGTATCATATGATAAGCCAAACTATAAGACTTTTTTTGAGGCCTTGTCTAATAAGAAATGGGTCCTCATTCTACATATTAATAGTGAGCAAATAGAGGAATTACTGCAACATTCTTGGATTTTGTTTAAGTACAAAAAAGTTTGTTTTGCTTACTGCATGAACACATTTTAAAGAATTTTAACAGCACCTAACTTCCACAAGAACAAAAATTGGTCAAATCTGAAAACCAAAAACCACAGAGAAAACAAAAGACACGACAAATGCCCAGGCAGTCAGTTGCAAGAAAACAAGTACATTCTACAGCCTGGTAGCTCCATCTACTGCTGGGCATGCATATGCAAAAGGGGGAACTACTGTATATCAGCAGCTCCATGATATTCCAAGTAGGGAACTTCCAAGTAAAAAGGTAAATGCAAGAGTTGCCTGGGAAACAGAATTTCAATTTTACCATCAATTTCTAGGTTTTGGAATTTTTCTGGTCTGATTCAGGATGGAAACCCCCAAACTCAATTTTTTTTCTTCACAGATATTCTGCAATATTTTGTCTCGGAAATAACAAAACGTTCCCACAGTGGAAACACATAAGTGTTTCTGAAATGAAATATTGCTACACAGGATCCCTGGCAGACTACAGCAGACCCAGGAACTCCAGCTCTGCAGGAGCCCACTTAGAGGCTGCTCCAGAGCTGTGGAGCTTGGAAGCCTGGGCTCCCCATCACTGAACCCGGTTGGTTGCCATGGAATCGGGGAGCCACAGATCTGTTAACAATTTTTCAGAAAAAATGAAAATTTTCTGTGTAAATTTAGATTTTGTGGAAAGTGCATTTTCTGTCAAAAAACCATTCCAACAGAAAATTTCCAGCTAGCTCCAGCCAATGTGTAAAACTAAAAGAGCTACACAAAAAATCCAAGATGCAATATTCAATAGGAGGAAGGAAGATAATGCTGAAAAAGACAGAGATGATAATGGACAGCAAGTTAGAAAAGCACCTGAAAGGCAACAGCACAAAAAAGGAAATATACTTGCTATCTATACAAGTATGATGTATTCAAACACATATGAATCTGGTGTATTGCATTTAATTCTGGGCACCTCATTAACTGGAAAGATAAATACTGACAAAAGGGATAGAAAAGACAAAAAATATTATCAGGGACTAGAGATACTGAATGATACATTTATACATTTAAGTTTAAAGAAGCTAAATATGTAGAGTTAGTGATGAATAAGGAAGGAGTAACAACATAATAATTACACAGTTGAAGGGTGTAAACATACAGAAGGAAAAAGAATTACTGAGGATGATCAAAGCACATAGGAGGTCACAGAGGACGCACTGTTTGGAACATTGAAAACTGGAGTGGAGAAAAATTTCAGAAAATGTAGGGAAAAAAGTCATACATTTAAAGATAGATAAACTCATTCAGATGACTAAAATTTTCCTTTCTGGGTCCAGCCTTTCCTCCTACCCAGACCAACGTACTTTGCCCCCTTTCTCGTCAGACACTGGACACACTTCAGACATGAGCTGGGGCTCCAGAGCTTCACCGTGCTCCTTTTGTCTGTCCACACAAAGACTATTTCTGAAGCTGTATAAAATACAATCTTATTGGCAATAGAATTAGTTTAGCTAGCAACCTTAGATGACACTACTATGCATAACAAGTCCAATACAGGAGCACAGAGCACAGCTGTAATTGTCCTTAAAGAATTTATCTGGAATGAAGGAGGGCAGACTGGAAGAAGAGGTTAGTCCCAGAGTGGAAAATTTCTTCCCTGATAACTTCCTGTCTGCTTGCATGTCCCATAACAGGGCTGTTCTCCTCTCTGCAGTTCTGCTTGCAACATGTCACAACATTCTCTGGCTTGTAAAAATTCTTATAAGATGATTGGCATTGAAGTTATTGTTGCTAATCAGTGAACTGTGTACAGTAGGCTAACTAGTACACAAACTACAAACTTAAAATTAAATGGGGTCTGTTGGCTAATGAAGCCACACCATGGATTGTAGAATCAAGGGAGACACTGCTAGCAGAAAGGAAATTATTGGGTAAGAAATTTCCCATTCTGCAGCCTAATGTCTCCTACAATTCTCTGATGTATGGGAAATAGTGAGCAATGAATAGTAAGCAGGGAGGGATAAACAAACATACCGAAAAAGAGAGGTATACCCTTGAAACTAAATGCATGAATGGTAAGTTATTTACCATAGATCATCACGTGCAGCACCTTCTTTTCTAAGGAGGCCTCTGTACCTTATAATGTTTAATAAAGGTGTTGATAGAAGATACATTGCTGCCCTTTAGACTTCCTCACAGTTAAAGCACAAACCCTTTCTGTCTACAGTCACCAAAGCTCTCGTAGTGTGTGTTTTGATTCCATTTCTTAAGGAATACATTCACCTGATGGCTTGTATGCCTCCACAATGCATAACTTAATCATTTGTCCAAGGATACTTCGTATGCCCAGAGACCTTGGCACTTTGGGTGATAGAACACAAACAAGGAGCCTAATCTTCTTGTAAACTAAAGGTAGATCTTTAGTGCTCTCTATATATCCACATTATGCCACAGACTTTAGTAAGGCATAGGATTTGGGCAGAATGATGGGAGTATCACTTACTGTGACATATGGAAAGAGGAATCACGTTTGGCAAGAGGCTCTCGATTTCTTAAAATCACTTACGTTGTCAGTGTCGTACACGCAATATAGTTCACACATGGATAGATCTGCTAACTCAGAGACTCATCCATCAGATACGATAGCGATCAAGAAGCAGGTGTTTTGATAGAGAAAATAGAGTGGTGTGACCACTGTTAGCGGTTCAAAAGACTGGGTGGTTAGAGCTTTTAGAACCAGTGGCAGATCCCACTTAGGAACAATTGTTCTGACCACATCCCTGAGAAATCTTGAGACTTGAGGATTTTTGACTAAGGCGCTTGAGGATTCTGCAGGCAAGACACTATTTATGTCTGACACCTAAAGTGCTATGATATTGGGTGGAAGACCCTTGTCCATACCATCTTGAAGAAAATCCAGAATTGCTGGAACAACAGGATCCTTGAGGTTTCCGCTTTCTTGACATTATGAGCTAAACCATGACTAGATGGAGGAGGTGGTCTTTAATACTGAAAAGCATCTGGAAGCCAGTAGAATCCCACTCACTTTGGAGGATAATTCAAAGCAATTAACAGCTCCCTCTCAACAGTCATGCTGTTAGTTGGAGATGGCCTGGAGTACAGGACCTTGGTGAAAGACATTCAGACTCTGGTAGATGCTGTGAAAGTTCCAACGCCAAGTCTACCAGGTACAAAAAAGATGGTCTCTGTGACCAGTGTAGAGCTACAACTATATATCACCTTTGCTACCTCTCATCTTATCCTCTGAATCACCCCCCCCAGAAGGTGGAAATGGTGGGAATGTGCAAAGCAAGCCCTTCAGCCACCAGCATTCAAGAGTATTTGTTCCCAGTGACCTGGGATCTGCTTCCCTGATGAAGTACTATGGTAACTTTTTGTTCTTGTGACTGGAAACAGATAGACAGCTAGAACTAGCCATCATTCTGAGTTGTTGACTGTATGTCTGTTGGGCCAATCTGCCTTCAGGTCTATTTCTCCCTTCATGTGAATTGTTCTTACAGAAGCCAGATTCTCCTCTGCCCATTTCATTATTTCCATCGCTGCCAAGTGTAGAGTTGAGCTTCAAATTCCCCCTTGGTTGGTGAGGTATGCCTCTGTGGTACTGTCTGACTGGACAAGGTTCTGATCACCCTTCCGGAAGTCTCAGAGGGCTAGTTTCACCACTTTTAGCTTCAAGAGGTTGATGCTCTCATTCCAGTCTATGGAGTTCCATGTGCCATGAGCTGTACTGTGTCCCAGATGTGCTCCCCACCCCCATTAAGCTGGCACCTGTCAGAAGGGCCTGGCAGACAGATAGGAAGATCCCAGCAGACACTCCCTAGGATTGTCCACCAACTGAGAGATTCCAGCACCTAATCTATCACGCATTCCAGTGAGTAGTTCCACACCTTCTGGAGATGCCTAATATGGAACCTTGTCCATAGTGCAATTGCTATACACAAAACCAGAAGGCCTATTCTGTGCAGTAAGGGGAAAACCTTTGTCACAGATGTGTCCCTATCTATTCGCAAATGAGCTCTCTTTGTGGAAGGGATAAAAGAGATCTTCCTGCTGTTTATCACAAACCCATGTGCTTGAACCAATTCTAATGCTGGAACTGTGGTGCTGTGAGCTGCTTCTTTGGTCAGGGCTCTGATAAATATGTAGTCTAGGAAGAAATACAGGTTAGGGCCCTGATACTGGCTATGACCACCAATGGCATCTGGTAAAGACTCTGGGAGCTGATGAAAGGCATCTGCTAAGTCCACTGAGGTAACAAAATCCCTTTGGACAGGGATATTACTGCCAAGGCTATGGAGTCCATCCAAAATCTTGTTTTCTTCATCCATTTGTTGAGCTATTCAAAGTCCAAGATGCTTTAGATCTCTTCTTCTCCAGCATTTCAGGCTCCACGCTCCATATTTTTCATTATCCAGAAGAACCTTCCTTCTGAAAGAACCAATTCTATTGCTCCTGTAGCCAGAAAGTGAGAGCTCTTGTTCATACTACTCCAGATAGATGACTGGATGTAGGGACAGTGTGGGGCTCTTAGCTAGTGAAATACACTACCTTTCTCACCCACATAGACTTCAAGGCCAGAAGGGACCATCATGATCATCCAGTCTGACCTCCTGCTCATTGCAGACCACAGAACCTCACCCATCCACTCAGGAGGTAGGCCCATAACCTCTGGCTGAGTTACTGAAGTCCCTGATTTAAAGTAATCAAGCAAGAAAGAATCCACCATTTACTCTAGATCAAACCAGCAAGTGACCCATGCCTCAAGCTGCTCTGCCCCCAGGGTCTCTGCCAGGGAGACCAGGGAGAAAATTCCCGCTCCCCCACCCCAATTGTGGTGATCAGTTAGACCCTGAGCATGTGGGGAACACCCACCAGCCACACACCTGAGCTCTTCCCCACTAGTGTCCCATTACCAGACTTTGGAGATATTTATGGATAGATCGTATGCCACTGTAGGCAATCTCATCATACCATCCCCTCCATAAACTTATCAAGCTCAGTCTTAAAACAAGTTAGGTGTCCGTGGTCAAAAGACCATTCTTCTCAGAAGTGGGATATTCTGCTTCCTAGATTCAAATTGGGTTTGAGGCATAGTCTTTCATAGTGAGCTCCTAGAGCTATTGCAGCTACCTCTGGCTTTACTGCCTGATCCACAGTTGTAGGGTTTTCCTCTGACATCCTGTCTGCTTTCCTTTCATACTTCTATGAGGATGGACAAAAGGAAAATTTTTGCCTGTAGTTGGGCTTGTAGTCCCTTTTTGAGGCACTGTGTGGAGATGACAGGAACTACTTCAGTTTGGATGCCCTGTGTGCCACTCTCTTATCCGATTTTTCTTAAAATAGGGAACAGCCTGTGAATTTGAGTGCCTTGGATTACAGAGTCATTCTCTCTCTGTCCCAATGACTATTTAAGTATATATCTATAGTAGAACAGTCACTATAGGGTGAGAGAGACAGACTCTGTAGTCCAGGAGTTAGGGCCAGTCTCTCTGCTTTAATCACTCTCACTATTTATCCACAGTGGAACATCTTCAACAGAAGAGACGGGGAGAGCCCCACATCAGAATATCCCATAGCTCAGTGGTTTTCTTGAAAGGTGGGAGACCCCTATTCAAATCCTTTCTACCACCCTGGCAGAGAAGGAGGAATTGAACCTCGGTCTCCCGCATCCCAAGCAAGTATGCTAACAACTGGGCTGGAAGTTATAATGTGGGAATCACTGCCACCATTACCACCTTCTCCTCCTCCAGTCGGATTACGAACGGGGCTTGATCCAGTATGCGTGCTCAGAGGCTGCCTACCCGACTAGACGCTGTATGTGACTTAGGCAGATGAGCCCATCTTCCCCCTGATTTGTGAATTGTTAGGCAGGGAGATAGGTGTCTGGAGGCCTAGAGGGAGGCAGCAGTGTGCATGCCCAGAGGTAGAAACATAGGTGTCTATGGAACTTTTACCCTGCAAACTTAGGTGCTCAGTGAGTTTAGGTGCCTACCGGGTTCGGCAAAAGTTTTGTTGATCACAGTGGAGCCAAAACTGGAACTAAGGTGTCTAAACTCTAAATACCTTTGTGGATCTGGGCCAATGTGTTTAAAGCTAAAAACAGGTCCAGCAGCATGAGCATGGATATCTTAGGAGTGTCCTTGGTCATAAAGAGGTTAATGTGTTAGAGCCACAAGGGCTGTGTCTGTGCTGTGCTCTGGTCTGAACCCAAATTGTGGTGCTTCCAGGATGTTGGTTAATGTCACATATGGTTGGTGGTTACTACTTTCTCATTTATTTTTAATCCAGAAATGTGAGCTGAAGATGGGATGGTAGTTGGAAAGGTCATCAGGGTTGAGTGTTGGCTTCCTGAACATTGTACAGACTATTGAGGTTTTTCAAAGAGGAAGGCAAGTGAAAACGCACGACAATACTATTCCCATATCATGGGAGAAATAGATGCACTGAACAAAGTGGCAAAAGACAATTGAACAACAGTATATCAATATACAGAACTCTTTTGTAGCAAAGATCGTTAAGAAGGTTTACCAAAGTGCAACTAGGGTTTACCAAGACTCTTTCGAAAGGTTTCCCTGCCAGGAAAAATACCATTTCACCTCACACTTAGGATAAATATTGCAGGAAACTGTATAATATGAGCGAAAAATTCTAAACTGGAAAGGAAAGTGGCTGAGGAGATCTATGCGAGATGCTCGACTTATCCCAATGTACCTTCTCCTATTCTTAAAGAAGTTGTGGACGTGGCGTGGACACTGAAAAGCAATAAAGCCCATGGAGTGGATAACATACAAGCAGAACTAATTAAAAGTGGTGGGGAGGCATTCATCAGGGTATACCATAAGCTTGTCAATGTGATTTGGGAGCATGAAAAATGGCTCAAGACTTGGACACAGTCCCTGATGGTTCCTATTCATAAAAGGGGACTTGACTATTTGTGGATGCTACTACAAATCTCATTATTGACTCACCCTAGCAAAATACTGCTGTACATCATCCTGAAGAGAATTGTGTCCACGATAGAGAACTTTCTGGCTGAAGGACAACCCAAGTTGAAGCCCAAAGGAGTAGAGTGAAGTAAATATTCAATGTATGTGCTATGTGAGAGAGTGCAGGAGAACATGGGAAGATGGTTTATGTCTGTATATTTTGCTAAGGTGTTTAACTGCATGTGGCACAAACTGCTTTGGGCAATCCTGCAGTTGATGACAACTGGTGAAAATGTAATAAGGCTGATACAAAATTACTATGGAAATGTGAGAGTTTCATTTTTGTGGGGCATGAACAAAGTAGTTGGTTTGACTTGAGGACAGGTGTCAGAGACGGTTGCATGCTATCACCGACTCCCACTGTTATCTTGAAGAAATTTTAAGAAGAGCCATTGATGAAAACCTATACAAGGCCCTACCTGTCAATGGACGAAAAATTAGTCATCTGTGCTTCACCAATGATACTGAACTGATGTTGCAAGAAGAGGTACAAACGTTGTCAGAAAGACTAGCAATGGAAGCAGAAAAGTTAGGTCTAAAGATAGCACATGGAAAAGAAAAAGACAGTAGTGACATCTCAGTCTGTTGAAAAAGCAAATATATTCCTACCCAAGCACTGGGCACTTCAAATACCTGGATAGTATGACTACAGGGGATTCTAAACATTACTTTGAGAGCCAAAGTAGAATTGGACTTGTGACTCCTGCTCTACTGAGCCTCAACCACATTTGGAGAATGAAATTGCTGCAGTCTCTTGTCTTCAGCATCTTGCTATATACGTGTGAAACATGGATGCTAAGAAACAGGACATTAAGTCCTGTCTACAATGCTTCTGGGAATGAACCTCCAACCCTGAATCCACAGACCTGTATCAGTGGGGCTCACATGAATGCGCTAAAAATAGCTGTGCAGACATTATGGCTCAGGCTGGAGCTCAGGCTCTGAATCTTGGGGTGGGGAGAGGTTGGCTTCAGAGCCCGAGCTGCAACATCAAAGCACTGTACACACAACTATTTTCAGTGTGGTAGCATTAGCCCCACCAACACAAGTCTGTGAATCCAAGCTGGGAGGCTCGCTCACAGATACAGTGTAGACATATCTAAATTGGCTTTCTGCCTTCTCATTTAAATGTTACAGGCTACTGCTGCGCATTAGCTACCCTGGCATATGATCTGTTATCACATCTAAGGAAAAGGGGAGTCTGGTTTTGGCATTCTTCAGATCAGAAGGTTCTCTTGGCATTAACACAGCACTGGAGCCAGACTTCCAAATATGGAAGCAGCAGCAGGCCCAAGGACAGTGCACAAATCAACGATGTTACCCCTTCAGTGATGAGCATGGCAGCACCTCTGATTCTGTTTGAGGGTTACATTTGAGAGCTCTAACCTTTGGATTTCTTCTTCAAAGCTAACATTTAAGATACCCTGACTACAAAACTATTTCCTTCAGTAAAAACGGATTAGATTATATGGAACCCGTTAGCTGGATTCTTATGCTCTCCTTCATTAAAAAGAAATTTAGCCAATAATGCAACTAGAGGCAAGCCTGAAAAGATAAGCCCGTGCAAACAGAGCACTACCACTCCGGGGGAGAAAGCCCATTATAAGACTCCAGAGACATTGGTGTCCTGATTCTTCCCTATCCTAGGACCACTTTGTGACAAGATGGTGATGCTAAGTGGCTCTAAGACTGGGAGGATCATCACCCTGTGACAGACATTGCAACTTCATGCAGTATCTTTGGGGACTATTGTATTACATTTATGAATGGTTTATGGATCATTGTGTTCTACTTCTTGGGGGATGATTAAAGAGAGTCACTGAGACTAAACAACTCCAGAGAAGTTTCACCCCACAGGGTGGTTTGCATGTAATGGTTTGGGCAGGGTTTTCCAGAGGCTTGTCTCCACTTTAAATGCTACAGAGGCACTTCTGTAGTGCTTCAGTGTAGACACAACCTATGCTGATGGGAGGGATTCTCCTGTCGTGTAGGTAATCCATCTTCCATCGACCTAGCACTGTCTACACTGGGGGTTTGGCTAGCCTATGTTGCTCCGGGGAGTGGATTTTTTTATACCCCCATGTGACATAGCTGGGTTGTCTTAACTTTTTAGTGTAGACCAAGCCAAAGAAAGGGCTTTTGGTATAAACCAGCAGTTTTCAACCTGTGGTACGCAGACCCCTGGGGGTCCACAGACTATGCCTAAAAGGTGAGTGAAAGGTGGTTGTTACCATAGAATAGTGGTTTTCAACCTAGGGGTCCACAAACTATATCTAAGATTTCCAAAGAGGCCCGCACATCCATTTGAAAAATTTTAGGAGTCTGAAAATGAAAAAAGGTTGAAAACCACCGGTATAAACGGATGAGCTTGCCTTAATTTAGGTTCAGCAAATGGAAATGACTCTCTGTCCAAGGGGAGGCCCTAACCCTTGTTGAAGTGTTGGAAGGGATATTGGCCTATCATACGGAAGATGGGTGATTTCTGGAATATTTAGTGTGGGTTTAAATCTATTTTTATATGGTTTTCTCTATGCTTTTACTGTATGAATAAATGTGTTAGTTTAAAAAGAGCTGAGGGTAACTTGGTAACTTGTAACTGCTGCCTATACGCTTGGAAAGCAATGCACAGGGACTGGCCTTCAGGTAGCCTCTATCACAGTGGTGGCAGGGGGTATACGGACTTAAAATCCCTGATCAGAAGAGAGTGGGACAATGACCCCCACTCAGAGACAGGTGGAGATCAGACTGGGCATGCCTACAGTGGACTGCAGATGGGGGAATACAGGTGCAGTTACACTGACACAGTGACACAGCCCAATACAGGGGGATATTTCAGTGCCATAAAGCTGGTATAACAACTCCTATGCCCCATCCCCCCCATACCTGCTGGTGTTGTAGGGGTGTCGTTGGGAAAAAGGAGGTTTTAGCCAATGTTTTCATTGCCCTAGTAATTCCCAGTTACTGTAATTGCCCCTTGGGGCCACTTGAAATCAGTATAATTTAAAGCAGCTCAGACTATACTGGGGAACTGAAATGGTGTACAGATCCCAAGATTAGTGCAAAGGCTGCTACCAACCAGGACAGCTTTCCCTTGGCATCCATCCACTGTGCCCCAGAATAATCAATACCCTGGTCCGAATCTTGTTTCCTTTTAAATCTGTGGAAGTTTGCCGTTGACTCAAAAGGTACCAGGGTTTGGCTGTGCAACAAAGCTCCACCCCCTCAATGTATGTTTTAGGAACTCCTGTATTACTCAGCACTTGGTAAGTGCCTCTATTTATTGATTGAACACCTGGGGTTCTATCAGCAACAAATCACTCTCTCACCACAGAGCAAATCACAAAATATAATATGTGCCTATTTTTAGGCTACGCAGTGAAGGTTTGTGGCTTTTTTTAAGAGTGGCATATTGTGATTTAGGATTTTCAAAGAACAGAATATATATTGTTTTCTGATTCAAATTTGCACCCAAAACTGGAAAAGAAACCCCCAAAATCTCCAATGGGAACTCACTACAAAAAAACATTACTTTGATTTTTAAGATAAACCTTCTACATAGCAAAGTGTCATGCCTGCCTGATTATTAAAGCTCAGAGAGGTGCTGAAGCAGGAAATGAAGGAACAAAGCAAGAAAAAAAAATCAGAAAAAACTAAAGTTAATGCAGAAATACTTCTAACAAAATTATCAAACACGACAGAAGTGGAAAATATCTTGCAGGTCAATGTAAGAGTTTTAAATGTTATTAAAAATTGATTTTTAAAGTAAGACATCTCTAAACATACATCACGTCATTTCATACAAGTTATTTGAAATTTATTGATCTGCTCATTTGTGCCATCAGTCTACGGAAAAGATAATGGAGCACTCCAAATCCTTATGATAGGTTAGATGCAAACAGCAGTCCTCATGTAAACACATGAAATAGCACTACCAGTGGATAAATTCCAACCCTAACAGTGGTATATTATATAATAAATTAACAAGTGTGTTCTGCTTTGCTTCACATCATGGCCAGTACTTCAGCCTTGTGATCTTAATTTGCAATCAGGGCCTAAGCACAAGAAGATGCACCTAGAGAACATTAAACATTAAAAAGTAGCACACAAGCCTTCATAGCCTGCCATACAGTACACAAAGAAACCCAACAATCACCAGCAATTTTATTTTACCACCGTTGGACAATACCAAAGCAGTTAAATTTGGCTCCATGCAAGCAACTGAGGGAAAAATATACTTAAAATGACTATACATGGAAAATTACATTTGAAAAAAAAGCTCCGTGGAGGATGTATATGTATTTCTGTATAGACAGCTAAAACCTCTAGTAGTATATTCAAGTCTATTCTGTAAAATACTCTTCCTATTCATCCAACTCAAAGCAAACTGAATTCTTAGGCTATAATAGGTCACAACTAAGTACAGTACCTTGCTTCAGGAATAATTTTGCTTTGTCTGTCAACTGTCAACAAAGCACAAAAAGCTCACACAGTCCAGCCATGTATTGTACATGTTAGGAAATCTAACAAATAGTAAGAATTCAAGACTTCATTGGAGCTACAACTGCACTTTAGTTAGGAAACAAAGTATTTTTCCCCCTCCACAGTCTATTGTATGACAAAACTTTTCGGGTTAGACTGTTTTGCAGAAGCTAAATAAATATGACATGTATGTGTAATATCGAAGGTACAATGAAGATCTGATTTTCCCACATACATGGTAATAAACAGATGTGTCAGCTCAAGCACGTATAACTATTTCAGTTGCATAAAGAAAGGAGAAGTGAAAAAGAACGTGAAGGCAAATGCTCCATATAAAAACTGTGATAGTAGATGTACCTGAATACTGAAGGAATTTATGTTTATGAAGGTTTAAAAGTTATACATATACTTGTACATTTATGTGTAGTTCTCTAAGTTTAGAAGAGCTTAGTGGCATAAATGGTAATGACAGAGTCTCAACAGCCTGGTCATCTTAAAACCGGAATCATTTAAAGCATCACTAAGCAATGTTTGTTCATTTAAGTTTAATTATTTTCTCCTTGAGAATGGCACTAATGAAACTGAATATCTTTCGTGGTTTCGAAGAGCAGTTTGAATAGTCTGCAAACAGGACTAAGGGCAGACAAGAGAGCTGGCTGAGCCAGGGGGTTGCTAGGTGATGCAGAATGCAAACCCACAAACTTGTTAAGGTTTACACTTTGTAGAGCTTGTGTGAAAGTGGCATGAAAGCAAAGTTCTGAGCATTAATTTCCAGGTAGCTATTTAAAAAAAAAAAAGGGGGGGGGGGGAGGCAGTCTCAATTCCTACCCCCCTAAAAAAGGTAATTCTCAGGACTAAAAGATGGAGAAATCATATGCTTTGAGTAGGATGGTGAGAAGAGGGTCTTTTATAAATACCAGTGTAAATAATTATTGTAGACTGGTAAAAAGTTAATACTTTTAGTTTTCAGAAATAATTTCTGTAAAATTAAAGCAAAGACGGTTTCAGCTGTAGTTATATCTGCACTTTAAATAAGAAATTTTGTTAGAAGCAAAAGCATAGTAATACAAATTTCCTCAACACAGATTACAAGGCTACAAACTTTTCAGAACAGCCATTTGTTTCTATCAACTCCATTCCAAAGCTTGTGATTTTTTTAAAGTATCTGATCAGAGATTGTCCAGTAAGAGCACTTTATTAGATCATCAGTCAGAGGGTTTTACAAGCACCAAGAGCAATGGGCTCAAATGCAGTACATCAGTTTTAATAGACCAGGGTCTAATAGTAAACTGCAGATACTGCTGAGAACTTTCCATGCACTGAACTCTTGAAAAAGCACCATCTCTCCAGCTTAAATGCAGCTGCCTCTTTCAATGCCGCAAATGGGTAAATTTGACAAAAAAGCCACCATTAAGACTACATGAAAGGCTCAAGACAACATCCTTTCAATGCTTTGTACTTCAGTAATCAGATGTACTTACTCACCCCCTCCCCCAAACCCGATCAAGAACTATTTCTGAATGGTAGGAAATAATTCCACTTTGTACATCTTTTAGTTAATCAAGACTTTCTATTCAGCAATTTGACCTTTTGTTCAAAACAGGATTATCAGTTTTTTCGCCAGTTACCAAGGGCGACTCGCATGGTGAACATAATTGCAATAATTTTCAAAACACCATGGCAACCCACATTACAACTAGGTAAATACTGGTCTTTTGTGCTACATTGTTATTTTCAGAGATGCTGAAGTCAAAGACAAATGAACACAAAATTTATATTTGCTTTGTCTCAAAAGAGAAGAAAATTGATAAGAAGAATTGGGGGGAAACCGACTACAGCTGTAATTTCTAACTTGATTAATTAGGATGGTAACAGTCCTTAACAGTATATTCAACAAACAGCCCTGACTTAGTCTCTCCACCCACCTCTCTTCTCCCTACACTACCACCACTAACCCCCACCACAGACAAATTTTTTCAGCTAGGAGAACAAACAACCCCATTTGCTCTTTTCTTCAACTTAATGGAATCCTTAATTACAGAATATTGTTCTCCTGCTCTTCATTACACTGAAATCAGAGAGAGAGAGAGGGAGAGAGCGCCAAAGCAGACAGGGTAGCTACAGTCATCTTGTCTGCTTTTTTTTGGACACAACAGGCCTAATGATGAGATGGCATTTTTCTGGTATTAGCAGCTGTTCTGTAGCAAATAATTAAGTAAACTATTTAGCATTTCAGTAAACTCCTGCTCTCACTGGCAGTGTTAGGTAAGTGTGAAAGCTAAAATGAAGCTATGATTTAAACCCCCAAATGTCTGATGGAAATAACTACTCACAAAGTAAACTTATTCTTATAATTACCATGTTGTGTGGATTCTTCTGGAATATTTCTGTATTACAACAAATTTCTATTAATATATTGTATTATGTATCACCATTATTTAAATATTTCCATAACAACTGCTAAGGAAATTATTGTTAAAGTGTAGATTATTTTATTACTTCTACAAGAGACTAAATTCAAAAAATTACAATATTTTGGTAAACTAAATTATAAATATACAGGGTAAATTGTGTTTAGGAAAAATTATTTGCTTAAAAAAGTATAACGTGTACGTTACGATTATTGTTCAAAATAAATCCACTAAATATTACTGCTGCAGAAGTTGTGTGCAAAAACATTATTTACTGTGAGAATGAATTGTCAAGAGTAGTTGCAGCTTTAGTTTCCACAGTACCATTTCAATAATAAAAGCGAGCATACACCTTGTGGGCCAAATTCTGTCATCAGTGCGTGACTCCCAGTGAACTCAATGGAACCTCTGCAGGCACACAGAAGTACAGTTTACCTATGAGTGCATATCCATATAAACACACACAAAAACTTGGTTACAAGATCATTAAGGTTACAAAGTCAAACACCTAAAATTTAGGAAATGCCAGAATTAAGGTTGCTTGTGCCTCAATTCAGCCCCCTTGTGTGTTTGCATCATGATACAGTCTTTATTATCATCACATACATTTTTTCACATACCCCCAGAACCCTGCCTCATTTAAAGCACAGGATGAATGGTTCACAACTAATGAGCAGCTAGTCAATATTTTGTTTTATCCTTTCGTTCAACTTGTGGCATCATTCATTATTCACTGTATACAATTCAAACCCTGCTCTGAAATCAGAATTATTACTTTCCTTATGGGCTTTTTTATGGCGCTCATCACTATAGCATTTGAGTACTTCAAAAACATTAAACAAACTATCTTCACAACAGCCCAGTGAGATAAGAAAGTGTTATTACCTCCATTTTACAGATAGGTAACTGAGGCACAGTGAGATTAAGATAAAAAGCATTCACTAATTTTGGGTGCCCTATCTGAGATGCCTCAGACTTAATTTTTCAAAGTACTTAGCATTATATGCTTCATATGCTCAAAGCACAGCTCCTGATTTCACTTGCAGCTGTGAGTACCCAGAAGTTCTACAAATCAGGACCCAGGCTCTCAAGTCAGACACCCAGAAAATAAAGAACACACAATTTGTGACCAGTGAAAAGTTTGGTTTAAGTAATTTGCCTAGCTTCAGATATGAACTCTACGCCAGAGGCAGGGATAAAATCCAGATCTCAAGGACAGCATTCAAATGTCTTAACCATGAGATTATCTTTTCCCTTCCTGCAATTCCCTGCCTCATTCACTGGACCAAGTGGTTCCTCGCCTTAGTTGAATTGGGAAGGCCTTCGGCTTTGGGCGTGCCCAGACCCGCCTGTCCAGTACTCCAGATAGTACACACCTTCCAACTTCTGCAACAAATGAAGTAGGAATCCTGCAGACAAGTCTCCCTCACTACACAAGCCTGATTCATCCCCACAGCAGGTCTACCCTGTGCACTGAATGAGGCAGGGATCTTATGGAAAAAATCATATGGGATTATATAAAGATTGCATCATAATGCACATTGCACAAGGGGGTGAAATTAAGGTTGCCCAGACAGCTTTAATTCTGGCATTGTCTAACTTCTGAGTGCTTGACTGTGCAACCTTGTTAGGTAGGTTTTCTCTGTATAGTTTCTTAGGTTTTTAAAGGAGCAAACCGATAAATCAAACCCCATCATTTGGCTTCGAACTGATACCACATAGGTCACAAACAGGTGTGGAACCTTTAGAGCCACCACACAGACTTCTGCCGCCTGAGCTACTGGAGTAACCGACAGCAATAGCAGATTGTCATCCTCTATGTGGACCAACACAAGACTGGGATAGGCCACACTTTGCCAGTAAGCAAATACAGATATTTGATGACAGCAGAGGAATAGTGAGACTTAGTAGCTTGCGATTCTATTCCAGACTCTGGAGGGGAGTGTACTCTGGTGGGCACAGACTTTTCCTGGTGGGACCATTCCCCCTAAACTTGACCTCTTCTTCACCCTCCCCTCCAACTTGTCCCTTTCTTAGCCCTGTCTCTTCACCACTCCTGGTTTCTCATCCCAATCCCATTCCAAAATTGTGAGTTGGCAACACTGCATCCTATTGAAAACAAATGGGAAGTGCTGGCTATTTTAACAATGGCATCTTAACTCAGGGCAACTTTTGGTTGCTGTTCTGTTCTGAACAATAAGAAAGGGCAGCCATTTTGAATGAGAGAAGATCTTCGTGGAATTCTCTGAAAACTTGCCAGCCTCTGATGAAGTAGAATTTTCAATGATAAAGAAAAATAGAAAAAAATTACCATTAATCCTAAAAGCAATTCTTCAGATGTAGCCTATGCTCAAAATTTCAGTGAATTTTAATTATCTGTGAAGTTTTAGGACTGTGTTATTCTGGTATTCTGATGATTAGAGACACCCCTTCCCCCCCAACCTCCCCCCCCCAAAAGTCTGATACTTTCTTTTAAAGTATTCTTTTAAAGGGACCCATTTTAAAATTAACTTTAGCTCCTAAACTAATGGATCAAGTTGTATATCCACAGAAAATTCATTCTGCACTCAAAAAGTAAGTGTTATACGTTTGGAGAGGATATGCTGTATTTTTCATAAATACCTGGTTTTTGTGCAAAAACTTAGCTATCTAGCCACAACTGGCACCTCCACAATACACTTCAATTGTAAAGCCTTTGTGTTAGAGGCTCTCTCAATTTTTTATGTACTTGGTGCTAACTCAGTTGTTGTTGTCCTTGTGACCAAAGATGACATGGACAATGGTATTAAGTCTTGTGAGTACGTCTTGTGACTAAAAAGACCAATGCATGAATGGCAGTCCTTTCCATATTGAATATATAGTTCAATATTGAGAAAGGGATTAGTCTGTGCCCACTAAATCTACCCGTTTACAAGTCAACCTCTGTGCCTCAGTGATTAACCTCGAACCAAGTAACTCCACTGTTGATTGCTTCTTACAAGGGTGATCTGTTGCTGAGGGCTCCCAGCAGTTAATATTAATATTTTGCACAGCTCCAAGGTGTGCTTCAGTGTGTCCTTGAAGCATTTCTTCCGGCTGCCTTGGGTGCAGAAACCCATTTTCAGTTTGCTGTACAGCAACCACTTTGGCATTCTGGTGTCATCCATCCTCAACATATGACCAGCCCAGCATAAAAAACGGTTACTAACCTTTCTGTAACTTTTATTCTTCAAGATATGTTGCTCATGTCCATTCCAATATAGGCTTGTGTGTGCCCCAAGCACAGTAGCTGGAATTTTCCCCAGCGGCATCTGTTGGGTCGGCTTCAGTGTCCTTTGGTGCTGTGCGCTCATAACGCCGGTATAAAAGGCCCTGCCAACCCCACTCACTTTCAGTTTCTTCTTACCAACTGCCTCCCAAAGAGGGGACAGAGGGTGGGTTTTGGAATGGACATGTGCAACATATTTCAAAGAACAGAAGTTACAGATAGAAGAAAAATGGTTACTAACCGATCTGTAACTTTTGTTCTTCGAGTGCTTGCACATGTACATTCCAATGTAGGTGACTCACAAGCAGTTGTACAGGAGGTGGGTTCAGAGTTCAAGGACAGGCTGACTGTAAGATGGCGCGACCAAAACTGGCATAGTGTCTCATCTGCAGAATAATGGCATAGTGCATTGTGAATATGTGAACTGACAACCAGGTTGCTGCTCTGCAGATGTCCTGAATCGGGACTTGGGCTAGGAAAGCAGCAGAGGCGGCTTGAGACCGTGTGGAGTGAGCTGTTAGATTAGCTGGGAGAAAGAGGTTTGCGAGTTCGTAACATGCCCAGATACAAAAAGTAATCCATGATGAGATTCTCTATGCAATGGGGAGACCCTTCATTCTTCCCACTATCGCTATGAACAGCTACGTAAATCTGCGGAATTGGTCCTTTGTATATAGAAAGTCAGAGCCCATCTAACATCCAATGAGTGGAGGCACTGTTCGTCTCTAGTTGCATGTGTCTTAAGGTAGAAAACTGGTAGGAAGATTTCTTGATTGCAATGTAATTGTGAGATCACCTTTGGAAGGACTGACAGGTGTGGTCACTAGTGGACTTTATCCTGGAAGAAGACCATATGTGGGGGCTCCGATGCGAGGGCCCGGATCTCTGAAACTCTTCTGGCTGAAATGATAGCCACCAGAAAGGCCACTTTCCTGGAAAGGTGTGACAATGAACACACTGCTAGTGACTCAAACGGGCACCCCTTAGGCTTTGATAGGATGAGGTTCAGGTCTCAGGGAGGAATGGGAACTTTAACCTGGGAGTACACCCTTTCCAGGCCTTTGAGAAAATGGATCACCATCTCATGTGAAAAGATGGATTGGTTGTGACTTGGGATGAAAGGTAGAGATGGCTGCCAGGTGAACTTGACAAGAGGGCTAAACTGTGTTGTTTCAGCTCTAAGAGGTATTCAAAGATGAGATGCAGAGATGACTGCAAAGGTGGAATTTGTCATTGGGAGACAATGGAGTTTAGATGGAGAACTGTTTCCATTTTGCAACATAAGCAGCCCTGGTGGACTGCTTTTTTCTGCCCAGTAGGATCTTGTGGACTTGCTCAGAGCAAGATCGCTCCTCTGGATTTAGCCATGGAGCTTCCAAGCCGTCAGATGAAGACAGCTGACCATGGTCTCAGGAGATCAGGGCCAGGTGTAGTGGAAGCCATAATGGTGCCTCCACTGACAGGGTGAATGAATGGTCTCTGGGCCATGCCAGGACTCTGAGAATGACCCACGCTTGGTCCTGCTTGATTTTCATCAGAACCTTGTGGATCAGTGGGATGGGGGAAATGCGTAATACAGGTGCTTTATCCATGGCAACAGAAATGTGTTCCTGAGACACCACGGGCTGTGACCTTTTAGAGAGCAAAACTAGTGGCATTTCTTGCTGTTGAGGATGGCAAACAGGTCTATTAGGGGAGTCCCCAACTCCCTCACGAGTGGAAGATGTCCTTCACGATGTCTGGCCAGAGAAACAACTTGTGGTGTGAGGAGAAAAACCTGCTGAGGTGATCTGCCAGTTGGTTCTGTGCTCCTGGGAGACAGGATGCCGCAAGGCTGATGGAATGAGCAATGCAGAATTCATACTCTTTGGCTGGTACAAAGTACTCACGCTCTATGTGCTTTGCTGTCAGAGGGAGGGAGGCAGGGCTTTGCCACAAGGTTTTGATCAGATCCATAATAGCTTCATTCAGTGGTAGGGCCACTCTAGAGGGGCCCGCTGATGACAAAACGTCTAAGAGACTGTGTTGCCTCCTTGACCACTTCCGCTTGGACTCCCAAGTTCGAGGCTACCTGCTTTAACTAGTCCTGGTATGCTTTGTGGTTGTCTTGTGGCAGGGAGACCCCTTGTGTTACTATTGCCTCATCTGGAGAGAAGGATGGAGGAGGCTAAAATGGGCTGAGGAGCCTCCACTGGTTCCCCAGCATCTGAAGGAGCTTGCAGGGCTTTCTCCTGAGATTCAGTGCTGTGCTCAGTACCAGAGTCCAAATCTGGAATCTCTCGGCACAGGACCGGGGGTGCCCTAGCCTCCAAGACAATGGAGTATGAGCACCTTGAGGGGGTGCCCCATGGTGGGGGAACCCCCAAAGATTCCTAGAGGGCCACTGCATAGCTTCCAGTTGCCATGGACCCGGTGGCCAAACGTTTGGAGGCACTGCTGAACTTGGGGCCGTGGTGGAATAGGAATGGCACAGGGAGCAGCGAGGTCGGCCATGCTGACAAGGGGAATAAAATCCCATCTCCCAGTCCAGTGAGCTGCGGTGCAGAGACCCAGGTGATGATGTGCCTCTTGGTACCGGAGAAGGTCACCAAGGTGGAGATTTTAAGTCTGTCAACAGGGGTTTACCCCTAGACGGCAGCCTCGGCGCTGGGCAAGATCCTGGTGATAACTTCCTGCTGCTTGGTGGCACAGGCAGTGCCAAATCTTGAACCTCCAGGGACACCAGGACTGGCAGGATGAGAAGATCCCCGGCTGCTGCAAAAGCCTCAGGGGTTGACAGCACCGCAACCTGGCTGGTACGCTGTCTGCCCTGAGGAGGTGGCTCCTGCGCAGGTGTCAGAGGAGCTTGCAGCAGCACTGGAGTTGCAAGCACCTGATGATGAGGTGCCAGGGATGAAGAAGGGCCCGAAACGGAACTGGCTATGTCCTGGTCTTCTTTCACCTTTGGCACCAGGGACTGGCTCCTTTCTTGGTGCGTGCGGCACTTTTTCTTTGGCACCAGGGAAGAGGATGGGTGCTGGGAGTCATGAGCCATTGGAGAAGCGCTCTGCACCGAGGCTGAGGTGCTCGCTGCGGAGCCTGAGCACGGCTCCGAGGCAGGTCTTAAGGCTGCCTCCATGAGGCGGACCGTCAGTCGGGCAGCTCAGTCCTTCTTGGTTCAGGATCTAAAGTCTCTGCAGATTTTGCAGCAGTCTTTCCTATGAGCTTCCCCCAAGTACTTGAGACAGCTCAAGTGTGGGTCGTTCAAAGGCACAGACTTACCACAGCAGGTGCACAGCTTGAAACCTGGCGTCTGAGGCATGCCCCAGCACTGGGGAAGTGGATGACCCCGCTAACTAAGCGTGGAGATGTCTGAAACTAGCTAAAACCTAGCAACTAATTTCTAACTATTAAAGAACAAGAACTATTTACACTAAGAAAGGGAGAAAAACAGTAGGAGATGAATTGCCTGAGCAATGAGGGGTTCCAGCAACTGTCACAGGGAGTCAGAAGGAACTGAAAGGGAGCAGGGTCGGCAGGGCCGTTTTTTACCAGCGCTATGAGCATGCGGCACCAGATGGTGCTGGAGCCGACCCAACCAATACCGGTAGGGGAAAAAATTCTGTGCTCACGGCATGCACACACCTATGTTGGAATGGACATGTGCAAGCACTCAAAGAAGAACTGTGATGTGATGAGCATGGCTTCAATCCCTGTGGAATGGCTGTGTTCCAGAACCGCTTTATTGGTAACTTTATCCTGACATCTGATGGAGAGTATGGCACGCAGATGTCATAAATGGTGACTTTTGGTTTCACTGGGGGTTCCTCTGACGTAGGTTGATACACGACTTCTATCTTTTTAAGTCTGATTGCCAGCCTGTACCTTTTTACAGGCTCTGTGAATCTGTCCATAATCAATTGTATCTCTTCTTGAGTATGTGCATCTAGAGTACAGTCATCTGCATACAGCAGCTCATGAACAATTGCCTCAAACATTTCCGTAGACGATTGCGGCCTGTTCAGGTTGAATAATTTTCCAGAGGATTGGAAACATATCCCGATTCTGGCATTCAGGTCTCATCAAGTATTGCTGCATAGAAGAGATTGAGCAGGACGGGACCAATTATGCAGCCCTGCTTAATACCATTAGTGATAGGAAGCAACACAACGCTATTGTGACTGTCAGTTTGTTCATTTTCTGACTGCACGGGTGCATGGCCTTGCAGATACGGTAGTCACGTCAGATTCTGTGGAAGCAGACAATTTTTAGGGTACCTTTTCTATCCCCTTCTCTACACAGGGTTAGTAGCGTAATCCTGAAAATGGCTGCTCAGGTGCCCAAGATGTTGCCAAAACATCTTCCAGTATGGTACCAAGAAACCAATGTCATGGGCTGCCTACATGCAGATCTGCAGCTACAACTGCCAGTGTCACCATGCCTGTCACTTCATCGCTAGCTCCTCACTGTAGGACTTTCCTCCATCACCAGAACACACAAGTTATTTTCAGTGGTGATGGCATACGTCACACCATCCACACACTCTCACCCATTCTCCTGAAATCCAGTGGCATGCATTTCCAAGGTGAATGGCCAGGGTTGATGCAGGCTATAGCTGTTGATATGGATTAATTCCATGTGTCCTCTCCAGCAACAGACAACTACTATGCCTGCATCCACTTTTGCTATGTCGTTGTAGCACTCTCTTCCACACAGAAACCATTGTGGTCTTCCCTACCAACCCGGTAGCTGGGGGCATATGGGTTAGTGAATAGAAGGACATATTCCATGTGCCAATGGACTTGCTCGTTATATCTTTGGGGCCCCATGCTACCATGACATCACTGGAAGAATTAGCCTGGATTCACCAGGGCCCAGTTACCAGTTGGTACCACTCAGATGTACTGCCAGGGTCTTGCCCGGGGAAAGGCTATGTACCAGTAGGGAGGACTTACACACTCAGCCTCCTTTTCACTGAAATGAGGCTGGCTGCAGCCAGTGACAATCGTAGTAGAATACCTATACTGGTCACAGGCACTAGCTACTTCACACAGCCCTGTGCCACAGCCCTAAGCAAGTATAGTATGCTGTTATAGATAATAAAAATATATGGATAAGAACATAAGAACAGCCATACTGGGTCAGAGCAATGATCCATCTAGCCCAGTCTCCCGTCTTCTGACAGTGGCCAATGCCTGGTGTTTCAAAGGGAATGAACAGAACCGGCAATCATCAAGGATCTAAGCCCTGTCATCCAGTCACAGCATCTGGCAGTCAGAGGCTTAGGGATAAACAGAGCATGGGGTTACATCCCTGACCGTCTTGGCTTATAGCCATTGATGGACCTATCCTCCATGAATTTATCTAGTTGTACTGAATTCTTTTTTGAACCAGTTACCGTTTTGGCCTTCACAGCATAACCTGGTAACAAGCTCCATAGGTTGACTGTGTGTTGTCTGAAGAAGTACTTCCCTTTGTTTGTTTTAAACCTGTTGCCTATTAATTTCCTTGGGTGACTCCTGCTTCTTGTGTTACATGAAGGGGTACTTGGCACTTCCTCATTCACTTTCTCCACACCTGTCATGATTTTATAGATCTCTTATTATATCCCCTCTTAGTCGTCTCTTTTCCAAGCTGAACAGTCCCAGTCTTTTTAATCCCCCCCATACCCTTAAATAATTTTTGTTGCCTTTTCCATTTCTAATATCATTTTTTGAGATGGGGCGACCAGAACAGCATGCAATATTCAGGGTGTGGGAGTATCATGGATTTATATATTGGCATTATGATGTTTTATCTATCCGTCCCTTTCCTAATGGTTCCTAACACTGTTAGATTTTTGACTGCTGCTGCACACTGTGTGGATGTTTCAGACAATTACCCACAATGACTCCAAGATCTTTTTCTTGAGCGGTACAGCCAATTTAGACCCCACCATTTTGTATGTATAGCTGGGATTACGTTTTCCAATGTGCACTACTTTGCATTTATCAACACTGCCATTTTGTTGCCCAATTACCTAGTTTTGGGAGATCCCTTTGTAACTCTCCTCAGTCAGCTTTGGACTTAACTGTCTTGAGCAAATCTGTATCATCTGCAAACTTTGCATCTCACTATTTACTGCTTTTTCATTTATAAATATGTTGAACAACACTGATCCTTGGGGGAAGGACAGGGGGGCCTCTCAATTCTGAAAACTGACCATTTATTCCGACCTTTTGTTTCCTGTCTTTTAACCAGTTACTCATCCATGAGGGGATTATATACACACACATAAAACACACACACACACACACATATAAAATAGCCTTTCCTTCTGAAAGTGGCATCAGAGGACTTGAAAGGATTTGAAGCTGAAATAATGCTTGAAAGTTATCTTCCACAAAACTGCACAATGTACCTTAGTTATAGCTCAGAATAATAAAAATAAGGTACGCTAAGGTATTTGTATCTGGTAACGTACTGCAACATTTTTGTTTCTACTTCTCCAAAAATTTTCAACTCTTATTTATTGTAGGGCTTGTAACGAATATAAAAAATTGTCATACTAGATCAGACACAGGCATCTGGGTCCCCTTAGTCTAATATCTTGTCGCTGACAGTCATAGGCACCAGATATTTCTGAGGAATCACCAAGAAAACCCGTACTAGCGGGAGGTGGATAATCCATCCCTGATAAAGGTTTTATTCTAATCTCTGTTATAGTTTGGCTACAGAGAGACCTAATGCATGGCAGGCCAAGGTGTGAATCTGCAGTGCACTAGCTTGCCTCTCTCTAACTGGTCATGTGGACCCAGCCACCATGCACTAAAAGTTCCGTGCTGAGCACAGTATGTATCTTTCAGTGCCTGGTAGAGGGTCCCCATGGCCCTTTAGTGAGTGGCAAGATAGAGTGCTACAGATTTACACCTGGCTTGCCACACACAAATGTCTTAATCCCTGAAGCATGAGATGTTATAGCCCTTCCAACATTTTTGTTAGCATTAACTATTATAATTCTGGACATTGTTGTTTGCCACATAGAATGTCCAAACCCTTTTCAAATTTTGCTAAATTCTTGGTCTCAATGACATAATGTGGCAATGAGAGCCACAGCCTAATTACAAGTTATGTGAAAAAGTATTTCCTTTTATTGACTCTGAATTTGCTACCTTTCACTTCCACTGAAAGTCCTCTTGTTCTTGTGTTATGAGACAAAGAATAGAAGCTCCTACTCTACCGCTCTATGTAATTTATTTTTCCATATACTTTTATCATGCCCCTATACACTTTCAAATAGAAACAATCCCCAATCTTTTAAAATCTCTTGGCATATGAGCTTTTCCATATCCCTAGTCATTCTCATTGCCCTTTTCTGAACCCTCTCTCATTCTGCAATATCCTTTCTGAAACAGGATGATCAGTACTCCACCCAGTATTACAGACAAGAATGCACCACTGATTTATATAATAGCAATAATATTTTCCATATTATTCTCCTTATGCATCCTAACTACTTGTTTGCTCTTTTGGCTGTGACTGAAGATTGAACAGACATCTTAACTGAACTGTCCACAATGATGCCCAACTCCCTTTCCTGAGCTGATAGTTAACCCAGAACGCCGTAAGATGTACAGATAGTTCATTCTCTTCCTTCCAATATGAATGAGTCTGCATTTATCAGCACTGACCTGAGTCTGTCATTGGGCTGCCTAAACACCTAATTTCACCCTCTGAAGTTCATCATAGCAAAATCCAGCGAATACTATGTTAAATAATCTTGCTGCATCTACACATGTTACTTCACTGCTCACCCACCTTTCCAGATCATTCATCCATCTATATCTATATATTTTTTTAAACGTTGCACTTATCTGCTATGTATAGTACAGTGCAATGTGTAAACTCTTGGCATGGAAACAACTTACAAATACATATATATTTATAGATATTGTGAACTGGTGAATTTTGACTAATCTTAGGGAGTTTAACAATCACTAAGGTGACACTGACCCTTTAAGTTCCAAATCCCACAGCTCCAAATGTCTCCTTTTCCTGGTGGTCCAGGATGACATCTCAGGCAAGTCCACTGTTCCTAGGGAAGCAGGCCCCAGCCCATGCCCAACTCAACACCTTTTCCCCAAGGTGAAAGTCTTTTCTCCTGGTCCTTTCTGGAACTCTTCTTACCCTTGGCATTCCTTCAGCTTCCAGTTTTCATGGGTGTTGCCTCTCCTCCTCCTCTCTCTTTCTGGAATGGGCTGGGTCTGGCTTATATAGACTCCAGAACCTTCCCATTACCAGCAGGCTGTGAGAGCATTGGTTAATTGGATCCATCTGCTTGGGTTTTTTTTGTGTGTGTTTTCTCCCTGCATGTGACAGTTTACGTCATATACATAAACAGGATTATTTTATATTGCAGTAATGCCTAAAGTCCCCAGTAGGAGTCTGGGGCCCACTGTGCAAGGGAACGTAATAGAGGAAGACACAGTCCCAGCCTCAAAGATTTTATGATCTAAAATGACAAAACAGATGAAGATGGGGAAAAAGGACAATTACAAGCAAAGTGCCCAAGATCATGACAAGTGCCCATTATGTTAGCTCTGTGTCTTAAAAAATCAGTTTACTTATATTACAAAAACTTTGTTGGTTTTTTGGCAGGAAGCCAAGATGAGGAAGAAAGAGGAATGACTAATGGGAGGGCGAAACTGAAGATAAAGAAGTGAGAAAGAGGGAAAGACAGAAGAGAAGAAGATGAGAAGCATAATGAACACAGACAGTGAGATTGGGCGGCTCAAGAGTTGCAGTGGTAAGCGGGATGGAACAAAGGGAAAGGACAATCAATGATAAAATAGTAAGTGATAAAAGAAAGTCCGCTGCCAAAAATTCAGTTTAAGTGATAAATATGTAAGGAGGTTTATGCCTTCAAACTGCTAACTTCTCCCCATTTTGAGAGAGGGGGAGGTAGATATGAGGCTAGGCCCACTGCGTGGGGAAATCGGTCTGGATCTGGTATGGGATAATAGAAGGGCTAGAAAGCCTCAGCTTAATTCTTAGCTCTGAGCTGTAGCGGATGCTGGGTGGTTTAAAAAAAAGGAACGTGAAGGTCTGAGGATTTCCATATCCCCCAACCCCACCTCAGCTGTGGATGAGGAAAGCAGAGGCTATTGACCTGTTGAGAAGCCATGTAGAGCAGCGTAAATGTTTTATGGCATGTGTTTTGGGATGACCATATTACTCATGTAAAGCAAACCTTTTCTAGGGGGTGTAAAAACTGGCACATATTCAAAGCTGTTCAGAGGTTTGGAATGTGATAAATCCCACAGGAGCTAAATATGTGGATAGAGTGCTGGTGAGGTTGCCAAAAGTATGTGATAACTGTAATTTATCACATGATTGATTTTCTTTTAGCATGGATCTGATTGCTACCTATGTCATAAATGTATGCTTATACACACACACACACACACACACACACACAGTAAAAGCCATGTGATAAGCTGAATTTGCAATGCGCTTTTGATCACCTTACCCACTTTGCTCACTAAAATCTCTCCATTGAGAGTACAGCCAGTGTCCCAAATCTCTCATCAGCTGTGAATAGCTTCAAACAACAGTTTTAATTTGCTTTTAAAAGAAAGCTGTCAAACAAGTGTTTCCTGCTTTACCCACATAATATCTGGTTTAGAGGAAGATGCACTGAGACAGGAACCAGGGTATCTGTGGTTCTGATTTCATCTATTCTACTGAGTGCTATTAATATTTCTGTGGGCTTCACAACTGTTATTACTGCCCAAGGCCTTAAGACATGGTAAATGACCATTCATCTCATTTGATTAATAACGTGAGAGAGATTGCACACAGTAATTTCAGGCAGAGGCAGGAAGAGCTCTCTAATATGGCAAAGCTAAGTCTTATCGATGTTGCCTTCCAGAGACAGAAATAGAACCTAAGATTCCACAGCTCTTTCACAGAGTTATGTAGTCCAATGGCAAAGTGTGCTCTGTCCCAGACTACAGTGGCTGGTCCGCATAAAGGATGGCAGCCTACTTCCACGAGCAGTTGCTTCTTTAGCTTAAGTGGAAAATATTTGTGCTGTGAATCTTAAACTCCTGGGTTCAAAACCCGTGATCACTTTTGCAAGAGAAAAAAATAGCATGTGAGCCAGTAATTAAATCATCAGTTCGGACCCTTGGGCACACTCGGACCAAATTTCATGCTATTGAATTTATTCTATTGCCATGAAATAGCTTTTATTCTTTTCCCCCACACATAGATACACATGTAGCTGAAAATACTTCTGACTTTGGCAAAGACTTTAAAATACCAAGTGACATTAAATATGATTCCCAAGAGATGGTTTTCTTTTATTTTGTTATGCTCTCCAGGAGGTTTGTGTCCTCACTCCCTGAGCTTTGGCTCCTGCAACATCATCTGGGAAGCCTGCTCAGAACCCTTTTCCCCCAAAGTGTAACATGGCAGGGCGCTTGAGTTTAACTCCCCTGACTTTGGCTGTTGTGTTGATCCCATGGCAGCCCTGCTGGACTACCAATACGTCGAGCTCACCTTCCTGCATCTTGCTGGCTGCAAGCTAGACTTCAGTTTTCTCACTGACCCACTGCTGCTTGGCTCTGTGGAATACTGCAGGGAACATCACCAAAGTTCAATTAACTTCCCCTTGTGGGGAACGCTAGAGAGAAAGAGGCAACTGCAGGCAGGCAGGCAGGCAGGCAGACGTCAAAGTGCCATGTGGCTGGCTACAATAAGACCTGAAGTTCTATAACAAACATGCTGAAATCCATGGATCTCAGAAAAATGCCAGATTTTGCAGCCACAGAATTGCAGAGTCAACAGGATCTCAACTGAGATGAATGGGACAATTAACACCCATTGTTATTCTCAGACATTCTGCAGAGTCAGACAGAAAAAAAACAACATCAGTTTATGCTCTGTTCATATTTTTTAGGTTTTCTTTGCCATGATAAGGACTAGAGACTTGAGATTTTTCTAGATGCTGAATTTGGTGTAATAAGAGTTAAAAAGTGGCAGAATTCATACAATTCAATGTATGGCCCCAGGCTTTATCAACACTATTGACACACTGCTCTATCATCCTCTCACCACAGAATCCAAATATTAATGAACTTTATCTTCACAACACCTGAGTTGAAATGGCGCTATCCCTATTTTACAGATGAAGAACTGAGACACAGTGAGCTTAAGACCAATATTTGTCAAAATTTAATTTTTCAAAGTATTTATTTTATGGTACTTTTTACACTCAAAGCACATCCCCAATGGACTTCACTTGCTGTTGTGAGTGGAGCTGGTTGGCAATTTTTGGCATTTTTTTTAAAAACAGGAAAATACTAATTAATCAAAACCAAAACATTTCATTCAAATGTATCAGTTTCAACCAAACTTTCATTGGGAAGATTTTTCAGATGCACACTCCTTTTAACTCCTGCAACAAAGGAGGCTGAAGGCCCTACAGAAAACACAGTCTCATTCAGTGCACCAGCCAAATTCGTTTCCAGAACATGAACTCTCCTGTGCACTGAATGAGGGAGGGAGCCTGTGGAAAAAATAGTGTGTGAGATCATGTAATTAAGGATGTACCATAATGTATATGCACAAGGGGGCCAAATTAAGGTTGCACAGCCACCTTATTTCTGGCATTTCCTGATTTCTGAGCATTTGACTTTGCAATCTTAACAACGCCTTCTTAACACTGGAAATAATAAACAAAAAACTAACTTCTTAAAAAAGCAAACTGAACTCCCACCAAGAAATACTATCATATGGAATCAGTGACGCCCCCTCACCATTGGATCATGAGAAAAGCTGGGCCCTTTAGATCCACATTAGACCTCCACCACTTGAGCAAATGGAGTAACTGGCAGAAGAAAGCTATTATCTTCTTCGAGAGGGATGGAGACCCACTTTGCCAGTGGATTTTACAGCTATTTTCTGGACAGCAAGTGAATGAAGAATCCCAGGAATCCTGAGTCCAAGTCTAGGTTTTGGACAGAAATGTGTTCTTGTAGTAGTTATAAACCCTTCTGCCCATCTCCCCTGACTCTTGTCCCCTACAACTCTCCAGTTCCATCCCCACTGACCCCCTGCTCCTGTCCTCTCCAGTTGCCTCATGGCAGCCAAGCATCCAAAGATTTTCCTCTGACAATCCTGTGGCTCCTTGACAGCCTTCCTGATCAGGTGTGTTTATAGTCTATAAGCATGTAGAAAAGATGAATTGTCACAGCAATAGGCATGCTCTTGTTGCACTCTTCCCACATTCAATAAAATAGCATGTTCATACAACAACAGAATAAGTAGTTGCAGATAATACACTCACTGGTGGATCACCCAAATAGTGACTAATGAAATCACAAATTCTGTTCTTTGCCCGGTAGCCACATACACACTAAGCTGAGTAGATCCCCCTCCTCACTAAGCACATGAGTAATTTTCACACTATTCTATCATCTCTTGTAGATTAGATTTTGAGAACGTGGGGACACTGAACTCCCTTTGTTAGTCCAAAAGGACATAGGATTTCAATACAGAATCAACCAAATCAGCATACAAAAAAAATATACGTGTACTGGGTTAAACACCTAAATGGATCAAAACAGAGTTACAAACACCAGTAGTATTTCATATTAGGAATAACAAAATCGAAGAAAACATGCACTGGTAGGCCCAATTTTAATTAAATCTTTGTTATAAAAACAAAACTAATGAAAATAATATGAAATGCATGATACCATTATATAAAAGGTGGTATGTCTATTCACTAAGGAAACATTTCACTTTTGATATTAAGTACACACCTCCCTCCCCACATAGCCATATATATAACTACACACAAAGAACTATGTTAAAGACCACTATCAAGGTTGCAGATAATACTCAAACACTCAAAATTAGGAAATGCCAGAATTAAGGTTGCCCCTGGTCCCTTTGTACATATGCCTGATGATGCAGTCTTCAATTATATGATCATTACTATTTTTTCCCCCCACAAGATCTTCGCCTCATTCAGTGCACAGGCTGGACTGCGGGAATTAATCAGGTTTGTGTAGTTAATAAGGTTGTTGCCTATCTGTAGGACACTGTCTCATTTATTGCTGAAATTGGAAGGTGCGTAGTAAATGAGGCAGGAAAACTCAGAAAGAGAAAGGATGGTCTCATGGTTAAGGCAATGGAATGCCACCCTGAAGAACCCGATTCTACCATCTCCTCTGACAGGGTTCTTACATGATGCTGGCCAAGTCACTTACACCAGAATTTTCACAAGTGGCCACTGTGAGTCACTTATTTTCTGGAGTTATTCAGGATCAGTTTTGCAGAAGTGCTAAACAGTCCCATCTGCAATGGAGGTCAATGGGATCTCTGCTCTGAGTATATAAAATATTATAAATTATTAAGTATTCTGAAATATCAGGCCCTATACGTCTTAGAGGGGAGAGGGATAGCTTAGTGGTTTGAGCATTGGCCTGCTAAACCCAAGGTTGTGAGTTCAATCCCTGAGGGGGCCATTTAGGGATCTGGGGCAAAAATTGGGGATTGGTCCTGCTTTGAGCAGGGGGTTGGACTGAGGTCCCTTCCAACCCTGATATTCTATGATTCTAAATTGGGCACTCAAAATTAGTGCACACGCCTGGTGATTTTAAACTAATTTCTCTGCACTTCAGTGTAAAAGTGTGTAAAATAGGAATACCACTACCACCTCACCATACAGGAGATGTATTACGAAGATAGTTCTTTACAAATGTTAATAAATTTAAGATGACAGCAGCATAAAAACATATGAGGAAATTAATAATTCTGCATTCAGTTCAGAATTTGGATGGTACATAGTAAATAATACAAGAACCTACACACTGAATAAAGGATAAAATGTTCTTTGCAGTGTTGTCTCTTTCACCAACAGTGGTCCTAATAGAAGATATTACCTTAGTCAACTTGTCACAGGGATAAGAATATAAATAAATAGTGAATAACTTATTCATTCACTAAATGATGGGGTACTGTGGAAAAAAATAGTATCTGATCTTGTAATCAAAGACTATATCACAATGCACATACCAAAAGGGGCTGAATTAAGGTTCCACAGGAAGCCTTAATACTGTTTCCTAAATTTTGAACGTTTGACTTTGTATATTAAACATTTTAACATTTTTTAAATGTAAAGTCCTGAGTTAAACACAATAATCTTAACTACTGAAAAAAACAAAAAAAGTTTCAGCATGGGGAAACATACTGACCCACCCACATAAATCAACAGATCCACAGCACAATCCTCTACCACTTGAGCTAGTAGGCTGTCATCTTCTATGTGGACATTCCAATAGAAGTGGTGGAGATATTTTGCCATTCCCTCTGACCGTCTCCACACAGCTATTTGACAGATAGCAAAGGAATGTCAAAACTCCAGAATAAAAAGTACAATTCAAGGTTCTGTAGTGCAGTGGTTCTCTAAAGATTACAGACCCTTCTCTGTCCCTGTCCTTTTGCACATATCCTCCCCACCCCACCCAGATATCCCCCTCCATCTCTTATCATTCCCCTGGCTCCTTCTCATGTTCTCCTCACTCCCACATCCTCCCCTCACCTAGCTCCTAGCCCCCCTATCTTCTGATTCCATCTGTTTCTGCCCAGTCCCCATCTTGGAGGTTTCTGGGGTTCCTTTCCACCCTACATTCGAGTCAGGTGGCTTTCTCCTCCTCCTCCTCCACACTGCTCAGGAATCAGCACGGGGAGCATTGAGAATACAGGAGAGACCAGTTGCCCGCTTTCAGTTTTGGTACCCAGCACCATAGCATCTGGAACAGCAATTATTATTGCAGCAGAAGTTCTGGAGCCCCAGTGATGAAGCCCATTCAATCATTAAGTGGGGAATTATGCAAGTACAGTTCAGTTGCAGACTGGCGCTGGGCGAGTATGGACCAGATGGACCACCCTTGGTACAGGCAGAATCATCAGAACATTTAGCTGCCAAACTCTACAAGTCTCTTGCATGACCATGAATGAACTGAAATTTTTCAGAGGTTTATAAGTTGGCAAAATTTGAGTGAATTTTCCCAGGGATGACAAAAGGCACATCCCGGACAAGCGGGTGACCTCTCTGCCAAATTTTGAGTTCCTGCTCGAAAGTATGAAGGCACTGGCACATCTCAATGAAACAGCTAAAAATTTTAAATAAAAACCCACACACGGGCAAAACATTTCCCACAATCTCATTCTTGGAAATGGCTGAACCACTTTTGCTGAAACTTAAAAAAAAAAAAAAAATCAGCTTCAAGCAGACACCTAATATAGAAAATGTCAGTCTGAACAGTTAAATTTTGGAAAAATTGTAATTAACTGAAAGCAGGGTCTTGCAATGGGAAGTGTCAGGCAACCTTATATTACAGGTGGCATCTCTAGTTATGTGTAAAGCTTAATAAAGGTTGCTCTGAAGCGTGTGGAAAAAAAATTACTAGGGACAGGTTCCTGGGCCCTAAACAGCAGTAAGGCCCTTAGCGTTTTGTAAGAAGTAATGTACAAGACACTGTCAGTGTGGCAGAGACAGCTGCAAGGTTCAGTTGAGCCCCAATCAACTGGCTGCTGAGTGATCTGTGCTTTAAAATACAAAGGCCACATATTCAGTCAAAACAACGTAGTTTAACAATAGGCAAATATGGTTTGCATCAGCCTGTATGGATGAAGCCAAATCATGTAACAAGCAGGGTTTGAATAGTATTTTCAAATGGACTGAAGCAAAGCCATCCACTATCATTCCTTGATCTCCAAATATCTGCTATCTTTTTCAAAGCATAGGACAAAATGGCACTGGTTGTCAGATTAAATCTTCTTGAAACATAGAGGCAAGTTATTTCTCTCTTAAACTAGAGCTCTTCTATTCTGTAAGAAGCCAAGATTTTATTTTGTTTATACGGTGCAAATAAAGCTTGAATAAAGAATACCTGAAAAATGCTTTAGCCCAGGTAGAGGATGTTATTCCATGGCTATTGCACGTTTTTTGAAAACGTAGTTTTAGCCGAGTTTGGCAACAATCAATTTCAATTACGAGAGTTTAACAACTGTTGTGAACAGAATTGTTTTGGTTGTATAGAAAGCACCAAAGACAAATAGGATGAGGGAAAAGAGAGATGAAATCTGCACAAAACTTAATTTCACAGATTGCTCAGTACAAGTTTTCAGGAGAACCCATATGATACTCCCATTTATTTTCAAGGTTCCATTACTGATATGAAATGGAAATTTGAGGAAAGTTAGAATAAGTGGTGGCACTTCTTTAATACAAGTGGTGTACTTTCTTCACGCCTTTCACTGATTGAAGTTTCTCTATTTTCCTATGGATGTATTATTTTCAACTTTTTTCCATTGTAAAAAATATTTTTGACTCTTTCCATTCTTATCAAGTGTTCTGAAAGCTTGATTTAAAAAAAAAAAACAAAAACCCTGCAGAGAGTTTAAAAGGAAGGAAGGTCTAGTGGGTAAGGCATTGGGATTCAGTCTTTGTAACAGACTTCTTCAGAAAAATCACTGTCTCAGTTTTCCCCATCTGTAAAATGGAGATAATATTTCCCTTTACCATAGGAGTGTTCTAAGGATAAAATAGTTAATGAGTTGCTCCGTTACTCTGGCAATAAGTGATATGCAAAAGAATATACATACAAAAACAAAAAGTGTTTTACTTCATGTTGATACTATTTTTAAAATAATCTATTTAACATTTACAAACCACATACAAAATTATAGGAGTTAAATCTTTATGGTAATATTTCTCTAACACTTAGTATGACTTTTCACTTGAGATGATTTTTAATTCATGAAAAGCCTAAGTGTACCCCATTACAAAAGTATAAAAAATAAATTATGGTGCAGAAAACTTATACAGGCTATCCTTGAAGCATACACTTCCAGTGCAGAAAGTATTTTAAACAAGAGTCTTTAGACTAACAGATGCTAGAAACACAGAGGCAGATCTGATCCTTGTAAGCAACTAGAATTTGTAGTTTAACTCATTCTGACATTTGACAAACACGTCAATACAAAAAGGAGTAACAATTTATTCACACACAGGCAAGCAGTCATTGTAACTACAGTAATGGAAACCAAAAGAGAGAAAAAAGAAGTGTTAGGTGTACTAAGTAAACAAAAACAAAGTAGGAAAGAAAAGAACCCTATATCCATTACATGAAAATACTTTATCCAGACACATGGTCACGTCCAGATTGATCCTGCAGCAGGATCTGCTAGCCCAAGTCCGTTTGGAGTCGATTGAACTCAATGGGACTCCATACAAGTGCTCCAGTCCGTGCTACTGGCTCCCATTGCAGGAGCTAGTCCTTAACTTGCTATCCAGATGAATTACTTGAAAATTTTCAGCTCCTGACAATGAATCTTTTAACCACAACTCCTAAGATGAGGGAACTCCTAACTCAACTACGGAATGAACACATCACCTACTGTAAAAATGCTAACAAAATATAAAAAACCAGAATTTCAATTCTGTAAACACTTCTCTGTAGTATGCCTTGGGTGAAAAACACTGATACATTTAGCCTAAATATTTTACTACAATCTTCAATTAAACTCTAGCTTAAAAATTCCTACTAGCACCTCTCCTAAGCAAAGTTTAAACCTATTCTTTTAATCAGAACTACATAGCATATTTTTGTTTCTCTTTTTTGTTTACACGGAAAAAACATTCAAGATATAAAATTATTAAAAGACACAATCTTAATATGCAGTTTGGTAAAGTTCAAGTCAGTCTTTGAACAACACATTTATCTAGCCAGTAAAGCTTGTGTTAATGCGATGTAAGAGTTTGGCAAATTCAACTCTAATGGAGCATAAAAGTGCTTTTGCTTGAAAGTGAGATCACACTTTTAAAAATTCAAAGCATGATCATTTTTTTTTTTTTCCAGGAACAATCTGATACAAGCAGCAAAGCTTAAATAAACTAGAAACATTTCAAATGATCCATAAAGGATTAATAAGCACTGCAGGAAGTCCTATAGGCTCAGCGTATACATTTTCCATCTTTTTCCTCCCACGACGGGCATGACACGAAATACTGAACAGAACTCAAAGTTTCAAAGTCACCAAATGTTAAGGTCTGCAAGCTTTGATACGAAGGTGGAGTGGGGTCACCATCTTGGACTTCTTAATTTAAATAGATAACAAAATATTGATTTTATTAGCATAATAATTCTGCAAATTATGGCACTTCACAACATTCTTTCTACTTACAAATAGACAAATGGACAAAAGCAAAACCAAGTCAAAAGGCGTAGTAGTGAGCTACAGGCCACTAATATAACAAGAACAAAATGACAGCTATTATTTTGGCAGAAATAATCTATGCTGAAACACAAAACACACATGCACACAATTTCTTTCAATACAATTTTCTTGTCTTCCCACTGACTTCTATGATTACCACAGAAAGCAGGGTTCTAAACACATTTCTCAATTGAATCTTCAATCAATAACAGTAAAAATTTGAGATAGGAGATATGGGAAAATGCATTATAGCATTAGTAACTGTTGGCAAAATAGGTTGAGCTTATCAATATGCATAAAAGTTGTAGGGAAGAAAAATCAGTAATATAACAGACCATGTATTTTTATTTAATCCAAATGGCTAGAAAAGAGAAAATCTCAACAGTGACTATTCCTAGGCCAAGTCAAATCATGTAGTCACATTTTCATTTGTTTTGAGGTGGTAACTATTATACAAACATTGTTGTAGTACGATGCTCTTATGACTGTTTAAAAAAATGATAAGTTTGAATTACCAACTGAAGTAAAGTATACCTGAACATTAATAATAATGTTATTAAATCATCAAAACTTTATGGGTTAATTAGTTTGGTTACTTCTGTACATTATTTAAGTGGTTGTATCTAGTAATCTTGGTTTCACCCTTCTGGAAAAATAGAGAGAGAGAGAGAGAGAGAGAGAGAGAGAAGTCTGGAAGGAAAAAAGTCTGATCCCAAATGGAGGTCAGTCTGACCTAAATATACTCCCTTTAAAATAAGTTTGAACTCTTACCACTAAACACTGAAGTAAGAGAAAACCCAAACAACTAAACACAATTGTTCATTTCAAATTTGAGAGTTCCCCAGTGTGGGGAAATGGAAAAGTTTAGCTTCTGCTAGGACTGCCAGATTATATATGCTTTCTAAATTCTCTCTCCCCCCCACTTTTTTTTTTTAAATTGATATTATAAATTGTTTACCTGGTTACATATAAATTGGGGAGGAGGGGTTGTCGGTACCATAGAGGACAGGAAAAAAAATTAATATGGAATTTTACTTTAGAAAAATGCAATATTAGAGAAATAGAAAAATATTAAAAAAGAATGACTGGATAACAACAATACAGAAAAAAGGGATGATAAATGTGAGCTCACGGTAAGAGACTGAAGCAGAAAGGTAAAAATTATGCTAAAATAATACGCTAATCAAAAAGGAGTAGTGAATGAGAGGGAAGGAGTAGAAAAAATTGCATGAAGGACTAAAGGTAATCATTTCTCTCCTCATAGCATCTATGAGGCCTTACTTACTGTGTACAACTCTGGGCACATCACTATAAAAATGAACAGTGATAAAAGAGAAGCTAAAGAATAGCAAAGGTTAGAGGATAGAAAGATATGAAGTCTGAAGACAAACATTTCTATAGCCTAAACAAATTAGGTCCAATGTGGATACTGTAGCACACTACAAATACTTGAACAAAACCATAAAGGGAGAAACCGATTTGAGATTGACCACTGGCATATTACTTAAAATAAAGAATTTAACCAAAGGAGGACAAGTTTAGACTAGCTAGACGGGAAAACACTTTTTTAATAGTAAGATTAAACTAAACAATGAAAGGGTTTGTCATAAGGTTACCTAAATACTATCACTGGTAATGTTAAACAAACTCAGGAGAATACTTTATTGTCGTGTTCTAGGTGCAAGGGGTAGTTCTGGATGTGTTAACTCCAGCCTTAGCCCTGTCTTAACAGCAAAAGCAGTTTAGCAACTGGTAAAATCTTGTAGACTCGACTGTTAAACTATGTCATTATGTACACTGATATTACATTGTCATCTTGAAAACAATGCTCAGTTCTGAGCTGCCCCATCTCAAACAAGAAATAGCAAAAATAGAAAAAAGGTATGAAAGACAGGCAATGAAAATGATTTATAGGCATGAAAAAGTTTCCGTGCGAGAACAGACTGAAAAGACTAGGACTAGTTAGGTTTAAAAAAGAAACAAGAGGGCACATGATGGATATAAGACAATGATTAGTATGGAGAAGGCAAATCAGGCACTTGATTTACCTTTTATCACAATTTCAAAAAGGAATGCCAGTGAAATGGAAAGGAAACAAAAAATTAAAACTATTAAAGGAAATTCTTAAAACATTGTGTAAAATAACCTGTGGAACTCCTTGCCATAAGGTATCACTGAAAACAGCACAATTCACAAAAGGTTTACACATTCATACGTGTGAGAATGTTCACAGTTAAACTACATTAGGAGGATACTTCCCCTGTGGACAGCTTATTCCCAAGTTTCCCATGGTGGAGTTTCTTGAACTTTCTTTAAAGCACTTGGTATCAGCCAGTGTCAGAGACAGAATACTAGGCTAGAGCGGCAACTACTCCACTATTGGTACAAAAATTCCTATGCTTACAATTATTCAGTTTCCCAACCTGCATTTATGGGACCAAACTGATTAATAACCAAAAGTTTTAAAAAACACAAATAAATATTTTCCCAGGATCTGATCCAAACAAGATTACCCGGATGCACAACTGAGTATACTTTCATTTCACAGAGTAAATGTGGCCTTTTATGATTCTAGTGTTGTTCATAGTGGAAAAGGAGAATTAATTATGCAGCGTTTGTAATGATACAGCAGTCTACTGAATAAGTCACACAAGGTTCAGGGGAAACAGTTATTGCAGCAGTTCGAAGAATCTAAAATAAATCATTTGTTGGTACAGCTCTTCAACCAAAATTAGAGTATTCTAGAAAACAGCAAGGGAGCCAAATTTACCATAAATAGTAAGCATATGAAAAGGGAGGCTTCAATTTGTCTTTGTTAGTATCCAGTTTATGTTTTCGATGGCACTAGCTATCTTGAAAGAAAACAAAAAGGAGCTCTATTTTGTTATGAGAGGGGACAGCGGCTAGTTCACTACTGTGTGTGTGAGTAAAAGCTACATTAATTTATTTCACAAAAACTTTACTTCAGAATTCTAATTCAAAATATCTAAAATGTACTTTTCATTTTCAACATGGTCCTGAAAATCTAGCTTTCATCTTGCGTACTACTCTGAAAGTAGTAGTAACCAGTTACAAAGGTGAGGTAGAAAGAGGGGAGAAATGAATGCCTTTTTGCTCTTACTATTAACTGATCTGGCTGTTTCATATGACTGAAAAGGCAAAACTGTTAGGTGTTCAGAAGAGACATGAGAATGTTTTCCCAAAGGCATTATTAACAATTAATAATCATTACACTGGTGCCTTGTTTACCTGACCTTGTGTAAATTCAGCAGCCTTGTAATTAGACCCATATTTTGCACATTTGTATATTTCCATGCATACATTTGACTCATTCATTCATCCATTAAAATTTCCTTGACAGACGTAGAAGGATAATCAGGGTACAATTTGTATTTACTGGATTACAGAAAATTGCCCAAACTGTTAAGTTCAAGGAAAGCGCATTCTTGTCTTTCTCTTGTGACTGATGTAAAAGTAATTACATATCAGAGGATGGCCCCAAGGCTCTCTGAAGAAGTAGCAAAGATTTTACAATCTGGTGTCTTTAGCAATATTTGTTCCTGAAAATGGTGACTGAGTTTTATAGACTAAAGAAAAACAAAACGCTACCTAGTATGTCTTCTTTAAGCAACATATTACACTTTAATTCAGTGGTAAAAAGTAATCTCTCATAAAAGTTAACATGTCATATTTATTGCTCACTTCATTACAAAAGACAGGCAATTTGCTTTCTCTCTCTGTTTCTCCTATCCAAGACCTCAGGTCTCTTGAACTGACTGATGGGTAGGGTCCTCTCACTTTGTAGTTCTGGAGACATCTAAAGCTGACAAAACTGAAACAGGGTGGAAGGACCCTCCTATTACTTCCTGATAAGAAAAAGTTCTTCCGAACCTGCAAATTGTGAAGATAATAATGGTATTTCAATATTAGGATAAAAGTTAATATTACAAGATACTAAATGTCTGACACTAATTACAGCACAGGACTATAACTGATACAACTTTGCTTTCAGAAAAGGAAATTACAAAACAACCAGTGTTGAACTACAGCAGTAAGTGGGGCTGGATCAGATACCTTCTCTAAGGAAAGAAATGGATAAATATAGGAAACTCTAATCGAGGTTTGCCAATCATCAAACATGGGGGGAAACAGAATAATAAAAGGCAAGAAGGAAGGAAGAAAATTATCTAGGCATATAAGGAAAATCAAATGAATTTTGAAAGGTTAAGGATACCAGGCATGAAATATATTCCTGCCTCAAGGCTGCATCAGATGAGGGCTCAGGCCCAGCTTCTATGTGAACTAATGAACACATGACAAGCTAGTTCATCCAGATGGTTGATTCACAGATTTCTTCCACAGAAGCTGATGACTTTTGGCCCAAGATGTCAAGGTAAATCTAATACATGAGCCTGTATTGTTTTTGGAGATTTATTGGCCTCTGTAATACAATGGAACTTTTGTGTTTCTTTCCTCTGAAGCTGAGATGACATGCCCAAAAAGGGAATTAGTTTTCCTCTTGGGGTTCCATATATTTCAGAGAACACCACAAAGGTCTATTAACACTAAAGGCCAGATCCTTAGCGGTGTATAAAGTAAGTGTTGCTCTGTTGACAATGAAGTAAAGACAAGTAAGATTGAATGAAGCGTTATCCTTTCCTATCCATACATTATTACTACTCTATTTTAGGACTACCACTTGGATCACCTTCCCAACAAAGAATGTTTCTGCAGAGGAATCAAGGTGAAAACTAGGAGGCGCTGACACGGTGGCCTCCGGGGAGGGCCTGGAGCAAGAAGAGGCAGAGTGAGGGTGGGGCCTTGGGGTGGGGTGGTGGCAGGAAGAGGCAGAGCAAGGGCCTCTTGGAGAAGAGGGTACAGAGAGGCCAGGAAGAGGTGGAATGAGGGCGGGGCCACAGGGGAAGGGGCGGAGTGGGGGCAGAGCCTTTAGGTGCAACACCCCAGGGAAAAATAAAAAAGTCAGTGCCTATGGTGAAAACTGCAGAGCTTAATAGTGCTGTCATTAACACTTTATAAACTTCCTTTCTGCCGGCTGATGCCCCTTCTGCCCAGAAGCCTACCATTGATTATGATGAGAGGGTGCCAATTCCTTCTGGAAATGTTATCTGTGACTAAACAGGCTTTAATGGTATAAGCGTTTCATTCACCGAACAAAGGAGGATTTAGATACTCTCAGTCATGAGCATTTAGGTGAAAGGAAACCAAGCTGTTTTTCTGAATTAGTTGACTTTAACCCGGATTTTCACCACATCTAGCACATGCAGTGCTTTTTTCCTTCAGGTGTTAAGGTTTTGGACAACATTAAAAAAAAAAAGTATTTCCTGTGATGTTTGCATGGCAGAGTTAATCATGGTTATGAAAGACTCTGGAATATGAATCATCTCATTCGCATGGAAGATGCAGTATGATTCACAGCCTCCAAGAGCTGACATTTCATAGACTATCCTTGCCAACTTGATACAAATAGAAAGCTCATCTTTATGCAGAGAATTAGAGGCCACCAGTCAAATGAAGGGTCATCAGAGCCTATAATACTGTGGTCAGCTGCCAGGTAGTGAAGATAGGATTGCGTTACCATGTTTAAAGCACAGAGAGGATCTGCAACACTACTTCCTGTAATGTCTCTAGCAGCAATGTTCTCATAATCATATTATCTAATAAAAGGTATAAATGATTATTTAGCCAGGCTACTGTCAGTAGCCTGGAAGCGTCCTGGGGGACTCAAAAGGTAACATTTCATTGACAGTGATTTCTGTATCACGGAACAATATGCCAATAAACTTCTGCTAGATCTAACAGAATTAGATTATCTCCTGGAGAAACTGGAGTTCGTGGGAACAAGATCCATTCTGAATTTCATCTTTTTCATCAGCCTGTTCAGTTTCTTGAGAGATGACCTAAATCCTTCCCCTCCTCTGTTTCTTTCTGTGAAGAAACAGAAGAAAGTTCTGAAGACCTTTCCTATTGAAAGACAGGTTTCCAATTGCCGCTGACTCTAGGTAGTACTTGATGCTTTCCAGATGTTTTGAAGTTTCTCATCAGCTTTCACAATTGAAGAGAAGGATGAAGGAGGTGGAAGAGAAGTCTTGAGCATCAGAGAAATCATGATATAGTCCTTCCTGTACCAATGTGTCTGAAGTCAGCTCAAATCAGGTGTCTGAGAATGGGATATCCTGCCTTTAAGTCTATTTCTGGAGAACTCTCTTGCAGTTACACAGATGAACTGAAATGAAAGAAAGATTAGGCTACTGCATGATCTTGGCTTCCTTCTCCATGTTCCACATCCTTATCTTACCCTAGAAAAATGAGGGGCCCTTTTCCCATACATCTGATGTGGGTAGGAATGAAAAGAGCTTCTGCCCTTGGATGACTGGCTTCTATTCTTTCCTGAACTTCACTCATTGCTAGTAAATATTTTGGCTTGTCCATGTTTTTAGCTAAAATCTTATTAAGCTTCTCCTTGAATGGTTACATGCTGCTCAGGACTTCATTCTGAGCAACAGCTGGATATCTAGTTAGCTGCCCTGGTTCTTAATGCTAGCCTCATGGAGTCTTTTACTAGTGGATTAGACAGAATGGAGGCGGGCAAGTTTTGGATTTACCTGTGGCAAATTCTTATCAGATAACAATGCGTCCCAAGAGCTGAAGAGGACTGACCTGCTCTTGCAGAGGTATCTCCATGGGTTTTTCTGATGGTGGAGTGCCTCTAATGCAAAGGTCTCAATAAGCCTCCAGATTCTGATCTCCTTCCCCTAAGGAAAGCCAGGGTCAAAAGGCTGAGTGCAATAATAGTGCAACTTTCTTTGGTGATCCTGAGAGGGTCTCCTTGCATATGGTGAACCTCCTGGACTTCAAGCTTATTCCACTTGTTCTGCTCCATTATGATAGGGAAGGAACAAATGGAGAGAAGGAACTCGGTAGACGGCTCCATTCAGGGAGCGAAACCCTGGAAATTGAGTGTCCCTAAGGGAGATGACAGAAAGAGAGAGCGCGCGCGCACGCGCCTGGGTGATTTTGCTTGCTGCTGGCCTCAAAGCCAGCTTTAAAAGCTGGAATTGCAATAAATGAAGTGGAAGTGTTTAACCATCACTCTGTTTGTGCAGTTGGAGGTAAAGAATCTAATAATGTTTCATAAGTAGTGGCAATTAATAATCTTCATTGTCTTGGATAAAAAGCACAACAAGAAATCATCTTCATACTTTACAGCTGGTAATCAGACTAGGTCATTTGGTGGTTCCTAGTTTTATTAGAAATTTGACATCAGTTGCCTCAATGTGAGGGAAAAAAGTGGTTAGGTACTATCCAATGAACAGTATTTTACTAAAGGAATCTCAGAATATTTTTAAAATTGGGATGTTCTCTCTACAATAGAATACAACATAAATCACTATGTTTCTTTGCAGCATTTAAAAAGAAAAGAAGAAAGAACAATTTTGGCCCCTGTGAGGTACATTTGAATGTTGCCTTGGATCTTAAATTGGGAATTTATCTTAAATGGAAACAAACAACTTCGCTAAAAATTAGACATTTATGACTTGCAAATTACAGATACTAATTATTTTCAGTATATACAATTATGATATTCTCAAGAGGTATTAATTTTGGGACAGATGTGCTTTCATCATGTAATTTGGAAATTAAGTTACACTCTCACGTATGGGAACTCAGAAGGCTGAATTTACGTAAGGATAGAATTGATAGAGAGGAATTTTATCTTCCTTGATAATTTTCTCTCTCTCTGATAAGAGTATGGCCAGCAAGCCTCACAGCTGGGTTGCCTTGCACTCAGAGGAACAGAGGCAGACTGCAGAGTTGATGAGGAAACATTTCCACTTGACTCCACTTCCTACCTTGTGCTTTCAGATACCTCTTCCAAAGCCAAGAATTTCTTCAAAATTTAAAATGTTAAAATACAGAAATATCAACTTATAACTACACGCAATGTTTCAAAACCATGCAGATGAGGGAAGTGAGCTAAAGGATGTATCTAAGATGTATGGAAATTTATACTTTTTTTTTTTCCAGAATAAAAATACACATAGTCCAAACTGAGGATTCTGCTATTATATTTTCCATCAAACCAAAAAGGGGAGGGAAGAATTTACTGTTCACATTTTCATCAGTGAAATAAAATCAGATATGGCAAAGTTTTCTTACTTGGACAAGTGCATGTCTACTAATCTTCACAGCTGGGGTGTGACTAGCAGTGCAAATTAAGGGAACAGGGAGGGGAAAGAAATGCCCATTTAAACAGATTATGGGAAAAGATTTTGTTGCTCTCTTATCTAAATTTAAACTTCATCTTCTGAAGCTTTCAGGACCATTCTCCCAAAGAAATCATTAGAGGAAGAATGCCCATCTCTTTTCTAATGCTGCACCAAGGTGAACATGGTCAACTATATCACTATGTTGCTAGTCTTTTCTGTTGATGCATTTTCCTCCCAGGAGGCCACTAGTGACTAGGTGGAATAAATGGGTGATGCCATCCAAGAGTTCAATATTCCTTGTTTTTCAATTCTGAACTACTCATTCTTTAATTGTTTTCCAATCTTGTTTAAAAAAATTCAATTGTTCTGCAAAAATCAAAATTAAATCAATGTTTTTCTCTGGGTTGCGGAGGATTAGGACAGAAAAAAAAAGGTAGAATAATCGCTTGTGATTATAAAACTGACCATTCTTTTCAGGAATAAATTCAGTTGCTGTGCAAAATATTTATTATCCTAGTGAATCATAGTTTCATCCCAGTGAAACACTGGCCTTTGATGTTTGACACTCTTTGCAGATGTTATTGCTACAAAGAAGGTGGTTTTGTTAAAAAAGATGCTTTAAGGTTCCTCAGACTTTCTAAACTAGATTTACCCTCCATGCAGGAAATGTAGGTATTTTTGGAAAATTTTAACAGTTTGGCTGTTCAGATGAATTTGGTCATAGTGGGAACCAAAGTAAATCTAGAATTCTGATAAGGATCAATTTTTTTCTCAAATAGCAACAGGTGAAGACAACTAACAGATTAAAGTCTATATCATCCTGAAGGCAATGTAAAACACAAGTGGATTTGTGTGATTTAGTCAGCACTAGTATCAAAACCTTCTTGAGACCCTAGAATATGAAATGGTGGTTTATGGTTTCCTAAAAGGCTGCAAGATGTAGTCGGATTCACCTTCTTCAATCTTTTTGTGCATTCTTTTCAAAAACTCAAGCTGTCAAGGGACTGGGATGAAGCTCCAGGCCCTGAGACAGAAGATCTGGATGGAGTCTCAGGGGAAGAGGCAGAGACAATCTACTATCAAGAAGTACCAGGATTTCCAGGACTAATAATTCTCCAAAATTATTCTCAGCTTGTTAGATTCAATCTTTTGAAATATTCTTGCTCTCAGGAAAAGGACAGACGAGAATATTACATTTACCTTTTTACTTTTTTTTTTTGGAAGATAGCATAGTGAAGATTCCATTCATCCTTATCAACCTTTCTTCTTCTTAGCCAATCTGCTCTGGCATTGTCACAGTCTTTCAAAAGGCAACCTTAACAGAGAGCTAGATGTTGTGGGGGGACATGGAAAATTTCAACAGGATCATAGAAGCAACAAGAGGAAAATCAGTGGGGGATTCTGCTCAACATCTTAGATGTCCATATACAAATGCAAAAAGTAGGGGGATTAAACAGGGAGAACTGGAAGTATTAGAACATAAAATAAATTATGACTTAATTGGCATCACAGAGACTTTGTGGCATACATCTCATGACTGGAATATTGGTATAGAGGGGTAGAAGCTTTTTCAGGAAGGACAGGCAGGAAAAAAAATGGAAAAAGGGTGTTGCATTATACATCAAGAATATATACAATTGTTCCAAGTTCCAGAAGGAGGTGAGAGGCAAACCAGTTGAAAGTCTCTGGGTAAAGATAAATGGAGGAAAAAACAGGGATGATGTCATGGTAAAGTCTACTATAGGCCATCAGAGAAGGAAGATGAGACATTTCTAGAAGAAATAGCAGAAATATCCAAAACAAAAGATCTGGTTGTAACGGGGACTTTAACTACCCAGAGAGCTGTTGGAAAAGTAACATGGTAAAATACAAAATTTCCGGTAAGTACTTGGAATGTATTGGGGACAAATTTTTGCATCACAAAGTGGAGGACAGCCATATTAGACTTGATTCTGACCAACAGGGAGGAATTGGTTGCAAATATGAAAGAGGAAGCACATTTGGGTGAAAGTGATCATAAAATGATAGATGTTATTATTCTGAGGAAAGGAAGGAATGAGAGCAGCAGAATAATTACAAGTGACTTAAATAAAAGCAGACTTTAGCAAACTCAAAGAACTGGTAGGTAAGGTCCAATGGGAAGAAAATCTAAGGGAAAAAAGAAGTTTAGGTGAGCTGACAGTTTCTCACAGAGATAATATTAAAGGCACAACAGCAAACTATCCTAACGTGAAGGAAAGATAGGAAGAACAATAAGAGGCCAATATGGCTCCATAAGGAGCTCTTTAATGACCTGAAAATCAAAAAGTGGAAACATGGAAGAATTGCACAAGGAGAAATACAAAAGAACAGCACAAGCATGTAGGAACAAAATCAGAAAGGCTAAGGCACAAAATGAGTTACACCTCGCAAGGGACATAAAAAGGCTATAAGAAACAAGAGAAAGATGAAGCCAAGTGTAGATCCTCTACTTAGCAGGGAAGGAGAGCTAATAAGTAAAGACAACAGGCAGGTTGAGGAGTTTAATGCCTATTTTGCTTCAGTCCTCACTAAAAAGGTAAATGGTGACCAGATATTCAATGCAGTTAATACTGATAATAAGGAGGAAAGAACACAAGCCAAAACAGGGAAAGAACAGGTTAAAGAATGTTTTAGATAAGTTAGCTGTATTCAAAGCAGCATGGCCTGATTAAATTCATCCTTAAGAAACTATCTGCAACAATCTTGGAACAGTTAGCAATTATCTTCAAGAATTCCAGGTGGACAGGTGAGGTACCAGAGGACTGGAGAAGAGCAAACATGGTTCCTGTCTTTAGAAAGGAGGAACCAATAGCACCCAGAAAATTATATACCACTCACAGCCCAATTTTGATACCAGGAAAGATACTGGAACAAATTAACAACCCTTATGGAATCACCCAGAGAAACACAGGGTTATAAGGAATAACCAGCATGGATTTGTAAAGAAAAAAAAAAAAAAGATTACGCCAAACCTACCTAATTTCCTTCTTTGACATTGTTACTGTCCTAGTGGATGGGGGGAAGCAACAGATGTGATCTATTTTGAGTTGAGTCCCACATGACATTGTCATAAGCTAACTACAGACATGGTCTTGATGAAATTACTATAAGGGGAGTGCAAAACTGGTTGAAATACTGTACTTTAAAGAGTAATCATCCATGGTTCACTGTCAAATTGGGAGGATGTATCTAGTGAGGTCCCACAGGGGTCAGTCCTGGGTTCGGTGCTATTCATTATTTTCATTAATAACATGGATAATGGAGTGGAGGGTATGCTTATAAAATATGCAGAGATACAAAGTTGGGAGAGGTTGCAAGCACTTTGGAGGGCAGGATTAGAATTCAAAACCACCATGAAAAATTGGAGAATTGGTCTGAATTTAACAAGATGAATTTCACTCAAGACAAGTGCAAAGTACTTCATTTAGGAAGGAAAAATCAAATGCACAACTACAAAATGGGGAATAACTGGCTAGGTGGTAGTGCTGCTGAAAAGGATCTGGGGTACTCTAGCAGATAAATTGAATGAGTCATCAGTGTGATGCAGCTGTAAAAAAGGCTAATGTTCTGGTCTGTATTAACTGGAATGTCAAGACATGGGAAGTAGTTGTCCCGTTCTACTTAGCATGGTGATGCCTCAACTGAAGTACTGTATCCAATTGTGGACACCACACTTTAGGAAAGATGTGGAGAAATTGGAAAGAGTGCAGGGGAGAGTAACAGGAATGATAATCAGTTTAGAAAACTGTGCATGTTTAGTTTTCAGAAAAGACAACTGAGAGGGGAACCTGATAACTGTCTCCAAACATTATAACGGCTGCTATAAAAAGGACTGTGATCAATTCTTCATATCCTCGGAAGGTAGGACAATAAGCAAGGGGCTTAATCTGCAGCGAGGGAGATTTAGGTTAGATATTAAGAAAGACTTTCTAACTATAAGCATAGTTAAGCTCTGGCGTAGGCTTCCAATGGAGGTTGTGGAATCCCAATCACTGGCCATTTTTAAAAACAGGTTAGACAAACACCAGTCAGGGACAGTCTAGGTTTATTTGATCCTGCATCAGTGCATGTCTCTTCTTAAGGTGCTTTTCAGCCTTATATTTCTAGGATTCTCGGTGTATGGCCTCAAGGGACTTTGAATATTCCATTCTGCCCAAAAGAAAAGGGCTACTGATTCCTGATGTAGAGTGAGTAGCTGAAAGGCACTCATGCTACTTGTCTAAAGTCTCTCATCATCGAACTGTTATCTATCTTGATCAGTGAATAATACACAGCTCTTGTATAGCCGGCACATCTAGCTTCAGTCCTACAAACTTCTGTAAAACTAATCAAATCATGGAAAAAAAAAAAAAATTACACTGTGGGTCCCCATCCTCCCCTTAGATCACACTCCAGGAATAAAATTCTGCTTCCCATGCACATCCCCAGCTCTGGAGACTGGCATCTCTTATGATCTAACTTGAGTACGTCTACCAAACAAAGAATGCTGTCATGTTGTGGGACAGGGGAAGAATGTGAGGTTTCTTTTTGATTGTGATCTCAACTTTTGTGCAAAACACAGTTACACAAATGGAGAAAGAAAAGGAGGACTTGTGGTACCTTAGAGACTAACAAATTTAGACAACGAAAGCTTATGCTCAAATAAATTTGTTAGTCTCTAAGGTGCCACAAGTCCTCCTTTTCTTTTTGCAGATACAGACTAACACGGCTGCTACTCTGAAACCTGTCACAAATGGAGAGGTCATTCTTGAAACATTCCCCACTGTAGCAACTCTCTCAAGGACACTGTTATGCCCAGAACCCATAGAAGAGAGGCTGCAGCTGGATGCTTACTGCTCAGTAGTGGATGTATATCAGACTACAGCTTTCCGGCTCCTTTCTTCAGATAGGACTACTCTTGCTTGAAGAGCATCTCTTTTGTTTACTCCTGGATGATCTAAAACTATACTGGGTATTAGACTTGTTCTCTCTAAATTTAAACAAATCTATGGGACCAGAGGGTTTCCATGACTACTTGGATGTTTATATTTACTTCTCTTGTCTGGACCTTTATCAGAATGTCATTCACATAAGGAAAAAGATAGATGCCCTATAGTCACTAGTAAAAGGACCTGATTTACACATTCAGTGACGTCAAAAGATATAATTCTGCCTTGGTAGGGTTAGGTAGAGTGATAGCCCTGAAAACAGAGTGAAGAAAGCCAATTGTAAACGGAGCAAATAAAGGCACAAAGAAAGGAACTGGTTAAGTTGAAATAATGTCTCAAATTTTTTTTGTCCATGATTGCTGAAATTCATACCAATAGTTCCCTCCTAAAGGAAGGCTTCTCTATGGACCTGATGAGCCATTTGAAGCCCAGCACTGATTTGATCTCAATGGGCCATTTCAGAAGAAGAAATAAGAGTAATGCCTGAGAAGTGCATAACTCAGTAGTGGCTGCCTTTGCTGTGCCAACTGACAGGAGTTTATGAATTGCCTGCACCATAAAAGCTACCTGTTCCAGGTTCCTGATCACTGAAAGTGGTACAAAGGATAGAGAAGGAACTTTGGTAAACATTACTACATTGTCCCCGGAACCTACTGTGACAGCTCATTTTCTGAGACTGGGTCAAGAATACTACCTTCTCAGGAGGTGCACTGAGCGTCTGGAGTCATGCAATTGGTCTGTTTGCGCTTGGTCCTTGACCTCTACTTTCCCTAAGTGGTTTGGACCAAAATCTGTATTTTTTGTACTGATAAAGTGGTATTCTTCTAAACTGTCTAAAATTAAATTAACAAAAGGGACTCTTTAATTTAGTAATATGCTTTCCTTTTCTTGCATTTTCTGCTACCTCATTTTTGAGGGCCTCACTAAACCACTGCAAATCTTGTAGTTGCTGAGATCCATCTGATATGGCAATTGCCTCTCCTCAGGCACATACTGGTCATTTCATTAGAGGAAAAGTATCTTGCTGAAAATAATAGCATTTAGGAAGGTGTCAGTAATAAGTGACCAGAGATATTTTCTTGGTGGACAGTTTTAACTTTTACCATAAAATGTAAATAGAGCTGCATACAGCACAGATAACACATGTAACAGAACATGTAAAAGACATAAAAGTAGGATAGATGCAGCAGAGAATCCAAAGAACCTCATCCCTAAGGAAACTAAAAATCATTCTGCACCAAGGATCCTCAGGAAAGAGGCCCTCATCAGAAGGAATTACTGTCTTTTGCTAATGAAAAGAGTACTTTGACAGGTGTGTGAACTTTACCTTAGCATATTTCAGCTTCACAAAATTTTACATAATTTGGAAACTGTTAAGACAGTGTCTCCACTTTGCAAGGTCATCTTATTTTGAATCTATTCCAGAAATCAATAGTTTCTGGGATTGTTTAAGAAAGAGGGGAGGGGAAAAAATAAATTTTTCTGTTTGAGGGTTCTGCTTCCTTCCTCCGAAGATTCAAAGATGCTACTGCATTTTTCTTAAAAGCAAGAAAAACCTATGTATCTGTGGTGTCCTTTGACTGATTCTTATAATTGTGAAGAAGATATTTCACTTTCCTTTTTGGACAAATAGCGAAGATTATATATCTTTATATCTGATATTTTCCCCTTTTTTCTTTTTGTTTTGAGAAAAGGAAAGAATTAGAGGAAGATATGTCTAATGAAGTTTGGGCGAATACATATTCTGGACTCTTAGAAGGAACAGAGAATGCTAATCTGCATTATTTAATCCCTTTCTTCTTCTCCACGGAATGATGAATTGCGGAATACTTGGATGATAGAGACTTTTTTGTTTCCATTAGCTGCTTTTTTCTGCTGTCTAGAGACTTTCAAGGATTCACTGAAATGGAAAAATTTCTTGAAGCAAGGGGACACTAAAAAAAGGAATAAACCAAAATGTTCAGGGAAAAGGATTCTTGGTACAAAATACTTATTCCCCCCGCCAGTGCTGGTAAAAACTATAAAAATCTTTTTGGGAATTAATACCTCTGATTGAGGACTGATTCTTGATTAGTGTCAGTAAACCTCAGGTACAGACACTTAGGTTTCTGCTGATAGTAACAGCTACAGATGGCTTCTTATCTTGTTCCAGTACCTGCCCAACTTACTTTGTCTTAGCTCTTAGCATAGACAGGCCTACCTGCTCTGACAGCTGAATGTGAAGGTTAGACTGTATTCCCTGTGCAGGAGGTGTATTAGCAGTTAATGTTACTGTCTGTTCTTTAACCTCCTGAGGCCTTTGAGCACGGACCACTAGGTCTGGCAGTGAGGAGGCCTTACCAATGGCATTAAGAGACTTATCTGCTCCTTTGGCTGCTGTAGTTGAAATGCATACTAAGACAGACCCTCACTCTCTCCAATACCAATACCAACTTTCAAAAACATTCCATAGCTTTCTAAAAGTAGTGTCAAACCAAAGGATTCTATACTTGTAAGAAAACATTTTGGTAAAGAAAACAAATATTGACAAAAATGCCTGTTGCCTCTATGGAAGCAGGACACTGAGCAGGGCAAGGTGGGAAGGGAAGTCACGTCTGGTGGAAGTGTGACCTCTTCTACTCTAGAGACTTTTTTGGATCTTCTGCCATATGTAAGATAAGACGTTCAAGGCCAATGGACTACATTTTGGATGATCTTCCAGCAAGATGATTAAAATGGCCTCCAAAAGTAAGAGCTTCAATTAGTAGCATAGATGTATTTGATTGTTTGATAATTCACTGTAAAGAGCATTATTTGCTTTGAGTCAGAGATGCAAGTATAGCAATCAAAATTACAGTTAGAATTGGCAACTTTGTTTCATAAATATTAGACATACCCAAATTTAACTAATTATTGGACTCATATTTCTTGTCATATCTCAAGTGTTTTTACACATTAGAGGTCCGTGTCTATCCAAAATTACATTAAAAATTTGAATGGCGGAGAGCAAAAAGCCTAAGCCTAGACAGATGTAAATACGTATTTCAACAATTAATGCTAAAAGAGAATTACATGAATATGAAAATCTGAATTCCAGTATTGGTTCCTGGTTGGCTATTGAAATTGCCTTGGAAACAGTCAAGTCTAGAATGAGGCTATGATTGTCCTCTCTTATCTCACATGCACCACTTTGTCATCATTATCATGACCTCCAGGCTGCGGCCAAGGCATGTCACTGTTTCTGTTAATGGACTAGTTTCAATAGTATGCACTCAGAAATGGACTTCACTACTTCCATAACACTCAGAAAGACAATTCTGTCCAGTCATTGGAACAGTGGGTCAATAATGGCCCAGTTAAAATTACACACATTCTTACACCGTGCATGTAGAAAAGGATAAACATACCCTATTTTCTAAGCCGAATTTCACCCAATCTCAATGAAATATGTGATGAATAACTGCTTATCATTCCAAAGGGCCCATATGGTTTCCCAAAGGGTCTCATCCTATCTCCAGTCCAGTGTACATATGAGCTTCTAGGGAAGACTAAGATTGTTTGGCCTACAATACTATCAGTATTTTGATTGTTTCCTCATTGAACAGTAAATCTCCTATTTCCTAGTGATTAGCAAAAATAGGGTTCTGGCTGAAATTAGCTGTCAGTCTAAATGAAGAAAACACAGAGGAGATGCTATTGGGCAAACCAACTAAAAACCAAAGAAAATCTTGAGAATTTGATGGGAGATTTTCTTTTCATTCATTCTTAGGCCCTTTGGAACCACTAACAGAACCAATGTTAGCCTTTTACCTTTCCTTTGCACTGCAATTGTTTTCAGCTCTGCCTTCACTTGGAAGCTTTCCCTATTATGGAAACATCACCATCGTGTCTGATTCATAAAGTGAGACTACAATGATGTAATTCCAAACTCTGCAAAAGCCTCACAAATCCATGTATATATAGTAGATAATGTATTTCCCATAATAGCCAATACTCATGCTTGGATAGCAGCTTCTCATCATAGTTGACTAACACCTTCCTCAAATGACCTTTTAATTTCTCCTGTGTTTTGGTCTTATTTACTCATTATCAAATGCTTAAACACCCTAAAGTTACTAGTACCAAAAAGCTTACAACAGATTAATCTTGGGAGAACATGATTACAGAACAGTCATCACATTCCTTACAATCATATGTTTACCTGTTCACGTGGTGTCCACCTGTAGCTTGTTGGCAATGCATTTGATTGCAGTGTGGGAGAGTCCAGGTTCAGAACCAGACCTGTTATCTTTGTACTGTTATGTGGATACGTATTGAAATCTCAATATTTACATGCTTTTTATAACTTCTTATGGCATTTTTTAAAAAAAAGTTCACCTTTCTAAATGTGCTAAATATTAATGCAAAAACCAAGATATACACAAGAACTAAAATAATTCAAGAGAGCTTCAACTAGGGTACCTATATTCTTTATACTGAGACCTAATGTGCCAGCAGCAGACCACCCCACCACAGGTAAGAAATGAGAAATTTTGAGGGCTATTGAACACTGAATTTTCACAGCAGAACAGCACAAAGTTATTTATCAGTGTTCAATAGCCTTCAAACTCACTTTCATCTGTGGGGTATAGTGGTTCAGTGGACAAGGGCTGTGAAATAAAGGCATTTTGTTACACCTTATTTTAAGGCTAGTTGCATTTTTTAAAATAAATACTGTACATAAAACAAAGATGCATAAGTCAAAACAGGTTTTACAGTGTTAGTAATTGTGAACTAATGGGAAATAAACTTGAGACTTCCTTATATTTAAACCTATCCCTTAACTACAGACATGCTGCTGATGCACCACAGGTGCACATTAAAAGAACAGGTAATTGTGTGGTAATAGTTCTTCAACAACCCACTCAATGCAAGGTGAACTTTGCTATCAGTCAGATGGCATGTGTAATGTACTCTGTTTTTAGCTTCAATTTGTGGATATTAAATTGGTAATCCATTTCTTCTCTTAATAACCAAAGGAAATATGAGGAAGGTATTTAGGGGTGCTAAGTGTTAGATTCTCCAATTTTCTTATGGTTATGGATTGGGATGTTCCTGGGGTTTATTAAAGGCAATAGAATAGCTAACCTTTATTCCACAAACTCTTTCTATAATGTGTCCCCACATTATAGACAAATATTTAAACGGGAAGTTTCTGTTATACTTTTTCAACATAAGAATTAGAGGCAGATACCATAAATTAAGTGACTCTACTCTTCAAGGTAAAAGTTGGGTTTGTTTACTCATTTATGGTCATGGATTTCTGTCCTAGCCTCTCTCCAGCATGGATGTTTCATTGATGGCTGAGGGTAACACTTCAAAAATGAACCAGCTAAACAAACTTCCCAGCAGCACTTGACAGAGCTACACCTATTCTTCCCACTTCCAAAGCAGTACAGAATTAATTACCAGTTCTATGGATCTATTGTAAGTATAATAGACTAAAGAGCTATCACAGACACGTTTATTGTAAAAGCACAATCCCAAGAGTGTCTAGTAGAGGGCCAAAACGATTAACACAAATGCTTTGTCAGATCAAAAATAAAACCTGCACCGCCCAATTGAGGAATGAATTAAAACAGTGGGTTATCTTTCAAATTAACCAGGGCAGTTAGTGAGGAAAATTTCATGAAAGTGTAATTCTTAGCCTTTGTGAATCCACACAGCAGGCATTCTGCCAGCTGACAAGATGATGAAATTTTCATGCTTAAAAAAGCCCTCTTCATTTCCCAATTTAGATTAGCTATTTCTCTCTCTCTATTTGCTTTTCTGCAGCAGAATTTAAAAAACCTGAGACCAATCTTTCAAAAGAATAATGCAGCTCTGGAAAGAAACTAAAATCTTTGGATGTCATCTTGGCTTAATATATTTGCAGTTACAAATAAATAATTAAGATCAAGGCTGGGTGTATGTTATTTAATATTAAGGAATTAACTACTGGAATAATGCTAAATGCGGTTTGTGGTAGCTAAACAATATTTCAGTGTTCAAATGGAAACAGGCTGGTTTTAGCAACAAAGAAATGTATTTTACAAAAAGGTGAATGCATGTGTTAAAATAGTAGGAATTATAGCAGGCTTGCACAGTTCTACTTGCCCACTTCCATGGTGTAATTATTTGTTTTTTGTTTTTGTTTTGTCTTTTACAAGGAAAATATCATTTGATTTTTATTAGCACCATGACAAACAGATTTTGTACCTAACCTGGTAAATTTTCATGATAAATTTACAAGGCTGGACTTTTTAAGCCACTTAAACAGAATAAGGAATGAGGGAGGAGTGGTCTGAAATCCTTAAGGGCCTGATTCAAAGCCCATTGAACTCAATGGAAAGACTCCTATTGTTTCCAATGGGCTTTGGAACAGGCGTTAAGAAACCATCAGAATCTAGGCACTGTTACCTTCATAAAATGTAGTTTACTATATTTTCAAGGTTAAAACAAAACACTAAATTTTTATATAGATATATTTCTGTTTTAGGTACAACTTCCTCCACAACTGAAGGGTGCAGCCATTCCAACAACGATCCGCTACACCCAAGTCTCAAAGTTTCATCCAAAGTTTTACTCAGAATGTATGTCATTATAGTTTATAAGATTATATATTTCACTTATCCCAAACATCCCATTTGAAAATGTTCAACTCCAACTGTTACACAGCTATTAGAAGTACTGGATAAAAGAGATATGAAGCTCACAGAGCACCTGCCTCTCTAATTGTTACTGAGATACAATAAAGGTTTCCTGTCCAACTCAAAGAAATCTCCTTTTTACAAACTAAAAATACTATTCTATTTGGAAATAAGATCTGGTAGCACAGTAATCTCAGTCTTCTGGAGACTAATAATGATACTTGGCATTTATACAGCTTTTTTACCTTCAAAATGCTGTACAAATAATTTGATCAACTGGTCTAAAGCTCAATTCATTCCTATTAAAATGTATCAAAGTTCAGGGAACTCCCGGTTACACTTCTGTAACTTTCACATGAAGGAGCTCATTAGTTATATTCAATCACAATTTCTATGGACCATGGAAAAGGATATTTAAAAAATTAGAATGTAATGAACCTTTCTAATCGTTTGGCAGCATTCAAACAATGGCACTTTGCATTTTGATTTATAACTTGATTTCATAATGATGTGGAACAAACCTACAGCAAAACTTTATTGATATGGACAGAGAGCATAGTGCAATACTAACGCTTTCCCCTTAACTTGATCATAATTTGTCTCTTTCAATGTGCTCAGTATTGTACATTCTGTGCATGTAACGTTTTCTTGCACATTAAGTGCTAGAAATGTGCTTAGCACTTGTTAAATAATTATAATAATTTAAATGCATCAAATCTAGAAAAGTTTAGCAGATAAACAACTTTTATACTAAAGCTACATGCTTTGATATATTGCCTTAATAAAACAAATTTCATTACGATACAATAATTATGTTATTTGAATGTCCATTTTGGAAACAGATGAACTTTGAAAGGAAGCTTCTGCTAGGCTAAGGTTAAATGAATAGCATATCTATAAATATGAGGTCTCAAACCCTTATGTTCGGTATGGTGTTACCTATTCAAACCATCTGCCAATGCCGTCAACTCTCATATTCGCACTTCTAATTAAGTGACTAACTTTAAACATGGTAAAGAACTGTTTGGCTCTATGAAAATAGGGCCGTCAAATACTACAAATAAATATAAAGGAAGACACCTTTTTTCAAAAGAATTTCTTAAAGGAATTGAGATAAATTTTTTCCACTGGCAATGTGATAAGTATGGAAACATTTACTTAATAATGTGTTAAGAACTAATACAGAGGAAAAATCAAAACACAAGTGAGAGCTATTAGAACATAAGCATAAACTGGAGCCATTAGAACAAATTATTACTACTGTACTTCCCTGCAAATCTTTTGTAATATTCAGCCAAAGGAACCATCAATTTGGTAAGCCATTCAAAAGACTAAATTTTCAAAAACAGAGTCTAATTTTGGTTACTCAGCTTTAGACACCTAAGGCCTTATTTTCAGAAGTGCTGAGCATCTGAAGTTCTCACAGTGACTACTATAAATCACAAATATCCTTTACCATTTCACAGAAACATTCCCAGGATCTAGTTATGATTTACGTTGCAACTAAAAAAGAAAATGAACTCATTTCAGTAGATACACATTTTCATTGTATATATAGAGTCATACTTAAGTTTGTCTGTACACTATAAAAGTGACTGAATTAGTCCTATGACATCTGAATACTTTGATACCCAAGAACTGGTTGTGTCCAGTTTATAAGAATCACGGAGCACTGTAATACATAGGATATCTTTTATTTACATTTTTGAACCACATATGGATATATCAAGAACAAGCAGTAACATTTTGCTATTAAACAACCTTCTTCATCCTGCTTGGAAGAGGCCATATAATGCCAAGAATGCCAAAACCTTTATGCTTGTGTCTGGTTTCAACATATTTGATTAAAAAAAATTGTATCAAAGTGGTTCTAAAAATCTTGCAAGCCAGGAAGAAACCTTCATAACCCACAGAGCTAGTAAGAAGTTATTCTCCGTCACCCTTCAGAACATTATTCGTGGACAAGGCCTGTTTTCTCAAATTCATGGGCTGTTCATTAAATAATGCATCTTGAACCAGATTTAGTGTAAAAGAAAAGTTGGTATTTGCATGTTCAAATCCCTACCTTCATAGATTTTTCTAAATGCGGTAGAGTCACCTTTTCTTCAAAAAAGGAACTTAAAACACAAAGATCTACTCTATCTGTAACATGGCCAATAACTTACAAGCAAAAATTTAAAATGTTCTTATCTATCATCTAACACTGGAATGCGTTACCTAGGGAGGTGGTGGAATCTCCTTCCTTAGAGGTTTTTAAGGTCGGGCTTGACAAAGCCCGGGCTGGGATGATTTAGTTGGGGATTGGTCCTGATTGGAGCAGGGGGCTGGACTAGATGACCTCCTGAGGTCCCTTCCAACCCTCATATTCTAGGATTCTATGATCATATCCATTTAGACTAGGGAATGTTAACATTTCTTTTAGAAATAAGAAGTATTTTAAATTAGGATTTAACATCCATCAATCTATTTTAATGAAAATAAAAATCATATTCGTTATGGGGGAAGAAAGGTTTTTTCAGCTATTATAAAGCACAGTAACCAATATTGCACAAAATGAATACTTTGTCACCCCCAAGAAAAACTGAGTACCCAGTAGAGAACTGATGATTAATTTAACTTTGTAAAGAATACTTTTTGGATACTTACATTATAGTAGCTTTTTAGGTAACGTCTAATATCCAAGAGTAGTTTGTTGTTCATTTGAATCACACAGTGGAAAGGGGACTCATCACATTCTTTCTTACTGCACTGTTGCAAGCTGGGTTCCATAAGCTTTCCCTGAAGATTAAAATAATGTTGAATACAATCACAAAACCACTATAAAGTTATCACATGAGAGTGCATATACAGTATACACACAAACATACGCTAGCAATGCATAAAGAGACAAAATATTGTAAAACCCTTCTTCAATTTAATCCCCAGCAGAGGTCTTCCTTACTCCCACCTCACGACAATTGGCTTCTCCATCCCTAAAGATTCTTCTCCACTAGGATATACAGTCCTCTCACTCTTCTCTTAAATAAAGGTCATTTGGGGAACTTAACAAATCACCTGCTTCAGACTTTATCATTCAACTAATGATGTTGAATAAAAATAAACTAATGAAATCTATAGTAAAATCAATTTCCCTGAAAAAGACAGGCTTATCACATTTATCAAGGACACCAACATCCTTCTCAAGACTATTGATTGTAGTCTTGGAATCATTCTTATTAAGCATCAGATGTGAAGATGTGCTACAAGAGTGTACATCATTAAGCTATCTTTTTTGTTTCAGGCTCATTTAATAATTTTTAAAAGTACAAAGAATAACAATAAAGGTTTATACCATCTTACCCACTAAAATTATAGACTGTACATTTGATTAAATGGTCAATTGGAACATTTTGCATATCTTCACACATGTGAAACTGAGTTTTCAGATCCTAAAGACTGATTGTAAATAGCTAAAATTAAGTTAGTGAAATTTTCATTGTAAAGGAACACCCTATTATGGGTGTAAGATTATAACAGTTTGTGAGGGATTTTTTTCCTATTAATATTTAAAATCCATGCTTTTCTGATCCGATCTGGCTAAAACCTCACCCACAACACTAAGCAATTCCAGGTGTAAGAGATTTTAGAGCTTGACATAAGCTCTTCTACAGTTAGTCCATCTGCAAGTCGTCAAGCCTCCACGCAATTAACTATCGTATTTACAGCTGTAATGAAGCAAAAGTCAAGGATTTACAAAGCATTGCTGATCTGTGTCTGTTTTTTCCTCTTGCTTGCTTCCAATGACTGCTTTGTTTTGATTCAAAAAATGTGAAACATCTGCTGTTTGTCCAAATTAACTTAAAATAATTACTTTTAATTTAGATAAAGGATATATTTGCTTTAACTTTCAAGGTTTTCATTACTCTGCAGCCTGCTAATTTGCCAATGACTAGTCCATGCATAACATCGCAGCAGAGTTAAATATCTGGCCCTCTTTCAAGTTCTGAGCCAAGGTCAGAGATACATTTTTTGGCAGCACTTCTTGACAGGAATGCATCCCTTATGACTTTTTATGTCTGATATACAAAGACAGCAGGAAAGATAGCGCAGAAGTACCTTTCTCTCAAGAAGGGAAGTGGGATGTAAAAAGAAAAACACTGATTTTCAAAAACATTATGTTCCAATTAATATGATTAAGGATAAGAAAATGTTATTGCTACAAGCAGGCTTCATTAAATAGAAAATTGTAAGTTGCAAAGTTAAGATAAATATTAAATATAAAATAATTACACTAACTTCTTTTGTAAACCAAAGCAGTACACCATTTGGCTTCATTAATCTGACAAATGCTTCCAGAGTACAATGTGCAATGCTGAAATGTGTGAATGGAATAGGATTCAGCACTGACATCATAATCTCTGATCCAAAGTTACCAATAACAGAATCAAAACAGTGTCTTTCCCCGGTCCAAATTCCAATGAACCGTGTTTGAAAAGCCCCTTTTTTCTACAGGAAGCCTTTCCCCCCCCCGCAAACCTAACTATGGAAACAAAAAGACCAAAAACTAACCGAACCATCAAAGACATTGTCATAAATGTTCTCTGTTCCACATCTCGGACAGGAAAACTTGAATCTTTCACAATCCCTATATTTCTCCTCATCAGTGAGCTGAGCTGGGCCACCAAGCAAGGCATCGTTCTCCTCATCTTTATGGTAATGGTGATGGACTTTGAATTGGGATGGATCCAGTCCTATTAATGAGAAATAGAAATTCCAAGACCAAAGTAAGTAATTCAGCTAGGTCAGTTTTTTCCCTTAGATTTGGTACAACAGATTCAAAATGGGTCACAAAAATGTAAATTCAGAAAGTAAAAAAATCTATCCTCAGGAGAAGATTGCTTTAAAAAATATAAATACATTTCACAATGTTTAACCTAAGATAAGGTTCATGTAACACGAAGAAATCACTTATCTTTTTATACAAGATTGCTTTATAAAGAAAAGAAGCACACTGCATTATCCATCATGGGAGTATGCAACAGAACATTTTGTTTCTGAGGAAACCATTCCTAGCGGATGGTTTTATTGTTATTTTCTTTTTAAGTTACATTGAAAATGTTTCAATAAAATGTGCATCGTTATTAAGAAACCGTCTTTAAATCAAAATGGGACCATTAAAACTGAAAACAGAGAATAAAAACCCCATTAAAGAAACACGGGTGCACTGCTATTACCAACTCCTTCAAGTCCGTATACAACTGCCAACTCTGATTTCAATGCAGTGGTCGATTTCATTTTGGCTCAGTGGTTAACAGCATGTAGGTTTCAATCTAATGCAGTGGTTAAAATTCAGGAGCAGCATTTAAAAAGGCAGTGTTGGAGACAAAATGTTTTATTTTTGGTTTCCAGAACCCAAGAATTTAAACAAATTTTTATATATATATATATATATATGAAAAGATCCTAAAAATATTGACTCAATAAAAAGAAAAAAAACCAACCCCAAGCACAAAGTTCATTTTTTCTAGTTATCTGAGGGTCAAAGTAAAGCTGGTCAATTTCACATTTCTTGACATGTTTTTAGCAGTGTGTTTAACCCCCGCTTTAAAAAAAAAAGGACTAGTTACTTGATCTGCAATTTATTTTTAACCCAGGTAAAGACAATCTAGATAAATGTCCATCAAAATTTATATTCTAATACAGACATATGACAAAATGTTCAGGAACAATGGCTTACTTTATTATAAAAGAAAAAGGTCTTATAAAACATTTGTAGAAAGGAACATTTTCAGAATAAACTGAAAGTTTAAGAAAATTAAGCCAAGTAAGGAAGTAAAATGTGTCATCTCATTATTTAAGTAAGTGTGAAATACGACAATTCAGCAATAATTTTAGGGAAGTTGGAGCTGGATGCTCATCCTTTTCCACTTCTTCTTTATAAGATTGAAGTCTTTGTCTTACCAAGTGCAAAGAAACAATATTCACAGACCTAAAGAACACACCTTGGGCACAACATTCAATTCAATTAAACTTATATGTATAACACCATTTAAATTTATCACAAAATAAAAATATTCTACAACTATTTTTTTTAATCATTATACTATTTTTCTATAAATACTAAATGGGTCATATTTAAGCAAAAGAAAGAAGTGTATTGCAAACAAAATACCAGTTTAACCTATTTAATTTCAATTAAAAACTTAACCCAGATCAGCGTTTTAAGAATTTCCTCTTTTTTAAAAAAAAAAAAAAACACAAAAGGCGAACATGAATAAAGGCTAACATCATACCAAATTAGATTTTTACAGGTCATTAAATAGAAATTAAAGAAAACATTTCTATTAGCAACTGTCGCACACTTCATAGTACACAGGGTCCCTTAAGAGAGAGAGCATTTTTTTTTTTAAATAAGCTCATCTGTACTCTTTGAAAAAGACAAATGTTCTGCAAGACAAGTGGTAGATAAAAGTTTTATTTAAAATTTCTCTCCTCCTCAACATTTTCTTTATACGTCAGATTCTCAGAAGGAAAAACAAAAGGTGGGCTATCTGTCTAAGACAATAATGAGTGCAAGGACATATGTACAATATGAACACTCTCTCTTTGCTGAAAATGTAGACATGGAGTAAAAAGTAGTGATGGCTACTTTAACATAGAAATAGCAGTAAATTCCAACTGCGAATGTATCTTTAATTCTTTCTCAGAATATTCCACTACATTAAGATAATCCCTTTCACTAAATAAAAATTAAGGAAGGGATATCATACTTTGCCCTTTCTGAGAAAGACCACAGACTTTAGTAAAACTGTGATTTTCCAATGTTCAGGTTGTCAAAAATGGTGGGACGGGGTAGGTAGAAAAGACACATGGTCAAACAAATAGGTAATCTACTTTTCAAAAAAATTAGAAACACTTATTTTTTATCATTTGACTAGCTATTTTGATTGGGGAAAACTGAAGAATCATGGTGATGATTCAGCAAAGTATACCTTACTTAACCCATGTGAATAGTCTCACTGAAATCAATGGGACTCATCAGGTGCTAAAAAGCATGCCTATATTAATTGATTTTCTTGCTGAATTGGGTCCTATATTATCTACTGTTTCCTTTCATGGATTGTTTCTTGGTTACTTAATCCATTTCAGAATACCAAGTTGCATCCTCCACAAAAAGGCAGAATGCCCTATTTTGGTAAACAAAATCACAGCATGGAATATTTAAAGAATGGAAAAACTGCTCCTCTTCCCTTTGTAATACATTTTTTAAAAAGAAGGCCACAAGAGTTGTCAGCAATAAACGTCTGCTTTTGACTCTTATCTTTCCATGACACGGACAAAATCATATGGGCTTGCTAATTATTTCAGGTTTAGTTTCATACTTAACACTTTACTATCACTAAAGGCTCTGGCCTATAGGTCAGCCTTAAAAAATAGAGAGGATGCATTCATGATTTAAAAAAAAAAAAAAAAATCCTTCAGAAAGTAAGTAATGGTGAAGATAAACCAAAGAGATTTACCTTTGTATGACAGAAATATACAAGAAAAGAAAGGTCTGTATGTTGCCACTGAAGTTTTAACTGTTGTTTTAAAATACTAAATGAATGACCAACGTTTATATTATTTTGGTTTGGTTACTAAAATAATTTGAGGTTAAAACTTTTGCAAGTGACTTTTTTTTAGGGGTGGCGGGGGAGCAGGAGTTGCAGCTTTTTCCTCCAAAGACTATAGTGGTGAGCATAAACAAAGCAGAAGTCATAAGAAGTGTCAGTTTTTAGAGCAACTACAAGAGATAGGGTATTTACTGATTTCTGTAGATGACCTAAAATTAATATTATCTTTAAAAAAATTGAGATTAGTCTTAAAAAAAAATCAGCCTTTTTTTGGAAGCTATGCAAACAGAAAAGTTTATATATTTATACCTTTGCTCATTAGAGGTTTTGTGAAACAAAAGAAAAATAGTATCTGGTGCTGCCACCTAGAGACTAAGGGTGTGAATTTCTTTTAGAATCACGTCACAAGTGGAAACGTACTTCAGCACCCAACCCTTACATACTGAAAGTACGGAAAGATTCTGATTATCTAAACCCTCAATATCATGCACTGCAAAGAATTCCCCTAACTGCAGACTTCTTTGCCAGTAACGCTCCATTATACAAATGCCCAAATAACCTCACCAATGTTGCCTAAATTTAGATAATAGGGATCTTAACATACTTCTAATTTAAATAATTTGTTTGACTGAATAGACATTCTAAAAGGAAGACCTATATATAATCAATACACTGGAGTGATTAAAATTTGATCTGGGAAAGAAAAAAATGAAAATATAAGTATTACTACTATAAACAAAGGTTTATAGAAATAGCGTCTAGAGATAGAACACATCAATTCAGTCACCCAGTCCATTCCCATGCCAGAGCAGGACTATTCTCAAACAATAATGCTTTACTTTCTCTGTTTTTTTTTTTTTTAATGTACTTATCACACACTAAGTACATGTTTGTAATTAAAAAAACCAAAGAGACTACATGCTAGCTCTCCAAAAAAGAACCCTCATGGTCTCCCCTAAATCACCCTTCAAGCAAAGGCCTGCACCTTGTTAACAAATTCTGACAGTCAGTAACACCCAAGGGAATTATACAGTTGATACCAAATTCACAGCACCCAGAGATTTAAATAAGGGGCTAACTCACACACTTTAACCGATTTCCACAGTTAAGAAATTGTGGAATACCAGGTTGCTCAGCAAAGTATGTGCATAGCACAGCTGAGCAGTTTTGTTATTTTTTTCTAAATAAATCTTGAATAACGAAGATTTGTTAAAACTAAAACTGATCAATTCATGGATGTGGTGGTTAGGAAATATAATCATATTGCTTTGTCTTTCCTCGCCCTCCTATTCAAACCCACAGATCTGGTTTCCCTTCATTGTATAATATGACAAAATAGACCGTTAATTCTCTGGGGGCACGAACACGTACAATTTAAATGTATAGTGAAGAGTAGCACAATTTGGAGAGCTGTAAAATAAATAATTTAAAAGGCAGTTGCTTTGTTAATTCCCTATACAACATTTTTTGAACTTTATCCAACCTATAAAATTACATTTGGTAGCCCATACAAATGGGTTCTCCTCAGAACAAAGAAGACAGGCAGAGGTTACCAGAAGAAAAAGCATCTCCTGAAAAAAGTAGACACCATGACTAAACTAAACAGGAACTAGAAGAGTAACTTTCCTAAAATTAACATGTTGCAAAACTGCTTGCGTGTCAAATAAAGAACACCAGTATCTGCATAGGCCTATGGACCACTGGAATTTCTCATGGAAATCAATTATACAGATATGGGGAAATTCCCTTTTATGTAGCAAACAGCTTCAGTAATTCGCACAGGCTTCAAAGGAGGAGTGAACGCCACAGAATGTGTGTCTCAGTTGCTTGGCTGCTTTTAGAAAACACCTTACTAAGGGATGAGAGAGAAAAACACAGTAGAGCCTAGGACAGAAATAAATTTGAGAATGTTGACCTTTTGAAAATGGTACCTGAGACAGATCTTGCTCTAGGTTACATTGGAGAAAGTTAAAGAAGTCAGATAGTTCACACCAAAAAGGAGAAACTCATTGTCTTCTGGAGAATGTTCTCCACCAATTTATCACTCAAGAAGGATATTGACATTGCATGGCACTTCAGAATCAAGGTACCACAAATCGTAACCCTTTTGGACAGGCTGCTGAGATGGGTGCAAGAGAGACAATAGGCTGCTTCTGTGAGGATCTAATGGAACTGGGTGATGGACAATAGGGTCAGGTCTGTAAACCAATTTATTCAGAGCCACACTGGGGCTGTGGGAATCAGTTTCATTTGGTCACTCATATTTTCTCAAGACCTTTGTAATAATGAAAGGAAAAAGGAAGAAACATGTAGAGTTTGCTGTGATTTTCAGGAACAGTAAATCTATACATCCCTAACACTAGTCAGATTCCTCTTCTCCCCACCGCAAGTCCAAAGATAGAGAATTTACAGATGAAATTTATAAGCAAATAAATCTGTTATTTAGAGTTATCTACATTCTGCAAATCTGATGTAATACTTGTGGACTGAAGTTCTATTCTCCAGCATTTAAAATAGAGTGGCTGAACTAGTCTGCTCTGTGGCTGAAATCACCACCATAGTATGTGGAGTGCTTTATCGTCAGAGAAAATCTTCTCTGCTCATTCCAAGATAAGCAATGTTTCCCTGAGCAGGGCTACACTTCATCTGCCATGACTAGTAAGGTGAGCCATCATTGCAGCATTCGCTAAATGGAGAGTGACCCAATTCTGTTAAATAGGAGATCTGAAGATGTTTCACGCTCTTTGATCGCTTGCTCTGCAAAGACATCTGGTTCACATGACATTTCTCACTACAGTGGCTCAATTCATATCCAACTGTTTGAAAAGATAAGCAAAGTTTAATCCATCAGACACAATATTTTCCTAAAATTATCCAAACGGAGGGTTTCTTCAGAAAGCAAGAAATGATCTTGGACCCACTGCAAGGAGAGAGAAAGCCAGGATTTCCTGTGTAATAGAGACTAAGACATGTTCTATACTACAAATTTAGGTCAGTTTAGCTACATTGCTCTGTGCTGTGAAAAATTTCACACCCTCTGATGTAGTTAAGCCAACCTAAGCTCCAGGATAGACATTACCAGGTCAACAGACAAATTGTTTCATGAACCTAGTTACCACCTCTCAGAGAGGTGGATTTACTTACAGCTTCTGTCACTGTAATAAGCGTCTAACTACAGCAACTCAGTTGCCTGCTGTACACATTGCCTAAGTATAAACAAGAACCCATTAAAGAGTCAAATGATTTGTTTAGCTACCTGATGAAGCTGAATAAGACATTCTAGCCACTATAAAAATAAAATTTCTGATGCATTCAGAGACAAACGTATGTAGGCCACCCCCAGTATTGCAGAAAGATCCTAGAATAACTAATTTGAGCCTGGAATGATTCTAGATCACTCAAAGATTTATGACAGAACTCTGATCAACTATGCGAGAATAATATTTTTACTTTTAATGTGGGTCTTTGGAAAAAAGACTTGGCTTCTACCACCCAATACAGTTTACATGCTTGAGAAAATACCTGATAAAATGCTGCCAAAATAAGGAAACTTCAGGGGCATGGAGATATCAAACTGAACGTATTTGGTTGTTAATCTTACAAGATACTGCAATAGGTATATGGACGATCAGTCTGGCAGGGCTACAGATGCTTAAAAAAAATCTCTGCTGTAGAAATATTATACACCAAAAAATTTCCATCTTGAATTGCGCTGCAAAATGCAGTTTATGCATTTGAAAACAACAGACTCTACTGAGAGTTTTACAGTTTTTAAAATCTAGCCATTACATTTAGGAGTGCCTAAATGGAAACTAAGCTCTTTAGAACCTAATTGTGGGTCCTGAACACTTTTGAAAACCTGGTCTTATATCTATTAGGCTAGCATAATCTTCTGAAGAATTTTTTTGGCTTTTGAAAACAAATGGATGTAACTCGGGAATCTTTTTATCTTTCTTTGCCTCAGGATTATACAAGATTAAATCTTCAACTCCTCTATCTAGGCCATTACCAAAACGTCCACTGCCTCTGAACTGTAGGGTCTACTTTTCTTTTGATTGTTCTGAAACTCATATGCAAAGTTGACATTCTTGCAAGTTAGCACTCCACTGGACACAGACATAACCATTAGTGTTTTATTAGCGATTATCTTTGAAAAGTCATGGAAGATGAGAAACATTCCAGGGGATGAGAAAAGGGAAAAACATAGTGCCAATCTATAAAAAGAGAAATAAGGACAACCCAGGAATTACAGACCAGTCAACTTAACTTCAAACACCTAGAAGATAATAAGGTGATAACTAACAGTCAGCATGGACTTGTCAAGAACAAATAATATCAAACCAACCAAACAATTCTCTTTCACAGGGTAACAAGCCTTGTGGATAAGGGTGAAGCAGTAGATGTGGTATATCTTGACTTTAGTAAGGCTTTTGATACTGTCTTGCATGACCTTCTCATAAACAAACTAAGGAAATACAACCTAGATGCAACTACCATAAGGTGGGTACATAACTGGTTGGAAAACCATTCCCAGAAAGTAATCATCAGTGGTTCGCAGTCAAGCTGGAAGGGCATTTCAAGTGGAATCCTATAGGGATCAGTTCTGAGTCTGATCCTGTTCAATATAAGAACGGCCATACTGGGTCAGACCAAAGGTCCATCTAGCCCATTATCCCGTCTTCCAATGGTGGCCAATTCCAGGTGCCCCAGAGGGAATGAACAGAACAAGTAAATCATCAAGTGATCCATCTCCTGTCACCCATTCCCAGTTTCTGGTGAACAGAGGCTAGGGACACAACCTCTGCCAATCCTGGCTAATAGCCATTGATGGACCTATCCTCCATGAATTTATCTAGTTCTTTTTTTAACCCTGTTATAGTCTTGGACTTCACAACATCCTCTGGCAAAGAGTTCCACAGGCTGACTGCGTTGTATGAAGAATCTTCATCAATGATTTAAATAATGGCATATAGAGTACACTTATAAAGTTTGTGGACGATGGGCTTGGGAAGGATGCAAGAGCTTTGGAGGACAGGATTAAAATTCAAAATGATCTGGACAAACTAGAGAAATGGTCTGAAGCAAACAGGATGAAATTCAATAAGGAAAAATGCGAAGTACTCCACTTAGGAAGGAACAGTCAGTTGTACACATAAAAAACAGGAAATGACAGCCTAGGAAGGAGTACTGAAGAAAGAGATATGGGGGTCATAGTGGATCATAAGCTAAGTATGAGTCAACAGTGTAACACTGTTGCAAAAAAAACCAAACATTGTTCTGGGATGTATTACAGGGGGTTTTGTAAGCAATACACGAGAAGTAATTCTTCCGCTCTACTCCACGATGATTAGGCATCAACTGGAGTATTTTATCCAGTTCTAGGCGCCACATTTCAAGAAGGACATGGACAAATTGAAGAGTCCAGAGAAGAGCAACAAAAATGATTAAAGGTGTAGAAGACATGACCTATGAGGGAAGACTGAAAAAATTGGGTTTGTTTAGTTTGGAGAAGAGAAGACAGGGGGACAGGATAACAGTTTTCAAGTATATAAAACGTTGTCACAAGGAGGAGGGAGAAAAGTTGTTCTCCTTAATGTCTGGGGATAGGACAAGAAGCAATGGGCTTAAATTGCAGCAAGGGCAGTTTAGGTTGGACATCAGAAAAAACTTCCTAACTGTAAGGGTAGTTAAGCACTGGAATAAGTTGCCTAGGGAGGTTGTGGAATCTCCATCATCGGGGATTTTTAAGAGCAGGTTAGATACCTGTCAGGGATGGTCTAGATAATACTTCAGTCCCCTGCAATCAAGGCAGGACTGCACTAGATGACCTATTGAGGTCCCTTCCAGTCCTACGATTCTAGAGCACCAGCTTGAAAGTTAATAGCTAAAATGGCACAATCCAACTTTTTTCCTTTTAATCTTTTTAACATTCTATTATGGGAGGACAGAACCTTGTCAATATCTCTTAGCAAACCATTAAGAGTTCCAACTTCCTCCAAGCCATAGATCCCTGCATAAAACATCTATTTTAATGCTGCTTTCATCTTTCTTCCTGATCTGATAAAGAAGCTACCTCTTCCAAGGGAGCATATGATATTTTAGAGCACCCTTCAGTGAGGGAATTGATCCTGGTAAGGGAGCTCCAGATCTCTCTCTCTCATTAGGGAGCTCATAACTATTTTCTTGAGCACTGCATGCTTCATAGCTTACGTAGGCCAACCTTATTGCACACATCAAGTGGTCCTTGCATCCCTCCCATTCATGCCCACAAGCTCCTTGTGTGCCATCTTCCCATCCCCCTTTTTCAGGGACTTCCTGAAACTCCTCCCAGTCTTCCCCGAGAGGGGTTCTGTGTGCTCCCATTTCCCTCTCCTCCCATACCAGGTCCCCCATTTCCCTCTCCTCATCAATAGCCCTCTCTGCACCGCCATGCCCCTAATGTCCCCCTTATTTCCCACAGCAGAGGCTCTGTGTGCCCTCTATAGCCCCGTATCATGTACCCCCAACCTCCTGACCTGGGGTTCTGTGCCCCTTTCCATTCCCCTTCCCCCCACACCAGCATCCCCAGTCTCCTCTAAGCAAGGTTTCAGTGCATCCCTTAATGTTCAAAACCCTCAGCAGGGGTCCCCCATAGAAGGGTTGTACATTCTCCACCCATGGCAGGGACTAAGAAAACCTTCATCATGCCCTTCCCCATGCAGGGGGGCTCTGTCTTCCCCCCACCCCTCCTTTCCCACATTCCTTCCCCATGCTAGGGGCTCTCCATACCTCTCCTTCCTCTTTCCCTCATACCAGGAGTCCCCAATCTTCCCTTCACAAGGGGTTCTTTGTGCCCCATGCTTCCCTCTCCCCATGCCAGGGGCTGTGTGCATGCTCCCATTCCTTTCTCCCCCCATTCTTCCTCCACCCCACTCCTCCAACATTATTCTTCTTTCTGTCTGGGAGATAAATCATTCAAGGTGTCAACATGTAAAACTACTGGAAGGATGGGCAGAGATGAGATAGGACCATTGCTATGTTGGAAAGTGCTAATGGGGCCATCAACCAGTTTGATCCATACAACTGCAGAGGTGCTCGAGGCTGTGGCTGTGCTAAACAGCTGGCAGGGGCTTCGTGCGTCTCCCATTTTCCAATTTTCTCTAATCAATAACTTTATGGCCACTGATGCCTAGAATACGCCCTCATATTTTAGAATAGATTTGTAGAGCCATCTGATCTGCGATCCACAAACATGGCCCACAGATATAAAGCGGAGAGCCGCAGGGCCCAGGATTTGCAGGGCTCTATTGATTGGATGCAGTGTTCCAAAGTTATCCCATTACATATGCAATGACAGACAGACAAAGAAATGCTGTCAAGTTGAATGTCAGACCTCCATCAGCTCGGAGAATTAATTACCTTTGGGGAGAAAACAAAATGAAAAATGATGTATATGAATAGTCATGTCATATTGTCTATAAAAGAGTTAGAAAATAAACCCTTTGTTGGAGAAGATTTACAAGTAACTTACTAAACACTGAACTTTTCCTCTGGATAGGGAGCCTGTGGAGGATCACCTGTTGTGTGAAATAAGCTGTGTTGGTTAGGAAAAGTTTTACTGTTTTTTCTGACATCTCCTAAAGAAAAATAGTTGTCTTAAGAAAAGCTCAGGCACCCGCACCTCTCTCGGGCTGAGTGAAAACGGGTGAATCTGTGTGCACCTGCAGCAGTAATCGTGTCTCTTGATTCTTCTACATGCCTGACACACAAGGAAGGAAGGATCCATTACTATGGATTATTAGAGCTGCCTGCCTGCTATATCCTAGGAAAAAGGTCTTTATTGCCATATTTCTGAAAAGATTTACCTTGCCATTAGAGATTAAAAATATTAACAGAGCTGCAAGGTTCTTTTTCCCTGGACAGATACTAAAGAGCACAGAGTCTGTAACTGCACAGTATGTTTTAGCAACTTAAGAAAAGCTTGTGAAGAAACAACAGGGCTGCCATGGATAAAAACTAAAGGGTGCCAGACAGAGTTAGATTTTACAACCCTCACTCATTACAGATGAGCACTTACTCATATGAGTAACTCCACTCAAGTCAATAGGACTACTCATGTGACTAAGCATACAACTAAATCCACACTGCTGAGCTACCCAGGTCCCACGAAGTAGAAGAGCGTGACCACATGGCAGCAGAAAGCCATGCCTCCCAGCCTGGGTCGGCAGCCTCCTGCTCACTCAAGCAGAGCCAACCGCACGCTGCAGCTGCAGCAGAGGCAGCATTTTTGTTTAGCTGCCCAAGTCCAAGCCTGCCCAAACCCCTAGGTTTGAGTTTGGGCGGCTAGCCGAAGCTGCCATGCGTGTAGCCATGCCCACGCTGATATTTTTAGCGAGCTAGCATGAGTCTGTCTACCCAGGCTTGGAGGTTCATTTCTAGCGGCAGTGTAGACATTCCCTAACTATTCTCTCCCCAACACAGACTGACCTGAAGAACATATTCCCTACTGTGCTTCTGCTAAGAAATGATGTGCATTAATTCCGCTCACTCCGCCCCTTGATGCTCTCTGGATAAAGTGAGTTTTAGATACTTACCTAACCATGTTGCAATGAGAACAGAGTCAATTCCATCTATGGGCTCACAGATTCGAGCCACTACTGGGTGAATCTGTTGTGACAGATAGTACTGAGTATCAACAGTAAGATTTTCTTGTTTTTGCAGCTGTTCTGGAGCATATGCTCTCTGGCTGGCACTCAGATTTGACCCATCCTAAGACAGGGGACATACACAAAACAAACCAAGAGAAAAAAATCAGTCATATGTGGGTTGGAGTCGGGGTTAGACATTTCAGCATTAGAAAACTAGGTTTTTAAAAAAGGGTACAGTGGATTCCTTCCTTCAGCTATATTATTACATATCCAATACAAATTAAAGAAATCCGAAGAAACAGGTTACACGTTTGTTGCTGGCATTAGCTAGTAAATTCAAGAACATAAATCAAGCTTGTATTATTACAGCTTGTGTGTGCGCAAATCAGTAATAGTAGACAGAGTAAACAGTCCCATCTGTCAATTGAGAAATGCACAATGAAAATATACTGTTACCATCAGCCCAGTTAAAAGTATGCAAAGGGCAAACATTTTGGGATCACCCTTATATTAAATCAGCATTATCACATTACAGCGATCGTTAGAGCAGCTTCCTAATGGTTGTGGTGGATTCTCCATCACTGAAAATTTTTAAATCAGACTGGATTTTTTTTCTAAAAAGATACACTCATGTTCAAACAGGAAGTAATTCATGGCCTGTGTTACACTGGAGGTCAGATTAGATGATCAGAAGGGTCCCTTCTGGACTTATACTCGATTAATCTATTGTAACATGCAGATACCAAATCATATCCTTACATGAATGTACTAAAATAATCAGTGGTGCATCGTCAATGAACAGACAAAACACTAAGTGGAAAAATGGAAGGAGGAATTAAGAGAGCAAGACGATCTGTTTTGCTAAGAAGTTTATGCTAAGTTCTACATAGACAGGAATAAAAGTGGGTTGATGGAGAAGAAACTGTCAGGCACCAATGCACAGATAAGTAGCACAACAGAGACAATGTGATCAACCCAAAAGGGCTGAGCACCTTAAGAAACTCTTTGCAATCCTTCTAGTCAAGAGTGCCATTCTGGAGTTCCAGAGGGCACAATGAGCCGTTCTTAAAAGAGAAAAAACTAAAAACAGAGGCTGAAACTTGTTGAAATGAGAAGCTAAAATGCAGGTTGAAAATGGGGCTGCTGGGAGGGTAGAGAAATATCTTGAGTTCCAAGAAAAAACTGTTCAGGGAAATGCAGCATGCATTAAACCTGTAGAATACCACTCACAGGTCATGTGAACACTATGAAAAAAAAGTGTATTTTCCACATGCATAAGCTAATGTATGCCAAAACCGAACGGGGTGAGGGCAAGTACTGTGGTAGAAAGTACTCTACTATTCAGTAACACCTGTTGTACTTCCGTAGAGCAGGATTCTAACCCCGTAAACCATTGAGGAACCATGCCCCAAGGCAGACAGCCACTATGTTGGGATGAAGCACACAACTCTCATCCTGTGAAAGGAGATGAGGGATGGTCAGGAACATGAACAGCAGCTGGACACACAGATGAAGCAAGTAAGAGTACCAAGCTGGTCTCAGCCAGGTCAATACTATAAGGATAACTCTGACTTTGTCTTGTCTGATCTTGTTCATTACCCTTACTATCAGTGGCATTGGAGGAAATGCATAGAACACACCCTTCTTCCAAGATAGAAGAAAGCATAGTGGCCCAGACCCCTCGATCAGAAAACAGGATACTTCCTGTTCCTGGAGATGGCAAAGAGATCACTTCTAGCAGTCCCCATCTTTGGACTATGCTGTGGAGAATGTGGGTGTCTAGCTCCCATTTGTAATCCTCTGACAAGTGTCTGCTGAGAACATCAGCTGTGATGTGCGGAATACCTGGGAGGTAGACTACTGAAATTTGGATCTGACGAGCCATGCACCAATTCCATAGTTTCACGGCTTCAGCACACAGGAAGGGGGATCTTGCTCCTCCCTGCTTATTGATATAGAACAGGCAGGATATGTTGTCTGTCATGATACTGATTGATTTGCCCCTGATAAGGGGCAGGAAATGAAAGCAAGTGTTCCTGACAATCCTGAGCTCCAACAGATTGGTGTGAAGATTGGTTTCTTGAGTTGTCCGTCTTCCTTAGTTGTGAAGATATTGAGGTTGGCTCCCCATCCCAACAGCGATGCATCTCTGTTGTTAAAGTCACTGACAGGCAACAAAAAGGAATGTTTGCACCGACATTGAGTTAATCCTTCCATCAGTCTAAGGAGTTCCTCACTTGTAGAGGAACTGTCACCTTCTGTCCAAGGTATCTGACCAAGGAATAGATCTTTCTGAGCCAACTCTGGAAGCAGTAGAGACATAACCTTGCATGATTGGTCACAAAACTGCCATGTGTCCCAAAAGCTGAACACAGTTCCTTATTGTGATTCCTGAGGCATTGTAGCCAGACAGCCAGCCCCGCCCTCTCAGACCAGCATTGCTGGGAACACAAGGGAGCCAAAACAGGGCACTTAACATAAATTCCAGCACAGCCTTTAGAAGCACAGGCGTGCTGCTACAATGTGCCTCTGGGAACATATACAACGATTAGGCTCACAGCAGACAGAGAAGCTGTGACAGACATGGCTCTTAGCACCTACTAAATAGCGTGATGCACACGCCCCAACATCCTAGTTGGGAAAATATTTACCCTAATAAAAGGAATGTCCAGTAGTCGAAACTTATCGTTTCTCTCCCTTGCAAGTGTAAACTACTCTTGCGAGAGCTGGCGTCGCCCAGACAGACCAGCCCCAATTTGGCATAAGAAAGGAGAAAGAGAATAAAGGAGTACAGAGGTATAAGTATGGGACCTACAGCACCATGATTTTTGAGTGCTTTTCACTATCTATCTGCTGGTCAGATAAATGACAGCCTCCCAAGGCTTCTGCAGCTAAGAGGGTCCCTAAGCCTTGTCCCTTATTCGTCTTTCCGCGGAATTGAGTGACCGATCCTGGCTTGGCACCGCTGGAATCGAGAGATGCAAGGAGGGTAAGAAGCACCCACACCTGATCTCCTACCTTTAGTGTACACATATTTTGAAATAGAGCTCTATACTTTGTCTTCTTTCTTTGGGATTGTGGCTTCAGTTTTGTAACTTGTTTGTGTGTGTAACATCTCTACATTTAAATAAGTAGGTACTAGCAATTTTGTAACCACATGATTAGAATCTAGTTTAATAAATTTTGGTAACCATTTGTGCACAAGCCTGACTTGTTTCTCTGGTTTACTGTAAAGCAGCCAACACAATTAAAGAACCTCAGCCGTTTTGGCTATAAAGCCTGGCCATTAGGTGAGAGTACTAAGAGCCTAGCGTTGAGTTGTGCCGCCTCCACGGGGCAAACTCTTGGGGCGCCTGTCAGTCAATCCTGACTGCCCACTGCGAAGGAGCTCTGAGCTCTAGCAGTTAAAGTCACGGGTGTGGAGAGGCTCTTAGTGCTGCCATTGGGGCACCTGTCAGTCACTGTTGACTGCCCACTGCGAAGGAGCTCTGAGCTCTAGCAGTTAAAGTCACGGGTGTTTAGGACCTTGGGGCATCCGTCAGCCTAGCCCGGGCTGCCCGCCGCGAAGGGACAGTGCGTCCTAGCGGTTAAAGTCACAGATGGTATAAAACGGGCATAGCTGGCACCTCACCAAACATCCTTGGCCATCGGCTAACAGGCGTGTTGTGCATATGCTAAGAAGAAGGGCTCCTCTGAACTTTCTGTACCAGATCTGACAGGGTTATGAATCTGTCTAAGGGAAGGTATGCTATGGCTATCAATGAGTCCAAATATGCCCCTACAAACTATATCTTCTGTACAAGAATTAATGTTGACTTTTTTACATTCAACTGCAGACCTTACTCCTGGAACAGACCAAAGTCTGTCTGGGTGGATGACAGCACTACTTTGTAGGAACGGCCCTGCAGTAGCCAGTCGTCAAGGTACAGGAAGACTAGGATCGCTTCTTGTCAGAAGCAAGCAGCCATTACTGCCAGGACTTCTGAGAACACCTGGGGGCCAAGTAAAGGCCAAAGGGAAACGCTCAGTATTGGAAACAATCCTGTCCTATAGTGAAGCATAAGTATTTCCTGTGCAATGGATGTATCATGATATGGAAATACGCACCTTGTAGGTAAAGGGCCGAAAACCAAACCCCCTTCTCCAGTGAAGGAATTATAGCTTCCAGAGTCACCATCCTGAATTTTTGAGACTTTATGAACTTGTTTACAAATCTTAGAACTAAGATCGATCACCAGCCTTCATCCTTCTTTGGCACAAGGACATAATTTGAGTAAAATCCCTCGCACTTATGAGGAGGAGGAACCAGCTTTATTGCTCCTAATCGAAGGAGAAATTTACTTGTCTCAATAAAAGCTCGTGGGAGGGGTCCCTGGAGAAAAACGGGGAAGGGAAGTGAGTGCAAGGGAGGGAATGATGCAAAATGGATGGTATGTTGACTCACTTGTCTATAGTGATCTGCCTCCAAGCATATAGGAAATAGGCAAGGCAGTCTCCAGAAGGATGGGATCTGGGCTAACACGCACAGCTGTAAATCCAGAGGTGTGGAATGGATCGAACCCTCAACCAACCCATCAAAACTGTTGCTTTGAAGATGATGGGTGGTCACGGAGAGCAGATAGCAGTCCTTTTTCTTTTAAATCTCTCTCTCTTTCTGGGGGATTCAGTGGATCTATGGAACCAAGAAAACTGAGCAGGAAACAATCTCTGGGTAGTCTGTGACCTACTAAACTTTTTCTCGATAAAGTTATTTTGTTGATAGATGCAAAGCAATGCACGTGGGAAAACAGAATCCCAACTACACATATAAAATGATGGGGTCTAAATTAGCTGTTACCATTCAAGAAAGATCTTGGAATCACTGTGAATAGTTCTCTGAAAACATCCACTCAATGTGCAGTGACAGTCAAAAAAGCAAACAGAACATTGGGAAAGGGATAGATAATAAGACAGAAAATATATTGCCTCTATATAAATCTATGGAACACCCACATCTTGAATACTGTGTGCAGATATGGTCACCCTCATCTCAAAAAAAAACCATATATATATATATAGGAATTTGAAAGGGTTCAGAAAAGAGCAACAAAAACTATTAGGGGTATGGAACAGCTTCCGTATGAGGAGAGACTAATAAGACTAGGACTTTTCAGCTTGGAAAAGAGACGACTAAGGAGGGATATGACAGAGGTCTATAAAATCATGAATGGTGTGGAGAAAGTAAATAAGGAAGTGCTATTTACTCCTTCTCACAACACAAGAACTAGGGGTCACCAAATGAAATTAATAGGCAGCAGGTTTAAAACAAACAAAAGGAAGTATTTCTTCACACAATGCACAGTCAACCTGTGGAACTCTTTGACAGAGGATGTTGTGAAGACCCAGACTATAAGAGGGTTCAAAAAAGAACTAGGTAAATTTATGGAGGATAGGTTCACCAATGGCTATTAACCAGGATGGGCAGGGATGGTGTCCCTAGCCTCTGTTTGCAGAAGCTGGGAATGAGCAACAGGGAATGGATCACTTGATGATTACCTGTTCTGTTCATTCCCTCTGGGGCACCTGGCATTGGCCACTGTCAGAAGACAGGATACTGGGCTAGAATGACCTTTGGTCTGACCCAGTAAGGCCGTTCTTATTTGTAGGTATATGTATGCCAGGGGGTCATAAAATAGCCCTAGAGTCCTTTAGAGGGTGCAAGGACTTGTATGTGGTTTCCGAGAAGAGTTTACAACTATCGAAGGGAAAGTCCTCCACCGTCTTCTGTACATTTCAAGGAAATCCTGAGATATAGAGCCATGATGCCCTGCACATAACCAGTGCCATAGAGATGAACCTGGCAGCAGTGTCAACAGCAGCGAAGGATGCTTGAAGAGCAGTTCTGACCACCAATTGGCCGTCTGAGATGATGGACTGGAATTGCTCCCTATGCTCTTGTGGCAAATGGTCAACAAAAGTCATGAATCAGTTATAAATTTGTAAAATTATATTTGGCCATGACCACTTGATAATTCACAATCCTGAATTGCCGAGCTGCTGACGAACAGGACCTTCACCCAAAGAAATCCAGTCTTTTCTGGTTCCTGTCAAATGGGATAGACTTAGAGAAGCACTGCCTACCTGACTCATTTACCGCATCCACCACCAGAGAGCTAGGCTGAGGGTGGAAGAATAAAAAGTCAGAATCCTTAGAGGGAACAGCAGGGGGGCTCCTAGCTGCGAGTCCCCGCCAGGCTGGGGAGGGACAGGACTTGTCCTTTCCTTGCCTGGCAGCTCTCAAGGGGGAGAGGGGAGATCAGGCCCACCTCCAAGAGCCTCCCCTTGCTGCACAAAGCTTCAAAGGTTCCTGCAGCTGGAGGAGGCTTGTGGACATGGGTCTGATCTTCCCCTGCTGCTAGGGCTCCTAGCTGCAAGTCCCCACTGCCGGAAAAGGGACCCCACTGTTAAAACACCTTGAAATTTCAGATGTAAACATCTGAAAATATGAAATTGACCATTTAAAAATCCTCCGGCCGTGAAATTGATCAAAATGGACTGTGAATTCGATAGGGCTCTAATAATAATATTTATCCCTTTCTAGATGGAAATGATAGAACTGCCTTTTCTGCATTGACAGAAAAGTCAGTAAATATTCTTGTTCTGTATTTGAGGAAAAAGCCAGATGTATTTATATCCTGTGATGATGACGCAATACTTTCAATTTCAACAGTAACTCAGGAGGATGTTAAACAGCAGCTATTTTTTAAATCAGCAAGTCTGGATAATTTGTATCCAAGAGTGTTGTTTTTTTTTGTTTTTTTTGTTTTTTTTAAAAGAGCTGATCTAGGAGTTCTCTAGATGGTTAATTTTGATTTTCAGAACACTGGAGAAATTCCAGAGGACTGGAAGCAAGTGAATGTCATGTCAATAGTTAAAAAGGGAAAGCTCGATGACAAAGGTAATTATAGGCCTGTCAGCCTGACTTTGATCCCAGGCAAAACAATGGAAGGGCTGATTTGGGACTCAAATAGAAAATTAAAAAAGGGTAATATAATTAATGCCAATCAACATGGGTTTACAGAAAATATATCGGGTTTAACTTGGTATCTTTTTGGATGAGATTACAGTTTTGGTTGATATTGTTAAGGTAACAGTGTTAATGTAATATACTTCGACTTTGGTAAGGCATTTGTACTTGGTAGCATATGACATTTTGATTATGAAACTAGTATGATACAGAAATCAACAATGGCACATATTAAATGGATAAAAAACTGGCTAATGGATAGGTCTTCAAATGTACTTGTAAACAGATGGAAACCAAATGATGGAAACCATCATCATGCAAATACGTTTCTTGTGGGGTCCTGCTGTTTAACTTTTTTTTTTTAAATGGCATAGAACCGTCACTGATAAAGTCTGCAGATCAAACAAAGATTGGGGTAGTAGTAAATAATGAAGAGGACAGCTCACTGATATAGAGTGCTCTGGATCGTTTGTAAATTGGGAACATGAAAACAATATGCATTTCAATATGGCCAACGGTAAAGTCACAGATGCAGGAACCAAGAATGCAGACCAAACTCACAGGATGGAAGACTATTCTGGGAAGCAGTGACTCTGAAAAAGATGTAGCGTCATGGTGGGTACTCACATGACCGTAAACTCCCAGTTAAACATGCTAGCCAAAAAAAGGTAATGTGATCTTTGGATATATAAACAATGGAATATCAAGGGTTATATTAATCTCTGAGTTTGGCACTGTTGCTACCGCTACTGAATACTATGCCCAGTTCTGGTGTCTACACTTCAAGATATGGAAAAACTGGAGAGGGTTCAGAGAAGAGCCACAAGAATGATTAAAAGACTGGACAACATGCCTTATAATGACACATTCAAGGAGCTCAATCTGTTTAGTTCACTAGAGAGAAGTTATGGGATGACTTGATGACAGTTTTATAAGTACCTACATGGAGAATAGAAATTTCATAATAGAGGACACTTCAGTCAAAAAATATATGACAAGATCCAATGGCTGGAAGTTGAAGCTATACAAATTCAGTCTAGAAAGAACCGTGCAAATTTTGAACAGTGCAGGTAATTAACCATTGGAATAACTCATTTAGGGTTGTGGCGAATTCTCCATCATTGTAAATTTTAAAATCCAGATTGAATGTTTTTCTAAAAAACTGCTCTGGTTCCAACAGGAATTAATTCAGGGAAGTCCTATGGCCTGTGTTATGCAAGAGGTGAAACTAGTGGATCAATGGTTCCTTCTGGACTTATAGTACATGAATCTATGTCAACCTTACTTAATAGTGTTCTTTAAAAATACAGAATAATGCCATTCAACGATTTGAGGGATTTGTTTTTTTTTATTTTCTCCCAAAACCTCATGAATAGTATCTACCCATAACCAAGATTTTTTTTACCTGACAGATCACATACGACACAGTATCTCCTGCTTTCACTTTTCGGCCTCCTTGACAGTTTATCCACATGGCAACATGCACATGTGGCAAGCTTTTTTTGTCAGGATAATCCTGAGGATCCTTTGTCAATGCCTAAGACACAAAGGGGAAAACAGGTACAGATCTTTGAGAAAAATGGAAATTAAATACTGGACAAACCACTGCAGTAAAAAACAAAGATTATATAATAGCTGTCTTCGTCATTCCTCTACAGTGCACCAGAAAACAATTTTGAAAGATGACATTAATATAAAATATAACATTATAACAAATATATCAGTCTTTCATGCTCCCTAATTAACATTATTGTAAGAGCAACCTGAAATTTTATACATTAAGTTTCTGAAAAGCTAAACACAATAGGAACCCCTAATAAAAGTTCAAACAAGCACAAAGACAGCTAGAATAGTTAAAAAATAGATTTAATCAAAGTATGAAATACTATACACAGTGCAAGAATGCAGTGAAAGGTTAATTTTTTTTTTCAGTTTTGAGAATTCTAAATGTCTGACACATTTATATCTAACAAACTTTGTAACAGAAGTAGACCAGGGTTTCAATATGTCTATGGATAGGACTACTGGAATTTTACAATAAATCATTTCCCCTCTATATTCCATAATTACTTCACTTGAAGATTTTGGGGAAAAAAAAATCACCCCCTTCTCTACACCTACAACTTCATCAACATAACTTTTAAACTAATATTTGGTTCTAAATATTTTAAAGGCAATAAAACACTGGAATGTGTAGGACTTAAAAAACCGGTTACCTACTTTTAGGTAACTGTTGTTCTTTGAGATGTACTGCTCATGTCCATTCCATTCTAAGTGTGTGCGCGCAATTATGCAATCGTCGTAAATTTCTTCCTGAGAGGTATCCGTAGGGTCGGCTGTGGCGCCCCCTTGAGTGCCGTGCTTATGCATTACTGTATCAGGCGCCGCTGGCCCAGCGCCCTCTCAGTTCCTTCTTGTGGGCAACTCCGACAGAAGGGTAGGAGGGTGGGTAATGGAATGGACACGAACAACAACAGTTACAAAAAGGTAGGTAACCATTTTTTCTTTGAGTGTTTGCTCATGTTGATTCCATTCTAGGCGATTCACAGGCAGTGTCAATGGAGGTGGGCTGGGAGCTCACGGTCCTGCAGTGTGCAGCACTGCTCTGCCGAAGCCAGCATCATCCCAGGCCTGCTGGGTAAGTGCATAATGGGATGTAAACGTGTGGACAGATAACTAGGTAGCAGCTCTACAGATCTCTTGGATCGGCACCTGAGCCAGGAAGGCTGCTGCTGATGCTTGTGCTCTAGTTAAGTGCACCTTGACTATTGCCGGTGGAGGCATTTTCACCAGCTCACAGAGGTAGCGGATGCAGGCGATGATCCAAGACCAAATCCTTTGAGTAGACATTAGGTGACCTTTCATCCTGTCTGCCATTGTAACAAACAGCTGCATTGACTTGCAAAACGCCTTTGTCCTGTGGATGTACAAGGCCAGCGCCCTCCTGTAGTAGTCCTATCCTGGGTGTGCAACCTGCATTCCTCTTCCAATTTATGAAGCTTCAGGAAGATGACAGGTAAGTATATGTCCTGGCTGGTATGAAACTGGGAAACTATCTTGGGCAGAAACACCGGGTGAGGACGCAGTTGGACCTTATCCTTGTAGAATACCGTTTAGGGAAGTTCTGAAAAAGATCTCAGACACCCTGTGGGCAGATGTTACTGCAACCAGGAATGAAACCTTCCAGGAGAGAAGGAGAAGAGAGGAGGAAGCCAGAGGTTCAAAGGGAGGCCCTATGAGCCTTCACAGCATGAGATTCAAGTCCCATGAACAGACAGGGTCCCACATGTGAGGGTAGAGATGCTCCAGATCTTTCAAAAACCGGGCCATCATGTCATGACTGAAGGCTGACCTGCCTTGGAATGGAGGGTGGAAAGCCCAGTACATGTATCTTTTCAACTTGGCCAGGTAAGTTGCTCTGGTGGAGCGCTTTCTGCTACCCAACAAGACCTGTTGAACCTGGGCTGAGCATTCCTGCTCTTCCGCATTCAGCCATGCAGTAACCATGCTGTCAAGTGCAACGCTGCCAGATTCGGGTGTAGAAGACTGCCATGGTTCTGGGACAGCAGATCTGGCCAGAGAGGTAGCCACAGCAGGGCGGCTACCAAAAGGTCCAGCAGCATGTCCAACCAGTGTTGGCAAGGCTACTCGGGAGCTATCAAGATAACTTTTGCCCTGTCCTGTTTGAGCTTCATGAGGATTCTGTGGAGCAACGGCACTGGTGGGAAGGCGTACATCAGGGCCCCTGATCACAGGAGCAGGAAAGTGTCGGACAGGGAACCCCTGTCCATCCCCCAGAGTGAACAGAACACGTGGCATTTCCTGTTCTGACGGGACATGAACAAGTCCATCTGCGGAGTCCCCCATTTTTGGAAGATCACAATGACTGCCTCCGGATGGAGCGACCACTTGTGGCAAGATGAGAAGGCCCTGCTGAGGCAACCTGCAAACACATTCCTGGTCCCGGGCAGGTGCGCGGCTACTAGATGAATGGTCTCCTGCACACAAAAGTCCCAAAGGCGGGGAGCTTCTTGGCAAAGGGCCGACGACCTGGCTCTGCCCTGCCTGTTGATCGTGGCGGTATTGTCCATGAGGACCTGCACCACCTTTCCCCTCAGGTGGGGCAAGAAAGCCTGGCAGACTAGGTGAACGGCTTTGAGCTCCCTGATGTTGATATGGAGGGCCAAACCATCATTTTGCAGCCAGTGGCCTTGCATGCTGAGCTTGCCCAGGTGGGCTCCCCAGCCCAGGTCCGACGCATTGGAGACCGGGGTCAGCGACGGCGACAGGGCAGCGAAGCAAACTCCCTGCAACATCTATCGGGGGTTCATCCACCAATCCAGGGACAACAGAATGTGATCCGGCACCTTGACCTCCTGATCTAGGTCATGCCTGTTGGGGATGTAAACCAACGCCAGCCATGCTTGCAGAGGCCGGAGATGGAGCGAGACATGACTGACCACCTATATACAGGAGGCCATGTGGCCCAACAACCGCAAGCAGGTGTGAGCCATAGCGAGCAGGTGGTTCTTCACGTGGGAGATCAGGTCCGACATGGCCTGAAAATGCGCCTCCGGAAGGAAGGCTCTGGGTCACATTGAATAGAGAATCGCCCCAATGAACTCTATTCATTGGGCTGGCTTTAAGGTGGATTTTTTCTCGTTCATCAACAACAGGCCCAGGTCGCAGCACGTGGAACGCACCAGATCAAGGCTTCTCTGGACTTGTTCCCAACACCTGCCCTTGATGAGCCGATTTTCGAGATACCGGAAGACCTGGACCCCGTGACGTCTCAGGTAAGCAGCCCACTGGTGCCACACATTTTGTGAAGACCCTTAGAGCTGATGAGAGGCCAAAGGCAAGTGCCGTGAATTGGAAAATATGTCCGCCCACTATGAAACGGAGTAAATGTCTATGACCTCGGGATATGGAAATAAACGTTCTTCAAGTCAAGGGCGGCGTACCAGTCTCCCAAATCCAGGGAGGGGATGATGGAGGCCAAGGAGACCAGAAGAAACTTCAACTTCTTGAAAGACTTATTGAGGCGTCAAAGGTCCAGAATAGGTCTGAGGCCCCCTTTTGCTTACAGGATCAGGAAATAATGGGAGTAGAATGCCTTTCTTGTCACATCTCGAGGGACCTCCTCCACCATCCCCAGGTGCAGGAGGTTTTCGACTTCTTGAATGAGGAGTTGCTCGTGAGAGGGGTCCCTGAAGAGGGATGAGAAAGGAGGGAGCAGTGGCTGAAAACTGAAGGGAGTAGCCTTTGCGCTGGCCATTGACTGTGCTTCCAAGGTGGGGCCACTGACGTCGAGACGGCCTCAGGGGCCCAATCGCGCCAGTGGAGTCTGGGCAAGAGGCTGAACTGCCCTTACAGGCTGGAGGAATCCCCTTCCAGCGACCACAATGGGTCCATCAATGCCTGAGTCTGCCTGCTGACTGTCACCACCAGAGACCAGTGCCTGGAGTGAGAAGATTGGTGCCGGTATCAAGAAGACTGGTGCCAGGGGGCGACTGGAGACATGACAGGGAGTGGTCCCACCGGGCAGGCAACTAAGATCTGCACCGGGAGGACGACTAGTGGGAGAGTAAACGGTGCTGGTAGTACGGAGACCAGCACCTCCCTCTAGGCGATCCACATCGAGACAGCAGGGACCACAATCGCAGTGCTGGTGACCCAGGGTGAGCCCCAGAGGATCTGGGCTGCGATTCCGGGGATTTGTGGCGTAGAGATGGAGAGCGCTGTCTTGGCTCGGGGGATCAGCAGTGCTCCACTACCCTCTGAGGAGTCTTAGCAGCTAGCTTGTCCTCATAGGGTGCCTTTGCTGTTTCCTGCGGCATATGCTGTGTCGGCCGCATGGGCAGAGGCCTCTGTTCTTTCGGCACCAGCGGAGCTTGCGAAGGCGTCTGTGCCGTCAGGGGATTGGGTCCCATACCGCTCCTTGGAGTTGGTGGTGGACCTTTTCAGAGGCTAAGGGCCCTGACTGGGGCGGCATGCACACATGGCTTTGGAGTGGCGGGCGGCCTGAACTGGGTCCCTTGCCTGATGACCCATGGCCCTTCTTGCTTGGAGCTGGAGAACTGTGCTTCTTAGTTTTCTTTTTGGGCACTGGCAATGGGGATCGGTGCCAGGCAGAGCCTGGTGCCGCGGGTGCACTGCGCATTGAGACCGAGATACTAGGCGAGTCTTGGCAGGACAGGCAAAGGGCAGACTCCATGAAGAGAGCCCGCAAATGAAGAAGTTTGAAAGTTTTTACAAATATGGCACTTGTTCTTCACGTGTGATTCCCCCAAGCACTTGAGGCAGCTCTTGGGGGTCACTTACAGGAGTAGGCCTGTTACAGACCATGCAGGGCTTAAACTCAGGAGACCAAGGCATGCTCCTCCTGGGGCGAAGTCCCCGCTGGGACTCTAACTTCTAACTACACTTAACACTAACTACTATAAAACAAACTATTTACAAAACCGTAAGGCTCAAAGTCAGTAGAAACAAAACCGCTAGCCCTTGCAATGCAAGGAAACGTGCTCCGACTAACCACCACGGGCAATAAGAAGGAACTGAGAGGGTGTAGGGCCAGCGATATATACCGACATAGGAGCACTCAAGGGGGCGCCACTGCCGACCCTACAGTTCCCGCTAAGGCAAAAATCTCCGACGACCGCACACCTGGGCATGCGCACACCTAGAATGGAATCGACATGAGCAAGCATACAAAGAACAATGGGAGATATCTCCAATAGCATTCATTTTTAACAGAAAACTGGTTTAAAATGGTTGTAGTCATACTGGTCTTCAAGAAAAGACAGTCAAGGTAATAATGGAACAGCTGTCAATGAGCCACAAAATAGTTGACTCCACAAGCACTGACATGAAAGTGTGTGATTTTCATTACTACTTCATTTAAATTTTCTTGAGGACCAAAGAGTTGCCCAGCAGAGAAGGGGCACTATTATACTGTGGCAAAGCTGGGAGAGAAGAGTCTTTTCATAAGAATTCCAATGGGAAGAGAGAAGCTTTATTAACAAAGAAAGAAGGAAAAAAGTTTTATTCATGGTTCCCAAAAAGGAAGGGAGGAAAGAACACTCTTCACAGCACCCCTGCCAGCTAAGGCAGAACATTCTGCTCACATTCATGGGCAAGTCCCAGAAGGGGCATCAGAATTAATTTCAGCTCCAGTCTCTGCCATAGAGAGGGAGAACCCAACAATTTGTACTGGACTTCTGGACATACTCCACAGTGAAAATAACTTTTTGATTCTTTTCCATTGTACTCTTCAGTTAATGTTCCACGTGTAAAATAACTAAAGTAATGACCTGGGGGACAATGTTCTCAGCTGTGGCAAAGAAACTACATTCTATTGCTCTGTTCTTGGAGCATGGCCTCACAGACCAAAAAAACAAAACAAAAACAAACCAGATTTGGGACTCCAAAGAGGTTAGAGACACACACTAGGATCCTCATTCAGCAAGGTACTTCAGCACATGCCTAACTTTAAACATGAATAGTCCCATTGCCTTTCTTACTTAGGCTGTAAGCTCTTTGGGGCAGGGACCATCTTTTTGTTGGGTGTTTGTACAGCACCTAGCACGGTGAGGTTCTGGTCCTTGGTTGAGGCTCCTAGAGAATATCACAATAGAAATAACAGGGATTACTCATAGACTTCAAGTCAGGCCTATTGCTTAAGTCCCTTGCTGAATTGGGGCCCAAGTGCTAGTGGCAGGGAAAATGAAAGGAACAGAAGTGTAGGAGTGATAAATTTAAAAGAAAGAATCAAGTTAAAAAAAGAGGGGGATTGGCCATTTCCTCTTTTGACGTAGAGAGGTGGACCAGGATCAATATTTTCAGGAACCATACAACTTTTCCCAGCACTAGTTCTGGATCACTGACCAGAAAGACAAACTAAAATCCCTGGTAATATCATATCAAATGCATGAAGAAATCATTAATGACCGTCCATCCCTTGCCTGAGTTTGGTGAAACAGCATGTAAACAAGACACATATACTACAGCATTTTTAACTATAAAAGGTCTTGCAAAATAGTTTTATGGGGGGAAAAAGAAACCTGAAAATCTTATCAGTAGCTGATGAGTGGTACCATTTTACCTTGTTGATTTCAAATTGGCTTATTGGGACTCTGCCATTTATCACATTTTCTCCAATTTCTATTAGTCGTCTTTGAATGTTTTCCACGATTGTGTCTCGGGACTGGTCAGAAAGAATCTGACCAATTACATAGCTGTAAAGAAGTAGATGCAAACAAAACTTTTTTTAAAATACAGAGGGTATCTTAGTCTTTAAAAAATACCATAGTAAATATGTGCATCTCTCTCTTTGTTACCTCTAAAAACTACAAACAAAGTTTACCTCAAAATTAACAACGCTTTTTCCCATGATCGCTTACATGTTTTAATTGAAACTATTTCTTGAAACTATTTTAAAATGATGGACCCAATGCATTTATAATGTCCCCCCTCAGTGGTGTTTTGACATTTACTAATCCACAAAAGGTATCCAAAATGAGAGAAAATTTGACTATGAAGTCTGTTCACTCTAACTTCCTGCCTATTTCTGGAAAAATGTATACAGAGGGTCTACCAGCTGCAGTACTTAATCACTGAAGAACCCTGACAAACATTTGTATAGCTTTAATTACTCATACATTCCTAACGTGGAGAAATTTGTTTCTATTATGATGCATCTTTTCTTAGAAAATACAACAGTTAAGAATAGTAAGCAAGTGTGTAGTGTACATTTACAGATAAAGAGGCATCAATTTCTGGGTACTTTAATATTTTCCAAGAGGCTGTATGCAATACAAATTGACTCAGCCATAAAATGACCACCTCTCTGTCCAATCAAAAGTATTCTTCCTTTAGTACTAATTGTATAATCTCTGTAAAAGTTGAGTGCAAGAGAGGCTCCATATGCTTCACATAGTAAATGCCAATAAATCAAATAATCATTGATACCACATACAATCTTCATTAACAAATAAAAGGATCTAAATGAATGACAAAAGAGCTCTTCAGGACAGTGACCACATCTTCCATTTTGAGTGCTTCTGCAAACTTAAAATTTATTAACAACTTTTTAAAGCTGTAATTTACTACAGTGTAGTATCAAACTCCCTACGCCTCCTTCAAAAATCTCAACCTAAGAACCCAAATCAATGATAAAACATGTGAGAATACATACATGTCTCCCAATTCCTGAATTCAGGTTTATTGTGCTATATATTTAATTGCTTCAGAGGAAATGCAAAATTTAAGATTTACAAGAAAGTAAGACCAACTGACAGTAAAAATAGAGCTTTTTAAGTGTAAACATATAATCTGTTACTGGCTTAAAATCTTTCAATATTTTGATAGGCTGTTCTGAGTCCTTTTAAAAATTAGTTAAAGCACTTTCTGTACTTAATACAGGAGTTAGAGTCAGAGTTTAAAGGCTTGAAGGGACCACCAAATGATCTAGTCTGACCTCCTGTATATATATCACAGGCCACCAACACTACCCAGCGCCCACACACCAAACCCAACACTGAAATTAGACGACGGCCCTCAGGAGAGTATATCATTATGGGTCACAAGAGGAGAACAGAAGGGACCAAAGTGAACCAATGACCAAGGTCACTGCAATGCAGGGAACTGATTGAGATATACCCAGGTAATCCCAGCAAGTGACCTGCACCCCAGGCTGCAGAAGATGATGAAAAACCCCCCAAGGTCACTGGCACTGCCAATCTGACTTAAGGAAAAATTCCTTCCTGACCTCACATATGGCAATCACTTAGAACCTGAACACTGGCTATAAACAGTAGCAACATTTTTCCTGTGAGAGAGACATTAGCAACATCTAGCAGCTCACATGTTAATGAAGATTGTGTGTGAGATTTTCAAGAGTCGTACATCATGAGATGAAAATAAAGTCAATATTAAAAGCAAAACTCACTTTCCAGTTTCTTTTGCAAGATCACACCAGTCTCTTCGGACTATGTCCAATCCTTTCAATTCCTGTTTGGTAACATATTTCCCATCTCCTGTTGGCTCCACCGTCAGAGCAGCATATTTCTTCTTCTTCAACAGTAGCAGGGACTTGAAGACCCCATCAATATCAATCTCCAACAATTTGTACAGCTTGTTCACTTCACTTTTAATCTGTGATACATTATCACCATTAAACCAAATGCAACATCTCAGTAATTAACACACATTACTTTCAAGAATACATGCATCAGGCTGAAGTTTCATAGCAGTCATACTTTATGTTGTGTGCTTATACAGACATATTTTATACATTGGATAGATGTTTTCAGTATAGTAATACTTATTAACTACCGGTTTCAGAGTAGCAGTTGTGTTAGTCTGTATCCGCAAAAAGAAAAAGGAGGACTTGTGGTAACTTAGAGACTAACAAATTTATTTGAGCATAAGCTTTCGTGAGCTACAACTCACTTCATCGGATGCATGGAAATGGTAGATACACAAAGTAGGTCCTGGGGTCAACTGTGCTATAAGACCTCTGTCCCCATGAATCTGGGGTCTGCCTCCCTTCTGAACAATTTTGGCCTCTTTGCATTTGCATAATTCATGAACAGGTTGGTTGAAGGAAGACTGAACAATAAGACAGAAAATCTCCTGATTCAACCATCACTGAGAATTGATGACTCTGCACCTGCTGAGCGGGACAATCTTTTGGTTCAGGTCCCCGTTTGATGTGGATCGCTCTGAAGAATTGTTCTACCTACCTCATTATTTCTACTGCTTCTACATGTAGTACTGCACTCCTTGCTCCCCCTTGGTTGATTAAATATGCAATTGCATTCGTACTGTCTGATTGATGCAGCATGTGGTTCCCTGTTAGGGTTGGCTGGCTTGATTGTGGAGCTAGCTTGACTACTCTCAGCTCTAAGATGTTTATGCTGCGACCCTTTTTTCCTCCTCACTCCAGAGGCCCTGGGCTCTTTGGGTGTCCAAGTGAGCTCCTCAGCCATCCAGGCTGGCAATGGTTGTGAAAACTAAAGGATCTGGAAATCAGATGGGCAAGACTCTGGGGACGCTGTCACAGGCTGACCATCAGTGTAAGGAGTTGAACACGTGTATCGGAACCCACATTTCATCTTTCATATGTTCCAGGGAGAGGTCAACCTTTAGTATGAAGGCTTCAACACTTCTGATGCATAATTGTGACGAAGTGAACCCTATGTATGACACCAGGAGTCCTAGCAGTTAGAGGCATAGAGCTATGGTAGCCTTCCCACGGCTCTAGAGCAAGAAAATGAATTCCTGGGTGGAACAAGAGAATTTTTCTTGGCATCAATATCGAAGCCATGCGCCTAGAGGAGATTCAAAGTGCAAGTTATGGCCCTGTCTTCTGCTGACTGCGATGAAGCTCTGATCAGGATGTCGTCCAGGAAGGGATACAGATGAGTTCCTTGTGACCTGCCTCTGGTTATTATCACCATCAACACCTTTGTAAAAATTTTGGGAGCCAAGGACAGGCTGAACGGGAGTGTTTGGTACTGATAATGTTTGCTCTTGTGGGTGAACTTCAGAAGTCTGCTGTGGCACGGCCTGATGGGTGTATGGAGATACATGTCCACTAGATCTATTGAAGTCAAGAAATGCCCTGGGACGGGGATGACACCGTAGAGGCCAGGATCTCCAACCCAAACTTCATTTTCTTCATCCACTTGGACATTTTGACATCAAGAATGGTGCTAATATACACTGTATGCTTCTGTACAATGAAGAAGATGGAGTAGAACCCAAAGAGCCTCTTTTCTAAGGGAACACTATCACCCCATTTTTAGATGAGATATTTCATTCTGCATCAGATTGTGTTTTATGGGATTGTTGTAGGTGCGTTGACTGGGTGTAAAACAGTTGGAGTGTAGCTCACAGCTCAAGGGAGTATCCTTGGCTATTTTCTTGACCCAGTTGTTTGTGATTAATGAAAACCATTCCTCTAGGAAATGGGAAGTCCTGGCCCCTGGATTCAGTTTTGGGCAGAGGTCTATGTGATCTTCATCATAAAATGGATTGCGGGGGGGGGGGGGGGGGGGGGGGGGGGGGGGGGGGAGGGAGACTGAGGTCTTGCTGGACTTTCCCCTTCACCTCAATTTCACTTAGGGCATCTGTTGTCCCTTCACTGGTACTCCTGTGAGGAAGAGGGGTGAAAGAAGCACCTCCCTGTGAAGGCCAGTCTATCTGTCTCCTGAGGGTGCTTAGTGGAGAAGGGAGACTTTGGATTTTGCTGCATTGTCACCCTCCAGCTTTTCTCCAAAAAGAAGAGAGCCTGTAAACTTGGCTGAGCACAGAACCTGCTTAGAGTGAGTATCCACCTTCCAGGGTCAGAAACTAAGATGGTGCCTGGCTACTGAGCTGGAAGACACAGCTTGGGCTGAGGACTTCACTGCATCCATTAAGGCATCAGCTACCAACACTGTTGCTAGGAATACTTTCTCTAAAACAACCCTTTGAAATCTTCCAACCAGGAAAGAGAGACTCTTGCAAAGCAGTTATCTGCCAGGGACGCACAGAGGGTGATGAAAGCAGCTTCAAAGCCCTCAGAGTGGCTTCCATCTTTCTATCTATGGGTTTTTTTGGGAAGAACTCCCCTTCTGAGGGAATAACCATATCCCTGGCAAAGAACGCTACGTGGCGTCAACCACGTCAACCGTGGTGTCAAAGTGGCGTCAACCTTCAGTATCTCAACAGTAGAGCCCTTTGGTTCTTGAATGTTGTAGAGCCTGAGGTAACTCATTAATACGCTGCCCTGATCAGGCTTGTTCCATTTATCCTTAATCACTTCCTCAAAGGATAAGTGAAGGGGTAGTGCAGCCTCAGGGGAGGATTTTGAAGGGCGCAATCTGCTCTGAGGCTTACTGACAGGAGCCTGTCAGCTTTCAGAGCTAGATAACTCACCTTCCTACTGGAGAATTAGAAGCTGTGCTGCAGCTTTGGTGAGGCCTTTTGCCACTTGCCTCAGGACCCAGGGCCCTCTCGAGAGGTCTGTCTCAGAATCCAGTCCCCAAGATGGGAGGGGAGATTCATTGTTGGAACTCTCCTGGTCAGCTTTGGGAGTGGAGCTGATTAGAAGCCCCGCTTCTTTTTTCCCCGGGACCCACTTTAAGATGTGGGGCGGGCAGGAAGAGAATTTGTGGCCACCTCAAGCTTACCCAATTTGTTCTGCAGGTGCTTCTGGGACTTATCCCCTCACTTTTGGAGGCTCTTTCTGCACTGCACTGGGGTTCCTGCTCCATTTCCCCCTCCCCATCACAGCTGCCTCAGTAGTACAGTGACCCCACCTGCCTGTCCAACTCTCAGCCCTGGGACCTAACGAAGTCTCGGACAGAAGGTTGGGTCCAGGCTAGGCACAACTCTCCATCTATCAAGCCTAGGAAAGCTGCCTCACAGAGAACAATGCTTGGATTTGACCCAGTGCTTTCTTGGCTGTTTTGCCATGCCATGCCTAAATCAGGATTGCTCTATTGAACTGCGGTAATATCCGCTGCCATATTATGCACAACTAGACCATATACAGCACAGAGCTTCGATCCTAACTGTAAATTTCCAAACAGTCTTGAGAGTAGTATATTTTCTTTCATCCCATGTAGCACAGCAACCAAGAATATATAGAAAATTAATTTCTGAAAAACATTTAAGTGTGTTCAAAATGCCATTCCAAGCCAAAGGCTGTGCAACAACTTCTCTTCATACTGTTCGCTTTCTGCCCTGCATCAGCTCTCGTAAAATTCAAGATTCTCACCCTCCAACTGCAAGGCTCAATTTTATCCTGCCTCCTCTTACAGTTCTTCTCTCAGTTTCCTTGGTATCCTTTTCCACTTCCTACATAGATGCAAGTCCTCTCATCTTATTTCTTCCTTTGCTCCCTTTCTATCATGGCTCCTTCCGCATCAGTCTCCTCATTCTCACCTCCTTAGAACCTCCCTCCCCTCTTTCTTCAAATCATTTCTTGAAAATACGTGTGTTTAGGAAATCCATCTACCCTTTCTTTCATCATTAGCAATGCACAAACCCTTTGTGTTCTGAACTGGTCTCCTATATTTTTGTCTTACATTTGTATACATTCCAACAGATGACGTATTTAGGACACCCAAACCTTTTCTCACTAAATTTGTGTGTGGTGTTTCTCTCTCTCTCTCTCACACATTCTTGTGACACCCATGTATGAAGTCTATTAGAAATATTTTTTTTCCTTCAGAATTCCCTTACCTTGTTCCCCAGCTTGAAAACCTCCTCCAGGTTTGTGCTATTTGTATTTATCATAATGGAATCTGTATCTCCATAAATCACTTCAAGGTTCATCTAAATAAAACAAGCAGATTTAAACAAACAACCTAACTTTTACTTTACTTTCTCTAGTCTCTGGGTAAGGATAAAAGGGATAAAAAAAACGAACAAGGATAGTGATAGGGGTCTACTACAGGACCAGGAAGAAGAGGTGGATGAGTCTTTTTATAAACAACTAATGAAATCATCCAAAGCACAAAACTTGGTGGTGATGGGGGACTTCAACTACCCAGATATCTGTTGGGAAAATAACATGGCAAGGCACAGACTGCCCAACAAGTTCTTGGAATGTATTGGAGACAACTTTTTATTTCAGAAGTTGGAGAAAGCTACCGGGGAGAGGCTGTTCTAGCTTTGATTTTGACAAATAGGGAGGAACTGATTCAGAATTTGAAAGTGGAAGGCAGTTTAGGTGAAAGTAATAATGAAATGGCAGAGTTCATGATTCTTCAAGATGGCAGGAGGGAAAACAGCATCATAAAGAATGATTTCAAGGCGGCAGACTTTCAAAAACTCAGGGGATAGGTAGAGAAGATCCCATGGGAAGCAAGTCTAAGGGAAAAAACAGTTCAAGAGTTTGCAGTTTTTCAAAGGGACATTATTAAGGGCACAAGAGCTCCATAGGAAATATAGGAATCAAGGCAAAAGACCATGCTGGCTTATCCAGGATATCGTCAGTGATCTGAAACTCAAAAAAGTGCTACAAAAAGTGGAAACTAGGTCACATTACAAAGGATGAATATAAACAAACAACACAGGTACGTAGGGAAAAAATTAGAAAGGCCAAGGCACAAAATGAGATTAAACTGGCTAGAGACAAAGGGTAACAAAAAAACATTCTACAAATATATCAGAAGCAAGAGGAAGACCATGGACAGAGTACGCCCATTACTCAATTGGGGGGTGGGGGGGAGTGGAGGCGCACAACACAAAATGTTGAAACAGCAGAAGTGCTAAGTGACTTTTTGTTTCAGTTTTCACCAAAAAGGTTAGTAGAGATTGGACATCTAACATAATGAATGCCAGTGAAAATGAGGTAGGATAAGAGGCTAGAATAGGAAAGGAACAAATTAAAAATTACTAAAACAAGTTAGATGTCTTTAAGTCACCAGGGCTTGATGAGATACATACTAGAATACTAGCTGACTGAAGAGATATCTGAGCCACTAGCAATTATCGTCAAAAAGTCATAGAAGATGGGAGAGATTCTAGAGAACTGGAAAAGGGCAAATATAGTGCCAACCTATTAAAAGGGAAATAAGGACAACGTAGGGAATTACAGACCAATAACTTCAATACCCAGAAAGGTAATGGAGCAAATAATTAAACAATCAATTTCCAATCACCTAGACGATAACTACTAACAGTCAGCATAGACTGTCAAAAACAAATAGTGTCAAACCAACCTAATAGCTTTCTTTGACAGGGTAACAAGCCTTGTGGTTATGTGGGGGAAACAGTAGATCTGCTCTATCTTGACTTTAGTAAGGCTTTTGATACGGTCTCACATGATCTTCTCATAAACAAACTAAGGAAATACAATCATTCTAGACAGAGCTACTACAAGGTGGGTGCATAACTGGTTGGAAAACCGTTCCCAGAGAGTAGTTATCAGTGGTTTACAGTCAAGCTGCAAAGACACTTATCAAGTGGGGTCCTGCAGAATCAGTTCTCGGTCTGGTTCTGTTCAATATCTTCATCAATGACTTAGATAATGGCAGAGAGTAGACTTAAAGTTTGCGGACGATACCAAGCTGGGAGGGATTCCAAGTGCTTTCGGGGATAGGATTAAAATTCAAAATGATCTGGAGAAATGGTCTCAAGAAAATAGGATGAAATTCAGTAAGGAGAAATGCAAAGTCCCTTAGGAAGGAACAAGCAGTTGCACACATACAAAATGGGAAATGACTACCTAGGTAGCAGTGCTGCAGAAAGGGATCTGGGGGTCATAGTAGATCACAAGCTAAATATGAGCCAACAGTTTAACACTCGAGCAAAAAAAAAAAAAAAAAAAAAAAAAAAAAAAAAAAACACACATTCTGGGATGTATTAGCAGGAGTGTTGTAAGCAAGAGAAGAGAAGTAATTCTTCTACTCTACACTGCGCTGATAAGGCCTCATTTAGAGTATTGTGTCTAGTTCTGGGTGCCACATTTTAGGAAAGATGTGGACAACTGGAGAAAGTCCAGAAAAGAGCAACAAAAATGATTAAAAGCCTAGAAAACATGACCTATAGGGGAAGACTGAAAAAAATGGGTATGTTTAATCTGGAGAAGAGAGGACTAACAGGGGAAATGACTACAGTTTTCAAGTACATAAAAGGTTGTTACAAGGAGGAGGAAGAAAAATTGTTCTCCTTAACCTCTGAGGATAGTACAAGAAGCAAAAGGCTTAAATTGCAGCAAGGGAGGTTAGGTTGAAACATTAGGAAAAACTTCCTGTTCAGGGTTGTAAGCACTGGAATAAATTGCCCAGGGAGGTTGTGAAATCTCCATCATTGGAAATTTTTAAAAGCAGGTTAGAAAAACACCTGACAGGGATGGGCTAGATAATACTAGTCCTGCCATGAGTGCGGGGGAATGGACTAGATGACCTCTTGAGATCCCCAACAGTCTACAGTTCTGTATTGCACTCCGTCACATTTTCAAAATTTGAGCAAAATGTTTACACAATGCATTATTAGTTTAACAGTAAAATATCTAAATAAAGCAAAGCAGGATTATATTTAAAAGTTTACATTTCATTAAAATGTATATATGTAAACATATGTGTAGACCTGTGTGTATTCAAGGGGGAGAAATCAAGCATGAGACAACTAAGTAAACACTAAAAGAAGAAAAACCAGGCAGACTTTTCAGTTGTACGTTCTGCCACTTAGTATATTTTTCAACACCATATGGGATACAGAATACTGTAAGTATGAAGTGAGAATAAATAAATAAATAAAAATTATTTTAACAATAAATTAACAATTCTGGTCTTAAGAATTCCACTCATATTGTTATCAACTGTCATTTTGGTTGGCTGAGAGGGGAGAGAGAAAAGACCATGAGACTGTCAGACACAGACTATTCAAGACAAGGTGTGTTTGCTTATAGCCAACATCTTTGAAGAGTAATATGATAGCCTGGAGATCCACTTGCAACCATCACAACACTGCTGCAAAGTACCCACATCATATAAAAGAAACAGCATTTGTCTGCCAAATTTCAAGGGAACCCATCACAGTCATATTTGACTGACAGATACAGTAATTAAGAGCACTACAAAGTTATTCACAGTGGATTCCGCTCTTTCTTCACCTCTTCCAGATTCAGCATTTGGCTTACTCTTCTCTCTCCACCACTTCAATATTTTTTTAAGACGACTTTTGCCAAAAGGCAACTCTTTCAATGTGCTCTGAAAGGAGTTAGGCTTTGACTCAGTCTTCCTCTTTTGTTTAGTCCTTACATTGGCCAGAAGCCTTGACAGAGAATGTATTTTTCCTTTTGGATAAAGATCTAACCACAGTGTTCCATGTGTTTTCCATCTCCAGATCTGGAGATGAACACAAACTCCTTCTTGTGCAGAGCACATTAGCCTGCCTCCTTAGCAGAAAAAAGGCACCATAACAATACACTGAATTATATCCAGGTCAAAACTCATAAAAACAGAAGATGGGCATAATTTCCTAGCAAGGTAGAGGTGAAAGAAGGCAACTGTCACCACTATTACTACCCAGATATTCAGGATTAGCAATAAATCTAGTGGGATCCTATCACCTTGACAAACGAAGACCAGATGTGGGAGAGGTCAGTGCAGTTAAACAAATCCATATTAAACTCCAAATAGCATATGTCATAAATATAAAGGGAAGGGTAAACACCTTTAAATCCCTCCTGGCCAGAGGAAAAACCCTTTCACCTGTAAAGGGTTAAGAAACTAAGATAACCTCGCTGGCACCTGACCAAAATGACCAACGAGGAGACAAGATACTTTCAAAGCTGGAAGGGGTGGTGGCAGCTTTTAACCTAAGCTGGTAAGAATAAGCTTAGGGGGTCTTTCATGCAGGTCCCCACATCTGTACCCTAGAGTTCAGAGTGAGGAAGGAACCTTCACAGTATATTATCACCATATAATAGAATAAAAAGGGAGCCAAAAAAAATTCCTAGTAAAACTCTAGAACACAGAGCGTAACAGGCCTGTGAGTAAACTCTAATTAGCACTGTTGCTAATTTGCTAGAAACTCTCTCACATAGGCTTCAAGCAGGGGCTAGATCAGATCGGTGTTAAGAGAAGAAAAAAAGCTATAATCCATTAGGAAAGACTACATTTGTAAACTAGGCATCCCAAAAAGTGATTTCAAGTTTGTTTGGGTTACAATTTTCTGAGAATAAAAAATTTCACCAGGTGTGCTATTTAAGGGTTGTTGTATAATGAAAATGTTCAGCAGTACCTTCTGCACCATCTCCTTAGTATGCATCAAAATCTGAAATGAAAAAAAAAAGATCAAATATTAATGCATGATATAATTACAAGTTAACATATGAGAATATCCATCACATAGTTAATTCCAAATGTTTGTGGCTTTCAAAACATGAAGCAAACTATCTGTCTCTTCTGGTAATAAATATAGCCACCCTAATACTCATAGTAAGAGCACAAATCCTTGGCTCACCTAGCATTAAATGGAGCTTACTTACATGTAACTGGAGGTTCTTCGAGATGCGTGGTCCTTATAGGTATTCCACACATGGGTGCCCATGCGTGCCACACATCTGAGTCCGGAGATTTGTAGCAAACAGTGTCTGTTGGTCCTCACCTGCGCAGTTGTTCCCCTAATGCTCTGAACCGAGGGCATCGGCCAATGCTTCTCAAGTTCCGCCTATTCCCCCGAATCAGACAAGATCTGAAGCAGAGGGAAAGGATGGTGGGTAGTGGAATACAGATAGGGACCACACATCTCAAAGAGCCTCCAATTACAGGTAAGTAATCTCCATTTCTTCTTGAGTTCTGATCACCATATGGATTCCACATGTGGGTGACTGGTAAGAAGTATTTGAACAGGAGGATGGGTGCAAGGATGCAGTTGGTGTGAATGTCTGTAATACTACTGTCCCCACAGCTGCAACTGCAGAAGAGGCCTGCAGTAAGGTGTAATGCTTCTTAAAGGTATGGATAGAGCTTGAGGTAGTTGCCTCACAAATGTCCAGTATAACTACTTCAGCAAATTAATTGTTATGTGAATAAAGCTAGAGTCGCCTTCTGTCAGAGGACGGAAGGCACTGATTGCTGACAGGTGGACCCACACCAAGCTGAAAGTCCAGACATCTTGTGGAACAGGAGAAAGTCTAAAACAACAGGAATGCCTGCTGAATCTGGAGATAACTGTTCCTGCTGTGTCCAGGCAGAGAAACTCCTCCAATCAGCTAGAAAGGATTTTCTCATGGAAACTTTCCTGCTGCGAATTAGAACAGCCTCTGAGCATGCAATTTCTATGTCTGACACCCATCCAAATACCAGGCTGTGAGGTGAAGAGGGTTGGGTTGGTATGTCTGATTCCGGAATTTTCATGAGTTAAATACAGAAAGGGTTGGATACAGATGGGAGGACGGGTTGACATTTGTAGAAGGTCAGGAAAACAAAACTGTCTGGGCCAATTGGGTGAGATATGGAACTCCCAGTTGGAGCCAGCGGTGCCAATCTTCCAGTCTCGGAGATGGAATCAGAGCTGGTACTGTCGGATCCTTCTTCCTTCGTGCCTTCCCTTCTTGGTAGGAAGATTTATGTGGACCTAATTCTTTAGGACCCATGAACGAGGACTCACCCAACTTGGACCAAGATGGGGAGGGAACCTTTTCCTTGGAGGCAGGCCTGGATGAGAATCTGTCCTTATGCTTATGACCACGTCCCCTAGTCTTGTGACAAAATTTCTTAGGCTTAACGCTTTTGATCTCGGTTTCAAAGCTCGTGCTCAGAGGGGCGCTGCTCAGTCTGAAGTAATTTTACAGGTGGTTCTCCCTGGCCTGGATCCCACTGGGGTCTCATTGCATTCTCCAGGAGATGTTTCTGCAGATGGGGCTCTCTTCTCTGGTGGGCTCAGGGAGATCAGGAGGAACAAATGCTGCAGTGATGTGAGCCTCTCAGAGGCAGTAAATACAGCACTTGTGTTTATCGCTGACAGAGAAGGAATGTGGGCAGGAGATACAGTCCTTAAACCCCAGGAATCTGGGCACACCTTCTCCATGGGAAGAGGCTCCCCAAAACAGGGAGAAGCGAAACATACTAGACTAACTAAAAAAAGCTAAGGCTAAGGTTACTAAGAACATTGACAATATATAGTTACAGATTTTGAAAGCATAGGAAGATCATTTCGGACACAGAGGATTTCAACTCAGACCATGCGGCAGTAAGAAGGAACTAGAGAAGTGTTGGCCCATGCCACCCTTCATGACCTCGGTTTAGAGCACAAAGAGAGCAATTGCACAGGCACAAATCAAACCAATGGATACTATTTGCTACATATCTCTGATCTCAGGCACATGGAGCAACATGCACACCCGTGTGTGGAATACCGGCACTAACAGCAGAATCTCTCTTCATATTAGCCCACCTAAACAACATTAAAACAGTCTTAAAAATAATAACTGGAGCTAAAGATATTCTCATTTTTAAATAATGCTTACAGAATGGTACAAGTCAGAAGGAATCTATAGTAGTTCATTCTAGTCCATTAATAGTGCCTCAAGCTAGGAACTATTTTATTATACCTTAGCCATTGGTAAGATTGGTGTTTACTCTAGCTATGAATATTGTCAAAAGATGGTCCCTTAACTGGACTGTTCTGATGTATAACAAATATTTTTCTAATGTTTAACGTAAGTTTTCCTTGCAGCGACTAAAGACCATTACTACCTTTGTCTCCATTGGCTAGTGATAACTAATCCCTCTGTATAAATAAACATTATTAGTAGGGTCTTGAAATTTGGTAGGGGAGTGGCCTTTGTGTCAGGGAGGTGTCTTTTGCAGTTTCTATGAAAATCTATCCAAGTTTGGCCATTTTATAAACCTGGGGGGTGGGGGGGGATCCAGAGTTCACACATGCTCGGTATACACTTAGATTTTAAGCAGCTAAATTCTTCAAAGATTCTACAGTACGTATACTCCAACCTAAGGCTAAGGAGAGGTTACTCATTGTCTGCAGTAACTAAAGTTGTTCCAGATGCGTCCTCCTATGGGCGCTCCACTTCAGAGACACATGGGGGGTTCATGCACCCCTGAAGGGGAGCACCCATATGAACGTTACCTGTAGGGAAAGTCCTGCTTCTTCTCCAATTGCAGCATTGAGCTGCTGAGGTCTACGCCAGGTCCGGGCACCTAAACTGTGAGCAGGGAGACTGTCCCTCTCCTGGGCTTTCTGTGTACGTCTACACAGCCTGCAGCAGTGAGTCTGAGTGCCTGAGTCAACAGACTTGGGCTTGTGCTATGGTGGTAAAAATAGATATTTAGACACTCAGGCTCTGAAGCCTAGGAAGGAAGAGGTGGATTTCAGAGCTCAAGCCCGAACATCTACGAAGATATTTTTTACCACCATAGCACAAGTCCAAGTCTGTTGACCCACACTCTAAGACTCACTGCTGCAGTCTGTGTAGACATACCCCACTCTCCACTGGGCTCAGGAACCCTGGATGAGAAAGCTGCCTGAACCAAATGCAGAGGAGATAAAAAGAAATTCCATCATGTGCCACTTTTTCTTCGTTTGTTTAAAAAAAAAAAAAAAAAACAAAACGAAACACACCTAGGCTTTTATACCACAAACAAAAACAACCTTAATTCTGAAGTTTTCCTAACTTTTAAGCGCTTAAGCTTTGCGAACAATGTTTTCTTAACACTTTATATACGAGTTATGTCTTTTTCAGACTTTTCTTCAGACAATATGAGTGGTTGACTACTTTTGGTCTTACACTGTAAACCTTTTATCACATTTTTAAAAATGTCTTCCCTCTGAACTCTCCAAACTATATCCTTTTACAATGTAACCCTCTCAAAAATATGATGTATCCCAAATTAAGATCCAACTAGTGCTGAGTGGGGCAAAACAATCTGTGCTTATTTTAATATAATCTGAATATGACATTTGCAATTTTTGGAGGGAGATAAGGTGAAAGGCAGCAGAATGACTATTGGAGAATTGACTCCTTAAAAATTTCCTATTATTAAACTCTGAAATCTAAGGAACTACTGCCCATACAAGTCTCCCTTATTTCATATTTGTGTATTTTATCATTCCTTCATGAACTATTTTACAAGTGTCTTTTCTGAATCTCAATTGATTTTAATTTATTTCTCCAATTTATCAAGAAAGCTATATTTTAGCTCTCCCCAAGTATTTGCAATTTCTCTCAGCCTTGTAATGCTGGCAGAGTTGATTGCCACACTCTCCACTCTATCCTCCAAGTTATTAATGAAAATATTCTGAAGCACGGGACCCAGGAAGGACTTCTGGGTATGTCATTGATGCGTTCTCCCAATTTGGCAGCAACTGAACTATAATTATTCAGCATGATTTTTTTAATGTACCAGTTATATTTTAATCTTATATAGAAGTACCATCTAATTTTCTTGAGAGAAACACATGATAGTTAACGTAGGGGAAAAATACACACACACACACACACACACCCCTCTTAAATGGAAGTGCTGAGGGTACCAGTAAAAGGAAAAAAAAGTGATACTAAAAAGTCAAATGACAGGTTTCAGAGTAGCAGCCGTGTTAGTCTGTATCCGCAAAAAGGAAAGGAGGACTTGTGGCACCTTAGAGACTAAAATTTATTTGAGCATCACTTCATCGGACGTCAGATAAGAGAAGACATTTGATAGACATGAAATTCTACAGCAAGGATAAAGTAGCAAAATATTTTTTGCAAGTTTGAAAATGTGCAATTAAGGTTCCACATGCAACCTTAACTCTGACCCTATATCAGCACCCAGTCTTTATTTAACAGCCACCACTTCTCAGCCAACACTGTTTCTACATTTCTAATGACAACAAACTTTCAAATACCATAACAATAAAGAGCAACAAACCTTTTCCCAGCTAACACATTTGAATAACCAACCTGAACACAAGTCCATCTCCACTTCACATTCCAACATGTTGATTAAAAATCACCGACAGTCTCTCTTTGGATTTATCTAGAGCAGATTTTTTCATCATACAATTTCTCACCACAGGGGTGGGAACAATGAGACATCTAGCATAGAAAGACAATCCTTGTCCACCAGAAATGTAACGGTCAGCCAGACCTTCTTAAGAGAAAGGTTAGACAGGGGACACACCACAGACCTTACAGCAAGGAGGGATAGAGGCTAAGGTAGCTTTAAAAGCCCTTGCGATCCTTGGCTGCTCTAAAACCCAGAGCAGTCCCCAGCATAATTTAGACAATTTTGAGGGTTGAAGATAGAATGATGTTCCCAGGCTTACCAGAGGTGGCACTGCTGCCCAGAATTTCCACACAGTCATCTGCTGCTGCCCTGCTTTCAACAGCCCCTCTCCCTGTCGTCCCCCCCCCGAGATGCTCCCTATGACAGAGTTTGCAAGAAGAGCCTCAGAAGGTAGCCCTGTGGCTGTCTTCTGCCTGGTCTACATTAGAAAATTACGTCCGCTTAACTACATGTGAAAAATCCACACCCCTGAGCAGAGTAGTTAAACTGACCTAATCCCCAGTGTAGACAGTGCCAGGTCGATGGAAAAATTCTTCCATCAACCTAGCTACCACCTCTTGGGTAAGCAGATTACCTACACTGACAGGCGAATGCCTCCCGTTGGCGTAGGGCATAGGGCTGCAGTGTTTTAAGCATAAACCTACCCTGCCTCAGTTCCCGCACTGGGCAAATTCCACACTGCCTTACTACCAGACGTGTTGAGCATTCACAGCTCCCATTGATTATAGCAACACCTGTGAGTGCTCAGCACTATTTCTGAAACATAGGCTCCATTTTCTCAAGTTGGGTACTTTAAAAAAGAGGAGCCCACAATGCATAGCATTCTTCTAAAATTTCGGTTTAAGTGATTTGCCCCGCAACACGCTAGAAGTCTGGGGCAGAGCATTAAACACAAGACTATTCTTTTTCTTCCTTCAGTCCCCAGCCTCTATACACTTTGCCAATTCTACAGTGAAGGTGGCACGTTTTCTACAGGCAACTTTCACTACATTATCCTGATATATTCAACGGTGGACAGAATAAACAGTGCTCGACAGAGAGGGATTCTGTGGAAATAAAATAGCATGTCATAATGAAATTAAATTCATGTGATCATAAGGCCGAAGAATCATGGCTGCAATTTTAATTCTGGCGTTTCCTATCTTTTGATTGCCTCATTCTCCAACTTTAATAACACTCTTTTAATGTATGTAAATTTCCTATAATTTTTGTTTTCATATATCCATAGCTGTAAAGACCGGAAGAAACCACTGTGATTGTCTACTCTGACATTCTGCATAACAGGCCATGGGATTTTCATGAATTAATTCTTGTTGCCCCTAGAGCCATATCTTGTAGAAAAACATCTGCTCTTGATTTAAAAATCTCCATTGATAGAGTATGCACCTCAACCCTTGCTAAATTATTCCAATAGTTAATCCACACTATGAAATAAAAATGTTAAATAGCACACAACCAAAAAACATTCCTGTGGGTCCCCACTAGAAATACACCCCTCCAGTCACCATGAAACCCCATTTGGTTACATTGAGATCTATCTATTAGCCAGTTCTAATCCATTTAACATGTGCCACTGTTGATTTTGTATCATTCTAGTTTCTTAATCAAAATGTCAAGAAATTCCAAGTCAAATGATTTACAGAAGTCTAGGTACACACATCAACACCATTATATGTATCAACTAAACTTGTAATTAAAAAAAAGTTAAACTTAATTCACCATAATCCCATGTTGATTGGCATTAATTATTTTACCCCCCTTTAATTCTCTACTGAAGGATTGCCAAATTAGCCCTTCCATTGTTTTGCCTGGGATCAAAAGTTAGTCAGACAGGCCTATAATTACCTGTATTATTCAGTTTACTTTTTAAAAAAATATTAGCACAACATTAGCTGTTTTCCAGTCCTCTGGAACTTCATCAGTGTTCCAAGACTTATTGAAAAATCAATCAGTGTCCAGAGAACTTCTGATCCAGCCCTTTAAAAAAAAAAATGCTTGGATGCAAATTATCCAGATCTGCTGATTTAAAAATGTCTAACTGTAGTAACTGCTGTTTAACTGCTGAGTTTCTGTTGGAAAGGAAAGTATTGCATCATCATCATCAGATACAAATACATCATCTGGCTTTTTTTTCCTGAATATAGAACAGAAATATTTATTGAACACTTCTGCTTTTTCTGCATTATTGACATTTCTATCATTTCCAGTTACCATTGTTAGGATTCCCTTTGTTCCTAATATACTTAAGAAATATCTCCTTTAAAAAGAAGAGAGGGAGCAAATACAAATTCTATTATATGTAAGTATAATGCCATTCCCTCTACTTCCCCAGTGCATCACCAGTAGGGTTCATACCTGCAGCACTGCACCACAGGCTTCTCATTCTCTAAATAGACAAGCAGACACACAGTGGAAGTATTATTATTCCCTCTCTCCTTCCCCCACAACAGATGGGGAACTAAGGCACACAGAGACAAGGACTGGCCCAAAGTCACACAGGAAGTCTGTGGCGCAGCTGGAAATTGAACCCAAATTTCCTAATTCCCACTTAGTGCGCCTTAGCACAAGACTCTCTTTCCTTGTACAAAGTACAGGACAGTTCTGACCTTTGTTACCTCAAATGGCATTGCAACAGTGGTAAAAAATTCAACATAATAAAATATCTAGTGTAGACGCAGCATTATACACTGTAAGTATTCTAGAAACAACACTGTCACATACACAAGTCAAACGCAGTCAGACGGTCCAAAACATATTATGGGTATATTATCCTCAAATACTTCCTTTATTCACTTGTGTGTGACTCAGCTCATACTGCACCACTACTTATCTACCTACTCACCTCACATTGGTTTAAGTTTGTAAATCATAATGAATACATATATTGCCACAAGGGCTAAGACTTTTCCTATACAAAACACCACTACTCTAATTTTCCCGTTTCATTCTTTTTCTTGAATAAAAAACAAATTGATACAGATATCCAAAGTAAGCCAAAGAAGATATCCTACAGAGAAGAGCTAATATTAATATGATCTGAAGAATAAATAGACATCCTTGTATAAACACACATACACAAAAATGAGATCTTAAGTCTAGGTAGATTTCTATTCCCTGGTATAATGTAACCCAATAACATTAGAAAAATAGTATACGTTCTGATAGGATGATCCCCCATTAAATAAAAGAAAAAACTTGACCATGCAAAGAATATTTCTCAGTTGTCCCTGAGGACAGTAGTGGATTATAAGAGGGTCACAGACAAGTTAGGTTCATCAGGTGACAGGCATATATATTAATATTACCCATTATGACAGAAGATCACTTACAAGTGCCAACAGCTAGAAAACAGAAGGCTATAAAGGCTTACTAAATTCATTAATAAGGCAGTCTGCAGTTATCTGATTTCACAGAAACACCTGCATATTTATCTTCTCATTACCACTTGGATGACGGAATTTTTTTCAAGCACATTTCAAAAAAATCTGCCAACTTCAAGTGTAAAAAAATAAACTTTGTGGTTAATTTTTCCCTTAACAAAGTACAGCTGTTGAGAATAATTGTTCAAGATCTTACCCTGTAATGTCAACTGCAGCAGAACAAAGAGTATTTAATTAGCAAATCTATCCAGTAATTCAACACCTATTATAGAAAATGCCTTCGTGATTTTATTCAGGATAATTTGCTAAGAGGGTTATTACTGACATTCAGATGAAATTTAAAATTCCTACGCAAGTCGAGTCATAATAGCAGTAATGATCCCCCCAATCAGGAGATTCTGTGTCACACAAGGCTCTTTTGCAATGCAGCAGCCGATTTCCTGACTTCTTAATTCCTGGGCTCTGCTCAGTGAGAGCCCTTCATACCAATATTTCAGTCAGCAATACATCTTTAATGGGACTCTATTAAAATACCTAGAACAAAAATGACTTTTGTTAAAAAGAATGACAGCACTGCTATCATATCAATCATTAAGAGTTTTTCAAAACTGCATACTAAAGGGAGGGAGGGGTGTAGTGAGATTGGGAAGATGGAGAAAAGAGAAGGGATAGAATAGAAAATGTATTACTTGTTAGTTTCCTTTCTGTGATTAATATTGCACTACTCATAGCAACTGGATTGACCCCTACTTCAGTGGATCCAGAGCAGAACACATTGCCTCACAAATCGTCTGCTCAGCCATGCCCTTTTCTTTTCCTGCTCATGAACAGGGATCCTAATTTTCTCTGATTAAAAAAACAACTCAGGTTTTTTCCACAATTAAAATGAAATGCTGAACTTTAGTTTCCCTATTCACATTATACAGAGGTATCATATGAACAAGGGTGACCATATGTCCTGTTTTGGCCAGGACAGTCTCTTTTTAAAGCCCTGTCCTGAATGTCCTGACTTTTTTTGAACAAAAACTGGCATTTGATGATCAGTTGGCAAAAGCAAATGGGATAAATGCCCAGTTTTGCCAAAAAAAGTGGGGTGCACCCCAAAGGGGGGGGGTGCAGAAAAAGGTTCGCAGCAGGAGCAGTGACAACGCCAGGCCCCAGGCAGCTCGGCTCAGGCTGTCAGCCCCAGGTGATATCCCGTTTTCACTTGAGGAAATATGGTAACCCTAACTTTCAGCAAAATTTAGTTAATATATAGTTATTTTTTCACAAAATGTAAAAACGAAAGATTCTCTGTAAAAACGCAAATTCTGCCTTTTTCCATAGCAAACGATTTCTAGGATCCCTGCTTATGAAATACTTCTATCCCCATGTGAGCCTCATAGCACAGTGAATATCTGAAATTCTACTTAAACTTAACTTCTCCTTTACTTGTAAACTAAACCTGGCAGCATGTACTTAGAATATGTACATGCTCTGTTGACGCCTTAAATATTTACTTTTTATGGGTGGGACAGAAGAGAAATAATCTTGTTGACAAATCTTCTATTTTGGCTCTTCTATAGCTCTCTGTGTCTCAGAGAAATGAATGGTGATGTGACTTTACAGAGGACAGGATGTAAAAGCAAAACGTACAAAGAATAGTTTTATCTCTTCCACTGCTTCTAGTATTATAATAGCGGAAGTTTATTTAAGGACCGCAATGCTCCCACTAAAGGATGTGTCTGAGGAGAAATCAGTTTAAAATCCTCCAAGTTTGATCCTATAGCGGTGGAATGTGAGGATCAAAATGCTAACTTGAAGATATCAAGATTCTCTCTGCCTATATCAGAGCCATAGACTTGGAGGAATAGAAAGTGAAACCTACTAGAACTAGGTTGTCCTGCAGATATCTAGTGTAACAGAGCTTGTCCACCTTGTGTATTTGTTTTGTAAGTGGTAAAATTAGTTCTGATAACAGCTTCAGTAATCCTTACTAACAGGTTCCTCTCTCTCTAATTGAGAGGCAGACAGACAAATTGGAATAGTCTCCCAGAATACCGGTTCACTCACTAATCCACACAAGAACCAGGGGAGCTACTTCCCTAGAATTTAACATGCTAACAGTTCTAGAGATAACCAATGATATGAAACAATGATTCAGAAGCCCACCCTGGAACTACGTATACAGAAGTCTACTCTGAAAGTAAAGAAAACATTATCTTTTCTACAATAGCACAGTAGAACCTCAGAATACCAACACTTCAGGAATGGAGGTTGTTTGCAACTCTGAACAAAACTTTTTGGTTGTTCTTTCAAGAGTTTACCGCTGAACACTAAATTAATACAGCTTTTAAACTTTACTATGCAGAAGAAAAATGCAACTTTCCCTTTATTTTATTAGTAGTTTACGTTTAATGCAGTATTGTACTGTATTTCCCTTTTTTGGGGTGGTCTCTGCTGCTGCCTGATTGCGTACTTCTGGTTCCATATGAGGTGTGAGGTTGACTGGTATTCAGAACTCTGAGGTTCTCCTGTAGTTAACTCCAGTATTGTATACTAATGGAACCTAAATAGCAGTACCACTGAAGTGAAAATGGAGGGTGTTGTGTAAAGCCTCCACTCAATCCAGTACAATGCGATTGTAAGATTTGTAACTTTTCAGTCATTGCTAGTACGACCATTAAGTTCTGTACCCTGTTGCAAACTTCGTAACTTTTAGTCATTGTTAGCATAACCTTTTAAATTTTGTAACTTTTGCGAGCTTTATAACCTTTTCAGTTACCACTTGTATAACCTCCAACCTTTGCAATATTCCATCACACGATCAGGGAGAGTGTGAACAAGGGAGTGTGTGTGGGAGATAAGGGAGTGTGAACAAGGGAGTACATGGGACTGGTCAGAGAGGAACTGCAAGGAGAAAAGACAGGTGTGTCTGATGTGATCTGCCCTGAGAAGGCAATAACAGGGTGCTGTAAAGAAAAGAAGAACCTGGTAAGCATGAAAGGAACGAGGTCTGGGAATGCTTCTCAGTGACGGACACAGAAGGAAAACTCCGTGTACATCACAGGAGCCACCCAGTTCCAATAAAAGCAAGAGAGCACACTCACAAGCTCTACTTCTTCTTGACCTGCTCTCCGGCCCAGACCCATGACCGCAGGCGGACATACCAGATCTACTATGCTTCGGCTTCTTTGCTTCCCATGCTGTCTCCGGTAAGTCTCCGCCTGTGTGAGTGTGTGGGTGCACAAGGGTATGAATGCGTTGAATGCGTGTGTGCATGAATAAGCTCCATCCCTTTTCTTTTTGATCCAATAGCGGCATTTAATAAAACCAATATAAGTGTAACCCTGGGTTGGTTTCTAGTGAAACTGAGGTAACAGAGGGAAAAAACATACCCCTTGAAAGTATTTAGTATGCGGGATGATAATTACTGTCCTTACAACACATCAGCCAAAAGCTGCATCAGCTCACTAAGGACAGCCAAATGACAGGCAATGCTAGACGAGAATTTGGAATTATTTCCAATACCAGATTAAAAAAATCCATTTCTTCTACTATCTCTTGACCCACAGAAAACTTTTCATCGAATAGAGTGGAACTTTCTGTTTTAAGTTTTGTCTCATATGGACATTGACCCCCAAGTTTCTGAAACGGATAACTGCTCTTTACACCAGCCCCACAGCAGCTGTGCAAATTAATGGAATTACATCTTCCCTATTTGAAGTACACAGAGGGACTAGGCAGGGATGTCCATCATCTCCTTTGCTTTTTACACTGGCCATGGAGCCATCTGCACAGAGGATACAGAACAGAGGATGCTTCTTTCACAGAAATAAAACTTCCAGGAACACATCAGAAAAGCTTTATAGGTAGATGATGTAATACTTCTTTTAATCCATACCAATTATTACCCTAATATTAGTATCTAAAGAAATCCATGACTTTGGAAAAGCATCTGAATTTAACGTAAATGATGCCAAACGTGATTCTGAGAAGTCACTCCTCCAGAAAATATTTGGGTACAGAAGGGCAACAAATTCTATAAGTTAATTGTGAATTCAAATCTTAAACAGCCAAGAGGCCATTCTATGGGCTTTAGATAGAATTACAGATAAAATCAGTACTTTTTCCCACTGCAAATAATCCAGATCTTAATTCAAACCATGAACCAGAGAGCTTTAAAGATTGTTTTCCATGGCCCTCTCAAATGGTTGGCCAGCTGTTCAGCAAAGAAACTTCTCTAACTTTTTGGATACCACAACTGACTGGCTCACTCTCTCATGGTATAAGTACTTTCAATTAAGGCATTATGTTTTCTATATGAAACAGCTTTTCTAGAAGGTTAATTTTAATAGAAGCAATAGGGTCTGGCCAATTAAAAAAATAACTAATTTATAATCAATCTTTGCAGACAACTTTCCTTACAAAACAAAAAAAAAGTCCATATATGACATACTGGGAAAAGAATCTGGATAGACAAATTACCCCAGAAGAATGGGGTTTGATCTGGAAAAGCACAGCCACCTCAGCCTGTGCATGATAAATGAAAATGTCTCTAAGATGCTGTTTCAGTAGTACCTGTCTTATTAATTTAGATGGAATAAATTAGCCAAAAAAGTGTTAACAGAACCCAGTCACAACATTAAGCAGTTTTAAACAAAGTCTGAAGTTTGGTATAGAGATCTTAGCCTGCTTAGTACTATGGCAAACACACCCTCAAAAATCCTTATAATCTTTTATTAAAGATACAGAAAAGAAGGAAAAACAGTCGACGCATTTGAAGTGCAAAGTATTAAATAAGGTGTCTACTTTAACATTTCTCCTCACTTTTTCCTTTAGAGCAGTGTTTCCCAAACTTGGGACGCCGCTTGTGCAGGGAAAGCCCTGGCGGGCCGGGCCGGTTTGTTTACCTGCCGCGTCCGCAGGTTCAGCCGATCACGGCTCCCACTGGCCGTGGTTCGCCGCTGTAGGCCAATAGGGGCTGCGGGAAGCGGCACAGGCCGAGGGACGAACCTGCGGATGCGGCAGGTAAACAAACCGGCCCGGCCCGCCAGGGGCTTTCCCTGAACAAGCAGTGTCCCAAGTTCGGGAAACACTGCTTTAGATGGAGATAATTTTAGAAGGAAAAAACCCTTTGTTTGACTGTCCCTTAGATAGTATCAAAGACAGTAATAACTGTCCTTTTTAGAAAAAGAGAACATTAGGTGAGATGAGCCGAAGCGCCTGGTGCTGCTGCTGTTAGAGTCCTTTCATACCAAGCAGTGTTTGGGATTCAACTGGAGATGACAGGGTGGTGATGGTATCTGGCTCCCTCTCTCTGGGGCCTGGTCCGGTCAGGACATTTCTTCAGATCAGGATGAAGAAGGCCTGGGAGTACCAGGAAGAGGAGGGGTGGCTGCCATGATGTGAAGCTTGCTTCAGTAGTCTTTGTCTGTTGTTTCAGTTTTATTTTTGTGCTTTTGTATTTTCCCCCACAAAATCTCTTTTAAGAACCCCAATCTGACATACCAATTTGGTCTCATTAACTTATGGGTCTACATGTCCTGCTTTAACAAGCATAATTCCCACACAGTCCTGATTCATACAAATTTAGCCTTTTTTGCTTAAACTAATTTAGTTGTTCTGTCTCCCTTACAAATAACCTATAATAACAAAAAGGTATGAAACATCTTATGAATTTTTACTTAATTTTACAGTTGAGCTCACAATTCGGGTAATTTTGTAGGCCCAACTGTCACAACATACCTCACACCAGTTATATCCAGTCATTTGAGAGTACTGGGATGCACTTTGTAACTAAATATCACAAATTAATGGGTATTTATTACTAAATGATCCATTGGTAATCCTTCTGGGCTTCGTAGCAAAAATGGTCACACAAAAGGAAACCATAAAATAATTTATCATCTGCTGGTAGCTCCTATGCTGCTGTTAACCTGCCGCTAGAAAAAGAAAAATAGTCCAACTCTAGAGCAATGGCTCAAAACAAAAAATATGGAAGGTGGTTCTTATAAAAGAAATTAACACACCAATTATACCCCCAGCAAATTGCAAAGAGGACAAATAGATACTTAGATATTTGGTTACACCATTTAGGACTGGTCTACATCACAAAGTTAGCAAGACTGTTTATGTCAACCTAGCTGTGTGTCTACATTTAAATTTCTTTCACCATTACAGAAACACAGTAACTCCACCCCCTAAGCAGTGTTGAGACATGGTCGATGTACTGAGGTTGACGCAGCACCAGTGTAGATACTGTGTCACTTATGTCGACCCTAACCATCCAAAAGCAGCTGTCCTATAAGGCTCTATGCTGACCACTCTGGTCAGTGAATGCCACGACTATGGGTCAGAGACACAGGAAGAACCTCCTCCCCTTTAAACCCCTGCAAATTTTTGAAATGCTTTATGCTAATTGTCCAACTTAGTGAGCACATCTAGCAACTCTCCATTGTTGCGTGCAAGTGCCTATCTAACCATGCTAGCTATATGCTCCAGACATGCTCCAGCTTGAGTACATAGGAGATATTCGATCTTGTGGGCCTTTTGAGAGAAGAGGCTGTGCAAGCACAACTATGGACCAGCTGTATAAATGTGGGCATCTACAAGCAGATTGCATGGGGGACCCAGGAGAAGGGGTACAACTGCAGAGATGACATGAAAACAAAGGAACTGCATCAGACATATCACAATGCCAGCATTCAATCTGGTGCCAGCCACAGACCTACCGCTTTTACAAAGAGCTGCATGCTGTAATTGGCAGAGACCCCATCAGCAACCCACAGACCACCGTGGATACCTCTGAGAAGCCTGAGTTACAGATTCCAGGGGTGAACAGCGAGGAAGATGTGGAGGAGGATTGAGGACATGCGAGCAGGGGCAGAGGGGATCAGTCTATGCCATAAGCCAGTCCCAGCAGTCAAGCATGGGTAAGACCAATGCAGGGGAAGGAACTTTACCAGTGGTAATCTGCTGCTCAGGAAAATAAATCTCTGCTTGTAGTTTTCTCAATAGTCCTATGTTCTTAAAGATGCAAATATCATGTTCCTTCCCTGACCAGCCAACTCTGATGTTGGTGACGAGTCCTCGGTGATCCACTAATGCTTGCATCACTATAGAAAAGTAGCCCTTTCTGTTGATGTACTCTGTTGCCAAAATAGGGATGTGCTAGCTGTCTATTGCTCCACCACAGTTCGTGAACCCCCTTGCTGCAAATCCATTCATTATGTCCTGCACATTGTCAAGAGTCATAGTCCAGCATGGCAGGAGATGGTTAATGGCCCTGCACACTTGTATGACAATGGCCTCCACAGTGGATTTTCAAACTCCACAATGATTTCCCACTGTCCAGTAGCAATCTAGCACTGCACATTTCCACAATGTGATTGCCACTCACTTCTCACTGTCAATGCTCTGGAGTCAAGCTCAGCACAAAGATCCAGGAATGTAACCTTGCATTTCTGAAAGTTCTGCAGCCACTGCTAATGATCCCACACCTGCATTATGCTGCGATCCCAACAGTGGGTACTCATTTCTCGGCCCAAGAAGCGGCAGTGCACTATCTGCAACTGCTAAGTTGGTGATTCAACAAATGTTGAATTGGTTCTCTCTATGTCCCACAGCACACTGTCCTCCCAGAAATCTTCATGTTCTCCACTGATTCAGTTTTTCTTACGGTTCTGCCAATACCAGAAGCTTGTATGTCCTGTGTTTGCAATGCTTATGACAAGAGTGCAGAGTTGTGCAGATTCCATGCATCTGCTAGAGATGACAAGATAGTGAGAAGGGCTGCATGGGTTCATGAGATTTTTAACCAAGGAGCAAAAATCAGGGGATACAGATGACATTACCGGATGGAAACAGTCGAACATTGGGAAATTGAAACCTCGCTCTCAGTCTTCCCTGCATGACTCGTTTCTATCCCCAGCACAAATATTGCCAAAACTTCCCACAAGACAGTGCGTGCTGGATGATGGCAGGCTGCACACTGCAATACCTCCCCAGGGTGCAGCACGCCATGCGACACAAGCACTCCTGATGAGTACGTGCAGCACCGATGCAAGAAGCCAAGTACGCACGTGCACAAGCGATATACTAACTGCGGCACTTTATGCCAATGTAACTTACATTGACCAAAGTTTGTAGTGTAGACATGGTCTTATTCAATACTCAGACGAAGTACATTCATCTGCAAAAAGAGCCCATCATTTTTAAAAATATTAATATGAGATAGACAGCTGGTGGGTTACATTGGTAATTAGAGATCTCACTCAACTTAATAAAATCACTAGAAATGACATAGCATGGGTAGTGTAAAGATGTTCACCCTAATATGGCAACACCCTGTTAAAACAGAGAGATCCAATGATTATATTACTGTATGTTTCTCTAATCAAAAGCATAACTGTTGTAATAATTATTGTATTGTCCCTGATATTACATGGTTAGGACCTGTAAAGCTGTTATATCTTTTAGAAAGTTTTAGTTTTAAAAAAAAAAAGCTGCAACCACCATGACATTAAGATCTAGCATACGAATGGAAACAAAGTGGATGAACTTCCATTTTGAAAGTCACTTATAAAAACATTCACATATATTGGGGGGCAGACTGATCCTTGATCTGAGGGACCTTCAAAGTGACAGATCAAGGGATTCCCCCACCCCCACACATACTCTCATTAGATAGCTGAAGAAATCTATGGAAAAAAGTGAAAGTTTGCGAACTACTTTGCTTTTTGGGGCTGATCCAACACACAAAAAGAGGCAGTTACCTCAAAGTTTTTGTCCTTCCCAGGTAAAAATTCAAGGTCTCAGGGTAGAAAGAGTGCAGGATCCTTTCCTTAGATTTTGGGATGGGGCAGAGGGGAAGGAAAGATATCTCTTAATGTATGTAAAAGATTTAAGTTTGCTACAATGAAGAGGGACAACATTTTCAGGGTGTTTTGCAGGGCGAAAGGTAATGAGTTTAAGTTTGACAGGAAACAGTACAATTTCTCTCACCCTCCAGGGGAGCAAATCACGTCCAATATTTCCACCCTAACTGAGAGGAAGCATAAAGGAATATGAGCTATTTATTTGGTAAGGGAAGAGCTACTCTTGTTTTTAAGCTGAAGGGGAATGGCCTTCAGGGTTAGGATATATGGGGGAAGAGACTCAAGAGAGAAGCTGAGGGAAAAGCTTCCCTTTTGGACCTGATGAAATAGCCCAACAGTTCCAGGTTCAAGACAAAGGGAAAAGAAACAGGGACACTGTCAGATAACTGAAGAGGCAAAGAGCAGCAATGAGTGTGCCTGAGAAATATCCATGATAACAGTGAAGCAGCCAACACAGAGCTTCACTAGCTTTATGTGGGTCCCATCAGCATTTACTAGGGAGCCTGCCTATTTGTGAAAAGATGCTGGAGAGATCTCATGGAGATAACTTCAATATAGAAATTGAGCAGGGATATCACCATTACTAGATTCTGCTCACTAAGTCTTGGACTGGAAGACTAATCCCCACAAACTTCAGGCACACAGAACCTCCTGTATATGGTAACCAACTACCATATAGCAGTTGGTAAAGTATAAAAATGCTCCCCTGAGCATCAGTGTCTGCACTACCCCAACACAGAGCAGAAACTGACTCCTTTCTGCCCCAGCAGTTATGAGCGAACCCTCAAACAACTACTCAAAGTACTGGAATTGCTTCCACATTCTGTAGCTTAAGCGGAAGGTTCCAAAGAGACAGACTAAGGCAGACAATATATAATGAATGCTAGTTGTATTTAAAATGTATCAATTATAGATTCTGATCTTATTTATTTTAATTAACACTAATTCTTCTTTTAAATCCCTACCCAACTGAAAGACTCCCAAGACAGAGTAAAAGTGACTTTTTTTGAAAATTAAGAAAAAACAGAACTCCACATATTTTAGGGCCTGGTGGAGAGCTTTAACATAATCCAATTTACAGTCTCTTAAAAATTAACGATTGTTGAAAGATCAAAGATGCTGTACTGATTAAAAAAAGTAAACAAGTAAAAGTCAAATCTCTGTTTCCAGCTCACCATTTGAGAACTAACTCCAGACTTCCTCCTAGGATAGCCCACAAGAAACTTCACAATGAAAAACTGGATGGACTCTACTCCTTCCATTCTGGTTATGTACCAACTGAAACTGAACACATGAACAGATCTGCACACTGTAAACAGTGTCCTTCAGACTCAATTCAGAAACATTTTGTATGAAGTTTCCCTCTAGCACAGCAAGGCTGAACTGGAGCTGGATCTCTAATAGCCAATGTAACGTTAAGGGGCACTTCAGTATCCAGTTGCGTGTTATACTTTTATAAAACACTTATTTATGTATGGTACAGATACCACCTTGATTTTGAAAATCCAATTTACTTCTTGCTATTTATGCTGCTTGTTTACTTTTTGCACTTCTATCAGCCTAGTCAATTACACTTCTGTTCTACTCAATTTCTGATTCTCATACATACATTGTAGTGTATTGGAATCACTGCATGGGAATGTTTGTTGTTTTTTAAAAATCTAGAGAAATTAAAACAATGCTGGAAACATTCTATTAATCTCAAATTCTGTGGATGCTTGTTTTTACAAACCTAAGTTTGCAGCCAAATTTCACTTGACAGTATCCCACTAATACAAACACTCTGTGAGACAATCTCATCAGCATATTGAAACAAGACACATTTTATAAACTGGAAAATTAGGGGTTGCAAATGGAATGTGTGGGAGTTTCAGATGAAGTTCTTAAAACAAGATTAGCTAGCATGACTGTCCAGAGTAAATCTGCACTTAGTTTTGTAAAATTTACACACACACGCCACCCACCCACTCACACCCTACCTGAAATAAGGTCATTCAAAGCTTAACTTTTCCATGCCATTTGGTTCTATCCGAGGCTGATCTTCTAGAAGATGTTTTTAAAACTCAGGATTTTTCCTTAACTGACTGCATCCCTCAACATGTGGATGCTTAAAGGGAAAAACATAGTAGACTATACAAATTCCTTATACAAGAAAAGAACACTTTTGAAAAATACATAGTGCCAATCCCTTTGTTACCAGTATAGCATTATACATGTATGAAGTGAATTAAAAACAACTGTGTTTTACATAAAAATTATATTTCAGAAAGATGTCAACTCTGCAGCAAGTAAGAATGCAGTGAATATGAGGCTAGTTGGCTGAAGCCCTACAACAGTAACATGGTCACATTTATTAAAAAGACAGTTGAGAAGACAACTGAAGACAATGACTGAGATTTTCAGAGGCAGAGCAGGGCTCTTAACCTTACATTTTTAATTAAAATTAATGGAAGATATGTGGTTAAATCATCTGTACTGCTCTGAAAACATCAACCTCTAAGTAAAATTAGAAATGCATTAAAGCACACAATTTTAATTACATCCGATGAAGTGAGCTGTAGCTTACGAAAGCTTATGCTCAAATAAATTTGTTAGTCTCTAAGGTGCCACAAGTACTCCTTTTCTTTTTGCGAATACAGACTAACATGGCTGCTACTCTGAAACTTTAATTACAAGAGTTCAAACTCCTGTAGTCAGCTGATAGCCACAGAATTATTTATTTATTTATTTTAATTTAGAAAGTGAAGACAAGCCCTTGAGAAGCAGCAGCTAATGTAACTGCAGCAGGAAGGTATTTATGTATAAGTCTGTGGTTAGTTCAAGAAAACCAGCAATTTAGCACTTCACATAGAGCATGTGCATTTCAGAGTTTATTATTAATAGTTTTCAAATTTACACCAGTTTGACTGCATCACTCAAGAGATCAACTCACTGGGTTGCACTATACAATATACCATGGGATGTGGATTTATTAATTGCAGAAAACCAGGAGATAAAGATTAGCAAAACAAACATTTAACCCTTGAACTTTACCCTACAGGAAACCAATCTGAACGCTGGCTTTAAATGCAGAAATCAGATTAAAGCAGTTCAGTCTTACCACTCATTCAATTCACATAATTCAAACAAAAAGATATCACTCAACAAGAATACATTTGAAATCAACAATGAAAAAAACTTAATTACAAACATAACTAAAACATACTGCCCACATAAATCCATTATTGCAAGAGAGACATGCTGATTATTTTTTTTAAATCCTTAATTCGTCATTTAGACCTACTGTTATCTCATTTGTAAAGAATTCAAAATACATTTGCACAAAACTCACTTTCTGAAACATTAACAATGTTTATGAACCTCTCACTTATTTCCTTACAGTTTGACAGGATTGAGTTTGATCTACATAGTTTAACTCAATCAATCTTTGACTCTGGAAAATTTTGTTTAAATTCTTCATCTCACAAATCCATTTGAAGAAAAGAACATTACACCCTTAACGTTTTGTTTAATCTAAGAACACAGCTAACAAGGTTTCCTATTTCTTGTTATAGAAGTTTGAATCATTAATAAAAAACCCTCAGCCTTCACTCATATGCCAAGGAAACCTTCTTTCTTTCAAAGCTCTCTCTCACTTTTCAGTTTAAATAGAATGCACCAATACTAATTTACATTACTGTCACACTAGTCATTCAATACCTTCATTAGAATTATATCTGAAATGAGATATAGAGGGGCCTTGAAAGATGTTTTAGAGCCGAAACAGTGATCCGACTATCAGCACTGACAGGTAGGGGGCTTGAATCCATACACTGATATAATTACAGAGTTTGCTAGGTTTTAAATATTAATGATTATACATGTACATTAAGATAGCTAAAGAATGGAAAAAGAGATTAAAAGAACTTATTAGGAAACAGATGTCTTTACAGTTCTCTTGAATTCCTAGACACTGCTTAAACTGAAAGGTCAGTCCATCCTCCTCTTACAGAAATTGAGAGGGTCTTTATCAAATGACAGGGAAAAGCTCACAAAGAAAAGAAAAAAAGAAAACAGAGGCTTTTTCAGTGATTTTAAAAGACATTAAATCACCTGTGTAAGACTGTAGAATGTTGGGGAAAGGGGAGAAAAAAAAGACTTTTCCTGTCATACATGATATTAATTTAAATGCTCCAATTAGCTGCAGTAACAGGGCTTTAAAGATTTTTCTATTAATACAACTGTGAAATGGTCGATAAGAATTTTGCCCTTATCTGTAAATTTCTTGTTCCAGACAGAATGTCCTGCAGTCCTTCACAGGACTAGATACTTATTTGGGTAGGAGGATAAACATTTATAAGGTATAAACCTTCATGCTTCAAGTCATGAACCAGCCACAAACTGCCAGGAGTTAGAGAAAAAATTATCCCAAAGGCAGGTTGTTACATAAATGTCCATTATGGTGTTTCTTGCACCTTTCTCAAGCAGCTGGTAGTGTCAGAGACATAAACTGGATGTATCATTGATCTGAGTTGGTACTAAATTTCTGCATTACTGGTTTCCCTGAAAGTTACAGAGATAACTCAAAGTTGTGGCCAGCAGGAGACCTTTTCATGACTATCCATCCACACAGCAGCCTATCAAGAGAGATTTGTCACAAAGCTGAAATATACCGTATTCATATAAGTTAAAGCAACTATACAATTCTCTAACCGAGGAGAAAGTTCACTGGAACTTATCTTGAGGCTCTTCAAATGACTCTCACTCCAACAAAGCTAGAACTGGACTGTGGAACATGCTATCTCTGCAGGAAGAAAAATTTACAGCTAAAGAGGAAAGCTTCCCAGTCTCACTCAAAAGGCCTGCCTGGCAGATTCCAACAGCAAGAGTACAAAAGGATGGAGAAAAGACAAAAAGGGTAACAATCTAGTGAGAACAAATGATAAACGTCCACTATCACCTTCCTATCAACAATTATAATTGCGTGCTCTGAGCTGAACTCTTGGGTAACTTATGATGAGAGCTGCATTGAAGTCATCCTGAAGACACCGAAATAGATTAATTCTGGTGGTAAATCCCTCAGGAAAGATGCAGGGAAGAAGAATTTTTCAAGTGTTCACATTTTCTGAAAGTCAATCGAGAAAAGTAACCTAGAAAGCCTGTTTACCTACAGATCTCTAGACTCCAGTGTTTCCCCAGAAGGGCTGGTAGAAATGATGACTGACATAAGAGAGGAGTTCCCAAATCTGAAATTCCTATGCTATGAGACTTCAGCATCATGCAGCTAACATCCCTTTTGCAATTAGAGCTATGTGGATAATCAATTTCTCAGTTACATGGCTGAACCAAAAAAGAAACAAAAATTTTCCCGTTCTAATCAACCTGCTCAAAAAACATATTTGTTTTCCTCGATGAAACGCAAAAACCAACCACCACCAAAAAAAGAAAACACAAACATGTTTTGGGTTGAATTAAATGTTTTGAGACACTAACTTGGGACTCTCAGACCTATCCCCTACTCTGGGATAGGTCTCTCAATCTCTCCTGCTGAAGCTGTTCCACTTTGGGAAAACTGAGGGAAAACAGGTTTTGACCACAAGTTTCACCTTCTCCTCTACAGAATGCCATTAGGTGACAACGGTTTTGAACACATCAACTGAAGAAAATAAAACAGTGTATATAAGTTTGACTTCTGATGAATAAAAATCTCCCTCTCCAAGTAGAAGCTCTGAATAGTGAATTCTCTGGTTTTCTTTTGGGTATATTTAATTGGTGGTGGCAGGAGATTGGGAGAGAAAAGGACTCCTGGTGCTTCTTGTCACCAGACACTAATTTTTGGTTGGATCTTTGGCAACTGTCATCCAGTGCCAGTGCTCCTTCTATATACAGCAAGGAACAGATGTACCCTGAGGTTTTTGGCATGCCTGGTTCTTGGAGTGCTACAAAAAACACTAGCTTAAGAGGAGGAGAAGAATTTCTGATTTCTCCACTAACATAATTAACTACTTAAATATTTCCATGGGATCCTTTTGAGACACGAAGATAGCAAGTTCTACAACTGCCTATATAGTAATGCTAAGAGACTGAAAATAAACTAGAGAAAATGGAAAAGCTCATGTATGAGGAAAATATCTTGATAAAGCTGAATCCTGGCAATAGGATTCACATAACTGAAATGCTAAAAATCACTGGTAGTGATATTAATTTTTAATAAGACTTCAAAAACTGGTGAAGCTCCAAAGGAATGGAAGAAAGTCAAGGATGGGACAATTTTAGAAAGGGTAAGCAGAATGACAAAGCTAATGAGAGATCTGTTAGTCTGATGTCAATCTTGAGCAAAATAATGGAATGGCTGATACAGAACTCTAACAATGAAAAATTAAAGAACTGACATATAATTAATACCAATCATAAAGGTCGCATGGAAAGTAAGTCTTGTCATTCAAACTTTATATTATACTTTAAAAGTATTACAAGTCTGGTTAAAAAAAAAGATAACTCTGTTGACATAATATAGTCAGATTTCTGTGAGACATTTGACCTAGGATACATGATTAAAATCTGATTTAAACAATTTGTACTACACGAAATCAATGTGGAAACATATTAAGTACATTAAAAAACTGGCTAACTGGAACACTTCAAAAATGTAATTGTTAATAGGAAATCAACAACTAATGTGGATGTTTTAGGTTGAGTCCCACATGGATGAGTTCTCTGGCCAATACTATTTAATATTTTCTGAACTGTACCCTGGAAATAAGTGACTCTGAAAAGAACTTAGGGGTCATTGTTAACAATCACTGAACATGACCTCCCAAAGCAATGCCATGGCAAATAGGCCTAACATGACTGTAGGATGTCTTACCACTTCCGTATTCTTGCTTGGTTATTACCTCTGTACATGGTACTGGTGAACAGAAATGAGAAATAACTTACCCTACAGTAACTGGAGTTCCTTGAAGTGTCTTGCCCATATGCACATATTCTACTATGGGTGTGCACGTGCCACAGGCACCTCAGCATGCAGTCTTTTGGCCAGAGACATCTGCACAGCAGTAATGCACCCAGAGTCTCCTTGTGCTACAAGGGGATATAAATGCAAAGTGTGCCAGCAACTACTGGCTCTCTCTCCGTGGTAGAGGGGATGGAGGGCAGGAACTAGAATGTCCATATGGATAACACATCTTATAGAACTCCAGTTACTGTAGCGCAAGTAACGTATTCTCTTCCAAGTGACTGTCCATATGTATATTCCACTACTAGAATCTTCGGGCAAATAAAGATCGTAGCACTGCTTTACCAAATGCAGCATCCAGTCTAGAGGCTTCTATCAGGGCATAGTTCTTATAAACGTGTGGTTAGAGCCACAAGTAGTTGTTTTACAGATATCCAAGATATGCACTTTCTTCAGCAATGCCGCAGATGCTGCTCAAGCTCCTGTTGAGTGAGTTCTAAGACCATAAGTGGCTGTACTTTCACATTATAGCAGGTTCTGATACAGTCTAATAATATCCAGTGCAAAAGTCTGAATCAAAGTGGCAGAGTCTTTTGTTCTCTCTGCAGTAGACACAATCTAAGAGAAGCTTTGAAAGACTTCATCGTATGCAGGTAGAAGGCTAAGGATCTCTTGAAAGCTAAGGTGTAAAGGGTGGCCTCTGTCTTAGAAGTGTGTGGGTTTGGACCAAACACTGGTAGGTTGATCTGTTGCTACAGATGAAAGTAAGTGACCACTTGAAGTAGAAACTTGTGTTTGTAAATATACCTTGCCCAGATGTAGGGTTGCATAAGGTCAGCAGCCACCGGTGCTTGAATTTTGCCCACTCTTCTTCCTGAAGTAACCGTTACAAGGAATGACATTTTCACTGAGAGATGTAGGAGGGTGCAGGTGTCCATCAGCTCGAAAGGTGCACACCCAAAAAGGCCAAAAGAACCAGTTAACGTCCCATTGGGGAATATGTTCTCTGAGCAGTTGAAATACTTAATATCTTGAGGGCCTGACCCAAGTAACAATGGAGAGGGAGAGAAACATTTGGTCCTGTTGGCGAACGGTGAGCTGAAATTGCCACTAGATGTACCTTAACTGAACAGAAGGATAGATTACTTTGCTTTAGTTCTAGGATTTGAGGTATCAAGAAATGAAAAGGATTGATGGACTTTCATTGGCACCAATGGGAGAACAGTGTCCATTTATCCAGATAAGTTTGTTTCAGATTCTTTTCTGCTATTCAAGAGCATGTTTCTGACTGGAGAGAAGCAAGCATGGTCTACTGCTGAAATCCATCCAGAAATGATGCAGTGACGTAGAGCAATTTCAGAGCTCTATTTAAGATCTCCCCTTTGCTTTGTGACATCAGAACCAGCTACAGAGGTAAAGTCTGGGTAAGGGAGACCAAGAGGCTCAGCAGTTCTGTGTACCACACCAGGGATAAAAAGTGTGAGATTGGTCTTTCCTGTTTGATCTTGCAGAGCATCCTATGATCATTCGAATCAGTAGGCAGGCTTATGTAACTGTTCCAGACCAAGAGATCAGGAATGCAACAGTTATAGAGCTGGGGCTTTGCCCTCCTCTGGAATAGAATATCTGGCTTTTTCTGTTGTGGGGCATCATGAATAGATCCAAAGTAGGCTGGCCATATTCTGTGAAAATGTTGAGAAGAATGGAATCTTTGATATTGCACTCATGGTTGTAGAACATACGCCTGCCCAGGTTGTCCAACAAGGTGTTCTGAAGACACAGTAAGTGTATTGCTGACAATCAGATTTAGTATCTGATGCACCAGTTCCACAGTCTGACTGCTTCCTGATATAGTGGAGAGGATCTTGCATCACTCTTTTTGCAGATGTAAAACAAAATGGTTGTCATATTGGCAGTCAATATCTAGACCTTCTGACCTTCTATGTGTGTAAGGAAGGACTTGCATGTCGTGCATATCAACCTGAGTTCCAAGAGGTTGATAAGCATTCTTGCCTCCCTTGCACAGCCAGAGATCTTGCATATGAGCTCTCCATCCCATAATGCAAGTGGTAATGGATCAGAGAGACGCTTGGAAGGGAACCCCTCTGCAGGTGTTTGTTGGGTCTTTCCACCATTTCAGGAATGATAGTACCAAAGGGGGCAAGCACAGTGGTATTCCCAGGAACCCGTTTAGATTACCTTCATCCAGCTTTGCACTCACCAAAGGTGAAGTCTGGCATGTGGTGTCACAGATGTGCAAAAGGCCATGAGGCCTAGCACAACAAGGCTTATTCTTACAGTGGTGTTTGAGTTTGCCTCCAGCTGACAGATGAGGGCTGGAGATTCTCAAATCTGTCTTGAGGAAAGTAGGACAGACTTCATTGGATCAATCCCTGATTCAAAGTTGATCCTCCAGATAAGGTTTAAAGCTAGATTCTTGCATGTTGATTTTCAGGCCCAGATTTTGAAACAAGTCAAGCATGAGGTGGTTTAGTAGGGGGACCTCCCATGAGACAGCCAATCATCCAGGTATGAGTATATGGTGATATCTTTCCTCCTTTGGTGTGCTGCTACTATAGTTAATATATTGGTGAATATCCTTGCTGCTGACAAGAGGCTGCTGGGTGACACTCAGTATTAGTAGTGTTCTTGGTCCTCCACAAATCTTAGTTACTTCCGTACATCTAAAATCCCACCACACAGGAAGTACACATCTTGTAAATCAAGAGATGCAAACCAGAGTGGGAGACATGGACACTGGGGTGATCATCCTGAACTTCAGTTTGCATATAAAAGGTGTTGAGATTTCTCAAGTCCAGGACAGGATGCCAACCTCCCTTCCTCTCTGAGATTAGGAAGTACCTGCTATTAGAATCCCTTCACTTGATATTGAGGCAAGACCTTCTCAATCATCCCTACAACAAGAAGTGAGAGCACTTCTTGTCATAATCGAGCCTCATGAGAAAGGTCCCTGAAAAGGGATAGGGAACAGGCACTGTTTGGAATTGTATCAAGAATCCAGATATTACTTCCAAAAACCATTGGTCTGTGGCAACTGCTGACTAGGCACATAGGATCAGGGACATTCCATTCACAAATGACAGTAAATGCCTCTCTGGGATTGGCATGAACTTTTTGTAGCTCCCATCAAAAACAGTGGTTTTGGGGTGTGCAGGCCATGAGGTGGTCCAGTCAGCTATTTTTCTCTCTCAAACTTTTGATGCTTTTGCTGGGATTCAGAGGAGCACTGGTAGTAGAACTGAGGTGAGCCTTATCTTTGTGGCACTCTGACTGGTTTTTGCGCTCTCTCTTAAGTGCTGGTGTGTACACCCCAAGGGACTATAAAGTAGCCCACAAATCCTTCAACAGATGAAGGGCTTCATCTGTTTTAGAACTGAAGAATTCTGCACCTTCAAAAGGGGAGATCCTCTGCAGTTGTCTGGGACTTCTCATGGGAACCTCAATCCTTGCAGGCAAGACAAGCATCTCATAACCACAGCCATGGGCACAGACCTTGATGCAGTGTCCACTGCATCTAGGGCTCCTTGCAGACTGATCCTCAATATTAGGTGGCCCTCAGAAAGCAGAGGTGTTAGCTGTTCCTTCACCTCCGGTGGGCACTTATTTATGACCAGTCTTATAGATGCTGAAGTTGTACCTAGCCAGAAAGGCCCAGTAATTCGCCACCATAAACTGTGATGCATGAGGAATATATTTTCCTGCCAAGTAAATCAAGTTTCTTTGGATCATAATCCTTTGGCATTGATCTCATTTGTCTGGCCTTTTCGTTGGCTGTCGTAACTACCAGAGAGTAGGGTGCTGGAGGCGTATAAAAGAACTTGGCCCCTTTGGGTGGCATCTTTTTTGGTCCATTTTTCTAGACGTGGGGGCTGCCGAGGCTGGCATGTGCCAGAGCAATTTGGCAGGGTCCATATTAACTTAACTAACGGGAAGAGCTATCTTTCCCAGTGCCACAGAACAGAGATTACCTGCTAGTTGTGGGTTTGCTCCTGTATTTCCTCCATGGGGATCTGCAGAGCTTTCTGCTATTCTTTTAGCCAATTGAAACCCTAGGTGTTACCAAATTGCAGTGTTCCCTGTGGAACAACTGCCTGATCTGGTGAGGGTGATGGCAAGATCACTGGTGCCAGGAGTTCCTTAACCAGTGGTAGCTCCTTGTCATCCTCCTGGAGTTATACAGAGAGGTTCTTGGCATCGCTTCCGGCTCAGGCTTGGCTCTTGCTCAGGCTGATAGGAACCGCCTAGGTAGTTAGATGTCCTGCTCCACTTTAGGACCATGGGACTCAGTACATTGGCATGGCTTAAGATCACAGAGGCCAGGACATAAGGAACAAGGGCCTTGGCAGGACAGAACTTCCCAGTACCTGTCCCTGTAGGACGACATTAGGAAGTCCCTGGGGGAAATATATTACCCCTCCCATTCTCCCTTTGTCATTGGATGCCTCTGATGATTCTGATAAAAGGGCATACTCAGGGAAGAGCCATGCTTCTCAGTGTGGAGGGTAGCAGTGCATAAGCTACAAGCACTGAAGAGGTAGTGTCTTGGAGTCAGTGCAACTCCTGAAGTCCAGAGGAGAGGCGATTCTGGTTCTGGCAAGATCAGTATGTCTCTCAGTTCCATGAATCCTTGCAGCACCTGGAGTTTGCATAGTGCCAGGTGTGGGGCTATCGTGTTGGATCCAAGGTTTCTGCTGGGATTGAAGATGGGGCCAGTAGTGCAGAGGACAGTAGCACTGGGATGATTGTAACCAGTGCTTATGCCAAGGTATGGGTTGCCAGTGGAGGAGAGACGAGCTAAAGTGGTGTTGATGTGCCTTCATTGCGTTTTGGTGCCAGGTCCTCCCAACCTCAGTGAATCTGGGCTTCTACAGTAACCAGTTGAGGTTGTGGATTCCCAAGTGAGCAGCACTGCCAAGGGGAGAACTTTCCCTCAAAATCCTATAAGGGGTATCTACCTCATAAGCTTGACAGTCCTTGACACTTCCCTGACTCTCTCCTCGGTGTGGAGGAGGTCCTCTTGGGATTTGATTCTGATAGGCCTGGGTCTGACCCCAGTCTCAGAGAGATTCATTAGGAAGAGCTGAAGCTGTACTTCTCTGTCCTTCCTTGGTTGGGAGTTGAATGACTTACAGAATAAGCATTTCCTGGGGATATGGAATTCCCCGAGGCAATATAAGCACTTCACATTCCACTTCACTATCAGCATAGCTCCACTGCATGCCAGTACTTGAAAACCAGAGACCTGGGAGAAGCAATCCAGGGTTCCAGAGTAAGTACAAGTAAAATTATTAAAGGTTCTAACAACTAACAAATTGTCAACAGGCTGATTAACTACTAACTATAAAACTAGCTAACTGGTAAGAAAGCTTACTGGCAGTCACCGACACAGCAAGGACTCTGTCTCTCAGCTGTGAGTCAGTTGAGAGGAACTATAGTGGCTGCACTTTTCACCCTTATATCTTCTTGTAGAGGAGCACAAGGAGCATCTGGGTACTTTCATGACATGTAGATACTGCTGGCCATAGGACTCCCTTCTCTGGTGCATGAGCACCAGTAGTGGAATGTATCTATGGACAATCACTTGAAGGAAAACTTTGCCAAATTGGTGTCTATATCTTAAGGACGTTGAAAAATTGGAGAAGCTCAGAAAAGAGCTACAAGAATGACTTATGGTCTGGAAACACACCTTACAATGAAAGACTAAAAGGATCTCCATCTATTTAACTTATGAGAAGAGACTTGATCATGGCCTGTAAGCACCATCTATTCAAAGAGCTGATACCAGAAAACTCTTTATTCCAGGAGACAAATGTATATCAAGAATTAATCATTGGAAGTTGAAGCCAGAAACATTTTTTTTTTAAATTTAACTGAAAAGTGAGGATAAGTAACCATTGGAAGAGATTGCCAAGGAACGTGGTAATTTTAGAGACATCCTACAGAGTCTTTAAATAAAAAGACATTCTCTAGTTCAATCACAAACTATTGGTCTAGATGCAGGAATAACTAGGTGAAGCTCTATCACCTGTGACACGCAGGCAATCAGACCCAACCACAGTAGAGCCTTCTGGCCTTAATCTATGAACATACATGGGGGACAGATGTGGTCTTTGGCGGGGGGAAGGGGCCACTTTTTCCACTTCCACATAGGAAGTCTGCCACTCCTAAATCCAATACTAGTGCTGAGGAGCAGCAGGGGGTTACTTGTCGGGATTTTCTCTGTAGAAGGAAGGTGACCCAGTCCACTAATCTGAGGCACCAGTTCTCAGTCAGGGGCTGAAAGGAAGAGGATAGAAATGTTTATGATTAGGTTCCAAAAAATAATAGAAACCAGAGCAGAAACAGCCCAGGGAAAGCACTCTGATTGATGTTGCAGAGGCAGGAATTTATGGAGGGCTGAAAGAGGCACCCTGCTGGCCATGACTCTAAAATGCCTCAGAAGACTGCAGCAGAAAGGAGATGCCAACTGTGAGGAACTGCCAAGTATACCATAGAACAAGAACTCCAAATTACAGTTTTGGACTCACTTTCATATCCTGTATTTGCAACCCTCAAGGTGGATTTCCCCTACAGCAAGTATTAAATGTCAAAAGGTTCATAGACTTGGCTCAACGATAAACTCCTAGCCTAACTGATGCACAAGGCTAATTAAGATGTGGCCAAACTGTGTCCACTTCTTACTTAACATCAGTGTTCAAGCAAATTTCTCACAACCTGACCAGAAGTGTTTTACTTCAGTAATCACTTAGACAGAATGAATTTTACATTAGTGGGATCAAGCACACGTCAGGCCCCAGTGGAAATGAAAAGGGCTTATAGTAATAGGATTTATAAATCCATCACATTAGGTTAATGGCTTTACATGTAACTTCCCCTCCACACACACCCTTTAACTTGCTAAAAAACTATACTTGGGCACTTTTGACTATGGGTACTAGAGCAAAAGAAGCGGAGAGCTTTCTCTCTCGCTCTCTCTTTTTTTTCTCTCTCTTTTTTTTTTTTTTTTTTTAAAAGAGATCTGATTTTATAAGTGATCTGTGCATCCTTTTGTTCATAGTAGAAATAAGCAGTAAAACTAGATTTTCTGTAATATTTAACTCCTATAACTGCCTGTTTTAAATTAACACACCAGACTATCTATAAACACATAATGAAGTTCAAATTGTTTGAAACACTGCAACTGATAGAATACCTATAAACAAGGGACATTTACAACTCCTAAAATTTGCAATCCTGCAGTTCCTACAATAATTTTTTCCATTTCACAGAAATTTCTAAAGCTCACTTGTTCTCTTGCTGTGAGGCTAGCAGATTAAATGTAGCAGTTAGTAACAACCACTAATGTTACTGGAAAATCGGTGGCTCACAGCCAGCCTGTGGCTGGGCAAGTAATGGAATGTACTATACCATGTGGTAGACCAGGTGTTTGGGAACGATCCGTTTGTTCCTTTGGCAGCTGAAGCTTTCATTTTCAGGGAATCTGGGGAGAAAGGCCACTGCAACATTGCTCAGTAACACCTACTATATTTACCGGGTGCTTGGGGGTGGAGGAGAGTATTCAAAGAAATTCTCCCCACAGAACATTTGTCTAATTCAGGTTCTGAGAGTGAAAGTTCATGTTAAAATGCATGCTGACCTTAGATTACCAAAACCAGTGAAAAATTCTCAGATTAATTCATTATTATTTCTCATTTATACACTGCTTTACATTTTCAAACCACTGTACAAATACTAATAAATGAATGCAACACTAGAATTAAAGTTAACTGCCAACAGAATACAATTAAATATAACTTATCAAGCATCTATCCCTCGTCACTTGGTACAATTACATCATCACTACTTCATTTTCTTTTCATAGCATTAGGACGTTGTCCAGTCAGCTGAAAAGTACCCTAAGCTCAACCCTCTCTCCTCCACACTCCTGTGCAGGACAAGACTGGTGGCTCTAGTCAACCAGCGCTTGACACACATTAAGTATGTAATCCTCTCTGAAAGAAAATCTGCTGCTTATTTACACCAGTCCCCTGTCTTTTGGATAGCTTTTTTTTTTTTTTTTTTAAAAAGAAGAACCACTAAGCACTATGCAAAACCTCAAAGGTAGAAGCCACTCTGAAGAACTGCTCATTCAGGCCTCAATTGCTTAACAATAGAGTCAAGGATTCCCCTTCAGCCCCCCCGAAACACACATACACACTGCTCCTTTTGGATATTAGATCCACATTCTTTCCTCACAAACATTTGTCCAGTGTCACACAAAAGAGTGGCCAACAAACCTGATATAGGCCTGTTAAATTCAGACAGCAGGGCACCACACAATGACCTTTACAAGAACGATATTAACAGGTGGCTAGTGCATAATACAAATAATTGTATTACACTTTAACGGTGAGGACCAAAGTGGAAAATACAGTCTTATCAATTGAACAAGACAAAGTAATATGATCAGGAATCCCCCCTTAACACTGTTCCTCTCCCTCAAATAAAGACGACATATTCCCTGATAGAGCAAATATAATAAGCTATGAATAAACTGAAGAGTAAAAGTCACTTTAATCCAAAGCAATTCATTTTAAAAAAAATTGTGTACCTCACACATTTCCCTCTTCTAAACTCAAACTATTTACTGCTATTTGGAGGATCCAAGGGAATTTTTCTACATTAATTTAGGTGCTGTTTATTAACACTCATCACAGCTTTAACTCTTGACAACGGCCCAATGAAAATACATTCCTGTTTCAATTAAAAAAAGAAAAAGAAACTGATATACAGGTGTTCCTAAATTACATTCTTCATATCCTGGAAGAGAAAAAAACTAACTAAGCCATAAGTGATTGAATTAATTGCCCTTACTGACTAATTAGATTTTCCAACATCAATCGTCTCAAGTTAGTAACAGTTTTCATCAACCTTTAACCCTGGAACAAGCCACTGTTTTGACGGAACAGACAGCTGTAGCAAGAGGCTGCAACCTTTTCTGACCACGTCCAAAAGATTCCACGGGGGTCAAAAACCGGGGATGCTTACGCACTGCAGCACCCCAAGCACTGTGTTACCCATTCTTTGAGGGTTTTCACAGCTCGATGCAGCAAGAAAGAAGACACTGCCCTCCCTCTGGTCACCACCGTCTGCCCATCAACATCCCAACTACATGAGTGTCACTGCAGAAGGCAACACAGGCCTGAGCTACATGCCATTGGCCACAGAGAGAAGCCAAGCACCAGATCAGTTTCCTGTCAGCTGCGAAAAGGCCGACACTTAAGCTGCTTAAAGGCTTCTCATACTTTACTTTAAAAAAGGGAGGGCAGGTTCAAGGACACAGCAGCCTGTCAAATTATAACACACAAATTAGACACAGGCAAAGCTGGGCAATCATACACTCACAATAAAAAGGGCTTTGCAGTAACTAAAGCTTGGATAGCCAAGTGTTGTACTGGGAAAGTGGGAAGGGAAATAGTTCCCAGTAGGACAAAGGATTCTCTTGATCTATCTGGCTAATTCTCTGCCCACATCACCAGTGAGCCTAAATGCCCTTCAAGCTGCAGTTTGTGGGCTAGCAACCACTTTAAAAACTCTCAGCATCTATTGCAAAATTGAACCGGAAGCTGTTTATGAAGCATATTTGTTGTCTTTAAGAAGCTAATTTCAAGTGGTTAGAAGAATATTACGGAGGAGCAGCAGCCTCAGGGTCTTGCAGCTCGTCAATGGCAAAGATGTCAGCTTTTTTCCTCTAGGTCTTCACTACTCCACCAGAAGCCTGTCCCATTCTCCTCATCTAGGGTTACTTTGAACTTGCTGTATATTAATTTAAATAGCTAGTAGAGAGTCTAATTTTAGACAGCAGAGTTGGAAGCTGCTTTAAGACTCCCAACTCAGATTAGATACTAACATAGCAAATTTAAAGCAGTCCCAGAGATTAAAGAATGGTAGCAATAGTGATGAAAAACCTAGGAGGAAGTGGAAAGCACAGGCTTGGATTGTTTTTGAAGCTAAAACTTTTACTACTTAATTTAAAAATAAGGGGAAAAGAACTAACATCCTCCTCCCTAATTATTATTTGTATTTCAGGAGTGCCTGGGGGCCCAGTCACGTACTAGGTATTAGGCTTGCATTGTCCTTGGTACGGTACAAATACAATAAAAAGATTATCCCTGCCCAGAAGTTTTTACACAATAAGTATAATGCTTCCTCCCTGCCAACCACAAACAGGAAGAAGCATCCTATCCCCTGGAAAGGAGGGGCATCACTTATTTCTTTTCCCCAGATAAGAAGGGAGCTTGCTATTATATACTACACACTGTCTTTTAGCACTTCATCTCAATGTATTCCTTTCCTGTACCATTACAGGAAAAGAGATTTTCCTTTTGGTAAGAAGAATTCAGCTGTGCACTGTTGAAAGGTTGGTGCATGGCTCTTGATCAGTAAAAGGCCCAAACAGTAAATCAGAACAAGGCTTCAGACGCTCAGTATGTAGGATATTAATAATAATTTAACACCTCCAGGATATCCTAATACTAAAGGACTTTTTTTGAACAGGTAACAATGTATATTAATCAATGAAGTGACCCCTAAAATTCACCCTTTGGTGAATTATATGGATTGGTAACTCGGTCGGATAGTCCACCTGTCCCTACTAAATTTGGGTGATGTCAACAGCTATTCAACCTGCATGTTGCCAGATCACATATGTAACTGCAGGATTAATCTTGCAACTGCACTCAGTGCCACTGCCCTACCAACTGCATACTGGCTTCTATTGATTGGCCTGCAACAAATGCTATGTGCAGTGACATTCTGGTTACCTTACTGTGGTTCTTGTCTTTGAGTATCAGTTCTTTTCAGCTCTTTCGTCCAGGGAAAGAATGACACCGACCAGGTCTGTAATGCCCAAGGCTACCTCTATCTTGCAGTCCGAGAAGTCCTTTGAGGAAAAAGTTCCCTTCCTTGGCAATTACAATGTTCTAAATATGGGCTACACTCATTGCAGCTACTTGGGAAATATTATATACTGTGACAAAGTTCCTCCTCTACCTTGGTGGGACTTGCGCTTATGGGCGGATTTGCTCACCTTGGAGCTTCACATCAGCCCTCAGTTTGGCCGTTTCCACGAACCCACAGTCCAGGTCAACTCCTCCTATGTCTGACCAGGAGTTGGAAGGTTTGGGGGGAACCCGGGCCTGCCCTCTACTCTGGGTTCCAGCCCAGGGCCCTGTGGAGTGCCTCCTGAAACAGCTGTGCAACAGCTACAACTCCCTGGGCTACTCCCCCTTGGCCTCCTCCCAACACCTTCTTTATCCTCACCATAGGACCTTCCTCCTGGTGTCTGATAATGCTTGTACTCCTCAGTCCTCCAACAGTACGCGTTCTCACTCTCAGCTCCTAGCGCCTCTTGCTTCCAGGTCCTTACCCACGCACCTCAAACTGAAGTGAGCTCCTTTTTAAACCCAGGTGCCCTGATTAGCCTGCCTTAATTGATTCTAGCAGCTTCTTGATTGGCTGCACGTGTTCCAATCAGCCTGTCTTAATTGTCTCCAGAAGCTTCCTGATTATTCTGGAACCTTCCCTGTTACCTTACCCAGGGAAAAGGGACCTACTTAACCTGGGGCTACTATATCTGCCTTCTATTACTCTCCTGTAGCCATCTGGCCCGACCCTGTCACAATACACAACCTCCTCTTTCCTCTATTGTAAAACTTGAGCACTATTTATGGATTTGAGGACATTCTTGACCATAGCACTGATTGACATTCTTTTGGTTTTTAGGTGAGTTCTAAGGGAATCAATACCAATTGCAGGTTTCACCTCAGCCTTCACTATCAGGAAGCCCATGGCTGAAATGTCCTGAGTGGACAAGAGCTCAAACAAGTTGGCAGCTGGGAATAAAGTTTCCATTTTTTTTTTTTAATTTTTGAATTGATGCATTCTGCTTCATAGACTTCAAGGTCAGAGGGGATCATCATGATCATCTAGTCTAACCTCATGCACATTGCATGCCACAGAACCTCACCCACACACTCCTGTAATAGGCCCCTAGCCTCTGGCTGAGTTACTGAAGTCCTCAAATCATGATTTAAAGACTTAAAATTACAAAGAATTCACCATTTACACTAGTTTAAAGGTGCAAGTGACCTGTGCCCCATGCTGCAGAGGAAGTTGAAAACCCCCTAGAGAGTCTCCGCCAATCTGATCCTGTGGGAAAATTCCTTCCTGACCCCAAATATGGCCATCAGTTAAACCCTGAGCACGTTGGAAAGACCGACCAGCCAGAAACATGGGAAAGCATTCTCTGTAGTAACTCAGAGCTCTCCCCATCTAGTGTCCCATCACTGACCACCGGAGGTATTTGCTGCTAGCAGGCGTTTCTTGTCCTTATCAGTCAGACAACTTTCCTCCCAAATGAGTCTGCTGGAGATCAAAAGACTGGGAAGGGGAAGTTATATACCTTATTGTGACTGAAGTTCTTAATGAAGTGTGGTCCTTGTATTCCACTGTGGATGCATGTACTCCATGAGTCTGAGACTGGAGAATTCTTACAAACAAGTGTCCATTGGTCCACACCCATATTCCTGCTCGCCTCATACTCTGCACTGAAGGCAAACTGAGGGGCGCAGATCGACCACCTCTTCAGTTCTTTCTTTACTGCGAATCCAGTCACGATCCAAAGCAGAGAAGAAGGAGGGAGGTTATTGTAATACAGAGAGACCACAAGTCTCGAAAAACTCCATTTACAACAAGGTAAGTAACTTCCCTTTCTTGAGTGCTGGTCCCTATGTATATTCCACTGTGGGTGACAGCAGTACTCAGAGAAGAGGCGAGTGCGAGGATTCAAGTGATACTGCTGCTTGTAGAACCGCTGTTCCAAAGGATGCATCAGTGCTGGTGTCCAGAATGTCGTAATGTCTCATGTATGTGTGGATGGAACTATCCACAATGACTCCAAGATCTCTTTTTTGAGCAGTAACAGCTAATTTAGACCCCATCATTTTATATGTAGTTAGGTTTATGTTTTCCAAAGTGCATTACTTTGCATTTATCAACATTGAATTTCATCTGCCATTTTGTTGCCCAGTCACCCAGTTTTGTGAAATCCCTTTGTAACTCTTCACAGTCTGCTTTGGACTTAACTATCTTGAGTAATTTTGTATCATTTGCAAATTTTGCCACTTCACTATTCACCCCTTTTTCCAAATCATTTATGCTGAACAGCACTGGTCCCAGCACAGACCCCTGAAGCACACCCTTCCTGACAGCAGAATTATTCATTTCCTCTTGGGTGCTTCTCTGGAGCTCGTTACTACAGTGTTTGAGTTGTTCCCAAGCAATTTATCTTCACAACACCCCTGTGAGGTGAGGGGTGCGATTATCCCCATTTTATGGATGAGGAACTAAGGCACAGAGACATTAAGGTCAAAAGGATCCACTAACATTGGGTACCAAATCTGAGACTACTAGGATTGGATTTTTCAGAGCACTTTGTAACACTTCACATGTTCAAATCACAGCTTCCACTGACCTCAGTTACATCTTGATCAATCAGCACTACTGCACATCAGACCCAGGGTATTACACAGAGCACCTACTAACTGACGAAAACACAATTAGTGACAACCTCTGAAAAAATTGGTTAACTGACTTAACTAGCATCACACAGGAACTCTGTGACAGAGGCTGGGATAGAATCCAGTTCCCAAGGACACATCAAGTACCTAAACCATGAGACCATCCTCTCTTGCAGCAATACCTGCCTTATTCACTACACACCTGCCAAATTCTCGAACAAAGCCTTCTTTGCAGCACACAACCCTGATTCGTTTCTAGAGCAAATGCATCCTATGTACAGACTGGGGTAGGAGTCTGGTGGAAAAAGTGAGCATGTAATTAAAGATTATCGTAATACATACACACAAAGGGGGGCAAATTAAGGTTGCACAGGCAGATACGCAGCATGTACAATTTCAGCCTAAACAGCTGAAGTTTGGCAAAGTTATAAGCAACTGAAAACAGGTCCTCTGAATTGGAAATATTGGGCACCTTAATAATAGGTACGGCTCTACCAAATTCTCGGCCCATTTTGGTCAATTTCACAGTTATAGGATTTTTAAAATCATAAATTTCATGATTTCACCTATTTAAATCAGAAATTTCACAGTGTTATAATTGTAGGGGTCCTGACCCATAAAGGAGTTGCGGGGGTCACAAGGTTATTGTAAGGGGGGGTTGTGGTTCTGCTACCCTTATTTCTGCGCTGCTGCTGGCGGCAGCTCTGCCTTCAGAGCTGAGCAGCTGGCTCTCAGTCAGCAACCACTCTCCAGCCGCCCAGCTCTGAGGGCAACAGTGCAGAAGTGCAGAATTGATTCTTTTTTTATGACATTCCTCCTTCCATCAATACTACATTAAAGGTAGGGCTGGTGGCACTGCCTATTATTAGGACCCTACCAAATTCACGCCCATGAAAAATGCATCACAGACCAGTGCAGAAGTGAGGGTGGCATGGTATGATATTGCCACCCTTACTTTTGTGCTGCTGCTGGTGGGGAACTGCCTTCAGAGCACGTGCCCAGCTAACAGCCGCTGCTCTCCAGCTTCCCAGATCTGAAGGCAGCACAGACAGCTGCAGCGGCACAGGAGCCAGCAAACAGAGCTGTAAACAGGGGAGTTTGAGTGGAAGTTCTGTTGGAGGAGAAGGTATTTACTAACAGGACTTAGGTGGGAAGGCGATGACAGATACAGAGACAGCAGTGGTAGTGACCCAAACAGTGAAAGACACAATGAAGATGACTGGATGTAGAAGCTGCGGCATGTACATGATCCTGGAGGGGGTACCTGAAAAGAGTTCTGTCTCCATGAAGTGCCGCCTGATACAGCTGATGAAAGAAAAGATCCGAGGACTGGAGATGCAGGTGGAAAGTCTGGTTGAGTTTACAAGGGGGTTCAAGCGGATGATGGAGCAAAGACATGAGGAGGCTGAAGGGAAAAGTTCAGACTTGCAGATGGAAGCGGGACCAAAGAGGGGAGACTGCTGGGTGAGGAAAGGGGAGAGTGGAAGCATGTGACTAAGAGAACCAGGCAGAGGAAAAGACGGGCTAGTGAAGGAGAAACAGAGCTCAGGAACAGGTTTGCAGAGTTGGAAAATGAAGGGGCACAGCAGGTGGTCACTGAAGGTGAGAGGGCAAGGAAGAAGAGAAAAGCAGCTAGTCCTTGTGAATAAATTGAGCAACCTGTCTTGTCAAGCTTGAACGAAATAGAAGAAGTATTGCAAATGTTAGGCCTCAAACTTCCGTATACTTTAAAATGTAAGCCTTGCAAAACCAAAGCTTAAAACTTGTGGCCAGGACGCACTGCAACCAGATAACAATTTATGCTGACTCCTATTTACTTATCAACCCCAAATTACCCACATTCAAATCTAACTGGCTACCGAAAATAAATAGGCCTCAATTATACAAACAACTAACAACTGGACATAAAAATTAAATACATATCAATTGTACAACTAGGATAACCACATGAACAATGTAGCCCACCCTGATTGGTTGGTCTGTTTTAAAACACTGCCATCAGATCAGATAAAAAGAACGAAGGCATGGGACTGCGTGTGTGTTTTCGGTACCCACACCCCGTGAACTGAAGGAACGTGCACTTCTTGACTGTCTGTACCTGGCCAATGCGGAAAACAGCCAACTAAAGGGTAATGTATTTTCGGACGAATGCAGGGTAAGCCTATGGAGTAAAGAAGTCTGGTCGCTCAAGCCGAATTGATCATAGTTGTATCGATACTGTAGTATAAAATCAATAGTAGGTAGCTAATGCATAATAGCTTTGCATATATTAGTGCTTGTCTTTTAAGTAGTCCGAGCAAATGCACGTAGTGCTGCTGTTCATCAGCTTTATGTTGCCTTTAAAATAGTTTGTCACCAGGAATATAAAGCTGGTGAATAATAGCTTTACTTATGCTTGTCTTCGGGGGCTTTTATTATGACCTGCCAGGACCAGCATATATAGTCACTGTTCAGAAACTCGCAAATGGTCCACAATATTACATGTACTTGCACTTGTCTTCAATATAATCTGCCTTTTGCATTAATTCTTATTCAATGCTGGTCTTTGGTTTTCCTTTTCTTGTTTTGTTTTTGCTGTTATTATAGTCGAAAATCATTAAAAGCCTTTCTTGAGGAATAATTAGTAGTCCTTACTTATTTTATACGGACACCACTTAACCTCATTACATCTGTGTTGGGTGGTGGGAAGTAGCAAACACCCCGGGGTGAAATAGGGCCCCGAGGCGTACCTCTTTCTTCCTCTATCTCCGCAGTCCTATAGGAAGAGGGCAAGAGTCAATGGAGATAACACCAAATATGAGCTCCAGGAGGATACAGGATGGGTTGCAGAGGATTGCAAGGGACAATAGGAATCGAGAGGACTTGCAACCAGAGAGAACAGGGGGACAGACTGGAGAATCACACCATCACCAGGAAAAGGCAGGTCTATGTGATTGGGGACTCCTTACTGAGAAGGATAGACAGCGCTGATCCAGAGAACAGAAGGGTGTGCTGTCTGCCGGGTGCTAAGATACAGGATGTGGGCCTGAGGCTGAAGAGGATCCTAACAGGAGCAGGAAAGAATCCACTGATTGTACTTCATGTGGGAACAAATGATATGGCTAGATTCTCGCTGGAACATATCAAGGGAGACTATACCAGGCTTGGGAAGACACTTAAGGAAATCGAGGCTCAGGTGATCTTCAGTGGGATTCTGTTTGTTCCTAGAGAAGGGCAACAAAGGTGTGACAAGATTATGATGCTCAACAGATGGCTCAGGCACTGGTGCAATAAGGAGGGCTTTGGGATGTATGGCCACTGGGAAGCATTGGACAGAAGACTGTTCTCTTGGGATGGACTTCACCTGAGTAAGGAGGGAAATAGACTTCTAGGATGGAGGATGGCACAAGTGATCAAGAGAGCTTTAAACTAAAAATCTGGGGGAGATGGTTGGGAGATGTCCAGGTAATCTCCATGCCAGATTTTAACATTGAGAGGGAAGAAAACGAAGTAAGAAAGGATACAGCCGTGGGTAGGAGAATGGACATAAGGAGGAAGGGTAGTGCACATACCAGTCTAATAGGTGATACTGACAGTAGAATGTCTGTGCCTAATCGGGTAAAGAATGTGAGCGAGGCCAAACAGCAAAAATTAAGATGTTTGTACACTAATGCGAGGAACCTAGGTAACAAAATGGAGGAACTAGAGCTACTGGTGCAGGAAGTGAAACCAGATATTATAGGGATAACAGAAACATGGTGGAATAGTAGTCATGACTAGACTACAGGTATTGAAGGGTATGTGCTGTTTAGGAAAGACAGAAATAAAGGCAAAGGTGGTGGAGTAGCATTGTATATCAATGATGAGGTAGACTGTAAAGAAATAAGAAGTGATGGAATGGATAACAGAGTCTGTCTGGGCAAAAAAATCACATTGGGGAAGAAAGCTACTACCTGGGATAGTGCCTGGGGTGTGCTATAGACCTCCGGGATCCAATTTGGATATGGATAGAGCTCTCTAATGTTTTTAATGAAGTAAATACTTAAAGTCTCCCATGATCACATAATTCCCTTAACTTCCCAGATATGGACTGGAGGACAAGTGCTAGTAATAATAATAGGGCTCAGATTTTCCTGGACGCAATAGCTGATGGATTCCTTCACCAAGCAGTTGCTGAACCAACAAGAGGGGATGCCACTTTAGATTTGGTTTTGGTGAGTAGTGAGGACCTCATAGAAAAAATGGTTGTAGGGGACAACCTTGGTTCAAGCTATCATGAGCTAATTCAGTTTAAACTAAATGGAAGGATAAACAAAAATAGATCTGTGACTAGGGTTTTTTATTTCAAAAGGGCTAACTTAAAAAAAATTAAGGAAATTAGTTAGGGAAGTGGATTGGACTAAAGAACTTGTGGATCTAAAGGCAGAGGAGGCCTGGAATTACTTCAAGTCAAAGTTGCAGAAACTATCAGAATCCTGCATCCCAAGAAAGGGGAAAAAATTCATAGGCAGGAGTTGTAGACCAAGCATCTCAGAGAGGTTAAAGCCTACAAGGAGTGGAAAATGGGAGGGATTAGCAAGGAAAGCTACCTTATTGAGATCAGAACATGTAGGGATAAAGTGAGAAAGGCCAAAAGCCATGTAGAGTTGGACGTTGCAAAGGGAATTAAAACCAATAGTAAAAGATTCAAGAGCCATATAAATAAGAAGAAAATAAAGGAAGAAGTGGGACCACTAAACACAGAGGATGGAGTGGAGGTTAAGGATTATATAGGCATGACCCAATATCTAAACAAATACTTTGCCTCAGTCTTTAATGAGGCTAATGAGGAGCTTAGGGATAATGGTCGGACAACAAATGAGAATGAGGACATGGAGGTAGATATTACCACATCCGAGGTAGAAGCCAAACTTGAACAGCTTAATGGGACTAAATCGGGGGCCCAGATAATTTTTATCCAAGAATATTAAAGGAACTGGCACATGAAATTGCAGGCCCATTAAAGATTCATTAAAATTTTTTTGCTAAACTCAGGGGTTGTACTGTATGACTGGAGAATTGCTAACATAGTCCCTATTTTTAAGAAAGGAAAAAAAAAAATGATTCGGGTAACTACAGGCCTGTTAGTTTGACACCTGTAGTATGCAAGGTCTTGGGAAAATTTCTGAAGGAGAAAGTAGTTAAGGACATTGAGGTCAATGGTAATTGGGACAAAATTCAACATGGTTTTACAAAAGGTAGATCGTGTCAAACCAACCTGATCTCCTTCTTTGAGACTGTAACAGATTTTTTTAGACAAAGAAAATGCAGAGGATCTAATTTACCTCGATTTCAGTAAGGCATTTGATACGGATCCACATGGGGAATTATTAGCTAAATTGGAAAAGATGGGGATGAATATGAAAATTGAAACGTGGATAAGGAACTGGTTAAAGGGGAGACTACAACAGGTCATACTGAAAGATGAACTGTCAGGCTGGAAGGAGGTTACTAGTGGAGTTCCTCAGGGATTGGTTTTGGGACCAATCTTATTTAATCTTTTTATTACTGACCTTGGCACAAAAAGTGGGAATGTGCTAATAAAGTTTGCGGATGACACAAAGCTGAGAGGTACTGCCAATACAGAGAAGGACTGGGATATCATACAGAAAGATCTGGATGACCTTGTAAACTGGAGTAATAGTAATAGGATGAAATTTAATAGTGAAAAGTGCAAGGTCATGCATTTAGGGATTAACAACAAGAATTTTTGTTATAAACTGGGGACGCATCAGTTGGAAGTAACAGAGGAGAAGGACCTCGGAGTATTGGTTGCTCACAGGATGACTATGAGCCGCCAATGTGATATGGCCGTAAAAAAACTAATGGGGTCTTGGGATGCATCAGGCGAGGTATTTCCAGTAGAGATAAGGAGGTGTTAGTACCATTATACAAGGCACTGGTGAGACCTCATCTGGAATATTGTGCAGTTCTGGTCTCCCATGTTTAAGAAAGATGAATTCAAACTGGAACAGGTACAGAGAAGGGCTACTAGGATGATCCAAGGAATGGAAAACCTGTCATATGAAAGGAGACTCAAGGAGCTTGGCTTGTTTAGTCTAACCAAAAGAAGGCTGAGAGGAGATATGATTGCTCTCTATAAATATATCAGAGGGATAAATACCACAGAGGGAGAAGAATTATTTAGCTCAGTACCAATGTGGACACAAGAACAAATGGATATAAATTGGCCATCAGGAAGTTTAGAGTTGAAATTAGTGAAGGTTGCTAATCATCAGAGGAGTGAAGTTCTGGAACAGCCTTCCAAGGGGAGCACTGGGGGCAAAAGACATATCTGGCTTCAAGACTAAGCTTGATAAGTTTATGGAAGGGATGATATGATGGGATAGCCTAATTTTGGCAATTAATTGATCTTTGACTATTAGCAGTGGATATGCCCAATGGTCTGTGATGGGATGTTAGATGGGGTGGGATTTGAGTTACTACAGAGAATTCTTTCCTGGGTGTCTGGTTGGTGAGGTCTTGCCCATATGCTCGGGGTTTAGCTGATCTCCATATTCGAGGTCGGGAAGGAATTTTCCTCCAGGGCAGATTGGCAGAGGCCCTGGGGATTTTTCACCTTCCTCTGCAGCGTGGGGCACGGGTCACTTGCTGGAGGATTCTCTGCACTTTGAAGTCTTTAAATCATGATTTGAGGACTTCAGTAGCTCAGACATAAGTTAGGGGTTTATTACAGGAGTGGGTGGGAGGGTGGGTGGGATTCTGTGGCCTATGTTGTGCAGGAGGTCAGACTAGAGGATCATAATGGTCCCTTCTGACCTTAAAGTCTATGATTCTAAGTAAGGGTGGCAACACCGTGACTCTCCCTAAAATAACCTTGTGACCCCCTGCAACTCCCTTTTGGGTCAGGACCTCCAATTTGAGAAACTCTGGTCTCCCCTATGAAATCTGCATAGTATAGGGTAAAAGCACACAAAAGAGCAAATTTCATGGGGGGACACCAGATTTCATGGTCCATAATGCATTTTTCATGGGCGTGAATTTGGTAGGGCCCTAATAATAGGCAGTGCCACCAGCCCTGCCATTAATGTAGTAAAAAGTAAAAAAAATAATCAATTTGATGTAGTCTTCAGACTACTTGGGAGCCAGAGGTTTCTCTCTGTGGAAAACCTGCATATCTAACTGAAATGTTCTAACAATTAAAAGCATCAATATGCAGTTTCACCTTTTTATATATGAAGCATTGTCTATATCACCAAGCAGAAGTTCTCCTTCAAGGTCATCACCTTCATTCATATTTTCAAGACTATGCCAGTGTCAGATGAGTTTCCTACTAGCTAGTAAGCAATCGGAGTTTCCTATGAAAAATAATAGCCAAATGACGCAATTAAGCACTTACATAAAAATAAAAATGGAGACCGCCATGATCAAATTAAAGTTTTTTACCCTAAAAAAACCTCTGTGAATTAAAGACATCAGTTTTTCAATAGTTATAAAAGAGTTTTGACCTCACCCCCCAATAAAAAAAATACACAAAAATATATAACTAGATAGCTCCGAATCCATCAACAAGCTTAGAAGCATGGATTAGAAAGATAAATACAACTCCCAGACTCCTCTATAGACAGTAGATACTCATAAAAAGAAATATTTTTCAAACTTGTCCATTAACAAAAGTGATTCGCCTAATAGTTACATAGAACAAAAAGTTATTTGAATTCCTATTACAGATGAATAGATAGTATAGCTCCATGCGCTTAGGATGAGCCTGCACAGTTCACCCTTAAGGAAGCTCTGACCATTGGACTAGACATGGGGATCTTTTCTTGAGCTATGGAATGCCTCAAGGCAAAGTTATAAAAGAGGAGACACGACAGAACACACTCCTCAGTTCATTCCACTCCCTTGGGATCCAATATGGGCTCTGAAAAAGTAATGATGGAAGGAAAAGTATTGCTCTTTGCTGATGATCATTCTGCTTGAAGAATGCTTAGCACAGATTCTCCACTATTGGGAGATTCACAAACAGTGACAAACCCCTACGGACATTGAAATGAGGATATTTAATTGAACAGCAATTAGAGAGCTGAACCAGCCTCCCAAAAATGGTATTTGATTAAGATCAGGGCAAGAGAGTAATGTCATGTTAAGGTGCTGGCTGAGTTGTAGTTAGCAGCTCCACTTATCTCCAAGCCAGGGAGATGCTAAAGGCATACCTTAGATTCACTTTGCAAACAGTCAAGTGCTTTCATATTTTCAGGGACTGGCACATCCACTTAATCACATACTTCTAATCTGAGGATTAAATCCACTTTGAAAATCGTGGGGGGATAACAGCCTGTCTTCTAGCCCTGCTGCTGCAAAACACAAATAATCTAGGGGATTTTTGAATGTTTGTTTTATTAAAGGTGAAGAGCTAAGGCTCAGTGTATGTGACCTGACCTCCCCTGACAGTACATATGGTCTAAGGAAGAAGATAGACAAGTGTTTTACCTGATTCAGGTAAAAAATCAGCAGCCATTTTAGGGCTGAATTTGGGGTGACAATGCAGTACCAGTGTATATTTATGAAAAGCTATGAAAAGAAGAATGGCCAGTGTAGCATGTAGCTTGCAGACTCCCCTGTTTGATGTAATCAGGAATCCAGCAGTTTGGTTACTACCAGTTGAAGCTATCATGAAGGTATCAGTTTGTGAACAAGAGGGAAGACAGACTAATCTTTTGACTATTAGGTGTATGAACAAAAACACTGGGAGTGGAGCGTGATACGGTGCTACTGCTGAAAGATCAACTTTCAGGGCACTTTGAAATCTGATTTATTTACACAAGTATTATATGATGTGCAAGATGGGTGCCTCTGCATGCAATATGTTACTCTATGGTGCCCATACACAAAATCTCTTCCATTTGGCTGATTAGAATTTTTCTAGCCAAAGGTTTCCAATTCACCAACAGGACGTCAGACATCCAGTGAGAAAGATATTCCTCCACAAATGATTGAACGTCAGAGTTATACACCAGAGTTACAAACTGACTGGTCAACCACACATCTCATTTGGAACTGGAAGTACGCAATCAGACAGCAGCAGAGAAACAAAAAAAAGCAAATACAGGACAGTACTGTGTTAAAAATAAACTACTAAAAAACTAAAGGGCAAGTTTAAAAAAAAGATTGACAAGATAAGGAAACTGTTTCTGTGTTTGTTTCATTTAAATTAAGATAGTTAAAGACAGCGTTTTTCTTCTGCATAGTAAAGGTCAAAGCTGTATTAAGTCAATGATCAGTTGGAAACTTTTGAAAGAACAACCCTGATCAGAGTTACGAACAACCTCAATTCCCAAGGTACTTGTAACTTGGACGGTCTACTGTAATAACTGATTTTCAGCCCAGAGGGACCATTATGACCATCGTGACCAGTGGTTCTCAACCTATTTATCACTGTGCGCCACATATGCAGCTCTCTCTGTGTTATATGGGCCACATCCATACAACATATCTCCTGAGGGCCATACAGATAGTATGTCACATAGACTGCAGCTGTATGCTGATTGAGCTGCAAGCAGCCCGCGGGCAATGGGTTGAGAACCACTGATCTAGACTGATCTCCTGCAAAATACAGACCAAAGAATTTTCCTAAGAGATTCCTGCATTGAAACCAGAACCACTGGTTGAGCGAGAAAAATTAACTTTTTGAAAGAAGACATCCAATCTTCATTTAAAGACAAATGATAGAGAATCCTCCTCATTTCTGGAAAATTTGTTCAATTGGTTAGTTACTTCACAGTAAAAATGACAGATCCATACTGCTAACTGCAGAGACTTTGGATCTGAACAAGCGTCTGACACTGGTGATGAAATACAGAATCCAGAAGATTCAGGGGAGAAAAAGTCAGCTCCATTGCAGGTTTAGGAGCTACCAAAACACACTGCCCAGTCTGGGAATAGTCATCAGAATTTAGGCCTTGTCTTGTCTGATTTTCTTAATCACTCTGTGGAAGTGTGAAATTGGTATTGGGTAAAATCTGTACAGATAATGGACTGCTCAAGTCCATTAAGTCGGCATCTTCCAGGGAATTTGCCTTCCTCTGGAGCAAAACTGAATGCCCCTGGAATTCTCTTGTGTGGCAAAAGGATTGATTTGTGGCATTCTCACCTGCAAAAGAGTGACAACCACTAAATCTTTCACAGCATCCACCCATGTTGAGTGCTACTCTTCCTGCTTAGTACCAAGGCAAGGGTATTTTCCTTACAGGAAGATGGAATGTAACAGGTATAATGAGTTAGCAAAGGCACCATTTCTCAAGGACAACTGCTTCTTAGGAGAGGAGGCTGGACTGAGCTCCTTGTTGGAGACCTATATAAAGACACTGCAATGGGGTCATCCATCAATAGCGCTGTTACTTTCCATTATATGTAAAAGAAAGATCTTGGCAGCTAGCCAGCTGGAGCTCTCAGTTCCTAATCATCTGTGTGTTAGCTGGACTGTAGTGTCCATAAACTATGAAATGTCAGATATTCTAGATAAAGGCATCCAGGTCCAGGACCTTAAAAGGGAATTTATGTTTCAAAAGGAATCCCTGGTTAAAAAAAACAACAACTGATTGTTGGTTCACAACAGCAATGAAGTGACATTGAGAGGCAAAGTCATTGCGATACCTAGATTACTCCCTTAAGGTAGACAGACAAAATAGAATTAGATGCTTCATCATCAGTCAGTGAAATAAAATCAACAGTCAGTGAAATGGAGCTATGAGATGCAAGGTGCAAATTAATTTTAGTAGCCTCAGAAATACATACTTAAATTTGGAGACTGAAATAACAGAAAAATCTTCAATGTGATAAACACTTAACTACTTCAAAGTCACGATGTTCCATACAATACAGCCTTTACACAATAATGTAAGCTTTACACAATAATGTATCGACCCAGGAATTCAGATTTTTTTCTCCACTCATTCATGAACAAGTACACAATGTAACAATCTTAAAAATACACAAACGTTTATATGACGGTTCCTCTGCATCTACAGGTGACATTTGAATTAACACAGGTTATGTACTGTAATTTTGTATTCATAGCAGCAAATCCAAGGAGCAACAGTTATGAGAACTCATTTCATTCATGCCTGACCCTGGGCAACTACAGTCCCCTACAAAAAGGTAGCAAAGCTGCTAGTATTGTAATTTTGAAAGATTAAAAGGGAAAAGCCAAAGCAGTAGGCTTAACACCCGGCTCAAAATACATGAAATGAAATCCTGCCTTCAAAACATCAGAACCATTCCCATAAAGTTCACTTGGTGCTTGTGCGTCAGTGTTTAAAGCAGTTTTTATAATGCATTTGCATGCTCCAGATTCTAACCTGTAAACTGATACTACTCAAAAAGGGCAGAAATAATATGGCTACAAAGATATCCACTGCAAAATTCCACAGATGCTTCTTACAGGACATATTAACCAGCCTTCCATGTAAAGCATTGATTCTTCAAGCCATTAACTGAAAAGCATTGATATCATTAAGCTTCAAGTAAAACATATACATACTTAAAACACACACCTGCGTCAATAATTCAACTCATTGTGAAAAGGGGTTTCTCATTTCATGCCAATAAGCCATTAGCTTGAAAACTGAATTTACTGCATTGTCTTTTTGGTCCCACTGTTATCATTTAACAATTTTTCCATTAGCAAATTTCCCTTTTTTCCACTCCAATGGTAATCTGTAATAAATCATATACAGTTATAAAACTCATACAAAATCTAGTTATTCTGTTAAATAGACATTTGAACAAGAATAAAGGCACACTGCTTCACTAAATATATGATTTGTAATACATTGTGTTTGAACAGATATTTATCCAATGGACAGTTATTTCCTCCATGTATTCCTTTTAGTCTGTTTAATATAGCTACACACTACTCCAGGGGAATTCTATGCCACTGTGTGCACGCAGAATTCATGTCTCCTGCAAATTTCTTTGCTTCCCCACAGAAAAATAACTTTCTGACAGGGAAGCAAAGGGAAGCTGTAAAAGCAGTCATGGGCCCCTTCCCAGCAGTGCAGGAGTGTCATTTCAGGCTCCCAGAGCAGGTGGCAGAGAGGTAAACCACTGCGGGGAGGTGGTGGGAAGTGTGAGGTGGTGGCAGGCCTGGGATGCCCCAGCTGGTGGCTTCTACCATGCGCCGGGCTCAGCTGCTAGTCCCAGCTGGGCTAGCGAGAAGGAGATTGCCTCTTCCCCTGCAAGGAACGGACAGGTCCAGGTCAGACCCACCTCCAGAAACCTCCCCAGGCTGCAGGATACTCCACAGACACACAGCCTGCCCGCTTCCTGCTCACATCACTTCTCGGACACAGGGAGAGGGGTCACTGTGTGGGGAGCTGCTTCCCCGTCCGCCCAACATCTGTGCATATGGACCCCTCCACACCAACCCCTCTGCCGAGCCTCATGCTCCCACCCCCAGAACCCACATCCAAATCCCCACCTCGCTGAGCCTCACATCCTGCATACGGAGCTCCCTCCAAACCTCTCCTCCACATCCTGATGAGCCTCTTCCCCCTGCAACCAGACCTCCACCCCTGCACCCAGACCATCCTCTGTTGATCTCACACTCAAACCCCCCACCCCGCCAAGCCTCACCCCCTTCATCCGGAGCCCCCCGCACTCAGACCCACCTGCTGAGCCCCCTGGATATGGACCCTCACCTCTACACTCAGACCACTCCCCATCCTGAACCCTCTGCATTCAAAATCCCACCCCAATGAGCCCCACTCCCCCCACACCCAGACACCCTCCCCACTGAGCCCCAATCACCTTCACCTGTACCCCTCCCCCTGCAGAATCCCATTGCCCCTGTACACGGAACCCCCAATCGAGCCCCTGTGCATCCACATCCCTCCCAGACCCGGACCCCAACCAAGCCACCCACAGAACCCTCTTATCCCGCACTAAACCCCTCCACACTTGGATCCTGCCAGTCTGAGCCTGCCTGCTCATACCTGGTGAGCCTAGCATGGAGGGGCAGGGCCCTGGCGTGTTTCTGGGGCAGGCCCAGCCCTTTAGCTGTGTCAGTGTCCATGTACATGTCCCAGGTAGGGGCTGCAGAGTGATCTCCCACCTCCGTGCAGCCAATTGCTTGTGCTCCCCACTGCCATGCCGCCGCCACGTTTATTTATTGAAAATAAAATTTGCAGAATTTTAAATTATTATGCACAGAATTTTTACTTTTTTGGCATAGAATTAAAAAAAATTGGCACAGAATTCCCTCAGGAGCATACACACATATCCAGGGATGCTCTTCGGTACAAGGAGAGCTACCTATCATTTGGATTCCCTCTCATCTTTCAGCCCTTGATCCAACTTTCAATATCTGCAATTTACTGCCAGAGAGAGAACTATTGCCACCTGTCCCACCTATATCCCCTACAGTATGACTAAAAGAGAAAAATGTGTGGTTAAACCACACTCTTTTGGGGGACCCAGAGTAGCTGGATCACCAACATGATAAAGCTGTCCTAGAACAGATCTGGGCCTTGACAAAATAGATCATGAAAGCTTCCTAAAGTTTTCACTTTGCCATTCTTCCCCCTACAAACAACTGTAAATGTGTGGCTTCCTTCAGGGCACCCCCTTGTGGCCTTAGGGCAGCCCTGCAAGTGGCCTCTCACCTCAGTTTCCCTTCTCAGTCCCCAGTAACACCACAGAATCTTGTCTTCTAGTCCATTACCAGTTCTTTCCTGAACTTTGTTCAAATTGTCCGTAAGTGACTAACAGTCCACAATGAAAGTCCTACAACAGAGTCCACATCACCCTAGTGCAAATTGTCCTTAAAAATGACATAGCCTCTTGGGCATTAACATAACACCACCTTCCAGCATCTTCCGCCACACACGGACTCTGTCAGTCCTCCCCACTCTCTCTGCTACAAACATCCTTCTGAGGTGCAACCCTCCTCTTCCCAGCTGGAACCACCACAGCCTTTCTACTGCAAGTATCCTCCTTTCATGGTTCCTCAGGGCCTAGCACTTCAGCAAGGAGACATCAGAAGGTAAGCCCCTCCATTGCTCCCCCTTCCTTCAACACTCTCCAGCCCATGGCACCAGATCTGCGGCTTAGAGGCAGCAAGCAACTCCCTCCGCTGCTTCAGCCCTTGCTTTCCGACTTGGGAGAGCCAGCAAACCCCTCGAGGCTCTCCTGCCTTTAGCCTTCTCTCAGGAACCACCTTCTCTCTATGACAGCTCTCCTCTCCTGCCCTTCTCCTGTCTGACCCCTGACTGACACGCTGTTCTCTCTCACTGAATCTCACGAGGCCTCTTCTAGCTACCCAGGTGGTGCTTCGCCCTCTTAATTGGCTCAACTGTCCACACCTGGACTGGAACAGAAGCGCTAGTCCCGTTTCGCCTAATAGGCGAACAACCCTGTTACAACCAAATACATATGCTAACAAACAAGTGCACTTCCATGTAACAATGGACAAAAATATCTGGATTCTTCAGATATTTGTTAATTATTTTGTAAAGAATGCTATCATAAATATGCTCTCTATTCATTGTTTTAGCCTAGCTCCTGACCTTTTGTATCCAACATTTTTTAAGTGTAGCAAATATATTTCAAATAGTCCCCAAGAGACCCAAAAAGCATAACCATAGTCCTGCTTTGTAGAAACAGAGTTAAAAAAAACAAACTTTCAATAGAACAAAACTAGAAGTGAGATCCTTATTCACTCTGCCCTTTTATGCTGGGTTAAAGGCTGGAGCAGCAGCAAGAGGCCCTAAAGGCCCCATATCCAGTGTAAAGAGAATTCGCCCAGCACAGGAACTGAGCAACAAGTTATGGCAGTCTTCCAGGGATCCCCTGAGAAGTCCTGGAAGAGAGAACATGCCTGGAAGCAGAAGGATCATGTATTGTGAAAAGAGAATAATGGAATATTTTCACACACTCATTCACACAGTTGTATTATACACAAAGTTCAAAGGATGTGTTACTACATAAAGAAAGAAACTTTATAATTAGGATAACTAGACAGCAGAATATTTCTCCCAGCAAGGTGATGAGTCATCTGAGCTGTTCCAATACCTGTAAGAAGAAGGGGGAAAGTTTTCGCAGACCATGTACCCTCAATCCCCTTCCCGGGGAGAGAGTCAGAGTATTCAGAGGTGAGCTGAATCTTAGAGGTTATGTTGAAGCAGGCCAACACTGAACATTAGTTATTTGGCAAGATACCATTTAACACTGCACTGGACCCAAATAAATACATGGTAATTTGGGAGGAGGGAAAGAACACCATTAAAAGTTAATAATGTTGCAGTCGCCTGCTTTAAAGTCCATCACTGTTTCATTATCCTGATCAATAGAAATTCAAGGGGGGGGGGGGAGGGGGAGGGAAAGCCAAGGGTGAGAAGCGAAGTTGAATTTTATTTCCTCAGCTACAGAAAGTAAATTTTGTCTACCTTACTTTCACCAAGAAGCTGCTGTCAGACAGGACCATATTCACAGAAAGACTCAAGAACAAGAGTAACCAGAATTATTAGACTTTGGGCAAGGAGGTAGATGCCAGAGGCTTTGGTATTGTCTATACTAGAGAAATCTATCATGCTAACCATTCTGTAGTCACACTAGCAAACCTGTAATATCTTGCATCCACTCACAAAAATGCTCCCAACAGCGCAGAGGCATCACACAACAACTATTTGGATAAGGTTTGCTGTGTGCAAGGTTACCCACCGTGTGGTCTTCTACCATAGCAGTGCAGCACCTGCGCGGATGAGGCTACTAGCATAATGGCCCATCCCAGTGTTGCAAACCATTCCCCCAACAGTGTTCCACCAAGCACTAGTTGCTGCTTAGACATACACTCCACTGCAGAGGTCAAGTTGGGTTGTACACACCATTAAGCTGAGGTGGGTACTATTTTCGCAGTAACAGATGGTATTTTCACAATGCTTTTAGAGACTCTGCTGGCCAAATTAAGCTCTCACTTACACTTATATACATTTCATCAGTGACACCTATGGAAACCTACTGAAGGCCAAACAAATTTTGCACAGATGTCACTAAGGGCTTAACTTGGCCTCTACACATTTATTAGTTGTGATAGTGGTAACATTACACAAAATGGAGAAGACACTGACTAGGTGACTCTAGAAGCCTGGGTTGAGCTTTTCTGGAGCTGACAGATGGAAAAAGTCTTGCAAACTTTCTTGGTTTGATCTGAAAAATCAGTTAGACAACGTATGTGGAATCTCAAAATGCCATTTTTACAAAGACACTTCTCAATCATGCTTCAGACTCTGTTTGGTTATCTTTCTGCTTGGTAACTAGGGTTTAAAAAAAAAATGATTATTTTTCACAGTAAGATTTATAAACAGAAATTGAATAATTTTCCAAACTAAATGATCCCTTCTGATTTTAAAAGTTTGCTGTACGTGTATGCCAGAGATATTTATTCTATTCCAGGAAAATACCTGGAAAAGAGTGACCTTCACTCTTCAGACAGCTGGAGTATACTGTCCAGCTATGTATACAAAGGCATGCTGTGTTTGCTTTGATCCCTTGCAAATGCCAGGGGTTGATGTCATTGTTAAACTGTAGCTATTGACATTGCTATAATTCTAGAGCAAAGACTATATTAGCATAATACAGGATTTTAATTTTTGCTGTCATCTTTTTGAAAATTTCCCCCCCCCCATCAGCTCTGGTGTGGCACAGCAAAGTGGATGAGACATGCTCACTAATTAAACTGTAAGGGGCACTCAAACTCCCCCAATAAGATTCTGAGAAAGCAAGACAGAGAGACTATAAAATAGAAACTATGACCACGCTGATTTGCACCAAGAATCAAGAATGAAATCTCCTAATTGCCCAGTTATCTAGCAATGAGCATATTACAACAGTAATGATTGCACAAACTTCAAACCTCTTCAGTGCCAATTAATATCAAGAGCATTAGCACCAACGGCACAAAGAAACTGTGATATGCCAACTTCAAGTAGTTAAGATAATTCAAGTTTGATACATAGCAGACATGTAGTTTCATTACAGTTTTAGATGGCTAACAATAAGAATGGAACATTGTTGGCCATAATTAATGGACACAAAAGCAGGAGGTATTAATTCTAAACAGGCCTGTCTCCTCAAGCTGCATCAGGTGGGGTCACAAAATGCTGCCCCATCTCTATTGCCCGCTTTCATCCACTTTTTCCTGACGTTTTGCTAAATAAGCCTATGCAACAGCAGGCAGCTAAATACAAAAAACAAGCAAGCATTTTAGTTTAGTGTATGATACTAACGTGCATCATCAAAACCAAAGGGACTGCACATAGAATGCGGATGTATTAGTTCTCCTGATCATTGCGGGGGGGGGGGGGGGGGGGGGGAGCTATACTTTGGGAAAATAGCAACTGCTATGTTAGATCAGAGTAGTCCACCTAATGCAGTATTCCTTCACTGACTGTGCCCAGTACCAGCTGCAAGAAACTCTGTGATAGTCAGCTAAGGAATAATCTGGCCCATTGGAAAGTTTCCTCCTAACCTAACAGAATAATTAGAGATTGGTTTAAATCCTGAAATATAAAAGCTTACATCACTACCAAATGTCTTGGGTTTTTTAATGTTTGCTATTACAAAATGTTTGCTATTACAACTGGATATTCAAAAGTCTAAACTTTTTTGAATCCTGCTAAACTCCTCGCTACAAGATCTTGTGTATTTGTGTGGGGAAAGTTATTTCCTATTATAAGTTTTGAATTTGCCCCATTTCAATGTCTCTGAATGACTCTGATATTATATTATGATATTCACGTGAACATACGTTCCCCATCTATACCATTCACATTTCTCCTCTCAGGCTTTAATTACTAGCCCTCTTTATAATTCAGAGAAGACATTTTTACTATTACAACTTCTTTTTTTTTTTTTTTTTTTTTTTTTAAGACAATTAAAATATGCTACCTACGGTATTTGCTATGCCAGGATCAATTTTTCTAAAACCTGTACCAATCATCAGTTTCACAGATGTTTCTAAGACAAATGAATTTTTGGGAGGGGTGATGGGAGAAAGGAGGCAGGAGAATGAAACGGGAAATGATAAGAGAGTCTAGTTTAGAAATTATCAGCTAGAAAATATATTTGTAGCTTATGTTGTTTTCTTTTATTAGTCATAAGTTTATATAAGAACATCTTAAAAGATGTACCCATCAGTAGCTCAAAGCAATTAAAACAGACGATGTAATGGAATCTCTCTTGCTTTTTAACTAATGGGCATGCATATTTGTTTGCCTTGTTTTCCCCCATCCCTTAACGTTTTGTTTGAGTTGTTATACAGGACATAAATCCTTCTTCCTTAATGTTACAGGTATTGTCACTGATCTTTTTGGCTGTATTTTGCAAACGGCACAGTCCTAAAGAAAATTTTGGTTGAGATGCAGAAACTGATAATCAAAGAAACTATTCACACATTCAAATCCAATCTTCTCAGAACAAATTATTTTTCCGCTTAGCATCAAGCAAACTCCAGGCATCACTACAGACAAAAGCTGCCAAAACTGTATGCCTTTGGACACTTAAGCTGCCAAAAGTATCACGGCATACAGAACAAATTAAATAAAATTTACACTCTCAGTACATAGAAACATTATGTGACGTTCTAAGAACGATGTAGACTATTAATAAACTATTAGCTCCAGCTCTCCTCAGAGACAGGAACAAACAGATGGATACAAAACAAGTTCCCTTAAGTTAACAGAGAAAAGGCCAGGGACAAATACCAAGTCAGTGCCGATACTTGATAATTGTGATAATCTACTCTCATGCATGCCTTAGATGCTCCTCACAGCAAAAAGAAATTCCCTGGCTTAGCAAAGAGGCTCTCCCTTATTATGCAGGCCAGCTGAGCCAAAACACTACATAGTACTGTACAAAAGAACAGAAGGATCATTTCTGGAATAGTCAGATAAATACCATCATTATCATGCTTTCCTATATCCAGGTATATTCTAAAGTATTAGAGAATGTGGAAACATCACTTTTGCCTTTTAAAAAAAAAAATAAAAAGGTAGAGACAATGGGAAAATGAAACCACTATGCTGGAGATAAACTAATACAATACAACTTCAACTAAACATAAAAAAAAAAAAAAAATCTATTCCAACTGTGAAAATTAGTGAAAAGGAAACTGGGACAGCTGCACAGTCCAAAATTGGCATTGATTTTCAGAGAAGGAATAGGATCCCTAAAACTATTACTAGTGGGCTCAGGAATCCCTGGCAACAAATCAAAGAGCTTCCTTAAAAAACACACCACCAAAAAAGACCCCTCAGATTGCTGTAATTTAACGCAGTATTTACAACAGTGAAAAGTGACACAGGATCACACTCCATGCTGCAAACTGAGAGATACAAATAGAAGCCATAATTTATTAATCTTCCCTTGGTCAGCCTGTCATAGGTGCATCTTCCTATTTATCTGGAGGGAAAAAAAATCTAGATGACTTGCTTACAGATGAAAGAGCAGAGGATTTGGGGGGGAGGAGGGCTGTTCATTTAATTATTCTCATATTTGAAGATTATTCAAGCCCCACAGTATCAGATAGCAAAAGCTACTGCCAGAGGGAGTTTTTCCATATTTTTCCCTTTACAAGCAAATACAGATCCTCTATTTTCAATGTGGCCATAAAATAAACCAAATTTTTAAAAGGGATCTCTCACAAGGCTGCAAAGTCCAAGGAATTTCCATTTCCCTGGGCCAGTGGGGAATGGAGTATAGAAGCAATCATAATCATTTCTTCAAGCAGAAAAATCAATATAACCTATGAGTACCTCCTAGTGGCATACTGGGAGCATGTCACATACACGATAACATGAGATGGAAGGGAGGGTAGGAATTTAAACAGAGAAAAATGATGACCTACAATGACAAGGTGGCCCACCCCCAACCCTCAGACGACAGCTGTATATTCTGGTAAATCGTTGGAAAGTACTGCCTACTGTCAAAATAAAATATTGAAAAAAACCATATTGGCTCAATTTACCAAATAGTTTGCAAGCAAGAGGAAAGACTTTCATATGCATCAGATTTCCACTGCTCCTTGGTGAAGATGGTAGGAAGAAGTTTCCTATAGGTGCGGTATCACAGCTAATGTCATTTCTGTGTATACACAAATATTAATCTATTAATACAGTTTTAAGTGACAGCTTTTTTATTTCTCAGCCCTTCATTCACCAAGACATTTTTATTCTATGACAAAGGGTCTCAGTTCCCTTAATTCAAATGCATCTTATTACAAACCACAAGTTAGTGTTCCATGATTTACATAAAACTACTTCCACAGAACTAAACAACAAAAATGACAGACAGTAAATGGGTTCCAGATAAGATTTAAATAACTGTGCTAATCACACCACACAGAGGCAGGAATATGATTTCTCACTCCAAGCTCCCAAGTACCACCTAGTACAGTAGGGAAAAACAAGGGAAGAAGAAAATGGTGGGAGCCATAAAAGGGAATTTTTAAAAAACCTATATAAAGCAGGTAATCTCAACCAATTAGACCCCATACTTGTTTTCTTGCAATCTGCCTAGAGGTGAGTAGTAGTTAATAACTTCACAGTCTTCTTCCAAATCCTTAACAAGGAAGGAATGGCAGTTTCTATGTCATTACTGGTCTGTCACCCTGGACCATTGCCAAAATGTGGAGCTTCAGAACACCTGTTACTCATGCAAAGTGGAGGGAGGGGGTAATTTTGTTTTTTAAATCTTTCAGAATAAAAATAAAATAAATGTTTATAAAAATATATTTAATTTATAAAAATTTACTTCAATGGGGTTGGAAAATAAAAGCATTCTTGTTTAATAAAAGCATTTTTTTTTTAAAGGCGGGAAGAGTCTTCTAGTATAAAATTAATGTATTTTATAACATTTGTATCAGTATTGATAAACTTAATACATTTGGGAGACTGACAGGATAACATTAGAGGTCTTTTTCCATCTCTAACTTCTATGATACATGATAGCATATCCCAACACTGATATAATTGTCCATCTAGTGTTTGTAAGTCAGCTTAAAAAAAAGTTCTCCAGTCAAACCTTTTCGTACAGGATTTAAGTCTAGGTGCACTCTCCAACCAATTTTTATTTAGCTCAGGTTTGACTACTTTGAACAGTAAGGTTAAAATGCACAATTATTCATGTAAGAAAAATGTGCATTAGTTTTTTGGTTTAAAGTTTATATAAATACTAAATTTGCTAAGATTAAGTTTAAAGAAACTGATCAATAAAAGAACTTTTTCTTATAGATTTTCCAGAAGATACTGGTTAGGGTAGGGTAACAGAATGTGCAAACTAGACTGGGAGCGGATCTGGAAAGGGAATGGGTTAAAGAAACCCAAACACGAAAGCCAAAATATCAACTGTCACTGAGCTATGGCTTGTGGAATTCACAGGGGCACTTCCAGACATCAGGGTCACAATCGTGACTGTCAATGGGAGTTTTGCCATTTACTTCAATGGGAGTTATCTAGATCAGCAACAACATATCTTCCACGAGACAGACGTCAGACTATGCTAAAAAGAATCCTTGAGCTCCAGTAATATAGTTAGTCAAATGTCAGATTTTGCCTCAAACTACTGCAAGCCCATTACTAAACCATTTCTGATTGTAAAAAGAATGAAGAAATGTTTAAAAAGGAACTTTTACACTGGAGCCAATTTGAGAAAAGAATGAATCCAAAAAAGTTACTCTCTCAAACAAAGGTGAGTTTTATTTTGGTTTTTAAATCTTTCAAATTAAAAATAAATGTTTATAAATACCTGCCATCTTTGGCATTCCCTAATACCAACAAAGATGCAAACTGGGTTCTCTTCAGAAATGTGTTAATGTTCTGTCAATTATTAAGAGACAGTATACAAAAAGAATGGTTTCTTAAGCATATAAGAATGGCAACATTGGGTATGATCAATGGTCCATTTAGCCCAGTATCCCATCTTCCAACAGTGGCCAATGCAAGATGCTTTAGAAGAAATGTACAGAACAGGGCAATTATTGAGACATCCATCCTGTCATCCAGTCTCAGCTTCTGGCAGTCGGAGGTTCAGGGACATCCAGAGCATGGGGTTGCGTCTCTGACAATCTTGGCTAACAGCCATTGATGGACCTATGCTCCATGAACTTCTCATTCTTTTTTTAACCCTGTTATACTTTTAGCCTTCACAATATATTCTAGCAACGAGTTCCACAGGTTGACAGTGCGTTGTGTGAAGAAATACTTCCTTTTGTTTATTTTAAACCTACTGCCTATTAATTTCATTGGGTTACCCCTGCTTCTTTTGTTGTGTGAAGGGGTAAATTCCGCTTTCTCCACGCCATCCGTGTTTTTATAGACGTGTATCCTGCCCCTCCTTAGTTGTCTCTTTTCTAAGCTGAACAGTTTCCCCTCCCCCCAGCCCGCCTTTTTAATCTCTCCTCATAGGGAAGCTGTTCAATACCCTGATCATTTCTGTCACCCTTCTCTGTACTTTTTCCAATTCTAATATATCTCTTTTGAGATGGGACAACCAGAACTGCATGCAATATTCAAGGTGTGGGCGTACCATGGATTTATATAGTGGCATTCTGATATTTTCTGTCTTATCTATCCCTTTCCTAATTGTTCCTAACATGGTTAGCTTTTTTGACTGCCGCTGCAGTCAAAAAAGCTAAGAGAAAGTTACCATAGTAACTTTGGTTCTTCTTTGCTGTTCCACACATATTCATTCTCCTAGGTTGAAATCCCAGCCCTAGTGAAGTCAGTGGAAGTTCTGCCCTAGGATTTCACCTCTGATCATTAACAAGCAATCCCTAGATCCAAAGGTGGTGAGATCTAGGAGCCTCAATTGAACAAATGCAGTAATGCTTTCCCAATCGAGCACTTTATCTGGAAGTAATTACTCTAGATGGCATAAATCTGTGTACAGGTGTGGGCTGAACTACAGGTTGCAGCCTTGTACATCTCTACATTAGAAATATTTTTTCTTAGACATGCATTGCAGGTTCTTTTATGCTTGGTAGAACGTGTGTCTTCCCCAGATTGTTTTCTGGAATTCCCGCTAGCCCAATATCAAGAATATGATCAATCTGAGTTTCTTGGACATTCTCTGGATAGAAACTGACAGACCGTTAGCTTTACACCCTTGCACTATGAACAATGTACGTAATTTAAAAGAATAGCTTAACTCAGTTTAGAGAGTAACTAAAAAGCCCTCTTTATAGCTAAGTAATATAGCATAGCCTGACAAAGTACTGAATAAGGCTTAAACAACAATGGAAGCAGTTTGGCCAATTAGCTGGTTATAATCAGAGTCATTTTTCATAAGGATGTTTTGGGTAGGCATAGCACACCACCTTATTGTTATGGAACACCATACAGGAAGAGTCAGCCATTACCGCCCAAATCTTAGAAGTAATCTCTGATGCAATCACCATCAGAAAAGAAATCTTCAATGAGAGAAACATAATGCTGGAAAATGCCTTGACAATGGTTCAGATGGTGGTTCTATCAATTCGATGAGCAACACATTTAACTACCAAGATGGAAACCGCTCACAGAGGAAACATGAAGTGGAAGGAAATATGCAGTTGATTAGCAGAGCCACGCACATTCAGCAACGTGTGTTCAGGTGCCCCCACACCCGCTGCTTTGCTGCTTCTGCAGCTGCTCCCAGGACCCTCCTGCTGGCTGTGCAGAAGTGGGGGGAAGTTCATGTCAGGGTGAACCCCTCACCCAGTCCCTGTACCCCATCTCCACAGAGCAGGGTAGAAGGGACAGGGTTCATCAGGACTCGCAGCAGCTCGGAGGTCTGAACAAGCCTTCCAGTGAGTACCTTAAAGAGACAGTGCATGGTCTCTCAGGGACTTCCCCAGCAACCAGCACACACAATCTCTGCCTCTCCTCCTCCCCATGCACCACATCTCCACAGAACGGTGGAGGGGGGACATGGTTCAGGAGGAGGAGAGCTTTCAGGGAGTCCCGTAAATAGACAGCGGACAGGCATCTCTCAGAAACTTCCCCAGCAGCCAGCACACAGTCTCTCTCTCTCACACACCCCTCACACGGTTTTTTGAATACGCATTTGTATTGAGAGGGGGAAGAGTTGGAGGGGAGTGAGAGGTTAAGGAGAAGAGTAAGGTAGGGAATGAGACTGTTAAAAAATGGGTACTCACCTTCTCTGAACTGTTTTTCGAGATGTGTTGCTCAGGTCCATTCCAATGAGGTGTGTGCGCGCGCCGCGTGCAAAGTCATCAGAAAGTTTTCCCCCCTAGCAGCACCCGTCAGGTCGGCTGTGGAGCTCCTTGGAGTGGCGCCTTCATGGAGCTAAATATATGACCCTGCCAAACTGGCACCTCCTCAGTTCCTTCTTGCCAATTATTCCGACAGAGGGGAAGGTGGGCAGGTTTGGAATGGATTTGAGCAACACATCTCTAAGAGCAACCATTACGAGAAGGTGAGTAACCATTTTTCAAGTGATTGCTCACATCGATTCCAATTAGGTGACTCCCAAGCCTTACCTAGCCGGTGGGGTCAGAGTTATAGACTCACTGATTGGAGCACCGCTCTTCCGAAAGCTGCATCATCTCTGGCGTGCCGGATGAAGGCGTAATGAGAGGTGAACGTATGTACTGCAGACCAAGTTGCTGCCCTGCAGATTTCTTGTATCGGGACCTGGGCTAGGAACGCCGCTGATGAGGCCTGAGCCCTCATGGAGTGTGCTGTAAAAGCCGGGGCTTGTATTTTGGCCAGCTCGTAGCACATACGGATGCATAACCTGATCCAGGAAGATATTCTTTGAGATGAGACCAGGAGTCCTTTCATCCGGTCTGCCACCGCTATGAACAACTGGTTCAACTTCCTGAATGGCTTAGTGTGCTTGATGTAAAAAGCTAGTGCTCACCAAACATCCAGGGAGTGCAGCCTCTGCTCACGGCTACTTGCATGGGGCTTAGGACTAAAAACAGGCAGGAAAATGTCCCGACTAGCGTGGAAGTGTGACACAACCTTAGGAAGAAAGGCCGGGTGAGGCCTGAGTTGCACCTCATCCCCGTAGAAAACCATATGAAGTGGGTCTGAGGTAAGGGCCTTTAACTCAGACACACTCCTTGTTGATGTAATGGCGACCAGAGAAGCTACCATCCACAACAAACAGAGAAGGGAACAAGTTGCCAGCAGTTCAAATGGGGGTCCCATTAGCCTGGAGAGGACCAGGTTAAGGTCCCACGTGGGGACAGGATGTGTGGTCTGGGGGATATAGGAGTTCCAGACCCTTGAGGAACCAACCAACCATGGGTTGGCAAAGACGGCGCATCCAGATGCTCCCGGGTGGAAGGCCAAGACTGCAGCAACTTGTACCGTTAGGGAGGACGCTGCCAGGCCTTACTGTTTCACGTGCAAAAGGTACTCTAGGATGAGAGGTACAGGTGCCCGAAAAGCGGGTGAACGATGCTGGTCACACCAACAAGTAAATCTTTTCCACTTTGTGAGATATGCGGCTCTAGTGGAGAGCTTCCTGCTGCCGAGGAGGACCTCCCTTACTTGTTCTGAGCACAGAAGCTCTATGGGGTTCAGCCACGAGATGGAGGGACTGCAGGTCAGGATGATGACGACGACCTTGGCCTTAAGTGATTAGGTTGGGGAGGAGAGGCAACGTGACCAGGGCATCCACTGACAGTTCCAGGAGCGTGGTGTACCAATGTTGTCGAGGCCATGCTGGTGCTACCAGAATTATCTCTGCCCCATCCCTGTGGACCTTGAGTAGGACCTTGTGCACAAGAGTGATGGGGGGAAAGGCGTAGAGCAGGCAGCCTCCCCAGGGTAGCAGGAATGCATCTGTGATGGAGCCTGGGCTGTGACTCTGGAAGGAGCAGAACATTCGGCACTTTTTATTGTTCTGGGTGGTGAACAGAGCGACCTGGGGAAATCTCCACCTTTGGGAGAAGAGATGTATGACATCCAGCCAGAAGGACCACTCGTGAGTGCGGAAGGACCTGCTGAGGTGGTTCACCAGCATGTTCTGAACTCCTGGTAGATAGGACCCTTCCAGGTGAATGAAGTGGGCTATGCAGAACTCCCACAGCTGGAGAGCTTCCTGACATAGGGGAGAGGACCGGGCTCCACCCTGCATGTTGATGTAAAACATGGCAGAGGTGTTGTCAGTCAGAACTGCTACGCACCGACCTTGTAGTCGGGCCTGAAAGGTCTAGCATGCTGGTCGCACTTCCCTCAGCTCCTTGATGTTGATATGGAGGGAGAGCTTGTCCTGTGACCAAAGGCCCTGCGTTTGGAGGTCTCCCAAATGTGCACCCCATCCCAGAGCTGACACGTCCACTACTCAGGACAGGGAAGGCTGAGGGCTGTTGAAGGGGACTCCTTTCCACACCGTCCGAGGGTCAAGCCACCATTGAACGGACTCTAGCACCTGCCCCACCACCATGACCACTGAATTCAGACCATTGCGTCCCAGGCAATAGGCCAAAGCGAGCCAAGCATGTAGAAGCCTGAGCCTCAATCTGGCATGCCGGGCCACGAAAGTGCAGGCTGCCATGTGGCCGAGGATACTCAGGCATCCCCTTACTGTAGTGGTCGGGTATTGCCTGAGGCCCTGAATGATGTCTGTCATGGCTTGGAATCAGGGCTCTGGCAAAAGTGCTCTTGCCTGAACCGAGACCAACACCACCCCGATGAATTCTATTCTTTGGGTCGGTGCCAAGGCTGACTTGTTCAAGTTGAGGAGACCCATTCTCTCGAATGCAGAACGGAACAGTTGGACTTGAGACTCCACCTGTCCCCTGGTGCAGCCCCTGAGCAGCCAGTAATCGAGGTAACGGTAAACCTGCATCTGCCTCCGACGGAGGAAAGCAGCCACAACTGACATGCACTTGGTGGGGGCTGCTGAGAGGCCGAACGTGAGGACTGTAAATTGATTATGTTTGTGGTCGACCACGAAGCATAGGAATTGCCTGTGTGCAGGCCGAATAGCTACATGGAAGTATGCGTCTTTTATGCCGAAGGCAGCGTACCAGTCTCCCAGATCCAGAGAAAGAATAATGGTGCCCCAGGGAGGCCATGTGGAACTTCAACTTTAGTATGAACTTGGTGAGTCCTCGCAAAGCTACAATGGGTCTGAGACCCCCCCCTTCCTTGGCTTTGGGGATTAGGAAATATCAGGAGTAGAATCCCTTGCCCCTGAGGAACCTCCTCCACCACTCCCATGGTGAGGAGCACCTGCACCTCCTGGATAAGGAGTTATTCATGAGAAGGGTCCCTGAAGAGGGACAGGAAAGGGGGGTGGGAGAAGAACTGGAGAGAATATCCCACTTCTACACACAGAGAACCCAGCAGTCCAGAGTTATTTGGGACCACACACAGTAGAAGTGGGACAGACAATTCAAGAAAGATGGGGAAGGATCCAGAATGAAAGCTGGTGCGCCATCTCAGGCACCCCTTCAAAAGGCCTGCTTTGAACCCTACGATGATTTAGTCGGGCCCTGACCCTGCCCAGTCAGGGGTTTTGAAGGCTTTCATCTGCTATTCCTGCCCCTTTTCCTATAAAAGTCCTGCCTCGGCTGAGGAGGATAGGAGCGCTGCTGCTGCTGAGACTTGAAATGTTTACGTTGGGTTGCCGGGGCATGCATACCCAAGGATTTCATGGTAGCCCTGGAGTCCTTTAGGCCAGTAGTTCTCAAAGCCAGTCCGCCGCTTGTTGAGGGAAAGCCCCTGGCAGGCTGGACCAGTTTGTTTACCTGCCACGTCCGCAGGTTCGGCCTATCGCAGCTCCCACTGGCTGCGGTTCGCCACTCCAGGCCCATGGGGGTTGCGGGAAGGGCAGCCAGCACGTCCCTTGGCCTGCGCCGCTTCCCGCAGACCCCATTGGCCTGGAGCAGTGAACCAGGGCCAGTTGGAGCCGCGATCGGCCAAACCTGCGGATGCAGCAGGTAAACAAACCGGTCTGGCCCGCCAGGGGCTTTCCCTGAACAAGCGGCGGACCAGCTTTGAGAACCACTGCTTTAGGCTATGCAGCCTACATAAGAGATCTCTCTCCTACCATCCATCTCCACCCTCTGACAAACAAAGGCTAGGGACACCATTCCTTACCCATCCTGGCTCATAGCCATTAATGGACTTAATCTCCATGAATTTATCCAGTTCTCTTTTAAACCCTGTTATAGTCCTAGCCTTGACAACCTCCTCAGGCAAGGAGTTCCACAGGTTGACTTTGCACTGTGTGAAGAAGAACTTTCTTTTATTTGTTTTAAACCTGCTGCCAATTTCATTTGGCAGCCCCTAGTTCTTATATTATGGGAACAAGTAAATAACTTTTCCTTATTCACTTTCTCCACACAACGCATGATTTTATAGACCTCTATCATATCCCCCTTGGTCTCCTCTTTTCCAAGCTGAAAAGTCCTAGCCTCTTTAATCTCTCCTCATATGAGACCCATTCCAAACCCCTAATCATTTTAGTTGCCCTTTTTTGAATCTTTTCTAATGCCAGTATATCGTTTTTGAGATGAGGGGACCACATCTGTACGCAGTATTCAAGATGTGGGCGTACCATGGATTTATATAAGGGCAATAAGATATTCTCCGTCTTATTCTCTATTCCTTTTTTAATGATTCTTAACATCCCGTTTGCTTTATTTGACAGCCGCTGGCTGCACACTGTGTGGACATCTTCAGAGAACTATCCAAATGACTCCAAGATCTTTCTCCTGATTAGTTGTAGCTAAATTAGCCCCCATCATATTGTATGTATAATTGGGGTTATTTTTTCCAATGTGCATTACTTTACATTTATCCACATTAAATTTCATTTGCCATTTTGTTGCCCAATCATTATCTTTTTGAAGTTCTTCACAGTCTGCTTTGGTCTTAACTGTCTTGAGAAGTTTAGTATCATCTGCAAATTTTACCACCTCATGTTTACCCCTTTCTCCAGATCATTTATGAATAAGTTAAATAGGACTGGTCCTACGACTGATCCTTGGGGAACACCATTAGTTACCCCTCTCCATTCTGAAAATTTACCATTTATTCTACCCTTTGTTCCCTGTCTTTTAACCAGTTCTCAATCCATGAAAGGATCCTCCCTCTTACCCCATGACAACTTAATTTACGTAAGAGCCTTTGGTGAGGGACTTTGTCAAAGGCTTCTGGAAATCTAAGTACACTATGTCCACTGGATCCCCCTTGTCCACATGTTTGCTGACCCCCTCAAAGAACTCTAACAGATTAGTAAGACATGATCTCCCTTTACAGAAACCATAATGGACTTTTGCGCAACAATTTATGTTCATCTATGTGTCTGACAATTTTATTCTTTACTATAGTTTCAACTAATTTGCCCAGTACTGACGTTAGACTTTCCGGTCTGTAATTGCCAGGAACACCTGTAGAGCCCTTCTTAAATATTGGCATTACATTAGCTATCTTCCAGTTACTGGGTACAGAAGGAGATTTAAAGGACAGGTTACAAACCATAGTTAATAGTTCCGCAATTTCACATTTGAGTTCTTTCAGAACTCTTGGGTGAATGCCATCTGGTCCCGGTGTCTTGTTACTGTTAAGTTTCTCAATTAATTCCAAAACCTCCTCTAGTGACACTTCAATCTGTGACAATTCCTCAGATTTGTCACCTACAAAAGACGGCTCAGGTTTGGGAATCTCCCTAACGTCCTCAGCCATGAAAACCGAAGCAAAGAATTCATTTAATTTCTCTGCGATAAAGTTATCGTCTTTAAGTGCTTCTTTTGTATCTCGATTGTCCAGGGGCCTCACTGGTTGTTTAGCAGGCTTCCTGCTTCTGATGTACTTAAACATTTTGTTATTACCTTCTGAGTTTTTGGCTAGCTGTTCTTCAGACTCCTTTTTGGCTTTTCTTATTACATTTTTACATTTAATTTGGCAGTGTTTATGCTCCTTTCTATTTACCTCAGTAGGATCTGACTTCCACTTTTTAAAAGATGCCTTTTTATCTCTCACTGCTTCTTTAAGCCACGGTGGCTCTTTTTTAGTTCTTTTACTGTGTTTTTTAATTTGGGGTATACTTTTAAGTTGAGCCTCTATTATGGTGTCTTTGAAAAGTGTCCATGCAGCTTGCAGGGATTGCACTCTAGTCACTTTACCTTTTAATTTCTGTTTAACTAACCTCCTCATTTTTGCACAGTTCCCCTTTCTGAAATTAAATGCCACGGTGTTGGGCTGTTGAGGTGTTCTTACCACCACAGGAATGTTAAATGTTATTATATTATGGTCACTATTTCCAAGCAGTCCTGTTGTAGTTACCTCTTGGACCAGATAATGCGCTCCACTCAGGACTAGATCGAGAGTTGCCTCTCCCCCTTGGGGGTTCCTGTACCAGCTGCTCCAAGAAGCAGTCATTTAAAGTATCGAGAAATTTTGTCTCTGCATTTCATCCTGAGGTGACATGTACCCAGTCAATATGGGGATAATTGAAATCCCCCACTATTATTGAGTTCTTTATTTTGATAGCCTCTCTAATCTCCCTTAGCATTTCATCGTCACTATCACTGTCCTGGTCAGGTGGTCAATAATGATCCCTACTGTTATATTCTTATTAGAGCATGGAATTACTATCAGTAGAGATTCTATGGAACATGTGGATTCATTTAAGATTTTTATTTCATTTGATTCTACATTTTCTTTCACATATAGTGCCACTTCCCACCCTCCGCAAGACCTGTTCTGTCCTTCCGATATATTTTGTACCCCAGAATGATTGTGTCCCATTGATTGTCCTCACTCCACCAGGTTTCTATTATATCAATATCCTCTTTTAACACGAGGCACTCTAGTTCACCCATCTTATTATGTAGACTTTTAGCATTTGTGTACAAGCACTTTAAAAACTTGTCACTGTTTATTTTTCTGCCCTTTTCTGATGTGTCAGATTCTTTATGTGAATGTTTCTCGTCTGATCTGGCCCATACTGTACCCTCTTCCATCCTCTCCTCCTGACTAAAACCAAGAGAATCTCTATCAATAGATTCTCCTCTAAGAGAAGTCTCTGTCCGATCCAAGTGCACCTCTGTAGCAATCGGCTTTCCCCTTCTTAGTTTAAAAACTGCTCTGCAACCTTTTTAATATTAAGTGCCAGCAGCCTGGATCCACTTTGGTTTAGATGGAGCCCATCCTTCCTGTATAGGCTCCCCCTATCCTGAAAGTTTCCCCAGTTCCTAATAAATCTAAACCCCTCCTCTCTACACCATTGTTTCATCCATGCATTGAGACTCTGAAGCTCTGCCTGCCTACCTGGCCCTTCGCGTGGAACTGGAAGCATGTCTGAGAATGCCACCATAGAGGTCCTGGATTTCAGCCTAAATTTGGCCTCCAGGACGTCTCTCCTACCCTTGCCTATGTCAGAGCCTAGAGTCAGTCTGCGCTGCAAACAGACCTGCCCCATCAAAAGGCAGGTCCTGCCTGGTCTGTTGAACCTCAGGCGGGAGTCCCGAGGCCTGCAGCCATGAGCTACACCTTATGGCTACACTGGAAGACACGGTACATGCCACTGAGTCCGCAGCGTCCAGTGAAACCCATAAAGAGGTCTTTGCCACCGATTTGCCCTCCTCCACTATTGATCCAAAACTCTTCTCTGGACTCTGTTGGCACCAGCTCCTTAAACTTGAGCATCAAGCTCCAGGAACTGAAGCTGTATCTACTCAGAATTGCCTGCTGGTTGGCAATCCTAAATTGCAACCCCCGCATAGAATACCCTTTGCACCCAAATAAATCTAGGTGCTTAGCATCCTTGGACACAGGCGCTGTGCCTCTCCTTTTCGTTTACTGCAGCCACCACCAATGAGCAAGGCTGCAGGTGCGTGAAGAGGTATTCGTACCTGTAATGGGCGGCTGCCCCACTCCATGAGAAAACGGGCTAGAATAGGCCAGAGAGGCTGCGCAGACCAGCAGCCAATCAGCAAGGGCCTGTGGAGAGCCAATCAGGACAAAGGGAGAGGCAGCCTATCAGGGCCAGGCTGGGTCCTATATAAAGGCTGCCTAGCAGAGGAGAGGGAGCCTCTCCTTGACTAGCAAGGGAGAAGGACTGGCTCCTGAGGTAAAGAGGTAGCACCTTGGACAGAGCAGTGCTGCGCAGGCTCAGGGAGCAGAGGAGAGCTCAGGCCCAGTTACCTGCCAGGCTGCAGCACCTGCTAACAAGTTTTGGGAAGGTGCACGGGGCCAAAGGGGAAGTGGCCCAGGGAAGGTAGGCAGAAGAGAGGGGAGCGAAGAAGGGCAGAAAGAGGCTGCCGCTAGAGGGTCCCTGTGTTGGGACCCAGAGTAGCGGGTGGGCCTGGGTCTCCCCTTCCCCCCCCTGCACTGCACCTGGCCACAGAGGAGTGTGGTCGAGACAGACTGCAACTTGCCCCTGAGGTGAGGGGCTAGACTTGGGGTTGTGGTTGGCCACCAAGGCAGGTGCAAACCGAAGGACTGCTGTTGACCCCCCACCCCCCCGGAAGGGGGTGAGACCAGAGTAGTGGGCACTGCCGGAGGGCAGTACCCTAAAGAGGACGCCATCGAGAGGGGAGCAATGTGGGTCCCAAACCAGCAGAGCAGACAACGGGTGAGATACCACGTGCAGAGGGCGCTCCACAGCTGAAAAGAGCTAATTCCCGGAGCAACCAGCGGGGGTGAGTCCTGACCCCGTTACAGTACCCTTTAGATGGGATGATGTACTTCCTCTCCACACCCTTCGCGGTGGGAGGGATGGGGGCTGGGGTCTGCCAAATGGTCTTAGCATTAGCCTGTATAGTCTTGATGATGGATAGAACCACCCTCGATAGGTCTTCTGGGGCCAGGATGTCAACCATCTGGTCCTTCGACTCCCAACACGTCCTCAGCCTGCAAACCCATATTTCGCGGCGCCCTGCAAAGGAGGTCCTGGTGGGCACAGCTGTCTATGGGGGGCGGTCCAGAGACTGAGATGCCTGCGACCGCCTCGTCCGGGGAGAACAATGAGGAGGCTAATGGGCAAACGGGGTTCACTTGACTCTTTTGGTTTCCAGGGGCCTCCTGTCCTGCCTCTCTGTCTGGGCCAACCATGCCTGGATCAGGCTCAGGAACTGGGGTTGGACCCAGGGAAGGTCAGTTTCGGCACCAGGGAGCACTGGTGCCACAGGTCTCTCCCAGAGTCCTTCCGTGGTGCCACTTCTATCATTGCTGCCGGGGTGCTGCGCACCGATGAGCTTGGTGCCGGGTCTTGCCACACTGGTATAGGTTGCAGTCTGAGTGCCGCCTCCATGAGGAGCTGTTTGAGGCAAAAGTCTCGCTCCTTTTTTGTTCTGGGGCTAAACCCTTTACAAATTCTGCACTTGTCTGCTTGGCGTGCTTCCCCCAGAGCCTTTAAGCAGGCATCTTGGGGCTCGCCTGTTGGCATAGGCTTGTTGCAGGACTTGCAGGGCTTGAACCCCTGATACTTAGGCATGTAAGTTTCCCCAAGGAGAAAGTCAGGGTGCAGGGTAAACCCCGCCCTCCCCCAAACAGCTAACTAGCTACCTACAATAACTAAGAAGTAAACAACTACAAAATACAAACTGTTTGAACAGAAGCTAGGGAAACATGGGGAGCTTGCAAAGCAAGATGCCACAGTTACAATGACCATCCCTGGCGGTAAGAAGGAACTGAGGTGGCGCCAGTCAGCAGGGTCATATATTGAGTGCCATGAAGGCGCCACTCCAGGGGGCTCTACAGCCAACCCGACGAGTGCTTCTAGGGGAAAAACTTTCCGACGACTGTGCACGTGGCGCACACATCCCTAATTGGAATAGATATGAGCAATCACTTGAAGAAGAATATGTACTGTCACAAAAAATTCCACGTAAGAGGTTCGTCACCTATGGAACATAATGTTAGCCCCAGTCTCTGCAGGTTCACTTGTGCTTAGCACTAACTCCTGCTGAGGTCATCCACCAACACATTCTCTGTTCTTGGAAGATTTAGAGGCATGAGAATGATATAATGATAGACATACCAGTTCTACAACTTCAGATGCCTTTCACAAACTTGAACAAGCTTTGCTTTGCCAGCTGATATAACAGATGTTATGGCCACCATGTATTAAAATCTGAAGAGAGATAGTGCTTTGTTGAGGTAAAGAGTGCTCTGAAAGGCAGATGCAGCACTTTTAGTTCTAGGACATTTATTTGAAATTTGGTCCCTTTCATGCCCAGAAGCCTTGGATTGTGAGCTGATGCAGTTGATTTTATGCTTTGGAACTACACTAGCCAGGTCAACAGCATCGCAGCCCTGGATAAACCACTGGACTGAAGTGGGGCAACTTGGCAAGTATATTCTGGTCTCAAGCACAACACTGAAAAGAGTTACAGAAGGTATCATAAAGTGTTGATACCACTTGTCTAGATGAAATCAATGAGCCATCCTCAGCCACTCATATGAAGTCTGCCCATTGGAATGACATGTGTCCGAGACCATAATTCCTACCGCCTGTGGCAAAATCATTTTTTTTCTGTTAACCATTTTGAATTTTTCAGAAAGATTACTTATCTGAGATTTTTTGTTATTTGGAACAGGCAAGTACTCACTCTGTTGGAATATCCTTAACCTTCTAGTTGCCTTCCTTCCAAACACAGGCAACTAAGTTTGAGCTGTCGAGCTAGCCCTTGGTGCAGAACTGGAACATGGAACACAGAGTGGACATCACATCACCTTAAACTAGCATCTGCTGTAAATCACAGATCTGCTGGGTTCAAACTACCACCTGGGTGGCAAGATAGACTGGAGTGTCTAAGGGGACTGCCCGGGACTCCATAGTAAGATTGGTATAGTGATCCAGGAGTTCACATTTGGTACAGGCTTGGTAAGATCTAATTACAGAACTTACCACCAGGTTGGGGGGTGCGTCCTATTTTCTGACAGACTACCCTGAAGAAGGTTCTCATAGTCACACTCCAGACAGCATGACAGAGGTAATCTAGAATTACTGCGATGCTCGAAGGGACTGGGTGAGATTGATTGTGCTGCACGCAGCCAGAGAAGCATTTCCATTTAGCCAGATAACAGGTTCTTGTTGTTTCTTTCCTACTCTGGTTATGTATAGCCTGGACTGGGCATGAACAAGAGCAATCTACTTCCGACCCCCATCCAAACACCAGGCCATGAGGTGGAAGGAGTGCAGGTTGGGATATTTGACCCTGCCCCTGACCTGCATCAGGAGTTCTGGGAATGAGTGGCTCTTGATTGGAGGGCAGACTGTTATTGACATAACACAAGAACAACCATACTGGGTCAGACCAATGGTCCATCTAGCCCAGTATCTGACCTTCTGACAGTGGTCCGTGTCAGACGCTTCAGAGGGAATGAACAGAACATGGCAATTATTGATTGATCCATCCCCTGTTGTCCACTCCCAGAGCATGGGATTGCATCCCTGACCATTCTGACGAATAGCCATTGATGGACCTAGCCTCCATGAACTTATCTAATTCTTTTTTTAAATCTGTTTTAGTTTCGGCTTCACAACATCCCCAGCAATGAGTTCCACAGGCTGACTGTGCATTGTGTGAAGAAATACTTCCTTTTATTTGTTTTAAACCTGCTGCCTATTAATTTTTATTGGGTGACCCCTGCTTCTTGTGTTACATGGAGTAAATAATGCTTCCTTATTCACTTTCTCCACCCCAGTCATGATTTAATAGACCTCTATCATATCCCCCCTTAGTCGTCTCTTTTCCAAGCTGAACAGTACCAGTTTTTTAATCTCCCCTCATACTGAAGCTGTTCTATACCCCTCATCATTTTTGTTGCCCTTCTCGATACCTTTTCCAATCCTAACGTATCTTTTTTGAGATGGGACAACTAGAACAGCACACAGTATTTAAGGTATCTGAGTACCATGAATTTGTATAGAATCAGAGGGTTAGGAAGGACCACAAGGGTCATCTAGTGGCATTATGATATTTACTTTTATTGTCTATCCCTTTCCTAATGGTTCCTAACATTGTTAGCTTTTTGAACTGTTGCTGCACATTGAGTAGATGTTTTCAGAGAACTATCCACAATGACTCCAAGATCTCTTTCTTGAGAGGTAACAACTAATTTAGATCCCATCATTTTGCAACAGTTTGTTTTCCAATAGGCATTATTCTGCATTTATCAACACTTAATTTAATCTGCCATTCTGTTGCCCAGTTGCTGAGTTTTGTGAGATCTCTTTATAACTTCTTGCAGTCTGCTTCAGATGTAACTATCTTAAGTAATTTTGTATCATCTGCAAATTTTGTCAGCTCGCCGTTCACCCCTTTTTCCAGATCACTTATATGTTGAACAGCACTGGTCCCAGTTCAGATCCTTGGGGGACACCACTATTTACCTCTCTCCATTCTGAAAACTGACCATTTATTTCTACCCTTTGTTTCCGCCTTCTTAGGTGTGGAGGCATAGGATGCTGGGATGTGCCAGCAGATCAAGGGACGTGATCGTTCCCCTCTATTCGACATTGGTGAGGCCTCATCTGGAGTACTGTGTCCAGTTTTGGGCCCCACACTACAAGAAAGATGTGAAAAAATTGGAAAACGTCCAGCGGAGGGCAAGAAAAATGATTAGGGGACTGGAACACATGACTTATGAGGAGAGGCTGAGGGAACTGGGATTGTTTAATCTGCGGAAGAGAAGAATGAGGGGGGATTTGATAGCTGCTTTCAACTACCTGAAAGGGGGTTCCAAAGAGGATGGATCTAGACTGTTCTCAGTGGTAGCAGATGACAGAACGAGGAGTAATGGTCTCAAGTTGCAGTGGGGGAGGTTTAGGTTGGATATTAGGAAAAACTTTTTCACTAGGAGGGTGGTGAAACACTGGAATGCATTACCTAGGGAGGTGGTGGAATCTCCTTCCTTAGAAGTTTTTAAGGTCAGGCTTGACAAAGCCCTGGCTGGGATGATTTAGTTGGGGATTGGCCCTGCTTTGAGCAGGGGGTTGGACTAGATGACCTCCTGAGGTCCCTTCCAACCCTGATATTCTATGAATCTCACCGGTTCCAATATGGCATCATTAATTGTCAAAGTCACCTTACTTGGGCATTGAGGCTGCAGAATGTCCAACAGTCAATGGACTTGGACTTCCTCCAGAAATATCTGGCGATCACTAGCCACCCTTCGTAGTAAAGTCCTCACTATGGTCTTCTGGTGGGGATGCCTCATCCAAGGAAGAGGAGGAGATTTCCAACTGAACTATTGGTACCTGTGGTTCTGGTTGAACATCATCCTTTCCCTCCTACACTGACAAAACCAGTTGTTCACACAAGGAGAAGGAGTGGAAAGGCTCCTGGGTGGGTCCCAGATGTCTGGAATAGGGATCATATGGGACCCCAATAGGGCCAAAAAGAGGGCCAAGTGTTTGAGAGGACCCCATCGCAGGGGGATCATTGGTCTCCTAGGCAGGTCATGTTCATAAGGGTAGCGACAATAAGTCCTACATCACCTGTCCAGGCTTAGTTCTGTCTGTGGAGATGAAGGGGCCAGCTCATCAGATCCATCAGAATCCAAAAATCAGCCCTGTTGTAACAGCAGAGCAATTAGTACAAAGGCAACCCTGCCTGATGGCTGTAAGAAAGACAGTTCCTGAGACACCAAAGGAATCTTCTGGTGTAGTAATTTCCCTCAGGGGGGCTGGGCGAGAGAAGAGAGGAGACTGCAGGGAGAGGAAGACATCCTCTGGGGCCATGTAGGTCTCTGTGCATCCTGGTGTGTGGCGAGTTCTGATGGTCCAATGGTTGCAGTACATCCTTGGTTCCAGAGTGTGTTTTGGGCAGATGCATCAGAACCATAAAATCTGGAGCTGCACTTGTAGATGGGACTGGCAGATGCAGGGGCAGTGGAACAATTTGTATGGTGGGGGTCCTGAGAGCCACTGAACCAAATTGTAAATCCTGTATAGGATTGAAACCACTTCAAGCCAGGAGGGTGCTGCTGCACCCCCAGCGCCTCTAGTTCCAGCACCTATAGAAAAATGATCGTGCTTGTGCTTCAGTACCAGAGTCCCCAACGGACCCAGTGGATCCTTCTTCCTGCACACCTTACTCTCCACCCTGGGGGTTTTCTGCAGAGCCAGTTACTTAGTAGTCTGTGTGTAAGGGCTTGCCCGACTCGATGGGCTTGGGGAAGGAATGCGCCTTTTATGGACAGGGGGATGGGGTCTCCACTCCAGGGAAACAAACTACACTGAGACCAACTGAACTAAGCTAAAAAGTAACTATTTACAATCTTATTTACAGGTTTTGTGAAATGCTGAAGCCAGAAAGGACACTGGATCTTGACTCAGACCATGTGGAGTTAAGAAGGAATTGAGAGGGGGTTAACCTGCACCGCTTCTTATACCCTCGCTCAGGAGCATGAGGAGATCCACTGCGCATGTGTGGGCCAACCGACACAGCTTGTTAAAATCCCTGGACTCAGGCGCATGCAGACCCACATGTGGAATACACATAAGGACAAGAACTTGAAGAACTGACTCTTACCTGTCCAGCAGGACACTGAAATGCTAAAGGAGCCTCTGAAGGAGAGACCTTTGTACTGGAAATGGTCATGACTCTATGTAAATTATAAAAATGGTCATGTGTGAAGAATAATCTATGCAAATATAGAGACAGCCTCCATCAGCTCAAAAGAAAAAACCTTGAGATACCAGACAGAATTTAAAAAAAGTTTTCCATCTTGAACATCCTTAGGTTTTTGTTGAAAAATTTGAAGTCTGTTGCAGCTTCCTCTTTTATGAGACATCTCAAGGAGAAAAGCACCACAAAAGGACTGCTGTCTTTTGAACTAGGATCCACAGCCCCTCCTACAATGTCTGAAGGATGGCAAGGACTTCTTCAATTTCACTGAATCATAAAGCACCACTTTGGTCTAACACCTGAATATTTAGAGGCAGCTAAGAACTCTTCTGCTTGGGCTTTCAAGTATCTCGGTCATATGACTCCACAAAAATCATATTGGATGTCAAAGCTCTAGTGGAAGTGTGGATGGCATCCACACAAGCATCCAAAAAGGCAGCTACTAATGAGATTTTAAGAGGACCTGTTTCCCAGCTTGTGTTCATCTCTTCCCCCACCATATTTTGGGGAAGGAGGCTTGACAAGCTGCCCCATCCAGAATAGCTCTGGCAAAACATGTGGATGCACCAGAGGCCCAGAACACAACAACAGATGAACAAGACTCAAGGTGAAATGGAATGAAGCCCTGCTGCCACAGCTCAGAGGAAGAAGATAGAAAAGGAAGAGAGTAGGTAAGGTACGATGTCTGCTTCCCTTTGTTTTAATTTTCAATTAACGTATTTCGGCTTTTTGATTTCACTTTCTCTTCTTTCCCTTGCCCCTCATCCCCAGCTCCCTTTCGCAGACAGTGGTGACAAACAGCTGCAATCTTTGACTACCAGGGCCTTAGAATTAATTTAAAAATCTGAATAGGAAATTTGAAATTAACCTGACTGGCAAACTTCATCCTTTCACTTAATGTACTGCAACAGGAATTTCTGTAATTTACCTACAAGTTGTGGTGAAAGAAAGAAGAGTAATTTTGCCCCTCTGTGGTCCAGTTTTCTGGCCAAGAAGGTGGGTCACCTGGGGAACTAATTGGAACACTAAAGAACCATGTCCAAGAGGAGATGCCACTACGTGGAAAGACCACTGATCTGGGGTCACAGCCAATGGCAACCAAGTTAGCCCCAGACCGCAGCTTGGCAACTCTTCTGTTGTCCCACAAGAAACAGCCTTCTTCCCAGGGGATCCTGAATACAGAAGCCAAACACATCTGACATTCCACTGGAAGGCTGCTTGTCAAAAAGGCTGAAAAAGAGTGACCTTATACTTACTGTCACTGCTCTGTAGAGAGCTAGCTGATCATGTGGTACTGCCTCTCCTTGTTTCCAGTTGCTAAATTACATTACAGGATAGCTAAAATTACATTAAAAACTCTATTACTTTTCCATGTAAGCAACTGCTGTAGTTACCGCAAGAAAAGTAGCCCATGAAACTCATTAAAGTTTGTTCACACTATGAAAAAGTTTCAAAACCACTGTACTATAATCCAACCCAACAATGCCCCATTTGGATGGCAAATACTGCAGAGAATCCTTTTTGTTTTGTTTTTAAAATCCCATTCAATTATAAAAATAAAATTCATGTAAAATATATCTACTGGTCTTCAGTTTTAGCAAACACTTGTGCTTATAAACATTTAAGGCCAAATTTGAGTTGGCAGCATTCATATATTCTCTCCCTTTTTGGAAAGCATTTTTCTTCTTCCAGAATATATAAAAATTGTACAAATAGGTTTGTGATATGATGTAATATTTCAGATTAAAACTAAAATAACCCCCACAGATATTCTGTATCATAAAAAAAAATAAATTAAAAATCATGGAAGATCAATTTAAAAGTATGTGTACTCAAAGATGGTCACAATCATTTGACAAGATTGAGTCTTAACTGTTTAATGATCTCAAGGTATCTATCGCCATCTAGTGAACAACCACTATAATTACTACACTAGTCACTTTACAAATTACATTTTGTTTCAGAGTAGCAGCCGTGTTAGTCTGCATTCGCAAAAAGGAGTACTTGTGGCACCTTAGAGTTGGAATCTCACACACACACACGAAATTCATGCTGCCCAAATTTCCCCACTGAAAGTTAACCTAAATATGCCTGCAGTTGTACCAGTCTGTACTGAATTTCCAACATCATTAACTAAATACAGTTGTGTCAGATGGGATCTGCAACAAAGATTCAGAAGAGCACTTACCTTCTATAAGAAATGACATTGATGGCATATGTCAGGGGTCAGTAACCTTCGGCACAACGCCCACTGGCCAGGAACGGAGAACCATGGCTGCTGGGAGCTGTGGGGGGGCCATGCCTGCAGACGGTCAACGTAAACCAAACACCTCACGGCCCGCCTGCGGATTACCCTGATAGGCTGCGTGCCGAAGGTTGCTGACCCTGGTGCACGTGCTGCACCTCTCACGTGCACAGCTATGTTGCCCTTCATAGAAGGGATTTCTGCCACATCACATGAAATTCTTTTGCCATTAAATCCAAGTGTGCATATGAGGTAATTTCTGCCCTATTAATATGATTTCTAACAAGTTTTTAAAGAATGTGTAATTCCTAAAGTTTTTAGCCACCACAACACACTTGCATGGTCCAACCTACTTCTAATATGTCATCACAACCAAACCCAATCTCACCAAAATACTATTAATAAAAGTTAATAATATCGACAGTTTTCTAGTACTTTACACTATATGAATTTCCAGCTTTGTTTGTGTTTTTCACACTGAACTTTCTGCAAATATATTTACGGTGCAGCCCTCAACTACGGGATGGTTTGAGAACACAGTAAAATGTAGCACTTCAAAATCTGACCTACATCTATTCAAATTACATTCCCTGGAGATATTTCGTATCACCTTATTTACCTATGCACGTATCATCAGGTGCATAAGAAATAACATTTAATCACATTTCAAAGAAAAACTTCTTATATGTTACTTTAAATTAGATCCCTAAGACTTTTCCTGAAATTATTTTTTCTCATTTACTTCTTGATACAGACAGCCCACAGCTCCTGCTACTGACAGTAATGCAATTTGTATTAGCATTAAGTGACTGGCAAAAATCTAGGCACCAAGAGGTTAACACATCAAATGGTTTAAGACACTCTCCCTTCTAGCTATGGTATTGCAGCATTAACCAAAAAGAATGATTAAAAGAGGTTTGTTTTTTTTAAAAGTGAACTGAGTCTAGGTCTGTGGAAAAAATTAATTAAAAAACATCATCATTTCTCCTTACCTATTTACTGCCTACCCTTTCTATCACAGACCACTCTGTAACACAGCAGATATAATAAGTTTAATCAGTTTCTACCATAATTATATACAGGTATGATCCAGAGCTCATTCTGAAAAATTCTGGCCTTTTTAAATAGCTATGTGAAAGCAAACTTTTCTTTCCTATTAAAAAAGAGAGAGGGACAAGAATATGAGTATTAAAAAGATCAAACTGAAACCAAATGAGGCAGAGGTCTTGTATGACGAGTGAGAATATAAAAAAAATGGTGTGGAATTCATGGACTGTAGTCTAATTCAGGTACAAATTTTGTTCAAAACTGTATTTGTCTTGTAGTTCACTTAAGAAGTTGGTACAATAAGTGTCTGAATCTTAAATACAAGATATTTCCCAAGGATACTAAAATCTTTAGTCTCCCTCACACCAATCATTCACAATTACCCCTTGGAAGCTTAACATTTTATTTCCTAACTAAATATTTGCACTCTGTTTTTTGTAAGGTTAAATACGGTGGCTAGGCTGCTCAGTTTTTAAAAATAACGAGAAAAGGAATATTTGTTTTGATGGGAAGACGGACAGAATAATACAGACTTCATAAAGAAAGAAGAATGAAATCAAGGTTTTTATTCATCAAACTTGTCAGTGTCCCTTAAAGTTTTGGATCCTTTTGAGTCCATGACATGAATTGTAACTGCAGGAAGTAGCAGCATCTGAGGCTACGGCTATACTACAGCCCTTACAGCGGTGCTGCTGTACAGATGCACCTGCACCACTGTAAGCTATCTAGTGTAGCCCTTTAAGCCAACAGCAGAGAGCTCTCCTGTCGATTTAATTAATCCACCCGAAGGAGTGGTGGTAGCAATGTCGGTGGGAGAAGCTCTCCCGCCAACATAGCACTGTCCACACCGGCGCTTAGGTTGATGTAACTTATGTCGCTTGCGGTAGGAGAGTTGCTTATTCACACCCCTGAGCAACATAAATTATACCGATATAAGTGGTAGCGTAGACAGAGAGAGCAAGGCACCAATTCAACAAGGTTCTTAAACACAGGCATAACTTTATGCACGCAAGCAGTCCCATTGAAGTCAAATAGTCAGCTAAGCACATTGCTGAACTGGGGCCTACATTACCAACTGTTTCCCGTCATGGAAAATTTACAAGTAAACATTGATCTGGCTACAACAGACCAGTTCAACATGACAAACACCAAAGGAAGACCCAAATCTATGGCTACAACTTGTTTTATTATTTTTTTAATTGCTTAATTCTATTCTTGTCACCTGTCCTTCTGCATTACAAAAAGGCCAAAACAAAATTATAATTACAAAGCAAAAATGAAGGCAAAAGATTTGTAAGTGAGTAAAGACCAATCTACTACTCAATGAAACCTGGGATGATTTAAATTTACCATTTTAAAATGCTATTTAAGTGACTCACCTCTCTCCCTTTGTGTGTCACCAAAGCTGCCAAAGGCTTGGCATAGAATCTACTGTAGGAAAACCCCAGACAGCCGTACATGCTATTAGCTGTAAGCTTCAAAGCCTTCTGCCTGATATCATACTGAAAAGGAACATAACCAATATATTAATCACCATAACCACCAAACAGAAGCTGAATGCAATATTATCAAGTTAGCTATTTCTGACACCTATCAGCTCTAAACCACAAGGGAGCATCTTACAATTTGTTTCCAACCTCCATTTACTATTAATCACTCCTATTCTGCAGTCTGAGCAATGAACTTAAATAGGTATAGTGAAGGCAGAGGAGTGCTTCCATAAGACACACCTGTAAATAGAGGTCAGGATTTAAATCAGTCTGTTTCATCAATTGCTTGACTTGTCGCCTTCTCTCCACCAGCTTCCTGATCTCTTTAGGCAAAATTCCCATTTCTAGAGATGGATCTGGTAGTTCTGGAATTTCTTCTTGCATTCCATCCTGTCAAATAATCATTTATTTTACCAAGTATTTGCTTTAAAAGTAGATTTTTAGTCTATTAATAAGCAAGGACACGAAAAAGTTAGTTCATTTTTGCAGAGTAAAAAGGAAACTGCACTCTCAGTACACAGTTTAAGATAGCAGAAGTGAAAGTGGTTTTCATGCTTTTCAGCTGTATTAATTTGGTGCTGCTGAACCACTGGTACCCCCAGAATTCTCGAGTCTATTATTGTCTATTCACTTCCAGTACACTAGCACTCTTCTAATGCACCCCAAAAGACCTGGCTCTCAGATGTCACACTAGGAACAGAAAAAGAAAAGGAGGACTTGTGGCACCTTAGAGACTAACCAATTTATTTGAGCATAAGCTTTCGTGAGCTACAGCTCACTTCATCGGATGCATACTGTGGAAAGTGTAGAAGATCTTTTTATACACACAAAGCTATTACCAGCAGGAGAGTGGGGTGGGAGGAGGTATTTTTTCATGCTTTGTGTGTATAAAAAGATTTTCTACACTTTCCACAGTATGCATCCGATGAAGTGAGCTGTAGCTCACGAAAGCTTATGCTCAAATAAATTGGTTAGTCTCTAAGGTGCCACAAGTACTCCTTTTCTTTTTGCGAATACAGACTAACACAGCTGTTACTCTGAAACCTGTCATAGGAACAGAAAGTATCTGGGGTATATTAGCACCGCTGCAAGAAGACAGGTTAAAAATGAATTGTTTCAGAGCCGTAGGGACAAGAGTTTCAGATACCAATTGTATTTGAAGGAAAGCGAGACTATCGGCTTGTCTATATGAAAACTTAGTTTGTGGCAAGGTGGGGTGAAAATCTCTCTCACCCTAGCTTGCCATGCACTAACTGTCCATGTGAATCCTGCTGCTGCACCCTAAAAGTTCGATAGCGCACTTTGATCTACCTCACTGACACAGGAGCAGGATCTAGATAGATAATTAGTGCACAGCAGACTAGTGCAAGCTAGATTTACATCCCAGCTTGCCACATACAGTTTGCATAAATAAGCCCTAAATCTCCAGGTGAAAGAGTTAGATAATATTAAGTGTGAAGATTGGAAGGCAGCATCTGGAGGTGCCACTATTTCACATGTTGCTTCTGAGGTGAGTAATTTTTGACTTTCATATTTAGATGTTATTGGAAATGGTTATAAAGCACTATGTTATCTTGTATGATATTGCCTTCCTGATTCTCAACAATACCTCTGAATTTGCTTCTGAAAGAAGGACAAAGACAAGCAACATGGCTTCTCACTTGAGCTGTGTACAGAAGGAGTTATTCGAACTTGAATGCTTTGCCAATACAAGCCATAATGAGATAACTCCCACAAGTAATTCCTCTCCCCTTTCCAAGCACAAACATTTTTAATAAATAAAGAATATTGGAAAGATGCATATATCATTTTACACCTCAATTTCAGTGTGATAACAGTCTCCAGGTTTGGAATTTAAGCACAAAAATACACACTATTTTCAACCTTATTCCTTTGAAAGGGGATGGATATTTGTTTAAAAATTGTGTTTTCAGGCAATACTGCTAAGATGAAATGTGTTTGCCAGCCTATTGGAGCAGGGACAACAAGTATCACAAACAGTGGGGGCCTTTGCAAACACTTTTCAGAAAAGAGCAGCTTTGTATATATTATTGTTTACAGCTAAGAGCCAAAATAACGTATTTAAATCATTTACCTGAAGTCTCCTAATACACCTATCAGGGAAAAAAAGCACTCTGACCGTTTCAGGGATTTATAATTAAGAAAACACTGCCTGGCTTTGCAAGTTACAGACCAACATGTAAAGTCAAGGACAGATTTTACCAACAAACTTGGTGTCGTTATTGGCCTCATACGGGTGGGGTAGCTACAGTACAGTGGTTTACACATTTACATACACTTTCTGCTATATGCCCATGGATTTTCTTTGGATCCAAACACCCCAAATCAAGAGATGTACATAATTGTACAGATATAAATCTTAAAAAGAGTTCCAACTCTTGAACTGTGCCCAAATGTGAACACGGTGGCAAAACTACAACCACTTTCATAGGCTTCAATTAATCCGGCATTAGCTTACGAGACAAAGAAAGTGTCAGAAGTGGAACGATACACCCATTAACTTAGGAATGAGCCAAAAGCTTCTATGTTAACGAAGGATACTTCTGTATAATTATCACCACAAAGGAGAAAGAAAAATAAATCTAAATGTCCACAGTCCAGAAAGTTATAAAAAGGTATTGCTGAAGATGGACCATTCAGAAACGTTATGTTGTTTGATTTAACAGTTCACCCTGATCTAGAAGACAACCAAGAGTCACCCTCAGCCAGGGTGGATTAAAAAAAAAAAAAAAAAAAAAAAAAAAAAAACACAATTTAGAAAAAAAAATCAGTTTTTAATTTAAATTAAATTCAGGTTTAGTCTTAAAAAATAAACCTATTGAAAATTAAATCTGACACTGACAACCCATGTTGGAGCCTAAATTTATTATAGTCCATTAAAATCATTTACAATAAAAACAAAAACAAAAAAAATCCATGTTTGTTGGCAAGTTTAGGTTGAAGTCACTGGCTAAGCAGAGTTTATTGAAGTAGTAAACCAGCTTTTGACAGCTTAGCATCTTCTGCGGGTGCAAACAGAATTTTTTTTCATTTCAGTTTATTCAACTAGTTCAATTCAACATCTAGCTCACTCAGAGTTAAGAAACCAACTGGGAATTGAAAAAGCAGAAAAGTTTGTTTTCTTCTTCCAATCTTTGAATAAAAACCAAGGGCATGTCTATACAGCACCAACAAAGTGTGCCAGAGGGGTGTGATTTGTAAAGCACTCTAATGTGTTGCACTCTAATTGCAGGTAGACTCTGCTGTTGTGCTCCAGAAGGTGTCGAGTTCATGTTAACATAGTCCATTAACGTGAACTAGGTACTTTAGTGCACACCAGCAGGATCTATGTGGGGCAGTTAGACCATAACATGTTAGACCTTTACAAATTACACTCACTCTGGTGTCCTTCGCCAATGCTGTGCAGACAAGTCCTAGGTGTGAGAAGATCAGATCCCCTAGTTGTAAAATCTTGAAGGACATGGTGACCAGAAACAATCAGTTCAATTCACCGAGTATGGACAATACCATTTTTGTTTAATAAATCAGTTAGTTTTAAATGCAAAACTGTTTTAAACAGCTTCCTTCTTATGCATCCAGCACATTTAAGGCAATTTTATTTATTTTTTAAAAAAGAAAAACTAAAATGCTGATTTTGTGAATTTTTAACTGAATTTGAATTGCCACCTAAATAGAATATCACTTAGATCACATGTAAAAAGTTAATCACCTAGTAAATAAGAAATGCATGATTCACCATTTTCTAACCTAATACAAATATAAAAATTAAGCATCTGAATAAATGCAAGTTAAGCTATGTACTTGCTTAAATAACTGTATATAGATATATAGTGTATCCTCCTGATTGCAAGAAGTAGGACCAAATGAAGCGTGAAGGATATATTTAGTTGCAAATCAACATTTTAATAGTTACCAACCAACAAGAATCAACCTCTTTTTAGGAAGATAATCATGTTTTGCATTTGTATTTTTTAGTTAAAATTGATGATTTAAAATCATTAGTAAAAATTTGTGATTTAAGTAGCTTTGATTTGAATCTATCCATTTTACCTGCACCCCCCAAATGCAGCAGGCACAGAACAGGCTTCCTGAATTGACACACTGTTTATTCCATCATTGAACCCAACTGAAAGGGCATATTGCTAGTCTGCAGCTCAAGTAACTAGTACCACAGAGACAGTCAAACACCCCTGGTGGCTCCAGTCAATTCATATTCTCCAGTTAAACATTTTTGGTGTTCAGGACTATAGAACGGAGTATGTCCCATGGAGCATACATTTTGCATCAGATAGCCAATACATTTCAGAGACATAATAAACCAAGTGAAGGTCCAATCTTACAGCTGTATGGATTTCCCCCAACCCCATTTGGTAAACTGCAATTGAAAGGTTTCACAGAAGAAATGTTTTTATAAGGAGAAACATGAATAAGGAGGTTGTTTGTTCAGGTGAACAGAAGGAGCGAGTTCCAAGCATAAAAAGGACTGATATGGAAATATGCAAAGGTGAGCACAGAAGGAGAATACAAAAGGTAAGTTCAGAAAAGCAACTTGCAAGGAATTGTAGGAAGAAATTAAAACAGATGTAGATGGGGTGGAGTGGTGTAGTGACTAAAACGGGAGGATGAGAAATGTGAACCTAAAAAGAAGCCCACATGAAGACAATGTGAAGACAAAAAGAAGCCCATGGGAGAAGGATAGAATGGCAAGACAGAAAGTTTATTTCTGTAGTGCTTTTATACAGATGCAAGATGACATGTATGGAGGCCAGGGATGAGAAAAAAAATGCTTCATTAGTTCGGACGATGACAAGGCACAGAAAAGGGATTTAGCAGCATAAAAAAAGGTGGATTGTATAGAAGAAGTTGTAGAGGAACAAGAGACAGGATTAACTAAACCTTCAATAAATCCCCTTGTATGGGAGAGGATAAGGAATGGAACAACATGCCAGGGGTGCAAGCACGAGGAGTATTATTGAAAGGAAATAGATGCAACAGTTACAGATAGCACATTCAAGGAACTTGGAAGCAAAAATACAATTCCCTATATTGTGTTCTTCCTTGCAGGAAGGATTGTCCTCCTTGCAAGTTTGGAAATCGCCTAGCACATAGTGAGTGCTACCAAAAGTAAAAATAATGACGACAGGGTATTGAGATAAGCATGTAGGATCAGTTTCCAGCCAGGATGCTGTTACAATTTAATTCACATGAAACACACTGAAGATTTGAACCTCAAATCAGAACACTAATAAAGCACACACAAACCTCTGCCCTTTTCTGTGCATCTGATGACTCTCTCTGCACTGTGGTAAAACATATGTTGAACTCCTGGATAATTGAAGGGTACAAGCTGTTGAAGTCCAGAAGCAAAATAAATGTGTCATAAAAACCTGAAATAGAATACAGAGTAGAAGGTATAATACAGTGTGAGGATCCATATAATTATTCATCCCCACTAGATACCTAATCCAATGCCCATTAAAGCCAAATTAAAGATTTCCATTGAGTTTCAGGGCCCAATTCAGTAACTATAAATAAGAAATTTGACTAATATGGATGCATCTGTGGTGGGGGAGGAGAAGACTTCATACAGTGAAGTGGGGAGGTTTGGGACACGGCCGTGAGTGTCAGAAGTTTTTGCAGGAAAAGAAGTGACCCCCACTCCCATATTACATGGCTGAACCCAGACTAAGCTGAGTGTTCCCAGTCTACACAGTTTTGTAAAAGCTTGAGAAGTAGCTTGGATTCAAAGACCAGTGCACTATGTGATGTGTCTAAGCAACAGTCCTAAGAAAAGGTTCAGATGTGCTATTAGCCAGTGATTGAGGACTGTCAGAAGTGGAACGATCTAACCCCTCTTAACTTGCCAGGGTTAAACAGATAGCTTCTGTATTACTGTAGGATGCTTTTGTACAGTTATCACCACATATAGGAGAAACAAAGAAAAACCTTAAGCATCCACTAGCAAAAATATACACATGCTATACACAACCTAAATACAAAACCCCCTAATTTATCCATGATGCTGCATGAAAGAGATACTACTCTACTGGCAAACAAAATTAAGCATTCTTTCCTGTTTGTACCCAAAATGAAAAGCACATATATAAAAGTTACTTCTGTGTCTATATCCTTACAAGAAAGTTGTGCTACATTGCTTCCCTCCGACCTTCTCAAGATTCTGGCCTAATAATCATCATTCTGGATTCTTTTCCTTTCATATAAAAGGGGTTGCAGATTTTCCCTGCCTTTTGCTTTGAAACTTTTTGAACAAACAGCAATGAAACAGCATTTTAGTTTAGCTGGAGCTAACCTTCACATTTATGACCCGATATACTACTTTGAGCAGTAAAATTGCCAAATCTTACCCACTTTCGGATCCAACACTAGACCCCCAGCATATGCTGCCTTCTTTCTCCCTATCTTTGATTTATTCTGATCTTCAACATCTTCATCTTCATCCACCTGTATTTGGCATAAAAAAATTCCTACATCTAACCTCTATCAAGTTTCTAATTTAGAAGTCTTCATTTACAAAAGAAAAATTGGAATGAGTGGGATAAGAATGGAGTTTTTTTTCTAACAGACATCTACTACATGAATATTTTTATCAATATCCTGATTAAGGCTCTTTCCATCACAAAATTGCACTATGATTCACTGCTCTGGGAAGAGACTGATCACAAAAGATTACACAATCTTTTAGGAATCGTCACCATAGAACAGAGCACTAGTCTATGTTGTGTTTGACACCCAATGGTGGAGAGAAAGCAAAGTTACTTTAAAAGATTATTATTGAATTAATTTAAGCCCAAAATCTAGTTTACAAAAATAGTGTTTTTTAAAAAAAAAAAAAAAAAACCAATACACTTTAGATCAATAGCAATGCTTGCAATTTTTATTCTGATAAGAATTTTTTTTTTGAATTAAACATTGCCTCAGTGTAGTAATGCAAGTAAGGGAGAAAGTCAAACTGATTATAATCAAACCATGAAAGTGACTGCTGCTGTTGGGCATCTCAGCACCGAGAACGTCCCTGGTATAGTCTGAATGTGTTCTCCTGGTGCCGGAGTCGACATGGGTGCTCCCAGGACCAGGCCCAGTATGAACAGAGCGAGTTGCACCACAGTTTGCTCCTTTCTGCTCATGCTTGACACCATCTCAGACTTGGGGGGCTTATCACACAACAACTTTTTCCTGTGCCTCTCTTTGTGTGAGGACACTAAGCTCCTTCCTGAGCTCCTACCCCATTGCTCAGAGCAACCCTTTTTGATGCCCCAGTGCCACTTTCCCAGCAGATATCTTTGAAGTTGCCTATCTGCCCAAGGGACCGCTGGACAATACAGACCTGTCCATTAGACAGGTCTTGAAGCGTAGCTCTTCTGGAGCCAATGCCACCTTTGTGGATCATTCCAGAAGAAAGCGCTTCAGCCTCACATCTTGCGACCTGAAGTCGCTGCAGAGAAAAATAGGCAGCCCAAGCATCTGCTAGGGATACGGGATTCTCCCAGGCAGAATAGGCCCTTGCTATGTGAGTCTTTCAGGAGGATTAGCCCTCAGTCTTCCACAGGTAGTAAGAAGGAACCTAGCTGATGTCCAACCTGCTTAACTGCTCAAGCTAAACTTTCTAAGAATGAGGAGCACAGGGTACACGTGCCTCCCTGCACACCGATAGTCAAGAAAAATCCAGTCTTGCTGTGACACATGGCTAGAAGGGGTTAAACATCCTGCAAAATAAATAACCCTCAAAAGACATGTGGGGAGATAATGTTTGTGGTGTTGTGTATTTAAATATGTATGAGTAGGGTCGACAATGTAATGAACAGTCTCTCTCTATGCTGTATTCTGATCATTCAGAGATCAAAAGAACATCCTAGCATTTAAATGAATTATAAACACAGGATATCTCGGTATTCATCTCTCTTTGAAATGTATAGCAAATAATCTCTGATTAGTGGAGGAACAAGCAAATTGCCTTATGTTAATTCTATAAGTACTGGTGATGTAATTAGGATGACTTTGAAGGACATTCCTTTTGTTCCCTGAGGAACTCCAATTTGCCAAAGAGAACATAAAATTGTATAAAAGATTCTTGGGTCCTGATTCTGTCATCTCAGATCCGCTTAGGCTTCAGCAGGGGAAGCTGGAGTCACGAGACTGAGGTCCCAGTTATGCTGGTATGCCCTGAATATGATATTTGGACATTGGACTATAACCTATGAACTATTTCAAAAATAACTCTTTGCAACTACAACGCTCACCATCTCTGCTATGAATCTGAACCTAAATGAATTAAACTCATGTCTGTATGTATATTGATCTTTTAACCATACTCTCTCTCTCTCTCTCTCTCTATTTTTTAAGAAATTTTAGTTTAGTTAATAAGAATTGGCTGTAGCATGTATTTGGGCAAGATCTGAAACATTCATTAATCTGGGACGTAATGTATTCAATCCTTTGGGATTGGTAAAACCTTTTCTTTTATATGATGAAATACAATTTTCAGAAATCATCATATTTGACTTAGGTACCTGGATGGAAGCCTGAGGCCGGATCACTTTAAGGGAACTGTGTTGTTTGGACTTCTGAATAACCAGTAAGGTAAGAAAGAAGCTGTTTTTGCTGGCTTGGTAAATCTAAGTATTGGAATATCCACCAGCTTTATGGCGATTGCCTGCCCCATTCTTTGTTGTTCACCCTAATTGAATGACCATAGCTGGCCCACACTGGAACGCTGGTCACATTTGCACACAAGCTGCATGCGCACCTATAGTGGGACACGTGTGAAGAAGATATTAAGGAAGTTTTTTCTAAACACCTTATTGGTATCTATAAGGGTCTTTTCAACAAGGGAGAAACTGACTGGTTCACAGAAAAATAAAGGAACTGAGTATATACCACGTACCATTAAATGTACAAATTAAACACAAAAAAACCTGAAAAAATATTTGATAAGATTACTGATCTTGAAAGAAGTTAAGTGCTCCTGTAATTATAATAGGTAAAAAACTTCAGACAGCAATGTGTTTTTTCAAGTTGACAGTGTCCCTTTAAACCACAGGCTTTTCACTTCACACTTAAGACAAACTGTTATTTTATCTTGGAAAAAGTTCTTGTTGATCTGACGTTAAACTATTCCTGTGATTGGACATAATTACTTTTTCATGTTTTCGTAAAGAAAATGATGTGCAAAGGAAAAAGGTATTAGTGTTTTTATAAGAATTTATCTAAAAAAGATCATGGAAGAAGCAAGTCAAAACAAGAATATATTTGGGACCCACCAGCTTCTGCTGAGGCTTTTTAAAAACTTGCTTGTCAGGCACAATATAGTCTCTCTCATAAAAAGCATGAAGCAGCAGGAACTCATTACGCTCCGATCGCCCACCCATCATTGTCCTTGACTATGGAGGAAAAAAACAGAAGAATTCAAAACAAACTGGAGAAACCAAAATATTGATGCACAAAAATGAATTAAGACATAGATTTCAACCAGATACAGTCTTCTCACATATGCTAGTTTCTTCTACAAGGTAAATATCTATTTTCAGGGTTATGTAATTTTGTTTGTGGGGCTTTTGCACCACACATAAACAGGTCTACCAAATGATACAACCATCTGTCCATTTCCACCTAAATATTTTCATAGTACAAACTCTAATGTCAGAAAGAAAAATCCCATGGAGGTCATCTAAATTTGAATGTACTCCAACTAATAGTTTTCATCTCTTTGAAGGACAAATGACGCACACTATTCACAGTGCATAGTTAAGGAATTTACAAGCACTGACTCAGCTGAGGCATTACCCATACCAAACCCAGAAAGCACAAGGCAATAGTTGCTTTTTAGGTGAAGGGAACGAAAAGAAAATTACCATAACATTCCCAGAGATGTTTGTAATCTGCAGGGCTAGTGGAAGAACATTCAGCTCACACATGATCTGCAGAATGAATCTGGCATCTGTCCAGGTGTTCTCCAGCATGTACAGTAAGTGAGACGAATCACTGGGAAGAGAGGGAGAATGGCAAGTTTAAACCTGAAACATGTCGGTATGAATTTTGCAGAAGAGTAGACCTAAATTCTGTATCATGGCTCTAAGAGCTCTTCAGTGTACCTGTGCCAAATTATGAAGCAAACTCATTTAGTTGCAAATAGTAATTCAAGATTAATAGAATAAACAATGTACCTAAAGTAACATTTTCACAATGTAAGGACTAAGCCATGATCAGCAACACTGTTCTGAGAAACAGTGTTTGTAAAATACTTAAGATGAAAAACACAAAAGTATTAGTACCCTGCTACTCAATCCCACATCTGCCTGATAAACCAAGTACAAAATTATAGAGACAAAACTAAATAAAATTAAATGCTGTGCCATTCCCCAACACAGAACTGCATTAAAAAAAAAAACAAAAAAAACAAACCACTGAGCAATATACCTGTACATATTTCTTATCTCTTCTGGTGGAATTGTTACCCTCTCAGTTTTCAAAACCTGATGGACCAATTCAGATAAATGGTAGCTCTTGCAACGAATTAATTCCTTTGCTGAAATTTCCACATCACAGATCATCCGACCACAGGCTGCATTCCTTTCAGCAAAGCCACCTCGACCCTTATCCATGCAAAAAATAATAATAATAATATGTAACATCACATACTCAAATATATGCATACGGGGCTTGATCCAAAGGCCACTCAAGGCAGCTGGAATCTTCCATTTAAATCAATGGGCCTTGGATCAGGTCCTAAAGGAATTTTAGATATATTTCAGCAAAGCCTGTGGATATGAAGGACTGGGCACAGGACTCCCTTTAATAGCTAAGACTCAATCCTGCAAACCCTTACGTATGTGCTTAAATTTTGTTATTATGTAGTCCCATTGAAATTTTACAAATCTCAGTAGCAAAATTAAGCACATGCAGGATCAGGAAACTAAGAATGAATGTCTGGCATGGAATCTGAATTTTTTTTTTTTTTTTTTTTTAAAAAGACCATAATTTTTGCATGTTAACAAGCAGTTTAGTAATTGACAACACAAAAAAGTCATAAAAACAACAAAGGAGGAGAACAAAGACACACTGGTGGGGAAAAACAGGGAATGAAGTGGACACAAGTATCAGCAGAGAGTGTGGTGAAGGGAAGAAGAAAGAGAGAAGAAACAAAATTGAATGTTTAACTTAAAGTGGAATTTTTGCTATCAATTTAATTAAATATTTTAATCGTGTTTATAGCTAATAAAAAGACAAAAATAACTCCTCCCCTTAAAAAAATATTTCATTTGTCTTTCCCCTACCTTTTCCAATTTCAAAGAGAATATCTATGTAGAAGAAGAAAATTCCTTATAAAAAAGAGAAATTAAAACACTGAAGAGTTTTCTGGTTGTGATGAAAAAAAAAAAAAAAAGCATAGGCCTATAAAAAAAAAAAACTATGTAAGAGGGAGGTGCTGTAGTTAAGTATTCAGAATGTCATGTTCTCAGAACAAGAACGTAATAAAACTAGTGAAATATAATTTAACTACTCTCTATGGGATGATTCACCAGTCAATCCAAGCCACATTTTCCCCTCATTATACAGTTGCACTAGACACAAAGACAAAGACATCTTTTCTCTATTACAGTTATTAATCTGTCATTACCACCATCTAGTTGAGAAATGTAAACTAAATTTGCCTAACTTGAAAATTAGTTTAGCTTATTACTGTAATAAAATAGTCATACAAACATTCATTATGTCTGAACTGGGATGCAAGAAATCCAACATGACCAACAGTCAAAATACATCAGAGAGGCATTCAAAATACATTAGCTAAATTAATTCATTTTAATCACATGCAATGTAAAAGAACTTAAGAGAGACTTAAGCAATCTTTTACCCCAAGCTTTGGCATGATGGACCTCCTCAGTCGACCTATCTTGGACCAGTGAGGGACTTTGCACACATTAATTCTCTGCAGCAGCACTTCCAGATCAAAGCCATAAATATTATGACCCTTGCCACAAAAAGAAAGCAACAGAAAAAGGTTATAACAAATGCAAATTAAAGGACTTACTTTCATGTGTTTAAAAAAAAATATAAAGGGCAAAGGAATTCTAATCTAATTGATGGCATCATCAGCATACCTCTTATTGGAAATTCTAAGGGAATTTATTCATCAGCAGTACTCATTAGTCCTGACATTAACAACACTGCTCAGCAGAATACTGAAATAAACTTTGTTTCATTATAATTGGCTCACAGTTCATACAGGTTCTTTCAATTTCATTCTCATGCCTCACAGCTAGTGACAGATCTCAATTTAAATTCTCTATTTAACCACATGTGAAGACATGTTTAAATAATTCCTTCTCCTTCCACTCATAAAACCCTCCAACTACTGATGTAAGTTATATATTCATGGTATCCTAGTAATACCATATTCCATGCAGCATGGTACATAAAGGCAGAGTTCTTACATATTTAAAATCAAACATAGCTAAATAATGCCTTTTAAAGTTCAGAAATGCAAGAGAAACATAACCATTTGTTCCCTGAAGGTACTAGTCCCAATCCTCAGCTGAAACCAGGAAGAACACAGCACAACTCAGGAAGTGGAAATGCAGAAGTATTTTTAAAAGACACCTTTCTGAAGGGTCATTGTGCACCAGGCTTAAGTCAATGGGAACTGCAGGTGCTTAGCTCTGAAAAATCAGGCCACTCAGTTACCTAACTTGCAGTATCCAAAATTTTGAAGTGTTGATATCAGCATTTTCACTGACAGAGTCTTTCCACAACAATTATAAAACTATTAAAGAGGTACATGGATATTTGCTACCAGCCATTATTAATTTTGCCAGCACTGCTCACTTCAGTAATTTGGTAAAAATAAATCTCACATTTCCCATATAAAGCATTTATCAAGTACAAAGAAAGGCTTATTTTGCCACAAAATAAACTTAACTGACCCATGGATTTTTTAAAAAAAATATTTGTGTCTTGATTTTGGTATCAAACTATCCAAATGACATTAACAGAAATTACATGAGTATTTGGACAGATGATGAATAGACCCATAAGTATCAATATTCCACCTTCTCTGGTAAACCCAAAAGCTTCCCCCCCCCCCCCCCCAATTAAGGAAGGTTGTTATTTTTTTAATAATATTTAAAGTGATAAGGGCTACAACATACTCCTGAAGAGCAATTCAATATCACATGTGTAAGTATGTACACCTGCTCTATTTTATAACCACTAAAGCAAGTTAAAATCATGATGCAGAGTGAAATAAATGTAAAAGCTTTAAGGGCACAAAGAAACCAAGAATTAAGTTAACATCTGCCCAGTCAACATATTTCTTAGTTCATATCTATTAAAAAGTCAAGTTAATAGCTACTTACCACAATAATATCTGGGTCAATTTTGTGAATCTTCGCAAGGAAAAAACCTAGCAACGTTCTCTCCGTTGCAGCAATCTCTACGTTAGCGTTCTAAGAGGAGCAAGAGGGAGTACCTGGTTTCAATGACCCAATAAATACTAAAAGTTTAAAATAAAAACCCGATCCTTCACTGATGAGTTACAAGACTACAATAATAATAAACCACTGCAGAGTTTTTTCCTTCATAATTGAAGGCTTCTTGTTCTCATGCACATGACTACAGAAAGCTTTTCTCACATACCCTTTTCTGTTTTGCTTTTGGGTACAAGTGTTTCAAGAATCTTGCTAGAAGTCAGGAACAGCATGACAGTGCTACATATGATATACATAACATTTGCCCACAGGTTTAATATCACACACACAAAAAGAGTAGGTTACATTTTTGTTCTGCCAAACTTTTTAGTGCCTCTTTTAAAATGAAAAGAGGATTTTTTAAAAGAAATTTGGATGGACTTTACCGCACATGAAAATGAGAGACTAACACAACCAGCTTGAAATAAGTATAACAAAATAAAATACAATGTAAACTGCTGCACAAAGCTCTGCCAATGTACCTCAAATCTTACCTGCAACATTCTTCCTGAACCTTCTGAACTGCTAACTGTGCCAAATTATATGACAGTTTTGTAATATAAGTAGTGACAGATCAGCAGGTATGTTTTCAAAGATGATGTAAAGATTTGAATGTACATTTTCAGAGACAAAAGCTAGTGCTAGCCTAGACTGATCCATGTAAAACTCTTCCCCCTCAATTCAAAGGCAGTACCTCAGAAGGCATTCTATTCTGAATGTTAAGAAAATAAGTTACCTTGCTTTTAATGATTTCTTTGAAGTCATAAGGGAAAATACAATCGTTTGGTTTGGAAATAACTGCAAAAGAAATCATAAGTGGTTTGGTCTCATTTGAGCATATGGTATGAAAAACAATGTCATTTGTTAGAAGGGTTTTTTTGGGTAAGATTATCTAAGAGTCTTTGGATCAATGGTCTAGAAGAAATGCTGCCTTTATCTTATTATGTAGTAACAGTGTGCTTGGCACTGTACAAGATACAAAATGAAGTCAAGACCATGCCAAGACTCAACAACTGAATTAAAATGAAGCTATCTACTATAAAACTAAATTTAAGAGTTTAAACTTGATTAAAAAGCTACTTTTCTGGGATGGAAATTGAGGAGTCACTGAACAAGAACAGATAAGCAGAGGACAATCTAATCTAACATCTTGCTTTTAACAGGGACTTCTATAAAAAAGAAGTCTCAGCTATGTTTAAAGAAATTTAAACTCTGCCATGGCTTTTGAGTTAAAATTACATTGATTTTATGTTTTTCAGAGTGGTAGTTATTTTAAAAGAAATTAGCAATAAATAAATCCAATAAAAGTAAAACTATTAGATGTAGGGTTGGCAGAATTAGAATTTTTAATAATTGACAGATAGTATCGGTATATTTTTAAGCATTTATTTCTATTTTTTATTTATTTAAATGTTCACAGTTGTGGGAAATTATGGGGGAAAATCAGGAAAAAAAGAGGAGGGGCAGGCAAAATGATTTAACAACAGTAGATGTTGAGATTCAAAAAGTTAAATCTTTGTAACTGTTAAAACAAATTGTCAACATCCCGTGTTGAAATATACAAATTAATATCCATAAATCATACTCTAGTAAGCTCCCAAGCAGTATTTTTCTTACTTTGCCTATCGTAAATTTTGATCATCATCGATGGAAATATTTTTTCGTCATTTGTGAGAGTGGTGAAATTGATGTTTATCAACCTTTACCAATACAAATCTATTCCTTGCAAGCCTAAACCCTAATTATATGTCATTAGCCATTTTCAAACTGTGCCATGGAGCACTTGCAGTTTACATCCTAGCTCCTGGACCCCTGCCTCTAAGGGCATCCAAAAGTCTGCATGACTATCAGTTGGGATCTGGGGCTATGTAAAGGCATTCTGGGTTGATAATCCCGTTGACCACACCCACATGCTCAACTGTGCATCTTTTAAATTTTCATGTTTCTTAATTTCATATTACTGCCTTGAGATCTCAGTTCAGAATTGAATGAAGCTATTGCTGGCCCACTTCTAGCTGAACTTTTACTTTAAAAGACTGAACTGTTTTTAAATGAAAACTTTTTTTAAAAAAAGCAACAAGCGAGAGGAGAAAGAGGACAGAAAGAGGCAGACGATGTTTGGAGGGAGGTTACTTTGCCTTCATAGACAAACCCTAAGATTTCTACCAAGTAAATGGAATATCAAGTAAGTTTAAAAATAGGGAGGAAACCGTTGGGTAGTGAAAAAATCCACTCACCTCACCTAATTAACTCTCTCCCCACCACCACTCAGGCATCATACCATTACTGCTGACAGACAGTGGGGAAAGCACTGTTCACATATAAATTCTTGCTTGTACTTCTTTCCAATAAACATTTTAAAAATAGATATTAAAAAGAATCAAGTGAAGTTATTGAAGCAAATCTTTAAAATTGCTCTACCCATAACCTGGTCCAGATACTCACCACAGAAGTGTGTCTGGAAAGGAGGCTGAGGAGGTGCTTTATCCAAACAAAATCTTTGATGGACTAGAGCTGCAACAGCCATGATCTACACCAAGAAATGAGAAATACTGTGATAATAAACACACTGATGTGCATCTGCATATTTACATCAGGTTAACAGTATCAAATTGCCCCTTTCCTTCTATCCCTCCACTCTCTTTTGAACAGCCTTCTCCAATTGCTCCTCCTTTTTCAAAAAAGGCAATCGCCTACTTTACGTGAATTGCAGCTGCAAATTGCTGAAGTCTTCAGCATTGTTTATTGATCTTAAGTAGCACAAACCACCTATTGGATTTTGATATCAAATACAGAACTGGGTGGAGAGAGGCAACTCTGCTTCATGAAGGATTTTGGTATTTCAAGACAGTTTTGTTCAGATTTGGAACAAAATTTTGACGTTTTCTGCAAATAGGAAATGAAGCGCCAATGAATGCGGGGACAGAGCCTGTGGTCCCCAACCCTGGGACACTCTGCTAGGAGGACTGCCTCAGTGCCAGGAGCTCTGGGGTGCCAAAAAGACAAAAGCACTCGGCTTCCTGAGGAGCCAGAAGCCTGGAAAAGAGCAGGCTCTTCAGCAAGCCACAAGACCAGCTGTTGAGGAGGTAGGCAGGCAAGCTGGCAGGTTTCGTTGGAACTTGCTCTCCACAGAATGTTTCAATTTTGGTGAATTGGCCAAACTCCGACAAAAAACACTTTGCCGGAATGCTTCTGACCAGCTTTAATAAAAGAGTTTGTGGGAAACAGTACAAATAATCTGCACATATAATCAATACTGGTATCTTGTACTACAGGCTAGTAGGTCAGTATTAGCTTTAGCTTTTTTGGAACTTTATTCTGGTTAATGCAGGTTTTAGAAAGTTAACATGGTGAGAACAACTTGTTAGCATGTTTAAAATATAAAGTTTAAAGCATTTAATTACAGTGGGTAGTATAAAGCAGTGGTGGGCAACCTGTGGTCCGCGGGCCGCATGCAGCCTGTCAGGGTAATCCACCAGCAGGCCACAAGACAGTGTTTACATTGACCAATGGCCAGAGACGTGCTGGCCGCTGGTTCCTGCAGCTTCCATTGGCCAGGAACAGTGATCCGCAGCCACCAAGAGCTGCGGGCGGCCATGTCTGCCGACAGTCAATGTAAACACTGTCTCATGGACCAACAGTGGATTACCTTACGGGCTGCATGAGGCCAGGCCACAGGTTGCCCACCACTGGTCTAGAGTTGTCAAGGTTCCTTCCCCACTCTGAACTCTGGGGTACAGATGTGGGTACCCGCATGAAAGACCCCCTAAGCTTATTTCTACCAGCTTAGGTTAAAACTTCCCCAAGGCACAAAATCTTTGCCCTTGGACTAGGGTAAGCTGCCACCACCAAGCGCTTTAACAAAGAACCGGGGAAAAGGACCACTTGAAGTTCCTCTTCCCCCAGCAATTCCCCCAAGCCCTTACACCTCCTTTCCTGAGGAGGCTTGAGAGCAAACAACTTGAGCACAGACCAGCTTGGGTTTCTTAGGACCCTAAGAACCCAATCAGATTCTTAAAAAACAGAACTTTATTAGAAGAACAAAACAAAGAAAAAAGAAACACTCTGTAAGATTAGAATGGAAGATAATCTCACAGGCAGTCAGATTCAAAACAGAGAATCCCTCTAGGCAAAACCTTAAATTACAAAAAGACACAAAAACAGGAATACACATTCCTCCAGGACAGCAAATTTACAAGCCAAAACAAAGAAAACCTAACGCATTTTCTAGCTAGATTACTTACTAACTTTACAGGAGTTGGAGGGCTTGCATCCTTGATCTGTTCCTGGCAAAGGTATCACAGACAGACAGACCAAAGCCTTTTTCCCCGCCTCCAGATTTGAAAGTATCTTGTCCCCTCATTGGTCATTTTGGGTCAGGTGCCAGCGAGGTTACCTTAGCTTCTTAACCCTTTACAGGTGGAAAGGATTTTGCCTCTGGCCAGGAGGGATTTTATAGCACTGTATACAGAAAGGTGGTTACCCTTCCCTTTATAGTTATGACAAGAGTCTATTGCTGTGGTATTCTATCTTGATAAATAAAAAGTGGCGGCAGCATAACAGCTAGTATGAGAGTTTAAATCTGTTTCCCATTCTGCTTTAAAAATTTGTTTATCAGAGGCAATCCTTTATTTTACCCAGAATACATAATGCTTAAAAGCCACATTATTGGGTGTATATAATCTGTTGTGTGTTTCTTTAAAAGAAAAAGATTTATTTAGTCTTCTATAACCAAAGATTGCATTTCGGGGTGTTTTCCATAAAAAAAACAAAATTTTATATACAAACTGAGACCCTGATCTCTGAGCAGATGGACACATCAGCCCACAAAGGGGTTCACCTGCACAGATCTCACTGCGGAATCAGATCCACAGAATCAGGTCTATTGCAGACATCACAATCGAGGCTTTTTGGTTGCTGAAGTTTTTCCAATTACTAATTCTTACTTAGCATATGCCATAGAAAAAAATCAAACATCACCAAAGCTGATGATTTACCTCATGCTGGTGAGTCTTCACATTCTGAATTGTCCTCATGTTGAGAGACATGATCACAAGAGGAGGAGGAGGAAGATCTTTAACTACATTCACCAAGTCAGGTTTCAGGGCCGTTGCCTCCACCTTACACCAACTGACTGAATGATTCAAGGGCTCTGCAGAAACAAATGAGCCACTTACAAGAATGATAAGGTCATCATGAGGAGAAAAAAAAATGGTTACCTTACAATAACTGGCTCTCCAAGTTGTTCTGTCCATGTGTATCCCTTTAAGTATGCTTGTGAGATGAAACTCATCCAACAGCTGAATACCAGGTTATTAGTGAAACTGAAATGTCACTGAAATGTCCGTGCCCTGCTTGTCCTCGTGTCCCCTAACCAAGGGCAGAGAAGCCGTAACCATCAATCAGTTCCCTTGCTCATTCAGAATCTCCATTTAAGGGAGATTCTGAAAAAACAGGGAAGAAAAGTAGGTTGTAGGATCCACACCGACAAAACATCATGAAAAAACACAGTTACTATAAGGTAAGTAATGTTTTTAATTCTTTGAACATTTGTCCATGTGGATACCACCTCTAGCTGACTGGCAAGCAGTGCCCTATCTGGAAGGTTGAACTGAGGAGTCCAGACTACCACCAACTAATCAGCTATTTTAACACTGCCCTCCCAAATTTGGTATCTGATCTTGCAGCCAGGTCAAGGACATAATGTTTAACAAAAATGAGGGGACTATTTCAAATGGCTGCCTTGCAGTTCTGAGATAATGGGGATACTTCCTTGTCTGCTGAAGCCTGAGCTCTAGTCAAATGACCTGTGATATTTAGAGGAAAAGGAACAGCAGCCATATGACAGAAAAATGAAATACGCTAAGTGATCCATTTAAATAATCTGAGGAAAAAATGGCATGTCCTCTGGAATCACCACTTATAACAAAAAAGGCAGGGGCATTGCTGAAAATGGGCTTTGTCCTGGTCAGGTAGCATAGCAAGACCCTCACTACAGCTAAAATATGAAGTTTCTTCTCCTCTGGATAAGTGTGTGGTTTTGGAAGAAAAAGAGGGAGATTAATATATTAATTTAACTGAAAGTCTGACACGAGTTTGGGAATAAATTTAGGACGGCTTCTCAAAACCATCTTATCTTCGTGGAATGTTATGCAAGAAGGGTTGGCTGTGAGACTTTGGCGTTCACGGACCCTTCTGTCTGACACAGTGGGGATGATAAAAAGATATCTTGAGAGTAAGGTGGTATAGAGTATTCAGAAGAGGGTTCAAAGGGAGGCCTCAAAGGACAATATTATGATCCCATTTGGGAGGTGGCTTCCTAAATCAGTGGGAAGCGGGAAGCAATTCTTAAAAATCTGGATGCAGAAGTGTAAGAAAAAAAACAAACATGATTCTGGGTGGGTGGCATGCCGAAATTGCTGCAAGGTGGGACTGTAACTGAACAGAATGAGAATCCAGAAAAATGTAGATGGATGATATAAGGATCTTGGTAACAGGAATCCAAATGGATCAAGGTTGTGCTGGGCTGCCCAAAAAGAAAATCTTTTCACCTGCGAGGAGTACATTTTTCATTACTCATTAGGGACTCCTGCTTCACTACAGAATTTCTTGTGCATATAACAAACAGTCTCTGTCAGTGGCACTTAACCCAGCCAACATTCAAGCTGTCACGTGTAACAATTTCAAGTCTGGGTTCAATGTGACCGTTGTCCTGTGATATTATTTCTGAACAGTTTGGAATTGCTATTGGAGGCTGAGTTGACATTTGGAAGCGACCCATTAGCCAAAAATGCCTCAGCCAACAAGGAACTATCAGGATCTGCTGCATTCAGACTTTCCATATCATCCTGGATATTAGAGAGAATTGGAGGACATGCATACAGGAGACTTCGATTCCGCCATATGCCATCCACATGGTGGGTAAGCTGGGGCTCTGAAATGAGGGATTCTGGACTGGAGGAATGAATCATCTCCTGATCTTGGAGAGTGATGAGGTGAAGGCTCCCAGCGGCACTGGATGGGGAAGAAAGTATGGTCAGGAAAAGGTCTCCTCTATCTGCAGTGCTGATCTCTCAGGCAACGTCTGTACCAGGAGCTTAGACATTTGAGTCAGTGCCGGATGACGCGCACTCAATAGCAAAAATGGTATGGGAGAAGAGATAACTTCCATCACCAATAATGCAATAACCAGAACAGTTACTGACACTATCAACTGAGGAACTATTTCAATTTTTTGTAGGAATCCGTATCAGATGTAGGGACCAGAGTAGCCTCAGAGCCCTTCGGTGCCAAGAAGAAAGTTGAATCAGTGTCACTTGCCCCTTTAGTATGAGGACTTCACTCTCCTCCAAAGAATTGAGTGTAAAGGAAATAACTCTCCTGAGGCCTCTCAACTTTTCCTTTCTCAAGGAAGTAAGATCAGTACCAGGTTTGATCCAATGTTCTGATCTACCTTAGCGCTGTGTGGAAGAGGCAGTACTTGTCTTTGTTGCTGGAGCAGCTAATAGTACTGAGCACGTCTTTGGCTACCAAGGCTTTTGGCCAGTCAGTCCCGAATTTGACTTCTTACTGATACCAGCCTTTGCAGCTGCATCCTGGATGTCATGGGAGCACACAGACTAAGAGGTGGAAAGTCCCATCTTGGAGTTCCATGCCCATTCTTGTGGGTCTGAAATGCTCCTCACAGGCTGCTCCAGAAGACACAATTTTAGCCTCTCTCAATTTTCTTGTTCTGGAGAACGGACAACTAGCAGATGGAGTATCAATTAGGTACAAGGCTCTCACCAAGACAAAAACAAACTGTCTGGAAGGGGAATAAGCCAGTCACAAGATGGGCAGGATTTGAAGCTGCTATTTTAGGTGGTTGTGGCACAAGGTGCTGAGAGAAAATAAGGTGTTTTTTTAAAAACACAGAACAAATAAAGAAAAAGTTGAAGAAAACACAGGAGATATTTAAGGAATTAACCCTAACAAGCTAGATAAGGATAGAGAACGGATTACAGGGCAGCAGGCAGACGCTGCCTGGTTCCATCTCACTGCCAAAGCTGGTAAGAGGGAACTAAGAAATGGTTGCAGCTGCTCTGCTCTTTATGCCCTGTGGTTGCTGGGAGCATGAAGACATGTAGGGAGAAGGCATGGCTCCAGAGACACTAATGTTTAAAGATTCTGAATGTGTACGAGGTGCACATGCACACAGAGTGGGATCTCCACAGACAAACACTCAAACAATGACCTAAGTTGAAAGCACACTGGGTGTTTCCAACCATGTTATTTTGTATAAACTATTGATGGAGTAATTTGTACTGGGTGTTATCCAGAAACAGTTCCAGAACTCAGAGTAAAGTTAAAATTAAACACTTATGATCAAACACGGTCTCTGGGCCAAGCATGGCGATTGCCTAAATTCCTGTAACATTTTACACTGTGGCATTACTGGAGCTAAAAGGACACTCAGAACCATTTAGAAGTTCGGTCGCAGAATCAAATCAATTTTTTCCTTCCCTCTCCTCTTTAAGGGGGGGTATCACAAGAAGCCCAGTTACCTTACTACTGTGGTGCCGTTGCCCACTCTTTGTATAAAAAGTGACATTCTGAAGGATCAAGTCCCAAAGAGCACAAAACAGAGAGTACAGAATTGGGGGGAAAGGGTGAAGGAAGCGAGGGGAGAAATCAGTTCAAGAGCTGTCAACATTGAAAAGAGACCAATTAAGCAAATCTTGCTTGCCTCTCAAAATAAACTGCTTTCTAATAGGTCCTGTTTATGAAATCTAAACATTGCTTCTCAGAATACTGCCCTCAAGAACTTCTAAAAGATTTGACAAAATAGAACTGTACTGGTCAACCCATCTACCATCCCCCTCCAAATTTATTTTTCAGCAATTTATTAAGTATTTGACATGCAAATCCTCATACGTGGATTTTTTATTTCCAGCCAGCATGGCCCTTTGATCTTCCTACTCATCAAAAGAAGTTCCAGGCTAGAAGTGTTAGTTCCAAATACATGAGAAAACGTCTCTCCTTTCAGATCTTGAGGAAGCCGGGGGAATTCAGCCTGACATAATCAAAAGAAAGGGATAAGTCATTTTATTTTAAAAAAAAAAAAAAAGGCATATCAACATATTATGCTCAAGCAGTAGTATAAACAAACTAAACCATATCTGAAATGTGCCAGTTTCACATGAGTGAAACTCCATCACATCAGAGTGTAATATAGCAACCCAAGAAGTATCAGACTATTGTTTTAATAAAACTCTGCATAAGTAGGTTTTGGTGGATTCCATTTTTATCAGTAAATATCTGCAAACGTCAATTTCACTGAACTTACACAAACCAATGAAAAAGTATTCCCAACAACAACTGAAATGTACCGATATGAAAAGTAAGAAAAATGCTGCTTGAGAACTTAGAGTCAGAATCCACTGAATTTTAAATTAGGGTTGTTACAAACTAGTGAATGAAAAGTAAAAACAAGTATGGTTTGTTGATTTAAAGATATTTACTCTGTATATTTTGACATGTGATGTTAACAATTTGTGTTTTCATGATTTATAAAGCTTAACTTTTTGAAACTCAAGGTCTACTGTAATTAAAAAATTGTCTGGCCTCTTCTTTAATTTTCCGCAACTGTGAAAATTTAAATAGGAAAAAAAAAGAAGAAAAAAATCCTTAAAAATAAACCCATATTATCTGTGGAAATTATATATTAAAAAAAAAAAAAAGGAAAATCTGCAAGTCTACACATAAGCCAGGAAATTGATCCAAAAATGTAAATGCCAAAATCTGTGTCCATATAGGAAACAAGACTGTGTTGGTATCAGCCATGACCCACATAACTCAACATTTTTAATATAGAAACTGCTTAAGTAAATACTGCAAGTTAATTATATCGTTTTATGCATCTGACAGCTTTCCAGCTACAGCCACTGTTTGCAGACCAATAAGATTAGAATGCTCCTGAAGTGCTAAAGCAGCATTTTGGGCAGCTAACATGCATTTACTTCACCCTTCAGATATGACCTTAATCCCTGCAAAGTGGCTGAATGCATTAAGATGGTGCCTTTAATGTCCCCTTCTCAGCAATTAACAAAATGTATTTAGAAGGGAACACTGTCAATTTGAAACCTTGTCAGTTTTTTTTTTTAAAATGATTAAAATTTATGTTACTATCCCTGTCCCAGAGTCCCGCTGGGAACTTGTGGGTCTGTCACTCCATTTCCCTCATTTCTAAAGAAAGTTTCTCTTGCCCAAGAGCCTCATAAAAGACCAATACAAATGATTAAACTGACTACACACAAATGTCCTGCTATCACAAGGCACTTAAGCATATGCCTGATTTTAGGCTTGAGAACAGTCCCCTGTGGGTGTTTAAAGTTACACACATTCAAATACATTGTTTAACTGAGCCCAAATGGCACAAAAGTAAACAAAAAAATAAAAAAGAAAGCCTGACTAATCAGGAATAGATACCTCCATAATTAATAAGTCATTAACATTGATGGATGAAATTATTGTTTTAATTTCATCACGTTTTATTTTGGGGGGAGTGCAGCTAACACCGAGATATATAGAAAGCTTTAGTAGATCTATGATATACGGATTTAAAATGTTTTAATTTGTTATTCACTTTCAGTTTCATTGTAATTAACTAGCTATGGCAGGGACTGGCCAGCACATCAATGATATAAGGAAAACAAGCAAACGAAAAACACTAAGTTAAATAAGCTCCAAAAGACAAATTTTAGAAATAAAAAGCAACTAGTTTACACGTTGTGAAGTGGGTGTAGCCATAAATAAGGACAAAATTATGTTAATATATGTACTTAAATAAGATTAAGTTCAACAGAACTATTCCAGTGATGTGGCCTCTGATCAGATTAGTTTTACTCACCAGGTACCTAACTTCTAGGTAGTCAGACTTCACTGGAACATCCGGGATCTCAAAAGCATAATTCTTTTCAACTTTCTATGCAAAAGAAATACATTTTAAATACTATGTATTAGGCGCTAAGATTTTTTTAAAAATATCAGTATACTGAACATTCTTCCCAATAAGAGAAAGAAAGGAATAAAAACCAAACGTGATGCAAATGCTCATTCATCTGATCTCATTACTCTCCTTACAGCAGCTAAATAAAGCAGCAGCTTTATTATTGGACAAGTAGGTCTCTAACGTCATGTTCATAAGCTACCAGCGATGCTAAAGCAGGCTCCAACCACACTTAGTCCTTGTCTACACTCCACTTTTAGCGTTAAAACTTTTGTTGCTCAGAGGTGTGGGGGGAAAAAAAACCACACCCCCAAATGACAAAAGTTTTAATGATGAAAAGCACCAGTGTAGACAGCTCTCCATCCCTCGTTGGGAGTGGTTTTATTTGGTCGTCAGAAGAGCTCTCTCCTGGCGACAAAGAGTGGCTACGCTACATGCCTTACAATGGCACGGCCGTAGTGGCACAGTCGTGCTGTTGTAAGGTGCGCAGTGTAGATATAGCCTTACTGTTCAAAACTATGTTAAAATTTCCTGGAGGCTAAGGATTCCGGATTTGCACGGCTAACCTATGCTGTTGCACCAGCTGGAGAACAGCACATTGCAGCCATTATGCAAATGGATGGTGAGGAGTCACTTGCGGCGTGTGTTATTTGTATTGCCAGAGGTCCAACTGGCCCTAGTCATAAACCAGGACTCCACTACTGTCTTGTCTTTTTTAAACACATAGACAGTTCAAACCACTTCTTGTGGATTTAACCTATGGAGTAAAAGAGAGCATGTGAGCCTCTCTGATCATAATTACAGTGACGTGCAAAGAGCCATAAAAATGCTATCTGCCCATTAAGTGTTCCTTTCAGAGATTAGACATGGAGAAGCAATGATTGGCTGATAAGTTTCAGACTGGAGTCATGTTGCTTTCAAATTGATTTGTCAAGAACTTGCCCAACTTGGCTTGAACAGGCTCCATTCCTGCCACAATCAGTGGTAGGTGTATGGGGAAAATGCTATGCCTTACAGAGTCTACTCACAATCCCAAGTTTGGTGTTGGCAAAGCTTTGATGGGCACATATAAAATTACTGCCACAAGCAATGGTGTGCTAATGCCAGATGTCATCACTTCTCACAGCATCTCCAATATAACCAATGATTTAAGTTACTGTTATTTCCAGTAGCAGCCAGAGTGTCCGAGAAGCCCCGCTCGGCCCACATAAAAGGTGGCATGGCAGGAACTTCCCAAGTGTGACGGTTCTGTTGGCAAAGCTTACCCTTTACTGTCTTTGTGTTCTGTACAGCACCTAGTACAATGGGGTCCCGGTTCATGAGTAGAGCTTGTAGGTGTTACAATAATACATATAATTCTCTCTCACTATCTAATACCTATTATATTTTTTCAAAGTGTTACAAAAGTCACTCTACTTGGACAATTCTGTGTCCAAGAAGTTACTCCCAGCACAAAATTAGCTCTCCCATACATCCATTTTGGATCATCTTTTAAAGTTTCCCAGATTGATTCTAAGACTTTACAGTTTACTTTTTTAAAGCACGCACTTCCTTGATTGAAGTTATCTTCCCTTTGTTCCAATATAAATTATCGGGTCATGGACTAGATGTAGTTCTATTGAGCGGGTCACATCAGTTTGGTATGTAGCAATATTTTCACTTAAATATTTTCAATCATTTTTTTAGGAGAGGTTTTTGAGCAGTGCTGCTGCAAAAGGGCAAGCGCTGGCAGCTATCAACTGAAATTTACAGGATTCTTGTCAGTTTCACCGCTGCTATTCAGAAAATCTTGTCAGTTTTACTACTGCTAATCACATCAATTTCAGTCAGCAGCTGTTGGGGTATCCAAGATCATATTTTGTTTCAGAAACATCATGTGTCAGTGTTTCCAAAAATGAAACTTATGGAATTTCCAGTTTCTGGGAAATTTCAATTTTTGATCTGAACTGGAACAAAACCAATATTTCCCACAAACCAGAAATCCTGAGTTTCAGCCAGCTCTGCACATAGCCACTGTAGCTTTACCACTTCAACATGAAAACAAAGCAGATTAATTATTTCCTCCATTATAATCAATTTATTCTGAAAAAGGCATTGGTATCTGAAGTCATCTTGCTATAAAATTAATGAAAACTTCCTCCAAGTATTTCAAAAATAGCACTGTTAATGGAGGAACTGAATATAAAACATTAAAGCTACAGGACAAAATTTTAGAGCCAATCCTTTTTTTAAAAAAAGTCATTGTTTAAGCCTAATGGCCTTCTCCTAATGGCCTTGGAGAAGCTAATTTACTATTTTAAAATCGACTTCAAGGAAAGCTGTATTTGTTTCTTAGGCCTGATCCTGCAGCTCCATTGAAATCAAAGGCAACTTGAGCGAGAAGAATTTCAAAGAATTAGCAAACTTTCATAGACTAGAAAGCAAGCCTTTTACTACTGTAGTTTTGTTTATTGAAAGATAAAGAACAGGCCAAGCATGTTGTAATACTGAAGTATTAATGCCTCAATAAAAGGCATGTTCTTTGAAAAAAGTTCACAAAGATGCAAATCCTATGATTAAAGGTATTAATTTTTCCCATCTTTTTTGGCAATGCAGGAACTATGATTAGCTAAAGTTTGCTTATGTAGTGTTCAAAGCTTTATAGGAGACCATTCCCCCTAGCCTCCCCCAGCTAGCTAAAGTCTTAATATACAGAGAAAAGTCTATTCAGACCTGGTAGCAAATTCCCATCTGAACAGTAAGATACAACATTTGCTTGTCCTCTCTCAGACCAGTATTTCGTCTTCACACAGAAGGCCTCTGTTTGATATCTTGCTATGCAATGAACAAAGCTATCGTCATCATGTTGAAATACAGGCCTGTCTATACGGACAAGACTTGTACTGGGGTAACTGCAACACCCAGTTTAGACACACTGCGTCTGTATAAAAGAGGGTTTTGCACTGTGGCTTACCCCACTTTCAAACATCTATAATCTCTACCTGCAGTTGTATCTTTATTTTAATCTTTATCATCTCTTCCCGTATCATCTTTTAACTGTCACTTTGCACGCGCACAAGTTTTTTTTTTTGTTTTTTTGTTTTTTTAAAAAAAAGTTCTTCTGATCCTTCAGCACCTTTTCAAAGGACAATCCAAAGCATATGCTTCCAAGTCACTGTTATTGAAGCCCGCTTCATTAAACTTTAGTTATTTTCTCAACTTCAGGGTTCTTCCTGAGCAGTGAGCTACCATATCCTTGCTGTACACCCAATCTTAAACTACCCACCTACATCTCCCATTTACAAGTACATTATAATGAGAACACACAAGTAGAAACAGTGAAAAAAATTCAAAGGTAAACTTGTCAGAATTATTTTGATCATAAGAAATTCTGAAACAGATGAAATATGTGTTGTGGAATGTGCCAAAGAATCATACAATCTGTCCACTATTGAAGGCTGAAAATACTGCACTGTTACATATTTGCTGCACAGATGTATGATATTTATTGGGTGAACTTGCTATTTAAGAGGCATTTGGGAAGCACTTGCATTTCCATCATGCTTTAGAACATTTAGAGTTGTCCATCAATATTTTGATTTTCCCCTCATTTTACACACCTGTGTTTTTATTCATTCTTCCTCTGTCTTCCTCTGCCTTTCAAACCACTTGCCAAACATTTTACACAAGGGTATAATGACAGCACTGATCACTAATCCAAGAAAATCAAAACTAATCCCAAAGTTATACTGTAATTCTTTGTGAACTCTCAACTTGATACTCCAAGACACTCCAAAAAGTAGGAAGAGCCATCTGACCACTTAATTGAAGAAACATGATGCTAGCATTGCACTCATCTTCATCCAAGTCTGGACTGCAAAGACACACTTGCATTTTATCCACACATATTAAAGAGGGAAAAGGGAAAGAAAAGTTAATGAGTGTTTGTGAAGTGATTGAATAAGCTTCCTCACACAGCTCAAGCAATGCTCTTCAGTCCAGATTTGTGATGCCCTTGCTAGCACAATTTCTGTGTATTTTGCTTTGCAGAACTGTACCTTTATGAACAGATTCCTCTGACACCAATTCTCTATCCCACATCACGTCTGCCTCTATTTTCCGATAGAGCAACCTTTTCTGCTTCACCATTCTCTTAACTACTTGTGGAGTGGCCCAAATACGTAGAGGAATCACAAATGTCAAGCACAACTAGGGATCCAATGAACAGTTTAGATCTCAAGATGGCATCCTAATTCCCACAAAAAGCGAACGTTATCTGCCTTATTAATGGTTTGCAGTACAGTAGTGTCTAGAAGCTCCAGCCAAAATCAGGACCCCCTAATATGCTAGGCATTGTACAGTCACATAATAAACAGTTCCTGCCCAAGAGAGCTTAAAGTCTAAAGAGAAAAACAACAGATAAAAAGTGGAAGGGAAAAAATAAGCAACAAGGTGAAACAATTTGTTCAATGTCACAGCAGGTCAAGGGAAGAACCAAATTTTGAGTCCTAGCCCAGTGCCCTATCCAGAGGGCCACAGGTGGTTTTCCCTCTTGTGCTCAATATTCATTACAAAAATTAGGATGTTTAAGAGAAATGAATATTGGCAGTCCAGGAATCAGTACTGTGAGCATCACAAAAGGACTGCCATTTAGTTGCTAGCTCACCTGGGCATGTACATTTTCTCTATTCTAATAAGCGAAGCCATATTGTGTGTATCCCTCAGCAAGCTTTGGGCAAAAAGTGCATTACAGTAAACAGGAAGTGCTACATAAATGTAGTACGCTGACTTCTAGTATATGTGGCAGAGATGGGGAGGAAGAAGGAAGACCCTGAAACAGTTCCATTAGCAGTTTGGGGTCCACAATATAGAAACAAAACTGATTCACAAAGTTGTGTTGGCTAAAACTGTTCTATTAACTAATCCGTTGGCAGGATTTTAGCAGGGTTTGACATTTATAATCATGATGGCACGTATACAAACTGTTTGGTCATAACCATATTTGAAAACTGTTTTCAATGTAACAAGTCGTAGTATGAAAAGTCAGGATACAGCCTTAGATCTCAAAGAAAGCTGACTTCTCACAGAGATCATCCTGCTGACCTTTTATCAACATTCTGCCATTAATCATATTTGCTTTGGGGTTAAAATTCTGTTCTATACTAGGCCCATCTCCAAACTCTGCTTCACTTATTCTTGAGTTGAGAAAGATTCAGTCAGTCACTGCCTGGCTGTTACAGGAAAACATACACATACACGCCAGTTATAACTTTGCCTTTTCCACCCACACACCAACCAGCATTGCTATCCACTGAAAGTTTTCTGCCCTCCGAAAACAGAAAAATAGGAGGGGATTGAGCATGATGTACAAGAGACACAAACCTTGGATCTGAACTTCATGATCTTGTATTTTACAGCAATCTGGTCATTAAATTCTTGGTAGACATTCATCATAGTCACAGGATTCTCCGTCTCTTTACCAGAAGTTAGGTCCATTTGCTTTAAAGAGAGTCAAATCAAATTATTTCATTTACAGATTCTGACAACAAACATTAACGAAATTAACAAGCCAACAAAATTCAGAGTTGTTTTAATGGGTAAACTTGACATACAATCAAAGCTTGTAGCCAAGGAATATTATGGCACCAAAATATATTAGTTCATAAAACATCAAATTTATGAAATACCACTGAAAACAGAGGACTTGGAAACTTAACATGGTAAGCAGGAGGTCACTCAAGAAGACTGCCACCATTAGTTTCAGGTAAAGGAACTGCCTTTTTCTTAGCCACGTCATTATAGCTTGAAAATCAGGGATAGTCTACTCTGCTTTTCGCATGATGAATATCACATTTGCAATAATCAGCACAGCCTGTTTCAGCCATGTAAACAAGTCAAAAGGCATTTTACTTCAATAGCTTCCTAACAGCAGCCCACTGAAATTCAGGCCTACCATCTCACGTGGCAGTAGATAGATAGTTCTCTCAATATTTTTCACTGTCACACAACAGCTGACATAGGTCTCTGCTGATTCAATCCACACTTTACCAAACAGAAATACCACACCTGAGAAAGGAAGAGAAGACTAGATATTAGGGAACCAAAAATTCTCAAAGATGCTGCTAGCAGAAAAGCTGCCATTTTAAGTATAACTAAATAAAGATTAATTCATCCCCAGGACCAAAGTAATTTCCAATGTGTAGTCCTTGAACAGTTCCATCTGCTGACAGTGCTCTACAAATATCTAAGCAATCGCTTTATAAACCTAGTACTTATGTGGTCCTTCACTATACCTCCAACACTGTGGTAACCAAGCAATGCCAAAGACAGAAGATGGTATCACACCACTATCTTCTATTCTCAGAGTTCTATTCTTATAGCTTCTCATTCCCCCTAAATTGGTTTAAGAGCTTCAAAAAATCTTTTTAAAAAAGTAGGTGAAGAAAGAAAATGCTGAAATGTGTGCGATATCAATCACTCCTTAAAAGGCTCAAACCATCTAACACTCCTCCATCTGGAAGGTAACCAAGACAATGAAGCCTTTTCCTTACTCAGTTCTCCAAGATTAAGACTCCTTTGTACCCAATGAAGTCGGTGGAAGGCCTTCTGCAATCCACTGAAAATTTCACTTAATAGTATTTATCAGCTTCAAAGTCCCAAACTTACGAATTTTAGCAGCAATAATTCCCATAGTAAAATCCAGAAAGTTTTATATTTGACAATTCACTACTCAAAAAAAATAGCACACACAAAAAACAAGACCCCACAAGTACAACAATCTTTCCTACAACTCCAGGTCAATGAAATAAATGAAATAATTCCCCTGCCCCAAGGGCTCTCTTGCACGGTGCTGGTCACTTGTCTTTTTCAGTGTGTATACGGGGCCACTAGGAGGGTTAGTGAGGAGAGTTCATTGCATTCAGTATGCTGAAGGTACCCAGCTCTACATCCCCATCACATTTGACTCTTCTGGAACAATGGGATGCATTTCCCAGTGCCTAGAAAACTTAGGTCTTGTATGACAGCTAGCTGGTTGTGACTCCATCCAGGTAAGAGAGAGAGAGAGAGAACAGTGAGGCTAGGCGAAGCAACTGGAAGTTGGTGGAATTTACATCAGTACCCCTCACAAAGGGAGTGCGACAATACAGGTGGACAACTTGGGGATGCTGTTAAATTCAGGGTGCTCCTGGATGTCCAGGTAACAGGTGTAGCCAAAACAGCTTTTTCACCAATCTTTTCTTTTCATTGTGGACCTTGCCACAATTATCCACATTTGTGTCACCGCAAGAGTAAGGTATCACGAACCAGCTATAATGCACACTACATGGAATTACACCTTGGAAACATTTGAAAACTGAAGCTAGCACAGAATGCTGCAGCCAACTTAAGTGGACTTGTAAGATGGGAGCACATTAAACCAGCTTCTGGGTAGAATTCAGGAGTTTGGTTTTAACTAGGCTTGGAAGGATTACATTTTTATTGGTAAACGTCAATTTCACTCCCCCCTCCACCCCACACACACACAAATATTTCTATTGATAATGGTAGATTTTAACAGACAGGAAAAATTAAGAACACTGCTGCTCAAGAACAAGAATGTTTACTCTGTATAGTCTGACGTGATGTCAACGATGTGTTTTAACATTATACAACATTAACAAGTTATAAAGCCTTCACTTTTTGAATCTCAAGATCTTCTGTCATTCAATCACTGTCTGACTCCCCGCTGTCATCTGAACCTCTTCCCATAATCTCCCACAACCATGAAAATCTACATTGATAAAAATTTTTAAAAATGCTTCAAAACAAACATTTTATTCCCCACCCAGAATTATTAAAAAATAAAAATCACATTCCGATAAGCCTAGTGTTAACCTATAAAAAAATCCCTACATAATTTTGGACTTGGTGGGAGCTGGAGCTCCTTCAATAATAAACAATTTTGGGGGGGGGGGGGGGGGGGGGGGGGGGTATTTTCAATTTCAGGACTTGGTCCACCAGAGCCCACATTCTCTTTCTCCCCCTCCTCCTTCATTAAGCTTTTAATAAGGATGTGAGCTAAGGTTGAGATATTTATGAGTAGTTCCTGGTTTATTCTTAGCTTTTTAAGCTATGGGACAGGCGACCAGAGCACCAGATGGACACCTATTGTTTTATTTTATTATTCATTTCTTCGAATTTTTAAGATAGGAGTACAGCCTTCCAATTCTCTCCATAAAACAGTTAAAGGGAATCATGAAGGAAAACAGAGTCTATTTCAAAGTTACAAATTATTTTAGAGTCTTATTTATCTTGCAGTCTAGCTTCATTTCAAGCAATGTATTTGACATTGTTTATGCCCATTTTCCATAAAAATCATGAAACTATTAAACAAAAACAATGTCAAAATTTACTTCCCCCCTGCACTACTAATTGAAACCAAGTGCAGTCTATTATTCAACCTTGAAAATGTCACAATAAGGACAGGATATCTCTTCTCATATGCAAGAAAAATAAATCCTTTCATAATTATGTTCCATTCAGCAACCACTGAATCAAGCCAAGATAGAAGTAAAAAACAATAGCAGGGTCTTCAAGAGTAGCTATTTTATATTAGAATAACTGATTTCACCATGACTTCAGTGATCACTAGCTGCTCTCATGAGGAAGCTTTTCAACGCACTCAGCATACAAAGAGACCGACTCCTATTTAACCCCTTGGCACCACAAGTTAAGAAAGGTGTAACTGCAAAATGCATTATACTTAGCACTTGGAGCATTAGTCCAAAGCCTCCAAAATAGGTATTTTTCCTCTACCACTAAGAGTTTGAATGAGGTTGATATGCATGAAAGACAGGTTCCAAAAGCACTAGAGCTATGAAATAAGTGAGCTAGGACTGAGGTATCTTGGCAGAGCTTTATGAAGATTTTTGCACATCATCATCTATTGCACAAACAGTCTGCCTCCTCTCCTCCAACTCCTACAACACATGACTTGTAATACAAAGACAGGTTTATCAAGACACAGGAGACCAAACGAATGATCTAATCAGGATTTCAAATTAGATTTTCAAAAGCAAGAGACCAGTTCATTTAACTATTGTACCACTTACCCAAGAAGATAGAGACATCAACTCATTCCTAGCACACAGAGGTAAAGAATGCCTGCATATTCCCTTGATTTAACAGCACTAAAATCCTTTTCCTTCCCCCTAACACTATAACAGACCAAACATAATAGACAAGACTTTCATTTTGTCAAGTGGTTATATCATATAGAGGGAGGAATAACCCTGTGCAAGTTACAAAGCAGCTTCCGGGGGAGAACTTCAACAGGCTTAGAGGGCAGCTAGGCATCCCTCAGGCTCCTTTGAAAATCCCATCCTTAATGGCTAGAATCAAATGAAGGGAACGAGAGAGTTACTTTCCATCTTTAAATGTGTAGATACCTGGTTGACTATACTGATCTTCGTAAGCATCCAGCCAATAAAACCTAAAGACTTGATCACCATCTTCCCCGTTCACTAGTGGCAGGCAACTGGGGTCCACTTGAACTTCTGAGGCAACTAAATCAATTTCATCCTTATCCATTCTGGTCCAACAGGACATATCGGGGAGAAAAGAACTTCTGCAAGTATTGAAAAACAAATGAGTAAGGTTGTATGTTCACTACAACCATAACTTTTGAGAAGACATGACTTAAGATCCGTCACCAGAACTAGCTAACATGCAATACTCCATTATTTCCCCCACAAATATAGCTCTCACATATCCAGCAGACAGGCATTGAAAGTTGCTTTGAACTATTAGACAGACCCTAGACATGCAAGTCATTACAGCATGAGTAATCCCATCAGTTTGCAAGGCTACCTTCAACTGTAAGCTATTTGGGGTGGGACAGAGTCATTACTTGTTTCTGTGAAAAACTTTGTACACTTCAAAACCATGATTTGACTTCTCATAATTTTCAGTCATGAAACAGTATTAAAAATGTGCTTCAAAACTCTCCTATATAAGAAAAGGACCTTAAAATCCTTACTTTTGCATTTTTAACTTCAATGGCATCACTCTTTGCCATGGGAAACTGGCTTTAACGATCATTCATGTTTTGGGCAATTATAAGGTATTTGGTAATATAAATCTTTAGTGATTCCTGATTTCTGCTCATCAGCACTAAGCATTCCACATTACGTCACCAGCTCTTTGCAATATATATTGAGCACTTAACCTAAAACATTTCACTGTTTACCCAGACAGGAATGGTCTATCCCCAGAAACATGAAGTATCCCTTTTCTTAAGTAGCAGTCAGCCAATCTACTCCCTTCAGCCTGCACATTTTTAAAGTCCCTACAGTGCAATCACAGAACAGTGCCTTGAGAAAAAATAAATATGTAAATATCAAGTCCAAATATAATGAAGTCATAAATAGAACTTCTTTCAGCAAAAAAGGTTTTTTGCAACCACAGATCCTTACAAAAAGGATGCATCTTCCTTCACAGAAACCACTTGCTGTGCCTCTTTCTCTTCTAGTTTCTGTTCTTTCTTCAGGGCCCCGGCAGTCTCTGGTATATCCGCTTCCATCGGTTCATCAAAATCCCCATCCTCAAAATCCATCATGCCCTGATCATCTTCTGCAAGCATTGTAAAAAGAACTAAGAGGTTTAATCATTAATACAATATACTATATCATTCTAGTACGTACATACACATAGTATACAACGTTAATGTGAATCACCGAAAGCTATTTTCATACTTTGCCCCAATGTTACCTAAAATATTTTAGAACATGCTACATTTGCTGTCTCCATTGCCAGAATTTTTAAAATACCTTGAATAGCTTTCTCTGGTTTTGCCTTCACCAGTTCTTCATTTTCCGCAGCTTTTATTGTATACTCAGCACCATTCTCTTTATGGACTGCAGAAGGTTTTGCTGCATAAGTGGTATGCTTAGGATCAGAGGTAGTTGGAGAAAGAACTTCCTTTCTGACAGTAGTGGGAGCTTTCCTTACTATTGGGGTTACTACCTGAAAAAATATTTTAGGCACAAATTAAACTTTAATCTTCCTTAAGTTAAAGGAGAACTACAGTGTTTAGTTATACATGAAGTTGGCAACAAGGCCTACAGTCAGGGTTTGGCACACTCTTCAGCACGACGCCAAATTTCTCAGCAACAACTCCTCAATTCCGTGGCAACATTTATTCTACCACCATTTCTATTTCCAACCCCACACTCAAAAAAAGACAGTTCTATGGGTCATAGTTGAAAACTATTAATAGACAGCGTTTGTTGATTTTTTTGGCCATGAGTTTTGGGCTGTTCTCCCCAGGCCTCAGCTCAGGAGCTAAGAGGCTGGCCTCAGAACCTCCTTCTCCCCATTTGGGCCAGGCAAGAATGGAGCTGGTTGTCAGTTTCAACAGCTTCTCTCTAGCTCCCCAGACAGCCTAGTTTGCCAGCATACATTGGTACAGCCAGGAAGTTAAATTCTCGCTCCCACAACTCTCTTCTGACTTACTCCATGGAACAGTGCAGGGAGTGCGTACTGTACTCCAATTAACTCACAATTGTAAGGGAAGCGGTAGGTATGGTATGGCAGGGGAAAAATACAGTTGTGAGTCTAGCTGCAGCAAATTGGTGAATGCCAGTTTATGTAACCATAGTATCCAAATTCCACAGGGCCCTGATTGAGATGAATACGCCCCTCAGACCGAAGAGGTCTCTACAGATGCAGACATAGGACACTGCATCATTTAAGACTGTTTACATTTGCGGGGGGGGGGGGGGGGGGGTCACTGAAACCATAAAGGGAAGAACAATTTTTCAATGAAAGGTCCAATTCTGGAGCACTGTTATGTAGTAAAGGAATGAATCCCACAGCCACCCCAACAGAGGCTACACAGGGCCCTGCCCATGTTAAGGCAGCCCAAGCACTTTTTCAGTTGTTTATAACTTGGCCAAAGTAACTGTGTGGACTGAAGTTTTACAGGCTCTTTCTACCTCCGCCTGATACCTCTTTTTAAAGTTTCAGCCAAGACCATTAATTTCCAACAGCAAGGTCAGGGGAAAAGAGGTTGTCTTCCTAATGTTAAAATTGGTTTCCAATCATTTCACTGAAGAGTTCCAACTTCCCTATGCTTTGTAGCAGAGACTCAGAAGTTGATCGGGGGCAGGCCCCTTTTGTTATTCAGGTTAGATTTAGCTGAGCTATAAGCCTCCAAAAGTTGCCATTTGCACACACAAGGCACGTAGAGGCTTGCTGCTATAAAAAAAAAAAAAATCCCTAAATGTTCTCACTACACTTTCGCATGTTCCCAAACCCTCTCTTCAGCTTCCAAGGTCTGCTCAGAGCTAGAGCTTCAGATAGGACATAGGAACAGCTGCAGCTACCTCATCCTACCCCCCTGCCTTTAACCTTGAAAAAGGTGTTCTGGGCTGGGAGTCATGAGACCTTCAAAAGACTGGTGATAGTTCTATGCACTTTATTGAGCAAAGCCTCACTAATGTCATCATATAGTTCAGATGGGGAAACTGAGGAACAGGAAAATGAAGTGACTTGCTCACGGTCACAGAAGGCCAGAGTCTCGGCCATGAATAGAACCCTGGTCTCCCAAGTCCCAATCTAATGCTCTAAAGGTCCACTGTCAGCCACTAAATGATACAGGTCTGTGCAGCTGATCTATTGTAAATCAAAATAAACTACTGTAAACTAAAATAGAGTTTAAAAGATGTTAATATTTATTCTCTCTACTTCTTTTTACCTCGTCTACCCCAGATGCCCAATCATTATTCTTGTCTTAAATAAGCCTTCCTTTGATCAAAGTTGCCTATTCCCTTTCTTACTCTCCGAAATCCTAGACTGTTACCTTCTCCAACCTCATCCTCTCTTATTCATCTTCTGCCCTCTGCTGAAGGCACCTTCACTAAGGTACTTATGACTCCTCCTACTTCAACCAAATAGACACTTCTCTGTACTTATGTTTCCAGATCTGCCTACTGAAATAGAAAATGTTAGTCACTACCTGCTCTCTTCCACTTAGTTTCCAAGACTGTCTTCCTGGTTCTCATTCTACCTTGTGGACAGCTCTTAAAACCTCTAATTGCTCCTTCTGGGACAGGGGTTTTCGAACGGTGGGTGGTGACCCCTCAGGAGGCCGCGAGGTTATTACATTGGCGGGGGAGGGGGGGGGGCGGGGGGGGGGGAAGGGTTTGGAGGTCACAAGCTGTCAACCTCCACCCCCAAACCCCGCTTCACCTCCAGCATTTAAAAAAAATTATTTAACGCTATTACAAGTGTTTTTTAATTTGGGGGGATGGGGGGGGAGGGGGTGTTGCACTCAGAGGCTTTGCTGTGTAAAAAGGGTCACCAATACAGAAGTTTGAGAATCACTGTTCTAGGGCCATCAGACGATTGGCCTATCTAATCCAGCATTCTGACAATGGCCAGTATCATATGCTTCAGAGGAAAATAGTAGCACGGACAATTATGGAAGAGCACGTCTTCTTCCTAACCTATGTCAGCTAGTAGTTGACTAACACCCCCGAAGCATCAGGGTTTAGATCCTTATTTAGATATGTGGGTAATTTTTTTAATCCTATTAAACTCTTAGTCTCAATAATCTCTTGTGACAAATCCACAAGTTCATTATTCATGGTGTAAGAGCATGTTTCAGTTTTTAATTTGTTTTTTCCAATTATACTGTCATTCTTGTATTTTAATGGTAAACAGAATTTACCTCCTCTATACCATTTGTATACTTCAATCGTATCGCTCACTAAAAACTGTCCCTGTATGCTACATCTCTTTCTTTGCCCATGAACATTTATCAGCCACCTCCAAATCCCTTTGACCCTCTTCCCTACTGTTGTTCCTCAGTTTCTCTTTTCTGGCCCCTCTTTTTCTCCTCAGTGATCTTATCTACTCCCCCGGTTTCATCTACTTCTACTACACAAGATGATTTTCAAATTCCAGTGGCTTCCTCTTCACCCAGTCTTGTATCTTATTGCCTGACATCTTTTGGATGCCCAGCTGCCATTTCAAACTCACCTCCTCAAACATTAACTTCTCAGCTTTCCTGTTTCTGTATCTCTCCATCAACAATTCCATTATCCGTCCCACTTTCCAGGTCCTGAACCTCAGTCTTTGACTCTTCTCTCCTCCTTGCAGCTCTCACTAAGTCTTTTCACATAAAAATTCTGTCCTCACCTCATTGTCTCCACTGCTAAAATCACTGCCCATATATCAAGGCTTTTGACATAGCAATAGCCTACCGTCCAGTCTCCCTGCTTCTTAGCAGTGAGTCTCTCCAAAAAGCTGCTGCTAGAGTCATCTTTCATGCCTCCTCTCAAACCATATTACCCCTATCAGAAGTCTGCCACTGGTTCCCCACCTTCTGCAAAACTGAAGGTCCGTATACGCACCCACATTCTTAAATAATATTTCCCCTATTTACATCTTCCCATTTTCAACTTTTTGAACAAGCTCTTTGCAATCTTTCTGCCTTATCTCCTTTTCCCACCTCACTTCATGCCTATTTCATTGTGCCCCCATCTGCCAAGCGTCTTTTCCTCCAAATTCATTTAAAAATTCATCCTCCCTTAATAAACCCTTCAATATCCTTTTCTCATATCTTGTTTAGATAAGCTTTTTAGTGCATATGAAGTATCTATGTGTAAAGTGTCATGTAACTCTACAGCACTGTATGAATGGTTTAGTGATAACTGAAGCTACAGCATGTACTCATCCAACTATAAAGATAGTCAGAGGCAAAAGTGTATTTTCATCTCTATATTAGAGTACCAAAAAGGAAATTACAGACCTTGTTTTTACTAAGGAAGCCAATAATAAAACAGGAGCTTACTTATTCAAAACATAAGTTAGTCATAAGCAAAAAAAAAAAAAAAAATCATTAATTTGGATCTGCAACTTTACCGTATGGGCCTGTGACTGTACAGAGAAAGGATTCAGTGAAGCTCCAACAGGTCTTTTCTTTTTTAGCTTTACAACTGGAGGTGGAGTTATCTGAACGGTCTAAAAAGGAGGATGGAGAACATGAGAATGGCCCATTAGAATTTGACAAAGACAGAAAAAGCCACCCAATTTTTCTCTTCTCCCTCTAACCCTGCATGCATGTTGCATCAGCTACTGCAAAAGTATCAGAGTCCCAACAAAAAGTGACACTATGAAGTGTCTTCACTTAGGGAATTTGGGGAAACGCTCCCAAAGCAAGTAAGAAATCCTTCCCACCAACTAAGCCACTTTTTCCCCCCAATTCACTTAAAGTGATAAGGCCATAAGGATTCTAATAAAGGTTTTGGTTTTGAGTGTTAACACTGTGAAAAAACTAACTTAAAAAAAAAAAATCATTAAAAGCAGCTACATAGCTTGCTCCTAAACTGGAGGAGAATGCAAAACAAAGGCCCAGAGGGTCCAGAACAGCCAAAGCAGTAGTGGGAGTATGATGCCAACTGATAATATATTATTATACAAAATCCTGGTGTGAAAAGAAAGTCAATAAAAATTTTAGATCGTAAGTCACAGGACAGGGACCATCTTTCCTTGTATTTTATACAGCATCAAGCAGACTGCTAGCATTTAAATGAAAGAAGGAATCTTGATGACACAAGTCTTCATGAATTTGGTTTGGATGAAGTTTGGAGATCCACAAGAGCCAGAGAAATTCAGTTAAAAATGTGTGGATGCAATGGAAAGTTTTTCAAATGCTTCCCATCCCTCACCGTAGATTTTTTTTAGACTACGGTTAATATGACGTATGACAAAAAAAAAGTTAAAAAAATCAGTTATGGCTGAGAGTCATAAGTGTGACGTGTTCTCTACTGAAACAGTCTGTAAAGTCAATAGTTGGGGAGGAGGGGGGGAAAACGAGGAGTCCTTGTGGCACCTTAGAGTCTAACAAATTTATCAGATCTTACATCTGATGAAGTGGGTTCTAGCCTACGAAAGCGTATGCCCAAATAAATTTGTTAGTCTCTAAGGTGCCACAAGGACTCCTCGTTTTTTTTTGCTGATACAGACTAACACAGCTACCACTGAAACAGTTAAGGAGAATGTGTTAAGGAAGATTTGTAGTTGATTTTCTACTAGTAGTTGGCATACTAGTGGACAAGCAATGTTAAGATGTACATTTATGCCTATAAATGCAGAAAGAGCTAATGCTATTTAGAACATGAGGAGAAGCGTATTAGAAAGCGAACTCCAAAGCTTTATTGACTAGCCAACCATTCCACAACAACAGACTGTGTGCTTAAGTGAAAATAGGATGAAAGTATTTTGTATTAAAATGTTTTTCTCACTTACCTTCAACTAAGTCGGGTATTCCACATACGCCTTGCAACAGCAAACAACATCAGGATAGCATGAAAGCATTTCCTGAACTATTTAGATGTTTGTGATGTTAGTAACAGTTAAGGTATCAGTTATAAGGTAAAATTAGGTATCAAATAGTATGGGGATGAGTATCTAATATGTATACTAAAGCTAAGTGAAGGACATGGTAATAGTCTAATTTTTTTAAAATATAATTGTAATTTTCATTTATATTAATGACATGTCATGTTCAGTAACCCCAAAGGACATTGTGATACATGCTGTTGAAAGTGTTAGTCTTTACAATTTTAAGGAAGTCTGCTAATACAGTAACGAGTACTGTCATGCTGATTAACTAAAGTCATTGGCTGACCTGACTTCGTGGGTACCTAAAGATGACTCATGGGACAGAGACTGTCACAGCCAAGAGTTGGGAATGACTTCATTAAAATAACAAAATCTTAGGTGGTCCAGTTTTTTTAAAAAATGCTTCTTACAAACTTCTGACAACTGGATGAATTGCATCATTGATTAGGGGGTTCAGGACATTACACCCCTCAAAATTCAACTACTTACCTCAGCATTCAGATCTTGCAGAATATCCCCAAGTAAATCATCCTTGGACAAATCTACAGTTTTCTGTAAAATATTAGACAGCTGTATTAGCTATATAGACTTAATTATATGCACTTAACTGAACCGAAAGACTCGGTCCATGCAGAATAAGGAGGTTCCACATACCATGGGCCAGATTTTCAAGAGTGACCAGCACCCAGAAACTCCCAATGGGAGCTTTGATTCGTCTGGCTTGTGTGCCAATTGATTTAAAAAAAAAAAAAAAAAAGTCAAACAGCTGAAACCAAAACATTTGTCACTTTGAGCGAAAAAAATAAAGTTACAAGTCTAACTGAACGTAGGACATTTAAGTTGAAATATAAAAATACAACTTACATCTGTGTTTTTCTTCCCAGCACTAGCCATAAACATAGTCTTGATAGTGTTTGGCTTTGACACCACAGACTTCTTCACATTCTTTTTGTCATTTGTGGATGTTTTGTCACTTTTTCCTACTGGAGCAAGAGAGATTAGTGATTTCTCAAATAATTAAAGGGTCCAGTTATCAGTGGGAGCTGGACAGTTGATGAAATTGGTAAAGAGACCATCTTTAACCTTTAGGCTACTTGCTTAAATCCAGCGTAAGCTGGCAGTTCATGCAAGGCGTTACATTACAAAAAGCTATCACCAGAGTTTGTAGCCTTCTTGGAAGTATCACAGAGGCCAATGACTGAACCACCTCTCTCATACTAAAACGTGGTCACTCCAGAGCAGTAATGCAGCCCATGTGACATCCTCAGGGCCATACAGGTGGTATTGGATGCGACCCAGATAACTCATTGTGGGCTGCATATGTGGCCTGTAACAGTAAACAGGTTGAGAACCACTGCTCCCGAGTATGGTACGGCAGAGGCGCTTTTCATACTAGTATTTGCAGACAGGAAAGATGGTCCAAGTGAGCTTAGTGAGCAAGCCTAGGACTATGGAGACAAGGTGTGATTCTTTGCTTTGCCAATGACTTTCTATGTGACCTTAGTCAAGTTACTTAGCGTGTCTAGTTCATTAGTGCACATCATCAGGGTCCGCATGGACAGCTAGTGTGGGATAGATTCATACCCCAGCTTGCTGCAAACTTCATGTTTGTGTAGACCTGCCCACAGGGAGCTGTGCAGAAGCTTCCTTTGCCCCTGTACATATCCTGCAGATAAACAGATGACCTCTGTCCTCAAGGCTATTAACTGGTAGCTTTCACAAGAACCAAAAGAGACTCAGTCAAAGAAACCACTAAAGAACATAAGAACGGCCATACTGGGTCAGACCAAAGGTCCATCTAGCCTAGTATCTGGTCTTCCGACAGCAGCCAATGCCAGGCACCCTAGAAAAATGAACAGAACAGGTAATCAAGTGATCCATCCCCTGTCCCCCATTCCCAGCTTCTGGCAAACATCCCTGGCCATCCTGGCTAATAGCCATTGATGGACCTATACTCCATGAATTTATCTAGTTCTTTTTTGAACCCAGTTATAGTCTTGGCCTTCAGAACATCCTCTGGCAAAGAGTTCCATAGGTTGACTGTGTGTTGTGTGAAAAAAATACTTCTTTTGTTTGTTTTAAACCTGCCTATTCTGAAATCCTGTCTGATCTCACAAGCTCATTAGGAGTAGCCCAGTACTAGCACAGAAAGCCTCTACGGTAAACGGAGTTGTTATAAGAAACTATGTTTATACTTCAGTAAAAGGCACTCTTTCCTGGGAGTCAGTATTGAGCCCAGCATAATGTTAGGGGCACTACGCTATTGAAAGTGCAATCTTTCATGAGCTGTAAGAGATTCTGATCATTTGTTGCCACTGGAGATCCTACGGCATTTTTGACAAGAGTGCAGATTTTAAACTGCTGTCTTGGTCAAAATCCAGTTTGGGTAATTACATCCTGCACATTCCATCTGAAGATGCTAGAGCAGCAAAATGACGTTACACAATTGCAACATTTAACCTTTTTAGTGGAGAAAGGGATCCCTGTATATGATTTGTAAATCTCTTTAGATTGTCCACAATGGAACCAGAAGTATAAATTAGATTTACTGTATGTTCATGAATATATAATCATTGGCTTAAGCATGCAAGTTACATATGGAAATGTGTAAAGTCCCAACCTCTTTAAAGTAGACCAATACGGAAAAAAATGAACAGACATTTCCATATTTAAGAAATTAATTACACTTGTTTGAAGACAAAGATTTTCTAGATTTTTGAAAACGTTTGTATGACTTAACATTGGCTCACTTTCATAAGTTAAAGTTATTTCAGTTAGAGAGCCGATCATTAAAACATTAGACCCCAACCACCACTGATGCAGCTTCATGCAGGTAGCACTGAATATTTATCTAACTTAAGACATATTTTATAAACAGTGCCAAAAGATGACAAACATCTAAATGGCTAAAAGAAATTTACAGAGCTTTATTATAAGCGTTGTTTTTGCCCTACTAAACCTTTGGCTAGCCACACTGGTTTGGTCTGAAAGTTAGCCGGTTTACTCTGCAGGTTGAACAGTAAGTTTGAAGAAAGCTGCGTAGACTGTAGAGTAACAAGACTACACAAATTTGTCCTGAATATTGCTCCACTAACCTCTACAAAAAAGGTTGCACGTAAGGTTTGATAAGGGAAATGAATTATTTTTGTACAGAAAAAGGATATGATTGCTTTCAGTATATGCTGAAAAATACTTCATAGTGATTTAAAAGTGAAACTTGAAATTTACTCAAATGCAGCTTTTTTGTGATGTTCTAGATAAAACAGAAGAACTGTAAAACTTATGTCACCACTTATAGTTAAATACCATTAAAATCCAGGGCCCATACCTAAACAAAATAAGCCACAGCATTTGGTAAAGTCACATGCAGTTTATAAAAGTCTGCACAACCTCCCAAAGCAGCTGCTTTCTTCTGGACCAATGCAACTAAGAAAACCAGGGACAAAGCATTCTTGATAAAATGTTTATAGAGTTTTCCCCAACATAACAGGATGGTATTTTGTACTTGAAAAACCCACATTATTCCCTAGCAGAGCTTTCTAGGGATCCACAGTGAAGTACAGAGGTGAATCCACAGTGAACATCACAATATAAGTACAGTCTGTATGCAACAATTACATAGTATTATGATGAGCTCTATGAAAACAGCTACAACAGATAGGGAGCAGTAGGAATAGCACACCATCTCAACCAGGAGCAACTATGGGCCTAAAGAAGCTGGTGCTCCCAAGCTTGGCAGGGCAGAAGGAAGTCCTCATTGGCCCAGTAGAGAAGACACAGCAGGACATAATGTAGTATAACTTAGTGTACACACTTAATAGAAACTTAGTCAACTATTAAGGATACAGCTAGAACCAAAGCATTGTAATGTTTTTACACATACAAACCTGTAGTAACAACATTAACTTTTATGAACTAACCTGCCAATTGTGAACCAACATAGACCACAGCTGACCACTGAAAGGAACAGCTTTACTGACAAAATAGTAAATATTACTACTATCAACACTCTAATTGCGTATTCATACTATTCATGTTCATTTGTACTACGCAAATGAAAACGGTTCAGAAAGCGTGATGTCTAGGTTTAGGACAACAAGATAAAGGCTAAAAAAACGGGGTAAGTTTAGTCTTGAGAAAAGAAGACTGAGGGGGTACCCAATAACAGTCTTCAAATATGTTAAAGACTGTTATAAAGAGGACTATAATCTACAGCTTACTTCATCGGATGTTCACGAAAGCTTATGCTCAAATAAATTGGTTAGTCTCTGAGGTGCCACAAGTACTCCTTTTCTTTTTGCGAATACGGACTAACACGGCTGCTACTCTGAAACCTGTCATAAAGAGGACTGTGTTCAATTGTTCTCCATGTCTGCTGAAGGCAGGATAAGAAGTAATGGGCTTAAATTTGTAGCAAGAGAGATTTAGGTTAGATACGAGCAAAAACTTCCTAAATATAAAGTATAGTTCAGTACTGGAAAAGCTTCCAAAGGAAGTTGTGGAATCCCCCTCATTGCAGGTTTTTAAAACAGATTTTTGGGATGGTCTAGGCCAGGGGTCTCAAATTCAAAATGACCATGAGGGCCACATGAGAACTAGTGCATTGGCCCAAGGGCCGCATCACTGACACTCCTGGCTTGCTGCCCCCGGCTCCGCCTCCACCCCACTCCTTCCATGAGACCCCGCCCCCATTCCAACCCTTTCCCCGCCCCCATTCCAACCCCACCCCATCCCTGCCCCCAGGGGGTGAAGGAGTGGTGCAGGGTGTGGCAGGGGGCTCTGGGCAGAGGGTTGAGGTGCAGGAGGGGTGAGGTGTGGCAGGGGACGGGCAGGGAGTTGGGGTGTGGGCTCCGGCCCGGCCCGGCTTACCTAGAGTGGCTCTGGGGTGGCAGCGGCATGCACCAGGGCCAGGGCAGGCTCGCTGCCTGCCTGCCCTGGCCGCTCTGCTCCATGAAGTAGCTGGAACCACATCCCGGGGTGGGAGGGGGCGGGGTCGCACATGGCTCTGTGTGCTGCTCTTGCCACTTCTCCAGGTACCCCGAAGCTTCCATTGGCCACAGTTCCCTGTTCCTGGCCAATGGGAGCTGCGGGGGGCGGTGCCTGGAAGTGAGAGTAACACACAGAGCCCTCTGCCCCTCCCTGGGCCCCGCAGGGGCATGGTTCGGCCGCTTCAGGGAGCGGCGCGGGGCTCACAGCGCCATGGGGCAGGCAGAGGGGCACGCGGGGCCACACGAAAGAATCCTGCGGGCCGCATGTTTGAGACCCCTGGTCTAGATATACTTGGTCCTACCTCAGTGCAGGGGGCTAGACTAGATGACCTCTCACACAGTCCCTTTCATCCTTACATTTCTATGATTCTGTAATATCCCACTTGTACAAATATTATGGTTCAATTTCATACTATAGACAAGGCAACGGATGTTATGCTTGCCCTGAGGTGACAGTGCCTGAGACATAGGATTAGCTGTGTCCAAAGGTAATCCTGAGTTATCTTAGAAAGCAAAGATATTTGAAGGGGAACAAAAGAGACTTCCCAGATGCAGGTTGAAAGAAGCAAACAGGAGCCTACGAGAGAGCCTTAAAGGAGGAAGGGATGGTAAAAACCCTTGTGTCCAGGGGAGGGAGCATGTAGTTATATGAGTGTGATTTCCCTGGCTGTAGCTCACCCTAAGCGCTGATAATTACTTCATCTCACACACGATCACCAGGAATAAAAAGAGGCTCTGCAGGCTAAACCCTGATTCCAGACACATTTATGAAACCGCAGTCACTTCCGGTATCAGGGACACCTGTACAAGTTGTCCTTCCCAGGAAGCTATGTTATTGTGCTAATATTTGGGCTTACTGACCCATTCTGACTGCATGAAGTCAACAGAAGTACCCAACTGTATGCACCTTTTAAAAAAAAAAAAAAGCAACCAGAGAAACTTTCAAGAGTTCAATTCATTTACCTTTCTTCTTGGAACCAAGGACATCATCTTCTAGATCTTCATCAAAGATTTCCCTTCCATCTTCTACATAACCTATCCCATCTGTACAAGAAGGTTAAAAATATACTTTAAGTGACCCTTTGCAAAGTTAGAAAGATGAAATTTAAACTTAATCTCCATTGCTAAGGGGCTTCCTCTGTTTAACAAGCTCTCAATTTTTCATTACTTTATAAATTTATATATTTTGAGTACAAAAATAAACTAAAAAACAAACCATATTCGGATCAAAGTAACTACCTTTAGTACATGATCAACTAAAAAAATAACTGTAGTTTGCAACAGAGAACCATTTTTCAATGGAACAAAGTCACTGTATTTGCAGTCAATGTAAAATATCTGAATCACTGATCTTGAATGTGTTATTATAAACTCAACAATGCTTTGGCATAAAGACCCAGATTTTTAAAGCTATTTATGTGTTTCGGTACTCAGTCACACAATGCCTAACTGATTTAGGACTCTGATTTTTGCTTTTAAAAGAGATTTAGGCACTTAGTCTCCTAAGGACTCCTAAATCAGTTATGCATTGTGATGTTGAGTGCCGCAACACCTAAATTGCTTTAAAAATCTAGGCCAAAAGTCTCTGTGTAGAAGCTCATTTTTTTTGGTCTGTATTATAACCGATCTACAGAGGGCACTGAGGCATTTACATTTTGAGGCAAGGTCTTCATGAAACCTGATGGAGTTGAGATAATTTCAGGGTAAATTTTTATTATTTGTGTTTTAAAATGCATACAAAAGATATTGGAACTTGTAAGCCATTCAACCTGCGGCTTAGAAATATATGCAAGAATAACCACACATTTTATGCTTCTACTCAGCATATTAAGGGAGCCCCCTAAATTCATCTTACACACCATCATCTACAATCCAATCGTCATCCTGGCGTTCCCTGACCATCTTGGAGTACTGTTCTTCATCAACTTCTTCATAAACACTTGTGAACTCCTCAACCTGCAAGCAAGGCATATTTAGAATTAACACTTCTCAAGCTACCATATTTTTAATAAAGCAGCTTTATCAAGGACTCAGACTAGATTGGATTTTTCTTCTCTAACCACACCAGGGTGAACTGTTCACAAATAGCAAGTGAAAGTCTTCCTTCAGTTTGAGGTGTTTCATTTTTGCTTTTTAGTATTATGGCACAGCACCCTGGAGCCCCCGTATTCACCCCATCATATAATTAGGATTTATTTCATGCAAGGCATGCCATGTAAGATATCATATGAAAGGTCATGATATGCTGAAACAGACTGTTCTGTCAAAATATGTATATTGTTATGAAGTTATGAGATTTTATGTGTATGAAGTTATGACATTTTGCTGTATGGTTGTTATTTAAATATGTTGCAAGTTTCAGGGTCATCCACTGCCAGTTCTCCCTGACAACAAAGGGGGTGATCCACTTCCAGGTGGGTGTTAAATGACCATTAAATCAGCAGGGGAGTTGTAAACAAGGAATTTACAATGCCGTAAGAGAGCTGCACAAGCATCATACAATGGGAGATTGCTCAACTCTGTGACTCAGCAAAGCCCACCAGGATATGTCTGAGCTAGTATTTTCCAGGCACATGGATTGAGGATATAAAATAGGGGACAGTGGCACCATGCTTTTACCTTTCGCCTCCCCCACTTATGCTGGAAGCAACAAGAACACTGGGAAGAAAAAGACTAACTGAGGAGACTCATCCTAGGCTTAAAGGGGAAGCCTGTGTATTAAGAACTGTAACCTACGTGCAACATCCAACGGGGTGAGAAAAACTGCTTGCTCTAAATACTGCCTAGTCTAATAAGGTTTAAGATTTAGGCTCTCTCTACATTAGCACTTTTGTCGGCAAAATTTTTGTCAGTCAGGGGTGTGAAAAAAACTACACCCCTGACCGACATAAGTTTCACAGACAAAAGTGCCTGTGTGGACAACACTATGTTGGCAGGAGACGTTCTCCTGCCGACATAGCTACCACTGCTCGTTGGGGGTGGTTTATTTATGCTGGCAGGAGAATTCTCTCCCCCCAGCATAGGGCGGCTACACAAGAGACTTTGCAGTGGCGCAGCTGCAGCGATACAAACATCATTGTTTAAAACTTATACTGTTTATGTATATAACGCCTTTTGTCTGGCGAAAAAAATTCCCTTGGAACCTAACCCTGATTCGTTTAAAGTTACATTTTTCAGGAACATAACTACATTAAGTGAGGAATTACTGTACACAAATGTGTATCTGCATCTGATCCACTATCTGCAAAAATTATCTGCGGATATCCACAGATTTGCAGGGCTCTACACTAGGGGCTGGGCTGAGGCTCCGAGGCATCCCCCTGCCAGAGCCCAGTCAGGGAGAGCCACGTGGGCAGCTGTGGGGAGCCTGCATGGAGTCACAGACCCTCCACCTGCCCTTGACTGGGCAGGGAGCCTGGATCGCGGGGATCTGTACTGCAGGCAGGTGGAGGGTCCGCCACAGCTCCCCAGCTGGGCTCCACGCTGGCCTGGCCAGGGAAACCTGTGGAGCTGCCCAGGGGATCCCCAAAGCTAGTGAAGGATCCACAGCGGCTCCCCACAACTGCCCGCCCAGCTCTCACCATGGCCAGGCTGCGGCTCCGAGCCGCCGCCCCCTCCTCGGCTGGAGCCGGGTCGGGGAGAGCCGCGCAGGCAGCTGTGGGGAGTTGCAGCAGATACTCCACCTGCCCTGGGGGCCCAAGCAGCTCCCGCCCAGTGTCCCAGCCCCTCAAATCCCTCACCCAGGGCAGGTGGAGGATCCATGCCGCAGTTCCTCACAGCTGCCCGCCTGGCTCTTACCATCAGAGCCCTGCGCGGCTACAAAATTTGTATCCGCATCCGCGCTATCTGCAGAAATGGTCCATGGATATAAAGTGGATACCCGCGGATCTGCAGGGCTCTAGTCACAAGTACTGACAGATCCAATAGGGAAGATGTTATTAAAATAAAACAGCTATCGCGTGATGCTGAAACTCCAGTTCATCATGGCAGTGAATACATTTGTCAAATGACCGTCTCCCCCCCCCCCCAACTGTTATCCTGCTCATATGAGACTATCTGCTTTCTTTAAAGAAATGGATTCCTGGGAAAGAAGAGCTATAATGATTGGGTTTCTTTTCTCAAACACGAAGATGAGGTATGAGTGTGGGGGACCTGTTGGTGCCAGCTGGCAGAGGGCACAAAGGTGCATAAGGGTTTTAGGGATTCCAGGTCCGGTCTCTAGACAATAGTTTGCCAAAGGATGTCACATAAGGCTTCCACTGATAATTTGTGTCACAATGATCACCATAATTGTCGCAAAACATATGTACAGATAATATGTAAGGAGTTAGGTGAATGTATAGTGAAAATTATGCTCTTAAAGGTCTGGGAGTTGGGGCTGGTCACCAGAAGATGACAAACAATTTCTTTCAGGGAGGAGACTATATGTCTGTCTATACGTAAAGTGAGTACTGTACACTTCACAATGAATGCTTATTTACAGTATAAGCAAAATGCTAATCAAGTCAAGAGATTGTGAAGCCTCCAAGAGAGATTTTCTACAAGAAAAAGCAAGCAGCAGGGGGTACCCTGTTGACAAGTGACAACAATGGATCTTTTGAACTATATGTGGGGTTGCAGAAGTAAACCCAGGTATCTTACACGAAGGGGACCAGCTGGTTTGTCTTATGACGAGAGGATCAACCAGCCAGTCTGGTTGTTTAATGCTGGGAGAAAGACTTTGGATGAGTTAACCTTTAGGAGACAAGAGAATGTCTTGTTAAGTATAGGCTCTAGGGAAAGAGTATTATGATTTTATTTTACATGTAACCTTTTGTTTCCATTAATTCTGCTTGCTTCTTTTCTAACCTCTATTCTTTGTTAAATAAAAACTGTGATATGTTTATAGTGAAAACAAGCATAAGTGCTGTAAATTGAGAAGAGAGAGAATTCTGAGGTGTACTGTTCCTTTGGGAATAGCAGATCTGTGAATTCTGTGAGTATGCAGTGGAACAGGGGCTGGATACTCCAAGGGGGTGTTCGGGAAGCTCAGGGGCTGGAGTGCGCCTACTGCTTGTCTCCAAAGGGACTGCAGACCCTACGCAGGCTAAGAGGAGAGTGCATATATTGCCTGAGGCTGCTGGAGTCTGGGCCCTGACCCTTGGCAGGAACAGACAAGGCTTCCTCATTTTTAGGGCAGGTGGTAGTGAAGTTCCTCACAACCTTGGGCATTCCACAGAAGCATCACAGTACCTCACCAAGAGACCTCTTGGTGCCAACTGGCAGAGAACACAGGAATACCTAAGGGTTACTGGGATCCCCAGGGTCTAGTATCTTCATACTAGTTTCCCAAAGGGTGTCATGTAAGATCTCTACTGGAAGCCTGTGTCACACTGTGCATCAAAAAGTTTCTGTCAGGAAAGAAACGTTTATGCGCCTGGCTATATGTAATTGAACACTATGGATCACAATGGATGCCCATTTACAGGCTGAGCTGAATGCTAATGAAGAGATTTGAAGATTTTACAGAGAGGAAATTTACAAGAAAAAAATAATTCAGCAGGAAGGAGTCCTGTTTACATGCGAAGACAAGAGATTTCTGGACTATAACTGTAGAGACTAGGACTCACTCTGCAAACACATCAGCTTACTTCATGTAAAAAAAAAAAAAAAAAAGAAAGAAAACCACACACACCAACAGATCACAGCTTGGGTTGGCTGACAAGCACTGGAAAGATTATGTGAGCTAAACTTTATTAGTCAAGGGAGTATCTAGTGAAGTAAGTCTAGATTCCAGAATGCATTTATGACTTCACTTTATATGTAACCCTTCTTCCTGTTTTTACTATACACATATCTAAGTGCTATGTATACTGTTTCTTTGGGAGTATAAGATCTGGGAATTGTGAGAGTGTCCCGTGGATCAGGGGCTAGGTGCTGCAGTGGGAGACTCGGGGGTTGGAGTGGTGACTACCCTTAACCTGTTAAGAAACAGTGAGACTGGCAGAGGCCTGGAAGGCAGTGTGCGTGTTGCCTGAGGCTCGTGGAGCTGGGGAACTGACCAACAGCAGGAACATACAAGGCTTCCTCAGCTAAGGGAATTGATAGCGAGGTGCCTCACAACCCAGGGTACCACCAGGAAGCTTCACAAGGTATATCAACTGCAATGTAATATTAGCAAACACTTTAATTTAACAAAAAGTTATGACTGAGAGCGCGTCTACACTACCAACTTGCATCAGCACAGCTGTACCGCTGTAGCACGGTCTCCAATTGGCTTAATAACTCCACCTCTGCAAGAGGCAGTAGCTACGTTGGCGGGAGAAGCTCTCCCGTCAACGACATAACCCCTCTCCCGTGTGGACAGTGCTGAGATCAATATAACTATGTCGCTCAGAGGTGTGGATTTTTCACACCCGAGTGACATAGTTATACTGAAGTGAGTATGTAGCGTAGACCTGGACTGAGAAACAAGGCACTGTTAAGCTGAACATGCATCTTAAGTGGTCTGATTATCCCAGACCTCTGTCCACATCCAGGTGGGTGAAAAAAGGCTATTTGGGGTTGCATATCTGGTTAGTTACTATGTCATTTTGCTGTACTTTGTAGTAGTTTAATACTTCAATATAAATTGACTTTTCCTTTCCTTCCAAGATGCAGTGCCTTAACATTACCATACTTGGATCGCATAATACTTTGAAAATCATAAGTTAAGTTGTTTCCTAGTCCACTATTTAATTGATACATGCTGAAGTCCTGAATGCAAGCCTTTCACTACAGAATAACTGTCAAGGCAGATCAAACTTTATGTTCAAGCAATAAGCCATTTTAATGACTGAAAATTAAATGCTGCTCACCAATTTCTTTAATTTCCAATGGCAAGGGTCAGAGAAGTGGCAAATACAGAAATAACTACTGTCTCATGAAAAATTTTACTAAGAAAACACCTTTCAGGCAAGTTGGTCTTGACTGAATATTGTTTTCCTAACATTCCCCATAATTTCCAGAAGCAAGTGATCAGCTTTATACAGGTTAGGACAAAGATCAATATTCCCAAAACTCAACTTAGGTTTTTATATAGAAAGTCTAAACAAGAGAAAAGATTGACCTATTTACCTCATATTTTACTTTTTCACCCGCCTTGGCCTTTTTCAAGAGTTCTAGAGCTTCTTGGTGTCCTTTTTTAGATTTTCTCTCACGCCGAGAACGTGACACTGCAAAACTTCCAGAGTCTGATGTAGCTGAAATGAATATTAAAAACATCAGAAGTATAATTCAACTACGCATTGTTCTTGTTTTCAGACATTTAATCTACAGTAACTGTTTAATATTAATTTTAGAGAAACAATGATTTCACTGTTGATTATTCCTTAAAAACATGGGTGGAGTGTCCAATAGGCAGGGGAAGACTGAACCTGCCCAAACAGCCCCGTGTGGCCCTGCCCACACTCCGCCCACAGGCCCCCTCCCTTCCTGCTGCTAGTTGACCCCAGCCCAGATAGGCTGCTTTTCTTCCAGGAAGGAAAGCCAACTGGGGCTAGGGTGGCTGGGACTTGGAGTAGCTGGGGCTTCCCAGTGCTGGGGTCCCCTGGCCCTGGGGCTGTGCTGCCCAGTGCTCCAGTGCTGGGGAGTAGGGGCCGCACGCCACCTGCCACTCTGAAGGGCCCTGGGCAGAGGGCCGGTGCTTCCCGCAGCTCCCATTGGCCGGGAATGGCGAACCGCGGTCACTGGGAGCTGTGGGCAGCCATGCCTGTGGATGGTCAATGTAAACAAACTGTCTTGCAGCCCACCAGCGGATTACCCTGACAGGCCGCAGGTTGCCCACCACTGATCTAAGGTGTGCCACTCCCTCTCAGTAAGATGTTGTGGCCTTGGACAGAATAATAGGAGAACCACCTGTTGGGAAGCATGGAAGGAAGAGTTTACCTTCAGACCAAACAATTCCAGAGTCCTAAGCACCACCTTGTCTTTGTGGAACAAACAGTAAAGTTCCTGCATAGAAAAGACTGCCAGCTCCAACACTCCCCGGCAGACATAATGGGTATCAGAAAGCCAGTTTTGATGGACAAATAGAATGCTGACACTGATGTCAGTGATTCAACGGGATGGCTTGTCAGAGCTCTCAATACAATCAGTTGAGTGGCCTGACTGCTAACTCGGTTAATCAGAGTGCTCTAAGGAATTTGGCTACCTGGGGGTGCTCTGCCAGAGAACCCAGGGATCCCACAAACATCGTGCTACTGAGGGCAGATACCTGTCATGCTATGGAGCTGTGCTGGAGACTTTTGTCAAAGCATTTTCGGAGAAAGTCCAAAATAGCTGGGATTTCTAAGATTTGATTTGTGTTCCTAGCACCAGAACTTGGCCCAGATGGAAAAATGCATTTTCAATGTCGATACTCTTCTAGATGAAGGCGGTGTCTTGATGACTTCGAAGGACAAACCCAGTGGGACCAGCACTTCCCTTTCAATAGCCAGGCTGTTAGATGCAACCAACTAGCTACCAGATGATGAAGACGACCTTGTGAGAGGATGTCCCATCTCTTTGGGAGTTGTAGTGGAGGTCCTATTTTCAGTCTGAAAACCAGAGTCTCTTCAGTCAATGTGGAGTTATCAATATGACTGCTATCTGTTCTCATTTTATTTTCTCAACCACCTTCCCTAGTAATGGGAAGTGTGGAAACACAGAGGAGACCCTGCAGCCATCTGTGCAACAGGCAATCTGTCCCCCAGATCTGGGATCTACCTCCCTAGTGAAGTACTTTGGTCTCTTTGCATTCATATGGTTCATGACTAGACGGTTGAGGGAACGCTAAACATTTGGACAATTAACTCAAAGACTCCCTAATTCGGGCACCACTCAGAGTTGTTGAGCTAATCTGCCTTTTGATTCGGGTCTCCCTTTACATGAATTGCTCTGAGGAATAGGAGACAGTTCTCTATCTATCATATAATTTCCATTGCTTCTGCATGTATCACTGGGGTCCTTGCTCCCCCTTGGTTGTTCACAAGTGATGGTGGTCATGTTGTCTGACTGAATCGGGACAGGGTTCCCCTCTAGGCTGGGCTGGAACCTTCACAGCACCAGCTTGATCACTTTTAGCTCTAGAAGGTTTATGCTGTGGGCCCTTTCCTCCAGGCTCCAGATGCCTAGAGATGTTTGGGCCCCAAGGTGTGAGCCCCAGCTCTCCAGGCTGGAGTTGGTTATGAGAACCTGAGGATCTGGGCAGCATATGGGTATACCTTTGTGTACATTGCCCTGGGCTGACCACCATTTTAAGGAGTTGAACACCTGTGCTGAGACCCTTACATGATCCTTCATGTATTCCAAGGAGTGGTCCTGTACCTTTACGATGAAGGCCTGAAGGCACCTGATGCATGATTGCACCCAGGGAGTGATCCCTATGCACGACAGGAGAAGGCCTAGTAGTTGAAGGCCCAGTGCTATAGCAGGCCTCTTGCAGCTCCCAAACAATGTGAAGAGGTTCTGAATCTTCTTGAATCTTTCTAGTGATGGATAGATCCTTGCTATCAAGGTATCTATGTCCACTCTGAAGTGTGTTATTTTTTTGACACTGATAAAGTCGGGTGCTTATAGGAGACTCAATGTCAGCGATGTGGCTCTCTGTGCTATTTCCGGGGATGGCATTCTGATCAAATGTTGTCCAAGAAGGGGCACAGGTGGATACCCTGCAACCTGAGTCAGGCTATCATTACTAACAACATCTTTGTAAACACCCTGAGAGCAGAGGACAAGCCAAATGAGAGCATCCGGTACTGATGTTACTTCCTGCCATAAGCAAATCTTAGGAACCTGTGACAGCAAGGCTGACAGAAATGTGGAGGTATGTGTAGCGAAGCAGAGTGGCCTCCCTCTGGACAGGAAAGCAAGGGACCACTACACTCCCTGGTCGGCAGAGCCAAACTGACCCCGCTTGCCACGCCAGGATGGGACAGCAAGTGTAAAGGAAGGGCTCTACAGCTCAGGTGAGCAGCAGCCAGGAAAGGAGATGGACGCTTCTATTCTGCTACAGCTCCCAGCAGCTGAATCTGCACTCTGCAGCATCCTGCAGAGGGCACGGACCCAGAAGAAGAGTTGCCAGGATTGCCATTTGCCATGTACCCAGAGGAGCCAGAGGACTGCGGATTCCAGAGATCCTACCTCCCCAGGGTAAGTGGTAAGTAGTCCAGGGCAGCAGACGATTATCTGGCTACATTGCTGACTATTTCTAGGTCAGCGTGTTGCAACTGGATCCCCGCTGACCCAGTGGCACATCACTCCACCACTGCTGGGGCCCTGGGCTGGGATGTGGAGGAGTCAGGTGGGCCCGCGTCCCCCTGCCACGCCACCCGAGGTGGCAGACTCCCCACCATGGAGGCCTAAGTACGTCTACTGTCCGTCAAGCTAGGATGCTAGACACAGTTGGTGCCTCCAGCCTTCCTGAGCCCCTAGACTGTGTGGGTGCTTATCCCTACCTGAGCCAGGAGGCTTAGCCTACAGCCTGTGCTCCCTCTAAGGTGCATGCCTGCTCAGCCGCACAAGAGCCATGCACACAGGTGAGCATGGAGAATGTGTAGAGAGGGTGGGTGAGGGCAGTGGGGTGAGGTGGGGGGTGGTGATGGGGGTTTGAGGGAGCTTGGGGCGTGCAGGAGAGGCGCCTCTCTCCCTCAGCCCCAGCCCCAGCCCCGGCCAGGGCTGCAGCACGGACAGGAGTTTCTCTCCCTCGGCCCCAGGCACCCCCCCTTTTTTTAGGGAGATCTTGTGTTACAGCAATTAAATGTTTGTTCTTTGTTCTGCAATGCCTCTGTTTACACAAGATTTATGGGGATAAGCAGTATTTTATCTGCCAGAAATGTACACCTTATTGAGCCTGATCCACATCCTAAACCAAGATTGATACAAGACCGTGAAATGCCACACTTTACTACCTTTAGCCAAAGAAAAATACCTTCAAGATACCATGGAGTTTTCATTTCATTTGGGTGTGGAATCTCAGTTTAGGTTCAGCTGTGCACTGCCAGCCACCAGATTAAATTCTGAGGAAAGGGAACTGCAACCTGAAATATGATAGCACATTATAGGATTTCATTGTTTTCTGCCCTTCAGAAAAGCCTCTTATATGCATAAGACTTCAGTCTATGTGTTTGCAATAGTGATAAGGAAGCCGTTCTAATATGATACACTTGAAGAACCAAATCCTAATGTAAATCGAAGAAGTTCCAGTGACTTCGTGGCTGCTGTACACCAGCTGAGGATCTGGTTCTAAAATGTCAGATTCCAGGAAATCTTTACGGTCCTTTTTACATGTACCATTGGCCATACCTATGGTAACTTTTTAAAGAATTATATATATATGTTTTTTGTTTCTACTGGTGGCGCACATCCACACATTACCTCGATACTGGTGCTGCACATAACAAAATGCATTCTCTGCATGAATTGAAAAAAATTAGAGGGAACATTGGTTACAGCCTCCTCCCTGCTCGGCCCTGCCCAAAGGGCTGGAGCCCCAGACTGTGTATGTTTGCTGGCTGCCTTAGCCAGGAGCCTGAAGCTACAGCCTGCCCTAGCTTTGCCTCACTCAAAGGGCCAGAGTTTTAGATTATTAAGTACTGCCAGCCTCAGTTGAGGGGCTACATGCTAAAAACTACTCAGTGTTCTGCCCCAACCGAGGGTGGGGACAAGTGCCCCAGACTGTTATTGCTTGTTTGCCTCTATAGGCCACAGAACTATAGACGGCTTATGGCTCGGCCCCGCCAGCGTGACCCAAGCCCAAGAGTTACCGCCCAATACAGTGAGGCAGAGTGGCCTCCCTCCCCACTGGAGAGCGAGGGACCACTACAGTACACTTTGCCAGATCCACTGAAGTCAAAAAATCCTCCTAGGACAGGCATGACACCATAGAGGTCAGGGTCTCCATCTGAAACTTTGTTTTCTTCATCCACTTGTTGAATCATTTGAGGTCTATGGCTTGGATTCCTCCCGTATGCTTTTGAACAATGAACAACATGGGGTACTCCTTCTCTTTGGAGTCTCTCCCTGCTCTGCTCAGGAACTCCTGGTCTATTTTCCTCCCAGTGGACTTGCAGCTGCTCTGGTGAGCAGGGGATCCCACTTGTCTGCCCAACTCATGGTCCTGGGACCTAACAGTGTTAGGGACCGAAGGCTGAGCACAACTCATCATCTGCCAAGGCCAGGAAGGCTGTCTCATAGACAGAGCACTGTTTAGATTTTGTTCAGTGCTTTTTAGACTGCTCAGCTGTACCAAAAGGGTGCAAAGGAGCCAGCAGAAAGGTTCCAGGTGGGTTCAGTCATCTGACTAAAAACCAACCCAGTGAGAAGGAAAGGGCTAGTATGAGACCACGGCTCATCATTGCCCCCCTCCAAAAAAAAAAAAAAAAAACCACACTGAAGGTAGAAGATAGGTGGGTGCAACAGAACTGCCATCCACACACTGCTGTGGAGGCAGAGAATCTGGCTGCAAGTGGGCGCAGAAGAGGCATGAACAAAGCAGTGGCGCCAAAATGCTGATCCGGCGCCATGAAGCTGCTGAGTGAGTAGAGTTGCTCAGACATCAAGGATTGTGGGCGCTGCTGAGCTGCAGAATAGGTAGATTGTGGTAATAATGCACCTATAGTAGACTCAGGAAGGGAAGGGTGACAATTGTTAAGCTGCCACCCAACCTCCTTTAGGGGTGCATCAGCTGTCACTATCCATGATTTGGAAAGGAAGGTTATTTTAGACATCTAGCTTCCTTCTTTATGCTTTTATTTCACTGACAACCAGTGCTTGAATGCATCAGGCAGGGTATTTTCAGTAGAGACACAGAAGTGTTAGTACCATTATACAAGACACTGGTGAGATCTCATCTTGAATACTGTGTGCAATTCTAGTCTTCCATGTTTAAGAAAGATTAATTCAAATTGGAACAGGTGCAGAGACGGGCTACTAGGATGATCAGAGGAATGGAAAACCTGTCTTATGAAAGGAGACGCCAAGAATTTAGCCAGCCAAAAGAAGACTGAGAGGAGATATGATTGCTCTTTATAAATAAATCAGAGAGATAAGTACGAGGGAGGGAGAGGAGTTATTTAAGTTACGCGCCAACGTGGACACAAGAACAAATGGACATAAACTGGACATCTAGTTTAGACTTGAAATTAGACAAATGTTTCTAACCATCAGAGGAGTGAAGCTCTGGAACAGCCTTCTGTCATAAAAATAAAGGGAAGGGTAACCACCTTTCTGAATACAGTGCTATAAAATCCCTCCTGGCCAGAGGCAAAACCCTTTCACTTGTAAAGGGTTAAGAAGCTAAGATAACCTCTCTGGCACCTGATCAAAATGACCAATGGGGAGACAAGATACTTTCAAATCTGGAGGCGGGGGAGGTGGGGGGGAACAAAGGGTCTGTCTGTGTGATGTTTTTGCCGGGAACAGACCAGGAATGCAGTCTCAGAACTTCTGTTAGTTAGTAAGTAATCTAGCTAGAAATGCGTTAGATTTCCTTTTGTTTAATGCCTGGTAAAATAGCTGTGCTGGGTGGAATGTATATTCCTGTTTTTGTGTCTTTTTGTAACTTAAGGTTTTGCCTAGAGGGATTCTCTACGTTTTGAATCTGATTACCTGTAAGGTATTTACCATCCTGATTTTACAGAGGTGATTCTTTTACTTTTTCTTTAAATTAAAATTCTTCTTTTAAGAACCTGATTGATTTTTCATTGTTCTTAAGAACCAAGGGTTTGCGTCTGTGTTCACCTATATAAACTGGTGAGGATTTTTATCAAGCCTTCCCCAGGAAAGGGGGTGTAAGGCTTGGGGGGATATTTTGGGGGAAGACGTCTCCAAGTGGGCTCTTTCCCTATTCTTTGTTTAACATGCTTGGTGGTGGCAGCATCGGATTCAAGGACAAGGCAAACTTTTTAACCTAAGCTGGTAAGAATAAGCTTAGGGGGTCTTTCATGCAGGTCCCCACATCTGTACCATAGAGTTCAGAGTGGGGAAGGAAGCTTGATACCTTCCAAGGGGAGCAGTGGGGGCAAAAAACCTAACCGGCTTCAAAACTGAGCTTGATAACTTTATGGAGAGGATGGTATGATGAGACTGCCTACAATGGCATGTAGCTCATCTGTGACTGCTAGTAGCAAATATCTCCAATGGCTGATGATCGGACACTAGTGGGTGTCCCACCAACATAGCTCTCGCCTCTTGCGGAGGTGGAGTAATTATGCTGACGGGAGAGTGCTCTCCTGTCAGCATAGAGTATCTTCACCGGACACGTTACAGCAGCATAGCTGCATCAGTGCAGCTATACCAGTGTAGTACTTCTAATGTAGACCTGCCCTCATGTTAATGTCAGACTAACAGATTTATTCTTTTAGCCGGCACAACTGATAAAAATGTAAAGACCTGTTCTAAACCAAAATAGTTAGGTAATAAAGTAGCACATTGTCAGTTACTGTTCGCAAAGCACTATCATTGAGATCCAGATCCCACAAAAAGATCAACAGAGGTTAACCCCCACTAACTTTAATGGGGCTCATGCAGACGCAGTGGTACACCTTCAAAAAGCTCGTTGCACGATCTTGCCCTGCTTATATCTAGGGCCCTACCAAATTCATAGCATCTCCCACAGTTCTACCCAACCTGAATGGCTATGAGCCAAAATGTCAGATGCTGAGTAGTATCTTTACCATGTGACCTTCCCCCCTCTTTTTTTGGTCCACTGAACATAGTTGGTCAGTTGCCTCTGAAGTATTTGTTATAATACTGATACAAGTTTTTACAGCTTTGGAATAATTTGTCCACCCATGAGCAGGAGGGCTGAGGGGGCATGGCCAGAGCAGCAGCATCAAATTGCTGCTCTGCCTCTGTGAAGCTAAAGAAAGAGGAGACCAGCACAGACATCAAAAATTGGGGGCGGAGGGGCATGGTCTATATGGGGGTGTTGTATTTGGGCTCCCCTTGAGCAGGTCTTGGATTTCTTTGGCAGGGGGTGGGGCAATGCCGCAGCATCTGGATGGGAGAAAATGCGTCCCCCACAGCTGCTGGCTAGGAGCAGAGTTCTGAAGGCAGTGCAGAAGAGAGGGTGGCTGTCAGCCCCCTCCAGCCCATGTGGGAGGCTGCCAGGAAAACCAAAATGTATGGTAATCCACCCCCCAATACACTGCTGTTGGCGGTGGTGTGGACTTTAAAGCTTGGCCATTGCGCCCCAGTTCTGAAGGCAGCACCCGACAGCAGCAGCACAGAAGTAAGGGAGGCAAACCCACGATCCCCCCTACAATACCTTACGACTCCCGACCCCAACACTTTTTTGGATTGGGATCCTCAAGGTTACAACACCCTGAAATTTCAGCTATAAACATCTGAAACCATGAAATTGACAATTTTTAAAAACCTATGACCGTGAAACTGACCAAAATGGACAGTGAATTGGTAGGGCCCTAATTATAACCATTCAGAAGACTGCTGCAAAGATTATTTTCCTAACTTTGACATGTCACCACTCTTGTTGCACGCAACCACTGGCTCCTCTTTCTCTATTGCATCAAACATAATTTATTTGTCCCCACTCTACCTATCATCTTTCCTTCACTATCAAGCTGTCGACTCCCGCCTCCAATGCACCCACGATGCCAGCCTCCATTTCCCACTTGTTAAATTTTTGATCAAGCAACATCATGCTTTCTTCTATGCTGGTCCTCATGCTTAAGAGAAGCTACCCATAAACATTTGCAAAACTAGCACATTATCCTTCTTAAAACTCTCCTTTGCTGTGATACCTACCAAAATAAAAACTTGATAATGGTTAGGTTGCTATTATGTTGAGGCCATTGCCCATCATGCTAGCCAATACTGTCACTCTCTCTTGGTACCCCCAGTCTGTCTGTATCCACATATTGTCCCTTATCTTATACTAGTCTGTAAACTGTTTAGGGGAGGGACCATCTTTTTGTTCCATGTTTGTATAGCACCTGGAACAATTGGGACCTGGTCTATGATTAGGGCTCTTAAGCGCTATAATATAAATAGGTTTCAGAGTAGCAGCTGTGTTAGTCTGTATTCGCAAAAAGAAAAGGAGTACTTGTGGCACCTTAGAGACTAACCAATTTATTTGAGCATTAGCTTTTGTGAGCTACAGCTCACTTCATCGGAGGCATCCAACGAAGTGAGCTGTAGCTCACGAAAGCTTATGCTCAAATAAATTGGTAAGTCTCTAAGGTGCCACAAGTACTCCTTTTATAATATAAATAGTAGTGGTTTCTAGTTATTGTTAAGCCACAACAGCAATTCAAAAAATATTTATGTAAAATACACAGAATTAAACTTTTTTTTGCATGTATTGAGGTATTTTCACTCTAAGCAAACTGAATACAATTTCTCTGTACCCCAATTTTGATTTTACTAGATTTAGAGGGTGAAGAAATTCAGGGCTCAAAACAGTGATGATGATGAGGAAAGTCACAACCTATCAAGTACAGACAACTGTCCTAAAAACAATGACATCTTGTGGGATGGGGCGGGGGGAAGGAGCACACGTCTGATAGTGTTGATGAAAATCATGCCTATGTTTTCATGAAACAGCAGGTTTCTTTAAAATTAAAAAGGGTTACAGTTCTCTCCTCCCTGTGTTTACTCCATGCACTTGACAGCATTTCGGGTACAGACATTTACCTCTATGTAGAAGCTTAAAACCCAGCCCGGAAAAAAAAAATTCTCCCCCAAAAAAACCCAAACCAAACAAAAAAGTGATTGAAAACCACAAATTCAGCAGGACGACGGAGACCAGTGTCAGCACTAGCTTCTTTTAACACGTCGGTATGTTTATTTTTTTAAGACAGACTCGATTTCAACACACCCTCCCTGTCACCTTCCAAGGAGAATCTTGGTGACACCAGTGAAGTGTGTCCCCCCCCCAAAAAAAAATCAAAAGCGGCGACTCCCAACTGCCCCACCCAGATCCTGCAGCACGGCCACCCCCGCCCAGGAACTCAGGAGACAAGCTCAAGGGAAGCCCAAATACAACACCCCGCACCGCCGCCATGCAGACCCTGCCCCGGGCTGCGCGAGCCCCCCTGCAGGAGTCGCGCAGCCCCGCCCGCCTCTCACCGCCGCGCCGGCTCTCGCTCTCCGCCATGGCCCCGACCACGCTCTCCGCTCGCGCCAACGCGCCCGAAAGTGGCGCGAGAGAGGCGACCCAGGCGCCCCGGCCGGCCGGCCAGCCAATCAAAAGCCGCGGCGAGTCCCGTCTTTCTGCAGCCCGCCCCTTCGCCCTGTTCCACCCTCTTGTGCAGGTCGAGGGGAGGAGCCGCAGCTGCGCGCGGGCGCACTGGGTGTTGCGAGTAATCTATGTGTTTGCGGCTCTGGCTCTGGAGGAGAGAGGCGCGGGCGGGTGCCTCATGGGGAGAGGTGGGTGGTTGCTGCGCCCTGACTTGCAAGTTACGACCAGGCTTAGCGCCAGCGGCGAGAGGATTGCTATTTATGGACAGGCGTTCCTGGGGGGCGGTCGCCACTGAGTGCCGGGGGAGGCCTTTTGTGTCCGGGGAAGGGAGTGAAAGGACATAGCTATGGGGCTTTCTTCTCGTCCTGGCTCCGGGGAAATAATTTGCAATTTGTAAACTCATGCTGGAGGCTTCAGAAAAGAGCTATTTCGGCCCAGCATTGCTATTTGCTGCAGCCCGCACCTAGCCCAGAGGGATGCACGTGCCCTGCTGGCCCCTGGGTAGGGCTCTCAGGTGCTATAGTCATAGAATAATAAACGTGTGTACACAGTAAAACTAACATTTCACAGCTCACTCGGTGTATGGATAGAAAATGAAGTCTTCATCCACAGCATTTGTCCATAGGAACAGACCTAACAGAAGAGGTTGAGCCATTTGAACGTGGGCTGCAGTGTAAACCAATTAAAATCAGTGGCGTTACACCAAGGATTAACTTGACCCACTATGTTAACTTCCCCTCCTAGAAAAACAACAAGGAGTCCGGTGGCACCTTAAAGACTAACATTTATTTGGGCATAAGCTTTCATGGGTAAAAAAACCACACTTTTTTAGATGCATCGAAAGAAGCGGGGTTTTTTACCCACGAAAGCTTATGCCCAAATAAATCTGTTAGTCTTTAGGGTGCCACTGGATGCCTCATTTTTGTGGATACAGACTAACATGGCTACCCCTCTGATACTTCCCCTCCTAGGTTTCTGAGAGCAGGGTTTACAGGAAATACTGGTAAGCAAGATGCAGCCTTTTTTTTCACTGGCACCTGTGGAATTGCACAGTGCTACATCACCAGTGCAATAAAGTCAGGGTAGCAAAGGCCCTCCAGCTCCTGTGGGATCCCCACAGGGCAGAGGTGTTGGGTCCTTAATGGCCTTATAGCCTTGAAATCAAAAGAAGCTGCAGGATTCCTAATCAGCAGAAACTGTGGCTTGTATAACTTCATCATTTCAGGTTTCAGAGTAACAGCCGTGTTAGTCTGTATTTGCAAAAAGAAAAGGAGTACTTGTGGCACCTTAGAGACTAACCGATGCATCCGATGAAGTGAGCTGTAGCTCACGAAAGCTCATGCTCAAATAAATTGGTTAGTCTCTAAGGTGCCACAAGTACTCCTTTTCTTTCATCATTTCAGTGGCTGAACACAACACTGTGGGAGCAGAGGTAGGAAGGACTACCTGGAGCTAAGTCACAAAGCAAAGCAGAGCACTGGCCTTTTGCATCAATCTTGCCAGTAATGGAAGATGCTGACTCTTGGCAGAGGGCTCATTCGGGGGAAGACATTTCCTCCTGCTGCTTAGCACCAGATTTCTAAAGTGACCAAGTAACTCGGGACAAGGCAAAGAGCCTTGTCTCCTTTCTCCCTGCCCACAACTGCAGGAGCATACCTCAACTTTGCTTGTGTTACTCCTATTGCTACGCAGATGTCTTCAGTCACATGCATCAGTGCCCCAACTTCCACTCAGGAGCAAAGCTGGGTCTGGAAAATCATACATTTAACCTGAAATGACACAAAAATTATTTGAAATGGTTTTTAAAAGACTCAGTTGAGATTTTGCTAAACCTTTACTATGTTTCAACTGGTGGGATCTCCCTGTAACAAAGTGATATTTAGGGCCCTAGTGAAGCTTTGTGGTCAGCATTTTCTATTGGGATGTGACCTTTGACTTTTCTTCAGAATGGCAGTTTACCAGCAGTGCTGACCAATCACTACCCATATTACTCAATCCCTCATTTGTATACAGATTGCATTCACTTGAGATGCACATGCTGCTCACAAAGGGAGAAATGCGGTAACTCCAGAAATGGTGTGAGAATTCCTAGATGCGCAGATTGTTTATAGCCCTTAGTCTTTTCAGCATCTGAATGAGTAGGATGTGCACCATCATACACTTGTTTCCCCGCTGGTGCTAGGTCATTACAGAAATGGTAAGTAGGACAAGATGGTTTATTCTCCAAAATCTAAAAGAGCTACTCTTTATGGTTCTAAAACAGACTGATAACAACTATTTTACTTCTCTACAAGTGGATTGGACATTCCTTTATGTAGATTAGTGAACCTGTGCTGTGAGGAAAGAAGGAATGCTAATTTTTAATCCTAGTTTCTTACCTGTTTACGAGTGTTTTACCTAGCATTATCAGAACATTATCAGACTCTCCTTGCCATACTGAGTCTTAGAGCATGAAGGAACATTGAAGACAAGTAAAACAAATTCTTGAGCTACCTATAAATAACCCTCTTCCACTTGGATGTGTGCACATTTTCCCCTGTGTATTCATTGCCTCTTTAATGTGTGTTCAACACAAGATCATATCATTGAGGAAAAGTGGATGACAAGCAAACTAGACATTAAAAGAAATCAGTCCAGTACTGCCAATCCCAAAGGTTCAAAATTCATGAGTCAAACCCCAAAACATCATGTTGGGGGTCTCTGTGTGTGCGCACACATGTGTGTTTGAGAGAGAAGATTATATTGTGGTTTTTTGGTCTTTTCGATTTTTGACCTGCCTCTGTCTGGCCTCAATGTGTGAATGACAATTATTGATGCCAACTCTCTGAAATTTATTGAGAAAAGTGATTGTAGCTCTTACTGCAGGAGCTCTCACTCCTACGTCTGCCAACTAGAGTTGCCAGTTTTGGTGGGATGTATTCCTGGAGGTTTCATTACATGACAATCTTTAATTCCTGCAGACTCCAGGCCAATCATGGAGCATTGGCAATCTTGCTGCCAACCCTCAAACTAGTCTGTCCCCACCCAGTCCCCAAGTAAATTCTGCCCCCACATTAGCGTGACAAGGTGGGTGAGGTAATATCTTTTATTAGACCAACTCTTCTGGTAAGAGAGACAAGCTTTTGAGCTTCAGGAAGAAGAGCTCTGTGTAAACTCAAAAGTTTTTCTCTCTTACCAGAAGAAGTTGGTGCAATAAAAGATATTACCTCACTCACCTTGTCTCTCTAATATTCTGGGACCAACATGGCTACAACAACACTGCATGCCACATTACCATATCACACCAGTTCTGCCCATATCTCTGCTATCCCTTCACAAAAGCTCTATGCCTCCAGGCCCCTCATCACTTCAACCCCGACATCAGTTTTACCCGTCTCTCAGCCCCCTCCCATAAATTCTGCCCTCAGATCAATTCAGTGTAAAATATGTAAACCATTTCAACAGTTTGTGTTCATTCAGTGCCTTTGTAAAATACTTTGGAATTTTGAACTGGTCACATTTTTTTTTAATTTAAGCAAAGTAAATCCATTTCTGGCTCTTTGTCATCTGTCGTACAACCAGAAGAACATCTGTCATTCAGGCAGTACCAGCATTTGAGCCAGTACACAATGGCACAGTTAATTTATCAAACAAATTGTTGCCAAAGCTCTACTGTGGGACAGTGCAGATTAAACAATGTCCTTTTCACTAATGCCAGGCCAGTTCTGACATTCAGCTCTGGCACAACAGCAATGAGTTTGTTTCCCAGAGCATAACAAGTGCTGCAGAAAAAGGGACTGTGGGCTGCAGAAAAGAATAACAGCTAGTCAGACTTGGGTCTTCAAATGCTAAATGGCCTTATCACAGCAGATTAGTTGGAGCTGATCTTTAACCTCTCTTGAACAATTATTTTGCATCACCTTTGTTTTAAGTGCAAGAAGTGGAAATTTCATTGCGTGCTCACAGTAACTCAAGGTTCGGTCAAGGAAAGTGTGAAAGCTGCAAAAAGAAGTGTGAGAGAAGCAAGTTAAGGGAGATAGTAGGCTGCCAAAAACACAGGACAGAAGAGGAAACTCAGGATATCTATGCACCCAAATTTCAACAAAAGGTGATTTAGATTTTTTTCATCTTTTTTCTGCAAACTATAACAAACATACAGGTTACGAATAGAACAAATTAGGAATTATCGTTACAGCTTTAAGAAAAGCAAATAAAATAATTAAAAAGATTTTTTTCATCAGCTCATCTTTATGTCTAGTTGTTGTAGTATGTACTTGATCTTAAGTATTATTGTAAGATAAATAGTTAAAATAATACTTCCTGGTTGAGGCATTGTACACCAAGTTTATACTTGTAAATGTTAGAATCTCTTGAAAATGCAGGAGTAATATATTAATAGAATGCAGGCAGATCATAAATTATAGCAGTGTTAGCAAATTTCACTGCCATACTTTGTTTAGAAATGTCTAACCATTATTTTGTCACTTTTATATACCATATATCTTCTAGTGCATGTGTATATATGCACATGCACACACATACGGAGTGCGTATAGTTCAGTAATTCTTTTATCTCTTCTATATATTGGTCTGAATTCAGACTTGCTGTAACTCCATTATCATCAGGGTTTATACCAGGGATGAATTTGGCACTTTGTAACTAATCGAGGAATGATTTATCAAACTGTGCTATTTATACCACATTGCAACGTGACCTATTTAAACTAACATAACCCTTAAAAATGAAGTATTGCAAGGAATTTTTAGAAGAATACACCTTTAAAATAAGAATAGATGAAACAACAGGTTTCAGATAAGGATCCTGATGAGAAAGGTTTCCTCCCGTATATGTGCCACCTACTTAGGTGTTATGTTTGTTTCCAAAACATGTTATTCTTCATGTATAGTTAACTGATTGAATCAACACAAAGAAGCATGTCTTTTTTTCATTTATGTTTATGTAATATTCTGGTCAAACATCTATATTTAAACTGCAGCAATCTACCTGCTTACCAGGTCTTCTGTCTGTTAGACACTGTCTTCATACTCCACTTTAAATCACCTGTTAGGGTCAGGTTGAAGAGAAATGGAAATTGAAGTGCAGACATGAAGCCTTAAAGCCATCAAATTCAAACTGTTCCTAATGCAGTAGACTATCAAGCTGGAAAGTAAAGTTCAAGATGGCATGGTGGCAGCCACAGTTTTTTGTTTTATGGCCTGACTGCATTAGTGACACTGAAAGAGTCAAAGAAGAGTAAGAGCATGAACTGAGCCTGATGAGAACACGTTTTAAAAACCATAGGCCAAATTCTTAGTGCAGTGACATTAGACTAAATCCAAATAACTCCATTGACGTTAATGGAGTGACACTGGATTTACATCACTGTAACATAGCAGTTTTCAAACTTTTTGAGCTAAGCTCCCCGCCCCTTTGAGTTGCAATGTTTGGTTACGCTCCCCAATACCTACCCTTCCCCTCTCAGGTTTTTAGGGTTGCAGAAGGTGCATGTGATGGTTTCTGGGGTCAGAGCCAGCACTGGGCATGGAGGCATTGATACTGACCCACAGGCTGGGTGGCCTACTGTGAGTCAGGGGGTAGAGGTAGCACTCCCTCCCTGAGCCCCCGGAATGTTGCTCTGTGCCCCCCTTGTGGGATATGCCCCACAGTTTGAAAACCTCTGCTGTAACAGATATCGGAATCTGGCCACCTGACTATTTAAAACTCTATTCCCATCCAAACCGAGAAGAAAAGTACAAAATATTATAATGTAAATTAAATAGGGAAGACAAGCCAGTGCAAACTCACTGAGAATGAACCTTTACATTATTATAATGTCTAACAATTAATTCTGGTGCCAATGTCTTTCAAAGCATGTAGTTATTGCCACAGCATGAAAGTCTCTGTTTTAACTACTTTCAGCACTCTCACTCTACAGTTTCATAAAAATGAACAATTAATATATAAGTAGCACATTATTGCAGAGCGGCTGTTACAATCCAAGACCTGGCTGAAGATCAAATACACACCCACTGGTGAACTAGAAATAGATGTGAGTTCTGAGCTAGCTCAGTATCTGTGTGCTCACTAATTCAAGTTTTTTTAGCAGATAAAAGGAGATCATCATGATAAAACATGTAGTTTCAAATAACATATTTCAAATAATTAGTAGCTTACTACTAAACACACTAAGGCTCCAGACTTGCCATTAGATTTGTGTGTGTGGACCATCATTCCCTTGTAGATCTTACTGCAGAATCAGGGTCTAATTTATCAAAGCAAAAACTTAAACACTGAATTGCTTCCACCATTTATATTCGGTTACTTTTGCATTTCAATCAGTTGGACAGTGAAACTACACAAGCCAAATTTCATTCTTGTCTATAGTCACTTGAACTTTCTAGTTCATACATATAGATATTGGTATTTTTTTAACAAAACTTAGCCTAATGACAATAGATTACTATTTTATTTATTCAAAAATTCTCCCCATGCTAAAACTGGAAAAAGAAAATGATGACTCCCACTCCACCTTTCCCTCTGCCTGCCAACCTCCCCCAACCTTCACACTTTAGCTAGGCTTGCAAACCCCTTCGTATGTCTGTCTTTCTCCCTTCCCATCAGGATCATGGTTTGCTTTATCTACATTGTATCAGTCTCTTGCTGCAGCCTTCTCTTTGTGAAACTGTCTTCCCAATGTGGCTATGCTCAGGGCAGTGTCTCGGACCATGTTTGTTTTGTTTTATTCTATTCTCAGGTTCCACATGGCCTCTCTTGATGTTTAAAGAAGACCATTTCTGCAAATTCTAGGGCATGACTCCTTTGATTTGTCAGAAGGTGGGATGTACCAGTGTGGCATACCAGCCCATATTAGCTCACTTCAAACACAGCTGTGAAATCCACAAAAATACCAACACTGTGTTTGTACATGAGAGCCAGGAAGTGAAAATGTTCTAGTTTTATTGTCCATTCTGAGTAAAATGCAAAAAATAAACTATAAAAATAGTCCTGGAACTTTCATGAAGTTACTGTGAGTGTGCTTGGATGAAGCCAGCACTTTACTAAAGTAAAGCTTTACTAAAATAATATATCATCAGTGTAGAGAGTTATAATGTTGCTTGCATACTTGAAGCATAGTGTTGGATAGGAATTTATATTAGATTAAAATTGTGTCTTACATTTAGTATTTGCAAGCTGGAAATTGTACTATGTTCCTTCCCATCTCCCACAGCACCTTCTCTCCAGCCACTCCATTCTATCCAAAACACCACTATTTAGTAGAAGTAGACAGTCTCTTGTGTTCTACCTTCGGCCTTGTCTACACACAAAGTTAAGAAGCTCAGGACTTTCTATTCAATGAATGAGGCAAAGTCTTGTGGAAACATAGTATATGATCATGTAATTAAAAACCATCATTATACATATTCCCAGGAGAGCCAAGTTAAGGGTGTACAGGCAGCCTTAATTCTGGTATTTCCTAACTTTTGGGTGCTTGACTTTGCAACCTTAATAAATGTCCTTTTAGCATAGCTTTTGTGTGTCATTTCATAGTTTATTAAACTGTAAGCTGAGAAAAAAAGCTGTCATGCCATCATATTGACACTATCTGGTTCTTCATCTGGCTTAGAACATTTATAGCCACTATACAGACCTTTGCTACATAAGCTACAGGAGTAACTAATAGCAATAGTAGGTTGTCATCTGCTATGTGGACTACCACTAGAAAGGGAGGAGGAATACACTTAGCTAGTAGTTTTCACAGATATATTCAGATAGCAGATGCATGCTGAGACTCAGAAATCTTGGATCCCATTCCAGGCTCTGTGTGCTGAAGTGAGCACAGACTCTTCTGCCCAGTTCCCCCAAGCTTGACTCCTTCTGCCCCATCCCCTAAAACCTGTCCGTGTCCCATTCCTGTCTCTTCTCTGTTCTCAATGCCAGTGCCCAGCCCTACCCTAGGTCAGAGCAGCTCTTTGGGAGTGACACACACACAGTCCAGTCAGCACTAGGAGCTATGAAAGTCTCAAGCATACTCATTAAGAGTGGACTGTTAAGAGATTTTAGCAGCTAAAACCTAACAAGTCTCTACTGAGCATGTACAAGTTGTGACCTTTCAAAGGTTTATAAGTTGCCCAAATTTGGGTGGATTTGCATGAGGATGGCAAAAGATACCTCCCTGACACAGATGCCTCTCCCCCTATCAAATTTTGAGTCTTTGCTCCAAAGCAGGGGAGGTCCTAGAGCATTTCAAAGAAAAGGTCTCCAGAATTATTTGACATGGGTAAACCAACATATTAGATCCTAGCCTTGTTCTTGGAAACTGCTAAATGATTTTAGCTGAATTTTTTCAAAAATACTGAGCCTGATGCAGACACCAGGCTTGGGGAATTTCAGCCCAAATGGTTAAAGACTGGCAAAATTATAAGCAACTGAAAACAGGCATAAGAGATGAGAATAAGAGATGCCACTATGGGTTACTTGAAGAGGAATAAGCAATAGAATTTGGACACGAAGAAGAAATCATTGTTCTTCAAACCCAATAGGGAGATAAAGGCTCTAATTTAACTCTTCTTAAGGCCTCCAATTTTGGAAAAGTTGAAATGCTGTGTGGTAAATTTCTGGTGTGCAACTCTAGTATTAACTTGGGGCCAAATTCTGAAGCCAAAGGGACAGTTGTACGTGTGTATATAATTTGTACCCATGTCTTCGGTTCTACAGAGAAAATGGCCTATTAACAGCTAGCTGAGTTCATCAAAATGCTTCATAGTCTCATCCCTGTGCATTCAACAGATGAGTCTGACTGCAGAAATGGTTGGTTGGCAATCTGTCCTTCCTTGACAACAGATAAGTTAAAACCTGCTTTTAAAATCAGAAAAGAGAATCAAGCCAGCCACTCAGCTAATGACAGAAATGGTAGGTCTACTTGGTCTTAACACTAATTGGTCAGCTATTTATGTATCTGAAAGAAGTGCAAGTGTAAGATTCAAACTGTTATCCTCTCGGGAGGAAATCCACTATAATTGCTCATCAACTGGAATTTTGTTCCAAATTAGTTTACAAAAGCAGTGCATATACAGTCCAATCCCCTTGTGGGGGGGGGAGTTGGAAAGGGGGGGACTAGGGATACATAGAGAAGCCCTAGCATGGGGGAGGGAGAATATGGGATCCTGGTACAGGGGGAGTAGGGCACACACACATATCCTGGCTGGTGAGTTTGGGACCATGGTATGGGGGAAGGGGAAATGGGGATACACGCAGATCCCTTGGCATGGGTAGAATGGGGGAACTCTGCAGTAGGGGGAATGGGGGCACACAGAGCTCCTGGCATGGTGAGGGGGAGATTGGGGAATCCTGACCTGAGTGGAAGGACATGCACACAGAGCCATTGGGGATGGAAGAATGAGGAACCCTCATATGGGGGAAGGAGTAGTGGGCAGCACACACAACCACAGGCAGGGGCAGATTGGGAAACTTTGGTGTGGGGGAAGAGGTAATGGGGGATATGGAGGAAAGTGGGAAATAGGGTCACACAGAACCCCTGGCAGGGGAAGACTGGGGGACCTGGTACATTGGAGAAAATGGGATATGAGAGAGAAAGGGAAGAATGGAGGAACACAGAGATCCTGGTATGAGGGGAAAAGGGGAATAGGGGGCACACAGAACCTTGGCCTGGGGGAAGGGGTGGGGAGTAGCACTGAGTTACTTAAATATTGGGGAATGGGAAAATGGCACATCAGACCTTGTGTGTTTATGGGGTGGGTGGGAGTAGAGAGGAAGCGAAGAGGCCCTGGTGTGTGCAGTGAGTTTGGCCTGCAAAAAACGCAGAGTGCATGACCCCTTACCATAGCAAAGATCTTCACGTAACTTCTTCAAAATGTGTATCAGGGCCACTATGGAAAGCCCCTGTTTTCAGGAGTTTATGACCTTGTGATAATTCACCTTGCGATAAAGTTATTTGTACAAAGTGTATATGCCTATAAATTTAAATTGTGTAATTAGAAGTAAATTAAATCTTACAGGCTTTGTGCCTTCTGACCATACCTAGTTCAACAGTGCATTTAAAAATATGTTTTCAGATAAATAGGAACACTGGAAAATAAGCAAACTTTATTTATATACACACACATGTTTTGTCACACACACTGAGTCCAGTGGGATTGTACTAGTGCGAATGACTGGAAGTTGATCAGTGGCCCTGTTGTTGATGCAAAAGAAGGAATAGAATCCAACTCGCTCTCCTAGCTGTGCTAGCTGTACAGAGCTAGCAGGAGTAAAAAGACATAAAAATCTTATTTTGTCACTACAGTCAGCAGATATGACTCAGAAGCAAATCTGTTGAGTAGGCAGGTGCTGTTTTTACATTACTTTCCAGAGTAGACTCACATTTTAAAATATGTAATATATCTCAAAAGCCATAAACATGAGTATATACAACAAGAAACCAAAAATATGGACTACCGAATCTCCATTAAAAATATCCAGGTGGTAACAAACAAAACTCACTAACTCATAGAAGACTGCTATTCTACCTTTACTATTGTTCCCTTTCTTCCCCCAGGATGTGAGTTTCTCTTTACTTGGAATTTACTGACTTCTCACTTTAGGTCATATTATTATTTGTAAATAATGAAAATGCCACCTTTGTTGTCCAAGGGTTAGAACTAAGGACTGTGAGAAAATCACTTTGTTTTGTGACCTCAAGCAAATCAGTCAGAACCCAATTCACTAAAGCATCATGTTGAGGACAGCACTAAAACACATGATTAAAAGCAAGCATGTACATAAGTTCTGTCCTGGATTGGGGCATTAACTACTGTTTCTCAGACTGGCCCCCGTGCAGTCAATAGGATTACTCACATGAGCAAATGTATGCACATGCTTAAATGCTTTTTGGGATCAAGACCATTATCAATATGTAAAATTGGTATAGCATTACCTACCTCGAAAGTGTTTGATGAGGCTTAAATAATGCTTATAAACCCTATGTAAATCTTTGGATGAAATGCTTATAGAAAAATCTGACAGAAGTTAATTTGGTAACCTTTTCACAGGGCCTTTAAGTCTAGAGAATTTATAGAAAATTGTATCCCTTCTGTAGAATGACTCAAAAAGCCTATAGAAAGGATATCATGCTGTATACAATTCTATATATTTTAGAATACTTTCAAAAGAACCCTATCATATTTCTATAGAACCCTAATGATTTAACCCTATTAAATTTAATAAAGGCATTTCCATAAGAAAAGCCTTTATTAAAAGGGCAACATATGTTTATTAATTACTTTTTCTGTTCAGGCAAATGACAAAAGATTTTAATCAAGACTTTTTCCCCAGACCGGGATATACAATGAGCAGCAGCAAGAGGATATTCCACTTCCATCTTGCATCATTGGTATGTATTACCATACAAGAGATTACCATACAGGCTGTAGTATTACCATACAGGCTGTAGTATTACTGCAAGAGAGAACCATTATTCTTTAATGCTACCATAAGATGAAAAAATAGCTGTACTGTAAACTTACTAAATCAGAATGTGGACAAGATTTAACATGCAGACCTTAAATGAAATAAGGGTATAATTCACCCTTCCCTACACAATGCTAGAATAATGGACTTTGCATAATTAACTAAAGAGGAGAGTGAAAAGGATGGGAAGAAATTTACATTGCCAACTCACACACAGACAATGAGTTGGAAGAATAGCTACGTCCCCTCTGTACTCCCTGATGGAGAGGGGTTTGGACCACTGGGTCCAGCTGAGTAGACATCGAGTGGTACTCCCGCCTCTGCCAGTTATTCTCTCCACACTGGTCTTTTAAGAGCTGGCATGCCTGGAAAAGTTTGCAGAGGACTGCTTTATGTCAACACTCTGCCCAAGTCCCCACCTTACTCAGCCCCACTGCATGATGTGAAGGGCCCTGCATTTACTTTCCATATCTGGGTGAATATTACCCTAAAAGCACTGCATTTGTTTCTTAAGGAAATGAGTAACAAATTAAGGTCATGGTGCTTCATTAATCATGTTTATAATTATTTCCCCTGAGAATGTCTTTAATAGTGTTTTGAGTCCTGTATATAGGGAAAATAAATGATAGGCAACTTAATTACAAGAGAAAAGATTCAGCAAGGGGGTTTAGTGACATCAAAAACAAAAAACCCCAAACAAAAAACAAAACAAAACATGTTTTGCCTTGTTCAGAGTTTGCCTCTTTTTTATGTGTTTTCTCCTTTCTTTCCCCAATCCAGTCTCTCCCTTGCACTCTCTTTTTGCATTTTCGCCGGTTTACATTCTCATGTCTCATCTCCTTTTCTTCATCCACACCTCCCCTTCTCTTTTGAAGAGTTCCTCTTCTCTACAGCCTGTGCCATGTCTGATATGACATTTTAAATAAAGCTGCCTATTTATGAAGAACAATTTTGAGTCATGGTTCTCTTATAGTTCATCATGGTGTCAGCTCACTTTAATTTCTATTTTTCCTTTATTAAGCTTGAATTGGAGCAACAAAATCTTCAAATTATTTTTTAAATAAAAGTTAAAAGTAGCCACAGTGGCTAAGTGCTACTGAAAGCCACATCTTTCAGCCTATTACATTTCAAGCCAACCAATGTATTTTCTTCATTACAAAAGCATCAACTCAAAGTTATCCTGACATTACTGCTGTGTACAACAAGTCTGAGAAAATCTGGTATATCAGTGGTGAAAACCCATAACCTATGTGTCATAAAATGGCCGTACAGGATGACTAAAGAACAAGTCAATTCCTAAGAAGACACTGTCCAGATTCCTACCCTATTCACTGGAGGTTAGAGATTTAATTCATATTTCGCTGCGGTAAAAATATTTGGTTATATTTTGGACTGAGGGCATATTTTGGATCAAAAGTCTAATTCCTAAAACTGTGCCACTTTCTGTGTATCTAAAACACAAATACTTTTTGTTGAATACTATATAAATGTCCTTTAGATCAAAATAGCAATTTTTTATTACCAAAAACTACAAGCATATATAATGATAAGACTTTTCCACATAAGGTGAAGACATTTTAAAGAAAAAGAATACATTATTAACCCCCTGTGTCCTCCTGCTGCCTTTTATAAAAAAGTATATACATCAAAGCAGGAAAGAAATCTACAACTATGGATGTCGGGGCTTGGAGCAGTTCTTCCCTGTCTGCATCAGAGGGAGGCCACTATCCCACTACTCAACAGGGGATTAGCACTGTAAATCAGTAAGGAGTCTATAGCCAGCCCTCTGGCTGGGCCAGGCAGCAAACACAGCTAGGCTCAAGCCCTCTGGCTGGAGCAGAGCAGAAGCAGTCTGTGGCCCAGCTCCACATCTGGGGCAGAGAAAAAGTAGTCTGTGGCAGACAGTAAACAGTTAGGCTCAAGCCCCCTGGGTAGGGCAGAGAAGAAGCAATCTATGGCCCAACTCCCTGGCTGGGGTAGACAGCAAACAAATGCAGGCCATGCGGCCTAAGGTGGGAGGCTGCCATCTGAGGGGTGGGTTTGGCAGCAGGGGGTAGAGGGTTCTGGGCCCACCCTACTCTACCGGGTCCCAGCCCAGGGCCCTAACAGTGGTGGGAAATCCCACCACTGGGTTAGCGGGGATCCTGCCAAAAAACATGCTGACTGTAGCTTCAGCAAACACAACCGGACTAATGTCTGGTTTCCCTGGGCTACTTCCTTCCCCTACCTAGTCATAGGGCTTCATTCCTCACAGGCACTCGGGCTCCTTGGGGTACTCGGCATCTGGCAATTCCAGCAGCTCCTTGGGGTATTCGCCAGACGGCAGTTCCTTCTCGTGTTCCTCCAGAAGCAGGGTTGATACAGTTCAGTCCCTGGTTCACGGGCCAACAGCAAGGGACCAGCGTCTGACTCCATCACTGGCTCTCCCTCAACTGAGCAGGAGGCCCGTCCTCTTATAATTCCTGTTCCGCCCTCCGCTTCCAGCACAAGGGGCAGGCCCAGCATGGCTCCACCCACTAGGGGACGGGAAGTGGTTCCTCCCTGTCTATGTCAGGGAAGGCCAATTCACCTTGCTACAATGGATAATAAATGCCAATATCATCATATTCAATACATCCTTATAAATGGTCTAAGTACAAGTGTCAGGAACTACAAGGAAATACATTCTGTCATGGGGAGAAGTAAATAAACATGTTAATCAAAGATTCTACTACTGGCTCCATGACTAACTCAATGAAGGACAAGCCACTCACAGTTTCTCAGATTTCTCATTCTCTCTGTGTACTAAGTCCATCTGGGGGTTTGGACTGTAACACAGATAAGAATTTGTATTCTGAGTCATTTGACTTTGGAGAGGTACCCGAGTCTGAAATTATGTAAGAGATATGAGTTGACTGTTTTCCCTCCAAAATGTCAAAAAAGAAGGGCAGTAGATTTTTGCTTTCAAGCTACCTTGAAAGTCCAACTCTCAAGTCCTTTTGATAAAACATAGCATTGAAGATTTTAGTGGTGTGCTAGAGACCAAGCCTTCAAACATTTACAACTGTGTGCAGTGCTTACTAGCGTGAGTGGCTGTGGCTAGATGAGCAGGTCTAGATAACATGGTGGTGTCAAAGTTTGACTCAGACTCACAATTTATCAGACCACTCTGTTTTATTAGCAAAGCTGCTCTGCTAATACATTTAGAAGTGAGCCCCCCGAGTGGGGCTTGTGTCTCTTAATTTATACAGTTTTTTGGAGAACAAGTTACAGAGAAGTTACAGACAAAAGAAGAAAAAGATTTTAGTCACCACCCTTCGAGATCCCCGAGACCAGTCACGTATCTTCAATTACCTGCCACCCTTAACAATCTCCTTTAACAGCTTCCAGTTAACTTAACTAATTGCCCTTCACACCTTCCATTCTGATGCCTGCTTCTTAGACGTGCTGGCTCTATCTTAATTGCTTCTCCATTCAAAAGCTAACTGTCCCTACGTGTGCTCTCTCAGATACTTTGTAACATGTTTTGGCATGCACTCTCATATACAATGTATCCAGCATGTCCCCTTATACAACGTTATACTTATACAATGTTATACTTCCACAATCCCCCCTTTTGGTCAAGGCTACGCCCATGACCAATGACTTACTGGATTCCATACATCAATCGTTCTTTTTCATTACTTTCACTGGTGACATTTAACAACATTAGATTAGCACTCTGGTTAGGGGTAACCTGATGGATGGTGTGTCTTGTGCAGTTTTGGATACAACAAGAAATCAATTGAAAACACACAAAGATTATTAGAATTCCAAATAGGATAGTCAGGATTCCTTGAAACAACCAGTTTCCCAGACTAGAGAAATTGAATAAGTTACTTATCCATTTCCACAAGGAACTTGGTTCTTCGTGGGGAAGGTATGCAATTTGCTCCAGATGGATAGCACGATTTATTACCTCATTAGTATTATCAGGTATGTATACACAGCATTCTGTTCCAATTAGAGCACAGGTCCCTCCTTTGGCTGCCAGTATTATATCTAATGCCCGACGGTTTTGGAGGGCCACTTGTCGGACCGCTCCTGCTTCTTTGGCTAGAGCTTTTAAGCTCTCTCCTGTTTCATTGGCCATGATCTCAACCACCGCTTGTAACCTTAAAAGCCTTTTTGCATGGTGGATTACCCCCCCTACTGGGACTAAAGAAATGCCAACAGCTTCTTCCCAAGTTCGGGGGTTATGTTATCCACATACCATTTAGCATCTGGCAAGTCCCTCCTTTTTCGCCTGAAATTACGGAGGCGATTTCGTGGGAGGGATTGAAGCACCCAGAATTGTGGGAAAAGCTGAGCAGGATAACAGATACCTGACCAATTTGCTGGTAACACAGTGTAAGCATTTTCCCCACAAATCCAATGATGTCCCATTAAAGCTGGGAAGGGTTGACTGCAACCCTTTGACATGTAAGAATTTACGAAGGAGGAATAGTATCCCCCAAAGGGCACAGGATGATTTTCACTGGGAGAAGAGGTAGCATTCACATGACATTTGTAGATGGTGCTGTTTTTCTCAGGGAGGCTGTAGGGGGAGCAAGAGATTGAATCTTTGGTTTGATCCCAGGTTGAGAGGAAGTTTATCTTTCCACACCCGGTTCGCCATTCTCCAACCTTGTTTGAATAGTCCCATACACCATGGGACACGATGTATTGGAGACAGCTGCTCCTCCCTAGATTCAGCCCTGTCCCATTACACACCCAGCACCAGTGGCCCTTTCCTTTCATCACACTTATAAGTTTAGGAACATATTTTTTTCCCAGCCCCCAAGTGTCATTTTCCTTCCATGTCCTTTTAAGTGGATAGGGTTCTCCAGCAAGCCCTGAGGAATTCAAAGGGATTGCCATGGTGGGGATACTAGCTTGTGAGTGAGCTGGGATGTGGCTGCAGACCCAGCAATTAGAAATATTCAGGACCTGGGCTATCTGCACCTGTTGTTGGATGAAAGAATTGTCTCTGTCACTCTGGATTCCCCAGACCCTCAGGACACAGTAGTTGAGGATTAAGCTTCTCAAAGGACACATGTTGGAAGCAGGACCCTTTCTGGTTCCGACAACCCCTTTCGAGGGAACCGCAGTCACGGTTTTACATCCACCAGGCAGCAGGCGCTAGGCTCACTACTGCTTCTTGTTTGTTGGGTCCTGCTGTCTGCTTACCCTCTGCTTCTGGCAACCCTTACGAGAACGCAGATTGTAAGGTATTGCAGGCTGTTCCTCTTTGTCTTCTGGGGTTGAAGCTGGTTCTGCGTGGTCTTGCAGAGGTGCTTGGTCCCCTTGAGGTGGTGCTGGCTTACACTGTGAGGCGTGGATCCATGCAGCGATGCCGGATAATTTCACTGCTGTCTGGGTGGTGAGCAGTACCTGGTATGGACCCTTCCACCGGGGTTCCAAGGCGTGCTTCCGAAGGTGGTGCCGCAGGTAGACCCAATCACCAGGCTCAAGAGTGTGACAGACAGCGGAGGTGGGTTCCGTCGGCCACGCTGCTCGCACCTGCGAATGGAAGGAGCTCACAGCTTGCATTAACCCTTTGCAGTACTGGAGGAGCGTGCTGTGAGTTAGGTTTAGGTCTGGGGCTGGGGTAATAGTAGCCATTGTTCGCATAGGGCGTCCCATGATGATTTCAAATGGACTCAATTTGCATCTCTGGGATGGGGATGACCGAATTTCCATAAGGGCCAGTGGTAAAGCAGCTGGCCAGTTTAACCCTGTGGAACTACAGATTTTTGCCAGCTTATTTTTAAGCACACCATTTCGCCTTTCAACTGCCCCTGCACTCTGTGGATGGTAAGGGCAGTGCAACAGGTGGGTGACATGTAATACCTGGTTTAGATGTTGAACAATTTTTCCAGTAAAATGTGTTCCCCGGTCACTAGAAAAGTGGCAGGAATTCCCTTGGTAGGGATAATGTGGTTTAACAGACATTTTGCAACGGACAATGAATCAGCTTTGCGACAGAGAAAGGCTTCAATCCAACCCGAAAACAGACATATTATAACTAAAATGAATTCATATTTCTGATACTTTGGCATTTGTACAAAATCAAGTTGCCAGTGTAGGAAAGGTGCTTGAGGCTAACCCCGGAACCCTTGTGTTACTTTTACAGATTTGCCTACATTGTGGCTTTGACAAGTAACACAAGCGGCACAGTGGCGGGTTGCAAAGGAACTGAAATGGGGAGCCCACCACCCCGCCTTACTCATAGCAGAGACCATCCCCTCCTTGCCGACATGTGAAACACCATGTAGCAGGGCGGCTAGAGACGGGTAGAGTGAGAGGGGAGCGGAGGACAAGGGACTCAGACATCTCGACCAGGCGCGCTGCAGCAGCTACAGCGCATAGGCAAGGGGGTAAACCCTGGGCTACAGGGTCCAAGGTTGCAGAAAAATAAGCCACCGGGCAATTTCTGTCACCGTGCTCCTGAGTAAGAACCCCGAGGGCAAAAGCAGATTGTTCGTGACAGAAAAGGGTAAAAGGCTTGTCATAGTTAGGTAACCCTAAGGCAGGGGCAGAGGCTAAATTCTGCTTAAGGGAGATGAAAGCAGCATTTGCTTCAAGTGGCCATGGCATGGGGTTAGGTACAGAGGATCGAGTGAGTTCTTGGAGTGGTTTAGCCAGAGAAGCATATTGGGGAATCCATTGCCTACAGAACCCTGTCATGCCTAAGAATTTTCTGACCTGGCATGGAGAGCAAGGCTTGGGAAAGCTTAGGATGGCTTGTACCCAGGCTGGAGAGAGTGTACGGGAGCCCTGGGAGAGAAGGAAGCCTAGGTATGTGACAGAGGTTTGGCAGAGCTGCAATTTTGTGCAAGAAGCCTTATGACCCTTGTTCGCTAAAGCTGTGAGAAGTGTTAGTGAATCAGTTTCTGAGGCAGACAGAGAGGGGGAGCACAGGAGTAAGTCGTCCACATATTGGATCAGTGTGGATCCTGATGGGAAAACCAGATCAGCGAGATCCCTGGCTAGGGCTTGAGAAAAATAGGATGGACTCTCTGTATACCCCTGGGGAAGGGTAGTCCATGTATATTGCTGACCCTTGTAGGAGAAGGCAAAGAGATACTGGGATTCAGAGTGAACTGGGACAGAGAAGAAAGCGGAGCACAAATCTACAACAGTAAAGTGGGTTGCATTTGGAGGAATAGACGCTAGTATTGTAGCAGGGTTAGGAACCACTGGAAAAGAAGGTATGACAATACGGTTAATAGCTCGAAGGTCTTGAACAAATCACCATGATTTGCCATCAGCCTTTTGAACTGGGAGGATAGGGGTGTTACAGGGGCTGGAACAAGGGACAATAATTCCTTGTTCTTTTAATGCAGATATAACTGGAGCAATCCCAGCCTCTGCCTCAGGATTCAAAGGATACTGAGACAGGTGAGGCAGAGGTTTGGAATTGTCTACAGTAATCCGAACTGGGTCAGTATTTAATCGGCCCACTTCAGATGGGTGAGATGGCCATAGGGAGGAAGGAACCTGAGAGATTAGGTGCTCCAGGGATGGAGTTAAGGGACAGCAAGGGACCGGAGTGGAGAGGGAAGTTTCAGACATTAGGGAGGCTACAGAATCACATAAGGAAGACTGAGGGATTTGCAGATAGACACCATCTGGGGAGCAGTAAATAGAACAGCCAAGTTTGCATAGCAAGTCCCGTCCCAGAAGGTTTGCAGGGGTGGAATCAGAGAGGAGGAACGCATGCTCCTCAGAGAGGGGACCGATCTGAACAGACAAAGGTTTTGAGAGGGGAAAAGAGGTAGGGATCCCTGTAATGCCAACAGCAGACACAGATTTTCCAGATCGGGGAACCTCAGGCAAGTCAGTGGTGCGGATTGTAGAAAGAGAAGCTCCAGTATCAACAAGGAAAGGGAGAGAGAGATCATTTACAGTCAGGACACATTCTCCAGTAGGGGACAGAGGTAATAAGGGAACTAAAACTTTGTGCGGTTCCCCAGCATCCCGTCATTGTTGGGGTGAAAAATAGGGTTGGGGATCAGCTGGAGGAACCAGCGGGGGGTTCACTTGATTTCCCATACAATTATTAGGTTGTCTTGGACACTCTTTTTTCCAGTGTCCAGGCTGTTTACAGTAGTTACAAACCCCAGTTAATCCAGCCCCCCGCCCTCTTCCGCAACCCCGTCCCTGTCCCCAGTGTGGTCTGCTTAGTCCTGAATAATGCTGTATCTGCAGAGCCATTAACTTTTGGGAGGACTGTTCCTCCTTTCCTTTTAAAGTGCGGTGGCAATGCTCTGCTACTGCCAGCAATTTGTCCATGGTTTCAGTCTCCCATCCCGCACTTATTCGTTTTAACATGCTGCCTGTGGCAGGGAGAAGACCATCAACAAATGCATGTGCCAAGGCCCCCTGCCCATTTACATCGGGCTCTTGTATTCCTGAATGTTGTAGGAAAATATCAGTTAGCCGGGACCTATAGTCGCCTGGGCTTTCTCCTTGCCCTTGCTTACAGCAACGTATTGCTGTCCAGTTTGTTTTAGGAGACCACACTTTGGGAATGGGTTGATGCAGGCGCTTCCAAAGAGCCATACACCGGTCTCTGTATGCCGAATCTGGGCCAGTACTTTTTATGGTTGAGTGGCGTGCCTCAGCTGGCCAGTCTGCGGCAGCCAACCATTTTTCATAATAACTGGCAGGAGCTAACAATTTACACAGTTGGAGGAGATCTGTCTCAGAGGGTTCACAAGTTTCAGATTAACAGAAACTCCTCAGCAAATTTGACAGAGTTTTCCTGTGGTTTGGGAAAACTTTTAACTATAGATAAAAGTTCCGTATGAGTCCAGGGCTTATAATCCCATATGGACTCACTTTCTCCCATCTTAAGGACTCGTAAGGGTGCCACAACAGTTTGATCAGAGTCTCTCATTAACCTCCAAGAAGAGATGTCAAGAGAATCTTTGCAGTCTGCTTTGGATTTCTTCTTCATAATATTTTGCAGTGCTGCGAGGCCAATGAGGGTATCTTCTTCACTTTCATTATCTGTAGTCATTGAAGATTTTTCCTTTTCTGATTTCTTATTTGCGCAGGAGTATGGTGGGGGTCGGGTTTGATCCGGATCATTGCACAGGACTGGGCAAAGGGGAGCGCTCGGACTAGTGGTGGGAGAGACTGCATCCAATTGAACTGTTAGTTTTTTGATAGAATTTTTAAGAGAGGTGAGTTTTGACTCAGTCCATCTACGATTTGCCTCTTCCCACTACTGCATGAAGCAGTCTACTTCTCCTCTCTCCAATTTGGTTTTTGGGAGGACGAGTTTGCTTTTTAAAGCATCCACTCGATCCTTGTCCCAAGAACCTAACAGTGGCCACTGTAATTTGGGGTTCTCTAGAGCTAATTTGGACCATTTTTCAAGAAACCTACAAGAGTCCGGACCCCTCCTAAAATACATAAAATAAGCTGGAGTTCCCTTAGGGAACTGTTCTACCTTAGACTTCTGATTACGCATCCAGGAGGACTTCACACAGCACTCACACAAGAAGGAAATTCGGGCTCAGCAGAGCGGTACCCTGTGCAACACACAGAAAGGAGCCCACAGGCTACTGCCTCAACTGCCCTTGCTTTCACACCAGGGGTTATACCCAAGGCGTGGTGCGGCTGCAGCTGTGCAGATTCCACTTATTCAGACCGTGGGGACGGGGACCCCTTGGTCAGCCAGTCTCCGGACAGAGATGGCTCCCAGATTCACACACACACCACGGGGAAGACGGATAGACACAAAGACAAGACAGTCCTCAAAACCGGTTAAAGCACAAAAATAATAATTACCTGAGACGTCTGATTCCATAAGCTGGATCCAAAGACCCCTATCCGAACAGAGTGGGAACCAACAAGTTCAATGGCGTAGACTGCGCTGCTGCTGTGTACCTTTCTGTCTTGTGGAGGATCGCTTGGACTAAGCGTCCAGGCTCCGGCTGCCACGATCGTCCTGCAAGGCAGTCAGGGATCACACAGCCTCAGTGAAGCTGCTTGCCATCTCGGTGGAACCTCCAAATTGTCAAAGTTTGACTCAGACTCACAATTTATCAGACCACTCTGTTTTATTAGCAAAGCTGCTCTGCTAATACATTTAGAAGTGAGCCCCCCGAGTGGGGCTGGTGTCTCTTAATTTATACAGTTTTTTGGAGAACAAGTTACAGAGAAGTTACAGACAAAAGAAGAAAAAGATTTTAGTCACCACCCTTCGAGATCCCTGAGACCAGTCACGTACCTTCAATTACCTGCCACCCTTAACAATCTCCTTTAACAGCTTCCAGTTAACTTAATTAATTGCCCTTCACACCTTCCATTCTGATGCCTGCTTCTTAGACGTGCTGGCTCTATCTTAATTGCTTCTCCATTCAAAAGCTAACTGTCCCTACGTGTGCTCCCTCAGATACTTTGTAACATGTTTTGGCATGCCCTCTCATATACAATATATCCAGCATGTCCCCTTATACAACGTTATACTTATACAATGTTATACTTCCACAGTGGTAAAAATATTAGTAGTTGGTCTTTGTTTGCGCTCCCACAAAGAATCGCAAAAATGGAGCTCTGTCAATAATCAATCACCAGTGAACAAAGCCATTGAAGACACTGGAAATAGAGTATTAAGAACAGTGCAATATGGTAAGTGTTAGCATGAACTGGGCCGGATAACCAGTCCCTCTCTATATCTATTTTTCACCAATTGATGCCACAAGTAAAGTTTCCACTTGGAGGAGCTGTCCTTTCAGCACCAAAGAAACACAAAGACACAAGTCAAGAAAGAACAGCAAAGCCATATAAGACTGGGTGAATTAAGACTCTCTTTATAAACAGCATTACCATGTCAGTAGAACACATCCTCTGCAATACAGAATGCTGTATAGGTCATTGATCTTTAGTTAACAGATATATCAAGCTGTTAATTGCCTTGTGATTTCAATTTAGAAAAATAATGCTTTGCACTGTTACAGTGAAATAAAGTAAAGGATCTCAAAGTAAAGTATTATTATCCCACTTTATTGTGAAAATCAAAGCAGATATAGGTTAGGTGACTTGTCCCTGTCACACAGGAGGCTAATGGCAGAGTCAGGCCAGTTGGCTGACTCCCAGTCTTACACCCTGTGCATGGACAATAGCAATTCAAGCTTCACTACATCACCTTACCATTGTGTCTCAGCCAGGACTTAAGGAATCACCTAGACTCTAGAATAAGCTTTTACATGCATATCTGGTACCTGTATGTAACAATTTATAATTGTGCCTGCAAGTATGGGTTTTGTATGTGCAATAAATGCACACTTTTTTTGTACATGCATCTTAGTCCCCCATATATAAAAATGTGGTCCTCAGTTTTTGTCTATAAATCTCCAACAGAGTGCAACACTAATTAAAGCTTGGTTACATGCAAAAAATGAGTACCTTTCTCTATTAATCATGCCAGATGGGGGTATAATTTGAGAGAATTTTAATATGTATCTTGGGAAGGGGGGGTTGTCTGATATGTAGAGTGCAACTGTGTTTGTTCACATTAACAAAGTCTTATAGTGCTAAACAACCCCTCCTCCCATAAGTTCTGGTGCTGTGTGTATCATCTAATATCAATACAGCACATAAATCAGATGGAGTGGTACTATGGTGACAGTAACCAACCAGAAGACATCATGCAAATGAGAATACTGTATCCCACACCAGCTGCTCTGTTGCTGGCTGGTTGTTATAGTGATAAACTGAGGCCTTTCCTCTTCACTTCTCCTTGAAAGAAAAACCTTTAATTCCTCAAGGGAAGGGAGAGAGAAGAAAGGTGAGGGGGTCCGGGAGGGAATTACATGACAAAGAAAAACATTATCTGTCTGCGAAGAGAACAGCAGAGAGGGCATCGCGGAGAAAAACAAACATTCACTGGCCATGCCAGTGCTCACCACCGATGCTGAGTCAGAAACAGGTATCCCAAAATCCCTTTCTAATGAGCTTCTTTCAGAGACCATGGAGGAGATAGAACACACATGCCCTCAGCCTCGGTTGGTAAGTAAAGACAAAGGATGCATGTATTTGTCACCCAAGAGCTCTTTGCCTTATTAGAATGTAAAGGAATCAATTGTTCAAAGATTTAACATGTAAATATGAATTCAGCTGCAGCCTAATCTATCTCAATTGATTGTGTTTAGGGTCTGCACTGGGAGAACTTGGATTACAAAAAACTATTGTACCAGCTGTGGAAAAAATACAGACGATATAGGATTATTGTGTTTTTGTCTGTGAAGAAGAGGTTAATATTCTGTTATGGCAGGTCTCTTTCTATAACAAAACCTGTCAGAAAATGTAAAAATGGCATTTTTCTTTAGCCTTTTTAGGTTCAGATTTACAGCAAGGCTGTTCATTGTATCCTTGCCCGTTCTTTGTCTTTGTGCTGACTTTGGGAAATAAAATGACAGATAAGCAGAATTGCCACATCCCTAAATAAAAACAGTGAATTAAGGATGCATGGGGGGCTGGGGGACGGAATGATATGGCAAGATCACCCACATTTCTAAAAGGTTCTAATGAGATTGCCAGTGTACGCGTCCATGATTTCACTTCAGGGTATGGAAAGCATGTGACTCGGGAAAGCTGCATTAAAAGAAGAGCTGCAGGTCTTAATTAGTGTATGACAACAGTGTATTCAGAGAAGGCGGCTGCACATACGGTAGAGCATTCCTTTATCCCTGTATGTCTGATGTATTGAATTCAACCCTCTTCCACCATCACTATTCAGTTTCACTCCCAGCATTCTGCAGGTTCATTCTGCATCAGGCAGGATTCAGCTTTTTAACAAATAAGACAAGATAATGAAGTGTTACTTGCTGCTTTTCTAAAGTCATGAAGAACTTTGGAGGACAGGCTTCTAATGGAATTTAGCGCTCTAAATTATGGTAAATGCCACCCATCCTTTATATCTGAGAGGGGAGCTTGCCAATTGATTAAAAGAGTGCTGTTTGAAGGTGCAGTGTGGAGAAATGGGACTTTGTGGGGCAGGGAAGGTGTGTAATAATTAAACAAGTTGTTAGTCTTTGACTGAAGGTGACAAAAGGCTCATTCAGGAAGACCAGGCCACTTCACAGTCAAACAAGCACAGGCTCCATTCGGGGTGCTGCGTCCTAAGTGCAAACATCCTAGAGCTGTGTATTTTCATATGCTAATCTTTCTTACATTTGGAATGTTTTTATTGTTGTTCCGCATATAAGACTGTCTGGTTTATTATTCTTGACAAGGGTAATTGTTAACCTTTCCCTATATGTGTTACCACAAGGCCTGGATAATGATGATATATATGAAAGAAGCCCGAGAAATGGTTATCAATAAGGTGTGACACTGTATGACTTATGCAATAGTTTAGCACTGGAAATGAGATCATTTACCACCAGAATTAAATTACAACCTTAATTAAAACAATTTTAAAAAATCCAACTTCAATAATTACATTTAACACTATATTTCAAATATTATACTGTTCTGACAAATAGCAACAGTTGCTGGAGTTGGCCTAAATTACCATTTTCCACTAGCTCTTCTTATAATGAACTAACAACTTTTAAAAAAAAAACCTGTTAATTTATAAATGGAAAGGCTTTGGGTGGGTTTTTTTTAAAAAATGTTTGTACTGCACTGTGTTTACTAATGCTGTTTGTTAAGGTTTTTCTTACACATAATACAACCCTTTTGAATACATTATATCCCTTCTATCCTGTCACATAAAAAGAATTTAAAGGAAGAAATGTCAGTGTGAAGCAGGTATTTACAGTATGTCATTCCAGTAGAATTTCTATGGAAATGAAGGTGGTAACCAGAGTACATGAGCAAAACAGGAACTCATAATGATCTGTTTTAGAGCTTCATGAGTATTAATAAATCAGTAATGACAATAGAGACACTTGGAATAAAGATTTATGGAAAACTCATACTTCCAAGATGAGATTGTGGGACTGCATATTTACCTTACCTCCATACTTGCTGAAATAAATGTGCCAATGTTGAAATAGAGGAGAAGTCAGAATATTTAAGAATACAATATAGTCCACCTAATAGTGAATAGTCCTTAATATTTAAGAATACAATCCACTATCCACATGATAGTGAATGGTCCTGACTGCTGCTTAATCAGAACTCTTTTGGCAAAAGTGTGTCTTAAAGAGGAAGTATTGATAGCCAATGTCCAGAAGGGTTAAATGGAACTTAGAGTAATAAAAGGCTTGAATTTCTAAGCTTTGTTCTTTATGTACAAAAATGATAAAGATTAAAAGAACTAATAAAGATCAACTAAACATGGAAAGTAGTGTATATGCGACTAGATCCTTATCTGGTGTAAGTCAGCATAGCTCCATTGAAAACTATGGAACTATGCCACTGCATCAACTGAGGATCTAGTCCATTATTCTTATTCAGTACAGTACTGGATTTCATTTTAAGTCTTTTCAGATTTTTTAAATAGCCTCTTCTCTTAGTTGCTGAACCAACTCCTAAGATGTCAATGGGAGTTGGGTTGGACCATTAACTAGGACAGCCACTTAACCGGGATACAAGGCTGTCCACTGGGGAGTCCTAATTAAAAGAACTTTACTATAATTTTATTACACTGTATTTTAATTTGCTATCAGGCGATTATGTAATATTAGTGAGCTGAGTTTGTGTTATTTTCAAATTATTTTTTTCATGCTGCTGGGTGGTCATTATGTTGGTGTAAGAGTAATGAATAGTCAGGGCACCCAGAACTCTTTGTATAGGCAGGTTTTTAAAAAAAACTACTGTTTAAATCTAAATATACATATAATTCAAAATTAGATCAAATAACATGAAATGGTTGAAGAAAGTATCCACTAATTAATAATGAAACTTTCATAGGTCAATACATATTTTCACAGAAGGAATTGGAGTTAGTAGACTTCATAAATAGATATTTTGTATTGTAGATATTTACTGTTATTGGCTTTTTAATTAAAAAAAGAATTGTTTATTTGATACCCCAAAACAGCAAATATTTTAATTAATATCTGTCACAATGTAAATATTTCTTTTTCAGTCAGTCAATCCCTCTGACTTTATGTCATGGAGGCTGCCATCTTGGCAGGAAGTGTCACAGTAGGACTAAAGGAAACTTCTGTGTCCTTCAGTGAATGAAGAAAGCAGGAGATACTGAAGTCAGTTTTCAGGTAAGTTTCAATGTGTATTGAAATATGAGGTTTTCCTATAGGTAGGACTGTTTATTTAAATTGCCATGACTTTCTTTTTTTTGCAGATGCTGTCTGGGATTTTTGAACCAAAAAAAAAGTCAGTCAGAGGCTCCACTAATAATTCATATTGAAGTAGATACTCCCTGCTCCATCCTTCCCTCTAATTCTCCTACTCTGTGTTCCCTATTTTCATGCATCTGCCTGCCAATTAATAGCTCCGTTCTTCACACACCTTCAGTGACCTTTAGCCTCAGGTGGCTAAAAATCCACAGCATAGGCAAGCCCTTCGTTTAGCTAGGAAGCAGAGGCATGTGGAATAGAGAAGATCAAAGGGGGAGGGAGGGAGTTAATTTGGAAGATGCAGCAGTTTGAACCTATTTATTTAGTTTGTTTATGATGATGCAGTCTTGGGCTTGATTCTGCAATTAATTCCCTGTGGATAGCTCCTGGCTCCTTGCAGGAACAGGGCCTGTGTCTTTATCCGGGTTTGGAAAGCATCTATCACCTAGTGGGAATTACCACAACCTAAATATTAAATAATAACGACAATGCACATGCTCACGGGTGGGGTTGGAGACAATCCCAGACAGTGTCTATAACAAAAAGAAGCAATGGCAATTTATAATTACAGTTCTGAAGTTAAAAAACAATACACATAGAAACTTACCTGAAAACAATCCTGAAGGACTACCACTTGGTTTGACCTTTCACTGAAGTGCAGTGGGAGTTTTCTTTACTCATACTGTATGTCTCTTCCTTCCAAAATAAGTCTCTAGGAGTAAAATTTTCAAAAGCACCTACATGACTTGGGAGCCTAAGTCCCATTAACTTTCAATGAGACTTAGGTTCCTAAATGCCTTCAGTTCCTTTAGAAAAGAGGACTTAGGTTCTCAAGTCACTTAGAAACTTTTGAAAATTTTAACCTTAGGGGCTTTAATAATTTTTACAGTATTTTTTTTTAAATATGCTAGTTGGGTTGGTGAAATTATTCAGGAGTTTTGAAAAATGCTAACATTTCAGTTAAGAGTAGATGAGAAAGATTAGTATATATTAGTCTCACTCGGTGAAGCTATAATAATGGTTTAAACTAGAGCTATAATGGCTGTAGAGATTATTCCCCACTGATGCGACTAAGTATGAAATTTGAAGAAGCTATATCTAAAAATTGTATTGGCCTTGACTTTCAATATTTTGATCTCTGACTTTTTTTCCTTTTTGTTTGGTCTGATATTTAAACAGTGATTCAGGATGATTCATACATAACAGCTCAAGAAGTATTTCAGATATTCTTACCAGTTCACACAAGTAAACTCCTCAACAAATGCATATGATTTTAACTTTTATAGTTAGTAACATTATAGATATAAAGGGCTTTATTATAGTTACAAAACCAGCCATGCTTTTGTTTTTCCACAATGTGGTGTGATTTAGGGAGCCTGCCATCAGCGCTTCTTCAATTTGGATCTATGCTGGGGTACAGCTGTCATGGAAAAGGAGCATTAGAGCAGATGACTGAGTAATAAGGCTGTGTCTGAACCTTAAAAGAGACGTGGTTTGACTAAATGTAGGTGATCTTAGCCCTGCACAAGTTGTGTACTGTATTTGGACCCGAAACTAGTATTCATGAATTCTGGCTGTTTTGGACCAAATATTTAAAAAGGGTGTCAAATCTGGCCTTCCTTTGTATGTCCATGACTTTCTTTGGCACACTTTTAAAATATTTTTTCTTTGCCTGCAGCATATCACCACCAAAAATTAGAGTGTGATTTGCCTTTCACTTCACTAAGAGTCACACCATTGCTACATATCTAAATTATGTTGGCAACAAGATGTTGCATCATTTATCAGATATATAGAACTACTGAGATGTCATTACAAGAGTCACACAAAGCATAGGAGAACTGGTGCGAATATTATGTACTATAGAATGTATTGTATTTCTTGCTCACATGTATGTGTGTTATGCTATTTGGAACTTGCTGTTTCAGTTGAACATTGTCTATTTCTCAAACAATATTTTTTTCAGTTATTGTGAATGTCTATATCACAGCCTAAAGGAAGATGAGTAAAAAGGCTATTGTAACTAGACAACAAAAGCAAGGCATTTACTACATAAAAAATACTAAAGCAGAAAAAACCCATAGGAAGGAGCTAAGAACTATTCACATTTGTCAGAAATACATATATAGAAACCACCAACACAGCCAGCTCTATATACAAAGATTTGCCAAAACTAAGGGTTGGTCTACGCTATAAAGTTAGGTCGGCTTAACTACATTGATCAAGGCCATGAAAAACTTCATGCCCCGTGTGATGTAAGTAAGCCAACCTAAGACCAGAAGTAGATGCTGCTAGGTTGATGAAAGAATTGTTCTCGGGTTGTTCTTTTGTGGCTCTGTGTTGGTGGCTAACTCCCATGAAATGCTTGTCTGTACCGAGGCAGTGTTGAATTGCAGAACTGTGCCTGTTTCCATCTTGTGTACCTGATGTTTGGTACATATTTGGTTCTTCCACTTGTGCTTTGCTTGAGTTTGGGACCCAACATACCTCTAAAATATATCATACTTTCTAAAAGATAACTTCTGTTTGAGCTAGAGGCTATGGGCTTGATGCAGAAACCACTTCTTGAAATGCAGGTTAGACTAGATCATAATGATCTCTTTTGGCCTAAAAAGCTATGAATCTATACATATCACCATGTGCTTTTGTAAAATGATGGGAAGAATTTTCTGCATTGTTCCTTTCTTTCTGAAACTTATACATGCATCTTGTGATTATTAGTCAGTCAATAATTATTACACAAAGATTAGTAATGCATAACATGACTTTATGGAGGATGAACCCAGATAGTACTTGGGAAAAAGGCTGTCTGGATTGTTTGCAAATTGGATGAATTTTTGAAAAATATTATTAAAAATATAAATAGATTATTCTGAATTACTCTTTATTCATATTGGCACTGCAGAGTCAATAGAAATCTGTGAGAATGAGCTGGATTCTCTTTTGGTTCATGCATCATCAACAGAACTTTTAACTAAATTCCACTTGCAGAATCTTTACCTGGAGGTACACAGAGATAAAGGGGCAGTTAAGTTGGGGGTCCATGAAAAATTTTAAATCAAAGTGGGGGTCCTTGGGTTGCTAAAGTTTGAGAACCGCTGCCTTAAGAGATTCTTCATCTGCAAGGAATGCTCATATTTTAGGCCTAATGTTTTATAGACCCAGCATGTGTATATTTCTCATTCTTCAGTTACTTATAAGATTTTTGGTAGTATTTTATTCTTAACAAACATGTTGAAAACTGCTTTAAATTTCCCCCTCAGATTTTCATATTTCCTGATTTGCAGTCACTGTTTGCAAACTATGGGTCCAGTGCTACAAGTCCTTACATGAGTAGTCCATATGCATGGGATTAGTTCCATTGAAATCAGTGTTCAGTTTGGAACTGGTCTAAAGTCTCTCTCTGCTTTTTAAGAGACTGTCAACATGAAATGCAGGGAGTTAAAAAATGAGATAAAAGTAGTGTAAAGTATTGTCCCTGAATCCTCCTGCTAATTCTGTGGTTTTACAACAACATTTTCCTATTTTCAAAAATGTTTTTTCTCCCTTGTTGCTGTGTGAAAGACCCACACAAACAAAACCAACCCACCCCTGTTCTAAGGGATATAATGAAACCGACTGTACACTAAGTGCTGTCAAACATATCAAGTGAACCAACTGAAAACCTCCAAGGTGGTGGTGGCAGCAAAAAGGGCCGAGTTCAAGATCTACAGTTCCTCTTAACATTTTTATAATGTTCCTCTTAACAATATAAACCAGAACCAGCTTGAATCCCCACTCAGAAAACTGGGAAAACTAATCACCACCCGTAGAGGCATCCAGGGGAATGTCTACACTGCATTTTAAAATCCGCAGGAATGAGTCTCAGAGGCCAGAACTACTGGCTCAGGCTCACAGGGCTCACACTATGGCACTAAAAACAGCACTGTAGACATTGCAGCTGGGACTGGAGCTCTGAAATCTATCCACCTCTCTGGGCCTCAGAGGCCAAGCTCAAATGCCTATACAGCTTTTTTTAATGCCGTAGCACAAACCCGAATTTGTAGACCTAAGCTCTAAGACTCACAGCTGTGGGTTTTGAAATGCTGGGTAGACATACACTAAGAGGCAAGACTTCCCTGCTCACAAGCGCTGAGGATGTGCACAACAAAAGAAAACTTATTACGAGAGAGGGAACACAGTATTACTTTGGAAAAACACCACAGTGATTCAAAAGCATGCAAACTACAAGTAAACACCTGCCTCCACGGTATCTTGGGCAGTGTCCTTTGCCGCAGTTTTCCACCGTGCAGCGTGAAAGTCCAATGGACAAATGGCCATTAACATGCCACTCCCCTTTCCCTCTACTGCACCCACTCACGGTTTGTTGTGTGAAGTCAGCAAAGTCCCAGAATCCAGCGGTGCATTGATACAGCTTCACCTCCCACCCCTGAAGGGAGGGGAATGGTCGAGCAATGCCTGCGCTGCCACGGGTGACCCCTGCCGCTGTCATCCCTGCCACTCCTCACTGCTCACTGCCTCTAGCCACAATGCTAGAATGCAAACCACCACTTAGCCCACTTCTTAGTGATTTCACTGGGTAGTGGGGAACCTCACTTGATGCTGAATCCGCTGTGTTGCTTTTCACCACGACACTGTCCATAAACCAGGTCTAATGTTCAGGCCCCTAGACCTGCTGAATGATTTCAGCGGTAGTGATTACTGAGCAGAAATAAGGACTCTCAATGGAGTCTATTTTTAAACACTGGAGAGGGAGGATCAAATGATATCTAGGACTCCTTAAAAAGAGGTCACACCACTAGGTAGAAACCCCTGTCTCCACGCCCTCTGACTTTCACTTGGATTTGGCATCCTTACCCCCTGCTTAGCAAATGAGGTAAACTTAGGGTAACCCCCATCAGTTAGGGCAGGCTAAGGACAGTTCTGCTGCCCTTTTATTATACAGTAAGGATCAACATTTCATTACCTCTGCACCCAAAATTAAAGTACATTTTAACCCAAAGCAGCCAAAATTGACCATTTTTTAAAGTAGGTCTCTCCGCTGATCACCTACACAAGGTAGGTGCATCTGTGCAAATACAATCTGCTCCTCAGGTCTTCTGTCTCAGTTTTTCAATAGATGGAAGGGGAGAGAGCTCCTTACATCAGTTCCCCACCCCATTCTCCTAAAGTTACAGAAATTGTAGGGGTTACAAGTAACGGCACTTTGTAAAATATATTTAGACAGTGTGCCTTTAATAATTGTTGGACAGCCATCTGATTTAGAATCCACAAGCCAAATTCCTCCTTGTATAGCTCTAGCAGTTTCACTGTATTGAATGAGTTTATTTGGAGAATTGGAGAAATCTCAGCAAACGCCTCATAATCTGAGATCAGGGAAACTTTCTAGGAGAGTTTCCCTGGCAAGAAGGGGAAAGCTGGGCCTACAGGTCTATTCTTACTAGTTTAAGGAAATAATCCGGACTGGGGGCTTCTCCTGGCAAGAGTTCTGATGATTTTTCCTCCCCTTTGGAGACATTTGAATTCTTCGCTAGCACATAGAGTCAGATGAAGGTAACTCAAACCCTTTATAAAAACTATTCTCTTTGGGGGAGGGGGGAAATGAGGAAGTCAGTTCCAAAATTTTCTGTAAATTATTGCCTCCAAATTGTCTCTGTTCACCTGTGTCCTTTTCAACAGTAAATCAGCTAGGGTTTAACAATCAAGGCATAAAACATGAAGAGACAGATGAAAGAAAAATAAGGAGCCAGGCTATATTCTGCAACCCTCTCGCTGCAAATTTCAGGCATGGGAACTGCACCAGAAACAGAAGGCAGTTCCTGGATAACTACATCCAGGTAGATGCCACCATGGCAGAATTAACCACACTGTTCATTAGTACTCTTGTTTTTGAACTAAAATATTATTTGTTTACATTATCTCTGGCTCAGTGTTTTTCTGAAGTCACTGGCACAGGTGGATAAATGGGGAGAAAAGAGTTACCTTCAGTGTCCTGGTTGGCAAATCTCTTTGAAATATAATATGCTGGCAAATGGATGGAGAGAGATATTTCCTTGGCGGGGACATAGCAAGCAAGCAAGCCCTGTTATTGCAACATTCTTTGTACACTCAAATAAAAAGAAACTCAATAATCTGATCTGTGTTGTCAGCCACAGCTAGTGATTTGAGCCAAGAACACATGGGTATCTTAGAGTAGTGTTTCCCAAACTTGGGACGCCGCTTGTGCAGGGAAAGCCCCTGGTGGGCCCAGCCGGTTTGTTTACCTGCTGCATCCGCAGGTTCAGCTGATCGCGGCTCCCACTGGCCGCGGTTCGCTGTGCCTGGCCAATGGGGGCTGCGGGAAGCGGCAGCCAGTATGTCCCTCGGCCAGCGCCACTTCCTGCAGTCCCAATTGGCCTGGAGCAGCAAACTGCGGCCAGTGAGAGTCGTGATCGGCCAAACCTGTGGACACGGCAGGTAAACAATCCGGCCAGGCCCACCAGGGGCTTTCCCTGCACAAGCGGCAGAACAAGTTAGGGAAACACTGCCTTAGAAATTACTTATTTGAATGGACAGAAACCAGGTGCAGTGGTAATGTGGATCTCAAACCAATCATCATGCCAGATCCTCCACACCCAAATTTGATAGGCCGGGAGACAGCATGCAAAATTAGATCCACTGCTCAGCTGGTACACAGGGATCTTCAGGCTAAAGGGAGATGGCTTGTCTACACCAGGGAGATTTCCCCACAAATTCTAACCATTTTAAAAACTAATTGGAGCTATAGGGTTGGGTGGCCTGAACCATTTATGCTCACCTGATTTCAAAACCACTGATTTTGCTGAATTGGTTTAAGGTGATTTTGAAACCAATTCAATAAAAACAGTTCAGGCCACCCAAGCCTGGTCTATACTATGGCTCCAGTATAGCTGAAACAGTTTTCAAGCTGGTTAGAACGGGGCGGGAATTTCAGTGTTGTCAGGATGATTTCATATTGTTTTTACAATTACTATAGCCAAGGGCTAAATTGGGCACTTATGCCCAGATTTTTAAAGGTATGTAGGCATTCCAATTTGCTCCTCTCAGCGTTCAAGGGCTAAGTAACTTGGATGGCCAAGTTCCATTTTCAAAAGTGACTCGGTTCAGCGACAATTTTTCCTAGTCTAGATTCAATGACACAGCCTCAGGTACCAATTGAGAGTCTTCTTTGTATTCTGTTTGATCTAGAAGCACATTTTTATGCATTTCTGAATGCGTGTTCCTCCTTGACATATTCCTGATTTTAGTCTCTTATCCCTAATTACTGTCCGTTTTAATGTCTGAAGGTCGAGAGGGCACAAGGTAAGAAAAGAATTGGCAAGACCTTTTCTAACAAGACCCAGGCTAGTGGGAAGCTAAAACAGGATGTCCTTGGCTTTAGTAGGGGCTGAGAGAAAAAGCTGCTCAGTATTGAAAAAGACATGTATATGGGTAAAAGGTTTACTCTGACTAGCAAAAAATAGATAAAGAAATAAAAAATCTCTTGCTGCAAACCAGACCTATTTTCTTCAAATAATCTTCCAGGAAACAGCCTGTACCTAGCTAGGATGTGATTACCAGTTGCTGGCCTCAGACCATGGCCATTATTGTTTTAACATTCCTGCCTTCCTCTTTATCCCAGCATGAAGCAGCCTGTGTGGGATGTTGTGTAACTTGACATTGCTTGGAGATAAAAAGGCAGTTTAGCACTCAACAATCATGGAGACAGAAGCAAAAAGACAGTGATTAGAAAATAAAGAAACGAGTGTGCAGTGTGCTATGTAGGCAGCTAGTTGAACAGGATTCCCTTCCACAGAACCCAAACAGAAAGTTTGATTTTCCCATATTTTATTTTTAATTTTGGCAGTTGCATTTAACATGATGAAGGCATCAGTAAAAGTAGGGCTGCTTCACTGCAATACATGAGATTTTTTAAATCTGTAGGAGTGATGAGAGTTTTATAAAAGCAATATTGGTGGTGAATCCCAACCAAGATAGGCTACAAACAAATCCTAGAGTTCACTTTTATGTAACAGTGGAAACCACCCTCTCAGCTCAAGAAACAAAGGGTCCCATTGCAAGTGCCTGTCAAGTATGGAGATTCATCATCAAGAAAAAATAAATATTTACAGGAATGGCCTAAATTAAGAGCAAAGTTAGTCATCAACTTGAAACCATATCAGCCATTCCAAGAAAATAAATGAGATAAGTGGGCAATTTTTGGTAAAAGGAGACAGACACAGTGTTCTAGCATTGCCGAGAAATGCCCACTAAATGACACAGCAGTCTTCTAAGTATTGAAAAATGTAAATAAAGGGCAAGAAATACTTTGTTATGGCCAGTGATGAGTGCTCAAATAACAGATAGGACAACTTAGTGTGCTCCATGCAGTCTCTTCCAAAGAACAAAAAAATAAGACAGATGATGCAAGGCCATGAAATCCCAAAGACTAATAGGGGATGTATTTGCTTTTGACAAAGGAGAAAACCTTTTTATTGTTAATTGATTACTACTTTCAACTAATGGAGATTTCAAAACTAACAAGCAAATGGTATTTCCCCCCTATATCAAATCACAAGGTGCAAGGCATATAATACCAGAGGTTATAATTGCTGATAACTTCCTGACAAAACATTTAATCTCTCGCTACATCAGGAGGTTCCTATCTGTAAAATAGGGATATACCACCTCATTTCTCCCACCCTTTGTCTTTCTTGTACTTTTCAAGAATAAACTCTTCAGGCACTCTCTCTTATTATATGTATATATAGCCCCATCTAATAAAATGGGGTTCTGATCTCAGGGTATCTAAGTATTACTTCAATACAAAAAATAATAATGAAAGAAATTCCAGATAAATCAGTCAGAATTTCACTGGGATTTCCTACCTTAGTCCAGCCCTGGCTTTCTATGACCTTTATAAATAATAAAATGAAGTATCAAGGATCCTTGCTTGATGAAAAATTCAACACAGGTAGTTTATATCTAATTTCTGTCAGTGGGTGGAGTTTGTGCCCAATCCACTCAAAAGCTAGTGAGGAGATGGCCAAGCTAGTGAGGAGATTTTGGTCTTCCAAAATCCTAGGGTCTAATCAGTTTTTCAGTTACTTCTAGTATATATGTGAGTGTTTTATCTCCTGGGCATTTGGACACTGATCTGAGTACAACCATCCTATGCTCACAAATGATAAATAGCAAAAAGTAGATGTTTTATCTGAAAATTGCAGGAAAGATGCTAAGGAAAATGGAACCCTACTCACCCTGATTGAGTTCTCCAGCAGACAAGCTACTACTGTGCCAGCTGATTGTTTTGGATTTCCTCAGTACACAAGACATAGCCCAGGGAAAGAGAAAGCTCATACAATCAACAGTCCAAGAACTAAGCTTCTTACACTCTGGGCCTGTAGCCAGAGAGACCTGACTTCAGTGTGTGGATAGATTGTTTATTTTCCTGAACCATTTCCAAAACACTAGAGCTTCTTGACTAAGACCAAGGTTTAGTTTGCAAGGTGTTTTATAAACACCATAGTGTCTTCAGTGGTTAACTGGTACTTTTTGTATAAATTGGGTGAGCTCATGAGTGATTTCAAAAAGGAAACAAGCCATCATTATGCACAGTTAGGACTTGCTGACATACAGTGAAATGATTCAGGTTTGTCTTCCTAGTTGAAGAATGAACTAGATATTTGCTCATGTAATTTTTTTTTTCTGTCTCTACCCCTCCATTGCCTTCCAGACTCTGATTGCACCTGCTCCATTTGCCGATGAAATAAGCTGTCAGTGCCAAGCCCCGCATGAGAAACTAACCATCACTCAGGCCCGTCTGGGAACACCAGGTGAGACGTCCAATTAATCAAGACTTTGTCGACAGCGGCATTAACAGGACTAAGAGCAGCTTCCACAGACACAGCCTTTCAGTTGTGAAAGTATTTCACTATTACAACAGCACTCTTCATTTGGGAGAAGGAGGAGCAGCGTGTGCTGCCTTGGGGCTCAGGGAGGTATAACAAAAGGATATTTATGTTTTCTTAACGATACAGCCCACACACTTTAATGTAGTTGTTAAATGTACAGGGTTACTTTCTGAACAGGTATAAAAATGCTGGGGAGTGAGATTTGGACATAAGAGGTAACTCAGCAAATCTCAACACACAGGTTATTTGGATACTGAAATCATATGGGATACTGGCTAAAATGAGTGTTTTCCTCACATTTTGAAACACACGTCATGGCCTCTGCATCACAGGTGTGATATATCTCCTCTGACAGCACCACAGCTTATGAGTGTATATATGTACTCTGCCTGAGGACCTATAGTGGTGAGAAATCACGTTTTTCTTTCTGACATTACAATGACAGTCAAGGCCAGCAGTGCAGGCAAATACTATAGCATAAGGGCCCCCCACAATGATAGTCTGATGTTTGGCGCCCATTCTCCAGTTCCAAATGGTGTGGGGTATGAGCTGATTCATGATGACTGACAGGAATTACAGCCCTCGGGAATCAGAGAGCCTTTCCCTTTATTGAGATCCTGGATGGCCACATTACAAGTTCCTCCCTCCGCCTGTCTAAATGGAAATGTTGATCCACTATTTTTCTACATAATACAAACACAAGTGTTAAACACTTCACCTGTTCCCCTCTAATCTGGTATCATGGCAGAGGAGTTTAGGGTAGGTAATACTCTCGATCATGGACCTTTCAGATGGTGGGGAGGATCCCAGCTGATGGTTTTACAGGGGGCCCCAAAAAGCTGCCTGTTACCCTACTTTGAGGAAGCATCCCCATCTTTCCGGTGAGTTTTCCAAGAAACATGGTTTTCTCCACATTTCACCTGAGTCATGGGAGATATGGTCATCCTGAGCCGTGACCTGCCTTTCTGCTGCACTGCAGCAGCAGCTTTGGAGCTCAGAGCCCCAGTTGTTTGTCTTTCAGTTGCACAGGGACTTCCTATCTGTAGCAAAGTGGCCAGGCATGACACTCAGTGAAGCAGTTCCCCTTTAGGCCTGCAGCCCAGTGCTAGGGCATGATGAATGGGGCTCAGGAAGAGATGGGTCGTAGGGAGCAAACAGGAGGAGACAATAAGAATGGGAAAGATAGAAAGGTTAATCAGAAAGGAGAAGCGTCTGAGGGAAGAGGAAAGGTGTAGCTGCAAGAGGAAACAAACGTGTGTACAGCATTAAGCTGAGGAAAAGAAAAAGGCAGGGAGCAGAGAAAAAAGTGAAATGACACAAAGGGAGTGAGACAGGAAAAAGACCTTTTTTCCAAGTGAGAATTCAGGGAAAAGGGAGGATAATAAAGAGGCCAACATGGGGAGAACACAGTAAAGAGGATTCTGATGGGATGGGACTCACCACTGAGGCACCCCCTGCTAGATGTTCTGGGGATCAGCTCTACTAGCCAGGGCTCCCTCTTCTGGTGGCATCTCATCACAGTCACTTCTGCTCCAGGGACCCACATCACTCCCAGGACCAGGGCATTGTCTTCGTGACAGAGCCCTCCAGCTGTGCCACTGCACTCTGTACTCCCCGCTTCCAGGGGAATGTTACAGTCCCTTAGTCTAGCCACTTCCTCAGTGGCAAGTGGGGGAGGGGAAGGACTCATGCCCGCCCACAACTCCGGGTCCCGGCCCAGGGATCCTGTAGATGGCCACTGCTTGTGGCACCCCCTCTTACTCATCAGTAGATTTCCCTGGGCCACTTCCCCACGGCCACAGCACCCTCTCTGCCCTTGCCACAGGGCCTCAGCCTGCAGATCCCTGTGGCCCACCAGCAGCTGCCTTTATATCCCTGGATCTCTGCCTGCAGCACTTCTCTATCCAGGGTGCTTACTGCCTTCAACCTGCAAGGCAGCCAGTCCACCTCCCTCCTCAAGCTCCAGGGAGTGACCAAAACTGCTCTGCAGCCCTTCTTATATGGGCCAGCCCAGCCCCTCTCTGATTGGTCGCCTCCTGTGCAGCCTCCCAAGGATGTAGAAGAGTAAGTAGACTAAACATTTTAAATTTATCCACTGTAATTCTGCATATCTGAGGAGAAAAAAAACAAAAACACAACGTTCTTACCAGAGGCCAAAACTTATCAGCTGGATTTAAACATAACTCCTGTTAAAGCTGAAAATCATAAGAACAGAAGAATGGCCATACTGCGTCCATTTAGCCCAGTATCCTGTCTTCTGACGGTGGCCAATGCCAGGTGCCCCAGAAGGAATGAACAGAACAGGTAATCATCAAGTGATCCATCCCCTGTCGCCCATTCCCAGCTTCTGGCAAACAAAGTCTAGGGACACCGTCCCTGCCCATCCTGGCTAATAGCCATTATGGACCTATCCTCTATGAACTTATCAAGCTCTTTTTTGAACCCTGTTATAGTCTTGGCCTTCACAACATCCTCTGGCAAGGAGTTCCACAGGTTGACTGCGCATTGTGTGAAAAAATACTTCCTTTTGTTTGTTTTAAACCTGCTGCCTATTAATTTAATTTGGTGACCCCTAGTTCTTATATTATGAGAAGGAGTAAATAACACTTCCTTATTTACTTTCTCCACACTAGTCATGATTTTATACTCCTCTATCATATCCCCCTTAGGCATCTCTTTTCCAAGCTGAAAAGTCCTAGTCTTATTAATCGCTCCTCATATGGAAGCTGTTCCATAACCCTAATGATTTTTGTTGCCCTATTCTGAACCTTTTCCAATTCCAATCTGCATGCAGTATTCAAGATGTGGGCATATCATGGATTTATATAGAGATAATGTGATATTTTCTGTCTTATCTATCCCTTTCTGAATGATTCCCATCATTCTGTTCACTTTTCGGACTGCCGCTGCACATTGAGTGGATGTTTTCGGAGAACTATTAACAATGACTTCAAGATCTCTTTTTTGAGTGGTAACAGATAATTTAGACCCCATCATTTTATATGTATAGTTGGGATTATGTTTTCTAATGTGAATTATTTTGCATCTATCAACATTTAATTTTGTCTGCCATTTTGTTGCCCAGACAAGGCGTTTTGTGAGATCCTTTTGTAGCTCTTCGCAGGCTGCCTGGGACTTAACTATTTTGAGCTATTTTGTGTCATTTGCAAATTTTGCCACCTCACTGTTTATCCCTTTTTCCAGATCATTTATGAATATGTTGAATAGGCCTGGTCCCAGTACAGATCCCTGGGGGACACCACTATTTACCTCTCTCCACTCTGAAAACTGACCATTTATTCCTACCCTTTGTTTCCTGTCTTTTAGCCAGTTACCAATCCATGAAAGGACCTTCTCTCTTATCCCATGACAGCTTACTTTGCTTAAGAGCCTTTGGTGAGGGACCTTGTCAAAGGCTTTCTGAAAATCTAAGTACTGTATATCCACTAGATCCCCCTTGTCCACATGCTTATCAATCCCCTCAAAAAATTCTAGTAGATTGGTGAGGCATGATTTCCCTTTACAAAAATCATGTTGACTCTTCCCCAGCAAATTATGTTCAGCTATGCATCTGCCAATTTTGTTCTTTACTATAGTTTCAACCAGTTTGTCCGATACTAAAGTCAGACTTACCAACCTGCAATTGCCGGAATCACCTCTGGAGCCCTTTTTAAAAATTGTCATCATATTAGCTATCTTCCAGTCAAATCATTGTTGTGTTTCTTTCCCCACAGTTGACAGACCAGTTAGAGTGTATGCAGATGGGATATTTGACCTCTTCCACTCCGGCCATGCTAGAGCTCTTATGCAAGCCAAAACTCTCTTCCCAAATAGCTACTTATTAGTAGGAGGTAAGAACACATCTATTTACTGGATTTTGGCTCTATTCTGAAGTAGCAGAGGAGCAGTATTGCCATGTTCTCGACTGCAGCTGTTTATACACTCTGACTTGGAGCACTACTTCCCGTTTTGATGGTATTTTACACCTTAAAAAAATAGTCCATCTTAAAATGATGTCAAACAAAGTAAGAGTCAAGTCATAGAGCTGCATATGCACAGTTCCCAGTCTAGTTAAAGGGAGATGCCTGCATGACCCTGAGGGCAGAATGTCTCCATACCAGTGTTTATCTTTTTTTTTTTTTTACAGTTTCAGGAGTGTAAAATGGTAGAGATGAGTGAATAATCTATAACTAATAATCTAATTAATGATTTTTAGCATATTTTTTCAGCTCACTAAACATCCATGAGCTGATTTTGATTTCTTTTTCATTTATTTGGGGAACTTTTTTGAATTTGTTAGTCTATGGATTGATGAAATACATTCCAAAGTTATCATATATCAGAGAAGTATTGTTTTTGTTTCCTGACTGGATGATTGTGCAAGCACATCTAATGTGAATACTTGCACATGTGCATTTAAGGTTTGGTGTCTTTGAACACTAGTGCATGTTGCTTTGAAATTTGGTTTTCAAAAATATTTTTGACAGCAAAACTCTTCTGCTCAAACATTAACAAAGTGTGACTCAAATGAGTTCATTGAAACATTCAAATGAATAATGTGAGGCATTATTTTGTATCATTGCCTCAGCTCTGCCAAAAAAAAAAAAATTAGAAAAGCAGCATCTTGTTCTTGTTCACACTTTGGTTTTATACTTAAATTATTTCAGTTCAAATGTAGGTAGTGGGAAGATCTGTTCCATAATGGAGGAAACACTTAAGAGCTCTCCCGTGCTTTTCCAACTGACCCAGACAGAGTAGAGGGAAAGCAGATGCGAATGCATAGGGGAGCTGCTCTTTGTCGGGGACCTTGTCTCAAATTGGGGAGGGAGCTATGAGGTGAAACCTGGCCCTATTAAAGTTAATGGCAAAATTTCCATTGAGTTCAGTGAGGCCAGCATTTCACCCACTGTTCTTTGAGTGTGGGAGCAAGCTTTCAACCATCTTCATCAGTTTCTCCGAATAATGTGCTGTCTCTTGGTGGGTGTAGAAAACTGTCAACCATCAATCCCCACATAAAATTTGCGCTGCACCAAAGTCTGGTGTCACCTGTCTTACTGTGTGCATCTTGTTGTCATATTTCTTGTTGTGGAAACATTTATTTGGAGTTAAGATTTTTTTTTAAAGTAATTCACTAAACAGATCTTATAAATAACTTGCAAACCAATAGGCCCCGAAGAGTGTGGTAACCAGAAAGAAGCCCTTGGTGGCTAATGGGTGTGTACCATAGGTGGACAGGCACAATTAAAAGGAAATATTTTCTACAAATCAGAAATAAACTAAATATGCTACCTCCTGATAATCAGTAACATTGATAGAGCACGTCTCTTCCAGGAGAACCAGACCCTAAGGCGATTTACAGACTGTAAATAAAAATAAATACATGCAGAGATATTTCCACTCACTATTGAAAATGCACTGACCTGTGGCACATTTGTTGCCAGCATACACCACAACTCCGTAATGGGAAGTGAGGCATCCCTTACCCATTTGAAAGTCTAGATGAGTATATAACTATTTGAGTTAGAATTTGGCCAGGACTCCAGTAATAAGGAACTCCTCCTGCTTATGTATAGGCACCTTAAAATCTTTAACGATCATGGTAGTGAGAACCTCTATTTTACATCTTATTCAAAAAATGACACCTTCAGCAGAAGAGCATCCACTAGCACCACACTGGAGTGTTAGATCAGCGCTGATACAGAGGGGAGAGTGTCCAGCTGCTGAGTCATCAATAACCCTTCCTGAAGCAGTAATAAGATTTAGCATTTGTATAGTTCTTTACACCTTCAGAATGCTGCACAAACATTAACTAATCCACACAACAGCCCCGGGATATAGGCCATTTTTCCCAGCTTCTTAAAAACCAGGATTAGAATATAAAATTTCCTGAGTCCACATCCTATGCAACATTCCTGAAGAGCACACTGCCTCTTACAATCCCACAGCTGGGTTTTCCTCAGAGATTTCCTGTTTGAATACGGATCAGGCCCAACCTCACATGCTGTGAAATCTGCTGAACCCATAGCCCAGGCCACTATGACTGCACTTGTTTGCTATTAATTTGTGCTGGTTTCAATATAGCTGTCCAACAGTGATTTAGAGATGTGTAGGCAAATTTCTGGAACTTTGCAGAGCATTCCTCCTATTTAGCGTGCACTTCTGGTCTCTGTTCCAAAGACAGAAAGAGGCACATCTTTATTTGGGTTGAAAATGGAATGTAACTGAACAAACAACTTTAAAATAAGGATATTGATCAGAAACTTCTTACCGGCCAGATGCGCTAATTGTGCAAAGTTAACATAGAAATATTTTGTTGATTTTTCTTATGTCAGTTTGCAGTGATGATCTAACCCACAAGTTCAAAGGCTTCACTGTAATGAATGAAACCGAGCGGTATGAGGCACTCAGACACTGTCGCTACGTAGATGAAGTCATCAGAGATGCTCCATGGACGCTCACACCGGAGTTCCTAGAAAAACATAAGGTACCATTCTTCTCCAGACTCCTTCCCTTCCTTCTGTAAATTAACTGCTGGAAATACATAACAAGGATATGAGATTCTATTAGCTGGAATAAATTAAGTAATTCAATTCCTGACAGCCAATTATTACAAATCACCTGCCAGTTCTAAATCAGAAAACTTTCTGTTCTCTAGCTCTTTTTGATGTAAGTGGAAGTGGGCACGTATTCTGTTTTTGGAGACTGACTCAAAGTACCAGTGCGTCAATAATGCAAACTTAACTCATTGACCTGTGATAACAGGACACTCTTCTCAGGTCTCCTGCCTTTTGGAGCTAAGAATACATCAGAGATTTATATCATGAGACTTTCCATGGGTTAGAAAGTGACTAAGGATTGAAAATACCCACAATTTGCCAGGTACTCCCATATTCGGAGGCATCCAGTTGTCATTTCATACAGTCTAACTCCTGAGGCTATACTATAAGTGAAGTGCATGTTATCTTCTTGATGCCATGGCAAGTGAGATCCACCAAATAAATACTAAGAACAGAGTTAGCATTTTTTAGGATTTGGATTAAAGCAATAGGACAAGAGATCATGGTGGTATCCCACATCTGGATTAATCAAGTGGATAATGATTGGATAATTTTTGTTAGCCTAACTGTAACAAATAAGAATACTCTTTTGTGTTAATGTTCAGGGGCAGATGTAAGGGTCATATATGACCATGTCTACGCTACAAAATTAAGTCAATCTAATTTATGTCAGCATACAGTAATTACATTGCTTGTGTGTATCGACACTTTGCTCCTTCTGTTAGCAGTGCGCATCCTCACCAGGAGCGCTGGCACCAATTGAACTGTCAGTGTGGGGCATTGTGGGACGGCTTCTGAAAGCTAGCAACTGTCAATGTGAGCAATGCAATGTTTACACTGACACAGCATCAGCCTAACTACATCAACACTGACACGGAGGTGGAGCTATTAAGTCAGTATAGCAGGCGAGTTAGGTTGGCAAGAGCAAAATTTTAGCGTAGACACTCGCAGAGTTGGGTCGATGTAAACTTTTCAGTGACCTAACTCTGTAAAGTAGACCAGGGCTCAGTCTCTCTTTAGGAAAAACCTGGGGCCCAGTTGTTCGGTGTGCGTGGGCTGATTTGCATAGGGGGATCCTCAGGTGGCACAGAGCTGCTAAAGAATCAATTGCAGCACGGTCATCATTTGCTGTGGGGTAAGAGGGACAAGTGCTCTCCCCGACCTTGGTTTGACCTCCTCAAACTTTTCATAGCTCTTTGAGCTCCACTTTTGTTGTCCGTCCCCCCAGATTTTGCAGGATATAATACAATCACATATAATCTTCTAAACACTGACAGAATTTGGCCCCCTGCCTCTGAATTTTTCTGAAATGATGCCCCTGAACTGCTCCCACCGAATCAAAAGCAAATCTCCCAATGATTTGCCATTATCAGTCAAAAGTATGTACGTGTGCCACTGTCCTCTAATGGATAGAACTTCAGACCTGGTCAAGTGCATGTGAGTTTTTGTGCACCCTACTGACTGCCCTACAGTGTATATAAACCCAAATGCAGCTACAGCTCACTGGGCTTTACTTTAGCTCAAATGAAATAGTCCTTTGTAATGAATCTACAGTCTGATAGACCGTTTCTAGATAAACAAAACACATACATACAAATATGGAAAGCTGGGAATAGAAACCCTGCTCCTTCAGTTTTAAAAGTCAACTCTCTGCCCCTTGAGTTAAAGGAGATCTCCTGTAGGTGACAGTAGCAGCAGTAGGTCCCTTATCCTTTGTGCATAGAGAATGACATCACACACAAAGCAAGGGTATGTTATACCTGTGCTCTTGGAGCCAAAAGTCCTGAGTGCTACCATAATTCCACGTGGCTCGCTCTGTTGCAGCCCCAGCCCCTAGTGCAATGTTTTAAATAGTACCTTTCAGATGAGACTTTCAAAGGCAGGCAAACACAGTTCAGAAAAGAAACTGCCCTTCCAAAACCAATGCAGATTACCTGATGGCTGCATCTGATTGTTTCTTCTTCTGTATCTTTTGCAGATTGATTTTGTAGCCCATGACGACATTCCATACTCCTCCGCTGGCTCGGACGATGTGTACAAGCACATAAAGGAAGCAGGTGAGGGCAATTTTCTGTTTTAACTCTCTCCATTTCAGCCTTTATTTAAAGCCCATCTATGTATTTTACAGCCGTGTAACCACACCTGCTGGAGGAGGGAAAACAGAGATAAATGCACATTCCTTTCTGGCCTGTCAACAAGTAAGTGCTGCTAACTTCAGCAGAAAGGTTCGCATCTTGAAACCACCGGTGATGCCATGGGCTGGATAAACAAAAATAGGTTACAACTGTAACCTTCCGGAAGCCATTTGGTTTGGCGGTAAACATTCCTGCTTCGGTTACTGTTGTGATTTGTGATGGTTCGTAAGTAGTGCTGAAATGCTGGAAAAGGAGTTTACTTCCCATGTACCTATAGTACCATGGCCAACATTAAGTCACCTGTTTTCCCTAGGCTAAGGTGCAGCTCTATTCTGACCCACAAGTGTGACTCCTATTATGGGGAAAATGTACAGTTAGCAATTAAAAATCATCAGGACTAGATACGCATTTACACCAAGGATCCTGTTACATGACTCTGGCACTACAAGAGGGCCTTAAAGGAGTTTAATGTGGCCTTAGGATAAGTGAGAAAGAAGCTCATTCATGTCTGTCTTTGAGTGTGAGCCCCTTTCACATTCCTTCTCCAACCATAGTGCAGCTCAAACATATAAAACAGAAAGGAACCTTAATTTTAAATGAAGCAAATAGTAACTGTTCTTGCCACAGAGAGAGCAGGCTTGATTCTCCACTGCCTCGCACCATTTACATTTGCGGGTATAAAACACATTGCTGGTGTAAATGAGTGGATTAATCTGATCTGATGACACTGTTTAGCCACTTTGCACAGGCGTAAGGCAATAAAGAATCAAGCCCTGCCTCTTCCTCAGTGACCATGGTAACAACTGAGACCAGCTGAGCATAGCTTTCATTCCTGGGGTGTGAGGATAGGTGTCTAGGTGTTCTCAGTGCAGAGTCCCACGGTGTGGAATTTGCTCTCTCCCTTGGTCCATCAGGGACTCAGTTTGGTGGCCTTAATGAATTCTGTCAGGGCATGTTGTAATTGATCAGGGTTTGGTAGCTGTCTCCCACCGGGATAAACTAAATCAGAGCGCCTGCCAGTTGTCCTGGCCATATCCAGTCCTGGACTACACTGTTCTCTTTGGGGCATGCTGGCCATCTCCAGGGCCACTGGTGGTTGTGCCATTGCAGTCCCCACCCCTCCAAAGGCCGACTTTTCACCACCAGGGCCTTGCAGCCATAATCCAATATTAAATCAAGGCCACTGCAGAATACAGTATTTGCTAATCTTGTTTTCCTTTTCTTTTTTCTTGTTAACTGTTTAGTTTATGACAGATAGCTAATGAGTGAGTATGGATTTGTATGTGTATGCTGTTAAAGGTATACAATACATTACACAATGATATTATAGGCAGAACCGGTAGCACCACCTACTATGAAGGTTGCCGGACACTTCCCATTATAAGACCATGGTTTTGGTTGCTTTATAACTTTGTCAAACCGTAATCATTTGGGCTGAAGCTTTCCATGCTAAGGTATCCACCTCAGGCTGAATTTTTTGAAACATTTCAGCCAAAACAGTTTGGCCTTCTCCAAGAAAAAGGCGAGGGAAATACACGTTGTTTTACCCATGTTAATAAATTCTGGTGACCGTTTCTTTGAGAGGCTCTTGTGCCTCTATACTTTGGAGCAGGGACTTGAAATTTGACAAGCTGGGCAGCCTAGAAGCCTGGATTGCTGAGCAACTGGGAGCTGGGGCGCCCAGGCTCTCAGCTCCCTGTCAGTCCACCACACGGGCTGCTGGGGAGCCAGCAGGAGAGGTGGCAGGAAACCAGAAAGGTTCCAAAATCTGCCTGGCAGGAAGGCTTCTGTTGGAAACCTGGCTGGTTTCTGGCAGAATTTCATAGGAATTGAACTATCTCCACTGAACAAGAGATCTGAATTAAGATTGAACAGACGACCTTAATTCTGGCATTTCCTAACTTTTGAGTGCTTGACTTTCTAACCTCAATACTGTTCCTTTCGCATAATTTTGGTGAGCGTAGCATATATACAGACACAATGGGTCAGGTTTTCAGAAGACCTCAGATCCCATTCAGGCATCTAAATGTCTAGCTGGATTTTCAAAAGTGCTGAACACTGAAGCTACTAAGAGCAAGTTGAGCTCTTTTGAAAATCTGACCAACGTGCAGCATGGGCAAAGTTCCCATTGCTGTAGGAATGCCAACTTTTATACAAACCCCGAGTTCATTTTATTTCCCAGCAGTTTTCCCTCTCCTTTTCTTTAGCAAAAAGATATTTAAATATATTTCAAAAACTGTTTATTTCTATAGTACTCAGCACCATAGTATCTAATAAGTACCCAGGTAAACTAGATCTGCATTGGGAGGTCCATATTGGACTGCCTCTACCCTAGGTATGTTCATCCATAGAATCTGCCATGGAATATAGGCAGAAAAGGCCCCAATTTCTATTACAAAAATCAGTAAGGAGAAAAAAACAAATGCATAAAGAAGGCTTGAAAATTGTATCATAAAGCAACAAAAATAAAAGACACAAACCCATTTTCCCCCCTTCTCATGCCACCTTGAAGTCAGACAATTGACAGAATATTCCACCTGCCATTCTAAATGAATGTTATCATGATAGGATGTTGCTCTTTTTCTCCATCCTACATCTATTTTAAAAAAATCAATCCTTTAAATGCCTTGCTGGCTTCTGTTACTGTTGTGATGCTCGCTGACTCACTAGATCTGCTGAGTCTGCTTTCTTGCACCTATATCTCCTCCATGTCAGACAAATGATTTGCCGTGTGATCTGTGGCTGCAGAGGCAGTGGATCCAGTCCAACTCTGAAGTGAATGGGACTCTTTGTATTTGTCTTTAATGGGAGATGGATTGGGCCCTGTCATAAATATAAAGGGAAGGGTAACCACCTTTCTGTATACAGTGCTATAAAATCCCTCCTGGCCAGAGGCAAAATCCTTTCACCTGTAAAGGGTTAAGAAGCTAAGGTAACCCTGCTGGCACCTGACCCAAAATGGCCAATGAGGGGACAAGATTCTTTCATATCTGGAGGGGTAAGAACAAAGGGTTTGCGCTGTCTGTGTGATGCTTTTGCCGGGAACAGATCAGGAATGCAGACTTACAACTCCTATAAAGTTAGTAAGTAATCTAGCTAGAAAATGTGTTAGATTTTCTTTTGTTTAATGGCTTGTAAAATAAGCTGTGCTGGAGGGATTGTATATTCCTGTTTTTGAGTCTTTTTGTAACTTAAGGTTTTGCCTAGAGGGATTCTCCATGTTTTGAATCTGATGACCCTGTAAGGTATTTACCATCCTGATTTTACAGAGGTGATTCTTTTACCTTTTCTTTAATTAAAATTCTTCTTTTAAGAACCTGATTGATTTTTCATTGTTCTTAAGATCCAAGGGTTTGGGTCTATGTTCACCTGTACAAATTGGTGAGGATTCTTATCAAGCCTTCCCCAGGAAAGGGGGTGTAGGGCTTGGGGGGATATTTTGGGGGAAGATGTCTCCAAGTGGTCTCTTTCCCTGTTCTTTGTTTAAAACGCTTGGTGGTGGCAGCATACTGTTCAAGGACAAGGAAAAGTTTGTACCTTGGGGAAGTTTTTAACCGAAGCTGGTAAGAATAAGCTTAGGGGGTCTTTCATGCAGGTCCCCACATCTGTACCCTAGAGTTCAGAGTGGGGAAGGAAACTTGACAGGCCCTGTGACAAAAATTTAAACCATTGTGATGTCAAAAGCCTCTTTATCGTGAGCAGCTATCATAACACAATGAACACTGCAGAAGAGGGAAGCAATTAAACCTTCCTCCCACAGCTCTCTGGAGCAGACTGCTTCAGGCATGTGAGACTTTTCCCTCTTCCCAGCCTACATCAATGTGTGCACTCTAGAATTTCCTAGGGCCTCAGAATCTACTATCCAGTAATTTGCAAGTGTTAAGTGAAACGCTCACTGTGTTTGGTAACTATTACCTTGTAGTGAGCTAAAAGCATGAGCCTGTACGATTGAGCTAAAGTGCCAGGCTGTCAAACTGGGTGCTGTAACAGACTCACAACCTCTGAGGATTGGGAACAGAGGAGAACACACAATATGCAGTGACCAATAGGTTAATTATGTGTTGATTCCTTGAGGAATTCACATTGTCAAAAATGAACAGATTAAGAGCATATTAGTCAAACATTACAGTATCAGTACAGTACTAATCAGTCTTTGGCAAGCGCTGACAGTGAGGGCTAATCTAGCAATTCTCAGACTGCTGCATGGAGCCAACACTTACTTCTCCATTACTGTAAAACAAAGGTGTGACACAGTTCTGACAAGTAATTGTAACTTTATTTCTTCACTTAAGTCACATAACCTAGGTCAGGTTTCAAAGGCCAGTCCCCATCACAAAGGGTTACTGGTACAATTGCATACTGCACTCTTCCCCTATGACCTCAGTTAGCTTTCTCAGGTACATTTGGTTAAAAAGGGAGCAGAAAAAGCCTTTACAGTTTTTTTAATGGCCATTATTTGTAACTGGAATCAGTGCTGTGTCCATAGGTTTCCCAGGAACGCCACCTCTCCTGCTCCTATGGCCAGCCCAGCTTGCAGATTTCATTTTACATTAAAATCTCACGTTGGCTCTGGCTGAGGGGTTTCACTAGATAATTGAAGTAAGCAGATGTGTGTTTGGGATCTCTGAAGGGATGGAGGGAGATGGAATCTGTTCCCCAAGACTGTGGAGCATCATGGCTGAGTGAAGAGAGCACTGGACTGGGGTCTATTCCAAGAGCTACTAGCGGCCTGGTGTGTGGCAAGTCATTTCATTGCGCTGTGCCTCAGTTCCCACATGTGATGCCTACCTCCTTTGTAAAATGCTTTGAGATCTCCCTAGGTGATATCCTTGGCCACCATATGAAAACATTATTACTGCAGTCAGTCCTCCTGGCCTGGGGGATTTGGTCAATGAACCTGCATAGTTGTGAACCTAGTCACTTCTCACTTTCCTTAGCCCCACAACCCCTTTCACATTGCCATGTAGAGAGCTGTTGGGGAACAGTGCTGTGTATGGGGATTGTATAGCCCTTTACATAGGTTCTTCATGGTCTGCACCCCTGCCCCTCCCATGTTTTCTGCAGCAAATTGGGTCTTCAACACCATGGAAAGGAGGCTAGATTTGGCGCTGAAGAACAATAGCATTAGAACAGGTGAAGGGAATAGAAGAAAAGGAGACAACCAGATTTAATAGATGAGGAGAACCTTAATAGAAACTGACTGTATAGCTTTAAAGCAACTATGCAGTGGGCTCAGAAAATCCTTAATTTTTTTTAATTGATGATTGATAGAAATGCAATAGATCAGAAAGTTGTATTGAACCATGCTTAATTTTATTTCTCAGTTTTGCAAGGTTATCTGTCCTACATATGCCCCAGACAGTCGGTAATGTGACTTGTTTAGCTAGTAACAATGAAGACCATTCAGTAAATGACTAACCAGCATCAATTTCCCATTTTAAGAAAAGTATGGGCTGATTCTCCTTTCCCGTCCACGCTTATCCTCACTGTGGATCTCTGTTGGATGTTTTGCACTTGATTCTTGCACCAAACTACCTTGGACAGCAGTAGAAGGTTCACACACAAAATGAATATGGGACAGGTAACAGAGATTAACAGTAGGTAAAAGCTGGTCAGAAGGGTGATTCTTGATCTCCTATTGTAAAGATAGCTTTGTTTAAGACTATAAAAAAATTTCAACTTTGTAGCAACCTGCATGGAACTTGGAAGGAGGAACACAGGTTACAGGAGGGAGGGTTTGGAGGAGGTGCCAAGAAGTCAGTCTGTGTGCACATGGCTAGAATGCTAGCTGCAGATGCAGCATGTCTGCAAATAGTTCCCTTAATAAAGAGTCATTTTCATTCTAGAAACATAAGCATTGCTTTCCTACCAATATTACATGCAAGGGTCTGTTTGTGAAACCTGACTAAAAATGTGGTTTAAGCTAAATCAGTTGGAAGCCAGTATTTTTTCAGGCATGCTCTTAGCTCTAACCTGTGCTTAGATATGTTTTACTGCTTCCTATAATAGCTTCCTTAACAACTGCTGCAATTCTGAAAAGCATGCTAGGGAGAATATTGTGACAATGATTAAAACTGTTTAGCAGAATATTAATTAGAATATAGAGGGGGGAAATGATGTGTTCATCATTAAATCATGAGAGGTTGTTGCCTCTTGATTCCCTCCCTGAACGCTGTGAAATTGGGCTAACAATGCTTACTTATCTCTGTGACAAAGTGGGAATGTTCTTAACGTTTTCTCTGAATACCGCGTGGGTGCCTCAGTTTCCCCTATGCAGTTCTTAAGCATCTAGGTGGTGGGATAAGGGTGTGTGATTGTTGCAGAGCCCTAGAGGGCCAGTGTGATGGTGTATGCACAGAGAATGGCCGACACCCTGTCTTCTGGCAACTGATGGCCTGGGCCCCTCCTCTGCAATAGTGCCAACTGAAGGTGTTGGAGAACAAAGAGATCAGGTGGCCTCCGGGCCCGGGAAAGAGATAAAGGTGAGAGGAGGGATGGGAGAGTTTCAGTTTGGAGCTGGCTGGGGAAATGGAGGGGGGCCAGATGGGGCTCTGGCCTCCCTGCCCCTCAAGACGGACTAACTGAGGGGTCCTGGTTCCTGTACCTACAAGCTCTGTTTTGGACTGTGTTCCTGTCATCTAATAAACCTTCTGTTTTACTGGCTGGCTGAGAGTCACGTCTGACTGCGGAATTAGGGTGCAGGAGCCCCGCCTGTGTGGACTCGCTGTGGGAAGTGCACGGTCTGGAAGGGGATGCTGAATGCTCTGAGGTCAGATTCAGGAAGGTCGAAGCTGTGTAAGCTTCTTGCCCTGGAGACAGTCTGCTCACAGAGAGGAGGCTCCCCCAGAGTCCTGACTGACTTCGTATGGAGTAGTTCCAGAGCATTGCCCAGTGACTCCGTGACAACCTCACAGGGGCATTGTGAGGATTAATTACTTAATATTTGTACAATCCTTTAAGACGTTAAGTAGTAAGTACTATTATTTCACAAGACTATTTCCAATCCAGCCTCACAACTCCATATCACCTGCACTTTCCTATATAAACTGTTAAAACAAATGGTTGGATCTGGAGCTTTATTTGGCTTGTTTGGACACGGTTACTCTATTGGCCCTCAAAGTGGGTGCCCTTTGCATTTCTATCTGGCCTACATAAGTCTGGGCCAGACAATGCCCTGAGGTTCTCCTCCCTTTATTATTTAATATTTTACATATCCTTCCATCTCTATGACACTCTGAGTTGAAGGTGGGAGAACAGTGTTTTCTCAGTATAAGGCCTCTCTGGGCTGTGAATCATTCACCAACAGTGCCTTTAAACTGCTCTCCCTTCCAAGTGGAAGTTGAAACCTGAGCTCCGCTGGCCCAAGACTCATGTAATGGGTGGCCTAACCTCCGTCTCCATTACCTACTTAGGTCATTACTAGGGCTGTCGATTAATCGCAGTTAACTCACACTGAACTATCAAAGCCATTACTCTTTTTCCAGGTTGACCAGTAGAATTATTTTATTCAAACTAGTTTGCCCATCCCTAGATGAGAGTTTGGAATGCTTAACACAGTCATCTCTACTTCATAAGCCAGACACTGGCTCTAGGAGTTGAGCTTTCATCTTTGCATGGTGTGCATTATTTCTCTCAGTGCTGTACAGAAGATGTATTCACATTTACTGCTAATATTGCTTCTGCCTCTGGCTTTATTTAACAGTACGCATGGGCTAGTCTTAACAGCAAACAGTTAAAAACTAGTCAAATATTTAGAGGAAATAAGCTAGTAATAATAATAAGTAGCCCTCTTCACCACCCCGGTTGCACTTCCTCTTCCTGTGAAAGAGTACAAGCAAACAACACTTCCTTTGTACTACCCCTTCAGTGTAATGGAGAATCTCTGCTATATGAGAGAATCAAAGAGCTCAAGGGAATGAGAATAGCAATAGAGAATAACAATTTGCCCATCTTCAGTCTAAAGATCTTATAATGCCACAGACAGCCAACTAAACCTCACAATAACACTGGATGCTGGCAAATATTATCCAAGTTTTACAGGCTGAAAAAATGAAGCACAAGGCAACTAAATGACTTCTCCAAGGTCATACAGGAAATCAGTGGCAGACCCAGCATTAGAACACATGAGTGAAATCCTGGGCCCATTGAAATTAATGGCAAAACTCCCATTAGCTTCAGAATTTCACTGCATATCTCTCAGCTCCCAGTTACCCACCTTATCCACAGGAGCATTCATGCTAAAACATGCATCCCTGCCTAAATGCTGTGATGTCTCGTCATGTCATTCATCTCTCTTTGCTTTCCACTTTCACCAGGAATGTTTGTACCAACACAGAGAACTGAAGGTATCTCAACATCAGACATCATTACTAGAATTGTACGAGACTATGATGTCTATGCCCGACGCAACCTCCAAAGAGGATATACCGCCAAAGAGCTGAATGTTAGTTTTATAAATGTAAGTAAGCACATCTTCTCTTCTCCCTCTTCTGATAGGGTTTCCATTAGAAGCCCAACCTTGGAGTAGGGGTTAAGATACACTAATTTTCCTCTTGTGCCTTTGACATGGGAGATGGAACAGAGCAGGAGTTGGTTAAAACTAACTGGGAAAAATGAACATTGGTGGGCTTGAGATTTATTTTTAAGGAGTCCTGGCAAGTATCAGTTTCAAATATACCACTTGGCATAGGTCTTGGAAACTGTAGCTCTTTAAGTAAAGCCAATACTCCCAATTTCCCGTTGTGTTTCTGAACTACTGCATACTTCTCATGGAGCTGCTGATAATTTAATAACACTGCCGCTAAAAAAAGCTTCCAATCATGTAAGGAAGACAGTCACAGTCTCTCCAAAAAGCAGCCTGCAGTTTGACTTTGTTTCCTTATTGTTGCTGTGATGTGGCCAAATGCCAGAGATCAGAAGGAAAAGGCGTGGAAAGCACAAGTGTCTGCAATCAATTTTCTTCCTCTGCAAAGCAATTACATTGAAGAAAAGAAAAAAAAGATGTTAAAGTAAGCTTAAAGGGTCCAGTGTAAGCCCAGGGGGTGAAAAAGGAAATCTATGGTGAGCCACTGTTTTGACAGGTTTTGCAGAAGTCAGAGAGCAGTGTGTCAAGTCATATAACATGTGACACAAAACATAAGCAGAACGGAATGAATTAGAGAGCTAATATGAAAGCTCAGAGGTTGCTGAGGATTGCTCTGGAGGATGCAGTATTTCAAATTAAGCAGCGTCTAACGACAGAACTCTCTGTACTGTCCAGGAAAAGGGTAAAGATGCGAAGGAAACATAAGTTTTCCTTCCACCATTTTCTCTTTCAAGTCTTAGCAGCATAGTCCCGGGAAAGCGACAATGCTGAAAAGCTCCTCTGCACTGTGCCATATTACAAAAGGACATTGTGAATGACTACAGCTAGTTAATGAGAAAAAAATTTTAAAGGAAGGACAGTGCATCACAAAATGTACTTCTTCTGTTTATTTGCCATGTGCAGGATAGTTGTATTTATTTCATTAGCCCTCACTTTAGCACTTTGCTAAAGAGAAATGCTTAAGCAGATGTCTAGCCAATTTTGAAAAAAATGAGTAAAAAGTATTGTCAAGTCTTACACCTTACCAATTTTTGTAGGATTGCAATTATATTTTCCTACTTTTTCTTTAATAATCTATCCCCCCCTTTTGCTGTGTCAAAGAGCCATATGAGCAACAGGGGAAACTGTAAATAAAATGCTATCAGGTCACAAAGTAGGCAATGGGGGGGAAAGATTTTTCTCCCTCCAAATGTTCATTTACAGTAATCTGAAACGTTACTTGTTCCAACAGCAAACAAACTTATTTCAGGCAGACATGTAATTTTGAAGAGTGCCCCCTTAAATATTTTCTAAGCAATGAGGACAGACTGTGTGTGTGGGATTAGACCCTGGGACTTGCAATGGGAGTTAGGCACCTATCTTGATTAGGCACTTTGGTAAGTCCCACTCAGTGGTTAATTTGTATCAGGGCTTGCCAGGGCTGAGCCCCGGCATCTCTCGGCTTGGTGGTTCATAGCCCCAGCACCTCTGGGCTTGCCGCGTCAGTAAAAAGTAAAAAAAACTGCTTGAGCCCTGGCACCTCTTTCATTACAAATTAAGCACTGGTCCCACCAAAGGCCTGTCTGTCTCTTTAGGCACCTAAGTACCTTTGTAAATCTGGCCCTTTCTCAAGCCAAGGAATGACAGGCTGAGTGGCACAATTCTCCCGTACTTGAGACAGAATAAATCAGATAGTCTATAGATTTTTTTGTAATATGCACCTCTCAGCTGGAGTTGGAAACACAGACATAGGCATTTTCTTGGTCTTTGTTTCATATTTCATTTCATTTCGGAGCACTGGCTCTTATATTTCCCACCTGGAAATGGCACATCATGAAGGGGCTTACTAATTTAATTCAGGCGGTGACTCAAGATTTATCGGTCATTCCAATTTAGGAGGATCCTTGGGATCCTTAGATTTTCCCTCTGAACCTTCATTCTCAGTCCAGGTCTACTGTACTGCTAGTTTCTATGTTCATGTTTGAGGTGGGAGTGGGGGCATCTTATGTATCCTTCTTTTAGACCTAGAGGCTTCCCCATATTTTCCCTGCTGTAACTACCCACGCAGGAGGATCAATACTGCAGCCACCATTCAGACAGAGGAACACTGGGTGTGAATTTGCTTTGGAGCTCATCAAATCTGTTTCTTAACTGGTCAGAGGGTATTACCGTTGCATAGCACCTGTGGCATTTCTTCACCCCACTTCTAGAGACTCAGGCTATGGCTACACTAGCGCTTTTGTCAGTCAGGGGTGTGAAAAAACACACCCCCTTACCAACATAAGTTACAGCGACAGGAGCGCCGGTGTGGTCAGCACTGTGTCGGTGGGCGACGCTCTCCTGCCAATATAGCTACTGCTGCTCATTGGGGGTGGTTTAATTATGCCTACGGGAGAGCTCTCTCAGGCTTGCAAAGAGCAGCTACATGGGTGACCTTAGAGCTGTGTCACTGCAAGGTCTGTAGCATAGACCTAGCCTAATGCGTTCTGAAGTCCCTGCTGGCCTAGGGTTACACTAGTTTAACAGGAGACGCTCTGCTCTTCTCCAAGGGCTTCTAGTGTTTCAAAACAAATAAAAGGGACCAGTAGACAATCAAAATGCTGGCATTCCTAAATTAAGGCTTGGTTGCTTATGTAACTGTGGGGTTTGGGGTGGTGGGGTTATCCTGATTTAGCCACTTTGGCTAGCCCTACCAAGCTGAAAAACAAATGCTCCTGTGTCCTTTTGAATTTCTGTGTCAGCAACAGCTTGGAGGTGCTAATATTTTGAGTTTAAGATAAAATGCAATAGCTAGTTCCATTAAATGTTTAGCATAAAAATGACTTAGTAAAAGTATGGGCCTATGTTAGAACTTGTAAACTTTGAAGCACACGTCAACTCTGAAAGTAGCTCTAAAATGGCATTGTAGAGCTCCTTTTTCATTGTCCCATGGTGCTAATTTTTAAAAGTTCAAGTGCACAAGTGTGTGGGTGGGTGTGTGGGGTGTGTGCACATGCGTCTAATTTGTGTACTTACCCTAACTGCCTGCTCAAATTGGATATTTAAGCATGCAGATAACTAACGAGCTGCACCAGAAGCACAAAACTAATTTGCATCTGCAATGTGGGAATTGTGCATGTAAATCAGGTGTGTGAATGCTCACATATTTTGGTGTTTGCATTTGCATGGCCACATTTGAAAAATCAAGACCTCAATGACTCCATATCATATCTATTAATTAACAGGTTTACAAAAAGTTTTCTGAATGCCAACCCTGAAAACTCAAACTGGAAGCTGGAAGTCAAGCTGCGTATTTTCTGGCTTGTTCTTCCTCACAACTGATAAAGATTCTGCAACTGGACTTCAACAATTCTACTGATGATGCTTGAGCTGGAATAAAATCCATCTCACACTCACCTAACTGCAATGCTAACAAGACCAGCAAGGAAAATATGACTAGCTATACATAAGAAGTAGATTCTCTTGAGTCATAAGATGCCAAATTTACACTCCCACTTCTTCAACCAAAGCTGCACTTTTATAGGTTAAGCTGCCACAGTGGAGCTAAAGAACATTTGTCTTAGAGGAAAATTAATTAGTTAATTACTGTGTAATCCAGATTTACTCAAATTCCAGTTAACTGAAGTTCCCAGGCCGCCAAAAGTTGGTTGTGAACTGACTGAAGCTCTGCTCCTACAGAGCTCATAAGATCTCCAGAGACAGAGCTTCAGAGCCTTTAAGCTCTGCATGACTGGCTGTGCTTCTGAGGAGTTTAGAAGCTTTTCAAGACTAAAGCTTTGAATCTGAGGCACTTAGCAGCGCTGAGAGCTCATTCTTTTTCTCTTCCGATGAGCTGAGCGGATCTCTGAACATTGATTCTTTCCCTCCACTCCTCAACTGTTTGGTCAGCTAGCCTTCTGGCCTAGACACACCTCTCAGGTATAACCAGGGGACCGCTGATTATCCAAAGCCACAATCATGAAGATTCTCTTCTGTTTTGAAGAGATCTCTTCACAGGAGACACCTTGGACTGGGATAGCATCAGGGCTGCAAGCCAGTATTGGGATGCACTGGCAAGAGAGTGTGGGGAAATTTGCCATGTTGCCTGCTACAGGCCTGGGTATTAGTTCTTTACTTGCATGAATACTAAATTGACATTATTTTTAAAGAACACCCTATTTTAATATATCTAGAACTCTGTTTTTCTACTGGGGAACATAACACATGATAAGCACTAAATGATAAATATTTTCAGAACATCCATACATTTACATATTAAAATATTACATGATAGTAGTCAGAAAAAGCCCTGTGTATTTAAGCACAAATAACAAGCTTTCTTCTTTCCCCAAACCCACTTGATAATTTTTTTGTCTGTCCACACATACTTTTCAAACAGGAAAAGAAATATCGCTTTCAGAACCAAGTAGACAAAATGAAAGAAAAGGTGAAAAATGTAGAGGAAAAATCAAAAGAATTTGTTAATAAGGTGGAAGAGAAGAGCCATGACCTCATTCAGAAATGGGAAGAGAAGTCCAGAGAGTTCATTGGCAACTTTTTAGAGCTGTTTGGACCCGACGGAGCTTGGGTAGGTACTTCATTCCAGGAATTCTGTCTGCCTTTGATTTATTCTTAACACAGACCCACAGCAAGTGCTTTTGCTGCAGTCTTTGTTTTGAGAGCCGATCGAGCAGGTCAGTGCCAATTCCACTCATTTCATCCCACAACAGGTACTACAACCACAGTGCAAACATCTCCCACTTCCAGTGTCCTTTTCAGGCCAATTTCTGGGTTTGTATTTTTAAAAGGCACTACCCACATTATGTAGTGCCCAAGTACGTTACAGTGTAAGACTGCATTAGGTAGTACTGTGTATTAACAGATACATTGTACATTTATACACAGAGGCCTATTTCCCCCTCCCTCCCGCATCATCAATAAACAAGAGTTATGCACCTATATCAGGGAAAGCTTATACTCCAGAAAATGGCAATAAAGAGACAGGGAAACATTAAAAATCTGAATTTGGCAATATTTTAAAATAGCATAATGAATATAAAAATGGTCATGTTGTAGTCAGGTGTAAATTTATACTGAGAAATTATTTCAGTTCCTAATAATCAGACTCATAGGGATGCCTGCAGAGAGATACACATCTTAGGCCAGGCTTCAAGATGCACTTTTGTAAGTCACTTCTTTTTGTGAACAATTGACCCAGCCACTTTCATCCAGAGATCTCATGGAGCTTCCCAAAGGTGGTCATAGGATTATTTACAGTTCTCGTTTTACAGCTGGGGAGACTGAAGCACAGAGGGGTTAACTGAGTCACACAAAATTGCACCTCTGGGCCTACCCTTTCCCTCATTCCCCACGTTGGTACTCTAATTTAGAGTGTCTTGTCTAAAACTGGACTGTAAGCTGTTCAGAACAGGGAGTGTGTCTTATTTGTTAGGTAGAGTGCCTAAAGCCAGGTCTCCACTACAAACTTTTGCCAACATAGCTCTGTTGGTCAGGGGTGTGAAGAGATGTGAGCTGACCGGTACAGCTGTGCCAGCAAAAGCCCCTAGTGCAGAAGCAGTTATACCAGCAAGCATGTGCTTTTGCCAATATAGTTTATTTCATGTGGCTGGAATAAGCATTACTGGCAAAACTGCTTTGCTAAGATAAGTGGCATCTGCACTATACTAGGCCATGCTCTGAGTCATTGGCTGAGCTAGGAATAGAGGCCAGGGTCTTGACTCAGTTCCCTGCTCTAAGCACTAGAAAAAATACCATTGAGAAATATTTTATCTTCAACATTAGATATTTTTATAGACTGAAATTCCTTAGTGAAAAGCAGTCGGCTAAAACTCCTGCTAAAGAATATTTGTTGGCCTCTGATTTAGGATGGCAGATGCAGAGTAGGAAACCAGATGTAATTTTATGCAGACACATTTGCAGAGCAAAGTCCCATAAAAGCGTCTGGTAAAGAGTGAAATCAGAGCTGGCACTGTTCTAAGGAAAGCTTTAGTGACAGTGAACTGAGGTGTTTTCAGAAATCATCTTCAGCCTGGCAACTGGAAATTGGTTGTTTTTTTTAATAATGATAACTTGTTATTAGTGTCAAAACTGTTATTAACATTAATTTGCCACATCATTGTTAGTTAGATGTTGCTTTGAATGTTGACATTAAAAGTCCAGGAATAGTTAGAGGCATGTTATATTCCTAGATCAGTAATTTGCATGCCATTAATATGCTATTATTATAATTACTATTTGTGAAATAATACACTTTGTGCTGGCATCCCTTTTCTAAAAGATAAACTAAGGGCTGGGCAACCCACTTAAAATCATATATAATTTCTGGAAAAGGTTAAAATGCTGTTTTTCAAAATTGCAAAGGATGGATAGAATTCATTTGAGAATTTGTTCACCAAGATAGTTTTATACACAGTTTATTTCCTTCAGATAGTCCCACAGGTGCTGTGATACAATAATAGTGAATGTGATATAAAACTCTAGGAAAAGAGCCAGACCGAAAGCAGTCTTGCATTCTCACACTTGTATAGTGCAGTACAACGTAAAGCAGATAATGAGCAAGTTCCCTGCGCAAACCTGCTCGTGGTGTAAGTATAACATCCTCTGGTGCTCTGGGCTGAACTATTTGAAGAAAGATGTTCAGAAAAGTCCATGTTTTTAAAAAATAAAAATGGTTACAAAAGTCCCTCAGAAATAGAGCAACATTATAGGAAACTAGTTTAAAGAGCAACCTGCTCAGTTCCCCAACCGGGACATCTCAGCTTTTGGAGAGCAATCCTGATCATTGTTGGAAATATGTTTGACTGGCCAGAGCCTGAAGTCAGTCATATGTGGGCTTCAGGGTCCAGATTGAAAGTATATTGTGCACTAAATGTGGGATCCTGGATTTTGATTAGACTGACCATAAACTGTGGCAATATGACCCCACTGAAATGTCCATAGTGTATTGTAGAATCAGAAGCTCAAATAGCAGCAGTTGCAGACCTTCAGAGGGAGTTTTCCAATGCTTAGGTTCTTTACCTGGTCATTTTTATTTTGTAAAGAAAATGAGACTTCCATACACAGTAAATGCAACTTTTGCACAGCCCCATAGAACTTCCTAAACCCAACAAAGACTCTTGCACCAATACTTTACAGAGCCAGACCACATCACTTTCCTCTCTTAACCCTCCACACTAAAACCCCTCATTGGGACTGCTGCTGCAACTGATTGGGATGCTGCTACAGGCTTGGGATCTTTGCCAGCATTGATTACATTCTGACAGCACTGGACTAGTCACACTATTAACCCTTTCCTGCCCGAACCGGTCCTCTACTTAGCAGGCTGGAAGCTACTGCAAAGAGCAAGAACTTTTTGCTAGCCTAGGAGATTTACAAAGCATTGAATAGTTCAAACCTAGAGAGCAGGACAGGAGTAGAGACACATGGCCATGGACGTGGGAGGGATACCAACCTGAATATTGTGCTGAAGTTGAATTTACTGAGGTTGTATCCTCTTCTGCCATTTGGTTTTGCAGCTGAAGGCAGAGTGTGACATTAAGTTGATAATAGCTAGTTAATTTTTAGAGTTCTATGCAAATAGAAGATAAAATATAAGGTTGGTGTGGGGGCTCTGGAGTTACTTGATATTTGTTATTCTAGTTTGGTACTTCACTCCCTGGGCCAGTAGCAGCCAGGAGCGTGGTGGAGGAAACTAGCTTAGTCCCCAGAAGTCAGAAGGGCCTTCCATTCATTTCAGCAATGCCTCTCGCTGCTGTTGTAGTAGATCTGATGAGCTCCAAAGGGAGCCATCCAACCTTCTTGGCCAGAAGGAAGGTCACCACAGCACAAGATCTTGATGACTTGGGGGAAAAAATCAAATTGAGAAAAATCATGGAATTCTTGGGTCCTCTAAGAGGAAAAGAGAAGCAGAAAATACTCAGCAAGCTGTATGTTCAGAACATTGCACGGCACACTAGCTACTTATGGTTTTTGAAATCATACTAATTGTTATAGTATGTGAGCACCTCATACACATTCATAGATTTATCCTTCTCATAGCCCTATGACTGGTCTAATAGAAAAGTATTGCTATCCCTGATAGAGAATAGAGCCATAGCCTGACTGAGCAATTTACATAACCACACAAGATGTCTGGGCACAGCTGAAATAGATGATCTCCTGTATTCCAGTACTTCAGCCATGAGGCCATGCATGGCACTAGAAACATATGATGTGCCATATTAGAGCAGGTCATTCATTCATCTAACCCTTATTCTGCCTCCAGCACTGGCAAGTACCACATATTTCAAAGGAAAGTTAAAATAAAAACCAAATCATAACACACCTTGCCAGTTATTCCTCTTTGGAGCAATGGAAAATGAAATCCAACCCAACGTTTTTGTTACGATTTCTGGCCTGTATTTGTATGGGTTATGTGTGTTGTGGTTAGATGTGTAGATCCAGCTGGTATTCGACAGGCACAGAATTGGAACTCTAGCACTGAGCAGGAGGGGGACACATCTCCATCTTCCGTGCAGCAGTGGAAGCTAGCCATGAGAGGGTGGGGCAGGATTCATCTGGAGATTATTGTCCAGCTCTGACCAGGAGAAGTTCTGGCAGCAAAAAGGGCTCAGAGTTTGGACAGAGAGAAAACCAGCTTCATGAGACAACAGGTGACCCAAAAGCTTAACACTGCCAGATGAAGTTGCGGCTAGTTGGCAGAGAGCAAGTCACACAGTTTTGTTGGACAAGAGCTGACTGACAAGGCCTTGCCTTGCTGTGCAGAACTGTTAGCTAGAAAGCGCTCTTCTTATTTTGCGTGGAAATACTCTGGAGGAGGAAGCCTTGGGGCAAAAACTTAAGGTGTGCTTTTAAATCATGTTAGTTAAACTGGTGTCAAAGGCTGTGGCAGACACACTTATTTTGGCTTAAACTAGGCTTATTTAGGTTCGTTAGCCAAAAATAAGAGTTTGCAGCAGTTTAACAGGTTCGTGGTGCAACTTTTGCATGTAGATAAGGCCTTATTCTTTTCATTAGAACTCGGGCTGCAAGCGGCCACTTGCTCTGTGCAGACTAAAAATATAGGGCATGTGCGAGCAAACACATTTTAACTAACCATCTTTCTAAACAATGGTGTAAACAGGGTTTAACACCTTTCAAACCATGTTAGTGGGTTGTGGTCCAATCCTCGAAGGAAGCCCAGAAGGGGCCAAGGTTGTTAACATTGTTGTCAAAAGTGTCAACCCTGCCTATGCTGCTGTTTAGAAACATGTTAGTTACAATGTGTTAGCTCACACACGGTCACACCTGAGCTACACTTTGCCCTGAACAAGAGCACAGTCCAGTTGCAAGCTGTTGAAAGAATTACCAATACAATTCAGTGACTCAGGCAGCAGTAAGAGCTCCACAAGAAGTAGCCCAGACAGCACCTTCCCCACTCCACCTTGAAGGTTAAGCTCCATGTCTCCTTTGTCACAAACTTAACAGTACATTGCTGCTCTCAAAAGTGACTACACCAAAATGTGGCATCTTGTTTTGCTCAAAAGATCTATTCCATGGGTGAAGTCAATGGAGAACTTCCTACTGACTTGAATAAGGTCAGGATTTCACCCCATGCTTGTATCCAGAGTCATCTCCGCTGGCCACAACAACAAAGTGAAGGCCGGTTTGTGCACACATCACATAAGCACAGTCCCATTGACTTCAGACGTGAATAACCAGGGCCGTCTCTAGGGAGGTGCGGGGCCTGGGGTGGAAGTGACTAATCCGTCACTTCCGGGACCGACCGCACCGGCTAATTGCACTGGCCCACATGGCCCCCCAAAGCGCGGGGCCCGGAGTGGTTGCCCCGATTCGCCCTACCTAAGGGACAACTCTGTGAATAACCACCAGGTTGCCCAATCTGACTTTACATTTCTCTGACTGACTCCTGTTGGTACAGTGGAGCCAGCCAGATAAGCGAGAGTGAAACGGAGTCTGTTGTGGCTCACCCAGGAACCTAACAACTAACTAAATTCTGCCCTCAGCGTCCCTGCAGAGATCTGCAGGATGTGTAGTGTAGCTGGAAAGCTCCCAGCAGCACTTTTGCATCCACACGAGTTTGCTGGGTACCCAAACCATTTGGCTTGTAAAGTGTGAGCATTTGCCTGGAATGCGTGAGAGGCAACACCACAGGGGACTCCAGGGTGCCATTTTGACTGGCCATATTTCAGAGCAGAAATGCATGTTAAGCCTCTCCCTTTCCTCAAGGTCAAAGAACCTCTCCCCTTATGCAGGTAACTATCCCCAACTGGCCTCCCAGCACCCAACCCCCCGGTTGTTGTGCCTGACTCATACAGTCTCTTTTTCAAACTGCTTTTCAGAAACAGATGTTTCAGGAGCGAAGTGGCCGAATGCTCCAGGCCTTGTCGCCGAGGCAGAGCCCAACCAGCAGTCCGACGCGCGGCCGCTCTCCATCCCGCTCTCCGTCGCCGCCCTCCCCCTGGGTGTTCAATAAAGCCTCACCCCCTTCCTCTCCGAAAGCGGCCTCAGCCTCCATCAGCAGCATGAGCGAAGGAGATGAGGATGAGAAGTAAAGAAAAATAAACAATAAAAAAAAATAAAGATACCACCACTCATATAATCTGCAGGTGGCTGGGAGGAGAGGAGCTACATACAGCTGTTTCTGACAGAGGCGAGTGCACTGTAGGAAAAGGCATTGCAAGGAGAGTAGTGCATTGCAAGGGACGAGATCTCAGGAACAGCTCATCTCTGCCCCATGGGGGCTCAGACACACCCAGACAACCAACACACACATGACCTTGGAGTAAGTACCTGTCACTAGTCACCACTTGCTGCAGCTGCCAGGGCCAGACAAGAACCTCGGGGAATTTGCACTCAGGGGAACATTCAGCCCCTGAGCTAGGCTGAGTCAGCATGGGCACAGCAGCAGAACTGCGTGAAGAGATAATTGAGCCACTTCTGGACTCTGCATGTACCTCGGGTGACCCGACAATATTAGGTGCTTGCTCTTCGATAGGCATCTATACCTCCACCTTCAGAAAAAAAATGTGTCCTGATTTTTCACACTTGCTCTCTGGTCAGCCTACTAAACTTGAGTCCTGCCAGCGTGATGAGGTCTCTCTTCACAGCAGCAAAAAGCTTCTTTGTTACAGGAAATGTGGGTTTTTTTCTTTCAAAATAAAAAAAGCCACCAAAAAACTAAACCAGGCCAGTGCAACGGGGATCTGGCCAGTCGGCACTGGAGATGCATTGAACAGATTGAGTTTAATGAATGTTTGCTGACCAGGCCTTTGTCAGGGCATGTGCAAAGGTGAATATAGTGTGAATCCAATTTGCTTTAGCAAATCTCACTCCTTGTTCCTAGTGCCTCAGAAGCCACCTGTTGTGTTCTGGTTTTCTTTGTGACATTTCTTTGAAGGTTGGACAGTGAATGTTCTAGCTGGGATTTCTTGTCTGGGGGAAAAATATTTTAAAGAATTGGGCTGTTTTAGTGATCACCTTGAGAATACACAGGAACCAAAGCCCCTCAGCCACACTTGTCCTGGGACTACCACACCTTTGGAGATGTCAGTTATCAACCGACTGTCTATGCAACAGCGTTTCTGCCCATCCCATGTATCAATCAGATCAATCTTAAAACTTTTGGCATATCTCTAAACAAGACAAAAGCATATACGCACTGTACGTTCTTTTACAGCTATGTATACAGTACATGCATGCACACACATGGATATGCATTCCCAGTCTGGGATCCAGTTAGCTTCCTGCTGGCAACTGCCTTTAATACATCCAAACATGGGGAGCCCAACTGGAAAATAATGAAACTTTATACATAGAATTGGATGCTGGTGTTTTCTCTCCTTCCCTCAAAGCATCCTCATATCCCTAACGGAGCCACAAAGACATCAACTTTAAGAAATTTTCTCCTCCTTTTTACACGATCATGTTGAAATCACCAGCCTCTCAGCTCAGCATGAGATGAGACTTCCCTCATACTCAATCTACGCCAGATCAGCAACCACTGGGAGGGTGGCTGTTGGATTGTGTGACATACCGCTCTGTGGCTGGCTGAACTACCTCCCATAAGACTCCCGCGTTCCTCCCAGCCTGGAAAATTAGATTAGAAACTGATCAGACAGCACTACAGAGAAATGATCTGCTCCATCCACCTCTACAGCAGGGGTCCCCAAACTGTGCAGCATGCCCCCCTAGGGGGCCAAGGAGGAACATTTCGGGGAGGCAGCCCTCACAGGGGCAGTGAGGGAGCACCACCCAGCTCCACTCCCACCCCGCCCCTAGCTATGGTCCCAGCCTCGGCTCCCTTACTCCTGTCCACGTCCCCCACTCCTGGCCCCAAGGGGGGGGCCACAAGGTAAAAAGTTTGGGGACCACTGCTCTAGAGGCTGCTGCACTGGACCTACCTATGTTCTTATGCTGGCATGTCAAGTGTTTCTCCATCCAGTCCACTAAGTATCCAGCAAGGCATACTAAACCTGCAATAAATTCCAATTTGCAGCCTGCCTGGCTGCCAGAACAAGGAATGGCATGGACAACAGTAGCCAAAAGCCAACTGCTTCACTTGCTTCCTTCATGCTGCGAGCACATCACAGTGTGAAAGTTACTGTAGATTTTAGTATTCTTCATTTTGTTGGTTTCCTGTACAGACAGGACAACACAGCTCCAGTGGGAAGGAGAGAGAGACGGGGGATTAAAAAGGGTGAGATCAACCAGCAAAAGAAGAGGACTTTGCTCCATCTCATGAAGAACAGACTAACAGTAACATTTCAGAGAGGCACCAAGAATAGGAGTTTCTGAAAAACAGGTGTTGGTGTGTAAATGTACAGTGTGTGTTCACGTATATCAAGGTCCTGGCAGCAGTTTACCCTCTGGCTGCATTCCCTTTCCCTGCAGAGTTAGAAATTATTGGTAATGAGCCCCACCCTCAGCAGTTTCCAGGTGGGCCACTGAAGGACTCTAGCACCAGGCCCCCAAGCCAGCCCCATGTTTTCCCTCTAATAGCCAAGTATTCCGTTATCCACCCAGCAAGGCCTAGCTGATTGTTCATATGCAACCTCAGCCCAGCCCTTATCTGACTCTCTCTCCAGGAGAGACATCCTTGCTGAGTAACTGGTTTTCTGGAGACACCACCAGTCCCTTTACAGAGTTGCAACAACAGGCAGCTATCATGGTACCAGGGGCACTCACTGCTTCTTCCACTAGTGAGAATGACAAGAGGGCCACAGTGTCTGGCTGCCACCTGCCCTGTGAGAGAGGATAGTGTAATTAAAACCTTCCTGTTCACCTTAGGCAACCAGCTACTGTAATTTCATCCCTAGGGTGTGCTTGTTTGTTCTTCTGATTTCTCTACTCCTCCGTTTTTCCCATCACAAACCACCCCTTCACAGTGAGAACAGCCTGCTCTGTACGGTGCTGTTTATACCAAGAAGCCCTGTCCAAATGAGATTGAGGCTGTCAGGGTTGGTGGTTTTTTTGTTGTTCAAACAATGCCCTCTGTTCAGCAAAGTTTTGGAGGAAAATTAAACTGCTTGGCTAGTAATGGGAAACAGGACAGACACTCACCAGAATGACCTCATTTTAAGCTTAGCTATTGCTCCCAGAGTCACGTGTGGTTTACCGAGTGACAAAGCCATATACCTGTACCAGACGTGTGGTCTGCGTTTGGGATAAGACTAAGCCTGAATGCCTGTTCTCTTAGTATGGATACCACCCTCCATGTGTATCTCCACCACGCACAGAGAAGACAGCCAACCTCCTTACCATCTCTGGACATACAGATGGTGATTTGCACTTTTTGGTCATCACTGGGTTTCATTTTTTATTTTTAACAAGTGTTGCTTTATTGTGTTCCTATTTATAAGCCCAAGCTCCATGGGGAAAATAAATTAAATACAACAGAGAGTGCAGGTTGCCTTCTTTATTTTACTGCGGCTCTGCCAGAACGTTCTTTGGTAACATCAAGCCCATGTTCTAACTCCAGTGGCTCCATTATGGACATCCCGTCTCTACAGCCACAATACTAAGTGAGCTGAAAAACAGCACAGCCAGCCATTCTGACTTGTCCAAACCCCTGCTGCTAAACTCATCCACCTCCCAATCGTCTCTCCTATTAGCTGCTTGCCAACCTTCCTCCTACTCTTAGCCTTGCAGTGTATGCCTTGTGTTTCCTTTATGCCAAGCACCTGCCTTCACCACCTTCAGACCCATTTCTTCCAGGAGTTTGTCCTGTGTGGCTGTCTTCAGTATTGCTTCCTCCCTCACCTGCACCGCTGTCCCATGTTTTGTCTTGTCCCAGATAGACTGTAAGTTCTTCAAGCAGGGAGCACCCATCTCTTATATACTAGTTATATAATTAATTAAAGATTAGAAAACAGGATTTTACTCTCTTTCTGCTACAGTATAGCTTCTGTTAGATGGCACCCATAATTGGTAGGCATGTAACCTTTTAATTAATTTCCAATTAATATTAAGTTGTTAAAGATAAGGGCGCAATAAAACCCAACTTAGCTTTCAGGTTCAAACTTCTAGGTCAGTTACAGAATATGTATTTAGAGAGGACCACTAGGAAACACTTTAGTGATACAACTGAACTTTATTCAGAAGGAAGATGATTAGTTAGGCAGACAGGCATGCAGTTACCACATACACAAACACTCCCACTCAAAGATGAAATGGTGTATCAATGATCAGTCCACTGACAAGAATGAAGTACTGTACACCTTGTGATCCTGGAAACACCCACCCCTACCCATGATGTTAATTGGAACTCCCATGCAATTAGCAAAACTACTTTTTATACTTCATAACACTGCTAATTAACATTAAACTCCCCTTTGTCATAATTATATTTCCACAACCTTATTGGCTCTTTATATTATACATTATTTAAATTAACATCTGCATCAATGTCCTTCCCATACTATCAATATAGACAGCGTTTTAATCAAACTTTTACAATTCTTAAAAACACTGAAAAACCTTGCTTAAAACTAGTTATAACAAAACCATAATGGTCATGTCTTTGCTAACTCTTACTTTCCCATAACGCACTTTCTCCAACTTGCCTTTAACTTCTCACACTAGCATCTTCAGTTTCCCATATTCCTCTCCACTGAGGCTCCTAACTTCTACTTATTCTTAACCCAAACCATCCGATAGGCTACAGGTGCAATGAATTTAAAATAATGCAATTCTAAAACAGCTGGGTATTTATATTCAAGAATCAGTCCCTATCCTTAGTGTAGACATGGAAAAGTTAGTTTCCACATACAAGACTATTTCCTTCCTTTGTCAAGTTCACCACCACTAGGTTTGGGCCAAGGATGCTTGCTCTTGGCTGGGTTTTGGAGAATCTTTTGTTGCTGGTTTTGAAATAGATATTTCACCTACTCCCTTTCCTCCCCCCTCACCTCTTTACTACAGCTTCTCCCTCATTCCCCTCTCGCTACAAGCCCTGATTCAGCAAAGTATTTCAGCATGTGTTTAACTTTGAAGTCAATGGGACTGCTTACTTACTTAAAAATAAACATGTGCACAAGTACCTTGCTGAATTGGAGAGCTGCAATCCACAAGAAAATTCAATTACATTTAGTGAAAGACGTGTTTTCTAAACTAGAGGGTCACACAATTGTTTCCGTAGGCCAAGTAGACTGTGTACACCAAAGGAGCTCCTTACCTTCCTCCACACAAGCTCTCTGTGCTCTACTCTCCCATCCCCTTACATTTCTTTCAGGAACTTCCTGAACCTGAACCGCCCCTTCTGTGCACATCCTCTCCTCAGGCCAGGTGCTCTATGTGCCCCCCATCTCCTGCTCTGCCACATACCAGGGTTCTGTCCCTCTCCTCCCATACCATTCTCTCCACCATCCCAGGGGCTCCATGTATGCCGCCATTGCACCTTCACAGGTGCTCCACGTGCCTCTCAATTCCACCCATGTCAGAGGCTCTGTGTGCACCCCCATTCCCCACTTCTTTAGGTCTGAGAGATAAAACATTCAGTGTCAACACTTTAAAACTGTTGGGAGGGAGGACAGAGCTGGGGTAGGAAGCGGTGTTATGCTTGAAGGCAATAATGGCTGCCATCAACCGGGTCTTTGGTCTATAGACAATTACACACTGGCTAAAGCTGTTGGCTCTGCTAACCAGATGCCATGGGCTCCATGTGTCCACCATTTTCATCCTTCTGGTTTTTCAGTTTTACCCAAAATCAACAGAGTTCTTCCCGCTGGTGCCTAGATGTTGGTATTCAGGTATGCTGCAGTATCATATACCATGAGTTTCAGGCTTTCCTTAGTCTTTGCCCAGATGCAGTGGAACCTTTGAGCTACTCTTAGCTTTCCCTTTTGATCCTGATTTCCCCCCCCTCCCCTGCACACACTTCCCCTAGCCTTCACAGTGGAGGCACTGAGGGCACTGCTGGGTGTTCTGGATTACTTGAAACTACCATTATTTAAAGACTCAATAGGAAAGTTTTGGCCTGGCTGAAGCTCTAAACAACACAGCACTTTTGACTTTCCCTTTCTCTTCCCCATTAAAAATTAGTCAAACATCTCATGACCCTGATTTCACTCTTTTCCTTCTTTGATCTTAAATTTACTTTAGCAGTTGCAGATGAAACATTCTTCTGACAGTCATAGCTATCCCTGAGCATAGGGGAGGGTGGAAGCTGCAGAGAAGAGCTAAGAGCATGTATGAGCTGGAGATACATTTTATGCTCTAAAATAAAAATAAGGATTTTAAAAATAATTGAAAAGGGCCGAGAAACAAATGATTTAAAGGTACAAGTCCCCACCAGAATCATCGGTTACACAAACTTTTCCCCTGGATAAGATGGATTTTTAAAAAAACAACATAATGACTTTCACACAGCAGACCTGCTTCCTGTGTATGTTGCTTAACAGTAGTGACCAAAATAATTTGTATTACTTTTACTCATAGGAACCCTTTAGAGCACTGGTTCCCAAACTTTAACAACCTGTGAATCCCTTTCACTAAATTGTCAAGTCTTGTGAACCCCCTCCTAAAAATGAATATTTCCAGGGATTTTCTCTTTTACCTGAGTATAAATGATAAAAGCAGTGATCATGGAAATATAAAATTTGTTTTTATGACATGCTTATTACACACTATTTATTATTATTTATCATTACAGTATTTTTATTACATTATGAAAACGGCTTCCAAAATCTCACTTTCATAGGTTGTATTACTTTGAATAAGCCTGTTATAAGACAAGGCTCCTATGTTTCATCAAGGAGTATCAGATGTGAAACAGCATGAAGGGATTTAAGAAGCCAACTCAAAGAGTTCCTCCTACACAAGCATTCAGGTCTTGAGCAGTCCAGCCAAACAACGCACGTTACAATGAAGCTTAAACTTGTTCTGCATAATAATTTTAAAACAATACTAGCTGCCTATTTAATTTTAAAAACAGCAAAAAATATCCACCTCCCTTTCCATTTTTTATCAGGAGTCTTGAAGTTTAAATCTCCTCAGTGTGATAGATATGCTTGCTTTGATCTGCTTAGCTCTTGGAAGCCCAGGGGCTCCGGGCTGCTGGCCCCGTGCTGCCCAGGGTCCCTAGGGACAGCCCTGTCTGCCATTAGGGAATTTTTCCCCCAAACCCTCCTGTAATATTTCACAAACGCCAGTCTGGGAACCACTGCTTGAGAGCCAATCCAGCTCCAGGAGAGGGAGCTGCACTCTTAATTCTTCAATACATTTGTCACACAAATGCCATTTACTAGTTTTTGACCCCATTGTCTTTAAGACCCTGATGTTTTGAAGACAACAGGCTTCATTCTTATCTCAGTTATACCAGCGTGAACTGGGGGGTGTTGCAAACCCCGGTGAGAACAATCTTGAAATTAATAGGCACTGAGGGATAGCCGGTGCCCCAACATATATCAATTATCTCCTCCAGTTTCAGCCAGGTACCAAAATAAGTTAATGAGTCATAAACCAAATGTAAACTTTTAAAAGAGTGTTTACACAGGAGCTTGAGGTGGCGTAAGTAAGTTTATTTTAAAACTGATTTGACTTGAATAGTGTGGGGCTAGGTGGATAAAATGAAACATACTCCCATTGGAGGTAGAAACCTGGAAATCAGTAATAGGAAGAAGCATGTATTGAAGAGATAAGTAGATTTATAGACATTCACAGTGTGGTGTGTAAGGTTAATGATAATTTGTCTGAATCGGCAGAGATCATATCACAAAGCAACAAGGAGAAAGCTCTTTTCCACATAGCTCTGATGTGAAAACATCTAGAATACAGTGTTCAGTTCTGTATACTTGCGTAATACATATTTAAACACATATAATATCTGTCTATACACACACCCCTAATCTAATATACACAGACACACATTGATTGGTTTAATTTATCAGGAAACATTTTAAAGATGAGCTAAACACATATAACGTGTAGGTGACAATTATGTGGGAATATTAATGACCATTTACAAATATTTCAGGGGCTGAGAACCAATGAAAGAAAGGAAATATTTAGAGTAATGCAAGAGGGTACTGATAGGCAGAAAGTCATACAAGGAAAATTTTAGCTGAATATCAGGAGACAGACATTTAAAACTAAAGTAGTCAAACATGAGATGGCATACTGCAGGGAGTAATCCTGAATTGGCAGGGATACAGACTCAAAGATCTAACAGGGCTTTTTGCCATCTCCAAAGTATGTGATTATTTTAATGAATTCTAGGCATACAGCCAGCCTGATCTCCCCTTGTTGCTCTGTCTACTCTTTCCTTTTCATCTTCTGTTATATTCTCCTTCTGGACCTTTTCATTCCTTCTTTCATGTTAATATGGGCCCAATCCTGTCTTCACTCAAGCAAGATTTCCTTAAGTTAAGTTGTAGTTTTGCCTACATAAAAAGACTGCAGGATTGGCTAATAGAGTCACCTCTTTCTTATTCACACCATTTCCCTTCCTTTCTCCTGCTCAAATTGTCTTTAGCTGTGTTTCCTCCTGTCATCCTCTTCCTTTCTGTCCTTGTTTTACATTGAAATGCTCTAAATTGGTTTAAAAATCATCCTGGTGGCTCTGCCACCACAAAGTTCTGCCCTCTCTGTTGTGAAGCCCAGGAAGAGGTCATTCTTCCCGCCAGTCATTAACGTGGGGAAATGCTGCTGGTGGCCGTGCTGAACCAGAAGCAAGAGGGCAGACAGCCATGAGAGTCATTGCAAGAGCAACTACAGTAAGAGGATTTTAAACCAACTGAAATATCTCTAAGGCACTTTTTAGAGTAGAACCACTCTTTAGGGTGGACCACAGAAAATAAAGCTCCTGTATCAACCAAAGTGAAGCAGCACAGTCTCCATACTCCCCTTCCAAAAACAGTGTGGCCGAGATTAAAACTCCCCTTGTTACAATGTACTCCTGGGTTTGGCCTTCTTTCAGTCATACACCTTGGTATACTCATCCACCCATGACTTCAGTGGAGTGACACCTGTAGAACAGAGCAGAATTTAAAGAGCTCCAGGAACCATTGCTTCAATGAACAAATTGCTTGGGAACGGATTTTTGATACATGATACAGTTTTCTACTGTGCATGCTGCGTGGGTTGGTAATGTTTTCCAGGCAAACGTCACTCTTTTTGGCAGGGCATGTGCATTAATACAAGGCAGGGCTTCAACACAGCCAGCTTGCAACCTAGTCTGGAAATACAGTCAAGAGGAAGAACACCACCAAGCAGAGACAAGTTGAAAAGCAGCTCTCACTTTATTCAACATAGACCTAAGTTCTGGATTCAAGTGCATTACAAACTAACTCCCGCACATACAGTTCCCCTAGGGCAGGGAAGAGTGTTAGTATTTAGGTCTGTTTGTTTGCCTGGGATAGAATTTTGGATTTGACTTTTTGATGCTCTTATACTAAAATGTGTAAACAAGGGACAAAGACACGTGATGTTGCTTCTGCCTAGTCAGGTGGATTTGTTAGTACAATGGGAATGGATAAGAGCAGTTGAAGTGTTACTTGAGAGCACATTTTAAGATTGCCTCAACTCCTATCTCAAGGTAAAGTCAAGCAACCAGTCAGGAGGGCCAGAATGGGGCCCCTCTCCCACCAAACCTCGTGAAGGGAATGGGGCAGGAGTGAGAAGGGAGGGAAGGCATAATTGATCCAGTCTGACCAGCTGATAACTAGGGTCTCACCCTGAGAGCAGGTTCCAAGCCCACCCCTGGAACACTACCTGATGCATTTGGTGTTGGTGCGAAAGGCAAAGAGATTCCTGATCGGAATCCCCCAATGCTGGAAAATGTCCATGGACACAGAGTCATAGAGTTCCCATTCATGTCGGCCACTAAATTCCTGCTGAGAGCATCTGCAATAATTTTCTGAGTCCCCAGGAGGAAAGCTGCTGACATCAGTATAGTGTGCGCGAACCACTTCACACAAAGCACTCTTGACCCTGTGCCCCTTTGCTTGTTTATGTAGTAAACTGTAGTGAGTCCAACATGATGAGAATGTGGTGGTATTACCCTGAAATTTAGGCTTGGGGGTGCCTGCCTATCACCCCTTTAATCTTCTCTTCCTAGGGTATGGGGGTCTCCAGGATAGCTAAGGAAATACTTGATGGACAGAGATATAACCTTCTGATAAAGTGATTGACACAGGCATTATTCTTTCCAAACCAAAGTATCTTATAACTAATAATCCCTACTACAATGTAATCTACAAATAGAAATCACACACAAATCCCTTATTGCCAATTAAAGAGCATTTAAACTACAATAGCATCCAGTTTAAATAATTCTAAGTGAGCTGCTTTGCTACAAATGGCCAGTTTGTAACAAATTGCTGACAGCTGTTCCTAACTTATACTTTAAGTTTTACAGGGATAAAATACACAAATACACACACACACACACACACCCCTTCCTCAAACATACACATCTTAACTTGTAGTTAAAAACTGACAAGCTCAGCTATCTGCTCATTCAGCGGCATTGTTACAAACGCTGCTGCTGCTACTGTAGCTGCTTAGTCAGCTCACTCTAGTCAGCTCCCTTCCTCTGTTCACAGTTGTAGTTCACTCCTCACAGCTTCACTCGCTCTGTCCTTTTGTCCCCTAGTTATTTGGTTTCCATGTTGCGGATGCGGTGGCTTCTGCTGATGTTACAGCGGCCGAACCTGCTTTCTCGAGCCTCGGAACGTGCTCTCCTCAGGATTCTAGACTCATTCCAGCAGCTCTTCTGTCCTCTTGGTCAGCCCTCCGATCTCTCTCTCTAGCCGTTCTTCCAGCAGCTCTTCTTGCTGGCTTCTGCCTGCTGGCAACTGACCTTTTATACTGTCCTAGTGGGACTTCCTTATATACCCTTATACAATTACCTCATTCGCACATGCTCAGTACCAACCATACCTCAGAATTATGATTGACAGCTCTGACCTTCAGAACAAGTTGTAACCAGTACAGACGAGCTGTGGTTAGCCAACTAGTTAGCTAGCTGATCTTTCGCTCACCCCGTACGGCACATGCTCAGTAGCTACCTATTAATATCATTGCACATGCTCGCTGCTTTGTTTACCTCAGAGCCATGATTCCCTTATCTATCCCTACTGCTCGTGCTCCAGATTTGGGCCCTTTCATGGTCATACCTCATTTATGTGATTTTTACTACTAGGCATGCTTAGCTTAGAGATCTCTCAGTTCTAGTCATGTGATTTATGTCACCCAATGGTAAGTGACCTGCAGTTATTACTTGGTCAAGTGACTCCTGCTTATTCAATAGGGAAGCCAGAGATACAAAATGGAGGTTAGGGTCACAGAATAGAGTCTGGGAAATTTTTCCCGTATCAGTGGAAGTGGATGGACGGGAGAAATGTGTGACATGCTCTCCGTACTGCCTGAAGTTCCAGGCGGTTGATGTGCATCCTGGATTCCTGAGAGGTCCAAGTTCCTTGCGTCATATGTTTGCCTATGTGGGCACCTCATCCATTGAGCGATGCATCCATAATGATCTTCATGGTTGGGGAGGATGAAAGGAAAGGCATTCCATTACGAACAAAATCTGGGTCCGTCCACCACCAAAGGGAGGAAAGAGCTTCAGGGTGGGTGGTTGGGGGCACAGTCAGTAGGGAGTGCCTGGAGTGGAGCATCAGAGAATGTGCTCTCTCAGACAGCAGAAGCGGAGATGAGCAAAGGCAGTGACATTTTCGTGCATGCCACCATGTGGCCAAGAAAGGAAAGGCAAGTTCTGGCTGGGACCAAAGGATTTCAGGTTACCGAAGCAATCAGCTCTAGCAGAATCAGGAACCTGTCCCATAGTAAAAAGAAAAGGAGTACTTGTGGCACCTTAGAGACTAACCAATTTATTTGAGCTTAAGCTTTCATGAGCTACAGCTCACTTCATTGGATGCCTAAAGTGGAAAATACAGTGAGATTTATATACACACAGACCATGAAAAAATACACATTGTAAGGAGAGTGATCACTTAAGATGAGCTATTACCAGCAGGAGAGTGGGGTGGGGGGAGAGAAAACCTTTTGAAGTGATAATCAAGGTGGGCCATTTCTCTCGTTGGAGTTTGTTTTCAAAGTTTTTTTGTTGAAGGATAGTCACTTTGAGATCAGAAATCGAGTGACCAGAGAGACTGAAGTGTTCTCCGACTGGTTTATGAATGTTATAAAGAAGTATACAAAGATGGACTAACAGCCGTCAGGAACAGTATCCCCGATAATGTCATGGCAAACCTGGTGGCTGAACTTTGTGACTTTGTCCTCACCCATAACTATTTCACATTTGGGGACAATGTATACCTTCAAATTAGCGGCACTGCTATGGGTACCCGCATGGCCCCACAGTATGCCAACATTTTTATGGCTGATTTAGAACAACTCTTCCTCAGTTCTCGTCCCCTAATGCCCCTACTCTAAAAGTGACTATTCTTCAACAAAAAAACTTCGAAAACAGACTCCAACGAGAGAGTGCTGAATTGGAATTAATTTGCAAATTGGATACAATTAACTTAGGCTTGAATAGAGACTGGGAGTGGTTGAGTCATTATACTAAGTAAAACTATTTCCCCTTGTTTATTCCTCTCCCCCGCCCTCCTCACTGTTCCTCAGATGTTCTTGTTAACTCCTGGAAATGGCCCACCTTGATTATCACTTCAAAAGGTTTTCTCTCCCCCCACCCCACTCTCCTGCTGGTAATAGCTCATCTTAAGTGATCACTCTCCTTACAATAAAAAGAAAAGGAGTACTTGTGGCACCTTAGAGACTAACCAGTTTATTTGAGCATGAGCTTTCGTGAGCTACAGCTCACTCCGATGAAGTGAGCTGTAGCTCACGAAAGCTCATGCTCAAATAAACTGGTTAGTCTCTAAGGTGCCACAAGTACTCCTTTTCTTTTTACGAATACAGACTAACACGGCTGTTACTCTGAAACCTCTCCTTACAATGTGTATTTTTTCATGGTCTGTGTGTATATAAATCTCCTCACTGTATTTTCCACTTTATGCGTCCGATGAAGTGAGCTGTAGCTCACGAAAGCTTATGCTCAAATAAATTGGTTAGTCTCTAAGGTGCCACAAGTACTCCTTTTCTTTTTGCGAATACAGACTAACACGGCTGTTACTCTGAAACCTGTCCCATAAGTAGGTAGGCATGTGCAGAGACGATGTCAATGCATGCCCCGATGAACTCCTGAGGCTGTGTGGGAGCAAACATCAACTTTCTGACATTTACACTGATTCCCAGGGAGGAGAGCAGTAGAAGCAGCAGGAAAGTCTATGCTCGAGCCTTGTGTCTGAACTGTGCTGCTAGCAGTCAGTCATCAAGAAAAGGGAAGACGAGGGCCCTTTGACACTGGAGGTAGCCCACCACTATGGAGACCACCTTGGTGAAGACCCAGGGAAAAGTTGTGAGTCTGAACGATAGGACCCTGTATTGGAAGTGCCAAGGGCCCACTGTAAACCTCAGGAATCATCTGTGGGTTGGGTGGATAACTATGTGAAAGTAAGTGTCTTGCATATCCAGTGCTGTAAACCATGTGCCTCTTTCTAATGAAGGTATGAGTGTGACCATACAGAACTTTGACTTGCATATGAAGCAGTTGAGATGACAGGTCTAGGATTGGTCTCCATCCTCCCTTTTTCTTGGGTAACAGGAAGTAGGTGGAGTAGAAGCCTGTCCCTTGGAAGTCTGTGTGCACAGGCTCTATCGCCCCTATCTGTAGAAGGGAATCCACTTCCAGAGCAAGGATACTATCATGAGAGTGGTCCCGGAGGCAGGCTCAGGAATGTGGATGATGTAGCATCATGAACTTGACTGTATAGCCATTTTTCGAATGACATCCAGGACCCACTTGTCCACTGTTCTTGCACTCCAGGCTGATAGAAAGATAGTTAGATGATCCCCAAAGGTTGTGGGGTGCAAGAACAGTGGGGTGCAAGGTGGCTGATGGCTCCCTAGATGCTTTCAGAAATATCACTTACATGAAGATAGAGTGTGTGATGTCCAGGGCTGTGGTGACGGGCCAGGTGGATGGGACCATTGAGTCTTTTGACACTTGTGGGAAGGCTCATAGGGCTGCTGACAGGAAAACGGAGGAGCTCTGTACTGTTGTGCAGGAGGTGGCAATAGAATTTGCACTTAGGTGCTGGTGTATAAAGGCCCAGCGATCACGGGGTCACACTAGAGTCTTTGAGTGTAATGAATCATCCATCTTCTGGTTGAAGAGGTGAAATTCATCAAAGGGAAGGGCCTTGACTGTGTTCTGTACCTCCCTTGGAAACCAGAGGACTGTAACCAGGATCCCCCTCCTCATCATGATCCCTATGGCCACAGTGCTCAAAGACATGTCCACCAAATCTACCATGGCCTGGAGTATCATCCTGGCAACCAATATGCCTTCCCCTAAAATAGCCTGGAAATATATGATTTTATGAAAGTATGCCGATGACTGTGAATATGATGTCACTAAAATTTGTTTCATGCAAAAGGTCTCTTGTAAGGTATCACTACAAAGCTTATAATCTACTGAGAGTGGTCATCCTATTTGTATAAATGTATCATTCTTGTATCTGAAACTAGAAATATGAAATATAACTCTGAGGGCCTATTGTAATTATGCAAAGTATGGGCCATTAATGGTGGTTTGGACTCTTGATGGCTCCCATCAACCAGGACAATTGACTGTGGATGGCTCTGTTTGCAGGCAGGCCTTCCTGTGAGTCAGGCTGGGAGGAATGAAGGCTTGGGGTCTTACAGTGACATGTGATCATGTCACCTGAACTGGAATCCATCTTTAACCTGGTGGTTTTCCATTGAGGAGGGTTGGGAACCCAGAGGGACAAAGGATTCCCACCTTATGCAAAAGATATATAAGTGGGTGGAACAGAACAAAGGGGCGCCATCATGAGAAATCCCCTAGCTACCACCTGAGCTGGAACAAAGGCTGGACCAGGGGAAAGGATTGTGCCCAGACTAGGAAGGCATCCAGTCTGTGAAAGAAACTTATTGAAACATCTCTGGGGGTGAGATTTTATCTGTATTCAGTTTTATTACTGCACTAGACTTAGACTTGCGTGTTTTATTTTATTTTGCTTGGTAATTCACTTTGTTCTGTCTGTTACTACTTGGAACCACTTAAATCCTACTTTCTGTATTTAATAAAATCACTTTTTACTTATTAACCCAGAGTATGTATTGATACCTGAGGGGGAGGGGAGCAAACAGCTGTGCATCTCTCTCCATCAGTGTTATAGAGGGCTAACAATTTATGAGTTTACCCTGTATAAGTTTTATACAGGGTAAAACGTATTTATTTGGGGTTTGGACCTCATTGGGAGTTGGGCATCTGAGTGTTAAAAACAGGAACACTTCTTAACTTGCTTTCAGTTAAGTCTGCAGCTTTGGGGCACGTGGTTCAGACTCTGGGTCTGTGTTGGAGCAGACTGGCGTGTCTGGCTCAGCAAGACAGGGTGCTGGAGTCCCAAGCTGGCAGGGAAAGCAGGGGCAGAAGTAGTCTTGGCACATCATTTGGCATCCCCAAGGGGGTTTCTGTGATCCAACCTCACAGCATGGTCCTGCTGGAGAAGTTGATCCACAAATTCTAGTAATTGGCCAAAATTCAAAAAGTCATAGTTTGCAAGCAATACCATGTAATTAGAGATGCAGAGCTGAAGGCAGACGGACTAAAAGACCTTACAACTCAGAAGGTCCAGTCTTTTTACACTCCTTGTCAGTGGGAGTGGAACATGGGTATTGCTGTCTGGCCTGCTCAGTAGCAGCTTGAATAACCTTGGGTGGAGGTAAGCAAACAAAAACTCAGACCCCTTCGCTGGTAACACCTTTGGGGTGGACAAACAAGTTGCTTGGGCCAGTTGGAGAATGGTAGCACTGATTGGTAGTGTCACTCTGGTCGGTACAAATGCATGCAGAATGTCCAGTAATGGATGTTGGAATGTGGAGGGCCTTAACCAACCTTCATAACAGGTCCTGGAACTGGTGGTAGTTATCCGGGGAGGGGAGGAGTTGATGCTGCTGCATCCAGAGACGAGGAAAGGAACCACTCCAGATCTGGCAGTACTGCTAACCCCAGTTCTGAATATCTACTCGATGAAGGCTGGAGTGGCGAGATAGGGGACTCCTCTCAGGCGGATTGAGAAGGCGGATACTGGAGCCAAGATCCCCAGTCTTGCCAACCAGGAAAATATGGCGGTTGCTGGGGCGGTCCCAATGGAGATCGGTATCAATGGGTCCTGTGCTGAGGGAAGGGAGGATATTGCCATTGGGCAGGCAGAGACTTAGGATGCTCTCACTGTTGGTACAGGAGTGGTGGACTATGTGCACAGAGTTCTCAGACGCCGAGGAAGTGCACCTGACCCTTGTTCAAACAGCAGAGCCGTTGGAACTGAATGAACCGCAGGGGAGTGCTCAGGAACATGACCTGAAGATGGCAAATGCAAAGCAGGAGAGCGGAGTCCCTTTGGAGGCGAATGCACTGGAAGATGTGGGAATCTCACCTCATTTATGGCAAACAGTTTATGCAGTCCAGGAGCCAACACTAGTCTCCCTGGTGCCAGCGGCACGTATTCCACCAATGGAACCAGAGCCAGAATGGGGGCAGAGGGCTGTCTTGGAACCGATGAGTCTCATGACTTTGGTGGTACCAAGGAAGAGGGGGTATGAGGCTCAGTGACTGGGACCAGCGTGTCCAGCATTCTATGCAACTTCTTGTTGTGCTTGTGGGCCTTGGAACGTGCCGTTTCTCCATGGCTGGAACTCAGGGAGGAGCAGTGTCTTTCTTGAGCCTTGAGGAAGACTTACTGCCACGCTTATGTGCATGCTTCCTTGCCTCATGGTTAGGCCCTGGCACAGGGTCCATAGTGCTGGTACCAGCAGAACCAGACTAGAGCTCCGTGGTAGGAGGTGCACTCCTCAAGTGCTCAGGCCAATGTACAGGGAGGGTTCCCTGGCTTGGACCCAACTGTGGCCTCATGGCAACCTCCATGAGGTGCTTCTTGAGGTGGAGTCTCCAGCCTTCCTGGGTACGGTCAGGGAAGGAGTGGCAGATACTGCGTCTGGATGCAACGTGGGCTTCCCCCAAGCAGTATAGGCAGCGTTGGTGCTCATCGCTGATTGAAAACGAGCAAGAGCAGGAAGTGCAAATCTTGAACCCCAGCATCTTTGGCATAATCCAGTACCCAGGCTTGGGTATGGGGGCCGGAGGGGGAGTAGAGGTCGGAAACTGCCAAAGCAGCACCGCAAAGTCCTTGAAAACTACTACTAACACTAAAATGTACTACAAAAACAATAAACATGCTAACATATATACAAGAATAAAACAGTTTTTTCAGAAAAAGTTGGAAAGTGCGTTACAAGGTACAAGACAACAGCAGAAGCTCCAACTCAGACAATGTGACAGTGAAAAGAAACTGAGGGCACATTCGGTCCACCCCGCCCTTTATTGCCTCAGTTGAAACCATGAGATGATACAAAGGCTCATGCATGGACCAATGGACGCTATTTGCTTTCCCCTCTGCCCAATAAATACACAGCCTGGCATTATATCTCAGGAGACAGATAGGGTTTGACTCAGCTATAGGCTCATTCATTAAGGCCAGTGATGACTACTATTAAGGGAAGTGAGTCCTATGTATCACACAATCTCCAATTAAGTAAAGGGCTCAAATGAGTCCATTACATATTCCTGAGATCTCTGAGAGTGATGAAAACAGAATTCAATGTGGAAGAGATTTGCCAGTGAGCTAACAAAAGTCCCCTCAAGACTACAAAAGGATACTTTCAGAATGTTTATGATTTTATCCTGAAATTATTTATTTTTCTGAATAATCCTTTCTTTTTCCAAAAACACAATAAGGGTTATTTTCTGCCCAAATGGCCTTACTTCAATAAAGCCTCCTTATGAGAGGAGAGCAGATAAATAATGACTCAGTAACATCCTGCATGTGAACTGAAACACAAAATGGCTGCTGCCTCACAACTGAGCCAAAGGCAGGACAGAGATTCCGCTACATGTAAACATGGAGAACAAAATTACTATCTCCTTTCAGCTGTCATTCTTAAACTGAAGAGACTTTTAGGGTATGTCCTCACTGCAGAGTTAATCAGAGCTTTGACTCAGGTGTTGGCCCAACCTGGCCACAATCCACACACAAAACATTCTCACCAGAGCTTGATGGTGATTTCACTGGCTTTTTTGGGGCTATATGCACTCGGGCTGGTAACCTGCCCTCTTTGCTGAGAGGACACAGGTTAAACCACATGAGTGCTAAGTCTTCTCATCCCTTCTGACAATTTCCCAGGTGTGTTCAGGAGGACAGAGGTTATCCCACAATTCCCTGGAAAGAATCATAGCAGGTAAGCTTTCTGCAGCACAAAGAACCATGGGATACACACACCACAGAGCAGTACCAGTGAGGACATAGTAACTTCGGTAGCACTTTGCAGTGCATGGCTAACACCCAGGGGCTGATCACCCAAGTTAACTACAGTGAAGAAACGTCCCCTTACAGAAAACAGGTGCAATGACAGACAGCACAAGTTCCAAGCTTTTTCTTTGCTGTCAACCAGAGACCACACCGGGTCTGGAACTCAAAGCATAGAGACATCTAGTGGCTGAATAATATACTGCAAGTAAATGTTTTGTGTTTCCTTTGTTTTCCTCCTATTTTACTTTAAAAAAAAACATAGTAGCTATTCTACAAGCATCCTGTTGCAATATGTAATAATTTAAAATATAGAATTTGTGCTCAAATAAAATCCTAATCCAACACATACATTACATAAAGATTTTAAAGTTTTTTTGTAAAATACAATTAAGAAGCACTTTGGAGGAGAGTCCTCCCAACCAAGACTAACTCTGGTGAATGAACTCTACAGTTTCAATTGCAGTTTTGTGTCATGGGTCTGCCACAGATTGTGGTATCTTCCAGTCAAAGTTAATATATTTGCAAGGGTTAGGTCAGTCTCTCCATTATCAACCCACCAGGGCTTCCCCAGCAGCAAAGAAGGTGTTATAGTACCATGTTAGCTAACACGTGGCAATTAACACATAGTAAAATCCTAGTGTAGACAAGGCAGCTGTAAGTTTTCTCAGATGTTGGCAGGCTCTCCCTTAGCGTTCAGCTCGACCAACTAATTCAACTGCCATGTCCACATAAAGGTTTTACCAAGTGTTAGGTCACACACCATTAGCTCACACCTTTTGCCTAGCAAACATAAGGCCTAAGCCTGGAAGGAAAACTGACCTTCAATCCATAATACCATTGTGCTCCCCTTACTGCTCCTTTGTGATATAGAATGGTGGCCTGTTTGTTTTAAAATATTTTTATTTATTCTGTATGCTAAAATGATCAGGTCCTGACTCTTTCCAGGATGACTTTAGCAATATTTGGAGAAATGGGAAGAGGACATCACAGGAAGCCAAAACTTGACTATCAGGTCTCTTCAGGTGCATCCACAGTAAGAAAAAGGGTAATTGCTTAGGTACCGCATGGTAACTAACACAGGGAAAATCCTAGTGAAGACAAAGCGCTTTGTAATTTTCACAGGTGTTAGCCAGTAAACTAGGGAGGGAGCCAATTCCACATGCTAGAGAGCCTGAGACTGCAAATGCAGGAGAAAGAGATAAAACAAATTTAGCAGGGAAGCAACAATCTTAATGTCACCTCTACCAACTCTACACCAGGTGATTTCTATCCTACCTAGGGGCAATTCTCCACTGGGAATCTTTGATCAGTTTAAAATATTCCCTAGTTCAGCCACAAGTTACTGGGCTAGATGTAGGAATATTTAGTAATATGCTATGGCCTATGTTATCCAGAAGATAAGACTAGATTGTAGTAGTCCCCTTGTGTCTTAAAAATCTATGATTTCTTTGAGGAAGGAGCTGGAGCTCATGTGAGTTGATCAGATTTGGGTATTTGGACTTTTTTGTTGTGTTTTCTGGCCTTTGTGGCTTTAACTTCGCATTTGTAGTTTGTAAGAAAAACTGGTCTCTTTAGGGATCCTTTTGGTGTGGGTTTGAGCTCCTGTGCTTAACATATTGCAATATATAATTAGAGACAAAGTTAGAGTAGATCCCTTTAAGAGCTCAGATTCCCATCCTGAGAAGAAAGGGAATCAGGAAGTATGCCAGACTCCTTGCCAAGTGATTATCACCCAGATAACTATGTGGAAGAGGATGATGGAGCTTTCCCAGGGGACTGAACTAGCAAAGATGTTACAGACTTTCCCCCAAAGATTCCTTCATCGGTGAAGCTGCAGTTGCATGGTAAATCCCAGGTGCTCACAAAGACTGACCTGCCCTTGTGAAAAAGTCTCATATCCCAGCTGGTGTAGGTCCTCACTCCAAGTCCCATCTCACTGCAAAACAAGAATTCATGGGCTGGGAGTAGTTGTGGCAGAGTGCCCTTTCTGTGGCTACTGAGAGGGCCTCCACACAGATAGAGTGCTTCTTGGCCTCCTCTGTTATGAAAGTGGACGGAGGAACAAATTCAGAGAAGTAGCAGGTTGGCAGAGTCCTGGAAATTTTAAGGTAAAAGAAAGTAAGGAAAAATGTTGCTTGCCCTTGCCCCAAAATAAGACTTACAAATGGACTGCAATGGATAAATCAGGGATACTGAGCTGCTGTTCCATTTGAATAGATGGAGGAAGAGACCATGGAAGGGGCCATCAAGTCCCAGAATCCCATAAACAAGCATGAACAGCTTCCAGCATTGGGAGGGGAAGGGGGCCAAGAAGATGGGGATGAAACCTAAATCTCTGTTTGGAGAAGAGATCAGATCCAGAAACACTTTGTTTTCCTTTAGAGGTGCCCATGGTTAATGGCACACACCAAGAATGTATGTTATAAGATGCAATCTTTTGGTTCATAAAAAACCTAGCTTTAAACTAACCCTTCAGCAGCTCAAGAAAGCAGATAAAGAAATCAAATAGTCTATTACCTCAAAATAATGATCCTCATGTTTTTAAGCATATGAAGAGGGTAAAATGCAGAGGGGAAAATTCCACATATACACAATCACCAAGCTCCACAGTGAATTAGAAGAACACATTCTATTCCTAGCAGAGATGTGCCTGTTTCAACTTAATCTATTCCAAATACAGAAAACAAGGAGGATCTTTTTAATATTCATACTGTCTGTGTACATAAGTAAAAAGTGACAGAAGACTTTTCCTGCTTAAGAATTAACATTAGTTTTCATCAGAGACAAACTCATTTTAAGTCAAAGAGTGATTCTAATAAGAGGCCAAGTTTCGTAATTTCATGAAATAGCCCCAGAGGTTTCAGTGAGACCACTCATATGAGAAAAGATTGCTGGATCAGGTGCAGTATTTGTATCTAGTTACACCAATCGTCAGTAAAATTGGTGCCAGCTACTCCAATGGCCGGCTGCCTGGAATTCTATTTTGAAACCCTAGGTCCCCCAATTAGAGAGAAATCAGAAATCAATTCACTGTTAAAGTCACATGGATAAAATGACCTCAAACGTAGGTGCACAAAACAAGTTTATTCTTTAATTAGAATGCAGCCAATCAATGATGGCCCAGTGCTATCATTACTGCACCACCAGACAAAGTGACTCCATGTGTATTAGTCGCTTGAAATAATGGCGCTCCAGGACAATGCAACAGGATCATCTTTTGTTTCAGGACTTGGGTATTTTATCTCAAAGCAGGAGACTTGTAACATTGTCCAGTGCCACAAACATTGCTTAGGTGTAATTTATGACTGGCAAAGTTATTTTCATGCCCCATTAAAATGAAGATGTTTAGTTTGTGTACTGTAAAACAAGAACTTTGAGCAAATAACACCACTTGTATAATAAAGCATACCGTGCAATATTAAAATCTAATGCTTTTAAATATATCAGCAGATTCAGACTCTTATTGAAACACATTTGAAGATCCCGAGTGCATGGTATCATGTTTGTGCAATAACACTTAAACTAGTGTGCTACAATACAGAATAAACCTTTCCGGCTTAGACACCTGATGCAGTATACACAATAGTTCTCAAAAAGTGATGTACTTAGCACAATATCGGGCACCATCTTGCAGAAGATTAAGAGTTGTTGATGCCAGCCTCTTTTAAAGATAAATAAAGGTCACCCGTCTCCTGCTGCAAAAACTAAACCTTTAGTTCACCAACATCCAGAAGTACAGAAACTACCACTCATGTAGCATAAAGAATGGTATAAGAACATAAACAAAATGAAGAGAGAAAAGAATAAAATAGGTTCCTCTAACTGAATACAAGGTTAAATAGTTTATTTGCAACAAAACGACTCACTCTTATATAATGACACAGTTGTCTTAAGCTTAGATATATAAAAGAATCATTCATGGACCAAAGTCATGTACTAAATGTGCTTCTACAGAACAGTGGGCCTATTAACATAAAACAAACATAAGATCAAGGTGAAACAAAACAGGAAAAATAAAAAACTTTACATAGAAAAAGAATACCAGTGAGAAGTCTATACCATAACACAATGTGCAGCATGCTAAAATTCGTTTCGCATTTTAAGTGCCCACACACTTCACATACATGGGGAAACCTGTGTCACTTTTTAAAGACACAAAAAATACTAGTGAGCCTACCCACTGAAAGGTTTCAGAGTAGCAGCCATGTTAGTCTGTATCCGCAAAAAGAAAAGGCGTACTTGTGGCACCTTAGAGACTAACAAACTTATTTGAGCATAAGCTTTCATGAGCTACAGCTCACTTCATCGGATGCATGCAGTGGAAAATACAGTGGGGAGATTTATATACACAGAGAACATGAAACAATGAGTGTTACCATACACACTGTAGCAAGAGTGATCAGGTAAGGTGAGCTATTACCAGCAGGAGAGGAGTGTTATCACTTTTGTAGTGATAATCAAGGTGGGCCATTTCCAGCAGTTGACAAAAACGTGTGAGGAAAAGTAGGGGGGGAAAATAAACATGGGGAAATAGTTTTACTTTGTGTAATGATACATCCACTCCAAGTCTTTAGTCAAGCCTAATGTAATGGTGTCCAGTTTGCAAATTAATTCCAATTCAGCAGTCTCTTGTTGGAGTCTGTTTTTGAAGCTTTCTGTGGAAGAATTGCCACTTTTAGGTCTGTAATCAAGTGACCAGAGAGACTGAAGTGTTCTCCGACTGGTTTTTGAATAATTCTTGATGTCTGATTTGTGTCCATTTATTCTTTTACGTAGAAACTGTCTGGTTTGGCCAATGAACATGGCAGAGGGGCATTGCTGGCACATGATGGCATATATCACATTGGTAGATGTGCAGGTGAACGAGCCTCTGATAGTGTGGCTGATGTAATTAGGCCCTATGATGGTGTCCCCTAAATAGATATGTGGACAGAGTTGGCAACAGGCTTTGTTGCAAGAATAGGTTCCTGGGTTAGTGTTTTTGTTGTGTGGTGTGTGGTTACTGGTGAGTATTTGCTTCAGGTTGGGGAGGCTGTCTGTAAGCAAGAACTGGCCTGTCTCCCAAGATTTGTGAGAGTGATGGGTCGTCCTTCAGGATAGGTTGTAGATCCTTGATGATGTGTTGGAGAGGTTTTAGTTGGGGTCTGAACATGATGGCTAGGGATGTTCTGTTATTTTCTTTGTTGGGCCTGTCCTGCAGTAGGTAACTTCTGGGTACTCTTTTGGCTCTGTCAATCTGTTTCTTCACTTCAGCAGGTGGGTATTGTAGTTGTAAGAAAGCTTGATAGAGATCTTGTAGGTGTTTGTCTCTGTCTGAGGGGTTGGAGCAAATGCAGTTGTATCGTAGAGCTTGGCTGTAGACAATGGATCGTGTGGTGTGATCTGGATGAAAGATGGAGGCATGTAGGTAAGTATAGCGGTCAGTAGGTTTCCGGTATAGGGTGGTGTTTATGTGACCATCACTTATTAGCACCGTAGTGTCCAGGAAGTGGATCTCTTGTTTGGACTGGTCCAGGCAGAGGTTGATGGTAGGATGGAAATTGTTGAAATCATGGTGGAATTCCTCAAGGGCTTCTTTTCCATGGATCCAGATGATGAAGATGTCACCAATGTAGCACAAGTAGAACTGGGGCATTAGGGGATGAGAGCTGAGGAAGCGTTGTTCTAAGTCGGCCATAAAAATGTTGGCATACTGTGGGCCATGCGGGTACCCATAGCAGTGCCGCTGATTTGAAGGTATACATTGTCCCCAAATGTAAAATAGTTATGGGTGAGGACAAAGTCACAAAGTTCAGCCACCAGGTTTGCTGTGACATTATCGGGGATACTGTTCCTGATGGCTTGTAGTCCATCTTTGTGTGTGGCCAAACTGGACAGTCTCTATGTAAAAGAATGGACACAAATCAGACTTCAAGAGTTATAACATTCAAAAACCAGTCGGAGAACACTTCAATCTCTCTGGTCACTCGATTACAGCCTAAAAGTGGCAATTCTTCCACAAAAAAAAAAAAAAAAAACTTCAAAAACAGACTCCAATGAGAGACTGCTGAATTGGAATTAATTTGAAAACTGGACACCATTAACTTAGGCTTGAATAAAGACTGGGAGTGGATGTGTCATTACACAAAGTAAAACTATTTCCCCATGTTTATCCCCCCCCCCCCCCCCACTGTTCCTCACGCTTTCTTGTCAACTGCTGGAAATGGCCCACCTTGATTATCACTACAAATGGTTTTTTTTCTCTCCTGCTGGTAATAGCTCACCTTACCTAATCACTCTTGCTACAGTGTGTATGGTAACACCCATTGTTTCATGTTCTCTGTGTAAATAAAATCTCCCCACTGCATGCATCCAATGAAGTGAGCTGTAGCTGACGAAAGCTTATGCTTTCTTAGTCTCTAAGGTGCCACAAGTACTTCTTTTCTATCCACTGAAAGTAATCCAGTGTAATACAAAAAGTAGCAACACTTGATCAATGTTAAAAGGGTGGGATTGAAAGTTACAATAAGGGTGGGATTGTCTATATGAAAACATAATTTACTTGTTTAATCATAAAGAGCAATGCCAATTTAACTTGATTAAATGTTCATTTGACTGTATTTTTTTCCCAATCATAAACAATTTCCAATCACTTAGACTAAGAGCAAAGTAAAATGAAGTGTTGGCAGCTACCAATTTAAGTGCTTTGCCTTGCTAACTTTCATTGCAGCAGAAGCAAATGAGGCACATACTGTCCTCAGAACAGGAGACACATAAAAAGGAATACGTTTGAATGAGAGATCCAAGAGCAGGTTGTCTCAAATGTGGATAGGAAACAGTCTTCTAATGAATTGCTTGGAATGAGTCACTGGCCCAGCTGATGCTTTTGATGACAATGTGTAATAGATTAAATTTACTAATTAATTTCATTTTATACTACGGTTTGAGAAATCAGTACAACCCCTACAAAAACGAACAGCCCCAATGGCAAGAGACACTATGAATAAAGACAAATTTGACTCAAACAGCTTACACATTTAATTTTTCTATTACAAAAATTCTTCAGACAAAAAAAAAACCTTGTACAAAATATTTTAAAACTGATTACTATTTAAGACTTCTGGCTACACTGGCAGAAAAAATCCACATACTAAATAACCAGATTGAATTGCATAAAATAAGTTTGCAAAATAAAAATGTATGCATAGTGTAAGGGAGATGAGTACTAGCATCATTAATTCGGTCTTTGATGTGATCCTGTGTCTTGGAGCTACACATCTTAATTATATTGCTGCTGTAACTAGTAGCTCTCTATTCTAAAGACAGCTACTGTCAGACATTATATAGTACATACTGACAGATTTTGCTATTTCAATGCTGTTATTAACCGCTTCCTACCTCTGAGATGCCAAAGGGCAAGCAGTGAGGAAATGCAATGCAGATTCCTTACAGGTAATAAAAATATTTCTTCAGGAAAAAGAAAGTGACCTCAGACCTAGCAATATGTTTATTCTTGTAATTTAGTTGAGCGGTTAGAGAAAGAGACTGGGAATCAGGGAACCTGGGTTTCAATCCCTTTATCTGCCCCAGAAGTGTTAAGTAACGAACTCCTCTGTGCCCCCCATTTTTCCTTCTATACAATGAGGAAAATTATATCGTGCTTACCTAACTTTACAAAGAGGTTTGAGGATTTCAAGATGAAAAGTGCCTGCTGTTATTTTGACAGTTCAAATGTCCAATGTTATCTAAGAACATTTAAAGCCACAAAGATGTATGCACAAAAACAAACATTACAACTCAGAAAAAAAGAAATAGCATTTAATTATGGAAAAACGTGGCAACAAGACAAACTATCCAGACATACATATAAATACTGCACATTGGAATTTTAAATATTTTGCAAGTCTATTTTTCTCAAATGTAAGTAACATATTCCAAGACAACAAATAATGCTTCTCCATGCAAATTCAGTCTTCAAAATTAAAATAATTTAGGTATGAAAAATAATCCACTATATACTCATAATAATTAACCTTCCTGCGGTTGATTTTGTCATCCTTATTATTACTGAACTGGAGTGCTTAATAAAAATTCCAGTAGAAAATATTACCATCTATAGCTGAAAATTATTCTGAATTACAGTATCCGACAAGAGTCTAGCTATATCTAATTAAACTGGATTAGCATGTCTCTGAAAAGCATTTATAACACCGGGGGGGGGGGGGGGGAAGCGCTTTGCAAATTCAGTCCCATTTCATTGTTTAATTCTTAGCTATGACAGTATCAAAAATCCAAAGTCAGTCATTCCTCATCTGCTACATTAAGCATTTTAGTTTAAAAATGCATAAAATTTAAAAATAAGATGCACGTGTAATAGAACCAGTTTGCACACTCAAATCACTCATTGCCATCACACTTACCAGAGAAGAGGATGCACTAGAATTCTAAGCGTTTTGCTAGCTACAGGCTCAATTTAGACACAAAAGAGTGCAGATACTTGTCCTTTTCAGCTGCAGAACTTTCAACAGACCTTCTACAGTTTATAGGTCATGAAGCCCAGGATTTCACAAGGCAAACACGAGCTTCTGGACAGCTCAAGTGCAGGAACTTAAACTGCCAAGGAATCACTATATCTCAATGAAATACATGGGAAGTAGCCTACACTGACTGCTGGCACGGTATCTATTCAACTGAGAGAGAACACTAATATTAACAGATGGGTGCGTCACTACGACCACGTGAAACATAGTGCTATCATCTCTTTAACATGGCTGCAGGATCTGCACTTTTTGTAGAGCCTTGAATTTGAAAAAGCCTTGAAGGTGCTTGGATACATTGGTGATGCACACAACACCTAGAAAAGTAAGTTCTACTGCCCCACCTGCAAGTGTCACAGTACGTTAGCAAATCCCCAAAGCTGCTTTTGAAGCTTTAATGGCTTAATTATTGCTTGGGCTAAAAGAATCCTTGAGCAAAACCTAATCAAGTGTCAGAAGTGGCTGTATGGATTCTTCTCAAATGCAAAATGACAGCTGGTCTGTCCAACATGCTCACAGGACCCATAAGAACACCACAGTTTGCCCAGGACACCCAGGGTTTTAAGCAACGGCAATATCCACCAGTTGCCTTTTGCCTTCCTTCAGTCAGCAACTGGCATGCCAGATCCCAGTAAATCTCAGATCTCAATTTTTTTATACAGCTTGAACCAGATTGTGATGTACAGGAGTGAAGACTATAGAAAGATATTAGAATGGCATCCTTCCCCTTTTTGCTTCACTTAGGAATCACTTATCTTTTGCTTATATGAATGGCGAGATCAATCTTTCCCTGATCGAAGGGCTATGTCCTGTCTACCAACAAGTTTCCAGAGACTTTAGCAGAAAGTTTGGACGAGTTTTAAAGACGTATCAGAAAAATTAAATTGTACAGCAAGGAATTAATTACTTAAATTTCAAGCTTTTCGGGGCAAGGGTCTTCATATGCATTTGCACAATGCCCAACAGTGGGACCCTCATTCTCATTGGGCTTCTGGTAATAAATATCAAATAAAAATGGTCAGGATTTTCGCAACTAGTGATCTGAGCCACCATGAAAGAAGCCTGATTTTTATAGAGTTGGCATGCAGCTCTTGGGAATCAGGCTGGATCTGCAATCTTTAAGAGAGTTAACAGGCCCCACTGAGCACATGGCTTCTCAGGGTGGAATATAAAAGGAAGGGGAAGCTGGGTAAAAAGGGGAAATAGAGGGAAGAGTGTGTCCTCTCCCCTGCTGGCTGGCTGAGGCAGGCAAAGCCTCTGGAGATTATTTGCCCAGTGTTTCTCAGCTGATTTGGCTTTTTGTTTTGTTTTGTGAAGATTGTGTGGAAAAGGCCTTAAAAGGTTTGGCGATTTATTTCCGTTGCCTTGCTGGCGAAATGGCCCACCAGCTTACAGACTCCTTCAAGTTGCCTCCAGTTGGGCACCCAAAATCATTTAGCAAACAGACAGTGAGATAAAAGTCAAACAACCTACAGTAATCCTTGCACCAAAAAATGCTGGACATCAAGTTTAGAGAGAGTATTACATGTACAAGTACTGAAGCTCCATAATTCTTCATATTCTTCAATATAAACCTTTTCTATATACATGCTATTGTGTACGTGTACCTCTAATAGGAGAGCTTTTTCTGGAACCCAGCATCAGAGTTTTGCTGTGGCCTCTGGACATTTCAAAAGAGCACTTCATACTTACAAACTGTCACACTGACCAACTGACTGGTAAGTGGCAACTTACTTTATTTAAATTTACCACAGGACCCTTTAAGCTAAAACAACCACTGCAGTTGAATCCACTGACATTGAGGTGAGGATAGGGAGTGTTAGGAGCGCCTGTTAGTACTATCACATTCTAGGCAATAATTTCCCAATTCCTAGCCAAGAAACCTGGGACATTCACTCTCCTATGAATATGCTGAGGGAACAGCAACTAAATTTGATTCAGGAAATATACCGTATATACTCGTTCATAAGCCGAATATTTTTGGTAAACAAGTGACGCATCAAAGAGCAGGGGTGGGCTTATAAACGGGTTTACACCAAAATTTGATGATTTTAAACTCTATGGAATCATTGAATTGAATATCTGATACATTGTCATTTTGTTTACCTGGAGCGTCTGCAGGCATGGAGCCCCTCAGCCCATGCCTGCAGACACTCCACGTAAACAAAATGTACCGACCCACCAGCGGCTTACCCTGACAGGCCGGGAGCCAAAGTTTGCCAACCCATTTATTGATGTCAATACTCCAGCCTTTTAAAGTTGCAAAGGCTTTCTTTAGTAGACTAGATTGGCTTGAAAGGAATACTAAAAGAGCAGTGCTGCAGATCTGCATGACATTTGACTCATGCGTTTCACAAAATGCTATGCCTTACAAGCCAATCAGAAAAATACAATGAACGATAGTACTACAGCACTGATGTCAGTCCGCTACTGCGTAATTTGATCTCTTCATGCACTTCTACCAATGGACCTCATAAGTCTCGAGCCAATATGAAAATATAACGTGCAAAATCGATGGAATCTCTAATGAAATTGAAATTGCCTGTTATCCCCACAGACATGCCAATCTACAGGGCTGCTTTGAAATAAAGAACAATCATTTGACAGCGATAAAGCAGGTGATATTCCTATATAAAGTCCTACAAAATCTATAACTACAATAATAATAATAATCTATTTTCATACTAGTATTTAAAATGAACAATGGTGAAATCAAAAGAAAAAGGTCTGCTTATCATGCAGCGTTCAAACTTAAAGTTGTTGAATATGCAGAAGCAAACAATAATTGCGCCGCTGCTCATGAATTCTGTATCAGTGAGAAGCAAGGAAGAGAATGGCGAAAAAATAAAACACTAAAAGACATGCCAAGAAGCAAGAAAAAATGTCCAATGAGGTGCACTTCATTTCCTGAGTTGGAGAGAGAGATCTCAATAATTGGGTTGCTGAATGTTGACAGTATGGGTACATTGTCACTAGAACTGGAATTTGTCTGCGTGCTCTGCAAATGTCGAAAGACGACAAATACAAGTCAATAAAGCCATCGGTATTTGTCGCATCAGCCGGTTGGTGTACTCGCTTCATGAACCGTCATAGTCTCTGTTTTTGTCAGTGAACAAAGATAGCGCAAAAGCTGCCGAGAGATCTGGAAGAAAAAACGAATCTTTCCAAAGGTTTATTATAAAATATCGAAAAGAATAGGCATTTGAACTGTCACAAACAGCAAATATGGACAAAACACCAATGACATTGATCTCCGGAGCAACAGAATGGTAACCAGTGTTGGCGACAAAAAAGTTTTAATTAAAACCACTGGCCATGAAAAAATCCATGTTACGGTGGTTTTATCTTGTTTGGCATATGGATCAAAGCTCCCTCCTGTGGTGGTTGTTTTTTTTTAAAAGAAAAACCTTTCCTACAAACATGAAATTTCCTGCTGGTGTCATTGTACATGCACACGAAAAGGGATGGATGGACGGAAGTGGGACTATTGAATGGCTGGAAAAAGTGTGGAATAAGAGACCAGGAGCACTTTTCAAGAAACCTGCTATGCTTGTTTGGGACATGTTTAGGGCACACAAGACTGATGAGGTGAAAAATGTGGCCAAAAATATGAAAACTAATTTGGCTGTAACACCTGGAGGCTTAACTTCAGTTCTACAACCTCTTGATGTCTGCCTGAACAAACCCTTTAAAGACAGGCTACGCAAAATGTGGTCTGAATGGATGTGCTCAGGCATGGGGAAGTTAGCAAAAGGCAGGAATCTTATGAAGCCTGAAATCAATCTGGTCGCCCAGTGGATCAAGGATGCGTGGGTGTCCATTCCCTCGGAAATGACAGGAAAAATCATTTAGGAAATGCTGTATCAGCAATGCACTTGACGGGTCAGAAGATGCCATATTTGATGATGACACAACAGAGGCTGATGATGAGAAGGAATCAGAGTCTGAAGACGACACTGTCAACATCTACAATGACAATGCAGGTGCAGCTGTGACTGAAGCAGAGTTTAATGAACTGTCTGGTGAATCAGACACTGATTCAGACTCTGAAGGATTTTAAGACTTTTTAAAGTCTCATATTGTTCTAAGTTACTTGTTTTAAATATCCATTTACTGATTTTAAATATTGACTAATTTTTAAGGTGAATACATATTTGTTCAGTTATTATTATTATTTTACAACAGGTTTTTCGTTAGATTACATTAAAATAATTCTAGCAAAACCTGAAGTGGGTTTAGCCCACGAAAGTTTATGCCCAAATAAATTTGTTAATCTTTAAGGTGCCACAAGTACTCCTTGTTGTTTTTGCTGATACAGACTAACACGGCTACCACTCTGAAACTTAATAGTTGTGTTTATTTAATAACCTGTTGATAAACTCCTCTTCCTATTAAATACTGAAATAAATCATCTTCAGTGTAAACTGCCTGCAGAAGATTCTTTTATCACTGAAACACATTAGAATATTTTCATTCGTAAGTAAGTGAATATCCAGAAAGAGGAGATGACGAGCTGTTACAAAACCACAGAATCTTTGCTACAACCAAGGAACATGCATACTAATTAAATGATTAACAATAGCCAACTTGGCATGGATATTGTCGAGAGATACTTGACCCTAAAATTTAGGGGTTTTTTTATACAAAATTATTTAAATCCATCAAGCTCAATTTGCAATTTATAGCACATTAGATGTAAGCATCTAAAAACACTTTATAAAAACATTATGGGTGAAATCAATGGGAGTTTTGCCACTGACTTCAACATGGCCAAGATTTCACCCAAATGCTTTGTCTGGCTTGTGAGATCTCACCCCACCCCACTGAAATGCTGTCAGCTTTAGGTTGTGAGCAACAACTGTTTCATAGTGAACATGAACTCCGAACAACACTTAAGGCCATTAAAAAAATATATATCCAACTGGAGATATAGGAAGGATTTATAACTGGAGGAAAAAATTGGCAAGAACACCAAGATGTACATCATAAAAACAAGAATGGCCATATCAGATCAGACCAATGGTCCATCTAGCCCAGTATCCTGTCTTCTAACAGTGACCTGCATGACATGCTTCAGAGGGAATGAACAGGGCAATTCATCGAGTAATGCATCCTGTTGTTCAGTCCCAATTTCTGGCACTCAGAGGTTTAGGAACACCAGCGCATAGGCCTGCATCCCTGACCATCTTGGAATTGATAGACCTATCCTCCAGGAACTCATCCAATTCTTTTTTGAATTCAGTTATATTTTTGGCCTTCAAAAATGCCCCTGGCAAAGAGTTCCACAGGATGACTGTGTTTTGTGTGAAGAAGTACTTCCTTATGTTTGTTTTAAACCTGCTGATTATTAATTTCATTGGGTGACACCTGTTCTTGTGTTCTGTGAAGGGGTAAATACTACCTCCTTAGGCACTCTCTCCATACCATTCATGATTTCATAGATCTCTATCATATCCCTCCTCACTTGTCTCTTTTCTAAGCTGAACAGTCCCAGTCTTTTTAATTTTTCCTCATGTGGAATCTGTTCTAAACCCTTAGTCATCTGTGTTGCCCTTCTCTGTACTTTTCCAATTCTAATATATCTGTTTTGAGATGGGGTGACCAGAACTGCAGTATTCAAGCTGTGGGCATACAATGGATTTATATGATGACATTTTTTGTCTTATTATCTATCCCTTTCCTAATGGTTCCTAATATTGTCAGCTTTTTTGACTGTGCTGCACACTGAGCAAATGTTCTCAGAGAACTATCCACAGTGACCCCACAATCTTTTTCTTGGGTGGTAAGAGCTAATTTAGACCCCATCATTTTGTATGTGTAGTTGGGATCATCTTTGAATTTATCAACATTCAATTTCATCTGCCATTTTGTTGCCCAGTCACCCAGTTTTGTGAGATCCCTTTGTAACTCTTCACTGTCAGCTCTGGACTCAACTATCTTGCGTATTTGTGTCTCATCTGCAAATGTTGCCACCTCAGTGTTTACCCCTTTTTCCAAGATCATCTGAGTATGTTAAGCAGCACAGGTCCCACTACAGATCTTTGGGGTGCCCAGCTACTGACCATTCCAGTGTGAAAATTAACCATTTATTCCTACCCTTTGTATCCTATCTTTTAACCAGTTACTGATCCATGGGAGGACATCCATACTCCTTCAAAAAGTGTGAAGGGAACTACAAAAGCATAAGAAGACAGGACCTCCATTTGAAATATTATCCAAAAGATAAACTGCAGCAGCGTAAGATTCCTTTGGTACTATGCTGGGTCACTGGGGAAAAATACTCAGATGAAGACAGCACCATTTACTAAATTCCCAGACAATACTTACTTGAGCATTTAGCTATTCCTTGAAAGTTTCATCTCCAAGTACTGACCCTGAGAGACCCCTTAGATTGAGAAATTTAGCTGAATCAAGGAGCACAAGGTTTTATGGCTTTTCTTTTAAAAGGAACTTCAATAAGTATCTATCAACATTAGGTATTTGAGCTACAAGTTAGCAGATTAACTTCAAGATAGACATGCCAGAAGATACACACCAGAAAGAAAAAAGTTAAACCACTCCAATCCAATCAGGGTATAAGATTCAGTTGTAAATTCCCAAGAAGGATCTAAGAGATGGTATGTGTAGCTCAGTCTCTCTTTGTTAATGACAGCACTGAAGACGTCTGTTCTAATCTACTGCACTGTGTAACTCAAGACAAGGGGATACAATAAAGTTAGAGAGCTATAAATCTGAAATGGATAAAAAGAAATACATTTTTACACTACATAAAATTTTACTTTTGAATTCAGTGCCACAGGATATTGAGGCAAATGGCCTCATAAGATTCAAAACAGGATTAGACACCAATGAATAAGAGCAGAATCTGTAGATACACTAGCTAGGATCAACACTTTAACAAATATCAATCTTAACTTTTCAGTATGTAAGTCAATTTTGTCTTTCTGGAAAACTCTCCTCCCTATCAAATTTTCCCTTGCTGACAATTCCTCTCCACTCCCTCAGGCCAACATGCTGCAGAGGGGGATTACTTGAGTTAGGAAGGTCAAACCTGGGGCAGAAGTGAGCTCCGTGCAGGTAGGTAGGCTGGTAGCTTAGGTAAGGCAGAAAGGGAGAGGTACTCCTGGGGGAATTCTACATAACTGGAGCGCAGCAGAAAAATGAGCTACAAGAATCCCTTTGCTTCCTTGCAGAAAATTGTTTCTGTGGGGAAACAAAGAGAAGCTTCAGCAGTGCTCACTCACCCCTCCCGGCAGCTCAGACACATCTGTTCAGGCAGCCAGGGGAAGAGGTAAATCACAGGGGGGGGGGGGGGATCTGGGGATGCCCTGGCCACCCAGGGACATTAGTCCCAGCTGGGCATGGGGGGCGGAGAAGGAGGACAGAGACCCTCCTGCTTTCCTGCGCTGAGCAGCTGGGGCTGGGTCAGATCAAGCCCCAGAAACTTCCCCTGGCTACATAAAGCTCTGCACCATGGGTCTGTGTGTGTGTGTCTGGGTGCACGGGGGGGAGGGCGGTTAGGCTCGGGGGGGGGAGGGGGGGTTCCAAGTGCGGGGAGGTGAGGTTCAGCCAGGGAGGGGGTCCAGATTCACAGGGATTGAGCGGACATGGGGAGCAGCTCCCTGTATGGTGACCCCTCCCCCCCTTTGTAATCAGGAATCCAATGCACCCAGAACCCTCCCACAGAGTCCCCAAATCCCATACGGCTGAGCTTTCCCCTTGTATCAGGAGCCACCCATACCCGGACCCTCACCCCACTGAGCTCCAACCAGCTGCACCCTGACCCCCACACCTCACCAAGTCCCACTCAGCCCTAATCACCTTCACCTTGTGCCCCCCTGCAGAGTCCTATTCTCCCTGCACCCAGACCCTCGCACCAAGCCCCTATGCATCCAGATTCCCCCCTACACCCAGACCCTCTACTGAGCTGCCCACACCCAGACTGCACCCTGGTACTCCTGAAGAAATTCTGCACCAAAAAAATAAAAAAATTAAAATTCTGCAAAGTTCTGCATATTTTGTCAAAATAACACAAACACAATAACAATATAATCACTCCATTTTCAATTATTTTGGTAATTTATTTAAAAATACTTGTCAGCAAATATCTGAAAACGGTGTGATTGCACTGTGTTATTTTGACAAATAAAATATGCAGAATTTTAAAATGTGTGCAAAATATTTAATTTTTTGGCGCAGAATTCCCTCAGGAGTAGGGAGAGAGAGATTAACCACTGGGAGTGGGATCTGCCTGCACTCAGCAAGAGTGACTAGAGAATGACAGGAAAACAGAGGAAGTAGGAGTGCCTGGTGAAAAGAGAAGAGAGTAGAATATGCTCTTATCTCCCTTCTCTGAACTATCAGGACACGATCAGGATTCAAAGAATAAATTGCCAACTGCAGCCATTTCAGAGGACATGAGTTTAAGTATCTAATAGGATGTGAAGAAAATGTATATGGCACCAACTCCTCTTCCCTAGAGCAGTAAGGAGCATCTGGTGGCCAATCTGCAAGTGACAGAGACTTTCTTTGCTTAAGGAGGACCAAAGCACTCATCCTCTTCAGTAGCCAGATTAGCCTTGAATACCAAACAAATTGTTTTAGTTAAAGTAGTGACTCAGCCATTATAATAATACTGGCCCTTCATATCTTCACTTCTGACTCACGGGCTTCTGCATTCATTTTCTTAATGCACTTCTGCTACACAAAAGGGAATTTCTGCTTAACATTCCTGGGCATGGACTATTCTATTCATTTTCATTTATAAACCAGTCAGCCAAGATTTCCCCCAAAAGAAGCAGTCTAGACCTAAAGATCACTCACTGTGTCGTAACATGACTTTTTCCAAAGAACTGCAAAAATTTTACCCTCTTCATACATTTATCCTGTTCTTTGAAGTTCGTAGTCAATTATATTTTCAAGCAAATTTTACATTTTGCCACTTCTTGTATAATCAGTTTCACAGTCTCCCTATATGACTAGTGTTCATCGGTTTTTGGGGGGAATCTTTCAAACAGCAACAAAGATGCAACTTAAAAAGGAAGATTGTAAAGGTACAAAAAATGGCAGGAACAGATTTTTTTTTTTTTTTTCAAACTGACTAGATTTCTGGTTGAATGTGTCCTTTAAAATTAAGGCTCTAGCCATTTAAAGTATTCTTCAGTGACTATATTGAGTTTTCCACAGTGACAGATGGACCACTTGGCTGTGCCACATGAATGCCAGCTTTTTCTCTCTGCAGTGGTGTCTGCAACCATGGGGGATTATTGTTTAACATAGGCCCTTAATCCTGCACACAATTTTACAGGTGGTTAACTTCCATGCAAGTATGTGGACGTGTCTGCAGGATTAGGGCTTCATCTTTTCCCAGTTTGTCCATCAAAAAATAGGGTGCTGAGAGACTGAATTGCTTACAAGGTGCTTTGAGATCCTTGGATGAAGTGTGCCATGCACGTGCATAGTAACATCATTCCTCTAACTCAAACTAATTTAAAAAAAAAAAATATCCAGGAAGTTCTCACCTTTTCCTTATTTATCTAACAGACTAATTCTTACAAAATAAATATTCAGGAGGACAAAGGGATATTTTGTGGAGTTTTAGTAAACAAGTTTTGTCTGGTTAAAATCTTGCAATATCTTTCAAAAAATATCAAAACACCACAGAGATACTGAGGGTGCATCTGCAAGCACAGTCATCATTACAACCCATTCTACCTTTACTCTTGTAGTTAGGATATTACCAGAACGCCGAACCTCTACAGTACACTCTATGGACCTGCAATATTTGGTGGAAACTTGGTACAGTACAGCTTCTTGACATTCATAAGTAACTCTCAACCAATTTTAGAGAATGCTGTTTAATGAATCTCTCTCTCTCCTTGGAAGAAGTCATCAACTTCTTATCAGCCATTTTAATTATCGTTCATTGTTTCTATTATGCTCCCGGTTTAATAATATTTAGACCAGTAATGCTTTCCAAAAGCCAGTGTGAAACAACTCTATATATAGTACAAACTCAAATTACCAGACTATTGTCCTTTGCTACATAGATAAATGACGTTGCAAATTATTTACCATTTTACAACTAATCAGGTTCCAGGTGACCAACATTCTTAAGGCAAATTCATTTACATGACTGGCTGACTGGTTTCATGGTATGCTTTCCCAAAAACAAAGCAAAAAAGTATCTGAGAGGCAAAGAACATCACGTATAAAATTTATTCTTTCACCTCTGTATCAATGGGAGTTACTTGCAAGAATGGAGAGAAGCGCTGACCCCTTATAATCTTTTCTTAAAATAATTAATGTGATTTATCATTTGGCATTTTGTGCAAATTCAGTAAAACATTAAGGTGCATATTAAGAGGTGAAACTCGCAATGCCTTATAAGAATATATATTTTTGGATGCACTTGACAAATGGATTTGGGAATGTGGGTAAGCATCAGTTTAAAACTACAGAAACCTTCTAAGAACTATGCATCTCTATCGTCACTAGCTATAAGATCTGAAGAGCCCAAAAGGATTTTATGTAACAGATGACACTGACTGTGCAATATAAAACTGCTGCAAAGAGTGGATTTTCTAAGCACACATTCAGCTATGTTAGAACTTGTCTGTTACATCATATTGCTGTATAAGATGCTATTGACTATTAAAGGGATTCCATAGATTTTGCTGATTTTTATTTCTGCATAAAAACTGGCCTTTAAGAAGTAATACCCTTTCACTGTACAGTTGTGTACTTAAGTGCAATCACAGTGCAATCCCATTTGTCAATATCAAACCAAACTAACCAAGCATATTTTGGTAAAGTTGTTATAACACTACCTACACCAAAAATGCTTAGTGCTTTTCTTAAGTCTCATACATCACTTTGTTTTTTGCAATTTCAGTGCCCTTACAGCACCTTGTATGGAAGTAATTGGCTAATATGGTTCAGAGGATTTTGGAACAAAGCAGAGACTTTAAACTGAAATCAGAAGTCATCTTCGAGAGAGACAAAGGTGGTAAATTATCGATTAGCTTTGTATTTAGACGCATCCCTGGGTTCACTGCTAGGATTGCTCCAGTCATCAGCTTCAGGTGTAGTCTTGTAGTGTCGCCATGCTGACTTATTAAAAACTGGAAGTCTTTCAAACGATTCACTTGAAAGAGCCTATAAAATGAAAGCAATGGTAAGAGACTGTTGCTGAGATATGTACAATAAGGTGGTAAACATGATAACAGACTCTTTGTGAACACTAACTTCTGCATTCAACGAAAGCTTCAACTATTTACATGTCCCCCACACATGATATTTTAGAAGCCTCTTTGACCATGCTTATGGTGACCCAGTTCAAAATGGGTTGACCATATTGCAATAAAAATCCATAAAAAAATCCATTTTGAAATTCTCCCCGTCTCCAAGATGGCTACAAAGAGAATAAAAAGAAAGCAGTTAAAAGAAAAAAGTTTTAGGGGGCCCTTTATGCGTTCTTTTTTTTTAAGCTATTTTGGCAGGCCCACTCCCCTAGATCAGTGTCTCTCAGCCTTTCCAGACTACTGTACCCCTTGCAGGAGTCTGACTTGTCTTGCGTACCCCCAAGTTTCACCTCACTTAAAAACTACTAGCTTACAAAATCTGACATAAAAATACAAAAATGTCATAACACATTATTACTGCTTACTTTCTCATTTTTACCATATAATTATAAAATAAATCATTTGGAATATAAATATTGTACTTACATTTCAGTGTATAGTATATAGAGCAGTATAAACAAGTCATTGTCTGTATGAAATTTTAGTTTGTACTTACTTCACTAGTGCTTTTTGTGTTGCCTGTTGTAAAACTAGGCAAATATCTAGGTGAGTTGATGTACCCCCTGGAAGACCTCTGTGTACCCCCAGGGATACATGTACCACTTGCTGAGAACCACTGCCCTAGATCTAACATGATTAATTTGAATCTAGAACTAAAGCCAGCTGGCTTGACGCAATCCAGACAAGACTGAGATAGTGTTGGTCGGTTGTGGGGAAGCAGGTGGAAGAGGTGGTAGAATTCAAAGAGGGATCGCAACTGCCAGTTGTAACACCAGTGCACAACTTGGGGTTTCTGTCAGAGCCTGGGCTGCTCCTGGATGTATGGGTAGCAGTTTTTTCTATTATTACATTTTCCTGGGCTGGTGAGTAAGCCCACCAAACATTCATCTTCTCTCTCCAGTGAGGACCCTGCCACACTTGTCCATACCTTTGTCAAATCAAGATTAGATTATTGTAATGCACTCGACGTGAGGTTACACTTTGGTACCATTCAGAAGATGAAGCCAGTGGAGAATTACTTATGAAATGCCTACTTAGGGCAGCTGCACGGTCTAGCACTATGTGACATGCACTGGGTTGGATTCAAATGCCCTGATTTGTCTGTGACCTGGTTACCTGAGTAATGCTTCTCCCCCCATGATATACTGCTACAATTGAGCTCAGCAGACACACTGGAGATGGAACTCCCTTAATATAAAAGAGAGGGAGCCGCTGGCAGAACGTTCTCTGTGAGGGTTTCTCTATTTTGTGATGATCTAGTCTGACCCAGCCCTGGCTGGGATGATTTAGTTGGGGATTGGTCCTGCTTTGAGCAGAGGGTTGGACTAGATGACCTCCTGAGGTCCCTTCCAACCCTGATATTCTATGATTCTATGACTTCCTGTATAACACAGGCAGTAAAATTTCCCCACAATAATTCCTACAGCGTATCTTTTAGAAAAACAGCCAATCCTGATTTAAAACTTGCCAGTGATGGAGAATCAATCCTTGGTAAATTCCAAACAATAAACTATCTAACCTTCATTGGCTAGGGGCAAGGTTCGTACTAAAGCGGTGATCCCCAAAGATGGGAGAAGTAAAAGTAAAGACTGGGAGGAGGAGAAAAAAAAAGAATAGATATGGAACATTTTAACCGGTATCATTATTCTACACTCCCATGTACACTGCGCTCCTGCTCTCCCAATTTAATTCACAAGTGTCAGAAACCAAAAGAACAAAAGTACTAAGAAAAGTTGCCTGTCACCACACCAGGGTCTTGGGTATCTCATCGCTTTAATATGGATCAAAATCAAAATATGGAACAAAGACCCAACATTAAGGGATTAAAAAAATACTGGAAACAAGCTAATTCAATATCAAAGCTGGTGGTCAAAAATGCCACATTTATAACTTCAGTTTTTAGGATTCTGCATGTCTGATTTAAATAAAGTACAATAATACAAGTTAAAACACACTGATATATATACTGGAAACAAATTTAAGTGTGAAAGCAGGAACAGTTGACTGTTCTGCCTGACGAGAATTAATTATATTGAGAGCTTTACTATCTTATGATGGAATCAAGTTGTTACCTTCAAATAAATTACAGCATCAGTACCCACGCCTTCCATCGAGTAGAGTTTGAGATCTCCTTGAAAGTATCTAGCATAAAGACGAGAGATTGGCAAACCATACCCAAATCCAGCCTACGGAACAAAATAAAAATTTGTGGTGAGGAGGTTAAAAATCAATACACTGTATAAGCTATAATTATTTATCAAAACAAGATGTTAAAGTTAAAGAAATTAGTTAAAGAAAACTAATTACCCTATTTGCATCAATTTGCCCTTCAGACTTTCTTTTGTTCCTCAGCCTATATAACATTGCAGCCTTCTTTCTGCCTATACAAGATTTACTTGCTTAAATATTAAATAGAAAAATCACCAACGGCCGTAATACATTTTGGCAACATACAAGAATAAGGACCAAATCTGATTAGAGGCTTTAGGAGACTAGCTTGTGCATTTTGTTACTTTCCCAAGAATACAGTTAATTTAGCAGCACAAACAGTAAGCAGTCCCTACCAAACAAAAGAGGATGATGTTCTGTACAGCTCTCTCATGAGATAGCTTGTGCTGCAATATTCCATTCATCGCTGGTGATACTGAGCATCTGATGGCAGTTTATTATCTTGGAACAGAATGTGGAAAAAGCAAGACACAGCCCTGCATACTTCAGCTGATCTATAATGTAGACCAATGACTGTTGACGGCACGTTGCAACATGCTGCAATGGAGGACAGAAGGGAGGTGTAGGGAAAGTAATGACTGCAACTTTATTAATAATATACAAAATAGTAATAGGCAGATAGTCCTTGCTATGGTTACCTACCATCAAAAAAATCATGCTGCAGCATAGTAGCCCTTCTATTGAACATTAAGGCCTCATTAGAAGCCACACTCTATTTGCATAGGCAAAGACTCATTCATAGGCTTGAAGTAGTTATGCACTAAGATCTATATCCCCAATTACATAGGACACAAGTCTTCCCCTTTCATGACCCTAGACTATGGAAATGAGGATTATCATACTGGCAGTCTTCTCTCTCACTGAAGATAGTGGAAGAAGTTTTTACCTGCAGATCCTAGCTTTCAGCCCCTGTGACAGACTGCAGAGAGTTACCAGAAAGAAAAGGAGTACTTGTGGCACCTTAGAGACTAACCAATTTATTTGAGCATTAGTTAGTCTCTAAGGTGCCACAAGTACTCCTTTTCTTTTTGCGAATACAGACTAACACGGCTGTTACTCTGAAACCTGAGAGTTACCAGGTAAGCTTGCACTCTGATCACTCTGACATTGTTTAGTTCGCTCAGAAAAGGCTGATTAGATAATTAACTTAAATTACCCCAATCAGGAATGGGGGAGGGGCGGGGGGATGGATGAGCTGAAGAGCCAATTGGTCCATCAGCTCAAAACTGATAAGAAGGGCACAGGAAAGCAGCGAGGGGGAGAGAGGATCAGAGCTAGCTGAATCCAGTTTCATGGAGATCTCAGAGAAAAAAAAACCTCAGCCCCTCTCAGGTCCTAGTGGAAGGGCCAAAAGCACAGGGTACACTGCAAATAGCACTGCTGAAAGAGACTGTAAAGGGTTGGTGGAGGGAACGTAAATGAATGGCACAGTTAGATAAACAATTAAGGGAGTCTAAGCAGGTTTCTGTGATGCAAGGAGGCAGGAGCGGCGCACGCCCTGTTTCAGCCCCCCACAACGTGGGCCCAGCTGAGGCAGAGAATTATCATACTTATTATTTGTTTGAATCCCCTTATATTGGCAAGGACTTTCCAAAGCAAGAAAGATAGGCTGCAATAAACAAAGTGCTTGAAAACCATGCTCTTACAAAGCAATGAACAACAAAAAACTGCCAAAAAAGTCTGAACTACAGCAAAACAACAAGAAAGGCAAACCAGAAGCACAGGAAAAGGACCAAAATGCTCATTTAACATTCAGTCATTTATGTAATCTAGTCCTTGTGAAGAATCACATCCCACAAACATGAACAAGCAAATGGCTGCTCCAGCTTCTTGGCTAACTAACTGACTGACTAGAGGAATCACTCACCTCTGTGGCTCCCTAGCAAGCCCACCCACTGTTTGGGGGGCAGTAATGATGAACAGAGCTGTTGTAAGAAATCCTGTATGGGAATTCGAGTACCACCAATACCCAGTAACACATTGCATAATAAGGCTGTTAATGTGTCATCTTGACAGACTTTAGAGAAAAGTTACTAATGAGGTTAGTGTTAATAACCCTGGCTTGAGCCAGGCATTATGTACGTGAGTTGCTGTGCTAACTTCCTCACACAGCTCTGCCAAAGAACCTCAGCCCTGACCTTTTTCAGAAAATCAACAATGGTATAAGCATCACATTGCGTACAAACTGCATTATTATAATTTTGCTCTGATTTCTCCATCTCCTTCATTTAAGACCTTAATTAAAAAGTAAAGTACATCATACTGTCTTCCCCTTGAGTGATACACTTTAAACTGTATGGAAAAGCAGCATAGCATCAAATTGCAATGAGTCTCTATACAAGTATGTATCCACTGGGGGCACAATACTTATTGCTATGGCCACCACCTTGAAAGCTGAAACTTTCAATCAGTTCAGACCCAAAATCTGCCTCCCAGAAAAGAAGGTAGATATCACGTAAGGTAAATATCATGTAAGGTCCTCAAGGAAACAGAGTAATACATGCAATGAACACACACACGATATATATGGATATACTTATACATATATGGACAAAATTATTAACATGTACCTTAACTCCTCGCTTAACGTTGCAGTTATGTTCCTGAAAAATGCGACTTTAAGCAAAACTATGTTAAGTGAATCCAATTTCCCCATAACAATTAATGTAAATGGGGGGGTTAGGTTCCAGGGAAATTTTTTTCACCAGACAAAAGGCTATATCATATACACACACACACACACACACACACACAAACACACACACACACGGTATAAGTTTTAAACAAACAGTTTAATACTATACACAGCAATGATGATTGTGAAGCTTGGTTGAGGTGATGAAGTCAGAGGGTGGAAGAGGGTGGGATATTTCCCAGGGAATGCCTTACTGCTAAATGACGAACGAGCACTCGGCTGAGCCCCCAAGGGTTAATGCATTGTTGTTAATGTAGCCTCACACTCTATGAGGCAGCACAAATGGAGGGAGGGGAGACAGCATGGCAGACAGAGACAGAGACACATACCCTGTGTGTGAAAGAGAGAGATGCGCATTGCCCCTTTAAGTACGCTGACCACACTCTAAATACATTGCCTTTTTAAGTAGATCAGCAAGTTGAGACAGCAGTGGCTGCCAGCAAGCTCCCTCCATCCTGAGCTCTGTCATGTCCCCCACTCTATGGAGATGGGGTAAGTGTGAGACAGGAGCGGGGGGGAGGGGGACACCCTGACATTAGCCCCCCTTTCCTCCCCCCTGCACAGCAAGCAGGAGGCTCCTGGGATCAGCTCCAAGGCAGAGGGCAGGAGCAGCATATGGCAGTGTGGGGAGGCACAGCTGAACTGCCGGCAACTGATAGCCAGCTGGGCAGCTGCTGCACAAGGAACTTAGAGACACAGAACTTAGGGGAGCTGATAGGGGGGCTGCTCGTCCACCTTGGTTCCAAGCCTCCACCAGCTAGCTCCAACGGGCTGCTCTTCCTGCAAGCAGTGGACAAAGCAGGCGGCTGCCAAACAACGTTATAAGGGAGCATTGCACAACTTTAAATGAGCATGTTCTCTAATTGATCAGCAACATAACAACAAAACAACGTTAACCGGGACAACTTTAAGTGAGGAGTTACTGTATACTGTGTTACAAACAAAAATGTGTACACAGAGTGGAAGAGTATCATGTGACAGGTGTACCTCCAGATTCTTTAGGGCAAGACTTGGGCATTTTATATTTTGGAAAGCCAGGAAACCTGCATTCCAATACAATGTTTCTAGCCTTGGTAGACTGCAAGATACTTGGTGTCAGATCCTTAGCTGGTGTAAAATGGCCTAGCGCCACTGAAGTCAACAAGGCAACACTGGATTTACATCAGCTAAGGATCGGGCCTGAATTTTAAAATACACAATGGGATGCTATGTTATAAAGGTTTTTCCAGCATGAGTTCGGGATGACCTACACAATGAGTGCATGGCTTCAATACTCATGAGTAATGCATCCGATGAAGTGAGTTCTAGCTCACAAAAGCTTATGCTCAAATAAATTTGTTAGTCTCTAAAGTGCCACAAGTACTCCTTTTCTTACAGCTATTCCGAACTCATATTGATAAAACCTCTATATCAGAGTTCCCATGTTCTCTCATATTGTGCAGCTTTATCATTTCTATCTTTACAGACACACACACACACATACACACACACACACATACACACACACATACACACACGCACACTCTTCCAGGGAAGTTGCCTGATTTTTACAGAATCTAAATGCAGAGACTTGGATTGATTACAGCCTTGCTCAACTTTTAAGTTGATGGCGAAAACAGTAAGTTGGAGCGAAATGGAGGAGAAAAATGGGGAAGATAATTCCTGGAAATATTTGTTATGCTGCTTGTTATATAGTTATTAGTATCTGTGCTTCCACTATGAAAATAGCTGTTTGTTTACTTGCTCTTTCTTTTAAATTAAAAAACAGCATGCCATAAACTCACTTCTCAAAGACTCCCATTAACACAGGACATACAGGCACATGCATTACTTGGAGACATCTCATTTTAAGAGCATATTTATTTCTTGTGAATCGTTAACAATGGAAGAATTTTTTCTAGGATAGCAAAATAATCAATTTCCAAAGAAATGTTTTAAAAAAACTACACTCAAGTCTTTGCTGGACATAGGACACTAGTTATTTTACTAAAGTTAAAAAGCATCTGAATTGGGAGAGCTAACAGTTGACATGATTCACCCTCAAGAGTGGATCAAGACTAAACAGAACTCACTGCCCCCAAATTTTGGGCACCCCCAGAACACACACTACCTGTCCCCAGACTCCACCATGGAATTCCATTATCACCCAGTCTTTCTTGTTTCCCGTCCCCTACTTTTGTCCATGCCATCCCACACCAATCCATTCCTAAATTTTACCTTCCCCTCCCCATATTCTCCAGCTCACCCTTCGGAAAGCAGACTTCCTATTTTTCATGCACTGTTTTGGTGGACACCTTGAAGGCCACAAGGTTCAGAGTCCAGGGATCTTGTTTTAACACGACCCTGTTCTCTCAAGTAAAAGTACGCCAACTAACACACATTAATTGCTGTGTCAGGGCTGTCCTTGCTCTAGGTCGCAGAATACAGGCAATGGGGGCAAAACTCTGGTCTTTGGGAAAACAAGCTTTCTAACACCAATCTTTCATCACGCATTAGACTGTGCACCAGATACATGGGAAATGTATTCCACACTGTATTAAACATGCTCTGTTAGCATTATCTATTAGATCTAAATTAAAGCACATTTTCCCCACTATAAATAGTTAACTTAGATTTTAAATGTGTGACTTAAACCGGTCTCTTAAAGATTTAACTGTCATTAAATATAAGTGTCAATGGACTCAATTGTTGTTTATCAATTATAAATACATAGTATGGGCAATCCCAAGACCTTGTCAGGATCAGAATGCTGGGAGCACCGGTGCTAGCCCAGTGGGGGCCCTAAGCAGGAATATTTTTGGTGCCTCCCCCACACAACACATACTAATAATTAATGGGGGCTAGTGGGGCGTGAGCTGCTTGGGGCCCTAAGCAATTGCTTAGTTTGCTGATGCCTACTGGCAGGACTGGCTGCCATGGTAACAAGGTTTCTCCACTGACCTAATTTTGTAGCAGAAATTATTGAAAGAGAAGGAATATTCATCAAAGAACTAAAACCAAAATCAAATGTAACGTTTCATACATTGTATATGGGCTCAGTTAAAAAAAATGGGAGAGAAAGTTAAAACAGAAAAATATAAGTAATCATTTTACAATATATGACAAGTTCTGATATGTGTTATATAAAGTAAAATAAGAGTATCATACAATCATTTGAAGTATAGACCTTCCTTCCTACGCAGGAGTGATGGGTCTTTACTGAGTTACGTTTTATGGTCTCTGATATTCAGTGATGGAAATATATCTTCCTATGGTTTAGATGGGCTCAATGATTCAATTTAAACAGGAAATTCTTTCCTACATTATCCTGAACTATCTGATTTTTGTGGCCAAAAAAACCTGAGCAGTTGACCATATCATCTCCCTCAACAATAGAATCAGCAGTAGGTCTTATCTCTCTCGACTCCTGCATTGGATGAAACAGGATGGTGAGCCTTGTTTTGGAAATCCTCTCCCCATGGGCCATGTAGTGATAGAGCTCAGTGACCTCTCTCTCTCTCTCTCTCTCTCTCAATATTTGGTCCACTACCCTAGAGGGAAGAAGTCAGACTTCCAGGACAATAATTGCCAGGGTCACTTTTCTTTCCTTTTTGGAAGATTGACGGGGCGAGAGAGAGAGAATGCTTTACCGACTGAAAACAATTGCTCATACAGGCAGAAGAGGGAAATGCCGCCTGAAGAGGGAGTAGAGTAGAAGAAAACTGAAGTATAAATGCTATAGAACAGATGTGTCCAAAACGCGGCTCATAAGCCACATGCAGCTCTTTTACAGTTAAGTGTAGCTCGCGGAGCCAACCACATCTCCATTCTCTGCCTATCAGACTGGGGGCGGGGGCTCGAGGCTCTGTGCAGGGTGGTGGGCCTTGGGGGTTCAGCCCCGTGGCAGGTGCCTGCTGGGCCTAGGGGCTTCTGCCCTGTGTGGGGGGAGCTCAGGGTTGGAGCCCCGGCTAGTGCTTCAGCCCCATAGGGCAGGAGCCCTGGCCAGAACGCCTGGCTCTCAAACTTCTGAAGATCATCCTATGCTGCTTGGACGGTCAGTGAGTTTGGCCACCCCGCTATAGAATTGCAACTGGCTTGTAGATTAGGAGACAATATAAGGTTCCATTCATGGGAAAAAATAGGTATGGGAAAATATGAAAGTGGAATATAGAATCAATTACAGGCAGACATAGATTTTACAGTAGAATTCCTAGTGAGAAAGTGATTTAGAGGAAAGGAGTTCCCACACAGATTGGCAGCACATGTATAATAGTAACACCTTCCCCACCCCCTGAACTTCGTAAAATCTCGGGGGAAATAGAAGATGACAAAACTGGATAAGCAAAAGCCCCAATCCTGTAAGCACTGATGCACATGCTTAAGAATAAGTATGCTTGTCAGTGGTTGCAGGATTGGGTCCCAAGTGAGAAGGTATGGATTAAGTGGATCAGAGATAAGATATTAAATGGAATGATTGTATACAGAATTAGGAAAGATAGGAAGGCAGTTTTTAACTGGATTCACAGATGGAAAAGAAGCGACTGAAAAGGATACAGGAAATAATTTGCTCAAAATAGTCTAGATCTTACAAAGTTTAAAAGAGCAGGAGTTTAGGAAAACCATAAAAGGAGAAATTAAAATAGTGATGACAAAATGTGATTAAGGAACGAATAAGATATTTTATCAGATTCATGGTATGGATGAGTTCTGGCAATTTTCTGAGGGTGGTAAAAATCAGATTTCCAGACAAAAGTGGTGCAGTAAGAAGAGAGACTGTAGTCAAGGAGGACTAAACAATTCCTGATACTGGGAACAAACTTCAGGTTTGAATTAAAGAGACCATTCCATGTTGCTGACTATCCAAGAGGATTTTGTAGAAAAAGAGCACTTCTGTTTTTGAAGCATTTGGTATTAATCTAGAATTTGAAAGAGTCAAAAGAAGCAATAGTTAGAAAGATAGGCTATAGAAAGATGAGAGTGCAAGTCAACAGAGACGTAGATTGGAGTTCATTTGCACTGCAGGAGCATCTGAGGCTGGATCAAACAATGAGATACCCAAAAAGAGAAGCAGATGGTTGAGGTAGAGCCACTCAAATAACCTGAAGGAAAACAGTAATTTTCTCTGTACCAGTGAGATTGTTCCATGCCAAACACATTACGTGTATGAACTAGATTGTAAGCTCTCTGGGGGAAGGCATCATATCTTCTTATCTGCTTACAAACAGCAAAGCAAACTAATGCAGTTCACCACCACCACCAAATACCACACAAGAACACGTTTGGTAGGAGAGTATTTAAAACATGAAGAGGAAAGTGCCCAAAATACCATTTTTTACTTTACATACTCAAGGCTAAAAACTGCATAAGAAACTGTACAGAACGAACAAGATGAGAAGAGGGGTATCTATGATTAAAGGCAAGTGAACTGTAGGTCATTAACCAACCCTCTTATTAAATAATGCCAGCCAAGTGGTACACTAGTTAGAGCAACTTTTCAATGATCCAATACATACAAAATGTATAAATTCTGTAAGGAGGAATCATACGTAACAGAAGGGCCAAATCTGAAATGTATTCAGCATCCAGCAGCTCCCATTGTTCTTACTGGGAGCTACCAGGTGCTGAACATTTTTGTAAATCTGGCACAGAAGATATTACTGAAGAGGAATAGAATGACAGATGCCACTACTAAAGAGCAAAGTCTAAAATGAGTTAGTTGATGACACCACACATTAAACAAATTTTGATTTCATTTTATTGTTACAGGACAAAGACAAACCTGTATAAAAGTCATTTTTTAAAAATCTGATACAAACTCACTTCCTACTTACGGGCAGTGCTCTGTAAGTGCTATAATATTGAAAAAAGTGGCTCAGCTAATTGGCTACTATTTGGTGTATATGCAAAACACTATATTCTAGTTAATTTAGATACTAAACATCTTTTACATTAATCTGTTTTAAAATGCTCCACTGTATATAGACAGTTATTTCCAAGCATATGGTGTTCAAAACACTCAAAGAAAAGTAATTTCCTATTCCAAAGTTAAGTTGCTAAAAATTAATAATAGTGAAGAATCAGCAGCATTTTCTCCTGATAAGTTTTGCCTACGCAGATTTCCTGATGATATCCAGTTTCTGTGATAGAAAAACTTCAAGAAGTTTTAATGTAGGAAAAAAGATTACTCTAGAAGAGAGACTAGAGGAGTGTAACTGCACTTACGTTCTGAAAAAATATTTTACCCTGACCCACAGATGCTTACCAAAGGTGCAGCTCTTGTTGGCTCCAAACTAGGCCTAGGTGCTGTTGAGTACATGTAGTTAAACAGTCGATCTATTTTTCTCAGAGGGACACCACCTCCTTGATCACTTATCTACAGAAAAAAGTCCAGGTTTTACTTGAACACTCAATATCTGCTTGGGAACAGAAAGTTCAAGCATCAAACACAGACAAAACATTATTTGAATCACTTGTATAAACATTAATGCAAATGGAATGAATGCCAGAACCTATACAGAGTACATAATTTAGTCCTTGTAAAATTAAAGATAAGTTTATCAAAAACATTACTAATGTGAGCATTTCTTTGAAAGTCATTTCAGCAGTGTAAAAATATTATTAGTTTACCTTTATGGATAGATCTTCTTTCCCCAAAGTGACTAATGTTTTAATTGATGGATAGCCTTCTTTCCTACCTTCATGTAATTCCACAGTAGCTCTCATTGAGTTCTAAAGTTAAAACCATATGTTTTAGATTCTGATATATTCTCCACCTCAACTTTACCATAAATACTTTTAGTAACAATGTACAAATCAGATACATTTTCACTGTGTTATTCTGAAAAACTTGTGAATAAAACTGCCCTAAATTTGCATACATGGATATAGAAGAGGATATACCTGAGTGAACCCAAGATGTACTTGACAGGAGATCAACTGTCAATTTATTACATTTTTATATTGTAATATTTTACTGTAAAAGTAACTTAATATTTCTATTGGATACCTCACCATAAAAGCACAAAACAATACAGTAGAACCTTGGAGTTAGGAACACCAGAGTTACAAACTGACCAGTCAATCACAAACCTCATTTGGAACTGGAAGTACACATTCAGGCAGCAGCAGAGACAAAACAAAAACAACAAAAGAAGAAGCAAATATAGTACAGTACTGTGTTAAATGTAAACTACTAAAAAGATAAAAGGAAAGCAGCATTTTGCTTATGCATAGTAAAATTTCAAAGCTGTATTAACTCAATGTTCAGTTGTAAACTTTTGAAAGAATAATCATAACGTTTTGTTCAGAGTTACCAACATTTCAGAGTTACAAACAACTTCCATTTCCAAGATGTTTGTAACTCGGAGGTTCTACTGTAAAGAAATGTATTTCTACATTAAATTATTCATACATACCAAGACTGCCCACTTCCACAGTACAGAAATTAACACTTGTATTAGTCATACAGAGTAAATAAATCACTATACTTTGAAAATGACAAAGTGCAATAGAAGTATAGTAAAGCCTTGATGTTCCTGACCCACATCAAAACTGTTATGTTGCAGACATTTAATCAATGCAATTTGCACTCACAGTACATCACAAATTGAACATCATTTTTACAGCTACTACTGTGTGTTTGACTTTTATATTAGTGCACGAATGATATCATTTTAGAGTTTTATAAACACATCTACAGCATCACTCCACAAAGTCGCACCAACTCTGTCCTGGAGTAAGTCACATATCATATAGCTCATGACAGGACAGGGGAAAGATAGCAGTCGAGTACATGCACATTAATGGAGAACACAAAAAGAAAAATATATTCTTTGGAAAAACTCCACATTGCTTTCTACTGAATGTATTTGTTTTCTTTAATTTCTAAAATGTGTCCAATTATGCCTTTCTGGGAACTTGCACATTATTTCACAAAACATACAATTTTTGCACTTTAATGTCTCTCCTATTCTCTCTGCTTTACAGTTTAACTTGTCAGTTATCCTGAACATTAGTAAACAATTTTTTTTAAAGTTACACCATTCAAAAAGAAAACTGACATCCTTCAAGAGGAGCACTAGCATCCACCCAAATATCCCAGCCTTTAAACCATCCAATAAGGCAAAAATCCTGAGCAAAATAGTAAGGTCTTGTACTGTACCATTAAGGGTAGTGTTAGAAATTTTACCACAAGCTGTTTTGAGTCAACCAGATACAGAAAGGGGTACAATCATCACTGGAGTGTAAATGAGTGTTTGAAGTATGTGCGCTAGGGAATGGCACAAGGGCTAACTTTCATCACATCACTCCAAACTTTCAGAAACAAAAAGTATGAGAACACGAGGAAGAATTATTTTTGCAAACATTATGACTGAGAAGAACCTTAACTACAACATACAATTACAATCAGAGCATTAATAAATCTTACCTACCTTGAACAACTCAAATAGCATATGAAACAGATGTGAGGGTACGTAGACTACTTGAATAGGCTTGCTTGGAGATTTAGCTAGAAATAAATAAAACTTAGCTAAAAAAAAATTTCAACATATTCCCCTTGTGGTATCACAGTTCACTCCATCTACTGCAGTAAGCTGAATTTGTAACAAATAAAGACAACTGTATAACTATGTTCTCTCTCACTTTCCAAATGTGTAATAGTGGAACTTGAAAACATACTTTACAATTAAACACAGAATGCAGTCATATCAGAAGATAAGTAGAATCAGGCCTGGTAATTACCTACACAAGATAACTCGAAGGAAAGCAAAGGCAGCTGCTGGAAATGATATCTGATTCATCATGCAGCACTTTTCCCTCAGCATCAATTATTAAACAAATGCTCCTCTATGTTAGGGTGCTCCTCCCACTGGAATCACTTTATTTAACTAATCAACTTCTTTGCTGCCCTAGAAGGGAGAGGAATTAGGAGGGCAAGGAAAGAGACCTCTTTGTATATGATCTTTGAATCCTGCAGTAACTCAATTTAAAATCTTATCTATTGACTAAACAGCTAGCAAGTATACTTGTTCTATTAAACTTCTATACCCCCCTCCCCTGTATTTCCTAGAGCACTTAAAATAAAATGAACTTCCTATTACCATTGAACTCTTCAACTTCCAACTCTGGTGCAACCAGATAGTACTGCTCACACAACATCTTAGCTGTTTCATAAGCATCTGTGAAAGAATAAAAGAGCATACTTTATCCTGAATTCTGCATTTATGCAAAAAGGCTAGCAATGTTCATTCAACATCTCAAAATAACAAGGCTGCAAGCAGACACTGGCTTACAAGTCTGAAATCAGTGTGCATTTTCACTGTTGTTTGTACTGTGTATCTATGTTCCCATCCCCCAAGAAAGGACACATTATCTTAAAAAAGGATTTACTATCCGAAGTACTGAGTTATAAGGGTTGTGCAAGTAGAGGCACACAACAGTCATCTTGCCTTGGAAATTTATAGTAGTATGAGAGCATACTTAACAGCACACAACAGGGAAAAAGGCATCCTTAGGACAAGGGCCAAAGGGTGGGTTACAAGATCTAGCAACTCTGGAATGGTTTAAACTGAGTAGGTAAAAGTAGTTGAGTATAGGCCAGCTGCCGTTCACTAAGCCTGCCCTCAATTGTTTTTTTATTTAGAAAAAATACAGTCTGACAGTTTCTCCTACTGTATCCATGTGCTGTGTTGCCAGAATGCTTCAAATCCTCTGGAAGGATAGAATGTTATAACATACGTTTGGGGATGTTGGAGCCCAAAGAGGGCACAATCAAGATTGCAAGGTGGGATTGGTGTGTACCATAACCCTGTATTTAAGAGATTTAAGCACAGGTGCACCTTGACATTCTGGAAGCGTACAAGGCACTATAGGCCAACCTTAAATCTGAATTTACAAGTTTTTAGCCCATGAACTTCCCCGGTTTTTTGAGTAAGTGGTGATAGTGTGGGGGTCATGGTTGCAGGACACCTGTGGTGGGGGGAGTACAAAGCCTTCCTGGGAACACCTCACTGCCACTCAACTACCAGTTCTGTTCTCCTCCTGGCCCCTTCATGCCCCCAGTAGGATTGGAAGGACTTGGAGAAAGGAAGAGGGGGGCAGCGAGGAGCATACATATCACCTGCAGTCAGCAAAACGGAGTGGAACGAAGCCCCAAACTTTGTACTCCAATTTGCGGGGCTAGTTTAGAGTGAGGGGGTCTATGCACAAAACTCTACAAAACAGGAGGATTGCAAAGGTGTGAAGATGCTTATTCATCTCAATGGGATGTTCTCAGATGAAGGAGAACACCCATGAAGATGAATACAGTCTGATACAATAACTCTGAGAGGGGGTAACTGATGATTTCATCTCAATGAGTGTTCTCCTCCCCTCTCTTCCCCAAAATCTACCCCAGCTTCTGTTGTGGAATACCAATTTTCACGGCAATATAACTATGCAAATGGGTTTTAGAGCCGTTTGAATAATAAAGTGAACTCCTTATTGGGGGAGTTGAGGCAGGGCTTATCCGAGGAACCCTTTCCCCAAATGACTCCAAATTCACAACCAGTAGTATATACCTTTGGCTTTAATATGGCACAGCAATATTATGATAGTCCAGTACCACCACCATAGGTAGGGCTGCACCAAGATTTCCTTTTTAACAGGGAAAAAAAAAAATCCTACAAAAATTATCTTTTGCATTAGAATATCATTTTAAAATATTTATTGTAGTTTGTACATTGCTTGATATTAGTAGTTTATATCATTTGAGGTTTGTTCTGACTATTTTAAGAAGGGCCAAGCGACCGAATTTTTTTTAATGGCTTACATTTTCTTCAAATCCCTTTATCATAGGGGAAAAAAATGGTTATTTACCTTACTTACAGTAACTGTGGTTCTTTGAGATGTGGTGTCCATATGTAGTCCTCTCAGTGTACATGGGAATCTTTTGGACAGCAGCCTGCATTGGCCCATCCCTACACCATGTGTGTCCTTGCTCCCGCTCCCAAGGGCATAAAAGAACAGAGCAGGGCCAACTGCCTTTCACTTCCTTTGCCAAAACAGAATCCAGGTGTTAAAGGACTCTGTACCAGAAGGGAAGGAGGGTGGGTCACAGAATACATATGGACAACACAACTCAAAAAGAACCACAGTTATGTAAGACATCTTTTTTTCTTCTTCGAGTGGTTGTCTACACACACAGACACACACACACACACTTTCCACTCTTGGTGACTTTCGAGAAGTAACCTGATGCTAAGAAGTGAATGCTCAGAGCCTATTTAAATAGAGATTGTAATACAGCTCTGCCAAAATGGACAGCTGGCTCTATGTGTCTTTACAGGGGAATAGTGTTTATGGAATGCATGCACAGAACTCCACGTGACTTCTCCACGAATTTCAGAAATCAGGACACTTCTGAAAGAAGCGGCATGAGCCCTTGTAGAGTGAGCTTTAACTTGACTAGTAGACTTTAATCTAGCTACCTGGTAGCATTTTAATAAACTCTGATATCCACTTAGATATTTTTTGGATGATACAGCCTGACCTGTAATCCCTTCTGCAAAGCAATAAACAATCTAGAAAGAGTGCTCTTAACACATTCAGAGAGTGGAGCTTCACTTTACTGTCACTAGAGTGAAAGAAAAACATGTAAGCGAACAGTTCTGGAGGTCTAAGAGAAACCTTGTCCTTGTGAAAAACAGTTTCCAATAGGCCTACCATGAATGCTTATAATTCTCCTTTGAGCTGATGTAATCACTACTAAGAATTCAAAAGCCAACCGCTCTCTCCCCAGTCTCTCCCCCAAAATCAACCCAGCTAAAACCACATTAAGGTCCCAGGAGGAAGGAGATTCCCATATATTGGAGGGAACACATGCATTAAGCCCTTGAGGACCTTAGTCACTTTAAGGTGTGATGATCTAGCGTGATCCTGTATTGGCGGATGGTGAGTTTTCATATTTGCTAGATGAACTCTTACAGAGCTAACAGAGTCCTAATCTCTTTAATGAGAAGAGATAATCCAAAATTGTAGAAACATCAGACTGTGAGGGAGAGGTGATGCTGCTCTGTTCAAATAATGATTTTTCTTCCCACCTGGCCACAAACAAATCTTGTGGAGACTTGTCTATTGTAAATCAAAATGGATCAAGATTTCACCATGTTGGTTAACCAGCCAGCATCCAGGCTGAGAGGTGCAGTGAAGCTGGCTGTGGCTGCAGGATGAAGAAGTTACTCACCTTGTACACTAACAATGGTTCTTTGAGATGGGTGTCCCTAAGTGTGCTCCACTGTAGCTGTGCTTGCATGCTTGCGTGACCGATCAGAGAACTTCGGTAGCAGTGTCCATTAGGCCCACACGTGCTGTCTCCCCTCATGCCCTACCACAAGGCTAGTCAGCACACGTAGGCTAACCCCCCTCAGTTCCTTCTCAACTGCCCTCGGCTAGAAACAGAGGTATTCACAGTCCGCGAGGACCACTGCTTTCAATTTGCATCTTTATAGTTAGTCTCCTAGTTCTTAGTTGTAGTTCTAATTTTTCCCTTTTTCTTATCTTTTCTCCCTAAAAATAATAAAAACAAAAACATTCCCCCCCCCCTTCTTTTTCCTTGTAGGGAACCCTTCCCCCAATGGGATGTGCCCAGGTCATCGGGCTTCAAGAAGTGCCTCTCTCTTGCAAAGAAGAGATCCCGGTCACAGACAAGCACTCCCAGTGCATTCACTGCTTTGGGAAAGGCCACATTCAACAAAGGTGTGGTCTCTGCCAACAACTCAGGCCCTGGTCTCATAAGGACAAATTGCTCAGACAGAAGATTATCTTCATGGAGCCAACTCTCCGGACCTGTGCCACGAGTTACCTGGCAGATGTGAGTCTTCAGCCCAGAGCCTTTAGATGTTGAGGCCTGAGGGGAAGAAACAAGCCACTGACTCCTCTCACAAATAATTGAAAAAGAGAGTGGGAAATCCCCTACAAGGAACCCTGAGATAGCCACAAATGCTCTCTGGTACACTTGGTGCAGACGGAACCAAGACCTTCTCAGACCACTACCCATGGCTCATGGAAGTCCTCAGTGGCAGGCACCATTGACAAGCCCATGGTCCCAATGGGCACAGGCACTGAGTCAATGGCACCAAAGGACATGAGTCAGCACTCCTCTAAAAAGATGTTGCTGGTACATGATCCTACATTGATACTGTCATCAACACCTCATTAGGCACCAGAGCGACCAGTATGGTCAAGATCTCCATCCATCCCGGTACTGCCAATGGCATCAAATTGGTCAGTACTGCTGGAATTCTAACCCTCTAGGGACCTCCGTGTATCAGATGTTCTGCAGCCTCCTCGGTACCAAGACCTTCAGACAGAGTCTTCGCCCGGCACGGGAATCTTCCTGACTGCCCCCTCACGTTCCTCCACTCTCCAGTGAGGGCTCCGATTGCAAACCTGAGGAGGTGGCATCACAGTACTCATCCCAGGATCTTTACAGTGCCCAATATCAACAGTAGTAATACTGGCAATTTTGGGCTGTATATTGCCACCGTGCCTCTTGAGCTTCCAGTCCAATCCTCAAGGCACACCTCTTCAGCCGTGGCTTCCAGAGCTTCAGAACCTCTGGAAAAAAAAAAGGAAGATCACGAGAGCACTGTAGAAGGAAGAAGTGACCCCAAGGACCATATCCTCCTAATCCCTGGATAAGGCTGCCTGCCTCTCCTGCCATCTCTGGCAGATGACTTTTGCCTCTTCCAGGTCATGGTGAAGAGAGTGACGGACACTCTCCAAATATCACTAGAGGAAGTCAAGGACACCCACCATCACCTCCTTGACATACTCCACTCATCCTCTTCCTCAAAGATTCCCCTACTATTAATGAGGCCATTCTAGACCTGGCAAGAATCATTTGGCAGACCTCAGCATTGTTGGCACCTACTTGCAAGTGGGCAGACAAATATTATGGCCCAGCGTGGGAGACTTCTTCCACCCTCCACACAATTCCATCGTGGTGGACATGGTTAATTCCCACAGCCATCAACACCAGATGAGGTCCACTGTCTATGGTAGGGACTGGAAGCATTTGGAAGTACACTCCTCAGTTCTTTTTTCTTTTGGCATGAAATTGAAGCTTTGCTGGTTCATACGCTCCTGGACAGCAGTGACCACAAGTGATCCAGGTGTTGGGTGAGTATAAAAATATTCAGATCTCGAAGAGGGAACTTATTACTACCTGTCAGCTTTCTTAGACATTGGCGGTATGGTGGGTGATGTATGTCACAAAATGTGTGTATGTTCTAAAAGACCATCATTAACTGGCATTGCCATTCTTTCCAATAATGAAGTATGCAGGATGTCTAGACATGCGATTTTTCGTGTACAACCTGTACCCGCATCTCTAATGTTTCAGCCATTCTTCTGAGGAGATCCTGAAAAGTTTTGTAGTTATCTGGATGCGATGGTGTCGATGATTGTAGACTCTATATGGCAGGGCAATTTGTCTCTGGAGTGGATAGGAGGAAGGCTTTCTAACATCTGGAGAGACCCCAGGAGCCCAGTAAGGGCAGGGGTGCGGTCCATAGGCAAACTGTGTATGGAGCCGAAAAGGGGATTGGAGAGTATCAGATAGAACATCTCTCCCTATAATCCCTATGGTTATGTTGATACACATGTACCCTAAATTCTCTGACTGAAGTATAGTAGACTCAGGAGTCATTAGGAGAAGCCTCCATACTCTGGTCTGAGGCTGATAAGGAAAAGAAATACTCCTCTAATGGTGGAGCAGGAGTCCCTGTAATTTCTTTGGGGACATCCCTTATAAACACCATATGTGCACTCTGTGCCAAGCTTCTAGTGCAACTCGGTACCGATGTGGGACAATGACTTGGGAAGCAGAAATTGCCACAGCATGTATCAAAGAGGCAGGATCCCAGGAACTGGTAGCAGAGTCAGTGCTTATCAAGGAACTCTTGGAGAAGACTGCTCAGATTTGGATGGATCTTGTTTACCGAGATCAGAGGCTGGTCTCAGATTTATCCAAGAGGAAAAGAGTTTGAGTGAGCTTTTCTTGTTTTCTGAATTTATTATGAAAATGAACAACCAACAGAACATTTGCTCATGATGTGCCGCTCACTGAATATAAAAACAAACATTTTAAGTGGCCACAATTAAGTGGTATAGCTGTCTTGTCTTGCTTACATTACTTAGCAATAATTAAAACTGCTTGGAGATTTTTGTTCAGCCACGAAGATTGAAGACCCGGTCCCAGATAACAGAAAAAAGTGTTTCAAAGCATTACCTGAAAAGAAACCTAACACCACACACTTAAACAAAACTATACTATGACTATTCTAAAAGTAATCTATACAATTTTAAAAATTAACTATGCAAGTATGCAACAATAAAACATATTGCTTGCAAGGCTGTGTCTCACCCATGGGCAATAAGAAGGAACTCAAAGACAGTTGGCCCCACTCTGCCATTTTACGCTCTCAGGAGGGAGGCTAGAGGGCACTTACGGTACAGGCCTGGGCCAACAGACACTGCTGGCCAAAAGATTCTAATCTCAAGAGCATGGGGAACGTGGGCACCAAGAGTGGAACACATATGGAAAAGCACTTGAAGAACTCACTTAGAAGGATGAAACTGATAGGTGTGGACCCTTGGTTTGTGTAGCTTAAATAAATTATTTTAGAAACTTGAAATGTGTTTTCTGTGTTTATTTTTCATGATAAATATAAGTTACTATTTTGACTAATGGCAGCATCCTAGTGCTGTGTTACAACGTCAACTTTGCACCAGTCCTTAAAACAGGCTCTCTATCCTGGGTGCATATCTTGAGCCTCAGCAATCCCTTTGATCACACTGACACGGCTCAGAGTCACAGCTACTTGCCCCCCCCTTTAAAAAAACAAACAAACAAACACACACACACACACACACACAGTCCCACTGGTCAGGAATGGGATGAGAAGCATGCATCATGATTACACTGACCAAATGCTACTGCTTACTAGAGTCTTTCATCTTCCCTCTATTTAATTAGGTAATTCAATTTTCCTTGGCAATATTTCTAACGTAAATCTGATTAAGCATGTGGATTTCAGAACACAGCTCTTAAACCAGAAACTGTATCCTCAGGGGACAACTTCCAGAAGATGACCATGCAGAGTACAGGCTGAAAGCAACTAATGATCAAATGTCTAGAAAATATGAGTTATGAGAGAAGATTGGAAGAAAAACTGGGTTTGTTTAGTCGGAGAAGAGAAGACTGGGGGGTGCAGTGGGGCAGGCTGGGGCATGATAACAGTTTTCAAATACATAAAAGACTGTTACAAGGAGGAGGGAGAAAAAAATATTCTAATTAACCTCAGAGGATAGGACAAGAAGCAATTAAACTTAAAACTGCAGCAAGGGAGGTTTAGGTTGGATATCAGGAAAAACTTCCTAACTCCTAGGGAGTCTGTGGAATCTCCATCGTTGAAGGTTTTTAAGAACAGATTAGACAAACACCTGTCAGGAATGGCCTAGTTATTACTTAGTGCTGCCTTGGATGAAGGGGACTGGACTAGAAGACCCCTTGAGGTCCCTTCCAGTCCTACACTCATATGACTCTTTGCACAAAATATACATTCTTTGAAATCTACTTAGGGCAGAGCTCAAACTCACTGTACATGGGTACTTCCCAGGTTCACTGGCTACAGCATGTCACTTTTTTGGTTTGGTGGACTATTTGGGGTGTCCCTTGTTCAAATGACCTCAAATTTTGACTACTAACCCTGCCCCCAGGCCTCCTCAATACACAGCAACTTTCAGCAAATAAACATGCGGATTTTAGAACACTTAGAAAAATCAGTAAGCTAGTCTCAACTAGAGGTGTGTGACTTTATTTGGCAAATAGTAAATTTCCCAAGCAAATGCATTTTGGGGGGTATTGAAACTGAGAATTTGGGTCAAGTTCAGCAAATAGTTTTAGCTGGAAAAAAAACCCAAAATGAAAATTTCAAAAATGTCATTTCATATCAACATTTTGTTTCAAAACATCATTTCAAACTGACATTCAAAATAATATTTCATTTTACCTGAATAAAAAAATTCAGTTTTTTGTTTTATCAAGAAAAAATGAACAAATTAAAGTTTCAGTTTGAAACTGTTTTTTTTTTCCCCTTCTGATTTTTCAGTTCAGCCACTAAATTAAAAAAAAAAATTATTCATCAACTATAGTCTCATCTTTAACTCGTGGTGCTACTGTCTCACTATAACAAAACTACTGAAGTGACTAAGGATTATATAGCCAGGCCCAAGTGATCAATACTTGTTAGATTTAAATGTTGTAATACAGTAGCTTAAATTTCAAGACTCATCTCAATATGACATCAATAATTACTATGGATTAGAACAGAAAAATAAAATCAAAGGAACATCAAGAATCCATTTTGGTTATATTTCCTGCTTTGGCAATCTATGCCATATCTCCATCTGCTGACAAAAAATTGCAACACAATGCAGACAACAGCTATCTTGAAAACACACTGGACAAAACAGCACTTCTTATAAGGCAGCCATTGTTAACCTATAAAAATAAACTGTTTCGCCAATTACTATGTAAACTGGAAAATATTAATTTATGAAGAATTTCCAACTGCAATGACTTCATAGAAAAGAAAGAGAAAAGCTGAATCTATGGCGTTAGAATTCTTTGATGATATCAAAATAACGCAAACTCTTAAAGTTTATTCTCAAGCTCTGTAATTTATAGTTACTTATAATTCATACACTAAATTTCACATGGTTTCAACAAACATTCAAAAACTGCTTTTAAAAAAGCTCAGTAAAACATGAGGTCACTTTGGGATAGTCACTTACTCCAAAAGCAAAACTGGGATAAGGTTAATATTAATTTTCAAATGCTTATAAAGCAGCAAGACTGCAGGTGAAACATTACAGACACATCAACTGATACACAAATGTATAACAAAGGGTGAAATAAAGTATCACGTTGCAAGTGGAACTGTATTCAAGCAATCAGTGCTATGCAATTAGTGTGTGTATATATATATATATACACACACACACACACACACACACACACACACACACACACACAGAGTTGCTACTTAAATATTAAAAAATGCTTTGTAATTTTGCTGTATTAGAGGCTTGAACAAACTTGCTCTGTAGGAAGAAAAGGAGTACTTGTGGCACCTTAGAGACTAACCAATTTATTTGAGCATAAGCTTTCGTGAGCTACAGCTCACTTCATCGGATGCATAATCACCCATTTTTTCATGGTTTGTGTATATAAAAACATCTTCTGTATTTTCCACAGTATGCATCCAATGAAGTGAGCTGTAGCTCACAAAAGCTTATGCGCAAATAAATTGGTTAGTCTCTAAGGTGCCACAAGTACTCCTTTTCTTTTTGCGAATACAGACTAACACGGCTGTTACTCTGAAACTTGTTCTGTAGGGTTTAAGCACATCCTTTTTCTTTCTTTTTAATATACCTGAACTTCTATACTATTGCTTACATAAATTATGTATTTTATAGCATGTATCAAAATAACATTTTCAAGTATGAGCATGGATAGATTCCGTAGTTTTAAAAAAGGTGCTTTGTGTTCCACTAGTTTCTCACGTGGTGTCTCTCCGACCTTCATAAGGATCCGAATACCCTCTCCTAGCACTAAGGATTCCCTCCAACTATTTTCTTCATTTTTCTCCCCTCCTTTAAAGCATTGAGGTCACACTCCCTTAGAGGCAATCAGTTTTGCTCCTTGAGTTAATATGGGTGAAATGAGATCAACAGGAAGAGATACCTCCTCTCATGGGTGTAAAATAGTTTCTGCTTCCACTGTGTTCATAGCCCTTGTCGACCCAAGAACTAAAGACCAAGATTTGATGCCCAACACCAGTTCTCATATGGCATCCCAATATTCTTCCACTAGATTACCATCCTGGCATAGTTGGCCACTATGTCTTCACACTGAGAATATATCAACTGAGAATTCAGATACACACATTCCATACACAGAAGGCACTAGTAGGTACCCAATGTTTGTATGTGCATATGTTCATATGTGTATGAAACACATATATGCATGTGCATTTATTCATGTGCGTATGGAACTTGTGTGATGTACACACACACACACACTCTCCATGGGAGCAACACTGTGTGACAAGGTGTACAGTTACATCAAAACTTCCCTATGTGCTTGGCGCCCAAAGACAAAAGCCAAGAGTTTCTAAATATCTGAAGATTATTCCTGTATTATATTATTCCTGGGGGAATTCTGCAACAAAAAATTAAAAATTATGCACACATTTTCAAATTCTGCAAAATTCTGAATACACCTCTACCCCGATATAACGCTGTACTCAGGAGCCAAAAAAATCTTACCGTGTTATATCGAACTTGTTTTGATCCCCAGGAGTGCACAGCCCCGCCCCCCCCGGAGCACTGCTTTACCGCGTTATATCCGAATTCGTGTTATATCAGGTCACAATATATAGGGGTAGAGGTGTATTTTATTTTTCAAAACAATATAATCATACCAGTTTCAATTATTTATCATCATTTATTTCAAAATAGCTGTCAGCAAGTATGTCTGTATCATTACAGACAACAAAAAAGATTCAGGTTTATTAATACAGAACTCTGAGTAATAATTCATTTAAAGTACAATATAGAAATATATTTCTCACATCCCTCAGAAGCAGAGCAAAGGCTTGTGGGGAGTCAGGGGTAACAGAGGGCTTGAGGGAGATGGAAGTAATTGCTGGGAAGGAGCCTGGGTGTGAACTTGGAGTGTTGTTGAGTATGGGTGGGAAAAGCATAGAACAGGTTTTTTGCGGGGGCGGGGAGAGATTGTTAAGGAGCTTCCCTCATGCAGACCCTGGCTGACCTCTAGCCTCTCCCATTCAGTCAGGCACATCTGCCCCTGTCCCACATGTGTCCTTGAACTCCCTGTCCACGTGTCCCTCCACTCCCACTCAGACATCCATTCTCCCCATCCTGATGTGGCTCTACATCCCCTCCCCTGTCCCCAGGTGGCCCTGTACCTACTCCCCCCGTCTATACGTGTCTCTATGCCCCCACTCAGCCACCCCCATCCCTATGTGTGTCTGTGCCCCCACTCAGTCACCTCCCTCTCCATATCTGGCCCTGCACCTCACTCCCCGCTGTGGCCCTACGCCTCCACTCCCATTCAGCCCCTGCCCCAGTCTGTCCTCCCACACTAGCCCTTATGAGCCCCTGTCTGACTCCCCCGCAGCCCCACACTGTCTGTCTCCCCATAGCCCCTGTCTCCTGACCTGGCCTGACAAGTGCTGTGAAGAAGGTAGGCTTTCTCGTCTCTAGCTGGCTGGGAGCTGCTGCTTTGTTCTATCACCACAGTGCCCTCTGGTGGGCAAAAGGCGGAACCGCAGCAACTTTCCACGGAAGTTATTTTCTGATGGGGATGGTGGGAGGGAGGGGGCTCTGTTCTAGCGCCATAGCGCCCTCTGGTGGGCAAAAGGTGCAAATGCAGCAACTTTCCAGCAGAAGCTTTTTTCTGCACAAAAAAATTAAAATTATGCATGGCTCATTAATTATGCACACACACAGTGGCACAGAATTCCCCCGGGAGTAATTATAACCTCACTTTCTTATGGTGTTTGTTTCTTTATCATAGAGCCTTACTTGAATAATCGTACAAGAACAGATGACTATGTATATCCCTGATTTCCTTTAGAAAGGATGTCAAGTAGAATATATATGCTTAAATACTTTTTGGAAAATAATTTGACCACCACATCAAACATAAAAGGATAAAAGACTTCGATCTGTCCTTGTAGTAGAAGATAAAGTTATAATTCCATTTTTTGTAGCTCTGTTAACATTCCACTAGTTTCAGATTTTTGGATTTTGAGGCCACTAGAAAGTGTGATCTAGTAGATAACGCAGCAGCCTAAGACACAGAGACATGTATTCTAGTTCCAGTTCTGCCCCTCGCTTGCTGGGTGTCCTTGGACAAGCCTTTACTTCACCCCTGTCTTGGTTTCCTGATATGTAAAAAGGACATAACTGTACCCACCTTCCTTGTAAAGTACATTGAGATCTACAGATGAAAAGTACTGTAAGAGCTAGATATTGTTAATATTATTAAAAACTTTGATATTTTTATGGCCTTGCTATAAGCAATTAAATGTGTATCATTCTTTAGAGTTTTTTAAAATTTTAATTAAATGGAAATACAACTTCTGCCTTGAACACCTTAACTGGTTATGTATGCAGAACTGTAAATTGGGGTTTGAAACATAATACAAATATTAAATGTATCTCCTTACCTTTTACTACCTCAGCCACGTTACAGGTAGGATCAATACTTCCAATATGCTTGGGATGAGCAGGATTAGTGTCTCCACCAAAAAGAAGTGCTAAGAGGAAAAAAAGTTGACAGTTAAGTGAATGGCTATTACATTTAAAACATAGAAAAGTTAAATCAGACAATATGTTGACAAGATTCGGTGTCACAGTGCAAAAAGATACTCCTCCATAACATTAGTCCCTGATCAAGACTATTGACCTCTCTAGAAAAAACACTCTGTTTAGTAATTATAGCTTGCAATATCTGATATGATATGAGAAATAAATGCATTGGAGTCCATTTATGTCTATCCAGAAGAAAGAAAAAAAATCTCATAGTTCTCAGGATAGACTAAAGTCAGTACAGATACAACTGAATTATAAAATGTTCCATTCATATAAATATCTGAGTAGGTAGGAACTGTAAGTTCGATGAGGTATAAAAAGTTTCTAATACTTAGCACCCATACGTCAACAATAAATTAAACAGAATTCTGTAGGGGTCAAGGCGAAATTACATGAAGCCTCTGTTTTCAAAACTTGTCCTAGCCATCTCTCTTTCAACACTTAAGAGAACCATTTGCCCTAAACTAATCAAGGCTGGATCACTAGAGTTTGTCTACACAAAGAAATTCCACCAGTTTAATTAAAGGTGTAATATTAAACTGGTTTAGTTAAACTGCTGCAACTTTGTACAAACTAATGATATAAGCCAGGTTTAAACTGGTATGAGTGTCCAGATTCAGCATTGCACCAGCTAACTAAACCGGTTAACATCACAGTTAAATGGGTGCAACTGGTGTGTTTAGACTAGGCCTACAAACTCTGATAGGATGAAACCTTTATTTATTAACAACATTTATTTTCTAAGAAGGGCCTTTTTATTTATCTAGCTTTATTGTCTTTGTTTCTATGTCTGGCCAGATTTATTGCTAAGTGGATATACTGTTCTAATCTTTTTAGCCTTGTTATACTAGTGCATTTAACACCTTTCACTGATCATATTACAAATAAAAGTTACTGGATACACAAGTAATTGTTAGTAAAATACCTTGGACTTAACGTTTTTCCTACCATATAATCCTACCATATGTAGTGTGACCATGTTTCTAAGATGTCACAAACAGCAAAATATTGGACAGGGAATGAAACCCTAGAGCCCATGACACAAATATACACTTCAAGAGATCACAAGATTGACCTTAACTTTGAAATGCAACAAATATTGATTACTGGGAGCTATGTAAGTAATTCCTTTCATACTACAAGATGAATACCAACAATGGATACTTAAACAGTACAAACCTGAGAATCTAATTTGAGTTAAGTGTGAAAATCAGAACTGCTGTGCTTATTAATAAAGGAAAGAATAAAAATGGAAATCTCAGGTGAGAAATAGTTTCTTTAGAAAAGAAAAAAGAGGCTGGTGAATTAACAGGAGACAGCATAATTTGCTAGAAACCATTTAGCTTTTAAAATATGCACAGTGAACAAACAAACAAAACTGAAAAGGTGGAAGACTTTTTTTTGTCTGATGATTAAACGTGTCAAACCTACAAGTGGACTGATAGGCAGAGAAGATGTACCATATATACTTGTTCATTAGCCCGTTCGTTTATAAGCCGACCCCGCAAGATGGATAGGTAAAAACAGCAAAAACTGTATGACCCTTTCATAAGCCACTTCCCGCAGCTCCCATTGGCTGGGAACGGTAAATCACAGCCACTGGGAGCTGAAGGGCTCTGTGCCTGAGGAAGCTCCAGGTAAACAAAACGTCCCGACCCACCAGCGGCTTACGCTGACGGGCCGGGAGCCAAAGTTTGCCAACTCCTGCTGTATTTTAAAAGCTGGCATTACAAGAAACACTCAAAAGTTTTGCTAAAATGATTTTAATGTAATCTAATGAAAAACCTGTTTTTGTTATAAGAACTGAACAAATATGTATTCACCTTAAAAATTACAGTTAATATTTAAAATCAGTAAATGGATATTTAAAACAAGTAACTTAGAATATGAAACTTTAAAAAGTCTTAAAATCCTTCAAAACCTGAATCAATCTCTGATTCACCAAACAGTTCATTAAACTCTGCTTCACTCACAGCTGCTCCTGCATGGTCATCGTAGATGTCGGCAGTGTTGTCTGACCCATCGAGTACATTGCTGATACAGCATTTCCTAAATGATTTTTCTATCATTTCCGAGGGAATGGACACCCACGCATCCTTGATCCACTGGGCGACCAGACTGATTTCGGGCTTCATAAGATTCCCGCCTTTTGCCAATTCGCCATGCCTGAGCATATCCATTCAGATCACATTTTCCATAGCCTCTCTTTAAAGGGTTTGTTCAGGCAGACATCAAGAGGTTGTAGAACTGAAGTTAAGCCTCCAGGTATTACAGCCAAATTAGTTTTCATATTTTTGGCCACATTTTTCACCTCATCCATCTTGTGTGCCCTGAACATGTCCCAAATGAGCATAGCAGGTTTCTTGAAAAGTGCTTCTGGTCTCTTATTCCACACTTTTTCCAGCCATTCAATAGTCCCACTTTCATCCATCCATCCCTTTTCGTGTGCACGTACAATGACACCAACAGGAAATTTCATGTTTTTAGGCAAGGATTTTCTTTTAAAAAAACCAACAACAACAGGAGGGAGCTTTGATCCATTTGCCAAACACGATAAAACCACCGTAACATGGATTTTTTCATGGCCAGTGGTTTTAATTAAAACTGTTTTTTCACCAACACCGGTTACTGTTCTGTTGCTCGGGAGATCGAATGTCATTGGTGTTTCGTCCATATTTGCTATTTCTGACAGTTCAAATGCCTATTCCTTTTGATATTTTATAATAAGCCTTTGGAAAGATTCGATTTTTTTCTTCCAGATCTCTCGGCAGCTCTTGCGCTATCTTTGTTCGCTGACAAAAACAGAGACTATGATGGTTCAATAAGCGAGTACACCAACTGGCTGATGCGACAAATACTGATGGCTTTACTGACTTGTATTTGTCATCTTTCGACATTTGCAGAGCACGCAGACAAATTCCAGTTCTAGTGACAATGTACCCATACTGTCAACATTCAACAACCCAATTATTGAGATCTCTCTCTCTCCAACTCAGGAAATGAAGTGCACCTCGTTGGACATTTTTTCTTGCTTCTTGGCATGTCTTTTAGTGTTTTATTTTTTCGCCATTCTCTTCCTTGCTTCTCATTGATACAGAATTCACGAGCAGCGGCGCAATTATTGTTTGCTTCTGCATATTCAACAACTTTAAGTTTGAACGCTGCGTGATAAGCAGACCTTTTTCTTTTGATTTCACCATTGTTCATTTTAAATACTAGTATGAAAATAGATTATTATTGTAGTTATAGATTTTGTAGGACTTTAGATAGGAATATCACCTGCTTTATCGTTGTCAAATGATTGTTCTTTATTTCAAAGCAGCTCTGTAGATTGGCATGTCTGTGGGGATAACAGGCAATTTCAATTTCATTAGAGATTCCATTGATTCTGCACGTTATATTTTCATATTGGCTCGAGACTTATGAGGTCCATTGGTAGAAGTGCATGAAGAGATCAAATTACGCAGAAGCGGACTGACATCAGTGCTGTAGTACTATCGTTCATTGTATTTTTCTGATTGGCTTGTAAGGCATAGCATTTTGTGAAACGCATGAGTCAAATGTCATGCAGATCTGCAGCACTGCTCTTTTAGTATTCCTTTCAAGCCAATCTAGTCTACTAAAGAAAGCCTTTGCAACTTTAAAAGGCTGCAGTATTGACATCAATAAATGGGTCGGCAAACTTTGGCTCCCGGCCTGTCAGGGTAAGCCGCTGGCGGGTCGGGATGTTTTGTCTACTTTGAGCGTCTGCAGGTATGGAGCCCCTCAATTCCCTGTGGCCCCGGTTCGCCGTTCCCAGCCAATGGGAGCTGCGAGACTTCCCAACCAATGGGAGCTGCGAGAACAGCGAACCACGGCCACAGGGAGCTGAGGGGCTCCATGCCTGCAGATGCGCCATGTAAACAAAATGACAATGTATTAGATATTCAATTCAATTATTTCATAGAGTTTAAAATCATCAAATTTTGGTGTAGACCCGTTTATAAGCCAACCCCCGCTCTTTGATGCGTCACTTGTTTACCAAAAATATTTGGCTTATGAATGAGTATATATGGTAGTTATTTTACTAGTACCTAAAAATACCATATACATCACCTTGCACACTGTATCTGCTAACAGGGTGAAAAAATTTTTACCGTCACATTGACAAAATAGAACAGTGGAGATTCACTGCAAGCCTATCACTTTGGAATACAGGGCTGTTATTCTGCTTAGTGGTTCAGATTAATTTCTAGACACCTCAAAAAAACTGCACTACTTAAATAACCAATTGTCACAATATATCATCTACCATCTTCACTTCAGAATATTAAAATTAGTCATTGATGCGAGAAATGCCAAATCAATTCTGTCAATTTAGATTTATAAGCAAAAACCAATTATTCCTTCAAGTTGAAAAACAAAGCAATTACTTACTGTGCTGGTTAATAAGCATGCGGAAAGAGATGCGATTGGTGTAGAACCTATCTAGAAAATACTGGATGTTACTGCTAACAAACGGATCAAAGCCATACTTTTCCTTGTACTCAATCACCCCTTGCGCCATGGTAGGCACCACATCATTGTGTCTGTTCCTTACTTTAATTAAAACTTCTAAAAAGCTGAAACACAAAATTAGAAACAGAATGTTAGAGTAACAGGAATCTCTGCATCTCACACTGCGGTTTTCAAATATTCACTTGCATATAAGAGTCTCTTATTGTTTATCCCCCAGAGTCTCCAAAAGTTTATCACAGAAACAAACGTCCAACTACATTACTACCTACCACATGTCATGCTAAAGGGAAATATATTAGGGTGCAACTGTATGTTCAAACTAGTGTAAACATTCAAGGCTTCTTGATAACTCTAGTTATGTCCCATAAAAATTTATTTAAAATTGTGTTTTTAAAATTTGTCTTTCTTCTCTGTGAATCCAGAACAACATATGTCATTTATTCTGCTTGGTTTACAAATTCTGCAGGAGGCAGTGGATTGGTGGGGAGCTGTATCAGAAGAGACCAGTTGGCTGTTTATCAAAATTACCAGAAAGGTGTCCTTACAGTTTGTTTTTAGAGTAGGTACCACATGGAAGGAATTTATGAGGATGGTTATGTTTAAATAAAGAGCAGTATCAGCATGTGCACAGACACAATTCTGTTCAGTTTCTTTTTATGCCTCTAGAGGGCAAAAAAAAACACACAATGGCGCTTTCTCCTTTTTCCTGTAGTATCTTGCCCTTTGAGATCAAGAAGTTTTAGGAGCTTACTTTCATTTATTTTTTAATGATATTGATGCAAGACAACAGTAGGCATATATTATAGAACAGATTTAAAATGTTACTTTCTTGTCAAAGCAGACCACAGCTTGTGATATTTAAAGAATTACCCCTTCCTTTTACATACAATTCTTCTGAGGTACAAAATACTGCAAAGAACCATTCATGTTTTAAAAAAGGATGACTTGAATATCTTATTAATCTCAAAACACGAAAAGTTAGCAACCTTCATCTCTGCCACTTTTCTCATTGACATTAATGACAATCATATACTACATTGACAATAATGCTTTATTCCTTCCTTCAGGATCAAATAGAAACAAATGCAATATACTTTTCAAAAGAAAGCAAAGATGGTGACACTTTTATTAAGTTGTAACTGTGTCTGCAAAACTAAGGAGTCTTTTTATATGCTAACTCTGAAGCAAATTCTCAATGGGTTTATAATGAGCACAGAAAAACAGTATTTGACAAATTGAGTGAATAATTCATTAAATTAGAACCTAAGCACCACCTCTGGAAGGAAATAATAATACATTAGATTGTATGAAGTTATAGAGCATGGAAGACTGATTAGTCACTAGTATTTACTTCTCCTAAGGCCTCGTTTACACTACGGAGTTTTATCAATGCAAGTTATGCTGATGATCAAAAAACACTATAATCACTTTGCTTGTGCACGTTCACATAACGCCCCTTCTGTTGGCAAAGCACATCCACGGTTGGTGCTCTAGCATCGACAGTAAGAGCAATGCACTGTGGGTAGCTATCCCACTGTGCTACTTGCCATCTCGGAATTGTGGGATGGCGGAGTGGATTGCAATGCATCATGGGTGCAATGTTCCATGATGCAGTTTTTTCCATCCCATCATTCCATAGGCTTCTGACTGTTCTGCGGCATTTTTCAATGGCCCCTGTTTACTGTGCACCTGCCATCTCAGTCTGAAAGGATGGAGCCTGCACTGCTGTCTACTGTTGTGGTCACTGTTATGAACACATTGCAGATGGTCTTGCAGTAGATCACAAGCTCCCAATCTGAACAGGAATCAGAGGTGCCTGACCTGCTGTGTGCCATGGAAACAAGCAACACCAGATTACTTTTGGCATTCATGGAGCAGCTGCACATGGTGGACCATTGCTTTTGAGCTTGGGAAACAAGTACTGAATGGTGGGATCGCATGTGATGCAGGTCTGGGATGACAAGCAGTGGCTGCAGAACTTTCGGATGTGGAAAGCCACCTTCCTGGAACTGTGTGAAGAACTCGCCCCAGCATTGCAGAGCAAGGATACCAAAATGAGAGATGCCCTCTCATTGGAGAAGCACGTGGCAATCGCTACATGGAAGCTGGCAACTCCAGACTGCTAGCAGTCGATCATGGTTTGGAGTTTGGAGTTGAGAAATCGACTGTTGGGGCTGCATTAACGCAAATGTGCAGGGCTACTAATCGCATTCTGCTACGAAGGACTGTGACTCTTGGAAGTGTGTGTAAAATAGTGGATGGCTTTGTGTCAATGGGACTCCCTAACTGCGGAGGGGCGATAGATGGCACACACATCTCAATTTTGGCCCTGGACAATTTTGCGATGGAGTACATCAATAGAAAGGGGTACTTCTCTATGATACTGTAGGTGCTTGTGGATCACCATGGATGCTTCACTGACATCAATGTGAGGTGCATACATCTTCAGGAACACTGGCCTGTACAGAAAGCGGCAAGCAGGAACTTTCTTTCCAGACCAGAAGATTCCAATGGGGGATGCTGAAATGCCCATAATGATGGACCCAGCGTGCCCATTACTCCCCTGGCTCATGAAACCTAACAACAGAAACCTAGACAGCACCAAGGAGTGCTTCAACAATAGGCTACGCAGGTGCAGAATGACAGTAGAAAGTGCGTCTGGCGAATTAAAAGCACGCTGGCACTGCTTTTATGGCAGGTTAGACCTAAATGAGGAAAATATTCCCATAGCCATAGCAGCCTGCTGTGCTCTCCATAATATTTGTAAGGTTAAGGGTGAAAAGTTTCCCCTGGGGTGGTGTATGGAGGCAGATCACCTGGTAGCTGATTTTGAGCAGCCAGATACTAAGGCGACTAAGTACAAAATTGTAAACTCTGCCACCATTTTCCACAGCCAGTATCTCATTCCCTAGGATAAGCATGGATGCAAGAGCGCATCTCATGCATGCGTGGGGTTTCAGATCAGGTCCTTATGCTGTTCGCTTGTGTGGCACTTCAGTCCCTGCACAAGGGATTACAGGAAAGTTTCCTACAATGAGGGAAGGAACAAAGCAGCTCTGCCAAGGAACCTTCGGCAGAGGACTGGTGAGTACCTCAAGGAAAGTTTCCTAGAGATCTCTCTGGAGGATTCCCATGTAATCTCTGGTTTCAGAGTAACAGCCGTGTTCGTCTGTATTCGCAAAAAGAAAAGGAGTACTTGTGGCACCTTAGAGACTAACCAATTTACTTGAGCATAAGCTTTCGTGAGCTACAGCTCACTTCATCGGATGCATACTGTGGAAAATACAGAAGATGTCAAAATTCAGAAATCTCTGTGCACATTAACACTGTTCCATTGCTCCAAAGGGGAACGTGAAGCACACGCAAACACAGCTAGTCTCATACATATCTATCCCTTCACCCACTTCTAGAATATAACAAAGAAAAGGACAACTCCACCTCATATGCAGCATCAACTCAAGAAGATCACTTATCAGAGCTCCCCATGTGTGCATCATGCACACCAGAGACGGAGTGCTGGGATTGGCTCAAACCCTCATGGGTCGAGAAGAGGTCCTGGCTTGCCATGTTACCGGATGACCCTATCGCCTGTCCCATCTCGTCCTCCAACTCAACCTCTTCGCCCACAACTTCATCCTCAGGGTCGAGCCTGCTGTCTCCAACCCTGCTGAAGTATCCATGGGGCTCTTGGTCGTGGAGGTGGGGTCACTGCCGAGGAGGGCATCCAGCTCCTTATAGAAGCAGCAAGTCTTCAGCGCAGCACCGGAGTGACCACATGACTCTCTTGCCTTCTGGTACACCTACCTCAGATCTTTTACCTTTGCACAACGCTGATGTGTCCTGTTTGTAGCTCTTCTCCAACATGCCACGAGAAATCTGACTAAGTATCGAAGCTCCTACAGCTGGAGTGAAGCTAGGACTGCACCTCCTCCTCTCCCCACAGTGCCAGCATATTCAACAACTCAGATGTGCTCCAAGCAGGAAAGCATTTGCTGTGTGGAGCCGCCATGGTTAGCTGGGAAGATGCGATATGAACTGTCCACCCCAAGCAAGCAGGAAGTGGAATTTCAAAAATTCCTGGGCCTTTAAAGGGGGAACGGTGTACCTGGGTGCAGGGTAGTAGAGGTGTAACTGCTGACCAGAGTGTTCAGAATGGACATTATGGGGCACCTCCTGGAGGCCATATACAGCGACATAACCAAGCGCAGTGTCTACACTGACACTTTGTCGATGTAACTTAGCCACAAAAAGCTCTACACCTCTTGTCAAGGTAGTTTTATTTTGTCAGCAAAGCAGGAGAGTTTTGTCGGCAGAAGGAGTATTGTAGTGTGTACACCTCCACTGTTTTGTCGATAAAAACGGACTTTTGGAGACAAAACTCTGTAGTGTAGATAAGGCCTAAAAGTCAATATATAACCTCTCAGATTAAAGTTGCAAGTACTCAAAAAGGGCTTTAATTGCTTATTTGTAAACAAAGGAATTGTCACCACATACCTGGATTTTTTATAGGGTATTCAGAAGTTTTAAACAGTCCTGTGATTAAACCCAATTACTCAATTAGAGTGGAGAGTGATGCCTCCAGTCTGTCCCTCTTTACTTTATCTCACACCATTCCTCAAAGTTAAAAAAGGGGAAAAAGCCATTTTATCAGTTTCTTAAAACTGGTATCTATTTCCCACTTTCTTATGTTCTTCAGGCCTATAGCACGGTTGGGAAGTAAAATGTACTGTGACCGTTTGTATTCCTATGTTCACCCCTTTTACAGGACTGATACATTTTGTACAAAATATGCCTTGTGTATATTTTCCCAAAAGATGCCATTTGAAAACTCAATTTGCCAATTACTGTCCTAGTCCAATGCGTGTGGGCAACGTTGTATGTAAAGGTATATGATTCTACTATATGATACTACTGAGACATATTCCAAGTCTGCAAAAACAGCCACAAACCAGTTCCTCAAAAACAAAAGGCAAACCAATACCTCAGCCAGGTGTCAACAAGATCAAATAGACTATCACCTGGTGACTATTCTTTGGCAGAAAAAAGGGCGTTAGCAAGAAATTTACATCTTGACAAAGAAACTGTTGGAGGTTCCCATCACCGCAGACTTTCTGTCTTCCGAACCTCAGTTGGAGATAATTTTCAAAGAAAAAGAGAACTATAAGAAAGGAGAACAGAAGCCCCAAAAGATTCCTCCCTTTCTCTTTGCCCACAGCACCAACACGCCCCGAACAACAAGGAAATTAACACTGAACTGGGGGAGGGGTTGTGGCTGAAAGGAATCCAGCCAGTAAGACTGCTGAAGCATGCGGTGAGAGAAATCTTTGCTTGGAATTCATTTAGCTAGTTAAATTAGATATTAATTGCATTTTACCCCTTTTTTTTTTATAACCAATTTTGACTTGTATGCCTCATTACTTGTAATCACTTAAAATCTTTCTTTCTGTAGTTGATAAACTTGTTTTATCTAAACCAGTGTATTTGAGCATGAGCTTTCGTGAGCTACAGCTCACTTCATCGGATGCATCCTGGATTATTTCAAATTAACATTTGAAATTTCATGTAGCTCACGAAAGCTCATGCTCAAATACATTGGTTAGTCTCTAAGGTGCCACAAGTCCTCCTTTTCTTTTTACGAATACAGACTAATACGGCTGTTACTCTGAAACCTGAACCAGTGTGTTTGCTTTGAAGTGTTTGGGAAACTCCATTCCACATAACAGGATTTGTGAATATAATTTTTTATTAATGAAATGATGGACTTTATATGAGCTTGTACTGTCCAGAAGGAGAGAGCCTGGCACTACAAGATGCATATGTTCGGGGAAAGTCTGGGACTGGGAGTTTGCTGGTGTCGCCCTGCAGTGTAATTCATTGGTGGTTCGCTAGTACTCGTACAGTAATATCTGGGAGTAATTCACATGCTGAAGGCTGCGTGTGAGCTGAGCAAGAGTGGTTGCTCTCACAGTGAACAGTGTAAAAGGCACCCCAGGCTGGAGAACTGAGTGGCCACAGCTGTTCTACAGTCCAGATTGTACCCTGGGTAATGTCACATGTACCTCTCCTAATGAGTAATAATGTATCTATTTTCCCTAAAGATGCTTTCCCCTTCACCCTACATGGCTGATTGTGAAGGAACGCTCCTCTTGTAAAATAACTTATTCACCATCTCCTATCTAATCAGCAATTCTTAAGTGCCTCCACAAATGGCTCATCTAGTCTTTCAAAGTGACATCTTACTTTGCAAAATAAGCAGTAATGTGGAAGTCTTAATAGATACTGCCTAATCCCAAATCTAAAGACTTTTAAAATAAAGAAGGGCTGTTCTTACATACTCACCTACCTTGCTGATTGAACAAGCATCCCCTCTTCAAAACTACTTTAATGCTTAAGGGTCCAGAGATTCTTTTAAATAGATTAGGCCTTTCTGATTATGTGTGATCTGTAACTACTGAAATCTCAAAGTTAAATGCCAAGAAAAAAGAGATTTCAGTCCTCTTCTTCCTAGCTGTGAATACCAAAATCATTTTTTTGGTTGCAAAGAAGTACAGGAACATAAACTCCTATTTTCTCTTCTGCAAATAGAGAGATAGTGCCACAAGGAAACAAACTTGAATTTCTTTATGTTTCATATCAGAAAGCATGCCTGCCTAGAAACCAGAATCCTTCAGTGCTACAGAGGACAACATATATTATAAAGGAATCCTTAGTTATTTCTAAGGCCTGGGCTACACTGTGTGGGGAGGTCGAACTAAGATACGCAACTTCAGCTACACTATTCAATTACACTATTCCAAATCGCACCTGGACCTGCAGCTAGCAAGAGATGTCAAGAGTAACGAGAAGGGTTTCTTCAGGTATGTTGGCAACAAGAAGAAAGCCAAGGAAAGTGTGGGCACCTTACTGAATGAGGGAGGCAACCTAGTGACAGAGGATGTGGAAAAAGCTAATGTGCTCAATGCTTTTTTTGCCTCTGTCTTCACTAACAAGGACAGTTCCCAGACTGCTGCGCTGGGCATCACAACATGGGGAGTAGATGGCCAGCCCTCTGTGGAGAAAGAGGTGGTTAGGGACTATTTAGAAAAGCTGGATGTGCACAAGTCCATGGGGCCGGACGAGTTGCATCCGAGAGTGCTAAAGGAATTGGCGAATGTGATTGCAGAGCCATTGGCCATTATCTTTGAAAACTCGTGGCGAACGGGGGAAGTCCCAGATGACTGCAAAAAGGCTAATGTAGTGCCAATCTTTAAAAAAGGGAAGAAGGAGGATCCTGGGAACTACAGGCCAGTCAGCCTCACCTCAGTCCCCGGAAAAATCATGGAGCAGGTCCTCAAAGAATCAATCCTGAAGCACTTACATGAGAGGAAAGTGATCAGGATCAGTCAGCATGGATTCACCAAGGGTAGGTCATGCCTGACTAATCTAATCGCCTTCTATGATGAGATTACTGGTTCTGTGGATGAAGGGAAAGCAGTGGATGTATTGTTTCTTGACTTTAGCAAAGCTTTTGACATGGGCTCCCACAGTATTCTTGTCAGCAAGTTAAAGTATGGGCTGGATGAATGCACTATAAGGTGGGTAGAAAGTTGGCTAGATTGTCGGGCTCAACGGGTAGTGATCAATGGCTCCATGTCTAGTTGGCAGCCGGTGTCAAGTGGAGTGCCCCAGGGGTCGGTCCTGGGGCCGGTTTTGTTCAATATATTCATAAATGATCTGGAGGATGGTGTGGATTGCACTCTCAGCAAATTTGCGGACAATACTAAACTGGGAGGAGTGGTAGATACGCTGGAGGGCAGGGATAGGATACAGAGGGACCTAGACAAATTGGAGGATTGAGCCAAAAAAAATCTGATGAGGTTCAATAAGGATAAGTGCAGGGTCCTGCACTTAGAACGGAAGACCCCAATGCACAGCTACAGACTAGGGACCGAATGGCTAGGCAGCAGTTCCGCAGAAAAGGACCTAGGGGTGATAGTGGACGAGAAGCTGGATATGAGTCAGCAGTGTGCCCTTGTTGCCAAGAAGGCCAATGGCATTTTGGGATGTATAAGTAGCGGCATTGCCAGCAGATCGAGGGACGTGATCGTTCCCCTCTATTCGACATTGGTGAGGCCTCATCTGGAGTACTGTGTCCAGTTTTGGGCCCCACACTACAAGAAGGATGTGGATAAATTGGAGAGAGTCCAGCGAAGGGCAACAAAAATGATTAGGGGTCTGGAACACATGACTTATGAGGAGAGGCTGAGGGAACTGGGATTGTTTAGTCTGCAGAAGAGAAGAATGAGGGGGGATTTGATAGCTGCTTTCAACTACCTGAGAGGTGGTTCCAGAGAGGATGGTTCTAGACTATTCTCAGTGGTAGAAGAGGACAGGACAAGGAGTAATGGTCTCAAGTTGCAGTGGGGGAGGTTTAGGTTGGATATTAGGAAAAACTTTTTCACTAGGAGGGTGGTGAAACACTGGAATGCGTTACCTAGGAGGTGGTAGAATCTCCTTCCTTAGAAGTTTTTAAGGTCAGGCTTGACAAAGCCCGGGCTGGGATGATTTAATTGGGGATTGGTCCTGCTTTGAACAGGGGGTTGGTCTAGATGACCTCCTGAGGTCCCTTCCAACCCTGATATTCTATGATTCTATTGGCGTAGCTGAAGTCGAAGTATCTTAGTTCGACTTACCTGGCCGTCCTCACGGCGGCGAGTCGACCATGGCGGATCCCCATCGACTTCGCTTACTCCTCCTGCCAAGGTGGAGTACAGGCATCGATTCGGGGATCGATTTATCACATCTAGACGAGACAAGATAAATCGATCCCCGACAGATCGATCACTACCCACCAATCCGGCGGGTAGTGAAGATGTACCCTAACATGCAACTGCTCCTCCTCCTATCTTCAAAGATGCTTTACTTCGCTCTTGAAGATATTCCTTTCTATGAACTAAGATAGACCTAAACATTTTTTTAAAAGGCTAACAACCTGAATATATTTATGTGTATTTATGAGTTTACCACTTTTCCTTAATCTGCTATGCTCCATGTCTGTCAAGTTGGCCCCTGATCTTTTCACTTTAGGCTGTAGACGAGCACCATTTCAAACAAAGCTCACATGACACCAGAATGAAGAAATTTATTAATATGCTGAGTTAGTCACTTGTAACCAAGTTTCAAAATACTGCATACTACTTCTCCAAAGCCACAGTGAGTAACACCGAGTTCCACAGAGCAGGAATTCTTAGAAAGCTGGTTGAACCTAGTCAACTTCATGTGCTTTGGCAGATGCGCATGAAGGCAGCATCAGTAAGAAGACGACGAGTTCTTTACCCCTTCATTTGGTAGCTGCCTATCCAGAAACAGTAGCTACATGAAGACAAGCTGAGATGATGTAACAAGATGCATAGTAGGTCTTAGTAGTAAATACATTTGGAGAACTCTATTGGCAAATAACCTTGTATTTTTCATGAAAAAAATCTTTCACTGATTCCCCCCCCACTCACAGAGATTACTTAGCATTAACCCCTTTGGAGCAAGGCTGAAGAGCTCCATAATTTGTAAACAGACTGAAGGAGCAGTTTTACCAAAATATGTATCAGATCTAACTTCTGATCTGGCTTTTGTATCAACACAAGAGTGTCACCACAGCTTTAGCAGAGTAAGCGTAGCAACCTTCTGTAATGGCAATTTCTGAATAAGACTCAATTCAAGTGACTATCCATTTAGATTACTACTGATTGGATATGTTAACCCTTTTTGGCCTACCCTCATAAACAGAAGAAAAGAGTTAAGCAAAAACTTTCATCTTGCCACATAAAAGTGGAAGGCATTTTTGATATCCAGCTTATGGAGAAAAGTCTTCCACTTGAAGGATTTAGAATGAGAGACAGGCAGAGGGACTTACTTTAAATGGAATTAGTATACAAGTTGAATAAGAAATTTGTGATGAAGTTTGAGAATCACTTAAAAACCAAGAATGAAACATGAGGACATATCTTATTTACCTTTCTGGAAGAGAATATAGCTATTAAAAATGTCAGTTTAAAGTGCAGTTCTGGTCTGCACAGGAAAAAACTAAACATGACATATTTCTCAACAGATCAGCCCCAAGTTTAATCCATTTACTTTAATGACTAAAAGAATGTATTACTTCAATACGGTTAGCACTGCAGAACCAATACAACTGATGGAGCATCAGCAGAGTTTTATTCCTTCTCATGCATCATCAACAAAATTGTCTACCAAGTTTAAAATGAAGGGCCAAATTCTGTGTTCAGTCATACCTATGTAAACGCAAAAGAATCATATGGTTATGCAGATGTAATGGAGAACTTTTGGAACTTGTTTCCTCCTCAGCTCTGTAATAGTCCAAGTCCATTAGCCTTCAGAGTCCCCCATCTTTTCTCCCTTGACTATGAAGATATGAATGTAGGACAGGGCTGAATAGCAGTGGTGTTGGATTCTGTTAATTATTTTTTGTTATGCTGTTGGTGGGTTATTTGATACGATTTGGGGTAACTGATGGGTCTACCTGTTTATTAGTATATTTTTAAGAGTGTCAGGGGTGCCTGCAGAATTGGATGGACTCTCTAAATTGCAGTTTAATAAACATCTAAAGTAAACAAAAACACAGAATCTACAGAACCTTTACTTTAATGGTAATGATACATGAGCAAGAAAGGACTTTCCAGTCTGAGGTAGAGTGTTTGTTACTATAAGAAAATCAGAATAAGACTGATCTTCAGTGGAAGTTGTGGCTTGCTTTCCTCTGATATGAATTTGGCCCATGAAACCTTTCACCTTAAAGTCATTAGTCTGAATTCAGCTCTGATAGATAGCAATGAAGGGTTAAATCCTATACCCACTGTAATCAATGGCAAAACTCCCATTGATTCCAATAGTGACAGGATTTCACCCAAAGTAATTTTTATTGTATGGTACATGTTCTGTTCCAAGTTATAGACCTGTTTGAAATATTAATACATTAACATAATACGTTAAAATACTATAATAGAGTACCTGAGCTCAAGGAAAACAGAGTACCTAAGTAGGGGGTTTTTTTGTATTAAAAGTGTTTGGTACCTTTAGTATACCTTTATTTATATATACTTTTTTCTTTTACATACCTTTAATTTAACGCATTATACAGTATTGCAAGTTAGGAACTAGCAGGATACAGCGTAGGCTGTTCAAAAAAACTTAGGTTTTATGTTTTAGTTATTACAAACTCAGTCTTAACTACCTGAATTCTACATTACAAATTTGATTATTTCTATGCTGTTACAATAAACAGAAATCCTGGCTTTTAACAGATCTTTTTTCTGGTGGTTTTACTTCTAAAATAAATCATTACTTACTTATCCAGAATATGAGGATCCTCAGGGCTTTTATTTTCATATTCTAAAAGCTCAAGAAAACTTTGCATGTACCTGAAATATAAAGAGATGTGACATTAAGAACTACAGATAAAACATTCACAGACACTTAAGTGACACAGAAGCCCACTCAGACAGATCATATCTGGCCGTGGCACTCTTACTGAACCACAACTTCAATGATCACCACTTATCCATTAAACTCTCTCTAGAACTCTTCTGCACCAATATCAACTTCCTGGACACCATGATCAGCTTCAGCAATGGATCCCTACTGACCACTGTATACAAGAAAGCCATGGCTTATCACACTTACCTACGCAGATCAAGTAACCAGCCCAAATACATCAAGAAACCTGTTACCTGCAGCCAGGCACTCAGATACCACAGAATATACTCAATGGAGAAAGTCCAGGATACACACCTTAACACACTTAAAACTGCCTTTCACCAAACAAGAACTCTCCCCCAGAGAAGTAGATGATGTCATGGAACAGGCCACTCAAATACTCCAAGAGAAACTCCTTCAAAACAGGAAAAAACCCTCTGACCGCCTACACCTAGCTGTTATCTACCACCCCACACTGGAACCCATACAGAGTATCATTTAACATATACAACCCATACCTGTTGGGGAACACATCATGAAAGAAATCTTTCCCAAACCCCCTCTTCTGGTCTTCAAACAGACACCCCGCCCTGCAATCTCACCAACCTCATTATCAGAAGCCAGTTCCCCACAGACTAGGACCCACCAACTCAACGCAGCACCAGACCCTGCCATAACTGATGAAAAACTTGCAGACATATACAATGGTCAATACCCTCCAACACACTTTTCAAGATCCAGGGGTCATACACATGCCTATCACAATATGTTGTGTACCTCTTCCAGTGCACTACATACCCCAATAATTGTGTGGGTGAAACCAAACACTACACTTTTGAATGAATTCACAGAGTAAAATAATAAAAGACAAAGACACCATATCACCTGTGGGCAAACACTTTTCACAAAATGACAACTCCATATCTGACCTCTCAGTCCTCGTCCTCAAAGGAAACCTACACAACACCTTCAACAGACAAGCTCGAAAGCTTAAATTCGTAATTTTGCTAGACACTAAAAATCAGGGTTTTAATACAGACACTGGATTTATGGCTTGTTACAACAATCTGTAACCCACTAACATCCGTTTTTTCTCCTATGACTGCAGCCATCTTAACGGGTTACTTCAAACTGAATAGTATCCTACAGTGTGTTAACTACGTATGTTAAACAATCTGTTACAACTTGTATTTAGCTGTGACACCCTGAGTAGGTTTATCAGACCTGAAGAAGAGCTCTGCGTAACTCAAAAGCTTGTCTCTCTCACCAACAGAAGTTGGTCCAATAAAAGGTATTGCCCCACCCATCTTGTCTCTCTAATAGGAACCTAAATCACTTTTGAAACTTTTACCTTAGGACTATAATTTTGTCTGAAACAAAAACATATGCAGTACACAAAAAGAGTTCCCTGCAAAGACTGCTACAAAGTGGGACATTTCCAAGGAAAGCAAAAAAAGGACAGTCAGAATCAGCATGCATGAAAAAAAAAAAATCATTTAAAAAACCAAAAAACAAAATTCCACACTTTTAAATTAAAAAAAATTCTAATTTAAATAACCAATTTAAATTAAATACAGGTTCATTTTTAAAAAATAAACCAACCTATGTTAAGGCAAATTTATAATAATCCCTAAAAATAATTTAAATTAAATACAAAATAATAATATTAAGCAGTACATGTTGGCTGCCAAGTTTTAAAGAAAGTCAAACCATTAAAATGGTTGAAGTCACTGGCTAAAGCACCTGAAACAGGAGGCCTTGGGAATATGCATCAGAGTGCAGATTGCAGGTATCAGTGGCAACTGTGATGGTAAAAAGAAAAGGAGTACTTGTGGCGCCTTAGAGACTAACCAATTTATTTGAGCATAAGCTTTTGTGAGCTACAGCTCACTTCATCGGATGCATACTGCGGAAAGTACAGAAGACGTTTTTATACACACAAACCATGAAAAAATGGGTGTCTATCACTACAAAAGGTTTTCTCTCCCCCCACCCCACTCTCTGGCTGGTAATAGCTTATGTAAAGTGATCACTCTCCTTACAATGTGTATTACCCAGAAACCCTGAGCTCTCCACACCCCCAGTCTAGTAGGCGGAGACTAGGGGCAGTGGGTTTGAGGGGGGCTCCATGAGCTACACTTTAACAGTAAAAAAGCTGCAGTTTGGCCACCCCTGCTTTATACCCTCAGCTTAAAGCATGAGGGAAGCCAGAGCGCAGGCATGGCTGCCCCATGGGTACCACTAGGGAAAACTTTCCAGCACTGATGCATGACACACACACACACACCTATGGTGGAACAGACACATGCATTCACTTGAAGAAACAACGTTGCTTAAAAATACCAAATTGTTAAAGACGTTGACAAGCATGCTTGAAGCTGCAACCGCCACCGCTGTAATTTTAGATGCAATTCTCCTATCGGCAGCCAGCAAAATCCATGCATTCTTGCCCTTTGGGAATGCCTTACTTTTAAAAGCAAATTAAATGTGATGTTTCCCATTTATATTAATTCAGTATACACAAAAGTCTTGTACTTCTTGTGACACTAGCTGATTAAAACATGACCATACAGATCATTATTGCAACCACTGTTATACATTTGCAACAAATCTTGTACGAAATGTGGTATGTAAGATGTCTATGGAAAGGTTATGATTTGCTGAGTATGATTATGCTATTTGTATGCATCATTTTTGTATTTAATGTTATGAGTATTGGCTCTATACCTGTATTTCTAATATGTTTGCTTCTGGGAAACACCAACAAGATGTTTAGCCAGCACATTGTGAACTATACAAATTAAGTGGCTCATTAAGAAACACTTAACTGACATTGGACCATGGACCATGCCCATCTACACTGAATGGACTGTCCTGCAAACGTACTGTCTGGAGTATAGGTAATCAGCTCAGTGGTAGCTGATGACAGAACGAGGAGTAATGGTCTCAAGTTGCAGTGGGGGAGGTTTAGGTTGGATATTAGGAAAAACTTTTTCACTAGGAGGGTGGTGAAACACTGGAATGCGTTACCTAGGGAGGTGGTGGAATCTCCTTCCCTAGATATTTTTAAGGTCAGGCTTGACAAAGCCCTGGCTGGGATGATTTAGTTGGGGATTGGTCCTGCTTTGAGCAGGGGGCTGGACTAGATGACCTCCTGAGGTCCCTTCCAACCCTGATATTCTATGGTTCTATGATAATGGCTTCCTGCAATGACTAGGGTAGAGAGCTCTCCTAGCACTGTAAAAAAAAACCCCACCACCACGAGGGGAGTAGCTCCCAGCACTGGTTGCACTGTCTACACTGCCACTTTACAGTGCTGAAACTTGCAGTGCTCGGGTTGGGGGGGGGGGGGAGGGGAGGTGTTCCCACACCCCTGAGCGAGAAAGTTGAGGCGCTGTAAAGTGGCAGTGTAGACAAGGCCTATGTGAAATCACGCATCCACAGGTGACTTGCCCATGTGACTCCAAACTCTCATCTTGTCATCTGTAACTTTCCACTAGCTGTGCTCAGGGCTTTGTTTGAAACAATGGGTTTCCCTCCACATGGCAGAAGATATAAAAGGCCCTGGAAATCCCTCCATTTTGCCTCTTTCCTGCTCAAACCTCTGGACAATGGACTAACGGGAGCATTCTAACCAATGGACTGAGGACCTTCCAATGATTCGGAAGCAGCCAGAGACTTGAGTTAAGCCAGCAGTTGATTCCATCACTGCTACAAGCCTGAACCAAGAACTTTGCATTTATTGTACGTATTTGATTCCTTTAACCAATTTGAACTCTTGCCTTTCATTCTTTTCTTTTTATAAATAAACCTTTAGATTTTAGATACTAAAGGATCGGAAACAGTGTGATTTTTGGGTAAGATCCGAGTTGTATATTGACCCGGGTATGTGGCTGCTCCTCTGGGATAAGAAGAACCTGTTATTTGACGAAATTGGTTGTAAAGATCCACTCATCTTCGAATCTAGTGTTTTTGGTGGTGATATAAATATCTAAAGAAACTGCTTTTATGGCTTCCTGTTAGCCAATGTGGTCAAACAGAAGTTTACTTTTGTAGCTGGTTTGGTATTTCTCAAGGGAGAATAACCTCCAGTTCTGGGGTATATCTGCCACATTTCTAAGCAGTTTGTCCTGAATTTGGTATTCTCAGTTGTGTCCCACAAAGGCATGGTTACACTTGTGAAAAATTCACAGGTTGATGGATTTATGACAATTTGAAAGTACTAGACAATATTTAAAATATGAAAAAACATTTAGAAGGTGACTAATTTCAGGTATAATAAATTTTGTCCAAGATTCTTCATCAATAAATTTTTAAGGTGACCTGTTAAGACCCTTGAATTTCAGCACCCCCCCCCAAAAAAAAAGATTTATACTTCTGACAATATTAATGAGTTAGTAAATTTGGTCCTAATACGGGTAAATATTTTTCTTTTTAAAAAACATTTGGTGGTCAAAACAAAATATTTGAGAGAGAAACATAACAAACATCATTTGAGGAAATACAAACATCAATACCTTTTAACAACTGTTTAGAGTCAACACTTGGATATGGAAATACAAAGCTGAAAATATTTGTTGCAATTTCTCACAATAAAATCTTATCTGTTACAAGTCCAAAACCACATGTATTTCTATTTTCTCAAAAAACAGCTCTCTTTCTGATCTATTATTTCACACATGGTGTTTTTATTAAACAGAAGATAAAGAATTTAATCTTCCAAAAAGGAACCCATAACAATAAACATAATATCTTCCTCTAATCATGGACTTCAAATGTCATTTCCTGAACTATCAGAAAAAACTCCATCTGTGAGTTTAGCAATCAGATGTCTGCGTCATCTTGAAGACATTGGTGAGCCACTAATATGCTGACAATAAAAGATGGTTACCTACTTTTTTGTAACTGTTGTTCTTTGAGATGTGTTGCTCCTTCTCGGGTGCCCGCTGTGCCGGGGGCAGGTTGTCTGATGCAGCCTGGGAGGAACAATGGGAGTACGGAACCGGTACAACAGGTACACCCCACGGGTTCCAGTACTGCCACTGGACAGGCCATTGCCCCCGCCTCCACACCACTGCCACAGGAGCCACACTGGTCTTGCGGGTCAGTGGTGATTTGCCTTTTATAGGTGAGGGGCTGAACTCCCCTTGAGGCTTGGACCCTTCCCGTGTTAACTTTGCCCTTCCGATGACCAGGGTGGAGCCATAGATGCCTGCATCTGCTGATTGACCCTAGTCGGTGTCCGGTAAGGAGAGAGTGAAGACTGGTGCCTGTCCAAGGAGCGGTACCGGGGAGCCAGAGATTGTTGCCATGACCGGGAACGATCCCGCACGCAGGGGGATTGATGCTGGGAGACTGCCTACGCCAGAGGTGGGCAAACTTTTTGGCTCAAGTGCCACATCTGGATATGGAAATTGTATAGCGGGCCACAAATGCTCACAAAATTGGGGTTCAGATGAAGGAGGGGGTGAGGGCTCCAACTGGGGGGGGGGCGGGCTCTGGGATGGGCCAGAAATGAGGAGTTCAGAGTGTGGGAGGGGGCTCCGGGCTGGGGCACAGGGTTGGGGTGTGGGAGGTGGTAAGAGCTACAGCTGGGGGTGTGTGCTCTGCGGTGGGGCTGAGGATGAGGAGTTGGAGGTGCAGGAGGGTGCTCCAGGCTGGGACTGAGGGGTTCGGAGGGCGGGAGGGGGATCAGGGCTGGGGCAAGGGATCGGGACACAGAAGGAGGTCGGGGTGCAGGCTCTGGCAACGCTTACCTCAAGCAGCTCCCAGAAGCAGAGGCATGACCCCCCTCCGGCTCCTACACAGATGGGGACTGAGGATACAGTGCTGGGATCCAAGGCCAGAGCAATGGGGACTGACACCTGTGGTCTGGGGATCAGGGACGCTCTGCTGCTTTAGGGGGTGGTCCCATAACTGGCTTGCCCATAGATGCCAAGGCCTTGGCTGGGTCCATCATCTGGCTTGGCTTCTGCTGTGCCGGTCGGCCTGCTTGCTCTTTTCCCACGGGGCCGACTTCAGGCACAGATGACCATACTAGGGGCCGGGACCCGTTGCTGCTCCCAGGAGCAGGAGGCGGGCCTCTGGCTGGACTAGGGGGTCCGACTGCAGCAGTACCCACAAGCAGCTCCGGGGTGGCCATGTGGCCTGACAGGTCTTTTGCCCGAAGTCCCCTTTTCCTGCACTGCTGGAGGCCCAGCAACTTCAACTGCTTCTTAGGCACCAGGGAGGGAGAATGGTGCCAGGAGGGTTCCGGTGCCAGTGATGAGCTGCGCACCAATCCCAAGATTCCAGGCATGGAGTCCAATCAAGAGGGACAAAGCACAGCCTCCACAAGGAGAGTCCTCAGGCAGATATCCCGCTCCTTCTGAGTTCAAGGGTGAAAGTTTTTGCAGATCCTGCACTTATCCTTTCTGTGGGACTCCCCCAAACACTTTAAACTGCTCTTGTGGGGGTCACTAATGGCAATTGGCCGGCTGCACGATGAACATGGCTTAAAGCCTGGAGAACAGGGCATGCCCAGCTCCGAGGCGAAGTCCCAGCCTAGACTCTAACTCCTAAACAACTACTCTAACACTTAGACTTAGTTAGACCTTTAAGTTAACAACGAACAACAAAGGTGACAGAATAATGGACTGTAAGAACCGCTAATGCTCCTAAGAAGGAACTGAGAGGATGTAGGGTCAAGCAGCGCCTAATATACCAGCACATGAGCGTGGCATTCAAGAGGGCACTACAGCCAATCCTACGGGTACCGCTAAGGCAAAAATCTCCGATCACTGTGCACATGGGCATGCACACACCTAGAATGGAATCGACATGAACAAGCACTCAAAGAAAAACTAACTATACACATTTGCGTATCACAATACAGAGAGGCAAGGATAGCTCAGTTTAAAGCAAGATCTTAACTCAGAATGCAAATATTCCTAACTTCCATAGCTCTACTGTATTTTTCACACATTAATTCACTTTCAAATTTCATGTACACCACTACCCCGATATAACGCGGGTTTGCATACAACGTGGTAAAGCTTCGACACGCTGCTCTGAGCAGCGTGTCAAAGGTGCCAGGCCGGGCCAGGACCAAAGGGTTGGATAAGGGGCAGAGGGTCTCGGGGGAGGTCAGGGGCTCCCCCATCCCCAGGGTCTGGGAGGCAGGAGCTCTGGGGGGGCATTTCAGGGGGCCCCACAGTCCCAGAGTGGCCTGGGGAATTAGTGGAGGGCCGGAAGCAGCCCGCTCCGCTTCCCTCACCCCAGCCCCAGCTGTGTTGCTCAGGGGAGGGGGTTTGGGGGAAGGGATCCCCCCTGCACGCACTGGCAGCGGCAGAAGCGGAGCAGCCCGGCCCCAGCCTGCTCCACTCCGCCAGCTCCCAGCCGCAGGATTCCGTTTGCCGCTGCAGGTGAGTGCGGGACCTTTCCCCAACCCTCCCCGCAGCAACACAGCTGGGGCCGAGGCAAGGAAAGCGGAACGGTCTGGGGCCGCATCACTCCAATTCCCACCACAGGTGAGTGCGGGAGGCGTCCTTTCCCCAACCTCCCAGCACTCAGCATCGGCTGGAAGTGGAGAGCCGCGGCTGGGAGGTGGCGGAGTGGAGCGGGTTGGGGCTGCGTTGCTCCGCTTCCCGCCGCTGCCAGTGAGTACCTGTCACGGGGCGGGGTGTGCGGATAGGGGTCAGAGCAGTCAGGGAACAAGGAACGGGGGGGCCAAAGCAAGTTCGATATAACACGGTCTCACCTATAACACGGCGAGATTTTTTGTCTCCCGAGGACTGCATTATATCGGGGTAGAGGTGTATTTGGCATATAGACTTACTGATTTGTAGGTAATGAAGTTTGAAATGATCTGTAAGAAAACAGCTGGCATTGCATGATGTTTTTACATGAATAAGACAAGTTTAAACCAAATATTGCACAAAATCTAACACTAATCTAGATTTTTTTAGGTCTGAAGTTTGAGATACAACCGAACATTAAATAATTAACCTATTACTTTACCACCTGAAAAGACTAAAGTTACTGAATTCCCATCAAGGTAAGATGCAACTTATGAATACAAAAATTGTGGTCAAATTCACTCGCAAAACTCTGCAGAGTATGCAAAGATATTTTTACATAAATTTTGTGGATTAATTCTTCTCAAACATGAACAGCTGTGCCTTGTGGCAGAACTTGTTCAGAGCCCAATGAATGTAGCCAAGGAAGAAGTTTACAGACCTTTGCTCAACTTACAAGTAAAGCAGAGATAAATGGTATTGAGTAGATGCCAGAATTTGGTATTAACACTAATACAAATCAGCTGAGAAGATAAGACGAATAGTTTGTCTCAGCCAACTGGACAAACTACAGAGTTTTGCAGTTCCAAGGTACCAACTGAATCAAAGCTGCCATTTTAAACCTTTAAAAACACAAGCTATGAGAGCAGGAAAAGCTTAAATCAGTTTTCAATTTTTGTGATGAGGGGATAGCTGGAGAAAAAGCAAACATTTAAAATATATGCAGGGACTTATTTCTTCTGATGCAAGAATCCATGACAGCTACAATTAAATTAGGTTGATGTTTAGTCTTTCCTTTAAAAATGAAGCAGGCCTTGTAGCAGCTACTGATTTAGCACTCTAAACTCTTCCACTGAAATCACTCGTGCACAGAATTTCTGGGCTCCAACTCAAAAAACCAATTTCTGAGTCCCCATTCTATCTCTGAAAATTGTATTAGACTATTTGTTTAGTATCAAACAGCAGAAATGAGGCCTCATTTGTATAGGTATACTAGTTCAACAGGGGAAAAATGTTATAAAAATAAATTATTCAAATTACACAACTGGATAATAAGATCCATTTTCACAAGTACAACTTTTAAATACATTTACAGTAGCAGAAATGTACTGATTTCTTAATCCACTCTCCATACTTACCAACTCTGAACTAGCCCAACTGAAGGCCTGTTTAGCAAGTTATCAGGCAGCAAATTGACTTCTCTCATGGTATTAGCTAGCCGCACAGGAAGTTCTTTCCGTAGGAACATATATGATGTTTTCTCACATGCATTATCACGTCCTGTTAGAAAAAATAAAGAATTCTATTGCAATAGACTATTGTTTAGAATTTGCAACTCTAGAATGAAAGTACCCTTAAGTCTGGTCCCCCTTTGATCCCTCCAGTTCCCTTCTTCAGGACACCACATTTATCTTTACCTCTTTAGCTCCTTTCCCATTTCCATCTGTCAGTACGCCTTCCAAAGCCCTCTTTCCCTCATATCTTCAGGTTCCACCTGTCTGAGAAGGTCCTGCCCCGAATTCATTCTTCCAAGCTTTACCCAATCACAATTTGTCTCTAGTGCTCAAAACCTCTATCCCAGCCATACTCACATGATTGAAAAAAACTTACTGTAAAAGAAAAACAATTTACAGTAATTTTCTCTAATACAAGGAGGCTTTTTTCTATTGCTTTAGCTGTAGAAGCAATTCCATAATAATTGTACTTCTTCAATGCTCTTTACTAGAATGCTAGCACTTCTGTTCTAGAAAAGCTACTATTATTGTAGAATCATTTGGTACAAGGATTACTTAAAAAGAAAAGGAGTACTTGTGGCACCTTAGAGACTAACCAGTTTATTTGAGCATGAGCTTTCGTGAGCTACAGCTCACTTCATCGGATGCATAGCATATCGTGGAAACTGCAGAAGACATTATATACACACAGAGACCATGAAACAAAACTTCCTCCCACCCCACTCCCCCGCTGGCAACAGCTTATCTAAAGTGATCATCAAGTAGAGCCATTTCCAGCACAAATCCAGGTTTTCTCACCCTTCCCCCCTCTCCCCCCCCCCCCCCACACATACAAACTCACTCTCCTGCTGGCAACAGCCCATCCCCCTTTGAAACCCCTCTTTATAATGCGCATGATAATCAAGGTGGGTCACCTCCAGCACTAATCCCGGTTTTCTCACCCCCCCCCACACCCCCCCCCCCCTTTTTCAAAAACCACACACACAAACTCATTCTCCTGCTGGCAACAGCTCATCTTACAATGTGCACAGCAATAATCCAAGTTTAACCAGAACGTCTTGGGGGGGGGGTTGCAGGAAAAAAACAAGGGGAGACAGGCTACCTTGCATAATGACTTAGCCACTCCCAGTCTCTATTCAAGCCCAAATTAATAGTATCCAATTTGCAAATGAATTCCGATTCAGCAGTTTCTCGCTGGAGTCTGGATTTGAAGTTTTTTTGCTTTAAGATAGCGACCCTCATGTCTGTGATTGCGTGACCAGAGAGACTGAAGTGTTCTCCGACTGGTTTATGAATGTTATAATTCTTGACATCTGATTTGTGTCCATTTATTCTTTTACGTAGAGACTGTCCAGTTTGACCAATGTACATGGCAGAGGGGCATTGCTGGCACATGATGGCATATATCACATTGGTGGATGTGCAGGTGAACGAGCCTCTGATAGTGTGGCTGATGTTGTTAGGCCCTGTGATGGTGTCCCCTGAATAGATATGTGGGCACAGTTGGCAACGGGCTTTGTTGCAAGGATAGGTTCCTGGGCTAGTGGTTCTGTTGTGTGGTATGTGGTTGTTGGTGAGTATTCGCTTCAGGTTGGGGAGCTGTCTGTAGGCAAGGACTGGCCTTTCTCCCAAGATTTGTGAGAGTGTTGGGTCATCCTTCAGGATAGGTTGTAGATCCTTAATAATGCGTTGGAGGGGTTTTAGTTGGGGGCTGAAGGTGACGGCTAGTGGCGTTCTGTTATTTTCTTTGTTAGGCCTGTCCTGTAGTAGGTGACTTCTGGGAACTCTTCTGGCTCTATCAATCTGTTTCTTCACTTCCGCAGGTGGGTATTGTAGTTGTAAGAATGCTTGATAGAGATCTTGTAGGTGTTTGTCTCTGTCTGAGGGGTTGGAGCAAATGCGGTTGTATCGCAGAGCTTGGCTGTAGACGATGGATCGTGTGGTGTGGTCAGGGTGAAAGCTGACATTCATAAACCAGTCGGAGAACACTTCAATCTCTCTGGTCACGCAATCACAGACATGAGGGTCGCTATCTTAAAGCAAAAAAACTTCAAATCCAGACTCCAGCGAGAAACTGCTGAATTGGAATTCATTTGCAAATTGGATACTATTAATTTGGGCTTGAATAGAGACTGGGAGTGGCTAAGTCATTATGCAAGGTAGCCTGTCTCCCCTTGTTTTTTTCCTGCAAACCCCCCCCCCAAGACGTTCTGGTTAAACTTGGATTATTGCTGTGCACATTGTAAGATGAGCTGTTGCCAGCAGGAGAATGAGTTTGTGTGTGTGGTTTTTGAAAAAGGGGGGGGGGGGTGTGGGGGGGGGTGAGAAAACCTGGATTAGTGCTGGAGGTGACCCACCTTGATTATCATGCGCATTATAAAGAGGGGTTTCAAAGGGGGATGGGCTGTTGCCAGCAGGAGAGTGAGTTTGTATGTGTGTGGGGGGGGGGGGGGGGAAGGGTGAGAAAACCTGGATTTGTGCTGGAAATGGCTCTACTTGATGATCACTTTAGATAAGCTGTTGCCAGCGGGGGAGTGGGGTGGGAGGAAGTTTTGTTTCATGGTCTCTGTGTGTATATAATGTCTTCTGCAGTTTCCACGATATGCTATGCATCCGATGAAGTGAGCTGTAGCTCACGAAAGCTCATGCTCAAATAAACTAGTTAGTCTCTAAGGTGCCACAAGTACTCCTTTTCTTTTTACGAATACAGACTAACACGGCTGTTACTCTGAAACCAAGGATTACTTAGATTCCCTTTAAATAAGCATTAAATAAACTAGCCTATACAGGATAAAATGCCTACCTACTCTTCTAAGTACTACGACAGGTCTGTGTGTATGTATAAAATCTCCTCACTGTACTTTCCACTTTATGCATCCAATGAAGTGAGCTGTAGCTCACGAAAGCTTATGCTCAGATAAATTGGTTAGTCTCTAAGGTGCCATAAGTACTCCTTTTCTTTTTGCGAATACAGACTAACACGGCTGCTACTCTGAAATCTGTATACAAAACTACTCGAGATAGTTAAGTCCCAGGCAGACAGCTACAAAAGGATCTCTCAAAACTGGGTTACTGGGCAACAAAATGGCAGACAATATTCAATGTTGATAAACACAAAGTAATGCACATTGGAAAACATAATCATCTATACATATAAAATGATGGGGTCTAAATTAACTGTTACCACTCAAGAAAGAGATCCTGGAGTCATTGTGGATAGTTCTCTGAAAACATCCACTCGATGTGCAGCGGCAGTCCAAAAAGCTAACAGACTGCTGGGAATCATTAAAAAAAGGATAGATAAGACAGAAAATATCATATTGCCTCTATATAAATCCATGGTATGCCCACAACTTGAATACTGCGTGCAGATGTAGTCACCCCGTCTCAAAAAAGATATATTGGAACTGGAAAAAGTTCAGAAAAGGGAACCAAAAATGATTAGGGATATGGAACGGCTTCCATATGAAGAGAGATCAATAAGACTTGGACTTTTCAGCTTGGAACAGAGATGATTAAGGGGGGATATGACTGAGGTCTATAAAATCATGACTGGTGTGGAGAAAATAAATAAGGAAGTGCTATTACTCCTTCTCATAACACAAGAACTAGGGGTCACCAAATGAAATTAATAAGCAGCAGGTTTAAAAACAAACAAAAGGAAATATTTCTTCACACAACACACAGTCAACCTGTGGAACTCTTTCCCAGAGGATGTTGTGAAAGCCAAGACTATAACAGGGTTCAAAAAAGAACTATATAAATTCATGGAGGATAGGTCCATCAATGGCTATTAGCCAGGATGGGCAGAGATGGTGTCCCTAGACTCTGTTTGCCAGAAGCTGGGATTGAGCAACAGGGAATGGATCACTTGATGATTACCTGTTTTATTCATTCCCTCTGGGGCACCTGGTATTGGCCACTGTTGGAAGACAGGATACTGGGCTGGATGGATCTTTGGTCTGACCCAGTATGGCCATTCTTATTTATCAAAGTTGAGTGGTATAACATAATTTTGTGTGTGTGTATATATATATATATATATATATATATATATATATATATATATATATCCTTAAGTTTCCTTTGCCAAGTCTCACACTGATGACTTGGCAGATCCACTAGGCTAGTTCTACTGCTTAACAATTTGTCAGTACGTAACAGAACCTCTTTAAACAAAAGTCTGTTTTTTATTCTCAACTAATACCTTGATCTACCTGCATACCCTCTCCTCTATTTTTTCTAACATAAAATATAAGTTTTATAGATAACCAGTGGCTCCAGTAACCTAACCAATTTATATGCTAACTTTACTTTTACACTCTTCATATTTTATGCAAGCTGGAAAGCTTTGGTTGCCATTATACATAAAAATCTTGCCCATAATCAGAGTCCAATTAAACATTTCAAAGACCTAAAACAAACATACATATAATCAACACAAACATGAGGCCCACTTCTGCCCTCAGCTACACAAGTGAAGCTCAATTTCAGTTGCAGTCATAAAAGCAGAACTGGACTCCTTTTTACCAACCCTAATTTTGTAAATTCACATACACAGGATGTTTCCAGAGTGGTGGTTAGGAAAAAAAAAATCTTAAATTGTAATATCATCAAGCAAATTTAATTGAGTAGAACCATACAATGCCATTTTTATAATCACTTTTTCGACTATAAGCACTTTTTAAACTGTACTTTATGAGTCTAAGTCTGCCTTTGTCCAGTTAAATTATTAAACCTTTACATTCCTGTAAAGTCAATTGTGTTTAGTATTAGCAGAAATATTGAAAACTTCTGGCAAACTCAGTTGGAATAGTACTGTAAAGACAGCAACTTTTTGACTGTTAATATTTGCAATACTCAGGGTAAAAGATGCAGAACGAAAACTAATTTCACAGCAGTGAATCTGCGGCACTAAGTTTCCTGGTTTAGCTCCATAGCTTAAAAATGTTTCATGATCAAAATATTCCTTTCAATTTCATTTCATTTCTAAGGTGAATTTTTAAAACTGTCATACTTCAAGACTTTGCTTTGGAAACTATTTATATTCTGTGCTTCCAAAGTCAAAGTTTAGTTAACACTGCTATAAAAACTGCCTTTTGCATTCTAATAGCAGTACTAAATAGGGAAAGCAAAATAAAATTAGGCCCTGGTCCACCAAAAAAGTTAACTCTGTAGTTATTGGGCTACAAAAGCTTTGTACCATAGCTAGAGAAACCTATGAGCAAATTATTTCTGAATGGCAGCACTCTGTGCATCCTTTTCCCTATACTTACATACAATGGAAGTTGTGAACGGCCAGACTGCCATACCAGTATCTCGCAACCTGGTTTCTGAAAGGGCTTTTCCAAGAATATCCAAAGAGGAGGCATCGTCAACACAGCCTGTTAACTTGTGAAGAGGGCAGAAGGGGGAGTGAGCTAACATGTTCTTTCCAGCTGTCACGGGCCGCAGACTGCCCACCGCTGCTCTCAGGCCATGTCTACTCTACCACTTTTGTTGGTATAATTTATGTCGCTCAGGGATGTGAAAAAACATACATCCCTGCATGACATAAGTTAGACCAACAGAAAAGCCACTGTGGACAATGCTATGTCAGCGGGAGAGCTTCTCCCACCGACATAGCTACTGCCAGTCATGGAGGCAGTTTTATTATGCGACAGGAGAGTTCTGTCAGCATAGAGCGGCTAAACAAGCAATCTTACAGCAGCCCAGCCGCATCGGTACAGCTGTGCCACTGTAAGCTTTCTAGTATAAACTTGGCCTAAGAAAATTGAAATTTCCTTTGAGTTTCCACTTTAATCTTAAAATGCATCATTTTACTGGATTCCCATTGTGTGAATAAACAGAAGCATTCATTGGAGACATCTGTGTCAAAATATATACACAGGTATTTGAAAGCAATGGTGATGCTTACAGACACTATCCTTCACTGCAGAGCTTAATTGAGTGATTAGGTCAGTGACTATGCCTATTTTCAGATTTCCCACCCTTTCTCCAGGAGTATAAAAATCTATGGCAATATGCAAACAGACTGGGTAGGCTCAGACACCTGTGTTTTACTTGTCATGGGCTATAAGTATTCCACTATAGGCAAAAGAGAAATTGAAAGTGTCTTTTGTGACTACGACCAACACAACTGCCTGCAAAATGAACCAAAAATACAAGGTACTGATTAAGATATGTTCAGGCAGCCCAAGAAAGGTTAAAAGCATTGCTATGCATATAATAACTAAGATTTGCAATTTGAAAACCCCTCAAGCACATTGCAACTGGCACAATCAAGGTCACACTTTAAGGCAGTCCCATTATAATCAGTTGAACAGCACAGCATTCAACATCTGTTCACTGATGGGTACACTGGCAAGACAGCCCCCAATTGGGCTTTAAAACAAGCATTTGAGGCTTTTGTGTGCTCATTTAAGGCGTGTCAGTCAATGGACTGTTATGCTCTATTGGCATCAGTAATTATTAATTTAAGGCCCAATCCTGCAAATTCTTAATTATTTTACTCACATATGTTTTTGCAGGATCTGTCCCTTCAGTTACACATAAGTAAATTCTGTAAATGTTGTATTCGTCAGCAACTCTTAGCCACCAAAGTAACTAATTATGAAACTGTATCGTTGCTTTCAATAAGATACACTGATGATTAAGGCTGCGTGTCAGTCACGGATTCCGTGACTTTCTGGGGCCTGTTTGACTTCTTCAGCAGCCGGTGCAGCTGACTTTGGGGCCAGCTGCACCGGCTGCTGCTTGGCCGTTGCCCGCAGTAACTGGTCCCGGGCATTGCGGCAGAGCAACAGTAGCGTCCCGAGCCAACCTCCCACCTGGAGCAGCAGCAGTCGGTGCTGCCACTCCTCCCTCCCCAGCAGCAGCAGCAGGGGGGCCCCCGGAGCACACCCCGCACCCAGAGCAGCAGCAGCCCCGGGGCCCCAGAGCGCCCCACCCCCACAGAGAAGCAGCATCCACGGGAGTGACCCTCCCCCAGAGCAGCAGCATATCCATGATTAAATCGTATCCTTACTGAGGATATATAACAGGAATCCTATTTTGTCATGTAATTTATTAGATTAAAAAATCTTAGCATTTTGGCCCCCCATGTAACAACCTGGTATTGGTTTTCTCTGTGTAGCTACTTTAAAAAATTCCTGAAGAAAATGGGAAGGAAACTCAGGTAAGGGACAGGAGTTTTATTAGTCAATGAAGTGGCAGATTTGGCGCCCAACCCATAGATTTCTGGCCACCCTAAGGGGACAGAACAATTTTCATGTAGTCCCAGGACCTCTGCAGAGTTTCCTTGACTCCCAGCTACAGTCTCAGCAGTTGGGCTGCCATGCATCAAAAGCCATCCTCAAAAACGAATGAGGAGGTAGGGAAAGAGAAAAGAGGGATTATTGCTCATCTGACAAGCACTAACTGTGGATGTTTTTCCAGACTCAAATCCCCACACACATGCAGGAAGCATGCCATGTCCAGGGGTTGCTCCTTAGCAGTTCCTTTTCCCATCCAGAGCTGCAAAAGGACATCCCACAAAGTCTGGGGCAATGGAAGAACACAGCTGAGCCATTAATCTTTCTTCACCATGGATCTGGCCCCTAATTTAGAGCATATTTTGTTACCTTAAATTCTGTGAAGCAGAGGGTAGGATATGGTCCATTATTTTATTCATAACCATCTTAATTATCACTACAAAAGTTTTTTTCTCCTGCTGATAATAGCTCATCTTAACTAATTAGCCTCTCACAGTTTGTATGGCAACTTCCACCTTCTCTGTATGTATATAATCTTCTTACTATATGTTCCATTCTATGTATCTGATGAAGTGGGCTGTAGCCCACGAAAGCTTATGCTCTAATAAATCTGTTAGTCTCTAAGGTGCCACAAGTACTCTTGTTTTTTTTGCGGATACAGACTAACACAGCTGCTACTCTGAAACCTGTCATTATTTTAGGGAATTACTTCTGAATACAGATATAAAACACTTTTCACAATCAAGACTGACCAAGATGCTCCCCAGGAACCATCATTTATTAAATTTCACAACCTTTTTAACATGTTCAAACTAAAACCAACCTTTGAAAATGAAATTTCTGAACTTATTGTAGTGTTCTTCAAACTTTTTGTTATACTGATCCATTTTTTCTTTAAAAAAGTATCTCATCTCCTGTCTCCTACAAGTATTAAGTGTTGTCATGGTTTTATTTTTATCACTACAGTTTAGCCAATACACATACTTCAGGTCAGATTTTAGTACCAGTATTTAGTATTCTGGTATAAATATGGATCAACTCTATTAGCACCAACAGAGTAACTTTGAAATTACATTGGTGTGGTTGAGATTGGAATCTGATCCTAAATTTATAAAGCAGCCTCTTCTAAGGCACTACACTATAATATAGAGGTATAAAATATAATAAAGACATACCACCATGCTTTTAAGACTTCGCATTAAAGGAATAAATAGCAGAGGAAAAGCATGTCCAACAAAGAAAAAGCCAGGCATTGGGAGGGAAGATTTTAAACATGAAGGCCAACAGTGATCATACTTTATATTTTCCCAAAATGTGTTTAACATTTTTTAATTGAGTTGTGTAGAAGAGTTGAAGACTTGGTAGATTTCAAGGAGGAACAAATTACAATGGTATAGAAAGGTAAACCACATGGTACCATAAACATAGCTCTTGTTATAAAATTACTACTCAACAGCCTGCTGTTTTCACAAATACAGATTTATGTTGTCTTGTTAAATTATATGAAATTAAAAAGCATATATAGCTCTGAGGAGTCATGAATTCCTGCCTAGAAGATGCTAAATTACAAGATATCAAATTCTGCTGAAGTGTGATAAGTAGAACTGTGTTTGAAGAAAAACAACAGAATCTGAAAGTCACTATTAGGGATAAAAAAAGACTGCATCCTAAAAATATATTAGTGAGTAACTTTATTCATTTGAGTAGTTCCCACAATGTAAGTGGAACTACTGACAGCTGGTTGGGAATTTTTCAAACCGGTTTTTGCATTGGACAATACAAATTCATCAACACAAACATTTTACAGAAAAAGTTTCTGAGGTCCAGGAGGGAAATTCTGATGTGAGATTGTCTTTAGAATAGCCAACAGGCCCAGGTTCAAGTCCCAGCTCTGCAATTCTACCTCATCCCAGATGAATACCCAAACTACCAGGTTACTGGCTATCAGAGATAGCGGTTGTTCATTGGGCAAAAGAGAGAATTACTCTATAGCCTGGTGGTTAGGGCACATACCTGGGCTGTGGAAGAATGGCAAAGCACAGACTTGAACCTGGGCTTCCCACATCCTAGGTGAGTATCCTTGCCACAAGGCTATTGGATGGGTAGATCTCTCTCTATCCCTCCCCTCAACCTCCCAATGCAGAATGGGAAAGATTTTTGAAATCTGAAAGTTGTGCAGCACAGAAGAACTGTTTCCCATCCAGCTCTAACTCAGATGAGTAAAGAGCTTAACTGTTTGCAGAAATGGAACCTAAAAGGAAAAAAGCCTCAGATTTAGGAGCTCAAAAGCTATGGGATCCACACAGCCTCGTGCCTGTGCACAGACAAGTGCTGACTCTGATACTAAGGGAGGGGAAAGAGTACACAAATATTCAAGTAGGGAGTTATGACAGCTGGTACATGGATTGTTAGTGCTTTTTAACAAAATAAATTTAAAAGGTAATACCGTGATCTGTATCAAATTCTCACTTTGGTATTAAATCCACCATTGCCTCAACTATAGGTTATTAATCCTAGCCTCACATTTCTTGTTTGGTATTTTCATTTTTAGATTTTTTTTAAGATTTATAAATTAAACTCTTCCCCTTTCGTTTTTTATTCTTGTCTGTATTTCTTAAATTATTTTTAGCGGTCACCTTTTCATCTATGTTTATTTTTGTAGAAGCTTAACTAGTTTATATTCAAGTGAATACAAGTGAGTTACCCTCAAACTCTTAATCAGATTTTACTTTCTCTAAGTGATGGATGTACCTTCTTTGAATTATTATTTAATATGTTCCTTAATGAGAAAGAACTTTTGTACAGAATTTATAGTCAAAAGCTGAGTTATGTTATATGTACATATATACATATTTCTAACTTAACAAGCACAAGTAAAGTGCTTTTTCCACAGAACAACAAACAGATTCCAATGTACTGAATAATGTATTTCTATTAATCAATCTCCTCATCAGAGGAATTCGGTCTGCTGAGGAAGCATACATCTTTTTCATACTGACTGACTGATTCTGGTTCCGCATGGTGATAACTCTCTTTCATCTCGGTGGTGGGGTTTTTTGGTGACGAATAGTTAAGTACGGAGAACCTCCCATGTTTTAGTCACATGTTTATTGATTAAGCACAATGGAACTGTAACATCTAAAGTTGTTGATTCAAGACTTTTCTTTTAAAGTTACTCACTCTTTAAAAACACTGAACCCCCATGGCTACTTTAACTTACACTGGGCACATTTTGGCCCATTCAGCTGCCCAAAATCTGACGGTCAGATAAGTGGTATAAAACCACATTTGCTCCCCACCCAGCGTCTGTGCCTCACTTCACCAGCTATAGCTCAGTATGAAAAGTCCTAAGTCTTCTGACGTTGTCAGAGGCCAAGACATTATTCGGTTAGACAATTCAACTACTTTTTTTTATATTATTTTTAGCTTTCACCTTTTTCATCTATGTCTATTTTGTAGGAGCGCAACTAGTTGGTATGCAAGTGAATACTACTAGTGAGTTATCCTCAAAACTCTTAATAAAAGGCCAGATTTTATGTATACCAGACACAAATTAAAAGTCCACTAAAAAAAAATAAATAAATATTTTTGGGAGGGAGAACATTCTTTCAGCAGTTTTTTAGTCCGGAAGTGTCAGTTTTATAAAGATTTTAAAATACCATTTCAGATGTAGTCAAGCTGCTAAGATATTCAAGAATCTGCTTCAGAAAAAAAGGCTTCAAGATCGTACATCGGAAATGCAATGTATTAAATGTGTTTTTACAGATCCCTGCATGTTTAATTAAGAGTCTGAAAATAAAACATGTGCAGAGATCCCTACTGAGGAATTAGTAAATGCATTGTATGACGGTTGCAGCTCCTGTAGAGAATGTAGAGCGGTGAGATAACAGTGTTGTGAATTCAGCACTTCCGTTCTTAAAATGTCCCCTCATTCTAAGCACTTATAGTGTCCCAATCAAAATTCCTACTGAGCAGCTTGATAAACACATTTACAGAGGGGATTTGAAACAGGAATTGGGGGCGGGGGGGGGGGGGGGTCTAGATTTTATACATGCACATGATAAGCAGGGCCATTTGTTTTGGCTATGTTTTGGATTCTCTTCATCACACTTGGCAACAAAAAAAACACAATGCATTTCCTGTAGAAAACTATTGGAAAAAACCACCTGAAGAAAATCTGCTAAAAAGAAAGCAACTTCCTAAAGAACAGTGACTCTTAAAACCATGCAGCCAAGAAGGAAAGCTAGAACTACTGCAACCAGTTTAATAGGCCTCAGCCTCAGGCACTGAAAGATACTATAACAAAGAGTCTGGATTTTTATATAAGATTATACACTTTATTAGGTGTATCAGGCACAACTGAAAGCAAAACAAAGATTAATACTAGCTAGCTACAAAATGTAATGGCTATAAACAATCTGTGCCGAATTCAGTTCCGGTGTAAAAAGGTACATTGGCATCTGTGTGAAATGGGTCTATGTCGTAGAACTGACTTCAGCCTGCTCACTTCTAGCTAAAATGACATTTACAATAGTTAAATTTTAAATAAATTAAAAATTATTTTAAAAACACTTTCAGAAAAAAGTTAGAAAACAACAAGAATTAGAAACCTGAGAACTTGGGTGTATACCCAGTTCCACTGGAACCTTGGTAATTTACTTCCAAATGGCGGATCTACTTAGCCCTTCACTAGCTAATTACTCAGTTTTCTCAAGTGGTCAAGATACCCCCACCCACAAATGTTTACAGAAACATTTTACCCTCCAAGAGTTTTATTTCCTGAGCAAATCTCTGGCGCCATAACAAAATTCAAGTGTTTGTTGGAGCTCCAGGTAAACGGAATGTGCTGATGTCCAAATTATATACATTCATCTTCTCTGATTATGCCCAAGTGCTCTTCATGAAGCAACAAACTTTTATTTAATTCCATTTGAAAGAAAGAACAACAAGACCAAATAGTACTTTATCCAGAAAAATTCTTTGTGGACAAGCTTTTTTAGTTCAGACCTTGGAACCAGCTTCCATGTTTGTTCAGAACAAGGACAGATTAAGGCAATATAAAATCCTAACCATGTTCCACATGATCCCACCCCAGCAGCATGGCCCTGAACCTCTTCAAGGTGATACTGGCAGGGGCTATGAAAACCAGAGCAGTTTGCTGAGCTGGTTGGGAGACCAGCAACATTCCTCTATGAGCAGACTGGGACTCCCTTGGAGATTGGACAACACTGTTCCCACTCAAATGAACAAAGAATCATAGAACCACAGCGCTGGAAGGGACCTTGAGAGGTCATCTAGACCAGTGGTTCTCAAAGCCGGTCAAAGGGCACTGAAAGGGCAGCCAGCAGATCCCTCGGCCCGCGCCGCTTCCTGCAGCCCCCATTGGCCTGGAGCGGTGAACTGCGGCCAGTGGGAGCCGCAATCAGCTGAACCTGCGGACACAGCAGGTAAACAAACCGGCCAAGCCCACCAGGGGCTTTCCCTGAACAAGCGGCGGATCAGCTTTGGGACCAACTGATCTAAACCAATTCCCTACACTCATGGCAGGACTAAGTATTATCTAGACCAGGGGTCAGCAACCTATGGCACGCGTGCCAAAGGTGGCACACGAGCTGACTGTCAGTGGCCCCCTGCCAGCCAGGGTCCCGGCCGCCGGCCCCCTGCCAGCCAGGGTCCCGGCCGCCGGCCCCCTGCCAGCCAGGGTCCCGGCCGCCGGCCCCCTGCCAGCCAGGGTCCCGGCCGCCGGCCCCCTGCCAGCCAGGGTCCCGGCCGCCGGCCCCCTGCCAGCCAGGGTCCCGGCCGCCGGCCCCCTGCCAGCCAGGGTCCCGGCCGCCGGCCCCCTGCCAGCCAGGGTCCCGGCCGCCGGCCCCCTGCCAGCCAGGGTCCCGGCCGCCGGCCCCCTGCCAGCCAGGGTCCCGGCCGCCGGCCCCCTGCCAGCCAGGGTCCCGGCCGCCGGCCCCCTGCCAGCCAGGGTCCCGGCCGCCGGCCCCCTGCCAGCCAGGGTCCCGGCCGCCGGCCCCCTGCCAGCCAGGGTCCCGGCCGCCGGCCCCCTGCCAGCCAGGGTCCCGGCCGCCGGCGTCGGGTCTTGGCCACCGGTCCTGGGGGCTCCGCTGCCAGCCTAGGGTACCAGCCGCCGGCCCCCTGCCAGTCAGGGTTCTGCCTGCCAGTCCCGCTCAGCCCACTGCCAGCCCCAAGTACCGGCCACCAGGTATTTTCACACATTAAATCTGTCCTCTGTCCCTCTTGGAGCCAGAAGTTATCTGATCACTCAGAAGCCTGTGTGCAGCTTAAAGTATCCATATACGTGCCAGACACTGGAAAACTCAGCAAGGAAAAGCAAGGGCGAGGATGACACTAAACTAATAAGATCTGCATTTTAATTTAATTTTAAATGAAGCTTCTTAAATATTTTTAAAACTTTATTTACTTTACATACAACACTAGTTTAGTTACAAATTATAGACTTATAGAGAGAGACCTTCTAAAAACATTAAAATGTATTACTGGCACATGAAACCTTAAATTAGAGTCAGTAAATGAAGACTTGGCACATCACTTCTGAAAGGTTTCCGACCCCGATCTAGACCATTCCTACCAGGTGTTGTCTATCCTGCTCTTAAATATCTCCAATGATGGAAATTCCACAACCTCCCTAGGCAATTTATTCCAGTATTTAATCACCCTGACAGTTAGAAATTTTTTCCTTATGTCCAACCTAAACCTCCTAAACCAATTTAAGCCCATTGCTTCTTGTCCTATCCTCAGAGGTTAAGAAAAACAATTCTTCTCCCTCCTCCTTGTAACAATCTTTTACGTACTTGAAAACTGTTATGTTCCCCCCTCAGTCTTCTCTTTTCCAGACTAAACAAACCCAGTTTTTTCAATCTTCCCTCATAGGTCATGTCTTCTACACCTTTAATCATTTTTGTTGCTCTTCTCTGGACTCTCTTCAATTTGTCCATGTCCCTCCTGAAATGTGGCGCCCAGAACTGGACACAATACTCCAGCTGAGGCCTAATCAGAGCAGAGTAGAGCGGAAGAATTACTTCCCGTGTCTTGCTTACAACACTCCTGCTAATACATCCCAGAATGATGGGGTTTTTTTTGCAACAGCGTTACACTGTTGCCTCATATTTAGATTGTGATCCACTATGACCTCCAGATCCCTTTCCACAGTACTCATTCCTAGGTAGTCATTGCCCATTTTGTGTGTGTGTGCAACTGATTGTTCCGTCCTAAATAGAGTACTTTGCATTTGCCCTTATTGAATTTCATCCTATTTATTTCAGACCATTTCTCCAGTTTGTCCAGATCATTTTGAGTTTTAAGCCTATCCTCCAAAGCACTTGCAACCCCTCCCAGCTTGGTATCGTCTGCAAACTTTATAAGTGTACTCTCTATGCCATTATCTAAATCATTAATGAAGATATTGAACAGAACCGGACCCAGAACTGATCCCTGAGAGACCCCACTCATTAGATCCTTCCAGCATGACTATGAACCACTAATAACTACTAACTACTAACTAATAACCAGTAAATGGTTTTCCAACCAGTTTTGCATTCATCTTATAGTAGCTCAATCTAGGCTGCATTTCCCTAGTTTGTTTATGAGAAGGTCATGCAAGACAGTATCAAAAGCTTTACTAAAGTTAAGATATACCACGTCTACCGCTTCCCCCCTAACCACAAGGCTTGTTACCCTGTCAAAGAAAACTATCAGGTTGGTTTAACACAAATAGTTCTTGACAAATCCATGCTGACTGTTACTTATCGACTTATCTTCTAGATGTTTGCCAATTGATTGCTTAATTATTTGCTCCATTATCTTTCCGGGTACAGAAGTTAAGCTGACTGGTCTGTAATTCCCTGGCTTGTCCTTATTTCCCTTTTTATAGATGGGCACTATATTTGCCCTTTTCTAGTCTTCTGGAATCTCTCCCGTCTTGCATGACTTTTCAAAGAATCACTAATGGCTCAGGTATCTCCTCAGTCAGCTCCTTGAGTATTCTAGGATGCATTTCATCAGCCCCTGCTGACTTAAAAAATACTTAGACAAATTAGATGTCTTCAACTTGTTCTTTCCCTATTTTAGCCTCTTCTGATCCTACCTCATTTTCACTGGTATTCACTATGTGAGTCGTCCAACCACCACCTCCTCCTAGAACCTGGAGTCAGGGGTGGGGAGGATCCTTCCTGACAACCCTTCATGCATATCCATGATCCCATGAGAGCAGACACTTTTTTGAAAAAAAATGTAAGCTCAGATTTTGAGCTATCAAGTGACTCCAAGAACTCAATCTCTGGGCACAGGCTTATGGGGCTTATGCCTTTATCCGGCATTAGTTGAGAATAAAGAACTTGAGAGGAAGGAGTGAAAAAAAACACACTTGCAACCCTTAGAACAGTCTGCACACCTGCAAACATTCAAAACAACACGTCTTCATGTGTTTTTAAAACATCCTTAACTATTTCAGAGCAAAATTTCTTCAAATCAAAGAATATGACCTTAGTTCAGGAATATATACCCATGCAAAGTTTGAAACCAAGCTTAGTTGTTAAAGTATGAAAGATAATTAATAAGAACAGCTGGGAAATTATTTTTATTCCTATTAAGATAATTCAGTGGCCAAATGGATATTTTAAACTTCTTGGCGCACATACACACAAAATCTCTTCCAGTTTCAGGGAATGTATGAGCAGTTTCAGTTCAAAAGGTAACCTGAGAAAGTTATAACCAACTTAACCTGTATTTGGCAATGGAAAAATCTTACCACAACTAAAGAGACAATAGTGGTATCCAGAATGAAGATAATTGTGGTCTGCAGAATTCTTCCCTGGCTGTCTAAAGAGTGAAACATTTAGGAAAACAAGTAGTTGGGGACTGAAATGTTATGATGGGAGCTTGTTCATTTCTCATAAAATGGCTTACAAAACAAAAAAGTTTGATAAACCACTAAATTAGCCCTTCACATGAGAGCATCAAGACAACCACATCTATACAAAACAATGCACAGACAATAATGCAAGAGGGTTTTTTAGGTTCTAGTGTTTCCACTTCTACATTTTTTCTACTAGACAAATTTGTCGTGACAAAAATACATATGTCAATTTTGCAGATGTTTTGGGAGTCAATCATGCACAGGTCAACCTCATCAACCTGGGAAAGTCATACTTGTATTACCCACATTTTTCCTTCTTTATTGTAAAGATGTTCAAGACAACAAGGTAAAGGACTTTTACCAGTGGAACAACATTCTACAGCAAGGAGTCTTAATCACCATGATGGACAGAAGAAAAGTACTACATAATATTCCTAACTGGGAGAAGGAAGAAAGTGGACTTACTAGGCAGCTACATTCCCTATAAAGTGCGTGTCTGGGTGACTGTGCACAAGGAAACAAAGTGCCATGGACCTAAATAGCGCAGCCGTTCAGGAGTGGCTGTGGCTCCACTAATTAGTGCCTCCTGGACCTTGCAGAGGGCGTGGAAGGTGAAGTGGTGAAGGAAATAGCGGGTGGGAGTCAGTGGGGTCAGGTGGGGACTAAGTTTGGGACAAAGTAAGCCGGCAGAGGAGTCCAACTTGGTCTGTTTCAGCCCCAGCTGGGCTGTGGGGGCTGCGAGAGACTGAGTCCCACTCTCAGATCTCCCAGCTCCAGCTGCACTGTGGGGGCTAGGAGGGGAGAGACTTCTGGCTGGAGAATAACTCCGGTAACTGTGGATTATTTGTTTGGATTCCTTTAAAAAAAAAACAAAAAAAAAAACCAAAAAAACAATCTCTTCTCCTCCCCAAAACTGTCATTACAAATCACATTTAGTAACTGTTTTATAATCACAGAAGTGACAATGTATTATTTATGCCTAGCTTTTGCATTGAATGGCATTTCATAATTGCTTAAGTGGTACATAGGTTAATTAATCTAGTTCCTAAAATGAATGCTTAAAATGTTTGGATTTAGCTTTGTCTGGGAACATGTATTACAGCTTTAAAGTTTGATTTGCAGTATCACTCTTCTATTTTCTAACCCAGGGGTCCCCAACGTGGTGCCCACGGGCGCAATGGCGCCCACCAGGGCAGTTGTGTGCGCCCACAGGACACCGCGCTTCCGAAATGCCACCGCCGAGCGCGCCCGATGGAAAACCGCCAGCTGAAATGCCGCCAAGAAGCGTTGCCGTTTCTCGGCAACATTTTGGAGGCAACACTTTGTTCTGCTGCCGCTTCTCGGCGGCATTTCGGCGGCAAGGTATCTGGTGCCCGCCACAGTCTTGTGGGAATAGGAATGTGCTATTCTCACATAAAGGTTGGGGATCACTGTTCTAATCTGTCATGTTCCAGCCTGAGCTCAGGGGCTGCAGCGGCCAGGAGAAATGCCTCTCCCCAAACAATTTCTAAAACTTAATGGAAAGCACCTGGATTCCAGACAAGTGATTTCCATTAAGTTTTAGAATTTGTTTGGGGAGAGGTACGGGAAATCATTAAGGCCAGATCTTTGCTATCTAGTATAGTTCTGGCTCTCCAGAGTACTCCCATTAACTCATAAGTAGCAAGCACTAGGTTTGGTGTTAGGTTCTTTGTAGGATGAAGATCTTATTTGCAAGCTCTTTGAAGCAGGGATCTGTCTGCAAACTCCGAAGCCATGTGTTAAGGTGCTCCATTTACTTAAGGGGCTTGTAAAAACTTAATAAGCCTACTCTGAATTTTTAAGTTGGTGACACACCGTGTGAAACCAGGAAAACTCTGCCTGTTTCTACAGGGCTCTGTTGCATTTGCACAGCTTTGGTTCTAAACACTAATTTAAAATATCCATAACCAACCACTTGATGTTTTACTTCCCTTCATATTTTCAGTGTTGTCATTTCTTTGTTTATGGTTTTGTTTGCTCTCTGTGTTGCTTTATTATTTAATTGTACTATTCTGTGTGTGTGTGAAGTATTAAATTAAGATAGGTTTCAGAGTAACAGCCGTGTTAGTCTGTATTCGCAAAAAGAAAAGGAGTACTTGTGGCACCTTAGAGACTAACCAATTTATTTGAGCATAAGCTTTCGTGAGCTACAGCATCCGATGAAGTGAGCTGTAGCTCACGAAAGCTTATGCTCAAATAAATTGGTTAGTCTCTAAGGTGCCACAAGTACTCCTTTTATTAAATTAAGAGTTGACATCCCACAGAAAAAGTATAAGCCTGAGTGAATGCCTTCTACTCTCCCTTCCAGTATCAGAAAATATTGTATTAATATTTGCAAATAGAGCATGACTATTTCTAGTTGACTCATATTTGTTTAGCATTTTAAAGCTGAGCTATGTGTGCAGATAATATGCGTGCAAGAGGGATAGTTTTGTGGACTACAAAAATCTGTAGCATGCTGGTGTTTCGGCAGATGCTTTTATGCTTTTTTAGAGCAGCTTTCCCTGAAGATGTAGTGGTCTATGATAGTAGGTTATTAAATTGGGCCTCTGGTGCATATTTTTTATGCTTTCACTTAATGGCCATGTTTTTTTTATTTATATAGCTGTTTTCAGTATGCCACATTTTGGTGTGTTTACTAGCTTGAGTAGTTAGAAAGGATGATAAAATACATGTACTCTAAGGGCAGTGTTAATTTTCTTTTTATTTGATTTCATATTAAACATCTTAAGTAGTGTACCTTGTTAATTATCCCTTGTTTTAATATTCTCCTCTTCTTCCATACCTAAGAACTTTTAAAAAATATATATTAAATCTAGGTTGTTTATTTGTACTGGTGCCGCACATCCACACATTACCTCAGTATTGGCGCTGCACGTAACAGAATTCATTCCACACATGGATGGAAAAATCAGAGGGAACATTGCTAGGCAGCCTTTAATGTATAGTCTATAGACAGCTGCTGCTGACGTGTAGTCTACAGGTGGTCTTAACCCACTGTGCTATTAGAGGGAGAATGCAATTGGAATTGTTCTCTCTGATACATAATTTGAAATTTTTTCCTAACAGATATTAGCTTGAGGATGACTTACGAGCCTGGGTGAAAGGTACCTATTCCACCCACTCAATGCAGCGGTCCCCAAAAGCCGTATGTATTTAATTTACACTGCCACATCTCTTCCCTTACACCACACACCCCTCCCTCCAACCTCACTCCTCTTCCCACCCTGCTTTGAGGCAAGGAGAAGAGGAAGGAGGCATGTGAAGGCTGCTGCCGCAAGCTCCAAAACATTAAGGGACTCTCTACCACATAGCTATTCTACTGCACCTGGTTCTGATCCCCAGTGTCCTATCTCCTCCAATAAAAAGAGAAGTGGCTCTGGTTGCTCTCAACACCAGTTCCAGTTGCACTGATTGCCAGCTCTCCCCTTACCCTGAGAAATGCAACAGCTCCTCATCCCAAATTAACTCAATTGCCTTGGCAGGTTTTTGAACCCTGCTCATACATCACTACTTCCTCTAGAGACTGTAGGCATTCAAAATACAACACTTTATTTTGATCACAATTAAATTAGTTTGAAATTTAGTGTCTTTATTGCAGACTACATCACAAAGTACCATCACAAAATACCAGGTTTCAAGAGTCTTGGTTCACACAAAAAATTGGAGATCATATTGTACCCAATAAAAGAATGTATGAATCTCCCCAAATGACAACTACTTCATAAATGGATGAAGAAGGTGGGAGGTAAAGAGAAAAGTCAGGCCCCATAATAGGATTAGAATATCCAGTCTTCAGGACAAAGAGGCTTGCCTTTTTATTTATCTTCCAGTGCCACATATGCCAAGGATGATTAAAAAATGCAAGCAATGCCTCATTCATGCTAGCTGTTTGTGTGCACAAATATTTATTTCCTCTGCACTTATATATTATCCAGCCACCAAGCAAAAAGCTACCGTTTAAACCAAGTTCAGTGAAAGAGTTACAGTTTGATTATAAACAAGATATCAGTGTGAATTAAGAACACACTTCCTATCTAGGAGTTGGGGATTAATATATTATCTTTATTAATTATTTGTATTGCCATAGTGCCTAGGAGTTCCAGTCATAGACCTGTACCCCAATGAGCTAGGCACTGTACGAATATAAACCAAAAGGATGGTCTCAGCCCAAGAGAGATTACAATCTAAGTATAAGATGAGACAATAGATGGATACAGACAGATTGACAGGGGAGTACAAGGAAACAATAAGGTAATACTGATCAGCATGATAGGTAGAGGTCTCAGCATATCAGCAGCCTAACTGTTGTCAAGTTTTTTGTAGGCATCACGGAAAAGGAGAGCTAAGGAGGGATATGAAGAAAGAGAATACATTAGATTTGCAGATGTTTAGAGGGAGCTTCTCTCAAGCATGAAGTGCAGTATGGGAGAAAGCACAAAAGTACTTGTTTGAAAATTTAAGAAGTGGGAGATGGAGGCTGGCATCCAGGGCTAAGACGCAAGAGCTGACCTTTCAATAGCACATGAGAGAAAAGTAAGGTGGGGATAAATTGTGAATGGCCTTAAAAGTGAAGTCAAGTAGCTTATGTTCGATGGAATAAGGGGAGAGATAGTGGAGGGATGCAGAGACAGGGATGACATGGTGAAAGTGATGTGCTAGGAAAATGATCTTTGCAGCAGCTAAATGCACATGAGCACAGCATGATTGCATTTGTCAAAGGCAGAGAGAAGTAATCGAGACACAAGATGATGAGAACTTAGATTAGAGTTTGGCAGTGTAGATGGATAGGAAGGGCTGTATCTCAAAGATATTATGCAGAAAGAATATGCAAGATTTAGACATAGCCTGGATAGGAGGTCCTAGAGAGGGGTCCAAGTTGAAAATGATCTCCAGGTTATGGGCATGAACGACAGGCAGGATGGTGATGGTGTCCACAATGACAGAAAAAGGAGGTGGGGGGGTTGGAGGGGAGGATTACGAGTTCCATTTTAGCCATGCTGAGCTTGAATTGATGGCTAGACATCCATGTGGAGATGTCAAAGTTTGGTCTGTACAGGAAAGAAGACTGGAGTACAGAGGTAGATCTGTGTCTTTGTCACAGAATTTATGTTGACAGGTGAGATTAGTCAGAGATAAGGTTTAGAGGGAAGAGAGAAGGTGACCAAGACACAGATCTGAGGAAACTTAAGAGAAAGTTGGAGAGGGGGATGAAGATGATCCTCTGAAGGACTTGTTACAGAAGTCATCAGAGAGGCAGAACCACCAGGAGAGGAAAGAGTCATGGAAGCCATGGGAGGATGAAATTTTATTAAGAAAACATGGGCTGACTGCGTCAACAGTAGTTAACAGGTCAAGGACAATGAGGATGGAGTACAGATTCTCAGATTTGGTTAGAACAGTGCTACTCAAAGTGGTCGTCTGTGGACCGGTGCCGGTCCGCGAGCCATCGGCTGCCAGTCTGCGCACACACTGGGAAAAAAAATTGCTGGTCCCCCACATCAGATAGCTTGAGAAGCACTGGGTTAGAACACAGAGACTTTGGCTAAAGTGATTTCAGTGAAGCAGAAGGGGTGGGAGTCAGATTAGACACACACTAGAATAGAACTGGAATAGAGGAATTCCAAACAGTGATTGTAAACAGAGCATTCCTGATCTTAAAGATGAAAATGATTAGGTGGATGGGTTGGTAACTGGGAGGGAAGTGGGTTTAAGGGTGTTTTTTTTTAAAATGGGAGAGAATTAAGCATTCTTGTATTTTGTAGGGAAGAGCCAGAGGAGACTGACAAATTAAGGAAAAGAGTAAGCAAGGGGATGAGAATGGGGAAAGGAGAGATCAGGAAATGGGATGGGGTCAGTGGGGCACAAGGAGGGATTACACCAGGAGCAGCAGATGAGAAACTTCTGTGTTTGTGATGAGAGGTGGAGAAAAATTGTAAGAGGGAAAGGGAAGAGGGATCGTGTTGTGTTTTGTCAATTTACTCTTGGAAGAAACTGGCAAGAGACCCTGTGCAGAGAGAAAGGAAGAGGGTAGGGGGTTGAGGAGTGAGTTAAAGTTGGCAAAAAGGCAGTTGGGCTTGTGGACATGGGATTCAATAAGTTGGAAAAGCAGAATTGGTTACCTAGGAAGATGGCAAAAGTGGAGAAGGAGAGAATAAATTCATCGTGGAGGAAGTCAGATTGGTCGTGCGATTTCTGCTAGAGATGCTCCACAACACAAGCAGAGGATGGGAGGAAGCAGATGTTGGGAGTAAGACCCAATCCTTCCTACTCCCAGAGCTCCCATCTTTGGTTCTTAAAATCGTATAGAGCAAGCCTCAGCTTCAGTCCAAGTTCCATTCTGCTTTCTTATGGCTGTTCTATTCCACTCAGAAAGAGTGCCCCATCAGAGGATAATACTTCATTAGTCATGGGTAAGGCTGTATTTTAGTCACAGGTATTTTTAGTAAAAGTCATGGACAGGTCAAGGGCAGTAAACAAAAATTCATGGCCTGTGACCGGTCCATGACTTTTACTGTATACCTCTAACTAAAACTTGGGCGGTGGGCCGCAGGTGCTTGGGGGCTGGTCTAGGAGCACTGCGGGTGGAGGCCGGCGGCCGGGACCTTCACTGGTGCTGGGAGGACGGGCAGCAGCGTGCAGCCACCAACTCTTGCTGGTGGCCGCTCTGAAAATTTTTCCTAAAATACTTAATTTTAGGAAAAACAAATAAATATGAACATACACATGTCCGAATCATTGTAATTTACTTACGTAGGGTTTTTTTTTTTTTGCACATTCAATAAAAATAATGTACAGTGGTCTCTATTCTTTACTGGACCTGAACAGAATAGAAACACAAATAAGGTGTTTTGCACGTTCTTGTATTCTTTGTTGTTTCTTTTGCTTCTTTGGTCGCTTTTTATAAAAGACTTACTAGCTGTTAAGTCTGCTGCTATGAAACCTGATACTTGTATGTTAATATCACTTTTCACAGCCTCCCAGCTAGCTACTAAATCTGCTGTAAAAAGTGATATTAACAAACATACAAATATCACTTTTCACAGATTTACTCAGCCCCGGCAAGCGCAGAGACAAATTAAGCCCTGGATGGGGAGGTTTAGATATTAGCATGAGTAACAGGCCAAAAGCATGTGACCTTTCTTATGATTTCCTTCTTTTGGGGGGGATTGTTTGTGTTAAACTTGTAGTGACTCTTGAAATACCAGTATTATATTATTTAAGTTAGGGATGAGGTCATAGAACTACAGGAAATATGGTTTATTAGGTAACTGGTGCAGTAAATATTTGGTTTGTTTAGGTTATTATAAAGAAATGCTTAGCTCTCTAGTTAGGAAGAAATATGGTAAAATGAGATAAGAAAGCCTTGAAGAAAGAGGCCCAGTCATTAATCTTGTCTTGATCAGGGTAAAGAATACAACTTCATCTGGCCTTAGCTAAGGTTCAATTACCAGCAGTGACATCAGTTGTTTGTTACAGTGAAGGAAAAACCCAAGGTTTCTTATGTTTTTTTTGTCAGAACGTTCCTTAACACCCCCCCCTTGAGTCACACCACAATGGGAAGGTACCTCCCCCACCTGATCCTGTTGTAAATATTTTGCCCAGTGCTTGTAACTGTAATGTTGCAAGGATATGGAATATAGGCATGTATATGCTTAGATTTGCATTTTGGATGTAAGCAACAAGTGGCCTTTGGACTAATAAAGGAATGCTTGTGTGGAAACTGAGTCATGATAGACCTTAAAAACTTATTAGGAAAATTATTTCCAACATACTTGGTGCTTTCAAAGGGACAATTTCACATAGCTGAAAACAAAGATGACCTTTCAGCTGGGAGGAAGAATTTTAGTTAGAGAAATGTGAAAGATAATTAGGAATGTTTAAGAATACTTTATTAGATACCCAAAAAGCCACAATTGGGGAAGAAGGTCAAAAAACCGATCTGATTTAGAGGGGAAGCGAAGGCAGCTATAAAACATAAAAAAAATTAACAAATGGAAAAGAGAGGAAGCTGACAGTAATAAAGATAAGTCAGAAGCTAGGAAATGTGGAAAATTGATAAGGGAAGCAAAGGGACAAAAGGGAACAACTATGGCCAGCAGAGTTAAGGACAATATGAAGGAGTTTTTTAAATGTATATCAGATACAAAAAAGAATCTTAACAATGGTATTGGTCCACTACTAGAGGGAAATGGAAGAATTATCAATAGTAATACAGAAAAGGCAAAAGTGTTCAATAAACATTTATGTTCTGTATTTTGGAAAAAAGTAGATAATGTAGTCATCTCATATGATAACACTCTTCCCATTCCACTGGTATATCAGGAGATTGTTAAACATCAGCTATCAAAGTTAGACATTTTTAAATAAGCAGGTCCAGATAACGTACACCCAAGAGTTCTAAAAGAGCTGGCTAAGGAGCTTGCTGAACCATTCATGATGATTTTCAGTAAGTCTTGGCACACTGGAGAAGTTCCAAAACACTGGAAGAAAGCTATGTTACGACAATTTTTAAAAAAGGTAAATGGGATGACCCAGGTAATTATAGGCCTGTCAGTCCGACATCAATCTCAGGCAAGATAATGAAACGCCTGATACAGGACTTGATTAATAATATAATGAATGCCTATCAACATGGGTTTATGGAAAGCAGATCCTGCCAAACTATCTTTTTTATGAGATTATAAATTTGGTTGATAAAGGTAATAGTGTTGCTGTAATATACTTAAACTTCTGTAACGCGTTTGACTTCGTACAGCATGACATTTTGATTAAAAAACTAGAACAAGTTAACATGGCACACACTAAATGGATTAAGAACTGGCTAATTGATAGATCTCAAAAATTAACTGTAAATAAGAATCATCACGGAACGGGTGTGTTTCTAGAAGGGTCCCACATGGATTAATTCTTTGCCCTACTCTATTAACATTTTTATCAATGACCTAGAATCATCACTGATAAAGTCTGCAGATGACACAAAAATTGGGAGGATTGATAAACAATGAAAAGAAGAGGTATTGATATAGAGCAATCTGGACCGTTTTGTAAGCTGGGCACAAGCAAACAACTCATGTTTTAATATGACAATGTAAATGTATACATCTAAGAACAAAGAACATAGGCTATATTTACAGTATGGGGACTCTATACTTGGAAGCAGTGATTCTAAAAAGGTTTGAGGGTTGTAGTGGATAAGCAGCTGAACATGAGCTCCCAGTGTAATGCTGTGGCCAAAAGAGCTAATGCAATCCTTGGATGTACAAATACAGGAATCTCAAGTAGGAGTAGAGAGGGTACTGTACCTCTAAACTTGGCATTTCTGCTGGAACACTGTGTCCAGTTCTGTTATCCACAAATCAAGAAAGATGTTGAAAAATTGGACAGGGTTCAGAAAGGAGACCCAAGAACGATTAGAGGATTAGAAAACCTACCTTGTAGTGACAGACTCAGGGGGCTCCGTCTATTGAATGTACCGAAGAGAAGATGAAGGGGTTTTTATACTCTGAAAGTACCTAAATGGGGAACACATATTTAATAATGGGCTCTTCAGTCTAACAGACAAAGGTATAACATGATCCAATGGCTGGAAATTGAAGCTAAACAAATTCAACCTGGAAATAAGGCATACATTTGTAAGTGAGAGTAATTAACCACTGGAACAGTTTACCAAGGGTCATGGTGGATTCTCTATAACTAAAGCTGCAAATCATTAACGGATGTCACAGCTTCCATGCATTTCCATGACCTCCGTGAATTTTTCTGCAGCAGGTGCGGCTGACCCCAGGGCCATACCAGCAGTGAGGAAGCCCCAGAACCAGCCGCACTGGCCACTGCTCTGGCAGCCCCAGGCAGCTGGTCCCCGGCGCTGCCCTGGACCAGTGGTCCGGGACCAGCAGCAGTGTCCTGGGCCAGCCCCGCGCCCAGAGTGGCTGCAGGGCCCGGGCCAGCCCCCCCAGCAGAGGTGTGGGGCCCTGCGCTGCCCCCCGCCAGGAGCAGCAGTCTTCAGGAGCGCTCGTCTCCCAGCAGGTAAGATTCAGTCACAGGTATTTTTAGTAAAAGTCATGGACAGGTCACAGGGCCGTGACCAACTTTTACTAAAAATACCCATGACTAAAATGTAGCCTTATCTATAACTGACCATTTTTAAATAAAGAATGCATGTTTTTCTAAAAGATGTTCTCTGTATTGTTTTGGGGAGGTTCTGTAGCTTGTGTTATATAGGAGGTCACACTAGATGATCACAATGATCACTTCTGGCCTTGAATCTATGAATATTACTTTTCTGTGACAAAAAGAAAAGGAGTACTTGTGGCACCTTAGGGACTAACCAATTTATTTGAGCATAAGCTTTCGTGAGCTACAGCTCACTTCATCGGATGCATACTGTGGAAAGTGTAGAAGATCTTTTTATACACACAAACCATGAAAAAATACCTCCCCCCATCCCACTCTCCTGCTGGTAATAGCTTATCTAAAATGATCACTCACCTTACAATGTGTATGATAATCAAGGTGGGCCATTTCCAGCACAAATCCAGGGTTTAACAAGAACGTCGGGGGAGGGGGGGGGGGGTAAGGAAAAAACAAGGGGAGACAGGCTACCTTGCATAATGACTTAGCCACTCCCAGTCTCTATTCAAGCCCAAATTAATAGTATCCAATTTGCAAATGAATTCCAATTCAGCAGTTTCTCGCTGGAGTCTGGATTTGAAGTTTTTTTGCTTTAAGATAGCGACCCTCATGTCTGTGATTGCGTGACCAGAGAGACTGAAGTGTTCTCCGACTGGTTTATGAATGTTATAATTCTTGACATCTGATTTGTGTCCATTTATTCTTTTACGTAGAGACTGTCCAGTTTGACCAATGTACATGGCAGAGGGGCATTGCTGGCACATGATGGCATATATCACATTGGTGGATGTGCAGGTGAACGAGCCTCTGATAGCGTGGCTGATGTTCCATCCCCTGAATAGATATGTGGGCACAGTTGGCAACGGGCTTTGTTGCAAGGATAGGGTCCTGGCTTAGTGGTTCTGTTGTGTGGTATGTGGTTGCTGGTGAGTATTTGCTTCAGGTTGGGGGGCTGTCTGTAGGCAAGGACTGGCCTGTCTCCCAAGATTTGTGAGAGTGTTGGGTCATCCTTCAGGATAGGTTGTAGATCCTTAATAATGCGTTGGAGGGGTTTTAGTTGGGGGCTGAAGGTGACGGTTAGTGGCGTTCTGTTATTTTCTTTGTTAGGCCTGTCCTGTAGTAGGTGACTTCTGGGAACTCTTCTGGCTCTGTCAATCTCTTTCTTCACTTCTGCAGGTGGGTACAGAATGCTTGATAGAGATCTTGTAGGTGTTTGTCTCTGTCTGAGGGGTTGGAGCAAATGCAGTTGTATCGCAGAGCTTGGCTGTAGACAATGGATCGTGTGGTGTGGTCAGGGTGAAAGCTGGAGGCATGTAGGTAGGAATAGCGGTCAGTAGGTTTCCGGTATAGGGTGGTGTTTATGTGACCATCGTTTATTAGCACTGTAGTGTCCAGGAAGTGGATCTCTTGTGTGGACTGGACCAGGCTGAGGTTGATGGTGGGATGAAAATTGTTGAAATCATGGTGGAATTCCTCAAGGGCTTTTTTTCCATGGGTCCAGATGATGAAGATGTCATCAATATAGCGCAAGTAGAGTAGGGGCGTTAGGGGACGAGAGCTGAGGAAGCGTTGTTCTAACTCACCCATAAAAATGTTGGCATACTGTGGGGCCATGCGGGTACCCATAGCAGTGCCGCTGATTTGAAGGTATACATTGTCCCCAAATGTAAAATAGCTATGGGTAAGGACAAAGTCACAAAGTTCAGCCACCAGGTTAGCCGTGACATTATCGGGGATAGTGTTCTTGACGGCTTGTAGTCCATCTTTGTGTGGAATGTTGGTGTAGAGGGCTTCTACAACCATAGTGGCCAGGATGGTGTTTTCAGGACGATCACCGATGGATTGTAGTTTCCTCAGGAAGTCAGTGGTGTCTCGAAGGTAGCTGGGAGTGCTGGTAGCGTAGGGCCTGAGGAGGGAGTCTACATAGTCAAACAATCCTGCTGTCAGGGTGCCAATGCCTGAGATGATGGGGCGCCCAGGATTTCCAGGTTTATGGATCTTGGGTAGTAGATAGAATATCCCAGGTCAGGGTTCCAGGGGTGTGTCTGTGCGGATTTGATCTTGTGCTTTTTCAGGGAGTTTCTTGAGCAAATGCTGTAGTTTCTTTTGGTAACTCTCAGTGGGATTAGAGGGTAATGGCTTGTAGAAAGTGGTGTTGGAGAGCTGCCGAGCAGCCTCTTGTTCATATTCCGACCTATTCATGATGACAACAGCACCTCCTTTGTCGGCCTTTTTGATTATGATGTCAGAGTTGTTTCTGATGCTGTGGATGGCATTGTGTTCCGCACGGCTGAGGTTGTGGGGCAAGTGATGCTGCTTTTTCCACAATTTCAGCCCGTGCACATCGGCGGAAGCACTCTATGTAGAAGTCCAGTCTGCTGTCTCGACCTTCAGGAGGAGTCCACCTAGAATCCTTCTTTTTGTAGTGTTGGTAGGGAGGCCTCTGTGGATTAGTATGTTGTTCAGAGGTATGTTGGAAATATTCCTTGAGCCGGAGACATCGAAAATAGGATTCTAGGTCACCACAGAACTGTATCATGTTCATGGGGGTGGAGGGGCAGAAGGAGAGGCCCCGAGATAGGACAGCTGCTTCTGCTGGGCTAAGAGCATAGTTGGATAGGTTAACAATATTGCTGTGTGGGTTGAGGGAACCGTTGCTGTGGCCGTGGCATGTAGTAGTTTAGAAAGTTTAGTGTCCTTTTTCTTTTGTAGAGAAGCAAAGTGTGTTTTGTAAATGGCTTGTCTAGTTTTAGTAAAGTCCAGCCACGAGGAAGTTTGTGTGGAAGGTTGTTTTTTTATGAGAGTATCCATTTTTGAGAGCTCATTCTTTATCTTTCCCCTGTTTGCTGTAGAGGATGTTGATCAGCAATTGCTGTAATTGCCACAGAAATGGAAAGGGAAGGAGGTCCATAAGACCCTCTCATATTAAGACATGGACATCTCATCTATTAAGACATTTGAAGAAGTCTGAAAATCCAACCCCCAAGGCGTTATATCTTAACGGACTGCTACAAATCTACAGTCTGCCTTCCCATTCATTGCTAGCTCTTCTGCACATTACAAACATAGGTTCTGATTCATGGATGTCTTGTTCCCAGAACCACAACACTACACACATTGCTAACTTCAAAATCAAATAATTAAGGCTATGGCTTCACTAGAGAGCTGACAGTGGCCCAGCTGCATCGCTGCAGCTGGGCCACTGTCAGCTCTCTAGTGTAACCACTCTAAGCCAACAGGAGAGAGCTCTCCCATCAGCTTAATTACTCCAGCCCCCGCGAGCGGTGGTAGCTATGTTGGTGGAAGAAGCTCTCCCACCAACATAGCACAGTCCACGCCAGCACTTAAGCTGCCATAAGTTATGTCGCTTAAGGGGTTGGCTAATTCATACCCCTGAGTGATATAATTTATGTCAACAAGCTGTAGTGTAGCCATAGCCTTTAGTCATAGGACATTAATTATTTGGATGAGTTCCTTCCCACCCCCCCCAATCCAAGTAGTGGCTATTTGATATTTGAATTTTTATGTATTGTAATTTTAAAAAGGAGGGGAAAGTCTCATCCCTACTTTTTAAGCTACATTTAAATTTAACCTTATTACTGCAGAATCCATCTCACAAATGTGTTAATGCTGAACTATAGCCCTAATGAAGGAAAAATTAGGGTAAATGGCCAACCCAGTTCTATTGCTAGCCTAATAGCTCCAAAACACTTAAATTATGGGTTTCAGATAACTCAATCTATTTTTCTAGACTGAGCTCTACAATAGCCATGATTGTATTTAAAATTTGGGAAGTTACTATGTGAGCCATTCAAAAAAAAAAAAGTTAAGGCCTGAAGTAGGAAAAAAGGGGCACCTCTTTGGATGAATGTTGTTTAAGGAAAAACATCTAAGTGCATGGATTGATTTAAATGAAAGCCCAAAACTACTTTTGGGATGAATTTAGGGTATAGTTTGAGTATAAGGTTGTCTCTGTAGAAAACTGTTCCAGTCACAAGGGTTTGTAATTCATCCATTCTGTGTACTGAAGTGATTGTCACAAGGAAAGCAGTCTTCACAGACTGGAGAATTAACAAACGAGAAGCTAAAGGATTAAATGGAGGACCCATCCAAGTGAGGGGAGATTTCCAATGCTAGAAGGAATGCCCTAATAAATCCTCTAAAAAACTTAATCACTGAAGGCGGAGAGAACACTGTATAACCTTGAATACTAATAGCTGCACATCACACTATTAACTATTTACAATAAAAGTTACTAAAAGAGTAAAAAGGAGCACAAGTGCAAGTGACAGCTAGCTGGCTCCACAGGAGACAAGGAGGAACTGAGGGTTGGTTGGTCACTCAGCCCCCTTTATACTCTCAATTGAGGGGTCCCCACAAGGGCATGAAGAGCACACATGGATAGTGCTGGCTAAAGTGTTGTGATCGCCAGCACACTGGGTTCATGCACACCAGAAGTGGAACACAACAGTGAACTTGTCTGCACTTACAGAGCTGCAGTGGCACTTAGCGAGGATGCTACCTACACTGACAAGAGCTTCTATCCTTAAACTGCATCATAGGTACTCCACCTCCTGGAGAGGCAGTAGCTATGTCAACAAGAGAAGCCTTCCCACTGATATAGCTGTCTACATTGGGAGTTAGGTCGATATAACTGCATTGCTCAGCGGAGTGTACACCCCTGAGCAACACAGTTATGCCAACACAAGTTTATAGAGTAGACCCAGGCAATGACAAGCACTCAAAGAAGAACATTTAAAAAAAAAAAACACTGGTGAGAATACATTTAACACTTGCAAAATTCACAAAGGGATAAAGGACAGCTTCAGGTTAAAAATTGTTATTTTGACCAAAAAGTTATGTTATACTTTAGAAAGGGTAGTACTTTCAAAGTCTATATTTTTGCATGCAGTGTTGTTGTAGCTGCGTTGGTCCCAGGATATTAGGGTATCTCTTAACTGGCAATGTTAAAGCTCTGTGGCTGCGTAGTCGCAGCACCAGCACTGGAAGAAAGCTCTCCCAATGCTGTAAAAAAAACCACCCCCAGGAGTGGAGTCACTCCCAGCACTGTAGCACTATCTACACTGCCACTTTACAGTGCTGAAACTTGCAGCCCGGGGGGGGGGGGGGGGGGGGTGGTTCACACCCCTGAGCGAGAAAGTTGCAGCGTGTAAAGTGGCAGTGTAGACAAGGCCTTAGAGAGACAAGGTGGGTGAGGTACAAATGAACTCTCACAGGAAAATGATAAAAGATAAAAACACCACATCAGTGGTGGGTAAACACTTTTCACATAGCAATCACTGCATCTGACCTACAAGTCTTCATCCTCAAAGGAAATCTGCACAACACTTTCAAAAGACCAGCCTGGGAGCTTAAATTTATAACTTTGCTAGATACTAAAAATCATGGACTGAATAGAAACAAAAAGAAAAGGAGTACTAGTGGCACCTTAGAGACTAACCAGTGGATTTATGGCTTATTACAATCTGTAACCCACTCACAACCTCCTCCCCAACTGCTCCCCCACCCTTTCTTCCCTACGACTAGACAGGTGTTAATGGGCCACTTACCACACATTTCAAGGGACCATTCAAGGTGAACTACTTATACTGAACAATCTGTTTCACCTTGTATTTGAGAGACAAGGTGAGTGAGGTAATATCTTCTATAGGACCAACTACTGTTGGTAAGAAAGACAAGCTTTCCAATCTTACACAGAGCTCTTCTTCAGGTCACTTTGTATTTAGCAACAACACCCAGACTATATAGGGCTTGGCTACACTTGCAGATGTAGACCGCTGGGACTTAAACCAGCCTTCAGAGTCTGCAGCAGAGAAAACACTGCTGTGTGTTTACACTGTCAGCTGCAAGCACACTGGCGTGGCCACATTAGCAGCTCTTGCAACGCCACAGAGAGCAGTGCATTGTGGTAGCCATCCCAGTGTGCAAGTGGCTGCAGTGTGCTTTTCAAATGGGCGGGGGGGTTGTGTGTATGTGGGGGGAGAGACCGTGTGTTTTGGGGGGCAGAAAGTGTGTCAGCATGCTGTCCTGTAAGTTCAGAAAGCAACAGACCCCCGCCTCACACACACACACACAAACAGCAGCAGCATTCCACAGTAATGGTTTGCTTTGTCCTGGAGCAGATAAGCATGCTAGCGATCAGAAACAGAGCTTTGAAAGGGGATATCCGTATACCTGCAGCCAAGTTCGGGCTTGTCTACATTTACATTTTATAGCACTCTAAAGCTTGTTGGCTCAGGGGGGTGAAAAATAACCCCCCTGAGCGCAGCAAGTCTGAGCACTTTAAAGCGCTAGTGTAGCCATGCTCCCAGCACTCGGAGCCATGCTCCCAGCACTAGGAGCTAATCCCCTCGTGGAGGTGGATTACCAGGAGCGCTGGGAGAGCTCTCACCCAGCGCTCATGAGCGACCACACTCACACTTCAAAGCGCTGCCGTTCCCACGAAAGCACTTTGAAGTTTCTAGTGTAGCCATGCCCTTCAAAACAATGACAAGAGTGGCCACTTGACTTCAGGGCATTATGGGATGTTTCCGGAGGCCAAACAGCACAGTAATGCAACACACTGTCCACACTGACTCCCAGGGGTTTCAGCTGGGGCGCAGCAAGCTTTATGCCTCTCGTGGAGGTGGATTACCAGGAGCGCTTCAGCTGCAGAGTCCAGGCGCTCTAAGTGCCTTGCCAATGTGGACACGTCAGGAGTCAGGGCACCCGGGGCCGATTTAATGCGCCCTAACTTGCAAATGTAGCCAAGCCCTATGTCTACACAACGGCAGCTGCACCGCTGTAGCACTTCTGGTGAAGATGCTCTGAGGCAGGGGTGGCCAACCTGAGCCTGAGAAGGAACAGAATTTACCAATGTACATTGCCAAAGAGCCACAGTAATAAGTCAGCAGCCCCCCCATTAGCTCCCCACCCCCCTCCCAGCGCCTACCGGCAGTCCTACCGGTCAGTGCCTCTCCCTCCCTCTCTGCACCTCCTGATCAGCTGTTTCGTGGTGTGCAGGAGGCTCTGGAGAGGAGGGTGGATGGCATGGCAGGCTTAGGGGAGGAGGTGGGAAGGGATGAAGTGGGGGCAGGGCCTGTGGCAGTGCCAGGGTTGAGCAGTGACCACCCCCTGGCACATTGGAAAGTTGGCGCCTGTAGCTCCAGTCCCGGAGTCGGTGCCTATACAAGGAGCCGCATATTAACTTCTGAAGAGCTGCATGTGGCTCCGGAGCCACAGGCTGGTCAACCTGCATCTGAGAAGGAACCAGAATTTAACAATGTGCATTGCCAAAGAGCCACAGTAACACATCAGCAGCCCCGCCCCCCGTCAGCTCCCTCCCTGCCCCCAGTGTCTCTCATCCGCCAACAGCACCGCCGATCAGCACCTGACCCTCTATCCCTGCACCTCCTGCCCGCCGCCATCAGCTGTTCTGTGGCATGCAGGAGGCTCAGGGGAGGGAGGAGGAGGAGCAAGGGCACGGCAGACTCAAGGGAAGGGACGGAGGCGTTGGAGGAAGGAGTGGAGTGTGGCTGGGGCCTGAGGCAGAGCCAGAGGTTGAGCAGTGAGCACCCTGTAGCACATTGGAAAGTTGGCGCCTGTAGCTCCAGCCCCAGAGTTGGCGCCTACGCAAGGAGCTGCATATTAACCTCTGAAGAGCCCCATGTGGCTCCGGAGCTACAGGTTGGCCACCCCTGCTCTAAGGCTATATCTACATTAGCCCTTTTGTCAGTATAACTTATGTCACTCAGCGGTGTGAAAAAACACCCCTCAGAGCAACGTAAGTTACACCTACAGAAGCGCCGGTGTGGACAGCGCTATGTTGACAGGAGATGCTCGCTTGCCTATATAGCTACCACCGCTCGACAGGAAGACTCTCCCGTTGGCATAGAGCAGCTACACAAGCGATCTTACAGCAGCACAGCTGCATCAGTATAGCTGTGTTGCTGTAAAATCGCTAGTGTAGACATGGCCTAAGCTGACAGGAAAGAGCTCTCCCTTCCAGGACTTTGGAGCGGAGCCCACGGAGCAGCGGAGCTGCAGGTTTTTGCCTGGAGCTGGAGCAGAGCCGGAGCACAGCTCCAAAGCCCTGCTCCCTTCGGCTTAATACATCCTACCTTCAAGAGAGGCACTAGCTATGTCGGCGGGAGAAGTTCTCCCACCGACATAGTGCTGTCCACACTGGTGCTTGGATCAGTATAATTTACATCAGTCAGGGGTGTGGATTATTCAAACTCTGCTCCGAGTGACATATGTTATGCCAAAGTAATCTGTAGCGTAGACATAGCCTGAGTTAGTTTCCCAGACCTGAAGAAGAGCTCTGCGTAAGCTCGAAAGCTTTTTTGTCTCACCAACAGAAGCTGGTCCAATAAAAGATATTTTGCACTCACACAGGCTAACAATGAAAACTGACTGGTCAGTCTGACTTTCTGGGTTGTCCGCAGAGGGGAATCAGGGAAAGATCTAAAAGTAGTAGCTGAAGAACATTGTATTGGAACAATACCTTATTGTTTGGGTTGCAAACACACAATATCGAAATATTTAAGTTCCAACAAAACATTATTGATTTTAGGTTGTTTCATTCTGTTCCCAACCCCATTTACACAGACCTAATTCTGGGGTTATTATGGATACCTGACAGTTTCCCTTCAAATAATTAATATTTCTGTCACAGGAAATTTCAACTGCGAATAGAGATATAGCAGGGGCTATTTTAAAGATAAACAGCAAAAAAAAAATTATTTTGTGCTTTATTTTACTTATTTACTGTGTATAAAGAACTAAAACATTTTTCCTCATCCTCCCCCTTTTTTTTTTTTAATATTGGAAATCAAGCCTAGAAAATGCCTGAAAGACTATAATTACTTGGGGAACATCAGAACAGCCAAGGGAGTGAAAGTTGTCTAAGAGGCGAAGGAATTTTAAATGAGACTATTTAAAACTATCTTTTTCTACATAACTTCAATCATGAATAAATGTTTTGGAAAAAGGAAGCCTTTGCTAAGGATTCAATACCTTCAACGAACATACTGAAGGCCCCAGAAGTCCATCATCAAAAGCAAGGAAGAACAAACTCAACATTCCTGATATATCTAATACAAACAGCAAACAGAGAAAACTCCTTTCAAATGATCTTTATTGAACAAAATGAAGACGTTTAAGAGCACAAGCCCAATTTTAAAAAATTCTTTGCAGATCATCTTTAAGTTAAGCAGAGATCTTTTTAAAGCAGTACCAAGAGGAACGAAAGCCCACTACCCTACACACTGAGTTAGAGTCAAAGGCACAACTCCACTCACAGGTCTCAAGGAATTGAAGAGAAGAGGATATTTGCTACCAACCACCTGCACAGACATAAGGCTTGTCCTCACCGCAGCGTTAGCATGAGACACAACTCAAGTGTGACCCTCACCCAATTCTTGTTCACACACACAAATCTCCAGCTCAGTTTAAGTGGTGCTTTAAATCCAAGCTAGCTGGCCACTCAGGGAGCATGGGTTAAAAAACACTCAAGTGCTGCTGCTGATGCTTGAGTCAGTAAGGCAATGAGGATGCAGCACTCTGTGCAGATAATACAGTCACTCTGTACAGCCTGCCATGTGATTGCTCTCACTTGAGCTAGGCTAACTCCCGAGGAGCGAACTGGAGCGCAGGTAGCTCGAGAGAGCACTGCAGTGAAGACAGCCCATACAGTCACAGAAAAAGTAGCCCCCATCTCTTCCCTGTCTCATGTAGGACATCTCCTCGCAGCCAGTTTCTCTGTCCCCCTGACCCCCTCCAGCTCTCAAGGTTCCTCAGCTGCAGTAACAACAGTAACCCCCAGCCAGGCCTCTGCAACCCTCCTCCGCCGGGTATTTCGGCGACTCCTAGCTCCGGCCACAGCCGCAGAGGCGCCGCTCGGAGGCCAAGCCGGGGCGTGCAGCTGTCGGGGCCGGTTCCGGGGAGCACCCGGAACAACCCAGGAGAAGTTTTCCAGGCGAGGGAGGCGCAGGAGAGCGGCCGTTGCCACGGGGGACGCAGGAGCCCGCGTGGCAAGGAGGCGGCGGCGGCGCTGGCGCCTCCAACCTGGGCGGGCGGCGCTCCCTGCCCAGCGGAGGCGAGAGGCAGAGGGGCCTGCTCACCCACAGCGGGGCTGGGCGCATCGCCGCCCCGTGGCGAGGCACGTGCCCGACACGCATCACCCCGCTCAGCCCCCCCCCACCCCACCAGCCAGGCGGTGCCGGTGCCACCCCCCCCAACCGGGCGGCTGCGCATCCCCCCCCCCCCGAGAGACCGAGCAGCCCGGGGGGGTCCCGCTGCGAGGGCAGCTGGGGCTGACACCCCCGCGGGGGGGGCAGGGGGGCGCCACTCACCGAAGTCCAGGAACTGCTTGATGGAGAGCGGCGAGGGGGAGAAGCGCGAGTAGTGCTCGATCTGCTTGGGGATGGGGCTCTTCAGCAGCGCCCCGCACAGCCGCATGGCGCGCCGCTCCCCGGGCCCGCCTGCGCGGCTCGGCCGGGCTAGTGAGCGCGGGCCGGGGCACAGCCGCCCCCCGTCATGCCGGGCAGCCGCGAGGCCGGCTCCGTCTGTCACCGGCAGCCAACGGGGGCCGGCGGCTGAGAGGGAGGGAGGGAGCTCCCCGCCCGGCGACAGCACCTGACGCGCGCGCGCACCCCGGCAGCCGCTCGCACGCAGCCCCGCCCGCTGCTGGGCGCGTGCGCCAACTGCCCCTGGCCGCGGGCCCGGGCTGGCGAGTGTTCGGGTCTGGGGGAGTGAGGTTGGCAGGAGAGGGGTGTAACAGCGAGGCAGACGGGGGAGAGGCTGTCTCTCACACACACACACACACACACAGAGCAACATCCTCCATGTCCCTCCTGTCGCAGGGGGAGAGAATGAGACTGTCACACACACACACAGCAACATCCATGTCTTTCCTGGCATGGGGGAGAGACTATCACACATACACACACACACACAGCAACATCCTCCATGTCCCTCCTGGCACGGGGAGAGACTGTCACACACACAAACAGCAACATCCTCCATGTCCCTCCTGGCACGGGGAGAGACTGTCACACACACACACACATACACACAAACAGCAACATCCTCCATGTCCCTCCTGGCACGGGGAGAGACTGTCACACACACACACATACAGCAACATCCTCCATGTCCCTCCTGGCACAGGGGGAGAGACTGTCACACACACACACACACAAACAGCAACATCCTCCATGTCCCTCCTGGCACAGGGGAAAGACTGTCACACACACAAACAGCAACATCGTCCATGTCCTTCCTGGCATAGGGGGGAGAGACTGTCACACACACACACATACAGCAACATCCTCCATGTCCCTCCTGGCACAGGGGGAGAGACTGTCACACACACACACACACAAACAGCAACATCCTCCATGTCCCTCCTGGCACAGGGGAAAGACTGTCACACACACAAACAGCAACATCGTCCATGTCCTTCCTGGCATAGGGGGGAGAGACTGTCTCACACACACACACACACACACACACAAACAGCAATATCTTCCATGTCGCTCCTGGCACCGGGAGAGACTGTCACACACACGCAGAGCAACTACCTGCATGTTCCTCCTTACACAGAGGGAGAGACTGTCACATGCCCCCTTCCTTCCTGCCCCCACAGAAGAGAAAACACTGTCACAGGCCCAGCAACCACTCTCACGTCCACAGGAGGGGAACCACTGAATGAAAAGACACCCAGCAAAACTCTCTTCTCTCCCTCCCTCCATCACACAGGAGAACAGCCTGTAGCACACCCTTCGCCCCCACACAGGGAAATAGGTAACATGTTCACTGCAAAAAAAAAAAAAAGTGTATTTTTACATAAAGATGTTGAATGGTGTAAAATCCCAGTGGAGACAAAGCATTGATAGTTTTATCTAAGGTAGCCTGGTGGCGGTGTAGGTTCACCTCAACTAGCTACATTCAGGTAAAAACTACTTGTGATTTATCTCCATTGATCTTGTTTCTGGAGTTAAAAGAAAAGGAGTACTTGTGGCACCTTAGAGACTAACCAATTTATTTGAGCATGAGCTTTCGTGAGCTACAGCTCACTTCATCGGATGCATACTGTGGAAACTGCAGAAGACATTATCCGATGAAGTGAGCTGTAGCTCACGAAAGCTCATGTTCAAATAAATTGGTTAGTCTCTAAGGTGCCACAAGTACTCCTTTTCTTTTTGCGAATACAGACTAACACGGCTGTAACTCTGAAACCTTTCTGGAGTTAGGTATCTCAATGTAAAACTAACCTCTTTTGCAGTGAAAAAGCCAGAGACTCTAAGGTCTTGTGATCTGGGAGTAATGGTGTATTTTTAACCCATGTTAAGGTAACTCGTGTTTGAATTTTAATGTAGATAAGGCAAATTGTAGTTTCAACCCATATTAGCTGGTCAAGGAAAACCTTCACATCCCCCCTCCCCAGGCATACGCCCCTGGACAAGCGTAGATAGGTTAAAACTATAGCTGCTTAAGTGGATTTTAATATGGCTTAAATACCCTTTTCCCTAGTGAAGTCACAGCCTAACTCACCCAGTAATACTGCCAGTCTCCACATAGGTGGGGACACTAACACATACAGTAATATCCATCTCAGAGAATATAATACAGCAAAATCTTCTAATCTGAGGAACAGTGAGGAGCACACAGGCAGCTCTCACATTTGTCCATGGTAAGGCAATCTCTCCATATGCATAAAAGGTTAGGATTATCAAGTGTAGAAAGGTGACAACTGTTACTGTCTTTATTCGCCATACATAGCAAAAAGACTTCTGAATACTGGCAGGTGACCTAGCCTAGAGTGACACTATTAACAGCAACTGCATAGATAACGGTGGGAGTTGATGAATTAGTTGTTACACCGTTGGGGGTCATTTTATCTCAGTGGGTAGTAATGAGTTGGGCAAGAAGGAGCGGTGCTCTTTTGTGGGGGTGGGAAATTATTAATGTAGGTGGGTGTATTAGAATGGACAGGGCAATTAGGGGCTAAATTTAGTATCAAAGTAAGCATTAACTTTAGGGCGAGAAGTTAGCGAGCAAAAAGCTCGAGGCAATGTTATGAGGAGGAAAGAGAACAGCCTGATGTAGTGCAAAAGAGAGAGAGAGAGAGGATTTGGGCCAGCTGATGCTATATAGAGAGAAGAGGTTGGACACACCAGTATATAGTACTCACTTATTAAACGAAATATTGGAACCTGTATCTGGAATTTATGGTGCAATCTGGTCCTTCACAATAAAGCATAATTTATTGATATGCAGGGAGAGGGCTGCTCCATAGCTAGTTTCAGAGTAGCAGCTGTGTTAGTCTGTATCCGCAAAAAGAAAAGAAGTACTTGTAGCACCTTAGAGACTAACAAATTTATTTGAGCATAAGCTTTCGTGAGCTACAGCTCACTTCTTTGGATGCATGCAGTGGAAAATACTGAATATACTATATTTTCCACTGCATGCATCCAATGAAGTGAGCTGTAGCTCGTGAAAGCTTATGCTCAAATAAATTGGTTAGTCTCTAAGGTGCCACAAGTACTCCTTTTCTTTTTCCATAGCTAGTGTATCAGATGTAGTCTGATATACCCTTTAGAGCCCTCATAGGTAAGGACTATTGTCAGTGTATGCAGACACAAATGAAGCATTATCTATGTTATTATGTCACAGTAGCACTTGGATGCTCCAGCTGTGACCAGGGTCCCATTGTGCTAGGCACTGTATAAACACATCATAAGAGAAAATTCCAGCTGCAAAAACCCTCCATCTAAATAGGTAAGACAGGCAGAGGATGGGAAGGGAAAGAAAGGCAAAATGATTTGCCCATGGTCACAAAGCACATCAATGGCAGAGCTGATATAGAACCCAGGTGTCCTGGGTAGTGTCACATCCACTGAACCAAGCTGCCTGTGTAATAATGCCTCAGGCCAGTGTTTCCCAAACTTGGGACGCCGCTCGTTCAGGGAAAGCCCCTGGCGAGCCGGGCCGGTTTGTTTACCTGCCGCGTCCACAGGTTCGGCCGATGGCAGCTCCCACTGACTGCGGTTCGCCGCTGCAGGCCAGTGGGGGCTGCTGGAAGCAGCGGCCGTTTCCCGCAGCCCCATTTGGCCTGCAGCAGCGAACCGCGGCCAGTGGGAGCCGCGATCGGCCGAACCTGCGGACAGGGCAGGTAAACAAACCGGCCCGGCCCTCCAGGGGCTTTCCCTGAACGAGCGGCGTCCCAAGTTTGGGAAACATTGCCTTAGGCCATCCAAATATTTGTAAAAGTTTTTGTATTTTTTTTTTCTTTTTGAAAAGCCAAATCCCAAAGCCTCCATTGACTTCCACAGAGTCAAAATTTCTACAATAATTTTCTAACAAATATTTGTTTCAAAGGTAATTTTCTTCTTTATCTATTTCACCACTTTCCATTTTGTGTTATTTCTGCCCAGACTTCAGAATTGCTCATACTTTTTCTAGCCTTTGTCACTGGTTGGTTATTTCCTTAATATACAATAATAAAATAATGAAATAATTTTAATTTCCAAGAAAGATTTTTATGTCTCTTCTCTTGGACGTATTATTTGAATTTTCATGTCTGAAAGCAATATTGAGAGAGACTTAGACTGTGGGACTGGCAGGAGAATAAAAAGGCAAAGAAAATGGACGGGTGTCACTAAGCATCTTAAACTGCAATCCATATAGTTAGTGATGGGGAGATGTCATAATAACAGATGTAAGATAGGGACAGGCTTCTACTCAGACCAGGTATGTCTTGTGCACTGAACTTGGACTCCAATCCTGTAAACACCCATGTGATTAACTGTAAGCATGTGCATGTTTGCAGGATCAAGGTCATATTGCACCTCTGGGTATACCAGATAAATAGTCTTGCAGAGAATGGGGACTTGATACTGCTCCAGATGAGGTAATTACAATTTTGCCACTGCTCAAAAACAGATTCATTGTATGTTAGTGGGTATTCAAATTTCTAAAATGTTACCTTCTCTGTCTACCTCACATGGAAAATACAAGTCCATGTATAGTCCAAGAACGTGTTTGCTTTTTGCTTCATTTTAAGAATTTCAAAGGCAAATCTTTATCCAATTCAGGAAAGCAACAAAGTATATACTTAAATCCTATTGACTTCAATCATCCTTAAACACAAATGCATGTGTTTTTCTGAGCAGGGAGGCCTTCCTGAATCAGGGTCCAGAATTCTGCAGTGATTTAAGTCAGAATTCTGCAACCATTTTTTGAAGATTCAGAATACTAAACTAGCAGTTCTGGACCTCACTCTGGAAGTCATAAAATGTATTATTTTTCCAACTCCAAGTGATTAAATGTGTTCTTTAGGCTGACTGTGTCTCACTAACATAAATATCACAGATAGAACTATCTTTCTGCATGAATTCTTCAGAAAACTGACCCCTCAAGGAAAGCCAAGAAATTAGAACAGACAGCGCCATAAGCTTTTTTCCTTTATTTTATCATATGACCCTCAGTTGTCTTACCCTCGGAGAAAATCACACCTGCATTTAGTATTTTATTATATGTTATTTATATATTTAGAACAGAAAGAAAAGTTAACGTTGTGTGTTGAGAGGTCAAAGGGTTGATATAATTTTCTTCCAGTGTTTCTTAATACTTTATTACTTACACCAATACATATTTTATATCTTCAAAGCATTATTCATTAATGCTCATAATAAGGGAAATAGTATCACCCCATTTTATTCACTGGAAGCAGAGCCTCATTCTCTCCAGTCTTTCATCATATGTAGTCATAGTAGTTATAAAATGGTACTGTTCTAATTTGGTAGTTTTTACATCCCCTTTGCACATGTGTAAATGGCTATATATGGTATGAGATAATGAACTGTCCACCCCATAGCAGAATCCACTCAGAGAATTTGTGAGTTGTCATGGGCCGCACAATGATTCAGTGTCATAGATGTGATTAGAACTAAGGCAGTTTGATGCAGTTATATGCTCTGTCCTCCAAACCATGCTGCCTCCTTCAGGAAGGATTACAACAATACAAATATCAATCTGTTGGGATTTTTTTAAACTAAATATTCATTATTATTTATTCTATAAATTCTTGCTGTATCTTCCTTGGCTCTACTAGGTTTTATAGTTTACGTTTAACCTAGAAATGTGTGCCTCTAGGTCTGACAAATTTATTGGCACAAATATTTGTCCAAGAATTCATGAAAGTAGAACTAATTTCCAAGATGAAAAGATCCTTAATTAAGGGACCATATCTTCTTCTATGCTTAGGCAGGGCCACCCATGTTGACAGGTGCTCAATAAATACTATAAATAATTTCACAGCTTCCAAGTACTTTGGAATGTTTGAATAGCCTTGTTTATGACCTCTGGTCTATTACCCTTTTCATCTGTTCCTCATCCCCAGCAACATGGTCTGATTTCTTTCTCCCACCCTGCTCCATAATTTGTTTTTATCTAAGGCACCTCCAGAATATAGTGGCTGGACTGAATGGTCATTTAAACTATTCATAGAAATAAGATATCCTATTCTCTCCAGCAAGTAAATTGATATGTAGATACAGTGTGTTCAAAAGAGAGTATATTCATGTGATGCTAGCAGATCAGGTGCCAGCTCATGCCAAAGCCCCTAGGCCTCAACGGAACTCCGACCAATACATAGGTGGAAAACAGTCTGGCAGCTCTTATGTTCTTTTTGTCCACTCATCTCCCAGCCAGCAGTTGTCAGACAGCTTCCTTTTCCTCCCAAAATCTTTTTTTAAGGACCACAAAAGGGAGTGATGGCTGGAATAGCTCATCCCCACATTAATTTGTCCACCAATTAAGTCTAATTTCCATCATACCAATTTTGGTCCTTTGATTTCTGGTATTACCCACATAACTGGGGCACCCTACCTATTCCCGACCAATGGCTCAAGGCGTGACCCAGTCAGTTTAGACACCCCCAAACCTTTCCCTTCCAAGGGCTAGGGGCATAAGGCACCTACCCTTACTCCCAGGGCTCAGGGAGCAACCTGGTCAATTTAAGTACCTGCCCTTACCCATGGGGCTCAGGGCTCTACGCGCCTGCGGGACCTCTTCCCAATGAAAGAGCCTTACACAGCTGTGCTCTAAACATCTGTTTATTAGCAACACACACAGAATACAGATGCCAAGCAAATCTCTTATGCTCACCGCTCCCAATATACAGACAAATTTCATCAGATGGCCAGTCAGGATTCACTCCTCTGGGGGTTCCCGATGCCCTTACACATCATGGTTGTGTAGGGCATGATGTCTTGCAACTTGTTGTTGTACTGCAGTCTGGAGTCAATTCCCAAAGAGTATTACTTTTCATTTACATTAAATAGGCAAAACTAATTACCTCCTTCAAATATACTAAACCTATCACATTATCCCACCCCCTTAAGGAACAAAAAAATTTAACCAATCACACTGGTACCTATGTGTCCTCCTTCCTGCCCATGTTTTTTTACAATTTATCTTTCATGCCCAAATTGTCACTTATTTGTGACCTTCTCTGTTGTTGCTGATGGTCAGAGCCTATCTTACCATTTGCCAAGTCTCTCTGTATCCTCCCTAAAATTTCCCAGCACCTGGGTGTCTTTACTTTACAATCCTTTACAACAACAATAGTGGTGCTCAGCACCCACCAGCCACCTGCCGATCAGCCCCTTCCCCTCCCCCGGGGCCTCCCACCCACCACCGATCAGCTGTTGGTGAGGGCGAGGAGCAGGGGCAGGAAGGGGCAGGGAAGGGCTTGAGCCTCAGGAGAGGGGGCAGAGCAGAGGCAGGAAGAGACGGAGCAAGGGTGGGGTCTTGGGGGAAGGCACGGGGCAGGGGGGGCGAGGCCTTGGGGGCAGAGCACTCCTGGAGAAAGCTGAAAGTCAGCACCTGTGCATGGCAGTAATAACTCTTGTTAGGGACATTCCTGCGGCGGGCATGCTTTATCAGCCGCAGCAGCAGCAGAGCATTCTTTTCTTCAATTTTAGTGGTGAACTCCCTGAATTTCACCCAAGGCTGGTTTAATATGGTGCAGGGGAAAGGGGTGATTTCCCAGGCCTACACTGGAGCCACTCGTCTCTTGTTTACCATGCATGATCTTAACACAGTCCTTTATTATATCAGTCAGCCTTTTTGTCTGGACGAATGCAGTCTTTCTGCAGCCCTTTTGCATCTTTTCCTATCAACATTTATTGTTATAGGTTATTGACACATTTTTGAACTTTCACTTATTTCTCACAACTGAGCTCATAATGAGGGTAAATGTGCAGGCCCCATGATTACAACATAATGCAAGTGTGCATAGTCTATTAGCTTTTCAACCAATGTGTTGTCCAGTTCTCTGAGCAGGGATAGATGACATCAGTTAAAATGCTAATGATCAGTCTCATCTCATTGGGCAGCTAATTTTCTCCAGCAATACCTCATTGGGCATTTTTAATACCAAATAGGCATCTCCTCTAGTATATTTTTGGCCTAATTTTCTTGGCCTAATCTTTTTATGTAGGATCTTGACAGATAGGGCCAAATCTTGCTTATCTTATCCATATAGTCCCATTATTTCGAACTGGTGAGTTTTAGAACCTACACAGCACTTTATAGAGGAGTTGTGATAATTGTTACATTTGTAATGTAGGTAGGTATTATCCAATTTTACAAAGGGGGGAAATGGGGCACAGAGAGGTTAAGGCCAACATTTTCAAACTTGAGTAAATGAAGTTAAGCACCTGACTATATTTAAGCATCTAAACAAAAGTGATCTTTTTTTCGAGGTGCTGAGCACTCAGTTCAGACTGAAGTCATTGGAAGCTTTGACTCATCAGTAGCTTTAGTTTTAGGTACCTACGTTTAAATATCCAGGTTTGAAAATTTTGTCCTATGTGATTTGACAGAAGGCCCCAGAAGGTGTTAGTTACTCCCGTCCTCAGTCCTCTTGCACTGTTGAGCTCAATCTCCTTTTATACATAGGTCATGCTAGCTATGCAGCAGAGGACCTGGCTCAGTCACAGACAGCTGTCTGATAATGAATTTTCAATAATACTAATGTTGTAGCCATTTTGGTCCCATGAGGTGGGTGAGGTAATTTCTTTTATTAGACCAATTTCTGTTGCTGAGACAGACAAGCTCTCAAGCTTACACAGAGCTCTTCTTCAGGTCTGGGAAACATTTTAGTGTCACAGCTAAATACAAGTGCTTAGCATAAGTATTTAATACATATTTCAAGGGATAATTCATGGTGAAGTGGCCTGTTAACACCCCTCCAGTTATAGGGGGGAAAGGAAGGCAAGAGGCAGCTGCGGGGAGAGGGGGTTGTTAGGAGTAATGTCATTTACAGTAGTCCAGGCAGCACTGTGAAATGACTGGGGCTCTTATCAAAAATCAACAGACCTATTGCTATTGGTTTTCCAGCCTCCAAAGGCAGGACTAGGCTTTGGGGTGGCCCACCTGGGCAACCAGTCAGGGCACCATGGTTGGTGGAGTGCCATGTGGCAGCACAGAGATGTGCACTGCCAGCAGGCGGAGGAGCTCCACAAACTCACAGAAGGTGCTTCCTCCCAGCAGAGGAATGTGGGGTGGGGGGGGTCACGAGCAGGAACTCACAGATACTGCTTCCCCACCCCCCATGTTCTTCTGTGCCCCCCACCAGGGGTCTGTGAGGTGGGGAGCAAGGAGCGACACCAAGCGCTCCATGCATCCATGTCACTTTCCCCACCTGGGCTGTGCTGTGAAGTGAGCATCAGGAACTGATGCTCTCCTGCCCTCTCGTTACACAGCTCAGATGAGGAAAGTGATCTGGATGCAGGGAGCCCATGGCTATCTTGGGAAGGAAGAGGGCCTGAAATGTACTTTTAAAAAATGAAAGCTGAGATTCTTTGTATAGGAGTCCCATGAGGTTTGTCTCCCAGATGGTGGGAGAAGCTGACCACATGCAGTTACTTGCACGGGGAGGCTCCTACACAGCCCCTAATTCCTTACTTCTTACATTGGCCCTTACCTCTTGCAGGCCTTCTTAAGTCTCTCTCTGGGAGTTTGCTGCACTCCACATAGGTTCGGGGTGAAGGTCTTCTGGCTGGGAGGTCCTCCTGTGGCCCCAGGTATCACATGAGCAGTCACCTGATTAGCAATCCTGCTACTTCTCCTCCCACTCCAGCTGACTGCAGTCTCCTCCCTTTTAAAGGCCTCCTGTCTATCATACATGACTAACAAGGTCAGAGGGGCAGGGCTAGCCTCTCTACCACCTTCCTCATTAGTATGGAGTGTGTAAACCCCATCACATTCTTCTCTATATTTCCATTTTCAAGGCATTCAAGGGCCCACAAAATCCAACTCTGGTATGAGTAGGGTGACCACATAGAAAGTGTGAAAAATCGGGACAAGGGGTATGGGGTAATAGGCACCTATATAAGAAAAAGCCCAAATATCAGGACTGTCCCTATAAAATCAGGACATCTGGTCACCCTAGGTATGAGTGATTCTTCTGGTCCTCACCCAGCTCTGGACTTCCCATAACTCATTCCCACCTGCTTGTGTACCAATGCATAGCTCTCATGGAGCTGTTCTCTACAACTCACTGTGCAACCGCCTCCCCTCATTCTCCGTGCAGCAGAACCACATCAGCCTTACTGTAAAAAAGGCTCCCACAGCTATGGAGGAGAGGATACAGGTGGATTTACCTCACAGTGGGGGTTCAGTGCATCCATTACACACTGAGGGGAGTATAGAACCCTTTGTAGATGTCTAAGCTCACTTAAAGAAAAGGAGGACTTGTGGCACCTTAGAGTGTGGCTACAGCTCACTCACGAAAGCTTATGCTCAAATAAATTAGTTAGTCTCTAAGGTGCCACAAGTCCTCCTTTTCTTTTTGCGAATACAAACTAACATGGCTGCTACTCTGAAACCTAAGCTCACTTAGTTTGTAAAGATTGTTCTTTGCCTGTTTTTCATAGACAACTAGGGCCAAAATGTTTAGAAGTGGCTACTGATCAAAGATGCCTGAAGCTTTGGGTGCCCAATTTGAATCACCAAAGGCCTGATTTTTAAAAGGTTTGGAGGATCCACTGTTCCCATTGACTTCAATGGCCACTTTTGAAAATCTGGCCACTTTATTTCTAGCTTTTGTGCTTTAGATATTTATGATGTTTTTATATTTTTAATAGGCTACTGTGCAGTTAATAGATAAAGTTAGCTGCCAGACCCTCACACATGTGACTAGTCTTTACTCATGTGAGTAGTCCCACAGAACAAGTCAGATTTGGCCACACATACTCATTTTTTATAATCTTTTGTGGCCTGCTGTATACTAGAAATTGGTCGGTTTAACTATGTCAGTCGGGTGTGAAAAATCCACACCCCTAAATAGCACAGTTAAGCCAGCCTAAGACCCCATGTGAACAGCACTAGGTCGATGAAAGAATTCTTCCATTAACATAGGTACCTCCTCTTCAGGAGGTGGATTACCTACACCGATGAGAGAACCTGTGCCAGTGGCATAAGTAGTATCTACACTGAAATGTGCCGCTGTAGCATTTTAAGTGTAGACAAGTCCTATTTCTATTCCATGTCCTGTATTCCAAAACTTCGATACTCTACATACTTCAGTTTCTGCTCTTCAGTTTTCTAGGAAGCAAAAGTTTTTACAGGGAATATTTTGTCTGACTGGGACTGGTTAATTCAATTCTTAATGAACCATTCAGAATATTACATCACTGTTGCTATAATCTCTCTAAGAAAGTTTATTTTTCATCTTCATAGAGCATTTGGTAGCCTTTTTCACTAACAGGTGGGATTCAGTGTAATTTCAAATGGATGTCAGAGGGGCAACAGATTGCATGTTAAGACATGAAACAAGAATAACATGGTCATTACTTTATTCTTGATGTGACTTTCATTGTAGAATTTTTATTTTACTGAAAAAATCCATTCTGAAATTATTGTAACCCCTATATCAAAGTTCACAAGCACAAGCATTGAGAATGGGTATAATAAAATTGAAAACCTAACAGTAACAGAAACCAATAGCAGTTATTTTGAGGAAATTCCCACAGAGAATTACATTTCCAAATCATAGAATGTCAGAGTTGGAAGGGACCTCAGGACCAGCCCCCAATTTTTGCCCCCAGATCCCTAAATGGCCGCTCAAGGATTGAACTCACAACCCTGAGTTTAGCAGGGCAATGCTCAAACCACTGAGTTTCACTTGTTCATTCTATGTTGCTGATTTGCAAATTCATCACAGAAAAACTGCCTGCATTGGAACACAAGTTAAATATTATCTTTAACCTTTCTGTGATATCATGACCTTCAAATTTACTCTTGTACCTTCTGCTGATACATTGGCATGGATGTAATGCTTTCTGCCAGATTCTGAAAGTCCTGAATATTTCTCCATACTGAAGTGTGCAATACGCAGTGTATTTTAATACAGATTTTGTTTGGTTTTCTGTAACGTTTCACAAACTGAAGCTTTGTGCCCATCATTTTAAAACAGTTCTACAAACCTGTCTACTTGTCTAGTCCAGAATCCTGGCTCCTAATCCACTCAAACAAACAGTGGCAAGTTCAAATGAGGGCTCAAATGTCACAGCTCAGACCTATGTCTGTAATGGAACTCAAGATGAACCCCAAATCAAAACCTTCAGAAATTTCTATTCACCCATATTTTTCTACCTCCCCCTCCAGCTATGTATAGCACTCTCATTACTATAATATTTCAAGTACCTGATCTTGGGAGAGTTTGAATCTGGATCTGAATTCGAAGGCTGAGGTCCATCTCTAATTTGGTTAGATGACAGTTATTCCAATGTTATCTTTCATGTAATCCTCATGGGTCTCTAAAAAAAAGAGTTTCCTAAAAGCACTAAGGGCAAGAATGCCACAACTGAGACACACAAAAATCCCAAATTTCAAAACAAATTTTTAAAAATCATTTCCCCCTTCTACAGAAATAACATTTTCATGACGTAAGTTCTATACATGTTCTGCTGTTTAACGTATTTAATTTTTTTAAGATTACATTATTTTAACATAACTACAGTACATCCAAAAGCCTTTCTCCTGCAAGGAACATCCTGCCATTCATCAGACATTCATCAGAACATACCCACTGAGCAACACACAAAATCTTATCTTGCCAGATATTCTGGTGAGCAGTAAGCAAGACAGTGCCCAAAGCACGCCACACCTGGGAAGAAAACCTTTACTTGGTTGTTTGCTTTTTAGATTGGAGACATTTAAGTGGATTTATTCTGATGAAAGGTGTAAAATCACAAACACTGGAACTTGATCTTCCTTCCAAAGAATAAGTACAGCACAAACAGCACAAATGCAACTTCCTCGCATTTATCTGCAAGCTGCACCTGCCTCATGATAATAAAAGTAATTAAATGCTATGCTTCAGGACATAAACTTATAATATATACCTATATGCAAGACATTCCTGGCCCTATGCAAACCATTGTACTGTTTGGTAGCTAATTATAGGGTGATTAGATTTCTCTGGCAGATTTGTTATTGCTCGGAACAGCACCGCTGTTTGAGTGGATTGGGAGCCAGGGTTCAAGTTCATCTACACCACATTAATAGTTAACAACCAACCTAGAAAGTTCTACTATCAGGTGGTTCAAAAATTTTCCATTTTCCCTACACCTAGAATACTTCACTTCCCTGTGAATAGTGTGTTTTTGTGATTTGGATACCTACCTATTGGAAATTGGACTGAGACTTAGACCATTATTATAGGCAGAGTGCTAGCACCACCTCTTATTAAGGTTATCTGACACTTCCCAATAGAAGACCCTGTTTTCAGTTTCTTATATCTGTGTCAAATTAACTATGTGGGCTGAAATTTTCCATGCTGGGTGTTTGCCTCAGGCTGAACAGTTTTGGAAAATTTCAGCCAAAACAGTTCAGCTTTTTCTGACAATGAGGCTAGTGAAAAAAATATGTTATTTAGCACATGTTTAATTCTGGAGACCTTTTCTTTGAACAACCACACCCTCCCTCATGCCCTGCAACACAAACTTGACTTTGTGGCCTTTGTGTCAGAGATGTGCCTTTTGCTGTCCCCAGGAAAATCCCCCCAAATCTGGCCAAATTGTAAGCCTCTGGAAAAAAAAATCAAAATTTGTGCATAATCCGAGACTTTCTATTTTAACAGCCAAAATCTCTGAACATTCTGTCTTCACTGAGCATGTTGAGCCCCTCTCAGCTGTTCCTGCTGACCAAACTGTGCATGCTGCATCCCCTCATGTCTCCTATAAACTGTGCATATTCTATCCCCATAAAATCAATTGAGCATGCTCCCTCCAGCCCATGGCTACAGGGGTGAAGCCAGACTTTCCCTGTAATGGCTATTCCCAGCTGCTCTGGACTGTGGTGGAGCCAGTCACTGGTACTGAGCAGGAAGCCTCCCTCTCCTCTGCTCTGGGTAAACCCCATGCTGACAATCAGGCAGTGTGGAAGAGGAAGCCACCTGATTTGAATGCAGACAGTGCATAAGCCAGACCAAGGTGACGGGAAAAGAACAGATTGTGACAAGGAGTCTTGTGATATGGGGATGAGGAGAGATGAGTCTTGGATGAGGAGAGAAAGTGGGATTGGGACTGTCTGGATGAGGCGACTGGGACAAGGAGAATAGGGGCTGATGGGGAAAAGGAGGACACTGGGACAACTCAGATCAGCTAAGGAGCTGGGGGGTAGTGGAAAAGTAGGACTGGCTGTACAAGAAGACTGGGCCTAGGAGCCAGTGAGGACAGGAATGAGGGTGGCAGGGAGGAGAAACATCTGATGAGGAGCTGGGGTGCAGGGAAAGAACTGGGACCAGCTAGGAAAAGATATGGAACAATGAGCCAGAGAGTGGGGAGACAAGGGTGAGGAGCTGAGGAGGAGATGGAAGGGGAGACTGAAACTGGATGAGGCGCCTGGGGAGAGAAACTAGGACTTGGAACCAGTGGGGGAAGAAGGGGAGACAGATTGGATGATGAACCAGAAGGGAGGAATTGAAACAGCTGGGAAAGGAGACTGAGACAGGGTATGGTGAGGAGGAGAGACTGGAAGTCAGGGAGGACATTGGGAAGCAAGCTCAGCGAGGGAAACTAGGACTGGGATGGGGAGACTGGGACAAGGAGAAGGAGCCAGAAGTGATAAAGAGACCATAGTGGGTCAAGGATGGAGCAAAAATGTCTGTGCTGACTAGAACACGCTCCCCTCCAGAGCCTGGAAAGGAACCCAAGATTCCTGAATTTCAACATTCCTCGGCTATCAGCAAATATCTGTGAAACTCACCGGCAAAGTGTGTTGCCTCCCCCTCTAATGCTGGGCCACACAGACAATTACAACCCACTGTTGCTGACAGTTACTCCATTAGCTCACGTGGCAGAGGTCTGTGTTATGGACTTAAAGGTTCCAACCCTGCTGATGAACCACACCGATGTCAATATGATGCTACATGGTGGAATTTCTGGTTTTTTTCAGTTTGCTTTTTTAAAAATCTAAGAAATTACACACACACACACACACACACCCCTGTGTTAAAATAACATTATTAGGGTTGCAAGTCAAGCATTCAGAAGTTAGGAAATGCCAGAATTAAGGTTGTCTGTGCAATTAAATTAATTTAATGTTTGTGAAGCATTCAGCTGCTAAAATGAGGAAATTAATAATTCTGTCTTCAGAGCCAGGTTAGAATAGTGTACAGTAAATAATTCATTGGACCACATGATGAAATATGAGGAGAAAACAAATTATGAAACAGCTGCTCATTAACAGAGAACCCTCCAACCTGTGCACTGAATGAGGTAGGGGGTCCTGTGGAAAAAATGAAATGATCATGTAACTAAAGATTTTATCAAAGGGGTCAAATTAAGCTTGTATTGGCAAGTGGAATTCTGACATGTCCCAATCTTTGCGCAGTTGATTTGGAATCTTAATGATGTCCTTTTATCGTTTTTTTATGTGTAATATAACCATCAATTGGCAGTAAGTTCTAATGGCTCTGCTAAGCAGGGAACTACAACTCAGCCCTGTCCCCACTGGATAGACCTTGTTCCTGGCAAAGCAGAGACTAAGTTTTCCAGACCCCACTGCACTTCCCGGTCCCCTCACCATGTAAGAAGGTTCTGAACAGCTCTCTTGGAAAAGCAACAGCTGCATGCAAGCCAGGAACTGGAGAGAAGCTGCATGCAGAGTCGAATCCCCAGGAACCATATGCAGATCCACATGAGGAACAGGCAGAGTTTGCTGGATGATACAACTGGTTGCAGGTCCGTGTGGGACTTCTTGGGGAGCAACAGCAGCTGAGCACGTAGTCAGTGCAGAAGAGGCCCAGTGAGAGATAGTAACTGAGCCCAGCCTGGAAACCTGCAAGCCCCCATTTGTTTGAACAGAGACTGAGCTGTAGAGGGCACTCCAAGCACTAAGCCTGGAGAGCCCTAACTTTCCATTGCACTGTCGCGGACACCCAAACAAGAACTGCTATTGTTCATGTTGAACAGGAACTGTTTAAGCCTCTGTACCCTAGGGTATTTGCAACCTTTCCCCTTGTGATTACTGGGACCCACAGACCTGCTGCCTACAAGGTCTAGCTGCTGAAGCATCTACAAAGGTTGCCTCTGAGATATGTTACGCCTGGCTTGCTGCTGGCACCCTAGGGCAGGAGTTTTCAAACTTCATTGCACCGAGACCCCTTTTTGACAACACAAATTACTACATGATCCCAGGAGGGGGGACCGAAGCCTGAGTCCGCCAGAGTCTCACCTCCCTGGGTCGGGGGCCAAAGCCTGAGCATCACTGCCCTGGGCAGGGAAGGGGTCAAAGCCCAAGCCCAAGGACTTCAGCTCCAGCCGGAGGGCCTGTAACCTGAGCCCCACTGCCCAGGGGTATGGGGTTTGCCCCAAGCCCCAGCAAGTCTAAGCCAGCCCTGGGATCTCGACCTACAGTTTGAGAACCACTGCTTTAGGGGTTTGGTGTATTCCTGTGCTGAGCAGTCACTATTATTACAAAGTTTTGATCACTTTTAACCTGAATGTGGATTGCATTAATGTTAGTGATCTACTGCTGAACAGATCCACGTCCCTTGGTACATTGGTTTTTTTAATTGTTCTAAGGCAATTACCATAGTGTTAAGATGACTCTAACAGTTATAAGAGGCTAAGATGAAGAATAGCATAGCAGGTCTCTTAACCATGAGCCCAATGCAACTATCTCAAACAAGGGCTCAGTAACTAGAGAAGTCATAAAACATTTTTTATTTTAGTATACAACACTGACAAGAACGCCTCTTATATCTTGCAATTTTACTGATGTTTGACCTTATCCTTCAGAAATTACAGTATTTATTGCAGAACAGAGAGAAAATTAGTCTTAGATGAGAGAAAACAAATTAAGTCACATTTCCCAATAGATTTAATCAGAGAAGCTAGGGGCCCATATGATGCCCAAAAATCAAGAAACGTTGTTTGGTATTAGCAAGTGAGGAACCTGCTCTGTGCAGGAGGAGTCTAGGAAAATGCCAAAATGGGTTGTAGGAAGGTGGATGGAGTAATTGGCAGAGAGGTTTGTACCATATAATTTCCCCTACAGAAAATATCATTAAAAATTAAGATAGAGCAGTAAAGTGTTAACTTCTGAGGTAGTGTTCAGTGTGCATTTTGGATAGGAGAGAGCATATAAGTAGTCCCAGGTCTTGTCTATACTGGCAAAAATGGAAACATCCGTACAGCTTCATTAGTAGAAGCTGTAGCAAAAGAGGATTAAGAGTCCAGTGAAAATATGCTGCTAAATTGCCTGAGTTCTGTCTACTCTGCAGCAGCTACCATTGGCGGAGCATAAGTGGTAAATTACAGGTCCCATTTTTGCCAGTTAAGCTACAGCTCCCAAAGTAAGCTACTGCACAGAATAGGAGGCAGCCACGCAGAGTAGACATATTGAGAGCCTAACAGCAAGTAGGAACACTGGAGCAAACTAACATAGGAAATTCTAGAATCCTAAACAGTTAGCAAGTCTCTCTAGAGAGGGAGGAGGGTTCAGTTGTCTGGGAGCAGTTCATGAACAGCCAATGGACTGAGACACAGGCCCTGCAGGATGGGTCTGGAGCAGCTAGGCTTGCCAAAGCGTGGAGGAAAATTATAAGCTTTTAGGTAAGGGCAAGGCATAGAGGTTATATCCCTGTTCTCTGATTGTTATGTATATTTGGGTGAATAAACAATGTTTGTTTTGAAGAAGTTGTTTTGCAACACTTTAATTAACTGCTGGTCACAAGCTCCCAGAGGGAAATTTCTTGCAGCTGCCAAATATAGTTGCAGGTGTGTGAACATGGTTGGTAAATGGGGCTGCTGCCCAGAGATCCAGTCTGAGGATGGTAGGATCTCTTGGTTCCACCCAGGGAAGCATGAAGGTAGCACAGTCTGGCACTTGGGGAGCATACTTGCAAGGGGCTGCAAAGGGGGCCTAAAGCACAACTCACCCTGTAACCGTGACACTATCTTTCTGCTTCCCCCAATCCTAAAGTCAGCTGGGACCTAATTCAAGCCCTAGCACAACTTAGAGCAGTTTTAGGTCCGTTCTAAATTACAGTGGCTACTAACTGCTCTCAAGGAGCCATTCCCCCAGTTGGAGATTAGCCAGAGTGCAGCAGCATTCTGGCATGCCTCCCTTAGCTGGCTGCAATATAACATGCCTCTGACAGAGAGGGCTGCAAGAGAGAGGGGCGGAATGCTGGGTCCATGCAATTTAGGATTCCTCCATACTGGTTAGAGCAGTTTTCCAGCCCAATGGGGCAATATTGAAGGCAAGCATCTGACTCAATTGCAAACAAAAATAACCTTGTATTGCACTCTCTTAACTGTAAACACTCATTTAGTTGAGTGACTTGCATTTCCCTTTAAGAACAGAGCTGCTATAGCATCAACAAATTAATCAATAGATTGGCAAATATTAGCATTACCATGAAATAGAAGAACTTTATAACCTTTAGACAGTATAATTTAAATGCATCTCCTGCCATTTTCCCAACTGGTAGCACAAAGTAAGCGTTCTTTAATCACTGTGCTCTGTTCATGGAACATGCAGCTGATATGAAGCTTGAAACAGTTTTTTTCATAGGAAAAATGGAGCTCAGTAGATTTATCCCAAATAAAGGAGAGGATTAACACTGAAAAATCTCAAAGCCATATTCAAACGCTTCTTTATTTTGAAAAATAATGGCAGTGGTTAACAGACCAAAGCAGCCTGCATGGAGAGATGGTGTATTTACAGGGCTCCCACTTCCAGCTCTAGCAGAGTACCATAATCTGTACTTCCGACAAAGAAGGGGCCCAAGTCTCATACTCAGGGGTCAGACACATCAGTGCCACAAAAGCAGATTTGCTGCCAATTCTTTTCTTTTTGTTGCAGGAAGCACTTACCCACGTATAGTAGCTGCTTTTGTTAAATGGCTTTTTCTATTTCTAATAAACTGCTAATAAAATACAAAGAAGAAAAGCAAACAATACACACACCATGGAGCAATTGTAAGCAGCTATTATAAACGCATTAGCCCATTTGGTCAGATTGTTATGGCCAATCCAGAGGAACAATGGAAGTGGGGGGGGGAATCAAAATTGTAAAGGAGAGATAAAAGAAATGCTGTCTGTCATGGAGTTACATTCACTGTAAAGACTCCCAGGAGCCTCATCCCAAGTGACCGAAGGCTGCCTTCATCTTCACTGAGAGCTGTTTGACGTATTAGAATCAGTAGCTCAAATCTTTCTGAAGACCCTAGTCTTTATGTGCACATTATATGCAACTACTAACAGCTGCTTGTGCCAAGATTTTTCCTTAAATTTGCACCTAAACAACTCTTTTCCCCTCAGCAGGCCCTCTCTTGTGCAATGTCAGCAAAGTAGCTCACTCAGCAATATGCACCTGCCAAATTGAAGCTGACATTCATCTTCGTAAGGTGACCTTAGGAAAAAGGTACAGTCCCCTTTTTAAAAAAAAAAGTATAGAGGAGGTCCATGATTATTGTCTCCAGATCAAAGTCTCAGTTTTCAAGGTTTCTTTTGCTAACTGCCAACCTTGCAAGCTCAAAGTGGGATTTAAAAGCAAAGCTGTAGCTTTTTCTTTCTTTTTCTAAGTTTGTACATTATTACAAGGAAAGATTCCAGAGCCTACAGACCCATGGCCACATGTTTCAGTGTCCTAGAGGCCACCCCTTCCAAGTGCAGGGAGGACGATGAATAGCCCATGATCTTTAGTGCAAAAAGTCACAGTATTAGAACATAAGCCCTAGTGACTGGTTTCCATGTGAACGCTGTCTTTGCAAGACAAAGGTTTAGATGCTTCCAGGGGCGGGGGCGAGCAGAGAGAGAGAGAGAGATTCTCTTTCACATGTTTATGTTCCAGTATTGCCAACCTCAGGAGATCAAAAATCATGCATTATTCTTTAAAAAGACCATACCGTGCAGTTTTTTGGTCTATCTTTTGATTTTTGAACTTCTCCTGCCCATCCCGTGTGTGTGTATGTGTATGTGAGACAGAGAGAGAATTAGGGTTGCCCACTTTCCCACATGTATTGGGTAAGGGGAATTTAGTTCCTGCTAAAGGAGTTCACACCCCACATCTACTCTTCCCCTGCCCAGCAATTAATTCAGCCCTTACCCTCCCAGTTCAGCCCCATCCAGCCTCACCTATGCTCCCGCAGGGACTCTTCATATGCTTCTCCCGGGCCTATGTGGGACTGCTATGGGATCCCCTATCCCCCTCCCGGGGGGGCAGCTCCAGAGGCTCTTCACCCTCCTCTCTCCCTTTTCAGGCTGGGTGCTGTAGGCGGGGGGGGGGAAGAATCCTGTCCCTATTGCTCACAGGGAGGGGGGGCAGAGCACCCTGAGCAGCTAGACTCTTAAGTTCCCTCCTCCCTTCTTGTGAGAATGGCTTCAGGCTGCTAGATAGGGAGAGGGCCAGCAGTAGTTCTGATTCTGCCCCAGGAGGTGGGCAAGTGGAGCAGGCAGCCAATCAGAGGGCTCAAATTCACTAAAAGGCTGGAGCTTCTTGCTGCGCATCAACAGATCAGCTCTAGCCCCAGCTAAAATCATGGGCGGTAAGATGGTCTTGTGGTTAAGGCAGTGGACTGGGTCTCAGAAGAGCTGGGTACTGTTCTAGGCTGTACCACAGACTCTCTGGGTGACCTTGGTCAAATCACTTAATCTCTCTGTTCCACAGCTAAAATCATGTCACTGGTGAAAAGATTGTTAGATCTGGCCATGCTGACATCCACAAAATTACGGGGCCTGAAGCTGTGTTTTTCATAGACTTCAAAGGTCTACTCTGCTCCAGGATTTTCAGCACGTAATTACACTCATATTCCACACCCATGAAATGCCAAGTCAGTGCAAATTGCACTCATTTACCTCTTGCACCTATAACCAACATACAATTTTTATCAGCACTGAAATTGGGCCATTGTTATTTCTTCTAAGTTTGTCAAAAGTCTTAATGCAAAGCCTGTCCCAACTGCTGTCAGAAGAGTTTTCTGGAACAATATCTGAATATTTTGGAGGTGGCTACAGCACAAGTACTAAAATTCACAGCATTCTCCTACAGAACAAAGCATGCTGATATTATAGGCCCATCAGAGTCAGTGAGAGTTTGAAGGCAGGTACAATAGCAAATGTGATTAACTTTGTATTGATTTCTCTGCAGTAAATTTTGATTAACTGTCAAATCAAAGAGCTTGTTTCCAGCTGTAATATCAAGATCACAGGCTTAGTTCTCGCCATGTGTGGTTTCAGATGACAAAAAGGACTCCTAACTTATCAAATAGCTAAGAGCATTTCTGCTCTGCTGTTACGGAGACTAAGATGGGGACCCCTCTCTTTCCCATCAGCCTGAGTATTAAAATCAATTTTTTTAAAAATCTTATTTGTACTCTACAAAAAGGTCCCCTCACAAAATCAATTGTTCTTATCTTTTGCAGACGATTTCAGAAACCAGGCTTTTTATTGAAAGTGTATCTCTGATGTATTTGGTCACATTAGACCAGAGGTGGGCAAACTACAGTCCGCAGGACCGTCCTGCCCGGCCCTTGAGCTCCCAGCCAGGGAGGCTAGCCCCTGGCCCCTCCCTTGCTGTCCCTGCTGCCCCCCGCAACCTCAGCTCACTGTGGCACCAGCGCTTTGGCCCGTCGCTCCTGACGAGCAGTGTGGTGGCATGGCTGGCTCCGGCTGGGCGGCGGGGCTGCGAGCTCCTGCCGCTCTGAGTGGCATGGTAAGGGGGCGGGGAGCGGGGGGGTTGGATAAGGGGCAGGGCGTGCCAGGGGGCAGTCAGGGGACAGGGAACAGGGGGCAGTTGGATGGGGTGGAGGTTCGGGGTGGGGGGGCGGGCAGACAGGGGATGGGGAGCAGGAGGGGTTGGCTAGGGGGTGGGACCACGGGGGGCCTGTAAGGGGCGGGTGTGTGGATAGGGGGCGCAGCAGTCAGGGGACAGGGAGCAGGGGAGGGTTGGATAGGGGGGTGGGATCCTGGGGGGCAGTTAGGGGCGGGGGTCCCAGGAGGGGGGGGATCAGGGGACAAGGAGCAGGGTAGGTTGGATGGATCGGGGGTTATGAGGGGGGCAGTCAAGGGGCAGGAAGTGGAAGGGGGTGGATAGGGGGTGGGGGCCACGCTGTTTGGAGAGGCACAGCCTTCCCTACCTGGCCCTCCATAAAGTTTCACAACCGCGATGTGGCCCTCAGGTCAAAAAGTTTGCCCACCCCTACATTAGACGCTGCTTATCCTACAGAAACAATTAGCCAGCAAAACAACTTGCTAAGGGTTGCTAAGTTCCATCAATGGAAATTTTTAAATTAAGAATGACTGTTTTTCTGAATGGTATGTTCTAGTTCAAAGAGGAATTGATCCAGGGAAGGTCTATGGCCTGTGTTGCACAGGCAGTCAGACTAGATGATCACAGTGGTCCCTTCTGGCCTCAGAATCTTATTCATCTAAATGCTATGTTCAAAAACCAGTTAAAGATACTATTTGAATGACTGGTGTGACATCAGTATAGGTGACATAATAATCAGGGATGTAATACATGCATCTCCATTTCGATGGGAACTTCCATCTAGCTGTCAAACACTTTCATTTACCCCCATTTCCTCTTCGGTGCATATGTGTTACTGTGACCCTAAGAACCCCTCAGGGCCGACTGGTAAAGGGTTCACTGTTCTGCAATAGCAACTCCGATCAGGAAAAGCATTATTATCCCAATTATTTTTACATGTGGGAAACAGGCACAGAGAGGGGAAGTAATTTAGCAGAGGGGCCAGGAATAGAATGTCGGTATCCAGACTCCCCGTCCTCTGCTTTATGCACCGGATCATGATCCCTCTCTTGAGTACACGGGGGTCCCATATGTGAGTGATACAGTCCTGGGCATGCCCTCTTCTTCTCTGCTTTATTCATCCCTGTCATACACATCAGTCTCAAGGTTCTAGGTCAGCTACCGCCCTCACCTATGATGGTAGTGGATAAACTGACTGCACCACTGGACCACACCAATAGCACTCCTTGAATGGCAAAGGGGTTGCTGGTAAGTGTCAGGAGGTATTCATCTTCTGTTGTTAAGTGACATCAGCAGACGATCACCACCCACCCCTAAGGAGCAACTGTCTCTCCAGCCCGAATACTGCTCCTAGGCCACCCAAAACCACGTTTAGTCAACCATGGGAGCAGAAAAGATCCCAGTGACAGGGAAAGAACCAGAGGTGACACAAAACTCTTGAGAGACACAATGTAAAGGCTGGGGGCTTGGGAGGGGACAAAACGGCCTCACGCATTGCCTCTGGCCCCTTACCCACGCCCCCCACTATAGGTGCCAGCTCCCTCATCTCCCCGGGGGTGCTCAACCCCCACTCCAACCCTTCCCTCAAGGCCCCATCCCAGCCCTGCTCTTCTCACTCCACTCCTGCCCCGCCTCTTCTCTGTGCCTGCCCTCAGTCCACCCCCACCCCTGCACAGCTGATTTGCACTGGGCAGGAGGCACTGGGAGGGAAGGGAAAAAGCTGATCTGTGGGGCTGCTGGTGGGTGCTGAGCACCCACTGTTTTTTTTCCATGGGTGCTCCAGTCCCAGAGCACCAATGGATGTGGTGCCTATGTCCCACAAGCCTACCACACCCACTCTAAGCTGGCACCACCCAGTTGCCGCTCCCCTCACAGCTCCTCCCACACTGGTCCCATTTTCTCCTTGCTGTGGGCACGGCGCAGTTCAGAGCAGGCTCCAGACACCTACTACTGAGCATCGGTAACTGCGACTGTGAGCAAGGAAGGGACGGGACTCAGACTGCCAGCCTGGTCTCTCTTCCCTGCTCCAGGTGCCTCCTAGTTGGGCTCAGCAGGAGTGCTAGGTACTGGTGCCTTTCTCAGGCACGTCCCTCTCAGCCTTGCTCGGCCTGACTCCCACCCTGGCAGAAATCTGGGGGGGCCATGTGACCCCACGTGCCCTCCCCCATGCGTCACCTCTGGAAAGAACGACAGCTGTTAAGGAGCATGTCTGTGTGGGCTGACTGCTATTCCAACACAGGCAGATGAGGTGAAAATTAACGAGGCTGAACACAGAGCTTCTCTGTCAGAATCTTCAGCTTCTCCCGGGCACCACAGGCCATTAGATACAGAACAGAAACATAACCAGTTGCCTGCAGCATAGAATAGACTTCTATCTAGATTCTTTATGCCATGTCCATCAGCACCTCAGGACAGCAAAGCCTGTGATGGACATATCTGGCATCACATGGAAATAATAGAGAAGTGATAGTCTCCTTAATCCAAGGGGAGAATCATTTTGAAATCTATAAATCTGAAGTAAATGTACAGAATGGAGACCAATTGGTGGAAAGGATGGAGACCTGGGAAGCTTTGTGTTATACCTAGGGTACAATTTGACCCAGAAAAGAGGTGCTTCACAATATTAGGGAGGAGCTTTTAACCTGTACTGGACAAAGAGCAAAATTCATCCCTGCACAAATGGCCAGGCATTACAGACACTTGTTGGAATGATGATAATTAATGGGACTCAGTAATACTAGGGTACAAGTTGTGCACCACTTACATTCACCTAAACCCTGATTTGAGGACCTCAGAAGCTGCAAGCTGGCATGCCCTATAAGTAGTCTTTTGTGGGTCCTTTGCACAGGTGACAATTTCACCCAGAATTAAGCTGTAAGGGGTCATTTTTTTGTACAGCATTAATGATGATTTATTCATTTGGGTTTTTTACAGCACCCAAGCCTACTAGGCACTGTATAGTACAAAGAGAAAGCGTTTGTCCCCAGACTGAAGAAGCTTATGTGATAGATGCATACTAAGTTATTATCAATCAACATTTCTTTCCCTCATGCAGTCTGAGTTTACAATTTTTTTCTGATGGTAATTGAAAGTAAGTGTGATGCTAGGCTACTACATGCAGTATTTGTGGCAAAGATATCAATGATGACAGCTCTTACAGTTTTAAAATATTTGGAATTGTAAATTAAGTTGTTCCTCCCCCCACCCCGCCCTGAAAGCAAACTGATCAGTGAAAGTTGTTTGTTTCCAATATAACAGCAGTATCTGAGGGTGCTTGTTTGGGGTGCCCCAGGTCATTATTTCCCCTAAAACAAGTCACAACAAGTAATCCATGTCTTGCAGCAGCAATGGCAGCAGCAGAAGTGGAAAGCCTAGTTTATATCTGTTTTTGCGGACATTCCTCAAGGCAACTGAGGAGCACACTGTCCTTCAAAATTACAATCACCTAGACTTATTTACAAGCACAGAAACGGAGCTTTTGGGTGTTAAACTGCAATTTTAGCAATTAAAGAAGAAAACTGAAGGAAAAATGTAAACAGTACAAAGAGTCTCTAATAAGGTTATGTGCTTATTAAGGCACCTCTTGCTTCTCTCAATAATAATGTTTTCTAGGGATATTTTTGGAATGGATTGAAAGAGGTAAGAAATGGACAATTGTGAACTGTTCAAGTGTGCCACCTAGTGGCACTCATTTGTACTATAATGAAATCCACATGAATACTTGATATGACACAATAATCATCTTGTATACACTTTACAAGCTTTTTACACCTTGTCACTAATTATATACTGTGGAGATTAACCAATAGAATGTGAGATTGCTTAAAAATCAATGTGTTTTTCTATAACAGCCAACATCTTATGATAAAGAAGAAATCAGATTGGACCCTCTATAGCTGATGTATCTGCATAACCCATGAAGAATTACAATCTGGGGCTATTTTAATTAGTAAATTAGTGACACTAAGGACTGGAAAAACTCTGACTTCCAAAGCTATCCATTTCTGTGAAAGATTCATATATTATCTTGTTGCCCATTGCCATTTAGTAATTTACATATGAATTTAAACATGTGTTCAGAGGACCTGACAAAAGTATGGTGAAAAGCTAGGTGAGAGGTAATCTTAGTTGAAATGGGGTGAAGAAGTAGATTTTTTTTCAGCCCTAACTTTCTCAGTCCTGATCCTGGGAAGAGTTTGGCAAGTGTTTAAGTTTGCTCAATTGAATAGTTCTGTTCAAGTCACTGAAGTTACACATGTGTAAATTTTTGCATGCTCAGGGAGTTAGGAACCTAAACACCTTTGAGGAGCTGATCCGGAAATATTATGCATTTTCTAAGTTGCAGTAGGCTCTTAAAGATACTTCTAGAAAAAAAGAAAAAGGCTGCATAAGAACGGCCCTTCTAGGTCAGACCAAAGGTCCATCTAGCCCAGTATCCTGTCTTCTGACAGTGGCCAGTGTCAGGTGCCACAGAGGGAATGAACAGAACAGGTAATCATCAAGTGATCCATCCCCTGTCGCTCATTCCCAGCTTCTGGCAAACAGAGGCTAGAGACACAATTCCTGCCCATCCTGGCTAATAGCCATTCATGGACCTATCCTCCATGAATTTATCTAGTTCTTTTTTGAACCCTGTTATGGTCTTGGCTTTCACAACATCCTCTGGCAAGGAGTTCCACAGGTTGACTGTGCGTTGTGAGAAGAAATGCAGCTTTTTGTATACTTTGATGTGATTGTTATACAACTATTTGTCTGTGCCTTTCTATATATGAGTACAGCTCATTTGAAACTAGTAAAATAGGCAAAAAATGAACAGCATGCCATTCACTTTTCTTCTAGCAGGGATGACCGTCTTATACCAGATTTGGTAAATAATGTGTCAACCTTTACTGCAGCAACTCCCGTGTTAAGCCACTCACAGTTAAGATGTTGAAAGAAAAGACAAGAGTGGCTGGAAAGAGAGATCCAAAAAATATATATGTTTAAAAATCACTTTAAAAGTCTATTTTGTTGATAAATTGTGTGGTAAAGCAATTGATTATACTCCGGTTTATTATGAAATATATTCAAGAGACCAAATAACCAATGTCAGTCAAGTTTATTGTTAAAAGCCAATAATAATATAGTACAGGAAACCAATTCAATATAATACTAGTCTCTGGGAAGCCATCTTGTGCATCACTGTTACATTCACCTTACACAGAAAGTGCTCCCAAAGTTAAACATTTTAGCTGGTAGTATGTATAGGATGATTTTACAAGTCACTAAAATTCAACCCATCAGTTTGTTTTGGTTCCTTTCCTTATCTGTCTTTTGTATACTAATATCGCAGGCACTGGTCCATGAAGGAACCTTCTATGTTTGTATGATTGTATCAAGGTTGGACTGTCATGTATCTTATCCTCTTCCTTTGAGATGTTTCAGTAGGAGCCTGTAAGAGTAACTTCCTTTCTGTTGCTATGCTAAAGCACTCATCTGTCCTGATATTGATAACTTCCATATTTTCTCAAGCCAAAACTCACTTCGGTCAGTGCAAGGGATTCTTAGAATAAGTGACCAGGGTTATATAAAAATCATGGCCAATTTAGGCTATAACGCTATACTATTTGTGCTTAATGAATACTAATATGTGTATATATATATATATATATATATATATACACACACACACACATAAATAAAACACACACACACGCACTAGTCAGCATATATTGGTCAATTTTTTGTAACAAATTTAATTTTTTTAGGCTGAAAAATCAGGATGTATTATTCAGAGACTGGCAGCTATAGTCAATTTACAGTTAAAAATATATGAAGACTATTGATATGTTTGCATATTATCTAGAAATTGTTTCCAACAATAGTTCCATGCTGTCATTTATATGTTAGATTGTTCATATATAGCCAGGGAGTAGGCTTTTCATCTGGCATTAGCAACTGTATTAGCCTATTGTCTGTCTATGTTTTGTTTGCTACTTTTGTAGCAAATTCAAATCAAATCTTTCTAAATCAAAAACTGATCTTTTTCCCTGCGGTAGCTTTTCTATTTTTGCAACTGGAGAAGCATCTCAAGATTTAATCAAGTCTCAAACAATAAGTGAACAAATACTTAGTAGAATGATTTACTAGTCAGACTCCTGTAGTTGTAATTTTCTGCTTGCTGGTGACATCTGCTTCATTAATATCTTTTATATACTGAAATATGAACTTCCAGAACCAAGTGCTGATTTAAATCCTGTGTAGCAGGATACCTACCTGGTTATTATAATTGGCCTGCTACACAGGATTTAAATCAGCACTTGGTTCTGGAAGTTCATATTTCAGTATATAAAAGATATTAATGAAGCAGATGTCACCAGCAAGCAGAAAATTACAACTACAGGAGTCTGACTAGTAAATCATTCTACTAAGTATTTGTTCACTTATTGTTTGAGACTTGATTAAATCTTGAGATGCTTCTCCAGTTGCAAAAATAGAAAAGCTACCGCAGGGAAAAAGATCAGTTTTTGATTTAGAAAGATTTGCCTCAGGGTGAAATTCGTCAGGGCCAAGTCCCACTTATGCTCTCAAAATAGGATTAACATAAAGCATAGAACAAAACGCTAACCCTCTGCCCAGGGGTGAGTTTCACCCCATGAGCTTTGGGCTTATACTATGAAGGGCTTTATTGCCACTTGTACACCACTGTAACTGTGCTGGGTGCTTTATGGACGGATACAAAATGTTGGCTGAGATTTTCAAAGTTGAATAGGGCATTGAGCCAAACAATTGCCTTTGAAAATTGTAGCTATTGCCTCTGCCCAGTACCCCTGAAGTCAGTCGCAGGTTTGCGGGATCAAGTGCCAAGTGACGACACAAATGAGAAGGGGGTGTAACAAAAATCAGGGAGAGGGACCGCAAGAGGTAAATAGAATAATGCAGGTTTCGGAGTAGCAGCCGTGTTCATCTGTATCCGCAAAAAGAACAGGAGGACTTGTGGCACCTTAGAGACTAACCCATTTATTTGAGCATAAGCTTTCGTGAGCTACAGCCCACTTTATCGCATGCATAAAAAATCGGAGGCATCCGATGAAGTGAGCTGTAGCTCACGAAAGCTTATGCTCAAATAAATTGGTTAGAATAATGCAGGTACTCGTATTAACATTGCAGAGCTTGAGGGCTTTGTGGTTAGTTTTCAAATTAAGCCATCACAATGAGGGACAACTTAGGTTTACAGGGCCATGAAGAAGGTACTTTTTAAAGAGAGGCTGAGTAGAGGAGGAGGAGGCAGCAGCATGGCACAGCAGGCCAGGTAGGGGGTTCCTGGTAGAACGGGATACATAGAGGATGCTCAGAGGTAAGAAGAGGAGAGGGAAATAGAGTGGGTGGTTGTTCTTAACTTAGTCTCACAAAAATATGCCATCCAGGATGGGAAAGTAGACAGGACCCACTATAACAGATACATTAACAAGGGGCCTGATTCTGCCTTCATTCAGACAGGCAAAATTTCAAGAGCATTGCACCAATGAAAGAACACAATTTAGCCCTAAGTTGCCCATTTTAGTTTTGCTAGTATGGAGACCTGTTCAGTCAGAACTGTCCTGAGCGCAATAATTTATTTCTCATGGAGTATGAAGTTGGCATTAGATGATAGCTCAGTTCAGACCCACTCCATTTCTTTGAAGTAAAAGAAATTATAGAAATTCTCCAAACAAGGGACCTGAACTGCACCCAATTCTCCCATCAAGTCTACATGTGATTGCAATGTGATCTGCAGCTGGTGGGGGTGGGCTCAGCAATGGTGGATGTTCCACATAAAGAAGAGAAAATATTTGCCTAAATGTTGCAAAAAAATAAAATAAAAAAATCCCAAGTCATGAAACCTCACTTATGACTCTTAGAATCTTACATTCAGCAAACTGCCTGTAACCCACGCAACCAAATCAAATGTGCAAGATCTGTATTATATATAGCTCACAGGTAGCAGCTGCTGATGGCATTGACAAAAGCACATAGACACACAGTGACCGTGCAACAGATGAATGGATAATGGAACTGCAGTCCAGAATCCAAGCAGAAAAATAATCCATACCTAATGAGATACCCTAAAGCAGATGTGCATGAGAAGAGATTGGACAGATGATGCAAATAGGAATGTTAACAGCTCCCACTGTTAACATCCTATCCAATGACACTGCCCACACAGCATTAATGTTGCTGGACAGCCATACACATGTATGATTGGCAACAGCATTTTCATGGAGAGTGGAAATTTAGTTTACATTAATTTAGAAATACAGTATAAAAAGACCAAGGCCCAAACCCATAACAGCTATTTGACCTATTCAGAACACATTGGTTAAATGAAACATTAATTCAAAAGTAAAGTGCCCCCACACTAGTTACACACCCCTGAATGATAAACAGTACACATCCCTACACAGATGGCTTCCAATATATGCATAGTCAGTAGACCAGTAATGTGACCAGCATATAAATAATTGACTCTTTACTATCTTAGTCACTGATCCACCCCAAGTCCTCCCAGGGATTAGTAACCCTACCCAGGCACCAATTTCTGCTGAGGATCCAGTACATTCAGAGTGAATGAGGTGCAAGTTAAAGCTACCTTAAGCAGTTTTCAATTGCCTTTTTTTTTTAAAAATGTTGTTTCTCAAGGGGAACATAGTTAATGAAGACTTGGATGTTGCCCATCTGCTGCCATTGTCTACGAACAGACTGCATACACCACTTTCTGAGCCCCCTTGCTCACGACAAGAACATGACTAGTCCTCTCATGAGTTGAGCTAGCACCCTTTTGTCAAAAACCTATGCTGTACTAGACAGGCCAATGAATCCCCTGGACTAGTGTAGGTTTAATAATCTAGAGATTAAATCCTGTTCTTCTGCTAATCCCTTAAACCATCTGTCATAAATATAAAGGGCAGGGTAAACACCTTTAAAATCCCTCCTGGCCAGAGGAAAAACCCTTTCACCTGTAAAGGGTTAAGAAGCTAGGATAACCTCGCTGGCACCTGACCACAGTGACCAATGAGGAGACAAAATACTTTCAAAGCTGGAGGGGGGGAGAAACAAAGGGTCTGGGTCTGTCTGTGTGATGCTTTTGCTGGGAACAGAACAGGAATAGAGTCTTAGAATTTAGTAAGTAATCTAGCTACATATGCGTTAGATTATGATTTCTTTAAATGGGTGAGAAAATAAGCTGTGCTGAATGGAATGGATATTCCTGCCTTTGTGCCTTTTTGTAACTTAAGGTTTTGCCTAGAGGGATTCTCTATGTTTTGAATCTAATTACCCTGTAAGGTATTTACCATCCTGATTTTACAGAGGTGATTCTTTTTACTTTTTCTTCTATTAAAATTCTTCTTGTAAGAAACTGAATGCTTTTTTCATTGTTCTTAAGATCCAAGGGTTTGGGTCTGTGGTCACCTATGCAAATTGGTGAGGATTTTTAATCAAACCTTCCCCAGGAAGGGGGGTGCAAGATTTTGGTGAGGATTTTGAGGGGAAAGACATTTCAAAGACTCTTTCCCAATAATAAACCCGGTTAGAAGTTTGGTGGTGGCAGCAAAAGTCCAAGGGCAAAAGGTAAAATAGTTTGTACCTTGGGAAGCTTAACCTAAGCTGGTAAAAGTAAGCTTAGGAGGTTTTCATGAAGGTCCCCACATCTGTACCCTAGAGTTCAGAGTGGGGAAGGAACCTGGACACCATCCAATACTGCTACATAGATAGCATTCCAAAAGAAGAGTTACCATGCATTTGTATATTCATATTTCAGTAAGGTGATTCTGCAACAGGATAGAAATTCCATAAGAATTGTCCTATTGCAATCTAGAGGCTTCAAACCAAGGCCCTGGCCTAATAACAAGGTTCACCTAAACAGATCTCATTACAGGATTGGGCCAGTAATTCGGGGAGGATAGTGGAGAAAACAAATAAATAAGTGAGAGTGGGGAAATAGAGAGATCTTCATTCAAAATTAGTGGCCTGTAGCAAATGAAGTCCAAGTCTGAGGCCCATGTTGCTTATCCACACTAACACTAAGAGATACAAGTAAATATAAAATCAAGTTTACTACATAAAAAACATCAGACATTATGCATTCGAGATCTCTGAAAGTATGGCAACAAACAAAGCTCTTGGGGAACATAGATCACACCCTCTCTCATTCCAAGGAAACTAATCCTTTACCCATTAGCCTTCACATAGGTTTAGATGTTATACCATGTGGTAATTATTTCCGAATCACAAGTGCAAACACTCACCCTGATTGGAAAATTAGCAGATTTCAAACTCAGGTAATTTGCCCCTAATGAGGAACTTGTTGAACTGAATTTAACAATTAGCTCATACCCTTTGCTGGCTGTGTATGACAGGGCTACAGAAAGGCTCAGAAACTCACCTATTCAAAGATTTTCAGTGAAAACCCAGAAATATTATCCTACTTCTCTACGTAGCCTTTAGACTGATAGTTCAAGGATTATGGTCCTTGAAGAGCTGGCTGATCACATGATCCCGGCTCGCCTCCTTGTTTCCAGTTGCTAAACTGCATTAAAAGATGCTAAAAAAAACCACATTACTTCCCTAATGTTACTTTTCCACATGAGCAGCTGCTGTAGTTGCCAGATGGGTGCTGTGCAATTAGGTATCAGAGAAGAGACGGTCCATATACAGTTGTGAATGGTAGAACATAACAGTCAATGCAAGGGGAAATGTCCACAAGATAATCTCACTGTTAAATTGTGATCTACACTAGAATTGGTTGAAAGCCTTTGAAATTTCACCAGTTTTGTTTTTTGGGTTTTTTTTTTTAATTTGTCAACATTTGGGGAAAGCATTTGCTGTTTTCAAACAAGCGTTTTACAGTGGTTAACATTTTACAGCAATTGGGAACTCTGATGGAAAAGTTTTCAATTAGATTCGCAAGTTTTCAATCCCTGTCCTACAGTGGTGCAGCCCTGGCATACCAAGAGCTTTATCATTTGTCACTGTAACTGGCATCAGTATATGCCCAGAGAACACGTCAGCAAGTCAAAAAAAGGACAACATGCAGCGGAGAAAGGGTAAAGAGAATCTTTTTTGCAAAAAAACAAAGGACACTTGAGAGATACACCTGTACGTGCTGCCTCTTTGACTGCCTTTGTGCTGAAGCAGTAGGTATTTTAATAGAAGCTGAGATTCTGAGGCGTGAAGAATGCCATATTTACGCAAGGAGACTGTAGAGCTTGTCTACCTATGAGGTTGCACTTTGACCTCTCAGAAACTACATTAGGGTGTGCCTTAAAGAGAAAAGAGCACAGGAGTATTCTGTATATTTTCTCTTATGAATCAACTGTATAAAGGTCCACTTCTCACACCAATTCCACAGGCTGGAAAAATTGATCTAGATGACCTCTCACCCAAAGATTATGCAGGCTGGAGATTTGAACATAGCAAACAGCAAATCATTGTATTGTTCTGCCTAGTAAGTTATCTTCTCCTCGAGGTGGAATGAAAAAGAAAACTACCCACTTTGTGGAGGTGCTGGTTCCCCCTCTGTACAATAATGGTAGGATTAGATAGTTGGTACCCAGTTTTAAAGGACTTTCAAAATATGCAATATAACGGTGCATATATTCTGCTTTTCACCCATCACTCTTAAATTGCTTTATAAAAATGTGTGTCTATTTTACATTGGGGATGCAGAGACACAAGCAGATTAAATAATTTGCCTGGGGCCAGAAGGCAAATCAGTGGTAGGGTCAGGAAGAGAATCAGGGTCCAAAATAGTTAAGAGACTGTACAAAAAGAGTAAAGATGATAAATGGCAATGTATCAGTTTGGGGGAAAGAGAGCATAGGGATCTGTGGTCTTTATTTACCAGTCATGATCTGCTGGAGAGGATAAACATGACAGTAATGATGTTTGCAAATTATATTATTTGACTTAGTCTCCGTATACATCACCCCACCTGCCCTCTCCACTCTACCAATGACACCAGCCTCAGTACTCCTGTTATGTCCTTCTCTCACAGACGGCCGCATCTCTGAGGCCTCTTCCATGCTACCCTTAAGCTTAGCATGCTCTTCCCTTCCCTGTTCCAGCATTGCCAATGCTTGTGAGTTTATTGCAATATTTGGTGGTTTTCCTAAAGGCCCAGCCCCTGGATTCATGGGATTACCAGGGAATCTCAGATTTCATTTTTTAAAAAGTAAGTTTCCACTCCTTATAACTGTGGAGAAAAGCCTGAAAGCATGAACTCTAAAGGCTCAGAAAGCAGAAGGCAAGTAAATTATTTTTCAAAAATCTCATGATTTTAAAGCCAAGTTCCTGATTTTGGAGGCCCGACTTGTGGTTTTTTGAAAATATGGGGATGGCAATGCTGCTGGGCCCAACAGCCTTGATCTTGCAGCAGCATCTGTGAAGGTGCAATTGCAGGGTCAGCGCCTGAGCTGCCCCTCCCTCACCACATCCAAACCATTCTAAAAAGGCACTTCTGCCATCTCACCTATTAGCAGTGAGGGGGAAGAAAAACAACAACAAAAAGCCCAAATTGTCCATGCATGGCCACACCTTGCTATACAACCACACAAGAACTGTACTGTCACTCTTGTCCTTTTCTGTTTATTATTCTCCTCAGTCTCACTAGTTTTCCAAATGCTTACAACATTTTAACCTTTGATTGCATGTCCCCTGCACTTCTAGCTCCAGTTCTTTGTTTAATATGGATGGTTCTTTTTATCATCACAAAAGGCATGATAAAAATCTCTCTCCTTTCTTATATGGAAATCTGAAGCAGGCTTGGCATCAAAGATATGAGATGTTCACCCCGAGATATCTCATTTTATGGCAGCTGTCTGAAATTTGACTCATGGAACTTGAAGATCAGTTACTCTCCGACCGAGAGAGCCTTGACATTATAGTATTTGTAAACCTTTAACATCACAAATACACACCATTGGAAACAAAATATTCTTACTCATTGAGAAGTGATCGTTACCAGAGTGAGGAGAAAGCACCTCAGAATGCCGAAGGTCGAGCTAGGAGGAAAGACACATTACAAATATAAAGTAGAACACATTGTCATGGTTTATTTTTGGATAATTAAAATAAAACATTAACAACAACAAAATTGATACATTCTGCCACTTTCATGATCATTTTGGCTCTATTCAGGAAAGCATTCCAATTCAGGAAAACACTTAAACACATGCTTAAAATTACGCAAGACCTGTTCTGACCTAATTAGGGTTATACATAAGCATGTGCATAAATGCTTTTCAGAACTGGGGCCTTGGGTCCAGATCCTCAACGGTATTTAGGTTCCTAACTTCAACTGATTTCAGTGGAAATCTGTCTTCTTAGCTGCCAGCGCAAAAGTCCACTTAATCCACTTGCTAATCACTACCTACGCTGTAAATTTCATTGCTCAAATATGCAGTGTAGTTGTAATTGTCAGTCCTACCTTGAATGGTCCTTTAGAGTATATGCTAACTACTTATGCTCAGAAGTCTGTTCCACCTTGCATTTAGCTGTGACGCTGGAGTACCTTTCCCAAACCTAGAGAAGAGCTCTGCGTGGATCGAAAGCTTGTCTCTCTCACCAACAGAAGTTGGTCCAATAAAAGATATTAGCTCACCCACCTCGTCTTTCTATTGCTCAAATCTGACACATGAATAATAGTAGAAGTATTAAAAATCTACTCTAAAAGCATAATAGCTAAAGAGACTCTCGGTTAAACTAAGCTCACATTGATTTTAAAATATAAATCTATTTTAATGAGCATTTCAGATATGTGATTGTGACAAAGGCTTGGATGACAGTGATGGAAAATGAAGCCTTCTCTCCACAGAATAGGTTAATCAGAGGCAGTATCAATATAGGCTTCTTGCTTTGCCCAGATGACACACCTTTAACTGTGTGTGGGAAGATCCAAGTCATTCAGTCTCCATGCCTGTTCCCAACACTTAATTTGAGTTCTAAATCCCCATGTATACTAGGAAATTGATCAGTTATTAGCAACAGGTCCCAGTGAAGCAATGCTGAAAGCCATTGAATTTAATGTATGGAACAAAACAATTTTCAACATCATTAGAGAAAAAGCATGACTTTTGAAAACGATTTTGTCCCATTTGCACGAGCAATTAAATTGTTTCCAATCCCAATTCATGAGAAGACTTGTTGGCTCTAAATAGTCTATTTTCCCCATTTGGGGTCCCAGGAAGTCACAGCCAGCCACTATAAAACACTAGCAAATGCCATCTTATGTGGATAGGTATTAGATTACAACTATGGGAGTAACTATGCTAATTGCTGTGGTTAAGTATCTGTGGCCTTGTCTACACTTAGAAAATATATCATGTTAGAAAACGTGCTAAACAACAAGATGTTAAACATGCTTTGGCATATAGCATGGACAAGTACAATCGTGTTTAAAAAGTGTAAGCTGGTCATGATTAACCTTAGTGGGAGAATCTAGAAGCTAAGTCATATCTGATATCATGTATTTAAAACAGATACATTTTCCTAGTGTACATATGGTCAAAGCATCCATGCCCAATGTGAACTAGAGAAGCCAGAAGAGACTGAGAAGGAGCTGAATGCTGCTCTCTCATGACACACAACTCCTGACAGCTTACTAAACATTACATGGTGTCAGAAGTTATATCAAACCAAAAATGGAGCAATTAGCCTCCTCAAAGAACACTGGATTTCCAGGGACCCCTTACGATAGACGGAAATTCATTGAAATGAGACTAACCAATGGGTGTCAGTGATGGCAGTATTTGGACCAACAAGTCTAAAAACAGTCTAAGTCTTAGTGTAGTGTTTCTTAAACTGGGGGTCCTGACCCAAAAGGGGGTCACAAGACTATTGTGGGGGGGTCATGAGAGCGGCATCTGCTGGCAAGGTGCCCAGCTCTGAAGTAAGCAGCAGAGCAGAAATAAGGGTGGCATGGTATGGGAGGAGGGACATCAGAGCTTGAAATACTTTCAAATGGCGGCCCAGCAAAAAAAGTTTGAGAACCCCTGTCCCTAGTGGGCTTCAGGATGGCTCAGGATTGGGGGTGAGGGGGAGCAATTATTTGAAAATGATTCCTGTTAATAAAAATACTTAGCTTTATAGAAAAATGTGTATACATTATCTCAAAGTGCTTCACAAAGATAGTTAAGTATCATTATCCCCATTTTACAGATGGGGACACTAAGGCACAGCAGGTCAGTGGCAGAGCACAGAACATAACCCACCTCACCTATCTCCTAGTCCCATACCTGATCCATTGGATCACACTGCCTCCCATGGGGAGGACTACTGATAGCTATTATTAAATAGTCATGAATGGTTACTGTGTGCTTACTGGTATAAAGCAGTGGTTCTCAACCTGGGACATGCATACCCCTGAGGGTACGCAGAGGTCTTGCAGGGGGTACATCAAATCATCCAGGTATTTGCCTAGTTTTACAACTGGCTACATAAAAAGCACAAGCGAGGTCAGTCCAAATTTAAATTTCATACAGACAAATGAGAAAGTAACCAATTTTTCAGTAATAGTGTGCTGTGACACTTCTGTATTTTTATGTCAATATTGTAAGCAAGTAATTTTAAGTGAGGTGAAACTTGGGGTATGCAAGACAAATCAGACTCCTGAAAGGGGTACAGTAGTCTGGAAAGATTCAGAATCACTGGTATAAAAAAAGACAGGAAAAAGTGACAGCCCTCACCAAAGAGCTTATCATCTACTGAGCTGAATATCGCATGCAGGATGTTTTGGGGTCTGAAAGGATATATATACTGAGGTATGTTAGCTGTTGTGGGTTTGGTGAGAAGAGTGAGAGTTGAGGAGGGATTTGAACAAAGAGAGGGTGGGCACCTGAATTGTTGGAACAGGGAGAGAGCTCCAAACACAGAGGTGGCTACATGAAATGAGGAAAAAAACAAAAAGAGTGAGTCTCCAGTGTTGCCACATTATATAAAGACCATAATATGTGCAAACCTGTATTATATCAATTCACATTTACACTGCAGGGTTCAAACAAGCTGATGGGACCTAAACTGTCTGACAACTGCATGAAATTATATGGAGACAGAAATCTCTCACTCTGTGTATGTATCTGTCAAGGTTCCTCTCCCACTCTGAACTCTAGGGTACAGATGTGGGGACCTGCATGAAAACCTCCTAAGCTTACTTTCACCAGCTTAGGTTAAAACTTCCCCAAGGTACAAATTAATTTTATCCTTTGTCCCTGGATCTCCACTGCCACCACCAAACTCTAACTGGGTTTACTGGGAAACGTAGTTTGGACACATCTTTCCCTCCAAAATCCTCCCTTGCACCCCACTTCCTGGGAAAGGTTTGGTAAAAATCCTCACCAATTTGCATAGGTGACCACAGACCCAAACCCTTGGATCTTAGAACAATGAAAAAACATTCAGTTTTCTTACAAGAAGACTTTTAATAGAAGTAAAGGAATCACCCCTGTAAAATCAGGATGGTAGGTACCTTACAGGGTAATTAGATTCAAAACATAGAGAATCCCTCTAGGCAAAACCTTAAGTTACAAAAAAGACACACAGACAGGAATAGTCATTCTATTCAGCACAGTTCCTTTCTCAGCCATTTAAAGAAATCATAATCTAACACATACCTAGCTAGATTACTTACTAAAAGTTCTAAGACTCCATTCCTGGTCTATCCCCGGCAAAAGCATCACACAGACAGACACAGACCCTTTGTTTCTCTCCCTCCTCCCAGCTTTTGAAAGTATCTTGTCTCCTCATTGGTCATTTTGGTCAGGTGCCAGCGAGGTTACCTTTAGCTTCTTAACCCTTTACAGGTGAGAGGATTTTTCCTCTGGCCAGGAGGGATTTTAAAGGGGTTTACCCTTCCCTTTATATTTATGACAGTATCTCTGGAAAATAAGGAGGTTTATCCTCCCACTTTTTGGTCCTTTCTGTCCAGGTCACAGGAATTTATACCAGAAGCTGTTCCAGCTTGGAAATCTGCTATTTGCAGTATAAGGATATAAAGGCTGCAATGGACGTCTCCTCAAGTAAAGAATATACATTAGTCAGGATCTTGCCATGGGCAAGCTGAGTTGGGCTACAAGTATTGTCCCAGCTTTCACAAGACAGCACATCCATCCACCTTCTACACATTTTGGGTTCCATCTTCAATAAATTTGCCTTTTAGGTTGATCTTGGTGTTCTGTTTGCTGTCGCTAGTTTCCTGGTCAGTGCACTCTGGAAGTTTCAGATCATCATATCTTTTCCTATACACCACCCTTGAGATCAGTGTTATCAGAAACATTTCCATTATGAGGAGCTGTTGATTCATATCTGGCAAAAAAAAAAAAAAAAAAAGAAATCACGTCAGAATTGGGGAAGAAGAGAACAGTAGGTTTAACTCATCCCCATTTGCCCAAAGGGCATAGGCACTGACTTTTATTTTTCCCTGGGGGTGCTCCACCCCTGCTCTGCCCCAAGGCCCTGCCCCAACTCTACCCCTTCCCCTGAGGCCCCACCCTCGCTCCACCTCTTCCCACCCCCGCTCCGCCCTCTCCCTGAGGCTCTGCCCTCGCTCTGCCTCTTCCCGCCCCCCGCTTCAACCGCTCCTGGGGGCCCCCGTCCACCCGCCGCTCGCTGGTCTCCACTGAGAGCTCCCCCCAGCCACCAAACAGTTGATTGGGGTGCCACCAAACAGCTGTGGCTGGTGGGTGCTGAGCACCCACTATTTTTTTCCATGGATGCTTTAGCCCTGGAGCACCCACAGAGTCAGCACCTATGCCAAGGGAAGCAGCTTCCTCCTAAGCCAGCAAGTGGCTGTTGTAGCCCAGGTGGGATTCACCCCTGCAGAGGGTAGCCAGGATTTTCAGGCTAAGCTGCCAAAGAGCCACAGAAGCTCTGTAGGCAAAAGTTGCCTTGGGATGGGTTGAATTAACACATCTCCTGGATGCCCAGGCCTCCCCCCTCCCTAGCAAGTGTTGGCTTGGGGAGGGTGCGGGGAAGGTTCCTTGCTCCTGGCTCCTTCCAAGGATGAGACTGGTGCTACTACCTCCCATTTCTGGGTGGAGTTGCAGCTGGGAGCCTTGCTTCAGGGTTACACTGCTGGGAGATGGGAGTGAATAAGGTCTAAAGCCTGGTTTACACTTAAAAGTTAGGTCAACGTAGCTGTGGAGCTCAGAAATGTGAAAAATTCACAGCCCTGCGCGCCCTAGCTATGCCAACTTAACCCCTGATGTAGATACGGCCTTGCTGATGGAACAATTTTTCCATTGACCTAGCTATCACCACTGAGGCAGGTAGATTACCGACTTCTATAGAAAAACCTTTTTCACCACTGTAGGAAGCATCTACATCAGTGGTCCCCAATCTGTGGGGCATGCTGTGACATTCTGTACCCCAAAGTAACACCTGGGTGCCCCCATATTCACCAGTGTTATAGAATTGCAACAAATCTTGTACAAAATATGACATGTAAGGTGTCAATGGAAAAGATATGATTTACTGATTATGATTATCCTGTTTGTATGCATGTATCATTTTTGTATCTGAAGTTATGAATATTAACTATGGGCCAGTATGTCAAATGTGTTTACTCCTGGGTAACACCCATAGTGTAGTTTACATCCAGTCTAGCCAACACATTGTGAATGAACTAATCAAGGAAAGGGCCCACCAATAAACACAATGGGCCATGGGAAAAGCTTTTCCCCACCCGATGGACTTTCCTGTGAACATTCTAGCCAGAATATGGGTAATGGCCCCTGCTAGGACTCATCCAAGCATGCAAGGGCATGTGACTTGATCATGTGACACTGGACTCCATCTTGTGCCTGTACTTTACTGTACAAACTGTGCTGGGGACTTTGCTTGGAACAAAGAAGTTCCCTCCTCATGGAAGAAGCTATACAAGGGGGAAGTGACATCATCACTGGGCCTCACTCCTCCTACAACAAAACATCTGGAAACACCTTAGGAACAAAGACTGAACTGAGGATGTAGTCCCAGTCTGAAGGGATTTATAGCCTGTGTAAGGAAGATTGTTGGACTGTTTGCAGCATCAGGGTGAGACACTGCTTGATTCAAATCCTGTCTAGTATATAGAACTTAGATTGCAATTTTGTTTTGTTTTTTCTTAGGTAACCAGCTTTGATTTGTACGTTATTACTTACAATCACTTAAAATCTATCTTTCTGTAGTTAATAAATCTGTTTTATATTTTTTACCTAAAACAGTGTGTTGTTTGAAGAGCAAAAGGGAAATCCGCTCAGGAACAGGGGTTGGTGCATTGGCCTCTCCACACTGAAGGCTGGACTGGGATATAAACTTACACTGGTCAGGCTTTTGACCAGAGCAAGACGGTAAAGCTCTGGGGTCCTAGGCTGGAGAGCTAGTCGGGGGACTGGCTGGAGCCACTCTATTGTTAGTCCATGAGTGGATAGGAAAAGCATTCATGTAACTGCAGCGGTAGGTGTCTCTGTCTGTGAATGTCTGTGTAAGTGCAGGATCTGGAGGGAGCTGCAGCTTGTCCCAGCATCACAGTGAGTGAGGGAGCCCAGGCTGGTGAGACAGAAAGCTCAGTGATACCCCAGTTCCAGGTTGCACCCTGGGGAAGTCCGTCACACCTGCCCCCCTAGGGGGGCACAGAGAAACTTTAGAGAGGCGTGTGGCAGGCCCGGGGCAGCCCCCATGGGAGGGTGGGGAGGGAGAGCCACCCAGCCCTGCTCCACCCACAGCCACAGCTCCACTCCACCCCCTGCTCTGCCCCCAGCCCAGCTCTGCCATCATTCGCTCTCTGCCCTGAGGCCAGCTCCACCTCTAGCCCCAGCTCCTCCCCCCATCCCTAGTTCTGCCCTCAGCTCCACCTTCAGCCCCAGCTCCTTTGCTGAACCAATTGCGCAGTAATGGAGTAGGGTGGGGCACGGACAGATTCCATTACGGGATGGGAGAGGCATGACAGGGAAAGGTTGGGCACCACTGGTCTATACTATGGGGCTGCAGTACCATAACTGTTCTGCTCTAGCGCCCAGAGTGTAGACATGGCCTAACCCTCAGCTGAGTGGTATTTGTCTGTACGACGGTAACTTTTGAATACCACATCTGATCAATTCCAAAATTTCAGGCAATATTCTAGGCATCAAAGTGCAGAAAATGGTAAAAAACAAAAGGGGAAAAACGGGCGACACACCACGCCCCTGGCATCTGGTTAGCAGAGTCACAGCTTCATGTGCCTCCATAATCTTCTATGGATCAAAGAACCTGCTGATGGTAGCCATTAACACTTTCCAGCCTAACGATGCCCATCTCATCTCTTTCCAGCCTCCCAACCGAGTTTAACATGCCAACAGCCTGAATGATTTATCTCCCAACAGAAAAAAAAGACATGAGAAATGGTGGGGGAGGGGGTGGAAGACCAGACTGGGGGGTGGGCACAGTGGCACACACAATACCTTGTAGGATCAGCTCCTTAATTCTCACTGTGTTGGAGTTCAGATCTCTGTAAAGTGCTCTGTTGCTCATGAAAGCACTTTAGTAAATACATACTTTATCTCCCAGTAGATTTGTGGCTGTCCAACTTCAGAAACCTTTGAAGGGGCCTAATTTTCAAAGGCTCGATGGTCAGTACTTTAGGAGATCAGACCCTTTACCACATCTCAGGTTAGACACTCAGAATCACCAGTCATTTTTCAAAATGTACAGTACTGCCAACCTCAAGCATTAAAAAATCATAAGATGGGCCCCAAAAAAACATGAGATAGTTGTTTTTACAATCTCATGATTTTTAATCCTAATATGTGTTGGATTTTTTGTCTTTGACATCTGGTTTCTGAGTCATTATCACTTATCTCTGCAACCAGGAGAGAGAGAAAGGTTTTTCTGGGAAAGCTGAAATGCTCATGTAACTGCAAGATGCCAGGAAACAGATATTTAAGGGAAATGCCAAAATGTCACAAGACACACATTAAAATCGAGAGTGTTGGCAACACTGATTTCCAGGCCTTTATACATTTAAAAAACAACCCTTCCCCACTCTACAGCCCTCCAAAAGAACCTACATGCTCCTCTTGCTGAAGAAGCCAGAGGTGGTGCACAGGGAATAATTCCCTGCAGAGCCAGGATGTTGATGATGGCTGCCTGGAGTTGGCTCAGAATGAGGACACACTATGAAAAGAAACAAAGAAAAGAAGATTGATGCATCAGTACCACAGAAGGGCTGTAGTTCAGCACAGTGATCTTGCTTTCATGAAGAATATAAACTCCTCTTCCACCTTGTTTCTCCCCTCTCCTCATCTCCTACCCTAAGCCTGCCTCCCCTGCAGAATAAATCTTTTGGTGAAGGCAATATGGCTCACAGCTTGAAAATTAAATCAAACTTCCTAGCTGTAAAAAAGGCTTGACCTCAGCTCTTCGGTCTAAAGGTGCAATGGCTGTGAGGCTGCCATTTGGGGTATCGATCAATATTTACTGCTTCATATCAGAAGCAAACATAAGAAAAATGGAGTCTTACCAGCACTGTAATTATTAATTTGTACCCACCTGTACCAAGGGGGCAAGATTCTTCTGTTGCCCTACTCTGGTATGAGGTGTTGGAACACACACACGTGCACACACACAGCAGGGAGATGACTGATTCCTGCTAACTCACTGTGGCAGGGTGACTCTTAAACTGTCCCCTAGTTAGAAAGGAAGTGACTTTTGGTGCAGAAGAAACTAGATTCTAGGACAGAGAGGTCTTTGCAGTGCAACCCAAGCTGGGGAAAGCCAAGCTGGGGGAAGAAAGGGCAGGGTGATGTGTGTGCATTGTTGTTGTTTGAGTAACGAATAAAGCCAAATATCAGGAAGGGAGTAAGTTTGGACTAAATTCTGTGGACCAGCTTTACAAAGGTGTATACGTGCATTAAGATGCAGATAGGAACCTAGTGGGATTCACAGACATGCTTAAACAGATTAGGGCCCAGATTTTTAAAGGTATTTAGGCACTGCTGTGCTCAACGTTGCAAAATCTAATTGATTTAGGAGCCTAGCTCTCATTTTCAAAAGGGATTTAGACACACACAAGTCTAAATCCCATTGACAGCCAATGGGCAACACATTTAAAATCTGGGCCTAGGTGCCTAACTCTCACTGAAGCCATTGTAGGCACCTGGCCTGCTTAGGTGCTTTTGAAAATCCCATTAGGTCCCGATCTGCATCTTTATGCACCTAAATACCCTTGTAAATCTGGCCTTTTGTGTATAAATTCTTCTTAGAACAGGCTAGAAACATGACCTGCTCCCTCAAACTTTTCTTGCATTGTTCCTGACCTGAGAATTTTCCCCCTGAGCTAGTCAGTGTTTCACTAAGAAGTTCTTTCTGAACCCATGTCTCTAGTTGGCGTCTGACCAGATCATTTTTGAAATTGGTCAGGAAAACTGAGCTTTGCTTACATTTACTGCAGAGCGTTCGCTGTCTCAGCATGTTCCCCGCCCTGCCCACAAAGTAGTCCATCCATAAACAGATGTAAAAATCAAGAAATTCCTTAAGGCCAGTGAGAACAGAACAACATTCAACTGCTTTCTTGGGAACTGATAAGTGTGGAGGAGGGAAAGAAAATCTGTGGTTCAGTGTAAGATTATAAAATCCATTGCATAGGTTAAAATGATCAGAACTCCCCCATGAATACATTTCCCATAAAAATACAAAGACAAAAATGTTTTCATTCACCTCAAGTATTATTGTGTTTACTAGTTTAGTGCTGTCAGTGTCCGGGACACAGAGAAAGACTGTTCCTGTCCTAAGGATTTTATAATCTAAGGGCCTGAAGCACTTCATACGAGGTGTAATATTCCCTTCTGTGAGTAGTGCCTTGAGTTTAATGGGACTGCTTGTGGTAGTAAGTCTGACTACTGAAAGTAAGTGCTGTAGGAGCAGATGCGAAGGCCAGCTGTGATCATGCAGAACAGATTTCAGGGCCACGTCATCAGGATGAATCACCCAATGAAGTAATTTTTAAAAACAAACAAATGCATGTGATCTCAGAATAGAGAGAGTGCTCTAGAGTGTGACACCTCTTAGTCTGTGCTGGCCTTCGCCATATATCTTGGTGGACATCCAAAATATTTAGGGGGCACATATGGAGTATCGGTGACTCACTAGCTTGAAATCGTGTTTAATTCCATGTTGAAGTTAATGTACAGGCTGACTTCAATTAAATAGGGTTGGGGGAACTAGCCTGAAAACTATCATACATAGATCTATACCTGAGAGCAGGATCCAGTAAAAACTATACGCAGCTTTTGTACTGTGTTAGATGGTGAAAATCCTAAATACCAGAGTGAATTTAAAACTATACTGGTCCCAGATCCAAAAAAACTTTGCTATCTCCATCCTGCCAGACAAACGGCAATATCAGATGTGTGTTGCTGGATGGCATCCAGCTGCTGCCTTCCTCCTACCCGTTCCTTCAGGTCGTACTGACGTACTGACTACTTGTGAGTGTCTCATGGACACAGGCTGCACCTCCTCATTGACAGCATATGGCCAGAGACTACGCAGCCTGCTGTGCACTGGCCTAAGCCTTCTCTACACTGAGTGTACAGCCCTAGTGTAGACACACTGTACCAGTGTGTAACCCGTTTGGGGTTTAGAGAGAATGGCCCTTTTAAATCTTTGCCCTGAGGGGAGGAAGGGCTGATTGTTCCAGGAAGAGGAAGTTCCGTTTTGGGAGGGGTGGGCATGGAGAGAAGGGAAACGACAGGGGGAGAGGGGTGTCTGTAGCTCCAGACTGCAGCGAGGGGGCCCTCACAGAGTGAAGCAGCCAGGAACCTGCCTGAAGCCTGGGAGGGACAGAGCGGCCGATTGGGGACACCCCAGGACAGGAGCCAGGAGGAGCACCATGTCAGAGTGGAATCACCCGAGAAACAGGAGCTGGATTCAGGATCACTGTTGCCCAGAGCTGTATGGTGCCAAGAGTACTGGGGATTGTGACCTTGCACTTGGAATAAGGAGGGAAGCTGTAGCTAGCTAAGTGGGGAGGTTGCCGCTCTGTGTGGGATTGCAGAGTGGCAGAAGAGGGCACTGGAGGGGTTTGTTGGGGAAAGTTCACTGGTGCCCAAGATGGCCAGGAGCACCCAAGACTCGCTGCCAGACTGGAACTCTGCCTGGGACTCCTGAACTCTGAGCGCAGACACAGTGCTCAGTCTCTGCCCTTTCAGACTGTGGTACCGCTGGGCCTGTGGGGCCTCGTGGTAGGTGTAATCCTGTTTTACCGCTCCCCCTATCTTCCCTCTTGTTGTTCTTCTCCATTCATCCCCCTGTAAATAAATATTTCCCTCTCCTGTATTCATTGTACTGTTCCGGTGTGTGCATGTGTTCACATCGGGGGGTGTGGAACAACGTGTCCCTGGGGCAGAAGGGACTTTCCCTGCTGTGTTCCTGCGTGCCCCTTTTCCTAGCCAGAGCTGCCTGCAGAGCAGACTCCGTCTTGGCCACGAGGATGCTAAAGTTACAACTTAGTGTGACTTGCACTAAGTCAACTTAGTGAGGTAAACTGCCCCGGTGTGAGTCATGGCATTTACACTAAGGTTTTTCACTGACATAGACAAGGCCTTACAGTATCACCTCCTAGGGATGCCCACAGATGGCAGCGCCGCAATAAGAGGATCCTGACTCAATCCTTTCTTGAGGATGGAGGTACCTTTCATGGGTTTCTTTAATATGGAAAATGGATAGAACTAAATCTGGCCCATATCTGGCCCCACTCTATTATTCAGTGGTTTCCTGCCAATGTTTTTATTATTGTCTTATTCTCATTTGTAGACTGGCCAAGAAAAATAACTAACATCACAGAAACAGCAGCATGGTGCAACAATTGAAACAAAAAGAACCACCCCCACCCCCCCCAGTTCCAGAACCCTTCCCATCTTTTAAAGTACACACTAGAATTTTAACATTGTATTACAGGATACACCATGAGGCTTCCTTTATGCTGAGAAAAGAGAGCTCAGCTCTGTGCTATTTTTTTCCCCACAGCCCAAGGAAGAATGGATTATAAATATTTCTTAATTCTCCAGCATTATATAAAGTCCAGATGCAAGTTAATACAAGTTGAGTATGAATAAGAACACCACTTCAAAGAGAAACCACATCTTTAACCAATCAAAGGGTGTGCCTTTGTACGGTAAGTTTTAAATTACAGTCTTTGAACTGAGAAGCAATACGCTGTACCAAATTCTGCCCAGAACTTGGGTTATTCTATATCAACAGCAATGCAAATTCTAAACTGGAATGTGAAGATTCTCACCTGATAAAGTGCAAACTTAGGGCTGATCTTCTTAGGGTTAAGAAGAACTTGAACTTGTTGAAACATGATTCCAATCGGCCATAGAGCAATCATTGTAAGGACACCGACGAAGCAGTTAATCCATATTGCAGCTCCATTAGGAGTCAACTAAAAAGCAAATTAAACAGGCATATGGATAAGACTTGGCAATTGTGAAAACATGCAAAAATAAAACACCTATTTCTATTTTTATGAAAGCTGCAATCAACAGCAGAGGCTCCTGGGATTTGCACTGGAAACTGCTCTGGGTACACTGCCAACAGAAGGGATAATACGGAATGCAGTACTTGATCACCAATCAGCCAGTGGCCTGCAAAACTGGTAGGACCTGGGAAGGTGACGAAGAGGTAGATTATTCCAGGACCTGAGCACCGTCCCTCTCCCGTCAACACCAATGGGAGTTGCTGGTGCTCAGCATCTTGCAGGATCAAGCCCAGAATGACCCACCAGAGGCTTCTTCTGAAAGACAAATTGTCTCCCCCAGAAGCCTCAAAGATATTTTAGGTTATATTTGTATTGCTGTAAAATAATACAAAAGGCTTTATTATTACTACTACTCTGACTCACGCAAGCATGTCTTTTTTTTGTAAGAGGTCCAAACTTTTCAGTAGGTGTGTAGACATTTAGATTCCAGGCCAGTACTGAGCACCTACTGATCCTGTGACCAGAGAGCCCATCAAGTGAAGTACGGCTTACAGTGACCAACCTTTTAACATTTTTTGAGAGGCCTCTTATTTTGAAGTTTTCAGGGGACCCCGTTTAACTTTGGGGCAGTCCTGTTTGCAAAATGCCCAGGCAGCTCCTTTGCTTGAGTTTTCACCTACAAATAACTGCATTTTTGCTACAGTGGAAAGAGTTAAAAATTTGGCTTGAAAACAGTCTTTGCTTTTTGTGAATGGGAGAAAACATGCTGAGTCCACTGGCTTTAGCAGTGGTGTAATTATCCTCAGGAGTTGTCTCGCTTTTTGTGTATTTTAACACTCCATTCGAGTTTATAGGGCGAAGCCAACACACTAGGCAGTTCAGATTTACCTTTATTCACGTGCTTCTCGGCTTGGTGTTTTACAGAGAAAATGAAAATCAGTTCCTTCATTCAAGGCCAAGGGGATCTTACCACAGACTGGGTAATTCTCCAGAATGCCACCAGACAGTAGGGGAAGGAGAAGCAGGCAGTGGCGTATGTGGAGCGAGTTGAACGATGGGTGCCACAGAGATGTGTGAATGGAATCAGAGGAGGATTAAAGGGCAGGTGGTTGTCTGATGATGATTTTGAATCCACAAGTGGAGCTGGCTGGAATTTTTCAAACTAAATCTCTTAGAAATTTGAACTTTTTACACAAATAGAATGTTTCACAAAGACTTTTTTGAAATTTTCTGGTTTTTTGGAAATTTTCCAATGGAAATGTTTAATGGAAAAAATTGTCCTTGAGGGGCAGCATTGTCTAGTGAGTAGGGCTGGAGCGTGAGCTAGGAAACCAGGGTTCTGTTCCTGGTTCAGCCATTGACATGCTATGTGACATTGAACAAGTCATTTCCCCTTACTATGCCGCAGTTTCCCTTCCTACCTCTAGTGTGCCTTGTCTGTTTAGATTGCAAACTCTTCCAGGCAGGGACCATCTTTCACTATGTGTTTGTACAGCACCTGGGGATCTGATCTTGGTTGAGGTCACTAAAGGTACGTCTACACAGCAAGTGGCAGCCCACAGCAGCAAGTCTACACAGACCTGGGCTTGTGCTACCATGCTAAAAATAACTGTGTAGACAGTGCTTTTTAGTTGTGACTCCAGCTGGAGCTTGGCTCTGAAGCCCACCCCTCGCCCTAGGCTTCAGACCCCGAATTCCAGCCAGAGCTGCAACGTCTACACAGCTCTTTTTAGCATGGTAGTGCAAGCCCCACAAGCCCAAGTCTGTTGACCCAGGCTCAGAAGCTTGCCGCTGCGGGCTGTGTAGACATACCCTAAGTGTAAGATAAATAAATAATAGCCACTTGTTGGTTATTCGTCAGAATATTTGAGGGGCTTGGAGGTTTTCTATTGCCAATTTGAAGTGGTCAGACAAACCACGCGATGGGATTTTTCCAAAACTGAAAAATGAGAACATGAAAAATCTGATCATTGCAAAATACCATGGAACGGAAAACTCATTCGAATTTGCAGACATTTCTAAGAGAGATATTGTATTTTTCGCCTAGCTCTGAGATGATGTCTGCCTCAAGCAGTGGGCCGCACGACAAAAAAGTTTGAGAAGCCTTGTTTGGGGCACGGTTAATGCGGACACTACCATTTACATAAATTCTGTGACAGTGCTGGTGCTGTCTAAATGGTCCTGGTTCTTGGAGCAACACATTTGTTTAAACACATTTGGCCCATTCGCTGTTGCCTTGCAACTTATGTAATTATTAGTGTAAGGAACTCACATGTATAGCCTGTGCAGACCTTGTAATGGAATTAGTATAACTTACCCCTGATTGGTCATTGCCCACCCGAGGCTGTCCACACCAGCTGAATAGGAACTCAGTGATTGCCAGTCCATGGCTGTTCAATGCCACAGGTCCCTGGCTCCTCACCTGCTAGGTACTGTGCTCTTGGAATAAAGCCGGACACTCCTTCAGGTGAACCGGAACCGGTTGTGAACGTTATTTTGTTGCATGACAACCGGCAGCCGTTCAAGGTGAATGTACAATGCTACTTTACACTGAGTTCTCACAAGTATAAATGACAGCACACTATGCAGTGGGATGATGAATTGGGGCTGCTGTTTATATGATGCTGGTTAGTACATAAACCTGGCTTTTTAGACACTCATTGTCAAGCCAAAGTTTACAAGCTTGGTGAGCAATGGCTGATTAGAATATTTACTTACATCAGAAAGGCTGTAGTTTCCATTGGTCCAAAGCACTATTGACAGAAACATTAGCACAGGTCGAAGGAAAGCAAATTGAAAGGTCCCCAACTTCAGCAGAAACAGGGTTCGTCTGGCAAGTCAAAAAACCACCGCTGCTCAATACCTTGTTAATAAGCTTAACACAACTTCACTAGATACTGTCTAATAGTAGAGGCCCCACATTTTCCATATGTACTGTACATGGCTGAAATCTGGCAAGGAACATCTTCTAGAACCTAAACAGCTTGTCTAGAGCAGGGGTTCTCAAACTGGAGGTCGCGAGCTGTCAACCTCCACCCCAAACTCCGCTTTGCCTCCAGGATTTAGAAGGGTGTTAAATATATAACAAAGTGTTTTTAATGTATAAGGAGGGTCACACTCAGAGGCTTGCTGTGTGAAAGGGGTCACCAGTAAAAACTTTTGAGAGCCACTGGTCTAGAATTCTCTAATTTTTCACAGCATATTGAAAGATGTAGACACTAACTTAGCAGAACAGGCACAAAATAATGTTTTTTGCTCCATTGCTGGCTCTGCAGCAGCAGTTCAGTAACTAACGGAGCTGTGCAAAAGGTGATGTATTAGAGTCTACTGGGGAGCCAATGGCAGAACAGCTAGCACCTGAAATTTGCCATTAGCTCCTCCACTGCAGCCATACTGTCCCAACCTTCTGCTACAGTGGGCAAGTTGGTGCTTCATTACCACCATTAAACTTAATGGCAAGTTACCATAGATCAGTGATTCTCAGACTTTTGTACTGGTGACCCCTTTCACAGACCAAGCCTCTGAGTGCGACCCCGCTTATAAATGAAAAACACTTTTTAATATATTTAACCCCATTATAAATGCTGGAGGCAAAGCAGGGCTTGGGGTGGAGGCTAACAGCTCATGACCCCCACCATGTAATAACCTCGCGACCCTCTGAGGGGTCCCGACCCCCAGTTTGAGAATTCCTGCCATAGATCTTTAGTTCTTGTCTACAGAAACCATGTCACATATGGTAGCTTCTTCCTGATTCCACCCTTCCTGATTAGCGAACCCCCAGTCTTGTGGTAGTCCAGGAAAGCAAGGGTTTTGCAGGATCAGGAGAGATGATCAGCATTTTCCGGAGTATTCCTCCATGAACACTGTTCAGTAGCCATCCACTTTTCTTCCTAGGTCGGAGGAAATCATCCACCTTTGATCACTACACTACCTAGCCCCAGCAGGACAGATGGTGCAAGCTTCCCTTTTTTCAGTGAGTCATAATCACAGACCCAAAAAACATCCTTTAGATTTTAATGCTGGTTTAAAAATACCATAAGGAAAAGGTGGGGGGGGAGGGAAGGGGAAGACCCTTGCCACTCAGACACATAAAAGCTGATCTATCTGAACTATCTAAGTGCACACTGGGCAAGGTCCAGCTCCTGATCCCCTTTTCTTTGTCAACTTTATTATTCCTCACCTATTTCCCAGCTCTCGCTCTCTCTGGTTATTTCGGTCTTCACTATTGTGCCCTTGGCCCCTCAGACACTCTACCTAATGAAGGCTCAGCAGCCAGCCAGCTGCCATTTAATGTGAAATGTGATATATTAATGAACCTTGATTTATTATAATTGCTCAATTAATACAGCCATAATTACATCATTACAGTGGTAATTTTACTCCCGCAAATCATTACAGAACTATAAACGGTACAAACAAGTGTGAAATGGGCTGAGTCATGTCACCCGATTAGTGCATTTGCCCTTTCAAGCATTTGGAGAATTGTGTGACAACAGAGCAATTATTGCTGATAGAAACCTGTTACTGTACCTCCCCTTCCCCTGTTCCTGACCCTTATCGCTCTTATCTGCACTAGCCTGTCTTATGTATCATCCTTATTTGTTATTTTTTTTTAAAAAAAAAAGCTCTCTTCAGCCAAACAAGAGACACCTGCAGGAGGGGCCAGAGGAGGCTGAAATTGTCAAGATGTCATCCTCTGTACTGGAAGAAGCTTAGAGAGCTCAGGAGTAGGTAGAAGGCAAGGCTTCCCAACCCTAGGTACTGATGAGAAGGAGCCCACCATAGGTCTACAGAGGTAGGAGGCATCCCACAAAGATAGCCATCCTTCTGCCCACTGGCAGCATGACTCCAGCAACAGCCCCACTTTCACCGAAAGGCTGAATGTCCACTGGGTTGACCAAGAATTGTCTGGTCCCCAGCTCCAAGCCCTTCCACCCCAAAACAGTGGAGGATAGCTGCATGGTGCAAGCTGAAAGAGTAAATTTTGAAATGGCCCCATAATGATAATACACCTTAAAATAGACAGCATGAGATTCACAGAGGTGACGCACTCAATATGCGCCGGGTGCAAATTTTCTCTGAAGTAGGAAGACCCAGTATCATATGTATGGCTCTGCTAAGTTGCTGGTTTCTGACACCAGTACTCTAGCTGGGAAGCTCTAAAGCGAAACTCACCTAGTGATGTGTACATGAGGGAGGCAAAGGCAACAGCAACAGCAGGGACCTGTGCTGATCTTGAAACGATCATTTTCAAATCTAGTGAGAAATAACTTTTGACCTCCACACTCTTTAATCATCATCAGCATGAACTTGTGGATCACAATGGCAAAAAAACTACAAGAGAAAAAATATCAGGTTAAACATACACAATGTGCATGTGCTCTTTGTATACCAGCATAGACACCGTTCTGCATCTATACCAGCATAGACATGTATCTTTAACCATCCTACTCCAGGAATTTGCAATGCTGACATTTCCTAAAAAGTCTGTTATAAATAGTAATATTTAGCGCTAATTGCGTAGAAACATTACTTTACAAGGGCAGGCTGAGTTAAGTATTAATTTCATTTTACAGATAAGGAAATTGAGACATGGAGCAACTAAATGATTTGCCTAAGGCCACATAGCATGTAGGTGGGAGAGTCAGCATTAGAATGCAGGAGCTCCTGGCTCCCACCCTAGTGCTCTATCCATTAGACTCCGCTCCCTCTGCTTTTTGTACTGTTTTTCTACTTGTTGGCTGAGCTCTCACCAATGCAGTCATACTTTGTACCCACACAGTCAGAACTTGTAAGCAAATCACATTTGGCCTTCAAAATTTTCATTGTTAAGTATATAGCCTATGATTGGCCTATGATTTGATGGGCAGGGATGCTGTCCCTAGCCACTGTTTGACAGAAGCTGGGAATGGGCGACAAGGGATTGATCACTTGATGGTTACCTGTTTTGTTTGTTCCCTCTGAAGCACCTGGCATTGGCCACGGTCGGAAGACAGGATACTGAACATAAGAACATGAGAATGGCCATACTGGGTCAGACCAAAGGTCCATCAAGCCCAGTATCCTGTCCTCTGACAGTGACCAATGGCAGGTGCCCCAAAGGGAATGAACAGAACAGATAATCATCAAGTGATCCATGCCCTGTCACCCAATCCCAGCTTCTGGCAAACAGAGGCTAGGGACAGCATTCCTGCCCATCCTGGCTAATAGTCATTGATGGACCTATCTTCCATGAATCTATCTAGCTCCCTTTTGAGCCACGTTATAGTATTGGCCTTCACAACACCCTCTGGCAAGGAGTTCCAGAGGTTGACAGTGTGTTGCGTGAAAAAATACTTTGTGTTTATTTTAAACCTGCTACCTATTAATTTCATTTGGTGACCCCTTGTTCTTGTATTATGAAAAGGAGTAAATAACACTTCCTTATTTACTTTCTATATAGCACTCATGATTTTATAGACCTCTATCATATTCCCCCTTAGTCGTCTCTTTTCCAAGCTGAAAAGTCCCAGTCTTATTAATCTCTCCTCATACAGAAGCTGTTCTATACCCCTAATAATTTTTGTTGTCCTTTTCTCAACTTTTTCCAATTCCAATATATCTTTTTTGAGATGGGGCGACCACATCTGCATGCAGTATTTAAGGTGTGGGTGTACCATGGATTAGATAGAGGCAATATGATATTTTCTGTCTTATTATCTATCCCTTTCTTGAGGATTCCCAACGTTCTGTTTGCTTTTTTGACTGCTGCTGCACATTGACTGCCGCTGCACATTGAGTGATTTCAGAGAACTATCCACAGTGATTCCAAGATCTCTTTCTTGAGTGGTAACAGCTAATTTAGACTCCATCATTGTATATGTATAGTTAGGATTATGTTTTCCAATGTGCATTACTTTGCATTTATCAACATTAAATTTCATCTGCCATTTTGTTGCACAGTCACCCAGTTTTGTGAGATCCTTTTGTAGCTCTTCGCAGGCTACCTGGGACTTAACTATCTTGAGTAGTTTTGTATCATCTGCAAATTTTGCCACCTCACTGTTTACACCTTTTTCCAGATCATTTATGAATATGTTAAATTCGTAGGACTGGGAACAGTACAGATCCTTGGGGGACACCACTATTTACACCTCTCTATTCTGAGAACGGACCATTTATTCCTACCTTTTGTTTCCTATCCATGAGAGAACCTTCCTCTTATCCCATTACTGCTTATTTTGCTTAAGAGCCTTTAGTGAGGGACATTGTCAAAGGCTTTCTGAAAATCTAAATACACTATGTCCACTGGATCTCCTGTGGCCCTCTCAAAGAATTCTCGCAGATTGGTGAGACATGATTTCCCTTTACAAAAACCATGTTGACTATTTCCCAACAAATCATGTTCATCTATGTGTTTGACCATTTTGTTCTTTACGATAGTTTCAACCAATTCGCCCATTACTGAAATGAGGCTTACTGACCTGTAGTTGCCAGGGTCACCTCTGGAGCTCTTTTTAAAAATTGGCGTCACATCCTCCAGTCATTTGGTACAGAAGCTGATTTAAATGATAGGTTACAGATGACATTTAGTAGTCCTGAAATTTCACATTTGAGTTCCTTCAGAACTCTTGGGTGAATACCGTCAGGTCCTGGAGACTTATTACTGTTTAGTTTATCAATTTGTTCCAAAACCTCCTCCAATGACACCTCAATTTGGGACAGTTCCTCAGATCTGTCACCCAAAAAGAATGGCTCAGGTTTGGGAATCTCCCTCACATCCTCAACAGTGAAGACTGATGCAAAGAATTTATTTAGTTTCTCCACAATGGCCTTATCGTCTTTGAGTGTTCCTTTAGCATCTTGATCGTCGAGTGGCACCACTGGTTGTTTAGCAGGCTTCCTGCTTCTGATGTATTTTAAAGAAAATTTGCTATTATTTTTGGAGTCTTTGGCTAGCTGTTCTTCAAATTCTTTTTTGGTCTTTCTAATTATATTTTTACACTTCATTTGCCAGAGTTTATGCTCTTTTTTATTTTCCTCGTTAGGATTTATCTTCCACTTTTTAAATGATGCCTTTTTGCCTCTCACTGCTTCTTTTACTTTGTTGTTTAACCACGGTGGCTCTTTTTTGGTTCTCTATGTTTTTTAAATTGGGGTACACATTTAAGTTGAGCCTCTATTATGGTGTCTTTAAAAAGTTTCCATGCAGCTTGCAGGGATTTTACTTTTGGTACTGTACCTTTTAATTTCTGTTTCACTAACCTCCTCATTTTTGTGTAGTTCCCCTTTCTGAAATTAAATGCTACAGTGTCCACCACAGGGACTCAGATCCTGGGCTCGATGGGCTAGATAGACCTTTGGTCTGACCCAGTATGGCCATTCTTACTATTTTGTTTTCTTTTTATATGTATTTTTCGCATCACGCATACTTCTAGAGTTAAAGTTGGGAATCTAATAATATGGCAGAGACTTGCATGGTTTTATCTCGGACCCAGATTCAGCCAGTGAGAATTTGCATTTACCATCCAAATAAAAGCAACTTAATTAATAAACATTGCTCCATCTTGTTTTATTCCATCTCAGACTCATAGTAAATGCAGCCAGAAGTCACGAGGAGTTAAAGGGGAGATCTGCAAAAACATTTGTGATTTAGGAGCACAATTCCCATTGACTTGCCAATGGAACTTGTGCTCCTAAATCGCTTAGACAGCTCTGAAAAATCCCACACTATAACCTTCAACCTTTCAGCCTCTGCCTTAAAGTTAGAGGCTTGCACCATTACCTCTAGGGAGCAGAGACCACAATTCTTCTTCCTCCCCTTTACATGTCACAGCTGTCAAACCCTCACCCAGAGCTTTTATCAGGACATGTATGGAACATTTTCTCATTGATATACCCACTGAAGGTTCACTTGCCACCATTAATAAAAGGCCCATACAGTGCATCATTAATAAAAGCACAGTAAAAAGTCGTAGGTCAGAGTCTCATTCTACATGGCATTGAGAGAGATAAAGGAACAACTCTACTACTTCAAGGCTGCTGCCAATCAAAGGGATCAATTATTTTCTTTCATTCTGCAGTTCCCACACTAAGGGGGCTGTAGTACTGGGAATTCGTTTTTTTATTTTTCTCCCTCCCTGCTAAAACAGCTGCCAAGATATTTTGTCTCAAACTAAAAATCTATTATTAAATTTTCAAAATGACTATGTTTACCTAGTGCTAGAGGCTGTTTAAAGGCAGGAAATTCAGGGTTCAGAGAAACAAGAATACATACACTGCTGCAGTGAAATCTGTAAACATTGTTGAGCGAGGAATCCACATCCCGATGCATGATGTAGTAGCTATAACCTGGACAGAAAGACAGGAGGGGGTCAGAGATAAAAGAGGTTCATGCATTAACTACAGCATCTTTAGAGAAAGGGTCTTTTTGATATTCAATTGAATTTTTTTCTCCCTGCTCTTACCGGAGCTGCTGCATTTATCCAAATAAAAATCGTCCTTTTAGAGGAGGGGGTTTTCCTGTAGATATAGAACACTTCCTCTACAAACACCAGGTTGGCTGTTAGCGTCATTAGAGTCAAGATGGCAAAGAGAAATATACCTGTTAGATCAAGGCCTGCAAAAAAGGAAAAAGACACATTTTATTTTAGGAGTGTAACATGTTCAATGTAAGAAAGTGCCTCAGAAAGAAGTTTTAGGCCCCACTCCTGCAAAGGCTTTCTGAACTTGACGCACTGACATTGACTTCAATGGGATGCCTCACAGTGCATCAGGTTAAGCTCATGAGTAAGTTTTTGCAGGATCTGGGTCTCAGGCTTCATATTCGTCTTGGTGCATACACATGTAGCTCCAGCAGCAAAGTGTAGTGTGGCAAGGCACCTTCTCGGTCTCACCAGCCTGCACTGCTTTTAGCCTTGGTGAGACAGGCTTGGGGTAAAACAGTCCCTCTTGGCTGCACAGGGGCAGTACATTGTTCTCTTAGCTAGTCTTTTGGGCTTGTTTTTCTCCCTTATGGGAGGAAATACAGCCGCCCCTCCTGGAGAGGCTTGCTCTCTTGCTGCTCCTCATCTACTGGTGGCTTGACTCCTTCTCTCCCCCCCGCCCCCTCCTCCTCACAGGGGAGGGTTTAAAAAGGTCTCAGGCAGCCCTTAGTTGGAATCAGCTGATCCTAATTGACCTCAGGTAATTCCCTCTCAGCTGATCCTAATTGATCTCTGGTAACCCTTCTCAGCTGAACCTGATTGACCTGTAGTCACCCCTCCCCAGTCTGCTAGGGAGGAGGGCCTTTTAACCTTCTGGGAATGTTTATTCCCTGCCTCCGTCCCCTGCAGCTGTCTGTCCTGAGTTTATCACAGTAGAAAGAAACGTATCTCTGTTTTTGTGTGACATCCTGCAAAAATCCCCTTCAGATTCCTGATCACGGACTTTTACATGCCGGCAATAGAGACATTTCTTGAGGATTAATCCATGCTGGGTCTCATGCAGGAAGGATCAGAAATGCATGTTGGGACAAGGTTCTAAGACAAGTACTCTTGTATGAATCTAAATAAATAACATCAAATATTCTGGGAGATTTACTCACTCCAGTGGACCATAAGCAAAACCATGTTTATTCAGTATTAGTTCCTTACCTTAACAATGAGTTTAAGGGGCTAATCCTGCATGCATGAAATTGCAAGCTCCTTGGCAGGCATTTTTAATGAATCTGTAAACTCAGGGGTTTTACCGTATGACTGGAGAATTGCTAACATAGTTCCTATTTTTAAGAAAGGGAAAAAAAGTGATCCGGGTAACTATAGGCCTGTTAGTTTGACATCTGTAGTATGCAAGGTCTTGGAAAAAATTTTGAAGGAGAAAGTAGTTTAGGACATTGAGGTCAGTGGTAATTGGGACAAAATACAACATGGTTTTACAAAAGGTAGATCATGCCAAACCAACCTGATCTCCTTCTTTAAGAAGATAACAGATATTTTAGACAAAGGAAACACAGTGGATCTAATTTATCTCGATTTCAGTAAGGCATTTGATATGGTTCCACATGGGGAATTATTAGTTAAATTGGCAAAGATGGGGATGAATATGAAAATTGAAAGGTGGATAAGGAACTAGTTAAAGGGGAGATTACAAACGGGTCATACTGAAAGGTGAACTGTCAGGCTGTAAGGAGGTTACTAGTGGAGTTCCTCAGGGATCGGTTTTGGGACCAATCTTATTTAATCTTTTTATTACTGACCTTGGCACAAAAAGTGGGAGTGTGCTAATAAAGTTTGCGGATGACACAAAGGTGGGAGGTATTGCCAATACAGAGAAGGACTGGGATATCATACAGGAAGATCTGGATGACCTTGTAAACTGGAGTAATAGTAATAGGATGAAATTTAATAGTGAAAAGTGCAAGGTCATGCATTTAGGGATTAATAACAAGATTTTTTGTTATAAACTGGGGACACATCAGTTGGAAGTAACAGAGGAGGAGAAGGACCTCGGAGTATTGGTTGCTCACAGGATGACTATGAGCCACCAATGTGATATGGCCGTAAAAAAACTAATGCGGTCTTGGGATGCATCAGGCGAGGTATTTCCAGTAGAGATAAGGAGGTGTTAGTACCATTATACAAGGCACTGGTGAGACCTCACCTGGAATACTGTGTGCCGTTCTGGTCTCCCATGTTTAAGAAGGATGAATTCAAACTGGAACAGGTACAGAGAAGGGCTACTAGGATGATCCGAGGAATGGAAAACCTGTCTTACGAAAGGAGACTCAAAGACCTTGGCTTGTTTAGCCTAACCAAAAGAAGGCTGAGGGGAGATATGATTGCTCTCTATAAATATATCAGAGGAATAAATACCAGGGAGGGAGAGGAATTATTTAAGCTCAGTACCAATGTGGACACAAGAACAAATGGATATAAACTGGCCACCAGGAAGTTTAGAGTTGAAATTAGATGAAGGTTTCTAACCATCAGAGGAGTGAAGTTCTGGAACAGCCTTCCAAGGGGCGCAATGGGGGCAAAAGACATGGGGGCATATCTGGCTTCAAGACTAAGCTTGATAAGTTTATGGAGGGGATGGTATGATGGGATAGCCTAATTTTGGGCAATTAATAGATCTTTGACTATTAGCGGTAAATATGCTCAATGGCCTGTGACGGGATGTTAGATGGGGTAGGATCTGAGTTACTACAGAGAATTCTTTCCTGCGAGTCTGGCTGGTGAGTCTTGCCCACATATTCAGGGTTTAGCTGATCGCCATATTTGGGGTCGGGAAGGAATTTTCCTCCAGGGCAGATTGGCAGAGGCCCTGGGAGTTTTTCGCCTTCCTCTGTAGCATGGGGCACGGGTCACTTGCTGGAGGATTCTCTGCACCTTGAAGTCTTTAAACCATGATTTGAGGACTTCAATAGCTCAGACATAGGTTAGGGGTTTATTACAAGAGTGGGTGGGTGACATTCTGTGGCCTGAATTGTGCAGGATGCCAGACTAGACGATCATAATGGTCCCTTCTGACCTTAAAGTCGATGACTCTATGTCTTGGGCATTCAAAATTCCCATATATCTGTGTGGGAGTTTTATCTGCACAAGGAATGCATTACTCATAGATTCCCAGGGGTCTGGGACACAACTGCCTGTTCCTGGCCAGGTTAAATTATCACTGTGCTTCTCTTCCTTGGCACTAGGTATTGATATTAATATTTACCTCTGGCTCAGTGTAAGGCCCAGTCTACACTACTTGGTTAGGTCAACAAAAGGCACCTTACATCAATCTAGCTGTGCATGTGTCTACACTCATTTGGGCTCCCACTGCTATGCTGAGATAGTAACACTACCTCCCTAAGCAGTGTAGAGTCACAGTGAATGTATTTAGGTCAATGCCGGATAAGTGCAGATACTGCATTACTTATGTCGACCCTCCAGAAGCTGTCCCACAATAACCCACAGGGACAGTTCTGGTCACCATTGTGACCTCCACTGCCCAGGGGTCACAGAACCCAAAAGCCCTCCCCTCCCTTTAAAACCCCACAAATTTTTGAAATTCCTTTTCCTGATTGCCCAGCATGGTGAGCACACCTAGTAGCTCTCCATTGCTGTGCGCAACTGCCTAGCTGACCATGCTGGCTGCATGCTCCAGATACGCCCCTGCCTGCAATAGACAGGAGATATTGGATCCGTTGGTCTGTGGGGAAAAGAGGCTGTGAAGGCACAGATCCAACCCAGCCATAGAAACGTTGACATATCCGAGCAGATTGCTGGGGTGATGCAGGAGAAGGGCTACACCAGGGACTAGCAGCAGGGCCACGTGAAAGCCAATAAGCTGCGGCCGGTATACAAGAAGACCAGAGAGGCCAGCAATCCAGTGCCAAACCTCAGACCTGCCCCTTTTACAAAGAGCTGCATGCTATCCTCCGCAGAGACCCCACTACCACGCCCCACAGCACTGTGGATACCTCCAAGGAGCCCAAATCAGAAGCCCCTTCCATGAACAGCAAGCAGGAGGAGGAGTATGGGGAACAGGTGTCGGGGGAATCCAGCTGCCCAGTGAGGCAGGACCCATTTTTAACTCCACTGCAGTCTAGCCAGTCCCACCAGTAAAGCATGGGCAAACCTGGTGCAGGGGAAGGAACCTCGGGTAAGCGTGTGGATAAGCGTGTGGTAGATACGCTGGAGGGGAGGGATAGGATACAGAAGGACCTAGACAAATTGGAGGATTGGGCCAAAAGAAATCTGATGAGGTTCAATAAGGATAAGTGCAGGGTCCTGCACTTAGGATGGAAGAATCCAATGCACCGCTACAGACTAGGGACCGAATGGCTAGGCAGCAGTTCTGCGGAAAAGGACCTAGGGGTGACAGTGGACGAGAAGCTGGATATGAGTCAGCAGTGTGCCCTTGTTGCCAAGAAGGCCAATGGCATTTTGGGATGTATAAGTAGGGGCATAGCGAGCAGATCAAGGGACGTGATCGTTCCCCTCTATTCGACACTGGTGAGGCCTCATCTGGAGTACTGTGTCCAGTTTTGGGCCCCACACTACAAGAAGGATGTGGATAAATTGGAGAGAGTCCAGCGAAGGGCAACAAAAATGATTAGGGGTCTAGAGCACATGACTTATGAGGAGAGGCTGAGGGAGCTGGGATTGTTTAGTCTGCAGAAGAGAAGAATGAGGGGGGATTTGATAGCTGCTTTCAACTACCTGAAAGGGGGTTCCAAAGAGGATGGCTCTAGACTGTTCTCAATGGTAGCAGATGACAGAACGAGGAGTAATGGTCTCAAGTTGCAATGGGGGAGGTTTAGATTGGATATTAGGAAAAACTTTTTCACTAAGAGGGTGGTGAAACACTGGAATGCGTTACCTAGGGAGGTGGTAGAATCTCCTTCCTTAGAGGTTTTTAAGGTCAGGCTTGACAAAGCCCTGGCTGGGATGATTTAACTGGGAATTGGTCCTGCTTCGAGCAGGGGGTTGGACTAGATGACCTTCTGGGGTCCCTTCCAACCCTGATATTCTATGATTCTATGATTCTAAGCTTTCAATGACAGGGATGGCCCCCCAGAGTAGCAGGACACATCTTTTGACTTTTCATCAATTTACTTGTGCTAGAAGAGGCAGTGGTACAACTCTGCTTTTCAGTCCCCTCTACAGTTAGGCAGGCGTGAAGCGGGGCAGAGGATGGCATGCAGAGCAGTTTGTTTATGGACACAGGGATGTCCCTTGTATCCTCCTGAGAGATCTTGATGAAACGTTCATGGAGTTACTCTGCAATCCTCTGCCCATGGTTTCTAGGGAGGGCTGCTTTATTTCTTCTCCACAGTAGGACACTTTCCCACATCACTCAGCCATAACTTCAGCTAGCATCTTTGCAGTACGCAGGCTAGCAAAGTATGGGCCTGGGCAGCTTCGGGACACAAGCAGCAGCCTTTGTGACCTTCAGGAGTGAGACATCAGCTAAAATCACTGTGCCAGTATTCAGTGCCCTTGTCCTATACTACTAGAATCATACAACCAAGCAATTCCTCCTCATTTCCCCTCCCCCGGGGGGGCCATACTCCCCATGGCTGGTGTTGTGACTGGCACCGTGCATAAGCAATCCCAAGCAGAAGTGAGAAGGTCATGCTTAAAACTTGTGGGGATCAAGGGGAGTGAATTCAGCATCTTCAGTTTCTCATTCTGCAGTGAATATGCCGACAATGGTACCTGTGTGTGTGTGTTATCTTCAGCTGCTGCCACTGCAGCCTTCAGGGTCTCCCCCTCTACACCTGCTGAACACCTGAGCCAGATAAGGAGGAAAGAGAAGGGGACTTGGGATGACGTGTTCCAGGGCATCATGCAAGCCAGTGCTGGATCAGACTGTGAGCACAGAGCCTGGAGGATGAACACTATAGGCAGCCGGAAGAAGGAAAAAGCAGAGAGGAGAGAGGCCCAGGAGGCCCAGCAGGAAAAGCAGAGAGAGCTGCACCAGGACATAATGGGGCTTCTCAGGCAGCAAACACAGATGCTGCAGGCTCCCTATATCCATATCAATATTCCATGTGGCATCTGGGGTCACTGCGCTATCCCTACCACTCCACATTAAAGACAATCACAGCTTCACTTACACTGACCTGTGAAAGCGACGGTTGGTGTATGTGTAGCTGAAATGGATCTGAATGTTCTTTGCTCTTCATAAGCTCTGCTCTCTTAATTTATTAAGTTTTATTAAGTTTTTAATGTATTTGTTTTAAAATTGCACGGGTTATTTTGCACTGATTTTATTACAGAATAAAATTACAGTATTTGGAACTCATTCTGCTTTATTAGGTCAAAACATATACCAGTGAGTGCTCAGCAGTTCTGAGAGTAACCATGTCACATAACTCATAGGATCATTCACAAACAAAATTAAGAGGTGCATTGACAAAGTTATATTCCTACATGTCCAGCGATCTCCAAATGATTCCTACTTGGCCACTACAACAGCACACACTGATCTGGCTCACTATTAAAATGGTCTTTCAGAGCCACCCAGAGCTATCTAGCTCTGTGTTGAGTTCTTCTAATAGCCCTTGTATCTGGCTGTACAAATTCAGCAGACAGCTGCTTCACCTCTGCCCTCCACTCCAGTGGAAACTTTTCCCCCCTTGCTTCACAGATATTATGCAGGACACAGCAGGCAGCTATAAACCACAGGGATATTTTTCTCACTGAGATCCAATCTTATGAGTAAACAATGCCAGCAACCCTTCAAATGACCAAAAGCACATTCAGCTGTCATTCTGCACCTGCTGAGCCTGTAGTTGAATCATTGCTTAGTGCTGGAAAGGGGGTTTCATGACCCAGGGATATGCTGGCTCCCCCAGGATCACTACTGGAATTTCAGCATTCCCAATGCTAATCCACCGGTCAGGAAAGAAAGTTCCTGCTTGTAGCTTTCTGTACATCCTGTGTTCGTAAAGATATGAGCATTATGGACCTTCCCTGACTACCTAACATTGATGTTGGTGACGCATCTCTGGTGATCCACCAATGATACGTAACTATAGAAAAGTAGCCCTTTCTGGTGATGTACTCAGTGGCAAGGTGGTCTGTGCCAAAATAGGGATATGTGTGCCATGTATTGCTCCTCTGCAGTTTGGGAACCCCACTGCTGTAAATCCATCCACTTTGTCCTGCACATTGTCCAGAATCACAGTCCTGCATAGCAGGAGATGATAAATAGCCCTGCACACTTGCATCACAATGGCCCCCGCTGTGGATTTCCCACCTCCAAACTGATTTACCATTGACCAGCAGCAATCCAGAGTTGCAGATTTGCCTGGTGCGACCGCCACTTGCTTCTCTCAGTGCGGCTCTCATTTTGGTGTCCCTGCACAGGAGGGCTTGGGCAAGCTCAGCGCACAGATCCAGGAATGTGGCTTTGAGCATCTGAAAGTTCTGCAGCCACTGCTCATCATCCCACACCTGCATTACGATGCGATCCCACCACTCGGTGCTTGTTTCTCAGGCCCAGAAGTGGTGCTCCACCATGTGCAGCTGCTCCATGAATGCCAGCAACAACCTCGAAATGGCTCTCCCTATGTTCCACAGCACTCCACAAAATTGTTATGTTGCCCACTCATTCAGTTCTTCTTGCAGCTCTGCAAACGCTCCAGGATCATGTGCCTTGTGCTTACAATGCTCATGACAACAGTTCAGAGCTGTGTAGGCTCCATGCTTCTGTCAGAGATGGCGGATAGCAAGGAGGACTGTGCAGGTTTGTGGGATTTTGAAAAAAAGGCACAAAAATTATGGGATACAGATAACATTATGGGATGGAGATAGTTGCAAACTCGGCAGTTGACCCCGTATTCCCAGTCACCCTGCACGACTTGTTTCAGTCCCATCATGCTTTGGCAAAACTTCCAAAAACACAGTGCGCTGGACAGGGGCAAGTTGCATAGTGGGATACCTAACCATGGTGCACTGCACTCTGCATCGACTCAAGCACTCCTGGTGAATACGTGCACTGCCAACACAGGGTGCCAAGTATGCATGCGCACAAGCAAAGTACTAAATGAGGCAACGGTATGCCAACGTAATTTGAGTCGACATACGTTTGTAGGATAGCCCTGGCCTAAAAGATGTACTCTCCCAAAGAAAGGTGCTGCCTGAGATAGATGAAAAAATGCAATGACACCACATCCCATTCAAATAGGCACCCATTCATCTATCACTGCTCACTGGTATTGCTTTGCCTAGGTTATAGAATATTTGAGAAGGTGTTAAATTAGGGGTTCTCAAACTGGGGGTCAGGACCCCTCAGGGGGTCACGAGGTTATTACCTGGGGGGTTGCAAGCTGTCAGCCTCCACCCCAGCCTTTGCCTCCAGCATTTATAATGGTGTTAAATATATTAAAAAGTGTTTTTAATGCATAAGGGGGTCACACTCAGAGGCTTGCTATGTGAAAGGGATCACCAGTACAAAAGTTTGAGAACCGTTATATTAAATGGTATCTGCACAAGTGCTAAGGGGGCTTCCCTGTCATTTTAAGATAACGCAGCTGAAAAAAGCACCTTTACTTTCTTGTGTAGACAGGGTTATAGACTAAAGTGGAAATACTTTGAATCTACCCCAGTGTGACTGGGAGCAAAATTTAGGATTTGGGTCAAAGGAGCTACGTGAAGTTTATCAGGATTGCTTCACTTTCTCTCTCAGTAGTTGTCCCCCTTCCATTCCATGATCCAAACACCAGCCTGGCTGCAAGCAGTAAGGAGTGACCATGCTGTCATATCGCCCTTACCCCACCCCAGGGGTGAGAGGCAGTAAAGCCAGCATCATGGCAACCAGTTTCACCAAGGCCAGGAACCCATTGTCAGGCCTTCAGCGAAGGCTGATTGGTTAGCAACACTTGGCAAAGGACTGATTCTCTCACTCTGCCTCTTTACTACTGCCGGGAGTGAGATGTGCTGGACAGCACAGTGTCTCATTGTATTCATTTCTGGTCAGGATATTCAAAAGCTGCAAAGATTTTTTCTTTAAGCCTAGGACATTATTAGATTGGGACACTAGGAGCTTGAGTCGTTTCTCATGTGACACCTGTAACTCAGTTGGAACAGCACTGAAGTCAGTAGAATGACATTAGTGCATTATTTAGTGCAACTGGAAAACAGCTAACACGCCACATAACAGTTAGCAAAGTCTCACTTCCCTTTACACAGGACCCACTCCAGATGCGTGCTGAGCATCCACAATTCTCCAGAGGTGTTAAAGGGAGCTGCAGCTCTCCTTGGAAGTTTGCTGACTGACTATCTGTGGTTTCTCCATCGGTAGGTAACGTCTAGCCCTGTTTCCTGGTCTGTGAGGCAGCAGCAAAACTGTTTGCCATGGATAGGAAGCACTCAGTAATTACTTTACAGTGTTTGAATGGTTTTACACCAAACACCAATTTGTGAAACTCCTGCTTTTGCTGGTTTTACAGCAGACAAGATAGCCTGACCTTTCGGCAGGGAACGTTCATCCTGCTTCAATAAAACAAAAACTGTCTTTCCTGCCCCATATCTCCCTGTGTGTCAACATATAACAATGGACAAAGGCTTTAATAAGCTTCATAAATTGGAATTTATGTACATTCTAGCTATTGGGAGGCCCCTGAGTCTCAGATTTGGTTGATCCAAGCCAGACCTGTTAAACTAGTCAGTTAGGTTGCCCTGCTGTACAGCAATTTACTTAGAAGGTTGCCTTAGTGCATCTGCCACTGTAGTCTTCTGAAACCCTGGCTCAGAATTTCACACTCTATTTTATCTCAACAGGCAATTTTCCTGACATTCAGCCTGAGTTTTCCTTTTCCCATTAAACACCATAAACAATTCCACTTCCTCCGTGACCTTTACGAGAGCAGTGTGAAATGCCTGTTCCAAACCTGAATTCAGTCTGGTCTCACTTATTGTTCTTTATTTCTACGGCAAATATTTTGTGCTCGAAGGTCCCAATCACTGATCCTCATTTAGTTAGGTACTGTGTACACGTATGAAAAAGAAAGAACCATTGGAACACACCTGATCTGGTTTTCATCAAAATTTTATTTTTAAACATTGGACTCATCAAGCAGCATTTATAGCTTACCAAAGCATCTCATCTGTGTAGCCTTTGTCTCCCCATTCCCAGTCCCCCTATTATCATCACTGTACACATTTTGTGTAAGATTAGATGTAAGATCCTTCGGGCAAGGGCCTTGCTTTTTATTTGTTCTATAAAGCCTAATGCACAATTATGCCACTGAATAAATGATTAATAAATGTAGGTACATTTTTTAAAAAACCCATCAGCTTGTGCTTTCAAACACAGTCGTTGCCGCAGTCTACAAAGGAGGGATTCCCAGTTGTCCTGGAGTTTGACAAAAGTATCAGTAAGCAGGCCCACAGTCGTATGCGGTGTACAGTCTGGTTTATGCAGGACAGAACTGCAACATAATTCTGTCTCTCATTCGCCATTCTGTTTCATGCAGTCGTCTGCATCATTGCAAGTTTGCAGAACGACCACTGGGAACAGGTAAAGCAGCAGCCTAGAAAGGGTTAAGGGATCCCTCTTTATCAACTGGCTGCACAGGGTGTGTAAGGAAGCTGAAGATGGGAACACAGGTAAGTCCTGGCTGTGGATTGTGTGTCCAGCATTTTCTGTTGAGTTGTTTATATCCTTTGTTATACACGATAAACCATGATCTGATTAAAGGACCTTAACAAGGACTTGGCCAGGGCATTTGCTTCCCTTCCCTGGCTGGTGATACAACACAGCAGCCTACAGTCACTCACTGTGTACATGACTAGGAGATTAAGTGTGAGTAATGAATAAGTGAGGGAATCCACAGACAACAGCTGTACACAATACTATGAAATCCAAGAAGCTGTGCTTTAACAGGAAATATTTCAGCTGTCTTGTGTTCCAGAAGAGACAGGAAATGCTATGCCAGACCAAAGTGGAGGCCCACCTAACTTCTGCTCCTCTCTCTCTGACAGTGGCTAGTACTACATGCTTCAGGAGCAGAAACTACACAATAGACAACTGTGGAATAAACTGCCCAAAGAGGAAGTTTCTTTCTAGCCCCATCAGTTAGCCTTATGTCCTGAAGTACGTGGGTTCCCATCCCGTGTTAAAGCAAACATTTCAGGCCTGTGGATGTTCTCATTATTTATATAAATGTCTCCGCTTTTTCTGAACCCTACCAACCGTGTGTCCAAGTGCTTCATAATGGGCACAGCAAAGTGTTGTGCAATGGGCAGTAGGAAAAGATTCTTTACTTTTTCAATTCATTGCTGATCTGCAGTAACAGCTTCTACAGCTTTCAGTTTCAAATCCCTGCTGCAGACACACTGACAATTCCAATCTGGAACCGGTCACCATTGCAACATCCGGGCAGAGGTCATCCGTGTTGTGAAGAGCCACGCACTGACTTGTATGTTCTTAAGGTTGCTGGGTAATTTAGCTGAGGGTGTGTCCACATCTGAAATGCTACTGTGGAAGAGCTGCTGTAGTGCTTCCCTGTAGATGCTATCTTACCTGAGGGGACGGGTTCTCCTGTCAGCACAGGTAATCCACCTGCCCCAGAGCTGGTAGTTAATTCCATGGAAGAATTCTTCCATCAACCTAGCGCTATCTACACTGGGACTTAAGTTGGCTTAACTATGTTGCTCAGGAGTGTGGATTTTTCACACCCCTGAGGGATGCAGCTGGGTCAATATCATTTTCTAGCATAGACCGACCCTGAGTCCGCAGTCTCCTCAGAACCTGAGATCTTCCTGTAGGAAGAAATAAGGCGTGTTTTCTTCTGCCAGCCCTAACATCCTGGCTCACTGCCTTCACACACTCTAAAACTGCCCTCTTTCTAATGCTGTGCCAGGAGGGGATATTCCGATGCAGGACTATGTGTAACCACACTGACATGATTTAAGGTGTGCTCACTATTGGGTTATGTTGTATGTTGAAAAAAATAAGAAGAAAATGCAGTTTGTCAAGATGGCGGCCTTTATTCACTAACCTGCTCAGCTTAACAGTCCTCTATCATTGACTAGCAGTCAAACTTTATTAGCGGCAAGGGCCTTTTGTTAGCACTCTTAGGGAATGTCTACGTGTGAGTTAGGAGGTGTGGTTCCCAGCTCACGCAGACATACCCGCGCTAGTTCTGCTCAAGCTAGCACCTAAAACTAGCAGTGTGTCTGCGGCAGGCTGTGCTAGCCTCCTAGGGAACGAACCCAGGGGCCAGGCGGGATTGCACTAGCCTAAGTGGCCGCCCATGTCATCCCGGACACACTGCTTCTTTCAGGTGCTAGCTTGAGCTAAACTAGCATAGCTACATCTACATGAGCTGGGAATCACACCTCCCAGCTTAAATGTAGATGTACCCTGGAAACCCTCACGCTCCCACATCCCTCCAAGTCACACTTTCAACGTCACTTTCATGTTATTTTTGTCTTAATTTATCTTTTTACAAGAATAACATAAACAGCAGAATGCTAGAGTGAGAGCGGCTTTCCCCTCCCGTTCTAGTTCCCTCAGGCCAGTTGGACTGACAGCCTCACTCAGTCCCCTACTACAGCCAGCATACAAAGCACCCACCTCCCCTTGCCCTGTGTCAAGGCTGCCCCTCTTCAAGGCTATGTTTAGGATACTATCTTGACAGCTGAGCCTTGACCACAGAAGCCATGTGGTCCAAGACAATGAGGTGAGTAAAAGTACTCGACAAGAGATGAAGATTGAGAGCCCTTCTAGTAAAAGGTACGTGACATGTCATACAGTACCCAGTGTGCAGGACTCCTGAGTGGGATTTGGACAACAAAGAAATGAAGTACATGCACCCCTTCCCTGGATCCATCTCAGGTTTTATAGTGACCCCAGTGCGCTGTGGGACAGGAGTTAGTGTTGCCAATCCCAAGCACGCAAAACTCAGGAGTCAGGAAACAAAAACTCATGAGATTGACTAAAAACCATGGAATTTTAAAAAATAATAAATGGAGGGTTGATTTTATTTTCTTTCTAGTTTTAAAGACTTTAGGATTCATGCTTTTACACTTTCCTCTACAACTATCATGCTAGAAAGTCCCTTTTTTTAATGAAAGGTAAGAGTCTCACAGTCACAGGATTCCACAGACAGGGCAATATGAAAAATCCCAAATATCACAAGACTCGTGATACAACCTCCAGAGCTGGAAATAGCGTCTGTACTCCCATGCCCAAGTTAGCTTTGATCTAGCTAGCTCAAGTGAGAACAGCAGTGAAACCATGGTAGCACGGCTGGTGGCTACTCGAGTATGTACCCAGGGTGCTGGGTCGGCAGGACTAGCTTGTGCTACTGCCGGGGCTGCTGTGGCTTCAATGCTATTGTGCTGACCTAGTATAAATCCCATAGTTTTGTACTCACTATCAAAACTCAGGCTTTGTATACATAGTAAGTTGCACGGGCCAAAATGAACTCAGATTTAAAACCACTTTAGTTAAACGACTGCAAGATACTTGTTTGGAACCTCTTAACGCATTTTAAAACTGGCTTGTCTCAATTAAATCAATTCCTTTCTGACTTAATATAAAGCACCACAAATCAGGTTAAACTGTCTTTTAGTGTTTGTCTTTATGCTGGCTCCCAGCCTGGTTGCTAGGGAACCCAGCAAGTTCAGTTGGACCCAATGTGCTCCCTCCAAATGGTTTCACTTTGATTGCGCAGAGGAGCATTGCCAAATCCACTGTAAGTTTTTTGAGAGCCGTGGGCTGCGGGTTTTGGGGCTTGGTTTATTTGGAGGTTGCTTATTTGGGCTTTTTTGTAATAGTGGACTTCCACGCCACTCTTACTTCTGTGCTGCTCCTGGCAGCGGTGCTGCCTTCAGAGCTGGACGCCCAGCCAGCAGCTGCCGCTCTCTGGCCACCCAGCCTGTGCTTAATTTGTGCTGGGGCTGAGCCCCGCAGGGGCGCTGGAATGGGGGGACCATGAGGCCATGGCCCCATCACTCTTTTCCTGCCTTAAAGGGGGTAGGAAGCGGAGAGGAGTGCGTGGCAGGTTGCGGAGCCTCAGGAGGAGAGGCGGAGCGGGCACGGGGCCTCGGGGAAAGAGATGGAGAAGAGGCGGGGCCACCGTTCAGGTGCCGGTGGCCCCCCCCCCACTTCTCGGGCTCTTCCAGTACTCCTGAGTCCTGGCACCTCTTTCATTATAAATTAAGCACTGCCCCCATACCCTTCCCTTTGAAATGGGCTGGACTAGTTTTGGGTTTGTTCTGAAAGGCAGTGCTGCTTTTGTCCCCTTGTGTTGCCAAGTCTCACATCAGTGGCTGTTCAGTGCATACCGCATGTCCAGCAGCGCTTAACTTGCTCCACTTCTGCTTAAAGCCTACTCCTGCTCCAACCTCAGCCTGTACCTGTTCCATTCTGGTTTCTGACTCCTGGCTCTGACTTTTGGCTACATCCCTTGGTTAACCCATTGGCTTCTGACCTTTGGTTTGACCCCTCAAGCCTGACTCCAGTTTCACTCTTGGACTGGTACCTGATTCCTGGATCTATACTCGATTACTGGAACTGCTAGGACAACCACAGGCAAGATCCTGCTCTATCCACTGGGCAGCTTATAGCGTGTCCACACAGGGCTTTGCACCTACTTTAAATCAAATAATTTTACAATGCACTTTTAGTGGAAGCCAGTGCCAATGTATGTGTATACAAGGCCATACTACTTGATGTAAGGAGCTCTCAGTACCATGGGACACAAAGGGTATGTTTACACTGCCAAAAACAAAAACCCTGCAGCAGCAGATCAACTCTGTCAACGGACTCAGGCTGGTGGGGCTTGTGCTATGGTGGGGCTAAGAATAGCTGCACAGCCATTCCTACTCAGGCTGGAGGTGGGGCTCTGAACCCCAGCGAGTGGGTGCAATGGTTCTCAGAGCTTCAGCTCCAGCCCGAGCGGGAGTGTCTACAATGCTACTTTTAGCTCTGTAGTACAAGCCCTATGAGCCTGAGTCTGTTGACAGGGACTCTGAGACTTGCTGCAGTAAGGGGGCGGGGAGGGTGGGTTTTTTGCAGAGTAGACATACTCCAAGGTCAGGATTGATGTCCCACCATGCTCCATTCTGACACTCATTAAGAGATAAGGAACTCACTTCTCTTTTCCCATTGTAAAATCTATGGGGGGTGGTGGGGGCTCTCCAAAAATGTCATGAAGTTGGAGAGATGCAGCTACATGTGCCACTCAAGGGAGAGGTCTGTGACCGCACAGGCGTTGTTTTCAGTAGAAACAAAAGGATATTTTGAACATGTGTAAAAAAACCTAGTGTAGACAGGATAAATTGTACTTTTAATGTATGTTAAAATCCTGTTCTAGACCAGGCAGATTAACATGTTGGCTAATGTTTTAAAAACACTTTTTTCCGAGTGAAGACATGGCCTTAGAGGACAGGAAGGAAGTGGCATGACAATACAGACCCCAAGGACTTGCAGGGAGAGCTTAGCACAACCCCATGGGACTTTCCCTCCACGTGCCTCTCTATTCTCAGTCCCCTAGCTGCACAGGAGGAGTTGTGCTACCCTAGGAGACTCCCTGTGGCTACACATTTCCCTACTGTCACTGATTAAAAATAAAAAGGAGTTAATGCTGCTTCCAGCAGACTTTTTGATCAGCAGAGCTGCTCCCCAACTCTGATTCCTTCCCACCCTGGGATGCCCACCCCCTCACAGTCCAGGAAGCCCTGATTGCATTGAGTTTACATGGAAGTGCAACCGTGGGCATAGCAAGGAAGAAGCTGCTGCATCATCCTCTTGATGGTTGCTGCACAGATTCTGTGATTGTTTGTTCCGCTCTTCTTGGGAGGGAGGGAGGAAGGGGCATCTGGACCCAGAAACACAGCACCTCTGCCCAGCTCCCCCATCCCAGTCACAGATACACCAAAATAAGGAATATTCCTCTTCTTATAAATGGTCTATGAACTGCAAGTGACAAAGCATCAGCTCTTTTCTCAGCTCTTTTTCTAGGTGTCCCAGTTACTGCTGAATCTATTCTCCCCCTCCCCGTTCTATTAAATAGAAAGTTAATGTCACCTCAATTTGGCAGTGGATTTTTCCCCACAATCTTGGACAGCATAGAAATCATCACGCAATAATGCCAGCTGAGAGATGATTCATTGCATTGGAGTCCCCTCCTGAACTTCCTGAGTAAATTTACAAGTCACACACAACTCATTAAGGGAATCATTAAGAAAGGGATAGTTAATAAGACAGAAAATTTCATAATGCCTCTATATAAATCCATGGAACACCCACATCTTGAATACTGTGTGCAGATCTGGTCACCGCATCTCAAAAAAGATATATTGGAATCGGAAAAGGTTCCAAAAGGGGCAACAAAAAATATTAGGGGTATGGAACGGCTGCCGTATGAGGAGAGATTAATAAAACTGGGACTTTTCAGCTTGGAAAAGAGGTGACTAAGGGGGAATATGATAGAGGTCTATAAAATCATGACTAGTGCGGAAAAAGTAAATAAGGAAGTGTTATTTAGTCTTTCTCATAACACAAGAACCACAGGTCACCAAATGAAATTAATAGGCAGTAGGTTTAAAACAAACAAAAGGAAGTATTTTTTCACACAACGCACAGTCAGCCTGTGGAACTCCTTGCCAGAGGATGTTGTGAAGGCCAAGACTATAACAGGGTTCAAAAAAGAACTAGATAAATTCATGGAGGATAGGTCCATCAGTAATGGCCATTGTAATAACATGGAGGATAGGTCCATCAGTCGGCTGGGGACTGACTGGCTAAGCAACAGTTCTGCAGAAAAGGACCTGGGGATTACAGCAGACGAGAAGCTGGATATGAGTCAGCAGAGTGTCCCCCATTGCCAAGAAGGCTAACGGCATATTGGGCTGCATTAGTAGGAGCATTGCCAGCAGATCGAGGGAAGTGATTATTCCCCTCTATTCGGCACTGGTGAGGCCACATCTGGTGTATTGCATCCAGTTTTGGGCCCCCCACTACAGAAAGGATGTGGACAAATTGGAGAGAGTCCAGCGGAGGGCAATGAAAATGATCAGGCGGCTGGGGCACATGATTTACGAGGAGAGGCTGAGGGAACTGGGCTTGTTTAGTCTGCAGAAGAGAAGAGTGCGGTGGGGGGGATTTGACAGCAGCCTTCAACAATCTGAAGGGGGGTTCCAAAGAGGATGGAGCTCGGCTGTTCTCAGTGGTGGTAGATGACAGAACAAGGAGCAATGGTCTCAAGTTGCAGTGTGGGAGGTCTAGGTTGGATATTAGGAAACACTATTTCACTAGGATGGTGGTGAAGCACTGAAATGGGTTACCTAGGGAGGTGGAGGAATCTCCATCCTTAGAGGTTTTTAAGGCCCGGCTTGACAAAGCCCTGGCTGGGATGATTTAGTTGGGGTTGGTCCTGCTTTGAGCAGGGGATCAGATTACATGACATCCTGAGGTCTCTTCCAACCCTAATCTTCTATGATTCTATGGTATCCCTAGCCTCTGTTTGACAGAAGCTGGTCATGAGTGAGAGGAGATGGATCACTTGATGATTACCTGTTCTGTTCATTCCCTCTGGGGCACCTGGCATAGGTCACTGTCAGAAGACAGGATACTGGGCTAGATGGACCTTTGGTTTGACCCAGTATGGCTGTTAGAGTTACCTTATGTAACTCACCACAATATAAGCACCTGGTCTGGTAATAAATGTCTGCAGGATCAGGCCCTTAATGCTTTACTTGTATAGCATCAAATTTACAATACAGCATAGATTATACTTTGCATGGCCATTACATTTCTGTCAAGTATCAGGGGGTAGCCATGTTAGTCTGTATCCACAAAAACAACAAGGAGTCTGGTGGCACCTTAAAGACTAACAGATTTATTTGGGCATAAGCTTTTGTGGGTAAAAAACCACTTCTTCAGATGCATGGAGTGAAAATTACAGATGCAGGCATTATTATCCTGACACATGACGAGAAGGGAGTTACCTCCCAAGTGGAGACCCAGTGCTGACAGGGCCAATTCGATCAGGTTTGCCTCTCCTGGAATGGACACCTCCTCATCTATATTATTGGGCGTGGACTACATCCACCCTGATCGAATTGGCCCTGTCAGCACTGGGTCTCCACTTGGGAGGTAACTCCCTTCCCTTCATGTGTCAGGATAATAATGCCTGCATCTGTAATTTTCACTCCATGCATCTGAAGAAGTGGTTTTTTACCCACAAAAGCTTATGCCCAAATAAATCCGTCACTCTTTAAGGTGCCACTGGACTCCTCATTACATTTCTGTTACTCTGGTGAACTACTTTAGTACTAAAAAAAATTACCTCCGAATATTAATAATTATCACACACTTTAACAGTGGGTCCATTTTTTTTTAGCGTTTTTAATTATTGGAATCCCTTCCAAACACTAACCCAGCTTCCTCATGTTACATATCACTGAACTAAAACGGGAAACTAGTGCCCGGGTATTGAGATGCACATAGTCTGCAACGAGAAAACAGGGCTTTCCGTCCAGACAAGTTTTCAGCTAAGAAATCTTCCTGAAAAATCCCCCCACCCTCTCCCCCGCGACGCGCCCGCCCGCCCGCTCTGTTTTTAAAGCGGCGGCAGCAGCAAAACTTACTTCTGACAATTTCGTGAGTAAACGGGCGCTCATTTGCCGCGCAGACAGGCTCGGTCCCATTCTCCATGTCTGTAGCTTCTGTTGAGACTTGCCTCCTCCCGCTGCCCCTGGGAGGCTGGTTCCTTGCCCGTGTCCCCGCTCCCCAGAGGCGTGGGCATGGCCGAGGAACAAAGCACTTCTACTTTTTCTTCGCTTTTCCAGTCAGGCGCTGAGACTTGCCAAATGTACATTTCCTCCCATCCACCTTGCGATTGGGTAAAAAGTCCCACCAGCCAGCTCCGTCTCCCTCCGCTCGAACCACGCCGCCGCACGAGGGGCCGGGCAAAGATCCCGCCGGGCACGGCAGGGGCTCGGTGACGGGGCGGCGGGGTCCGGCGGCGCAGGGCGCAGGCAGCGAGGCGAAGGGGAAAGCGAGCGATCGGAGACTGAGCACGGCCTCGCTGGGCTGCCTGTGTGTCTTACCCTTTACACTCCTGCCTTGCGCCTTCGCAGCGTCCTCTTCCCAGGGAGGTCCCACGCTGACACCAGTACGCTTGTGTCCCTGTCCCCTCTACTCTTTATTTGCGAGGTGCGATAAAAGACAATAAAGATGCCCCTGTTCCGCAAGGGAGACACAGAGACAGAGCTCCCTAAGGCACGCAGCGTTAATACTTACCCTACAAGTTCCAAGCTTGAGAGTTTCACTCTCTCCTTCACACACACCCCAGCACCAGGCAGCACCTCCCACACCACCTGAATTGTCAGCTATTGTCACTTTTGCAAGGCTCTGAGAGAAACATTTTAAACTTATGAGCAGGAGGCATATGTACTGTACTCCGCATTTACCCCTCTGTGTGTAGTTAGGGGCGGGGGAGAGTAAGGGCTACATTTCGGACCAGATCACGGTCCTATTAAAGTGGAAAACTACCACAGACTTCACCTCTAAAGGAACCAAAAATGGGGAGGGGAAGCAAGTGAAAATTAAACTTTTTCCCTCATGTTTAAAAATGCTTTAACAGGAGAGCTGGATTTTACTCAAAGCTTAAAGAAACAACTGCGTCATTTTGATCCAGTTTTGCAAGTTCTTGCCACATAAACCTAAACTACCTTTTGCATAAAAAGGGGAGGGCAGTTCAAGAGAGAGAATTACATTACAATGTATTTATAAACTTCAAGAAAACAATAAAAATTCCAAACAGTCGGTTTTTTGGCTGGTTTTTTGTTTTGTTTTTTTAAGTAGCGGAATTTTTCAATTTGATCTCTGTAACAGATAGAGCTGGTTGGGAATTTTTGTTGGAAGTATTTTCCAATGGAAAACTCATTTTGCACAAAACTGACATGTTTCACAGGAGAATGTCAATTATGCTGCCATTTTGATTTTCTGTTGGGAAAACAAAAATGAAATATTTCCTTTCACCTGATTCTGAATATTTGGGATTGTTGAAAGCCAGGGCTCTTTGTTTAGAGTCAGTTCAACATTAAACCACATTTTCCTAATTTCAGGTTTCAGAGTAGCGGCCATGTCAGTCTGTATTCGCAAAAAGAAAAGGAGGACTTGTGGCACCTTAGAGACTAACCAATTTATTTGAGCATGAGCTTTCGTGAGCTACAGCTCACTTCATCGGATGCATGCAGTGGAAAATACAGTGGGGAGATTTATGTACATAGAGAACATGAAACAATGGGTGTTACCATACACACTGTAAGGAGAGTGATCAGGAAAGGTGAGTTATTACCAGCAGGAGAGCGGGGGGGGGGGGGAGAGGAGTGAGGAGGGGGGCAGGGAGAACCTTTTGTAGTGATAATCAAGGTGGGCCATTTCCAGCCGTTGACAAGACCGTCTGAGGAACAGTGGGCAGTGGCTGAGGGGGGTAAATAAACAAGGGGAAATAGTTTTACTTTGTGTAATGACCCATCCACTCCCAGCCTCTATTCAAGCCTAAGTTAGTTGTATCCAGTTTGCAAATTAATTCCAATTCAGCAGTCTCTCGTTGGAGTCTGTTTTTGAAGTTTTTTTGTTGAAGAATTGCAACTTTTATGTCTGTAATTGAGTGACCAAAGAGATTGAAGTGTTCTCCGACTGGTTTGACTCCCTCAGGGAACTGATGGTCAGGATCCCCTGGGAGAATAACATGAGGGGGGAAAGGAGTCCAAGAGAGCTGGCTGCATTTTAAAGAATCCTTATTTAGGTTACAGGGGAAAACCATCCCGATGTGTAGAAAGAATAGTAAATATGGCAGGCGACCAGCTTGGCTTAACAGTGAAATCCTTGCTGATCTTAAACATAAAAAAGAAGCTTACAAGAAGTGGAAGATTGGACAAATGACCAGGGAAGAGTATAAAATTATTGCTCAGGCATGCAGGAGTGAAATCAGGAAGGCCAAATCACACCTGGAGTTGCTGCTAGCAAGAGATGTTAAGAGTAACAAGAAGGGTTTCTTCAGGTATGTTAGCAACAAGAAGAAAGTCAAGGAAAGTGTGGGCCCCTTACTGAATGAGGGAGGCAACCTAGTGACAGAGGATGTGGAAAAAGCTAACGTGCTCAATGCTTTTTTTGCCTCTGTCTTCAGGAACAAGGTCAGCTCCCAGACTGCTGCACTGGGCAGCACAGCATGGGGAGGAGGTGACTAGCCCTCTGTGGAGAAAGAAGTGGTTCAGGACTATTTAGAAAAGCTGGACAAGCACAAGTCCATGGGGCCGGATGCGCTGCATCCGAGGGTGCTAAAGGAGTTGGCGGATGTGATTGGAGAGCCATTGGCCATTATCTTTGAAAATTCATGGCAATCGGGGGAAGTCCCGGACGACTGGAAAAAGGCTAATGTAGTGCCCATCTTTAAAAAAGGGAAGAAGGAGGATCCTGGGAACTACAGGCCAGTCAGCCTCACCTCAGTCTCTGGAAAAATCATGGAGCAGGTCTTCAAGGAATCAATTCTGAAGCACTTAGAGGAGAGGAAAGTGATCAGGAACAGTCAGCATGGATTCACCAAGGGCAAGTCATGCCTGACTAATCTAATTGCCTTCTGTGACGAGATAAGTGGCTCTGTGGATGAGGGACAAGCAGTGGACGTGTTGTTCCTTGACTTTAGCAAAGCTTTTGACATGGTCTCCCACAGTACTCTTGTTAAACTTCAAGTTAAAGAAATATGGGATGGATGAATGGACTATAAGGTGGATAGAAAGTTGGCCAGATTGTCGGGCTCAAAGGGTAGTGATCAATGGCTCCATGTCTAGTTGGCAGCCGGTATCAAGTGGAGTGCCCCAAGGGTCAGTCCTCAGGCTGGTTTTTTTCAATATCTTCATAAATGATCTGGAGGATGGTGTGGATTGCACCCTCAGCAAGTTTGCAGATGACACTAAACTGGGAGGAGAGGTAGATATGCTGGAGGGTAGGGATAGGATACAGAGGGTCCTAGACAAATTAGAGGATTGGGCCAAAAGAAATCTGATGAGGTTCAACAAGGACAAGTGCAGAGTCCTGCACTTGGGACGGAAGAATCCCATGCACTGCTACAGACTAGGAACCGAATGGCTCGGCAGCAGTTCTGCAGAAAAAGACCTAGGGGTTATAGTGGACGAGAAGCTGGATATGAGTCAACAGTGTGCCCTTGTTGCCAAGAAGGCCAATGGCATTTTGGGATGTATAAGTAGGGGCATTGCCAGCAGATCGAGGGACGTGATCGTTCCCCTCTATTCGACATTGGTGAGGCCTCATCTGGAGTACTGTGTCCAGTTTTGGGCCCCACACTACAAGAAGGATGTGAAAAAATTGGAAAGAGTCCAGTGGAGGGCAACAAAAATGATTAGGGGACTGGAACACATGACTTATGAGGAGAGGCTGAGGGAACTGGGATTGTTTAGTCTGCAGAAGAGAAGAATGAGGGGGGATTTGATAGCTGCTTTCAATTACCTGAAAGGGGGTTCCAAAGAGGATGGCTCTAGACTGTTCTCAGTGGTAGCAGATGACAGAACAAGGAGTAATGGTCTCAAGTTGCAGTGGGGGAGGTTTAGGTTGGATATTAGGAAAAACTTTTTCACTAGGAGGGTGGTGAAACACTGGAATGCGTTACCTAGGGAGGTGATGGAATCTTCTTCCTTAGAAGTTTTTAAGTTCAGGCTTGACAAAGCCCTGGCTGGGATGATTTAGTTGGGGATTGGTCCTGCTTTGAGCAGGGGGTTGGACTAGATGACCTCCTGAGGTCCCTTCCAACCCTGATATTCTATGATTCTATGTTATAATTCTTGACGTCTGATTTGTGTCCATTTATTCTATTCAGACATAGAGACTGTCCAGTTTGACCAATGTACATGGCAGTGTACATTTCATGTGCATTCCTGGCACATGATGGCATATATCACATTGGTAGATGTGCAGGTGAACAAGCCTCTGATAGTGTGGCTGATGTGATTAGGCCCTATGATGGTGTCCCCTGAATAGATATGTGGACACAGTTGGCAACGGGCTTTGTTGCAAGGATAGGTTCCTGGGTTAGTGGCTCTGTTGTGTGGTGTGTGGCTGCTGGTGAGTATTTGCTTCAGGTTGGGGGGCTGTCTGTAAGCAAGGACTGGCCTGTCTCCCAAGATCTGTGAGAGTGATGGGTCATCCTTCAGGATAGGTTGTAGATCCTTGATGATGCGTTGGAGAGGTTTTAGTTGGGGGCTGAAAGTGATGGCTAGTGGCCTTCTGTTATTTTCTTTGTTGGGCCTGTCCTGTAGTAGGTGACTTCTGGGTACTCTTCTGGCTCTGTCAATCTCTTTCTTCACTTCAGCAGGTGGGTATTGTAGTTGTAAAAATGCTTGATAGAGATCTTGTAGGTGTTTGTCTCTGTCTGAGGGGTTGGAGCAAATGCGGTTGTATCGCAGAGCTTGGCTGTAGACAATGGATCATGTGGTGTGGTCTGGATGAAAGCTGGAGGCATGTAGGTAGGCATAGCGGTCAGTAGGTTTCCGGTATAGGGTGGTGTTTATGTGACCGTCGCTTATTAGCACAGTAGTGTCCAGGAAGTGGATCTCTTGTGTGGACTGGTCCAGGCTGAGGTTGATGGTGGGATGGAAATTGTTGAAATCATGGTGGAATTCCTCAAGGGCTTCTTTTCCATGGGTCCAGATGATGAAGATGTCATCCATGTAGCACAAGTAGAGTAGGGGCGTTAGGGAACGAGAGCTGAGGAAGCGTTGCTCTAAGTCAGCCATAAAAATGTTGGCATACTGTGGGGCCATGCAGGTACCCATAGCAGTGATTTGAAGGTATACACTGTCCCCAAATGTGAAATAGTTATGGGTGAGGACAATGTCACAAAGTTCAGTCACCAGGTTTGCTGTGACATTATAGGGGATACTGTTCCTGACGGCTTGTAGTCCATCTTTGTGTGGAATGTTGGTGTAGAGGGCTTCTACATCCATAGTGGCCAGGATGGTGTTTTCAGGAAGATCACCGATGGATTGTAGTTTCCTCAGGAAGTCAGTGGTGTCTAAAAGATAGGTGGGAGTGCTGGTAGCATAGGGCCTGAGGAGGGAGTCTACATAGCCAGACAATCCTGCTGTCAGGGTGCCAATGCCTGAGATGACGGGGCGTCCATGATTTCCAGGTTTATGGATCTTGGGTAGCAGATAGAATACCCCAGGTTGGGGTTCCAGGGGTGTGTCTGCCCCTCTGCCATGTACATTGGTCAAACTGGACAGTCTCTATGTAAAAGAATAAATGGACACAAATCAGACATCAAGAATTATAATATTCAAAAATCAGTTGGAGAACACTTCAATCTCTTTGGTCACTCGATTACAGACCTAAAAGTTGCAATTCTTCAACAAAAAAACTTCAAAAACAGACTCCAACGAGAGACTGCTGAATTGGAATTAATCTGCAAACTGGATACAATTAACTTAGGCTTGAATAGAGACTGGGAGTGGATGGGTCATTACACAAAGTAAAACTATTTCCCCTTGTTTATTTACCCCCCTCAGCCACTGCCCACTGTTCCTCAGACTTTCTTGTCAACGGCGAGAAATGGCCCAGCTTGATTATCACTACAAAAGGTTCTCCCTGACCCCCTCCCCCCCACTCCACCCCCCTGCTGCTGGTAATAGCTCACCTTACCTGATCACTCTCGTTACAGTGCGTATGGTAACACCCATTGTTTCATGTTCTCTGTGTATATAAATCTCCCCACTGTATTTTCCACTGCATGCATCCGATGAAGTGAGCTGTAGCTCACGAAAGCTTATGCTCAAATAAATTTGTTAGTCTCCAAGGTGCCACAAGTATTCCTTTATTTTCCTAATTGTGACACATTGCCTTATGGAAGCTGTAGTTGTGGCTCATGTTTTCTCCTATGGGCTGAGCTCCCTGGACAGACTACATCCCCCCTGATGCAATACAGGCTACCCTTTGACTGAGCATGATACATCATAAAAGTCCCATATTCCCTAAATGAGAAGTGTGTGTACTCTGTTTACCCAGGTTTACCATCAACTACATTACTGTGGGAGATGTAGTCTGGCCAGGGAACCTGGCCCATAGGGGATAATTTGAGATACAACACCCCTGAGCAATGCATGACAACAGGGAAACATAGTTTAAGGCTGAAATTGACTCAAAAACGAAGCATTTATGGTCAGTTCAACAAACCAAAATGAATCATTTTGATTCAGAAATGTCAACATTTTATTTTTTATCAGATATGCTGAAGTGAAATATTTCAGCCTTTCCCAAATGGAACATTTTTGGAACTTTTCATTAATAGAAAAATTTTGATACTTCAATTTTTTGTTCTCATTCAGGACAAAAGCAAATGTTGAACATCAGAACTTTCTACAGGATGGAAATTCTGATTTTTCATTCAGCTCTACTAGCCCCCCCTTTTCTGGGTCTTCATGAGGGCTTAACCTTGGGATCTTCAACACAGACCTCTAACACTTGAGCTAAAGGGGTAATTTCCACTAGTAGCAGTAGTAGGTTTTTATCCTCTAGAGAACTAGCCACTAGAAGGGGATGTGGCACACATTTAACCAGTGTCTTACACCTTTAGGTTAGGAGGAATTTTATCTTTCTCTTTCCAGCAGTAGTTATGCTAGTTGTGTAATAGGATTGTCAGGCAATGCACACAGGAAGGTGGCAGTGAATCCAGACATATCCTTCTTGGCAAACACTTGAGAGAAAATGCAAGAGCCATTTGCTTTGGAAATCTGGTTCAGCCTACTGCAGAACTCCCCAGACAGGTTTTGGGCAGCAGGTCCAAGTGTGTGAGGTGAGAAAGCAAGGAACTGTGGCTGGATTTAGGACAATCCCTCCAGGACAGAAGAGGAGAGATATAAGGAAAACCCAGACTCCAGAGGTTAGGGTCTGGGGAAGGATAAGCCTGCCTAAGATTCTAGGTAAGATAGATGTGCATGTAGGCCTTTTGTAGTTTCAAAATCCTTTCTCTCTGGTTATTGTTTGCTCCTACTGTTAAGATTAAACAATACTTTATTTTAAGAAAACTGTCTGGTCACAAGGTCCTAAACAGAAGATCAGCAGATACTGAGTCGAGACAGACCAGCCTAAGAGTGGGAGAACTATGTGATTCCACCCCAAGAAAGGAAACTGAGATCTAGAGGGTGCCCTCAGACACCAGAAAAGGGACAGAGATGCAGCTGGCTGTGTTACTGTGACAGTAGTGATGTGCCTTTATATTTTTTCCTTAAATTTGGATTCATTATTGTGACTAATGCTGAAGCCCTTGTACAGGCAAAACTCCCATCAGGCACCTGCTAGTGTAACCCACACAACTCCTGGGTGTGGTGGTCTGTCCCATCGAGTGGCACCAAGACCACTTAGAGAGAGATTCATGAATTTGCTCTACAGCTTTAGCTAACAGCCATAGGGCTTTTGGCTCATGCACTAAGCTCCAGAGGACCCAGTTCGATCCTGCCCAACGATGACCAGGGTCTGTTGGTGTTACACTAGCACCATTTATTATTACCTTTAAAACTATTTCACTTTTGAAGAAAAAACCCAGCATTTTCACTTTATTCTTTTCACAATTACCATTGGATAGAAATTTGCAGAAGCCACCTAGTTCAGATAAGCCTCCTAATGACAAACATGTAGCCACAGGGACAAAACAAACCAATGGCCTTTCTGAAGATATAGGCCCAACTTCTCTTCTTGAGCAAGATCTGATCAATGCAGTGGGGGAAGGGAGTTGCCAAGGAACTGGTTAGAATTTCCTGAGTCTCCACCCCCAGTCCATTTTAGAGCAGCCTGAGGACTGCTCTAACCTACACCAGCTGGCAACATTCCCCAAGCAACCCTCTCTCACCTGAAGATAGCTGGAGTGCTGTACACTCCAGCCATAGCCCCTCCCTGACCCAGACATAGCCTCTATGCTGGAGTTGTGGTTTTAAACCCACTAGAGACTCCCTCATACTAGGGAAATCCCTAGAAGAGGGGATCCGAGCAGTTTCCACTCCCTTTGTGCCATCTGTGTAGCAGAAAAGAATATTTCATAGTCAGTTAAAAAGGACAATCTCAATTATGTTGATGGATTTGGTTGTTTTAAAAAATATATGAGAGCTGATGGTCATTCAATGAAATTAAATGATAAGGACATTTAAAAGAAAGAAAAGAAAATAATTCTTCACACAGTGCAGAGCCTGTCCGGTAATTTATTCATTGTTGCAGGAGGTCTTAGAGTTAAATATTTAGCTTGAATTTAAAAACTGGCTGGGTAGTTTTATAACTGATAATAAAATTTATTGTTCCACATGCATAAGTGGGGTAATAAAATCTTATGCTTCAAATAATACGCAGATTGCTGCAAAGGTCAAGGAGAACATTTTTCTCTAGTATTCAGTGTCATGCAATTGGCCAAGGGCATTATCGGTTTGTTTGTTTTGTTGCCCTCCTTTCACACATCGTATCAGCTACCATCAGAGGCAGGAAACCACCCTGGAAGGATCAATATTCTTGTGCACTATGGAAAATTCTTTGTTTGTAATTAGTTTTTCACCCTACCATACAATTCAATGTACTAATGCATAATGTCCTTGAAACAAATTGTCACAAGATGCTGTACAGAGAGGGAGGCCCGAGAAATGTTGTGGAGAATTGGATGAAAGGGGAAGAGTGATGACTAGAGATAGCACAGGGGACAAGAAAGAAAGCTGAAATTTCAAAGTAAGAATTAATCCTTTATGTTTGTATAGAGGACTGATCCACTTTCACAGGGCAAATGTCTCCCTACCTAGCTGCCTCAAAGACACTTTCTCTGGACCCAAAGAGGGCTACACATAGTCAAGTCCCATGCATTGGAACAGTTATCTTGGATGAGGTGAGGTGCTGGAAGAGAATTCAGAGATGAAGCATATCCTTCCTACCAAACAGCCAACATCATGCAGGAAATCCACAAAAACATTAACATAGCCTGAGGCAGAGTCATTTCCTTTGTGGAGCCCTCTCTGCACTGTACATAAGAATGGCCATACTGGGTCAGAGCAAAGGTCCATCTAGCGCAGTATCCTATCTTCCAACAGTGGCCAGTGCCAGGTGTCCCAGAGGGAATGAACAGAACAGATAATCATCAAGTGATCCATCCCCTGTCACTCATTCCCAGCTTCTGGCAAACAGAGGCTAGGGGCACCATTCCTGCCCATCCTGGCTCATAGCCATTCATTGACCTATCCGCCATGAATGTATCTAGTTCTTTTTCAAACCCTGTTATAAACTTGGCCTTCACAACATCCTCTGGAAAAGACTTACACTGGTTGACTGTGAGTTGTGTGAAGAAATACTTCCTTTTGTTTGTTTTAAACCTGCTGCCTGTTAATATCATTTGGTGACTCCTAGTTCTTGAGTTATGAGAAGTAGTAAACAAAACTTCCTTATCTACTTTCTCTACACCAGTCATGATTTTATAGACCTCAATCATATTTCCCCTTAGCCGTCTCTTTTCCAAGCTGAAAAGTCCCAGTCTTATTAATCTCGCCTCATACGGAAGCGGTTCCGTACCCCTAATCATTTTTGTTGCCCTTTTCTGAACCTTTTCCAATTCCAACATACCTTTTCTGAGATGGGGTGACGACATCCGCACACAGTATTCCAGATGTGGGCATACCATAGATTTACATAGAGGCAACATGATATTTTCTGTCCTATTATCTAACCCTTTCTTAATTATTCCCAGCATTATATTCACTTTTTTGGCTGCTGCTGCACATTGAGTGGATGTTTTCCAAGAACTATCCACAATGACTCCAATATCTCTTTCTTGAGTGGTAACAGCTAATTTAGACCCCATTGTTTAATATGTATAGTTGGGGTTATGCTTTCCAATGTGCATTACTTTGCATTTATCAACATTAAATTTCATTTGCCATTTTGTTGCCCAGTCACCCAGTTTTGAGAGATCCTTTTGTAGCTCTTTGCAGTCTGCTTGGGACTTAACTATCTTTAGTAATTTTGGATCATCTGTAAATTTTGCAACCTTGCTGTTTACCCCTTTTTCCAGATCATTTATGAATATGTTGAATAGGACTGGCCTCAGAAGAGACCCCTGGGGGACACCACTATTTACCTCTCTCCATTCTGAAAATTGTAGAACCTGCAGCCTCTCCTTGAGGAAGTATTTCAGGAGCAGTGGCTTAGTAGAAGGAAGAGGTAGGATCCCTGGAATCTGTGCAGAGACCCAGGGCCTCTCCAGAGACAGCTCCAGCCCCTTCATGGGATTTCCTGTTCCATGGAGGACAGAATGAATTGGACAACTTGGCCCAGGAGCCAAAGTGCAACCAATTAAGGCGCACACACAGAGAAGAACTACAATCAATGTGGCCTAAATGCTGAACTACTGAAGAGACTGATATGTCAGGCAAGACACTTGGATGAGAAGATGTGGATGCCTTCTGAAAAGCCTAACAGCTGCATTTGGGAGCAAGATAGTAGAGACCACAAGTCAATGGTTACTGTTATTGATAATCACTACTGTCATCAGTAGAAAGGTACGTATGGTGCTGATGAACCAAAACAATCCACTTTCACTGAATCCTCACTATTATTGTTCCCACCCTTTTTCAGTAGATCATCACCATTTAAATGTAATGGAAAGACGTGGCCCCTTTTGTATTTGGGGGGAATTTTGTGACATCAAGCAGCAGTAGGCAGGTGGTATCTTAGCTGTATTTATAGACTTCCCAAAGTTTCAGACATCAAAGAAATCCTAGCCATCTCAGTATCTCTTTTCTAGAGAAAAGATGCCAGGACACCCTGAAGTAGTAATTGCCCCGCTGAGGGAAAAATAATCACTCAAATATCGTGCTTTCCCTCCCAGGCTACACCAGCAGACTCAGCAGACCTTTTTACTGAAGTTGTGTCATCAGGAAATTTTAAGACAATCACATGTGGTAAAACATGACTGAAAGTGCAATTCTGTGTTTGCTGACATGGAAAGCTGGCCTTGGGCTTTTGAATGCTCTTTCTCAGAAGAGTCAATGGGGGTCCATCTGTTCCCTGGATGTTTGGCAACATCCTGCATTCATTGAACATATGGATGAAAAATCCCACTTATATGAATTCCTTGCTTGAATTAGACAAGAACATTGTTTCTTGTTTGATTTCATTCAGATTCAAATAATGGTGCCCAGTGGAGGAGTTGGAGTACACATGTATATTTTATATTATTTTTATCATATTTAAAAAGAAATTTTTTAACAGTTGCTCGGACAACCCACATGGGTGGAAGTTTTATGGTTGGTTGTGTCAGTGTTAGCATATGAAGCTGATTCCAATACCAATGTGGAACAGACAGAAAAATATTACAGCTATGGCAAACATATTGCGTTAGAGCCTTTCCTGCCTTATTAAGATGTACAAATGTGATTGGCCTATGCATAAGAGTTAGCCAATTAGCTACCCTGGAATATTGTCACTTGTCCAGTGCTTAATTTGTAATGAAAGAGGTGCTGGGGCTCAAGCAATTTTTTTACATTCATAACTGATGCGGCAAGCCCAGAGGTGCCGGGGCTAGGAGCTGCCAAGTCTCGAGGTGCTGGGGCTCAGCCCTGGCAAGTCCTGGCACAAAGTAAGTAATAAGGAAATCCTGACTCTGCCTAACTGAAGTTTGTAAAAGGTAGACTCTACAAAACAACAGCTACCAAGAGGATTTCTGCATTGGTGCCCATGCCTCTCCTTTCCCCCAGCTCTATGAAGTAACCTTAAATAAAAGGGAACTCTTGCCCCTATGATAGCATTAGGGTATGGGGTAGCGGTGGAAGCTTTGCAGATCCATCCTGGCAACAGGGATGTGGAAGCAGTAAACAAGCTGCCACCTTGGCCTGATTCAATGTCATAAGAACAGCCATACTGGGTCAGACCATCTAGCCCAGTATCCTGTGTTCTGACAGTGGCCAATGCCAGGTGCCCCAGAGGGAATGAACAGAACAGGTCATCATCAAGTGATCCATTCCCTGTCGCTCATTCCCAGCTTCTGGCAAACAGAGGCTGGGGACACCATCCCTGCCCATCCCAACTAATAGCCATTGATGGACCTATCCACCATGAACTTATCTGCACATCTGTGTCACGCAGAACAGGATTTTGCCCAAAGTATGGTTATCTCATTACATATTTGTGTCTTATACTGCACAAGTGCTAATAAGGTAGATTGAATCACAGCACTGCAATGGAATCATCCAGGCATAATAATAGCAGTGGCTTGCAGGATGTCCTGGAACATGTCATCCTAAGTCCTCTTTTTTTCTCCTCCTTATCTGGCTCAGGTGTTCAGCAGGTGTAGGGGGGAGACCCTGAAGGCTGCAGTGGCAGCAGCTGAAGATAACACACACACAGGTACCATTGTCGGCATATTCACTGCAGAATGAGAAACTGAAAATGCTGAACTCACAACCCTTGCTCCCCACAAGTTTTAAACACAACCTTCTCACTTCTGCTTGGGATTGTTTGTGCACGGCACCAGTCACAGCACCAGCCATGGTGAGTACTGAGTATGAGCCCCTGGGGACTGGGGACATGAGAAGGGAATTGCTCAGTTGTATGATTCTAGTAGTATAGGGTAATGACACTGAATAGTGGCACTGTTCTCCACAGGCGGTGGTGATTTTAGCTGATGTCTCACTCCTGAATGCAGAACGAGCACAGCTGCTGCTGGCATCTCGTGCCTGTATGCTGCTAGCCTGTGTACTGCAATGATGCCTGCTGAAGTTATGGCTGCGTGGTGTGGGAATGTGTCCTACTGTGGAGAAGAAAAGAAGCTCCCCTCCCTAGAAACCGTGGGCAGAGGACTGCAGAGTGCCTCCATGAAAGTTTCATCAAGATCTCTCAGGAGGATTCAAGGGACATCCCGGTGTGTCCATAAACAAACTGCTCTGCATAGGCTCCCCTGCCTAACTCGAGAGGGGAATGAAAAGCAGAGAACAACTCTGCTTCTCTTGGTTGTGCCACTGCCTCTTCTAGCACGAGTAAATGAATGAAAAGTCAAAAGATTTGTCCTGATTCCCTGGGGGGGCCGTCCCTGTAACTGAAAGATTTATCCACACGCTTACCCAAGGTTCCTTCCCCTGCACTGGGCTTGCCCTTGCTCGATGGGCAGCCCTGGCTGGACTGTGTTAGAGTCAAAAACAGGTCCTGGCTCGCTGTCCAGCTGGATCCCCTGATTGCTTGTCCCCCATATTCTACCTCCTCCTCTTTCTTATCCATCATCTTGTCCTCCTCTCTGTTTCCAGCCGGGGGCCTATGACTCAGGCTCCTTAGAGGCCAAGATGCTGACTTTGTGAGTTCCTGGGGGGTGCTCGACCCCAACCCCGCCCCAGGCCCTACCCCCACTCCACCCCTTCCCCCCCAAGGCCCCACCCGCCTCTTCCCTCCCCACTCCACCCCCGCTCCACCTCTTCTTGCCCCATTCCAGCCCCGCCCTGAGCATGGTCTGCCCCTGCTCCTCCCCTTCCCTGTGCCTCCTGCATACCGCTGAACAGCCGATCACAGTGGGCGGGAGGTGCTGGCAAGGAGGGGGAGGAGCTGATCTGCAGGGCTACCACTAGGTGCTGAGCACCCACTATTTTTTTTCCATGGGTGCTCCAGCCCCAGAGCACCCATGGAGTCAGCACCTATGCTTGGAGGTATCCACAGTGCTTTGGGGGGGTGGTAGTGGGGTCTCTGCCGAGGATGACATGCAGCTTTCTGTAAAAGCGGCAGGTCTGGAGCTCAGCACCAGATCGCCTGTTGACCTCCCCGGCCGCCTTGCATGCTTGTCACAGCTCCTTGGCTTTCACATGGCACTGCTGCTGATCCCTGTCATACCCCTGCTCCTGCATCCCCAGAGCAATCTGTTCATAGAGGTTGATGTTCCTACACCTGGTGCATAGCTGTGCCTGCACATCCTCTTCTCCCCAGAAGCCCAGCAGATCCAATATCTCCTGTCTGCTCCCGGCAGGAACACATCTTGAGAGCGTAGCTGGCTCAACAATGGAGAGCTGCTAGGTGTGCTCACCAAGCCAGGCAACCAGGAAAAGGAATTTCAAAAAGTCACAGGGCTTTGAAAGGGCGGGGGGGGGCTTCCCACCTCTGTGACCCCTGGGCAGTGGAGGTCACAATGGTGACCAGAGAGGTCAGTGTGGGGCACTGTGGGACAGCTGCTGGAGGACAGTTAGGGTTGACATAAATAACACAGTGTCTACACTCGCACTGCATCCAGGGCCGTCCCAAGCTATTCTGGGGCCCTATGCAGCCCCCCTGTGGAGGGGTGTGTGTGGGTCCCCAGGCCTCGGCGGGCGGAGGTGAGGCTGGCTTGGGGGGCAGGGGGGATCCGCACTCACCGGGGGCACAGCTGGGGCTGGATTGCTGCACTTCCCGCTGCCAGTGAGTGCAGGCCCGGCCCTACTGCAGTCCTCAGGGGAGGGGGGCAGGGCTGGGGCGGAGCAGGGGCGGGAATCATAGAATCATAGAATATCAGGGTTGGAAGGGACCTCAGGAGGTCATCTAGTCCAACCCCCTGCTCAAAGCAGGACCAATCCCCAACTAAATCATCCCAGCCAGGGCTTTGTCAAGCCGGGCCTTAAAAACTTCCAAGGAAGGAGATTCTACCACCTCCCTAGGTAATGCATTCCAGTGTTTCACCACCCTCCTAGTGAAAAAGTTTTTCCTAATATCCAACCTAAACCTCCCCCACTGCAACTTGAGACCATTACTCCTTGTCCTGTCCTCTTCTACCACTGAGAATAGTCTAGAACCATCCTCTCTGGAACCACCTCTCAGGTAGTTGAAAGCAGCTATCAAATCCCCCCTCATTCTTCTCTTCTGCAGACTAAACAATCCCAGTTCCCTCAGCCTCTCCTCATAAGTCATGTGTTCCAGACTCCTAATCATTTTTGTTGCCCTTCGCTGGACTCTCTCCAATTTATCCACGTCCTTCTTGTAGTGTGGGGCCCAAAACTGGACACAGTACTCCAGATGAGGCCTCACCAATGTCGAATAGAGGGGAACGATCACGTCCCTCGATCTGCTCGCTATGCCCCTACTTATACATCCCAAAATGCCATTGGCCTTCTTGGCAACAAGGGCACACTGCTGACTCATATCCAGCTTCTCGTCCACTGTAACCCCTAGGTCCTTTTCCGCAGAACTGCTGCCTAGCCATTCGGTCCCTAGTCTGTAGCTGTGCATTGGGTTCTTCCGTCCTAAGTGCAGGACCCTGCACTTATCCTTATTGAACCTCATCAGGTTTCTTTTGGCCCAATCCTCCAATTTGTCTAGGTCCCTCTGTATCCTATCCCTGCCCTCCAGCGTATCTACCACTCCTCCCAGTTTAGTATCATCCGCAAATTTGCTGAGAGTGCAATCCACACCATCCTCCAGATCATTTATGAAGATATTGAACAAAACCGGCCCCAGGACCGACCCCTGGGGCACTCCACTTGACACCGGCTGCCAACTAGACATGGAGCCATTGATCACTACCCGTTGAGCCCGACAATCTAGCCAACTTTCTACCCACCTTATAGTGCATTCATCCAGCCCATACTTCTTTAACTTGCTGACAAGAATACTGTGGGAGCCCGTGTCAAAAGCTTTGCTAAAGTCAAGAAACAATACATCCACTGCTTTCCCTTCATCCACAGAATCAGTAATCTCATCATAGAAGGCGATTAGATTAGTCAGGCATGACCTACCCTTGGTGAATCCATGCTGACTGTTCCTGATCACTTTCCTGTCTTGTAAGTGCTTCAGGACTGATTCCTTGAGGACCTGCTCCATGATTTTTCCGGGGACTGAGGTGAGGCTGACTGGCCTGTAGTTCCCAGGATCCTCCTTCTTCCCTTTTTTAAAGATTGGCACTACATTAGCCTTTTTCCAGTCATCTGGGACTTCCCCCGTTCGCCACGAGTTTTCAAAGATAATGGCCAATGGCTCTGCAATCACATTCGCCAATTCCTTTAGCACTCTCGGATGCAACTCGTCCGGCCCCATGGACTTGTGCACATCCAGCTTTTCTAAATAGTCCCTAACGACCTCTTTCTCCACAGAGGGCTGGCCATCTACTCCCCATGTTGTGATGCCCAGCGCAGCAGTCTGGGAGCTGTCCTTGTTAGTGAAGACAGAGGCAAAAAAAGCATTGAGCACATTAGCTTTTTCCACATCCTCTGTCACTAGGTTGCCTCCCTCATTCAGTAAGGGGCCCACACTTTCCTTGGCTTTCTTCTTGTTGCCAACATACCTGAAGAAACCCTTCTTGTTACTCTTGACATCTCCTGCTAGCTGCAGCTCCAGGTGCGATTTGGCCCTCCTAATTTCATTCCTACATGCCCGAGCAATATTGTTATACTCTTCCTGGTCATATGTCCAACCTTCCACTTTTTGTAAGCTTCTTTTTTATGTTTAAGATCCGCTAGGATTTCACCTAGCCAAGCTGGTCACCTGCCATATTTACTATTCTTTCGACTCATCGGGATGGTTTGTCCCTGTAACCTCAACAGGGATTCCTTGAAATACAGCCAGCTCTCCTGGACTCCTTTCCCCTTCATGTTAGTCCCCCAGGGGATCCTACCCATCCGCTCCCTGAGGGAGTTGAAGTCTGCTTTCCTGAAGTCCAGGGTCCATATCCTGCTGCTTACCTTTCTTCCCTGTGTCAGGATCCTGAACTCAACCAACTCATGGTCACTGCCTCCCAGATTCCCGTCCACTTTTGCTTCCCCCACTAATTCTTCCCTGTTTGTGAGCAGCAGGTCAAGAAAAGCTCCCCCCCAGTTGGCTCGTCTAGCACTTGCACCAGGAAATTGTCCCCTACGCTTTCCAAAAACTTCCTGGATTGTCTATGCACCGCTGTATTGCTCTCCCAGCAAATATCAGGAAAATTAAAGTCACCCATGAGAACCAGGGAGTGCGATCTAGTAGCTTCTGCGAGTTGCCGGAAGAAAGCCTCGTCCACCTCATCCTCCTGGTCCGGTGGTCTATAGCAGACTCCCACCACTACATCACTCTTGTTGCTCACACAAAGGAAGAGGTGGGGCAGGGCAGAGCAAGGACAAGAAGGGGCAGGGCGGAACAGGGTGGGGGTTTTGGGAAAGGGGTGGAGTCGGGGCAGGGCTGGGGCGGAACAGGGGTGGGAAGAGGTGGGGCTGGGGCGGAGCAGGGACGGGGGCCAGGAGGAAGAGCGGGGCAGGGGCTGGAGCAGCACACAACTGCTCAGGGCACCAGGAAATTTGGTGCCCCTACGCAGCTGTGTACTTTGCGTATGGGTAGGGACGGCCCTGACTGCATCAACCTCAGTACATCAACCATGGTTCTATGCTGCTCCAGGAGTTATTGAATCCCATGCTGGAGTGGCAGAAACTCCCTAAAAGTGGGGGGCCCCCCCTTGCCACCCGTACCCTCTGAGGCCCCCACTCCCATGCTGCCTCTTCCCCTCAAATGCCCCCCCCCGCTCACTCCCTCTCCCCCCCATTGCTCACACTTACGGCCAATAAAAAGTGATAGGGCCATGGCCCCCTGGTCCCCCCTGTTCCAGTGCCCATGATTGTTGATGCCAAAAACATATCAGGTGATCTTGGTTCTATTGTAGTTATGGCAGAGAGAGCAAAAGCTGCCATTAAATGCAGAGCTGAACATTGTTTTGACTTTCTCACTCACAAAATGGTAAATCAATTTTGTTAAACACTGGGGTATTCTTTTATTTGGACGGGCACACACACACACACACAAATCTCAATATAAGGCTGCAAGTATAAACAAGCCCAATCAAACCAAGCAACATGCACAAGACTGAGTCACATATTAACCACTGTTTGGTAAATGATTGTCTTGACTGATTCTTTAAAAGTAATTCTTGAGCAATTGGAAATGATACAGGGACACTAAGGAAATCCACAGCATTTCACACTGGACTAGAGAAGCTGATGGGGAAATTTGTAAAATTAAGATCCAAAATTGGTAGTAAGGTGCGTAATCAGTGATCAGCAACTTAGATAGGTCAGAGGAAGTGATGTTTTTCTTCAGTTACTATGGTAAAGTACACATTGTTACTCCTGGGGGAATTCTGTGTAACTGTGCAATGCAGAATTTGCACAGAATAATGTATTAATGAGCTGCACACCACAGGCCACTGCTTTCTGGGAGGGAAGACTGAGGGTAAGGGGGAGATTGTTGGGGGAAGCATGCCTTGAGCTGATCCAGGGGTGGCCAAACCTTTAAATTCTGCTCCCCACCCCCCACTATCAGCTGGTATGGGTCGTCTCTGCCCAGCAGGACAGTAATGAAGCTGCATGGAGCGGAGCCTGTGGCTGGGCTTTGCGGGGCTGGGGGTGTAGTCATCTGGACAGGGGGACATCAGGGGGGAGGGTGTGCGGATGTCTGGCCCAGTGGCTGAGCTCTGGGAGAAAGTGGGCACAGGTATCTGGGTCGGGCGAGGGGCCTACACAGCCCCTTCCACCACCACCCAAATGCCCTCTTCCAGTACACACTCCAGCATCCCAAAAATATCCCCCTCCAGCACCCTGTAATATTCCCTCTTCTAATCAAGACTGGATGCTTTTCTAGAAGGTTGCTTTAGTCGAACAAGTTATTGGACTCACTATAAGGGTAACAGGCTAGATGATATTCTATGGTCTGCGTTCTACAGAAGGGAAGACTAGAAATGTATCAGTCAGTTGCCCTGTTCTGTTCATTTCCTCTGAAGCATCTGGCACTGGCTACTGTCAGAAGACAGGATACTGGGCTAGATGGCCCATTGGTCTAACCTAGTGTGGTCATTCTTTTGTCCATCCTGGCCTTAAAAAAAAAAACATTTATGAAAAAGTCACAAAATGCTGTATTGAATATAATGGGGAAGATTTGTGTAGCTCTACCCACAACTCTCTTTGTCCTCAGTGCAAATTGTGTACACACATCAGAGAGTATGATTTGGGCTACTGTTTTCTCAATATTACACAGTCAAGCTGTGTGCCTTTAAGTATTTGCTGTAGAATTATAGAAGTAAGCAATTTTACAGCTAGTCAAAGCAGCAAGAACAGACAATACTACAATAGACACGTTAGGATGCAGGCAATGGTAATAAAATAAGAGAAGACATACACGAATATGGAAAGGAGGGGACTGGCAGGAGGGAAAAAGCAGAGGGATTAAGTGGAATGGAGGTTTCGCATTCTTTGAGCTCTCTCACCATTTGTATCTGACTGTAAAGGGGCCCCATTCACCACAGGTGTACCTCCTCGTGGTTGGGTCTGGGAATTAGCTTTTGCTCCGTATGGTGCCCCCTTCCATCAGTTGCTCATACTGACGCCCTCTCTCTCTCTCTCTCTCAGTAACTCTGGGTGTACCCTCATCATGATCTAGCCCTCTGGGCCTGTGTGGGGTGGACACCCTATCATAGCATCCATATGCATCTAGAAATGAGGTCCCAGTTTCTTCAAATTCATATATAGTAATTGCTCTCTAAAGTGATAAGTTGTTTTTTCTTTGGCTGCTAACTCAGAAGTGAACCATGCAGTAGTTGGAAACACAGAAGCTGTAAGTCATTTATCTTCTTATACTTCTCATTGTCTTTTTTATGAAAATCAATAAAAATAATTTAAGAAATAAAGTAATGTGTTATTAGATGAATTGTCAATCAGTAAACTTTCTGTTGGAAAAGAAGCTCTTGGTGTATAAATTCCAGTCCTGCATCTCCACTCTATCTGCAAGTATTAGGAGATGAAGAATGCTCTTGTGGTTACAGCGCAGGCCTACATGTCAGAATATTTATGTTCTGTTCCTGGTTCTGCCAAATGACTTCCTACCTAACCTTGCACAAGTCATGTAACTTGTCTGTGCCTCAGTTTCCAATAATACTTGCTTACACTGCGGAGGAATTGCAAGGCTCAATTCATCAATGTTTGCAAAGCTTTGCAAATAGAATGTGCTATTAACAAATGAATGTTTCTTTGTTGCAAGAAGTAGGCATGAATTTTCTATAGCTATTCAAATAAACTTGTATCCCTCACAGCCTAATAAATATTTTCCCCAAGAAATGTATTGGACATAGAGCTTACAGGAAATAGGTGTTTTAGATTTGGTTCCTGGGGGGAGGGAGTTGGCCTGATAGTTTATTCTGAAGTATACTACTTGAAACCTTATTTACACCATTGCTAAGAGACAATGCCCAGTATGTGATCCTGGGTTTATGCTGGTTAAGGGATGGACACAGATCAGATCACTTCTTGCACACTTAGATGCCAGACTCTGCAGCTACAAATCAGTCTAGGTGGTGTAAAAGGCACAAAGGGATGCAAAAATTCATTACCTAATAACTAAAAGATTAGACTAATACCAACTTTTTGAAAAATAAATAGAGCTAGTGCATCATGTATCATTTCTACATTTACAGGTTTCATTTTCCTCTGGCCTCCTCCACAAAGATATAAATGGCAATTAATTTCTGGTGGTTTCAGTAAATATGCCACAAAGATGCCACCTACTCTCCTAATGTAGCTCTGTCTAGGGCACTCTTTTTCAAACTTTTTAATACCAGGGACCAGCTTGCTGCCTTCCTAAACTGTGTCAGGGATCTCCCAGGGACCAGCGCCGGTCCATGGACCGGTTGTTGAGAAACACTGCCTAGGGAATACTGTGAGCAGCATTAGTACTCAGAGTCCCTTGACATTGAAGATTATGCATTAATTAAATTAGAGAACACCTGCCAAAAATGACAGTGGAATAAATGGAACTGCTATTGTACCCTACGTGACTATCTGGGCTGGCCTTTAAATTCTGTTTTATTTTAAAGCATTTTTCTTCCGCAGCTAACATAGGTTAATTTTGTTGACTTTAGTTCAAATGTTAATTCAACATTCTCTTTCAATACACATACCCCAGTCATCTGTGGGACTGAAACGTTCAGTGTTGTGAACAGCTTTTTGGTGAAAATGGCTTAGGAAGACTGTTGTATATAAGGTTCTTAGGGAGCCAGGACCAAAACTAAACAGAGCTTTATAGACCTTGGCTTGTAGCTAAACTGTTTTAACCAAGACGTGGTTTCTTGAGGAAGGAACTGATGACTACTTACTTGGGGGATGCTGGCACCTTCCCTTCCACAAGGAAGCAATCATAGTCTCCAATACCAGGCCAGAGGACTCAGCACCCCCTACTAGGTTTTACTAGCCATAAACATCAGTTGTCCAATGTGTAGAATGCTTCACACTAGCACTTCCCAAACCTCCACAATTTAAACAGACTGCTCTTGGGAAAGGGCAAATAGCTGATTTTCATATTTGATATACTGTACTTTCAGAGTTACATGTTCTGGGCGTGGTCCTGCACTTTGAACAAAGCTTGATCTCACTATTGTGAGAAAATGTAACCCTACCATGGTAATAAATCCTAGCCCTACTCTGCATTCTGGATATAATGTTCAGATTAAGGAGAGCACTTTTACTGTCCATGCATGTGATGCATTTTGCATTAATCACTAACCCCAAATCTGGGGCTGGCTTCTACTTGCAGCTCTCTGAGTAACAAGTTAGGAAGGTTCTTTTTGTCTCGGGTAACATGTACAGCACTGCACTCATTGATTACAGGGATACAGACCTAGTAAATCCCATCAAATCCACAAAGCAATCTGAAATGATGGAGTAGTAGGGGATAGAGCAGGGAAATATGCCCTGTGGTGCTCCCTCCCCAGTGTCTGGACATTGTGCGATAAAACAGTGAGCCTTGCTTGAACTCAAGTGGTGTTTGTTTGACTGGTTATAAAAAATGGCTGCTAATGATCATGCTGCTGCTGCTGCCCAAGGTTTAGTGAAAGGATATTTTTTCCAAGTCACATTTATGAGAGACAAGGCGGGCGAGGTAATATTTTTTATTGGGACCAACTTCTGTTGGTGAGAGAGACAAGCTTTAGAACTTCACAGAGCTCTTCTTCAGGTCAGTTGTGTTTCTCTCACCAACAGAAGTTGGTCCAATAAAAGGTACTACGTCATCCACCCTTGTCTATCTAGTATTGTGAGACCAACGCGGCTACAAGAAAACTGCAAGTCACGTTTATGTCTTTCCAAGCTTACTCCTTTTTCACACGATTGGTGCGGTAGCAATTGTCAAGGTTCCTCCCCCACTCTGAACTCTAGTGTACAGATGTGGGGACCTGCATGAAAACCTCCTAAGCTTACTTTCACCAGCTTAGGTTAAAACTTCCCCAAGGTACAAATTAATTTTATCCTTTGTCCCTGGATCTCCACTGCCACCACCAAACTCTAACTGGGTTTACTGGGAAACGTAGTTTGGACACGTCTTTCCCCCCAAAATCCTACCAACCCTTGCACCCCACTTCCTGGGGAAGATTTGGTAAAAATCCTCACCAATTTGCATAGGTGACCACAGACCCAAACCCTTGGATCTGAGAACAATGAAAAAGCATTCAGTTTTCTTACAAGAAGACTTTTAATAGAAGTAAAGAAATCACCTCTGTAAAATCAGGATGGTAGATATCTTACAGGGTAATTAGAATCAAAACATAGAGAATCCCTCTAGGCAAAACCTTAAGTTACAAAAAAGACACACAGACAGGAATAGTCATTCTATTCAGCACAGTTCTTTCTCAGCCATTTAAAGAAATCATAATCTAACACATACCTAGCTAGATTACTTACTAAAGTTCTAAGACTCCATTCCTGGTCTATCCCCAGCAAAAGCAGCATACAGACAGACACAGACCCTTTGTTTCTCTCCCTCCTCTCAGCTTTTGAAAGTATCTTGTCTCCTCATTGGTCATTTTGGTCAGGTGCCAGCGAGGTTACCTTTAGCTTCTTAACCCTTTACAGGTGAGAGGATTTTTCCTCTGGCCAGGAGGGATTTTAAAGGGGTTTACCCTTTCCTTTATATTTATGACATGCCCCCCAAATCTCAGCTAGGGTGAAACACTGGCTGGGATTTCTTTCTGGAGCTCCAGGAAAAACAGAGTTAATAAGACACATGCGTCTCTAAATATACTACCAAGTACATAAAGACTAACAATATTTTCCACATCTCAAGGACAATTTTAACCAGTTGATTCTGGGAAACTTTCACGGGAGAGTGCATCAGCCACTTTGTTAGAAGCTCGTGAGATGTGTTGGATGTCGAAATCAAAATCTTGGAGAGCTAAACTCCACCGAAGAAGTTTTTTGTTATTTCCCATGGTGGTATGAAGCCACTGTGGTGCAGCATGGTCGGTTTGCAGGTGAAAACGCCGTCCCCAAACATATGGGCGTAGCTTTTCCAGGGCGTAGACAATGGCATAACATACTTTTTCACTGACTGACCAGTTGCTTTCCCTCTCAGACAGTTTTTTGCTGACAAACACTACAGGGTGGAATTCTTGATCAGGTGCTTTCTGTATTAAAACTGCTCCCACACCACTCTCGGATGCATCTGTGGTTACTAGGAACAGTTTGTCAAAGTCTGGGGCCCTTAGTACAGGGTCAGACATGCTATAAGCTTGTTAAAGGCCTTCTGACACTTTTCGGTCCACTGAACGGCATTTGGCTGTTTCTTTTTGGTTAGGTCTGTCAGTGGGGCGGCGATTTGGCTGTATTGAGGTACAAATCGTCTGTAATAGCCGGCCAAGCCTAAGAAGGATTGAACCTGTTTCTTTGACTTTGGGACAGGCCACTTTTGGATAGCATCCACTTTGGCCTGTAGAGGGCTGATAGTTCTATGACCCACCTGGTGTCCAAGGTAAGTCACTCTGTTTAGGCCTATTTGACACTTCTTAGCCTTAACAGTTAGTCCTGCCTCCCTTTTGCGCTCAAGGACTTTTTGTAGATGTTCCAGGTGTTCTGCCGAGGAATCCGAAAATATGGCCACATCGTCAAGGTAGGCGACTGCATATTCTCCTAATCCCGCTAGGAGACCATCTACAAGTCTTTGGAAGGTGGCGGGTGCATTTCGCAGCCCGAAAGGGAGTACATTAAATTCATACAGCCCGAGATGTGTGGTGAAGGCTGACCTTTCCTTGGCAGATTCATCTAGCGGTACCTGCCAGTACCCCTTGGTTAAGTCCAAGGTAGAGATGAACTGGGCCCGTCCCAGTTTCTCTAATAGTTCATCTGTGCGTGGCATTGGATAGTTGTCTGGGCGAGTTACAGCATTTAGCTTACGGTAGTCCACGCAAAAACGCATCTCCCTATTTGGTTTGGAAACTAGAACCACTGGAGATGCCCATGCACTTCCAGAGGAGCAGATTACACCCATCTGTAACATATCCTGGATCTCCCGTTCTATAGCAGTTTTAGCTTGAGGAGACACCCGGTAAGGTTGGACTTTAATTGGGTGAGCATGCCCGTTCAGTCAGTCCTGGGGTGGCTGAGAACGTCGGCGCGTACGTAGTGCACAGCTCGTTGATCTGCTGTCGCTGCATACGCCCAAGGGTCATGGAGAGGTTCACCTCTTCCACACCACCAGCACTTTTCCCTTTGTAGTAGACACCTTCAGGCCATTCAGCGTCCTCTCCTCCCTGGGCTGTAAACTGACAAACCTGTAATTCGCTGGAATAAAAGGGCTTTAGAGAATTAATATGGTACACCTTAGGCTTTCGGTTGGAGGTGGGAAATGCTATGAGATAATTAACAGCTCCCAGGCGCTCCTGGACCGTGAATGGCCCTTCCCACGATCCTTCCATTTTATGGGCCTGGAGCGCCTTTAAGACCATGACCTGGCCCCTACTTTGAAGGAACGCTCTCTGGCATGTTTATCATACCAGGTTTTTTGCTCTTTTTGAGCATCCTGTAAGTTTTCGTTAGCAAGGGCTAAAGAGGTTCGGAGGATGTTTTGTAGGTTGGTTACAAAGTCCAGAATGTTAGTTCCTGGAGAAGGTGTAAATCCCTCCCATTGCTGCTTCACCAACTGTAATGGCCCCTTAACCTCACAGCCATATACAAGTTCAAATGGGGAAAACCCTAAACTGGGATGTGGTACAGCTCTGTAGGCAAAAAGCAACTCCTGCAATACTAGCTCCCAATCATTGGAGTGCTCATTTACGAATTTACGTATCATGGCCCCCAAAGTTCCATTAAACTTCTCCACCATGCCATTTGTTTGATGGTGGTAAGGAGTGGCAACCAAGTGATTTACCCCATGAGCTTCCCAGAGGTTTTCCATAGTTCCTGCCAGGAAATTAGTCCGTGCATCTGTGAGGATGTCGGAGGGCCAACCTACCCTGGCAAAAATGTCTGCTAGTGCCTGGCACACACTTTTAGCCCTGGTGTTGCTTAGAGCTACTGCTTCCGGCCATCGGGTGGCAAAATCCATGAAAGTCAGTATGTACTGCTTTCCTCTGGGTGTCTTTTTTGGAAAAGGACCCAGAATATCCACAGCTACTCGCTGAAATGGAACTTCAATGATGGGGAGTGGCTGGAGAGGGGCTTTGACCTGGTCTTGGGGTTTTCCCACTCTTTGGCATACTTCACAAGACCGGACATAGGTAGAAAAATCCTTGCTCATTCCCTCCCAGTGGAATGACCCCCCCAAACGGTCTTTGGTCCTGTTCACCCCAGCATGGCCACTAGGGTGATCGTGGGCTAAGCTCAAGAGCGTGGCCCGGTATTTAGTTGGAACTACCAACTGTCTCTGAGGATTCCAGTCTTCCTGGTATCCACCGGAAAGAGTTTCTTTGTATAAAAGTCCTCTTTCTACAACAAACCTGGATCGATTAGAAGAGCTGAGAGGCGGTGGGTTGCTCCGTGCCGCCGTCCAAGCTCTCTGGAGGTTTTCATCTGCTTCCTGTTTGGTCTGGAACTGTTCCCTTGATGCTGGAGACATCAGTTCCTCATTGGATTGTGGACCTGGGCTTGCTCTCTCTGGAAGTGATATAGGGGATGGAGCTTTTTCCGTTGACTGTGAACCGCTCTCCGCTGGTGCACTATGTTCGGATTCAGGCTCCGGCTGAGCCTCTTGTGTAGGGTTATCGGCTGCTGCTGGTTCAGGTTCAGTGGGGCCCTCTGGTGTTGAGGTTGCAAGTACTGGATTCAGTGCTGGCAAATGGTCTGGTGCTGGTTGTTCCGCTGGTTCCGGTTCTAGGATTGGTTCCGTCTGGGTCTCTGGGACTGGATCCACTACTGCTGTTGCAGACATTGGCCTGGGGTCCGGGTCCATCACCTCTGACTGGGTCCTAATAGAAGTTTCCGGAACAGAACTAGGCCTCACGGCTTGTTTAGTCTGGCTGCGGGTGACCATTCCCACCCTCTTGGCCTGCTTCACATGATTGGCCAAGTCTTCCCCCAACAGCATGGGGATGGGATAATCATCATAGACTGCAAAAGTCCACGTTCCTGACCAGCCCTGGTACTGGACAGGCAACTTGGCTGTAGGCAAATCGAAAGAGTTGGACTTGAAGGTTGAATTGTCACTTGGATCTCTGGGTTGATTAAATTGCGGTCCACTAAGGAAGCATGGATAGCTGACACTTGTGCTCCGGTGTCCCTCCACGCGGTGACCTTCTTCCCGCCCACACTCACAGTTTCCCTCCGCTCAAAGGGTATCTGGGAGGTATCTGGGCCTGCGGACCTCTGGTGTGATCCCGGTGCAATGAACTATAATCTGTTGGGGTTCTTGGGGCAGTTGGCCTTTACATGCCCCAGCTCGTTACATTTAAAACATCGTCCAGCTGACGGGTCACTGGGGCAAGGTGGGTTGCTGGAGAACGGGGTGGTGGGACGATAAGGTATCTGGAGGGTTCTTTGGGAGGTAGGTGGGGCCTTGGGCGGCCCCCGGTAATAGGGTGTGGTCTGGGATTGTCCCTTCTGGTCTCCGCTCCAACTGTGACCAGTTTTCTTCTTCTCTGCCACCTCCACCCATCTGGCTCCAATCTCTCCTGCCTCGATTACAGTTTTGGGCTTCCCATCTAGGATGTATCTTTCTATTTCCTCAGGAACCCCCTCTAAGAATTGTTCCATTTGCATTAGGAAGGGCAAATTTACTGGAGATTCAACACTTGCTCCTGATATCCAGGCATCCCAATGTTTCACAGTGTGGTAGGCATGTCGGGTAAATGACACGTCTGGTTTCCACCTTAGGGCTCTGAACCTCCGACGAGACTGCTCGGGTGTTATCCCCATTCTGACTCTCGCCTTGGATTTAAACAGTTCATACTTGTTCATGTTTTCCTGAGGCATTTCAGCCGCCACCTCAGCTAAGGGTCCACTGAGCTGCGGCCTCAGCTCTACCATGTATTGGTCGGTAGAGATGCTGTACCCAAGGTAGGCTCTTTCAAAGTTTTCTAAGAAGGCCTCGGTATCATCACCTGCCTTGTAGGTGGGGAACTTTCTGGGATGGGAAGTGGTAACTGGAGAAGGATTGCTAGGGTTTGTTGGTATATTCTGCTGAGCCTTTATCTTCTCCATCTCCTCCACATGCTTCCTCTCTTTTTCCTTCTTCTCCAGTTCTTTGGCCCTTGCCTCCATTTCTTTGTCCCTTGCTTCCATAGCTCTCCTGTGAGCAGGCGCTTGGTGTTGTTCTGCCTCTTTCTCTGCCTCCCTTTCTTTGTCCCTTGCCTCCATCTCTTTGTCCTTTGCCTCCATTGCTCTCCTGTGAGCAGCTTCTAGAACTTTTTCGGTTTCTTTCATTGTCTCCAGTTTGGCTAACTCCTATTTGTATAGTGCCTTGGTGTCTATCATCTTTACCTCTCTGTTTTTAACTAACTTTACACCCGAGGGTTAGAAATAAAATATACAAGACTTGGCTTGTAAAATTTTGCTGTGCTGGAATAGGATACCTATTCTCTGATAGTGATTGTCAGTCTACAGAAAAAGACAATTCCCTTTGTCTCTGCTCTGGCCCCAAATCAAAGCAAAAAACCTCCAACTACTTGGAAACCTGTTTACCAGCAGCCCAAAGGAAAAAAAAATTCCTTTTCAAACTTGTGCTCCTTGTGAAAAAAAAAAAATCAAAATCCAAAAAACAACTCTTGCCACTTTTGTCTCCAGGCAAATGGGTAGAACACCCCAACCCCCCTCCCCTGTTTACTTTTAGGGGGAAAAAAAACAACTCTGGTTTGGAAGACTGTGAATTTCCCTGCGGGAGTTAATTACTCTGCCTCCAGGCAAAGAAAACCTGCAATTCACAAAGATAATCCCCTTTTGTCTCTGCTCTGTCCCCAAAGCAGAAAAATAACTAGCTGCTTTCAGTTGGACCTCCTTTCCAGCAGCCCCAAAGGAAAAAAAATTTTCCTTTTTAAAATCTGTATTTCTAGTTCAAAAAAATCTCAGATTGATCTCAAAATGATTTCAGGTTAATCCCACCACTCTGCCACCATGTCAAGGTTCCTTCCCTGCTCTGAACGCTAGGGTACAGATGTGGGGACCTGCATGAAAACCTCCTAAGCTTACTTTCACCAGCTTAGGTTAAAACTTCCCCAAGGTACAAATTAATTTTATCCTTTGTCCTTGGAATAACCACTGCCACCACCAAACTCTAACTGGGTTTACTGGGAAATGTAGTTTGGACACGTCTTTCCCCCCAAAATCCTACCAATCCTTGCACCCCACTTCCTGGGAAAGGTTTGGTAAAAATCCTCACCAATTTGCATAGGTGACCACAGACCCAAACCCTTGGATCTGAGAACAATGAAAAAGCATTCAGTTTTCTTACAAGAAGACTTTTAATAGAAGTAAAGAAATCACCTCTGTAAAATCAGGATGGTAGATACCTTACAGGGTAATTAGATTCAAAACATAGAGAATCCCTCTAGGCAAAACCTTAAGTTACAAAAAAGACACACAGACAGGAATAGTCATTCTATTCAGCACAGTTCTTTTCTTAGCCATTTAAAGAAATCATAATCTAACACATACCTAGCTAGATTATTTACTAAAGTTCTAAGACTCCATTCCTGGTCTATCCCCGGCAAAAGCAGCATACAGACAGACACAGACCCTTTGTTTCTCTCCCTCCTCTCAGCTTTTGAAAGTATCTTGTCTCCTCTGGTCTGGTCACCTATGCAAATTGGTGAGGATTTTTACCAAACCTTTCCCAGGAAGTGGGGTGCAAGGGTTGGGAGGATTTTGGGGGGAAAGATGTGTCCAAACTACATTTCCCAGTAAACCCAGTTAGAGTTTGGTGGTGGCAGTGGTTATTCCAAGGACAAAGGATAAAATTAATTTGTACCTTGGGGAAGTTTTAACCTAAGCTGGTGAAAGTAAGCTTAGGAGGTTTTCATGCAGGTCCCCACATCTGTACCCTAGAGGTCAGAGCGGGGGAGGAACCTTGATATGGTGGCAGAGTAGTGAGATTAACCTGAAATCATTTTGAGATCAATTTGAGATTTTTTGAATAGAAATACAGATTTTAAGAAGGAAATTTTTTTTTCCTTTGGGGCTGCTGGAAAGGAGGTCCAGAAAGCAGCTGAAACTGAAAGCAGCTTGTTTTTTCTCTGCTTTGGGGCCAAGTAGAGACAAAAGGGGATTATCTTTGTGAATTGCAGGTTTTCTTTGCCTGGAGGCAGGGTACTTAACTTCTGCAGGGAAATTCAGTCTTCCAAACCAGAAGTTTTTTTTTTTCCCTAAAAGTAAATAGGGGGGCTGTTCTACCCATTTGCCTGGAGACAAAAGTGGCAGGGACTTTTTTTTTTTTAGGATTTTGATTTTTTTACAAGGAGCACCGGTTTGAAAAGGAATTTTCTTTCATTTAGGCTGCTGGTAAGCAGGTTTCCAAGGAGTTGGAGGTTTTTTGCTTTGATTTGGGGCCAGAGCAAAGACAAGGGAATTGTCTTTTTCTGTAGGCTGACAATCACTATCAGAGAATAGGTATTCTATTCCAGCACAGCAAAATTTTACAGCCAAGTTTTGTTTGTTTATTTCTAAACTTCGGGTGTAAAGTTAGTTAAAAACAGAGAGGTTAGGATGACAAAATCCACGGCTCGACAAAAGCTGGAATTAGCCATATTTCAGGCTAAGGAAAAACAAAGGGAACATGAAAGACAGATAGAACTCATGCGGCTGAAGAAGGAGGAGAAGGAAAAAGAGAGGAAGCATGTCGGGGAGGAGAAGGAAAAAGAGAGGAAGCAAGTGGAGGAGGAGAGGGAAAAAGAGAGGAAGCATGCACTGGAGATGGAGAAGGTAAAGGCTCAGCAGAATATACCAACAAACCCTAGCAATCCTTCTCCAGGTACCACTCCCCATCCCAGAAAGTTCCCCACCTACAAGGCAGGCGATGATACTGAGGCCTTCTTAGAAAACTTCGAAAGGGCCTGCCTTGGGTACAACATCTCTACCGACCAATACATGGTAGAGCTAAGGCCGCAGCTCAGTGGACCCTTAGCTGAGGTGGCAGCTGAAATGCCTAAAGAACACATGCACAAGTATGAACTGTTTAAATCCAAGGCGAGAGTCAGAATGGGGATAACACCCGAGCAGTCTCGTCGGAGGTTCAGAGCCCTAAGGTGGAAACCAGACGTGTCATTTACCCGACATGCCTACCACACTGTGAAACATTGGGATGCCTGGATATCAGGAGCAAGTGTTGAATCTCCAGTAAATTTGCCCTTCCTAATGCAAATGGAACAATTCTTAGAGGGGGTTCCTGAGGAAATAGAAAGATACATCCTAGATGGGAAGCCCAAAACTGTAATCGAGGCAGGAGAGATTGGAGCCAGATGGGTGGAGGTGGCAGAGAAGAAGAAAACTGGTCACAGTTGGAGCGGAGACCAGAAGGGACAATCCCAGACCACACCCTATTACCGGGGGCCGTCCAAAGCCCCACCTACCTCCCAAAGAACCTTCCAGACACCTTATCATCCCACCACCCCGTTCTCCAGCAACCCACCTTGCCCCAGTGACCCGTCAGCTGGACGATGTTTTAAATGTAACGAGCTGGGGCATGTAAAGGCCAACTGCCCCAAGAACCCCAACAGATTACAGTTCATTGCACCGGGATCACACCAGAGGTCCGCAGGCCCAGATACCTCCCAGATACGCTTTGAGCGGAGGGAAACTGTGAGTGTGGGCGGGAAGAAGGTCACCGCGTGGAGGGACACCGGAGCACAAGTGTCAGCTATCCATGCTTCCTTAGTGGACCGCAATTTAATCAACCCAGAGATCCAAATGACGATTTAACCCTTCAAGTCCAACTCTTTCAATTTCCCTACAGCCAAGTTGCCTGTCCAGTTCCAGGGCTGGTCGGGAACGTGGACTTTTGCAGTCTATGATGATTATCCCATCCCCATGCTGTTGGGGGAAGACTTGGCCAATCATGTGAAGCAGGCCAAGAGGGTGGGAATGGTCACCCGTAGCCAGGCTAAACAAGCCGTGAGGCCTAGTTCTGTTCCGGAAACTTCTATCAGGACCCGGTCAGAGGTGATGGACCCGGACCCCAGGTCAATGTCTGCAACAGCAGTAGTGGATCCAGTCCCAGAGACCCAGACGGAACCAATCCTAGAACCGGAACCAGCGGAACAACCAGCACCAGACCATTTGCCAGCACTGAATCCAGTACTTGCAACCTCAACACCAGAGGGCCCCACCGAACCTGAACCAGCAGCAGCCGATAACCCTACACAAGAGGCTCAGCCGGAGCCTGAATCCGAACATAGTGCACCAGCGGAGAGCGGTTCACAGTCAACGGAAACAGCTCCATCCCCTACATCACTTCCAGAGGGACCAAGCCCAGGTCCACAATCCAATGAGGAACTGATGTCTCCAGCATCAAGGGAACAGTTCCAGACCAAACAGGAAGCAGATGAAAACCTCCAGAGAGCTTGGACGGCGGCACGGAGCAACCCACCGCCTCTCAGCTCTTCTAATCAATCCAGGTTTGTTGTAGAAAGAGGACTTTTATACAAGGAAACTCTTTCTGGTGGACACCAGGAAGACTGGAATCTTCAGAGACAGTTGGTAGTTCCAACTAAATACCGGGCCACGCTCTTGAGCTTAGCCCACGATCACCCTAGTGGCCATGCTGGGGTGAACAGGACCAAAGACCGTTTGGGGGGGTCATTCCACTGGGAGGCAATGGGCAAGGATGTTTCTACCTATGTCCAGTCTTGTGAAGTATGCCAAAGAGTGGGAAAACCCCAAGACCAGGTCAAAGCCCCTCTCCAGCCACTCCCCATCATTGAAGTTCCATTTCAGCGAGTAGCTGTGGATATTCTGGGTCCTTTTCCAAAAAAGACACCCAGAGGAAAGCAGTACATACTGACTTTCATGGATTTTGCCACCCGGTGGCCGGAAGCAGTAGCTCTAAGCAACACCAGGGCTAAAAGTGTGTGCCAGGCACTAGCAGACATTTTTGCCAGGGTAGGTTGGCCCTCCGACATCCTCACAGATGCACGGACTAATTTTCTGGCAGGAACTATGGAAAACTTCTGGGAAGCTCATGGGGTAAATCACTTGGTTACCACTCCTTACCACCATCAAACAAATGGCATGGTGGAGAAGTTTAATGGAACTTTGGGGGCCATGATACGTAAATTCGTAAATGAGCACTCCAATGATTGGGACCTAGTATTGCAGGAGTTGCTCTTTGCCTACAGAGCTGTACCACATCCCAGTTTAGGGTTTTCCCCATTTGAACTTGTATATGGCCGTGAGGTTAAGGGGTCATTACAGTTGGTGAAGCAGCAATGGGAGGGATTTACACCTTCTCCAGGAACTAACATTCTGGACTTTGTAACCAACCTACAAAACATCCTCCGAACCTCTTTAGCCCTTGCTAACGAAAACTTACAGGATGCTCAAAAAGAGCAAAAAACCTGGTATGATAAACATGCCAGAGAGCGTTCCTTCAAAGTAGGGGACCAGGTCATGGTCTTAAAGGCGCTCCAGGCCCATAAAATGGAAGGATCGTGGGAAGGGCCATTCACGGTCCAGGAGCGCCTGGGAGCTGTTAATTATCTCATAGCATTCCCCACCTCCAACCAAAAGCCTAAGGTGTACCATATTAATTCTCTAAAGCCCTTTTATTCCAGCGAATTACAGGTTTGTCAGTTTACAGCCCAGGGAGGAGAGGACGCTGAATGGCCTGAAGGTGTCTACTACAAAGGGAAAAGTGCTGGTGGTGTGGAAGAGGTGAACCTCTCCATGACCCTTGGGCGTATGCAGCGACAGCAGATCAACGAGCTGTGCACTACGTACGCGCCGACGTTCTCAGCCACCCCAGGACTGACTGAACGGGCATGCTCACTCAATTAAAGTCCAACCTTACCGGGTGTCTCCTCAAGCTAAAACTGCTATAGAACGGGAGATCCAGGATATGTTACAGATGGGTGTAATCTGCTCCTCTGGAAGTGCATGGGCATCTCCAGTGGTTCTAGTTTCCAAACCAAATAGGGAGATGCGTTTTTGCGTGGACTACCGTAAGCTAAATGCTGTAACTCGCCCAGACAACTATCCAATGCCACGCACAGATGAACTATTAGAGAAACTGGGACGGGTCCAGTTCATCTCTACCTTGGACTTAACCAAGGGGTACTGGCAGGTACCGCTAGATGAATCTGCCAAGGAAAGGTCAGCCTTCACCACACATCTCGGGCTGTATGAATTTAATGTACTCCCTTTCGGGCTGCGAAATGCACCTGCCACCTTCCAAAGACTTGTAGATGGTCTCCTAGCGGGATTAGGAGAATATGCAGTCGCCTACCTTGATGATGTGGCCATATTTTCGGATTCTTGAGCAGACCACCTGGAACATCTACAAAAAGTCCTTGAGCGCATAAGGGAGGCAGGACTAACTGTTAAGGCTAAGAAGTGTCAAATAGGCCTAAACAGAGTGACTTACCTTGGACACCAGGTGGGTCAAGGAACTATCAGCCCCCTACAGGCCAAAGTGGATGCTATCCAAAGTGGCCTGTCCCAAAGTCAAAGAAACAGGTTCAATCCTTCTTAGGCTTGGCCGGTTATTACAGACGATTTGTACCTCAATACAGCCAAATCGCCACCCCACTGACAGACCTAACCAAAAAGAAACAGCCAAATGCCGTTCAGTGGACCGAAAAGTGTCAGAAGGCCTTTAACCAGCTTAAAGCGACTCTCATGTCTGACCCTGTACTAAGGGCCCCAGACTTTGACAAACCGTTCCTAGTAACCACAGATGCATCCAAGCGTGGTGTGGGAGCAGTTTTAATGCAGAAAGCACCTGATCAAAAATTCCACCCTGTAGTGTTTCTCAGCAAAAAACTGTCTGAGAGGGAAAGCAACTGGTCAGTCAGTGAAAAAGAATGTTACGCCATTGTCTACGCTCTGGAAAAGCTACGCCCATATGTTTGGGGACGGCGTTTCCACCTGCAAACCGACCATGCTGCACCACAGTGGCTTCATACCACCATGGGAAATAACAAAAAACTTCTTCGGTGGAGTTTAGCTCTCCAAGATTTTGATTTCGACATCCAACACATCTTACGAGCTTCTAACAAAGTGGCTGATGCACTCTCCCGTGAAAGTTTCCCAGCATCAACTGGTTAAAATCGTCCTTGAGATGTGGAAAATATTGTTAGTCTTTATGTACTTGGTAGTATATTTAGAGATGCATGTGTCTTATTAACTCTGTTTTTCCTAGAGCTCCAGGAAGAAATCCCAGCCAGTGTTTCACCCTAGCTGAGATTTGGGGGGCGTGTCATAAATATAAAGGGAAGGGTAAACCTTTTAAAATCCCTCCTGGTCAGAGGAAAAATCCTCTCACCTGTAAAGGGTTAAGAAGCTAAAGGTAACCTTGCTGGCACCTGACCAAAATGACCAATGAGGAGACAAGATACTTTCAAAAGCTGGGAGGAGGGAGAGAAACAAAGGGTCTGTCGGTGTGCTGCTTTGCCAGGGATAGAACAGGAATGGAGACTTAGAACTTTTAGTAAGTAATCTAGCTAGGTATGCGTTAGATTATGATTTCTTTAAATGGCTGAGAAAAGAATTGTGCTGAATAGAATGACTATTTCTCTGTGTTCAGAGTAACAGCCGTGTTAGTCTGTATTCGCAAAAAGAAAAGGAGTAATTGTGGCACCTTAGAGACTAACCAATTTATTTGTGTGTCTTTTTTGTAACTTAAGGTTTTGCCTAGAGGGATTCTCTATGTTTTGAATCTAATTACCCTGTAAGGTACCTACCATCCTGATTTTACAGGGGTGATTCCTTTACTCCTATTTACTTCTATTTCTATTAAAAGTCTTCTTGTAAGAAAACTGAATGCTTTTTCATTGTTCTAAAGTCCAAGGGTTTGGGTCTGTGGTCACCTATGCAAATTGGTGAGGATTTTTACCAAACCTTTCCCAGGAAGTGGGGTGCAAGGGTTGGGAGGATTTTGGGGGGAAAGACATGTCCAAACTACGTTTCCCAGTAAACCCAGTTAGAGTTTGGTGGTGGCAGTGGTTATTCCAAGGACAAAGGATAAAATTAATTTGTACCTTGGGGAAGTTTTAACCTAAGCTGGTAAAAGTAAGCTTAGGAGGTTTTCATGCAGGTCCCCACATCTGTACCCTAGAGTTCAGAGTGGGGGAGGAACCTTGACAACCCCCAACTCTTTTCCAGAGTCATTGCTTCCCAGGGTAGGGTTTCCCATTGTGTAAGTATGGCCTACATTCATTATACTTTTCAGCTGCTATAAAATGTACTATTGGCAGCTTTGATTTTCATGAATCATTTTCAAAATAACTGTTAGGCATTCCTCCTACATCTCATCATCTAATTTCAGTGAAATTTATAGCAGCAGCATCTTCCTCTGTTGCTACTAGAATTCCTGAGAAAATAAATGCTTTAAAAAAAAAAAAGAAAGAAAAAAACCCCACAACAGATGTATTGTGTGTCAGTGACATTTAACAGTTACATTTCTTTTCCCAAGAAAGCTTGCATCTCAGATTCAGCAAAGTAGTGACCAAAGAGATTGAAGTGCTCTCCGACTGGTTTTTGAATGTTATAATTCTTGACGTCTGATTTGTGTCCATTTATTCTTTTACGTAGAGACTGTCCAGTTTGGCCAATGTACATGGCAGAGGAGCATTGCTGGCATATGATGGCATATATCACATTGTTAGATGTGCAGGTGAACGAGCCTCTGATAGCGTGGCTGATGTGATTAGGCCCTGTGATGGTGTCCCCTGAATAGATATGTGGACACAATTGGCAATGGGCTTTGTTGCAGGGATAGGTTCCTGGGTTAGTGGCTCTGTTGTGTGGTGGGTGGTTGCTGGTGAGCATTTGCTTCAGGTTGGGGGGCTGTCTGTAAGCAAGGACTGGCCTGTCTCCCAAGATCTGTGAGAGTGATGGGTCGTCCTTCAGGATAGGTTGTAGGTCCTTGATGATGCGTTAGAGAGGTTTTAGTTGGGGGCTGAAGGTGATGGCTAGTGGCGTTCTGTTATTTTCTTTGTTGGGCCTGTCCTGTAGTAGGTGACTTCTGGGTAATCTTCTGGCTCTGTCAATCTGAATTATAACATTCAAAAACATTATAAGAATTATAACATTCAAAAACCAGTCGGAGAACACTTCAATCTCTTTGGTCACTCGATTACAGACCTAAAAGTGGCAATTCTTCAACAAAAAAACTTCAGAAACAGACTCCAACGAGAGACTGCTGAATTGGAATTAATTTGCAAACTGGATACAATTAACTTAGGCTTGAATAAAGACTGGGAGTGGATGTATCATTACACAAGTAAAAGTAAAAGTATTTCCCCATGTTTATTCCCCCTCCCCCCTGCTGTTCCTCAGACGTTCTTGTCAACTGCTGGAAATGGCCCACCTTGATTATCACTACAAAATGTTCTCCCCCACCCCTGCTCTCCTGCTGGTAATAGCTCACCTTACCTGATCACTCTCGTTACATTGTGTATGGTAACGCCCATTGTTTCATGTTCTCTATGTATATAAATCTCCCCACTGTATTTTCCACTGAATGCATCCAATGAAGTGAGCTGTAGCTCACAAAAGCTTATGCTCAAATAAATTTGTTAGTCTCTAAGGTGCCACAAGTATGCCATTTCTTTTTGCAGATACAGACCAACAGGGCTGCTACTCTGAAACCTGACACAGATAAAAGTGATTTTTACCATAAGCCAGTAGCTACATATACTTCCTTTGTGCAGTTCTTCTCTTGAGTCTTAGGCATTCATTGTGTATTTTCATACATCATTCATATTCCCAACGTCATTGCTCCCTAATCCTTTATTTTATTAAAATCTTTTCATTCTGTGGGATCAACGATTGTTTTAATGTTTAACTTGCACCTGATGAGATACAGCTCAGACCCAAGTATGCTGTTTGTCTGTTGGTTCCCATGGTAGCATCTATTAGCTCTCAACTACTCAAACACCTTATTTTTCATTTACCTCCACTAACCACTTATGTTATCTCCTCCTGCCACCAATTTCCTCTCTCTTTGCATTTGACAAGCCATCTGGCAGCTTCACATAGCTGTCCACACCAATCTCGCAGCTCTTCCAGCATGCCTCACTTCTTCCTGATGGTTGGATAATATGCTATACATCTAGCCTTCAAAAATGTAGACCCAAGGGAATAATTTAGATACAATAATTTACTGAATGGTATTTGCTTCCTTTTTGTGTCCTCAAATTGTCCACAAGCAGTTTACAATTTTCTCATATTTACTTACTGGCATTTAATTCTCACTTTGCAGATTGTGAGCAATTAGTTGCAGGGATGCAAATTTTGAATCACATGGTACTTTTATTGAACATACAGGTTACATGATATATTTTGGTTTTCTCACTGGATGAGTGCAGTTCTCATAGCCAGATTTCCAATGTGAATACTCTCACAAATTCTAAAGTTACTTTCCACAAATATTATTCAATATTTGCTTTGAAGTTACTGTTGCTAAAAATATTCCTGTCCATAAAACCCATTGAGTAGAATAATTACAGAAAATCATATTACGAGCTCTCACGATCTTATCAGAAGTCTCGTGATGCTTAGTGTTTTTCTTAAAGCCCCAGTTCCTGAAGTTCGAAGATTCAAAAATCAGAGGGCAAATAAAAAGAACCCAATTTTTTTTTAAATCATTTGGTTGTGGGTGCTGAGTCATGATTTTTGAACACTTGGAGCTGGCAATACTGAGGAAAAAATGCCATAGAAGCAAAAAATTTTTTAAAGTGTTGGAATATTTTTGCATTATTTATTCAATCTGTCCTTTTTTAAAAAATTGTATAATGCATCCCCTGTTTAAAAAGCTTGGGGTTATATTGTCCCAAAACACAGCATCAGGCCTTATTAATATGATTATTAATTTATTACAGCCTCAGCCTGTATTAACTTGCTCTGATTTCCCCTCTAGGTCTGGGAGGGATTGAATCCAAAACAGGGATGTTTTGATGCAGTTATTTGCATGCTGTCTGCAGTTCACATTGGGTAGGGCATTCTATATCCAGGTTGCTTTTCACCCCAGAAGTGGCTGCATTTCAGTGTAGAATAAAATTATTTCTATATACAAAGGTCACAGAGCGATTTGGGATCCCGTGAGATTCTATTATAGCCCATGATTCTGTAAGGAAGTCAGTGGGATGCTCTACTGACACATTTGAAGTTAGGCACATGCTGAAGTACCTTGCTGAACTGGGGCTATAGTGAGCACAGGCAGCATCTGCTAAGGTGAAGGTGGAGTTCCAACACCTTTTCTCCTCTCTCCCCCCGCAGTTCTCCCAGCACAAACACTTGTATTGTATTGTATTAGAGAAGTAATACATGATCACATAGTTGAAGACTATCATACCACATACGGTGTAATATACAAGGAGACAAAAATAATTTTGCATCTTAAACCATAAAATTGGAATATCTTGACTTTTGAATGCTTACCTGTCATGGTGGATAACCAGCTGAACATGAGCTGTGGCCACAAGGGCTAATACGATCCTGGGATGCACAAACAGGGGAATCTCCAGTAGGAGAGAGACCTCTGTATTTAGCACTGGTAAGACCGCTGCTGGAATACTGTCTCCAGTTCTGGTGTTCAAAATTCAAGAAGGACGTTGATAAACTGGAGAGGGTTCAGCAAAGAGCCACAAGAATGATTAAAGGATTAGAGAATCTTAATGAAGAGAGGATTAAGGGATGACTAGATCACAGTCTATAAGAAACAAATATTTAATAATATTTAATACTTATTTTTCAGCCTACCAGAGAAAGGTAGAACATAATCCAGTGGCTGGAAAGTGAAGCTATACAAATTCAAATTGGAAATAAGGTCTACGTTAACATGAGAGTAATCAACCATTGGAACAATTTACCAAGAATCATGGTGGATTCCCTATCACGGACCATTCTTCAATCAAGATTGAGTGTTTTTCTAAATCATCTTTTCGGGATTATTTTGGGGAAGTTCTGTGGCCTGTGCTATACAGAAGGTCAGATTAGATTATCACAATGGTCCCTTTTGGCCTTGGAAGTTATGAATCTATGAACCTTGACAGTGCCTCAGTATAGTTTTTTGCATGCCTGTGTATCCATGTATATTGTATATACACAATCATTCAAATAACCATCCATATGCCTACAGGCACATGTGCATATAAATATAACCATATTCAGATATATACTAATCAATAAGAATAAAAATACAGAATAATAGAAATGTAGGGCTTGAAGGGACCTTGAGAAGTCAAGTCCAGCCCGCTGCACTGTGGGAGGACCAAGAAAACCTAGACAATCCCTGTTGTGTTTATCCAACCTGTTTTTAAAAACGTCCAGTGATGTGGAATCCACAACTTCCCTTGGAAGCCTACTCCAAAGCTTAGCTACCCTTATAGTTGGAACATTTTCCCTAATATCTAACCTAAATCTCCCTTGCAGCAGATTATGCCCATTCCTTCTTGTCCTACCTTCAGTGGAGGTGGAGAACAATTGATCACCATCTTCGTTATAGCCACCCTTACCATATTTGAAGATTGTTATCAGGGCCCCTTCAGTCTTATTTTCTCAAGACTAAACATACCCAGTTTTTTAACCTTTCCTCACGGGTCAGGTTTTCTAAATCTTTTATCATTTTTGTTGCTCTCCTCTGGCCTCTTTCCAATTTGTCCACATCTTTCCTACAGTGCGGCACTCAGAACTGCACACAGTACTCCAGCTGAAGCTTCACCAGTGCCAAGTAGAGCAGGACAATTACTTCCTGTGTTTACATACGACATTCCTGTTAATACACCCCAGAATGATATTAGCCTTTTTTGCAGCTATATCACATTGTTGACTCCTATTCAATTTTGATCCACTCTAACCCCAGATCCTTTTCAGCAGTACTATCACCTTGCCTGTTGTTCCCTATTTTCTAGTTGTGCATTTGATTTTTTTCCTTCCTAAGTGAACTACTTTGCACTTATCTGTTATAGAATTTCATTTTGTTGGATTCAGACCAATTCTCCAATTTGTCAACGTGATTTTGAATTCTAATAGTGTCCGCCAAAGTACTAGCAACCCCTCCCATCTTGGTGTCATCTGCAAATTTTATAATCATTCTCTCCACTCCACTATGCAAGTCAGTAATGAAAATATTGAATAATACCAGACCCAGGACTCACCCCTGTGGGACACCACTAGATACACCCTCCCAGTTTGACAGTGAACCATTGATACCTACTCTTTCAGTAGGTTGTGCACCCACCTTATAGCACTAATCTTGATCACGTTTCCCTAGTTTGTTTATGAGAATGTCCTGTGGGACTCTGCCAAAAGCATTACTAAAATCAAGATATATTATAAGAATGGCCATATTGGGTCAGACCAATGGTCCATCTAGCCCAATATCCTGTCTTCTGACAGTGGCTGGAGCCAGATGCTTCAGAGGAAATGAACAGAACAGGGCAATTACTGAATGATCCATCCTCTGTCATCCAGTGCCAGCTTCTAGCAGTCAAGGTTTAGGAACACCCAGAACATGTGGTTGTATCCCTGGTCATCTTGGCTCATAGTCATTGATGGAGCTATCCTCTATGAACTTACCTAATTCTTTTTTGAACCCAGTTATACTTTTGACCTTCACAGCACCCCTGGCAATAGGGTGACCAGATGTCCCGATTTTATAGGGACAGTCCAATTTTTGGGTCTTTTTCTTATATAGACTCCTATTACCGCCGCCCCAGTCCCAATTTTTCACACTTTCTGTCTGGTCACCCTACCTGGCAATGAGTTTTACAGGTTGACTGTGCACTGTGGGAAGAAGTACTTCCTTATGTTTCCTTTAAACCTGGTGACTATTAATTTCATTGGGTAACCCTTGGTTCTTGTGAAGGAGTAGATAACACTTCCTTTGTTCACTTTGTCCACACCATTCATGATTTTATACCCCTCTATTACATCCCCTTTTCGTCATCTCTTTTCCAAGTGGAACAATTCCCATATTTTTAATCTCTCCTCATGTGGAAGCTGTTCCATATCCCTCATCATTTTTGTTTCCCTTTACTGTACTTTTCCAATTCTAATTTATCTTTTTGAGATGGGACAACCAGACCAGCACGCAGTATTCAAGGTGTGGGCGGACCATGGATTTATATAGTGACATTGCTGATATTTACTGTCTTATTATCTATCCCTTGCGTAATGGTTCCTAACATTCTCTTTGCTTTTTTGACTGCCACTGCACATTGAGCAGATGTTGTTGGAGAACTATCCACAATGACTCCAAGATCTCTTTCTTAAGCAGTAACAGCTAATTTTTTATGTCTAGTTGGGATTATGTTTTCCAATGTGCATTACTTTGCATCTATCAATATTGAATTTCATCTGCCATTTTGTGCGATCCCTTTGTAACTTCTCACAGTCCGCTTTGGATTTAACTATCTTGAGTAATTTTGTATCATCTGCAGACTTTGCCCCCTCACTGTTTACCCCTTTTCCCAAATGATTTATGAGTATGTTGAACAGCACTGTTCCTAGTCCAGATTCTTGGGGGACCATGCTTTTTACCTCTCTCCATTATGGCCACTGTGACTGACCATTTATTCTTACCCTTTGTTTCCTGTCTTTCAACCAGTTACTGAGCCATAGAGGACCTTCCCCTCTTATCCCATGACTGCTTACTTTGCTTCACTTCCTTTGGTGAAGGACCTTGTCAAAGGCTTTCTGAAAGTCCAGGTATGCTATATCCATTGGATCACCCCGTCCACATAGAATCATAGACTTTAAGGTCAGCAGGGTCCATTATGATCATCTAATCTGACCTCCTGCACAATGCAGGCTACAGAATCTCACCCACCCGCTCCTGTAACAAACGCCTAACCTATGTCTGAGCTATTGAAGTCCTCAGATCATGGTTTAAAGACTTCAAGGTGCAGAGAATTCTCCAGCAAGTGGCCCATGCCCCATGCTGCAGAGGAAGGTGAAAAACCCTCAGGACCTCTGCCAATCTGCCCTAGAGGAAAATTCCTTCCTGACCCCAAATATGGCAATCAGCTAAATCCTGAGCATGTGGGCAAGACTCACCAGCCAGCCACCCAGGAAAGAATTCTCTGTAGTAACTCAGATCCTACCCCATTTAACATCCCATCACAAGCCACTGGGTATATCTACTGCTAATAGTTGAAGATCAATTAATTGCCAAAATTAGGCTATCCCATCATATCATGTTTGTTAACCTCTTCAAAATTTCTGTTAGGTTTCTGAGACATGATTTCCCTTTACAGAAAACATGTAGACTCTTTCCCAACACGTCATGTTCATATATGTGTCTGGTAATTCTTTTCTTTACTATAGTTTCAACCAATTTGCCTGGTACTGAAGTTAGTCTTATGTTCCTGTAATTGCCAGAATTGCCTCTGGAGCCATTTAAAAAAAAAATTGTTGTCATAATAGCTATCCTCAAGTCATTTGGTATAGGGGTTGATTTAAGTGATAGGTTACCCACAAAACTTAGTAGTTCTGCTCTTTCATATTTGAGTTCCTTCAGAACTCTTGGGTGAATACCATCTGGTCCTGGTGACTTATTACCATTTAATTTATCAATTGGTAGAGAAGGTTTTGGAACAGACACCTCAATCTGGGACAGTTCCTCAGATTTGTTACCTGAAAAGAATGGATCAGGTGTTGGAATCTCCCTCACATCTTCTGCAATGAAGACTGATGCAAAGAATTCATTTAGCTTCTCCTCAATGGCCTTGTCTTTCTTGAGTGCTCATTTAGCACCTTAATGTCCAGTGGCCACACTGGTTGTTTAGCAGGCTTCCTGCTTCTGATGTACTTAAAAAAATATTATGCTGTTAGTTTGTGTGTCTTTTGCTAGTTACTCTTCAAATCCTTTTTGGCCTGGCTAATTATACTTTTACACTTGACCTGCCAGAGTTTATGCTCCTTTCTATTTTCCTCAGCAGGATCTGACTTCCAGTTTTTAAAGTATGCCTTTTTACCTCCCGCCACCTCTTTTATTCTACTGTTTAGCCATGGTGGTATTTTTTGGTCCTCTTATTGTTTATTTTTATTTGGGGTATACCTTTAATTTGAGCCTCTATTATTTTGGTGATTTTTAAAAGTTTCCATGCAGCTTGCAGGCATTTCACTCTTGTGACTGTTCCTTTTAATTTCCATTTAACTAGCTGCCTCATTTTTGTGTAGTTCTCCTTGTTGAACTTAAATGCTATTGTGGTAGGCTTCATCCCACACAAGGGTGTTAAATTCAATTACATTATGCATAGGCACCGACTCTGTGGGTGTAAGCTGAGCACCTACTTGCAGCCCCTCTATCAGCTTCCATCCCCCCGCCCCCCAAGTGCCTCCTGCCTGCTGGAGAGCCCTGTGGATCAGCGCCTCCCGCCCGCTGCAAACAGCTGTTTTGCGGAGTGCAGGAGGCTGGGAGGAAGGTCACAGTGTGCTCAGGGGAGGGGGTGGGACCTTGGGGGAAGGGATGGAGTAGGGGACAGGGCCTGGGGCAGATCCAGGGGTGGTGCACTGGAAAATCAGTACCTGTGACATTATGGTCACTATTGCCAAACCGTTCAGCTATTATCACCTCTTGGACCAGATCCTGTGCACCACTTAGGACTAAATCAAGAGTATCACATCTACTGTTTCCCCCCATCCACCAGGTCAGTAACCCTCTCAAAGAAAAAAATTCGGTTGGTTTGGCATGATTTGTTCTTGACAGATCCTCACTGGCTATTCCTTACAGCCCTAATATACTAGCAGATTTCTACCTGCGACTAGAAAAAATCATGAGGATAGCTCAGTCCTGGTTGGATTGTGCAGCTGTGGATGCTAACTTAGTTTAACATTGGCAAGTTCTTTAAATGTTACAGCTCAGAACTGATCCTTGCAACTAAATTTAATTTGTTATGGCAAAATTGTCAAATTCACACATTGTGCAGTCCAACCCTATACTCCTTCAGGAATAGTATTCAATTGCCATAAAAACACAGGCACAAGCATCACCTGTCAGTTGTAAAATCCAGACAAAGAGACGGCATCTGAGACACGGCATTAAAGAGACACTGACAGGCTGGAGAGATCCCAAATCAAACCTATCCATTTGCTAACTGCGTGTAATTCTAGAGCAGAGAGGGGATCCAGACAGAGGGAGCGTGAAAGACAGTGGCAGTGAGCGCCAGGGAGTTAGGACTGTGTGGCATTAAGCCGAGTAGGCTGCTCAGTTAGTTGTTAGAGGGCTAAGGTAAGGAATATCTATTAAATAACTGGGGGGCGGGGGGGGGAAGAGATTCTCACAAGTACCGAGGAGCCCATAGGTCAGAAAGAGACACCTGCCGATTTCAGTGGGGCACTGCGTGAGCACACAGATCCATCTGTGAACATGGAATTGCAAAATCAGGGCTATCGTCTGTAACAAAAAGAAAAGGAGTACTTGTGGCACCTTAGAGACTAACCAATTTATTTGAGCATAAGCTTTAGTGAGCTACAGCTCACTTCATCGGATGCATACTGTGGAAAGTACAGAAGATCTTTTTATACACACAAACCATGAAAAAATGGGTGTTTACCACTACAAAAGGTTTTCTCTCCCCCACCCCACTCTCCTGCTGGTAATAGCTTATCTAAAATGATCACTCTCCTTACACTGTGTATGATAATCAAGGTGGGCCATTTCCAGCACAAATCCAGGGTTTAACAAGAACCCTGGGGTGGAGGGGTAGGAAAAAACAAGGGGAAATAGGTTACCTTGCATAATGACTTAGCCACTCCCAGTCTCTATTCAAGCCTAAGTTAATTGTATCCAATTTGCAAATGAATTCCAATTCCTCAGTCTCTCCCTGGAGTCTGGTTTTGAAGTTTTTCTGTTGTAATATCGCAACTTTCATGTCTGTAATCGTGTGACCAGAGAGATTGAAGTGTTCTCCAACTGGTTTATGAATGTTATAATTCTTGACATCTGATTTGTGTCCATTTATTCTTTTACGTAGAGACTGTCCAGTTTGACCAATGTACATGGCAGAGGGGCATTGCTGGCACATGATGGCATATATCACATTGGTGGATGTGCAGGTGAACGAGCCTCTGATAGTGTGGCTGATGTTATTAGGCCCTGTGATGGTGTCCCCTGAATAGATATGTGGGCACAGTTGGCAACGGGCTTTGTTGCAAGGATAGGTTCTGTTGTGTGGTATGTGGTTGCTGGTGAGTATTTGCTTCAGGTTGGGGGGCATTCTGTTGGCAAGGACTGGCCTGTCTCCCAAGATTTGTGAGAGTGTAGGGTCATCCTTCAGGATAGGTTGTAGATCCTTAATAATGCGTTGGAGGGGTTTTAGTTGGGGGCTGAAGGTGACGGCTAGTGGCGTTCTGTTATTTTCTTTGTTAGGCCTGTCCTGTAGTAGGTGACTTCTGGGAACTCTTCTGGCTCTATCAATCTGTTTCTTCACTTCCGCAGGTGGGTATTGTAGTTGTAAGAATGCTTGATAGAGATCTTGTAGGTGTTTGTCTCTGTCTGAGGGGTTGGAGCAAATGCGGTTGTATCGCAGAGCTTGGCTGTAGACAATGGATCATGTGGTGTGGTCAGGGTGAAAGCTGGAGGCATGTAGGTAGGAAAAGCGGTCAGTAGGTTTCCGGTACAGGGTGGTGTTTATGTGATCATCGTTTATTAGCACTGTAGTGTCCAGGAAGTCTGTAACTAGTTACATATAGAACTCCTCTCTCTGGACCCCGGGCCAAGTTACAACATTTGTTTGCCACAGTCTCCTCATCTGTAAAATGGGCATATTCAGGTGCCCTACAAAGTGGTGGGAGACTGCTTGCATTAATGCTGTCTTGTGATCTTCAGGGGCTACAGAAGGGCAAGTATTGTTATTAGCACGTTGGCCCAGATCCTCAAAAATATTTAGGCACCTAACCGGGTAATGCATTGTGTAATGTAATGCACATTGATTTCAATGGGAGTTCGGCTACTAAATACACCTGAGGATCTGGGACGCTAGATACTATTGCACCATGCATTAGAAATGCCACCACATATATAGATAGATAATTTTTTTTTCAAGCTCCTTTCATCCTCCCTCAGGTATCTTGCCCTGTGTTCAGGCATGTGTCCTCTCTCTCTCTCACTCACTCACACACACACACACTCTCTCTCTGTCCTTGGAGAAAGCTTCAGTCTAAATCTCATTGCCAATATCTTTATTTTCAGGCATAACCAAAATGACTCCTTTGTTCTATTGTAGGACACTTGGCCATGCAGTTAGTCCTCCTTTGACTTATTTGTTTCCTGGAGAGGTGTGTTTGGTTGGTCGGTTCTCCAGAAAGGGGAAAATAGCAAACAGAAAATGTTCATAATTCTGTAAAGAAAATGAATTTTATGTTGCATATTATTCTTGTAAGGGTGAGATATGAATCAATCTCCATTGCTGCATTTGTTCATAGCAGTAAAGTGATCAAATGTGGAGTGCTCTGAGATTAGAAATGTAATTGTGTAGACGTAAAAATCCCATCCATAACCATCATAAAGAGAGAGTCATCTCGAGATGACGATCTGTGTCCTTCAGAGCAATAACTGTAACAACTGAGAATGTAACAGAGGGAGCTTAAATGTTATGACTCATTTTTCTCTAGCAAGTCTAATATACTGCAGAGAAAGCATATTGGACATGACACAAGGGACTCAAGATATACTGACAAAGCTTAAAGGACATTAAAATTAAATACCCACCATTGCTGCTGTTCAAATATTCTTCAACTTCTAATTTAAGGCACAAACACCAAAGATTGCAATTGAGTGATTCTCTCGGATATGTAGTATCTATCTAAGAAAAGTGTCGATATTTTCCACACTATTTGTGCTCTAGGAGTAAGGGAAATAAACCAGGCTGATAAAACATGTTATTAATATTATTGTTTTAATATTGTGTATACCATTTAAGCTGTTAAATGTATTCTTTACACACAAACACCTCTGAAATTTCTTCCCTGATTGTACCAGAAGAACTTAAAATACACCTACCCCAAAAGGCAAAGCACAGTAAATTTGTTAGAGCAGGGGAGTGGGAGTTAGGAGTCCTGGATTCTGTTCTCCACTTTGCCACTGGTTTGGTGTGTGACCCTGGAATTGTTGCTTAATCTCTATGCTGCCACCTATAAAATAATATTCATTGTAAAGCACTTTAAGATCCTTAGATCAAAAGTATTTAATACATGAAAATTATTATTAAAATACATAGTATGTATCATATGTGGCATATTTCTAAAATTTAAAAGGCAATAGATATAACTACAGATACAAAATAAAATATATGCCAAATAAAAAATTGCTATTACGAACTGTTCTGTGGGCAGGGGAGACTACAACTAAGAAGAGCTCTTTACGAATAGGGAAAATATCTTTTTACAGGTACATCTTGAGATAATGAATTTTCACTATTTACATTTGTCCTGAAGAAAAGGGGGCTTTTAAAGACTGCTAGATCCCCTTGGCACGCTCCCTGCTTGAAGTCTGTTACAGTGATAATTGAAACTGTCGCACAGTATGGGGGGAAAAAAAGACCCAAATCAGGTATTATTCTTCAGTCGAAAGCTATACTGTAGTTTAAATTAGTGAGGTGCTGCCGAACCCTTATTTAAAATGTGGTTGCGCTGACATCCCAAGAAAAGAATTTCTTTGTTTAATTGCACTGTCAGTGAAGCACGCTTTCAGATAAAACCATTTGGAGTTAGACCTTTTAATAGAAAGTGACAATTTAAATTGCCACAATAGCAGCATACATGGTGCTTAAAGTCACTACTAAACTGTCATTGCAGTTGGCTCCAGCCCAGTTTGTTAAAGCTAAAGAAAAGGTGGAGGGGGTGTGAAAAGGAAATTAAGCGGTGAATCATTATTAATTCATTTGGTATTCACTGTAATAACATTAGCTGTGATGAACTCAGTTGGCTGTACGATGGATGCAACGTGCAATTCCATTCTAGCTTTGCACTTGTTAACATTCATTGCCAGTGAACTGGGAGCATTGACGTGCACTTGTTTTTCCACAGATTGATATTCTGCTGTCATCTTTCACTTCCATGGAGTCAGCAGATTTTACCCAGTGTGCTTACCTGAGCTCAGTTAAATACCATCTTTGATACTTCTGAGCTTCCCCCTGAATTGTGAATGATATTTCTGAGGTGCTAATCTCTTGGAACTTGGTCTAGGGGGATTTGCCCAAGGTTCCATCACTGCATCATACTTCACTACTACTCTGGATGCATTTTATGTTCCTTGTGTTCATTTACTTCTTTCTGAGCACTAGTATAACTAGGTCATCTAGGGGATGACACTGCCACGTTTCCTACAAGCCGAGCAATCTACCAACAAGGTCATGTGAGGTTTCAAGGTTACCTTGCAATCATCACTTCCTAAATAGACCAGGTACTATGAGACATTTGTGTGGGGTAACTGTCATTGTACTACGATCTGTACAGCTGTTCAAGTCTTAATAAAAGTAATACATGATGCCCCAAATTCACACAGCACATTACACATTTTGAGCCAAAAATCACCTTTGCCTTATGCAAGTAGTCTGATTGGCTTTAATAAGACTATTCAGGGGAGCGAGGGGAGCAGAATTTGGCTCTTAGTGCAAGACACATGGGACAAAATTCTCATCCGCACCCAGTAAGTGCTGGGCACAACAAAGAGAGGGGATACAAAAGAGCCTTTCATGTCCGCAGATCCTAGAGCCAGTTCTGTGCCAGTCTGGGACCTGGAGTACTTTAGAGCAGCTTGACAGGCTGTTCTGGCAGCTGAAGATTGCTCCATCCTTCTCTCCCCTTTGGAGGCAGATAGCACAGAGCCACTGTCACTGGAGAATAAGGTAGCCTAGAGACAGCTATCCTGCTGAGGAAGAGGCAGGGCTCAGAGAACACTGAATGGGGCTTCTACCCCAAGGGGATTTCTTGAAAACCATGGGATTGCAGCCAGCACTACTCACAGTGTGTGTGGTACATGTTGTATTCTGTGTTGTAATTGAAATCAATATATTTGAAAATGTAGAAAACATCCACAAATATTTAAATAAATGGTATTCTATTATTTTTAACAGCACGATTAATCAATCTATTTTATTAATCATGATTAATTTATCACTTGACAGCCCTATTATTGTCATTTTTTAGAGAGATGGGGAAACTGAGGCACAGGGCACTTAGATGATTTCCCCAAAGGTCATACAGCACGTTTGTGGCAGACACAAGATTAGATGTCTTCCGAGTCACAGTTCACTATACCAATCACTGCATCATGTCCACTGACAAGAAAGAGAGAAAGCCAAAATTTAAAAGCATTTGTTGGGAAGTAGAAAATATTTGAAATTAGGCTTCTGGCAATTTCTGCCTCTCTAGGAAGTACACCACAAAAAAATAAGTATCCTTGAGCAAACAGTGTATCAAATACCAGCTCCATTGGATCCTCTAAATAAAGAGATTAAATCATCCGCTTCCTGTATTTTTGGCTGGGCCAGCTGGTAAACTAATGCCATCTACCTATTAAGAAACAAAACTACTATATAGCTGTTTGTGTGTAGTTTTATACTGTATTGCCACCTAGTGGAAAAGACTTTCAGATTTCTGCAGTCTACCAGATTAAATTAAGGATCCTTACTTGGTCTTTCATCCTCCACTTACTTAATAAAATAATTATTGTTTACACATTGTGGCAAATTGCCGGTATGATTATGATGGGTCCCGCGCTTCCTCTTCTTGCGGGGGGTTCGGAGCACAGTTTCCTGCCCCTGAACTAGGGTATCTACTGTCCCACTAGTAACCCAGAGAAGGGTTGTGGAGAGGGAGGGATCCGGGCCCACCCTCTAGTCCAGGTCCCAGGCCAGGGGCCCTAGGACTAGTGGTAAACCACTTGAACTAGTGCTTCCTTCCCCTGGGCTACTTCCCTCTCCTGTTCTTCAGTTTGTGGGGCTTCCTGTCCCCTCTCTCTCTGCACAAGCTGGGTGTCTCTTTACCTAGGGTCTTGGTCTTCTAGCCAGCCACGGCACTTCTCCAAACTCTCCTCTACTTCAACTCCTCCAAACTGCACTCCTGCTCCAGCTCCTTCCCCTGGCTGATTGAAGCAGGTGGTTTTTATCAGGTGACTAGCTTCAGGTGCTCTAATTGGTGTCAGGTGCTTTTAATTAATCTACAGAAACCTTTCTTCCCTCTACAGGAAATAAGGCTTCTCCTCATCCTGGGACTTACATATCTCTCTTATATCACTCTCCTGCTGCCTTCTGGCCATGCTGTATCACAACATACTTGAGCACATTAATTTATTTTAAGAAACAATCCACATCAGCCTGTCTGAGATCAGAATTTCATAATTCAGCTTTTGGCAAAACTGCACAAGCCATGCATAAGATTTTGGCTAATGGAGTTTAAGATCCTTTGTTTTTAAAGAGAGCCCTTCCTCTGAAACAAGTGTTTACTGGAAACATTTTGATATATTTCTGAGGAGAAAAAATATTTAACATTAAGCACAAGCTCCTCTTCTACAGAAACTGTCCCATTAAAAGAAGTAAAGTTAGGATTTATTGCTGCTGATCCTGTTAACACTAACTCCAATCACTGGATTGTGAGCTGGTTATATTTCATGAATGAAAAAGGATCAGGCCTGGTCAGGAGTTAGATAAGCGATTTTCCTCTGCCCTGGGATCAGGGGACCGGCTACTAGAAATTGTGCTACTTTATGGCACTCTTCTCATTGCATCAGTACTTAATCAACTTTCTGACCCCCATAGTGTCACAGGGCTCTGTACTGCAAGAGACCTTCTGCGTAAACTGAAATAATTTTATATTCTAGGAGTGCAATCCGCTTAGGTGCCTAACTTCCATTTTTGGGCACCACTGTGATCCACAAAACTCCCACTCCGCTGCTCCTAATGCTGTTGGCTCCTCAACTCACCTGGTGCCTAAGTTCTTGCCTCTGCTCACTGCTGCCTGGACACCTACATCCCACTTAAGCCCCTGAGCAATTCATAGGTGTTTAGCTGCCTAAGTCATGTGCGGGGGCTGGATCCTGTGGGCATGCTCAAAGGATGCCTACCCGATCAGACCACTCAGGCTAGTTCACACAAGACAACTGGAGGAGGATGTGTTCCCTTGTAACCTTTAGGCTAGTGGTTAGGACAATAACCCAGGATACAGGACTACCACCTCTCCCCAGTTCAAGTCCCCCCTGCCTGATAAGGACTTGGTATCTGAACAGGGATCTACCACCTCTCAGGTAAGTGCCTGAATCACTAGGCTATAGTCATTCTAACTCTAACTCTGGCCCAATTTATATTTAATGAAAGTGGACCTAGTTAAATAGGAGAGACTGAGGGAGACACAGAATACTCCATAGCCTAGCAGTTAGGGCACTCAGAAGATAGGTGACCAGGACACTAAGCTCCCTGTAGTCACACCCTACACAGGCTTGGAACCATCTTTTACAAAATGTGCCTTGTCAGGTGTCATTTGAAAACTAACAACTCATTGATTGTTAATATTCTTGCATGAAGTATGTACGCAAAGGGTATTAAGAGTTATGGAAATATGTTAGACTAAAATGTTATAACTATGTTATATATGTTATAACTAAAATATGTGTAAATCAGGTATGTCAGGGGGAGTTTTAAACAGGTCTGCCCTAAACAAAGGAATGTGTTTTGCCCACCTGGGAGTTACTTCCAAAGTACGTTGAAAGACAATGAAAACCTATATACGTGTAGCGTAAACACACCCATCAAGTCACAAGGGGTGGAGGCAAACCTCTCACTAATAGTGTGGGAAGAGACAGCATGGCATCTACATCTAGCTGGGGAGAGAGGCTTGGTTTGGAATTTACTTTGCAGAAGAATCCATTGCAAAGGTTTACTAGTCTATAAAGACAGGGGGATGAACCACAAGTGATAAGCAACTGAATCAACTGATTGTATATAACATTGCTGTACTATCAAAGTGTGCAGAGTGCCGTCTTTTCTGAAAGCCTATGATGCTGGTGATTAATGTAATTGTGAATGGTATATATTAAACCTCTAAAAGGAATTATGGATACTCATTGATATTAGGCTGTTCAATCTGCCCAGACAGAAAGGGAATGTCACAGCTGTCTCCCTATGTAAATTAAGGATCGTAGAATTAAAACAATGGAAGCCCCAGGAAGGGAAGAAGAGCATGAAGTCATCCTGCCTCTTGAAACAAAGTCACTAAACTTTGGAAGATATAAGCAAGGACAGAAGACATCTTTGGCATCCATCCCTAGACAGACCCAAGGGAATAGAGTACTTGCGAGCTGAGAAAGGTGGGTCCTTCAACCAAAAAGGGGGGTTGAAGTTTCTGGGAGCTGAATATAGGTGAGAAACCTACGTAGGTAGAGATCTTCCACCTAGAAAGAAAAGTTAAGCAAGCACCTTGTACTTCTGTGGAAGATCGTGACAGAGGGAAAGTCAGCCATGGCTGGGAAGAAAGAATATTGGCAAGCGAAACCAATTTGAATGAAGCCTGTACCTTGCTAGATTAAGTTTTAGACTTTTAGATGCACATTTTCACTTTTATTTGCTTGTAACCCTTGCTAACTTTATTCCTTTTACTTGGCATCACTTAGCCTATGGCCTATCGTTAATACATTTGTTTACTAGTAATCTAAACCACCAGTGCTGTGTTTCAATTAAAATAAATGTTAACTCCAGTTAATGTGACAAGCTCTTGGGTTTTGTGTCTTTAGAGGAACAAACAGACTTTAGCGTTTCTCTGGACTGTGCAGGAGAGGGCTGGACATTGCAGAGTACACTATTTGGGGATATTTCAGGATGGGGAGTGTGTTGGGGTCACCTTGCTGGTTGTAACTAAGGCTGGTGGAAGCCAGAGTGGGGCTTTGGGGCTATAGACAGGCTACTGGGGTCAGAGCTGCTGAATCAAGGCTAAGCATACACATGCTTCAGAGCAGTGGCAGATTAGCCACTGGGCCTACAGGACCCATGCCAAGGGGGAGGCCCAGAGCCCTGGGCAGGCAGTAAAAGCCCCCACGCCCCAACCCTGTTCCTGGGCAACAGAGCCGGGTGGGCATGGCAGCCTAGCACAGCAGCAGCAGGGGAACCCCAGCACCCCTGTCGGGTGAAGCAGTGGGGGAAGCCCCCGCATTGCCCCAACCCCATTCCCTGGTGGCCACGCCAGGTACAGCAGTGGGGGAACCCCCACAATCCCAGACCCTGCTCCGCAGCAGCAGTGCCAGGCGTGGGGCAGGGAAAGCCCCCAGCCCCCTCCCCAAGCTCATCTCTGGCAGAAGCTGGGGGGCCGTAGGGGAAGCCCCAGCACTAGAATCCCCACTGCAGCCCCAGGACTGAAGAAGCTCTCGTTATCACTGCAGCATCAGGGCTGGGGGATCTCTCACTCCCTGCTGTGGCCTGGGGCCACGGCGGGGGGACAGAGCTTCTCCAGGCTTGGGGCTGCAGTGGGGGACAGAATGGGGGGGGGACCCTAGGTGGAACAGGGGCAGGGCCAGGGGAAGGGCAGTGGGCATAGTCACATATGGAAAATGCAGAACCACAGGTGGAAGGGATAGGAAGGGCCCCCCTTCCCCAACTTGCTCTGACCCAGAGCCCCAGAAATCCTTAATCCGCCTCTGCTTCAGAGTGTGACCTACATGCTTGGTGGCTGGTTGTGAGCATCCCAGCCTGGGAACTACAACACCAAAGCATTGTGAGGCAGCCAGGGCTGCAGGGCAAGAGATGACACAACCTCTTACCGGTTTGGATTGCATGAACTGAATTCCATCACAGTGACCAAAACCTGTTCAAATCCCTTCTCCTACTCAGGAGGAAGAGGGCCTCAAACAAGGGGTCTCACACATCCTGTACCTGGGTACCTATCCACTAGTCTGAAGGCTATAGGGAGGTCTTCCTTCTCGTTCTCTTCCAGAACACCTACCCACTCAAACCCCCCTCACATGACTTGGATAGCCAAGCATCCATCTTCTCTCAGGTTGTGGATTGTTTGCAGAGATACGTGCCTCTCTGCAGCTCAAACTTAGCCCTAATTAAGGGCTAAACCAGTGGACTGTATAGTGTGTCACATCTGCAGCTCAGTTAAGAGCTCTCAGTTGGAAGAAGAGGTTTTTAGTTAAAAAAGCGAGCCTTACTTTAGCCTTTTTCTTCTTTCACTCATGGTGATAGAAACTCTCATACCTGCCAAGCAGGCAGGTGTTCCTTCTCTCCAACTTGATCCAGAGGAAGGAAGACAATCTGTCAGCTGTTTCCCTCGAATTATGTCATTAGGCCCTCACAAACTCAGCTGTAGTTACTTTAAGACGTCACAGGTGCAACAGCCACCAGGAAGTTAGGCAATCTGAATAAGCCTGGTTTGTAACAGAACTGCAGCAGCTCATTTCTAGAGAAGCTTTAGGCTCACCTTTTCCAATGAATACTGCCTAACTTAGCAATTCAACACCACTGCTTCCCCCACTGCATTATTCCTGCCAGACAGTTTTCTTTTTAGAGAAATCCAAATTCAGTTGTCCTGTGAGCAGATACTACTTACCATGTCATAGTGGTCGGTTCCTCCCACTAGATGTCCACAGATCTTGATCAGATACATTTACCTCAGCACCAGTAAATGAGACAAGCCTACAAAAGAGGAACATACTGAAGAACGTATGTCAGGAGTAGGGGAGGGGTACTTTTGGTTCAAGAGCTGTGAAGAGCCATCTTCAACATCCCTATAAATCACTAGATGCTGCTTCTTCAAAAGGTACATGCTGTGATATAGATAGCTGCTGCTGAATGGCAACGTAGTGGAAATTTTTGCTTAGGGTGTAGTATTGTGCAGTTCGATATATTGTAGGAGTTTCATGCTTTCCATTGAGGTGTCTACTGTTGATCACTGTCAGAGAGGATACTGGAAGCAATAGATAATTCTGTCCTAGTATTTCTCTATGCCCAAAATATGATCTGTCCTAAAGAATCCAAGCTGTTCTTTACCGTGGCTTACCATGGCCAGACCCAATTTACTATTAAGGGCAAATCAAGGAATGGAGAATTTATTGAATGCTGGACAGTTGTGAATCAGTGCAGTAGGATTTCTTCTGACAAGAAGATTGGATGCCAGAAGTGAACCTGAAACCTAATTCAGATGTGGAAGGGTGGGGGGGGCTGGCGTTGGGTCTCGGGTGTCCACCAGGGCACATGGTGCTGATTGTATCAGAGAAGCTAGTAAAAGACATACTTCTCTGAAGGGCTTTCTTGTCATAGTGTCAGTCACTATCTTCAGGGACAAGGTCGGGAGCAAGAGAGGCAATTCTGAAGTAAAATACCAGGCAGTGGCCCATGTTGATAACCGCCAGTTCTTCAAGTCACTTAGTGTGTGAGGTGGGCAGAGGGTGAGACTTGCAGCTGGAAGCCAGCAAGGAGCCTATTCAGGTCCAGCTAGGCCACTAGAACCTTGGCACGTGACCAGTTTTACCTCACTGCAAAGCAACTAGCTCCATGAACATTCTGATGTAGGCTGAGGAATTGACTCAACTCCAATTGAGAGCACATGTGCAACCTCTCATATTTTGACTTATTTCCCAACTGCATACCATATGCTGTGGTATAGCTGGTACACCATGGGCTGGCATCACATGCTATTTTGGGTTGTTTATTGAGCAGCACACCTTACAGAAGGATACCAATTACCAGAAGCCTGGCAGTGGGTTTTAATTAGGCTATTGGAGGGATGGTCTCTATCACAGCAATTAAAGGTCAGCAAGGGAGGATTCAGATAGACTTTGGAAGTTTAGGAGTCTACAAAGGGGTTGTATGGGCAAAAGAGATCTGAAACCCTGACTCCGAGGGCTAGACCCATGAAGGATTTAGGCACCTAAATCCAAAATTTAGATCCTCAAAACCACCCTTTAGCTGCTAACCCCACAGGCACCTAAGTGCATCAGTTTCCAAGTCCCATTAATGCCTAAATTTCTGCTGGTGAGCATGCAAGCCAACTCAGTCCTGATGCCCAGCACCTCACTTCTGCCTAAGTAGGCATTTGCCCCACCTATCTTGGCTGATGTGGTAGGCATGCTCTGAGCATGCTTACCAGATTGAGCCCCCACACAAAATGGTGGTGGTGTCACTGCTCCCTTTATGTATGATCACCCAACGCTTAGAGCTCTCATGCAGGCGATGAGAAACTCAGGTTCAAATCCCCCTTGGCTTGATGTGAAGCAGGGACTTGAACCTAGGTTTTCTATGTCCCGACCACTAGGCCATACTGGGCTTCTACTGCTCACCTGTGGGAACCTGTTCCAATTTGTATGAACTACATAGTCATTGGACCAGACCATGCATGAGAATGACTATAGCCCAGTGGTTGGGGCACTCCCCATGGAGGTGGGAGACCAAAGTTCCAACCTGTTCCTCTGACTATTTAATTATTTATAGAAAGTGGAACAGCTTCAACAGGAGAAACTGAGGGAGCCCCACCTAAGAATTCTCCATAGCCCACCGATTAGGACAGAAACTTCAGGAGAGGGCACATGGCTACGAATCACAAGTGGGAGAAAGTGTCCACTTAACTCTCTTTGAGGGTTGGAGCTTAGGTCACACTCCTTTCCTCAGGATTTGTTGTTGGCTAGCTTATTAGCTGTTCAGTTTATTGGCTTTTGTGAATGCCATTCTTAGGCATCCAATTATCCCCATGCCTTGTATGGGGAGCCTGGGCACCTAACTCAGGGTTTTGGATTCTACTAGGCAGCAGGGAACCTAAAAGAAAGATGTTGCAATGCCTACGTCTTGTTTGTGGATCTTGAGTATCAAAAAACCACAGTGAATTATACTACCAGAGTGTAAGGAAGCGAGGATTGGCCTAGTCAAAGCTACAGACTAGCATAGTGCAGAAACCTGTGTGTGTCAGGCCATTCTTTCTTCACAGGAAGTTTACCTTGGAAAAGAAAACCAGTTCATGATGTAGAAGACCACATATTGTTGAGGTTCTCCTGGTAAATTAGAATCCCATCCCTTCAGGATTGGAGTGACTACACCCACGGGTTTGTCATGTCTGGTTGCAGCCTAGTTAAACCATATTCTTGGTGTCTTGGTTTTTCTTCCTGTGATGGCCAAGACAATTGATTAGATCTCCATCCATACACAAAGTCATCCATCAGTAAGAGTCCTGTTAAAGAGTACTAGTTTGAAGTGTTTGGCATTTTGATTATTAGACATGTTCTCTCTAGTCCCCCAGTGGATAAGTGTTTCTTACCTTCTCTGTAATCTAGATGTTGTTTGTGTGTGGTCCATTTAGTTTAATTATGATAGCTGCATATGCTGTTCCTTCTGGAAAATAACAAAATAAAAATTATCCATTGTCTGGATATTGTAGTAGAACTTCACTTAGTCCTCAATCACTTCGTTGGAGGAGACTGACATTTTAAAAACAAACAATTTTATAGAAATTAATCATTTTAACTAAATGGAAATAGAAGTTAAGTGAACTCAGAGGACCTGCCCTCTTAGGGTCTCAAAGTACCTGTAACCTAAGCATAAGAAATGATCAATGCCCAAGAATGAAGGATCATCAATCATTCTATTTGCTTCACAAATGTAAACTGTTTAAACACTTTGTATCCAGTACTGCACACAAGTTGAGAAATGGGGGGATAAAAATAAACATTTATGCTAAATTATTAGATTTTTTTTTTAAGTGTGTATCATTAAGTAATAACTTAGTACTGGAACCAAGTAAACTAAACGTTCGTTAACAAGAAAATATTCTGATTTTTATTTTTTCACGTTATTATCAAGTACACAATTACAATAATGTCACACATCCCTATATGATTCTATGTATTTTGTTTTTTCTTTTTCTTTTTTACAAAGTGTACAGAGGGAGGGACATACAATATGTAACAGGGCATTTCTACAGAACAATAATTTATATTGTGTCCTTGTAAAAATCGGTACCTTTTAAAAACATTTAACTGAAACATCCATTTTATAGCATATGCTAATCAAATTATTTAAGAATTAAAACTAGCTGTAACTAATGTCAGTACATTAACAATAACTACAATTTCATTTTCTCTTTATACAGACAAATACATTTTACAAAATCCACTTGACCAAACCTTTAATTACTCTTTTAAAAAAAAAGTTTCAGTATTGTGCTTTAAAAAAAGTGTGTATGATTCCAGACTACATAAGAGAAATAAAGTGTGTAAAAGTGTTTGTGTTCTTTGTCTTTCAGCTTATTTAAAAAATATATAGTTCAAAATGGCTAGAACTTCTCAATAATATGGTGGGAATTTATGTGGAATTTATAGTTTTCAGCTTTCCACTTGCAAAACACTTACACAGAAAAATCAATCTGAACAAAGACATTTTGCAAGATTTCAATGGAAAACGTGCACCAAGTTTTCACATACTATGGACCTGATCCTGTAATATACAGCTTGCAGGCAGACTGCTGTGACCACATAGATTCCCAATGAAGTCAGGCACAGGAGTCTGCTCACCAGTTACACGTGAAATGATCAGGATCTCTTTATTATTAGCAACATTAGCCAATGTAGGACTGGATCAGTACATCTGGCACTATTAATCAGACATCACAAAAAAGTGTGGGGAAAAACAGCATTAGAAAGCATTAGCCTTGCCTGAAAAGACAAGTCCAAGTTAAACTCAAGTGTTTACACTTACAATAAAACATATGGACTGGCTGAGCGATAGTTGCAGTTCTCAGTTAAGAAAACAAAATAGTAAAGATTTAGGACATAAGCATCTGAAAGAGGAAAACTCATTCACTATGGGTCTGATTAAGGACTGAGAGCCAGCTTCTGCATCCCTTGCTCCCAGTGAGTAGACCTATTAAAGATAATGGAACTATTATCAGTAAGTGCTACTTGGTGGGATTAATGCTTGCAGAATCTGTCTAATCCTATAGTCATTTGGGGCCACATCCTACAATCCTTACTCAATCAACCTCTTACTTCAGTGGGAATTTGAATAAGGACTCCAGGATCAGGCCCTAATACATGACTTGTATTTAAGCAATTCAGTTTTGTTTTACCTTTTGTCGTCTCAAGATACATGACTTTGTATCTTATACATTTACACAGCAATTAGTAACCAATATTGCATTGCAGCTTTATCTTAGTAACAGACTTCAGGTGGTAAGATTACATACAATTGTAATGCTCTTCCATTTGTTTATAAACAGACTAGAAAAACTAGGTTAATTCTGGATACTAATTATTTAATAAATAACAGCTTAGCACAGCTGCTGATGGTTCATGAAAAATGTTCTATTTAGAAACAGTTCTGCCTCTGTCATAATTTATTTTATTAAGGATATCTGCATGAAAATTGGATCTCTGTTCCTTAAAAATCATCTGCTCCTACTATTTCCTACTTGAAGTTCTCTCTCTAAATAATACATTTGCAAAACTGTCTGAGACATCTGTTGGACTTTAGAATAAAACTAAAATAATTCCCAGCAAAAATGTGATTTAACCCAAATACTGCTGTTTCATGTTGTTATACATAAAATCATATTCAACTGGGGTACACTTAACTGTGTACACAAGAAGTTGCAGCCTATCCAGGTAAGTGGAAGAGCTATATTTTATGTTTCCAATGGTAGTCAGCAGGAAGTTCAGAAAACCAAAACTCTTTTGTGATACATAACCATTCAAAGACAAAGAAGCACAGAGAATAAACATAATACTTATGAATAAATTCCTACTCCAAAAAGTGTAAGTATTGAAAAAATGCCCCCAACCATAATTTTTACTTTTTATAAAGGGAGGAATGAGATCCTTTGTAAAGGAAACCTGAATAAAAATGCAAAATGTATTTTTGTTCAGTAATATTAAATATAACTGTTCAAATGTAAAGTTTAATTTGCCACAAGTTATGTATACACTAAATAAGACAAATAGGTTGGCCCTAATAACATTATTCTTGACATTAAAATTCTCCATGTTATTTTGTACATGACTGACAATTTTAGCAAGAGAAAATTTAAAATATTTTTAAAATTCACAACAAAACTGCATTAACATGGACAATGTGAGTACCAACAAAGTCAGTAAGATAAATGTTTAAATAAGCTATTACGGTTGAAAAATTCAGTATGAGACAGGGTTTACTTTATTAAATGCAACTTTATTGTTGCCATCTTTTCCTCATTTATTAAACAAACTGAATAGAATTTAGAACACGCTATTGAACAAAATGTATAAAAGTCAACTAGAAGCAATAATCCTATTTGTATACAGCAATAAATCAAATGCACAGTATTTTTTATTTTTTTATTTTTTTGTGATCGCAGGTGATTGGCTTTAAAATAAGCTGACTGCCTGAAAAGCAATATCCTTTACAACTCCAAGCCATAAGTCTGTAAAAGAGACTTTAAGGCAGCCCAATATCTTTGTGATGCCGCATAATGTGCTGGTTTTTCTCTGAAGGCCTTCTGAAACCTTTCTTGCAGTATTCACAACGGTGAGGGTAGTCTTTTGTATGAATAGAAATAACATGCCGTTTGAAGCCTGAGGCATCTGTAGTGCTATACTCACAGTACTCACATTGATAAACTTTCCTGCCACTGTGTGTTTTCATGTGTTTTTTAAGCTCATTTTGTTGCCTAAACCCCTTTCTACATCTCTTACACCTGAATGGAAGATCCTTTGTGTGAACTGAGAGAATGTGGCGACTTAGAATAAACGGATCCGCAATCTTAAAGTCACAATGTCTGCACTGGTGCAATTTTTTACCCTTGTGGGCTGCCACATGTTTTTTCAGTTCTGAGGGCCTATGAAAGCCTTTATCACACATATCACACTTGTGAGGGTAATCCTTTGTGTGTACTGAAATTATATGCCGCTTCAAATCACTTGAGTTTGAGCTCTTGTGGTCACAATGCAAACACTGATGTGTTTTGCTTTCTTGATGTATAAGTATATGCTGCTGCAGTTCTTTGGTATCTGAAAAAGTCTGAAAACAAATATCACACTTGAATGGCATTTCCTTACTATGTTTAGTCTTTACATGAGTTTTCAAATTAGAAGAGTCAGCAGACCTATAATCACAATACTGGCACTCATATGGCTTTTCACCAGTATGGATCCGCATGTGCTTCTTGAGCTCTGATGGATGACGAAATCCCTTGCCACACTCTACACAAATATGAGGAAAGTTCTTGCTGTGGACAGCCAGAAGATGACGACTCAGTAACCCTTGTTCTGCTGTCTCATAATCACAGAATTTGCACTTATGCATTTTGTTGGCTCCTTTGTCCCTATGCACCATCTTGTGAGTAAATAAAGCTCCTGCATGAGAGAAGCTTTTCCCACACTCATCACATTCAATAAGCTTTTCTGTTTTGTTAGTCAGCTTGTGACTCTCCAGGTGGTTATGTAAACTTATTTTTTTATTGGTAGTGTAATCACAGTCCGTGCATCTGTATTTCTTCTTCGTAAGAAGGTGCTCTGGATGGTTTTTCATGTGCCTTTTCAAGAAACCTCTGGATTTAAACTTCTTTCCGCAAATCATGCAAGGGTAGACAGTCAAAGGATGACCATCAGGGCCAATGATTATTGCTGAAAATAAACAAAGTATCATAAAATTGACCATCAAACATTCTACTTCAAATCATTTAATTACGTAACAATAAGTAGTACTGTTAAATAAATCCAAATTAGTTACTTCCATTATTATTAAGTTCACTTTAACCACTATTCTGCACTAATTCTATAGCACTGATAATCAGAATTTCCCAACACTAACAAGTGCAGACTCAAAACTTCAGCATTTGGCACTGCTGTCAAGTATGAAACATACAGAGAGAAGGGTATCTTTACAACCAATGAATCAATGTCACAGACTACACGAAAGAAATTTGTAGAAACTCAATAAGGAATAAGTTAACATGTCAGTGATTACAGATCCTTCAACATTCTCTCAAAATTGTCTTTTAATCAGAATTGATACATTTTAATCAAAAATTGGAAAATTTATGTTAAAGGACAACTATGAACCAATGACACAATCTCACACAGCAAACTATTTATGATCCCCATAACATTCCAGATTTCAAAGTTATACTTTTTAACAAAATGAATAAAGTCCATTCACACCACAAACACTCCTATACAATATAATTTCTATAATATACTGTACATTCTGTTTGCTGTGAGATCAGATAGCAGCAGTGGACAGGATAGATTTTTTTCCATATACAAATGGCAAGGAGTTAGCAATCATTTCTTTCGGAAGCAGAACTTACATGTGTCATCCATGTCTTTCTTCTCAAGATTATACTATTATAATGAAATCTACATAGGTTTACACATAAAACCACCCTCAGACTGCAGTTGGTACAAAACTCATCAGCTCACTTATTAAGCAGAACATCGCACTGTGAGCATATTACATTGGTGCCACATGACCTGCACTAAACAGGGCTAAAACCTACATATCTGAGAGACTACCTCCCTCCTCATGCCATATGTCATGCTTACAAGTAGGAGAGATGTTCAAGCTGGACTCCTCTTGGTATGAATGAGAGTGGGTCGATGGGACAACATTTTATGTAAGGGCTCCTCAGCTTTGGAACTCATTCCCTCAGCTCTGTCCAAATTAGCCTGCATTTGATTACCTTTTGGAACTCTGTGAAGCACATTTTCCCCCAAATAAGGGAGGATTAACAGGGTAGTTGGTGGTGCAAAAGGAAGGATTGTTTCAACCGTTAATTCGCCTGGTCTGCTACTTGGGGGCTACACGAAATGGAACTGCTGCAGTTTAGTTACAATGGAAAGGAATTTTTGATATTTGTATTTTAAGTCAAGAACACCTAAATAAATGGAGAGGTACTCTTTTTACTTCATTGGAAAAATAAATAATTCAGTGAAGGTAGAAACCTACTAATGTCAACACCATGCAGCTGCTCTTGTGGTTTCAAGTAAAGATTCTGAAAAGACCATTAGGGCAACTTATTTCATAATTATAGTAAGTTTAAGAGACATGAGAGAACATGTATAGAATTTATACTTTATAGATAAAGTAACTTATGATACTCAAACTTCTTTAGTTACTTGTTAAATTAACTGCCATAACTAACTTTATTCAGTTTATTGCATATACAAAAAGGATAACCAGATTTTTAGAAAAGTACCATTTACAGCAATATTTTATTTGGCCAAGATCAGTTTTTGAAAAAGGTTATATATGCTAGTCAATTCAAATTTGTTTAACAAGTTAAATGTATAAGAATTTAACTTTTTGCCACAAAATTGCTTTTGTTTTGCCTGAGAAGGATTCACTTCCATTTGAAGCTGTGAAGTTAAGTTTTCCTAACATTTTTATTTCAGAATTTTAAAAAGAAAATACAAGTTGGGTATGCGAGCTGAACATCTTGCCAACAAATCCGAGAAGCGAAGTAACCATATTCTCTCTACAGAATGTTGTGTCTTCAAGTCCTCAGTGGCAATGCACATTTGTTTATGAGTATCCATATGTCTCTATCGAGGTACTTTTATAGCCCTATCACTAAATTACCTGAGCATCTAAGTACTCACCTGTTTGGTACTGCCTGGATTCAGGTCTCCTCCTTTTCTTTGGTTTTTGTTTAGCTAGTCTCCCAAGTCCAGTAGACTCATCTATGTGCAAGAGAGCACTTGCGGTGCCATTCCGGCTTTCAATCCCATCAGTATTATTACCTAATAAAATAGATTAAAATGATCTACCATAGTCACTCTAAAATTTATTTGGACTATAGAAAATATAATGATAAATGAAAAATAGACAAGAGAATATTTTAACTCAATAACTTATCTAAACTATGGTAATGTTGTTAAACCAAAAGGTCATTCAAATTAATTGATCCACAAGCACTCTTCTCAGTATACGACAAAATCTAGGACTAAAACAACTGTGTAACTGAGTATAAACTGAATGGTGCGGGTACTGGATTTGTATGGGGAAGGATCTGGATTCAAATCCAATGTAGTTTACAGAAGAAAACAGAAGTCCATTTCACAAAGGTTTCTCTCTTTCTAATCTCAATATTGCATTTTAAGAAAAGATTTTCCCATACATTTCTGGTTAGTAATTCTGTACAAAGAATTTCTAATCTCAGGAAACATGCAAATCACACAATTTATAATCTCAGGAAACATGTGCAAGTCACACGATTTATACCTGATATCCAGTATTCCATTAGGGTTCAATCCTGTAAGACCTGTGTGTGTGAATGCTCATCCTGTTCAAGCCAACTGACTTGACCTGAAGATAATGAAAGTTCCATATGCAGAGGATTTGCAGGATTGGACCTTTAATTTGGGAGTCATTGCTGAATGTGCCAGAGACTTTAATAAGAATTAGAACAACATGAATATACATAACTCACACTCTACACAAATCCGGAGATTTAACCTTGTACAAATTAATTTTAGTGAGCATGAACAGTGTGCTCAACACTGTATAAAAAAAGAGGAGGATACCACCCATGCCCCAAGGAGCTTACATTCTAAATATACAAACAGTACATATAAACAGAATGACATATAACGCACCAGATAATGGGTTTAACTACAAGTGAAATCATCAAGATTTGTTTTTTATTTAACAACATATCTTTTGTTGGTTGTTTAACATTGATAAGATTTTGTGGAATATGTAAGCTTTAAGAAGCGGTCTCACAAAGAGTGGTCTCTTTATGCTCCAGGAGAGGGAGGCAGTTCAAGATGGAAGAGGTAGCATATAAGAAGGCATGAAGACAAGAATGGGAAGAGGACAAAGGAAGCAGCTAGATAAAAGTAAAGAGTTGAAGTGGGTGTTTAGGAATGAATGAGAGAAAAAAATGTAGACAGGAACAGACTCATGCATAACCTGAGGGTTCTGAACTTCATGTATCAGCTGAGGAAAGCCAGAGAAAGGGCTGAAGAGTCTGTGTGGCAGGTGACAAATGCTTTTGGAAGGGAGAACCAATTTCACATCTGACAATAAAACATAACTGAAGTATGTACACAAGAGTCCTTACAGATTATGACATGACAAAATTGGATCTAAATGTTCTCAAATACAGGAAACTGTTTTCCCTACTTTCTAGAATGGAAAGTAGTAGAGCCACTGGATTCTGCCACATTGTAGCAAAAAAATAATAAAATGTGATTATTTTTTAAACCTCCCCAGTAACATTATCTCCATCACGCTCTCCTCCTTTGAACCTGTCATTGACTTTGAGGTTTCTCATCTGATCTCCTCTAAGCCCCCTTCAACCTGCCCCAGTGACACCCATGCCTTCCACTCCCCTTTTCTCACCTCTCCCATCAGATCCCACATCCTGACAATACAAGCACACTACTGTTTCCCACGTCCTCAAAAATCTCCACTTTAGACGTCTCACCTCTCTTTCTGACTACAGTCCTCCCTTTTTTCCTTCATCTTTAAAACTCATTGAATATGCTGTCTACAACTGTTGACTTAAGTTCTTCAAACTCCATTATGGATCCCCATTGAAACTGCACTCACTGAGGTCTCGCATGAATTCTTCATGGCCAAATCAAAGGTCTCAACTCTACCCTCAATGATCTCTCAGCACTTTTTAACAAACATTCTCCTTCTTGACAAATTTGTTCTCCTTGCCTTTTATGTCACCATCTTCTCCTGGTTCTCTTCATCTTTTCCAATCATTTCCTCAGCATTTCATTGCCCCCTTTCTCTGACACTACTGACATCATCACCATGTTCCATGTCACTTAGATCTGTAATCGAGATGTCATCTTTTATTCCACTCTCTCTCTAGCTCCACACATCAAAAATATGTTCAAATCTTGCTGCTTCTTCCTCAAAAACATTTTTAAGATCTAGAATTTTTTCTGTCTGAACAACTAATACTCTCACCCAAGCCCTAATCATCTCCTGTCTTTACTAATGCAATCTCCTCCTTTTCTATCCTGGAAAATCCACTTCAGTCCACTCAAGTCCATCCACATAGGGGTTAAGATTCTGCCCATATTGCTCCTCCTCTTTTGAGTACATCCACTGGCATCCCTTTCCCATCAGATATTCAATTTTCTTCTCATCTTTTAAGGTCCTTCAGTACGCTGTCCCTAACCACACATCCATTCTTCTATCTTACTGTGTTATCCCTCACCTCATCTCTTCCAGGTCGCTAATAATGCCAGCCTCGATTGTCATCTCTAAATTAATTTGTATAGTCATTACCCTGTTGTTCTTCAAATCCCTCCTCAGCATTCACTTCAACTGTGAGAACTATATGAAACGTCCAATTAATAAAGGACAAGTAGGTATACAGAAGGGATTTTTTTTTTTTTAAATGACTCACACAGCTACTTAGCCATGTGTTCCTATCACCGTTGCCTTTATCCTTCATTTTTTAGTTTGTTACACCACTTGTAGCAATTTATTTAAAATTATATTGTAAACACTTTGGGGCAAGGACTGTCTCCTACTATGTGTTTGGACAGCACCTAGCATACAGGGTCCCGATCTTGATGAGGTACCTGGGTGCTTCTATAACCTAAATACATAAATGATATACTCCAACAAGGAGAAAAGTCAGTTCAGATCTCAACTAGTGCCCATATACCAATAAGCAAGAACAACAATCCTGAAAAATTGGAGAACAACTCTGAGTTCTACCCAAGAATTATTTAAATGGAAAGTACAGTAACAGTGTCCGCTTCCTGCTTTCTTTTTAAAGGTATTTCATTTTCCAAGTACCAGACTATATATTTATGTACTCATCCAGGCACCCCAAAATAAAGTCACATGTTAACACTGCTTCTCAGCTAAGATTTACATGAATCCTACATTCTCCTGGTTGTCACTTTTGACAAAAATATTCATTTTTCTATTTCCAAGCCAGCCTTTATTGTACACCAAAACTGTGAAGGCCAGAGGTACTCAAGATACAATTTTTCAGCTGGAAGCCTGTGTACTTCTTGCTGTACCTCCTTCTACATTATTTATATGAAGGAAATGCCTGTTAAAATGGAAACAGAGAGGCTTGCTTTAAAATTTTCATCTTCCTTTTCAGGAATCTGTTTAGAGATTTATGGGTGACAGCATTTTGGAACTGTACGACACACAATGCCGTGGAATCTCCTTCCTTAGAAGTTTTTAAGGTTAGGCCTGACAAAGCCCTGGCTGGGGTGATTTCGTTGGGGATTGGTCCTGCTTTGAGGAGGGGGTTGGACTAGATGACCTCCTGAGGTCCCTTCCAACCCTGATATTCTATGATTCTATGACATTCTGATTGTAAATGCTTTTTCAGATATTTTGCTACCACCAATCCCACCCTTGAAGAAGTGCTTGTACATGACCTACCATAAGCTGCTGCCCAAGCTATGGGCATAAAAGTTTTAATTTCAGTGTCATCAATTTGCTGTTCATGGGCCACTGCTGCATCTTCCTCCCCTACAATCACTTCCATGTAAACCTCATCAGCAATTTCTGCAACATCTAAGAGAAAAGGAAATTAAGAATAAACAGCATTAATAATAATTTCACATAATTGAAAATAAAAACCCTGTCCGCAAAAAAAGGCCACCTACTTACTTAAATCTTCATCTTCATGCTGAGAATCATTTACAGTCATGTAAACCATTTTTTCTCTTGGAATACGAACACTGTTTTGATCAAGTAGTCCCACTCCATGATCATTCTCAGATTCACTCTCCACAATGTCTACCGTGCCTCCTAATTAAGACGACCAGAATAAAAGTGTTTTTTTAAAGTACATTTCTATCAAATTACATTCTAAACTGAAAAATAATATAAAAAATGTTTATATTCTTTAACATTTAGAATCCATGGCTCTTCACAAATGACTTGAGAAAAGCCATAGTCTCAGAGTATACAGGATTTCAGAAGCGAAGTTAGAATATTCCAAAATGACCATGCTGATTTACCTAAATCATCTTCTCCAGGATCAGCTTTGAAGATATATACTTTGATGACTTCTGGACAAATGCTGTCCACTTTACACGGATCACTTTCTGACTCTGCTTCCATGGTAATTTCAGCAGAACCTTCATGTTCTATCTTTCCAGTATCATCCACTACAAAGACAAATTATATTATGATCACACAATCTATACAAACAGCTGCAAATGAGAGAGGATTCACTTTATCATTTCAGTTTGAAAATGGTTAAAAATGAAAATAAATTTACTGGTTTGACGCTGTAGTGGAAGAAGCCACACAAAGAATTGCTTAAGATTCCTTAAAAAAAAAAAGAGAGAGAGAGAGAGCGCGAGTGAGAGACAGAAGCAAATCCAAGACGCAAGATTTTCATCTTCTAGATAAGGTAAAAGTGATAATCTGCATCACCCTATTAGAAAAAATAGCAGCAGCATTCTTACGTAAGAACGTAAGAATGGCCATACTTTGGGTCAGACCAAAGGTCCATCCAGCCCAGTATCCTGTCTACCGAGGAGTGGCCAATGCCAGGTGCCCCAGAAGGAGTAAACCTAACAGGTAATGATCAAGTGACCTCTCTCCTGCCATCCATCTCCACCCTCTGACAAACAGAGGCTAGGGACATCATTCCTTACCCATCCTGGCTCATAGCCATTAATGGACTTAACCTCCATGAATTTATCCAGTTCTCTTTTAAATCCTGTTATAGTCCTAGCCTTCACAACCTCCTCAGGCAAGGAGTTCCACAGGTTGACTGTGCGGTGTGTGAAGAAGAACCTTTTATTTGTTTTAAATCTGCTGCCCATTAATTTCATCTGATGGCCCCTAGTTCTTATATTATGGGAACAAGTAAATAACTTTTCCTTATTCACTTTCTCCACACCACTCATGATTTTATATACCTCTATCATATCCCCCCTTGGTCTCCTCATTTCCAAGCTGAAAAGTCCTAGCCTCTTTAATCTCTCCTCATATGGGACCTGTTCGAAACCCCTAATCATTTTAGTTGCCCTTTTCTGAACCTTTTCTAATGCCAATATATCTTTTTTGAGATGAGGGGACCACACCTGTACGCAGTATTCAGGATGTGGGCGTCCACGGATTTATATAAGGGCAATAAGATATACTCCATCTTATTCTCTATCCCTTTAACGATTCCTAACATCCAGTTTGCTTTTTGGACTGCCGCTGCACACCGAGTGGACGTCTTCAGAAAACTATCCATGATGACTCCAAGATCTTTCTCCTGATTAGTTGTAGCTAAATTAGCCCCCATCATATTGTATGCATAGTTGGGGTTATTTTTTCCAATGTGCATTACTTTACATTTATCCACATTAAATTTCATTTGCCATTTTGTTGCCCAATCACTTAGTTTTGTGAGATCTTTTTGAAGTTCTTCACAGTCTGCTTTGGTCTTAACTGTCTTGAGCAGTTTAGTATCATTTGCAAACTTTGCCACCTCACTGTTTACCCCTTTCTCCAGATCATTTATGAATAAGTTGAATAGGATTGGTCCTAGGATTGACCCTTGGGGAACACCATTAGTTACCCCCCTCCATTCGGAAAATTTACCATTTATTCCTACCCTTTGTTCCCTGTCTTTTAAACAGTTCTCAATCCATGAAAGGATCTTCCCTCTTATCCCATGACAACTTAATTTATGTAAGAGCCTTTGATGAGGGACCTTGTTAAAGGCTTTCTGGAAATCTAAGTATACTATGTCCACTGGATCCCCCTTGTCCATATGTCTGTTGACCCCTTCAAAGAACTCTAATAGATTAGTAAGACATGATTTCCCTTTACAGAAACTATGTTGACTTTGGCACAACAATTTATGTGTCTGACAATTTTATTCTTTACTATTGTTTCAACTAATTTGCCCGGTACTGACGTTAGACCTACTGGTCTGTAATTGCCTGGATTACCTCTAGAGCCCTTTTTAAATATTGGCGTTACATTAGCTATCTTCCAGTCACTGGGTACAGAAGGAGATTTAAAGGACAGGTTACAAGCCATAGTTAATAGTTCCACAATTTCACATTTGAGTTCTTTCAGAACTCTTGGGTGAATGCCATCTGGTCCCAGTGACTTGTTTTAAGTTTCTCAATTAATTCCAAAACCTCCTCTAGTGACACTTCAATTTGTGACAATTCCTCAGATTTGTCACCTACAAAAGACGGCTCAGGTTTGGGAATCTCCCTAATATCCTCAGCCGTGAAGACTGAAGCAAAGAATTCATTTAGTTTCTCCACAATGACTTTATCATCTTTAAGTGCTCCTTTTGTATCTCCATCGTCCAGGGGCCCCACTGGTTGTTTAGCAGGCTTCCTGCTTCTGATGTACTTAAAAAACATTCTGTTATTACTTTTTGAGTTCTTGCACTACTTGATGAAACAAGGGCAGCTCTTATGCCCTATTTCAACCCAAGCTAGCCAAAATATACTGGTGATGAAGGCAGTAAGAGATAGGAAACAGCCACAGTGAAGAACACAAAACTGCTTCACAACTTCTCTAGGTTGCCCTTCCATGACCACTAATATAGAGAACCAGTACCACAATTTGGAGCAAAGAGAAGATGAATGTTATTTTGGGATACTTCCTGATGGTTGTCAAACTGCAGTAAGAAGAGGGGAAAAAACAGCATAGTAGTACTTATTCTACAGCCCAGGTTTCATACACTTCTTCAATTTTTAATGACGTTCTCCCCTCTACACACACATCCAACAAGCTATTAACTCCCTTCCCATCAAGAGCTGTCCTTTAGTCCTCTCCCATAAGGCCACACATTACAGATGTCCCTTCAGTTGAGAACTTGGCCTACCTCCCTTCTAAGTCTGTTAATACTGCTCCTTTAGTTGGTTAGAAAAGGGGTTAACAACACAAAAACATTAGATCTGTCTTTTCCCACTCACCAAGAAGAAGTATTTTAAGCAATCCCAGACCCTGCTTGCTAATAAAAGAAGGGACCAAGTTCAGTTTCAAACTAATGAATTGCCACTCTAACACTGACAAATTCTGATTCCATCAATTCCTGTTAACTTCCCTACAGAAAGGAATTTAAATTGTATGTAGTATTACAGTCCTATATCCATTCCCCAGTATTATTTTATATTCACTACACAACAATCTCTTAAAGGAAGACTGTGCCTGTTCCATGGCTGCTCCTCAACGGACTTCCTCCAAGCACCAGAATGAAAATATAGTTCACACACACATACCCACATTCATGTGATAAATTTATTTTTCATGCAGATTTTACTCACCTGCTCTGTGCCCACTAAGCCACTAGTACTGGTACACTTCTAACACTTGCAATCTCATAAGCAGCTTCAGAAATCTGACATCTTTTAAAAACACATATCATAACAAAATGTTTCTTTGCCCAAATGTGGACTTTTATCCAAAAATATTAATTTCCACAGGCTTACAAAGGCCACTATCTCACAACCTTACAGGGACTTCCCCTTTCCAACAGGATCCGACATTTTCTTCTAGCACTGGCAGAGTCCAAAGCACTGGACTTAAAATATATTATGTTATCTACAATAAATACTTTAAGTCTCTTTTTGAGGTTTTTATGGCTCCTTTAAAGTCATGTATAGTTTGGAATCATGGTAACAAAAGGCACAAAGTTTAGAGGAAAAGAAATGCAAAACAGTACCAATAAAATCTTTTAAAATGCTAAAAATTTTCTAATAGCTTTCTGTAACATGTGGCATATACAGAGTACATGATGACATGGTATAAAAGTCTTATTGGCTCATCTGGAATTATCTTCATTAGTCAATCATGGTTTTGCCACTCATGAACAATGCAGCCATCCTGAGCATCATGATGACCTCCTTTGTAAAGTGCTTTGAGATATACTGATGCAAAGCACTATACAAGACTAGGTATTATTATTATTATTGTGCAATTATGTCAACATAAAACCTTTATACCACATACAATCTATGTATTCTGTCTCTCATCTGTACTATACATATGTTTACATATGCATAAAATTTCTCAACAAGGAATGTAAATTAGTAGCTATCACTATTTGCAGAGAATATTATGCATTATATTACATTACAAAATGTTCTTTAATCTACTAGTCCCATCACTAGAACTGGCAGCAGGAATGCACCAAACACTATTTTTTCAAGTGAATGATGAATGAACACTGCACAATATATAGCTTCCAAAGTCCCAGAAAACCAAGAGTACTATCTGAAATGCCTTTAGGAACAAGATCCTAGATCAAGAGACAATGTCCTTGTTAACATAGCTGTAATGAAACTCAGAATCTTTTAAATGGAGAAAAAAGGTAAGACATTATGGTGATATGTTATTACAGATCACTTTGAAAATGCAACCTTACAGTAGATGTTCTCTGCTACCTGGATGCACTTTTATAAAAAATTCCTTGGAATATACATGAGACCCCCAACCATAAATAAAATTCTGGCATAGGGGGGGAAAATGTTTTGCTATCATTCCTCAAGCATACTTTTTGTTTTGTTCCTTCTGTTGGATTTAATTACTCCCTTCTGGATTGGCTATCAGCACTGTCCATCATGTCTATATTGTGCTTTCTCATCAATAGGGCTTGATACTGCACCACTGAAGTCAATGGGAAATTTGCCACTGACTTAAACGGATGCAGGGACAAGTCCTTAACAAGGAAAAAAATAACTGAAAGTTCTACAGCCCAGAATACTATGTTGGGCAGGGATTGTTTTTGGTTTTTGTTTTAAAACAATAAACTTCTAATTGTAGAGTCTGGTGGTTTTTTGTTTTTTAAATAATATTTGTAGTAGAGAAGGTTTCTGGCTTATGAATCAGAAACTCAGTTGCTTCTCCTCCAGACAATGGATAAGGTCTTCCTACGCTGGAGAGTAATCTTTGTGAAAGATGTAATTTTAAGGCAATTGGTGCATATTTCAACATACAAAATTATAATTTGTTTCCTGACTGCCCTTTACATTATATAAAAACCTCAGATATGATTCCTATTTAATGTAAGTATCCTTTAATAATCCTATTTAACAAACAAAACAAAAACATGCCAAACTTTTTAAATGCGAGTACGTGTAGAAATGTAAGACCAAATTTTCCCCTTGGAGGAAAAATTCCCACACATTTCTGGGAGAGTCCGCAGCATTAACATGCTAGCAGTGCTTGGCAGATTAGAGGAAAAGAGTAGAAAATATGATAGACAGTGCACTAAGTTCAATAGGAGAAAAATGGGGAAGAAAGGATGAGAAAAGAGTAAAACAGAAGACAAGATCAGAGATAACAAGGAAAAAAGGAAAAGGAAATCAGAAGGTGAGATGGAAACAAGGGGGAAACAAAAATATATCCCAGCAGGAATAACACCATTTCCCTCTCCAATTGGCTCTAACTATAAAGCATGTTTGCACTGAAATATAGTTTGGCTGCAGCTGCTGGCCATTGTCTGCAATCCACAGTGTAGCTGGGTGGTTGATTAGCGATCAAGACATGTAGTGTGCCTGCCACACTGAAGCATCTATCTATACTGGTTTATTTGGGCTTTGGTATCGTCCTTGTAATTACTTATTTTAGGGTGCAGTCTAAAAATGTTATTTTGGTTACATAGTGAATTTTTTTTTAAATGAACAATTTCCACGCATTTTTCTGTATTTTTCTTCTCAATCTCAGTTAGAGAAAATGAGGTTTACAAACATCAACCTGGTCAATGTTTAAAATGTGAAGCCTCTTAGATGACTGAATTTTTAATTCAAATACAGGACCTATCTATGGGTACTACCCCATACCTGTCTTACCCATGAATGCGCCAAACACAGGATGCTGCCATTTTCTTATATTCTCCCTCCTAGAAGTAAAAAAGGAAAATGTGTTCCTATCTGTTAATTTAATTTCTCAAAGAATGCACGCTCACCAGTTTTTACTAAAGGATTGTGGCCTTCCCAGTAAGTACACTGGGCCCTTGTTAAACTGATCACAACCCATGTTACTGAAAAGAAGAGCTAGAACTACTTTACTCCAAAGCTGTAAGATGTAACTTTTATAAATATTAACTAAAATCTGATAAACTTTATAAAAACTTAGTAAATGAACTGGCTATGTTTTGATTCCTCTATACCAGAATTTTACTTCTGGGTGGAGATTGCTTCTCTAAGAAAATAAATAAAAGCAAAACAAAACAGATAACCTAAGAAACTAGATACTTTTTCTAAAACAGAAGTTTCCAAACTATGGTCCACAAGGCACCTGCTGGTGGTCTTCAGAGAGCTCACCGATCACATGATGCTGGCTCTTTTCTCATTTCCAGTTGCTAAATTTACTTTAAAAAATGGCAAAAAATACACTTTCCTAATGTTACTTTTTTTTGTATTCAATTGCTATAGTTGCTACAGTGATTTTGTGTGATCACAAATGGAAGAGGAAGGTGGACTGCACAATTGTGCACAAACGTAGAAGTGGTCCATAAAATAATCTGTTAATGTAGTCCACAAAATGAAAAATCTTGAGAACCCCTAATCTAAAGCATATCTAGATAGTCTCCATCTGGAAGAATAACAGTAAGACAAAGAGGTAATAAAGGAATGACTAAGAGCAGTACAAGGAAAAACAAAATATAGCTTAACAGATTAATTCAATGTTATTAATATATAATTGTCTACTATACTACTACTGTAACGTGGTGGACAACGGAAGCGTTATAAGGACTTGCTGAAGGACAACCTAAAAAAATTTAATATTGACATTGATACTTGGGAGACACTTGCCCAGGATTGTTTAAAATGGAGTGAAGTCCTACGTGATGGTCCCCTGCATTTTGAACTTGCTCACCGACAAGCCGAAGAGGACAAGAGGCACAGGAGGAAGGAGAGACAGGTCTCCAGTCATGATCAACAGCCTCCTGCTGAGCCTGAAAACATCTGTCCTCATTGTAATAGAACATGTGGTTCAAGGATTGGCCTTATTAGCCACCTGAGGACCCATAACTCCCATGGAAGATGATCATACTCAGTAACAAATGATCGCCCATCATCATCATTCTACTACAGCATTTGCTTCCCACCAAACATTAAATCTAAAATGAAAAATTCTTATATATGAACGAATTGCACTACATACTATGTCAAAATGTGACCCTGGAAAGACCAAATGGTATAATCTTCTTACATTTCTCTATTCCAAAAATATACAAAGTGGGAACAATTCAGGTGCCATCCTTTTACATGTACATACTCATCAATAAATGCATCATCAATCCAGCCCCTGAATCCAAAAAAATTACTCCATATTTACATCAATTTCACTAAGATAAGAATCTGGCCCCAAGTCAGTGTAGAACAATAAGAACGTGAGTTCTGTCCTTACGTTGCCAAAAATTCTCAGTATCACAGATAACAGACAAAATACTTAGGATAAGTTGTTTGCCAGCTTCTAGAACAACTTGCTTAGTTTAGTATTTCCTTAACGCAAAAGGTTGTTGCATTCTTCCATAATGTTTATACTCAAGTAGGTTCCTATACAGGCTGTATTTCCCAAACTGACCTTCTGCTCAATCTGAACATTTACACTGTTTATTTGTATTTGAAAGGCCAGACTTTCTGTTCACTGAAAGTGGCAATTTTACTTCCTGATGTAGACTAGTATATCTTGTGCCCACTTTCTTTTCCACACAGAACACAGTTATGATGGTGTCCAACACAATGCCAGGCCATCCTGACATTTCTTTAATGGTAAGAGGACACTGCGAACTTCCTACAATCCCAAGAAACAGAACTCTATCATAGATAAGTTTCCCAAGACTCAAGGCTGATATCTGTCATTAGTCGGTCTTGGTGGGCTCTGCAGCAAAGTAGCTCCAATTCCCATAATTTGGCTCCTGTCTACCCCGCACAGTAAAAACTAAGCTCTTGAATATAACTCTTACCAATGTATCCTAATGTCTTCCACCTTATGATCAACACACAGTGATCTCAAACATTCTTGGGCAGGACAGTTATGCACAGTACCATTATAATGGTTAGATAGGGTCTGACAGCAAATGTTACTTTGAGGGAAAAAACTATTATTATGTCTTGCACCTTTAAGAATCTCCTCAAGAGAAAATAGCTCTTTACTCCCAGGTTGTTGATGAAGACAGCCTGTAAAACAAAAACATTTTTTATATCTGCTACAAAACCATGATTCTTCACTACTGAAGCCATATGGATTATGGTTCTGTTGACTAGGTCCATTGCTCTTGACTTTATAAAAATATCATCCAGGGGGGTGGGGGAGAATGTGCCCCTTCTAAACCTAAGTAATTATACAATCACTGTTACCATCTTTGTGAATACCCTTGGTTCTGAAAAGGTCCTGTACTGAAAATGTTGGTTCTGGTACATGAATCAAATATTTCTTACTCTAGGCCTGATTAGGATGTGAACGTAATGTGCCTGCTATACCTGTTGACATCATACAATTTCCTAGATTTGCGGCATACTGGACCAATACAAAGTTTCCTAGATTAGCCTTCATTTCTTCAGATTTCCCATATTGATTATTTATATTTTACCATTCTTATTGTACAAAATATACTGAGAACATCCAGCACAACTTCTCTTCTGATGGAGCTGTTTCTATTGCCCCTGTTCAGCGACAAAAAGCTAATTGCATGTCTCCTGCTTTGACGAACTGAGTAAAATCCGGAATGTAGAAACCTTAATTTCAGTTGGATGTCCAGCTCTAAGGTACTGTCCTCCAAGATAAACTCCAACATCCTTCTGTCTATGGCCATTTTTTAACATTTTATTAAAATGCTACATTTCCATTTAGGGAGAAATGGCTTTCCAAATCATAATTTCGGTCTATGGCTAGAGGAGTTGGATTGATGTGTATCTGTCCATAATCTGTCCCCTTTTGGCCAAGATATCTCAAAAGTCCTCCTTAAATGACTTTTTCTGGCATGGATAAAAGGAAAAGTGTGGTTTATCAAAACTCTTGGAATCCTTTCCCATGCTGCTTAACAGCTGGCAGTGGTTTTCATTCTCTGCTTAGGGATCCAAAGGCAGAGCTGAGTTAGGTATAAATAGCCAGGACCCAGTTCAGAACAAACAACTGAGTTTCTGAGGGCAAAGACAGAGTATCTACACAAAAAGAGAGCATCGCTAGTGGTAAGAAGCATTATCTTGGAAGCAATATCCAAGGAAATCAAGGCAGTCTCATTTACATGCTAGATTCCATTTGTAATGGGAAAAGGATGATTCAAACAGTAGATAAATTTGCTGAAGGAAAAAGTCTCACAGAATGTAGATCACTAAGACAGGTACTATCAGAAAAGAAAATGCAGTTCAATCCATAAATGAGAAGAGAGGAAGAAGGAATAAGAAAAGCATGTGTGGAGCCATTCAATTGTCAGAGTAGCAGCCGTGTTAGTCTGTATCCACAAAAAGAAAAGGAGTACTTGTGGCACCTTAGAGACTAACAAATTTATTTGAGCATAAGCTTTTGTGAGCTACAGCTCACTTAGCTGTAGCTCACGAAAGCTTATGCTCAAATAAATTTGTTAGTCTCTTAGGTGCCACAAGTACTCCTTTTCTTTATTCAATTGTTAGACACTCATTCAACCATTCTCACCTGAGCAACAGCTAAACCAATCTTGAAAAATGAGATGATGATCAGATTAAGAAGAAGCCAGGTACAAAGAGTAGCCTATCCAGCAAAGGGAAAACAATGAAAGGGAACCAACCGACAGAAAGAAGGTGGCAAGTGATCTTACCTAGGAATTCCAATGAAGAATATGGGACAGGTAACTTGTGACCCATATAAAGTGAACAGAGTAATATTCTGCCTCTCAAGTGATGGGCAAAAGTATTCCGAGGAAAACAGGCAAATGTTCATGTATTGTAGTACACATGGAAACCGGCAGCATTTAGATACTATGATGCAGGTACCTTAGATTAAGTCAACCTCACAAAATTCTACTCACCCATTTGCCCAGGATGCATAATTTAGATAAATATAAGTGCAAAAAGTTGTGACAGAATCAAGGATGATCTCTGGGACTTGGGGGGGGGAATTAAAGGTGAGATTGATGTTGGTGGTGATCTTCTCTGAGAGCCATCTGGTACCAAGTGCAACTGAAGAATGGAGAAGATTGAGCCTGAAGACCAAGACAGACATACACTGTAGACGTAAAGAGGAGGGTTTTGAATTTAAAGATCATTTGATTTTTTTTCTATAATGAAGTGACTATTTAGATTAGACAATCTCCACTTAAGAGGGATTACTAACCTCCTGACTTCAAAACCAGTAGAACTTGTTAGGCAGGCTTTAAATACAGTAGAAGGTAATGGAGGAAACTTTCATTTAACTCAAATTCTAGAATGTACGTTCAATTCAAAATATAAAGAAAAACAATAGATACGCTTTGCAACAAAGGGTGAATATAAAATTTTAAATTTACTTAAGTACCTGAGCTAGAAGAGACAAATATATTACAAAAATATTTAAAAACACACTGGCATTTAATAGCAATGAAAGTAAAGAATCAAGTCAGTGAAGGAACCACCCTGGATCTACTTCTCACCAAGTGGAAGTAACTGACTAAGAATAAAAAATCTTGGTTCTGTTAAACATGATGAGGTTATCTCATGTTTTCAATCTCTCTACAGTTAAGAAGTACAAAAGGATGGTTTCTTAGTTAGGGACCATTAAGTCGATCTCCATATTACTTTAAAACACAGCTACACAAGGGTATTCAACACTAGGAAGTCAAATGTTAGGGAATTAAGAAATCAAGTGATCATGGAGGCAAGGAGAAGAAATATTCAAATCTATGAGTGCAGAAGATGATATTATAGTTAAGCCAAAACAAACTACAATTCCATTAAAAAAAGAAATATTCAAACAACAACATGCAGACAATGAAGAACTAGTCAAAGAACCTGTACTGGAAACAAAGCAAGAATCAATCAATATATGACGTCAGTTAAGTTCCATTATTTGAGTCATTAAAATCTAGATAAAACAAATAATCCTGCAAGGGTCAATGTAAATGGGCTAAATGATACAATATGTCTGTTCTATTTCAATGATTCTACGACAAAAACCTGTTTAATATCTTTCATAAATTATATAGGACCCAAGAATGTTAATCAGATAACACCATTAAACTCAGTGTTAGTTTGAGCAAAGGCTTATTTCCCACAGAGGAATTAACTTTATGATTTGGTGGTGTCCCTCCCACACCCACACTCCTGTTTCAATATTGCAACTCTAATAGACCATTCTACTGGTACAAAGGGGCTTAAAAATATTCAAAAACCAAAATCTTGAGTTCAAGGGAGCTTCCCAAATATGTGCAATAGTGGCTGTCCTTTTTGCTAATAGTGTACCTTCACATGTTCAGTTTATTCAAGAGAAGAAACATGTTATAATAGAAAAGAAAAAAGTTATTGCTACCTGTATTTATATATCTAAAAGAGGAGCTTAGCAAAAACACTAAGGATAGTATTTCAGATGCAAGACATTTTTCAAACTGCAGAAAAATAGAACAGTTCTGTGGCTGTCCCTCTTCCACTTATGTGAAACCATTCTTTTGCTTTCTTAGTGATTTTGCAACATATACATTTGTCTAAATGTATATGCTGGAGCAATGCCAGGTTTATTTCCTATAGTTGTTATTAAGTGGCATTTTACATGTTACAGAAAGTATTCACATAAAATATTGTTCTGTAAACTAATACATGAGTATTTTATTTTAAAAGGCTTATTTTAATAATCAGATAGCTGGAAAAATTACTTTATCTATATTAGCTTCATAAATAAACCACCTCAGCAGGAACACAATTATAACAGAAAATATTCATGCATATTTATGAGACTTCGTTTTTATAAACATTTCAGAAAGCTCTCTTTCTCTCTGGCATTATTTAAAAGGAACAAAAATTTTCAAACAGCACCCCAGTCAATGTCATTCACTCTATCTTTTACTGCTTTCCCCATAAACTTACAGGAAATCATAAGGTAATCTTCACAGTTGCCCTTATCATCTTGGTGCTGCACAGGGATTCCATTGGCATCAATCACTGCTTCTGAGGCACAGTCTGCTACCAACACTTCTTCAGAAACTACATCTTCTCCCAGACTATCGGTGACAATTTCTGCTTCTACAACATTATCATGAACCACATGTTCCACATGCCCAACTTCAGGTACATGCATTGATTCACTTGCCAGTACATGTTCTGGTATAGACAATGCTGCTGCTGCTATGTCAGAAGCTAAAACATCATCTGGAACAGTGCAGTGTGCTAAAGAAACTTCATCTGCTACCTCTGTGCCCAGCACTTGTTCAGGAATAATGACAGTTTCAGACACATCTGCCTCCTCCATGATATCTGAACACTGAACATCCTCAATAACAACATCCTCAATGACATCTTGGATGACTACAGAATCTGGATCGTCAGGAACAAAGTTATGCACAGTTATGTCTGAGTCCACCACATCTGAAACAAATACTGTTTCTTGCACTTCCACAACAATCTGATCTCCATCCATATGTGCTGCATCAGACCCTGAAAAATATAATTAAACCAATGTTTAAAACATCCACAGTAATTCAAGGAACATGGCTGATATTTATCAGCTGCAAATTATTACAATTTGTCTTCAGCTTATAAACAACATATCTATCTACCACAAGCATTCTGGTATCTTTGACCATATCTATTTACAGAAAGACATGGTAGTTGAAAAAGCACTAAAAAACTTACTTTCTTATTAGCCACTGGCATTTCTTTGACAAATTAACATAGACCAGTTTTCTAGCATTCAACTAAAAGAGACCATAAATTTTGTTATGGGTAAGGTCAGCCATTTTTGAGCCTCTGCCATAACCCCCAAACACTTCTCCTTTCAGAGTATCCTGTAGCCAGTACATTTTAGTTACATTGTTCTGAACTAAAAATAAAATCACAAGTACAGCATTCAGTCCAAAAATAATAACAAAACAGCCCAGCACCATTCAGTAACGACAACGGACTGGTTATAATCTATTTTATGTTTAACATGAAGGGCCTCAGATGCTTTATCTCCTGTCAGACCTGTTGGGTCAAAAAACGCGTTTGGCTCATGTGGCTGCAGTTCAAGTCCATCTTCATCCATGGCCTTTAATTCTCATCAGTCACAGTGCCTGAAAAAAATAAAGAAGAGAAAGGTTACTTGCCCAGTAACTGTAGTTCTCAGAGAGTTCCCTATGCATATCTCACACTCTTATTCAAGAAGCGAAATCCTAGCCCCATTGAGGTCAAAAGCAAAATGCCCCTGGACTTCAGTATGGCCAAGATTTCACCCAAGTTGCCTGTGCGGTTCCTAAATCTCTGGAAAGCCATACCCTTTAGGGCTCCCAAAAGCATCTCATGTGACTGAACATTCAGAGCTTGAACAAAGCGTAGATGACCCCTACACACCTCCGTTCATTTTTCCTGAACCTCATACTTCAAGGAGGTATAGAAAACTCTGAGGAAGAAGGGCAGAGAAAGCGAATACATACAGATATTCCCCAAAGAGGGAAACCTCTGCAAATTTCCACTCATGAGAGACTGGTAAGCAGTACAACCCAGATGGATGATGGGCTGAGGAGTTCTCAAATTACTAATGATTACAAAATTACTCAAGGTGAGTAAAGGTAGATGTCTAATAGAATCAGAAATGGACACTGCTCTGGGGTCCCTTATGTTCACAGCCTTTGGCAGTCAGAAAGGAACTAAGGTAGCTAGGGCTTGCATTTCATACCTCCCTCAGGGTCCCATATGGTTATTGCCACAAGGTTCCAGACCCCCATGTCACAGGCACTTTGAATCTCATCAGTGAGATTATGCAGAGGCTCCCCGGAGAAGCGTCACCCATTTGCTTTTAGACTAAAAACACCATCTGGTCTCAAACACTATCAAATTTAGAATTCTATCAACTCTCTATAGTTTGATACAGCGTCAAAACTTCTTTGATGAATAGTAACTGATTAGATCTTAAATCACCCTATCCCCCCAAAAATCTAAATACTAAAAGGTTAAGAAATTCTCATTACAATTTACCACTCTAACCTTAACTCTGCCCCCTTGCATATATGCTTTAGAATTAGGGTTGAGCAAACCAGTCTGGCCAAAATAAGAGCCAGTACAAATCCCAAGCTAGGGGGATTTGATGTGGTAAGACTAGGGAGAGGCCACAGAATCTCCTTGAAGACTTCTTCCAATAGGAAGAATTATGTCAGTAGGAGGAAGGCATGTGGTGTTCCTCCCTCCAAACACTTTTGCCAATAATGGGCAGGAACCCCCCACTATCACCATAATGCCTTATTACAATGCATGAGCCCAATATAAAGAGTTAAGATTTTTGTGGAAACCTTAACTGAAAACGTCAACAATTTGTTTTCATTCTCCATCTTTCCTTTATATTAATTAAGTTTTTGCATGGGGGAGTTTATCTGAAATATAAACAAACAAACATTTCCAAACACACACACCCAGCAGCAAATATATTTCAACCCCATCCTTGCACAACCTAATCCTCTGCTACTCCCAGCTAACAAATCCTCCTGTTAAGAAAAATAATGTAAACAAGTTGGGAGTGGGGGGGTGAAGGAGAGGGAGTGTAGCCAGAAATTAAACTATGAGAACAGCAGTTGCAGTCTGAGGTAATAATGATACTTTGTTCATGGACTCCTTTGTTACTTGGAAAAGTCCAGTTGAACGATCCTAGATTTTGAAAAGAGATCTACACTGAATAGACTGTGGAGGACTCTAGTCGAAGAAAAGGGATCTGCACTGACAGATTGTTATCGAGTTCTGTTGAGATCAATCAGGCCACTTTGAATGTTAAGATATTATGTCAATGGCACTCTGCCCAAGCAGATCCCTCCACAGATCTAGGACCCCAAATACTCATCAGGAAGAAACTTTTTTAACTCTGGATCTGGGAAACATCAGATTTGTCAACTTTTGTTATCATAGAAAAGCAAGAACTCTAGCACCCCAGGTATTCTAAGATAAACATTTATACAAGTATTAATCACCAGTCCCAAATTTGTTCAGCTTTAGTAATTAAACAAGTTCAGGTCTATTAAGTCTATTAAGAATTTCTTTCCTACAATAGTATGTTTTCCTGTGATGCCTTCTTATGGTTGCTTCTTTTCCTTCTCTCTTTCTCCACCCATTTGGATCTCTCAATCTTTCCCTACATTATGTTCTCTACTGTCTTACCTACATTTTATCATACTACACCCCCAGTCATTTATTGCTCTTTTCTAACTTACCCTCTCTAACATACCCCCCTATGCATCCCCCTCATTAATGCACCCACACAGAACTTGTAAATTTATCAGACACCTAGTAGCAAGAACTAAACTTGGTAGCCAAAAACTGACAAAGAAGACGGAGTGACCTGCTCTGTCCCAAAGCAATGCCAAGTAGAAGTATTATTTATGGACCCTACTTAATGACTCCATCTTGTCATACATATTAACCTTTGATAAGTTAGAGTCTGATGACTTTGAAGCCCCAATTCCCACTGGCTGCTGGAAGAAGCATTCACACTTTCTATTCCCCACTCCCACGCCACGGCCTCCTTGCTCCTGCGAAGGATGTTATCCATCTGTTATCCTATCCCTCCCTCAAATTTCTGGCTACTGCACAGGGAGGTCTCCATTACTCAGCTTCTCCTTTTGGGTCCTTCTCTCCTAGGAATAACTCCATTGCTTTTCTCTACTACTGTTCTAAGTTCCAAAAGAGTGAAATTGACCTGATTCTCATAACTACTCAAGGCTGCCCATAGATTCTGAATAGTAACAGTAAAAACTGACAAGTCTCTGGTCAGTGCTCACCCTGATGCAACTTAGTAAAGATACCAACAACAGTAGAGATGCTAGAGCTGTCCATCTGCAAATTCAGGAAGACAGCATTATATTTGTTTGCACTCTGTTCATGCTCAACCACTGAGATCAGAAATTCTGCAAATGTTATCTTACATTCTGCAAATGTTGATTTCAGTCATCTGAGAAAGCTTTCCAAGCAAGTGGATTTTTAAGATTTAGTGGGGTGAATCAAGGATAGATTTTCTACCACTTGTAACTTGTACAACATAGAAGTTTTATGATTTTTTTTTTTTAAACTAGCCTCTACTGGAATAAATAAGATTTGCCTTAATACATTTTAAGACCCCGATCCTACAACTAGATCCATGCAGAGACTTCTGCACACATGTGGAACCTCAACGGCTTCAAAAAGCCTCTTTGCAGGTATACAGATCCGCCTGCACAGTCAAATCCAACTGCAGGATCAGGGACTAAGTCAGTTTCATGTGGTTCTAGAATAAGTATTATCTTAAATATTATATAGTTTAGTCTGTAAAGCTAAATTATAAAGACAGCGCTAACAGGATGCTTATTATATCTGCTTATATAAGCAATATAGCTTTATTTGGGCAAATGAAAATCAAGGCAAATTTCTGATATGAGAACAGGTAAGAAAAAATATATTTGGAATACAAATTATATTAAAATGCTGGCAATTCAATAAAAAAAACCCTAAAAAACCCTTCATTTCCCCAGATGTTATTTACATCTTTCCCCATAACTCTGACTTTAAATACAATCATTCAAGAAAGCCATGAACGGAGAAAGAACATGTGCAGGAGAGAGTGAGATTATAATATGCCACTGAAACACACATATTCCACTACCCAACCCGCTTCCAAAAGAAGCGAGAGGGGGAAGACTAAGGCCTGGTGTACACTAGAAAATTACGTCAACATAACTACTTTGTTCAGGGGTGTGAAAAATCCACATGCCTGAGCAGCGTAGTTAAGTTAACCTTAAATTCACATGTAAAATTCTTCCGTCAACCTAGCTACTGCCCCTCAGGGAGGTGGATTACCTACGTGGATGGGAGACTATGTCCTGTCAGCATAAGTAGCGTCTACACTGAAGTACTACAGCACTGCACTTGCAAGAATGCCACTAGTATATTAAGTGTAGACAAACCCTAAGATACAGCAAAATCATTTCTCCATCCTTACGGATGAGAGTAATACACAAAAATCCTTCACCCACCTCCATTCCCATAAAAATACCAATACACATAGCAAAATCTCCCTCATCCCTGTACAGAATTTCTTAAAAGCACAACAAAATCCTGACCCCACTTCCACTGGTTAAGAACAATCAGCAAAATCCCTTACCTCCCATCCCCAGTGAAAGACCCCCATCTACATCAGAAGTATAATTGAGTCAGGAGAACCAATTACAAGATTTTCCCTGATCTGGTCACATCCCAGTTTTAAAAGTAGTGTAGTAAATGTAGTGTAGATGGGATCTAATTGTGTCCCCATAATTGGGTTAAAGCCCTGAGCAGTCCAATGCCTTAGCCTACCAGCAACTTATTACTGTGTTGAAACCGGGTTCCTCTGCCTGACTTGATCACTGAGAATGTAACACACACACAAAGGAAGAATCATGTTCAAAACTACAACTTTATAAAGCAAGGGCTCAACTTCACAAGTAAGTCCTAAAACCATGACAAATGTTCCAAATATCGTTAGCTGCTTGTTTCTTTTTCTGCATCTCCCTCAGTTTGGGCAGCAAAACCAGCATAGTTTCCCTGTGGCCTACAGCCAGGCTCCAAACTCATTTTCACTCTCCTGCACTAACTCAGTGCTGGATGTTGGATTCGCAGACACTGGGCAAAAGGCTGTTTCCTCTGGATTAAGAAAAGAGGGCCACGGGGGATGTTTTGGGTCAGACAACGTCTGTGCTGATTTTAATAAAGCCTAAAATCGGGGAAACATTTAGCCCCGAGTATCTCTTTGAAACTCTTCACTGAAGGGGGCTCTACAGCCGGGGCTGGGGGAGAACTCACAGCCCCCGCTAGGAAGGCAGCCATTCTTCCCAGGGAAGGGAGCCTTTCCCGGGCTCCCCCTCGCCCGCAGAGCCCGCTGGCTGGGCAGGGAGCCGTGCCGAGGGCCCCCGCTCGGCGCTCGCAACAAGGCAGCGTTGCCGCGCTCCAGGCACCGCCAGGGGGGAGGGGTGCGTGTCGGGCTGCAGAGCGGCGCGCCCTGCCCTGCCCTGCGCCCTCCCGAGGGCGGCGGCGGCGGCAGGGCGGGCGCCCTCCTCCCTCCGCAGTGCGGGGGCCATTGCTGGCGGCCCTGGCGCTGCAGCGGCCCAGGAAGCCGCCGGGGGCGGACAGCGCCAGCGCCAGCCCCGGCATGGGGGGCTGGGGCCGCCCTCGCTGGCCCGGCCCGCACGCGGGGAAGCCTGGCTGCTGGGACGAGCGATTAATTCAAGATGGCGGCCGGCGCCCTGCCCCCGCCTCTCGCAGCCTCTGTGCCCCGCCGCCATCTTGTCTCCTCCTCCACAGGCTCCGAGAGCCCCCCACGGCCGAGCCCGCGGCCTGGCCCCGCCGCCCCCCGGCCCGGCCCGGCCCAGACCCTGCTCCCCACACGGCCCGGCCCCGGCTGCGCCGCACCCAGCCGCGCGGCGAGAGCTCGGCTCGCGGCCCTACGGCCCGCTCCTGCCGGAGCCCTGGCGCGGCCTAGCTGCGGCCTCCTCCGGGCCTGCACTGCGGCGCCGCGCCGCGGCCTGGTGCGGGCACGGGGAGGAGAAGGCCCGGCCCGCGCTGCTTACCGTGCGGGGTGGCGGGCGGCGGCGCTCGGCTCGGGGCGGCCTCTCGCAGCGCGACTGGGCCGAGCTCGGCGGCGGTGGCTGCGGCGGGGCGGGCGGGAGGGGAGGGAGGGGCCGAGCTCGGAGCTGAGTGGAAGCGGCCAAGCTCCCCGGGCCGGGCCCGCCGTCAGCACGTCACGTCACTGCCCGAGAGAGACCCAGGAAAATGCGGAAGGGAGACGCCGCCGCCGCTGCCTGCGCCGCTCCTCAGGCCAAGCGCCCGGGGCCGCGGGCAGCGGAGCGGGCCCGGGAGTCGGCGGCGCCGTTGCCGGGGAGGACGAACAGGAGGGCGGCGGCTCCTCCTGCTGCTGCCGCCTCCTCCGCTCTAGCTCGGCCGTAAAATTTCGCTCGGGGCTCAGAGCCGCTCAGCGCGGTCCGGGAAGAGGGGAGCTGCTGGTGGCCCGGGCCCCCTGCCTGGCGGGGCCTGGGCACCCCCACTCCAGTCTCTGGCACTGACCCACGGGGCTGGCCTGGCTCCCCCGTCCCCCAAAATATATTTTCAGCCCATCCTGGAAACTTTGCCCCCCCCCCCCGTTTTGAGGGGAAATTAAAGGGGTTGTTTTTGGGGTGTTTTTTTTTTCTTTTTTTTTTTACTATTTTGGGGGGAGGGGCGCTTCTGTATTTTTTTGCATGTGGAAATAAAATCGGATTGAGTAGCGGAGCTCGGGAGGAGAGAGGCTGGCCCGGGATAATTCCAAGCGAGCCCTAGTGGAAAACAAATCGATCCGTTCGCTTCTACAATGGGATTGGTGTGATGTTGTGTCTTGTAAATAGGACTGAAACCGAACCCCGACCTTTACATATTGAAAGTGGCTTCTTGCACACGTAGGAGTAATTACTTTCCCTGAGGATTTTTAATACACATGGTATGTGTCCTGTATCTTCCTGTAAAGAACTGGCATAGGTGGTGGTTTCCCCTATAAGAACAGAAGAAAAAAAATCTAAAAACACTATCCCTATAAAAGTTTTTTTTCTCCTGCTGATAATAGCCCACCTTAATTGATTAGTCTCATTAGAGTTGGTATGGCAACATCCATTTTTTCATGTTCTCTGCGTGTTTATATATATCTTCCTACTGTATTTTCCACTGCATGCATCCGATGACGTGGGTTTTAGCCCACGAAAGCTTATGCCCATATAAATATGTTAGTCTCTAAGGTGCCACAAGTACTCTTTTTTTTTCTATAAAATCGGGACATCTGGTCACCCTATACTGTGCATTTGTATAAACTTGTATGGGGAGAAAAATGTTAACACAGCAAAAATGAGTTAAATGTAATTTTGAGTACTGCCAATTTTAAAGTTTTACAATCATATTTATTAAAATGCTGTTCTGATTTAAAAAATGCACTGTTGCTATGTCAAAGATGAGTAAGCAAAGACCCCAACCCTGTAAATATTTACCCATATGAATAACTTTGGGTACCTCTACACTGCAAAAAAGAACTGGGATAGCAAGTCTCAGAGCCTGGTCACTAACTTGGGCTGCTACAGGGCTAAAACTAGCAATGTAGACATTCAGGACAGTCCAGGGTCTGAGACCCACTGCCCTGGTTTTTCAGAGAGCCCAGTCTCCCACACAAGCCCAAATGTATATATTGCTATTTTTGTATTATAGTGCTAGCCCCACAACCCAAGTCAGTTAACCCAGGCCAAGGGTCTCAACCACGCTGCCCACAGAGTTATTTCCTGCGGCCCGCCATAGGAGCCACGCTCCCCTCTGACCACCTAAGGAATAGTCACAGGTGTTTATATTTTATTGAAACTCCTCTTCACATTACAATTTTTAAAAAGTTAATACCTTGACTTTTAATAGCATACTATATTGCTCTTCATTTTTTACTATACTTTTGTATCGTTGTATGAAAAGATTTCAGAGATGCGGCCTTTGGGCCAATGTACAAGTCCTCCTGTGGCCCCCGTGGTGATTTGAGTTTGAGATCCCTGACCCAGGCTCTGAAATGCACTGCCACGAGTCTTTTGTTTATAGTGTAGACATACTCTATACCCATGAGTAGGCCCACTGAACTCAGGGGGAGTATTCACATATGTTAAGGGCGTGACTAACTGAAATAGACTATGCACAAAGTAAAGAAACTGGTAGGACAATTACGCAAATATATTTGTCTCTTATAGTAATCAAGTACTATAAATGCAACTTTTAACAGTAGTTTAAAAAATGCAAACAAGTGCAAGTTTTATGTTGGTGGTGATGCAAGTGCTACAAACCAGTAAATACCAGAGACACTATTAGGCAATATGCTTGCCAGAATTAAGACAGAGTTGATGCTGCCTTTAACTTCGATATTTTTGGCTTTTTCCAGTTTGTTGCAATTTAACAATTGTGCACTAGTCTTTCACATATCAACATGCAAGCTACAAAAACAGTTTAAATAACACTCGCAAATTAGTTTCTCGGTTTAGTATACAGTGGATATGTACTTTGAACTGTATAAGATCCAAATGTGTGAAAGTCACAAGTTAAAAAATGGAGGCGAAAGCACACTACTTCATAGAAATAATTCCTTTAAATTGCATTAAGGTGCCGATTCTGCTCGTTGCATGTAGCTGGACTGCTGCACCTGCTTACAATAAATTGTAGTACTGGGGCCTAAGCTAATTGGGTTTTTTTTAAAAGCCTATTTTGGCAATAGGTGGTGAAGGATAATGTGTTCATGTAAACTAATCCTGCTTTCCACACAGGTAAATATTGCTGGGATCGGAGAGGTCAGAATACCAGAACAATTTTTGAAAGAGATGATCTTAGATTTACTAATCTACCGCTAAGTGGATTTGGTATTGCTCTACCTTAAATTGGTAACCGATTGTTAACTGGATAGTCCACTAAAGCAACTCCCTCTGAAATGAACCATGTACAATAAAGCTGGTCAGAAAATGCCTACTGAAACAAAATGACAGGAAGTGGGGAAAATTTGCAAACATTTTTTTTTCCCCCAAAAAAATATTTTCCATTTTCTTACAGACTCTGTATGTGGCTCTGGTATCAAAAGCTTTATAACAATGAACAGCAATATGACACCCCCCGGCCCCCTTCCCAGTGTTTAGGTCATAAAGTCGGCAGTCTAATGAGGATGTTTAAGTTGCCCTGCCATTCACCATTTCCATGTAAGTGTCCAAGATGCAGATCAGGGTTATACCCTCACAGAGGCAGGAGGCACAAATGATTGGGTCATGGCCAGGATAGACACTTAGCGAGCAACCTACCCTTATGCTGGATACATGGGTGCCATGCAGAACCTTGAATGCTAGAAGTGTGGTGGGAACCCGAATCCAGGTCCCTGTTCACCTGTGGGTATTTTCCTGTAACCCTTTTGCTGCATTTATTCTGCATGCCATGGAGAGATTGGCTGTTCTGAAATAAGCCCCTTTCCCCTTCCTGAACTTTCTCACAGAAATGAAGAGAAACCAAGTGAAACCCCCAGCCCTGTTAACAGAACTCTGGCACTGGAACCCCCCTGGTTACAGAACACTGGCACTAGCTTCTACACAGCAACCCACAAGCAGCAGCAGCAGCTTGTTTCCTGCAGAGGAATCTGCTCCCTCCCTCCCACTGGAGCTCTTCTGGTGGGGTTGGGGTACCCCCTAACTGTCATCACTAACTACCATGGAACCTTCTGATTCCAGAATTCCATCCCCTCTTCTGTTGGCATCACCCAGAACATGTCTTCATGTCCGCCTTAGTCAGGGGTTCTCAAACTGGGGATCTGGACCCCACAGGGGGTTGCAAGGTTATTACATGGGGGGTTGTGAGCTCTCAGCTTCCACCCCAAACCCCGCTTTGCACACAGCATTTATAATGGGATTAAATATATTAAAAAGTTTTTAATTTATGAGGGGGGTCACACTCAGAGGCTTGCTATGTGAAAGGGGTCACCAGTACAAAAGTTTGAGAACTACTGCCCTAAGTGATGTAAGGGTTTATGTACTGACCTATGGTAGCTATATTTGCAAACTTGCCTGCGGCAAGCTATGGTTACAACAGAGGGTGGGGACTTTACCATATAAACAGATTCCTTTCCACAGTAGATTCATAGAGTTTAAGGCTCAAAGGGACCAATATGAGACCTAGTCTGACCTATATAGCATAGGCCATTAAATTTCACACACTTACCCCTGTATTGAACCGGTAACTTGTGTTTGACTAAACCAAAGCTTGTATTTGGTTAAGCATATCTTCTAAAAGGGTATCCAAACTTGGTTGAAAACCTCAAGAGATGGAGAGCATCCACGCCTTCCCTTGGTAGTTGGTTCTAGTGATTACACTGGTGGTGTACTGATGGTCACTGTTGTAAATTTGAGACTTTCAAGGGGCTTCAGACATTGCACAGCATTATATTTACCCAAGTTGCCAAGTAATCAGTGCCAGATGGATGTTAGATATTATTTAATACTATAACCCTGTGTAAACTGGTGAGATGGCAATTCAACCTGCAAAGTCTAATTCTTGTTATGCCATTTTCCACTAGATTAAAAAGTCCTTTAGTACTCACTATTTTCTCCCCGTTAAGGTATTTATACACTATAGTCAAGTCACCTCTCAGTATTCTTTTTGATAAATTAAACAGATCAAGCTCTTTCAGTCTCTAACTGTAAGGCATTTTCTCCAGCCCTCAAATAATTTTTGTGGCTATTTTCTGCACACTCACAGATTTTTAACATTCTGAAAAAAAAGACATCAAAATTGTATGGTCTTACCAATGCCATATACAGAAGTAAAATCATCTCCCTACTCATACTCACTATTCGTCTGTTTATGCATCCAAAGATCACATTAGTCCTTTTTGTCACAACGTCACACAGGGAGCTCATGTTGGGTTGCTTGTCCACCATGACTTCTAAATCCTTTTCAGAGTCACTGCTTTCCAGGATACAGTTCTCCATTCTGTAGGTGTGGCCTGCATTCCTTGTTCCTAGATGTATAACTTTGCATTTGGTTGCATAGGCTGGAGCACCCACAGGGAAAAAAATTAGCGGGTGCTTAGCACCCACCGGCAGCCAGCTCCTCCCCTCCCTCCCAGCACCCCCTGCATACTGTGGAACAGCAGGAGGCACTGGGAGGGAGAGGGAGAAGTGGGTGCACTTGGGGGAGGGGTTGGGAAGAGGTGGAGCAGGGGTGGGAAGAGGTGGGGTGGGGCCTCGGGAGAAGGGGTGGAATGGGGGCAGGTCTGGGGGGCAGGGGTCGAGCACCCCGTGGGTAGAGAAGAAGTTTGCGCCTGTGTTTGGTTGTATTAAAATGTAGTCTACCAAGTGATCCAGATTACTCAGCATGACTGCCCTTTCTCATTCACCACTCCTTTAGTATTTGTGTAATCCACAAATTTTGTCAGCCATGATTTTATATTTACTTCCTGATCACTGATGAAAATGTTGAATAGCATCAAGCCTATTACCAATCCCTGCAGAACCCCACTAGAAATACCCCCATTCAATAATGATTCTACATTGACAACTGTTTTTTGAGATCTGTCAGCCCGTTCTTAATCCATTTGACCTGATTTATTGATACTGTATACCGATAATTTTTTAGTCAGAAATTATATTATATCTACGGAGTTACCTTTATCAACCAAACTTGTAATCTCATCAATGAATGCAAGACTTATTTCAATAACACCATGTTGACTGGCATTAATTTTATTCCTATCCTTTAGTTCTTTATAAATTGAATGTTGTATCAGCTTTTCCATAATTTGGTCTGGGATTGATGTCAGCTAACATTGTCTACAGTTACCCAGGTCACATTACTTGCCCTTTTTGAATATTGGCACGTTAGCATTCTTCTAATCGTCTGAAATTTCCCCAGTATTCCAAGATTTATTAAAAATTAACAATCCCAGGGGGCAGAGATCTCTTCAGCTATCTCTTTTAGGATTCTTTTTCTTTCTTCATCCTCCTGCATCCTCAAGTGCACAGGGCATCCACGAGTTTCTGCCATTTATTTCAGTCTTGGGTTGGTCTGTTCAGGCTTCTGAGTGTCATGTTGATGTATTTTACTTCTTTCTGTATTGCTCTGCGTAATGCTTCTCTAGATAGCCCTCTTTTTCTCATTCGAAGTGATGTCCACATTATCACTTGCCATGGAAATCATGTTTATGGCATCCTTTTAGGACTCTTGGATGCAAGTTACTTAGGCTTGCTGATTTTAAAATAGTTGTCCTTAGCTGATGTTGTTTAATGTCCTCTTGTGCTAGGTCCACACTAGGAGCATTTTGCTGGTATAACTACATCAGTATACTTTACTAGCAAAGTGCTCCTGGTGAGGATGTAGTTTATACCAGCAAAACTGCACTTTTGCTGTTACAGTGTATTCCAGCCTCCCCAGAGCGAAATAAGCTACACTGACAAAAGGGCAATTTGGCTGGTGTAATTGCATCTACACTAGGGGCTTTTGCCAGCACAGCTCTGTCAACCAGGGTTCACACTGACATAGCTATGCCAGTAAAAGCCTCAGGTACTAATGGACTGGCAAGTTCTTCATCATCCTCATGTGATACGAGTACCTCAGCCTGCTTCTTTCCAAAATACAGAACACTACTCCTTTTTCTGCATCATTATTCACAATGTTTCCATTGCCATCTAGTAATGAACCTATACCATTCCTAGGATTGCTTTTGTTCCTAATATACTTAAAAAACTCCAGGCAAATAATTGAAGGCTGGCTCTCCCTAAAACTCCTCTTCCCCTCAAATGCCAAATACACACACGCATGCACACACACACGCACACGTGACAGCTACAATGAATATGAAGTAACTGTGTTTTGTAATAGTAGAATGATTTTCACTGTGTATTAAATTAGGGCTGTCAAGCGATTAAAAAAATTAATCGTGATTAATCGCACTGTTAACAATAGCATACCATTTATTTAAATCTTTTTGGATGCTTTCTACATTTTCAAATATATTAATTTCAATTACAACACAGAATACAAAGTGTACAGTGCTCACTTTATATTTATTTTTTATTACAAATATTTGCACTGTAAAACACAAACATTATTTTTCAATTCACCTCATACACATACTGTAGTGCAATCTCTTTATCATGAAAGTTGAACTTACAAACGTAGAATTATGTACAAAAAAACTGCATTCAGAAATAAAACAATATAAAACTTTAGAGCCTACAAGTCCACTCGGTCCTACTTCTTGGTCAGCCAATAACTCAGACAAACAAGGTTGGTTACAATTTGCAGCAGATCATGCTGCCTGCTTCTTGTTTACAGTGTCACCTGAAAGTGAGAACAGGTGTACACATGGCACTGTTGTAGCTGGCGTTGCAAGATATTTATTTGCCAGATGCGCTAAAGATTCATATATCCCTTCATGCTTCAACCACCATTCCAGAGGACATACTTCCATGCTGATGATGGGTTCTGCTCGATAACGATCCAAAGCAGTGCGGACTGATGCACATTCATTTTCAACATCTGAGTCAGATGCCACCAGCAGAAGGTTGATTTTCTTTTTTAGTGGTTTGGGTTCTATAGTTTCTGCATCAGAGTTTTGCTCTTTTAAGACTTCTGAAAGCATGCTCCACACCTCGTCCTCTCAGATTTTGGACGGCACTTCAGATTCTTAAACCTTGGGTCAAGTGCTGTAGCTATTATTAGAAATCTCACATCAGTACCTTCTTTGCGTTTTGTCAAATCTGCTGTGAAAGTGTTCTTAAAATGAACATGTGCTGGGTCATCATCCGAGACTGCTATAACATGAAATATACGAAGAATGTGGGTAAAACAGAGCCGGTGACATACAATTCCCCCCTCAAAGTAGTACAGTCACAAATTTAATTGACGCATTCTTTTTTTAACAAGCATCATCAGCATGGAAGCATGTCCTCTGGAAAGGCGGCTGAAGCATGAAGGGACATACAAATGTTTAACATATCTGGCATGTAAATACCTTGCAACGCCTGCTACAAAAGTGCCATGCGAACGCCTGTTCTAACATTCACGTGACATTGTAAATAAGAAGCAGGCAGCAGTATCTGCGGCCTATGTAAACAAACTTGTTTGTCTTAGTGATTGGCAGAATAAGAAGTAGGACTGAGTGGACTTGTAGGCTCTAAAGTTTTACAGTTTTGTTTTTGAGCGCAGTTATGTAACCAAAAAAAAATGCATTTGTAAATTACACTTTCACGATAAAGAGATTGCACTTCAGTACTTGTATGAGGTGAATTTAAAAAAAATACTATTTCTTTTGTTTATCATTTTTACAGTAAATATATTTGTAATAAAAAATAATAATATAAAGTGAGCACTGTGCACTTTGTATTCTGTGTTGTAATAGAAATCAATATTGAAAATGTAGAAAAACATCCAAAAATTTTTAATATATTTCAAATGGTATTGTATTTTTATAAGTGTGATTAATCACAATTAATTTTTTTAATCACGATTAAATTTTTTCAGTTAATCGCATGAGTTAGCTGCGATTAATTGACAGCCCTATATTAAATAAGTACTTATGGTTACAGGACTTTCACTGTGTAACAGATTATTCCAGTAAGTGCTAGAGACTTTACCAGATTTTAATAACTGGAATATTTAAAAAGACCTGACAAGGTTTTAGGTCCTTTGGAAGAAACAGAATAGAGATCTTGCCTCATATAGAAAGTTTAGGTAGTCAAAATAAAAACTGTCCAATTTCCTTATCACAGTCAGAAATAAAAAATAATAATGCTGCATTGCCACTCTTGCAATTTTATTGCGTGCCTCCTGATATTTGGTGTTTTTCTTAATGTTCCAGCTCCTGGAATCCAGTGATTACTTGAGAATCTAAGCTTTCCTTTTGTATAAGTAAATTGCTAATCCTCATGGTTGTAATCCTCATGAATGCATGAACCCTAAAGGCTCAGAAACCATAAGATAACACAATTTTCATTACTGTTAGTCATTCTTATGATTTTAAGCCAATCTCATTACTTCTTTAGGCCTGACTCAGGATTTTTGAAATGTTGAGGCTGAAAATACAGCAGTGGCAATGGATGGAGGCCCCATCTCAGTGCTAATACTACCTGATACTACTGCACCTTTTAATAGCCTGTCACAATGTTCTGCAGATTGCTTACATGACATAGCTGGAGTAGATGGTGCCCACGCAGAGTTCCCTGCAAAAAGACCTTGGCACAGATCCTCAAGGTATTTAGGCATCTAACTCCCATTAAAATCAATCAGAATTAGGCACCTAAATGCCTTTGTGGATCTGGGCCATATCTGCTTAGATACTATGGTGATAGATGGTGTATAAAATCATGAGATATCAAAAATAATCCCCATCAGAAGTATATTTTTTAGTTATACAATCTTTAAGACAGGTACTTGGCTTTAATTTCAGAGGGGATCAAAGACACTGTCCTTCACTGTGGTCTTTATTGTTGTGTACTGTAAAGTACCAAGCACACTGTCAGATATAAACAAACACTATTCAAGTTGGGAGACAGGCCAGTCCTCACTTACAGACAGCCCCCCAACCTGAAGCAAGTACTCACCAGCAACCACACACCACACAACAAAAACACTAACACAGGAACCTATCCTTGCAACAAAGCTCATTGCCAACTCTGTCCACATATCTATTCAGGGGACACCATCACAGGACCTAACCACATCAGCCACACCATAAAAGGCTCGTTCACCTGATGGCATATATCACATTGGTAGATGTTCATGTGCCAGCAATACCCCTCTGCCATGTACATTGGCCAAACAGGACAATCTCTACACAAAAGAATAAATGGACACAAATCAGACGTCAAGAATTATAACATTCAAAAACCAGTCGGAGAATACTTCAGTCTCCCTGGTCACTCAGTTTCAGACCTAAAAGTGGCAATTCTCCAATAAAAAAACTTCAAAAACAGACTCCAATGAGAAACTGCAGAATTTGAATTAATTTGCAAACTGGACACCATTAAATTAGGCTTGAATAAAGACTGGGAGTGGATTTTTTTTTCTCCTGCTGATAGTAGCCCACCTTAATTGATTAGTCTCGTTAGAGTTGGTATGACAACACCCATTTTTTCATGTATTCTGTGTATATATCTTCCTACTGTATATTCCACTGCATGCATCCAATTAAGTGGGTTTTAGCCCACAAAAGCTTATGCCCAAATAAATTTGTTAGTCTTTAAGGTGCCACAAGTACTTATCGGTTTTTTTTACTATTCAAGTTGTGACAGGTTTTCTCCCCCTCGGGGTGCCACTTGGAAAGTGGGGTACCACTGAGTCCACCTGACCCACCAGCCTCAACTCCTTTTACACTGTACTGCTGAGGCCAGTCTGCCAAGCCCTTTCCCAGGCTTCAGACTGCACTTTACTAGCACACATACTGGTAGGGACACACCCAGCTGCAGCTACACACACAGATGCTGAGATCAGTTCTGCATGGGAAGGCTCAGCTAAGGAACTGCCCAGTTACTCAAGTGCACCCCGCCCCTTTGGAGGGCAAACCCAAAATTACACTGTCTTGTGCTACACAGGGAACTGTACAGTGTAAGTTCATTAAATTCGCCCCCTCCCTCAATGTGGAGGAAGATATGCAACAGCTTTTCCCCTGCTCTCCCAGTAATGTTTTCCACACACTGGTCTTAGACAAAACAAAACAAGTTTATTAAAGACAAAAGATAGATTTTAAGTGATTATAAGGAATAGCAAACAGATCCAAAGCAGATTACCTAGCAAATAAAACAAAATGCAATCTAAGTTTAATATACTAAAGAAATTGGTTATAAGTAGGTAATTATCACAGTAAATGTTGTCTTAAAGCAGTTTGCAGAGATTCTTGAGGGCAAGCTACACTTGCTTGCAGCTTAAAACTCCAGGTACTCCTTTCACAAACTCTCTAGCCTGGGTTCAGCCCTTCTCCCCCCAGTTCATGCTTTGTTTCTTCAGTGTTTACAACAGTCATCTTGGGTGCAGAGTCAGTGAAGAACGAACCACAATGATGTCACTCCCCTGCCTCAAATAGCTTTAGCATATGGCAGGAACTTTGTGTCTCACTGTTTGATTCTCACACCAGATCAATGGAAAAACACTAGTATTATGATGGAGTCCAGTACCAAGTGACTTGGTCACATGCCTCTGTAAGGCCATAGCAGCCATGAGACAGAGGCTGTTTGTAATGTCCTCAGGAAGGCTTACCAGGAAGGCTCTTGTTGTATCAACCAGGCAAGGTACTAACAAGCTTCAACAGGACTTTATTTTCAAAGTGGAAACCTCTTTACCAAGCTACTGCTGCACCCTCTGTAGCTTTCTCCCAGCCTCTCAACTCCTCCCCCCTCCTTCCTGTTTCCTGTCCTTTCAGACTCCCAAAAGCCAGTTCAAATCATTACAAGCAACATCTAAACACCACATTCCCTCCTCTTTTAAGAAACTCTCCCAATTAAAACAAACATTATTGTTCTAACCACAGGAACAAATATGAAACAAGACACTATACTGTTGGCAGAAATATTACACTGAAAACACTGTGGATACCACATAACAGTCTCAGACCCAGATGACCACCCGTCTGGACTAGACAGGCCATATCTCAAGCCCCGGTTCCAGTGCAATGTCTTGTTGTGTTGGTACTACAGTGAAGTCATCCAATGCAGACTGGGTGTTGGCATAATCTCCTCTTGGTGCATAGGCAGGTGCAAGATAAGAAGCATCCCATACCCGCCCATGAGAAAGTCAATAGGTGTAAGGTCCCTTCTTCTCTATGATTTTAAGAGGAGCTGTGAATTTACGGTCCCCTTTGCGTAAAATTCCAGCTTTTTGTATTCTAACGAAGGAACCACACTCACACTTTGATTCCTTAGCACCCCGCCGCCTGTTTGTGAAAGCCTGAGACTTTGCTTGGTTCTGTTCAACTGTTTTTCCTCACATCATCCTTGTTTGGGGCATCAGGTCATGCCTTTAACAATCTAGCAATGTTCAGTTTAGTATTCATCTGTTTCCCAGGCAGTAACTCTGCGGGTGATCTTTGTGTTGTGGCATGTTGTGTAGCCCAGTGTGCTTCCAAGAAATCAGTAGTGAATGGTATCCACAATCGCCCTTCCAGTTTAGCCGTTTCCAAACTCTCTTTCAAACTTCTGTTAAACCGTTCGATTTCCCCATTGGCTTGAGGGTAATATAGGGATGACCTTCTGTGTAAAATGTTCCTCTCTGCTAGAAAAGTTTCAAACTCCAGGGAAGTAAATTGACTACCATTATCTGAAACCAGTTCTTTGAGGTTATCTTCCCTGCTAAAAATTGAAGAGAGGAACTTAATTACTGTAGCAGAAGAGATTTGCAATGTAAACACTACCTCAGGCCATTTACTGAAATAGTCGATTAAAGTAATGGCATAACAGCAGTCAATTGGAGCAGTATCAAAAGGGTCCTACAATGTCAATTGCCACTTTTTCCCATGCAGATTCAGGAAGAGGATCAGGCTGTAATGGAGGGGTACGTGTCACTGCTGTCTTATCATGCATTTGGCAAGTGACACAGGATTTTCTGAGTACTTCATTTTGAGAGTCCATCCCTGGCCACCAATACAGATCCCATAGTTGTTGTTTGGTTCGGACAATTCCTTGATGAGTATCGTGTTCCAGGTGTATGAGTTTTGATTGTAATTATTCTGGCAGAAAGAGCCGGTGTGTACCTTGTAGCACACAGCCATCAAACAAAGAAAGTTCCTCCCGAACTCTAAAATAAGGCAGCAAAACTGGGTCAAGGTTTTAGGGTTACTGGGCCATCTCTTTGTCAGAAATTCCTGTAGTTTTTGTTGAATTGGACACGCTGAACAAGCAGCTTGAAATTGTTCTCTTGTAACTTCAGTGAGAGTGCTTGTAATTAGCGCAACCACTACATCGTCATCCTCCGGTGGACCATCTGGTGAAGACAAAGGCAAAGGCAGGCGAGAAAGGCAATCAGCGACCACATTTTGGTTTCCAGGCTTATATTCCAGTTCATAATTGAAAGAGAGTAGTCGTCTTGCAGACCATCGAGCAATACGGTATCCTGCTCTTCCCAGTCCTTTCGTGGTGAGCAACGTCGTCAAAGGGCTGTGGTCTGTGCGCAACTTGAACGTGCGGCCCCACAGGTAAGTTCTCCATTTTTCAGTAGCCCAGACACAAGCAAGTGCTTCTTTTTTGACTGTAGAATATTTTCTCTCAGCATTACTTAGTGTCCTTGAAGCAAATGCAACAGTCCTCTCTGTGTTGTCCTCATGAAGTTGTGTGAGGACAGCCCCAAGGCCATAATCAGAAGCATCAGTAGTTACAATTGTGGGCAATGCAGGACTGAATAGTGCAAGTACTGGACTATGTACAATCAAGTCTTTCACGGTTTTGTAGTAATTCTCATAATGGTTTAATGACAGAAGCATAATTGGGAATGAATTTTGCATACCAGGAGGTAAGACCCAAGAAGGAACGTAAGGTTTGCAAATCTGTTGGAGGAGGAGCATTTGAAATTGCCAGGATATGATCTGGATCAGGTTTTAGTCCAGCCTGTGAAATTGTATGCCACAGAAAAGTGAGTTCAGTTTGTCTAAATTTGCATTTGGACCTATTGAGCTAGAGTCCTGCTTTGCTGATGCAGTTTAGTACAGACTGCAGGTTATTGTCATGCTCCTCAGAAGTATTTCCAAACATGATAATATCATCCAGATAGCACTGAACTCCATGTTGATTCTTCAGAATCAATTACATCATTTTTTGGAAGGCACTTGGGGCAGATGCAAGACCGTATGCAAGACACACCGCAGATGCAAGACACACTTAAAACGAAATAGTCCCTCATGTGTAATAAATGCTGTGAGGTCTCTGCTATCTTCATGCAACATAACCCGGTGGTATGCCCTCTGCAAATCAAGAGTAGAAAACATCTTTGCTCCACAGAGTTCTGCAAATACTTCTTCTTTGTGAGGAAGAGGATGGCTGTCAATCACAATAGCTTTATTTGGCTCCCTTAAGTCCACACAAAGGCAGATGCCTCCACCCTTCTTCTGTATCACTACTTTAGGTGAAACCCATTCCGAGGAGTCGATCTCTTCAATAATGTCCTTTTGAACATGTTTTCTCAGTTCCTCTGAAACAGCTTCCCTGACTGAAAATGGTAAGTGCCATAACTTCTGTCATACAGGCATCACATTATTCCGCATTTTAACTTTATGCAGAAACCCATAAGCACAGCCAAGTTTTTCCTCAACTTGATGTTAGGTCCCAGCTGAAACCAGTGTGTGTACCGCAAGAGTGCTCTGCTGAGGAAGATCAATTCGTCCATTAACTACCCTGAGATTTAAAGCAGTCAATAAATCTCTGCCAAGGATAGGAGTGCCTTTGTGGACAATGTAGAACTCTGCAGTTACACAGCAATCACCAAAAGTAACTATTGCTGGCAGTCAGCCATGTACTGGAATATGGTTTTTCAAATAGCACACCAAGTGAAGCTTGGGTTCAGTAAGAGGCACATCTTTAAAGTAAGGCAGATAGATGGAATCAGGCAGTATAGATACTGCTGAGCCAGTGTCCAACATTAACTGAATAGAGTGTGGTTTGCCTGAGGGTATGGCGGAAACGTTTACAGCGCACTTTATCTGTTCTGGAATATGTGCAGTAGTGATTTTGTCCACACTCAGCACAGTAACATCTGGTATTATAACTGCATGCACCTGTTGATTGAACTGGCTACTGCAACATACTTTAGCAAAATGCCCAATCTTTTTGCAATGATTGCACTGAGCTACTTTTGCCGGACATCCTGTGTAGCTTGCAAGGTGTTGTGGGGATCCACAGTGAAAACATGCTTTTAGTGTATTTTGAATTTGCTGATTCGGTGGTTTTTCATTACTTTTTCTCTTGCAATTGTGTGTCTGCAGTGGTAGTGAACTTTTCTGCAAAGGAGTCACAGCCTGGACTGTGCCTCCTGTATCCATGCTCATTATTTTGGCTTCAGCTGTAGCTGACTCAATCTGAGTAGCAATGGTTATTGTTTTTTCTAGTGTAAGTTGTGGTTCTAGAAGTAAGCGTTCTCTTACATGAAGCATGTTTGTTTTCTCAATGAGTTGGTCTCTAATCATCTCATCTGCCATAGTCTCAAAGTCACAAATTACAATCAGACTCCTCAGGGAAGCAATATACTGCATTATAGTTTCCCCTGGTTTCTGCTTACGCTGGCAAAATCTGTAGTGATTAACTACTACATTCACTTTTGGCACAAAAAAATTATTTAATGCAGTGAGTGCAGTCTCATATTTATCATCTGCAAGGGGAAAAGTGTAAAATATATGCTACCCTTCTGCTCCAAGGCAGTGGATTAGCAGAGCACGCTTTCTTACTTCAGAAATCTCTGTAGCACTGATTGCAAGCAGATAAGTCTCAAACATATGGATCCAGGCAGTAAAAGCAATTGGAGGTTCACCTGGGCTTTGCAGAAAGGCTGCAGGTGGGTTCAGAGGCAGAAGATCCATTCTCATTGCCAAAATGTTGTATCAACCAGGCAAGGTATTAACAAGCTTCAACAGGACTTTATTTTCAAAGTGGAAACCTCTTTACCAAACTGCTGCTGCACCCTCTGTAGCTTTCTCCCAGCTCTCAACTCCTCCCCCCTCCTTCCTGCCCTTTCAGACTCCCAACAGCCAGTGCTCCCAATTCTAACAATTACAAGCAACATCTAAACATCACAACTCTCTGGTGGGAGATTAGCATCATCAGAGTCCTACTGTTTTCCCTAATGGTCCTTCCCAGCCAGCCATCTAGACTGATTGCATTCTGTCGAGTGAGCGTTCCCCCAGGGTAAACACACTTGTAATAGATGCATAGACAATTTTCCTAACTTCAGATACCAAAATGATACATGCATTCAAGTAGGATAATCATATTCAGTAAATCATAACCTTTTCAGTGATACCTCACATGACCTATCTTGTATAAAATACCTCATAGTTATGCCATAATCATATCATAACAATATCTTTATGAAGAATATGGGGGCATAGTGTCACATAAATCTCTGTCACAAACTTCCTCTGTGACTTTGCACAAGCCACTTGTTCTCTGTGTATAAAATTATTAGTGGCATGGCTGGTAGTCACCACCTATTTAAGGTTGCCAGACACTTCCCATTATAAGACTCTGTTTTTCAGTTGCTTATAATTTTTACCAAATTTTAACTGCTGGGGCTGAAATTTCCCATATTGGATGTCTGCCTTAGACTGAACTTTTCTAGAAAATTTCAACCAAAATGGTTCAGATGTTTCAGAGAATGAGCCTAGGGGGAAATAAATTGTTTTGCCAATGTTTAAAAACACTGGCAACCTTTTCTTTGAAAAGCTCAAGTGCCCCCATGCTTTAGAATGAGGACTTAAAATTTGGCAAGGGGGCCATTGTGTCAGAGATACACCTTTACCATTTCCATGGAACTCCACCCAAATTTGGCCAAATTACAAGACTTTTGAGAAATTGTAGTTTGCTCAGGCTCTGTAAGAATGGTTAGTTTTTAGTAGCTAAAATCTCTGAAGGTTCCATCCATACAGCATGCTCCAGCCTGGAACAGCAGAGGACTGAGCAGGACTTTCCCTGCAATTGCAGCTCTAGGCTTCTGTGACCCTTTCAGCTCCTAATGCTGGCACCTGAACTCAGAGCAAGGAGACTGTCTCTCCTGTGCTCTTTGTGATGTCCCTGCTGGGCCCAGGCAGAGTGGAGAAGCAAGCTGCCTGATTGAAATGGAAAGGGGACAAGTGCCAGACTTGAGGGAGGGATGGTGGGGAGTAGATTGGAACAAGGAGTCTGGGGTGGGAGGCTGGCACTAGAGGCTTGCAGTGGAGAAAAGTGAAACTGGGACTGGGAGTTAGGGTTGGGAGAGACTGGGACTGAGAATGAGTGGGGCAGAGGGAGGACCAGGAGATGAAGATCCAGGGTGTAGGTGGGAACTGGCACTAGCTGGGCAAAGAGACTAGAACAAGGAGCATGGGATGCGTAGGGGAGGGCACACCAAGATTGGACGAAAAGCCTGGGGAGGCAGATTGGAAGTGGGAGCCAGTGGAGATGGGCTGTGGTTGACTGGAAGCCAGGGTGTGGGAGAGAGATCAGATGAGAAGCTGGGAGGGGAGGAATAGGAACTGGCTGAGCAAGGAGACTGGCCCTGGGAGTTATGGGGGAAACTGGGACTGGGGTGGGAAATCTGGAGGAGTGAGACTCGGACTTGCTGGGAAATGAGACTGGGACTATGGTCAGAAGTCTGTGGAGTGGAGATGGGGACTTCTAGGTGAGTAAAATTAGACTGGGAGGAGGAGCCAGGGTGGGGAACAGAAAGGACTGAGACAGGAACAGGTTTGAGGGAATGGAACAGAAGGGGTCAAGCTTGGGGAGAATGGGCAGAAAAGTCTGTGCCAACTGGAGAACACTCCCCTTCAGAGCCTGGAAAGGAACACAAGTTTCCTGAAGGCAGGTCTACCCGTAAAATGGTGCATAGGTGCAGCTGCACCGCTGTAGCGCTTAAGTGAAGATGCTCTTATGCCAACGGGAGAGAGCTATCCTGTTGGCGTAGTTAACCCACCTCCCTGAGGGGTGGTAGCTATATTGACAGGAGAAGCTCTCCCAATGGCATAGCACTGTCTACATGGGAGCTTAAGGTCAGTATAACCACATCGCTCAGGGGTGTCGATTTTTCACACCCCTGCATGACAGAGTTATACTGACGTAAGTCTGCAGTGTAGTCCTATCCTGAGTCTCACCATTCCTCTGCTGTCAGTAAATATCTGTGAAACCCACTATCAAAGTGTGTGCGTCTCATCCCCCTTTAGTGCTGGTCCACAGAGAGGATAACAACTGCCTACTATTGCTTTCAGTTACTCCATCAGCTCAACTAGCAGAGATCTGGGTGGTGGATCTAAAGGTTCCAACCCTGCTGATGACCCAAAGGGGGAGGGGGGGAGTCTATATCATGCCTCTTGATGGAATTTGTTATCCAGGGTTTTTTTAAATTAGTAAATCACTCACCTACACACACAAATGTATATGTTAAAAGAACATTAAGGTTGCAAAGTCAGGCATTCAGAACTTAGGAAATGCCAAAATTGAACTTACCTGTGCAACCTTAATTTGGCCCCCTGGTGTGTATGTATTATGATACAGTCTTTAATTATATGATCACATACTATTTTTTTCACAGGACCCTGGCCTCATTCACTCACAGAATTGATCTGATCTGGGGATGAATCAGGGTTGTCTAGGAAAGGTGTTGTTCGTAAGACCCCTACCTAATTATTTTGCAGAATTTGGAAGGTGTGTAGTGAATGAGGTGAAGGATTGCAGGAAGAGAAAAGATGGTCTTATGGTTAAGACCATTGAGTGCTGCTCTGGAGAATTGGATTCTACCTCTGCCACAGAGTTCCTGTGTGATACTACCGAAATCACTTAAACCAAACTTTTCAGAGGCAGTCACTAACTGAGTACACCTCATTTTCTGGGTGTCTGACTTGAGACCCTGGGGCCTGATTTGCAGAAGTGCAGAGCGCTCACAACAGCAACTGAAATCAATGGAAGCTGTGCTTTCAATATATAAAGTGCTATGTAATGTATTCTGAAAAATCAGGTCCTAGGCATTTCAAATTAGGCCCCCAAAATTAATGGATACTTTTGACCTTAATCTCTCTGTGCCTTAGTTCCCTATCTGTAAAATGGGGATAATAATAATAACCTCTCATCTCATGGAATGTTATGAAAATAAAGTCATTAATATTTGTGATACATTCAGATTCACAAAGAGATTTTAGGCATCCAAGCTTTAAAATTTTGGCCAAAGATCACAGTAGTTATAAAAATGCTCCTTCTCCAACCTCCTCCCCACTATTCAAATATAATATAATTGGACCATTTGTGGATGCCTTCTTACCACGAGAAACATTGATGAAGAGTTATAATATCCCATATTTGTATTTTTGATGGAAAGTGGTATGGGCAGCCTGGCCAAATTAAGGTGAATGAAAGGCTCAAATAAGTAAATGTTGATATTTTATAATGTTCCAAGGGCAGGAGGGAAATAAAGAAAGCTTGTCTTGGCTATTTTACTATTAGTCTGTCTGTGGGACTCAGAAGAGCACACAAAGAAAGCTCATAAGGGACTCTTTCAGCATGGCAAATGCATATATATGCTGTGGGGAAATAAATTCCTTTTTGGCTCTTTCACAGGAGGGGGGTTGTGCTAGACAGACAACATTTAAGATCTCTGTTAGAGGCTTTGAAAAGTCAAACAGTTGAGTCATGCTTTGCTTGTAATGGGAAATAGGATGTTGCCCACAGTCTGTTCAGAAACTATCCTATGTCAATCTGCTCCAATTTACCAATGTTCTTCTAACTAAGAATGAGTCAATACAGAAGTTTTCAAAGCTGCAATAGCAAGCCACGTATTTTGATGATCTGCATGAATTTTCTATAGTTCTGGGAACCACAGTGTACATGCCAATAACCATATAGGGCCTGACAATGACCTGAAATCAACAGCAAAGCTCCTGACTTTAATGGCTGAACCTGCTGACCATTAGCAAGTATGTAAGTATTCTCCTATCTACATATTGTAGGTCTCAGAAGCCCAGTAAAATTGGATCCCGTTGTGCTAGGCACTGTACAAACATATATATGTACAAAACTCCCCAGCCTGAAGGCCTTACAATCTAAAAAGACAAGTGATACATGGTGCGTGCTGAGAAGAGGGATACAATCATACATATTCATTATATACACGTGCATTTGCATTTTATTTTTTTGTTGGGTGGAATTTCAAAAGAGATGTAGGGCTAAATCCAAAAGATACTTAGGTGTTGCAATGGTGAGCACTGGCACACTTAATCCTAGGTTCCCGGCTGTCCATTGAAATGCAGACACCCAGGCTCTCCCTACAAAAGTATGGGAAGAGTTAGGTGTCCACGTTAGGGATTTTCAGAAACCAGCAGGCTGAACGAGGAGCTGCTTGAGCTAGCGGGCAAGAAATGCAGAGGAAGGGGGTAGGTCTTAGGGCTCACAAAGGTACTTATTAATTATTTGCATTACAGACTGAACAGAGGCACCTACCTCTGCTCAGGATTCTCAGCTATGAACCCTCTTCTGGAGATAGATGCCTAAATCAGGTCAGCCCTTTCTCTCAAAAGAAACACACTTACCCAGATCCAATAACCCAGGGGTTAAAGCACTCCCGTGATTAAAATCTCTGTTCTGCCTGATATGGAGTAAGTCCTTGAACCAGGTCTGCTCTCTCAGTGCCCTGTCCCCCAGGATATTGGCTATTCTAGAGTGGAGCTTTCTCAGTCTCTCCTCTTGGACTTGTTACACTTTGTATTAAATAATTATATATACATTAAGAGAGAAAGAAAGGACAAGCAAGAGAATGGTTCTATAACCTGGTGGCTAAAGCACTCACTAGGGATGTGGGTAAGCCAGGTTTATCAAGTCCCTAACTCCAATAAATATTTAACTAGTTATACAGAGCAGAACAGCTTCAATGCAAGAGACAGAGAGCCCTACCCCAGGTTACTAAACAAATTGCTGATTAGGGAATTCACATAGGATATGAGAGATCGGGATTGAAGTCCCTGCTGCAAAGTCCCAGGTGAGTGCCCTAACCACAGGGCCAGCAGCATATTAATGCCTAGGCCAAAAAATTTGCAGGGGCAGCAAATTTATAATTGCAGCCAGAGGCTGCTTCCCCTGGTGCCGGTTCGCGCCCTCCACCCCTGGCCCCATCCCAACTCCACCCCTTCCCTGCCCCTGTTGGTCCACTTCCCCAAATCCCCGCCCCAGCCCTGCCTCCTCTCCTGAGCGCGCCGTGTTCCCCCTCTTCCCCCCTCTTTCGCGAAGCTGTTTCTCGCACAAGCATTGGCAGGGAGTGGGGAGAAGCAGGACCCGGTGGCGAGCTCAGCGGAGGAGGCGGAGGGGGAGCAGAGGAGAGCTGGGAGGGGGTAGCAATTATTTCTGTGCCTAGGGGTGGCAAAATCATTAATCCGCTACTGCACAGGGCTATTGGATATGCTGGGATACAGCTAGCCAGTCACTCCAACAATTCCTCACATGCTCACCCCTGCTGTCCTTCGTGCAGGTTAGGTGTGCTGCTCAGAGCACGCCCAGTGAATCAGGCCCCACAGGTAAGCTAGGCTGGGGAAGGCGCATTTAGAGAATTCCATCAGGGCTTAGGCATGAGCAGGGGCGCCAAGCAGCTTGTTAGTTGGGAGCAGTGGCAGGACCTATGTGGCTTTCCATATATGTACCTCAGAAACTCAGGTCTTGCCTGCACCTAAAAATTAGGTCATCCTAGCTGTGTCACTCAGGGGTGTGACAAATTAATACTCCAGCGAGAAACAGTTAAATTGACCTACGACCCAGAAGAGACACCACTAGGTCAATGAAAGACTACTTCTGTGTAGCTAGTTACTGCCTCTCAAGGGGGTGGATTTACTACAGTGATGGAAAAATCCCTTCTATCATTGTAGCAAATGACTACACTATGGCACTGTAGCATCTGTAGTGGAGGTATACCCAAAGGCACCTAGCAGACTGTAGGCAGTGGTGAGCTGGAGCCGGTTCACACCGGTTCGCTAGAACCGGTTGTTAAATTTAGAAGCCCTTTTAGAACCAGTTGTCCCTCAAGGGCTTCTAAATTTAACAACCGGCCAAAAGTGGCACTTTAGGCACCGACTCCGTGGGTGCTCCGAGGCTGGAGCACCCACGGGGATAATCTGATGGGTGCAGAGTACCCACCGGCAGCTCCCCACCCCACCCCGCCCCGCGCCCGGCCCCCACTCACCTCTGCTCCGCCTCATCCCCTGAACGCACCACCCTGCTCTGCTTCTCCACCCCACTCCCCAGCTTCCCGCCAATCAGCTGTTCGCGCGGGAAGCCGGGGAGGGTTGAGAAGTAGGCGGTGGCTTCGCGCTCAGGCCCAGGGAGGCAGAGCGGAGGTGAGCTGGGGCGGGGGGGCGCAAGGAGGGCCGACCTCACCACAGCAGGTAACCTGGGGGGGGGGGCGCAGGGGAACCGCTCCCCACCCCAGCTCACCTCCACCTCCCTGGGCCTGAGCGCGCCGCCGCCTGCTTCTCAGCCCTCCCAGGCTTCCCGCGCGAACAGCTGATTCGCGGAAAGCTGGGGGAGGGGGCAGAGAAGCAGAGCGGGGTGGCACATTCAGGGGAGGAGGCAGAATGGAGCGGAGCGGAGGTGAGCTGGGGCCGGGCGGGGAGATGCCGGTGCATGCTCTGCACCCACCAAATTTTCCCCGTGGGTGCTCCAGCCCTGGAGCACCAATGAAGTCGGCGCCTAAGGCACCACTTTTGATGTGATCGGTGGGGGGAGCAGCTGCTCCCCATGTTTCCCCCCAGCTACGCTCCCCTGCCCCTAGGAGCCAGAAGGTCCTGCTGGTTGCTTCTGGGAGCTGCCCCAGGTAAGCACTGCCGGGACTCCCCACCTTGCCTCCTGGCAGGTCCCTCTGACTCTTAGGGGCGGGGTGGGCACCCACTACGGTGGCCCACGAGACCCTCCTGCCCAGTTCTGGGGGCAGACAGGGGGTGGGGGTGGATGGGGCAGAGGTCCGGGGGTGGGGGGTCAAGGAATGCAGGGGGGTTGGATGGGGCAGGAGTCCCCGGGGGGCTGGGGTGGGCCACGACGCCCTCATGGGGTGAGGAGGGAACCGGTTGTTAAGATTTTGGCAGCTCATCACTGACTGTAGGCACCTATACCTTTAGGTGGCTGCTGAGCGGTGGTTTTGAAATTATCAGTGGTGCCCAAACGTTGAACTTAGGGGCCTAAAGAGACAGGGAGGCACCTAAGTATTATTGTGAGGCTGACCCTCAGATGCTACAGTGATAAGCACCCTAGAAAAACCCGTGTGTAAATTAATAATAATAAAGGTTTGAACACTCTGCAATAAATAAGGCCTGGGATACACGTTGCACAATGAGGAGAAAACATGATATTGAATAGCTGCTCCTTAACTGAGCACCATCTGTCCTGTGCATGGAATATTGCAAGAGGCCCTTTGGAAAAACTAGTGCGTGATCCTGTAATTAAAGACGGCATCATAACAAATACGCAAAAGGGGGCCAATTTAAGGTTGCACGGACAACCTGAATTCTGGTACTTGCCAACTTCTGAATGCTTGATTTGGCAACTGTCATCTTCTTCGAAAGTAGGGTTTGTGTGTGTGCGCGCGTGTGATCGTATAGATATATAAAATATTGGCAAGAATGTCCTCCAGGTTTAAATGATCTATTTCTTTAAAATCTAACAGTAACGTTCAGAAAAAAATAATTGTTCAGTTGACTCACGTTTGGTCTACCCTGCCGCATTTGCCCGCGCGTCGGCCGCAGCTCAAACCTGGTATTCTCACAGTTTGAACAGCCTGGGGAGCCTGCACATCTCAAGTTGAAGGCAGGAATGCCTATTTAATTAAGCGAACTGCTGCAAGACAGTATTGTCTTAGACAGGCAGACATCAGGCATTGAGAAAGAAAACCCAGAGAAGGTTCTAGCAGTTAAATGTATTTTTCTTTTCTATACCTGGCTGAGAAAGTAATAAATAGCCCCAAGGGCTATCTGCTGGGATGACTGAATAAACGTTGTATTACGAAATATGATTGTGCTCGTCCCTCCCTGTTTCATGAATAAATGATTTAGCAAGACAGCTAGACATTACAAAACAAACATTACATTAAGGGACACATCCTGTTTCCAGTGGGATTTTAATGGGAACAGAATTTGACCATAAAATAGCATTAGGTATGATTTAAGCTGACAACTGTAACTTAATTTTTTTAACTCTTTATTATTGCAATACCCTGTTATAACGTCTCTCTCAGATTTTTTTCTCCAATAACATCAACCTGGCACTCGTGGTGTGAGGCGCAGTAAGTGCTTTGAGATCCTCAGATAAAAGGTGCTATGAAAATGCAAACAGTGTCAGTTTCTCTACTGCTAACACTGATACCCTTTCCCTACAATCTTTCAAATGCTGTTGAAGTCAGGGACAGAGCTTAGTACGCATAAGGGAAGACAATACTTCGGGTAAGCTATTGAGTAAACACAGCATGTTGGCTTGATAACCTCCAGTATAATAAGTTTTTAAGTCTTGCAGGAACTCTGATTCTTATCTGGATCTGGAGGACCAGAAGGCATAGCCAAAGCAAAGAGCACAATCAATCCAAAAGAGTTTTTCTAGTATAAAACCATAGCAGTATAGGGCTGTTATAAGAAACCAGCTTGTTTCTTCCTTCCCCCACTAGCCTAGGAGAGATCTGAATGTTTTTAGAATCACTTAAGGGCCAGATTTTCAAAGGGAAATCAATGGGAGTTAGTTACACACCCAGAGACAACCCTTGTTTTGACAACCCCTGTTGAGACAGACCCGGATAGCGGGGGAAGAGGGAGAGAAAGGGAGCAGAGTGAGGGCAGCTGACTTCAGCAATGTTACTGAGCATGCTCAATACAGACCAAGCAGCAAATCTGGGTGACACACACACACACACACACACACACGTACATTTACACTGTGATAAAAAGACGTTTGATATGGCCACTGCTGGCACAAGTCCGCTGAAGGCCTCAGGGTGTGGGACTATAATAGTGCGGTGTAGACACTGGGGCTCGGGCTGGAGCCCAAGCTCTGAGTCTCCAAGATGGGGGAGGGAGCCTGGGCTCTGGCCCGAGCCTGAACATCTACACTGCAATTTTATAGCACCACAGCCCAAGATCTGCAAGCCCAAGTGATCTGACCCTGGCTTGGTGAGACATGGTGAGACTTGGTGCCACAGGAATTTTAGAGCAGTAGAGACCTACCCTCAGGCACCCATTAGGTGACTATCTTCATCTTTAGGCACCTCAATACCTCTTGTAAAGCTGACCTTAAATGCTCAAATAAATGGCCTTCACCAAAAATAAAATCTTCTTTAGAAGACAAACTTGAAGCTTTAGCTACAAAAATAAATCCTTTAGGTGAAAATGTAAACTAGATTGAGTAGAAATGACATCAAGTAGGCAGCATGTGAAGAAGAGTCAAGCTTTTAAATGAGTGGAAAGAATTTAGGATCCCAATTCGCGAAGTACATTAGCGCATGTTTAACTTTAAGCACATGTGTAGTCCCATTGACAGCAGTGGAACCACTCATGCTTAAAGTTAAGTACATGCGTACATGCTTTGCTGCATCAGAACCAGAAACACCATGCTCTATCAGACAGACAGAAATAAGGAGAAACCAAGACCATGCCAAAAATATCTGAATCTTTGGGTTCCTAGAGAAGGCATAATTATACTACCATAATTACTCTAGTGAAAATAATTATTCCATATTAGATTTTGATATTATTTACAATGGGTTAAAGGTTTCTACAAAACAAACATAGGAGCAATGAACAAAATAGAAAAGATATTTATTGCTAAAATTTCAGCTCAAAGAGGGAATTTTAGCGGCAACCAGAACCACTATTTGAAGGAAACAAAGTTCAACTTTCCCAGACCCAGTTCCAGCCAAACAGTCTCACAGGAGGTGAGAAGATCTCAAGATAAAAATTCTGAAGCTCCAGTATTCTGTGCCTGCAAAGTTCATGGCTATGTTGGGGATTCATAATTATTTAGTACACTATTAACTGAAACCAGAGAGGAAAATGAATCAGAACCTCCAGAAGGAAATTTGCAGGAGTAAGCCTTATTTCAGCATGAGCTAAATTGGTCGAAACAATAATTTTAAAAAGAATTATAAAATGTTTAGATGCACATGCTATGATAGAGAAAACAGCACAGTTTCTTCAAAGGAAGTCACGCCTCTCTAATCTGTTACAATTTTTTAAATACGTCAACAGAATAGTGGATAAAGGAACTGGTTGCCATAATTTATCTGAACTTTTTAAAAGCCTTTGGTAAAGCCTTTCATAAGACAATAGACAGAAAACTTTGAGGAGTTAAGGTTGCAATCATATAACACTGCCTGGTGGCCACAATACCTTTCCTCAATGTGAACTCTGAAATATGACAGGTTTCAGAGTAGCAGCCGTGTTAGTCTGTATTCGCAAAAAGAACAGGAGTACTTGTGGCACCTTAGGGATTAACAAATTTTTTTGAGCATAAGCTTTCGTGAGCTCACTTCATCGGATGCATTAGTGAAGTGAGCTGTAGCTCACGAAAGCTTATGCTCAAAAAAATTTGTTAGTCTCTAAGGTGCCACAAGTACTCCTGTTCTTTTTTAAGAAATATGAGACTCAGACATAGAGGGGAGAAAAACCCTCCCCTCCAGCAGGGTTTTGACATGTATGATATTTAGGACTCTAGAATATGAGTCTTTGGAAGACAGCTTAGTCTCAAGTTATATATGTGTATCTTGGTGTTGCATATATATTGAAATAGAACAAAACAAATAAAAAGCTGCCTCTTGAATTTAAAAAGTGATCTTTTGTTTTATATATTTGCATGTTCTTTTGTAATGTGCGTATATTAACATTTTACTTGAAAGTAGTTTGTATTATGTGTATTTTTGTTTCCAATTCAACACTTCAGCTTGAGTGCAACATCAACTACCAGGAATGCAGTGCACACTGTATTACTCTTTAAATAATATACGTAACCCTTCTGCCCGTCAGAGTTGGCAGCAACAAGGGCCGGGTTCAATATCTAGGGGATCCATTCCAATAACACAATGCAAACCGGCTCGAGCCCCCACCCAATGACCTGGGACAAATATATACCACCCCCGCTGGGCACCTCCAAGAGGCAATACTTCCCCTCTTGCAAGCACATAATCTGAGTGTAGCAAAAAGCCTTTTAATAACAGAGAGAAACAATGTGGCATTATGTTGGGGAAACACCACCAACAGGATTCATAACACAACCCATGAGCAAAAAAAACCCCACCCCAAGCAAATTGGGGCATGCCCTTTCCCTTTGGTTCTTGAGTCCAGCAACCCCAAATCATCCAAAGTCCCAAAAGTCCAATGACCCAAAAGTCTCTGTCCCTGGTCAGGGCAGCCCCAGAGTTCAAAAGTTTATCTACAGAGCTTTACCTCCCAACCTGGGTGGAGATGGGGGCGGAGGTAAGAGGCACCTTACATGATCTGAAGCTGACCACCCCACAGCTCCATAGGCCTTCGCTCCGCTCCGCCAGCCGCCCCACGAACTGCTTCGCTCAGCTCTGCTCTGCGGCCCACACACAGCTCCCGCCGTCCCACAAACTGCTCCACCAGTCGATCCACGAACTGCTCCGCGTCCCACCAGCAGCTCCCATTGTCCTATGAACTGCTCCACCAGCCTGTCCACAAGGCACTCCAGCCATCTCGCAAACTGCTTCACAATATATCTTCAGGCTCCCCCACTACTTAACACAACACTCAATGATTTCAGCTCTTAGTCAGTTCAGCTCTTTAGTGAATTCAGCTTGTAGTAGGGGAGCTTCAGTGCTGGTGCACTATTAGCCTAAAGTGAGCTCAGCAGCCTGTAACTAGACTTCTAATGAAATCAAAATTAGCTCTGATATTCCACAAGGGAGAGAGGAGGAAGTGCAATTAGCATGTAAGGCCCTCACCAAGGGGCCCATACCACCCAGTATTAATACTTGTCCCCAGCCTCTCTCCCTTCACAGAGTTTTGGAACCCATGACCCTTGCCTAGCGAGTGCTACTTAGTTGATGGTGAGTCCCTCCATCATAACAAAAGGCCAAGTACAGTTCCAAGCATAGTTCCCATAATCAGGGTAATAACAATTTATTCTTCCTGCCCCAATAACAGAGACACTGGGGATCCCACAGCAGCCAAAGTGACCATTTGGGCAGCTATGGCCTCATTCTAGGCGGGGTGGGTGTGCCTATGCAAATGAGATCGGCCCCTGAAGTTCTTTTCCACAACTTGCCACACCTCACCACCAGATGTCAGGGTGGAGCTCATCCTGACACTGCTTACATATAGATTTAAACAAATGGTATAAATTCATGTTTGTGACAGGCTCTCTCACCCCAGGCACTAAAATTCTTCCGTGAACCTCCCATCCCTGTGTCATGCTGACCATGTTAGGAGCTGTTTTATTTGAATTGCCCTTTTTTCTGGGAAAGAGTATTTTGATGTTTTACTTGGATTTGAGTGTTGTGACTGACATCCATTATATATGTCTATTATATATGAAAGTGATTTATAAAATTTTTATTACACAGAGCTTTTGTATGAGAGGCTGATAGGAAACAAGTATTAATATATTGTGCCAGTATAATGGAGCTGGAGAGTCTATGTGAAACCTATTGCGCATGAACAGACCTCTCAATAATGGGAGTGGTGATGTGAAACCAGAATACATTTGTAACTCCTGCATTCAGTAAGAGAACATCAGATATTAAACCAGCTGTGCCAGTTTAATTATAGTAATGGAAGAACTCATGTAAGACTAGTTGCACACATATAGACTGCGCATTTCAATAAGGAGACAGCTGATATGAATGTCATCACAGATGCATACACCCCTCGTAATGCTAAGGAGAGAGCTGGTGTGGAGTCGAGCCATTACAGTAAGGAAGAGAAGCTGATATTAAACCCAAGTCTGTATTTAGTCCTAGCACTGCACTACAGAGAACTGATTTAGAACTCACTGAGGATGTATAGTTTAGGCATTGGGAGAACTGATGTGAAACCAGCATGCAAATAATATATTGGATAAAGTTCACGTTCTCACCTAGCCACTATTGGAGATATTATCAAAGTGTGCATAAGTGTGGAAAGTTTACGTTTCCACTTCTGTTAATATTAAACCAGAGGAAGATGACAAATACAAAGCTAGTGCAATTTTTAAAAAATATGAAATTTTAAAATGCTTTTAACTTTGAATATATTTAACAGAATCACTTAAAACTTCTATTAAAAATCCAGTCTGGACTCTGTCAGTACATGGTGAGAGTTTTGGTTGGATATATTTTGTTTCCCATGTAAATCAAAACTCTAAATACTGGAGTTTATGAGAGAAATGCTGACTGATGGACTCTTACAATATATCAGTGCAAAAGATATGTGCAAATCCCTTGTAATGAAAGCCTCTGTTATGTCATATTATCTTGTGATACATCTGTAAGTAATGCAGACTGGCACAACATTTCCAGTCAGCATTGTTTCCATTAACAATGCTCTGTTTAATATGGGCCAGCAGTAAATATGGCACAGCATCTCAAACCCCACAACCGCCACCAATCTCCACTTGTAGTGCCACAGTGTGTACCACTCTAGCAAGTTCTGTGACCCAAAGCCAAGAAAAATGGGGTCAGAGACAAGGCAATGGTAACTATTTGTAAAGTAAGTCACTCAGAATTGCTGTTCATCCATAACTTTCAGATTACTTCAAATGAATTCCACTCCAACAAGTTTAACTAGTGAATCTCCCATAAAAGAAGGGACGGTATGTAGGTCCATCCTTTTAAGGAAGTAATTGAATTTCATCTTGCTCAAACAGCTGCTTGTTTCACCAATGCATAGTTAACCCTTTCGACCCAAGGAGCAAGCCAAAACTTCAGGGACTTAGAAGGAGAAATTGGGAACAGGTATTTCTTAAGTGTAATTTTGTTTCTTTATAAGGAATATACAAAGTCCTGTGTCTCTTAACACAGAAGGAATCAAATATCAGGAAACATCTCCTATAACAGGATATCTCCTACTACAGTGAATCTCATACTTTGACTATACAGGTAGATTTGTTTTAAGCAGCTTCAGTGATGTGTATATACTTTGTTCTTCAGGTTTTCCTTTATTCTTGTATTGTGGAACCAACTGAATAAAAGGAACAACTGTCTTGCTTTCTCTTTGTTATTATTACAATAATCTCTCATGCATCTCCAGGCTAAATAGTTCTAAAATACAACTCAAATCCAAATTTTTGTACAATCTTTTCATAAAGCCCAGCCAGACATTCTATTAATCATTTACACTGACTTTCTCAGTATCTACTTGTCTTTTTTGAGGTGAGGTAGTCAGCAATAAACACCGTACACAAAATGCACATGTATTTTATATAAAGTTACCTCCTATCTCCTTTCTACATCATGTAAGCATTCCATTGGCCTATTTAGTTTCTGCACATCATTTGGAGAGCTACTCATTGGGCTATTTTCTCTCCCTTGATATGTATACTATGCTCATTTCCATAGAATCATAGAATATCAGGGTTGGAAGGGACCTCAGGAGGTCATCTAGTTCACCTCCCTGCTCAAAGCAGGACCAATCCCCAATTTTTGCCCCAGATCCCTAAATGGCCCTCTCAGGGATTGAACTCACAACCCTGGATTTAGCAGGCCAATGCTCAAACCACTGAGCTAGACTCTATCCATGATGGCTTCTATACCTTTTTATAGAAAAGTGGTGGTGCTAGCTGTATGTAAAGAAGTTTATTCACAATGTGTACTGCCTTTCATTTTTCCAAATTAAAATTTAACCTGTCATGCTGCAAAATCCTAAAGTTTGATTTGGTCAATTGACTCTCATCACCCTTCTTAGATATTATTGTAAACAGGATTTGTGTTAGTGGCAGATTTCACCACCTTGTTATCCCCTTTAAACTCAAAACCACTGATAAATATGTTGAACAGTTCTGTTCCTGATACTGTCGCTTACAGAAAGCTTCATTAAGGTGGAGTTCATTGATATCACACAATAGTACCTTCTTCTCCCTGTATCTTTCTTACACACAAGATTTCATAACATTGAACTCAAGCCTTTAAAAAGAAAGAAAGAAAGAAAAGAAAGAAATGCTCCCCCAAAAAGTTCAGGGCTAGAAAATACAAACCACAAAATTCAGCAAACCAGGAAATGCAGTTACTGACTTCCACAGATATCCTTAAAACTGGTCCCTTTTAGTTTAGAATACAACACTCTGCCAAGATCTCCAGCTTAAGGGAAATGATTAAGAAGAGGAACCATGGTCTAGTGGCCATTTTAACTTTGCAATATTGTAGAGTGTACTGTTAAAGGGCAAATGGGTGATGGAGAAAGTTTCTGCCTTAACTACAACTAAAGCAACATTTGCAAATATATAGTATTGACATATGTACACAGGTTATGGTCATGTGTTAGCTGAGGGAGAAGAAGTACAAGATCATAGTTAAGGTTGTAGGTTGCATTATCACACGGAGATTTGGGTGTAGTGTGTTTCCTTATCCGTGGAAAGACAAAATGAAATTCCTTGTGAAAACCTGGAGTCTCATGGGAAATGGGATGGTAGACATTAAGGTACAGCTAAATGATTAATAATCATCTTTATTACAATAGTATCTCAGGGCCAACCAAAAAATGGGCCCCCATTGTGCTAGACATTGCACAAACCGAGATTAGTAGATGGTCCCTGCCCTGAGAAGCTTACAATCTAAATACAGTAGACAAGACAGACAGGGTAGGGGAAGGAGTATGACACACAAAGTGAACAGTGTGATGTCAGCACCGTGTTAGTTCCACTTGTTTGTGGGGGAGGGGTTTAGTTAGGAATGGATAGGCCACATGGAAAGAAAGGGAAGGGAAGGGGGACAGGACAGGAGAAGGTGGTAAGAGGGTAGGTGTGGAGCTAAGCTGAGACTGAGGGACCAAGAGGGTAACCCACCACTTCTTCACATTTAAGGGTTTGCATACAATGGAAGTCACACTTAGGGAACCTTAACTGCTTTTAAAGTAAAGTCTTTATCAGGATTTTCTACATTTTTAAACACAGCATGTTTAGGAAGGGAGCAGGAGGCTGCCCTCTTTTCAGCTACCTCTATGGGGTGGCAGCATTAGGAGAGAGAGAGGAGCTGGTGAGCAGACTAAGGATAGGAATACTCCTATCTCTCTCTTGTAAAGCACAGTGCCAGTCTAACATTCTCTTCCTCTAAATAAAAACTGAACCCAACCTTAAGTAAGGACACATTGTGATCAGTGGCTACATCAGTGTTAGAACTAGTGTTAGTTGGTTGATGGAGAGGGCAGGATCCTATTAGCCTTGACTAGCCTGCTAGATTTCCTGGCCAGGAGCAACCCTTCAGCATACAGGTAAGGTGTTATCATAGAATATCAGGATTGGAAGGGACCTCAGGAGGTCATCTAGTCCAACCCCCTGCTCAAAGCAGGACCAATCCCCAATTTTTGCCCCAGATCCCTAAATGGCCCCCTCAAGGATTGAGCTCACAACCCTGGGTTAAGCAGGCCAATGCTCAAACCACTGAGCTAACCATCCCAGAACCAAAATAGGGGGAACAAAATATCACTATCATGCCACCGTCCCAAAACCAAGTATCTAAAAGTATTTTATATGACAGAATCTAAATGTCTTTCTAAAAAAAAATTAAAAAAAAATTCTCCATCCAAAAGCATCCTTCAATGGCCAAATACACAAGTGCATCTTTTTCTCTGGTCTTCAGCTGGCCAATAAGAGGTAATGTAATTTAAACTCCCTTGGTTCTGCAGACCTCTCTGCCCATACTGTAGATCTGGGGTGAAATCTTGATTTCAGTGGGGCCAGGATTTCACTCTGTGTCTATATCACAGGATAAGATTAACGAATTTTTTCTATATTGGAGCCTGCCACATTTTTTCCTCAGCATACAGACAAAGGTATCATTCATAGAAGAACCACCCTGAAGGGATAAAAACAGATTTATATTTTAAACAAACATCCCCTTTTCTCTTACAGAACATTACAAATTCTCAAAAATATCCGCATAGATGATAATGGCAGACAATTATCTGAATCTTAATTATCTATGGCTACAGTATATTTGGAAAAAGAAAAGAAGTACTTGTGGCACCTTAGAGACTAACAAATTTATTTGAGCATAAGATTTCGTGAGCTACAGCTCACTTCATCGGATATGAAGTGAGCTGTAGCTCACGAAATCTTATGCTCAAATAAATTTGTTAGTCTCTAAGGTGCCACAAGCACTCCTTTTCCTTTTGCAGATACAGATAACACGGCTGCTACTCTGAAACCAGTATATTTGGAGTTTGCCAGGTGTCATAGGCCATAATACTTTGCAACTTTGCATTTTCTGGCTGTTAAACACAGAGTACCTGTTGGTATTTAAAGGATTCAACTTTCTCTTGCTCATCAGTTAAAGAATAATTATACTATAACTTCTGCTAAAGACTTTTATATCAAGTAATGAAAATGAAAACCATGGATTTATACAAACCTTCTTTGCCAAAATCTATTGTTATCTAAAAGCATTAGAGAAGTAATGGGCGAAGAAAACAGATGTAACTATATGGATTACAGTAAGCATTTGCTAGTTTAAGGAGAAAATCCCATGATCTGGCACACATTAAGGGTACACAGTAGGTCTTCCTTACAAAGAGATGGTCTAAAATAATTAGTAGGGAATATCGAGTATTTACTATAACTAAGAAATTATTAATCTCAAATACAGCCCTGCCTATGAAGTGACAAACCTAAACCACTTACTTGTGTACGTGAGAATCCCCAAAAATAATTTTTGGAGTCTAGCACTCTGCAAAATTTAGATCCTAAAATAAAGTTCTACGTTCCAGATATTCTGTGACCATGGATAAAGATTATTCACAAAACACAGATCAGGAATGCAGTGTGCATAGCTTGAAATATAGAAATAAAACTTCCATCCTCAGCATGACATCTTATTGCTTTCAAAATGCAATGTTCCTAGCAGCTTCAATATCCTTCTACCAAACTTTCTAAAAGATTTAATGCCTTTCCAGAAATCACAAGGCACCCAGAAAAGCAAGCATTGTTTAAAACAGCCTCAATCATTATAAACATACTGGAGTTGGCATATTTTCAGTATCACCAGAAAGAATTAAATAAAAAGAATGAGACATTAAATCCAAATGCAAGTCAAGAGCTACATTGTCTCTATTTACATTAGGCTCAGCCCTGACACTGCAAACTGGTTGCCTCTTGTAGGGGCAAGCTCATCTTATTTGCATGCAAATGTCTCACGGCAACACACCAAACCTCACCTCCTTCTCCACTCCATCCTGTTCCCAGCCATGCAAATCACAAGGGACTACCTGGTTTCTTTACAGCCGCATGTGAGAGAGAATAAAAACTGATCAGTAATATAAAAAAATGCCCACTAACTTTCAAGTAAAATCCAGTATTAGCAGGAATAATGTCAAGAAACTTAGATCTAAAATCTGCAGCGCTGACCTAAAGAAAAAAGACATGTATTTGAAGCACAGGGCTAACCAGTGATTGTAGTATCTGAAAAATACCAGTACTCTGAATGTATCCTTGTGTGGATAAATTAGGCAGTACTATATTACATCTTGAACATTAGTAACTAATGTAATAATCATTTTCAATATATTTTTTAATTGAAGGTGTTTAGACATGTTAATTTTTATTTTATAGAAGAGAGTCTTTTAGCCATCTAGGTATCTACAACTTTTTGTTTGTATTTTTGACAAAACACAAAGAAGGTACCAATGTGAGATTTCTAAAGATGGCTACAGCATTCAACTCAAGGTTTAAGAATCTGAAATGCCTTCCAAAATCTGGGAGGGAGGATGTGTGGAGCATGCTTTCAGAAGTCTTAAAAGAGCAACACTCTGATGTGGAAACTACAGAACCCGAACCACCAGAAAAGAAAATCAACCTTCTGCTGGTGGCATCTGAATCAGATATTGAAAATGCGTCAGTCCGAACTGCTTTGGATTGTTATCAAGCAGAACCCGTCATCAGCATGGACACATGTCCCCTAGAATGATGGTTGAAGCATGAAGGGACATATGAATCTTTAGCACAGCTGGCACATAAACATCTTGCGATGTTGGCTACAACAGTGCCATGAGAAAGCCTGTTCTCACTTTCAGGTGACATTGTAAACCAGAAGTGGTCAGCATTATCTCCTTCAAATGTAAACAAGCTTGTTTGTATGAGCTACTGGCTGAACAGGAAGTAGGACTGACTGGACTTGCAGGCCCTAAAATTTTACATTGTTTAATTTTTGAATGCACTTTTTTTGTACATAATTCTGCATTTGTAAATTCAACTTTCATGATAAAGAGATTGCAGTACAGTACTTGTATTAGGTGAATTGAAAAATAGTATTTATTTTTATTACAGTGCAAATACTTGTAATCAAAAATATACAGTGAGCACTTTACACTTTGTATTGTTTTGTAATTGAATCATGTAATCTGAAAATGTAGAAAACATCCAAAAATATTTAAATAAATGGTATTCTATTATTGTTTAATTGTGTGATTAATCTGTTTAATCTTTTTAATCGCTTGACTGCCCTACTAGATACCTTTAAAAATCTGGCCCAGGGTTCTTTCCAACTGTACAACAGAGCTGAATGTGTTCACAGCAATATGGTGGACTTACACAGTGCTGGTGGCATATTCCACTTTTTGGTGTTTCTCTTCCCCATACTAACAACCAAGTTTCAGTATTTAGGGTTGCAGAAATAACTCAAGGGTGAAAAATGCTGTGTCAGTCACCGTTTCAGGCTGTTTCAAAGACTGTTACTGTTGTGTAGAACCACATGTTGGGCAAGAGTATGGAGAATCAAAGAACATTTTACACTAATTTTGTGTTCTTCATTTGAGTCTCTCAAAATACAGTACAAAAATTAGTAAATTTAGTTTCAACAACCAGTGAGGTAGAAGAATATTTTACAAAATTAGAAACAAAGTAAAAAATATTCTATTATTTGGATCAAGGCTACAAGCATATATGTGGGAGACCAGGAATAGAGCCCAAATTGCATCCTCACAGGCCAGTTTAACTAGTAAGACAATGATTGAAAAAAGTAAATACAAAGCTATCAAAACCAAGAAAGCAAATAAAAACAGGACTGACTTGCCTAGCTAATACAGCAGATGCTGCCTCTTACAAGCAACATTTCCCCTGGGACCCCTTTCCCTACCATGAATTGTCCACTTGGTAACAGCAACATAGCCGCTGCATAGCAACATTTGTACTGTTATGACATCACATCCAGGAGTGGAGACTGGGGGCCCGGGGGGGCACGTCGGGGCATTGCACCCCAAACTGCATCTTTTCACTCCCCAGCCGATCCAGGCCCTTCAGCACACCTCTACAGCACACAGCCCTGTCCACTTGCCCTGCCTGACAGAGCCGGAGTGGACAGCATGCGTAGGAGGGCATTTGTGGGCAGGGTATGGAAAAAAGGGATTTTCGGGGGGGCGGGGGGGAGCTGTGGTTGGGGGAGCAGCAGACATGCAGCTGGAAGGTTTCCTCCTCCCTTCCTCGGCATCTGGCTTGCAGCCAGGGGGAGGGGGGATTGCTATTTCATAGTGGTATTGGCAACCCCCCCCCCCCCATGCACTGAGCTGTGTCCTCCATCTCTGTTGCTGGCAGCAGGGTGAGGGTGTTCTGTTTTGCAGTGGGGGGGGGGGGGGGGGCAATCAGGAAACACGCCCCCGCTTTCAGTCTCCACTCCAGGGCACTAACCTGTTCCCTTCCGCTCCCACTCCAGTCTCCGCTGTCTGTGCTAGGAGTCACCCCCCTCCATTGCAGATTTCACGATGCCCTCCCCAGGCATCCATCTCTTCATAGAATCATAGAATATCAGGGTAGGAAGGGACCTCAGGAGGTCATTTAGTCCAACCCCCTGCTCAAAGCAAGACCAACCCGAACTAAATCATCTCTTACCAAGGTGGAGCATGAAACTGCCAGCTGGAGCATCCTCACCCTTTCCCTGGTAGCTGAGCTCACTCAGCTGTTTTGCCAACTGGGGGCTCCTCAGCTAAACCCAGAGCTTCCCTGACCCGCTCCCCCCAAACTTGGGGTTCCCCCACTCCACAACTCCTTCCCCCACAACATGGCTGCCCCACCCCTTCCAAAACACCCTTAACTCTTCATACACCTTCGGTTAGACGACACTCCTCATAACAGCAACAGTCACATAGGAGCAATATAGCAAAAGGGCACGGATATGTTGCTACTAACGAGCATTTACTGTATTATATAATATAAAATGTACCTCTAGCGTTATGCACTTTATCGCAAGTGAAATCAAAATGAAGAAAAGCAATATTACCTAAATGAATGAAGTGTCAGAAGAATTATTTCGTGTCTCAAAGAATCAGATTAACCAACTTTAAACTTAAATACACAACGTGTTTTCTCCTGAATTTGTCAAACTTCAAGTGGCTAATTGAGAAAGTGACTTTATACTTTGCATTCAACTGACATTTGCAAGTGTCATCTGCACCAAGCTGGTATTTTTTAAACAAACGAACAAACATCCACTTCTACTAACCTTCATAGACATTTCTAATAATTTCAGATCAATCATATCAAATATTTACCCAATAGAACAAGCTAGTTTAATAGCTGAATAAATTAAAACAGTGGTTTTCAACCTGTGGTCCACAGACCCCTCGGGGTCCACAGACTCTGTCGAAGGGGTGACTATGAAAAGAAAGTTTCAGACCCCAGAAAAGACATTCCGTTTTTCTGATCAATCAAAAGTATGTGAATACCCGCACCTACAGGTCAAAACCCAGAAGTGTCGTCATTACCTTAGAAGCCCAAAGTTTAGTGCCCTTGCTGACGCCGCGTCAAATGTATTGCCGAGCATGTGCAACGTTTATAGTTGAATTCTGCTCAGTCAGTTTTCAGTCTAAGACTTCTATGATAGGGATCCACGGACCACAGGCTGAATTTCCAAAGAGGCCTGCACCTCCATTTGAAATTTTTTTAGAGGTCCGCATATGAAAAAACAGTTGAAAACCACTGAGTTAGGAGGTAAGCGCCTCCTGTAGAAGGATTTGTCCATCTATATAGAACTTTATCATGTCAAACAGTAGCTGTTTTACATGGGTTGTCTGACCACTGGAAACATTTTGAAATAAGATTTAAAACAGTATTTCCACTTCCTAGGAGTTTCTTGTGTTTTCCCCTTTGTATGTTTCAATAGTAATTCCTCTTGAATTTGTGTCTTCCAGGACTAATAAGTCATCACTGTTAGCAGCCTAATTGCAAAATATAAAAAAGTCACCATTCACAAAGCAAGAATTGGAAACATTAAGAAATGTCTGCTGTGAAGAACTCAGAGACTTAACAAAACTAGGTGCGGCGCAAAAACAGGGAATTGGTCTTCAAGGAGAGTTTATTTTCTTTTTAAATTCTTGTACTGCTTGAACAATCTTTGCAGCCTTTCACTACGAAGGATAAGAATTAATGAAAAATAAGAAGCAATATTTTATTTCAAAACAGATTTTATGGTTTGTGTTTTACATTGGGGGTGACTTGAGTGATATTAAACAATCTTCTCAAACACAAACTAACATAAATTAGATATGGCATGAAACACATACAATTAGTTTCTGCTAAAATGTGGATTATTAGATCCACCTCTATGACAATTTTTTACCCTTTCATTGGAGATACTGACTAGTATTTTAGTAAGAGGGTAAATTTCCAGTAAAATGTCTGGAGCAATGGGAGTTGTGTAACAAATTTCACTCCAAAAATGTACCCCCCCAGTATATGGAAATAGGCATTCCATCTCTCAAAATGACACACTTGTTTTTACTTTTCAATCATCATCAACTGTTGGCTTGATTGTCACTCCTCTTCTTATTTGACCCCAGCCGATTAAACTGAAAAATGAAAAACAAGTTATTTGTAATTGTGTTTAGAAAATATTCAAAATGCAAATGGCAAGAGCTCTATATAAACCCTGTAGTCGTGTTTGTATTAGGAGTACTCACACAGGTTTCAGAAGTTTCTGAACTCCCCCTTCCCTCCCCTGCACCGCAAAATCTTAAAGACGACTGGCTGCTGGAAGCATAGGAGAGGGGAGGATAATGGAGAGACCATAAGCAAAGGACTTTTTCTTAAGCTATGGGACCATTTTTTAAAATGTGCTGTTAAACAGAAGTGCACACACAAAGGTTCTACTTGCCCATAATCGTCTAGTTAACTGCAAATGAAAATGTGTCGATAGCTTTATTGCTTTCCAACCTGCATAAAGCGTTACACTACTTTTAAAGGGAAATGAGAACACCTTGCAAAAAAAGGAATATAATAGTTCAATTTTTGAGGTCAACATTTCTCACTGAGGGTGTAACCTGAACACCAAGTTGACATAATTCTCAAAATTGTTTTTACCACTTGTATTGGGTAATAGAAAAAAATCTTCCCTCTTAGTACTTCCCCTTACACACCCACTGCGTTTTAAAAAATCCACTAATTCTTTCCACTAGCTCAAGATGCAGCTTCAGAGAAAGCTTTTAAAAAGACTGCAATATCACTTTTCCAGCCAAGAGACAGCACATATAATCGATGCAACTGCCTTTAAGACTCTCCCAACTCCTTGAAGGGAGCCATGGAAGAACCTGATCTTAGTCCTGAACTTGTCTGCCGTAACTCTGGGCTCTCACATCTTTCGGAACAATTCCCAGAAGAACAGCATACATTGATAAAAATGGAATTGAAGTAATTAATCCATTATTTCAAGCCTTTCTAGGCTGGAGCCCACAGCTGTGGCAAAGCCACACTCAGGCCCCACATGTCCCTGGTGTTGTTGCTGCATTTTGCCTATTTGTCCATTCTCCCAGTTTTAACCCCTGTGCCTCTTTCTCTATGTGATTTTACTTTCCACTATATCCCAGCTGCCCCTCTCCTTGTTCTCTCATTCACTTCCCTAGAAAGTCTGAGGAAGGGAGTGTAAGAGGCAGAGTTCTTTTCCCCTTCCTCTGTACCAGCTGTCCCCACTCTTTTCTTCCTAATTAGAACCTTCCCAATTTCTTTGTTCTTTACACATCCCCTCTGTTTCTTTCCTTGCTTAGTTTTGTTTTTTCTCCTTTCCCTTCTACTACAGTATAGTTGGCCACATGTGAAAACTGTGCCACAAACAATTCTAATAAAAGTGCACTTGAGAGTGCCATCCCCAACAACAAGAGAGATCTGTGAGCATTTTGGTGAAATACAGGTTTGTTTGAAAGAAGGGAAGAAAAAACAGAAAAAAATTGCACCAAAATACCTAAAGAACCCAGCAGCTACCAAACCACAGATTTGACATGTCATTGCTGGAAAATGTTGCTCATCTTCTATTCACATAGCTCCCCTTCAGCTTCCCCCATTTCTCTCTTGGTGCTCATTCCTTCCTTATCTGCTCAGAAAGTGTGTGCTCCTCTCCTCGTTACTTAGTAGCCACTCCAGTAACCCCCACTAGCTACCTCTCTACTGAAGGCATTTGGCTGCCAGCTCTGCCTGCTGCTGAGCTGACCGGCTGAGAGAGTTACAGAAACAGCTAGCAAGGTGTAACTGCCTGCCACAGTGATCCAGAAAACTGGCCATGACTATTTCCCGGAACAGATGTTCAAAACCCAGTATGTCTCAGCCAGATCAGAACTACTGGGAAGTATGTTAACATACCTTTTTCTCCTTACCGCAGTGCGAGGTCCACACAGGGGGTGTAGGGGACAGGATTGCTTAGTGTTTCTGTACTAGCTTTATTTTCAGAGAATATACATTCTAGGTGGGCAGTTGCTTGAAGAGAAGCGAAGCAAATAAGCTTAAAAAGGAGCCACCAGCCATACTGCTCCTCAACTTTAGGGATCCTGCTACAGGATGTTTTTGGGTGCCCCACCAGCCACATTATTCTTGTAATCTGTGTTGACTAATAAAATTGATACCTCCAGTCTCACGGGAGCCAGAGAAAAAGGTCCTTGGAGATCAGTGTCCCTTTGTTCCCTTGTCCTCCCCACCACGCACACTTTGCAAAGCGGCACTGGCAGTCAAATGTAGCTGGAACTGCTGAGCCCAGGCCCACAGGCTGAGAATTACTGCTTTAAGATAAACCCAGTCTTAAATGTATCCTTAATTTCTATTTGGTCTTTGGCATCACTGGGTTAAAGTTCCTGCTGTTAATATTACTGTGGTATGACTGTGTTATCAAGTCACAACTCATGGCATCAGAAGGTTTATTGTGCATTTATGTTAAGCCGCGCACAATCTATAAAGTATTTAATTTTTCACTATTTCACTTAACATTTTTGAAAAAAGTGTCCCATAGAAATAGTGATTAGGTGCTTAGAGAATTTAGAGGAACAAAGGAATTCTACAGCAGAGGCAGATAGTACTGGTGTCAGTGCAACACAGTAGTATCAAGGGGTTATTTTGTCACCGTACTGCCAACTTACCGCCAGTGTTTCTCAACTCTTCGACTAAGGGCAATTTTTTCTCCTACTTCTGTGCACACAGGGTTAGTTAGCACTATCTTGCCTAAATCAGCCTTCACTGCGCTAACTCTTCCTCCAGTAGACAAGGATCCTATATTTACCATTAAAACTTCATTCTTGGATAGCTTTTGCACCTGAAAGAAGATATAAAGAATTCTGTAAGTTTTACTTTAAATATGCAAATAACTTATAAAGTTAATAGCATTTTGCAGCCAATAACTTAAATGAAGACAAAAAAAAAAGATTTTATATCTGACTGCTACAGCTAGGTTACCAAAGAAAAATACTAACAGAAAGGGAGGCAAGCACCAAATGTCTAGGACCATGCTGCACATGAATATGATAAAACGATGTCCATTTTTAGACACATGATAAAGTGTCTCATTTTCCTACTAATGTAGGAGAAATATAAAAAGGCTCAGCACAAATAATACTCCAGATTACTTGCCTCAGACTCATCTACAAAAATCAGTCTGCCTTTTTCTGGGAAATAATAATTGTTTTAAGGTTGCATAAACTATATAGAAAGCTAAAGTTTTTTACCCCACAATTGACATCAATATAAAACAGATCCTTGTGCCTCTCTCCTTTCACCAAATACAACCACCAAAATAACTGCTCAATCCAGAGTCAGTCACAAAGAGAAAATCCAAAATGATGGCAACACCTAATTTACCAATAAAATAAATCAGCGTGAAGCAGTTTTCATAGTTTAAAGGCCAGAAGGGATCATAATGATCAACTAGTTTGACTTCCTGCACAAAACAGACCATGGAACCTCATCCAGTAATTCCTGTATCAAGCCCACAACTTTTGAGCTATAGCAGGGGTTGCAATCTTTGGCACACAGCCCATTAGGGTAATCCACTGGCGGGCCACGAGACATTTTGTTTATGTTGACCGTCCGCAGGCACGGCCCCCCGCAGCTCCCAGTGGCCGCAGTTCGCCGTTCCCAGCCAATGGGAGCAGCAGGAAGTGGCAGCCAGCACGTCCCAGCAGTACACGCTGCTTCCCGCAGTTCTCATTGGCTGGGAACACTGAACTGCGGCCAAAGGGAGCTGCAGGGGGGCCGTGCCTGCGGACGGTCAACGTAAACAAACTGTCTCGTGGCCCGTCAGTGGATTACCCTGATGGGCCGCTTGCCGAAGGTTGCCAACTCCTGAGCCATAGCATACCTTTTAGAAAGATATCTAGTCTAGGATTAGAAACTTCAAGTGATGGAGAATCCACCACATCCCTAGACTGGCAAAGTATTAGGATGTACATGAAACTAGCAGGATCATGCATGACAAGTTTTGCAGCCGATGAATGGAGAACAACAAGGGGGAAGGAACAAGGATTACCAGCATCTTTGGAAGAAGGGCCAACTTTAAGAATCACAAGGCTTCAAATTTCTTTAGGTTACCAGTATATGAATTTCCTCCCCCTGTGAAAGGCATTCTTACATAGTATTTAAGTGGACATGTACCATTGTTTTTCCCCTCTGAAATGCAAACATTATGTATGGAAACCAGGAAGAAAGGAAAGATGAAAGCATGCATAAATATAAACACTTACATCTCAGTGGAATTAATTTCCAGGGGGTTAACAGAGTAAAAGCTTCAAAACAAAAAAAAGTCTGACAAGTACCATGATAATGTCCTTTTAACAGAACAGGTACAAATATACTAACCTTTGCAGCTTTCTTGTCTCCCTCAGTGCGCACACCTAGGAGTCGCCTAAGCAGGAAATAGGAAATTTCCAGCTCTGTGAATATTTCAGGGAGTGCTCCAACTGCACCAAGAACCTGCCCCACCATTCGGTCAGCCCGACATAAAGTTGGGTCAATTTTAGTGCCAACACCTATTTCAGAACAAGACAACTTCTGAGGAATAATTGAAAAAGTAATCATATTTATACGCATCAAATACATTTAAAGGAGACCTACAAATGAAATTAACCATTATTCTTAGTGACATACTAAACATCCCCACTACCCAGCTGGAGGTGGGCGTTCAGCACATTAAGAACTGAACTCACCTATTTACTCTTTTTTAGGATCTGTGAACTCTAACCAGCCGTGATACAATGCCCCAGGATTCATCATGCTGGTGGCAGCACAGATAATACAGAAGCCTGCTGGAGCTAACCAATGTAATTTAGATAAATAACTAAATTTTACACTATTTGGCACTGTTTTATAAAGCTTCATTACATATATATTAAAAGGTACACAATTGCTGTAGGAGTCACACATTAGAATTTCCTGTAAACTCCAATAAATTCCCCCCTCTTCCCAGGAAGTGTACTGTTATCTGAAACCATCTAAGTTTTCAAAAACAGGCATGAGGAGAAAAATCTCTTCATTAAAAAAACATTGTTACCAATTAGGCCTCCAGGAGCAGCATACTGTAGATCATTGTGTTCTGCAAAAAGTGATACAATTTTGGAAAAGATTGGCTTGCACATGAGTTTTCCTTCACTGTCCTTGGATACAATACCAGGTCTGACTTCAAGTTCCTGGCCTACCTAAGTATAGTGGAGAAAAAATGGTTAGATGTTTCTTTTTCACCAGAGTAAAAAGCTAGCTGGTGGTGGGAGAGAAGAGTTATTTTTCCAACAGTTACATTAATATTAACAGCACTTGGCCGTTGCATCACAGAATAATAGTGGTACTACCTGGAAAATCAACACAACTTTTAAAAACCTCTGTACTACACAGGTAATAAAAAGGTAGTTAACACTACCTTCAAACGTACTTTAAAAAGTTGATTTATTAGATGATCACTCTTAGTTTTAGGCCCAACATTTAAATTCTAACTTATTTTAATTTAAATGTTTTCTAATAGTACTGCAATCCCAAACACTATATTACTGAGTTAGTGTATGAAAAACCAGACAGTGCACCAATGTAGTTTCACTGTTCAAGCAAAAGAACATAGAAGATCAAATTGTATAAGTGGTGCATAAACTTGATTTTTTAACTTTCCAGTTTAATAATCAAGGATGTTATTTTTAATAGACAAAAAAGACTTGAAAACTTGTTGATAGTACTCCATACAAAAGCTGAGTATTCAGTCATATTCACTTTTAATGTGGTGACTGAGTGCATAGTTAGCACACACTCCTTAACTTTATTTAGATTTATCAGCACAGCTCAAACTCCACCTTTTTTAAATGATTTACTAAATAAATATGCACATGCAAGAAGGGGAAACTGCACCCTCATATTCATTGCAAGGAATAGAAACGGACACCACCATCAACTTTGGAAAAAAATCACTTATGTCAATTAAAAATATATATATTTTGTTACTAGTAAAAACCTAACTATAACCAATAAAGGGTTTTGTTTTGTTTTTGTTTTTGAGGGGGGGCATAGGAGAGAGGGAGAGGATTGGGCATGGTCAGTTTCATTGTTTCCCATTTCTGTTTAACTTTCAAACAGCAACAAGGCAAAAGGAAAACATTTTAAAACAGGACTGTGAAACCATAACCAAAGACAGGGGAACTCAGGTGCGGGTAGTACCTGAAGCTAATTTTAATTAATTTTTTAAAACTGACTATATACCTTTAAGTTGCTTTGTATTGACCACAAAGAAACACCTATTATGCGTCTACACATTATAATAACTAATGAGGTATTTGGAGGACAGGGGGGCGGAAGAGTAGCTATTACCTTTAATACACCTTTTAGAATACTACCGCCAGCTACACCACCCTTAAGGTCATCTACTTCACATCCAGGCTTGTTGACATCAAAAGATCTAATTACTGAAAAGCACACAAATCCATTATTAAGATATATAGAAGCTTGACTAGTGACACTTATGTGATGTTTACAATTCTTGTCTTTTTTTTAAAATCTACTCCAAACAATGAAAATACCTCCCTGTATTCACCATGCTATGCAGTCTGTTGCATGCAATTTTTTCATAAGTTTTTAAATACTACATGAACCATGGGTCAAATTAAGCTGGTTAAACCCAAAACATGTTAACGCATTCTGGCAAGGAATATCCACTGTACTTTAAAATGCAATTTTAATTAATTTAGTTCTCAGTAAATACATTTATCACAAACTAATTGGTATTTAAAAATTATTCTCAAAGCCATGCAAACATTAGAGATATCAGTGCATAAAGGAGGAAGTAATGCTACATCCAACTTTCTTAGAAAACAAACTATTCGCCAAGTAGAAGAAGACTAAACCAGAGAAAGATTATTTACAAGCTTCTAAGAAAGTATTACAAACAAAATAAAGTAAAAAGTATTCTTTAGGCACCGTTCTCCAATTTATAGTGTTCGGAAGTGAAAATACAACATTTAACCTCCTGCATGCTTAAGATTTACGTAAAGGCAATGAAAGAAATGCGTGCTTTAAAATAAAAGACCTAATCACGGTCCCACTGGGAGTTTTGCCACTGTCTTCAATAGGAGAAGCTTTTTCTAAATTCTATTATGGGCTTCTCTGTTTAATTCAGAAACTGAATTATATATCAGATCCTTTTTAAAAAGGCTGACCACCTATAGAATACTGGAGGAAATCCTAACACTTGTAAGAGAAAATGACCTTTGCTTTTAGCCTAATTTCTAACAGACCGACTTTGTTAAGTTCTATATACATATACACTCTAGATTTCAGTGTTTTATGTAAAATACATCTAGAGTGGATGAACTGAATAGGAAGATGTTTTAGAAATGAACAAAATCCAATGCTTTAACATTTATGCCCAAGTGACATAACATAATATTGAAGTGTGCCACTTGGAAAACTGACCGGGGGGGGGGGGGGGGGGGAAGGGTGCCAGCATATCCACCCCTTCTGTCTTCAAGCCATATCTATTTATTCCCAAGAGTTTTAACTGCAACAGAATGCAGCTTGATTTTCCAGACACCACAAAGTTGTCAGAGTAATCTAATGTATAAAGAGCAAATCTGATTTAGAAATCACTCTGCTTCCTTCCGCAGGCCTGAAGAAGAGCATTGTGTTGCTCGAAAGCTTGTACCTTCCACGAACAGAAGTTGGTAAAATAAAAGTTTATCTCATCTACCTTGTTTCTAAGATAAATTAATCATTTTCACTGCCGTTTTCATATTATATCCACATTTAAAATGCCCAAATCAAAGCAGTTCATTTATATATAGTCATATTGTATATATACACACACAGACAACACTCATATTTAAGATTTCAGGAAATAGAGAGGCTTGAAATTGCTAGCGTGCTAAATGTCCTCATACCCTCTTTAGAGCATGCCCCCAATATTAGCATTGTCTGAAAGGGTGGTTAAACATATAGGTAAGCTTTAAACATTTACATACCAATAAGTCTTGGTTCTGATGTGAAGTCTCGCAATGGGACTGGAATTTTCTTTACTATATACTCACAAACCACCTCAATGTTGTATTTCAGCTGTGCTGAGATTGGAATAATAGGAGCTCCTTCTGCAACTGTACCTACAACAAAAAAAATGGAGTTGTTTTACATCAGACTTTATGTTGCGTATACCAAAGCGTATATGAGCATTCATGACGCACTAAAATCACAAATGAAATTTCAGGGACGATTTCTACATATTTCCCCAAACCAGAAGTCCATAAAAACAACATGACAAAAGCGTCAGGTCATATTTATTTTCATATTAAGCCACAACTACTTTTCAAGGTAGTACAATATGGCTTGTACATTGCCTACGGGGAGTTCTGTGAGTTTCTGTGTGGGAGGCCTATATAGTTTGTTCTCCAAGTGGGCTCTTGAGGCAGTGTTTTACTCTAGGAACAATCTGCTTCCTGCTTGATGATCAGGAGTGGCATGACATAAGTTTCAGCCTCTTAACCTGAGATAAGCAGCATACCTACTGGAGAGGAGGAATACAATTGTGCATGTAGGCACTGAAGGGGCAGAGTTACCACAGAGGTAAAAAACAGATTCTTCATGAAAACCAATTTGGACTTAGATCCCTTAGTCCAGAGGTGGGCAACCTACAGCCCGCAGGCCACATCCAGCCTGCGGGATCCTCCTGCTTGGCCCCTGAGGCTAGCCCCCAGCCCCTCCCCCGCTGTTCCCCCACCCCCAAATCCTCAGCTCACTGCGCCGCCGACACAATGCTCTGGGCAGCCGGGCAGCGCAGTTGCAGAGCCATGGCCTGACCCAGTGCTCTGGGCGGTGCAGCTGTAGCGCTGCCAGCCATCGGTGCTTCAGGCAGCGTGGTAAGGGAGCGGGGGGGCATGGAGGGGTGTTGTATAGGGAGCAGCGGAGTTCGGGGTGGTTGTCAGAGGGTGGAGCAGTCAGAGGGTGGGGAACAGCTGGGTTGGATTGGGCAAGGGTCCCTGGGGGGCAGTCAGGAATGAGAGAGGGGGTTGGTCAGGGGACAGGGAGTGGTGGATGGGGCAGGAGTCCCGGGGGAGCCATCAGGGGGCGAGAAGCAGGGGGAGGGGGGGGTTGGATAGGAGGCGGGGATCGGACCATGCCTGGTTGTTTGGGGAGACACAGCCTCCCCTAACTGGCCCTCCATACAATTTTGGAAACCCGATGTGGCCCTCAGGTCAAAACGTTTGCCTGCCCCTGCCGTAGCCCCATGCCCACTAGACTTTAAGGGCTAGTTTACTCTAGAATTGCTACAGCAGCGCAGCTAGTGCAGATGCTCTATAAAGACGGGAGAGAGCTCTCCTGTTAGCATAATTATCTTACCTCCCCAAGTGGCGGTAGCTACGTCAGCAGGAGACTTTCTCCTGCCGACATAGTGCTGTCCACACTAGAGCTTAGGTCAGTGTAACTGACGTCACTGAGGGAGGTGGCTTTTCCATGCCCCTGAGCAACTAAAGTTATACTGAGGTAAGCCCTACATTTTACTTTTTACGACCTGGCCAGACTGCATTCTAACAAACACAGCAACTTGTGGGGACTGTAAACAGACCACAGCTGGGAAACCTCTCTCTGGATGCGGGTTGTGAAAAATTAGAGGAAACAGAACAAGCAGTTAGGGCAAAGATGCAGTGAAAGAACAGAGCTGAGATATCCTATGGAGGATGAGAGATCTAAAATATTTGATGCATCAGTAGCAATTCCATAATTAAGATTGCAATGAGTTTTGCGCATAAAGCAAGACTAAAATGCTTGATTCATACTTTACTGATTTAATTTAGCTTTCAAATTTGGTACAATAATTCTTTGGACAACTATGTTCTACAGTTTTTTTTAGTGAAATATTACTAAATTTGAAAAAGAGACATTTTAAAATTGCTCTCTCTTTGAACTTTCTCCCTGGCTTAGTCACATTTGCTTGACTTTCTCTAGCGAAATAACCTCAATCTCCACAAACTTCAAAATTCACACACAAAAGTACCTTGCATTTAGGCCACTTATGAGATTTTAAACACATGAGAAGTTGTGTCCCTGACACAAGCCAACAATTTTGAACTACACAAAGGTTATAACAGGACTGATCAGACCTGTCAACCACATCCATCTTCTGATGCTGCTAACCTGCCTCCACAGCTGGGTTTTGCAAATACCCCCATTGAGCCAAGGAGCAAGGCTAAGCGGCAGAGGTTCTGGGGAGATGGGAAATAAAAATCAGGAGGGCGCTGGGGAACCAGAGGGATGGGATGGTTTGCAGGGGTGTGTGGAGTTTGGGTCCAAGGCTCATGGGGTAAAAGCCCAAGATTTCTGAGCCAAGGTTTCTACACCTGAAAAGCTCCCCTAGAGCTGCTGCCTTGGCTCCCAGTGCACCACAGCAACAGCATGGTAGGAAGCTCATGGCATGGAGAGGAAGCATGAGAATAAGATGGGGTTTACAAGGCGGAAGAGGAGCCAGAGCCTCTCTGAAATCCACTAGAGACTTAGTGACTGCTACTGGTTCTATGTGGGAGACGCTCAGATACTACAGCGATGGGTAGCAGTATAAAACCCCAAGATACATAGTTTAGCTCAGTGGGCCTGCAGCAAGGGAGTAACTCAACTCAAGTAGACATCTGGCGGTGAATGGACTGTGCGTAAAGGGAGACCCAAGGAAATGTGTGAGAAAGAATGGGGGGAGGGGGTGCGAGAAGGGAGGACTGGCTAGAATTCAAGGTGCCCAATGGTTGAGATAAGGAGAGTGGAGATAGGCAGGCTATCAACAGTGGAATAGAAGTAGTTGAGAGGGGGAACTGATTAACAGAGTTCATTGGGAATTTTTCAACAAAACTGTTGGTTAGAGCACTTACCTGGGACGTGGAAGACCCAGATTCAAGTCCCTGCTCTGCCTGATCCCATTAGAGCAGTTTCATTTGTATAACTAAATATGTATTGAGAAAGACAGACTGACTCTTCAGCCCCGTAGTTAGGACACTCATCTGGGATGTGGGAGACTCAGGTTCAAGTCAAGTCATTTTACATCCAGTTTGTGTGTTTAGGAACAACCCTTAAAATCCGTTAATTGTAGCAGCGTGGAAGCAGAATATAATGCTACTAAATTCATATTTGAAAGAAAAATCTTATTGAAATATCTAGAAAACAAAACATTACACAACCTTTTTTTTTTTTTTTTTAAAGCTACAAAAGCCTGACTCATCTGCTAATTCTTTGAGTTGGACATCAGGTTGTCCTGACCAGATAACGCTTTTCATGTCAGCCTAACTCCCAGCATTGAAGAATTACATAGAACTTCCAGCAAGACTGCATTTCTGCTTCTGGAAACTTACCTTGTACAAATGCAAGAATCTGTTCATACTGTTCTTTAGCCTGGCTCTCCTTTACCAAGTCAATCTTATTCTGTAGAATTAGAATGTGTTTCAATTTCATGATTTCTATAGCAGCTAGATGTTCAGAGGTCTGGGGCTGAGGGCATGACTCATTACCAGCTGGAAGGGGAGTGGAAAAAGTGATTATGTACAGTCATCTATAATAAGGATACACAAAACTGTGTGAACATCTACCACCTCATTGTGTGCTTGAAAAAATATTGCTTGCTTAAAAGTCATCAAGTTGCTAATTTTTTTAATTGCTTATGGGTTTAGTGCATTCTCTTCATCTCAGACACAAAAATGCCAAGAGCCCTAAACTTTAATGACAAACCAAAAATTCAGAAAGCACATGGCTATTAAGGTTATCAATATTGTTTGGGTTCTACTTCCCAGAAAGTCATCTTTCCCCTAATGTGCTGTTACAATATTTGAGCTCACTGGGGGTTTGATCTACTATATGGGGACTGAGGGGGGAGGAGGCATTAGTGGAGGACTCTGATAACTAGAAATTAATTCTCCTGTCCCTTTGTTCTGAAAATAGAGTTCATTGGATTTCCGGGGTATATAGATATCCATCCACTCACGTCTTTGTCAGAAAAGGTGACTGGGAACTATGTTTAAATATATATCTCAACTTTACATTTGAGTTGTATGTAGTTTGACACTGGGCAGTTTTATTTGGCAGATTGTGTGTGTGTACGCACAGAGACAAATGGTGAGTGTGTTCTGCTAAGACATATACAGTAGAGGCCCGTTTATCCAACCCCTCATTATCTGGCTCTCCGTATTAACCCAACAACCAGTACACACAGATCAAGAAGTGGGCAATCTTTCGTGTGGCTGCTAGATGGCACTGCAACCTCGCACTCTCCCATTCTCCGGATTATCTGAATTTTTGATTATCGATCTGACCCCAGTCCCAATTAGATCGGATAAACTGGGTTCTGCTGTATCTACTTCTGCCATTGACTTGTTGTATGGCTATGGGAAAGTAATTTAACCTCTCTGTGCCTCAGTTACCCCCTGTGTAAAGAAAGACAGTGGTCACCACCTTTTGTGAAGTGCCTTGGTGAGCTATAGATCAAAAAGACTAATTACTACTTATTATTAAATATTTCATGGCTATTCAGACACTTAAAACAATGCTAACTTGGGTATATTATTGTTTCGTTTCCCAAATAATATGTGGTCTGACCAGACGTAACATAATTCGTAGTTGAATTATTATACTATTCTGCACATTTATAAAAATGAAGTTTAATTTATTTCACACACTTTACACACCTGCTCAAGTCAGATTAGTGAAAGTTCTTCCTAAATCAGTCTATCAACAGAAAGAATGGCCCAAATGGGGTCCTTTGATTCTGTCCACATCACAATGAACTTACCATTGCTTCCCACCTCACCCCACTCTCTTTCGAGCATCAGTACTACATATTTAAATTAATAGAAAGGGCAGATAAAACAACTGAGAGAAAAGCAAGCCTGCTCAAATAGGCCTAAGCATCTCCAAACATGAAAATCTAACTTTATTGTACAAGTAAAAACAGTCCCAAAATTTCATCTTAACCCACCACTCCTCTGCCATTATCCAAACAGTCAAATATCGCTTCAGCTATTGGACGAGTCAAAGTGCTCAAATTCTGTTCCACAATTTCAGACGTATCTATTTAGAGGGCACGATATTCTCTTTCTACAATCGTAGTTTTAAAATCTTATCTCTTTACACAAGACTCAATAACATTCAAAATTTTTGTAACAGCTGGTCGCCCATTACCCTTTGTATTATTTTAATGTCAATATTAAGTTGTTGTATTGTTATGTTATAAAAGAGGCTCAATTTCCCCACCCCAAATATTACCTATCAAAAGCAGTGCTGCATCCATAACTGCCGCACCGTTCAGCATAGTAGCCATCAAGATATCGTGGCCCGGACAATCGACAAAAGAGACATGCCTGTTGCATATGGAGGGTAAACACAAAACAACAAAAGCCAGTTATCGCCAATTAAACTGACTGGTTTGCATGAAGTGACCAGTAGGCACACAGTTAAGGTACGTACAAAAACTGCATATTATTTCAAGACAAACATGGAAAGTTGACATTTTGGAACTATGTTCATATGAACATAACTAAATGAACTATCTACTTGTTGAAATTTTAAGTTTCAGAAAAATGGTGACAGTACTACATGTCTTTTATGGGATGTAATTTCTGTCTTTCAGAAACTTACAAACCAACCATGCATAGTTTAAATGTGTCAGACTATGAAGATCCATGCTGGACTAGAACATTCCCCTTTTTCACTTCTTATCTCTTCTAAAAGCTCTCTCCCCATTTCCCTCCTTGCAAGGTTATGGCATGTTCATTCTGAACGTAGCCAGAACTGCACCGTATCTCTAAGATTGACCTGTAACTGTCCAGACTCAATCTTTGAGTTTACATTGTGTAGGCTACAATAATGGGGGCATTTCAAGTTCTTGTCTGTATTTAATGGGGTAATCTTTATTATTTGACAACATGCCACAGAAAAAGAATTGTCTGCCACTTCAGCGATAATATTTTAAAAAATTACAGTAGGTAAAATAAGCAGTATGTCAAAGAAACCAGTGTTTAATGATTTGTTTAGTGCTAGCTTTCTAACTGTCACAACCCACCAAAATACTCTATTAGAACAAGTATTCAGGTTGAAGGGTATGTGAAAAAGCAAGGAAATTCAGTTATGAGGATCTGTCCCCTACACTTAAGTACAGATTAAGGTCTGATTTGATAGCCACCCTTGTGATTATTTTCATCTGAATAATCCCAATGAAGCATCACAAATAACTCCTGAAACTTTTAAACTTGCATTCTGACCATGTTACACTTTATCAGGAATTGTATAAACAAGTCTCTCTCCCATCGTTCTCCTAACACAAAGATGATCTCAAGTTAAGGCTCAAGTTTTCATAGCTCCAGTTTAAAAACTCTTATTTTTCTATCTCTGGGGGGAAAATGACAAAGATATACAATTTACATTAGGTTACAGTCTAAAAATAAACTTTAAATTCGTTCACACCTCTGACTTAAATTTAATTCAGGTTACAAGCCAAAGGATGCCTTTTTTATTCAAACAGCCCTGTAAGCAATATAGTATTGGAAAATTAGACTTATTTTCTGTTGTGTCTCATCACCAGTAAAAGATTCTGCAGGTCAAATTATGCCTTCAGTCACATCTGTGCAACCTCATACTCTTCAGATCTCTAGATACTACAGTGACGGGTATATTAGAAATGCCAACACAGAAGTTGGGCTCAGCAAACTGCAACTTTGTAAATGATGAGCAAGCCCAAATAAAATATGGCACCTTCTCTCAACTGTACTGGCTCCTCAGAGGTAATAGAAGTAAAAACTATTTATCACTTGAGTAAACAGAGGACTGAATATACAAACAGACTTATGGAGAAACAAGGTACCATTTTTAAACAATCGCTTGAAGTGTACTTCAACTATATTGAGGGAACCATGGACAAAGCAAGAGCAACTGAAAATCACCGAATTCGGATCAGTCACCTGATTAGTTTAAAATTCCCTTTGGTCCCAGGAATATCTGTAGGGAACTCATCTGGTGTACTACTTCCACAGGACCGGTAACACTCTGGTCGGGAGCAACTGGGGTCATCAAGTTTGTAAATCTGGAAGTATAAAAAAAAGGTGAAAAACAGGTTTAACCTAGCAGTGGTCATTTAAGTACTTTCACACAGTTAACAAAAGAGTCAAAATAGGTACATTTAGATTCATAGTAATGACTAACCTTAGCATTGGCATAACCCAGCTTGATAGTGATATTTCTTTCCAGTTCATTTTTGAATCTAACAGTGTGAACTCCAGAAATAGCTTTTACTACTGTTGACTTTCCATGGGCCACATGACCAATTGTGCCTACATTTTAAAAGCAAACATTAATCACACACAATTAGAGAGACTTGTCAAACTTTCAATATCAATATCAAGGATCCAGTTTGCACAGGACACCTGTAAGTCCTTGAAGCTTGTGGATCCAGAGCTTCCATTGTAAGCATGTACAGATTTCTTAACTAGCTTTTTACAGCAACTTGCTACAGTAACTGACTGATCTTTAAATGAGCTCTCTGTGGACAGACGCTTGCATCCACATGGAGCTCATTACAAGATCTGGTCTTTACTCAGGCAAAGCACCTTTTGCTTGAGAGCACTCCTAACACCAACACCAACATACACTTCCCCTTTAACTAAAAACATTTCATTCCCAAGATCTTATATTGCAGTAGTCATCTTGTACTGTAGTGGCCATCTTTCAATGTAATAAGGATTTGACATGTCTCCTTTTGTGATTGTTAACACTGCTATTTAAAAGAACACTGCCTGTTAGTTTAGGCAGTTTGCTTACTAAAAGTTTGCTTAAAACTTTCAATACAAGTGTTTATTAATGTTCTCTGTTTCATTAGAACAGTTTTTTGTTTGGATTTTCCCCGCAGAATTTTTTACTAAGACTTTTCAACACTATGCATGACAACAAGAATGTGTTACAAAAGCATTTGTGATTAACTTTGTTTTTCTTACCTATATTAATCGTAGCTTGACGGCTGATGACTTCTGGCGAGAGAGGCGTCAGCTTGGTAACATTCTATATGGAACAGATTTCAAGCAAACTTTTAGGCTACAAGATAAGTTTTCTCCAAGCTGCATGGCTCCGCAGCAAGTGAGGAAAGGCGCTCTCCCCGGCTGCTGCAGCAAGAGAGGGCTGGGGGGAGGGGGAAGTCCTCTCTCCCCGCCGCAGCCCCAAGGCAGCCTACACCCCAAGCCCCTTATTCCCATCCCCACCCCAGAGCCCTCACTCCCCCACACCTCAACCCTCTGCCCCAGCCATGAGCCCCCTCACGTACCCCAAACCCCTCATCCCCAGTCCCACCCTACCAGCCAGAGCCCCCACCCTCCTTCTTCCCCAGCCCTGAGCCCCCTCCCACATACCGAACCCCTTGGCCCCACCCCCGCCTCACATCACCTCCATATTTGTGCACATAACAAAATTAATTCCGCACATGGATGTAAAAAATTAGAGGAAATATTGGCAACAAGTAAAACAAATGTAAATTTAGACTGATTTTAAAAAGCTGTTTTTCCCCCAATCAGTTTATTCCCACCTGGTGTAGCATGGAAAAATTCTGTCATCCAAAATCTCCTGTCTCTATAACAAAGCCTTTTATCTTATAAATGCTGTTCTTACACAGTCCAAAAAGAATATTTAAACTATAAAATACCTATGAATTATATTAGGCAAGTGATGACATCCATGTGAGTGTCCTCTTATTTTACTTTTGAAACTGTTTATAACTGATGTGGTCCTGACCAAATACTGAGTTCCATGTGGGTGATCCATGAAAGCTTATGCCCAAATAAATCTGTTAGTCTTTAAGGTGCCACCAGACTCCCCGTTGTTTTTGTGGATACAGACTAACACGGCTACTTCTCTGATATTTGGCCCTCCAAGTGCACTGTTGTACACATGCAGAGCTCCACTGAAGTCAACAGAGCTCTGTATGAGCAAATCTCAGTGCAGGATTGAGGCCTCTGTTCGTATGTTAGTGCAATGAAATATATGCATCCATATATATACACATATGAGAATGCTGATGTGGATTGTACATTGTGGGCACTGATGCTCTTTATATAGGGAGGTCTGGTTAGCTCTGTGTACAGCATGGAAATAAATTTACACTTAGCATTAATTGCGCAAGAGCTTGAACTTACTCATAACATTTTAAAGGAAGTCACACATTTAGTAAGTTTTCTTCTTCACCGTAAAACAGATTTTGTCCATTTAATGAGACTGTTCAAAGAAACACTCACATGCTTACTTAAAAAGAACAGGAGTACTTGTGGCACCTTAGAGACTAACAAATTCATTTGACAGGTTTCAGAGTAGCAGCCGTGTTAGTCTGTATCCGTTAAAAGAAAAGGAGTACTTGTGGCACCTTAGAAACTAACAAATTTATTAGAGCATAAGCTTTCGTTAGCTACAGGTCACTTCATCGGATGCATACAGTGGAAAATATAGTGGGAAGATTTTATATATACAGAGAAGATGAAACAATGGGTGTTCCATACAGACTGTAACAAGAGTGATCAGCAAAGGTGAGCTATTACCAGCAGGAGAGCGTGTCGTGAGGGAATGACCTTTTGTAGTGATAATCAAGGTGGGCCATTTCCAGCACTTTATAAGAACAGTAGGAGAGGAAATAAACAAGGGGAAATAGTTTTACTTTGTGTAATGACACATCCACTCCCAGTCTTAGGCAATTAAGCCTAAATTAATTGTATCCAGTTTGCAAATTAATTCCAATTCAGTCTGTTTTTTAAGTTTTTTTGTTGTTGCTTTATGCTCAAATAAATTTGTCAGTCTCTAAAGGTGCCACAAGTACTCCTGCTCTTTTTGCGGATACAGACTAACACGGCTGCTACTCAAAAATCTGTCATTATGCTTACTTAAGATGCCATGACTAGTCCCATTTAAGTCAGTAAGTATAGGAAGTGCCCTGCAGATGGCACTGTGTAGGAAGATGACAAGTTGAAGGGAGGTAAATTTTGTAGTCACTAAGACTGCTCACAGTGCATAAAGTTAAGCGTGTGTATAAATTTTGTCAACACTGGAGCCTAGAACTGGATTTAAACTAGCCCTTTACAAATCTGAGTACAAATATGAAACCAAAATTTAGGAAAGGACTTGAAATTTCAAGACCCTTTCCAATCTGATCTCCCAGCAACAACGATCATCCATCTTTTCAGTTCACAATGTCATTATCAGTGAGAACTGGGGAAAATATAGGACCCTCATAAAGGGATCATCACTACACTAGAATGTATTATTTGTTGAGCACCAGCATGCTCGGGGCTGCATATAACATAAAAGAAAGAATCCGTGCCCCAAAGAGCTTATGAATATGTACTTATAATACTCTTCAACAGTTCATATAAGAAGGGAGACTAGCCCAAGGGGTAAACAGGGAGGCCACCAGCTAAATTAAAGCCCAGGTAGGTAGCAACTGAAGTGAGCTGTAGCTCACGAAAGCTCATGCTCAAATAAATTGGTTAGTCTCTAAGGTGCCACAAGTACTCCTTTTCTTTTTGCGATGTACCTACTGTAACCTATATGAAATAAGTGGGATAATCTTGGTTAATCAACTAATAGACAGATAGCCACATTGAAAGGAGACTATAACTGGTCATTTCGGTAGTCTCAACAGAGTGTCAAAGGACTGGTCTAAACTGGGCCCACAGAAACAATTCCCGCCGAACTTTTAACGTCACTAAGTACTATATTTTCCCGGGGTAGACGACTTCCATTTTCATTACTGTCTAGTCAGCACTATCCAAGAGCACCGTAGTCACTCACACACACAGGTTGGCAGATAAAGGTACTGACACTGACGATGCTTACACAAGACAAAAGACAAGCTCAGCAACACGTCGCCTTCCTCGTTATCTACGGTCTCCATCACGCCTACCTAAACACCTACATTAGGCCTAACATCGGGCATCAAGCCTCAGAAACAACAAAAGCTGCAGATTTCTCCCGGGGAGCCGGGTGGGGTGGGGTGGGGTTAAACTCTGGTCTCCGACGTTTTTACAACCCACCCCCCGCTCGGCCAAGATTCATCACCAGCCGGCTCCACGCTCCCCGCCCCTCGCCACAGGGCGCCCCCCTCCCCAGCAGCAGCGCCCACCGGACGCGTCCCCACTCCCCACAGGACGGGGCAGGCGGTGGCATAAATCCCCCCCTCCCGGCGCTGCCCGACCCCGGGTCCCCTCCCCGCAGCCCGGCGGCTCGCTAAGGGGGCGGCTCCCGGCGCATCCCCAGCCAGGCCGCGCGCGCGCTGGACCCCCCCGACCCGCTCCTGCCGCCGGGCGAACAGGGCCCCGCAGCCTCGGGCTCGGGTCTCACCAGGGTGGCCAGGTCCTGCCGGGAGAGGTGCGGCTGCCCCAGAGTCACTCCCGCCTCGTCCCCCGCCATCTTGCCCAAGAGGAAGTGAGGAGCCCTACGCGGCCGCCTGAGCTCGGCGCTACACGGGCTGGAGGGCGCCGCCCGCTCCGAGTCCGGCGCCGCGGGCTATGCGGGAAGCACCCGGCCCAGTCTCGTCCCGCTCTGGTCTTCGCTGCTCCGGTGGGGGCACCAGGGGAGCGCGGCAGTGGCGCAGGCGAGCGACGGGCAGCCTCAGGAAGGACCCCGAAGCCGGGTGATGCAACCGGCATCGAGAGAGAGAGGCGCCCCACGTGCGCGTGTCGCAAGAGAGCGAGCGGTAGACCGACTGCGCATGCGCGGGGCGCTGGCTGAGTGCGGTGGCGTACTTGCAGCACCCCGGGAGTTCAGTCGGAGGAGGCCCCCGGATTGTGCTAGGTGCTGTACAAAACACATAACAAAGAGTCCCTGTCCAAGGAGTTTACCATCTAAGTACGTGATGTTGCTCTTTTTGAAACAGCAATTGCAGTGAAATGTGTCAAATTTGTGTTAAAAATCACATATTGGGACAGAATATCTAAATGCAGTAAAGGGACAGCATTTGACGGAAATAAGCTAATTTTCTTATACAGTAAGTAAAGGTGTATGGTTTTAGTTTGGTTATATGAACAGGTCTACATTACATTACGTAAATGATGTTTATTAAATGAGCATTGTTAAACATTCCAGCTAAAAGACTTATTATTTCAAAGGTGATTATCTTTTGTATTTAATTCCTTACTGATTGGGCACTTTATTATTTATTTATCTTACTTTAGCACCTAGAGAATTGAAGACCCATTTTGCTGTGTGCTGCACACAAATAAGCTCCTATTCTTCAATTAGACCAATGCAGGTGTTAAAGTCTGTCAGTGGAAATGTGACTGTGGCAAGCCTAGGAACTAGTTTAAGTCAAGACTCAATAGATGGGCGTAACAAACAATAGGATGAACTGTTGGAGGGATCATGAAGATAAAAATGATAGCAACAGGTAGTTACACACATTATAGCTATGTGCACATCTAGACTGTATCAGGACATTTTATTTTTTGTAATTATAAGATACAATTAAACAAATATATCCTAGTAATTTCTACCGGCCATCTATTGATATCACTTCTAAATTTCAACTTTTTTCTTTTAGTATTTCGATTATTACTTGTATGTGGTTGGTAATGCATAGAACATAAGAGAAGACATCCCTGCCCCAGGAATAAACAGTTTACATCCTAACAGTATCTTTCATATGGAATATTATTTAAAAAACAATCTCAAAAAGCCCAAAACCTTTTCAGAATTGGGTACAGCAACTCAGATGCTGAAAAATAAAAACAAACTAACAAACTACCTTGATCTTGCAATAGGATCTGTCATATAAACACAAGGGTCTGCCTAAACAGATCTGATTGCAAGATTGAAGCCAAAACTGGCAACCCTTACACTTTGCCTTTCTCTTGTGAAATAATTGATTTCTCTTTTCCCCTTCAAACCCCATTTTGTTAATCCACCACAGTAAGAAGTACAGAATGGAAAATTAAAACCGTATGCACTGCCTTGAAATTATTGCTGTGTACTCACGTGTCATCTTGTGTATTATTTATATATACTGTTAATTTAATCTAGATCCTAATCCTTTATTCTTTATTAAGCAAAAACTAGGTTTCCTATGGGAGGCCCTAGAGATTTGAATTCCAGGTGGACATTTGTTTACATTACATGACTACCATATAATTTAGCTGTACTGGCAGTCTGAAAAATTTGATTCTGCATGTGCTCCTATCTCCAATTTTGCATACACACATTTGTAACTTGAAGTCAGTGGGACTACTCACATACATAAGATTGGGGCCCACGTGTGTAACTAACTGAAGTAAATGGAGACAATATGGATATTTGAGAATACACAGGCAGGCTCTAAAATTGAGATGTGATGGGGGAAGCTACCACAAACTGGTGGCGTACATTACCTGGCTTTAGCCAAGTTTTAATCTCCCCCTTTAACACTCTCCTTTTCCAAAATAATTGTGGGAAATTAATTCTTTTATACATAGAAGAGGAAGTGTATTGTTGATAGTCTTTCTTTAAAGAAAACAAATGCAAATGTGGTAACGATCATTATAACAAGTTATAAGTGAAGATCTTGCTACTGAAAATAAAACGTATATTACCTGCAATACATTTGGATAATTTTGTACATAAAATGGAAAATATTATTGTTTCATATCTAATATTTCAAAACTCTATGTGGTGCAAATATAACTTTCTTTAAATGATCTCACTGCTGGGAAAACCACAGTTGAAACATGTAACCTGGATGCATAAAATGTTGGGGGAATATGATGCAACACTTGATTGTAGTTGCCTTACCAATGTGTATTTCTGTGCAGGTGTAATCACTGTTTTGCAATATTACAGATGGTGTAGAATTCCATTCTAAATGGATAAAGTTGCCTCTTAAATCATTTAACTGTATAGTTTATACAACGATGCAAATAGAGTATGAAAATTCCAGAAACAATCATATGCTGCATTTTTGGTTGAATAAAGAAGATGTTATAAATAATTTAATCCCTGTCAATGTATCTATCAAATTTTGGAATGGAAATACATAATAATTATCATATATTAAGGATGAATGTATTGTAGATGTCATAATAAAAATAAAACTATTAAATATTCTTGCTTTGTTATTGTTGATTCATTGTATTGTGGGAGGTTGACAGTATGAAGAAATATAGAAATATATATAGAAATATATACATCCGATGAAGTGAGCTGTAGCTCATGAAAGCTTATGCTCAAATAAATTGGTTAGTCTCTAAGGTGTCACAAGTACTCCTTTTCTTTTTATAGAGAAAAAGAAATTCTGAGACTATAAATGTTCATTGATGCCAAATAAACTCCTCATCACCAGAAACTGTTAACAGTGCTTTAGAATTAATCGGTTATGTTAATCCTATAAGCACTTTACATGTCTGTAACTTTACTCACGTGAATAGTCCCATTTAAATTAATGGGACTACTTACGTTAGTAAAGTTACACATGTGCTTAAGTCTAACCCTAAGAGACCTATCCAACTTCTGAAATAAATGGAATGCTCACATTGACTTCAGTCGTAGCTAGATATGGCCCCAAATAGGGAGACCTTCCCTGCCCAGTCTCCTACGCTGCTGAGAATACTCATTTTGAGGCACTTTTTAAATATTACTCTGTTACAATGATATATATGAATTGTCAGTGGAGACACAATTTTGTCCAGGCTTTTCCAATACGAAGGAGAAGCTATTTTTAAAAAACAATGAGAGTGAAGTTTGTCAACGTTTATCAGATCTTTTTTTCTTCAGGTTTGAGGTCTTCCTTCATATTATGTAGGAGAGACACACAAAAAGCATGTCACACCTCAGCTTGACAGATACTGGAAAAATCTTAGTAAGAGGCAGATTAAAAAATTGTTTCTCCCACTCACCTTCTTACAAAATTGAAGGAGTATTAGGGGCAAGAAGAAGGGCAACAGTTCAGTTCCCTTTATTTCTTTTCTATTCCAGCCTCCCTTTGCTGAAGTACTGAACATATGTGGGTCTGAGCTGAGTGCAGCAGATTTATTGTAAAACAGTGAATGTGGGTCAGTACATCTATTGTGTGAGACAGTAAATGGTAGAAACTGTAGCTTCCTTCTGGGACACTGAGAGTGGGCTTATAGTCCTGCCTCACTGCATGAGAGAGTGAATGGAGTAAGGGTGAGTAGCTTCATTGTGTGAAGCAGAAAATGGGGCAGGTACAGTAGTAGCAGACTCAGAGACAGTGAATGGGATGTGGGGGGCAAGTTCATTGTATGAAGCAGTAAATGGGATGGCAGTAGGAAGTATGGCATATAAAGGGGCAAACTGTGAGGCAATGAATGGGGTGGTGTGGCAGTAGGAGGTGCATTGTGAGGCAGTGAAGGGGATAGGGTAGCAATAGGAGGTGCAGTGCGAGGCATGGAAGGGGTGGGGATGACAGTGACAGTACAGTAAAAGGCAATTAAGGGGGTGGGAGTGAAGTGAGAGGCAGTGAAGGAGGTGGGGATGGCGGTGCAGAGCGAGGCAGAGAAGGGGTAGGGATGGAAGTGGCGGTGTGGTTTAGGCAATGAAGGGGATGGGGTGCAGTGTGTGAGGCAATGAATGAGATGGGAGTGTCAGTAAGAGACGCAATGTGGAAGACAGTGCAAGGTGGGGGTGGCAGTAGAGGTGCAGTAGGAGGTAGTGAAGGGATGGCGGTGGTGCAGTGAGAGGCAGTAAAAAGGGGTGGCAATGACGGTGCAGTGAGATGAGTGAAAGTATGGGGGTGAGAGTGGTGGTGTAGTGAGGCAATGAAAGGTGGGTGCGCAGTGAAATGAGTGAAACGGTGGGGATGCAAGTGACAGTGCAGTAAGGCAATGAAAGGGTGGGGGTGCAGTGAGAGGCAGTGAAGGGGTGGGGTGACAGTGATGGTGAAGGAGATGGGTGACAGTGATGGTGCAGTGAGGCAGTAAAGAGGGTGGGGTGACCGTGACGGTGCAGAGAGGCAATGAAAGGGTGGGGGTGACAGTGAGAGGTGGTGAACGGGATGGGGTGACAGTGATGGGGTATGGGAGGCAGTCAAGGGGTGGGGGTGACAGTGATGGGGCAGTGAGGCAATGAAGATGCTGGGGTGCAAAGGAGGCAATGAGGAGGGGGCTGACAAGGTCGTTGCAGTGAGGCAGTAAAGAGGTGGGGGGTGCAGTGAAGGGGTGGGGGTGACAGTGTCGGTGCAGTGGCAGGCAATGAAGGGGGTGGGTGACAGTGTCGAGGCAATAAGAGGCAGGGAAGAGGGTGACAGTGACGATGCCGCGCGAGGTAATGAAGGGGAGGGGTGGCAATGGCGGAGCTCTCGGGGCAGGTGCGGGGGGCGGCTGCCGCTGTCGCTTGCTGATCCCGCCCCCTCCCGCTCTCCCGCAGGTGGCGGCGGCGGAAGTGACGTGGCCAGGGGGCCTGGCCTTGGGGGAAGATGGCGCCCGTGCCTGTGCTAGGCAGCGAAGGAGGTAAACAAGTGTGAGCGAGGGGGCGGGGCAGGGGTCCGGGGGGCGAGGCCGGGGCCGAGCGAGGGGCCGGGAGCGCTGGCGCCTGGGCAGTGCCGGCGGCGCCTCCCTCGCAGGCGTAGCGGGGAGCAGGGGCGCAGGCGCTCGCCCCCCACCCTGCCGCGGGCGTCACCTCAGCCCTTGCCCCGCGCTTCAGCCCCCCGGGGCGCGCCGCCTCCTCCCCCGTCTTTATGTCACACCGAGACCCCCCGCTCTGCAGGCTGGGCGGGCGGAGTTGCGTCTTCAGTGCTGCTGCTGCTGAGAGGTAGGTGACGCCGCTGCCGGGTCCCCCCTTCTGCCCTTCCCCCCGCTGCTGCTGCTGGCCCGAGGGGTAGAGCCGCTTCCGCGCCGCTTCACACTCCTTTCTCCCCCCCGCTCTCCGCCGCCCCCCAGTTTTCTCTCCAGCCCCGTCCCTGATGGGCTGGGCAAAAGAGGACACCCTCCCCCGGCCCCCCGCTCGCTCAGCCGCCTGCTGCTGCCGCCGCCCCGTGCGAGGGGTGGAGGAGGCTTGTTGCGTGTCTCCAGCAGCAGCAGCACACACGGGAAGAGGATAATCCTGGTGGGTGTTTCTAGGGTAGCTCTGGTAGCGGGAGCGGGGGATGCTCGGGTAGTGTAACCGGCTGCGGCAGGGTGCGTGCGCGTCCCGCCCGGCCTCCGGTGGTGTTTTTCCTCTGACCTGGCTCTCCTGCCGCTTAGAAGGTGTCGCCAGAGAATAGATGCCCCTTTCTAGGGCTTTCTCTTTTCTCCCTCCCCTTCCCCATACCTTTTATTTCCAGAGAGAGACTGGCCTGGTGATCAGTCTTTTTCCCTGGAAAATCGTCAATGGCGAGCACAGCGTGTGGGGAGGACATGAAGTGGTTACTGCTGAGTTTGTGTTTTCGTTTTAAATCTCTCCCTGTTTTAAAGTGAGGTTAGTTAGCGACGGGAAAAGTCTTGCAGACTGAACTTACCTTTCCACGAAACACATGTGGCGGGGCCAACAGCAGTATATAGGCTTCCCACGCCCACCCTTCCAATGTGCACCCTCTTTTGGAGCAGTCTGTTCTAGTTCAGTTTCCATGTTCATTCAGTCCAGGCCTGTGTGCTGAAGTTAGCAACAGGGTTGCTCTCTGGTGTCAATTCTGGTGTAGGGCTTTGTGTTCCAAAAATTTGTCCATGAGGAAGTGGACTGAGATCACTAATTAGCATTTAGTCTAATGCTTGCCCCTTGATGGAAGAATCAAAAGATTTTTATATTCGTAAGTAACCCATCTTCTGGCTCTGAAAACTGCGACTCTGTACATTGGGGCAGCTTGATATTTGAGGTTTGATTCAGGAATTGTATTAAATGCCAGATACATAAATTGTAGGAGTCTCCCAAAAACATAGATGTGTGTTTTTAAAAAAAAAGTCTGCTCAGTAATCAGTGAGGGGTAAAAATTGTATTAATTTATATGTGATTTGTAGGATTAGCAAATATTATCAAAGCATTTAAATAAATACCAGAGTAGGTTACTGTTGCTTTTTAAAAATTCTTAGGGTTGCCCCTTCCAAATGAACTGGGGAAATATAAACAACTATAGGATGAAGAAAAACTATGTACAAAGTTTGCATTAAATTAAGATGGAATGAATGTCCTTTATTTTGTTCTGTACTTTGTAAAGTTAGTTTTCAGTAGTAGTAGTCAGAATTTTGTGGTTTTTATTATACTAGTACATTTCCATACGTTAACAATTCAGACCTTTAAGTTTGTAAGTATAAACTGATCAATTTAGATGTTCAGGGCTACTAGGTATCAAAGGTTTGTCTTGCTACTTTATTAATGTTAGATCAAATTGCATAGTTAAATGTTGCAATTTGGATAATTTTTTGTTAATGACAACTTCACATTGAAAAAAGAAAAGGAGTACTTGTGGCACTTTAGAGACTAACCAATTTATTTGAGCATAAGCTTTCGTGAGCTACAGCTCACTTCATCGGATGCATACTGTGGAAAATACAGAAGATGTTTTTATACACACAAACCATGAAAAAATGGGTGTTTATCACTACAAAAGGCTTTCTCTCCCCCCACCCTACTCTCCTGCTGATAATAGCTTATCTAAAGTGATCACTCTCCTTACAATGTGTATGATAATCAAGGTGGGCCATTTCCAGCACAAATCCAGGGTTTAACAAGAACGTCTGAGGAACAGTGGAGGGGGAGGAATAAACAAGAGGAAATAGGTTACTTTTTATAATGACTCAACCATTCCCAGTCTCTATTCAAGCCTAAGTTAATTGTATCCAATTTGCAAATTAATTCCAATTCAGCAGTCTCTCGTTGGAGTCTGTTTTCGAAGTTTTTCTGTTGAAGGATAGTCACTTTGAGATCAGAAATTGAGTGACCAGAGAGATTGAAGTGTTCTCCGACTGGCTTTTGAATGTTATAATTCTTGACATCTGATTTGTGTCCATTTATTCTTTTACGTAGAGACTGTCCAGTTTGACCAATGTACATGGCAGAGGGGCATTGCTGGCACATGATGGCATATATCACATTGGTGGATGTGCAGGTGAACGAGCCTTTGATAGTGTGGCTGATGTTATTAGGCCCTGTGATGGTGTCCCCTGAATAGATATGTGGGCATAGTTGGCAACGGGCTTTGTTGCAAGGATAGGTTCCTGGGTTAGTGGTTCTGTTGTGTGGTGTGTGGTTGATGGTGAGTATTCGCTTCAGGTTGGGGGGCTGTCTGTAGGCAAGGACTGGCTTGTTTCCCAAGATTTGTGAGAGCGTTGGGTCATCCTTCAGGATAGGTTGTAGATCCTTGATAATGCGTTGGAGGGGTTTTAGTTGGGGGCTGAAGGTGATGGCTAGTGGCGTTCTGTTATTTTCTTTGTTAGGCCTGTCCTGTAGTAGGTGACTTGTGGGAATTCTTCTGGCTCTATCAATCTGTTTCTTCACTTCTGCAGGTGGGTATTGTTGTTGTAAGAATGCTTGATAGAGATCTTGTAGGTGTTTGTGTCTGTCTGAGGGATTGGAGCAAATGCGGTTGTATCGCAGAGCTTGGCTGTAGACAATGGATCGTGTGTGTGGTCAGGGTGAAAGCTGGAGGCATGTAGGTAGGCATAGCAGTCAGTAGGTTTCCGGTATAGGGTGGTGTTTATGTGACCATCACTTATTAGCACTGTAGTGTCCAGGAAGTGGATCTCTTGTGTGGACTGGACCAGGCTGAGGTTGATGGTGGGATGGAAATTGTTGAAATCATGGTGGAATTCCTCAAGGGCTTCTTTTCCATGGGTCCAGTTGATGAAGATGTCATCAATATAGTGCAAGTAGAGTAGGGGCGTTAGGGGACGAGAGCTGAGGAAGCGTTGTTCTAAGTCACCCATAAAAATGTTGGCATACTGTGGGGCCATGCGGGTACCCATAGCAGTGCTGCTGATTTGAAGGTATACATTGTCCCTAAATGTAAAATAGTTATGGGTAAGGACAAAGTCACAAAGTTCAGCCACCAGGTTAGCTGTGACATTATCGGGGATAGTGTTCTTGACGGCTTGTAGTCCATCTTTGTGTGGAATGTTGGTGTAGAGGGCTTCTACATCCATAGTGGCCAGGATGGTGTCATCAGGAAGATCACCGATGGATTGTAGTTTCCTCAGGAAGTCAGTGGTGTCTTGAAGGTAGCTGGGAGTGCTGGTAGCGTAGGGCCTGAGGAGGGAGTCTACATAGTCAAACAATCCTGCTGTTAGGGTGCCAATGCCTGAGATGATGGGGCGCCCAGGATTTCCAGGTTTATGGATCTTGGGTAGAGGATAGAATATCCCAGGTCGGGGTTCCAGGGGTGTGTCTGTGCGGATTTGATCTTGTGCTTTTTCAGGGAGTTTCTTGAGCAAATGCCATAGTTTCTTTTGGTAACTCTCAGTGGGATCAGAGGGTAATGGCTTGTAGAAAGTGGTGTTGGAGAGCTGCCGAGCAGCCTCTTGTTCATATTCCGACCTATTCATGATGACAACAGCACCTCCTTTGTCAGCCTTTTTGATTATGATGTCAGAGTTGTTTCTGAGGCTGTGCTGGAAATGGCCCACCTTGATTATCATACACATTGTAAGGAGAGTGATCACTTTAGATAAGCTATTACCAGCAGGCGAGTAGGGTGCGGCGAAAGAAAACACCCATTTTTTCATGGTTTGTGTGTATAAAAAATCATCGGATGCATACTTGGAAAATACAGAAAGTGAGCTGTAGCTCACGAAAGCTTATGCTCAAATACATTGGTTAGTCTCTAAGGTGCCACGAGTACTCCTTTTCTTTTTGCGAATACAGACTAACACGGCTGTTACTCTGAAACTTCACATTGAAAGGATCACTTTTTGACTATCACTAATTTACTGTTAGATCTGATTGTGACGTTCATTGCCTGGCTTGCGAATATGCAAACATTAAATAAATAAATTTTTGCTGGACAGTTTTATGCCATGTCCAATACCTAAATAATTTAAAGGAAGGCAAATACCATTGGCTGTGATCTACAACATATGTTGTTTAGGATGAAATCCTGTCCCCATTGAAATTAGTGGCAAAACGCCTATTGACTTCAGTTGGATCACTGTTTCACTGGTAGATATTAATAACATGGTCATTTCAAGTTAAAATTTCATATCTGCCGAGCTCTTGTAATGCAAGCTAATGAGACAGAAGCTTTGGTTGATCAAGGTGCAGAGTTAGGGGAAGTTCTGACTGGACTGGGAACTACTGATGATTGGTTGGCCCATAGTTACAGCTGTGTTTTGAACCATTTCTGTCAGAACCATTCTTTTTATTATCTTAAAATACGGTTTTAAAGGCCCATCTATTGCAGCAAATTTTAATGTGCTGTGAATCATGTTATAAGATGGAAGTGGTCTGACCATGTGATAATATCCTTTCTCTTACCCAAAGTCCAGACTTTTTAGAACCATATAATCAACCAGTATTGCAGTTCTGATCTTTTTGGGACTATAACATGGTTTAGTTCCAGCTGTGCAGGCAAGACTGAACTGGGTTATAATATGAAACTCCAAAAATTTCAATGTGTAAAATTTAAAAAAAATGCCTAGGTTGCTTATCTTTTGAAAACTTTACCCCTAGGAATGTAGCATTTTGTGTCCATTGCAGCCAAGTTTATTTTTAAACAACTTTTTTCACCCAGCTATCACAGTTGTTCAAATGATGATATAGACTATTCCCTCCCTCAGCAGGGTTCTAGTATAGTAGTTTTATGATATATAACCATGTTGGACACAATCCATGTTATGTAATGGGTTTTGGAAGTACTTCAAACATAAGCCTAATGGTCCCATGTGCAGTTGGGCAATTATCTGAAAATTTTCCACCATTGCTAACTTTAATTCGGCTAAATCTGTGTTTATAAGATGTGGGTAAAATTTTCAAAAGCATCTAGGTCCCATTTTTAAAATTGACTTAGGCATTTAGGAGCGTTAGTCTCAGTGGCTTTCAGTGAGATCTAGGCTCCCAAATGTTTAAGTTGCTTTTGAAAATGGGACTGTAGGCTCCTAAGTCACTTAGGCATGTTTGAAAATTTTACCCAGGCTCAATGTGTATTTTGCCAAAATCTAATTGAGAACCCTAGTGTGTGCAGGCTGAACTGTCCCTGAAACGGAAATTAATTTTCACAGGTTCTTAGCCTGTGTATACGCTAACATTTTACTTCAAATTTCCTGCCACTGTAAATAGTGAAGTTTTTCGGTTGTGTAGCAATGAAGAGCACTAGTGTAGCCCAGTTACCTCTTTTCCCTACTATGTCACTCCAGCTGTTGCTGCCACCAGTGAGAAATTTTGAAGAAAAATTGTAGCGTAGACAATGCTTTATAGTGACACATACACCAATGATAAAATACAGATCAATTCTTAATTTTATGTACTTGTAATTGGATTTTTAAAGTTCATCGGTTTACAGCAGACGCAAGCCTTCTTTTCAAAGATGTGTGTAATTATGAATGTCTAATTTGCGCATACAAATATAACTATACACATCCTATTTTCACATACATTTGTATACATCTGACCACTCAGGGAAATACTGCATTTTTGCTGACAAATTAGGTAAATGCATTCATTTTTGAAAACTGAGCCTAAGTCTTAAATTCAAAAGGAGTTTCACTATGTGTATATCATAAAAGTATATTTAAATTTTACTAGATGGCTTTTGATGGAAGGTGGAGAAATATAGAATAGACTCTAAATCTGTTGTTCCACTGAGTTTTCCAAAAAATAGTTAGCAGTGCAGCTAGTGAAATATCTTCCTGTGTAATGGTTTTGGCATAATGTTATAGTAAAAGAGAATTTTGGTGTTAGTCATATTCAAGTGTTCAGATTGATGCTTTTTCAGAATTTCTTGGCGGTAGAAAAAAGAAACATTCCCTCTTAATTTATAAACTCGAAATTTACTAGTTCTTCCTCAGTCTCGCTCAACTGAATTGTTGTATAATACATAAGTAAGGGGAAAGGAAATCTGCCCTTCAACTGAAGTGTTGTAATCCTACACTGGCCATTGTTAGCACCTTCCTAAAACAAGAAATTTCCCTGGAAAATACATACAGGATTACAACATTTAAAAAACATGAACCTTTATTTATTGTAAGCTAACTTCTAGGAAGTACTCTGGTTTTTGAAGAATTTGACGACAAAACAGATTGTAGGCCAAATTTATCCTTGGTTGAACTCCCTTGTCAGTAGACTCTATGGAATTGATCTCCATTTCTTCTTTCACTTGTGACTATGAGCTCCAGGATCATTGGGATGAAGGGGAATTCTTTACAATCAGCAGCAAAAAATTAAAATCTGGAGCAATGCCTTCAGTGCTTGACTTCTCATCTTTATTCTACAGCTTTGATAGGTGTGCCAAGAAAAGCAATGCTTTTCCAGTCACAGCGGAAGTAGTCTATGTACTGAATAATATGCAAAAGGTGAAAAATGTCTGAAAAGCTAATAAGGTTAAGGGTTTTTCCCTTTTGATTTTCTTTCTTCCTGTGCTGCATTTAGAGGTCACTTGCTGTGATATCACTGACCCCTCTTTGATGGGGGAAATGAAAAGTGCACCTTTGTAAATAACCAGGAAAGGGAAGAAATTACTTCAGAGAAGAGGATTAATTATTTGTTGTGATAGAATGGTATTGGAATATATTAGACTACATATTGCCTTTAGACAGAAGCACACGTGTCTCGTGGGGGGGGAGAAAGTTCCCCACCATCACCACTACCTATTCACATTTCCTCCACCTAACCAATTCGCTCTGTAAAGTGAAATCTAAATTGCATTTTTATTGAAAATGTGAAAAAGTTCATTTTGTCATTGTCTTCTGAGAAATTGGCTGCAGTACTTTAATAGCAAATAGAATTACATATAAATTTGCAAGTATGTGTGTGGGAGGAATGGAAAAATTATTTGGAAAAATACTTGCATCTGGAATTTTTACATCACTTTGTTTTAATTAAACTACCAGTATATTATTGCTGTTTGCTTTAGACTGAGGATATCAGCAATATAAATGAAATTTTTAGCAATTTCACTTTCTTTGAATTGTCCCTGACTCTACCCATTAGTCCACCCCATGTTTTTTGCTATTTATAAGTTAGTGGTACAGAGAATTTTTTTTGTAGGTCTTGTGCTAAAAAAAATAGGGCTCTGCATACCTATTCAAATGTGTTGCTATGTGGCAAGATATGTATTTAATGGGGTAGAAGATGCATAGCTTTTATTTTTTTCTTTCCACTCTCTCAGTACAAACTGTGAGAGACTAGAGGGGCTCTGAGGCTTCTTTACGTTGTGTTAAGATGGAGAAGTCTCCTTCAATATCTTTTCTCCCACATTTCTTAAAAATCTGGTTACAAACTTGACAAGTGAGTTTAATAGTATCTGACACGCAGAAGGCAAAGTATTTTGGGATAGGTAAATGAAGATTTACTAAAAATAATCCTTCATCTGTCTGTTAAATGGTCTACTTTTTTTTTTAAAGCATCACTCGCAGTATTAAACTCTTTTTGAAACATTAGGTAATAATAGAGTGTTTGGCAGCTTGCATAACGTTATTGAGCCTTAGGCTAGAAATGGAAATGAACCCTCTCATTTTCACAGGATGGCAGATGTTTGAAAGACCCGAAGATATCAGTGGAATTTTAGCAGTTACTCTTTGAAGACAGGCTTATTTTTTATGTATTGTGGGGAAGTTTTCCACCTCACCTTCACCCATCCTGCTCTTCAAATAGAGTAAATTCAGAATTTTAAAGGGGGTACTCTATTTCCAAGTGCTTTCAGTTACTTAACTATTTAACGATCACAGTTGGATGGATGGGTGAAAATCCTGAATGTAATAACTATGCTAAAATGTAAGGAGCATGTTTCCCTCTTCTTTTCTCTGAAACTCTCTGGGCAAATCAGCAAATGCTCCTTTGAAAGTGGTGCATTTTTTGTCCCTCCTCTTTTTGCCAATTTCTTCCTGTGCATTTTCACCCTTCTTGTTTAATTGTCTTCCAGCTTTCTTTAGAGCATCATGAAGAAGTCTTTCAAGGCACCCTGTTGTTACCCATTTCTTTCCTTCTCTAACTCCAGAGACCCTACATCTAGATACCTATGTATTAAACCAAGGAGGGTGAGCCTGATGCAGCCATAGAGCCTACTAACGCTGTTCCTTTGGCCAGAGGGTGGTTTGAGAAAGCCCTTTCCTCAGGGATTCTTTGTTTTCTCTCATACTTTGTCCACAGAGTGAGGGATTAGGTCCGGGGTGGGCAAACTTTTTGGCCTGGCGGCCACATTGGAGAACAGAAATTGTATGGCAGGCCATGAATGCTCACATAATTGGGGTTGAGGTGCGGGAGGGGGTAAGGGCTCTGGTTGGGGGTGCAGGCTCTGGGGTGGGGCTGGGGATGAGAGGCTGGGGATGCAGGAGGGTGCTCCGTGCTGGGATCAAGGGGTTTGGAGAGTGAGAAGGGGATCAGGACTGGGGCAGAGGGTTGGGGTGTGGTGAAAGGCTCAGGGATGCAAGCTCCAAGTAACCCCCGACCATGCTAGAGCACCAGAGTGGGGCCATGCAGCTACTTCCAGGAGCTGTGTGGTGCAGCCCCCAACCCTGCGCCCTGGAGTGAAGCCATGCCATGCCACGCCACGCCACCTCGGCTGGAGCGGGACCAAGCCACATGGTGCGGCTCCCCTGGCTGGAGCGGGGCAAGCCCTAGACTCTGCTCCCCAGCGGGAGCTCAGGGGCCGGCTTAAAACGGCTCGGCTCGTGGGTCGTAGTTTGCCCGCCCCTGGATTAGGTTGTTACCAGACAAATATGTGCTGCTATTGACCATCCAGTGGAACTTTCCTTAATTTTTGCTGGGCAAATTCTTTCCCCTCATTCTTTCTTTCACTTTCTCATGCATTCCTCATCTGTGTGAGTTTCAGCTCCTTCTGCCTCTGTATTTTAGAGGATGTGAGGGTAGGAGTTGGGGAGAGGACTTCTGTTGTTTCTGTTTTGTGCTCCTTTCCTTTTGAGGTGTTGGTGGGGGTGAGGAGCTTGGGACATGGTTCTTTCTCCCCCCCCTTCCCACACCCGATAGTGGTCTTTCTCAGCTGCTTGTCACAGTAGTTTTCCTTCGTAGGAGCAGCAGAGGAGGGAAAATAACATGACTTCAGTTGTTTTCATTTTGCTGGTGGGGATATGCTATACACAGGAGCAACAGAGGCAGAGGTATGATGTCTCGTGGTTATAGATGTTGGGGTGACAATGGACTGTATAGCTTCTCTCTGTTGATTGGCTTTGGGGGGATCATACCTGTTCCTCCACTGCCCTGAATGTAGCCTGTCCCCATCATGAATAGTGGAAGGAAACTTACTGGGATACTTGTAATTTTCACTCGGCTGCTGCTACTCCTGTTAATGGAAATTTTAGTAGGGTTCAGGGATTAACCCGTATTTCATGTAGAGCACACGTCTGTGATCAGTACAGCTGTGCCTGAAGATTGCCAGCAGGATCCAACAATGTGGGAATAGCACTAATGTTTTTGGACAGGGCTGTAAATGCCCACTCCTCATTTGAACTTGAGGTAGGCAAATGGGTGGCTGCATTTTTTCCATTCTGTGCTATCAGTTAAGGAATGGGGATGATGAGCTGCATACAGAATCCCCTCTTTTAATTTTCAAGACGTAAGGCTTAGAGTGGTGACAACATTATGACTAGAGCCCTATCAGATTTACAATCCATTTGGTAAATTTCACAAAGAAAGGATTTAAAAAATCCTTAATTTCTTGGTGGTGTAACTGGGGGTGTGTGTGTCCCGACTCAAAAGAGGGTATCAGGGGTGAGGGCAGGGCAGTTGCAAGGCTAATGTAGGGGGGTTGCAGTATTGTTACTCTTACTTCTGCGCTGATCTCAGAGCTGGGCAGCCAGAACGTGGCGGCTGCTGGCTGGATGCCCAACTGTGAAGGCAGCATTGCCGCCACCAGCAGCAGCAGAGAAGGAAGAGTGGGAATACTACAACCCCCTACAATAGTCAGATTTCATGGGGGAGACCAGATTTCATAGTCCATGATGCGTTTTCGTGGCTATGAGTTTGGTAGGGCCCTAATTATGACCACTGGTCTTAAACTGTGACACTTGGCATACCAGGTGTAAGCTATTTCTGTGTCTTCATAATATTTAAATATAATCAGTTTGGTAATTTTAAAGTTTTATAGAAATAATTTTCAATAATTAATGGTTTCTTAAATTTATAACCACTGTAACCTAAATATGTTTGTTTTAAATAATTTGTGCCAACAACCGATTTAATTTTTAAATTAAATACAGAAAACTAATGTAATGTAATGACTGTTGCAGGAAATTCAGAGTTAAGGGCAATTTTATTAAATTTAATATAAAAACATTCACACATCAAAGTTAATGGCTTGTCTTAAACTGGAAAAAGCCAGAAATTTCAGTGTTAAGGCTGAAACTCTTGCCCATTTAAGTAAATCCTAAATATTGAATAAGGTCTTTTTTTTTTTTTTCCCCCTGACCAGGTGTCTTCCCAAATCCCTATAAGGTGGTGTCCCATCATACTCTTACTTTTCAGAATTTCCTACTCCCATGTATATTTTGCCATTAAATATTTAGCACATATGTAATGCCTTCCATCAGAGAAGCATCAAGTGCTTAATATGTGGTTGAGCCTTAGCACCCCCCAACATGTAGGGAAGTATTTGCTGAGTTCTAATCTCAACTGTGGCTTCTGATGGCCTTAATATTTTGCACTTCACCAGACTTGTTATCTAGTTAGGCCTCACAAGTAGCACTATGAGGTAGATAATTATTTTTTATCTCCATTTTACAGTGGGGAAGATAGAGACTAAATCACTTGATCAAAGTGCAAAAATGCTTTATTTCCATGAACAACCTAATAGAGAGAATTGAAATACTTTACCTTCTACTATAATAAGCTTTTAAAAATTATTGCTTTGTAAAGGCCTTTTGAGTCTTATTTTTTTAAGATGAAGAAGTTTCTCTTCTTTCAGAAGCCTTTAATGTCTTACGTGTTTTTGTGCTCTCCAGTGGATATGTCCTTTGGGGATCACTGGTGGAAAGAAACGTGCAATGTGACTAGCTTTTGGAGGCATTACATAATTATCTGACCATGGAGTGATGTAAAATCAATAGAATATGTATAGTATTATCTCATTTGCACATTAATCTGCTTTTAGCACCAGAAATTTGAAATAAATGTATCATCTTACACTTAATATCTAGAAACTTGTTCTAGCTGCATTTTTGTTTTGTTTTGTTTTACAGCCTTAAATCAATTTAAGTGATTTAAAAATGGATGTTTTCTGCAAAGGGTGGACCACATAGACATTTTTATCGTAGATAATTTATTTTCATTGACATTTAACACGTTGATATTAATGTTAAGGTTCATCTGGTCTGGAAAAGCTTGTATTATATAAACTCTTAGAAATAACACTTTCTGCTTTGATTCCTTTTTTTCAGGTGATTCATGGCAGGGGACTTGGAAGGGTTTAGCTCCTCCATCCATGATACCAGTGTCTCTGCTGGGTTCAGAGCACTGTATGAGGAGGGATTGCTTCTTGACGTCACTCTTGTCATTGAAGACCACCCGTTTCAGGCCCATAAAGCATTGCTTGCCACCCAGAGTGATTACTTCAGGATTATGTTCACAGCTGACATGAGGGAGCGAGATCAAGATAAAATCCATTTGAAAAGGTCTGACTGCCACAGGATTCAGGCACGTCCTGCAATTCATGTACTACGGAAACATTGAACTGAGCATGAACACTGTTCACGAGATTCTGCAGGCTGCCATGTATGTTCAGCTCATAGAGGTGGTGAAGTTCTGCTGCTCTTTTCTTTTAGCAAAAATCAGTTTGCAAATTAATTCCAATTCAGTCTGTTTTTTAAGTTTTTTTGTTGTTGCTTTATGCTCAAATAAATTTGTCAGTCTCTAAAGGTGCCACAAGTACTCCTGCTCTTTTTGCGGATACAGACTAACACGGCTGCGACTCAAAAATCTGTCATTATGCTTACTTAAGATGCCATGACTAGTCCCATTTAAGTCAGTAAGTATAGGAAGTGCCCTGCAGATGGCACTGTGTAGGAAGATGACAAGTTGAAGGGAGGTAAATTTTGTAGTCACTAAGACTGCTCACAGTGCATAAAGTTAAGCGTGTGTATAAATTTTGTCAACACTGGAGCCTAGAACTGGATTTAAACTAGCCCTTTACAAATCTGAGTACAAATATGAAACCAAAATTTAGGAAAGGACTTGAAATTTCAAGACCCTTTCCAATCTGATCTCCCAGCAACAACGATCATCCATCTTTTCAGTTCACAATGTCATTATCAGTGAGAACTGGGGAAAATATAGGACCCTCATAAAGGGATCATCACTACACTAGAATGTATTATTTGTTGAGCACCAGCATGCTCGGGGCTGCATATAACATAAAAGAAAGAATCCGTGCCCCAAAGAGCTTATGAATATGTACTTATGAACTGTTGAAGACTATTATATAAGAAGGGAGACTAGCCCAAGGGGTAAACAGGGAGGCCACCAGCTAAATTAAAGCCCAGGTAGGTAGCAACTGAAGTGAGCTGTAGCTCACGAAAGCTCATGCTCAAATAAATTGGTTAGTCTCTAAGGTGCCACAAGTACTCCTTTTCTTTTTGCGATGTACCTACTGTAACCTATATGAAATAAGTGGGATAATCTTGGTTAATCAACTAATAGACAGATAGCCACATTGAAAGGAGACTATAACTGGTCATTTCGGTAGTCTCAACAGAGTGTCAAAGGACTGGTCTAAACTGGGCCCACAGAAACAATTCCCGCCGAACTTTTAACGTCACTAAGTACTATATTTTCCCGGGGTAGACGACTTCCATTTTCATTACTGTCTAGTCAGCACTATCCAAGAGCACCGTAGTCACTCACACACACAGGTTGGCAGATAAAGGTACTGACACTGACGATGCTTACACAAGACAAAAGACAAGCTCAGCAACACGTCGCCTTCCTCGTTATCTACGGTCTCCATCACGCCTACCTAAACACCTACATTAGGCCTAACATCGGGCATCAAGCCTCAGAAACAACAAAAGCTGCAGATTTCTCCCGGGGAGCCGGGTGGGGTGGGGTGGGGTTAAACTCTGGTCTCCGACGTTTTTACAACCCACCCCCCGCTCGGCCAAGATTCATCACCAGCCGGCTCCACGCTCCCCGCCCCTCGCCACAGGGCGCCCCCCTCCCCAGCAGCAGCGCCCACCGGACGCGTCCCCACTCCCCACAGGACGGGGCAGGCGGTGGCATAAATCCCCCCCTCCCGGCGCTGCCCGACCCTGGGTCCCCTCCCCGCAGCCCGGCGGCTCGCTAAGGGGGCGGCTCCCGGCGCATCCCCAGCCAGGCCGCGCGCGCGCTGGACCCCCCCCCGACCCGCTCCTGCCGCCGGGCGAACAGGGCCCCGCAGCCTCGGGCTCGGGTCTCACCAGGGTGGCCAGGTCCTGCCGGGAGAGGTGCGGCTGCCCCAGAGTCAATCCCGCCTCGTCCCCCGCCATCTTGCCCAAGAGGAAGTGAGGAGCCCTACGCGGCCGCCTGAGCTCGGCGCTACACGGGCTGGAGGGCGCCGCCCGCTCCGAGTCCGGCGCCGCGGGCTATGCGGGAAGCACCCGGCCCAGTCTCGTCCCGCTCTGGTCTTCGCTGCTCCGGTGGGGGCACCAGGGGAGCGCGGCAGTGGCGCAGGCGAGCGACGGGCAGCCTCAGGAAGGACCCCGAAGCCGGGTGATGCAACCGGCATCGAGAGAGAGAGGCGCCCCACGTGCGCGTGTCGCAAGAGAGCGAGCGGTAGACCGACTGCGCATGCGCGGGGCGCTGGCTGAGTGCGGTGGCGTACTTGCAGCACCCCGGGAGTTCAGTCGGAGGAGGCCCCCGGATTGTGCTAGGTGCTGTACAAAACACATAACAAAGAGTCCCTGTCCAAGGAGTTTACCATCTAAGTACGTGATGTTGCTCTTTTTGAAACAGCAATTGCAGTGAAATGTGTCAAATTTGTGTTAAAAATCACATATTGGGACAGAATATCTAAATGCAGTAAAGGGACAGCATTTGACGGGAAATAAGCTAATTTTCTTATACAGTAAGTAAAGGTGTATGGTTTTAGTTTGGTTATATGAACAGGTCTACATTACATTACGTAAATGATGTTTATTAAATGAGCATTGTTAAACATTCCAGCTAAAAGACTATTATTTCAAAGGTGATTATCTTTTGTATTTAATTCCTTACTGATTGGGCACTTTATTATTTATTTATCTTACTTTAGCACCTAGAGAATTGAAGACCCATTTTGCTGTGTGCTGCACACAAATAAGCTCCTATTCTTCAATTAGACCAATGCAGGTGTTAAAGTCTGTCAGTGGAAATGTGACTGTGGCAAGCCTAGGAACTAGTTTAAGTCAAGATTCAATAGATGGGCGTAACAAACAATAGGATGAACTGTTGGAGGGATCATGAAGATAAAAATGATAGCAACAGGTAGTTACACACATTATAGCTATGTGCACATCTAGACTGTATCAGGACATTTTATTTTTTGTAATTATAAGATACAATTAAACAAATATATCCTAGTAATTTCTACCGGCCATCTATTGATATCACTTCTAAATTTCAACTTTTTTCTTTTAGTATTTCGATTATTACTTGTATGTGGTTGGTAATGCATAGAACATAAGAGAAGACATCCCTGCCCCAGGAATAAACAGTTTACATCCTAACAGTATCTTTCATATGGAATATTTAAAAAACAATCTCAAAAAGCCCAAAACCTTTTCAGAATTGGGTACAGCAACTCAGATGCTGAAAAATAAAAACAAACTAACAAACTACCTTGATCTTGCAATAGGATCTGTCATATAAACACAAGGGTCTGCCTAAACAGATCTGATTGCAAGATTGAAGCCAAAACTGGCAACCCTTACACTTTGCCTTTCTCTTGTGAAATAATTGATTTCTCTTTTCCCCTTCAAACCCCATTTTGTTAATCCACCACAGTAAGAAGTACAGAATGGAAAATTAAAACCGTATGCACTGCCTTGAAATTATTGCTGTGTGCTCACGTGTCATCTTGTGTATTATTTATATATACTGTTAATTTAATCTAGATCCTAATCCTTTATTCTTTATTAAGCAAAAACTAGGTTTCCTATGGGAGGCCCTAGAGATTTGAATTCCAGGTGGACATTTGTTTACATTACATGACTACCATATAATTTAGCTGTACTGGCAGTCTGAAAAATTTGATTCTGCATGTGCTCCTATCTCCAATTTTGCATACACACATTTGTAACTGGAAGTCAGTGGGACTACTCACATACATAAGATTGGGGCCCACGTGTGTAACTAACTGAAGTAAATGGAGACAATATGGATATTTGAGAATACACAGGCAGGCTCTAAAATTGAGATGTGATGGGGGAAGCTACCACAAACTGGTGGCGTACATTACCTGGCTTTAGCCAAGTTTTAATCTCCCCCTTTAACACTCTCCTTTTCCAAAATAATTGTGGGAAATTAATTCTTTTATACATAGAAGAGGAAGTGTATTGTTGATAGTCTTTCTTTAAAGAAAACAAATGCAAACGTGGTAACGATCATTATAACAAGTTATAAGTGAAGATCTTGCTACTGAAAATAAAACGTATATTACCCTGCAATACATTTGGATAATTTTGTACATAAAATGGAAAATATTATTGTTTCATATCTAATATTTCAAAACTCTATGTGGTGCAAATATAACTTTCTTTAAATGATCTCACTGCTGGGAAAACCACAGTTGAAACATGTAACCTGGATGCATAAAATGTTGGGGGAATATGATGCAACACTTGATTGTAGTTGCCTTACCAATGTGTATTTCTGTGCAGGTGTAATCACTGTTTTGCAATATTACAGATGGTGTAGAATTCCATTCTAAATGGATAAAGTTGCCTCTTAAATCATTTAACTGTATAGTTTATACAACGATGCAAATAGAGTATGAAAATTCCAGAAACAATCATATGCTGCATTTTTGGTTGAATAAAGAAGATGTTATAAATAATTTAATCCCTGTCAATGTATCTATCAAATTTTGGAATGGAAATACATAATAATTATCATATGTTAAGGATGAATGTATTGTAGATGTCATAATAAAAATAAAACTATTAAATATTCTTGCTTTGTTATTGTTGATTCATTGTATTGTGGGAGGTTGACAGTATGAAGAAATATAGAAATATATATAGAAATATATACATCCGATGAAGTGAGCTGTAGCTCATGAAAGCTTATGCTCAAATAAATTGGTTAGTCTCTAAGGTGTCACAAGTACTCCTTTTCTTTTTATAGAGAAAAAGAAATTCTGAGACTATAAATGTTCATTGATGCCAAATAAACTCCTCATCACCAGAAACTGTTAACAGTGCTTTAGAATTAATCGGTTATGTTAATCCTATAAGCACTTTACATGTCTGTAACTTTACTCACGTGAATAGTCCCATTTAAATTAATGGGACTGCTTACCTTAGTAAAGTTACACATGTGCTTAAGTCTAACCCTAAGAGACCTATCCAACTTCTGAAATAAATGGAATGCTCATATTGACTTCAGTCGTAGCTAGATATGGCCCCAAATAGGGAGACCTTCCCTGCCCAGTCTCCTACACTGCTGAGAATACTCATTTTGAGGCACTTTTTAAATATTACTCTGTTACAATGATATATATGAATTGTCAGTGGAGACACAAATTTGTCCAGGCTTTTCCAATACGAAGGAGAAGCTATTTTTAAAAAACAATGAGAGTGAAGTTTGTCAACGTTTATCAGATCTTTTTTTCTTCAAGTTTGAGGTCTTCCTTCATATTATGTAGGAGAGACACACAAAAAGCATGTCACACCTCAGCTTGACAGATACTGGAAAAATCTTAGTAAGAGGCAGATTAAAAAAATTGTTTCTCCCACTCACCTTCTTACAAAATTGAAGGAGTATTAGGGGCAAGAAGAAGGGCAACAGTTCAGTTCCCTTTTATTTCTTTTCTATTCCAGCCTCCCTTTGCTGAAGTACTGAACATATGTGGGTCTGAGCTGAGTGCAGCAGATTTATTGTAAAACAGTGAATGTGGGTCAGTACATCTATTGTGTGAGACAGTAAATGGTAGAAACTGTAGCTTCCTTCTGGGACACTGAGAGTGGGCTTATAGTCCTGCCTCACTGCATGAGAGAGTGAATGGAGTAAGGGTGAGTAGCTTCATTGTGTGAAGCAGAAAATGGGGCAGGTACAGTAGTAGCAGACTCAGAGACAGTGAATGGGATGTGGGGGGCAAGTTCATTGTATGAAGCAGTAAATGGGATGGCAGTAGGAAGTATGGCATATAAAGGGGCAAACTGTGAGGCAATGAATGGGGTGGTGTGGCAGTAGGAGGTGCATTGTGAGGCAGTGAAGGGGATAGGGTAGCAATAGGAGGTGCAGTGCGAGGCATGGAAGGGGTGGGGATGACAGTGACAGTACAGTAAAAGGCAATTAAGGGGGTGGGAGTGAAGTGAGAGGCAGTGAAGGAGGTGGGGATGGCGGTGCAGAGCGAGGCAGAGAAGGGGTAGGGATGGAAGTGGCGGTGTGGTTTAGGCAATGAAGGGGATGGGGTGCAGTGTGTGAGGCAATGAATGAGATGGGAGTGTCAGTAAGAGATGCAATGTGGAAGACAGTGCAAGGTGGGGGTGGCAGTAGAGGTGCAGTAGGAGGTAGTGAAGGGATGGCAGTGGTGCAGTGAGAGGCAGTAAAAAGGGGTGGCAATGACGGTGCAGTGAGATGAGTGAAAGTATGGGGGTGAGAGTGGTGGTGTAGTGAGGCAATGAAAGGTGGGTGCGCAGTGAAATGAGTGAAACGGTGGGGATGCAAGTGACAGTGCAGTAAGGCAATGAAAGGGTGGGGGTGCAGTGAGAGGCAGTGAAGGGGTGGAGGTGACAGTGATGGTGCAGTGAGGCAGTAAAGAGGGTGGGGTGACCGTGACGGTGCAGAGAGGCAATGAAAGGGTGGGGGTGCAGTGAGAGGCAGTGAAGGGGTGGGGGGTGACAGTGAGTAGCGGTGAAGGAGATGGGGTGACAGTGATGGGGCAGTGGGAGGCAGTGAAGGGGTGGAGGTGACAGTGATGGGGCAGTGAGGCAGTAAAGAGGGTGGGGTGACCGTGACGGTGCAGAGAGGCAATGAAAGGGTGGGGGTGCAGTGAGAGGCAGTGAAGGGGTGGGGGTGACAGTGAGAAGCGGTGAAGGAGATGGGGTGACAGTGATGGGGCAGTGGTAGGCAGTGAAGGGGTGGAAGTGACAGTGATGGGGCAGTGAGGCAGTAAAGAGGGTGGGGTGACCGTGACGGTGCAGAGAGGCAATGAAAGGGTGGGGGTGACAGTGAGAGGTGGTGAACGGGATGGGGTGACAGTGATGGGGCATGGGAGGCAGTCAAGGGGTGGGGGTGACAGTGATGGGGCAGTGAGGCAATGAAGATGCTGGGGTGCAAAGAGAGGCAATGAGGAGGGGGGCTGACAAGGTCGTTGCAGTGAGGCAGTAAAGAGGTGGTGGGGTGCAGTGAAGGGGTGGGGGTGACAGCGTCCGTGCAGTGGCAGGCAATGAAGGGGGTGGGGGTGACAGTGTCGAGGCAATAAGAGGCAGGGAAGAGGGTGACAGTGACGATGCCGCGCGAGGTAATGAAGGGGGAGGGGTGGCAATGGCGGAGCTCTCGGGGCAGGTGCGGGGGGCGGCTGCCGCTGTCGCTTGCTGATCCCGCCCCCTCCCGCTCTCCCGCAGGTGGCGGCGGCGGAAGTGACGTGGCCAGGGGGCCTGGCCTTGGGGGAAGATGGCGCCCGTGCCTGTGCTAGGCAGCGAAGGAGGTAAACAAGTGTGAGCGAGCTGGCGGGGGGGGGCGAGGCAGGGGTCCGGGGGGCGAGGCCGGGGCCGAGCGAGGGGCCGGGAGCGCTGGCGCCTGGGCAGTGCCGGCGGCGCCTCCCTCGCAGGCGTAGCGGGGAGCAGGGGCGCAGGCGCGCGCCCCCCACCCTGCCGCGGGCGTCACCTCAGCCCTTGCCCCGCGCTTCAGCCCCCCGGGGCGCGCCGCCTCCTCCCCCGTCTTTATGTCACACCGAGACCCCCCGCTCTGCAGGCTGGGCGGGCGGAGTTGCGTCTTCAGTGCTGCTGCTGCTGAGAGGTAGGTGACGCCGCTGCCGGGTCCCCCCTTCTGCCCTTCCCCCCGCTGCTGCTGCTGGCCCGAGGGGTAGAGCCGCTTCCGCGCCGCTTCACACTCCTTTCTCCCCCCCGCTCTCCGCCGCCCCCCAGTTTTCTCTCCAGCCCCGTCCCTGATGGGCTGGGCAAAAGAGGACACCCTCCCCCCGGCCCCCCGCTCGCTCAGCCGCCTGCTGCTGCCGCCGCCCCGTGCGAGGGGTGGAGGGAGGCTTGTTGCGTGTCTCCAGCAGCAGCAGCACACGGGAAGAGGATAATCCTGGTGGGTGTTTCTAGGGTAGCTCTGGTAGCGGGAGCGGGGGATGCTCGGGGTAGTGTAACCGGCTGCGGCAGGGTGCGTGCGCGTCCCGCCCGGCCTCCGGTGGTGTTTTTCCTCTGACCTGGCTCTCCTGCCGCTTAGAAGGTGTCGCCAGAGAATAGATGCCCCTTTCTAGGGCTTTCTCTTTTCTCCCTCCCCTTCCCCATACCTTTTATTTCCAGAGAGAGACTGGCCTGGTGATCAGTCTTTTTCCCTGGAAAATCGTCAATGGCGAGCACAGCGTGTGGGGAGGACATGAAGTGGTTACTGCTGAGTTTGTGTTTTCGTTTTAAATCTCTCCCTGTTTTAAAGTGAGGTTAGTTAGCGACGGGAAAAGTCTTGCAGACTGAACTTACCTTTCCACGAAACACATGTGGCGGGGCCAACAGCAGTATATAGGCTTCCCACGCCCACCCTTCCAACGTGCACCCTCTTTTGGAGCAGTCTGTTCTAGTTCAGTTTCCATGTTCATTCAGTCCAGGCCTGTGTGCTGAAGTTAGCAACAGGGTTGCTCACTGGTGTCAATTCTGGTGTAGGGCTTTGTGTTCCAAAAATTTGTCCATGAGGAAGTGGACTGAGATCACTAATTAGCATTTAGTCTAATGCTTGCCCCTTGATGGAAGAATCAAAAGATTTTTATATTCGTAAGTAACCCATCTTCTGGCTCTGAAAACTGCGACTCTGTACATTGGGGCAGCTTGATATTTGAGGTTTGATTCAGGAATTGTATTAAATATGCCAGATACATAAATTGTAGGAGTCTCCCAAAAACATAGATGTGTGTTTTTAAAAAAAAAAGTCTGCTCAGTAATCAGTGAGGGGTAAAAATTGTATTAATTTATATCATGTGATTTGTAGGATTAGCAAATATTATCAAAGCATTTAAATAAATACCAGAGTAGGTTACTGTTGCTTTTTAAAAATTCTTAGGGTTGCCCCTTCCAAATGAACTGGGGAAATATAAAACAACTATAGGATGAAGAAAAAACTATGTACAAAGTTTGCATTAAATTAAGATGGAATGAATGTCCTTTATTTTGTTCTGTACTTTGTAAAGTTAGTTTTCAGTAGTAGTAGTCAGAATTTTGTGGTTTTTATTATACTAGTACATTTCCATACGTTAACAATTCAGACCTTTAAGTTTGTAAGTATAAACTGATCAATTTAGATGTTCAGGGCTACTAGGTATCAAAGGTTTGTCTTGCTACTTTATTAATGTTAGATCAAATTGCATAGTTAAATGTTGCAATTTGGATAATTTTTTGTTAATGACAACTTCACATTGAAAAAAGAAAAGGAGTACTTGTGGCACTTTAGAGACTAACCAATTTATTTGAGCATAAGCTTTCGTGAGCTACAGCTCACTTCATCGGATGCATACTGTGGAAAATACAGAAGATGTTTTTATACACACAAACCATGAAAAAATGGGTGTTTATCACTACAAAAGGCTTTCTCTCCCCCCACCCTACTCTCCTGCTGGTAATAGCTTATCTAAAGTGATCACTCTCCTTACAATGTGTATGATAATCAAGGTGGGCCATTTCCAGCACAAATCCAGGGTTTAACAAGAACGTCTGAGGAACAGTGGAGGGGGAGGAATAAACAAGAGGAAATAGGTTACTTTTTATAATGACTCAACCATTCCCAGTCTCTATTCAAGCCTAAGTTAATTGTATCCAATTTGCAAATTAATTCCAATTCAGCAGTCTCTCGTTGGAGTCTGTTTTCGAAGTTTTTCTGTTGAAGGATAGTCACTTTGAGATCAGAAATTGAGTGACCAGAGAGATTGAAGTGTTCTCCGACTGGCTTTTGAATGTTATAATTCTTGACATCTGATTTGTGTCCATTTATTCTTTTACGTAGAGACTGTCCAGTTTGACCAATGTACATGGCAGAGGGGCATTGCTGGCACATGATGGCATATATCACATTGGTGGATGTGCAGGTGAACGAGCCTTTGATAGTGTGGCTGATGTTATTAGGCCCTGTGATGGTGTCCCCTGAATAGATATGTGGGCATAGTTGGCAACGGGCTTTGTTGCAAGGATAGGTTCCTGGGTTAGTGGTTCTGTTGTGTGGTGTGTGGTTGATGGTGAGTATTCGCTTCAGGTTGGGGGGCTGTCTGTAGGCAAGGACTGGCTTGTTTCCCAAGATTTGTGAGAGCGTTGGGTCATCCTTCAGGATAGGTTGTAGATCCTTGATAATGCGTTGGAGGGGTTTTAGTTGGGGGCTGAAGGTGATGGCTAGTGGCGTTCTGTTGTTAGGCCTGTCCTGTAGTAGGTGACTTGTGGGAATTCTTCTGGCTCTATCAATCTGTTTCTTCACTTCTGCAGGTGGGTATTGTTGTTGTAAGAATGCTTGATAGAGATCTTGTAGGTGTTTGTGTCTGTCTGAGGGATTGGAGCAAATGCGGTTGTATCGCAGAGCTTGGCTGTAGACAATGGATCGTGTGGTGTGGTCAGGGTGAAAGCTGGAGGCATGTAGGTAGGCATAGCAGTCAGTAGGTTTCCGGTATAGGGTGGTGTTTATGTGACCATCACTTATTAGCACTGTAGTGTCCAGGAAGTGGATCTCTTGTGTGGACTGGTCCAGGCTGAGGTTGATGGTGGGATGGAAATTGTTGAAATCATGGTGGAATTCCTCAAGGGCTTCTTTTCCATGGGTCCAGTTGATGAAGATGTCATCAATATAGTGCAAGTAGAGTAGGGGCGTTAGGGGACGAGAGCTGAGGAAGCGTTGTTCTAAGTCACCCATAAAAATGTTGGCATACTGTGGGGCCATGCGGGTACCCATAGCAGTGCTGCTGATTTGAAGGTATACATTGTCCCTAAATGTAAAATAGTTATGGGTAAGGACAAAGTCACAAAGTTCAGCCACCAGGTTAGCCGTGACATTATCGGGGATAGTGTTCTTGATGGCTTGTAGTCCATCTTTGTGTGGAATGTTGGTGTAGAGGGCTTCTACATCCATAGTGGCCAGGATGGTGTCATCAGGAAGATCACCGATGGATTGTAGTTTCCTCAGGAAGTCAGTGGTGTCTTGAAGGTAGCTGGGAGTGCTGGTAGTGTAGGGCCTGAGGAGGGAGTCTACATAGTCAAACAATCCTGCTGTTAGGGTGCCAATGCCTGAGATGATGGGGCGCCCAGGATTTCCAGGTTTATGGATCTTGGGTAGTAGATAGAATATCCCAGGTCGGGGTACCAGGGGTGTGTCTGTGCGGATTTGATCTTGTGCTTTTTCAGGGAGTTTCTTGAGCAAATGCCATAGTTTCTTTTGGTAACTCTCAGTGGGATTAGAGGGTAATGGCTTGTAGAAAGTGGTGTTGGAGAGCTGCCGAGCAGCCTCTTGTTCATATTCCGACCTATTCATGATGACAACAGCACCTCCTTTGTCAGCCTTTTTGATTATGATGTCAGAGTTGTTTCTGAGGCTGTGCTGGAAATGGCCCACCTTGATTATCATACACATTGTAAGGAGAGTGATCACTTTAGATAAGCTATTACCAGCAGGCGAGTAGGGTGCGGCGAAAGAAAAACACCCATTTTTTCATGGTTTGTGTGTATAAAAACATCTTCTGTATTTTCCACAGTATGCATCCGATGAAGTGAGCTGTAGCTCACGAAAGCTTATGCTCAAATACATTGGTTAGTCTCTAAGGTGCCACGAGTACTCCTTTTCTTTTTGCGAATACAGACTAACACGGCTGTTACTCTGAAACTTCACATTGAAAGGATCACTTTTTGACTATCACTAATTTACTGTTAGATCTGATTGTGACGTTCATTGCCTGGCTTCGCGAATATGCAAACATTAAATAAATAAATTTTTGCTGGACAGTTTTATGCCATGTCCGATACCTAAATAATTTAAAGGAAGGCAAATACCATTGGCTGTAATCTACAACATATGTTGTTTAGGATGAAATCCTGTCCCCATTGAAATTAGTGGCAAAACGCCTATTGACTTCAGTTGGATCACTGTTTCACTGGTAGATATTAATAACATGGTCATTTCAAGTTAAAATTTCATATCTGCCGAGCTCTTGTAATGCAAGCTAATGAGACAGAAGCTTTGGTTGATCAAGGTGCAGAGTTAGGGGAAGTTCTGACTGGACTGGGAACTACTGATGATTGGTTGGCCCATAGTTACAGCTGTGTTTTGAACCATTTCTGTCAGAACCATTCTTTTTATTATCTTAAAATACGGTTTTAAAGGCCCATCTATTGCAGCAAATTTTAATGTGCTGTGAATCATGTTATAAGATGGAAGTGGTCTGACCATGTGATAATATCCTTTCTCTTACCCAAAGTCCAGACTTTTTAGAACCATATAATCAACCAGTATTGCAGTTCTGATCTTTTTGGGACTATAACGTGGTTTAGTTCCAGCTGTGCAGGCAAGACTGAACTGGGTTATAATATGAAACTCCAAAAATTTCAATGTGTAAAATTTAAAAAAAATGCCTAGGTTGCTTATCTTTTGAAAACTTTACCCCTAGGAATGTAGCATTTTGTGTCCATTGCAGCCAAGTTTATTTTTAAACAACTTTTTTCACCCAGCTATCACAGTTGTTCAAATGATGATATAGACTATTCCCTCCCTCAGCAGGGTTCTAGTATAGTAGTTTTATGATATATAACCATGTTGGACACAATCCATGTTATGTAATGGGTTTTGGAAGTACCTCAAACATAAGCCTAATGGTCCCATGTGCAGTTGGGCAATTATCTGAAAATTTTCCACCATTGCTAACTTTAATTCGGCTAAATCTGTGTTTATAAGATGTGGGTAAAATTTTCAAAAGCATCTAGGTCCCATTTTTAAAATTGACTTAGGCATTTAGGAGCGTTAGTCTCAGTGGCTTTCAGTGAGATCTAGGCTCCCAAATGTTTAAGTTGCTTTTGAAAATGGGACTGTAGGCTCCTAAGTCACTTAGGCATGTTTGAAAATTTTACCCAGGCTCAATGTGTATTTTGCCAAAATCTAATTGAGAACCCTAGTGTGTGCAGGCTGAACTGTCCCTGAAACGGAAATTAATTTTCACAGGTTCTTAGCCTGTGTATACGCTAACATTTTACTTCAAATTTCCTGCCACTGTAAATAGTGAAGTTTTTCGGTTGTGTAGCAATGAAGAGCACTAGTGTAGCCCAGTTACCTCTTTTCCCTACTATGTCACTCCAGCTGTTGCTGCCACCAGTGAGAAATTTTGAAGAAAAATTGTAGCGTAGACAATGCTTTATAGTGACACATACACCAATGATAAAATACAGATCAATTCTTAATTTTATGTACTTGTAATTGGATTTTTAAAGTTTATCGGTTTACAGCAGACGCAAGCCTTCTTTTCAAAGATGTGTGTAATTATGAATGTCTAATTTGCGCATACAAATATAACTATACACATCCTGTTTTCACATACATTTGTATACATCTGACCACTCAGGGAAATACTGCATTTTTGCTGACAAATTAGGTAAATGCATTCATTTTTGAAAACTGAGCCTAAGTCTTAAATTCAAAAGGAGTTTCACTATGTGTATATCATAAAAGTATATTTAAATTTTACTAGATGGCTTTTGATGGAAGGTGGAGAAATATAGAATAGACTCTAAATCTGTTGTTCCACTGAGTTTTCCAAAAAATAGTTAGCAGTGCAGCTAGTGAAATATCTTCCTGTGTAATGGTTTTGGGCATAATGTTATAGTAAAAGAGAATTTTGGTGTTAGTCATATTCAAGTGTTCAGATTGATGCTTTTTCAGAATTTCTTGGCGGTAGAAAAAAGAAACATTCCCTCTTAATTAATAAACTCGAAATTTACTAGTTCTTCCTCAGTCTCGCTCAACTGAATTGTTGTATAATACATAAGTAAGGGGAAAGGAAATCTGCCCTTCAACTGAAGTGTTGTAATCCTACACTGGCCATTGTTAGCACCTTCCTAAAACAAGAAATTTCCCTGGAAAATACATACAGGATTACAACATTTAAAAAACATGAACCTTTATTTATTGTAAGCTAACTTCTAGGAAGTACTCTGGTTTTTGAAGAATTTGACGACAAAACAGATTGTAGGCCAAATTTATCCTTGGTTGAACTCCCTTGTCAGTAGACTCTATGGAATTGATCTCCATTTCTTCTTTCACTTGTGACTATGAGCTCCAGGATCATTGGGATGAAGGGGAATTCTTTACAATCAGCAGCAAAAAATTAAAATCTGGAGCAATGCCTTCAGTGCTTGACTTCTCATCTTTATTCTACAGCTTTGATAGGTGTGCCAAGAAAAGCAATGCTTTTCCAGTCACAGCGGAAGTAGTCTATGTACTGAATAATATGCAAAAGGTGAAAAATGTCTGAAAAGCTAATAAGGTTAAGGGTTTTTCCCTTTTGATTTTCTTTCTTCCTGTGCTGCATTTAGAGGTCACTTGCTGTGATATCACTGACCCCTCTTTGATGGGGGAAATGAAAAGTGCACCTTTGTAAATAACCAGGAAAGGGAAGAAATTACTTCAGAGAAGAGGATTAATTATTTGTTGTGATAGAATGGTATTGGAATATATTAGACTACATATTGCCTTTAGACAGAAGCACATGTGTCTCATGGCGGGTAGTGGGTGGGGGGGGAGAAAGTTCCCCACCATCACCACTACCTATTCACATTTCCTCCACCTAACCAATTCGCTCTGTAAAGTGAAATCTAAATTGCATTTTTATTGAAAATGTGAAAAAGTTCATTTTGTCATTGTCTTCTGAGAAATTGGCTGCAGTACTTTAATAGCAAATAGAATTACATATAAATTTGCAAGTATGTGTGTGGGAGGAATGGAAAAATTATTTGGAAAAATACTTGCATCTGGAATTTTTACATCACTTTGTTTTAATTAAACTACCAGTATATTATTGCTGTTTGCTTTAGACTGAGGATATCAGCAATATAAATGAAATTTTTAGCAATTTCACTTTCTTTGAATTGTCCCTGACTCTACCCATTAGTCCACCCCATGTTTTTTGCTATTTATAAGTTAGTGGTACAGAGAATTTTTTTTGTAGGTCTGTGCTAAAAAAAATAGGGCTCTGCATACCTATTCAAATGTGTTGCTATGTGGCAAGATATGTATTTAATGGGGTAGAAGATGCATAGCTTTTATTTTTTTCTTTCCACTCTCTCCGTACAAACTGTGAGAGACTAGAGGGGCTCTGAGGCTTCTTTACGTTGTGTTAAGATGGAGAAGTCTCCTTCAATATCTTTTCTCCCACTTTTCTTAAAAATCTGGTTACAGGCTTGACAAGTGAGTTTAATAGTATCTGACACGCAGAAGGCAAAGTATTTTGGGATAGGTAAATGAAGATTTACTAAAAATAATCCTTCATCTGTCTGTTAAATGGTCTACTTTTTTTTTTTAAAGCATCACTCGCAGTATTAAACTCTTTTTGAAACATTAGGTAATAATAGAGTGTTTGGCAGCTTGCATAACGTTATTGAGTCTTAGGCTAGAAATGGAAATGAACCCTCTCATTTTCACAGGATGGCAGATGTTTGAAAGACCCGAAGATATCAGTGGAATTTTAGCAGTTACTCTTTGAAGACAGGCTTATTTTTTATGTATTGTGGGGAAGTTTTCCACCTCACCTTCACCCATCCTGCTCTTCAAATAGAGTAAATTCAGAATTTTAAAGGGGGTACTCTATTTCCAAGTGCTTTCAGTTACTTAACTATTTAACGATCACAGTTGGATGGATGGGTGAAAATCCTGAATGTAATAACTATGCTAAAATGTAAGGAGCATGTTTCCCTCTTCTTTTCTCTGAAACTCTCTGGGCAAATCAGCAAATGCTCCTTTGAAAGTGGTGCATTTTTTGTCCCTCCTCTTTTTGCCAATTTCTTCCTGTGCATTTTCACCCTTCTTGTTTAATTGTCTTCCAGCTTTCTTTAGAGCATCATGAAGAAGTCTTTCAAGGCACCCTGTTGTTACCCATTTCTTTCCTTCTCTAACTCCAGAGACCCTACATCTAGATACCTATGTATTAAACCAAGGAGGGTGAGCCTGATGCAGCCATAGAGCCTACTAACGCTGTTCCTTTGGCCAGAGGGTGGTTTGAGAAAGCCCTTTCCTAAGGGATTCTTTGTTTTCTCTCATACTTTGTCCACAGAGTGAGGGATTAGGTCCGGGGTGGGCAAACTTTTTGGCCTGACGGCCACATTGGAGAACAGAAATTGTATGGCAGGCCATGAATGCTCACATAATTGGGGTTGAGGTGCGGGAGGGGGTAAGGGCTCTGGTTGGGGGTGCAGGCTCTGGGGTGGGGCTGGGGATGAGAGGTTGGGGATGCAGGAGGGTGCTCCGTGCTGGGATCAAGGGGTTTGGAGAGTGAGAAGGGGATCAGGACTGGGGCAGAGGGTTGGGGTGTGGTGAAAGGCTCAGGGATGCAAGCTCCAAGTAACCCCCGACCATGCTAGAGCACCAGAGTGGGGCCATGCAGCTACTTCCAGGAGCTGTGTGGTGCAGCCCCCAACCCTGCGCCCTGGAGTGAAGCCATGCCATGCCACGCCACGCCACCTCGGCTGGAGCGGGACCAAGCCACATGGTGCGGCTCCCCTGGCTGGAGCGGGGCAAGCCCTAGACTCTGCTCCCCAGCGGGAGCTCAGGGGCCGGCTTAAAACGGCTCGGCTCGTGGGTCGTAGTTTGCCCGCCCCTGGATTAGGTTGTTACCAGACAAATATGTGCTGCTATTGACCATCCAGTGGAACTTTCCTTAATTTTTGCTGGGCAAATTCTTTCCCCTCATTCTTTCTTTCACTTTCTCATGCATTCCTCATCTGTGTGAGTTTCAGCTCCTTCTGCCTCTGTATTTTAGAGGATGTGAGGGTAGGAGTTGGGGAGAGGACTTCTGTTGTTTCTGTTTTGTGCTCCTTTCCTTTTGAGGTGTTGGTGGGGGTGAGGAGCTTGGGACATGGTTCTTTCTCCCCCCCCTTCCCACACCCGATAGTGGTCTTTCTCAGCTGCTTGTCACAGTAGTTTTCCTTCGTAGGAGCAGCAGAGGAGGGAAAATAACATGACTTCAGTTGTTTTCATTTTGCTGGTGGGGATATGCTATACACAGGAGCAACAGAGGCAGAGGTATGATGTCTCGTGGTTATAGATGTTGGGGTGACAATGGACTGTATAGCTTCTCTCTGTTGATTGGCTTTGGGGGGATCATACCTGTTCCTCCACTGCCCTGAATGTAGCCTGTCCCCATCATGAATAGTGGAAGGAAACTTACTGGGATAATTGTAATTTTCACTCGGCTGCTGCTACTCTTGTTAATGGAAATTTTAGTAGGGTTCAGGGATTAACCCGTATTTCATGTAGAGCACACGTCTGTGATCAGTACAGCTGTGCCTGAAGATTGCCAGCAGGATCCAACAATGTGGGAATAGCACTAATGTTTTTGGACAGGGCTGTAAATGCCCACTCCTCATTTGAACTTGAGGTAGGCAAATGGGTGGCTGCATTTTTTCCATTCTGTGCTATCAGTTAAGGAATGGGGATGATGAGCTGCATACAGAATCCCCTCTTTTAATTTTCAAGACGTAAGGCTTAGAGTGGTGACAACATTATGACTAGAGCCCTATCAGATTTACAATCCATTTGGTAAATTTCACAAAGAAAGGATTTAAAAAATCCTTAATTTCTTGGTGGTGTAACTGGGGGTGTGTGTGTCCCGACTCAAAAGAGGGTATCGGGGGTGAGGGCAGGGCTGTTGCAAGGCTAATGTAGGGGGGTTGCAGTATTGTTACTCTTACTTCTGCGCTGATCTCAGAGCTGGGCAGCCAGAACGTGGCGGCTGCTGGCTGGATGCCCAACTGTGAAGGCAGCATTGCCACCAGCAGCAGCAGAGAAGGAAGAGTGGGAATACTACAACCCCCTACAATAGTCAGATTTCATGGGGGAGACCAGATTTCATAGTCCATGATGCGTTTTCGTGGCTATGAGTTTGGTAGGGCCCTAATTATGACCACTGGTCTTAAACTGTGACACTTGGCATACCAGGTGTAAGCTATTTCTGTGTCTTCATAATATTTAAATATAATCAGTTTGGTAATTTTAAAGTTTTATAGAAATAATTTTCAATAATTAATGGTTTCTTAAATTTATAACCACTGTAACCTAAAATATGTTTGTTTTAAATAATTTGTGCCAACAACCGATTTAATTTTTAAATTAAATACAGAAAACTAATGTAATGTAATGACTGTTGCAGGAAATTCAGAGTTAAGGGCAATTTTATTAAATTTAATATAAAAACATTCACACATCAAAGTTAATGGCTTGTCTTAAACTGGAAAAAGCCAGAAATTTCAGTGTTAAGGCTGAAACTCTTGCCCATTTAAGTAAATCCTAAATATTGAATAAGGTCTTTTTTTTTTTTCCCCCCTGACCAGGTGTCTTCCCAAATCCCTATAAGGTGGTGTCCCATCATACTCTTACTTTTCAGAATTTCCTACTCCCATGTATATTTTGCCATTAAATATTTAGCACATATGTAATGCCTTCCATCAGAGAAGCATCAAGTGCTTAATATGTGGTTGAGCCTTAGCAACCCCCCAACATGTAGGGAAGTATTTGCTGAGTTCTAATCTCAACTGTGCTTCTGATGGCCTTAATATTTTGCACTTCACCAGACTTGTTATCTAGTTAGGCCTCACAAGTAGCACTATGAAGTAGATAATTATTTTTTATCTCCATTTTACAGTGGGGGAAGATAGAGACTAAATCACTTGATCAAAGTGCAAAATGCTTTATTTCCATGAACAACCTAATAGAGAGAATTGAAATACTTTTACCTTCTACTATAATAAGCTTTTAAAAATTATTGCTTTGTAAAGGCCTTTTGAGTCTTATTTTTTTAAGATGAAGAAGTTTCTCTTCCTTTCAGAAGCCTTTAATGTCTTACGTGTTTTTGTGCTCTCCAGTGATATGTCCTTTTGGGGATCACTGTGGAAAGAAACGTGCAATGTGACTAGCTTTTGGAGGCATTACATAATTATCTGACCATGGAGTGATGTAAAATCAATAGAATATGTATAGTATTATCTCATTTGCACATTAATCTGCTTTTAGCACCAGAAATTTGAAATAAATGTATCATCTTACACTTAATATCTAGAAACTTGTTCTAGCTCCATTTTTGTTTTGTTTTTGTTTTACAGCCTTAAATCAATTTAAGTGATTTAAAAATGGATGTTTTCTGCAAAGGGTGGACCACATAGACATTTTTATCGTAGATAATTTATTTTCATTGACATTTAACACGTTGATATTAATGTTAAGGTTCATCTGGTCTGGAAAAGCTTGTATTATATAAACTCTTAGAAATAACACTTTCTGCTTTGATTCCTTTTTTTCAGGTGATTCATGGCAGGGGACTTGGAAGGGTTTAGCTCCTCCATCCATGATACCAGTGTCTCTGCTGGGTTCAGAGCACTGTATGAGGAGGGATTGCTTCTTGACGTCACTCTTGTCATTGAAGACCACCCGTTTCAGGCCCATAAAGCATTGCTTGCCACCCAGAGTGATTACTTCAGGATTATGTTCACAGCTGACATGAGGGAGCGAGATCAAGATAAAATCCATTTGAAAGGTCTGACTGCCACAGGATTCAGGCACGTCCTGCAATTCATGTACTACGGAAACATTGAACTGAGCATGAACACTGTTCACGAGATTCTGCAGGCTGCCATGTATGTTCAGCTCATAGAGGTGGTGAAGTTCTGCTGCTCTTTTCTTTTAGCAAAAATCTGCTTAGAAAACTGTGCAGAAATTATGAGACTCTTAGATGATTTTGGTGTAAACATCGATGGAGTCAGGGAAAAGTTGGATTCCTTTCTGCTAGAGAACTTTGTGCCACTCATGTCCAGACCTGACTTCTTGTCCTATCTGAGCTTTGAAAAGCTTATGTCTTATTTGGATAACGATCATCTGAGCAGGTTTCCAGAGATAGAGCTGTACGAGGCTGTTCAGGCTTGGCTGCGGCATGATAGAAGACGCTGGAGACATACCGACGCCATCATTCAGAACATCAGGTTTTGTTTGATGACACCATCCAGTGTTTTTGAGAAGGTTGGTGCATTTGAAAGCAATAGGCAGGATTCATCATTTAGCTAGGGCAGCATGCCGTTAAATAGGTAAGATTCCCAAATGTGTTAGGACGGGGGGGAAAAGACAGAGCATTGACTTTTTTTTTTTTCTTCCCCTGGCAAATAACGCATACAGAGGATCTAATATCTGAAAATAATGTCTTCTACTTTTAGAAAATAGCATGTTTTATAACTGGAGAACTGGTAGGTTTACCATGTTAGTTTGTAAATGATTTCTTATAATGAGGACATTTTAAGTAAGTTCATCCATATGAAGTTTAGTTTATTTCAGTCATTCTTATTGCTGTCCACATCTTGCTGCTTGATTATTATTTTTTTTTTAACTCTTGAGAGGCCCAAAGTGGATAGGGCCTATATTATTGTAACTGGGCATTAGCATAATCAAAAGCAGTTCTGACTGACTTTTAGTTTTAGATAGATATTGTGTACATGTTTTTTAAAAATCTACATTTTAATTGAGGTCACTAGATACTTTGTTGATGGGTGCTATAAATGAAGGTTATAAAAGAAGACAACTGTATACCTATTACTCAACATTTGGTTTATGTTAAAATGGTAAGGTGAAATTTTCAGAAGTCCCTAAGTCTCATTGAAAGGCAATGGTATTTAGGCTCCAAAGTCACTAAAGCAGTTATTGTGGGAGAATAACTTTGAGATTGTATGCATACATACATGTATGCAAGTGTCAGATCCTCATCTTTTTATGTCAGCATAACTCCACAGACTTCAATGGAGCTGGAGAGATTGACGGTAGATCTGGACCAGCATAACTTTTTTTAAAAAATTCATTTACTGAGAGAATTTTTAAAAAGTCATTGCTTTTATTGGGCAGAAAAAATACTTAGAGCGCTCCTATTTCAGCAATTAACTGATATTCTTGCTCTCTTATTCTCCTCTTGGTTACACAAGTGCAATTTCAATTAAGTGAGTAGAATTTGATCTATGGAATGATATCTGTTCCTGCTGTCACTTTGCTTTGTTGATTTCTATTTCACTATAAACACAGTTATGCATGCTCAGGAAATAGAATTTTGAGTACATTAGCAGCAACAAGCAAGGAGCAAGTTTCTCCAAATTCAGTCACCACTTATCAGCCAAAAGGGTCCGGTATAGAATAAACACTGTTCTTATCATCAGACTTTAATTTCAAAATACCTATCATTCTACTTGATAATAGTTTAAAATATTTTTTTAAATCTATTCTTTTTACTCAATTAAAGTCAATATTCTTTTGTATTGCTGTATGAAAATGTATAGTACAGAATGGGCCTTCATTAATATTTAAGGTTTCAGAGTAGCAGCCGTGTTAGTCTGTATTCGCAAAAAGAAAAGGAGTACTGGTGGCACCTTAGAGACTAACCAATTTATTTGAGCATAAGCTTTCATGAGCTACAGCTCACTTCATCCACTTTATGCATCTGATGAAGTGAGCTGTAGCTCATGAAAGCTTATGCTCAAATAAATTGGTTAGTCTCTAAGGTGCCACCAGTACTCCTTTTCTTTTTATTAATATTTAAACTTTTGTTGTCTGCACAAAATGTGTACAGTTCTGAAAACAAACTTTGAAATAACAACTTGGTGTTCCTTTCCATATTGAATTTGTTCAATTTACAAATAAAATGTAGATTTTTTTTTTTAACCTGCAGTTGAAAACTGACACTTGCAGTGGGTTTTTTGTCTTGTGCATCAGCACCTGTAGTAAATATTCAGAAATCAGGAGTAAAAGTCCTGATCCTGCAAAGACTTACAGATATGCTTAATTTTGCACGCTACATGTAGTCCCATTAACATTTGCTAACAATTTTGTTGTTTATAATTTACTTATAGTTCTTTGGATCCCAAAGTACTTCACTGATCATATCAGATATATATATAGCCTCAAAGATCAGAAGAGGATCCGTTAATTGCCAAATTAATAGTGTAAAAAACATTTCAAGCTTCTGAAAGAGGAAGTATTTATCAATAATAGAAAATTACCCCCCAAAAAATCTCAGTGTAGCTGAGAGACACAAGTTAGTAAAAGCACGGGTATGCAAAACAAGAATCCTTTAATTAAGCTGATGTGAGGGTTTTTTTTGTTCTTCACCATGACATGAATTTTGTATGGTCCATCATAACTTTGAGTTTTGTTGTTTTTGCCAAATTCTTCTTCAATGAATATATTTAAATGTGGGGTTTTTTGGTATGTAATTTGTTTTGTAGTTCAACTTTGGTCTTGGCATCTGGTAAATACATTATTTATCCAGTAAACCTGTTCTCAGTTAGATTATCTCACTTAAGTAGTTCCAAAACTTCAGTGGGAGTACGTGGGTGAACAGAGGTTTGCAGGATTTGGCCCTTTCTATGTAAAAATGTATATTTGAGCACTAATGCCTAAATTTATCAGATTTTTTTTTAAGTATAAGAGACAGCTAATTATATTAGAAATGTTTGCTACATTTTCATTTTGTTTTCTTCTGAACGGATTGTAATAATTGTATAGTTTACATAATTTACATTAAGAAAAGGAGTACTTGTGGCACCTTAGAGACTAACCAATTTATTTGAGTATAAGCTTTTGTGAGCTATAGCTCACTTCATCGGATGCTGTAGCTCACGAAAGCTTATGCTCAAATAAATTGGTTAGTCTCTAAGGTGCCACAAGTACTCCTTTTTCTTTTTGCGAATACAGACTAACACGGCTGCTACTCTGAAGCCTATAATTTACATTATGTGCCTATACTAACCTGAAGGCATATACAGAATAAATATAACTTAAATACAGTTTTTTAAAAATAACTTAAATGTTTCCATTAGATTAAAGAGACAAGGTAGGTGAGGTAATACCTTTTATTGGACCAAGTGACAAGTTTTTGATTTTTCTTACCCAGAGCTCTTCATCAGGTCTGGGAAACATAGAGTGTGGGAACTAAATACAAGGTGGAACAGATTGTTTAGCATAAGGATTTAAGTCATTATAAAAAAACATTCAAGGAGAAGTGGGCAGTTAACACCTCTGCAGTTGTAGCCCAAAGGAGGGTTACTGGGTTATAGATTGTTGTAAGGAGCCATAAATCCAGCGTCCTTTATTAAGTCCATGATTTTTAAGCTGTCCATCTACACTACGCAGCTTTTAGCAACAGCTACAGCCGTGCCGCTAAAAGGTACGCAGTGTAGCCTCTGTTTGTCGGCAGAAGAGAGCTCTCCTGCTGACAAAAAAAAAACTTCCACCCCCAACGAGCAGCGCAGCGTTAGCATTGTTGTCAGGACAGGGCTCCTGCTGACAAAGCGCTGTTCACACCTGCGCTTGTCCTTGGCAAAACTTTTGTCTTTTGGGGGTGTGTGTGTGTGTGTGTGTGTGTGTTTTTAACACCTCTGAACAACAAAAGTTTTGTCTTTCACTTGCCAGTGTAGATAAAGACTTAGGCCTTATCTACACTGCCACTTTACTCCGCTGAACCTTTCTCGCTCAGGGGTGTGAATAACATGCCCCCCTGAGCGCTGCAAGTTTCAGCGCTGTAAAGTGGCAGTGTAGACAGTGCACTTAGCATTGGTAACTATTCCCCTCAGGGGGTGGTTTTTTTTATTCCCAGCGCTGGTGCCGTGACTACACAGCCACGCAGCTGCGCTTTAACACTGCTAGTGAAGACATAACCTTAGTGTCTAAGGGCTAGACTACACTAGAATCGCTACAGCCGTGCAGCGGTAGCGCTGCTAGTGCAGATGCTCTCTGCCAATGGGAGACAGCTCTCCCATTGATACAATTACTCAGTCTCCCCCACAGGTGATAGGTATATCCACGGGAGAGCTTCTCCCACCAACATAGCATTGTCCACGCTGACGTTTAGGTCAGTGTAAGTTACGTCACTCGCGGGTCGGGGATGGCATTTCCACAACCCTGAACAACTTCAGTTATACCAAAGTAAGCGCTAGTGTGTACAAACCCTAACAAAGTTATGAATTTAAGTTCTCAGGCTCTTCTTTTGAAGGTGTTGTGCAGGTTTTCTTTGAAGATGAGAACTGAGGGGACAGATATGGAGTGAATGTTTTGTGAAAAGTGCTCACCCACGGGTGATAGGGTATGTTTTTTTTGTCTTTTTTTATTTTTCTGTGTGAGTTCATTCAAGGGTGTAATAGTTGTCTGGTTCTCATTGGGGCATTTAGTGCACTGAATAAGGTATACCACAGATTGATAAGTATGTGTAGGACCCATGGTTCTTGAAAGATATGTTATGGGAGGTATTGATCTTCATAGTAGTGTAGATATGTGTTCGTGTTTTACATCTATTATGGTAGGGTCTGGTGCCGTTCTGAGTTGGTGTGTCCTGGTATGTGGGGAGCTTGCTTCTGATGATGAGCTTGGCAAGGTTGGGTAGGGGGATGGTTCAAAGGCCAGAAGAGTGGGTTCAAGAAAGATTTCCTTCAGGATGTCCATTAAAAGATATTACCTCACCTACCTTGTCTCTCTAATATCCTGGGACTAACGTTGCTACAACAATACTGTAAAACCACATTAGATTAATGCATTTCCACCCCACTAATACTGAAGACTAAGTATCCGATTCTACAAGTTGCTGAGCAGTCTGGTCTTGATATTACAAAGCACTTATATGCAAGCTTAACTTTAATTATGAGTTGTCCCATTGATTACCAACTGATAGGGTTTGCAGTGTGCTCTATGGGTATGTCTACAAACCAAAGAAAAATCTGCAGCTGGCTAATGCCAGCTGACTTAGGCTTGCAGGGCTCAGGTTGCAGGGCTGTGTCATTGCTGTGTAGACTTCTGGGCTCAGGCTGGAGCCCAGGCTCTCGGATCCTGCAAAGTGGGAGGGTCCCAAAGCTCAGGCTCCAGCCCAAGCCTGAAAGTGTACACAGCAATGAAACAGTCTCAAATCTCGAATTGGCTGGCACAGGCCAGCCGCGGGTGTCTAGCTGCTGTGTAGACAGAGAATCATAGAAGATTAGAGTTGGAAGAGACCTCAGGAGGTCATCTGCTCCAACCCCCCTGCTCGAAGCAGGACCAAGCCCAACTAAAGCATCCCAGCCTGGGCTTTGTCAAGCCTTACATACCCTGTAAAAAGAAAAGGAGTACTTGTAGCACCTTAGAGACTAACATTTATTAGCTTAAGCTTTCGTGAGCTACAGCTCAGTGAGCTGTAGCTCACGAAAGCTTATACTTCGTAAATTAGCAGAATGGATCTTTGTCAGACCCAGGGAAAGCAAATGCTAGATTTGAGGGCTCACCTCTGAAATTGCTCTTCCCCCAATCAAACTCTTTTAGGGACGTACGTTTGAGTATCCTGTGGCCCTCAGAGAGCACCTTACACTTTTGTCCCAGAGTTTACAGGTCTTCAAATTCATGTATAGGTGTAATTGCTGCTGGTGGTTGTGGTCTATAAAGAGTTTCATGGTATGCGTTCTGCATGCTGTAGATATGACCTCTTTATATTTTACCTTGTCAGTTGACAAACCAAAACGCCTGCCATAGTAAAATACAAGGAAAGAGGCCATCTCCAAGGCATTCATGACCGCATAATAAAGGGCTTTATAGTTTTTCATGGAAACCAATTCCATGAGTTGCATCTAGAAACTAATATAAATTTCCAGAATACAACCCTAACATGTTCTTTTCACTGTTAGGTAAGCATGCCACTGTATTCTCCATCAGCTGGAGTTTTAGTTGTCTGTAGCACCAATTAGATCACAGTGAATAATACAGCACACAAGTGACAAAGGTACAGCTAATTATGGCAAGGTTGACATCTGTACAAAATAAATAAAAAATAAGTTGAAATATTTTATGTGTAAAGAAACAGGTAAATTTGCATTGCTTTATTAATGGCTTAGGACCAGGGTGGATTTGATGTAAATCATGATTTAAATCAGTAGTCAGGAAGACTCGATTTAATCATGGTTTTCTACATAAAAGTGCATTCTTGTTGGTTGTTATAACCTTAATACATATTCTTCACAATTCAGAGAGAGATGTAGGTTTCATTTTTAGAAGGTACACACTATACATTTTTAAACAGTGATTTATTTTGAAAACTTTTCAGATTAGTTTTACAGCTATATCCGAAAATGAATGATTGTTTGGTTATTTCATTTACCAAAGGTAATTGAAGCAGATATTTTTGAAGTCACTGGGAGGTGAACTATCTCCAATTCAACAGGTTAATCATTAATATTTGGAGGATTTTCTTGCCATGCTGTATTAGGAGGAGAGAACATCACCAGACAGACATTTAAATTGTTTTATTTAACTAAAACAACAATGTTAAGTATTCTGGATTTTTTTCTTCAACAGCAAACGTATAATATTTTAACAAAAAAGCTTATGTCCCTCCCTCCTCACATTTATCTCCAGACTTCTTCTCCTTGTCCAGATCTATTCCGCCCCCAACAATCTTCTATTCATTGACGTTTTTGAAACTTTGCACTTTTAGAGAGTGGTAAGGGATTGACTCTGTGTACACAAATTTGCAGAGGGACAATAGAGTTGAGGTCTTTTATTTCTCACCTCTATATAACTATTTATTTAAAAACATTTTTGCTGTTAACAAGCATGTTACCTCAGGTGACACACATCCACAGTTTGAGACCTGCAAAACTAAGCATCTCTGATGGTATCTTCTAGACTGAGCCCCATTGGGTAGATAGATTATTTAGGTTAATCTTTCTGTACAGAAGCCTGTGGAACCCAATAAGATTGGGTCCCTAATCCATGAACTATTGGAACTCATTTAAAAAACTTTTCTTAAACATTACATCAATATATTGTCTCATACTACAGAATTAGGATTTATAATCCCTATTTCATGATGAGATATCTTTGATCTATAATGTATCTGAATTAAAACTATCTTTAGATAGGTTTTTTCCTCAAAAGTCATTTAATCAAAAAAATCCAATTTTTTTTTATTTAAAAAAAAAAATGGCCACTGTGCTATCAGAACATCCAGAAAGCACCAAAGGATCTAACGAAACACCCCTCGAAATAAAAAGAAAGGAAACTCTTTTATATGGAGGGGGCAAACACAGCTTGCACTGTTTCCTCTTGAAGCTTTGACCAATCAACGTAATCTCATACATGGAGCTCTTTATTATACATTACACAACAGTAAAGTTGTCTGAAATTAATCTGTCGTCACTATATGCATTTCTAGAGTTCTTGTCTCTCTAGTATGTAAATATAATTATGTAACTCAATTATGTAAGTTTCAGTTAGGATACTTGGTAAAGTGGCCCCACCAGCCCTACTTATTCTTCTTATGTCATCAGTATTTCTAGAATAACAGATCTCTAATAGTGGAGTTGGTTTTTTTTCTTTTAAGTTTTCTAATGCTTTTGGAGAACTCTGGCTTGACAGTCTTTTGTTTCCCCACAGAACAGGTGTGGCGTGTTTTCCCATTCTAACCTGCCAATGTGGCTAGACCCTGTCCTGGAGGAGCCACCTTTTAGTATGAGAAAGGTAGTTCTGTACCTGTTAAATAGTTGGCCTCTGTGCTAAAAAGAAGGCAAATAGTACAAACAATGGTGATTATTTTTTGGTGTGCACTTATAGGAGCTGAAATGAATCCACCCATCATCTCATTACACACAGACGACCAAACAGTAGTTAGATGGCAGCAACTTTAGCTCACCATTGACTTGGGATGGACATGAAACAGGCAATCTGGAAGTACAAACTTATGCATCTCATTACTGATTTCTCGTAGATAAAGCGGAGGTATCGTTCAGTTCGTGCATTTCTAAGATTATAATTGATAAAACAGATGAGTTGCAGAAAACGTAGTTGAAAATGAAAAATGTTCTTAGAGTGAGCAGGATGTCATTCAGCTCAGTATAGATGTTGATCTGACTGTGTATTGTGTGCAAATATTAATATCCAATATTTATACATAGAGGAGATGAATATCCTTAAAATGGATTTTTAAAAAGCTTAATAGTCAGGTTCACTGTTAGGAATATTACAACTATGAGTGGAAAATATTCTTCTGTTGTATGAACTAGTGTATGAGTAACATATACACTGTTTCAAAGGATTATGTCAACTAGATATTGAAATTTCATGGCAAGGAAAATTAGGAATTATTTGGTGGTAGAACCCTAAATGGGATGAATATGGAAGCTATAACATCAAAGCAACTGTGTCAATTCTCATGCATATCTGCTCTCCAACATCTTCTGTTTAAGTCTCAGTCCCATGTTCCCAGCAGAACACTAATCATTTAACCCAGTCTACGCTTACAGGAGAACCTCTCCCAGTCCAATGTATTTTGATAGAACTAAAATATGTCCCTGTTTTTCTCACCAAACGTCCCAGTTTATAGTTTGCGTTGTCAGATATGCTATCTTATCTATTTGTATAACTAGAGATTTACCATGGTTTAGAAAATAACCTAATGAAATCTTCCTTTCTTTACAAAGATACTTGGCCAGCATTGCAAATGTAAATATTAACAGTAATTCCAGGGCCTAGCATTCCTGTGAACTAGATGCTTCAATTTAAGTGTTGTTTTTTAGCAAGTCGCCTATTTTAAAATATTTTTGTCCAGAAGAGCACTTTAGTAAAAACTCACTTAATTTTAATAGTCTCTTTTTTTGCTTCTGTGCCTTTCATCTTGGGCATCCAGGGCAGAGTGGCTTGGATAGCCACAGAAAATAGGGGCACGAGAGAACTAAAGATATGAGGGTGGAGTATTGGAGGAAAGAGAAACAAGCAACAAAGAAGGGAACAATGACTAAGGCCATGTCTACACTACCAATTTTTGTTGACAAAAGTGTTGTTGACACCCAAAAGGTGACATAATAAAAATCGGAATTTCATGTTCACACTTGCTCCCTCTGTTGGCAGATCACGTACAGATTGGGAGCACCTTTGTCAACAGTGTGAGCACTGCACTGTGGGTACCTATCCCACAGTCCAGCTTGACACCTTCTGTTGCAAGGTGTGGTGGGAAGGCGGAGTGGGTCGCAGCACAGCTTGGGATCTGGCTAAATGTCCTGTGATGCATTGATTTATGTCCCAGCACTCCATGGGCTTCCTGATTTCTTTCGTGGCATTTCTGCAGCGGCCATTCTCTGCTGTGCACCCCAGCATCTTTGTGAGAAGGAATGGATCCTGAACTGCTCTTCTATGCTCTGTTAACTGTCATGAAGACATGGCAGTGCAGTTCATCATCAAGTTCCTAACTGAAGACTTGCAGGCACCCGACATTCTGAGTGACATGGATAGGAGCAACTTTAGATTGCTTTTGGCATTACAGAGCAATTGCATAGGGTAGACTGTCACTTTTGGGCTCGGGTAACAAGCACGGAATGGTGGGATCATATCATCATGCAGGTGTGGGATGAAGAGCAGTGGCTGCAGAACTTTCGGATGTGGAAAGCCACCTTCCTGGAACTGTGTGCAGAGCTTGCCCCAGACCTGTGGTGCAAGGACACCAGAATGAGAGCTTTCAGAGTAGCAGCCGTGTTAGTCTGTATTCGCAAAAAGAAAAGGAGTACTTGTGGCACCTTAGAGACTAACAAATTTATTTGAGCATAAGCTTTCGTGAGCTACAGCTCACTTCATCGGATGAGTCCTCTCAGTATGAGAAGTGTGTGGCAATCACTGTGTGGAAGCTGGCGACTCCAGACTGCTACCGGTCGGTCGCCAATCAATATGGAGTGGGGAAGTCAAGCGCTGGGGCTGCATTAATGCAAGTGTGCAAGGCAATACGTGGCATCCTGTTACGAAGGACTGTGACTGTGAGAAATATGCATGAAATAGTGGACGGCTTTGCAGAAATGGGGTTCACTAACTGTGGGGAGGCGATAGATGGTGCATACATTCCAATTTTGGCACCAGACTACCTTGTAACAGAGTACATCAATAGGAAGGGGTACTTCTCCATGGTGTTGCAGGCGCTTGTGGATCACTGAGGACATTTCACTGACATCAACGCAGGGTGGTTTGAAAAGGTGCATGACGCATGCATCTTTAGGAACACTGGCCTGTACAGAAAGCTGCAAGCGAGGACTTTTTCCAAACCAGAAGATTACTGGAGGGGATGTTTAAAAATGCCCATAGTGATCCTGGGAGACTGGGTGTACCCCTTACAGCAGTGGCTCATGGAACCTTACACAGGACACCTGAAGAGCAGTAAGGAGCGGTTCAACAACAGGCTGAGTAGGTGCTGGATGACCGTTGAATGTGCCTTTGGCAGATTAAAGGCGCGCTGGCGATGCCTTTATGGCAGGCTAGACCTTAATGAGGATAATATTCCAATGGTCATAGCTGCATGCTGTACATTGCATAATCTCTGTGAAGCTAAGGGTGAAAGGTTTGCTCAGGGGTGCAATGCTGAGGCAGACCCTTAGCTGCTGATTTGGAGCAGCCAGATACTAGGGCTTTCATAGGAGCCCGGAGCTGGGGGGGGGTGGCAGTTTGAATGAGGGAGGCTTTGAGGCAGCACTTTGACAATGAGTACCAGTAATGTATATCTCTGTCACTGGTGTTAGATTTCCTAGGACGCAATGGTGTCATTTTGGGTCTTGTGTTCCTGTAAGAGAATGATTACAATGCCTGTGCAGGTACTAGTAGTGCCTGCAATCTCAATTTTTAGAAAGAAAATAAAGACGATTCACCATTAAAAAGCTTTGCTTTTGTTAAACAAGAAACAGCACACACAAACACATAGATGCCTGCTGGGATAGGAGGAGCTAGGGAAGGACAGACTTTGACAACTGTCTGTAGGTCCAGCTATTGTGAAAGTTGTTCGAGGGGGTGGAGTGAAGGGGAAACGAGAAGTCCTGGAAAGTGGAAATGAATGTGCGGGCAGAGTTGTGGGGGAGCATGGAAAAGTGTGCTGCAGGGGAGGGTGAGCACAGATCTCCCAGAATCTGAGTCAAGCAGGGCTGCATCTACGCTACAAAGCAAATGGCTTGAATCCTGGCTAACTTGAGCTTGGACCCTCCAGCCCTGCAGGGTCCTTGGATCCTGGGTCCGAGACCTGGGTTAGCGCAATGGCAGGGGTGGGGGGTTAGGCTTGAGTCAGGGCTTACGTGCAGGCTTACGTTGCAGTGTAGACATACTCTAAATTATCTCTGCCTCTGTTTCCATATGTGTAAAATGGTAATAATGCTTCTCAGAGTAGTGGTAAGATAAATTCATTAATACTTGTACATCACTTTCCTTTTTTAACTATATACAAAGATATTTTAAAAATATGGTAAAACCATCTTGTTGGTTATGTATACCTGTAATTTGTTTCCCTTTAGGAGAGAGGCTAGATGAAGGTTTTCCCAACTATGTCCTATTTTTTCATCTTACTCTATAGTATAAGTATGACAAACTTATTAACCTTTGTCTGGTTTTATTTTTGTCAGTCTTTGCTTGATTTGCTTTGCTGCTGCCTTTAATCCATATGTGTTGATCCTGCAGGGTCTTCCTTTTCCTGTTTTATTTCTGATACTCATTTTTTCCCAAATACTCCTTTGTCTTGACGTATTGATGAAAAGTAGCACTGCAATGATCTAGATCTGCACTGAAATTTAGGGGAGGGCGGTATCTTCTGTGGAAGCTAGTATCACCACAAACCATTTTACATCATCAATCCAAACTGTTCTCATAATCCTGCCTCTTGTTGAGATGAATGGGAGGAAGGTATATTTTCTGTAACAGACATCACTATATACAAGCTGTTAAACAAGATGCTGCTTTTACAATATCCTTTGAATATTTTTATTCTGTTGCTTAAAAGGCAATAATGAGGGTCAGAGAGGAAATAAGAAGAAAACCTAGTATTCCCAGGTGTTGTATTTCTTCTGATCTTTTATCAGTGTGCAAGTATCCAAACAGTGGGTAATCTGATAGCACTGTATTTTTAAATACAATAATATCTGCTGTTGGTATTCACTTATTTTTACCTTTCTTCAAATTTTCATAGTAAGTACACTAACTACTCCAACATAACTGGTTTTGTTAAAAAATGTATTGGTAATCAAATTTTGTTGTTTCTCAGCTTTCTTTTAAAATTAATGGGAGCAGCTAATGCACATTATGTATTCACGTTACCTGAAAATTTATTTTTTTAAAATTCAGCCATTGTACTGAAAGAATGAGGGAAGTATCTGAGAGTTTCATTTCTTTGGTCTTTTTACATTTTTAAAATAGCAAAGATAACTTGGTGTTGAAATATTGGTTTTGAAAAACTGCTTCCTTTCTTGAGGTTAAACTTCGATACAAAATATAGCTATTCTGCATACTCCTATACAAATCTGTAGCATTTTCTAGATCTGTATAACTTTTATATATATATTAGCTTTTATAAAATCTCATATCTTACATTTAGATGGCAGACTATTCATACTGAGTTAGGTAGGATCAGCATGGATCCAAGTTCTTGAATTTTTCTAAATGTAAGTTTTGTAGCTTCGCATTCTGTAATTCTGTAGTCACAAGATGATTGGACATGCAGCTTGGAGATACTTACTATAGAAACAAGCAAAGGAATCTCAAGTTAAATTCTTCTATAATGGGCATAATGTTCATGTTCAGGCATTTTATGTATGCATATTATAAATATGTGCTTATGTAAAATGGCATACATGGCACTGTGGTATAAAGGTTTCATTAACTTGGAATGGCCACATTACTCAGGAGTGAGGAAATTGCAGGTGAGCTATGCAGGTCATCCAAATGAGTCCTGATAAAATCTTTATCCTCTATATTCCACATCTGGCTGAAAAACAGTTTTGGAGAGATTTTAAAAATTGTATTGAGACTGTTGAGTTACCATGAGTCTAATTGTACACAGCGTAGAGGGAGAAGAAAAATTAAAACAAATACACTTAAAATGCCTATGAAATTATTCTAATCTAAAGTAACTTATTTACAAGAAAAACGAGTCACAACTTTTAAGTCTGATATTTTGGGACCTTGCAAGTTCTGTGTCCCTCAGTGGGAAGCTGGGAATCTCTCCTTTCTGATGGCATAAGGCTCCCATTTCCAGCCCTGGAGGGGTTTGCAAGATATCAGACCTTAAACCCTTCAATCTGTCTCTGATCTTGGGCATTTTGGCCTTTGGGTTAGTATAATTTGAGAGGGATAGAGAAAATTCTATTTCAGGCTGACTTTTGAATTTCTGTTTTGAAGCTGCTCAGAGTTTGGAATCTCAGTATAAGTAGTGATGGAGATGGCAAAGTGCAGGTGAGGTGAGCGAAGGTGCATGATAAATGCAGTTTATCACACGGATCTAGTCATCATGTGGATGTATATGTTACGTACATGTTTTATATATATTACAGGTGGAGATGGTAGCACTGCTTATAGCTGAGTTTACCTAACATTTTCTATTGTAAGACCTTGCTTTTTAGTTGCTTATAACTTTGCCAAACTGTTTTCCGTGTTGTATATCTGCCCCAGGCTAAATTTGTTTGGGAATGTTTAAACAAAAATAGTTCAGCTATTTCTAACAATGAGATTTCCAACAATGAGAGGTAAAAGTACATTATACAGCCATTTCATTAAGGAAGGCCTCAAGCCTCCATACTTAGGAGAGGAGGGACTTGAAACTTAGCAGAGGGGTCATTCTGGTGCAAGAGGTGTGCCTTTTGCAGTCCCCATAAAAATCCACCTATACTTGGTCAGGCTTGGCCTCTGAAAAATGTCTGGACATGCTCAATAGACGTTTGTGAAAGGTTGGCAGCATTATTCTCCTAAAATTATCAGCACTGAACATACTTCATTCCCACACGGCTTCTATGTGCTGACCAAACTGAGAATGCACCATCCGCACAAAGTGACTGAGCACGGTCCATTCCAGGGCTGCCAGGCTGAATGAGACTTTTTCTGCAGTTGCTCTTTCCAACAACTGAGGGCCACAGTGGTGGCAGGCACTAAAACTGAGAATGGAGAATGACTGTGTTATGCTCTTAAGGCTGCCCCTGTTGATGTCTAGGCAGCAACAAGGAGGAGGAGGAATCAGACTGACTTGTTCAAATGCAGAGGCAAGAGGAGAATATGGATAGGGTAGCAGGTGGAGGCTGTGGGGATATAGGAACAAGAGGGACAGGGTTAGGCTGTAGGGGTGATAGAGCAGAGGAAGCAAGGATAGAAGAAAAGAGGACAGGCTGAGGCGGGACAGTAGGGTCTGTAACCACTAGAATACTCTTCCAGAACCTGGAATAGAATCAAGATTTCCTGAGTTCCAACATTCCTTTGCTGTCAGCAAATAGCCACGAAACCCACTGGCAAAGTGTGTCTCATCTCTTTCTAATGGGTGGTCCACATAGCAGTAGAACTATATATTAATCTCTACTTGTTGCTCTGTTGGCTGAAGTGGTAGAGATCTGTGCTGTGGGTATGAAAGTTCTAACCCTTCTGAAGACCCATGTATTATTTCTTTTAATATAGGTTGTTTTTCTTTGATAAAATAGTGTGCATAAGTAGAAAAACTTAGCACTTTATAGTTCTTTTAATCCATAGATCTGAAAGTGAATTACAAAAGCAGGCAATTAATATTGCTATTTTACAGATAAGTTTGTGTGCATGTATTTCAATATTAATAATTTACACATATGTATATTATACAGACACTTGAAACCTATGTCCATATAATTTAGTATAGTAAAGACCCAAAAGATTGGAAAAAACAATTATGCCCCTTGTAGTGGCATTTTTTTATTTACAATGAAAGGAAGAGAGACATTAGTAATATAAAGCTAACAAAATTATGAAGTAAACATCTACTTGATTCTGAAGGTATAATAACATTTGTCTCCAAATTGCATTTTATGTCATGTAATCCAGTAGTGACACTGATTTTCCCCCCCTCTGCCCCCCCTTTTCTGGTCTGGCGGGAAGTATAGCACCACCTGGTGCTGCTTTGCAGTTATTATTTATGTAAGAAAAATTGGAAGCTTGGAACTATCAACATTTTCAAATGTAGATGCTTATCTCCTATATTTAGACACTTAAATAAAAGTGAGCTGCCTTTTTTTCCAGAGGTACTGACACAACTCCAGTCAAAGTCAGTGGGATTGAAGGTGCTCAGAATTTTTGAAAATCAACCCAATTTTATTTAGGTACGCGCATGGGGTTTAGGGAGTAGGTTTTGAAATCTTTGGCCTCTGTCTCAACCTCAATAATATCTTGGGGAAGAAATAATGTGTTGCCTCTGCATACATTTTAAGTACACAGTTTATGTAGCTTATCTGTCTCAATACTTGAACATAATTGTCCTTCAGGTTTCTCAGAATAAAATTAAGCATAATCTTTTAATGATTTACGGTAATTAAATGGTTCTCTATGCTGTTTTTCCTTGGTCAACATTTTAACTGTTTTTTAAAAATGTATCCATAGGTAAAAACATCAGAGTTTTATCGATACTCTCGGCAGCTGCGGCATGAAGTTGACCAAGCCATGAATTACTTTCATAGTGTTCACCAGCAGCCTTTGATGGAAATGAAATCCAACCGTATTCGTTCTGCCAAACCCCAGACTGCAGTATTTAGAGGAATGATAGGACACAGCATGGTAAATAGCAAAATTCTTCTCTTGCACAAACCCAGGGTCTGGTGGGAACTAGAGGGCCCTCAAGTACCTTTACGACCAGACTGCCTTGCCATTGTCAATAACTTTGTATTCTTGTTAGGAGGGGAAGAACTGGGCCCAGATGGTGAGTTTCATGCTTCCTCCAAAGTATTTAGGTATGACCCTAGACAAAATACTTGGTTGCGAATGGCAGACATGTCTGTTCCACGCTCAGAGTTTGCTGTTGGTGTTATTGGGAGATACATCTATGCGGTTGCTGGGAGAACAAGGGATGAAACATTTTACTCGACTGAACGGTATGATATCACTACAGACAAATGGGAATTTGTGGATCCCTATCCAGTCAATAAATATGGTCATGAAGGAACTGTACTCAGTAACAAGTTGTATATCACTGGGGGAATTACTTCATCTTCCACTTCTAAGCAGGTGTGTGTATTTGACCCCAGTAAAGAAGGGACGGTGGAACAACGAACGAGGAGAACTCAAGTGGTCACAAATTGTTGGGAGAACAAATGCAAAATGAATTATGCAAGATGCTTTCACAAAATGATTTCCTATAATGGTAAGCTTTATGTCTTTGGTGGTGTTTGTGTGATCTTGAGGGCCTCCTTTGAGTCACAAGGGTGTCCTTCTACAGAGGTTTATGACCCAGATACTGATCAGTGGACTATTTTGGCTTCTATGCCAATTGGAAGAAGTGGTCATGGTGTAGCTGTTTTGGACAAACAGATAATGGTTCTTGGAGGCCTTTGTTACAATGGTCATTACAGTGATTCAATTCTCACCTTTGATCCAGAGGAAAACAAATGGAAAGAAGATGAATACCCAAGAATGCCCTGCAAGCTGGATGGTTTACAAGTTTGCAGCCTGCACTTTCCCGAATATGTACTGGAGCATGTTAGACGTTGCAACTAAAAAAACAAACAAAACAAAACACCCTCCCAACCCCAATGAAACACAAAACACTATGTCTAATTTGACAGGAAAACAAAGCAGATTTAATTCATTTAAAGACATTGGCTTGTATGTAAAAAAGCTATTAGATGCATAGAGAAACGGGATGTACAGGGAATGCACCTACCAAGTTTATTAGAAATGCCAATAACTGTGGACTCGTATTGTAAACGTTTTGCTTTTTATTTTTTTTAAACAAACACTGCTGTATGTGAGGTGGAGTGGAGGGGGGGAGAAGAAAAATCTATTTTTCAGTGTGTTTACTTTTTTCCTTTTTCTTTGTGGCCTTTTATGTCCATGCAATAAGTTTATTCTGTATAATGGCCATCACAGCAGCATCCTTCTTGGAACCAGTTGAATAAAATGATCTACTTATGGGGAGAAGGGGGACAGAAGAATATATATTGTACATTTTAATTTTCATTAAGTGTCAGGATAGGATTCAGCAGCCTTACTGGGGGAATACCTGACTTAAACTCTAGTGACAAGGGTTTCATTTTGTTCCTGTAAGTTGTGGTGGACATTTTATTTTCTCCATTTATGAGTACTCACAGTCCAGTTTGGTAGTTTGTTTGTTTTTCCCGTAAGTACATTTTAAAATGATCTTAACCTTTGTGCATGGCTTTTCCTTGGATTTGTACAGTAGTATCAGTAAGTCTGCCAAAAAATGCAAGTTATACATTTCCTGTTAAACTGATGAAGCATTTTTATACTCAAACACTATTTCTATGCTGCCTTCTATTGTCTGCATTGTGTTTGGTGGTGAGTAAAATATATACACACACACATGCATACCCTGTAAGATCTATATACAATGCATCTTTTTATGTGCAATTAGGGTATTATATTTTTAACCAGGGCACAGATTCAGCCGTGTCTGTTGAATTTTAGAGATGATAGCATTTTTTCTTGAATTAAACATTACACAGTCCTTAAGTAACTGGAGGCCTAGTTTGGTATCAAAGAAGCCTGTCTTTGGTATACACTGATTCATTCAGTAATATTTAAACTCTTTATATTAATAATATGTAATGAACTGTTAACAGTTTGACATTTTATATATTATTTTAAAAAAGTAAATACACCTTACCCAGTTACAGTCCTTCGCTTTTGAATGTGTTGCCTTGTTTTTAATAGAAATCAGAAATGTGTCCGTAAGCAAGCATGAACACTACACTAACCTGCAGTTTTTTGTCAGACCTGGATATACTCTTATTTTTAGGAATGGCATCGCTTGTAGTTGTGTTGAAGTGATGTAATCTAATATTTTTTGAAGCATCAACTGATATGAACTGCTATGTTCTAAAAATATGGGGTTAGGCAGTTGGGGACAATGTTTACCATTTCTGTAACCTTTAAAATACAAACCTATAGCTACTGACCTCATACTTCCTGAAATAAGACTTGTGATCCAAGAGGGCTTGAATAACTGCACCATGTTTGAGCACTTTGTTAACTTGTTGACTTTTACTGACTGTAGATTGGTGAGACTCTCCACCAAGATAAACACTATTATAAAAGTAAAGCATTAAAATCCTAGTTCTTTCACACTGGTGTGAAATTAGCCTCTTCTGGAGTCAAGAGGGAAAAGATTTCCTCTCTAAAATTTGAGGCCAACACTGAGCTCAAATATGCAGGGACAGACTGCTGATGTAAGCTTGTAAAATCATCTGCTGACATGAAACTCTGTAACATTAGATTTTACAAGATATGCAGTAATGGTTGAGAATCCATTTCTGTTTCAGCATCTCCCAGCCAGAAGTCACTGTAGAAAAGGAATGTACAGTACTCAGGGAGTTCAAAAGAATGCACTTATAAGGGACCAAATACACCCTAAATTTGCTATGATAAATAGCAACAAGTTTGTTTGGCTAAATGAAATTAGAAATGAATAATGGATATTAAAATGTTTTGTGAAATGCACCATGCTGACATTTAATGGTATCTTTGTTTTCTTGTAGTAATGTTCTTTCAAGTTCTGGATTGAGAGAGATGGGAGGACATGGAGTTACATTGCAAGTTAGCAGATTTTATTTTTTTAATTAGCAATAATTTAGCAAAGCAGAGTTGGTTACTGTAATCTTTGATCAAAAGAGAATTTACACCACCATAGCTGGAATGATAAAGGATGTCTAAGTCAGAGATGGCTGGACCAAATGTTCACATTCAGTCTTTTGGTGCAGACCACAGCTTGCAGTTAAATGTAATTCTTTGCTTATTATTTTCCTATATTTTTCAATTTACAAGTACAGAATTTAATTTGTTTCACTTAGTAATTTGAACTACAACCTTTCTGGTATAAGCCAAGGCTCCAGCCTTTGCCATGAGATGTGTGCAGATGGATCCCTGCTGCCAGGCGGGGCACCATTGACTTTTTGATGGGCCCTGCTCAGGTGCAGGGTTTCTGCCTGTGTATATTTTATTGCAGAATCAGGGTTCAAGACAAGTTATCTTATTTTTACTCCTGTTTTGATCTTTTTGTTACTTAGCCCATTTTCTGACATGTTGTTATGTGAATGGGACAGCAAAGATTAGTAGTCCTGCTGTCTAGGTAGGCTTGTACAAGCCTATCATGTGTAATATTGAGCATTTCACCCTGCTACCTAGGGGTGAGCTGGGGAACCATTGTTGATCTGGAAATTTGGTCTTCCATGATTTAAGTATAACAGGCTAAAGAGAGGTTTCAGAGTAACAGCCGTGTTAGTCTGTATTCGTAAAAAGAAAAGGAGTACTTGTGGCACCTTAGAGACTAACCTCATGCTCAAATAAACTGGTTAGTCTCTAAGGTGCCACAAGTACTCCTTTTCTTTTTAGGCTAAAGAGAGAAGGCCAAGATTTTACAAAAATGGGTATCTAAAGTTATGTTCCTAAATCTGTAGTTCAGCACCTACGTAAGTGGCCTGATTTTTCTAAAATGCTGAGCACCCTGCAGCTCCCTCTAAAGGCAAAGGGAATGCTGGATGCTTGGTACTCTTGAAAACAAGGCTAGTTATTAGGTGCTTATGCCCCTTAGACCATATTTAACTTCAGGCACCCAGTTTTTACAATCTTGTTTAAGGCCTGTAATACTAGTTACTTTGTGAAATTCTAACTTGAACTAATTATTGGTTTCATCTTCAGCTGATGTGTTGGCTGTAAACATTTGAGAATTATTGGAATTTGCTTGGTTCAGAATGTCTGGGAGGCTGGAGAATGTTTTGTAACATACATTTCTACCATGCTCATTATTTCAGTCAATAAATATATAATTAATCCACATTATCTTTTACATTGTGATGTAGCTTTTGAAAAAAAATTAATTTTTGATATAGCTTAGAGGGATGTTTTCTTTTTCACTAAACCATTTTGTGTGCATTTGCCTTTAGTACCCATGCTCCTTTGTCAGTGCTTAAACAAAAACAAACAAAAAAATCAAGGCTAGTTAATCAGAGACTTGCATGTCATCATTGAGATCTTTTGAATATGATTATTATATTAACTCGGGGTTTTTTTTGCCACTTAAATGTGCCCCTAGTTAATGAGGAGAAAGGTAAACCCTAACCCTTTATAGTAAAATTGCTCATTTATCTCCCCCATTCCTTTTTTTTACTTTTTAAAACTTGGCACACAGCCTGCTTTTAAACAGCAACAGTACTCAACGTTGTAAAAAGGGACAGACATACTTAGTCCAATCTCTGTTTCTCAATTTAAAAAAAAGTTCGTGTTGGGTTCTTGTCTAGCTGTCTGTTTCCTTCCTGGTTCTAGGAGGAACCCTGTTTTCTTATTAGGGGCCAGAAGCTGCAAAGTGCTGAGCACTTCATGAAATGTGCTGAGTACCATCAGTTCTCATTGGGAGCCCAGCATGCTCAATACCAGGCAAGTTTGCAAAAGAACTCAGTACCTATTTAAGCACCAAAGTAAGTGGCCAGATTTTCAAAATTAAGCCATTAGCACTGGGTGCGCTGAGCACTTGTGAAAGTCTGGCTGTATAGATTCAGCTGGAAGGAGGCAATTACTGATTCTGTAGAAAGAGGCAACTACTATTTCAGAAAGCTCACTAGCCTGAGGGACCTGTGGCAATTCAAGGCCTGATGATTTTGCTGTCTACTTTCGTATGCTTTATGCCATTGGAAAGCTTAAAATCCCTGCTTTTCAGTGCTATATAGCAGTCACTAATTCCTAGTCCTAGTGGTTTGTGACTTTAACACTCTTGGGGTATGCCTACATAGGGATAAAAGACCCATAGCATGGCCGCAGCTAGCCCAGGTCAGCTGACTCGGGGTCAGGCTGCAGGGCTAAAAATCATTGTGTAGACATCTGGGCTCAGGATGAAGCCCGAGCTCTAGGACCTTCCACTCTATACAGAGATTTTTTTTCAGCCCTGGAACCTGAGCCCCGCAAGTCCAAGTCAGTTGAACTGGGCCAGCTGTGAGTTTTTTATCTCTGCATAGGCATAACCTTTGGGCTCTGAGACATGCAGTCCTGTCATCTTGCTCTTGGGACCTTCTTTCTGCAGAAGCAAATGCTGCCTTTTTACTGATAATATAATAATCATCCACATCCAAGATGGAGCTTCTTCCTACACTCAGGAAGCAAAGGATAAAATTAAATGTACAAATTAAATTAGGTTAAAAACCATACATTACCAATACTGGTCTTTAACTCAACGTGACCACTTCGTAAAGTGCGGGTTGGCTTGAGGGTATATCATCAGCTGCTTTTTCTGAAATACACAATTCTGCACCTTATGTCTTTTGTTTCATAAAGGACTAACTGAAGAAAAATCATGCATTTTTAAAATGGGGATGTCATTGACAGGAATGTTTTGCCTTTATTGAAATATTTTTTTCTTGACAAAAAAAATAGGGAATTGGGCTTCAATTCTTCAGACATAGGCATGTTTTTAGCTTTACATAGATGAGTAGTCCATTGAAGTAAAATTAAAAGCTATGCCAACTATTTAAAAGTCTATTCACATGTCAAGTTAAGCGTGTGCCAAAATGTCGGTAGGATTGGAGCCTTAGAGAGAATTTACTTTCCCTCTACCTCTGTCCAATATAGTACCTTGTGAATTTATTCTAGTAAGCATGTTATGTCACAGTTAAAACACTCAAGTTGTATGGAAAGGGTAAAGGAGGAAACACAAAAGGAAAGATATGTTAGCTATTTAAAACTAAGTTTTCCAATGTTTTATAAGTAACAGTTTGAGATTTTAATGTTTGTAAGACAATCTGAAAAAGTTTAAAATAAACACTAGTGACTACTTTTGTTATGGCATCTGTATTTTATTTTTCTTGGATTGCTAAATCTACAGTTTCAGCATGTGTAAGCTGTTAAAACAAGTACACACTACATTTGAAGTAAAACTAAAAAAATTATGCTGATGGCATCTGTAATCTTAACAAAATATAGTACTGTTAAACAGGTGGCAGAAAAATAGACTGCTGAGCACAGCTTCCCTGGACTTCCCCTCTCCCCAAATTTCAGCACATGTTTCTGTGCTTTTTAAAAAAGTTTGCAGTACCAAATTCAAATAATATTTAGATTATAATTGAGTTGGTAGCTGGGGGAAAACCACTTTCTACTTGCAAGTGATATTCCTTATATAGCGCATGGGGGAAAGAAAGGTTGGTGTAAACATAAAAAATGAAATGTTACATAGAACTGCAGTAATAGCTATACTTTTATAGAAGGTTTTTATTTCCTCAGTGAACCCTCCTAACTAACATTTAATGCAGGTCATGGGAATAGATGGAGGGAATAGCAAACCTCCCAGTCTGATTTTCTCTTTTCCTATGTATTATTTTGCAGAGCTTTAAAAAATGAATTCTCATAAATTGAAGAATGTAATTTCACTGTAGTTTCATAACTTTCCAGTCCTGTATGAGATGGTTGTGTTTTGAAAAGAATGTTTCCAGTAAGTTGATGGAAAAAGTTATTTGCGAGTTCTTCTGTGTGTGCTGTAGCAATTGGAAGTAGTCTGCCTGTTTAAAAACAAATATAGAGAGTTTTTATGTACATTTTTGGTTAATTGTCTAATATTCACCCCAAGGCTGCTATAAAATTCTTAGAATAATTTAAGGTTTGCCTTTTATAACTATTTTAAAAAGCCTTTGGTTTTTGGCAGAAGTTAACTTTTCCTAGCTATGGATACAATATGTTCAGACGTGTATGTGCTCTGTTCTGTTTTTAAACTGAAAAAATGTACAAACTGTGTATAAGAAAAGTGTAAATAAAATATTTTTCATCTTTAAGCACACGGTTGCGTAATCTCTGCAATAACTAAATGCAGTATACCTGGAGATCTTTTTTTTTGCACCCAAGACTTGTGGATCCAATTGGATAAGTATTATCTTAAAAAAAAAAAAAAAAAAAAAATGCAATTCACAAAGCTGTATTAACACCCTAAAAAGTTTCAATAAGTCAAGTTGAATATGTTTGTACAGAGTACAGGCGTTGCCTTTTGGTGGTTTTTTATAATCCTCCTCTTTCAAATCCCCCACACATCCCCAAGACATATTCTCGTGTGTTCATGTGCTCTAGGGCCTAGTCTAATCCCCATTTGAGACAATGGTGCCTTTCAGTTGACTTCACTAGGCATTGGATCAGGCCTGTACTGTGTCAAAAGCTCTACCAGTTCAGACCAGCTTTTTCAAGTGTAGACTAATGTGTCTTTCAAAGTTGCTGTTTCCTCATCCTTGATTGCTCCTGTAGGATGTGACTGCTAAATTTTCTAGAACCCAGCTCTCTTGTCTGTCATCATGGCTCATTATTATTGCCTTTGGGTTTTTGTTTAGACAAAAATGTATCTTGGGTTTGGACAATATACAGGAATCTATCAGAATGAGATATAGTGAACAACAATATCTAAAGAGAGTTATCAAGGACTATGTTTGTAACTAAATATCTAGACCTGTAACTACTTTATTAACGTAAAAAAATAAAAATAAAGCCAACCTGGATATCCAAACCAGAGACCAAGAAGGGAAGAGAATCTATCACCCAACAATGTTTCTCAGTTATCAATATGTTCAGTCTGTTTTAGGATAACAAGCTTTTGGAGCCCCAATGATCACAGAAGGCTAATTGATTTAAAAGAACTGAAGATTTTCCATCAGCAAGATTCCATGTACATTTCAGCATTCATTTAATAAATTTTTTAAAGTAGGTCAATGTTCTGTCAGTGTTGGAAAATAAAGATCAAAATGTACTTTAATTTACTAAAAGTAAATATTATGGTCTCTCCATTTTGTCTGCTCAGGTAGCCTGAGTAGCGGCCTTCGCTGTCAGTCTTGTTCACTTCACTTTCCAAATCTGATCTCTCCCTGTCCAAAAACAAAACCAAACCCCACAGTATTTTACAAGACTCTGTTCAGCTCCTTTTTGTCTGTGTCCCTTCTGTTTGTCCCCCTTCCTTTCTCCTCATCCTTCTTTGTCACCTTAACTTTTTCCATTTTAATTTTTCCAATGTTCCTCCCTCGGATCTTTCATGTCATATTGCCACTTTTTGATACCTCAGTTGCCTCTTAAGGAGGGCACGCTCCTGTTTTGTGACTGACATGTACCAGGATGAACTCTCTCTCTCTCTCTCTCTCGCCCCCCCCCCCCCCCCCCCCCACCCTCTTGGGATTTATTCTTCCCCTTTTGTCTTATCCCACTCATTTCTTAATTTCATTCTTCTGCCTGCTAGTCTCATTCAGCTACTTGATATATTTACCCTACTGCAGCAGCTCAGTATATGTAGCCCCAATCTCCAGTAAAATAAAGTGCAGTGTCTGAACTTAATACTGCTTTTCCTCTCTTCTATACAGTACTTCATACTCATGGCCAGTACTGATTCCCTATCTGCTACTTGGGAATGCTATTCCATGCTATTCCAAAACCACCCAATCGGGTCCATCAGCAATTCCTGTGATTAGCACTCTGCTTCCCACTCCATGTACGTTATACATAAAGTAGGAAAGTGGAGCTCCAGCCCCAAAGAGCATTTCAGCTCTCTACCTTAGGCGGTGGGTGCTGCCCTGTCCACTGCATCTATGGGCACCTATTTATTCCCACTGATCTGTGTTGCATTGGTAAACTAGAATGAAGTGAGATTGTAAGAGAAACTCAAAGGATTGTGTTGTCTGATCAACATTGCAAGGTTAGTTTATGTTCCTCAAGGACTGATAAGCCATATAAAGACAATCTTGATAACATGTCTTAGTCAGGGATTTCCAGAAATGCTGAGCAAATATCAAGACAATAATAGAAATGTTCCATTTGTAGGAAACACATATTTGATAAGTTTGTATATACAATTGTCAGCTCTCTTCCTCTTTCCATATCATGCTGTGCTTTATCAGGGGCATCATTACTTGTCTCCTTTATTTAAATAGATGTGATATTACACCTTTGCATGTGTCTTTCTCCTTCAAGGGAAGACACTCTGGGCTACACACAGAGACTATGCTACAAATATAGCCTAGATCAGACATACTTCTGACTCTCTCTGTTCACTCCCTATGAACTCCACCAGCTACCTTCCACAGTGTAGATTTTGTCTGTGCAGGAAAAAAATGTGAATCCCTTGAGACAGGCCCTGATGCTTTCTGTATCCAAGCAATCTGGCTCACTCCATCTCGGCTCTCTTCCATGCTGTTGGGAACATTAATTGTTTGTTCATGGAATCACAATCTCAATAAAAGAACTGAAAAGTTAATCTTTAAAATTTAAAAACTCAGAGGAGGAATAATCATTGGTTATAATGCAGAAGGGAATCTTTGAACAATAACATTGCTGCCATAAATGGAATACAGGAGATAACACTTGGGTGTCTTGTGACAAATCCTAATCCAATGCCTCTATTTGCATATCTAGTTACTTACAATTTGTAGACTGCAGGTGAAAAAAGAAAGCTGAGTGGTCAGAGCCACTTCTAGCCATGCTTATTTTACTGATGCAACTTCAGATACAGTGCTGCATTATCTATTATTAGTAACAACATAAATATAATTGACTAACTTCTTTCAGCTATGGCTGCACAACTCCAGTATATTTCAGTGGAGTTTGTCTACATGTGGCTGAGACTAGAATTCTGAAATTAGAAACTGGCATAATGAGACCTAACCTTCTGCTATTCCCCCTCTGAAAGAGAAGAGAAATTTGCACACCTAAGCTATCAAATAATACTACCTCATTCAAAACAAGAACTAGTGAAATTATTTGGAGGGGAGGGAGGATACAGGAAAGCCAACTGTAGTAACACCAAAGTGTTGATCATACAAAATTTAGGACTCTCACTTTATAGCGCCCCCTTAGATTGTTTTCATAGCTAATGCAAAAGACCTTAGACGCTTTCTGTTGTATATGAGACAGGCACTTACTTGAAGATGTAGTTTTTCAGAAACTGCATATTATTTTTCTACAGCTGTCTGTGTATTTTGGCACTTTCAAAAAATCAGTATTCTTTGCTAATTTTTGCTACTTTTTCCCCTCCATGGGTAAGCACAACTCTTTTACAGTTAACTGAGGCAAGCAGGGAGGGCTAGAAGTGAGTGCTGCTCTCTACATACGCTAGATAGAATAAGCAGAGAACTCAGCAGCTGCCCGTGCTGGTAACATTTCCTACAACATATGGATCCTGCAGCTTGCTTTGCAACTGGTTAACGTTGGTTTTAGGTGTGTGTTATGGTATTATGGCTGCATGGATGGGGTTCATTGGCGAAGACCAGATATTACATGTTGATTCGTCTACATCTGGCAATAATGAAGGCATGAGGTACCTGCCAGTCAGGTGCTGGAGATGTGATCATAGTCTCTAAAGCGCTGGATGGGCTACAGCACGTCTTTTTCAAGGAAGGGTATCATCGCTGGTTTCAAGCCCCATGGTGAGAGGGGGGTGGCACTACATGGAGCTATGGTGAGTACTAACACCCACTGTCACATTTACCACAGCTGCAACGGAGAGGAGGGGGATGTGGGGAACCACCTCACTGCCCACATTAGCTTGACTCAAAAGAATTAAAATGTCTCCACTCTCAGATGAGAAACTGGAATTCTGATGGCTATTCCCAGTACTTCAGCTAACATTCTGGAAAAATGGTCACAAGCATACCAGCATTTCCAGCTTCACGCTCTCAACTTCTAGCAGTCAGGCTCCACGTCTAGTCTGCTTTTGAATGAAAGTCTCCTCAGAACTTGGGTTGTGACAAATAAGCGTTTGCCAACTTAAGGATTTTACACAATGTTTCAGACGAATGTGCAGCGCTATTATACAGCAGAACTAAAATACAGGTGATCAAAACTGGTGCAAATTTGTTGTCCAACTGAAGGAACGAACAGTACTGGATGCCCGGCAAGAGACAAAGCTTCAGCTATAAAGGATATCACATTGCTATGGCCTAATGCATGGGTTTACGGCTTGCTGCCTACCAGACTTTACCCTTAGCGGTACATACCTGATTTTAATCTCTGGCGCTCGTCGATGTGGCTGCAGCCCATTCTGTGCCTTTTTTTATTTTAACGGATTAAAGATGTAGAGTAGTAGGGACGGGGATGTTCTTTTAGGAGTGAGTAACAATAGCCCAAGGGTTCAATTTTAAGATCGGGCTCTTGATAACTAAAGTGTGGTTCTACTTTGAATATCAACTGTGTAGAAAGGACATTGTTTATTTGTTTTCAAAATTGTACCAGTTGTACTCAATTCACTAGAAAAACATTTTTACTTGCTGTTAGCCCTGCAAACTCAACCTGGGATCTGATAGTTAACCAGGTTAATTTATTACTGGCAATGATACATGGAAAACAAGGTTCTACCGGCCTTGTGGTCAAAGACTATTTTCAGTGGGTTTGCAGGGGTCTGCTTCCCTACAGCTCTTGATAAGGCCCAACCAGGAAAAGAATTGCAGCTCGCTGTGTTGGCTCAGCAGGACAAAAACAAGGAGAAAAAGATTAATTTAATAATTGCACTTAGAGGGTATGAGTTTGAATACACATACATGAATCCAATCTACTAGTAAGAAAGTACCATTTTTACATATTCAGTTTGGATTTAGCTACTATTAAAAAAAATGTCCTTGGTACAGTATTGGAGGATCAGCTATCACTTTCTTTTATTACTATGACACATATTGCTACCCCATGCAGTGTCCTTGGGATTCATTGTTTTAAATGAATGGTTTATGTATGATTGTGTTCTACTCCAGGGAGAGGACTTCCACAGCTCCTCCAGGAAGTAAAAACAGTGGGTTTGTGATTAAGGCAAATCCAACCAGGCTGTAATTCCCTCAGAAAAGTACTGCTACTAGCTGGGGAGGCTCGTATATATTGGGTCAAATTGGATTCTCCAGAGACCAATAGCCAAAGAAAGGAGCTTTGGATAAATAGCCTGAGTTGAAACTGACTCGGGGCTTGTTTTCTGATCCAGCAAATGGACAGGACCTACTGTCTGGGACTGCAGGGCAGTCCTTTCAGAAGGGGTGGAAGGACTTGACCTGTGAGGACCTCATAAGACTGATGGGTGACCTCTGGTAAACTTTTAGCAGGCATATAAGAACTTATTTTTTTAATTTTATTTTTTCCTTTGTAATGCTTTCACCTTAATAAAGGTGCTTACTCACCAAGAGCTGGGTGGTAACTTGTAACACACCCTTCGTAGCCTTTGGAGGGAGAGGAAAATGCAGGCCACCAGACTTTTTAGGCAGTCTGGCTTGCTGGGGTTATCGCAGTGTAAGCAAAGACCTGTGCAGCCATAAAACCCCCCAGTCAGAAAGGGAGTGAGATTGTGGATATCTACTCAGGAAAAGTGACAGCTGGAAGCCAGAAACCTTTAAGTGGTTGCCCTCAAGGGACCTCATGGGAAAACAGGATCACCTACCTTGAAACTGAGACTGTAACACCTAGCTTCTATTAATATAATCTGTCCAACTCTCTCAGCTCCTAATATTTCTCCTAGGCAAGCCATTTTCAGCTATTATGAAAGAAAAACTTCCTGATTTTAGTGTTCACTGACAGCCCTATTATCCACAGATTCTTTGTTCTTGATTTAATTTAAGCAAGTTCATTCAGTTTAGGCCCTATCTACATTATAATTAGAATTAGGTTGGGGGGACCCCATTGTAACATGATTAACTGATGTAGTTAACATGACCCTGCCCCATGCTAAAACACTGTACTATTCACCTTTAAAAACAATACTTGTGGCACTTTCATCTTCCCTGATTCTTACTACTATTAGTGGGGAAAATTAAAGTTTAGGGGAGGAAGCAACCAGGTGAGAAAGAGATCGTATCTGTGTTGTCTCAGAAAAGGAGACAGAGAAAGCAAAAATGAAAAATCAGAATGGCAGATGCATGACACTCCCATGGATTATGAATTCACAACTTTTTTAGGAACTAGCTTGAGGCCCCTACCTTGACTACCACCAACCTGACAGCTCATATTAAAGAGCATCTTGTAGTCAGGACCAATTGCGGGGGGCGGAGGGAAGGACGCACAAAAGGGGAAGTTTTCCCTGGGGCCCCTGTCTGAGAGGGCCCTCGGAGTGGTCCTGTGAGCTGGCAGGAGGGACAGAGTGCCACTCAGGTTTGGCCTGATCACCCTCCCCACCCCTGTCACAAGGCGGGGGCACCAGGCCAAACCTGAGTGGTGATGTGACTCCGCATACCGGGTCAAAATGCCACTCTCTGACATGTGGTGATGGAGGGGCAGCTGGGCCAAACGTGGGTGGAGCTGTATCCTACACGCCAGGTCACAACACCTGGAGCAGGGCCCAGCACTGTGGGACAGGAGTCAAGCTGCTGCTGTGGGATAAGTGCAGGGCAGACTTACTCTTCAAGGTCTGTCCCTCGTTCTCCCCCAAAATAATTTTTTTTTTAGGTGGAGGAGGGCCTGAGTTTTTGCTCTGGGACCCCCAAAATATCTGTGCAGCCTGCCCACAATTCCCCTAGCAGTGTGCTGATGCAGTGGCTCATTAGTGATGGAAGGGAAAGCTTCAGACAGTTGCAACATCATCATTGTATTTCCTCTGCAGTATTTTGATTTTCTTGGGGACCTATCTACATCTTGATTATGCCTAACGCTGCCTCGCTTGTGAAATATGCTGCTATCACAGTCTAAGGTGGTATCGTTACAGCATTTCACTTAATACTTCTAGAAACAGTTTTTCATTTCCAAAATCAAAGTTGAGAGTTTCAAAGCTGATTAGGAGATTTAGATACTTTTATTAAGGTTTGTGTAAGGGAGATTTTTTTAGTTATAGCTGTACCATAACTAAGGGCTTGGCTACACGTGCGAGTTACAGCGCAATAAAGGAGCCCCGGGCACACTAGCTCACTACCTGTCCACAGTGGCAAGGCACGTAGAGCGCTCTGACTCCACGGCTACAGCGCTGCTGGTACTCCATCTCGGCGTGTGGAATAACATTTGCTGTGCCCCCCGCTGGAGCGCCGTGGCGCCAGTGTGAATGAGGTGTTGCTTTACTGTGCTCTGATCAGCCTCCGGAAATGTCCCATAATCCCCTTAAGTCACGTGGCCACTCTTGTCATTGTTTGGAATCAGGTGTAGGAATGTGGCAATGCCCTTTGAAAGCTCCGTTTCTGACAGCCGGCTGCTCATCTGCTCTGAGATAAAGCAACCATTAGAGTGGAATACTGTGTGTGAGAAAGAGAGGCAGGGGGAGTGGTGAGGGGGGGTCTGCTGCTGTCTGAATTTACAAGACAGCATGCTGACATGCTCTCAGCCCCCCCAAAAACCCACTCTCTCTTCCCGCACATTCACAACACACTCCCTGTCACACTCCACCCCCCCCCCCCCACATTTGAAAAGCACGTTGCAGCTAGTTGCATGCTGGGATAGCTGCCCATAATGCACCACTCCCAATGCCGCTGCAAGTGCCCAAATGTGGCCACACCAGTGTGCTTGAAGCTGTCAGTGTGGACAGACTGCAGCGCTTTCCCTACTGCGCTCTAAGAAGGCTGGTTTAACTCAAAGCGCTCTGCATCTGCAAGTGTAGCTATGCCCTGAAGCACTATCGTTATACCGGTATAACTCCACCACTGGACATTCTTATTCTGGAGTAAGAGTGGTTTTTTTTTCAGTAGCTTAAACTGCTTCCAAAGTGGCAAGCTACACAGCAAAAAGCCACTCTTTTATGCCAGAATAAAACACGTTAACACATTTTTAAAAACCACTGATTTTCTGAGTCTGAGCAAGCCATGGAAAATTATCCAACATAAATGTGCAAAGTGAAAAGACTATATTGCCATCTTCTCCTCTACTATGTATCTCAGAGCAAGAGACAATTAGTCTCTTTTGGAATTTAAAATTGGGACAAATTTACATTGGAGTCTATGGTCCCTGTGGCACATTCCAGTGGAAGCCATACAAATTAGTCTGCAGTATTACTGGTTAGGATTAAGTCTAGTTACAAACAGCAAAGCAACGTCTTAATCTGAATAATTTTCCAATCAACCTAAATACTGAAAAATTTAGGCAAAACTGAAGAGCTGCTTTAGGAGTTGTGAAGGATTTGTAGCTGAACAATAGTAATATCATCATATGTTTCAGCTAGTCCCCAGATTAGAGACTTCATTTTAGGTAGTCAAATTATGTTTAGTGTTAATTGAAAATAACCTTAGGCCTTGCATCCATGAAATATCAAAATACAACAGTATATTCGAGAATATAAAAACAATTGCTTCGACACTTAGTGTTCATTTGGTGCCAGTTATGAAGTATGGGAGGCATTCTTCTCACTATCCAAGTACCCATAATTTTTTCCTTGCTGTTTTTTGTGAAAGGTTACCCAAACACTGTAAAACAGTACTCAAGAGGAGAAAACAGGTGCTGGTGAAACTGAACTTCAGTTTTTAATTGAACAAATCCTTATGTTCTTAAATCGTATGGAACTAGATTCAACTCTCAGTGAACTGAATGAGAATTTCTCCGTTGATTCCCAGTGGAGTTGGATTGGGCTTAATTGGCTCAATACTATACCCACTGAAGTCAACAGGAACAAGACTGAGCTCTAAATACATTTAAGTAAACTAAATTCGCCAACAAAAAACCTTCAGGAAGTACTTTTCAGTGCAGTTCAGGTAGCACTCAAAAAATCAAAATAAACAACCCCTTCTTTCTTTACAGAAATTCTACACCTTACCAAAAAAGTCACTAAATTTACATCACTCACCTAACCTTAGTTGTGCCCATAATTTTGTTCTGCAATGGAAATAGCGTATTGATTTTATATAGTTTTTGTTTAATTAAAAAGTGTCCAGGTTTCAAATGGAATAAAGTTTTTGGGTCAAGTAGTATTAGTTCTTTACATTTTCTCACTTTCTTCATCAAGAAAAAGGGCATGGACATGTCCATTATGAGAGTACCAGCAAGCTGTGACAAAGCTGGCTTGCTGGCTCCACATCATTTGGGGATTGTCCTTTGCTGGTAGAATCTCCATATAATTGATTAAGATGGCTTTAAAGTTGCTTTGCTCCCAGAGCTGTACAAAAGAACCTTAATATGGCCCTGTATCTGGCCCTATAACTTTAATATTGCTTTCAGGATTTCATTTCAACCTTCCCATAAAAATTCTACCCTGGAATGAAATGCTGCATGTGAATTTTCAGGCAGACTGGTTTCATTTTGGGAAGTAGGGAGCAGAGGCTGGAAATTGAGCTTATTGTGGGATGCAATCTTCACCACTTAGTACCATTCCATAATGAAAATGAAATAAACAATGGCACAGCAAAAACAATTACTGTAATCATACATTGTACACAAAACATACAATGTTCACAGATAACCTGTACGTAGCTCAAATTCTAAATCTGTTACAGCCAAGGTAAAAGCAATTATATGTATGTAATCCCATGTTCTCTATGATCAAAATTTGCAACATATTTACAGCAGGGTAGGAAAGACTTGAAAATGTTTTCTGTTTACCACTACTGCTAATGTGAAATAACCATTAGTAAAATTCAGAAATTAGGTGTGAGTGAAGATTCTCCATTGTCTTCAAGAGATAATGCCTGAGACCAGGCATACAATTTAGCTGCCTCTTGCTCCCACTCTTCATCAGAAAAGACAGAATGATCCTCAAGGTCTTCAACTGATGCAGTCATAGTTTCTTGATGTTCAGTTAAGTGGCTTCTATTTGTAACATCCAATTTCTGTTCCTGAACAACATTATACACACGATTATATCAAAACAGGAAGAACTGTCTACTACAGATCACATCATATAGCTTTGCAGTCAATTCAGATACACCAAACAGAACTCAACATTAGAGATTTGCTATTTCTCACTGTTACATGAATGCCAAAGCAAAGCCAAGACATGCATTTTTCAAATCGAGAGGAGCGAATTCTGTGACAGGATTGTGTTGCAGTTACTAATTCACAGTATGAATGTTAGGACGATAAGTTTAAAAGGTTTTGTTGAAATAAATATTTAAGTGTATTTAACAGTTTTAAGAAATAAATATACTATTAGTATGTCTCAGTCGAAACTCAGGCGAGAGAGGGAGAGTGTTTGGGGAGTTAGCTGACAACTCTCCCAAGCTCTTAGGCAGAAGGTGCCTACTGGGTGAGAAGCCCAAGCTAGGACTGCAAGGGACTGTGAGTCAGGAGGGAAGGCTATAAGCAAGGATGATGAAGAGCTAGAAAGACTTGTGACTAGAGCTGGATGAGTAACTGATTTTTTTTTTTTTTTTTTGGTTGGTTGGTTGGTTGCAGTTTGAAAAAAATTATTGGTTTGGGTTGAACTGAAATTTAAAAAAAAATTGGTGAATCAAACAAGTTGGGAAAAAATGTGGGTTGAATGAAATGTTGGGGTTTTTTTGTTTGCTTTGAAGTGAAACATTTTGGGTATTTTTAACCTTTTTAATAAGAGCAAAAGGAAATGAAGGGCTAGATTCACAAAATGTTCTAAGCTGTAGCCTTGTGGTTGGAGCATTCACACAGGATTAGGAGACCCAGGCTCCAATCTCTCTTCTGCTTTATGTGGAGCAGAGATATGAACCCACATCATCCACTCGGCAGGTGAGCACTCTAACCACTGAGTTGAAGGATACTTCTGTCCATCGTATGTACGGAATGAGGCTAGGGTCCTGTGGAATAAATGTGTGATCATGTAACTAAACACTATATCACACTGCATACACACAAAGGGGTGTATTAAGGTTTCACAGGCAACCTTAATTCTGACATTTCCTAACTTTTGTGTGCTGGACTTTGCAACCCTAATAATATTTCAGGATAGCTCTTTTGACTATAATTTCCTAGATGTCTAAAAAAGCAAACAGAAAAAACAGCAATTCCATTAGGTGGCATTATATTGACAGCTGCGGTGTTGAAACCTTAGATCCATAGCAAAGACCTCTGCCATTTGAGCTGAGTAACCGATAGCAATAGTAGGTTTTTTATCCTCTATTAAGACCAGCACTAGAGGGTGCTGAGACTAGAAGGGAATTGGACATTTTGTCACTGAATTTCACAGATATTTGCTGACAGCAGAGGAATGCTGAGACTCAGGAATCTTGGGGTCCATTCCAGATTCTGGAGGGAAGTGTGCACTACGGGTACAGACTCTTCTGCCCATTCCCCCCCACAATCTTGACCCATTCTGCCCCATCCCCTCCAACCAGTCACTCTCAGTTCTTTCTCTACACCACCATAGCTCCTCATCCCAGTCCTAGTCTCTTAACCTAATCTTCCCAGCCTCAGACTTCTGCTCCTAGTCCTAGTCTCACCCCTCCAGACTTCTTGCCAGCAGCTCCCTGCCCAGCCAGTCCCAGTTCCTCCCCCCTCCTTGACTTGTCTCTCTCCCTCTCCCCAGCCTCCAGTTGCCTGCCCACATTGTCTCTCTACTGGCTCCCAGTTCCAGTCTCCCTTCCTGCCCTTCTCGTCTAACCTCCCTCAGCTCTTTGGTTCAGTATCTGTATCCAGCCAGGCCCAGATCTCCCCCTGCATCCTGGCTGCTTGTCACATCTCTCTACTTTCTCCCACCCCATTATTTCCCAGTCTCTTTGCCCTATCAGTCCCACCTCCTGCTCCTTATCAGATTTTCTTCCTCCTGCCCCACCTCTCTGCAGCTCCCAGCCTTTAGTCCCTGCAACGCTTTAGGTCTGGTTTTTGTCCAGGCTGTATTTGAATTAGAGGGCTTCCTCCCCCATGCTGCCTGGGTACCTGCCTATAATTGCAGGCCAGTGAATATTTCCTGTACAGACTTGGTGGAGTATTCTCCTGAAAAAAACATTCTGTGTGTTTTCTATTTTGTATCACTAATGATTGATTTACCTCTCTTTCTTTTTCAAGTGCATGAACTCTTTTCATTTTTGCTACTTTCTGTCGAGCTTGGCGAGAACGACGTACTGAAGGTCTAGGCAGTGAAGAGGGCTGATAAGACCTAGATGAAGAGGTGGCTGTTGGAGGACAAGGTGTAGGAGACCTAGAAAACGTGAGAATTATGTAAAGAACCTAAATATGAAACATCTTGAAAGTTATGTCATATTTGGTGCTCCGCTGAATGCTTAAACCAATGAAAGATTAAAAAAACCAAAACCTCCTAGACCACATACATGAATGCAAGTTATGAAACCATATCCATTATTTCAGGAAAAAATGGTTAGAATATGTTTAAAAAATAGAAAATTCTACTTTAGTTCTAAATCCTCAGAATCTTTTCTTTATATCGGAACCCCACTTCTCTTAGTACATCCCATAATCCTTCTGCATAGCAGAGCCCAGAGGTATTAGTGTCCCCAGACACAGCTTCCATGAGATTGGAGTGCACACGTCAGACCTCAAAGATGGTATAATGGGTGCATCAGGCAATCTGGCAATTTTGTTTCTGAAACACAGACCTTCCTCCTCACTATCCCCTCTCCCGGCCTCTAAAGTTCCTGTCTTGTGGCTATGTTCTAGACCTCACAGAGGTTACAATTTTGTAGACTGTGCCTAACTAAATAGTCTTTCCTAAAAAACAGTCAGAAGCCTCAGAGCTCACTGAAGCCAAAGGGTATGTCTACACTGCAAAGAAAAGCCCACAGTGCTGAGTGTCAGAGGCCAGGTCAATTGACTTGGGCTTGCAGGGCTCAGGCTGCAGAGCTAAAAATAGCTGTGTAGACAATCCCACTTGGGCTAGAGCCCAGGCTCTGAAACCCGGAGAGGGTCTCAGAGCTCAGGTTCCAGCTTGAGCAGAAATGTCTACACAGCTATTTTTAGCCCCACAGCAAAAGCCCTGCATGCCTGAGTCAACTGACCCAGGCTCTGAGATTCAGTGCCGTGGGTTTTTCTCTGCAGTGTAGACATACCTAAATACTTCAAACTTGAGTTTCTAGAACTAGCTTACCTTTCTTGGAGTTAAGAATGGTTAAAACAAATGGTTAAAACAAAACCATTTTTCAAAAAGATAAATACCTCTAGTTTTTCAAGCTCTCCTATCTCTCCAAGACTTGGTCTACCACCAGACTTTCCTTAAAAAACCCAATAAGCACACAAATGTATTCAGTCCATATTAATGCAGTTTTGTTAAAATTAGAGGAGATACTTTTTTAAAAAATCAGCTTTGTGATACAAATGGAAGTATAGCAGTACTTTTTCTCCATAATGTAGCTTTTGCCTATGAGGGCTGCTGGGAGTCTGATTTTCGACCAGAACGCCCAGTTGAAAAGGGACCCTGGTGGCTCTGGTCAGCACTGCTGACTGGGCCGCTAAAAGTCTGGTCAGCGGTGCAGCAGAAATAAGGCAGGCTCCCTGCCTGCCCTGGCTCTGCACGGCTCCTGGAAGCGGCCCGCATGTCCCTAAGCACAGTGGCGGCCAGGGAGGCTCCGCACGCTGCCTGCAGCGCCAGCTCCACAGCTCCCATTAGCCGGGAACCATGGCCAATGGACGCTGTGGGGGCGGTGCCTGCAGATGGAGGCAGTGCGCAGAGCCACTTCCAGGAGCCGCCTGAGGTAAGCGCCACCCGGAGCCCACATTCTGAACCCGCTCCTGCACCCCAACCCCTTGCCTGAGCCCTCTCCCACACCCAAACTCATTCCTGGAGCCCACACCCCCTCCCACACTCTGAACCCCTCAGCCCCAGCCTGGAGCCTCCTCCTGCACCCCAAGCCCTCAGCCCCAGCCCCAACCCAGAGCCCTCACACCCCATACTCTAACCCCCCATCCCCAGCCCAGAGCCCCCTCCTGTACCCCAAACCCCTCATCCCTGGCCCCACCCCAGAGCCTGCACCCCCAGCCAGAGCGCTCACCCCCTCCCGCAACCCAATCCACTGCGAGTGAGGGAGGGAGGGAGGAGAGATGGAGTGAGTGGGGGGGTGGCGCCTTGGAAAAGGGGTGGGGTAGGGGTGGGGCTTTGGGGAAGGGGGCAGAGGAAGGATGTTCAGTTTTCTGCAATCAGAAGGTTGGCAACCCTGTTGCCTACCTGTCTGCTCGTTTCCTTTATCTCACTCATGTATTTCTGCCCAAGTCACATGATTAACAACCCTTTGTTTCCTTTTCCAACTCTCATCTCTGTACCTTCTTCCATGTGCCCCGATGACTAAAACTCCTTTCCTAGCCTATTCAGTCATGTCTCAACCCTCTCCTCCTTCAAGGTGACCTCCTTAAAACAAACTTAGTTAACAAGGCCTATAAACCCTAGCCCACCTCTCAAGGAAATGTAACTGATGATAACAACAAAGTATCATGGAACCAGTAAGACACAGGGAAACAATCATTACTGTGACATTCCCCATCCATTCTCTAGATGTATTTATTTAGGTCCCAAACTTGCAAACACTTAAAACACATGCTTAACTTTAAGCATGGGAGTAGTTCCATTGACTTCCATGTAACTCTTCCCATGCTTAAAGTTAAGCATGAGAATAAGTACAGAATTTTTATAATCTGGGTTTTAGAATGTAAGTGCTTTACAGTGGAGACTAGTTGTCTGTAGGGCACTCAACACACTTTTAGCATGTAATAGCCAACATATTCAAATCCTTGAGAGATCAGAGTACATATATGCACTAGCAAAAATTTCTGAAAAAAGACATGAAAGTCAAACTCAAAGTCAAAAGTAACTTGAACATGGTAATTCAGCCTAAAGTTACACGGTCATAAAAAAGGTAGCACTTAATAGTAAAGAAAGGATTGCATTCCTGAACGACAGAGCAGAAATGGATAGATCTGCAGGCACCATCATATATTTAAGTGTGTGTATGCATTTCCAGTGTAGATTGTTATATCAGTGAGTGCCTAACACAATCAACATATTTATGTTTATGATTTATTTAAAGGTAATATTCAATTTTCCTGTTCCTAGGAAACAAACTATTGAGGAATAGGTTTGAGTTTGAAAATGATTTTTTAAATTATATTTTTATGAAATTAAAAAGATAACCATAATACTCTGGATGACTTGAGAGGCTGCTAATGGGATGCAGAGCCTCTCAGCTATGCTGTAAATTCAAATCCAAAGAAGCAGCTTGATCCAACTCCACTAAACTCTAAGGGCTTGTCTACACAGCTCTGCAGTTCAGACTAAGGGGGTGTGGATCGCAGCACGCAATAGCATTCTGTGCTGTAACTCCCCTGATATACATACAAGTGTTAATGCCTAACTAGTTCACATTAACTTAGTACTTAGAGGAATATGTTAACATGAACTAGATAGCTTTTAGTTTGTGCCACCAGCAGCCACCTGGGGGAGTTACAGCACAACCCGCTAGTGCAGAGAGGTTCTCAAACTGTGGTCCATGGCCTACCAGTGGTCTGCGAGCTCCATTCAGGTGGTCCGCGGATAGTTCCCTCTAAGGTATGTGCCTGGGTAGCCGCACACAAAAGAATGAAGGGCCACCCACCTAATTAGTGGAGCTGCGCAGGCATAGCTTCACTAATTAGGTGCCTGGATCCTGGAGAAGATGCACAAGTAAGGTGAGGTGGTGGCCTTGGGGGGAATAGGGGTAGCTGGGAGGGGGCAATGGGGTTAGAAGAAGGGGTGGGGCGAATTTGGGACGTGCAGGGCTGCGGCGGCCAGAGAAAGAAGCGACTTTCCCCATCTCCAGGGTTGCGGATGTCGGGAACAGATGGCCCTCCTTCCCAGCCTCAGCTCCATGGCTGCTGTGGCCGGGGAGAGAGGGAGAGACCCCTTTCCTTCCTAGCCCCAGCTCGGGGGTTGCCGTGGTGGAGGAGAGCGGGAGAGGCCCCCCTCCTTCCCAGCCCCAGCTTGGGGGCTGCCGCAGCAGGGGAGAGAAGGCACAGCCATCACATTAGAAAGGTAAGACTACTGATATTAAAATGAGTTGTGTGCTTTTATTTGTAGAACAAAAAAAAATAATTAAATTATTAAAGTTTTTTATATATAGCACTTTTATCCAAAGCGCTTTACAATAGTTAGCTAATGGTACAAACAACATTTGGAAAGACCATTAAGTGGTCTGCTGAGACCCTCACAATTTTCAGGTGGTCTGTGGAAAAAAAAAAGTTTTAGAACCACTGCGCGAGTGGATGTTGCAATTCACAGCCCCATGCTCCAAACTGTGGGGCCATATAGACATAGTCTAAGGCCTGGTCTACAGTATGCAGTTATTTCGGAATTAGCCGAGTTACTTCAAAATAAATCTGATTCCGTCCACACGACCAAACCAGTTTTTTCGATTTAAAGGCTCTTTAATCTGATTTCTGTACTCCACCTCGGCAAGTGGAGTAGCGCTAAAATCGAGATCGCAGTTCCGGGTTACAGGTACTGTGGATGCAATTCGACGTTATTGGCCTCCGCGAGCTACCCCAGAATGCTCCCTTGTGACTGCTCTGGACAACAATCTGAACTCTGATGCACTAGCCAGGTAGGCAGTAAAAGCCCCGGGAACTTTTGAATTTCCTGTTTGGTCACCATCAGCACAGTCCACCATCACAAGAGACCACACAGTCCCAGATTCGCAGACAAGCTCCAGCATGGTCCAAACGGGAGGTACTGGATCTCATCGCATGTTGGGGAGATGAAGCTGTTATGGCAGAACTACGTTCCAAAAAAAGAAAGACAAATACATACGCTAAAGTCTCCAGGGCCATGACGGAAAGAGGCTACTCCAGGGACACAGAGCAGTGTCGTACAAAAATCAAGGAGCTCAGGCAAGCATACCAAAAAGCCAGGGAGGCGAATGGGCGCTCTGGGCCACAACCCCATACATGCTGCATGCAATTATGGGGGGTGATGCCACCACTACCCCACAACTGTCTGTGGACACCTGCAAGGGGGGAGTAGCACGAAGCGAGAAGGATGAGTTTTTGGAGGACGAAGAGGAGGACAGTGCACAGGCGGCAAGTGGGGAATCCATTTCCCCCCCTAGCCAGGAACTATTCTTAACGCTGGAGCCAATAGCCTCCCTCCACTCCCAAGGCAGGCACCCGGACCATGACCCTGGAGAAGGCACTTCTGGTGAGTGAGAGCTTGATTAGAGCCACAAGGTGGGGTATAGGGGGAAACCCAGCCGCTCTGGGCTGTTCACGTTTAGTTTAAAGGACTCGTCCCTGTTCAGAGCCTCATCGGAGCCACACAGTGGGTGGCGGGGGGTGGGGTGGGGGAGGGTGTTGTGTGAAGTGATCATCCCAGAGAGCCCACAGGCCCTCCTTTTATATGGCAAACCCACCAGGCATTGCTTGCTATGGGAAAGAGGGCCTGGCCGTTTGAAAGCATTGAAATGAATGTGGAAGAAGCAGAACCTCGCGTGCCCCTAGGGCTTACCATGGCTGTCTGTAAGCTGAATTCTGTTGCCCGGCCACATGTGATAGCTTACTCACACCAAAGCGGCAGGCACTTCAGTATAAGAGGCAAAATGCGACCTTGTACAGAAAGACAATGTGCTGTGTACTATGAATTGCCTGTTTCACTGAGAAAGACTGTCCCCTTTGTTCTCTAAAATGTATCTTTTAAAATACTACCCTCCCTTTTTCTCCTCCCACAGCAGGTGCAAATGTTTCAACACGGCCCCTATCTACTCCATCCCAGAGGCTGGTCCAGATTAAAAGGTGGAAAAAATGAACTCGGGACGACATGTTCGCTGAGCTCATGCAGTCCTCCCGCACTGATAGGGCCCAGCTGAATGCATGGAGGCAAACAATTGTGGAGTCACATAAAGTGTTACATGAATACGAAGAGAGGAGGGACGTGCGCGATGAGAGCAGGCAGGATGCTATGGTCAAGCTCATGGGGGAGCAAACTGACATGCTCCGCTGTATGGTGGATCTAATGCGGGAAAGGCAGCAAGACCACAGACTGCCACTGCAGCCCCTGTATAACCATCCTCCCTCCTCCCCAAGTTCCATAGCGTCCTCACCCAGATGCCCAAGAACACTGGGGGGGGGAGGCTACGGGAACCCACACAGTCAACCACAGAGGATTGCAGAACCAGCAGAAAGCTGGCATATCTGAAATTTTGATTTGGTTTCTGGACTTGTCCTTCCCTCCTCCTCCACCCCCCTAACCCAATACCCCCCTCCCCCGTCTAGCTTCTGATTTCTCTCAATGTTTTGTGCAACAAATAATAAAGAATGATTTTTAAACAATTGTGACTTTATTTCCTTTCTCATATATAGGGGGCGGGTAACTTTATGAGAAACAAACACAACTGTCACACCGTACCTTGGCCAGTCATGAAACTGGCTTTGAAAGCTTCTCTGATGTGCAGCGTGCCCTGCTGTGCTCTTCTAATCGCCCTGTTGTCTGGCTGTGCAAAACTGGCCACCACGTGAGTTGCCTCAACCTCCCACCCCACAATAAACGTCTCCCCCTTACTCTCACAGATATTGTGGAGCACACAACAAGCAGCAATTACAATTGGAATATTGACAGGTTTCAGAATAGCAGCCGTGTTAGTCTGTATCCGCAAAAAGAAAAGGAGTACTTGTGGCACCTTAAAGACTAACAAATTTATTGAGCATAAGCTTTGAAGTGAGCTGTAGCTCACGAAAGCTTATGCTCAAATAAATTGGAATATTGGTTGTGCTGAGATCTAACCGAGTCAGTAAACTGCACCAGCGTGCTTTCAAACATCCGAATGCACATTCCACGACCATTCTGCACTTGCTCAGCCTATAGTTGAACTGCTCCTTACTACTGTCCAGGGTGCCTGTGTACAGCTTCATGAGCCATGGCATTAAGGGGTAGGCTGGGTCCCCGAGGATAACTATAAGCATTTCAACATCCCCAACAGTAATTTTCTGGTCTGGGAAGTAAGTCCCTTCCTGCAGCTGTTCAAACAGACCAGAGTTCCTGAAGATGCGAGCGTCATGCACCTTTCACGTTGATGTCGGTGAAACGTCCCCTGTGATCCACCAGTGCTTGCAGCACCACGGAAAAGTACCCCTTGCGGTTTACGTACTGGCCGCCCCGGTGTTCTGGGGCCAAGATAGGGATATGCGTTCCATCTATCACCTCGCCGCAGTTAGGAAACCCCAGCGCATTAAAGCCATCCACAATGGTCTGCACATTTCCCAAAGTCACTACCCTTGATAGCAGCTGGTCAATGACTGTGTTGGCTACTTGCATCACAGCAGCCCCCACAGTAGATTTGCCCACTCCGAACTGATTCCTGACTGACCGGTAGCTGTCGGGTGTTGCAAGCATCCACAGGGCTATGGCCACTCACTTCTCAACTGTGAGTGCTGCTCTCATTTTGGTGTTTTTGCACTTCAGGGCAGAGGACAGGAAGTCACAAAGTTCCATGAAAGCTCCTACGCATATGAAAGTTTCTCAGCCACTGGGAATCATCCCATACCTGAAACACTATGCGGTCCCACCAGTCTGTGCTTGTTTCCCGGGCCCAGAATCGGCGTTCCACAGCATGAACCTGGCCCAACAGCACCATGATCTCCCAATCACCACATGCCGTGCTTCTAGGAACATCTGTGTCCATGTCCTCATCAGTATAGTAATCACGCTGTTGTCGCTTCCTCGCCCGGTTTTGCAAGTACTGCACGTACTGCTGGATAATGCACGAGGTATTTACAATGGTCAAAACTGCAGTGGAGATCTGAGTGGGCTCCATGGCTTTGGCGCCTCTATGGGTAATCCTGGCAAAAGGGCATGAAACGTAGGAGAGCAGAGTGGCAGCGGAAGCGTTCGATGAGGAAGAGAAAGAGTAGATACTAGAGATTACATAGGAAGACGATTCATAGTAGCAGAAGAGCAGCAGTGCACCGTCTGCTGAAAGCAGTATGGCGTATGCACGCCAAAAAGACGCAAAACAATTGTCTGCAGTAGCTTTCACAAAGGGAGGAACAACTGACGACACACACCCAGAAACACCCACGAGAATGTTTTTGCCCCATCATGCACTGGGAGCTTAACCCAGAATTCCAGTGGGCAGTGGGGACTGCGGGAACTGTGGGATAGCTACCCACAGTGCACTGCTGCTGCGACATTCGATGCTAGCTTCAGTACTGTGGACGCACTCCGCCGAATTCACGCGCTTTAGTGGGGACACAGAAGACCGAATGTACAAAATCGCTTCCGAAAATTCAAATAGAATAATTTCGAAATAATTTCATATCATAGACGTACCCTAAGACTCCCTTGACCTTCGCAAGGAGTTGGACTGCATGGTTGCCAGTTGCCATGATCAGAAAGCTGTTCAGTGAGCAATATGATCTCATTCTAATTATTAATGCACAGATGACCACATTAGAAAATTACCAGTTGTGGCACTAATTGACACTCTTGCTAGTAGTGTCAACAATCTATGTACCTTGTAAGTGAGCTATTCAATTATGCAAAGGAAAGGGTTTGAATGCAGGGAGGGAGTGGCATAAGAACTCTGGAATTAAAGCTGGGAATTGCTGTGGAGGAAAGATAAGGAGGTGGGATGCCAAGAATGTAATGCATTTAACTAGACAAAAAGTATCAAAATAAAAGCGTGACTAGTTAGATGTGTGTCTGTCATCAGGTGGATTACTTTGTTTGCATGACGTATACATTTCTTTCACCCTTCATCTGCCTTTATAATTTTAGATTATAAACTCTGCAGTGCAGAGACTGTCATCATCTGTGTTGAGGGAAGCAGCTAAGCATACTGGGTGCTGCCACAACATAAATAATAGAAATGATAACTGAATGGGAATAGAAATACAACTACCATTTCACTGAGTAGACATGGTCCCTTTGAAATACTTGAGGTATATTGGTGGGGAATCACAGGGAAGTTTGCATGATCACTGCCTACACCTATGCTGTGAACTACTGGTTGAACAGATGACTTCATACTTTATGGCTGTCAATACAGTAATATAGCTGACAACATAACTTTTCTAGGGGACAGGCAGAGGCCTGCCAATTTTGACAGTATTCCTTTAATTAAAATGAAAAAAGCTCAAAACATCAGTTAACTTTAAAAAGACCAGAAAAGGAAGTTTAAAAAAAGATGTGCTGACAATCAACACAAGAATGACATGACTCAGTGTTGTGTTTTCCATTTCAGTGAACATACTTAGAGAAAAGATTTGGGGTAAGGCCTCTTTTAAAATCACGTAGATATGTGATTTAAAAGAGTATATTAAGACATGGCAGCCCCTGCGTATTGACACTAATTATTTCCCAGTATGTGTTAGTGAGAAACACATTGATGTTTAATGGTAGAAGTTACAAAATGGTAACAGCAGTTTAAATAGGAATAAAAAAGAAAATCCAATTTTCTCCACTATATGTTGAGATTTGTGGCACATATTTGTTGTTATATTGCCAGTAAATGATCATGCAGATCTTTTTCTACTAAAGATTAAAATGTTGACTTATTGGACAATCTCTAAAACAATATTATTTAGTAGATAATAAAAAGCACTAGGAGTATCTCCTGGGTTCTATCCTTGACTCCGTACTGACTTAACGTATGAACTTTGGCAAGTCACTAAACTCCTCTGTGCCAGTTTACCCATCTGTAAAATGGTCATTGGTGTTTTGTGAACATTAAGCAAATACTCTCCAGCAACCACACACCACACAACAAAAACACTAACCCAGGAACCTATCCTTGCAACAAAGCCCGATGCCAACTCTGTCCACATATTTATTCAAGTGACACCATCACAGGACCTAATCACATTAGCCACGCCATCAGGGGCTCATTCACCTGCACATCTACCAATGTGATGTATGCCATCATGTGCCAGCAATGCCCCTCTGCCATGTACATTGGCCAAACTGGACAGTCTCTACGCAAAAGAATAAATGGACACAAATCAGATGTCAAGAATTATTACATTCAAAAACTAGTCAGAGAACACTTCAATCTCTTTGGTCACTCGATTACAGACCTAAAAGTGGCAATTCTTCAACAAAAAAACTTCAAAAACAGACTACAACGAGAGACTGCTGAATTGGAATTAATTTGCAAACTGGATACCATTTACTTGGGTTTGAATAGAAACTGGGAGTGTCTGGGTCATTACACATATTGAATCTATTTCCCTAAAGTTAAGTATCCTCACACCTTCTTGTCAACTGTCTATATGGGCCATCTTGATTATCACTACAAAAGTTTTTTTCTCCTGCTGATAATAGCTCATCTTAACTAATTAGCCTCTCACAGTTTGTATGGCAACTTCCAACTTATCTGTATGTATATACATTTCTTCTTACTATATGTTCCATTCTATGCATATGATGAAGTGGGCTGTAGCCCACGGAAGCTTATGCGCTAATACATTTGTTAGCCTCTAAGGTGCCACAAGTACTCCTGTTCTTTTTGCGGATACAGACTAACACGGCTGCTACTCTGAAACCTGTCATTAATTAATATGTATTTTGAGAGCCTTAAAATAAAGTATAAAGTATAGAAATTCAAAATAAAAATTAAGCTTGTTATTGTGGATAAGTTGTTGGGTATTTTTTTACCTGACTCGAGAAACAGTCATGAGTTGATCATGCCGTATCTCTTCATTCTGTGGCCTCAGGAGCAGAAATGTCAGTTTCTCCTTAAGTCGGTTTGACAGTGTCCCAGACTGTGCATAATCCATTATGTCATACATTATCATTGTCCTGGGAAAGTTTTCCAGAGACAATTTTCTCCAGCAGTTATCCCTGCCACCAAAGTATGCTGGGGTCTCATCCAGGTTACTGATGTACTATAAGGCCACAAAATAATAATAGTAATTTATAAAATAAATACTTGCATGAAAACCTAATTCATTTTATTGGGGTCCCAAGTCTCCGCTATTCTTATTTTCTCATCCTCATTAATCATTTTAATGATGAACTTGCACATTAAAGAAAACCTTATTCAGAGTAAATCAAATGGCTGGAACCCCTGTAATGACCTATTCTGCCTTAAAATTCCTATAATACAATGACATCTGTTCTCTGGATATCTATATCTACCTCCATTACATAAATATACATAAAATTATAATATAATCAGTAAATTTAAAGTGATCACAAAAATATGCATATGTACATTAATAGTCTGAGTTCCTTCGCTGCTCAATCGTAACAAATAATTATTTGAAATTAGAGTATTGTTCATAGCAATGTTTACATGCCACCATCCTTCCTAGATCTGGGTGGCATAGCCAGTCATCCAGGATTTGGCCCTAAATTTTTTAAAAATAGGAACTAACCAGAAAAGGTTTCATTGCACTACTCAAGCATCAGCACTTCTTGGTGATGATTCTTCTCTCACTTATAGTACTATAAATCAGCCGTAATTTCATCAAAATCAATATACTAACACTGGTCTAAAAAAAACAGAATGGTACTGATTCTCTTCTCACTTATTCCATTTAAAGAGTATCACAGTTATCAGAGTGATCTTTTAAAGATTTCTACCATCCTTGTGTAACCCTGACTGCATACATTATAGGACCTAATCCATACAACTTCAATAACTTCTCTGGAGCTTCACAATCATAGGGCTTCATTTTCCAGTGCCTTGTAATTTGTAGAGTCATTTACATCTGTTCAAGGTGGATGTAAAACGCTACCAAATCAGATTTCTGCACTCACACAGAAGTGCTTGATGTACCCTTTACGCTCATTTTGAGCTGATGTAAATAGCTGCACAAGGTGTAAGCTGTTGAGAATTAGGTCTTTAAATTTTAGTCTTGCAGTCATAGTCACTATCTACATTTTAGATCACGTCATAATATTTTTTCCCCAAAAGAAGTATTTTTTTCATTACCAAAGCCTGTAAGAAAATATTTGAAAACATTTCTTACTTGCATGTAATCTTTCACTGTAGCAACGTCTGTTTCATCTATTATTTTGTGGTTTTGGTATTGAAGTTCATCCTGTATCATTTGATCATAATATTTCCGATGTCCCATCAACCTGCAAGCATCAACTGCTGCCTATAAAAAACAGGAAATACACTGTAGCTAAAAAACCAAAAACACGCACACAAAATTCCTAGAGTGCTCATATTTCAACTCAGGGAAAAGTCTTAATGTTCCCGAAATCCCAGTGCTCAACAAAAAATTAAAATAAACAAGGCATGCTAATTAGTACACAGAAAACTCACAGAGATTGGAGATGGATTGTCCACTAACTCTGCATTATTAATACTATGATTTGTACAATTGTAGCACCTAGAAGCTCTAGTCATGGACCAAGAATGCCATTGTGCTAGGTGCTGTACAAATAGAAAAGATAGTCCCTGCCCCAGCCGGCTTACAATTTAAGTATAAGACAAGAGACAACAAATGGATACAGACAGACAGAGGAATACAAATAAACAATGAAAAAATAGTGGTCAGCATAATGGTGAAACAATTCAGTTACAACTTTGAAAATAATGCTTAGTGACTTAGCAGCTTCCCCCAGATGCACAAAGTAACTTTATAGCTTTTTAAAACCTTCATCTATGTGGCTGAAATTTGTCAAGTCTGATTTTTGCCTAAGGGTGGTGTTTGTTTAAGTTTGAGACTCCGTTTAGCACTGATTCAGAAGGTTTTGCTCCACATCCTCAACTTGTATAACTTGTCACAGCGCTATTGAAGCCAATGGAGCTGTGACAGATCAGCTGAGGATCTGCCCCTTTGAATATAAAAAAAAACCCACTTCGCCAATATAAAAAAATGGATTCTTCTAAATGTTGCAAACTTTTTCAAACAGCTTTAACATAATAGTAGTTTGGAGTAGACACTAGAACTTTAACATCCCTCTCTCACAGAAATGTCTGTATTTCAATGCTGTATATCTATAATTACTAGGATCTCTTGGTACTAAAGATGTTATAAGAAAGGTAAAGTTATTATATATAAAAATAATTGCATTGGTTATACCCAGTTTTTCTGTTTTAAGAGTGCTGAGGAACTGCTTCCACAGCAGGCACCAAAGGTGATGGAATTAAGAATAATTTTTTAAAAATTACAAATGAAAGCTACATGCAAACACCAGAAAAAAATCTTTCTTGCAAAGCTGCCACCCTCCTTCATTTCACAAAAAGGAAATTATATTCATTCATGAGTTACTGAATTAGTCAATCACACTATAATGACAAAGCAACTGTTTCCTTACTTGGGTGGAATAAACCTAAAACATGGGCCTCTTTGCTTAAAATATAAAGATGTTCTCACTCCTGTTAAATATAAGCTAAACTGAATAGGCTGGAAGATCAGTAGGTACTGACCACTTGCATTTCTGACTTATGCTGTGCTATAAATATTATGCTAAGACATAACACATCAAATGAGGTGTAATGTCATGATGCAGTAAACTATATCAAGTAGCACTGATGGAATGACAGAACTTCTGTAAAATATACTACTGCATCTGAGTGTTAATTTCTGCAGTATTTCACTATTTGGATTTTTAGGGTGGTGCCTACAGACCAATTTAGGCAGTTTATGGGACTCTTCTTTACTCCATCATTTTTGAAACACCAGTGTGGTCATTTTGTGTCCTTAAACCCTTTCCTCTAGTTTGGTATCGACCTTGGCAGTGTGTTTCTTCTAACTGGACAGCTAGGTGAGCAGCCTGCTCTGAGGCCAATGGTGATCCAAGATTCTGGCAGTTGATGTTCACAAATTAGACAATCCCAGATCTACAAAGGGACTGAAGTACCCAAGTCCCAGATCCACAAAACCTCTGCTCTACTGCCGCCTAACCACATAGGTGCCTAAACTCACTCGGCACCTAAATTTTCACTGCAAGAGTTCCCATATACCTACGTTTCTGCCTCTGGGCATTTGCACTGCTGTCTCAGGCAGATGTCCAGTACCTATCTCTAAGCCCCAGCATGAGCCTCAAACCAGATGAAAACAGACATCCTCCCACCTTTTGCTTGTAGGGTCTGATCTAGTAGGTGTGTTCAGAGCATGCCTAATTCCACACAAAACTCTTGGGAGGGGAGAGAGAGGAGGCAGCAGCCTCCCTTATAATCATGAGTTATAGCCAGTGGTTAGGGTACTCACCTGGGATGTGGGAGACCCCAGTTCAGCTCCCTCTCTGCCGGATGAGAAGAGGTTCCCACCTCTCAGATGACTGCCCTAACCACTGGACTATAGAGTTATCCTCACTCTATCTTTCTGGCCCAATGCATACTTAATACCAAGTGGAACGGCTTTAATAAGAGAGATTGAGACAGACCCACATAAGAATTTCCCATAATACAGTGATAAGGGTATTTATGTGAAAGGTCAGAAATCCCTGTTTAAATTGTTTCCTCCAGTGTGCACTAGTTCACATTTATTAACATGGAATTCTATTTACCATTCTGTTATACAGTTCAACCAGCTGCAGCAGACTTGTCAAATCTTCCTCAAGGATTTGTCATGCACTACATACTTTCCAAAGAGTTGGCAGATACATGGCAAATCTGTACCATTCTCATTGTCTACATTCTTCTACTAGCTGCCTTGTTGACTTTCCAAGCAAACAGAAGAAAGTGGTGAGAGAACAGGTGAAGATTATTGAAGCATTCTTCAAATTATGATTCTCCTACAATCAAAGGCTCTAATACACTAAGTCAAAAATGTTTGATGTACCTGGTAGGGATTTAAAACCTCCTTTATTCAAGACAATACAGTCAATAAAGAATAGGCAGTTTTAAAGAAAGAAAATGCTAGTATGTGTCTTCAGAAATCCAACCTGAAACCCAAACTGCACCTTGGGTGACCAGACGTCCCGATATTATCGGGACAGTCCCGATTTTAGAAGATTTGTCCCGCGTCCTGACCTTACATCCGTCAGGACGCACTTTGTCCCAATATCAGGACCGTCCGGACCACAGCCACGGCACCGCCGCTCACCGCTTCCTGGGGTAGCTCCCGGCACCCGTGTGCTGCAGGGGCGGGGCTTGCAGGCGCCAGAAAGGGCACAGAGCCCTCCACAGCTCCGGCAGCTCCCACTGGCGTTTTTTCCAGCCAGTGGGAGCCACGGAACTTGTGCTTGTGGCGGGCGCAGCACGTGGAGAGTCTGGAGACTCCCCTTGCCGCTCTCACCCTAGGAGCCAGAGACCTCCCAGCAGGGCTGGTGAGTGTGGCCAGGGAAGGGGGCAGGGCATGATGGTGAGTGTCTGGGAATGTGTGTGGAGGGTGCTGGGCAGTGGGGGAGGTTTGAGTGTTTTGGGATGTTAGGAAGTGGGGGCTTGTTGGGGGGTGCTGGGCAGTGGGAGAGATCTGTGTGTGTCAGGGCATTGGGCAGTGGGGGTCTGTGTGGGGCATCGTATAGTTGTGGTGGTGGGGCTGTGGGGAAGGGCACTGGGAGGGAGGAAGGAATGGAGGGGAAATCTGTGTGTTTTGGGAAACAAGCGAGTGGGGGGTTCTGTGTGGGGTGCTGGGCAGCTGTGGTGGGGCTCTGGGCAGGGGGGCGCTGGGCAGGGGTGTGTGTGCACAGCACTGTGCATTTGTGGTGGAAGGGTTGTGGGGGGGGCTCTGGGCATAGTGGATCAGAGGGTGCTGGGCAGGGGAGCTGTGTGGTGCAGCATGGGCCCACCCCCACGTGTCCCCTCTCATGGCTCCGGTTGGGGCTGTGCACCTGTGTCGTTCTCCTCCCAACCGCTCGCCCAATGTGTCCTGATATTTCACTCTTGCGATCTGGTCACCCTAACTGCACCACACAATTGCTACAGGATTCTTCTTGTTTTGGTCCAAAATAATTTTTGCTTCTTGTATTACAGGAATAACATACACTAGAGTGTGGACTTGCTTGACTGCTTGAAGAAGAAAAACACTGTATTATTATTATTATTTGTATTACTGTAGCACCGTCGTAGACCAGGAGCCCACTGTGCTAAGCAATTTTCAAATGCAGAACAAAAATGCAGAACATACCCTATAGAGCTTATAATCGAAGTGTGCACATCTTATCTTTATAGGCACTTACGTACTACAGAGATGAGCATAGTATAGAAATCTATATAGAATACAACTTATTGTTCAATGCATCAGAAGTTGTGATTTTTTTTTTAAGTACATCATCACTGCAAGGATAACCTGTCAAAAGAACAAGGTTAACAGAATCCTGTTCAGCAAATTTATAAAAACAAATCTTTTGACTTAACTAATTTCAGGGGCCTAAAAATATAGTTTTAATGTCTATTAAATAAAGGCAGAACTGAATGACAAAAGAATTGTAAAAGACAGCTATACAGAACAGTGCCTGTAGTGACTACATTTCCTAGAAATAAATTAATCCAAATAGAGAATATGGGCATAGATATACAAAGAGTTTTTATATACTATACTGAAAGAATCATTGTTTCTTTGCTAACAAAAGTAATGTTGTTTAAGGAATGAAGTGTCTGCTTGTTAGAATTGGAGATATGTGTAACTGAGGATAAAGATGTTATAGGATTTTACAAAATAAAATTCAGAGCCAAGGTATAGATGGAGTGAAGAGAAAACGATCACATAAAGTAAGTCACCTCACTTGCTGGACTTATTGTTCTTTTTCCACTTATGTACTTGCTGCCTTGGCCTCCAGTATGGCGAAAAATCTTGAACACAATGAAAGGTGGAAACTCATGACCAGCAAACCTAAAGAAACAAAAAACAAAGTTAACTATCTGGCACTATAAAGAGCAGATTCCTTATTGTTTAAACTGGAAGGGATAAACTCTTAGTTAAAAAACACTGGTACTCAAGATCTCCAATAATCCTCTAAAAACTCTAAGGATAACAAACCCAAATAATATAAACATGGTTGCCGGTACACAGGTGCTGCGGTGACCTGCACCACTGTCCCTCCCTCCAGGTTGACTCGGGCTCCAGCATCCTAGGTTATGCTGGGGAAACCCAGACCTGAATTCATTTATATTAATATACACAAACACAAAAAATATTGTTAGGCTGTAGGTTGGAAATAAATATATAATTTAAGAGGAGGGGGAAAACTTGACAGTTAAGGCTTTAGGGGAAAAAATTGAAAAGCTAGGAAATGTGAAGTTGTGGTAAACATTTAAAAAAAAACAAAAAAAAAACACAACCCTACACTTTAGACGAGGGGTGGGCAAACTTTTTGGCCCGAGGGCCACATCGGGGTTGCGAAACGGTATGGAGGGCCTATCCCACTTCCCGCCCCCTGACTGCCCCCCTCAGAACCCCCGACCCATCCAACACCCCCCCGCCCCCCGCTCCTTGTCCCCTGACCGCCCCTTCCCGGGACCCCCCACCCCTAACCGCCCCCCCCCCCCCCCGGGACCCCACTCCCTATCCAACCCACCCGCTCCCTGTCCCCTGACTGCCCCGACCCCTATCCACACCCCCGCCCCTGACAGGCCCACCTGACCCATCCAAGCCCCCACACTCCTTGTCCCCTCACTGCCCCCTCCCGGGATCCCCGTCCCTAACTGCCGCCCCAGGACCCCACCCCCATCCAACTCCCCCCTGCTCTCTGCCCCCCCCCCCGGGACCCCCAGACCCTCCAACCCCTATCCAACCCCCCCTGCTCCCTGTCTCCTGACTGCTCCCCCCCAAACCTCTGCCCCATCCAACCGCCCGTGTCTGCCCCCCCGGGAGCTCCTGCCCCTTATCCAACCCTCCCTCCCCCCACCCCCTTACCATGCTGCTCAGAGAAGCAGGACAGGCTTATTGGAAAGCCTGGGAGGTGGGCGGGTGCAAGCCATGCTGCCTGCATGGCGGCGTACCAACAGGGGAGGGGGAACAGCAGCGGAGGGGGCAGGGACTAGCCACCCCGGCCAGGAGCTCAAGGGCCGGGCAGGACGTAGTTTGCCCACCTCTGTTTTAGACAGTATGGAAATACCAAATCATGGTATCTTAACTCTCTTTTTGTATCTGCATTCTGCAGCTGCCCAAATTCATGAAACAATCTAATGCATGAACATGCATGGTCACATATCTATTTTATGAAGACAGCATGACCCCAGTGTGTTTTTGTAAAGTGTGCTTTAGCTGCGTTCAGTTCTTTATATACATTTAAAACAGACTCATATGTTAAAAAAAAATCATCCCTGGAATCCCTTCCAAACTAGTAACAGGGACAACTTATCAAAATAACCAGAATTTGTCCAATTGTGCTAAATGGTTGCTATGTCAAAGGCCAAAGTCCAGGGTTTTTTGTTCTTATTTTTGTTCTTAAAAAAGGACTAAAGTTAGCTTCCTAAATCCACATTTATGTACCTCAGTGACCCCAGTGGAAGCTGCAGGGTGTTCAGAACCTTGATAAACTCTCCTTGACTTGAATGGAACAAGATTTGGGCCCAAAGCTTGGAGACCCTTGGGAGGGAAGCTTGGAAGGAATTTTATTATAGAATTACAAAGCAAAGCCTCAAACCAGCATTTTACAACACATCGTCAGGTCTCAGTTGCCAACTTTCTAATTGCAGAAAACAGAACACCCTTGCCCTGCCCCTTCCCTGAGACCTCGCCCCTCACTCACTCCATCCCCCTCCCTCGGTCACTCACTCTCCCCCACTCTTACTCACTTGCTCATTTTCACCCTGCTGGAGCAGAGGCTGGGGTGCAGGGAGGGTTGAGGGCTCCAGCTGGGCGTTTGGGCTCTGGGGTGGGGTCAGGAATGAGGGGTTTGGGGTGCAGGAGGGGGCTCTGGGCTGGAGCCAAGGGGTTCAGAGTGTGGGAGGGGGCTCCGGGCTAGGGCAGAAGGTTGGGCTGCAGGAGGGGGTGAGGGCTCCGGCTGGGGGTGCGGGCTCTGGAGTGGGGCCAGGAGTTTGGGGGCAGGAGGGGCTCTGGGCTGGGGCTGAGGGGTTCAGAGTGCAGGAGGGGGCTCAGGGCTAGGACGGGGATTAGGGCACGGGAGGGAGTTCGGGGTGCGGGCTCCGCGTGGTGCTGACCTCAGGTGCTCCCAGGAAGCGGCAGCTCCAATGGGAGCTGTGGAGCCAGTGCTTGGGCCAGTGCCTGTGGGTGGGGGCAGCACACAAAGCCCCCGGACCACCCCTCTGCCTAGGAGCTGGAGGGACATGCCAGCCGCTTCCCAGGAGCCGTGTGGAGCTGGGCACAGAGTCTGCCTGCCCCACTGCTGGCCTGCAGCCAACTAGACTTTTAGCAACCCTGTCAGCTGTGCTGACCGGAGCCGCCAGGATCCCTTTTCAACTGCGCATTCTGGTCAAAAACTGGATGCCTGACAACCTTAGTCAGACCACCTACTTGTTGTAAATTGCAGGATTGGAATCTTAATTCCTGCCAAAATGGAATAATATAATTGAAATGCTGACACAGTTTAAAAATTGCTAAACACTAGAATTCATTTAAACCATCTTATTTAAATGTAGAAACAAGTCTGGATATTAATGGCTATTTGCATTTAATTAATTTTTTAAAGGACAAACTCAAATCAAATGCATTTGTTAGATTGATCACACAATGAATAAACATTAGGAGATTGAGATTTTGTATGCAGAGCAACTGAAGGCAGTAAATCTGTCCAGAGGGCATGGGAGTTGCAGAAATGCAAGGTATCCATCATACCCCTTTGTTGAGGCACCTGTACTTGGTTAGTGCAGACTAGCCAGAGAAGGGACATGAACAATGCAGCTAGTGAATATGCTGAGTCAGCTCATCCCCGGTCAGGCTTCACTTGGGAAAGGCTCTCTGTGAAAGCCTGACTGCAATTTAAAGCTGCTCTCCTCTGCCTGAAGCTATGGAGGCAGTAGTGGAAACTGCAAATACCACCAGCTTCCTCTTTAATGTCAATTTCCACACAGGTCACAACTTATGCCCAGAGTGTTTATTTGCATGTCTAAAAATATCATATATTTCTATCTGGAGTGCTGCATGTTGGTGTGTTGTACAAAAGAAAAATAGCAAAAATAATGATATGTGCATGCAGAATAGATCATTTTATTTCTAAATTACATTTCCTCAGGCATGTATTAAGCACTAATTCTAGATGAGATCCAAGTCCATAGTAAGTTTGCATTTTTAAAAAGAAATCATAGCTTATGGTGTGCAATAAAGGTATCTGACATATTTCTACTATACATAGGACTACTTACCTGTCTGGCTTTCAATATGAAAAGTTAATCACCACATATCAAAAAAATCCAGTTTTTCAAAAACAAGAAAAACAATCACTTCCGGTAGAACCTCAGAGTTATGAATATCAAAGTTACGAACTGACCAATCAACCATACACCTAATTTGGAACTGGAAGTACACAATCAGACAGCAAAAAAAAAAAAAAAGAAGAAAAAAAAAGAAAATACAGTACAGTACTGTGTTAAACATAAACTACTAAAAAAATAAAGGGAAAGTTTAAAAAAAGACTTGATTAGGTAAGGAAACTGTTTCTGTGCTTGTTTCATTTAAATTAAGATGATTAAAAACAGCATTTTTCTTCTGCATAGTCAATTTTCAAAGCTGTATTAAGTCAATGTTCACTTGTAAACTTTTGAAAGAACAACCATAATGTTTTGTTTAGAGTTACGAACTACCTCCATTCCCAAGGTGTTTGTAACTCTAAGGTTCTACTGTATTGCAAAAATAACACCCCCATCCCAAAAAAGCAAAGCAAACAAAAAACATTCATTTCCCCCACTCTGCGCTTCTGTGACTTTAAGATGAACAATTAAAACTTTATCAAACTTTCCAAAAATACTCACTTGTGAGGTAAAAATACATGAGAAATATTAGCCCAAAAGGCATTTGTTTGAGTATTACTGTACTTAGACAACTTGCCCTGTCAACTCTAACATTGCTAGTGTGACACTATAATAAAAACAATTGATGGCACTTTTGGTTAACTTTAGAAAAAATCATCATATATGCTGAGTTGAATAAATAAATCTGACTACTTTACCTGAATCTGACTTTACACTGCATACTAGGATCTTTTATAAGTTCAGCTTCTAAAGGACTCACTCTCCTCACAATCTCATATGTAATGCAATGCTCCTGAAATAGATGCAGGCATTATTCAATAAAATTGAGCAGTTTTGGTTCCTATAATAACACATCCCACACCAGTTTCACATGGGAGTAGAGTGTTAATTAGTATTTTTAAAGTGCTTTGAAATTCTTAGATGGCAGTTACTATAGAATTGCAATATTTATTATTGTTTCTTTTTTATGACTCATTTTATTCTTTGACCCAATGTTATCCTTTTCTCTGCTGAAGTTCTTATCTTTTTGCCCTCCCTTTCCAATGTTATAAGTTTTATTTTCTCAGCTTTGCACTACAAAAAATCCAAAGTAGTTTTCAATAAGGACAACAAATATTAGGAGTACTTGCGGCACCTTAGAGACTAACTAAATTATTTGAGCATGAGCTTTCGTGAGCTACAGCTCACTTCATCGGATGCATACTGTGGAAGCTGTAGAAGACATTATATACACACAGAGACCATGAAACAATACCTCCTCCCACCCCACTCTCCTGCTGGTAATAGCTTATCTAAAGTGATCATCAAGTTGGGCCATTTCCAGCACAAATCCAGGTTTTCTCACCCTCCGCCCCCCCCACAAACTCACTCTCCTGCTGGTCAGTTTGGATGAGCTATTGCCAGCAGGAGAGTGAGTTTCTGTGTGTGTTTGGGGGTGGGGGTGAGAAAACCTGGATTTGTGCTGGAAATGGCCCATCTTGATTATCATGCACATTATAGGGAGTGTGGTTACTTTGGATGAGCTATTACCAGCAGGAGAGTGAGTTTGTGTGTGTATGGGAGTGGGGGGGTGAGAAAACCTGGATTTGTGCTGGAAATGGCCCACCTTGATTTTCATGCACGTTGTAAGGAGAGTGGTCACTTTGGATAGGCTATTACCAGCAGGAGAGTGAGTTTGTGTGTGTGGTTTTTGGAGGGGAGTGAGGGGGTGAGAGAACCTGGATTTGTGCAGGAAATGGCCCACCTTGATTATCTTACACATTGTGAAGAGAGTGGTCACTTTGGATGGGCTATTACCAGCAGGAGAGTGAGTTTGTGTGGGGGGGGGCGGAGGGTGAGAAAACCTGGATTTGTGCTGGAAATGGCCCAACTTGATGATCACTTTAGATAAGCTATTACCAGCAGGAGAGTGGGGTGGGAGGAGGTATTGTTTCATGGTCTCTGTGTGTATATAATGTCTTCTGCAGCTTCCACAGTATGCATCCGATGAAGTGAGCTGTAGCTCACAAAAGCTCATGCTCAAATAAATTGGTTAGTCTCTAAGGTGCCACAAGTACTCCTTTTCTTTTTGTGAATACAGACTAACACGGCTGTTACTCTGAAACAAATATTAGGAAATACATCTCACATACAATTTTAGCTCGTCCCTTTTACTAAAAAAATCCCAAAACTGTCGAGGTGCTCATCTTTTTTCCTTCTTCATCTGTCTTTCCTCTTCTCTTAAACTATCATCAATCTCTCCCTCCACCCAATTCTCTGAACACCTCTGTTAAGATATAGATATTCAGGCCTGTTGCAAAGGCCTATACTTTAAGAATTTAGGTGTATTCTTATAATTTAGTTAGTTATAGAGGTATAAAAGAAAGAATCACAATCACTGTCTGCCTGTATAGGGCCTTCTCTTACTGTGACAGTCTGAGGCCCTGTTCTTAGGCTAAGGCCTTTGGCTAAGCAGCAGAGGCAGCCATAAGCTGGGAAGGGAACGGTCACATCCTCACCAGTCACACTGAAATAAGGTAGTTCTGGCAGTTAAAAAGGTGATCCAATCTGTCACCTCCAGAAAAAGGAAAGAGCCTAGAAGATTTAAAGAAAACTTTGTTTGATAGCATCCTGTCTGGCAAGAACTCACTTATCAATAGCTGGGGTGTGAAATCCTCATTTCTTTGTTGTTCTATCACTGTAGTCCCCATTTCCCTATAAAAAGAAAAGGAGTACTTGTGGCACCTTAGAGACTAACACATTTATTTGAACATAAGCTTTTGTGAGCTACAGCTCACTTCATTGGATGCATGCAGTGGGCCATTTCCAGCAGTTGACAAGAACATGTGAGGAACAGTGGGAGGCGGGGGGGAATAAACATGGAGAAATAGTTTTACTTTGTGGAAACGGCCCACCTTGATTATCACTACAAAAGGGTTTTTTTCTCTCCTGCTGGTAATAGCTCACCTTACCTGATCACTCTCCTTACAGTGTGTATGGTAACACCCATTGTTTCATGTTCTCTGTGTATATAAAATCTCCCCACTGTATTTTCCACTGCATGCATCCAATGAAGTGAGCTGTAGCTCACGAAAGCTTATGCTCAAATAAATTTGTTAGTCTCTAAGGTGCCACAAGTACTCCTTTTCTTTTTGCGGATACAGACTAACACTGCTGCTACTCACTTCCCTATTGTTTGTCTGTATAATCTCTGTCTGGTTCTGTGATTGTTTCTGTCTGCTGTATAATTAATTTTGTTGGGAGTAAACCAATTAAGGTAGTGGGATATAATTGGTTAGATAATCGTGTTACAATATGTTAGGATTGGTTAGTTAAATTTCAGTAAAATGATTGGTTAAGGTATGGCTAAGCAGAACTCAAGTTTTACTGTATAGTCTGCAGTCAATCAGGAAGTAAGGGGGGAATGGGAACAGTGAATGGGGTTGGGGGAATTGGAATCATGTTTGCTAAGGGGTGGGGAGTGGGAACAGGGAATGGGAATAGGGACACAGGCAAGGCTCTGTGGTATCAGAGCTGGGAAGGGGGACACTGAGAAAGGATATTGGAATCATTGCTTGCTAGAAGTTCACCCCAATAAACATCGAATTGTTTGCACCTTTGGACTTCGGGTATTGTTGCTCTCTGTTCATGCGAGAAGGACCAGGGAAGTGAGCGGGTGAAGGAATAAGCCCTTTAACAACCTCCCCATGTCTCTTGCCTTTTATTCCATTCAATGGAGTGACATTATTGCAGGATGAAAAAAACAGCTTTTCTGAATCCACTCAAATATTTGCTCTGCTCAGTGTAAGACATACAGACAGTGAGAGCAAAGAATGTGGAGAACTGTCCAAGAAGATAGGAGCGAGCCTGTCTGCTTGCCTGCATAGCAGATTCAGAAGAGTGATACTACCCTAACTCCAAAAGCTACAGCTGAGGGGTTTCATCACTCTAGCGTAGGGCTCCACTGGAATTCAGGGTCCTAAGGCCAAATGTTTTGGGCCTACTGGTTAATTTGGACCTGGGTACTGTTTCTCCAGGAAACACTACTTTCCTCTTCAGAAGGGATGGATCAGTCAGGAGCCTATTCCACCTTTGGCAGAGTAGGGGGAATCTTCCTGAGCATATGTAAGTATTCATCTGATGTGTTCATGTGATAAAATGGAGCCATGAATTATGAGCAAGGAGAAGAGACTGTGGCAATCACCATTTTGTATTTCAGAGTAGCAGCCATGTTAGTCTGTATTTGCAAAAAGAAAAGGAGTACTTGTGGCACCTTAGAGACTAACCAATTTATTTGAGCATAAGCTTTCGTGAGCTACAGCTCACTTCATCCAGGTATTTTCCACTGAATGCATTCGATGAAGTGAGCTGTAGCTCACGAAAGCTTATGCTCAAATAAATTTGTTAGTCTGTAAGGTGCCACAAGTACTCCTTTTCATTTTGTCTTTGGTGCTTCAAATTGGACAGTGGCACAGTGATACTTCAGGCTGGTTTCTCTTTGAGAAAAACCTGGATATAAGATCAGTTAGATCCTTATTTGGGAAACTGGAAGCCTTAAAAAACAGCAATTTCTTACGTACTGTAGGCCCTTTTATGGACAGCACATGTATACTCTAAAAACTTTATAAAAATTATTGACATCGTATGCCTGGATAGATCAATAGAGACTATGTGAAGTTTACAGCAAACAGTTGTGCATCCCTAGGAAGAGGGCTAGAACACTTCTGAGGGATGTGAAAGTAGAATGAATTATATTGAAATTATAATTCATTAAAGAAATGCTACTTGAAGGGTTTGTTGAAATATAGTTGTCAGGAAGAGAAACATTAAGGACTGTGAGACAATGGGTCCTCAAACTAATTAACTTAGAGCTCCTACTGAGCTAGGAGATTGGTAAACGTTAGTATGCAAATAAGATATGTATGTATATTTGTCAGTTTCTGCTTCATTTTGTCTCTTATGTTAAATTGGCTTTGGCTTAGCTGTATAAATAAGTTAGCTTGAGCCTCAGAAGGGGGCTCACATATCTGGGTGCACTGGCAAAGCGCTTTGCTAATAAACAGAGTGGTCTGACAAATTATGTGAGTCCTGAATCTGACTTTGAGAGGGATTAAGTGGGTTTTAAAGGGTACATAGACTTTGTGCTGGCTATTTGCACAGGAGTGCCTTTTACCCTAACTGCATTACCCTGGAGAAGATAATCTATGGTTATATAATGCACTGTTCGAGAATTTACCAACATAAGTATTAAGATATTACTATACCACCAGTTATACCAGTTTCAGAATGGTAGCCGTGTTAGTCGGTATCAGCAGAAACAACGAGGTGTATATGTAAAAAGAAAAGGAGGACCTGTGGCACCTTAGAGACTAACAAATTTATTTGAGCATAAGCTTTTGTGAGCTACAGCTCACTTCATCCAAAAGCTTATGCTCAAATAAATTTGTTAGTCTCTAAGGTGCCACAAGTACTCCTTTTCTTTTTGCGGATACAGACGAACACGGCTGCTGCTCTGAAACCTGTCATTATGCGAGGAGTATATGTGGCACCTTAGAGACTAACAAATTTATTTGGGCATAAGCTTTCGTGGGCTGGTTTTAGCCCACGAAAGCTTATGCCCAAATACATTTGTTAGTTTCTCAGGTGCCACAAGTACTCCTCATTGTTTTAGTTATACCAGTGTAACTCCTTGATGGGTTTTTTTCCAATTTGGTTTATACTGCTTTCTGAGCTCGTGCCACAAGAAGTGTGTCTCCCTAGGGAGCTGGAGTGGTGTAACTGCCACAGCAGTATCCCAGGCACTGGTAGAGTTGTGCTGGTAAGTTTCCCCCCCCCCGTAGGAAAGCCCCGGGTAGTTTACAGCGAGGACGGGCAGTGTTTTTCCAGAGGAGCATACCGCGGCCCGGATGGTGTGTGTTAGCAGCCTGAACAGCCTCCTGTCGATGTGACTCCACCAGGCTCTCTGGAGGATTTTAGCTGCGAGCTCTTCTTCCGCCCTGACAGGAGACACGAGATCAGCACCAGCCCCTGCGCTCACAGTAGGGTGACCAAATGTCTTGTTTTGGCCGGGACAGTCCCTTTTTTTAAGCCCTGTCCCAGCCGTCCCGACTTTGCAAAAGTGGGCATTTGTTCAGTGTGCTCCTGCCGACTTGATCAGTTGGCAACAGCAAACAGGGCAACTGCCCATTTTTGTCAAAAAAGTGGGGTGCGGGGGTGGGGCGAGTGGCGATGCCAGCTACGCGCGGGGGGAGGGGGCAGACGGGGGGGGGGCGCTCAGGCGAGCAGTAGGAGGTGCCCCCTTTTCGCTTTGGGAAATATGGTCACCCGAGCTCACAGCAGCGGGGTCCCTAAAGGCGGATCCGGGGTGACACCGCCAGGGCCGTTTTGGGGGCAGCGAGCTGTGGGGACAGACAGCACACAGGGGTGCGCGTCGTCCCCCCCCCGAGCACGTAAGCCGAGCGCGGAGCGGACTCGCTGTCTCCAAGCCCCAGCCTGGGCGCCCGCACGGCGTGGCGGTGACCCCGGGCTCGCAATGGCGGGGCCGGATCTCACAGCCCCGCTAACGCCTCCCTCCTGCGGGCAGCGGGCGCGAGGCCGGGCGGCTCCCGGACACGCGGGGCGAGGGGCGCCGCGGTTACTCACGGCCGCGAGGGACACTCTGCCCGGCGCGCGGCCCAGCTCAGCATGGCGACCCGGCTCCTCACAGGTCCCGCCCCCGCGTCACTGTTGCCCGGAGACCGGGACGAGGGGGGAGAGGGAACCACGCCATCCCCACCCCTTTCCCAGCCGTTTTTGTCGTTAGGCCTCCGTAGCGGCGCGTGCGCTGTGCGGCTCTGACATCATCGCGCAGCGACGCGGCTGGGAGCGGCGCCGCGATGTTCAAGGTGAGAAAGTCCCGTCCCGGGGCCGCAGCGCCAGGGATACCCCCGCCGCTGCCGCCCGTGGCCGGGCTCAGGCCCTCGCCTGCCCGGCGCGCTGAGCAGGGTGAGCGACGCCTTGGCACGGCCGCCGCTGCCGCCAGCTCCCGCCGGGTGACCTGGCGCGAACTAGCGGGAGCAGCCCAGCCGGGGCGCGGGCACCCGCGGGCCGTCTCCCCGTGTGCACGGGATGGCCCGTGGCCTAGTTACAGATCCGCCCCAGGTCCCCATGCAAAGCGTTTGCTCCCCTCCTCAACTGGCTGCTACGTCAGGGAGTTCAGCCCGTGCTCGCTGGGGGTTGCCGAGGGCACCCGTCGCTTTAGTACAGGGGCGTGAATCGCGTTTGAAAATATTGGGTACGGGCTGTTTGGCGCTTTATTATTACGTGCAGCCTGTCAACAGAGAGCTCTACAGGCTAAAGCTGTGACAAGCAAAATCCTTTGACGTTAGGCATCTGATAACTTGTAGCATTTGTTGTTTTATTTGAGGTCTCAATTCTGCAATTCACTGCAGCCGAGTGAATTGAGCCAGCCAATAGACTCTGAGGCAGGTGCTGCAGGTGTAGCGCCACAAGCAGGAGGGAGGCATTAACATGGCTGTGAGACCTGGTCCCTCCTCTATTGTGAGCCTGGCTTCACAACGTCTATGTATGCTCAAGCACAGGTTTGGAAACAGTGAGTTTGCAAGGCAAATTGGTTGAAAATGTAGTAAAGAACAGAATTATCAGACACAGAGGCAAACAGGATTGTTGGGGAAGAGTCAACATGATTTTTGAAAAGAGAAGTCATGCCTTTTCAATCTACTAGAATTATTTGAGGGGGTCAGCAAACATATGGACGAGGGTGATTCAGTGGATATAGTGTAGTTAGATTTTCAGAAAGCCTTTGAAAGGTCCCTCACCAAAGGCTCTTAAGCAAAGTAAACAGTCGTAAGAGAAAAGATCCTCTCATGGATCAGTAATTGATTAAAAGATGGGAAACAAAGGATAAGAGTAAATGGTCAGTTTTCAGAATAGGGAGAGGTAAATAGTGCTGTCCCCCCCAGAAGTCTGTTGAGACCAGGCCTGTTCAGCATACTCATAAATGATCAGGAGAAAGAGGTAAACAGTGAGGTGGCAAAATTTGCAGGTGATACAAAATTACTCTAGATAGCTAAGTCCAAAGCAAACTATGAAGAGTTACAAAGGGATCTCACAAAACTGGGTTGCTGGGCAACAAAATGGCAGATGAAATTCAGTGTTGATAAATGCAAAGTAATGCACATCGGAAAACATAATCCCAGCTATACATACCTTATTTAGATCCCATCATTTTGTATCACCACTCAAGAAAGAGATCTTGGAGTCACTGTGGATAGTTCTCTGAAAACATCCACTCGAGATGCTGGAGCAGTCAAAAAGGCTAACAATGTTAGGAACTATTAGGGAAGAGATAAGATTAAAAAATCATAATCCCTCTATAATATAAATCCCATGCAGATCTGGTTGCCCTATCTCAAAAAAGATATATGGGAATTGGAAAAGGTCCTGAGATGGGCAACAAAAATTATTAGGACTATGGAATAGCTTCTGTATGAAGAGAGATTAATAAGACTGGGACTTTTCATCTTGGAAAAGAGATAACTAATGGGGATATGGCAGAGATCTATAAAATCTTGACTGGTGTGGAGAAAGTTAATAAGGAAGTGTTTATTTGCTCCTTCACAACACAAGAACTAGGGATCACCTAATGAAATTAATAGGCAGCAGGTTTAAAACAAAAGGAAGTACTTCTTCACACAACGCACGGTCAGCCTGTGGAATTCTTTGCCGGAGGTTGTTGTGGAGGTCAAAACTCTTAACAGGGTTCAAAAAAGAACTAGATGTATTTATGGAGGATGGGTCCATCAATGACTATTAGCCAGGGATGGCAGGGATGCAACACCACCTAGCCTCTGTTTGCCAGAAGCTGGGGATGGATCACTTGATGATTGTCTGTCCTGTTCATTCCCTCTGAAGCACCTGGCATTGGCCACTGTCAGAAGACCAGATACTGGGCTAGATGGACCATTGATCTGACCCAGTGTGTCCATTCTTATGTAAATTTCAACATGTGTTTAACTCTATGCATATGTAGCCTTTCCAGAATTGGCTGGTTACAGAACACATCCCTCCAGAGTAGCTATTTGTTTACCTGTTGCTCCAAATGTAATAAACAGCACAAATTAATAGGAGGTGAATTAGAATAGTTTGGTTTCAGAGTAGCAGCCGTGTTAGTCTCTAAGGTGCCACAAGTACTCCTTTTTCTTTTTAGAATAGTTTGGTTGTATTCAAAAGAAAATACAGCAGCACTGGGAAATATCCTGACTTAGCATATTGTGTGAAACTGCCAAGTTTGAAGTTTAAGGGCACATATATACTAAAAATATGTCAGCCTATGTTAGGTCAACATACAACCACAACAGTGATAGTGCTGTGTTTCATATCCATGCTACCTTCCTTTTGTCAATAGTGTGTAATCTCACCAGGAGTGCTTCCACAGACTTAAAGGACCATGTGATTGCCCGGCTCCCAGCTCCCCACCAGGCTGCAACCTGGGCTCCCGCAAGGCTCTCTGCTGGGAGCTGCTCAGACTCAGGACATGGAACTCCCCGCTGGGAGCCCAGCTGAGAGTCTGGGGGGAGGGGGAGCTGGGCTCCTAGCAGTGGGGAGCCAAGAGCCTCCAAGCAGTACCAGCATTCCTCGCAGGGAGGGGGTAGCTGGGAGCCTCTGTAAAGCACCAGGGCTCCCTGCAGCTGTGACAGCCCAGCTTTGTTGTCAATTTCATGGCTCCAGGACCATGAAATTGACAAGAATGACAGCCAGTGTAAGTATAGCGTCTACAGGGATACCGCATTGCTCTAACACCACCAATATAAGCCCTGTGCCTCTCATGGAGGTGGAGTTATGTCAGACTAGTAGAGCACTTACAATGGCTGTAGTGTGTACACTGACATAATTAGGTCGATGTAAGCTGCCTTACATCGACCTGACTGTAGCGTAGACCAAGACATTTCTACAGTATATTTCTTACTACTAGTGAACTACAAAGATCACCCCTTAAATACTGAAATAGTTTTCAAGATTTTAGAAATTTATGAATGTACTATACAAATCTTTCAGTGCCTATCTTTTACTTTCTACTTGCTTGTTTACAATGTTCTAGAGAGTTCCAAAACATTGTTGTTCCCATTTTTGTCATTTTCTGTTTAGCAACTTTTTTTCTTACTCAGTTGTATGGAAATTAACATGTCCATGTCTTTGTTTACTATCCTCTGTAGTGCCTGAAGCATTTTTATTCATGTATCCAGTTACAACTTTGGCTAGCACAGCTTTGGGAATGTTTTTTATAACTAGTGCTGCAGAATTAGCTGAAGATAACTGACTTTTAAAGTGATTAATTTCACATTAGTTACACTGAATGTTTTACAAGACTCCTGTTGCTCATAATGATATTTTAACATAATTTTGTCAGGTCAGATATATCAGGATAGCATTTTAGACATTGTTCTTTCTAACTTTCATAACTCTCCTTATGTGATCTTTTTAGTTAGGTAGTGTGAGCTATTGGGAGTTAGTTAACAGGAGCTTGTAAATAGCTTGAGTACCGTGAGTGTTCGTGTCCAAAGAGAGAATGTGTTACAGTTATGCCTGCAGTTAATGTCCAGAAAGGATATATGCTCATAGGTTTCAGAGAGTTCATAAGGTTCTTGACCAAAAAAAAAAGTTAAATAGAACACAATAGATGTAATTTACTGTCACATTCCCCCAGATATCTTAAAACTCATGATGTCACAAAGCCCACAGAGTTTTGCACAACTTTATTATGTTCCACAGAGTAGTACCCTAAAACATCCAGTATGGTGTTGAATTATAGCTAATCGATGACCTCAAAATGAAATATTTAATGGGTTTATTGTGCATTGCTGAGCATATTATCAGTGTTTAGGATAAATAATAATTTAATTACAGATTCAAGATGTCATATGACTTGCATTTTCACTTTCATTTAGCAATCTACAATCTTAAGTAGATTCGCTACAGAAACCACACTTGTAAATGTTGCCATTAAAATGTGTATATTTTTTCAATAAGAAAAGGAGTACTTGTGGCACCTTAGAGACTAACCAACTTATTTGAGCATAAGCTTTCGTGAGCTACAGCTCACTTCATCGGATGCTGTAGCTCACGAAAGCTTATGCTCAAATAAATTGGTTAGTCTCTAAGGTGCCACAAGTACTCCCTTTTCTTTTTGTGAATACAGACTAACGCCGCTGTTTATTCTGAAACCTATATTTTTTCAATAAAAAGAAAAGGAGGACTTGTGGCACCTTAGAGACTAACCAATTTATTTGAGCATAAGCTTTCGTGAGCTACAGCTCACTTCATCAGATGCTGTAGCTCACGAAAGCTTATGCTCAAATAAATTGGTTAGTCTCTAAGGTGCCACAAGTCCTCCTTTTCTTTTTGCGAATACAGACTAACGCAGCTGTTACTCTGAAACCTATTTTTTCAATGTGACAGCAATGGTCTCTAGTGCCATCTATTGACAAGTAGTAGGAATTGACAAGTGGAACTGGCTGAAAGCCAACATTTCTTTCTGTGGGAAATTCCAAAATTTTGAAAACAAATTTAGTTCTGTTTTGCAGCGAAATGTAGAATTTGAAATTTCTCACAAAAGGGGAGAATCTTAAACTCTTTTGGAAATAATTTAAATGTTTTTGGCTTCAAAAATTGTGAAAGGAATTTAAATCTGGGAGAGTAGGCACCCAAGTTCTGAGGCTTCCAGCTCAGCTGTGGTTCTGAGGGCTTCTAGGCTTCTACCAGGAAACTCTGAGCAGGGTTTCTCAGGGCTTCAAGACTCCTTACCTTGGAGCCAGGCAGGGTAGATTTGATTTAAATCAATCATGATTTAAATCACTAGTCAGGAAGACTCAATCTAATCATCTATTTCTACATAAAAGTGCATTCTTGTTTGTTGTTACAGCCTTAATATATATTCTTCACAACTCAGAGAGAGATGTAGGTTTCATTTTTAGAAGGTACACACTATACATTTTTAAAGTGCTTTATTCTGAAAACTCTTCAGATTAGTTTTACAGCTATAACAGAAAATGAATAATTATTTGGTTATTTCATTTACCAAAGGTAATTGAAGCAGATATTTATGAGGTCATTGGGGGGTGAACTATCTCCAATTTGACAGGTTAATAATTAATATTTGGAGGATTTTCTTGCCATGCTGTATGAGGAGAACATCACCAGACAGACATTTAAATTATTTTATTTAACTAAAACAACAATGTTATGTATTCTGTATTTTTTTCTTCAACAGCAAACACATAATATTTTAACAAAACAAGTATGTGAATTTTTGTCTTTTAGTTAAACATTCAAGTTTTTTAAAATCAGGTTTGTTTTTAACTAAAATAGTTACATGAAACATTTAAAAAAATAAATGGACTACGTCAGCCAGGTCAAAATGAGAAACTTAAAATATTGGCTTCTGCAGCTAACTCAATCGTCTTCACCTTCATTTTCCTGTTTGTTCATAATCTGGAAAAGAAAAACCCTGCTTTTTCAGGTCCCAAACAATTTCTCAATTTGGAATGAATTAGTCCAAAGGAAGAAAATATTATTTCTACAGCAGAAGAAGCTACCACTGTTAAAAGTGAGATTATCACTTCAACAGTCTTTGAATCCAAGCACTAAAGTGACTTCCACTAGTTCACTGGTGTGACTTTCTTTAAAACATCATCAGCAAACATATATTTCTTAAAGGGTTCTTATTCCCAAACTGGGTCTCTTTTACGGCCCGCTGCCTTTATAGGTTTTCCCTTCTAGTGAGAGAATGGTATGGTAGATCTCAAATTAATGAAGGCTGCACTCAGAAAGACCTCAAGACTTCTGGAATATTCTGCTCAAACAGTTTCATTTTTGTTTCTACTGCCTGTCCCTCCCTTCTCACATTTATCTCCAGACTTCTCCTTGTCCAGATGTACTCTGCCCCCAACAATCTTCTATTCATTGAACTTTTTGAAACTTTGCACTTTTAGAGAGAGGTAAGGGATTGATTCTATGTACACAAATTTGCAGAGGTACAATAGGGTTGAGGTGTGTTATTTCTCACCTCTATATATTATTTATTTATTTAAAAACATTTTTGCTGTTATCTCTGGAGAGACAAATCCACAGTTTGAGAACTGCAAAACTAAGCATCTCTGATGGTATCTTCTAGACAGAAAGATTAACGTACATAATCTGTACAGAAGCCCCTAGAACCCCATAAAATTGGGTCCCTAATCCATGAACTATTGGGATTCATTTACAAAACTTTTCTTCAAAAATCCAATTTTTTTTATTTTTTATTTTTTTATTTTTTAAATAATTGATTTTTATTCACTCTGGATCTGGCATTGCAGCTGTGCTGCAGGGATCCTGAAAGTTCTCGGGTCCTGGGGCACAGCACATAGCAGAGCTGCCCCAGAGCTGCAGACCCTGGAAGACCTGGGGCTCCTGAGAAGCTGGCAGGAAACTAGGCAGGGTTCTGCCAGAAGGAGAGCAACAAAAATGATAAAAGATTTAGAAAATATGACCCCTGAGGAAAGGGGCTGGTCTGTGCTACATGGACTCTGCCAATACAGCTGTACTGGTGTCGCTATATCAGCAGATACCCCGGCTGTAGATACAGCATAGTTTGACAGAAGAAAGGTTTGCTCCTGGTATAATACCGCCTTCAGGAACAGCAGTAGCTGGGCCAACAGAAACACACTTATCTTGGCATAGCTATGGTGACTAGGGGGTGGATGTTTCTTTGTTTCTTTGTTTTTTAACACCCTGCATGGCATAGCTATGCCAACAAAACTTGTAGCATAGACCTGGCTCTTGAAAAAGTTGGGTTTGTTTGGCCTAAAGAAAAGAAGGTAGTCGAAGGTGAGGACTTGAGTCTTCAAATATGTAAAAGATTGTTATAAAAAGAATGGTGATCAGTTGTTCTCCATGTCCGCTGAGGGTAGGACAAGACATAATCAGCTTCATTTGCATCAAGAGCAATGTAGGATAGCTATTAGGAAAAATCTTTCAAACTATAAGACTAGTTAAGCAATAGAGCAGGTTACCAAGGGAGGTTGTGGAATCCTGCTCATTGGAGGTTTTTAAGAACAGGTTTGACAAATATCTGTCAGTGAGGTCTATGTTTAATTAATCTTGCCTCCGTGTGTAGGGGTCGGACTAGATGACCTCTCAAGATCCCTTCCAGCCCTACAATTTCTATGATTCCATGAAACAGATACATTTCCAAAACATTTTGGTTTTGACAAAGTGGTATTTTCTGATGACAACCTGTCTTGTCAGAAAATTCCTGACTAGCTCTATTCATACCAAGTCAAGCGGGGACTTGTGAATTTTACAGTCATTTGAATGGATGATTTGCACTAATTTCCCTTGTAAGCTATATTTTTCACTACATTAGAACCTCAGAGTTATGAACGCCAGAGTTTCGAACTGACTGGTCAGCTATACACCTCATTTGGAACTGGAAGTACTCAATCAGGCAGCAGCAGAGACCAAAAGAAAGCAAATACAGGACAGTACTGTGTTAAACATAAACTACTAAAAAAATAAAGGGAAAGCTGCATTTTTCTTCTGCATAGTAAAGTTTCAAAGCTGTATTAAGTCAATATTCTGTTGTAAACTTTTGAAAGAACAACCATAATGTTTTGTTCAGAGTTAAGAACATTTCAGTTACGAACAAACTACATTCCTGAGGTGTTTGGAACTCTGAGGTTATATTGTAGATGCCCCATAGTTGCAAGTGATGATAATCAGCAAAGCTGGCATTAGAAGTGAAAGCCTTAAAATTGTAAAATCACTCGTAAAATTCACTCCAGAAAATGGAGGGGTTGTGTGTGGTAACTCATTAATTTTTGTTTGAATTCCAGTGACTTACAGTCCAAAGCTCTGCTAGATTGGAATTATCTGTCCACTTTTAACAGCATGTTATTTTGCTGTTGCTTTTCACTGTGAAAACAGCTTCTTGTTAGGTAGTCATGATTCAGGCTCAGACTGATTTTTAATTTCGCTACTCCAAGTTAATTACTGTTATCCTTGAGCTCTCTTTACCGACTATATCAAAATATAAATAGTACAAATATACTAAATACACGTTAAGATTTTAATTACATTTTCCTTCCTTCTAGTTATCTACATTCAGTACTGGTTCAAAGTACACATAAGTCGGGGTTTTTAACCTCAACAGCACAGCATATTTTTTCTGAGGTTTTTCTGCTTCTTAAATGCATGCATTTCCATTGCTGTCTGTTCTTCTTTTCTCAGAATACACGTGCTATTTCCAAACTTTGGAATATTTAAGTCTTTTGATACTTATAGAGTATGGGGTTTTGTTTTAAAACCTGTTAACATTTATTCGGTGCTTTTACTTTCTAAGGAGACCATTTGCTCTTGGCTAATATGCCTGCATGGTATTTTGTTTGTTGTAGCTTTACAGTTAGGACAAGAAAGAATTGCCAGTTATTGTCTGTCAGAAAAACGAACGTAATGTAAAATGTATATAGTTTGTTTCCAATTAAATTACTACACTAGATCAAACCACTTGATCTAAGAATTTACTTGGTATATAAATGAAGAAACTAGTGGTAAGTAAAGGAAAAATAAACTTTCTTAGGTATTTTAGGACAAAATTCTCAAGTCCAAAGCTGAGCAAACTGTACTATGTTGATAAATTTAGAGCAGCTAAACTAGAAATTATTTTTCATTGGTTAGATTCATATCACATGTTGAACTGCTGTTTTTTCCCCTTGATCTTTACATAATCACTTTCTGCCTACAGTCTCAGTAGAACGAATTGCTTGCAACAGCAGATTTGATCTCTAATTTACACATGTAATTGTAGAACACAAACTTTGTGTTACAAGAATATAGTAAAAACAACGAGGCACCTTACAGACTAACACATTTATTTGGGCATAAGCTTTCATGGGCTATAACCCACTTCATCAGATGCATGGAGTGAAAAATACAGTAGGCAGGTATAAATATACAGCACATGAAAAGATGAGAGTTGCCTTACCAAGCGGGAGGCTCAGTGCTAATGAGGGCAGTTCAATCAGGGTGGATGTGGCCCATTCCCAACAGTTGACAAGAAGGGGTGAATATCAACAGAGGGAAATTTTCCTTTTTGTAGTGACCCAGCCACTCGCAGTCTTTTTTCAGGCCTAATTTGATGGAGTCCAGTTTGCAAATTAATTCCAGTTCTGCAGTTTCTCATTGAAATCTGTTTTTGAAGTTTTTTTTGTTGAAGAATGGCCACTTTTAAGTCTGTTATTGAGTGTCCAGGGAGATTGAAGTGTTCTCCTACTGGTTTTTGAAAGTTACAATTCTTGATGTCTTTGTGTCCCTTTATTTGTTTGCTTAGACACTGTCCGGTTTGGCCAATGTACATGACAGAAGGGCATTGCTGACACATGATGGCATATATCACATTGGTAGATGTGCAGGTGAACGAATGAACACCCTGATGGTGTTGCTGAAGTGGTTAGATCCTATGATTGTGTCCCTTGAATAGCTATGCAGACAGAGTTGGCAACGGGGTTTGTTGCAGGGATTGGTTCCTGAGTTAGTGTTTCTGTTGTGTGGTTGCTGGTGAGTATTTGCTTCAGGTTTGGAGGGTTGTCTGTAAGCAAGGACTGGCCTGTCTCCCAAGGTCTCTGAGAGTGAGGGATCGTCCTCCAGGATAGGTTGTAGATCCATGATGATGTGCTAGAGAGGTTTTAGTAGGTGATGGGAGTGGTTGGGTCACTACAAAAAGTACATTTTTTCCCTCTGTTGATATTCACCCGTTCTTGTCAAATGTTGGGAATGGGCCACATCCGCCCTGATTGAATTGGCTTCATTAGCATTGACCTCACCGCTTGGTAAGGCAACTCCTATCTTTTCATGCACCTTTGCTTTCTTATATTTATACCTGCCTACTGTATTTTTCACTCCATGCATTTGATGAAGTGGGTATTAGTCCACGAAAGCTTATGCCCAAATAAATTTATTAGTCTCTCTAAGGTGCCACATGGACTCCTCGTTATTTTTGCTGATACAGGCTAACACGGCTACCCCCTCTGAAGTTATAGTACTTGGTAATTGATCTCTTTACAAGAAGGAGGGTGAACAAACTGTTGCCTGACCTAAATCTAGTAGTTTGAACATTCCCCTTTGTTTTTGAATATTTTGTTTCTTCTTTCAGGGCAAGAAGATATGTATTAGTTGCCTCTGGAGCTCTTGAAACTGATACTCTTGCCAAATTAATGTTTAAAATAAAACTTTAACTTTAAAATGTCAGTGTAAAACATTTTATATCAAATGACTTTTTAAAAAGATAACAAAATTTGTTTTAAAATTACAGTTGTTTGGTGGCTGGTATGTATGTCTCTCTTTTCCTACACAGGGCGGGTATAAAGTGTTTTGGTTCTGTGAAATTCCAGCTTCTACTTTCCCTTTAGCAAGAGAGGGTGAGAAGGCAAAACTTTCCATCCCAAAAGTCATTTGTTTCAAATATGGCATCATGTCTAGTTTGCTGAATAAGTAAGCAACCAGATCATAAATGATTGAATTCACTTCTGCTTTCCAAGCCATCCAGCTTTTTCCTAAAGATGTAATAGGTACTTATAAAGACCAAACTTTTCAAACCTGGCTGTCTAAAGTTAAGCACCTAAATAGAAGTACCCTGATTTACAGAGGGTCTGAATACTGACATCTACCCTTGAATTCAGTGGGGAGTGTTGTGGGTACTAAGTGTTTCTGAAAATAAAGTCCATTTCAGGATTCCAACTTTGACAATTTGGCTTATGTAAATAGCACTTAATTTGTGTTACACTCTTGGCCATACAATTATTTGTCTGTTTTATTTTGTTTGTAGGAGTTATCAGTTTTCTTTCAAAACATATCTTTCAGAATTTGTTTACAGCGGGGGGGGGGAGCGAATGCCAGTAGAGGATGCTATAATGACACACCAATCTCAGGTTTCAGAGTAACAGCCGTGTTAGTCTGTATTCGTAAAAAGAAAAGGAGTACTTGTGGCACCTTAGAGACTAACCAGTTTATTTGAGCATGAGCTTTCGTGAGCTACAGCTCACTTCATCGGATGCATAGCATATCGTGGAAACTGCAGAAGACATTATATACACACAGAGACCATGAAACAAAACTTCCTCCCACCTCACTCCCCCGCTGGCAACAGCTTATCTAAAGGTTTCAGAGTAACAGCCGTGTTAGTCTGTATTCGTAAAAAGAAAAGGAGTACTTGTGGCACCTTAGAGACTAACCAGTTTATTTGAGCATGAGCTTTCGTATGCATCCGATGAAGTGAGCTGTAGCTCACGAAAGCTCATGCTCAAATAAACTGGTTAGTCTCTAAGGTGCCACAAGTACTCCTTTTCTTTTTAGCTTATCTAAAGTGATCCTCAAGTAGAGCCATTTCCAGCACAAATCCAGGACCAATCTCAGTGGTTAGTGCAGAAAATGAATGTTTGAAGGGATATTTTAGGAACATAGGATCTGCATGCTAGGTCACATGATGGTGCATCCAGTTCAGTATCCTCTCTGATAGATGTTTGTACAGATCTGCTAGTACAGATGTTTAATTTAGAGGAAGTGTGATACATCCATGGTAGATAATTATGGAGTATCTGTCTCATTTTGGATATTACCATCACAAGTGGGCAAATCCCAGTGTCTAAAACCAGCCCTCTGACTTCAGGCAATGGGGAAATAGCCATTAGTTCCTTCTTGATATTTGTACTCCAGGACACAAGAGGGAAAGAACACCTTCTCTGTGTACTAGGGCAGTGATTGCCCACCCTTCATTAGGAGTGCATTTAAGATTCTCCAGTCTTGAGAAGCTGACAGTTTAAAAAAAACAAAGGCAATCCAGCAGCCTACGGGCTTGTCTACACAAACATATGGTTTGCTGGCGTGCAAATGTACACTGCACTACCTTCCAGTGCACTGTGTTCGGGTGGATCTTGCTGCTCTGCACTAATAGTTCTCTAGTGTACTTTAATCTATCCCGGTTTGAAATGGGTTAGATCAAAGAGTACTAGGGAACTTTTAGTGTGCAGCAGCAGAGTCCACACAGACCCTTAGTATATGGCAGGCTGGTGTGGGGTAGATTTACACTCCAGCTTGCCCCAAGCTAAGTGTTTGTGTAGAAAAGCCCTAGGAAATTTATGTAGAAGAAATCATCACAGAAAAAAGCTCCACTTTGTCCCTTAGCTCCTTTTTCCTGTTTATCTTGTGAGGCAGAATAGGATTTGTTTTTCCTATGGGAATTTTTTAAATTGTTAAATATTTTTGAGACTGTAGAAAGTAAAACAAAACAATGGAAGATGAAATATGATAGCCTTCCCCCACAAGTTTGCTGATATAGTTTGCTCTACAAATAAAGCTGAACTTGGCTCACAATTTGCAAAAGCAACATGTGTCACTTATTTATTTATTTATTTATTAGCTATGAAAATACAGAGCACTGGCTGGAGACTACTTGAAAGAAGACTACTTGAAAATTTAAATACTCATTTTTCTCTTCTATAAATACATAACTACTTGTTTAAACTTTGTTCTGCTGCCTAACAGTACAGTAGATTATTAATTTGTTTTCTTACGTTGGAGTTGTCATTAAGAAATTGAAAGATAATGCAGTGAAAGCAGCTTGTTTTTGTATAAATATGGGATGTTTCTACAGTGAAGACTCATTGCAGAGGAGATTGGATTGAAGGCACAAACATTGTATCTGCACATGCTAAATAGAGGAAAATTAGATTTTGTGCATAGTTTATCAGAGAAGTGGAGAACCATTTTGGAGTTGCATTTTTGAAGCTTTATATCAAAGGAGTTTATCCCTAGTTACTGACTTCTTTGAAGTGTAGTTCATGGTTTAGTAGCTCACCATAAAACTGTTTAGTTTATTACTACTTTGTGTGAAACATATGCTAACTTTAAATATTTGAATTGTTCATTATGGTTTTGGAAAAACTGTTATTGAAAAATCCCAGTGTGTATACCTTTCTTGAAGCAGTACTTACAAATGAAATTGCACTTTGGATTTTTGTCTGATTAGTGGCAAAATAGGCTTGCAGTAAAATAAAAATAACATACAACTTCCAAGTAGTCCAGAAGGAGTACACCCTAGAATTAATCATGGGTTAAATATTATTTATATTCTTGTCAAGGCCTATTAATGTGTGTGTAAAGGCTTCTTGTTAGCTTAAGCAAATGTTTTTTATTAACAAAGTAGGTCACATCTTTGCTCTGCTGTGTAACAGAGTTCATGGTTCTGGCAAGAGTATTGTTTTGATATAGAGCTGTGCTAGCAAGGCACTAGTTATGGCTGATAAAGCACTTTCATTGTAAGCAGCAGTTTTTTCTATCCTCCTCCTCCCCCCACCTTCTCCTTCAAACACTTAAAAATACCTGAAAAATATATGATCCTATGAGCTAGTTCTCACATGATGTCTTGGCACATGAGTAAAAAGCTTTAAGAAGTTTGCTAAGGCTCTATTTGGTTGTTTTTTGAGATGTTAGAGCACAGAAAATATAGTGTGCCAGGTTCACCCCCGTTGTTACACAAGGGGCCAGTTTGCATTCCCCTCCACCTTGCAGAGCAGCTATGCTGAAGGGTGTATTGACTTTGGTATAGAGGAACTTTATTTCTCAAGGGGTGGACGGAAGCTTCTCAGGCAGACCTTGCTTGGTATTCAGCACCTTTCCTACCGTGTCTAGCTCTGGCCTCTTCTGGGCTGATACTACATTCACTTAGGGCAGTGCCAGCCATCTCTAGACCACGTGGCAGAGCAAGAGTCACATATGGCTTGTTCCACTGCATTGAGTCCTGGTGAGCTGCCTTCTCCTGGGGGCCATGGTGTCTATCAGTTTGACATGTTATCTGATATATGGATAATTACAGAGTAGTTGCTGCTGGCATTTTTTTTATTTATATAAAAAAAAAATCTTCAAACTTAAACTGAACTTGGGGGGAGGGATAGCTCAGTGGTTTGAGCATTGGCCTGCTAAATCCAGGGTTTTGAGTTCAATGCCTGAGGGGGCCATTTAGGGATCCGGGGCAAAAATTGGGGATTGGTCCTGCTTTGAGCAGGGGGTTGGACTAAACAACCTCCTGAGGTCCCTTCCAACCCTTATTCTGTGATGGTCCTCAGTCAGCACTCAGTCTCTGATGTGATGGAAGAAATTTGGTTTAAAAACACTTGGGGGGGGGGGGGTGTAATAAATACATATTCTCTACATACTTTGGTACACTTTCTTATCTAAAAATTCAGCCACCAGCAGTGACAGAGCTGAGTGAGGAGCATGCATCTAAGGTATTGCACTGTTATTAAGGGCTGCTATTCTCACCATTATTAAAACATAAACATTTCACTAGTTTAACTAAATTGGTGCAACATCACATCTTTAATTATACTGTACCAGTGCAAGTTCACGGGTAGACCAGCCCCAAGTTTATTTGTGAAAAGCAATATACGAATGTGAGACTATGTAAGGAGCTTGTATTGCAGGGGTGGCCAACCTGAGTCTGAGAAGGAGCAGAATTTACTAATGTACATTGCCAAAGAGCCACAGTAATACGTCAGCAGCCCCCCCATTAGCTCCTTCCCCACACCTCCCACCCACTGGTAGCCCCCACCACACCTCCCGATCAGCTGTTTCATAGCATGCAGGAGGCTCTGGGGGAGAGGGGAGGAGCAAGGGCATAGCAGGCTGAGGGGAGAGGACAGGAAGGGGTGGAGTGGGGGCAGGGCCTGTGGCAGTGCCAGGGGTTGAGCAGTGAGCACCCCCCAGCACATTGGAAAGTTGGCGCCTGTAGCTCCAGCCCTGGAGCCTATACAAGGAGTCGCATATTAACCTCTGAAGAGCCGCATGTGGCTCCGGAGCCACAGGTTGGCCACCCCTGTCGTATTGGTTAACCAGCTTTTTGGATTAAACCTCTTGTTTTGGGCTAGTTGTGGGGACAAATATATCTCTTGGAAAAATATCTTCCTTGCTCCCAGTTTCAATTCACGGTCATCTTGACTGGCTGCATATTCCATTTGTTTCTGTTTTAAACTCCATCACTCTTTGCTGTCTGTTTAAAAGATGCATTGCAGCACATATCCTGGAAATGGGAAAGATCTGCTTTCAAGATGGTAGTCCTGTTATGTATTCAGATACAAAGGCTTTTCAAAAAGTAGCATAGTCTTTCCTCCTTACTTGAAGCTGGCAACGTCACCTCTGTTGCTAGTGCTTAATTTGTGCCAGGGCTGAACCCCGGCACCTCTAGGGTGGACAGTTCATAGCCACAGCAGCTCTGAGCTTGCTGCATCAGTTATAAAAGTAAAAAAAATTGCTTGAGCCCTGGCACACACACCCCCCACCCCCTCCAAATTAAGCACTGTCTGTAGCACTCTTAATTCAAGGATCCTATGTGAGTGTAGGTAGGAGGTACTTCTGAGTCACTGAGATGGCTGGGATTATGTGTCAGAACTTTCGTATTTTGGCACCTTAGTAGAAGTGGGCTGTCTTTCACAGGTGCTGAGCAGGTTCTACTAAAGGAAATGTGATGACCCCTCCAAATCGCCACTTCAATAAAATTGGGTGAATTATAAATTTAGGAGCATGGCTTCAGGTACTTACAATTCAAAATTTGGCCATAATTTTGTAATTCAAGTGTGTGTGTGTGGGGAAATCTTATGAGGTGAAAATGCAGGAAATGTACACTCCTAGATATTGTGCCATGCAACTCTACACCTGATTTTCTGAGTATTTTGGCTCTTAGTGTTGAGCATGTTGCATTCTTTAGTGCCAGTACTCCCTGCCACTGACCACAACTCAGGTTTATATGTGCTGTGCATATAGCTCTGTGTATGGAAAATATTCAAACATACTTGTCTAGCGTGTTTCCAGCTGAGTGCATAAACTGTGTATAATCATATATTGTGTTTAGGTAATGCGTCTGGGGGCTGCACCTGCTAGCCTGAGCTTGCTGGCCATCCAAGTATATGCTTCATCCTCGGAGAAGGAAAATCCAAAAAAAGAGTTGCTAAAAATTGATGAGGTAAGACTCTGGCGTTCTGGTTGTATTCATAGTGTTTTGGTGGTGATGGAGTAATGTTAGCAGATTAAGAAGCACATTTCTAACAGAGTAAGATCATTTACTTTGGGAGGGCAAAAATGTTTGCATGTCTGACTTCATATTACAAGGAAAAAAGCATTATTAATTTAAACTTGCAATGGAAAAGTCCGTAAGCTCTGTTTTTACTTTTTCTAACTATATGTTTTGAGGCCTGCTTGACATTTTCAGACTTGCTCATGTACAAAATAGTCTTTTTCCATATCTGAAAACCTCTAATAAAATATTTTTCGTTGAGTAGCTTTCTGTCTTAAGAAAGCTGCCAATACTAGTATATCTAATCCACAGGAATGTCTTTATCTCCTGCTTTTTCTCCAGCAGACACTGTGTGCTGTTCATATGATTTCTGTTGGCTTTCATTTGCAGGCTTACGTAAAGCAACAAAGCCAAAAGCCTGTCTATCTTAAAATACAGCTGTATCTAAAATTCACTGTAGAGATGAAACATGGTCCCTGCCCTCTCTGGTTTACAATCCTGCAATGCAACCTACCAGCTTGCAATTCTACATGTGTATAGGGATCCCCAGACTTTGCATTGAAGGATCAGGGCTTAAATATGGACAAAATACAATGAACAACAATGGAAAAAAAAATCAGGGTGGAAAGCAGGGTTACAGAAATAACAGCCTATGGGCACTTTAGTTATGCATTCATCTGGATAGCTGTTATTAAAAACATATTTGTTTATACACTAAAGCTGCGTATTGATTGGCCATTACCTCTTTTTTGATCTGAATGGCTAGTCAAAATTTGAGGCCCTGTAAGTTGTTCCAGTTGGAAATAGAAACTGATCATGGAATATGATATATTCTTTGATGCCATCTTGTTTATTCACAAGGAATGTACAAAAGTGCTGCTTCTCCAAATGCAGGGGGAACAAAACAAACCAGGGGATAGCTTCTTTGCTTACAGCCCCAAGTCTGTTTAGCCAGCACCAGACCCAAAAGATCTCTTTAGGCTTCTCCAAGAGTCACTCTGTGCTTAAACTGGTGCTTGGCTTTCTTGCCCTCTTCAGAGTCTTTTTGTTTCTTTTTTCAGAGTAACAGCCGTGTTAGTCTGTATTCGCAAAAAGAAAAGGAGTACTTGTGGCACCTTAGAGACTAACCAATTTATTTGAGCATAAGCTTCATCGGATGAAGTGAGCTGTAGCTCACGAAAGCTTATGCTCAAATAAATTGTTTAGTCTCTAAGGTGCCACAAGTACTCCTTTTCTTTTTGTTTCTTGTCTCCCCTTCTATCTCTCAGTCATCCAGCTTGCACTGTTTTCCACGGACACATGTAACTGGTCAGAACAATACCCCGTGGAACCCTCCATGCACATGGTGCTAGTTTCTGGGCAGACTTCATTGTGCCTTATTTCTAAGTGACCCCTTGTCTCTAACATCTGTCTTAACGGAAGGGTGCATTCACACATCAGTTTCAACAAGGTTTAACCCAGCTCATAACACTATACAGCAAACCTCAGTGTTCCTGAGAAACCATCAGTAGCTCTAATACTTTCAGATGTAACCAAAAGACATATTGGACAGTGTTTATTTTAAAATTCGTTATCGTTGCACAGCTGTCCTGCTCCAGCCAGGAGTGCGGATCTTTCCAGTAAAGATTTGGCTACTGCCGCATGTTGCATTTACTTAAAAGAATTATTAGAGTGCAAAATGTTCCTAATTTTTTTAATGTCAAAAGTATTTTTCTTTCCTACAACTAAAAATGGCTTTTGAATTGTTGAAATTAAAAGGGCTTAAATAAAAGTAGTTTTGGGGTAAGACTAGGTATGAGAAATATCAACCTAAAAAGGAGCTTACTGGAAAGTATTATGAGGAACTGAATTTAAGATTTAGAATGAAATGACTGTCAAGCTGCTTGTGTATTATGTCAGCAAATCTGCAATTCATGTTTCTTATTACTTTAGGAAAATAAGTGTTTTCATACTTTGTTTAAAAAGACTACTAATTACCGTATATACTCGTTCATAAGCCGAATTTTTTTAGTAAAAAATGGAAGCATCAGAGAAGGGGGTCGGCTTATGAACGGGTATAGAGCGGGAGAGGTGGGACACAGCTCCTCCCTCCCCCCCCCGCACCAACATTCGGGGCAAGGAGAGGCAGCACAGCCAGAAGGGAAGAGGCAGGGCCAGAGTCTCTCCGCTTCTGGCCACGCTGCTCTCCCCCCAGCCTCCAAAGTAGCTGCAGCTCTGGAGCTGGCAGGCTGCGGCCGTGCCGCCTGGCCCTACCCGCCAGAGCACGTTGTGGCCTTGCCGCCCGGCCTGCCTGCCAGAGCATGCTGCAGCCACACCACGCAGCCCCACCCACCAGAGCAGGCTGTGGCCGCGCCTCCTGGCCCACTGGAGCACGCTGCGGCCGTGCCACCTGCCCTAGCCCACCGGACCATGCTGCGGATGCGCCGCCTGGTCTGGCCTGCCAGAGCAGCTCTGGCCAGGCTAGAGACATCCTCCCCTGGTCCGCCCCAGCTAAGGTGGGAAGGGATGAGATGGGGAGAGTGGGGGTCCCGGGCTAGGGGTAGGGTCACGTGGAGGGTGATCACAGCGATTACTCCCCTGACCCCCAGCTTCTTCCCCTCCCCCCAAATTTCCCCACCAGTTGCTGTCCTGGCCTGTCAGGGTAAGCAGCTGGCACTCCGGGACAGCTTGTTTACTTAGGTTTACCTCCGTGCGTGTGGACTCTTGAGGTAAACAAACCGTCTCTGCCCACCAGTGGCTTATCCTGATGGCCTGGGAGCCAAAGTTTGCCGACCCCTGAATTATAGGGTCGGCTTACGAATGGGTCATAAAAAATTTCCATTTTTACTTATCCATCTTGGAGGAGTCGTCTTATAAATGAACCGGCTTATGATCGAATATATACAGTATATTTAAAACAGCTACATGCATTTTCTCCCGTGCATTCCAATAAACTGGTTGTAAATCTCTGCCAAAACTGCTGTAGCTCATATTTAAGAAAATAAACAAGCCACGACAATAGCATGTAAAATAGAATGAGTATTAAGATATCAGTCTTCAGCTAGTGTGACAAGTTAACATTTTTTTAAAAAGGCTAATATCTAATGACTAAGGCTGTGAGTCTTTCACGGAGGTCAGGGAACTCTGTGACTTCCACAGTGGCTGGTGTGGCTGATCCCATGGCCTTCCAAGCAGCTGGGGCGGCCCTGGGGCCAGCCGCACCAGCCACTGCTCCGGCGGCCCCCCGGCAACTAGTCCCAAGCAACTGGTCCCAGGTGCTGCCCCGGAGCAGTGGTCTGGGAGCAGGGGCACACCAGGCTGCCCCCCACCCAGAGGAGGAGCAACATCCACTGGAGCATCCCTTCCTCCCCAGCACCTAAGATTTAGTCATGGGTATTTTTAGTAAAAGTCACAGACAGATCAGTGGCTGTGACTTTTTGGTTATTGCCGTGACCTGTCCGTGACTTTTACTAAAAATACCCATGACTAAATCGTAGCCTTATTAATGATATTAGGTGTGTCTTCATTATGTAAATACTACTTCTTTAGATGTCCCACCTATGTCATTCACAACAGTGTTGCTAATGCTGTCCATTACTGCTGTAGGTGACAATTGCAACATCCAAGACCATAGTACAATTTTCTGTAAATCTCAAATTCTCTGCTAAGTAAAAAGTCCACCAAACTTAGTTTAAAAACTACTTTAAGTCTTTAATAATGGCTTGGATAAATATAGAAAATGACTGCTCTAAGATCTAGTACACTTAATACAAATGCTGAGAACCAATATTGCTGGTTAAGTGTAGGAAACACTTCTCACAATTGTGTATGTGTTTTTTGGGACCAAATGAGTCTGTTGTTCTGTTTTTAGACCTGTAATTGGATTAGCCATCAACTTGTTTGGCTGAACAAAGGAGCAATTAGTAATGCTCTCCTCATGATGTGTAATTATTCATTAGTTCACATAGAGTTCTCACAGCTTGACTGTATTTTTTATTATGTCTTGTCTTGTGCTAGCCACTGTTGAATTATGCAGCTCCTGCTCTGATGACCTTCTTGTACAAGTCTACCTTTTTAACCTCTTGTTTGCAAATATTCACAGCTTTCACTCTACTCCTGTCCAACTCATGAGTCTAAATATGTGGAGGAACCACAAACACAATTGGAAGAGGGGATCTCATATCTGCGGCATTCTGTGGAGCCATATACAGCCTGGTGTCAGGTATAGCTGTTTTATCTTACGGAAGTACTGGTATGTTTCCATAGTTAAGGATGATTGAGGATTTTGCTTGTGACAGGACATTAAAACCTGTCTTGATCTGAATTCGTGAATTGCTTTTTAAAAAAAAGTAGAAAGACATCTCTGAGGGGTCTGAATATTTAAGGATATTTTAGTCATTAGGAAATGTTTCTGGAAAAAGAAATCGTTCTTTTTTTCTGCCATTGTGCATGGTATATTTCACCAAATCTTGTACCCCTTTTTGGGGGAAAAAAACACACAAAAAAAACTTTAGAATCCTTCCCCCCCAAACTTCTAAACTCAACCTTGATCTCCCTTGTCTGAGCTGCAAAAACCTCCCCCCACCAACCCCAAATCTTAAGGGTTTTTTTTTTTTTTAAACAATTTCTCCTTACCTGAAAAATAGCAGAGTTACTATCAACCCCCAACTCCCCTTTCTTTGTGTAGGTTGTTGCCTTTTGTGGCAGTTAGCAGGAAAAGGGAGGGAGGAAATTAGATTACTACAATGTACATAATAAATCGTATAATGTAGAAATTGTATAACATATGCAAAGCATTGTTCTCTGTACAGATCATTTTCACCTAGGTTTTCTGTTGTTCTCTCAAGTACAATTAAATTATATACAATAAAAGTTAAAGGACTGAACAACAATATTAAAAAAGGAGGCCCTTCAGGCTTTTAAAGCTGTGGCACCCGTGGTGTTTTCCTACCAAAAACACAGCTCAAGGAAGGACAAAGGAAATATATTAAGTGTAACTGGTTCCCCACCCCACATGTCTCCCCTGCTACTTCAAACAAAAGAGGAGCAGCAGTCATTATTGCTAAGCACATACCATTCCATTTAGGAGACAAATACATAAAGACCACTCATTCAGACTCTTTTAAAGCAGTATCCAGACGTACCTTGATAAACAAAGAATCCTATGTTAAAAAGGAAGAGACGTATGACAACATAAGTAGAAAGGCTCAAGCATCTACATCAGACCAATCCCAGAAAGTAAACAAGTAATTAATTGAAGCCAGAGGTAAACGAGGCCTATTACAGGCTGAAAAGGCAGCCAGATTTACAATACAACTCTATCACAAAAAAGCAACAAAAGCAATTGGCTACTTGCTAACAGGTTTAAAAAATACATCAGATAATAAATGCATGCCTCCAATCTGGAAGAATCCAAATGAACGAGAAACAGGTTTCAAGGACATAAAGACACTTGCAGATTTATATAGGAGACTCTGCATTGGGGCCATCTGTTCCTAAACAAACAAAAGCTTATCTCATTTAATGCAAGGCTACCTGAAATAGATCAGACAAGGAGATTAAACCTGATGAAATTATATAAATTATTGAAATTACTTGAAAATGATAACTCCCAAGGCCCTGAATGGTTTTCCCCCTAGATTTCTGCATATTTTTCAGAGCACAGCTAGCACAACCACTATTAGGGTCTTTTTCCTCTTTCAGTATTTTATTTAAGACCGCCAATACCTGGTGAGATGCACAAATTGTAGTAATACCAAATTCTGGTAAAGACCTATTCAGTTGCATGTTATAAAGACCCATCTCTTTGATAAATCAAGACACTGAGATCTATTTGAAGCAAATAAACTTGGGGCGGGGGGGGAATCTCCATTCCTCTATATAGACAGTCCAGACCAGTCTTGTGTTAAATAGGCAGTTGACAGACAACATTCAGAGTTCTTGGCATTTTTTTTATCTGAATCAACCAAAGAACTCCACTTTTTATCATTAGATGCGAAAAAGCTTTTGATAGTGAATTGGCAGTTTCTGAAGGGCACCTTAACCCTGGAGGCATTTGGCTTAGGCCCCAGATTTTGGATATTTGTTCTGTACTCATCCAAATGCCGCAACAGGAGTTAATGTACACGTATCGGAAAGATTTCCCCTTTTTAGGTGTGTATGCCAGAGATGCACCTTCCTGGCTCTTCTCTTTGCTATGGTTTTGAAGCTGTTTGCACAGGTAGAAATAATCCAAATGGATGGAATATACAGAGAACCCAGGGAGCATAATCTAACCTTCTATGTAGATCAGGCCAATGGGGGCTGTGGGAAGTGGCACGGGCCAAGAGATGTGCTGGCCGCTCTTCCTGCAGCCCCCATTGGCATGGAGCGGTGAACTGCGGCCAGTGGGAGCCGCGATCGGCTGAACCTGCGGACACGGCAGGTAAACAAACCAGCCTGGCCCGCCAGGGGCTTTCCCTGAACAAGCAGCGGACCAGCTTTGAGAACCACGGATGTAGATGATACATTGGCATTTGTGACAAACTCTTCTGAGACATTACCTGATGTGCGAGAGGAGATACTGAAATTGGGTAAAGTTTCAGGTTTTAAGGTAAACTACGATAACTCTGAACTTCTGGATGTTGACATGCACCCTGACCTGAAGGCGGGGATGGGGAAAAAAGGGGGACGCACATATATGAATGGATGACCACATCATTAAAATACACAGGAGTACATGTATTTAAAAAAAAAGGCAGGATCTTAATCAGAGGGCATGAAATATAACAATTTCAACCCTCTGATTAAGAAATTCGAACAGATTTAGAAATTTGGTCAAACTATGGAATCTCATAGCTAGGTAAAATTATGTTAATCATAATGAATATCTTTCCTCAAATCAATTTTTTTTCTTACAAATGTTGCCGATCGTCATCCCGGGGAAACCTCTTCAAGATTAGCAATCCATGTAAAACAAGTGTATTTGGGGATACAAGAAGATAAGTCAAATAGGCTACCAAGATCTTGGCAAAAGGGGGGAGTGGTGCTTTCAAACATTAAACTGTATTTTTGTGCAAGAAATTTGGATCACTTTCAACCATAATAAATATATGAGAGAGCAGGTACATTGTTCTACAGTCAGACTCTTATGATCCTTGGGATAAAGGAAATCTCTAGGCTAAAACCAACATCCACCCTTTTTTGAGAGCAGCAATAGACTACGGGATAACAAAAAAAACTAAGCCCTTACCCATTGTCCATAGCTGAAAACACTGAATTCAACTCTAATAAAATTCTGGGAAGCTACATGTCCTGGGAGCTTATTGATAGTATGAGATTTGGTCAAGTATTCAGAGAAGCTACATTCAGATGGTTTGAAGAGCTTCAACAGCTTGCAGAAGATATTAAAGTTCTGCGGTATGAATATTTGCAACTGAGAAAGTTTTCAATCCACAATCTTCCAAAAACGATCATAAGCAAAAAAAAAATTGACAGATTTTGAAAAATTACTCATCGAACCTATGAAACACAAGCGTCTACTTTCCATCTTTAGATGAAGTTATTTTAAGTTGTCACTGTGATACTGGCAGACTGGGTGCTGGCTCTTGCCAAGGTTTTAGACCTCAGCCAAGCACTGACTAATTCATTGCTGGAAACCAGTCTGTTGCACCTGTGTTTAGTATGGTTAAGATGGGTATTGGATTTATAACAACGTGTTTAGACATTATGAAATGCTTGTAAATTGTTGCATGTGTTAATCTCACTTATAATTTCTTTATCACATAAGATAATATTTAAGTTTTTGGTTTGTAACTAAAAACTGTTTGCTCTAAAACTGTCCCCCCCTCAGTCAGGAGGGATATCTCCTAACCATCAAGAAGGCCTATCAAAACTAAATGAGCCATTGTGAGACATCACAATATGAAGACTTTAATTGCCCTTTACTTCCAATGAAGAGGCTGCTTGCAAAAGGTCTTGTCCCATCAGCTTGAATTCTGGAAGAAGGAAATAAAAATAGCTGCCTGCCAAGAAAATTTTTCATCTCTCTTTTGCTATTTGGACTGTCACTGAGTTAGAGCTACAAAACCAAAGCAGAGATCCCCAGGGTCAACTTGGGTTAGCCCTAAAAGACATTCAGAGCTGACAGATTGCTACATCTCTCACCTTTTAAAACCATGGACTGTAACTCATTTGTGTATATATGCTTGCCTGCTTTAACGTTATAATAACTCTCTCATTTCTTTTCTTAGTTAATAAATCCTTAGATAGCTTACTATAGAATTGGCTACAGGTGTTGTCTTTGGTGTGAGATCTAAGGTGCAAATTGACCAGGAGTTAGTAACTGGTCCTTTGGTAGAGGGAGTATCCTGAACATTATTGTTTGTTTGTTTTGGTGTAAAGTGATTGCCTGTCACTAAATCCAGTTTGTCTGGGTGGCAAGATAGACTGGAATGCCCGAGGGGAGTATCTTTTGACTCCATGGTAATATTGTTATAGTGCTTTAGGAGTTCACACTTGTTACTGGGTTGGTGAAATCTAATTATAGAACATACAACCAGTTTGGATTGTCTGCCCTGCTTCTTGGCGGTCTTCCCTGAGTCATGAGCCACTACAGACAACGTGATAATTTGAGTAGTCTTGGCAGGATTCACATGCCACAGGTCAGTTTGTCTTATAGATCATAACCCAGCACTTTTGAAAGTGTAAACTTGGTATTGAGAGTTTTTAAAGGTTAACAAATAGTCACAGAAAGAACATAAGCACGAGAGAATGATGGCAGAGCTGTGCATCAGGGAGTCTGAGGCAACTCAAGCAGCAGTCAAAGCCAATGAAGAGGCTGAGGAGAGAGCCCACCAAAGATGCATGGCTAATGAACAGTTCGAGAAGTTCCATGTCTTTGGTGTGCTAACTAGAAGCTGAGGAGAGGGCACACCAGAAACAGATGGAAGCTTATATATTACAGCTCAAAGTACTGGAGCACCAAAAGGAGCATCCTCAGTCAGTGAGTACACCCCCCTCCCTGCCCCTCAGCTCAAGGGAGTGGAGAAGGTCTGCCCTGAAGTTGGCTTTCACGGTTATGAGCCACTCCAAACTGTGTGACATCATCAGAGGAAGACCGCACATTCATAAAAACGTGGAACATGGACTTGGGTATGGAAATGAAGAACAAAGATTGGGAACATACATGGATCAGTGTGTCAGGAACCTGAGGGACCAATGGTACCTAACCTGTCTTAAAATCAAATGCATCTATGGTACAGGGATGGGCAGATGCTTGCGAGCATGTAATGAAATGGGCGTCTTCACAGATGACGGACCTGTCAAAAAATTAGGACATTTTGGATAGAGATTGGGAACTCTACTAAGGAACGCTGGTTGCCAGCTGTCAGATAACTGGCATAATTGTGAAAATTCTGCACTGTCTGAAAGCCATAAAGAACTTTATGACCCATCTCTTAGCTGCAGCAAGTATCACAGTTGCAAGGTGGTAAAAGAGAAATCAATTAACTGGTTGCAAAAAGTAGGGGAAATACTAGTATTGGAAAAGTTGACCCATCAAGTCAGAGTTCTGCAAGAAAGAGAAGAAATATACTCCCCTAAAAACGTGGTGGAATGTCTGGGAAAGAATCATCCCCCACCAGATAATCTGAGAGACTGAGGACTTTCTTTGAATACTGAGGATGGGAGAAAGTGTTAGACTGCTGTCTTACTCGTTGAGCATTACCCTGTGTATCAAACTTGCATATGTTTGTTTTTTGTGGAATTGTACAGTTATGAGTGTTTTTATAATTTATTGCATCTAATTTTTTAAAAAAATATTTCATACAAAAAGGCTTATTAAATTAATTGAAATGCCTTCAAGAACAAATTTAGAAAACTGTTTGAGATCCCAGGTTTGACGGGGGAAAACCCTGTTTGAGAGAGAGATATCAAACAACCCCCACTTCCCAATTTAGAAATACACAGATAAAAGTGAGTGTTCTCTGTCAGAACGTGGCCCCAGCCCTCCTCTCTGAGTAGGCACCAGTTCATTACGATAGGATTGAACAACTGAATCCCATGTGCTTCTAAACTTCCTTGGTCTGGATAGTGACTGATCATTCTTCCTAGCCCATGTCACTCAAGCGTGTGTCAGATACCCTTCTTGGCAATGGGACCCTGCAATCTGGCTGTGTAGACCCCAGAACCAGTGCCACAGCCCTCTGGAGCTCCCTGTTGTTTAAACATGTTCACCAGCTGTCACTGTGCCTCAGTGGGTCACAACTGAAAATACCAGATTCAGGACAAAATGCTAAGAAATAGGGCAAACGCACCCCAAAACTGGTGGTTATTCTTCCATAAGATATACCTAGTCAGCAACAAAAGTAAACTTTGGCTAACAAGAAGTCAGAAATGCAGTCTCCTTAGGTATCCCAGTCCTTGTATCACCATCCAGACACTAGGCTTAATGATGAGTGGTTATTGAAAACCAATTTAATCAAACAAAGGGGTCTTCTGATCCCAAAGGACCAGCCACAAACCCAGGTCAATATATAACTCAGATCTTACCCAATAATCACGCTGTTGCCAATCCTTTAGTATCTAATGTCTAAAGGTTTATTTATAAGAGGGAAAAAAAGAAAGAGGTGAGAGTTAAAATGGTCAAAGGAATCAAATACATACAATAATTGCAAAGTTCTTGGATCAGGTTTGTAGCAGTGATGGAATAAACTGCTGTCTTAAGTCTCTGGTTGCTTCCAAAAGATTGGAATGTCCTGAGTCCCTTGGTTAGAATGATCCCATTAATATAAGTTCCAGCACACCCCTCAGCCCGCACCACTTCCCGCAGCCCCCATTGGCCTGGAGTGGCAAACCGCAGCCAGTGGGAGTTGTGATCAGCCGAACATGTGGATGTGACAGGTAAACAAACTGGCCCGGCCTGCCAGGGGACTTACCCTGGTGGGCCACATGCCGAAGGTTGCCGGTCCCTGCTCTAAGCTATGCCTGTCCCCCTCATGGGTTCTGGGTAGAGTCTCATTCAGTCATTGGTCTTCTGGTAGCAAATCTTTGTTTCACTAGGGTACAACCATTCAATGTCAATGTCCCTTGATTCCTCTGTCACAGCTTGCTAGATAGCCTGTCCACTGAGTTGTCAAATCCCTGTTACAAAATGGATGCACAACAATGCCACACTAAAGGTGCCAATCAAAATGGAGATTGAAATGCATAGCCTTTTCAAAATAAAATGGGTTTTCCAATTTGACACTGAGAGAATCCCTGATGTGTCATACCCGTTACTGTGGTATTTGGGCTCCCATGTTAACTGGGATCTGAAAGGCTCTCTGCTTATGGCTGTTTAGATGCAGGGTCTGACCTCTTTAAATTCCTGTGTTCTGTTGGTTGCCTGGAACAACCAGTGTAAACATCATGCTGGGAGTGGAACTTCAGAGAGGGCTGACCTGTCTGGAAGTTCAGTTGGACTGACTGAGAGTATTTACTGTTCTGTACTGTAAAGCTCTGTGGTCTGTTAATCTCCTACCCTGCCTTATTTTTGTTTACATAGTAATAATTTATATAGTATGACACACCTTGAAGTCTTTTAAACTGCGATTTGAGGACTTCATTAGCTCAGACATAAGTTAGGGATTTGTTACAGGAGTTGGTGGGTGAGATTCCGTGGCCTGCGTTGTGCAGGAGGTCAGACTAGATGATCGTAATTGTCCCTTCTGACCTTAAAGTCTCTGATTCTATGGTGCGGTATGTATTGCCCACTTCTTCGTGACTGATAGCTTTCCTGTCTGCAATATCACCATACTGTGGTGTTTTTAACAGACATAGTTGACGCAGTAGGCAAGGAAAGTGCAAGATTTATGGACTTGATTTAGACTACTTTGATCTCAAGGAGAGTTTTTCTCCCATTGTGTTACAGAAAGTAGCATTTGGGGGGGGGGGGCTCTTTCAGATGATATTTAAAAATTGTTTTAATCCCAGAAAAACATGAAAACCAGTTTTGAGTAGATTCATATACCATTTTATGCCTTTGATAATTAACTGTTTAGAAAAATTGTTTAAAAGGCTACTTTAACTATTCAAAGCTGTAAAACAGAGAGCATCATACTCTGCATGACAGAAGTTCAGGCTTTTATTAACATGGTATAAAACCTTTAGACCTTGCTCTTTTGTACCAGCTGATAGCATAACCAACTCTCATAAACTGATTTATTTATGCTTAAATCTACCCCATGTGAACTCTTTCTCCGTGGTAGATTTTGTTGTTGTTACTGCTGCAAATAAAGAAATAAGAGTCCTAAAGATATTGTTCCCTTACCCAGTATACTAATTTAGTGCTTTCATTTCCTTGTACCTGAAATTTAGGGTGTAAAATTATTTAAGCGGTATTGCAAGATTGTTCTCTACATCTTAACTCTATGCATGTGTGTATTACCTATTGATTTGTTTACCTCTCTGGTGGTAGTTTTGTGCAGTATCTCCCTGTAAATATTAAGATGTTCTGCTTCTGTCAAGGCAGGCTTCAGTGCATTTGTATGATTAAATTTCTCAGTAGCTGAAGAATAAGAGCAGTGTGAATTCTTGCTTCGTGAGCTGAGTGCTTCCAGTACAGGAGAAGTCTTGAAGTTATTCCTGCAGTTGGGACAACTGTCAGTAGCTCCAGCACTGAGCCTCTGGACTAATTCATTTTTTTCATGAATTAAATTGGTGTGCGTGTGTGTTTAACCCTCATACCCTCCAAGAATACTGTTATACCGATTTGTCATAATCTAGTCTGGCAAAAGAGAAAATAATTGCATTCAAAATCAGTAATGTGTCTCCATGGATCACTAGCAATGAGTTATTGTATAGCTATGTGGCCGCCTTCTTCTGTGATAACTCATTTATTTCGTAATGCATGGATATGCCAAGATACCCGAGCATGGTGTGGTAGGAGAGCAGCTGCATAATTCCTTAATTTCTGCTCTATGATCAGGAGCTTGGTGTAGTGCTAACTTTTGTCTTCTCTTAATTTTTGAGGCAGTGGACGCCATCTTCATTCAGAATTTACAGATGAAAATATTCCTTGCTGTGTTTAATGTCAAGTGTAAAACTAGGCAAACAGAACTGGGAGTGGAGAAGGGGACAGAAGGGAAGAGGTCTTGGTAGCATGGATAAAATCAGAACTGCACATATGTACCAGAGAAGTCCCTTTAGTTTTCCGAATACTCTATGCTGACTGTGAGATCGTTCAGTTTTGGCAGAAAACAATGCTTAATTTTGTTTGCTGATTTGATCCTGAATAAAAAGACCTGCAAGCATATTTAACAGTCTCGAACATACAAGGCTGTTGTGCCTGAATTGACATGGAATGTATAAAACTAATGTTGTTGCTCTTCATCAGGTTATTAATCAAGTTACTTCTGTTTTGCTATTGTATATTTAATCATCTTCTTCTTTTTTTTTTTAAGGCTCTTTACACTAAAGCTATGCCCAAAGTAGAAAGAACTGTTGAACGTGGTAGAGGTAAATCAGCTTACATTTTTCTTTACTAATAGGTGAGGTGCTTGATGGGGAAAAATTATGATGCATGGCTATGGTTACATGTGCCTTCTCTTAGCTCAAAGCTCCCTTAAACATTGTTCAGCACATTGTGTGAGTAAAGGAACTTCAAATCTTTCTGCTATTTGTGCTATGGATTTATTGGATTTCTTTTGTTGAGCATCATGGTATTATGCATTTGATAATTAAAAGCATAGTCCTGTGTCTCTCGTAAACAGTGCAAGAGTAAGGGCTGGTCTACACCAAAAACTTAAGCAACGTAGCTGGGTTGAGCTAGGGGTGTAAAAAAAATTAACAACCCTGAGAGATGTAGTTAAACTGACCAAAGCCCCAGCATACACACAGCTAGGTCATTCTCGCCCCTTTCTCTCTAGGGGGTGGATTAACTACAGCAATGGAAAAACCACTTCTGTCTCTGTAGCAAGTGACTACATTATGGCACTATACAGGAACACCTGCAGCATCCATGGTGTGGACAGGCTCCAAGTAATGGGACCACGTAAAGAACATCCACAGTATCAGTTAAAGGAGCTGTCATAAATATAAAGGGAAGGGTAAACCCCTGTAAAATTCCTCCTGGCCAGAGGAAATCTCCTCTCACCTGTAAAGGGTTAAGAAGCTAAAGGTAACCTCGCTGGCACCTGACCAAAATGACCAATGAGGAGACAAGATAATTTCAAAAGCTGGGAGGAGGGAGAGAAACAAAGGGTATGTGGGTCTGTCTATAGTTTGTCTTTGCCGGGGATAGACCAGGAATGAAGCCTTAGAACTTTTAGTAAGTAATCTAGCTAGGTACGTGTTAGATTATGATTTCTTTAAATGGCTGAGAAAAGAATTGTGCTGAATAGAATAACTATTTCTGTCTGTGTATCTTTTTTGTAACTTAAGGTTTTGCCTAGAGGGGTTCTCTATGTTTTGAATCTAATTACCCTGTAAAGTATTTACCATCCTGATTTTACAGGGGGGATTTTTTTTTATTTCTATTTACTTCTATTTCTATTAAAAGTCTTCTTGTAAGAAAACTGAATGCTTTTTCATTGTTCTCAGATCCAAGGGTTTGGGTCTGTGGTCACCTATGCAAATTGGTGAGGCTTTTTATCCAACATTTCCCTGGAAAGGGGGGGTGCAAGTGTTGGGAGGATTGTTCATTGTTCTTAAGATCCAAGGGTCTGGGTCTGTAGTCACCTAGGCAAATTGGTGAGGCTTTTTACCAAACCTTGTCCAGGAAGTGGGGTGCAAGGTTTTGGGAAGTATTTTGGGGGGAAAGACGTGTCCAAACAGCTCTTCCCCAGTAACCAGTATTTGTTTGGTGGTGGTAGCGGCCAATCCAAGGACAAAGGGTGGAATATTTTGTACCTTGGGGAAGTTTTGACCTAAGCTGGTAAAGATAAGCTTAGGAGGTTTTTTTTCATGCAGGTCCCCACATCTGTACCCTAGAGTTCAGAGTGGGGGAGGAACCTTGACATGGTGGCAGAGTGGTGGGATTAACCTGAAATCATTTTGAGATCCAGTTGAGATTTTTTTTTTGAACTAGAAATACAGATTTTAAAAAAGGAGATTTTTTTTTTCTTTCCTTTGGAAAGGAAGTCCAGAAGCAGCTGAAACTGAAAGCAGCTTGTTTTTTTTCTCTGCTTTGTGGCCAAGCAGAGACAAAAGGGGATTATCTTTGTGAATTGCAGGTTTTCTTTGCCTGGAGGCAGGGTACTTAACTCCTGCAGGGAAATTCACAGTCTTCCAACCCAGAGTTTTTTTTTTTTCCCTAAAAGTAAATAGAAGGGGGGGTGTTCTACCCATTTGCCTGGAGACAAAAGTGGCAAGGGTTTTTTTTTTTTTGGATTTTGATTTTTTACAAGGAGCACAAGTTTAAAAAGGAAACTTGGTTTTTCTTTGGGCTGGGTAAACAGGTTTCAAAGTAGCTGGAAGTTTTTGCTTTGATTTGGGCCCAGAGCAGAGACAAGGGAATTGTCTTTTTTTTTTTTTGTAGGCTGACAATCACTATCAGAGAATAGGTATTCTATTCCAGCACAGCAAAATTTTACAGCCAAGTTTTTTTTTTGTTTATTTCTAAACCTCGGGTGTAAAGTTAGTTAAAAACAGAGAGGTTAGAATGACAAAATCTGCGGCTCGACTACGGCTGGAATTAGCCAGATTTCAGGCTGAGGAAAGACAAAGGGAACATGAAAGACAGATAGAACTCATGCGGCTGAAGAAGGAGGAGAAGGAACAAGAAAGGGAGGCAGCGAAAGAGGCAGAACAACACCAAGCGGCTGCTCACAGGAGAGCTATGGAAGCAAGGGACAAAGAACTGGAGGAGAAGAAAAAAGAGAGGAAGTATGTGGAGGAGATAGAGAAGATAAAGGCTCAGGAGAATATCCCAACAAACCCTAGCTATCCTTCTCCAAGTACCACTTCCCATCCCAGAAAGTTCCCCACCTACAAAGCAGGCGATGATACTGAGGCCTTCCTAGAAAACTTCGAAAGGGCCTGCCTTGGGTACAACATCTCTACTGACCAATACATGGTAGAGCTGAGGCCGCAGCTCAGTGGACCCTTAGCTGAGGTGGCAGCTGAAATGCCTAAAGAACACATGAACAAGTATGAACTGTTTAAATCCAAGGCGAGAGTCAGAATGGGGATAACACCCGAGCAGTCTCGTCGGAGGTTCAGAGCCCTAAGGTGGAAACCAGAAGTGTCAAGGTTCCTCCCCCACTCTGAACTCTAGGGTACAGATGTGGGGACCTGCATGAAAAAAAACCTCCTAAGCTTATCTTTACCAGCTTAGGTCAAAACTTCCCCAAGGTACAAAATATTCCACCCTTTGTCCTTGGATTGGCCGCTACCACCACCAAACAAATACTGGTTACTGGGGAAGAGCTGTTTGGACACGTCTTTCCCCCCAAAATACTTCCCAAAACCTTGCACCCCACTTCCTGGACAAGGTTTGGTAAAAAGCCTCACCAATTTGCCTAGGTGACTACAGACCCAGACCCTTGGATCTTAAGAACAATGAACAATCCTCCCAACACTTGCACCCCCCCTTTCCAGGGAAATGTTGGATAAAAAGCCTCACCAATTTGCATAGGTGACCACAGACCCAAACCCTTGGATCTGAGAACAATGAAAAAGCATTCAGTTTTCTTACAAGAAGACTTTTAATAGAAATAGAAGTAAATAGAAATAAAAAAAAATCCCCCCTGTAAAATCAGGATGGTAAATACTTTACAGGGTAATTAGATTCAAAACATAGAGAACCCCTCTAGGCAAAACCTTAAGTTACAAAAAAGATACACAGACAGAAATAGTTATTCTATTCAGCACAATTCTTTTCTCAGCCATTTAAAGAAATCATAATCTAACACGTACCTAGCTAGATTACTTACTAAAAGTTCTAAGGCTTCATTCCTGGTCTATCCCCGGCAAAGACAAACTATAGACAGACCCACATACCCTTTGTTTCTCTCCCTCCTCCCAGCTTTTGAAATTATCTTGTCTCCTCATTGGTCATTTTGGTCAGGTGCCAGCGAGGTTACCTTTAGCTTCTTAACCCTTTACAGGTGAGAGGAGATTTCCTCTGGCCAGGAGGGATTTTACAGGGGTTTACCCTTCCCTTTATATTTATGACAGGAGCATCTAGGATAATTGGACCAGGCAGCGAACAAGATGCTATCTGTTCATGGGCAGCTTTATTTGCCCTTACCTGTGTCATTCAAGATTAGCTGGCCAAAATCTGACCTCTCCAATCTCACTATGGGGTTGCCTGGGTTGGTGGGACATGAGAGAAGACACAAACTACTCACACTTTGGCAGTGTTCTCAAATTAATCTGAGCTGACTGTTTTAAATTCAATAACTGAATCTGGACATTTCTCATCTCTCTCTAAACTATCCCAATCTTATGAACATCTACATAGGGAATTCTTTTTATATTTCTGATCTTTCTCATCACCTCTTTCTAGATTACTTTCTATTTCTGCTATATCTTTGAGATAGGGTGACCAAAACGGACTTCAGTGAGGCACAACATGGGCATAGGGATCTGCTCGCGCAGCGTTGGGGCACAAGAAAGGATGTCATAGCTTTTAGATCATTCTTTATTTTGCACCTAAATCAGCCTTTCTTATTTACCAGTTCTTGTACTACAAACACAATTTAACTGAACATCTTCTTGAACAGCCACAAACACACAAAAGGAAATACCTTTTACACGCTCTCCCAAATAACCCTTGGGAGCTTATTGCCTCAAGATTATTTTGAGGCCAAGAATTAATAAAAGGATAACATATTTATATGGATATTGATTACATCCACCCTTGAATCAGGTAAATTGATAAAGTTAGAGATATAACATTTCTGTTTTCAGAGCATAGATGTATTATTAACTGGTGATACTGGATAGAAACTTCCTCTAAAGGCAGTTTATTCCATAATTATAAATTTCTTGCATCTCCTGAAGCATCTGGGACTGGCCACTGTTAGAAACAGGGTGCTGGACTGTTGCTCTAGTCTTGGCAATTCCTATGTTACGATGAAAGAAAAAGAATCACCTTTTAAATTACCTTAATTCTGGGGCCTGGTGCAGCAAGGGATTATCTAAGTTTATATACATGCATAAGTTGGGGGGCAGGGGAGGACGGGACATCTTTTTATGTTAAAAGAACAGGAGTACTTGTGGCATCTTAGAGACTAACAAATTTATTTGAGCATAAGCTTTCATGGGCTACAGCCCACTTCATCGGCTGCATGAAGTGGAAAATACTGTAGGATGATTTTATATACACAGAGACCATGAAACAATGGGTGTTACCATGCACACTATAACGAGAGTGATCAGTTAAGGTGAGCTATTACCAGCAGAGGAGAGAGAGAGAAAATCTTTTGTAGTGTTGATCAAGATGGGCCATTTCCAGCAGTTGTTGTATACTTTTAATGGCAAATTAAAATAATTGTTTGGATTTCATTTTTAACTGAAATTGTGTGAATGAGGAAGTAAAATAAATGCACAGTTGTCTTCCTGGTTTTGTCAGCTGACTAAAACAAAGCATAACATGACAAAACCACAAGAGGTTTTGTATCAGACAGCAAACAGCAGGAAACTCAGCTAATGGGGAAATGAAATTGCATGCCTAACGAGGTGGCAACAGGATATAAATGTAACTGTTTTGTAAATACCAACACTATTGATGCAACTGATGAGAGCCTAATAAACTAAAGTTGAGTTATGGACTCATTTCCCTCCCTCCAAATTACACTAGTTTCTGAAAACATTTTTTGTGTAGTAGACTAATTTTAAAAATTGTTCTACAATGCTGATGTTCTGTTAAGTGGGTGGCAGGAGGTCAAGGGGAGGGGAGCCCCTTCTGGCTTAATAAATGAGTGTTCATAGATCATTGCCTTCCAATACTTATTAGTGTTAGGTATTAATATGAAGCACTTGAATAATGATAGTCTTTGGAAATTTTAGTAAAACTGCTTTCTGTTTTCTGAAACTTAAATATCTGTTCACACTGGAAATAGTGAAATTCTGTTTCCTCTCTCACATTCTCACACATGCGCGCGCGCACACACCTTGTTAAAAAGTGTGTGTGTATGTAATATATATTCTTTAAATTAAATTTTGAAAATTTATTTATAAGTATTACTCTAGCAAACTCTAAAAATACAAGATTTTTACATGCGCTTTCCTGAAATGGACTGACTCTAAAGATTTTTTTTTTCCTTCTCCACACCTATCTTTCTATTGTATTGGGAAATAAGGACTTTAACAGAATCAAGGGGTAGCTAGAACCATTAGATTGTGACATTCTGCAAAATGACTCTGCTTCTACTGCAGGAAGCCCACAGCTTTGATGGCATATAGAACTCATAACTGTGCCAGTCAGTCTGTCACCTAAAACACCCTTACAAAAGCAGTTTGAAAAAGCAAAATGCTGCGATGAACAGATCCTCTTTTCCAAAGGCAAACGATAACATGTAACAGTCTGCATGAAAATATGTGCCTCCTAGAACTTTCAAGAAACATTAATAATGTTTCGATTAATGTCCCCCAGATAAATGAAGCAAGTCTGCCAGTGAATCAACAAGTAGTTCATATATGTGTCAATAGAGAAGATTGCAGAACTTTTAATTTTTTTGCCACTAGAGCCAAATGACAGTAAAATAGTGTTTTGTAACACTTGCTCGTATGTGTTAGCAGTTCATTTTCATCATAAGGTCTTTCCATTACATTGATGCATTGTGGTCTGATTTCATTTTAGAAAGTTGTGAATTTCTCAAAAATCCCCCGCCAGGGTTTTACCCAAGGCTTGGTGTGATTGGTTTTGCTGGAATTGTTGGACTCTCTCTTTCTAGAGGTAGGTGCTCTTTTCAAATGGCTTATTTTATGATGTTGGGGTAAATCATTTAACATCCAATAAAAATGAACACATCTTTAACTACAATATGTGCAATTAAATCAGGATTCAGAAATGTATCTTGCTGCACATTATTTCTGCTACAAAAGTTTTTTTTTATATTGTTTAATTTCAGTGTTTATGGATTCTTTTGGTTACAGAAACTTGGTCTATAAAAGACACCAATACTGAATGGTGCTTATAGTAATTAATATGATAAAATCTAATAGGAACACTGGAATTGCAATTTATCAACCAAATTGAATGCTAAAGCATTCAGTTTATAAAAATCTTTTTCTTGATTTAATTGCACTACCTCTGACAGTCCCAGTCTCAGTGTGGTGGTGTGTTTTTTGAAGGGGGGAAAAAAAAGTAATTTTTAGTTAATGATGTAAGGGAAATTGGATGCATTTCTTAATAACTTGTTTGCAGACTTTTTTTGTCATAACTATTCAGTTAATTTAAACATGGCATTTCAATATTGTAACTGTGAAGATTCTGCTTTGTAGTAATTTAGCAGATAATGATCTCTGAAGTGTGCATCATTCAGTTTACAAAGACAGTTACTGATAAGCAGCTATTTCTTTACAGTTTACTTAATGAAATTAAGTAGACCATCCAATTATGAACTAATTGGATTAAAGGGATGCTGCCAATTCCTCTGCTAGTTTTCTTCAAAATTATTTTTAATTAGTTTTTGTGCTCCTCTCTTTGTTTAGAAAGGGCCTTTGGGTGAACCTGCAAGCTACATAATCAAATATGTTCACGCACCCACTCCCTCTCCCACCCGCTTTTGCTGTCTGGGCTCACACCTGCCTCGGCTTGCTGCTTGTTCTTTCAGTTTCAGCTCTGATAATGCTATTACATATAGTGAACACCCTTTTCCAGGCCCTGTAGCTATCAACAAGCAATGAAGCTGACTGTCTGTAAAGTAAGCCAACTGAAAAAAAGAGAGGTTTTTTTCCTTTCATCTTTATCACATACAAGGAGTTAATTTTAACAGTAGGCAAAAAAAAAAAAAAACGTTTTGTTTTGAAATTTGTTGACTGTGTCCCCTTAATTGGCAAGTTAACTGACAAAGCAAGGTTCTTGAATTTTATTGTGGTCTCATCTCTACACAGAGCTGACCTAGAAGTAAGTTACAGTGTAATGTAACATATTTATTCATATTTTATACTGTAGAAATATAACATTTAATTACATTGCTTAAAAAAAAGTATATTTGTGCTTTGTTAGGAAAGGGAATTTGAAATACAGTAGAACCTCAGACTCATGAACACCTCAAAAATGGAGGTTTTTCATAACTCTGAAATATTTATAGCTCAGAACAAAACGTTACGGTTGTTCTTTCAAAAGTTTACAACTAAATATTGACTTAGTAAAGCTTTGAAACTTTACTATGCAGAAGAAGAATGCTGCTTTTAACCATCTTAATGCAAATGAAACAAGCACAGAGAGTTTCCTTGCCTTGTCAAATCTTTTTTTTTTAAACTTAATTTTTTTCATAGTTTACATTTAACACAGTACTGTACTGTATTTGCTTCTTTTTTCTTCTTTGTTTTGGTCTCTGCTGCAGCCTGCTTACGTACTTCCAGTTCAAATTAGGTGTGTGGTTGACCAATCAGTTTGTAACTCTGGTGTTCAGAACTCTGAGGTTCTAGTGTTTGCTCATTTTTGTAGAAGTTCTTAATATGTGACACTGTTTAACTGTCTCTGTGGTGAATCATTATGTTGATATGGATGAATGTTGTAACTTGATAGGAAATATTGTTGATAATGGTATGTACAGCCAAATAGTGTTTTTTATTAACAGAATCAGAAACGAGCAGTCATTTTGAACAAACTCACATGTTCTTTGAACAAACTGGAAGTGAGTAACTAGCCATTTAGAAACTGGAAGTGATGTGTGACTATAGCAGACAAATGTATTAACACTTATCCAATTAAATTTGTTTTGATTATTCTCTGGCAGTGAACAAACATACTGCTTAGCACTCGTGATGTTATTTAAATGAGAACATTGCCAGATCATGATTGTAGATGTTTTTCTTAAAGTTCCAACTTCAGGAGTCATGTGATTATTTGAGAATCTATTTTCGTTTAAAAAAAAAAAAAAGAAATGCATGGCCGTTGGGTACCCTAAAGGCTTAATAACTGGAAGATAAATAAAAAGAACCCACAATTTTATCTTTTTAACCCCATCTTATGATTTCGGGGTGGGCCTGATTTGAAATGCAAGTCGCTTATTCACAATACAAAAATCAAAGCACTTTATTTTCACATCTGAGCTTGAAATGTCAAAAAGCTAGTTTACAATGAGTTTTAACTTTGAAGTATATAATGAGTAAGGCTACGTTTTAGTCACAGGTATTTTTAGTAAAAGTCATGGACAGGTCACTGGCAGTAAACAAAAATTCATGGCCCGTGACCTGTCCATGACTTTTACTATATACTCCTAACTAAAACTTGGCCGGGGTGCTGGGGAGGGTGGGCAGGGGGGACTGGGACCCCTGCTGGGGGTAGGGGATAGGCAGTGGCACACAGCCGAGACCCCTGCTGGTGGGGGTGTGTGTGTGTGTGTGTGTGAGGGGGCTGGCAGGCTCCCTACTGGGCTCCAACCGACGTGTCCCTCCAGCTCCTAGGGGATGGGCGGGCGGGGGGCTCTGATTGCTGCTCCTGTCACAGGCACCAGCTACGCAGCTCCTATTGGCCGGGAACCACAGGGTGTGGGGAGTGCACGGAGCCTCCTGGCCCATCCGCCTAGGAGGTGCAGGGACATGCCGGTGTGAGCAGGGGAGTCCCCCATGTAAGCACCTCCCCACACCCCAACTGCCTGCCCAGCCCCTCCCACACACCCAAACTGCTGCTGGCCCAGGGGTTGCCCGGCTCAGGCAGTCCCTGAGCCAGCACCAGGCACTGCAGAAGTCACGGAATCAGGGACCTCCGTGACAGACGTGCAGCCTTAATAATGAGTCCAACAGGAAGAAAACATATATCACAAATGTACATGTGGTAGAACTATTTTATGGTAGCTGGTAAAGGCTGATCTCTGTTATGGAACACGTCTCCTGCTTGATATGCCAAATGGATTCTATCTTAGCATATTAGAAGCATTTACATTCATTTCATGAACAGAAGTTTATATAATTCTCATAGCAATATTTCTTAACCAAAACCTTCACTTTCAATTTTTTATTCCACTGGATTTTTTTGAATCCCCACGTCAGATTTAGTTATGAGGTAGTTTTCACTGAAAGATTCTGTTTAAAAATTACTTCTCAAAAGAGTGAAAAATTAGTATATCAGTACTAGTACATCTTAGGCAAGTAGTTTAAACTAAACAGTTACTGATGTGGTAAATTCTAATGTACCTAATGAATGATTATATATAAAAAGTACAGTAACACTATCCAAGTTTCTGGAGAACGTGTACTCTAACAGAAAATATTTTCTTCCATGGAACAGGTTCAAAAATAAAGAGGTTGGTGTATCCAGTGGGCTTCATGGGGATTGGTGCTTCGCTATATTATCCTCAACAAGCTGTTGCTATTGCAAAGGTCAGTGATTACACTTTGAGGTTGGGAAAACCCTCTTACTTCCTGTCACTTATTTCTTCATAACTTCAAATTAGTCAGTAAAGCATTTTTTATTTAAGGGTTGTCAGCAGGCTTGGCCTTCTTACAATGAAGGCAGATACATTTGTTCTCCCAATGAGCTTGCAGTTTAAATTGGACATAAACTGGGTGACTTGATTTAAATTACTGATTTAAGCAAGAAACTTGATTTAAATAATCAATTTTAATTATGTTTTGCGTTTGTATTGTTTACTTTCCGAAAGAAAAGTTGATTCTCATTGGTTGGTAACTATTAAAACATGTTTGCAAATAAATATAGCATTTATACTAAATTTGGTGCTTCTTTTTGTTCACTGATGGGATACACTGCATCTCTACACGTTTTATTCTTCTTCAAGCGCTTGCTCATGTCAATTCCATTTTAGGTGTGTGCGTACCCACATGCACAGTTGTCAGAGATTTCTGCCTTAGCAGTAACCGTAAGGCCAGCTGTGGCGCCCACTGGAGTGGCGCTCCCATGCGGCGATATATCAGGCGCTGCCGGCCCTGCGTCCTCTTCAGTTCCTTCTTACTGCCTGTGGTGGTTGACTGCACCACCTTGTCTTGCTTCGCAAGAGCAGCAGCGGATATCCATTGACTGGTTTAGTGGTTGTTGTACATAGTTTTATAGATAGTTACTTGATAGTGTTAGTTAGTCAAGAGAGTCCCAGTGGGGACTTTCCCCTGAGCAGGGCATGGCCCATTCCCCCAGCTTCAAGATGTGTGTCATGCAGCAGGCCGACGCCTTAAGTGTCTGGGTGAAGGCCATAGGAAAAACATCTGTAAGAACTTTCGCCCACAGACCCAAACAGAGCAGGATATCTGCTTGAGAGTGTTATTGATGGAGGCGGTTCTCCGTCCAGCGTCGGAACCCTCCACCACGGCACCCACGGCCAGCACTTTGGCCTCAGCAGACACCTCCGGTGACGGCTTCGACCCAGCACTGTTCCGTTTTGCCTGCGCCGAAGAAGAGGCTGAAGAAAAGAAGCACCAAAGGAGAGAGGGGCCTCAGGCAAAGGACCTCTGTCAAGCCATGCGCCTGCTATGCGGAGTCATGGGGGTACTGCAGAAGTCAGACCCACCAGCCCTGCCAGGGACCTGCCATCCACCCCAGGCAGTGGCAGGGGTTCCCAGCCAGTTATGAGGCCTTCAGTGCCCTAAGCAGTCCCAGCAGCTAAAGAGCAAGGCTGACCGGCTCCACAGGTGCCACGCCAGGTGACCCAACATGGCTCCGCTTGTGGCACCGAAGGGGAAAGCCACTGGGGTGGCTGCAGCATAGACTGGCATAGCACCACAGGTCGCTGGATCGCAGGCACAAGTCCCGTCGCTGTGGCCTCAAGACCTGGCACTGCAGCTTGCCAGCTGGAAGGCCTAGATGTCCATCGAGATCCCCTCCTGCTAGGCAAGGGACTCTGGACTCATGGGGTCACTCCCCATACCACTGGTACCAATCACCATCTGGCCATAGGTTGCCTAGACGCTGAACACCCTCTCCCAGAAGGTATCCTCATCCTCAGTCTCCATCCAGGAGGGCTTGTTCAGGATCTCGGCGTCGTTCGCCCTGGCTCCGGTACCGTTCCTCCAGCAGGCGGCGCTACTCCCCCCACCCCCCCACCCATATCGATTGCATACCAGGGTCAGTAGGCAGACTCAGGCCTCAACGGTCCATTGGAGGGACAGTGGTCAGGGTCGGACCACGATTTTAGCATGTCACCGAGACAGGGTGACTTGGCTCTGACGCAGGAGACCGTCGGCACGGTGGCTGGAGCCTCCTTGCAACAGGGGCCGTGCTGCCCCGCAGTGATCATACTGGAACCCGTGGGGGGTGCCAGTAATGCTGGTCTATACTCTCAGCCCTCAGACCCATCCTCGACGTGCCTTGCCTCAACAAGTCACTCCAGAAGTTGAAGTTGTGCATGGTCTCCCTGGCCTCCATCATCCTCCTCCCTGGATCCAGGAGTCTGGTACACCGCCCTTGATTTACTTCCATATTTCCATCTTCCCAGGGCACCGGTGCTTCCTCCAATTCATATTAGGCAGGTGCCATTTCCAGCTTACAGAGTTGGCCTTTGGTCTCGCGTCGGCCCTGAGAGTATTCACAAGGTGCATAGCACCAGTAGCTGCTTACCTGAGATGTTGGGGTTGCGTGTCCACATATACCTGTACTTCAGCGACTGGTTGATAAGGGGCCGGTCTCTGGATCAGGTGCAGAGACCTCTTGACCTGGTATGTTCCATCTGTCGTGACCTGGGGTTGATGATACACGAAAAAAAGTCAACCTTAACACCAGTACAATGCATAGAATTCATTAGAGTAGTTCTTGACTCCATTCGGACCAGGGCCTTCCTCCCTGAGACTCGGTCCCAGGCCATGGCAGACCTCATGGCAGGCCTCCGGGCCCACCCTCTCACCACCACCTACACGTGCCTGAGGCTGTTGGGCCACGTGGCAGTATATGCTTATGTAGCTGGCGTTGGTCCATATCCCCAACCGGCACAGCATGGACCAGGTGGTCAGGATCCTGGACAGCGAACTGTCGTCCCTCATCTGGTGGCAGGACCCCACGTCAGTGTTGGAAGGAGTTCCCTTTATGGCCCCAACCTCGTCAGTGACCCTTGTCTCCAACGCCTCCGACCTGGGCTGCGGAGCCCACCTGGGTGCTCTTAGCACTCAAGGTCATTGGTCCAGTCATGATCGTTCCCTGCATATCAATGTCAGGGAACTCAGGGTGGTTTGACTGGCCTGCCAAGCCTTTCCACTTCATATACAAAACAGGGTGGTTCAGGTCTTGACAGACAACATGGCTATGGTCTTGTATATCAACAGGCAGGGCGGAGCCAGGTAAACTGCCCTTTGCCAGGAAGCCCTCTGGCTCTGGGACTTCTGTCTACAGCACAACATCCATCTCATGGCCTCTCCCCTTCCAGGGTCCAAGAATGCTTTGGCAGATCGCCTCAGCAGGACATTCTCGTCTTGTCACAAGTGGTCCCTTCATCCGGTGGTCGTCAGTTTCATCTTCCGCAGGCTGGGAACTCCCCAGGTGGACTTGTTCACGTCCAGGCAGAAGTGCCACATCTTCTGCTCAACGGGGGGCATGGACAGAGGATCCCTGTTGGATGTCTTTTAGCTCCTGTGGTCGGGGGCTCTGATGTACACCTTCCCTCCGGTGCCGTTGCTACCCAGGGTTCTCATGAAAATCAAACAGGAGAGGGCGAGGGTCATCCTCATAGCGCCAGCGTGGCCATGCCAACACTGGTTCAGCACTCTGCTGGACCTCTCGGTGGCGAACCCGTTCCAGCTACTGCTCAGTTCGGACCTGTTGTCCCAGAACCACGGCAGTCTTCTGCACCCCAACGTGGCGGCATTACATCTGATGGCCTGGCTGCTGCATGGCTAAACACACAGGAGCAGCAGTGCTCAGCTGAGGTTCAGCACATTCTGTTGGGAAGTAGAAAGCCCTCCACCAGAGCGATCTACCTGGTAATTGGAAACAGTTCACCTGCTGGATTGCAGACAGAGGTGTTCGTTTCAAGTGGGCTGCGCTGTAGCTTATTCTAGACTGCATCCTATATCTCAAGCTCCAGGTCTTGTCCCTCTCAACAGTCAAGGTCCATCTGGCGGCCATTTCGGCCTTCCACCCGCCGCTTGAGGGCAGGTCAGTTTTTGCTCAGGATATCACAGCCAGATTCCTTAAGGGCCTAGAGTGCCTCTACCCGCACATCAGGGACCTTGTCCCTCCATGGGACTTGAATCTGGTGCTGTTGTAGCTCGCGGGTCCTCTCTTCAATCCACTCGCCTCCTGCTCCCTCCTTCTCTCCTGGAAGGTCACATTCCTGGTCACGGTGACGTCGACCCACTGGATATCTGAGATTCAGGTGCTCTACAAGGACAAGTTGCCAGGTGCAACTAAGACTGCACCTGGCATTTCTTCCCAAGATAGTCTCTCAGTTTCATTTGAGCCAGGACATTTACTTACTGGTCGTCTTTCTAAAGCCACATAGGTCGGAGGAGGAGCACAGGCTACATGCCCAGGACATCAGAAGGGTTCTGGCTTTCTACATTGACAGGACCAAGCCGTTCCATAAGTCGATGCAATTATTCGTTGCTGTGATCCACAGAATGAAAGGTCGCCCTGTATCCACTCAAAGAATTTCTTCTTAGCAGAATCGAATGTAGGCAGAGATCTATGACCAAGCAAAGGTGTCACTGCCCACTCTACCAGGGCGCGGGCCTCTTGGGCAGCCTTTCTGGCCAATGTGCCTATCCAGGACATCTGTAGAATGGCCGCCTGGTCATCTGTCCACGTTTTTATGTCCCACTATGCCCTGACCCAGCAAGCCCAGGACGATGCTGGCTTCAGTAGGGCAGTACTACAAGCTGCTAAGCTGTGAATTCCGAGCCCGCCTCCGTGGATACTGCATGTGAGTCGCCTAAAATAGAATCGACATGAGCAAGCACTCAAAGAAGAAAAAATGGTTGCCTACCTTTTCATAACTGTTGATCTTCGAGATATGTTGCTCATGTGCAATCCATTTCCCACCCTCCTACCCCTCTGTCGGAGTTACCGGCAAGAAGAGCTGGCGGCGCCTGATATACCACCGCATGGGAGCAGCACTCCAGGGGGCACCACAGCTAGCCCTATGGATACTGCTAAGGCCGAAAGCTCTGACAACTGTGCATGTGGGCGGGCACGCACCTAAAACAGAATGGACATGAGCAACACATCTCGAAGGTAGGTAACTGGTTGGGGTTTTTTTTTTTTTTTAAAGCAATTATAGAGCTTAACTTACATTTATTCAGATTCTTATATTTTACATTTTTTATTATGGTAGAAAATGGTGAATGTGCATTTATGTATTAATTTAAATTGTGATTTGTGTCAAGCTCTATCTGGATTGAAATTCAAATTCAATTAAAAATGCACAAATTGCGTTTTTAAGGGATTTTTTTGGTGGGGGTTTAATTAAATAAAACTATCTTAAATGTGCTAGATGCATTTAAAAAAAGATGATGAAAACATATTTTGCATTTAAAACTAAGGAAGTATTATCTGCAGCTAGTGAATTGAACTGATTTGTTTCTGGTCACTATGTCCGTCAAGATTTTAGAACTGGGAGATCTCATCCTCTCCTGTAGGATCCAAAGAAACCTTCAGAACAGTTATTTCCAGAACATTCAGCAGCTTCTATCATGGTAGTGGTTTGGGTGCAAACGGATCTGCAGTCAAATTGTTTCCTGGGTCCAGTGGACTTGTCACTGTGGGGAGGGGAAAGAAAGCTCTTCTGGGTCATTTTTCTCTCACTTCTCCACAAGATAAACTAAAAAGACCAAAAAGTTGTCTCCTCATTGCCTAGATGCTTCTCTTCTACCCCCTAAGACTCAGTAGGGCTCCCTTATGAAGCTTGATTGTTCTTCTGTGTTCTTCAGATGCTGGGATCGGTGACTTTGCAGATAGTGTCTTTGTTGGATAGGAGTTTGGAACTGCAATCTTAGGAAGACTTGAATTGCACTAGAATTACAGATGTCTTCTATAGCAGAAGACTGATTATAAAGTTACATACGATGTACACAGGTCATCTTGTTCTACAAGATATGAAATGGTGCTGGAAATTGATTACTGGCACAATTGCTCAGACATCATGGAGACCTTCAATCTTGCCATCCTAGGCATTCCTCTCTGCCTAGTGATCAAGCAAAGGCTCACACTTTGAATCCAAGATCTAGTTGCTCTGCCTACTTACAAGGAGCTTACTCCCACACTAGTACCTGGCGCTATGTCTGTTTCTACTTCAGGCAGGAACAATAAACAAAGGAGCTGGGGAGTTGAATGACAGCCCCTCAGAACATTTACCTACTGTGTCAGAGATCGTAAAATGTCCTTCAGGATAGACAATGTCCTGGACATACTATTTGTGCTTGGTCTGTAATTCAGAGCCAGTCATACTGAAGTCTTAGGCTGGCACAAGGTAAGACATATACAGCCAGTGCTATAGAAATTCAAGACCAATAGACCTGGAAAAAAATAGTTTAAAGTAGCATCTGTATGGTAGAATGAAATTTCAGAAGTCTTTCTACTGGCAGAAATGATCTACCTTCTAACGAATCAAGAAAAAGCTCCTATGAATGGAATTCTCTGTTCATAACAAAGAAGGGACTTTTTATATTTATCAAAATCTTATTCTTTCAAAAAGAGAACATGTGAAACACATGTCCTTGATAAAGTCCTCTTTGAATGAGGCCTTAAGCAGTCAATCATCCAAATAAGAGTAAACAAAAACACCCTGCCTTCTTAAAAAATCTGCTGCCACTGATAGGCACTTTGTAAAGACTCGGGGGCAGTGGAAGGCCCAAAAGTTAGGACCTTGTATTAGAAATAACCTTGGCCAACTTTGAAGTACAGATATTTAAGGTTATGTGGTCTGAGAAATATGGAAGCATGCATCCTTGAGAGTTGCCAATCAATCCAGGGTTGAAAGGAAGGAGATTGACAGATGCTGAAGTTAACAACAGGAAAGAAAACTTTTGATATGAGGGTTGAGCTTCCTCAGTTCTAATACTAATAAGTCTTCAATCTTTCATTGGTATCAGAAAATAACTGGAGTAAAAGCCCTGATTCCTGAACTCCCCAGCTCCGTTGTTGACAATCATATTGGTTGCTTCCAAGAGCTGGTGGGGAGTCTACCTCAACAATCTATCAGTTCGAGTTCACTGGGGATCTCAAGGAAAATACATTACATATACACATATTGGGGTTAAGAACTATCAGTCTAGCACTCATATCTCCCCCCCCCCCCCACCAGAACAAAATAGTGTGGGTTGTCACAGACAACGTGTTGGCAGTGTATTATCTGAATGAACAGGTCTCAGCTCTGCAAGGAAGCAGTCAAATTAGAGGATTGGTATAGCCACTATAACATCTCACTAATTGGCTTGCCCCTAGCAGGCAAGGACAGCAGCATAGCATATCAACTCAGCAAAGATCTCCTGCAATTACATAAAAGTCTATAAAGAACTGAGAAGACATTTGCAATCATTGAAGGTTTCTGGACATAGATCCCTTCACCCTCAAGCAGAATATTAAGGGTCCCCATTTCTGCTCAAGAGTAGTAGAGAGAGACAGTATCCATATTGGATATTTTTCTTCTGAATTGGGGGATGGGTTCTCCCTTCCCCCATTCCTTTTACGCAGAGGGTGATAAAGATAAGACACAATGGGGCTAGGATAATTTTAATTGCTCCAGCATGGCTGAGACAATGATGTACAGATCTTCATCTTTCCAAGGGAGTATACAAACTTCTAGTGATGCCATGCGTTTCGCAACAGGGTGAGAAGATTTATCACTGGGAACCTTCTTTTCCTACACCTAGCTGTATGGGGTATGGGTCTCTAACAGACCTTGTAAAGTCTTGCACTTCAGTGGTAGAACAGATTCTGATTAACTTTATGAAACAATCAGTAGAGAGTGTTACTATCTTATGTGGTTTAGGTTTGTGGACTGGATAAGTGACAAGCATGTCGATCCCATACAGGCATCAGTTCAATATGTTCTTGAATGCTTAGTGCATTTAAAGTCTCTGGATCTTTCTATATCTTCTCTGAAAGTACACTTAGCGGCAGGGGCACACATCCTATATTTATAGTTAACAAATTTGTCTTTGCACGTGATACAGTTCAGAAGTTTATGGAAGACGTGATCAGTATATCCACCAATAAGACCTCAGTTCTCCATGGGAACACAGTTTAATCTTAACACAACTCATGAAGCTTCCTCTTGAGTCCATGGCAGATAGTTTTGTTTCATTGATCTGTTAAGGCCACTTTTGCAGTAGCCATTTTTTAGCCAGACAAGAGAGCAAGTCACCTGCCCTCATGGCAGACCCCCTCATCCTCTGTCCTTTATAGAGGTCAAGTTGTTCTTAGGCCTCACCGTAGATTTCTTCCCAGAATAGTTTCTGAATGTTCTATTAATCAAGCCATTAACTTGCTGGTTTTCTCTCCTAGATCTCATGCCCATAAAGGGAATCTAAATTACATACCTTAAGCACTGAGAGCTTCTGTTTACTTTCTTAATAGGGGCTAGAGTATTTCAGAAGTCCCTAATATTTCCTAAGTTGACAGCCCTAAAATCTTCCTATTTCCTCAGTCTTTATCTAGGTGGGTTAGAAGAGGGATGTTATCTAGGTGGATACACATGGAATCATAGAATATCAGAGTTGGAAGGGACCTCTGGAGGTCATCTAGTCTAACCCCCTGCCCAGAGCAGGACCAATCCCAACTTAAATTATCTCAGCCAGGGCTTTGTCAAGCCTGACCTTAAAAACTTCTAAGGAAGGGGATTCCACCACCTCCCTAGGTAACGCATTCCAGTGTTTCACCACCCTCCTAGTGAAAAAGTTTTTCCTAATATCCAACCTAAATCTCCCCCACTGCAACTTGAGACCATTACTCCTTGTCCTGTCATCTGCTATCACTGAGAATAGTCTAGATCCATCCTCTTTGGATCTACCTTTCAGGTAGTTGAAAGCAGCTATCAAATCCCCCCTCATTCTTCTCTTCCGCAGACTAAACAATCCCAGTTCCCTCAGCCTCTCCTCATAAGTCATGTGTTCCAGTCCCCTAATCATTTTTGTTGCCCTCCGCTGGACTCTCTCCAATTTCTCCACATCCTTCTTGTAGTGTGGAGCCCAAAACTGGACGCAGTACTCCAGATGAGGCCTCACCAATGTCGAATAGAGGGGAACGATCACGTCCCTCGATCTGCTGGCAATGCCCCTACTTATGCACCCCAAAATGCCATTGGCCTTCTTGGCAACAAGGGCACTCTGTTGACTCGTATCCAGCTTCTCGTCCACTGTCACCCCTAGGTCCTTCTCTGCAGAACTGCTGCCTAGCCATTCGGTCCCTAGTCTGTAGCGGTGCATTGGATTCTTCTGTCCTAAGTGCAGGACTCTGCACTTGTCCTTGTTGAACCTCATCAGATTTCTTTTGGCCCAATCCTCCAATTTGTCTAGGTCCCTCTGTATCCTATCCCTAACCTCCAGCATATCTACCACTCCTCCCAGTTTAGTGTCATCCGCAAACTTGCTAAGGGTGCAATCCACACCATCCTCCAGATCATTAATGAAGATATTGAACAAAACCGGCTCCAGGACCGACCCTTGGGGCACTCCGCTAGATACCAGCTGCCAACTAGACATGGATCCATTGATCACTACCCGTTGAGCCTGACAGTCTAGCCAACTTTCTACCCACCTTGTAGTGCATCCATCCAGCCCATACTTCTTTAACTTGCTGACAAGAATACTGTGGGAGACTGTGTCAAAAGCTTTGCTAAAGTCAAGGAATAACACGTCCACTGCTTTCCCTTCATCCACAGAACTAGTTATCTCATCATAGAAGGCAATTAGGTTAGTCAGGCATGACTTTCCCTTGGTGAATCCATGCTGACTGTTCCTGATCACTTTCCTCTCCTCTAAGTGCTTCAGAATTGATTCCTTGAGGACATGCTCCATGATTTTTCTGGGGACTGAGGTGAGGCTGACTGGGATCCTCCTTCTTCCCTTTTTTAAAGATTGGCACTACATTAGCCTTTTTCCAGTCTTCCGGGACTTCCCCAGATCGCCATGAGTTTTCAAAGATAATGGCCAATGGCTCTGCAATCACATCCGCCAATTCCTTTAGCACTCTCGGATGCAACGCATCCGGCCCCATGGACTTGTGCATGTCCAGTTTTTCTAAATAGTCCCGAACCTCTTCTTTCTTTGCAGAGGGCTGGCCACCTCCTCCCCATGCTGTGCTGCCCAGTGCAGTAGTCTGGGAGCTGACCTTGTTCGTGAAGATAGAGGCAAAAAAAGCATTGAGTACATTAGCTCTTTCCACATCCTCTGTCACGAGGTTGCTTCCCTCATTCAGTAAGGGGCCCATACTTTCCTTGGCTTTCTTCTTGTTGCCAACATACAGAAGAGGGTTATTGGATTACATCTGTTCTACTGCACTGAGACCACAGTCATCTCATTGTAGATGTAGCTACTTCTTAGGATGCCTCAGACATGTTACTATGTAAGGCTGCCACATGATGCTGTAGTCCACCGTTTCTCAAATGTGGCCACCAGGGGGTTTCCCTGCGGCCACAGCAGTTTCCTGGGCAGTGTGTGTGTTGTGGGGGGAAGCACCAGCCCCTCCCTTTCATCCCTGTTGCTCCTGCTGCCTCTCTGGAGACACAGGTGCAGGGGTGTGCAGGTTTGTATACTTTTTATGGTGCCCAGAACAGATCTGCACACCTGCCTTGTAAGCTGATATATATTTTAAAAAATAATGTAAAAATGTGAGGGCTCTGGGGTAGGGCTGGTGATGAGGGGTTCACGATGCAGGAGGGCACTCAGGGCTGGGGCAGAGGGTTAGGGTGTGAAAGGGGCTCAGGGCTATGGCAGAGGGTTGGGGGGTGCAGGCTCTGGGGTGGGGCAGGGCTGGGGCCACAGAGGAGGACTCCCCCCAGCTGGCAGCAGTGAGCTCCGGGGTTGGGCCCCCCCGTCCCTACCGGCAGCACAGTCACCTCGCACCACTGTCTCTGCACGTGCTCCTAGGGCCCCTCTCAGGTCCAGGAAGCCCCCTTGCCTCCCCTGTGGTGGGGGGCTGCCATCATGTGTGCGTCTCCTCCCCTGCTGCTGCCCCTCACTGCAGGTGGGGCTTCCCCTTGCCCAGCATGGGGCGGGAGAGGTAACTGCGGGCAGGGGGGTGGCCCTGTGTTGACCGGAAAAGGGAAGGGTCCAAGGTGGAAGGGCAGGGGCAGGGTCAGCCTGCCCTGGCACTAGTGGATGGGGGGCACTAGGACTCTGTGGCAGCAGTTGATGCCGGGAGCCAACAGAGCGGGAGTCCAGCGCAGAGCTGCAGGGGGCAGCCACCAGCTTGAGGCAGGGATTCTCCGGGGGCCGGGGGACATTTGGGGGAGGTGTGCGGGGCTGGGAGAGAGACTTGGTCCCAAACGTTGATGGAGTCGGGCCCTGAATATTGCTGGAGTCCGGGCACCACGGGCCCATATAACTCGCTGCCCCTGCACAGGTGGGACACACAACACTTAAGGAGCAAGGTGAGGTGGTAAGGAAGGGGTGAGGAAGCAAGCAGCGAGGCGAGCAGTGGGTGAGGGGCGGGGTTAGGAGGCAAGAGGTGAGTGGCAGGGGGGCCCTGGCGGAGGAGTAAGGAGGTGAGCAGCGAGCCAGCAGCAGGGTGACGAGGGGGGTAGGAGGGTCTGGCTACGAGTGGGGGAGTGAGGAGGTGAACCAGCAAGCAGGAGTTCTCGCAGCGGGCAGGGGGATATCTGTGGCAAGCGAGTGAGGAGGTGAGCGGCAGGTGGGGGAGTGAGGAGGGACACGAGAGGCGGACAGGGGGTGAGCAGTGAGCGTATGGGCACCCGGTGGAGCCTCCTTTGGGGAGGCTAGCCCCTGACTTCGCCACCCGGCAGCCGGAGCCCCTTGCACCTGGAGCCACAAGCAAGAAACCTGAGCACACCCCCCCCCCCCATCCTCCTGTGACCAGAGGAGCCCCAGTCTGGCCGAAGCCCTGAGACGCGCCCCACCATGTGCCCGGAGGAGCCCCAGGCCAGCCGAAGCCCAGAGCTCCCTGTCACCTACCGGGAGGAGTCCCAGGCCAGCTGCAACTGCAGCTGTACATCCTCTTCCCTCCCTTTCCCTCCCCAGACCCAAGCCACCCAGGTATGTTTTTCATTATTGTTTGGACTTCTGTTATGTCAAAGCTTTTTTAAATTTACTTCAGAATTGTTGTACAAACAACCCTTTTCCCAAAAAAGCAAAAGAAACAATAATAAAAAAAGACAAGAACGTGCAAAGCACCTTATTTGTGTTTCTATTCTGTTAGGTCCAGTAAAGAATAGAGATAACTGTGCATGATTTTCATTACTGAGTCTGCAAAAGAACAACAACTCAAACCTTACATAAATAAATTACAATGATTTGGGTGTATATATGTGCATATTACTTTATTGACTTTAGGAAAAATAAATAATTTTAGGAAAAAGTGTCAGTGCAGCCACCAGCAAGAGTTGGTGGCCGCACTCTGAGGCCGCCAAAAAATTTGCAAGAACCCTTGCCTAGTCATATCTTTACAAAACACTATTGCCTAGATCTGGCATCTAGATCATGTGCTGAGTTCAGTAGGCTAGCACTCCAATCCTTAGTCTGTCATGTGAGTGCCCCATATCAAGTCATGAGGTACTGATGCCAAACCATCCCCTGGGTGTGACTATGTAGAGGACACCCAAAGAAGTGGAAGTTACTCACTTGTAACCAGACATCTTCAAGATGGACTCTGCATATTCACACTCCCTGCACCCTCTTTCCCATCATCTTTGGAGTTGCATAAAATCCTTACGCTGAGAAAGCAGTAGGAAGGAATGGAGGTGGCAAGGAGCAGCCCTCCCCCTCTGAACGCTGAGGAGAGGGGTCAGAGAGGCAGATGAGCACTCTAACAGGCACTGCTACAAGAAGATACCACTATCCAGACTGCACCAAACAGCACATCCCATGAGTGTGAATATGCAGAGTCCATTTCAAAGCACTCAAGTTGCAAGTAACCACTTCTGCAGTGTATTGTTTTGGGAGGGGAGCAGTGGTTGGGAGAGGGAGTTGGGATTTTACTTCCTCCTTTCCATCTGTTCCTGTTCCAACCCTCATGTCTGAAACAGCCCTCTTGCTCACCTCCCATTTCTGTGTTTCCCTTCCTCATTTTAGGTGTTGGATTGAGTTTGAGAGGGTTTACATCATGAAGAGATTTTAAAAAAGTAAATATCTAGCTTCATATAAATGATTTTATTTAAAACAAACCTTTTTTAAAAGTCCAAGACTTGCTTGATTTGACCTAAGATGTAGCAGTAAAAGTTTAAGATTGATTAACAAGACATAAATAAAGTTAACGTGGTCTTCTGTTTAAAGGATTCTCACACATTTATGAACCTTAAATTTGGGAACAATTAAAACTTCCCAATTCAAACATGAACACTTTTTTCTAAAATGGCTCTTTGGAAAAAATGTAATTTTTTTAGCTTTTAAAATGTGAATTATTCCTTATTGAGTAGTTTACCACTCTGCACTTCCTTGGGTGTCCCACTGTCCTGATGTTTGTGCGCTATGTTGAATATTGCCAAATACCTAAAAGGACAAAGGAGCACATTCATCTCTTAATTAAGGCTTTCCACTGGAGAAAGGTTAGCTCATCAAAGAACTAGGAAATATGCTAAGCAGAGTACAGTGTGGGCTTGTGATATAGGTCCTGCACCTCTGGCTATAAGAAAAGTCACATCCCTTTCAATTACAATATTTGTATTGCTGAATGAGGTGTACTGGCAACAGAAGCTCTGGAACATCATGTACACAGGGAGTACAGCAGCAGCCTGATCTGTTCCACAGTTGCTCAACAAGTTGAATGGTTAAACTTAATGATCAGGGATAGTTTCCAGGCATTACTTTCTGTAATTGGAAATCTAAAAGACTTTTTCTCCAGGCACCATTCTTATGGAGAACAAACTTGTAGCTGTTTATCACAAGATTGCTGAAAGATGTTCCTTTTACCTTCTGCAGCATATTGTTTGTATTACTTAGAACAAAATCTAAAGCTCTGTGTTGTGAAGATGTGTTGCGCTGTCTTTGACCTGCACCTAGCAGACAAGCTTGGGCAGATTGTTCTAATATTTGTGGCTTTGGCAGAACTTCCACTGATGTGTTAAAGCTGTTCTGCTTTCTATCCAAGATAAAATATAGATCTGTTGTTACACTTACCTGCATTTTGCACTTACCTCTGGTTCAGCTTCAGTCTGGAAAAAGCATCTGCTACTAAACTACCAAAATCAACCTCTGCACCATAGAAGAGTTTTCAGTCATTTTTAATAATCCTTCTCAGTATTGAGTCTTCTCAACTTGCATAATACAGCACACGTACTAGTCATTTTGATTCATGCTCACTGCTTCTTGCAGGGAAAAATCTTTGCCAGTGCACAGCTGTTGTCAAGATTTATTCCCTTGACAATAAACTAAACTGACTACAGTTTTTAAAGGTTACAAAATACATGCTAAAAAATCAGCAGATTCTCAATTAAGGTTCCCACGAGGCTGTACTGATAGAGAGCCATTACCCTTAATCCTGCTTGATAACCTGTATGTATTGAAATAGAATACTGTAGTTAATTTCTTATGTACACAGTAAGAAGGGGAAAGTTGTTTATGTGCTTGGGGCTACAGTAGAACCTCAGAGTTACGAACTGACCAGTCAGCCACACACCTTATTTGGAACTGGATGTACACGATCTGGAAGCAGCAGAGACACACACACACAAAAAAAAAAAAAAAAAAAAAAAGCAAGTACAGTACTGTGTTAAATGTAAACTACTAAAAAAAAGCGGGGAGGAAAACAGCATTTTTCTTCTACATAGTAAAGTTTCAAAGCTGTATTAAGTCAACATTCAGTTGAAAACTTTTGAAAGAACAACCATAATGTTTTGTTCAGAGTTACCAACATTTCAGAGTTACAAACAACCTCCATTCTTGAGGTGTTTGCAACGCCGAGGTTCTACTGTATTGCGCTAGACCCAGAGATATTTGGGACACACACAGCAGAATGTAAGCCCACTTCCAAGTTTCTTCAGAACCTCTCCTGACAATTTGCCAATCTGACTTTTCAGTGTTTATTTAAATATTACTGGGGAGTTAAACATATTTGCACTTTTATGTTGAATTCAGTGGAAGTTAGGAAATATTTTGGCATGCTGGAATTTAACACTAATGAAAGAAAGAGGAACTATATTTTGTCATCTTTTGGTTTAAGCCAAATCTGGAGTTACTAAAATACTTTTCTGAAGGCCTGGAGAAATTGTTGTCTTCTGCAAGCTCTCAGTTGAAAGTCTGAGATTTTGTATTACTCCCTTTTACCTGCCGTGACAACTCCAGCAAATAAAAGGAGAGAAACTGGAATGTGGCAAAGGTCTTGAACATAGCTCCATCAGAACTAATATTTTTTGAAAAAACAGTAATGTTAAATCTACAGGACTGTACCTAACACTAAGGAAATTACATACCCCTGGAGCAAAAAGCATATAGACAAGGTTTGGATGTTATAATTTAAATGGGTAGTCTGTGCTTTGGAAACATTTTGTTTCTGTCTGTCTGAAGCCCTAAGTTTGTTGCTTGCAATTTTTGTTTATGCTGTAAGTGCTTTTCTCTGACAGAAATTTTCCCAGCTTTCTAACTCACAAAAAAGAATTTCAAAATGTGAAAGTAAGGCCCAGTTCTGCAGTCACTCTACATTCATAACTCCATTGAATTCCGTGAACTCAAATATAGTGAACTCTGGGATATTTAGGTTTGCAACAAATGCAGGACTGAGCCCATATGCAGCTTGAAAATCTTCAGTCATTCATGAGTTTGTAAGAGTACTTCAGTAACTTATGGCCTTAAAAACAACGCAAAGACCCAAAATAAGAGATTAAATCAGTACTTCATCACAATTGACACTTTTTTGCATCATGTTGCCCTTCTGCTGTGTATAGATTAAAGAGCATGTACTGGAGGAATTTTTATAACCAGGAAAAAGCAGCTGCTGCCTACAGACAGTTGTTGGTTTTCCTTCATCTTGTTTTGATAGCTGTATTCGTACTGGCACCACAGATGAAAGGAGTGTCTTTTATTTTTACTCTGGTAAGTTTGCACTTCTTGCAGCTTTCTAATGATGATCCCCACATATCTGCAGCATTCTATGTTAAGAGGAAACAGAATATTTTGCTAATGAAGTATAAGCTGTTCTGAAGCAAATTACTAGTTTGTCTAAATATTTGGGAGATAATATTTCAAAAGCTAGACAAGAGTACAAAGGTTTATACCTTCAGTGCCTGTGAAGATTTTGGAGAAGTATAGCACATTCATTGCCAGGTCTCTGGGTGTTTGCTTTTTATCTTTTATTACTGCCCGTATCACCATCAAATGCAGATAAAAATCTTATTTCTCTCAATGCAGCATGCCAACTAGCAACTTGTTTATATCTAAAATTTGACCTACTTAAACTAGTTTAACATGGTGGCCAAACAGCCTAAGTATGTATTTCTTCTTTTTAAGACAATTTGTTCAAAGACAGCCTGCATCTCAGATCCAGTTGTCTGACTAGAAAACTTATTTGCGACAATTTTTTTCTGTATTCAAAGTGAATCCGGTTTTAAAATAATTGTATTGTCTGTAAATACAGTGTATGGATATGACTTCCTGCTGGGCTCAGTTATTGGTTCTTTTTAGTCCATTTTCCTATTCTAAATGGTAACAAGGTGTTTATCTTTAACCACACACTGACGTGGGGTATGTTGTACGGTGAAGCCTTCTCTTAGCATAAACAGTAAAGCTTAATGGTGCATTGTAATGAAGGTCTGAGAGGGATCCATGCTAAGGGTGACGGAGAGTATGGAATGCTACAGCTGCTTCTTACCATTTGAAAATTCAACTTGATTTTAAGGCAGGAGGAAGATTCCTGTGGGTTGTGCATTATTTTCTCTCTTTCAAGAATACGCGGTGAGTTCATTAGAAACTTGTAGATAGGCAGACAAGCTGTTGATCTGACCCTGCATCTAAAAATCCTCATTATTTTGATTTGAGTGGCAGATCTGACAGCAGTCAGAAAAGGAGAACTGGTCTGTCTTATGTACTCCACAGAGAAGAAGTTGCTCCTCATTGCAGTTTGGATGGAACATGCACACAATTTTGTTATCCACAATCCTCCAAAAGTAGGGTGTGATTTGTGTGCATAAAATCTACAATATAGTCTAGAGCAGTGGCTCTCAACCTTTCCGGACTGCTGTACCCCTTTCAGGAATCTGATTTGTCTTGTATACCCCAAGTTTCACCTTATTTAAAAACTATTTGCTTACAAAATCAGACATAAAAATGTCATAGCACACTATTACTGAAAAATTGCTTACTTTCTCTTTTTACCATATAATAAAATAAATCAACTGGAATATAAATATTGTACTTACATTTCAGTGTATAGTATATGGAGCAGTATAAACAAGCTGTATGAAATTTTAGTTTGTACTGACTTCACTAGTGCTTTTTATGTATCCTGTTATAAAACTTGGCAAATATCTAGATGAGTTGATGTTCCCCCAGAGGATCTCAGCGTACCTTCAAGGTTACGCATGCCCCTGGTTGAGAAACACTGCTCTAGAGCCTGAGTCCGATTCAGAACTCGATTGTGCTAACTGCTGGGACTCCATTGTGCTAGCTGCTGTACGAACACCATAAAATACAGTCTATACCCTGAAGAGCTTCCAGTCTAAAAATTGTATTTAGTAAGTGTCTAAGCAAGCAGAATGTCCATTTCTTTTGTTCTTTGCCATCTGAAAGAAGGCCAGTATGAGGCCATTTTTCATTTTCAGCCTTAGGCTGAAGACAGGGACAGCGGGTGTAATAGGCTGGGGAGGCTAAACCTCCCCAAACAGGATGTACCGCACCTCCTTCTGAAGACGTGCCGCTGGCCTTTTGGAGCACCAGTGCCGAAAGGGTGCCCAGGCCATGGCCCCTCCCATGCTCTGCCTCAAGGCCCCGCTCCCACATCCCACTCTTCCCAGGTGGCCCCCTGCCGCTCTTGTTTCTCTGCCCCTTTCCCCCACGACTGTCCCCTCCCCCCCACCCCGCTCACGGTTCTCTGACGCTTTCCATAAGGCCCCCGCTGCTCGCGCCCTGAGAGGCAGAGAGGTGCGGGCAAAGAGGCCTTTGGGGGTGGGGGCGGAGAGAGGCGTGGGAGGGAGCATTCTCTGGGGGAACAGGACATAGGCAGGGCCTCAGGTGGAGGAGGCTGAGTGGGGAAGTGCCTCAGGGCAACTCCATTTTGGTGGGACATAGCCAAAACTGTGGGCGTGACTGGTTCCTTTGTACTTTAGGAGCTTACTAACAGACACTTTTCAGAGAACTGTACGTAATCTTGCTGACATTTGTGATAATGATGGACAGACAAAAGTAATCAGAAGGGAGCTACTTATGTTGATTCCTGTTGTCGGAGCAAAGCTGTGAAATATAAAATGATCAAATGGTGGCAAAATCAATAGGGAAAATATTACTAATCTTTCTAAAATGGTATTACAAAGACTAAAATCTATTTTAAAAATAGCAAAATCTGAAATGCATATAATGCAGTGTACTAGAGTTTCAAAACCCGCAAATTGCTTACATTTCAGAATTGCTTAAGGTTATTTTAAAATTCACCTCTCTTTATACTTTGTTCCAACCACTGTATCACAGTAAACCATTTTTATGGGGATTTTTTGTTGTCATCCTTTTCATGGTGTGTTTTTAGTGAAGCTGTACATTCCATACTTGAGCAGCATGAATGTTTTGTAAAACAGTCCCAGTTAAGGGGCTTGGTGGATTATGGAACCATTTATATTGTAATAAGAATAAACCCTTCTCAGATGGTTCTTAAACTCATTTACTCTTCTAACCTCTTGTTTTAAAGGTCATTGGTTCAAGGTTGTATGACTGGAGTCTGCAAGGATATGTAGCTGTAGAATCCCTCTGGAAGGATAGTCCTAAAAAGAAGAAATCTGGGAAAAAAGCAAGTGACAAGGTAAGAAGTCAAAGGGATTTAATTTCCAAAATAGAGGATAATTTAAAGGCACAACATTGATGGTAGGGGTAGAGGATGATAGATTGAGACTTGAATTGCTCTGTTTATAAACCAAAAAAAAAAAGTTGATCTGATGGCTCTGAAGACAAAAAAAGATACTTTCTCTCTAAGTACTGGGAATATCTTAAACTAGTTTCAATCTAGGCTTCCCAGAAATTTTGTTGGGAATTTTTTTTCTCCACCACTAAGATATAATCAGCTAAGGGTACTAAGAAAGAAGAGGGGAGTGTTGTGAATGAATGATTCTGATCCTGTCATGTCTGCAGATGCAAACTTTTATGGACTAGATCTGAACCTTAAGAAAAAGTTTACCAATTGCTTCAAAGGATTTTCTCTACTTCAAAGTAACATTAAAATTGTTAAATTTCATTAGTAGTAACTCATTGGAAAAGTAAAATAGAACCCCTTATCAAACTGCTTTTCTCAGTTTTGCTTTTTTGGGGGGAGGGGGTAAATATTTATGAAAATTGAGGTAGCTTTGTTGTCACCCTGGTAGGCAATGTAGCAGCATAATGACCTCCTCTTGCACTGTTTTACTAGACTCTGGACACTCCTATCATCCAGGCCTTAAAACAAATAGTACTTTGTAGAGGTAAATAGCTTATATGTGTTTAGAGAGAGAAATATACTATTTTATTTAATATCTTTGGACAAGTTACCTAAATTCTGATGATAAATTCTCACAAGTTTGATTCTTTCAGAGGTAGTCATCTTCTGAATCTGTGCCCTGTCACAGTGCTGCCAACACGGTATTACTGAAGGTACAATCTTTCAAATATCGATTTATTAAAATATTTTGGCACTTTTTGCAAGAGCCAACATGTTGACCCATGGTCCTGGCTAAAATCCAATTGAGTGATTATTCATTCTAACCTACCTAACATTCATTTGTACTTTCAGTTCAATAAAGCATACGTCCCTTCTGCCCTGTTATATGTTGTTCAAAGATCATGGCTTCCTGCCACAGATGTGGCTGCATTTTGATGATGAAGCAGGCTGTTTGGATAAATGTATTTTGTGTAGAGTATGGCAAGCATTTTGGGATCTTAATGTCATTCACAATACATTATCAGCATTAATAAAGATTATTAAATGTCTGCATGTTTACTATTTTGTGTTCCTTTGAATTAAATCACATTTTTCTTTCTTTCTTTTCCCCCTTCTGTCCTGAATCAAACACCAATAGCAGTGTCAGATTTCCTTCCACCAGAGAGGAGTGAAGCCTATGTTCCAGCCCTGCTATGGTTCATTTCACATTCCCATCCACTCATAACTCATGCATGTCCCTTCTTTCTCCAATTCTCACTCCCGTCTCAGCAGGCTAACTTCTCTGCTCCGTCAGTCCAAGTATAGGGTGGTTGGACTTCAAGGTACTAAGGTTCCAAAACCCCTAAATTACTTCAGTCTCCGCACTGCTTAGTTGGCCTTTGTTCCTTGCATGTTTCCAGCCACCCAGTTGGTAGTTTGGTACTAGCATCTCTCAAAAGATTTGTTCTGGCCTCTGGCCAGATGCTGTGCAGTTGCAGTATGTATGGTCGTCTATAAGAAGAGGTGCGAGAGGCTTTATGATTTAAGGGAAAATAGTAATATTTTGAACAAAGAGGTGGCTTGGCAAACTTAGAACTCTGTTCTGATTGGCTTTGTGTTAGGATCAGTTGTAATGATGGAGAACACTTCCTCCAGTGTCTGGGGGTTAGCTACTGCACACCAGTAATTATCTTAGTAACACATTGCATGACTTATGAAACTGATGTACTTGAAGAGAGGAAGGATGGTCTGGTGCAGGGGTTCCCAAACTGTGGGACATGACGCAGAGATCACCAGGGGGCTGTGAGATCGGGGGGGGAGAAAATGCAAGAAAGCTTAAGCAGACAGCTGGGCAGCACCGTCTGCTTCCCAAGCAATAGAGTGCTCTTGCGGCAGCATCATGCCTTTTATGGCCAGCAGAAGATCCCAGGCTCCATGTGGTGGATGCAGGACCATCACAGTGAGACTGGGAAAGGTTGGGGATTCCCCGCCCTTCCAGCATGCGGGGTGGAGGGCCAAATAAAATGATCTGGCAGATTGAATGTGGCCCCTGGGCCTTCAATTGCCTCTCCTTTTTGTTTAGTCTGGTAGTTGGTGCCCCTGTGCAAGTGCACCAAGCTCACAGTGGTTAATCTGGGCGTGGCTACCCACCCATAGTTTTCAAAGTAGACTGTTTAAGATGGAGTGTTTGTTTGCGCAAAGCCAGCATGAATACTAAGTACCAGGGGAGTTGCATTAACAGATATGAGTGCAAAGGGGGTCTCGGCATGAAGAAGTTTGGGACTCACTGGTGTAGTGGTTAGCCTGGGACTTGGAGACATAGGTGCAGTTTCCTGCTCCATACAGACTTCCTGGGTGACTTTTGACAAATCAGTCTGTCTTGTGCCTCAGCGCTCAATGCAGATAAATACTACTTTACTACGTCATGGGGTGTTGAAGAGAACTACGCTGAAAGAAAAATGTGAGGTGCTTAGATGCATCAGTAGTGTGGGGGGGGGGCATGTAAGTACCATAGACAGATATTTAGAAAAAGGGGTGGGGGGACACCAAGGGATGGATGAGGATGGGGCAGGGGCAGATTGACGTTTTTAGAATGACCGTATAACTTACAGTGAGCAACTGCAAAGTCACCCTGAAGTAAGGTCTCTGATTCAGACTTAGGCCTCATCTACACCTAAATCTTAAGGCGGCCTACCTACGTCATTCAGGAATTTTTCACGCCGCTGAGAGATGTTAAGCTGATCTAAGCCCCAGTATAGACACCACTAAGTCAACGGAAGAATTTGTCTGTCGACCTAGCTACCACCTCTCAAGAGGCTGGATTTACAGTACAGTGACAGAAACGTTCCTTTTGTCACTGTAGCAACTGTCTGGACTGCAGTGCTACAGCAGCGTAACTGCAGCTGTGCCACTGTAGGGCTGGTAAAGTAGATCTAGCCTTACACACGGCATCATTTCCCTTGGTTCTGAAGCAATGTTAAGACTACTAACAGCACAGTAGTGTTGAAGCTGTATCTTTGAGGCTCATAATCACAGCAGAAAGTTAAGCTGGTAAGGATTTGTGGGAAAACCCCTTCTGAAGAACATAAGTACATAAAGAGTTTTTTAAAAAAAGGCCCCTCCTGTTTGCAGTATTCAAATGTGCCCACAGAGTTTAATTTTGTAATATAAACTGAAGGATTTCAAAGAAACTCCTGACCCTAAATCAGAGAAAAACGTGGAGAAATGTGAAGAATGAAGTGAAACCAACAAATCAGCATGCAGCATTAGCACAAGGGAACAGAGAGCCACAGCTCAACAGAGCCACACAAGAATGACTGACTTATCTTTTTGCACCAAAATTGTGGCCATGCCTTTTCTGTGATTGAGTCAAACATAAATTGCAACAGAAACTGGATTGTGCTAAAAATGAAAGCTATGTGTATCTGATCATTTGCATTGATTTGTTAAGAAATGTGGACCTTTTAATGAGTGGTTACTTTATGAGAGAATGTTTAATTTGTATTTTACATCCTGCCTCAAGTTTATGTAGAGGGTTTCCTGTTAAGCATCTTAATGCTTTGCTTGGGTTCTTCTAGTTAATAGAAATTTCAATTACCCTTCATACAGACTAGTGAACTGTAACAGCTTTGTGTCTATCTTGTATGGCTCATAGAACAGATTAAACAAATTGTGACAGCTGAGAAGTGTATGCAGACAGTTTAGTGAAGCACGCTGCCTGTAAAAAGCCAAATCAGTTATTTCCAGGGAGAAGTTTACTTAGAATTATGTGCAGGGGAGAGAGCCTGTGGTGTCAGATCACCGTTTTGATTTTACTGGCCATTTAAAGAAATACAGGTTCAGATGCATAACGTAAAGCTACTGTGCCTTTGAAAAGATTCATGGACAATTCCATCTGTAGACTTGAGTCTTACATTCCTAGCTCCTGAGCTGCTCTGCCTCTTCTAAATATCTGTCTATGGTACTTACATCTCTCTCTCTCTCACACACACACACTCTCTCTCACACACACACACCCTGAATTAACACCAACAGCTGTATTATAGGATTGCCGTCCATCTCATATTTTGCAGATTAACCCCAGTTAAAAAGCTAGTCTTGCAAGACTAACAAAGTGTTGTGAAAATTATTGTGAGACAGAAGATATAGCAACATGACAAACTAAACTAGGGTGGGTCTGATGTGATGCACTGACCCTGTAAGACTGAGGAAGGAGTTCTCTGGGGCCATGATCTATTCCAGGAGGTTTATTGCAAAGAGACCCAGGAAATGAAGCAGCCATTAATAGAGAGGAGGTAGTCCCAGTGGCAGTTTGTGGCTTAAGGAGGTCCAAGGCTGTCTGTCTGTCTGGGACCAGAGTCTTGAAGTGTAGGTGCAGCAAAGCTCCCTTCTCTCTCAGCCATCTGGAGGGAGTCCATGGAGGAGTCCTAGAAAGGGCTGCTGCAATGTGTATGGGGTATACTGGGAATGGGGGTTGGTTAATAAACAGGCTCTTTCTCTGAGGGCAAGAGAGCTGGAGCTGTTGTCAATCTCTCCTGTGTTAATTTGGGTGGCACCTTCAGATGACTGGGGACAGCCTGGAACCCCAGCATAAATGCCTGGAGTCGTTTTAACTTTATTACAAGTCTGGCTATCTTATTTCTTTGGACTTTATCACCTAAAGGGTTGGGCTCTCTGGAGGCAGAAACTCACCCCAGATATGGGTCTGTATTACTTTTTAAACAGTCAGCGGGCATGGCCTTTAGTGAGTGTTTGCCTGGGGGGGCTGGAAGCAGAAGGAGCAGCAGCCCAAGTATGTACTACACATATAAAGAAATGCTTTCCAACTGGAAAATGCCTCCCTGCAGACATATACACTTTGCGAAGAAACTAGGGAAGCTGGTCTGGGGAAAATAGCAAGAGCCTATAACTATGCAAAAGGAAGCTAAAGCTTTCTCTTTGTACACACCAAAATATACCTTCCCTTCAAAATCTGGCAGGAGTACACATGGATTTTAGAGCACTTTGAAATATTTGTTCTTAACCCAGATGCTTTTTTCTCAGGGTAAAATTTGCAGAATGCAGGTGGAGAGTGACTAATGTGCACAACATATATTCTCAGAAAGTTACCGACAGCAGTACTCAAACTTGCAGTATCTGGGTGCTACTTGGGTTCAATGCTCACAGCATGTCTACTTGAGTCACTCAGGCCTGGTTTACCATACAGCATTAGGTTACCTTAAAGCAGCTTACAGACACCTAATTATGTCAGTGTGCACACAACAGCCTTGCTCCCGTAAATGTAAGTGTCGTAATACACCAACATAACTCCACCTCCACGAGAGGCATAGATTTTATGTAGGTGTAGTTTGGGCCATGCAGGGTCCCTGTAGACACTGTTACTTGCATCTATTGGCTGTCATTCTTGTCAATTTCACGGCTCTGCTGGAGCTGTGAAATTGACAAGAAAGCTGGCTCCTGACTCCCCAGCCGACCTGCTGCCCAGTCACTGCTCCAAGCCAGGCTGCCGCCCAGGCTACTCACTCCCCACAGAGAGCTAGTCTGCACCCCTGGGCTCTCTGCTCCCCGCCAGGAGCCTGGCAACTGACCAGACTCTGGACACGGCTCTCTCTTCTGGGAACCCAGCTGTCCCCCGTGGTGTGTCAGCTTCCAGCTCCCCACTGGGAACATGGCTGTGCCCATCGTGGAGCTCTGCGCTTGTTGTCCAGCCACATTCCAGGAGGGGAGCTGAGAGGCTGAGCAGGGAGAGGCTGCTGGTGGGGCACTGGGCTACCAGCAGGGAGCTACATGAGGAGCTGAGTGTTCTGGCTCTCAGCCCCCGACTCTGCCCCTCTTTAGTCGGTGGGAAGTGCTCCTGGTGAGGACGTGCACCACTGACAGAAGAAGAGCAGTGTTGTTATGAACCACTGCAGCAATTACTGCGGTGGCTGTAAGTCAACGTAACATAGGTCCACTTAAGTTTATAGTGTAGACATAGTCTGACTGGCAACAGAGCCCCTGTCCTGCTACATGTATGTAAATTCCTTCCTCCTGTTCATCAACTTGGCTCAAGTCACATTGTAAATCCAACTTGTGCTTCAAAAGTCTTTTTTAAATATTGTTTCCCCAAAGCAGAAGGGAAAGCCTGTCACTAGCTGAGATCAAACCCCAGTTGGGGATATCAGTTTGGGGATGATCAGATCCATAGTCTGAACCACAGGTGTATGCAAAAAAAAAAAAAGTTATAAAAAACCCCACAAAATTTGATATTACTTCTTTTTAAGGTAGCTGTATTTCAGGAACTTCTTTTGGAGCAGAGGCTGAACAATTTGCAAGACAATCTGAATAAGCATATGGATTTTAGAATCCTTAAAAACAGATTGAGCCTTGTATTAACATCAAGTAAAGTAATGTAAGAAGATGGATTTGGTCTTTATTTTATTTTTCTTTTGATTTAGGAAAATACATTACAATATATGCACTTTAGCACTCTGTCATCACTGAAAATGACATAATTTGTCAATATTATTCAATCAGCTCCATCCCTTTACAACAACTGAGAGTCCCAATAAGATACTGCCCCATATCCCACAATACCTCAAACTCCACCCTGTGCCACCTGTATTCTAGCAACACCTTGCATGTAGCATGCCCTAAATGTAAGTAAAATTAGACTATTTTGAGCCTTAAATGAGTAAAGTCATGGACATCAGTCTGCCAGCTTTACCCTCTTGTTAGTGAAGGTATTCTAACTCGAGGGCTGCTACAGTCTATAGCTGCAGCAGTGTTGCACAGGGGGAGAGGCAGTCTCTCAAGTAGGCACATCCAAGTATCATATAGAATTTAATAGGTTAGAATAAACACCATCAGTTCTATTTGGAAGCCAGTTGGTAACCAGTACAGATCCCAAAGCACAGATGCCATGCTCTTGATTAGATGCTCTATATATTAAGTAGGCCGGTAGTTGCAGCTGTTTCAACTTGAGTATTTGTAACGCTTCGCTCCAAATACTTCATATTACAATAGTTGAAGTGTTAAAGGCATGGATTATGGTATCTACTCTGCTAAACAGAGTTGTTAGTCCAGCCAGACCTCCAAGTTATAAATGTAGGAAGGAAACAAATGGTGAACCTATAGGTGCAAGAATCAAGTCTGATATAACCCCCATGAGCAGATGAGGTTTTCTCAGTATAGATGCTGGATTGCAACGGGGATTGGCCGTCGGTAACAGGCTTCTAGGGAGGATAGCAGGAAAGTCATGGGTTCTTATGACTTTTGCTTCTGTCTGAACTGTAATGCTATGAACAAATTTTTAGAAAAGGCAGCCCACTCTTGGATGTGTAGTACTATTCTGATAGCTGGCTATGGTGCTTCTCTCGCTTTCTGTATAGAAGGAAAATATGCACACAAGTGATTCTAATAATTTATATCTATTTCTTCTGTGTAATTGATTTTTAAAAATTGTTTTTAATTGATTGAGTGACGGTTAATGTCTGTCTTCCTTAGGCATTAGCATCTGGGGTATAAAATGTCCTGAGACCTACTTTTAATTGCTAACTCAAATATTGAAGGTTTAAAGCAAATATATTCTGTGCAGTCATTTTCTGTTCAGTGTTCTCTTGACATTCAAATGGTGCTTTTCATCCCAAAGGATCCCAAAGCACTTTAATTCTTTTCCTTTTGTACACACTGTAGGGAACACAGCGTCAGCCCCTTTAAGGTCAAAACATGGCAGATGTTTAACAACGCATAACAACACTACCCACAGTTTAGGGTAGAAAGTGAAAAGTATAGTATCTGACTGAAACTGTAGGGGGAATTTAGGTAGCCAGAATGGAATGATCTGTACTGGCACTGGGAGTAACACTCCTACTCTTGCAAAAAGTGGCTAAGTGGCTGAGGTTCCTAAATCCCATTTTCAAAAGCAGCTTGGAAATTTGAGCCTAAATTTCATATGAGTCAAAAGACGAGACTTCCATCAGCACAATGCCCCTAAATAGCAGACTGGGGCCATTGATGCAAGGCAGAATTCTACATATTGGGTCAACACCACCATTTTCTGCAGTATCTGGTTGGTTGCAGGAACTCTGCCATCCAAGTTCTAACCTGTCCTGACCTTTGTTAGCTTTTTGAGGCTCACAGCATATGGTAATATTTGTTACTTTGATTTAATCCTGAAGATAACGTAAATCTAAGTAGATAATACTGTCATATACAGCCTTTAAAAAAAAAAAAAAGAAAACTCATGAATATGTCTGATGTAAAGAGGGGTGTGAGTGAGCACATGTTAAGGACTCCATTGATTAATCAGCCTGTGCTTTCACTGAACACTCTTTTTGTCTCCTCTGGTACTCAAAAAGTGTATCTTGTGCACAGTTGTTGCTCATATACAGATCCACTTTGGGAGAGCTAATGCAGTGTTATGGCATTTCCGTCTAGTAAGAGATCAGCTATCTGCTGAAACCTTTTGGTTGGTATGATGTCAACAGATTTTTCCAAGAGTTTCGTTTTTTCTTTTGTGGAAAAAGAAATTGGCCTAAATTCTGTTTGTTTTGGCATTTAAAAAAACAAAACAAATGAGGGGGGGAACCCAGTGTCAGAGCCCTCAATAAGTAATTTATTTTTAGTTCATTTACTGAGGAGTGAGCAGTGGTTGAGATCTGTCCTGACATCAGTCACATTTGGAAACTGAAATTATTTACCCACCCCTGAGGAAACATTTCACATTTTAGAGTGTAGTAATTTACAAGGTTTATTTTTATGTTCTTTATGGATGTGTTTTCAGGTGAGTGGGGTCATCAGATTTCATTTAAATATGTAAAGAATGTGACTGCTGTCAGAACAGGAGGCTTTCTTTTTTTAGGGGAAGGAGAGGTCTTTAAAATATAAAATAAAAAAATCCCCAAATGCATGTCTTTAAATAAAGAAAATAAAAACCTGAGACCATTGGACTAAGCTTCAATACTTAAATTTTATAAGTGTATTTGTATGAAACTCCAAACACTTTGAGAGACGTGGTAGGAAGAAATTCTGCAAAGCAATTTAGGGGACGGGGGAGAAGAAAAAAGAAAAGCCCAAGTTGTTTGAAATAAGTTAGTGTCTGATCCAAATCAAGAGGACCATGCGTGAGGGAAACCTTGCAGGATTGGGATCCATTCCTGCAATCACATCCGTATTGATCATATTGACATATCTATCATGGCTTAAATGAGGTTCTGCATAAGGATCCAGCCAGGTGGATGAATGAGGACTTATGGGATTGTAATCTTTTTAAGGCAGGGATTTTTGTGTCTCTGTAAAAGTTAATGCATCCCAAAAGAGCTATTGAAGTGATATACAAACATAATTGTTTATTAAATGTTGACAGCATGCTTGGTGATATAAAAAGTAAAAGAAAATGTGGTTTCTTATTCCTAGAATTTATTTGTGAACTCCCGTTATAGTTTAACTGTATTGTGAAATTTTAATTTGTGTCTCAAACCTTCGCTCCAAATAATTTGTTGCTCACAATTGTATTTAGGTGAGGTTAGTGAAATATTCTTTATTGCTATAGAGAGAAAATTAAATTAAATTTCAACCCCATGCTACAGTAGCACACTTATATTTGGAAGTGTTTTGGAATTGCATAAGATGGGGTTGTTAAAACCAGATGTAAACAGGCTAAATCCACTTGGAAGCAGATATAGCAGAGCTTCATACCACAGAGAAGTCCAAAAGGGTTTAACTAGGAGTAATGGAATAAATAAAGCAAAAGCTTAATGTCAGAACACTTGTTCAGGTAGTAAGGTCTGACTGTGGAATAGTCTCTCAGTGGAAGTTATGGAAATATTCTTAGTGAAACCCATTTAAAACTAGATTTGAATATACGCTGTAGGGAACATTCTTGCATTGGCAGGGAGGCTGAAAAGATGCTCTAATAAGCCTTTCTTCAGTCTTTAATTTCTGTTCACTGCAGAGGTAGCGTGAGAACACACTTCCAAAGGGTATAGTGTAAAAGGGGTCTATTGTATAAGTCAACACGGAATTCTAAGAATGCAAAATGGCATCTACATCTGTGGGAAATTTTCTACTTCTGTAATTAGTGCAGACAAAAATGAATCAGTTAAAGCATCTTTTACTGAACTACTGTTCTTCCATTACTTAGTGTTAAACCAAACACAGGATGACTTAAATCTAGAAATATTTTGGGAGCAATTTTGCATGTGAGGCAGGAGAGAGAAGGTGAACGTTAGATTCATTGACCATTTCATTTTGCAAGAAGTGATTGTTCTTTGGGTTTGCGTCAGTGTGGATCCCAATGTAGGTGCACATGAGACTGGGGTTTTTTTTGAATAGCAGTGTTCCTGCCCTGTGCTCCCATGTGAGGGTATAAAGAGTGGGGTGGCTGTGACACTCCCTAAGTTCCCTCTTATCACCCATACCAGTGAGATGGAATCTAGTTGGTGTGCAACCGCTAGACTTTAGGTTTGGCCAAACTTCTTAAAAATTTTCTGAAACTCTTCAGAACTACTTTTTCCTTTATTTTGATCACTCTAATCTGTTCTAGTGCTTGTTGAACCAAAAGCCGCTAAGCAGACCCCTCTGTACAGCCCTCATCCCATACAGACCGTCCCCCGTACAGGGACTTAGAATCGGTGGACTCAAAACCTGCAGGCATCAAGCAAGTCTAGACTGTCCTGTGATGAACTAATTCTTCTGAAAGATGGTCACAGCATATACCTATTCTGCTTGGGAGAGTCCCACATCCCAGGCAAGGGCTCAGTCTTCCTCTGCTTCTCTGCAAGAACCTGCAGTTTGAAAGACGTGAGGCTGAAGCTCCCATCTTCGGGAGCAATCTGTGGTGGTTCTGTGTCAGGATCCTGACCAGGGCTGTTGAGAATAGGGGTCAGAGCAGGGTCAAACTTGAAGCTGAGAGGAGCATAGGAGTTCATAGTCAAGTTCCAAGCCAGGGTCGATACCAAGGATCAGAGTCCAAGTCAACTTTCAGGGTCTGAGTCAGGAGGTGAGGTCCAAATCGAGGTGAGGTTCAAGCCAGGAGTTCGAGAACATGGAGCAGGAGTGGTCAGGAAAGCTACAGGAGATCTGTGCTGTTGGCTGGACACTTTCTGGAACATCCCTTGAGTTTATAGAAAGTCAGGAGCCAGGGGGCTGCTGTCTGTCAGACCCCTTGAAGTGGGGCTTCCTTTTGTCTGTGTCCTCAGCGGGTCATGGGTAGTGGAGCGCAAGCTGATTGTGGCTCCCACTGAGTGGCAGCATGGAGATGTCCTCTGCCTAGCAGCTCTTCAGGCCTGAGTTCAAGACCTAGAATATAAGGACAATTGGATCTGATTCCACTTTCAATCTCAAAGACCTCTTTTATGCTCAAGCTTGCATCTTCTAGTGTTCCATCTGTTAGGCAGGTGATTCCAAAAACCTCTGCAGAGAAACCAGATGCAGCATCAGCATTGGCATCAGTACCGCTCCTGGCACCAAAGCTGTCAACATCTCAGAAATGGAAGCAGGGTCCTGAAAGAGCCTTTCTCCGACACTGAGACATGAGCTTGATGTCTTCTCACAGAGAGACAGGAGGCTGTTGGGTGGCAATTCAACCAAGTCCTGCAGGGCATTGAAGATGGATGGAAAGGAGCAGACTCCACTGGGCCTGGCATCAGAAACACTCCCCATGGATGTTGACTGTGGCACTGACAGGATGGACTCGGGATGCACCAGAGCCACTCTCGGCACCACCTGCACTCATAGTGCCTTCGAATCAATGCTAACTGTGGAGTAGATGTACTCCTCACAATACCCAGGACATGCCTTTTTGCTGGTGTCCAGCAGGGACCCATCTCTGCTGGTGTCTGAATGGTGCCACCAAGAGACCCTCAGGGTCTCTACAGATCTCAACCACTAGAATGCCAGGATTGGCGCTGGTCTGGCCTTCAACCTGCCACCCTATCTGTACACATGGAATGCTACTGTGGCACTGTTGGGGCTGTAGGGGGCCCACCAATCCCCCAGCTGTTGCAGAAGAGGAGGAGCCCCGCCCCCCCATCCCAAGGCTTTGTTAGCGAGATCTCAGTCACTGGAATACAGAGAGGAGCAAGATCTAAAGCTTTCACTTTCTGAGGACCTCTACTCGTCATCCGTGGACAAGGTGGTAGCCTCTTCAGTGTACAATTTCAAGGCCTTTCAGGAGTTTGGTGCAGATTGCAGTCACCTTGCTTTCTCTACAGCTCTCTGGCAAAGCTCCCTCATGAAGGGAGAGAGGAGCTGAAAGATATCATAAAAGGAAATTTTTTTCACACAATGCACAGTCAACCTGTGGAATTCCTTGCCAGAGAACGTTGTGAAAGCCAAGACTATAACAGGGTTCAAAAAAGAACTAGATAAATTTATGGAGGATATGTCCATCAATGGGTATTAGCCAGAATGGACAGGGATGGTGTCCCTAGTCTCTGTTTGCCAGAAGCTGGGAATGAGTGACGGGATGGATCACTTGATAATTACCTGTTCTGTTCATTCCCCTCTGGGGCACTGGGCAACGGCCACTGTTGGAAAATAGGATACTGGGCTAGATGGACCTTTTGGTCTGACCCAGTATGGCCGTTCTTATGTAAGGAAGGTCAGCTGATGGCCAAGATGGCCTTTCAGGCAGCAATAGATGCCTTGGACACTGCAGCCAGGTCTGTGGCCACCACAATGATTATGCAGAGCGTGTCATGGCTCCTAGTTTCGAGCATCCCTTGCAAGGCACAAGCCATAATTAAGGACTTGGCCTTCCAGGGTTTGGAAATGTTCACTGAAAGGAGTGACAGCACCCTATGTTTGCTGAGAGATTCTAAAATGACTGTACACTCCTTGGGGATCTATGCTTCCCCACCTTACTGAAAGTTGTACCGCCCTCAACCATTTCACCGGCAGACACAACGTACTCTAACCTTACCACTGACAAATAGAGTTCCATACCAAGAAACATCTGATGTAGAACAAGGGGCAACCACCTTCCTCAATCTTTGCCCCACACTCTGCCAAGATTTGTCAGCAGAGTAGATGAGACATTTGAGAGCTGCATCAGAACTAGTCCATGGAGCACGACATTCGGAAGTCATCTTGTTCCATTCCACCGTGCCTGGACCTCAGACAGATACGTGCTGGACATCAATGCCTATGACTACCCCATCCAGTTCCGCTGACTGCCCCCTTCCATGTTCTCTTTGGGGACCCTTCTCATGAGAGCCTATTTTGAACAGAAGTGGCCTTGTTGCTTTGTTTAGGAGCCATAGAGGAATTTCCTCAGGGGAAGAGGCTTCTATTCCTGGTATTTCTTTATTCTAAAGAAGAATGGGGTTTTTATCTTGTCCTAGACTGAGAAGGCTCAACAAATATATATGCTATCTCCGGTTCAAGTAGTCATGCTTGCCGCCATCTTTCCATTGCTCCAAGCTCAAGGCTGGTTTGTGGCTGTCAACTTGCAGGATAAACACTGCCATCCATCTGGCCCACAGAAAGTATCCAAGGTTCACAGTAGAGTCCAACCTTTATTAGTACAGGATTCTGCCCTTTGGACTCTCTACAGCGCCGAGAGATTTTACCAAGTGCCTGGCCATAATGGTGACACATCTAAGGAAACGGGGAATCCATGTCAACCTATACCTAGACACTTGGCTGATCGGGGCATGTTCCAGGAGGAAATTGTAACAGCCCTAGACCATACCCTTCCCTGTTCTACTTGGGGACTCCTGGTGGACTACGAGAAGTGTCTCTAGCACTTGTGCAGATGATGTAGGTCATAGGCTCTCTACTTGACTCCAGTTTGGGAAAAGTTTTCCTGCTAGAGTACAGGTTCTGGTTCCTTCAGTCAGTAGTGCAGGACACATGGACATGATCAATGATATTGTGTACCGGGGCTCCTTGGCTTGTTCCACATGCAAGTATGTGCTGCTGCTTATCAGACTTCACCTGCAGCCTCTACAATGATGGCTGAGGGTTGTCTACTCCCTATCCAGCCATCGTCTGGACAAACAAGTCATGGTCTCGCCCCAAGTCCTGTGGGAGCTCATGTTCAGTGGCTCTAGTCACCATGCAAGAAAGGGAGTGCCCTTCTCAGTCCTCTCTCCGACGATGACCTTGGACACAGACGCATCAGAGACAATCTGGGGTGTACACCTGAACCACTTCAAAATGTGGTCTCAGGATGATATTGAACTCCATGTTAACATTTTGGAACTGAGGGCTGTAGCTTTTCTTCCTGTCTTCCAGAACTTGGTAGTGCAGATCCTGAGGGGCTACATGTTGTTGATGTGCTATATAAGCAAACAAGGAGGGGCTTGATCATCTTCCTTCCCCCACCCCCGCCCAAGACAATTGAGTTTTGGGAATAGTGCTATCAGTATAGAGTGACCCGTTAGCGCTGCACCTACCAGGAGGCAGCAACAACACAACAGACTTTTCTGAACAAGAATGTGGTAGCCAGCCATGAGTGTCCACTGCAGAAATCCATCCTGGACCTGATATTTCACCAGTGGGGGACTCCCATTTTAGATGTATTCCCACACTTATTATCCATCCGCGTGGACTTATGCTCCAAAAGGAGGTGTGAGCTTCAGCTCCCTGCTGGATGCCTTTCTACTCTGGTGTTCTTGAGGACTCCTAAATGCCTTGCCACCGATCCCCCTAATTCTCAAGATAATATCCAAGACCATATGTAATCCTACAGTTGTCATGATAGTTCCCTACTGGCTGAGGCAGCTCATTCTGTCAGATATCCAGTCAGCCTCTCATATGTCTTCCCACCTGTCTGGGCATGCTATCACAGAACCAGGGTCAAATATTGCAGCCAGACCCATAATCGCTGGACACGTTGGCTGGATGAGCAGGACCAGGAAATTATTTTACAAAGGTAGGAACCTTCCACCAGGAAAACTGTTCCTCGAATTGGAAAAGATTTCCCATATAGACAGCCTAGAACTATGTGAATTCAGTAGAGGCTCTGACAATAAAGATTCTGGACTATGTACTTCTCCTGATACAGGCAGGTCTACTGTCTAGCTCCCTTAAAATCCATCTTGCAGTAATATCGGCGTCTTATGCCCCAGTATGGGCTCATTCAGTCTTGTGTGCCTCAAGGGTCTTCTTCATACCTACCCTCCATTTAGAGACCCGACTCCCATATGAGAGCTTAATGTTGTTCTCCTACAGTGTATGGAGCCTCCATTCAAACCATTAGCAGAGTGTTCATTAAACCAACTCACCATCAAAACCCTCTTTCTTGTAATCATCATATCACCATGGAGAATCAGTGAACTAACTTTTTATGGCTGGATCACCAGATACATCCTTCCACAAGGACAAAGTGGTAATGTAACCACACTTTAAGTTCATCCCTAAAGTGGTCTTGGAATTGCACCTGAGCTCATCTGTTACCTTACCAGTCTTCTTCTTGAAGCCACACTCTTCGCCCAGAGAAAAGAAGCTTTATACTCTTGATATTTTCAGGGTCTTACTTTATGACATCAACGGGACCAAGCATGGGCAGTGGGTATAATAGGCACTGCTGCAGCTACCAGACCCCCAGTTGCGGGACTTGGGGGGAAGTTTTTGCTTTATTATGCTCATGCAGGTTCCGGGATGGCTGAGGAGGTGGTATGTGCTATTCAGCTTCCTGGGTTCATCAGTAATCTCTCTGGACTCCAGGAAGCTGAGTAGCAAATACCGCCTCCTCAGCACCCCGGAACCTGCATGGGCCATATCTAAAGCTTCTTTGCGAAAGTGAGACACTTTTTTTTCCCCAGGGCAGCTTGGGGTCTGGAGAGGGGAGGCCATCAGGGGGGCACTTGTGGCTCTGGCTGTGGGGTGGGGGGGTCGAGGGAGGAAGGGGCGGAGCCGGGGGCTAGCCTCCCCAAAGGGGGCTCCACCCATCACCCATGGGACCAAGCCTTTCAGATTTTCTCTGTGCTTCTTTGTGGCCATATACAGCACATTGAAAGGCCAAGCCATCTCATCCCAGAGAATCTCAAAGGGGATCGCACAGTGTATTTCCACCTGCTGTTAGTTGGCTGGTGAGCTGCTCCCGCTGAACCTCAGGGCACACTTCACTAGGGCATAAGCAACATCCGTGGTCTGCTTCAGAAAAGTGCTGATCTCCAAGATCTGTCCGGCAGCCATGTGGAGCAGCCCATTGGCTTTTATTATACTCTTGACATGGCAACCAGAGCATATGCTAAGTTCGAAAGAGCTGTTGTTCTTCAGTCAGCCATTTGATTGATACTCCTTACTCACATGTCCGGAGAGAATACTGCTTGCCAGCCACCTACAGGGAGAACCAGACTGACACATACCCAGAGAGGGAGATGAGCATTAACAAAAGTTATGCAGATACGACTGAATTACACGTAGTCACTTTTAAGAATAGAGCTGCACTTTAATGTTTCCATGAATGTATTCGTAATTACTGTAGCTAACTCCTGACAATTCCAAAAGTAGGCTGAGTGACTGATTCATAGACATTATTTCAAACTTTAACTACAACAATAAAAATGAATTTATGTGCCCTGCAGTACCTCTGGTTCTTTGAGGTGTAGTAGTCAGTGTGGATCCCATGGCCTGCCCTCTGTCCCTGCTTTTTGGAGACCTCAGCAACACAGGCTTTGACTTGTGAGGGAACTGAAGGAAAGTTGTGGACACCTGGCCCTTTGTGCCTTTGGTTGAGGCGATACAGACACATGCACTGACTGACACTAGCATTCAAAAAACCCAGCCTTGTTCACGTGGGGCGCGTGCACACCTATAGTGGGATCCACACTGATTACATCATCTTGAAGAGCCACAGTTACTGTGTAGGGTAAGTAACTGTTCTTTTTAGCTCTTGAAGAGGGTTTCTGTTCTGGCAGAATTGCTTACCATGGGTTGGGCTTCATTTTAAATAGTGTGTTTTCTTTTTAAGCCTGAAGCCGACAATGACATGCCAGTGGAGGTACATGTCAATTCAGGTGAAGAAAGAACCATGAAGTAGAATGCGCCATCGCTTCCCATCAAACAGGTAAGGGATAAGGATTGGTCACAATTGTTTCTCAAAACAGTCTAGGCAAATGAAGGCAGTATTGTCCAGTGCTCAGACCAGGAGACGTGGAAGTGATTTGAGTTCTAATTCAGGTTTTGCTACTGACTCACTGTATAACTGTGGGCAATGACCACTCTAGCCTTCAGTTTCCACATTCCTGGAATGAGAGTAATAATCAACCTTTTTAAAGCAGGTTAAGATCACAGGACAAAAAATGCTATGTAACTGAAGAGTATTACTACTGTTTATTGTTAATAATGTAGATTAATCTGTGGCATGAATGAGGTTTGCATTAAACTCTGCTGCCCCTATATTTTATTTGATAAGATAGTGGACCTGTTTAAAATATACATATCATAGTTATATAGCCAGCTAATTTTTTTAAGTGCTGCTTTGAAGTTTGCAAATACAGTATAGAAATGTTTGGTTTGGTTTTGACTGCAAGATTGACAATGTGGTTGACAGATGCATTGTCAGTTCTCTGGGCTTCCCTCCCAGTACACTCATTTCTACCATTTTAATCTGTGTTACACAGAAGAATGATTCTACTCTAGAAAGTGACTGTAAAAGTGATATTGTGGGTTTGTGTTTGTTTCTCAAAGACTTCTGTATCAAATAAGCTCAGTTTACAAGCAAAATGTTCCTCCCCCACCTCAACTGCCAGCCCTGTAAACTCCATCTAGGTTTGAAAAACAGGTTGAGGTCATTGAATTTCATGAGTCATCAGCACTAACAAAGGTTCTGCAGTTATGACTGAATGCACACATCTCTTGAATAACAATGCCTCATTTTTACATAGTCACTTTTAAGAGCAGAGCTGCACTTTAATGTTGCCATTAATGTATTCGTAATTACTGTAGCTAACTCCTGACAATTCCAAAAGTAGACTGAGTGACTGATTCATAGACATTATTTCAAACTTTAACTACAACAATAAAAATGTATTTATCTTTTTCAAACTAGCTACCTAAAATAGAAATAAACATAAGAAAGAGGAGAAAAGGTTTGTCTTGAGTTAGAGGCATGAGGGAAAACAGAAAGGAAGAGGATGTGTAATTAAAGTATTTTTCACTGTGAATTAGGAAGGATCTAAATGCTACAAAAATGTTAATATTGTCTTCTGTATATAAAGATGAATAATGTCCTCTGTATATAAAGATGAGTCTGCAAGTGTCAGGTTAATCAGAAACATTAAATTGTCCTTTCAATACCACTAGCTATTTTATATACAAATAGACCTATTTTCAGATGTTTTTATTTCACCTTTTGAGAACTTACCTAAATTATTTGTCTCTAAGCAAAGGGAGGGGGGAATCATACTCTTAACGTTCACTTTACACATTTATATTTTTCAAAGCTCTGTTCCCAAAATTTATCAGTCCCAGTACTGGACTCACATTATGCAAATAAGTTTGAACAACATCTCCAGTGCAAGCTGGTGTCTAAAGTCCTGATTTGTGAAGTGTCTCTGGTGTCCATTTTACCATATCTATTTACTTAACTCTTTTAAACATTTAATTCTTTAAATATGTTTGAATGGTTAAAAGAGGGAAGTGTAGCCCTTGAAATACCACTTACTTTTCCACAAGTTGTCTGTAGAGAAGCTACAATGAACTTTTTATACATTGAGCCACTTAAAAACCTCAGTCCTTGGCCTGAGGGAACCAGATGGTGAAAGCTCAATTCTGTGTCTGTTGTCAGCTGTGCTGAGGAATGGCTGGTGATTTGTGATCACTGCTTAGATTAGAGTCCATAGACTTTTCTTGAGTCAGGGCATTTTGTTAGATTTGGGTAATCCCAGTGCTGGAGATCAGTACTGTAATTTTTTAACAAGACACATTTTTTCTACTTACACTGCTTAGGATATATGCTTAAATATGTCAGATTGTGCTTTTTTCTTTTTATTTCATTCTCCTTTTAAGTCACTTGCAATACTAATATTTGATTCTGGCTACTAAAATAGGGCAAAATCAGGCCCGCCGACAGGGAGGGGCAAAAGGGTAATTGCCCAGGGGCCTGGACGATTTAAAAGGGCACCCCCTACCCCGGCTGCCGCTGCTGGGGTAGCAATGGTGGTGACAAGGAGCCCCGGGCCCTTTTAATCGCCTGGGCGGGCGGCAGGGCCTGCGCTGCAGAAGCAGCGGGCTGGGGAAGTCGCTGGCTGCCCCATGCCGCCCCTGCAAGGGAACACCTCCCCTCTGCTGCAGGCACCAGCAAGGGGCAAGTAGGACTGGGTGGGACCCTGAGGGGGTGGGACCGCTCTGTGTTCCCAAGCTTCAGCTGTTCTGCCCCCTAGGACTGTGCTGGGAGAGGGGATTCCTGCTCTGTGCTGACTCAGCAGGGCTGGTGAGTGTGGCCGGGGGTCAAGGCATGGAGGAGTGGGTCTGGGGGAGACAGAGGGTGGGGGGCGCTGGGCAGTGAGGAAGGTTTGTGTGTTTTGGAGTGCTAGACGGGGTTTGTTGGGGGTTGCTGGGCAGGTGGGCGGCCTGTGTGTATTGGGGCGCTAGGCAGTGGGGGGGGTCTGTGTGGAGTGCTGTGTAGTTGTAGTGGAGGGGCTGTGGGGAAGGGCATTGGGTCATGCAGGGTTGGGGCGATCTGTGTGTGTTGGGGTGCTGGGCAGTTGCGGTGGGGCTGTGGGCAGGGGGAGTTCTGGACAGGGATGGTGGTGTGCAGGGCGCTGGGCAGTTGTGGTGGGGCTGTGGGTGGGGGAGGCTGGGCATAGCGAGTTGGGGGGTGTTGGGTGGGGGGGCTGTGTGGCATGGCATGGGCCCCCCCCCCCCCAAGGGGAAGGGGCACACTTGCAGCACAGGGCTGGGCGGGCCAGTGGGAGTCTGGTGGCTGCCAGTCAGTAAACAGTGCTCTTGCGCTCAGCTGGACAGAGCGGGGCCGCCCCATCCATGCCATGCCCCATTGCCCCTGGCCAGCCCCTCGCTCTGGGTACTGACCTCCCTGTGCCATGCTTCATTGCCCTCATGGGGGCCCACAAATATGTTTGGCACCGGGCCCACAAAAGGTTAATCCAGTCCTGGCTCCTAGGCGCACACGGGGTGGTACCGGTGGCGGCAAAGGCAGGCAGGCGGGCACATCCCTTTCTAGGGGGCTCATTGACTGTTCTGCCCTGGGGCCCGGAATTGCTGTCCGCAGGCCGGGGCAAAATCCTGCCCTCACTCATCTGAACTTGCTATAGGACAGCTCTTTGGGTTATGCTGTTAGGACAGAATGACTTTGCAGTGATGCTGTGGAGACCCCCTTTAGCAAGGTTTCCCAAATGGTGGGTTTTGAGAAGAGTCTCGGTGCCCCAAAGGCACCCCCAAATCCCACAATTTTACTTCCCCTAGGCACCAGGCAATGTCAGCGTGGAGGAAGCAGACAGGGGCAAAAAGTGGATAGTCAGCAGCCTGGTAGCAATCGTGGCTAGACGGGGAGAGGAAAGGTGGCGGGGGCTGTAGGAGGGGGCAGGGCTGGGAGAGGACAGCATGGGGGCTGGTAGGAGCTGAGCAGTGGGCTTGGGCTGAGACAGGGAGGGAGGAGTAGGGGGCTGGAGAAGGGGAATTGGGAGGGGGAGGGAGTATAGTGGTGGATCCCCCAAATTAATGTTTACTATTGGTTCTTCATCTATCTAATTTTGTTAACTTTAATGCAGTTACTCTGGGTTTACACGAGTGTAAATCAGATTAGAATCAGGTCCTGTATATTTAACAGGCATGAAAAGTTGTTCAGTGGTAAAACGTATTGGTTACGCAAATTCAAGTTGGGATGTATTGTTGGAGAGTGCTCTCCCCACTCCTTATGTTCCCCAGTCACAACATTCCCCAGCCAGAGGAGTGAAGTTCTCTGTGGCTTATGTGATAGTTATAGTATGAGCTCCTTGCAGCAGGGTCTTGTTGTGTGGGTTTGTACAGCACCTAGCACAATGAGTTCTACTATAATACAAATAAGTAAATCACTGCACTACAAAGATATCTATATTTATTAGAATGTGCCTTGAGCAATGGTTGATTAAATTGCAAACCAAAATAAGTATGGTTTTTAATTGCAAATCAGCAGTGGCAAAAAATAAGCCTACAGTATTAATTTTTTCCTTCCCTTCTTTGGACACAGGTGCATAGAAGATTTAGACAAGATCAACATTTTTCTATATATATACAGAGAGAGAGAGAGAGAGGAAGATGACTGAAGAATCTGTTTTGATTCCAAGTATAGTTAACCTGTGTTCTGCCTCAGGAAAGACTGACTTTGCACTATCTGGTACTCTGGGATGGATTCTCTGTGAATGGACGCTGCCTAGAATTTGTCAGCTGGAAACTTTTAGGCCTTAGTCCTGCAACAGCATCCGGAGAGCTTTAAGGGTCTGCCCATGCAGATCCTACTGAAGGATCTGCACCGCAAGTAGCAAGTCTCAAAACTCCTCAATCTCTTGTTACTATTTATATACATAATTAAAATTCAAATTAAATAAATGTGTCGTGCTTTTTTTCCTTTCTCTTCTCACATTCTTTAAATGAACTTAATCTTATCTGATATTTGCACCGTTTCTGAAGAGGAGTAAGTTAGAGTGATTCTCAGGGTCAACTAACAATGTTTATTTTTTTAAACGGAGGGGGGAAAAAGCATAAGTAGCATGTCAGTGGTGTTAACATTGGTTAACAGATTATCAATGAAAACAATTACAATGACCCTCTGTTTTGTCTGAGTCTTCCCCCTTTTTTATACAAATCTTCTGCCTCATCTGTTCCAGTGGGAGGTATATAATGGAGCATCTGTGAGTTCCTTTCTAGTAGATGGATGGGAATGGAGTTGTTTATGTTTGTTCCTTTTTTTGCTTGAATGCACAGCTCAGTGAGGATCGGAATGGTGGGAACCAGCTATAGCATAACCGGTGACTGTGTCCTTATTCTCAGCCAGGCGGAGGAGAGACTGTGGAACAAAGGGAATGCAAAAGGATTTTCAAGATTTCTAAATGGTTCTGTGCACCATAGATATCCTTTTCACTATTTGCTGCCACGTACATTAATCATATCCATACTCAGAGATTCTTTGAAGATTGACGAAATGTCAATAGCTCACAGCATTTAGACTTTGTTAGTGAGACTTTAATACTTGCAAATTAACCCAAAGGCGTATATGTAAAATACCCTATGCAGTTCTTGGCATGTCTTAACGTCCCAAAAAGATCAGGCAAGAGAGTAAAAGCAAATTGGATTCAGTTACTACTTGGCAAATGTTCTTGCTGAGTTTATTCTATGGATTATGAAAAAACACAAATTTTGCAATACAAATATTAGCTTGTGGGGGGATATTAATCAGGGCCACCTCTACAGCTCAGCCAGAGCGTGTATGGTTACCTAGGTCAGTAGAATCGTGTCACAGCAAAATGTTCCACACGTTTGAGCAATTTATGCTGGATTGGGTGGTTGTGCCAATTCACCGAGGGACGCGGAACCCCTTTTTTAGCATGAAACTGCACAACGATCTTTGGTTTTATCTGGGTACTGAAGTCGTGTTTCTAATGTTAGCATATTTTAAAAAAAAAACCTCAGGCCAACCCAACAGAATTCTTCCGTCAACCTAGCTGCTGCCTCTCAGGGAGGTGGATTACCTACGCTGATGGGAGACCGCCTCCTATTGGCATAGGTAGTGTCTACACTGAAGCACGACAGCGGTGCAGCTGCGGTGCTGTAGCTGTGCCCCTGTAGAGTTTCAAGTGTAGACAAGCCCTCACTGTACTCTCTCTTCCATCTCATTAGTCTATCAAAACACTCGCTGTTGTTTGTTGTGGGGCACACCACTCCAGTACAAACACAAATTGTTGCTTCTCTGGTTCAGGAGAATAACATCTTGTATGTGCAGTTTTCTCCCAGAGAAAACAATTAGTTCCAGTTCAGTTAATTAGAAAAACAGATGTAGGTGCATAAATCTTGTTGAGCAGTGTTAGGCATACAGTATATAATGCCTTTGTTCTTGGTGCAGACTGTAAAACTAATACTGTGGGTATTGTTACATTATTTTAAAACAATATCCAGATGATTCAGAGACTTTGAATCCATATTTGAAGAATATGGTGGTTTGAAGAATCCATAACTGTAGGATTTTGTATAGTACCCAAATCCCCAAAGAAGCTTGAAACTAACATTGCTGGAATGCATTTTCCTACATCTCCCAGATTCTGATTTGTTTCTGTAACGTAACCAATGTCTTGTGTTCTGCTCTGTTCAGATTTGTAGGTTGTGGAGGATTTAAAGCTACTGACCCTAACATTTTCTGCTTGTTGGCTATTGGCCTGATTTTTCAAAGGTGCATAATTTGCTTTTAAGTTAATTTGTGAGTACTTGACCCCTTATGGAACTGGGCCATTCCAGATCTTTCTTTAAAGTCATCACTGTAATTTTGTATTTAGACTATTTTATATTCAAAGAGAGACAACCTATTTTACCAGCCAGACAGTCTGGCTGTCTCAGGGGTAAAATAGAAGTGTGGTGCCTTGGCTTAGTCTCTTTATTGATAGGAACAGAAAATGAAGAAGATTAGCAGCCGGACTGGGATACTCAGATACCACAGATATGAGTTCAGTACAGATGCGTGGATAGACTGATAAACAATCAAGTGTAAACAGCATGGAAGTTACTGTGGTTTAATGTCTTTCTGGGTGTAATTAATGAAAGATTGCAAAAAGAACAACAGAAGGAATGGTGGTGAAAATTAACAGTCGCAAATCTCACCACAATCAAGATGTAGGTACTGAAGTTAAAAATGTAGCTTTCCTTGCAGCAGTGAAGGAACTGCAGTGACAAGGAGGGAACCAGAGCTGCTGCAAATGAACAGGACCACCATGTGGATGGCCCTCTGCAATCTACAGATTTTGGGGCATCTGTGTTGTGATTCTGACACCTTTTTTCCATTGGAGGGAGGGACAGATAGACAAACACACACACTTGTGCATGGCAGAAGCTGACACGGGTAATTTTTGAGGGTATTCCTGTATAATAGGGATGATCTAGACTTAAGTTACTAAGATTTGAAAATTTAGCCATTGTGTTTGTACAGTAACTTTAATTTTTAATATCTCTGTGGGCTTTACTGTGGTGGCTTATTGTTATGACCTATTACACTGATAACAATTAAGGTGAATTGCCTGAAATGTGCATCCAGACTCGTTAACTTGAAATATCTTCATTCAACTCCAGAGCTCAACATCTGCTTCTGCGAAGCATTTATCATCCTACCTTTCAGAAAAAATTACCCACATCTGCCACTGTTTCTTGGGACAGACATCAGGACCCATACACTGGATACTGGCTTCTTAATATAATGCCTTCCTTCTCTATATTCAGTCCATTCACAGGGAAGAGGTCTCAACAAAGATGGATAGGGTTTGAAGGATTGTAGAGACACCCCCTTCACATCAGCCAGCAGCATAAAGTGGGGTGGAGAAGAGACAGAAAGCTCTTTCTCTTTCAGCAGCTAAGTGATGGAGGAGCCAACTTACCAGACCCCTATTAGTCAAAGGATAATGTGAAAGATGCAAGTTGCAAATGGAGAAGTTGTAGGAACAGCATCCTCCCGCTTTCCAACGGACTTTTTTGTTTTGTTTTAAAATGAAATGCTATAATAAAGCTAGCCAGAGTATTGACTCAGAAGACAAGAAAATAAAGTTTCCTATTTTCCTTCTGGGTTGAGTTTACAAATTGATTTTATGTACATTTAGCAACTTGCAGCCTCACTTCCTTTTATAACAAAGCCACTAAAGGAGCATTTCCTTCTTCACACAGCATAGCTCTGTGCAACCTGTACTTTCCAGCTTATACCATGAATCAGAAAAATAAACTTGGTTCAGAACATCGTACTTTTGCTTCATCCATGTGTAGAAAGAGTTGTAACTTAACACAATGCACAAGATTCTTCCTCGAGCTCATTGGGAATGGTGCCTACTTCGTGTCCAGGCTGAATTAGGCACACTGTTTTTGATCTGGATTGTTTTATATCTTAAAATCATTGTTTGCAAATGGCTTGAACTAAAACTGTCTAGTAAAAGCAATGAAGCTGACCCAAAGCAGCATGTTTACCATCACGTACCAGACTTGACGCACTTTCCATATCCTGCTAAAGACGTGAACTAGCTCCGGGCCTCCTCAGTGAGTCATTAAGAGACTCTGGAGGGAATGCCCTGCTCACACAGTACTCGCTGCTATCAAGTTCAGACAGGCATATTGCTCAACAGTATTGTGTGCACGCTAAAGAAAATGAAGATAAACAACTTGAATAGTTATTGAAGAATCCTGTTCTAGTAATAGCTGTGGCAAATGGCTTATTTCAAGTGTCTGTGGTTAGTTGCCAGGTTACTGATAAAATGGTATGTTGCACATTGTCCCTCCGCGGGTCCTCTCCCTTTGCACCTAACAATAACAAGATGCTGCTTGGCTGTCATCCATCTTTGCCAGCCGAGTTCAAAAGGAGCTGGAGCCAAATCATACACAGTCTTTTGCTGCCTACTAATTTAAGAGCTAGTACAGCACCCAGCCTCCATAAGGATATGTCCATGGGGCCTTACAGATGTTGGCTGTACGTTAACCTTCATGGAATGAGATCAGTACAATCTGTCCTTAGAGCAAAATGCATAGATGCTAAAGTCAGCAATTGTGCTTTGGCCATGAAGCGTTTTCCAGGAATGAACAGTAAAGGGAAAAAAATCTTAGCTAGTGAAAAAGAGGTGAATTGTAATGGCATATATATGTTTTCTTTTTCCGCTAGCATTACTCTTCTAAAGGCTGTTTCTCAAAGGCTGGATAAGTAAAAGGTGCTTCTTAGCATGTGTTTTATGTATTCTTTGCCTCCGTTTCCTACGTGTAAAATGGGGCTCCCTACTAGCCTACCAGAGGGTTTTTTTGATAGACTAATGGAAGTATTTTAAGAATCTCAGGGGAAAGGTGCTATAGAAATGTAAAGTATTACAATATTAATGTAGATCACAGAGTCGGCTCCTGGCTAGCCAATCGATAGCTCAAAACACTATTGAGGCAGGAAGGCAAAGAGCAAATTATTTTAGTTCTCTGTTGGGCAAGATAAGGAAGTAATAAAAATATTCAGAGATCTTACATAAAACCCCAGTCTCTTGTATTAATCATGCTTTGCACTTTCATCTGAGAAATGGAGTGCTTTATTAGCATTAATATATTCACAGTTCTCTTAGTAGGTAGGAAAGTGTAAAGTAGCAGTATTAATGATAATTCTGCAGGATTTACCATTTGTGGATGGGCCCCTGCCTGTTTTTCCCTGTGGTGTTTTGAAGGAGAGGGATGACATGTAACTACAATTTGTTTCTTTTTAAACAGTGATTGCAAAACCAAACTTATTCCCAAAGCTTTCTGACTAGAGCCCTCGTTTTGGTTCCAGTTTCCATAGTAATGAAGGTACCTTTTCAGAAAGTTACCTAGTTTAAGGAGGCTGGGAATAGCCACCAGATATACCTGAATGAATCAAAAAGCTACCCTAATAAATGGCTGAGGAGAGAGAGCCTAGAAGTGTGGGGAAAGTCGGATGGGAACTTCCGAAAGGACAGAGGTACTGAGCCCATGCTTACTAAAGGCAGTTAAGACCAGAAATTTGGAGATTTTATGCAAAACAGGGCATTTTATCATTGCCATATTTATTCATTTCCTCCTTTGCATAAACTTGCTTTCCCTGTTTCCATTTCCCCCTCCTTTAGTTTCTGGCTGGGTTCCCGTTCCCCAATTTTGAGTTTGTCCATGTCCCATTTGTCCTTAAGCTCCCTCCTGTATCCCCCGTGGCCTCCCTTTCCCCTCCATTCCTAGCTTCTCTCATCTTCCCCCTTTTTCATGGTCCACACACACACACACTTCCTCATGTCCCCTCTTCCGACCCCCGGCATTGATAACTCTTGCAATTTTATCATGAGTGCTGTGATATATGGTGGTTTTTCTTAAAATCCCTGTGCCTGCGTACAACTGATGGCATGAGGCTCACTTTGTTATTTTTTTAAATGAGAGCTAATATTCTTGCCCTCATGATTGCGGAGAAAAGCCTGATATGCGACCCAAATGAATGCTGATGGTTCAGAAGGCAAGCAGAAATAACCCAGATTTCATTATTTTGAAGCTATTCTCCCAGGGGAGTCTGACTCATAATTTTAGAACTTTTAGAATTTGGGAGTGGTAATGTCACCTGCCACCCACCCAACAAGTGGCCGGCAAACCGCCCGATAGCCACAATCGTCTGACTGCAGTGACTGCCTCCCTGGCACCACTCCGTCCACACTGCCCAGTGCTCTAGCTAGATTTCTGTGGAGGTATGTGGGTTAGGGGCTGTGCTCCAGGCAAAGTCTCTATGGTTAGGGTCTTGGAGAGCTCCTAGGCCTCGAAGGTTCTGAGTCTTAGAGCAGGTCATCCTCCAGCCAGCTCCCCTGCTCTTGCCGAAACAGGCATGCCTGGCCCAGCCAGGAGACTCCGTGGCTCTGGCTTGTCCCCCGCAATTGACTCCAAGGGCCTGCAAGCTGCCACGCTCCAGGCCAAAGAGAAGGAGGAGAGGTCCTTCTCTGGACAGAGGGACTGCCTGCCCTGCCCCCTCAGTACCTGTGCAGCCAGGTGTCTGAGGCCCAGGGAGTGATCTGGGGAATGCCTGCAAGCAGTTTGATTAGAATAGGCCCCAGAGCCTCACACAATGGCTTAGTGCTTCACCAGCCGTCTGTCTCCTGTCCTTGCTTTGTTTCCCCCCCTGCCACCCTCATAGAATATCAGGGTTGGAAGGGACCTCAGGAGGTCATCTAGTCCAATCCCCTACTCAAAGCAGGACCAGTCCCCAGTATTTGCCCCAGATCCCTAAATGGCCCCCTCAAGGATTGAACTCACAACCCTGGGTTTACCAGGCCAATGCTCAAACCACTGAGCTATCCCATCACTGAAGTCCTTTATCCGCAGTCCTAGGGTCTACTGCCTGCAAGCTGCCCTACATGTGTATGCTTAAAACAGGTTTTCGAAACTGAGCACTCATTGTTAGCTATGTCCGGGTGGGTGCTGGAAATTAAAGGGGATCTATTTAGGGGAGATGTTTGAGGGTGTGAAGTTGTCGTTGCGGGTATCCCTAGTATCAGTCTATTGCTGTTGGATTGATTTATTTAGCCTTTTTTTCTAGTTTCTAATTTTCAGTTGACCTACTTTTGCCAGTATAAAGAAAGTCAGGTAGGGTGAAGCATGCACTTCCTGGATGTCTTTATGATTTGTGTATTGGCTGCACAGACTGTAACCATTGCTCCTATGTGGATGGGTTACTCGGAGTTTCCTGGTAAGATTTCCTGAAAGGACTGAAGCCTGCTCTCATGAAGTAAAAATTGTTTCCCCCGGGTCCAGGCAATGCACATTCTTTAATCTGGTCCCTGACTGAACAGTCCCTGTGAGTTTCCAGTGGACCCATGTTTCCTACTTAAGATGTGAAGACTCTTGCCCAGATGCTGATGTCTTTGCAAGTGGGTGGAGTCCCCATCAGGGCGGCATTAGGAACAAATGGAGAACCAGAGTGAGGTTAGGCAACTTGCCCAAGGTCATGCAGCCAGTCTGTGGTAATGCCATGAATAGAACCCTTTTGTTCCGGTTCCCAGTCGGTTTCTGTAACCATGTAATCCTTCAGGGAAGGAGGTCATACAGTTGTTTCTTCCAGACATTTCTTCTGAATTTTGGCCAGGGTGTGGCACGCAGTAAGAGGCCACACCCTGCTGGCCTCTAAGACACCAGTCCCAGAATAAGGGGACAGGTTGGGGTGCTTTACAAAGAAAATAAATGGAAAAAAATTTGGTGCAGGGGGAGAAATAATAGAGAAAAAAAAAAAGCAAACTTGTAGAGCGAGTGGAAGAAGGAAGGAGTGTAAAGCGAGAGCAAAAATGGACAACTTTAAGTTCAGTGCCTTTTATTCAAGTTTTGTGATATTTACTGTGTTTTCCTGTCTGCCACTGAGGTTGACTACCTCCCTCTGCCTTCTCTTCCCCACCCCCCATCCCCGGCTCAACAGCACAGTCGCAGGCAGCCACAGACTTCCTTTGAGGCTGAAGGTTGGGCCGTGCATTGTGTGGGAACTTCAGCCTCTAAGAAAGCAGGTTACTCATCCCGTTCTAGCAGCCTCTACTGAAACTTGGCACTTTTGATTATTCTAGTGCAGGGGAGGGGATCATTTCCCCAGCAGCTGCGCGGGGAGAGGAAAGGAGACTCTGCACTGCCTTTCAGGCAGCCCGCTGTAAATCTGCTAAAAAATTAATACCTGCTGAAGCTGTGCTAACTTTACGTAGCCCTCCTTCAGGCCATGCTGTCACGGAACTGGAGAAAATGGCAGCTTTGACAGGAGACCCTACAAAAGCATAGGGCCACTACAGTAAAACCCTGTGCTTCCAGTGGATGTGGGGTTGTGTTTTTCTTTCTTTTTCTTTTTCTTTTTTTTTTTTTAACAGCGAGTGGGGGAGGTTGAATGCTTGTTTGTGGTGGGAAGGCAAACCCTGCCCCTGAGACAGCAGTCGGGGGGAAATTGGGAGGGAAACCTAGTGGAGTTTTTCTCTTCTTCCCAGATAGATATTTTTTCTGCAAGAAACTGGCAGTTCTCCTCCAGGCCTATAATGTATATTTATAATGAATGTGAGAACTTGATCTAGCTTTAACATTGTAAGATGAAGCTCAAAGGGGAACGCTCTATCTTGAACATTCTATTGCATGGAATAGGGGAAATTCTCCCCCTGTCCCTTTCTTGGCAAAACCTCTTAAAATGAGATGCAGTTTTTAGATTCATTAGGAAACTGTGCCTATTTTTGAACGCCCCCACAAAAGATCTGCTTTATTCTCCTGGAATGTGAACCGATTTGACCTGCCTTGATAAAATATGTTCTTATCATAGGACAAAGAAGAAGGAGTAATGCTGACTAGGCTGTAGGACCAGTTCTCTCACATTTATGCCCATGCAACCCCTTTGCCTTTATTCTCTTTATAATCTAACAAGCATAAAAAACGGGATCTATGTTACTGAATACTAAAGCAGACCTACCAAGCCATATTTTGCTAATTTTGCTAATTCCAGCCTGGATTGACAAAGCATCTCTTTAAAAAGAGTGCACCAGATGATTTGCAGAATGTATGTTTGAAGATTACAGCTGAGTTGCATAATAACTTTTGTGCCAGCCACAGCAAAGGAAAGTATTTCCTGTTGAACTCAGTTGCCGGGACATAATGTTCACATTAAGGCTGAATCAATGAATAAAGGTTGTGAACAAACCCTTTTGGTAACAGAGCAGTCAGGAACAGATAAAAGCAGGTGTTTTAGGAGCACTGGCCAAGACTTTCCAAAGTAACTAGTGACTTTGGGTGCCCAACATGAGAAACCTCCAAGGATCTTAATTTTTCAGAATGAGCTGAGCTCCCACCACCTGAAAAGGTGACTCAGGTTGGACACGCAAAGACACAGGATCCAGAATCATTAGTAGCTTCTGAAAATCTCAGGCTTTGTTATTACGGATTCCTGTGTTTCCCCTGAAATTGATTTATTGGGTGGTTAAAATCTGTTGGAAACGCTGTATCGGTATAGATTTGTTGGAAAATACTGTTACACTGAGATTTGGGTAATCACACCACCTCATGAAGTTGCTGGGCATGATAGGCACATCCATTCAGGCTAAATGAGGGAACATTTAAATGCCTCTTTGTTTAGTGATGGCTGAGAAAATGGAAACCCACTGCCTAAGGACTGGCCTGCATGCAAGCTTAGGCAGAGGCTGGGTTATGTGGTCCAAAGAGTTTCCTGGGGGTCTGACAACTAATGCAGGGATGGGGGATTGATTTGGTTGCTGCTGCGTGTGAGAAGCAGGAGAAACACCACAGAAGCATACAAAGAAGGAAGCAAGAAATCCTGACGGACAGAGAAGCACTTTCAGCATGACACTGAAAAAAATCGAAGGAAGCAAGATTTTGGGTAAAGTGTTGGATGGAAAAAGGCTTGGAATTGTGAGCAAAGAAGCTTATCTCCTGCTCTCTGATACCTACTGTTTTCAGGAATACAGGACTTTATGTACAGTGCTTGTAAATAAACAGGATTGCATCAAAGAAATACCTGACTGACTCCATCATCTGTTACTCCTAACAGAAACAACTGGCCAGACCCTGAATATTGGCAGCTAGGGTTAAAAGGGGTAGCAATATTTAGACTGCCAAGGTTTGATGCTTTGCTTCTCCCTGTAGCTTAACTTCTACCCAGCTAACTATTAATTTCACAAGATTTTTAATCATGGTCAGTGGTGAGTCAGGAGCAGTCATAGCTAGAGCCTCTTATTTTGAAGTTGTCCTTACTTGGTGCCAATTCTTTGCCCCGATGATGTGGTTTTAGACCTTCCTAGTTGGTTGCATATTAGACCTGCACACCTAAAATCCATCTACTGAAGCTGCGCAAAGATCTGTAAGTACTGTTGGACATAATGCTCTGCTCTTTGTCCACTTTGAAATGGGACATACTAAATATATTATCTAGTGGAATTGGATAGTACTTGCACTTTGCAGTGTAAATGTGCACATCATTCTTTACAGGGAGTTGCAATGAGCTTTTATTGAAAGCTACAATAATAGGGTTACTTATTTCAACAGAAAAATATTGAGAATAAAAGACTTAAGTCCATGGCATCAACTGAAATGAATAGGCATTTCTGATTCCAGAGTAGCAGCCATGTTAATCTGTATCCGCAAAAAGAACAGGAGGACTTGTGGCACCTCAGTTAGTCTCTAAGGTGCCACAAGCACAGGCATTTCTGAGGAGATGGCGGGGCATCAACGTACCTGAGTTGCCTTGTATGTGCCTGACTGTGAAACTGCAACTCTGGTTTAAATCGGTAGAACTTTTGTTTGCACAGCAAGAGCAGAATCATACCTCGTGCACACTTACCGGTAATGCATAGGTAACAACTTCAACATGTCATGGTGGTATAAAAGTTTTATTGGCAGAAGTTTGTGATCATCACATTACTGATGGAAATGGGGAAGACCATGGGTGCTGGGAATAGAGGTGCTGAGGATGCTGCTGCACCCCCTGGCTTGAAGTGGTTTCCATCATATACAGGGTTTACAGTTTGAGTCGGTGGCTCTCAGCACCCCCATGGTACAAATTGTTCCAGCATCTCTGGGGAAGACACAAATGAGCTAGGTATGTCAGCCCAAACACATGCCTTGACACCACATCATCCTATGATTGGTTGTTTTACGTCATGTGTGTTACAGAAAATTTTTTTAGGAATCCTTTACAGAGTGCTATTGAAACTGTTTTGTTAGGTTTTTATTCTTTTGTATTGTATCCCTCCACTTGTAAAGTCATGTGTCTGAGTTACCAGGAGTTCTGCTGAACCAGGAACCAATAGTCAAAAAACAGAAACAAAAAACCTTCCAAACATGCTCCAGAATAACACTTGTATACATGATTTTTGAGTATGATGCCTTGGGCCTTCCCCAGGCAAGAATCTGGGTCCCATTAGGAAGCTGTGAATCTGCCATCTCCAGTGGCATGAAGCTTCTGTTTCTAGCCTTTCAGCAATGGTTCTCAATCTTTCCCAGGACATCTTTTTCCATACAAGGGCTCCCACCCCTTTGTCATGACTCCCAACGCTTGTTCGTGAGCTCTTTGGGAATTGAAACCCCCGAGACTGAGAATCAGTGTCAAATTCCACCCCAGAAAGAAGCATTCAGAGAAAGCCAATGTTTCTCAGTATGGTCAGTGCGTGTTACACCTGGGCCTGATCCAGTCTGACTCTATTATAGTCACAGCTACAGACTCTGGCTGCAGAATCATGGTATACACGGGGTCCTGAAAACAATTACTAATAGTTAAGATCGCAAATCATCAGAATGATCCAACTTGAAAAAATGGGTTCTACGATTAAAATTAAATTATAATACTTACAAAAACTCAGTTGAAATAAATAGGAATGGGTGAGGGGAAATTTTACAAGGGTTACACTCTGTCCGCAGGGTAGGCTTGTGCTGATAATATCTGGATTTGAGAGGCCTCTTCTTCTGCACCTGGGCCTCACTTTGCTGTCACTTGGATCTACCCACTGTGTGACACCGTACACTTCATTTCTATCCGCCTTGTTGATAGCCTGCCATCTTTCAAAGATATGCAGTTATGTATAAAGGGGTTTGTGTCTTGTAATGACAGAGGAGCAGCGTATGCTACAATCTTTCCTTACAGTTCCCAGCTATTTTTGTTTAGAACTGGCTTACTGTCGATGTAATTTCTTTGAGTATGGAGCATAGTGCTGCCTTTCTCTGCCAGTTCTGCCCATTAATTTTCAGCAACAAGTAACTCTTGTTCTTAAACAACTAAATCATTATCTGGTTTCGTGCTGATCTTCTGAGCTATGATTGAAAGCAATTTCACAGAAGTAAAAATAATAAAACGAGGGCTAGCAAAGTATCTGGGATAGCTCTATTTTAGCTAAATGATTCCTGATTTAATTTGCACTTTAAATGTACTGTTCTTCGTATCATTGCTTCCACATAGCCCATAGCTAGTCACCTGTGCCAAGCCAACCACTTCTCGTTAGTAGCAGGAATTAGGGACTGTGCACGTGAAACTGAGGGCATGTCTACACGACAAACTTAAGTTAAGTCAACATACAGTCACTGCAGTTTTTTGTGTCCACACTGTCCTTCACTCTGTGGAGTGCGTCCTCACCAGGAGTGCTTGCACTGACTTGAGAGGGGCAGTGTGAGGGACAGCAGGGCTCGGAGTGGGGAGCCAGGAGCCCAGGCAGCAGCCAGGCTCCCTGTGGGGAGCTGGGCAGCAGGCGGGCCTCAGCTCGAGCCCTCCCAGCCCCAGGGTGACAGCAGAGCTGTGAAATTGACAAGAATGACAGCCAACAGCCAGTCTACACGCAGTCTACACGGACACTGCGTCACCCTCACTACACCGACATAAGCCTTACAACTCTTGTGACGGTTGAGTGATTATGGCAGTGTAGTAGAGCACTTACGTCGGCGGGAGCAAGGCTGTAGCGCAGACACTGACGTAATTAGGTTGACGTAAGCTGCCTCACGTTGACCTAACTCTGCAGTGTAGATCAGGCCTGAGTCTTCCATTCCAGACTGAGGTCATACATACTTCACCCACTCCAGTCCTATAGTCAGTCAGTTCCTCTGTATCTGCTTCCCACAGCTGTAATAGAACTTGACTCTCCTCCACTCTCTGTCACAAGAGGAGCAGTAAACATTTTATAAATAGTTCAGACTGTTAATTAAAATAGATTCCATTCCTGCAGGGAGCTCTGCATGGCCAGTCACTGAGCTCTCATGGAGTCCTGCATGGAGCTCTGCGTGGGTGCAGGGCTCCCCTGTGCAGAATTCACTGCAGCCTTAACTTTTGATAGGAATTTTTGTTAGTTTCCACTGCAGTACACTATGCTACACACACAGGTGCTTTTGGAATCAGCTTTAGAAATAATGATATCAGGTGAGTGTGGAATTAAACTCTATAAGAAAATAAAGGAAATTGTACAGCAAAAGCCATCTCTGGCTTTTTTAATTATAATAAAAATCATTGGGGTGAGATTTTTCAGAGGCGCTTAGCAAAGCCTTTGTTAGGCACCTCCTAAATTATTGCCTATGTATTTCTGTAACACTGATCACTATAGTCTCTGAGCTGTATAAAGGCTGAGTGATTTATGATGTGTAAAGGTAGCATCAAGTTTTAAACAAAATGTTTTTTTTTCTGCTTTCCTCTTCGCTGGTGGATCTTGGTGACATTTTTTTGGAGGACTTAGATAACATCACATACAGCCTAAGTTCCTTCTAAGGTGCGCGGCCGTGCCTCAGCCTACTAAGTGTCTTGCAGGCGCCCAGGGCTGCGGCAGGGAGAGATGCCTCTTCCCCAGCCCTGCTGCAGCTGGGGGAGAGACGCCTATCCTGCAGTCCCTGCACCGGAGCTGCTGCAGCAGGGAGAGGAGCCTCTTCCCCCCAACAAAGGTGCTGTTGCAGGGACAGAGAGCTGCGGGGAGTTCTCTCTCCCTGCTGTAGCCCCGAGGCAGCCTGCACCCCAACCCCTCATCCCCAGCCCCACCCTAGAGCCCTCACCCCCCACATACCCCAAAACTCTACCCCAGCCCTGAGGCCCACACTCTGAACCCTTCAGCCCCAGCCCCGCCTCATGAATTTTGTTATGTGCATCAATATGGAGGTGATGTTTTTGGTTTTGTGTGCGTGTGCCTGTCTCTGTAAAGGAGGAAAACACAATTAGTGAAAAGAGTGATCTCTTTTCATTAACCACAATTTCCTCTTTACAATGACAGAAATCTACAAAATGCTTATAAGGGTTTGGCAACCCTCTTTTGTTTTTTTTTGTTTTGTTTTGAGTTTTCAGACTGATCCTCGCCCTCCTAGTCTTTTATTTCATGTTTTGCTGTCAAATGAACACTCAAAAGTGAAAGTGAACCTGGGCTGAAAATGGCTTGTTTTGGAGGGGGGTGGGAAGCGGTTTTTTATATGAAATCCTAAATTCTTTCTCAGAAGCTCTGAAGAGGTTCAACAATACTTGGCTCAGATTTTGAACTTGAGGTAAGTTTCAAATTTGTAATAAAATTCAATACCAGGTTTCACAGAACTCTACTGGTTGAAATATTACATTTTGTTTTCTTCCACAACAGGTGAATACCTTATCTGAACTGCAACCATCTCTTCCAAAACCTAATTCGGCAAAGCATTTACGTAGATCTTAAGCCAGGAAGCAAAACAATCTTCAAAATTTAAATTGTGCAAAGTAGAGTTTGGTACAATGAGGTGGATTCTTTAAACTTCCAGTCAACACCTGCATGTTGTAAGTTTCATGAGAGCAGCAATCATTCTACTGCCTGTATGTTCATACAGTTTAGTATTTGTTCCTTCGGTGGCAGGGTAGCGGCAATAGCTCACACCCTGAGAATAGGTGATTAAAACATGGAAAAATTAAGGTAACTTTAGAGCTTTGCTGTGGACTGAGCATGAAAAGCCCTGGCACTGATTAAAGTGTTTATGATGTGACATATTGGGACACTGACAGACCAGCCAACCTGTGTGTGACCCATAACAACTTAACAGGAGGCCTAACAACTGTAATCAAGACAATCTACTTATACATGAATTTTAAAGAGATGTAACTAGTTTACCTGCATATGCATAGGAAATAGAAGATTAGCTTCAAAGCAAAGGGTCACATCACCTATTATTCCTATGGGGAAGGCCCTGCTGTGATGACTTCTGTGAGGAAACTTGTCAGTCTGCTAGAAGAGCTATAAAGGAAAGCTTTGGCTGGATCCTTTCATCTCTAGTCTGCTTAAACTTTGAACAGGGAAAGTATAAATCGTAAGATGGAGAGCTTCCAAAGAGTAATTTGGAATACCCTGGAAAATGCATAGAAGGACTTGAACAGACTCCATACTTGGCCTGCCTATTGGACTATAACTGTTTAAACTGATTCCACAAAGACTTTTACAAATCAGCAGCCTCACCATGTCTGCTACGAAACTGACCTAAGGACTTTACACATATTTGTATGCATATTGATCTTTTAACCATTTGCAACTTTTTCCTTTTCTTATTAAACCTTTAGTTTTATTTACTAAAGGACTGGCATCAGCATGATTATTAGGTAAGATCTGCGACTCATACTGACCTGGGAATTGGTGAACCTCACATATGGTGAATCAGGTTTTCAGTAATCCCTCATTATATTAGACTTGGCTGTCCTAGATGGGAACCAAGGGCTGAATTGCGTAAAGGGGACTGTGTTTGGCTTATTAACCAGTGTGGTACAACAGAAGCTATTTGGTTACTGACTTGGTGAATCTAATTATGGACTTTGAGGTCAGTTTGAGGGACTGTCTGCCTTATTTCTTGCAATCTAACCTGTGTGGCATTCTCAGTGTGGCCTATCCAGGTGTCACACACATATATTTACTGGATATAGTTTATGAAGAGAACGTCTGTTCAGAGATCAATCTGTTCCTGTTATGATGATGTAATAAGATTACTTTGAAAGAGCTGCACAGGACTTCATCCTCAGTTCAAATCATGCAAATATAAGATTTTATTTCATTTCTCACAAATTTCACAACCAAGAAGCAGAAACAATGCTCTAGTAAGCAGAGAGAGCTAGTTAATGCTAAAATTCTCTGCTGTATGACAGTAAATTACACAATTATTCCCCAGATGTATGTTCCATGCATAGCTGGCATTCTGTCTGCAACCCGGTAAAGCAGACCTGAACACTTCACCGGCTAGAGTCCATGACAGCAAATGTCCCATGAACAAAACAGTATACGTGTATGAGGATAAACCTGAATATGTTACTGAATTTTAAATTTAAAGACTTGGCAGTTAAGACTAAAAAAAAGATGGAGAGGAGTTATTTTTCTCTCTCAAGTTATGCAGACAAAAAGGCTTCTTAAGAGTTGTAGCCCATAGCAACCCTGCAGCTTTGTGGAAGAGCTTCATAGAAGGGGGAGAGGGCGGGGGAGAACCCACCACCAAAGAAAGCGTGGCATTTTGATTATTTTGTGTGTGGTTACATAACTTTATTTATTCTAGTTATGTAATCCAATTCCTGCAGTTTGCCTTGTATATCACCCTTTCATCACTCCAGTATGGAAACACTGAAATGTTGCATTTTTAATGATAGGACTTACAGTGGTAGCTCAGAGCATAACAAAACTTTTCCCTAGCATATGATTGGCAGAGCTGTAGTCAAGGGTAAATATTACCTTTGCGTCTCCCCATGCATTGTACTAATTAGCTCTTCTAGCTGTTTTATAGAGAAAGGTAAACTGCAAAAGAAAAGAGTGGGGGTGGGGAGCAGATGAGGTTGTATTGGATTTATAAAGGCCCCATAGGTTCTAATTTTTTTCATTTTGTATTTTTGACATTGGCAGTGTAGTCTACCCTGTTCCTTCTGGAATATCATGGATTACAAAACTAGTGAGACTGATGTAACTATCAAGGATATGAAAAGTGACCAATGTGGAGGAGAGAGGATTGTTAACATCCATTTATTCCCACGGTTCGACATCCCACTTGTGATGAAATCCTTTAGATAAAGAATTAGGATCCCAAGATTTTCAATAAGGGCTCAAAAATATTCTATCCCAGTATTCCAGTCCAGTCCATCAAAAACAGGAAAGATGATGTAATAGCGATGTCAGAATAATGCAAACAAACAAAAATGTCAGTCTTTCTTCATATATCATGCATAATAAAGGAGCACAAACCCTTTGCAGGTCACCTTTACAAATGCAACTAACAGCAGTACAGGTTAAGTAAGCAACATAAAAGGGAACTGAGATTTGAAAGACACTACTCTTGAAAAGTAAGATGCGGAAACAGCACGCAAAACATTCTAAATCTACTTGCATGCTTTTTTTTTTTTTTGGGCTGCTGTAACATTGTACATAAAGACTGGGATTACATAAGACCCAAGAGTTAAGGAGTACTAGTGGCACCTTAGAGACTAACCAATTTATTTGAGCATAAGCTTTCGTGAGCTACAGTCTCTAAGGTGCCACAAGTACTCCTTTTCTTTTTGCGAATACAGACTAACACGGCTGCTACTCTGAAACTCAAGCGTTAGACATCCAAACCCCACTGAATAACTATTTTAGGCTCCTTTTGACCATCCCAGCCAAAATCAACACCTATTCAGTGGACTGGAATACTTCCTCTTCTAAAACTTTTGTTTTAGAGTAGGGTTGGCAAGAGATTAAAAAAATTAATTGCAATTAATCGCACTGTTAAATCATAATAGAATACCATTTATTTCAATATTTGTGGATGTTTTCTACATTTTCAAATATATTGATTTCAATTACAACACAGAAAACAAAGTGTGCAGTGCTCAGTTTATTTTTGATTACAAATATTTGCACTGTAAAAAACAAAAGAAATAGTATTTTTCAATTCCCCCATGGCAAGTACTGTAGTGCAATCTCTTTACCATGAAATTTGACTTTACAAATGTAGAATTATGTAAAAAAAAAAAACCAAACAACCCTGCATTCAAAAATAAAACAATGTTAAACTTTAGAGCCTACAAGTCCACTCAGTCCTACTTCTTGGTCAGCCAATCAAGTTTGTTTACATTTGCAGGAGATAATGCTGCCTGCTTCTTGTTTACAAGGTCACCTGAAAGTGAGAACAGGCATTCGCATGGCACTGTTGTAGACAGCATCACAAGATATTTTCATGCCAAATGCCCTAAAGATTCATATGTCCCTTCATGCTTCAACCACCCTTCCAGAGGTCATGCCTCCATGACGATGACCGTTTTTTATCGATAACGATCCAAAGCAGTGTGGGATGACGCATGTTCATTTTCATCATCTGAGTCAGACGCCACCACCAGAAGGTTCGGTGGTTTGGGTTCTGTAGTTTCCGCATCAGAGTGTTGCTCTTTTAAGACTTCTGAAAGCATGCTCCACACCTTGTCCCTCTCAGATTTTGGAAGGCACTTCAGATTTCTAAACCTTGGTTTGAGTGCTGTAGCTATCATTAGAAATCTCACATTGGTACCTTCTTTGCGTTTTGTCAAAACTGCCATGAAAGTGGTCTCAAAACAAACATGTGCTGGTCATCAGCCGAGACTGCTAGAACATGACATATATGGCAGAATGCGGGTAAAACACAGAGCAGGGGACATACTGTTCTCCCCCAAGGAGTTCAGTCACAAATTTAATTAACATATTTTTTTAATGCGCATCATCAGCATGGAAGCCTGTCCTCTGGAATGATGGACGAAGCATGAAGGGACATACGAATGTTTAGTATATCTGGCATGTAAATACCTTGTAATGCTGGCTACAAAAGTTCCATGTGAACACTTGTTCTCACTTTCTGGTGACATTGTAAATAATAACCAGGCACCATTATGTCCCATAAATGTAAACAAACTTGTTTGTCTTGGTGATTGGCTGAACAAGAAGTAGGATTGAGTGGACTTGTAGGCTCTAAAGTTTTACATTGTTTTGTTTTTAAGTGCAGTTATGTAATTGAGACAGGATGCTAGGCAGGCACCCTTGAGCTACCCTGTTATGCCAGCTCCCATTAAGGGAGGTAAATTGCAGCTGGCTAGAGAAACCTCTACCTGACAAAAGGGAAGTAGAGTAACAGCCGTGTTAGTCTGTATTTGTAAAAAGAAAAGGAGTACTTGTGGCACCTTAGAGACTAACCAGTTTATTTGAGCATGAGCTTTCGTGAGCTACAGCTCACTTCATCGGATGCATAGCATATCGTGGAAACAGTTTCCACGATATGCTATGCATCCGATGAAGTGAGCTGTAGCTCACGAAAGCTCATGCTCAAATGAACTGGTTAGTCTCTAAGGTGCCACAAGTACTCCTTTTCTTTTTAAAAGGGAAGTAGCTGCCAGCCTAATTAGCGTGGGGCTATATAATGTCCCAGAGGAAGGAAGCCAGAAAGTGGTAGCTCTTCCTTCCTGGCCTGCAGCAACTGAGAAGTTCCTAAGGCTGAAACCCCCATGCTGTGTGTGGTAAGAAGGCAGTGGGATTGCACACTGTAAATAAACTGCACTGGTGATTGTTGAACCTGAGGGTCTCCTCGGAGTGGTTTTTGAATTCAGCAGAGACAGGAACAAAGGGGGCCCTGCTACACCCTGAGACATTAACAAAGCAACCCTCCCCTCCCCCACACATTTGTAAATTTCACTTTCATGGTAAAGAGATTGCACTACAGTACTTGTATGATGTGAATTGAAATACTATTTCTTTTATCATTTTTAGTGTAAATATTGGCCATCAAAAATATCAAGTGAGTATTGTACACTTTGTATTCTGTGTTGTAATCAAAATCAATATATTTGAAAATGTAGAAAAACATCCAAAATATTTAATAAATTTCACTTGGTATTCTATTGTTTAACTGTGCAATTTAAAGTGCAATTAATCACCATTAGAGTTTATTGTGTGTGTTAACAGCAATTAATCAGAAGCCATACTTTAGAGTAGTTATTTGCATGTACACCACACATGCTGTGGTATGTTATGAGTACTCAATTTTTAAGAGCAAGCAGTCAAATTCAGAAGTTCATTACATTTATTTAAACTACATCTAGTGTCACTGAACTCTATTAATAAAGGAATTTTTAATTGTGGCCTTAATTTTCTAGAAGTCCAGGCTAGGTTTGTATTTCTTTTAAAAAAAGATTTAACTAGTCCCAAACACTTATTACATTAAAGAAATAAGTGATTGCAATACAAGAAGAAAGTTCTCATTAGACTGAAATGCTGGAGGAGCTATTTAAATGCAAATACCTTTTTAAATCTTTCATCAGATAAATGGAATCACTAAACAAAACTTATGTTTATTTTGACTTGCCATTCCTGAGGGACAAGGCTGTTACAAAAGTTACCTAGCTACAAGAGAATGAGGTGGGTCTTTGTACTGCAGTTCAGTGAGATGATTCTGGTCCCAAAACCACTTACACAGAAGGTCTAATTGTATACTCAAAAGTTGTATTGGTATAACTTTTGGTGAGGGTTTTTTTTTTTTTTTAAGTCAATCTACCAGCACAAGCCCTAGTGGGGAGACAGTTATACTGGTACAACATATTCCCATTCCTGTACAGGGTTAAGCTAATCAGTGTAACCACCTCTATAGAGTTTTACTGAATTAACTATGCTGGTAAAACCCTTCTAATGTAGATAAGGCTCCAGTAGTGAGGTTGATAGTTTTGTACTTCAGCCAGTCCAAGCACCATTCAGATATAATGAAAACAAGTCGAAGTTACTTTAACTATAATCCTGGCGTGTTGCTTTCATTATGACCCTCACTTCCTTCTGCTTGCCTGTTGAGGTATAGAGTCCAGCTCATTTTATGAAAATCACAAGTTCCCCCCCCCTTAAAATTGTTATACTACAGAACAGCTGCATAAGTAGGATAACGATCTTTGGGCATTTGTTGCCCTATGCACAAATAATTTTGTTCATGTTTTGGTATCTTTCGAACAACTTCTTTAAAAAGGACAGCAGTTACAAGTAACCCCACCACCTGTTCTTGTGTTTGAATTGGTTTTAATACGAATTTAGTTAAAGCTGGTACAAAATGCTCACAAATACTCTTCAGTCAATTTAAACGTGATTTATTGACTTAAGTTGGAAGGGAATCCAAGTTAAAACAGTATAAACCAGATTTGAATTGATGTGTCCACAGAGGGGTTTTATACCATCCAACTAAATGAATTAAAAGCCAATTCTAGTTTAACAAATGCAATCTGTATTTTAGATAAGGCCTCTTTACCTACTGATATTAACAGTATTGCCTCTAATTACTTTAAATATAAGAGACAGAAAGCTTCAGACCTCCATATTAGCCCCCCCGCCCTTTTTTTGTTTTTTCATTTGGGGGAAAAGTGGTTTTGAAAAATGCAGATACAAGATCCTAAATTGGAAGGGTGGACAGACATGTAGTTGCTGGTAGCTACATTAGTTGCCAGAAAAACTCTTTCAAGTCCTTGTGATGCTGATAGGCAGTGGTTATTTATTGCTGCAGGAAATAAAGTGACCAAATGAAGGCCACTTTACTTGTAAGAATTCAACCACACTACACTAATGCCATTCAAGTGAAAATACTATACTTTATTTTATAAAAGGAAATTAAAACAAAAACCCTGCCAGTGTGTACACTGTACACATTTGAATGACACTCACAACAATGAAGTTTTATTCAATATACATTGAAAGATCACTAGCCCACACTGGTGAAGGATGATGTTTACATGCAAATAAATTGGACTTCACAGATGTCACTTCCTGTAAAATTGATGTTTCAAGTCCAGATGACAGCAACAATTATACTACAATAGCCCTGGTATGGAGCTTTTGAATTAGTGTCCATACTATTTATTCCACTACAAACTGTATAGAAAGCAAGGCAAGAGTTTATTCAGAGTATGATTCATAGATAAGATTTGTCATTTGCCGGAATAATTCCTCACTCTTCAGTTGCCATTTTCAACAGATGTTCTTTGTCAATTCTGAAGAGCCTCCATCCTTCCTCAGTGGACAGATCAGAAGCACCTCTTCTCTTGTAGAACCTGATCGAAGGTTCGTTCCATTCTGCGACTACAAAGTGCATGCTGCTACAGCGGCATTTGAGAGCAACCTATGAACATGTAACCAGTATACTGATTAGGTATATAGCAATCTTATTTGTTGTGTACACAAATCTATCCTTCCAATCACTATTGACAGGCAAGAGTCCTCAACAATATGATTTATTCTGAAGTGGACACCACTACTAAAATGTTTGCAGCTGTTTTAAATATAGCAGTTTCCCCCTTTGTCCCTATCACAATTCTGATTTTATGAAGAATCAGATACTAAGTCACTAGAAGTTCACAAAATCTGATAAGCCTGTCCCATAAGTCCATATATCCACTTTACTAGGGCAACTGAATCACTCACTTTCAAGTACTGTTAAAGGGTAATAATTCAGACAACTGATAAACAGACTTCCTTCTCTGCTGTTGTCTCATGCTAAAAATCTAATGGAGAAAGAAAAAACTACTTACCTGACTCAGATTCTTCAGAATTTCTGAGCCAATGCCAAGTCCTAAAAAGTCAAGAAATGTTAGTTGTAATTTTTAAAACACATATACAATAAACAATACGTTTAAAAGCTATTCCTTAGAACATACCTCTGAACTTTGGCATTACAAAGAAATCTTCAAGGTACAGCAGTTTTCCAATCCATGGATCATAAGTGAAGTAGTACATGGCAAAACCCACAATAAGATGTCCTGTAACAAAGGATTACATTACATCCGCAAAAAACAAAACAAAACAAAACAAAAACCCTTTTTTTGAAAGGCAACAAGATTAGTACATTTCAACTTACATGCATATAACCTAAACACCTAGGTTTGCTTTCCTGTACATGCAACTATTAACTGTTAAAAGCCTGATTTAAGAATGGAAGTTTGCAATAAGCATATTGAGGTGCAGGTAAAATAGGAATTCTGATAGCTTGAGATCTGTGTTGTGGAATGAAGATTATCCTGGTTCCTTGAAGGCAGTGTTTACAGTTATAGTAAACAAACAACAACTAAGGCTTTCTGCTACACGCACAGTATACATACCCTACTGATTTATCAGTATGTCCACTTTGGATTGTAAATTGGTTTACATTTTACACGGCAGTTCAGAATATGGTGGCAGTTAACTCAATTCTGCTTTCTTAAAAATCAGAACACAACACTAATAGTAGAATCTAAAAACACACACCTTTAAGTCTGTCTTCCAATTAATTTTTCTCAAAAATTGCTCAGTGGGAAAACCAGGAGTGCTCACAAGCAGCCATTAGTTAACATAATGGCACTGCCTCAACTGTGTTCCCACTGATAAAGTGGTAGTCTGTCTCCTTTATCCTGGGCACCAGAAAGATATCTACTTTGGCCCACGGCTTTCCTTGTTTGCTTGAAACAACTCTGTGGCTTACCCTGTAAGAGGAGCCAACTGGTCAGTGCAAAACTGGTACCCTCTTCCAACATCATCCCACTCAGTCCTAAAACTTGAGAATTCAAATCATGTTGTTAGCCATAATGCTTTGCACATACTCATACGAAGAGTGTGCATTCAGAATTTCTGATCTACCGTGTGTTTTTTGGTAAATGCTTGGGAATAGTACTTGTCCCTGTTAGACCTTACCTCATGTATCATGATCATCTACTTTATTGTGTAACGGATCTTTTAGTTACCTCCCCGCCCATCCATGTACACGGAAGGGCCATGTACATGGCGAAGCTAGAGACTGTAACCTGAAGATTGGGGACAAATTAAAGAAAAAATGTGATTCAACAGGATTACATTAAGGTAAATTAGGGTCAAACAAGAACAACCATTTAATGAAATGGAATTACAGTACCATATATATTATACCTGGTCTCCAGGATGGTTGATCACATTAGAAAAACATGATTCTTCTATTTCAATAGTTGTATTTCAGTTCTTTCTTCTTACCCAAGTTCACAGCTGGAGCTTTATGTATAATCAGTAGCTTTAAATAATGCGTTATGTACATCCTGTGCATTTCTGATTCTAAAAACGTAGCAGGAAGTCTTACCTTCAGCTGTCCACTGTTCTTCGGGCACTTCTGCAACAAGACAGTGGTAGAAAGGATGGTCACCAAAGCCATCTTCAAGCAGATCTACAAGAGAACAATAAGCTGATACATATTATATATGAACTGTAGTAGGACTATCATCAAATCAAACGCACAGCAGCTAATTCGTTACCTTTTTCAGTTAGGACTACTTGATCCTCCATATCCTCATATTTAGCTAGTTCCTAAAAAAAAAAAACAGATTAAAAAAAACTAAGTATAGATACACAAATATATGTCCACGTCTAGAGGAGACATTTCCTACCCGAATGCGGTTTACACAAAGCAGCGCGGAGAGGAAGCCACTTGCCCTGTGCAGAGGGCGAAGAGCAAGCAGCCCGTTACAGGTGAACTGAACGCAAACAACTTGTTTTTGCCAAGTCGGCGGGGCAAAGGTGTCCTCCACGCTCCAGCGCTGAAGGGCTGGGCAGACAAACCCTGCTAGGGCTGGGCGGGGGGATGTTTCTATCCCCCGTGGCGCGACAAGTGCAAAGGTTCGGATTACAAGAATGACAAACTCTCCTCCCCCCGCCCCCGCGCCCGCCCCGCGCGCCGCCTCCCGCCCCCAATCAGCCTCCCGCTCCGCGCGCCCCCGCGCGCAGCCTCCGCCCCGCCCCCCCCCGCGCGCAGCCGGTTACCTTGATGAGGCGCAGCAAGTCGGGGCAGTCCTCGGGCCGCGCGCTACGGATGCGGAACGGAGCCATTTTCGGCGGCGCTTCCCCCTGCGGCCCCCCCGGCTGGCGAGTACCCGGTACGTGAACAGGAGCAGCAGCAGCTTGTTCATTCGTGTCCCCGGCGCGGCGGCTCAGTCAGGCTCCGAGCATGGCGTGGCGGCAAACCCAGCTCAACTACGCAGTCCCGGCTCCGCGCTGTGTGGAGGGGGCCACCCGGGTGGCCCGTATTTATCGGCAACAGGCCCCGCCTCCTCCGGCCCCTCCGCCAATGGCCCCACCCCCGCTCAGGCCCTCAGCCAATCACAGCGCTCCTGACCCAAGCATTACCTCACTCCTCCAGAAACTGAGGGCGCGGCGCGTGCGTCTCGCCAGCGTGAGGCCGGAGCGCGCGGCCGGCAGCGCCCCCTGGCGGGCTGAGGCTGCTGTTTTGCTCCAGGAGGGACGAGCTCTGCTTCAAGGACTCTGACTCCCTGACCCACAGAAACTTCAGCCCGAGGTTGGGCCCTGTGGCCTTTGGCCTGCGAGCTCCTGGGGGCAGGGACTCTCCCCCTGGGGTGTCAGGGAAATGCCCGCAAGGCAAACAACAGGGACTGCCCCAGGGCATGGGGCCACTAACTGCTGCAAAGAGTCCTGTGGCACCTTATACGCAAACAGACATATTGGAACATAAGCTTTTGTGGGTGAATACCCACTTCGTCAGCTGCATGGAGTGGAAAATTTCAGATGCAGGTATAAATATGCAAGCAAGAATCAGGCTAGGGTTAACAAGGTTAGTTCAATCAGGGAGGATGAGGCCCTCTTCTAGCAGTTGAGGTGTGAACACCAAGGGAGAAGAAACTGCTTGTGTAGTTGGCTAGCCATTCACAGTCTTTGTTTAATCCTGAGCTGATGGTGTCAGATTTGCACATGAACTGAAGCTCAGCAGTTTCTCTTTGAAGTCTGGTCCTGAAGGTTTTTTTGCTGCAGGATAGCTACCTTTAAATCTGCTATTGTGTGTCCAGGGAGGTTGAAGTGTTCTCCTACAGGTTTTTGTATATTGCCATTCCTAATATCTGATTTGTGTCCATTTATCCTTTTATATAGGGACTGTCCAGTTTGGCCGATGTACATAGCAGAGGGGCATTGCTGGCACGTGATGGCGTATATTACCTTGGTGGACGTGCAGGTGAATGAACCGGTGATGGCGTGGCTGATCTGGTTAGGTCCTGTGATGGTGTCACTGGTGTAGATATGTGGGCAGAGTTGGCATCGAGGTTTGTTGCATGGATTGGTTCCTGAGTTAACGTTACTATGGTGTGGTGTGTAGTTGCTGGTGAGAATATGCTTCGGGTTGGCAGGCTGTCTGTGGGCAAGGACTGGCCTGCCTCCCAAGGCCTGTGAAAGTGCGGGATCGTTGTCGAGGATGGCTTGTAGATCACTGATGATGCGTTGGAGAGGTTTTGGCTGAGGACTGTATGTGATGGCCAGTGGAGTTCTGTTGGTTTCTTTCTTGAGCTTGTCTTGCAGCAGCAGGCTTCTGGTTACACGTCTGGCTCTGTTGATCTGTTTCCTTATTTCCTCGTGTGGGTATTGTAGTTTTGAGAATGCTTGGTGAAGATCTTGGTCTCTGTCTGAGGAGTTGGAGCAAATGCGGTTGTTCCTCAGCGCTTGGCTGTAGACGATGGATCGTGTGGTGTGTCCGGGATGGAAGCTGGCGGCATGAAGGTAGGCATAGCGGTCAGTGGGTTTTCAGTATAGGGTGGTGTTAACGTGACCGTCACTTATTTGCACCGTTGTGTCGAGGAAGTGGACCTCCTGTGTAGATTGGTCCAGGCTGAGGTTGATGGTGGGTTGGAAGCTATTGAAATTGTGGTGGAATTCTTCCAGGGTTTCCTTCCCATGGGTCCAGATGATGAAGATGTCATCAATGTAACATAGGTAGAGAAAGGGCGTGAGTGGAGGAGAGCTGAGGAAGCGTTGTTCCAGGTCAGCCATAACAATGTTGGCATATTGTGGGGCCATGCGTGTGCCCATAGAGATGCCTCTGTTCTGGAGGTATATATTGTCACCAAATTTGAAATAATTGTGCATGAGGATAAAGTCACAGAGCTCAGCAACCAGTTTGCTGTGGCATCATCAGGGATACTGTTCCTGACAGCTTGTATTCCATCTGTGTGTGGGATGTTTGTGTACAGAACCTCCACATTCCTGGTGGCTAGGATGGTGTTTTCTAGAAGCTCACCAATGCATTGTAGTTTTCTCAGGAAATCAGTGGTGTCACAGAGATAGCTGGGAGTGCTGGTGGCGTAGGGTCTGAGTAGAGAGTCCACATATCCGGACAGTCCTTCAGTGCCAACATTTTTATGGCTGACCTGGAACAATTCCACCACGATTTCAATAGCTTCCATCCCACCATCAACCTCAGCCTGGACCAATCTACACGGGAGGTCCACTTCCTAAACACCAAAGTGAAAATAAGTGATGGTCGTGTTAACACCACCCTATACCGAAAACCCACCAACCGCTATGCCTACCTTCATGCCTCCAGCTTCCATCCTGGACACACCACATGATCCATCATCTACAGCCAAGCGCTGAGGAACAACCGCATTTGCTCCAACCCCTCAGAGAGAGACCAACTCCTACAAGATCTTCACCAAGAATTCTCAAAACTACGATACCCACATGAGGAAATAAGGAAACAGATCAACAGAGCCAGATAAGCTCTGCTGCTGCAAGATAAGCCCAAGAAAGAAACCAACAGAACTCCACTGGCCATCAGTTTGGCCCTCTGCTATGTACATCGGCCAAACTGGACAGTCCCTACGTAAAAGGATAAATGGACACAAATCAGATATTAGGAATGGCCATATAAAAAAAAACTGTAGGAGAACACTTCTATCTCACTGGACACACAATAGCAGATTTAAAGGTAGCCATCCTGCAGCAAAAAAACTTCAGGACGTCCCTGCTTCTCCTCCCAGTGCTTGCCACAACTGTTTTGCAGCATAACAAGCTGTGGGAGGTGGGAGGGGCGGAAATGTGGCATGCTCAGGGAGCAGGCAGGGAAAAGGCGGGGCCCGGCTGGGGATTTGGGGAAAGGAGTCCAGTGGGGGCAGGGAGGAAGCGGAGTAGGGGGGAGACTTTGGATAAGGGGTTGGAATGGGGATGGGGCAGGAGTGGAGTCGGGGCAAGGCCGAGTGGGGGGTTGAGCACCCACCGTCGCCAGGAGAAGTTGGCACCTATGCCCCATTCCACTGAAATATGCTGACTATGTGTTATTCCAGCTGTGATAAATGAGAGGGGGGACACCCAGCCAACCAGTTGGCTATGGAATCCCTCTTGGTGGTTGTTCTCTACTTGCTTTACCTGTAAAGGGTTAACAAGCTCACAAGTGAAAGAAAAGGAGTGGGCACCTGACCAAAAGAGCCAATGGAAGGGCTAGAACTTTTTAAAATTGGGGGAAAAACCCCCTTCCCTTTGTGTGGAGTTGTTCTCTGGGAAAGAGGGGAGCAGTTATGCTGTGAGAAGTTTTAAGCCAGGTATGAAAAACCATCAGATCATACCTAAAGATTGGTTTCAGAGTAACAGCCGTGTTAGTCTGTATTCGTAAAAAGAAAAGGAGTACTTGTGGCACCTTAGAGACTAACCAGTTTATTTGAGCATGAGCTTTCGTGAGCTACAGCTCACTTCATCGGATTCATGAAACAAAACTTCCTCCCACCCCACTCTCCTGCTGTTACCAGCAGGAGAGTGGGGTGGGAGGAAGTTTTGTTTCATGGTCTCTGTGTGTATATAATGTCTTCTGCAGTTTCCACGATATGCTATGCATCCGATGAAGTGAGCTGTAGCTCACGAAAGCTCATGCTCAAATGAACTGGTTAGTCTCTAAGGTGCCACAAGTACTCCTTTTCTTTTTACCTAAAGATTGCTTATCTGAAACCTCAGAAAAGTAAGTAAATTAGGGAATGTCTAGGAAGATGCGATTAGGGTTATTTCTTTTATTGGCTTGTGGACTTCTCTGTGCTAACCCCAAATGCTTTTGTTTGCTTGTAACCTTTAAGCTGAACCCCCAAGAAAGCTAATTTGGGTGCTTAATTTTTGGAATTGCTCTTTTAAAATCTAGCAATAGCCTGAGTTTTCAGATGTATTTTCTTTCTTTTTGTTTTTAATAAAATTTACCTTTTTTAAGGACAGGATTGGATTTTTGGTGTCCTAAGAGGTTTGTGCATATGTTGTTTAATTAGCTGAGGGCAACAGCTAATTTCCTTTGTTTTCTTTCTCAGCTCTTCCCCAGAGGGGGGCGGGTGAAAGAGCTTGGGGGTACCCCACAGGAAGGAATTCCCAAGTGTACCTTTCTGGATTCAAAAAAGGTGGGTTTTGCATTTGGGTGGTGGCATCTACCCATCCAAGGTCATACAGAAGCTGTAACCTTGGGAGTTTAATACAAGCCTGGAATGGCCAATATTAATTTTTAGAATCCTTGCAGGCCCCCACCTCTGCACTCCAAATGCCAGAGTGGGGAATCAGCCTTGACACCAGCTAACATGGTTTGTTTTCAAATTTAAAAAGGTTAAAAAAAACGTGCTGAAATGGTAGAAAGAGTTTTATGGGCCAGTGTATAGTACAAAATATAGAAAAGAGGAAACAAAAGGAAAATGATACACTAATACTTACGTCTCATAGCCTACACCCTATACTGATTAGTGGTAAACAAACACATATGTAGCTGGCTTGCTAGATCAATCAATTACAGGTAAAAATTCATTTCAGCAGAGGATCCAAACAAGAAAATTTTGTCTATATGTTAGCATGAAGGGCCCGTTTACTCTGGCCTTGCATAGGGGTGAAGGCAGTACTGGCCCTGAATTTGGAGCTAGGAAGATGACCCAACAACAGCCATTATGGAATGGATGTTGAAGGAATGAAGGGGAAAAAAAGTGGGAAGGAAAAATGTCATTAGACCTCTGTAAATTGGGCCCTGGAAAGTTCAGACAGTGCCCTCAAAGACAGAATGCTGATTGGTTACTGCTGCAGGCAGAGGTTACCTATTGTGAAATATAGTAGCATGGAAAAACAATGAGGACTTGAGTTGGGTAATGTATGACATAACTGTAAACGTATTCAGCTTTTCCTAGAAATGACTGTAATAGGGAGGAAGGATTTCATTTTTAACAACTTACTAAAATAAACAGGCAAACCCATATTGAGACCTGGCGTAAGCTGGGAAGTGATGCCTGCTTACATCAGGGCTGAATGTACTTGGAATATTTATTTGATCTTTACATTTATTTCATACACCATAGTATCTGAGCACCTTTGGTTGGTAAAAATACTCTCTGAAGAGTTTTAGTTTTCTAAAAAGTTGTAATATTTTGGCATAATTTGGTGCTGACATAAGTCCTAATTTTTTCCCCAGGGGTGCTCCTGCCCCGGAGACGGCGCCTATGCCCTAGACACTGCCAACACACTCTTATCAACCTCCTGGCTCCAGTCTGTACCCACGGCATTCCACTCTTCCCCCGTCACAGTCCAGCACTACGGACTCCCAATACCCACTGCACTCAACACCCATCCCTCTATAGTTTGGCCCTGCTGAAGCACAGTACCTGCTGCAGTACAGTACCTGCTGCACTGTAATCCAAGGGAGAAGGTTGGTTACGATACCTGGACATACACAAATCTTTAGCCATCCCTGGACCCCACCTCCTCCTGGGACTTTCCCTTCCCCCATCCCCCTCAGTGCTGATGTGTTTTTTTTTGTTTGACTCTCCTCTGGTTGTTGTTTTTTAATAAAAGAATTGTGTTGGTTTGAAAGCAATCTTTAGTCTATTAATTGAAAGAAAACAGAGTCCTGAAAAGCAACAGACAGTTATGTTAAACCTTCATATTGCATCGTCTGCACCAATCAGAATTCTCCTAGCATTACAAGCAGTGCACTCCCGAGCATAGCAACAAATATTAGTGGCTTTCAGCTTCAAATTGCTGCCTCAAGGTATCCCTGATCCTTATGGTCCCACGCTGTGCCCCTCTAATAGCCCTGGTCTCTGGCTATTCAAACTCAGCCTCCAGGTGCTGAGCCTCAGTGGTCCAGCCCTGAATTAAACTTTCATCCTTCCCTTCACAAATATTATGGAGCATACAGTACGCGGCTATAAGCATTGGAATATTGTCATCGGCCCGGTCCAGCTTCCCATATAGGCAGCACCAGTGGGCTTTTAAACGGCCAAAAGCATACTCAACAGTCATGCTGCACTTGCTCAGCCTATTGTTGAACCACTCCTTGCTGCTGTCAAGTTGCCCTGTGTATGGCTTCATAAGCCATGGCATTAAGGGGTAGGTGGGGTCTCCCAGGATCACAATGGGTATTTCAACTTCCCCTACAGTCATCTTCTGGTCCAGAAAGAAAGTCCCTGCTTGCAGATTCCTGAACAGGCCAGTGTTCTGAAAGATGCGTGCGTCATGCACCTTTCTGGAACAGCCTGTGTTAATGTCTGTGAAACGCCCACGGTGATCCACGAGCACCTGGAGAACCATTGAGAAATACCCCTTCGGATTAATGTACTCAGTGGCTAGGTGGTCTGGTGTCAGAATTGGAATATGCTTGCCATCTATCGTCCCTCCGCAGTTAGGGAAGCCCATTTGTGCAAAGCCATCGACAATGTCACACACGTTGCCCAGACTCACGGTCTTTCCGAGTAGGATGCGATTAATGGCCCTGCACACTTCCGTCAACAAAAGTCCAATGGTCGACTTTTCCACTCTGAACTGGTTAGCGACCGATCGGTAGCAGTCTGGAGTAGCCCGCTTCCACAGTGCAATTGCCATGCGCTTCTCCAATGGCAGAGCAGCTCTCATTCTTGTGTCCTTGTGCTGCAGGGCTGGGACGAGCTCATCACACAGTCCCATGAATGTGGCTTTCCTCATCTGAAAGTTCAGCAGCCGCTGCTCATCATCCCAGACGTGCATGACTATGTGATCCCACCACTCAGTGCTTGTTTCCCTAGCCCAAAAGCGGCGTTCCACTGTGGCCAGCACCTCCGTGAATGCCACAAGCAATCTTGTGTTGTAGCTACTACGCGTGGCAAGATCAATGTCAAACTCCTCTTGCCTTTGTAGTTTAAGGAATAACTCCACTGCCACTTGTGACGTGTTAGTGAGAGCAAGCAGCATGCTGGTCAACAGTGCGGGATCCATTCCTGCAGATCGAAGAGGCAGAGCTTGTTAGGGGGCTTATTCCTTCACCCACTTACTTCCCTGGTCCTTCTCACGTGAACAGAGAGCAACAATACCCGAAGTCCAAAGGTGCAAACAATTCGATGTTTATTAGGGTGTCCTTCCTTAGTGTCCCCGTTCCCAGCTCTGACACCACATAGACCTGTGTCCCTGTTCCCATTCCTGCCCTTAGCCAAACATGATTCCAATTTCCCCACCCCCATTCCCTGTTCCCATTTCCCCCTTTAGCAAAACATGATTCCAATTTCCCCACCCAATTCCTGATTGACTGCAGACTATATAGTAAAACTTGAGTTCTGCTTAGCTATACCTTAACCAATCATTTTACTGAAATTTAACTAACCAATCCTAACATATTGTAACATGATTATGTAACCAATTATATCCCACCACCTTAATTAGTTTACACCCAGCAAAATTAATTATACAGCGGACAGAAACAATCACAGAACCAGACAGAGATTATACAGACAAACAATGGCAAAGTGGGAACTATAATGACAAAACAATACAGAAGTTAGGATTTCACATCCCAGCTACTGATAAGTGAGTTCTTGCCAGACAGGATGCTATCAAACTAAGTTTCCTTTTACATCTTCTAGGCACTTCCCTTTCTCTGGAGGCGACAGGCATTATCAGGACAGGATTGTATTCCTAACAGCCCAATAGCACCTTATTTCAATGTGACTAGGTTGGAATGTGAGGATGTGACCGGCCACCTCCCAGCTTATGGCTGCCTCTGTTGCTTAGCCAGAGATCTTAGCCTAAGAACAGGGCCTCAGACTGTCACAGTAAGAGAAGGACCTTACACTGGCAGACACTGATTTTGATTCTTTCTTTCATATCTCTAACTAGTCAAGTGATAAGAATACACCTACATTCTTAGAGTATAGGCCTTTACAGACAGGCCTGAATATCTATATCCTAACAGAGCTCACAGTACACAAACTGTTGAAAGATGGAGCCAAATGCAGATGGAAGCACAGGGATTGCTGGGATGCGAAGCAATGCATCACAGGGCATTGGGACAGGATCTAGGATGCCCCGCGACCCCCTCCGTCTTCCCACAACTCTTAGTGGCAGAAGAGGAAGAGATGCTCTGTGGGATAGCTGCCCAGAGTGCACTGCTTCAAATACCACTGCAAGTGTGAACATGCTATTGTGCAGGTAGCTGACAGTGTGAACACACAACAGCGGTTTCCCTTCAGTACTCTCTGAATGGCGCAGTAATTCTGCAGTGTAGATACCTTGAGAGTCTTGTATAATAAAACTGTCTACTATTCCCTAAACTGGAAATAAAAGGGGCAGCTTTTCAGGCACTGGCTTCCATTTTTGTAACCACAATTCTCTGGGGATACAACTTACGTCAGTAGTGTCAGGAACCATGGAACTGAGTTTCCTCAACAAAGCCTGGGGCTAGCCAGTTTAGCCTTTAGGCAGGTTAATGAGCCCAGCTGGGCTTCAGCAAAACTGCCAGATTGGCTGGCCTGCTTGATTGGCTAAAAGGAGCCTACAGGTCTGGATTTAAGCTCAGCAGCACCAATACCAATGTGTTTTCAGCTGTTCAGTGCTTATGTCTACAGCTGTGAGTGGGCCTGGCCCCATTTTAGTCTGTCCTAGCCAGCCCTCCCTCCTTGCTTGCTTCTGGCTCTGGTCACTGCATTTGGCTCTTGGCTTGATTCCTATTTCTTGACTCTGTCTCTAACCCCTAGGTCAGAGCACCCACACCCTGGCCTTGACAAGTAGAGCCCCAATCCTGCTAATTACTATGAATGACTAGATGCTTTGCTTGTCCTAAATACTTTGCTAGATTGGGGCATTAAACTGTTAAGTACCTGATTATTTTCACAAATCACCTAGTGTGAGTGCAAATAATGGGTAAAAAAAAGGTTGAAAAGCGGCCTCCAAGTGCAAACAAGGCTTCTGATATTTTTTTTGCCCATATTTTTGTGCACAACTAATGTGCCTTTGGCTCCAATGAGATACTTAAATCAATGGGAATTGTCAGAGCTCAGCATCTCTCAGACACAGGTCCTTAGTAGTTTCAATAACTTATTTGAAATGTGTACAGGAGCTTAAGGGTAGGATCCACTAGGGGACTTAGGCAGTACAATGCTGTGTGTCAGGTGCGCCTAGAGAATCACAGGAACAAAACTGTGATCTACAAAGCCTGAGTTAGGCTCCTGTACAGTACAATGAATGGGGAGACATAGGTGCCTCAGAATGCGGTCCACAAAAGCCAGCATACTAGGTGGGGAGCCATAGGTGATTCAGGACTGGAACACCCATGGAAAAAAATTAGTGGGTGCTTAGCACCCACTGGCAGCCATTCCCTCCTGCCTGCAGGTGGCCCCACCGATCAACTTCTCCCCCTCCCTCCCAGTGCCTCCGACCCACAACAATCAGCTGTTTCGCGGTTGTGCAGGAGGCTCTTGGAGGAAGGGGGAGAAGCGGGGACGGGGCGTGCTCAGGGGAGGGGGTGGAACTGGGCAGGAAGGGATGGGGACTTGGGAGAAAGTGTGAGGTGGGGCGGGGCCTGAGGTGGCGTGAGGGCAGGAACAGGTGGGGGCAGAGGCCTGGGGTTGAGCATCCCCTGGACCCAGCAGAAGCCAGTACCTATGCGGGGAGCTGCCTAAGATAGCCAATGGAAGATGCTGAGAGGCTAAGCCCTGCCCCATCTTGGAGACAGGCACTCACTGGGCTGCAGAGAGGCACCTAGTTCTGCTTAGCAATCCATGAACGGAACCCACCACATGAAGGCAGGCCGCTTAGGCGTTTTTGTGGGAAAGAGTTAGGCAGCTGTCTCGCTTCACACAGAATGACCAAACATGGCTCCCACCTTGTAACTTTTAGCCCACTGGTTACAACACTTGCCTGGGATGTGAGAGACCAGGTTAAATTCTCTGCTATCTGGTAGAGGGAGAGAAAAGATTTGAACAGGGGTCTTCCACCTCATAGGTAGGTGTGCTAACCACTGAGCTACAGGATATTCTGATGTGGGGCTCCCTCAGTCTCTTCTGTTGAAGCTGCTCCACTGTGCCTAAATTGTTAACTAGCCATTGGGCTAGAGAAAGAGGGACTGACTCTGTAGTTGCCTGATGATTCAGGTAATCGCTTGGGTGGTGGGAGATCTTGGGTCCAGTCCCCCTATTTCACTCTGTCATTATTTATTCACAGTAGAACAGCTTAAACGGGAGACACTGAGGGCACCCCACATCAGCATTTCCCATAGCCCAGTCATAAGAGCACTCACCTGTGGTGGGGAACCTATGTTCAAACACTTTCTCCCCGGATTGCCTGAGAGGCGGGGGAGGGGAATTGAACCTGGGTCTCCCACATCCTGAGTGCTCTAACCACTGGATTAAAAATATAAAGTAGGTAGTACCATCTCCTTCTCTGAGTAGACCCTGAATGGAACCCAATCCAGTAGGCAAACTCAGAGGCTGCCTTCTAAATTAGGCCCTGCACATGATATAGGTGGTCAAACGCCTGTCTTCTCCTGGTTTGTGATTTGCTCCGGGTCTTAATAAGCGGGAGATAAGTGTTTGGACATCTAGAGGAAGGAGGAGTGTGGATGCTCAGAGGCAGAAACTTAGGCACTGAGAAAGCTTTTATCCTGACAACTTAGGCTATGTGTTTAGGCACGTACAGGGTTCGGGGAAGTTGTGTGGCTAGCAGTGGAGCCAAAACTGGGTGCCTAAGTTTTGGGCTATTTCTCAACAGGAAGGTTTGGCCAGCTTGAAGAAAACACAATTTACAGAGAACCCAGGATAGACGGAAGCTAATAATTGATTCAAAACACTTATGGACGTGCAGCCATGCACAGGCACACACAGAGTCTGCGCTAACCAGTCGGGATTTCTGGCTCGCTCCCCACCTCTCGTTTGTCATGAGGGGCCATATGTTTTCACACCTGGCACCCAGTTCTGTACAGCTACATTGTACTCATGACTGGAGGATAGATCCATCAATGGCAATTAGCCAAAAGGTGGCTAGAGACGTAACCCTTCGCTCTGGGCATCCCTAAACTTCCAACTGCTGGAAGAGGGGGGTGGACAACAGCAGAGGGATCTCTTGATAATTGCCCTTGTTCTGTTCACGCCCTCTGAGGCACCAGCTGCTGCTAGACACCATACTAGGCTAGATGGACCATTGGTCTGACTCAGTATGGCCCTTCTTCCTTCGTTGCTCGCCCCAGATGAGCTGGTTTTTAAGTGCGTGCTGAGGAACGGAGGGAGGGGAACAAACAAAAGAGCAGGAAGGAGGAGGATGCAGGGCTCACTGGGGGCAGGCTCCGTTTGTCGCCAGCCGGGTTAACAAGGACACCACGGCCGCGTACGGCGAGCGGGGGGGAGGACGCAGGTGCCAGCTGGGCAGAGCCTTCCAGGCACAGGAGCGGAGCCTGAGGGGCACGCGCCGGGGAACCGGCGGCCAGCGCCCGCCAGCGCGCGCGCGAGGCCGCCAGCGATGGGGGACCCGAGGCCAGGGCACAGCGCGGGGCGGAAGGAACCACCTCGGCACGGAGCGGGAGGGGGGCAGACGGAAGGAACCATAAACAGACACAAGGATTCGGCGGCTCTCTGCGCCGGGGGCGCTGCGGCGCGTCTATGGTGCTGGAGGACTGAGGTCTCGCCCCGGGACGGCGGTTCTTGGCGCTCGGCGGCAGGATGCTGGCCCGCGGGTGAGGGCCCAGAGCCGGGCCGGGGCCGGGGCCGGGGCCGGGGGGAGGACGAGCTGCTCCAGGGCCACAGGCCGCTCCCCCCGCCCCGGGGCTCGGCAGGGGGCCGAGCGCGGCCTGTGCTGGGCGCCCGGGGCCGGGCAGCGGAGCCCCCCGGGGAGCGGCGCCGCTCTCTGGCCCCTGGGTGCCCGTAGGGAGCCCCCGGGCTGCCGCTCTGTTGCGCGGGGGGCACCCGCGGCCCGTTGGCGGCGCTGGCGCCGGAGCCCGAGGGCGGAGCCGGGTAACGGGGCTGCAGAGGGAGCCGCCTTAGCCGGCGCTCGGGCACAGTTCGGGGGCGCTCCTGCGCCCGCCTGGTTGTACCGTGCCGCGTCCCTGTGTGGGGGGCGGTCCCTGGTCTCCGGTCCCCAGGCCACGCTGCTTCATGTGAAAAAATCAAAAAGTAAAATTTATCCCCCCCCCTCCCCCCACTTGTAAATTCCGGATGCTCCGCTGACGTTTGTGCTGCACGGATCGGCTGTCAACATCCCAGCGGTGCACTAGCGAGCTTTACTCTGCAGCTCTCGTGTAAAGGGCACGACGCGGTTCAACTACACAGACCTGATTCTTGCACGGTGATTCGGCAGCATTTTACAGATCGCTACACAGTGCACGAGGCAGTGAAGAATCAGGCTACATAGATATTAAACTAGCTGCTTTACAAATAATTCATTAAATAATTCAACTTGAAAAATGCATTTTTTTTGCCATTAATGCTAGTTGCTTTTTTTTTTATTATTATTTCACTCATCTTAGATCATGAAAATTGAAGAGTGTACTGTCGTTTCCAGTATTTAACTTAATTTTGCAGTTCTGGACTATCATAAAGCTGTACTCCTTCAGTTGAAAAACACTGTAGAGGAATGTTTAAATCCAAGCAAGATGTTTTACCTGAAATGCAAACAAACCAAACAGGCAGATTTTGAATCCTTTTCTAGTAATGCTTGGGGCTAAATTCTGCCCGAATTTATACCCTGTTCAACTCTAGTGATGCCAATGGGCTGAGCCTGTACATAGTGTCAGTGAGGCCAGAATATGGTCTTGAATGTTATAACATTTTTTTCCTCCTAAAATACTTGCCATTGTACTTTAAAATCCTGTAGAAATGTGAACTGAGTTAAGCAACAGATCACCTGTGGACTGTGCTGAAAGAAGTGTCTATTGGAGTCAGAGGCTGTTTCTGCAGTAGGGGATGTTAAAAGAAAGTTTCCACCATTACCACTGGGGCAATTCTTAGTGCAGATGAGATTTAGTGCAGTGGTCCCCAAACCTTTTATATCTCACCCCCCCCCCCCACCCATGTCCATGCCCCCCTGGGACTCATGGTCGGGAGCTGGGGCCACGGTTGTGGCCAGGGGCTGAGGCTGGGGCTGGAGCTGCGGCCTGGCCGGGAGCCAGGGGCAACAACTGGGGTGGGGGTGGGGCTGGGGCTGGGAGCGGGGCCAGGTGTGGAACTAGGCCTGGCTGCGGTCGGGGGCCAGGGCTGGGAGTGGAGTCGAGGTCTGAGGCTGTGGGTGGAGCCATGGCCTGGACTGGGAGGGGAGCCGCAGCTGGGCCATGGTTGGGGCAGTGGCGGGGTGCAGAGCCGCAGCCAGGACCCAGAGCCACAGGTGGGGTTGGGCAGGAGAAGAGCTGGAGCAGAGTGGAGCTGGGTGGTGCTCCCTCCCTGCCTCCCATGGGGGCTGGCCCAGGCTCCTAACTTCAGTTGATTTCAGTGTTGAGCATCCACCCTAACGTTAAGCAACTTGCAATCTGTGAGACTGTGACCTGAAATGACATAGCTTTTTCACTAGGAATATCAGTTAGCCTCCTTTGTTGTTTCTTTGACTTTTCCAAATTAAAACTAGAGTATTACTGCAATACAACAAAACTTTTATTTCAGTGAATTTTACTTTTCCCTATTAATGTTACAGTAAATGATTTAAACCTGGGATTTGTAACCTTTGGCCCGTGGCCTGCCAGGGGTAAGCCCTGTAGCGGGGTGGACCGGTTTGTTTACCTGCCACATCTGTAGGGTCAGCTGATCGCAGCTCCCACTGGCCACGGTTCGCTGCTCCAGGCCAATGGGGGCTGCAGGAAGTGGCAGCCAGCACATCTCTCGGCCCGTGCTGGCTGCTGGTAAGTCCCCGGCCCGCCAGGGACTTACCCTGGTGGGCCGCATGCCAAGGGTTGCCGATCCCTGATTTAAACTCATGTTCACATCTGTAAAAATATTAGGTATGTCCAAGAATCCCAAAATGATTTAGAAATGTTGCTATACCTGTTTTACAAATGGATAAATTGAGGCCCAGAGACATTAAGGCCCAGATCCACCAAGGTATGTAGGATCCTAATTTCCAACTGCAGTCTCTGCCAACCAAGCCCCTTTAAGGTGCCTCAGATTGGGAACCTAAACTCATGAGGCACTTCTGAAAATCTTGCCTACTGTTTATGTGCTTCATTGGCAGCTTCTTCCAAACAATGTTACGAAAAATTCAACAGTTCTTTCTGTAGGGAAACAACATACATGATTAGGCTTTACTTTTTTTCCCCTTCCTCAAAATATTTTTACCATACAAGTAATGCAAACTTGGTCTCTTTTACTAATTCTCTGCAAATGTCAATTTGCCATTTAGCCAACTCCATCCATAATATGTTTAAACTATTGCATTGCTTCTGAAAAAAAATTCCATGAAAACGATGAAATGAGTCTCTGAAGTAGTGTGTACGTTTCTCATTTGTTTTCACTGCAGTAATTTTGAATGATGCTTAATTCCTTTCATGTCTACAGATGGTGTACTGTGAGGAAGGCTCCTTCTCTTCTGGCTAGGGCACTGACATCCATGACTAATGGCTTCCAGTCTCCTCCAGACATGTCTGAAGGTAATATAACTGGTTGAATTTTGGAAGATCATGTCATTAAAGGGTTTTATTCTTTCCTTTATACTGTTGGTTGAAAAGCACTGTCCTTATCAGTTACTAAGCTTAACTAGTTTAACGCTTTAATAATAAAATGTTAGGACAGTATATTACCACCTTAATCAAGCATAAAGCATAAGTAAAGTAGATAGAGCAATGATAATGTTTGTTTGCCTACCTATACCCCAGGACTAGGTGTTTCTGGCATCTGGTCCAATCTGGTATAAGTTCTGCATTGCTCCACCTCCCTTTGTTAAACACACATTCTTTATACCTTGTCCTGTAACATTGCATGGGCGCAAATTATTTAAACTACCTAATCTGCAAACATTCCATTCTAAATATGTTTTCTAATAGAGTTTTAGCAAAATAAATAAAAAAGTAACGGGTACCTCCTTAGCTATCTTTTATTTAACCATTGCTTTCATGTGTTCATTATTTCTTTCAACTGTTGTTTTATTGTTACTTATCTGTTTCTTATGGCTTTGGGGTTGCTGACTAGTTCTGTTCAGTCAGTATTTATCCTCCCCTAATCTGACTTGCTTGTATCTATCTAGAAAAATGATACATTGTCTGTTTCACTTTGCCCAGTTATCTACACAGACCAAGAATCCACTGTAGATAGGATGAAAACCAACTTTCTGATGTCTTTTCAACCTTTGAAAGCTATGTCAACAACACACAGAGAAAGCAGAAAAGTTCCCTTTTTACATATCTACTTTTCTAACATTAAATACAGTATTAAATACAGTTCATTGTACTTTTCTTTCTAATACTCACATGCAGCTCCCATTAAGGAGAGACATGGATGTATTGTAAAGAATATATCCCTTAGTATAGTTCATATTATTTAAGACATGGTTTCTGAAAGCTTCTTTTATGTAAAATTCTTGCACATATGTTGAGCTAATGATAAAGCTGTTTGAATGCAGCATACGGGTTCAGGGTATCAGTGTGGTCCTTTTTTCCTGGAAAAGCAGAAAGCTCATGTCTCTTTTTTGGGAAGGCACCTTTCCTTTTTCTCTGACGATGCCTTCTGGATGGAGAGTAACTGTAGGGTGGGGACATATGGATCGTAGGGGAGGATGGGCAAGAAGAGGACAAAGTGAGGAATAGAACTGAAATATCCTCCAGAAAAGCTGTGAGTTTTTATACATAAGAAATTATACAGTATATGAAAATCCTTTAATCAGATCAGAACCATGGATTATGAAAATGTACGTCAGTATTATTTTATATTAAAATACTGTTTTTAATCAGACTTATAATAATAAGATATGAAACATGAAGCATTAATGTTTTAATTTTAATACTAAAGTAAATGCAAATAATAATTACCATTAGGCAGCCCAAAAAGGAATTTAAAAAGCAACTAGCAAAAAGACACAAAAACTAACAGCAATTTTTTTTACGTACATCGGAAGCAGGAAGCCTGCCAAACAAGCAGTGGGGCCACTGGATGATTGAGGTGCTGAAGGAGCACTCAAGTAATACAAGGCCATTGTGGAGAAGCTAAAGACTTCTTTGCATCCGTCTTCACGGCAAAGAATATGAGGGAGATTCCCACATCCCAGCCATTCTTTTTAGATGATTTATCTGAGCAACTGTCATAGATTGAAGTGTCAGTAGAGGAGGTTTAGGAGCAAATTGGTAAATTAAACTGTAATAAGTCACCAGGACCAGATACCATTCACCTAAGTTCTGAAGGAACTCAAATATGAAACTGTAGAGCTACTAATTGTGCAATGTAACCTATCTGTAAACTCAGCCTCTGTACCAGACAACTGGAGGATAGCTAATGTAACCCTCATTTTAAAAAAAAAAAGGCTCAAGAGGCAATCCTGGCTATTACAGGCCAGTAAGCCTAACTTCAGTACCAGGAAAATTGGTTCAAACAGTAGTAAAGAACACAATTATCAGACACATAGATGAACACGATAAGTTGGCGAAGAGTCAACACAGTTTTTGTAAAGGGAAATCATGCCTCCCCAATCTATTAGAATCCTTTAGCATGACAACAAGTATGTAGACAAAGGTGATCTGTGGATATAGTGTACTTGGACTTTTAGAAAGCCTTTGATAAGGTCCCTCACCAGAGGCTCTTAAGCAAACTAGGCAGTCATGGGATAAGAGGGAAAGTCCTCTCATGGCTCAGTAACTGGTTAAAAGATAGGAAACAAAGGTTAGGAATAAATGGACAGTTTTCATGGTAGAGAGAGGTAAATGATTTTTACTGAAATATGTTCAGCATATTCCTAAATGATCTGGAAAAAGGGGTAAACAGTGAGGTGGAAAAGTCTGCAGACAATACAAAATTACTCAAGATAGTTAAGTCCAAAGCTGACTGTGAAGAGTTAAAAAGGGATCTCACAAAGCTGGGTGAGTGGGCATATGTGTGATTCAAAAGCTTGTCTCTCTCACCAACAGAAGTTGTCCAATAAACGATATTACCTCACCCACCTTGGGCAAAACAATGGCAGATGAAATTCAATGTTGATAAATCCAAAGTAACACACACTGGAAAACGTAATTCCAACTATACATATAAAAACATAGAAGATTAAGGTTGGAAGATACCTCAGGAGGTCATCTAGTTCAACCCCTTGCTCAAAGCAGGACCAACCCCAACTAAATCATCCCAGCCAGGGCTTTGTCAAGCTGGGCCTTAAAAACCTCTAAGGATGGAGATTCCACCTAGGTAACCCATTCCAGTGCTTTACCACCCTCCTAGTGAAATAGTTTTTCCTGATATCCAACCTAGACCTCCCCCGCTGTAACTTGAGACCATTGCTCCTTGTTCTGTCATCTACCACCACTGAGAACAGCCGAGCTCTATCCTCTTTGGAACCCCCCTTCAGGTTGTTGAAGGCTGCTATTAAATCCCCCCTCACTCTTCCTTTCTGCAGACTAAATAAGCCCAGTTCCCTCAGCCTCTCCTCATAAGTCATGTGCCCCAGCCCTCTAATAATTTCCGTTGCCCTCTGCTGGACTCTCTCCAATTTGTCCATATCATTTCTGTAGTGGGGGACCCAAAACTGGACGCAATACACCAGATGTGGCCTCACCAGTGCCGAATAGAGGGGAATAATCACTTCCCTCGATCTGCTGGCAATGCTCCTACTAATGCAGCCCAATATGCCGTTGGCCTTCTTGGCAACAAGGGCACGCTATTGACTCATATCTAGCTTCTCATCCACTGTAATCCCCAGGTCCTTTTCTTCAGAACTGCCGCTTAGCCAGTCAGTCTCCAGCCTGTAGCAGTGCATGGGATTCTTCCATCCAAAGTGCAGGACTCTGCACCTGTCCTTGTTGAACCTCATCAGATTTCTTTTGGCCCAATCCTCCAATTTGTCTAGGAGTCTTAATTAGCTGTTTGACTCCAAGATCTCTTGCTTGAGTGCTTTGTGGCTAGTTCTCTGAAAGGATCTGCTCAATGTGCAGCGGCAGTCAAAAAAGCCAACAATATTAGGAACCATTAGGAAAGAGAGAGGTGATAAGAAAATATCATAATGCCACTATATAAATCAATGGGATGCCCACACCTTGAACACTGTGTGCAGTTCTGGTTGCTCCATCAAAAAAGACACGTTAGAATTGCGAAAAATACAGAGCAAAAATGATTAAGGATTAAGCTTCCATATGAAGAGAGATTAAAAAGACTGGGACTGTTCAGTTTAGAAAAGAGACAACTAAAGGGGGATATGATGGAGATCTATAAAATCATGAATGGTGTGGAGAAAGTGAATAAGGAAGTGTTATTACCCCTTCACATAATAAGAATCCAGGCTCACCCAATGAAATCAATAGCAGTTTTAAAATAAACAAAAGGAAATATGTCTTCACACAATGCACAGTCAACCCACTGAATTTATTTCCAGTGAATATGGTGAAGGCCAAAAGTATAACTGGATTAAAAAAAGAATTAGATACGCTCAAGGAGGATAGATCCATCAGTGGTTATTAGCCAAGATGGTTAGGGACACAACCCCATGCTCTGGAGTCCGGAAACCTCTGATTGCCAGAAGCTGGGAGTGGACAACAGAGGATGGATCACTTGATACATTGCCCAGTTCTCTTCATGCCCTCTGAAGCATCTGGCATTGGTCATTGTTGGAAGACAGGGTACTAGGCCAGATGGATCATTGGTCTGATCCAGTATGGCCATTCTTATTTTTTAACATGTACATTAAAACAGAACAAAGAGACTGAAATGAGACACAAATAATTCCTCTGAGATTCTGCTCGTGTCTGATACTATGTATCCTTCAGTCATTCTCTAAATAGAAACTCTCATTTGTACTAATGACTCCGTTATTTATTGTGAGTTACTGAATGTTGGAGATTTGTGTTAGTAAATGAGCAAACATATAATTGAGGGGTGGGGAGGAGGGAAAGAAAAGCAAGGATACTGCATGTTGTATTTAATGCAAATTGTACTTTGTTCATTTATTGTGATTATAATTTTAGATTTAGCTATAACAGTACCAGCTAGTAATACAGTACATTTTTGTAAAAGCTTCTAGGGGCACTCTGTTATTGTTGGTTTACTGAAAAATGGGGAGCAATTGATGGTTTGTATATTATAACACTTACTGCTTAGTGAAGTTCTACTCTCAACCTGTAACTTTATTTGCTTGTAAAAACACCATGCAAACTTCTGTTGCTACCTCTAAATAACTTGTCCTTCTTTCATTCCCATTCGCTATATTAATCTATTTTTCCATGCTGTCTCCTAAGTGCTGAATGCTCACCCCAACTTGTTTTTCCCATACCACTGACCTCCATTCAAATCCCTTCTGTTTAAAAAAAACCAAAAAAACAAAACTCATTTCTTCTGTATCCTCACAAGAGGTGAACCAAACAACACAGTAAAGATCATCCTTCCCCCCCCCGCCCCCCGCAAAAAAAAAATGCTCCATGTTATTCCTTCCTCTGACCTTCCTATTGCATCCTTTCTTCCTCATTTACATCTGTTGAGGCCTTGATCCTTGGGGCTCCTCACATGTGTCAAGTTAAGCATGTGCATAGATGTTTGCAGGATCAAGGCCATAGATTGTAAGCTCTTCTGGGCAGGAAGGGACTATTGTCATTATTGGTGCTTAACAAAAATTAATAATGACAGTGTTTGCCAGCAGCATGTTTTCTTGTTAGCAAATGACTGATAAATTAATTTGAAATGTATGGTGGCAGCAAGTATTGTACACCAGCTTTTAGTAGAGACATAAACTGTATAGCTGTATATTTTTGACTGTATGTGAAGGAATGGATTAACCTAGCTGAGTCTGACATATAGATATATTAACTGCAGACCATGTAACTGAATGAAGACAAGCTGCTTACATTTAGATACTAATGTGCATGTGCAAAGTGGAATTTGAAGGGGAAAAATAACCAGACAACCCGTGATTAGAAGTATACTCTTTCCCTTGTTTTATGGTGGTACTGATTATCTAACTTGTTTTTTCCACTCCACAGGACATTTACCCATTCATGTGAATAATGGTGTGTGGTGGTAATCAGCATGCATTTTAATATTTACAGAACCGCTTCAAGCCTATCTTGCTACTCTCTAACTTTACCTGAGGATTCATGAAAAACAAAAACTAACATTTTTCTCTGTCAACTTTCACAAGTCATCCCTGTGGTCATCAAAACTGTTAACTGTGATATGTGAATGTGTCCAGTCTTATTGGTAGAAATATTGTCACAAGACATATATACAATGTGCTGATTGATATAAGGGCATGATAACTTGCATTTTTAAAAAATCTGTGGGTAATAAAACCATTTATATGTTAAGATACAAATCCTGCAGTTCTTATACATGTAAATCTCTCAGTAACATAAATAAGAATTTTGCCTAAGTAGGGATTGCGGGATTTGGCCCAAAAAGTATAAACAGAAGTATGCTTAAGAAAGCCCCTGGAATAAGATTTTTCCAACTTAGGTGCCTGAAGTCACGCTCCAATATCTGTATTTAAGAATGTAAGCAGCCTGACTTTTGAAAAGTTTTGAGTGCCCGTATCCTCCAATGAAATCAATTGGAATTGTAACTGATTAATACTCTTAAAATCCAGGTTATTTATTTAGGTCCCTGAATACGGGTTTAGCAGCCTAACTTTAGGGACTCAAGTTTGAAAATCTTTGACTTGGTATTTGAAGCAATGTTGATCATTTAAAGATGATCAGTTCTTGTCTGCTTTTGTTTAAAGACCCAAGCCAATATTTTCAAAGTTGGCCACCTAAAGTTAGACTCCTAAAGCCTCATTTAGACATCTAAATAAAAACTTTGATTTTTCAGATGTGCTGAGTACCTGTAACTCCCACGGAAATCAATAGCAAGGTCTGCTTAAAAAATGATTGTGCAATATGGCGCTTTTTTGGGGGAATACTGAAACTCACTTGAAACTAATGGCAAACTTACTCTCACTCTTAATGGAAATTAGATCTCAGTGCCTCCAGTAAATCATGTTAACAGCCTCAGACTCTGATTACCTTCACATTCTCTAGGGCAGTGTTTCTCAACTTTTTTGATTCCAGGGACCGGCTTGCTGCCTTCCTAAACTTCCTGACCTTGTCTACACTACAGGTTACTTCAGTATAATTTATGGTGTTCAGGGGTGTGAATAATCCACACCGCTGAGCTACGTAAATTATACCGAACTAAGCACCGATGTAGACAGCACTATGTCGGTGGAAGAGTTCTCTGTGCTGATAGCAAACTATTTTCACTACTCTGGTCTCCAAAGATCCCATTTCTTGTACATTGTGCAAAAATCTCTACATGCACTGAAATATTGGGGTTTGTTTTCCTAGGTGCCAGCTGTCTCTGAGGCTACTTTAAATTTCCATCTGTTCAAATTGGAAGAAATCTGGATCTTGATACCATCCCTTGTAGAGCCACTTCAGCTTTCACTTTCATTGCTGTTTACAATATTCTCTCTTGACCTGAGAACTCATAGTATTTTTATTTATACTAAGCAGCTTTAGTGATTTTTGTTTTTTAAAAGTTAGAAAACCTTTTGTGGTTTGAGTGAATACTGTTACAGTGGAGCTGTAATGAAGAGGTGGAAACTGATGCAGGATCACTTTATTAGTATGCTATAGCAGGGATGCTCAAACTTTTGTATAGTGTGGGCCATGTAGTCATATGGATTGACTCACAGGAACCTCCCCTTCCATTCGTGATCTCATAACATTTCTGTCACAAATAAAGTAATTGCTTTCATGGAAGGTTTACTAATATTTTATACTGCTAAGAGATTAGAGTGTGTAATATAACAAAATAGTAAATCAAGTATGGAAGTTTAGGGAGCGTTATCTCTAATTACTCGAAAGCCTGTTAAATGAAGAAGGGAGTAGATAAATAATAGACTTTTCTCACTAAGCAAATTCTGAAATACTATTTGGTTTTAAATCTGTAAATTATAATGGATTTGGTTTGCTCAAATTTTGATAATATTCATTATGCATATTTTCCTTTTACAGTTTGTGTAATCAAAGTGAAAGTACTAAGCTGTCTACCCTACAAACACTTGTGCGTTTTAAATCTGTAAATAGTTGCACAAAAGTGATTGGCACTACTTGCACATGTAAATCTATGCAAGACTGGGGATTAAGTCATTAATAGTTTATTGCCTCACTCTCTCTTTACAATTAGAAATGGCTACAACTTTCTCTTCAAATCAAGATACAGAAATTCTAGGTGAAAACATTTATTTTTCTTTCAGTTTGGACAATAGTACAGAAATGAGGCCTTTTGTAGATGCTGTGATGGTGTTCATTCTAATGCTGCTTTACTCTAATGGATATTAGGGCAAGTTCACTGCTGGCTCCAGGAGTGGAATTTAATTGACTTCAGTGGAGTAGCTCTTCTTATATAAATAGGTCACTGATGAGGCTTAATTTAATTTAGTTAATTTTTAAGCATTTCTTTTGGTTAAGGTTTATTGGTGTAAAATTAGTCATGGAATTGGCCTTAATCCAAAATCTACTTTTGATAATTGTTAATACAAATAGCCTTGAGTGTTCAGTCTGGAATGTGCAAAGCAAGATGATGTGTAATGATTTTAATTTGCCTTGTATAAAAAATGTAAAGGATCAGCTACTGTGCTATCAGTGGCTGAATCTGTTTTGCTTGTGTTCTTTATATAACTGTTCCCTGATGTGTCCTTAATTCTGTCTTCATAATTTAAAATCCTCTCTCTCTTCCTTCATAAGGAAAATCTTCAAAAATCTTCATAAGGAGGCAAGGTTGCCCTGCTTGTGTAAACTGCTTCATGTCATTGACTGTCTGAAATTTATGAACTGTTGCTGCATGAGTTCAGGCACTGAAGACACCGTGCATATACCAAACTAAAACTCAAAGAGTAGAGTCCCTAGATTTGAGAAGACCTAGCAGCAACTTGGCAGTCCCAAATGAGAAAAGAACAGAACCATTAATCTGCCTCTTCACCCCAAATTTAAAGAAATCTCACATCCTCCCACAGATGCTAGAGCTTTTTCACTGGTGCAGGCAATGGTAGAAGTACTATTGACTGCCTGTGTGTAAGCCCAGCTGAGAACTGCGTTTCTACATCAAGGGAGATGAGTCCCTGCTTGCGAAAGCAAGTATGCTGACATTGCATGTCCTTGTTTGGAAATTATTGATTAAAAAAGAGAAATCTTCCTTTTTTCCTCAGCTGCACTGTTCCCTTTTGGGTTTGTCTTGCCTCTTGTCAGTCTGTGAATTAGCCAGGATTTGTTTGTGTTTAGGTTGAAATGGCTCCATATTCTAATTCCCCAGGTTGATAATTGATCTGCCACATTTTTTCAGTTATTCAAGGCGCTAACAACTTTTGCATTTGCATTAGTAAATTTTCTGAAGGCATTTTCTGTTGGTCTTTGCTGTACACAACTGATTACAGAATCATGTTTCTAAAATAAAAAGAATCCAGATTAATTACATTATTAAACTGTGGAGAGTCTAGTTAACTAATCTCAAGATCATGATATACCTACTAAAATCAGCAGTGAATTTGGCCAACAATTTCTGGTTTTCAAGCCGCTGTTTGCATGACTTTGCTTGATCTTCCTGTTCTTGGGATGAAGATTGCACCTTTTAGCACCAGGCAACTTCACATTTGTCACTTGACTGATTTGCTTTGATTTTGTTTCAGTGCGAAGCAGATTGAGGGCTATAGTGGGAGCTTCTACCAACTGGAGGTACAGTGTACATGAATGTATTTTTCTTTCATTTCTGATACCCTTGAGAGAGCTCACTTTCACAGCAATGGAGGTTAACAGCATTGTACAGCTAACTTGTGGGGAAAACAGCTGGCTAAGGCTGGAAGAAACAATGAAAACTGAAGGCTTCTGAATTCTAAATTAGTGGCTAAAGTTTGAGGTGGCAGCTCGTGTAGACATACCTGAGCTAGCTTTGGAACCAGAACAGTGAAGCTACAGCAGTGCATGCTTAAGTGCTGGCTTGCCTTGTAAATAATTACCCGGGGTTTTGGGCAGGCTTGTACAGCCCACTTTGAAGCACGTGCCATCTCATCTTCACTGCTCTGGTACCATACTAGCCAGATTAAGCTAGCTAAGGTATGGTTACATGAGCTGCAGTTATACCCATTGATTGCAGTGTAGATATACTCTAAGTTTGTTGTAATGAAATTGTGGTTCATGAATCTCTTGTGGAAATCAGTGCCATTTTACATTACAAGATCAGTTTTATACAGCTATCTTGCTTGTACGTGTAGGGTTTATAGTATTTTTGAGATTATGAACACACTCTTCTTACCCAGTGAACTACAAAAATTGAGAGACTGTTTACATCAACTCTATTGTGCTGTTGTGTGTATAAAATTATTAAATATATTTACATAATCTAGATTACGGATATGATTCAACATGTCAAAGTCAATAGAAACACACTGAATCATAGAATCATAGAATATCAGGGTTGGAAGGGACCTCAGGAGGTCGTCTAGTCCAACCCTCCGCTCAAAGCAGGACCAATCCCCAATTTTTGCCCCAGATACCTAAATGGCCCCCTTAAAAAAAAAATGTAAATGGCCCCCTCAAGGATTGCATTCACAACCCTGGGTTTAGCAGGCCAATGCTCAAACCACTGAGCTATCCCTCCCCCACATTGACTTCAATGGGAGTTGGATCGGGTCTTACGATTCTTGTACATCTAACCTTAGGGCTGCATGTACTGGACCACAGAACACATGCAAGATTCTCCTCTACTTAATGGCTGTTTGTATCAATTTTGCTGATGTGAAAAGTTTACAAATGGCTTTTATAATGAGTGATACAGGAGGTTGGACCGATTTGGAGGAAACCTATTATAATATTAGATGATTGTGCTTGATCAGATGTTTAGCTAATTCAGAGATACAAGATTTCCTTTCTGTGAATGTTTGTCACCTAGCAGTTGATACATGGATGGAGTATTTGTATAATATTTTAAGAGTAGTACTTCAGAATTTAAAAATATTTGAGAAATATTATTTCCTTATAATATGCTATAGACAGCATAACCCCTAATATTTACATCTGTGTATATGGAATTGTGAATTTTTCTAAAACTTTTAGGGGTGAAAGCCTGGCTTCCTTGAAGGCAATAGGAGTTTTGCCATTGACTTCAAAAGAGACTTTCATATGTCTATTAAAAGTGCAATGTAGGAGTAAGGTGGAGAACAGAATATAATTGGATCTCATTGTTCAATTCCTACATATTTATGGACTGTTGAATTTGCACCTGTGACTATCAATTTCATTTAGATCGCTCCTTTAAAATTTTGCATCTTCCGTGAAACTTTTCACTGATAGTCCAACCCAGAGATAAATCCACAGAAACTAAAGAATAGAACATCTTCACTTAGCAATCTGGTGTATTCCATGTCTGTACAGCTGTCTAACATAAACCCTTTGGGGTAGGAATTGTAACTTCTTATCTGCTCTGTGAACTCTGATAAGCACTAGAGCTGGTCAAAAAAATAAGTAACATATCACAATATTTTTAAAGCAATGAAAGTTTTTCATTTCACTCAAAATGTTCTGTGAAATTTTTGGTTTCTTTGATTAAAATGTTTAATCAATCTTTTAATATTTTTGAAAAAATTTGAAAATAGGTTTTGGTGAGGGAAAAAGCTCTCTCTCACTTCCCCCTCCCCGCTTTCCACTGGAAAATAGAGGTAGAGAAAGTCCAATTGTTTGAAAAAGTGTGGGGTTTTGCATTTGAAAAGGCATTTTCAGTCCAAAAAAACCACCCCCAAACTTTTGTTAGAAATTTGGGACCAACTCTGCTATGCACAATGGTGCATAGTACTGTATTGTAACATGCACAAAGGATCATGCTGCACATGTGTGAGTGAGCCATTGTGAGAGAAAAAAAAAAAGTGTAACGTGCCTGGTCCAAGAAACAGGTTAGTGTTTTAGAGACTATTTTTAGCATTATATTTGAACTCTCATAGGTTTAACAGATTTAATACCCATTTGTTATACAGATTTAGTATTGACTCTAGAAGAGTTATAAAATATATGCTTTCTAAAGTTAGGCTGCACTTGAGGAGGAGGGAACTTCTGAGGCTCATGTAAGGAGTGATGTTTGGAGCAAGAGTTTTACTTGCCATCTGCATCTCTTCAGGGAAGTAAGGTGGGATGAGGTGTCTCCTTATTCCCCTGTACAGGCTATTTGCCTCATGGATGACAGCGTTGTGGGGAGAGCACGCTCTGCAGGAGCAGTGTGCCTTTTTCTGCATAGATGGATTGGGGAATGGATAGATTTGGTGTTCACCTTCCATCAATGTGCTGGCCAGCACAGATGAGCTGGTATGGAGGGGAAAGTAAACTGCTGTTGGCGCAGCACATTGGCAGGTTACTTCTCTCCTGGAACAAAGTGCTGGCGGGGGGGTATGGAGAAGAACTGAGGAGGGAATAGCAACAGAGTCATAGTTCCCTCTCTGGTCTCCTTACTCGAGGCAGATTGTAAAGTGATAATCTGGACCTAGTAAATTTAACAGATTTGTTATGTTGGAAGAATTGGGCTATAGTAAATGTGAGCCATAAGAATTTGTACAAAAATCATTAGGTTAAATTATGTTTTCTTAAAGAAAGTATTTGAAATCAAGTGTTCTTTAAAGCAGTGCAGGGTTTTTTATAAAAGTTTTGCATCATTTAGGATTGGACATATATTTTTATTTAATTATTTAACTCTCTTGTGCAAAGTATGCTGTTATAGTTTCTTTGATAAAACCGTCACATCCTGTTCATTACAAGTTTGCACATAGTTTACTTGCTTTTAACATTTCTGATTGTGATGTGTTGTATGTCTCCTCTATTCCTCTCATGACATGTGATCCCTGGTATACTATATATATTTTTTCTGACTGCTGCTGTTTTTTAAAACAAACAAACAAACAAGAACATTGATCTACAGCATGGCATATTTTGGGGAGAGTTGCATCCTGTATTCTACTGATGTTCTCAATTTCTTTTCTTCCCAGTGACCATGTGCAAGCAATGCATGAAAGAAAAGACCTACATATTCTATTGGCCAAACAGCAGGAAGACTTGCCGCCTAGGAAGATGAATGATAGCTACATAGAGGTTATTTTACCTCTAGGAAGTCAACCTGAATTAAGAGAAAAATATTTGAATGTACATAACAGCGTGAGGTAACAAGGCAATCATTTTATGCAAATGGAAAAATAAAAATTGCTTTTTTACTGTTAATGTAGTAGTTGAATTCTCATTATTTATGTCCTAGGTTTGGAAGAATTCTTGAAGATCTTGACAGCTTAGGAGGTATGTAACTATACCTACATTTAATGCAAATCTACTGTTACTGTATTAGAACAAGAGATAGCAAATGTCTGTTTAAAGATGTAGCTACTGTATTGTTTGGAATGAATTACGTCAGAACAATATACAGTAAAAGCTTTGTTATCCAGCATGTTGGGGAAGTAGGGGGTTCTGGTAATTAAAAAATCCTGGATAACTAAGAGGGAGGGAGTTTGGGTGCGGGAGGGGGCTGGAGCGTGGGAGGGGGTGCGGGGTGTGGGCTCTGGGAGGGAGTTTGGGTGAGGGAGGGGGCTTGGGGCAGGGGCACGGGGGGTGCCGGATCCGGCCGGTGCTCACCACCGGCAGCTCCCCACAAGCGGCGACATGTCCCTGCTGCTCCAAGGTGTAGGCGCCTAGCTGCACCTCTGCCTAGGAGCAGCAGGGACATGTTGCCGCTTGCGGAGAACTGCCCAAGGTGAGCACTGGCTGGTCCGGCACCCCCCACCACTCCCGTGCCCCTGCCCTGAGCCTTCCTTCACCCAAACTGCCTCCCAGAGCCCACGCCCTGCACCCCCTCCTGCACTCCAAACCTCACAAGGCCGTTCCTCCACCTAGGAACAGCAGGGACATCATGTCACCGCTTCTGGGAAGTCCCATGGGGCCAAGCAGGAAGCCTGCCGACCCCGCACCAACCAAACTATAAACTGCACTTTCAATGAAGATCAGAAATGCCAGTTTATAAAGCTTTCTGGTTGATAAAGTGCTGGATAACACTGCTTTTACTGTATTATACCGATGTGTTCTGTCTATGAGGATGTGCAACAACCTCCAGAAGAACAAAGAAGTGAAATCTAATACAGTTGGAAGAGAGGAAAATGTGATAAGGAGTAGCCAAAGGCAGAATAGCTCTGCTGCTTGCCTATGCCAAATTTAAAGAGTAGCATGCAGATAAATGTTCCTAAAAGAAGGTAAAGCCCTACTGGTTTGCTTTTGATGGGATGGGAAGCTATGACGAAAAATGCTCTTGGGAAAGAGCTGTCTATCGATTTTTTTTTTTTCCTCAGTGTCAGGAGTTGTTGGAAGTCATCCCGGGAGTTGCAAAGTTTAGCCTGGTGTGTTTGAAATAATAGGAGCCACTGATGGGAATACCAGAGGGCATGAGGATCAGGAAAGCATGGAATCACAGACTAAGGAGTGATCAGCCATGCCAACTGGAATAGGGACTTCTTATTGGATTTGGAGCTTGCCAAGCGATTGTGCGGCAGCCTCATCAGCAAAGAGCAGAGCCTTCAGACTACCATCAAATCTGGTCAGAGAGCAGTCATCAGTGATTTGTGATGCTATCTGTCTCTGGCCGTGACCCCAAGTTGGGGCTTATTGTTGGCCCCCGGTATGCAGGCTGGTTTCACATTGTCCCTGGCCTATTCAAATTGGTTCAGAAGGGCCCATGAGTGGTGTGGCAAATCAAAGCCAGGGACACGTGTCAGGTCAGTTATAAGAGACCGGTTTCTGATGTCAGCTGCAGACCATTTTTCATGCCACTTCAACATCAGAGAAATCTAGGGAGGGCAAGTGGGTCCACAATGGGTTCCTCGACAGCAAACGCACTCTTGGGTGGTCTTGGGTGTGTATAGTGGTAGTCTCGGGTTTGTTCTGACCTTCTCAGCCATTCTGTCTGTAGCAGCCTTATGATGTATGTGGGGAGCTGGTGTCCCTGAACTTTCTCTAGAGGCATTAGGTGGAGCTGGTATTGGTTGAATCTTCCCATTTATGATGCTCATGGTTGAGTATAGTTATGTGTCAGCCGACTTGAGGTGAGACAAATGGAGCCAGAGTGGGGCACAGTATTCTGCTGCAGAATAATAGAGGGCTAAACCAAATATCGGAGAGTTTTAGCATTTGCTCCTCATGAAGTACTGGCCAATTTGCCTAGAAGGTTATAATGCGTCGTCACCATAGCAGTTTTCCTCAGGTGATTAAGATATGTGAGCTACCTATCGAGGGTTACCCTGAGAAAGACTGGTGAGGTTTGTCTTTCAAACAATGTCCATTGGGAAAGATACTCAGTTTTTGGGCTGCTCTGGCATTGCAAAGATGGGAGCAGCAGGAAGATCTGAGATGATGAGAATTAGGAAGATGCTTTGTACCTTTTCTGTTAATACAATAACAAGAGGATACCCAATAAAACTGAATTGCAACACATTTAAAATTGATAAAAGGAAATACTTTTTACACAATACATAATTTTTACACAATACATAATTAATCAGTGGAACTCACTGCCTCTAGATGTCATTGAATACAAGAGCTTAATAGGATTAAATAAAGAATTAGACATTTATAGGAAGAAAATCTACAGTTACGTCGGGCAGGAAATAAAATTAGAAGAGGGAGTCCTTCATGTTTCAAGGCATAAACTAACCACTAACTGCCTGGAATTAGGAAAAAAATTCTCCAAGAGGCAGGTAATGGAGGTCCCTTTTTATAGATGTTTTACATTTTCCATTGAAGTGTCCTGTCCCCAAGAGTGGCCAGTACCAGGACTGGATGGCTCACTTGTCTGACTTGATATGGCAGTTCCTGAGTTCTGGAGAGATTAATGAAAGAGAATAAGAAGTGTGTTTCTCAGTCGGATGCTTGAGTAATGGCGGACAGTATGCAGGGTGGAAAAGGAAGGAAGCTAGGTATAGAAATTCATATTAAACTCAATGTTTTTCTCTCTTAAAAACAGCAGGAGATAGGGTAGTTTTGTCTGAGGAGAAAGTTGAAAAGTGGGAAGAGGTAGTGGGTTTTCAGTAGAAATTGTTTAGTGTGGAGAAATTAGAGCTGTTTGGCATGGGAGTGAGACCACATATATAGCAGTCCCTGAACTTTCTCTAGAGGCATTAGGTGGTGCTGAGATGCAGGAGAAGAAGCCTTTCAATCAGACCTTGCTTTTACAAATCGGCATTGAAGCACTAACAAGGAACCTGGCTCCGTAGCTCAGAGGTTAGAACATTGGCCTTGTAAACGAGGGGTTGCAAGGTCAATGCTTGCTGGGGCCTGGATAGCCTGTCTTGGACTGTCATTTCATTGGTTGTCAGCCAAAACCAACCTCCACTCTGTGCTGAGGGTACTTGGGATGTAGCTCAGGGTTTAGAGCAGGGGTGACCAGCCTGAGAAGGAGCCAGAATTTACCAGTGTACATTGCCAAATATAAAGTAATATGTCAGCAGCCCCACATCTGCCCTCCCTCCCCCACCGCTCCCACTCACTGGCAGCCCGCTGATCAGCACCTCCCCCTTCCTCACCGTACCTGCCAATCAGCTGTTTTGTGGCATGCAGGAGGCTCGGGGAGGGGGAGGAGTGAGGGCATAGCAGGCTCAGGGGAGGGGTAGGAAGGGGTGGAATGGGGGCAGGGCCTGTGGCAGAGCCAGGGCTCGAGCAGTGAGCACCCCCCAGCACACTGGAAAGTTGGCGTCCGTAGCTCCAGCCCTGGAGTCGGTGCCTATACAAGGAGCCGCATATTAACTTCTGAAGAGCCACACGTGGAGCATTTAAAGACATTGAGATCCTAATCTTTTGCTTTGCAGCTAAAAGAGGTGGTTTGTTGCTGATAGAAGTGTGGGAACATATTTGCACTCAAAATGATACTAGACAACTGCTGTATTTGTATTGGTTCTGCCCAGCGTGTAAAGGTTTTGGTTCATGAAGGTCATATACCTAATTATGAAATATTCATAGCTGTGGGAACCAATTTTCACGTGAAGACGTAATGTTTTGAAACCATGCCACTCTTCATCAGATGAATGAGTATCGCTAATATTTTGATGGCCTTGAGCAGTTCAGAACAGAAAGCTGTGTGAAAGCTTAGTTCTAGTGAGAGCTTTGAGTTGAATTAGACTATTTTCAGCACATTAACTGGCTGTTATTGAGGTCAGTGCGAAGTTTGGTACTTCTGCAAACTCTTACATCCATGACCATTGGCCACCAAAGTTTGTTAATGAGGACACGATCAATAATAGTCCTAGTGAAACCATCCAGCTGGACCAGATCTGCTTGTGAATCTTTAGGTGGCAGAAGAGTGAGTCAGCAGCCACCATGTCATTGGCAGCTGCAGATTCCAGCTGTTGCTGCCCATTCTGTTCTTCTCCCCCATACCAAATTTCCTGAGCGTATTTGCCTGGTGTTGTTAAACTTTCCTATCTTCCCATTAAAGTTGCCTGGGGTCATGAGAACATGTTTTCTTGGAGTTTCATTAAGAGTTGCATGCTGTTGCTGGTAAAAATTATCTGCAGCTTCGTTGTTGGCCTTGGTAAGATGTCCACAGCCAGTAAGGAATCGCACTGCGATAAGTCACTCATTAATTACTCACCAACCCTGCAATGCCCATCAGGCATATAAGTACAACGGCCACCCTTTGCTGGAGCAATCCATCAGGTCAGCCTGAGAACAAAGGAGTGTAGAAGCAAGAAGCAGTGCGCAATGGTCTAAGTCCCCGACCAGTACCATTAAGCAGCTCCAACTTCAGATTACAAGCTGCTCAGTATTAACCTGTCTGGGTGGGATATTGAGCAGGTAACAACTGTCAAAAACTAGGGAAGCATCATAAACAGTGCTGAGGGATGCTTCAAAGATGTGGATGATCGTATACAAGTAGCTGGCATCATGTTCCAGGCCCTTCAGTGGCTTCTGTAGAGCTTGCTGCAAAATTATTGCTCTGTCGAACTATGATTATACCATCTGTGGTACAGCAGGGACACATAGGTGGTGATGAAGGCTGAAGAGCGCCAGATTTGTTGTTTTTGAGTCTCGTCTTCATCAACTGCTCCATGGTAAGCATCAGGACAATATTAACAATGAGGATATTTGTAGCTGAACCCAGCAATCACCTCCATTAACACTGGTTCAGTTTTGACTGTTTTCTTAGTTCAGACATGTTATTAGGATGGAAGACCAACAAATTACAAAGCATATGTACCAAGGAATGCGGCTTACATGCCTGTCAATCACTATGGCACCCAAAGCTTTAGAGGTGCAATAAGTTCACTACTGATGGACATAAACTGAATATCCAGCCAGTTTGCCTTATGGGCCTAATTAGAGATCAGTCTGGGTGGCACTTGATCTTGCATGGAGACTACATACCTTTGGGATTTGTTTTGATGATGATAATGTTTAGTATATTTTTTTTTCAATGTCCCCTGACTATGAATCCTGCCAATAAGCTCTGAGGGCCTGCCAAACTGTTATTTGTCATCTGAGAGTGACAGTCCTTGTATCACAACCAGATCTTTGCTGACCATGCTTATACCATGACTAATAACTTCAAGATTTTTCAGTGGTGTGGTGTTCTTGACAGACTTTGTGGAAGAAGCAAGTGAAGATTGTACATGTTCTCTCTCACATTTTCTGGGAAGGTAGAGATACTTCTCTTTAAGTTCAGTGCTCCTTTTCCGTTGATCCCCACATAAAGTGCAAACAAATATGTTTAGGGTATGTCTGTACAGCAAAAAAGGGTGTGTTCTTAACGTGGGTTAGCGGTCTCAGGTTACAGTAGCAGTGAAGATGTGGCAACTTGGATTTTAAGTTGGATTAGGAGCTTGCATTAAAGCCTATAGGGGAGCCTTGAACTCAAGCTGCTAACCTGAGTTACTGCTATTTTAACTAACCTGTGTTAAGAACAAACTTTTTTATTTGCAGTGTATGCATACCCTCAGTTACAAAAATCTCCATCAAGTCAAAACAGTATAAACACTTAAAATGATCCAGTGCAATGTGAAATTGATCTAAGGAGTGGGTATACTTGAATGATCAGACCAAATTACCTTGCTCTGGTGGATAAAGTTTTGTAAGCAGATTAAGTTACTTCATTTACACTTCAGGGTGTAATCTTGTTTGTCCTCAGTTTTGTTTGAACTGTACATGTGCCCTACATTTTGTATCACAATGGCTACATTGTGAAGCTTGTTCCACTCTTTAAAATCCCTTTTAAAATATATGGAAAACAGATAACTGACCACCTCTTTGATCTCTCCACAGTTCTCATTTGTTATACTCACACCAAACATGAAGCTTCTCAGAGATCTCCTTTGTCAATTGTTACAGCCCTGGTGGATAAAATTGGTAAGTGGTCATTTGATCAACTAAAAAATGATGGTCTATTCTATGAACACTTAGTAATTAACTGCTTATCTCCAGCAGAAACTGATTTCTTCCTCCTTTGTTTACATGAAATTGTTTGTTGCTAATTCTGATATGTTGCATTTTTTCTTAGATACTATTCTGCCTTTTCTGATGCCTTTCCTTCCAAAAAAGTGAATATTTCATGTTTCACACGTTTCTGTATTCAATTTTGCATCAGTCAAGTCAGTCTTGTAGATATTGACAGGCCAGAGTTGCTTGTCTTCCAAGAAAGAGGCTTATGGCAGTGTGACTCAGCTTTGATTTTGTACAGTACGTAACCCAGCACACTAATGGTACTTAAAAATAATAACTTAGCTCTTATATAGCACTTTTCATCTGTAGATCTCAAACTGCTTTATAAATGTCCATATCATTATCTTCATTGTACAGATGGGGAAACTGAGGGACAGAGAGGTGAAGTGACTTGCCCAGGGTCACCCAGCAGCCTAACAGGAGAGCCAGGAATAGAGCGGAGTTCTTCCCTTTTCACTGTATATATAATCTATTAAACCATTTGTAAAAAAGGATTAATTGCAATTGGCAATTATGATGACTTGCTGCCATCTTACTGAAAAGTGACACCAACAGTGTGTGAGTCCATTGCTGATGATTCTAAACCAGAACTAATCTTGATTTAATACCAGAATAAATTTGCTTTGTGAACAGGAAACACTGTGGCCCTCATTCTTTACCACATCAGAGCTGCATTTTAGGTTTGTCTGCAGGGAGCCAGTTTTGGGGATACAGGGAAAGATACAGTGGAGGATGGTGTGTAGTGGAACTTTACTGTAGCCGGGCATGCTGCTTCCTTCTGTGTGCTGCCCACACCTGCTTCTTCCCCTTATACTGGTGTTAGGAGGGGTGGCTGGTATAGAAGCTGGTTGAGCTGCCTCCACCAGCAGAGAGTTGCCCTGCCCTGGGTGCAATATTGACTGGTCATCTCTAGCTGTATTTTAAGGCCACTTTGTGCTGCATACTCTGTGTGAAGTGGTCTAGGAGAATCCAGACCCTTTCTTTTTAAATATTAAACTTCAGTTATCTTGTTCTAACACATTGTCATGTATATTCTAGATTTGTGCAAGAAGGTCATATACCCAGATTGTGATATCAAATTCACTGGAAATGTTTCTTGGGTTGGGAAGACCTCAATGGAAGTGAAGATGCACATGCTTCAGGTTGGGGCTCAGTGACTTCTATTTCTTCTATAGTGGAAAACTCCCTTCATGTCTCCCAAGATACCTTGGACACCTCAGAAGGAATTATGAGTGATAACATTAGAAACCTAAATTACACTGAGGATATCATCTGTGTTAGAAGGGCTACCAACCCCTGTGCTTCAGGATCTAAATGACTACCAGTGGTCAGAGATTAAGAATATATTTCCCTGTTCTCTCCTCGCCAAAGGATAATTGTTTACAGTAGGTGTTTTATATCTTCCGCTGAAGTATTTGGTACTGTTGGAGACAGGATGGACCATTGGTCTAATGCAACATGGCAGGCTGTAAGCCCTCCTTTTCTCCTCCAACAAAGGAATCCTCCCTGCTTTCTGGAAATGTTTTCTTCTTTATTTTAAAAGATACCCAGATGAGAATGCCAGAGTTTAGAATTGATATTGAAATGGGATTTCATAGAAACTTAGAGCTGGAAGGGACTTCATCAGGTGATCTAGTCCAGCCCCCTGCATTGGGGCAGGACCGAGTAAACCTAGACCATCCCTGACAGGTGTTTTGTCTAACCCATTCTTAAAAAACTCCAATGATGGGAATTCCACAACCTCCCTTAGAAGCCTATTCCAGAGCTTAACTACCTTGTAGTTAGAAAGTTATCCCTGAGATCTTGCTTCAGATTAAGCCCATTACTTCTTGTCCTACCTTCAGTGGACATGGAGAACAATTGATTGCCATCCTCTTTGTAACAGCCCAGGAAGGGAGAGTAGTTATTTAAGTTAAGGGCCAATGTTGGTACAAGAACAAAGGGATATAAACCAGCCATCATGGTTTCTAACTATTAGAGAGTGATGTTCTGGAACAGCTTTCCAAGGGGAGTAGTAGGGCAAAAATCCTAACTTGTTTTAAGACTAAGATTGGTAGGTTTATGGAGGGGATGGTATAATGAGATTGCCTACAATGGCCTATGGCCCATCCACTACTGCTGTTAGCAAATATCTCCAGTGTCCGGAGATGGGACTCTGGAGGGGGAGAGCTCTGAGGTACTACAGAGAATTCTTTCCCAGTGTCTGGCCAGTGGATCTTGTCTATCTGCTCAGGGTTTAACAGCTCACCATATTTAGGGCCAGAAGGAAATTTTTTCCCATGTCAGAGACTGTGGGGGTTTTTTTGTCTCCTCTGCAGTGTTGGGCAGGGATAAGTCGCTGGTTTGAACTAGCGGAAATGGTGGATTCTATGTAACTTGAAGTCTTTAAATCAAGATTTAAGGACTTCAGTAACTCAGCCAGAGGTTATGGGCCTACCGCAGTAATGGGTGGGTGAGGTTGTGGCCTGCAGTGTGCAGGAGGTCCAGCTGGATGATTCTGGTGGTTCCCTCTGGCTTTGAAGCCTCTGAGTCTATGTGGGTGACAGCCCTTAGCATGAAAACCATTAGCAGGTCCCACCCCTCTGTCTTCTTTTCTGAAGACTAAACATGCCTAGTTTTCTAACCATTCCTCAGAGGTCAGGTTTTGTAAACCTTATCATTTTTATTGCTCTGCTATTCTCTCCACGTCTTTCTTAAAGTGTGGTGCCCAAAACTGGACACCGTAGTCCTCACAGTGCCAAGTAGACGGGTACAGTTACCTTCCATGTTTTATATATGACATTCCCATTAATACACCCCAGAATGATATTAGCCTTTTTTGTAAGTGCATCACAATGTTGACTTGTATTCATTTTGTGATACATTACAAACCCATTGCAAGTTTTCAGCAGCACCACTGCCTGGCCAGTTATTCCCCTTTTTGTAGCTGTGATTTGATTTTTTCCCCCCACTTCTTCCTAAATGTAGTACTTTGCACTTGCCTTTATTGAATGTCATCTTGTTGATTTCAGACCAGTTTTCTAAGGTATTGTGTTGATATCTTCTAGTGTGTAAAATAACTTGACTTTTTAGCATTGTAAGACAGATAATACATGAACGTCACTGGAAACGGTGTTGAAATAAGATACTTTAATTGGAGTACAATTAGTCTACAAAAAAATATACCTGACTAAATAATGGAAAAATCATTTATTCATAACCATTCAATGAAAAGCTGCCAATGAATATGATGTATTATTCACAATGAATTTGTCCAGCTCTATTACAAAATACTAATGTGGCAATTGAATTGTTCAAAATACATCCTACACTTCAGAAAAACAAACACAAAAAACCCAGTTTTGATCCAGTTTACCTCTTAAAAACTAATGTCTGTACTGTTGAACTGTTAGTGCATAAGGGATTATCTGTTGCTAAATGTGTCATTTCTGTCTGTGCTGGCATCAGGTAGTCTGCAGTGATAATGGATTTTTGTTGTGGTATTTTTCCATGGGGTTGTTTGGGAATGGAGGTGGGAACTAATTGGTAACTAGAGTTATTGCCATTTTTATACTAATTGTGTAACCTGTATCATTGCTGAATAGTTGCATTGCAGTTCTGCTGAAATAGAACATTATGTTGAGCATTTCTCTTGTCTTAGGTCCATTGCAAGAGAACTGGAAAGGGGTGAAATGTGAAAGCAAACAACATCTTAACTGCATTATTAGTATGAACTGGGTGGCCTGTTAAACAACGTCACTTTTGTAGAGATTAAAACTGGTTTTGTTTGTTCTGTTTTAGTTACATGATGATACTTACAGCCCTGTGTTAGATGCAACCTTTGTCATGGTGGCCCGTGATCCAGAAAACAAGAGGTAATTTATCTGTATGGGAAACTGGGAAAACCACATAATCCAGATTGTTGTTGTTGGAAAGTGGCAAATGCTCTAACTTTTATATGTGCTTTAGTTATAAGTAAATCATATACTTGCCTTTTTTTTTGGTTAGGAAATAGACAGTATATTTTCAGGTTCTTTTGGGGAGAGCTTGAGGGAGAGGAGGTCTACAGTTAGCTTCTTAGAACTGTACACCGAGTGCTGTTGGTGGTTTTCAAACTATAATTGGCATTTGACCCATTTCTAGAAATGGTGTTTCCCTGAATTTAAACAATACACCTGATTAACATGCCAGAAGGAAAAGTCCACCAGGAATCTACTGTAACCATGAGAATTAATTGGTCCCTGTATCAAGGGAGGGAAGGGCTGTTACCCAACTTGTAAATGGTCACTCACAAATATAATTTTAATACCATACTGAAAATGCTGGGAGTTCCTTAGAGGACTCTCTCAACCCAAAACTTGTGTAACTAATAACTGGGACTGTTAATGATTCTGAAGGAATTTTAAAATTCTAATTTACATTTCCCCATCTTGCTGGTTTTACTTCCCACATATTATTTTGCTTGGTCATTTAAAACAAACAAACTGATCATTTTCTCTTTTGGCTTTTAGGACACTAGCATTGCTGTGGGAGGCTTAACTAAAACGTCTATCTCTTCCCTGTTTAATTTGCAATTTTCAAAAATCGTACATCTTTCTATTCATAATAGGTTTAACAACTTCTTGTGTGCATAATAATAGAAAAATATTTTTGTGATTAAAATAATTCCATGTCCTTGACATAGTAATATGGTCACATGTTTATTTCTTCAAGTTTATAATCTATCTATCCTAGGTACTTAAATGGGTCCTGTTGCTGTACTATCTGAGCACCTTACAGTTTTTAATGTATTTAAAGTGGTAGGAAGTGCTATTATTCCCATTTTACAGACAGGAAAGTGATGTACAGAGAGAGTAAGTAACTTTACTGAGATCAAAGAGGATGGCAGGGGCAGAGCAGGAATTGGCCATGGGCAACCCAGGTTCTCGGCTAGTTCTCCAGTCATTGTACCATCCTTCCTAACCTCAGATCTGGGTAACTATTCCAAAAAATAAAATATACAAAATAATATAAAAAGACCACCTCAGCCCAGCTCCCTCCTCTGTAGTAAGAGAACAGAAAGAGAAAACCTGGACTTTGCAGCATGCTTGGAAAGTTAGTAAATCTGGGGAACAGAGAGAAGCTGCCTCAGCAGTGTAGCATGATGCAAACATAGCATATATGTATCTTTTTGTATCCAGTCTGAACATAAGTTAACAATTTAAGAACAGAAGTAACTTTTCCAAATTACGGAGAGGGAGGGCTCCGAAGAGTAAACAGTCATCTTGCTATGCAAAAGATTTGTATGTTAATTTGATCTATATAATTAGGCATTGTAGATTTATGCAGCACAGTAAACAAATGAACTGGACTGTAGGCAGCTTCTTATGTTCTTATTTGATAAGCTGTATAAAAGTGGTAAACAGCTTTTGGTTGCTGATAAGGCCACTGCTGAAATGAATAAATTATGGCTGAAGGCTTGCTACAGGTTTTTTCAAGTTCTTTCATTTCATTATTTTAGACAACTATTTAGACAATTATTAGACAATCCTAGATCACAGCTTGAATTTACTGTACTTCTAAATGGTTTCAATCTGCTGTAATCTCTTATATGAAAATTTTGGTAATCATTTAACTTTTTAAGAAGTATAAATGCTATGAGGACTCATTTTTAATTCTACTAGAGAACTGTTAACAGTCTGAGATCGGCTGAGCAATAGAGCCGATGGGTGACCTTCCGGTGTCACCAGCTATCCTATGAAACTTATTTATTTCTTTTAGATGTCATCTTATCTGTGATAAAGCTATGTCTTTCTCTCTTAGATTGTTTGTGGACGAAGCAATGATGAAGGAATGTCTATTGATCTTTCCCCTTGTGCATTTACATGACAATTTTTTCTAAAGCATATCACTTTAAAAATAATTCATATCCATAGGCCAGCATTTGTTAATCCATTAATTCCTGAGGGCCCAGAGGAGGAAGAAATCTTCAGGAAAGGAGAATGTATGTAATACTTCATGTATACTTTATGGTAGTGGGAAACTCTGTATGGATTCATTGCAGTAACCGAGAGAGAGCGGAGTTCAGAAATTCTACTAGCAAGAGTTGCTCTTAATTTATTTAAGATCAAATTTATTCCACCTCACACACCTGCTAGTACCTGGAGATGAGTCCAAACCATGAATTTTGAATCTGGATTTTGAAACATTTTCCCCCTCAGCTTACCTCAGATACAGGGTTTTGTTTTAGACCATATCTAGTCATATCAATTTTTATGTGCTATTGTAGTACATCAGAAGTGCTGAATAACTAAGTGAGAGTAAGGAAACTGTATATATGTTAATTAAATAAATCATACTTCCTGAACTGCTGCATCTTGTCTTCATATTTGGACTGTGGCACACCGAGGGCTATACTATCTAAATTGAATCACATAATATCTTACCCATTAAAGCCCCTATTCAGGACAGCATTTAAGCACATGCTTAACATTAAGTGTGCACGTAAATCCCATTGATTTCAATTTTCAGTGCTTTAATCTTTGGACAACCAATTCGACACTTTAGAGGGGCCTGATTTTCAACAACTGGGTGCTCATCACCTTCTGAAAATAGAGCTCTTTCAGGTATCTCAACTTGGGCATCCAAAACCAGAGGCAACCAAAATGACTAGTTGTTGGACTGTTCCTTTATATTCTAAGTATATTTCACTGCACAAGACATAAGATAGAGAGGAAGTCATTGTTAGCTTTCTGTATGTACATGGTAAATCTTTGGGGTTTGTGGCAGCATGTACTATGTATGACTGATTTTTCATTTTCTGACTCACCCTTGGTGACTATTTTTATTTAATTAAAGTTTGCTTCAAAAATACCTTGTTTTAGAGGAGTTCAAAACTGCTCTACTGAGTTCAGATAGCCAACTAAGTTAAAATCTGAAAATTGTGGGCTGGAATAACTGGTTTCATCATAACTCATGTCCTCATAAATTTGGTTCTTTGTACCGTATACACAGTAACCACATGAGTTTGTGGGGAAATCCAGATGCATGAGCAGCTAATTAACTGAACCATAGAAATGCTATTGAAGGAGATAAGAGGGATGGGTTGCAGTATCAGGACCCTTGGAACTTGTCATGATAAAACCAACTTTAAAAAAAAAGTATAAGGCACAGATCCTTGCAAAAGCCTCATTACACTGTGTTTTTTAAAGTCCCCTGTTTGTTTATTTTTAAAAGGGTACACAAATGAAGTACCAGAAGCCTCTTAAAAGCTCCTTTTCCTCCAAAGTTCTACACTATCTTCAGTAAATATTTAGAGTATATATATATATATACTGCCAACGATACAAAAAGTAGAAATATCAAACACAGTATTCAGTTCCTTTGCATTTTTTAGTATGAATCAGTCTGTAGTGGGTTAAATGAATATCCTAGTATGTGAATAATGAGTCTGCAGTACATTGCTATGTTTAAAAGACCAACAAATTCTGTTGGCACACCAGCTAAGTGAGCATTTCAAAATAAAGCACTTAAATAAAATGTATGGGTGAAATTCTAGCCCCAGTGAAGTCAATTGCAAAACTCCTATTGACTTCGGTGGGGCAGATTACACCCTATATTTTTTTCTTTAATGCAGACAAATATTAAAAGCAAATTTCTGATAATAGTCTGACTGTGAATACAAAAATCACTTCATCTGGTGATGAATTTTAAAATGGAGAGAGGAGTTGACCCCTTTGTAAAGCAATTTAAAACCAAGTGATGTTCTGCTATCTTTGTGCTCAATTAATTTTTTTTCTTTAGTGAACAAGATAAGGAGGGTTGATTTCAGCACTGCATCCTTACTGAAAATGGCTCCCACTGCAGAAGAAAGAACCACTGTTCATAATATATTCCTTAATACACTTGACACAAGGTAAGTAGGCGAAGAACTAATAACTTGCAAGAAGGGACGGTAATGTGGCAGTTGAATGCTCAGTTGTAGAAGGAATGCAGATACTTTTTGCTTTCCTATCCCATCACTTAAACACTTGGATGCTGTCTCCTGTACCTGGGATACAGGCACAAAGCACCATCAATATGCTGATATACCATTTATGTTCCTGAATGAATTTTGTGCCATCCAAGAAAGCTAATGCTATGCAGCAGCTGCAGTCAAGAATAAAACAACAAGGTTACAGTAGATGACTTCTGAGAAAGCAGGATTGAATAATCTTAAAAAAAGGGATAGTCATGCTTAACCACAAGAAGGAATTTAGCCCCCTACTGGGCTGTTGGAGCTATTGCACTGGCATTGCAGTCTTGTGCCTTAATAACTGGCTAGACTTCTAAAGGGAAGAGGTGTTCCTTGGCCATAATAATATTTTGCTCCTGCTGATCCAAGATTCTCACAGTGTGTTGTAAACATACATTCTGGCACCCTGTGAGACTTACTGCTTAGCATACTAATTTTACAGATTATGGGGGGTCTGGGAAATAGAGATACAGAGAGGTTATGAGTTATAGACAAGAAAACCAGAGTGAAAGATTTAAAAAAATGTGATGGGGGCAAATAATCTGAAAAGTGGCAGAATTAGAAAAGATTAAGAAGTGAAGTGATGATAATAGAGGGAAAAGAAAGCTGAAAATATAATTCTTGTACAATTAGTAATATTTTTAATCTGAAGTGAAACGAGAATCTGGAAAGGCAGCAGGAAAGTCAAAGTAAGATACAGAAAGTGAAGTGAGAGAAAGGAGGAAAGGGAAGGACAAAAAAGGGTAAGGGAAACATTTTATTACCATTTGTATTTTTAATTTTTTTTAAAAATCCCTCTATCTGCATGATATCTTTAAGCTTTCTGAAGGAACAGCTGTAGAGTTAGACACATGCACTCACACAGAGCCAGTCTTGAACTAACTTTATTAATACAAAGCAGGAATAACAGTACAGAAGAAAATTCTGTAATGTCTATAGAAATAACATTAGTAGAGCTCTTATTTATTCCAATAATTCACAATGTATGTCTCTTAAAATTAGTTGTTACATGGCTGAAATTTTCAAGGCTACTTAGTTGATTTACACATATCTTCCATTTAAAATTAGCAGATGTATGTGTAAATCCCCTAGACAAATTTGCAAATCTTAAACTATGTGTCTGTAATTAATTCATCTGGAATCTTGCATCTTCTATACCCTAATACAGTGGTTTTCAACCTTTTTTCATTTGCAAACCCCTAAAAATTTTGAGTGGAGGTGGGGACCCCTTTGGAAATCATATAGTCTGCAGATCCCCAGGGATCTGCAGACCACAGGTTGAAAACCACTGCCCTAATAAAAAGGTGAAGGAATTGCTTAGGGAGTGTAGAATGGATTTTTTTGGTTGGCTGGGGTTTTTTGCTAGTTAAACACTTCAGGTCAGGGGACTTGAGAGGTTTTTATAGTCTTAAGAGCAATGGTTCCCCCTTAGGCATATGCATAAACATTTTGAGCATCAGAGCCTAACTTTATTCATGTGAACAGTCCCACTGAAATGATCCACTTAAAGTTAAATATGAGCATACATGTTTGAAGGATCGGGGCCTTAGACTAGACACTTGCATTAATCAAGTAGTGGTTTTTGAAGTCTGTCAGAAACTGTTACTGGCACTTCCATTTTTTCCATTTGAATCCTGGCTTGCTTGGTGTGTGTGCACACACAAAGGGTTTTTCTATTTTTGCTGTTGTAGCTTGTTGAGCACCATTAAAGCTGGATATTGAGTGTATTGCCTAAAACCCCTTGTTTCTACAGGACTGTAAGTTTTCGGAGTCGTGTGCTACCACCCAGTTCAGTATGGATGGAAGATGCAAAACTTAAGGGCTTGGAGATCTGCCATCCTCAGGTATTTGAAGGAATACTAATGTGTTACAAAAATCATAATGAATGAGTTATGAATCATCTTTAAGGTTGGAGGATCTAAGACATTTAACTAGGGCTTTTTTGTATTTTTTCTCTGATGTTTAAATATAGTTCTAAATGTAAGACTTTTAGCATTTCTTTTGATTTATCAGAAGAGATATATAAAGAAATTCCTCCCCAGACATCTGCGAGTAATGGGTGTTAATCAAGAGACAGTATCCATCAGTGTTAGTCTTAGGGTTGCCACCCATCCAGTTTTCACCCAGACAGTCTGGGTTTCGGTTTGTATATCTGCATGCTATTTAACAAGCCCTGATATCTGGGGGTTTTTCATCTGGGGGAAGAGGCGGAGCATGGGGCGGGGCTTCAGGGGTCTGATTACCACCCATTAGAAAGGTGGGAACCCTAGTTAGTCTAATTTGAGAGCACAAGATTTTGACTGAACAGTTCATATTGTTTTAACAGCTTTTGTCTGCCATGAAGAAGATTCTTTTTAAATTAGCATTTGAATATACCAACTAGGCTTACAGATTTGTGCAATGCAAACCCTAAAGTAGTGTTTCCCAAACTTATTCTGCTGCTTGTGCAGGGAAAGCCCCGGCGGGCCGGGCCAGTTTGTTTACCTGCCGCGTCCGCAGGTTCGGCCGATCGCGGCTCCCACTGGCTGCGGTTCGCTGTGCCTGGCCAATGGGGGCTGCGGGAAGTGGTGGCCAGTACGTCCCTCGGCCCGCACCGCTTCCAGGTAAGCCCCCATTGGCCAGGCACAGGTAAGCGGCAGGTAAACAAACCGACCCGGCCCGCCAGGGGCTTTCCCTGCACAAGCGGCGGAATAAGTTTCGGAGCCACTGTCCTAAAGTTACAAAGATTTACCTGTAGGGCTTAGCAAATGTACAATTCCAGTAGTACAAATACAGAAGTGAAAACACCTGACAGATTCTGCAGAGAGTGTTTAAGATGGGCTGACCACAATTTTTTTTGTTTTTGTTTTTTGATTTTGTTTTGGATGAGGTGAGCTCTTAAGAAGTAAGCACGCTGAGTCATTTAGACTTCTATATATGTTTTAATTGTGCTGTAGAGCTGCCAAATACTCATTATAGGAGCTATGTATAATTCCATAACCAAGAAGAAAGATGAATCTGACAGGCTTTACCACTGTGTTGTGTGAGTACATGCATATTGTTGCCAGTTTGCTTTGTGTTTCTAAATGCAGGAACGGAACATTTTCAATAGAATCTTTGGGGGGTTTCTCATGAGAAAAGCATTTGAGCTGGGATGGGCTACTGCCTGCAGCTATGGGTGAGTTTCAGGTTTTCAGTATTTGTGTAATCCAGAACATTTTGTGTGTTTTGTTAATAGGGTAGGGGGAAACCGACCTACAAAGTAAGAGTTCAGCAGTCAATGGAAAATATGTATAGTTGGGATAGAAAAGGGTTTGATGTTTGAATGGCTATTCTAACAGCAGGGCACATCAGTAACCGCTGTAACTTTAGCTTAATCAGGGTCAGAACACACCTTTCATTGTCATAATAACTCTAAATTTGCATACCAGAGTCCTGGAGCTCAGATTTTACAATCTGTTTCTGGGAAAATATGTAACTGATGGAATTTTGTTTTATTTTTAAAGTGCCTTTCTGTGCTACTATCACTAACTCTTGGAGATACACACACTGGCTAAAAATGTCTAATATGGGTTCTTGTAGGTACTACATCTTGTTACATCTGTGATTTGATGAATGGCTTATGAATTTTACCTTACAGCCACTTACTCTTTAAAAACTTGACTAGGTCCCTGATCTTGCAAACACTTCCCAACTTTAAGCACATGAGTAGCCCCATTGAAGTCTCTGGGACTACACGTATTCTGAAAGTTAAGCACGTGTGTAAGCTTTTGAAGGAGTGAGGCCTGAGTGAAGAGGACTAGACAAACCAAAAGAGGCAGAAAATTGTGTTTTGACTCTCGTACGTAATGTTGCTAGAGTATGAGATGTAGTAGAAGAGGATGGGAGCCAGTACTGCGGCAGGAGTACATGTATCATCACCTTTATGCTGGCATTCCCTCAGGATATTTGTTTTCTTCTTGGCACCCTGGCAATATTCTTTAGCAATTCTTATTGGTTTTTATATTTATGTGGCTCAGTTTCAGATAAATTTTGCATTAAAAATAATTGAAATTGTTTCAACTTGTGCAGAGACAAGTAGCTGCTCTTGAATACAAAGTGCCTTTTCTTCCCCCCTCTGCCAGAGGTTCCAGACCTTATGTAGTAGCTGTAGACGATATCATGTTTCAAAGACCAGTTGAGATTGGATCCCTGTTACTGCTTTCTGCACAGGTAGGAGTTGGTCTCTTTTCAAACAGCCATAAAGCTTATTCAGCTTGATGTCTTCATTCTCAATCATTGGCAATGAACAATGAGTTAGGAAAGAGAAACTGACTTTCAGTGTCAAGCCGTGGAATTAATTCTTCTTCCATCTTGTCCCCTTTCTTTAGTGTAAACGATAAAATAGTAACTGTGTCCACTGTTCTGTCTAGGTTTGTTTTACAGAAAAAAACTATATCCAGATTAGAGTACACAGCGAGGTTTATGATTCAGATACCAGAGAGCACAAGACTACCAATGTCTTCCATTTCACTTTTATGTCAGAAAGAGAGGTACCACAGATTGTCCCAAAAACATATGGTGGTAAGTGGCAGTTTTAATGCATCTCATTAAAACTTTGTTCTTGGAAGGGAAAGACCTATTTTCTGTCTGCTGGTGGAGCATACTTAATTTTTAATAGACTACTACTACTGGTAGAGTAACACAAAATGCCCCTTCATACTAAACTGTATTTATTCGATACAAATGTATTTCATATTGCTTCTCAAACTTGGTCTTCTGTGTAGTGCCCAGTATACTCTAGAGGCTGAGTTTTTTTAAAGTGACAATTTTTTTAAAAACACTCTTATCTCTTTTCTTTATTCCTTTCATTTCAGAGTCCATGTTGTATTTAGATGGGAAGCGGCACTTCAGTGCCGCCAGGAAAGAAACCAGAGAAGTGGAGAAAACTACTGAAGCACCATAACAAATTGTTAGCTTTGGAGAAACCTCTGCCAAAGATTGCTAGCTTCCTATGCACAATGTATCAGTGATGGTATTCCTGCTCTTTTACGTGATGTGGTAATCGGTGTAGGCATATTGGAAAGTGGTCTGTTTTTGTACAAAAAGACAATCATTTAATAGCGCTATTTATACAACTAGCTGTAGGCTGACAATGATGTTGTACAGCTTTCTCCTCTCCTCTCCTTTTAGAGCTTCCATAGTTAAGATGTATACCACCTTAAAATTCTGCTGTGACAGGCTGTTCATGTTAGCATAGAGGGATTGAAAAACATAGTCCAGAAAACTTTAAAGGGATACTACCATTGAGAAGTCTCAATTTTGTCACCATTCCCATCTCTTCTGTCCTACACACACTTGTGCGTCTCGTTATGGTCCCTGATACAGGAAAGCTATCATCTCTCTAAAATGAGGGCTGCAAATGTTGAAATCCTGTTTGATTATTTGTGTGCAAATCTGACCCAGGGTCCTGTCTAAGTTAAAATCAGCCTCCTATTGGTTCTCGGGAATAGGTGCATCTGGGCAGCGGAAGGACAGTGTGATGTGCACATCTGCGTCATAATCCTTGCAATCAGGTGTGTATTTGTCTGCTGATGGGCTCTCACAACGTTGCTGCAGCCCTTGTTTTGAAGAATTGATGATTTGTGTTTCCTGTTTCTTTTGAGGACACACTCATTTTTACAATGAATGAAATGGCCAAATGTGAAGTTTACAGATACCTGTGTGTGGGAGATCCCACCAGTACCGTATACTCCTTTTTGTATTCTTTTACATAAGTAGTTCAGTAAACACAAGATGACTAGGGCAAATTCCTGAGAGAATTATTCCCGAAAGCTTTTAGGTTAAATACAGTACAGGCTATTGGCAGGGTGTTGTGTACGTGTGGAGGGGAAGACAGGCTTTTTAGAACAGAGCATTAGGTTCCAGCTTTGTGTGGAGGCTGCTAGAACAGCAAGTGGATTGAGCTGATCCATGCAGAAGTCAGGGCCCAGTGACCCCGTTGAGCAGCTTACAGGCCAGGTCCTGAGGTGGAAAGATAGCAGTGTTCTCAGACCCAGAAAGATTCCAACTAGATGAGAGAGTATTGCTAGAAGAAAGAATCCTCAGCTGGACCATAGACTGTTTTTTGTTGGTACTAAGGTGGGCAATAATGAAGCACTACACCAAAGGATTATTTTGTATGTATGAAATGGAAAGCAGCGTTCCACTGTAGAGGGACTCTGACACCAGTTGAAGTCTCAGAGAAATAATAGGACCTCTGTAAAATGGATTACAAAGGGAAGATGTAGATCTGGCTGAGAACAATGATGGGATAGCTGTGGAGGAAGATGGAACAATCTCCACTTAAGTACCTTAGAAAAACCTCTTGCATGGCAGCAAAAGAAGAAAAGGGAAAGTTCACGTGGAAGCACGCAGTCTAGAAACTGGCATATACGTTACACCCTTGACAAGTCCGAGTGAGGAAGATCAGAAGGAACAGAGGCAAAACACAGACAGCCCATCCAGTCAGTAAAAGGCAATTACTGAAAGGGAGCCACCAAAGAGTAATATAGATAATAGATGTAATATTAGACTTTTGATTAGTACTATGCAACATTGATTTTAAAATTACCACTATGCACTACCAGTAAAGCACATATTAAATGGATTAAGAACTGGCTAACAGATGGGTCTCAAAAAGAAGTTGTCAGTGGTGAATCATCATCAGGTGTGGGGTTTTCTGGTGGGATTCTGCAGGGCTCAGTACTAGGCCTGATGCTTTTCATCAATGATGCAGAAGTAAATATAAAAGCACTGCTGATAAAATGTGTGGATGCCACAAAGGTTGGTGGAGAGGTAATTAATGAGGTTAGGGCAGTCGTACAAAGCAATCTGGATCACTTTGTCAGCTGGACCTATTCAAACAAATGCATTTTAACACAGCCAAATGCCAGGTCATACATTCTGGAACAAGGAGTGCAGGCCATACCTGCAGAATGGGGGCCTGTATCCTGGAAAGTAGTGACTGAAAAGTATTTAGGGCTCATAGTGGACAAGCAGTTCAACATGAAATCCCAATGTGATGTGGCAAAAAGGGCTAATAGGATCCATGGGTGTATAAACAGGGAAGTAGCGAGTAGAGTGGATAGGTGATTTTACCTCTCTATATGGCAGTAGTGAGACCAATTCTGGAATACTATGACCAGTTTTGAAAAATTGGAAAGGGGGCAAAGAGTCACAAGAATGATTTTGGAAACTGAAAAGCATGCCTTACAGAGAGAGACTTAAAGAACTCAATTTGTTTAGCTTATCAAAAAGATTGAGATGACTTGATTACAGTGTATGAGGGAGAAGATCCTGGGTACGAATCTAATCTAGCGGAGAAATGCACAACAAGAACCAATGGCTGAAAGTTTTACACAAAAATTCAAATTAGAAAAAAGGCACCGATTTTTAAGAGTGAGGGTGATTAACCATTGGAACAAACTACCAAGGGAGGTGGGGGATTCTTCATCTCTTGATGTCTTCAAATCCAGAGTGGATGCCTTTCTGAAAGATGTTTTAGCCAAACAAGTTATTGTGCTCAATACAGGGTTAACTGGGTGAAATCCTTTGGCCTGTGTTATCCAGGAAGTCAGACTAGATGATCTAATGGTACCCGCTAGCCTTAAAAATCAGCAAGTCTAGAGTCTTATCCACAAAGCGATTTTAGTGTGCAGCAAGCTGGAGTGTAATTTACATCACCATCTGGAGAAGCCCTTAGAAGAAACAAGTAATCTTGGTCTCTGACTCAGCAATCAATAAGGGAATACATTGATAGAACTAAGCACTATAGTAGGATCTTATTTGAGGATAAAAACATTTGAGAAATTCAGAATCCTGGAGTGAACTCTTCCACTTGTAGTAAAGTCAGGCCATTGTTTTTAAAAGGAATTTAATATAGCTCATTTCCATTAATATTAAAAGGAAACAAAATTCAACTGCACAGTGTGTTACTGTGACATTCCCTAGGGTACAGCCTGGACTGCTGAACAGCTGTGTCCCCTCAGTTCTCCAACCTGGGGTGCCTTTCACACTGCTTTGCTGTGGAAACAACCACTCCTGGTCTATTCACACATAGCCTCTAGCAGGCAAAGTCACTCGCAGCTGAATGAGATGAGTGCTCTAGCCAGTCACTCCTGAATTATATTGCAGAGTGACCCCAGCAAATTCTCTGTTCTAGACTTGTCTCCAGAAATATGCATCTTGCACTCCCCAGCTCTTTCCTTCTGTGCAGTATAAGCTCATAGAAAGTCTGTCATTTTACTAATAGAAAATGATATGCACAAACCCTGTCATCTCAAATGAAGTTCCCAAACATTTCAACCCAAACACACTGGTTTATATAAAACAATAAAACAAGTTTGTAAACTACAGAAAGATAGATTGTGATTACAAGTAATGAGGCATAAAAGTCAGAATTGGTTAGTCTCTAAGGTGCCACAAGTACTCCTTTTCTTTTTGTGGATACAGACTAACACGGCTGCTACTCTGAAAGAAATAAAAGGCAAAACACAAATGAATACCTGACTTTTTACAAGCTAAATCAGGGGTGGCCATCCTGAGCCTGATAAGGAGCCAGAATTTACCAATGTACATTACCAAAGAGCCACAGTAATACATCAGCAGCCCACCATCAGCTTCCCCCACCCTGCTCCCAGTGCCTCCCACCCATCGGCAGCCCCGCTGATCAGCACTTCCCCCTCCCTTCCCACATCTCTTGATCAGCTGTTTTGTGGCATGCAGGAGGCTTTCGGGGGGGAGGGAGAGGAGCGAGGGCACAGCAGGCTCAGGTGTGGGGGCAGGGCCTTTGGCAGAGCCAGGGGTTGAGCAGTGAGCACCCCCCTGGCACATTGGAAAGTTGGCGCCCATAGCTCCAGCCCCGGAGTTGCTGCCTATAGAAGGAGCCACATATTAATGTCTGAAGAGCCACATGCGGCTCCGGAGCCACAGGTTGGCCACCCCTGAGCTAAATGAATTCAAAGCAAAGGTTTTTCTCACCACATGCTTTTACTGGCTGAACTCGTTCAATCGGGACCCCTCCCCCAGTTCAGTGGTCCTTCATGTGTCATTGATGCCATGAGCAGAGAGAGAGAGGCTGAGAGAAGGGGGATTTGTGTCCTCTGTTCTCCCTTACAGCATTTCTCTTCTTTGAGAATCATCTCGAGCTGGGGCTTAGGCGGCAGCAAGTCTGTTTGCCAAGATGTAAATTTATTGCTCACACACCTCTTTCTGACAAAGAATGGCCACTTAACCAGGTGATTGTTCATCTGATTTTGTGGACACTGGCTGAGGAACTGGTTTGGGCTGCTACCCCAGAATTGGAATATGCCTTAGTAGAATCCAGAATTCATAGAATCATAGAATATCAGGGTTGGAAGGGACCTCAGGAGGTCATCTAGTCCAACCCCCTGCTCAAAGCTGGACCAATCCCCAATTAAATCATCCCAGCCAGGGCTTTGTCAAGCCTGACCTTAAAAACTTCTAAGGAAGGAGATTCTACCACCTCCCTAGGTAACGCATTCCAGTGTTTCACCACCCTCCTAGTGAAAAAGTTTTTCCTAATATCCAACCTAAACCTCCCCCACTGCAACTTGAGACCATTACTCCTTGTCCTGTCCTCTTCTACCACTGAGAACAGTCTAGAGCCATCCTCTCTGGAACCACCTCTCAGGTAGTTGAAAGCAGCTATCAAATCCCCCCTCATTCTTCTCTTCTGCAGACTAAACAATCCCAGTTCCCTCAGCCTCTCCTCATAAGTCATGTGTTCCAGACCCCTAATCATTTTTGTTGCCCTTTGCTGGACTCTCTCCAATTTATCCACATCCTTCTTGTAGTGTGGAGCCCAAAACTGGACGCAGTACTCCAGATGAGGCCTCACCAATGTCGAATAGAGGGGAACGATCACGTCCCTCGATCTGCTCGCTATGCCCCTACTTATACATCCCAAAATGCCATTGGCCTTCTTGGCAACAAGGGCACACTGCTGACTCATATCCAGCTTCTCGTCCACTGTAACCCCTAGGTCCTTTTCCGCAGAACTGCTGCCTAGCCATTCGGTCCCTAGTCTGTAGCTGTGCATTGGGTTCTTCCGTCCTAAGTGCAGGACACTGCACTTATCCTTATTGAACCTCATCAGATTTCTTTTGGCCCAATCCTCCAATTTGTCTAGGTCCCTCTGTATCCTATCCCTGCCCTCCAGCGTATCTACCACTCCTCCCAGTTTAGTATCATCCGCAAATTTGCTGAGAGTGCAATCCACACCATCCTCCAGATCATTTATGAAGAGATTGAACAAAACCGGCCCCAGGACCGACCCCTGGGGCACTCCACTTGACACCGGCTGCCAACTAGACATGGAGCCATTGATCACTACCTGTTGAGCCCGACAATCTAGCCAACTTTCTACCCACCTTATAGTGCATTCATCCAGCCCATACTTCTTTAACTTGCTGACAAGAATACTGTGGGAGACCGTGTCAAAAGCTTTGCTAAATTCTACAGTAGAATTTGCTAATTCTACAGTAGAATCTCATACGTCTACATACAATGTTGTCACACATATTTTACCAGGATAATAATGATCAACAAATTATGAGTTTTCAAATGATACCTCACAAGGCATACTTTGAATAAAATTTATCATAATTTGGTAAAAGTGGTACAGTCTGGCACAGTTACCTCTTGGTCATTCCCCTCCAAGCTGTTCTTTTTGTGTAAAGATAGGGTTAGACAACTTCTCCAGAAATGTTGAGGGGACTGATGCCATCTGACACTATCTAGAATGAGTTACGGGTAGAGTTAGCTACCTGTTGCATACATAGAACTTCTAACTTTTCAGCCAAACTTTCTGTTGAAACTTTAAGTTATGACAATATGGTGATATTTAATACTTTTTATCAGTTGTGATACTGTACATATTTCCTATTGTCTTCCATTTTGCACTCCAGACAGGAGGGCAATAAGATATACATCAGTGGTTCTCAAACTTTTGCATTGGTGACCCCTTTCAAACAGCAAAACTCTGAGTGTGACCCCCCCCCCCATAAATTAAAAATACATTTTTTATATTTACACTAGTATAAATGGTGGAGGTAAAGCAGGGTTTTGGGGGGTGGAGGCTAACAGTTCACGACCCCCCGTGTAATAACCTTGCAACCCTCTCAGGGGTCACGACCCCTAGTTTGAGAACCCCTGATATATATGGACCCTTTCTAAATTAATATGTTTGATCTATTCAGAAGTTCATCTGAAATTCTCTCCCAGTGTTTCCCTCCCTCATAAGAGGGAGCATGGGTGGATGTCAAAAAATAAGTAGTGAAGCTGAGAATTCAGAGCTACCTGTATCTGACCTATCAGTAGCCCCCTAATTCTTACACTTTAACTTTGGTACAGTAATCCTGTTCCTTGCATAACAGTGCTGAGTTAAAGTGGCTACCCAATCCTGTCCCCATCCTTTTCCTTTAGCAGCAACTCTATATACATAAAGCACCATATTTTCCAACTTCACCTCTAGCGTAATTTTTTAAAACAAAAAATAGAAAACTGCCCTCAGTAGCTGTGGCCAAAGTCCAGAAAGCCAACCTAGCAAATGCAGAATAGAATGGAAGGCATAAGTGTGGAAGCCCTGTGTGTGCATAAAATTCCTGGTGACTTTGACTTAGAGATGTACCCCAATTAGAGTAATGATAGACATGTATGAATAACCATGTGTATACTGTAATTAACAAATAAACTAATGGAAATACGTTATTTGTGTATCTTGTTATTTCAGTTTTGTCAGGAAGTGTGGGTGTCTCTAGACTTGTTCCTGTTCAACATATTAGTGGGGTAGCATGTATTCAGAGTTCATCTGTGAGATGTATTTCCATCTCTGACTCTAGGCCAGCTGAAGCTTACCTGTTTAGAAGAAATTTGTTACAATTTGCAAGTCATGTTAATGTATGTGTTTATATACAAGCACATATGAGATCAACTTATATGGAGTTAAATCCTGTGTATAATGTTGTAAAAGATATATTTGATGTTGCAAAAACTGAATTTCACATTAGTTAAAAATGTTACATTATTTTGTATAATAAAATATTTATCCCAACTAAATGACCAAAATATAGCCCTCACCCCTACTTTAAAATGACTACCAATTCCAGACAGGCCTAATGATAGTAATAGCAAATACACTGCTAATAGTCCTTGGGGGAACAACTTACTGTAATCATTAGTGTATTGTTCAATAAAATGAATTCATATGGACAAGAACTTTTGTTTTTTAAAAGCTACTATGTACTTCCTGCTATCCCATTCTTCTCTTTATTGCAGCATTACAGTCCTTCATTTTTGTCTGTATTGCATTTCCTTTGGTACAGCTACGGTCAATAAGAGCTATTGTGTAGTACAGTGTAGTGAGGCAGAATGGCCTCCCTCTGGACTGGATAGTGAGGGACCACGCCTCTCCCTCTGATGGGGAGAGCCAAATGTGCCCCATCCTCCAGCTGGAAGTACCAGGACAGGACAGGAAATATAAGAGGAGAGCTCTGGAGCTCAGTTGGTGCTGGATCACTAGAGGGAGCAGATATCTCTTTCTGGGAGTTGCAACCCCAGACTTCCAACCCTGATATTCTATGATTCTATGACTAGGACTAACAATTACTTATTGCTGTGCTCCCCAGGGGGTCAGAGCCCAGACTGTTAACTGTTGTGTGCCCTGCCAGGAGACTGAGAGCCATAGACTGATGATTACTTGGCCCTAACCAGTGGGGCATGAGCCCATCTACTGTTGCCTGACACGGTGAGGGAGAGTGGCCTCCCTCCCCACTGGATAGCACGGGACCACTACATATAACCTTTAAAATTTTTTTTTTGGCTTTGCTTTAAGGTAGTTGACTTGCTAAAGGTTCTTGTGATGGATATTAAGGTAACTAATCACAGGGGAGAGGTAGGTGGTGTGACGTTACACCCCATGTTCTTCATAGAAATATGTTTATGATATGCATATGGCATAACTAAAAAGCATTTTATGCAAGATGGCCCATGTAAGGTATCATTGGAAAGGTTGTGATTTACTGAATGTGATTATCCAATTTGTATGCATGTATCATTTCTGTATCTAAAGTTAGAAATATTGACTATGTAACAATTGCAATTGGGTGTGTATTTGCGAGACACCCACCAGACACCTGGCCATCACAGCCTTGATGGGCCATTAGGAAGAAACAATAAGACTGTGAAGATACTAATCTCTCTCCTTCCTGAGAGGCATCTTGGGACGTAGCTGTGACACTACCAGGTCAAGTGATAAGATCACCAGCTACATAATACCACCTTGGACACTGCTGGTACTTTTCCTCTGTAGGGGATGGGGATCAAACAAAGGTTTCTTGCTTTAGGTAAAGCCTTCTTATGGCTGGAGAGGAGGTTAATCTTGACTCTCCTCCATTGTCTATCCAAGAAGAAAGACTGCTGAAAGTACCTGAAGGGACAAAGGAACTAACCTGAGGGGAAAGGCAAGGGTGAGTCCAGACTGAGACAGAGTTCCAGTCTGTAAGAAGAAATGACTGGAACTCTAAGCTACAGAAACTCTGCAACTTGCCTAAAATAACATTTAGGGTGACAAATTACTTCTTGAAACCAGTCTCTTTAAGATCTTAAGCTTAGTATGCATGTTTTGTTTTATTTGCCTCAGTAATCTGCTTTGTTCTGTTTGCTATCCCTTATAATCTGCCTTTTATAGTTAATAAATTTGTTTAGTTTATTATTAAACCCAATTTGTGAAATTTCTAACTGGGGGGGAGGGGGGAAGAAGTTGTCAATACCTCTCTTCACATTGAGGGAGAGGGTGAATTTTTATGAGCTTGCACTGTGCAGATTTTTCTGTACAGCGCAAGACAATATAACTTTGGGTCTGCACTCCAAGGGAGGTGGGCACCTGAGTGCTGGTGCAAGTCCTTTAAGTTGAGTCTTCCCAGAGCTGATCTCAGTGTTTGTGTCTTTCTGCAGCTGGGTGTGATCCTGTGTGCTAGAGGAGGCTTAAGAGCCTGGCTCAGCAAGACAGAGTAAAAGGGGCCCAGGCGGGCTCAGTGGCATCCCAGTATATATAAGGGGGCACCTTAAAGTAGGGCAACCCATCACAGGTGGCATTTTGTCATGGATTAAAAATTAGTTGAGAGAACAAAACTAGGAATAAATATTCAGTTTTCATGACACGAGTTTACTAATGGGGTATCCTAAGGCTCTACACTAGGAGGAGCTATTTAATGATTCTGTGAAGTTGCAAAATTTGTGAATAACATGTTTGCTTTAGTTAGCTCAGAATCAAGCAAATAACTTAAGATTCACCCAGCACCAGGGAAATGGGCAACACAATTACAGATGAAATTCGGTAATGGCAAGGTAATGCTTATGCGGAGAAACAATTTGAACTACTTGGACACATTGGTGGAATGCATAGTAGTGGAAGCGCTGTGTGTCAAGTTCATGGTGCTTTTGACTTAGAGATGTACTCCAATCAGCTGTTACCTCAAAGTAACTATGAAGGCTGGTTTCAGCAAAAAGAATAGGAGTACTTGTGGCACCTTAGAGGCTAACAAATTTATTAGAGCATAAGCTTCCGTGGGCTACAGGCCACTTCATCAGATGCACAGAATGGAACGTATAGTAAGAAGAAATATAAATATACATACAGATAAGTTGGAAGTTGCCATACAAACTGTGAGAGGCTAATTAGTTAAGAGGAGCTATTATCAGCAGGAGAAAAAAACTTTTGTAGTGATAATCAAGATGGCCCATTTAGACAGTTGACAAGGTGTGAGGATACTTAACTTTAGGGAAATAGATTCAATATGTGTAATGACCCAGCCACTCCCAGTCTCTATTCAAACCCAAGTTAATGGTATCTAGTTTGCATATTAATTCAAGCTCAGCAGTTTCTTGTTGGAGTCTGTTTTTGAAGCTTTTCTGTTGCAAAATTGCCACCCTTAAATCTTTTACTGAGTGGCCAGAGAGGTTGAAATGTTCTCCTACCGGTTTTTGAATGTTATGATTCCTGATGTCAGATTTGTGTCCATTTATTCTTTTGCATAGAGACTGTCCCGTTTGGCCAATGTACATGGCAGAGGGGCATTGCTGGCACATGATGGCATATATCACATTGATAGATGTGCAGGTGAATGAGCCCCTGATGGCGTGGCTAATGTGATTAGGTCCTATGATGGTGTCACTTGAATAAATATGTGGACAGAGTTTGCATCAGGCTTTGTTGCAAAGATAGGTTCCTGGGTTAGTGTTTTTGTTGTGTGGTGTGTTGTTGCTGGAGAGTATTTGCTTCAGGTTGGGGGGCTGTCTGTAAGCAAGGACTGGCCTGTCTCCCAAGATCTGTGAGAGTGATGGGTCGTCCTTCAGGATAGGTTGTAGGTCCTTGATGATGCGTTAGAGAGGTTTTAGTTGGGGGCTGAAGGTGATGGCTAGTGGCGTTCTGTTATTTTCTTTGTTGGGCCTGTCCTGTAGTAGGTGACTTCTGGGTACTCTTCTGGCTCTGTCAATCTGTTTTTTCACTTCAGCAGGTAGGTACTGTAGTTTTAAGAATGCTTGATAGAGATCTTGTAAGTGTTTGTCTCTGTCTGAGGGATTGGAGCAAATGCAGTTGTATCGTAGAGCTTAGCTGTAGACAATGGATCATGTGATGTGTCCTGGATGGAAGCTGGAGGCATGTAGGTAGGCATAGCGGTCAGTAGGTCTCCGGTATAGGGTGGTGTTTATGTGACCATCACTTATTAGTACAGTAGTGTCCAGGAAATGGACCGCTTGTGTGGATTGGTCTAGGCTGAGGTTGATGGTGGGATGGAAATTGTTGAAATCATGGTGGAATTCCTCAAGGGCTTCTTTTCCATGGGTCCAGATGATAAAGAGGTCATCAATGTAGCGCAAGTAGAGTAGGGGCATCGGGACGAGAGCTGAGGAAGCATTGTTCTAAGTCACCCATAAAATTGTTGGCATAATGTGGGGCCATGCGGGTACCCATAGCAGTGCCGCCAATTTGAAGGTATACATTGTCCCCAAATGTGAAATAGTTATGGGTGAGGACAAAGTCACAAAGTTCAGCCATCAAGTTTGCCGTGACATTATTGGGGATACTGTTCCTGACAGCTTGTAGTCCATCTTTGTGTGGAATGTTGGTGTAGAGGGCTTCTACATCCATAGTGGCCAGGATGGTGTTTTCAGGAAGATCACCGATGGATTGTAGTTTCCTCAGGAAGTCAGTGGTGTCTCGAAGATAGGTGGGAGTGCTGGTAGCGTAGGGCCTGAGGAGGGAGTCTACATAGCCAGACAATCCTGCTGTCAGGGTGCCAATGCCTGAGATGATGGGGCGTCCAGGATTCCCAGGTTTATGGATCTTGGGAAGCAGATAGAATATCCCTGGTCAGGGTTCCAGGGGTGTGTCTGCACAGATCTGTTCCTGTGCTTTTTCAGGGAGTTTCTTGAGCAGTTTCTTTTGGTAATCCTCAGTGGGATCAGAGGATAATGGCCCGTAGAATGTGGAGTTAGAGAGCTGCCTAGCAGCCTCTTGTTCATATTCCAACTTATTCATGATGACGACAGCACCTCCTTTGTCAGCCTTTTTGATTATGATGTCAGAGGTGTTCCTGAGGCTGTGGATCGCATTGTGTTCAGCACGGCTGAGGTTATGGGGCAAGTGATGCTGCTTTTCCACAATTTCAGCCCGTGCACGTTGACGGAAGCAATCTATGTAGAAGTCCAGTCTGTTGTTTCGACCTTCAGGAGGAGTCCACACAGAATCCTTCTTTTTGTAGAGGTGGTAGGAAGGATTCTGTGGGTTAGCATGTTGTTCAGAGGTGTGTTGGAAATATTCTTTGAGTTGGAGACATCGAAAGTAGGATTCTAGGTCACCACAGAACTGTATCATGTTCGTGGGGGTGGAGGGGCAGAAGGAGAGGCCCTGAGATAGGACAGACTCTTCTGCTGGGCTAAGAGTATAGCTGGAAAGATTAACAATATTGTTGGGTGGGTTAAGGGAACTACTGTTGTGGCTCCTTGTGGCATGTAGCAGTTTAGGTAGTTTAGTGTCCTTTTTCCTTTGTAGAGAAGCAAAGTTTGTGTTGTAAATGGCTTGTCTAGTTTTTGTAAAACTTATACTGGTATGAATATATCTTCTGAGTGAAGGAGGGCAGCCACCATTTTGTAATACATGATCACAAATTAGATCCATTTTGAATTCTGGGCTACTGGTGGATGCCAGGAGCTGCCATGGTCAACTGCAAATTATTTCATTTTGGGCTGATGAAAAGTGTGACCTTTTCCCTCTGATGTAACCCTTATCAGTGTTAGGCATGCCTTTGTTGTTTAGTTTGTTTTGTTGTAATGTGCCTTACAGGGGATTGCCCATACAGATCACATGGAAGCTTGAAACTAATACAAAATGTTATGGTCTCTTTATAAAGAGAGGCTTCGGACTGGGAATACATCAACGGTGCTCCAGCATCTGCAATGGCTAACCAATACATAATAGATACTGGCAGATAAAACAAACCCTCTGCGAACAAAACCTTACCAGTCCTCAGCCCAATTTCTCCCCAGATATCTTGGTGATGAGTCTTGTGCCACAGGCAAAGGCTAACAGATCTGAGATAGTGTGTGTGTGCTTTTCTCCCTCTCTGCAATTCAGCCATATTTGATGTCAGCAATGTGTTGGAGCTCCCTTGTTATAAATGAGGAGGCTGCCGCAAGACATTCTCAGCTTTTGAATTCCCTCCCGTCTTGTACACTGTATCTCGGCGCTGTTAGCCTTTAGCCACGGCACAAGGCTGCTCTTCTCTCCCAGACATCTGGGGAGAAACTGAGTTGAGGATTGGAGAAGTTTTGTTTGCTGCGGGGTTGTTTTACCTGCCAGTATGTATTTATTTACTTTGCAACAGCACCCAGAGGCTTTGCACAGGATGGAGTCCCTATTGTGCTAGGTGCTACATGAATACCTGTTCACTGCACAGAAAAGTTCACCCAATCTAAGAAATTTACACTGGTGAGAGCAGTGTATTGTATAGTTTGGTGAAATTAAATTCCATCCAGATGTCCAGGGCCCGGGATGCTGCCTCATCATCATTCTGTAGATATGAAAAAATCGAATTCTAACACGACACTATAAGAATAAGCAGCTTCCGTGGCAATGTAGAAAGTCACTTTTTACTCTTTCAAGGATCACACTACGATTTTTAGGAAGAGAGGTGGACACTATTCATAATATCAGATGCTGCTTTACTGACTGCACACAATGTGGTATCTTTTTTTTGGTTCATGAATGACCTTGTGTTAAAGAGATCAAAGTGCGGGAAGAGCACCCATACAGAGAATGTGCATTTAGGAGGAATTTCAGGTTCTGGTGGTGATCGAGCATGTTTTAGAGGTGATGTTCTTGTCTCTTGTAGGAAGAAATGTGTGCACATGAACCCCAAAGGTTTATGATGGCTAATATTATCCAATCCACCGGGCACAGAAATGCTGGTCTTGGACAAGACTCCACAATTCGCCTGCTCTAAATTAAGAGCAATGCAAACTGTTGGAGAGGAACAGGAAAAAGATTCAGGTCATAGTGTGAAAGGAGGATCATCCACAGACTATGGGAATTTTAAATACACTACAATCTTCCTTTTATATTAGCATGTAACCCAAAAGTTTTAAGTGTTAGAAAAAGTTAAGCAGATAAAACCAGATCTTTTTCTAAAAGTGGTGTAGCTCCATTTATTTCAGTTGAACTATGCTGACTGACACTTGCTGAGAATCTGGTTCTTAATGTTAGACTGAAGAAAAACTAAAATGTTTTCCAACTTCAGACAAAGAGGAATTTTAGTTTAACTCCTTTAAACCGTATTCCTGGCTTCAGACTTCATTACAGCTCATTGTATCAATTGTGGAATATGGTCTCTGACTCATAGCGAACAATTGGCAGGTGGAAATTTCTCAGCTACAGCTTCTAAAATATCAAAAATAGAAAGTTAGGGCTTTATAGAAAACCACTGGGAGGGAAATTCTGGTATCTTTTTGAAAAAGAAGCAAAGGCATAAAGGATTTTATGGATTAAGCTTTTGTGGAAATTAAGTGATCTATCCAAAATGAGATTCCTAAAGCTAAGTCCATATAGCTAAGGAAATGATGTACTATATCTATCTATCTATATTTTTAACAGGATGCAAGTAACTAAAGATTAAAAAGTGCAATTTCCCTGCTTACACAGTATTGTAGCAGTGCATTATGCACTAAACATATGAACTCTTGACTAGATGGAATGGGATAAACTCAAACTCAAATTCTTAGCCTCCTTTTAGGAGGCCCTAGAAGACCAATTGTGTCAGCTCTTTCTGCTACTGGTGATCTCTGCACAGTGAATACCTGTATTTTGAGAAAGCAAATACAATTGGTAGCCACTATAAATCAGCCAAACTCATGGAAATAACAAAATTAATGGAATTTTATTGACAACTTGAAGTTGCATGTGACTTGTGTAGCTCAGTAGAAGCAAGTTTCAGTTTAGTTTATCAAAATACTTCAGTTTTCCAGCTGGATCTGGGATTATCTGTGTGAGAAAGAAAGTGAAAGTGTTGGTCTAAAAACAAAAGGAACAAATATTATCTACCTCATATTCTGGCATTAATGGTCACAAACTACATCGAGAAATTACCTTTCACCTGTTCATATCTAAGGTTACTGCTTATCTTTAATGAACACTAAACAGTGGAGGGCAGTAGGAAGTGGAGTCTGAGAAAGAAACAGAGTCTGCCTGGTTGAAAGAATGTACTCCACTCTGATTTTCCCATAAATGAACTTAGAATTATTTCCGTAAATTAACATCTGTACTCAAGTGCCTCAGAGTTTACTTACAGCTCTTGTCTTGGCCACCACGCTCTCATGGCATCTTCGGGTTTGATCTAATTAAATCAAACACATTTAGAAGGCATGGCTACAGATGTTAATATATTCTGAAGAGTGCTTTGCAGAACTATTCTGCTGTTTAAGTGCACTACAGCTTTTGCACAGAAAGCAGAGAGAACTTATTTATATTTACGTCAGTGCTATACATTTACTGGGGCCTGATATTCTCAGCAATGAGTCAGTTGTCAGCAACAGGCGTACAGAAACAGCAGATGCTATAAAGTAGTAATCTATTACTGCTATCAACTGGTCTCCCTTTTATTAAGTGTATTCATAGGCTTGACCCTTCTAAGAATGGGAAATCGCTCACTTGTCAGCTGCTAATGGACAGATTATTCAGTTTAGCCAGGGTAGTGGAATGCATGATTTCCAATGCCACACATATGCCATCCTATAACCTGCTTTCACCATAAAATCTAAAGAGCCAGTTTTCCCCACTAAGACAAATCTCAACTAGCCCATGAATATAATTCTCAGCGTCTGCTTGTTTCGCACTGTAATACAGAGGTCTGCTGCTCTGCAGCAAAGCTAGCCACTTCAGTGTTGCCAGTTGCAACTTTTACTAGAGATTATACAGACACTTTGGCTCTCTGCATGCACTGTTTGAGATCTTGTATGTAGATACAATTTAGGGACTGTCTTTTAATGTGGGTCAGTACAGTGACTAGCACAATGGGACCTTGAACTTGGCTGGAAACTCCAGAAGCTACTAGAATACAGTTTATTAATAATGCTATATCAGTTAAAATCACTAGCATCCTATTGACATTCTGAAAATTGTATTGTTTATAAATAAGCCCATTGTCTGTATGAACGAACACATTTCATGGCCCTGCCAAAATGTGATATTTGCTGCTGTCATGTATTACCAACTCAAGGAAAGGTGCAGAGACCACTTCAATTTTTTGCTGCTACTGAAACCTTATAGAATTTCTTTCAAGGCATCTTTTATTTATTTTTATTTTAATTTTTTTTACAAATGCTGTTTGTGCCAACAGCTGAAACAAGCAACAGCAGAAAAAAGGGCAGTTTCCAATAAATGCCAGTGATGTAATATTGTAGCTGGCAACCTTCTGTAGCCGGCAACCTTCTGTAGCCCAGTTTCTTAGGGCATGCTTACATGTACACCGCTGTAGCGGCGCTGATGTACCGGCACGTCTGGTGAAGATGCTCTATGGCAACAGAAAAGAGCTCTCCCATTGGAATAATAAAACCACCCCCGTGAACGGCATAACCTCTCCTGCTGACAAAGTGCTGTGCACACAAGCGCTTATGTCGCTCAGGGGGGTGGTTTATTCACACCACATGAGTGACACATTATGCCAACATAAGACGTGTGTGTAGACATAGCCTTAGGAAAATATTTTCTTTGTTCTGATTTAACGCACACTGAATTCAGGGCCCTTGCTCTTTGGCTCATAATCTTGTTAGTGTGAAGAAACAAAAGAAGAGACACTGTGCTGCAAAATGCATTCCATTTTACAATTCTAATAGTGCTAGTGTGCTTTGCCCAATTGTGGGCAATTATACATAGCCTGAGAAGTGAGATTATTTATATTGAGGAACTGCCTAGGAACCCCAATCAAGGATCAAGTCTCCATTATGCTAGGCACTGTACAGGTAAGACAGAGAAGATAACCCCTTCCTCAGAGAAGTTCCAACTCTCTCTTGACCTGCGTTGCAGGATGGGAGGGAAATTCTCCCTCTAGTTAACTCGCTGGTGCTTGAGGTTTTGATCATACATTGGAAAGTTGATGGAGAAGGAAACTCCTGATGTGAAAAGATTAGCTTTTTTCCTGCATGAAAAATGCAATACTGTAAACATGATATACTGTAATATATACTGATATACTGTAATAAATCACTCAAAATTCCAGTGACAACAAATTAAGAACTTATAAAAATATCACAATGCACGGGGCCTGATATTGTGCTTCCATTCAAATTAATGAGAATTTTGCTTTTGCCTTCAGTGGAGATAGGATTGGGTCCCTCATTTTATTTAATCATGCAAAATAACAAATGTATGCTGAATATAAATACGGACTTACTGTTTCACTACCAGGTTTCCAACCAGCAGGGCAAACTGGAAAAAAAAGCAAAAATTAAATTAACTTAGTAGAAAAGAAATTATTGTTCTCATTTATTTGGTTTTCTGGCCATTCTCTTGAAAAACTAATCTCTGAATTTTAAGAAATATAACAAGAAGGTGCCACATGTAAACATCTGCAAATACGTTACGTGCTTATTCATCAGACAGTATCCCTAAAACATTCATATTGATACTACTAGCAGGGCAGGTTGGATTGTTCCGTTCACTAAAAACTGGAAATCCTTGCTTGGTAGGGTATGTTTTGATTTTACTGTTTACTGTCTACTTCTCAATTTACTGGCAAAGGAATAGAACCTCCCATTCTGAAGATGAATCTCCATTCCACGAGGACATATGGTGCCAAGATAAGAGCAGCAATTCCATCAGGTGGAAATGGAGACAGGTATAACTTTCTTTAGAACTAATGCCAGGAGGCAAGCGTTACTGTGGCAATGAAGAAAAATTAAAGCTCTCTCAAGCAAGCGACTGTTTTGTTTGATACCCTCCTTAGGAAGTAAAAGGATTAGGGTGATCAAAATAAAAATTTGCCATTCCTGCAATTGCTCAGTTGTTCACGTACAACCTAGGTGAGACACTTTCGGAGACCAGGGAGCTGACCCTGCAACCTCATATGGGTGGGCGGACCTTATGCCCAGGCAGACTTGCATTGGCTTCCATGAGGCTCCAGGATCTGTCTGCACGGCTGGGATTACACAACAGTAGCACAGGCATTTTATCCCCTGCAGACAGAGCTGCCAGCTGAAGTGTGGTGAACATAATAAAAACCTTGGAGGATTCTTCATCCTAGCCTTTGCACAGAGTCCAATGAACTAGATATGTACTGCCTCAGAAATCCAGCAAAACCCAACAGGATTCCACATGCCTCACAGGGAGAGTCCAGTATTGCGTACGGTGAGATATAGCTTTATTTGAAGCTGAACCAAAAGGACTTTATCTCCTTCATCAAAACACTCATTGCTTTTAAGTATCAGAATTTGGTTTTTTTCAATTCTGAATTGCAAAATAGAGCTGTTCATACAGATAATGTTACATTACATGCTAACATGTTTCAGACTGCACTACGTTAAAGCACACGAGGGAACCTGGCAGGCGCACCATCAGGATCTACGCAGACCAGTTGATGTGCCACACATTACTGCGCTTCAGAAAGCACACCCCTATAGTGTGCATCACCGCACCGTGTAGACAACCCTAGAACGAATTGCAGCTGTGTCACTTTCCATAGGTTTGCTTTTAAACACCAACACTTTAAATTGACAGCAGGAAGATTAGCCAGCTGAATACATGGGTTAATTATTAAAGTTGAACAGCTTACTGTGGGCCAAATCCTCAGCTGGTGTAATTTGGCACAGCTCCCTGAGGTCAAGGTAAAAAGCTGAAGTCAATGGAGCTATGCCAGTTTACACCAGCTAAGAATAATTTACTTTAAGAGAAGAGCTAGGAATTTGCAGTCTTCATTACATTGGGCACCGAACCCAACCCCATTTTGGAAGATGCTTTTCACTGACTCGAAGTACTGTATCTATTTTGTCTTTGGACACCAGCCCCCCCACCCCCCCAAAAAACAGCCCCAACCAAAACAAAAAATACCCAACCAAACATTAATATTACACTAGCAGTGCCTCTTGAATCAGCTGCAGATTGTCCAAATGTATTAAAATACTGAGCCTGATTCTTCACTGCCTCATACTTTGTGCAGTTGCTTATGAGTGGAAAATGAGTGTAAATGCTACTGTTTTGATTTAATAATGTTACAACCACTTTGCATTCACTACACTAAGTGCAAGGCAGGGCAGAAGCAGGTCCACTGAATCTTGAATGAGGAGAACAGAAAACTTTGCACAATAACAACCACGAAGCTATCAAATGTTGCGGTATGCCTCGCTTCCTAATAGCTGAAAATACACCTCCCAAACTAAATAAAACCTCAGCATAATTCCCATTGCCAAAATATTGAAAACAGGCACCTTCTCCATGTTTGTCAGTGTACTGGAATGCTTGTACTAGACGAAGTGTTTCATCCACTGATCTGCCGACAGGAAGGTCATTCATTGTTATCTGTCGAAGGACCCTCTTATCATCAATAATGAAAAGGCCTCTGCAAAAACATGGAATTTTTTTTTAGATATAAACCAAATGATATTGATCTCTATTACGCCCTATTGTGGTGTCCAGATATTGCAGCATGCCTACTCGAGATCAGCAGTGGCTAGATCTCTCCAAGCACTACACAAGCAAGTTAAGTGCAGGTTCTGTGTTAACTTTTAATTTCCTTTGCAACTCCCTTCGCATTACTTTCTCATTCATAATGCACCCAGAATATTAAGGATCTAACCTCCCCCACCTCTGGAGTCCTTCAATATCAGCCTCATTTATAGGAGGTGCTTTCCATTGACACAAACAACTCCATCTCTCATTGAAAGTGCTCTCAATTTGCAGAGCTCTCAGATCTTGCTGTGATCTAGGTAAGGTCAAGTCAGAATTAAGAAAGCAGTAACAACGTAAGAACGGCCAAACTGGTCAGACTAAGGGTCCATCTACCCCAGCATCCTGTCTTCTGACAGCGGCCAATGCCAAGTGCTTCAGAAAGAATGAACAGAACAGGCACTCATCGAGTGATCCATCCCGTTGTCCACGCCTACCTTGTGGCAATCAGAGCAGGGGGTTGCATCCCTGAGCATCTTGGCTAATAGCTATTGATGGACCTAATCTCCATGAACTTTTCTGTTTTTTTTTTTTTAAACCCAGTTATAGTTTTGGCCTTCACAACATCCACTGGCAAGGAGTTCCACAGGTTGACTGTGCATTGTGTGAAGAAGTACTTCCTTTTGTTTGTTTTAAACCTGCTGCCTATTAATTTCATTGGGTGAACCCTGGTTCTTGTGTTAGGAGAAGGAGTAAGTAACACTTTTTCTCCACACCAGTCACGATTTTAGACCTCTATCATATCCCCTTAGTTGTCTCTTTTCCAAGCTGAAAAGTGCCAGACTTTTTAATCTCTCCTCATGTGGAAGCTGTTCCATACCCCTCATAATTTTTGTTGCCCTTTTCTGTACCTTTTTCAATTCCAATATATCTCTTTTGAGATGGGGTGACTAGCACTGTATGCAGTATTCAAGGTGTGGGTGTACCCTGGATTTATATAGTAGCATTATAATATTTTCTGTCATTTTATCTATCCCTTTCCTAATGGTTCCTAACATTGTTGGCTATTTTTGACTGCTGCTGCATACAGAGTGGATGTTTTCAGAGAACTATCCACAATAACTCCAAGATCTTTTTCTTGAGTGGTAACAGCTAATTTAGACCCCATCATTTTATATGTATAGCTGGGATTATGCTTTCCAATGTGTATGACCTTGGACTTACCAACACTGAATTTCATCTGGCATTTTCTTGCCCAGTTTTGTGAGATCCCGTTGAAACTCTTCACAGTCTGCTTTGGGCTTAACTATCTTGAGTAGTTTTGAATTGTCTGCAAATTTTTCTACCTTACTGTTTACCTCTTTTTCCACATCATTTATGAATGTGTTGAACAGCACTGGTCCCAGTACATATCCCTGGGGGACACCACTATTTACATCTCTCCATTCTAAAAACTAACCATTTATTCCAACCCTTTGTTTTTTGTCTTTTAACCAGTTACTGATCCATGAGATTACCTCCTTCCTTCTTCTCCCATAATTGCTTACTTTAAGAGCCTTTGAGGAGGGATCTTGTCAAAGGCTTTCTGAAAGTTCAAGTACACAAGATTGCATCTTTCTGTGATGATATGATGATGCTTAAGAATTTTTTTATATGCACTTTAAGATTTTAGACTTCATATGGAAGTCTTGAACACTATTTACGCTTAACTATACTGCTTGATAAGTAGATCACTGGTATTAAAAAACGCTGAACTGTATAAATGAGAACCTAACAGCCTTTAAGAATGTATGTGCTAAGAGCTAGTTGCACAGTCCTTAGTAAAAAAAATTACAATGATAAACCAAAAGCACTTGTTACACTTAAATATCTAGACCTGGTAAGATAATGCCCGCTCAGTGTTTACAGCATGGTATTAAAGGAATGTACAGACTTGGTCCACCTAGGTCAGTTTCCTGTCTCTGACAACGGTCTGAAGCAGATGCTTCAGGGGGAGGTTTCTGTCTCACAGTTGGCAGATGTGGGATAATTTGCCCTACATTAATTCCTATAATATTTAAGGACTGATTTTAAACCCTGAAGCATGAGGTACAGTATCCCTCCAAATTTTTTAGTACTAACTATAACAATGCTGGATATTCTTGACATCCATAGACGTATCTAATCACTTTTTAAATGTTGCGAATGACTTCCTCTGGCAACCAGTTCCAGCTATGTATGGTGTGAAAAAGTATTGCCTTATGTCAGTTTTTGAATTTGCTACCTTCTAATTTCACTGGATGTTCCCTTGGTCTTTTTGTGAGGCAAGGAGAAAGTTCCTGACCTACCCTCTCTCTACCATTAATTATTTTATATACTTTGAAAGTGTCCTCTCTTATTCTTCTCCTATCTGAAGTAAATACCACCAGTCTTTTCAGTCTCTCTTCAACGCAGATGTTTCCCGTGCTGTTGCTCATTCTCATCTCCCTTCGCTGAAACCCCTCTAATTCAGCGATTTCCTCTTTGAGATGGGGTGATCAGTTCTGCACACAGTACTCCAGAGGAGACTGCACCATTTATTTACATAATGGCCTATTATTCTCCTTCCTATTCCTTATGCATCCTAATATCTTGTTTACTTTTTTGAATGCAGTTGTACACTTAACAGAGGTCACTGTGATGCCCAGGGCTCTTTCCTGAGTTGTTACAGTTGATTTAGAACCTTTGTAAGGTGTATGAATAGTTACTTTGCATTTATTGACACTGAATTTTATTTGCCATTATGTTGGCCACTCACCTCGCTTGGTTAGGACTCTCAATCTCCTCACATCCTTCTCCGATTTTGACAAACCTAAATAATTATCACTTGAAAATTCTGCTACCTTTACAGAGCATTAAAAAACACTGGACCAAGTATAAAACCTTGAAGAACCCCACCGCTAATATTTTGCTATAATGAAAATTGACTATTTAATCCTAGTTTCTGCAGCTATAGTAAGAGCACTTTAAAATTAGACTTTCAAAACACAAGCCCACTTAAGTTTCACTTTCTTCTACGCCGGGGTCGGCAAACTTCGGCACATGGCCCGTCAGGGTAATCCGCTGGTGGGCCACGAGACATTTTGTTTATGTTGACCGTCCGCAGACATGGCACCCCACAGCTCCCAGTGGCCACGGTTTGCCGTTCCTGGCAAATGAGAGCTGCGGGAAGTGGTGACCAGCACATCCCTGTGGCCCACTGCTTCCCGCAGCTCCCGGTGGCTGGGAACGGCGAATCGCGGCCACTGGAGCTGCAGGGGGCCGTGCCGTACCTGCAGACGGTCAACGTAAACAAAATGTCTTGCGGCCCGCCAGCAGATTACCCTGATGGGCCGTGTGCCGAAGGTTGCTGACCCCTGTTCTATGCATTAGCTAATCAGACATAAATATTTAAGTAGGATCTTTCTCCTTTTAAGTCCTCCTTCTTTACCTATTTACTGCAGCAAAGATACATTTCTGAATATGCAACATTGTCCAGACAGGAGATCTAATGTCAAAAAAAACACATGATGTTTTCACTACAGGATCAGGTAACTGCACTGTAAGGGAGACAGATCTGTTTCAAGCATGAGTATCTGTAGTATTAACAAAGAACACTGAAAATGAATGGGCAAGAAATAGTACTGTATCAAACAATGCCACAACTACCACTAGACAAGATGTACACCTGTGATCAGCAGCAAGATGGTCAATAAAAACATCTGACAGACAGTTCTTTGCCAAATCTTGAGTTCATCGTTCAGTTTCTCCTAATAAAACACTAAGTAATGGAGGAAAAAAACACAACTGGGAGTTCAGATTCTGGCAGGATAAAGCATTTCAGTTCACTTTTAAATCTCAGAGTTAATTTCTGATTTTTTTTTTTAAATTAAGAAACAATTCCTTGTGGACTAAGAGCTTTAATATACAATTTCAGCTAAGTTATCAACAGTCGGTGGAAAAAATGCCTCTATAAATGATATGCTAACTTCCGAACGGGAAGCTTAAATGGCTGTTTTTTAACCCCATGTGGCTTACAGCATTCTGAAAATTTTCCTTCCTACTCATTTCCCCACCCTTCATGCATGTTCATTTGGTTTGTTATTGTACATCTTCGACTGTTGATCTTTCTTTTTAAGAAAAGTACTTTATCCACATAAACAGACCCAGTATATGTTAAGATACTAACTACTGTGATGAACATAGAATATAACTAAATAGTAGGAGAGAAAAGTGCCAATAGTGAGTGCTCCTTTAAATGGAACTGGTAAATGCACTGCTATAACAAGACAGAATGCACCATAATGGTTTGTAGTACCTAAGTGTGTGCCCTTGGTCCTCTAGATATACTCCATAATCCTTTGAAATCTGGTGTGTCAAATCTGAAAGAAGTGGGATCTTCATTGGTCCAAGTCCTCCTTGTTTTCGTGGAGTATTAATCCTTTGGCAAACAAAAGACATGCACATTTATTCTGCAGAGAGATTTTTATTCCACCTACAAATAACTCATGCAACTTTTTTACAGAAGAAATAGCTGTTTTTCTTTTTTCTACTCATTTGCTCCAACCTGCTTCCTACACTCCTTCAATGTGTCCATTTATAGTTGCCTGACTCTCCTCTTCATGCCTCCTTCTATGCTTCATTTACACTTGAAACACCCTCCTTCTCTCTTTGTGGCCCAACTACCCTGTCTTTCTTCCAAATCCCACAATTAAAAACCTAAGCAAGATTTTTTTGGGGGTATTAATCCACCAATAGAACGTTTGATCATAAAGTTGGATGAATAATTTGTAATGAACAATTTATTCTAATGGTAACACCAAAATCATCACTTTTACTTTGACACCTTCAACAATAAACTTTATTTTGGAATTTCTTACCATTAGTTTTATTACTTACCACTTTTTATGCAACATAGCAACACACCTCACACCTTATCATTCAATATTTACTTGACAATATTAGTGCGTCAGACAGAGTATGTGAATTTGTGGAAGCAACCCATAATCTAATATGTATCCATCAATAATTTCCTATAAAAGACACATGGGTAGGCTACATACCATGCTAAGTGAGTGAACTGTGAGTCAACAGAACATGCTACCACTTCAGTGTTTATTGCTCTGAATTCTTCAATTCTGTCACTGAAGGCGATAATTTCAGTTGGACACACAAATGTGCTAAAAAATTGAAAACAAAGTAAATTCAGAATTCTCAGAATATCCAGGGAGTGATTTCTCAGTTAGCTCAATACATAGCTAAATTTGTTTCTATAGAGAAGCTAAATATTGTTTGCAGTATATAAAATAGATAAGTTGTGAATTACTTATCACAACTATTGTTTTTATTTACAGATGGAATCCAATATATACAATTAAAATAATTTACACTTTACAAGTAACTGCGTTCCTAACAGCATTCATAAATATGTTCACAGATGGATTATCTATCTTCAAACCCTGTGCAAGTGGTTTGTGAATAAAAAGATTGAAAATGCAGTCAGTGCTGACTTAGTAATATTACAACTTACAGTTTAGCTACATGTACAATTATTCACCGTTTAAAACTGTACAGGAATTACTGGATTAAAGTATGACACACCAAATTGCAGAGAAACAGCTGTCATGATTTCCTGGAAACTAGTAATGCAAGTTGTAGCTATTTTGCATTTGACTTCTTCCTGCTTCTTCTGGGCACAAAATTACACTTTAGATCACAATTGTTCAAGCTTTGAGGCTAGGAGGAAAATAAGCCATGATTCCAATTATTTTCACTATCAAAGCAGCTAACTGTCTCTACTACTTACCCTTTTTTTGGTAAAGTGCTTTGAGTTCTACAGATGAAAAGTGCTATATGCATTATTAATATTATTAGTTTACTGTATGTTTTGTTCCTCATTTCAAGAAAACAAGGGGCCTGATTCTCCTCTCATTACACTGGTATAAATCAGGAGTAACTCCATTGACTGCAGTGGAGTTATGATAGCGTAATGAAAGGAAAGTCCATCCAATAATTTAACTTAAATGTATCCCATGACGTCCTTGAAAGCCTGTAAGAGGAAATCAGTCTCCCTCAAAATATCTTCCAAAGCATACAAAGTGAAGAGATAAGAGATAATGTTACTCTTCCCTGTATTCATTTTCCATTTGGAGCAATGAGTTGTATGGTAGCAAGGAATGTAAACACTGCCCAGGAAAATGCTATAGAACTACAAAATGTCAAGTGCAGTTGCAATCAACAACTTAATGTTCCCTGACTCTAATCAACACACTTCCAAAATTTGGGAAGGGTGGGGGAGTGCGGGGAGAGGGGAGTGTATATCTTGGTACGTCTGCATCAGTTTTACTTACAAGTCAAGAGGGTAGAAGAAGAAGACAAGATATTTTCCTTGATAATCTGTTAATTTCAGCTCTTTAAATTCGCCATTGATTACTGCTGTTCCTTCCCAATAAGGTGCTGGCTTGGAAACTAGAAACATAAAATATAGATCTAAATTGAAGAATGAAGTGAAGCATGTGTACATAAATGAGGTTGTTCAGCAGGTAACATATGTCCAAGGACAGTTTTCTCTCTGGATGGATATCTGTGGTTCCTTATAGTGAAAAACACTTTGTAGGACACGATTTACACAATCAAACTTTATTAATTCATTATTAATTTCAACCTTTCACAGGAGGAAAGCACACCACACTGGGGTCATGCTGTGTTTAAAGAAAAAAAAAGTACATTTCAAGATGCATCAAATGTATACAACTCAACAGATTTATGTTCACAAATTTCTGAACCATTTGAAATATTGCCAAGGATAAGGTTGCACGATAGAAAATGCTGCACACACCTACCATGACCCCCTTAACACACTACAAGTTTACTACAGCCTGATGACAGCTCACAAATTAGGATGTTGATTTGCATTGAATGAAGTATGGTTACTGAGTTATAGACTTCAGTAAATTATATTTTTCTATAAATAACTTATGTGCCATGAGTAAAGAGTGGTTCAATTTCACATTATTTTTACTCCTTAGCAAAAAGGTTTTCTAAAATTTAATTCGGCAGGAAATACGTGACAGATGTGTTCATGGCACAAATGCTTAAAATATGTAGGTTGTCTGCTACTGCAACCCATCTATAAATTAAATCAGTGGTTATTGCACAAAAATATTCAGACTACACAGGGGAAAAAGATTAAGGATATGTCTACACAAGCACCTTTGTCGATATAACTTATGTTGCTCGGGGTGTGAAAAAACACCCCACTGAGCGACATAAGTTACACCGACAGAAGCACCGGTGTGGACAGCACTATGTTCTGACAACATAGCTACCACCACTCATTTGAGGTGGTTTAATTATGTTGATGGAAGAGCTCTCTCCCCTCAGCATAGATCAGCTACACAAGCGATCCTACAGCGGCACAGCTGCACTGGTACAGCTGTGCTGCTGTAAACTTGATAGTTTAAACAGGGCCTAAATGTTGACAATAATTGTCTAATATTAATCAGCTTGACATTTCAGTCACGTTTAAATACCTTCCGTTTGATACTGGATCACCAACACACTGCCCTCAGGCATGGAATACTCAGCGTTATGTGCTTTGATATTGAGTTATGTGACTTGATACTTCAGCAGCATTTCTCAATATCAAAGCACTACTGAAGTAGCATTTGTCAATATCAAAACACATAACGCTGAGCACGCCATGCCTGAGGGCAGTGTGTTGGTGAGCCAGTATCAAACTGAAGGTATTTAAACATGACTGAAATGTCAAGCATATATTGCTGGGTAAGTTATTATACGGCTCAAAGCAATGTTTGGAATTGATTTAAAGGAGAACGGTAGCATGCTGATTAATATTAGACAATTATTGTCAACAGCACAGTAACTATTATAAGTTTGTATGCAGTGTTGTAGCCCTGTTGTGGTCCCAGGATATTAGAGAGACAAAGTGGGTGAGGTAATATCTTTTATTGGACAAATTTCTGTTGGTGAGAGACAAGCATTAGAGCTTACACAGAGCTCTTCTTCAGGTCTGGGAAACCAACGCAGGGCAGGTCTACACTACAAATTTACATTAGTGCACCAATGCAGCACATCTGGGAAAGATGCTCTAAGAGGATGGGAGTGAGCTCTCCTGCCGACATAATGCTGTCTAAATGGCAGTGGTGGGCATCCTGCAGCTCGTCAGGGTAATCCACTGGCAGGCCGCCAGACAGTTTGTTTACATTTGCGCGGCTGCCCGCAGCTCCCAGTGGCTGCAGTTCACAGTTCCTGGCCAATGGGAGCTGCGTGAAGCAGAAGCCAGCACGTCCCTGCGGCTCGCACCGTTTCCCACAGCTCCCATTGGCCAGGAACAGCAAACCGCGGACACTGGGAACTGCGGGCAGCCCCAAATGTAAACAAACTGTCTGGCGGCACGCCAGTGAATTACCTGGACAGGCTGCAGGTTACCCACCACTGCTACATGGGGTTAAGGTCAGGATAACAACATTGCTCAGGAGTGTGGATTTTTCACACCCCGAGAGATGTAGTTATACCGAAGTATGTATGTAGTGTAGACCAAGCCTCCAAGTGTCACTGCTAAATACAAGGTGGAACAGACTGAAGTGTGTTGACTACTTATGCTAAACAAGGGACCACTCAAGATGAAGTAGCCCCTTAACACCCCTCCAGTCATAGGGAGGAAAAGGGGGGGAGGGAAAGAATGTTTTAATGAGCCATAAATCCAGTGTCTATATTGAGTCCATGAGTTTTAGGCATGTCCACACTACAAACTTAAGTTGACCTAATATAGGTTGACTTACAGCCACCTCAATAATTACTGCAGTGGTTCATGTCCACACTACCCTTTCTGTTGGTGGTGCACGCATGTCCTCATCAGGAGCGCTTCCACCGACTTAAGAGGGGCAATGATGGGGGCTGAGAGCACGGGCTCCCAGCTCTGCATGCCACTGCCCACCGGGGCCCAGCTGCCCTCTCGGTAGCCTGGTGGGGAGCCAGGAGCCTGGATGACTGGGCTCTAGCTGGAGCTCCCCACTCACCCAGGGTGATAGCACAAGCTGTGAGCTGGGCTTTCTTATCAATTTCACAGCTCCAGCAGGGAGTCGTGAAATTGACAAGAATGGCAGCCAATGTAAGTAACCTGCAATGTCTACAGGGACACTGCGTCACCCTAACTACACCAACATAAGCCCTACACCTCTCATGGAAGTGGAGGGATTATGTCAGTGTAGTAGAGCACTTACATCGGTGGGAGCAAGACTGTAGTGTAGACACTGATGTAATTAGGTCAATGTAAGCTGCCTTACGTCGACCTAACTCTGAGGTGTAGACCAGGCCTACGTGTCTGGCAAAGTTACGAATTTAAGGTCCCAGGCTCATCTTTTGAAGTGATGTGTAGTTTTCCTTTGAGGACGAGGACTGATAGTGACCCTGACCTAACAGTCCTCACCCACAAAGGAAAACAGCACAACACTTTCAAAAGATGAGCCTAGGACCTTAAATTCATAACGTTGCTAGACATGGACTGAATACGGACACTGGATTTATACCTTATTACAATAATCCATAATGTTCTTACAACCCCCCTAGCTGCTTTCTCCCCGTCTCCTCCCTCTGACTGGAGAGGTGTGAACAGGCCACTTCACCTTGAGTGGTCCCTTGAAATGTGTGTTTAGCATAAGTACTTAACAATCTGCTCCACCTTGTCCTCAGTGATACTCAGAGTTAGTTTCCCAGACTTGAAGAGCTCTTTGCAAGCTCAAAAGCTTGTCTCTCTCACCAACAGAAGTTGGTCCAATAAAAGATATTACCTCACCCACCTTGCTTTGCTAATAAGAAGACTTGGCAGAGTTTGATTTTTTTTTTTTAAAATAATTTTGATATCTGCTTAAGCATATTTTTAGATTATTTTTTATTGATTTAAACTTTCACAGTTAGAGGAAATTATGGGTGAGGGTGTCACACAACTATGTGACAGCAGATGTTGACAAAAGTTTAACTTTTTGAATTTCAACATCACATACCAAAAATATACTAAGTTAATATCCTTAAATCAAACTCTAAGTTCTCAAGCAGCATTTTTCTAACTCTGCCCATCTGTAAATTTGACTTTTACCGACATTTACAAATTAAAAATCAAAACCTTAGTAGCCTTGTTATAAGATACCTACATTAGTAAATGAATAATGGCATTGAAAACTTGTACTGTCTTTTTATTTTTATTAGCACAGCCTACAAATTTTGGTACACATATCAAAGTCTTTCTCTGTAACTTATACTATACACATTTTTATAAATTACCCATACACACCAACCATCACAAGATGCTTCATTTGACAAGTCTAGTTTATTTTATTTATGGAAGCACTTTGCTGTCAGTGTTTTGTAAAATTCTTCACTATGAAACCTTGAGACTTCTCAGTAATACTCTTCTAATGAATCTCTGCAGATAAGAGGGAAGACACTATCTATTTTCAAGTGTGGGCAAGCTCTACCTTTCTATTTAGAGCTGGTTAGGAATTTTTTGTCAAAATGCTGATTTGTGGAAAACAAAACTGTCCGTGGGAAAGGGTTTGTTTCAATGAATCTCCCGATTCAAATTTTTTCTGAAAACTTTGAAATTTTTGATGTTTCTGAAAAGAAATTTCAGTTTGAAATGACTATATGAAATTTTTGTTAACTTATTCCAAAAGTTAAAGGTTGAAATCTAAACACAATGTTTTGATTGATCAAATTAAACATTTTTTGATTATCTGTTTGTGAACATTGGAGACTGCCATTTTTCCCATGCTAAATCTGGATGAAAAGTTAATCTCAAACTTTTGTGGATCAGAAAAACATTTCCTGCCGAGTGTTCTACTGTAGATTAATGTAACTGGGAATCTCACTTGACTACAAAACTTTTGAAAATTTATAAGAACGGGTGACCATTTTAAACAGGTGCCAGAAAACCCCCTAACTGTAACTCAATCAGAATTATCTGCCCCTGAATCTTCAGTGCAATCAATTCACACGAGAGCTCTCTGAACATAGCTAACAAAACAAAACAAAAAAATCAGAATCACCAACCAGACTAAATCTAATTTCAGGAGACTTTTAATTCAGCTCACTTTTTGGTCTGATCCTACCATTCTTTTGTACACAGAACACTTACTGAAGCCAGAGTGGTGCACATAGCTCACCAGTCACAGTGTGACCCTTTAGTTCATAAAATATTTTAAATCTTAATGACAACCCCAAAGAATTCCATATATTATTTACATTACTTCTCTTCCCTCATTCTTTACTACTGCTCCTTCAATGAAAACAGCACCTTTGTTAAAGAGTTTCATCTGTTACTCTGCTGCTGATTCCCTTCCCAAGCTCTCCATGGTAGTACAGATGACAACCATGACAAATGATTGTCATCACAAACTGAAGAGACTTTCAGTGGGGAAGGAGGGGGAGAAATGCAAAAATAGATGAAGATTTTCATGTGAATATTCACAATAATCTAATAAAACACGCTATACAAAGTTCAAAATTAAATCTTGAAAAACAGTGTGTCTGATTCAGTTTAAAACCCTATTAAGTTTGTTCTGCAGAGGCCCTCTATTAGGCAGAAATCTGTCCATGTTCATCCATCCTACTGCTTGATAATGGAAGTACCTCCTCTGAACAAAGCTGAGTCTGTAACAAAATAAGTAAGTGAGTGAGTCTACTTTTCTATTTATTCACTGATAAACAGAAAAGTTATCTAGAATTGCACTCCAATTATGCCACGGGCTTTGGATGGGGTGGATGCTGTGGAGCTCCAGTGAGTTCATTTAGGCTAAGTGTGGCTACAGGAGTGTAGCTACACAAAGCAAGCTACAGAAGCAGAGGTTTAGAACTTCCATAACACAATCTGGGGGTAGGCTGAAAAATTCCAGCTGTCTCATGTGCATCATGAGCAACCAAGATATCCAAAAAGATTCCAACATACTGGCATCTAGGACTAAATCTGTAATTTACTCCTATTTAAAGAATATCCCTTTATTTAAAAAAAAAAGAGTTTAACATGGTCTATATACACTATTTAGTTCTAAAGATGGGGTTAATGAGTGGCATATTCCTCACTGCTAGTAGCTGTCCATTGACATGGTTTTTGATTCCCCAAACAGGCTCCTTTGCTTTTGACAAACTGTATTTTGGTAGAAATGTTAACTTAGAACAGTTATCTATTTACAACGAGAGGAAAAGGCGGAAACTTTGCAAAAACTTGGCCCATGGTACTAAATACCTCCCCCGTGAAAATCTTCAAGCAGGATAAATTCTGATCTTCAGACTACTTAAACGCAGCAGTGAGGGAGCTGCTCAGGGCTCTCTACACACTTTAAACCAATAGGCTTTGTCTGACGTGGCTTTCTCCCCCAGCAGCAGCGAACGGTGCATCTGGCTCAGAAAAGCAAACAGTGGGAGCGAAGTGAAGCGCCCACAGTTTAGGATTGCAATCATCCCCCCTCCCCCTCTACACACACACAGGTTGCCACTATACCAGACAAGGTGCACTGTACCCAATAGCTCTGGGTTAGCCCGCCTGGGCCACTTTTATCCTCCATCGCACAAAGGGCTCCTCGGAGGGCCGCTTTGCTGAGATGCTGCGCAAGGGCCTGCGCTGGGGGGCGGGCAGACAAACCCCTTCACAAGCGTTAAGGCAGCGGGGCGCTGGCTGCCCTGCGAGGGAGGGGTCGCCGCCTCCACTGCACAAGTGGAGGGAAACCGAGGCCGGTGGGAAGCCGCAGAGAAACCCGGCCCCACAGCTGGGATCTCTGCTCCTGCCGGGCCCACCAGGGAACCCCACTCCCTCGACCCTTTTCCTGGGGTGTCTGTGTGTGTGTTGGGGGGGCGGTGTTAGCCTGTGGCCTTCAGGCGGGCGAAGGGGGACAGGGCAGGAGGGGCGGCACTGCGAGCACTGGTTGCAGCGCTGCAGCGGAAGGGGAGGGGAGGAGGCTGCGGTGGGGAGACGGGAAATTGTTCGGCAACGGCCCTAGCAGCCCGCCCGCCCGCGCCGCTACCTACTCTTGGCCTGGCTGAGGTGCAGGGAGTGGTCGGAGACGGGCACGCGGGCCGCCTCCCCGGGGTAGACCTGCCCCCCCGCGTAGTAATGGCACTTCTCCTCCGCGCGGGCCTGCTCCTGGGCCGCCCCGGGCCCCGCCAGCGCCAGCGCCCAGCACAGCGCCAGCCAGCGCCGCGCCGCCTCCATAGCGCCCGAGCAATGCAAGTCCCGCCGCCCGCGCCCGGGAACAGCCAGCGCCGGGGGCCAACAAGGGGCGGGCGGGCTGCGCGCGGGGCGGGGCTCTGCCCACAAACACACACACGCTCCGCCCCTTCACATTGTTCCCCACTTCCCTGCGCCTTCCCCCACACACCACCCCCCGCTCCACGTACACACACTGCCCCCTTCCCACTGCTTCCCTCACACTGCCCTGCCCTTCCCTTCCATCCCATACACACACTGCGCCTTCCCACTGCTTCCCTCACACTGCTCTTCCCTTCCCTTCGCCTCCACTTACCTTTCATCCCATCCACACACTGCCCCCTTCACACTGCCCTGCCCTTCCCTTCCCATCCCATACACACACTGCCTCCTTCCCTCTGCTTCCCTCACACTGCCTTCCCCTTCCATCCCATACACACACTGCCTCCTTCCTACTGCTTCCCTCACACTGCCCAGCCCTGCCCTTCTTCTCCCCTTCCCTTCCCCTCCCATCCACACACTGCCCCCTTCCCACTACTTCTATCACACTGCCCTTCCCTTCCCCTCCCCTCCCCTTCCATACCATCCACACTCTGCCCCCTTCCCACTGCTTCCCTCACACTGCCCTGCCCTTCCCCTCCCCTCCCCTTCCATCCCATCCACACACTGCCCCCTTCCCACTGCTTCCATCACACTGCCCTGCCCTGCCCTTCCCTTCCCTTCCATCCCATACACACACTGCCCCCTTCACACTGCCCTGCCCTTCCCTTCCCCTTCCATCCCATACACACACTGCGCCTTCTCACTGCTTCCCTCACACTGCTCTTCCCTTCCCTTCGCCTCCCCTTCCCTTTCATCCCATACACACACTGCCCCCTTCACACTGCTTCCATCACACTGTCCTGCCCTTCCCCTCCCCTCCCCTTCCATACCATCCACACACTGCCCCCTTCCCACTGCTTCCCTCACACTGCCCTGCCCTTCCCTTCCCTTCCCTTCCCTTCCATCCCATCCCATACACACACTGCCCCTTCCCACTGCTTCCCTTGCACTGCCCTTCCCTTCCCTTCGCCACCTCTTCCCTTCCATCCCATACACACACTGCCCCCTTCCAATGCTTCCTTCACACTGCCCTGCCCTGCCCTTCCCCTTCCATCCCATACACACACTGCCTCCTTTCCTCTGCTTCCCTCACACTGACCTGCCCTTCCCTTCCCCTTCCAACCCATACACACACTGCCCCCTTTCCACTGCTTCCCTCACACTGCCCTTCCCTTCCCTTCCCCTTCCATTCCACATGCACACTGCCCCCTTTCCACTGCTTCCCTCACACTGCCCTTCCCGTTCCATCCCACATGCACACTGCCCCCTTTCCACTGCTTCCCTCACACTGCCCTTCCCTTCCCCTTCCATCCCATACACACACTGCCTCCTTCCCTCTGCTTCCCTCACACTGCCCTCCTCTCCTCACACACCCTGCTACTCCTTTTCATTGCTGCCCCCACTGCCCAGACCTCCACACCCCATCAACCTCCCCTCCCAACACATGCACAATAGCCACTCCCACTGCTTCCCCCTGCCTTGCCTTCCCGTCCTCTCCTCTCCCATACACACACTGCCTCTATCCACTCTTTCCCGACATTGCCCTCCTCTTCCATATATACACACACAGCCCCTTCCCACTCCTCTCCTCCACACTCCCCTCCCCTCCACCACACATGCACTGCCCTCCTCTCCCTCCCACCACACACACAGGCACAGGTTGCCCCCTCTCTTCCTTCCCCTCCAGCTGCTCCCTTTTCTCCTATCCAGTCTCAAATATCAAATGTCCTGAAAAACTTCTATTTCTAGATCCTTGTGCCACCATTGACAGCAGTCAGTGATTCATTTCAATGAGACTTTGTTGGCATGACAGGCTATAAAAGTGTTTGTTTGTCTTTTTGAAAGCCAGAACCCTCAAGCATCTGACAGAGCTGCAGTGAATCTATGCTCGGGCTATAATACGCTGTGGCTAGGGTTTCATCTTCCAACATCCATTTGTAAGCAGTGTGCATTCCTGATATGGTGACACCTCACAAAGTTATAGTGAGTGCACAATGCACAGATCAGGGGGCTCCCCATATAATAAGGGATGCTAACACACGCACACACACATATAAAAAGGTACAGAGGTAGGTCTGTGCAGCAAGATTTGGATCTATGTGGTGTATTGTAAAGCAATGATTCTCAACCAAGGATCCAAGGCCCGCTGGGGGGGCCGTGAGCAGGTTTCAGGGGGGTCTGCCATGCAGGGCCAGCATTAGACTCACTGGGGTCCTGGGCAGAAAGCCGAAGCCCTGCCGCATGGGGTTGAAGCCCGGGCTCTGAGTCCCGTGACCTGAGGCTGAAGCCGAAGCCTGAGCAATGTAGCAGGGACTCCTGTGGCATGAGGCCCCAGGTAGTTGCCTTGCTTGCTACCCCCTAATGCTGGCCCTGGCTTTTATATGCAGAAAACCCGCTATTGTGACACAGGATGGCCATAGAGATTTTATAGCATGTTGGGTGGGGCGAGCCCATGGGTGTTGGGTATCTTGGGCAATGGGAGGCTGTGCCTCCCCAAACAGCCTACTGTGGCTGGGCCCCCAGGCCAGTGTGCCTCCTGCCGGGACTTGGGGCTGCTGGGACAGCTGGTGCTGGGCTGCGCTGCCTGGCTGCCTGACCCCTGGGGCTGGGGGTGCAGCAACTGCACTGCCTGGTTGCCTAGAGCCCCCGGGCTGGGGGCAATGAAGCTGTGGCGCACCGGGGCTGCTGGGGCCTCGCTCACCCACCCCCGGCCTTCCGGCACTGGGGCTCGGGGGCTGCAGTGGGGGTGCTTTGGGCTCCTGTGGGGGAGGGGGAGGCAAAAGGGGAAGGCGGGGTGGCAGAAGGGGAGGGGAGAGGTGGGGCCTTGGGCACAAGGGGAGGGGCCGGGGGTTAGCCTCCCCGGGTGGCCAGGTCGGGGGGAGCCTCAGAAAGAAGAAGGTTGAGAACCCCTGTTGTAAAGGGCTGATCCTGTTCTGTTCTATCTTTGTATGCGGGATTTCAACTTAGGTCCCATGCCTAGTAACCAGAGTTCATATACATTAAGGTGAAAAGTAACTCCCTCTTGTCCTGCGGGTCCCGTCACCATACCACCCTTACTTCTGCACTGCTGCTGGCAGTGGTGCTGCCTTCAGAGCGGGCATCCGTCCAGCAGCCGCCGTTTTCCAGCCACCCAGCTCTGAAGGCTGCGTCGCCGCCAGCAGCAGCACAGAACTAAGGGTGGGAATACCATCCCCTGCCACCCTCACTTCTGCGCTGGCTTCAGAGCGGCGTGCCTGGATGACACAAAGGGTGCAGAGGAGCCGATGACACAAGAAGCAAGGAGAGAAAATCGGAGGATAGCAAGGGAAATATAGCTATTTTATGGACTTTCCTGGAGATGTAAACCACAGAGCTGTATCCAGTACAACGTCTCCCAATCACTGCAGGATTAGGGAAAGGAAAAAAATTTTTTTTTTTTTTAAGTTTGGTTATATTTGTTTGGTTCATACTAAAATATAATTTGTTGATTTCTATTAACAATGTTCCTTAATAATTTAGAAGACAAAGTAGACCTAGTTAACGACTTTTATTGATTATTGATTTATTTAAAAGTTGTTATTGCGATGTGCCATACCTGGTTGCTAAGTATTAGTACAATATAATGCTGCAAGTATCGTTATTTCAACTGAACAAAGAATGGTTGTAGAGAATGTGTGTTTGTTGGGGGAAGGGTGTTACAGGAGGGCAGGGAATGAGGGAGGTGTGAGAATAATATTCTGGTATAATACTTGGGAGAAAGCCAGAGCAAAGGTGGATAGGTCAGTAGCCAGAGAATATATTCAGACATATTTTTTAATTTTTTGCTGCAATTGCTTTTAATTTATTTTTCTACACAAGCTATTACTTTATAAATGATGTAGAATATGTGGTTGTAAATATCACTGGTACGTACACTAGGTACGTACAACTGGTATGTACAATAGGCTACTCTTTTTAAATAAACTTGTTATGACTGAATGTGCAGCGGTATTATAGTAATTGGTAATGATTAAGGATATGATTCTGTCACGGTGGTCACAGGTTCCTTGACTTTCTGGGACCTTCAGGACTTCTTCTGGGGCAGGGCGGGAGCACCTGTCCGCCCAGGGGCTGCCAAAACAGCGGATCAGCACTCAGCTCCAAGCCACGGAACAGCTGACCGGTGGTCAGCCCCAGGGCTGCTGGAGCCAGTGGCCAGCCCTGGAGCAGCAGCCCCCGGAACAGCACTAAGCCCCAGTAGCGCTCTGTTTGTCCCTCCCCCCAGGGTATTTTTAGTAAAAGTCAGGGTTGTGGGCTTTCCTGAATTTTTCTTTATTGTCTGTGACCTGTCCCTGACTTTTACGAAAAATACCGGTGACAGAATCTTAACTTAAGTAATGACAATAATACTGCACATTCAAAATCATAACAAGTTTAAAATTTAAAATTAAATAATTCCTTGAACCCTGGCACCTCTTCCATTACAAATTAAACACTGCCTCTAACTCCCACAAATGCCCCTTTGTTCTGCTTCCACAACTCCTCAGTCAGCTATCAGATGTTGATTGGTAGATGCTTTCCCTTCCAGTCATGCCCTAGGTCTGGCTCTGCAAGTTCTCAACAGCTGACCCACTGTTTGTTTTTTCTTTTGTTTTGGCTAGTATTCACACTCTGACAGGCTAACTGAGAAGAAGCATAGTTGAAGGTGGTGGAGCATATGTGTATTGTCAGCTAATTTACAGTAGAGAAATATCACAAATTCAATGTCTGATAATTAAAGATAATATATAATAAATTACATGGGCCAAAGGAAAAGCAACATTTTATTAACTCAAATAATTTCATTCCTTGACCTGCCACCCCCCTAATAGTAATAAAAATTAAAAAATCTGGAAAAAATAATTCTTTATAGGATCATCTATCCAGGAATCATCTAGTTTCTTCTCCAGGTTTTGTTAAGTGAAAAAAAATCTACAACGCCACTGTGAAAACTGTTAGCTTTCAGAAAACTTAATTTTCGGTCTCCTGATCTGGCAAGCCAAAATTGGATGGATATAACAAAAGAGAGTGAGAGAGCCTTCACTAGTATAATACCCATCTTTCACTTTACATCAGTATTACACATGATCACAGTTAAAAGGATCAGAGCCTATGGTTGTACAAATCTCAGTGTGTGTGTGTGCGCGTGCACACACATGTGTGGAAATCGGAGTTCACAGGTAATCTGCACAGTAGTGGTGACCAGGGCCGGCTCTAGGATTTTTGGCACCCCAAGCAAAAAATTTTTTGGCAGCCTCTGCTTTTTTTTCATGCCCTCCCCACCCCCGGCTCCGCCCCTTCCCCAAATCCCCGGCCCCATCTCCTCCCCCGGGCGTGCCACATTCCCCCCCCATTGGTTCCTGTGGCTCTCCCCCCCGCAACTCTCTGTCCTAGCTCACCTCCGCTCCTCCTGCTTCCCTGAACACACTGCCGCTCCTCTTCTCCCCCCTCCCTCTCAGGTAAGGGAGAGGCAGCGCGTTCAGGGGAGCAGGACGAGCGGAGGTGAGAGAGGGTGGGAGGGGGTAGAGGAACTGCTCCCTGTCCCAGCTCACCTCTGCTCCACCACCACCACCACCTCCCACAAGCGTGCCGCCGCTCGGCTTCTCCTCCCTCCCTCGCAGGCTTGCCATGCCAAACAGCTGTTTGGCGCGTGGCAAGCCTGGGAGGGAGGGGTAGAAGCGGAGCGGCGGTGGCGCGCTCAGGGGAGCAGGCGGAGGTGGAGCAGAGGTGAGCTAGGGCGGTGGGGGCACATTTCTAGGGGCGGCCTGGCCAGCGCCGGAATGCTGCCCCCAGAAATGTACCCCCCAAGCACCTGCTTGTTTTGCTGGTGCCTGGAGCCAGCCCTGGTGGTGAGGACTAGCAGGAACACTCCTTGTTAAGTTTCCTGGTACCCACCTTTCACAGAAAGTGATGCCACAGGATAGCAGAAAGCAGCAGCAACCAAATTTAAGAAGGAATCACCCAACTGTTTTTTCCCCCTGCATGAACTCTGTAGGGTAGCTTCTACAGTTTAGAACTCTGTATAGCCCAAGTCTGCATACACCAGCCATTTATAAACTTGAACATAGAATTAAAAGATTTTAAAATGTGTCCCTTAGCTGGCAGTATTAGTAGGTCCCTTCTCTTATCTATGGCCTGGTCTACAGTACGCGGTTATTTCAGAATTAGCCGAATTAATTCGAAATAAAACTGATTCGTCCACACGACCAAACCGTTTTTTCGATTTAAAGGGCTCTTTAGTCCGGTTTCTGTACTCCACCTCGGCAAGTGGAATAGTGCTAAAATCGAGATCACAGTTCCGGTTACAGGTACTGTGGATGCAATTCAATGTTATTGGCTTCCGGGAGCTATCTCAGAATGCTCTCTTGTGACCGCTCTGGACAACACTGTCAACTCCGATGCACTAGCCAGGTAGGCAGTAAAACCTCCAGGAACTTTTGAATTTCATTTCCTGTTTGGTCACCATGGCGAGCTCATCAGCACAGGTGACCATGAGCATAGTCCACCATCACAGGCAAACATGTAGAGTCCACCATCACAAGAGACCACAAAGTCCTGGATTTGCAGACGAGCTCCAGCATGGTCCGAACGGGAAGTACTGGATCTCATCATATGCTGGGGAGATGAATCTGTTATGGCAGAACTATGTTCCAAAAAAAGAAACACAAATACGTACACTAAAGTCTCCAGGGAAAGAGACGGAAAGAGGCTACTCCAGGGACACAGAGCAGTGTCGTACAAAAATCAAGGAGCTCAGGCAAGCATACCAAAAAGCCAGGGAGGTGAACGGGCACTCTGGGTCACAGCCCCATACATGCTGTGAGCTGCATGCAATTATGGGGGGTGACGCCACCACTACGCCACAACTGTCCGTGGACACCTGCAAGGGGGGAATTGCACAGAGCAAGGAGGATGAGTTATTGGAGGACAAAAAGGAGGAGGAGGAGGAGGACAGTGCACAGGCGGCAAGTGGGGAATCCGTTTCCCCCCCTAGCCAGGAACTATTCTTAACGCTGGAGCCAATAGCCTCCCTCCACTCCCAAGGCAGGCACCCGGACCATGACCCTGAAGAAGGCACTTCTGGTCAGTGAGAGCCTGATCAGAGCCATGCTGTGGGGGTGGGAAGAAACCCAGCCGATCTGGGCTGTTCGCCTTTAGTTTAAAGGGCTCATCCCTGCTCAGAGCCTCATCGGAGCCACACGGTGGGTGCGGAGGTGAGCGGGGGGTGAGGGGTGGGGGTTGTGTGAAGCGATCATCCCAGAGAGCCCGCAGGCCCTCCTTTTATATGGCAAACCCACCAGGCATTGCTTGCTATGGCAAAGGGGGTCCAGCAATTTGAAAGCATTGAAATGAATGTGGAAGAAGCAGAACCCCTCGTGCCCCTAGAGCTTACCATGGCTGCCTGCAAGCTGAATTCTGTTGCCAGGCCGCATGTGATGGCTTACTCACCCCAAAGCGGCAGGCACTTCAGTATAAGAGGCAAAATGCGACCTTGTACAGAAAGAACGTGATGCGTACTACGAATTGCCTGTTTCACTGAGAAAGAGTGTCCCCTTTGTTCTCTAAAATGTATCTTTTAAAATGCTACCCTCCCTTTTCCCCCTCCCACAGGTGCAAATGTTTCAACGCCCCTATCTACTCCGTCCCAGAGGCTGGTCCAGATTAGAAGGCAGAAAAAACGAACTCGGGACGACATGTTCACAGAGCTCATGCAGTCCTCCAGCAATGATAGGGCCCAGCTGAATGTGTGGAGGCAAACAATTGCGGAGTCCCATAAAGAGTTCAATGAATACGAAGAGAGGAGGGACGCATGCGATGAGAGCAGGCAGGATGCTATGCTCAAGTTCATGGGGGAACAAACTGACATGCTCCACTGTATGGTGGATCTAATGCGGGAAAGGCAGCAAGACCACAGACCGCCACTGTAACCCCTGTATAACTGCCTTCCCTCCTCCCCAAGTTCCATAGCGTCCTCACCCAGATTCCCAAGAACACGAGGTGGGGGAGGAGGCTACGGGGACCCACACACTCAACCCCAGAGGATTGCACAAGCACCAGAAGGCTGGCATATCCTAAATTTTGATTTGGTTTCTGGACTTGTCCTTCTCTCCTCCTCCACCCCCCTAACCGAATCCTCCTCCTCCCCCAGTCTACCTTCTCATTTCTCTCAATGTGTTGTGCAACAAACAATAACGAACGGTTTTTAAACAATTATGACTTTATTTCCTTTCATATATATAAGGGGCGGCGAACTTCAAGAGAAACAAACGCAACTGTCACACCATACCCTGGCCAATCATGAAACTGGCTTTCAAAGCTTCTCTGCTGTGCAGCGTGCTCTGCTGTGCTCTTCTAATCGCCCTGTTGTCTGGCTGTGTGAAATTTGCCGCCAGGCGAGCTGCCTCAACTTCCCACCTCACCATAAACGGCTCCCCCTTACTCTCACAGATATTATGGAGCACACAACAAGCAGCAATTACAATTGGAATATTGGTTGTGCTGAGATCTAAACGAGTCAGTAAACTGCGCCAGTGCGCTTTCAAACATCCAAAAGCACATTCTATGACCATTCTGCACTTGCTCAGCCTATAGTTGAACTGCTCCTTACTACTGTCCAGGGTGCCTGTGTATGGCTTCATGAGCCATGGCATTAAGGGGTAGGCTAGGTCCCCTAGGATAACTATAGGCATTTCAACATCCCCAACAGTAATTTTCTGGTCTGGGAAGTAAGTCCCTTCCTGCAGCTGTTCAAACAGACCAGAGTTCCTGAAAATGCGAGCGTCATGCACCTTTCCCGGCCATCGCACGTTGATGTTGGTGAAAGTGCCTTGTGATCCACCAGTGCTTGCAGCACCATTGAAAAGTACCCCTTGCGATTTATGTACTGGCCGCCCCGGTGCCCTGGGGCCAAGATAGAGATATGCGTTCCGTCTATCACCCTGCCTCAGTTAGGAAACCCCAGTGCATTAAAGCCATCCACAATGGTCTGCATATTTCCCAAAGTCACTACCCTTGATAGCAGCCGGTCAATGATTGCGTTGGCTACTTGCAGCACAGCAACCCCCACAGTAGATTTGCTCATTCCAAACTGATTCCCGACTGACCGGTAGCTGTCTGGCGTTGCAAGCTTCCACAGGGCTATGGCCACTCACTTCTCAACTGTGAGGGCTGCTCTCATTTTGGTGTCTTTGTGCTTCAGGGCAGGGGACAGGAAGTCACAAAGTTCCATGAAAGTGGCCCTACGCATACGAAAGTTTCACAGCCACTGGGAATCATCCCATACCTGCAACATTATGCTGTCCTACCAGTCTGTGCTTGTTTGCCTGGCCCAGAATTGGCGTTCCACAGCATGAACCTGGCCCAAAGCCACCATGATCTCCCAATCGCCACATGCCGTGCTTCTGGGAATGCCTGTGTCCATGTCCTCATCGGTATTGTAATCACACTGTCATCGCTTCCTTGCCCGTTTTGCAAGTACTGCGCATACTGCTGGATAATGCATGAAAGGTATTTACAATGGTGAAAACTGCAGCAAAGTTCTGAGCGGGCTCCATGCTTGCTGCTATATGGCACCTGCATGGGTAATCCGGGCAAAAGGGGGCAAAACGTAGGAGAGCACAGTGGCAGCGGAAGACGTGCTGTTCAGTTCACGATAGCCGAAAAAAGGCAGGAAATGGTTGTCTTCTGTGGGTTTCAAGGAGGCAGGAGCCCAGGGCAGACAACATGGAGAGGCACAGTAGCGCGGCAAGAGCGGAAGAGCAGAGTTGGCAGCAGAAGCTGTGCTGCTCGGTTCATGATGGCTGAGCAGAGTTAGCAGTGGAAGCGCTCGACGAGGAAGAGAAAGAGTAGATATTATAGAGATTACATAGGAAGACGAGAGGAAATGAGAGGTGGAATCATAGTAGCAGAAGAGCAGCTGAAAGCAGTATGGCGTCTGCACGCCTAAAAGGCACGAAATGATTGTCTGCCATAGCTTCCACGGAGGGAGGAGCAACTGACGACACACACCCAGAAACACCCACGAGAATGTTTTTGCCCCATCATGCACTGGGAGCTTATCCCAGAATTCCAATGGGCAGTGGGGACTGTGGGAACTGTGGGATAGCTACCCAGAGTGCACCGCTCCGAGATTTGATGCTAGCCTCGGTACTGTGGAGGCACTCCGCCGAATTCATGTGCTTTAGTGGGGACACACAAGACTGAATGTATAAAATCGCTTCCGAAAATTCGAATAGAATAATTTCAAAATAATTTCATACTGTAGACGTACCCTAAGTCACTCTCTCTAGTGGCTGATCCAGTTTCACTCACATCCACACCCACACACAGTACATTACACAAGGACAAAGCCATCTTCGTGATTGAGGCCTTATCTATGGGAGAAAATTGTAGTGCTGTAATTAAATCAGTTTAGAAACTCATTTGGTTAGATCAGTTAAGGTAAACTGAGGCAAGGTATTCTGAAACCAAAATAAGAGTTTCAGAGTGGTAGCCATGTTAGTCTGTATCAGCAAAAACAATGAGGAGTCCTTGTGGCACCTTAGAGACTAACACATTTATTTGGGCATAAGCTTTCGTGAGCTAAAACCCACTTCATCGGATGCATGGAGAGGAAAATACGGAGGCAGGTATAAATACACAGAACATGAAAAGATGGGAGTTGCCTTACCAAGCTGGGGGTCAGTGCTAATGATCCAATTCAATTAAGGTGGAAGTGGGCTATTCTCAACGGTTGACAAGAAGGGGTGCATACCAAGGGAGGAAAAAAATCACATTTGTAGTGCTTATTAGGCCAATGGAATCAAGGTGGCCCATTTCAAACGGTTGACAAGAAGGTGTGAGTATCAGCAGGGGGAAATTTGTTTTTGTAGTGACCCATCTACTCCCAGTCTTTATTCAATGTACCGCTTTGACTATGTCAGTTTTAGTTAAAATTTTCTACTGTAAACAAGAAAAAAAAACCCATAAAACCCTCTGCAGTACAGAGGGACCTTTCTTTCTCCCTTTTCCCTCACTCCTGCCTACCCACCTACCTAGTCACTTGGAGTGATGCAAGGATTAATGTTTGAAGCACTTTAACATCCTCAGATGGAAAGCAAACAGTTATTAATATTTCACAATTGCCTCCTGATCCCAGTTTCCAAAGTGTGGCCCTTTAAATAATTACTGCTGTTAGGATATAGATATTCAGGCCTGTCTGTAAAGGCCTATACTCTAAGAATTTACGTATATTCTTATCACTTGGCTAGTTAGAGGTATAAAAGAAAGAATCAAAATCACTGTCTGCCAGTGTAAGGTCCTTCTCTTACTGTGACAGTCTGAGGCCCTGTTCTTAGGCTAAGGCCTTTGGCTTAGCAGCAGAGGCAGCCATAAGATGGGAAGCGACCGGTCACCTCCTCACATTCCAAACTAGTCACATTGAAAGAAGGTGCTATTGGGCTGTTAGGAATACAGTCCTGTCCTGATAATGCCTATCGCCTCCAGAGAAAGGGAAGTGCCTAGAAGATGTAAAAGGAAACTTAGTTTGATAGCATCTTGTCTGGCAAGAACTCACTTATCAATAGCTGAGATGTGAAATCCTCACTTCTGTATTGTTTTGTCATTATAGTTACCACTTTGCCATTGTTTGTCTGTACAATCTCTGTCTGGTTCTGTGATTGTTTCTGTCCGCTGTATAATTAATTTTGCTGGGTGTAAACTAATTAAGGTGGTGGGATATAATTGGTTAAATAATCATGTTACAATATGTTAGGATTGGTTAGTTAAATTTCAGTAAAATGATTGGTTAAGGTATAGCTAAGCAGAACTCAAGTTTTACTATATAGTCTGCAGTCAATCAGGAAGTGGGTGTGGGGGAGGGGAGGAAATGGGAATGGGAATGGGAATGGGGGTAAGGAAATTGGAATCATGTTTTGCTAAAGGGGGAAATGGGAACAGGGAATGGGAGTGGGGAAATTGGAATCATGTTTGGCTAAGGGCAGGAATGGGAACAGGGACACAGGTGTAAGGCTCTGTGGTGTCAGAGCTGGGAAGGGGAACACTAAGGAAGGAAACTGGAATCATGCTTGCTGGAAGTTCACCCCAATAAACATCGAATTGTTTGCACCTTTGGACTTTGGGTATTGTTGCTCTCTGTTCATGCGAGAAGGACCAAGGAAGTAAGTGAGTGAAGGAATAAGCCCCCTAACAAATGCCATTTGTTCTTTTCTGTTGTTACCTTCCCCCACTTACTTCTTTACTTCCTATTAGCATATTTGCTCCTTCTCTCTTTATCCAACTCGCTTCAATTGCATTCCAGTTTTTTCTCTTGTACCCCTGTCCTAACTGCCACTCTCTCAACTTCCAGCCATGTGCTGGCAGCTCTAATGTTCATTTACCAAGGAGCTGCCCTTCTCATCTCAGACTCCCTGCCTTGCACTAGTGCTAGCTGTGGCACAATGGATTAGCTCCATTAATTCAGAAGGCAGTGAGCCGTAGCCCTGACTAATGGATTTCTAGCTTCATGCACTGCCTGTCTTAATCTTCATATGCAATGGCAAACGATGTACTTTTACTCCAAAAATAACCAGTTCTACAGTGTATAAGTGCAGAGAAAAATGGCTTAAGACAAGCCCTTTATCTGCCTTTCTTCTGAGATTGTAAATTCTTTAGGTCTGGCGCTGTTTCTTATTCTGTGCTTGTACAGTGGCTACCACAATGGGACTTGTATCAAGGCCCCTCGATGCTAACATTCCAAATATTAAACAACAGTATTTGACATGTGGCTAGGGGATCCAAACTCTTGGCTGTGCATATGACACCTCACAGCTGAGTTCCATCTAATGCAGGCAGCAGAAAAAGAAAAACATGGTTAAACAGAATTGAGGCTAACAGGTGCATTACCTTTTTATTCTGGATACCCTGGTTCAAGTTTGGCTTAAGTCACATGTGAAAATCATTTTGCCTGATGCTGAGCAGACTTTGGTTCCCATCATGAAAAAACTTCGTAATTTGGCATAATTCATCACAGCTGTCAAACTACCTAGTAAAGGCAGAAGCAAGGATGTTGTACGTCAAGATTTACCGGAAAGATTTTGAGGCAGCTGATTGCATAAGGATCACTAACATGTAAGGCTTATTGCATAATGCTTGGCTATAGCTGCTGTTATTAGATAGACAAGGTGGGTAATATCTTTTATTGGACCAAATTCTGTTGGTGACAGAGACAAGCTTTTGAGCTGACACAGAGCTCTTCTTCAGGTCAGGGAAACTAACTCAGACCTTGTCTACACTACAACTTACTTACGTCGCTCGGGGGATGTGAATATCCCCTGAGCGACGTAAGTTATACTGACCTACGCACCAGTGTGGACAGCACTATGTTGGCGGGAGAGCGTCTCCTGTTGACATAGCTACTGCCATACGTGGGAGGTGGAGTCATTAAACTGACGGGAGAGCTCTCCTGTTGGCTTAGAGCATCTCCATCACAAGCCTTACAGCAGTGAAGCTGCATTGGTGCAGCTGTGCTGCTGCAAGGGCTGTAGTGTAGATGGAGCCTAAGTGTCACTGCTAAATACAAGGTGGAACAGACTGGTTAGCATAAATAGTTAACAGATATTTCAAGGGACCATTCAAGATGAAAAAAGAAAATGAGTACTTGTGGCACCTTAGAGACGAGTGAGCTGTAGCTCACGAAAGCTTATGCTCAAATACATTGGTTAGTCTCTAAGGTGCCACAAGTACTCCTTTTCTTTTTGCGAATACGGACTAACAGGGCTGCTACTCTGAAACCATTCAAGATGAAGTGGCCCATTAACACTTTTCCCTTTGCTAAAAATCCATAAAAAAAGAAGAAAGCCTTTATATATCTAAGCTAGAAGAGTGTATTTAGATGAGAAACTAAAGAAAAATATAGATTGACTGAGCGAATGAATTTAGCTCATAAAGAAGTACTTAGACAGCCATATGGTTTGCTTTTTTCATCACAAGGTCACAGATGCTCGCAGTAGCTGTCTGAAAACAGGAAATGAATTATTCATGGTTAAATGAAGGAAATATGTTCTACCTGTACTATCAGGATAATTTACCTCTAGTACTAAATTATAAAGAACAAAAGTATCTGTAAAAACTAATGACATGTTTCAGAGTAGCAGCCGTGTTAGTCTGTATTCGCAAAAAGAAAAGGAGGACTTGTGGCACCTTAGAGACTAACAAATTTATTAGAGCATAAGCTTTCGTGAGCTACACGAAAGCTTATGCTCAAATAAATTTGTTAGTCTCTAAGGTGCCACAAGTCCTCCTTTTCTTTTTGTAAAAACTAACTAGACCCAAAAGAAATTGCACAGGGTGGTAGAGGAAGAAGGGTAGCATACAAGTGTACCCATCATTATGCACCATGACTTGGCCAGATTCCTATTACTTTCTACTTCAGAATTGTCCTGCACACAGACTTTTTAAAAAAAGATGGGGTTTTAAAAAAATCACATGCTGGGTGGGGGGAGGGGGAATCACAACCCCCTCAGGACAAACATATTACTCATCTAATCCACTATATGATGTTAATGTTGTCCCCTTCTTCCCATTCCCTTACACTTCTCACAACACAAAGTTTTATTCCCTCCTCTTGCCATTTTTGTTTTAAAGTTCTGTGTAAGCTCTTCAGGACAAGGACAAGTCTTTTTTGCCTGTACAGCTCCATTCACACTAACGGCATAATCATAATAATAATGTATCCCAAACAGACCATGTATGCCAATATCAGGGGTTTGCACAGTGGGCTGACAATGGCCAAATCTCTGAATATATCTCTTTAAAAAAGCCCTTTGTTAGTAGGTAGGGAGAAACTGATCTCTTTCTTAGTCTTGTCACTTAAGCTTGAGTGCCCTCATTTCTCAAGGGCAGGTGGTTTAAGTTGCAGCTAGCCATGATGGGCTCAATCCTGCAAAGTGTCAAACACTCTGGCCACAATTCAGCAGACCAGTTAAGGATGTGCAGAGTCCCATTGACATCAAAAGGATTACGGCTCTCTTTAAAAAGAAAAGGAGTACTCGTGGCACCTTAGAGACTAACAAATTTATTTGAGCATAAGCTTCCGTGAGCTACAGCTCACTTCATCAGATGCATGTAGTGGAAAATACAGTGGGGAGATTTTATATACACAGAGAACATGAAACAATGGGTATTACCATACACACTGTAACGAGCGTGATCAGGTAAGGTGAGCTATTACCAGCAGGAGAGCGGGGGGTTGAAGGGAAGGCGGGGGACTTTTTGTAGTGATAATCAAGGTGGGCCATTTCCAGCCATTGACAAGAATGTCTGAGGAACAGTGTGTGTGTGTATGGGGCCGGGGAATAAACATGGGGAAACAGTTTTACTTTGTGTAATGACACATCCACTCCCAGTCTTTATTCAAGCCTAAGTTTATTGTATCCAGTTTGCAAATTAATTCCAATTCAGCAGTCTCTCGTTGGAGTCTGTTTTTGAAGTTTTTTTGTTGAAGAATTGCCACTTTTAGGTCTGTAATCAAGTGACCAAAGAGATTGAAGTGTTCTCCGACTGGTTTTTGAATGTGATAATTCTTGACGTCTCATCTGTGTCCATTTATTGTTTTGCATAGAGACTGTCCGGTTTGGCCAATGTACATGGCAGAGGGGCATTGCTGGCACATGATGGCATACATCACATTGGTAGATGTGCAGGTGAACAAGCCCCTGATGGTGTGGCTGATGTGGTTAGGTCCTATGATGGTGTCCCTTGAATAGATATGCGGACACAGTTGGCAACAGGGTCTGTTGCAAGGATAGGTTCCTGAGTTAGTGTTTTTGTTGTGTGGTGTGTGGTTGCTGGTGAGTATTTGCTTCAGGTTGGGGGGCTGTCTGTAAGCAAGGACTGGCCTGTCTCCCAGGATCTGTGAGAATGATGGGTCGTCCTTTGGGATAGGTTGTAGATCCTTGATGATGCGTTGGAGAGGTTTTAGTTGGGGGCTGAAGGTGATGGCTAGTGGTGTTCGGTTATTTTCTTTGTTGGGCCTGTCCTGTAGTAGGTAACTTCTGGGTACTCTTCCGGCTTTGTCAATCTGTTTCATCACTTCAGCAGGTGGGTATTGTAGTTGTAAAAAAGCTTGATAGAGATCCTGTAGGTGTTTGTCTGAGGGATTGGAGCAAATGCAGTTGTATCGTAGAGCTTCGCTGTAGACAATGGATTGTATGCTGTGGTCTGGATGAAAGCTGGAGGCATGTAGGTAAGCATAGCGGTCAGTAGGTTTCCGGTATAGACACTACGGTGCTAGTAAGCGATGGTCACATAAACACCACCCTATACCGGAAACCTACTGACGATCCATTGTCTACATTGCAAACTGGATACAATTAACGTAGGCTTGAATAAAGACTGGGAGTAGATGTGTCATTACACAAAGTAAAACTATTTCCCCATGTTTATTCCCCCCCCGCCAACTGTTCCTCAGATGTTCTTGTCAGCTGCTGGAAATGGCCCACCTTGATTGTCACTTCAAAAAATCCTCCCCCTCCCCCTCCTCCTCCTCTCCTGCTGGTAATAGCTCACCTTACCTGATCACTCTCGTTACAGTGTGTATGGTAACAACCATTGTTTCATGTTCTCTGTGTATATAAAATCTCCCCACTGTATTTTCCACTGCATGCATCTGATGAAGTGAGCTGCAGCTCATGAAAACTTATTTGTTAGACTCTAAGGTGCCACAAGTACTCCTTTTTATTTTTGTGGATACAGACTAACACGGCTGCTACTCTGAAACCTGGTCTCTTTAAAGTTAAGCATGTGCTAAAGTACTTTGCTAGAATGGGACCCAGAGTGTTGAGTACCTTGCAGGACTGAGCCCTATAATGAAACTGACCACTAGATCCCCCCACAATCTATGTCTACACTATGGACCTTATAACGGCACAGCTATATCGCTGCAGCTGTGTCACTGTAAAGTTTCCTGTTTAGCCACTCTCTGCCTGCTGGAGAGTTCTCCTGCTGGCATAATTAAACCACCCCCAACGAGCGGCAGTAGCCATGTCAGCGGGAGACGTTCTCCCACCAACATAGCGACTTTTCACACTGGTGCTTTTGGCAGTGAAACTTTTATCAGTGCGGGGTGTGTTTTTCACACCCCAACCAACAAAAGTTTTACCAACAAAAGTGCTAGTGTAGACATATCTCTGCTTGCAGGGAATATCAGAGCTGTGCTCTATCTTTCCATTCTTCACCCCCATGAAGTAGCATTTAGCAAGATGACTAGTGTATAAATCATCCCTGCTCCCCTCCCCTTCTCCTGATGTTTTGAAGGGCCATGGACTTGTGCTATTCTAAGTAGAAAAAATGGATGGGATTATTATGTATGTACTTTGAACAATGTTGACATCAGCAACTAAAAGGTGAATTCTGAAACAAACACATTGGTGATATGGAGTCTGTTGAGCTGTTCTCCTTTCACTTAGATCAGTGGTGCTAAATTGCTGTAAAACTGGTGTAGAAAGAGGAGACTCAGGCCTCTTGTAGGTAGAGAGAGCTGAAGGTCAATGGGCGAAAGCTGTTTATGTCTGCAGAATCTTGTGTAAATTACACAGCATTCCTTTAAGATTGATGTGCGTCTATGTAATGTAGTATATATAGATAATGGAGATGTGGGAAAGGGTATTGAGACAAAGCTACCAGAATGAATTTTTGTAGCTGTTTAGGCTACTGTAGAGCTATTAAGATTTTCTTTCTAAAAGTGATGAATAAATGTTAACCATTTTGTAAATGAAATCCAAGATCCTGATGTGCGATTTCCCTCCCTCCCCACCCCCCCATGAACAAAAGGGTATATCCACAATCTTTCCCTAGGGGATGAAGTCCTTGAATTACAGACTGAGATTTAAACTGTTCTAATTAACTTATAGTGGGAAAATGTAATGGTAGAAAGAATGGGCTAAATTCAGCTTGGTTACTCTTGTACTGATGTCAGCAGGGTTGGCTGAATGTAATAGAAGGAGAGCAGTATTTGTCCCACTGTACTTATCTGTTCTAAGAAAGTATTTGCTTTTGTTACGCCATATCTCAGCCATTCAAGTTTGACTCTCCCTTGCTTTCTCAGTTCCAGGTTGGTGTCCTTGAAACAGACAAGGATGTAGGATATTACAGTGGTCTGAATATGGTTATAGAATTTATGGCCACTTTCATGTACTAATAAAGTACCTTTTTAATTTTAGTTTACCTAATGTGAAAATATTGTGAACAAAATTAGCATAGTGTATTGTAGCAAGGTGCTTGTCACCATTTCTTGGAACAGATCCCTGATATTCAATAATACTTTGTTGCAATTGGCAGCTGGTTTTGTCCTTGTAAATAGGTCTACAAGGGCATTTGAACAAATATCTGACATTGCTTATCATGCATGAGAGAAAACCTATAATACTGAAAACTTTGCTGGAGAGAGGATGATAGAAAACAGCTGTTTCATAAGTGTTATTGGACTGAATAGAATGACTATAATTAAAATTACCAATTAGAAGGGTGATCTCCTTTTTGGCTCTTAATAAGGCTAGACTGATGGGAACAGTCGCATGTGTGCTGACTGCAAAGTGCTTCTGAAGAGGGGCAGAAAGAGACAGAAAAAAATACATAAAGATAAGTATTACAAGGCAGGATATTTGTTTTGACAGTAAATTCACCCTGACTCTTTACCACTGCTAATGCTGACAATAAGCTAAAATAATGTAAACTGTCTGATTAAATATAACATGATTGTTCTTAAACCTGTCCTCTTTGATAGTATAGAATGTAACAAGAATGTTTGCTCTTATTCCCCAGTTTAAAATACTCCCTGTTGTGGGGGCTGCTCCAGTGCTTGGAAGTAAATAACACAGACCTCCCCTTTTTGAAGAGAAGTTCCATTTAATCTTTCTTCCTTTCCTCTTGTTTTTTCCTCTGTATGCAGGTGGGACTTAGCCAGCTCTGACCTCATGTATTGTAGTTCATCGGAAGCACAGAGAGGCCCATGTGGTTGCTACAGAGATAAGTGTTTTATTAACGTTGACTTGGCACACACAGAAGAGTAATCAATACTTCTAGCTCTTGAGAGTCCTAGGTTAACTCAAAGTGCTTTCCAACACTCACATGACTGGGAAAGCTTCCCTCTACGTTTGACATTCCACTTCTGAGAGCTTTCTGCTTGCATAAGGGAGACCTGCAAGATATATAAATGGCATGTGCTTGCCCCAGTGAATTTGGTTGGTCTAGTGTCAACTATCAGTAGAATTTTAGCTGAGGGTAAAAGTGTATTTATTTTGTATCCTAAGTTATATTGCATTAAAACAAAAACAAACAACAAACAAAAACTACTTTAAAGAACTCAGGTTTCTTTGGGCATATGAACAATTTTTGAGAACCCTAATTATATTGACTTATGGAAAAAACTCACTCTCCTTGTCATGCCCCCTTCTGGTCAAATGTAGCATTGCAGGCGCTTCCAGCCTCAGTTTATAGGTCTGGAGCAGTGGTTCTCAAACTTTTGTACGGGTGACCCCATTCACATAGCAAGCCTCTGAGTGCGACCCCCCCTTATAAATTAAAAACATATTTTTATATATTTAACACCATTATAAATACTGGAGGAAAAGCAGGGTTTGGGGTGGAGGCTGACAGCTCGCGACCCCCCATGTGATAACCTCATGACCCCCGGAGGGCTTCCAACCCCCGGTTTGAGAACCCCTGGTCTTGAGCAAGGCAGACAGTGTTGTAAGCTCAGGATCAGTCTGTAAACAGTTAAACAATAAGACTTAGAATTTGGCTGTCTTTAAACTAACGAACAAACATTAAAGGCAACTGCTTGGTTGCAGCACTTTAAGCCAAGGCTGTTTTATTGGTAGCTCTGCCTGAAAGGGTTTTCCTTCAGCTGGGTGTGTCAGAGCACTGACGCGTTCAACAGAGAGCTGAGAAGGCCTGATAAGACTCTGAAAATACCCCCATAAACACTCTCCACTGCAACAAATGCCAGAGTGAAGCCATGGATCTTACATCATGCCCTGGAGGTCAACAGACCATGGCTCTGTTGGATTAGTGGGAAGGGGAAATAGAATGCTAGCAACTTGGTCTCTCCTCCGACAACCCACTGACTCTAGCTCTGAGCTGCTCAAATCTAGAGACTTGTTAGCACAAGCACCTTCAATAACCTCAACTGCTGTGGCAGCCTATGAGGAAATAGATCTCTCACATAGTCAGAACAGGTTTTAGAGTAGCAGCCGTGTTAGTCTGTATCCACAAAAAGAACAGGAGTACTTGTGGTGTGAACAGGAGACATGTAGAGTTTTCAAGATCATTGTCAGTATCATGAGTGGTACCCACGCCTACCTTTGACACTTCCCTCAACTGCGCAACATCACTTCTGCCTTATCTGGCTTGAACTTCAGCCAACTTATCCAAGTCCCTATCTGAGCCAGTCAATGGGAAAATAGAGATACTACGTCAACTAGGTTCAATCAAAAACAAGAGCTGCATTTCATCCAGATGCTGATGGCATCCCAGATGAAATATCTCATGATCTTTCCTTGTAGCCTCGTAGACACAGAATACAAATGGAGCCCCGTAGAAACCCACACCCATAATCTCTCAGGCTAGAACAGTGTTGTACTGGAGGGTGTTAATGGCTGTTAGCAAGTTTGATTTTTGATCTGTGAACAATCACAGCTCTGATTGAAGCTGATGGATGTGCTAGCCATCTTTCATTCATACTAAATGAGGAAGCAATTAAATGCCTCTTTGTTTTATGATAACTGAAAAGAAGCTACCACCCAAAGATCAGACCCATATGGCAAGTTTTGAGTAGAAGCTGAGACATGTGGGCCTGGGTTGTTTGGGGGGGGGGGGAGGGGGTGAGACTGGTTACAAATGGGAGATTCTGGGACATGAATTTGGTTACAGCTGTTTGTCTGAGTGTGTGTAAAAGGAACCAGAAAGCCACGGAAGCAGTGTGAACATTGCCCTGGAAGGATGCCAGGAGAGAGAGAGCTTCTTTTGGGCACATTTCTGTCTGGAAAGGCAGGCTTGGAAATGTGAGCAAGGGCACTGTCTCCTGTTGTTTGTGCCTCCTGTGTTAATGGAAACAGAACTTTGTCTAAATAAAAAGGATTGCACCAAAGAAACACCTGTCTCATATAATCAATTTCTCCTTCTCATGGAAGCAACCCAGCAAGGCCCTAAATATTGGCTAATTTATAACTACTTGGGCCAAGAGGCAACAATAATAATTGTCTAGCAACATCCTCTGCAAATGTTAATGCTAGTGTCCTGGCATTGGCAAGCAATTACTGTACCTCATGACAGGCTGTAATTTGTCAACTTAGATTAAACACATCTGAGTCAAGGATACATATTAGAATCCCATGGGAATGGCTAAGCCTTTTCTGATATGACCATTTTTCTACATACAGCTTTGTACAACTGAATTATTCTTTATTTAAACGTGTCTGTGTTTTGGACATGTGTGAATAGATTAAATGGTTTTGGTCAAAACTATGTAGACTCCGCAGTGCAGCTCACATTTGCATTGCGCACTAGATGGCAGCATCTTGTTATTTTTACACTTTAAAATGCAGATGAGAGAATGTCCTACAATCAGGTGTAAAAAAGTGATTATTTAATATCAGAAAGTATTTTTTCTAAGATATGTGCTGGAAGAAAAGCAGCTATACGAAATACTCATTAACATGCACTATTCTGATTCCTCAGAATTCTCCCTAGCAGTAAATGAAATCAACCCCATAAAAATCTTTCAGTAACAAGTCTTCTCCATTACGTTTCTGAGTGAGGAGACTATTTTAATAGCACAAATATTCCCTCAATAAGAAGGATATAATAAAATGGAGATAGCTATACAATTCTGGGTGAAGGAGAAGGAAATTTACAACAAAAGATACCTCTTAAAATGATCCATCCGGAGAATTGAAATTAATATTGGCTTCTAATTTCTGCTTTAACAATGCAAAATGTAATCCATTCTTCTGGGGACTTAAACAAAAGGCCTTTTGCAAGTCTTGAAATAGCTTGGTTGTGTATAGCACAATGGCCTTCATTCTTATGTCTTAAAATAGATTTTTTTTTTTTACTGTTGTAGAAATCACTGTGCTGTACATAAAAAGTGTGTGGGGGGAGGGAGGGGGGGCGGGGGCGTGTTCCAATATGAGTAATTGCTGATCTTGTCATTGTGGAATGTTAATATCCTCATCTTCTCCAGACGTCTCTACGCTTTGCTATAAAATTGTAGAGATCCACAAATTTCAAGTTCAACCTGTGCAGTTGCTACAGTTTCAGAACTTTCTTTGTGTGATATTTTTTACAAGTATTGTTGGCCAGGGGGATTACCCCAGATATTGTAAACCACGTCAATCAGGCACCATTGTCCGAAAAACATAGGCACGTCTCGACTCAGGCCCTAGTGGGTTCATTTATCCTCAAGTGTCTATTGGTCAACTGCTTATTATCCCTTATCAGTGCTGAGATAATCTCTGTATGGGTCAAGGCTGAAATTTCTACACTGGAAACTCAACATTCAATGCTTTGTTCAGATACTAATCTTTTTGATTGTCATTCTAGATTCCAGAGATCTCTGAGGATCACCTGAAAGCTTGTGAATTAAATCCCATGCTTATAGAAATTGCCAACCACTCAATAGCCAACTACTAACATTACTCTGGGAGGCAAAAAGGCATCCATTGTTACTTCCCCTCATCTAAGGGCTTGGCTACACTTGTGAGTTACAGTGCATTAGAGGAGCCCCAGGCGCACTAGCTCACTACCTGTCCACACTGGCAAGGCACGTAGAGCGCTCTGACTCCGTGGCTAGTCTGCTTCTGGTATTCCACCTTGGCGAGTGGAATAACATTTTGTACGGTGCCAGTGTGGCGCTCTGGTCTGTTAATGCGCTCTGATCAGCCTCCAGAAGTGTCCCACAATGCCTCTTCTAGCCACTCTGGTCATCACTTTGAACTCTACTGCCCTGCCCTCAGGTGACCAACCATCAGACCCGCCCTTTAAATTCTCTGGGAATTTTGGAAATCCCCTTCCTGTTTGGTTAGCCAGGCATGGAGTGCTCTCAGTGAATCTTTCCAGGCACTGCAAGTCAGTGTAGCAAACACAGATTCCTACTAACATTGGAACCATTGCACTTCACTCCCATGCAGGGCACCAGACATTACTGGTGGCTTTCAGCCTCAAATTGCTCCCTCAAGGCATCCCTAATCCTTGCAGCCCTGTGCTGGGCCCCTCTAAGAGCCCTGCTCCTGGCTGTTCAAATTCAGCCTCCAGGTGTTGAACCTCCGAGTTCCATGCCTGAGTGAATCATTCACCCTTCCCTTCACAAATGTTATGGAGGGTACAGCACACGGATATAACCGCGGGGATGCTGTCATCGGCCAGGTCCAGCTTCCCATATAGAGAGCATCAGTGGCCCTTTAAACGGCCAAAAGCACACTCCACAGTCATTCTGCACCGGCTCAGCCTGTTGTTGAATCCCTCCTTGCTGCTGTCAAGGCTCCCTGTGTAGGGTTTCATGAGCCACGGCATTAAAAGGTAAGTGGGGTCTCCAAGGATCACAATGGGCATTTTGACTTCCCCTATGGTGATCTTCTGGTCTGGGAAAAAAGTCCCGGCTTGGAGCTTCCTGAACAGGCCAGCATTCCAAAAGATGCGTGCGTCCTGCACCTTTCTGTGCCAGCCTGTGTTAATGTCAACGAAACGCCCACGGTGATCTACAAGCGTCCGGAGAACCATAGAGAAATATCCCTTCCAATTAACGTACTTGGAGGCTAGGTGGGCTGATGCCAGAATTGGAATATGTGTGCCATCTATCGCCCCTCTGCAGTTAGGGAAACCCATTTGTGCAAAGCCATCCACAATGTCACGCACATTACCCGGAGTCACAGTTCTTCTGAGCAGGATGCGATTAATGGCCCTGCGAACTTGCATCAACACGATTCCAGCGGTCGACTTCCCCACTCCAAACTGGTTAGCGACAGATCGGTAGCTGTCTGGAGTTGCCAGCTTCCAGATTGCAATAGCCACCCGCTTCTCCACCGTCAGGGCAGCTCTCAATCTCATGTCCTTGCACAGCAGGGTGGGGGCGAGCTCCTCACACAGTCCCATGAAAGTGGCTTTTCTCATTCGAAAGTTCTGCAGCCCCTGCTCGTCATCCCAGACATGCATGACGATGTGATCCCACCACTCAGTGCTCGTTTCCCAAGCCCAAAAGCAGCATTCCATGGTGGTGAGCATGTCCGTGAGTGCCACAAGCAAACTCGTGTCATATGCGTTACTCGAGTCGATATTGTCGGAGCCCTCACGGTCACTTTGGATCATAAGGAATAACTCAACTGCCAAACATGACGTGCTGGCGAGACTCGTCAGCGTACTCCTCAGCAGTTCGGGCTCCATTCCCGCAGACCGAAAGGGAAGACAGAGCGCGCAGTACAAAAAACGTTGAAAGATGGAGCCAAATGTGGACGGAAGCACAGGGATTGCTAAGATGCGAACCGATGCATCATGGGGCATTGGGACAGGACCCTGAATGCCTTATCCTCCCACCCCTTCCCACAAGCCACAGCGCCAGAATGGGAAGAGGTGCTCTGTGGGATAGCCCATAACGCACCGCTCCCAATGCCGCTGCAAGTGCCTCAAATGTGGCCACGCCAGTGCACCTGCAGCTGTCAGTGTGGACAGACTGCAGCGCTTTCCCTACTGTGCTCTCTGAAGGCGGGTTTAACTCAAAGCGCTCTACATCTGTAAGTGTAGCCATGCCCTTTGTTTGAAAAAGAGGCAGTTTATATTTCTCTCCGTAAAGAACAAAACACACCTGTCATAAATGTAAAGGGAAGGGTAACCACCTTTCTGTATACAGTGCTATAAAATCCCTCCTGGCCAGAGGCAAAATCCTTTTACCTGTAAAGGGTTAAGAAGCTCAGGTAACCTGGCTGGCATCTGATCCAAAATGACCATTGGGGAGACAAGATACGTTCAAATCTGGAGGGGGGGAAAAGGCTTTGGTCTGTCTGTGTGATACCTTTGCCGGGAACAGATCAAGGATGCAAGCCCTCCAACTCCTGTAAAGTTAGTAAATAACCTAGCTAGAAAATGCGTTAGTTTTCTTTGTTTTGGCTTGTGAAATTCACTGTGCTGGAGGAAATGTGTATTCCTCTTTTTGTGTCTTTCTGTAACTTACGGTTTTGCCTAGAGGGATTCTCTATGTTTTGAATCTGACTGCCTGTAAGATTATCTTCCATTCTGATCTTACAAAGTTGTTCTCTTATCTTTTTTTGTTCTTCTAATAAAGTTCTGTTTTTTAAGAATCTGATTGGGTTTTTTGGGTCTTAAAAATCCAAGGCTGGTCTGTGCTCATCTTGTTTATTCTCAAGCCTCCCCAGGAAAGGGGGTGTAAGTGCTTGGGGGGATATTTTGGGGAAATAGGAACTCCAAGTGGTCCTTTCCCTGATTGTTTGTTAAATCACTTGGTGGTGGCAGCGTTTTACCTAATCTAAAGGGCAAAGACTTTGTGCCTTGGGGAAGTTTTAACCTAAGCTGGTAAAAATAAGCTTAGGGAGGTCTTTCATGAGGGTCCCCACATCTGTACCCTAGAGTTCAGAGTGGGGAAGGAACCTTGACAACACCCTTCCCATATGAGAGACTTATTTCACGTTCAAGTAAATCAGCAGAAAGAAAGTCTTTAAGAGAGTTTCGTGCACATCTCCTCTATAACAAGGTGGTAGAGCGGTTGTAAGAACAACAATGGTTGCTGTCTCTACAGACTGGTAGACTTCTTAAAAAATTTAGAGGAGTAGCATACAAAACAAAAGCATAACAGTTTCAAGATACAACATGCTACGCTTAAACTGTGCTGTCCTGGTCTAGTTACAATCTAAGGGGTTCATGTTCTTATCCTATACTTTTATCTGTCTGTAAGGAATGGAAAAAAATAAAGAAGAATAAGTTTACATTTTTCAAATATTTATTGGAATGGAGTGGAGCTCACTTCCCTATAACTGCTGCTCTGTCCTTTAATGTATATAATAAAATGAAATACATCACATTAGCGCTTTAAAAAAATGCTATGGCTATTTTCTTCAGCACAGCAGTCTAAAAGTTCCTGTGGTAAAAAAAGCATGTATTGACTGGTACTTGATTTGAAAATAAAACGTTATCTAGACATTTTTTCCTTGATGTATGCACACAACTCTCATTAATGCTGCAAGGCATTCTCTGAGTTTAAGTGACACTATAATACTAATATTGAAATTGATAGCTCAGAGTCTTTCCATGGCTACAGCCATCTTACCAAAATGTGTATCATTTGTGATAAGTACTGGGTGGGAGCCAGTGTTAAGTCTATCCTGCTTTTATATTGGTTTAATAGAAGAAAAGCACTGTTTAAATTTCAAAGATTTTAAGACAGCAAGTATTCCTAAGAAAAGTAAGTTCTGGGTAAGCCAGCCTTACAACTCATTCTATTAAACAAACCAATTACCTAGGGTCTGTGCTGCATCACAGAAGAAATGTCTTGGATGAAAAAATACTGGCCACTTGATCTGCAACAACAAACTGAGGAAAAAAAAAAAAAAACACTTGCTTCTAGCTTTTCAGTACTATTTTTTACACAACTATTTGGCTGTTGGCTCCAGAGCTGTGACACTGAGAAAGCTCTAGATTGAAGGCAGATTTTTAGCGATCACTATTAAAACTTAAGCTTTCTTCAGAAAAAAAAAAAGGCAGCATGAGGTGAATTAAATTTTAATCAAACTGAGTATTAAAGTTAAATGCTGGCAATAGGTACTATGAGAAAGTATTTTTAATTCACTCATACACATAGGTAGGGATTAAGAGTGGTTTGGTTTTATATTTTCAGTCTCTGATCAGTATCAGGTGTCTGAAAACCAGTACTTTGTTACAAATAATTAATTAATAATAAATAATAATTGTATGACAGTAGCATTTAAGGCCTCCTAGAGCTAGGCCATGTGTGCAGACTAGAACATATTTTCTTGGTTCTTTATCTGTCTCATGTAAAACTATAAGGGGAGCTTCCATTGAGGGAGGGTGTAAATGATCAGTCTGCCCATGTTCCTCAATTCTTTGGGGTCCCAAAAATCCTTCCTCCCCTTTTCTCTGCTCTGATTAATGCTTCAACAACAAAGGAAAATGTGTGTGGGGGGAAGGGGGGTGTCAATTTGATCTTGCCCCCAACCTCCTCTACCACTGACATCAGCTCTCAGTATGATCAGGCTCTCAAACAGATTTTGACAAATAGATGATTTTACTCTACTGTGTCAGAGGAGTTTTCATTTGTGTGGTGTTTAGATGCTGCTTGTAATTATTAGAACTGGGAGCACTGGCTGCTGGGAGTCTGAAAGGACAGGAAGCAGGAGTGGGGAGGGGAAGTTGAGGAGTTGGAGTGAGAGCTACCGAGGGTGCAGCAGCAGCTTGGTAAAGAGGTTTCCACTTTAAAAATAAAGTCCTGTTGAAGTTTGTTAGTACCTTGCCTTGTTGCTACAACATTTTGGCAACGAGGATGGATATTCTGCCTCTGAACCCACCTGCACCCTTTTTGCAAAGCCCAGGTGAGCCTCCAATTGCTTTTACTGCCTGGATCCATATGTTTGCAACTTATCAGCTTGCAATCAGTGCTACAGAGATTTTTGAAGTAAGAAAGCGTGCTCTGCTAATCCACTGCCTTGGAGCGGAAGGGCAGAATATATTTTACACTTTTCCCCTTGCAGATGATAAATATGAGACTGCATTAAAGAATTTTTTTGTGCCAAAAGTGAATATAGTAGGTAATCGCTACAGATTTTGCCAGCATGAGCAGAAAACAGGGAGACTATAATGCAGTCTATTGCTTCCCTGAGGAGTCTGATTGTAACTTGTGATTTGGGGAATATGGCAAATGAGATGATTAGAGACCAGCTCATTGAGAAAACAAACATGCTTCATGTAAGAGAAAGCTTACTTCTAGAACCACAACTTACACTAGCAAAAGCAATAACCATTGCTACTCAGATTGAGTCAGCTATAGCTGAAGCCAAAATAATGAGCATGGATACAGGAGGCACAGTCCAGGCTGTGACTCCTTTGCAGAAAAGTTCACTACTGTGAAGACAAATGATTACAAGAGGAAAACTAATGAAAAACCACTGAATCAGCAAATTCAAAATACAGTAAAAGCATGCTTTCACTGTGGATCCCAACAACACCTTGCAAGCTACACAGGATGTCTGGCAAAAGTAGCTCAGTGCAATTATTGCAAAAAGATTGGGCATTTTGCTAAAGTATGTTGCAGTAGCCAGTTCAATCAACAGGTGCATGCAGTTATAATACCAGATGTTACTGTGCTGAGCATGGACAAAATCACTACTGCACGTATTCCAGAACAAATAAAGTGCACTGTAAACATTTCGGCTATACCCTCAGGCAAACCACACTCTATTCAGCTAATGTTGGACACTGGCTCAGCAGTATCTATACTGCCTGATTCCATCTATTTGCATTACTTTAAAGATGTGCCTCTTACTGAACCCAAACTTCACTTGGTGTGCTATTTGAAAAACCATATTCCAGTACATGGCTCCCTGCCAGCAATAGTTACTTTTGGTGATTGCTGTGTAACTGCAGAGTTCTACATTGTCCACAAAGGCACTCCTATCCTTGGCAGAGATTTATTGGCTGCTTTAAATCTCAGGGTAGTTAATGGATGAATTGATCTTTCTCAGCAAAGCACTCTTGTGGTACACACACCAGTTTCAGCTGGGACTCAACACCAGGTTGAGGAGAAACTTGGCTGTGCTTATGGGTTTCTGCATAAAGTTAAAATGTGGAATAATGTGATGCCTGTACAACAGAAGTTACAGCGCTTACCATTTTCAGTCAGGGAAGCTGTTTCAGAGGAACTGAGAAAACTTGTTCAAAAGGACATTATTGAAGAGATTGACTCCTCGCAATGGGTTTCACCTATAGTAGTGACATAGAAGAAGGGTGGAGGCATTCGCCTTTGTGTGGACTTAAGGGAGCCAAATAAAGCTATTGTAATTGACAGCCATCCTCTTCCTCACATAGAAGAAGTATTTGCAGAACTCCGTGGAGCAAAGATGTTTTCTACTCTTGATTTGCAGAGCGCATACCACCAGGTTATGTTGCATGAAGATAGCAGAGACCTCACAGCATTTATACACATGAGGGACTATTTTGTTTTAAACGTGTTCCATACAGTTTTGCATCTGCCCCAAGCGCCTGCCAAAAAATGATGTAATTGATTCTGAAGACTCAACATGGAGTTCAGTGCTATCTGGATGATATTATCATGTTTGGAAATACTTCTGAGGAGCATGACAATAACCTGCAGTCTGTACTAAACTGCATCAGCAAAGCAGGCCTCCAGCTCAATAGGTCCAAATGCAAATTTAGACAAACTAAACTCTCCTTTCTGGGGCACACAATTTCACAGGCTGGACTAAAACCTGAATCCAGAGCATATCCTGGCAATTTCAAATGCTCCTCCTCCAATGGATTTGGAAACCTTACATTCCTTCTTGGGTCTTACCTCCTAGTATGCAAAATTCATTCCCAATTATGCTTCTGTCATTGAACCGTTACGAGACTTACTACAGAGAAGTTCAACCTTAGTGTGGACAACGGATGCACAAGCTAGTTTTGAAACGGTGAAAGACTTAATTGTACATAGGATTTTCGACGTCTCTGACTCATTGATTGTACATAGTCCAGTACTTGCACTATTCGGTCCTGCATTGCCCACAATTGTAACTACTGATGCTTCTGATTATGGACTTGGGGCTGTCCTCACACAACTTCATGAGGACAACACAAAGAGGACTGTTGCATTTGCTTCAAGGACACTAAGTAATGCTGAGAGGAAATATTCTACAGTCAAAAAAAAAAGCGCTTGTGTCTGGGTTACTGAAAAATGGAGAACTCACCTGTGGGGCTGCACATTCAAGTTGCGCACAGACCACAGCCCTTTGACGACATTGCTCACCACAAAAGGACTGGGAAGAGCAGGATACCGTATTGCTCGATGGTCTGAAAGACTACTCTCTTTCAATTATGAACTGGAATATAAGCCTGGAAACCAAAATGTGGTAGCTGATTGCCTTTCTCGCCTGCCTTTGCCTTCACCAGATGGTCCACCAGAGGATGAGGATGTAGTAGTTGCACTTATTACAAGCACTCTCACTGCAGTTACAAAAGAACAATTTCAAGCTGCTTGTTCAGCGTGTCCAATTCAACAAAAACTACAGGAATTTCTGACAAAGAGATGGCCCAGTAACCCTAAAAACCTTGACCCAGTTTTGCTGCCTTATTTTAGAGTTTGGGAGGAACTTTCTTTGTTTGATGGCTGTGTGCTACGAGGTACACAGCGGCTCCTTGTGCTAGAAGAATTACAGTCAAAACTCATACACCTGGCACACGATACTCATCAAGGAATTGTCAGAACCAAACAACGACTACGGGATCTGTATTGGTGGCCAGGGATGGACTCTCAAAATGAAGCACTCAGAAAACCCTGTGTCACTTGCCAAATGCATGATAAGACAGCAGTGACATGTACCCCTCCATTACAGCCTGTTCCTCTTCCTGAATCTGCATGGGAAAAAGTGCCGATTGACATTGTAGGACCCTTTGATACTGCTCCAATTGACTGCCATTATGCCATCACTTTAATCGATTATTTCAGTAAATGGCCTGAGGTAGCATTTACATTGCAAATCTCTTCTGCTACAGTAATTAAGTTCCTCTCTTCAGTTTTTAGTAGGGAAGGTAACCCCAAAGAACTGGTTTCAGATAATGGTAGTCAATTTACTTCCCTGGAGTTTGAAACTTTTCTAGCAGAGAGAACATTTTACACAGAAGGTCATCCCTATATTATCCTCAAGCCAATGGGGAAATCGAACGGTTTAACACAAGTTTGAAAGAGAGTTTACAAACGGCTAAACTGGAAGGGCGATTGTGGATAACCTTCACTACTGATTTCTTGCAAGCATACCGGGCTACACGACATGCCACAACACAAAGATCGCCTGCAGAGTTACTGCATGGGAAACAGATGAATACTAAACTGAACATTGCTGGATTGTTAAAGGCACGACCTGATTCCCCATGCGAGGATTATGTGAGAAAAACAGTTGAACAGAACCAAGCAAAGTCTAAGGCTTTCACAGACAAGTGGTGGGGTGCTAAGGAACCAAAGTCTGAGTGTGGTTCCTTCGTTAGAATATGAAAACCTGGAATTTTACGCAAAGGGGACCATAAATTCAGAGCTCCTCTTAAAATCATAAAGAAGAAGGGACCTTACACCTATCGACTTTCTGATGGGTGGGTATGGAATGCTTCTTATCTTGCACCTGCCTATGCACCAAGAGGCGATTATGCCAACACCCAGTCTTCATTCTGCATGACTTCACTGTAGTACCAACACACCAAGACATTGCACTGGAACCGGGGCTTGAGATATGGCCTGTCAGACTCTGACGACCACCTGTCTGGACTAGAGACTATGTTATGTAGTATCCACAGTGTTTTCAGTGTAATATTTCTGCCAACAGTATAGTGTCTTGTTTCATATTTGTTCCTGTGGTTAGAACAACATTTATTTTAATTGGGAGAGTTTCTTAAGAGAGGAGGGAATGTGGTGTTTAGATGCTGCTTGTAATTATTAGAACTGGGAGCACTGGCTGTTGGGAGTCTGAAAGGACAGGAAACAGGAACGGGGGTGGGAAGTTGAGGAAGCTGAGTGAGAGCTACCGAGGGTGCAGCAACAGCTTGGTAAAGAGGTTTCCACTTTAAAAATAAAGTCCTGTTGAAGTTTGTTCGTACCTTGCCTGGTTGCTACAACAATTTGAAACTGTGTTATGGTTCCGGGTCAGCTGTATTTTTGGTCCCGCCTCAGTCTTTCCATGGGCATCCCTTTTTGACATGCCCAGCACCTGCACTTCTTTCAGAGTGCAATCCTGTGATTCATCCCACCTTTAGACTGGGTCCCCAGGCTACTGCACCCCTGTTTACCACTTGTGTTTCCTTACCAGGCCCAGCTGGGTTTGGTGCCTGCCAGACACTTCCTTCTGGAAGCTGTGATCAGCAGGAAAATGCAGTGACACCAGAATTAGTTTATTTTTCCATGGGAACATAGCAATCAGAGGGAAAAGAGTTAAAACTGCAAGATGACTACATGGGTATTGTCTTACCTACAGCTTAGCATTTTCCTCAGGGCTAACTTATCCCAGGCTTCTGTCAGCTTCCTGCAGACCCTTGCCTCTCCCGCATCTTCATCAGGACTGTCTTTTAACAGTTTCCAAATTCTTTGTCTACTGTTTCCTACTTTATATCCTTAGCCAGCAACACAATAATCTGCAAACAAACAGAAAGTCACTTGATAGTCATACAAATATTACAGATATCTCATGTTCTTCACACAATGCAATTTTGTACATGCTGTAGAATTAAGGCTCTTTACATTACAGTGTGCAATTATAATTTTACATGAAACAGATAAAGAACTATTTTTTTAGACTGTGTGTGTACAGTGCCAAGCTCCATGGGGCCCTGATCCTTGGAGCCTGGAGATGCCAGGGACCTCTAGATCAAACTCTTGGATAAATTATCATTTTTCATCTAAACATTATTTAAAAGGCAGTGAGTCTATCCTTATTGTGCAGGTGTTATTTTGGATAGAAGCACCTTTGCACATATAAGGGTATATATGCTTTTTAAAAAAAATCTCTAGTAAGTAGCCAGGTTGGAGGGGCTGGCAGAGGTTCTAAGCAGAAGCTCTTCAAGGGAGCAGTGGCACACTGCTTAGCTTTAGAGACAATGCTATAATCTTAATTCCAATAAAGTTCAGTGTAGGAAGAAAAGGACCGTCTCTCTGTATTCTCTTTACTGCTGTCATGAGGTGTCTCAATATCTCACTAATAATATTACTATGCAAATCAAACTAATCAACATGCTCTCTCTTTTTTTTTTAAAGTGCTTTGGAAGCAGGCATGAAAACCAAGCTCCTTCTAGTGACATCAGAATTGTTAAGTACTGGGAAGAAAATCCCTCCTTGAATGGAGCAACAGAAACTAAGTTTTAAATTGAAAATTAATGTTATATCCCTCAAGAGAAGGAGGGACTGCATGTGTTATTCAACAATAGCTCTGTGGACTCGTGCTATTAAGTGCTAACCAGTCCTTTAGGCAAGAGGGGTAGGAGTTATGACCCAGGGTCTTGAGGATGGAGGGATGTTTTCATTTGATCATAAGATTCTGTAAGTGGGGAGTGTGTGGTACGGGTCTCTTTCTCCAGCAGTGAAAATAATGCAGGTCAATTCACTGAAGTTCGTATAATTCTGGACTTTCACAACCAGCATGGCTTGCTTGAATACCCATTTTATTTTTTTATATTCAGTGCCATGCCAAGGGTATTCTGGGCCCAGTTTGATGACTGAAATCTGCCCCCGTCCCTGCTTGTCCGCTGCAAAAAACCCGACAACCACCAAGTACTTTTGCAAAGGAACCTTTTGAGCCTTCTCTGAAGAAATCTCATTAATTAGCTCATCACAGTCTATCTGCCTTGCTTCTGAGCTCACTATAGACACTCGTAGGTCATTTGATTTTGCTGTCTCTCATTAACAGCCACGATTACAGCGAGACAGCAAAAAATATACAGTGATGTTTCTGAGTCAGGGAAATTCACATCCAACGACATTTTGTGAATGTAGTTAAGGAGATCAATAGGCACCTTTGAGTTCAAGTCACCTTTAAAGATTTTCTTGTAAAAACTGGCCAAGAGCTTGGTCTTATTCTCAAAACTCTGAGTTTAAATCCTCAGGGTAGCTGCTTCCTAAGTTTTGAGTATGCCTTCACTGATGAGACTTTAGTTTTTTGGCCATCAAAAAGCAATCCTTTCTCTGACTCCGTTGTACTTATGCATCCTATTATCCAATTGTGTTAATATTGATCCTAAGATGAGGTTGCAAACCTCACATTCAAGAACCCTTCAGGACTGATGACCTTTCATCAGTTTGCCTGGCGTGACTTCCCTCCTTCAAACTCATTTCTCTTTTAACGGTGTGGATATTCCTAATGTTTCAGACTGTGAAGAAGCAGCCTTCTTATGTGCAATGAACCTTGCAGACTAATTTTGACAAAGAGTCTTGAAGGCCACTAATTAAACCATGAGCCATTTGAATGTCAGGATCCTAACTCTGAAATTTTTTGCTCACATTGTTAATTTTTTATAAGAAAATATACCACACCTTGGCCAAAACAAGAAACGAAAACTCTGAAATGTTTATTTGTAAGCTATTTGCTTTCGACTTAATTTCTGGCATAAAATAATGTCAAACCTTGATCTCATCTAAAGCATCAAAAATGCCCACAACCTGAGTTTGTAGTGGATGAATTGCCTCTACCCTTGCTGACCATCTTGTCATACTTCGGCATTTTAATGTAATGCTAATATGCTTTTTCAACACATCCCAACCACAAGTAGAAACAGAAAACAGGGTATGCAGTGTTAAAATAATTTTAAAAAGTAGAACAACTTGGGGAACAACCATTGCAGCAGCTTCTCCAACAAGATTCAGTGAGTGGATAGCATATGGGATGAAGGGTGCATACTGATTTACCTGCAGAATTCAGTTTTGAACATCGCTGTATGCTGCATCCATGGTAGCTCTGTTCTCATAGCATTGTCCCCTGCAATCAGCCATATCTAAACCATCTTTTTTCGCTTCTCTAAAATGACCTCCATAATACTCTTCCCTGTTTTGGTGTGGATGCCAATGAAATCTACAAAGCACTAAACAGGACCCTGAACACACCATTCAGGATGCACTAAATAGAGAAGGCTAGGGCCTTGTGACAGAAGAAAAAAATGACACGTATGGCCCCACAAACAATCAGTCACTGCCTTCCCCACCCAAAGCCCATAGCCCTTTAAGGGCCCCTGACAGGCCAAGGCCTGTTTCCACTGGAACTGTTTTGAACCCCCTTTATACAGTTCTGTTTATATTTAGGATACTGTAAATTAGGAGGTCATACTTTTCATGACGAGACAGCCCCCAGTAAAGCTTGAGCCAGCATTATGTACATGCTGTGACAAACTGGGAAAAATGTGCATTATTTTTAAGACTATTATGTGTGAGTCAGTTTCCCTGTTCAATATGGTATTGTGGCCTGCCTGTATGCATAGAGCTAACTCCAGTTCCATAGCCAGGACATCAACACGGTGGGGGCACCTGCATGATGAGAGAGGCAGTTGTGCGTGGCCTTCAGAAGTTCATGGACTGAGTGAAACATGCAGTCTCAGTCAGAAGCCTTTTTAAAAACTTTGTTCTTGTGAAATAAGAAAAAATAAGATTCCTATTTATGTGATTGTTCAGTATAACAAATATTCAAGCATTCAAAACATTCAAAGATTCAGAAATATAAAAGTATAGCTCTTAACATGAAAGTGCTGTGTAAAGTACAGACTGTTTATGCAACTAAAGCTGAAGTCTGATAATAGTGTCTGAATTCTTCCTCAGAGACATCCAGTTTCTGTTTTGAGGTCAAATCACTTTCATATGACAGGAGATACAGGTCTCTCTCTCTCTCTCTTTTTTTTTAATGGATCATGCTCATTCTTAAGTGTGATAACATTCTTTTCAAACAAGAAAAGGAATTCTTACCACCTGCAGTTGATGCTCTGAATAACAAGACCACTATAAACATTTCAAAAGTACATGGGAAAGCCTCCTTTAATTCCTTGGCAGCATTTAGAACATCTTCAAATTCTTTGCCCTGTCTCTTATCTATCAGTGACTTAAATTCAGCCATTTCAACTTTCATCTTCTCAATATCTAATCCAAGCAAGTCAAAGCATACAATGATTCCAATTTCAAGAAGAAGAAGAGAGAGAGAGGAGAGCTGGTAGAACAGATTGCTGACAAGCTTTTATATAACTTGGAGCTTGTCAAGGTTCCTTCCCCACTCTGAACTCTAGGGTACAGATGTGAGGACCTGCATGAAAACCTCCTAAGCTTACTTTTACTAGCTTAGGTTAAAACTTCCCCAAGGTACAAATTAATTTTACCCTTTGCCCTTGGATTTCCACTGCCACCACCAAACTTTATCTGGGTTCCTGAAAAAACGGAGTTTGGACACATCTTTCCCCCAAAAATCCTCCCAACCCTTGCACCCCACTTCCTGGGGAAGGTTTGGTAAAAATCCTCACCAATTTGCATAGGTGACCACAGACCCAAACCCTTGGATCTTAGAACAATGAAAAAGCATTCAGTTTCCTTACAAGAAGACTTTTAATAGAAGTAAAAAAAAAAAAGAATCACCTCTGTAAAATCAGGATGGTGAATACCTTACAGGGTAATTAGATTCAAAACATAGAGAATCCCTCTAGGCAAAACCTTAAGTTACAAAAAAGACACACAGACAGGAATAGTCATTCTATTCAGCACAGCTATTTTCTCAGCCATTTAAAGAAATCATAATCTAACACATACCTAGCTAGATTACTTACTAAGTTGTAAGACTCCATTCCTGTTCTGTCTCCGGCAAAAGCATCACACAGATAGACACAGACCCTTTGTTTTTCTCCCTCCTCCCAGCTTTTTAAAGTATCTTGTCTCCTCATTGGTCATTTTGGTCAGGTGCCAGCGAAGTCACCTTTAGCTTCTTAACCCTTTACAGGTGAGAGGATTTTTCCTCTGGCCAGGAGGGATTTTAAAGTGGTTTATCCTTCCCTTTATATTTATGACAGATCTATTCTCAGAAAATCTCCTTTGCAATTCACCACTGGTTTCATCAATCTGTTCATGAGAAATCTGGGACTGCTTATGCTCATTTTCATTTTGGAATCCTGCTAAGTGCTCTGTGACTCTTGAAAGTTGAAATCTAGAATCTTGAAAGTTTGGCTCTTTTGGTGGCACAATTTAAGTTGGTGCTTCCTTACATGCCTCTTTCAAAACAGGGTGCTTGGACAAAATCTCTGAGAAAAAACTTTCAAAAGTCTGTCTTTTGTTGAAGTTCTTCAGAGGCCATAGCAATCAATTCAACTCCTTTAGCAAGGTGCATTATTTCCTTTTGAAGATAATTGTTCACAGGAGCAAAACTTTCAAAATCATTCTCATAACCTCAGCTAAGACCAAGAATTCGGATGATTTTGTAACTTCCAACAACCCTTTTGATTCACTGAACAGATTGCCATATCCATTCACAAAGTTTAGCAGAATACTCTGAATCTGTTCCACATTATTGAGGATTATTTCCTAGGTTTTCAGGTGACCAGTCTATCTTGTTTCTCTGAGTGTTTGCAGGTGCAGGCCTTTGTACAGCACACTCACTTCATGCCTGCAAAAAAATGTGTATAGAGACTTATAACTGAGTTCATCTCACACATGAATAACCACCAGATGGAACTGGTGATTCAAGCAGTGCTTGTAAGGTATTTGCTTGTTTAAATTTTGGTGTAAATGCATTTGTACACCTCTTTTACACCCTGACATAACATTGGTTCCCTCAAGGTAAGAACATAAAGTCGAGTTCATGGAGACCCAGTTCATGGAGGTCTTTCAAAATTTGTTGTGAGGCCATGAAATTGGGCTACTCCAATAAGGTCTCTCCTTGGCTTTTGCTATTAGTGTAGCATAAAACAAATTTCCTACATTGACAGCACCCCTTTTGTCACATTTCAGGCAGAATCACCTGACATCACAATTTTTCTGAATATCTTCAACGATCTCTTCTATAACCATCTTAATGTCAATTATTTCATTCTGAATTTCAGCAGAAATGTACTTTGCATTTTTTGGAATAGTTTTCAGTGCATCCTTGAATTCTGGAGCTTGTTCTGCAGTAAACTTAATTAGGTTGATGAAACTTCCTGAGGAATTGTTCAGAATAAGGTCTAAGTCCTTGAAGTTTATGATATCTTCATCTTAGCAAACTGGATAATTTTTGCCACAGTTTTTAAATAGTATCTGTTTCTTTCAGTTTGGAAGAATGACACCAAAACAGCAACTGTGGCACCTGCAAAGGGAAGTTATGATAAAGAAAATATCGTAATCAAATTAATAATCCATTAATGTTATTGAACAAATGAACAAACAGAAATAATAAAATTAGTACGTTTTTGGTATGCTGGATCTACCACATCAAGTTTTGGAGTTTTCCTTAAGATAAAGGATTTAATATTCCTAACTGCTGACAAGCCTGTTTTCTTCCCTCTCGGCATGGTGACTTCCGGTTATTCAGGTTGGGAAAATTTCCTCCTTTCTTAGTTTTCCATGACAAGGGTCATCTTTTCAGTTTCAAGTTGTTTCAGTGTTTTACCTTTAACTGTAATGGTCCATAATTGTCTTTTCTTGGGTTGTCCAATGCTAAGTGCTTGGAGCTAGCCTCGTAGTCTGGTGGGGGACGCAGCCCCTCAGGAACAGAATGGGGAGACAGGAGGATTAGGGAGATAAAAGAATCAGCAAGATGGAAACAGAATGTCTGTACTAACTAAGTTAAGAACCAGGAAACCATTTACAATGGATGACATAACAATGGATAATAAAGCCTGGAACGTAAGATGAGGTAAAGAGAAAGTCATGAACAGATCGTGCATGAACAGAGCATGCTGTACAGGGGTTGGTTCCTACAAAGTAACCAAGCCAGTCTCAAACCTGTAATGCAATATATAGTGAAAGTAAAGTAATGTGATGTGTAAAGGTATATAAAGGAAGGGAGCTTCAGTGTAACTTTGGATGTGTGGCATACTCTTTACCAACCTGGTACATTTGAGTCTAATCAACTCTGTGTAGCTTTACTGTATGCCAAATAAAGGAGTTTGAGTAACAAGACTGAAGTTGAACTGAGTTCTTGGGGAACCAAGTGGAAGAGGTATTGGGGGAACCCCAACATAGTGACTCAGAGTCCATTCATCTGGAGCAGGTAATGTATAGTTTCTTATATGTGTAGCTTTACTGTCAAGGATCACAACCCAGCAGTTTAGCAATGGATAAAAATGTAAACTGGAGAAGGTTTCCAGAGCACTGGAGGAGTGGAATAGATCTAAAGGAGGTCGCTATGGACTCCCCAGGGAAGTATTAGGAGAAGACTGGGGCTGGGTACAAAAGGAACTACAACACAGAGTGCGAAATAAAAAATGCAAAACAAAGAAGTCAAAAACTTGTTGCAAAAACTAATCCTGAACATTAGGAGCCCTGTTTAACAAAAGTAAAAAAGTTAACCGTTATGTAAAAAAAAAATAAAAAATCTACCCCCCCGCCATTTTTTTTTAAAAATTGGGGGCCTAAAAAAGCATAGAGAGATATATAAGGTATTTGCCATGCAGTCTAACAAGGTATTTTAAAAGAAAATTTAAAAGGTATTCTAAATACCTGTGTAAAAGAATGCTTGGTAGAGCATAGCAAATGTGTGTTAAATGTCATTACAATTTTAAAATAAAACCCATGGGCAACCAAAAAGAAAAGAAAAGAAAAGAAAAACTAATTGTAGCTAAGAAAACAAAAAGTCTAAAAAGCAAAAGAAAAGGTGCAAAGACACTAAAAGAAATCTGATAAAACTGTGTCACTTTGAAAAATAAGTAAGTAATTTTTTAAAAAAGTAAGAAGTTAAAATTTTTTTTATGCAAGTGTTAAAAACTTTACAAAATAGTAAAATAAAAAAATTAAGTAGGGTGGTGTAGTAAAGGTACTAAACCTAACATTCAGTAAAAAGGGAAAAGACAGTGCTTGGTTTAATAATAAAATCTGGTTATGGCATTACAACTCAGTGCAGCCTCGCTTGGGGGAAATCTGATAGTGAAACAAATTATGCAAGGAGAGGACAGGTGCTGATAACTCCCACCACTATCTCATAACGACGACCAGGTTCAGAACATGCCAAGTTTTCATAAGAGACCTTATTTGACATATATTTATACACAATAATATTGTACACAGCCAGTTGATTCAATTGCATATTCTGTGGTGTTCAGACCCTGTTGCCCTCTTGGGGTGTCTGGACCATGATTGTCACAAAAATGTAGAAATTAAAAAACATTACCTGTAGCTTCTCTTTTCCTTGTTGCAGTCCAATCAGCCATTGTATAAAAGTGGACTAAGCAGTTTTCATGTTTGATTAAAAGTTTGCCTTGAGAGTTCATTTTTCCAATTGCAAAATCTAGACTGAATAAACATCATATCAACTCCCATTCCACCAGCATTGCGAGGTTGATGTCACAGTCACTGGAGAATCAGATAGTTGATCTAAGGTTTCTTCTGGGCTACCGAGGAGCATTCCAGTTTGAGCCAGCCCATATATGCTCCAAAAGGAGCTATCCCCTTTCTCTCAATTCAAAAGGCACTCTTCTTCTTTTCCCTCTGAACAGGTGGATTTTTCACACCCCTGAGCGACGTAACTGTGTCAAATTAACTTGAGTGTAGACCTGGCCTCTATGTTGTGAGCACTGTCCAGTCTTTGAAGAAATGGAGTTTTAGTTTTGCGTTGTTTTTCCTTTTGTGGGGAGCCATTGCAAGCAGTGGAAGAATTTGCTCTCTCCCGTAACCTCTCTAACTAATGTCAATTCCTGGGGCAGATTTGCTTCCTGGGAACTGGGCATTAGTGTTTTGGCTGTGATTCCTGAGAGAGGAGATTGCCTGTGTAGTGTTTGACCATCTCTGTTTAGTATAAAAAAAGGTACACCAAGAAAAACCCCTCACTTTGTATCACTCTTCTAACGCAGTAGGAAACCCACATGCAAGGTGCTCTTCACCTGCTGTCACTTGACAAAGGCATGACATGTTTTCAGTTTTGGTTGTGGTTTGTATATGCAGAAACATTATGAGCAGACTAGAACAATTATTTCACTACTTAGCTTAAATATATTTTAAAAATGCCTCTGCTTCAGTGATTTCATTTTCAGCATCTGGAAGGTCAGTTCACTTATTGGAAAACCTTAGGTAAAATCTCAGATTTATGTAGCAAATTGATACTGACATTAAGCAGGCTTGACTGTACCTCAAATTATTGGGTTTTATTCCCCTGCATATAGAAGTAGTGTACTTTGCAAATTACCCACTGTTCCCATCTGACTTGTTACTTTGGTACACATATTTGAACAGCTCACCATGGCGGATGTTTATATTTAGCAAATTATTTATTAAAGTGGTGGCTCATTACAGTCAAGCATTCTTCAACACATTCAAATTCTGATCTCAGACCTCCTACGTTGATCCCCAATGAGGGCTTTGCTGATGATATGATTACAGTGAGCTCCTGGAAATTGATTGCTTTAAGAATGAGGTAGGTCGGGATGCACCTCATAATGAGAGCAGTTGAGTCTTTATTGTTGGGAGGAGGTGAGGAAAGGAAGTAGCTGTAATTCTGTCACTACTAGCCTTGTACATGTTTGTTTCCTCACTAGGAGAATTCGTTGCCTAGAAATCTATCTAGATGACTTTTATTTCAGATTAAGGAAAATACTCCCCTGATCCTGCCCCCTCAAAAAATCAACAGAAGTCTCCATATGAGATGTAACAGGATTAGGGGAAGGAGTATGGTAAAATGGTACCCTACCTCACCCTCAGTTATCTCAGTGGGATGAGAAGCTACCTGTCTCTCGCTGCCCCAGGCATTACCCAGAGAAACAGGCTGGCCCTGGTTCCCCATCTTTGGGAACAGGTGGGACATTAGGAACTCCAGAGGACTTCCTTTCCCCCGATCTGTCTAGTGACGCGCTGACACTACTCCAGCAGGGTCTTTCCTACCGGGTCTTCAAAACACTCTGGGATTGGGTTTAAGGCTGCAAACCGATTACCTTCCTGCTTGAGGGCAGGGTTGCCAATTTGGATTGTACGTAGTCCTGGAAATTTAATCACATGACATAATCTTTAATTAAAAATTAATCTTTAATTCCTGGAGACTCCAGGTCAATCCTGGAGGGTTGGCAACCAACCTTGAGGGATGTCACAGTGGCTCGTGAGTTCCCAGGTCTGAGCCTGAACACTGGAGACTCTGGTGAGGAAGCTTCCAAATTGCATTGTCCTCTCATCATGGTACTTCCTCCAAGCTTGTTCCTCTGACCTGTGTCAGATCCATCTGTGAGGTGGACTGCTCCCACACAGTTACTAAATTCCAAATAAGTAAGGTGCCCTTACCAGGGTAGTAGTTTTATCTTGAATTAAACTGTTAAAAAGGGCACGCGCACGCACACACACACACACACACACACACACTTCCCTCCCCACCAAATCAAGTAAAACAGACTTATCTTTCTCAGGAACAGGAGAAAACCTGTTAGAGGGTTTCAAAATATACTAAGCTGTTGAAAGGTTTTAAAATGGACTAAACAAACCCTTACACTACTTCCGACAGCCAAATGAAAAGGCAAACGGAACTATTTACTCTATATGTACACATACAACCCCCCTCCACCTACTTTAAACGGTAACAGTCCCTTTTGTGCAGTGGTGAAACTCGGCTCTTTGGATTGATAGCCCCAGAAAGGCTGTGTGAGGAGGGTAATGTCCCACCTATCAGGTTATAGCTTCACTCTGAGTTCCACTCACAGCAGTGTTCACATCCACCCCCCTTTTCTTCTTTTTTGTGCACACCCAAAATCTTCCTCTACAATGGAGATGCTGGTTTGAAAGGTCACTAGATGTTCCCCAGTAGGTTTTAGTGAATGGAGAAGATCCAGCTCCCAAGCAGGTGAATGCACTGGCTGAGTACTTACTGGGGGAATGGTCCACTCACCCCTCTCCCCCTAGTCAATGGTTGACTGAAAAGGATTAAAAAAGAAACCACAAAAAAACCCCATCCTCTTCAGTGCTCTGGACTCCCCTGCCTGCTGCGAGGTGGGGCTGCCATTGCCTGAGCTGTGCTCAGCTCATGGAGGTCTTTGCCTCAGGACTGGACTGGAAAAGCTCCAGCAGAACCAGCTGCAGGACTTGTCGCTTTCTCCCTGGATGCAGGGGTTGCTGGACTCTGCCTGTCAGTGCACGGCTAATCTCAGGATGGCGGGGTGGGGGTGGGGGCGCGCACGTCACTGGGCTCTGGCAGCTCAGCCCTTCCCTTCTGCTCCCCTCACTCTCCTTCGTGGGGTCTCTTTCAGGGTCTCTCATTCCCTAAGGACCCCTTCTCGGATTCCCCAGGCTGCTCCCTGCAGCCCCCATTGTCCCTGGTGCTGTTGTTCACGCCCCACAGTCGTTTTCACAGAATCATAGCTATGTACAGAACACAATCAGGAAGAGTCACCAATGATTCTAATCCCATTCCAGTGAGCATATGTTTCTTTTCTGGTCAGATGTCTCAAGATGCTCAGCACAGGACTGGGATTATTCGGGTAACAATGGACTATGAAAAGTTAAATCAAAATGCCAACAAAAAGAAAATGGAGGGGAAAAAAGACAAATAAATGAACAGATACCAGGTCTCAGAATATGAATGGTGTCAGCTGTTGCTAAAATATGGTATGCAATGAAACACAATGAAAAACAAAAGCTATAATGAAGCCTAGTGAGCTCCTGAGCTGGAAACTTTACCATGTTTATCAGCGTTTAATTACCTGAAAACTACTCTTCCACGCTATACTCCCTATAAGTAATTGTCCTAATATGGCTGGAATTGCGTTCCAAGCATTGATTTGATTTTTTTTCTTTTTTGAATACTAAGTATTGAAACTGGTCCAGAGTGTAGTGAAATATCAACTCCTTGTATGCGTTGTTTGCTCAAGACGTGTTACATACAGACAGGAAACGTTAATGTGGTAATTTGAAATAAGGGTAAAATAATTAACTAAGAACTCATCCTAGCTCCGGTGAAGCCAATTGATTTACACTAATTTACATTAGCTGAGGATCTGGCCCAAAGCTTTGAATTTGAAATGAAATCTTTCAAAGTGCTATGTAGCTAGGATGGAAAACAGCATCTGATTGGTGGTTTTGCATTTGAGGTTTTTTTAAAAAATTGATCTTGTCCCTCTACCGTTAATTTTTTTAATTTATTTTTTTAGTGGACAAAGACCCAGTGAGCAATAATAGTTTCCTTTCCATAGTGGGACTTTGGCTGTTTTGTGAAGAATATTGAACTAACATTGACATAATACACATGATCTGTATTCACAGAAAGGAAATTTTTAGGCCCAGATCCTGCAGTGAGCTTTCCATGAGTGCATGGGTGCACAGCTCCATCTACACAGAGCTCATGGCAGGACTTGGATCTTAAATTTTAATGGAAGACCTCCTGGGCCTCATAATATGGGCTCTTTCCCAGTTTCTCACTTGGGAATTTTCTTTTCTCATTAACTCCCACACCCTCTTGCTGTTGGATGGCTCCTGGAAAGCAACCCTTTGTCTATAGTGTGTTGTGAAACTCTGTGCATTCTATGCTGCAGCTGCTCGATCTGTCTAGGCATGGTAGTTTTGGGGCAGTGTGAGTGTCTTCTAATTAGCTCTCTAATTGAATTCTTTTACAGATATGATTTTATATATGTAAAGTGCTACTTAAGCTACTAGTGGCTCTTTGTTTTGCTTTACATGTCTCAGAATTTCATTTTATACTGAGAAGCTGAGACAGCTGGTTGCTCAAGCGAAGCATCCCTAAGACTTTGGAAGATGTTCAATGAGAAATCTGAGGATAAAAAGAATGAGTCAGTTAACAGAATGGTAAGTTAAATTGACACATGGTAGACCTTACATTTGCAAAATTAATTTTACTGAGAGTAACTTAGTACCAGATGGTACATCACACTGGAAGTTATTTAAAGAAAATTTCAGCAGTAGTAGAGTTCAGCATAATAGGCAACTTCTGTCTCAAGTATTTATAGAGTGTCAATCACCATAGTATCTAGGAGGTGATCTCAGAATCTTCAAAGGGCAGCACCACTATGGATCATAAAGTTCAAAATCAGTGTCAGTGGATGAACCAAATTACCCCTTCATTATCCATTTAAACGGGAGACCTATCATCTAATTTGTTCAGCTAGTGGCTGAAAACAGAGATGGAAAGCATCAGTTTGGGAGACTTGCAGCAGGGAGGAAGCTACAAAAGACCCCAGACATTTAGGGTATGTCTACACAGGGATATAAAACCTGCAGCGGGCACAGGTCAGCTGACTTGGGCTTGTGGGGCTCAGGTTCCGGGGCTGAAAAATCACTGTGTAGACATTTGGGCTCAGGCTGGAGCCCAAGCTCTGGGATCCTGCGAGGGTGGAGGATCCCTGGACGTCTACCCAGCAATTTTTAGCCCCACAGCCTGACTCCCACAAGCCTGGGTTAGCTGACCTGGGCCAACTGCAGCAGTCCTACGGGTCTTTTATCCCTGTGTAGAAATACCCTCAGTTGACTAAGTGGCTCTGATTGTCTGACAAGAGTCCCAGAGGTGGCAATGCTCGGTCCAAAATGCCAAATTGATCCAGCAACCCAGAGTGTCCTAAATAAATAAATAAATGAAAAAAACCTGGTGCAATATTATAGCAAAACCGGGGGTACCTTACCCTCAGATGTGGGATCCAACCTCAGGAGGATTGTGACATCAAGAACAAAGAGCATGCTGAGGAAGCACATTGAATATCATTCTGTAGTGGGTTTAGACATAGTGGAAAGTGTAAATCAGAGAAGGTAAGCTGTGCTGAGCACTCCCTCACACTAGTTATTTGGGGACATGCGGTTGATGATGCTACAGTCTGAAGGAGGTTTTTAATGGTTTATTGCTGCATGTTTAATACTGTACCTTTATTTATTCTCCACTCTTCACAGATCTCTGAGCTTGAGCAAAACAGCAGATGGTTTTAATAACAATATATAATATATAGCGTTGGCAGGCTTTGTTTTTTTCTTACATCTTTGACAGTTAATATTGATGTTTATGTTTAATCATGTTTTTAAATTTTTCTTAACTTAAATTTTCACAGTTTGAGGGAAATTATGGAGGGGCAGATAAGAGGGGGTCAGAACTCATTATTTAATGACAGTAGACATTAATTTTTAAAAAGTTAAGGTTTTGTAACCATTAAAATACAAATTTTCAACATCACATGTCAAACTATACAAAATAAATATCCTTAAATCCAACTGTTAAATGTTCTCAAGCAGTATTTTTCTTACTTTGCCTTTCTGTAAATTTCATTTATCGATGGAAATATTTTTTTGTCGGTTTGTGTGTGTATGGTGAAATCTATGTTTACCAACACTTACCAATAAAAATCTTATCCTTCCAAGCCACCCTATATATTGTTGCTGGAGAGAGAATTACTCTTTAATTATAGCTGCTTCTATGAAAATGGTATTTCAGTGTGAGCACAATACAGAACTGGAGCTAAATTAAATGTCTGTTTCTGCATAGAAGGTAAATTTAATCAGGTGCTCAAAATCAAATTAAAGTGGGAATCAGTTGTGAAGAACAGAAGTGTTATAATTCAGCTAATGACCCAAGGTAAAACTGGCAAGAAATTTGCTTTCGCATTTGTAACTAAAAAATTGCTTCTCTGATATGTTGCTGCAGTTTGCCTTCCAGAGGCCAATGTCTTCTTGTGAGAACAATAAGATTTTGCAGCTTTTACACTGATTAGTCCTAATTCATTACAGTGGTACCCAGTGTCATCACTATTTTCTAACTTGGTTGTGAAATTGGATGGCTCATTTCAACCCAATAGCCCCTGTTGCTACTGCCCCATGGATGAGCTTCATGTGTTCTTCAGACACATTGGAGTTTCTGTAGGAAACTGCTCTCTTTCAGTGAATATAAAATGCCTCAGGCATTTGGCCCTAACCTTGCTGCAGAATGGAATTACTGATTTACTCTGCCTGATCAGATTGCCAAACAGTACATTGGTCAAGCTTTTGAAAGTGACAGTAGGGGACTCCACTGAGCCTTGCCTGAGAGTTGTACGGCTGTCCTAATGCAATGGCAAACTCTTTCCCTGTCAACTGTTGTCATAGAATCATAGAAATGTCAAGCTGGAAGCGACCAAGAGAGGTAATCTAGTCCAGCCCCCTGTGTTGAGGCAGGACCAAGTAAACCTAGAAGATCTCTGACAGGTGTTTGTCCAACCTGTTCATAAACACATCCAATAATGGTGATTCCACAACCTCCCTTGAAAGCCTATTCCAGTGCTTAACTAGCCTTATAGGTAGAAAGTTTTTCCTAATATCTTCTAACCTAAATCTCTTGTGCTGCTGATCAGTCTGATTACTTCTTGTTCTACTATAGGAAAATATGGAATTAAAGAATTAGAGTTAGCTTAAGTTTGGTTCAGGAGACATATATGTGTTGTAAAGAGAAGCCCTGATTAACAAATAGAAGGAAGGCCTTGAAAGTAATAAGTTATAAGGCCAGAAGGAATGAAGTAGGGAGGATGTCAGGTTCAAAGAATAACTAATAAGATAAGGGAATGTTTCTAAAAAGCAGGCCTCTGACCTATAGGGATGACTGCAGATGGTTTTTAAATAACAGAAAGAGAATTTGTCTTAAAATGAGCCAACATGGATCTTCCTAACCCACATACCAGTGTTTATACCTATGTGAATACAGGTGCAATGGAATAAATTTTGTACAGCAAGCTGGAGGGGAGGAAAGGCCTTGGGAAGAAAGGAGATTGTAAATCTTATCTGGAATAAGACTGGAAATAAGCTAAAAGCCAATTTGAGACAGAAGTCAGTCCTTGACAATGACATTACTTGTTTGTTGAGGGTATAAAAAAGTAAACTCCTGAAGTATTGCTAATATCTGCCTGACCATGTTGTAGCCAACCCATATGGGTCTAAGCATGCCTGGGTGTAGCCTGTTTGTAAGTATCTTGATCAAATGCTTATAAATGTTTTGTTACTGTCTGTAAAGTGCTTATTATTAAGGCTAAGATTATGTCACGGAAGTCAAGGAATCCGTGATTTCCAGAGACCTCAGTGACATTTTCTGCTTCAGCCCTGGGGCTGTGGGGCTGGAGCTGTCAGCCAGCAGGGGACCCGGAGGTCTAAGCTGCTGCAGGTGGCAGGGTTCCCCACAACTCCCGGCTGCTGGCTCCGGAGCTCTGAGCTGAAGCGGGGAACCCCCACAGCTTCCAGCCCCTATGGGAGGGGCCCCTGCAGCTCCAAGCCACTGGCCTTAGAGTTGGGGGCCACCGCAGCTCCCAGCCTGTGTGAGTGGCAGGGGAGCCCCTGCAGCTCTGAGTCACCAGTCTCAGCGCTCCCAGCCCTCGCGAGCAGCAGGGCGGCAGACAGTGCTTTCACCCACTGCGGGCAGCCGGGGACCTTGACTCTCCAAGCTGCCGCGGGCACCTGCGGACCTTGAAGCTGCAGCAGCGGTGAGTGCTGGACTCCTCCCTCCTCATTTTGTCACAGTTATTTTTAGTAAAAGTCAGGGACAGGGCACAGGCTTCTGTGAACTTTTATTTATTGCCTGTGCCCTGTCCATGACTTTTACTAAAAAAACCCGTGACACAATCTTAGCCTTACTTATTATTTAGGCTTTTTAGGCATGTTTAGAGCAATTGTATAAGTGCCCTTTGGCCTTTTGATTTAATAAAGGAATTTATGGTTAAATTAGTGTTTGATGGTTTCCCTTATTAATATCAATAATTTCAAATATTATTTAATAATTCCAACTCCTACCTTCAGTGGATGAGGAGAACAAGTGATCACTGTCCTCTTTTATAACAGTCCTTAACATATTTGAAGGTGTTTATCAGGTCCCCTCTCTGTCTTCTTTCCTCAAGACTAAACATGCCCATTTTTTTAACCTTTCCTCATAGGTCAGATTTTCTAAACCTTATAGTATTTTTGTTGCTCTCCTCTGGACTCTCTCCAGTTTGCTCAAGCCTTTCCTAAAGTGTGATGTCCAGAACTGGACACAGAAGTCCAGCTGAGGCCTCACCAGCGCTGAGTAGAGCAGGACAATTACCTCATATGTCTTACATAGGACACTCCTGTTAATACACTCCAGAGTCGTACAAGCCTTTTTTTCAATTGCATCACACTGTTGACTCATATTCAGATTGTGATCTACTATAACCCCAGATCCTTTTCATTAGAAGTACCAACTGCTCAGTTATTTCCCATTTTGTATTTGTACATTTGATTTTTCCTTCTTAAGTGTAGTACTTTGCACTTGCCTTTATTGAATTTCATCCTGTTGATTTCAGACCAATTCTGCGATTTGTCAAGGTCATTTGAATACTACTCCTGTCCTCTAAAGTGCTAGCAGCCCCTTCCAGCCTCGTGTCATCTGCAAATTTTATAAGCATACTGTCCACTTTATTATCTGAGTCATTTACTGAAATATGGATATTGAATAGTACTGGATCCAGGACAGACACGTGTGGGGCCCAGTAGATACATCCCTCCTGCAGTTTAACAGTGAACCATTTATAACTACCCTTTCAGCCTGGTCTTTCAACCAGTTTTGCATCTACCTTATAGTAATTTCATCTAGACCACATTTCTCTAGTTTGATTATGAAAATATCATGTGGGACTGTGTCAAAAGCCTTGCTAAAATCAAGATATATCATGTAGACAACCCCCCTCCCCATCCACTAGGCCAGTAACCATGTCAAAGAAGGAAATTAGGTTGGCTTGGCATGATTTCTTCTTTACAATACTATGCTGGCTATTGCTTATAACCCTGTTATCCTCAAGGTGCTTACAAATTGATTGCTTAATAATTTGTTCCAGTAATTTTCCAGGTATCAAAGGTAAGTTGACTGGTCTATAATTCCCTGGGTCCTCTTTTTTCCCTTCTTAAAGATGGGTACTATGTTTGCCATTCTCCAGTCTTCTGGGACCTCCCCATTCCACACAAGTTCTCAAAGATAATTGCTAATCATTCTGAGATTGCTTCAGCTAGCTCCTTAAGTACCCTTGGGTGTATTTCATCAGGTTCTGCTGGCTTAATACATATAACTTGCCTAAATGTTCTTTAACCTGTTCTTTGCATATTTTGACTTACATTCCTTCCCCTTTGTTGATATTGTGTAAAGTATCTGGTCACAATTTACCTTTTCAGTGAAGACTGAAGCAAAATAGGCATTAAATGCCTCAACCTTCTTGATGTCATCCATTATTAACTCTCCTTCCCTGCTAAGTAGAGGACCTACACTTCACTTCGTCTTTCTCTTGTCCTAATGTATTTATAGAATGTCCTCTTATTTCCTTTTATGTCCCATGATAGGTGTAACTCATTTTGTGCTTTAGCCTTTCTGATTTTGTCCCTACATTCTTTTGCTATTCTTTTGTAATCATCCTTATCAATTTGTCCTTGTTTCCACTTTTTGAAGGACTTTTTTTTTTTTAAATTTTCAGGTCATTAAAGAACTCCTGATGGAGCCTTTTATTATTCTTCCTATCTTTCCTTTGGATCATGATAGTTTGCAGTTGTGTCTTTAATATTGTCTCTTTGGGAAACTGCTAGTCTCCTGAACTTCAATTTTCCTTAGATTCTCTTCCCATGGGACCTTACCTATCCATTCTCTGAGTTTGTTAAAGTCTACTCTTTTGAAGTCCATTGTCCTTATTCTGTTGCTCTCATTTCTCCCTTTCCTTGGGAACATGAAATCTGTCACTTTATGATCACTTTCAGTCAAATTGCCTTTAATCTTCAGATTCTCAACCAGTTCCTGCTTGTTAGTCAGAATCACGTCTAAAACAGGTGCCCCCCTGGTTATTTCCTCCACTTTCTGGAATGAAAAGTTTTCCTCAGTACATTCCAAGAACTTATTGGAAATTTTGTGTTTTGCCTTATTATTTTTCCAGCAGATGTCTGCGTAGTTAAAGTCTCTCATTACTACCCGGTCTCATGTTTTGAATATTTGTTATTTGCTCTAGAAATGCCTCATTGACTTCCTCCTCCTGATTTGGTGGTCTATAGCAGACCATTCAAAAGGGTAAAAAGAAAAGGAAACCATTCAAAAGGGTGAAACCTTTGAAAGAGCAATGGGGCCAAAAGTTGTTGTTGGGTTCTTCCCTGACTGTAGATTAATTCCAAACACTACTTTGTCTCTGTTGTGGAGGGAGATTGGGGAGAGAGTGGTTAGAAGCTGCGATTGGGAAAAGTTAGTGTAAAACTGAAATATGCAATCACTCCATTAGATGGAATATATTCAACTAAAACGGATGTGATATGTTGCTCTTCCATCTGTATATCTGTTCTGGAGTTGGAAGGAGCTTGAGGGGACATACCTACACTAGCTTTGATGGAGCTGGCATACTAAAGATAGAGTGTAGCTGCGGCAGCATGAGTAGGGGGAGGGGTTCGGTGTCCCAAGTAGGATCCTGTCCGAGACCCTAGCTAGGTACTTGGATTGGCTATCCTTTCCCATTGCTCGCATGGCTGGGATTACTGTTCTATGTTTAGTGGGTTACCTGGATTAGAGCTAGTGGGGATAGGTCTCCTGGAGCTGGAATTTACACCTTCCAGCGCTAGTGTGGAACAAAAAGTTTTCCTCAGTACATTCCAATAACTTATTGGAATGGTATACGCCATAGGCCTATTATTAGGAGTTATTAGCTAATTGAATTTAGAAGGTTGCTCCCTGACTGTTTTCATATAAAATTAGCGTGCCTCAAGAGACCAGCTCATGTTTGTATTTCCAAGATACAATAATAATAATGAGATATTGAGATAGGAGATAATGAAGTACAGATTTCACCCAGAATCTTGCCAGATAGAAAAAACAAACAATGACCTCACCCTTATCTGGTCTCAGTAGAAATCCAATAACTCACAGGCTTTCCTTTGGTAACAAAAGAGAGCCTGGGAATTCTCTGGATTGAATCCCATCAATCCAGAGTCCCAGATTGTGCTGCACATTCTCCCATTGGGTAACACTTAAAGAGTAGTTCCACTCTCTTCAAGCACCTGTAAAGGTGGCAGTGTTTGATCCATATTTTTTACAGAGGAAATGAGATATGGTTTTGAGCATTAAAATATGCAGTAAATTAAAGAGTTAAAGGAAACTTCCCAAGAAGACCTAGCCCTGGTCTACACTAGGACTTTAGGTCGAATTTAGCAGCGTTAAATCGATGTAAACCCGTACCTGTCCACACGATGAAGCCATTTATTTCGACTTAAAGGGCTCTTAAAATCGATTTCCTTACTCCACCCCTGACAAGTGGATTAGCGCTTAAATCGGCCTTGCCGGGTCGAATTTGGGGTACTGTGGACACAATTCGACGGTATTGGCCTCCGGGAGCTATCCCAGAGTGCTCCATTTTGACCGCTCTGGACAGCACTCTCAACTCAGATGCACTGGCCAGGTAGACAGGAAAAGAACCGCGAACTTTTGAATCTCATTTCCTGTTTGGCCAGCGTGGCAAGCTGCAGGTGACCATGCAGAGCTCATCAGCAGAGGTGACCATGATGGAGTCTCAGAATCGCAAAAGAGCTCCAGCATGGACCAAACGGGAGGTACGGGATCTGATCGCTGTATGGGGAGAGGAATCCGTGCTATCAGAACTCCGTTCCAGTTTTCGAAATGCCAAAACCTTTGTCAAAATCTCCCAGGGCATGAAGGACAGAGGCCATAACAGGGACCCGAAGCAGTGCCGCGTGAAACTGAAGGAGCTGAGGCAAGCCTACCAGAAAACCAGAGAGGCGAACGGCCGCTCCGGGTCAGAGCCCCAAACATGCCGCTTCTATGATGAGCTGCATGCCATTTTAGGGGGTTCAGCCACCACTACCCCAGCCGTGTTGTTTGACTCCTTCAATGGAGATGGAGGCAATACGGAAGCAGGTTTTGGGGACGAAGAAGATGATGATGAGGAGGAGGTTGTAGATAGCTCACAGCAAGCAAGCGGAGAAACCGGTTTTCCCGACAGCCAGGAACTGTTTCTCACCCTGGACCTGGAGCCAGTACCCCCCGAACCCACCCAAGGCTGCCTCCTGGACCCAGCAGGCGGAGAAGGGACCTCCGGTGAGTGTACCTTTTAAAATACTATACATGGTGTAAAAGCAAGCATGTGAAAGGATTACTTTGCCCTGGCATTCGCGGCTCTCCTGGATATACTCCCAAAGCCTTTGCAAAAGGTTTCTGGGGAGGGCAGACTTATTGCGTCCTTCATGGTAGGACACTTTACCACTCCAGGCCAGTAACACGTACTCGGGAATCATTGTACAACAAAGCATTGCAGTGTATGTTTGCTGGCGTTCAAGCAACATCCGTTCTTTATCTCTCTGTGTTATCCTCAGGAGAGTGAGATATAATCCATAGTCACCTGGTTGAAATAGGATGCTTTTCTTCAGGGGACACTCAGAGGAGCCCATTCCTGCTGGGCTGTTTGCCTGCGGCTGAACAGAAATGTTCCCCGCTGTTAGCCACAGGGAGGGGGGAGGGTGGAGGGGGTAGCCACGCGGTGGGGGGAGGCAAAATGCGACCTTGTAACGAAAGCACATGTGCTATGTATGTAATGTTAACAGCAAGGTTTACCCTGAAAGAGTGTAGCCAGTGTTTTATAAAATGTGTCTTTTTAAATACCGCTGTCCCTTTTTTTTTCTCCACCAGCTGCATGTGTTTCAACGATCACAGGATCTTCTCCTTCCCAGAGGCTAGTGAAGATTAGAAAGAAAAAAAAACGCACTCGAGATGAAATGTTCTCCGAGCTGATGCTGTCCTCCCACACTGACAGAGCACAGACGAATGCGTGGAGGCAAATAATGTCAGACTGCAGGAAAGCACAAAATGACCGGGAGGAGAGGTGGCGGGCTGAAGAGAGTAAGTGGCGGGCTGAAGAGAGGGCTGAAGCTCGAATGTGGCGGCAGCGTGATGAGAGGAGGCAGGATTCAATGCTGAGGCTGCTGGAGGATCAAACCAGTATGCTCCAGTGTATGGTTGAGCTGCAGCAAAGGCAGCTGGAGAACAGACTGCCACTACAGCCCCTGTGTAACCAACCGCCCTCCTCCCCAAGTTCCATAGCCTCCACACCCAGACGCCCAAGAACGCGGTGGGGGGGCCTCCGGCCAACCAGCCACTCCACCACAGAGGATTGCCCCAAAAAAAGAAGGCTGTCATTCAATAAATTTTAAAGTTGTAAACTTTTAAAGTGCTGTGTGGCATTTTCCTTCCCTCCTCCACCACCCCTCCTGGGCTACCTTGGTAGTCATCCCCCTGTTTGTGTGATGAATGAATGAAGAATGCATGAATGTGAAGCAACAATGACTTTATTGCCTCTGCAAGCGGTGATCGAAGGGAGGAGGGGAGGGTGGTTAGCTTACAGGGAAGTAGAATGAACCAAGGGGCGGGGGGTTTCATCAAGGAGAAACAAACAGAACTTTCACACCATAGCCTGGCCAGTCACGAAACTGGTTTTCAAAGCCTCTCTGATGCGTACCGCGCCCTCCTGTGCTCTTCTAACCGCCCTGGTGTCTGGCTGCGCGAAACCAGCAGCCAGGCGATTTGCCTCAACCTCCCACCCCACCATAAACGTCTCCCCCTTACTCTCACAGATATTGTGGAGCACACAGCAAGCAGTAATAATAGTGGGAATATTGGTTTCGCTGAGGTCTAAGCGAGTCAGTAAACTGCACCAGCGCGCCTTTAAACGTCCAAATGCACATTCTACCACCATTCTGCACTTGCTCAGCCTGTAGTTGAACAGCTTCTGACTACTGTCCAGGCTGCCTGTGTATGGCTTCATGAGCCATGGCATTAAGGGGTAGGCTGGGTCCCCAAGGATACATATAGGCATTTCAACATCCCCAACAGTTATTTTCTGGTCTGGGAATAAAGTCCCTTCTTGCAGCTTTTGAAACAGACCAGAGTTCCTGAAGATGCGAGCGTCATGTACCTTTCCCGGCCATCCCACGTTGATGTTGGTGAAACGTCCCTTGTGATCCACCAGAGCTTGCAGCACTATTGAAAAGTACCCCTTGCGGTTTATGTACTCGCCGGCTTGGTGCTCCGGTGCCAAGATAGGGATATGGGTTCCGTCTATGGCCCCACCACAGTTAGGGAATCCCATTGCAGCAAAGCCATCCACTATGACCTGCACATTTCCCAGGGTCACTACCCTTGATATCAGCAGATCTTTGATTGCGTGGGCTACTTGCATCACAGCAGCCCCAACAGTAGATTTGCCCACTCCAAATTGATTCCCAACTGACCGGTAGCTGTCTGGCGTTGCAAGCTTCCACAGGGCTATCGCCACTCGCTTCTCAACTGTGAGGGCTGCTCTCATCTTGGTATTCATGCGCTTCAGGGCAGGGGAAAGCAAGTCACAGAGTTCCATGAAAGTGCCCTTACGCATGCGAAAGTTTCGCAGCCACTGGGAATCGTCCCAGACCTGCAACACTATGCGGTCCCACCAGTCTGTGCTTGTTTCCCGAGCCCAGAATCGGCGTTCCACAGCATGAACCTGCCCCATTAGCACCATGATGCATGCATTGGCAGGGCCCATGCTTTCAGAGAAATCTGTGTCCATGTCCTGATCACTCACGTGACCGCGCTGACGTCGCCTCCTCGCCCGGTAGCGCTTTGCCAGGTTCTGGTGCTGCATATACTGCTGGATAATGCGTGTGGTGTTTAATGTGCTCCTAATTGCCAAAGTGAGCTGAGCGGACTCCATGCTTGCCTTGGTATGGCGTCCGCACAGAAAAAAGGCGCGGAATGATTGTCTGCCGTTGCTCTGACGGAGGGAGGGGCGACTGACGACACGGCTTACAGGGTTGGCTTCAGGGAGCTAAAATCCACAAAGGGGGTGGCTTTAAATCAAGGAGTAGTTCAGGCAGGAGTTCATGGAGGGTTCCAATAAGAAATGGTGCACCTAAGTTACTGTTCTTATTGGAACACGGAGGTTAGCGTGGCCTCTGATTGATACATGGCTAGATTTAGCTCGCTGCACCTTCTCTGTGAGTGACTGCAGTGTGACCTAGAGGAATGAGTCCCCTAGACAGGGGAAGAGGCAAATGAGTACAAAACAAATCTGGTCTATTTCTTGTTTCGATCCATTCCATCTATCTTTTACATCTTTGGCTGGCAGCAGACGGTGCAGAAGGACTGCATGCCATCCACATCTCATGGCTGCTCGGCAGAAGATGGTACAGTACGACTGCTAGCCATCCTCATCTCTTGCCTGCCTGGCAGAAGATGGTGCAATATGACTGCTAGCCATCCTCATCTCTTGCCTGCCTGGCAGAAGATGGTACAATACGATTGCTAGCCATCGTCATCTCTTGCCTGCCCGGCAGAAGACGGTACAATACGACTGCTAGCAATCCGTATTGCCTGCCTGATCACCATAAGACGGTTCAATAGGACTGACTGCAGGACTAAAGAGAATGACCTGGTCAAGTCACCAAAAATCTAGTCCCTGCGCCCATGTCTGCCCAGGCGCTCCCAGCCGACATGGCCAGGAGCACCTCGGACACGACGAGGACGGGTAACAGTCATACTGCACCGTCTGCTGCCAGAAGGCAATGGGTTGCTGCTACTGTGTAGCAATGCCGTACCGCGTCTTCCAGCACCCAGGAGACATATGGTGACGGTTACCTGAGCGGGCTCCATGCTTGCGGTGGTATGGCGTCCACACAGGTAACTCAGGAAAAAAGGCGCGAATCGATTGTCTGCCCTTGCCTTCACGGAGGGAGGGAGGGAACGGGGGCCGGACAATATGTACCCAGAACCACCCGCGACAATGTTTTAGCCCAATCAGAGTGCTCCATTGTGACTGCTCTGGACAGCACTCTCAACTCAGATGCACGATTATTTGCCGTTGCTCTGACGCAGGGAGGGGCGACTGAGGACACGGCTTACAGGGTTGACTTCACGGAGGGTTCCAATAAGAAATGGTGCACCTAAGTTATTGTTCTTATTGGAACAAGGAGGTTAGCCTGGCCTCTGATTGATACATGGCTAGATTTAGCTCGCTGCACCTTCTCTGTGAGTGACTGCAGTGTGACCTAGAGGAATGAGTCCCCTAGACAGGGGAAGAGGCAAATGAGTACAAAACAAATCCGGTTTATTTCTTGTTTTGATCCACTCCATCTATCTTTTACATCTTTGGCTGGCAGCAGACGGTGCAGAAGGACTGCATGCCATCCACATCTCATGGCTGCTCGGCAGAAGACGGTACAATAGGACTGCTAAGCAATCCATATTGCCTGCCTGCTCACCATAAGACGGTTCAATAGGACTGACTGCCGGACTTAAGAGAATGACCTGGTCAAGTCACTAAAAATTTAGTCCCTGCGCCCATGTCTGCCCAGGCGCTCCTGATCGACCTCACACAGGCGACCAGGAGCACCTCGGACATGACGAGGACGGCTACCAGTCGTACTGTACCGTCTGCTGCCAGAAGGCAATGGGTTGCTGCTACTGTGTAGCAATGCCGTACCGTGTCTTCCAGCACCCAGGAGACATACGGTGATGGTTACCTGAGCGGGCTCCATGCTTGCGGTGGTATGGCGTCCGCACAGGTAACTCAGGAAAAAAGGCGCGAAACGATTGTCTGCCCTTGCCTTCACGGAGGGAGGGAGGGAACGGGGGCCGGACAATATGTACCCAGAACCACCCGCGACAATGTTTTAGCCCAATCAGAGTGCTCCATTGTGACTGCTCTGGACAGCACTCTCAACTCAGATGCACGATTGTTTGCCGTTGCTCTGACGCAGGGAGGGGTTACAGGGTTGACTTCACGGAGGGTTCCAATAAGAAATGGTGCACCTAAGTTACTGTTCTTATTGGAACAAGGAGGTTAGCGTGGCCTCTGATTGATACATGGCTAGATTTAGCTCGCTGCACCTTCTCTGTGAGTGACTGCAGTGTGACCTAGAGGAATGAGTCCCCTAGACAGGAGAGGAGGCAAATGAGTACAAAACAAATCTGGTCTATTTCTTGTTTTGATCCACTCCATCTATCTTTTACATCTTTGGCTGGCAGCAGACGGTGCAGAAGGACATATTGCCTACCTGCTCACCATAAGATGGTTCAATAGGACTGACTGCCGGACTTAAGAGAATGACCTGGTCAAGTCACCAAAAATTTAGTCCCTGAGCCCATGTCTGCCCAGGCGCTCCCAGCCGACGTGGCCAGGAGCACCTTGGACATGACGAGGACGGCTACCAGTCGTATTGTACTGTCTGCTGCCAGAAGGCAAGGGGTTGCTGCTACTGTGTAGCAACGCAGAACCACGTCTGCCAGCACCCAGGAGACATACGGTGACGGTTACCTGAGCGGGCTCCATGCTTGCGGTGGTATGGCGTCCGCACAGGTAACTCAGGAAAAAAGGCGCGAAACGATTGTCTGCCCTTGCTTTCACGGAGGGAGGGAGGGAAGGGGGGACTGACGATATGTACCCAGAACCACCCGCGACAATGTTTCAGCCCCATCAGGCATTGGGATCTCAACCCAGAATTCCAATGGGCAGCGGAGACTGCGGGAACTGTGGGATAGCTACCCACAGTGCAACGCTCCGGAAGTCGACTCTAGCCTCGGTACTGTGGAAGCACTCCGCCGAGTTAATGCACTTAATGCACTTCTGTGGGGACACACACACTCGAATATATAAAACCGATTTCTAAAAAACCGACTTCTATAAATTCGACCTTATTCCGTAGTGTAGACATACCCCTAGACTCAGCTCTAATTAACCAGAGAGAAAAACCCTTCCTCACTTAAGCCTGGGAATTGAATAACCTCCAGAAATTTTTATGTAGTCTCATCATTTAAATCATCTTTGTTAAATGTTTTTCAGGTGTTAAGAACAGATCCTCGGTTGGTAAAGCTCCACTGCTGAGGATCTGGTCATTAATGAATTGATAATGGTATAAGTAGACAGCTCATCAATCATTGTACCTTTCTAGCGACTACCACCTCCCTCCCCTGTACTGACATACAAATATCTAAAATTAGTTTTTAAATCTGTAGGTAATAAATGAGGAACAAGGGAGAGAGAGAGGCAGGGACTTCTGCTCGGGAGCAGAGTGAACCTCCAGCCCCTAGCGGTGCAGTATCTGGGAGAAACCAGGCCTCCCTATTCTTTAGGTAAAACAGATCTGCTTGAAGACTGTTTGTGTTATAAACCCTTTATTCTTGTTATGATGTGTTCCTACTGCTCATCTGGAAAAGGCTGTTTTGGGTCACTGTATTCATGCAGTGGTCCATGCTCCTAAAGGGAAGGCTTTCGGGTCTTGAACCCAGTCAGTCCTGCTGAGGAATCCCAGTTGGTACACAGAGTACAATAGCCTGAGACCTGGTCTGAGGGTGGGAGAATTGCAGGATTCCACATCAGAGAGGTGAAAGCTCAAGGCCTAAAATTTGGTGGATTTTCCAGCTCCAAAACAATTTCCCACTGACTGGTAGTAATCTGGTGTTGCAGGTTTCCACAGTGCGATTGCCACTCTCTTTTCCACTGTCTGTGCAGTTCTCATTTTAGCGTCTCTGCATGAAGGGCTGGGGCAAGCTCAGTGCACAGGTCCAGGAATGTGGCCTTGTGCATCCCAAAATTCTGCAGCCACTGCTCGTCATCTGAAGCCTGCATTATGGTGCGATCCCACCATCAGAGTTCATTTCTCAGGCCCAGAAACAGAGCTCCACCACTTGCAGTTGCTCCATGAATGCCAGCAACCTTGAATTGGTTCTCACTATGTCTCACAGCAATCTGCCTCCCAGGAAATTGTCATGTTCCCTGTGGCTCTTCTTGCAGCTCTGCAAATGCCAGAGGATCCCACATCCTGTGCTTGCAATGTTCATGACAATAGTGCAGACCTATGCAGGCTCCAGGCTTCTGTCAGAGATAGTGGACAGTCACAAGTCCTGCATGGGTTTGTGGGATTTTAAAAATAGTCCAACAATTATGGGATAGAGATGGCCTTATGGGGGGGGAGAAAGTTGCATGATGGGAACTTGACCCTGCAGTCCCAGTCATTCCTACGTGACTCATTTTTGCCACATCATGCATTGCCAAAACTTTCCAAAAGACGGTGCACTGGATCATGGCGAGTTGCACACTGGGATACCTACCCATGGTGCATCACACTGTGAATAGAAACAAGCATGGGCAGTGGGTGTAATAGGCCGCCGGACCCCCAGTTGCAGGGTTTTGGGGGGAAGTTTTTTAGATTTATTATGCCCCATGCAGGTTCTGGGGTGGCTGACGAGGTGGTATGTGCTATTCAGCTTCCCGGGTTCATCAGTAATAGGGAGATCATTGATGAACCCAGGAAGCTGAGCAGCAAATACTGCCTCCTTAGCTGCCCTAGGACCTGTATGGGGCATATCAAAAGCTTCTTCTGGAGGAGAGTCTGAGAGACGCTTTTCTCCAGGCGACTTGGGGTCTGGGAAGGGGAGGGGAGGCACGGCGCGGCTGCAGCTGGCCCTGGACTCCTCCAGGCATGTGTGTGTGCGTGTGTGTGTGGGGGGAGCTTGGGGCTTCAGCCGGCCCGGGGCTCCTTTGGGCAGGTGGTGGTAGGAGGGGCTTGGGACTTCGGCCGGCCTGGGGATCGGGGTCTCGGGGCTCCTCTGGGTAGTGGTGGCGGTGGGGGCTCTGGCGTAGTATGAGAAACTGCTACCTGTAAGGTTTCAGAGTAGCAGCCGTGTTAGTCTGTATCCACAAAAAGAAAAGGAGGACTTGTGGCACCTTAGAGACTAACCAATTTATTTGAGCATAAGCTTTCGTGAGCTACAGCTCACTTCATCGGATGAATTCCGATGCAGTGAGCTATAGTTCACGAAAGCTTATGAAAGCTTATGCTCAAATAAATTGGTTAGTCTCTAAGGTGCCACAAGTCCTCCTTTTCTTTTTTCGGATACAGACTAACACGGCTGCTACTCTGAAACCTGTCTACATGTAGCAGTTACTCATATGTAAAGGATTTAAAAAAACTGCTATTGTAAAAAACTGCTATCTGATGTAGCAAATTCCTACAGATAGCAGTTTCTTGCACTACACCTTCTGTGGTGTGTGTGTGTGTGTGTGTGTGTGTGAGGGCATCTCAGGGCTCCGGCCACAGGGGGTGGATGGGTGGAAGTGGACGAGCCGGGGCTAGCTTCCCTGAAGTGGGGCTCCATCCACGCCCATGGAAACAAGCACTCCTGGTGAGTACGTGCAGCGCCGATGCAAGGAGCCAAGTGTGCATGTGCAGAAGTGATGTATAAACTGTGGCAGCTTTATCGAGATGTAACTTGCAGCTTCAAAAGTTTGTAGTGTAAACATGCCCTAATTAAACAAATGCAAATCCCTGGGTAGCCACTCATTTCAGTTTCAGAGTGTCTTATTTCAATGTAGATTAAGTTAGTAAATAATAGACTTAAATTAAATTTATATAAACCTCTCTTGAACTGAAATAAGAGTGACCACACTTAGTTTTGAAGTGGTTTAACTAAATTAGTTTAAAAACACATTATTAGTTAAACTGGAGTAAGTTTTTGTGTTGACAAGGCCTGAAGAAAATGCCTCTTCCCAGTGGGTTGTGTAAAAGCATAAAGACAGTTTTTGTTTAGTCCGAGCAAACCTTTTTGACTTTTGGAATATATTTCTAAACAGGCCTTTGTAAGAGTTTTGTTTAGCAGAGGGTCCTTTCCTTGATTTCTGTGAAGCAAATTGTTTGAATATTAAAGTTTTTGATGCACAGTCTGTTGATAAAAGACCCTGAGAATGTACTCCCAATGCAAGTTGTGTTTGTTAAACTGCCCGTGAGGATCTACTAGCTTTCAAACACATTTCTGGGTAAATATTGTGCGCATTTATAAGCTAGCCCATTATGGCTGCATGTAGCTTTTAAAAAATGTTTATGAGGATTGTTTGTGTATTATTTCTTTTTTTAAAACTACAGAGTTAAAAACAGACTAAGAACATTAAGCCACAGAACCCTGGGGTATTCTTGTATCAGCCATCAAATGCAAGAACATTCAGAGTTTGCATTAGAGCATTCAACATCCCTTATTGTGTCACAATAACCATTTACATTTTGTATGTGTCTGAGCTACAGACTGTACGTCCTTTCTGAAAGGGCAGTCAGAGAACAGTCTGACTTCTAATCGAAAAAGCATGTAACTCCAGTCACATTGAGACACACAAGCCATTTTGAGTGAACTGGCCCCTCAGTGACATAAATCTTGTTCCATAATTTATTAAGCTACTGTCATTTTTAAGAGAAATCATTGATGTTCATTCATAGCATCTGCCAGATAATAATGGAAATGATACTTCGGGACAATTTACAAGAGTAGATATAGTACAGTAGTGTTTGACTTTCTCAACTTTTTTTTTTTTTAAGATGGTTACATCCAAGGATGGAAATGGCAACATGTACCATTATAAAGTGATTGATTTAGAATTCAGAAAACTTATACTAAAGTTCTACGTGACAGATCAGGTAGAGTTGCAAAAATTCAGGGAGCAAGGAATGGATACAGATAGATATTGATACAGATACAATTGGATAAATATAAATGGCAAGAATAAAGGCTTTACCTAGAATGGCTCAGGCAATATGGAAACCCAAGGATCCTTCCAAATATTGGGGAGTTGTTTTTACATGCATAAAAAAGTGAAATATAAATTTGTTTGATTTTATTCAATTATCTGATTAAGATGTCTTTTTGAAATACAAGTTTCAAATCTGGTTGCAACATTTACATTCTCTGGTGGAAGGTAAAGAAGTTAACCCTCGTCCTAGGTGTATAGTCGTGATTAAAAACACGTGAATTTACATGGCATAGGGGAAAAATCAGCTGAGTCGAATTTATTGAATTATAGAAAATCTTACATAGTGTGAATAATGTCAGCTTGAGTTATTGTTATCAAAGCAGCAAGGATGGTTAGACAAAGGAGCAGAAAAATAAATAAATAAACCCAACAATGTATTGGATAGGAACAAATTGTTCCTGTCCAACAACAGGAAGTACTATTTTTATTTCTAAAATGATAAATCCATGCAATGGTCTACCATAAAGGTCACTGAAGCCCAAACACCAGTGTCATTTGAGTTAGAGACAGGTCAGAAATTATACTTGTCTGGTGCGGAATAGGTACTGCCAAAAAAGATGCATTCTGAGTACTGTATCTATCTCTGAATGGGTGCTATCTTTTCCCCCCCATCTGGTGCCCTCTCCCGCATTTTACTATGTATCTTTGTGTATGTGAATATATAACTAGGCTTCCTCAGTGACCATTCTGTGTAGTAACTAGAGAAGAAATGTAGAGGACCTGAAGCAGTCTCTCTCTGACTGAACTCCATGATGTACCTGTCAGCCAAAGAGGTTGAAGACAGAAGTGATATGGCCAAAGGTCATCCATTCTCACCCCATATAAATGGAGTGTAGTAAAGGGGATCTCTCACAGAATCTGGGGTGTGTGTGCTTGCTTTCCTGAAAATGCTCACTGAGAGAGCTCTCATCTGGGCAAATGATTTCCTTTCTCCTGTTAGGTTAATCCTTGACCATTTTCGTCATCCTTCCGCTATGTACGTACTTACCTACCGATAAGCCACCTCACCACAGTATCTGAGCACCTCCTGAAGATTAAAAAATTGAAACAATTTCTCTCTCTTTCTTTGCAGACAGGAGAAGAAACAACTTCGTTTCTAGAGGGTTTTTTGAATTATTGTTTTTGTATGCAAGTATGTGGATGTAAAGAATTATTGAGGAAAAGCTAAGGCAAAAATATGAGTTTTGCATTCAGTTCTGAATGTGATGAGGATAGTAGTCATTCTTAACCCTCTACTTACTTTTGCCTGTGCAAGGGAATTAGCTGTAGGCCCCAGTTTGGGAGGGGCAGCTCCTGAAAATGGTATGTTGTAGAACAGCCAGGTGGTTTGGCATGCTAGCTCTTTTTCTCCAGTCTGTGCAGCTTTGCAACTTTTCACTGTGTAACTGGAATATTGTTTGCCATTCCACAGAGGGTTCTTCCCCTTCTAGACAGTTATGTCCATCATAACACTACCATGCATGCACTTGAAGGGATTGCATGAAACACAAGGCCATGCTGTTTTCAGCGAGATTGAATCCATAATAGTAATCTGCTATTACACTGGTCTGTGCTATATCTGATAAAGAAACTGATCTGGAATAGACAGCCAAAATGAGATATGAAGTGCCAAGTTTTCAAAGCCCTGTGCAGTGGGGTGAGCCACGCAGTCCTACATGTGCAAAGCAACCAGCACATTGCGTGCACAGGTACCCATCTGCCCCTGTAGTTGCACACACAGATGGGATTATTTAGTGCACCACAGTTCAAATTCATTCTACGTCCATAAAGCCTGAGTAACCGAGCTCCATCTGGGTGAAGTATGGAGTGGAATGGACAGGTGAGGTGAAATCTACCCCTGCCCTGATGGAGGCCATGATACAGGGCTGCTGTGCATGGAACAATAGCTGTCAGGCCTTCCGAGCTTGTTGTATGAGTTGGCAATAATACAGATCCACAGCCCCTCCTCTGGCCCATCCGTGCACACTCTTTCTGTGGTAGGGAGAGGATATACAGACATCCATGTATTATACAGCTTCTTCTACAGTCCGCCACTGCAGCCCCTCTACAGGGATTAAATGGTACTGAAAGCCTTGCGCTGGCTCTCTGCATCATGGGTGAATTACACCTTTTGGGCAACTTGTCTATTATGCAGAACTTTTTGAAAACTTGGCCTGAAGTGTGTCAGGAAGAACCGAGATATGGTCAGAGTTAAATGCAGTCCATGTTTGACAAAAATATGGTTCTGAAAACCCTTTCCACAGCAGGATCTGCACACTTAGATCCATGCAAATCAAAGGACAATTTTGACTATCAGCCTGGGTCTTTTTTAATGCAGAAAGATGCACAACCATTTGACTATAATATACCTTCTGTCTGAAAAGGGCAAAATCAGGGTCACTGAAACTATGGCTAAAGAAGAGCTAGTAAGTGCTTTGTGATGGGGTGTATACACGCTGCACTGAAACTGAAGGGGTTAAGGAGCAACTCTGGGCCCAGGCAACTCTGCCCAGCCTCACCTACAAAGCATGCTCCAGCTGGAGCATAAGAGGTAGCCAGATAGCTCAGAAGAGGCCTGACAAGGCAGGGAGAGGCACCTACCCTGAGAGCTCCCGAGGAAGGGTGATGCAGGAACCTTCCCCTGGAGAAGAGGAGTCTGCCTGCTGAGCCCAGAGAGGCTGAATTTGTCTCTTACAGCTCAGAGACAGACTGAAAGACTTTGACACGAGAGTGGGTAGTAGGAACTCCAGGGTTTTGGATGTCTGGTAACCCTTACAAGGCCTTGGGCTGGATCCTGGTGGAGTGGGAGGGCCAGGGCTCCCCTACCAATTCCCTCCCCCAATTAATGAGGGCACAAAAACCCTCATCTTCTAGACTTCCTCCTCCGGGAGAAGGAGAGAAAGGATAAATGCCTTTTGAAACCCCCAGCAGGGATTGGACACCCATGGGAGTCAATAGATTAACCCCATATCTTCCTAGGAACTCTGTCACACCAGGGGGAGATAAGACTGAGGAGCAACCTAACTGGATGCTTGAGTCAAACCCCAAACAAAAGGCTGCTAACAGGCATGAAAATGGCCTTGGGGAAAGAGTAGAGGTATAGTGCAGAGGCCTAACCCACTAGGCAGCACCACCACTGAGCACCATCCATCACATTAACTCTGGCAAATATCTCAGCAGTGATGTGAATGAAATCTTAAAGCTGATGAATTCAAAATTATAAGATAAATTCTTAAGACTTAGGAAGAATCAAAGTTTTAAACATTTATAAATATTTAATACATATTTCTGCATTTTGGGAATTACAATGCTATCACTAAAATTATTTCATAACACTATAAAACATAGCAACATAACATTTCTGTCAGCAACACTTGTAAAGAATACTGTGGGAAAAACAAAGGCATAAAATGAATAATTAAACTGTTCACCTTGCATAGTACTAATATTTTTTAATACAAGCAGGATCGAAATGACCAATTTTTTTTACTGAAAGTTATACAATATGTTGCAATTTAATTAAAGGAGAAACTTAGCTTGACTTAATTGGAACTGAAGAAGATTAAATGATAAAGAAGGCTATTATTAAATTCCAAGCCTGAGCAAAATTAGATAAATCTTTTGGCACTCCTTTTTTGTTGTTGTTTAATATTAGAAGAGAGATTATTCCATCATTGTTCCATATAATTAAGGAAGTAACTTTTATGGTTGTTAATATACATTTAAGCATATACCAAAGTAGCAAAATAACCACTGAAACTTTATGAGTTTTCAGGGGAAAGTCAGATACTGAAAAATTTCAGCTGAAAGCTAATAGTTTGATTTGGAAATGCTACTCTGGTGCCTTATGGGAGTTGTAGTTTGATTACCTCGTGTCCCCATTCTCCTCTATGAGAGGGGTTCCCCGTCGGACTATGTTTCTCTTGCTGCACCATGGCCAGGGACACCCATGATATACCTCTTCCTATCTCCAAAACATTATGTTCAGTGAGGAAGCCCAGTGAACAGAGAAGAACGGGAGCAAGAGCAACTGAACTAAAACTCCCATGAGGCATCATGGCAGCATTTCCAAATCAACATGTTTTTGGCCAATTCAAATTTTTCTACAGAAAAACAATCCAATTTTTGACCAGCTCTACTTTCAACCACCATTTGCCATGGAGGAAATCTTAATCCTTTATACCTTTTTTTTTTTTTTTATTCTTGACCTAGAAAAACTTACTCAACTTATGGAACTGAGCAATCACGTAATTCTACAGGGCTACTAAAGATTAAGCTGTTGTATGTGGGTGTATGGAAATCTGTTTGCACTGGCTGAGGGGCACGTGTGTTATTTCCCCTGTTCTCCCCCATCCTCTGGACTCACTGGACACCCTCAACTACACTAGAAACAGTTTGCTGATAGAGTTATACCACTATAACTATACCAGCAAACCCTCCTAGTGTAGATGCAACTTCTACCAGCAAAAAAAGTGCTTTTGCTGGTATAGTTTGTATCAGTCCCCTGAACAAAATAAGCTATACAAAAAAACCTTTTTTTGCTGGTATAACCGTGTCTAAACTCGGGCTTTTGCTGGTATAAAGTTTCATGAAAATCATTCCCTTAACCATCATTATACTAGAAAAAATGTCTAATGCAGACCTGGCCCCAGATAATGTGGTGAGAAAAACCTAAGGTAGATAATGCACCATCCAATGGGTATTTCCACTGGGAAGTTGGACTCCAATGCTCTTCTTTTGCTAGGAATTTGTGTGTATTCAAATACACCCAAACCAATGTAAAAGTCTTATGGAAACTCACAAAGCCAGAAAATCCAGAGTTAAATCTGAAACTTTTAGAGATGCAATCAGGGATGTTGAACATTGTAGCAACTAACTCAGTATTTTTGCATTTGCTGGCCTATGCAAGATTATCCCAGTGTTTTTGTAGCTTAATGTTCTTAGTGGGTTTTTTCTTCTGTAGCTTTTTTTAATATAAAAACAATCCTCATAAAAGTTTTTAAAAGGCCACATGCAGCTATAAAGTAAATGCACACAATATTTACCCAAAATGTGTTTGAAAGCGGGTAGATCCTCATGGGCAGTTCAACAACCAAATCTTACAATGGGAGTAAATTCTCAAGGGCTTTTATCAGCAGAAAACTTTAATATTCAAACAATTTGCTTCACAGAAATCAAAGAAAGGACCCATCAGGCTAAATAAAACTCTTATAAAGGCCTATTTTAGAAATAATGACAGCAATGCCCCTCTGCCATGTATGTTGGTCAAACTGGACAGTCTCTACCTAAAGGAATAAATGGACACAAATCAGACGTCAAGAATTATAACATTCAAAAACCAGTCGGAGAACACTTCAATCTCTTTGGTCACTCGATTACAGACCTAAAAGTGGCAATTCTTCAACAAGAAAACTTCAGAAACAGACTCCAACGAGAGACTGCTGAATTGGCATTAATTTGCAAACTGGATACAATTAACTTAGGCTTGAATAGAGACTGGGAGTGGATGGGTCATTACACAAAGTAAAACTATTTCCCCATGTTTATTCCCCCCCTTCACCCTCCACTGTTCCTCAGACGTTCTTGTCAACTGCTGGAAATGGCCCACCTTGATCATCACTACAAAAAGTTTTTTCCCCCCCCGCTGGTAATAGCGCACCTTAAGTGATCATTCTCTTGTTACAGTGTGTATGGTAACACCCATTGTTTCATGTGCTCTGTGTATATAAATCTTCCCACTGAACGCATCCGATGAAGTGAGCTGTAGCTCACGAAAGCTTATGCTCAAATAAATTTGTTAGTCTCTAAGGTGCCACAAGTCCTCCTTTTCTTTTAGAAATGCATTCCAGAAATCAAAAGTTTGCTCAGAATAAACAAAAACAGTCTTTCCACCTTTACACAACCCACTGGGAAGATGACCTTTTTTTCGGCCTTTTCTACGCACAAACTTATACCAGTTTAACTAAGGGCTTGTCTTCACATACAGTGCCACAGCAGCACAGCCACTCTGGTGCAGCTGCACCATTATAGTGCTTTAGTGAAGATGCTACTATGCCGATGAGAGAGCTTCTCCCGTCAGCATAGTTCATCTACCTCCCAAGAGGCAGTAGCTATGTGGACAGGAGACGCTCTCCTGTCGACATAGCACTGCCTAAATGGGAGGGGTGGGAATTGTGTGTGTGTGTGCGCATGTGTGGGGGTTAAGGTTGGTATAACTACATCACACAGAGGTGTGGATTTTTCACACCCCTGAGCAACATTGTTACAGGTCTGTAGTGTAGACCTGGCATAATAGTGTATTTTTAAACTGATTTAATTAAGCCACTTCAGAACTCTGTGTGGACACTCTTATTTCAGTTCAAGAGAGGCTTATATCAATTGAATTTAAGTCTATTACCTATCAACTTAATCTAAACTGAAATAAGACACTCTTAAACTGAAATGGCAGAATTCGATTTTTCTTTTTTATAATTTTGATGGATAATGATGTTTATTTTTAAACATTTTTTTTCCAATTTTTTGTTGATTTAAATTGCAATAGTTGCACAAAATTATGAGCGGGGTTGGGCAATACAGTAGATGTTAAGATTCAAAAAGATAAAATTTGATAACCATTAAAACACAAACTGTCAACATCACATGTCAAAATGCATGAAGTAAATATTCTTAAGTCAAACTCCAGTAAGTTTTCAAGAAGAATTTTTCTCACTTTGCTTATCTGTACATTTCAGTTATCGATGGAAATATTTTTAATTGATTTATGTGTATTTAGCTAAATACACATAAATCAATCATTTACTGATAAAAATCCAATCCTTTCAAACCTAAAAAAGAACATATACACACGGTTTTGCACTAGATAACTAAATTGGTTTTTTAACTGATTTTGAGTTAAACAAATACAACTTTCCTTTGTAGACAAGCCTTTAGATTTTTGGGTATGATCCTGAAATGTGATGATGTGTATTTCTTGTGAGATGCAGAGCACCTTCAGCTTCCATTTTTGGTGATGCACAATGCCCAGAACAGATCTGATATGATTTGATGTCATTATAGTGAATGGCACCCAGCAGCTTGCTGGACTGGACCTTTCCTTTCCTGTTGCTAATCTGTCTCTCTCTCTCTCTGCCCAGTCACTGCAGAATTTTCTCTTATAGATCTTCCTTACTAGGCCAGAAACTCCAGAGACCTACAGAATTTCATTATGCATTGATGTGGAGTTGCAAGTGTACACATTTATAATATTGAGGGTAGGCTATTGCAATTTTTAGTTGGCCGGTCCTCTTATTAATATGCCATGTAGATTATAATTGGTTCACAATCCAGCTGACAGAACCCTGGCTCCTAGTATGAATCAATATATTACTGAAATGTTAGCTCCATTACGTGGGTTACATATTCAATTTAGAACAGGTTATAAAATCTTGCTTTTAATTTACAAAGAATTATATGGGGAAACACAATTGTTTCTTACCTCCCTTCTGTCGGGTCTTTCTTCTCTCTGGTGTTAGGTCCACTGGTTTGTTTCAGACCCTTTGTCTTCCCTACCCCTCTCTTCTCTTTAGCCTTTTTCTTCTCTTGATCTCTCCCTGCTAGTACCTATCCTTCTTCCTGTCTTTCCTAGATTCTAAGGCCAGATGGGATTATCTAGTCTGACCTCCTGTATAATACGGGCCATGGACCTTCCCCAAAATAATTCCTAAAGCATCTTTTAGAAAAACATCCAGTCTTGACCCCAGATCTCCAGATGACATGCCCTATGCTTTAACTACAAGATTAAACTTCTCTCTTGTCCTTAACACATGCCATAGCTTGCTCTCAACAGACAGTATCTTCCCAGTCTGGGTGCTTTGCCACTTCCTGCTCTATTCCTGAGACCTCGCCCTATGACCTCACTTTCCCACACATGTCCTTCACTCTCAGCTCTCTCACTGCTTTGCTATCACTTCTCATGCCTCTGGCTGAGCTGTACCTTGGGAATGAAAGGAGAATTAAGACAAATCACTGTTCTTATGTTCACATCTTGTAATTTAGTTTCTATCTAGAGCTGCTTGAAAGTGGGTAAAAACACTTTCTCAAAACTTTGTTCACAATTTTTCACACCTTTGTTTCAGGCCATTTAATGTCTCTGCAATGGTACTGTTCCATGAGGAGGTGTCAAACTCACTCAGTGTCAAGGCCTGAATCCCATGTTAAATTATTGCCCTGGGGCTAGGTTACAAATTAGGACTGTGTATATCCCTGAATTCACTGATGTTGGTGGGAGGTCAGAGAAACTTTAAGGGGAGAATTTGGTCTTAATGTAGTAACTAAACTTTTAGGTATGGTTTATTGATGTTTATTTTACTGTCACATTCAGCATCTCTTGGTGGGAAAATATTGTCCCCTTTAGGGTCATTGGTATTGTTGCCTTCTGTTTCTCTTCTTTTTCCAGCTTCCTGTCTCTCCCTCTTCTCTGTTTGTATCTCCTCTGTTGTTCCCTCTGCAATTTCCCTCCTTGTGATCTTCACTCCCACTCCATGCCTCAATCCATCTATAAAAATGATCAGCACCAAAGTTGATAATGTTGGCACTGAAATGTCACAACTGGATTTTAGAGCTGACGTCAGATCAGCATAAAAGGAGGCAGGGCAATTCATGCTTCTCAGTCATTGTTTCAGGCTGCCTGCAGATTCAGGCAATCATCACTGCATCTATTATGCTCAGTTCAAAGTTAGAAGCTTTTCTTCACAAGCATGAGGGCTAGAAACTTATATATAAAAAAAATGAAAGCTGAGATACTGGACAATTGGCATGTGTTCTCCAGGCCATACAAGTATGTTGAGATGCCATATATTTATACTCTTGATGTAACTGTGAGCTGTGGACATGAAAACCTCCTTTTGTACATGAAATCTGGAATGGACATGAAATTGGAATAGCTCCCGTCATTTTGGTTTGCAAGGAGAAAAGATGGGAATGACCAAAAGACACAGAGAAAAAATATGATGTACGTCTGCTCCTGTGCTTCCTTCTAGTTGTCTTTCGTTTCCCAAAACTGCCCCAGATGGCATTCCTACACACAGTCACTGGACTGACCACTTGGGCATGTGGCCTTTGAGTCTGTTTTAGCCAAATATCTACAAGTCAACAAGTGAGTGTGTCAGTAATTCTTGCACCACAAATTTTACTAGTTTTGCATTATGGAACAGAGGGAGAGGTTGTTCATAGCAGAAGCCGAACATCAAAACTGATATTGATTTAGCAACAGCAGCATGAATTAAAAGAATAGGCAGAGATTAGATTTGAAAGGGTATGCACCAATGCACACTCTGCACAGCATCTTTAGCAGTAGCTAAGCTTGTCTGTTCTGCATCGGCTCTCAAAATGTACTCAAAGCATTAATTACGCTCTCTCTTCTGAGACTCCAACTGTGGCTCTAGTACTGTCTCCAAACCAAGGGCCTGATTCCATGTGCGTGTGAGACAATGGAAAGACTCCCATTGATTTAGGAAGGAGCCCTTATCAAGTGAACAGTAGACAAGCTGATTCTCCCATCCCCAGGGAAAGTAAACAAACAAACAAAACTAACTCCAAATGGGACTCCACTGGGTCCTAAACCTGACTACGTTACAGTGGGCTGAGCAAACCAGGGGACTATATGTATATATATTAAAGTGATTTCATCTAATTGATTTCCACAATGCATAGTAACCATTTTCAGCTCAATATTAAAAAAATACACAACAAAAAGTCACCTTGAAATTTTTGTGGACCGCCAGATAGCACAAAAAGAAAAAAAAGTTGTGCCCAATTTCAATAAAAATGTTGCTGATTAAAAAATGTTAGCAGAAAACACTGCATGTTCCTGGGAATTCTGCTAATGCAAACATAGGCTAGCTTGTTTTAAAATGTGTTTGCGTTTTTTAAATTTTGCACTGAATATTTTGTGCAATTGTATTCCTAACTCTCTCTCTCTCTCTCTCACATGCACACACACATATGCACGCACACACATGCTAGTATCCACATATCCACAGGAAATGGGGGGAGCCAGTATACAGAAGAAGATGATTGTTCTATCATACAAATAATTCAGAAGAAAGTACAGGTTGGCCATAATATAAATGCTAATTTTAGTAATTTACATATGGTTAAGAAGATTTTAGTGGGAATGTGTTTCCCACAGAGGAGCAATTTATTTTCAACATCATTTTTAAATGAGATTTTTTTTTTCAATCAGAAAAGACAGACTCAGAATTAACTGATGATAATTGGCATGCATCAGCATCCTTGTTCACGTTTTCGTCCGAGGAAGCAGGAACTACTAGACATGGAGAAGGGACTAGTAGAGGTGGACCCTCCAGAACAGAATTTGTGCATGTTGTGTAGTGGGGAAGCTTACACTGCTGTCTGACCTGTCTGTGTATCTCTCTCTCATTGAACTTGTGCCATGTACCCATTTTGAGCCTTATTCCATTCCTATGAAGTCTCTAGGTGAAGGAGATTAGAGTTTCTAATGCTGCCAATTCTCTATTCTGATTTAGTTGGGGATTGGTCCTGCTTTGAGCAGGGGGTCGGACTAAATGACATCCTGAGGTCCCTTCCAACCCTGATATTCTATGATTCTCTACATTATAATGTTTGTTGTAGGCATTTTCCTGGTTATAGGTATCCATTTCCTTTTTGGCATTCCTGCTGGCGGCTAATCTGGTGGGTACTGAATTTCAAACAACCTTGCATCAGACAACAATGTTCTGTTGAAAGGCGAGGCTTAGAAAGTCAATGTTGAACTTCCAGTATTAACAAGTCGTGATAATTGGCTTTTCTATACTCAACTGTGCCCCTGTGTTCAACACATCTCAAGTGGCACTCAAGTAGTTGTGCCCTCCTGTGAGCTCTGTAGTTACACTAATACATAGCAGAGTGCATGCTAGATTCATAATTTGTTTTTAGTTGTTTAGAATTGGCAGAGCTTGGTTAGCACCAGTTATGTAACTAGAGATTTTGAGAGATTATTTGAAGAGCATTAGTAGAGCTGGATAGCACAAAGTGAATTGAAATCTGCTCTTCTAAACAGGTTTTCTTGACTGCTTCAGGCTACTGGGTACAGTACCTGGAGATACCTGCAATCTCTTAGCTTCAAAGAGGTTGATTTGAGCATATGAGAGTCCTTAACTCCACTTTCCTGAACCATAAAGAACTTTGATGACATCCTACCCCCTGTGAAGTCAATGGTAAAACTCCAATTTTACCCTTAGTTTTTTTTTTTAAAGAGATGGACAAACATTTTGCAGGAGGAGCTCACCGAGGAGCCTATCTATCTATCTATCTATCTATCTAGATTCTGCAAAGGAATGTCTATATCCTATATCTGGAACAGAAGTGCTGTGTGATGGATATGCTTAGCTGACAGAGTAGGAGTCCTAATAAAGTGTGAGTTATTTGCTTGGAGTCCTGTTTTGTGTAATTCTTTATTTATGACCCTCCTTTGCCATGATTTATAGATTTCATAACTCTTATTTTCACATTACTCAGTTGAGATCCTCTCTCCTTATACTCTTAAAATGAGTGCTTGGTTGTGTACATCATGGGAAGATTTTTGGTTATACAGGAAGGAAGGATATTAGAAGGAAAGCATTAATGATCCAGAGGCACCTAAAAATGAGGGTGGAATTCACCTAAATTAAATCTTCTTGAGAAAAAGAATGTGCTGACAAATAAAAGCAGATAAATTAAAGCTGAATCTGCATCACTTTAATTTACTCTCTCAATTTCGGTCCCAATAAACGTCCAGACTCTCACACTGAGGCAGGCCCAAAACAATTCTGTAAACATTTTGCAAACTACAAGTTGTATATAAATAATTACTCCAATGCTAAGATGGGAAATATATACTAATGGTCATGGACATTTAGAAATGTAGATTACTATGTTCACTACCACTGTAACAATCCACTACATAAGACATTAAAATCTATGGATTTAAAAATCTAATGAGAAAGGGGACAAAGAATACTAGTATTAATGACTGCTTAGAATAGAGGATGAAGGGTTTGAGTTTACTATTCATTCATATTTTAGGGAATCATCTGCTGTTTTGCACATGTGTAGCATATTAATAGGGTGCTATTTTCCTTTGCTCACCTCTCCTTTGAATTCAACTGTATCTGTTTAACACCTTTATAGCATTGCCTGTGTATATCATGAACTGGTTTTAATGCAGCACTTTAGATATGATATTGTAAATTATAGACAAATTCCAGAAGGCAAGGTCCTCTCCTGAAGATCTTACCTTATATATTGGGTAACATTTGGTGGAAGGATGTAAATATGAAGTCATGTGAATTTGCACTGTTGGTAATGGCAGGGCTCCAAGAGTTCCAGTTTCAGGGTTGGGGGGAATTGGTTTATATTTCATGTTAGAAAAAAATATTTTTGTAAGCAAGACTGTGGGAGGGATGGTTCGGGTCAGAGGCTCACTGGGAGAAGTGATTTTTTAGAAGAAACTTGAAGGAGGAAAGAGGCTGTTCTATGTGTAAGGGACAGCAGTCATGGCCATTGTGTAGCAGTAGCGTTGGCAACTTTCTAATTGCACAAAACGGAACACCCTTGCCCTGCCCCTTCTCCCAGGCCCCACCCCCGGTCACTCCATCCCCCTTCCCTCCACCATTTGCTCTCCTCCACCCTCACTCAATTTCACTGGGCTGGGGGTGCGGACTCTTGGGTGGGGTCAGAAATGAGGGGTTCAGGGTGTGGCAGGGCGCTCTGGGCTGGGGCAGGGGGTTGCAGTGTGGGAGGGATGAGGGCTCCGGCTGGGGTTGTGGGCTCTAGGGTGGGGCCAGGGATGAGGGATTTGGAGTGCAGAAGAAAGAAAAGGAGTACTTGTGGCACCTTAGAGACTAACCAATTTATTTGAGCATAAGCTTTCATGAGCTACAGCTCACTTCATCAGATGCAAACTGTGGAAAGTGTAGAAGATCTTTTTATACACTCAAAGCATGAAAAAATACCTTCCCCCACCCCACTCTCCTGCTGGTAATAGCTTATCTAAAGTGATCACTCTCCTTACAATGTGTATGATAATCAAGTTGGGCCATTTCCAGCACAAATCCAGGTTTTCTCTCCCTCCCCCCCCCCACCCCAAACCCACTCTCCTGTTGGTAATAGCTTATCTAAAGTGATCACTCTCCTTACGAGCCTCTGATGGTGTGGCTGATGTTGTTAGGCCCTGTGATGGTGTCCCCTGAATAGATATGTGGACACAGTTGGCAAAGGGCTTTGTTGCAAGGATAGGTTCCTGGGTTAGTCTTTCTGTTGTGTGGTGTGTGGTTGCTGGTGAGTATTCGCTTCAGGTTGGGGGGCTGTCTGTAAGCAAGGACTGGCCTGTCTCCCAAGATTTGTGAGAGTGTTGGGTCATCCTTCAGGATAGGTTGTAGATCCTTAATAATGTGTTGGAGGGGTTTTAGTTGGGGGCTGAAGGTGACGGCTAGTGGCGTTCTGTTATTTTCTTTGTTAGGCCTGTCCTGTAGTATGTGACTTCTGGGAACTCTTCTGGCTCTGTCAATCTGTTTCTTCACCTCCGCAGGTGGGTATTGTAGTTGTAAGAATGCTTGATAGAGATCTTGTAGGTGTTTGTCTCTGTCTGAGGGGTTGGAGCAAATGTGGTTGTATCACAGAGCTTGGCTGAAGACAATGGATCGTGTGGTGTGGTCAGGGTGAAAGCTGGAGGCATGTAGGTAGGAATAGCGGTCAGTAGGTTTCCGGTATAGGGTGGTGTTTATGTGACCATCGTTTATTAGCACTGTAGTGTCCAGGAAGTGGATCTCTTGTGTGGACTGGACCAGGCTGAGGTTGATGGTGGGATGGAAATTGTTGAAATCATGGTGGAATTCCTCAAGGGCTTCTTTTCCATGGGTCCAGATGATGAAGATATCATCAATATAGCGCAAGTAGAGCAGGGGCGTTAGGGAACGAGAGCTGAGGAAGCGTTGTTCTAAATCAGCCATAAAAATGTTGGCATACTGTGGGGCCATGCGGGTACCCATAGCAGTGCCGCTGATTTGAAGGTATACATTGTCCCCAAATGTAAAATAGTTATGGGTAAGGACAAAGTCACAAAGTTCAGCCACCAGGTTAGCCGTGACATTATCGGGGATAGTGTTCTTGACGGCTTGTAGTCCATCTTTGTGTGGAATGTTGGTGTAGAGGGCTTCTACATCCATAGTGGCCAGGATGGTGTTATCAGGAAGATCACCGATGGACTGTAGTTTCCTCAGGAAGTCAGTGGTGTCTCGAAGATAGGTGGGAGTGCTGGTAGCATAGGGCCTGAGGAGGGAGTCTACATAGCCTGCCAATGCCTGAGATGATGGGGTGCCCAGGATTTCTAGGTTTATGGATCTTGGGTAGTAGATAGAATATCCCAGGTCGGGATTCCAGGGGTGTGTCTGTGAGGATTTGATCTTGTGCTTTTTCAGGGAGTTTCTTGAGCAAATGCTGTAGTTTCTTTTGGTAACTCTCAGTGGGATCAGAGGGTAATGGCTTGTAGAAAGTGGTGTTGGAGAGCTGCCAAGCAGCCTCTTGTTCATATTCCAACCTATTCATGATGACAACAGCACCTCCTTTGTCAGCCTTTTTGATTATGATGTCAGAGTTGTTTCTGAGGCTGTGGATGGCATTGCGTTCTGCACGGCTGAGGTTGTGGGGCAAGTGATGCTGCTTTTCCACAATTTCAGCCCGTGCACATCGGCGGAAGCACTCTATGTAGAAGTCCAGTCTGCTGTCTCGACCTTCAGGAGCAGTCCGCCTAGAATCCTTCTTTTTGTAGTGTTGGTAGGGAGGTCTCTGTGGATTAGTATGTTGTTCAGAGGTGTGTTGGAAATATTCCTTGAGTTGGAGACGTCGAAAATAGGATTCTAGGTCACCACAGAACTGTATCATGTTCGTGGGGGTGGAGGGGCAGAAGGAGAGGCCCCGAGATAGGACAGCTGCTTCTGCTGGGCTAAGAGTATAGTTGGATAGGTTAACAATATTGCTGGGTGGGTTGAGGGAACCATTGCTATGGCCCCTTGTGGCATGTAGTAGTTTAGAAAGTTTAGTGTCCTTTTTCTTTTGTAGAGAAGCAAAGTGTGTGTTGTAAATGGCTTGTCTAGTTTTAGTAAAGTCCAGCCACGAGGAAGTTTGTGTGGAAGGTTAGTTTTTTATGAGAATATCCATTTTTGAGAGCTCATTCTTTATCTTTCCCTGTTTGCTCTAGAGGATGTTGATCAGGTGGTTCCGCAATTTCTTTGAGAGCGCGTGGCACAAGCTGTCAGCATAGTCTGCGTGGTATGTAGATTGTAATGGATTTTTTACCTTCAGTCCTTTTGGTACGATGTCCATCTGTTTGCATTTGGAAAGGAAGATGATGTCTGTCTGTATCTGTACACGTTTTTTCATGCAGTTGATAGATTTCCACTTCATACGGCTAAATGCAGTGCCTTGTATAATGACAGGTTTCAGAGTAACAGCCGTGTTAGTCTGTATTCGCAAAAAGAAAAGGAGTACTTGTGGTACCTTAGAGACTAACCAATTTATTTGAGCATAAGCTTTCGTGAGCTACAGCTCACTTCATCGGATGCATACTGTGGAAAGTGTAAAAGATCTTTTTATACACACAAAGCATGAAAAAATACCTCCCCCCACCCCACTCTCCTGCTGGTAATAGCTTTCTAAAGTGATCACTCTCCTTACAATGTGTATGATAATCAAGGTGGGCCATTTCCAGCACAAATCCAGGGTTTAACAAGAACGTCTGGGGGGGGGGGTAGGAAAAAACAAGGGGAAATAGGTTACCTTGCATAATGACTTAGCCACTCCCAGTCTCTATTCAAGCCTAAGTTAACTGTATCCAATTTGCAAATGAATTCCAATTCAACAGTCTCTCGCTGGAGTCTGGTTTTGAAGTTTTTTTGTTGTAATATTGCAACTTTCATGTCTGTAATCGCGTGACCAGAGAGATTGAAGTGTTCTCCGACTGGTTTATGAATGTTATAATTCTTGACATCTGATTTGTGTCCATTTATTCTTTTACGTAGAGACTGTCCAGTTTGACCAATGTACATGTTAGAGGGGCATTGCTGGCACATGATGGCATATATCACATTGGTGGATGTGCAGGTGAACGAGCCTCTGATAGTGTGGCTGATGTTATTAGGCCCTGTGATGGTGTCCCCTGAATAGATATGGGCTCTGGGCTGGAGCCAAGGGATTCGGAGTGCGGGAGGGGGCTCAGGGCTGGGGCAGAGGCAGGGGGTTGAGGTGTGCGAGGGGGTGTGGGCTCCAGTTGGCGGTGTGAGCTCTGGGGTGGAGCAGGGGATGAGGGGCTTGGGGTGCAGAAGGGGCTCTGGGCTGGGGGAGGGGGTTGGGGTGAGGGAGGAGGTGCAGGAGAGGGTGTGGGGTTCAGGCTCAAAGAGGGAGTTTGGATGTGGGAGGGGGCTCAGGGCTGGGGCAGGGGGTTGGGGTGATGGAGGAGGTGTGGGGTGCAGGCTCCAGGAGGAGGCTTAGGGCTGGGGCAGGGGGTTGGGGTGTGGGCTCTGGGAGGGAGTTAGAGTGTGCAAGGGGGTTCCGACTGGGGCTTGGGGTTGGGGTGCGGGAGGGGGTTCAGGGTGCAGGCTCCAGCCAGGTCAGTGGCACAGCAGGGCTAAGGCAGGCTCCCTGCCTGGCTCCGTGCAGTTCCTGGAAGTGGCCGGCATGTCCAGCTCCTAGGCGGAGGGGCCAGGGGGCTCTGTGTGCTTCCCATGCCTGCAGGGGCCACTCCTGCAGCTCCCACTGGCCACAGTTCCCGGACAATGGGAGCTGCAGAGGCGGTGCTCGGGGCGGGGGCAGTGCGCAAAGCTTTCCTGATCGCCTCTGTGCCTAGGGGCCACAGGGACATGCTGGCCGATTCTGGGAGCTGCATGGGGCCAGGCACAGAGCCTGCCTTAGCCCCGCTGTGCCACTGCATGGACTTTTAATGACCGGAGCCGTCAGGGTCCCTTTTCAACTGAGTGTTTCAGTCGAAAACCAGACGCCTGGCAACCACATATAGGAGGTGTGTTATGGCTCACTGGACTGGTGGGAGAAATGTGTGAAAAGGATCTGGGATAATTTGGTAATTCTAAAGAATGGAAACTGGAGTCTGAAGTTTACAGCAACTCCGCCTGATGCTATTTGAGGGAAATAAGAGTAATCATTTGGTGGTTTCAAAATCACAGTGTACACCTACTGAGAATATGGTACGTTGTATGGGCACACTAATAATTATAATTATACAGTTAGATGAGCTATTTTTATTAATTTGTCAAAATGAGTTTATCCAAATACAAAATTGTCAAACTTCATCCAGAATCAGAGATTTCCCCCCCGAAATTTACTGAGTTCTAAAGGTTAACTGGAAATTGATAATGGGCAACTCCAGCAACACCTGGAATCCACAAACTTCCTGAATCCTTGTCAGTCTGGTTTCAATCCTAGGTATGGAACCCAGGGCCCAATCCAACTCCCACTGAGATGAATGGGAGTCTTTCCATTGACCTCAATGGGAGTTGGATGGACAGTATTGATTTTGTTTTCTTGTTATGTACACCAGTGGCTCTCAACCTTTCCAAACTACTGTTCCTCCTTCAGGCGTCTGATTTGTCTTGCTTACCCGCCAATTTTCACCCTCACTTAAACACTACTTGCTTATGTGTACCCCTGGTTGAGACCCACTGATGTACACCATCTTCTAACCTACAAAAATGAAATCCTCTCTAAGGTGCTTTGCTGAGTGATATTGTCCATCTAATAATCTACCCCTGGCAGTGGACTTGGACTACTTGATACTGTTGACTATAAAGTACTGTATTGTTGATTTGCTTCTAGGATCCTGGGGGGGTTGATGGTGTGACATCTGAATAGATTCACTGCTTCTTAGAGAGGTCCCACAGCTCGGTAACACCTCATCCTCCCTGGCTGACATGGTGACTTTGATGAAAGCTAATAGGTTGCAGCTCAGTCATAGTCACAAGATAGAGATGATATTTAATGGCAGACGGCAGATTATATAGTTGCAAGGTAGGGTGGTGACAGCACTACATATTGAGGGCTGATAGATGCCTTTTGTCAAAATAGTTTGTTTCCTTACACCTCTTTGGATCCATCGCTACACTTATATCCTTAGGTGGCAGTGGTGGCCTATAATGCCTTTCATCTTTGATAGCTGGCCAGGATGGCCATCTCCCTGACCCACACCTCTTGGTGTCCATCACTCATTTGTTACCTCCAGGCTAAGCAAATGCAATGTTTTCTATTTAGGGCTACCCTTGAAGACTACAGAGACACTTCCGCTGGTGCAGAAAGTACCCTCCTGCCTCCTGAGTGTGGCAGATATTGTTACAACATAACCTCTAGGCTCAAGTCTCTGCTCTGTCTCTTATTTGTTTCTGGGAGCAATTGAAGACCTTGCTGCCTATTATCCTTTAAAGTCTTGCTTGCTGATGAAACTGGTTACCTGAGGCCTCGTGTAGAGTAGAGTTATTGGTTATGTTGAACATGCTAACTGATTGCCAAGGCCGAGTCTAGAGTGAACTATGACAATCAGGGCCGTCCTTAGGATTTATGGGACCCTATCCAGTATTATTAAACTGGTGCCCCTATGCCCGACAGCAGCCCGGGCTCGCATGTGTATTTTAGATAAGGATTTATTTTGAAGGATTTATTTAAAAAACAATATGTCTAAAGATCCAAACATTTAAGGCTAAAGATGAATACTCAGATTGTGCATCTAAAAATCTATGCAAGGATTTTTTAGAGATGTGATTTTATAATCTTCAGCAACACACTAATGAAATATTTTTATAGAAAATTTTAAACTAAGGTCCTGTAGACTAACGTGTTCTGAGTAAACTGTGGGCTTGTCCACACTGGCACTTTACAGTGCTCCAACTTTCTTGCTGAGATGTGTGAAAAAACACCCCCCTGAGTGCAGAAAGTTTCAGTGCTGTAAAGCACCAGTGTAGACAGTGCAGCAGCGCTGGGAGCCACGCCCCTCGTGGAGGTGGGTTTTTTTTAGAGCGCTGGGAGAGCTCCCTCCCAGTGCTGGTGCAGGGACTACACAACCCACAGTAAAGTGCTGCTGCGGCAGTGCTTGAGCGTTACCAGTGTAGACTAGCCCTGTTTTTGTCAGTAAATTCAAAAACTGACAGTCTATACCTGGGGGTTTTCAAATGCCTTTGAAATGGCTTCATTACCCCTTGAATGGCTCTTTAACAGTTTCAGTGTGGTGCTAATAGGTCTGGCAGGCTGGAGGCTTTTTCACTTTTAAGTACTAGATCCCCTCTGGAGGAAGACTCACCAGGCTGCAGCAGCCAGCTGTGGTGGGAGCCTGCAGGAAGGGTCAGATTAGAACAGGGATAGGAAGTGGCGGGAGGGTGGACACTAAGATCCAGGGTTGCCCCAAATTTTCTGCTGCGTATGCCTAAGGATGGCCCTGGTGACAATTGTGAAGTATCTACATTAGTATTTACAATGGTGTTAGTGAAGACACATTACAACATGACAAAAAACTCTAATTTAAACAAGCCTGAGAGACCACCTGTCACCGTAACCGCCACAGAGGTAGCTGAGTTTGGCAGGGATGCTCTTCCTGTCAGGTCCTAGCATAGGACCCTGAGGCTGGTGGCAAGGCTTTGGAATTTGCTCCCCTTTGTGACCTGCAGGAACCTGAGCATGGGGAGTGTGAGAACAAGATTTAAGGCTGTGTGTGATGGTTAGTGATTTTGTGGCTGTTTGCATTTAGTTTAGTTTCATTTTAGGCTTATTTTATTTTTTTGTTAATTTGATCAGTTTGGGATGAATATGTGGTGTAATTAAGTCCTGGTGAGTGACAGTCATGGGAGTGGTAGTTCGAAAGGGTAGTTTATTGAAACCATGTGTCTTTAAATCCTTTTTTTGTATTCAATTCACCTAGCTCTAACAGTGATGGATGGTGTATTAAATTTAAAAAAATAAATGAATTAAATTTGGAGCAGAGAGAGGGTTATGTGTGTCATGCTCAAGAAGCACACAATTTTTATGTATATCTAATCTAGAAGGACCAGGGAGACAACCATTCACCTGGAGTATTTTATGCTAAGTAGGGGGTTGGTAGCAGCATGTTCAATTTACTCTCTAGAAATAATCTGTCGATAATTTACCCTCTGGAGATAATCTGCCAAAGCCCTCTTGCTACTACTGGTGTGGGGTTTGAAGAAAGAGCCATGACATAAACCTTGCAGAATTACCATAAAGCATGAAATAATTTGGCACCATTAACTGTCTCTGCTCAAGAGAAACCCAGGACTGGAATAACAATAGTTCTGGTGCACTGACAGAGCTGTTTGCATGAATGAAGCTTGCACAATGTTACTCTGGCTCAAACAGGGCTATTTACTAGTCTCTTACTTTGATGAGCAGCAACATTCACTCACTTTCCCCCCCAGCATAATTGAAGGGATACATGAACTCAAAAGATCAGAATAGGGCCTTTAATACATGAGTACACTAGATGGGGCTATTTGCTCGCTTTAAAATGCTTTATTTCAAAGACAAAGCGGGTGAGGTAATATCTTTTACTGGACCAACTTCAGTTGCGGACAGAGACAAGCTTTCAATAGGGTTGCCAGGTGTCCGTTTTTTGACTGGAAGACTAGGTCAAAAAGGGACCCTGGTGGCTCCGGTCAGCACCGCCGACCGGGCCGTTAAAAGTCTGGTCAATGGTGCTGCAGGGCTAAGGCAGGCTAGTCCCTACCTGTCCTGGCACCCTGTCGCACCCTGGAAGTGGCCAGCAGTAGGTCCGGGTCCTAGGCGCGGGGGGGAGGAGGGACACGGGGCTCCACACGCTGCCCCTGCCCGGAACACAGGCTCTGCACTCCCATTGGCTGGGTACCACAGCCAATGGGAGTTGGGAGGGGGCAGTGCCTGTGGGCGAGAGCAGTGTGCAGAGCCTCCTGCCTCCCCCCGCCTAGGAGCTGGACCTGTTGGCCACTTCTGGGGTGCAGGACAGGCAGGGAGTCTGACTTAGCCCTATTGCACCGCTGACTGAGGTAAGTGGGTGCCCCAACCCCAAACCCTATCCCTCTGCCCCAGCCCTGAGCCCCCCCAACCCAGAGCCCCCTTCTGCACCCCAAACCCCTCATCCCCATCCTCACCCCCACCCCAGAGCCTGCACTCCCAGCCCAGAATCCATACCCCCTCCCACACCCCAACCCCCTACCTCAACCTACAGCCCCCTCCCACATTCTGAATTCCTTGGCCCCACACCCCAGCCTGCCCCCTCATACACCCCAAACCCCTCATCTCCAGCCCCACCCCAGAGCCTGCAGCTTCTGCTGAAGCTCTCACCCTTTCCTGCACCCCTGCCCCAGCCCAGTGAAAGTGAGTGAAAGTAGGGGAGAGTGAGCCACTGAGGGAGCGGGAATGTAGTGAGCAGGGGGCGGGGCCTCAGGGAAGAGAAGGGGCAGGGGGAGAGGCCTCAGGGAAGGGGTGGAGCTAGGGTGTTTGGTTTTGTGCAATTAGAAAGTTGGCAACCCTAGGTTTCAGCTTACATAGAGCTCTTCTTCAGGTCTTATAGCAAAGACACAGGCAAATAATGATCCAGGATAGGCAGGAATGGTGGAACCTTATTCATGCCCTAAGCAACATCTGACCGCATAGGAAGTATTCAGATAAAAACTAGGTCCAACATGGTGCTGACTGACTGATGTTTGTGAAACAGTCATGTCACAAATGAGAGATGCAGTGGCATGGCATCGGCTAGGATGGCAGCTATCCTTAGGAAGAATGACTGCATCCTAAGGATGAAAACATGACACAGTTGAGATCATATATTTGACCATGCAATATTAATAGAGTAACTTATGGCTTTGGTTAACATAGCTACAACACTAGAACTATGGATACATTTGAATCCCCTACAAAACCAAACAGGAGTGCGCTGGTAAATGAACTTTTAGTTTTCTTGTTCTGAAATAGAATTTAATATTGTGGGGTGATACTTCTGCTCTGCAAGCGGAGGAAAAATACTTGAATCCTGATCGGAGCTTATGGGAGAGGGAGACCCAACACTGTGTGTCATGATCCTTCCCTTCCATGTACCCAGCAGAAGCTCTTCTGTTTCAAGAGTCATCTGTGTTTTTTAGGGAGATGGGGGTTCTTCAGAACGGGTCACGCAGGGCAGCAGCCGCTCTCCACACTATGCTTCCCTCCATACCCCTTTGATGCTCTTTGATGGGATATCATTAACATATCTGGAATCCCTCTACATAACTGTTATGAGACAGCTACAGGGGGAGTCAGCCAGTGAAGTAAGAACCCATGAGGAACTGTGCTGCCAAGAGAGGTGGGCTCAAATGTAGTTTGGCAGAGGACAGTGCCTCCACCTCTCTGGAGGGCTTTGGCCCCAAGCCCATTGCTCACTCAATGGAAGAGCGTGAAAGCCCTGACTTACTTATTCCCTGTGGAATGGTGAGCAGGAAACACTGAGTCAAAACTTGAGGCATTTCCTGTCCTAGACGGGAGAAATCCATACAGGGTAGAGTATGGCCCTTGGCAACTTTGGGGTGGCTCCAATAGCTTTAATGAGAATTGTATCAAGCACTAAAGTGAAAAGATGATGTCTAAATATAGTGATTTATAAACAGCATTTATTGGGATTTTATTTAAATGATGATACAGTATATTGTAGTGGGAATCCTGTAAATGCTCATACATTTAGTGGAGATAAAGGATCAGATACATGGCTTAACATTCTGTGACTTTCCTCTGACTTTATTGGGGTTGCATGAGGTCTGAAGCTGGGGAAAAAGTTGTCCCTGATGTAGAAAGTTGGGTATTTTATAATAATTTTTTCTTCTCAGAGTTTTAAAGGGAGCCGGAGTTCTGGTAATAGGGTAGGATTTTCAAAGCACTAAGTGTTGGCCTAACTTTTTCCCATATAGAAACTCTGGGTTGTCTATTCCTGTTGAAATCTATCCAGCTACCTAATGGTTTTATACTGCTGCCCATCACCACAGAATCCAAGCTCCTTCCATGTAAAATCCATGGCAATAGTCAAGTCCTGGGTGGACTTCATGAAGTTTTTGGCCTTTCTCCCTTTTAAGGGTCAAAAGTCTGCTTGGGACAGTGTGTTTCCTTGTGTTCTTAGATTTTGTTAATTTTGTCTGGTTTTTTTCTTTCAGTTGGTAGAAGTTTAGAGGTAGGAGGAGAAAATCAGGATTGTGAGTGTCATTCTCATAATGGAAAGGCTTTTTATTGGTAAAACTGATGTAAGCAGAGTCAGAATGAGCTCTACCCTGACATCTGGTGGTGAGTTGTGGAAAAGAACTTCAGGGGCTGATCTCGTTTGCATGGGCACACCCATCCCGCCTAGCATGGTGGGACTGCTTGCCCAAATGGTCACTTTGGCTGCTGTGGGATCCCCAGTCTCTTTGTGATTGGGGCAGGAGTAATAAGTGTTGTTATCCTGGTTATGTGAATCAAGGACAGTAGAACTGTACTTGGCATTTTATGACGGAGGGATGTGCCCTCAACTAAGTAGCACTCGCTAGCAAGGGACATGGGCTCCAAAGCCCAGTAAATTGAGAGGGGTTGGGGATAGGTATGCATGCATGCTTGGTAGTATGGGTCCATTTTGAGGGTCCTAAACACTGCTTTAATTCTTCCTCAATCCACTGTGTAATAACAGAGCTGATTTTGACTCCATTAGGGGTGTTGTTATATACTACAGAGCTGAAATCACTGATACCTAGATCTAAGCATTAGACCTACTTTGGGGTAGTGGTCTGAGTGTGCCAGCACTGGGGCCCCTCTATTAACAGCTGAAATCATGAAAGAGCTGAAGTTGCTAAGAGCTGAAATCACTGAGAGCTGTGTTAAGTGGGGGGGCCTGAAGACATATTGGTGAGCGGCTAGCAGGATGGCTAGCGGAGAGGCGCAGCTGGTGGTGAAGACTGCAGCAGAGTACTGTGGAGAGGTGTGGCAATTGGCCGTCGACCCATGCAGCGGAGCATGTAAGATGGCCCCCATACCTCCCTCCACTTCCACCCAGACCAGGAGGTAAACTCTGCAGATGAACTTCTGAACTCTGGGGGCTGCATTGACCAAGGACAGAAACTGTGTGTGTGTGGGGTGGTTATTGGGTTGATGGACTTAAGACCCTGAGGGGAAAAGGACACTGCCAAACTTACTTAGAATCATAGAATCATAGAATATCAGGGTTGGAAGGGACCCCAGAAGGTCATCTAGTCCAACCCCCTGCTCGAAGCAGGACCAAGTCCCAGTTAAATCATCCCAGCCAGGGCTTTGTCAAGCCTGACCTTAAAAACCTCTAAGGAAGGAGATTCTACCACCTCCCTAGGTAACGCATTCCAGTGTTTCACCACCCTCTTAGTGAAAAAGTTTTTCCTAATATCCAATCTAAACCTCCCCCATTGCAACTTGAGACCATTACTCCTCGTTCTGTCATCTGCTACCATTGAGAACAGTCTAGAGCCATCCTCTTTGGAACCCCCTTTCAGGTAGTTGAAAGCAGCTATCAAATCCCCCCTCATTCTTCTCTTCCGCAGACTAAACAATCCCAGCTCCCTCAGCCTCTCCTCATAAGTCATGTGCTCTAGACCCCTAATCATTCTTGTTGCCCTTCGCTGGACTCTCTCCAATTTATCCACATCCTTCTTGTAGTGTGGGGCCCAAAACTGGACACAGTACTCCAGATGAGGCCTCACCAGTGTCGAATAGAGGGGAACGATCACATCCCTCGATCTGCTCGCTATGCCCCTACTTATACATCCCAAAATGCCATTGGCCTTCTTGGCAACAAGGGCACACTGCTGACTCATATCCAGCTTGTCGTCCACTGTCACCCCTAGGTCCTTTTCCGCAGAACTGCTGCCTAGCCATTCGGTCCCTAGTCTGTAGCGGTGCATTGGATTCTTCCGTCCTAAGTGCAGGACCCTGCACTTATCCTTATTGAACCTCATCAGATTTCTTTTGGCCCAATCCTCCAATTTGTCTAGGTCCTTCTGTATCCTATCCCTGCCCTCCAGCGTATCTACCACTCCTCCCAGTTTAGTATCATCTGCAAATTTGCTGAGAGTGCAATCCACACCATCCTCCAGATCATTTATGAAGATATTGAACAAAACCGGCCCCAGGACCGACCCCTGGGGCACTCCACTTGACACCGGCTGCCAACTAGACATGGAGCCATTGATCACTGCCCGTTGAGCCCGACAATCTAGCCAGCTTTCTACCCACCTTATAGTGCATTCATCCAGCCCATACTTCCTTAACTTGCTGACAAGAATACTGTGGGAGACCGTGTCAAAAGCTTTGCTAAAGTCAAGAAACAATACATCCACTGCTTTCCCTTCATCCACAGAACCAGTAATCTCATCATAAAAGGCGATTAGATTAGTCAGGCATGACCTTCCCTTGGTGAATCCATGCTGACTGTTCCTGATCACTTTCCTCTCATGTAAGTGCTTCAGGATTGATTCTTTGAGGACCTGCTCCATGATTTTTCCAGGGACTGAGGTGAGGCTGACTGGCCTGTAGTTCCCAGGATCCTCCTTCTTCCCTTTTTTAAAGATTGGCACTACATTAGCCTTTTTCCAGTCATCCGGGACTTCCCCCGTTCGCCACAAGTTTTCAAAGATAATGGCCAAGGGCTCTGCAATCACAGCCGCCAATTCCTTCAGCACTCTCGGATGCAACTCGTCCGGCCCCATGGACTTGTGCACGTCCAGCTTTTCTAAATAGTCCCTAACCACCTCTATCTCCACAGAGGGCTGGCCATCTCTTCCCCATTTTGTGATGCCCAGCGCAGCAGTCTGCGAGCTGACTTTGTTAGTGAAAACAGAGGCAAAAAAAGCATTGAGTACCCACTTGGGGGTGGATCTTTTGCTCATGGTTTTGTGTTATGAATCCTGTTTGTGGTATTTCTCCAACATAATGCTGTATTGTTTCCCTCCTTTATTAAAAGGCTTTTGCTACATTCAGACTCTGTGCTTGTGAGAGGGGAAGTATTGTCTCTTAGAGGTGCCCGGGGGGTGGTATATAATTGTCCCAGGTCACTGGGTGGGGGCTCGAGCCGGTTTTGCATTGTGTTATTGAAACGGAACACCTAGATATTGAACCCGGCCCTTGTTGCTGCCAACTCTGGCAAGCAGAAGGGTTACACTAGTTAAGCCAATCTTGTGTATTTTTGAAAGTCCCAGCACAATTATTTTAAACAGGTCTGCTTCATTCGCATGTACTAAGTTTTATTCTTCAAATTGGTTCATATCTTGCTATGGAGTCCTATTGAAAACACTCAGGAAAAAGATTTATCTCCTTAGCAGGCATGTGTGTCCATTCCATGATTCAGGGCTTCTCTACCCTTGTACATTTACTGAAATAGTTTATTCTGGAGTATATATATTCTGGAATAGTTATTCAGTAGTAAACCCCAGGGTAGATACTTGAGAAGTGGGTTAAGTTGAATTGGAAAAAGGCGCACTTATTCTGGAATAAGAGGGGCTATATGAGGGTTTATAAAGAAATAATTATTCCAGAAAGCTATTTCAGCAAATTTACAAGTGTAGATGAACCCAAGTGTATCAATAGGTCTCACTGATCTGAAGTACAATGGAGAAAATATAGAAGAATGAGAGTCCGACACAAACAGAACAGAGCATGTTTTAGAGCATCATCCATTTCCTCTACTGTAAATACATGCGTGCTTGTGTGCGTGGGTATACACATGCTTACCCCCATGCATACATATTATTTGTTACTAGTACTGTGGTAACATATTTACATTACAAGGCTACAGACAATAGCAGGTCTATGTCACAGAGAACAATGTAGATTGCCCTATTCAACACTTCTTACTCAGGCAAAAACAACTGTAACTACAATTTTGTCTGAAGGATTGCAGAACAGGGCCCTAAAAAGTTATGGCAAGAAGAAGAGAGAAACTTAAAAACTCATTTTAAAAAAATCCCCACACAGTAAATCAGAGTCTGTCCTTGTACTTTATTTTTATAGTAGCTTTCACACTTTCCCCCTCTGCTCAGTTTAATATAGACAGCATGAGTCATTATTTACAATGGAAAAAAAGTAATTAGCTTCACCACAACCTGTTGCAAGATCTCTGTATAGGAATGAAGTGAATGTGTGTTACTGGTATTTACATATACATATGTATATGACAGATAGCTTAAAAGAACAAGTTTTAATCCAGTAAGGAATGTTCACACTTGGTAAAGTTTTATTTCTGAGCACTGTTTTGTTTTTTTTACCTCTGACATTTTGACTGGTTTGACCTTTTCCCTTTGAATTCCTACTGGCTGTGGTCACAGAGGCATTCTGGTCATGAAGAAAAGGTCACATACTGTGTTTACCCCACGTTCTGTATCAGTCTAATCTTCTGCATACTTTCATTACTACGACAATCATGGAGAACTAAAAAGAGATGTAGAAATTCTGTGGCATACTTTCAAGATTATTACACAGGCCAGCAAATACATAATGTGATTTTTTTTCCTTTTATGGTATGTCATAATAACAGAGGTTGATATAATAAAAAAGGGAAAATCAGGTTCCAGTTATCAAATTATCTTTTCTAGCATCAAGCTCATACTTGAAGCCAATTGGTTGCAGCAATAAATATCTATTACATTATCACATTGAATTTGTTTCCCCTTCACTTCATTCAATTACCTTTTCTATGACTGGAAAATATTTTAAACTTCTCTCCACATCCTCAAATAAGTTTATGCTTCTCCCCTCTCAATCTTTCAGCAAGATATGCTTCTAATTAAAATGTTCATGTAATTGTCCAGGTTCATCCTTCAGTATTCAGACAGTTGCCACTTAAACTTCAAAACAATACATGCGTGGACAAGTGGGACTGGAATACACCATTCCCAAAAGACAGCGCTGTATTGAAATTCTGTGGGCGCAGGAACTTCTACAGAGGTTGCTATAGTGCTGCTGTTTGTGATGTTATAGTCAAAGGCCTGTCAACATTTCTATCACAAATCTCTTTGTTCTGAAGTTTATGCCTTGGCTATGAAAATTTGTGTTGTGACCAAACTTGATATAAATAGTCCAATCCTGGTTAGCAAATAGCTACAACTCAAACTCCACAACTCCTTTGTGCAAAGCAAATGGAGATGTAGCAATGATATTGTATCAGTATCTTGGAGGAAATAGATTTTCTCACTCCTCTCCGATGGTGACTAAGACATATGTTACTTACAAGACGGAATCTCAAATATTTCCATTTTTTGAAGTCATCTGTGCTGAGAGGAGGCCGTTAATGGTTTAATAATTATCTTACATTTCCAATAGCCCTTCATCCCAAAACACATTACAAACGATAGCCCTGTAACAGGAGGCGCTGGCCCTTTTAGGACAACCTCATATTGAGCACAGGCCTGTTACTGTTTTCAGCTCAGAACTGAGGCTGGGAGAGCAGGGAATGCTGGGAAAGGGGGTCCGGTAGCTTCTTTTCCCACAGTGAAGAGACATCTGGAGTGAGAAGGTAACTGTTTGGGTGTGTCTCTACTGAGGAGACCTGGAGAGAAGGGTTGCTGGTGGGTCTCTCCAGTGAGCAACTGAGAGATTAGCAGGAGGAGTCTCAGCTCAGAGGGAACTGAGTAAGGAGCCTGACAGGGACTGTGAAAAGGATGCAGAAGGCATCTGTGTAGTAGAAATGGTGGCTGGAGGAAGCTATTCTAGTCTATTCTTAGGCTTGGAAGGATTAGATTTTTATCAGTAAATAATGATAAATGTTGATTTTGTTGTACACACAAACTGATGAAAAACATATTTCCATTGATGATGATCAAAATTTACAGATAGGCCGTAATAAGAAAAATGCTGCTTGAGAACCTATTAGAGTTTGATTTAAGTCTATTTACTTTGCATATTTTGTCAAATGATGTTAACAATTTGTGTTTTAAATGGTTATAAAACTTTAACTTTTTGAATCTCAGTGTCTACTGTCCTTAAATAATTATTTGGACACCCTCCCTCCCTTAAGTTCCCACAAATGTGGGAACTTTAAAAGCATAAAAAACAGAGAAAAAGAATGCTTAAACCCCAAAATTGTGCACAACTGTAAAAATGTAAATTGATAAACTTTGAAAAAAATGCTTACAAATAAACATTGATATTTTCAATTGAAATTATATTAAAAAAATAAAAATTGAATTCTACCAAGCCTATCTATTCCATTCGGGTTTTTATACCATGCTCATCACTATAGTATCTAAGCCCTATCTATTTCATTAGTGCATCAAGCAAGGTGACTATACATCTCCTCTCCCCAGAGGGAGAAATGTACGCAGTATAGTGTCTTGTTTGGGTAGGGTGTGCTCCCCTCCCCCTGAATATAAATATACCCATTGCTGTATGTTTATATTAGAGATGGCAAGGCCAAACAAATGAACATTGCACTTGGAGTGGAAAGTGGTGAGGTTTGTGATCGACCTTTGTTCCTGAGGGAGGTCATTCCACATTCTTGAACCACCCCCAGAGGAGGTGGCTCACACAGACCAGCTTGACTCTTATTGCTGAGAGTTCCATGGAACGGGAGGAGCAAAGCTGCTGACCACAGTCCCTGAATTTTAGATGATCTTTTAGAAACCCAAGGCCCAGGCCATATAGTGCTTTGCAGATAAGACTGACACTTTGAACTTGATTTGAAATTCGATGGGAATCCAATGTGGAGAGCAGAGGACAGGTTTGACGTGTTTGCGGTTGCCTATGTTGCTGAGCAGATGAGCTGCAGTTTCTGAACTCATTGTAGTTTCCGAATTGCTGAAGTCTTCATGACTGGGTATATTGCTGTAATCCAGTGGAGAGATCATGTAGGCATGGATAACTGAGGCCAGGTCTTCAGCTGTCAGCAGGGGATGGAGTTTCCTAGGCAAGCAGAGGTGGTAGGAAGCGTTACTCAGAGATGCTGCTATGTGAGAACTCAGTGAGGCATCCAAGAGTTACTCCTAGATTACAGACTGAATTGACCAGTTGATAGACTTTATTGATTGATGACTAATTGACCGACATTGACAGCCAACTGGCCAAAGAAGAGCTATATGGGTTTAAAAAATGGCCTGTTTTTTATATATAGCTTCCTTCACTTCCCCTCTAAATAAGGTCAGTTTTTCAACCAATGTAGCTTTCTTCCTTGATTGTGGCTTTTGGGGCATCTTGTGAAACTGCTGCCTCAATTCACCCTCGTCGTGTGTCTCTATATCTATCTCAAAAATAAAAAAAAAAAGGAAGAAAGGGGAAATCACCCCTTCACCTTCTCTTTGGTAAGCTAAAGAATTTGAGCTCCTAGTCTGTCACTATAAGGCATGTTTCCTAATCTTTTAATCGTTCTCATGGCTCTTCTCTGAACCCTCACCAATTTATCAACATCCTTCTTGAATTGTGGGCACCAGAACGGGTCACAGTATTCCAGCAGCCATCGCACCAGTGCCAAATATAGATAACCTTGCTAGTTCTACTCAACATTCCCCTGTTTATGCAGCCAAGGATCACATTAGCCCTTTTGGCTACAGCGTTGCACTCGGAACACATGTTTAGCTGATTATTCACCATGACTTCTAAATCTTCAGTCCCTGCTTCTCAGGACAGATTCCCCCATCCTGGCAGTATGGCCTCTATTCTTTGTTCCTAGACGTATAGTTTTACATTTAGCCATATTTAGGGCCCTACCAAATTCATGGGCATGAAAAACACATCACAGACTGTGAAATCTAATCTCCCCCATGAAATCTGACTCACAGCCAGGGGCTCCTACCTGGCACAGGGCTCCAGCTGCTCATCCCAGCTGGGGATGGGGAGGGAGAAGACTTCCTCTTCCCCTGAAGGGGCCACTCCCGGGATGGATCAGACGACCTCCAGGATCTCCCCGGCTGCAGGAAGCTCGGCGGCTCCAGCTGCCACTTCCCCGCGCGGAGAGGCTGCGGCCCAACTGTCAGCCCCCCACTTGGGTGAGAGACTTCCGGGAAAACCGGACATATGGTAAAACTCCCCCCCCCATACCCTGTGACCCTCACTTCTGCGTTGGTGGTGGTGGTGGCGCTGATTTTAGAGCTGGGCGCTGGGCCAGCAGCCTTCCTCTCTGGCTGTCCAGGTCTGAAGACAGTGCCCCTGCCAACAGCAGGGCAGAAGTAAAGGTGGCAAACACATGACCTTCAAACCATCGCCTTGTGACTCTCTCATCCTGACTGCCTTTAGGGTCGGGACCCACATGGTTACAACAGCACAAAATTTCAGATTGAAACATGAAAATATGAAATTGACTCATTTTAACACCCCATGGCTGTGAAATTGACCAAAATGGGAAATAGTTTTACTTTGTGTAATGACCCATCCACTCCCAGTCTTTATTCAAGCCGAAGTTAATTGTATTCAGTTTGCAAATCTCCAACACCACTTTCTACAAGCCATTACCCTCTGATCTCACTGAGAATTACCAAAAGAAACTACACCATTTGCTCAAGAAACTCTCTGAAAAAGCACAAGAACAAATCCACACAGATACACCCCTGGAACCCTGACCAGGGGTATTCTATCTGCTACGCAAGATCCATAAACCTGGAAATCCTGGATGCCCCATCATCTCAGGCATTGGCACCCCAACAGCAGGATTGTCTGGCTATGTAGACTCCCTCCTCAGGGCCTACGCTACCAGCACTCCCACCTATCTTCGAGACACCACTGACTTCCTGAGGAAACTACAATCCATCGGTGATCTTCCTGAAAACACCATCCTGGCCACTATGGATGTAGAAGCCCTCTACACCAATATTCCACACAAAGATGGACTACAAGCCTTCAGGAACAGTATCCCCGATAATGTCACGGCAAACCTGGTGGCTGAACTTTGTGACTTTGTCCTTACCCATAACTATTTTACATTTGGGGACAATGTATATCTTCAAATCAGCGGCACTGCTATGGGTACCCGCATGGCCCCACAGTATGCCAATATTTTTATGGCTGACTTAGAACAATGCTTCCTCAGCTCTCGTTCCCTAATGCCCCTACTCTACTTGCGCTACATTGATGACATCTTCATCATCTGGACCCATGGAAAAGAAGCCCTTGAGGAATCCCACCATGATTTCAACAATTTCCATCCCACCATCAACCTCAGCCTGGACTAGTCCACACAAGAGATCCACTTCCTGGATACTACGATGCTAGTAAGCGATGGTCGCATAAACACCATCCTATACCGGAAACCTACTAACCGCTATGCCTACCTACATGCCTCCAGCTTTCATCCAGACCACACCACAGGATCCATTGTCTACAGCCAAGCTCTGCGATACAACCACATTTGCTCCAACCCCTCAGACAGAGACAAATACCTACAAGATCTCTATCAAGCATTCTTACAACTACAATACCCACCTGCTGAAGTGAAGAAACAGATTGACAGAGCCAGAAGAGTACCCAGAAGTTACCTACTACAGGACAGGCCCAACAAAGAAAATAATAGAACGCCACAAGCCATCACCTTCAGCCCCCATTTAAAACCTCTCCAAAGCATCATCAAGGATTTACAACCTATCCTGAAGGACGACGCATCACTCTCACAGATCTTAGGAGACAGGCCAGTCCTTGCTTACAGACAGTCCCCCAACCTGAAGCAAATACTCACCAGCAACCACACACCACACAACAGAGCCACTAACCCAGGAACCTATCCTTGCAACAAAGCCCTTTGCCAACTGTGTCCACATATCTATTCAGGGGACACCATCATAGGGCCTAATCACATCAGCCACACTATCAGAGGCTCGTTCACCTGCACATCTACCAATGTGATGTATGCCATCATCTGCCAGCAATGCCCCTCTGCCATATACATTGGTCAAACTGGACAGTCTCTACGTAAAAGAATAAATGGACACAAATCAGACGTCAAGAATTATAACATTCAAAAACCAGTCGGAGAACACTTCAATCTCTTTGGTCACTCGATTACAGACCTAAAAGTGGCAATTCTTCAACAAAAAACCTCAAAAACAGACTCCAATGAGAGACTGCTGAATTGGAATTAATTTGCAAACTGGATACAATTAACTTAGGCTTGAATAAAGACTGGGAGTGGATGGGTCATTACACAAAGTAAAACTATTTCCTCATGTTTATTCCCCTCCCTGGCACTGTTCCTCAGATGTTCTTGTCAACTGCTGGAAATGGCCCACCGTGAATATCACTACAAAAGGTCCCCCCCCCACCCCCCGCCGCTGGTAATAGCTCACCTTACCTGATCACTCTCATTACAGTGTGTATGGTAACACCCATTGTTTCATGTTGTCTGTGTATATAAATTTCCCCACTGTATTTTCCACTGAATGCATCCAATGAAGTGAGCTGTAGCTTACAAAAGCTTATGCTCAAATAAATTTGTTAGTCTCTAAGGTGCCACAAGTACTCCTTTTCTTTTTGCGGATACAGACTAACACGGCTGCTACTCTGAAACCTGCTTACAGGTAAGTAAACACGGGGAGCGGGTAAAGATTTGGATTGGTCTCAAAATGTAATTGTATATGAGAATTACCATGGAACAGGTAAAAAGAAAAGGAGGACTTGTGGCACCTTAGAACATGGAACAGGTGTATTTCTACTAGAGTCCTGCAGGGATGGGTTCTTGGGCCTACACTATTTAATAGTTTTCTTAAAGACTTGGAAGAGAACATAAAATCACAACTGATAAAGTTTGCAGATGACACAAAAATTAGGGGAGTGATAAATAATGAAGAGGACAGGTAATGACACAGAGCAATCTGGATCAATTGGTAAGCTGAGTGCTTACCCTGGCGGGCTACGTGCCAAAGGTTGCCGATCCCTGCTCTATGCACTTTTTCACAGAATGGATTCACAGTTCCCTAGCTTTGACCTAATGCTCCTTACCTCTTCTTTGTTTCTTTCTCCTATGAAATTGTAAAACTGGATATCTAAATCCCAGGATGAGAATATCTGACAATGATTATTTCAAATCTGACAGTCACCACCAGCCAATTCTGGTTGACTTAATTGCCATAATTTAGTCCCTGTAGGTGGTTTCCAAAAATAGGAGAAGGTACCATCCTTGCCTCAAGGGGTTCAGTCTAATGACAGATAAGTAAGCACACTGACAATGGGTAGGGAAAAGGGAGCAACAAATATGTAATAGGGCTTAAAGCAGATAAGCAGGACATGTACATTAAACCAGAATTTCTCCTCAAGGGTGATTGTGTCATATAGCAAGCAGGTTTGTTAGGAAAAATAGACACAATCATTCAAATAGAAGATAACAAACCACAAACACCCTTCAGAATAATGTTGCTAAAAATAGCTAGGCAGGAGCCTAATGGTATATAACTAGGTTTGGAAAGATTAGATTTTTATCGGTAAATGTAGATAAATGTTGATTTCACCGCACACACACAAGCCAATGAAAAAATATTTCCAGGGATAATCAAAATTTACAGACTGGCAAAGTAAGAAAAATGCTGCTTGAAAACTTCTTCGAGTTTGATTTAAGGATATTTACTTTGTAAAAGCTGACGTGATATTGACAATTTGTGTTTCAACAGTTACAAGACTTTTTGAATCTTTTTGCCTCTAAGTGTCTATTATCATTAAATCATTGTCTGACCTCTCCCATTGTCTGACTCCCCATAATTTCCTGCAACTGTGAAAATAAAAACTGATAAAAATTGAAAAAAAAAAAGCTTAAAAATAGATAGATATCTTCCTTTGAAATAAAAAAAATAGATCAAATTCTGCCAAGCCTATGTGTAACCTGCTGTGTAGTTACAAAGTCCTTTGTCGCCCTCACAGTTCAAATCCATCAGTAGCTAGCCTCTTTCCATTTGTGTGCTGCAGCAGGTGTGTCTGCTCTTTGTTTTAGTTACTACTGCTCTTTCTTACAGGCTGGTTTTCAATTTCAATTTAAAATTAAGTTTGGGCATTTCCTTCTCCCACCCGAAGCCACTGTTCTGTGACTTGCCTTTCTCTCCCACCTCCAACAAGTGTGGTGAGTGAGGACTTCCATTTGGAGGCCCTGACCCCACACTGGGGCTCTGCAGGCGCCTGCTGGCACCGGTTTCAGTTCAGGTTATCTGTGAGATTTGCCCCAGTATTAATATGGCCTTTTTGGAATGGTGACTACAAACAGAAACATTTTCAAATTGATACTTTCTATCTAAAGTGCTTACGTGGCTCCCATTCCTGGAGCATTTGAGCCCCACTCAGGTTTTTAAGGCATTTGTCCTCACAACTAGAGTTGTACGAATAACTGATTTTTTTGGTCCAGTGGCCAAAATGAAAAATCTAAAAAAAAATTTCACTTGCAGTCAAACCAAATGTTTTGTTTCCTGTTTTTTTAAATGCTTTTTAAAAATAAAAACATGAAACTGCAGTCAGCTTTGAAATGAAAAGGCATTTCACATTGCAAAATCAGAATGTTTTTGAAAATATCAAAATATTTTGAAATTTTTTGAATTTTTCTAGGGTTTTTTTCCCCCAACCTGAACAATCTGGCCAATTCAACCTGAGTTCTCATATTGTTTCCATGGACCAGAATCTGCATTTTGTGGCATAAAAAATATTTTGGGTGAAAAATTGCAAGTGGCTGGGGGCTGAACCTGCCTTAACAGCCCTGGGAGTAGGGGAAATGCAAAGGTGACATAGGTGATTGCAGCGTGGCCAGGTTTGTGAATTTGGGCTGTTCGGAGACCTGTGAGAGAGGAGACCTGGGGAGCTACCACAGAAAGGTGTTAGTACAGGAGTGAATGCACCAAGGCTTCACCTTCCCAAGAGCAAACATTGCTCAGCTTTGTACTGCCCTTCATTATATTTTGCTGGTTGCGTTTGTGTTTTATCTCTACAACCTGGGGCTCCTTCAGCAGCATTCAGGAGTCTCAAACACTCCTAGCCTGGCTGTTTCCGGTAAGGTACTGTGAATGCATTGCTGGTGAGTGTGCAACTGCATCTGTGCCATTCATAGCATGATCCAAAGCCCATTGATATCAGTAGAAAGACTCTCATTGACTTCAATGGCCTTTGGATCAAGCCCCATTTCTGGGGGAGGCATGTCACAAGGAGAGCTGAGTGGATAATGAGCAGATATTCATCAAATAATTTATTTTTAATCAGCCCTGAAATTCATTGACTCGGTTATCTGAATATTAGTCAATCAGCTGTCATCACAAGTTTCCGCCCCCAGAGACACAGACCATGACCCTTTCTCATGCCTGTAGGAATTTGTGGATTATTTACTGAAACCTTTGAGGGTCAGATCTGATACCGCATAGCCTGAGCACTAGTTTTTTGGCAACAATTTGCAAACATTCATATTAACATGAGTTCCTAATATTATTATTTTCATTGCTCCATGGTTTCCAGGGCAGAGAAACATCTGGGCTAAAGGTAATAGCTGCTCTTCAGCAATTTCCACTGAATGCATCCGATGAAGTGAGCTGTAGCTCACGAAAGCTCATGCTCAAATAAATTGGTTAGTCTCTAAGGTGCCACAAGTCCTCCTTTTCTTTTTGCGAATACAGACTAACACGGCTGTTACTCGGTAACCTATGAATGAAGTCCAGATATAAATATGCCACTTTCACCTAAATACTCCATGTACGTTTAGAAATGCAAGGTGAACTACAGCTACAGTATGGTACATACTCTGCAATGCTGGAAATTGAACTACTGTACTTTTCTTAAGAACAGTGAGCTGAGTGCACTGGATCCTATATTCAACCACCATAGCTGCTCGAAGCAATTTAGAATAATGCATTCAGGAAATAAATTCTTTCTCTAGCAGTTTACTTGGTGTGTGTGGGCGTATATACTGGAAGTGTCTTTGCTGATGAAGCTAAGGCCATGAATAATATTTGACTGCTATTGCGTGATGTTTCTGACAATGCAGTACATTTGTATCTGTAGTTGTGTGATACTCAGCATACTATGTGTGCAGGAAATCCTACCCATACCTTCATTCCTATTCTTTATGTCTTAATTCTGTCCATTTATAAAACAAATGGTTACAGTGTTTTAAAACAGAGGATATTTACACTACGTTTTCTTTAAAAAAACCCAAAACTATAAATTAAATCAAGCTGAAGAAATACAGAATAAGACAGACTTGGGGGCATAGGATGTGATCCATATCTTAGTGAGCTGGCATTAATGTCATTCAGTTGCCAGTACTTCAGTTCAGATTATGTCTTTCCTATGATGGCATATTTATGATTACAAATGTTGTACAGAGGAGGATTTGCCTTTATTTACTTTTCAGATGAGTGAGGATATATATTTACATTTCCTATTTCCTACTATATGTTTGCAATGATAGAAGACTAGAAAATAGCTTGCTAGGAGGAAAAAAAGAAGGGAAAATAGCTTCCTAAAGAAAAACAAATATTAAGGAAAAGGATAAATTGAGCTAAGACTACACAGAAAAAAAGCCATAAGCACTGGATAGACTAATTTGACTAAAGGAACGAGGCATATATACAAAGCAGTCAAATTAATCTACTAGTCTTGTTTCGTATTGCCAAAGATTTATTAACCATGACAGAAAATTTAATAGGGAACAAAATCAAGGTATTTGTAGAATTGTAAAGGTGAGACTGTTTGCCAGTTATAATGAGTAACTTTTATGTTAGATTTCATGTGGATTCTCTGTCTCTGTCCAAAGCTGAACCTAGAAAGAATAAAATAAATATGAAATGGTGCATTGTGCGATCACATTCCTAGGCTGTTTATATGTAGGCTTCAAATTAAGGGTTTGGTGTCATGGAAACAGCTTCTTCATTTGGAAAGCTTCTGCAGCACTGTGAGAAGCAAAAGTGTGTGTGTGTGTGTGCGCGCGCACGTGTGTGCGTGTGTGTGCGCGCACGTGTGTTGGTTTTAACAATCCCCATCACCCTCCCAAATACCACACTCTGTTCTTACAGGAGAAAATGGAACCAAACAGGAGGGCAACGCTCCTGCTATTCTTGTTGTACTATGCTTTAGAATAATCTAATTCATTTCATCATTGCCACTTGTCACCTGCCAATTTAAATTGGTCTTATTTTGTAATTAAATTGAAGTGCAGTTCCTACATTTTAATTATAAGTGTTTCCCCCCCACTAATGAAAGACTAAGTATGTGTCTAGATGCCATACATATGTATATACACACACTTTACATATATACATAGTATTTATCTATTTAAAATAGATGAGTTCAGAGTATAAATACATATTGTGTATATTACTATGCAGTATGTTTGTGTGTGCATGTGTGTGTGCATATTATAGTTTGTATATGATTTTATTAATGAATTAAGATTATTTTGTTGCTGGGGATCAAGAGAAAGCAGTGGGAGGCAAAACCATTTTTAATTCTAGCATACTGGAGAGAAACTCACAAATCAATACTGGATTAAAATATAAATTTGGGAATTAACAGCACTGGAGGCTTTGTCCTGGGTTTGATGCCAGCAGGCACAATTCAGATTGCTTGGTAATTTATTATATTAATTAGTAACAGGGGAGTTTTACAGAGACTACATTAACTGCATGTGGTGTTTTCTTTTGCAGTAGCATCATATATGGCAGTACATTTCAGAAACAGACCAGTTTAATGTCTCATAAAGTTCCCGACTTCTTGAATCTCATAGATTTCTATCCAAAACCATGCTGAGGACCATGTGACAATTCATGCAGTGGATGGCAAGCTTTTAACTGATAGGGGCTTTGTGTCAATGTCCATTAACAGTTACAGTTAACATACTGCTGTAGATTCTGACATGCCCGCCGGAGTCACATACTCTGACACAAGACTTCTAATTAAAGCATTTTGTGAGAAGGCTTCACAAATATTCAAAAACAAACCAACAAATCCTCAACCTAATCTATGTGTCTATCAATTTGATTAGCCCCCTGCAAAATAAGAGGGGTGTGTGGGGGAGTTCCATATGAGACCTGTGGAAGTCCTCACTAGGGAATACTGTGGGGTTCCCTGTGTACATAGCAGGAGAGACAGGATGAGAGTGAGGTAGCTGCATTCCCTCCAGATTCTCAGGATGTATTAACCTGTGCTGGAAACCCAATTTAGGGAGGTTTCTAGAGGAAGCTGTTGTAGGGGAAGATCCAAGAAGTAGGGTTCCTGTAGGAGCCTTGTTTGCAGGAGCAGGCCAGAAGCAAGGAAAGATGCCTTTTGCCTCCAGTGGTTTCCCTGCAGGATAAAGGCTTGACTGTGCACTCTGAATAGGGCACAAGCTGCTACACCTCTTTAAGAGTGCAACTTACTCCTTCCACCTGGCTTTCCCATGTACCAGCAGGCCAGGAGGGAATGCAGCTACCTCACTCTCATCCTGTCTCTCCTGCTATGTACACAGGGAACCCCACAGTAGGGCCGTGACTGTGTTTATTTTTCTAACCCTTTCTTTCCCACCCCTGGGCGTAACTAATCATGGCCTCTGCACTCTCCTGAATACAGGAACTGCATTTTTGGCTGGCCCTTCTTGGACTATGTAAAGGGGTGTGACAGGTTTCAATCGGTCCACCGATCCTCTAGGGGGCGATGGGGAGCTACTGTCCCACTGGCAGGCCTAAGTCACACCTTTTGGGCACTGGGGAATTAGCGGAGAAGGTGCGCCGGCCCGAGTCCGCGGCGTTCGGTATTCTGCTCCCCGAGGCAGGCTGGCCGGGGTAGGGGAACGCAGGCCCACCCAACTCCACCGCGTTCCAGCCCAGGGGCCTGACAGTGGCGGGAGGAGAGGGTCCCGCCGCTGGGTCAGCGGGGAACCATCCTGATCAAATACACCCACCACACGGTGCAGTTCTGCCCCTGGGCTACTTCCTGCCCGGCCTCTCAAGAGGGCCCCTCTGGTCCCTCCAGCTCGTCCGGGTATTCCGCTGCTGGCAGCTCCAGCTCCCCCTCTGTGTCGGGCTCACGCCGGCCTGGGCTACAGCCGGGCCCCTCCAGGTCCTAGGCGGCTGGCAGTCCTGGTCGCCTCAATCCTTCCTCCAGGTCAGGTTTCTCCTGGCCCAGGGCCTCCCCTGGGTCGGCAGCAGGGTCTGGAGGGAACAGCCAGCAGCCTGGGTCTGTCTCCCACCCTGGTGCTGCCCTTACTGGGCAAAGGGCCCTGCCCTTTGAACTTCCTATTCCACCCCGCCCCTTCCGGGGGTTGGCGTAAGCTTGGTCTGGCCCTGTCCATTCAGGCTGAGAGGGTGGCTCTTTACCCTCTGGTTCGGACGGAAGCCACCCTAGCTCCCTACAGGGGGGATGTCTCCGTACTCCCTCCACCAACTCAATCCTAATCCATCAGAGAACCTCCACTTCCTCTATGGAGGAGCAAGCCATGTCCCATCCTTTCGATGGAAGAACTGAGAGGAAACTTTGTCAGCTGAAACTCGTGGAGTTTCCTCTGTCCTACTTAGGTTATTCCTGTGTAGAGGAAAATGGCTCTCCTTTCCCATATCTACCTAGTCTGGTCAGGTAGAAAATGCCAGTTACCATGGTACTGAGGCAGGGAATCTTGTCACCGTGCGTAGCTGCAGGACCGAAGAGTACTGTTAAAAAAAGGGGGTTAATTTTAGAAAAAAATGAAGTTGATTTCCAATGTTTATAGACTAGTAAGAAATCAATCAATTACTCTTCAAGATTTTAAGATGGATATTTCCATTTCAAACATTGGATTTCAGTTTTGAAACTGTAAAACTAATTTGGACAGAACAGAGTTTGTAGTACAAATCTTTTCATTCTAGATACTGGAATCCTTTGGAAATATTCATAATATCACAGTTAGGGTGGTCACTGATGCATCCTCAGAATACCCAACATTTTGATACTTCTGGGAACAGTGTGGGCCTGCCCTCGCCGACTGCACCCCCACTGCCGTGATCTCGCATGCACCATGGGGCACAGAGGATGCCATTTGCAGAGAGCGTCACCCCACGTGAGAAGTGAATGGAACCTTCCCAGGGCAAAGGGATGCGCTTCTCAAAATGGCATCCTCAGTCTGTGATACTGAACAAAACAACGTCCAGTTTTATATCAGTACCAGGCAGGGACAAACCACACAAAAACAGGACTGTCCAGATGAATGGCCTGCCTAAGCACAGTGCAGAAATTCCAGGTTGCCACAGGCTAAAACAACCCGTTGGAATGTGTAAGTGTTCAATCGCAAAAGATAAGGATAGGGTATAAGAGAGAGACAAGGTGGGTGACGGAATATCTTTTATTGGACTAATTTCTACTGGTGGAAGTTACAGTCTTTCAAGCTTCACAGAGCTCTTCTTCAGGTCAGGAATACAGGATATACGAGAGATTAATTAAATAAAATGTGTATTGTAGGAGTGCTTAGTAATTGGCTGTCAAAGGTTTTATGTGACTGGCTGTGCAGCAATGGTATAGGTGGGATGTGTTTCTATACTTCCTTTGTCACCTCTCTTCCCATGCTAAAGTCTAAGAAAGGGTTAAGAAAGCAGCTCAGAGAAAAAGATGCATTTGTCTGAAATTGAATCACTGTGATTGAAAGCTTTCATTTACCCTTTCTGTAGGGGTGGCAGGTTTGTATAATTTTTGGTGGTGCCCAGAACGGGTCCAAGTCCCGCCCGCACCCCCCACACCTGCCTAAGGCTCTGAGAGGGAGTTTGGGTGCAGGAAGGGGTTTGGGATGAAGGCTCTGGGAGAGAGTTTATGTGCGGGAGGGGTGCGGGCTCTGGGACGGAGTTTGGGTACTGGGTGTGGGCTCTGGGCTGGGACAGGGGGTTGGGGTGCAGGAGGGGGTGTGCAAGGGGGTTTGGGGTGCTGGGTGCGGGCTCTGGGAGGGGGTTTGGATGCTGGTTGCGGGCTCTGGGCTGGGACAGAGGGTTGGGGTGCAGCAGGGAGTGTGGGGCTGGGCCGGGGATGAGGAGTTTGGGGTGCATCAGGCAGACTTCCTGGGGCTGGGGCAGGGGGTCAGAGAGGAGGACTCCTCCCAGCTGGCAGCAGCGAGCTCTGGGGGAGGGGGAGCCCTCCCCGGCCCCCCCAGCATGACACTCACCCAAGCCCCCCCAGGCTGCTGCTCAGAAGGTCCAGCCAGGTTAACCCCCCCTCGGAGTTGCTTGCCAGGAGGGGCTGCCATGCGCTTCCTCCCTCCTCAGGCACAGCAGCTGCCTCAGCCTGTCCCCAGCGCTGCTCCCTTGTAGCTGGCAGTGGCCGTTGAGGGAGCACAGCATGGAGCTGCAGGGGGCAGCCTCCCACTGCCCAGAGCAGGCAGGGACCCTTCGGGGAGGCGGGCGGGTTAGCAGGCACGGCCGGGGGATGCTCCAGGGAAGGCGCGCGGAGGCAGCAGACGGGGCTTAGGGAGAGACCTGGCCCCGAACATTAGTGGATCCAGGCCTGCTGGGGCCCTGAATTTGCTGAAGCCCAGGCACCACGGGTCCATACAACTCGCCGCCCCTGCCCCTCTGTAGCCACAATACTGTGATGGCGGTGAGTTTCTAGACCAGAGAAAGAGAGCTCCCTTTTTATCATAACTCCCAGTTCAAGGACTAGAATGGTGCAAACTGAGGGTTGAAGCAGCTGCCCCCTCCAATAGTCTAGTTGGGAGGGTCTGAAGTTCTGTACAGCCCTTATATGGGTCATGCAGGGGGAGAGGCTCCTTACTCACCCCTTCCCTCCAGCTCCGCACAGCTATTCAAGGGTTAGCCGGGACTTGCAGCTCTATGGTAGCAAAGTAAATGTGAAGATCTGGCTCTGTGAGTCTGTGGAGAAGAATTCAAAGTTGCTATGAAAAGTATTGCCGCACTGCAGTTCTCACCTCTGCAGTAAACAATTGCATAATAAAGTGCTATTCTTTTTTTTGCCTGCTCTACCGAAGTAGGAAGTATGTTAAAGAAACCAAATGCTAAATAATTATTTTAAGAAAATAAAAAACTCCCACAGCAAAAATTTTTGTTAATGCAAAAGAAAGTTTGAGAAGTGTGGTGATCTGGGAAATTTTCCATCTTAGAAAAACTGTATTAGGTTAGATGCAGATGCCAAATATGCCTGTGTTCAAAGACAATAGACTGGAACATGCTTTACCTCAAAATTATGATGTTTTAGCCCTACGTCCTGTAGCATCCCAGGCTATCAGCCCACAGAAACATATGAGGAACAAGCAATTGATATAGAGAGAAGTGGTCTGAACACAAAACTGAGAGATAGGAACTGCAAAGATATAATCCTAGTTCTCACAGTGACTCCTGTCATCTGGGAAAGTCCTTCAGGGCTAGATAGAGCAAGCCTTGTTCTGATGGAGGAGTGCCTTTCTTCACAGCTAGTCTCAATGGTTTCCAAGGGGCTGGTTGCAGAATAAGATACCACTCAATGTAAGGGTATCAATCTGGGCCTTAACTGTTATGTCCCAGTTCCCCAGCTGTACCATTGGGATAACAATACTTATTATCTCACTCTGATGACTGATAGCTGATGCTTTTAAAGTACTTTGCAGAAAATCAAAATTGCCCTTTAAGTGGTAAGTATCTTGGGCACAACCTAGCACAGGCTTTCCCTGGAATAAGCAACAGACATGCATCTCCTCAGAGACAGAGTAACTAAGAACAGAAGCAATCTAGATACACATGCTTTTGCATGTCTTTCATCTTGGAGATGAGACAGCAAATTCTGGCACTCTGGGACATCCTGTGGATTTGTATCAATCTCTGGAAGGTTTGTGTTCATAAAGCAATGAATACATTTCACTTTTTTATATGCCTAGTTTACTCATGTAACATTTATAATATGGATGATGTTCTTCCTTTAATAAGTAATTGAGGATAACTCAGTGCGAGTTACTAATTGAAACTTTAAAATGATTCTGCGTTGCATTTAACTGTTTCAGGACACCATTATGTTAGCATGTGGCTTTTAAATCTTTGGAAGGTGCAGTGCAGAGCTGTTCCCCGCCAGGAGGAGCATGGTGATGGATTGTGTCTCTGGCAGAGAGAGTTCTCCCAGTGCTGCTTCATACACATAGGGGCAATGGAGAAGATTGCTTCCCTCAGTATGCTGACCTCACGCTGTGGCCAGTGTGGAGGGGAACCTTGTGATGGCCCTGTTTCCTGCCAGTACCTCCTCTTTTCCTTTGTGGAGTCCTGCCCTCTGCGAAGGGTACAAGCGTAAGTAGTCCCTGCATGCCCTAGACAACAGGACTGCTGTTGTGAACGGCCCTTGCATAGGCATACGAAGAAGGGGGACAGGTTTCTCATTCACTTGTTCCATGCAATCTGGCCCCATGTTATTATTTATAGTTTAACATGTCTCCATCAGTCTCTTTGGGCATTCCCGCAACCTTCCTGATCTGCTGTATTGCATGCACCATTGCAAAATGGAAATAATTCACAGATTGACCCTGTTATTGATCATGAGACTGGCAGGACTCTGTGAAGTGGGAGGGTCCCAGAGCCCAGGCTGCATCCCGAGGCTGGAAGTCTACCCTGCAATTAAACAGCCCTTCAGCTGGAGCCCCACAAGCCTGAGTCAGTTGGCATCGGCCAGCCACAGGTGTCTAGTTGCAGTGTAGAGATACCCTAAGACTTCTTCCTTTTTGGGGTAAAACTCTGCTTGGGATAGGGTTTTTTTTTTGGTTTTAAAATGTTCTTACTTTTTTTTTTTTTAAGGTTCATTTGTTTCAGGGTTTTTTGTTGGTTGGTTGGTTAGGGTTTTTTGGGTAGAAGAAGGTGTCCCATGGATGCTTTCCTGAATCAAGGCCTATGTGAAGATTTGTTGACAAGTCTTTAAAAGAAAGTAAAATGAACAAATATATTTTAATATGTACTTTTCCAGAGATGTTTTTTAGACTTCTCCCTGCTTTAGTAGCCACATTGCAAAGGATCTAACAAGATGCATCTTAGAATATGCAAACATAAAAAAAAAAAGTCATAGGACACCACCTTTCTCATATTACAGTGTGATGTCAAAATGGAAATGTTTGGCCTTTGCACAAGAGGTAGCAGAGAAGCAGAAGCAAAAGAAAAATTATAGCAATGAAATCAAGTGATTATTTTTCATTTGTCTTTAAAAGGACAGGAAGCAACCTTTCTGAAATCAGATTTACAGGGTTGAAGATGAATTAAGCAATCTCCACAAGAGCCCACAATTGTTATTACAAAAAATTCTTTACTGAATAAGGTACTAAGAAAAGACCACTTACGGGGAATGTAAACAAAAGGAAATAGAAAATCTGTGGCTGAGATTGTGAATTCAGGAAGAAGCGAGAGGGGCTTGGCAAGTGGCCAGTGCCATGCTGTAATTTGGGAATGGAGATTTGCGGTTCACTGTATGTCACAAATAAAACTGTTACTAACCTTTCCATAATGGTTGTTCTTTGATATGTGTTGCGCTCATAGCACCAGTATAAAGGGCTCGACCGACGCCATACCTCTTTAAGTTCCTTCTTTCTGGCCAATTCTGAGGGGGGGTAGGAGGACGGGTCATGGAATGGAAATGTGCAACATATATCGAACAACAACAGTTACAGAATGGTTAGTAACCATTTTTTCTTTTTTGAGTGCTTGCACATGTCCATTCCACTGTAGGTGACTCCCAACCAGTAACAAAGGATGGTAGCATCAGAGTTCATGGACATGTTGACTGTAAATCAGCTTGACCAAAACTGGCATTTTCCCTGGTCTGTTGCGTGATGGTGTAGTGAGTAAAAAATGCGTGCACAGATGACCATGTTGCTGCTCTGCAGATGTCCTGGATAGGGACTTGAGCCAGGAATGCCGCTGATGATGCTTGAGCCTTGAGTCTGGGTGAAGGGATCACTCATGGTGACTGAAGAAAGACCTGCTGAGGTGATCTACCAGTTCGCTTTTTGCTCCCTGATGGTGAGAAGCCTTGAGGTGGATTGAGTGGGGTATGCATGTGTAGCGGGGCGATGACTCACCAGCGTGGCGCCTCCTGCTGGTTATCTCGGGAATTAGCTCTGCCAGTCTGGAGCACCCTCTGCAGGCTGGTGTCTCGCCTGCTGCTGGCCCCGTGTCCTTCCCGGACCCCGGTGCCCCTTTCCCTCGGGGTTCTGCCCCAGCAGTACCCCCACTCTGGGTCTCCCCTCCCAGGGGAACCCCAAACCCTCTAAACCCACCTTGCCTCAGTGGCTACTGCCAGTCATCATCTAAATCCCGCTCACTGGGACAGACTGCAGTGTAATGGCCACTCATCATTGGCAAGGGGTTAGGACCAGCTGCTTCTGCCTATTCCCAGGCTGCCCCTCTACAGCCCCAGTACCTTTCTGGGCCTTTACCAAGGCCTGCAGCCTGGGGGTTTACCAGCTCCCCAGCTCCCTTTGGCCTTCCCCAGCACTGCTCCACTTATGGTACCTCGCTCTCAGGCAGCTAGCCCTTCCCACTCCAGGGCTAAACTGAGACTCCTCCAGCTTCTGGCCCTCAGCCCTCGTATAGGGCCAGCTGTGGCCTGATTGGGGCATGGCCCCAGCTGTGGCTACTTCCCCCAATCAACCTAGCTTTTCCCCAACTGCAGCCCTCTCCAGGGCTGTTTTAACCCCTTCAGGGGCGGAGCAGGGTAACCACCCCGCTACAGCAGGGTAGAGTAATTGAATGGGTCGTCAGAATAGCAGGTGATGGAACAACCACCTGTTCATATCATGTACAAATGAATGATGTGATCCAGGACGAGATACTCTGGGCCAACATGGGAAGGCCTTTCATCCTGTCAGCAATTGCTATGAAGAGTTGGATGGATCTTTGGAACAGTTTGGTCCTCTCTATGTAGAACGCTAGGGCCTGTCTAACGTCCAAGGTATGGAGACATTGCTCCTTCCTGTTTCCATGTGGTTTTGGGTAGAAAACTGTCAAGAAACTTGCCTGATTTCTGTGGAACTGCAAAACCATGTTTGGGAGAAAGGCAGGATCAGGGTATAGCTGAACCTTATCCTTAAAAAAGATTGTGTACGGGGGCTCTGACATAAGGGCACGTATCTCCAATACCTGTCTTGCTGAAGTAATAGCCACCAGAAAGGCCACCTTCCAGGAAAGGTATGACCAAGGCCACATTACCAGCAGCTCAAACGGGGGACCCATAAGCCTTGATAAGACCAGGTTTAGGTCCCACGGAGGGATGGGCCCTCGTATTTGTGGGTATAGCCTTTTTAGGCCCTTGAGGAGACGGATGGACATTTTGTGTGAAAACACAGAACAGGTTATCCACGGGGAGGTAGAAAGCTGAAATTGCTGTGAGGTGAACCTTAACTTTTTAAATTGCCAAACCTTGCTGTATGTAGACTGGCTCCAACTCCCACTGAAATCAATCCATCCTTCCATTGGCTCAGCTGGAGTTAAAATGGGCCTTAAATACCGTTAACAGCTTTTTGCTAATTTTATTAAAAACGCAATAGAAGTGTAAATATATAATTTAACTGGGGAAGAAGACAGTGGAGAGAGAAAAATTTGGCTCATGTATTAATGACTACAGGGGAAGAAACCATCAGTAATCAGGGTTGTTATTCCTGGCTTTCTTTTTGTTCTGTGTTCGTACAGTCCTAGAACAATATGCATCCGATGAAGTGAGCTGTAGCTCACGAAAGCTCATGCTCAAATAAACTGGTTAGTCTCTAAGGTGCCACAAGTACTCCTTTTCTTTTTACGAATACAGACTAACACGGCTGTTACTCTGAAAGCTGTCTGGCCTATGACTTATGTCGGTAGGCACTACTGCAATACACACAGTAATATTCTGACTAGACAAAGGTACTAATGACGCAGTATAGGCATTGTTGTTAGGTCTGCAGCTTTTATTATTCTAGAAGTGACTTGGAGAATGACATTACTATCCAGTGTAGAATCTCCAAATCCGCAGATCATAATGACGAGGGGAAAGAAAAAGAGTGATGACAGATATGGAGCTATTTAGCTAATATACATTTTTCTAATATATGTCAAAAACCTGTTCAAGGCAGGTGTTGCAGTGAAAGAATGGGAATACATTTGACCAGAGAAAAATGCATATAGATTTTAAAAAATAAAATTACAATCTTTACAGGGTTTGAACTAGGTACTTTTAAAATACGTCACTTTATCCATTAGACTAAATAGTTTATGGTGAGCAGACAGTACATGGGGAATTAACAGATTAAGTTTTATGTCGTGGAGGAAGTCCACCTCATTCCTTGAAGGCAAAAGGAACAACAAGGAGTCCGGTGGCGCCTAAAGACTAACAGATTTATTTGGGTATAAGCTTTCGTGGGCTAGAACCCAGTTCATTGGATGCATGGAGTGAAAATTACAGATGCAGGCATTATTATCCTGACACATGAAGAGAAGGGAGTTAACTCACAAGTGGAGAACCAGAGTTGACAGGGCCAATTCGATCAGGGTGGATGTAGTCCACGCCCAACAATAGATGAGGAGGTGTCAATTCCAGGAGAGGCAAAGCTCCTTTTGTAATGAGCCAGCCATTCCCAATCCCTATTCAGGCCCAAATTAATGGTGTTAAATTTGCAAATGAATTTTAGTTCTGCTGTTTCTCTTTGAAGTCTGTTTCTGAAGTTTTTTTGTTCAAGTATAGCTACTTTTAAATCTGTTATAGAATGTCCAGGAAGATTGAAGTATTCTCCTACTGGCTTTTGTATGTTACCATTCCTGATGTCCGATTTGTGTCCATTTATTCTTTTACGTAGGGAATGTCCGGTTTGGCCAATGTACATGGCAGAGGGGTATTGCTGGCACATGATAGCATATATAACAGTAGACATGCAGGTGAATGAGCCTCTGATGGTGTGGTTGATGTGGTTGGGTCCTCTTATGGTATCGCTAGAGTAGATATGGGGACAGAGTAGGCAACAAGGTTTGCTACAGGGATTGGTCCCTGGGTTAGTGTTTCTGTGGTTTGGTGTGTAGTTGCTGGTGAGTATTTGCTTCAGGTTGGGGGGCTGTCTGTAAGCGACGGCTGGCCTGCCTCCCAAGCTCTGTGAGAGTGAGGGATTGTTTTCCAGGATAGGTTGTAGATTGCTGATAATCGTGCTGGAGAGGTTTTAGCTGGGGGCTGTACGTGATGGCCAATGGTGTTCTGTTATTTTCCTTGTTTGGGCCTGTCCTGTAGTAGGTGATTTCTGGGTCCCTGCCTCGCTCTGTCAATCTGTTTCCTCACTTCCCCAGGTGGGTATTGTAGTTTTAAGAATGCTTGATAAAGATCTTGTAGGTGTTTGTCTCTGTCTGAGGGATGGGAGCAAATTCGGTTGTATCTTAGGGCTTGGCTGTAGACAGTGGATCATGTGATGTGTCCTGGATGGAAGCTGGAGGCATGTAGGTAAGTATAGTGGTCAGTAGGTTTCCAGTATAGGGTGGTGTTTATGTGACGATCACTTATTTGCACTGTAGTGTCCAGGAAGTGGATCTCTTGGGTGGACTGGTCCAGGCTGAGGTTGATGGTGGGCTGCAAGTTGTTGAAATCCAGGTGGAATTCTTCAAGGGCCTCCTTCCCGTGAGTCCATATGATGAAGATGTCATCAATGTAGTGCAAGTAGAGGAGGGGCACTAGGGGATGAGAGCTGAGGAAGCGTTGTTCTAAGTCAGCCATAAAAATGTTGGCATACTGTGGGGCCATGTGGGTACCCATAGCAGTGCCACTGACTTGAAGGTATAAGTTGTCCCCAAATCTGAAATGGTTGTGAGTGAGGACAAAGTCACAAAGCTAAGCCACCAGGTGTGCCGTGGCCTTATCAGGGATACTGTTCCTGACAGCTTGTAGTCCATCCTCATGTGGAATATTGGTGTAAAGAGCTTCTACATCCATAGTGGCCAGGATGGTGTTTTCAGGAAGATCAACAAGGCATTGTAGTTTCCTCAGGAAGTCAGTGGTGTCTCGAAGTTAGCGAGGAGTGCTGGTAGTGTAGGGTCTGAGGAGAGAGTCCAAATAGCCAGATAATCCTGCTGTAAGAGTGCTGATGCCTGAGATGATGGGGCGTCCAGGGTTTCCAGGTTTATGACTACAGCACCTCCTTTTGAACAGGTCAGATTATGAACAGGAGGCTGCCAGGCAACTCTCCAACACCACTTTCTACAGGCCACTATCCTCTGATCCCACTGAGGAGTACCAAAAGAAACTACACCAGCTGCTCAAGAAACTCCGTGCGTCAGCATGGGAACAAATCCACATAGACACACCCCCAGAGCCCTGACTAGGGGTATTCTATCTGCTACCCAAGATCCATAAACCTGGAAACCCTGAAACCATCATCTCAGGCATCGGCTGAGGATGGACTACAAGCTGCCAAGAACAGTATCCCTGATGAGGCCACGGCACACCTGGTGGCTGAGCTTTGTGACTTTGTCCTCACTCACAACCATTTCAGATTTGGGGACAACTTATACCTTCAAGTCAGTGGCACTGCTATGGGTACCCGCATGGCCCCACAGTATGCCAACATTTTTATGGCTGACTTAGAACAACGCTTCCTCAGCTCTTATCCCCTAGTGCCCCTCCTCTACTTGCGCTACATTGATGACATCTTCATCATATGGACTCACGGGAAGGAGGCCCTTGAAGAATTCCACCTGGATTTCAACAACTTCCAGCCCACCATCAACCTCAGCCTGGACCAGTCCACCCAAGAGATCCACTTCCTGGACACTACAGTGCAAATAAGTGATCGTCACATAAACACCACCCTATACCAGAAACCTACTGACCGCTATACTTACCTACATGCCTCCAGCTTCCATCCAGGACACATCACATGATCCACTGTCTACAGCCAAGCCCTAAGATACAACCGAATTTGCTCCCATCCCTCAGACAGAGACAAACACCTACAAGATCTTTATCAAGCATTCTTAAAACTACAATACCCACCTGGGGAAGTGAGGAAACAGATTGACAGAGTGAGGCAGGGACCCAGAAATCACCTACTACAGGACAGGCCCAAACAAGGAAAATAACAGAACACCACTGGCCATCACGTACAGCCCCCAGCTAAAACCTCTCCAGCACATTATCAAGGATCGACATCCTATCCTGGAAAACGATCCCTCACTCTCACAGACCTTGGGAGGCAGGCCAGTCCTTTTCTTCCATCTTTTGTGGGTCAGATTGTTGTTACCATGATTTCAGGTCGCAGACCCTGCTATCATCATCTATAATTGTATTGCCTCAAGCGTAGACTACTGCAATATGCCCTACATGATGGTTAAATCAATCTGGAAACTGAAGATGGTAAACATGACAACTTGCCTTGTAAGCAGCATTACTCATGAGAAGCAAATGAAAAACCCAAGGAGTCAGTCTGATACCAACAGAAGATTAGTAAAATATTGGGATTTTTCATAAAAATCCAATTTTGACTACATATTTCTAATATAAACAACTGCTGTTAAAACAGGAAAGTAGAAGGAAAGATCCTATTTCATTATAATGTTAAGAATCTAGTTTCTATCCATAATAAAAAACTTATCACATTTTGATTGATTCACAAAGCTCTGACACCCAAAGTGTAGATGCTGGCTTGAAGTATCAGTCAGTTTAACCTTCATTACGACGTCAGTATCTGCAGACAAAAACACTTTTATATCATATTGAGTGTTCAGTTCACATTTACTTGCAGAAATGTAATTCATGGAGGCACAGTGTAGTTGTTACTAGGTTCTGCAAAAAAAAAAAAAAGCGAACAAAATCCAGACAATTCCCCCCCCACACCAAAAAAAAAATCCAGAAAGGAATTGAGGAGCTACTAAATCAAAAAAGTTGCTTAATTTATCACTTTGAGATTTTCTTTCTAGTTTTTTGAGTAGTTTCTCTGCCTCTTGGGATAAAAACAACCACTTGTGAATTCCAAAAATGTCATTTGACCTTGATGACATTTTCTTTAGTGATGGAATTGGGCAATACTGACTCGTTTTAGCAGTGGCATGAAAAATGCCAAACTATGAAGCATAAAACACTTGCTGCAAAGGCTGTTGCGTTAATAACCCACTGTAGTTTTTTAAAGATGGAAAGTCTAATTACAAACAAGTTGACCACTGCGATAGCTTGCAGCAAAGATGACATTTTTTTTCATTATACTGCATTATGTCCTGGAGTGTATTTTCATGGCCTTTTGAAACCAATCTACTGGGCTGCATAAATGCTCTTTCCACTGAGAACTGGCTGGTGCAAATAGATTATGTAATAAGCCCATTTACATAAACAGTTTTTTGGTGGAGTGATGTTAAGCTTTCCCCACTCCTCCAATAACCCCGAGGATATAAATATAATAGAAAGCACAACCTATCAGACAAAATCTATCAATCTGTAACTCATGCATAATACATTGGTGCTGACTAGATGAATCCTGCTTTAAAACACCAGGAAATCATTTTCCATGGAATATTAGAAAGTATTTTCCTTTCTGTTCAGAGTCTATTTGCTACAACTAAATTTGCCTTTAGAGCTTTATAATTGTGCATAAAATTAAATGATGGTCTATAAAAATACAGCTGGCTAGGAAGCTACATATAAATGGACCAAAAGTATATTTGCAAAGTTGATAACTAGAGTTAAGTTTCTATCTATATTAACCCAGTTTTCAGGAGTTTTTCTTTTTTATACAAAACAGGCAAATGCTGTCTGGCTGCAAATGAATATAAAAATTCTTATGCTTTGTCAATTCCTTGGACAATTTCTATACCTGTTTCCATTCCACCCCACCACCCTTATTGCCCCCCACCCCTTTTCTTTTTAAAGGCAAAAGTTAATGTGTTGAGAAGGAGACCTGTTGCATAACTTAGGAGGTCTTTTTGTGTGTGGAAACAGGAAGGAGTTGGGGGTGAATAGTTGGGTCAGTGAGTGGAAGTGGGAGGAGAAGGGGTTCTCTGTCTGCTATAGTTTTTACCTGGGATTGCCAGCTTTTTTGGGAAAGAAAGTTAAAAGCAATTAGTCACTGTAGCCTGGCATCATTTAATAAGCTAATTTGAATATAACCATATACTTCACTTTAAAAAAAATATAGACCTGATTCTTTGCTGGTTTAAATTGGCATTGATCCATTGACTTAAATAAGGTCAACTTCAAGAGAGCAATCTTAACTGTCAAGCAACACAGTGTTTTTGTGTATGTTTCCCATTTTTAAAAAAATAGCATCCTTCACAAAGCAATTTCACACACAACAGGATCTTCCTCAAAGAGACCAGCTGGATTAGCAGCAGCGCTCTTGTTCTCCATGAAAGTAGCCATTGCTTTGTCAAAGATTCTGGTCTTCATTAAACTCGTCAGGTGGCTCAAGAGCTCCACTTCTAAATCAGCTGCGCAGCAGAGCCTGACCCTCTTTCTCCTCACCTCTGAATACAGGCCTGAGCCACAGACTCTTTACTGTCCCCTCCCCGACTAAGGGCTTGGATTTGTAACTGTTTGCTCCTCTGCCCTGATTGCAGGCTAGAGACCCTAACTGACTGCCGCTCTGACCAGACTGCCAGCCAGAGCCACAGACTGTGTATTGCCCAGCTAATTCCCAGCGACGCCCAGCAATGTAGTGAGGCGGAGTCAGGACCGGATTAAGACCTTTAGAGGCTCTAAGCACTGAAAAGATTATGTAATTCATATGTAATTCAAAATAAAAACAATACTATACCGTAAAATAAAATTTTATTTTTTGAAATGACACAAAACTTACATGTATGCTGAAATTAAAATAGCTTCTTTCTAGATTTTCTGATTGCAAAATTCTGGATAAGTTCATTGAAGCTGACTCAATGAAGCATGTCCACTTCCATACACAATAGGGAAAGTGAATCAAGTCTGTCCTGACACACTGTTGTTCTGAGGGTTTTTTATTCTTTTCAGCTGAGAAAAAGAGTGTTCTGTGGAGCAGTTAGTAATCATAATGTTAGAAAAATAGATAGTGCTATCTCTACATTTGGAAATACACATTGTATTCCATCTTTCAATATTGTGTTATGAAGATCAATGTGACTGAATTTCATTTTTCCTGTTTCATTAAACTTTGTGCGCATATAATAGTGGAACTGCCGTACTTCTCCACAGAGATTCATGTTCAAGTCAACAGGGTACGAGTCAACTAGCTTTTGGGAACTTGTGAATATTGTTTGTCAGATAAGTCCATACAGTTTAGAAAAGAAAATCTACTTGATACTTCTTTGTACGCTTCACCTGTCCTCTTCATATGAGCTTCAAGTGTATCAATTATAGCGTAGTAAGTAGATACGCGAAATTTGTCTCTAGGATTTCAATGCTGCACAGCTATCATTTGCTTGTTTTTTCCTGATTCGCTTGTGGGACTGGGCTTCTTTGTAGTTAGTATGAGGCAAGATATCTTTTGATATGTCTTCAGATCTTTCGAAATCATTCCTCAAAGTGTGTAAGTGGTCTGCTAATGATTGACAGAGGTCTGCATATGTTTTCAAATGCAATTCTTTTTCTTGGAGAGCTTGGGTGGTAAAAGTGTTGTAAAATTTCATTCCACATGGTCAACATGAATACAAACTCTAGTTCTTGCATCTTGTTTGCAATGTTTTCTGCCTCTGATATAGTTTCTCCCTTTTGTGATTGGTCTTCAGCTGTACTTTCTAATGAATCCACAATCTTTGAGTAGGACTCCAGAATTGCACTTGTTGCCACTGCATGTGCCTCCCAGCAAGTATTAGAAAGAGATTTCAACACACGATCATTGCCCAAATATGTTTTAAGAACTGCCCATCGGTGTGTTGAGGCAGAGAAAAATGGATAAAGTAACTGGACTGTTGAGAAAAAACGTACTGCCACCAGACAACATCAACAGCACTGCGGCCAACAAGATTGAGAGAGTGTGCAGCACATGGTATGAATATGGCATATTTGTTCTGTTCTAAAAGCTTCTTCTGCATTCTGCAAACTTGGCAGGGATAATGCAGTACTTGATTTGCCATTTCTTCACCAGTGTGGCTTTTCAAATTGAGGAATGTTATAAATCGTTCAACTGGTTTTCCATCTGTGGGAGACACATACCTTAGTACAATACTCAATTGATCAATATGTGAAAGATCAAGTGTAGAGACGACAGATAAACTGAAGTACCCAGCAATACTTATTTCATCCACAATAGCTGAACGAACTTTGTCATTCATTAGACCAATGAGTTCATCACATATTGTCTTGGATAAGTATGATGGGTTACCTTTGCCAGCGTTTCCATATTTTGAGATATGGCCTGCTAAAAATGGGTCAAACTGAGCCACAAGCTCCAACAATCCCAAGAAATTTCCACTCTGCAATGATCCAAATGTGTCATTTGATGGCCGGAAACGCAGACCACGTTCAGCTAGTGTTTGAATAATAGCTACAACACACTGCCAGGCGTGTTGTCAGTATTCACGCTCCCCTTTAATTTGCTCTTCCAATTTTTGTGTCAATGCAAAGCCCTGTCTTCAATTTAAATATGTCAACATAGAATCTCTGTGAGTAGTGCTATTTTCATGTTGTTCAATTAAAACAGTATTTTGCCAGTCACTAAATCCATCTGCAGCAAACCAGGATGTTGAAGGTTTATATACAAAAAATTTGCAAACAAAACAGTACACAAACCCTGTTGATGGTGAATACAGTAGCCATTCTCAAGTGTATTTCTCACTATTCGCTTTCATGCAAAAAATATTTTTTGTGAACAATATCTTGTTTGTTTGCCATTGGTAAAAGTCCGACATTATTTCTCAAATGGCCCAGTGTGGTGTTGACAGTCATTTGGTCCACGATCTATCCAGTAAGCTACATCATCGGTACTGAAGTCAACCCACATACCAGGATTTTTTCTCCTGTTATTTACAGCATGAGCAGGTTCAGTCTGACACATCCACACCTTCTTAACAATGTCTGTTTTACCACCAGGAGTAGGATGATCAGTTACAGTCTCTGACACATCCATATGTTCTGGAATGGTGTTTGTTTCACCAATAGAAGAAGGGTCAGTCTCTGAAACACCTACAGGTTTTGGAATGATGTCTGTGCTACTGAGAGAAGATGTTGCTTCTGATGGATTCACTTTGAAAAAGTCAGGTTTGGAAGATTTTGGAAAATTTCAGTAGTTCTTTGTTTCTTCCACCAGTTTGTATTTCTGTGCTCCACTCAGTTGGTTACATTTCATCCTGCCCCTTATCTCAGTTATCTGAACTTAACCCCCCCCCCCAAATTACGCAACATACACTATTTTATGTATATATGTATATAATATATATATCAGAAAGAAAGAAAACAAATCAAGTACGTATAACTCAGAAGAATATACCAATAATAAAACATAAATTTATTGCAATACATGACAGGATCTGATTTCCTTGCATTATTTCGATCTACGTTAGTAGGATGCCCCCCTGGTTTAGAAAAGAGAACAGAAAAACGGGGGAAGAGTGTGTAGTGGAATGTAAGGAAGTCTAACAAAGTTCTGATTTTTCCCATGATGACCACTTTGGTTCCTTTTTTGAAATATCAAATATCAAATTTAAAAAAAAACTCATTTTTTTTGGTGCCCCCTGCTTTGCTGGTGCCCTAAGCACGTGTTTAGTTTGCCTATTGGGTAATCCAGCCCTGGGTGGAGTGACCTCCCACTGACCCAGAAGGGGAGGGACGACCACTAACCCACTACACTTTTTACTATTCAGCTGATTCAGGAGTAGAATTCAACGACCCAGATCTTTATTAAAGCAACCATGTCAAAGATCCAATTATTCATGAAACTTTTCAAGAACAGACTGAATAGTTTCATTGAGATCATAGTCTTGGACAAATCAATAGAAGATCCTGGTTGTCACAAATTTGGTCACAGTCAGCCAGTTCACGACCTCTAGTTTCACAGAAGCCCTTGTTCGTCAAACAAGCAGGTACTGTGTAGAACTTCTCTGATGCAACAGAAATGGCCAAGGACTAGCAAAATCCATTCCCTAAGTGCCCAGTTTTGGATGAAGGGAACATTACTGAGAGCATATGTCAAAAGGCCATTTTGTATTTCTCTCCTGTTTAAAAAAGCTTCCTTGTACTGTGTTATAGAACTAAAGAAGCTGTAGTAAATCTTTTCTCAGTTAGCTGAGCATGGCACATAAGAATTCAGTTATGATGAAGAATGCAATGTCTTTCTTTCGGTTAATTAGAAAATTACATAACCACAGAGAGCCCACCAAACTCTCAATAGGTACATATTTTTGACTTCCTATATTTTGTCTTTTTTGAGATAAAGGGGCTCAAAAAATCATAAGACTCAAAGCATGAAATTTTTGGTTTCAGCTGTATAGGTGCCACAGGTAAAGGTGTCCTTAGTTGTCGTCCCAGTAATAATTTTTCTGGAGATAGTTGAAACCCAAGTGGTGTTGACTAAAATGCAAAGTGTGCTTGATGTGGTTTTTAGCAAAAACAAAGTCTGCACTGCTCTCTCCACCTCCCCATTGCTCTGGGAGTAACATGGACTACTCATACGAAGTTCAAAATCAAAGACCTGTGCAAATGCTAGGAATGTTATAGAGGTAAACTGAGTCCCGTTATCAGTTATAAAGATTTCAGGAACTCCATGTCTTGCAAGTATTCACATTGGTTTCTGGATGACCTGTGCAGTTGAAAGCTGTGTAAGTATAGACAAGTCAATATATTTGGAGAAGTAATTAACTACAATAATGTCTGTGTGTCCCTTCCCGAAATACAAATATGTTGCTATCTCCTGCCAAGGTCTGTCAGGTAGCTATGTCGAGAGTAACGGTTCTGGCAATTGCCCCTCTCCCCCTTGTTAAATAGCTCACAGCCTTCTACTAAGGTATTACTTCACCTACTCAGACCAGGCCACCATACAGATTGTTGTGTTTGTGCCCTGCACTTGTTTACTTCTTGGTGTCCCTCATGGATTTTGGAGAATATCTCTTTCTGAAGTACTGTAGGGATCAGAACGCACTATCCTTTCAGAACCAGGCCATTGGCCACATGAGGGTCATTTCAGTCCTGCAAATATGGTAGTAGGTCTGTTGGAAGTTGATGCCTTCAAACCCACCTTCTTTGGCTGAGTTTCTGGCAAGTCTCATCCTTTAGTTTTTCATCTCTCATTTCATTTCATTTCATTGCTGAAGTTAGATGGCAGTTACTGGAATTGTTGCCAGAAAAGGTCAGTGTAGATTTTGACATCTCTCTCTAGAGCAGTGGTGGATAGTTTGTTTATATTGACCATCCGCAAGCACGGCTGCCCATAGCTCCCAGTGGCTGCAGTTCACCACTCCCGGCCAATGGGAGCTGCGGGAAGCGGTGTGGGCCTCAGGAACGTGCTGGCTGCTGCTTCCTGCAGCTCCCATTGGCCGGGAGTGGTGAACTGCGGCCACTGGGAGCTACGGGGGGCCGTGTCTGCGGACAGTCAATGTAAACAAACTGTCTCGCGGCACACCAGCGGATTACCCTGACGGGCCGCAGATTTCCCATCACTGCTCTAGAGCCTTATCTTCTTCCATTGGTGGCTCTTCAGTTGGGGAACTATGCTTGCTTTTCCCTGGTATGTGTTCAATGTTGAAAGAAAATTGCATCAGCCACAGGCAACGTTTTTGAATCGTAAGTGGAAAGACATCCAGTGGTTTTGAACCCAATAATGCCCCTAAGTGCTTGTGATCTGTTTCTGGGTTAATATTCAAGCCAAACAGACATGGACTGAGCTGTTCACAGGCCCAAGTGACTGCTAGAGCTTCCTTTTGGACTGAGCATACTGCTGCTTAGTTTCTGTGAGGCTTCTGGGTATGCAACAGGTCTCTGGTCTCCTGCTTGCTGCTTTTGTGTGAGCACTGCTCCTAAGCCATATGAAGATGCATCTGCTGTTACTGTTATGCGATACTTACTGAACATTGTCAAAATGTGACAATTGTGACAAAATTTGACAAACAGGTGGAGATGTCATTAGTTCTTTTACTGTATTAAATGATTTTTGTTGTGGGCTAGCCTAGATCTACACATGGAGACTATTAAGGCAATCTTGTAAAGATTTTATTAGATGAGCCACAGTTGGTAAGAATTTCCCAAAATAATTTGTTTTACCCAGGAATATCCTTACAGCAAGAATATCTTTGGGTTAGGTAAAGCAAGTAATGCCTTCAGTTTGTCTGAATCTGGCTAAATTCCCTGTTTGCTAATTATGTGACCTACACATTTTATCCTCTCCTTTCCAAATTCACATTTCTCATTCAGAGTGAGCCCAGTTTGTTGGCAGTGTCTCAATACTGCATGTAGTCGCTCATCATGATCATTCTTATCTTTGCCCTCTATCTACCAACACGCCTGCATGCCAAAAGATCCAAGAGCTGTTCATCTGGAAATGTTATGGTGCTCAAGATATGTCAAATGGAAAAAGATTGAAATGGTACCTGCCAAATGGCGTATGAATATAGTTAATGGTATAGATTCTTTAGCAAGGGGCATTTGCCAGAAGTCTGCTGTAGCATCTAACTTTGCGAAGACTTTGACTTTTGATAACTGAGCTAATGTCTGGTCAACTGCAGGAAGCAGGTCTTTCTCTGCAGATGCTTTTATTCAGTTGTATAAAGGCCACACAAATCCAGGTTTTGCCATTGGGCTTTGGTGCTACAACCATCCCCCACACCAGTCAGTTGGTTCTTCCATATGGGAAATAATCCCATGCCATCCATTCTCTTTAATTCTTCTTTGATTTTCCCTAGCAAGGAAATAGGGAAGTGGTATGGGTCCATGACAGCAAAGGGAGTCAGTTTTGTTTGTACTCTCCTGACACCTTTCCTGGCCCTGTGAAGATGGATGGATATATCTCTTGCATAGTTCTTTTTTTTTTTTTTTTTTTTGCCATTAATGAATTCCAGTTTCTCTGCTAGGTGTAGTTCTTGTCTTGCTGGCAACCCTAGTAGGGGAGTTGTCAGTCCTTGTCTTACGGATATCATTTGTTGAAGACCTTTCCATCTTTTCTCCAGTTTCCCAAGGAACTGGTGGCAGACATCCAATGTAGTGTTGTTAGCCCCATGTAGAATCTTTGCAGCTCTCCATCCTGAGATCATTTATAATTATTTTTTGGAATTGCTGCCCTAGTATCAATTCTAAATGTAAAGTTTCAACCATGTAGATTCCTATTTGTGTACCAAGTGCTGTCTGTGCTATTGAGGTTAGAGTCCCTAGAAGTATGGACTTATCATCATCTGATGATAACACTCCCTCGTGGAATGTTTCGACAAGTCCCAATGACCAATTTGCTATTGCTAAATGTCCTGTTTTGTGGCATCTCCTGCATCTTGTTTCTTTATCTGGACACTGTTGCCAGCTGTGGCTTGGGGTCTTGCCACATCTTCCACAGATTTTCCAAGCTTCCCTTCTATTAAGGTTCTTTGGTTTCCCACTCTCTAATTGTGAGCTATTCCGACGCTGTAAATTTGATCTGTCTGCTCCTTCCACATTTGTGTCTTTTCTCTTTGCTGTGTCATTATTGTCTGATGCAGTCTGTCCTACGCTGCTATCATGTAAGTCACACCGCTGTTTCGTTATGGTTTCTTGCCTTCTACTTTTGCTATAGTTTTTGCTAGTGTGATAGCTGAGTCTAACTGAAGCTGTGCCAATAAATTGGTGTCTTTTATACCAACAACCATTCTGACTCGTATTAATTCTTTAAACATTCCGTATTTGCAGCGTTCAGTAAGGCGATGAACTGCAATAATAAGAGTGTCAGCTATTTCTCCTTGTTGCTGGCACCTCCTGTTCAGTTTGGCCCTTTCATATAGAATATTCTGCTTGAATATGAAATGGGCATCAAAAGCCTCTTTCAGTTTGGAGTATTCTTTCTTTTCCCTCATCAATGAGCAGTAGGCACATAGGATACCATCATTAGCATCACCCAGGGCAAATATCAGGAGGTTCACCTGGTATTCTTGTGCTTTCTCTGTTAAACCAGAAACTATCTGTGTAACAGGGTTGCAATACTCACTGCTGGGCTGGCACCTCCTCCTCCTGGTCACTGTGGGAATTAGCTAGTGAGGTAGACGCCTCCTTCCACGGTTTGCACGCTGTCACTCCGACTCTGGTCTGCATCTCTTCTTGCTCCAGGACCTTCAGCGTCTCCTTCATGACTTAGCCCTCCGGCAGGTCACTCAGCATTCTCCCTTTTGGGGTTCAATCTATCACCAGTCCTAGGCAGTCTTCCCATTCACTGCCTCAGGTCTACACCACACCCTCGATGGCTGGTAGGGAATCCGGGTCCTGCCCTATTCTCTGGGTTCCAGTCCAGGGAACCTCAGCTCAGCAGTTCTGGGCTTCCTCTTTCTGCCCTCACTGCTCCTTCCCTGGACTGCTTCCTACACTTCTGATTCCCCTCCTTTCTTTGGGCATAGCAGCTCCAAACTTTCCTCCCTTCCTCCCACTCTAGGGAGTGGCTGCTGCCTGCCTTCCTCCAGCCATTCCCAGCAGACCCCTACTGCAGCCAGCTTTCTGGCTTTATAGGCCCCCCCGTTCCTGCACAGGTGAGCCTCTCTCTAATTAGTTGCCTCCAGCCAATAGCTTCCCTGTTTGCAGCCTAATTAGCTGATTGGGCCCACTAGGTCTAATTCAGCTCTTGCAGGGCTAGTGTGGGGAGCACACCCCATCATAATTGCTCAAATCTACAACTCCATCAAGGCCACTTGTCTGCCTTGCCAAAAATCAAACTTCTCTAACTGAGGCATTTGTACTATGGGCTCCATTGCTGTGCTGAGACAAGGTTCTGCCTCCTTCCTGATGCAGCTTTCACAGGTCTCCTGTCTGATTTTCCACTTTCCTCATTCACTCACCATGCTGGCAATCTATGTGTGGTGGTGTCTCTTTCTTTTCCTTTACTCCTTCTTAAGAGAGAGGGATTCACTTACTTCTGACACCATGTAGAGCGAAAACATAATCACAAAGAGCCATGCTGTAAGTAGCGACTAGAGAGCTCCCTAACCAGGAAGTTCCCCTGTTCACTAAGATCCCTGCTGCAGTATGTCCTGGTCCTCTCTGGTAACTGTGGGACTCTCTAACCACTCCACACTGACATACCCAAGCTAGCTTTAACCTAGCTAGCACAGGTCCCGGAACAGTGAAGTCATGGCAGTGCGAGCATGGGCTATACATACCCACCTGGAACCCTGGGTAATGACTTATGGGGCTAGCCTGCACTGAAGTTAGTGCTTCCACAGCTTCATTGCTCCAGTAACCAAGCTAGATAGATTAAAGCTAGCTCAGGTATGTCTACGTGAACTGCAATGCCACCCAGAGATTGCAGTCTAAAACATGCCCTTAGTTTTAATACAGGCTAGACTGGGTCATAAACATCTTCCGCAAACAGACTACAGTGAAAGTGTAGAGGGATGCAGTGCTTCATATAAATACACGAGGATGGCAAGGAAGTTGAGGAGGTCAGATTTTTTTTTCTTTAAACCATTTGTCTTTGTAATTCCTAGATTGTCCATTAACAGGTGTATCATCCTTCAAGAGAGTATTTAGGCTGACCAGAGGAATCTTTACAGAAACAAATACCAGTTTGCTTGCAATACCAAAACCTGTCATTATTCAAACACTATCCTTCCTGGGTTTGGGGATGTATATGATCAGTCCTGTAAATGAAAAATGAATTGGAGAATAATTAAGCAAATACAAAATCCTGTGGGTCGTTTTGGTGCAGAACAACCTCAAATTGGTCATAACTTTTATTCAGATAAAATGCATTTTCAGTGCTTAGGGACAAACACCCTGTGGTAGCAGAGCCGTAACAACAAGGCGGCTTCTGTTGCTGGATAACCCTTTATTGCGAGATGAGTAGCCCAGACCACTTAACAAAGTCCATGTTTCCTATAAATTAACTGTGCAACATTACATTTTATTGATAGGAAATAGCTACCCTGTCTCAAAGGCATCTTGGTCCTGATTTTATTAACCTGCAAGACAGATACACAAGAAGCACGTATCTAATGACATGTCAAAAAAGATAATTACTTCACCAAAGGCATCAGCCATATTTCCTTTTATTTTTCACATCATAAGCTGTAGAATAATTGACAGTACTGTATCCAATTAGAAAATAACTTTTAAAAGGGGACTAAAACAAATACATTTTTATTAACCTCTTGGGAGAAAACAGCTGGCCATATTAAGACATCTTTAATATGTTCTGGAGTATCTAATAATAAATCATGGGTTTTTTATACGTGTTTGGCACCTTTCATTCAAGGATCTCAAAGCAATTTACAAACATTAATTAAGACTCCTAAAAACACTCCTGTTAGTTTGATAAAATATGTTGCACAATGAGGTTAAAAGAAAATATTGAGTAGCTGCTTCTTTAGTGAGCACCATCCCTCTCGTGCACTGAATGAAACAGGGGTTCTGTGGAAAAAATCACAAGTGATCATGTAATTAAAAGTGATATCATAATGCGTATGCACAAGAGGGTTGAATTAAGGTTGTATGGGCAAGCTTAATTTTGGTGTTCTCTAATTTTGGTTCACTTGACTTTGGAACCTTAGCATTCCTTTAATGTGTTATTTAGATGTAATAGTTGCTCCCTGGCTTGGATACTGTCAGCTGTCTCTCGGTGTCGTCATATGTTCTTTCAAGATTGAGAGAATGTCCAATGACTAATAGTTTTCGGGTAAATATTTTAGGGTGCTCCACCATGTGCAGTATACACTAGTATATGGAAAAGCACCCATGTGCCACAGAGACAGTGGGAGAACATAGACAGAATGACAGCATGTGTGTGTGTTTGTTTAGTATGTACCTGTAGGTGTTCAGTGGCAGGATTAAATTTGAAAAGTAACTAATGTAGTTACTGAGTTAGATACATTTCATTATTTGGAAATGTTTGAGCAAGATCTTGAGTGCCACAATAATGCATTTCTGTCACAAATGATCATTTGCCTCATTTACTCTGAAATGAATTTCTTATTTTGAAATGTCACTTCCCCTGAAATCTGAAAATAGTTTGCATTGGAATGTCTAGGGAGCCCCAGACAAAGAGTGAATACTTGGGAATGCATCAGAAGCTGTTCCTAATCCAATTTGGTAGCAAGCAGAGATTCTTGTTCGTTTCCATCTTCAGAGCTAATATACAGTCCCATCTGGCAGGTGTACATGAAAGGACTATTATGCATCAAAAAGACACATTGTAATAAGGTTTGTAGTTGTAATCATGCAGAGAGGAGCAGGAATGGGACTTGTTGGTGTTAAGGAATGAAATCCCAACAAATAATTTTTCCATAAGAGAAATCTGTCAGAGAAATGTTAAAGACTGGGTCCAAATCCTGCTTGCCTTAATCATAGAAGTAGTCCTACTGAAGTCATCTTGCATGAGTAAGGCAGTCGGGATTTGGCTGCTCTCCATTTAAATCTGGTGGGAAATGGTATATTATTATTGTCAAAGGGGCAGGCTGGCGAAGGAAATCTCCATTAAAAGGAGAAGACAGGAATAGAAAAGATGTTTAGATCAGAGAGATAGCAAACTCTCCAGGAGCTCCTCACAGTGCAAATAATTATACATTTTGCAGATGGGACGTTATGGATAGTATATAATATTCAGTACAGTGAAATCTGGCACTAATGTTTCATAGTGTTCTTTCTTGCAAAGTGGCACACTCTAGTATCACATTCATGTTCACCACAATTATTACATTCTACTTCCTGAGTGTGACACCTCGGAGAATCTGCTGCGTTGTAAAATCATGATTGAAACATGCATGGAAACTCTGAGGGGTTTTTGAGTGCAATCATGGTGCCCTTAGGAGGAGTATGGCATTTAGTTTATTCATTTAACTGGAATTCCACTTACCTCACCCTTATTAATTGTTTTGATTAACTGTATTTCTCTTAATAAGATGACCACTTGCTCTGATTTTTTTAATGGCTATCTCTTATTTGCTACTTAAGGTCCCATAACCCGTATTTATTAAGGAGATACTATGAAGTTGATTAGATAAAAATAGGTTTTTATGTAGTAATCATGACAGGATACAATGTGGTTCAAATATATGAATTTGTATTAGGAAAAAATAAATCTTGTTCTGTATTTTTCATTCAGTTGCTATTTATTTTCTTTAAATATGAATGGTCGCTCTACTTAGTGAGCATCTTTGTGAAATATCATTGAGGATATTATAGTGTAAGCATAGAGTCAAGTCCTCCTCCTTTCATTAATTTGTGCTTGAAAGCCTTGATTTTAAAGGGACCTCAACACTGCCTTCTCAACACAAGGCACAAACTGGGTTATTTATATATCTAACTACCTGATTGCATAGGCAGATAGGTACATACCTCAATACTATAATTTGCACCCTCAAATATTTGTAGTCACAACTAATTGTAAGTGTAAAACTGTGCCCACTATATAAGAAGGTGAAAACCAGTCTTCTCCACCAGTTGATATGTATGCATTTTATCTATCTTATCATCACCCCAAACAGGGAAAAAATAGTAAAGTTCACAGATTTGGAGACTTCCTGCAGATTTTGCTGGGTTGCCGCAGAACTAACCTACTATAAAAATAAAAAAAAGTTTCTAGCCCTTCTCATTAACAAATCAGCCTTGAAAATCTAAACTGTTGTGTTTTTGAGTATATTGGTAATACACTTAGAAAGGGTTACACTGAGAGGTGTTATTGTCTCTAATTTATGTCAATGCAACAGTAACTTTGAATCCTTGTTCTTAACACACTTTGCAATATTGTTCCTTACCACACTGCGACTCATCAGACCAGAGACATCTAAGGCACTGGTTTTCAACCTTTTTTCATTTGTAGACTCCTAAAATATTTCAAAGGGAGGTATGGGCCTTCTTGGAAATCTTAGTCATAGTCTGCGGATTCCCAGGGAGTCCTTAGACCATAGAAAGAAAAGGAGGACTTGTGGCACCTTAGAGACTAACAAATTTGTTAGTCTCTAAGGTGCCACAAGTCCTCCTTTTCTTTTTACGGATACAGACTAACACGGCTGCTACTCTGAAACCTGTCCTTAGACCATAGGTTGAAAATAACTGTTCTATAGTAATGACAGCCTTTTGTGGACCCCTTAAACATAGTTTGCGGACCTCCAGGGGTCCATGGACCACAGGTTGAAAGACACTGATCTAGTGGATGTGCTGGATATGCATTAGCTCTAGGGGTCATGGTGTAATATTCCAGCCATTTGAATGGACATTGTACGTGGGTAAAGCTGCAAATCTGAAGGATGAAATAGTTGAATCATTTTCAGTTATTCAGACATTTGTCACTGTCCTTTGAAAATTAGGGGAAAAAGAGTTTTGTTTTAGTTTTTTTTTTTCTTCACAGATACATTGCAGAAGACCCATTGTGAATTCATGAAATGTGAATGAGTTTGCAACACTTTTCAGCTGAGAACAGTATTTATGGACAAAATAAATAAGTAAAATGTGGTCAATTATGCAAGCAGCAGGCAAAAAGCACAGAAGAGCTGACTCAAGGCTAGTGGACCAGTTGTCTGAGATTGCTGTGGTGCTGCTGCTGGGTCTATTAATGACTGTGCTCAGCACAGACAATATGTGCTTTCTGCCTTCTCTTCCTCTTGGAGAGGGACTACCAATGGGTATCGTAGGCCACAAATAATCAGACAGCAAAGCAGTACAGGTGAGGAAAGAACAGTATGTTTACATTTTCTATGCCAAAAAAAGGCATATGTTCACATTTTGTCCTTTTGCGCACAACTCTTATTGACTTCGGTGAGACATACACACATGCAAGGACCCATAGCTTTGATTTCAGGTAGCGATTTAAATGTTAGCGCAAACCTCCCATGGACATCAATAGGGCCAGGATTTCACCCCTGGGATTTTGACATTACACTTTCTTTTAAGTGGTAATTGTTTTTGAACTTACCATTTTTCCTTTGTATTTTCTTCCTTCTTCTTCCTTTTTCCTTTCCTTCACTCTTATTTTCTTTCCATTGAGAGTATATTGTGGTACATCTTTTCTCTTTTTTCTTTCTTTCTGGTTTTCCCCAAACATTTGTCTCTAATGTAATTTCTGTCTTTTTCTTTCCCTCTATCGCACCTGTTTCCCATCTTGTCTTTTTATTTCTGTTGTGTTCTTTTAGTATCTTTTCTCCCCTCAATCTCTTCTTCCTTTTCTCTGATCTTCCCCATCCTTCCCTCCTTTTTTTGTCCGAGACACCCCTCCTCCCACAAACAAACTCCTGACTGTAATTAGGCCAACTAATCACTATTCAGATTTACATGACTTAACTTTAATAGATAGGTTGGTAACAGAATGATCAGTGGTCTCAGCTGACATCTGGTTTCTTGTAAAGAAAGCATGCCTTTTCCCAGTGACATTCTTCCCTGGATCAATGTGTTCTTGACATTTGGAAATGACTTTTTCTGGCAGGTTGAAATAGAGAAAGAAGGTGGTCCCAAGTGTGCTTGGGTTGAAGAGCATTCTGCAAATGCAGGTAATGCAGCTTGTGTAACGTTAACTCCTGAATACAGGGTATCTAACTTATCTACTGAAAAGGTTGCAAAAGATATTCTGAAAGAATATGATGAGGTGTTTAATGGACTGATATATATTAAGCATATAATACAGCAGGTGCTGCTGTGAAGTACTAATTGCAGCACATGTATTTCATAATGTTTACCTTTATAATGTTCACTGGCCACCCAAAATCTCCTGGAAGAGACAACTTTGATTTTTCTCATCTCAGACAATTCTAAAGGAGAGAGTCGAATGAAAGCTCCTCCTGTTGGCTAGTGTATAGATTACCATCAACCTCAAGGGAAAGTGCTCACTAACCTTCTACTAAAGGAATAGTGCAATTATCTGTACATTACATGGAGAATATAAAGATGGATTTTTTATGCTAGAATGAAATGGCCGGAAACCTTATAAGCCCCTTTGGACTAGCCCTTTATTTTACAGGCAGGAGCCTTACATTATTTCTGCTGAAGTCAACAGAAAAACTCCCATTGGGCCAGATTCACCATTGCCCTGAGCTTTTTGTCCTCATTTACTCCTGTACAGAGCAAGTGCAAATGACTACACATGATGCAGTGCAATGGTAAATTAGGCCCATTGACTCTAATGGGAGTAGGATAAGACGTCAGCTGTGGGGAAAGAGAACTGAAATTTGGATCCTTGCAGGAGGTGATTGGAAGAAAAAATTCAACATTAAACATTTTCTGTGCAAATTAATTTTAAAACGTATCCCCCCGGATCATGTTCATGTCCCTTTTAATATTTGTGAACATTAGTGAAATTGAAGTGAACTGCTATGAACGGTCCAGAAAAGTCAGTTTCCAAGTCTCATGTGCAAGTACTTGTGGAAATTCAAATATGTGGGTATTTGCACTAGAAATGTTCACGTGCATTCAGGGCTCAGTCCTTCTAGGTACTGAGCGCCTGTTTATGATCCAGCGAAGTACTTCTGCATTAGCTTAACTTTAAACATATGAGTAATCCCATTGAGTGCAGTGACACTACTTATGCATCAAGTTAAACACATGCTTAAGGGCTTTGCTGGACGGGCCCCAGAAAGCTCAGACCCTTGCAGGACTGGGGTCCCAGACAGAGAACAGAAACAAAACCTTGTGTCTTACCTGACCAATCATAACTACACAACACAGCTCAAGTAGATGTAAAATTGGATGTAAATTTCACCTTTATGCAGTAACCCCCCACCAGACCTATGCACCATGTATGTCCTACTTAAGCCTTGTAAGTGGTATACATCTCTTCACTGCAGTGAATTTCACAAGCACAAGCATTGGAAAGAATGACTGTGGTTAATCCATAGAGTTAAAAAATTCATCAAAATTTTGTTAAATAATATTAAATAATTTGAGTATATTTGAGAAAACTGATCTGCTTGTAGATATTCTATGAACAGGAAAAGAGTCCAAACTCATTAGATAAATTATTCATTATGACTATGTGCTTAGGCCCAGTAGAACCCAGATATTCAGTCATTGTGGTGTTGCGCTCTCCAGAACACAAAACCAGCTCCGATAACTAGCTTCTTTTTGTAAATTTTAGAGCTTATGCTGGATATTAGCTCATACACGGGGCAGACCAGTCCTGTCAGTTTTAGGTTCTTCCTCCTACCCGTGTGCAAAGGTTTTAATTTTAAAATCACACAATGTTTGGTGGGTCCTTGAGAAAATGACCGCAGACTTGGCTCACAAAAACTATCCCAGACCCTGAATTGCCATGCCAGATTTAAAGGCAATCTAATGATGCATGTGGATTTCAAAGAGGTTTGAAAATTAGGCTTTAAACAGAAACCCTGCTACAGCCTTAACTATTGACAGGTTTCAGAGTAGCAGCCGGGTTAGTCTGTATCCGCAAAAAGAAAAGGAGGACTTGTGGCACCTTAGAGACTAACAAATTTATTTAAGCATAAGTTTTCGTAAGCTACAGCTCACTTCATCGGATGCATTCACGCAGACTCCTGCTCCACAAGGTCAAACCTCCCTCTAGAACTGATTTCAGAGTGGTAGCCATGTTAGTCTGTATCAGCAAAAACAATGAGGAGTCCTTGTGGCACCTTAGAGACTAACAAATTTATTTGGGCATAAACTTTCGTGGGCTAAAACCACTGAATCAGATGCATGGAGTGAAAAATACAGTAAGCAGTATAAATATTAAAGCACATGAAAAGATGGGAGTTGCCTTACTAAGTCAGTGCTAACGAGGCCAATTCAATTAAGGTGGAAGTGGCCCCACCTAAAACCTCTCCAGCGCATCATCAAGGATCTACAACCTATCCTGAAGGAGGATCCCTCACTCTCACAGACCTTGGGAGACAGGCCAGTCCTTTCTTACAGACAGCCCCCCAGCCTGAAGCAAATACTCACCAGCAACTACACACCACACAACAAAAACACTAACCGAGAAACCAATCCCTGCAACAAACCCTGTTGCCAACTGTGTCCGCATATCTATTCAAGGGACACCATCATAGGACCTAACCACATCAACCACACCATCAGGGGCTCGTTCACCTGCACATCTACCAATGTGATATATGCCATCATGTGCCAGCAATGCCCCTCTGCCATGTACACAGGCCAGACCGGACAGTCCCTATGTAAAAGAATAAATGGACACAAATCAGATGTCAAGAATTGTAACTTTCAAAAACCAGTAAGAGAGCACTTCAGTCTCCCTGGACACTCAATAACAGACTTAAAAGTTGCATTTTTTCAACAAAAAACTTCCAAAACAGATTTCAGTGAGAAACTGCAGAACTGGAATTAATTTGCAAACTGGACACCATCAAATTAGACCTGCATAAAGACTGGGAGTGGATGGGTCACTACAAAAAGTAATTTTCCCTCTGCTGATACTCACACCTTTTTGTCAGCTGTTGGGAAATGGGTGACGTCCACCTTGATTGCATTGGCCTCGTTAGCACTGGTAAGGCAACTCCCATCTTTTCATGTGCTGTAATATTTATACTGCTTACCGTATTTTTCACTCCATGCATCTGATTAAGTGGGTTTTAGCCCACGAAAGCTTATGCCCAAATAAATGTGCTAGTCTCTCAGGTGCCACAGGGACTCCTCGTTGTTTTTCTTCTAGAATTGAGGAGATGATGGATAGAGGAATACAGATGTTCCCCTCCCCCATTCCCTGCTCTCGGCCTCAACTTCTCACTTACCCACTGACTCTTCTGTGACCCCTCACATCTCCGTGCTCTCCTCACACATGTCAAGTGTCTCCTCAAGCGTCACGACACAATGGTGACTTCCCACAGTGCTTCTTTCTGGGGTTGAGGCAACTTGGGAGGAGGGTGAGCAGAGCTGTGAAGGGATAGAGATGATTGGGAAGGGGCAGATGGGGAAACAGTAGGTGCACTGTCCAGAGTGGGGAGAAGGACTATATTGGAAAGACTGGGGCTAGATAAATAGGTGGATGGATGGAGTCGGGGGGGTCACTTATAAGCACTGATGTTTCTGGACTTTAATGACTCCTCCTGCATACCTGTCTGTTCTCCCTCAGCAGCTCTGTGGGGAGTTGTTCAAGCTCTAATGTTTTGTGCTCCCCATTCCAGTCCCAGAGGCAGAGCCCAGTCTCCCTAACACAGGGCTTCCTTGCACGCAATCCTCATTTTCTCTTCTTAGCCTCACCCCCTGATCCTTGCACAGAACCCCCTTTTCTCAACATCCTTATCTAAAAGTACCTACATGTGGAAGGGATTTCTGATAATAGATAGGTCTTTGGTCTATCCACAGTTGAAAAAGAGAAATAACTTTGGTTGAAAGCCCATCCTGATTAAGAAGGAAAGTGGAAAAAAAATAACATATGGAAAAAAGAGGAAGCAGACTGCAATCAGAATAAATTAGAAGTAACGAGGTATAGAAAATTGATAAGGGAAGCTAAAGACAGCAGGGAATAATCCATATTTGGCAGGGCCAAGGACAAGTTTTTTTAAAGTATATCAGAAACAAAGGAAATAACAGTGGTATAGACCATTACTAGATGGATGTGGTAGTACTGTGAATAATGATGCTGAAAAGGCAGAAATATTCAATAAATATTTCTGTTCTGTATTTGGAAAGAATCAGGATGATATACTCGTATCTGATGTAGTACTTTCCAGTCCATTAGTAACCGAGGAGGATGTTAGACAAAATCTGCTATGGATAATCATTTTTTAAATCAAAAGTCCCCAATAACTTGCACCCAAGAGCTCCTGAAATCTGTCTGAGGAGCTCTCTGGCCCAGTGTTATTAATGTTTAATATCTTGGATTACTGGGAGAAATTCCAGAAGACTAGAAGAGTTGCAATGTTGTGCCAATATTGAGAAAGGGCAAGCAGGGTGAGCTGGGTAACTGTAGGTCATCCTAGCAAAATAATGGAAAAGCTTATATGAGATTCAATTAATAAAGAATTAAAGGATAGGAATATGATTAATGCCAGTCAACACTGAAAATAGATCTTGTCAAACTAATCTGATTTCATTCTTTGATGAGACTGTAAGTTTGGTTGATAGACTTATGAAAGGCACCTGCCATAGTACAGCATGCCATTCTGAAAAAAAAATAGCATTATGCAATATCAACAAAACACATGTTGTATGGATTAAGAACTGGTTAACAGATGAATCTAAAAATAGTTGTCAGTGGCGAATCATCATTAAATGGGGGTGGTGTTATTGGGGTTCTGCAGGAGTCCATACCAGGCCCAATGCTATTTCCATCAATGATCTGGAAGTAAATATAAAATCACTACTGATAAAATTTGCAGATGACACAAAGATTGGCAGAGCAGTAACTACTGATGAAGACAGGGCAGTTACAGAGCGCAATCTGGATCACTTGGTAAGCTGGGCCCATTCAAACAAGATGCATTTTGATGAAGCCAAATCCAAAGTTATAAGTCAAGAAACAAGGAATGCAGGCCATGCCTACAGAACAATGGCCGTTCTCCAGGAAAGCAGTTCCTCTGGAAAGGATTTAGGGGTCAGAGTGGACAATCAACACAAGATGAGCTCCTAGTGCAATGCTGTGGCAAAAAGAGCTGATATGATTCGTGGATATACAAATAGGGTAGGAGTAGTGAGGTGATTTTACCTCTGTATATAGCATTGTCCAGACAAATACTGGAATACTGCATAAGTTCTGGCGTCCATATTTTTAAAAGGATGTTGAAAAATTGGAGAGAGTACAGAAAAGAGCCACACAAATAATGTGAGGGCTGGAGAAAATGGCTGATAGTGAACTTAATTGATTTAGTTTATCAGAAAGAAGACTGAGAGGTGACTTCATTACCGTAAGTATCTTTGCAGGGAGAAAATACCAGCTACGAAAGAGCTCTTTATTTTAGTCTTATTAAGCCAACATAGATAGTGAACATAGCACTGTCCAAACCGGCCCTTATGTCACTGTAAGTTATGTTGCTTGGGGGGTGTTTTTTCACACCCCTGAATGACATACGTTTTGCTGACATAAGTAGTAGTGTAGACATGGCCTTATTCTAAGAATAGGTAAAAAAACTGGCTTCTCAAAAACTGCATGGCAACCACTGGCAAATAATGGTTTATTTTGTTTAGTGGTGACCACTATATATCAAATCCCATGCCAGTGTTTGCATTTGAAGGGATGAGTAATGGAAGGAGATTTATAAAGGAGTCAACTCTAAATTTCCTTTCTTTGTGGTTAATTTTATTTTAGTTAAGGCCAGATTCCTGCAAACACTTACATACATGCTTAACTTTAAGCCTGTGTGTAGTCCCATTGAATCCATTGTGTTTGCAGGATTGAGGCCTTAATTTGTTTTTAAGGTAGTAAGTCTCCTTTTAAAAGTACTAATAAAAATGTCATGCGTGATAGCTTTCTTACTGGTGCTTAAGATACTATTGTTTGGGGCATATGCTCCCCTACTCTTTCTTGTGTTTTTCACATGGAAAGAGGAGCATGTAGTCAGTCCTATTGCATGAAAAACATCATTGACCTTCCATTGAAATCAATGGACGTTATGCCCATTTCAGTCAGAGCTGTATTTGGCCTGAAAGGCCTGTTGTGTAAATGTAGAAATTGACCTATGTGCTCCCTTTGCTGTGGTATATCCCACAAGGAGATGTGGTGGGCTAGCTGGGGGCAGGTGCGGGGGAGGGGGAGAAGAGAAGGGAAAGGGAGTGGGAAGATACAGATAGGAAAAAATCTTCATATGAATGAGAGGCACCCCCTTTAAATTCCATGGAATCTGAGTTTATGGAGGAATATCATGCTCTAAATCCCTGGATCCTGAGACAACTTTTTGAGTCCCTGGCTCTCCATACTGGTCCCTGTCTTCCTCCTGCTTTGAGGACCTGTGCTGCTTGGCTGTCCCAGTGCTTTATCATCCTCTCTGCCGTGCGAAAGACTCAGGTTGGAAGGTTTGCTGCTTAGAACAGTATTAACCCCCCTGGAAATTTCCTCTTGGAAATCTGCTGAGTTGGAAAGGAGCCTGCTGCAGATAGCAGATCTTCCCCAAGTTCATCCTCATGAAGCCATAATATTCCCTCAAACCTCCAGGCGGCCCACCATTTGGTGTCCTTGCAGAGTGACTTCCACTGGCTTATGGGAAGGGGAAGGAGTGTGTCATGATGTGTCTCCTTGTCCACTAGCTTCACAGCTTTTCAATCCATTTTCTTTTCCTTTTACTCCCACATGTGCTGTGTAGCAGAAGGGGGAATCTAACTTTATAAGCTCTTCAGTATTTTTTTTTATCAACCCAATGGACCATAACAGCTTCTTTGGAGCATTTCACTCTTCTATGTGATGACCTAGTTAAGGGTCTCGCTAATCAGTAGAATTTTGATGCCTCAACAAGCCAATTCTTATTCGGCATGGTAGGTTGAAACAGCCCCCAAAGAAGGTATGGCAGGGTGCTGAATGAAAATATTCTCTTTGCAGTTTAATGCAATCTAATAGTCATTCCCTATTTCTCAAACTCATCTTTGCCCCATCTTTCAGCCTCTCAGAAAAGTGCATATTATTACAGAGATACAGTAGAGAAATTATATTTTTTAAATGTGTGCTTTATTTTTTAAACCTGTATAAATAAATACAAAATGACAAAGAGGTTTATGTTTACTAAACATTGCATTTGATTGTATGACATTACACAGTGTGTGTCACAATAGTTCAACTTGTAATTGTGTCCTTTTAGCTGTTGGTGCATAATTCTATACCTTGTAGGATACAATTAGTCCTGAAGCTGCATCCAGCCACCCTTTTAGTGGAACCCCTGAGTGCTTACAATTGCAAAAGTGTGTTAGGGGAGCTATTGAGCCACAATAGCTGAAGACTGGGAATTTCATAAGAGAAAAAGAAGAAGGGGCTGGGGACAGTTTGTCTGTAAGGAAAAATATATTAAAGTAAATTCTGGGCTTTGAAACATTTTTATTTCTGATCCTTCCACCCCCCCCCCCCCCGGCAATGGTTTAAAAAACCTCCTCTAAAGAAATTCAAAGTGAAGAGCTATCATAAATTCATTTGATTACAATGTTCTGATTCTTTTTCATGCTCCTTGAAAGGATGCTAATGGCGAAGACTCCCATGGCCAATATTTATCTTTGGCACTCTTTAGCAGAGTTGGATTACATTTTTTGTGGGGGGAAAATACAATCAGCCACTGTATGCAGTACTAGTCATCCAAACAGCTCATTATTCTCAGCCCGGGAAGGTCAACTGCCAGGTTCTAAAGAGGTACGCTGGGATCATATGCATTCTTTCTTTCTTCTTTATGTATTCTGTACATCTTGCCAGCATTCTCTTTAGATGGATCTGAACAGAGATACTTTATCTTCACAATTAGACATAGTGAAATTATTTGTTGGGAAAATTATTTGTTCATTTTATTTGGCCTATTTTTTATAAGCAAATTGCCCACAAATAGATTCTCATTTCTACAGATTTGTTCATTATTCATAATTGTTAAAAGAACAGTTTTATGAGCAAACGTGGACCTCTGGAATGTTTGCAAGCTGTATGTAGCAAGTGCTCTTTCAAGCAATCAGTTTTTGGTTTTTGGTATTTGCTATTTGAGCTCTGTGCATGGTCAGCTAGATCATGTGCTATGGTTTATGTTTGCTTATTGGATGACCTAACGTATCAATAGGAGCTATGGTAGTACCTAAAGAAATAACTGAGGATTTGAGACAGAGAAAGAGAGTTAGTTGGAGCTACTTCAGTGAGAGAGACAGTAGCAGGAGGTAAACAAGTCTAAGAAATTTTAGGACTTTGAAAAGCTTTTCTTGTCCTTTTTTGCACAAGTATGAATATTTGGTAACAAATGGTGGAGCCCAGATTTTTAAATAGCTGGACTCTTTCCTTACTGAGGAATAGAGAAAGCTGTAACCTAGATTTATTGGCTGTCTGCATTCAGTTCTCTCTTGTCACATTCACACCAGCTAATTACTGTCGCTGTGGGCCTCCCCTTTCCTGACTGATACTGCTGCTTGCTGTGCTCCCTGCCCCCTCCTGTTTTTCCCTGTTGATGGAGTTAGGGCTGGTGGCTATCATTCCTTCCAGCAGCATCTTGAAATCAACCTGATGGGTATCCTTGTTACCACAGAACTACATACACTTAGAGGTTGTTCCATAGGGCAGTTCTATCTAGACACTGATTCCGCAACTGCCTTAATATCTGGCCACACTGCAAGCACCTTGCTCCATGGCTTGGGCTGAAAAAGAAATGACTTCAGAACAGAGATTCTTCTGCAGTGACATCCCCTTTCTACCTACCTTTAGCTTCTCTTAATTGCTCATGATGAGTGATCACTCAGTTGTGTTTATTTAGGCCACTTTTAAGGAAAATGTCCACTGATTTTGGGTGCCTCAAGTTTTGGGTACTCAAAAGGGTTGGTAGACAACTTTCCATCAACACTTTTTTTTCTTCATGGAAAATTGGGGTTTTGACCAAATGAAATTTTCAGCAGAATGTGTCCGTTTCCTCAAAATTTTTATTTTTTTGATCATAAAACAGGAAGGATGAAATCTGAAAATTGTTGGTTTTCAGGGATTTTATAGAAAAGTCAAAAATTTCTGCTGAAAATTTCAAAGAAAGCAATTTTTTTCATGTTTGTTGATATTTTCCATGGGAAAAATGTTTTCCAGCCAGCAGTAGTAGTTGCCATAATCTGATTTTCAGAAGTACAGAAAACACCAGGTTCCCATTGACTTCAGCTGGATTTGTGAGTGTTCAACACCTTTAACAATCAGGCCATAGGTACATGAAGTTAGATACCTAAAACTCATGCACCTGAATCAGATGCCACTTTCCAAATCTGGGCCTTTGTTCGTTTTAAAAATGGTTTTTCTCAAATTCCTATTCTCTTCCTGTCTCTGACACCCTCTTTTCCAAACACACAAACCCAGTAAATGTAGGATATGTGGGTGAGCACTTGTAGTGCAAATACACTAATTCATGCATGTAAATACTTGTTCACAGACAAATAAAGTTTTTTTCAGCAAGCAACTGTGAGAACAAAATCTTGTCACATGACTCTCGGCTGGGTTGCAAGGTATGAAGCCAAAGGCTGAGTGCCATTAAGTGCTAGAGATGTGCAGGCATCCAGTACAGGTGTCTCTGTTACTGCTTTTATAAAACATTATACAAGTTAAAGAAAGACACGCTGGGTTTTTTTGTAAGTTTTTTAAAGAACACTTTTAAAAATAGTTTCCTTTAAAATATGTTTTCATTTTTTTTTAAACAAAAGGTTAACTAACGGCCTTTTGCACTTCCAAGTGGGCTCAGGTTGCTTCTCTTTCAACAGCTGATGATCTCCTACCCACTGAGGTATTATAGGGATGCATTTCTTGTACTTCCAACTGTTCCAGTCAATGTTAAGAGATACTACCAACTTTAGAGGAGAAACCAATAACTGTACACTCAGCCCTTGGCAGCTAAGTGAAGGAGGAACTGATTTTTTAACATAGAAAGCCAAATTTTCAGACAGCCTAAATCTTCATAGTTCCAATGGAGATATACTGATTTGTACTAGCTGAATTTCTGGTCTTTTAGTTTTAAGTATATTTAAATTTCATCTCTTCACTTGTAGCTAATTAATCACCAAGAGTTATTTGTTGAAAAGAATTTCCCCAGTCACGTTTTACATTTTTCTCTCTCCCCAGTCCCCCAGTTTTAAGTGAGGTAGGTTGTAAAAATCAATAATTTAAAATTCTTACCTTATTTTCAGCAAGCTGATGGAACAGACCACCTGAAGATTTGTTCAGGGCTGTGAGTATATTTGAATGCTTCTTCTCTGCTTGGCTTTTACATAATGCTCTTCTATCGTCTTCTCTAAAATAAATCTAGGTGTTTCTTGATTTCACTTTTTGTCTCCATGTCACTTGTCTTTCCTGTCAGCTACCCATTTCAAACGTGTGTTTGTTATCCTTTCTGTGAAATACCTATCCCTAAATATTCTTATATACTTTCATTCCATACATTCAGTACCTTAGTTTTTGAACTACGTACCAGGGGGCAGGGGAGGCGGAAATGAACTCTGTAAGCCTTGAAATCTCTTATTACATCAACTTCAAGTTTCTCTTTTCCCAAAGAGAACAAGCCCAGTTCCTTTAACCTTTCCTTATAAACCAGTTTCTTCAGGCTTGGCTGTCACTGTCCGCAGGGCAGTGATCTTTCCCTCATTGCTGCACAAGGTATTTCAGATGTGTCTAACAAATAGCTAAAGTGGCTTCACCTCTTTTGTTTTGTATTCCATTCCTCTGCTAGTGCCGCATTATAATAGTCTAATGTCTGTCTAGAAACTACATATGCATGTACATGGGTAATAAACAATAACAAGGTGTATATTGGACATACAGCTTTGAAGAGTTCCCCAGAATAACCCAAGTGAGCTTCACAGTGTTAGTTACCCATATCAGAGGCATGAGAGCAGCACAGTGTCTGACTTCCCCTGGGAGTTGCAGTAGGGACGCTCACAGTAAGAACAGGTGAAGCAATCAGCAGAGGTGGAGAGATTCAAAAGTCACAGTAAGAGTCATGGTATGTTGAATTGTATAGTGGTGTGAATAGGCAATGCTGGGACAGCTCACAATCTGATCAATAAATAACACGCTGAGAAGAAGAAAAAGGGGAAAAAAAAAAGAAAAAAAAAGGGAGAAATTCAATTGCAGATGATCCTGACTCAAGAATCTTCTGAGAGAACTGACATTTCCCACTTCCTGTGACAGGTAATGTACCACATGGATTCACTTTTGAGCACGAAAAAAGATTGATGACATTTAAAAAAACCCAAAACCATCCAACACATGAATATTTTATAGGGAAGATGTAGGTTTTAAAAATGTTAAGTCATTTGCTTCTTTAGAATTTATAATCCTCAATAATTCTTTATACATATAAAATAAAAATCCTTTTGCTAGGATTCTAAATCTCTCTCTCTTTCTCTCTCATTCAATGATTAGAATACAGACATTCTGAAAGGGAATAATTGGCCAATGAGTTTTGACCCAAAGGGTCAAATTATCAGATTGTTTTTTCATTCCAAATTATGTTATAAATATCAGTGAGGAGTTCTGTTTTGAGTTCTCCAGAATTTAGTTCTGGATCTGGGTTCCGATTCTGAGATTCCATATTTTACCCAAAAGCTCAGGGATGTTAAGTCTACTTCTGATTTGATTTTATATATGTTATTTATATAGGCAGCTGTGAAATTTGATGCCACATACGAGAGTCAAGCTGGACCATCTTCTATAGTTACCAGTACAAATAAGAGATGGAATTATAGACTTTTTTTTACTTTATAAATTATGTTAGGTAATCTTAATATATGTTCCAGCTCCATATCCTGCACACACACTCAAGCAATACTGCTATCTCCGTCTGCTCACCAATGCATCCTTTCTCTTTCAAACTCAACAGCTTCTACACCATTTCTGTCTTGGCCACTTGATAGTCTGTTTATTTCTTCCTCAACACCTCTGGCTGTGCATCTCTTCATCCAGCTTCTTTTTTCCTGAACTCCTTGACAGCTTCCCTGTTGCTCCCCCTGTGCTGATTCATTACTGCTTTCAAGGCCACTAAAGTAGCTTTGCCAACCAACACTCAAATGTATTGCTGGATTGGCTGTTCCTGCTACTCTTATCAGCCTCAGTTGAGTTGGGCATATGGGCTGAAATGTATTTAACATTTCATACTGCAATCTGTGTGTGTATGTATAAATATTACATAAAGTGCATATGTATTTGTTGGACATTTGGTTGTTAAATAATTTATCTGACAAGTTTAACCACTTTTGTTTATAGTATCAGCAAACACATTGGTATATTCTCAAATGTAGTCACTTTGTGAAAGCATTTGACTGATTTTTTTTGAACACTATTTATAACTGTCCATAGATTGATTGTGAACAGTGCTCTGTAAATATTTGGCATTTGTTATTCCTAGATTGTTCATTTGTGATAGGTCAGATAAGCCACATGGTATTGCTTCTGTTCCCTGGTTGGACAGTGTTCAAATACTTCTGGCACAAATCTTTATACGTATACATTTAAAATTTTGATTCTATGCAAACTCACTGATGCAACTTTGAAATTTTCTTTCTGGGAACATTTGTGCCTGCTCAACTCAGACACAAAGTGTAGTGCACATGGCCAAAGAGAACATTTATGGAATACTTTGCATACCTTTATGCTACAAGGTTATATACACATAGGATATGACAAATGGCAAGATAGCTCTTTAGCTATACAACTCTTTATCTCCTTTAGGGGTAAACTTTAAACTGGACCTATACCAGCACCTCTGTGTGTGTGTGTGTGTGTGTGTGTGTGTAAAATTTCTTATGCATCTGTACTTCCCACACACAAACACCTGCTACAAAGGGAACACTTGTGCACGAGCTTGTTATCTAACACCAGCAAGTATTCATATTTTCACTAACAAAATAAACCCAGTTCTTTCTAATGAGTTCTCTAGATGCAGATGCTAACACTTGCACATCCTTAAATGGTGAGTGCAAGTGTCAGCACACAGGTGTTTCTATGTGCACAGGAAATTTACGCCTTGTTTATGTGTGCAAGTTACTGCAATTGCTCATGCAAATCAGGTAATTGCATAAGTGACTAATTATGGTAATTTGTAGTTAAAACTATCTGATTTGTATGCCCTAACATAGGAATTGCACATGAAATGTGGGCATGTCATTTTTTGCACAACTGCACACCTCACTTATTTAAAAATCAGATCCAATGTGCCTACCTCCTAAAGATATGACTATAGGCAGGAATGTGTGTTTCAGGAATAATATATTAGTACATTTAAAAAAGGTATTTTTAGTCAGTTACATGCATGGAGAATTAGTCACACAGCTCTTGGTAACGTTGTCGGGAGATACACATTAGCACTGTACTAAAATTTTGTTCCTTGAGTTCTTGAAAGATGATGTAGCCTCTCTTACATTAGATTAGCAATCAGAAAATCAATGGGTTTTTTTGTTACAGCCAGAATTTATGCTATCGATGCATAAAAATCTAGATTTTAAGATAATTTGATAAAGAATTATTGAAATGGACTAGAGCAGCAATGGTAACTAAGTTGACAATCTACCTCTGAATTTGACATTTGACTTCCAGACTCACAATCTCCATTTAAATTAAAGTGTCCAAGAGCAAAACTCTGGCAGTCAAACCCTCTGCAGCTCCCAGACTTCCTGCTTCTCATTGTGTCTTAGGCTTGTGTCCGGCTCACTTGCTCTTGTGAGTAGACATTTTTTTCAGCTGATTGCTGCACCCAGATGTGACATAGCAACTGCTGCTAACACACTTGTCACTCAGTGTAATTGTTTACTTCAGCTCTGAAGCAGTCGGTCCAAATGGACCTCAAGGAATGACAATCAGCTCAGGGAAAGCACGGAGGGAAGCTGGCTTCTGGCTTTCCAGTATTGGTGGGAGGCTCTGAGTAGGAAAAGGAGGGAAGGTGAATAAAGGTGGTAATTACTGGGCAGATTTGAAAAAGAACTCAGCGGCTTCCCTGGTCATTTCATCTAGATGTGTAAATGGGAGCTGGGCCCTCTGAAAATCTGGCCACATACATTAAATGACAATGCTTTACAAATCAGTGACTGGCCTGTGTGTGTGAGAGAGGGAAGAAAGACATGCACAGGAAGAATTCACAGCTGTGAATGGACAGGGATCTGCCTTGATGTCCTCTGTGTTATCAAATGTCAGGTGGAGTGTATCTCTCAGGTCTGGGGATGTTGGTAAGGAAGATTTTAAGAGCAGTCTTTTTGGCAATAATGGTGGTACCATTGTTCAGGCCATCAAGATAACGCTGCATTTTGAGCCACTCAAACAAATTGCAACTATCTCCAGATTTTTATTTTAAATAATTGGTTAAAATCACGGTTGGGCTGGAATTCTGCTGCAGGAATTGGCTAAGGCAAAGGAATAATATTATTGTTTATATTTAAAGGGCTAATCCTATGAACATGGAGGGACCTGCCTGCTGTGGAGTTGTCTTTGTTCCATTGTACCAAGTAATGGGGACCCTGCGTAGAGAGTGAATGTCCCAGTGCTGCTGTTGGGCTATGTGCTGTGGGGGCCTCTTATAGGTAGGGCCTGAAATTCATGGTCCATTTTGGTCAATTTCCTAGTCAGAGGATTTTAAAAATAATAAATTTCATGATTTCAGCAATTTAAATCTGAAATTTCACAGTGTTGTGATTGTAGAGGTCCTGACCCGAAAAGGAGTTGCAGGGGGGTCACAAGGTTAATTTAGGGGGGTTGCAGTACTGCTACCCTGACTTCTGTGCTGCTCCTGGTGACAGCACTGCCTTCAGAGATAGGCAGCCGGAGAGCAGCAGCTGCTGGCCAGGAACCTAGCTCTGAAGGCAGCTCAGAAGTAAGGGTGGCAATACCACAACCCCCCTAAATTAACCTTGTGACCCCCCCTTCAACTCCCTTTTGGGTCAGAACCCTCAAACTTGAGAAACACGGGTCTCCCTCCATGAAATCTGTATAGTATAGGGTTAAAGCACAGAAAAGACCAGATTTCTTGGGGGGAGACCAGATTTCCTGGTCTGTGACCTGTTTTTCATGGCCATGAATTTGGTAGGGCTCTACTTATAGCATGAAAAGGCCAATGGAGGAAAAGTGTGTGTGTGTGTGTGAGAGAGAGAGAGATTCGCTAAAGCCACCCGAGCTCAGTAATTCTGCTGTTAACGTGCAGACTTGTGGGAAGATTCCTTCTCCACCTGGCCCTCGTGGAGAACCTAGTGCACAGCTTTAAGATTTGGCCCGATAAATCAGTTTCTTAATTAGGGGACAGAATATGATTCTGCAGCAGTTTGGGAGCACAGGAAGCAGAGAGCGTGCGCGCGAGAGAGAGACATTTTATTTTAGGCATTGGCTGTACATTGAGATTTGTTATACAATTTTTTCCCTCAATTAATACAAAAATAGTAACCAAAAATCACCTGAAATTTTGCAAGACATTAATTTACCACATGAATTAAGACCTGTGAATATCTTGGAGCTGGAAAATTCAAAATGACCTAGAATTTTTTGTATCTGTTTCCCCCCCAAACAAATGGTTGTGAAGATTTTTAGAAGGCAGATTATCAGAGACAAATTCAAGTTTAACAGATATGTGCCTCCCAAAAGGCCACACAATATATGCTTGCAAATGAATCATCATTATGAACCCATCCTTTAGGTAGCAACAGCTAGAAGCATGACTAAACTATGTAGGGCTATGTGTGTGTGTGCACGCCTAGGTGCCACTGCTGGATAAGGGGGAATATCTGCAAAAATATGTGAGCCATGCCCCGTGATTCAGTGTAAGCAGTCAGGAGCGCCTCTCTGCATCTGCAAGTAGGCAAGGCTTGCCGAGCAGCCTCTACCATGGCTCTAGCAAGGATAGGATCAGAAGAGTTCTGCCCTGCGGTGAATGAATTTCATGGGTGGGTTCCTATACGCAATGCTCTGCCAGAATTTAAACCTAAGGCCCCAATCCTGCTACCCGAGTCAGGAGGGTCGACCCCTGTGCCGGTGCAGCGCCCCAGTTGGACAAGGGTCCATCTGTGTGTGCGTGAATGCAGGATCAGGGCCAATACGTACACCTATGGTAAGTGGATTAGTTGTTCGTTTCCTGCTGATGCTACCAGTCTGCTTCACCAAAGACATAGTGGGTAGTCAGTTTTCATGACTGGAATTGAAATGAATAGATACTGTTCCTAATTTAATAACATTCAAAGGTAGATAACTTTATCACTAGAAATATTTATTAGCAAATTTAAGTATTTATAAAAAGAAAAGGGGGGAAAATACATCTTGTTTGGAGAAAATAGTATCATTTGATACTTAGTGCATTAAGTATTGATATCTAAGTAATACTATACAGGAAATATTTGGGGACAAATCCTCTCCACTATGCAAAGTCTTGAAAAAAGTGGGGAGTGGGTTTATCGTTGGGGACCTGCAACAGTCACTAATGCAAGGAGCACAGCTTACACTTTCCCCAATGTGTACCTCAGTCTGGTCTCCAAAATCTATCCACACTAGAATAGCTGGAGCCCTTCCGTTAAGCACAGGGAGCCTGGATTCTTTATCCATGCCCTCTGCTTCCAGTCTCCACATCCCCATGAAGTAGAACTGTATACAAGGCCTACTGTGGGAGGATTTGGCCCATAGTAATTTTACCTACTTTCAAACTTTAAGAAACAGGAAACCATGTATCTGTTAACATTTGAAAGCTAGAAATAACTAGAGTGTTTCCTTTTGTAGAACTCAGCCTTAACAGAGGGCTTTGCTTCTCTGTTGTTTAAGGATGCGGGCATCATTCTTAACACGGACTATCAGGTTGTGACATTGCTTTAACTTTTATTTTTTTTAAATGAATGAAATCAAATTTTTGGTTGGGGTAGGATGTGGCAACTGGCAGGAAGGAGGAGACTGAATCCAGAACAGCATTTAAAAAGACAAACAGTCACTTTACAGCCTGCCACTTCTTCATCCATTTTGTCTGAATTCAGCCCTGGATCAGGAAGGCTCTCAGATCTGAAGAAAATGCTGGTATGTTTCATAGACATATCAAGCTGCTCCAGTGATGCACTCTCCCTTTAGGCTCATAAAACTGACCTCACTGAGCTTCTTTGTTTTTGGAAAAGGAGCTGTTCCTTGCCAGATAGATTTTCCTCAGCTTTCACAGTTCTAATTTTAATCTAACTAGAAAATTCTCTGATAAAGCTTTGGGCAGAAAATTCTGCCATGGCCAATTTCTGTTTACAGTGAAGTTATTCCAGATGTTCCAGTTTTTCTCTCTCAGTGTTTTCCCAGAATGGAATACTTGTAAACTGAAAATGAACTCATGTTAAGCCACCACAGGGAATAATCTTGCAAGAAAGACTAGACTGAAGTTGATGGTCATACGCATTTTGGTTTTTCTTTTCTTTTCTTTCTTTCTTTTTTTTTTTAAGATGCTTGTCCATTATCAGAAACTGGCTCTGAACAATAAGGTATTAAATGGAAATTTTAATGTTTGTAATTTATGTTCTGAATAGAAGGGTAATCATATTTATATCTGTTTAAAACAAAAAGTCAGAATAATAGCTTTATCTGAGGATAATAAAATATCTCATTTAACTTTCGGTCAGTGCCTGACAGAAACCCAGTATTACACACTGACTGAACTTTTTTTTTTTTTTTTCCCCAGAAAAGGGATCTTCTGTACTGCAGTTAAAAACACAGTGAAACCCATGGCAAGGGATCACTCAGGGGTGTGACAAAAACTGGTTGCTTAAACTAAGATGGCCTTCTAAAACAGGGTGATATCACTTTGCCTCAACATCCTCCCTCCAGCAGATTTTGGGACAAAAGAGTAGGTGTTCTAACTCTTTTTTGCCTTCTTTCTTGGAGATATCAAAATGTCCCACTTTACTCAGATTTAATGAGAGACCTATGAAGCTACAAGCATCTCTTCCCTCAGGAGCACTTAAAGACAGTCCCAGCTATTCATTTAACTTAAATGTAAAGAGGTTTATAATAGTGTGTGTTGGTAAATCTACTGATAGTTACACTAGCTTTTAAACTTCAATAAATAGGTATTTATCTATCTGTTGAACAGTTCTAATGCAGGGTAATTAAATGTTGTTTGAATGACAGTAATGACTGTCACATAAAATTTGAAATAAATATGCATCTGGGGACCTAATTTAAAGACTTACTCACATCAAGCTCAGAAACAGATATGAAACATTGGACCTTTCAAAGGACTCTCAAAGTTCAGCTCACAAAAAGCAACAGTGTGCTTAGAGTTCTGTGGAAAAAAATGAAAGTGGAAGTGAAACAGGTAGACAAGAATCACACTTTAGAGTAGACAATCATAGGAAAACTCTTGAATTTTTACCAAAACAAAGCTGATTTTCTATGCTCCCAAATCTCTTCCCATCCCCCATCTGGCTGGAAACTATAGACCAAGGCTTGAGCCTAAAGAACATATCAAAAACAAACAAAACAAACACCCCAAACAACAGGTCCTTAAGGAGGCTATCAAGCGCGCCCCAAAGTACCTTTCCACCCATCCCCAGGTTCTGTTGTCTTTCTACAGGTCTGACAACGTCTGACAGTTTTTCTGCCGAGAATGAAGTTGCATTAGAGCTTCCAGTTGCTCTTAGATAGTCATCAAACTTTGCTTCATGGTAAAAGGTCTGAATTTTTGGCTAAGCAAAAATTTGTAAGAAATATCTCTTTGAAAATTAAAATTCACAAAATGGAATCTGAGGATTTCACACGGGTCTAATGGGAGCCATTTTGAATTCGTGCTAAAGCATGGTACTAGGCAGTGATGGGCAAACCACCAATTCGTTACAATGGATGCACTAATCATTGTGTAACACATGCAGCCTCCTGAAACTAAAGCACCCTAGTTAGCCCAAGCCACATAGCACCTGAAAACATCAGTTTGAGTTCCACAACCCATGATTTAAGTGAACAATTTCCCAGTTATTGAAATACTTTCAAGTACTTTTACTCTCTGGACAGATGTTAACAGAGAATAGTCACTCGAACATCTCACACAAAAGCCAGCTGCATGTTACTGGTTTTAGTTGACTAATTTAGACTGCTCTAGCAAAACCAAGTCAGTTGACCTATGTTCCCAGAAGGGGGTCTAACTGGTTGGTATAAAACCTCGCAACAGTGTCCTGTGGTTCTTAAGTGGGGGTGGGGTTGAGGATGCTTCTTTATCCACATTACTCCACATCACAGATGCTGACATAATTATTGATTTAGAACAGAATGCTCCAAAAAGATTCAGATATGTAAAAAAAAAAAAAATGTGGTGTTTTCAATAGGCCCCTTTGATACAGGCTCTTTGGGGAGACAGTTAAACATGATACCGTTAGTGTGGTCCTACCTTTGAACTGTAATATATAACTCACATTGTGGTCTGCTGTCTCCTGGAAGAGCCCATAACTGTAAAGGCTATTGCTTTACAGCTACTCTAGGAAGATTGAGGGATTAAGTTATACATTATGTAAAACTATCCATTAATCCTCTTAGTGTGCATTACGAGTGAATGGCCTGAAAGAGACTCTTATTAAAGGAGCCCTAACATTCACTTTTCCTTGGTGACATTAGGTATTTGAGGCTTGTTTCATGGATTTTGGTGCTGAAGTATTCAGTACACCATCTTTTATCTGCTGTTAGAGCCACTGGCATATGTTAGTACAGTACTAACAAAACTACGGTCGGTAAAGCAGATCCCTTGTTTAACTAGTAGCAAGTCATTCATAAAATAGAATTGTACATCTTCTACCATACCAGAGTCACTGACATTTTTTGTTTTTGTTTTTTTAAAAAGGAACAGCTACAAAAACCATGACTTTAAAAATGTTCTTGGGGATGAATTACATTTTAAAATAACTGTATTTTTAGAAAAGAAAATGATTTGTAACACAAATTTGTTCTGAAAGTGTCGGGTTGCTGCATACAGCCTTCTTCCCTAGTTCAATTTGCTTTCTGTTATACAAACTTGCACGACCGTTTTCATTCGAGGAAAAGAGAAAAGAAAAGTTCAGTGTGATGGCTAAGACCTATCAGAGCTGACTCATTGAGCTGAATTATTGCTGTGCAGAAAGTTTGTAAAGCCTTTACCTCCGGATGAACACTGAGCGTTACTTCAGCCTTGACAGTTGACCTTTCAATTTGATTGGGCTCAGCAATAATAATAGCTGTATCTGCAGTATAGAGATGGCAGAACAGTTCTTAGTAACTGATCTTCCCTTATTAGATCTTACGTCAAGGGACTAAAATTCACACTCTTTGTGTGTGTGTGTATAAATTCTTTCACTAATAATACCTTTGTTATGGAGGCCAATTAATGTACAGTTTCCCTTCCCCCCCACCATTTTGGCTATTCTTGGTTTTAGTTTAGGAAAAGAAAAATCAAAAATCCAATATTTAGTCAATAATGATCTCTTTTCTCTCAATAAGACCTACTGTGAAAAGACAACAAACAAGCAAGTCAAACTGTTGTAATTTGGTCAACCACTCGGGTACTATCCATATCCACCATTTCGACACACTCTATTTCCTCACGGTTTTCAGGATTCTTCTTCTCTTTCCTTTTTTTCTTGGATGGTGGCACAAAAGTCAGTATCACAGGTAAAATGGCAAAGCAGTGAAAGAAGGTGACTAATGCTATTAAAAACAAGCACCTGAACAGTGTACGGGTCAGATTTGAAGGCACAGCTGCAAGAGGAATCAGACCAACAATATAGCAGAGGTAGCTCTGTAAAATAGCTACCCCGTGCACTTCTAGGGCATTTTTTACCCATTTAGTTCTTGTGAAATCTTTGCCCAGGATAAAGGTTGATAACAGTGGTGCACAGTTGTCAATTGTATAATTAATCCCATAAATTAAGCACAACACAGAAATACAGTCCAGTTCCACTTTCCACAAGGTCATGAAACCTATGACTCCAAATTCTACTGAGGCAACAGTTAGAGTGAGCCAGACATTGATTAGAGAGTCTGCCACCAGGAATGCCGAGAAGAAGAGCAGAAATAAAGCACTGATGCAGGAGTTTTGTAAGGGGGCTCCCACTGAGGAGGCGTAACGATCCATGTACACAAATGATGGATTGAAAACGATGAATTTCACCTTGGATGTGAGAGAGAGTTTCCTCAAGGTTTCCAGAAGATCATAAAGTTCTTCTCTCTTGGTTTCCATTGTCTTAGCCACCAAGAACATCCTAGAAGCCACTACATCAACTTCGTTGTTGTACTTCTTTGAAAAGATAATATCCTCTGAAAAATGGGCATACTGGGGGGCTTTCAGGAATGAGTTCCTCAACATGTCAGTAAAATTCTTTTTGGGCAATCCAGTAGATATGTTGAGTTTCCTTAGATAATTTAAATAGCTCTCAAACCAAGATATCCTCACAAACCCTTTAGTATACTCTAGCACATCTTCTTGAACGCTTGTGTTCCAATATTCTATTGACTCATAGATATAAAACCCAATGACTGGGCTGTAGTTACTGAAATACTTTTGCTGGGCAGTAGTGTATTCAATGGTTCGTGTCGCGGTTGCTACGATGTTACTAAGGTCTGACCCTTCATTGACCTGCAGGTAGCCCATTAAGGCAAAGGAAATATAAACAAGGTAAAAGAGAACTACAAAAGGCTTGACATAAGTGTTTGTTATCCAGTCACAGTAATAGCGTTTGAGGAAACACACCAAAAGATGACTTTCGTAAGTATTTGTTTCCTCTGAATCGGTTGTGTCCTCGCTGAATTTGGCTGTCAGAAGAAACCTATACCACGCAGGCTTCTCTTGCAACACCTCTGGCTTTGGTACCTTTCTGCAGAAGATACTATGCTGGTAGTTGTTTTCTATGTAGCCAGTAAACACCAGGCTGGAACCATAAAAGGAGAGTACGTAGAGGTAGTTGAAGAAAATTGCAATACAGGAATTGCAGCAGAAAATCCTAGCTGCTTCAATGTTAGTGAAGGGACTGGCACCTATTCCAAAAGTGACCAGGTACATGGCAGTGGTGAGAGAAAAGGAGAGCATGGAGTCTGCAAACACAGCTGCAGTTCTCTCTTTAACATGTTGGTCTTCTCTAGTTTTCCTCCAGGAGGACAACATTTCAAAAGTCCCATATAACCCATGACCTAGAATAAAGAACAAAGCAAGTGTTTAAGGTCTGTATCTTTTTAGTCAGGAAGGGCAAAACAGCATGGAAAAATTTTAACATGGACATGCTAAAAGGCACAAAGGAGTTATAATTGGCCCCCAGTTATAATTTAAGTAGCAAAGGTCTTGTGGAATAAAAAATATTAAGATTTTGTAAATTGCAGAAGCACATTAATCATGAAAAAAGCCGTTAGCAAACCCAAATATTTTCATCATGTATTTTTGGTAAGGATCGACATGTGGAAGCCTAATGTCTTTGTAAAGAATTCACTAGAGTTTCCACACATCTGTGTTACTGGGTTGGTGGTAACCAGGTAAAATACTTATTTTTCTCAGACATTGGTTTTAGTTTTCAAGAGCGCCTGAGATGGAGGATGCTTTGAAATTCAGTAAGTTTGTAATGTTTTAAGGTGGTGAGATCTGACTAGTGATTAGAACAAGTGATTAGGAACCGGAAGAGCTTGGGCATTATTTGGTCTTCTTGCTGAAAAACTAGGAAAAAATAAAGTGAAGGAATGCTGTATCTGAGTTGAGTTTTGCTGGATGAATCAATCACAGACTTTCCCAGTCCCTTGCCACATCCTCTGGCTAGAAAAAAGATAAATCATAGAAATGTAGCAAACAAAAAAGCATGAATAAATTTTACAAAAGCAGAATTAATGAGGATTATAACAAGCTTATATGTACAAAACTACATAATGCTTTATTTTCCTTACTTTAATGTGTATACTTACACAGTTTGCAAAACTAAATGCAGATCCATTTAATTTTTCAACAAACCCTAAATGTTGTAATTTATTTAATTACCTCTTAAAATAAATATAGTGTTCATGAAAGAGCTGAACTGAAAGACCTGGAGACTGAAATCCTCTGTTTAACCACAGAACAAATATAGGATTGGCAAAATGCATGGCTTTCCCTGTGTCTCTGGTTCTTTTGTCCTATATGCCCATTAAATCCTTGGTCTGTCTATTGTGACCTGCCAACAAAGGTACCAATTGTGATGATGGTTTTGGTGATGTGGACATCTACTCATTTGCAGCAGAACTAAACTATGAACACAGATTCATTTTACATACGTCACCAAAGAGCTATCAGATGGGAACGGTTATGAGACACAACTAGATGTATTTTAGAGGAGAAAAGTTCTGTAAAAATAATGCTTAGAAATAAGTTGAAGTTTGTAAAATGCCAGCTGATGGATACCTAATCAACCCTAAAAATACACTCCTGGGAAGTACGTAAGTACTAAACTGATTTGATCTAGGAAAACTGAGATAGAGTGACTCCTGAAGGGGCGTCAGTGTTTAGACTCAGGATTTCTGGGATACTAGTCCTAGGCTTGGATGATTTGACAGTGTCTCTGCACCCCTTTACCAATTCCTTGAGCCCTCCCCCAGGCTAAATTCTAAGCTAATTATGGGCCTGGGTGCATATTCTGGACTGTATACTTCTCACAGTGGAATGCCCATTGGTTTCAGTTTGAAGTTTGCACAGAGATCAAATGAAAATATAGTTTTTATGTGGGAACTAAGGGTGGGATTCATTGTAGCAGTGGGACTGGGTCTCCCACTCCCCGGTGAGTCCTCTGACCACTAACCTGAAGAATCATGCTCACACTCTCTCCCCCAATGACTCTTTAAGTGTTTATCCACAGTGGAACAGCTTCAACAGGAGAGATTCCCACATCAGAATATCCCATAGCTCAGTGGTTAAAGCCCCACCCTGCAAGGCATAAGAGACCCCTGTTCAAATCATTTCTCCCCCTCAGCAGAGGGATGAACTGAACATGGGTCTCCCACATCACTGGTGAGTGCTCTAACCACTGAGCTAGAGGTTATAAGATGGGGTGGTGGTGACACCACCTTCTCTGGCTCTTTTGTGTGGCGTGGGGCAGGATCTAACTCATTCTCTCAGAAACTGACTTCGGTGCTATGTCCAGACTGCAGAGAAGTGACTGTCTCACTGGTGAGCCACAAACTGGGATCCTCCTTCCTAGAGTCAGGAAACTTAGGTGCCTGACTCTGAGCGGGGTGGGGTTTAGGATACTCCCCTCTTGTCAGCATCTCCCACTGGCTAGCTTAGGTGACTCATGCCTAACTCCCTTCATGAATTTGGGCCTAAAAATTTAGTTAGTTATGATTTCTTCTTCTTGTTGCATTTGTCATTCAGTGATAAGACTTCCCCTTTGGGCCAGCCACTGTATCTCCCTTTTGTTTTTCTTCCTTTCCCTTCCTGCTTTCTTTGTGTTTCTCCCCCTCCCTGCCTTTGTGAGTCTACTCTGCTTTTTTCTCTGCATTTCCTTCTCTTCAGCAACGCCCAATTCCCAACCCAGTAGGCTTGCTTTGCTCTCATCTTCATCCTCATTCCTTCCCCTACCAATGTTCAGTGATTAAAACGTATTTAATGAGGGCATCGAAGTGTAAATTGGATTGTAATAATTGATTCAGGGTCAGAGGCATTCCATCTCTGCACTACTGTTTCATACTGTCTGCAAACTTGGGCAGACATCTTTGCATCGATTACATTTGGTTCACATTTGGAAGGTTATCTCTGCCACCATTAGCGCTGAAAATTTTCTTAAAAAATAAATCGATTCTTGAGCATGTGTGTGTCATGAAGGCCACATACATACATACCATTGGCTAGATCTGGCCTGAGGGCTGTATGTCTGACACCCCTGCCTAAGTAGTTCTTACAGTCAGCCGCCTTTACATAATCAGATTATCCACAAAACTGATAATAACAACCCTGGCCTTGTTGCAGGAATTAGCATATCTAAGTTTTGAGCTGATGGCATGGCTGTCCATTCTGGTAATAACGGAAATCAATGAAATCACTATTCACAGATACTTTTAAACAACAGAGAAATTTGAAATATGGAACTAAAATGAGTTAATGTAACTAGTGTCTTTTCTCTCCAGCGTCTCTTATTTACAGTAACAGAGTGCTTGCCCTCATGCATATCAGATTAAAAAAAAAATCTACATCATGGCATAAAACATGAATATCCATTTTGTAGTAACATTAGTCATGTTTCCAATGAGGCATTTATCTTAATTTGTCCAAATATTGTTTTACAGCTGCTTCTGGAGGGCAGGTCAAGACTGTCAATTTGATAGCTAGTACAGTGCCCCCTATTAAAACTAATTGGGGATGCCAAAACTTCCCAGACATAGAAAAAGGAAAAAGTACAATCAGCGACTGACACCCTGTTGTTAATTATGTTTTAAATAGTTATGTTCTAGGTTCAGTAGGGAAAACTATTAAACTTGCTTTCACTGTGTTCTTTGTAAAGACAGATTGACCTTTATTTAAAAGTCACAGATCACTTGCCAAAGCAAGGAATGAGAGGTTTAATCTCTTTATGGTTCCCATAAGTCCTGCAGACAGGCATGTCTGACTATTCCACGCAGCATCGTATTACAAATTACTTTCACCATAAGCTTTAGTTTGAACACATTTTAAAAAAAAATGCTCCAGTAATAATAAGGTCTTGCATAACAATTTCAAATAGAAGCATAATTTGGAAGGCTTTAGTCCTTACAATACACCAAAATTTAGATATAGTTACAAATGATGTAAGGTCTGATTTTTGTTTGTATGTTTTGGTTTATAGTAATGTCTGATGACTGACTTCTGATCAGTGGCTCTGGAACATTTTTAGTAGTGGGGGTGCTGAAAGCCAGCCCCCTTACTCCTGTCCGTGCTGCCACCCCCCCAAATTGAGGCTGGGAAGGGCTGTGTCTCTGGGGGGACCAAGAGGATTAAGGGATTAAGGTGGCCGAGGCCACAGCTGGGGTCGAGCGTGGGGGCAGGAGTGGATCCCCAGGCAGGGGCCAGCAGCAGGGACCCCACATGCAGGGCCAAGAGCAGAGCCCCAGCTGTGGGGCCAGGTGCGGGGCCCCAGGAATGGAGCCCTGGGAGTGGGGGGCCAGGCGCGTGGGGCCCCAGGAGCAGAGGCCTGAGAGTGGGGGGTGCGACCGGGCACAGAGCCAGTGGCCAGGGAGCGGGGCTGGTGGGTGGGGCCCTGGGCATGGGCCCCAGGTACAGGACCAGCAGTTGGGGAGTGGGGCCGGAGGCCAGGACCCGAGCCCAGGTGAGGGGTTGGGGAGCGGAGTGCAGACAGAGGGCTGGGAGGAGGGCATAGGCATGGGAAGCACCCCCCATGTGTGGAGCCAGTGGCTGGGGAGCGGGGCATGGGGCTGACCCCAGGGACACAAGCCGGGGAGTGGAGCCCTGGGCCTGGGGCCAGTGGCCACTCATAAAACCTGGGGATGCTGCAGCACCCCACACACCCCTCATTTCTGCGCCTATGCTTCTGATTGCCACTTACAACAAGGACAAATTTTAATAATAGAATACTTTAGGATACTTTTTCTACTTTGCTTTTACATAATTGTGGAGGATAACTTGAAAAGGAACTGGATTAATAAAACGATTAAAGTAAATGAGTGAGGCTCAAATGCATATAATCTAGAAAGCTAACTGAAAAAAATGATTGCCTCGCATATCATCCTATTTTATGGGTTACTTTTTTTGTCTTGTATACATTCCATACATTATGGATTGGTATTTTCAGTTTGAATTTTGTGTATTTCTCAACCATCTTCTGTAACGTACAATATTTGTGAAAGGTAGTGAAGGCCTAATTTTCAAAATGGCAAGTCTGCAAAGGTGTCCTTAATTGTCTACCCCAAAGTCACAGTTTTTACATGCAGTCACACTCAGGGGCTGATGCAGTGCCCACTGAAGTCCACGGAAAGGAGCAGGCCTTAATTTCATATGGTAATTAGGCACAGCATGTTAAAGATTAGCTCTTGTTGTCTAGTGTATGGAGGCATTTTGTACGAATTTGGCTTTCCTTCTATGGTTATGCTGATTTCATGTTCTCCATTTTTACCACCATCTGCCCATCTATATTTGACTTCTATTGCTCCTCTCTCTCTCAATGTTATGATGTCTATCCTATAAGCCATCAGCTAGAGGTGATCAAATCATTCCTTGCAAATAAATAATCCTGTTATTTTAAACCTTTTCCTGCTAATTAGTTATCCAATACATTATTTGTACTGATTTGTTTTTCACAATTGTGCAGTAAATAATGTGTGAACACATTTAGCCAATGGGTTCTTAGCAAACTGTTCACTACAAACATTTACTTACTATTCAAAGTTCACTGTGTGTACCCTGCGCTTGGTCACCTAGATCAAAAGGTATTGATTTTGTTGCTTGGCTGGGTGACTTTAACTGTATCATCAGGCAGAGTCCCCTTTTCTGTTTATACCAGTTTGTTCACTATTCACAACTCTTTTTAACCAATCTTTTGTGTAAATAGCAATAATAAATGAGCCGTGAATACGCTCTCAAATATTTATTCACTCTGGGTGGAGAGGAAAAGTGAGACATGATGGTGCAGGACCTGGTGGCACTAGCTGGCACCAGTAATAGGAAGATGAGTAGAGATAGAGCCAAGACAGGGCTGTGGAGGCTGGAGAGTGTGATCTGAAGGGGCAAATGAAGTTGTTGGAGGAATGACAATGAGGTATTGGAAAAATGAGAGCGAGGGACTGTCTGTTCTGTGTTTCTACAGCACCTAGCACAATGGGATCCTGGTCTGTGATTGGCGCTCTTAGGCACCACAATAATACAAATAACTAATAATAGCACTGGAGAAAGTCAGGCAAAAATCCTCTTGTTGCACTAAAGAGCCAGTCCTTTGGGACACAGGATTCCCCTTGTCATGTTTGCTGTTGCTCGAAATCCATCACAGCAATACTGATTAAAGCAGCTCAGAGAGTAGGCCCAGAGTCACAGAGAGTCACCCCTGATTTAGGTGCTACTGCAATCCACAAAACCCCTACTCAGCTGCTGCCTAAACCTGTAGGTGCCTAAACTCACTCGGTGCGTAAATGTCTGCAGTATTTCTGCCTCAGGCAGGAATCCCAGAATACGTATCTCACACCTAAACTCCAGTTTGATCCTCAAATCAGGTTAAGACAGGTGTTGCCCCACCTTTCTCACCGAATGGGATGCCATCCAGTAGGTGTGGTCCAAGTACACCTAACTCCACACAAAATGGCTGAGGGAGGGAGCGTGTATGCATGTCTGTGTTGCAGTGCTTAAGCCCTTCTGTGAATTCAGGCTGTAGACATTTCGACTGTACTTTCTGCAGCAGCCTGGGGTTTTTATCTCACCCATCTTTGTCTTTAGAAAATAAGGTAATAAATAATACCTCGCTCTTACACAGCACTTTTCATCAGTAGGTCTCAAAGTACTTTATCAAGGAGGTCAGTGTCATTATCCTTATTTTACAACACAGAGACTGAGGCACAGGGAAGTGAAATGAGTTGCCCCGTGGCAGGTCTCCTGAGTCCCAGTCCAGTGCTCTCTCCACTAGGCAACACTGCCAGCCTAAAATAACAGCTGCTGTTAGATTGTCTTTGTTTAAAGAATGCAGTGTGCTCTCTTTAATTTTATACTAAAATTATGTGGGTTTTCTCACAGCCCCCATAAAAAGATTCAGTGTATGTATTTAAAGGAATGGAAAACAGGGAGACAGACTGGGAATCAAATATTAGTTCCCTTTCACAAGGCTACGTCTGCACTACGGGCCTTACAGCGGCACAGCTGTACCCCTGCTCCTGTGCTTCTGCAAGGTCTCCCGTGTAGCCGCTCTATGCCAGCAGCAGAGAGCTCTCCTGCCGGCATAATTAAACCACCCCTAACGAGGAGTGGTAGCCATGTTGGTGGGAGAGTGTCTCCCGCTGACATAGCGCTGTCCACACCAGTGCTTTTGTCGGTAAAACATTTGTCAGTCGGGGGGTGCGTGTGTTTTTTCACACCCCTGCCCGACAAAAGTTTTACCGACAAAAACGCGAGTATAGACATAACTTTAGTTTTACAGGCACATAGATAGAGTATAGCAGTACGTTGTGGTATGGAACTGCCCTGTGTTGGTTTCAAGTGTTTGTTTACTATCCTTGGAAAGTGGGACACCCGCTAAAGATGGAGGAGGAAGTTCCACTCTTCCATGGCTGTCTGTTACACATGGTAGCATTTTATGCTTAGGTGTAGTTTGACTTCTATATTTTGGAGGGTGGCTCCAGTCAAGCCAACAGGGACGTGCATGGGTGGGATGGGGCAGGGGGAGGGGAAGAAATTCTGTGCAAGCCCACAGGGACACCATTTCAGATTTTTTTGGGGGGAGGGCGGGGACTTTAACTGTGATTCCAGGGGCTACTTAGGCAACTGAAAACTCTCTTTTTTTTTTTTTTTTTGCAGATAATAACTTAGAAATTATCTGACAGGAGCACTGTATTTAATTCCTATATCAAGAAAGAAAATTAAATAAATATTAGACCTACTCAGTTCTAATACTAACATGTTCTGACATCTTGTGGCAAGTCACTTATGGGACACTGGTTAGGTTTAAAATTGTAATGTATATTCTTTTTCAGATACTCTTACTAAAGTCAGAAGGGACCATCATGGTTATCTAGTCTGACCTCCTGCACGTTGCAGGCCACAGAACCTCACCCACCCACTCGTGTAATAGACCCCTAACCTCTGGCTGAGTTACTGAAGTCCTCAACTCCTTATTTAAAGACTTCAAGTTACAGAGAATTCACCATTTACACTAATTTAAACCTGCAAGTGACTCATGCCCCATGCTGCAGAGGAAGCGAAAAACCATCAGGGTTTCTGCCAATCTGACCCAGGGGAATATTCCTTCCCAACCCCAAATATGGTGATCAGTTAGACCCTGAGCATGTGGGCAAGATCCACCAGGAAGATACCTGGAAAAGAATTATCTGTAGTAACTCAGAGACCACCCCATCTAGTGTCCCATCTACAGACATTGGGCTTTTTGCTACAGGATTTTTGCTACAGTTGCTGATGGGCCACACACCATTGTAGGCAGTCCTGTCATACCATCCCCTCCATAAACTTATCAAGCTCAGTCTTGAAGCCAGTTAGGTTTTTTGCCCCCACTGCTCCCCTTGGGAGGCTGCTCCAGAATTTCACTCCTTTGATGGTTAGAAACCTTCACCTAATTTCAAGGCTAAAACTTGTGGATGGCCAGTTTATATCCATTTGTTTTGAGGTCCACATTGGTGCTTAACTTAAATAATGCCTCTCCCTCTCTGGTATTTATCACTTTGATGTATTTATAGAGAGCAATCATATCTCTCCTCAGCCTTCTATTGGGTAGGCTAAACAAGCCAAGCTCTTTGAGTCTCTTCTCATAAGGTAGGTTTTCGATTCCTCAGATCATCTTAGTAGCCCTTCTCTGCACTTGTTCCAATTTGAATTAATCTTTCTTAAACATGGGAGATGAGAATTGTACACAGTGCTCCAGATGAGGTCTCACCAGTGCCTTACACAATGGTACTAACACTTTCCTGTCTCTACTGGATATACCTGGCCTGATGCACCCCAGACCATGTTAGCCTTTTTCATGGCTGCATCACATTGACAGCTCATAGTCATCCTGTGATCAACAGGTACACCCAGGTCTTTCTCCTCCTCTGTCACTTCAAACTGATAAGTCCCCAGCTTACAGCAAAAATTCTTGTTGTTAGTCCCTAAATGCATGACCTTGCACTTTGCACTATTAAGAATCATCCCATTTCTGCTACTCCAGTTTACAAGGTCATCCAGATCTTCTTCTATGATATTCTGGTCCTCCTCCACATTGGCAATACCTCCCAACTTTGTGTTATTCGCAAATTTTATTAGCACACTTCCACTTTTTGTGCCAAGGTCAGTAATAAAAATGTTAAATAAGATTGGTCCCAAGACTGATGAAGAACTCCACTAGTAACCTCCCTTTAGCCTGACAGTTCACCTTTCAGTATGACCCATTGGAGTCTCCCCTTCAACCCGTTCCTTATCCACCTTTCAGTTCTCATATTAATCCCCATCTTCTCCAATTTAACTAATAAATTCTCACGTGGAACTGTATCAAATGCCTTACTAACATCCAGGTAGATTATATCTACTGCATTTCCTTTGTCTAAAAAATCAGTTATCATCTCAAAAAAAAATTAGTAACTTTGTTACTTGAATCCAACAACTGAAATAATTGTAGAAAAATCTACAATTACTTTCTATCATGTAGGCTACTTTCTTTTTGCAGTTCATCAAGCTTGGAACAGATCATTTAACTTTAGGAAACACCCTAACAGCCCTTTCTTATCTTAATTACCTGTTAATCACTCTGTTTATAAACAAGGAGGAGTCTGGTGGCATCTTAAAGACTAAGCTTTTGTGGGTAAAAAACCCACTTCTTCAGATGCAGGGAGTGAAAATTACAGATACAGGTATAAATATATTGGCACATGAAGAGAAGGGAGTTACCTTACAAGTGGAGACCCAGTGTTGACAAGGCCAATTCAGTCAGGGTGGATGTGGTGCACTCCCAATAATTGATGAGGAGGTGTCAATACCAAGAGAGGGAAAACTGCTTCTGTAGCAGTTCTGTGAGCCAGCCACTCCCAGCCCCTATTCAAGCCCAAATTAATGGTGTTAAGTTTGCAGATGAATTGTAGCTCTGTAGTTTCTCTCTGCAGTCTGTTTTTTTAGTTTTGTTGTTGTTCAAGGATGTTTACTTTTAAATCTGTTATTGACTGTCCAGGGAGATTGAAGTGTTCTCCTACTGGCTATACCAGAAACCTACTGACCCTATACTGGAAACCAACTGATCACTATACTTACCTACATGCCTCCAGCTTCCACCCAGGATACATCACACAATCCATTGTCTACAGCCAAGCCCTAAGATACAACTGTATTTGCTCCAATCCCTCAGATAGAGACAAACACCTACAAGATCTTTATCAAGCATTCTTAAACTACAATACCCACCTGGGAAAGTGAGGAAACAGATTGACAGAGCGAGAGGGGTACCCAGAAGTCACCTACTACAGGACAGGCCCAACAAGGAAAACAACAGAACACCACTGGCCATCAGGTACAGCTCCCAGCTAAAACCTCTCCAGCACATTATCAACGATCTACAACCTATCCTGGAAAACGATCTCTCACTCTCCCAGACCTTGAGAGGCAGGCCAGTCCTCACTTACAGACAGCCCCCCAACCTGAAGCAAATACTCACCAGCAAACACACACCACACCACAGAAACACTAACCCAGGAATCAATCCCTATAACAAACCCCGTTGCCTACTCTGTCCCCATATCTACTCTAGCGACACCACCATAGGACCTAACCACACCAGCCACACCATCAGAGGCTCATTCACCTGCACATCTACCAATGTGCTATATGCCATCATGTGCCAGCAATGCCCCTCTGCCATGTACATTGGCCAAACTGGACAGTATCCACGTAAAAGAATAAATGGATACAAATAGGACATCAGGAATGGCAACATACAAAAGCTAGTAGGTGAACACTTCAATTTCCCTGAACATTCAATAACAGATTTAAAAGTACACATCCTTCAACAAAAAAACATTAAAAGCAGACTGCAAAGAGAAACTGCTGAGATACAATTCATTTGCAAACTTAACACCATTAATTTGGGCTTGAATAGGGACAGGGAGTGGCTGGCTCACTACAAAAGCAATTTTCCCTCTCTTGGTATTGACACCTCCTCATCAATTATTGGGAGTGGACCACATCCACCCTGACTGAATTGGCCCTGTCAGCACTGGTTCTCCACCTGTAAGGTAACTCCCTTCTCTTCTTGTGCTAATATATTGATGCCTGTATCTGTAATTTTCACTCCCTGCACCTGAAGAAGTGGGGTTTTTACCCATGAAAGCTTATGCCCAAATAAATCTGTTAGCCTTTAAGGGGCCACTGGACTCCTCATTGTTTTTGTGGATACAGGCTGCCTGCCTGAGGCTTGCAATTTTGGGGGTGCAATGCCCCACCCTGCCCCCCAAACTCCACCCATGATTTTATGAATAATTAGTTTTATTTGCCCCATCTTAGCACACTTGTACACAAAACACTAATAATGATTGACCTCTGCATTAAAGACTAAGAATAATAATGAGCTAATAATGAGCTACTGTCTTCCTGGGATAATCAGTCACAGGGATTAGATATGGATGTTGATGCAAGGTTTATGCATGTGTGGGAAACTGCTGCACATGGATTCAGGTGGCCTGATTCTGATCTCACTTACATCCGTGTAAATCCAAAGTAATTCCACTGAAGTCAAAAGAGCTAACCTAGGTAAGGGATATCAGAATCAGGCCCAGGGAATTTTCTTTTACAAAACTAGAACAGTAATAGTATATGATGTAATGAAGACACACTAGATTCCACTAGCTGATAGAATTAAAAATAAAACTGTGCTCTGCTCAGCTACGTGACTGCCTTCCAGAGTTAGACAAAGAGCCTGGGATGATTCGCTCCATAATTTTTCCAGCAGGATCAGACAGCTCACCTAAAACCCAGCTCCACCCTCTGTGAAGCTAAGTGAAAAGGCCACTGCTGGCCTTCCTGATCACCAGGGTTAAGAACAGCCAATCAATGACAAAGTAAAAATCTTATCTGACTTGCCAGGTGTGACCTCTCCCTTCAAATATGGTTGGAACTTAAAACACACCAGTGAATAGCAGTCTCAAAATGTTCATGAACATGCACATAGAGCAAAAGAGTGAGCACACAGTTTAGATAAAATCTTCCTGACGAGAAAAATAAAATTCAAAGAAGCTGATTGAACTAGAACCACAGTTAATTTACACTATCATTTTTTACTGAGTTTGTAACCGTTTACTGGCCTAGGTAGCACTCTACAACATTCATGTCCACACTGCAGATGGCAGCAAACCATATATTACCTTATCTGCTGTCCAAGTCTGAAACATGGCTGCCTTCCTGACAGAAGCTCATAACTCTACTCTTTTATCATTATCATAGTCACAAACCCAGGTATGCCCATATCCATCCCAGTTTAGGGTTCATTCATTGGTTTATTCTATGGATCAAAAATTAGAGTGCATTGGCCAGATTTTCATTTACATGAACTAAGAATCTGGCTCCTTGTTTCCGGATACATTGTCTGTCTGAGTCCTATATGGGATCCATTTGGGAGAAAAGGAATAAAGATTGAAATGTTTAACAATATCCACCTGTGTAGTGGTTGTGTTGACTATGTTGCAGCATTTACACACAGTTAATTAGTTGCATTGAGAGAGGAACACTGGTGAGAGGTAAAAGTTGTCATGTACAAACATGATCAATGCATGTTGATAAGGAAAACTATAGCAAATGTACAATAGCTTGCTCTTAATAGAGGAAAACATTCTTCTGGGTCTGTGGACCTCAAGGAAGAATATAATAAAATCATAGACATGTAGGGCTGGCAGGGACCACAAGAAGGCATCAAGTCCAGCACTGAGGCAGGATCAAATAAATTTAGACCATCCCTGACAGATGTTTGTCTAATCTGTTCTTAAAAACCTCCAATGATGGGGATTCCACAACCTACTTTGGAAGCTTATTCCAGAGGTTAATTACCCTTATAGTTAGAAAGTTTGTCCTACTATCTAACCTAAATCTCCTTACTGCAGATTAAGCCCATTACTTCTTGTCCTACCTTCAGTGGACAAGGAGAACAACTGACCACTCTTCTTTTTATATCAGCCTTTAACGTATTGGAGACTGTTATCAGGTCCCCCCTCAGTTGTCTTTTCTCAGAACTAAACTGTCCAGTTTTTTTAGCCTTTGCTCTAGCTCAGGTTTTCTGAACCTTTCAGTCATTTTTGTTGCTCTCCTCAGAATTCTCTCCAGTTTGTCCACATGTTTCCTAAAGTGTGCACACAGAACCGGACACAGTACTCCAGCTGAGGCTTCACTGGTACTGAGTAGAGTGGGATAACTCCTGTTAATACACCCCAGAATATTAGCCTTTTTCGCAATTGCATCACACTGTTGACTCATATTCAGTTTTGATCCATTATAGCCCCCCTCCTTTTTAGCAGTACTACCGCTATCCAGTTATTCTCTATTTTGTAGTTGTGCATTTGATTTTTTTCCTTCCTAAGTGCAGTACTTTGCACTTGTCTTTATCTTGTTGATTTCAGACCAGTTCTCCAGTTTAAGGTCATTTTTAATTCTAATCCTGTCCTCCAAAGTGCTTGCAACCCCTGCCAGCTTGGCATCATCCACAATTTTTTATAAACCTACTCTCCACTCCATTATCCAAGTCATAAATGAAAATATTGAATAGTACCGGACCCAGGACTGAGCCACGTGCAGCCCCACTAGATATACCCTCCCAGTATGACAGTGAGAGATAACTACTCTCTGAGAATGGTCTTTCAACCAGTTGTGCACTCACCTTATAGTATTTGGATCTTTGGAACAGACATGCATGTGCCATTAGTCAAACTGCTTGATACACTACTTTATCTTGCACATTCATGGTGAAATTCACCAGCACAAGCCTTGTGTATCACTTAGGACCCCACACATGCCCTCAAAATACTTGATATGGCATTTAGGTGGTGAATAGGACTTGTGTGGGCCCTCTGCCCAGGGTGAATTTCATCCTCGGTCATTTGGGTGTTCCACATTAGACACAGAATATTTCACCCATCCTACGTTTCTGAAGAATGCACCTTTTTGGAAAGGCGGCATAGGGCCAACTTTCTGTTCTGGGATGGAACACTTAATATTGGTCAGGCCATACCCTTGTTGATTTCTGCTCTCCCAAACTTGCACAAAGAGGGCTCTAGCAAATGCAACTCTTCCCCAATATTTCCTATCACAGAATAATAAACCAGGGTGAGTGGTGTTATTTTTCTAAAGCTAAAAATGAAAATATATAAATTACTATAATATAAATAATAGTATTTTATCATGACAGACAAATAACAATGGACATACACTTTAGGAATGGCTATAAAAAGAACAAACTATGTTATCTGTAGTACCATTCAAACCAGAATTACTGTCTAGATGTAAGTCCTTAGTATGTACAAACACATACACATAAGATATGTATACTTCATCTCTATTATCTCTCTGCCCTGATCTATATAAGAGATAGAGGAATATGGAAAAGGAGAAGTACGTGTAAAGTACTGGAATGAAATAAGAATAGCCATCCTGGGTCAGACCGTTGGTCCATCTAGCTCAGTGTCCAGTCTCCAGCGGCCAGTACCAGAGCTTCAGGGGGAGTGTAGAGAACTGGGCAACTTTGGCGAGACCCACCCTATCTTCCCCTCCTGGTTTCTGGCAGTCAGAGGTGTAGGGTCGAATGAGCGTGGGATTATATCCCTGACCATCTTGGCTAATAGCCATCGATGGAACAATCCTCCATGAATTTAACTAGTTCTTTTTTTGAAATGATCTAGTCACAATCTCTCTTCCTAGTTTTAATATGATCATGAGCAATAACACTAGAAACCTATAATCTGATAGATTCTATTTTATGTTTTAATCATTAAACTTCGAACACAACATATTTTAATCATGTCCACTTTAAAAAAAATCTCTAACCATATATTATGTTTCCCAATCAGCGTATGATGCAGCATACCAAATCCAATTAAAATAAATGGACAAAAGCTCTACATGTGGATCCGATCCAGCAAAGACATTTGCACATGGCTAACGTTATGCCCTTTGGGTAGTCCCATTGACTTTAATGGAGTCAAGAGACCTGGTTGGGTAGACTGGGAGTTCGGAGGATGATATTTTTAATGTGGGTTGGAATTGTTTCTTTTGGAGCGTTCATTTTTGGATACTGATCCAATGCAATGTTTGTGTTTGTTATTATGACAGCAAAATGTCAGCACATTTTATAAATAGAAAAACATCTGAGAGACAAGTTTATTTTGAGAAGCAGAGATAAACAAGGCAAAATATGGTTCAAAATCTGTTTTTATTTAAATTGAATATTTAATCTGGTAGCAGAAAACGGTTTGAGAAAACCACTTTTTCCTACAGTTCAAATATTTGTCTTTAGAAAATAATCCAATACGCTTCCATGTCAAAGGCTTGTTTTGGTGTTTAAACATCAGAATGTCAGTTCTATTTCAACTTGTGGATTACTCCACTCACTCTGAGAGAGAACTGGCTGAGGCTGAAATGTCAGATCATATGTTTCTTTTAGCACATTGAAAAAGATTTGTGCTGCTCTTTAGCTATGTGCTTTTAGCTGGCTGGTTATTTATTTATGTATGACGATCCAAACTTTTTATATGCTTCTCTGAACTGAATCTGTGCTTAAAATTTTTTGGAGATTTGCTGATCACTAATAAATACTGGTCTACGCTTCAAAACAAACTTTTGGATTGTTAGAGGGGAGATCTTCAAGGACACAAAAGACAGCCAGGGGTCTAACTCATGTTGATATTCAATGGGTGCTGGGGGCCTAATTGCCATTTGTGCCCTCAAAAATCTGCCACTGGGTGGTCTTTCACATTGAAATGTGTGAAAAATGCGCAAACCCCCTCCAACACACAGTATTGTGGCTGAGTTCTTAGCTGAGGAGAGAGCATGAAAGGAACAGAAAGAGAAACATTCTGTTTGGTTAACCACACACCTGTTATGGATACAGAGAAGAAGAGGGGAGTATACTGTGGCTGCAGACGATGGAGGATGGTGCAGGGGTTTGGACCACAGAATATCTACTTTACCTTGCATGAGGAATGGGGTGAGTTGCATAGAATGTGAGAGACTTCAATCATGCTGCTAGGAAACATAAGGGGACACTGGTACTGCAGACACACAGCAAAAGCAAACAGAGAAAGTTTCCCTAGCATTCAGGTGCGCCAAACCACGTTTAATCAAGATAGAAGAGCTTTCAGCATGAATGCCAGCAGCTGGTGTAGGGCAGCAGGCACAAAGTAAGAGAGACCTCCCAGACAGATTCCCACTGCTGTCATGTCACCATATGCAAAGTACTACCGATTCTTCCTTTTATTCTATCCACTGATATTCAAAGTACTGGAGATTAGCAAATGAAAGTTAAATAAAATAACTGTTAGGCAAGAGCAGAAGGTACTGTGAGCTGACCTTCTCAACAGAGAATAAAATGAGTTTTCTTGACAGACCTTACATGAAATATATAAAATTGAAGCAACAACAATCAAAAAGAAAACTGAGGCCATGTCAACCTGCCCATGTAAAAATAATTTTTGTGTGTAACACAACAGCCAAATACCACTGTTTGAGTATGGTACACAGGAATACTACCAAAGGATGGAATGAGGCTGGGTGTATTTTAATTTGGGCAAAATCTTAGGCATTGGGCTTTGGATCTGAATTCAGAAGCCAAAGCATCTTTGATTCTGGGTTATGTTTTTTCTTTTTTGGATCCATGGTCTACTGGAATATGGAGTAGTTTAAACGCTTCCAATTTCCCCATCTGCCTAATAACACTGAAACCAATATAATTCAATAATGCACTAATTTTATCCCTTTATATAAAAGGGATAAAATTCTATACCTTTTTGCCCTGCATCCAGGATAATGAATAGAATAGAATAGATTAACATAGAAAACCATATAGTAAACTGCCCGTAACATTGAAAAACTTCATAAAAACAGGAGACAGAGTAAATTTAGTGATGGGGAAATCTCAGGTTTAGAGATTATCTTGGATACTTAGTTGAAATGTCCAAATTTATAGGCAACTCCCCGAACCTGCCATGGACCTCTGTCCCTACACAATCACCCTTGCCCCAACAGGCCTAGTCACAGATTCTCTTCCTTTGTCCCTCCCAGCACCCTGTCCGAGTGCCCGAAGATGACAGGCCTACACATACCTCACAGTTGTCTCTCATTTTGAGAAATGTCATTCACTTTAGGTCCAAAATGAGTTATATTCCATACAAATTTGGTGTCTCATTTTATTTTTGAAAAAAGAAAAGGAGTACTTGTGGCACCTTAGAGACTAACCAATTTATCTGAGCATAAGCTTTCGTGAGCTACAGTGTACACTAAGTGAGCTGTAGCTCACGAAAGCTTATGCTCAAATAAATTGGTTAGTCTCTAAGGTGCCACAAGTACTCCTTTTCTTTTTGCGAATACAGACTAGCACGGCTGTTACTCTGAAACCTGACATTTTATTTTTGAAAATTATTTACAACAGGATCATGAAACTGATGTTATGACTGAAGTTATTTACACTAAAGGAAGGAACCCCACAGCATTTATGTATGTTTCCTAAATAAATAATTTTCTATGCCTCTCCTTTTGGGCCTTTGTCATATACTGCATCCTTGGGCTACATCAGGTTGAGAGAGAGATGGGCCTGCTCCCCGCTCTGGTATTTCAGGGACACATCCGCTGTCCTCCACAAGACTGTTATGACACATGGGATTCTCTCTCTCTGTCACACACACACACGCACACACACCCCCGCCCTCCCCCGAGAAAAAGAGTCAAATTGGTTTCTGCTCACCCTCTGCAGCATCTGAGACAGGCTCAGCCAATCAGCAAACATGAATATATGCCATGTAACTTCCCTTTCTGCCCAGGGACCAGCCCACCTCAGAATTCAAAATGCATCACAAAACTTCCTCAAAATGTTCAGATTCTAGAAAGTTATTTTTAAAACAAAGTTTCATGCCCAAATTTGATTAAATTTTTTCATGGTCATGGAACATTTTTTAATGAAACATGGGAAAAACACCAGGAGATCAAAACCAGGTAGATTCTGACAATGTTTAATTTTGCTTCAAAGTTTGTATTCCTAAATTGATGCCTATACCCATGCTAAAATTTCACATGTTCTAGGCCTTTAACTGCCATGTGAACTACCTTCTCCTCTGAGCCTAAGGAAGTTTGAGAAGTTGCATATTTTGAAGATTGCTGCTGGCTCAGCAGAGATTCCTCAATTTGCTGAGACTGCAAAGAATGTTTTGACAAAGGAAAGAGGCTTGTAGAGGACTGTGAGTGTTGGCACTGCACATATCTGTATTTTATCAAACTTAGCAAAATGTTTGATCAGTTTATGGATGGCTGAAAGTTCAGGCCATTTTTATTTCTGATGAACTGTTTTTTCCATGCCTATTTTAATGCATTAGGTGCACTTTTAAATCAGAAGCTAAATATAAGCCAGTGGAACATTTACTGCATCTTTCCCCATATTTGGCAGTCTGACATCCCACAATTATTTTACATGGATGCTTCTTTCAGTGAATGTGGCTATTTAAAAGAGCTGAATCTTCTTGAACAAACTGTACAGTTTTTCTAAAGGAATAAGAGACTGCCTTTTTAAAATGGAAAGATTAACACTGAAATTTTCATTTCAGTTGTCTAAGATCAATGTGTAATTATAGCTATATGAAATAACATGTAGACTGTCTCATGAGCACAGCTTATTTTTAAATGGTTTGATATGTAACACACAGTGCTTTTGAGGAAGTGGATATACTTTTAAGGATCAGGAATCATTAAATGACGCTTACTAGATATGGTGATCCACGGTATTTTGATACAACACTTTGGCCTGGGCCCAGATAACAAACACCCCAAAACTTTGGTTGGGGAGGCTATGGTAAATCAAAATCTGGATCTCTGCTTTGCAGTTCATGCCCACCTATATAATTTGTTTAATATAATTATGAAGAATTTGATTTGTCATTACATACTTCTGGAGGCTAAAAGTGTATAGGCCCTGATTTAGCAAAGTATTATTCAAGTATCTAACTTCAAGCATTTAAATAATTATATTCCTGTTTATCAAAGCATTTATGCCCATGCTTAAGTGTGCTGATGATTTGGGGCCATAATGTTTAAATTATTCAGCCATATTCTGCTCCCACTTACATTCAGGCAAGTCGTGGAAGCTGCTGGGGTTGCACAGATGTAACAGAGTAGAATTTGGTTCATTGATTTTTTTAAAAAGAATTTTTTTTTTGCAAGGAACACCTTTAAGAACATAAGAATGGCCACACTGGGTCAGACCAAAGGTCCATCTAGCCCAGTATCCTGTCTTCCAAAAGTGGCCAATGCCAGGTGCCCCAGAGGGAATGAACAGAACAGGTAATCATCAAGTGATCCATCCCCTGTGACTCATTCCCAGCTTCTGGCAAATGGAGGTTATATTCCTAAATTGATGCCTATACCCATGCTGAACCATCTCTGATATGTTTCACTTGGGACAAGGATATGTATCTGAGTACAACATACTTTTGCTTCCTGACCTTTTATAGGGGAAAACACAGTTCTTGCTACACTAATATTTGCTGTGGATCTCACCCCAGTTTGTAAGCTATGTATTTTCTTTGCACTTGAAGAGAGCTGGGAGAACATGGCATCAAATGTTTGGGAACTATTTGTATTTTTAAATACATTTTTTTTAAATGTGAATGCCTCCTTTGCTTTCCTCAGTGGACTGGAGGCAGAATGGAGGGAGGGAGAGCAGCAGTTGTTTGGGGAAGATGGGTGATCAATTGCCAGTGGGTTTGGGGGTAGAGGATGAATTTGTTTGGAGATCTGTGGGGACAAAGTATAGGTTGAGATCAGGGGGGACGGGCAGGGGGACAGGCATGGCTGTGGGGGGGATTTATGCTCATCTAATCAAAGGACTAGAAATATTGCTCCAGGACTGATGGGCGGGACTGCGGAAGATGGATTGGAAGTCTGAGAATTTGTTAAAGTGAGTGAGGGGAAAAGGATGGATTGGGAAGAGGAATATGATTGGGGTAGGTAGGGAATCAATTGATTAGGGAGCAGGGAGGTGAGAGAAGCAGAAAAATCAATTGGAGACAGAATGCAGTTGGATCAGATTAGATTGGAACAGCAAAGGAGGGACTGAGGGGTTCAGAGGATGGATTGATGAAGAACAGAATGGACTTTTGTGGGCAGAAAATGCATTGGGGATAAGCAGGGGTGGGATGGGCGGAGGACAGGCTGGGGAACTGATTAGGGGTCTGAGGTTGCAGATATTGTATTCAGAGATGTAGTGGGGGCAGAAGATGGATCAGGGCAAAGAACTGTTCAGGGCCAGAGCATTCACTGGAGAGAGGAGGGGAAAGGGTACGGATTGTGGGCAGAGTAGCAATCTTAGAAGTTTAGGAGGCAGGGGATGGATTGTTTAGGCTGGGGTTTGTTGAAGTTAGATTGGGGGCAGATGACTGAGCTGGTGGAGAATGGGAAAGAAATGGAAGATGAAGTCAAGAAAGAGATGGGAGCCTAAGCAAAGGCAGAGAAAAACAGCAAAAATGATGAGGGAAGCTTAGGGAGAGAAATCAGAATATAGGGTTGAAGTGGGAGCTGGAAGACAGAACATGGAGAGACAGTAAACAGGATACAGAGAGCAGAGTGGAAGCAAGGGAAAACAAACCTCAGAAGGGTAAAGGGATGTGGGAGTGAAGATTGTGGGAAAGTGAGAACAGGAATGAATGAGATGGAAGGGGAAGAGGTGGAGGGACAGAAACTTGGGGAGACACACATTTAGAGGGGAGATAAAGTTCTCCTTAGGAGAAAAAGACATGGAAGAGAGACAGGCTGATAGAGAAGGAAAGAAAGCTGAGTGAAAAGAATAAAAACAAGGGAGACACAGTAAGCTTCTCATTTTTATTAATTTATGACAAAGATTGGTGGCAAAATACTCTACAAAGTCAAACATTTGTGTGTATTGTACCTTTAAATGTGGAATGAAGGAAATTTGGGAGCGCTGTTCAGGAACTTGGTATGGGACACTAATGTTTCTGTATGTGAAATTAATGTTGACACAGGATTTTAAAAGAATTTATGAATATTTTTTGTGTCTGATGAAGAATATGATGAGTGCTTTTAGAGCCCGGGATATTTTTGAGCATGGTTACATTTTAACAGAATGCAGTTTACCACTAGTAGTTTACTTCAGAGTTCCAGAGAAATGGCAGATAGACTACTTGTTTGTTCAAATCTTGGTCTAAAATCTTCCACAGTGCAGGAAATTGCACTTGGTATTTCAAACTATGCTGGGAAGGGCCACCTGAACCTCCACTGCTCTTCACATTTTCATGGTTTTGTTTAGTTACACACAGGCTTGAACATCTTTAGACTTTAGAGTTCCTTTCATTTCCATTTTTCACTTTCACATTCTGCCCTTGTCCCTCTCTCCCTCAAACACAGCCAGTTCCTACCCCGCTTTTTTAACCCCACATTTCCCTTCTCCTGCTCACAATGTTCACGTCAATCTGGTCATCAACTTAATTCCCCATTTTCCTTCTCTTGACTTCATATAGCCCCTTGTCCCATCTCTATCTAGTTCCTTTTCAACCCTGTTATAGTCTTGGCCTTCACAACATCCTCTGGCAAGGAGTTCCACAGGTTGACTGTGCGTTGTGTGAAAAAATATTTCATTTTATTTGTTTTAAACCTGCTGCCTATTAATTTCATTTGGTGGCCCCTAGTTCTTGTGTTATGAGAAGAGTAAGTAACACTTCCTGATTTACTTTCTCCATACCAGTCATGATTTTATAGACCTCTTATCTATACCCACTTAGTCGTCTCTTTTCCAAGCTGAAAAGTCCCAATTTTATTAATCTCTCCTCATAGAGCGGCCATTCCATACCCCTAATAATTTTTTTGCCCTTTTTTGAACGTTTTCTAATTCTAATATATCTTTTTTGAGATGGGGCGGCCACATTTGCACGCAGTATTCAAGATCTGGGCATACCATGGGTTTATATAGAGGCAATATGACATTTTCTGTCTTATTATCTATCCCTTTCTTAATGATTCCCAACATTCTGTTCGCTTTTTTGACTGCTGCTGCACATTGAGTGGATGTTTTCAGAGAACTATCCACAGTGACTCCAAGATCTCTTTCTTGAATAGTAACAGCTAATTTAGACCCCATCATTTTATATGTATAGTTGGGATTATATTTTCCAATGTGCATTACTTTCCATTTATCAACATTGAATTTCATTTGCCATTTTGTTGTCCAGTCACCCAGTTCTCAGATCCTCTTGTAACTCTTCACAGCCTGCCTGGGACTTAACTATCTTGAGTAGTTTTGTATCATCTGCAAATTTTGCCACCTCACTGTTTACCCCTTTTTCCAGATCATTCGTGAATATGTTAAATAGGACTAGGCACAGTACAGACCCCTGGGGGACACCACTATTTACCTCTTTCCATTCTGAAAACTGACTATTTATTCGTACCCTTTGTTTCCTATCTTTTAACCAGTTACCAATCAACGAGAGGACCATCCCTCTTATCCCAGGACAGCTTACTTTGCTTAAGAGCCTTTGGTGAGGGACCCCATCAAAGGCTTTCTGAAATTCTAAGTATACTATATCCACTGGATCCCCATTGTCCACATGCTTGTGGACCCCCTCAAAGGATTCTAGTAGATTGGTGAGGCATGCTTTCCCTTTACAAAAACCATGTTGACTCTTCCCCAACAAATTATGTTCATCTATGTGTCTGACAACTTTGTTCTTTACTATAGTTTCAACCAAACAGTTTGCCCGGTACTGAAGTCAGGCTTACTGACCTGTAATTGCCAGGATCACCTCTGGAGCCCTTTTTAAAAATTAGCGTTACATTAGCTATCCTCCAGTCATTTGGTACAGAAGCTGGGTTACAGACCACAGTTAGTAGTTCTGCAATTTCACATTTGAGTTCCTTCAGAACTCTTGGGTGAATACCATCTGGTCCTGGTGACTTATTACTGTTTAGTTTATCAATTTGTTCCAAAACCTCCTCTAATGACACCTCAATCTGGGACAGTTCCTCAGATTTGTCACCTAAAAAAAATGGCTCAGGTTTGGGAATCTCCCTCACATACTCAGCAGTGAAGACTGATGCAAAGAATTCATTTAGTTTCTCTGCAATGGCCTTATTGTCCTTGAGTGTTCCTTTAGCATCTCGATCGTCCAGTGGCTCCACTGGTTGTTTAGCAGGGTTCCTTGCTTCTGGTGTACTTAAAAATTTTTTCCTATTACTTTTTGAGTCTTTGGCTAGCTGTACTTCAAATTCTTTTTTGTCCTTCCTAATTGTATTTTTACACTGCATTTGCCAGAGTTTATGCTCCTTTCTATTTTCCTCACTACGATTTAACTTCCACATTTTAAAAGATGCCTTTGTGCCTCTCAGTACTTCTTTTACTTTGTTGTTTAGCCACAGTGGCTCTTTTTTGATTCTCTTACTATGTTTTTTAATTTAGGGTGTACATTTAAATTGAGCATCTATTATGGTGTCTTTAAAAAGTTTCCATGCAGCTTGCAGGGATTTCACTTTTGACGTTGTACCTTTTAATTTCTGTTTAACTAACCTTCTCATTTTTGTGTAGTTCCCCTTTCTGAAATTAAATGCTACAGTGCTGGGCTACCATGGTGTTTTCCCCACCACAGGGATGTTACATTTAATTATATTATGGTCACTATTACCAAGCGGTCCAGCTATATTCACCTCTTGGACCTGATCCTGTGCTCCACTTAGGACTAAATCAAGAACTGCCTCTCCTCTTGTGGGTTCCAGGACTAGCTGCTCCAAGAAGCAGTTATTTAAACGAGAGCTGTGCAAAATGTTCACAGTGAAAACAAAGATTGTTGCAAAAATTCCCATATTTAGCTCAATGGCTGTTACAGCACTCGTCAGAGCCATATAAGATTCCAATCTTTGCAGATCTTCCTGTCCTCCCTGTGCCTAAAACCTCATTCGTATATGCTGAGAGTAGAATCTTGCCCTTTTGGGACCAGGTGGAGAGGCTCCAGCTGTACTTCTGACTAGTGCTGAAGCTCACTGAATAGCATATCTCAGAAGCCTGTTTGTTTCAGCGACTTTATTTGATTTCTGCTTTGTTTTAATAAGCATTGATGAATCCTAATTGTGGTACAGAAGCCTGTCCACAACATAAAAGCCACCACAATCAAGACTTAGTGAGGCAAAGAATTCAATAAGTACAGAAACTGAAGCTACCTTTTCTGCACTACAGATTGTTCACTGTTGGAGGGGTTGAGGCAGACACAAGGTAAATAATTAAGAGAAGGATTTGTCAATAAGCTATTAAAAATAGTACACAATTAATTGAATACTTTGTTTTGCAAATATATTGCCTGATTTATCGGTAAAAACAACGAGGAATCCTTGTGGCACCTTAGAAGGCAACTCCCATCTTTTCATGTGCTGTATTTTTATACCTGCCTACTGTATTTTCCACTCCATGCATCTGATGAAGTGAGCTGTAGCCCATGAAAGCTTATGCCCAAATAAATTTGTTAGTCTCTAAGGTGCCACAAGGATTCCTCATTGTTTTTTTCTGATCCAGACTAACACGGCTACCCCTCTGAAACCTGAATTATCAGTCTGGCTGTATGTAACTGGGCAAATCATCTAAAAACATTCAGTGAATAACTGGACAAATATTGTGAAATGTTATGAATAAATTATTTGAGAAATATTATTTGACCAGCTGTAGTTGATCACAGTGGTGGCATAGTGGCATCTGTGTAAGATCAGGATTTGTATCAGGAATAAGTATTTTTTTTCGGTCAACTTTTTGCTTGTAGTCATGAGATCATGGATTCATAGATTCCAAGGCCAGAAGGGACCACTGTGATCATCTAGTCTGACCTCCTGTATATGACGGGCCACAGAACTTCCCCAAAATAATTCTTAGGGTAGATCTTTTAGAAAAATATCCAATCTTGATTTAAAAACTGTCAGTGATGGAGAATATACCATTACCCATGGTAAATTGTTCCAATGGTTAATTCCCTCACTTTTAAAAAATTGCACCTTATTTCCAGTCTGAATTTCTCTAGCTTCAATTTCCAGTCATTGGATCATGTTACACCTTTCTCTCCTAGATTGAAGAGCCCATTATTAAATATTTGCTCTCCATGTAGCTACTTAGAGACTGTAATCAAGTCACCCCTTAGCCTTCTTTCTCTTTGTTAAACTAAATTGATTGAGCTCTATCACTGTAAGGCATGTTTTCTAATCCTTGAATCATTCTCGTGGCTCTCCAAAACCCTCTCTAATTTCCCAACATCTTTCTTGAATTGTGGGCACCAGAACTAGACACAGTATTCCACCAGTGCCAAATACAGAGGTAAAATAACTTCTCTGCTCCTATTTGAGATTCCCCTGTTTATGCATCCCAGGATCGCACTCACTCTTTAGGCCACTGTGTTACTCTGGGAGCCCATGTTCAGCTAAGAAAACATGGGTAAGTAGTAGCTACCACACTAAATCACAGATCAGAAATCCTATATTCTCTGAAGGTTAGTAAATCTAGGGTCTGATCTAGTCCTCGCTGAAGTTAACTGAGAGTATCTCCACTGACTACAATCAATGTTAGATTGAACCTCTAGCCTTCAGTTACCTAAAGGGAGACTTTATATTTTAAATGTATATATGTGAAATATTTGTTGAAATCTGTTCAGAATCATTCTATGTCCTGCTTTACTTTGCTGTCAGAAGAAAAAAAAATTGTGTTTCCAATTGTCCACTTGATTAAACCAGTTCTCATTAAAAAATGTACATCTGTCCTTCATGTCCATGTCTGATTTTTAGGAGTTTATATTAATCCATGCAAAGCATATGGAGGATTCAAGTGAAATGGGCTATTAGGTTCTGACAGTTATTTAGAGTTTAATTACTTGCTAGAAACTCACTCCTAAAAAAAGAGTAATACACTTGAATTAAAAAATAATGTTGGTCTATAGCGTTTGGCAATCAGAGGAGATCTGGAGTAAAACTGTATTAGCTCACCCACCTTATCTCTCAAATATCCTGTGACCAACTTGGCTACAACAACACTGCATGCAAATTTACCATAGTTAACTTTTCACCCCTTCTCCCCCCCCCAAGAAGTGCATATTGCAGCATATTCATTGCCAATGAATTAAAAATGTGAAAGGTTGTCTTCAAGCAGAGTGAGATTTGATCCCTTAATCTAGCTAACATTTCATATTTCAAAGTCACTCCATGCAAAATAGTTTCATTTCTATGGATGGACTTTTAGATTTAATTTTTGCAGTGAATATTCTCTTTATAACACACACAGAAAAACAGGATATTTTGCATAATCTCCTTAGTTTGATCAAGGCGTTTTTACATTACATAAAGTCAAATATATGAAAACAGGGCAGATGGCTAGCCTCCCTATGACTGAAAATTCCTGCAAGATATTTCCTTTTGATCATGTTACATTTTATTTTAATTTTTTGGATGTGATTTGAAAATCAGAATTACATGCTGCCTCTGATGTGACATTTGAGGGTCTGCTTTCTGTTTACTTACTTTTCACTACGTATATTCTGCACCTAAATGGCTGCTTTATAAAATGTAACATCCTTTCAATTAAACATGTCAGGAGCACAAGTATATTATATGCACATCATAGCAGGCCTAGTTTTGAATATAAAACAATCCTACTGAAACATGTAACATCAATACATGATGTGACTTAGTAATTGGAGATTCACTTGTGCTGAAAATGTGTAGTACTGCACACTGATTTTCAGCTGGGAAAACTATCAAATCAATGCATGTGGTATTCTTCACAAATTAATAATGTTGCGAACAAGGACACGTCAGACACCTGCAGTGTACAAAGTGTTTACCATTCATGAACTAAATGCAAAAGCAAACAGAATGAGCTTTCCAGCTATCTTTTTTATGTCCACTAGTGAAGTCCTCTGCCTGCTCTGATTTAGTGCCAAGTTTCCTCAAAATGTGCCTAATCAAAAGACCCTTGAAGTCAATAAAAGTCTTTCCACTGACTTCAGATCAGGTACAATCTGACTCTCCTAGTCTTGATACCCAAAAAATTATGGTGCAAGTGGAGTATAAAAATAGAGACAGACAGAAATCTCTGTTTTAACGCCACCAGCCACTAGGTCTGCACAGGACAATCTTCATTGTCTGTCAATACTTTAATCATTTGCAGGGCTTGATGCTGAATGGTGTGAGCTGGCCTGGTCAGCAAGAGACAGGGCATATTGCTATTTAAACTGCCTTGGCAAATTCACTTTTTTCAAGTGAAATGCCACAAAAAACTGCCTACTACTGCATTTATTCCCTAAACAGACTGATTAAAACATAAGTCCATGATAAAACAACAGTGTGTACTCAAGGGGATACAGTTACTGTTCTGTAAATGAAAAGTGCCCCTTTTATTTACCAAGGCAGCTGATATTTTAATTTCACAAAAGGGTCCTGTGCAAAGGTTTCCTTATAAAGCTGAGTACCAAAAAACATAATCAAATTTCCACAGAGAAGCTGCTGTTGGTTCCCCTCTCTTGCATAATATACTTCACTAGCACAAACTTGTCTCTATCTGCCACATGAGCAGAATGTCATACCAAATGGTGCTACAGAACAACCGAGTCCCTGTGGAGCCTTTTTTTTTAATGTCCATAAGCATTATTATTACAAATACCAGATGAATTCATGAGGAGGAGGAGTACACTGCAGTGTCACAGTGAATGGGTACTGGGATTCATGCAGTGATACTTGGCTTCTTTTCTGCTGCCCGTGAAATATGTCAAAGAACCAGAAACCCCCACCAAAAAATAGAATGAGATAATTACCTAACATGATGAAGGGAATTCCCAGGAAGGTGGAATTGTATTTCCCACCAGTCAGATTGATGATTCCAGCTGCAGTCAGTGTGGCTAAGCTCACCGTTAACAATCCTAAAAGGCCAAGCCAAGGTTTGCTGCGGACACAATCCTGCATGGAACAGCAGAGTATGGCCAAAGTGACCACAAGGACCAGGCTTGTGGTCAGGTAACGTTCTGACACCCTGCTCGTCTTTTGGAAATCCTCCCTCAGCGAAGACGAAGTGAAGGGATACATTTTGACTTTCCTGTTGGATTTCTGGAAAAGTTCGACAGTGTCACGAAAGATGGATTCCCACTTTTCTGCTACCATGTCATTCAGAGAGTTGATCGCCTGCAAGTAGTAGGTGAGCTGGATGGCTTCTGCAGACTTCACCCGATCTTTGCTGTGCACGGTAACCCCGCCAAGCTGGTGCCCGTTATACACTTCCCTGCCATCCTTTAAGTGAGTGATTGGATATGTGATAACAAAATTAGTTCGATTAGAAGATCGAGCAGACTTTAGCTCCTCCAGTACATGCACTATGTCGTCCACTATGCAAGTCTTGTCATTATTCAGGATACATATATGGGCAAATGTGTAATTGAAACCAGGTCTTTGTACTTGGATCCTGGTCACAGCTGAGTGCAACTGTAAGGAGGAGAAAAATCACACATATTATTCATCAGTTAATTGTGCACCATAGCAGGCAGAATGACAGCAGCTTTGTCATCTCAGTCCATTTCCTATTTACTCTAGGCAAAAAAAAATTCTAATTGCTACAATATTAATGGTAAGCACATTATAAAAATGCAAAACATGCATTAAAGTACTGATATTTTCCCCCAATTTCCTTTACTCATAACTCAATTATGTTTTGACTTCTATAAATGCTAGGTGCATCTGCTGTTCACCCTCTCCCAAAACAAAACAAAATATCATTCCAATAAACTAGAATGCTTCATTTCCAAGTGAAGCAAAAGGCACAGCTACAGACTAGCCACATTATGGCAATGTAATAATAATCAGGATTGCTAAATGATCACTGCATCAGACAACTATCAGGAATGCAGTACAGAAAAGCAACATGACAGGTCATTTCAATGTGCCACTAGGCTGAGGTGTAGTAGACCCTGTTGACTGGTAGTGGGAGAGTTAACCCTCTCTCAGGACAAAGGAAAGATCACAGCTGCATGTCCTATGTGCCAGGATTGTCAGGATAGCAGGACCAAACTATCTGGCATTAATTAAATTGTAGTCCTATCCACCCAAACTACAGCAAAGAGTTGAGATGATGAGGGAGGCTAAAGTTAGACGTTAGAGCCTCCTGGAAGAACATATTAGCTGGCAAAACCTTTTATTTTAGGAGCTGCTGGTTGGGGCCTACTACATTACAGTTGTATCCCAGCTCCTTTTCAGAGGTGCTTGTATTCTTCTGAAGCATACTGTTTAGGCTGAAATTTTCCATGGTTAATCTCTGACCAAAAGTGAATTGTTCTGGAAAATGTGAGCAAAAAAGGCTGTTATTTTTGAAAGAGGAAAAGAGTGGGAAAATTGCACTGTCCCCATGGGAAAAATAAAATAAAATCTTGTGACTTCTTTTGAATCAGCTTCCAGCTAAATCAGGTGGAGTTAGAAGGTTGAAATTTGGCAGGGGAATAGCCTTAAGTATAGTGAAGGCCCATTCAGTATTCTGGTGAAAAAATGTTTTAACTTGGCAGTGTTAGGAGTCTTTGCAAACTATATTGTTTATTTTGCATATGGTACCCTGATAAACTTATAGAGGCAGATCCTCAGGACGAGTAAAGTCCTCTTTGTGCTGCTGTAGTGGTGCAAAGGGTACTTAAAACTGCCGTAAGGAGGCAAGAGTCCATGAAAAGCCAGCCGTATGATAGCCACTCTTTACACAGGGTATGGGAGTGGCTTGGGCTAGAATGTCATGTACTCCGACCATCCTGGCTGATGGAGCAACCCCTTGAGGGCCATCATCGGCTGGTGCAAGTTAGAAAAGTGCTGAGGTTGCTCTAACTTGCACCAGGAGCTGGCTTGGCCTTTGGCAGCTTTCAAAATCAGAAAGGTAGGAAGGTGTCCTTCCTCTGGCTCACCTGGGGATCTAGCTCAAAGTGCTACACTCCATAGGCCCCTGAATTACTCTGAAATGATCAAGACTGCTTTGAAAATGCTTCAGGGAAACATGGAATCTGGTCAAAGGGACCCCTTGCCTTCTCAAAGTGTAGGGGAGTAAACATGGGGCTGGGAGCCAGAATATCCCAAATTCAATTTCCATCCCTTTTTCTGACTGGTTTTAATAATTCAATGTACTTCCCAATCCCTGTTTTGTGAAGGCTCACAACACTCCTTGCAGAAGGCCAACAATATCTTTGACATTTTTCAGATGGGTTAATTGAGGCACAAAGCTGACTTAACTTGACCAGGATCACTTGGTGTGTGGCAGAGCTGTGAACAGAATCAGATTATAGACTCCTGTCTCATTCACTTGAGCACAGTTCCCCTTAGAAAAAAAGGATCCAGTCTAAGTGCTTGTGTGTGTATAGCCTATAAAAGCTGTCTACTCATGTTTGCTTGACCACATTTGCCGTTTTTGAGATCTATAGATAGAAAAGCCCTCTGTAGGTGCAAAGTGTTCTAATTAGGTCAACTTTAAAGACAGGAAAACTGACATATGGAAAAGCTCAATGATTTGCTTGTAAAGTGCAGGGGTTTGCCAGTAAATCAAAAGATCTTGGTTCTCCTGATTCTTTGGTGTCAGGAAAGTCTCTTGTTTCCTCATCTGTAAAGCAGGGATATTAACACACATTTACTGATGAGTTGGGAGATTGAATTAGAAATGTCTCTAATTTTTTTTAAATTATGAGTAATTATAATCTGACCTGCTGCCTGGCAGGACAGAGAGCACTGTCCTAGGGAAGAAAAAAATCCTTTCCTCTTTATATTACATTTGCTGCCATCCACAGAATCCCGGGGGATTCTCAGTTTATACAGACAGTGAAGGGACTGAATTCAAGCAATATTTAGCACACATGTTTTCTGTAGAAGAAAACTGTGATTGAAAAAGAAAATGAGAGAAGGTACCCACAATAACAATGGAGCTTGCAGGCTCTGTTGGTGGAGATGGATTAGCTGTCTAAACACAGTGGGTTCAGCGTAGCCAGAATTTCACCATATTTGTAGAAAAACGTGCATACCATGTATTATTTCTTTTCCCAGTGATCCGATTATCTTGTAATTATCTTACATAGTCCACTATTGGGATAAATCTAGTTGAAATTGTCTCCAATTCTTATGATGATATAAACAATATGTGTAAGAAGAAACAAAATTCCTGCCCATTGAACTTGTTTGTCTTGCAATTATGTGGCTTGTTTTACTTGCATTTGAGTAGCTTTATTTTCTGTAAAATTATAGCGCAATACTGACAACGTGAAGCTAAGTTGGGAAAAGGAAATGAACCAACAAACCTCTCCAGAGGATTGGAAGGATATAATGTTAACCAGAGTATGCAGGCTAAGTTCTCCCTCATGGAGAGATTACAAATAGGAATTTGTGATTAAAGATTTTTGCACAACAGTCCTGCAAAACAAAATAGAAGACTTCACAGGAAAATGCTGGAGGTAATGGGTCATCTTCCTGTCTTCTGAGACTGACCCAAGTTGAAAGGCTTCTGTTCTGTTTGAAAACTAATGCAACAGTTATTTCAGGGATATATCCTTCAACTTCATGGTGTTAGGGAAGTGTCCTGAAATCAAATGTAGATATCTGTTTAGAGTTTTTGTGGTAGCAGCCAATAAATATATTTCATCAACTATATTTGTAAAAACAAATGCCATTTATAGAAGTGTAGCTGACAAGAATAAAATATTTTTTAAAATGGAATTATCTGCTGCCTGAATTAGATTAGCAACTGATCTCTTTGAGGAAGGATGCACAGAGTAGGATGCTGCAATTTAACCCCCCCAAACAATGATATAACTTTTAAAAATAATATATATTATTTTAAAATCTATATTAAAATAATATGTATATTATATATAATTTAAAATATATATTATTTACTCTACTTACCTATTTTGCCTCAACTCTGCTGTATTTCCTTTTCTTGTGTGTCCGAAACCTTTTCTTATTTAGGTTAGAAAATAATTTGTACTGCCAACAATTCTGTTTATCTTTACTAAAAAGCTAGTAGCTAAACATGGTATTTGAAATACTCAGTCTCCCTGGAGGCCATCATTTCTGATTCAGAGACCAGATCATATCATGTAGTGTGGTCTTTTTTCTGCGTACTGGCAGAGCAAATGGGCTATAATACTGGCTTAGCCAGACAGACGGGATATCTTCTGAGCTAGGAGAAGGCTCAAGTAACCTGGAAATGGCTATTGGGCTTCCCCACTCTGCCAGCATAGGGAACATTCCAGGGATGCATCAGGGAAGGAAGGGGAGCAACCAGAATGCACTGTGCTCTGGCAATCCCTGGATAGTATAACGGCCCTTGAAGGTTGTTACAAGATGGTGCGATTTAGAGCAAATTCACCCCTGGCCAAGAATCAGAGATGGGTGGAAAAGTGATGTAATACCACCTTTCCCTTCATATCCTCCCCACCCTCTACATGCACTGAGCACTGTTTCAGCCATAAAGAAGGTTGACTCACACCTTCATCCTGGAAGCAGATACATTCAGTACCCTGCAGTTTACTAAGTGCTGTTTTCAGACCAGATCTTAGAAACTAAACCACTCTTGCTTGTGTGTGAATACTAAGGAACACTCGGGAAGAATTTGGTTTGGTGCAACAGCATCATAGAATATCTACCTCTCCACGCTGATCCATCAGCCTGTGTGTCAGTTGGCTACTTCCCTCTTTCCCAGAGACAGTTGTAGTTCCATGGCTCTCCTTATATGAAGGCATTTTAGGAACTTGATTGTTAGATTTGCATTGAATTTTTCATTTAGAGCAGAAATCCAAACTCTTTGTTTTGTAGGATATAGAATATGTAAAATGCTTTGTGCTGAAAGGTGCTATGAAGTTAAATGATTACACTATATACAACTTCATTTGAACAAGGTATATTATGACATCCCTTTGGGAAAGTGTTTAGTTTAGTGAATAGTTGTGACTACTGTTTAATTGGGACAGCATGAGGATACATTTAGATATTGCAGAGTAGTTTAATGGTGAGTAATAAGGATTTAAAAAGATGTGACATTCGAAGCTTGGAGTAAGGACGGGTCAGACAGTCTTATTTATTCCTAATCAGTTTTCCCATCCCTAATAGTCTTATACCTAGAAAGGGAGAATTGAAGTAATATGAATATAATCTGCACAAATATTTTTTATCCGAGATCCTCAAAGGGCAAGTGATGCTGGTTCATCATGGCGTACAGGTTTCTCAGTTCACTAACGGTGTAACTTTAGAACCCAGCATATCGCTGGTGCAGCAAAGCACTGCACATGAGAATTCTATAGTATCACTTCAGCCATGATAGCATGCTGGTTTTGCTGTTGTACCTGAAAGTGCACCTGTCATGAATTAAATAATAATTGACACCCTTCAAGTTTTCTTGCTTAGAGGGGTATTGTCAACTAAAATTCACATTCCCAGTCCCCCCACTTTTCTGCTTCCCAAGACCTATAGGAGGTCAAAGGGAAGTAGAATGTAAGGCTGCTATAACTTACATTAGGGCAGGGGTTGGGTTGGGCAGGGCACGAATTCATAGATTCCAAGGCCAGAAGGGACCACTGTGATCATCTAGATCCTTGCATAGCTCCAAATATGGGAAATGCAAAGGTAGTTTAAAGTAACGTTTGGCTCCCAGTCCCCTCATATCTGCCTCAAGTGCAGGAATGGAGAAACTGAGAATAAGGACCTTTCTCTACAGTCAATTTCACTGTTCTGATGATGGTGAAGTCCTTCTCCAGGAACTGCTAGAGGGCATTAACCAGTAGCATCAGTAACAGCAACCCTGGAACTGAAAGCAAAGAGGCAGCAGTCAGGGGCATGCTCAGGACAAAGGAGACAGTTTGTTTTTGCTCTTATGCCCATTCAGAAGGCCCTTTTAAACTCAGAAAGGGGAAAAATCCTCCTCCCCTTTTAAAAAAGGAACTTTCTGATTTAGAAGTCTGCACATACTATGTAAATGGGGCTCTATCAAAAGACATATTATAAAAATTCAAGTTAGCAATGTCCCTTTAAAGTAAACAAATTATATTCCAGATGAAAGGGTTGAAACTGCTGATTCATTTGCAAAATGATGCATTCCAAGAAATCCTGTAAAACCATGCTATACAACATGGTACTGTGATCAAAGCCATGGCTGAACAGCACAGAGAAAGCAGCTGAAGAACCACAGATAGTCCCGTGTCTGTTACAGGTTTTAAGACTCTGTGGTTAATGGTATAAATTTACTTCCAGGCAAATGAGTTACCAAAAATCAACTGGAATCTTATGGCCTAATTCAACTCCCATTAAAGAGACTCTGACTTTAATGGAGTCAGATTATTAAAACTAAGCATGTGTAAAACTAGCCAGACATAATTTGGATAGTGGTAATGCGTGAACTGTGCTTTACCTGATTCACACAATGCTTGCAGCTTGCTGTCCGGGTTTCAAAAATGTACTTGTTTTTGGTTTTGTTTTCAAATTACGAGGTATAATATTTTATGGGTGACAATACATGGCGTCACACTGGATTATGCTGTGTCACTTGACCTATCGTAGAGAAATAGCTAGCTAAATAAAATTAGTTAGATGGAAATATTTTCCTCCTAAAATGAGTAATTTGACAAAAATAGGGACATATGATGTTATGAGAGTCTGAGCTTTGTGATGCCATATCATAAATATATTTTTTACTGTAATTTGTTTAGTCTCTAAATTGCAGGATCAACGGGCATCTGATGGTCAGTATTGGAGATGACCTTACATGTTGCCAACTCTTGCAATTGTATTGTGATTCTCACAATATTTGGTGTTTCTCTTAAAGTCCCAGCTCCTGAAGTCATGTAGGTTATTTGATCAGATCAACTTTCATTAAAAAAAACAAAACCAAAAAACGTATACCTTCCTGGCTATCGAGCAAAGCTTAAAATCTAGAAGGCAAACAAAGAACTCCAAATGTATTATTGTTTACAATCTCATGATTTTCTGAATGCTTGCGGCTGGCAATGCTACTTAAGCCTATGGTTTCATTTAAAGTTAAAGTTGCCTTTGTCTAGTTTATTTTGTAGGTAATTTTTATGGGTAACTTGTGCCAATGGAAAGGAAAAAGAGGAAAAAACCTCTATTGAACTACTGTAAAGTTCTTCTGTTTTTCTATGATCTCCATCTATTTTTGCATAGTGCTTTTTGATTGAATATTTTCAGAAAATTGTCCCAGTAAAGAGGAATGCATCCATCTGAATTAAGTGAGAGAACAGATTTACACAGCTCTCTTAATTTACAGGGGGAAATATCTTGCATATTGTACAAATGTGGACAGAAATGAGCCCTGAATCTTTAGCAATGTTTTAAATAAGGGTTCTTCATTATAAAAACATGAACACATGAAGGATGAAGGGGAAAGATGTGTAACTGTGCCATAAGCATTTCATAATGGGCCATATTCTACTCTCAGCCTCACTTTTGTGTGTCTAGAGTAACAGTGTACACCAATGCGATGGAAAGCAGTGTCTTGCACAAGAATTTCCAGTATGCGTTTGTAATCTGCATACAAAGCAGATGGATGAAACCAACAGACCATAACAGTTCATAAGTAAACATTAAAGACTAACGGCAATTCACCTGTAACTTGAGAATATGCAATAAACAAACAGTATGGGATACTGGACTTTTATATATATGTGTGTGTATCTATATATATATATATATGTTCACCCAGACTGTAAAGTCTCTGAACGAGACATTACAATTAATTAAATAAGTCATGTTTTCACCAGCACTATTTGTAATCTGCACAAAACATGAGGGGAACAGAACTACTAAACAATTTTCAATGTAATTAAAATCCTTCAGTGATTTTCAAAATACAGAAAGTTACTTAAGTTACTATATTATTTGCATTAACAATTGAATATTAGCAGGAATGTGTGCTTTTTCAGTATACATATTTCCATCCATTTTCCTAGTGGCTGCATATCCAAGGAGACTGTATGCATAATTTTCTTTTCTAATCTAGGGAAAAAAGCTTTTGTACCCAATATGATCTTCATTTCAACCAACGTCATGACAATTCAGTCTGAATGTGTGCTACATTGAGCTGAACACGATTCATTTTGGCTACCCTGTTTCAGATCCTGTTGCTCCAACAGGCACATGGGGCACAGCCAAGGTAGATCCATGTTTGGAGCATCTGAAAGAAGAACATTTGTGCTACCCCTAAGATAAAATGCTGCAGTTTTAACACTCAGATGGGAAGATTTAGGTCACCCCCCAATTTTTGTTCTAATTCTTGAGTCATTATTAAGGTAGGCTGGCAACTTGGTACGTGTCTTTATAGAGGGCAAATGTCCCAAATAAAACTCTCTTTCTGTTTGGGAAAGGAGTCTGTCACAAGCTGTAAAGTCATCAATGATCATTTTAGTTCAAACTTTGGTCCGTGTCATCTCCTCCACTGGAAGAGGAGCATTACTCAAAGTTCTGTGCCTTTGAAGCCACTCAGTTCCTGAGGCATCATGCTGTTGAGGTTGTGCCATGATCTTTCCATCCCAGGGAAGGGATAGTGGCTGCTGTTGAAAATCATCAAAGGGCCAAAGGAGAAGTGCAGAGGGGACCTCTTTAAGGCAAAGAGTAGCTGGAGGAGCTATTGTTAAATGGTGGCAGAAGGGGATACTGGGACACACATGTGTGGGAGTAAATTAGAGGTCTTTGTGAATTAAAGGCAGCAGGGAACTTTATGATTCCTGGTACAGACAGATCTGCTCCTGACAGCCTGTATCATCTCACACACAGAAGTCACTGTAACTTAATGCTGACATTGATGTTTCTGCACTTGTATTTCCTTGCTGTTCTTGCACCATGTTCCTATGTATTTTTCTTTCTCACCTGGCTGTGCCCAGATCTTAACTGCATATCTTAATTCCACTTGGTTTTTGCATAAGGAACATTTTAGCCTCATGACATTGTGCTGTTAGGACAAATGTCTTGCACTTCCACTGCTTTCATATACTTTCCTCTTACATGAGGATTCTTTCCTTCTTTCTGCAGCCTTTTCCTAAAGGCATGATTTGGCCCTTTATTTTCAGCTCACTTCACAGTTTGGCCACAGTTAGAACTGCTTTTCAACTTTTGAGCAAAATAGTTAAAATTTGCTATATACATACCTACGCAGTGTCACGTAGCTATATTTCTTGTACATTTGTATGTGTGTTTGTATTAGTAAAACTAACTATAGCTAAGAGGTGGCCAAGATGTCAAAAATGGGTACCTAAAATTACGCTCCAAAATCTTAGGCGTCCTTATTTTCAGAAGTGCTAAGCAACCAGCAGCCCCTATTGACTTTTGAAAATGATTTTCTATACTTGCAGTATATCTATAAGATAATGATTATAGATAACGCAAACACTGGAGCGTAACTGAATTATTTTCCCCATGAGTTTCACCATCTGTAGAAACTATCCATCCGGAATATGAATGAGGAAATCGTAGAAAATATTATCTACCATATGCAGATGTGATATTTACTGACATATGAAATAATTAAATAACAACCTATTAAAGAAACAACAACCAAATAACAAGGGGAAGTACAATGGTACAAAACCCCTGCAATTAACCTGTTTATTAATAAGTAGGAGCTATGAATTTCAGAAATAAATATTTTATCCTAATTTTTACCTCCACATATATCTAGATATTTACTTAAATATCTATCTCTCACTATGGCAGGCTATGTGAAAGAAGGGGTAAATAAACATTGCTGCTGAAAATGTGAGGTTAGTGTAGTTCTCAAAAACTCAACATCTCTATATCCGTATATACACAACTGTGAATATAAAATCATTTTTTGCTATCAGGCATATTACTCTTTTACCTTAACTTTAAGCCACTTTAAATTTAACAAAAATATTCTTATAATGTTTCTTATCAATATAATAATAGAGGTAGAGTAGAAAAAAAGATTAATTTAAAATTAATGTGCAATACAGTGGGCTCACTGTGACTAGGGCTGAGCAAAGAGGCTCAAACAAAAGACCCAGATATTGACATCAAACTCCAGCTGAATCTAAATCAAACTTTTTTTTAAAGTGCCTGACTAGTGTTTTTTGCAGATTTTGTGTGCCTTTAATTTTCCTGGTTTCCTCTGAAAGTGGAAATACCATACTAAAATAGAAGAAGCGCTTGCAGTATTGTCAGCTTCATTTCTAGATGAAAGAGAATGGGAGAAGTTTTGCATAAGATCTCTGAACTTTTGGATGATGACCTGGACCAAATATCCAAATATTTTTTTCTTCTTGCAGGTCTGTGTTGAGGTGCAGATGTGAAAACAATATATTTGGTTATATTTTTATTACATTTCTCTCTCCTCTCTACAAAATAGTGAATTTTGGACAGAAAAAGGGTCTGGATTGACAATGCAGGATGTCAGTGCCCTGTATTTAACTATAGAACAGGCACAGCATAGGCAATGGAATTATAAAATTCCTGTGCTGCCCTACTACCATTATCTCTCTATCTCAATGTGACGTGAGAGGGACGAGACATTTCATGAATGTCACAGGCCCATAAAGCTATTTTGTTGCTACTTTGTAATTTCTGTGCTAGTTTGGGGAGGCAACAAGCAGTGTGTTTAGAACTGGTTTGTGGTGGGAGTTAGGAGAACAGTGGATGGAGGCTTCCTCTTAAATAGGAAAAGGGTAATCAGCATTGTGTCCAAGCCAGGTTGTTATACAGGGCAAGATGGCCTGATTCTCTAGAATGCACTAGTTATCATCACAAAACTGCTAGGACATGTGTAATAGCTTCTATACTCATCAGTACTTGGCTCTGAGGCGTGAGCACCTACACCACACTAACACTCAGTATGCCCACTGGGGGGAGGGGGCTGGGTCTCTAGGTTTGGCAGCATTGTCTGAACTGGTCCAGTGATAGGGTGATTCAGACTCCATTCTATTCTCCATTTTCATACCTCACTTCCCAGACTGCCAACAAGGTGTCCTTCAGCACCTGTTGTGAAGATAGTTTCTCCCTCCCCGCTTCCCTGTGGACATCTGTCCATTGGGAACTGGACACAGACCACCAAACCATTTTAGATAGGCCACCAAAAAGCTGTTAGATGGTAAGTATTAGTGCTATCAACCTTATTCTGATTCCAACCAGACTAAATGTTTCATATCATTACCAGGGTGACTATGTGGGAGCACACATTCTTCTGCTAAAAGCAGGGGGAGAGCTCTCCTTCTTCTCCTTCTGTGAGTGGGGGAACACTAGCACTCCAAGGCTCTCCCCTTTCTCCTTGGCTGGTGAGGTGAAGGAGAAAGCAGGTAGGGGAATCTGGAGGAGATGCAGCAGAAGCAGCTGGTGCCTGGCTGGGGAGTTTCTGTGACTCCCAGTGCTTCAGCTAGTAGCTGGAACAGCAGCAACTGATGTGAGAAGACAGGGTGTCCCATCCTGAAGTCTCCTATCTGCCTCTTCTAAAGCAGTGGTTCTCAAACTTTCCAGAGTACTGTAACACTTTCAGGAGTCTGATGTGTTTTGCGGTACCCAAGTTTCACCTCACTTAAAAACTACTTGCTTACAAAATTAGACATAAAAATACAAAAGTGTCACAGCACACTATTACTGAAAAATTGCTTACTTTCTCATTTTGTCTGTATGAAAATTCTAGTTTGTGCTGACTTTACTATGTTTTTTTATGTAATCTGTTATAAAACCAGGAAAATATCTAAATAAGTTGATGTACCCCCTGGAAGACCTCTGTGTACCCCTAAAGGTACGCGTACCCCTGCTTGAGAACCACTGCTCTAAAGCTTGTTGTCTCTAGGCCAACTTCCCCTCCACTACAGAAGAAAAGACAAACAATGCACAATGATTTGTTCAAATTCTCTCTTTGAAATGTCTTAACCTTTTAAAATGCAGGATATTATTAAATACATTTTCTATCCTGATCATGTCTATGTGGCAGCGGTTATAAAACAGGTAAGGTAAGCACCTCGCCATCACACACACTATATGTAGTCACAGTACTTTGTTTGGCTGGCTTTTGGACTGCATGGAAACATGAACTCCCCTCAGATTACATTTGTGCTCTTGTTCTTTTTGGTGCTCAGATATAGTGGTGATAGGTACAGCATAAAAACCTACATCTAGTTCTCATTCTCTTTCACTTGCTGCGCCCTGTCACCACAAGACGATGCAATGCCGCATGACCACATAAGAGCAAGAGCTGTGAGCTCCGCCTCCTATTTTGATCTGTTTAGACCCACTGCTCATAACCAATCTCCTGTGCCATCTACAGGGTTCTTTAGGCTGCTATCTGTGCCTGGGTCTGCCCACAAACAGACCAATAATTAGAACAAAAGTATTTTGTATTTTCTGTAAAAATGTATTTTATATGCTTGATGATGTCAGATTAACAATAAGTAAATAGAGTCAAATGACAATAGCGTGGTTAATCATGATCTCAGTAAGTGAAAAATAATCATTTTGTGGGAACATTTCAGCTATAAAAAAAAGAGGCAGCATTTAAAACTGACAGAACTTTCTAAATTATAGCTTTCTCCCTGATATGATAAATCGAATGCAGAAGTTTGCTTGTGGAAAGATTCAAAGTAACATTTATTTGTGTGTCACTATTCTATTGATTAAACTACAGATTTCTAGAGATAGCACTACAGAGGAAAAATCCATTATAATTTTTAATCTGTGACTGAATGAATATGCACATCCTGGATGCAAATGCAGTTCAGAAAAATTGGAAAATGAAGGAATGAAAATTGTCCTCTCTGGAGTTTTCTTATTTACCACTGAAATGTTACTAGACTTACTGAGACTACATTCATTAAATCTATTTGCTGATTGCTGTTTGTTGATATGTCAACAACAAAAAGGAAAAATATTAAATACTTGGGTGGATCAGTGCAATAGTACTATAGTTGAAATAAGAAAAATTAATCCACTGAAACTCATTTAGTTTAGTGAAAAGAGTGAAATCTCCCAGAACTCTGTCAAATATATTTTTTTTACTTCCCTTCTCATTTTAGGAGAGACACTCCCTACTGTTCACATTAACATTATCTTTTGCGTGTTTTGATGGTTTGACATTCAGCAAAGAGAAAAGTGTTGACAGTCTTTATGCTTTCCACAGGGCAACAATGTTAACATGTACTCCTACAGTTTAATGCTAAAGTGTGTAGATTCTAAGAGCCACACCTTGAATATTTCCAAATGTTCCAGAGATTCTTCTTTCTTTCTAGAACTTGACCCTCTTGCAGCCCAATTTTTGCATCCATCCCACTTTCCCTCCCTGCCCCCCAGAACCTACTCAACTATTGCAGTCTAGACCAGATAATGAAATTAAAGAAATTCATATTTCTGACACGTTAGGCTAAATTGTCTTATGAAATGTCACATTACATCAGATTACATATTCCATGCAACATAAATTATATGACAAGGTGCAACCTGATGTAACTTGATCCTCTACATCACAAACTGTACAATGCCTCAAATTTACAACCAGGCTGTTTTTTCTATTAAAAAAAAAAAAAACGCAAAAAAGGCTTGTGAGGATGAGTGTAGGAGGAAATACTACCAGTTAAAAATGATCAATCTGGTATGTAATTTGGTTCCAAGAGAAATGGAGGTTTCAAGCTATTCTGTACCCGAAAGTCACAGGCAGTCCATACCTGGCAATCCATACAGAGCAAACCCCCCCCCCCCCCCCCAAGCAGTTTACAGATTTGTACTCAAACTTCAAAAACAGTTATTGAATTCAGAGTGAACTTAACTCACAGGCATGACTGTAAGAATAATAAAGAATGCTGGAAGAATTGTTTAACAAAGTGCCCTGACCTCCTTATTCACCAAAATACACAGCTTTGTCTAGGTTATCTCATCCACAAATAAGGGAGATTTCTGATTTTTAAAATAAGTAGTCATCCCAACTGTTGCTGGGATGTGACTTAGTAGCTGTGTTCACAAAACACACAGTGTCTATGGAAGGTAGGGCATACCCCAAGAGGCATAAATGTGTATCTGGACAGTGTCTGAATTATTATAACACAGATTGGGAAGGTGGGGAAGGTTGGCTCAAAGAAGAGGGATGGGATGGAGAGAGAGATGAGGTGTGGAGGAGGTGAATAACTCGGAATACAGCAGAGGTTTACCTTTAAGATCAGATCAGTATGATGTTGGTCCAGCATGTTCGCCTTCCTGAAGGATGTGATGATGACCCTGCCGTACCTCCCAGGGGTCTGCAGGTCAGAGTAGAGCCGGTGTTTGGAGCGGTTCACCGGGAAAAGGCTGTTCACCAGGTTCCTCTCGATCTTGGCCAGGCTGTGTTTGGGGGCCAGGAGATACTCCACGCTCTCCTCGATCTGGTACCTGCTGAAGCTGGCGCCCAGCAAAATCGAGATCAGCACAGGTGCGGAGGCGAAGAACACCGGGTGACTGGCAATGAAGTGGCCGAGTCTGGAAAAAGACGTCCTCAGCCCCCTGTGCAAAACCTGCCGCAACATCCTAGTGCAGAGGGAGCTCAGGAGGGCGAGGTGCGATCTGAAGCTCTCCCGGAGCCGAGGCAAAATCATCGGGGGAGCCCAGGCAGACGGGAGCTGCCCCTCCGGCCTGAAATACACCCGGACAAAAAAAAAAAAAAAAAAAAAAATCCGGCCGAGCCGAGGCGCTCGGTGGGTGTGTGCGCTGGGGGGGCTGCTAAGGCTCGCTGCCTCCCGGAACGCGGCTGTGCCCTAGAGGAGTTTCCCAGCGCCTCATTGTCTGACTTCCACCCGCCAGCCGGCCCCGGGGAGCAGACACCCAAGGGCAGCGGGGCTGGGGCGGCGAAGGGAAGCACGGGCGAGCGCCAGAAGCCCCGCGCCCACCGCGGCTGTCGCCAGAGCACAGCCGAGTTTGTCGGGGAGGCGGGGGCTGGCCGCGGGTTGCCGCCTGGTCTCCAAGCCCGCGCAGGCAGCGAGGAGAGCGGAGCGCCCACTCCCCCTCATGGAGCGGCTAGGGGAGGCGTGCTCGCCACAACAACAACAACAACAACAACAACCCCCCTCATACACACACACACAGAGACCCACACAGCACACGCCGGATCCTTTGCGGTGGGGGGCCGGGGAGGGGGGGAGGAGGAGGGCTGCGGCTGCTCGGTTGTAGATCCCCCGTGTGAGCCGGGCTGGGCTGAATGGATTGCGGGCGGCCAGTCCCCCGCCCCCTGCCACACACTCCGCGCCGTCTGGCTTTAAAGCAGCGCGCCGGCCGGAGGGGAATCGCCGCTTGCGAGGGAATCACACCAGCGCCCCGCGGCACCGAGGGGCTGGAGGTGGCCGCGCGTGGAGCGCAGGGCCAGTTGCCTTCCTCGCTTTTCCACCACAAGTTGCTCCGCAGGCGGCCCCCACCCCCCGCCCCCTTCTGCCACCCCACCTGCCGCCGCCCAGAAAACGATTAGTCAGTCCTCAGGGCAGCCGGCGGCTCGCCGCGGTGCCTCCTCGCCCCATCTTCAGCCGCGGCTCCTAGTGTCCTGCCTGCCGGGGCTGGCCGCCGCGGGAGCGGGTGGGTTGCATTGCTGACCGCCTCCCGCAGCTGTCGGGCGGGGAACTTGGCTGGAAGAAGTCACAGCGGATCGGTTGCAAAGCCAAATGACGAAGAACGGAGTCGGTCGAGGCAGAGGACTCTCGCCCCCCACCACACACACTTTGAAATAAGAGGACCTGATGATACCGCTTTATGTCAGCCCCATGACAGCGCCGCCGTGAGCCTCCGAGGGACAAGCTGCCAATCAGAAAATCACCAGGCGCTCAGGGAAGGAGGGAGCCAGGCATGTCACTGGTACATTCACGCTCCTCCGGAAAGTTTCCAGCCTCACCTCTCCAAAAATCCTCTTAGCAGCACGTTTTGGGGGCTGGGCCCCACGCCGGCGGCCGCGGGTCCCATTGTTCCCGGTACAGGATCAGCACAGAGATACAGTTTTGTGTATTTCATTGGGATCACGCGATCCTTTAGCTTGGCCAACACATGCAGCGGGGGAGTCGCTCGCTGGAGAAAGCAGGAGCCAGAAACGTCTAGGCGATTCCTCCACCCGCCCTGTCTGGCCGCGTGTGAGTGCGAGCGTGGGTCTCCCCCTGTCTGGCTCTGCCGCTCTCTCAGGATGCGGCTTGTGCGAGGGCTTTGCCGGTGGAACAGCAGAATCCGCCCGGCCTCATGCGGCCCTAATGGGCATGTGCACAGTGTCTGCACATGCCCATTGCCAAAGTGAAGCCCCGCTGAAGCTGGTGCCCTTCCCCTGGCCTCTGCTCTGAGCGGCAGCGAAACCCCCCTTCCCCAAACGCACCCTTGGCGAGCCACCGGCCGCGGGAAAGGGTCCGCGAGCGGGGTGTGAGAGGGCGAGCTGAGCAGCTGATCGGGAGGGAGGAGGAGGTTGGGTGTAGGCGATGCAGAGCCGAAGGAATGTATAAATCGGAGCAGGGTCTCGAATTCCCGTCGGGATTTTCAATAGTGGGAGGGTGGGGCATACAAAGGCTGCAGGGAGTGCCATAAAAAGTTGAAGCGGCACTGACACAGGCATCCCCATGTGCCTGGACATTTCCCCCACCCCTCTGATTAATTGGTACGTGTGTAGTGATGTCACAGTGGGGTTCTCCCTTGGAGATGACATAGCGTGAGGTATGGGTAGTGAGCAGATGAGTCATTTAAGATTTATAATAGTGTCTCTCTTGAGTGACTCAAATTTTGGTTTTGATTCAGGTTTCCTTTCAGTATTTTTATGGCTGGATTTTAACTTGAGTTGGGTGTTTAAGGCTTATTTTTTCCCTTCCTTCACTAACAGATTTTCTGTTGCTTCTGTCAAAAATCTGCTGCCTGTTATAAATGTTAATGATTTTGTTGATGGGGCACCTTACCAATGCTTCTTTCTTTCTTTCTTTCTTTCTTTCTTTCTTTCTTTCTTTCTTTCTTTCTGCAAAAAAACAAAACAACTTTTTTCTAGTAATGTATAATATTATAACCTATTACATTTGTATACCTAGCTCCATCTACAGTCTAATCTGAATAAATGATGTAACTATACCCATATAAAACCATTTTAAAAAAAATCAGAAATACATTAGCAGCTAGTTTAAAGCTTTCATATTTGGATACCCAGATATCCACATATGTGTATTTCTGTTACAGTTAAACCATCTTTCTTAGCTTCACCCCAGCCATCACTGCCCAAATCACAGAGACTTTATTGTTAATAAACCAATTACTACCTATCCCTGAAACATTAAAATGAGTGAAAAAGGAAACTTTTGGTGACTATTTAATTTTGCACATATTGTTGAATCAAATAGTGGCAGCTTCATGTCTTGGTTATTGTACAATAAGCTGGTATTCATGGCAATATCAGTTTTCAGTAGTGTGTGATCTACAATGGTGATTAATGGTCTGTTGATGGACAGCTGGCATATGAAAAGTTTCATATCATCCCCATACAAACTTGAGTGCAGAGTTGGTTTCTGTGTTTCATGTGGATAGACCTTGTCTCTGATGATTTCCAATGTGAAAACCATGGAAATGAGAGCTTGATTGAGCAGTATGGCACTACTAAGTTATTGCATGCCATGCTTTCATTAATTGTAGTGCTTCACCAGAATTCATACTTTTTTTGTCTATAGGTGTTTTTCAGTTGCAACAAATGTGACATCCAGTACCTTGCCATAATACAATTTCATATATATTGTTGAATCTAGTGATATGTTATTATTATTTGTTTGATGGTAGTGCCTAGAGGCCCCATTGTGCTAGACACTGTATAAACACATAGTAAGAGACAGTCCATGTACCAAAGAACTTAATCTAAAAGAGACAAGACAAACAAAGGGTGTGAAGGGAAACAGAGGAGAAGTGATTTGCTCAAGGTCACATAGCAGGTCAGTGGCAAAGATAGGGATAAAACCCACGCCTACTGACTCCTAGTCCAGTGCCTTATCAACTAGACTATGCCACCTCTCTGTAGCTATAGATGGCTTACCGTGTAGAATTGATTTGCATTACACGCCTTATGCTTTGCATGGTAATTTGTCATCAGCGTGGAACAGTGATCTTTGCTATTTTAACTGGGAATGTCACACACACACACACACAGCTGGCCTTAGGGAAAATGGGACCCTGAGTGAACTTGCATTTTGGTGCCCCTGGCCCCCATGGACATGGTGCTCCCCATTGCCCCTGGTCCCCCATGGGCTCCCCACCCTCCCTCCATTCCCCCCAACCCCTGCACTGTTCGCCCTTCAGCCCAACCTCTGTACCTCTCTCCTGCGCCCCTAACCTTCACTGTGCCTCCTTCACTCCTACCCCTGCACCTTCCTCCTGAGCCCCTAACCTCTGTATCCCCCTCCTGCATGCACGTGGGGAAACTGACACATCTGGCTGCACAAACCAGCTAGCATTGCTGCTTGCTCCCCCCTGGACTGCTGCTCCTCTGCCCCATGCACCCCCGGGGCTGCCTAAGGAGAGGGCAGGAGAGCAGCAGTTGCTGATGCCTCAGCACAGCCCAGGTGGGGAAGTGACTTGAATGCAGGGAGCCCTGCTGTTGTGTATGTTGCGGGGGGGGGGGGGGGGCGAAAGGGGGGGGAGGGGCGGGAGAGAGAGAGAATGTGTGTGTGTGTGTGACAGAGTGTGTGTGTTGTGTTGAGGGGAATGTGTGTGAGCCTGAGTGTATGAGTGCGCTGGCTCTTTAAGAAAGCAGTCAGAGTCAGGAACCTGAAGGCTTGTGTTCAGACACAAGCAGCGGCCAGCAGCTCGGAACCCAGTGGGGCAGCAGCACACACACTGATCCCCCATGTCCCATCAGTGGAAATCGGCTGCACGGGTGAGGAGACACCCCGACATCAGCCCCCCCAACAGACAGGAGGACGCTCCCAGTCCCAGTGGCCAGGGCAGCTCTGGGCAGGAACATCAGCGGCTGCACATGTGGAGCAGGAGGAGTCATCTGTTCACCTGGCTTGGACGGCTGGTCGTCCAACTGTCCCCTGCAGCTTTGGTCTCTCCCCGCTCCCCCACTCCCAGTACTGCTGCTCGCCTGCCTGCCGCGTCCATCAGCCTAGCTGGCCCTCAGCCGGTCAGGTGGGACTCCAAACCCTGAGCACTTGGACCTCTTTGGCGACCCACCCCAAAGGCTGGCCCTGCACAGACACATAACAATGTTTTGGCATTAGCCTTTGTCAGGTTTTTTAATTAGTAGAGTAACAAAGTAATGTTGTGACTATGTGCTTCTGTATGATGTGGCTATATAATTGTATTGCTCATTAATATCAAACCCCTGATTCACAAATCTGGGTTTTACTTTGGGTAAGTAAATCTGGGGTCTTCCAGTAATGTGACTTTAAGGTCCAAATCCTCAACCCATTCCCAATCTAATTAGTTCCAGGGTCACTAATCCAGTCCCAAACTACAGCAGCCCCCCAATCCTAAAACAATCACTTTACTCGGGCAGAGAGGTTAGAAGGATTCAGATCTGGAGCCTTTCTCACTCCTCCCACTCTTGCCTCAGTCCTATCACCTCACGTCTTCTGCACAATGTCATCCTGAGAGCCATCCTGGAGAAGAGATTTGCATGATGCTGGTGGCATGCCCCTTCCCCATCAAATTCCACCTCTCCCCAGTGCAGGGAAATTACACCATATTCTGCCACCAGGGGACACATGGTGGACACATGGACATGCACATACATTGATGTCAGACATAATGTAGCTTGAAAAATGCTGCTGAGCAGACACAACTCAATCATCATTGTTGTAAGTGGGTCAGAAGAGAGTCTGACAAAATCACAATTTTACTTTCGACACAGTCTTAATGTTGGCAATTGAATCCTGCTGGCATGCTTTAGACCACACAAGAAATGAGGCCCCATCAAAACGGGCTGCCCTTGCTCTGCTTGTCTGTAGCGAGGGGATGTGACCTCCCTCGGGGATGGATGGAGGGACAGCTGTGAGCCCCCCCTGGTGGGAAGAGCTGGGACACCCACACCTGCCCCGCCAGAAGCAGAGGGGCGGGACAGGAACCGGAAGTATAAAAGGCTGGCCCTCCAGGTCAATTGGAAAGGGGGAGAAGGACATTTTTCACCTGCTGCTGGAGTTCAGCCCTGACAGCAACTACTGCAGTACCTGAGCTATGGAGGGACTGCCAGAGCTACTGTTTGCTAGAGACATTGAGGAGTTGCTGTTAGTTGTTTACCCCAGTGAGATGGATGATGACCCTGGGACCTAGGTACCCCCCTTGAATGGGAGTGTAGGATGTAGCCCAGGGGAGCTGAATATCATTTGGCTGTGTTGCTGACTGACAGATGGCCAGTGTGTTGTGGTCAGATTTCCCTGCTGACCCAGTGGCAGACCACTCTGCCACTGTATGGCCCTGGGCTGGGATGCAGTGGAGTTGGGTGGGCCTGCATCCCCCTGCCATGCCACCCCTGGGGGGAGCAGACTCCCCACCCCAGGCCAAAAGGCTGTAGTTTGTTGGTGGTCTCTGAGAGCCAGGACCCCCAATGATTTGCTGACCTGTGCTGTTTGGGTGCCTGGACTTAGACTCATTGTTTCTCTGTTATGAGTACAGGCCTGACTTTGCTGCCCTGCCCTCTTTGAGGGCCAGGCTAATAGATTTGTTACTGTGCTGTCCTGACTGCAGGCCAGAACTCCCTGATTTTGCTGCCCTGCTCTGCTTGAGGGCCCAGCATCTAGACTACTGCTCTGTCCTGACTATGGGCCAGAGTCTCCTAATTTTGTGGCCCTGCCCTGCCTGAGGGCCTGGGCTGATGGACTCATTATTGCTCTGTCCTGAATACCGGCCAGAGCTGCCTATCTGCTTGCTGCCTTGGCCTACCAGTGGGCTGGGTCTTATGGCAGCAGTGGGCAAACTGTGGGCCGCATCCAGCCTGCCAGCAATATTAATTTGGCCCTCCAGCTCCTGGTGTGGAGTGGGGTTTGGGGCTTGCCCTGCTCTAGTGCTCCAACTTGGGAGCAGGGTTGGGGCAACTGCATATGGCTCCCAGAAGCAGCAGCATGTCCCCTGCCTGGGTCCTACACATAGGGGCACGCAGGGGGCTCTGCTCCACAGGCTGCCTGAGTGCTGCTTCCGCAGCTCTGATTGGCCGGGAACCGTGATCAATGGGCTCTGTGGGGCGGGGCCTGCGGACGGGGTAGCGTACAGCAGTACTGCCTGGCTGCACCTCCGCATAGGAGCCAGAGTGGGGCATGCTGCCGCTTCCAGGAGCAGCTTGAGGTAAGTGCTGCCTGGAGCCTGCACCCCTGAGTCAGCTCCCTGTGCCCCAGCCCTGATCCCCCCCCCCCCGCTCTGATCCCCTCAGTCCCAGCCCGGAGCACCGTCCTACACCCCAAACCCTTTATCCCCACCCCAGAGCCTGCACCCCCAGCTGGAGCCTGCACCCCCTTGTGCCCCAGCCCGGAGCCCCCTCCTGCACGCTGAACTCCTCATTTCTGGCCCCACCCTGGAGCCTGCATCCACAGCCAGAGCGCTCATCCCCTCCCACACCCCAACCCTAATTTCGTGAGCATTCATGGCCTGCCATACAATTTCCATACCCAGATATAGCCCTTGGGCTAAAAAGTTTGCCTACTCCTGGCTTATGGACACTGCTGCTCTACCCTGACTGTAGGGTACAGCCCCCTAAGTGTTTAGTGCCCTGTCTGGTCGGAGGACTGGGGTTCCTAGACTCAATACTGGGTTACCCTGCCAAGTGGCGGAGACCCCGATGCTAATTCCCCCTGAATTGTGCTCTTCCAGAGGACTTGTAGTAAGGGGGCATGGCCTCCCTCTCAGATGGACAGAGGCCTTACACACTCCTATAGCCATCCATAACCTCTACTTTCCAACTGAGGTGTGCTATGGTCTAAAGGAGAAGAGCAGTTCACAAGCAGCTGCAGGCCCTCCAATGTCCTTTCCTAGATAGTGAAGCTTAGCTGAGGCCTAGCACTTATCTCTGCAAGAAGATAATTGATAAACAGTAGTCAGCAACGTGTCTGTGGTAAAAAAAAATTCTGGGCTCCATGGGGAGCGCTCAAGGTCACCTCTAGCAGCTCCCCGCAAGTGGCTCCCCATCCCTGCTGTTGCTGGCAGAGGCATGTCCAGGGGGCTCGGCAGGCATGCTGCCTCTATCCTCCGTCCCTGAGCACTGACTCTGCGGCTCCCAGCTCATTGGCCAGGAACTGTGGCCGATGGGAGCTGCAGGGGTGTTGCCTGCAGACGGGAAGCATGCAGAACTGCCTGGCTGCACCTCTGCATAGGAGCTGGAGAGTGGACGTGCTGCTGCCAGGAACTGCTTGAGGTAAGCACTGCCTGGCGTGTGCATCCCTGAACCCCCTCCTGTGCCCCAACCCCCCCACCCCAGCCCTGATCCTCCTCCCGCCCTCCAAATCCCTCAATCCCAGCCTAGAGCACTCTCTTGTACCCCAAGCGTCTCATCTCCAGCCCCACCCCAGAGTCTGCACCCCCAGCTGGGGCCCTCCCCCACAACTCCCTACTCCAGCCCAGAGGGCCCCCCCACCAATGTCTGTCACTAAGTTCAGTAATTTTATCAAGTGTCTGTTGTGCAACATGGTGGTGCTGACCCCAGTTTATAAACTAAATAGTAAGTTACCAGGACCAGATGGTATTCACCCAAGAGTTCTGAAGGAACTTAAATGTGGAATTGCAGTACTACTAACTGTAGTCTGTAACCTATCCTTTAAACCAGCTTCTGTACCAAATGATTGGAGGATAGCTAATGTAATTTTTTTAAAAGGGCTCCAGAGGTGATTCTGGCAATTAGAGGTTGGTAAGCCTGACTTCAGAACAGGGCAAACTGGTTGAAACTATAGTAAAGAACAAAATTGTCAGACACGTAGATGAACATAATTTGTTGGGGAAGAGTCAACATGGTTTTTGTAAAGGGAAATCACGCCTCACCAATCTACTAGAATTCTTTGAGGGGGTCCACAAGCATGTGTACAAGAGAACCAGTGGATATAGTGTACATACTTGGATTTTCAGAAAGCCTTTGACAAGGTCCCTCACCAAAGGCTCTTAAGCAACGTAAGCTGTTATGGGATAAGAGGGATGGTTCTCGCATGGATTGGTAACTGGTTAAAAGATAGGAAACAACAGTAGGAATAAATAGTCAGCTCTCAGAATGGAGAGAGGTAAATAATGGTGTCCCCCAGGGGTCTGTACTGGGACCAGTCCTGCTCAACATATTCATAAATGATCTGGAAAAAGGGATAAAATGTGAGGTGGCAAAATTTGCAGATGATGCAAAACTACTCAATATACTTAAGTCCCAGGCAGACTGCAAAGAGCTACAAAAGGATGTCACAACACTGGGTGACTGGACAACAAAATGGCAGATGAAATTCAATGTTGATAAGTGCAAAGTAATGCACATTGGAAAACATAATTCCAACTATATGTATAAAATGATACCATTCGAGAAAGATCTTGGAGTCATTGTGGATAGTCCTCTGAAAACATCCACTCAATGTGCAGCAGCAGTTAAAGCGAAAAGAATGTTGGGAATCATTAATAAGACAGAATGTCATATTGCCTCCATATAAACCCATGGTATGCCCACATCTTGAATACTGCATCCAGATGTGGTTGCCCCATCTCAAAGATATATTGGAAAAGGTCAACAAAAATGACTGGGGTTTGGAATGGCTTCTGTATGAGGAGAGATTAATAAGACTGGGACTTTCCAGCTTGGAAAGGAGACTACTATGGGGGGGATATCACAGAGATCTATAAAATCATGATGAGAGTTGAGAAAGTAAAAAAGGAAGTGTTAATAACTCATCATAACACAAGAACTATGGGTCACCAAATGAAAATAATAGGCAGCAGGTTTAAAACTTCTTCACACAATGCACAGTCAACCTGTGGAACCTTGCCAGAGGATGTTGTGAAAGCCAAGACTATAACAGGGTTCAAAAAAGAACTAGATAAATTCATGGAGGATAGTTCCATCAATGGCTATTAGCCAGGCTGGGCAGGGATGGTGTCCCTAGCCTCTGGGAATGAGCAACAGGATCACTTGACGATTACCTGTTCTGTTCATTCCCTCTGGGGTGCCTGACATTGGCCACTGTCAGAAGACAGGATACTGGGCTAGATGGTCCTTTGGTCTGACCCAGTATGGCCATTCTCATATTCTAAGATGTGGGCTGATTGCCTTATCTCTTTATTGTTGCCCAGAGCCCTTATGCTTCCCATGAATTAGACAGTACCAGCTTTACCATCACAAATCTTCCTTTTTTTTTTTTTTTTTTTTTTAAGAGCAATTTAAGAATATGATTGTGATGGGTTGGTTCCAAGTAATAAGACAGAACAAAGTGAATTACCAAGCAAAATAAAACACGCAAGTCTAAGCTTAATTCAGTAAGAAAACTGAATACAGATAAAATATAACCCTCAGATGTTTCAATAAGCCTCTATCACAGACTGGATGTCTTCCTAATCTGGGAACAATCCTTGCCCCTGATACAGTCCTTGTTCCAGCTCAGGTGGTAGCTAGGGGCTTTCTCATGACGACTTCAGCCCCCTTATATATCTGTCGCACAAGGCGGGAATCCTTTGTCCCTCTCTCTAAATGGAAAAGCACCATGTTAAAGAAGGATTCCAGTTCAGGTGACGTAATCACATGTCACTGTAACACTTCATTACCCACTTGTCAGCACACAGATATACAAGAAGGCTTACAAGTAAACAGAACCATCTACAGTCAGTTGTTCTAGTTGATGGGAGCCATCAAGAGTCCAAACCACCATTAATGGCCCACACTTTACATAATTACAGAAGGCCCTCAGTCATATTTCTAGTTTCAGATACAAGAGCGAAACATTTATACAAACAGGATGACCACACTCAGTAGATTATAAACTTTGTAATGATACCTTACAAGAGACCTTTTGCATGAAGCATATTCCAGTTACATTATATTCACACTTATTAGCATATTTTTATAAAATCATATGGAATACAAAGTCACAGTAGTTTCTACTTATTAATTGTCTTTCCACAAATATTCATAGTACTTTACAACACAAAAATGTTTCATACCCTGACAGCTAATTAAGAAAAGAACAGGAAGAGAGAACACAGTGGGCTGGAAGGGCTAGGAAGAGGGATAATGAGGAAGAAGACAATATGCATATGCATTCCCTTTTGAGGTTACAGTGTGTCTTTTGGGGAGATAAGAGTTTCTTTTGAGAAAACAAGAGGCAAGAGGTGGGAGATATTTATTAGATAAAGGTTCAGCTCTCTTAGTAATAAGAGGTCAGGTAAGCAGGCTCAATTTTATTAATCAAATATTATCAGTCAAAGATTAATCAGTGTAATACAGAAAGATAACAAATCAATTAATACAGCACCAAGCCAGGGAGCAGCTCTGCATCTCTCTGTTCCACCTATCTTTTTAGAAATTTATCCCTTATATACTTGTTTATGGAATTTCTTACTCTTTTCATTCTCATGCTCTACTTGTCGATGTTCCTTTTGTGACATCTCAGTTTACAGACTCGATAAGCTAAAGACATCTGTTCAGCAAGTCATTATATCATTAAACACAGAAGCCATGTGTAACAATTATTCCATTTCTTGGGTTCCTGCACATCTGGACATGTTTTCTAAGGGTCTACAGATCAAAGCAAAAGGATGCACAATCCATTGTTTGACAACACACAAGGATTTAGTCTAGGACTTGGTTCATGTACAGAGAACCATGGGAGTTTGGTTCATCAACTAACATGTTAGTTTTAGCTCATGAAGAGGGAGCTCCATTTAAAACCGGGCACAGATAGCTGTAAGGACATTCACAGTTTCTAAGGCCAGAAGGGACCACAGTGCTCATCTAAGAGGGTAGACTAGATAACACAGGTCATAGAACTTCCCTGAACTAATTCCTGTTTGAACTAGAGGAGATATTTCAGAAAACATCCAATCTTTCTTTTAATAATTGCCACTAATGTAGAATCCTCCTCAGCTGTTGATAAACTGTCACAATGGTTAATTATCCTCAGTGTTTAAAAAAATAAAAATTGTGCTTTTTTTCTTGTCTGAATTTGTCTAATTTCAACTCCAACTGTTGGATCATGATATATATATTTTTGTCTGCTAGGTTGAAGAGCCTTATTAAATTTAAGTTCCCCATGTAGATACTTATAAACTGAGATCATGTCACTCCTTATCTTCCTTCTTAAGCCAAAAGAGGTAGACATGAAGGAAAGCATCCCAATAGCAGCTTTGGCTGTGCAAATTAAAAGGTGATGAGCGGAAGTATGTGGCAGATAATGTGAATACCTTGTATTTGTTTTGTTAGGTTTAGGATGTCAGTGCAGACACCTTGGGAGTATCTGACTGTGGTCTTAGTGTGGGGAAAGGCAGGTGATTTTTGTAATAGACTACTGAGCAAATTGTGTGATGTGGGCTTCAGCTGGAGCCGAAGAGACTGGGCTTACAGCAATCCAGGGTGAAGATGATACTAAAGATTTTTGTGATGACAATTGAGAGGAAAAGGAAGATTTTAAGTGATGTTGGGGAGATTAAGTCTTCATGATCTAGGGTCAGATCCTTAAACTGGTATAAATCAGTTCCATCAAAGTAACTGGAGCTTCATCAGTTTACACCAGCTGAAAATCTGGCCCAGCATCCATATGAGGATATGAAGGAGAGTGACACCTAAGAACTAATGAAGAAGGTGCTCAAATTTGTGCTGGGGGACAAAACTGAGATGCAGCTAGGAGTGTAATTTACATACCTCCTGGGTGTGGTGCTCTGTCCCCTCCAATGACCCAGAGACCACTTAAAGATTAATGAGTCTGCTCTACAGCTTTAGCTAAGGGCCAGGTGGTGTTTAGCTCATGTAATAGAGGCTCATGCAGTTAGCTTGAGAGGTCCCAGGTTCAGTCCTGCCCACTGACAACCAGGGTCTGGCAGTGTTACAAGTGGGGGCTCGTCCAAGATATCAACTAGAAAGTCTCTGAAGCTCCAGATGCGCTTACTCAGCTAGGGGAAGTTATGTAACTCACACACCTCCTGGGTGTGGTGTTCTTTTCCCCTCTAGTGGCACAGAGACCACTTAAAGATTAATGCATCTGCCTTACAGCCCTAGCTAAGGGCCACGTGACTTGTAGAGCAGGGGTCTGCAACCTTTGGCATGTGGCCCATCAGGGTAATCCGCAGGTGGGCTGCAAGACATCTTGTTTACATTGACTGTCTGCAGGCACGGTCCCCCTGCAGCTCCCAGTGGCCACGGTTTGCCATTCCCAACCAATGGGAGCTGTGGGAAGTGGCATGGGCCACAGGGATGTGCTGGGCACCACTCTCTGCTGCTCCCATTGGCCAGGAACAGCAAACAGCAGCTGCTGGGGGTGCCATGCCTGTGGACAGTCAACATAAACAAAACCTCTCATAGCCTGCCAGTGGATTACCCTGATGGGCCACATGCCAAAGGTTCCTGACCCCTACAGTAGAGGCTCATGCATTTAGCTCCAGAGGTCCCAGGTTCGATACAGCATCCGTCAGTATTACAGGAGCACAGTGACCACTTTTACATCCCCTCAGTGAACTCTGCTGTGCACTCCTTAGCTGAGGATCTGAGTTGATGGTTTTTAAAAGTCAGTGGAGAAACTGACTGTGCAGAGAAGGCTCTAAAGGTAACACCTACTGATGGTGAATGAGGAAAGTTCACACTTCTAGTCTTAGCGAGTTTGCAATTAACATAAAACAGAGCAGAGGATCTCAAACTTCTTCACAGTGTGGGTCACATTTTAATAGGCAGAATATCTGCTGAGTCCCACCTGCCAGCTTTTGTCCATGTTCACATAGTATCTCTGTGGCAACTACAGGAATTGCTTATACTGGAAATTGATATTGCTGCATTTTTAGCTTTGTTTTGATGCGATACATGTTTTCTCCTTTTTGAATAAAATTAATCACACTGTTTACTTTTGCTCTTTATTTGCTTTCTCCTTCCCATCTGTTCTCTCTCTCTCAGCTGGCAGCAAGGAGCAGAGCCAACTTGATGGGTCTAGCTAGCACTCTTAAAACCACAAGCAAGTGCTGTGCAGGCCATAGTTTGGGGACCCCGGCCACAGAGGGATTGTTTTCATCCTGGTGATAACAGCGGGGCGGGGGGGGAATGGAAATCCAATGAAGGATCCCATTAAGGGAGAAGAATCTGCCGCCCTGACCGGGAAAACCGAGAAGTCTGCTGCTTGCCAGGGGGCTAAGATTCGCGATGTGATGGAGAGACTGCCGAGACTCATCAAGCCCTCGTATCGCTACCCCTTCCTGCTTCTCCACGTGGGCACCAATGATACTGCCAAGAATGACCTTGAGCGGATCACTGCGGACTACGTGGCTCTGGGAAGAAGGATAAAGGAGTTGGAGGCGCAAGTGGTGTTCTCGTCCATCCTCCCCGTGGAAGGAAAAGGCCTGGGTAGGGACCGTCGAATCGTGGAAGTCAACGAATGGCTACGCAGGTGGTGTCGGAGAGAAGGCTTTGGATTCTTTGACCATGGGATGGTGTTCCATGAAGGAGGAGTGCTGGGCAGAGACGGGCTCCATCTTACGAAGAGAGGGAAGAGCATCTTTGCCAGCAGGCTGGCTAACCTAGTGAGGAGGGCTTTAAACTAGGTTCACTGGGGGAAGGAGACCAAAGCCCTGAGGTAAGTGGGGAAGCGGGATACCGGGAGGAAGCACAGGCAGGAATGTCTGTGAGGGGAGGGCTCCTGCCTCATACTGGGAATGAGGGGCGATCAACAGGTTATCTCAAGTGCTTATATACAAATGCACAAAGCCTTGGAAACAAGCAGGGAGAACTGGAGGTCCTGGTGATGTCAAGGAACTATGACGTGATTGGAATAACAGAGACTTGGTGGGATAACTCACATGACTGGAGTACAGTCATGGATGGTTATAAACTGTTCAGGAAGGACAGGCAGGGCAGAAAAGGTGGGGGAGTAGCACTGTATGTAAGGGAGCAGTATGACTGCTCAGAGCTCCGGTACGAAACTGTGGAAAAACCTGAGTGTCTCTGGATTAAGTTTAGAAGTGTGTGCAACAAGAGTGATGTAGTGGTGGGAGTCTGCTATAGACCACCGGACCAGGGGGATGAGGTGGATGAGGCTTTCTTCCGGCAACTCACGGAAGCTACTAGATCGCATGCCCTGATTCTCATGGGTGACTTTAATTTTCCTGATATCTGCTGGGAGAGCAATACAACGGTGCATAGACAATCCAGGAAGTTTTTGGAAAGCGTAGGGGACAATTTCCTGGTGCAAGTGCTAGGGGAGCCAACTAGGGGGGGCGCTTTTCTTGACCTGCTGCTCACAAATCGGGTAGAATTAGTGGGGGAAGCAAAAGTGGATGGGAATCTGGGAGGCAGTGACCATGAGTTGGTTGAGTTCAGGATCCTGACGCAGGGAAGAAAGGTAAGCAGCAGGATACGGACCCTGGACTTCAGGAAAGCAGACTTTGACTCCCTCAGGGAACAGATGGCCAGGATCCCCTGGGGGACTAACATGAAGGGGAAGGGAGTCCAGGAGAGCTGGCTGTATTTCAAGGAATCCCTGTTGAGGTTACAGGGACAAACCATCCCGATGAGTCGAAAGAATAGTAAATATGGCAGGCGACCAGCTTGGCTTAATGGTGAAATCCTAGCGGATCTTAAACATAAAAAAGAAGCTTACAAGAAGTGGAAGGTTGGACATATGACCAGGGAAGAGTATAAAAATATTTTTCGGGCATGTAGGAAAGATATCAGGAGGGCCAAATCGCACCTGGAGCTGCAGCTAGCAAGAGATGTCAAGAGTAACAAGAAGGGTTTCTTCAGGTATGTTGGCAACAAGAAGAAAGCTAAGGAAAGTGTGGGCCCCTTACTGAATGAGGGAGGCAACCTAGTGACAGAGGATGTGGAAAAAGCTAATGTACTCAATGCTTTTTTTGCCTCTGTTTTCACTAACAAGGTCAGCTCCCAGACTGCTGTGCTGGGCATCACAAAATGGGGAAGAGATGGCCAGCCCTCTGTAGAGATAGAGGTGGTTAGGGACTATTTAGAAAAGCTGGACGTGCACAAGTCCATGGGGCCGGACGAATTGCATCCGAGAGTGCTGAAGGAATTGGCGGCTGTGATTGCAGAGCCCTTGGCCATTATCTTTGAAAACTCGTGGCGAACGGGGGAAGTCCCGGATGACTGGAAAAAGGCTAATGTAGTGCCCATCTTTAAAAAAGGGAAGGAGGAGGATCCTGGGAACTACAGGCCAGTCAGCCTCACCTCAGTCCCTGGAAAAATCATGGAGCAGGTCCTCAAAGAATCAATCCTGAAGCACTTAGAGGAGAGGAAAGTGATCAGGAACAGTCAGCATGGATTCACCAAGGGAAGGTCATGCCTGACTAATCTAATCGCCTTTTATGATGAGATTACTGGTTCTGTGGATGAAGGGAAAGCAGTGGATGTATTGTTTCTTGACTTTAGCAAAGCTTTTGACACGGTCTCCCACAGCATTCTTGTCAGCAAGTTAAGGAAGTATGGGCTGGATGAATGCACTATAAGGTGGGTAGAAAGCTGGCTAGATTGTCGGGCTCAACGGGTAGTGATCAATGGCTCCATGTCTAGTTGGCAGCCGGTGTCAAGTGGAGTGCCCCAGGGGTCGGTCCTGGGGCCGGTTTTGTTCAATATCTTCATAAATGATCTGGAGGATGGTGTGGATTGCACTCTCAGCAAATTTGCGGATGATACTAAACTGGGAGGAGTGGTAGATACGCTGGAGGGGAGGGATAGGATACAGAAGGACCTAGACAAATTGGAGGATTGGGCCAAAAGAAATCTGATGAGGTTCAATAAGGATAAGTGCAGGGTCCTGCACTTAGGATGGAAGAATCCAATGCACCGCTACAGACTAGGGACCGAATGGCTAGGCAGCAGTTCTGCGGAAAAGGACCTAGGGGTGACAGTAGACGAGAAGCTGGATATGAGTCAGCAGTGTGCCCTTGTTGCCAAGAAGGCCAATGGCATTTTGGGATGTATAAGTAGGGGCATAGCGAGCAGATCGAGGGACGTGATCGTTCCCCTCTATTCGACACTGGTGAGGCCTCATCTGGAGTACTGTGTCCAGTTTTGGGCCCCACACTACAAGAAGGATGTGGATAAATTGGAAAGAGTCCAGCGAAGGGCAACAAAAATGATTAGGGGTCTAGAGCACATGACTTATGAGGAGAGGCTGAGGGAGCTGGGATTGTTTAGTCTGCAGAAGAGAAGAATGAGGGGGGATTTGATAGCTGCTTTCAACTACCTGAAAGGGGGTTCCAAAGAGGATGGCTCTAGACTGTTCTCAATGGTAGCAGATGACAGAACGAGGAGTAATGGTCTCAAGTTGCAATGGGGGAGGTTTAGATTGGATATTAGGAAAAACTTTTTCACTAAGAGGGTGGTGAAACACTGGAATGCGTTACCTAGGGAGGTGGTAGAATCTCCTTCCTTACAGGTTTTTAAGGTCAGGCTTGACAAAGCCCTGGCTGGGATGATTTAACTGGGACTTGGTCCTGCTTTGAGCAGGGGGTTGGACTAGATGACCTTCTGGGGTCCCTTCCAACCCTGATATTCTATGATAATTTTAAGGATGTGCAGTATCCTTCAGAACATGCCCTTTCAGGGAGTTAGGATGACAATATTAGGGTTGAGATTTTCTGAGGGATGTGCTTCTTTATGGACCTGGGATACAAAAAGGAGACTATACGCTTTCTGAGGAGTAGCTATACCTCTCATAATTTGCAGTCATAGATTTCATTGTTGGCCTTCTTAACTTCTGGCAGACACAATTTAGAGCAGGGCATAGTTTTGCTTTCCTCTGCTGCAATGGACAGCTGAAAAATTTCATTTGACTTTTCATTTATGGTAGATGAACCTCTTATGTTAACTACAGATAATGGAAGAAAAAGGGGGTAAAGAATGAATTAATGCTTCAATTCTGGTTATACTTCAAAGCTGCATTCCTTACTGCCCTCAGACATTGATAGTCTGCTATCGATAATAGTACACAGACTCCAACTGAACTTGCAAATTTACATTGTGGGGAGAAATCACATGAACTGGCTCCTTTTTGCATAAGCAAAAATTAAAGCAACCCCCATATCTAAATACTGCTTGAAAATATCATGTTTTGCAGCATGTTCTATAAAATGCAAATCCTGATGCTTCTGCCTGGGTTGTCCCTCCTTCCAGATAAGTAGATATTAAAAGAATATAAATCACCAAGATATACTTTGACAGCTGGCACATGAGTCTTTATTGGGTGCTCCCTGATGGTCACTCTTTGGCAGCTCTTTGCTGATTCATGACAATTGCTAAGAGAGAGCCTGGGTGACTTATCTTTTATGAAGTGTAATAAAAAAAGGGAAGTACCTGAGGTTGCTAGAAATGCAGTTTCGTGGGCATCTCTGAGACGCTCCATTAGCCTGCTTCTGGCCATGATGATACTAAAATTGGATTGGAGATCCCCTGACTTCACCATTAGTATGAACGGAAAGAAAAATGTGTGTGTGTGTGGGTGCTTGCTTGTATGAAGCCTCGTATAGTGGGGAAAATTATTCCACTTACAGAGTGGCACAGGCTGCATGAAAACACAGTTCAACTCCAGTCAGAGCTCTTCAGACGTTACATGAAAATCTTTGGAGCACAGCATCCCGCTCTTACTGTATTTCTTACCTTCACCACATATAGCTTGCATTTATGACAGTCCAGATTGTTCAGGATGCCCCCTCATCTGTTTATTTTAGAACAAAGGCTATTGACAGACATCCATGTCCGTATTGATTCAGATCTGTTAGGAGGGTCTTTCCTTCACCAAAACCAATGATAGACTGACACAATGTCCTTTTTTTGCAGAAAGATGAATTACCTTTGTATTCTAAAAAGCAGCCTAATGATCCCAATGTACTGAAAGGGAATAGCAAATATAAAAAATGAGTCAACTTACAGCTTTCCTACTACATTTTAACAGACAGAACAAGCAGACTGGACTGCACAATAACTCTGCCTTTAGGGTGGACCACTCCAGTTGACATTAAACAGCATTAGATCAGATAGGTGGGTGACGGAAGTTACTAGAAAATACAGAATGCAAATATTTTTATCAAGGACATGAATTTTTATGAAGGTGCTGTGAATGGATTTAAACATATTAATGTAAATGAAAGGCTATATGAGTATGAAAGATTCAGGTCTAGAGATACTGTCCTTTGTTCACAAACACAAAATTCACATTCTAATGGTAATCCTGATTCTTGTGTGAATGTTAGTAAAACGGTTTTGCTATTTGAGATGTAAAAGTGACCCAAAGAGACAGAGCGGGGGATGTGGCAGCATTCATGTACATGTTATTTGGGGAAAACAGGATTTCATTATCTAGCTATCAAAGTTAATTCTTTAAAATACTCAGTTAGTCTGGTTTAAGAGTACAATGGCAAACAAGTTATAAAGTCAGGGTAAACTATGTGATGGGTTCCTCCTGGGGTGCCACCTGGAAGTGGGGTATCACTGAGCCCCCTGACCCACCAGCCTGGGTTCCCTCTCACACTGTACTGCTGTAACAAACTACAAAGCCCTCCAGCCTGAACTTTCATCAGCCTTCATACAAGTCCCTACATGCTCAGCTGCAGTTACAAATAGGCTTTCTGACCAGCCCCTGCATGGGAAAGTTACTCCCAGCTCCTCAGGCACACAGCCCCTCTGGGGTATAAACCCAAAATTATACTGTCTTGTGCTGCACCGGGAACTGTACAGGATAAGCTCATAGAATTCACCCCCTCCCTCCGTGTGGAGAGGAATATGCAACAGTCTTTTGCCCCTGAATTATGATTCCTCCCACCCCCGGTTTAGATAAAGCAAAAACAAGTTTAACCAGAAAATATAGATTTTTTTTAAGTGATAGCAAACAGATCAAAGCAGATTACCTAGCAAATAAACTAAAAATACAAACTAAACTTAATACACTAAATAGATTGGATATGAATAGCAGATTCTCACCCTAAGAGATGATACAAGCAGGCTACAGATTCTTGAGTGGCAAGCTTCACTTGCTTTACAGCTTGGAATCCCCAGGTGTTTCATTCTCAGGCTAAAAATCCCTTTAGCCTGGGTCCAGCACTTCCCCCAGTTCAGCCTTTGTTCCTCAGGTGTCTTCCTGGGTGGGGAGCAAAGAACATCAGATGATGTCACTCCTCACTTTGTATAGCTTTTGCATAGGGTGGGAACCCTTTGTTTCAAAGTTTGGTTCCCAGACCAGTCTGTGGAAAAATACTGACATTCCAAGATGGAGGCTAGAGACATGTGGTCTCATCACATGTCCTTGTAGAGTCACAGCAGCCATCACTCACAGGCTGTTTGGAGCGTTCACAGTAAGGCCCACCAGGTGGGAGATAAGCTTCTCCTTAGGCCTATTGTTTTTTCCTGATGGCCCATTGCCCCAAATAGGCCCTTCCCAACCAGCTATCTAGACTGAAAACATCTTGTCTAGTGGGCGTTACTCAGGTGTAACTGCATTTGAAATAGATACAAAAATGATACATGCATACAAATAGGATAACTGTATTCAGCAAATCATAACCTTTTTGATGACATCTCACAAGACTTATCTTGCATAAAATACATCATAACTATGTCATAATCATATCATACTATCATTATGAAGCATATGGGGTGCAGTGTCACAGACTATAACTAGGAAGTTCTGTAGATATTTAAAGTATGCAGACATTAATATTTTGGCAGGGGAAGAATAACTCTGTCCATACATCTTGACTATTTCATTTCTGTTTATATTTATTCACATAAAATAGACACATTGAATATGTAAATTTCACCATATGCAAACACATTAATTGGCACCTGGTTTAATATTTAGGGATCTAAAACCAAAGACTAATATTGGACTTACTTTTCAGCACAGTGGACAGTTCCCCAGCTCCAAGGGTACAATCTCCTTCAATCAGGAGAAAGCTAATTCTTGGTTGACACCAGGACAATCGGTGTTAGATAAAGCCTGATTGAATACCACTGGTAGGTCAGTTAATTTGATATGCCCTGATGCTGCAAAGACTTACACACATTGAATAGTCCCAAAGACTTCAGCGGGTATGTCTTTGCAAGATTGGGGCCCCTGATCACCAGAAGGCAGTCCTGGGTAGCTGAATATATAATTAACAAACAAACTGAAATTTACTCTGTTTTCTCATCTATAGTATTTCTAAAACACCCATCTGCTGAATATCTAGATGCTGGGTAATGATTGATTAATTTGTATGTTAATCTATTTATATACTGCCTACATAGCTTGTTGCTTTCCCTTATGGTGAGCATGCCTCCCCACCTTTGTTTTTTTTTTTTTTCACCACCTGGCTTGTTTTCCCTTTAGTCTGTTGCTTAGTTTTTGTGTCTCTAATGCTGTTAGTAAAACCAGTTATGTAAATATAAACAACAGATGCCCAACTTCAGGACAATGTATTTCTGACTCAGAATCGTCACCCTCAGGCACATTCTTTCACCTGTGCCTATGATACATATTAAGTCATAGTGGCAATGTACTTTGCAATCAAATGAGAGATTTTCAGATTCAGAATAAATGAATTGCATATTTTGGCTTCTTAGAAGGCTTTTCTTCCCATCTTCAAGTGATCTGTGTTTATATCTCATCACATAGTTTATAGATCATTTAATGATGCATCATGATCTAATGGGGTGAGCATGGGACGGGTAACTAGAATCTGCTAAGAGCTAGTTCTGCTACTGATTCACTGTGTGATCCTGGGCATCTTGCATCTGTTTCCCCATCTCTAATACCTGGATAATGTTTACTCAGTTACTTTACAGGAGTGTTGTGAGGGTAATTTCTTGATACTTTTACAGTGATTCGAAAATGTACTGCTATATTACTGGTAAGCTTTACAGAGCTTGCTGTGGGAAACCTTTACACATAAGAACAGCCCTTTCTCCAATTAGTAATCCCATTGAAATCAATGGGATTTATGTAAATAAGGGTTTACAGGATCAGAATAATTAGTTGATTGCTGTTATGTGCTAAAGAAAGCAATAAAGAATAGAAAAAAGAGGGAAAGATTTAACTAACCTTGAGCCAACCACTGTTTTTTATGTCACCATCCAAAATATTAATCATAAATAAACCCTGCCACAGTGCTGGTCAAGTTCTCCCTTCTAAAAATTCACCAGGCTGCTGAGTCTGGGCCCTGTAATGGCACAGCCTCATGCTGTATCAGGGTGCCAGGGGCCTTCATCTCTGGTACCCTCGCAATGGTCACTGCCTCACTCCTGCAATGGCCTCTCTCACCGGGTCTTCTATCACCTGCCCCATCAGCCAAGTCACACAAAAGTTCACTCTCTTTCTGGGATAAGAAAAGGTCCAGCTGAAAGTCTAAAACAGTAGTTACCAAACTTGTTACGCTGCTTGTGAGGGGAAAGCCCCTGGCGGGCCAGGCCTGGAGCAGCGAACTGTGGCCACGGGGAGCCGTGATCGGCCGAACCTGCGGACACAGCAGGTAAACAAACCGGCCCGGCCTGCCAGGGCCTTTCCCTGCACAAGCGGCGGAACAAGTTTGGGAACCACTAGTCTAAATCAAATGCCGAAACCGAAGTTCTCTGCTTCTTGGCCTCATCTCCTGCAGAGCTTCCCTCACAGCCTTCTTTCCCCAGGGAGGCTGGCAGCTTCACAGCAATGACATCCCTATCACAGTGCTTCCCCGCAGGAGGCTACTCTGCTCTCTGTGGTTTCCTCTATCCCCTGTTTCACTTCCAGAACACTGACCCCAGAACTGTTCCTCTGGACACCTTGCTCCTTCTTCCAGCAGCTCCCCCACAGGAGTTAGCTCTACCTCTGGGGATCAGCTTTAGCCACAGCCAGCACCCAACTCCCAGGCTTCCTTTGCAGCCAGATCCTACCTCCTTGGCAGTCTCTTGCCCTTCACTGAATTTCCAGCTCTATTTAAGTAGTCTTGCCTGAGTCCCTGAAACTGGGCTGGCTAATTATCATTAGGTTTCCATATCACCATCAGTGGGGGTGTGTGTATGTGCTAGATGCTAGGTCACAGGCAAGGCTGAGCCTGGCTTCCCTTAAAGGCCCAGCCAGCCTGTCACAGGCCACCATACTGGAACCCATGTGCTTTTAAGTTTTCCTGCGTCTGAGCAGAGTCCAGGCATACACTCAGGGTACACAGGGTTTCTAGGCACACTTTCCGGGACCTGAAACTCTTTCTAACACCCGCCCCCCCTCTGAGATTCCACGGTCCAAGTGCGTAGACTCTGAGACTAGGTATTGCCTCCCCCAAACTCCTCAGGTTCTTAAACACACTCTTTCCTAGAGCTCCAGTCTTGTGGGCACTCTGCTTAATAGTTTACCTCTTCACACATGATGTTGACACAAATAGTTGTAGGCTTTTCATAAGGGGTTTCTATACCTTTAGACAATACAAGAGATACAAAGATGTAGGTAACAACAGTAAAACACCCTACAGGACCTTCCCTGCTTCAGGTTCCTTGTGACTTCTGTGCATTCTTTGGGATTTGGTCAGCATCCTCTGGAGTGTCCAGGGTTCCCATCCTGTAGTGCATCGCTTCTTTGGTTTATGGAGTGCCTCTCTCTCCTACAGCCAGCTTACTTCAGCCTTGGCTGGTTCCACGGCCAAAAAATCCCCCCTCCCTCCAAAAGCCTATTCCTCTGTTTCTCTCTCCTACCTCAAGCTTAATTTGTGTCTCTCACTCACCCAGACTCTGTTTTTAAAGGGCTGCACCTCACCTCTTTGTTCATTCTCCTAGGGAATTCCATTCCTTTAAACTTTAGCCCGCTGCAGAAGAGTTGGAGAAAACTGGTTTTGTCTAGAATGCAGTCCTGCCTGAGCGAGATCTATTCAGGTGCTGATGGTTTTTAATGACCAACCTATTCATACACAGACATCCTGGCATCACCGCCTCCTCCCCCCAGCACAAAAAGCATAAAGTAAAGCCACAGTAAAAGGCATAAGACATAAGGATACTGACCGTTCATAAAATCGAACTTGAATTCATAAATTGTACATAGATTCCCGAAATCATCACAACCACATATGTAGAAGTGTGAGCTGGAGGGCCCCATTTAAACTGTGATTATTCTTTTGGTGTCACAGCTACAGAAATAATGGTGCTATATAACTTGGTGCTGACTCACTGTGCAATTTTTTCAAATAATTTAAAAGGGTGGTTCTCATCACAGTGATTGCTGTTCAGAAAAGTGACAGTTGGAGTGGCTTAATTGTCAATCTGCTTTTATTATTTTTATTTTTTGAGCGGAGCTTGTCTCTTTCCTTGCTCCCACAGCTGCCTCAGGCAGCTTCCAACCTGCCTTCAAAGTGCCTCTTCCCAAGCTCTCCCCCTCCAGGATCTTATCTCTTACATTCTTGGCAGGGCACATTCCCTCCCTGCTATTCAAACTGCTCCAGGGCACTGTGATTAGAGGGTACAGATGATCCTGCCCATCCGCCTTGCTGCTTTCTTGTGGGAGGAGGCTTTCTTCCCTTAAACTGAATTAGATTATTATTATTATTATTATTACTATTTTATTTTGAGGCCTAGGAGAGGCTGGGTATGCCTTTCTCCACTTTCTTTCCCTGGTCTTGTGAGGGCTACTGCAGCCTCTTCGGGCAGGGAATGATTTGCATGCCCCCTGCCATAATGTAGAAGTCCAGAGGTCAGGGTTTTTACTTGCAATCAGGAAGAAAAGGGAGAGGGGAGGGACACCTAAATGCCGAAAATAAATACAGTTGTAAAGGCTAAGTTCCATCATTCACACATCTTGCCCTTCACTTATCTGAACAGCGATGATAATCTTTTAAAAAATGGACTGTAGCCACATTTTAATAACCAAAGGCGTACTTGTGACACCTTAGAGACTAACCAATTTATTTGAGCATAAGCTTCATGAGCTACAGCTCACTTCATCGGATGCATAAAGTGGAAAATACAGTGAGGAGATTTATATACACACAGACCATGCAAAAATGGATGTTTACCATACACATTGTAAGGAGAGTGATCACTTAAGATGAGCTATTACCAGCAGGAGAGTGGGGTGGAGGGAGAGTAAACCTTTTGAAGTGATAATCAAGGTGGGCCATTTCCAGCACATTTCCAGGAGTTAACAAGAACGTCTGAGGAACAGTGGGGGGTGGAGGGGGGGAATAAACAAGGGGAAATAGTTTTACTTTGTATAATGACTCAACCACTCCCAGTCTCTATTCAAGCCTAAGTTAATTGTATCCAATTTGCAAATTAATTCCAATTCAGCAGTCTCTCGTTGGAGTCTGTTTTCGAAGTTTTTTTGTTGAAGAATAGTCACTTTTAGATCAGAAATCGAGTGACCAGAGAGATTGAAGTGTTCTCCGACTGGTTTATGAATGTTATAATTCTTGACATCTGATTTGTGTCCATTTATTCTTTTACGTAGAGACTGTCCAGTTTGACCAATGTAAACATTGCTGGCACATGATGGCATATATCACATTGGTAGATGTGCAGGTGAACGAGCCTCTGATAGTGTGGCTGATGTGATTAGGCCCTATGATGGTGTCCCCTGAATAGATATGTGGGCACAGTTGGCAACGGGCTTTGTTGCAAGGATAGGTTCCTGGGTTAGTGGCTCTGTTGTGTGGTGTGTGGTTGCTGGTGAGTATTTGCTTCAGGTTGGGGGGCTGTCTGTAGGCAAGGACTGGCCTGTCTCCCAAGATTTGTGAGAGTGATGGGTCGTCCTTCAGGATAGGTTGTAGATCCTTGATAATGCGTTGGAGAGGTTTTAGTTGGGGGCTGAAGGTGACGGCTAGTGGTGTTCTGTTATTTTCTGTGTTGGGCCTGTCCTGTAGTAGGTGACTTCTGGGTACTCTTCTGGCTCTGTCAATCTGTTTCTTCACTTCAGCAGGTGGGTATTGTAGTTGTAAGAATGCTTGATAGAGATCTTGTAGGCGTTTGTCTCTGTCTGAGGGGTTGGAGCAAATGTGGTTGAATCGTAGTGCTTGGCTGTAGACAATGAATCGTGTGGAGTGGTCTGGGTGAAAGCTGGAGCATGTAGGTAGAAACAGCAGTCAGAGACCTTCCTACCAACATTACAAAAAGAAGGATTCTAGGTGGACTCCTCCTGAAGGTCGAAACAGCAGACTGGACTTCTACATAGAGCGCTTCCGCTGACGTGCACGGGCTGAAATTGTGGAAAAGCAGCATCACTTGCCCCATAACCTCAGCCGTGCAGAACACAATGCCATCCACAGCCTCAGAAACAACTCTGACATCATAATCAAAAAGGCTGACAAAGGAGGTGCTGTCATCATCATGAATAGGTTGGAATATGAACAAGAGGCTGCTTGGCAGCTCTCCAACACCACTTTCTACAAGCCATTAACCTCTGATCCCACTGAGGGTTACCAAAAGAAACTACAGCATTTGCTCAAGAAACTCCCTGAAAAAGCACAAGAACAAATCCGCACAGACACACCCCTGGAACCCCGACCTGGGGTATTCTATCTGCTACTCAAGATCCATAAACCTGGAAATCCTGGGCGCCCCATCATCTCAGGCATTGGCACCCTGACAGCAGGATTGTCTGGCTATGTAGACTCCCTCCTCAGGCCCTACGCTATCAGCACTCCCAGCTATCTTCGAGACACCACTGACTTCCTGAGGAAACTACAATCCATCGGTGATCTTCCTGAAAACACCATCCTGGCCACTACAGATGTAGAAGCCTTCTACACCAACATTTCACACAAAGATGGACTACAAGCTGTCAGGAACACCATCCCCGATAATGTCATGGCAAACCTGGTGGCTGAACTTTGTGACTTTGTCCTCACCCATAACTATTTCACATTTGGGGACAATGTATACCTTCAAATCAACGGCACTGCTATGGATACTTGCATGGCCCCACAGTACGCCAACATTTTTATGGCTGACTTAGAACAACGCTTCCTCAGCTCTCGTCCCCTAATACCTCTACTCTACTTGTGCTATATTGATGACATCATCATCATCTGGACCCATGGAAAAGAAGCCCTTGAGGAATTCCACCATGATTTCAACAGTTTCTATCCCACCATCAACCTCAGCCTGGACCAGTCCACACAAGAGATCCACTTCCTGGACACTACAGTGCTAATAAGCGATGGTCACATAAACACCACCCTATACCGGAAACCTACTGACCGCTATTCCTACCTACATGCCTCCAGCTTTCATCCAGACCACACCACAAGATCCATTGTCTACAGCCAAGCTCTACGATACAACCGCATTTGCTCCAACCCTTCAGACAGAGACAAATGCCTACAAGATCTCTATCAAGCATTCTTACAACTACAATACCCACCTGCTGAAGTGAAGAAACAGATTGACAGAGCCAGAAGAGTACCCAGAAGTCACCTACTACAGGACAGGCCCAACACAGAAAATAACAGAACACCACTAGCCGTCACCTTCAGCCCCCAACTAAAACCTCTCCAACGCATTATCAAGGATCTACAACCTATCCTGAAGGACGACTCATCACTCTCACAAATCTTGGGAGACAGGCCAGTCCTTGCCTACAGACAGCCCCCCAACTTGAAGCAAATACTCACCAGCAACCACACACCACACAACAGAGCCATTAACCCAGGAACCTATCCTTGCAACAAAGCCCGTTGCCAACTGTGCCCACATATCTATTCAGGGGACACCATCATAGGGCCTAATCACATCAGCCACACTATCAGAGGCTCGTTCACCTGCACATCTACCAATGTGATATATGCCATCATGTGCCAGCAAAGTACATTGGTCAAACTGGACAGTCTCTACGTAAAAGAATAAATGGACACAAATCAAATGTCAAGAATTATAACATTCATAAACCAGTCGGAGAACACTTCAATCTCTCTGGTCACTCGATTTCTGATCTAAAAGTGACTATTCTTCAACAAAAAAACTTCGAAAACGAGAGACTGCTGAATTGGAATTAATTTGCAAATTGGATACAATTAACTTAGGCTTGAATAGAGACTGGGAGTGGTTGAGTCATTATACAAAGTAAAACTATTTCCCCTTGTTTATTCCCCCCCTCCACCCCCCACTGTTCCTCAGACGTTCTTGTTAACTCCTGGAAATGTGCTGGAAATGGCCCACCTTGATTATCACTTCAAAAGGTTTACTCTCCCTCCACCCCACTCTCCTGCTGGTAATAGCTCATCTTAAGTGATCACTCTCCTTACAATGTGTATGGTAAACATCCATTTTTGCATGGTCTGTGTGTATATAAATCTCCTCACTGTATTTTCCACTTTATGCATCCGATGAAGTGAGCTGTAGCTCATGAAGCTTATGCTCAAATAAATTGGTTAGTCTCTAAGGTGCCAGAAGTACTCCTTTTCTTTTTGCGAATACAGACTAACACGGCTGCTACTCTGAAACTTGCCATATTAATAACCCTGATAACTTCCTACTTCCCTTGTTCTATTGAGGTGTGCAGGAGACTAACACAAGGTCTCTTTAAAGAACTTTATTTTATGGTTGTGTAGAAAACATGAGTGTTTTATTTTTAGAAATAAGAAGTGTAGATGGGATTAAAATGTCTTGTTTTGTACCCAGGAGACAACCGCACTGCAAGTAAAAACACTGAAGCAGGCCACAGGTGTAAATTACATGAGCAGGCGAAACAAATACAATTTCTGACAATACGTACTTGTTTATATATTGCATATATTCAGTTATTTGGTTGACCAGGAGCTTGAAATATTTAAGCCGGTGTGTGTTAAAAGAAAAAACACACCACATCTGGTGCTTGTGTTCCTCTCTGTTTTTTGTAGGGATGGGCTGATCTTCCAATAGCTGTTAAATGCTCCTGAGATATAAACAGCAGCAAGGGATTTTATTACTGTACAAAGAACGTTTGATGATGATTTTTATTTTTCAGCTATGAAAGGCTACTTTCCAAACAGATCACAGCTTTCCCTGATGAAAATAGATGTACATTATTATTGTAACTGTAGCATGTTACTTTATATTTTAGTTGGGGGGCTGGTGTTCTATCATGATGTGTGGCCTTTAATGCTAGACAACACAAAATAAAAGCCACAGTGACAAAATCTCAGTTTGTAGAGAAAATGTTTAAATTGATATATATGCCTATTTCTAGCTTGGAAAACCCTTATCCATTCATACACTGGCTTTCCTAGCAAACAAGAAGATGCAGACCATTGCAGTATGAATCATCTGTTTGCCTCTAATCAGAATTCAAGCTATGTTCTGTTTTGTGTACAATACTAATTGAGATTGGCTTTGCACCTGAAAACACTCACTTTTTTTTTTTTTTTTTGGCTGTATGGGAAAATCAGAACAGGAAAGGCTCTTCTATTTCAGTGAAATTTGCTTTAAGGTCTGAACAATTTGTAAGTCTTTTTCGTCAAGGCTGCAACAAGCATATATTTCAGATTATGGTAAATGTTTGTGCTTACTAAGATTAAGAGCAGCATTATTATTGCTTTATGGTATGGTAGTATCCAGAGGCACCAGCCAAATGCAGGGGCCCATTGTACTAGGGCCTTTTGCTGTCCCTGTCAAAATCTACCCAAACTTGGCCAATTTATCAGAATCTAAAAAATCACAAATTACACATGACCAGTAGCAGGTTCTTAGGGACAGACCACTAAAAATTGCAGAGTATTCCTTGAGCACTGAGCATGCGTCAGCCTAGGGCTGCAAGGGTTGAATAAGACTGTCCCTGCAATTGCTTCTCCTGGTTGTTAGGGGCTGCTGTGATGCCAGGCACCGGAACTGAGAGCAGGGAGACTTCCTCTTCTGTGATCTCAATGGTCCTCCTACTGACACCTTAACAATGTGAAGGAGGAATCAGCCTGACTGGAAAGAAGAAGGGAAAGCAAGAGGTCAAGGAAGAGGTTGAGAGAAAACAGGAGCAGGCTGGGGGAACAGGACCAGAAGGGGATAGGAATGGAGGAGGATGGGGGCAGGCTGGGAGGGACACATGGGGCGGGGGGGGGGACAGAGGAAGAAGGATACAGGCTGCTAGGACAGGGGTCTAACCACTAGAGACTATCCCCCTCCAGAACCCAGTATTCCTGAATCTGAGCATTCCTCTACTGTCAGCAAACAGCTGTGAAAGCTACCAGCAAAGTGTGTGTCTCATCACATGCTAGTGGCTGTTCCACCTAGAGCAGTGGTGAGCAACCTGAGGGCTGCATGCGGCCTGTCAGGTTAATTTGCTGGCGGGCCGTCAGACAGTTTGTTTACATTTACACGATCGCCCACAGCTGCCAGTGGCTGTGGTTTGCCGTTCCCGGCCAATGGAAGCTGTGGGAAGCGGCAGCCAGCACGTCCCTGTGGCCCATGCTGCTTCCCTCAGCTCCCATTGGCTGGGAATGGCGAACTGTGGCCACTGGGAGCTGCGGGCGGCCATGCAAATGTAAACAAACTGTCTGGTGGCCCGCAGAGTACCCTGACGGGCCGCGGGTTGCCCACCACTGACCTAGAGGATGACAGCCTACTGCTATCATTTGTTGGCTCAAGTAGTGGTGGCCGGAGACATGGAAGTTCCAAATCTGCTGATTACCCACCTTGATGTGAACATGATGGACTTTGTTTTTTCAGTTTGAATTTTTAAAAACTTGGGAAATTATATATATCTAGTAAAAGAACATTAAGGTTTCAAAGTCAAGTGCTCAAAAGTTAGGGAATGTAAGAATTAACTATGCCTATGCAACCTTGGTTTGTCCCCCTTGTGATTATGCATTTTAAATACATGATCACATACTATTTTTTTTTCACAGGACCCCTTCCTCATTGACTGCACAAGATGAATGATACTTGGGGAACAAATCAGGGTTGTGTACTGCGTGAAAATGTAGTGCCTTCTCTCAATTGCTGCAGAAGTTGGAAGGTGTGTAGTGAATGAGGCAGGAAAATGTAGGAAGAGAACTGAGGGTCTTGTGGCTTAGACAGGGGTGCTGGAAGTAGGAGTGCTGGGGGTGCTGCCACCTCCTGATTTGAAGTAATAATGACAAACACCAAATACATGGTTTCCATAATCAGCACCCCCATTATAAAAATTGTTCCAGCGTCCCTGGTCTTAGACAATTGAATTCCACCCTGGAGAACTGGATTCTATCCCTGCTTCTTCCATGGAGTTTATATGCGATGCTGGGCTAATCATTTAAACCAAAATTTTGACATTGGCCACTAACTCTGTGTTCCTCATTTTCTGAGAGCCTGACTTGGCACTCTGGGGTCTGATTTACACATATGCTAGCACTTACAACTGAGGTCAACTGGAGCTGAACTGTGGACATATAAAGTCTGAAAAATTAAGTCCTTGTTGTCTTAAATTGGGGAGTCAAAATTAGTGCACACTTATGACAATTTTAGCTTTAACCTCTCTGTCTTAGTTCCCCATCTGCAAATGGGGATAATGATAGCACCTGATCTCACAGAGGTTGTGAAGATAAAATCACAAGTATTTTTGACGTACTCAGATACTGCAATGAGAGCACTAGAGAAATGCCCTTGTGAAAAGTAGTGCATGTAGGGTAGTTGTAGCTGGGTTGGTTCCAGGATATTAGCGAGACAAAGAGGGTGGGGTAATATCTTTTATTGGATCAACTTCTGTTGGTAAAAGAGACAAACTTTTGAGCTTACACAGAGCTCTTCTTCAAGTCTGGAAAATCTGGGCCTCATCTCTCTGTGGAGAGCCTCTGGCAGTGGAACTGTTGTGCAAAAAGGTGAGCAGGACCTAGTGAGGTGGAAAAAGCAGTATGTGTATCTTCCAGTTCTCCCTCCCCAAAGAGGTGAGCCTCAGAGTTTGACCTAGCCTTTCCTCCCCACCACTAGGACCAGTTACTTTGACTGAGTGCTGTTAAGAGGATTTGTGTCTTCCTACCCACGTACTTTACCACTTGACAAATATAGTAAGTATAATTTCATCAGTGTTAAAGTGTATGGGGAGGATACATCAGTAGTGAAAGAACTGCACTGGGTGACTGAACTCAGCCTTGATTCCTGAAATTTGCTATATATCTTCTTGTCAGGGATGGGGGACAGTCTGGAAGTGGAAAGAGAAAATCAAGATAAGAAAAGCACCCATCCCCAGGTCATTGATCTGGAGCCAGAAACCTGGGTGGCTGGAATTAATTGAATCTATAGTCTGGAACTAAATGAAACCAACTCTAGCCTGAAAGACAGGGAGAGGGAAGAAATGTAACGGGATGCTATGAATAGGAGCTGATAGTTTGTCATAAGCACAGCATCTAATTTAAAAAATATTTTGAATGGGAGACCATTCAATATGGTGGAATTTTAAGTATGAAAGTGATTGCCAAACATCTTCTCTTGGGGAGGATTTCTTTCTCATTTCTACCCAGGTTATTTAGCGTTAGGCAGCAATATAACTGAGACTGGCAATGGTCACAGTCGCTTTGGATAACATCAGCCTGTTCCCACATCAGCACCTGGTGAGTTTAAGTGAATTGATGACTGGAAGGAAGAAGGTTGCTTAGTATAATGAGACAACATCCTCCATTTACAGTTGCTCTGGTTGCAGCAGGCTTACCTCACATCACACTTAAAAAAACTCAATGGAAAGGCGATCTGCTTAGTATGGCAAGAATGAACACGTTGGGCCAAATCCTGTCTTACTCCTATGCAACCACATTGTCTAGTCAGTCCAAACCCAGATGACACCTGTATTTAGCTTTCCTTTCATTAACACCCTATAGAGCAAAATAAAAAGCAAAAGAGTAAAAAAAGTGCATGTGTGAAAGGAGAAAAGGAGGTGCATATATAGGAATATAGCATATAATCTATCAGTACATAAGAGGAAAGGAGCATTTGGGGGAGCAAGGGTAATTTTTTCCCCATATTTGGGGCATTTAATCTGACAAATGAATACAAGATAAAGAATAAAATAAGGCCAAGGTTTGTTAGGCTTATTAAACCTGTAATGTATCAAATTCATTCCTATTTTACACTGATTTTTGATGACAAACCAGGCTGGAAGGGCGCATGCGGCACATAATTGACCAAGGGGGTGTGTTTCAATAGCAAAAGACAGCTGCAGCCTTCAGCCCTCCTGTAGTTGGGGCTTCTGGGGAGCCAACAAAGCCTAAAGAGTTAATGGATGCTGCCTGGGGAGTGCATGGCCATGACACTTATTTAGTACACCCTCACAGCTCCCTTCCTGAGCGGAGTGCCTCTGATGTTCCTGGTTGAAATGAACCCTGGTGTTTATAGGTTTTATATGTCAGAATACTGGGCTTATCTCTAAAGCTGGTCAAATCATTTCTCATTTTGAATTTTTTTTCAGTGAAAACGGGGATAAGTATTTTTAGTATATATTTTTCACAAATTGTGTTCCCATTTTCTGACCAGCGTTACTCATCTCCCACCTACAGGTAGGTCTTTCCGGCCCCACTCTTTCTACACTGTCATGGCCTCTGACATTTAAATCTAACATTAAAGAATATTTAGGCCTTCAGAATTCAATTTTTATTTCTGTATAATTTTGATAGATAATATTGATGTTTATTTTTAAGCATTTTTGTCAAGTTGTGAGAAATTATGGGATAGTGGTGAGACAATAGCGGGGGTCAGACAATAATTATTTAAGGCCAATAAATGTTGAGATTCAAAAAGTTACAAATTGCCAACATCACATGTCAAAATATACAAAGTAAATATCCATAAATCAAATGCTGCTGATTTCTCAAGGAGCATGTTTCTTTTGCTAATTGCACATTTTGATTATTATTGATAGAAATTTTTTTTTTGTTGGCTTGTGTGTGTACAGTGAAATCAACTTTTACCAACATTTATTAATGAAAATATAAACCTTCATAGCTTAGGTATAATTTAGGGTCCTGTCTTGGCACTTGACCTTCTGTAACCGGGGTGGGCACCTTTATGATAGTAGAAGGCCATAAAAACAACTAAATCCCCTTGGCAGTGGGTTCAGATCCTGCCCCTGAGGTGTGCGTGTCACGCGGAGGGGTGTTGAGTCCTGCCCCAGGGGTGGACGTGGGTCTGGATAGTGAGTCTGTCCTGCACGCAGGCTGCAGTGCTGGCTCCTGTCCTGCCAGGCTGGACCCGGCTCCCCTCTCTGGCCTGTTCTTGCCACAGTGTCATGTGATGTGCATGCAACACCTTCCCCCTCCTGGCCCTGGTGCTTTTGGATCACCTGTCCCCAGCTAGGCTGTGGCAGATCAAATAAAATGATCTGGCAAGATGGATGCGGCTCCTGTGCCACCAGTTGTCTATTCCTGTTCTATACAAAAGTACAACGATATTTGACTTCTGACTCCTGAGTTTTCTGTCCTTCCTCATCCTTCTCTTATTCTTTCCCCCTTTCCTCTGTCTTCCTGTCTCTTTTCCTTAGTTTTTGAGTTTACCCTATGATCAATCCCCCCTGTTTCCTCCATCCCAGTTTTCTCCTCTTCCTCTCCATCCCTTGCATTCTGTATGTTCTTTTTGTTGCCACTGGGATCTGACTAAGCCCATCTTTCGCTACAGAGGAAAGGAGGAGCTTGTAGCTGACAGTGTGGTGGAGTTTCTCTTCTAATACTCTCTTTCCCTGCTACCTTCCCTTAACCTGCAGCCCTTCCATGTGAGAGGGTGAGGGAGCCAGTCACAGTGTAGGAGGTCTCTTGCTGTATTTGTTCTCGCCTCGGAGGGAAAGGGGAGTAAATGCCACATAGTTTCACCCTTTGGAGGTCTGGGTGGAGAAAATGGTGTGCGGGAAGGGACAGATTTTCCCATAGAAGAGGCAGAGAGGGTAATCCTGGCTGGGACACCTCCTCTTTTTCTGTCCGGTGCTGCTGCTCTTCTGCCAACTAATAGGAAGTGCGGAAACCCAAAATGCTTCCTAGCCAGACACTGGCTCTTTTTGCTGCTTCTACTTCAGGTTTCTGAGCCTGCCGAGTCCTCTCTTACCCAGCCAGGTGGGAGTAGGGGAGAGCCCTGGGGAACAGTAGGAAGTGCCTTGAGCATCTCCCCCCTCAACACTCCCCTTTACACTCCGGGGATGGCAGTGTGTTCATCACACCTCCCATTGCTCGCTGCCCCTTGCCGCTGGCCTCTGGGAGAAGGGCATCTGTAAACTGTCTGTTCCTTTCTGCAACTCCTGTGCCCTGGCCAGGCTAGTATCCTCCTGGGGTGGGGTGAGGAGAGGGAGGGCCAGCAGGTCTGCCGCAGCAGTGCAGCTGCTCAACGGCATTGTGCAGCACGCTCTCAGGCACAGCCTGAGGAGCACCCGCAGCAGCCACGCCAAGCGCTAGTGGGAATGCTCTAGAAACGGCGGTGGAGCGTCTCCAGCCAGGCCCAGGAACAGGCCAGTCCAGCCCACTGTCAGGAGGTGGGAGAGGTGCTGGTGTGTGGTCTGGGAAGGGAGAAGATGGGGGACATTACCACTGAATTTACCAGTGGAGGTAAGGCTTTGCTGCCCAGCTCCCCCTCCCCACCCCCCAGACCTAACTTCTGGTTCCAGTATTAGAAAAAGCACCATAAACTGGCACTTTCCACGAGCACAGAACTGAAAGGCCATGATTTTTCAAAATGGGCGCTGAGTCTGGGGGTGTGAATTTCAGCATGACCAAGCTGAGTCCCACGAGTGTATTCTCTTATTATGGGAACAGTTCCCGGCATGAAGTATTGGGAACTACATTGACCGTTCCCATTAAGAAACACATTAAAGAAGGGCAGGTTCCACTATCTATTAGGTCACAAGTGAAACTGAGTTTGGTGATTTCATCCTAGTCCCCAGTGGATATTGGTCCATGCTGTATTGGCAGTCAGTGATTGAGAGAAGGGGCTGTACTAGGCTGACAACAATGCTACGGGTTAGACTGAGAAGGTTTGGCAAAGCTTAGTAGCCAAGCTAGCACAGATTCTGCTTGGTTCTGTTCCTGTCTCTCACTTCACTTTAATGAGCATTTAAGTAACCCACAATGAAAACAAAACACAAATAATAACGGTGGATGTCCAAATAACTTCTTACTGTGTGCTAGCATTTCCCCCACATCTCTCAAATATATGCACTGAACAGATTGTAAAAGCACAGTAACTATGGGATTTGTCATAGCATCACTGGATCACATACTGCCTTATAAACCAAAAGCACCAAACTATAGTTAAACAGTTCAGATGAAAGAGGATGTATTATTCACTTGCATTAAATGGCAATAAATATGTGGAGGTTATTGATCTAGCATACCATAATTGGAATTATACACACATATTTTTGCCAAAGGGAAATTGTCAGGGCTTTTTCTTGGGGGGATTTTTCTGAGATGGGTGGACCCTGTTGCACCGAAAGAAGGCACATCCAAAACCATTGAAAAATAATATATAAAGCTTAAACGGCCAGGGGCACACTGATGCAACGCTGAAGTGTTGGAGTAAAAGCATCTTTGACTAGCAGCAGCAGAGGAGTGTCTCTGAGCAAGTGTCAGAGTGTCTTGGCAACAGTACAAGATGTCTGCAACTTTCTTTCACTTATGCAGAAAACACGTCATGTAGGCAGTGCAGTGGTGCATGAAGACAGCAGTCTAGGTTTGGTTTTGAAATATTTGCATCAAGAGCAAAGGCTTGTTTGGTTGGTGCAGGGAGACAGCCTGAAAATTTTGTGACAGAGGCTATGGCATTTCCAGAAACATTTCTCTCTCTGGCCATTAATTGGTTGTTACAAATCTGCAGTGCAGTCATGGGTGTTTTTTCCCCTTTGAAGTATTTATTGTACCAGTAATATTACTTCTGAGTGGTATAGAACATTGAATGGTATAGAACTGGCTCAGTTTCTTTGGAAACTGAGCCAATTAAACACCCACACAAAGTTAGAATGCATTGGGCTCAGATATTATCCCCTTAAAATAAGATTAAGGTTTAAAATGTGCAGCAGCAGACAGCAGTGTGTGCCCTAAGGAAGGTGTTCCAGGAAATGTCCTGTACACCACATGCATATTTATGGCTCCGTTCTGATCTTTTGTAGTTACACCTATGTGTAATTTGGATATAGCCACCAATTTCCTCGGTGGTTCCAATATTATATATTTGTACTGTGCCCAGGGTTTTATCCTTCATATGTAGAGACTATGCGGCTGTGAAACAGCATGCAGTAAGAATGTACAGAAGGTGAATAAGCATTAAACACATGCAGTATTGCTTTTTGCTCTATTTGGTACAAATAACCAGGCAAAATTTACACTGCTCCCTAATCTGTTCCCTGAAATTATACATGCAAACTGCATTAGCACCTGTGGATAATTTCCTTCTAATGGGGACTTAGAAAATGTCCTATATACATTTGTCTTCTCTGATGCTGTTAGTTTTTGAGAGCAATTGTGTGCACACAGGATTCCCTTTTCTGTTAATTCCCTTATCTGTTAAGGAATATTGATTGTAACAATGAAGATGAGCAATAACTCCAGCTATATAGCCTTGCAGGCCAGAAAACAACTGCTTAGTCTATGGGAGTTTTAGCCCCTCAAAGCGGTATAGAATCTCACACTAATGTTTTCATTGACATTTTAAAAAACAAACAAACTTTTTTTCACTTTAAACATAGCTATGCTATTTTTTCAGTACAAACACTGTAAGATTGTGCTAGTGCATAAGAACCACAAAGGGACTATAAACAAAAATTGCATCTGATTAGACCATTTCATTGTCCAGTCTGAATGAAATATTAAAAAGGAGCCAAACAGAATGAAGAGTGAATTAAATCTTTCATAATTATTTGCCTTAATATTTTGACACATTATTAGTAACACAAGTAAGGGAATTCATTTTTTTAACATATGATTTTGAGCTGGACACTTCCTTTTATTTATAGCGCTTCCGGCATGGCACAACTAGAAATACAGAGAGTGCCTTAACGATACAGTTATACCCATACCTGAAATTTCACAATAGCCCTTCCTGCAATACAAACAAGCAAATAATGTATTATTAAATTCTGCCAAAGAAAACTGTAAATTCTGTGGCCCGTTTTTCAATTTACAGCTGGCTGATGACAATTGATCTAAATGTTCTGGATAATATCTGTAAACACTTTTTGTAGCACTTGGTAATTAACAATTAACAAATTATAAACAGAATAATGAAATGATGAACAACACTCAGTAGTAGATTAAAAGATTAACTAAGAGATAACAACAGCAAATTATTGTTGTGATCCTCTTTGTCACTCTATATCATCCTATTGGCACTAAGGATCACTTTTTTGAGTTTGCAGGGAATGTTTCCATTCAGGCTTCTATATACTCTTCCATTCTCCTGCTGGCCCCCATTACACACTGTTTCTCTGCAGCATCTTTCATAGATGCTTCCTGTCTCCCATTACCATAGAGACAGTATGTGCCTGTTAGAGGCACTGCAGAGATGTACTTGTTCAATACAAGGGATAGCAGAGCATGAGCTGGCCTGCAGTGCTGGGGACAGGATTCCGCAACAGGACACTGATTTGCACAGCTATTTCTGTGGCCACAGGATCAAAGAGAGCAATCACCTTTCGTCTCCACCAACCCGGTTGGATTTGAACTGGTAACCTATAAGTGGAAAGGCTTACTAACCCATTACCAGTGCTGAGTGATCCAAACCCTCTCACAAACTGTTTCTATTAAAAATGACATAAAACATGATTACCTATTCTTCAATAGAGATTGAAATGTTTTATTTAACAGGAAGGATAGTCTTGTGTTTAAGGCACTGGAGTATGGCTCAGGAGATGTGGCCTCAGTTCCTGGCATTGCCACACTCTTACTGAATAACCTTGGGCAAATGACTTGTATTTCCTCTTCAAAAACAGGACACTAATACCCCCTTTCTCTTATCCCAGGTCGATGGTATCTATTTAGATTATAAATGTTCCCTGTCTCTTACTATGGGTAAATTCATTGGCCAGCTCATGTGGCACATAGTAGAGTGAAGGGGGCATCCGGTGTTTCCTGACTCTGCTATGCAGTCTATTCATACTGTGGGTAGCAGCACATGGGGAGATGTAGCCAGTGAGAGATGTTACCTCCTCTACTCTCCATATGGGCAGAGAGGAAATCTTGGTTCTGCTCACCCCACAGCTGGCTGGTACATGGGGGGAAAGTACATTGCACCAGGGATAAATCTGGCAGAGGATAGATCTCTCACAGAGCAGGGGGAGACTGGAAGGCAGATTATGACCCACTGAGTCACAATCTGTTTTCTAGTCTGTTTCTGGAGCTGCGCAACATGTGATTGTCCAGTGCCCAGCACAATGATGCAAAAATCCCACCGGGGGGCTCTAGATGCTACTGAAATAGTATTAATTATTAATAGTGTTTATAGTTATATTTAAAAAACCCCAAGAGCGTACTTTAAAAAAATATAATTTTAGTCAGGGTGATTCCCACAGTGCTTCTAAATTTAGGTCCTTTTGCAGGATGCTCCTTTCTTGGAGCGACATAGCTCCTTCCATTTTATTTTCTCTGTTTCCCAGGCACACGTTTCTTTCTCGCAGCACAACAACCCTTAAAAAAAGTGTGAGCATCTGTTATAGGACTTGTTCTGCTATTAGCATTATTAGTGATAGAGTGGAACTTGCTTGTAGTGAACTTGGTGATAGTTAAATTTTGCTTAGGCACAAGCTCTGTGTGAATGGACTCTGCAGGAAGAGACAGGGATGGAATTCTAGGAACTATGGTAATACAAATAATATAATAGCATACTCAAAGCACAGGAAGGACTGTTCTTCAACTCCCTTGCCACCCCCTTTGTGCTTGTGTAGCAGCTGTAACCTCTGTGCATAACCCCTACTCCCTATCTGAGCATTTGTAGCCACTGGATCCATGTAACTGTGGATCCAGTGACCATGCCCCATCCATCTAACTCACTGCGACTCTGCTCTGTGTCTGCTATATGGAGCTGACACAGAGCCCAGCTCTGCTCCTTGCAGTGTGTGGGGAATCCTTCTGCACAGCTGCTCATTGGGTGCGCTCCCCTGTAGAACACATCAGCAATGGTTCATCATGTTTGGGGCGTTCCCTGTTCCCTAAGCTGACAGACATATTTCACCAGCAGTGAAGGACAAGTCCCTATAGGATCTTTCCATTGCCTTCACTGGGATTTGAATCAGGCATGTAATGATGGCTTTGCATGTGGCACAGTATATAGTGAAAACAACGAGGAGTACTTGTGGCATCTTATAGACTGACAAATTTATTTGGGCATAAGCTTTTATGGGCTAAAATCCACTTCATCAGATGCATGGAATGGAAAATACAGTAGGAAGATATATATAGCGGTACATGAAAAGATGGGAGTTGCTCTACCGAGTGGGGGGTTGAGACAAATCAATTAAAGTGGACTATTATCATCAGGATGAAAAAATCACTTTTGTACTGGTAATCAGGGTGGCTCATTTCAAACAATTAACAAGAAGGTGTGAGTAACAGTAGGGGCAAATTAGCACGGGGAAATTAATTTTTTTAAATTTTATTTCTGGTAGTGACTCATCCATTCCCAGTCTTTATTCAGGCCTAATTTGATGGTATCCAGTTTGCAAATTAATTCCAGTTCTGCAGTTTCACGTTGGAGTCTGTTTTTGAAGTTTTTTTTGTTGAAGAATTGACACTTTTTAAAATCTGAGTGTCCAGGGAGGTTGAAATATATAGTGAAGTTTCTCTGAGATATAACATGGTTCCATTATACTAGTTCCCAGGAAAGCCGGTAATTATTGCCTACCAGATAGATGTTAAATGAAGAATGCAAGGAGATTATCACTTCCCCCGCCTGCTTGGTTTTGCTGAGCAGAGCAGAAGAGAATTCCCAGTACATCCCAGGGAAAGGTTAAGGAAGAGTTCCTGGCTCCTGCTCTGGGATTAGCTGCTTTTGACAAGGAGAGAAGAAGAGCTGATTTTTCTACAGCTTCTCCCCACTGGGAGTGATGATATAGCTTTCCACAAAGCGGTGCCAGAGCTCCCTTCTGCCACTGCATGAGGTGCAGGGTGGCCATGCCACCATTCAGGAGTGAAGAGATGTTACTCCAACATCAGTGAAGAGAAGGGCTCTTTTGCAGCTAGATCTGTTTCTGCTACAAGGAAACTCCACCTCATGTGAGACTTCTTTTTCTGTATTCAAAATCCTAACTTGTTTCTAAGGCTACATCTATGCCTGTGAGCTGTACAAATGTTGTTGCCCATGTACCGCTAGTGCATGTACCCTGTAGCCACACCGCATGTCCACATATGCTGCTCTGGACATGGGTACCTACTGTGTACATGTGTATACCTGCATCCACACTGCCCCTTGTTAGTACGTGACATTAGTGCTACCATTTTAGGGGCAGTATCCCAGATTTCTATGAATCCCAGGAGACATTCTAGGAGCTGCCTTGCTGTGTGGTGCTGGAACTGTCTGCTGCCTTCACACATTGGGTGATGGCAGTTCCCACTCACCTCTCCCTTCTGCTGGAAGACATGGACCAAGTCCTGGATGATGTGGTTCTGTTCCTGCTACTTCTCATGGTACCAATGTTCATGTGCTGCAGTACTCAGTCCACTAGATACTTGACAGAATCAGACCAGAACTTTTTGATGCACCTAAGATGGCTGACTGAGACAATGAGTGACAATCCACTGTAGTCCCATGGAACAGAGATTGTCACTGCCGGTATTGCCACGGTAGGCCTATAGGTGGACTGCCACTTCTGGTGCAGAACCAGCATGGTGTGATGGGATCATATCATTTTGGAAACCTAGGATGATAAACACTAGCTTCATAACTTGGGAATGAGGAAGTAGACCTTTATAGAGCTACACAAGGAGCTTGCACCAACCGTCCAGCACCAGACCACCTGTTTTTGGAAACCCATACCAGTACACACGCAGCTGGCTATTGCTCTTTGCGTGCTGGCAACACCTGACAGCTTCACTCAGTTGCAAACAGTTCAGGGTTGAGAAGTCCCCTGTCGGGGGTGGTGGCTGTATAGGTTTGCCAGGCAATCAATCCTGTCATCTACCCATGGATGGTTGCCATAGCCCACGTACCAGTAATTATAGCTGGATTTCAGCTGATGGGTTTTCCAAACTGTGCAGGTGCCATTGATGGCACCATACCCCCATACTTTGCCCCCCGAAAAGCGCAAGTGAATACGTGAACTGAAAAGGATTCTATTCACTTGTTCTCCAGGGCTTCATGGGCAACAGCATTTATGAACACAAACATTTGGAACACAGGAAAGGTTCATGATGCCAGAAGATTGGGATTGTATTTAATGGGGGAAGAAGTGACTTTTCCCCCCAGAAATGATGTGGTTCTGTACAGTGTTTGTCTCCCTATGATTATTTTGGGGGACCCTGCATACCCACTCCAAACTTGGTTCACGAAGCCTTACCTCAACATCAATGACCGAGCCAAAGGGAATTTAACTGTAGACTGAGTAGCTGCAGAATCATTGTTGGGGGTGCATCTGAGTGGCTGAAACTTGTTGACAATGCCTGCATGCCCAGCTGGGGGCTAGTGTGGCCAACGTGGTTTGCATTATCGTGGCATGCTGTGCTGTGAAGGAGAAAGAGAATACTTCCATATGGAGCAGGCGTGCAAAGCTGGTACGGATAACTGGATCCCTCCCACATGCACACTGGTCCTGGTTTCCCAGCAGGGAAGGGAAATCCAGGATGTCATACGTTCACAAATCCTGGAACAGTGGGGACCCAGGAGGTAACTTCTGTGACTGTGCGGAGGAACTTGTCACCCTACGCTGCTTTGGGGAAAAACGCAAGATGACATTGGCACTTATATCCACATACTTCCCTGATAGCGGTGATTATAGCACTGCAAACCCACACCCCTCGTGCATGCTAGCTTTTTCACTGTTCCCTCTGCACATGCTTCAAGGACTCAGATGTAGACAGTAAGGGGTTATGGCACAACTATGCATATGTATATGTGTACAGTTGCTAGTGTAGACATACCCTAGGAGGGTATTACTTACAGGAACTGCCTCAGAGATCACTCATTTTGTTCTTCTTGGGTTCATTGCACTTCTTTTCTGCCAGTTTTAACATCAAAGACAGAAAGAGTGCCTTGATCCTTGTGTCTCTTTCCTTCCTTGGTCAGTCTTACTTCTCCTAAGATTAATGTACTCTATGGCAAATTCTGGTTCTTAATATTTTTATTATTAATAATAGTCTAATTGTACACTATGTGAAATAATGTCATGTTAAAGGAGGTACCTACACATCTCAGGGCAAAGGGATTTGCACACATACATTCCCTGTGTCCAAACTAAAATTATTTTGAGTGTTGATATTTAATTATATTAGGTAGATATGTATTGAAATATGTTAATTTCTTATGTTCATTTGTTGTTATAATCTAGAACAAAGATGATTATAGTTTCAATATGCCCGTGATGTGATGTTTGCCACCCCTTCCTCCCAGCCAAGAAGTGGTTAATGAGGCTGAGAAGGGGCAAATTAACCAGATGGGCCACAGCTGAGGGGAATTAGGTGTCCTAAGTAACCCCTGAATGATGAAGAAGCCCAGTTGAGAAGGAACAGGCAAGGCTAATATAAAACCAGGAAGTTCAGCAGCAGAAGGGTGCTGCAGTGATGGAGGCTTCTAGCCAGTCTCTGGCTAGGAGAGTTAGATGTCTGTCTGGGGTGTGGGAAAAGGTTCAGGGAAGTGGCAGTAAGGTTTAAGATGGTGCAGAGGCTGGCTGCCAATTGGAGGTTCCCTGAGCTGGAACCCACTGTGGACGAAGGGTCTGGGTTCCCTTACCAGCTCCTGGAGAAATGGCATAGTCTGAGCAGTGAATGGGAAGACTGCCTGAGACAGTTTGTAAGGGGAGGAATATACAGTGATCTAGCTAGAGGGCTGAGTCACAAAGAGGAAGTGCATGGAGTCCCAGAGAGCGAGTGGGACAGTGGCAAAAGCAAGAAGACAGAATGGGAGTGTCAGACCTGAAGGAGTTAACCTAATAGTGAGTGAACCCTGTTACAACATGATTACTTTGATTTAAATAATACTGGATTCTGGGGCTCAAAAATAATGTAGATGCAATGTTAATGCAATGTTTAAGGTTGCACACTGAAAATAACACTTGCATTTTCTGTGTATTTTTATGATTCCTCCAGCAATAATAACTCCATGGAGAAGGGAATAGCAAAGACAAGATCACTTGGTTACTCAGTGAGGCATGTACACATGCCTTGATAATCCAATTAACTGTGTTATCAATTGCTGTCTTTCCTCCCGCTCCCCACTTGCACTTTTTGGGCAAGAAAGCAGAAGTGAGGTTGCATGGTGGATTTGAATATGGCAAGGGAAGTGGTTTTGGGAGGGTGTTCCAAGCATAAGGGGCAGCATGGAACGAGGCACAGAAGTACCGATTCAGGAAGACACTTGAGCATTTGTTTAAATGGTTTCCTATTCAGAAAAGGACTTAAGCACAAATTGAACCTTAAAACATGTGCTTAAGTGCTGTCCTGAATCAGGATGCTGTCCTGAGGGCCAGAGGCATTTTGAGAAGGAAGAAAATACTTGGGATCAAAGTTGGTGGTGTTGGCTAAGCAGAGGGGCGAGGGAATGGAAGAAGAGCTTGTATGAGAGATCAAGGAACTAAGGTGTATGACCTACATTTTGAAGGCAAAGGCTGAACTTGATGTCCACACAGTATTTCCTCCTCCTGTTGGGGAAAAGGTAGCATGTAGGTTAGGGTACGGGACTGGGACCTTGGAGATGGGTTCTGTTGCCTGCTCTGTCACAGTCTCCTTGCAGGACCTTCAGTAAGAAACTGTGCCTTTCTGTGACTCAGCGTCCACATCTGTTAAATGGAATAATTATTTCCCTTGGAGGGTGCTGTGAAAGTGAGGCTATATCTGCACTACAGTAGCACAGCTACAGCACTACAACTGTGCCGTTGTGGTATAGACACTTACCACAGCAATGAAAGGGGTTTTCCCATCACTGTGATAAATCCATCCCCTAGAGAGGCTGTAGCTAGGTTGATCAAAGAATTCTTCTGTTGACCTAACTGTGTCTACAGTGAGGGTTAGGTTGACCTAATTACAGGGTGTAAAACTCTTCACAGGCCTGAGCAATGTAGCTAGGTAGACCTAAGTTTTAGGCATAGGCCAGATCTTAGTTATCCCATTCTACTTATTGTGGTGTTTTGTCTCTGAATCCCTGTAAGGAAGACTTGAGGAAACCACCTCTGTAAAAGTAAGGTTATTCCCTTGCTCTTCTTCCTCCTCTTCCTCTATCTCCTCTCCCAGCCCACCCTCCTACTGTTTTGTACTTCCTGGACCCAAAGCTACAGGAGTGACCTACGAACAAACTTACCGAGGCAAACTGGTGTAGCTATCTGTACCTAGCTAGATACACCATTTACTTCCACAATATTTGTAAACTGCTTTGAGATTGTTTTTGGCTGGATGGTACCATATAAGAGCAAAGTGGTGGTGGCAATAGTAGTTTGTTAAAAATGCATCGCTTTATATTACTGTTTGTATTAAAATAGATATGAATAGTATGAGTGCACAATAGATTGAGGTAATGTTGTTGTCACTTTTAAAAGTGACTTGCAAAGGGGGGAAAAAAGTTTGCCTGTTTCTGGCTTTACCACTTTAAAGAGTGCTTGACTGTTCGTTTTTGCTTTTTCCAACCATAATATCAGGAATGTCAAGCTTGGTCCTCTGTTGTTGTTGGTTGGTGGTGTTGTAGGATATATGACTAGAGCAGAGTGAAATCGGCATTTCTGTCCTTCAGGAAATTCCAGTATTTCAACAACAGAAAAAACAAGAAATTTAAAATATCCACTCTTCATGGAATAAAAGTTTTAAAGAATTTCGATTCAGAAATCGTGAAATGTTTCATTTTTGGCATTTTCAACTGAGATGATTTGATTTTTTTTTTTGATATCCCAAATTGAAATGTCTTGTTTGAATATGATGCACTATTCTGCTTGGTCAGGGGAGAGATTTTATTGCATCAGGGTGGTGTAGTCCCCCATCCTGGAGGAGGGAATGGGGGCATAAGGCATCTGAATTACTGCTCCCAGAAGTCAATACACCATCATAGGGAAATGCTGTTAACATTAAACTAACTTGCAACAAAATATTTCAAATCAGTTCAACAAGCCAGAATATTTTATTCTGGATCAGTTTGACCCAAATCAAAATGTTTTTTATTTAGGTTTTCCTGACAAAGTTATTTACTGTGGCAAAATCAAAATTTTCCCATACAAAATTTCAATTTTGCATAAATTGCATTTTCTGTTGCAAAATCATTCCTATGGAAAATTCTCAACCAGCTCTACATAGGACTGATCCAAAATCCATTTAAGAGTCATCTTAAACCCACCCCCCCATCTCCACACATAAATACAGAATTTTTGATATTCATAATGATGGGGGGGCAGGGGGAGAGAAATACTTGCTGTTAAGGGCTTTCCCTTTTCCCAGGTTCTTGTCATGCAGAAGTCTGAAGTGCAGGCAATGAGATGTTTATTGGGGTTAATCAGGCAAAAGCATTCATAGCTCTGTATGCCAGCAGAGCCTTTTCCCAGTGTCCCAATTACCCCTTCCTTAGCAGGCATAATTATACCTATAGTGCACACCCTTGGTCCCACACTTTAAACTTTAAGGTCATGTTCTCTTTTGGAGGGTCCGGGGGCTTCAGAACCACCTCTTTGTACCCCGTGGGAGGGGGTAAAATGTGAGGGTGTGGTTCAGTCAGGGACAGGCATTTCTTTGGCTTTTAGTGTTTCTTATACCTTCCCCCTCATCCTCCTTGCCCCTCCCAACTGGTTGCTTGATCTTATCTTGGGAGAGGAGTTGAGGCAGGACTGTCTTTCAAGTGAATACTTGTATATTAAACTCCCACTCTACCCAGCAACACTCTAGCTCATAGGCGCGGGAATGAGAGGTGTGGGGGGTGCTGCAGTGCTCCTGGGGTCCTGGCTGCCAGCCCCGCACGCCTGAGGTCCCAGCCTCTGGCGGGGGACAGGGGTAAGGGGGCTGGCTTTCGGTACCCCCACTATTAAAAATGTGCTAGCACCCCTGCTTTAGCACTCATCTCTTTTTACCCCCTCTGCTTGTGGGCAGATGTAACAGTGTCTTTGTTCTTTGTTCACACATTAGTAAGAATATAAAAATATCAAAAGTCAAATGGGAAAACAAAGTCCAAAATTCTGCCTCAGGCAAATATACAGGCCTGAACACTACATTACTAACACACCTAACACTTGCCTCTTTTTTTTGTTTGGAAAATTTCAGCCATTTGACAAGGGAGCAAGATCAATACCTTAATGCCTTTTGCTAACCTTCCACACCACTTGATATACATGCAGACAGTCAGGGTATGTGTGGCAATACCATGTGATTTGTGACCCCACACAACCACCTGGCCAGCTTTGAATTCTGCAAATAACATGACAAATTGACACACACTTTTTGAAGTCATCCCAATAGCAAAATATTTTTTTGCTCTAATTTTTAGCAAAATTTAAGATGGCTTCCCATTTTGGGAATATCTTGCAAATATGAAAGAAAAGGAAAGGAGTACTTGTGGCACCTTAGAGACTAACCAATTTATTTGAGCATGAGCTTTCGTGAGCTACAGCTCACTTCATCGGATGCATACTGTGGAAACTGCAGAAGAGAACCTGGATTTGTGCTGGAAATGGCCCACCTTGATTATCATGCACATTATAGGGAGAGTGAGTTTGTGTGTGTGTGTTTTTTGGGGAAAAAAAAAGGGGGGGGAGTGAGAGAACCTATATTTGTGCTGGAAATGGCCCACCTTGATTTTCATGCACGTTGTAAGGAGAGTGGTCACTTTGGATAGGCTATTACCAGCAGGAGAGTGAGTTTGTGTGTGTGGTTTTTGGAGGGGGGTGAGGGGGTGAGAGGACCTGGATTTGTGCAGGAAATGGCCCACCTTGATTATCATACACATTGTGAAGAGAGTGGTCACTTTGGATGGGCTATTACCAGCAGGAGAGTGAGTTAACCTGGATTTGTGCTGGAAATGGCCCAACTTGATGATCACTTTAGATAAGCTATTACCAGCAGGAGAGTGGGGTGGGAGGACGTATTGTTTCATGGTCTCTGTGTATATAATGTCTTCTGCAGTTTCCACAGTATGCATCCGATGAAGTGAGCTGTAGCTCACGAAAGCTCATGCTCAAATAAATTGGTTAGTCTCTAAGGTGCCACAAGTACTCCTTTTCTTTTTGCGAATACAGACTAACACGGCTGTTACTCTGAAACCTTGCAAATATGGAAACCAGCGTATCTTAATGAGAAAAAACTTACCTTTTGCCTTACCCTTCTTGTAGTAATCTGCAATAAAGAGAATTTAAAATGTTTGTGTAGAACATTTAAATATCAAGTATATGCAACAAAACACAGACATTCAGATAATTATATTAATGTGATTTATATTGGTATTTAAGGGGAAACTGTTAAGCTTGCAACTCAGAATTTGACCTACTGATATAATCTATATTATAATAGTTACAATATAGCAGATGGAAATCCTCTGAATTCTAATGAAAAGAAATAGCCATTGCTGTGGCTGAAAAATTCAAGGAAAAAGAGGCCTGGCAAATATGACACCTACAATATTTCATGCACATTTGCTGCAGAGTCATCCAGCAGCAAAGAGAAAATTATAAACCAACCCTTTTATCAACAGAGCAGTATTCAGTTTATCATGGAAGTTGGTGTATAAACAAAGTTAATGAGGCAGAGACATGTTAGTTATAAGGGGTAAATATGGGGATTCTACTTTGTTTGCCACTTTATGAAGCCATTCAAACATATGCTGTTTGGTAGCATTTTTACATCCACTTTGCACAGCAGTAAATCACTACACAAAGATGGAGACAATGGAGAATCAAGCCCAATATATTCAATAGAGCAAATAAGAGGTACTGTAGTTAGTATTTCTCTTAGATTCTTGACCCAGTTCTGCAAATCACTCGCTGTACGACCTTGGGTAATTTAACCTGTTTTCCTATCTGTAGTTTCTCCCAGGCTCAATCAGACTTATTCAATCAATACATATTTTCTAAGTATTTTGAGACAGCCCAACTCCAATGAAAGAGGCTTTTAAAATACAAATAAACAGAGGGACAGATACACCCATTAAGCTGGGCTTACGGCTGCTTTGCCTGACCAGAGTATAGCATTGAACTTGGCCTAAAATGTTTAGAAAGTAGAAATGGATAAATTGGGAGAGGGTAATAGATAGTGGAGCAATAAAACTATTTTTTAAAATGTGGTTAATGGGTCTCTCTTTTGATATGTTTGTCACTGAATTCCTTAAAGACTCAGATCACCTAGCATTCATATTAATGTACATTGCTCTATAAAGTGTTCTCAGTTTATAATTTAAATACTAACAGTAAAGAAGTAGGAAGATTATAACATTTGCCTGTAAACTCACTCATCCATGCAGCGTGAATTGTAAAGTTAACCATCAGTGAGTTGTTGCTCTCAGCTATACTAGGCAAATCAGGCGTAACTCCCATGGCTACCTCCCCATTGGCTCCAGAGTAATGGAAAGCAGAATCTGGTCCCATATTTTAATTGTTATTAAAACAATCTGAAAACTAAAAACAAAGATTTGTGTGCTGACATTATAATGAAACCATAACAGCAACTAGAGTCCAATTGATGCATAAAGAGAGGATGCAGGTGTGAGTTGTAATTACTTCGGCAGCTTGGAATGAGAGTAGTTCAGGGTTGATAGAGAAGGATATGGAGTAATCTGGAGAGAGATCATTGAATGCATCATCCTGTAAATAGATAATGAGAGGAGAGAAGATTTGCAACAATCATGGGCGGAAGCAGGGGGAGTTGCTGGAACAATTATGTAATAACTAAACTAATAGTTTTATAATGAAGCAATTACAAAGGTTTGGAGACATCACATTTTAGATCATTTTATGTACAATACATATATTAAGCATTGTTATTAGAAGATAGTAGATTACTTTTAGAAATCCCACATGCTGAATAGCTGAGAACATAATTTGGTAAATATTAAAAGGGCATTCTTCCTCTTCTGAAGCCACAGATAATGTTGCCAAGAATTCTCTCATATTTTAGCTATTACAGTCTGAGTTCTAGAACTCCTGGAACTCACTCCTGCATGGAATAAAGAGTAGGTACTAATTTCAGTGTACTCAGAACTAAAGTCAAGCAGCATCCCTTTGATTTTTAGCTTTCTCTCAAGCTTTGCACATATAGACACTTTGGCCCTTTCCCCCATCTATCTGTGTCCCAAACTATAAACTAATCAGGTTGTTTCTCCTCAAGGCTGGGAAGAAATACTTTCATTTATTTTTAAATATTAAGGAAGTACTACCATATTATGGTATGGGAGCATAGAAGTGCTTAGAGGTAAGGTAAAACACTATTGCATTTGTTTATTTACTTCTGCTCTTTGCTAGGTCTTAATTTGAAACTACATCTTTAGATTTGTCTCCATTCAGGTACTTTGGCACGTTCTTTCTTTGAATTGGCTTAATTCTGTCTGGACTTCAGTTCAATGCTGTCAAGTTCAGACAGATGAAATGACATTAATGGGTCTGATTCTCTTGCACTTTGTGTAGCCATGTACGTTTATACAAAGTGAGTGTTAGTCTGCCAAATCAAAATTATCCACTCTCATTCATTGGCAACATTCTACCTCACTTTATATTCATTGTTCATAGGTATAAATGGCTGTTCAAGGCAGTGGAGAATCAGGCCCAGTGGGACAGATCTCGGTTGCACCACTGATATGCCCTACATGTGGCTTAAATACACTTTTCTCCCTCTTAACCCAAGCTGCACTAAATGTGGTTGAAATGCAGCCAGGGACTTGGGAGAAATCCAAATCTTGTGATTGGGATGGGGGCGTGCCCCATCACGATCCGGAAAAGGCTAATGAGCTCCCCAGGGCTCAGTTGGTACTAAATAGGCACACCTGCAGAGTCTGCTGTACTTGGAGGAAATGAGCTTAAAAGGGAGATTTTGTCACAGGAACAGTTAGCTGAGTCTTGCAACTGAGCTCTGGGATGAAAATGGTGTGTGACTCTGCTGCCTACCGAGCCAGGTACAAGCTGATTGCAGTAAGGAGGCATTGAAGATAAGCCCTGACCTCAGGTCTAACTGTACTTCTGGACATTTTTGAAACACTTAGACCAAGAGTTCCGATAATTGGAAGGATATTTTAAAGGGCAGAGTTTCTGAAAATACTCAAATGGGACCTAAAAAGGTCTAGCTTGTGATAATGATGAACAGCATCATGAGAAGATGGCTATATCCATAATTTTTTTTTTCCCTTTCTATTCAAGAATCGGGTATCAGTAAGCCTTTTTCAAAGGATACGAACATTAGTTCCACAGTGAAAGTCCAGGAGATCTAGAAGTTTATGAAGCGTTAAATGAGAGGTATCAAGCATTCAGCAGTTTCTGATTATTGTTTTATTACATATATCTAAGCACTATTCTATCTGGATGCATAGAATAGCAGTACAGTTTTACTGCATAACTGTTCTTCTCTTTCTTATAAGAGCTGGTAACACCACCTATTAAGACTGCTTGACACTTCCAATAGAGCCTATTATCAGTTGCTTGTAATTTTGCCAAATTACAACCCTTTTGGCTGAAGATTTCCATGCTGGATGTCTGCCTCAGACTGAATTGTTCTGGGAATAGTTGAGCCATTTCAAAGAATAAAGCTATGGAAAATATTTTGCTCTCATTAAAAATTTCAAATTTCTGGCACCCTCTTCTTGGAAAAACTGTCATGCCTCCAAGTTTGGAGCAGGGACTTTAAATATGGCAGGCAGTGGTCTTTGTTAGGAATGTGCCTCTGATCATCCCATGAAAACCTGCACAAATTTGGCCAAGTAAGCCTTTGGGGGGGAAAAAAAATAGCAGTTTGCACCTGCTCAATAGAGGCTTAAATTTTGGCAGCTAAATTCCCTGAAGATTTCATCTGCACTGGGCATGCTCCAGGCTGGGGCTGAGCAGAACTTTACCTGCAATTGCAGTTGTGGACTGTCTGGGTTGAGGCACTGGTTCTAAGAGCAGGGACGCTGTCTCTTGTGCTCTCAGTGCTTCTGCATTATGATACAGTCCTTAATATCGTGCAGAGGGCCTCATTCAGTGCACAGATCTGATGAGCTCTGGGATGAAGCAGGGTTGTGCAGCAAAGGAGGCTCTGTGTAGGATTCCTTCTTCATTTATTGCAGACTCTGGAACATGTGTTTTTGAATGAAGTAGGGGATTGTAAGAAGAGAAAGGACAGTTTCACATTTGAGACCGAATTGAATTGTCCAGGGTAATATTAACTGTCTTGAACTCTGCCACAAAGTTCCTGTGTGGTGCTAGTAAAGTCATTTAAACCAGATGTTTCAGATGTGGTCACTAATCATGTCCTCATTTTCTGGGTGCCTGACTTGAGACCCTAGGGTCTGACCAGCAGAAGTGCTGAAGTCAGTGGGAGCTGTGCTTTGAACATATATAATGCTAAGTACTCTGAAAAATCAGGTCCTCTGCATCTTGAAATAAGCATCAAAAGTTAGTAGGTACTTTTGACCTTAATATCCTTGTCTGTAAAATGGGGATAATACTACCTCCTCATGTCACAGGAGTATTGTGAAAATAAACAGAATGGTATCCATGTTAGTCTGTATCAGCAAAAACAACGAGGAGTCCTTGTGGCACCTTAGAGACTAACACATTTATTTGGGCATAAGCTTTCGTGGGCAAAACCCACTTCATCAGATGCATGGAGTGGAAAATACAGAGGCAGATATAAATACACAGAACATGAAAAGATGGGAATTGCCTTACCAAGTGTGTGTTGGAGGTCAGTGTTAACAAGCCAATTCAGTTAATGTGGAAGTGGCTATTCTGAACAGTTGACAAGAAGGGGTGAATACCAAGGGAGAAAAAAATCACTTTGGTAGTGCTAATGAGGCCAATGTAATCAAGGTGGCCCATTTCAAACAGTTCACAAGAAGGTGTGAGTATCAGCAGGGGGCAACTAGTTTTTTGTAGTGACCCATCCACTCCTAGTCTTTATTCAGGCCTAATTTGATGGTGTCCAGTTTGCAAATTAATTTCTCGTTGGAGTCTGTTTTTGAAGTTGTTGTTGAAGAATTGCCACTTTAACATCTGAGTGTCCAGGGAGACTGAAATGTTCTCCAACTGGTATTTGAATGCTATAATTCTTGACATCTGATTTGTGTCCATTTATTTTTGTTTTGTGTAGAGACTGTCCAGTTTGGCCAATGTAAATAGCAGAGGGGCATTGCTGGCACATGATGGCATATATATTCTATGATATCTATGATCACATTGGTAGATGTGTGGGTGAAGGGGCCCCTGATGGTGTGGCTGATGTGGTTAGGTCCTATGATGGTGTCTCTTGAATAGATATGCAGACAGAGTTGGCAATGGGGTCTGTTGCAGGGATTGGTTCCTGGGTTAGTGTTTTTTGTTGTGTGGTGTGTAGTTGCTGGTGAGTATTTGCTTCGGATTGTGGGGGGGCTGTTTGCATGTAAGGACTGGCCTGTATCCCAAGGTCTGTGAGAGTGAGGGATTGTCCTTCAGAATAGGTTGTACATCCTTGATGATGCATTGGAGAGGTTTTAGTTGGGGGCTGTAGGTGACAGCTAGTGGCGTTCTGTTACTTTCTTTGTTGGGCCTGTCCTGTAGTAGGTGACTTCTGGGTACCCTGCTGGCTCTGTCAGTCTGTTTCTTCACTTCATCAGGTGGGTACTGTAGTTTTAAGAACACTTGATAGAGATCCTGTAGGTGTTTGTCTCTGTCTGAGGGATTGGAGCAAGTGCGGTTGTATCTTAAAATTTGGCTGTAGACAATGGATCGTGTGGTGTGGTCTGGAGGCATGTAGGTAAGTATAGCGGTCAGTAGGCTTCCAATATGGGGTGGTGGTTATGTGACTCACTTATTTGTATTTATAGTGTCTAGGAAGTGGATCTCTTGTGTGGACTAGTCCAGGCTGAGGTTGATGGTGGGGTGGAAATTGTTGAAATCCTGGTGGAATTCCTCAAGGGCTTCTTTTCCATGGGTCCAGATGATGAAGATGTCATCAATGTAGCACAAGTAGAGGAGGGGCATTAAGGGATGAGAGCTGATGAAGCATTGTTCTAAGTCAGCCATAAAAATGTTTGGCATACTGTGGGGCCATGCAGGTACCCATTGCAGTCCAGCTGACTTGAAGGTATAAATTGTCCATGTCAAGGTACCTCCCCCACTCTGAACTCTAGGGTACAGATGTGGGGACCTGCATGAAAACCTCCTAAGCTTACTTTTACCAGCTTAGGTTAAAACTTCTCCAAGGTACAAATTAATTTTATCCTTTGTCCTTGGAATATCCACTGCCACCACCAAACTGTAACTGGGTTTACTGGGAAATGTAGTTTGGACACGTCTTACCCCCCCAAAATCCTCCCAACCTTTGCATCCCACTTCCTGGGAAAGGTTTGGTAAAAATCCTCACCAATTTGCATAGGTGACTACAGACCCAAACCCTTGGATCTGAGAACAAGGAAAAAGCATTCAGTTTTCTTACAAGAAGACTTTTAATAGAAATAGAAGTAAAGGAATCACCCCTGTAAAATCAGGATGGCAGATACCTTACAGGGTAATTAGATTCAAAACATAGAGAATCCCTCTAGGCAAAACCTTAAGTTACAAAAAAGACACACAGACAGGAATAGTCATTCTATTCAGCACAATTCTTTTCTCAGCCATTTAAAGAAATCATAATCTAACACATACCTAGCTAGATTACTTACTAAAGTTCTAAGACTCCATTCCTGGTCTATCCCCAGCAAAAGCAGCATATAGACAGACCCAGACCCTTTGTTTCTCTCCCTCCTCCCAGCTTTTGAAAGTATCTTGTCTCCTCATTGGCCATTTTGGTCAGGTGCCAGCGAGGTTACCTTTAGCTTCTTAACCCTTTACAGGTGAGAGGATTTTTCCTCTGGCCAGGAGGGATTTTAAAGGGGTTTACCCTTCCCTTTATATTTATGAACCCCAAATCTGAAATAGTTGTGGGTGAGGAAAAAGTCACAAAGTTCAGCCACCAGGTTTGCTGTGACATTATTGGGGATACTGTTCCTGACAGCCTGTAGTCCATCTATACTGGCATTAGAAAAGGGCAACTACAATGATTAGGGCTTTGAAATGGAGAGATTAAAGAGGCTAGGACTTTTCAGCTTGGAAAAGAGGAGACTAAGGGGGGATATGAGAGAGGTATATTAAAATCATGAGTGGTGTGGAGAAAGTGAATAAGGAAAAGTTATTTACTTGTTCTCATAATAGAAGAACTAGGGGACACCAAATGAAATTAATGGGTAGGAGGTTTAAAACAAATAAAAGGAAGTCCTTCTTCACTCAGCGCACAGTCAACCTGTGGAACTCCTTGCCTGAGGAGGTTGTGAAGGCTAGGACTATAACAGGGTTTAAAAGAGAACTGGATAAATTCATGGAGGTTAAGTCCATTAATGGCTATTAGCCAGGATGGGTAAGGAATGGTGTCCCTAGCCTCTGTTTGTCAGAGGGTGGAGATGGATGGCAGGAGAGAGATCACTTGGTCATTACATGTTAGGTTCACTCCCTCTGGGGCACCTGGCATTGGCCACTGTCGGTAGACAGAATACTGGGCTGGATGGACCTTTGGTCTGACCCAGTATGGCCATTCTTATGTTATATTTGTGTGGAATGTTGGTGTAGAGGGCTTCTACATCCATAGTGGCGAGGATGGTTTTTTCTGGAAGATCACCAAAGGATTGTAGTTTCCTCAGGAAGTCAGTGGTGTCTCGAAGATAGCTGGGAGTGCTGGTAGCGTAGGGCCTGAGGAGAGAGTCTTCATAGCCAGACAATCCTGCTGTCATGGTGCCAATGCTTGAGATGATGGGGCATCCAGGATTCCCAGGTTTATAGAATACCCCTAGTCAGGGCTCTAGTGGTGTGTCTGTGTAGATTTGTTCCTGTGCTGCATCAGGGAGTTTTTTGAGCAGATGGTGTAGTTTCTTTTGGTAACCGTCAGTGGGATCAGAGGGTAATGGCCTGTAGAATATGGTGTCAGAGTTGCCTAGCAGCCTCTCGTTCATAATGTTTTAGTAATGTTTGATGTGTTCAGATATTATAGTGAGGGGCACCATAGACAAGCCCATAAGGAAATCAATAATTGTGTTCAGAGAAGGATTAAATATTCTGCAGTAAATAAGATCTGGGACAACACACTGAATGAGACTAAAACAAAATATTGAATCGCTTGCTCATTAAGTGAGGACAGTCTATCGCTATCCCCTGCACTGAATGAGGCAGGGGTGCTGGAAAAATGTGATCCTGTAATAAAGAATGTAATATCCTACAGATGAACAAGGGGGCAAATTAAAGTTGCATAGGAACTTCCTAACTTGAGTGCTTGACTTAGAAATCTTAAATGCTCTTCTAATGTAGCTGTTTTTTGTAATTTATAATAATCACTTGAGGGTTGATTCTCCACCAAACTCCTAGTTTTACGCTACTATAATGCCTTTAATTTAGTGGACTTAAACATTGCAAAAGTTTAAGTTGTTTTTTAAGACTCACATCTGTGCATGCTGTGTCTTAAGCAGACTGGATTTCTGCACCATTCCATTTCAGAGACCATCACCCATGGTTGGCAACGCTGGCATAGTGAAAGTAGCTTGCCTCTGGCTAATGCTTCACTCTCTTTATTCAGCTCTCAGCTGCTCATTATTCTATTTTCAGAAGCCAAAAATCCATTGGGAAGAAAATGGATCAAGTACCAGAAATATTAATCAATAGTTCATACATCAATTATTGAATAAATTTGTGAATATTATTGGACTGCTCTAGTTAGGACTTTCACAAACGTGTGAATGTTTTGGATATTTAACAAATTCTTTCCCTAGTCTTACTCTTCCATTCTCGCTATCTTTAGCATTTCCTCTTTCCACTGCTTTATTCATAAGGTGATGGGCTTATCACTCTGCTCAGTAATAATGTGATTCCTATCCTTGCTAGGTAGGGGTGTGTGTGTGTGTGTGGGGGGGGGGGGAATTCTTCGTTATGTAGAAACATTCATTCCTTAATTTATGGTGTTATGTATTATTCAGTGACTGCTCTTTGCTCCAACAGGTTCTATATCATCCTACACATTTCAAAAATTGTTTAAATTGCAATAAAATAGTATTCAACTCACTTATCTGGTGAATTTGTCTTTTGATTTTTTTCTCTTAACAAAGCCAGTGTTTTGTCCTGAAGGAGGTTTTTCAGGACCCTTGTAGAACAAGTTACAATTTGCCAATATTTCTTAAAATAAAAAACCTTGGGAGCATTTAAATATTGTCTATTTCCTGGAAAAATCTTTAGATATACAAAGAAATAACATGGAATCTGTTTCTCATTCGGGGCCTGACCAAAAACCCATTGAAGTCAATGGGAAAGACTCCCATTGACCACACTGTATGTTGGAATGGGGCTTCCATGTGCTATTAATTCTTCAGAAGGTGGATAACCAACCAAAGCTCTATGGACTGACTTTCTCCCCTCCCCCCACCCCCCCACTTCAAAGCTTTCTGTCTCAGAGCTGGTCCTAGGGAATGAGATTGGCAAGAGGCTCCCACATGCAGTGTTACTTCCCTTCTTCCTCCCCGCCCATCAGTGATCACCTCAGATTAGCTGAAAGAAAGCAAGTCTTTCTATTTTAAATATTCAAAAAATGAAGAGGTGAGTATTTGAGGAAGAAGAGTGAGTGGTAGAATCCTCTTTGTAGAAGGTGGGGAGAAGTAGGATTAACTGAAAAATCTTTCCCCCTAACTCACAGAATCAAACTCCTAGAAATGTAGGGCTGGAGGGTCTAGTTAAGACTTCAGTAGGTCAAGTCCAGCCCACTGCACTGTAAACCTAATCCAACCCTGACAGGTGTTTGTTTGGTGGTTTTTAAAAACAGATTAGACAATGAGGATTCCACAGTCTCTTATCAACCTGTCCAAGTGCCTAGCTTATCCTTTTTGGTTAAGTTCCCCCCTCCCTGATTCACCCTTGCTGCAGATTAAGTCCATTACTTTTCCCAATTTCAGGGGACAGGGAGAACGATTGGTCACTGACCACTTTTTTTTTTTTTTTTTTTTTTTTTGTAACAGCTCTTAATATATTTGAGGGGGGACCTGATTTTTTTTTTTTTAAAGGTTTCAGAGTAGCAGCCATGTTAGTCTGTATTCGCAAAAAGAACAGGAGTACTTGTGGCACTTTAGAGACTAACAAATTTATTTGAGCATAAGCTTTCGTGAGCTACAGTTCACTTCATCCAGGTATTTTTCCACTGAATGCATCAGATGAAGTGAGCTGTAGCTCACAAAAGCTTATGCTCAAATAAATTGGTTAGTCTCTAAGGTGCCACAAGTCCTCCTTTTCTTTTTCTTTTTTCTTTTTTTTTTTTTCTAAAGGTTACACATGCCCAGTTTTTTAACCTTTCCTCATAGGTTAGATTTTCTAAACTGAATTTTGTTGCTCTCCTCTGGACTCCCTCCAGTTTGTCCACAACTTTCCTGAAGTGTGGCACCCAGAACTGGAGACAATATTCCAGCTGACACCTCAACAGTGCCAGGTAGTGGGACAGTTACCTCTGGAGTCTTGCATATGACATTACAGTTAATACACCCTCAGAATATTACCCTTTTTTTGCAACTGCATCATTGTTGACTCATATTCAATTTGCGATCCACTATAATACCCCGTTCCCCTTCAGCAGTTCTACTGCCTATCTGGGTATTCCCCATTTTATATTTGTGCATCTGATTTTTTTTCTTAAGTACAGTGCTTCACACTTATGTGGTTGGAGTCTACAAATCTGACCTAAAACTTAGGTAGGAAAAGGTTAAGACCCCTGCCTGCACACAGTCAAACTCGCCATGCTCGTGGTCAGTTGTGAGAAATCTCAATAATGGAGAGACCCATTCAAAGCTGCAGTAACTAATAACGGCAAGGCCAACTGTAAAGAGGGAGGAACAGGAAGAGAAGGGGCAGAAGAGCTTGGGACTGCTAAGGAGCAACAATTCTCAGTCGGCTTGCCACCCAGCCACACTAGTTAGCGCCAGACTGCTTCTGAGACTTGTCGCCCTCTTGGTGGGGCAAGGGAGGTACTCAGATGAAAGTCCTGAGGATCAAGGACCTTTTAAAATTTCTATCCTTATAGATAAGGCCCTACTAAATTAATGGCCGTGAAAAACACGGCATGGACCACGAAATCTGGCCTTCCACCCGGTGAAATCTGGTCTTATAGAGATTTCATGGGGGAGGCCAGTTTCTCAAATTGGGGTCCTGACCCAAAAGGGAGTTGTAGGGGAGTAGCAAGGTTATTTTCAGGAAGTTGCGGTATCTCCACCCTTACTTCTGCACTGCCTTCAGAGCTGGGTGGCCGGAGAGTGACAGCTGTTGGGCAGGCACCCAGCTCTGAAGGCTGCACCCCACCAGCAGCAGCGCAGAATAAGGGTTGCTGCCTTCAGACGTGGGTGGCTGGAGAGTGGCAGCAGCTGCTGACTGAGGGCCCAGCTCTACAGGCAGCAGTATAGAAGTAAGGGTGGCAATACCCTACCATGCCATCCTTACTTCTGCACTGTGCTGCCCGTGGCTCTGCCTTCAGAGCTGGGCTCCTCGGCTAGCAGCCACTGCTCTGCAGCTGCCCAGCTCTGAAGGCTGACAGCAGCAGCACAAAAGTACAGATAGCAGTACCGCAACCTCCCTACAACAATCTCGCAACCCCCTCCACTACCCAACTCCTTTTTGGGTCAGGACACCTACAGTTACAACACCATGAAATTTCAGATTTAATTAGCTGAAATCATGAGATTTGTTTTATTTTTACTTTTTTAATCTTATGACTGAAATTGACCAAAATGGACCATGAATTTGGTAGGGCCTTATTTATAGAATCCTAGACTATCAGGGTTGGAAGGGAACTCAGGAGGTCATCTAGTCCAACCCCCTGCTCAAAGCAGGACCTAATCCCCAACTAAATCATCCCAGCCAGGGCTTTGTCAAGCCTGACCTTAAAAACCTCTCAAGATGGAGATTCTATCACCTCCCTAAGTAACCCATTCCAGTGCTTCACCACTCTCTTAGTGAAAGTTTTTCCTAATATCCAACCTAAACCTGCCCCACTGCATCTTGAGACCATTGCTCCTTGTTCTGTCATCTGCCACCACTGAGAACAGTCTAAATCCATCCTCTTTGGAACCCCCTTTCAGGTAGTTGAAATCAACTATCAAATCCCCCCTCATTCTTCTCTTCCACAAACTAAACAATCCCAGTTCCCTAAGCCTCTCCTCATAAGTCATGTGCTCCAGCCCCCTAATAATTTTTGTTGCCCTTCACTGGACTCTTTTTTTTTTTCTTTTCTAATTTTTCCCCATCCTTCTTGTAGTGTGGGGCCCCAAACTGTACACAGTACTCCAGATGAGGCCTCACCAATGCCGAATAGAGGGGAATGATCATGTCCCTCAATCAGCTGGCGATGCTCCTACTAATACAGCCCAAAATGCCATTAGCCTTCTTGGCAACAAGGGCACACTGACTCCTATCCAGCTTCTCGTCCACTGTAACCTCTAGGTCCTTTTCTGCAGATCTGCTGCCTAGCCACTTGGTCCCTAGTCTCTAGCGATGCATGGGATTCTTCCATCCTAAGTGCAGGACTCTGCACTTGTTGAACTCCATCAGATTTCTTTTGGCCCAATCCTCTAATTTGTCTAGGTCCCTCTATATCCTATCCCTACCCTCCAGCATATCTACCACTCCTCCCACTTTAGTGTCATCTGCAAACTTGCTGAGGGTACAATCCACGCCATGCTCCAGATCATTAATGAAGATATTGAACAAAACCGGCCTGAGGACCGACCCTTGGGGCACTCCGCTTGATACCGGCTGCCAACTAGACATGGAACCACTGATCACTAATGGCCCTGCCTTTCTTGTTGGTTGAAACTCTTCAGGTCAAGAAGTGACCCAGAGTGCCTGAGGCAGATTTTGCACAAAACTGTGGTCATCAAAGCTGGCAGGTGGCACGACAAGTTGGATCTGTTTTGTTTTTTCTCAACATAGAAGCCCATCTCCAGTCCCCCTCCAAAAAGTCCCCACAAATGAAGGTGAATCAGTTCCTACAGTGACTAGCTAACTCACAAGCACACCGGAAGCAGAAAATTGTCTGAGCAGCTGGTGGCACACCAACAGGTGTTACAACATGTGACCAACCTGCTGCCTTTACAAAGTCACTTGGACCCTGCCCTAGCAGGAGTTGTGCCTATCAATCTGGAGAGCATCCCTATCTCAAACTTCCCAACATGGTGGTAGACCACCTTGAGTCCTTTCTGATCTCTTTTTGAGAATTGCACTCCATGTGCTTTTTGAAAATATGCTTATGAAATTGAATATGATGTAACTGGAATATGCTTTATGCAAAAGGTATCATTACAAGGCTTATAATCTATGGAGTGTGTTTATCCTATTTGTATGAATGTATCATTTCTATGTCTGGAGTTGGGAGAATAAGATATAAACTTGTATTACTGATATAAACATATTAAGTGGAAGCCATTAAGGGTGCTTCAGAATCAATGAACTGTAAATGGCTCTGTTTACTTGCAAACCTTCCTGTGTACATGTGGGCCAGCCCTGAAAGAATGGAGGCTAGGGTCTTACAGGACATGTGGCCATGTCACATGATACTGGAATCCATCTTAAATCTGGTACTTTTCCATTTAGAAGGAGGGGTGAGGACCCAGAGAGACAAAAGATTCCTGCCTTGTGCCAAAGCTATAAATGGGGGTGGAGCAGGACAAGGGCAGCCAGTCATGAGAGAACCCCTAGTTACCACCTGAGATGGCTGCTGGAACTAACTAGGACTGTGCCGGGGTAAGGATTGGGCCCAGTCTAGAAAGGAGTCAAGTCTGAAAGAAGCTTATTGGAACATCTCTGAGATATTACCTGTAATCAGTTTCTTAATGTATTAGTCTTAGACTTGCATGTGTTTTTTTTTTTTTTAATTTATTTATTTTATTTTGCTTGGTAACGTACTTTGTTCTCTCTATTATTACTTGGAACCACTTAAATCCTACTTTTTATACTTTTTTGTTTATTAGTAAACTCAGAGTAAGTGATTAATACCTGGGGGAGCAAACAGCTGTGCATGTCTCTCTATCAGTGTTATAGAGGGTGGACAAGTTGAGTTTATCCTGTATAAGCTTTATAACGAGTAAAACTAATTTTATTTGGGGTTTAGATCCTATTGTGAGCTGGGTGTCTGGGTGCTGGAGTCAAGTAACCTGCAAAGCTGTTTTCACTTAAAGTCTGCCACTTTGGCAGCGTGGACAAGACCTGGGTCTATGTTGCAGCAGACTAGCATGGCTGGCTCAACAAAGCAGGGTTCTGGAAGTCCTAAGCTGGCAGGGAAGATGGGCTCAGAGGTAATTTCAGCACATCATGTGACAGTCCCAAGGAGATCTATGTCCGAACCCATCACAGTGTGATTGTCTGTCTATTGCTGGAAGTTGTTGGTGTGGCTGCTGCTCTTGGGGCAGCTTCTTTTAGCTCCTCAAGATTCTAAACTGTCACTTCTTCTATACTAGTCTATCAGAAGCTAGACTTTTACTGAGGATGCTCACTGTTGACATCTGGCAACCTTCTCTTTCAACCTGTATGTGACCTTGCACATAAACATTGTTGTTCTTGCACATGCTCTCTTGCATTGTTTTGACTCAAAGCCATGATTACCTCATCTGACCCTACTGCTCATGCTTCAGGTAATTTAATTTGTGGCCATACCTCATTTTACTGGGCATGCTCAGCCCAGGAATTGCTTAACTCAGGTCATGTGACCTACAACATCCAAGGGTAAGTGACCTGCAGTTTTCTCCATGGTAAAATGACTACTGCTTATTGAAGAGAGAAGTCAGAGATAAAATAGAGGTTAGGATTACACAATGGAGTGCAGGGAGTTTTTCGTGTCTCAGGTGGACAAGGGTCCATGTCTTGTAAGCTTGCCAAGCACCTACCACCAAGAAAAAAGTCCACGCCTTCCTAGGGCTAGCAGGGTACTACTGCAGGTTCATACCTCACTTTGCCACCGTAGCAGCTCTGCTAATCAACCAAACTAAAGACCCTGCCCCAAAGTGGGTTATACAGACACCAACTTGCCAGAGAGCTGTCCAAGGCCTCAGACATCCTCTGAAGTCACAGTGTTGTAGCCCTGATTTTCAAGAAGAACTTGTATTACAAACACATGCTCCTGAGTTGGACATAGAGGCAGTTGCATCCCAGGAGGTAGATGCCAAAGAACACCCTACGTTATATCTCAGCAAAAGAAGTTTTTCCATGAGATAAAAGATAGCGTCTGGTAGTCAAATGCTCTGTGGAGACCCTGAGTTATTACCTCTTTGGGAATGTGTTTACATTGGTTTTGGATCATGCACCCTTACTATGGTTGAATGTAATGAAGGAAACAAACACAAATTGTGAGATGATACCTGTCACTACAACCATATGTTTTCCAAGTACCACACTGCCCAGGAATATCTCACTAAAACATACACTATCTTGATAGGTGGACTTTCCCTGATGCACTGAGGCTTCAATCATGAGGGATGGTGTGTGATGGGGGTCTACAAAAGACAGGTAGGAAAAAGTTAAGAACCCCCCCCTGCTTGCAGACAGCCAAATTAACCATGCCCCAGTTCAGCTGTGAGAAATGGCAATTGTGGAGACAGACATCACAGCTGTAGTAATTGATGAGGGTAAGCTCAGCTATAATGGAGGAGGAACAGAGGGAAAGGGGCAGGGACAGAAGAACTTTGGACTGCTAAGGAGACAACTCAATACAAGCCAGCTTGCCAGAGGCTTTAACACCAGATTGTCTCCGAGACTTGTAACCCTTTTGGAAAGCCCTGAGGATCAAGGGCCTTGACTTTTTTTTTTAAATGTTCATAGACTTTCTTGTTATGTTTTTTAAAATCCCTATTGTCTGTATCAAAGAGTAATCCAGATTGAAGTGTGATTTTTGTACACTGCTGTGGTCATCACAACTGACAACTTGTCTCGATTTGAATTTAATCTTGTTGTTTTTAGACCAATTCTCCAAATTGTCAAGGCCCTCTTGAATTTAAATATAGTGTCCTCCAAAGTGCTTGTAACTCTTGCCAACTTTGTGTCATTCTACAGATTTTATAAGCATACTCTCCACTCCATTATCGAAGCTATTAATGAAAACATTGAATGGTACTGGACCCAGGACAGATCCATGCAGGAACCCACTAAATACATCCACTAAGTGTGACAGCAAACTATTGATAACTACTCTTTGAAGACTATCTTTCAACCAGATGTGCACCTACCTTTTAGTAAATTCCTCTAGACCACATTTCCCTAGTTTGCTAAGGAGATTGTCATGTGGGACTATGTCAAAAGCCTTACTAGAATCAAGGTATATCCTGTCTACTAGGTCAGTAACCCTGTCAAAGAAGAAAATTAGATTAGTTTGGCATGATTTTTTTTCTGGACTAATCCATGTTGGCTATTCCTTATAACCCTTATATAATTTTTAGTCTCTAAAAATTCATTAAACCATTGTAACATTTTTCCATCAGTCCACATACTTTTGTTAATCATTATTTGTGTTGTGGCAAAGGCACAGGCTTAGTGAGGGATTGTGATCCCACTGTGCTAAGCACTGAACATAGTAAAAATAACATTTCCTGGTCCTTTATTGGAAAAACTTTCAGTTTGTCAGAGCTTGCCATTCTTAGTGACTTTCTTCTTTCTAACTGTGCTCTAACCTTTTGTTGGTTCTCCTGTTGACTTTTACCTATCTGCTTTCTGTCTGACCGAACAAGCGAGAATGTCAATGACAGTCTCCCACTGATAGATAAATGTTGATTCATAAATGTAATAATGTTGGCTGATAGTGTTTGTGTATGGAGTGAAATAATGTGTATTGTCCCCTTAAAAAGAGAGCTGGAATAAAGCTCCTAGAAGTCCCTAGGGAATTTACTTGAGCTCAAAGACTTAGTGAGCAGGAAGAGTAGGACTCAGAGTTTGCTTGAAAGGTTAGGGGCTGTTCCAGCAGTGGAGGATTGTAGGGCGGAGTATCTGGCTACATCCTCCCCACCTGTGCTTTAGCCAGTTCATGGCCCACCATTTTGGCAAGGGATGTGCCATGAGGAAAGAGCTCCTGCGTGCTGCCTCATTGTTCGTACATCCCTCTACGACCAGCTCTGAATCACAATGCTTGGAAGTGTTGCCATGAAAGAATAGGAAAATGTGCCTTACAGTGGAAGACTAAAGTAGCTCAATCCATTTAGTCTATCAAAGAGAATGTTAAAGGGTGAGTTGATCAATTTATAAACACCGACATGGAAACAGCAACTTTGATAATAGAGGGCTCTTTAGTCTAGCAGACAAAAGTATAACAAGATCCAGTGACTGAAAGTTGAAATAGACAAATTCAAACTAGATACAAAGATAGAGGCAGCATGGCCCAGTAGCAGGGCACTGGATTTGGATACAAGAGACCTGGGTTCTATGATGCCCTGGCTGGCATGATTTAGTTGGGGAGTGGTCCTGCTTTGAGCGGGGGGTTGGACTAGATGACTTCCTGAGGTCCCTGCCAACCCTGATATTCTATGAACGTGCAAATTTTTAACTGGGAGGGTAATTAACCATTGGGTCAATTTACCAAGGGTTGTGATGGATTCTCCATCACTAAAAGAAAAGGAGTACTTGTGGCACCTTAGAGACTAACCAATTTATTTGAGCGTAAGCTTTCGTGAGCTACAGCTCCCTTTCATCGGATGCATACTGTGGAAAGTGTAGAAGATCTTATTATATACACATAAAGCATGAAAAAATACCTCCTCCCACCCCACTCTCCTGTTGGTAATAGCTTATCTAAAGTGATCACTCTCCTTACAATGTGTACGATAATCAAGTTGGGCCATTTCCGGCACAAATCCAGGTTTTCTCACCCCTTCCCACAAACTCACTCTCCTGAGTGTGTGTGTGTGTGTGGGGGGGGGGGGGTGAGAAAACCTGGATTTGTGCTGGAAATGGCCCAACTTGATTATCATACCCATTGTAAGGAGAGTGATCACTTTAGATAAGCTATTACCAGCAGGAGAGTGGGGTGGGAGGAGGTATTTTTTCATGCTTTATGTGTATATAATAAGATCTTCTACACTTTCCACAGTATGCATCCGATGAAGGGAGCTGTAGCTCACGAAAGCTTACGCTCAAATAAATTGGTTAGTCTCTAAGGTGCCACAAGTACTCCTTTTCTTTTTGCGAATACAGACTAACACACCTGTTACTCTGAAATCTCCATCACTAGCGACTATTAAATCAAGATTGGATCTTTTTCTAAAAGATCTGCTCTAGTTCAAACAGAAATTAATTCAGGGATGTCCTATGACCTGCATTATTCAGGAGGTCAGATTAGATTATCATAATTGTTTTGTTTCTGTCTGGTTGTATAATCTATGAACACAAGTCCAATAGAGCTTTATTTGGTTATACTCTGCCTGTCAAGCATTTTAATCGCACAAGTAGGCCCGGATCCAAAGTCCACTGAGGAAAGTTGGGTGCAGATCCAAGCTTTGTAACCCATACCCTAAAAGCAATGCCTTCATTTTACTCGAGGGACTGGGCATGTACACGCCAACCCTAGGGTTAAGGAACCACAAAGATGGCATAACTTATCCAGTTTCTGGATTTAAATTCACATATCAGTATGATTGTTCCTAAAGTTTTGAGGGGGTTTGGAACTGAGTTTCCAGTTTGTGCCCCTCTCTAGTGTTGATAAAACCCCATCATCCTCCCCTTTCTGCATTTCTCTGCTTTGCAGAGTCTCATTCAGCAATTGTGGAAGATTCCTTATCAGGTATCTTACCCAGGAGCTGACCTTTGGGCCTTTGAATGGCTTTTAATGAGGTCCTTTTCTACTAGCAAAGCTTTCCATAGAAAGCTTTATTTTACACCCTGAATGCCAGCAAAAGCAGGCATTCCAAGGCTGCTTCCCCCCCGCCCCTTTTCTACTAGTTCTTCTAGCAACTGAAAGTGGCTTTTTGTGAAGAATTCTGATTAAAAACTTGCAATACCTGTTTTCTGGTCTGGTTAGGCTCTAGCACATCAGAAAGTCATTTTCACTATAGTTTGGCTAAAATCTTTGAAGACCGCAGACAGGAGTCAGCGAGGTGTCTCGGTGCTGATTCTTGTCAAGTTTATAGATGTATTCCTTAGCAAATTGTTTCTGTTCTCTGCAGGATGCCATCTCTGTCTCTCTAAACCCCACAGTATGCTCAAATAACATTAGAGGCCTGCCTTAACCTGTCAAAAGCCAGGAATTCTGATTTTTAACAATGCAGCCTTTTCGCCCACCAGGCCCTCCCCTAATTAGTGGGGCGTAGCAGAGCTGATCTCATAATGAGAACAAAATGTTGCATACTTTTATTTGGTGCTTTTTTTCAAATATATTTTTTTCTCATTCATCAGCCAGCTGTAGAGTGGGTCTGATAACCAAAAATGCATTTGCCAAACATCAGATAAATTGTTCAACATGAATAATTCAACTGGCTCTACTGCAGAGGCACGGTGGTTAATATAACATCGCTGATAGTTCTGTTTTGAGAGCTTGCTGTTGAGGGCCATGTGCCAGACAACTCCCTCTTATGGATAAACCTGCTCTGGGGCAGAGGGAGGCGGGTAACCTCCACAAGGTTTCCATCAGTGAGACATACCCATGTCATTCTGTCAGAGGTATGTAGGTGTCAGTGATTGGGCCCTTCTATGTGGAACAGATTATTCAATTTATCACTTAGCCCTTGCCTCCCACAGATCCCCCAGAATCTGCACAGTTATCTGCCCCAAGGTTCTGCAGTAAATCTGGAGGTATACATCCTGTTCCATGTCAGTGAGACTCCAAGTTAGCCATGCTACCAGGAACTTCCACTTAAAGGGATACCCACTCTGGGACTCTGCTCCTAGGGCATGTTCTCTTTTCTGGGAAATTCACTTTTTGAAGTTTTCAGGGTTGTTTCCTGCCCCCGCCCCCCAGAAAGAAACCCCAAAGACAGAATCTTCATTTTTGTTTTCCTTCCCTGTCCCTCTACTTTCCCACTCATTTACTTCCTCACCCTACTTCTTCAGTGACATGATAGCACAAGGAAAAGGGTGGTGAAGCTCAAAAAGGTGAGAAACAGAGAAGAGGGAAAATCGAGATTTGAAAATCAACTTTTTTGATTTTTTTTGGCAATAATTTCTGAACAACCTAAACATTATTTTCCTTCAAATGTGTGAGATGAATATGATTTTGGAATTTTTTCATGAAACATCTTGGCACTATTTCCCTTCCTCCCCCAGACATTTTTGGGTTGGAGCTGAGTGGGAACAACATACATTATCTCAAAGTGACTCAGCAAAAATACCTCTGTGTCTCTGTACAGGGTTGAAGGCCATGTCATAAATGCTACCCACTAAAAGAGCTCTGGATCCCCAAGCACAGTTCTTTAACTTACAATTAGTGCTCTATACATAGGTTCCCAGTGCATCACACATGATTTACTCTGTTTCTCTTTCGTCACCCAAAGTTTCTGTCTGCCATTTAGGGGAAAAAAACAAAACAAAAAACCAAGCTTACTTCAGACAAAAGGAAAGGGGTGGGAGGCCAGGTTTTCCCTGGTCACAAATGTGCCAGTACAGCTATGCTAATTCATGCCAGCTGAGGATCTGGACCAATATTTTGATTTTCTTTTAAATCAGGAAAATAACATTTGAGGACTGCCTCAGAAGATCACGGAGAAGCACTCCCTGAGCCTCACCACTCTCTGAATGCACATGAATTGTTAAACTGTATCCAGATGACAACTGACTGGAAAGTTCTTGCTGTTTGCCTAGGTGGGACCCCCTGTGTCTACTCCTCTTTATGGTTGCAACAATTGCTGCTCCAGCATTACTAGAAAACCTGCAATATTTTAGTCAGTTATGAGGGATCTTTCTATGGTCACTGTCTCATGCCAAAAGCCTGAGGCCAGGTAGTTATGGACTTTTAAACACACTTGTTAATTTCTGTGTTAAGAATTAGGTAGGTGGTCTACCAATCCATTTGAAACCTCATTGTTTATCATCCATCGCCTCTCAGACATCAGTCAAATAGATCACCCTTTCTCAAGTAAGCCATTCCAACAAAGCCACGTTTGGGTTCTAGCTTGTGGCATTAGCATAAAGCTATCTCTACTTCTTATTTCTAAAAGTTTGGTCATTCTCATTACCCACAAGTAGCCAAACCCATGCTTTAGCTGGAATGGATACTAGTGCCTTATTGATCTTACAATTAGAAATGCAATGTTTTCTAACCAGTTCTTTTTCTCATGATCATCTCCCCTCCTGAGTTGTGCCCAAAGCCCCATAGCTGCAGCCAAGCATCGAGTTCAGGATTTTTGAAGAATCTATGGGCTTGCTTCTGCAGGTGGACCAAGCAGAGAGTGGTGGTTGCAAGACACTGGTTGCATCTCTGATTCATAGCCATCCAGTAAGTTAGGCCTATCCCAATCCAACCTTAACTTAATGCTACCCACCATAGGAGGCCTTCCAGAATATTACTCCAGTGAAGGATCAGTCATAACAAACCGTGCTCTGCCATATAACTCTGTCCCTGGCCCCAGAATGCCCTCTGTATGCCCCCTCCCTACCTTTACCCTAGAGTGTATGTGGCACAGGACCTGTAGGGCTGCCTCCACTGGCTTCACACCAGGCGAGAGTTCCTGGCACTGGGAGGTGAGGTGTATGTGGAGAGGTGCTCAATACTGGCCGTATCTGACTGGCGAATCCATCCCTATAGGTAAAAAGTGCTTCCTGGACCAATGTCTGCCCTCAGTCACACTCATCAACCCTAGTGAAGTCAATGTATTATTGAGTCAATAAGGTTCCATTAATGCATATTTATGACAGCTCACTGTGAGTCACCTTGTTAGCTCCTTCTGCCTTGGGATAAGTGAGTGTTAGCTTCCTAACACCACCAGCCTTTCAGCCTCTCAAGCATTCCCCTCGCGGCTATGCCAGCCCTATCTCTGTCTTGCAGGTTAACAAGAGGTGCAGCTGAGTCCCCTTTAAGTGTTCCCCTGTGATATCCAGCCCCTGACACAGAAAGCCAGATCCTCTGCCCCCAAAGGAGCAGTATACACCAGTTTTATTTTAAACCACCAGTTGTGTGTAACACACACGACTTGTAATGAAGTAGTAGAAGAAGGTTTATTTAAGAAAGAACAGAGATGGAATCAAATGGTTATAATAGAAAATGAAGTCATAAATTGTGAACTAGGGTCTACATTTTTATTAATAGTTATCTTTTCTATCTAATCAGGTAGCTTCCTTCCCCTCCCCCCAAACAAGTTCACTCTGTTGCAGAGCTGGCTGGCTTCTCAGGAATCAGAATCCAATCTCTCATGAAAAACACCCCCACTCAGCAAGATGTCTCCTCAGTGAACAAAGAGTCTTTCTTCACCATCTCATATACTAAATCAGTCTTTTGTCTTTATTCAGAGACAGGCTGATCTTCTGTTCATGTTCTGTTTTAGCTGAAGGTGGTTTTGACTGTTCTGTGATGGAGCAAGGATAGGCAATTGAACACTACCTTACATAATCGGCTAACCAGGGAGGGATGACACTTCCCTACTGCATGAATAGGCCATCTCTGAGTAATAGCACGCCCTGGTGACTCCTTTTTAACCTTAAGACCATAAGGGCATAAACTTCAAAATAGTTAAATATTACCTGCACGCACATCACAGCATGATTAGCAACACTGATACAATGCAAGCTTTCAATGTTGCGCTTTATGGACAAATACTCTGTCAGCCATGTATTTGATGTAGTGACTTTGTCAGTTCTGAGATGAGTTGTTTGCAAAGGGACCCTTTGCCAAGGGTCCTATTTGTCACATTAAGGCAGAATTTGGCCTATATATAACTGATCTTCTGTGACAATGTTTCATTTTATATCAGTTTTGTAGAGGGCAGATACCAAATGGCATTAAATAGGATGAGTTAATCACTACAGTGTCTACAGAGAAGTATTAATTTGATCAGTTTTGCCAGTTTTCTGTGAGATAGAAGCAAGTAAGTAGCATGAGGAGACTTTGCACCTCACTAGTGCACAGGAATTGAGACAAATAATGCTAATGAAAGCTATGCATGTAAATCCCATATGTATCAATATGCAAACAGACCGTGGAAGCCTGGAGATTACATTCAGTACTTAACAAAAAAAGAAGACAAACAAACAACAGATGTTACATCATTTATTTAGGTTGTCTCCCTATTATAATGCCTTTAAGAAAACAAAAACAAAACAACTCCCAAACAAACTAACCCACAGTGGTATTAACACATACCTCATAAAGATAGAGTTAAATCTCTATTTCCCATGAATATTCTCCAGTGTCAAGAGAATAACTTAAGCCACTAGACCTTTGAAAAAGAGAGAAAGCAAGTGTGTGAGACACTCAACCTTATGGTCACTATTATATTTTCTGAACACCAGACCAATATATGATAGTAGGTATAGTGAGTTACTGGAATGAGCAGTGAAGATCAAAAGGAAATATTTTAGGAATGAATTGAGTTTGAATAAGATTTTTGGAAATAGGATCAAATTCAAAGATGAGAACTTTCATTTTCTCGCTGACCCTGAGAGGAAAGATATTGGGATGGTGGGTTACATCAGGTAAAAAACCAGGCCACATACCACCTCCATGGACTGTCCTTCCACCACTGATTAGAACATAGTACCTGAATCTAATCTTACATGACAGTAACTCTGACTGCAATGGATTGTACCAGAACAAGTGAGAACAGAATCAGGTCCTTTACATAGCTGTCTGGATTGAGATAAGTAAAAAATTAAATTGTAAAATATTTTGTTGAGGCTGAATTGTGCAGGGGATGCTTAGAGGGGGTGAAGGCAGAAGAGCCAGGCACCAGGGATGCATTATGGAAAAGGTGTCTGTGCCAGCCTTGCATAGGCTGTTGCAGATTGGTTTTGGGAATGCCCATGAAGGGTCCCTGGGATTTTTTATGTACCATGGCCCCTGTGCAAGTGGTGTGGAGGAATGGGAACTGACTTACCAAGTACCACATGCTACAGATGACATAACTCATCCCTTCCTGTGTTTGGTATTTATTAATAAAGAAATTATCAGTAACATAACTAGGTTAAGCACAAACCATCTCTGCAGGCTTGATTACTACCAGGATTCCTCCTTCAGGATCACTCAGCCTCCATACTGGATCCTTTTTCCTTAGAGAGCCACTCCCACCTCCTTTATATGCAGGTAAAGTAACAAGCCATTTGTCTCAGTGAATCAAATGAATGTACTTGACCTGTTGTCAGCCAGATCAATATATGGTATGTCAGGTAAACATCGCCAGCCTGCTGTATAGACCACTTCCATTGGAGTAGGAGCTACAGAGTATGGCTATGTTGCAGCCTGGAGCCAGGCTCCCTAGTGGGAGGTGGATTTCACCTCCCACAACCCATCTGGACTTCTCACACACTGAACATGATTACTCAGGCTTTAGTCATATGAAATAGGTGTCACCTTCATTTTCAGTTTATGTTGCGCACAGAGTCTCTGGCTACATCTACTCATCAATTAAACACCCACAGCTGGATAGGGTCAGCTGACTCAGGCTGTGAGACTGTAACATTGGTGTATAGTCCTTTTGGGCTTGAGCTGCAGCCCAAGCTCTCTGACTCTGCAAAAGGGCAGGTTCCTAGAACCCGGACTCCAGCTCAATTCCAAACATCTACACTGTAATTTGTAGACCCTCAGCCTGAGACCCATGAGCCCAAGTCAAATGACCCAGGCCAGCTGTCTTTTATTCCAGTGCAGATGTACCCTTTGTGAACCTTTCTATTGGAGTCAATCTCATCATAATCTAGGAGTAAATTCCTGAAGAACAATTGCCATCCCACCATCAACCTCAGCCTGGACCAGTCCACACAAAAGATCCACTTCCTGGACACTATGGTGTTAATAAGCGATGGTCACATAAAAACACCACCCTATACCGGAAACCTACTGACCGCTATGCCTACCTACATGCCTCCAGCTTTCATCCAGACCACACCACACGATCCATTGTCTACAGCCAAGCACTACGATACAACCGCATTTGCTCTAACCCCTCACAGAGACAAACACCTACAAGATCTCTATCAAGCATTTTTACAACTACAATACCCACCTGCTGAAGTGAAGAAACAGATTGACAAAGCCAGAAGAGTACCCAGAAGTCACCTACTACAGAACAGGCCCAACAAAGAAAATAACAGAACGCCACTAGCCATCACCTTCAGCCCCCGACTAAAATCTCTCCAATGCATCATCAAGGACCTAGAACCTATCTTGAAGGACAACCCATCACTCTCACAGATCTTGGGAGACAGGCCAGTCCTTGCTTACAGACAGCCCCCAACCTGAAGCAAATACTCACCAGCAACCACACACCACACAACAGAACCACTAACCCAGGAACCTATCCTTGCAACAAAGCCTGTTGCCAACCGTGTCCACAAATCTATTCAGGGGACACCATCATAGGGCCTAATCACATCAGCCACACTATCAGAGCCTTGTTCACCTGCACATCTACCAATGTGATATATGCCATCATGTGCCAGCAATGCCCCTCTGCCATGTACATTGGCCAAACTGGACAGTCTCTATGTAAAAGAATAAATGGACACAAATCAGATGTCAAGAATTATAACATTCAAAAACCAGTCAGAGAACACTTCAGTCTCTTTGGTCACTCGATTACAGACCTAAAAGTGGCAATTCTTCAACAAAAAAAACTTCAGAAACAGACTCCAACGAGAGACTGCTGAATTGGAATTAATTTGCAAACTGGATACAATTAACTTAGGCTTGAATAGAGACTGGGAGTGGATGGGTCATTACACAAAGTAAAACTATTTCCTGATGTTTATTCCCCCCCCGCCCCCCACCGTTCCTCAGACGTTCTTGTCAACTGCTGGAAATGGCCCACCTTGATTATCACTACAAAAGGTTCTTCTCGCCCCCACCCCCCGCTCTCCTGCTGGTAATAGCTCACCTTACCTGATCACTCTCGTTACAGTGTGTATGGTAACACCCATTGTTTCATGTTCTGTGTACATAAATCTCCCCACTGTGTTTTCCACTTTATGCATCCGATGAAGTGAGCTGTAGATCACGAAAGCTTATGCTCAAATAAATTTGTTAGTCTCTAAGGTGCCACAAGTACTCCTTTTCTTTTTGCAGATACAGACTAACACAGCTGCTACTCAGAAACCTGAAGAACTGGGATATTATTTGGTGAAATCAGTTCATACCTTCTCATGTACTCCTACATTGGGTTTCAAGCCTGTTTTGATGTGTAATTAAGTTTCCCCCTCCAATGGTGTTGATTATTCTTTGGGGTTCAGGCCCTCTTTTCTCCCCCTGGGGTGGCTGGAGCCTGTTATACATGTCCATGTCATTATTAGCCTAAGCCTCTGTCACTGACATTTTCCCTTTGTTGCACCCACTTATTTTGTCTTGCCTTAGACAGAGAGCTTTAGGACAGGGACAGCCTCTTACAACGTCTACCACGCTATGTACCATGTCTATCTACCATACTGGGACTTTGAATCTTACTAGTTTTGGGGTTATCACAATACAAATAGCAGGGCCGGCTCTAGTCACCAACAAAACAAGCAGGTGCTTGGGGGGGGGGCACATTTCTAGGGGCGGCATTCCAGCGCCGGCCATGCCGCCCCTAGAAATGTGCCCCTGCTGCCCCAGCTCGCCTCCGCTCTGCCTCCGCCTGCTCCCCTCAGCGCGCCGCCGTTGCTCCCCCTCCCACCCAGGCTTGCCGCGCCAAACAGCTGTTTGGTGTGGCAAGCTTGGGAGGAGAAGCCAAGTGGCGGCACGCTCGGAGGCGGCGGTGGTGGAGTGGCAGCGAGCTGGGGCAGGGAGCGGTTCCTCTACCCCTCCCATTACTTCCTGCAAGCTCCCCCCCCCCAACCTCTGATCCGCCTGCTCCCCTGAACGTGCTGCCTGTCCCTTGCCTGAGATTGATGGGGGAGAAGCGGAGCGGCAGCATGTTCAGGGGAGCAGGCGGAGAGGAGGGGAGCTAGGGCAGGGGTTGCGGAGGAGGAGCTGCAGGAAGCAATGGCGGGAAACTCAGCATGCCTGGGGGAGGAGGTGGGGCTGGGGATTTGGGGAAGGGGTTGGGAAGGGGTGGGGTTGTGGCGGAGCCAGGGGGCACACACAAAAAAACGGGGGTGGCCAAAAATTTTTTTGCTTGGGGCGGCAAAAATCCTAGAGCCAGCCCTGACAAATAGCAATGCTATTGATAGCATAAAATACAATCAAACATGGGTGCTTATAGAGTTAGACATTTTGGCCAAGTCTCTAACCAGGTTGCTTTCCCACTTTTGTGAATAGATAGGCCAGATCCATAATGTTTTTGGTTATGTACTGGACTCACTTTAGTACTTTATTAAGCTTATCTTGACCGTGTGTCAAGAGAATCAGTGATAGAAAGGGAATCCTAGCTTTTTCCTAAATGAGATCCCAGTGATGTTAAGGGAAGTATGATTGAATTTGAGCTGTGTAATGCACCCAGATATATGATTAATTTAGGGCTGACGATTAATCGCAGTTAACTCACGTGATTAAAAAAATTAATCATGAATAAAAAAATTAATCACAATCGCAGTTTTAATTGCACTGTTAAACAATAGAATACCAATTGGAATTTATTACATATTTTGGATTTTTTTTACATTTTCATATATATTGTATTCTGTGTTGTAATTGAAATCAAAGTGTTTATTTTTATTACCAATATTTGCAATGTAAAAATTATAAACAAAAGAAGTAGTATTTTTCAATTCACCTCATACAAGTACTGTAGTGCAATCTTTGTCGTGAAAGTGCAATTTATAAATATAGATTTATTTTTTTTTGTTACTGTACTCAAAAACAAAACAGAGTCAAGTCCACTCAGTCCTACTTCTTGTTCAGCCAATTGCTAAGACAAACAAGTTTGTTTACATTTACGGGAGATAATGCTGCCCTCTTCTTATTTACAACGTCACCAGAAAGTGAGAACAAGCATTTGCATGGCATTTTTGTAGCTGGCATTGCAAGATATTTATGTGCCAGATATGCTAAACATTTATATGCCCCTTCATACTTCAGCCACCATTCCAGAGGACTTGGTTCCATGCTGATGATGCTCGTTAAAAAAATAATGCATTAATTTAATTTTTGACTGAACTCCTTGCGGGAGAATTGTATGTCTCCTGCTGTTTTACCCGCATTCTGCCATATATTTCATGTTATGGCAGTCTCGGATGATGACTTGTTGTTCATTTTCAGAACACTTTCGCTGCAGGTTTCACAAAACACAAAGAAAGTACCAATGTGAGATTTCTAAATGTAAGCGAGGGAATGGTCCCGCTATTGTGGGGAACTTTCCTGGCTTCTGCACTACCCTGGCGAAAGGATCTGAGTCCTCGCTCCCACTTCCTTTACCCAGTGGCCTCCCTCCCCTTGAGGACTCCCCTTCCACTCTCCTGTCTGGCAGAGTTGTCGTAACCCCAACAAGGCTGGGCCCAGGATTCCTGGGGGGCTCGACCCCCAACCCTGCTATGGTCACGTAGGACAGGGGCTAGGGGGTCCCCAATTCAGGGTACTCTCTCTGCACAGGGCATTTCTCTGACTCACTGACCATTACATACAAGTTAAAGCAAATGCAAGTTATTTAATCAACAATTAATTTTAAAAAGAATAATGAAAAATGGGAAAGGTTAAAGGAAACACATCAACCTGCTCTGTGGCAGGGAACATCACAAACAGTGTCTCTGGAATGTCAGGGCCGTTCACAGTCTGTTCCTTGTAAGTCTCAGGCCCTGGCTGTGCTGCAGGGATGCTGCGGGTTGGACACTTGCTCTGGTGGTGGCCACACGCTCTCAGGCTCTAAGTGGTAGGACCCTTCTTCCCAGTGTTGCCCCTGCCCTGTCGGGGTTATGATCCAAGCCTGGCCTGCAGAGCCTCTTGGCTGAGGCGTCTCCCTGTGCTGGGCTCGCTGCCCAGGGTCCCCCTCGCTCTCCCCAGCTGCTCACCGCACCCAGCTCCGGACTGCTCCAGCCCCAGCTCCACCACTCTGTCTGCTGCTCTGCCTCCAGCTCCCTGGGCTGCTTCTCTGGCCCCTCTGGCTCTGGTTGCTGCAGCTCTGCTCCCAGGACAGGTCTGCTCTGATGGCTGCTTCTGTGACTCTGCTCCCAGCACTGACCTGCTTCGTGGGCTGCTTTTCTGGCCCCTCTGGCTCTGTTTGCTGCAGCTCTCCTCCCAGGGCAAGTCTGCTCTCTCTGGGCTGTGCCTCTGGCTTTGGGACTGCAGCTTTGTCCCAGCACAGGGTCTGCTCTCTCTGGGCTGCTTTTCTGGTCCCTTTGGATCTGGCACAGCTCTCCTCCCCAGCTCACCATGGGCCCCCTGCTCTCTCCTTAGCTCTGCCCCACTCTGTCTGGCCAGGCAATTCCAGCTCACACGGAGGATGGGACCTCCCTGGCCTCCTGACTCCCTGATTAGCCTGCCCGCCCTGTCATTCAGGCTGACCTGGAGAATTAGCCTCTCCCCATTGTTCCTGGGGGCTGTCAGTCTCAGGGTCCTGATTTCCCATCGACCCTTCCCCCTTTTTAGTACAGGGAGCTAGCAACTAAAACACCCCCACTGAATGTTAGTAAGGGGGCAACAGTCCCCTTACATAAAGATAGCTACAGCACTCAACCCAAGGTTTAAGAATCTGAAGTGCCTTCTAAAATCTGAGAGGGACGAGGTGTGGAGCATGCTTTCAGAAGTCTTAAAAGAGCAACACTCCAATGTAGAAACTACAGAATCCGAACCACCAAAAAAGAAAATCAACCTTTTGCTGATGGCATCTAACTCAGACAGTGAAAATGAACACGCTTCTGTCCGCTCTGCTTTGGATTGTTATTGAGCAGAACCAGTCATCAGCCTGGACACTTTGTGTTCTGTGTTGTAATAGAAATCAATATATTTGAAAATGTAGAAACCATCCAAAAAAATTTAAATAAATGGTATTCTATTATTTAACAGTGCGATTAATCACAATTACTTTTTTAATTGACAGCCCTATATTTATTATTTTATTTTGTTATCTACTATTAATAGGGGATTTTAACTACTTCATTGTCAGAGTGGAGGCGGTGTGTGGGAGACCCAATTTAATGCTGTAGGACAATATTATAATTTACAATGCTATGAGGAGCAAATTAAAAGAGAATACAGTTGGGTACCATCAGCAGCCTCCCTGTAGCATGCATTCCTTGCTAGTGTCTTCTAGTTTTTAATATGTAGCTAAAACACTAGTGAATGTGACCCGTTCACTCGTACACGGAAAGATACTGCTGTGAACACACATTCTGCATGCATATTGCTAGTGGGCAGCTTGCAGGTGTGTCAAAGCCATTTCTCTTAACCACAAATTTTTCTCCTACTCAATAGTGAGTCACAAAGTGTAATCATCTCCTTTGCCCTGCTTCCAAGACAAAGAAGGGAATACTATAAATTAAAAAAGATATGATCCACCCACCTTTCCAACAAACTGGAAAAGAAATGCAGTAAGTGGGCCCCCCCCTACAGTATACCATGCTTATGAGGGTAATATTTTTAAAGAGATGTACTTCTGTGGTTGCTTATAAACAGTTGGCATTTGGGCATCCAATTACATTACATCCAATTCACTTTACATTCTTAGCATATGATTACAAGCTAAAAAACGCTGATAACAAACTCTTTACAACATTAAAAAGGCAACCATAAACATCACACAACCACCTATAACAAAATGTCTAAAAGCAAAAGTGTAAGAAAACTGCAAAATGTTATAAAGAAGAATATTAGCACTGTCTTAACTCTGTTCCTGTTGAACCCTGTGGTAAAACCCATGTTGACTTTGGTGTGAGTACAGTTAGGCTAATGAAAACGCTTTTGAAAATCCCACCAATAATATAAAAAATTGCTGTCTGATCTGCTAAGAAATACTCTTTCAATTAACATATAGCTTATTCTTAAGCAGGCCCTTCATTCAATTTACAGCTCACTGTCCAAGCAAACAACCAGATTTGGAAACATTTTTCTATCTAAATCTAAAACATTTCAAATGTTTTCTTTATATATATTGAAAAATGAAAGTTACAATATTTTGACCCTAAGAGGGCATACAGGCACTAATTCAGGAAAGCATTTGTATTCAGGATAGCACTTCCACATGATCTTAACATTAAGTCAATATACATATAGTACAGTCCTAAATACAAACACATTTAAGCACATACTTAAATGCTTTCCTGACTTACGTCCAGAGCCTTATCCCTCTCTCAGCGATATAGTTACATATATAATATATGTGTAGAGTTCATATTCTAAGGTAATTACAATTGTTTTACCTTAGCATCAGTAAAAATTGTTGTTTGACTGTGGGTAATTCTCTTCTTGGTGCCACAGACCAGGCCTAGTAAAAATGATGGAAAGAAGAAATTTTAGAAGCTGCTTACATGCTGCAAGTGAAGGCAATAATAGGCAGCTTTATATATATTAATGAGACAGCACCAGTGATCCATTTGCAAATGTCAGCACAAAACAATTTTGAATGTTTGCTGATGCTTTATGTGTGCATTTAGCTTAGATAGTCACATAACTGGATATGCAAAATCCCTTATCAACCGAATTATGTTTCAGGCAAATTTTCAAATAAGGAGTCTGAATTAGCAGTCCTAAAGCTGCATGACTGAATGTTTGGATATGCAATTTTAACAGTTATATTTTTTCATCCTGAGAAGCTTATTTTTTTCAAATTACATTTTGTGATAATAAATTAGCTTATTCAGATGTACAAATCTGAGTATTAGAGTGAAAAAAATGTAGCAACCCAACGATATGCATCTAAAAATGTGGGCATATATGCCCATATTTTCAAAAGAGCTCATATCCCATTTAGACTGTTCAATATGTGGCCACATTTTCAAGAGTTCAGTATAGGTGTCGCAATAGGAGCAGCTGCATACTGAGTTCTTAAAAATCAAGTGCTTATTTAGATTCCTTAAATGAAAGCTGAGGTGTTTGAAAATCTGCATCCATTTTGGTGCCACCCTACAACAGGGACCCCGGAGGAGGGCTGACGGGGTGGCTGGATATTGACGGAGGTGTCCTGAAGGAAACAAAGGGAGGATCCAACCCTAAGCCGGGCTTGGGAGCAAGTGGCAGACCTGGAGTAAAGGAAGGGTAGCCCCACGCGGTTACCCCAAGGACCCCAATTCATGATCCGGGATGACTGCCTCTACCAGCTGGCTAAGGACATCCAGACGCAAGAAGATGCCTGGATATTGTTAGTCCCACAGAGGTTTCAAAGAGGCCTGTTACACCTAGCTCACTTGCTGCCATGGGTGGGACACCTGGGAAGGGAGAAAACTCTACAATGGGTGGCACAAAGATTCTTTTGGCCTGGCATACACTGGAAAGTCCAGGACTGCTGCACCTCATGTCCAGAATGCCAGAGAGCTGGACCAAAAAGGGAAGAAGGAGGATCCTGGGAACTACAGGCCAGTCAGCCTCAGCTCAGTCCCTGGAAAAATCATGGAGCAGGTCCTCAAGGAATCAATTCTGAAGCACTTAGAGGAGAGGAAAGTGATCAGGAACAGTCAGCATGGATTCACCAAGGGCAAGTCATGCCTGACTAATCTAATTGCCTTCTATGACGAGATAACTGGCTCTGTGGATGAGGGGAAAACAGTGGACATGTTGTTCTTTGACTTTAGCAAAGCTTTTGACATGGTCTCCCACAGTATTCTTGCCAGCAAGTTAAAGTAGTATGGGCTGGATGAATGGACTATAAGGTGGATAGAAAGCTGGCTAGATTGTCGGGCTCAACGGGTAGTGATCAATGGCTCCACGTCTAGTTGGCAGCCGGTATCAAGTGGAGTGCCCCAAGGGTCAGTCCTCTGGCCGGTTTTGTTCAATATCTTCATAAATGATCTGGAGGATGGTGTGGATTGCACCCTCAGCAAGTTTGCAGATGACACTAAACTGGGAGGAGAGGTAGATACGCTGGAGGGTAGGGATAGGATACAGAGGGCCCTAGACAAATTAGAGGATTGGGCCAAAAGAAATCTGATGAGGTTCAACAAGGACAAGTGCAGAGTCTTCCATTTAGGATGGAAGAATCCAATGCACCGCTACAGACTAGGGACCGAATGGCTCGGCAGCAGTTCTGCAGAAAAGGACCTAGGGGTTACAGTGGACGAGAAGCTGGATATGAGTCAACAGTGTGCCCTTGTTGCCAAGAAGGCTAATGGCATTTTGGGATGTATATGTAGGGGTACTGCCAGCAGATCGAGGGACATGATCGTTCCCCTCTATTCGACATTGGTGAGGCCTCATCTGGAGTACTGTGTCCAGTTTTGGGCCCCACACTACAAGAAGGATGTGGAAAAATTGGAAAGAGTCCAGCGGAGGGCAACAAAAATGATTAGGGGACTGGAACACATGACTTATGAGGAGAGGCTGAGGGAACTGCGATTGTTTAGTCTGCGGAAGAGAAGAATGAGGGGGGATTTGATAGCTGCTTTCAACTACCTGAAAGGGGGTTCCAAAGAGGATGGATCTAGACTGTTCTCAGTGGTGGAAGATGACAGAACAAGGAATAATGGTCTCAAGTTGCAGTGGGGGAGGTTTGGGTTGGATATTAGGAAAAACTTTTTCACTAGGAGGGTGGTGAAACCCTGGAATGCGTTACCTAGGGAGGTGGTGGAATCTCCTTCCTTAGAAGTTTTTAAGGTCAGGCTTGACAAAGCCCTGCCTGGGAAGATTTAGTTGGGGATTGGTCCTGCTTTGAGCAGGGGGTTGGACTAGATGACCTCCTGAGGTCCCTTCCAACCCTGATATTCTATGATTCTATGATATCTAGGGCACCCCTAATGTCACTTCCCATGGTTGGAGTACTTTTGAGTGTATTGGCTTGGACGTAGTGGGGCACTAGGAGAAAAGCGGCTTGGGATACCGTTATCCTTGTGGTTGTTGACTACGCAACCTGGTATCCTGAGGCCATCCCTTTGTGAACAGCCATGGCCCCCACCATTGCTGCTGACCTCTGAAGATCTTTTCCAGGGTTGGAATCCCCAGTGGAGAAGGGTGGGCCCAGGTTCCCACTATGGCGGCTGCCGCATCACTGGGGGCAACTGACATCCGTAGGGACAGACTTTGCTGCTGAAAGGCAGCCCTATTGATTCTGGCCATTGGGCCATACTGCCCTGAGCTGCAGGGACACCACATAGATTTGGGCCACGAGGCCGTGCTGCCCTGAGCAGAAGGACACTTGGGACGTCAAATACCATTTGGCTAACCCCCAAAATCTGGCACCCTGTGATGGGGTGTACCTACCCCATGACACATGCATTACCTCAATATTTGCTTGAATCTCTCTTCCAGGTGCTGAATGTGACATATTTTTGCACAAATATTCAAGAAAATGTGTGTGTGTTTTTAAGTGTCACTTAATATATCATATTTATTGCATACCAGGGAAAATGGTGTTGAACATAGCTGTCACCCTCTGTGCTTGGCCTTGGCAGGTTGTCTACCAAGAACAAATCTTGTAGCTTGTTTACCCTCCAGCCTTTAGTTAGCTGAAACTGCCTTTTACTGTGGTAGCTGTTCAGCTGCAATTAAGAGGGCATCTGAGAATTCCATAGTCCATTAGTCTGAGCACAGAGTTCATAGTCTAATTACTTTGGCTAAAGGTTGTTTCTATCTTTTTAATTACCTAGATTCAGTTTATTCGAAGATGAAATATTTACGAAATAGCAAATCTGAACAGTCCAACATTTCAGTGACAAAACTGGCTTTTTACTAGAGCTGTGCAAAATTCACAAGTGTTGTTCATACAAAATCCCATGAAACATTATTCAGGGTTTCCACAAAATGGCTATTTTTGCTTTTAAACGTATGGAAAAAAAATGCAAATGTTACATGTCTCTTGGACCAACTCTATTCCATTGAAGCAAATATATTATTCTTTCTAATAAGAGGAGTGTATTAATAGTCACAGAATGCATATCTTTCCTCAGCTTTCTAAGGCCGCACCAATTAAGAGGTGAAAATTCTTATTGCTTAGGACAGTCCTTATTGCTTTTGGTTTTATTGCATAACATCCTGCAAAGCTGGGCCTGTCTAAAGACAGTACAAATGCATTCTCTTTGATTATGGTGACAGTAAAGCATTTAAGCTTTCAAAATAGTAGTTACAGGAGTCTTTTTATTGACTTCAATAGGATTTAGAGTCAAAGGTGGTCTTTCTGAAGGTATCAAAAGCAATTCTGAATTATTTCCAATTCTGTGTTATAATACTGATGTTCTGTCCAATATTGTGACAATTATGGCAATGTCCTATAATAGCCAGACAAATCTTATTGAGTTAAGTTAAACATTTTTGGAGTTTATTGTATCAACAATGCAAATGTTTATGTACTATTATGGGCTAATATGGAACTTCTTTAGCAGGAATACAGGATTAATGCAATCTCTGGAAGATATTAGCCACTTCAAAGGACTTTTGGGATAATATGTTTGAAGTGGATTTCTGAGGAAATACTTGGGCGTGATGGGAATGCAAATGACCCACTTTGAATCCATCCTTTTGAAGCTATGCCCTGGGGAGAGAAACCAATTGTATACTGATTACTCCTCCTGAAAACTCCAGTTCAAAGACCTCCAAAAGGTATAAAGGATGGACTACATTTTTCATGAGGGTGCTACCTCTGAACTGAGGGTGTGATGAATTTGCAACCACAGGAAAACCCCTGTGTGGGGATTTTGAAGGACTGCTCCTGCCAAAGCGCATGTTGGAGTGTTACCCAGGGTTTTCTGAACCCAAAGCTCTCACTAACTTTACTCTTTGTGAGGCGGTGTCAGGAAATAAATCATTGGGGACACAGCACGTCCGTCTGATAAATGATTGGTACAAACAAGAGTGCTTTCACTTAAAGCTTTTACTTTATTCAGTCCCAAGCCCATACACACGTATGCAATAGGCTAATGCACCCCAAATATATAGTTACTCAAAGTCTGGAGTGGTCTTTGAATGGTCAGTGACAGATTTCCGGTGGCCAGCTTTCCATCTGCTACTAGGGATCTTAAAATGAGCTCACTGAATGAGTCCACTCACCTCAGACCCTGTAAGTGTGCTTGTATGCTTGTAAGTGTTACAATAACATTTTAATTAAAAAAACCCTATTAAGCTAGCAAGTTCAAGTCGTGAATTGTGCAGCTGTGTTTCTACATACCAGCAGTCAAATATAGTTGGATTTCCTGTTTTTCAAAGCTGCATACTTCAGCAGTTTTAATAGAAAGCTCAACAGGATGACAGCAGGGTCATGCTCAATTCTCGTGGTCACTCAACTCCCTCCCCTCCAGCTTACCTAGTTATGCTAAGGCTGCTATAAAGGCCCTATAGCTGCTTGTGGCAATAAGCATGATAATCAATATTCCAGTTATTGGCAGTGGCCTAGGCCTTTTGCTGCGTTGCCAGTATCTCCTCTAACAGGAGGGGGTGATCTCTGGTAAGCTTATTAGCATGCATGTAAGTTCTTTTATTTTCTCTGTTGGAGGATCTAGTAACTCTAGAATCCACAGAACAATAGGTCAAAAGCAGTATATATGTGTGTTACAGTTAGAATAAAATATGCCTGCTTAAGAAGAGCTGTGTGGTAATTTATAATCGTGGGCTATTATGGAGTACCATCTCTGAGGGGAGATGCAAGCAGGCCTGTTGAGGCAGACTGTCTTTTGCTGGGAATAACAGAGTGAAGGCAGTGAACTGTTCGGCCTGGAAATACCCTGGTCAGGAGGAAGAGAGCTGTGGGTCTCCACCCAAGAAAGGCTATGCCTGGGGAGTTGGAAACCTGAGAGTAGGATGCCCTGGCTGGACCATGGAGGGGAAATATAGATGCAGATGCCCTGGACTGTAACACATATATACTGCTTTTGACCTATTGTTCTGTTGATTCTAGAGTTACTAGATCCTCCAAGTATAAAACATGATTAATAATTAAGTGTCTTGGTTTCTTTTCTAAATCTACTGTAAGATATTTCTATCCCAATGTGTTTAGTTAGCTGAAAGCACTGCTGACAAGGTTTATTAGAGGTAATTGTTGTGAGATCATTTAGGGTATGTCTACACTGCTAAGAAAAACCTCTGGTGCTGAGTCTCAGATCCCAGGTCAATTGACTCAGGTTCACAGGCTCAGGCTGTGAGACTAAAAATAGCAGTGCAGACATTCCCACTTGGGCTGGAGGAGGGAAGGTCTTGGAGCCCAAGCGGGAATGCCTACACTGCTATTTTTTAGCTCCACGGCCTAAGCCTCATGACCGTGAGTCGATTGATCTGGTTTTTATTTTTCTTTGCAGCATAGACATATCTTTAGAAATGTATTGTTTACTATTTATCATAACTTCTGAAGTTGCAAATATAATGTTTTTTACAATAAATCCTTGGTCTCTTTCTAAAGCTTGCAGGGCTTTTTCAAGGGTGGAATTTCCTGAATGTTTTGAGTCCATTATTTCACTATTGTTGGTTATGGATATTTCCATAGCAGTTAATTCTGTGTTTTGCAAGTAAGAATGTCACATGGACAAAGCATTTTTGCTAAATATCTAGTAGTATCCCTAACAATTAATTAGTTATAATGATGAATGGTTCTCTTTAATATTGAAAGTCATGTGGTTAACCTTGAAAGATGATTTTATAAGATGCAGTTATTATTATAGTTCAGATCTGTAATGATCAGTTTTTCAGTCTTTTAGTATCCCAGCCAACTTAGGCTCCAATTCAGCAAAGTAAGTTAGCACATTTTTAACATCATCCCTATTCAGGAAAACACTTAATCATATGCTTAAAGTTAAGCACAGGCTTTCATGCTTTTCTGAATTGGGATTCTTTTCTGGACAGGGGCCTTATTGGTTTTAATTTACTGTACAAACAAACAAAAAACTCTGTAATGATTTCAAGTACAGCACACCATTATTGAAAACGTTTTCATTATTTAGAACATTTTATTCATAAGGTGTACTAAGTGCCATTAAGATTTAGGTCCCAATTCAGCAAAGGTTAAGTATGTGCTTAACCTTAAGCACATGTGTAACCATCTTCCTGTTCAGCAAAGTTTCGAGTGTTGAACATGTTTTAAACAGCTGACTGAAACATTTTTCATGTAACATATATGATATTTTGTGAAATTATAACATTTATCAGGACCATCTTGATTCTGACAGAAAAAAGTTTGAAACATTTTGACAGTGTTGAAACATTTGATTTTGATAGTGTTATATTTCATTTTGATTATATCATTTCAATTTGGGATATTAATTATGAACTTCAATATTTGATTTATATTTATATAATATATTACATTTAATATGTTAATACAGCATAATATAAAAGTCAATGTGGAATGAATTGAAATGACACTATCAAAATAGAATGTCTTGACAATATCAAAACAAAACCACTTTGATGATCCCAAATCAAAATGTTTCAAAATTTTTGTTTCACAGGAAATTTCAAAATTTCAGCTTTTTGTTCTGATTAGGAATTTTTAAAAAAAGTTGAAATTTTCAGTGGAATGGAAATTCCAGTTCCTGACCAGCTCTAGTTCTAAAGTGCCTTGCTAGGTTCATTTTGATTTGTAAATAAACCCTTGATAACATCCCATCCTTTGGCAGGTCCACATATCAAGATTCTGTTTTATGTGGCTTTGAATGAGACCCTGGCTTTATTGAAGTCAATGGCAAATCTCCCATTGACTTCAGGGTTTCACTCTTTGAGCCTAGTGATTTCCTATATGCATCTATAAGACCTGATCCCATAGTGAAGCCTACATTTTATTTTACACCATATCCACAACCTGTGAGTCTCTTTCAGGGCTTTACTTTGTACTGGATCAATGAATCATTGACTCAGATGCTATAATAATAATAATAATAATTATTATTATTTAGATTTCCTCTGTAATTGTGTGTTCTGCACAGAATCCATGTGCTGTGTTATGAAGCAGGAAAACTATAGCCACAGGTAGGGTTGCCAATCTTCCAGGATTGCCCTTGAGTTTCCAGGAATTAAAAATTAATCTTTCATTAAGGATTATGTCATGTGATGAAACCTCCAGGAATACGTCCAACCAAAATTGGCAACCCTAACAACAGTTCACTTAACAGATCAAGAGATCCTAAATTTGCCATTTGGCCATGAGACCCTTACTGGATTCCATGTTGTTTGGTGATAGCAATGAGGTTAATATATAAATGGGCTGCAGATTTATATGACAATAATTGGATTTGGTATTTTGGCGGATACTTTTTAAAGTAAAACTTCACAAATCTCTCATACCTCTAAAACGTGTGGGAACAAAGTTTGAATCCTACAACATATATGATAAGATCTAAATAGACATAATGCATCATAAGGGGTTATATTTTCAAAGCACTCCACTTGGCTCTAGCTGCGTGACTCTCATTGACTAGTTGTATGGCTAAACCCAGGCCTTGAAAGTGTGCTACTTAGTGTATTGCTTCATTGTGTAGGGAATGCTTTGCAACTCACCGGTACACTAGGCACCTTCCACGACTGGAATCTTAGTGGTCACAAGCTAATTCAGCTGGTAGCTCAAAGTGTTCGTTCCAGTGAAAGATGGTTGAAAAATGAGAGAAGTTTTGCAGAAAACCTTGTTCCTTTTGGTGGGGGGTAAGGGGAAGAGGATTTTGACATTTTTCAGCCAGCTCTATCAATGACTGCATACATATACACCTTCTTCTAGGTCTTTTGGGGCTCTTGTGTGTGTTCCCTTCTCTGCTCATACACAGAAGCACATATGAAACCAGCAAGTCCATTCTTCCTCCCCAGTGGTGCTTTGCTTCCTTTTGATCTTAAAAAATATAAAATGTCATAGTACAATCATGTGGGTTACCCAAATGTTTACTCATTCACTTTCCAGGGTGAGTAATTTTTCTGATAAGCACATTTACCTTAGCTTCTTTCATTATCCTCCATCTTCACAGTAAAGAGCAGGCAAGTCAAGTTTTAAGTTTGGGTGGTAAATTTTTCACAACTGATTTTCTAAGACTGGTTTATACGATCTGCTGACTATTTGAAATTGTGGTTCTCAGATTCTCCTCCGATGAATTGGGCACAATGTACACACCTGAGATATGAAGATGTTACATGCTGATCTCTGGCAGTTTCTACTTTGTCTACCAGATAATGCTTTATTTGAATATGAGGCTATCATGACATATAACTCTGTCCTTACAGCCCAGTAAAACTTGGCTCACCCCCCCATTATTGGGTGGGCTGTGGGCAAACTGATATAAACTATTGCTTGGTTTCACCATGCCTCAGTGGGTCACAACTTAGAGTACCAAATTCAGGACAAACTGCTGAGAAATAGGGCAGACATACTCCAAAACTGGTGGTTATTCTCCCATAAGATATACCAAACCAGCAACAAAAGTAAACTTCTGTTTCACCACACTGGCTAACAAGAAATCAAAAAAAGCAGTTTCTTTAGGCATTCTAGTCCTGGATTTAACACCCAGAAATGAGACTTAAAGATGAGTTGTTTAAAACTAGTTTCATCAACAAAAGGGGTCTTCTGATCCCAAAGGACCAGCCACATACCCAGGTCAATGTATAACTCAGCTCTTACCCAATAATCACTCTTGCCAATCCTTTAGTATCTAAAATCTAAAGGTTTATGTATAAAAAAGAATGAAGAAAGAAAGGTGAGAGTTAAAATTGGTTAAAGGAATCAAATACATACAAATGCAAAGTTGTTGGATCAGGCTTGTAGCAGTGATGGAATAAACTGCTGGCTTCAGTCAAGTCTCTGGTTGCTTGCAAATTATTGGAACATCCTCAGTCCTTTGTTCAGAATGCTCTCATTAGTATGAGTTAATAGTCCAGAGGTTTGAGCAAGAAAGAGACATAATGGAGGGGTTTCCAGAGTCTTTTATAGCTTCTGCCATGTGGAGGGAAATCCATTGTTTCAAACAAAGCCCTCAGCGCAGGCTACTGGAAAATTACAGGGAACAAGATGGTGTTTGGAGTCACATGGACAAGTCACATGTCCACGCATGATTTCCCTTAATCATAGCAGAGGCCATTACCTATATTTCAGATGGGACGTTCACAGGAAAGTCCATTCAGTGTAGATGGGTGTCTTCCATTGTGAGCTAAGTGTTCTTTTGATGGGCCACTTAAATTGAATAGTCCCTTCCAGATGCGCAGGCTAAATACCTCGCGGGAGTTACCCCAGAAGCAAACATATTTGAAATCCAGGTATAGAGCCAATGCTTATAACTTCCAATACAAAAATGATACATGCATACAAATAGCACAATCATATTAAGCAAATCATAACCTTTCCATAGAAACTTTACTTGACATAATTTGTACAGGATTTGTTGCAATTATAGAACAGTGGTAGCAACAATTATCTACATGGTCAATTTTAATCAGATAATGTCACACTTGGACTCTCAGTACTGCTAGGTTGGCCTGTTTATGATTTAAAAAATAAAAAGAGATACTAGTAATTGCATTCCAGACGAAACGGAAAAAATGAAGATACACAGTACAACCTATCAGTGTTGTGACATTAGTTTGTGCTATGTATGTCAGATAGCTCCAGCTTGGGCTCTACATTCTTTCATTTTCTAGGCTATATTCTTCTCTTGATGCCAAGGAATTAAGGAGAATGTGAGTTACATGTTACTATACATATAGATCCCAGGACTTATCACCAAAACCATCTCTGCATTTCTGAGGATCTGTTTGTTTTTGAGGCACTTATGTCCCTAAATTTTATGCAGTTTGGAACTTATAATACTCTAATCACCAGACATGATGGGACAATACATTTATGCAGGAAATCTGCACAATTAGCATGATTAATTTTCCATGTCAACTGTCTTAAAATGTGTAAAGCATACCTGTTCTGCTTTGAGTTATTGCCTCAGATGACGAATCAGCAGAGAGAGGCCTGTGTTTAACACTCTGGTGTGTGATTTTGTTATAATCTCTGACATGACTGATTATGCCAAGGCCTGGAGCAATTTATTGAATTAATGAATTACTTACAAATACATGAGAGTGATTAATTGAGATGCCTGGTTGGATCATATTCAGTGTAATGAGGCTTGAGCATTGACAGATGCATACTGTGGGCCTGATCCTGCCACCAATGAAGTAATGGGAAGTCAATGGGATTACTTGCACGAGGAAAAGAATGCAGGGTCGAGTCCTTTACAGTAAAACAATGTATTGGAAGGGTTAATAGATGCTCTCTTGAATTGAGCCTCCAGGCAGACTTATAGTCATGTCATTCTATAAATTGAAAAATGCATTGCCCCATATCTTGCCACTTTCTCCACCTTTTCCTCTCTCAGCTAGATGCTTTATTATCAGGTTAGATTTATTTTTAGCAACTACATGCCTTAGACAACAAGCCAAGAGTGGTGGAAACTGGATTTCCTTTTCGAGAACAGCGTTAAATTAGGAAGTGCCTCCTCCGGTCTCAGACATTGAAAAGAAAGCTCACAGTCTAGCTGAAAATACCCGACTGGCTTATTTTATAATAAACACCTGGCTTGAATTTGTAATAATATTTCCAAAAGTGATGTTTTATTATCACAATTACAAGCCATTCATGATCATCTTTTGTGCAGTGACTAAGAATCAAACCTGATTACGTATCAAATATTAAAGCTATGCTTCAGTCCAACAGAGTGTAAGCATTTGAACATTGAGCCTTGTGCTCATCATGTGTGGAACATAGAAAAGAAGTCTCAACTGTGGTAATTGCAGTAATTCTTTTGTCTTTAATGTTGATTTTGTTCCCAGCATGTGCACTCTGATAGTGCCATGGAAGGGCTGAGAGCTGGAGAAGCATTCTAGATCATGCATTTTGCTCTTGGACTATTATTATTTATTATTTATTTTCTCCCTTAAGTTCAAACTTCAATGCCTCGGTGAAATATACTAGCTGTGAGCTGGAAACCCTTACCAGGCCAAGTTGTTCACTTATTCATTCCAATAAGCTATAAAGGAGCCAATCTGATCTGGGTAAACAAATCTTGCTGTGTTTTAGAAAATAATGGGCCTGGTAATTCTCTCACACCAGTATAATATGGGAGGAATTTGACTGAAGTCATTAAAGTGAGTGGTGTAAGTGAGAAGAGACTCCAGCTGTGTGTGTGTGTGTGTGTGTGTGTGTTTTTCCTGCACAGATTCAGGGAATTTAAGAAAATAAGTGGGATGCCAGAATTAGTCTAATTTGTGAGCCAAAATGGGTCATTGACATTTTGCTGAGGATCTGAGCCCTGGGAGCAAACTGGAAGACCTAGACCCACAGAGTAGTATATTTTTCTACAGTACTGAACATATGGCAGGGTAGAGTGACACAGTTTTGTGCTCCGTAGATGGGGGTTAACTGCAGGAGCTGAAGAGAAGGACTGTAATGAGTAGAGCTGCTGGTGAGGCAGGGTGCGGTGAATGCTTGTGGGGAAGCAGGGCTCCATCCTTGGGATCTGAGTAGGGTGACCAGACAGCAAGTGTGAAAAATTGGGACGGGGTGGGGGGGAATAGGTACCTATATAAAACAAAGCTCCAAATATCAGGACTGTCCCTATAAAATCAGGACATCTGGTCACCCTAGAGCTGAGGGCTGGTGACTTTCCTATTTCTTACTCTTTGCTTGTGCTCCCCTCTCTTGATTTATTATTATAAAGATTTCATTAGGCTGAACACTGATTTGTTTTTGCTGAGCCATCCCCTGAGCTGATGGTATTTCAGAGACAGGCATTTTTGAATTGTTCAGTCTCACGTTGAGTATGTGTCAATCCTTGGTGCGTCTTTGAAATCACTTAGTGTTTTAAAGTAACAGACAACTGGGCAGAGTGTGCGTACATTTTGTGCCCATGCTGTGGCTCAGGGATCTGTTTATGGAGGGCTGTGATGAAGGGGTTTGAGGCACCTCCATGGCACTATGTGTGCTCCTGGCCCCTACGAGGCCTTTCTGTGAGTCTGGGGATATGGGAGGGGCCTGGACAGGCCAGACAATCGAGTAGGCAGGGGCAGGGAGGGATACATCTAGTCCCTCCTGAGGCCTTGGAGAGATTCCTCTGAAAAGATAATACTAGGGTACGTATAATACCCTGGGGACATGTTATCTTTTCTCCACAGCACCCTGTCCAGAGTCTTGGAGGTCATGGTGACTAAAAGGATTCACTGCCTGTCAACATGTGTATGAAAGGAGATGATGGAGCATGTTATGAAAAGCTGTACATCCTGTTGTGAGTGACAGCTCATTCTGGCACCATGAATGACTGGGCTTGGGAGATATTTCCACTTTTCCGCTGTCCACAGTCATGAAGGAGTCAAGTCCAAGGAATCTGTCAGAGCACAGTGGGCCATCTGAACCTCCCAGAGGGGGACCAAGCTCAAGAAGTCCAGAGGAGAATACAATCTTTGCTGAGAGGAAACAAAGCACAAAGAGCCTGGCAGAGGCCATGTCTGTATTTGGACCCCTGTCATAAATATAAAGGGAAGAGTAACCACCTTTAAATCCCTCCTGGCCAGAGGCAAAACCTTTCACCTGTAAAGGGTTAAGAAGCTAAGATAACCTCGCTGGCACCTGACCAAAATGACCAATGAGGAGACAAGATACTTTCAAAGCTGGAATGGGGGGGAACAAAGGGTCTGTCTGTCTGTGTGATGCTTTTGCCGGGAACTGATCAGGAATGCAGCTCAGAACTCCTGTAAAAAGTTAGTAAGTAATCTAGCTAGAAATGTTGTTAGATTTCCTTTTGTTTAATGGCTGGTAAAATACGCTGTGTTGAATGGAATGTATATTCCTGTTTTTGTGTCTTTTTGTAACTTAAGGTTTTGCCGAGAGGGGTTCTCTATGTTTTGAATCTGATTACCTTGTAAGGTATTTACCATCCTGATTTTACAGAGGTGATTGTTTTACCTTTTCTTTAATTAAAATTCCTCTTTTAAGAACCTGATTGATTTTTCATTGTTCTTAAGATCCAAGGGTTTGGTTCTGTGTTCACCTGTACAAATTGGTGAGGATTTTTATCAAGCCTTCCCCAGGAAAGGGGGTGTAAGACTTGGGGGGATATTTTGGGGAAAGACATCTCCAAGTGGGCTCTTTCCCTATTCTTTGTTTAACACGCTTGGTGGTGGCAGCATAGGGTTCAAGGACAAGGCAAAGTTTGTACCTTAAGGAAGTTTTTAACCTAAGCTGGTAAGAATAAGCTTCGGGGGTCTTTCATGCAGGTCCCCACATCTGTACCCTAGAGTGGGGAAGGAACCTTGACAACCCCAATACAGAAAGCCAGGCCCAAGAAATGCAGAGAGCACATGTGATCATATTTTTACCATCTGCACAGTCTGAGCAATGTCTCATGTGGATGGAGATTATTTTAAAAGCAGAGCCTGTAAGAGTACCACCAGCTCCCCACAACCCCACGCCCACCTGACCCCTGCTCCCAGGATGCTTGACAAAGTGTTTTCATTATAGCTCTTCAATTTCAGGTGCTTATGACTTTAAAAAAGTAACTGATGCTGTTAGGAACGTGATGCTAAGTGACAACTGCTCTCTTGGCCGTTACAGTGGGAATTGGATGGGGGACCTCCAGAGCTAAAAGCATTAGCTGCTATACCTAGAGAACCAATTGTCTCTAGCTGAGGGCAGTAACACCTCATATCCTATGTGGATCAACACACTCGCCAGTCAGTTACACTTGCTTCCTGGCCCTACTGCACATACACCTTACCCTTCTGTGTTGGCAGCAATGAGTTGGCAGCGCTCTCCTCCTATACTACCTCCCTACTGACTGCAGTGGAGGTACAGGTTACTATGTGGTGCCATATTCAGCCATGCGCAGGATTCTGTTTCCAAGGAGGATGGGATTTGGGGGTGCTGTTTTGTGGAGGATGAGGGTGGGGGGTTGTTTAGGGGTACTTTCCCTGAATAGGATATAGGGGTGTCTAAAGAGCAAGGGCTCTCCCATCTGTGGGGGAGAGTATAAGGGGAGAGGAGGGAACTGATTTGGGTGGCACAAGTGATTCTTCCCATCCTTTCTGGACATGACAGACTGTTCCCAGTAGGAATTTGGAGGATGGGACTGCCCCCCATTAAAAGAAGCCAATTCTGGGTAGTCCATAGGAAGCCATTAGAAGAGGGGAGTCCTTTATCTGTCCACCATGTTACCAGCCTCTTAAAAGCGTGCAGTGTTGGATGACAAACTAGCCCCAGGAGCTATTATTATAAGTCTACCGTGACAACAGATGTAAGTCCAAACTAAACCAAAAGTAATTTGGGTTGAAATTCTCATGGTTTTTCTCCAACAAAGATGAATCCTTTGGATAATTTTGTCAAGTTCTAATGCACCATCATATAAATGCACTTTTGTGTTTACTTGCCTAAGTGATCATTGGTACCTATCGTCCTATATCAAAGTATGGTATGGTCAAACAGATTGACAACACTTTCTTCCATTTAAATCTCACATTGAAATAAACATGTTGTTCACCGCATTGATTTTAAGTGAACAATCACCACTCTTTTAAAAAACAAAAAAGAGTTAGGAAATTCAGTACCAAAACAATTGTAATGCAATTCTATGACTGATCATTTAGACATACAAGTCAGAAAATTCAAAGTAATGGTTTCCACAACAATAGCTTTTTCTGCCATTTCACTCTTGTATTATGTGTAGATTTAAACAGCAACCATAGCGTTACAGCTTGTATTACTATAAGCTTAATTCTGATTGCACTTAAACTGCTGTTAATCCTGAGTCATGATCCCACACCTCTCTGCAAAGGCCAGCAAAAATGGCCACATGTTGAGGTGGTAGGGATGATGCATCCTCTTCAAGGGTGACACATTGCATTTTACTCTCCCTATGCTCCTACGAGTTCTGGCAGACATTCTGCTTTTCTATTGCCTCCAAATCACAGCTGTGCCTTAAAAGCACAACTGAGCCTTCAGTGCATAAAGAATTTATGACAGGTTTCAGAGTAGCAGCCGTGTTAGTCTGTATCCGTAAAAAGAAAAAGAGTACTTGTGGCACCTTAGAGACTAACCAATTTATTTGAGCATAAGCTTTCGTGAGCTACAGCTCACTTCATCGGATGCATGCAGTGGAAAACACAGTGGGGAGATTTATATACACAGAGAACATGAAACAACTGGTGTTACCATACACACTGTAACGAGTGATCAGGTAAGGTGAGCTATTACCAGCAGGAGAGCGGGGGGGAAGAAACCTTTTGTAGTGATAATCAAGGTGGGCCATTTCCAGCAGTTGACAAGAACGTCTGAGGAACAGTAGGGGTGGGGGTGGGTGGGAAATAAACACGGGGAAATAGTTTTACTTTGTGTAATGACCCATCCACTCCCAGTCTCTATTCAAGCCTAAGTTAATTGTATCCAGTTTGCAAATTAATTCCAATTCAGCAGTCTCTCATTGGAGTCTGTTTTTGAAGTTTTTCTTGTTGAAGAATTGCCACTTTTAGGTCTGTAATCGAGTGACCAAAGAGATTGAAGTGTTCTCCGACTGGTTATTGAATGTTATAATTCTTGACATCTGATTTGTGTCCATTTATTCTTTTACGTAGAGACTGTCCAGTTTGGCCAATGTACATGGCAGAGGGGCATTGCTGGCACATGATGGCATACATCACATTGGTAGATGTGCAGGTGAACAAGACTCTGATAGTGTGGCTGATGTGATTAGGCCCTATGATGGTGTCCCCTGAATAGATTTGTGGACACAGTTGGCAACGGGCTTTGTTGCAAGGATAGGTTCCTAGGTTAGTGGTTCTGTTGTGTGGTGTGTGGTTGCTGGTGAGTATTTGCTTCAAGTTGGGGGGCTGTCTGTAAGCAAGGACTGGCCTGTCTTCCAAGATCTGTGAGAGTGATGGGTCGTCCTTCAGGATAGGTTCTAGGTCCTTGATGATGCGTTGGAGAGGTTTTAGTTGGGGGCTGAAGGTGATGGCTAGTGGCGTTCTGTTATTTTCTTTGTTGGGCCTGTCCTGTAGTAGGTGACTTCTGGGTACTCTTCTGGCTCTGTCAATCTGTTTCTTCACTTCAGCAGGTGGGTATTGTAGTTGTAAAAATGCTTGATAGAGATCCTGTAGGTGTTTGTCTCTGTCTGAGGGATTGGAGCAAGGGCGGTTGTATCTTAAAATTTGGCTGTAGACAATGGATCGTGTGATGTGGTCTGGATGAAAGCTGGAGGCATGTAGGTAGGCATAGCGGTCAGTAGGTTTCCGGTATAGGGTGGTGGTTATGTGACCATTGCTTATTAGCACCGTAGTGTCCAGGAAGTGGATCTCTTGTGTGGACTGGTCCAGGCTGAGGTTGATGGTGGGATGGAAATTGTTGAAATCATGGTGGAATTCCTCAAGGGCTTCTTTTCCATGGGTCCAGATGATGAAGATGTCATCAATGTAGCGCAAGTAGAGTAGGGGCATTAGGGGACGAGAGCTGAGGAAGCGTTGTTCTAAGTTAGCCATAAAAATGTTGGCATACTGTGGGGCCATGCGGGTACCCATAACAGTGCCGCTGATTTGAAGGTATACATTGTCCCCAAATGTGAAATAGTTATGGATGAGGACAAAGTCACAAAGTTCAGCCATCAGGTTTGCCGTGACATTATCGGGGATAGTGTTCCTGATGGCTTGTAGTCCATCTTTGTGTGGAATGTTAGTGTAGAGGGCTTCTACATCCATAGTGGCCAGGATGGTGTTTTCAGGAAGATCACCGATGGATTGTAGTTTCCTCAGGAATTTATCCTTTTTATTTGCTTAACATGACTGCCATGGTGAAAGCTACTTTCTGGGGGGCAGCAGGGGAACAAGTCTTCTGTTGCAGACTATACAAGGGGGAGAGGAGGCCAGTGCAAGTTTCAGTATCTGGACAGAGTATTAGAGTACAGAATTCACTTAGTTTTCATTACCTACCCTGGTGTGTGGACAAGTGCAATGCATTTACTGTTGGTAGTCTTGGGTTGTACACACTGAAGTAGTGGCACAGAGAAACTGTGAAATAGCTTTCTGTATGATCAAATAAAGTGAAAGATCTGACAAGCCAGAAAGAGCCAGGATAATATGACTTAAAGCTAGATTTATATTTTTCAACCCCACCACCTCCATTGTACTTAGAAATTTAAGGGATCTCTGAATAGCAGGAGATTTTTTTTCTATGCTTTATACATGTTTCAACACTAATTCTGAATTTTCTAGCTGTCATCAGTGTAATTTTCATACACTCAGGGCTTAGATTCTCTGAGTTTTGCTAAGACCACTTTGTATTGCATACGCCTCCTGTTCTAACTTAAATTGGGCCCAGCAGGGCCTGAATCGGGGAGATGATATCATCTCCCTGCATCTGCCACTGCACCTGGATTTAGTGGAGAATTGGAGCCTTAATTTATTTTCTTCCCAGTGGAAGCCAGAGGTTCCCACTTCCACCACCCAATTTTGTTTCTATTTTGATGCCCTTCAACCAGGCAAAGCCAACATCCTGGACAGGCTTTCTTTTGGAATTCACCAAGGCAGCTCCTTAATTGGTCTAGAGGTTTATTGTTGAGTGCTGAGAAAAGAGCCTTCCTCACAGGGGGCTGAATCTGCTGCCAGCCGAAGGAATGAGACACCCATAGTATGATTAAATATGTACTTTGCATTTATATAAAAAGAAAAGGAGTATTTGTGGCACCTTAGAGACTAACAAATTTATTTTCGTGATGAAAGCTTATGCTCAAATAAATCTGTTAGTCTCTAAGGTGCCACAAGTACTCCTTTTCTTTTTGCGAATACAGACTAACACGGCTGCTACTCTGAAACTTTGCATTTATATAGTGACTTCTGTTTGTAGTGCTCAAAATACTTAAGTTCAAATCTAGAGGGGCAGACCTATCAACTCTACACTTTCCCTGTAGGCAGCAGGTTTTCAAATCTTGTTGTGGGTCTATGGGGGAACATCTTTTTTGATTGGCTGTCCTTCCCCATTTGTCCTGTTTCCTGGGGAAGGGCAGCCAATAAGAGTGGCTGAACAGTTTGAATGCTCTCTAAATCCCTAATTACATGGAGCAGTTCTCCCTCCCTGTCGCCCCGCTGAAGGGCTGGATGTGCTTTCTCTGTACTACAGTCAGCTGGGGAGCAACTTCTCTGGCCAGCTCTGCAGATTCTGCTTGGGCCCCTTGTCATGCCACCTCTCCCAGCCTGGGGAAGGCAGGGAGAAGAGCCAGTAGCAGTGCCCTATGCTAGGAGCAGGGGAGAAGTCCCCCCAGTCCTGGGAGGGGGAGAAAAGAGTCTGCCTGCCTGCTCCCTTCACTTTGGGAGGGTGCTGAACATCTGGGCACCTGCTCAGGAAATAAGCCACCAGGGACATCCCCAACACACAGACTTGAGAGGGGGAGATTTCTAAAGGAGTGTGTACTGGAGGGGAAGCAGAGTTAATTTTTAAACACCGGGGCTGGCTGTGTGTGGGTTTAATAATTAAATGCTGGGATAAGGGTTGAGGGGGTTAAAAATTAAATCCTATGGCAAGGGAGGTAGAGAATAAAATGCTGGGCTGGGCAGTTTGCAGCTGTTGAGAAGGAGATATTGGGGGCAGGATTTAGAGCATGAAATGTTGGGGTTAGGGTGGGATGTAAAATGGAGACAATGAGTGGGAACAGGATGACAGAGGAAGAAATACTTGGGGAGGAGAAGAGTTCACAACTAAACTAGCTGAGCTGGAATGAGGTGGAAAGTGAGAATTGCTTCACTGTGGCGGGGAGAGGCCAGAAATGAATTGAGTCAGGGTTGGGGGAGGTCTGAGAGTTAATTAGGACAGCTGCTGCTGCTCCTGGGCAGAGGAGAAAGCTGTCAACCACTTCTCCTTTCTCTCTCCCCTTCTGTTGTTCTCTCATTCTTTTTCTAATCCCCACTATTTCCATCTTTCACTCTGTTTTCTCCATCTTTATTTGTGCAAAGACACTAGCTTTAACATTCAGGATGTTGACAGGCATGGCAGACACTATGAGACAATATCCATTAAGGTTATTTCAAACTTTAGACAACATTATCCAACACTTTTTCACTGCTTGTTGATTCCCTTGTTGGAATACGCCATTTACTGTACAATTAGTGGCATCTTCAATACATGTCCATTTCCCACCAATTTAGATATATACAGTAATAGCATAATACATACACTGAAGTACCCTTTCACTCTGAGCATTTCCTTGGACTCTACCCTTCATGGCTATCCTATAAGGTGTTCAAACCAATTACAGATATGGTTATGTTGAGTTTTTGGAGCGGCAGCATCCATCTTAAAGGTATATACATTATTTTCCTATGTTCTCACCTTAAGTAACGCAGAACCTCAAATTTTTACACCGTCTTCTAAGAGTGGTTCCCTTACTTTCTTGTCATGACTTTACTTGGTCCCTCCTGTAATCTTTACTGGTTTAATTATGGTTGGACAATGCAAGAAAAGGCTGACTTGTCTCAGCAGCCAACCATTATGGCCTTCTATAAGACTTTTGCCTTGTGTCTGATTGGATTCAGCATCTGCCTCCATCAAGTCTTCATTAAGGATAACTTCCTCATTCCACTGTGTTGCAGTATCATTGGAGTGTGTGCATTTATTGCTCACCTGAATTGCGGACAGCATTTTCTCTATAGAATATACAGATTCTCTCCAATAACTCTTGTTGTGGTTGTAATTCACTGTTGATCACAACATTTTTGTAATGTAACTCCTATTCCTTAATAAGGACTTGCAAGAGACTCTCTGTATGCCACTCATGAGATTTACCATCTGCAACTTTTCTTTTTTCTGGAAAATAGATCACTGTGGGAGTGGTATAAGATCTGGGACCATAGTAGTGTTCTCCAAATGCACCAGCAGTTTCAGTGATTAGTTCATAGATTATGGGGCCAGCAGGGACCACTGTGATCATCTAGTCTGACTTCCTATATAACACAGACAATAGGACTTCCTTGAATTAAGAGCATATAATTAGAAAGTGATCCAATAAGAACAGCTATACTGAGTCAGACCAAGGGTCGTTCTAGCCCAGTATCCTGTCTTCTGACAGTGGCCAATACCATGAGCTTCAAAGGGAATGAACAGAACAGGTAATCACCAAGTGATCCATCCTCTATCGCCCATACCCAGCTTCTGGCAAACAGAGGCTTAGGACACCATCCCTGCCCATCCTGGCTAATAGCCACTGATGGACCTATCCACCATGAACTTACCTAGTTCTTTTTTGAACCCTGTTATATTCCTGGCCTTCTCAACATCCTCTGGCAAAGAGTTCCACAGGTTGACTGTGCATTGTGTGAAAAAATATTTCATTTTGTTTGTTTTAAACCTGCTGCCGATTAATTTCATTTGGTGACCCCTAATTTTGTGTTATGAGAAGGAGTAAATAACACTTCCTTATTTACTTTCTCCACACCAGTCATGACTTTATAGACCAGATAATAAGTGGGGTCCCACAGGGATTGGTTCTTGGTCTGGTTCTGTTCAATATCTTCATCAATGATTTAGATAATAGCATAGAGAGTACACTTATAAAGTTTGTGGATGATACCAAGCTGGGAGGGGATTGCAAGTGCTTTGGAAGATAGGATTAAAATTCAAAATGATCTGGACAAACTGGAGAAATGGTCTGAAGTAAATAGGATGAAATTCAAGGACAAATGCAAAGTACTCCACTTAGGAAGGAACAATCAGTTGCACACATACAAAGTGGGAAATGACTGCCTAGGAAGGAGTACTGTGGAAAGGGATCTGGGAGTCATAGTCAAGCTAAATATGAGTCAACGGTGTAATGCTGTTGCAAAAAAAGCAAACATTATTCTGGGATGTATTAGTAGGAGTATTATAAGTAAGAAATGAGAAGTAATTCTTCTGCTGTACTCCGTGCTGATTAGGCCTCAGCTGGAGTATTGTATCCAGTTCTGGGCGCCACATTTCAGGAAAGATGTGGACAAATTGAAGAAAGTCCAGAGAAGAACAACAAAAATGATTAAAGGTCTAGAAAACGTGACCTATGAGGGAAGACTGAAAAAATTGGGTTTGTTTATTCTAGAGAAGAGAAGACTGAGAGGGGACAACAGTTTTCAAGTTGTTACAAAAGATTGTTACAAAGGTTGTTACAAAGAGGAGGGAGAAAAATTGTTCTTTTTAACCTCTGAGGATAGGACAAGAAGCAGTGGGCTTAAACTGCAGCAAGGGTGGTTTAGGTTGGACATTAGGAAAAACTTCCTAACTGTCAAAGTGGTTAAGGACTGGAATAAATTGCCTAGGGAGGTGGTGGAATCTCCATCATTGGGGATTTTTAAGAGCAGGTTGGACAAACACCTGTCAGGGATCGTCTAGAGCAGTGGTTCCCAAACTTGTTCCGCTGCTTTTGCAGGGAAAACCCCGGCCTGCCGGACAGGTTTGTTTACCTGCCACGTCCGCAGGTTCGGCCGATCGCGGCTCCCACTGGCCGCGGTTCGCTGCTCCAGGCCAATGGGAGCCACTGGAAGCGGTGCGGGCTGAGGGACTACTGGCTGCTGCTTCCAGCAGCTCCCATTGGCCTGGAGCAGCGAACCGCGGCCAGTGGGAGCTGCGATTGGTCAAACCTCCGGACGCGGCAGGTAAACAAACCGGCCCAGCCCGCCAGAGACTTTCCCTGCACAAGTGGCGGAACAAGTCTGGGAACCACTGGTCTAGATAATACTTAGTCCTACCTTAAGTGCAGGGGACTGGACTAGATGACCTCACGAGGTCCCTTCCAGTTCTATGATTCTATCGTAACCCCGCTTAGTCATCTCTTTACCAAGCAGAAAAGTCCCTGTCTTATTAATCTCTCCTCATATGGAAGCCGTTCCATACCCCTAATCATTTTTGTTGCCCTTTTCTGTACCTTTTCCAATTCCAATATATCATTTTAGAGAAGGGGCGACCATATTTGCATGCAGTATTGAAGATGTGGGCATACCATGGATTTATACAGAGGCAAAATGATATTTTCTGTCTTATTATCCATCCCTTTCTTAATGATTCCCAACATTCTGCTTGCAATGGCCTTATCATCCTTGAGTGTGCCTTTAGCATCTCGATCGTCCAGGGGCCCCACTGGTTGTTTAGCAGGGTTCCTGCTTCTGGTGCACTTACAAAAAAATTGCTATTAGTGTTTGAGTCTTTGGCTAACTGTACTTCAAATTCTTTTTCGGCCTTCCTAATTTTATGTTTACACTGCATTTGCCAGAGTTTATGCTCCTTTCTATTTTCCTCACTAGGGTTTAACTTCCACTTTTTAAAGGATGACTTTTTGTCTCTCACTGCTTCTTTTACTTTGTTGTTTAGCCAAGGTGACACTTTTTCGGTTCTCTTACTATGTTTTTTTAAATTTGGGTGTACATTTAAGTTGAACCTCTATTATGGTGTCTTAAAAAATTTTCCATGCAGCTTGCAGGGATTTCACTTTTAGCGCTGTACCTTTTAATTTCTGTTTCACTAACCTCCTCATTTTTGTGTAGTTCCCCTTTCTGAAAGTCAATGCTACAGTGTTGAGCTGCTATTGTGTTTTCCCCACCACAGGATGTTATATTTATTTATATTATGGTCACTATTACCAAGCGGTCCAAATATATTCACCTCTTGGCCAAGATCCTGTGTGTCACTTAGGACTAAATCAAGAATTGCTTCTCCTCTTGTGGGTTCCAGGACTAGCTGCTCCAAGAAGCCATCATTTAAGGTGTCAAGAAACTTTCTCTGCATCCTGTCCTGAGGTGACATGTACCCAGTCAATATAGGGATAGTTTAAATCCCTCATTATTATTGAGTTTTTTATTTTAATAGCCCCTCTAATCTCCCTGAGCATTTCGGAGTGGTTTAAATCTTGATTTAAAAATTGCCGCTGTTAAACAGTCCCACCACAATCCTTGGTAAATTGTTCCAATGTTTAATTACCCTCACTGTTAAAAAATTGTGCCTTATTTCTAGTCTGAATTTGTCTAGCTTCATCTTCCAGCCAGTGTTATATCTCTGGTTTCTAGATTGAGGAGCCCTCTACCAAATTTCTGTTGCCTCTGCAGGTACTTATAGATATCTGTGATCAAGTTACCCCTTATCCTTCTGTTTGATAAGCTACATTTATAGAGCAGTGACAGGAGAATCTCCATCAGCATCTCAATCATATGTGAAGTCGGTAAGTTGGACTCATTACCAGATCCTCCTTGACTTGAAGTTGTCAGTCATTGGACTAGTTTGATTTTAAACACCTCTGCCTGCAGATGCATATTTGACTGCTAACCACTGACTCAGCTGTCTCCGCCTCAGTGCCGAATGCCATGCTCTGTGAATCATGCACTATCTCCACCGGCATATGGTTTAAAGAGTATGGTTGAAGACTGGCTGTTTCTGTACACTGAGGCAGGGGGAATAGCAGGCTGCTGAGTGGACTGTACGCATGTCAGCAAGTGTTGCATAACCATTAATGTTTCCTGGATCTCTGGCTATGGCCTCTGCAACACTACCTACCTTAGATAAATTGAGTTAACTTGAGATTCTGTGGTTCTTGCCTTGTGCATGCTAGGTCAAATCCTATTTAGTTGATTACCTAGTAATGGTTGCCACTGCTGTGTCAGAGGGTGACACTCGGCCTTCCACTGCTTCCTTGCAGATTTAATCCTGTGGAGAAATGTAGAGATACGTGAATAGGCATCACAAAGTAGCAGCACAATGGCATTATCTGACTTCTCTGTGTATTAACATCGAAGTTGCTGAAGCTCATTAGTAGTCAGATGGGGCGTAAATAGCATTCAGTGATGGAAAATGGCACCTCTCTGTCTAACTGTAAGTTGAAATTATTTTTTGTCAAGATGAGCTAATGCTATGTGTGCATTCATCCTGGAAACTTATGACAAGGATGGATATTCTAGTTCCCAGCTAAAATCATAAATATTTTGGAAAGGCCAATAAAACAGAGCTCATAATTTAGAGATACAATTTTCCAAATCTATGGAGAGGAAACAATAAAAGTTCATATCGTCCATTCAACATACCCACTTGCTGGAGTTAGCTCCTACTAAGTGAGATGCACATTTCTATGTCCAGTAATTGCCAGGCACCTAATTTTTCAACACACTAATTACAGAAGTCAGTCTGCTGTAACCTTTGTAGACTAGTCAGCAAGGTGATTATTATATTGTCATTGATGGTACTGGTCTTTGCTATGGAAATGTGCATGACAGACTTGATGATGCCCTAAAATGTTTTGTGTTTCAATTATGAACATTAGCCATTACTTCATGATCATTGGTATACATCAAGCCAAACCTCACAGGGATCTGATTGCTTGTTTATTGGTAATATTTTGAGACATGAGAAATATGTTTATAGAACACTGTAGTAAACATTTCCAAAAAAACCCCCATGGTTTGCTCTTTGCACTTCCAGAGCAAGCTGGCAGCCGGCAGGGAATCCTGTGCAAATCAGGGTTGAGTGTTTACTACAGTAATTTGCTAGTATTAGCCCATAAAAAGATACTACTCTAAAAAGATGGAAGGAATGTATGTAGTGTTGCTTAGTACAGAAGACACATGATATGGCCAGTAGGTCTGCTTCTGGGAGAGAGGTTCCTTGATCATCCCCAGTCCTCTAAAGCTCTGGGGAACATGAGCCTCACCTTGTTGGTGTCACCAAGTACTTCTGGTGATATTTGAGTTAATTTGAAATAGGTTCCTTGCATATATGTCATATGCAGCAAAATTTGGGAATATTTGGCAATTTATGCAAGATAATGACCAAATGTTAGTTACCAGCCCATAGCTGGAGTAACAGTCCACGTTTATCACATGGTGTCTGTGATCCTGTGCAGCATTTGGCTGACTTGTGTTTCAGAGAACTTACTCATCCTGAACTTTCTTTAGTTTAAACTCCCATCACACATGAAGCAATGATCCTTCCCCAAAGCAATCTGCATTATAAAAAGGCTGAGATGTGGAGATACCACTGAGTGCTCATGCAGATTCACTTTGCAAGGCATAAAGCACACAATGAAAAAGATCAAAATTTGGGCCACTTGTTCAGCTAGTGATCCTAGCTGCTCATTCACTCCATTGCATTCAAGGGCACAAACCAGAATGTTGTAAGCTAACAAACATACTTCCATTGTTAGCTGATATTAGTGCTGAATGGTACATTGTTTAGACGATGAGAAGGACGCCATTCTCTATTCCTTGCACCTGCTCCCAGGGGAGAATTGAATTTCCTGCTCCATGCTTAATAGGGTCATTGGAGTCAGCGATCTTCTTCCTGTTTTGCCAATTCCCTGTGTGCAGAGACATTTTCTCCCTTAACTAATCTTTTCAGATCTCCCTATTTCTTTTTGAGTTCTGCAACAACATGCAAGTAAGCATAGGTTTTTTCAGCCCCCACCATCTTTTCTAACAATTTTTTTATAGTTCGTAATGTATCAGCTGGCTCCATGCTTATAAACTATGACAAACCTACAAACACACTGTACATTTTATGTACTGTCTTTTCTGCTTTATTAGTCCCCAAATTCTGCTTTCTGTTGTGAGGTTCATCACTCTTTGCCCTGAGATATGATGTGGACAGAGCATGAGCAGCCAGGATCATTAGCCAGAGAGGGTCCAGAATTTTGGGAACCTGCCTTGTACTTTGATTTGTCACAAGCTCTCAATGATATCACCGTGTCAGTTTTCAATAAGGCAAATATGATACTGTCCTTCATTGCATGATCACATACTGTTTTCTCACAGGAGTTTTTAGCTACAAAATTCTAGCAAATCTCTACTGAGCATGTGCAAACTGCATTTTTTTTTTTCAAAGACATATCTTGGCCAAATTTTGGTGGCCTTTCACAGGCATGGCAAAATCACAACTCTGACACAAAGGCCACTTCCATAGTGCGAAGGGCAGATCCTTTCCTGGGGTAAATAAGTGGAGGTCCATTTTAAGTGAATGGAGCTATGCTGATTTACACCAGCTGAGAATTTTGGCCCTACATGTTCAGTCCATTTGTGATACAAATAATTAATGCTCAGTTTCCAGGCTCCTGCCATTATGCATTCATTTTTGATGGGTCATCATCACAGCAGGTTCTGGCTGCATGGCCGAGGACAGTAGCTGGCATTTGTAGAAATATAAATGACATATGAAACAATATTTGGGGCCTTTGATACACACAGAATAATGTAATAGGAAAATAGAGATTACATTATGTTGAGGCAGCACAGAGATATCCACTAGATAGAAGCAATAGTAGGGTTGTGGTATTTTTCCAGGTTGTGTGCTTATGAGAGCTTTTGCATAGCTTTTGAATGATATTCAAGTGATCAGTTGACATTATGTATATCTGGCACTTTGAGGGAAAACTCTGTGTACCTCTTCGTTGCTGGGTTTGGTTTTTTACTTGTACGTTAAATATGAGCTGTAATTACATTCATTTCTATTTGTCCCACATTTCTCATGAATGTGTGTGTGTGTGTGTTTGTGGTCTACATATGTGTGCATGATGCTTGTGAGTGGAGCTGCTCAAAATTTTTAGATGCAACCTGGTCCACTGAAAAATGTAGTTTTGTAGAAATTTAAATGTTTCATGGGAACATGTCCATTTTGACAAACTTTTCAGCAGGAAAAAGGCTATGTGAATTGTTTTGACTTACTCATTTCAATTCATTTTGTTTTAACTTTTATTATATTAACATATATTTATACTATATTTAATTATCTCACCATTAACAAAGCCATTCATCATCAAAACAAAACATTTTGACAATTCTGAAATGAAATTTAAGAATTTTCACTGTGCAGAATACTTTGAAATTTCAGCTTTTCATTCTGATTTGGAAGAAAAACAAATTTTAAATGTTCAAAATTTCCTATGGAACAGAAATTCTGGTTTCCAATCAGCTCTCCTTGTGCATACCACTGCTGCTCACTCTAATATCTTGGCTGTTATGGTTGCTGTTGGAATTGTCTGGGTATTGTAATGGTAGAATCTATAGCGTCATCAGTGTTGTCCTTTCTGTGCAAGCGTAGAAAAGCCTATTTTGTATTACCTTTCTTTTGTCTGGTGGATCTAGAAGCCTGGCAGCACTGAATGTGGTGTGCATGGACTTGTTTTATTTTAAGAATTGAAATATTTATATGTACTTTAAGAATGTGGTTTGTGTTTGGCACTTGCTGAGTGGGGAGGATGTAGCTGGTGTGTAATGTGCCCCTGGGCACGTGATCTTAGTGTCAGGTGCTGACATGATGACAATACCATACTAGTGGAATTAAGCAGTGTTCACATAACTTTTCAGTTTTTTTCTTCAGGTGACAGTGTCTAAACTTTGTCCATTATCTAGTGACTTTCATATACATGCCATCAGCTCCAGGAGAGCAGAGGTACAATGATATTCCCAGCAAAGGATGTTGTAACTGAATGAACATTTGTTATATTAAAAATGCAATTTCATGCTGTCCATTCTTCTGGCAGTCAGCTGCGGCTTTAAAGTACCCAAGGTGTGAGGATGTGAAGCAATGCTGAATAATAATACTGTGTAGAAATCTGCCACTAATGGAAGACAATGAGGAAATGAGATCTTATCAGATAATGAGTTTGACTCAACTATTTTACTTCCTAACTAATACGCATTGTAAGGTGCAATGAGCATCAGTTTGTGACCATGTAAGCAGTAGTGTACATGTATTGATGTTATGCTTTACATAGCACCACCAAGTCTGCTGTCCTGTATGCACCATCATTATATTTTGGGCAGCACAAGTATTAATTTTTAAGAGAACACACATGCCTTTGCACCAACCTTGTTTAAGTAATGTCTCTAACTTCATAAGATGCTGTATTATACAAAGGGCCCTACCAAATTCATGGTCCATTTTGGTCAATTTCACGGTCATAGGATTTTAAAAATTGTAAATGTCATGATTTCAGCTATTTAAATCTGAAATTTCACAGTGTTGTAATTGTAGGGGTCTGACCCAAAAAGGAGCTGCGGGGGATCACAAGGTTATTGTGGGGGTCAGGAGGGGGGTTTAAAAATGATCAGTGATGGAGAATTCACCATGACTCTTGGTAAATTGTTTTAATGGTTAAATACCTGCACTGTTAAAACTCTACATTTTATTTAAAGTCTGAATTTGTGCATCTTCAACTTCCATCTTATTATACCATTATAAAATATTTGTCCCTGAAGTAGGTACTTATAGACTGTGATCAAGTCACCTCTTTACCATCTCTTTGTTAAACCAAATAGATTGAGCTCCTTGAATCTATCACTATAAGGCATGTCTTCCTATCCCTTAATTATTCTCATGGCTCTTTTCTGAACCATCTGCAATTTTTTAATATCCTTCTTGAATTGTGGAAACCAGAACTGGACACAATATTCCAGCAGTGGTTGCACCCATGCCAAATACAGAGGCAAAATAACCTCTCTACTCCAGCTGAAGATTCCTCCATTTAAGCATCCAAGGATTGCATTCGCCCTTTTGGCCAAGGTTTTGGAGCTTGTATTCAGCTGAGTGTCCACCATGACTCCCAGTTTTTCACAGCCGCTACTTCCCAGGGTTGAATCCCTCATCTTGTAAGTCTGGCCTACCTTAGTTGATCCTAGATATATACATTTTACATTTAGCCACATTAAAATGCATATTGTTTGTTTGTGCCCACTAGAAACATACCTGCTCAATAATGATGATTCCCCTTTTACAAGAAAATAAGATGTTGATTGGCATTAATAATATTCTTCTTTCTTTATTGGTATTCTCCTGCACTCTTAGGTGCATGGGGTGTCCACCAGTTTCTGCCATTTATTTCAGTATTGTGCTGGTCTATTCAGGCTCCTGAGTGTCATGTTGATGGATACAGCTTCTTTCTCTATTCTTCTGTGTAATGTTTCTCTAGGTCACCCTCTTTCTTTTTTTCTTTTTCCAGGTGGTGACCATATTATCACTTGACATGGAAGTCGTGTCGGTGGCATCCTTAAAGTGTGTCCCAAACATGTCTATCATCGTCTTACTACGTTTGATGATTTGCTGTATTAAAATTTCTGATGTTTCAAGAAACTCTTTCTAATGAAGTCTAAAGATCTTCCACAGCATTTTCTTTGGAATGATTTGATCTTCTTATTAATTTCTGTTGCAGATTTCTATTGTAGTAGGAGAACAAACATGATGTCAATGTGAAAAATTCATAATTTGGTATCCGTGCCAGTCATGCTACTTTTCCAGATCTTTAAGTGTATGCAAGTTGTTTGCTGCCTTTGATATTTGTTGCTTGACATTTAGCACGGTGTCACCAACATTGCACATCTCACTCTGTAGATAGTTAAAAGTACTACTTTTAGTGTTTCTCCTTCTACTCTGCTGGTTACTTTGGGGATGCTGATAACCATATATTCTGTCTTCCATTGCTTGATAAACAAACCAACTTGTTTTGCTGTGTCTGCCAAAAACTGGGGCTTTCTTCCATTAAGTTGGTATGTTGAACTAAGCAGGATAATGTAATCAGCAAAAACAAGGTAATCCAATAATGCTTTATCATTAGTCCATGTAATTCTTCTGTTGCCTTCTGCAGTTACTTTCCTCATGACATAGTGAATGACCAGTTCAAACAATAGTGGGGACATAATGCATCCTTGTTTTACTCCAGTTGTCACTGCAAACAATTGGCTGATGTAGTCCCCATCTCTGACTGCACATTTTGGCATTGTCATACAGATTCTTGATGATTCTAATTCATTTTGCAGGTATTCAGTAATATGCCATAATTTTCCGTAGATTGTCTCTGTGTATGCTGTCAAAAGCTTTCTGGAAGTCTATAAAATGTATCACAAGTGGTGCTTGCCACTCTACACTTTATTCCAAAATATGTCTGAGAACAAGAATATGATCTGCATTTGATCTCAATGGTGTAAAACCTGCTTGTTCCTCTTGAAGTTGGAGATCTCTTTTGTTTCTTGGTATGTTCCAGGATGATGATGCACATCATTTCCCCAGGTACGGAGAGTAATGTGATTCCTCTCCAGTTATTGCAATTGGTAAGGTCACCATTCTTTGACAATTTTACTATAAGGCCTCTCTTCCATTGGATTGGGTTCTTTTCTTCACTCCATATTCTATCCAAAAATTCAGGAAAGTCTGGAGGGCTATTTCATCACTTGCTTTAAATATCTCTCTAGTAATGTTATCATCTCCAGCTGCTTTTCTATTTTTAAGTTGTAATATCTCCTAAATCAACATCAAGCTCTGGTAGTAGGTCTTTATCGTGTATTTTTAGCAATTTGCTATTTAAAAACAGCCTGAAAGTGTTCTGCCCATCTTCTCCTTTGTTGTTTGTTCTATGTTAAGGCTATGTCTACACTACAGCCTGTGTCAACATAACTTATGTCACTCAGGGATGTGAGAAAGCCACCTCCCTTTCATGTGCACAGCGCTATGTCGGCAGGAGAGCTTCAGTACAGCTGCGCCGCTGTAGACAAGGCCTAAGAGCCTTTCCATTTGCATCTTTAATAGGGCCTCCAGTACTGCTAAAGTTTCCTATTAGATGTTTGATTATTTTATACAAGATTGTAAGCTCACTCTTTGGCTAGTGCCTTTGGAAAATGTTGAGAGGGTATCAATATTCTCGTTTTTACCTCTCTGTCTAGAGCGCTCTATTCTTCTTGTCACTTGCTTGTCTCTTCACATGTCTTAGCATTCATCAGTTTTTGCTTTACACTTCTTCTCTTTTCCACAGCTGCCCAAGTAGCATCACTAATTCATTTTTCCTTTTGGATTTTGTTGTTGTTAGGAGTGTCTGTGCACTTTCTAGATAGCTCTCTGATGTTTTCCCACAAAATAGCAGTGTCTTGGTTTTCTTCAGCTGACTCCATTAGAACTCTGCACACGTTATTCAATTCAAGCTGAAAAGTACTTTTTGTGTCTGGGTCTTTTAATAGTGCACTGTTGATGCCTGGTCTTCTTTTACCTTCTTCATCCTTTTAAATTTGATCTTCAATTTAGCCACAGAAAGGTTATGGACACTGCCCATGTCTGCTTCCCTGTGTGCACTTACATCTACCAACAACTGCAAAACTTTCTTGAAATGCAGAAGGGTTTTATCTGGTTCTCTGTAGGAACTGGGGAATTCCATGTCACTTTGTGGATTTCTTTGAGGGAGTATTGCTTCACCTGTCACTACGTTGTTCTCACTGCAAATTTCTACCAACTATTCAACATTTTGATTCCTATCCAAACCCCTGCCACACTTACCCACACTTTATCCAAAACTTCATTGTTATTTCCAATCTTTGTGCTAAAATCATCCATAGTCACAGATATCATGTTTTGGGAGCTTGGTTAACACATCCTGTAACAAATCCTAAAAAGCCTCTTTTTACTCATCTGGGGTTTTGCTGATTGGTGCATAGTATTGTATGATTGTTAATCTGAAGAATCTACTCTGAAAGTGAGCTCTAATAATTCTTTCATTGACTGACTGATTCCAGCTCAGAAAGTGCATGATCTGGTTCATTCAACATTAGGATTGATATGCCAACTTCAGATCTATTATCCACATTACCAGAGTGGATGGTGGTCTCAATTATTTCTCTAAAATGTAGTTTGTTCGAACCTCTCCATCCACACTTATTAATTCCAAGGACACCAAGATAGTATCAATCCATTTCTTTAATTATCTGACCAGCTTTTAATAGTTTTTTAAACTGTTCTCAAATTCCATAATTAGATTTTCATTACTGATCTGCCACAGGACTCTACAAGGGACAAGCAAGGGACTTTTCAGGATACAGGTTTCCTTACAGGTTTGACCAATGCCAATATTATTCTTTGTGTGAAGTTGATCTCGTGTTTGAGCCTGCTGCATATCGATATGGCTTCTGGCGTCCATTTCTGTAGTAAGTTTGTTTTACACGATGGTATTACTAACCTTGTGCACAACCTAAGGTCCACATCTCCATATTCGTTATTTGGAGCTGTCCACAGGTGGACACTTCCCCATCTGCCAAGTGCAGCGGATGCACTTTGTAACTTTGGATGCTCCTTAATTCTTTATTAGTTGAATCCCATATTAGTTACTCCATTATCTTGCCTGGAGTCTGTCAGACTGATAAGCCCATAAATTACCTAGGTCATCCCTTTTAAAGGTCATCCCCTTATTGGCACAACCAATGTTTCAGAAAAGCGAAACCCACCACATCCTCCACCATTTACCTAGCTAGTGGTTCACTTCTAGAATATTCTGCTTTCTGTCTTGCTGCACTCACAGGCCAGGAAGGATCTCTAACAAGATCACTTGGACATTCTTCTTCAGCACCCTTCCAAGTTCCCTGAAGTCAACTATTGTCTGTGAGATGGTCCATGATGCAGTGTCATTAGTGCCAATATGAACCATCACTAGTCCTTGACCATCAAGTTGAGAAGCCTATCCAATCTTAGAGAGATGTCTTGTGTCTGGGAAGATAGCACACCATCCTTTTGCCCACCTGTCCCTTTCAGAATGTTCTTTCACACCCTTCAGTTTAATTGAAATATGGATAATGCTTTAGGCAGGACGATCAGATACCAAATGTTAGGATTTCTTGAAAACACATTGACACATAATATAGGGTTCATAGATTTTTTAAAGCCCGAAAGGGCCAATCTGATTATCTAGTCTGACCTCAAGCACAACACAAGTTGAAGGATCTCAGTCCATGACTTCTGCATCAAGCCTGTATCTTCTGTTTGAGATATATTATATCTTTTTAGAAAGAAATCCAGCCTCTGTTTTGGAGTGGTAAACCTATGGCCCACGGGCTAGATTTGGCTCCTTGATTAATTTCATTTGGTCTGTGATGCCCCGCCCCCCATCAGGCTGGAGCCATGAGTGGTGGCTTGCCCCGCCATGGGGGGAATCCCCAAGCCTCCGCACACAGGTGCAGGAACTAGAGCTGCGGTGGGTACTGCAGCACCCCCAGGGTTTGCACAGGGTCCCAGCCACCAGAACACAGGGTTCTGATGCTGCCTGAAACCCGCTGGGAGCTCTGTCTCTGGCCCTGCGCGCAGGGTCTCGGCTGCCACCAGACCTGCACCTGGGACTCTGTTCCCGGCCCTGCATGTGGGTTCCTGGCTGTTGGCCCTGCTCCTGGGGCTCAGCTCCCACCCGTTGCTGTGGTCCCAGCTTCAGCCCCCTTACCCCTGTCCGCTTCCTGCCCTCCCTTCCCGGAACGATGGCCCAGTCTTGGCCCCAGCTCTGGGGAGAGGGGGCATGGACAGGAGTAAGGGGGGTGCCAGGTAAAAAGTCTGGGGACCACTGGCTTTCAGCACCCCCACTGTAAAAACTGTTCCAGTGTCACTGCCTCTGTGCCCCCGTGGGACTGGAGAGGTGAGCGCCAGCTTGCCCCACTTCAGGAGGAAGCTCCGAGCCTCCACCTCCCGCTGCAGGTGAGTGGTCCGTGATTGATTTTTTTTTTTTTTTTGTGGGTCAATGGTCCGTGACAGAAAAAAGGTTCCCCACCCCTGCTCTATTTAAAGACTTCAACTCTTTAAATCCAAGGTAAGTTGTTCCAGTTACTAATTATGTTCACTGTTTAAAAATTCATGCCTTATTTCTAGTCTGATTTTGTCTCGTTTCTGCTTCCAATCATTGGATCTCATTATATCTTTTTCTCCTAGATTAAAGAGTTATCTGCTTCCCTGTGTATGTACTTGTAGACCATGATTAATTCACCTCGTAAACTTCTCTTGATTGATCATTTTTAGTCTTTCACTATAAGGCGTGTTTTCCAGTCCTGGAATAATTCTTGTAACTCTTTTCATATCCTCTAATGCCGGGGTTCCCAAACTTGATTCGTGGCTTGTTCAGGGTAAGCCCCTGGTGGGCCGCAAGATCCTTTGTTTACCTGAGCGTCCGCAGGTACGGCTGCTCGCAGCTTGCAGTGGCCGCAATTCGCCATTCCCGGCCAATGGGAGATGCGGGAAGCAGTGGCCTGGCCTGCGCCGCTTCCAGCAGCTCCCATTGGCCGGGAATGGTGAACCGCGGCCACCGGGAGCTGCGAGCGGCTGTATCTGCAGACGCTCAGGTAAACAAAGCGTCTCGCAGCCTGCCAGGGGCTTACCCTGAACAAGTCACGAACCAAGTTTGGGAACCCCTACGCTAATGGGAACTATTGGAAGTATGCAGTTTGATTGTGGTCATCAATTTTTCTTTGTGCCAGGTCAACAAATTTGTGCAGTTATTGATAAATGCCATATCAACACTAATGTATGATGAGTAGTTATGAAATTAAGATATTGCACTGTTACTGACTGATCCCTATAAGTCTAATGGATGTGCTTGGTTTTTGGCATCTGGGCCAGAGGAATGAATCTTATAGCGTACAATTTTATATGGTACAAGTATTGATAACTCACATGGAAAAATAATAGTGTAATAGTAATATATATCCATAGTAATGGCACACAATCTCCTGTTGCAAGAGAAATAAAGTGCTCAGTATTGGGACTGCCTCTGAAAGAGCAATGGATCTGCTGGGAAAATATAGGTCTACGTCCGCACTAGCCATGTAGTTATATGGCCATGTAGTTATATGACAGGGTGGACCAGGTCCAAAGGCCCCACCACAAATTGACCCAGAAAAGGGCAGTAGAGAGGTCCCCCAAGCTGCCTAGAAAGCTGTGTGGGAAACAGCCAGTCAGGGCCCAGCAGACTAGTATAAGAACGGCTGCAGGGCCAGTGAGATCAGTTCCTTGCTGGAGCTGGCGGAGTATGGATGGTGTGCCTGGCTGGCTGAGGGAGGTACAGGACCGTGGACAGAGCAGTGTTCGCAGAGGCTGGGGGTACGCAAAGGAGTGCCAGACTGGCTGCTAGGACTCAACCAGGACAAGGTCTTGGGGTAAGGGTGAAGAATGAGCTGGGGCCACGGGGAAATGGCCAAGGGAATCCTAGCAGCAATATAACTTAGTTAAAGGGACATGGTGGATGGCTGCTATCTTTAGGGTTCCTGGGCTGGGACTTAGTGTAGCGGGTGGGCCTGAATCTCCCCCACCAGCCACTGGGAAAGTGGCCTGGACTTTGACACACCCCGGAAGGGGAACTGAACTCAAATTTTAGTGGCCCAGCTGAAGAGCTGGGGTCAGAGTCTCCAGTGAGGGAGCCCTGGGGGACATGGCCCCACACGAGGGCCAGGACTGCTTGAAGAACAAGGAGAGAGCCCAGAGGGGGCTGAGAAACAAACTAGGGTACTTGATAGGCTCTGCTGGACTGACTGAGGAGTGAGCCCAAAGATAGGGCTGCAGATCGAGGGACCTTACAGAGGGCACTGAGCCCCTGTTGGACTTATATCCCAGAAGAGGTTTTGATTTTTATCTCAAGCATAGGCTGTGTCACACAGCCAGAGGGTTGAGTTACTGAAGACCCACCACAAACAGAGAGAGAGAGTACAGGTACGTGCACTGAGATGGGGTACTCGTGAGAGGTGAGTGCACCCCATTACAGGCAAAAATAGCAAGGAAATTGCTGAAGTTCATGTTGCAGGCAGAGCTGGTAGATCCATGCATTGTGTGTTTAATACCCAGTATGTACTGTATTTGGTTTCGCCTCTGTATTGGAAACTGTTTTATCAGCATTTCCCGATAAGGGGAATCATCAGCCCAGCTGGTTCACACAGATGTTTTCAACCTTATGATCTGTGCCTACAGATGGCTGGATAATTTCTCCCAGGCTTTTTGAATAGCGAAAAAAAATCAACTTAGTTCCTAATTTCAAACTTGTGCACCCTAAGTGTGCACATGATGTGGAGGACAGCTAGAGTTAAGGGTAATTGAGGAAAATGAGGGCCATTAATTTTGTTGACATCCCTCATCAAATAGCTGAATCTATGTTTGCAGTAGCTTCAAAGCAGAGAACATTACCAAAATAAAGATCCAAACTAGCGTAGTTTTGGGATGATGGGTGTTATCAATGGGTATGTAAAGGGATGGGTTACCCTATGTGCCATCTTTGGCCAGGTATGGTATTATGGGTGAGCCCTGCCTTATTGACACCCAGTTGGAGGAAAGTAACTCTGCTGGCACAGGTCAGGGGAATGAGAACCCAGACCAAGCTAATCAGAATAAGTGTCTACTTTTCATGAAGCTCCATTGGGAATAACAGTTCAAAGGCTCTTATCTCAGGACCCAGATTCAGAGCTCTCAAACTTAAAGTCCAAAACAAAGTCTCTGTGTCTGATCAGGCTAACCCTTCTACAGCTGGAGAGAGATCACCACCCTTTGCAAGCTGGACAGCTTCAAGTATCCTCTGTCCTGCTCAGCTTCCTGTTTCTGTTTAAATAGGTCAGTCTTTGGGCAGTGCAGGGAGTCGTCTTGTTTATTCCAAGGCTGTTCTGATTGTGAACTCCTAGCTGCCCCTTACAGGGGTAATACGCTCCTTCACAGAGGTGTGTGTGTGTGTGTGTGTGTGTGTGTAGCAGTATCTTCATATCTGTGTACACTTGCTGCTACTGTGTACACTAAGTACCCAAAGTGCATGCAACTGTCATGAGTAGCACAGAAACTGCATTCGGCTTGCTCAGGTCAACTGTCATACTATGTAATTTTAGAGCCACCTACTGGGTCAGACAAATATTAGCAACAGGGCACAATGGCAGTGGCAGCTGTGGATTCTAGTACTTTTGTGGAGTGGTCAAATCCATAACTGCCAAGTTTTGTGCAGCTCCACTTTGCATTTTATGCAAATTATGTCATGAGCTAACTTGCACATTGACAACTAATTTGCATGTAACCAGACACTTCAGCTGAAAATGGTGTGCTTTTAGTGTTAGTGAAAGGCATCAAACCAACAGCTCAGATAAAAGAAGTTCTTCTTTAACTTCAGGGCAAGCTTCCAGGTCCTGCCCATTGCCTCACTCCTGATATGAGTGGTGGTTTCTTCTAGGAGTAACTGGGATAGTTTTGTATACATGGCCCATGCACTGCTTGGCCTTTCTGGTAAGTCTGCCAGTCATCTACAGGTGAGAGGCTATATGGCTTGGTAGCTGAGGAATGAATCACCTCTACCTCCAATAAATACTAACCTGAACCCTCACTTAAATTATCACTTAGTAGTACAGGCATCCAGTCCCCCACTAACTTATTTTAAGAGGGGATCAGATTAGCACAGACCTCTTCTATTTGAGCTCAAGGAGTAACTTGTAACAGAGGTAGTCTGTTTTTTCTCTATGTGGCATAGCCAAGCGAGAGTGACAGAACAGACACATTGCCAGTGGGTCAGATATCTGCTAGGGAGTTAGCAGGAAAATGTTGGATATTGGGATTCTTGGGCTCTGTTCTATTGTTGGAAGCAGATTTGGCCTTGTGTGGTTGAGGGGCTTTACCCACAGAAATTTGGTACATTAATTCTGAAAACTGTGGTGACAAAGGACATGTAATTTGGGCCTAGCATAATGGTACCCTGCCTTCTATTCCCAGCAAAAAGCCAAAAAAGCCACATGCCCAATTTATAAAAACAAACCTTTAATGGGAGCTGAAGGCAGCAGCCAGCACCTCACAGAGGAGGTTTGGTATCTTGGAGGATTTGGCCCCTTGCCAAATCACCTTCCCTTCTTCATTCAACCCCCCTTTTAGGACACACTTCTTCTGCAAAGCCTATCCCATTAATTCACCAAAGACAGTCAAGTAAAACAGCAGAAAAAAATCCTATATCCCTTTAAGAATGGCTCTTCAATTTATGACTCACAGGTACCTGATTTGTATAGATACAAATGGATCATTGGTATTGGTACCTATGTACATACCTACCTAGGTATGATGGGGATATCACCCAAGATTTTCAGAAGTGCCTAGTGATTTTAGGTGCCTCATTTTTTGCAGCTTGAACATTCACCCTATGAAAATCCATCATGCATATGAAATAGGGCCTGATCCCCCCCACCCTTCAGATTTTTGCTTTTAATTTCAATGGGAGCAGGTCTAGTCCTTAGACTGCCGTCTCCTTGCAGAAGGGACCATGTGTACAGAGGGCTGAATACACTGATAACCCTCGGTGAATAAGTCACTCAAGAGCTATATAACTAACCCAGAAAAATATATACAGACATCAGCAACAACATCTTGAATAAGTGATGCAAATACAGTAGCAATCTATGGTAAATCCAGCTTTAAGACCATGCAAAATTAGAGCAGAGTAAAAAACTTCTTTTTCAATTTTCAAATTTTTAATTTTACCGAAATGTCATTCAATTTTGGAAATTCTCCCACTTTGTTTGTTCTGGGCTGCCTTTCCTTAATATTTGCATCTTAATTTTATAGCCGTTAATAAAATAAGAGACTTATTTTCCCTCCAATCTTTTGTAGGATAGCTTTAGATACAGAGCACGGGCCACAAGGTCTCCCTGACATCAAGAGTGGAATCTTGAAGTCCGTGGCAAAACTCCCATTGATGTATTTAATGGAGCCAGGATTTCACCTCAGGATTTGGCAAACTCCTCCAGAAGCAGACTCCCTGGAATACCTGCAATGAGAAAATCTGACTCCTCTTGTACTTTACCCTCCTCTCCTTCCATTCCACTCCCAGCCCAGAACTCATATTGAGGAGAATGGGAGATAGTAGTAGCTGTTGCAGCTGAGTGAAAGCAAAATGCAGCTTTTCTTCATTGATAAATAAAGGAAAAAACATTCACTCCATTACCATCAAATACCAGACCATTTATCATTTCAAGTGGCATTCTCCCATCAGATCACTTAAATAGATGTAATGAGGAGTGACCAGTATTTTTTACCAAGCAGATTGGTAATTGTCAGCTGAGTGTGACAAGTCTGTTAATGGACTAATAAAATTAATTGTACTACAGAGAAGGCCCTCAGTGGAGAAAAAACAACTTCCATTTATATTCTACCTGTTCAGATCATGTAAAGCATTATTTCTATATAGACTATCATTTAAAGTCAAGAGGAGGGCAAATAGAAATTATTTAAAACACAGTTCAAACTCTCTTGTAAGTCCTTGAATTTTATTTCACATCTCCAACCAAAAACTAGTGCTTTATATTACTCTGTGACTAAATCCACACTGTGGGCCACATTCATCCCTTGGATTTACATTGAAGTTGAATTTGGCTTATTTTTGTATTAGAAAAATTGTTAAACTCTTGGGAGCTAATGTTAGACTTTGGCATGAAGAAACACATTTTAAAAACTCCCCTCGACAGGCAAACCCTTGAGCACCACATTAACATCAGACTTCTTGTCCTCACCTTCAAGACCCTGCACAGTATCATTCTGGTCTACACCTTGTCACTTATATTTCCCCTATAGAACACTTCTCTGCTCACACTGCCACTCTTGATGCCTCATTAGTTTCCTGTCCATTAAAAACCCTATACTGTAGAGAAACTTCTTTACTAGGTTATTCATCAGGGGTTAGATTATTAAACTCAGAGTTCTGTTACTGTTAACAGTGGCCAAAAAAGCAATTTTGATGTGAGGGATGTATCCAGTAGGAACGAAAAGGACCGTACGGGTTAGCTTGATTGGAGTAAACCTTATTACGGAACAAGTCTCATCAAGGGCAACACAGAATTTGAACCAGTTTGAAAGGAAATGGGGAAACAAATTCCCAAAATAATTAAGGTAGATTTTTATGTCTTATGTATCTTGTGACTAACATAGTTGTAATGGAGTCATTCCATGACATGTCAATGGTGGTGCTTTTATCCCCGCAGTGCCCCTCTCTTCTTGGGGATCCCTGTGAGGCAGGGGAGCAGTATTACCCCCTTTGTACACATGGGGGAACGGAGGCACAGAGAGGCTAAATGGCTTGCCCAAGGTCACTCAGGCCATACATGGCAGAGCAGGAAATTGAACCTGGGTCACCTGCGTCAGTGCCCCAACCACTGGGCCACCCTCCCCAGCTTAGACTTACCCTGTGATATGGTTTGATATCTATTTGGTATAATATACATATAGAAGTGCCCTTTGCTTAGATCCACGTGCTATTGAAAACAAAGTTAACGCATTATGCACATGTACATTCTTGCTGATTTTACAATAAAAAGGGCAAACAAAATCCAGTTTTCAACATGATCTACTTTTGCCTTATTTTCAGCTTGGATGATGAAAACTAATGAAGTTTGACGTTTATGTAGTTATTTTTTACATGCAAGTTTTCTTTGCTGCTATGTTTGGAGAACAGTATATTGTTTGTGGTATTTTGTTTAAAAATAACTTTCTATAAAATAGAAACAGAGAAATTTACGTTAGTCTTGTAAAAGTTTGGTTCCATGATGTTTACATTTGGGGCCAAATTTGACTTGCCCATGACCCTTTAAGGATCATAAGTTGTTCTGTTTGTATTTTTCCAGGCTATTTTTGTAGTGGTACCTACATAGCATATTTACTATACGGATAGACCGTTATCTGACATTCTATAAAACAAGAGAAAGTGATACCATGAGCTTTCATTATAGAGATGGGTCAGAGTGGGAAATATTTCTTGTTTGTGACTGTCTCCTTCACCCTAAATATTTGTAAGTCAGACAGTTACTTTACCCACTTGGTATCTGAATGAGTGTGAATCAGGTATTCAGGATCCTAATTAACTACGCAAAACTACTCTTTGTCATGGCACCTTTCCTGCTAGTACTGGGCACAGCCTAGAGGGCTGCTGTCATAAAATTCAAAGGGCTTGACTATATGAACACTTAGTTCATGGTATGGTGGGGTGTAAATCTACCCTGCTGTACCTGCTGCACACTAAATATCCATGTGGACCTTGCTGCCGCTCACTGAAAGTTTGTGTCACACTTTGATCTAGAGCACTTTGAAATGGGAGTAGATTAAAGTGCACTAGGGAAGTTTTGGTGTGTGGCAGCAGAGTTCCCAGGCACAGTTATTTAACAGCAGGCTAGTGTGGGGTAGATTTATACCCCAGCTTGCTGCAAACTAGGTGCTAATATAGACAAGCCCAAAATTCCAGTCTTCCTGTTAATATTAATAGGATTTAATCCAATGAGAATCTTTCCACTGACTTCACTGGGTGCCGCATCTGGTCCATAGGATATGATCGAAGAGAGAAATATATTTGTTTTATTTTTTAAGAAGAACATTTTCTTCAGGCTCAAGTCCGAGCAGGCTGATTCTCTTAAGTAGAGGAGTAACTATTCTGAAAAGAGCCTCCATAAATATTGTCAGTAAGGAAGATTGACTCCGTCCATTTATTCATAGGTGCACACATACAGCGATGATAGAAGTTATATGTAGAGGGATCTTTCCACCATTCTTGTTTGTGAAGAGTGCTCTGAAACATGAGCACAACTAAGCTATGAAATAGCTCTGAGCTAGAATTTTTTCTTGTGAATTGGTGTATAAATGAGCAAGAAGTAATCCCATTTTCCTTCCTGAATTCTTTTATTCAATACTGTTTTTTTTTTTTTTAAAGTATCTCTACCACCAAAAAATCAAAATAATAGGGATCATTCCAACCCATGTTTTAGGCACTGGTGAAACTTTATTACAGTGCTTCTCCCTATCTCCTGCAAAACACAAATCTGATTTTTCAGATGAGCGTACGTTAGATGGCTGAAATGCGAAGGCACCTTTCTACCCGTAATACAATACAATTAGGCCCCAGTTCAGCCAACCACTTAAGCAGGTGCTTAAAGTTGTTCACATACGTATGTGTTTTGCTGGATGGGGTCTTAATGCATATAGACAAAAGGTAGCTTTGCATCATACTTTTGTTAGATCAGCATAATATTTTCTCCCAAGGGAATATCCCCAGGTCCCAAGAGAATGTGCCCACATCATTCAAGCATATGCTCTAATTCAAATGTGGCTAGATGAGCAATCTAAATAATGCTGTATATGTTGCCTGTCCTGAAGGAATTTTCTTCTCTGCGACAGTTTTCCACAGTGACATGGTGAATTATTTAGCTCAAAGGAGCACAGCCTGACAATATTTTAGAGATGATCAGAATTTGTAACAAAGAACATAGAAATAAGACACCCATTTTTAACAGTGGCGGTGATTAATCATTGGCAAAAACTACCAAAGCAAGTGATGGATCCTTAATCTCCTGAGGTCTTCAGATCAAGACTGTGGATGCCCTTCTGGAAGATACACTGTAGTTAAACACAAGTTATTGGAGTCAAGGTAGGGGTAACTGGGTGAAACATAGTGACCTGTGATATTCAGGAGGCCAGGCTGAATGATGTAATGCCCCACGTTGTAAAGGCTCTGGCTTTAAAATCTGTGAGCTACTTGTGAACTCTGAAGCGCTAAAATAGAGACTGAGGGTCTGGTGCGCCATGGAGTACTTGCAGTTTTATGCTGCCACAACACCGTAAAGACTTTTTTTTTAAAGGGCAGAGAGGAAAGGTAAAATTGAAGTAACATAGTGGTTACGTAGGTCATAGGACTGAAAGTTAGGGTGAGACTAATGCTGTGGTGATCAGTTTTTTTAATGTCAAATTGATTTGCTGTTGCTTTTGGATAAAGGCGTTGGTTTTTATATTTATTTAACTTTTGAGGGCCTACACTCTGCTACATGGTTTACCTTGGAAGCCACCTGTTAGGTTACGCCACTAATGGTCGACTGTGCATGTATGAATGGGTTGGTATATTCATCTAGAAGTGTAGAGGTGCATAACTTTGTACCCCACTAAGGGACTTTCTCACTAGAGCAGAAGGGGAAGAAAAAATACTGCACAGCCACAAAATGGGACCCATTGCCCCTTTTCTCTAAAGTACTCTCCCAATGGACAGTGAATTGTCGAAGAGGAAAGAGAAGCTGTCTCCAGGAGCTCAATGATAAAGTGTAATTTCTGCCATTTGTGGGATCAAGGGATCCTTATGAACATTAGCATTCCCTGCAGCCATTGCTGTAAGAGAAGGGATGGTCACTATAGGGTAAAAATTTGACCTATGCCCAAGGGGGAAAAAATCAGGGTTAAGTCGGTATCCACGCCTGCAACTACAGGGATTTTGCTACAAAGGTCTCTGAATAAGCACAGTGTTTGAATGGCCATTCTTACAGGGTGACTTTTTTTCTTCTTTGCTGTCTGAATGTTCGAGCTGAGGATGAGCGCCCTGAGGTTCCTTAGTTTCAGAGCTGTGCCTCTGTAAACAAAAGTTATAGATGACATTCCTATGCTGGAAGATTACATCACCTGCCTTTTTATTTTTCATCTGCCTCTTCCCTGTGCTTGTGGTAGAACTGCATTTGTTATGACTCACCGCCAGGGACTGAGGGGCCGACTGTAGTGGGTTTGTGAAAATTCTGCTTTACTTACACAGACAGTAACACCTTGAACGTGGCTGCAGAGCCGGCGCTAGGCAGAAGCAGACTAGGCAATTGCCTAGGACCCCGAACAGCTCAAGGGGGCCCCCTATTTGCTTTGTGTGTGTGTGGCCCAAATATATTCCTGTTTAGGGCCCCAAGGGGCTAGCACCACCTCTGGGTGGCTGTTCCTGGTCAGAACCTTGGCTTTTGTTGGTGTGAAGCTAGAACTTTAAAAACTATTTGAAGGTGAGTTTTAAGTGATTAAGATAAACTGCGTGCAACAAGGCATATGTACCAACAGACCTGGGCAGGGGGGGAAGAAAAGTAAAAGCATCTGAAAATATCCCTTTTGGCACAATGAAAGACAACTAGTGGAAAACAAAAATCAGTTTGACCCTGTGCTGTTTGCAATATCATTTTGAAAGCTTGGAGCCTAAACTTGTTTTTCTGCTGCTGTTTGCCAAAAGAAAAAGGATAAAAATTGAGCTTGCTCTTTTCTCCTCTGGTGTTTTCATTGTAGCAGAAGCCAACATAGCCTAGCTTTCTTTGTTTTCTCCTGCTGCGCCAGCATCACTGATCACCTCAGCAGCAACGTGCACTGCTCTGGGAATGATATGTAATAGAGGCAGCCAGAGGAGCACATGCATTGTTTTGGGAGAACTCCGCCTCTCTTTTGTTCTCGTTTCTTTTGAAATATTGTATCTCAGTGCAGTGGATGCATGTACTTTTAAAACAAATAGTTGCAGTTCTCTACCAGCTCTGTCCCTGATCCTGTAACCACTTGTAACTTCATGTGCGTGAGCAGTCTCACTGAAGCCAATATAAATTCTGGTACTCTCACAATTTTATACTAGGTTATATCTGAGGCATAAGTGGAAGTAGGTGCTTAAAGCACGCACAGGACTGGGCATCAGAAGATTTAGGTTCATCTTGTTTTGATAATAATAAGCTCTTCAGGACAGGGACTTTTTCTTCATTCCTGATTGTAAAATCCCTAGAAAATGGTTATTGCTATAACAGTAATAACAACATTGTGTCTCTGCCAAAGACTTCCTGTGCAACCAGGGGCAAGCCAATTAACCTCTCTGAGCCTGTGTTTCCTCATCTTGTAAAATGGACACAATAATAAATACCCTGTTTTGCAGGACTCGTGGGAGGCCACACTCACTAATATTTGTAGAGTACTTTCAGACCCTTGGAGGGAAGCTGCAATAGAAGTGTGAAGTTTTTTTTTTAATATTATTGAATTACTTGAATTTTTTCCTTCATTTAGGGCTATAATGTACCTAATTAATAAACCTCAGGAAGATCGACAGTGCTTGAGATTAGAGCTCAGCTGTGGTAGCTGCCTTGCACTGGGGGAGTGCCGAGAGACCTGCTCCCTCCTGGAGCTCCCAGGTATGTCAAGGGGATGTGCAGGGTGCACCATCCCGCAGGAGGAGTGCAGTAAGGGTGGCCAGATAGCAAGTGTAAAAAATCGGGACGGGGATGGGGAGTAATAGGTGCCTGTATAAGACAAAGCCCCCCAAATCGGGACTGTCCCTATAAAATCGGGACATCTGATCACCCTAAGTGCAGTGTGCGGCTGGCTGCTGCAGAGGTGGGGCAGACCCATCACTTTGACCCTGGGGCTGCTTGAGCCAGTGGAGACGCTAGGAAGGTGTGAGCTCTGAGTTCAAACGGGTGACTCGGTGACTGCAGTTGTACCAAGCCTCGGCCGAGGGGCAGGAATGAAAAGAAACTTTTTGTGCCTTCCGCCCCATCTCGAGTACCTGCGCAGCAGCTAGCAAAATCTGGCCATAAATGCCTAACTTTTCATCACTAGAGAGCGGGAGTGAAACGTGGGTCAGGCCCAAAGTGAGATGATTATTTGTATCTTTCACCAGAGTGCTCTAGCTCAAGTGTGCCACACTACAGAGGAAAATCTTGCCCGCAGGGCTGCAGCAGTCCAAGTACAGTGTAGATGAGTTTGATTGCTTCTCTATAGTCTTCAGTATGAATTTTTCCATATCCAAGAATCAGTGTGGCAAGAACAACGGTCTCCACTAGAATAGCAGGGCCCAGGGCTAGATTAACCCACCACTGGGACCCTAGGCAAACATATGCTTCTGGGCCTAACCACTGATAAAATGGCCACTAGCCATGCCCCTCTTCTCTTCTCAGACACCTCCCTGCACCCCCTCCCAGGAGCCCCTGTCTTCCCCACCCTGGTCTCCGCTCCTTACCTCTCCCTGCTGGTGAGCCTCTGGTCCGTCTGTCCCAATTCTTTGCCATGGCGCTGAGAGGAGCAGGACCCTCAGCTGCTGTTGGCATGTTGAGGGCTCCGCATGCCAGGGCAGGACTCAAGTACCATGCCAACATTGCTCCCAGCAGCCATGTGACCTGAGCGCCAGTTGCTGTGCGGTGGCTTACAGTTGGCAGTTGAAAAACTGTCCAGGTGACAATCCTAGTGGCTGGGCCAAACCTGAGAAGTGCTGCCACCTTGCGCGCCAGCTTGCAGTGCCACTCAGGCAGGTTTGGCCCAGCTGCCCCTCCAGCATGAGTGAGTGGCATTGCAACATGGTGCAGGGGGTTGCAGTGTGACGCAGGCTTTTCCCCCAAAGATTGGATGCCCCACTCCCGGCAACTCTGTAGCCTGTGATTTTTGGGATTCCCCCATGAATTTGGGCTCTAGGCATGTGATAGATTGCCTGTGACTTAATCTGGCCCTGGCAAGAATGTTGGTGATGAGGACTGAAATACTCTGGCAGACTTGCACAAAGAAGCTCAACCCACCAGTGCCAGAGCCACAAATGATGCCTATTTCTTTCAAGCTTCCCCAATGCAGTACAACCACTCTGTGCAGGTAGAAATATTAGTTATCACACAGCACAAGACAGGATTTTAAAAAAAATTTCAGCCTCCTCATCTTTCATTTCCATCTGACAGATACAAAAGGTATTTGTGCTCCCTGCAGCAGCACGGGTGAATTTGCTCTGAAAGACTTTGCTCTCTCTTGGAAGGATGAGCAATAGGACTGGCACAGAGCATGGCTTGATTAGTATTGAGCACAAGTTTTTCCTTTTTCCTTTTCTTTTCTTTTCTTTTCTTTTCGCTGACGAGTCTTTGGCATGTCTTTGATTACTCACCTCTTCCCTCTGCCAAGTCCTTGCAAGACAGGTACTGAATGTCCAGTGCCAAACTATCTCTTTAAATATCCATCAGCAAGCGAGCGCATAATTCTGCAGTTGGAAAATTGTGCATGTGAACTAGTTGGTCTAAAATAAAAGGACTTCCTGTCACAGTTGATTTTGGCACATTGGTTTCTTCCCATTAACCGGTGCCGCCTGCAGGGCCAGATAGTGGCTTGACCTGGTCTGTGGGTAGAAGTAGGGAAGCGGGTACAAGAGGTCTCTCTCACTTCTCCCATGACCCCCACCTCATACAGGGGTCATCTTCATTTTTAGGCTCTGTGCTTGCTTGAATGCCAGGACCATGCAGAGTGAGCATCGCAATCCCAAAGGGGATGGGGAAGAAACAGATTGTTGGCCCCTCCTTCCCTCTGACTGACCAATAGTGCTGACTTGCTAGGGCTGGGAGCGCACATTGAATACTGAAGGGGTGTAGCAACAGATGACCTCTCGGAACAGCCTCCACCCCACCCTCAGCCTCAGAACAGGTCTGTGTCTATTAAGCACAATAGAGTCCTTAAGGACTTGTTTACATTTTGCAAGGGAAAACAACATGCATTGCAAGGGATGCTGTGTGTGTGTGGCTGTGTGTATTTTACTATTTAATAAAAATTAAGGATCGGATCCTGCAGGGTTCTGGGTGCTCCCCACCCCCAGCGAGTTCAGTGGGAGCACAGCTTGATGTCTCATAGGATTGGCTCCAAAGGGAATTAAAACGTATGGTAGTTTAAAAAATAAACAATCTCCCAAACCTTTGTTTTTTGCCCGCAAAGTAAGGAAATACGATTCTTTACGTGCAAGGTAAGAAGGTCCAGTTTCACACAGTCCCATCTCAGAGCAGAATCACATGCCTGAAATATACATCCATCAAAGATGTATGGAGCTTGTTTTTAAATAAAGCAGCCTTGTTGTATATTTCCCCAATATTGTTGTGGTTGTGCCCAGTTCTATAGGGTACACATTAAGTTACCGTGGTCCTTTCACAACATGGCTGGCCCTTTAAGGAGCTGCAAGGCTGGGCCCAGCCTGAGCTGTGAACTGATCACCCACCTCCCAGCTGAGACTGATGGAGTGATTATAAAAGCCAGGAAGTGGCTTATTTGGAAAGATGAGCTGTGGGATGGAGGTGGGCTCCTGTGGCAGGCCCTTGTAGAAGACCCTGGGTCAGGGGAAGAGACTGGGTTTATATGTAGAACTTATGTTGACTTTTTTATTGTGTTAATGAATTGGGCCCTGTGAGAAGGGCCTGAACACTGTGTGTGTGTGTGTGTGTGTGTGTGTGTGTGTGTGGCGGGGGTGGGGGAGAGGTTGGGGTTGGGCTTAGTCCTTCCTGGCTGGAGACGCTGGCCAGCAGTCCTACCCATCCCCAACGTGTTTCTGTTACACAGACTGTTTGGTATTCACTCTGGGCCAGGGTCAGCCAGAACCTTACATGAGGCACAAGGAAGGAGGAACACAACCTTTCCCATGTGCAGCCCCAGGAAAAAATGCAGCCCCTGTAACCCCTCTCCCTACTCACCTGGGGTCACTGAAGGGCCACGGTCCCATCTCCCTTTCACGTCAGGATGGGGCCTGTGCACAGAGCGGGGACAATGTTGTACCCTATAAAGGAGAGGGGGAATGATCACACTCCTATAGGTACAAAGGGATTTAGGCAGCTAAAGATGCTGATAGATGCCTAGTAGCATTTGCAAAATCATTGACTTCAATGGGAGTTAAGGGCTAGATCCACAAAGAGACATAGGTGACTAACTGCTACTTAGGGGCCACAGTCCAACATTTATGCACTAGTAAGATTTTGAAACCCCTACTCAACTGCTGCCTAACCCTAGAGGTGCCTAAATTCCCCATATTTCCACCAAATTTCCACCAGTGGGTATCTGCCAAACCGCCCATGCTCTAGCTCATGCCTTTGCCCACAGAGCAGGCGTTCCCCCATCTATCCTACTTGCAGGGTCCAACCCAGTAGGCATTCTTCTTTCACACTGACTGGACTGGGCCTCACCAAAGGACATCCCTGGCCATTTTTCAGTGAGGGTTTCCTGGAATAGTCAACAGCCCAGTGGTTAACTCCCACTGAAGTCTCCTTGAATCACCATTGCTTAGGGTTTGTCTATGCATGCATAGCGCTGTTCCTGATCACCTCCATGAGTAGACACTCTAATTCCAGAAGAAGGGTGACTTGTTGCTGATTAATTCAACCCACTTTGAAAGGTAAATAGGAACAAGACACTTATCTCTGTTCAGGATTCACATCCATGAATCCTCTCTCCTGGAAATAAACACCTAAAATGAGTCAGCACTCTTCTTCTGGAATAAGAGTGTCCAAACATGGAGTTGGTCAGGAAAATCTACTGTGCTTTAAATTCACATCTTTAATGCACCTTAGTCCATATTGACTTTCAAGTGTAAACAAGCCCCTACTTTGGGCTCTGCCTAGCATGGTCTAGGCCTGTGTTTGGAAATCTGAAGTTCTCCTAGATGTGGCAGGAATCTCTGATACTCCTTAGATCCTCCTTTCAATCCTGATTCCTTTTTTTAGTTTAAATAGACCACCTTTAGTATTAGTGAGTTTCACCTATGCCATACAGAAAGTGTAATGTGCATACCAATGAAGCTGATTTTGCCACTGGGAAATAGAAGGCAAGGCTTCTTATTTATGAAGGCAATTCATATCTTCATAAATAGTTTAGTTGGAGTCATGGGGTAGAACACCATGCAACATCTTGAAAATTTAGAGCCTAATCTCAGCACAAAAAATATCCTGACCAAGTATTATTTGGATAAACATATCTGGCAGATCTGAGTTTGTGACTGATCCCAGCAATTCTAGTTCTCCAGGTTGTAAAAAATCAATTCAAATTCAAGATCCCACCCCACCCTCCCTTGGGCGTCACTGTAATGCATATGCACAAGGGGAAAAAATAAAGCTTCTTGTGGGAATCTGAGCTCTACATTTCCTGTCCTTTGTGTGTAACTATAATCTCCTCCTTACTGATGCCTGAATATAGCTTTTGGAAACAACTTCCATTCAAAAATAAAAACAAAAGAAAAGGAAAAAAAAATGCAATGAAATAAAAGCACTGCATAACCTAAAATGGACCAAGCAGACTGTGTAGAGCACAAAGGACTTGATTGTAGGATCAGTACTCCAAAGATTTTACTCCTCATAGTGTTCATTTCACATCATCTTTTTCCATCAGCTCTCTAGCTCTTCATCTTGTTGCGTACATAACCTGGAATTTTACTAATGCATAAATGTTAAATTGCAAATAAACAGCTAATACGAAGTACTGTAAAGTCAGCCAAGAAGAAACAGAAACAGCAAAGCCTGCCATGCATAGAGCAGAAGATAGAAATAGAACTACTGGAGTCAGAGAATTTGGCCTGAGTAGAGTTTGCAGGACTGGACCTCAATAGTCTGATTCGGACTTTACACCAGTTTTAGATGGTGTAAATCCACCGATTTTCATGTAGTCTTGATTTACATTGGTGTAAATGAGAACAGGACGAGGATCCAAATGAGCAAACCTCAAAGGTTTGGTTGTGGAACCATTACTCATGTGAGCAATCCCATTGATGTCAGTAGGACTCGATGCATTTAAGGATTACACAGTTAGGCCATCTTTCTGCCAAGGGTCAGAAAGAGGACAGAATGCCAGGCTCCATTTACAGTATAACTATAAACAAAGATGAAACTGATTTCCTTTGACTTTCAGTTCCCAAGCTGAAAGACATGAAAAATTGGTAAGTATTAAAACTAAATTGGATTTTTAACACTCTTTTTTTTTTTAAATTGTAAATATGACAGGAAATACATGTTCATAATGTTTTCCTTTTGCTTTCTATAGCATCTAAATCCAAACGAGGAGGCACTATAAGATCAACTCAATACAAAACCATATGTTAGGGGTAATTCTATGTTATTATTTTGGAACTAATTGATTGCTGTTTTCCATTTCCTTTCAAGCGTGACTGTGTTCTGTGTTGCTCTTGCTGAACTTTTCTCCATAAGAAGGTTTAGTCTGATCAAGTTGAGCCATATATTCCATAACTGTGAAAGAATGATTCAGAGAGAACTCTACTTGTTTAAGTTTAATAAGAAATTTGCTATGCCTCAGGTAGCTTCTTCCCCGCTCCCTCCTCCCGCTTCCCCCTCCGATGAAAGGAAACTTGTTACCCAAGAGGAGTTTGAATTGGGAGGGATCATTCTTCCTTTCATTACAGCACCCAGCAAATTGCTAGCAAATACCGATAATTAACCCCCTCTGTTTTTAAGCTGTGAAAACTTTGATTTTTGTTCTTTCACAGAGGTTGTGATAAAACCCAATAGCACCGTGAGAGCTCAGGAGAAAATATCAATATGTGAGTGCCTGACGTGAGGTAATTAAATCCATTTTTAGGGACATAATGTAAATAATTGGTCTCATCTCCAACGTCACTGAACCACAACTCCCACTACAGTGCTTAACGTCTGTGAAAATGGGGCAAATTATTCAGGTGCCTGTATGGATTCACGTGCCACACATCCAGTACTATAGTTTGAACGTTTGGGGCTAAAGGTACAATGCTACCCAATATCTCAGGAGCACTTCTCATAATCAGTGAGAAGAGCAATGCATAATAGTATTCCTTATATCAGCCTGAAGATCTTCCTGCTCCTCTTCTCTTGTTGCAAAGACAATTTCAAGTCAATTTCAGAAAGTTCTGCTTGTTCTGCTCTTGGATTTATCTTGGCGCACAATAGTGACTTCCACCCTGTCCTCTTCGGCACTATCAGGGTGCTCTTTCCCCCCTGGATTATACATTTTTGGCTTCTGAGTGTGGGGAATGACCAATCTAGCATCTGGAGCCATTTCAGTCCAAATGCTAATTGTGCGGCTGGGTAGGGAATAAGGAATCTCATGCCTTTGTCTTTTGATAGTGTCTGAATACTACCAAAATGTCTGGGAGCTTGCTGCACATCTGGATGAAATGTACTTTGTCGGTGTGCCCTAGCTGGCCTTTTCCTCATGCTCCTGCCATCAAATTGCAGTTTATATTTGTGACTCGGAACAAAATGAGGAACATTTTGATTGTAGGCACACGGCCTTGTTTGTCTGCTTTGACAAATTTGCAATTGTTCCTTTATTTCCAATTTTTCCTCAAAGTAATAGGAGGAATTTTAGTATCCTACTTTGCTTCCATCTTCTGGCACCCACCAGTTTTTTAGGTTGTTCCATTGGAACGTGGGTATTAGAAGCAGCAGTGAAAAGGCCTGTGCACCTGTCCACCGTATTAGTTTACCTGGCTGGCCCTGCTTCTCTGCAGTGGGGGTGGGATGGTGGATTCACAAAACTAACAAAGATCTTCTTGCAAGCAGCTGTATTCCACAAGAAGCTCAAAATATCATTCTGATTATGGCTCAGTAAAGTCCTGCTCAAACAATACAATCCAAACCACTGACAATTGGCATGCATGATGTTTGTTCTGATACAAGCAAAGCATCCTTTCTCAAGTGCTGTAGTGAACTGCACATTCAGATCCCCAGTGGAAGGCATATGACTATGCACATACTGCATTGTATTAAAGGCTTTAGTAGCCCCCACTGTTATGTGCATGTCTCAGTCACAACGCTTCTGAGCTCCTCCTCAGCCTCCCGCTCTCTCTGTGGCTGAAAAGCCACAACATAACCCTGTTGTCCCAAGCAACCGTTTGAGAGCTCTGCTGTATTTTAGCGTTTGACAGCTTTTTTGATTCCCATTCCTTTATAGTCATTAGGAAAGGAATAGATAATATGACAGAAAATAGCATGATGTCTCTATATAAATCCATGGTACGCCCACATCTTGAATACTGTGTGCAGATCTGGTTGCCCCATCTCAAAAAAGATATATTGGAACTGGAAAAGTTTCAGAAAAGGGCAACACAAATTATTAGGGATATGGAATGGCTTCCCTACGAGGAGAGATTAATAAGACTGGAACTTTTCAGCTTGTAAAAGAGACGAATAAAGGGGGATATGATAGAGGTCTATAAAATCATGACTTGTTTGGAGAAAGTAAATAAGGAAGTGCTATTTACTCCTTCTCATAACACAAGAACTTGAGGTCACCAAATGAAATTAATAGGCAGGAGATTTAAAATAAACAAATGGAAGTATTTCTTCACACAATGGACAGTCAACCTGTGGAATTTTTTGCCAAAGGATGTTGTGAAGGCCAGGACTATAATAGAGTTCAAAAAAGAACTAGGTAAGTTCATGGTGGATAGGTCTATCAGTGGCTATTAGCCAGGATGGGCAGGGATGGTGTCCTTAGCCTCTGTTTGCCAGAAGCTGGGAATGGGCGATAGAGGATGGATCACTTGGTGATTACCTGTTCCGTTTATTCCCTTCGAAGCTCATGGTATTGGTCACTGTCAGGAAACAGGATACTGGGCTAGAAGGACCTTTGGTCTGACTCAGTATGGCTGTTCTTATATTCTTATGCTCTTGTGTTTAAAACCCCTCCCAAAACAGACAAATATTTCTTTTAAGAGGTGCTGGTTTCTGTGATGGGATGAAACTTGTAAAAGCACCAAATACAGAAATCTCATCCTATTTGTTGCCAAGCCTAAGAAATCTATCCTGTCTTTTGTGTTTAGTACTTGTGAGCTGAACATACTTTTGGACTTTTAAAGCAAACTTCAGAATATCTAGGGTGATGTTGCTAACTAAAATTATGATTCAGCTGCAGGGTGCAGATGCTCTCTTTAAATGCAGCCCCAAGAGTATATTGTATCTAGGTCTGCAGATCTCTCTGCTTCATGGTTACCTATTGTGCAGTAAAGAAACAGGGTGATTATTTAAAAAACTTCAGAAAGACTTGCTACTAATAAGGAACATGTATTTCTTGCAAAGGTTGTCCTTGTTTTACAAAGTGTTAACCCATTTGTAGTATGCAGAGGGGACAAAATTAGTCATTTTCAGTTGTAGTTAGGATGGGTGAAGAAAAATACTTGGCATTTATATTGTGCTTTGTATTTTCAAACAGCTAAACATCACTGTATTGCATAAACTAAGAACTGTTCCAAACCCTTTGACAGCTCTTGAACCAAATATGAATAGTTTTCCTGACTGAGAGGTGTTCAGATGATCCACTGTCCAGTCATCTTTACAGCTCAGTTGAAGGTATTTCCTCCCCACCCCCTGGACCTCTCAAGCAAAGGTGAGTTACAAAAATAGTCCCATTGATAGGAGGGTGTAGTTCCAGCACTTCTCCAAGGAGGGTGGAGAGGACTGAGAAGGGGGAGCACTGCTTTATGGCTCCATTTCCCCACTTCACACAGTTTTGTGGTGCTGGCTGGGCATTCAGAGGGGGATAAATAGGTTGTACCTTTAAAAACATGGTGCATGTGTGTCCTCCCCCTACATGAAGAGCTGGGTGAGTACGGCGCCTCCTAGAGCTTCCTGAGGTGGTGCAGCTCCAAACTACTCCAAAATAAGGCAGAGTGAAAAACACAGTCTGGTTCTTTAAACTTGGGGACTAAGGTATTCTTCAATAAAATTCTGTTTATTCCCCTTTAAAATGAAATCAGGGGCTGTAAAGCTAAGTTTTATGCATTAAAATATTAATTGATGTTCCCTACAAATAGGCCCAATTCCTGGTTCCATTCCCACTCGTATGTCCTCTGACAACAATATGCTTGTATCTAGAGCAGGTTGGAACATTTCAGTGAAAATACTTTCTGATGGAAAAACAGGAAACTTTTTGGTCAGAAATGTCTATAATCCTCCCTCTTTTCATGACATTTTTTAAAATCAATTTCAAGGTATAACACATGGATCAAACCTGGAAGGAACCAGGTCAGGAATGGAAGTCCTGCAAAAGGAAGATCCCTTGATATTAGATCTTTCCCTTGAAGTGTGTCATTGAGGACGAATTATATGTTTACTTGCAACCACTAGATATCTTTGTGTTGCATAGAGTTCTAAACAGAGTGTAGTGACGGTCCTTGGTTCACAAATTTATCTAATTCTTTTTCTAACTCAGTTATAGTTTTGGCCTTCACAACATCCCCTGGCAATGATTTCCACAGATTGTGAACACAAAATACTTCCTTTTGTTTGTTTTTAAACATACTGCCCCATTAATTTCATCAGGTGACTTCTAGTTCTTGTATTATGTAAAGGGGTAAATAACACTTCCTTATTTTTTTTCCACAACATTCATGATTTATAGAGTTTATCATATCTCTCCTTTGCTATCTCTTTTGTAAAATGAACAATCCCAATCTTTTTAATCTCTCCTCATATGGAAACTGCAACCCCTCATCATTTTTGTTGCCCTTCTCTGTACCTTTTCCAACTCTTTTATATCTTTTTTGAGATGAGGTAACCAGAACTGCATGCAGTGTTCAAGGTGTAGGCATATTCTGGATTTGTATCTTGGCATTATAATATTTTCTGTTTTATTATCTATCCCTCTCCTAATGATTCCTAACATTGTTTGCTTTTTTCTTCTGCCACTACACACTGAGCAGAAGTTTTCAAAGAACTATCCACAATGACCCCAAGATCTTTCTTGAGTGAAAAATGACCATTTATTCCTACCCTTTGTCTCCTATCTTTTAACCAGTTACTAATCCGTGAGAGGACCTTCCCTCTTATTCCATGACAGCTTCGCTTGCTTAAAAGCTTTTGGCGAGGGACCTTGTCAAAGGCTTTCTGAAAGTCCAAGTATACTATATTGACTGGATCACCCTTGTTGACGTGCTTGTTGATACTCTCAAATAATTCTAGTGGATTGGTGAGGCATGATTTCCCTTTACAAAAGCCATGGTGACTCTTCACCAACATACCGTGTTTATCGGTGTGTCTGAGAATTCTGTTCTTTACTAGTTTCAACCAATTTGCCTGTTATTGAAGTTAGGCTTATCGGCCTGTAATTGCCAGGATTGCCTCCGGAGCCTTTAAAAAAAATTGACATTACGTTAGCTCTCCTCTAGTCATCTAGTACAGAGGCTGATTTAAGTCACATTCCACAGTTAGTAGTTCTGAAATTTCATATTTGAGTTCCTTCAGTTGAGTTCCTGTTCTTGAGTGAATACCATCTGGTCTTGGCGACTTATTACTGTTTAATTTATCAATTTATTCCAAAGCCTCCTCTATTGACAAGTCAATCTGGGACAGTTCCTCAGATTTGTCACCTTAAAAGGATGGCTTTGGTATGGGGATCTACCCCCTATACTCTGCAGTAAAGACTGAGCAAATAATTCATTTAGCTTCTCTGCGAAGGCCTTGTCTTCCATGACAGATGTGGTCACTGCAGCTGGATCTGTTTGCCAGCTGTAACAAATACAAAATTCCAAGTTATTTCTCCACATTTCCAGATGTGAAAGCAGAGTGGACAAATGCATTCTTGGGGATCTTGGGGATTCCTTGGAGATCTTCTTAGTTTCTGTACCTGTTTTTACCTTTCCTAGTACTTTAGATTAGAAGCTACTATCAATGGTAAGAAATGAGAAACTAAGTAGCTGCCTGTTAATATTACCTTCCTGGTCATCCAGACCATAGGTCCAATTTGTGCTCCACTTTTTGATAAACTTCCCATTAGCTTTGGTGAACCTGGGCAATGTAGCAAACTTGGTGAGGTGAGCAGAAGGACAGCTCTGTAGTGAAAGATTCTCCAATGACTGTATGGTAACTGTCACGGAATCCTTCTGAAACGCTGGCTTTTAGAAACAGACAACTGAGGTATTGCTTTCAGAGCTGTCAGTCAGGGACCTAACTATTACGGTAGAGAGATATTGCATCTGCTTATTATGGCAGTTGGGCTGGCCAGAATCAGGCACTCCACCTCTGAGGAGGAGTGGTTGAACAGTTGGACAAGCATTACCTGGCTGCCTTAGAGGTGTCTTCCAGAGTCTAACCCAGGCAGGCCAGAGAGCCCTTTAAGGTTGAAGCATGAAGCAGAAGTTGCTGCCTTTAGGATTTGACACCTTTGTTGCAAACCTGGTGGAAAATTAGAAAGGTATTGGGGCATGGATCACTTAAAAAAAAGTGGCACCAATGATTTGCTCCCCGCCCTCTGCGGTGTTGTCTTTAGATTAGTAAATAATTATTTACTAGATTTGTACATATATTTCAAAGGAATTTCAAAAACAGTTTCAGAAATACCTGTCACTGTTTCAATTATCTCCATTCAGCATGTAATGCTGTGCCTCTCAGTGGGTCTGAAATATTAATGATTTTTCCCAGCTGGGGCCCAGGTGGATGATGCAAAGTAGAAAGAATTGGTTTTGCCATGAAAAAACATTAAAATAAGAAATCTGAAAAGCTATTCTAAATTCTATAATTTTATTAGTTAATGGCTCATTTACTGACTGACTGTTAACCAGTTTTTAAAATTAATTCTTCTCTCTAGTTAGATGCAGTTGCTATTATATGGGAGTTTTTATTTAATCCTAGAGGTTATCTTTAACTTGTGACATCTGTAAATTTAACCCCCTAGACAGTGAAATAAGATCCTCACAAACGAAGTTTATAATGAATTAATATAGCTATTAGATCTGGTATGTACTTAATGGTTTTGAATTCACATGATCTTAGATTTTTTTTACAAATCTGAAGAGAAAAAGAAAGTCCATGTTTTATAAAGATAACAATTTTTCCAAAGACTTTTCAGTCTTCCCCAGCAGCGAATGCCTGTTCTATTCTATAAAGGTTCTTATACCATCCTTCCAGTAGTGCATTAAACAATATGACCAACATATGTCATTGGAGGTTTCTTCTTTCTCATCTTCTCTCCCCAGGGGACACTTGTGTGTGTTGTGCAGTGTTTTGTTTTGGTAGGGTTTTGTTTTTGTTTCAAATGTATGTGCTGCTATGTGTTTATGTTAGAGAAGGCCAACTCAAAAAGGTGGGCTTTGCATTCAGTGCAGAAGGTGGTGAGGTTTGTGATGGTCCTCAGTTCTTGTGGGAGTTCGTATCACAGTTTCAGGCAGGCCCTGGAGGAAGCTCTATCTCCTGCACAGATGAGTTTTACCTTTCTGATAGAAAGTTCCATTGTCAATCTCAGTATTTAAATATGTGAATGGCCAAATCTTTAAGAACCTGTTCCTGCAAGGTGCTGAGCACCCTAAACTTCCACCATCTTCAGTGGGACGGGAACAGTAGGTGATGAACATTTTGCAGGATTGGGCCCTGCTTTCTTTTTTGCACGTGAGCTCTTTCTATTCGAATTTGAGAGTACATATTGTGACAGGGTCGGGCCAGATGGCTACAGGAGAGTGATAGAAGGCAGATATATTAGCCCCAGGTTAAGTAGGTCCCTTTTCCCTGTGTAAGGTAACAGGGAAGGTTCCAGAACAATCAGGAACTTTCTGGAAACAATTAAGGCAGACAGGCTGATTAGAACACCTACAGCCAATCAAGAAGCTGCTAGAATCAGTTAAGGCAGGCTAATCAGGGCACCTGGGTTTAAAAAGGAGCTCACTTCAGTTTGTGGTGTGTGCGAGAAGCTGGGAGCAAAAGGCGCAAGAAGCTGAGAGTGAGAAGGCGTACTACTGGAAGACTGAGAAGTACAAGCATTATCAGACATCAGGAGGAAGGTCCTGTGGTGAGAATAAAGAAGGTGTTGGGAGGAGGCCATGGGGACGTAGCCCAGGGAGTTGTAGCTGTCACGCAGCTGTTACAGGAGCCACTGTAGACAGCTGCAATCCACAGGGCCCTGGGCTGGAACCCAGAGTAGAGGCCGGTCCCCGGTTCCCCCCATCCCTCCATTCCCCCAACTCCCTACTTGATACTGGAGGAGTTGAACTGGACTGTGGGTCCCACCAGAGGGGAAGATCTCTGGCCTGTTCCCCGATCTACAAGGTGGATCGGCAGAGACTGCGGGGAATGTTCTTCTTCATTTCCCCATGCTGGCCAGTGATGAGGCTAACTGAGTGAACAGCAGATTTGAGCCACGAAAGTGGCCAAACTGAGGGCTGCCGTGAGCCACTGAGGTGAGAAAATCTGCCAATAAGCGCAGGACCCACCAAGGCAGAGGAAGAACTTTGTCCCAATATCTAAGTATTTTCTCAATAACAGAAATTGTTAACAGTCAGGTAATGCCAAGTAAATACTGCAGGGATCATCACTGAACTGTCCTGCAGTTATATAAAATCTGCATTATAGCTGCAGTGAAATAGGAGAACAAAGAATATTATGAACAGTGTTTCTTTCTGGGTCTCACCAACCATCGAATCAACAAGAGTGTTTTGAAAAGACTGCATATGAAACAGTATATGTGTTGGGGCAACCAGAATAGCATCCTGGTTGCCCCTAACACATAACCATCCCAGGAAACAATTGTAACAAGCAATGACATATCATATAAATATTTAGGAACCAGTTAGGAACACAGACTGGCCCAAACTACAATGAACTTGAGCATCTCCCCTGGTGTTTGCATCCAGATGTGGTTCTGAAACTTGCAGCTCAGGCCTATCACTTCATAATGGGCCCAAAGTAAAATATGAACCTCTGAAATTTTGGAATGAAATTCTTGCCCTATTGAAGTCAATGGAAAAACTCTCAGTGGGGCCAAGTTTAATTCCTGAACTATTAGGAAATGACGCTGTGGCTACGAATTCAGTTCTGCCCTCCATAGCTTGGGCCCATATCTAATTAGAGCTGTTATTTGGTCTGTTCCTTTGCCTATCTCTGTTTGCCTTTCTGCATTGAGTAATAGGGCAAAATCTTTACCCTAGGGACCCGAATTCTTTAAAGATGAAGAGAAATTTACCAGTGGTGATATCATAACTTTGCTAAATAACATATGCGGTCTTGTAGCTTTAAAAACTGTTTGTAAATTTTAACTTTTCCAACATATAAAACTGCCATAAACAATACAGTTATTCTACAAAATGAGGGAAATGAGATGCATATAACTAATCTGAATTTACATGTCCAAGCTACTAAATATGAAGACGTTTTAAGATCATAAATCATCATGGTATTTATTAGAGCTCTGAGGTTAGGCTTTCAGACTCATCCTTGGTCCTGTCTGTCTCGTCTCTTAGCATTTCCAGTCAATGCTGAGCTGAAATCTGGTTTCAAACAGTAAAAAGAAAAGGAGTACTAGTGGCACCTTAGAGACTAACCAATTTATTTGAGCGTAAGCTTTCATGAGCTACAGCTTGCTTCATCGGATGCATCAACAGTATAAACAACAGTATATACATTTTGCCTCCACTATAATAAGACTTAGCAAGACCTGTGTAGCAGCAGTACCATTTGCCTTAATAAATATTTATCAGCAATCTTCTTATACTTTAGGTGATGAGAGCCATATCCGGACAAAGGGTGGCTGGAGTGGAAGTTTGCTTATGCATGTACCTATGTGCCCCCCCGCCCCATCACAGTAGTATCTGAACAGCTCTCATACATGCTCTCACAATGCCCTGTGAGGCAGGGGTATGCATATGGTATAGTCACTGCTCTGGTTTAATTGGTCAGTGTTCACCTCTTGGTGAAGGACAAAGGTTAAATTACCAGGCTGATTCTTTTAGATCAGTGAGCAGCCTTTGATACCATTGACCAAAAGGTTCTGCTGGCTTGCCTTTGGCTCTGTTGAGGTAGATACAGGTGTACTCCAGTGGCTCTATGACTTCCTTCTGGAAAATTCTTGGGGGGGGGAAAAGAGGGGTAGAGGGGATTGAGCAAAAGTGCTTTTGCCCTGGAAGCTTTCATTGTCACCCCCTTGTGTGCAAGGTACCTGTATATCAGAGGCTATTAAAAAATGAAGATGGTTTAGGCCACGGGTAGGCAACCTATGGCACACGTGCCAAAGGCGGCATGTGAGCTGATTTTCAGTGGCACTCGCACTGCCTGGGTCCTGGCCACCGGTCCGGGGGGCTCTGCATTTTAACTTAATTTTAAATTAATCTTCTTAAACATTTTAAAAACCTTATTTACTTTACATACAACAATAGTTTAGTTATATATTATAGACTTATAGAGAGAGGCCTTCTAAAAACATTAAAATGTATTACTGGCACACGAAACCGTAAATTAGAGTCAATAAATGAAGACTCGGCACACCACTTCTGAAAGGTTGCCGACCCCTGGTTTAGGCTCCTACTGACTTTTCTATTTCTCTTTTTCACTGTATTTGGGATGGATTCTGCCCAAGACAGAGGTGTGGATGAAGCTCACTTTAGACCAGACAGAAACTATGCTGGTACATAGAGGAAAGAATATGACAGAGATAGTTACTGACCTCTCTGAGATGGTGAGGGCCTGCCCTTTCTCAGTGATGATCACATTGGAGGGCTCTCCCCAGGTTCCAGTCATGACTACAAGTGCCTTTTTCTATTCCCATTTAGCTATGGGGTTGCAACTGTTTTTCTCTCAGGCAGACTTTGCTCCAGTTAACTGAGCCTTAGTAAACCTCAGATTGGATACCACAGTGTGTTCTATATGTACTGAAGACCACTTTGAAGTTTAGACTAGTTTGGGTCTTACAGCTATTTGAGTATTGTTTGTCTGAATCAAACTTTCAACAGATTTTGTTTTTGTTTGTAGGTTTATGTATCATTTGTGAACCAGTCTTATCGGCTCAGAACATATTTGGCATCTGTATTGGCTTATGGAGTAGTTCGGAGGAATGATTTTCAGTGTATGGGTTGTTTATGAATTGTTCACTTTGACCATCGGCACGGGTTACTTAAGTCACATGGCATTGTTTCTAGGGGAGGGATAGCTCAGTGGTTTGAGCATTGGCCTGCTAAACCCAGGGTTGTGAGCTCAATCCCTGAGGGGGCCATTTAGGGATCTGGGGCAAAAATTGGGGATTGGTCCTGCTTTGAGCAGGGGGTTGGACTAGATGATCTCCTGAGGTCCCTTTCAACCCTGATATTCCATGATTCTATTCCCTGATTGGATAACTGAAGTCTTCTGACCTTAAAATCTATGAAGCAGGAAAAAATAATGAGTAGCAAACTAGATAATCCTCTTCTTGGGGATGAATTTCAGCACAAGGCCTGTGCACCATCAGTCCCAGTTAAAATCTCTAGCAGATCCTCACCTGGTACCAGATATTGTCATAGCTCCATTAAAATCAATAGAACTATGATATTCTACAAGAGATTATGATCTACCCCTCAAAGGAGGACTTAAGTGGTATATAGGCTTTGTGCTGGTCCTCTGCATGGAGCTGAATTTCACCTATTGTGAATACTGAATTACCAGTAGGACTTTTCAAATACCAGCCAATTTCAAAGTATTGAAAGAATAATGAGACCCCATGAATAGTAGCTAGTTTAACTCAAGCCTCAAATTTGCAAATAAATTTGTGAATCAAGTTTCTCAGTATTCAGCCAGCTCTACTTAGTGATAATAGTCATGTGAAGTATCTTGTATGTATTCTGCATAGACTATCTCCCAGTTTGCTTCCAGGTACAATTCAAGGTCTGTGTTTGATCCTCACATGATTTTGAATTCTGGTTGCTAGAGATAGAATGGAGTGAAGGGAGAGTAGCAAACAACAGAGAAAAAGGATACTTCTGCTAACAGTCCCTAGATTTGAAGTCTAGAGGACAGGTTGTGTGAATGGCTCTATACTCTGGAATTCATTTCTTCCTGTGCTGTGACAGAGCTTAAATCTGACTTTCAAGGCATAATGCAAGGTTTATCTGTTCACTCAAGGTTTCACATGAATGGTAAATGTAGGCTGATTGGAATGTATTTAAGGGAAGTTCATTTTTTGGCATGTGTCAACAGTTTGATATTGTTCTAGCTATATCCACCCAGTGTCTTTACAATGAGTGCACATTTATAGTCAAAATCAAATACGAATTTGTAAAATAAAAGACTGAAATACACTTCATCAGAAGGCATTCAACATCAGGTAGATATCGCTTGGTTTTATAACAAAACACTTAATCTGATACTCTACTCATAAGTCCACTATCAAAACAGAAATTCAGATATTTCACCTTCCATAGTGTAGTTGAAGGTAGGCTGAAATTATATTTGAGGCTTAATATTTTCATATGGAAACTCTTATTTAAAAAAGTTCTGGGGCCTCAGGAAATGAAATAACAAGCTTAGTGATGGTGGGAGCTCAGGGGAAAAATAGTTTTAATCAAGGAACAAGTTCAACTTGAGATTCTCCCACTGAGAAAGCACTTTCCATGAATGAACTTTGCTGCCCCAGCTTCTTGATTTTCATGCAAAATGAACTAAATCTCATCAAAATTTCATGGCCTATAAACTAAGCTACTTCAGCATTGTGTCACCCAGATGAAATATTGAAGTGTGACCTTAGCAATATACTGTAGTATATTAAAACAACAACAACAAAACCCGAGAACAAATGAGTGGGTGAACATGCAGTGATGAAGAAATAAAAAGCAATTAACAATCTGTCAGGAACTTGCTAAGTGGAATTAAGGTTTCAAGGAACTAGCAGGAGAGAACTCTGGGAAGTAACTCAAGGAAGAACAGTCATTCTAAGTTTTTAATACTTCTTAGAAAGCTAATCTAACTGAAATATCATCTAAAGCCCTTATCTGGATATTAACCTGACCTCAAGGGAGCTCACCTTGATAATGCAATCCTAGGATGCATCGGGGAGGTATTTCCAGTAGAAGCATTATTACCATTATACAAGACAATGGTGAGACATCATCAGGAATACTGTGTACAATTCTGGTCTCCCATGTTAAAGAAATATAAATTCAAACTGGAATAAGTGCAGAGAAGGGCTGATAATTAGAGAAAGACTTACAAGAGGAGACTGAAGGAGCTTGGCTTTTTTAGCCTAACAAATCAAAGGCTCAGGGGCGATACGATTGCTTTCTATAAATACATCAGAGGAATAAACACCAGGGAGAGAGAGGAGTTAGTTAAGGGACAATGTTGGCACAAGAACAAATGAATATAAACTGGCCATCAACAAGTTTAGGCTTGAAATTAGATGGTTTCTAATCATCAGAGGAGTGAAGTTCTGGAACAGCCTCCCAAGAGGAGCAGTGGGGGCAAAAATCCTAACTTGTTTTAGGACGCAGCTTGAAAAGTTTATGGAGGAGATGGTATAAGATTGCCTACAATGGCATGTGGCCCATCTGTGACTGCTATTAGCGAATACACTGGACCCTCGCTAGAACGCACATCTATCTAACGCGAATTCGGATATAATGTGGTTGCAGCCATGGATCCCAAATTTAAGTACTGTACAGTACAATTTTTTTGAGTATAGACGCGATAAATCGACCGCTGAGCACTCTCCTGTTGACTCTAGTACTCCATCAGAATGAGGAGCGCAAGCGCAGTCGACGGGAGAGCGTCAGCTATTCACATAGCTGAAGTTGTGTATCTTAGATCGACCCCGCGCGGTAGTGTAGACAAGCCCAAGACGATTGCTTTAGGCCTAGAATGCCATACAAATATAATGTAACAAAAATTTACAGGTACAGTATTCATCTTTAGAAAGATGTCAGAAATGTCGAGCAAAAGGAAGGCTTACTCAGTGCAGGAGAAATTGGATGCTATCGAATGACTTAGAAATGGCAAAACCCAGGCAAAGATTAGCCGTGATATTAGCATTAACGAGTCCACCTTTTGTGGATTGTTAAAAAATGCTGACAAGGACTTACATTCATAACCTGGATGAAAAGCATGGCCTTCAGAGAAAACAAGCCCATTTAGTGAATGATGCTGGTCTTGATTCTGTGGTGTACATGTGGTTTGTGCAAGAACAGCAGAAAGGCATTCCAATCTCTGGTCCGCTTATAGCCATGCAAGTGGAAAAATTTGACCGGGAACTTAATGGGTATTCAGCAATTTTAAGGCAAGTTCAGGTTGGCTATGGTGATTTCAGAAAAGACACGGAATCTTTCAGATTGCAGTTTTGGGAGAAAAACGCTCTGCTGACGCAGACGCCGCGCAATCGTACCCTGAGAAGCTGAGGGAAATTTTAAAGGCAGAGGGTTGCTCAGAGGAACAGGTTTACAATGCGGACGAAACAGGAATTTATTATAAAATGTTGCCCAATAAAGCCCTGGCTGTCAGAACAGATGAACGTAATAAAGAAGGATATAAACAGGCAAAAGATCACCTTACTTTATTGTTTTGTGTGACTGCAACAGGCAAGCATAAATTAAAACCATTGTGCATTGGAAAGTCTCGCATGCCTCTGTGCTTTCATCACATAAATGTGAATTGCCTGCCGTTTTCATAGAAGAACTCCAAAAATTCCTGGATGACAAGAGAGATTTTTGAACAATGATTCTTCACTGAATTTGTCCCTTCTGTGCGAAAGCATTTGTGGGCAAAACGCTTAGAAGAAAAGGCCGTTCTTTTGCTAGACAACTGTCCAGTGCATCCTCCGGCCAAAAGACTCCGAACCCATGACGGTAAAATACTGGTTGAATACTTACCTAAAAACACGACTTCCAAAATCCAGCCACTTGATCAAGGTGTTATTGCCATTTTTTGCAGCACTATCTATGGAACTTGGTAGGACAAATGATAGAAAGTGAGTTGTCTGTCACTGATTTTCTGAAGACGTTGACTATAAAAGACTTCTTTTACATTGGCGGCAATTCCTGGAATTTATTGAAACGATAAACCACTGTTGGATGGTGGGACTGAGAGAGTCGTTTGGCTGCCCGCTCCTGGAAGAAAATGAAGAAAGCAGATCACAGTCTGACGAAGAATTCGACTTGAAGGGATTTACAGAGGAGGAAGTTGGAAAAACAGACATGGAGTGGATGCAGGAGCTGTGCCAGCAGCTGCCCGGGCTCGGGGTAACAGTTCTGCCACAAAATATCGAGTCCTGGATAAGAGGCGACGATGAAGCAGAAGGATTTTTTCCCATTACTGAAAGTTTAACGGATGACCAAATTCTTCAGGCAGTACGACCAAACAACGTTCCAGAAGCTGAAGAATTGGCCTTCACCATGGAAGAAGAGGAAGATGAAGTGGATGACGTTTCAACGTCAACTGTGACCGTAGCTGGCTTAGAGACTGCTTTGAGATGGTTTAAGATGTAAGACGTTGAGCCTATAAAAATTATGCAGCTACGTAGTCTTTTGCAGTTTGCTAACCGGAAGCGACACAGCAGCAAGAAGCAAAAGCAACTCACCAACTTTTTTAAAGAAAAACTAGACTAGTTTATTGAAATGTCTACTTTAAATCTCTAATAAAGCAACACTTTTTTTTCTCATTTATTGTTTCCTTCTAGTTGGAGTTTATTTTCTAAGGTTTTCTATACTTTATGGATGTGACATTTACTGTATATAGTAATTTCATTTTAACACGGTCCCCACTATAATGCGGTACTTGGCATGGATCCTAAAGCCTGCGTTCTAGCGAGGGTCTAGTGTATTTCCAACGGCCAGAATTGGGACACTAGATGGGGAGGGCTCTGAGTTACTATAGATAATTCTTTCCCAGTTGTCTGGTTGGTGGGTCTTGTCCACATGCTCAGCATCTGACAGATCACCATATTTCGGGTCGGGAAGGAATTTTTCCCCAGGTTAGAGACCCTGGCATTTTCTCGTCTCCTTCTGCAGTGTTGGGCAGGGATCAGTTGCTGGTTTGAACTAGAGTAAATGGTGGATTCTCTGTAACATGAAGTCTTTAAATCATGATTTGAGGACTTGAGTTACTTAACCAGAGGTTATGGGTCTATTACAGGAGTGGCTGGGTGAGGTTCTGGGGCCTGCAATGTGCAGGGGCTCAGACTAGATTATCATGATGCTCTCCTCTGTCTTTAAAGTCCATAAATCCATGGATTCTGCATGGATCCAGTTGCAAAAATAAGGCCTAAGACTACACATGAACCCAAGCTGGAACCCCAGGTATGAATACTTAGGCACAGGTAAAGTTTGAATTCAGTTCTAAACTTTGCAGGTGCTACCTATCTCTAGATTACACTTATTTAATTAAAATGTTTATTAATTCATAACCTGTTCCTTCTGGGAAATTCTGAAACCCCATTTAAAGATGACAAAGATATATTTAGCAAGAAGGTTTATCATATTTACTTATGTACATGTTCTACCAAAAAGTCTAACCTTGATGTTGATAAATGTAACACCTCCAACAAGCTCCAAAGACCTGTTGATGCTGAAGTACCATGGATGGAATACTACCTTGGTTAAGCATAGATGAATGACTGATTTCAGGTAAGGTCCTTCACTATGAATTTGTCATGTTCCATGGGCCTGTCTTTGAACTAGGGTCCCACACCATTATATCCAATGATGATTCTCCATTTATGTCAGCAGATAACTTGCAGCAAACTTAAGTATGGAACTCATAGAAAGGGAAGTTGTAAAATTCACAGATGATGCGGTTAATGTCATGTGGCATTGACAGTATTTATGGATGTAAATAATTTAATAATCTAATAGCCAACTGAAAAGAGCAAATGGTTTTGTCTCTGTGGTTAAAAAGCATAGAGTACTGACAAATTAACAACTTGAAAACTGATTTATGTCTTTGAGTGCTGAGAGATGTGAACTGGAACAGTCATGAGATTAGCCTCATGAGATTTAAAAGCAATTGCACTACAGGAATAGCTGCTCATTAGAAGAGTTCTGTAAAAATGATTTTAGTGGCATATATTTTGGGGCTAAAATAATTACCAAGCTGTGATCTAACTAATAGCTTTCTATTAATTAAGATAATTGAGCAAAACTTGCAGTCCTTATCCTTTTGCTAAGGAATAGAAACTTTTCAATGGGAAGTATGAAAAACGCAACCTGTGAGCGTTTGCCCAGGCCTCTACCTACCACAGTAATTCAGATAGCTAGAATTGTGTTTAACATATAAAGTGGGCAAATAGTGTAAAAAAATTCTGTGAATATTCATTCAAATGTTTGAACTTCACTTTTGATCTTTTCTGTTCTGTTTCTATTAATGCTTTTGCAAAGGAGTTTACTAGCAGCAGCAGTCATGAAAACAGAAAAAATATAAGCAAACATTGCAGAATATTCACAGAAAACAAATTTAAAATTTATCACAAGTGTTTCCACAAGAAATCAGTTTCTAAAAATTACACTTATCTAGTTAGGGAACAGAAACATATCATGAATACAACCAATACAACTTCAATGTCAAATGTTGAATGCATGCAATAAATGGTTAGCAAATGAGCTACAGACTATGAATTAGTCAGAGAAATTATTAGGTGAGTTGGTAACACAGTGATCTGCTTGTAGACAATTTGAGAACAGAAAATAACAAATATATTTGTTATGAATTAGTCACCGAGACCTCTTAACAACACAAGGCATCCTAGTGTGACTTTTTGCTTGATTTAATTATGAAGAAAGTAACTGGCATGCATAATGCCAGAGGAGCTCATAAAGCACAAGAAAAATTAAAGGAATTTAATACTGTCAGTCTGGCACTTCAGAGTGAAGTCCTCTATTTTTCTATGGAATAGACAGCAGTAATGCATGGTTCCCCTCATGTTCTCAGTGGTGGGTTTCTACCTAGAGGGAACCTCTATAGGAATGACAGGATAGATCATTTCATTCCCTGGCCTTTCTGATGAGACTACTGACCAAAGTATCCATGGTGTTTTAGCTGTACACCTCTTTCTCCTGAAGAGTGGACTAAATGCTCTCTCATAAAATTATTCATTTCACATGTGCCACCAAACAGCCATTTGATGAGTAACTACTTTCATTTGCCATTGCTAAGGCTAGAATCCAAGTTCTAGAGATGAATACCTACGTCCTATTAACAGTCATTCTGAGCCATCCAGTACCCAGCTGTTATTTTTAAAAAACAAACAACACCCACCCCTCCTCGCAAAATATATTCATAACACATTACTGCCATAGTTTAAGCCTCAAGACCAGGTTCTAGTTTTACATGCTATACTGCAGAGATTAGAACCAGCCTTTTACGGTGCTTTATCTTTAATGAAAATCTTGGTATTTTACATTTTTTTTCTCAACTACATTAATGTCCTTTTCTGTAAATCATATCTTTGTTTAGTGGTGATCTAGGGGAAGTTTTGTCAGGACCTCAATCACAAATGGAGTTTGGAAAGGAAAAACAAAAATTTTAGATTATGTTACATCTAAATAAAACTTGCCATGTTGGAAACCACTGTGATACCTGAAAGTGATTTAGAAATTTGATAGGCAAATCTGCAGTTGTATATGTAAAACCCAGAGGGGCAAATGGTTTGAAATATATTTGGTGTTGTGCAACAAATGGTTCCATGAAGACTGGGTGAGTACAACTTAAAAATAAATTAAAACCTTGCTCCAGGTGTCCTATTGAATTTTGATATACAACTCTTTAAATTGGAGTCTTGGCTTCTTGTTATGTGCAGCATTTAGAGAGCCAATTAATGTTATAGACCTCTGGCAAAGTTTCCCGGCAAGCTTCTGCAGCTACAATTTTTCATCCAGTTACTTAGATTATATGTAAGTATTGATGCACTCATTCTCGGCCTCTTTCTTACTATAGCTACGGTAGGTTTAAATCTTTAGATCTGGGACTATTCACTCACATATCTGCTAGGAGGCTGATACAAATAGAAAATAGGTGACTATGGGCAGATTCAGCTCCATTGAAGTTAGTAGGTGTTTTTCCATTGACTTCAATGAAATTTGTATCAGACTCTACTGTGTGCCATTGCTTAGAATTCTACACCAGAAAAGAGAAGTTGGGAGAATAACACTCAGTATTGTTTCTCAATGTATTGAAGCTAACACCCAATCAAAAGAGTTGCAGAAAGGGGAGAGGACATTTTGTTTCACTGTTGGCTGCAATAAGAAAGAACTGTGCACAGATCAGCTCAATGGAAGTGCTTCTCTTATACTGAAAATTGATTGAGAATGACAGTTTAAATGAGGTATTTTGGCACAGGTTATTTGTTCACATTCATACCTATCTTATGAGCTACAAGGGGGAAAACTGGCTTTTGCAAGGGGATCACCACACTTTACTTTTCTGATGGAATCAGGGGCTAAAGGGGAATGGAACACTCTTTTGCTTGAAACATAAATAGAACCACAACATGATTCTGCTGTGTGTGCAGAATCCGGTATTTCGTGCTGCAGACTTTGAATATTAAGCTGCTTGTCAGTGAAAGTTTCCTTCCCTTAGGGAATCAAAGTGTTGGCTCTCCTGAGGTTTAATAAGGAAATTAATGTCCTATTTATAGAGTGGTAGATTGCTTCTAATTGCTTTAGTAAACTGTCAACTGCTTGGATTAAGTGATGTGGGGAGCTCTATTTCTAAAAAGTGCTTAATCTTTGACCATTACAAAGGCTTCATGTCTGTTGCATTCCATCACAAGCTGTAACATAACACTTAGAAAACTGTGTTACAAAAGAAACAGGAGACAATTTAATAAAAAGCAATTACAATTTGACAAATAAGACAGGAAAATTAGCCAAATGTCAGCAGGACCTCGAGTGGAGACTCTTTCTCCAGCACGAGTTTAAGAAACTGGAAAGAGGAAAACAGGGCAAATGTTCATAATATTTATGAACTACACAATAGGAATTATGAGGGAGTGATGGTAGTGAATCCAGAGGTAAGTTTAAGACACATTTGTCTGTAGCTGCTTTGAACCTCTTAAAACAAAGATCCTACTTGGCTGACGGTTTTCATGTGTAATTTTAATTCTTTTTTTCCATGTTCAATAGCATAAGAATCAGGCCCCACGTAGGGATGTAGTGAGACCCCTTTTCACTAGAGTGGAGCTCTCGTCCCTTAAATATCAGGGTCTTAATGTATCCTAAAGCTGGACCACATCCTGAGATGGTAAAAATTGATGTAGCTCATTGACTTCAGTGGAACCGTGTGGAATTTACACTAGGGGGTTTGGCCCAGTAGTTTTCTAGGTTACAAAGCAGAGTTCAAACTTCTGTGCTCAGATGGAAATGGCACACTTGAATATTTACAGAAGAAATTTGGGGCTCCCTGCTCACAAAGTGCAGAAGGTAATTTAATACTGTGAGCATCAATAAAAAGTGAAATGGTGCCTCCAGCCTTTCCCCCTCCTGTTATTGTCATTTTCCTTCTCCCCCGCGACCCCCCACTTTCAAACTGGAACACTTTGGATGCCACAAATAGAGGTACTGTAATACAAAGGATAACGCAGTAATTTACAGCTGCATCATCCTGTCCCCTGACACTGTCAAGATCTCACAAGATAAACCAAAGCAAAGTCTGCATAGATTATTATTTGGCTTGGAGGACAATGAAGGTCTATAGATTCTGCAGGAAGTGGAATTGGGAACTCTAGGGGGCAGTCTTTGCTCTAGATTAGTATAGAGCCAGCTCCTCAGCATGATGTGTAGGGGTACAGTGCTGCTGAAGATGCCATCTTTTGGACAAAATGAGGCCCAGACCATTTGTAGACATTAAAGATCCCATGGCACATTTGGTAGCAGTAGGAATATCCTCTTGTCCAGGCCAAATTTCAACTTACATAAAGTTTGGCAACCTAAATTCCCTCTACAGTTTGTCAGTTTCCCCACAGAACAAATATGTATTCAAAGATGGATAGAAATGCTGGCCAGAAGGAATCATTATATCATCTACTCTGAGCTCCTGTATATCACAAGCCAGTAAATTTTACCAGGTTACCCACATGGAATCCAGTAACATGTGCTGGATTAAAGCATCTCTTCCAGAAAGGCATCCAGTCTTAATCCAAGTGATGGAGAAGGCACTGCTTTCCTTGGTAGTTTGTTCCAGTGATCACCCTCACTGCTAAAAATTGGTGCCTTATTTTCTTATGTGAATTTGTCTGGCTTCAGCTGTTGGTTCTTGTTATGTCTTTCGCTGCTGGATTGAAGAGAATTCTAGTATCTGGCATTTTATCCCTGTGAAGATACATTGATACATGGTAACCAAGTCACCATACATTCTTCTTTCTGATAAACTGAACAGATTGAGCTCGGTAAGTCCCTCACTCTAAGGCATTTTCTCCAGGTCTTGAATAATTTTTGTTGTTCTTTTCTCCATTTTTAAAACATATTTTTACAGTGTGCAGGGCATAGTGTATGATGGTGGGGGAGGGGGAGGTTCAAAATTGTGTGTGTGTGTGTATATTATATATGGTATATGTGACATCATATATGTTTTATGTATAGGACTATGATTTAATATTGGCTTCTGCAGGAAATAATATGAAGGTGGCCTGTCATAGGGAGACACTGACACTTTAAAAGGGAAGAGGCCAGTTCATCTGTGACTGGTCAGTTGACCCCCAATTAGGCTAAAGAAAGGGCATCTGTGCTCTAAAGGAAAGGAGACCGGGAGAGTCCAAGACCTGAAGTCAGATATAAGAGATGTGGGTAAGAGCTGCCAGAGATTCCAAGAGACAGGAAATAGTAAGGAAGAACTGGCAGGCGTTGCTTGGGAGAGAGCTTCAGAAGACCCAGTAGAGAGAGCTGATTTCAGATGGGAACTGTAACAAGAGTATTGCTGAAAACTGAGTAAAGCTGGGGACCTCTGCTGAGCGGAAGGCTCAGGCACAGGTCCATAAGAAAAGGGGGCTGTTATGTTTTATGGCATACAACAGAGAAGTTACATAAAAACATAAAATACCCTTGTTGGAATGTTGCAAATTCATACTAATTCATTTCTTAGAATTCAGAACACACGAACCAGAGAGAGATAAAGCAAGCTTCTCCCTGAAACAGAAAGGCACAGCTCACCCCACCTTACAGTAGACTTGCTATTTGTAAACTGAATGCTGCTAGACCCAGATTTTATGCTTCCCTAAGGAATCCCCTAGGCTGCAAGCAGGACCAGGAATACCACCGGACTACTTAAAGTGATAGCTTACAATTTTAACTCAGTTTTCAGTACACTAGAGAGAAGAGCCAGCTTGGTCAGGGGGAGTTGAGCCTGGATGCAAGTGGGTTGATGGGTGGTGGTGGATCCCCCTGGGCAGAAGCAGGACACCCAAGCAATGAGGTCTGAGAGGTGGAACACTGCAAGAGGGGAGCTCCTGGGGCAGAGACCTGACTGAAGGGCTGCAGGATGACTGGTCACTCTCAGACAGAGAGGCTGGCAAAGAGGACCTTGGATCAGGGAAAAAGGAACTGGGAACAAAATGCTGCTATTGACACTTGGGTGCGTGACTTGGAGGTGATGTCTCTGAAAAGGGAAACTGGAAAAACATAATGTATCTTTATATGTTTTTATGGAAATTGGAGAATGACTTTACTACCAGGTTTTGGGGGAATTACTGCTCTGCTCAGGGTTTAAATTTGGTAAATATTTTCAAACCCACAGGCGCTCCAGTGCATGCCATGGGGCAGAAGCCCCAAGCCCTGGTGTGACCCATGGGGCTGAAACTCTGAGCCTCTGGGTATACAATGGGGCTGAAGCCCCCGAGGCCCCTTCCCCACAGCTGAAGCCCAAAGCCCTGAATATGTGTGTGTGTGTGTGTGTGGGGGGAAACGCTCTGGGAATTTAAGCCCTGGCTCTGTGAATATGTGAATAAATTATAACCAGAGTTGTGCTTTGTATTGGACACTGAGAAACTATTTCCTTTCATGAGTGGAAGAAAAGGGGAACTGAGGCAGGTGCCCCAGACATGCTGCATCCTTCCACAGGAGGGTGCTCAAGGCAGGGCTGCCCTATGACATGGGCCATCAGCCATATTAGATTATATAAAAATAGAGAGACCAGGTGGGTGAGGTAATATCTTTTATTGGACCAACTTCTGAAGGAGAGCTCGGTGTAGCTTGAAAGCTTGTCTCTTTCACCAACAGAAGTTGGTCCAACAAAAGATATTATCTCACCCACCTTTTCTGTCTAATATCCTGAGGCTGAAATGGCTACAACAACTTGCATATAAAATATGATATACTACCTATGTATTTGAAGCCTGTATGTTCTTTCTACATGGATTGGAAAAGGTATTCTTCACTTCCTGTCCTAAACTACTATTGTGTTGCTGAGAATGTTAGTGGCACTCAAAAGTTAAGAAAAAATTATGAAATGCCAGAAATAAGGTTGTCCCTGTAACCTTAATCCTGCCTCTTTTGGAGCATATCTATAATGATGCATTTTTAAATTACATGATCATGTACAATCTTTTTCCAGAGGAGCCTGACCCTCTTTAACGCTAGGGGTGGAATTTTAAAAAGCACACAGCGTTGGCTTAATTTTGCTTCCATTTCGGTCAATGGTATAGCTGTTAAGCACTTTGGAAAATCCCATACCATAGACTACTGTCTCTGCTCTTGCAACCAATGCCAGCTATCATCACCTATTAGTCCGATTTTCCCTCAGGCATCTTTGGTCTTTTTCCTTTGATGCCTCCTCTGGGATGAACACTTCAAAAAAAAAATAATAAAACCCTGCAAAGCCACTACACAATCTTCCTTCAAATCTCTCCTTTAAAACTCCCTTCTTGGATGATACTCAACAATGAGGCTATGTAATAGCTAATTGATGTAACCATGTGATATCATCAGGCTCATTCTCCTTCCTTCCCTCTTTGTGTTTGTCACATGCATTGGTTGTGTCCTGTCTCAAACTGTAACTTGTCTTGGGCATAGACCATATTTTCTATTTGTTTGTACAATACCCAGCATGATGGAGCTCTGATCTCTGGGAGCTATCACAATGCAAACAGATGATAAGTTTGCTATCAGGGGGTAGCCGTGTTAGTTTGTATCCACAAAAACAACAAGGAGTCCAATGGCACCTTAAAGACTAACAGATTTATTTGGGCATAAGCTTTTGTGGTCTAGAACCTACTTCATAGGAGTGAAAATTACAGAATGAGTCTCTGATGTGGTTGGGTCCTCTGATGGTGTCGCTAGAGTAGATACAGGAACAGAGTAGGCAACAAGGTTTGCTACAGGGGTTAGTTCCTGGGTTAGTGGTTCTGTGGTGTGGTGTGTAGTTGCTGGTGAGTATTTGCTTCAGTTTGGGGGGCTGTCTGTAAGCGAGGACTGGCCTGCCTCCCAAGGTCTGTGAGAGTGAGGGATCATTTTCCAGGATAGGTTGTAGATCATTGATAATGTGCTGGAGAGGTTTTTGCTGCGGGCTATACGTGATGACCAGTGGGGTTCTGTTATTTTCCTTGTTGGGCCTGACCTCTAATAGGTGATTTCTGGATAAGTTTGCTGTTACTTGAAGAGCTAATGTGCTTTAATCACACTGTTCTGCAGAAGAACTGAGGAGATACTTAGACTTGCCTCGATTTCATGTATGTGATTTGTTGTTTTATTGCTACTTTCCACTAACAAAGTCTTGTGATGAGAGCTGCAGCTCACACACAGGTGCAACGAGAGTAAGCAACACACTGAACTGAAACTGAACCAAGAGAAAAGGAAATCTCCTGCTCCCCCAGTTTGGCAGACCAGTGAGGAGTTAGATTTCTCCAGTTTGACTATACATGCGAGAGCACAACTTTGCTTTCACTTTACAAGCAACCGTGGAAAAAGTCTGGAAGAGTGTGCAGGACCCATTAATGCCCTGTTGTATAGCATACTGCCTCTCTGGGTCTATGCATTCCTACCAAGGTGGCGCCAAATCAGGTAATCTCTTCTTAATTACTTCTTCATTTAATTTTCTATACGACATTTCTTAAAATTCAAAACTGTCCTTTCATTACAGAAAGCACACAATTGATTAATAACCTCTCATCAAAGAAACAAAGAGAACTTGAATAACAATTCAGTTAATGTCTGTAGGAATCTGCAGGGGTGCTCAGTTAATAGAAGTTTCCCTGATCATTAGCTTCCTGGCTGGAGATGTGCTGGCTTATTCTGGGCCGTTGGGCAGTGGCCACAGTTTAGGAACTAGGATGAGAATGTTTTTACACGTAAGGCCCAATTATGCCCTCCGTTACAGGGACAGCTCCTATTGACTTCACAGGGTGGATTTGAACCCTAAGTGGGTCTTCTGAGCAACCCAGATATCTTCTGTCACCCTAGTAAGTCAACATAGTTACTTCTGGATGTTTAAATATTAGGGAGAAATCCTGCCCTGTACCGTGGGGTATATGTGGAGTCTCTTCTCTGCCTCATCCAAGCAAACAGCAGCACACAACCAATAAAAACAATGAGGAGTCCGGTGGCACCTTAAAGACTAACAGATTTATTTGGGCATAAGCTTTTGTGGGTAAAAACCCACTTCTTCAGATGCATGGAGTGAAAAATACATATGCAGGCATAAGTATACTGGTACATGAAGAGAAGGGAGTTACCTTACAAGTGGAGAACCAGTGCTGACAAGGCCAATTCAGTCAGGGTGGATGTGGTCCACTCCCAATAATTCATGAGGAGGTGTCAACACAAAGAGAGGGAAAATTGGTTTTGTAGTGAGCCAGCCATTCCCAGTCCCTATTCAAGCCCAAATTAACAGTGTCCTCTATCAAGCACTCAAGAGTGTGCTATGACTCTTCTTGGGTACCAGAGATTGAAGATCATGGATCCCAGCTGGATAGCACCTATACTGCTCTCTGTATTGTGCTCTAGACAGGGGAGTGTGCTGCTACTTCTGCAATAGCAATTAAGGGTGTCCCTGGATTGGCTTGAGCCATCCTGCCCCATGCTGGCAGGATAACTTTTGTCCCAGAGCTCATTCAGCTCTGTGCATCCCTCACCCTACATAAATTTAGCCTTTAGTGTTGAATGCAAATATATATTGGCACATTGGTAGGGTAGATAGTTTGCCAGAAATTTTCATTGACAATCACAGATGAGACATAATAGTTTTACGGCAATACATCTAAATGATGGAGAAAACATCCCAAGGATTTGGAATAACAGAAATATTTATTTAGATTCCATTCCAAAACAATTACATAACATGGGGTAGTACATATGTTTTGAAAGCATTGCACTAGAAATTAAGAGACTAAGGGGGGATATGATAGAGGTATATAGAGTGGTATGGAGAAAGTGAATAAGGAAAAGTTATTTACTTGTTCCCATAATAGAAGAACTAGGGGACACCAAATGAAATTAATGGGTAGCAGGTTTAAAATGAATAAAAGGAAGTCCTTCTTCACTCAGCTCACAGTCAACCTGTGGAACTCCTTGCCTGAGGAGGTTGTGAAGGCTAGGACTATAACAGGGTTTAAAAGAGAACTGGATAAATTCATGGAGGTTAAGTCCATTAATGGCTATTAGCCAGGATGGGTAAGGAATGGTGTCCCTAGCCTCTGTTTGTCAGAGGGTGGAGATGGATGGCAGGAGAGAGATCACTTGATCATTACCTGTTAGGTTTACTCCCTCTGGGGCACCTGGCATTGCCACTGTCGGTAGACAGGATACTGGGCTGGATAGACCTTTGGTCTGACCCAGTATGGCCATTCTTATGTTCTTCTTATGTTCTTAACTGAGAAAATGTCTGTATTTTACATTACATTGTACTGCAGTTGAAGGCCCAGAAACATGCTGCAATGGGCAGATAGAATTGCCCATCACTAAAATGTAAGCCCTGATCTATTCCATGTTAGCCTCCAAGAATCTGTTTTGGAAGACTGCAAGTTGCAGTGCTGTGTTTGAGCTCAGGCATTTAGGATTGACATGGCATGGATGAATCTACATGATTTTACTTTGGCACTCTCACATTCTTTCAGTGTTTGTGTTGCTTATTCCATATGCAAATGCTCTTCTGGAAGTCCTTTGAGATCAGCCTTCACTTCCCCTACTGTGTGAAAATCAAAACTTTCCTTCTCAGAGGAGCTACTGCTGTGATCCTTTTCCTACGTGACTAAAGAACTATAATCTTCTGGATATGCATGTGGAATAAGGAAACATTAAACTAGCTGTTCCAGCTTGTAAATATATGTATTTAGCTATAGAACTATTATGACTGTTTTCTTTATGCCACATCTCTATGCTCCTAAGGTACTTTGCAGGTGTGGTTGCTATTTTGTGAGGTTGAGGTGACACAGCATGTTGGAGAGATTGCTCTGTCTTGGAGTCTTTACTTTTGTTACTTTTGTTCTTCCTTGTTTTGCTATTTCTAATAATCTAAAATAAAAATAATTGAGATTGAAAGTAAATGTTTGCTCTTTGTCTATGGGAAAAGCATAACCATGACTAGAAGTTCTGGAGAAATGCAGAGTGTTTTTTGGTTTTTGCTCCCTTGAGATATGCTGCATGAGGAATTGCTGTCCCCCAGTGCATGTGATGGAGATTGGGGGCGGGAAAGCAGGACAATAATGATGGATGTCCCAGCCATTCTCCTCACAGAGTTGTGAGTAACTGTGAGAAAGACTGGGAGTGGATGTATCATTACACAAAGTAAAACTATTTCCCCTTGTTTATTTCACCCCTTACTGTTCTTGTCAACTGCTGGAAATGGCCCACCTTGATTTTCACTAGAAAAGGTCCCCCCACAACCCCCCGGCTCTCCTGCTGGTAATAGCTCACCTTTCCTGATCACTCTCCTTACAGTGTGTATGGTAACACCCATTGTTTCATGTTCTTTGTGTATATAAAATCTCCCCACTATATTTTCCGCTGTATGCATCCGATGAAGTGAGCTGTAGCTCACGAAAGCTTATGCTCTAATAAATTGGTTAGTCTCTAAGGTGCCACAAGTCCTCCTTTTCTTTTTGTAGTCCTGAAGGTGGCAGTAGTAGCTATGGAGCAGCTCCAGTTGCAGAGGAGTGATGCACTGAGCTAAGGATTTGGCCCTGTGTTTGTAGTACTAGTAACATTTGCAGGGTATAATGATGTTGGAACTGCCTTTTAATTTTCTCCTGTAGTCAAGCTAGAATTATGATAGTAATTTTGACCTGTTAATTCTGGAGAAAAACTGCCCAAATTAGCTTTTTGTAATTCAGCTGATGATTTAGCTCTGTTAAACAATTTTGACATTGGCAAGACTCATTCAAAGTGAGTGTTTCCAAAGTACATAAATTTGTACAAATGACACTGGTCCAGAACTTTTACCAGGCAGGCTCTCATAACTAATGCCTATTAGCTGAATAATGTAACTAGGTATGAAAAGATAACGGCCTTTACTGCTCAGCAAAGAATCTTCAGCTGAAATACAAAATACTAAAACCAGCTACTCAATTAAATTCCTTTTTCTCAATTTATTTCTCTTAAAATTTCCTCCTCAAATAAATCTGCAAGCTAGGTTTTGGTGTAATGAGGATCCCAAAGCTTGCTCAATCCTCTGTTCTAGCTGAACTTCTATTTATCATATATAACACAGAGGAGCATTGAAATAACGGCACCATATTCTATCCTCAGATCCACAAAGTGGATCTTAATGGAAATACTTGGGGACTGAATCGTGCAACAAGCATGTAGGAAAGGTGTAAGGGGTTAGAATGTTTTTCTGAATTACTCTGCTAATAAGAACATGGGACAACTTGCAGTGTTATGTCAGGGACAACTTACGGTTCATTTTATATTTTTTTAAAATTGATCCATTGTCCTCTTCCTGTGGTATGTCAATGCATGTGCATGCAAAAAATTGAAGGGAGGACACAATTCAAGGGCAGGGATTTGTAAAGGAACAAGAAAAGGCAGGAGAATTGAGGTAAGATCCTCAGCTCGTGTAAATTGGTGTGCTCACTTCACTGAAGAAAGCAAGGACATATGATATGGGTTTTAACCATGCTGCAACTTTATTAGTCAAATTACAGCCAAGGTTACCATTGGAAGGACAGCTCAGCACAGCCACTTGCAATCCACTGATCCTTTGCCAATTCTTGGTGTGCTCCCACTGCGGGGGCAGCCAATAATCATACTAAGAGCTTCTCTGGGCACCTCCACCTGCCTGCTAGCATTCCTCCTTCTCGGGGGTGGTGTTGAGATGAGCGGGGACCTCACCCCTTGCCAGCATTGCGGTAAAGTGCACTGGTGGGGAGGTCCCCGCAGTGTCCTGGCCCCAGGTTTGCATTTGCTCCCATCTCATAAGGAGATGCCCTCAGCATGCCCACTGTTACCTTTTTTGGATCTGGAGCCTAAATGAGTGAGTTCCTGCACTGGGCACCAGCCAAACGTTGCAACAACTACATGACTCTTGCATAAGTCCAAACTGGGCCCTCCAAGAGGGGAAGAGTCCCAGCCCTGCGGTTGCCCGAAACCAACCCCTAGTTTTCACTGGCTGAGGCCAGTCAGAGTGTTCTGTGCTTCCCCCCGGCCCCTCCTTCTTTGCAACCTGGTGATATGGGGAAAAATTCCTTCCCAGCCTCAAAACAGGGACTAGCGTAGCCTTCAGCAACCCAGATAAGGGTGGGAGAGTGGGTTGACCACTGGACAAAGCGGCAAACAGGAAGTGGCCCTGCGTGCAGGCCCTCTTTTTGTGGCTCCAAATCTCATGCCAAATCCTACCTGACCTCAGACCTGCCCAAGAAGTCCTGTGTGAGGTCGGGGTGGGGATCTGCAAATCTCCCAGAGACCCAGTCCGCCCCCATCCTTTTTTGCTATCTCCCATCATGGTAGCCACCTAACTGTCCCTCACTAGGCTTGGGTCTCTCTTGTCATTGCTCTGTTGATTTCAGTGGAGCTATGATCATTTACATGAGTTCAGGTCTGCCCCTTAAGGTCTTTGTTGCTTAAATCTTGATGTACCGTGAGTCTACTTCAATGGGATGACCTTGTTTGAAGAAACTGGCTGGAGTTAACTACAATAATGCTTTTTCTGTGTGATGCTTGAGGGGCGAAAAAAGTTAATTTAGTTAACTCAGAGGGTATGGCTACATCAGATTTTTTAACCTCCAGTTTATTAATTGCTAATTAACAGAAAGAGTTTAAAGACTAGTGTGGACCGTCACCACACACTTGATCAAGGTTACAGTTATTTTTTTCTTTATCCTAAGGATCAGACTGGGGAAAGAACAAATGTTCGAAGGTTGGAACGAACAGATGGGGAGTGTTCATAGTAGATTTTACAAACACGTTAAGTACTTTCCATTAACTGGCAACTAATTAGCTCATGGTAACAAAAATTCTAGAGACAGTTGAAACACATTGCTACTATTCCCCCTTCCCCACCTCCAAAAATAGGAGAAGCAGACAGTCAATGTGTAGTGCTGAATTTAACAGGAAAGCACTGCAGAAAAACACTCTCTGCTGCACCACCGCAGAAATCCTTACCTGTGGTGTTCAAGAACGGGGTAGTATCCCTTTAAATAGTTTAAACCCTCTAGTGGCTCTCATCGTGTTCTACATTTTTGAAACCAGCCGGAGCCATCAGTGAGTACACGTAACTAGATCCTGTCAAAGAGATGAACTGAAATCAAAATCCATATATATACACACACACACGCACACCCCCAAAATCCTGGACCCAAACCTTTGAGAAAGTACAGATTGAGATCTCAAATGCATGATGTAAGACTCTAAACACCTGGGCATTGTTGGAACTAATGTCTTATGAGTGAAAGGCTCTGTGTCCCATTACTAGTTCCCGAAACCATTCATGTTCCCTAAAGCTTGATTAAATTTTAAAATATTGGAGTAAGGAGTAAGAACATAAGAATAGCCCTACTGGGTCAGACCAATGGTCCATCTAGCCCAATATCCTCTCTTCTGACAGTGGTCAGGGACAGATGTTTCAGAGAGAGTGAACAGAACAGGGCAATTATCGAATAATCCATCCCCTGTCATCCAGTCCCAGCTTTCGGCAGTTGGAGGTTTAGGGTCACCCAGAGCATGGGGTTGTGTCTCTGACTATCTTGGCTAATAACCACTGATGGACTTAGATGCAGTAGGTATAAAAATAGTGATATATCCCATGTTACATCTGGTTTCCAAAGTGTTTAAGTGTATGATTTCAGTTTCTCTTTCCTTGAACAGAAGTGGCTGGCATGTGTAAACACTCTTTTTCTCTAGTAGCTTGACTTGTGTTTATTTGTATTTATTTTCTTTTCAAGTTAAAAAACCTTAATTATTAAAGAATACCAGTAGTTGATGCATTAATAAAGAGACATCAGATATTTAAGTTCCTTTCTGTTACAATATATCCTGTTCATTTTGTAAAACTTAAAGATCTAGCTCTACAAACCCTTACCCGGATAAGCAGTCTTTACTCATTTGAGTAATCCCATTAAAGTCAAGGGGCTACTTGCATGACTAAGAACTTGCTCCAATTAAGATGTCCAGAGGATCTGTTGATCTGCTAGGGTTTTTATACCATGTCACGTCCATTGCCATGGTAACTGAAAGCCTTAATAATAATTTTGGCTGATTCTTAACATTTTGCTATTGCTTCCAAAAACTCTGACATTTTGAATGGCATTTTACTTTTATATTTAATTAATTAGGGCCTGATACTGTTAAATCCCACCTCTTATCCGCATAAGTAATCTTGACTCTCACAAATGGTCGCATTGACAGTTAATGATGGCCAGAGAGATATAAATGGTATTACTTTATTCCTAATGGATGGAAATTTCAAAAGAAGCAAAGTGACTTATGTGCAAAAGTCCCATTGAAAGTCAATGGGAATCAAGTCACTCAGTGTCTTTTGAAATCCCGCCCAATAAAAAGAAATGCAAATGTATGTGTACATAATGAATGCGACCGTAGCACTCTCTGTCATACCCTTCGTATATTAGTCGATTGTGGCCTGGTCTACACTACAGAGTAAGGTCAACATAAGGCAGCTTATGTTGACCTAACTCTGTGAGCATCTACACTAAAATGCAGCTCCCATCGATGTAACTCACATACGACACCGACTTAATAACTCCACCTCCATGAATGGCATAGTGCTTAGGTCAAGGTAGTTAGTTCGATGCAGTGTCAATATAAACATTGCGTTGCTTACATCAATTGTTGCTGCCTTTCAGAAGCTGTCCCACAATGCCCCAGACAGACAGTTAAACTGGTGCAAAAGCGCTCCTGGGGAGGATATGCACCGCCAACACAAGGAGCATAGTGTGGACATGTGGTGACTGTACATCAACGTAACTGAGGCCATGTCTACAGTAGCAAGCCAAGAGCAGCACAGCTGTACTGATACAGTTGTGCTGCTGTAAGATTGCTCGGGCATTTGTTCTATGCTGATGGGAGAGAGCTCTCCTGTCAACATAATAAAAGCAGCTCAACGAGTGGTGGTAGCTATGTCGGTGGGAGCGCGTCTCCTGCTGCCATAGTGCTGTGCACACGAGCACTTATGCCGGCAAAACTTTTGTCGCTCAGGGGCGTGTTTTTTCACACCCCGTAGTGAGAAAAGTTTTGCCTACCCAAGTGCTAGTGTAGACATTGCTTTAGGTCAACTTAATTTGGTAGGGTAGACTTTCCCTCAAAGGCTTCTGGGGCTGGGAATTTTTTTAATATATATTCATACAGTGTCTAGCACAATGGGGCCCAATTTTAATTGGAGCTTCTGGGATCTACATTATGTAGCTATAACAATAGTTACATGATGAAGGCTTTGCAGGTTTTGGCCCTTGAATACTTTCCATTGTTTAAATATGTTAGGGTGGAGATAATGTCCAACAGGTTCAGTAACTGAAATCAGGAGCTTTGCTGTTGATTTCAGGCCATTATCAGGCCTAGATGGTTATTTAAATGTACACTCTGGTTCCCAGAACTGATAAAAAATTCATATGGATCAACAAAATAGATGGCTTCATGTTGCTGCTGCAAAAACTTATGTACTGACTAGTTCCTAGTTAGAAGAACATCTGTAAACTGGAGCAGATTGACACAGGATAGTTTCTGAACAGACTGTGGGGCAATGTGCTATTTCCCATTACAGGCAAAGCATGACTCATCTGTTTGACTTTTCAAAGCCTCTAACAGAGATCCTAAATGGTTTCTGTCTAGCACAACACTGAGAGAGAGAGAGAGCCAAAAAGGAATTTATTTCCCCACAGCACATATACATTTACCATGCTGAGAGATTCCCTTCTGAGCCTTTTTCGTGTGCTCTTCCAAGTCCCACAAGCAGTGTGATAGTAAAATGGGCAAGAAAAGCTTTCTTGATTTATTTCCCCCCATCCCTGAACTTTATATAAAATATCAACATTTATTGTGTCTGAGCCTTGCATTCATTTAAAATTGCCCAGGCATAATGTAAACTGCCTATACCATTTTCCATCAAAATGATAAATGCATGAGTATGAGATGATATAACTCAATACTCTTGATTAATATTTGTCATGTGGCAACCAGGCACCCACAAATGGTCCAATCATGTTACATTTTAATAGTGGGGAGGGGAGCAGGGGAGGAACCTTTTTATAGCTATTGGGATCTTTGGCCAAACTTTTCAGACTTGTGTGCCTAAGCTGGGCATACATATTCATAGGACTGTAACATGTCCCCCTACTTTCTCCATGTGGAAAAGCCAGGGTGAAATCTCCTTCTAGAAGTACTCCCTGTCATTCTATTGGAGGAAGTTTGCCCCTCTGTGGAATGAGGCCCAAATAGAACCCTGGCATATCCCCCCCCAGATCCCTTTAGATGTGCAGAAGACCAGTGCCATCAGCATTGAGTCCCATAACCTCAGCACTGGCCCTGGGCCCACTCCAGTGAAGCCATTCCACCATGGATACCCCCTGACCATGTGTATCTCTGGGAGGAGGATCTGTGGAAAGACAATCCAGCCTCAGGCTGACTGTATTTTCTTTTCTGCCTAAGCTCTGCAGACCTGGAGATGGTCAAGCAATGAATGTCCCTCAACCCTGGCAAACCCAGTCTCCAACATGGACCTCACAAGACATTTTTTATGGAGTCCAGAGGAGGCAGGCTGGTGCCATGGACCACCTGACCCTCTTCAACACGAAAGGGATGAGATTCACATGTGCAATATCACATCTAGATGAGGATACGGGGAGAACCTAACTAAATGGGCTGGTTTCAAAGGTCTCGAGCACTTACTGCTTGTGCTGAAGTCAATGGGAGTTGGGGCGTGCTCTGTGCCTCTACAAATCAGAGCACTTATTTAGGTGCCTAACTTTGGACTTAGGTGCTTATCTTTAGGGAGCCAGGCTGGAAAACATTGGCCTTTACCACCTTTTTTTCTTCTTCTTTTTTTACTGTCAACATTGTGCACATACCAACGTATTAGAATAAGAACAACTCTCTCATGAGTGAGGTTTTGCAGAAGCTTCAGAAATTAGTTTTGCACAATGCAATGACTGGACTTTGTGTCCAAAAACTAATTATTAGTCAGGAATCACTTTTAAGCCATAACTCCTGTTTTGTATACATGTCTGTTGAAGCCTGGAAGCCTACCCTGGTTTGGTTGTTGTATTGATAATAAGTAATGATGACTGATTGATCTGAATGTGTTTCTGAAATACAGGCTTCTGATTATTTATGTAAATTTTTATTTCAGTCCCCAGCTGTTTTCCCCAAATAGATGCAGAGCTTGAATATAAGGTCCAATAAACTTGCAAGGTTTCCCCCAGCTGTCTTGGCAAAAATATTACCTTTGGAAGCCAATGAAACAATTTATTATACATTACTCCTACTGTGTCCACAATGAGATGTCTTAAAATGTGGCTGGGGAGAGATTAAAGCTATACTTATTAAATTAGTTTGTTGCAGTATTATTTTAAATTAAATTATCTTGAGCTAAGTGATGTATTGTGGCTTGTGGCAAGTATTTGTTTAATACTAGTAAGGCTGCTGCATACAGTACACTTACATTTTTTATGGTTTATATTAAACTGGATGGAGCTTATACAATTCTACAATCTATTGCTTTCATATTGTTTATATAGTCTTTCCTCCCTCTGGGAGCTTTACTATTATGGAATCATGGTAGTGACTAGACCTTGGAGAAACATTTGTCACAAAAAGATTTTTTGGGGGGAGGGGTGAAATTTGACCATTTTTCATAAAACTGCTAGGAAATGGCAGGAATTTCCTGAAAAATATCACTTGGAGTGAAGAAAATGTGTAAGCTTCTTGTCCAGAGGAGTAGGATACGTTTAGGAAGAGGATTGCACAAATAGGAACAGGACCCTTGCTACATAGATTCACAAAAACGGCCCTGTTCCTGCCATTCTCCAGCTCCTCCCTGCTTTGCCTCCTTTCTCTCCGTGTCTGTGTATTTTTCTGTTTCTCTCACAAGGAGCAGTTCAATCGATTTCCTGGGCCTACTTTAAATGTACAGAGCAGAAGGCAGCAATTCAGGACAGCAGCAAAGGAGCGAGCCACGTGCCCTACTGGAACTTCTCCCCAAGGGCAAGACTATCCCCAGCTGCTCCGTGGATGCCACAAAGGAAGGCAGGGCACACAAATGGAAGGCACAAGGAATGTGTCTTGCTTGTGGAGCAGAATTGCAATTTCTGCACTCTGGTTTCCTTTGGGCATACCCTGCTCCTTCTGTGCAGCCACAGTGGATCGGGGGGAAACAGGCCTATGGCCAAGGTTAGGTAGTCAAGGGGAGTATGCTGTACCTGCTCTTGTGGCTAGCTGTTGGCACACTCTCCCTCTATGCAAGAAAGCTTGGGAAGACATGGCGAACTTGTCTTTTAGCTAATGGCCTGGAGCATGCAGGATTGTGCCTTAAGGGCATAATTGAGCCTAGAGGTAGGATGGAGCATAAAGGGCTCAAGTGCCACCTTCTGGCAAGCTGAGGCAGGCTTGCAGGAGTCAGCGGTTGTCACTTATGGGTCTGAATGGAGGATACCATGCAGTAGAATGACAAGTTATGCCTAAAAAAATCACAAGTTATAAGATTACACATACAGTAGTGGTGGTTTATTACTTGTCATGATCAAGAGGCTATGAGTGTTTAGTGTTGAGGAAGATCAGAGAAGACACACAAGTTATTAAATCAATAACAATGGGTTACCAACTATCCAAGTACTTGAATTAAAGTCTTATCACAACATGGTGTTGAGAAATCACTTTTCAGAACTACTATGTGGAATAGCTAGTCATGTAACACACACATTGTGTCTAGTTTTGATCAAGTCACAGAACAACACAGGGCTTTGTTCAAGAAGTAACTAATGGTCACTAAATAAGCAGGAGCATAATATGGTGAAGTAAAACATGGCCAAGAGAAGGATCATACCACAAACTAACATTACAACAGCTAGGAAGCCAGTTAGGAAGAACTTAACATGGAGGATTCTTAAGTCTATTTTATTCGTTACAAAAAATAGGAATACTCTCAATAAAAAGCAGTATGGTTAAAAGGGCAAGATAGAGAACTTTTTCACTGGAATAAACTCTTGTTTCTAGGAGCTTGTCTAGATTGGGGAAATGAGTAGTGTTTTTAAATGTGAAAGCTAACACAAGTTAATTAAAACTTCTATAAACACCGCTACTTAATGCCTAGTGTATAATGATGTTTAAAAGCACTCTAGCTTGCAATGATAAAGCCTGGGTTACCACCAAGGTTGACCACAGTTGGCTAACATTTTTTAAAGGTGTGAAATCCTGGCTACACAGGTGTTTACAACTGTTAGTTGCAATATATTTGATTACACTTTTTTATTTGTGACCCATTTTCCTAGTCTAGGCAAGGCCAAAGACGCAGATGTCCAACCTGAGTGATGTCATTGGAAAGGAACATAAGCTATAAGGAAGGTAAAATGTGAGATGGAAATTAGGAGGGACAAGTGGCAAACTGGTGAATAGTCAAAGACATAAATACATCTCAGGATGAGGAGGTGAGGCACTGTGGGCACTCTAGACGAGCATGGAGTAAAAAGCATAAAGTACCAGAGAAAATTATGTATTGAATATTGCTTTTAATCTTTGTTTGATGAATGAAGTCCAACCAGAGCTCAGCTAGTTAAATACCGCCAAGAAGTTCTTCACTGGATAAACTAGATGAGGAAAATGGTAAAATGTGCCATCTAATGCATTTGTCCAATAGTATTCTACTAACTCTAAAAGGGAGCAAACAAGGATGGATAAGGAAAGTGTAGCAAAATTAAACATGTTTGCATCCATCTTCACTGCTCAGGACAATGAGAAAATACCTACTCCAGAGCTCCTCTTCACAGCTAATAAAGATGAGGCACTACTAACGACCGAGGTGTCAGAAAAGAAGGTGTGAAACCAGCTGATAATTTTAAATTCCACTGAATCACCAGGACCAGATGGTATTCATCCAAGAATTCTGAAGGAATTTAAGAAGTATGTAAGCTATCATTAAAACCAGCTGCCATATAGGAGGTTTGGAGGGTAGCCAATGTTACAGCTTTCTTTAAAAATAATGAGTAGGGGTAATCCTGTAAAATACTGATCTTGGCACTTTATTTCATTACCAGTTAAATTAGAGGAGAGGATAATTAGAGAATTATACAATACTTAGATGACCATGATACAACAGGGAAAAACAGTAAGTCTCTAAACTACTTGAGGTAGTCAAAAGAGTGAATAAGGAGGAAATGATAGGCATGATTTATATGAACTTTTAGAAAACTACAGATAAAATGCCTCACTAAAGGGAGTCCTGTTCTGGGTTAGAAACTGATTCAGGATATGTCTACACTAGAGCTGCAAGGTATAACTTCCAGCTTGGGTAGACATACCCATGCTAGCTGACTGAGTGAATAGAAGTGTAGCCAGGGCAACATGAATGGCAGGAAGGGTTCTCTTCCCTGTCTATTGTCCCATCTGAAACTCTAGGCACACACTTAGAACAATTAGCCTGTCCTGCTGCTGGTGCTGTTGCGGCTACACTCCTACTTTTAGCACACTAGCTTGATTAAAGCTAGTGCGGGTACATTTCCTTGAGCCAAGGATAGGTTTCCTCCAACCAGAAGTGTAGATGTACCCTGATAGACAGATAGGCAGAGTACAAATAAATAATGTTACTAACATGGAGGGAAGTTAGTAACTGGGTGCCCCAAGATTTGTATTTGGCTAGGTGAAGGAACACCCTCCTCTATTGCTAGATTGAGCAAATGGTAATAGGCTAGATTCACAAACAAAATTTAGGTGTGGTGATACTGAGCATCGCCACGCCTAAATTTTAGGCATCTAGAAAATCCCTAGGATTCATAAGTAGGCTGTGGTATCCAGTCCATCTCCCTGGGCACTCACAGAAATTAAGTTTGCACCAGCCTGTCAGGTTAGCTGAGGACTCTCTTTATACTTCAATATTGCAGCACCGAGAGGGTTTACAGCAAAACTAAGAATGTTTATTAACAAAACAGAGATTTAAGTGATACTAAGCAAGAGGCAAAGAGACAGGTATGGTTACAAACAAAACAAAACATGCTTTCTAGTGACTAGGCTCCTATCAGACTATCTATAGCTCAGTGACAAGGGACTCACCTGACACATCCCTATTTTAAATCCCTTCTTCCCTTCAGGTGGAGGGGAGACTTGAACTGGGGATCTCCCACATCCCAGGTGAGTACCCTCACTAGTGGCTAAACATTATGAGGAAGGACATTGGCCTTCCCCTCCCCAGCTGTTTTGGGTGAGCTGACCTATGGGGACCTGATCTGGTAGGTGAGCTCTGAGCACACTCACCAGTTGGGGCCCTGCAGGTAAGATAGTTGGAGGAACACCTGTTTTTCTCTAGTTCCTTAATCGCTTTGGGGCTTAGCCACCTGGACACCTAAAGTGAGGTTACAGTGGCATAGGCAGAGGCAAAAACATAGGCGCGTCGGGAACTTTTACTGCAAAAAAGCAGATGCTGAGCATGTTTAGGTGCCTCTAGCGTTCAGCAGCAACTAAGTGGGTGTTTTGTGAATCCCAGGAAGGCCTGGTTCTGGGGTTTAGGATCTGAAGTGGCCATTAGGCACTTAAGTCCTTCTGTGAATCTAGCCCAATAAGCCTGGGAAGGGGAGCAGGTAAGTGTAAGGTGCTTATTCTCATATGCATGCTATCCATGTCCTGAGTCCCAGTAGAAGGGGCAAGGCAGCTTTTGTGGCAAAACTCCCCCATCCATGGAGGTGGGCAGAGCTTTGACAAAGGGTTGCATAAGTGTTTTCATTCTAGCCCCACTGCTTTTATATGTGAAATTTGCCAGATTTAGGGTAACTTTTTTTTAAAGACCCCAAGGGCCAGATTTAAAAAGATATGTAGGCATCTAAAGATACTGATAGGTGCCAAATCTTCTTAGGCACTTTTGTAAATTCCACTAGGTACCTAATTCCCATTGAAAATCAATAGGAGTTATGTACGTAAATCACATAAAACCAAGTAAAAAGGTACTTATATGATTTAGGTGCATAAGCACTTAAGTCACTTCTGAAAATGGAAAAGGACCCCTACCTGAGTTAGTACATTTTGATAAGGTGGGCAGTGAGGAATTTCCTCTTGTAGATTCTAAGATGTATAGCATAGAGAGTTCTGGTGGTAATAAGCCAAATATTTTGGTTATGGAATTTCTTACCTTTTAAAAACAATAGGTTTTTTAAAAATTAAGAGCTTGGTCAGATTGAGGTCTTAAAAAGTTAAAAATAACAAAGTTAAAGTAGCCTCCACAACTTTAATTGTGCCCCGTGTGCACATGCATTAAGGAAGTCTCTATAAGGCCACATAGGACACATCAAACAATAAAAATAGTTTATATTTTTAAACAAACCTCTCTCTCTCCCACTCCTCTCCCCCTCCCCCCGAAATATTCATATAAGGCCACTGTAGTAACCAGCATGGAACTTAGAAGAAAGAGGACAAGTTTCAGGCAGGAAGAGTTTGGAGGAGGCACCAGAAAATCAGTCTGTGTTCACATGACTAGAACGCTAGCTGTATTTGCAGCATCTCTGTAAATAGTTCTCTTAAGAAAGAGCCAGTTTAGTATTACAAGTGTGGAGTCCTTTCATGTTGTTTCCCATTACACAGTACATGGAACAGTCACCATTCTCCCTGCCCCAAAGTGCCGAGGTGAGGTTTGGGAGGAGTCGCTAAGTGGTATCCTTCTCCTGTGTCGTGCTCCTTGACTCTATTTTGATGTGTCAGGGGCCAGCGGACCCATGGCAGCACAGCTATGTGTTCTACCATGTTTGGGGAGATCGGGACAGTGTGCGGTTGGTCTTCCTTTGTGGGACTGGGGTTTAATTTCCCCTGAGTTTGCAGGTTTTCACTCTGTGAAGCCACTAGAACTCCCCACAACTAGAACTGCAGCTTGATTCATTCCCCTCTGTATATGTTTGCACAGGGAGGGAGGCCCCTGGTATTTGAGTGAGTATGTACAACGGTCACTAACTACATCTGACATTTTTTCTGCAGGAATCTGAGCAGCACAGAGTAGCATGTACTGTAGAGCATCTTGCTGCTGCAATCTAAGTTACTACTTATATGATGTAGAGCAATGCTGAACTATTGGCAAAGCTCAAAAGCTTTCCAAAGAGCCTGTGAATACTGACCAGCTTTTGGAATCGGAGATCAATACATGAGCCAAAACTGTTTGCCTGGCTATTAGTTGTGCTTTTCTTACCAGACTATGAAAAATAGTGTCTACAGCATGTGATCCTTGTTGCTTAATAGTCCTAGAAATCCTAATGTCACAGAGATAGATCCTTAATGTATGCTATAAACAACGGTATGACTTTCAGCCTCAGTGCTTGCCTTTGGTCTTTTTGTGCCTCCTTATCCTGTTGCGAATATTGGTCAGAGATTAAAAATGTTTTTCTATTCTGGATATTGTGACAAGATTCAGAAATTTCTTATCAGCTTGGTCTAGCTGCTTAATTGTAGAGCTGGAAGTCAAGAAATCAGGTGTTGTATTCCTGGCCTTACATGTCATTCACTCACTGTGTGGCCTTGAGTAACACTTGCAGTTCTGTGTCTTGTTTACGCACCTATGCAATCAGATTATATTTACTAGGCCCATTGAAATCAGTGGAAAGGATCTAATTGACTTTCATGGGCTTTGGAGCAGGTCCTTGATGTCCCATAAAACCTGTTCCCCTCTCTCTCTCCTCCTTCTTTCTTGCTACTTCCCTATTTGGGGTTGGCGCGCCTCTTTAAGACTGTTCCTCTATATTTTGATGGTATTTTTCTGCACAAGAAAGACGTTTCCAAAGAGAAAAAATATACCTGCTCTGCTAATATGATTTACTAATGTAAAAGTAGCAAGCTGAAGTATTTACTGTGAACAAGAAACCTGATAACCTCTTTCCCAGATTTGTCCGCAGCAGTTCATAATGGAATTGTCTGGGCCTCTGCGTCTGATATTGTAAGTGATATTGTAAGTAAGATTTATAATTTTCTATTTTCAGAATGAAGCTTTCTTCTTTGTGAGTTCAGATGAATCCCATTTTTAATCTTCACTTGTATAGTCTTGCAAAAATATGCATGCAGTGGGATGGTTGACTGCTTGCATTAATGACAAGGTTAAGAGCTTAGTCTTGCCCTTTTCCTGCTTTGCCACAACTCATTGTAGCAAAACTTCCACAACCAAAATTATGGATGGCGCAAGCACAGCAGAACCACTTGCCTTGTGTGCTAGTCACCCAACCTAAGTAAATCCTTGTTAATCCCTGCAACATTCCAGTTTATAGGATACTTATATACTTTTCTACCAGTGTACCCTAAAAAAAAAGGCTTTCCTTGTGTATAAATCATGCAAAGAGCTATGATCATGTAACTGAAATATGTGGCAACATATCTGAAAACAAGCTGCACAAAATGTCTTGCCTTTTAGGGTCCTATTCAGCCAGGGATGCTGGAACAATTTGTATAGTGGGGGTGCTGAAAGCCATTGAACCAAACTGTAAACCCTGTATATAATGGACACCACTTCAAGCCAGGGGGTGTGGCAGCATCCCCCTCATCTTTAGTTCCCGCACTTATGAATTCAGCAAAACATTTACATGTGTGTTTTAGTCTGTCCCTATTCACCCAAGCACTTACATGTGCTATGGAAGCTGAGCACATGCTTAAAGTCAAGCATGTGCTTAAGAACTTTTCTGAATTGGGGCCCTACTTCCTGTGGCCATGTATCAAACTACAAATGAGTGTATTTGCACATGTATGCTTAGTTATGTGAGTGCTTTCTCTTCTCAGGTTGTCTTATTTTGAGCTTTATCTTTATCTGGTCAGGAATTTTTCATCAGAATGATTTTCCAAAGGAAAATGCCTGTTTCACAAAATCAGAGTTTTCTGTTGGAAAGTTGAAATAAGGGAACCCATAAAACCTGAAATAAAAACCAACCTTGCACTTGGAGTAGCAAGTCAGTGGCATCCAGACAGGGGTTAGAGCAGGGGGACAAAATAAGGATTTTACGGGTTCTTCCCAAGTGTCTTCACTGACTTGTTGTACAACCTTGGACAATTCACTTTGAGGTCTGATTTTTGACTCCAGTGGAAGCTATGAGCACCCAGCCTGTCTGCTGATCAGGCCATGAAGGCCTGATCCTACATTTCATGAGCTCCCAAGAAGTCAAGGGAGGATATAGGTGTACCAAAGAATGTAGGGTGGGGCCCCCTAGCTCTCTACGTACCAGTCTCAGTAGTGTAGTGAGGCTTACCAATAATTAATATTTCATACAGGTCTTTCAGATCGTTGATGAAATATGTAACATGCAGTGAGTGAAATCTGTTTATTAGATAGTTAAAATACGAGTTCAAACGTACAAAAAGCAAATTGCAATCTGATCACTTTCATTAGTGCTTATTTTTGGGCATGGCATTCCTGGCTCCACAGTAGTTTTTCTTTCAGCTTCTACTCATACCACTAAACACATAGCTATGCAGCAGAGGGTAACCCTGATATACTGAGATCATGAACTGAATACAGAAGAGGAGGGACAGGGGAGGACATACAATTTATATAATGTATTGCATTCACAGAAAGCGATAGAGAACTCAGTCGTTGAGAAAAGAGAGACAATTTCACCCTCTCCTGGGAAGGCATGAAGCACTGAACACCTGTCGGTTACAACTATAAATGACGTCTCTGTGGTTCTTCCTTTTTTTTTTTTTTTTTCCCAGTGAACAAACTGAGCCCTAGCTAAGCGTGTGTTTTCTGGAATAGCTGTCTGTTCTGGGAAAACAGCAACAGGTCATGCTGCAGTGCTAACTGTTTAATTTACAGCGATCACCACAACCCTGGCACAGACTATTCTGCTTGACAATTCCCATTGTGGCAGAGTGGGAATTCAGCTGCCAAACATAAGGGGAGGAGGTCCCCTTTTGCTTCACATGTCTTCCCCTCATGCACAGGACTGGGGCTCAGCCTTGGCAGGATTCCAACACTGCAGCCTGAGAGCTCAGTGTGTTTCACACTCACTGGGAAGATACGTTTTCCACTCCTTTGATCAATGAGGTTCCTTATGATCTTCTGATCTGATTCGCTAATCATCTAACCTGAGAGGCAGCCTGAAGCACTATCTTAGCCCATTTCTTCTCTTGTTTGCTATTTATTTTTAATCTCTGGGCTTTAGAATCCGATGTTCAACCTGTCTCCTGTTTGACAGTGCAACACAGTTACGTCAGACTACTGGGGAGCTGTTGTGAATTGAAAAGAGCAACCTTTATTTTTCTTGTATCACTATTTATCAGAGAGCATTGGGACAGTAACAAGAAAGATCTTGTTTTTAAAATTACACTTGTGTTTTTCTGTAACGAAATAAAAAATCTCCAAGTTATTTCCTACAGTATAAACTTCTGTCTAGGGAACCCTCATGACTTTCATCATGTTCCAAGTCCCAGACTCAAGTGTAGTAGCTGAACACAAAAGCTGATGGAATACAGGAAAAACTGCCTGAATACATTTTGTGTATAAATGTGGACTGAACTTAGCATCGTGATTCACAAGGTCACATTATTAGTTGGGCTCACATACTCAGCTGCTGGCTGTTCTTGAAAATCGTCATGAATCTCAAAACTTTTAACACTAAAATATGTATCATGACATTCATTGTTATTTTTTTCAGTCTCCTGTTTTAAAAGTTTGTAATGCATTCAGAAAGAAAAATCAATACTGTGTGATGTAGATAACCAGCTTTGCACCGCTAACAATGATGAGCAAATATGTTAAGTGAATACATCATAAAACAATCTAGAAATTGTCCAAAATATTCAGCAAATACTTATAAACAATACATATTTACTGATAATCAGGATTGATTTGTAATTGATGACTAGTCAAAAATGGTGTTAAGTTTGTGACCAATATGATTTTTTTAAATGGTTTGTTTTGCCATATGTAGTGAAAAAGCTTTTGCTTTCACTTCTGACGTGGAAATAGTAATACTGTAGTTTATTGAATCTGACGTTCGCCATCAAATGACATAACATATAGTATAGTTTGACATTTATATTGTTCATTCTAACTTGCCAAATAGCATCCTTAAAATGTAATAAAAACATACCAATTTGAAAAGCTATCTGCCAAATCATAAAAAGTCTAAGAATCTGTCATTTTTATGTGAATACACTGTTTTATTTTACTTGGCCAATTTTAATATCCCTATAGCTACAAGTATGCAAATAAATGCACAATTTCAGAAGCAGAATTCAGCTGCCATGTGGTCTCTAAATTAGTTCAGACTTGTTTTTTGCTTTTGTCATAAGAGGGAAGTCTCCATTTTCCTCATCAACTGACACTGATGTGAAAAGTGCATGTATAATGGAAGAGATTTTCTGTTTAATTCTCTCAGGCGTGTGCTTTCTGAGAGATGGTTCCTCCTAAAGCCAGTTGAAAAAATTTGAGTGGAACATTTTTCTGTCAGAAAATTCTATTTTGTCAAAATAGAAATTTTCAGTGAGAAAAAAGAAATTCTGGTGGAATTTTACACTGGGGAAAAAATAAAACAATGTGGCTCTCCCTGTGGCTGAGCCAATGTGGTGTATAATGGGGCTCATTCAGAGGGATAGATTGTGATGCATCCAGGGACAGTGGCCACTGGGGAAAATGAGAGGATGAAGGCCACAAAACTGCAACTCTGATGAGGCATTGTGGCAGTTCAGGTAGAGGCAGAGATAAATGTTGACCCTGAACTAAACAAAACATTTAATTTCAGGTGGATGAATCGAAATGAAGCACTAACTATCCTTATTCTTAGAAAATTTTTCTACTATCTAACCTAAATCTCCCTTGCTTTAGATTAAGCTGATTGTCTTCAATGTCCATTGAAAGTAAAACAAGAAGTAGTTGATCACCATCCTCTTCATAACAGCCCTTCACATATTTTAAAATTGTTATAATGTTCCCACCGCATCAATCTTCTTTTCTCAAGACTAACCTTGGCAATTTTAAAAAAATCTTTTCTCATAGGTCAGATTTTCCTATGTTCCAAAACCAACGTTTTTGTTACTCTTCTCTGGATTGTCTCCACTTAGTCCACACCTTCCTAAATTGTGATGCCTGGAACTGTACGCAGTATTACAGCTGAGGCCTCAGCAGTGAAAAGTAGAGTGGAACAATTACCTCCCATGTCTTGCATATGACACCCCTATAAAATATACCCGAAAATGATACTAGCCTTGTGGTTTTTTTGGCAACTTCATCATATTATTGACTCATATTCAATTTGTGATCCACTATAACCCTCAAATCCTTCTTAGTAGTACTACTGCCTAGCCAGTTATTCCCTCGTTTTTATCTGTGCATTTGATTTTTCCTTCCTAAGTGTAGTACTTTGCACTTGTATTTATTTAATTTTGTCTTGTTGATTTCAGACCAATTCTGCAATTGATCAATTCAATTAGCTTCAGCTTACAGATATTGGATATTGTCATTAAGCAGCCTTCTCCCATCAGATATCTTCTTCCCATGAGCGTATTTATTGTCTATGATGTTCTTTGAGATTCTTTGTTAAAAATTTTTGCTTTGGCTATACCAGTTTCCTTGACATGAATCTGGCAAATCTGATGACATTTTTAGTCTGGTTTGTAATACCTCAATTTTACGTTTTCCAAATTTTCTTTCTTTCTTTCTCTTCTTCAAAGCATTTTTTCAGTTACAAAAATCAGAAGAGCTGTAAAGGAGTGTGAATGTGCACATCCACAAATATAAACCCCAAGCCCTAGGAGCATTCCCTGTATGAAGTTCAATAATTTTGGGGCATAAATTAATTTCTTTCCATGTTAGGATTTTTTTAAAAAAAAACCTTTTTTTGGGGAAAAATATATAGATTACATTTTAGGTCTGTCAGTATTATTACTGTCTTTAAAACATTTATGCAGTTTCTGTCCAGGTCTAGTACTGAACACAGGTTTAAGATTCTTTGAATCCCTATTTACATTAACTAAAGAAAGACTTGTTTTCATATCACTGAACATCAGCAGCAGATTTATATTTTGTATATTAACTTGTCTTGGAGTCAGAAATACATTTCTTGTTTATTATGTAACTAATTAGGGCGGGTACTTTTTTCTTCATATTTGTAGCATTAAAGAGCCTTTTAAAAAAAAACAAACAAAAAACCTCTTAGCTGCATTTATGAAAATAAACCAAGTGACAAAATGTATTATATTTAGACATCATCAAGTACCACTTGGCAGAGACAGCTACTTTAGAAGCTAATAGATTCTCAAGAATTTCCCCTGTGATTATCTCCATGTCTAAAGGACCATATGTCACAGATACTTTAAATGATGGCTGCATATATCACACAAATAGATTTATTCCATCTATTTTGCAAGCAGTTCATGCCAGACTGGTGAAGACATCCTCTTGATTACTGAAAGGAGCTAAATTTCCTTTGAAGCCTCTTGTGGAATCTGATGTGTTCCATGAACACAATATTTGTTTTCCCCAAAGACAGATTCTCTTTTGCTCTTTGCTGGTTCTACCAGGGAAAAGGACAGACGTTGAATCAAATGGGAAGTTCAGCTAGTATATTGGGACAACAATTATAAATTTTTTTTTTAGCCTTCTAGTTGGTAAGGCATTTTCATATGGACTCCAGTCCAGGCACTGCTAAGAGACTGAGTTCAGGGGACTGATTCACATTTTCACTTACACCATGGCAAATGAGGAATAAGTCTTGTGAAGTCAATGGACTTACATACGTAAACCTAGTATAAGGGAGAGGAGAACTGAGAACAAAAGCTCTAATTGTTACTTACAGTATTAGAGTGGGATAAAACTGGCGTTGGTGTGAGGTGTGGTAAATTTTGAGTCTAAAATGAATCTATCATAAGACGTAAGTGGTGCATTGGGAATGAAACTGCTGTTTCAATGTTAAGAGTTAAATTTATGATATGATGTTCCCTTGAAATTGAAACCGCATTTCCTGGTTAAACGTAAATGCGTGGTAATGGAGCTCAAGAGCAGTAGGATCTAAACCTCGGCCCAGTTATTGGTTATTTTAAATGGACTATTGCTGCTCTGGTAGAGGGAATTTGAAAAGAAAGGTTGCAGTATTTGAAATGAAGTGATTATGGAGGATATAGATTTGTACAACTCGCCTTCCTCCCATTAAAATCTTCTTCTGAGTGGAAACGTTCACTTTGCAGGTTACTAGGAGAAGGCCATTTGCACTTGCAGCTAGCCTTTTATCTCTCATGGGGACAGCAGCAAAGTGTTGTCCTTTACAATAACTGGCATTAATAGTCATCTGTAGGCCTCTTGCAGTTAATGTGCAGCTTGGCATCATTCATTTGTACTGCATGTGATCTACAATTACACAACAGCCGCAAATATATACGACCTATCCTGCTGGTGTTCTGTGAGTGTGGTTTGGGTTTAGTATATTTTGCTGTGATTTTTTTCTGTGGCTACATTTGGTTATACAGTTAAAAGGCCTGATTCTCCTCTACCTTGTTGTTTACATCTGACACTAGCATTTCACACTCGCTTAGCAAGACTGTAAATGACTATGCAATGGCCAAGGCTGTGGAGAAACAGGCCCATAGTATTTAACAACTAGGGGCTAGATTTATCCCTCTTGCAATTCGGTTGACTTCAGTGGAGTTACACAGGGAGAAATTTAGCCCATTATTTTATAGAATATTTGCTGGGGTTTTTTCTCTTTGTAATCTGTAATGGCTTGTAATTGATCAGAAAATGCTCTCGACTGTGTTTGCTATAGGACAGGCTGATCCTTTCCTACAAAATTATAAAGAATTTAACCCACAGAGTGCTTACTGCACGTAGGCCTTTGACTCATAATAAGCATGATATAAGATTATTTATCCTCTGAAGATCCTGTGATAAATGTTGGATGGTTTGTAGATATTATGATCACGTTTTAACATAAGTTTAGAATTCAGTGAGAGAAGTGAGGTCTGAGGGACCTGAGAGGAAGGTTCAAGAACTTCCCTGTTTCAAGGTGCTCAGATTCTGCAGTGATGGGCATAGCATAATATCCTGGAATTGATATTACTACTATTATACTATTGACAAGAGTGACCAATGGTCCATCTAACCCAATATCCTGTCTTTCAACAGCGGCCAGTGCTAGATGCTGCAGAGGGAATGAACAGAACAGGGCAATTTCAGGTGATCCATCCACTATTGTGGATTCTCAGCTTCTGGTAGTGAGAGGTTTAGGCACACCCAGAACATGGGGTTGTGTCCCTGATCATCTTGTTTAATAGCTATTGATGGACCTATGAACGTATTTAATTCTTTTTTTGAAGGCTGTTATACTTTAAGCCTTCACAACATCCCTCATCAATGAGTTCCTGAATGTAGGTGCCTTGGGGACTTAGGTGTCCCCGGAATTTAGATGCCTACGGGTTAGATGGCAGCTGAGCAGGGGTGTTGTGAATGACAATGGCACCTAAATGTTTGACTTCGGCGTCTAACAGCCTCTTTAGGGACCTCAGTCCCCCTTGCGAATACCATCCTAGGTTTAAAAAAAGTCATAACAATAGAGTGTAGTGTGTGTATGGGTGGGAAGGGTGTGAAAGTGGCAGGGAGATAAAGGTAGGGGGACAACCAGTTTACATTGAACCAGCTAAAGTTTACAGGGCTTTTTTTATTCCTGTTTCAGATAATTTCACAGGACATGATATTGACCTGGTTACTGCATTTAGAATACAGAGGTCTGGTCTACACTGGGGGTGGGAATCGATCTAAGATACGTCGACTTCAGCTACACTATTCTCGTAGCTGAAGTTGCGTATCTTAGATCGACTTATAATCACTTACTTCGCTCCCCCGTCGACTCCGCTTCCGCCTCTTGCAGTGGTGGAGTTCCGGAGTCAACGGTAGAGCGATTGGGGATCGATTTTATCGCATCTACACTAGATGAGATAAATCGATCCCCCAACAGATCGATCACTACCCGCCGATCCGGCGGGTAGTGTAGACGTGACCAGAGTTCATGTCCTCCTAGGGTCTCCATGTGTTGTACAAACCTTAATTAAACCTCTGCCTCCCAATATATTAGAAAATAACAATTATGCCTACTTTACAGATTTTCAGATTGAGACTTTGAGAGGTTGCGAATGGAAATTTCTAGTACACCTAAAAGGCTTTAAAAGCACAAGTCTCAGTTATTTGCAAGTAGAATTTGTGCTCCTAAGTCACTTACACAATTTCTGAAAATCCCACCCTTAAGTGATTTGTTGCAGGTCCCATGTTGGGTCACTGGCAGAAGCAGGAATAGAATCTGGGCCCCAGATGTGTGATTTTAACATCAGACTGCACTTCTTCCCGGAGCAGTGAGTTACCAATTTAGATATTCGTTGCTAAATTTAATGTTAATATTGTAACATCTCTTTAGGCAACCTGATCTCTATGGCAACAATTCAATACTGTTCACTATTCAGAGTTAAAACGACTGCACACAAGAAATGGAAGACACAACCTTCCTTTATAAAACAAACATGCACCCCCCCCACCCCGAAACCATGCACTAATTTAAAAACAAATTGTGTCAGAAAAATATATTGCTCACAATCACCAATTATCATATATACATTTTTATACTGGAGCAAATGTCAACAGTTTTTATTTTTGTATATGCTCTGATTTCCTACCTAGATATAAGATATTATGAGTGAATAGTCTTTCTTGATAGTTTTATAATAGAATTTTGAGATACATTTTATACCATTGCTCACGACAAAAATTGTAGCTACGATTTGGCCAGGAAATGAGAAGAAGACTACGGATTGAATGCTCAGCTACAGCCTCACTTAAGAAAGTGTGGAAAAACCAGGGCATCTTGAAATGTATGAAGGTGCAACTGGTGAAAAAATAATTTTTTCCTATAGTAATTTATGGAAGAGAATCGTGGGAAGTCAATGCTGCTGACAAGAAAATGGAAGCTTTTGAAATGTGCTGGCAAAAACTATGGTGAAAAAAGGGATGGGTGGGATGGGAAAAAAGCCTATGATAGAAATATTATTGGAGAAAAGCAGACCTTGATGTCAGATATCAACAGTTGCAAATGTATGTGCTTTCATCTCATTAGAAATAGAGTTGGAAATAACCTTGAGAAAGTTATTCTGGAAGGAATGGTGGACAGTCCTTGTAGTAGGGGATGACCAGCGAGAAGAAGGATGGATGGTGTATGGCAGATCATTCGAAGGTCAGCTGCTGAGTGCTTGAAGTTAGTAATGGCTCGTGAAGGCTTCAGAGAATTCTGCTGTGATGTCACCGATAGTCAGACATGAATACTTACTCAGTTTGGCTGAGAATGAAAGAAACATCAGTTTTGATCAGTGGCATGGCACTGCTTTCCTGGCCCCCTCTCAAATTTAAGGCCTGACCCTTGCAAATACTTACTTGTGTACAGGCTTTATAAATGTGAGTAAAATTGTTTAATTCAATGTGATTTTTGTGTGTTTGTTTGCAGAAGTGGAACCTGTGTGTGGGGCCTCTTTTAGAGGAGGCTGTAAGTACAAATTATGTAGCTATTTCAGGCTCATTTTGCATACCTTCAGGATGGCAGGTGGAAACATCAGTAACTTATTTTATATTATTTTTGCTAGATCTCAGCTGACAAAATCCCCAATTACTTCAGACTTACTTGATCCATTATCCTTTTGTAATTCTTAATAAGTTTTTAATTTTGAGAATGAATGTTTGTTACAAATGTCACGGGGACAGTTAAAATCAAACTTGCTGTGCAAACTCCTGGGATACTTGGCTGTCTTATTGATTATTGAAAACAGTACTTTATTGCCAAGTGAGTCTCTGGCATGGAGTTTCTTGGATATCTGCCGCCAGACAATCAAAGCTAAAATTTGTCTAGGAGAAATGTTCTTTTCAATGTCTTTGCCACTTAGTAGTATAGTTTTGTTTTTTGTATTGTTGGTTGCAGCTGAAAGCAAGTTTGGCTGTGTAATGCCAAATGTTCTAACACCCATGTTCAAGCCACTAGCAATTAAAAAGCTGACTACTGATATTCAGATTTCCATAGAAAATTATTCACTTTAAAACACTTTGGGTTAGTTAAACATAGTTCATCAAAGTGATGTTTTTCTGATATTTGAATCTGGCTGCAATGCCTCATGTTGCTGCCAAACAGACAGCACCAATTGCCATCTTGACATTCACGTTGATACCCTATTAGAGTTCAGTTAGTATCCCAAAGAAGAAATGATTCTTTTGTGAGAGCAGTGGCTTTGGACTGTAGCGTTTTAGATACCACATTGGCTGTCTCCGGGGTCTTCATTGACAGTACCGCAAGGAACACAAGGTTAGGTTTGTAGGTGTTTCTTTAGCGCCAAAGCTTTATTGTATTAATCAGTGGTCAGGGCTGATTAAGGCTGAATGAGGTATGGATCCACCAAACTTTCAACTCTTCTCTCCCCAGATGACATTTGACCTTGAAACAGTCTGGTAACCAGCTATCAAAATAGCCCTGGAGACCTCCATCAACCCCAAACTGGGTTAAGACAAAATAGATCAGATGGATTCATCCTGTCCATGCTACATTCCCTTATGTAATCTCAGATGGGTTAATGTATTTCCTGTCACGTGCATTCACAGAACTTCTTTGCACTCCTAATTAGAGGAAGGCCCTGGAGCAAAATGCTGATCCAAACACCCCCAAACGTACTCTATCAACTTTGTAACAACAGCAACCTAAGTCTCCCTTGCCACATGTGTACGAACAATATGTACATCTTCCACTCTTGCAAAGCACGCTCCTCCTACACCACCATCTGTTCCATTTCCTGACGCTTTCTATATTTTGTATTATTTGGCATTGAATACTAGAGAAAATATTACTTTGTTTCCCTCACTGCTGTTCTCTCTGTCTAATAAATAGACAAACAATATCAAATATCATACACAACACTCCTCTCACTGAACTGCACCTTGGTAATCAGCACACGCAAAAATGGTAGTCTCTCCCTACTTCTCAACAAAGATCTAACAGCAAAGAGCAGTAGTGAGTTCTCTTGTTACTAAGACTTCATAATTTTTCTTATAAAATATTATACCACAAAGTATTCCCCTGAACAAAGCAGATTTTGTGCTGCATTGTTTTTGCTTACTCATATGTGCTTATTTCCTTACTGTATTTGCTAATTTATATGAATTCTTGATTTAGCTAAGAGAGGTAATATCTCAGGTAGCCAGAAAGCTCCCTACTAGTTACACATCTGAAGAGGTGTAAGCATACTCATGTTATGCTTTCCATCCAATTCCACTGAAATTTTTGCTCACTAAACTGCTTCCCAGATCTGCCTCTTTCTCAGAGGGAATATGAGTGACTCAGTTTTGCAGTAAATGCTCATTTTCTCTTTCCCAAAGCACATCCCTTTTTTGGAGCTCAGCCACAACAAGTGCAGTGGGCATATGGACCTCAGAATCTGTACTGCCGGAGGGTCAGCGGAATAGAAATGCAATTGGTTCGAGCTGTCAGTCTCTCAGACATCTCTGCAAACATCAGAGATACCTTTCTCCAAATCTACACTTTCTGTTCCTCTAGCTTCAGTTAATATTGTTAATTTTGTTGACATTTACTGTTCTCTACCTTATTGTGCCTACTTTCACCCTCCTTACTCTTTCTGTAAAGTATTCTTATATCCACATATTGTCTAGTCCCTCCTTTCCATGATCTTCTCATCTCCTCCATGGTCTGCCCATCTACTCCACTAACAGAAAGCCCCCTGTGTTGGCACATACTGAGCCCAGTGAAATCAATGATAAAACTCCCATCAATGTCAGTGGTACCATGAGTAGTCATTGGAGTAGAGGGACTGGAACCTGAGTCTTCTCTCTTCCGTGTAAATGCCCTAGCCACTGGGCCAGAGGTGATTCTTGCTCTCTCTCATCCAATGAATATTTAATTATGTATACACAGTGAAATTGCTTCAACTGAAGAGGCTGAAAAAGACAAACCCAAGAATATCCCATAGACCAGTAGTTAGAACACACTTGTGGGTGGTGGGAGGCCCAAGTTCTAATCCCTTCTCCGCATCAGGCAGAGGGGACAATGGAACCCATGTCTTCCTCCTCCTGGGAGAGTGCCCTCACTACTGGGCTAAAGTTACAGGGGGCACCATCATCTCTTATTTTTTTTAATGGCTGTTTTGCCTGGGTGTAGCTATGCTCAGATCATGTTTACCAGAGCAGGACCAAAAGGCAAAATAGCTGGTGGAATACCTAGTTTGTGAATCCCATCTGGGTTTAGGCAATGAGCTGCTGGACTGAGTCAGGACTGAGGTAGGTGTGTGCATGCCCAGCTGCTAAAATTTAGGTGCCTTGGAGACTTCAGTGGTGGAAATTTAGGTTCATAGGGATTTTGGGAGCAGATTGAGTCGTGGTTTTGTGAATGCCAGTATCACCTAAATTCTGGATGTAGGTGCATAAAGTGGCAGGTGCCAAAGTCTCCTTGGCAAATCCCAGCCCAGATCTTCTTATATAGTATCCAGCAGAAAAGAGCTCCTGTCAGGATCAGAGCCTCTTGGTGCTACCACAATGCAAATAAATAATTATCTAATTAGTAATTAATTGCTGCCTTTAAACCTGCAGAACATGGAAAATGGGTTTGTTATCCATTGGCTGCTTCATGACTTGCATTGCACAATGGTTAGAAAGGTATTTCTTTCTGAAATATCACCCTTTTTATTACGTTAAGATGACAAGCTGTAGCTTTTAATGGAATGTCATATTGATTGCATTAAACTCTTTGAAATAATGGACAGTATGGCTGCCAACAGGGTGGCATTATTAAAGGTGCCAAAACAGATCAAGCTGACAGCTTTAAACATTTTTCTTGTCCCACAGCATATTTTTCTTAGTTTGAATAAAGTTATTAAAAAAAAAAAAGTAACATGTCGATTAGCTGGACTGCCTTTGAAGAGCTTCATGAAATATTCAAAGCACAGATAAGTCAAACTGGCTTGGAAAGAGTACAGTTATCTCCAAATGTGAGGGATATCTGTCTGCTTGCAAGTGTTTTATTACCCACTGCTGCATAGGGTAATTCGGGCTGCATCCTACAGCTTGTGCTAAAAAATGTCCCTTGGAATGAATGAGAGATCATGGGAACCTCTTTGAAGACTCGCATATATTAAGCGCAGTGGTTCTCAAAGCCGGTCTGCCGCTTGTTCAGGGAAAGCCCCTGGCGGGCCAGGCTGGTTTATTTACTTGCCGCGTCTACAGGTTCAGCCGATCGCGGCTCCCGCTGGCTGCGGTTCGCCGCTCCAGGTCAATGGGGGCTGTGGAAAGCGGCGCGGGCTGAGGGATGTGCTGGACACCCTTCCTGCAGCCCCCATTGGCCTGGGGTGGCGAATCATGGCCAGTGGGAGCTGCAATTGGCTGAACCTGGGGATGCGGCAGGTGAAGAAACCGGCCCGGCCCGCCAGGGGCTTTTCCTGAACAAGTAGTGGACCGGCTTTGAGAACCACTGACTTAGTGTTACGACGTTGACTTTCTCTCTTTCTAAGAGAATCTGGATGCTATTTTATAACCCCTAATAGTTCCTTTTTAATATACCTTTTTAGCTAAGGTAGATACGGGGGGCCATACGTAAGTGTTGGAGCATCTCACAATCTTTTGATGTATTTTTCCTAGTAATACCCCTGTGAGAGAGGGAAATATTATTGTCACAGTTTTACAGATAGGGACTTGAGACACAGGGGCCCAGATCTAGAAAGGTAGTTGGGCTCCTTACTTCTAATGATATTGATGGAAGCTTGGCACCTAATTACGCCAGAGAGACTGAATGACATGCCCAATCAAAAGAAGACTGCGGTAGAGTGGGGAGTTGAACCCCTATCTTCCAAATTCTTGACTAGCAGCCTAACCACTGGACCATCCTTCCTCTTTGACATATATGTTTGTATTAGGTGTCTCAAAGTTTAAAAATACACACAGAACAACCTCCCTCTCTTCCCTGGCCAGTCTTCCATGCCAAATTCATTGGAGAAGTCCATGGACCCAAAGATACAAGCAGGTATAGGTACGCTGTGCAGGGAGAAGAGATTTTTGATTAGGAAGTCCACCCTTTGTCATTTCTTTCAAATAGAAATGACAAAGAAATTAGTAGAAAAGATATTTAATTCACTCTTCACTGAGACATGGTACTAGCAGTTCCTAAGTTCACTACAAATACAAAAATTTACAAAGATGTTGACCCAAACTTTCAGAAATGAGAAGTGATTTTTGGTTGCCCAACTTGTGACCTGTTAAAGGGACCTGTTTTTTTTAAGAGGCTGAGTGTGCAGCACTTTCTGAATGTCAAGCCCATTTAAGATGTCTCAAGTTGGGAACCCAAATATTCCAAATCAGTGGTGGTTCTTGTAATTTTTTGGTCCAAGGAGCATTTCAATTTGAGTGGATCTAGTCAATCTTCTGATTATAATAATAATTTGACCTCTCTGTCTCATATAGATGAGTGTCCAGTTCAGCTTTGAATATCTCTGGTGGTAGCGGTTCAACAAGGCCTCTTTTCAGCTTGTTTCCTTGTCTAACTTTTAAAATTCTTCCTAACATTCAATCTACTTTCATTCAGTATTGAAAGGTCATTTTCTTCTTCCAACTGGCCCAGGATGTCAGTCTACAATACCCCCTTGTTACTTTCAAAGAACATCATTCATGCTTTCTCCCATACTGCCCCTCATGATGCTCTCTGTAAACATCTACAAAACTAATTATTCTCCTTCAGATCTCTCCTTAACTTTCCTCTGCCATGAATCCTCCAAAAATTTGACAACAGTTAGGCGACTGGTATGCTAAGGCCACAGCCTATCATGCTGCTCACTCTTGTCTCATTATATCCTTGTACTTTCTAGTCAATCTGTCTGTATCCACCTGTTTGTCTCATGTGTTATACTTAGACTGTAAGCTCTTGGAGCAGAAACTAGGATGACCAAATGTCCTGATTTTATAGGGACAGTTCCGATATTTGGGGCTTTATCTCTATCTGTCATAAATATAAAGGGAAGGGTAAACACCTTTAAAATTCCTCCTGGCCAGAGGAAAAACCCTTTCACCTGTAAAGGGTTAAGAAGCTAGGATAACCTCGCTGGCACCTGACCAAAATGACCAATGAGGAGACAAGCTACTTTCAAAGCTGGGGGGTGGGGAGAACAAAGGTTCTCTCTGTCTGTGTGTTGTTTTGCCTGGAACAGAAAAGGAATGGAGTCTTAGAAACTTAGTAAGTAATCTAGTTAGATATGCTTTAGATTCTGTTTTGTTTAAATGGCTGAGAAATTAAGTTGTGCTGAATGGAACGTATATTGCTGTTTTTGTGTCTTTTTGTAACTTAAAGTTTTGCCTAGAGGGATTCTCTATGTTTTGAATCTGATTACCCTGTAAGGTATTTACCATCCTGATTTTACCGAGGTGATTCTTTTTACTTTTTTCTTCAATTAAAATTCTTCTTTTAAGAACCTGATTGCTTTTTCATTGTTCTTAAGATCCAAGGGTTTCGGTCTGTGTTCACTTATGCAAATTCGTGAGGATTTTTATCAAGCCTTCCCCAGGAAAGGGGGTGTAAGGTTTGGGAGGATTTTTGGGGGGAAAGACGTTTCCAAGCGGGCTCTTTCCCTGTTATATATTTGTTAGACGCTTGGTGGTGGCAGCAATAAAGTCCAAGGGCAAAAGGTAAAATAGTTTGTACCTTGGGGAAGTTTTAACCTAAGCTGGTAAAAATAAGCTTAGGGGGTTTTTCATGCAGGTCCCCACATCTGTACCCTAGAGTTCAGAGTGGGGAAAGATCCTTGACATCACCTATTACCCCTCATCCCCTGTTCTGATTTTTCACACTTGCTATCTGGTCACCCTAGCAGCAACTGTCTTTTTGTTCTGTGGTTGTACAGGGCAAAGTGGGGTCTTTGTTCATGACTAGAGTTCCTAGATGGTATAAAATACAATTTTTTTTCCTGAGTGAATAAATTAGAATAAGGTAGAGCTGGGCAACTATCATGACCCTCATAATGGAATAACTGGGCCTTGTCATCACTCTAATGTCCTTTATATATCTTTAGACAATTATCTCTCTCCTACTTTTTTCTGAACTGAATGGCTAGTTCTCTTAACATTTTCCCATAGGTCTTATTTTCCAAACATCGATCATTTTTTGTTGCTCTCTTCTGAATTCTTGCCCATTTTAAAAAAAATGTAGTAATTTGAGGCCTAAAACAATACTGACTAGAGTGAGATAATTATCTCGCCTAATGGAAGAGGAAATAAATGTAAAGGTTAAGAATGGAGATTAGAGCAAAATATAATTGAAGGAAATAAGCGTTTAGAAATCTAATTGTGGGCCTGCCCTTTATGAATTATTTCAGTAATTCTGTCTCTTAAGCCCTGTTGACATTAGGCTTATTTCTGTAAAATTTCCACTTTTATTATTACTATTGGTGATATCAACACTAAAAGAGCTAGTGAAGACAAGGTATTGGCAGCTGCTAGGTTTTAAGCACTGTGTCACTGTGATGGGGTGTCTGGCCCACAACGGGTTAATAGAACCTTAGGGAGGCTGCGCAGCAGGCAGCCAATTAGAGAGTGCCCTAGGGAGCTGCATAGGAGACAGCCAATTAGAAAGGGGCTGCAAGGAGCAGCCAATCAGGGCTGGGCAGGCCGATATAAAAAGAGCTGCAGGGCAGAGCAAGTTCAGTTGCTTTTTGAGGAGGGAGGATGAAAGCTAGCTTCTTGGGCAGAGCAGAGCTGGGCAGGATCAGGGGAGTAAGAGTAAGTGCCTTGCTGACAGCTGGCAGGCTGAGGTCCTGAGATAAGGGCAGAGATGGTGCTGGGGCTGTGGAGAAATGACCCAGGGAAGTAGACTGAGAGGTTGGAAGGATACAGCGCGTGGCTGCCATCTACAGGATCCCTGGGCTGGGACCCAGAGTAGTGGGTGGGCCTGGTCCCTCCCCTCTCCCCCATGTGCCACTGAGGAAGTGGCTGGACTGTTAGATTGCAGTACATTCACCTGGAAGGGGTGGGTGGTGTGTGGGAAAACAGAGCGTGATACAACTGTAGGGCTGTGTCATGAGAGGATGCCGTGGTCCTGGGAGTGACGTGGATCCTGGAGCAGAAGTGACAGCGGCGAGACACCACCAGAAGAGGGCGCACGGGCTAGCAGAGCTGATCCCTGGGGCAGCCAGCAGGAGGCCCCACAGTGGTGAGTGAACCCTGTCAGTCACAGAGCTGCTTTGAGCAGAGTTAGGCACCATGGTTCTTAAAACATTGGCACCATGTAAAATCTTGTCCACACTAGGGTTCACGTCATTGTTCCCGCTGGAGAAGCCAAACTACTAATAGCAGCAGTGGGGAATGTAAGGGCTTGTTTGTGCTGCCTTGCAGTTTGGACTACGGGGGCATGAATTGCAGTGTGCACCTAAGTTCTGTGCTGTAACTTCCCCCTGTGGATGTTGCAGGTACCAACTAAAAGGTTCCCAGTTCATACTAATGTTGTCAGACTACCTTAACCTGAACTAGGAATCTTTTGGAGAAATAAGCCTATTGTAGACCTCTCCTAAAAGTTTATTCTACTATCAAGGTGTGTGTATTATTCCTATTTGCCATGCCATACTTATTTATTTTTAAGTTCACCACTGATAACCCACTGTATTACGGAACATGCAAAAAGTCTTTTTTTTTTTTTTTTGTCAAAACTGAAATCTTCAAAATTTTGAATTGTTGCTTCTGTTTGTCTCTTCCCGCACTTTTTTCCATTTTTGCCATGGAATACAATAAAATGACTGCCATCTAGGTTTTTTAAAAACCTTTTTGTGTGTGTTTTCCTCCATTTTTCCTTTAGCTACTCTAACTCTTCAAAGGAAAGTGAAAGTCTGTAATGCTGCCACTTTGTATTTTGTAAAAGACTGGAGAAGCTTTGACAAGTTAGAGTTTAAAGAGAAATATGAAATAAGTGGAAAGAAAAAAATAAAAGTCCTGGAAATAATTAAGTATATTGCATTCCATGGCAGAAAGCGGGGGGGGGGGGGGCGGAGGAAAAATTGATTTATTATTATTTTTTTTTGGAAAATATATTTAATGAAAATTTAAAACAACAAAAAATGTTCATTTCAAACTGTGAAACTTTTGAATTTTTTCACAGAACTGTGTTTTGATTTTTCAGCTCGCACTTATTTGTGTGTGTTAAGGAAATAAATCACTGATTTTAAGAGATGGGGAAAGCAGTGAGCCTTGGGAATGAGCACAAGAGCTCCAGGGTATGTCTATGCTGAAGCTAGGAGGTGTGATTCTCAGCTTGCACTAGCTGCCCAGATGTGCAGTAGCTGCCCAAGTGCAACCCTGCCTGATCCCCAGGGTCTGAGCTCAGGTGGGCTAGCCTGAGCTGCTCCCCATGCAGCAGTATCATACTGTTGTTTTTAGTGCATTAGCTCAAAGAGAGCTACTGTTTGTCTACCTGTGCTGGGAACCAAGCTGCAGTGTAGACATACCCTTGATGTTTATATACCTTTGTGCTGCATAATGCTCAGTAAGTGGTGATCACGCAACTGACTCCACTCCCTCCTTATCTTATGTCCACTGAAAATTTTCACTTGTAATAAACTGAATGGTAGAAATGTATTGGCCAGATTCTCAGCTGGCGTCAATCTCCTTTTATGGACTTGTCATCATTAGACGATCTGGCCCCATGTTTATATAACAAATGCATCATGAGGTGGGTACGCTGTGTGTGAAGGCTTGGCCGCTGACCCTGCAAACCGCTCTGGGCAATCATATCTCTGAACCCAGGCAGAGAACCATTGACTTCAATATCCTAAATGCTGGCTGTTTATTCTTTGCCATCGTAAGGCCAGAAAGGAAAATATTCAGTTTGTCCCTGATTTAAAAACCACCCTATACTGAGTTGCTCTAACTATAAAATTAAACTGAAACATGATGCTTTGGTATGGCCAGACCCACAATGGTTTTATTTTTTAATGAACCACTTGCTTACTGCCTACTATTTCAGGCTGTAGTGGGCACACAGCTTACTTTCACATTGACGCAGCAGTCTTGGCTTTCCAAACCAATATCAAACTATTGTGCGAAGAGCAGTTTCAGTTTAAAAAGGTCAGTTCTTTCACATGCATATAGCTTTACATGCTGTTAATCCCTGGACACCAGAACACGTGGGTTGTTCCAATACAAAGTGCAATGGTCTTTTGTGTTAATAGAAATAATGGTTGAATTTCAGCTTTTGCATGGATTTTGTTACATTCTCTACTTTATTATTATTATTATTATTATTATTATTATTATTATTATTATTTTTTAAGAAAAGAAATTTCTAGTCCGAGTTGGGAAGGTAACAGTGAAATCCTTAACAGTACTCAGATATATGTGAATTGCCACTAATTTTGAGGCTTACTTAGGAGCAGAAATAAAAGAAGAATGGGATATGTATAGCCAAAGTTGAATTTCAAAAACTTTAATGTGAAATGTTCTTCTCCATTTCAACTTGCTCTGCAAATACAGAGCACTTATTTGGCACCAGGAGAGTGAGATAAGGTTAGATCCCTCTGCAGCTGTTTTCCACTTTCCAGCTCTGATGCAATTCCCGCCCACCCCTGCTTCCTCTTCTGCTCCCATCTGGACTGTCAAACCTAATACAAATGTAAGCAAGGTCTGAATGAGCTGTCCCCTAACATCTAGCGTTGAGCTGGAGAAAGACTTGAGGAACAGACTGTGTGTTTGCATAGACATGCCTACTCTGCATAGGTGTGCAGCATGGTGGAGTTGCTTTGGCAGAGAGATCAGTTTCGACTGGTGTTGGGTTACAGATCACTAGCGCGTAGGTCGGTATAACTTATGTCGCTCAGGGATATGGTTTATTCATACCCCGAGTGATGTAAGTTTTATACCGAAGTAAATTCTAGTGTAGACAAGGTCTGAGTCACAGCATGTAATTTTTAGGCACCTAGAAAATCACAGTGCAGTCCACAAAGCTGAATGAGGTGCCTCGACTCTTTATAGAATGAATGGGGAGAGAGAGGTGCCTAATAATGCAATCCACAAAACCCAACACACTAGGCAGGGAGCTGCCAATGGGAGATGCCAATCAGAGGGGAGTATGCTAAGTCCTGCCCCTCTCTCAGAGACAGGTGTCTGAGTCTAGGCTGCAGGGAGGTGACTGTCTCTTCTAGTAATTTATGAATGGGAACCAGCTGCCAGAGAGGGGGGGAGAGAGTGACTCTGGTTCAGTGGTAGGAGACACACTTGTAGGTTTGGAAGACCCTGGGTCTAGTCCCCCTGCTCCAATCACTCTTTCATTATTTCTACACAACTATAGCATCTTTTGCAAGTCGTCCCACTGAGTTTAATGGAACTACTCACAGAGTATGGTAAGGGAGGTAGGTTACAACCAGCTGTGAATATTTTCTGTTAGAACTTAGAAACATGGTGTGTAGACTATTTTGCTAAATCATAGTAGGTATTTCTGTTGGTTCATATAACTAACCATCACAGCCCCCATCCATGACTACTACCATTAAAAATACAACTAGAAACTTGCTTGGAGTGGATAGTCAAGCTTAAACGTTACTCTTCACAAGTATTTTGGGGTAGTAAGGCTTGAGCATGTGGCTGTTTGCAGAAAGTGAACGGGAAAAGCATCATGAATGAGATCTAACCAAAAATAACTCAAATGCATATTAATGCAGAGTAGTTCTCACTCTTAGCTCTGCTGCAATTTAGTGGTAAAACAGACTGAGAGGGCTAAAAAGGGTACACAGGCTAGTGTACACAATGGCAGGCAAGACTCCATTTGGCACTGAAATAAGAACACACAAGAGAAGAGTATTGAAACCAAGCTGTTTTGTTATCAGTTTTTAGACAACGAAGCAGGCAGGTCAATAAATCACTGGATTTGGGGGAAAAGGAAAGGACTACATCACAGAACTAGGGAATGGGTTTGTATTTTGCTGTTGTTTCTAGAGTACTGTTTTGGGCTATAATAGTATAGTAACTAGAGGGTACAGAGACCAGGTGCAGGGAACCTAGACAAAACTCTAACTAATCTAAGGTTGCCAAGAACTCTTCAAAATTTCCAGGAAATTATGGTCAGGACAGAAGAGACACCAAAACTGTGTTGAGCAAACTGCCCTAGGCTAGTCTTATGGCAACTTGTCATTGATCTGATCTTCTTCAAATTATTTGGATCCATAAAACCATTAAGTTAATATTGAGAAAAGGGGTAACAGGTCATCTAGGTGAAATTCATTTGCACAAGCATGTGGGAGGCTACACACATTTATTGGATTAATATGAAAATGTAACTGGCCACTTCAGCTAGTTTTTAAATCTCAAAGTAAAATAGCATGCTCACAAGATGGAAATCAACTGGTTTGGACTTCGGTGGATCAAAATTGTGACAAACTGTGGTTTAAATAACACATCAGGCTTAAGAGGTTAAGTAGTGTAATGCACTTGGTTTTTCACATCCACTGAATGCCAAATCAGTGCAAGTGAAACTATCATTGACAACAATTTTATGATCCAATTTAACATTTTGTTGCAGCTAAAATTCTCTCAGACTTTCAAAGAGGCTGCATACGTTTACCCTGGATATTAATTTTTCTCTTGATTTGGCTAACAAACTATGAATGTGTACTACAGCAAATAGAAAGCAGGTGCTCTGTGGCTGGAAATAAAGTAATCTTTAGTTCCTACAAGTGAGGAAACCAGTGACATTTTGCAGCACTCCATGCTGGTTTATTACCTCATGGACACTCTTTCTTTCTCTTTGGGAAATCCCTTCACTTCTCCTTTCCAGCTAGAAATGTAAGAAATCATGCCAGGAACAAAAAAGCCTTTTGATCCACACCTTTCTGAATGTACAGACAGGCATTGACTCGCATGAACTGAGCTTGTGAAAGAAGAGTTCTTCCAAATTGCCGTAGTCTGCCCTAGCCATGCTAGTGCTTTTCTTGCAAAAAGACTCCTGATGTTTGTTTTAATAGTTGTACAGAAGTTATCTTAGAGGGCTATGAAGATAAAAGATTTTCTCCAGTAATCTTTTGAATAGCAGTCTGCTGCTGTAAAAGGAGGGATTTCAGCTGGAAATTACAGTGCCATGAAAGTTGGAAGTGCAGAGTAGCTATGAATGTCCTTCCTCCCCTCCTACCTTTGATCATTACAAAAAAAAATGTAATGTATGAATTTTTTAAATTTCTGGCACATTAAGTGTAATGTTGAAGGCTATAGTAGCCATTTAAATCCTGGCAGATTCTAGAGGGACGGATTTTAGGAAAGACAATAAAGAACTTCATGCTGTGGACATAAAACATTTGTATTTAATAGTTTGCTCCCTATGTTAGCTTCCCCAAGTACACATTTCATTTTCATAAGGATCTGAGGGAAGCCGCAGCCATACAATCTCACTCCAGCATGCTTCACTGTAAAACAAAGAACATTAAAAGTAGAACGTTGGGGTCCAGACTGAGTTCTGTTACCCCAGTATAAATCTGGAGCAGCTCCATTGACTTCTAAGACAGGAGTTACACTAGCATAAATCAGGAACCATGGACAGCAGAATCCTGCCCTGAGTCAAAAGTACCAGACAACATTGAGCAGTAACACTATTGGTTCATTTTAAAATAAGATATTAAAAGTTGCTTACTGGGAATTTCCATACTTACTCCACTGATCGACTCAAAGAGTTCTAAGAGATTAGTGAAACATGAATTTCCTTTATTGAATCTGTTCTGGTTACACCATATCAGATCATAATCTTTCAGATGTTTTGTTTTGTTCCAATATTTTAATTACTGATGCAACCACTTTGCCAGCTACAGATGTAAGACCTACAGGGATAAAATTCCCTCGATCACCCCTAGAGTCTTTTTCAAGTACTGGTGCAACATTTGCTACCATCCAATCCTTTGGAACAGTAGTTTTTAAAACAAGACTGTGGCTGTCTGTTAGAATAAAGGAACAATGTATGGAGCAGCAGCTCCAAAAATGTTTTCACAGTCAGTTTTAGCTCTAATTATTATTAACCCTTTATACATGCCATACAAACAAATTTCCAGTTCACACTGGGGGGAAATATATTATGGAATTCAGAAAGTCAATGACACTGTATCTGGACACTGAAATGGTGAATTAAGACAATTGTAAGGGTCCCAATGAGAGTAGTCGCCCAAGTTCACAATAAAATACAAACCTTCAGAGTTAACCTGAGGATCCTTCTTGCCCATGAGGTAATCCTATTCTGGGCTAAATAAATGAATGGCCAGTTGAGAAGTTGGGCTGCTATCCACTGTTCCCTCTAAGCTGTGCGCGTGTGCACCGCACACAGATCCGAAACACTGCGCACAAAAAATTTGCACAAAAGCACAACAATTTGCACAGAAGAAATTTTTTGCGCACACGGCCTGGCAAGAATTAGAGGGAACATTGCTGCTATCCTTTGTAATGTTGCTGCCATTGGCACCTGGCAGCAGGAAAGGCTGGGTTTAGTCTCTCCCTCTCTCTCCACCCCAATGACTGTTCCACTGTGGGATAAATACTTAAAAAGTCATTGGCCTGGTGGGAGGGAAGGAGCAAGAGTGGGCGTGACTCTGTAGTGCAGAGATTAGACAACCCACCTGGGAGGTGGAAGACCCAGAGTCCAATCCCCCTGCTATAAATCGTTCTTTCATTATTTATCCACAGGGGAACAGCTTCAACAGGAGAGAGACTGAGGGAGCCTCACATTAAAATATCCCGTAGCTTGGTGGTTTGAGCACAGTCCTGAGAGGTGGGAGACCCTGTTCTGGCAGAGATGGGGGAAATGCACCTGCGTCTCCCCACACCACAGCAATAAGAGTTATAAGGCGGTGGGGGTGGCACCCACCAACTCCTCCTCTGGCTACTTTGTGTGGAGAGAAGCAAACACCTCACTCATTCCTTCGAGAAGTAGCTTTGCTGCCTAAGCTGCCTCGCTTCATGCAGGGGGTTCCCATTTGTAGATTGCTAAGCTCCTCCCTGTAGCCTGGACTTAGGTGCCTATTTCCAAGAGTGGGGTGGGGCTTAGCACCCCTGCCCCTCTAGTTGGCATCTCCCAGTGGCTAGCATGCTGGCTTTTGCGGATCACATTCTTAAGTGCCAATCTCTCCTCATTCATTATATAGGAGCCTAGGTGCCTAACTCAGCTTTGTGGATTGCAGTGTTGCTCCTGTAATGTTCGAGGTGCCTGTAAGTTCAGTGCTGTGAGGCTCAGTTTGTGGATCCCATCCTTAGTTTCTGTGCCTCAGTGTCCCATCTATAAAATGAAGATAATACTTTTCATACCTCAATGGGAAGTTGCATTGTTAACTTTAAGATGTGCTTTTTTACTAGTTGCTTGGGTACTAAATTGATCTAGGCTCAGATTTTTAATGGTATTTAGGTGATTCTGTGCTCAGCATTGCCAAGCCTAACTGATTTAGGAACCAAAAAAATCTCCATTTCAAAAGGGATTTAGGTGCTTAGGAGTCTAAATTCCATCTACTGCCAATGGGATTTAGGATCCTAAATCAGTTCAGCATTACAACATTGAGCACAGTAACGTTTAAATACCTTTAAAAATCTGGGCCCGAGTTACTTTCTAGTTCTGGCTCTGACAGGAAGCAGAAGTGTCAAAGTGCAATAAGAGGCTGTTATAACTCTGTTGTGTTCAGAACCAATGGGTAATTTGGAAAAGGATCAGAAAAGCACCTAAATTCTTAGGGAAGTGGGGAGGTAAGGAGGGATGTTTGCCAAAGCAAATCTCCATACTCTTTCAGATTCACATGTCGCTAATCATTTACTTTTACACTGACTGTGACCAGAAAGTCTGTGATGCAAGTACTGCCAATTAAATATCGCAGACTCTAAGATCATGGAAAACTATTGGTGTTCTTTTTATGTTTTCAGTATTAGGCCTTCTGTTGATAAATCCAGAAATCAACTGTGCAGTGTTCTGGATTAGTGTTAACCATACCCTGACATGAGGTTCTGCCTGTAAGCTAGAAAAACAGAGACAATAAGAAACTCGGTTCCAGTGCTTGGAGATCACTACAACATTGGCTGCCATGAGAAGTTTTGTCAGCTCTTGAGCAGTTCATAAGAATATTCCAAACAAATAGAAAAATATGTTTCTGCCAATGGACTCAAAACCTGTTCAAAGCTTACTCAAGCCTTTATTTCAACACTTGTCAAAATGGCAAAACTTAAGCTGGCCAATGTGTGGTCAGAGTAAGTGTTTCTCTAACAGATGTTAGCAAAGAAGAACATGATTACTGTTGTTACAGATAGGGTCCTAGAAAAACCAGTTTGCATTATTAGTATAGGATACAAACAGTTGAGGGAAAATTAGGTAATTAGTAAAAGGAGTACATCAGCCTGGTAAAATGACCAAGACAACTTTCCAGCCCAGGCACAAAATCTACTTCCATTCTTTAGTTTTTTTCATTATTGGTCTTAATGATGATATTTTATTCACCCATTGGGAGGAAAAAACTCTCTCTACCAGGAGATTGGCTGAGCAGAATTTTGCAAAGGTGGGTAACATTCAGTTTAAGCATGTGTTCACCAGCAATTCTAATTTATTTGGGGATCTTAATTTGTATAGCTAAAGTAACTTATCCAAGGATGAATGGAAAATAAACCCCAGCTACTACTCTTGGAGTTTGGAAGCCAAAGGATTTAGGCAGGACAACAAGTTCAGAATAAATATTAAGGCCTAAAGTAGACTGGTATAAAATGGTTGCGATGCCACTCAAGTCAATAGAATTGCTTCTGCTTAACCTAAAACTGAATTTGTCCCTAGATCTTGGTATTGTCAATCTAGTGCCAGGATGCCTTTAGAAGGAGTTCTAAACTAGTAATTTACTATGTACAATGGAGAAAAAAATCTTGGTTTAAGTGTTTTCAGTAGTTCTAGATAAAAACAGGAAGACTCTTTAACGGAAAAATCTATTAAAAAGAAGAGATGCAGCATTTGTAGTGGATACATTTTAGTAGAACATTTATTTTCCTGTGCAATGAAAATGAGCTGTTGGAAATCTTGTAGCACTTTAAAATGTAAAGTATCCAACAAGTCTTTGAATCCATAAATTCTACTCTCCAATATGGACTTTTTGCAATCTTTTCACCGGATAGAGAAAGTGCTCTTGGCACTATGTTAATACAGCTGTTTACAACAGAGATGCTTATGGGGTGTTTGCACTAGAAAGTGGTGAATGGGTCTGTAATAATATAAGCTAGCCTGATGATGGCAGGTTTTTGAATACATTGAACCCAATCCAAAACTTAATTTGATGGACAGAGATGGACTACGGCAGTTTGTGTTTGTTTTACTGTCACACACTAAATAGTCTCTGGCTCTGTGGCAGTGTTTATAAGAGCATTAAAATGATTTCCTCTAGTGACACACAGTAGTAGGGATTGAGGCACTATTTCATCAGAGTAATGCTGTTCCACTATGGTTTTGATCTAAAGAGATCCAAAGGGACAATTGGGGGGAGGAGGGGTTAGGGGCAACACACACAGTACCAAGAGTAACTTTACAACAGAGGAAAAGTTCTTATCTTTTTTATTTTAAGAGGTGAGAAGATAAACTCATTGAATTCATCTTGACTACAGAAGCACATTTTACACTTGACTACAGAAGCTCTAGCTATGGTTTTGTCATTTACAAGGCCCCCTTACATTGAGGGTGGCTTCATACATAACTCAGGGGAAAAATCACCTTTAAGCAGAGCTTAAAGTTTCCTCATTTGCTTTTCTATAGTTTAAAAACTGCTTTGATTCTTTTTTGAAATGACAATAAGAAACAATGTTCATGAAGTAGTTTTCATAAGTATGGTGTGCATACAGTATGTACTGCCTAGGAATAGAGAGAGATGAAAATTAAACATATTGGGTCACTTTTGTCCCTGCTCTAATGCAAGTCTCCAGTGACGCTAGTTCAGCTCTTGTATTAATCTCTGAGATATGTTCTTGGGCATTAAACAGTTGTGTAAATGGCAAGGTAGTGATACATTCTCTTTCCATCTGCTCAGCTTGTAAATATAAGTTAATTTTGCACACTCAGTGACTGAAGTTGCACCACCTCCTTGTTTAGCGCCTGTCTTTTCAAACCATTTGCATGACGCTTGTATGTCACAGACCTGTACATCACCAGTGGTTTTGGCCCATTACACAAACTCTGCAGATAAGACAAAACTTGAGTGCAAATTTCAACGTATTGCAAGTTAAAAAAAACCCTAGGTGAGCAATGATAAGATGAATGGGTCTTCTAGAGTATTGTAGCTTATGAATTTTTCATTACTATGTAGATTATTAATAGACTTTGAGATACTGTGGTCTCATTGTCACTGTTTTATGGGTTATAGGATACTTCCTTTTCATTTAGATCTTCTTACTTTTTAGGCTACCATTCAAAAGTTTTTAAATACAGGTGATCTGACAAGCTCAAATTTATTTTGTAGAAAGGCACCCGAAAGCTCATTCTGAAGACACTGATCAGTTCCATTTGAGCTGAAAAATAGGAACCAATGTATTGTCTTAAAGCTAAGACTTCAGCCTCCTTTTTCACATCCCATAGAAATACTTTATTTTTCTGGAGATGAAGCTTTGAAACTAGTTTTCAAACATGAGTGCCTTAAGAAAATACTCAGATTACAACTATCAAGGTTCATATACATGCCTTAAATGTCCATTTCCCATACTAGCTGATTTGATCATCAATGTCCTTATAATATATAAATAAAGAGGAGAATTTAGCCTTGAGACTTCTCATGTAAAAAAATGTGTAATCCTACTAAGTTCAGTTAGGTTGAAAATCAGCTAAAATTCAGACTGATGAAAGAAATTCAGAACTAAGGCTTTCACTCTGTCCTTCACGTGATCACTCTAGGTATGTGTTGTAGTAAGAACTAGATTAAAGTTCCTCTAGAGACTTTCATGGTGGTGGTGGTGAACTGACATTTCATACAATTTTCTTAAAAGGACTGCTAGTAAAAAAAAAAAAAAATCTCCCCATATGTCACAAGCAATGGAACTATCTTGAGAAATGGATAATTTCATGCAAGTATATTTTTTAATGGGCCCAAACTGCTTTTTGTATTTGTCTAAAGCCAAGTTACAATTACATTACTGATCCAAAGAGACTTATTCCACCCTCCCTGCAATCTCTTAAGAAAAACTGCCAAATGCTAAAACTATGGGTTTTGAAGGCTCCATCAAGCTTTTCACACTGTTCTAACTGTAGTCCACTGTATATGATAAGCAGACAACGTCCCGTGCTGATCCCTGCTTTTCTGAGGGAATGACAGCAGAAACTATCATTGTGAATTTCCTTGTTTTTTGTTTTTAATCCCAACCTTTGTTTGGTTGCTTGAGTAAATCTCCACTCAGACAAAATAGCTTTTAATATTACAACAATTCTAGTTTTGGGTCTGTAGGTTTTCATTTCTTCTAATAGCCAGAACTGAGAACTACTGCTGGGTTCCATCTATTATACCATCTCATATTTGTCCCCAGGATTTACATTATATTGTATTGCCTCACCACAAACTTTTCTTCAAGTAATTCACTGCAGATTAATATGTTCCTGAAAGGTAAGGAGTAGACACCTGTCTCCTTAAGATCGGGGGATAACTCGTAAGGCCTGTCTACACTACGAGTTTGTCGGATTTAGCAGCGTTAAATCGAATTAACCCTGCACCCGTTCACACAACGAAGCCATTTTTTTCGACATAAAGGGCTCTTAAAACCGATTTCTGTTCTCCTCCACAACGAGGGGATTAGCACTGAAATCGACATCGCTGTTTCGAATTAGGGTTAGTGTGGACGCAATTCGAAGGTATTGGCCTGTGGAAGCTATCCCACAGTGCACCATTGTGACCGCTCTGGACAGCACTCTGAACTCTGATGCACTGGCCAGGTGTACAGGAAAAGCCCCGGGAACTTTTGAATCTCATTTCCTGTTTGGCCAGGCGAGCTCATCAGCACACGTGATCATGCAGAGCTCATCAGCTCAGGTGACCATGCAGTCCTAGAATCGAAAAAGAGCTCCAGCATGGACCGAACGGGAGGTACTGGATCTGATCGCTGTATGGGGAGAGGAATCCGTGCTATCAGAACTATGTTCCAAAAGACAAAATGCCAAAACATTTCAAAAAATCTCAGAGGCCGTGAGGGACAGAGGCTACATCAGGGATGCAACACAGTGCCGCATGAAACTTAAGGAGCTCAGACAAGCGTACCAGAAAACCAAAGAATCAAACGGATGCTCCGGGACAGAGCCCCAGACATGCCGCTTCTAGGCTGAGCTGCATGCAATTCTAGGAGGGGCCGCCACCACTACCCCACCCCTGTCCGTGGACTCTGATGATGGGGTACTCTCTGCCATACCTGAGGATTTTGTGAAGGAGGAGGAGAACGAGCTTGAGGAGAGCATGCAGCACACCATTCTCCCCGACAGCCAGGATCTTTTTGTCACCCTGACTGAAATACCCTCCCAACCCAGCCAAGCCAGAGAGGGGACCTCTGGTGAGTGTACCTTTTTAAAATATAATACATGTTCTAAAAGCAACTTTTTTTTAATGATTAATTAGCCCTGAGGATTTGGAATGCATTCGTGCATTCCAGCTACTGGAGAAGTCTGTTAACGAGTCTGGGGATGGAGCGGAAATCCTCCAGGGACATCTCCATGAAGCTCTCCTGGAGGTACTCTAAAAGTCTTTGCAGAAAGTTTCTGGGGAGCGTAGCCTTATTCTGTCCTCCATGGTAGGACACTTTTTACCACGCCATGCTAGTAGCAAGTAATCTGATATCATTGCATGACAAAGCCTGGCAGCATATGGTCTCGGTGTTTGCTGGCATTCAAGCAACATCTGTTCTTTATCTCTCTGTATTATCCTCAGGAGAGTGATATCGTTCATGGTAACCTGGTTGAAATAGGGGAATTTAATTAAGGGGACATTCAGAAGTGGCCGTTCCTACTGGGCTGTTTGCCTGTGGCTAAAAAGAAATCTCCCCGCAGTTATCCACGTGGTGGTGGGGCATTGGCTCTGAGCTGTTCACGTTTGGCTAGTAGGGATCTTCCCTGATATCAGCCACGTGGTGGGGGGGAAGGGTAAAGCGATCACCCCAGAGAATTGGATGTGCGGGGGTTAGTTTGGTTTCTGCTGCTGTACATTAACAGGAAAACCGCAGCTCTAAATCGCCAACTCAAGTGCTTTGCTTGGTATGGGAGAGGAGGGAGCTGCTGTTATGAAGGTTGCAGAAACCGAAAGACTATGGCTTACCATGGCCGCCTGCAAGCTGAATTCTGTTGCCCGGCACTGCGTATGTAATCTCTAACACCAAAGCCGCAGGCGCTCAATATAAGATGCAAAATGCGATCTTGTACCAAAATCACATGTGCTATGCAATGTGAATAGTGTTGTTCACCATGAAAGAGTATAGCCATTGTTCTGTAAAATGTATCTTCACTCCCTTTTTTTCCTCCAGCAGCTGCAAATGTTTCAAGCCTCCCTCCTCCGTCCCACAGGCTATCTCAGATAAGGCGGTGAAAAAAATACACGCGCGATGAAATGTTCTCTGAGCTTATGCAGTCGTCTGGCACTCACAGAGCTCAGCAGAATGTGTGGAGGGACACAATAGCAGAGTACAGGAAAGCGGCCGATGAATGTGAGGAGAGGTGGCAGCAGGAAGGTCAGAGGAGGCAGGATTCAATGCTGGGGCTACTGTGGAATCAAACGGACAGGCTCCGGCGTCTGGTGGAGGTTCAGGAATGGCAGCAGGATCACAGACTGCCGCTGCAGCCCCTGTTTAACCACCCTCCCTCCTCCCCAAGTTCCATAGCCTCCTCACCCAGATGCCCAAGAACACAGGGGTGGGGGGAGGGGGAGAGGCGCCGGGCACCCAACCACTCCACCCAGTGGACAGCCCAAGCAACAAAAGGCTGTCATTCAACAAGTTTTGAAGTGGCCTTTTCCCACCCTCCTCCCACACCCCACTCGGGCTACCTTGTGAGTTATCTCCCTATTTTTATAATCAATTAATAAAGAATACATGTTTTTTTAAATGATAGTGACTTTATTTCCTTTGCAAGCAAGCTGTGATCGAAGGGGGGAGGGCGGATTGCTTACAGGGAATTTAGAGGCAACCAAGGGGTCAGGTTTTCATCAAGGAGAAACAAACAGAAGTGTGTCACAGTACCCTGGCCAGTCATGAAACTGGTTTTCAAAGCTTCTCTGATGCACAGCGCTTCCTGCTGTGCTCTTCTAACCGCCCTGGTGTCTGGCTGTGTGTATTCAGTAGCCAGGCAATTTGCCTCAACCTCCCACCCCACCATAAACGTCTCCCCCTGACTCTCACAGAGATTGTGGAGCATACAGCAAACAGCAATAACAAAGGGGATTTGGTTTTGCTGAGGTCTGAGCGAGTCAGTAAACTGCGCCAGCGACCCTTTAAACATCCAAAGGCACACTCTACCACCATTCTGCACTTGCTCAGCCTATAGTTGAACAGCTCCTTACTACTGTCCAGGGTGCCTGTGTACGACTTCATGAGCCAGGGCATTAAGGGGTAGGCTGGGTCCCCAAAGATAACTATAGGCATTTCAACATCCCCAGCAGTTATTTTCTGGTCTGGGAAGTAAATCCCTTCCTGCAGTCATTTAAACAGACCAGAGTTCCTGAAGACGTGAGTGTCGTGAACCTTTCCCGGCCACCCCACATTGATGTTGGTGAAACGTCTCTTGTGATCCACCAGTGCTTGCAGCACCATTGAAAAGCACCCCTTGCGGTTTATGTACTGGCTGCCCTAGTGGTCCGGTCCCAAGATAGGGATATGTGTTCCGTCTATAGCCCTACCACAGTTAGGGAATCCCATTGCAGCAAAGCCATCCACTATGACCTGCACATTTCCCAGAGCCACTACCTTTAATAGCAGCAGCTCAATGATCGCGTTGGCTACTTGCAGCACAGCAACCCCCACAGTAGATTTGCCCACTCCAAATTGATTACCGACTGACCGGTAGCTGTCTGGCGTTGCAAACTTCCACAGGCTTTTGCCACTCGCTTGTGAACTGTGAGGGCTGCTCTCATCTTGGTATTCTTGCATTTCAGGGCAGGGGAAAGCAAGTCACAAAGTTCCATGAAAGTGCCCTTACGCATGCGAAAGTTTCGGAGCCACTGGGAATCATCCCAAACCTGCAACACTATGCGGTCCCACCACTCTGCTTGTTTCCCGGGCCCAGAATAGGTGTTCCACGGCATGAGCCTGCCCCATTAACACCATGATCTCCAAATTGCCGGGGACCGCGGTTTTAGAGAAATCTGTGTTCATGTCCTCATCACCGCGCTGCTGTCGCTTCCTTGCCTGGTTTTTCAGGTGGTGGTTCTGTATAAACTGCACGGTAATGCGCGAGGTGTTTACAATGGTCAGAACTGCTGCGGTGAGCTGAATGGGCTCCATGCTTGCCGTGCTATGGCGTCTGCTCGGGCAATCCAGGGAAAAGGGCGCAAAATGATTGTCTGCCGGTGCTTTCATGGAGGAAGGGAGGGTTGACTGACGACATTTACCCATAACCACCTGTGACAAATTTTTGGCCCCATCAGGCTTTGGGAGCTCAGCCCAGAATTCCAATGGGCAGCGGGGACTGCGGGAACTGTGGGATAGCTACTCACAGTGCACCGCTCGGAATGTCGACGCTTGCCATGGTACTGTGGACGCACACTGCCGACTTAGTGTGCTTAGTGTGGACGCGTGCACTCGACTTTATACAGTCTGTTCCCAAAACTCAACTTCTGTAAAATCGGAGTACTTTCGTAGTGTAGACATGGCCTAATAAATAAATAAAATATAAAGCGTAGTTGTTTTAGAGCCAGCAGCAGATTGTGAGGGTAATTAAATAAGAGTGTATAGGATTCTTTATGGAAGCGACAGTTCTATCTCTGCCTTCACTACCATCTTTAAAGAGCCTAGTTGTTAGAGAGCTTATTCCTTCACCATCCTACTTCCCTGGTCCTTCTCGCATGAACAGAGAGCAACAATACCCGAAGTCCGAAGGTGCGAACAATTTGATGTTTATTGGGGTGAACTTCCAGCAAGCTTAAATCCAAGTTCCTTTTTCCTTATTTTTGAATCCCAACCTACTTCCTGTTTGCCCCTAATTTATATAGTAATATTCTTAGCTATACCTTAACCAATCCTTCTACTGAAATTTAACTAACCAATCCTAACATATTGTAACATGATTAGCTAACCAATTATATCCTACCACCTTAATTAGTTTACACCCAGCAAAATTAATTATACAGCAGACAGAAGCAATCACAGAACCAGACCGACCATGCAAATAAACAATAGCAAAGTGGGAACTATAATGACAAAACAATACAGAAGTGAGGATTTCACAACTACATCTATAAAGACATAAGGGTTTCCCAGCTGTGTCTATTGATAAGTGAGTTCTTACCAGACAGAAAACTATCAACCTAAATTTCCTTTTCCATCTTGTAGGCTCTTCCTTTTCTCTGGAGGCGATAGATCGGATCACCTTCCTAACAGCCCCAGATTGACTAGTTTGGAATGTGAGGAGGTGACCGTTCGCTTCCCAGCTTATGGCTGCCTCTGCTGCTTAGCCAAAAGCATTGGCCTAAGAACAGGGCCTCAGACTGTCACAGTGAGAGAAGCCCCTTACACAGATTTTCTTGTATACCTCTGTTACTAGCTAAATGATAAACATATACCTACATTCTTAGAGTATAGGCCTTTACAGGCAGGCCTGAATATCTATATCCTAACACTAGTCATCTGCTCCCTAAATACCACCAGCATTTTTAGGAAATTGCTTGAAATCTTACTGTCTGAAAGTACATATTCAAATAAAAAATATAAGTTAAGCTGCTGCTAATAAGGAGGTATGTAGACTGTTTCCAGCAGGGGTAGTGCAGGTGAACAGCTTCTGCTCTGGTGCTTTAGCAGTGATAGGAGTTATATCACATGTGGTCATTCAGTGTGGTAATCTTTTTCAGCTCTGTTTTATGCCACGTTGTATCACACGGGTTTTGACAACGTTAACTCATATTAAAAACTAGCCGAAAGCCATGTAATGGCATAGCAAGTCATGTGAATTCAGGCTCCGTGGATTACAAGGAATTTTGTGAAGTGTGGTCCCTTAGCCACTAAAAATCTAAATGAATTACTGAAATTGCTAAATTATTAGGAAAATAAATTGGCAGCACTTTACGTTAAACTTCATTTTACAACGTTAAACGGTACAGCTTAATACACCAATACAACTTATTCTACAAGTGGTAGGGTTCTATGGAGCCTCCATACAGCTCTCTCTCTTAGCATATGCACAGCCTGAGCGCAGTTCAGATCCAAACAGTCCCAGCTGAGCAGATCCTTTGGCTACATCTATGACTCCTGAAGAGCAAAGACTCCAGGCAAAACATTCAGAATCTCTGCATGGGTGTTTGTAGGTTTGCAGAAGTTAGAGCTGGCCTAATTTTTTGCAAATGATGGGCCTAATTCTCAGGTCTATTATGCCTCTTTGTGCTTGTGATAGCAGACAGAGGTGGTAAAGAAGGCTTAAGTGGTTACAAGGGGATTTCCCACCAGCATAAGTGCTGGTGCAGAACTGGCGCAGTGGCTGTCTGCTATCCCCCTTTAAGAATACTGGCACAGGGATTGTGATGGAGAGGAAGGGGTATGGCCAGAGTGTTTTACATGTCAGCTGTCCCTGGCTGCTGAACAGCCTCTTGGGATCATAGGAACATGTCGACCACTTACAGTAGCCTTTGTGCTACTCTAACTTACATCGAGGACCTGAACCCAGAACTCAAGGGCTGCAAAAGTAAGAGTAAAGCCATCTTTGCATGACCTCTTTCTGCCATTTCCCCCCAACCCACTCCTTGAGTTCAGCTCAGCTCAGCTCAGCCAAACCTGACAATTGGCAAAAATGTGGTACAGGTTTAGCCCTTTTAGCTGTCTGCAAATCAACTGCTATTCATGTGTTTACCAAACAGCTCATGCAAACAGATTTCTGTCTGGATTTTTTTGCACCTATTCACTATGCTATTCCGTATTTGATCTGTGATTGTCCAAATGGATGATCCTGTCCTTTAGTCTGGCTCTCACAGCTTGCTTTCCCAAACTGTATAGGTAAGCATTAAGTATAATATAAGAGATGAAACTATAGGAAGTTATGTTCTTGGGGCCCAATCCAGTAGTCATTAAGCAGGCAAAACTCTTACTGATTTCACAGGGAGTTTTATTTGCATAAGGATTAGTGGCTCAGGCCTCTTTACAATAATTTATGGCAGACATTAATCCGAGTTGTTTCTCTGGGAATGTGCCATTCTGATAAGCAAGTTAAAGTCGAGAATCTGAGTGGTTTTTAGGGTTGCGAGCTACAACCTGACTGGTACTTTAGCGATTTAGTTTACTTTTGTGATTTCCCTTAACTTGCTCAGCTACCTACAGTTCAAGTGCAGGGTTTTTGACAGACTCAGAGCCAGATCACCAGCTATGCTGTGAGCATATTCGGGGGAGGAAATGTGTGTAATGTGCTCCTTATATCCCTGCACTTGCTACCTGCCACTGGGCTACTACTCTCCCTCCTGCACAGGTGGGTGGACAGAGGCAGGGAGTAGGTAAAAATTTGGCTCTGCCCCGTCTAATGTGCCAGCCAGCTCATCTGAGTCAGTGCAGAGGCTCAAGTAAGCAGTGCCAGGAGATGGGCTGAAACAGCTTACTGCCTCTAGAGAGCAAGGGGGAATAAAAGACCAACTTGTGACTCAGAGTAACCATTCAGTCCCTGGTTTGCTCTAGGTGCAGACATTATAAGATTCCTATCAAAAAGCCTCCAGGTTAGGCTGGTCAGCCTGTAACTGGTGACTACTATTCCTTTAAGAACATAAGAAGGGCCACACTGGGTCAGACCAATGGTCCATCTAGCCCAGTGTCCTGTCTTTCTTTGCTTGCGCACCATAGTTTTCTAAATCTGCGGCGAATGGGGCTGTACCAGATAAAGCAGTTTAAACTTAATTTAAAAGCTTAAAATAGCTAATCCTTGTTTATCTACAGAATGACTGGCTAGTATGTACAATATTTCCTTTCACCCCGCTGCCTAGCACCCACTGCACTATGTTCTGTTACAGTAGCTGTGGCATGCGTTACTTATTGGATAGTTACCATGGTTTCCAAAGGAAGCAGCATGTAATTATTGCATAGAGCTGTTCGGACAGAATTCTGTATGGTACTTTGCAGTAACTCAAATTGAATCTTTTCTGTTTTTTTTTTTTTTTTGTAGGAGGAAGATGAAAGTTTTAAAGGATACCTGATAAAATGCCTGAGGCTAGTGGTATGTGCTGTAGGTATGCTGATTAAAAATACTCTGGGCTCAATGATTCTTACTGTGCCCACGTCAAACTGATGGAGATAAGGAAGTTTTTATCTATTTAGGTTTTTATAAGGTCACCAATCACCATGCTATCTAAGCACCTTCCTCAGAAAGTAACCAAACAATAAGGAGAAGTGAACATGATAGAGCTTCTGTATTTGTAACAATGTTCATGTATAATGAATCTCAACACTGCGTGTTTTAAATGACAGCATCGGTATCTCTGTTTGTACATGCTCAGCAATGAATGTAACATTCCCCTTTTTAGTTTTATACAATACATTGTAAAGAAACAGATCTTAAAATCTGATTTCAATTCTGCCTTCTCTTCTTCCCCCTCTTTGCCTCTGGCTTTTTACTGTAAATTCTCAATTTATTAAAGAGTTGTCATTTTTCTGGCATTTCATCAACAATGCACACATCAGGAAAAGCAGGCAAAAATGTAATTTGTTCATTACCTGCAGGAAAAACTGCCAAATATTTATAGTGTTTATTACTTGGGGATAGATTTTTTGTCAATTTATTTCATTCAAGAGCAGCCACCAGCCCATATAACTGTGCATTAATCTTTTCAGTCCCATTGACAAAATCCGCTACTAATCGATTCCTCACATCTCTTGCTTTCTTATAACCATATGAAGCAACAAAGGTCATAAGTAAGTCACAGAATGAGTGAGCAGTCTGTGAGGAAAGCTGAGATGAGAACATTTTAAACCTCCATAAGTACAAGGTAACCTTCAAGTACTCAAAGCCACTGATGTTATCTGCCAATCAGACCTAAAATAACACAGTTGTGGCCATAATTAACACCTACATGTACTAAAAAGGAATTAAAGTTAAAAAGATGAATGTTAAATAACTGGAACTGATGCTGTATTGAGTTAGCTATTAGGCATTTACATTACACAAATGAGAAGCCAATGTTTAGATCAGAAAAGGGCTGATCGTGAAAGCAGTGTCTCTTTGAGACTGGGAGTTTTAAAAATAAAATACCCAAAATCCCAACAACAAAAGCCAAACTGACATTCATAGTAAATTTTTAGAGGCAGTTGAAATTGCCACAGTTGTAAAATTGTCCTTATTATTAGCACAATAACTTGATTTGTTCAGGATGACAAGTCATAATTTCCTCCAAATTCAGTTAGAGATTTTAACATTCTAGCTGGTGCTTATTAAATTGTAGAATCAGTTTTCACATTGTATCTGATAGGCATGCAGAAATTACATAAAAATGGTAAAAAAAAGAAAAACTACATTTTATATTTCAAGCACATGTATGCATGCTCACACGTAGGCACAAAGCATGAGTCTTTTGCACACACAAGTGATCATTAAGCAATGCAAAAATGTGGGGAGAAAAACTCATCCAAGAATGTGACTGTGTCCAGTCCTTGAAGATCTGTCAGCATCTGAAGAATGTTTCCTGCGGTACGCTTTGAAAGGTAGCTCCTGGAGCATCCAGAGATATGCACAGGGTTCCCTACTTCTCCAATCAAAATACAGGCTTTGATGTTTCAGTGTAACTGCCCTCTTAAAGGTGACTTAAGAGCCTCTGAAATACATATAAAAGATAGCAATTGGAGCACGAAGATATGTCTGAAGAAAAGTTGTCCTCTTTATTGTCCCTCTAATGTTCTTACCATTTAGACATAGGGCTTGTCTACTGTTCATGCACACCACAAGGGTCAACGCAGGCCAATAGTGCACAACATGCTGGTGTAGACTAAAATTTACACCACACTGGTGTGGACTAATGCAAGCCCTTACTGGGTAGACAAGCCCTTACTGTCTGTCTTCCCCTCTATGCAAGAAAAGTTGAAGAATCTGATTCTCCTCTTCTCACACCTGTCTGACACTGGTAAGGAATTCCATTCATTTCAAGAGTTACTTCAAATGTATCTCAGTGTTAGAAGAGAATCAGAAAATTTTTCAGGAATTGGCCCACCCTATCAAAACTTGCATTAAATCTGTATTAATATCGTTAGGATAGTAACAGTGTCTCTCTCTTCTTATTTCTTGGGTTGTAAACTCTTTGGGGCAGAAACTATTATCTGGTTCATCGGTGCTATGGGCACTACTGTAATATGAATATTGAATAATAATGTAACCTCCCTCCTTCCTAAACCTACGTAATTGCAGTACAAGATCCATAATTAATTAAACATGATACCCCTGGATAGAAGGGCTTGAACCTAGGACTTTGGGAGGTTAAAGCACAAGCCTCTATTACCTGAGCTAAAGAACCCAGCTTCTGTAGTTCAAAGGTTATGCTGACTGATAATCATCTAAACTTGGAATAGCCATTGGAGGGGACCAGATAGCCATACTGTTTGAACATGGGTTAGATACTTTTAGTAAGATGAAAGGGAGCCTTGACTGTAGACACTCTGCTTAGTTAAGGTCTTTAAAAATCCCACAATGCCAATTTTGGGCTAGAATGTGATGGGCCCTCCTGTCTCAGTATTTCCCCAGGGGAGCATGTTCTACCTAGTCGGCTGCCAAGAGCCACTGTGTAGGCAGGCCAATAGCTGGGACTTGGGATAGAATAATAATAAAGGGTCGATGGCAGTGGTTCTCAACTGTGGTCCACCGCTTGTTCAGAGAAAGCCCCTGCTTCGCCGGGCCGGTTTGTTTACCTGCCGCATCCTCAGGTTTGGCCGATCGCGGCTCCCACTGGCCGTGGTTTGCTGCTCCAGGCCAATGGGGGCTGCAAAAGGCAGCGCAGGCCGACGGACGTGCTGGCCGCCCTTCCCGCAGCCCCCAGTGGTCTGAAGCGGCGAACCGCGGCCAGTGGGAGCCGCGATCGGCTGAACCTCCGGATGCAGCAGGTAAACAAACTGGCCCAGCGTGCCAGGGGCTTTTCCTGAACAAGCGTGGACCAGAGTTGAGAACCACTGGTCTATGGTATGAAATAAAGATTGTTCAGTTTCTTATCCTCACCACGTAGGGCACCTTGAAGGTGGGGGAGGAGGTATTGCCATGGGCTGCCCCCTTCTACACTTGTTAGTAGAGCAGGCCAAATTCATTGGGCAGCCTGCACAGTTGTTCTTCACACTAGCTGCAGGTGGAGGGGTTGCACAACTGTCTCCCATATAGCTGGGGGAACTGTGCAGCATCCTCCTGCCTCGGCAAATAGCTAAAAACCATAATTTGGTCCTTAAATCAATCTGAAATATTGGGCTAAGTTGTGTGTGTACTAAGTACAGTGTCTGTTGTGGGAGTTGCACAGCTGCAGGGGCAGCGTAGGGAGGAACAATTCCTTCCTAGATCCCTGGAACACAGATGGCACTGGCTTCTGGTTGATTGTTCTCCTTGTGTCCATCCCACTTTGGCACTGCCAGACCTCAGTAACCCTGGCAGTGCACGAGATTAAAGTACAAGTTTGAGATTAAAATATTGCATAACAACAATTGTGATAAGAGTTGTACTAGCCTTGTTTATAAAAAAAAAATGCCTAGTAACAGCGATTACCTGGTATAAGTGTGTCATAGATGGTTATAAACACTTCAATGGCTTATAACCGTCATTGACACCATTTACTGTTGTAAGACGCCCATTGATCTATTAGAGTCTATAATCCTTAAAAATGGATTAACCATTTATTAAAACATTTCTAAATTACCCTTTTTAGAAATTATTTTCAAATGGCACTTTATGTTGAAGTATGACCCCTCTTTTACCTCTTCTACTAAAAATGTAGAAACAAACTTCACCAATCTCTCTAGGCAAAAGAAGGTAAGAAAATTCAATGGACACCATTTGAGTTTTCAAATGAATACCTACTTATGTGGTAAACTCCCACTTCTGAAATGCTGTCTACAAAAATATTAAAGAAGTTGGAAATAAAGGAGTCAGTGAAGGGTCAAGATTAGGAAATCCTCATTTTTCTTGAATACAGGCTATAGTACAGAGAGATTTGGTCAAAAACAATCTGATGACACACGTGGGAAAGGGGTTCTGAGTTAGGAGTGAAGGAGAAAATCTTGGCAATTCTCTGTAATCAGACAAAGGTCACTCAGAGTGATAAGGACCTGTCTGCAGTACAGTTTTTTTACTTTCAAAGGCTTGCTGCAAGCATATTTACTTTAATAGAAAGTCACTGTCAAATTCCCAGAATTTATTTTCTTGGAATTAATAACTTTAATTGCTTTATTACTGATTGGAATGAAAGCCATTTTTGAGTTGCAAGAGATTACAATGCCATCTTCCCTGGACACCAGTGTTTTATTATCTTCTAGATAAGAAAACTGCATCTGAATTACTCCATTTCATGTCACTGCTCTCCTCAGTTTGAAAGACTTTATTAGCAAATAAAGAACATTGCTATAGGAAACAAGACTCATCAATTTTCCAAGATAAAATATTATAAACAGATTTTTATCAGCCTCAAGTAATATAAGACCAAGGGCTATTACACCATACCTAAAATACTGGAAAATATAATGTCAGGAAGAAACAATGGGTTGAAATTAAGAAGCTGGATTTTCCGGAGTTCCCAGTGTCACTAAAATAGGTAAGTAAATTTTTACTCTGCTTGTTGGCACTCCCCAATTTGTAAAGTTTGAGTTTTAAGGGTGAGCTGCAAAACTAGAATGAGTTAAGATGAGAAACATGCACTAGCCTCCACTCCAGCGTTGCCTGCAGAAATAAGTAACCTATGTTTTTAAAAGTATTTCCTCCTCATTCACACTTGAAATTCTCTCGCACTTTGTGATTTGCAGAAAGATCTGTTAGAGTGTGACATAACTGATTACGTCAGCCTAGTGCAATCCATTGAAAACCACTCTGCTTTGATTTATACCTAATCTGTTTAGTTCCTAAAATAGAGAAAAGGAGTGATGTGATGAATAGCAATGGACAAACAACATACTCTGTCCTAATGTTCAGATAATATGATTATTTTGCATATAGAAGCCCCTTTCCCTTTCCAAGAGATTCTCTCCCCTACCCAGGACTATCACAAACTCCAAGACTTCCTCTCACCTGTGGTAGCTTCTGGGGGAAAGTGTGAAAGAGTGGCCTGTAACAGCTCCTCTGCACTTCAGGTAGCCACTACTTGGCTCTCCAGAGCATGCCAGGTGGTTGTTTTTCCTAGCAGCAATCCTTACGGGAACAACTAGTGATAGCCTCAGCCCCACTCCCAGATCTTTGGTATGGTGGGGAGGCAGGGGCTGGAAACTAAATGATGCCACAGTAAAGCTTTTCTTACTTATAGTCACTAGTAAAGTAATGCTGCAGGAAAGTCTCCGTCCATACTGCTGCACTGAGTCCGCAGACAGCCTGAGATGGAAAGGAGGCTACAAAGAGGCATCCTGCAGCTAAGGAAATACCCGGGTTTCCCTAGCAACAGGTTGAAATCTTAGAATTACAGGGAATCCATGGGGTTTCCCTAGCTACAGACAGTCACTAAGCAGCGTAGAGCATCATTAAGCTCCAGGCTGGCAGTACAGCAGCACACAGAAGCTTTTCTTATTTCTGTTGCTGCAATATGGGGGTATGATTAGGCAGCCACTCAGCCTTCCTTGGAGTCTTTTCTATGGAATAGGGAGCCTGCAGCCACCACAGGTGGCTCTCTGGAAATGCCTGCTGAGAGAAGTGGCCACCCGCTACCCCCAATGACAAATTTTGAAGAACAGTGAGCTGACACGACAAGCTGGGAGGATGTACAAGAGGTCACCAAACTATCAAAGGTGAGGGAGATCCCTGTACATGTGGGGGGAGGAGGGGGGAGCAGGAGGGCAGTTCCTGGGAAAGAGGATGGAGAAATTTCTAGGGAGCTGCTTGCTGGGATCAAAGGGTGATCCCTCTAGATCAAAGTGAAAACAAGTTAATATTAATAATGTGTGTTGTCTCCACCCAGATATGGATTATGCTCTGTAATACAGCATTCTTCTAGTATGAACTAAATTGCGTGTCTGACAGTGGTAGCCACTGTTTTAACTCCAAATTGTACATCTGGAGTGGTTTCCAATAAACTTCGTATTTTATAAAAACCAAGTTCAAAGTCTTGGTCCTAGTCGCTGAGGCCCGTAATGGTTTGGGGCCTACCTCTGCTGTAAGGAGTGCCTTATTGTTCACACTCCACAAGTCCATGCACCTTGTGACCAAGATAAAACTCTCAGGTGGTGGGAGGACTACAGCTGTGGCATTCATTGCCAGAGGAAATCAGGTGTGCGGTGAAGGAAACTGTATAACTTTGCTGATACTGAACTGGTCGGCCTTACATTTCAGTGTGACCTTCCCTCACTGAAATGATTTCCTTTTGAAAAACAAACAAACCTGAAACAATGGGAAGGGATACTGTCAGATTTATATACCTGTTGCTTAACAATAAAGATCCTTAAAAACTTAAATACTGTTATTTGGACCCCACTGTGCCTATATGATTCCTTCATATTATGTTTGTGTAAAGAGTAAAGGACACACAACCCTCATTCTAAAGTGTAAGTTGTTTAAGTGTAGTTGATTTGGCATTTCCTGCCAGTGCAAAAATCTGTAATTGCAAAGGAAATAGTGTGTAACCCTGGCTTGTTCCCCTGTAATACTTAACTGGAGATGACTTATTCCACAGCATCCAGTCTACTATAAAGCATAGTTATTAAATGTACAAATTGAATACACTGGTGGCTCCCCAAGCTTTTCTGGAATCTCTAACATGAAGCTCCATGCATGTCCTCAATAGCCTTTTCTGCATCAGATGATAGCTGCCAAAGATCTAGCTTCTTTTTTTAACTCCCTCAGAATGTGCATTACTATGCAAATTAGAGCTTGTCTCCAAGTGGTAAGTTTGTAATCAGAATTGAATAAAAAAGTCTATTGTCATAAAGTAGGATCCTTCTGAAGTTTCCAGTAATTGCCCTGTGTGCACACTACTGGCATGACCTGAAAGGCCCCTAGCTTGTGTTAACATAGTCCTGTTTGAAAGAGGACTAAGTTCATGTGAACTCGTTACTCTGTCAGTACAGGGCAGTTAGAGCACAACTTTTTGGGGCACTCTGTAATTCACACTCCCATAGTCCATACTATGGCACCATGTAAACATAGCCTAACACGCCTGATGTTGGGATCTGGCTGCATAGAGATACTTGGTTGTAATTGGACTAATGGCAATGAGAATCACCCTGTTGGGAAATGGGAAATCGGTGTTGCTCCCAACAGAGTTGACTGGTTTGCACTGCTTCCTGTAAGAACATTACATTTACTATGACTTATTTGAGGACCTACTATTAAAATGTAAAATCACTAAACAAATGGCTTAACCCACAACAAGATATGTAGCTAACAAGGTTGTGCTAATTCTTTACCACATTTATTTGTTTATATCCTATAGCCCAGTCTCTAACTTCCCTTCTATTTGTATCTTTTAGCCCCTGGCCAGAGATTACCTATGTATGTTCAATGCCTAGCAGAGTAGGGTTTTCAGTTCTAAGTAGGCTCCATTTTCCCCATGTGATTTGCTACCATAATGTGTGTGTATATTTACTACCATAATATAATGTATATGATAGACACAATAAATAGTAAGAATAAAGTAGACTAGGGGTGGGACTTTTACCATTGACATTCATGGGAACAGAATTTTGACCAACTTTGAACACTTCTGAAAAGCCCACCTATTCTTTCTTAATATTGTTTACAATGTATTTGTGTCATGAACCCACATAAAGATATGAGCTAAAATTGCAGTTGTATGATGAATTAGGGCTTTGCTTTGAAATACGAGTCTCTAAGGTCTTCCCCCTCTTTGCCCTTTTTGTTTAAAGGGGAGGCAATGTTGCTTTAAGATGTACTTTAATTAGAAAGTGCGGAAGGTGAAGAAAAGGGAAAGGTCCCAGGTGGATTTGATTTCCAGCACAGCATCAAGTGCTTTGTAGTGGTTAAAGGTTTTTTAGGTCTTATCTGTAATGTAGAAGATGTTCTATATATTGTACATATAGAATACATTGTATATGTATTTTGACGTCGTTTTAATACATAAAATGCTATATATTAAGGCTATTGATTACACCTTTTTTTTTTTTTAAAAAAAAGAGCTCTTGTACTTTTGGGAGAGACTGCATGGCTGCTACCTGTGTTATACTTGCTAAGAGAACAAACAAGGTCTTATCTCTCAATTTTTGTTATTCCTTGCAACTTTAGGGGAACAGTGTACTTATCTGAATGAAGAATGTTGCTCCACCTCTTCCAAATCTAAACTCTGCATGAAATCCTGGCTCCCATGAAGTCAATGGCAAAATTCCCCTTGATTTCAGTGGGACCCGGATGCCAGAAGAATGGACTATACGTAAAGGTAAATGCCCTTGTAAATGACCCCTTTAAAAATAAATAGAGGATTTAGAGTTTTCAACTGGATTAAAAATGTTACAAGCTTGAGAGAATCTAGGAGTCAATTAAGGCCAAAATAGTCAAACCTGGGTGTCTAAAGTTAGGCACCTAAAAAAAAAAAAAGGGGGGGGGGTGACTAGATTTTCAGAAATAAATATTCACAAGCTCTATTAAAATCAGTGGGTGTCAGACATCATCTGAGTCTTAGATAACCAAACATGGATTTAAGTGCCTAATTAGACACTACCTTTGAACATTTTAGCCTCATTGCTTCAAAGACAATGCTCTCAGATCTGTGCCGTTATAGTTCTGGAATATTAGTTAAAACTCTGAAGTGTCTTTTCTGAAAAAAAAATCTTAGTAATAAACATGTTAAAAGGACCTAAGAATAGCCACATTTGACAGGCTATCTCCTATTTAAATATAGATCTTAGGAATATTTATCTCAGGTTCCCAATACGTCAGCTTAGCAGAAACGTTCTGAGGATCAGACAGGAGGCACAATGTGTGGGTAGAAGGAAAATATTTTCCAACTCTCAAGCTCCCAGATCTTTCACTATGATCATGAAGTTGATAGAATCACCTTTATGTGCTTTGAAGAATACAGCTATTTTATTGGATCCCATCAGGATCACAGATGAAACTTTACCTAACTTTCACATTCGGACAGTATGATATTATTAACAGACTCAGATTTTATAACAAATAAAACCCCCTTAATTAGGACTTCATCTCGTGATAGAGCTAAGATTCACAAGACATTTATTAGCCTTATAATTTCACTCCCCATGGGAAAGGATTGTCTCTTTTTGTCAAGAAGTGATGACAAAAGTATAAGCATAATAGCAATGGCATCTTTACCTCTGTTTGCAATGGTAACTGTGCTTTAAAGGAACAGAGGCCTTTTACAAAAAAGGAAACTAAGTAGTCTGGTGCCAATAGCTGGGAGACATGAAACCTAATGGTAATACCCTCTGCATTCATTTCTTCCTTGTGTACTTGTGGAGATGGGTTTTTTAAATCCTCATGTGAGGAATTCCATTTAAGAATAGCAATAGAAAATGACCCAAACCTAGGCTCTGGGAACTCACTGCATCTTTTCTCTCTCAGCTCTGGCAGTGCCACTAGAAACTCCATCCCCAAGAAAAAAGAAAAGACCTTGGGAGGTGGAGCGGTGTCTAAAATCTGGATCTGAACTTATAGTTGATCTCATATCCACTAAGATATGTAACCATCCACTTTAATTTGTGGATGCCCATGTCTTATATGAAAATAACTAAAAACAAAATGACCATTGAATAATGCCTTTTGCATGTTCAAACATCAATGTGTATAGCTAAAAAAAACCCTTCAAATCCCACATTTGATGCAATAGCATACAAATGAACAGCTACCTAAACCTCCAAGCAACCACATTGAAAAATAAACTTTCTCAAGCCTAGCCCTGAAAGATGACAGACAAGCAATTTGATGTGCAACCAGGGGGTTGGGAGGACCATTTCAAATTCATGGGTCCTCAGTGGAGATGGGCCCAAGTCCTGTGTTCTCAAGATTATAATGTAAGACCATCTCAGTTAAGTACCATGGATTAGATGGGCATGCCAGATACACCCATGCAAACTAAATGTGTCTTGCAGCATTTCAAATTCAAGGAGAGAACATGTATGCCTTAATAAGCAGGAAGACCATACTCTTATATTGAACAAGATAACCAGCCAGTCTGACAGATTGATCAGTATTTTACAGAAAAAGATAATGTGGTTGCTGAGTAGTGCTGTGGGTTGGGGGCATTCTCCTTATGTAGCTGAGGCCTGGCCTCACATGAGTAATTAACATGTAAAAGGAGGCCTTATTTCTTGGAGGACAGAGTTAGGGAGATAAACTGATCATTAGGCTGAAGTAAATAGGTTAGTAGGTTAAAAAGACAATGCCTGAGCCTGTTAAGATAAGAGGGAGAACTCCCAGGGAACCATTTACTAATGGACAAGATAAGTTACTAATGTAAAGAGGAGTTTGAGCATGGACAGAGCATGCTGCACAGAGATTGTTTCCTGCAAAGTGACCAATCCAATCCAAAAATGGGTGATGTAATGTATAATAAATGCAATGATATATGTATATGAAGGGAGAGCGTGTCTGTGTAACTTTGAAGATATGGTATACCCACCTGCTATGCTTGAGTCTGATCAACTCAATGTAGTTTTACTGTATGCATGAGTGATGAAATCTGGACTCAAACTGAGCTTTTTGGATCCCAGAGAACTGGATGAAGTGTTGTCCCAGAACTGAACATGGTGTTCTGGATAAGCTGAGTGGAAAAGGTCTCAGAACTCAGGAGATCTATTTGAATTTTGAGCCACCATTTTAGAAAATGTTCTTTGTGTCACTGTTATTCTATCTGGAGTTTAGAATAACAAAACTTTAATTTTGACCTTTTAGGTCCGTCTTTGTTTACAGCTGGAGTAGAACAAAATAAACTAAAATCTCTACCTGTTTCTGACATCTCCACCATGGATGTCTAGCCATCAGCTCAAGCTCTTAATCTTCTTCCCCCAAGCTGTCCCCACTACCTTCATTCTTTTTCATTGAGTGGACAACACCACAATCCTGCCTTGTCACTCTGCCCCATGACATCTTCAACTTGGACCTCTCTAGGTTCTCACATCCAGGCTATGCTTAAGTCTTGTAGATTCTTTCTGCATAACATCTCTAAGATATATGGCCCTTTCTATCCACCCACACAGCTAAAATTCTCATCTCGCAATTTGATTACTGCAACATCCTTCTCTCTGGCCCTGACAACTGCAATTTTGCCTGCAAGTAGCCATTCTGAATGCAGCTGCATGCGAATAGCCATTCTGAATGCTGCTACAAAGATAATTTTCCTAGCCTACTGCTTTGACCTTGTCACCCTCTCTTTGCATTCCTCCAATGACTCCCTCTTCTCTCACATCAAATATAAGCTACTTCACTTTCAAGACCTCTCATGGCTTACTCCCAGCCTACCTGTCCTCTCCCTTTCTGTACTGAAAGATAGACTCCCACCTCTGAATGGCTCTTGATGCATCCATAGCCCACTTGTTAAATTTTCACACAAGCACATTCTTGCTTTCTCCCATGATGCTGCTGCTCATGCCTGGGAGGAGCTTCCCATAAATCCCCATAAAACTAACACATGCTCAAACTCTCCTCTGCTGTGATGCCTACAAAAAACTTTCACACTTTTAGGCTGATGGTAGGCTGAGACCACTATCATGCTGACCAATATTATCTTACTGTTTTCTTTACTCCATCCTATGTCTCTCCACCTGTCTCCTCTTGTCTTCTACTTACATTATAAGCTCTTTGGGATGGGGAATGACTTTTCCCCCTGTGTTTGTACAGTGCCTAGCACAAAATATCGATGCTGTATCTACTCCTGAGATTTCCTGTCTCCCACATGTGAAAACCAGCGTTGGGTCCATATTTATCCACGTTATTAAGTCAAAGTATTTTGTATGACAGCTGTACCAGCTAAGGCTGCGCTCATGGTAATCAAATCTCATTCCTTGCCTAGAGAAGCTACCTTACTGATCAAACTGTTATAAGTTTTAGTATATGGAAGTGTTTGCTTCTCAGTCTCTTGTCCCTGTCAGCTCAGGACTCTCTTAATTTAAGTTGTGACTAGCTCCACCTTTATCTCTTATCTTATTTCTGCTAATGTTGCCCCATTGTCCCCTTTACCCTACCAGCCTCACTATCCCCTTCATTTTTCAGTCCCACTCTCATGCTCATGTCTCCTTCCATGTTGCTCCCTTGCCTGGAATGATCTTCGCTCCCTGGGGCTTATTGGTGCTATGATGATACAAATAATAAATAATGCTTGGATTTTTCCCGTCTCCTTTCATCACTTTCCAAAGTGCCTGTGGTTGCATGGAGGCTGTAATCTTCCTTAACTGGAAGCTAGCCATCTGAGAATTGGCAAGTCCTTTTGAATGTCTGGCCATCATCTTGTTGCTTTCAGGCATCTGCAGTATGAATAAACCAAACTTCCTGGCAAATCTTAACTGCCTTATGTTCAAGAACAATCAAAGTCTCAAGAGAATAGCTGTTGCAGTAGAACATAACATACAACCCACTTACATCTACTAAATGTGAATTTATAAATGCCTGTTTTCCTTGGTAAAGCCCAAAGGGTCATTGCTCCCGTCACAAAGGGGAGACTAGCTATAATTTATTGCATCTAGCTGAAAAAGAGACTTATGTATGCTGGTTAAGAATTCTACTTGTTTTCTTGATTGAAATATGTCATTCATGGACCAATGCTTCCAAATCTGTCTCCCTATGTTGACTTTACATTTATGGGGCTTATCTTGAAAATTGCTTACAAACTGTTATGGGTAGAACATATCCCAGCCTGGGACAGCCAAGAAAATGTACTTAGATTTCAGCAAGTGTCTTGTTAACTTTCCTTTTAAGGAAGGGCCATAAGCAAAATGGTTCAACTGGAGGTATTGAGAGATTATTTCTAAGGCCTATGTATTTCTGAAAGAAACTAGCTTCCTTAAAACAACTGAGATTCTTCTCACTCCTAGACGGTCAGGGCCTTCTCTTGGTATCTGTGGGGTTTCGTTTCCCTACAATCAGCATGATCTCTTGATGAATGGGGGAGGAAAAGTGAACTGATATATTAGGCTACAGATTGGCTATTGAATTCTGTGAATGGAATTTCCTCCAAGATCCATTCTACACATTCCTTTCCCCCCTTAGCTACTGTAGGTGGATGGATACCATGGTTTTCTGTATAGCTTCGTAATCTTTTTTTCTTTTTGTTCAGACATTTTAGTGGATTAAGGGTGGCTGTTTTATACTAGAAGGCTCATTGGACCTTGAAACTAGGCTATTCAGACCTCTTCAGGGAGAGCCTTAATGGGTTTGGGAGAAAAGACCCCACATATATAGACTAGCATCCACTCAAGGTCTCCTCCCTGTCTCTTGCCTTTTCCAAAAGTAATGTCACCATTTTGTAGGACATTGGTGGTTCTGCTAGACTAAAACTTCCCGGCCTCTGAATTTAGATGCAGCTTTATTCAGCCTTTTGTTGTGCCGAGGAATTACGTTAAAAATAATTTAGTGGCTAGCTTTAATGTCTTTTATACCCAATAGGTGTCCTGTGTGGATTTTAGATCTTGAGGAATAGTCCAACATGTCACATTATCTTTTCTCTTTTTGCTGATAGTCTTCACTATTGTGACCACCACTGGTTTTGTCTTACCTTGTTGGTTGAGACTTCCCAATTTATCATCATAAAAGTATTTCAAAAAGAAAAGGAGTACTTGTGGCACCTTAGAGACTAACACATTTATCTGAGCATAAGCTTTCGTGAGCTACAGCTCACTTCATCGGATGAAGAGAGCTGTAGCTCACAAAAGCTTATGGTCAAATAAATGTGTTAGTTTCTTAGGTGCCACAAGTACTCCTTTTCTTTTCGTGAATACAGACTAACACGGCTGCTACTCTGAAAAATATTTCAATTGTTTCTGGTTTGACTTCACTTCTGCTTCCATTTTCAGATCTGGCTGTTTTGAATTTTTGGTCTGTAAATGAAGCAACAGAAACTTGAATGTAGGTGCTTACATCTAAAGTTAATTACAGCTATTTCGCTTCACACATCCTGTGTTCTTTGGTATAGTGACAGATTTCTAGATGTGGAATAGTTTCATTGGTTAGGCTTCGTTGTTAGGTATAATGCTGATTGTTGCTGAGATCAGAAATGGATAAGTGAGGAAAAGGGCTAGTCTCTGTTACCTGGATTAGATGCTAACAGCCTCTAGTGGCATTGCACTCATTAAGAAGATGTCTCAAGGGTGGAGGGGGGAGACAAAAATAATGTCTGGTTTGGCCTCTAACAAGCTAAAGAAAAACATTTGAGGATAACATCCTGAGTTGGAGAGACTTGCATGTAACCATTGACCTTAGCATGCTGAGTTCTGACCTGCTTGTCATGCTGTGAGGGGCTTTGATATAATAATGTTGAGCACAGTATAAGAAGTTAAATAGTGGAGACATCACCCGTGCAGTAGGAATTGCATGATTGTGTATCTCTGAAAGTGCTCATAGATGAGAAACTGAAGGGACTGACTTTGGGACTAGCTCAGACACCGATTTGTTCGGTAGTCTGGAAAAACTGTGTAAGGACAATTCCACAGAAACCACAATGAATGGTTGTAATATGGATTTTGTATTAATGAAAGACAGTAATTTCTTAGCCCCAAATCCCTTATTTTAAAACAGATTTGAGGAACAAAATTATTAATTAAAAATTGTAATTTACTTTATAACAAAGTGCTCATTGCACCGACAGGCTCTGATAATTGTTTCTACACATATTTAAGTGAACTGCATCATGTTGACCGCCATTGGCTGCAACAAGAACACTCCCTGAATTCACAGCTACTCTAGTCTATTAAGACAGATACTAATATCCTTCACCCATTACTTGAGCAATAACAAAAGCAAGCACCCAACAATGTTAAACTACCTTAGCTGAATGAAGACAATTAACCTGTGCAAATTCCAGAATAAAATATCTGCCACTGGCCCTCCAACACATTAATCTTTTAAGTTAGATTCTTACAGTGCCTCAGATGATCTCTCCTGACATGGTGATGCAGAAGGAGATCACTTGTTTACCTAGAAGTTAAACTAGAAGTCTTTCAATATCAAAAACAGCACCCAGAAATTATAATGGGAAGCCAATAAAATTCCTGAGGTACTGATCTATGACCTCTAATGGTCATGCAACTGAAAAGGACCATCCTTTTTTATTTTTTTTGTTTAAATCTGAACACAGACTTCAGTCTATTGGTCTCAGGGTAAATAAATATACACACCCAATGGGAGGTAAAGTGAAATCCTGACTTCAAACCAGCTAGGTGGTGATCTGATCATAGCAAAGGCTCAGCCTTCACCCCCATGGTCACCCAACAATGAGATCCAGAGTTTGTCCATTAGTGTGTATAAATGGGAACCATTCTGGATACTCATGGTGGCCATGAGATCTTGAACCTACACTGAAGAGTAATTTTACATGTGGATACTGAAGGAGTCTACGACAGCAAGCCTCGGTGATTTCTACATCAGATCAATAAAAATGTTAGTTCACTCAAGGAGTCTGAGATGCAGCACAGCTTGATTCTATCCTATCCGGGACACATTCTCACAGAAGGAACATGTTCAAAATAGTCTAATTTTAGGGTGTTTTACTTCCCATCTATATTCAGATGTCAATTACACAGCTCCACCAACCCACTCTGTGCTCCCCTAAATATCTACAAGGCACTGGGAAGAGAAAACTAATTTATTTTAAAAAGAGACTTTAAAAAGAATTGTAACTGGGTTTCAGCATCCCAGGGGAGTACCGTAGCCATTGGACTAAAGCCTAGGACAGCACTACCTCTTCCCTCTACACTTCCAGTTTTGTGAATCTAGTCTTCCTTTTCTTTGCTCTAGTAAAAAATGCCTGAACTCAAAAATAATTTTTTCAAGTTGGATTGAAACAAAATGTTTTGTTTCAAAATTATCAAAACTTTTTTTTTCCCAGTTCAGTTGAAACTAGTCTGTGAACAAGACATGAATTTGTGAATCGTTGCAGCAGACCTCAAGTTGCATTTTTTGGAAAAATAGTTTATTTGCTGAAAATATTTCACTCTGCTCTAGTCAGAGGCTCATGAAGGGGAAACTTTTGTGGGTACCAAAACGGAGTTGGACCTGTGTAATTAACATGGTTGGAAGCTTGGGTGTTGCAGCTCAGCGATCCAGTGTGAGTAGTTGGACCTGGTGGCTGCACCCAGAATGAGGTGCAGGAAACAAGGCCTGTCACCTGACGGGAGCACTCAGAGGGAACTGAAAGGGGTCTAAAATGCAGTTTGTCCTCTAACCATGAGACACATAGGTCATAAGTGAAGATAATAATTATTTACAAGTAACAGTGCTCTTAAACATGACCCGATTTCACTAATGCCAACCTTAATTAAAACCCCAGCAAAAATAGTTTAGGTTCTTTGTTTGAATATATTAATCTGTCATAATAAATCAAACTTTCATCGGGATTATTCAGCACAGACTTCCCTTGTTAGTTTAATAATTCAGCACTCACTGCCTTGAACAGAGAACATTTTGACACTGGTTCATAGATCTTTCACTTTACGCTTTTCATCTTGTAGATCACACAGCAGCTAGTGACTGCAGAAGTTTGAATGTTGGCCATTAGTAACTGAGCTTTTTGTTAGATTAAATCTTGTTTCAATGGCAGGTCACAGACGGTATGTCAGGGGTTATGTCTCTCTCCTTGTCAATCATGTAGAGTGATACACGGAATAGCTGACCTTCAGGGCATGCTGCAAAGGCCCATCTTTTTGCCTGGGTGGCTTCAGAGTTTGGACTCTGATAGGGGTGATTGATTTGTGGTGAAACCAGGGGGAAGTCCTACTACTGGTTATGTTGGCGATGGACTTGAGCTAAGGGTTTGATGCAGTTTTTTGTTTTAAATAATGTCAAAGGCAATCGAAGAAGCTGTCTTTTTTATATTAAAAATAACAATAAATAAATGTCTCAGATCAGTTTTCCTTGTATGTTAACAATTTGCCTTTAAATACTAAATGGAGCTACTATATATGTCAGACTATATATGTATGCTGAAAAAGGTCTCAGAGTAACAGCCGTGTTAGTCTGTATTCGTAAAAAGAAAAGGAGTACTTGTGGCACCTTAGAGACTAACCAGTTTATTTGAGCATGAGCTTTCGTGAGCTACAGCTCACTTAGAATCATAGAATCATAGAATCATAGAATATCAGGGTTGGAAGGGACCCCAGAAGGTCATCTAGTCCAACCCCCTGCTCAAAGCAGGACCAAGTCCCAGTTAAATCATCCCAGCCAGGGCTTTGTCAAGCCTGACCTTAAAAACCTGTAAGGAAGGAGATTCTACCACCTCCCTAGGTAACGCATTCCAGTGTTTCACCACCCTCTTAGTGAAAAAGTTCATCGGATGCATAGCATATTGTGGAAACTGCAGAAGACATTATATACACACAGAGACCATGAAACAAAACTTCCTCCCACCCCACTCCCCCGCTGGCAACAGCTTATCTAAAGTGATCATCAAGTAGAGCCATTTCCAGCACAAATCCAGGTTTTCTCACCCTTCCCCCCCCCCGCCCCCCCCACACACATACAAACTCACTCTCCTGCTGGCAACAGCCCATCCCCCTTTGAAACTCCTCTTTATAATGCGCATGATAATCAAGGTGGGTCACCTCCAGCACTAATCCAGGTTTTCTCACCCCCCCCCCCACACCCCCCCCTCCAAAAACCACACACACAAACTCATTCTATTTTTCTCTTGGAAAATACCTTCCAATGTGCTTGATGTTGTCACATTTAGACTTGAATTCTGTTTCTCACTAAACTGTGGTCATTTATTTTTTAAAATCTACTGCAAATTAGTATTGAAGACTTGGGTAAAATTTTTCCAATGAACCAAGTGACTTAGGACCCTAAGCCTCATGGACTTGCGTGACTTTGTCTTCCAGTGGGACTTAACAGTCGATGACACTTAGTCTCCTAAATCACTCAGGGGCCTTTGGAAAAATTTACCCCAAACTGGGAAACAGATTACAGGTCATAAAATAGCTCTGCGGCTACCAAGGATCTGCATCTTTCCTGTGCTTAATTCTATGCATGCATACAATCCCACTTAAATCAATGAAATTATTTACATATAAAGTTAAGCACGTGTAAAAGTGTTTGCAGGATCACAGTCTTAGTGTATATTGCCTTTATAATCACTATGATACTAGAGAGAGACTTCTAAAATATACATTAAAAATTTGTCATGAGACGGCTGGATGGGGAAAAATATACAATTATCATTTTCTATGTAAAAAATTCATAATGCAGTCTTAACTAATGTGCTGCTATCTGAGTATCATAATAGTACTAATATATGTTATAGCTCACAGTTGTATACGCATCTAAGGCAAATACAGCACAAATAAAGCTTTGGAAAAACATTCAAGTTTTTCTTACCATCCTAAGAACCCGTTATGTTTCCTAATCACAATGCATGATTGTGATCCCTTCTCTGAAGATAAACTATGCTAATTCTATGGTATCATTTTTTGGATTCTTGCAAAAATACTAGTGTAATTCTCCAGAAAAAATTGAGATACAGATTACAGTAGGTTACAATGAGTGAGCGCACTAATCATTTTCTATGCAGCCTTGGGCTTCCAATCAAGGAGATGATAAATACCCAAGTCAGAATCAGTTTGTACATGATTGCTTCAACTTTGAAAATGTTTGAGTTCACTACTGATAAGTGATAGCTCCCCTAAGCCTCCCCCCCAAAACTGTGCAAGTTTGCAGAGGTCATCTAACTATCACTTGTCAACAGGTAAGTCTGCCTTATCTGCTTTTTTGTGTATTGACTGTTTTTAATACTGAATGACCCAGTCCTGCCTTGGTTGGTCTGACACCTCTATCTTTAACCACTGTGGAACAGAATTTACTGCTAAAAGAACATAGTCACAGATTAATGCAAGTTTTCTATGGGTAGAATTTATGCAAGGTAATGTCCGGCTACTCAAACATCCTCTGTGGAAGTCACAGTGAAAACAGGTATCCAGATGTACCATGTGCAGCACTTTGATCTATCCGCAAACTTCTGGAGTCGTGTAGAGAATTATGGAGGAGTGTGCAACTCAGAAGAGGCCGTGCAACTCAGAAGAGGCCATGCAAAACGCTCTTGAAGTTGTTGAGATCCACTTTGTCTGAGTGGAATAACAGTCCTGTCTGTTGTGGAGGATCAGGGCTTTGGACGCCTGAACCTTTTAGAAACTTGGCATCAGCTCTGCTCCCACAGTCCTTTTTTATTTGAAATAACATCATTCTTGATAGAGTTGAATGATTGTTAATCAACTGAATAGAAACAATAGGGCTGCCTTATCTATGGGTTGTGTTAAGGCTCCACCTATAATTTATCTACAGTGCTGAACGACCACACATGGCACCTAGCCTAGAATCACTCTGATATTGCATGTCTGTACTGAGCTGCTTTTGTAGCTCTATAAAAGGTAGCTACCGCAATCTTTCCTAAACATACATGAGCTCTATCTGTTGCTATCCTTTGCTTTCGTGAGCACTAGCTTTCTCCTGAGCAAAAAAGAAAGGGTGGGGGAAGGAGTTCACAGAAACAAATTGGGGTTTTAACTGTATGATTCAAAATAAAGGGTTGTATTTATCAATGGCATGTATATATTGTAAATTGGTATTAAAGTAATGCCTAGAGGCCTCAACTAGGGTTGAAGGCTCTATTGTGCTGAGGAAGCTTATAGGAAGATGAAACTCCCTTACCCAAGGAGCTTTCACAAAAAGACCAAGGAACGGGGAGTAGGAATCATATCAAGGGCGCTGGAACCTTTGTAGAGGTGGAGGGGTCAAGGCTGAAGTGCCATCTCCCTCTCTGTGACTGGCCGCTCCAGTGGTGAGCCAGCTTCCCTCTCTTCTGGTGCCACAGCAGCCCCTGGTGAGCGAAAGATGTAAGTGCAGCACCTTCCCGGCAGAATCATAGATTCTGCCGGGGAGAAAAACATCCTTAGGGAACATGAATTCTGCACTTATGTTTTTTTTTTTTTATTAAAAAGTGTGATGAGGGCCATGGCCCCCTGGCCTCCCTTTCTCTGGCACCAGTGCATAGGATAAAACATGCAATAAGAGTATGTACCGTGGTACAAGTATTGTTAGTTCCACTCTTTTCTTTTTGCAGACAAAAAACAATCAGTATGCGCAATTTTATATTTTCTTATGCATAAAGCATCTGGGATCAAACACCATTGATACATAATCACCCCCCATGGATACATAATTTCATAGTGATTTTTCTTGGATTCAGTTAGAAATCAATGAAAGATTTGCACATTTTCAGACATCTCTCTTTTAGGTCAAAAGAGTCTTCTAACTTCTCCCAAAGTTCTGAATAACCTTTTGTGTATATGAAGGCTTATGCTGGAATGACATATTCTAAAATTTTTCCTGGAATCATGCTGAGGCTGACAAATGCCTCTAAATGAGTTTTAATAGTAGAGTATTAATAAACTGAGTATTTTTATCAAAGATTTTTAGGTCTGGGATGAAAAAAAAACTTAATTTTCTGAGATGTCAGAAAAAATTACATATTTCCATGCACAAATTATGGATAGAAAGCTGTTCTTGTATGGTGTATGAATACGTGCATGTAACAGTCCATTAGTTCTCAATGCAATGTGCTCCCTCGAGAGTTAGTTGTTTGGTATGTATACCATGGAATAATGAAAAAAGAAAAGGAGTACTTGTGGCACCTTAGAGACTAACCAATTTATCTGAGCATAAGCTTTCGTGAGCTACAGCTCACATAATCACTTATGCTCAAATAAATTGGTTAGTCTCTCAGGTGCCACAAGTCCTCCTTTTCTTTTTGCGAATACAGACTAACACGGCTCCTACTCTGAAACATGGAATAATGAGTTGTTCTTATGATGGAATTTATGCATTTGGGAGCCAGATGGAAGCTGCTGTATATCAGGAGTCACTTTGTAGGGAGGGAATACTGTACAAGTTTTAAATGAATGTCCTTTTTGCAGCTTGTTGTAGCAATGCAGAATGCATTATTGGTACAATACAGTATGCTAATCTAAAAAAATAAACTAAAGATGTGAGACATGTAATTCTGTTTGTGACATGACAGAACTATGTGATAAAAGGGAACTGGAAACTTATAAAAGTAAGAAGTGAGACTAAAAAAAGATATTCTTAGAAATGTAAACCACATTTTTTGCCAGGAAAAAACCCCCAAAATCAGAGTGCAGTAAAGAATTACTGGCCTTTATGAACTAATTACTTCAAACAGCCTAGGAATGCTAACAGCCCAGCAATGATAAACAAATGGAGAAAAGATTTGTATCTTGTTTGCTGTATTTTAATTTTCATGTCAATCAACCTACATTGTTTCCGTAAAGATGCACATGGCTTGGTTACCTCGTAATCAGTCAAGACAGGGCATTTAATGGTATAAAGTTTATAGAAGGTCATGGCCTAAAATGCTTTAGTAAGCAGGTGATTACACACAAAATTATCAATTCAACCTCTTTTGTCACTAATGTGTTGGTGGACCGAGCAGCAAGAGGGTGAGGAACAACACAGATGAGTGAATCTTGTCTCTGTCACTCCAGTTTATTGTAACAAGTGGACAAGACTGGATTTTGCGTCACCTACCTTGAGGACTCAAACACTGCTTTAAGGAGCTAGACTCTCCAACCAAGGATTTGATGAGGAACCAGTGCTGGATATAGTATCTTTCTCCGCATACTAGAGAGGGGACATCCTTTATAATCTTAAGTCTCTAGGGAGGACAGCAAGATGACAATCTTAGCTATTGGAGTGGATTCATTATATAAAGTCATAGAAATTCTTGTCTACATGATTGGAATAGATAACTGGAAGAAAAGAGTGCAGTTTTCAAGAGCAGATTAGTTTTGCACCATTTTTCTTTCTCATTACCGTCTTTGTCATGAAAATGGATATCCTTTATGCCATTTTCTGTTTGCCTCACAGTCATTACATTCGAAATGTTATCACTATTGATTTTTCAATTTTTGCAGTCCTAAAGCTTGATATCATTTTATTCTCATTATATATTGTCTGTCTCAATTTTGTGACAAAGATTGTAATCCAAGTAGAATGTGGTAGAAAATTTAGCTTTTTCCTGACAACCTAGAGATGGTATTAAAAAAAAAATAGTTACAGTAGGAAGCCATTTCCAGGACAGTCTCACTCTGATATTAATATCTTGAGTGTAGGAGCTGAAAGAGATCAGAAAATTTCATAGAAGTGTAAGGCCAGAAAGGACCATTATTTACATTTTGTCAAACTTGATGCATGCTACAGGCCTTAGAACTTAACTCAGTAATTCCTGTATCAAGCCCATAAGGTGTGGGTCGAGTAGACCATATTTTTTTAGAAATGCTATTTTAGATCATATATTGATTTAATATTTTCAAGTGATGTAGAAACCACCACAGCCCTTGGTAGGCTGTTCTAGTGGATAAACACATTCACTGTTTAAAAATTTGAACTTCATTTCTCTTGAATTTATCTGGCTTCAGCTTCCGGTCACTGGATCTTCTTGTTTCTTTGTCGGCTACATTGAAGAGCCCTCTACTATTTAGCCTTAGAACTGCAAGCAAGGTCGTTCCATTAGGATATCCAAAATAGTCATAGGGTCTTGTAGGACCCCCAATTTTAATTCTCAGTCGAGTCACTCAGCACCTTCAACGCAGAGACCACAGTCAAGGGCATGGGATTAAGACCCCCCCACCAAAAAAAAAGAATTATTAATCCTCTATGAGATTAAGAAATGACATAGATGTATAAATAGGATTAGGATGGAAACCAAAGAGCTGTAACAGATGTGGAGACATTTGCTTCTCTTCTCTTCCCCATCTAAACACACATGAAAACCAACTCTATAAAATGTGCTTTTTGCAATCTCACTATACCCCTGTAATGAGATTAGACGATGAAATATAGGAGGTAGGTTTCAGAGCAGTATTTGTTAAAATAGAACTGTATTTCAGTTAAACTCTTGAGTTCCCTATGCACATACGGCACTTCTCTAGCATATTGGTACCCATTTCCTTCAAGGACAACAGCACATTTAGAGCCCATACAGTTTCCTGCAACATCTACTCACTGTGTTATTCAAGTTCTGACTTTAGAGGACCAGAAACCCTGACTGTGCAGAGTTTGCTGGCACTCAGGATTAATGTAAACATGCGGTACCACATAATAGAAGGATACTGTATGGTATGTCCTGAGATCTTGTGTTCTTATGAGGTCTCTCTGAATGTAATGGCTATGCCTTTTCCACTTCTATAGCTTACCAAACTGGTTCATGCCTTCATTTTAGTGTCTATTAAAGCACAGCGTTAAGATGGGAAGTACGTGCTTAGAGGCACTGAAAGAAGTCATTTTGATGCTTTTCTGTTTTATGATCGTGTGGAGAATTGCACGTAGTCAAAGTATAGAACCAGGAAGAGAGCAAGCCACTGCAGTACATGCCATTAATCAGTATAGAGTTAAAAGATTATAGTATTATTAATGCCAATCAGTATGGCTTTAAGGGGAATAGGTCTTGTCAAACAAACTAGATATTGATTTTTGATGTGTTTACAAGTGTGGTTGATAAAAATATAATTGTCTTGACATAACATATTTAGATTTCTGTAAGGCATTTGACTTAATCCCACATGATGTTCTGATATATATATGTATAAAAGCACTATACAAAACCAGTGTAGCCCATATTACATGGATTAAAAACTGGTTAACTAGTAAATTAGAAAAAAGAAATTGGGATTTCTAGTGGGTTCCCACAGGAACTTGCTAGTCACTATTTTTATCAATGATTTGGAAGAAAATATAAAATCCTTGTTGGTAAAATTTGCAGATGATGCACATTGATGAAATGGTAAATGATAGGGACAGGTCAGTAATAGAGACCTGTCTGGATCTCTTGGTAAAGTGAGCTTTTTAACTCCACCAAATGCAAAGTCATACATCGAGGAGCAAAGAAGGTAGGTCTATAAGCTGGGAGACTGTATCCTGGAAAGCAGCAACTCTGAAAAGAACGTAGTAGTGAGGGTAGATAATAAATTGAACATGAACTCCTAGTGTAGTGATGTAGCTAAGAGGGATTATAAGTAGGGTAATACAGTAGTAAGTGGAGGTGGTATTTTCTATGTATGAAATTGGTGAAACTGTTAGTGGAATACCATGTACAGTCCTGGTATCAACACTTCAAAAAGGATTGAAAAATTAGAAAAGGTTCAGAAAAGAGCTACAAGAATAATCAGAAGCATGGAAAACCTGCCATATACTAAAAGACTAAAGAAGCTCAATTTATTTAGTTTATCCAAGAGAAGGTTAAGAGGTGAATTGATCACTGTCCCCCATTGTCTGCCATTGGGGAGAGATTTTACGCAAGATGGCTCTTTAATCTAGCAGAAAAAGGCATAATGAGACCAGCTTTCAACTATTGAAGCTAAAGATGTTCAGGCTGGAAAAAAGGCTTTTGTTTCTTTTCTTTTTTTTTTAAACAGTGAGAGTAATTAACCACTGGAACAACTTACTTAGGGATGTGGTAGATTTTTAGGTCACTTGTGGTCCTTAAATCAAGATTGGATGTTTTTCTGAAAAGAGATGCTACATCTCAAAAAGTTATACGTTTGAAGCAGAAATTACGTTGTAAGGTTCTAATGCCTGTGTAATACAGGAGTCAGACTAGATGCCCATAATGCAGGGGCACCATTTCAGATTTTGGTGGGGGGAGCAACTTTGACCATAATCCCAGGGGCTACTTTGGCACTTGAAAATTCTAGGTTTTTTGGGCAGATAACTTAGCAATTAGCTGACAGGAGCACTGTATCTAATTCCCATTGAAAAGAAAGAAAATTAAATATTAGACCCACTCAGCTCTAATACTAACATGTTCTGACATCTTGTGGTAAGTCACTTAAGGGACACTGGTTACGTTTAAAATGTTAATGTATATTCTTTGTTACTAACTGCAGAGAGAGAGACCCCATCAGGACTCCTGGGTTCTATCTCAGCTCTGGGAGGGGAGTGCAGTCTAGTGGGTTATGCAGGGGGGGAGGGGGCGAAAGCAGATACATCTGGGTTCTATATAAGAACATCAGAATGGCCACATTGGGTGAGACCATGGTCCATCTAGCCCAGTATTCTGTCTTCCAACAGTGGCCAATACCAGGTACTTCAGAGGAAATAATCAGAACAGGTAATCATCAAAGTGATCCATCCCGTCATCCACTCCCAGCTTCTAGCAAACAGAGGCTAGGGACACTCAGAGTGTGGTGTTGCATCCCTGCCCATCCAGCTAATACTCATGGATGGACCTATCCTCCATTAACTTAGTTTTATTGGAACCCTGTTATAGTTTTGGCCTTCACAACATCCCCTGGCAAAGAGTTCCATAGCTGACTGTGAAGAAATATTTTCTTTTGTTTGTTTTAAATCTGTTCCCTATAATTTCATTGGGTGATCCTTAGTTCTTGTGTTATGTGAAGGAGTAACTAACATTTTCTTATTCAAATTTTTCACACCAGTCATGATTTTATAGACCTCTATCATATCCACCCTTAGTCATCTCTTTTCCAAGCTCAGAAGTCCCAGTCTTTTTAATCTCTCCTCATACGGAAGGTGTTTCATATCCATAATCATTTCTGTTGCCCTTCTCTGTACCTTTTCCAATTCCAATGTATCTTTTTGAGATGGGATGACCAAATCAGCACTCAGTATTTAATATGTGGGTGTACTGTGAATTTATATAGAGGCAATATGATATATTCTGTCTTATTATCTATCCCTTTCTTAATGATTCTCAATATTCTGTTCACTTTTTTAATGGTTACAGCACATTGAGCAGATGTGTTCAGAGAACTATCCACAATGATGTCAAGATCTCTTTTTTGATGGGTAACAGCTAATTTAGACCCCATAATTTTATATGTATAGTTGGCATTATGTTTTCCAATGTGCATTACTTTGCATTTATCAACTTTTCATCTGCCATTGTGTTGCCCAATCACCCAGTTTTGTGACATCCCTTTGTAACTGTTTGCAGTCAGCTTTGGACGCAACTATCTTGAATAATTTTGTATCATCTGAAAATTTAGCCACCTCACTGTTTACCCCTTTTGCCAGATCGTTTCTGAATATGTTGAATAGTACTGGTTCCAGTACAGACCCCTGGGGGACACCACTAGTTACCTCTCTCCATTCTCACCATTTATTTCTACCCTTCTACCCTTTGCTTCCTATCTTTTAACTGGAGGGCCTGGTAATGCTTTCTGGATCATCTAATGATCCTTAATTTACTTTAATGACAAGCCTTTTGTTATCTTAATCACCCTGCCTCTGTTTATAAACAAACTCCCGGCCCAAAAAGCAGAAGCTGGGAGTAGCACAGAACTCCTCACATTCCACACACAGGTTTCAGAGTAGCAGCCGTGTTAGTCTGTATCCGCAAAAAGAAAAGGAGTACTTGTGGCACCTTAGAGACTAACAGATTTATTTGAGCATAAGCTTTCGTGAGCTACAGCTCACTTCATCGAATGCATCCGATGAAGTGAGCTGTAGCTCACGAAAGCTTATGCTCAAATAAATTTGTTAGTCTCTAAGGTGCCACAAGTACTCCTTTTCTTATTCCACACACAGTTAAGAGCTCCATCTGGGGCTAGGGCGTGGGCTGTGAGCAGACCTCAGGTATGAAAGTCAGGGGAGGGCGGTAGAGCCCTCCCTTGCCCGCCCTAAATGGTGCCCCTGCCATAATGGTCTCTTCTGGCCTTTGTCTATAAATCTATGATAAAAATTGTACTGAATGGAAGATATTATAGTATTCAGATTGAACAGAATTTTATCAAAAAGGTCATAACGTTACAGGTTCTGGATTTTTAAGCAAACTTTTATATAACCCTCCTATCTGCTTGATCTGACTTTCAGTTTCCCACCATGCATACAGCATCCTCATGCAACTTGCCTTACATTAGAAAAGAAGTAGAAAAATTGTGTTGTAAACATCAAGCTGTAAGGAACAGGAGAGATTCCTAACTTATAAAGATCTCTGGACACTGGCAGAGCAGTGGGAGTTAAATCAAAACAAAACAAAACACTAACAAAAATAACCTGATCAGACCAAAGCGAACAAAAAATTGAAACAAAATCAAGCTTGTTTCAGACAAATCAAATTTTCATGTAGGTTAGTTAACATCCCTATAATGCAATTAATTTGAAATATTTCAGGTCACGTGGCATTATCTCATAGACTACAATGTAATGTTTTCCATTCAGGGTTGAGCCTACGTCCCAAACTGTAATGCACACTATTTAAGTAAACTAAAGCTATTCAGAGTTTGCAATTGGCTGACATGTGGTGGTAGAGTTTACTGATTACTTTCTCCTTTTGAATTCTTCCCTTGTACTCCATTTTTGTTAGTGCTGTGTTTAAGTAGCAAGCCTTCAGATGCAAGGTGCCACTGGAATCTTTGTTGTTTTTGTGGATACGGCCTAACACGGCTAGCCCTCTGAACTTGCTAGTTGCCTTGTCTCTGAAGTGGTACCAGACAGTGATTGAAAAACAGGCAGTCTTCGTTTTGACAATTAGCAGTGAGGTACGGCACATACTCCATGATGTATTGTGACCGATAAACTGCCTTTATATGTAGTGTGTTTGGTGGTGAAATATTCTGCAAGACTATTTGTCACAAATAATATACTAAGCTAAATACACGAAATGATTTATCTCCTCTCTCTCTTGTTTGGTTTAAATATACATTGCATGGTTTGACAGCTCCGTACCACTGCGGCCAGGCCACCTGTCCCTGATGGAATCCAAGTCATTCTTTCCAAAAATACTAATGCAGCTCAGACAAGCAACTTGGCAGTAGTGCTTGAAGACCATAAATATTCATCATATCATGATGTCAGAATGGGACAGCAAGATATATTAATAAATCTGGCCCAATTCTTTAAAACTATGTATCTACAAACAACATTTCACTTTCAAAATTTGAATGGTGCACCTTGACCTGCCACATCTAGCAAGCCTACATGTAGCATAGGGATGGGTAAGATGGGCAAGGCCAAGGATACAATAGGACTGATTTGGAAACTGTTTTAACCAGTGTCTCCCAAACCGCTGGTATACATAGCTGCAATAGTACTTTTGGTTTATGTGCCACTGCCAGGCCCTACACCAGCTATACTACTGCCTAGCTTCCCTTTCGTCTTCTGTCTTTTCTGATTCACAGTCACTCTCATGCTGCCATTGAATGCTCGGTTGTGATTGTGGGACTGAGATTTGGAGTTGCCTAGGTAAGCTAGAGGATACATAAATTAACAAGTGTAGAGCACTGGGTGTCCATGTCGGCTAAACTGGGACAGTTGCCTCAAAATATAGGTAGCTGCTGGTTTTGATTATTTAGATGGGAGAGAGACAGGAAAGCAAATGTGTGTGTAAAGACTGTGTGAGGGTGAGAAAATAAATCTCCCTCCTTTTGCCCCCACAATGTTAGATGGAATTATGCAACTTAGAAATCTCTTTCTTGGTCAGACTTTGCAGGAGGGGAAAATCCAAAGAGAAAGTAAGTGCTTCTGTGTTTCTATCTCCCTTTTTGATGCCATCTGATATGCTGCAAAGGGGGTGAAAGGGTAATAAATCCCCTGAAGAGTGCTGTGTGGAAAGAGCTACTTTGCAAAACATCATGACAGGCTGCATGATGACTGTCTGGGTCAAGGCCGATATTGATTGAGATGATGAAAAGCCATTTTAGAAATATTAGTGCGTAATGTTCAAGAGAGCAAAGAACAAAATTGCTTCTTTTTATAGTAAATATGGAGGTAGGGCTTCTCAAGTTTCCATATCCATGCAGATGGAATAAGTAAACACCCAGATTGGTTTTAATAAACTATCTGAAACAGTCTTCTAAAGGTAAAAGGAACTGCATTTGTGAGCATCCAATATTGCTCATTTGCATTATATTTCTACTGAAATAAGCTGGAGAACAGATACATTGTGTTCGTGGGACAATTGTGCAAATGAGGGATCAAATTCACCAGGGCATAAGTGGGCAAAATTCTGGCTGCAGGAAAGTTGTACCCATTTACGGCAGCAGTAAATTTGGCCCAGGACATGGAGCTGCTGAGGATCTCCTTTCGGAGTAGCTGCCGTGTTAGTCTGTATTCGCAAAAAGAAAAGGAGTACTTGTGGCACCTTAGAGACTAACAAATGTATTTGAGCATGAGCTTTTGTGAGCATCCAATGAAGTGAGCTGTAGCTCATGAAAGCTTATGCTCAAATAAATTGGTTAGTCTCTAAGGTGCCACAAGTACTCCTTTTCTTTTTGAGGATCTCCTGTGCATCAAATTCAGTATAAACAAGTACTGCAGAAATAATGAAGAAACTTGCATGTAAGGGAAGAGTTGTAAGAAGGAAAGTATATCATTTCTCAAACAAGCCAAACTTCACAGTTAGTGTTGTGTTGATGAGGACAGCATGGTAGTGAACAAAGGGGAACCTTGTGTGATGGAAGAGGTATGTGATTCCAGAAACTAAACTGCATTTAAAAAACCAAAGTGCAAACAGATCAGAGTGAACCACAAACAAGAAAAAGAAGCTGGAAGGCTGTTAAACCTTTTCTCAGTCTCTTGCCTTGGCAATTATCTCTTGTTTGCAGAGCTTCCATTAATTGGAATGCATTTCCTAATGAAATTAGGCTGCCGGCCAGTATCAAGTCTTTACTGCTAGGGAAAACTTGTTCTTTCTACAGCTAAGCCATTGATTTTTGTTTGTGTTCTCATTCATCATGAGGCTGTTATGTGCCAAAAATTCCACATTCCATATCAGCTCAGACAGTACAAATTATTTGATTCCTTCCTATGAAAACTGAATTCTGCAACACAGCCCCATTTTCTATTTCTTCCCTTTTTTGTTTTTATTTTCAAGACTTCTTAATCACTATGAGCCAGTTACTGGTTTTCTCTCTCTACGTTTCTGATCGAACCCAGGACAATCTATCACAATGTGTGAAGCAGCTAGGAATCCTGAGGAAAAGGCTTTTTGTTTGGAATGCCATTTATAGCAGCAGGTCCCTAATTTAAAGGAGCCCAAACGTTGCCCAACTTACCTGGAGCACTAGGACTGCACTAAATCAGTCTAAAACTGAATACGTTGCCCCTTTTTCATTTTTTAAAACAGATCTATGACCTGTAGAAATGACAGGTCTCAGCATGTAGTGTTGCCTCTTGGTCTGAACAGGATCACAATTCAGTTCTGATTGCGAAATTCTGTGGACTGCGTTGTAGTCACCCATGTCCTCGAAGGATTTATTTGAAATACCAGATACACTATTTGCGAAATTATCCAGAAGGGGAAGACTGTAGTTACCTGGCCGGAGGGCCAAGCCACAAAGACAAGTACTCTGAGTCATGGAGCCAGAGAGAGAGATGGCAGGGCATGCAGCAGAAGGGGGCATCAGACCTGAGTGGAGCTATTCTCAGATGCACTCACAGGGAGGTGCCCTTACTGGGGAGTAGACCACCCGTGACAATACCTTTTCTGTCAGACTGAATTAGTTTCAGGAAGTAGTCTATAAACTACATAGTTGATTATACATATTGGTACTAATCAACCTTAATGAGACATGGGAAATGTATAAAACACGTACTGCCATTATGATAGACTTTAAATAAACAATAGTGTACTACTTGTTCTATAGGACTCCTGGCATTGCACAGGACATGCAGTTAATAAGGCAGAAAATTGGAAGAGGAGAGGGCCTTTTTTGTGTTTAAGGCATTGCCCAGGATCAAGGAGAGGGGTTGTGATTGTGGTTCTGCCACAGGCTTCCCATGTGATGTTGGGTAAGACTATTATAATACATTTGGACAAAGTGTCCAAATTAGGATTACACAGCCAACCTTAATTCTGGCACTTAACTTGGAGTACTTGACTTTGCAACCTTAATGTTCTTTTTAATATAGTTTCTATATGTAATTTGTGTCTATAGTACCACATGTATACACACACACACACACACACACACACACACACACACACACACACACACACACACACACACACACACACACACACACACACACACACACACTAACTGTTGATATTCCTTCGCCCTAAATGACATTCATTTATTTTTCATATACTTTGTCTTAACGCTTTCTCCTTATAGGTTTCAGAGTAACAGCCGTGTTAGTCTGTATTCGCAAAAAGAAAAGGAGTACTTGTGGCACCTTAGAGACTAACCAATTTATTTGAGCATAAGCTTTCGTGAGCTACAGCTCACTTCATCGGATGCATACTGTGGAAAGTACACAAGATCTTTTTATACACACAAAGCATGAAAAAATGGGTGTTTACCACTACAAAAGGTTTTCTCTCCCCCCACCCCACTCTCCTGCTGGTAATAGCTTATCAAAAGTGATCACTCTCCTTACAATGTGTATGATAATCAAGTTGGGCCATTTCCAGCACAAATCCAGGTTTTCTCCCCCTCCCACCCCCCCACAAACCCACTCTCCTGTTGGTAGCTTATCTAAAGTGATCACTCTCCTTACAATGTGTATGATAATCAAGGTGGGCCATTTCCAGCACAAATCCAGGGTTTAACAAGAACGTCTGGGGGGGGGCGGGGTAGGAAAAAACAAGGGGAAATAGGTTACCTTGCATAATGACTTAGCCACTCCCAGTCTCTATTCAAGCCTAAGTTAATTGTATCCAATTTGCAAATGAATTCCAATTCAACAGTCTCTCGCTGGAGTCTGGTTTTGAAGTTTTTTTGTTGTAATATCGCAACTTTCATGTCTGTAATCGCGTGACCAGAGAGATTGAAGTGTTCTCCGACTGGTTTATGAATGTTATAATTCTTGACATCTGATTTGTGTCCATTTATTCTTTTACGTAGAGACTGTCCAGTTTGACCAATGTACATGGCAGAGGGGCATTGCTGGCACATGATGGCATATATCACATTGGTGGATGTGCAGGTGAACGAGCCTCTGATAGTGTGGCTGATGTTATTAGGCCCTGTGATGGTGTCCCCTGAATAGATATGTGGGCACAGTTGGCAACTGGCTTTGTTGCAAGGATAGGTTCCTGGGTTAGTGGTTCTGTTGTGTGGTATGTGGTTGCTGGTGAGTATTTGCTTCAGGTTGGGGGGCTGTCTGAAGGCAAGGACTGGCCTGTCTCCCAGGATTTGTGAGAGTGTTGGGTCATCCTTCAGGATAGGTTGTAGATCCTTAATAATGCATTGGAGGGGTTTTAGTTGGGGGCTGAAGGTGACGGCTAGTGGCATTCTGTTATTTTCTTTGTTAGGCCTGTCCTGTAGTAGGTGACTTCTGGGAACTCTTCTGGCTCTATCAATCTGTTTCTTCACTTCCGCGGGTGGGTATTGTAGTTGTAAGAATGCTTGATAGAGATCTTGTAGGTGTTTGTGTTTTGTAGTGGTAAACACCCATTTTTTCATGCTTTGTATGTATAAAAAGATCTTGTGTACTTTCCACAGTATGCATCCGATGAAGTGAGCTGTAGCTCACGAAAGCTTGTGCTCAAATAAATTGGTTAGTCTCTAAGGTGCCACAAGTACTCCTTTTCTCCTTATAGACATTAAAGCTACTTAAATGATGTAAATAAGGGATGTTCCTTAGTAATCAACATCAGGAAACAATGCTGTTGTGAGACGGGCTGAGAGCCAGGAAATACTGAGAAACATTATAGCTGACAAGCAGAGGTTGGCATGGTCACCAGCACTAACTTGTGGTGGGCAACAAAATCATTAGATAGGTTTCCATAGCCAACTGGAGGAGGCCACAGGTTGCTTACTAGAGAACTAAAAATGGTTTGTGTTGTAGAGATACAGATGGAAGACTAGTAAGCCCAGGGCACACATGGAGGAAAATTACTCTGAGGTGGAAGCTTTGCAGTTGAGAATAGGCTGAGAGGAAGGGAAGCAAAGTGACAATTGAAAGGCAAATCAGGCTGTTGACATAGGTGGCCACTCCCCCAAGCTACGTGTTTACATCTATGCCGTCAAAACATTTATCCAACAAATTTGTATTAATATTTTATTATTTTACCATTGCTATAGAAGATCAATTAATGTGTGTGTGTGTGGAGTCCTCCTTCCCTTTCTATCAATAGCCAAATACTAACTTTTTCAGCCAATATTTTTGTTTACATTATTCAGTGTATTGTAGTCTTGGGCTTGGTTATGGAACAGCTTGCATCCTGTATGCTACTGTCTTACTCAATTTCTGGATGTTATACTATAAAACAGTGACTGTATTTCCTGCCACCCTCGCAGCAGCAGCAGAAAGCAATGCATAGTCTTCATGCATTGTTGGTTTCTTTCCCCCTTTCCCGTAATTTGTGGGAATAACTGACTGCTCTCACATTCCCACTGAAATATCTGCAGAGAATGAAGAGGTTATATGTTTAGGGGGAAAAAAAATTACCACCATCTGAATATGCAGATTGACTGTGATGCTAGAACTGTACTATCATGGAGGATGCACTGATTTATCAGGAAATCAAATCATCAGATTTTCTCTTTGAAGTTTGAAATTCCATAACTCATATATTTGCAAGACCAAATTTCTGCTTTTTTTCTGGAACTGCACTGTCCATATCTTAAAAACATTTTATGTATAAGTATGAAAGGCAAGACAGATGCAAATAAACACAAACGTGCAGGGGTGTGAGATTGTATTGTGAGAGGCAATTATTGTACAGAAGCATGAGAACGGTAACTGCATATGTGGCTGCTGAAACATTAGTTCTTTTCGTTATTCTTAACCAAGGGAGATGGTACCTTACATTTGTGTTTTGCCAGCCTGTTTTCCCCCAGAGGTGACTCTTATAAAATGTACAATGAATAATAACAAATGATCAGTTGTAACATTGTGTAAGAGAACACACAGCTATGTGTAGCAGGCATAGCCAATGGACCTAGCACCTGCTGAGAGAATGGCAGCCTTTCATCCCTTCCAGAAATTTTCATTATCAACATCAGCTGTAGGTACGGCGGCGAATCTCCCTTGGAGACCCTGCTGAAGTTTCTCCTGAGTAACTATATCTGGAAGAGACTTGACATTTTAATTTCTTTCCTACTGATTTTGCCTGCTTACAATGCCTCAGGGCAATCTGGAAATTCATGATGGCTCTAACAACGCGATGGTATGTCCAACAGTCATCGGTTCCACATGGCCCTCGTGATGCAGACATCCTTCCAATCTCAAGCTCGGACAATAACATAGTCAAGAAGGTGTCAATGTCTGGGCATCTCCGGGTGGTCTTATACTTCTCACTTTGTCTAAAGATGGTGTCGGTGATGACCAGGCCACATTCTACGCATTTGCTCAGGAGGAGGATGCTGTTTGAGTTAGCCTTTCCTACTTCTTTTCTGATATTGCCATTCCAGAGATCTGACTCCTGCCCGACTCTAACATTAAAATCTCCGAGGAGAATGATCTTGTCCTCCTTGGGAATGTTGGTCAGGACCCGGTCAAGAATTGTTTCCTGACTTGCCAGAAAATATCTATACCTACTGTGGGCGGATCTGTGGTTCCAGGGTCAGACTCCTGAGTCCTCTCCGGACCCATATGTCAATCTGTGGTAGAGATCATCCTTGAATCAAGGGATCACTGCCGACAAGGAGCAGAGCACATAGAGTTGTTGAGCTATGAACAACCTTAGTGGTGGCAGATACTATATGTCAATGAAGAGAGTTTATTCAAGGCAGGGAAAAGGTCCCCCTTCTGCAGATGGGGAAAATAATATTCACACCTTTATATGTTTAAAGGAGTTACAGAGCAACCTCCAGTGGAGGAGAGGTCACACAAATGAATCCGTATTCCTCTGATTCAAACTCTTCCTTATAGGGACTGTCTTCCCACTTCCCGTTTAGAGCTGTCCAGCCACAGCAGTTCAGCAGCCTCCTTGGTTGCAATCAGAGCTAGTGGAACTTTTAATCTATAACATTTTTTTCTGTGGAAGATTCACACTTTTTGACACGCCGTAGACTGTGGCAGACTTCCCACACACCCATGTTGTACTGCACACTTTCTTGACTATACTCATTACTGTGACTTCTGTACAAAGTAGCTTTTTGAGACGTAAATGGATGAAGAAGTAGGGTTCTTGCATGAGTTAAACTCAGACCCTGATTCACATTTACGCTAAGGTTTCCTTACACTGCTCTAGTCTGAAAAGAGTCTTTGCACATCCTGAGGACTTAATTCTCAATCATGCCATGTGGGGAGTTCTGCTCCAGTTTAATTAAACTGGTTTTAAAGTTTAAACAAGTGCAAATTTGAATACACAGATTTTGTTGTTCTGAGAGGGTGGGACAAGAGTCAGTAATTTAAAAAAAAAACCTACTTTTTTTTTCAGAAGTGGTCAGGAAAAAAGTCTTTTTTCAGACCTAGCAAGAATGTTACAGCCAGCTTTGCAGAGCTGACTACGTACTCAAGATGAATGGCTGAGAAACTGATAAATGTGGTAGGTCACGTGTATGCCCACAGCTTGAGTTAATTTAAACTTACTTAAGGGTTTTCAAGTCTATTTAGCTGACAGTTGCTTTTTAACACCAGTGCATAAAAGGGGTTGTTCTTGTGCCAAGTAGTAGTTTCCTTTAAACTTTGCTGCAAGTAAATAAATGCATTCCTTAGCAAAACTGGTTCTAGAAGAGTTGCAATCTTTCAGTAAGGAATTTTTACTTGTACAACTGTGTTATTTTTGCTTTCTGCTAGTATGTCTGTAGTGCATGTGTAATATCCAGTGTGATGTTCAAGCTGCCATCCGCATAAGTGACATGCAGTGTGTGACTTGATGCCTTCCCCAATTAATTTACAAGTGTATGGAAGCTAAATCATTTAGCTGTTCATGCTTCCATCTATTTCCTGGTGTCCAGTCTTTGCTATCATCCTTTATTACTTTCAGATCTCCACAGTATGCAACTTCAAACTCTAAAACTTATTTTACCAAAAATAATATAATAAAAAAGAAACCCTATGGGCTACAGGAGTTGTATGTAGGCTGTAACTGATGCCAATATGCTTACTGCTGATATTTGTGTGGGTGTTTGCACAAGATTTCAGGTTTGTTTTTTAGTGGCAGTCTAGTAAGCACTCACTTTTGGAAACTAGCACCCTGCTCTTGCATAGAGCAAATTTCTATCAGCCAAGGCACAATATCTCTGTCAGATATTACCAGTCATGAGTGGAAGGGATATAATTTACAGATTGCAAATCAAAACTGTAGATACAGAATTGTATATGTTAAGCTTCTTAAAAGGGTTTTCATTGTCTGACTAGCTCTTCTGGCCCTGCCATTTGTCTGTGGGTATCTTGGCAAAGAGGCGATGTGCTCAAAGTGACAGCTCTTGGTGAACTGCTGAAATTCTGTATTTGGATATGTTGTCAGTAATTGAATCTCTGGTATTCTGTGCCTTGCATATTGTGACTTGATGTGGGCAATCACCATTCTACTGCTTATTAGTTTTCAAATTTCCATAAATATAGAATAGAAATCAATTAAGAGCAAACATGTTTCTTTGACAAATTCAGCTGCAAATTCTTTCCTTTGTCATGGTTGCTCTCGGACTTCATGAAGCTTTTTTTTTGTGCTTTCTGAAAGTAACTATATGCACCACAATCAGTTGTCCTTTCATCCCAGGCCAGGACAAAGTAGTGTCACTGGTGCTGATTAGCTGATTTGTTGGTGTCTTGACGGAGGTTTTCCATTAGGAGGAGTAATTGATGATGATCAGGTATTTCTCTGATGCAGTCCTATTTATTTACAAAGAACATACGCAAAGTCCTGTTTCTATGAACACAGTAGGAATCAAACGGTAGGAGACAATTTCTTTGTTTACAATTCCAAGCCTCTTTCCAGGCAACACTCTGCCCGAAAGTTATCCTAGCTTTTTGTCAGGATCATGCTACAAGTGCTTCTTTGGCAGTCTCTGGGGCTTCCTTGCTGCCTTTGGTCTGCTTCTGTGGTGTTTCTGCTGCTTCTCTTCCAGCCACCCACCCACCCAGAGCTACAATCAAATCAATTCCCCACCCCTGCAGTTATCAGACCCCAGGGGAACCTCTTGGACTGCATTGCCTAGCAACTACCCAGGCTTGCATGAACCATCTAGGCCTTGGGCAGTGGTTTTCCAGTTTCAGCTAACACTAAGCAGGAAATGTTACATATCAGGCTCCATGTTCCCACATGTAGCCTGAAGGGATAGCACCTATCCTGCCTAACAGCTTTAATGAGGTGGTGTGATTGCCTGACCCCCAGAAATATTTCAGTATTTCCTTTTGCTGGGTGTCTATGTATTGCTGGGTGTCTATGTAATGTGTATGATAATCAAGTTGGATAATCAAGCACAAACGATTTGTGCTTGATTATCCAACTTGATTATCATACACATTGTAAGGAGAGTGATCACTTTAGATAAGCTATTACCAGCAGGAGAGTGGGGTGGGGGGAGATTTTTTTCATGCTTTGTGTGTATAAAAAGATCTTCTACACTTTCCACAGTATGCATCCGATGAAGTGAGCTGTAGCTCACGAAAGCTTATGCTCAAATAAATTGGTTAGTCTCTAAGGTGCCACAAGTACTCCTTTTCTTTTTGTGGGAAGTATGTGATCATATATCTTAAAATGCATGCACATGAAAGGGGGGGGGGCAAATTAAGGTTGCATGGGAAACCTTAATTCTGGCATTCCTAACTTTTGAGTGCTTGAGTTTTCAACCGTAGCCTTCATTTAATTTTGGGCTTTTTTATTTTTAAAACAGTGACAAATTTCAGAAAGAAAATAATGTGCAAAAATAGATATTGAAAGCAAAGAGTTTGCAGTTTTTCTCGCTCCCCTCCCCTTTGTGTCTTCCCATTGATTAGGGGAAAAAGAACAAACCTAAAATGGGAGGAGTTTGCAGTGTAGCATTGGTAATCAATTGCTATACACTTTTCATGAGCAGAGGTGTTCCCATATGTATTGTGCAGAACTGAGAAGAGGAAAGAAAACTAATGTACCCAGTACATGGTAGCCAGAAGGAAGAGAAGAGAAGAAATTATTTATCTTCATCTGTTGTAAGAAACTGACTTGTAATTCATAAACTGTGTGATTTGATTTCCAGTGTAGCCTTAAATGAAAACTCTGACTTCCTGGAAAAATAGCTTGATCTACAGAACCAATATCAAAGGTATAGCCTCATTTTTATGATTTGAGTCTTTTCTAGTAACTCCCACTAATTTTTAACGATAATTACAGTAGGGATGTAGACTAACAAAACATCAAGATGAGGCTGTACAATATGAAAATCGCAAGGATGTGACAAATTGTTCAATAGGTTTTTGCTGACTATATTGCAGGTTGCACACATATCCTTCATATGTGTTCAAGCAGTAATTCAAGATCTGACTCTGTTAATTTTCTAGAGCAGTGGTTCTCAATTTCCCATATTGTGACCCCTTTATCATACCAGCCATCTAGCTAGGACCTCATTCTAGAGAATGGCTGAATGTCTTTGAAATATTGAGGTGGTGGAATCTCCTTCCTTAGAAGTTTTTAAGGTCAGGCTTGACAAAGCCCTGGCTGGGATGATTTAGTTGGGGATTGGTCCTGCTTTGAGCAGGGGGTTGGACTAGATGACCTCCTGAGGTCCCTTCCAACCCTGATATTCTATGATTCTATGATTGCAGACATCTCTGAACATTGGTAAGGCAGAGCTGGGCAGTAGTGGGTCCAGCAGTTTGAATCTGAAAGAACCATGTTGGTCTTATTTTGCGAGAATTAGTATTTTTTTTTTCAGTAAATTATTTTTTAATGATATTACACTAGCAAACAGTATTTCTGACAGAGAGGCAGTAAACACCTATAATGTAAGGGCAGGGAATGGAAGTAAGGGAGAGGAACCACAAGGAAAATTTAAACTTTATAAATGCATTGTTTCTCAGAAACAGATTGTTAGGCAGACAAATACTAGGGTATCTGGTTTTGCTAACAAGATGAAAATAAAATCTTCATCATACACATTTTTAATGGATGTAGGGGATAACCTAAAGTCTTTTTGCAGGCAAACCTATTGATTTCAGTCAGTCTCGCCTACATGGGGACTGCAGTATTGGGCCCAAAGGTGTCTGGTTGGCTGAGCTCTGATTTAAATAATTACTTATTGTTGCTTGGATTTTCTTGTGGTGTTGATGATGTGAGGCTGCATAGAGCTTAGATAGACATCTATCTGTTTTATATCTAAATACTAAACAATATCTGAGCACTAAAAATGGATAAAAGTAAATCAGGTTAGTCTTTAACAGGACAGAAAAGATCCAGCTCTGTTGCCTAGAATAAGAGGGATAGAAGTTGTGCTCATTGGTATGAGTACTGTTCTCATTTGTTGCACTGAAAAAGTTCCTTTTCTTAGTCAAATATCTGGAATCACAGTTTATCAGTAAAACCAAAACAATTTCTCTTTACAGATTCTATCTCTGCTGCATGGTTTGCAGAAGTGCCTTTCCCCCCAATACCTGGGAGGGAAGGGGTGGTATAGTGGATCACAAATTGACTATTACTCTGTAGTATGATGCTGTTGCAAAAACAGCAATGTGATTCTGGGATGTGTTAGCAGGCATGTCATATGTAACAGGGAGCTAACTGTCCTGCTCTAGTTGGCATTGGTAAGGCCTCAGATGGAGTACTGTGTCCAGTTTTGGATACTGCACTTTAAGAAAGATGTGGACAAACTGGAGAGAGTCCAGAGGAGAGCAACACAAATAAGTGCTTAGAAAACCTGTGCTATGAGAAAAGGTTGAAAGAACGGGGCATGTTTAGTCTAGAGAAGAGAAGACGGGGGGGGGGGGGGGGGGGACCTTAAAACAACATTTCACAAATTTGAAAACTGTTAGCAAGAGAATGGCACTTCATTTTGTTCTGCATCTCACCAAGGGTAGGACAAGAAGTAATTGGCTTAGTATGCAGCAAGGGAGATTTAGTTCAGATATTAGGAAAAACTTTTGAACAATAAGTAGGGTGACCAGACTGTCTGTTTTTAAAGGATCCCGTATTTTTTCTCCCCCCACCCCCCCCATCAGTACTGGCAGGTACTGCTGCTGGCCCAATCACTGCTCGCCAGCCGCGTGCCCTCCAGTGGTGGAGCGGTGCGGGGGTGGGGGGGTCCAGTGGCAGACGATGGGGGTGCGTGTGCAAAGCTGGTGGCGGGGCAAAGCTGCAGCATGCAGAGCTGGCTGCTCCCCCTGCTTATCTGCTGCATGCCAGCTCTCTGCCAGCAGGGCCCCGTCCCATTCCCGGCCGGCACTGGCTGCACACTGTGCGCTGCGGCGGCTGGTGAGCCCAGGCAGGCGCCAGGTGGCAGCCACTTATGTGTCGCCTCTGCTGCCCACACATCGGCCCTTTACATGCTCCCCCTCTCGCTGTCCTCTCTCTGCTTTGTCCCTTCACCCCCCCAGCCCCGCTGCTCCTCCAGATCCCCCCCAGTGGGGTACATCCTGCTCCCAGCGCTGTGTGGAGAACCAGCCCCTAGTTGGAGCGCTCAGCTCACCAACAGCCGGGTCGGCAGGCTCCTTCCTTCCCCCACTGCCTCTGGATGGGCCGGTGCCCCAGGAAAGCCCAAGACCCTCTGGCCCGGGGTGCTGGCCAGGAGGAGCCGAGCCCTGCATGTGCCAAAACCCCGCACAGCACAGGCATGGGCCAGTCTCTCCGCCCCTCAGCTAAGCTCTGGAGTGGCGCGAGGGAGCGATTTCCAGCCTGTTTCCATCCAGAACCTGCAGACTCCACAGCAGCTCCCCAGGCAGGGGCTTAGCACCCTCTTCACCCGCACACACGCCCTGGGTTTTGCCCCCAGGGAGCCCAGGGCTGCTCCGTCCCCTAGGCACCCTCCCATGCTGAGCCAGCTCTCTGGCCAGGTTCGCTGAAGCCCCTACAGTCGGTTCCCTGGGCCCTGGTGCTCAATGGATCCTTAGGGCTTAACCCCTTCCTGCCCGCGCTGTAGCCTGGGGACAGGAAGCGGCTGGGTTATGTCCATGGCCAGCAGCAGCCTGGAGGTGTTAGCTGCCTTTTGACACTGTGCAAACAGGAACAGACAAGCTGCATCCTGCCACAGAGGGGACTGCAAAGACGTGGGCTAGGTCATTCCTCCCCCCTGCGTAGCTGGAAGCAGCTCCTGTCCCTTCTCTCCTGCACAGTGCCGAAAGGCTGCTGCTGGCCACATTCTGGTATGAACCCTGGCAGAAATCTGGGGAGGGGGCATGTGACCCTATGTGCCCTCCCCCCCCGCACCTGTTGCCTCAGGAATATGTGGCACCAGGTACCAGGAGAGGCGGGTCAATCTTGGTGGCCCAGCCAGGCCTGGAGGGCAGAGAGCGCCGGGCAGGGAGGGTTGGGTCAGTCGGTCACCCCCCCCTCCATGTGAGAGAGGTGTACATAAATGTGTGTCGCCCCTACCCGTGTGAACCCTAAAGTCCTTACAGATAAGAAGGTAAATAAAAAGAATCCAGCTACGCAATATTTATTTGTAACGGGCTCAGTCAACTTGAAGTTAATTTTAATGTTTGTACTGCATAGTTCTGATTGATTGCTGTTGAACTCATTTGAATACGAGTAATTTTACCAGGTGTCCTGTATTCAGCATAGGGAAATATGGTCACCCTAACAATAAGGATATTAAGTACTGGAGAAGGTTACCTAGGGAGGTTGTGGAATCCCCCTCATTGGAGGTTTTTTTAAGAACAGATTAGACAAATGTCTTCCAGGGATGGTCTAGGTTTACTTAATCTAACCTCAGCACACAGGAATGGACTAAATGACCTCCTGAGGTCCCTTCCAGCCGTACATTTTTGAGTCTACCTTCAGGAAATTGAAGTGCTCATTCAGAAACTTGTGGAACCTACCAAACTACTCTATTTTGTTTTCTTTCTAAAGTTACCACTGAAGATGAAAAGGAGTACTTGTGGCACCTTAGAGACTAACCAATTTATTTGAGCATAAGCAACCCAAATCCTGGATCCAAACTAGAGCTAGTTAAAAAGGGGAGTTTCTTTTTTGCAAAACAAACCACCTTTCTTCTGTTAATCTGAAAGTTCTATTAAATTATTGAAAAACCAAAATTCAGAAAATCTTTTTTCTTTTCAGTTGTGCTAAGTAGAATGGTAAAGGAAAATACCCTGAAGATAACGAACCTTGGTCTTTCTTCTACACTATCACTTTCTTTTGTCAGCGCTCCAATGATTTAAAATCATCCATGACTCTTTTTCCTTTGTTCTCTTCACACATTTTCTGCATTCTTCTCTTCTGGCTATTTTCTTCCAAATCTAGGGGTAAATTCTGCCCTCAGCTATGTGTGGACAGTCCCAAGTAATTGAGGCGTGCATATTTGAGGATAGAAATTAGCCTTTAGGTTTTAATCTACCATTATTGACATATTATTGCCATATTATCATGTGGAACAAGTTGTAGTAACCAGCCACAATACAAATAAATTCAGCAAGAACATTAAAAAACCTAACCTTTCCAACAGTCAGTCAGGCACCACTTTATTTCTAATTGAAAATATGACTAGGAAGAATGAACCAACCCTTGCAATTAAAATTGCATATTTCAGAGATGTGGGTGTACGTATGAGAAGGACTCAGCTGGGGGATTTAGTTATTTTTTTTTGCTTTAATATCTGAAAATGTCCCTCTAATGTTTACCCAAACAAAATATTCTATTCCTGGCAGTCCCATTGCACAAGGGTTTTAGCAGCACTTAAATTCTCCCTACTTGTCTAATGGTATTGCCTGTATTCTCTGTGCACTGGCCCATGATTTTTCATTTCATACATCACTAACAAACTGCAGTAAGTCCAGAAAGTCACAATGTCCTCCCCAAACACGCGCACACACCACTAAGAATTTTCTATTGGGGTCTGAAATCTTGGCAACACAAAGTTGGTATTATGGTATTGGTTGGCCTTTTCAATTGAGTGTGGCTGTGGAGCTGAACTGTGGGTCATATCTAATGCAGTACACTCATAGCAGCATGCCTATGTGATGTGCACTCAACGGGCAAGGATTTCATTTTACTAGAGCAAAAGCAGGGATGGGAAAGCTGTTTTGATAAAATAAGAACCAGTCTAAATTCTAGCTTAATCATGAGCTGATCCAAACTTGAGCTATTGAAGTTCTGCATAATCTGATTACATCTGTAAGTAGAAGCAGACATAATGAAATATTCGTGTGGTGTTTCCAGTCAAAAGCAGGGATTACTGTCAATCTTGTGAGAACCTGACCTCACAAGACTCCCAGAAAGAGTTCCAGACCACAGAGTTCTGGATAAGATCTGAAAAACCATTATTATAAAGTACTTTATAAACTGTAGTATTTAATGGTGCTGTGCAACTGGTGAGCCATTCCAACAAGTAATCGATCCCTGACCCAAAAGATTTTACAGCTTAAAGTCCCAGTGAATACACAGAGTACAAAGCAAAAGCCTCAGAACATTTGGATACCTATAACTGCTTTGAGATTCACTCATCACCCAGCATTCAGAAATTGCCCAGACTACCTTGTTAGTAGAATTGTTTTCACAGATTTTGGGGGTGGGTATGGGGCAAAATAGTTGTGTGCACACAATCTCTCTTCCCTCCCCCGCCCCCACCTCTCAAGTTTAACTTCCCTGCCTACTGCTGCATGCCAGTCTGAAATAGTAATATTTCTAAACACCCTCTTTGGCAGACTTTAGCACTCAGGCATATAGTATCTTTTGAAATTTGTGCAGAATCCTCCTAACTGTACTTTGTTTTCAAATGCCAATGCTTATACAGTAGTTCCCACAAAAGCAGCTTCCTCTGTTCTTTCTCCTTTATGAAACGTGGCACACACTCACATGCACCAGTGGCGGATTTAGAGTTCATGGGGCCCTGTGCGCAGCTTAATTTTTGGAGGCCCACCCCTGGGACCCAGCCAAGAAAAAGAACATTCTCTCTTACTCCCCCCCCCCCCCCAGCCCTTTCATGTTTTTTCTTCATCCTCCTCCTATATTATATGTAATGGGAAGTAAATGAAAATAAAGTGAGGTACCTTGATTGGGGCAGGGTTTGTGGGGGGCAGGCTCTGGGAGGAAATTTGGGTGCTGGGTGCGGGCTCTGAGCTGGGGCAGAGGGTTGGGGTGCAGGAGGAGGGCAGGGGGGTGGCACTTACCTTGTATGGCGTGGCTCCCAAAGCGACCAGCACACACCCCCCTCTGACAGCGGCTCCTAGACGGGGAGGTACCAGGGGGTCTCCGCATGCTGCTGCCTGCAGGTGCTGCCCCCGCAGTTCCCATTGGCCTCAGTTCCTGGCCAATGGGAGCTGTGGAGTCAGAGCCTGGGGCAGGGGAAGCACGTGGAGTCAACTCCCCCCCCATCCCCAGGAGCTGCAGGGACATGCCGGTTGCTTCCAGAAGTGAAGCGGCGTGGAGGGAGGGAGGCAGAGTGGGCCAGGAGCCACCTTAGCCCTGCTGCTGGCACGTCTCTGCATGCCCCTTGTCGGGAGGGGGGTAGCAGGTCTCCATGCACTGCCCATGGCTCCCTGCCAGGAGCATGAAGAGATGTGGGAGCGGCGTGGGGCCACCAGCCACGGCATGCAGGCAGCCTGACTGCCTGAGCCTTGCTGTGCCGCCAGCCAGGACTCAGGGCAGGTGGTCAGATATTTGTCCTGCATTTTGGGATCCCCCCGCCCCCGTCATTGGGGGCCCCATGCCAGCGCACGGTTTGTTTCATGGTAAATCGCTCAATTCACAAATTCTGGGGAAGAATCTCTTATCCGCCATACCTCTCATCCCTACTGATATCGATATTGCACAGGCTGTCTGACACACGGAAGATGATAAAATACAATACGTTGAGACTTTTAAAGAAAAAAAACTTTTTTTTTACATGGAAGCTCCACTAATTGTTACTGCTCAGCTGAATGAATCCCTATGAGGGGCCACGAGTTGCAGAGATAATGAGAAGCAAAAGAGCGTACAGGTATGGAGCAGAAGGAAGTTCCTGTGCCCATCTAATCCCATTCAAAGTAACAGAATAAGCAGAAAGGGTATCCTCCTAGAAACTGTTGGAAAGAGGTAGAAATGGTACAGTACACAGTATCAAGAAACAAGGCTCTTATGGAAGAGACTTAGAAAGCAACTGTCTGCTTCTTTCAGGAAATAATGGAAGGTGATTCTGCTCTCTCTACTGCAAAACTAAACATTTGGAGTGAACCCCTGGCCCCACCTAAGTCCATAGCAAAGCTCCCCTTGCCTTCAATGGGGTAGGTTGTCACCCCTGGCTTTCTGAGGATTGTAGTGAATTGTGGTGCTACCCTCTCACTCTTGAGAGAGTGAGGTTACAAGTTGCATGCCGCTGAGTTCACATATTGAATTTGTGCGCTTTCTATATATCCTGAGGTCTCCCGCACACTGGTACGTCCAACAGAGTTCTTCTCTGAGGAAGAGGTACTGTAATTGCCACCGTCTCTGGAACGAGAAATTCCCACTACAGAATAAATCTTGCTGGAAACAGAATTCTTATTTTATTTATCCCAGGCTAACAGCTAGCTGCTGCTGCAACTTCCTCACAGCACCACCTCAGCATGACACCTTTGGAAATGACAGCGGCTCATCACTATAGGGGTCTTTCTGCTGAAATATTGTAAATAAGTACAAGTACTGTAGAGGACTTAAAATCCAGTAAATGTGGATGACGAAACTTCCAACCTTGCTGGGTCTAGGAGAGGCTGCATTCAAAAGACTGTAAGATGCAGCAGAGAAACCCTTTAGGGAGAGACAAGCAGAGTAATAAGTGTCCAGAATATTGATGTATAATATTGTGGAACTACAATAATGCCCTCAGATAAAGAATGCAGAGACTTTGGGAAAGACTTAGACAAACATATATGCATTGTGCAGTAGTTCTCCAGCTGCTTTGCAAAACACTCCCCCTTTAGTAAAAATTCCTAAAAACCCTTCAGGAATCCTGGCTCTAAATTCCCCCAAACCTCTGCATACCATGTGGATCCAATCTCTGTGTACTAAGGATGATTTTTTAGAGCTGAGCAAACAGTAGGTGGTAGTAGGGGAGTCTCAGTGCTAGTGCACCACTAGCCCAAAGTAGGTCTAATGCTTAGACATAGGTATCAGTGATTTCAGCTCTGCAGCATGTAACAAGACTCCTAATGGAGCCAAAATTAGCTCTGTTATTACACAGTAGAGAGAGGAGGGGTCAAAGTAGCATACATACAACCCAGTACACATACCTATCCCCAGCCTCTCTCAATTCACTGTGTTTTGGAACCCATGTCCCTTGCCTAGCAAATGCTACTTTGTTGAGGGCAAGTCCCTCTGTCATAAAATGCCAAGTACAGTTCTACTGTCCTTGATTCACATAACAACCCTTTATTACACCTGTCCCAATAACAAAGAGACTGGGGATCCCATAGCAGACAAAGTGACCATCTGGGCCAGCAGTCCATCATGCTAGGCAGGGTGGGTGTGCCCATGCAAACGAGATCAGCCCCTGAAGTCCTTTTCCACAGCTCGCCACCAGATGTCAGGGTAGAGCTCATTCTGACTCTGCTTACACCAATATATGGGTTACTGAGACTCCTGGAACAGAAATACTCTTTGCCTGTACTGTAACTCTAAGATTGTGCTATGTGAGTGAAGTGGTATACCAGTCCCCTCTAGACATCTGCTGGCATACTCTGTACACGATGAGCTAGGGGTCAAGTGCTCTATGTGTTCCAACACTACCGGCTTTTGTGAACCTGATTCTGAGCTTTTAACAGGGTTAAATGGAGGAAACCTAAGAGTAAGCATCAGACATCAATTGTAATGCCAGAAAACCAAAGCCCATGAATCTAACTCTCCCATCACGAATGAAAGTGCTGGCCAAGGAGTAAGTTAATGCTATTATACAATTACTGACTTAGGAATAGGAGTATAACAATATCAGATAACAAATAGGTGCAGTGAGCACTCTGAACTCTGAAAGCATTTAAGACTTGCTAAATATTGGACTTTCAGTCTGTGAATATGAGACCTCTCTAATCCCATATATGGGGTCTCACCTTTTGCATCCTTTCAGCCATTTAAAACCATTTAGATGAGTCATACATATCTCACTCAAGCAATCTTCTTGGTTTGTGGGTAAAAGCTGAACATAAGCTGTTTTCTCTGTAAAAGATCCTGTTTTTCGTATGTGGAAGCTGTCACATCTGCCTTTGAAAAGGTCTATAATCCAGGGTTTTACAGAATCTGACTTGCATTTTCAGGCCCGTGTGAAGAGACTGCAGTTACCGTACAAGTTCCAAGAGCTGGGTATAGAGCGTACACTTCTTCTTTTTGTAGCTATCTCTAGCATATAGGAGAGACTTTGAATTTCACCAGACTGCAGCAGTCTACCACATAAATATTTAGGTTGGATACAGATATTGTAGTATTTATTGAATCTTATTTCACAAATATTTCAGCTGTTTTGCTATTTGAATTGTACACAAAAATGAATGAACAAAACATAAATCAGAGCAGCCTTAAGGTCTGGGAAATAAATTTAATGTTTTGTTGAATGCTGCAAAACTTGTGGGGAGAGATCTTTGCAAGTGTTGCCAATTTACATCAGATTTTTTTATTGATAATCATAAACTGTATGCATATCATTCAGCAAGATACAGAACATAAATTGGCTTTTTTGGCCTGTTTATTTTTAAGGTGGGGGTAGGGGGAAACACAGGCTCTAAATATTTCATCATTAAGAGCATGCATGGTCACTTTTTCCTTTGCTGAGACATTGAAAAGTTGGATTGTTAAATCCTGAGAGTGAAAACTAAAATAAAATTATCTAAATTACCACGTTTATTCTGGGGTAAGTTTGCTTGATCCTGCTCCCCCTGAAATGTCTGCTAACGAACTGCCAACATTTTAATTATATTCCAGAATGTTTCACTCATGACTGGCTAGACACTGAAGAGGAAACAATGACATTTTGTGATAAAACAAAACTATAGTTTCATAAAGTCTATTTCTCCTCCCTTCCCCCATATCACCCACCCAAATGTAATTTTCTCAGCCCGTTGATCCTGGCTCAGAACATATGTACGACTGCGGATCTCAGGGTCTTTTCTCCTAGCCGATTCTGTCTTGTCTAAATAGGGTATGTGTCATGGGCTCTCACTTACATTCTGGTCTAACATTAATTTCCCCACTCTGAGCTGTTTGGGAAGTGAGTTTTTCTTGCCAAGGAAAATTGACAAACTTTTTTTTCCCCCCTCCATTTTCATCAAATCTTTCCATGGAAAATTCAAACTTCTTGGCAAAAGAGCAAAAACCAAAGTACTTCAATTCAAAATGGTGCCACCATGCTTCAGGGAAGTTGTCGTTCAGGTGCTTTATGCTCCCATTCTCCTATATGGGCCAGGCGACATCTTCCAGGCGACCTCCCTCAGCACCACTTAGCTGCCTGTTTGTATTCAGATTTGTCTCTGCTTTACCGTTTTTAACAAAAAATTAGTTTTTACTACATCTTACTGCTATTTGCTCTGAAAAACCAGCTCAGCTATAGGAGAGGTAGCTAGAACAGGGGTGGGCAAACTACGGCCCTGGGGCCACATCCGGCCCTTCAGACGTTTTAATCCGGCCCTCAAGCTCCCACCGGGGAGCAGGGTCTGGGGTTGGTCCCACTCTGCACGTGCCATGGCTCCACCCAGCTCTAAGAAGCAGCGGAATGTCCCGGCTCCTACGCATAGGACATGCTGCCCACGCCCCAAGCACGGCCCCTGCAGCCCGGGAACCATGGCCAATGGGAGCTGCAGGGGCAGCGCCTGTGGACAGGGCAACACTCAGAGCAGCCTGCCCGCACCTCCATGTAGGAGCTGGAGGTGGGACATGCTGCTGCTTCTGGGAGCTGCTTGAGGTAAGCGCTGCCCAGAGTCTGCACCACTGCCTCCCTCCCGGGCCCCAATCCCCTGCCCCAGCCCTGATCACTCTCCCGGCCCTCCAAACCCCTCGGTCCCAGCCCAGAGCACTCTCCTGCACCCCCAAACCCTCATCCCCAGCACCATCCCAGAGCCTGCACCCGCAGTTGGAGCCCTCACCCCCCCCCCCATCCCCCTGCCCGAGCCTGGTTCCCCCTCCTGCACCCTGAACTCTTCATTTCTGGCCCCAACCCAGAGCCCACACCCCCTCCCACGCCCCAACCCCCCAAATTTTGTGAGCATTCATGGCCCACCATACAATTTCCCTACCCAGATGTGGCCTTAGGGCCAAAAATTTTGCCCACCCCTGAGCTAGAATCTACCCTGGCTTGCGTGAAGTGAGCTGTGGCTCACGAAAGCTCACGCTCAAATAAATTGGTTAGTCTCTAAGGTGCCACAAGTCCTCCTTTTCTTTTTGCGAATACAGACTAACACGGCTGTTACTCTGAAACCTGTCATTATGCAAGGCACTGCATTTAGCCGTATGGAGTGGAAATCTATCAACTGCATGAAGAAACTTGTACAGATACAGACAGACATCATCTTCCTTTCCAAATGCAAACAGATGGACATCGTACCAAAAGGACTGAAGGTAAAAAATCCATTACAATCTACATACCACACAGACTATGCTGACAGCTTGTGCCACAAGCTCTCAAAGAAACTGTGGAATTACCTGATCAACATCCTCTACAGCAAACAGGGAAAGATTAAGAATGAGCTCTCAAAACTGGATACTCTCATAAAAAACCAACCTTCCACACAAACTTCCTCGTGGCTGGATTTTACTAAAACTAGACAAGCCATTTACAACGCACACTTTGCTTCTCTACAAAAGAAAAAGGACACTAAACTTTCTAAACTACTACATGCTACAAGGGGCCACAGCAATGGTTCCCTCAACCCACCCAGCAATATTGTTAACCTATCCAACTATACTCTCAGCCCAGCAGAAGCAGCTGTCCTATCTCGGGGCCTCTCCTTCTGCCCCGCCACCCCCACGAACATGATACAGTTCTGTGGTGACCTAGAATCCTATTTTCGACGTCTCCGACTCAAGGAATATTTCCAAAATACCTCTGAACAACATACTAATCCACAGAGGCCTCCCGACCAACATTACAAAAAGAAGGATTCTAGGTGGACTCCTCCTGAAGGTCGAAACAGCAGACTGGACTTCTACATAGAGTGCTTCCGCTGACGTGCACGGGCTGAAATTGTGGAAAAGCAGCATCACTTGCCCCATAACCTCAGCCGTGCGGAACACAATGCCATCCACAGCCTCAGAAACAACTCTGACATCATAATCAAAAAGGCTGACAAAGGAGGTGCTGTTGTCATCATGAATAGGTCGGAATATGAACAAGAGGCTGCTCGGCAGCTCTCTAACACCACTTTCTACAAGCCATTACCCTATGATCCCACTGAGAGTTACCAAAAGCAACTACAGCATTTGCTCAAGAAACTTCCTGAAAAAGCACAAGATCAAATCCGCACAGACACACCCCTGGAACCCCGACCTGGGATATTCTATCTACTACCCAAGATCCATAAACCTGGAAATCCTGGGCGCCCCATCATCTCAGGCATTGGCACCCTGACAGCAGGATTGTCTGGCTATGTAGACTCCCTCCTCAGGCCCTACGCTATCAGCACTCCCAGCTACCTTCGAGACACCACTGACTTCCTGAGGAAACTACAATCCATCGGTGATCTTCCTGATAACACCATCCTGGCCACAATGGATGTAGAAGCCCTCTACACCAACATTCCACACAAAGATGGACTACAAGCCGTCAAGAACACTATCCCCGATAATGTCACGGCTAACCTGGTGGCTGAACTTTGTGACTTTGTCCTTACCCATAACTATTTTACATTTGGGGACAATGTATACCTTCAGATCAGCAGCACTGCTATGGGTACCCGCATGGCCCCACAGTATGCCAACATTTTTATGGCTGATTTAGAACAACGCTTCCTCAGCTCTCATCCCCTAACGCCCCTACTCTATATTGATGACATCTTCATCATCTGGACCCATGGAAAAGAAGCCCTTGAGGAATTCCACCATGATTTCAACAATTTCCATCCCACCATCAACCTCAGTCTGGTCCAGTCCACACAAGAGATCCACTTCCTGGACACTACAGTGCTAATAAACAATGGTCACATAAACACCACCCTATACCGGAAACCTACTGACCGCTATTCCTACCTACATGCCTCCAGCTTTCACCCTGACCACATCACACGATCCATCGTCTACAGCCAAGCTCTGCGATACAACCGCATTTGCTCCAATCCCTCAGACAGAGACAAACACCTACAAGATCTCTATCAAGCATTCTTACAACTACAATACCCACCTGCGGAAGTGAAGAAACAGATAGAGCCAGAAGAGTTCCCAGAAGTCACCTACTACAGGACAGGCCTAACAAAGAAAATAACAGAACGCCACTAGCCGTCACCTTCAGCCCCCAACTAAAACCCCTCCAACGCATTATTAAGGATCTACAACCTATCCTGAAGGATGACCCAACACTCTCACAAATCTTGGGAGACAGGCCAGTCCTTGCCTACAGACAACCCCCCAACCTGAAGCGAATATTCACCAACAACCACATACCATACAACAGAACCACTAACCCAGGAACCTATCCTTGCAACAAAGCCCGTTGCCAACTGTGCCCACATATCTATTCAGGGGACACCAGCACAGGGCCTAATAACATCAGCCACACTATCAGAGGCTCGTTCACCTGCACATCCACCAATGTGATGTATGCCATCATGTGCCAGCAATGCCCCTCTCGCCATGTACATTGGTCAAACTGGACAGTCTCTACGTAAAAGAATAAATGGACACAAATCAGATGTCAAGAATTATAACATTCATAAACCAGTCGGAGAACACTTCAATCTCTCTGGTCATGCAATCAGAGACATGAAGGTCGCTATCTTACAACAAAAAAACTTCAAATCCAGACTCCAGCGAGAAACTGCTGAATTGGAATTCATTTGCAAATTGGATACTATTAATTTAGGCTTAAATAGAGACTGGGAGTGGCTAAGTCATTATGCAAGGTAGCCTATTTCCCCTTGTTTTTTCCTCCCCCCCCCAGACGTTCTGGTTAAACTTGGATTTATGCTGGAAGTGGCCCACCTTGATTGTCATGCACAGTGTGGGGAGAGTGGTCAGTTTGGATGAGCTATTGCCAGCAGGAGAGTGAGTTTGTGTGTGTATGGGGGTGGGGGAGTGAGAAAACCTGGATTTGTGCTGGAAATGGCCCACTTTGATTTTCATGCAGGTTGTAAGGAGAGTGGTCACTTTGGATAGGCTATTACCAGCAGGAGAGTGAGTTTGTGTGTGTGGTTTTTGGAGGGCGGTGAGGGGGTGAGAGAACCTGGATTTCTGCAGGAAATGGCCCACCTTGATTATCATACGCATTGTGAAGACAGTGGTCACTTTGGATGGGCTATTACCAGCAAGAGAGTGAGTTTGTCTGTGGGGGGGCGGAGGGTGAGAAAACCTGGATTTGTGCTGGAAATGGCCCAACTTGATGATCACTTTAGATAAGCTATTACCAGCAGGAAAGTGGGGTGGGAGGAGGTATTGTTTCATGGTGTCTGTGTATATAATGTCTTCTGCAATTTCCACAGTATGCATCCGATGAAGTGAGCTGTGGCTCACGAAAGCTCATGCTCAAATAAATTGGTTAGTCTCTAAGGTGCCACAAGTCCTCCTTTTCTTTTTCTGAAACCTATCAACAGAATAGTTAACTAAAGGTCAGATCTTCCCACCCACCAATGGAACCGCTTTCTGAGTAAGGTACTATTCAACATTAAGGTGGCAGAAATGGATCTCAAGTCCTTCACTACTTTAAATCATTGTTAAATCATCTTGAAGTGTTTTACTGTCTGAGGAAGCCTAAATTACTTATTTGATATGAACAAATGGTATTCCTTAAAACATTATCACTACTTCCTCTATCTTGAGTTCTCTCCAGGTGATTCTTTTGTATGAAAAATGATAAACTGAACCCACTTTCTGATTTTTATTTTAAGTAGTCTAGCTCTTACTGTATTAGGCCTCCAATACAAATTATGTGCTTATAACCACCAACTTGGTTTAGATTGATGGCTTTGAGAATTTTTCTGCAATAACTCTTAAGGTAATTTCCTGGTTATATATTGAACAGTTGGTCTACTTAATGTTCACCCTCTGATTTGGTTGGTTGTTCCTGGAGTACTTCTTATACGGTCTACTTTAAATTGCATTTTTAAATTGTATTGGCTCAGCCCTCTACTGTACAAGATCCAAATCCAACTGACTCTTACTGCTGTGACATGATATATTTTGTGTCTTCACCATATAAATCCAATAAAAATCTATGTACCTTAAAGGCTTATGCTTATGGTTATGCATGCTTTATTGTCTGTGTGCTACTAACACAAAAGGATGTTGAAAGTCTCCCAATTTCCCATTAGTCCCTCTCTGTGATCAGTGTAGCAAACTCACTGTTTGTGTCTGTGGCACTAATACATTCTACCTGGAACTGGCCCATTTACAATATGAAGATATGGAACCACTTAGAACACTTTTCCATCTTTGGAACAGACTGGATTTCAATCTGATTTAGCCCTGAACTCTGAATTGTTGGTTCCTTCCTTGTAAAATCACATCTTTAACTCTCAAGCAAGGGACCTGGCTGGACTTTAATCACAAAATTAAGCTTCTGTCTTATTTTCCACTTTTATAACAGGAACTCAACAGCCCAAGGCCTTTCCTGCTTGCTTGAGGAAACAGCACAATTCTGTACACACTGAAGAGGTCCCAAATTGCAATCAGCAGCAGTGGCAGAGGTCATTCATTGGACCAGTGGTTCCCAAACTTGTTCCGCCGCTTGTGCATGGAAAGCCCCAGCGCGCCGGGCAGGTTTGTTTACCTTCCGTGTCAGCAGATTCGGCCGATCACGGCGCCCAGTGGCCGCGGTTCGCTGATCCAAGCCAATGGGAGCTGCTGGAAGCGGCAGCCAGTACGTCCCTTGGCCTGCACAAGCGGCAGAACAAGTTTGGGACCACTGCATTACACTCAGACTTTCAGGCCAGAAGGGACCACCATGATCATCTTATCTGACCTCCTGCATATTGCAGGCCACAGAACCTCACCCAACCACTCCTGTAACAGACCCATAATCTCTGGCTGAGTTGCTGAAGTCCACATATTTATAGACTTCAAATTTTAAAGACTTAAAGATTTAAAGACTTCAAGTTACAGAGAATCAACCATTTACACTGGTTTAAACCAGCAAGTGACCCATATTCCATGCTGCAGAGGAAGGTAAAAAATCCCCAGGGTCTCTGCCAATCTACCTGGGGGCGAAATTCTTTTCTGATCCCAAATATAGCGATCAGTTGGACCCTGAGCATCTTAGCAAGACCCACCAGCCAAAAACCAGGAAAATTTTTGTAGTAACTCTCCCCCTTTAGTGTCCTATCACTGGCCATTGGGGATATTTGTTACTAGCAGTTGCAGATCAGCTACATGTCATTGTAGGCAATCCCATAATACTATTCCCTCCATAAATTTACCAAGCTCAGTCTTGAAGCCAGCTAGATTTTTTTGCCCCCGCTGCTCCCCTTGGAAGGCTGTTCCAGAACTTCACTCCTCTGATGGTTAGAAATCTTCGTCTAACTTCAAGCCTAAACTTGTTGAAGGCCAGTTTATATCCATTTGTTCTTGTGTCCACGCTGACACTTAACTCCTCTCCCTCCCTGGTATTAATAGCAAGCAATCAGATCTCCCCTCAGCTAAACAAGACAAGCTCTTTGAGTCTCATATCATAAGGTAGGTTTTCCATTCCTCTGATCATCCTAGTAGCCCTTCTCTGCACCTGTTTGAGTTTGAATTCATTTTTCTTAAATGTGGGAGACCAGAACTGCACACAGTATTCCATATCAAATCTCACCAGTGCCTTGTATAATGGTATTAACACTTCCTTGTCTCTACTGGAAATACCTTACCTGATGCATCCTAGGATTGCATTAGTCTTTTTCAAGGCCGCATCACATTGGTGGCCCAGTCATCCGTTGATCAACCAATAACCAAGGCCTTCTTCCTCTTCTGTTGCTTCAAACTCATAAAGCTCTGATTTATAGCAAACATTCTTGTTGTTAGTCCCGGAGTGCATGACTTTGCACTACTTCATCCCATTTCTACTAGTCCAGTTTTCAAGGTCCTCCAGTTCTTCTTGTAGGATATAGCAGTCCTCCTCCATTTTAGCAATACCTCCCAACTTTGTCATCCACAAATTTTATTAGCACACTCCCACTTTTTGTGCCAAGGTCAGTAATAAAAATGTTAAAAAAGATAGGTCCCAAGACTGATCCCTGAGGAACTCCACTAGGTACCTCTCTCCAGCCTGACAGTTCACTTTTAAGTATGACCCGTTTGTAATCTCCCCTTTAAACAATTCCTTATCCAGCTTTCGGTTCTCATATTAATCCCCATCTTCTCCAATTTAACTAATGTCCCATGTGGAACTGTATCAAATGCCTTCAATCCATGTAGATTAGATCTACTGCATTTTCTTTGCCTAAAAAGTCAGTTATCTTAAAGAAAAGAAATCAAGTTTGTCTGTCATGATTTACCTTTTGTAAAATCATTTTGAATTTTATCCCAATTACCACTTACCTCTGTCCTTAACTACTTACTCTTTCAAAATTTGTTCTAAGACCTTGCATACAATTGAGGTGAAACTAAAAGGCCTGTAGTTTCCCAGATCATTTTTTCCCCTTTCTTAAAAATAGTTACTATATTAGCAATCCTGCAGTCCGAGGCTACAACCCCTGAGTTTAAAGATTCATTAAAAATCCTTGCTATTGGGCTCGGAATTTCATGAGCCAGTTCCTTTAATATTCTTGGATGGAGGTTATCTGGGCCCCCGTTTAGTCCCATTAATCTGTCTGAGTTTGACTTTGACCTCAGATGTGGTAACTTCTACTTCCATATCCTCATTTTCATTAGCCACCCTGCCACTACCCCTAAGCTCCCCATTACCCTTATTAAAAACTGAGGCAAAGTATTTGTTTACATGTTGGGACATGCCTAGATTATCTTTAATCTCCACTCCATCCTTAGTGTTTAGTGGTTCCATTTCTTCTTTCCTTATTTTCTTTTTATTTATATGATGATAGAACTTTTTTTTGTATTAATTTCAATTTCAAGGTCCAACTCTGCTTGGCATTGGGCAGTTCTCACTTTATCCTTACACTTTCTGATCTACAAGCTTTCTTTGTGGATCCATCCCATCTTCCATTCCCTGTAGGATTTCTGTTTTCTCAATTACCTCCTTGAGATGCTTCCTCATCCAGGTTGATCTGCAACCCTTCCCTATGAATTTCTTCCCCTTGCTTAGGATGCAGGCTTAAGATAGCTTCTGCAACTTTGATTTAAAGTAATCCCAAGCCTCCTCTACATTCAGACCCTTGTTCTTCCATCCAGTTCACTTCCCTAATTTCCTTATTTTTTTGAAGTTTGCCCTTTCAAAATAAAGCACCCTAGTTGCATATTTTATTTTTTTCCATTTAGTTTAAACTGAATCAGCTCATGATCACTTGAACCAAGGTTGTCCCCTACAACCCGTTCTTCTGTGAAGTCCTCACTGCTCACCATTACCAAATTTAAAATGGCAACACCTCTGGTAGGTTTGGTGACTATTTGAAAAAAATTGCCAACTATAACATCCAAGAAAATCTGGCCCATACTGTTGTTAGTAGCACTTGTCCTCCAGTCTTTATCTGGGAAATTAAAGTCTCCCATAATCACACAATTCCTAGTAGTTTTGATTTCATTGGAGATATCTGTCCATTACCAGATCAGATCGTGGGGGTCTGTAGCATACCAAGCACTATCCCAGGTGAGCCTGCGGTAGCTTTCTTCCCCAAAGTGATTTTGACCCAAACAGACTGTTTTATCCATTCCATCACTTCTAACTTCTTTACAGTCTCTCTCATCATTAACAAACAATGCTACTTAACTACCTTTATCTTCATTTTGTCTTTCCTGAACAGCACATATCCTTCAATTCCTGTACTCTAGTAATGACGACTACTATTCCATGTTTCTCTTATCCCTAATATATCTGATTTCATTTCCTGCACCAGTAGTTCTCATTCCTCCATTTTGTTACCCATGCTCGTTGCATTGGTGTATAGACATCTGCTTGGCTTCACACAGATTCCTCATCTGATCAGGTACAGTAAGTCTACTGCCAGTATCACCTACCTGACTGTTAGTGGGAATACCAATGAAGCTATCTTTCCTCTGAATGTCCATTCTCCTACCCACCCCTTTTCCTTGCTCCATTGCTATATTCTCTTTCTTGATTTTCCTCTCTGTCAGTGTTAGAATCAGGCATGGAGATTACATGAACATCTCCTAACAGTCTCTGAGTTCCTAGTTTTAAGCTCTTTTAATCAATTGTGTCAACCCCCATCCCAGGAATCTATTTCCCTCCCTTCTCAGCTTCTCAGGTGCAGTCCATCCCATGAGAACAGTCCATCTGTCCATGAATACCTCCCAGGGGTCGAACATTCCAAAGCTCTCCTTCTAACACCACTGCCCGAGTCATCTGTTGATCATGATAATCTTGTCTGACTTTTGCTATCCTAGTGACAAGTAGAATCCCACTGAAAATCACCTGAGCTTCCATTTCTTTAGGCATCTTCCCCAGCCTGGCTTAGTCTCCTTTGATGTCTTCCATTGAGAATCTAGCTGTATCATTTGTTCCCACGTGAAGGAAAATCCATGGATTCTTTCCTTATCCCATTTAGATCAGTTTTACATCCTGTATCTTAGATCCCAGCAAAGACAGCACACCCGTCTGTTCTCCAGATTAGCTCTGGTGACAGGACTTTCTGTCCCAAAGAGAGTCTCCATCATATAGACCTGCCTCTTCCTGGTGTTGGTGTGATTCTTCAGCTTTCTTTCTGTTCTTTCTGTCTACAAGTCCCCTTGTCTTTTGTTCCACCTTGTAGTCTTCTGTATCTTCCTGGGGCTCTGAACTCTGGCTATCTCCGGTGACTCGTCCCCTCTTATAAGGCTAGCTGTTCTTCTCTTCTTCCTTGTCCTCCCACCCTCTGTTATGCCTGCTATGGCCCCTCTTCATTTTCCACCTCAACAGACCTGTTCCTGAGCTCTATTTCTCCTTCACTAGCTGGTCTTTTCCTCTGCCTGGTTCTCAAGGTCACATGCTACCACTGGTCACTTTCCTCACCCAGCAGTCTCCTCTCACAGTTCTCCAGTCCAGCTTGCATCTGCTAGTCCTGACTTTTTCCCCTTCAGCCTCCTCTTCCCTTCGCTCCATCATCTGCTCAAATCCCCTTCAAATCTCAACCAGCATTTCCACCTGCATCTCTGAGCCCCAGAGCTTCTCTGCCATCAGCTCTATCAGGCAGCACTTCATGCAAACAAAGCTCTTTTCGGGTACTCACTCCAGGATCATGTACACGCCACAGCTTTCACATCCCATCATCTTCATTATCTCTTCCATTCCTTGGGTCACTACCACTGCTGCTGCTGTACCTGTCATAGCTTTCCTGCCTACGCTTCTGTCAAGGGGGAAAAAACCCCCGCACCACGACCAGAACGCCAAACACCACCTCCCCCAAACTCCCCCGTTTTCAGGTCTGCGTGCTTGCTCCTGTGCTGCTGCTCCTGTGCCACCGGCTGGCGCTTTGCCGCGTTTATAAGCCCTCTAGTCAGAGAAGCTTTGCACCCTAATCAGGGCACTGCTGTGATCAAAGGTTCTGCTTCTCTCATAGCACACCACCCCCTCCCAGCCTCTGCCAACTAGAAAAAACAAAAACCATGCAACACGCAAAAACGCACTCACTGCTCCCAGGGAACAGGAGCTTGCCTCCTTCCTTCTCCTCCAACAGAACTCCCTCTCAAGCACTCCTATTTTCAGCTCTGTTTGTTAGCTTACACATCCAGGAAAGAGACCTATCCCTAAAGGGCCAGAGTAGAGTTTGGGGTAGGGGGGAGTAGGCTTGGGAGCTGCAGCATAGCTTCCCCAGTATTGTACACCCTGTACTTATGGGCCTCAGAGCTGCTGCAGAGAAGTTGATGTCTAACTTGCTAAATTGAACCCAGAGTAGGCAATTGGTTTCCTCCCAGTTTCTGTGACTAATCAGCTGTTCTGGATTTCTATCTGATGCTGTGGATGAGGAAGCTTACTTATCATTTCTCTTATTGATAATCCCTGATGCAACATAAAACTGCTCATTTTTTTTTTTTTTTTTGCCATGCTGCTTTATCAGTAAGGTTTAAGAGATTTTTTTAGGAGGGATTATGAGGAATATTAGCTCTATTGCCCACAGAGGGAAAAATTTGTTTCTTTCAATCCTTCACGTTTGGTTATCCGCTGTTTCTGTGCCTTTAACGTTTTGTTTGTTTTTAATCCTTGCTATAGCTTCTTTGGCTTCAGCCTGTAGCTCTCTCTTCAAGAGCTGCTCACCCTCCCTATTTTTCTTCTTCCCTCCTCACTAGGGGTGGGAGGACATTTCCTGCCCTCACAGCTCTTCTCAGAGCCTGGGCTGTATGGCCTTAGTTCAGCCCTACAAACATAGCCTGTTCTGGGCCTGTTCCAGTATTTGGGCTAGGTAAAACAAAACCCGTCCCTCATTGCAGAGGAGTTTCCTTTCTCTTTGTATTCTCCTCTTCCTGGAGGTGCTGCAGGGCTGGGACCACAAAGATGATGGAGGGTTATCTCCCTGAAACCTCTGTGTCTGAACACAGAAGCTGCTATTGTATTGGCAACTCAAGGGATTTTGTGCCTTGAGCTTTTTCAGGTACTTTGCTGTAGCTGTGCTGTATCTAAACTGCCTGCTAGCAAGTGACTCTGAGATGGTGTTTAGCCCAGAAGATGTCATAGTGACTGACAGGCAAACTTTCCATTCCACCAGGAATCAGGAGAGCTTTTGCAGTAGTGGAAGCTAGAATTGATTTGGAATCAGAATTCTAGAGTAAGCAGAGTCAAATTAAGGCATTCCAGGTCCTAGACACACCTGACATGGGCCCTCCCATGGCCTTGTTCTATGACCTAACCCATCTAACAAGGCCACACCTCTGCTTGGCACTGCTGTACAGTTCAGCAGCATTATATAAATGGGGCAGTTCACTCTTCTCAGAGCTGTTTCAAGTTGCCACCAGACTCATGTGGGCATATTACTAAATCTTGTGACTTTATCATGAGATTTGTGATATTAGTTGATTGTGTCTCCCCCACCCCTCCCCAGTGTCCCAGTTCTTGGAGTTAAATGATTTACATGATAATCTTACTTTTGTAACCCTTCTGCCAGGTGGAGTTGGCAGCAACAAGGGCCAGGTTCAATGTCTAGTGGGTCCTCTTAATAATACAGAACAGAACTTGAGCCGCCACCCAATAATCTGGGAAAATTTAACACTATCCCTGGGTGCCTCTAAGAGGCAATACTTCCCCCATTGCAAGCACTGCGTCTGTGCATAACAAAAGAGAACTTTTATTAAAAGGGAAAGAGAACCAAGCATTAATTTGGGAAAACACCACAACCACATTCCAAAGCATGTGACCATACGCAAACCTGACCCTACAGTGCACTGGGCAGTGTTCTGTGCCTCAATTTCCCACCTTGTGGTGGAAAAGTGACAAACAAACATCCCTTTAACACATCACCCCTCCCCCGCACCCCCCAACTGCATCCCACTCACAGTTGGCTGTGCTTGGTTATCAAAGACACAGACTTCAGAGGTGTATTCACAGGGGTTCACTTCGCATGCCAGAAAGGGATGGGGGTGCCGAGCAATGTCACTGTGGTCACTGTGCGTCTCTGCAACTGGCTGTTAACTGCTGCTTCTGCTGCTTGGCCTGTAGTTCCTGTGCCTTAATATGGCCATGGTAAAAAAATTGGAGAGTGGGAGAAGGAGTTTCTTGTCATAAAAATGTCTGTGGTTACTGCTAGTGAGGGGTAGAGTGGAATTTATTTTACAACATTTCAAGGAAATGAAGGAAGCCACTTGAGAATTGTAGTTGTTACAATGTAATTTTTTGAACAATTTGCAAGTACTGCATTGTAATTTCTTTGGAAGGCTAGAAAGGTTTAATATCCACCTTCACTGTTATCCTTAAGATCTCTAGGGCAAAGGCACAGCTCAAATTGTTAGAGTAAAATAAATAGAGTAAGAAGTTTTTCTTTGCTAAATGTAATGTACTGGCTAGCGTGTACAGTGATCATTATTATAGTTAGTTACCCACACATATCACATTCATTACCCACAGTATTCCCTGTAGTTAAAATAAGATATAAAGTAAAATAAATCCATGGTTACTATATAATTATCACAGCCTAGCCTGGTATCCCACTGTACAGACACCAGTGTGCTGTGAGTAGACCCAGTTGCTGGGTCTCATGTGCTTTTAAGCCAACTGGGACTGGGTAGACCCTAGTCACTGTTCTGGTTCCAGATCGAAGGAGCACTTCCCAGGCTCAGACCTCTTCTGTGACACTCCTCTTTGGGACATGGGGCACCACTGCCCAGTTGCTGTAGAACTTGAAATCGGTGTCGGAGACCTCCCTCTCCCTCACTCACTTGCATGCTCCCCCCCTCAGAGTTCCACCTAAGCTCTCTGGGCTTTTAATTTAATGCTGTTAGGGAGAATGTGGAAGATAAGCAAGGAACACAGGCTTAGCAACAGAATTTCTTAACCACCATGACTTTACAATTAAAGAATTTGAGTTACAGATCTTTGAAAACAAAAACTCCTGTGATGCACCCTTCTGTACCCTGATCTCCCCCTTCTGGGAGTCTGAGGTTTGTGAGTAGGTACAGTGGAGTTCCTCATGTCCTCTCCTGCAAAACCTTCTTACATGTGGTGATGAGCAGTCCCCCCCTGCAGAGCAGAACCCTGTTCTTAAGTAGTGTCTCACCTTTGTCTCTGAGACATGTGCTCCACCTGACACGCGTCAGCCACCTGCTTGTGGGCCCCTCTGTAGCAAAAACATTGTTCCACGGTGGTGGATCTGCACTTGAGACACTATCAGAGTTGATGGCCCCATATTTCAGTTTGATGGCTTTGATGTGTAAAGTATCTCTCCTGGGCGGGGCAATTTTTTATAAGGAATTACCAATAGGCTGCCCTCAGGCAAACTTAGATACATAATACAAAATGGAGTTCATAATTTGATACCGACTTATCCCACTCTGTCAGAAGAAGACCTTTTTAATGTTATATATATACACTACCCTCCATTGCAAGGAGCCTGCTCTACCACCTGTCAAATCCTAATACAAACATAGCGAAAAGAGATTCTCGGTGCCGCCCAGAGGATTCAGGGGGCCTGGGGCAAAGCAATTTCGGGGGCCCCTTCCATAAAAAAAAGTTGCAATACTATAGTATAGTATATTGCCCTGGGGCCTGGGGCAAATTGCCCTGCTTGCCCCCCTCCACCCCCCCGGGGCAGCTCTGGAGATTCTTCCCTCTCCAGAGGCGGGCTCAGGACCTGTGCTTTATTCCCACCCGTGCTGTGAAGTTCTGAATGGCTATGGTGTGGAGGGAAGCTGCGAAGCCTTAGGATCGGTCATGCCAGGCAATATTGTCACATTGGATCTTTCTCTCAGTGGAGGAGAAATAGGCTTAGCAAATGTTTGTTGGATGAAGTAAACTTTATGTAAGCCTGCTGTATTTTATCAAAATTTACAACATCCAATATAGTTAGCTTTTTGTAAAATCCTTGGAACAAGAGTTAATGAATTAATTACAGTGGATTCATTAGTTCAAATTGTCATCAGATACTTTAATTTCATGGAAATCTGTCTACTGGCAAGTGTCAAACTGTTAGGCAGACCTTTGCCTGATTCATCACCCTGCTTATAGTCAAACTGAATTTTTGCCTGATTGTCAGTTTTGGTTTTCTATGCATCTATGAAAATGATCATTATGCTTTGAATAGGTTTCAAGTTTGCCAGTGATCATGCTGCAAGTCCTGTGTATGCCTGTTTATATTGTCTATCGCTCTTTTCCATAACAGTTGCCTGATGCATCCCCTGTACTGTCACAACTCTTCTCCTCAGATTTAGGGCTTATGTGCATGTACTACAATGCACTCTATAGGGGTATGCAGGACTACATAAATGCACGCTAGGGAGTTTCTAGTGCTCGCCAATAGGGTCTATATGGGACAGTTTGTACAAAACACATTGGTGCACATTAGAATTCCACCCCTCTAGGGCACATTGCTGTACCATGTGGACAAGCCCTTAGAGGGCTAGAAAACATCTGTGAAATGAACGAACATAAGAACATAAGAAGCTTCCATATCGTAAACACCAATAATCTGTACCCTGTGTGAATCAGCTCATGCAATATAGCAAGCATTTTGCCACTAGAACAAAAGTTGAGTTATTTCCCTGTAGCTACCTGGTTTCGTTGAAATGGCCCTTGGGAAATTATCCTATTCAGCATGTTAGCTAAAGTTCTTGTGATATTCCAGTAAATGTATCAAAAGGGATTTTTATCAGTGATTTTTAATTTACAACCCCCCTGTGAGAGATTTTCAAAACTCCAAAAGGCAGTTAGGCACTCTAACATCCCAACTGTAAGTTGGAAAAATCTCTCCCTCAGTTACAAGAGTTATGGTTAAATTGTATCAGTGGAGTCCAGCTAATGTGCAAATATTGAATTAACTTTTATTACAATTTTGCACCTTTTTAAGAAACAAAAATTCAAATGTTAGTGCCAAAAAATTTGAGGAATCCAGCCAGTTTTCCACTGCCATATAGTTAACACTTCATTACTCGCTATCACCCCAGTTGATTTACACCAACCACCCAAAGTTAACTTTGCCCCCTAAAATTTGCAAAACTAAAAACAAATAAAAAATAACAAGTTATCAGAACACCATAAAAACTGGATTTCCTGTTCAAAAGGTCCATTTCCAATATACTGGAAAACTAGTGCATACTATAACATTACTCACTACAAAACAATGTATTCACTTCTACATGGTGGGGTGTGTGTGTGTGTGTATGTATGTGGGGGGTAGGGAGGAATTTCAAAAATGCATGAGTCCATCTACTTTAAGAGATGTGGGATCAGGGTCCGTATTTCTTTTGAAATCTTTACTACACATTTAATAAACATAAACTCATCTGTATACAACCTCATCGTATTGTTATGGCTCCTATTGTTTCAGTTATCTTATTCCATAAAGGAGCATAACTGCTTTTTTATACTTATTCTGAATCCTGTTACTCCCACCAGCTTCAGTCAGGTTTCACCCAACCCTCAGAATAACAATGTATAATTCAAATGTAGCTCTTAAAATTCCAAGGGGTGTGCAGTACTTTAAGACTATTTAATAATGTATCGACTTGGTTGGATCTATTAGCTATTAGCACCAAGGTTAAAAATGTTTGCTCCAGGAATTCTGTGTCACTTAAACAACTAAAATATCAGGTTCAGAATTCAGAGTTTGCCAGGTAGACAGTGCTAACCAGATATCTTCCATTTGGGCTTGTGTCTCCTCTATCTGTTTAGCCAAAAAGTGAACAGTTTCAGTTGGAGAAACAAAAAACATAGAAGCCTAAATATCTTTGAGAATCTGGGCCATAATATGTAACTTCCACTGATTTTAATACCGAATACCTTTTGAGGATTTGGGCCTACCCGTATACCACATCTCTGTTCAACAGGGAAGAGAAGCAAGTTCTCATCCTAGTGCCAAAAAAAGTAAAATAAAATACTTCTCCCATCAATAACCCTCCTGACAAATCCTCCTCCTGATATCCCTACCGGGTACTGGCTTCTTGGTATGAGGGTTAGGGAAAATGCTGGTTGTTTTTGAGACGGTCCTAAAAAATGTCTTTGGTAGATGTCTGGTGCTCTTTCCCTCCAGTGTGTTCAGAGGCAGCTGCCAGCCAGGGACATGTACACCCCAATTCAGAATGGCATTTTGAGTGGTGGTAGGCATCCGTTCTGCCCACTGTGTAGCACAGAACCACGCCTTACTAGTGCTGCTCCTTTCTGGGAACAGATACATGCCCAATAAGTCACCAAAACTCCCATTGACTTGAATGAGGCCAGGATTTCTCTCCAGATCTCCCTACTTCTGGGGCAGTGCCTTTATCCACTGGACCTCACTGCCTTCAGTATGCTTGAAAGGCCTAACACTTGAAAACACTTCAGGTCTGCTACTCAGAAACTTTGAGCACCCAAAACAAGAGAGGTGGATTCTCTGCTCCTCAGAAAATCAGGCCCTAACATTGTAATGGATTGTTTGGAAGGGTTTAGTCTTTGATTTCAGCTAACTAATGTTAATGGATTCTTCAACAATTGCTTATGAACAGTAAACACAACCTATGAACCAGCTGAGCACCAAACCACACACATTCTCTGATATAATTCTTATTTAGAGGACACTTTCAAAAGCACAAAAGGCAGTTAGGGGCATTATTCCTGCTAAAAAGTTGGGCACCTAACTGCCATTTGTGCCTTTGAAAATCTTCACCTTCAATACCAAGTTAGTATGTGAAATATATGGCCTTAAGGCCATACAGGTAACATTTTTTTACACAAACATCTGGATTTTTATATATAATATCACACATATACCAGTATTGCCACGCCTAGCATTCAAAAATGAGTTAGCTCCCCCCAAAATATAATAATAAATTGGATTTGTGATAGAGTGAACAAACCCTAAACTGTCCAGGAAAGGGTTGATGTGGACTCAGTCAGCCTTTCCCTGCTACATCTGAAATATGTGTCAGGCTTGGAGAGAGAGGTTAAAAGGGGAGGGCCCACCTCAGCTGACTGATGGCTGGGAGGGAGGGAGGAGATCTCCAGCTTTCAGTCTGTGAGAGAACCCTGGTTGGAGCAAGGAACTGACTAGAAATTGCTGCCTGCCAAAGCTAAGCCTGATGCAGAACAGCTGTTTTGATTTGCTACCAGTGACTTGCCTATTGTTGCTGGGTAAGTCTGCTGCTGGTCATGCTCTGTCTGAAGGGAGTGACAGCCGAACAAAACCCTTCTGTCTCTTGCACTTGGCTGAAGAACTAGCTGTGGTTTGTTGCAAGCCCAGGAGTGATGCAGTAACAGGTTCTCTTTATTTACCTTCTGTTTAGGAGCCTTTGGAAGATGCTTTTCTCTGCAAACTTTTCTCTTCATGCTTTTCTCTGCAAACATGAGGGTAGAAACTTGCTATTTAAAAAAATGAAATGTGAAGTCCTTACATTCACTTGACTCCTAGAGCTGGGGCTTTAAGGAAAACAACAAATATTGTGGAACTTGTGATAAAATCATGAGTTGGCAATGCAGGTTATGTAGCCTTTTTTCTATCTCAGTAGATATCAAATAAATTATAGAACTCATTGTAATTAGCTATTTTTTTATCATTATGACTTCTTGGAGGAGCAACCAACTCTATATTGCAAACAAATGGTGAATCAATCAACAAAGTTAGGAGTCATTATTTTGAAAGATTGATGAATGAGGAGTACCTGGAGGAACAAAGAACATGTACGCTGAACTGGGGCATGATAAGCTGCATACTGGAGGAGGAGCTTGAAGAGACACATAGGAGAATGAAAAAGGAGAAAGCACTTCGGTCAGATGAAGTATTAGTGGATGTTCTGAAGTCATTTGGAGAAGAATGCATCAAGTATCTTACAAGTTTGTTCAATGATACTTTCAAGAAAGAGATGAATTGCATAGAAGTTTTATAGTGTCAATTTTTAAACATAAAGGAGATGTTACACTGTGTGCTAAGTATTGTCCAATAAAGCTGATACCATATGCCTTGAAAATATGGGAGAAGATATTGAAAAGTGTCTGCATGGAACAGTTGACATTTGGAAGGGATAGTATGGATTCATGCTGAGAAGGAGCACAATTGATGCCATATTTGTGGTATGAATCCTCGTGGAGAAATTCAGAGAAAGGAGATGGCAATTGGGCGTGGTCCTTGTGGACCTGAAGAAGGCTTACAATTGTGAACCAAGAGAACTCGTTCGGTGGAGTTTGTGATGGAGAGGTGTGTCAGAAAGGTATCTCCATCTTATCCAGGATATGTATGATAGACAGACTACCATAGTCAAAAGTAAATGGGGCTACAGCACAGAAGTTCCAGTAAATGTTGGCTCAATGCTGATCCCTGATGCTGGCCTGTTTTTGTTTGTTATGGGTGTGATACGGGAGACACCTTGGAACATGTTGTTTGCTGATGACTTAATGATATGTGGGGAAGACTGTGAGACTCTGCAAGCCAACTTTGAACAGAAGCAATGTAGTCTTGAGCAGGCTGGTCTTAGACTAAATGTTGGTAAGACCAAGGCTAAGATAACTGAGGAAGGAGGATTCACCTTAAAGGATAACACAGACAAAGAGCTTAAAAGGGTGAAATAATTTTAAATACCTAGGATCAATGGTTACTGACATGGATACCCTACTGAGTGATGCCTGGCATTGTACCGAACCTGCTTGAAGAAAACAATGGGAGCTGATCCCAGTTCTCCATGACAAAAAGAGGCCAATACATTTAAAAGATAGAATGTATAAAACTGTAATTAGACCCATCTCAATGTACGGAACAGAGACTTGGCCAGTCACAAGAAAATAAATCGGTATGCTCTCCACCATGGAAATTAACATCTTGAGATGGTCAAATAGTTGGATACTCTATGATAGGAAATTTATAAAGGGCCTTACACACATTGCTCCAATTGAAAACAAACTGAGGAAGGCTAGACTATGTGCATATTGGCATACCCAATGGAGACCAGAGAGCTCTATAGGTAGGATGGCTCTTGCAATGATTGTGGACTGAAGATGAGCCAGGGGGAAACTAAAGATTCAGTACACAGACCAGAGTTGGAGTACTTCAGAGACACCAATCTGCATGGTAGTCTGGTACCTGATCCTGAGTATTGGAAGAAAGCTGTACCTTGCCAACCTTGAATAGGGAAGTGGCAAGAAGACTAAGACTGGGGGGAGGGATAGCTCAGTGGTTTGAGCATTGGCCTGCTAAACCTAGGGTTGTGAGTTCAATGCTGGAGGCGGCCATTTAGGGATCTGGGGCAAAAATTGGGGATTGGTCCTGCTTTGAGCAGGGGGGTTGGACTAGATGACTTCCTGAGGTGCCTTCCAGCCTTGGTATTCTAAGATTACTTGGTTTTTGGTCTCCCTCTGCTGGTTTGGCCAGCAAGAAAAATGACATTAGCTTTTTAGTCATCAGCCATGATAAAAACAGCAGAAGCAGAAATTATGCTTATCTGGTATATTTTATTGAAAATTTGTCAAGGCTGCTCCACCAATATTGCTCATCCTAGAAACCTGATATTTCACAAAATGCTTTATATTTTTGAGTCTCTTTAAGGTGGAATGCCTGTTATCTGCTGTGATGTCAGGCATAAGGAAAATTGATAGTTCTCCTTCCAATAGTTCAAATACACTGGCGTGGCATCAGACACATCCTGTGCTGGAAAGTTTACATTTAGGAGCAACAATGAAATCCAGCTTAACAGAGGGAGAGAAAAATCTCTCAAGAAATGCTCAGCCTGATTTGTTTCCACTGCCTTGCACCATGCATAGCTACTTGCATCTGTGCAAAGTGGGTGTGAAATGTTACCATTCTGAGTTAGTCATATTTTACACCCATTTTGTACTGGTGTAAATGACTACACAGGCAATTCCAGGGGGTGCAGAATCTGCCTTCAAAACTTCCAAATGCAGACATGATCAATAAAACACAGTCCTGTATGTCACTATTGAGTCCCAGTGTCTTAATCTAGGCTCAGATCCTGCAAATGGCTCTGCATGGGTCCAGGTTTCTGCCCACATGGAACAAGTTGCAGACTTATGCCCACAATACATTAGTGACTGGGACACATCAGAATTTCCTATTTAACTGTTATTTATTTAGTGTTTTATTATTTAGTTCTTATATTTAAAGGTAGAGAATAACTGGCATTTTTTGACTGAACATTTCTTTCATTGTAAAAGTTGACTTGTTTAAAACCAAAATTTTCATGGGAAAGGGCTGGTTTTGACAAATTTCTCAACTTGAAAAAAGTTTCAAAATTGTCAGTGTCCCACTTGAAATTTTCAAAATGGAAAAATTCCGCTTTTCTGGTTCAAAACAACTTTTTTTTGTTTAGAAAGGTAAACTAAGTAGAGTAAAACTATTTTTTTAAATAAAAAAATGGTCAAAATGAAATGTTTTGAAATTATCACAACAAAATGTTTCTGTTGATCCAAAGTGATCTTTTAATTTTTTTTTCTGATTTTCAGTTTGTGAATTTTTTTGAGAATATGACTTTTCATCTTGATTTGGGATGGGAAGTTTTTTTAAATCTCAAAAATTTTAATGGGACAGGAAAACCTATTTCCCATCTGGCAGCATTTAAAGATTTTCTAAATTATTCATAGACTCATAAATTTTAAGGCAAAGAGGGAACACTGTGATCATCTAGTCTGACCTCCTGCATAACTCATTAGTGATGTGCTCTTTGTAACCAGATTAAGTGATTCCAAAACTTTTTACCTAAGTTACCATTTCCATTGAAGATTGAGATCATGCTGCAGTGAATGATCTATTATGAACATTGCTCTCTGTATTTGGAAGATGGTCCTGCAGAGTTTTAAGTGGAGCTCATATATTGACGGTATCTAAAAAGACCTTTAGATAATTCATTAGGTTTATGAGTGATTCCATATTGAACTAGAGAGAGCCCACGAACTCTGAAGAATGTCTTTACCTGAACTGGATAACAGAAGTTTTCACTGCAACTTTACTCAAAACTGGTTTGTGGGTCATCTGTTATAATCCACTTGTAAATGAGGTTTTATCCTGATACAGCTGTGAAGTATATAATGTACTCTGTGCTTTCACCATTAAATCTAGTTACTCCCAAACAATAATACAGACAATTAATATGGATGGGCTGCAATGGAACTGAAGTTGTAAAATCCATATAGGCAAATAAGTCAATTTGCTCTGGAACAGACTCTACAAAAGCATTTAAACAATTTCCCTGAGATCATAGGCTGTTTATCTCTGTCATTTTATAATAATGCCACTTATGCTTTGCAAATTTATGAATCGCATTTGAGGAAGAATGTGGGAATCATAATCTCAGATACATGTATCCATGTCACCTATTATCATATGTGGGATCCGAGGCATAGTCATAAAGTAGGGCCACTAAAATTGCAATTTTACAGTATCAAGATTGTGTTCAGATGAATTGCTGCTACTGCTAGAGATGGGCACAATCCACAAAATTCAGATCCAGGTCTGAACTTTCCCAGAGACTAGGGGTGTTCAGGTCCAGTCCAATAGCTGGCATAAGGATGGATTAATGTGGAGCTATAGATCTTCAATTCTGCCCAAATGAAAAGATCTGGGATACACACATCCTAGAAGACTGGGCATTCTGGCAGCTCAGCAACCCCATCCTATGCAGAGATGGAAACTGGACCAGTTCCATAACGGGGGTTTGAGTTAAAGGAGCAACTTGTTGATAACGGGATATTAGGAGGGGAAGAGGAAAGCTTATGTGAATGAACAACTAGCTTCCTACACGGCACAATTTTCTACATTAGTTCACTCCTCCTCCTGAAACCCAAGTTATGGGGCTCTGTTGGCATAAGCAACCGGCTGTCCTGCAAAAGAGTTATACCCCTCCCTTCTCTATGCAGGAGAGTGTCCATGGCTTTCCCGGCTGGTGATACTTCAGGAAAGTGGCACCCATTATCGTTTATTACAGTGTTTCAAATGCTTACTGTTGGGGACCTGCCAAGTCCGAATCAACATCCTGCCTTATGAACTGACATATGGGTTCCCCTACTGCAGCCAGGTGTGAACAGAACTTGGGCAGAGAATTTATCATTCCTATGAAGTGCTGTAACCCTTTCACATCCACTGGAGCTGGCATGTCGCTGACTACCTTGATCTTGTTTGGAATCTGTTTTCAATCTCACTGTTGTGAGCAGATGTCCAGTGTATGTCACCTCACGCTGTCTGAGTTGCATTTTTTTTCTGGGTTGAATTATATGTTCTTGTCCCTGCATTGCTGTAGAAAATCCTTGTAGTTCTCTGTCATGGTCTCATTGAGGTTCTGTATCATTGCTCCCATTAAGTACAATGATGATACCAGCTGTAATTATTTTCATCCCAGGCAGTCCTTGCAGTACTTGGGCTGGGTCTTCTCTGGAGCACCTCTGGTGCCTGGCTTATGCCCATTAGCACACCCACAGCCGTCTGTAGGAATCAAATGGTGTTGCAAAGGTTGTCATCATGATGGACTCACAATCCAGGGTTACGTGCCAAATGCTGTTCCTCACATCAGACTGTAAAGATTCTGGCTTTGGAAAGTTCTGGCAAGATTCATGAACTGTGGGCAGTGGATAATGGCATGTTTTCAATGCCCAGGTGAGTGGCTTTGGGTCTATGCAGATGTGTAATTTGCCTGATGACTTCTTTACCATCATGCTGCTTACCTAGAGTATACTGGCCTCTACGTATGCTATGCTACCTCTGCTCTGCATACTTTCAAGCTCCTTGCATACTGGATTATGTAATACAAATGGAATTTTACTTCATGGTAAACATGTTCCACTGTGGGGTCGACTTCCAGTCGCAGCTTTCCTTTGAGGCATTGCCTTTGAAAACATCCCCATATGCTTTTAAAATTGTCTCCATTGTCCATGGGACTCCTGCTTTTGCTTCTTGCATTGCAGATATAAAATTCTGATGCTGCACCCTGACAAATCCATGGCTTGTCTGACTGTATTCCCCATCTGCTAACCATCTGCTGCCACAAACTTCAGTTGGTACTGTCTGTTATGTTTTGAGTTCGTTTCTATGAGGTCGCATTTTCCTACAGGCTGTGTTATGTTCTCATTGTACATTATTAGATTGTGCCTGCTTTTTGTAGTGGCTGGGTTCAAGTCCAGTTCACTCTGAGGAACCACTTTGCAGGAGACCCTGCTATCCAGCTGAAATCGCACCGGGCATTTCTCCATTACCATCATTGCATGCATGGAGGTTGGTCTACTATGAGATCACCTTGAGGGATCAGGTGATCCCAAGTGCCACAAACTATCTCGTCCCAAATTAGGGAGTCTGTCAAGTCCCCCAAATGCATGTAGCAGTCAGTGTGCATAAACCAGAAACACAGGGGTTTATCTCTTCCCCTTCGGACTGGTCTCTAGTGAAAAACCCTCTGTCACCTCAGTTTTTTTCTGTTTTGAGGAGCAATAGGTCCCCAGGGCTCCTAGGACTGCTGTGAGGCTTGAGGTGGTGGTGAGCTTCAGAGTGATGCTGACCTCGCTGGCTTGTTCCCCAATACGGTAAAGTAACCATTTTACTTTCTTGCTGTTCTCGTCCTCCTGCACGGCAGGTCTGCGTACAGCTCAAACTCCTCCCTCTACTGGGTCTGTTTTTATTCACAAAGTGTGAAGCTGAATGTGGGTTAAGTTGAAAAAGTGGAACTTTATTAAACGCTGTGCACTGCTTTCTCCATGTGGCTGAGTTGCTTCCACCCTAATTCCCTGTCTTGTGTTCCTTGTGTCCCATCAATAATAGTCCCTCCAGGGAACATGGGCCCTCTCACACCTTTTCCCCTGATCATGACACTTTCTGCAGTAACTCCAAGACTGTGTTGATGCACGTTGCTTAATGAATTTCCAAAGTGCATTAAGTGAGAATCCCCAAAGGCACTGAGTGTGAAGTAAAGACTTGTCTACATGCTCAGCTAGTGTGCAGCAAGCTGGTGCATTGTCAGTTCACTCCCTGGCTTGCTGTGCACTAACTCACCATGTAGACAAGCCCTAAGAGTATCCACAGAGGGCACTTAATTATGTGTTATTATGTATATATATATACATATATACCCAGCAACAGTGAGTTGGGGGAAGGAGATCAGGATAGTTGAATCCATTAACATGCTGCACTATCTCCCAGTTTCAACAATGAAGCTGAAGGAAATCAAAGAGGCTACGAAAAAGGACATCCAAATACAGGCAATGAAGAGATACTAGCAGAGTAGCCAGAAGACAAAAGCCAAGTATTGGTAGGAACAGAATCATATTTTCAAATTAAAGATGAACTAAGTGAGCAGGATGGAATCATATTTCAAGAACAGAGAGCTGTTGTCCCCGGCTCATCACATAAGGATGTCATCCATAAAATACATGCTTTTTACAGCTGGGCACTGGCAGCTGTCTGAGATGGCTGTGTGTTTACTGGCCTGGAATGACTACCCAGCTCTGATCCTTGATAGAAGAGTGTGATAACGACCAGCAGAAAGACTGTTACCACATGAGCTGCACACCCAACTATGGGAAAAGGTGGCAGCAGCCTTATTTACCGCCAATGAAAAGCAGTACTTGATTACAGTAGACTACTTTTTAAATTTTTGGGGGGCCGGTGCCCTGCCTGATATAAGAATCAAGTCAGTGATTGGTAAACCAAAGAGATATGGCATTCAGAACACTGAATTCACCAACAATGGACTCCAGTTTGCCTTGGAAGAAGTCAAGGAATTTTCACACAAATGGAAGTTTGACCACTACGCCTCCTCCCCAGCATATCCACAAAGTAATGGGAAGGTGGGATCAGCTGTGAAAACAGCTAAAAGATGCAAAAAGAAAAGGAGTACTTGTGGCACCTTAGAGACTAACCAATTTATTTGAGCATAAGCTTTCGTGAGCTACAGCTCACTTGCATCTGATGAAGTGAGCTGTAGCTCACGAAAGCTTATGCTCAAATAAATTGGTTAGTCTCTAAGGTGCCACAAGTACTCCTTTTCTTTTTGCGAATACAGACTAACACGGCTGTTACTCTGAAACCAGCTAAAAGACGGTTTCTTCTGGTTCAGACCCCTTGTTAGCATTTTTGGCACACAGGAAAACCCCATCACAAGGTGCCAAAACAGTCCAGCGCAGACATTGATGGGTCAAAGGACCAAAACCCTGCTGCTCATGAGGGGAGACATGTTGCTACCAGACACCACTGAGAGGAGATGGCTGACAGTCAGGGAAAGCAGGTGCTGGAGTACAGCAGGTCAGGCAAGGACCTGCTAGCCCTGGAGACAAGCACTGCTGTGAGAATATAACCACTAGAGAGACAACAGAAAGAGTGGACTAAAGGAGTCGTGAGGGTTGCAGAGGCACCCAGGTCTCATGAGGTAATTACACAAGAGAGACACGAGAGATCTGAAGGAGCAGGAGACACTTGCGAGCCAGCAGACACATCACCAAGAGAGCCTACAGAGATACAGGGACCATCATAGAATGGAGAGATGGAAAACCATCTGTAGGCCACCCCACAAGAAGGGAGGAGATTCTACAGAGAGTTAGTTTGCAGAGACAGGAGACAGAGAGACAGCAATAGGCCACTCCCAGTGTGGTCATCTGTTAAAGAGATCAAATTATCTCAAAAATTATGTAACCAGCTGAGTCTGTGGTAAAGATGGGAGTCCAGCCCAGTGGTGTGCTAGCAACCTCTGACTGAAGGACATGGATTGAGGGCGTGGGGGTTAATTATTTGTTTTTAATGATTATACTAAAATATTTGTAAAATAGGGGAAATGTATCCTGATCTGTGGAAATGGAGTCAGAGGGTCCATGTTCCCTGGAGGGATTGTTATGGTCTGGATACCAGGAAAACAAGGAGTGTATGGAAATAGGTCGGCAGCAACTCAACTTCAGAGCTGCCCACATGGTTTAATAAAAGCTCCATTCATTCAGTTTAACTTGCCTTTGGCTTCACTCTTTGCTAATGAAACACAAAGTAGCTAGCATGCTTTAAATTCACAACCTAGCTTACTGTGCACTAAGTGTCCCATGTAGACAAGCCCTTAAGCTCTTCCTTTGTTTTTATGGTAGAAAATTTGGGTATGGCCTTTTTATAGTCATCAGCACTTCAAGGTGTAATCCTCAGGTTTTTTTGTCACGTGACCTTCAACCTCACGCTCAACAATGAGTCCAAGTGCAACGCGAAAATATTCGAGCATAAGACATCCCCTTTGTTAATCTGCTTGTAGGTTCCAATCCTGCAATTTAGAGACTAACCAATTTATTTATTTGGTTAGTCTCTAAGGTCCCACAAGTCCTCCTTTTCTTTTTGCGAATACAGACTAACACGGCTGTTACTCTGAAACCTGCAATTCTTATTGTTACAAAATTTACATTGTCTTCAATGGGAGTTTACTGTGTGCATGGACTGCACTAAGCGTGACAGTACCTCTGATTTGTCATTTGTCTCAGTTAAACATTCTCTGATGTAGTTGGTGAAGAAAAAAAGATCTCCCCTTCTTCAGCAAGTGGTGTATTAAAAATGACACTTATGTCTTTATACCAAATAATTTTCAAGCTGGTGTGCTCTGTCATCAACTTGCAAAGTGCCGGCCAACTCAACCAGATTTAGAGCTACAGTAAGTCATTTTATCAGCCTCCTATAAAAATGTAGTGCTTGATAAACATTCCTTAGGCAAGGCATTTATAAAAATGACTTAAACGTGGTCCCTTGTCTGTACCTACACACACAGGTTTTCAGCTAAGATTTGTTATTATTTTGTGTGCAGCCATTAGAAAGTGGGCTCTCAAATGCAGAGAAAACAGCCTCCATACAACATAACTCCACACCGTTCTAGCTACTTTTAAATAACAGGAATTTGAGTCACTAGTGTATCACAGGATTAAAAAATAAATCTGATCTGATTAGAAAAACCTGCTTGTGCTTAATACTCTGGATTTAGGAGACCACGAACACGTATTTCAGTTATTTGTGTGAAAGTTATTGGTTTAGATTCTATATCATACAGTAAGTGTTAGGGCCAAATTCTGCATTGATTTCCACCCTATGAAATCTCATGGGGAGGGGAAAGGATGGAGATAAGAGTTGCATTATGATTTTCTACCACAGAGGGAAGGTTTGGGGATGTTTTGATGGTGGGTTGTTTATTTTGCATCCAATAATGTAATGGTTTGTTTTTATTGCTGAATGTAACTCATGTTTCTAAATCTCTTATGTGTGGATGATATATTCTTGCCTGAGTAGAGGTACTTTTTTAAAGAAAAGAAGAGAAAACTGACAGTTCCTTAAGATTTCAGCAAAAATAGAAAGGAACCCATTGGGGAAAAAAAAAGGTTTTTAATGGTTCTCACTTTTTGTCAACAGGGGATATGTAAAAAGATGAGTCTTATTCTCTCACTTACTTATGGGTATTCCAGGCTGATTACAGAAATGTCCTCCAATTTAGTCCTGCAGTCTGGGGACTGTCTTGCACTGTTACAATTTTTTTTGGACAGGTGTGAGGAATGCGGGGAGTTGCATGGAGAAAGAAATTGGCCACTGCATGTGTTTGAAGATATCTTTAAGTTGGAAGGTTGGACATGTTAAAAATCAAAATGATTTTCAATGCAACCTTACGAACAGTAAAAAAGGTATATTTGAAGGATGATAGTCTTTTATCTGGTCAGGAAGATAGATGGGCATAGCTTAAGCTGTCATGTATATAAATGTGAGTATTGACTAATATATGCTGGCTAGCATATATATATCTGTATACACATATATATCACATTAATAAAATGTTAAAATTAATATGTATTATACAATTATACAATATTAACATTTTATTAATGTGATATATATGTGTACACAGATATATATATATATATATTGTATAATACATAATAATATTAACATTTTATTAATGTGATGTATATGTGTACACAGATATATATATATTGTATAATACATATTAATATTAACATTTTATTAATGTGATATATATGTGTACACAGATATATATATGCTAGCCAGCATATATTAGTCAATACTCACATTTATATGCATGACAGCTTAAGCTATGCCCATCTATCTTCCTGACCAGATAAAAGACATATATGCATTAAGCACCAATAACATTAAGCCAAATATTGCAACAGTGATATAGCCTAAAATTGCCTCTTCCATAATCCTGTTTACTTACACGAAGTATCCCATAAAGCCGTGCATTTGCTGAAAAAGGCTTTTGGTATAAGCAGATAGGAAACTCGTCAAAATCAAGATACATTCATTCTATGTCTTAGTACAAGCTAGGGAAATACTTTCACAGACCAGTACTTGGAATGCTAGTATCCAAAACAAAGATAAGGAAAGAACAGAATAAGCTAGGGAACTGGGACAGACTGATGGGTTGGATTTTAGTGACGTGTTAAGAGATGTGTAACTTGTAAAATCACCATATAAATAATACCAGCTGAAATGTGTAAGTCTGAGAACACACCTTCTGCGTAAGATGAATGTGACGTCGCTGCCCGAGATGGCTTCCCGGAAACCAGCATCATATAGAACCTTTTCCCTGTCCTACATTATTATTTGCTTTGAGCAATAAATCTAACTGACACTGGTTATTTGGTCCCTTGAATATATTTCATAATGAACCAAAGTGTGGACAAGCAATTGACTATACAATTTATCAACATGTGCTATAAAGGGATCGTATAAATGACATGCTCGTAAAAGACAACTGACAGGAATAAATGAGGCTTTTCTTTTGGTGACAAGAGATGATAACCTCCTGAGAGTCGTCAGAATCCACATGACACTGGGAAAGGGTGCTCTTTCCATAGGCGCTGACTTTTGTTTTTGGCAGTGGGTGCTTTTGAAGAGGTGTGTATGTGTTTTTTTTTTTTAAGGGGGGAAAGTGGCACTCTGCCAGCTTTGGTGGGAGGCTATTTTCAGCATATTTATACATTTCTTTCATATTCTAGTTACTGAATGTGTCTATCATTGGTATCTTTGCTATTTTAATAATGATTAAATTGTTATGAACTACATAGTTACATTATCATGAATTATGGTTTATTAAAATCATTGTAATCACCTACAAACTGTCTTCACTAACATCCCAGTTTAAAGACATTATGTCTCACTGTAGCTTTCTGGATGAAACTGCCAGCAATCTTATTCACATCTAGTTCCCTGGTATTGTCTTGATGCACATTAAGGACAGCTACATTATTCAGTTGTGTCTGTCCCATTGATGACTGGAGATAATTTTTAAGTCTTCTAATGCTGGAGAATGAGTTCAGGATGATACAGACACAATGAGAAGGATTCTTGTTCATTTGCAGTACTCTGGAAACATACTGCTTCTAGAATACTGAAAGTGAGCCCAAGATCTCTTTCTTGATGGGTAAGAGCTAATTTAGGCGTCATCATATGTATGTATAATTGTGAATGGATTATATTTTGCCATGTGTATTTCTTTGCATTTAACATTGAATTTCATCTGCCATTTTGTTGCCAAGTCATCTCGTTTTGTGAGATCCATTTGAAACTCTTCACAGTCTGTTTTGGACTTAACTATCTTGAGTAATTTTGTGTCATCTGCAAACTTTGCCACCTCACCGTTTACCCCTTTTTGCAGATCATTTATTAATATGTTGAACAGCACTTGTCCCAGTACAAGCCCCTGGGAGATACCACTATTTACTTCTCTCTGTAACCCACACACCTCCTGGGAGTGGTGTTCTGTCCCATCTAGTGGGGGCGAGAAAGAGAGATTATGGGTCTGCGCTACAGCCTTAGCTAACAGGCATATGGCTTTTAGGTCATGCAGTAGAGGCTCATGCACTAAGCTCCAGAGTTCCCAGGTTCGATCCTGCCCACCGACGACCGGGGTCTGTTGGCCTTACAAGTGGGGCCTCATCTGGGATTTCAACTGGGAAGTCTCTGAAGCTTGGGACGCACTTCCTCAGCTAGGGGAAGTATGTAACCCACACACCTCTTAGAGCATGACCCTCTACCACATGAGCTAAAAGCCGACTGGCTGTTAGCTAAGACTGTAGAGCAGACTCATAATCTCTCTCTCTAAGTGGTCTCGGTGCCGCTAGATGGGACAGAACACACCCAGGAGGTGTGTGGGTTACATCTCCATTCTGAAAGGACCATGTGACAGAATGCTGGCTAAGGAAATTGGAGCCAAGCCTCTGCCACGCCAGCTCCTATCAAGAAAGAGGAATTGGAGCTGGTTGGGTAAGCCCAGGCCTGACTGGCAAACGGAGGACAGCTGCTGGCCTTGTTAGCCAGGGGCTACATAAAGGCTGGCAGGAAAGAAGCTGAGGAAGGAAAGGGAGGAGCCAGAGAATTAGAGGGAGTAGGAGTTCTTCTCTGCTGGCTTCAGGAGCTCGCCGTCCCTGAGGCTGTAATACTGAAACTGTGTGTAGCTAGAAGATGGTGGAAAAGTATACTGTAAATAAAGAGAATGGGTGATTGCACCAACGCAGAGGTCTCTGGCTGGTCTGTGGGCACAGCAGAGGCAGAACTGAGGGGGGCCTAGTGACACCTTGTTATACATGGGGGCTTGTCCAGGATCCAGAATCCAGAATCCAGAACGTAGTTGTAATGGCTCATAAAGCAGCAGGAGCAGATGCAGAAGGCCCTGCAAGGCTTCCAGCAGTCCCACCAGGCCAATAGATGGGCCTTGCTAACCCTGTAGGCAGAACAGCAAAAACGCCTACAGGACTTCATAAGAGAGCAGGCCAGCATGCAGCAGCAACTCCTGCAACGAATGGTGAGTCCCATGATGGGGGATGGCACCCGGCCACCAGGCGTGGGACTTTGTAAAATGGGCCTGGCAGATGAACTGGATGCCTTCCCTACCTGGGGGGCGAAGCTCAGGCAGCCTACATGGCACTGAGAGACAAACAGGCACGGAACCATGAGGTGGGGCCCCGGGCATTCACCCAGAGAATGATGGATTGGGCCACCCACTGGCTGAGTCCCAAGACGCAAATCGTGGGGGAAATAATGATGTAGAACAATTGCTACAGGGCCTCCCCGAGAATATCTGAGTCTGGGTCAGGTGACACCAGCCAAGTACGGTCGATGTAGCGGTCAAGCTGACTGAGGAATACACGGAGTCAGACGTCCCTTGAAGGGAGTGCCGACCCTATGAAGACGTAAAGTTGGGGAAGAAGCTGAGGGAACCCCTCCCTGGGAGAGGCCCAGAGAGGCAGGAGGAGGAACCCTGAGGAGCTCCCAGTAAAGCTGGTGTGATCGTTTGCTGGCAGTGCGGGCGGCCAGGACATAAAAGGGAGACTGCCCTGATATGGAATGTGATTGGGCTGAATTTTGCAGCTGGACTAATGCTGGAGCACGGGAAAGGGGGCAGAGGCAGTCCACTATCCTGGTGAGGGTGGGGAGGAAACCCCAGAGGGGTCTGGTGGATACAGCTTCAGTCTGCTTGTTCATCCAGAGGTGGCTGATAAAACTGCACTGGATAATTCCAGGTGCACGGATGGCCTTGGAGTGTATCCACTGGGACAGGAAATACTGCTTGATGCCAGGTGCACCAAGAAGTGCGGGGCAGATTTAAATGGAAGCAGGTCGGGGTTGTAGAGGGGTTACTGTATCCCATTGTATTGGGTATGGACTGGGGCCCTCTCCCCAGAGGGAAAGGGAAAGCTTCCCCGAAGAAGGGGGCAGGGACCCCTAGACTGGGAAGCCCCAGGGAAGAAGAGGAGCAGGGTCCTCAGGGAAGCGAACATGGAAATCTTAGACAACAGAGCCCACATAGGGTAGACAGAGGGGAAGGAGGTGCAGGGGAGATGGCCAGCCTAAGCCCCTTAGAGGGAGAAAAGGGGCAACTGAAGGTAAAGCTCTCCACAACGCAACTCCCAGGAGAGGAGACATGGACTCCAGTTGGTGGCTTGGGGGAACCCAAGGCCAGGGGCATCCTGGAGAAAGTCGGGATTAACCCTAACCCCCTACTGGATGAAAAGGGGATAACGGAGAAAGGATGCCCACAAGGGTGTGACTGGTGTGAGGACCGGTTGGTGGCGGCAGAGCTATGGGGGTGTTCACCCCCCACACAGTGTACTTTTGGTGGGTGGGGAATGAAGGAACCCCCTGGAAATGACACTGGGGATCACCCAAAAGAAGGGGAGAGACTCCCCTGGATGAACCCCACTGGCAGGGGCCAGAAAGGACGAGGAAGGACGAACCTGGCCGTTCATAAAGGGGGAGGTGTGTGCCAGGGTGCTGGCTAAGGAAATTTGAGTCAGGCCTCTGTCACGCCAGCTCCAATCAAGGAAGAGGAATTGGAGCTGGTTGAGTAAGTCCAGGACTGACTGGCAAATGGGGGACAGCTACTGGTCTCATTAGCCTGGGGCTACATAAAGCCAAGGAGAAAGGAAAGGGAGGAGCCAGAGAATTAGAGGGAGTGGGAAGCTCTTGTCTGCTGGCTGCAGGAGCTAGCAGTCCCTGGGGCTGTAAGACTGAAACTGTAGTTACACAGTGGTGGGAAAGTAAACTGTAAATAAAGAGCATGGGTGATTGCACCAATGCAGACGTCTCTGGCTGGTTTGTGGGTAAAGCAGGGCAGAACTGAGGTGGGGCCCAATGACACCCTGTTACAGACCATTTATTCCTAGCCTTTGTTTCCTATCTCTTAACTGGAATGCCTGAGAATGCTTTCAGGACCATCTAAGGATCCTTAATTAAAGTTAATGACAAGCCTTTTGTTACCTTAATCACCCTGCCTCTGTTCATAAACAGGTTTCAGAGTAGCAGCCATGTTAGTCTGTATTCGCAAAAAGAAAAGGAGGACTTGTGGCACCTTAGAGACTAACCATTTTATTTGAGCATAAGCTTTCGTGAGCTACATTCATGGAATGCATCCGATGAAGTGAGCTGTAGCTCACGAAAGCTTATGCTCAAATAAAATGGTTAGTCTCTAAGGTGCCACAAGTCCTCCTTTTCTTTTTGTTCATAAACAAACTCCCTGCCCCAAGGATAGAAGTTGTTAGCAGCACAGAACTCATCACATTCCACATGCAAGCTCTGGCTCTTGGGTGCTAAGCACCCACTATTCCCCCTCTCCCCCCCCGGTTCCCCGTGTGGATGTTTGAGCCCCAGAGCACCCATGAGGTCAGCACCTCTGGCTCTTTCCTTAAAAAAAAACAAACTGATTCCTAAAATTGTTGTCAATCTGAATGTTCCTGGCCGTGTGTGAGTGTGTGTGTGGGAAAAGTTATGGGTTAATAACTTTAATATTGCTTAGAAGGAATGTATGTAGTACACACAGGTCCCAGTGAAGGGAAGCATTCCTATGCAGGAAAGTACATGCACAGGTATCCTGAATTTGGGTAACCGCTCTGAAATATGAAACAAAATAATAGCTTGCAGAGTGTCCGAGCTGATATGTGCAGTCATGGCAAAACTTGACCCTGTGCAGAAGGTCAGCAGTGGGATTTGGTGAGCCTTGTGCTGGCTCTTTGTACATGGGTGAATTTCACCTTATATAAGTAAGGAAGGATCCTGTATGTATATCCCATGACTACCACAGTGATTTGTCTTTCCTTCTGTAAGAGCAGTGTAGAAACAAGTATTTCTGCCTCCAAAAGAACAATCTTGCAATTGGTAAATTATAAGCAAAATAATGTTCTCAATGTGATTTTTATCTACTACATTGGCAGTGCTCTGGGCACTCACTCCTAGGAAAGGAACACTGACCCCGCCTTCCCCAGTGTAGTCATTCTGGGCTATTTTTTGATGGGAGGCAGAGTGAGGAAGTTGAAAATGTTAGGTAGGCAGAGAAAGGTTGCAGTGAAATAATAATTATATAATGCTGCGTTTTGGAATCTGTTTTCTTTGACCTCTGCCTAATTGCATGTCTCACACTGGTCTCTTCTAATTCATTGTGTTTTAATGACAGGTTTCAGAGTAGCAGCTGTGTTAGTCTGTATTCGCAAAAAGAAAAGGAGTACTTGTGGCACCTTAGAGACAAACAAATTTATTTGAGCATAAGCTTTCGTGAGCTACAGCTCACTTCATTGGATGCACACAGAGAAAATGAAACAATGGGTGTCACCATACACACTGTAAGGAGAGTGCCTTTTGGTGTGATGTCCATCTGTTTGCATTTGGAGAGGAAGATGATGTCTGTCTGTATCTGTACGAGTTTTATGGACATCATACCAAAAGGCACTCTCCTTACAGTGTGTATGGTGACACCCATTGTTTCATTTTCTCTGTGTGTATAGGTCTCCCCACCGTATTTTCCACTGAATGCATCCGATGAAGTGAGCTGTAGCTCACGAAAGCTTATGCTCAAATAAATCTGTTAGTCTCTAAGGTGCCACAAGTATTCCTGTTCTTTTTGCGAATACAGACTAACACGGCTGCTACTCTGAAACCTGTCATTATGCAAGGTACTGAATTTAGCCGTATGAAGTGGAAATCTATCAACTTCATGAAAAAACTCGTACAGATACAGACAGACATCATCTTCCTCTCCAAATGCAAACAGATGGACATCATACCAAAAGGCACTCTTCTTACAGTGTGTATGGTGACACCCATTGTTTCATTTTCTCTGTCTCATACGTCTCCCCGCTGTATTTTCCACTGCATGCATCCGATGAAGTGAGCTGTAGCTCACGAAAGCTTATGCTCAAATAAATTGGTTAGTCTCTAAGGTGCCACAAGGACTCCTTTTCTTATTGTGTTTTAAAGAATTCAGAGCCACAAGTGCTGTCTAGCACTCTATGGGCCGGTAGCTACTGCTCTGAAAGCTACTTGAGAATGACAGAATCATTATAGATGCACTCCACAGGCTTTTAGCATTGTAGCTGCCTTACTTGGGATGACTACGCACACAAGCTTCAGACTAAATACCTGCAGCCCATGCACATTGTAGCACTCCTTTCAAGGACAAGCAGGATTTTAGATGGCAAGCTGAAATATTTCCCATTAATGCAGAGGTTTATTTTGGGGTAAAGGCCATGCTGGCTCTCCGCTGCAGCAGTTAAGGAACACCTGGACAGAGTTCTCCTTCTGCTTTGTTTGCAGTTGACTGAGATGTTGTTATTAACAATTATTACTTATTAGGTATTAAATCTTTTTTTCCTAACCTCTGTTTTTTTTTCTTTCCCTTTTGTGATAAACAAGCACTGTCAATGTGGGCTGTAACCAAATCACCCTCTTCATTTATCATACTAATTGGGGCTTAATGAGGAGAGGCCTGAGACTGGAAGAATTGTTGTCTACCCAGAATACTATTGGAGTGTAACTTCTTATGGTAATTAGTACAGTCTGTAATAATTAGGTCTGCTCGGTGCTGTATTTATCACAGAAATTTAGCACTAAAAACTATTCACACTGAAATGAACATATTGTATGTAGTGAACAGCAATTTTAAATCTACAAGTAGTCAGTGTTAGTAGACACAATATTATTTACTTTTAAAGAACTTGTCATTTTACACTGTTTTTCAGACAAGGCAGCTGATTCACCATTGTATTATTCCTGTTTTATGGAGTTACTGTGGCATAAAACTGGAGGTAACCCTGTGATGAATCATGGCCAAGGAGCTGCTTTAAAATAGTGTTTAACTGCGAATAGTTATGATAAGATCATTTTATTTCTCATGTAAAAGCCCTAAGCAGCATTGCCATGGTACCAAGCAAAGGGCAAAACTCAGCTCTCAGACTTACACAGTGGATATCTTCCCAAATGAGTGATCTATGTTTATTGGAAGAGCTGAATATCAGCGCAGAGATCTGCTATGTGGATGTAAGAGAAGAATTTCCCCCAATATATTTAAGCCACTTGTCTGCCTGCAGACAATTGCCCTGCCCTGAATCTTTTCCCAAAGTCTTCCTAACTATAAGTCATACTTTAATTCTCCATTTTTGTTACATCTTGGAAGCACTTCTTCTAAAAGGGCTTGGTATAATAGCAGGTAAAAACTACAGTGCGGCTGTCTGAGGATAAATCCACTTCAGAGATTAAATGCGTAGTGATTAACATAAATATGAGCACAGAGGGCTTGTTTTGGGACCTTACTGATGATGGAACAGGAACTGCTAAACCATGTAAGCTGAAATAGAGATAAGATGAATTTCTCTTATTCTCTGTGCTCTAGTAGGGTACCTCCTAAAATGATATGGAATTAGCTATTCAGTATTAATCAATGCTGGTGCCCGTTAAGAGGCACTGCTTATGAAACTAAGATGAAGTGTGGTTTGGAATAACATTAAATTTTTCTAAATCTACTTTTAAGGCACTTGATCACTTTTTCTGAGGAGGTGTGGGAAGAAAAAGAGAGTTTAAATTAAAATGTTCATGACAGTTTTGAAGATATAAAAAAATCAGACATGCTAAACAAAGCATCAGCGCTATTACATATCATTATGAAGACTGGTACTAGCAGGTCCCTCTTTAGACTAATAACACATGCATTCAGCTGTGTGACCTCAGATGAATTCAACCGAGACTCCAGTAGCTGAAAAAACAGTAAAAGAAATTTATTTCAAGAAGTAAAGTTGAAAGAATACAAAACAGAGGGCAACCAGAAGCAGGAAACCAGAAATAGAGGTTCTTTTCATTTAAGAAGATTGGACCTTTGCAGAATTGTAATAGGAAGGATGTTTTAAGAAAAGACCTGTAGCACAAATATGAAGTAACAAATTTATTATAATTATAGATGTGGAATTACATCTACAATTTATTAATTGTATTGCCAATTTTAAATTCCTCCTTCTCTTTCATCCCTTTACTGCAATACTGGTTTTTGGCATAGATACAGTTCAAGTCCACTCCTTGAATCTACCAGAGGAGGTCACTTGAGATGTAAAACAGGCTGTGTCTTTCCCTTATAGCCTGCGTTCCTCAGCATTGTCCACCTGGGAAGAAAAGGATTGAATTTAGTACTGTTGAAATTTTGGAGGCTTAGTTGTGATGGGAAATTTTGAACATGTTGCATTTCGTTTCTTGGTGTCACAAAACTAAACTCACTGTACCTTTTAGCATTCCTCTCACCAAATAAATGAATACATCAATTAAAGCTCCGTACGCAAGATGAAAAGCAGGATTCTGTAGAACTGCAGCATATACATAAAGTACTTAAACAATATCGGCTAAAATTAAATATTTTTAAATCTGCAGGCCTGAATAACTCAAGAGTTTTATTAATATTGGCTGATGAGCTCCCCGAGCCATTGATCTGATTTAACAAATTTTGGTATACTGGGGAAGTTCCAGAGGCCTGAATAAAAGCTAACGATGTTGCACCAGTATTTTAAAGGATAAGTGGGGTGACCTGGGTAATAGTAGGCTGGTTAGCTGGACATCAGTCCTAAGCAAAATCATGGAAGGACTGATATGGGTTCCAATCAACACATAATTAAACATAGTATAAATAATGCCAGTCAACATGGTATTATACAAAATAGGTCTTGTCAAGTGTGTGACATTAGTTTTTTTTATTACAAGTTTGATAAAGGTAACGGAGTTGATGTAATAGAATTAGACTCGTGGAAGGCATTTAACTTCATACATCACGACATTCTGATTAAAAAAAAATAGCACTATGCAAAATCAAGATAGCACATATTAAATGGATTAAAAACTGGTTTACTTGTTAAATAGCAAAGCATGATTAGAAATGGTGAATTATCATTCAATGGGGACGTTCTAGTAAGGACAAAGAGCTGTTCTTGGCCAGATGCTGTTCAATATCTTTATCAATGATGTGAAGAAAAATATAAAATCATTGCTGATGAAGTTTACAGATGATCAAAAATTCGTGATGTGGTAAATAATGAGGATAGGTCACTTCTACAGAACTATTTGGATCGCCTGGCAAGCTAGGCAGGAGGGCTGGAACAATTTGTATAGTGGGGGTGCTGAAAGCCATTGAACCAAACTTTAAACCCTGTATATAATGGAAACCGTTTCAAGCCAGGGGGTGCGGCAGCACCCGTCGCACCCTTAGTCCCAGCACCTATGACGCTAGGCTTACATGAACAACATGCATTTTAATATTGAGCTAAATGCAAGGTTCATCTGTCTAGGAACACAGAATATAGATCATACTTCTAGGATGTGAGAATGCATTTTGGAAAGCCTAGACTTCAAAAGTGTCTTGGAGTCATGGTGTCTAACTGAAAATGAGCTCCCAGTGCGAAGTAATGTGCTTCTGACAGCAAATGCAATTGTTGCATGTTTATGCAGGGGAATATAAGGGAGAAGTAGGGAGGCATTATTACTGCTTTAAAGTATTACTGGAATACTTAGTCCAGTTCTGATGGCTATGCTTTAAACAAAGATATTGACAAGTTGGAAAGGGTTCACAAAAGAGCTACAAGAATAATTTGAGTTCTGGAAAATCCTGCCTTACAGTGAAAGAATAAAGAAGCTCAATCTATTTAGTTTATCCAAGAGATGGTTAAGAGGTGACATATTCATGGACTTAAAGGTACCAACCTGAGCAATAGATTTCTGATAGTAGAGGGCTCTGTAGCCTTTATTTTTATTTAAAGGTAATTTTAGTGATGTTATATTACACCGCCGAGGGTTCAACTCTGGCGGCTACAGTCTCAAGTTTAACAAAAAAAGAAAAGGAGTACTTGTGGCACCTTAGAGACTAACAATTTTATTTGAGCATAAGCTTTCGTGAGCTACAGGTCACTTCATCGAATGCATGCAGTGGAAAACACAGTGGGGAGATTTTATATACATAGAGAACAGGTTCCTTCCCCACTCTGAATTCTAGGGTACAGATGTGGGGACCCGCATGAAAGACCCCCCCTAAGCTTATTTTTACCAGCTTAGGTTAAAACTTCCCCAAGGGACAAACTTTGCCTTGTCCTTGAACAGTATGCTGCCACCACCAAGCGTTTTAAACAAAGAACAGGGAAAGATGTCTTCCCCCAAAATATCCCCCCAAGCCCTACACACCCCCTTTCCTGGGAAGGCTTGAGAATAATATCCTAACCAGTTGGTTACAAAAATCATCAAAGACCCTAACCCCTGGATCTTGGAACAATGGAAAAATCAGTCAGGTTCTTAAAAGAAGGATTTTATTAAAAAAAAGAAAGGTAAAAATCATCTCTGTAAAATCAGGATGGAAAATACTTTACAGGGTAATCAGATTCAAAACACAGAGGATCCCCCTCCGGGCAAAACCTTAAAGTTACAGAAAACAGGAATAAACCTCCCTCTTATCACAGGGAAAATTCACATAAAACAAAAGATAAACTAATCCGCCTTGCCTGGCTTACCTATACTGGTTGCAATATTGGAGACTTGGATTAGGATGGGTTGGAGAAGATGGATTTCTGTCTGGCCTCTCTCAGTCCCAAGAGAGAACAACCATGAAACCCATTGTTTCATGTTCTCTGTGTATATAATATCTCCCCACTGTATTTTCCACTGCATGCATCCGATGAAGTGAGCTGTAGCTCACGAAAGCTTATGCTCAAATAAAGTTGTTAGTCTCTAAGGTGCCACAAGTACTCCTTTTCTTTTTGCGAATACAGACTAACACGGCTGCTACTCTGAAACCTGTCAAGTTTAACAGTTATTTCTGCCTGTTTTAGGTCTAAAGCTCATAGGAACACATGAAAGCATAGGCAAGTAACACATACAATCATAAAAACAAGGTCCACTATATATATTTTTTTAAAGTTACCATCGAAGTTATGAATGTCACAGCACATACAACTCCTAGATATATCCATGCACCAGTTATAGCTACAGATATACTCACATCCTCCTAGATAGTGTTAGGGTCAATGGGTCTCTTGTGGATTGATCATCAGTAGAGGGATGGTATCTGTTTGAGTTTTCCTGTAGAAAGCTCAATTTTCCCAATCTGGGCACCCCCTTTTTATAATTTGATTCTGCCTATATCTACATTCTGCACATGTAAATGAAAGTGTCAACCCTCTTTTTCCTTATTGTCTGGTGTCGCCTAGAAACTAGAGGTACACCAGTTCCTATAGGTTGTGTAGAGTTCCTTTTATTCTTATTAGCATTGATGCACAACCTGTGTCCTGTGGCTAAGACACGTTAGAGACAGATGTGCCTTTCAAGCATTTTTTGTGATTTAAAATGATCTTCCAGCTATTTTTTTGCAATATTACCCCTTGTATCTCTTTTCCCATAATCTTATGGCATCGGGTTATTCTTTGGTCACTTACTTATGTTAGCATTTCTTGTCTCCAAGGCCTAAAATAGCTAAAATAAAACTTTACAGGCCACAGCCTATAGGTCTTGGGTTTCAGCCATCCTTACTTAGATATCTAATGCATGATTATTCCTTCTAAATTCTGATCAATCTAATAATCCTACAGTTTAACTCTGTTTAGCATACAATGATTATATACAATGATTATATATGACATGACATGTTAATTAATTATAACATCACACAATAAATGAATAATACACTAAAATCATTGGCTACAGCTCATTAATTTAGCAGACATAGCATAATGACTCAATGGGCAAACTTTTAACAGTGAGGGTAGTTAATTATTGGAACAGCGTACCAGCTCTTGCCAAAAAATATGAGGGGGGAAGTGGACTAGCTGTCCATCAGCTGAGAATTAAGAAGGGAGCTAGATTGACTGGTCTGGCCCAACCTGAGATGTGCTTTAATGAAAATCTAAAACCCTAGTGAGTTTCTTTATGGTTGCAGATTTAGTTCTGAAAGGTTCAGACAGAACTTGATATGAGAATCAGAACTTTCTCCAGAACCCAGTAATGATATGAGCTTGCCAATTACTATTTCCTGCACGGCAATGTTATTACCTGGAAGTGATGTACAAATAAGTCACATCCTTCTCCTGGCAGGTAACAGTTTCATGTACTCCATTTTAGAGGAGCTAAAATAATTTATTGGGGTTTCATGTACATACATCATGTTTCTCCAACAACAATAGAAATTTAAAACATCTAAGATATTTAAGAATATATCTCTATCTTTCTCTGTCCATCACAGATCTAAAGTAAGGTTTTGCATTTGTTGCCAATTTAGTGACTGTGCAGAAAATGGTAATAATTAATTTGTGTTCACTGAACTGATTTAATTGTCATGGTTTTCCGTGTAATTACCATGGCACTTCTATTTTGGAACGTCTCAACTGCACAATAGGCTTTATGTGTTTTTTTGCCCTTTTTGTCTCTGCTCTAGCTTTAACACAGTGTGATAGGGACCTTCTTTAAAAATAAAACTAAGGAACAGACCCTCATGTTCATAATAGCTTCTCTTTTATTCATTGGGGTCTCTGTAAGTGCAGCATGCTGCCACCTTCTGCTGTGTTAACAATGTAGCAAGCACTTATTGTAGTTACTTGTTGGGAGCAGTCACTAATGATTGGACTCAGTTGCTCTGTGTGAGTGATTTTTGTGTGCTTGTGTAATTTACAGTTCTGTAAAATGGAGAATATCCTATGTGTATAGAAGTTTCCTTGCTGGATTCATGCCCACAGTGGAGCAGGTTTCTCAGGAGGGAATAAACATATTTCATATAGTGCCATGTAATAGTGGAAGATTTTTTCTCGCTCCAACATTTCTGGCAGAAGGCCTATCTGCCAGCACTTTGCACTCCCCAACCCTTTTTGTTTAGCTCCTAGATTTACTGATACCTTGCTGTGATTAGCATTCCCAGTATAAGCATGCTAACAGAGCTTACACATGCACCAGCTCAGTCATTAGCATTCTTTACAGAACTGAGGTTTTGTCTACACTAAAAAGTTAGGTTGAAGGAAGCTGCCTTAAGTCGACCTGTTAATGTATGTGTCTACGCTACCGCGTCCTTTACGCTGACCTAAGTCGCCTCTAATGTCGACTTCTGTAATCCACCTCTGAGAGAGGTGTAGCACTTAATTAGATTTTCATGAGTCAACTGCGAGGTAGCGGGGACGCACCATTGTGTCATTTGACTTAATTGGCCTCCAGGTGGTGTCCCACAATGCTCATCTGTGACCGCTCTTGATATCATTCTCAACTCCGCTGCACTGCAGCCAGGTACACAGGAAACTAAAGCCCTGGGATTTTTTGATTTCCCATTTCCTATTTGATCAGCACTTGGAGCATGCCAGCTTGAGCACAGCTGATCATGGAGACTACACACCCCAGACGCGCTCCAGCCTGGTCTGCACAGGAGGTGGTGGATCTCATTGCTGTGTGGGGAGAAGAGTCTGTGCAGGCAGAGCTCCGATCCAGCAGAAGAAAAGCTGACATCTATGCAAAGATCGCTCATGCAATGGGGGAGAAGGGCTACACGAGGGACACACAGCAGTGCCATGTGAGAATAAAAGAACTTCCTCAAACGTACAGAAGGCAAGGGAGGCGAACAGTCATTCTGGTGCTGAACCCCACACATGCCGTTTCTACAACGAGCTGCATGCCATTCTCAGGGGTGACCTTACCAGCACCCCCACAAGCAATGTGGACACCTCAGAGGTGTGTGAGTCTAGGGACAAAAAGGAAGACAATATGGTGGATGAAGAAGAGGAGGATGAGGAGGAGAATGGGAGACAGGTGAGTGGTGAATCCATTCTCCCCGAGAGCCAGGAAATATTTTTAACCGTGGAGACCTCTGGGTTGCAGGAGTTCACGGTGGCCGACCGTGATGCTGGGGAAGGCACCTGGGGAAGGATGCTGGGGAGTATACAGTTACAATCAAAGTCCAGTTAAACTTTAGCGGGAACACACATTTGGTGGTATTACATGTTTACTGTGAAGAAAAAGCGAGGTGCTGTGGTTCTCTGCTTACAAGAGGCCCTCCAGCTACGGAAAAGACTGTTTATGTGGACAGGGATAGCCCGGGAATCCTCCATGAATATCTCTAGGAAACTTTCATGGAGGTACTCTGCAGTCCTTTGCAGAAGGTTTCAGGGAAGGGCAGTCTTATTTCTTCCACCATGGTAGGACACTTTTCCACACAACTCCTGAATTAATTCTGCAGGCATCATTGCGGTACACAACATAGCAGCATAAGGACTGGGTCTATACCCAAAGTCTTGCAGCATCTCCTTTCCTTTCCGCCTCTGTTACCCTCAGGAGACTGATATCAGATAGGCTCACCTAGGGGAAGTTCTCATTAAAAGTGCTCTTACAAGGAAAAAAAAAAAAGGGCATGTAGACCCACCCCAACCCCGCACATTCCAAATCGCCAAACCATGTGGCCGCTAATGTGCCTTTTCTGTGCTCGGCATGAGCCAGTTTAAAGTAGTTTAAAGTGGCTGATAGGGGACTGGGGCCCCACATGAGAGATTCTGCAATTTGGGAGTGAAAATGTTGCCCCCCGCCCCATTTGTGAACCGCTTCTCGTGGTGCTATGGGGAAGGGCCATTGTTCGACTAGCTACCTCTGCTCCCGACATGAGCCTGCCATAAACTTCATTAAAAGTGCGGATACCCATGACCCAGGGGGGCCTACTCACCATGGCTGGAGCAGCAAAATGACACAATGAATGGTTACGGATTCTGATTATGTTATGGCTTGCATCTAGTATAATAAGGGTTTTTTTTGTTTGTTTGTTTTTTATGAAAATGGCCTTGCTATGGAAACATTTTATTCATGTACAGTGGCTCCTTTATTTTTTCCCATGACTGACATCTGGAAATGTGTCCTTCGGTGTGTCATGAACACCTGAAAGCAGACTTTTGCTGATTAGAAGGAGGAGAAAGAGAACGCGGGAGGACATTTCACCGAGATAATGAACGCCTCCGGGACAGCTGATACAGAGCTGAGAGCGTGGAGGATTTCACTGTCTGAGACGTTAAGACATGGACATGGAGAGCAGGAAAGCTTCCAATGAGCAAGAGCGTGTGGCACAGGATGAGATGCTTTGGATTTTGAGGGACCAAGCAGACCTGTTGAGGCATCTGCCTGAACTGCAGGAACAGAAGCAGGACGGTAGAGTCCCTCTGTAGACCCTGGTGGACAGTCAGCCAGCATCGCCTGGTGCAGAATCACCCTCCCCCAAGGGTTCCACAAGGCATGAACGAAACGTCCATTATCCCTTCACTTAACTCAGGGAGAGGGTACAAGGAACAGAAGATGCCCATTCACAGACCTTTGATGGTCTGGAATGCAGTGTTATGTTACACAGCTGAAAATGTTTCTCCCCTTCCAACTTTACAACCCCTTATCCCCAAGGTTACCTTTTTTCCCCCCATTCTCCCTCTTTACTTATGTTTGTTAATTAAAGTAAATGGATTCAATAAATACATGGTCTTTACTGAGTAGAAGCAGTGGGCTTGGGCGAGGGGTTGGCTTTACAGGGACAGTGATACAAGCCAGGTGAAGGTTTGGGAAAGCACAAGCAGCTCACATTACTGTGACTCATTATTGAAACGGCTTTTCAAAGCCTCACGGATACGCAGCGCCCTTGCTATGATCTTTTTATTGCCCTCATGTCTGGCTGCTCAAAAATGGCTGCCATGCAATCTGTCTGAACTGCCCACCCCTGCGGAAAATTTCCCTCCTTCTTTTTACAGATATTATGGAGCACACAACAGGCAGCTATAACCATGGGGATGTTCTCTTCACTAAGGTCCAACCTTATTAGTAACTTTTAAAAGTACTAATTTTAACTTTTTACTTTTACTTTTAAAAGTAAACTTTTCCAGCGCCCTTTTAAATGACCAAAGGCACATTCAAGCACCAGTCTGCAGTTGCAGAGCGTATAGTTGAACCGTTCCTTACTGCTGTCCAGACGGCCGATGTATGGCTTCATGAGCCATGGGAGCAAGAGGTAGGCTGGTGTGAGCAAAGGGTAGACATCTCAATGTCGTCAGTGTTCATTTTGTGGTCTGGAAAGAAAGTCCTGGATTGCAGCTCTTTGAACAGACCTGACTTCCTAAACATGCACCTGTCGTGAACCTTTCCCGACCATCCTACATTGTTGTCGGTGAAACGCCCCCTGTGATCCACCAGCGCTTGCAACACCATTGAACAGTATCCCTTTCGGTTTATGTACTCTTTGGCAAGGTAGTTTGGTGCCAAGATATGCATGCCACCCCATCGCAATGAGGGAACCCCATCATGGCAAAACCATCCACTATGTCCCGCACATTTCCAGACTCACTACCCTTCGTAGCAGAAGTCTATTAATGACCCTTCACACTTGGAGCACAGCAGTTCCCACAGTTGATTTACCTACTCCAAATTGATTCCCCACTGGCTGGTAACTGTCTGGCATTGAAAGCTTCCAAATAGTGATTGCCTCTCGCTTCTCCACTGTTAGAGCAGCTCTCATGTTTGTGTTGCTGAACTGCAGGGCAGGGGAAAGCTCTGCACAAAGTTACTGGAAGGTGGCCTTCCCCATTCAAAAGTTTTGCAGCCACTGCTCATCATCCCATACCTGCAAAATGATGCAGTCCCACCAGTCAGTGCTTGTTTCATGGGACCAGAAACAACTCTCAACAGAGTGCAGCTGCTCTGTGACTGCCAGCAGCAACTGTGAATTGTTTAGCATCCAGAACAAAATGATTCTAACCATAAATCAGGAAAAGTTTAATTCTTTTCTGAACCTGTGCATCTACCTCTAGGTGCTGCCTCTATGGAACTGTGGGTAGAAGATTGCAGTCTGGGAGGGGTCTAGAACAGCAAGCCCCATGGACAAACAGGCCTAGTTTTGGCATCAAATGTAGAGTGGTGCACAGATGGCTCATTTTTGTGCTTATTCATATTTGAATCTGAAATGTTGATTTTTGACAGGGATCTTCTACTGACTGCCCCTATTAGCAGGTGCTGGAACCATGCAGTAAGAAGCTGACTCATTGTGGCTAATAGTGGACACAACATTTTTTTGCTGAAAAAGGAAGATTTTAGTCGATCAAAATGTGTCACCAATTCATATCAGTTTTGGCAAACTGCGTAAGCCAAAATGAAAAATAGCAAAAAGTTTGGTGCTTTTCAGACTAGACTCACTGGGAACTTTAGAAGAGGAGATGTCACCTGTCATAGAAGAAGAGGTGGTGGGGATGGTGGTATGCTAATGATCTTTAGCCCCAGGGACAGGGCACTCACCTGAGGGGAAGAGGGAACAACTTCAACAGGCGAGATTAAGAGAAACCCATCTCCAGAACAGCCAATCAACCTGCTGGTTAGGGCACTCACCTGGGTAGGTGGAGGCCTGGGTTCACTGAGCTATTGGGAATGGGGAGGGTGCTCCATCTCCACTTTAGTTTTATGAGACGTCCTTCATTTCCTTTGCTTTTATTAACAAATACGAAAACCAAATTGTTTTGTTTGATGCAAAATGAAAATGTCACAAGGTTTTGATTTGCTAAACATTTCAGTTTGGTTCAACTTGAATGGATTTCTTTTTCTCTTTTTCAGAAATGCCACCAAATAAAAAAGTCAGTTATCTGCCCCACTCTAGATATTAATAATGAAAGGTGCCATTCATATAAATGTTGTGGGAGTGTCTTTGTTTTGATCCACTCCAGCTATCTTATACATCTTTGGCTGGCAGCAGACGGTGCAGTAGGACTGCTAGCCATCCACATCCTGTGGATGCAGCTGGTGGAGAAAAAAAAAGGGACAGTGGTATTTAAAAAGACACATTTTATAGAACAATGGGTACATTCTTTCATGGTAAACCTTGCTGTTAACGTTACATACATAGCACATGTGCTTTCGTTACAAGGTCGCATTTTGCCTCCCCCCACCACGTGGCAAGCCCCTCCCGCCTCCCCGTGGCTAACAGCGGGGAACATTTCTGTTCAGCCACAGGCAAACAGCCCAGCAGGAACAGGCACCTCTGAATGTCCCCTTAAGAAAAGCACCCTATTTCAACCAGGTGACCATGAATGATATCACTCTCTTGAGGATAACACAGAGAGATAAAGAATGGATGTTGTTTGAACGCCAGCAAACATACACTGCAATGCTTTGTTCTACAATGATTCCCGAGTACGTGCTACTGGCCTGGAGTGGTAAAGTGTCCTACCATGGTGGATGGAATAAGGCTGCCCTCCCCAGAAACCTTTTGCAAAGGCTTTGGGAGTACATCCAGAAGAGCCGCGAATGCCAGGGCAAATTAATCATTAAACACGCTTGCTTTTAAACCATATATACTATTTAAAAAGGTACACTCACCAGAGGTCCCTTCTCCATCTGGTGGGTCCGGAAGGCAGCCTTGGTTGAGTTTGGGTGGTACCGGCTCCGGGTCCAGGGTGAGAAACTGTTCATGGCTGTCGGGAAAACTGGTTTCTCCACTTGCTTGCTGTGAGCTATCTACAACCTCCTCCTCCTCCTCCTCCTCATCTTCTTCATCCCCAAAACCAGCTACCGTGTTGCCTCCATCTCCATTGAAGGAGTCAAACAACACAGTTGGGGTAGTGGTGGCTAAAATGGCATGCAGTTCATCATAGAAGTGGCATGGTTGGGGCTCTGACCCGGAGCGGCCATTTGCCTCTCTGGTTTTCTGGTAGGCTTGCCTCAGCTCCTTAAGTTTCACGCGGCACTGCTTCAGGTCCCTGTAATGGCCTCTGTCCTTCATGCCCTGGGAGATTTTGACAAATGTTTTGGCATTTCGAAATCTGGAACGGAGTTCTGATAGCACGGAGTCCTCTCCCCATACGGCGATCAGATCCCGTACCTCCCGTTCGGTCCATGCTGGAGCTCTTTTGCGATTCTGGGACTCTATCATGGTCACCTCTGCTGATGAGCTCTGCATGGTCACCTCTGCTGATGAGCTCTGCACTCACCTGCAGTTTGCCACGCTGGCCAAACAGGAAATGAGCTTCAAAAGTTCGCGGGCCTTTTTCTGTCTACCTGGCCAGTGCATCTGAGCTGAGAGTGCTGTCCAGAACGGTCACAACGGAGCACTGTGGGATAATTCCCAGAGGCCAATACCGTCTAATTGCGTCCACAGTACCCCAAATTCGACCTGGCAAGGCCGATTTCAGCTCTAATTTCTTTGTCGGGGGTGGAGTAAAGAAATCCATTTTAAGAGCCCTTTAAGTTGAAAAAAAGGGCTTCGTCGTGTGGATGGGTGCAGGGGTAAATCGATTTAACACTGCTAAATTCGACCTCAACTCCTAGTGTAGACCAGGGCTAAGAATCCAGGAATAGCCAAGCTGGGAGAGAAAGGGCCAGCTAAGTTTCCTGTTTTTGATGTTGTTTGAACAACTAACTGGGGTATGTTTGAAATATATTCATTTTCTTTAGATTCTGTTGAGATCAGGCTGGAAACGTTACCTGCTTCTATGGATCACTAGGTCTCAGTTTAAAAAAAAAATGTTGGTGAAATCTTGGCCCTACTGAACTCAATGGGAGTTTAGCCATTGTCTTCAATAAAACCAGGATTTTACCTTTAGACTCAGTGGGAAAGCCCTAGCGGTCTCACACACACAAGGGTAACAATCAGTAGTAGGTATGTTATACTCCAATTCAGACTGGGAATGTCAAAGCAGCTGGCACCAAACTGTCATGTTGTTACATAAGATCAGTTATTGAAGGTGCCAAACCAGAATGTCAAATCTCTAAAATCCTTCCTAGTAAAGACCCCCCAAAAAGCATTTAAATATTTATTTTTCCTTTATCAGGTAATTCTGGTCTTAATTGGCAGACGAGTGGATGAACTAATGGTTAGATCAAGTGACATACTACAGCAGACTAACGGTTGCAAGGCACTCTCCTTATTGTCCCAAAGTACTGGGCAAGCAGGAATTTCATGGTCATTTACAACTCTACAGTGATTCCACAAAATAAGGCTTTAAAAATGAATGAGAAGGAAAAAAGTTTTCCTGTTACTTCTATTTTTTAATTCTAGGGAATGTGTTTTATTATGCAGTCCCTTATGTTTAATATAACTGACTCAGATGACAAAGTCCATTACTGTTGGTAAACAAGAGAGAAAAGATGATCCATCCCCTCCAAAAAACACCCCCAAACCCCACAATTTTTTATTGAAAGTTTGGCACATTGCCTGCCAATGATTTCATTACTTTTGCAGTGCAAAGGCAGCATTTATGTTTAATGTGGTTAGCGAAAAGAAAGGGAAGTGTGTGTGTGTTGGGGGTGGAGGGGGCGGAATCTTAATTAAGCTCAGTAGTGTGTAAGCTGAAATGCCTTTTTGTCCAGACAGGTCAGACAAACAACTGTGCAGCTTGGCCTATTCAATGAACACCCAAAATGACACGGTAGTTTTATTCTGTCACTTTTGCTCACCCCAAAGGAGTGCCTCCTGTGCTAGAGTCCCAGGCTATAAAGAGACTGAAAAAATACTGCAAAGCAACTCCTTTATGTGGCCAGGGATGTGTTTGTATTGCACAGTGTTATACAAGCAGCGCTAGGAAGTCTATGGGACTGCTACAAATAGCACTGGAGTATGATCTGGCCGGCATAGAGCTGCTAAAGTGCTGCAGTACCTGTTTGGGGGTTGAAACGTCTACGCAGGTGTAACATGTTACTTAGTAATGATGAATTGTGATGATCATGCCCCCTGGAGTTTTGGTTAACAGGACATCAGTGCCCATATTGCTGACAGCTATTCAAAGCTCTTCTTTAACTCTAAAGGGAGAGTCATTGTTTTCAGATCCATTCCTCTTTTAAATTCCAGTAAGACAGACTTCTCTCAGATTGAAGAGACTAATTTCAAAATGTCTGTGTGGTCTAAAAAGTGCAAAGAGAAAACCAGTGATTTCCAGAGGACTGCTGCTGTGCTACCAGAACAGTGTGTGTGGAGGGGGGTCGGGGGGGGGGGGGCAACCTTCTTCCTGCAGCTCCCAAGGGCAGGGAACGGCGAACGGCGGCCACTGGAAGCTGCGGGCGGCCATGCAAATGTAAACAAACTGTCTGTCAGCCACAGGTTGCCCCCCACTGTACTAGAAGATGTACAAACATCTGTTCTCTGTATAGCGTGCAGTGCTATACAGCCATCAGAAGACTTTAGGGGAGCTTCTAGATGGTGCTGTTGAGGTATCATTAACAGAACTGGAACTGGGAGTTATTCAACACTGGACAAGTTGTTTCTAGAGAGACAAAATGTGCTCTGCGCCTTATAGCACTGTTTCATTCTGGAGTTTCCTCAGGTTAATGCAGGCAACTGTATTCTGAGGTATGTTTCTCAATTGATCATGGGCAGCGTGTATCGTAGGCTGGGGGAGGCTAAGCTTCCCCAAACAAGTCTGCGTGGCCCCGCCCATGCTCTACCCCTCCTGCTTGAGGCTAGTTGGCCCCAGCCCAGGCAGGCTGCTCCTCTTTAAACATCAACATTAACGATTTAACTGTTCATAAAAGCATGTAAGAAAGAAAAGGACATACCAGACTATGAAGATCTATTAAGTGTGGGGGTGTACTCGAGATCTGCTGGAGGGCTGGCAAAGATGTATTAAAAAAACCATGGATGGACAGGCCTTTAACAACACACAGCAGGTTTAAAGGGTGCGTGGTTGGTTTTTGTTTTCCAGAACGGAAGCTCAGGGTATGTTTACACTTAAAGGGTTGTAGTGGCACAGCTGCACTGCTGCAGCCCCTCCGTGAACGCACTACCTACGCTGATGGAGGGCTCTCCCTTCGTTCCTGAGAGGCGGAAGCTAGGTCTACAGGAGAATTCTCCCATCTACCTAGCTCTGTTTACATGGGGGCTAGCTCAGTTTAACTGCATTGATCAGGGGTGTGGATTTTTCACATTCCTGAGTGACGCAGTCGTACTGACCTAATTTCCTGGCGTAGACCAGCCCTCAGCTTTCAAACATTAGGGAAATGCTTGTTTAGAAAACCGAAAGTCATGGCGCTATTTTTTTCCCCCATGCAATCATCCCAATTAACCAGAAGGGCCAATTGTCAGGATTCGATGTTGAATTTATTGTAGTTAAAGGAATAATGGAAATGGGACTTTTGTAAAACAAAATATAAAATATGCATTTTCACTTGAAATGTAGAGAATAATTTTGTGTTCATTCCAGTAACCAAAGAAGACTTGAGTTCACATCTTAATTTTGTTTCAAACTAAACTGCATTTGTGTGATTACCTGAAGAGAGAAGGAGTACTTGTGGCACCTTAGAGACTAACCAATTTATTTGAGCATAAGCTTTCGTGAGCTACAGCTCACTTCATCGGATGCTGTAGCTCACGAAATCTTATGCTCAAATAAATTGGTTAGTCTCTAAGGTGCCACAAGTACTCCTTTTCTTTTTGCAAATACAGACTAAGACGGCTGTTACTCTGAAACCTATCTGAAGAGAATTTACCTCCACCTGTATGCTTTTAGACTGAGGTTTTTATTTGATTTTATTACCTTTCTCTGAAGACTCAGATGCTGAGCATTGCTGTAGGCAGGATACCAAATTAAAGGCTTGATTGGCCTGTGTTACATAGGAAGTAAGACTTGGTGATCACAGTGTCTTTTCTGGCCTTGGAATCTATGAATCCTGCTCCTACTGAAGTTAATGAAAAAAAGTCATCCTATTGATTTCAATGGGAACAAGAGCCTGGTCCTAAATAGGCTGTTGTGTTATGGGAAACCCAGTGCTTCTCACCTGTCTTTTTTTTTTTTTATGGCAACATTGAAAAACCACTAGACACTCTATCCTGATTGTCTCTGTCTCTTCTTAAGAGTGTGATTGAATTGTAAGAGGAACGGTTCTTTCGTTTAGGATTAAAGTACACAGACAAAGCCATAGGGAGAGAAGCTAACCATTTTAGCCTGTACACTGTCTCAAGCAACTAACACATATTCACATTGTAGTTCACTAAATTCACTCACCTAAGAATCAAATATATGGGTAACTTTCTAGTTAAAAGGCTCAACATTTGTTGTCACTGAAATATGCAGCCCAGTGAGCCCACTTTATTTTTCAGAAGCACTTGCCAAAACTCTTGGTACTTTAATGTTAAACAGTCAACCTCTTGATTTAGTTCTCAAGTTTCACAGCTCTTTGCTTAGTCTCCAGGAAACTTTAATACCCTTGTTAAACATAAATTAACCAGGAGGCAAGCTTGAATCATTTACTGCTGTTTTGCATATGGGCTAGCTTGGCCTGCCTCCCAGTTTGTGGAAAATTTCTTTTTTCATATTGCTCTGAAAACTCTGTTGTTTTGTTTTTAATTTATATGATGTGACACTGTGGCTTGTCATGAAATTTTTTTAAAGAGTTTCTTTTACAGAGCAAATATTATTTATTTCAGATAGAGGCTATTCACTGTGAAGATACTGGCAGAGGGGAATGAAGCGAGTGTCTTTGCATTTGTTAGCAGCATGATACTGCATGCTCATTTCTCAAACTGAAGTCTCTGCTATAATACATTGCTTAAATTACTGTAAATCCTTCTTTGATTAGCTACTACCTACATATCAGAATACATTAGGTATTTTGCTTTTCCAAAAGGGTGTTCTGGGGGGTATTTTAAAATGTTATAAAATGAATAAAAACACATTTTCCCTAATAATAATGCAGGAGAAAGTAAGGGGGAAAGGGTATAAATCATGACTGCAGTCACTCCATGTTTAATTATATTGTATAAATAGTCCACAAACACTTAGTCGTAGAATCACCTATCAAACTAGAGAAGGAATTTTTAGACTAAGGGTGTGGGTTATGACCATACTGCAGCACTTCAAGGAAATACTAACAAAAATGTGATTGTTCACATCATCTTCAAATGGCGAAACAAAGATGAAGGCTGAAACAAAACAACCTCCCCTCCAAAAAAAAACCAGACTAGTTATTGGAAATATGCAGAATCTTTAGTTTGCAATCATGTGAAACTTGAAGCATTTTGGTGTTTAGTCCCAAAACAAAATTCAACGTTCTATTCAACGTTCTATTGATGGACTGGCCTGTAGGCTTGATTCCCCCAAACCCATAGTATCTTGGGGGTGACGGGGACTGGGAAGATGAGCTTCCCATTCTTCCACATTCTTCTTTAGCAATAGCGGCCTAAATACACTAAAAGGACATGGTTCTGTAGCTGAATTTGTCCGTTATCTCTAAGTGATAAACTTCACTTGCTCTTTTGTCTGTGCCCTATTTGAGCTGCAGCTAAACCCCTAAACTGAACCCTAAATGAGCTTGGATCTCTTATCCTGAAGAGAACAATCCTATTCAGCCCAGGTTAGTGCAAACAAAGGAAGTCTCTGTTTTAAAGAACAGCAAAAGGAAATATAGGAGTGGCAGTGAGGAACCTACAGCATTGTGAAATCCTGCAGAAGTCTAATAAAGCTGATACTAAAACTTAAGGTCTGTGGATAAATTGTATAGTAAATTGCTGGACCGCACTCTGAAATATATTCAAGAGGCTAAATAGCCATGTCAGGTTTATTGTTCTAATAATAAGCTAATAATAATTTAGTACTGGAAAAATGATCTATATGACACCAGCCTTCAGGAAGCTGTCTTGTGCAGCAATGTCACATTCACCTTACACAGAAGGTGTGCTCCCAAAGTTACACATTTCAAAAATCCAACCCATCAGTTTGTCCCAGGTCTCTAACTTGTTGTTCTGTTCCTTCCTTATCTTTGTTTTGGATATTAGCATTCCAGGTACTGGTCTGTGAAGGTTCTGTAAAGGACCGGGGCATAGGCGGTTTGGCCTAGCGGTCACAGCTGGGCTGAGGTCTGCCCACCAGGAAGAGTCACCGGGCAGGAGTTGGAGGAATCACAAGGCCAGGTGCTGTAAACAAGGGTCAGAATCAGGCTGGAGTCAGAGATTGGAGATCAGAGGCAGTACCAAGCTAGAATCAAGAGAGAGGAATTGGGGTCAAACTCAGGTTGGAGTCACAGACCAGGAGACAAGGAAAATCTGGCATTGCAGCAGTCCAAGATCTGTTAAGTTGTCTATACAACTTCCTGGGGCAACCCCTGGGGTTAAGTAGGGGCACTTGGCCAATCATAGGGCCTCAGGGTACTATCAGCTTGGGTCTATTGGGCGGTACTTCCCATAGCATCTACTCTCCATAGTGCTCCCTGAGTGTACCTCTGCATGGTCTGCTAGTGGCACTATGGGACTATCAGCCACCCTAGGCTCTGCAGACCTGCATTCCAGTCCCCAGGTCCAGTTACTTCCCTAGCTTGTACTAAGACATAGAATGAATGTATTTTGGTTTGGATAAGTTTCCTATCAGCTTACGCCAATGTTTCCTACCAGCTTACGCCAAATACTTAGAAGGAGTTAGGGGATACTTAGCATAAGTCAATAGGATTATGGAATTGTCCATTTTAGGCTGTATCACTGTTACAATATTTGTGCTTAATGTATGTATATATATATATAGATAGATAGATGTAGATATATAGATATAGATATAGATGATATATACACACTCTAGCCAGCATATATTAGTCGACAAGGCAACTTGTTGCCTTGTTAATTGTTACAATTAAGGTGATACCTTGGACAAATTCATATATGATGCAGTGCTGAAAGCCTTTATATGTGATTTAAAGTGTCTTACCAAAATGTCTAAGTAGCAATACATAATTAACAGAGCTAAAATTAATATGCTTTGTAACACAAGCAAAGCCTTAAATGCAACTTCTATCCTAGTGTGGGAAACCAATGTTTCAAGATCCCCATCATGGGCAAAGTCATTCAAAGCTTGTTTTGCCTTGTGCACATCATTGCTAAACTGAATAATGTTGTCTTTGTCTAGTAATGTTTTTAAATTTAAAGTGAGCGGATTTAGTATGCATGTTCAAACTGGTAATACCTTTCAATTTCATCCTGATATTGGAGTTCACTTTGAATAACAGATTTATTTTGATAAACTGGCATAGGTATTATTATAGTGTATCCTACAGTGCTACGTACAAGGAATAAAACGGAAATTTGGAGTAGTGACAAGTTAAGCCTCCACATATAAATTCCTTGTAATTAGTTACTACACAGTCGAGTCCAGTTATATTATGTTACCCTTACTGCTATCCGATTGTACTGGCCTAAGCCATTGTGGCCACACACTGCAGTTGTGATGTTAAAAACATTCCTGGAACTACAAGCTGAGTGCAGTGCTCCTCAGGCTTCCGTTTCTACATGATACACCAGTAGTTGAGGTAGATCCAGTTTCTCCTTGTAGATTCTGTCTTCCAGATAACCTACTGAGTGGACAGTAGCTAATCTGTCAAATACTGCTGTGTCAGGATCCAATACCGGTAGTGATAATGTCAAAGAAATATTCATGGAATTAGACACTGAGCAAGATTGTTTTGAATAATATGTGCCTCGATTAGGATGTATTGTCACTGACCTCAAATTATGAATGGTACTAAAAAGGAATTTGTCTACATGAGTCAAAACTCTGCCAGTTAGTCATAGTTTTTTGTTATACACTGAGGGCAATATCTGTTAGCTAACTGTTCATCTTTATTAAATTCAGGCCTGGCTGGCTGCACAAATGTATGTGAGATTAACGAACACTAGCATCCCACCCCTTACTGACTGCTATTACCCTCCAAACAGTTACGTCGGGACTGCGCACTCCTTGGTTTGACTGATGTTTTGGCTAGATGACTCCTGGTTAGGTGAGTCTTCATTTCTACGTACACATACAGCCAGCATGTTATGTGACCCTCTCCTGAGACACAAGGCAGATGAGGCAATATCTGTTATTGGACGAACTTCTGTTGGTGAGAGAGACAAGCTTCTGAGCTACACAGTGGTCTTCTTCAGGTCTGGAAAAGGTACTGACAGTGTCACAGCTAAATATAAGATGAAGTAGATAGTTTAGAATCAGGAGTTTGTATATATTCTAAGGGACCATTCAAGGTGAAATGGCCTGTTAACATCCCTGTAGTCATAGGCCAAAAAGGGGGGTTAGTGGGTGACAGATTGTTGTAATAAGCCATAGATCCAGTGTCTTTGTTCAGACCATGAGTTTTAGTGTCTAGCCGAGTTATGAATTTAAGCTCCCAGGCTAGTCTTTTAAAGTGTTGTGCGAAGATGAAGACTGACAGATCAGATATAGAGTAATCACTTTGTAAAAAAATATTCACCCACAAGTGATGGGGTGCCTGTTATTTATCACTTTCCTGTATGAGTTCATTCAAGAGCATCGTGATTGTCTGGTTTCAAACACAGAGTTGTTTTTGGCACAGTTAGTGCCCTAGAGCAGTGGTTCTCAAACTAGGACCGCCGCTTGTGCAGGGAAAGCCTCTGGCGGGCTGGACTGGTTTGTTTACCTGCTGTGTCTGCAGGCTCGGCCAATCGCAGCTCCCAGTGGCTGTGGTTCACTGCTCCAGGCCAATGGGGGCTGCGGGAAGCGGCGCGGGCCAAGGGACGTGCTGGCTGCTGCTTCCAGCAGCTTCCATTGGTCTGGAGCAGCGAACCGCGGCCAGTAGGAGCCGTGATCGGCCGAACCTGCAGACACGACAGGTAAACAAACTGGCCCGGCCCGCTAGGGGCTTTCCCTGAACAAGGGCGGACCGGCTTTGAGAACCACTGCCCTAGATGAGGTATACCACATGTCGATGGGCTTGTGTAGGACCCATGGATCATGAAAGAACGAGGAGTAATGGTCTCAAGTTGCAATGGGGGAGGTTTAGATTGGATATTAGGAAAAACTTTTTCACTAAGAGGGTGGTGAAACACTGGAATGCGTTACCTAGGGAGGTGGTAGAATCTCCTTCCTGAGAGGTTTTTAAGGTCAGGCTTGACAAAGCCCTGGCTGGGATGATTTAACTGGGAATTGGTCCTGCTTCGAGCAGGGGGTTGGACTAGATGACCTTCTGGGGTCCCTTCCAACCCTGATATTCTATGATTCTATGATTCTATGAAAGGTGTGTTGATCATTGCAACAGTGGAGATATCTCTGCAGGTTTTGCATCTGTTGTTGTGGCAGGGTCTCGTACTACCTTGAGTTGGTGTTTCCTGGTCCGTGGGGATCTTGCTTCTGATGATAAGCAGGGGGAAGTTGTCTGAAGGCCAGAAAAGGGGGTTTGGAAAGATTTCTTTTAGGATGGGGTCCCCATCAAGCATGGGTTGTAATTATTTGATGATACCCTGTATGGGTTCCAGTGTGGTGTGGTAGGTGACAACTACGGACTTGCAATTGGAGGGGGTTTTCTTTTTTTATTGAGTAGGTCGTCTCTGGGTATTTGGGTGGCCCTTTCCGTATTGTGATCTACTTCTCTGGTCCTTATCTGGTGAAGGTGGTTTTGAGTGTGTTAAGGCATATATCCCAGCTATAGAAGGACCTTTACTGTGATGTCCTGTCCTTTTAAATGTTTGAGCACCTCCTTCCCCCAGTGCAAAGCCCCATTTTCTTGTTAGTTTCAGTTTTGCAGCCAGAATAATAAACCACCACAACTGTGTTTCTATCAGCTCCCTCTGTGTCTATCTCCTTCTCTGCTGGCTCCAGATATAACACTTATATTCTACATAAGGGTCCAGTAGTGGGGAACATGGGCACACACACATATACAGGCCTTGATCCTGCTTAAGCATGGGTTTAACTTTACTCATAGTCCCACTTACTTCAATGGGCAGACTTAGGTGAGTAAAATTTATACCTGCGCTGTGCTTAAATATTTGCAGATTTGGGGATGCAGTGAAGTCAATGGCAAATAAATCCAATGACATCAGTGAGAGCACAGCTGGATGATGTGGGGGAGACACAACTCATAAATTCGTTCCCCTGGCCCTTTAATTTTTGCTACCTTTCTTTGGCTGAACTTCCCCCTAGGGATCCCTTTAAAGGGGTGCTCTGCACAGCCTCATGCTGTTGGTTTGCTGAGGAATCACCATATTGTTGGTAGGACGGTTGTTTGCACCTCTCCTCGCCCTATGCTGTGCTGCCCCCACCAAATGCAAACCCAGGTACTACCTGCTTGTGAAACTATAAGGGATACCATTGCTCTATGGTCAGAGACCTGCAGCTGGGTGGATGGCTGACTAACCCTGTCTGATGCACCTGGAACTTAATTAGCTGATTCTCATAAAGAAGGGCAGCAGGAAATGGTGGAGGGGTCAGTGCAACACCCTCCAGGAAGCTGAGGGGTTAGGGGAAGTGCTCTCACTGGGCTGCTATTGAAAAGAGGAATTGCTCCATGAAACCAAATGGACAGAAGGGAGATTATGTGGAGTCTTCTATTCCTGAGGTAAAAGACAAGAAATTTTTGTTACTGGAATTACTGCCATGAGGATTGGGGAAGGGACAACTTGCCCTGTACAGACTTTTGAGGGAAGAGTTTGTAAGGTTTTGATTTTTTGTTTAAGAAGGCTTATGTAAACCTGCTGGAAACTGTTACCCTGGATTCCCTGAGAGAGCTCGGAGCAAATTAACCCAGAGAGTGAACTGACTCAGCAGGAGCAAAGCTGGATCTGGTAGGAGGAGGGCACTATAAGATAGGCCCTAATCTTTTTACCTTGCCTCTGCCCACTGTTTGTGCAATGCCTCAGTCCCATGTACTCTGGTTGCTTGGGGCTCTTTGAATGTCCCTGGAAGATGAGGGACAAGAAGCCTTGGATATGGCTTGAACACCTTTTGCATGTGAATTGGGGGCATGATCTGGTCCACAGTAAAGACTTGACCCAGGGTTAGTTCTAAGAAAGTTAGGAATGATAAATGGGAATAGGAACTACAATTCTTAAGAAGGACAAGAGCTGTGTAAAAAGCTTGAAGGACGGTCCTATATCTAGGCCCTGGTCTGGAGAACTGGGTTCAGTTTCTGCTTCTGGCGCAGGCTTCCTGTGTGATCTTGGGTAAATCATTTAATCTCTTTATGCCCATTTTCTAATCTGCAAAATGATGTTGATACTGTCTTGTTTTATACTGTGAACTCTATGGGGTGCAGGTGCTGTCTCTTACAATAAAAATGCTCAGCATCTTGTATAATGGAGCCCTGATCTGATTTGGGGCCTCTAGGTATTAAAGTAATACAAATTAAATGGGGGAGAAAAATAGCTAATGCAGAGTTAAGGTTCCTGATGATTTGATTTTGTGCCTGTCCAGAACATAGAGTTCAGCAAAACTCAGACTTATGAAAACGAGGAAATCCCCTCTCCCTCCCCTGGCCCCTTCCCGGAGCAGGCAATGACCACTGGGAATTACCTGTATGCACTCCAGCTGCATTCGCTGCATTAGGTGTAGCTCTGCTGAATGAGGGAGGAATAAATTGGAGCCACTTGGAAGAGCTATGATAGTGATAGGAGATCTGGGAATTAGTTTGAGGATGATCACAGAGCTGTAATTGTGAGACAGGGAGATCTGAGTCCGAGTCCCCCATGTGTTATCAAGAGGTGCTTGTGTACCTTGAGGTTCCAGTCTGCATCATTTCAATACAGAATAGTCTACACTGTGTCAGTAGCGGGGCATTGGGGTGGTCTTGCCATGGGTATTGTCACTAGTGAGGTGAGAGCAATCTGTGGATTTAATGGTGGGTATCGGAAAAGTTTAGGTGGTATCCAGTGTACAAGTGTGACAAGGCTGTAAAAGGAAGGGATGAAGTGGTTGTAAAATTTCACAAGTGTGTTGTTTTTGGGTGGCGAGTAGGCTGAGTGCTTGAGCATAGAGAAAAAGCTGGTAGCACCTGTCTACAACAGTGAAAAGGCTGGGTGGGATAAGGGTATGCATCACTCAAAGAGGGCATGTATGGGCAGCATTTACCTGAACTCTGTATTTCCTGGTTTTCAGAAGCTTGAGATTTGCTGAATGTGACATGCTGGAAGGACGCAAGCTATCACTAGGTAGCCCTTAATTCCAAGGTAATTTTTTTCTATTTAATTGCCTATTTTTTTTTTTTTAAACAAAAATATTTAGTCAGAGTTAAGTCATTTAGGTGGTTGTAATTCTCACCTTGGTTTTCAGTTGATCTGCTCTTGTGGCTAGGAAATTAATCAAAAGACTTTTATTAGCTGTTTTCCTCATTATCCCCATTTTACTGATGGGAAACTGAGGCATGGGAAATTAAGTGACTTGCCCAAGATCACCCAGCAGGCCAGTGGCAGAGCTAGGAATAGCCCCAGTCCAGTGGTCTTTCTATTAACTAGACCACATGGCTGCTATGTGATTCCTCTGTGCTCCTCCCCACATGTGTACAATTTGTTTAGTGGAATGGGGATAATGGCTGGGTGTTGCAATGTGTAGTTGCTAACAGGGTTGGTGAGAGAAATCTCATTCATGGTCTGTGTCCCAAATCATTAGCCATTTTATTACATGGTTATTAGAGTAATTTTAAGCATGTGAGAGAAGACTGGTGTGTCCTCTCTCCTTCAATCCTTGCACCACAACCCCCTTCTGATAACAAAAATTATTACATGACCCCAGGAGTGGGACCAAAGCCCAAGGGCTTCAGCTCCAGGCAGGGGGGCTGTAACCTGAGCCCCACCACCCAGGGCTGAAGCCCTCAGGCTTCGGCTTTGTCTCCCAAAATTCTAATGCCAGCCCTGGTGACCCCATTAAAACGGGGTCCCAACCCACAGTTTGAGAGCTGCAGTATTAAGCCATTAGTTGGCACTGTTGAGCCATTAACACGTAAGAAGTTGTTTCTTGCTATCTCCTGCCCTATGCTGGGGTGTACATATCACAGGCAGTGGGTAACGGGAAGGCTGCATCTATCTTGGTTACACAGCCTGAGCAGCACACTGAACTGGGCCCCTTACTCCCAGTACCCAACGCCCTAGCTGGGACTCCTACCCCTGCTTCAGCCAGGATTCTCCACCATGCTCCAGGTCCATCCAGGCTGCCCCGTCTCCAAACCAGGCCTCTCCCAAACATACTCAAGCCAGGCTCCTTTCTCCCCTACCCCAAACACACACACAGATATATGTATCCTAGGGCACAGCTACACTAGAGACTGCACAGTGGTGCAGATGCAGTGGCACTGCTGGAAGCTCTCTAATGTAGCTGCTCTAAGCTGACAAGAGTGCTCTCCTGGTCGGCTTAGCTTCTGCTGCTCATGGGGGCTTGAGTGGTTACGTCAGTGAGAGAGAAGCTCTCCTGCTGATGTAGTGCTGTCCACACTGGCCCTTATGTCAGTGTAACTTATGTTGCTCAAGAGGATGAATAAATCATGCCAACATAAGCTGTAGTGTAGACCTAACCTTAACCATTCGTTTTCTGGCTGCCAGACGTTTAAATTTGCATTCCCTTCATTTCCACCTCCACTCAAGATCCCAGCTCACATGGGTCAGGGAGAGGGGCCCAGACAGCCTTAGAATCATAGAATATCAGGGTTGGAAGAGACCTCAGGAGGTCATCTAGTCCAACTCCCTGTTCACAGCAGGACCAACCCGAAGTAAATCATCCAGCCAGGGCTTTGTCAAAAATAGTTTCAGTGCTTTCTGAATTTTCTTCTTTTCAGATTACATTTCTAAAGCAAAAACAAACTTTGACAATGGCAGATTCTGCCCCCGCTTCTTCTCTTCTCCCGCCCCACCCCCCCCCCCAAAAAAATGTTTACAGTTAATTGCTAAATTTCTTCCCAGGGTGGGTTTCAAACTTCAAAGTTACTGGAATCTGTGAATCTAATGAAATGCAGATTTGTTGTTTTTTGTGTTTTCTGGGGGCTGAATCTTGGGAACCTGTTGCTCAAGCAGCCCCATATGTGGATCCCTACCCTGAAATCCTACGAGGCATAGCAAATTTTAAGACAATCTGTGTAAGCACGTGGATTTTAGAACTCTAAGAAGAGTCCTCCTTTTAACAGGAAGGGCTTCCCAAATCCCAACCTTAGCGAGAGCAGAGCTGGTGGTCCATTATAATATTGTATGAAATTAGAGGGAGAATGGAAGGAAAGGGCTCTGCACATCCATCAGCAGCAGAGCAGGCATGGAGGTGTGAAGTGGCTCATTCATCACAATAAGATGTTCTCAGATGACAGAGAATATCCAGTGGGGATGAATATAGCCTGAAACAATAGCTCTGAGATGTGTGAACTGACTGCTCAATTATTTTTGGTCTGTGTGCTACCAGCACCATCGATGTTGTGGAGGAGGAGTCATTGGAAGAACAGCTCTTGCTCGTGCTTTCGCTCCTGTATCAGGAAGTGGGCAGAGCTTCCTTGAGACGCTGGTGGACATTGTCAGCTGCAGGTGCTGTGGCATCAAAAACCTCCCCCCCCACCCCCCCGAGTATGGCCCCCGGATGTGCTGTTAGTACTGCAAAGCCGCCTCTGGGACCAGTTTCAACAACAGAGTCACTTCACTCAGCGGCTGCCTGCGACCAGACCCCATGCTGAATTCTGGTGCCAGCATGACACCCTACAAGCTGACCGAATCATTGTGCACCACCGTTGGCTCTGTGCTCAGCACACGGTCAAACTCCTCAGAAAAATGGACAGGTCGACGAGTTGCCTGAGGTGCGATTCTGGTGTCTGATTTTTCTGGTACTAGCTTTTGAGCTGCTTAATCCATTCCCTGCATTGGTCACTGGTCTCGTAAATTTGCAACTCTGCTAGCTTCTTTGCTATTTGCCGGCATGTGTGATCATTCCTGGTGTTACTAAAGTCCACTGTTTTGCTGGCCTAGCACCAGAGATTCACCAAAATCTGGCTGGGCTGCTGTGATCACGAAGCAATGCGCTGTGCAAAAGACCTTGTTCTATTTGGTCTCCATTGCAAACCCAGAAGGCTCTCTGATGGTGTGTTTGCAGCTTGGTGTTTTTCAGAAAATAATGGCAGGGTTAGTGCTGACTCACTGAGCTGCTGCAGTGCTACACCAAGGGTGTGTGTGTGTGTGTTTGTTTCCCTGGCTTCGACTGGAGATTCTTGGGATAGAGAGGGCAAAGGAAGTTGGCCCATGAGCTTGTGAGATACTTTTGGTGGACTGCCAAGATCCAAGTCAGGAGGGGCTGTATCTACACTGCAGAGCAATAGAGCTTGAACCTTGGGTCCCAAATTAACTCAAGCTCAAACCCTCCTTTGCTGCAGGCTCCCAGGACTGTAGGCCCAAGCCTAAATCTGGGAGATGTGTATAGACAGAAGGGGGTTTGGATTCAAGCCTGAGTCTGAGCCCAGGTTTACATGGCAGTGTAGACCTAACCTATATGTTGGACTGTGAAGCCCTTACTCAGACTGGTGATCACTCTACTTCTGCGAGCAGTCTCACTGAAACCAATTACACTAACTGTGAGTCAGTGGTAAACGGCCTGGCCTTAATTTGTCTTTCACAGATTTGGGAATTTTACTAACTCAGTGCATCAAAATCCAAAAGACAGTGGTTTTGGATTACAGTTGTTTCTGGTGAGGACGTATCACTGCTGATTTAGTGAATAAATGTATGATGTAATGGCAGGAATTCTTGGCGTGAAACTATTAGGTAGTGGGAGACCACCTGGACTTTAGTTATTCTAGTTGTCACATTTTCAAAGTGGTGTTTGCAAACAGGGAACAACAAGATGGCAAGTTCCCTATATGAAATATTGGATGCTTTTGTGCAGGATGAAATAGGCATTTTAATCCCAGAGTGTATGAACCAGACAACTGAATCCTTTTTGTTCTAGTACAAACTCCATTTCCATTTATTAGTGAAATTATGGTATTGAAATTGATATGTCAAGCAAACAGTTATTACTGACTTAAAGCTCCCCTTCAGTCATTCAGCTTTTCAAAAACTATCCAAAACAATACCCTGGAAAAGAAAAATCTGCCCTCTTTACTCAAACAAAATACAATAAAAACAAAGGTAAACCTTTATTAATATTGGAAAATTTAAAACCAAGTTTTTCTGTTAGAATGCAACTTTTTCTTGTGGTGTCTTCTCGTGTCACACCTATACATCTATAGTAGTAGAGCAGAGAGGGGAATCTCATCTATTTTCCTCAGGCCTAGGCTAGAAAGGTAAAGTACAGCATGTCTGAAAAGGCTGAAAGGATGGCTGGTATATGCTTCGCATGCAATAACAGAAGGTTCATCTGAAGGTTTTGCTCTTCATTACTAAAGTGATGTCCAGCTTTCTTTGCTAATGTGTTTCTAGGGTAGATCAACCATAACACCAAATATATTAGGGCCCGTGTGTGTATATTGATCAATACAAATCTGTGTCCGTTCGTCGCTCCCTCCCTCTGTCTCTCAATATAAGTATACTGAATACTTGCACATGCAAGCTTAGTATTTGCTTTCTGCAAGCATCAGTGAGCACTTAATTTGATTGCAGGACTGGTGCCTTTGTCAACATGCAAGCAATCAGACCTTCATGGGCAGACACCTCCCCTGACCCATTCATTTGAAAGGGAATGCCTGCAAAAATCAAATTTCAGAATTAGAGTCTAAAAGTGAACACCAATAGGTTGCAAAGCTGGAGGGAATTTATAATAGAATTCAAACAAATCTGGAAAATATTGGTATTTGCCCACTTCTAATTAGAATTTCTTGAGGAGGGAGGGGCTATAAATCAGAATTACTGTAGTTCAATCTACAGAATACATCTCGTCAAATTTTAATGCAGCACTACTACAAACAATAACATTATAATGTGATAGTGTGGTTAGCTGCTGTCTGAATATGCTGACCAGAAAGTAAAGGAGGACTGGTGGCACTTTAGAGACTAACAAATTTATTTGAGCATAAGAGTAACATTTCTAATGTCCATGAATATTTACTTAGTCCCTCAAAGGGGTTGACGTTTAAAATTATCTTTTGGGCAAAACAAGAGTTCTTAAACTCACACCTCTTTGCGTACAAAGTGGATCCTGAGTCTATCATTTACCATATATCATGGACCAAATTTTTCAAACTTGGCTGCCTACGGTTAATAGGCACCTAAATATGTAGTCTGATTTTCTAAGTTTGATAACTTCAGCCATGCCGCTAGCATTCTTGCTGGTTCCAAGTGTTTGCATTTCTCTTCAGTGTAAAAGCTCCCTGGTATCTTATATTCAATTTCAATATCTCTTCTGTTTTGGGGGAAGAGAGTTGGTACATCCATTATGGCCAATGCTTAACAGTTTGTTTTTTATTCTTCTACGGCACCGTTAGTCTAATGTGACGACAAATGAGTTGCAGCGTTCTTTCATTTAAATGTAGACATGTCAACTCGAGGCACAAGAGATGGTGTAAGATGACTGACATGTATGCCAGATATTTAGTGTGGAAGCTAAGAATCTCGAAGTTTTCCCCAAAGAGAGGGACCAATCTTCCAAGGTGCCATGCACTCTCTCCTCCTTTAACTTAGACGTATCTTTTCTATCAGGCTGAGCTTCCTTTTGGTGTGAATAAGAACATGATTCTGATGGTTCCCTGTTGAAGTAGTGCCGTAAGAAAAAAGCCAGGCACCACAATTATCTCATACTGTTTCTTTTGCATTGGCAGAACAACTCCTCACTGCCCTGATACATAAATTGCTATAGCTGAGAACACAATATTTCGTTCTCTTCTGTCCATAGAGAAGAGACAAATCCAATAATGCAGCTAAAATATCCTTTCTGCAGGCGAAGGCCTGAAAGGTAGAGAGAGAATTGTCAGCAAGGACAATTAGAATGCCAATCCAACAGGAGCCGGGATCTCCTAATAAGATAGACATCATTGCGTTTTGGTTTCATAAGTACGTAAACCCTCTTGAAAACAACATGAAACAATAGGTTTCACTCCCATGGATATTTTTAGCATCTGCTGGTATGTTTTGCTGATGCTAGCAACTCTTGATACATAGTAGGAATTTCTTAGACTATGTATTGAAAGAGCACGAAACTGTATACATTATCTATCACACTTGATCACAAGCAGCTGTAAGCACAAAATAACAAATTAAACATGTATCTCAATTTTTGCACCCTGGGGAAGTGCAGAACAAAGTCATGCAGTGATTACACTTCCATCAGCATGCCATTAACAACTCCAGATGGCAGCACTTTAGCTGCAAAAATTGCCAGGTGAAGTGAGGAGACTAAAAATAACTAAACAGTAAGGCATGACCTGATGACAATCTAATTCACAAAATGGGTGCGTATGAATAGACAACAGAGGCTTCTGTATTTAGCTGACTGGAAAAGAGGTGGGGGGAGGGAGACCCAGGAACAAGTGCATATAAATGTAACATTTTTAAAGATGAACATATGCAAAGTTTGTTCTAGCCTCACATTAGCCATATGGAAAACGTGAATATCCCTCTTTCATACTCGTAATGTTTGTTTGTATAAGGTAGCAAAAGCTCTGCTCCTTTCAGTAATGGCTTACACCTTCTGCTGGTGTTTGTTTGCACCTGTCTTCTAGCAGACAGAATTGGGTGTGTCTTTTTTTTTTTTTAAATTAAAGTGAGGCATTGAAACTTCACTACTTGCAACTAAAACAAAGGAAAGAGAGATCTTTGCAAAATACCATGGCATGTTCAGCATAATTGTCCATGAAACACAGAATTTTATTTACTTCATTTTGTAAGCACTAATAATCCTCGTGTTTATAGGCCTGATCCAAAGCTCACTGAAGTTCATGGGTTCCCCATTGATTTCAATGGACTGTGGATCTGGTCCCTAATACTGTGCTTCAGAACCTGGAAAAAATACAAGGCGCCCAGTTCCTGTTCCCTTTGAAAAACATGCAAGTTGGACCATTGCCTTCACTGGGAGCAGGATTAAGCCTATAACTTATGAGTTTCTCATAGTTAACACAAGGTGAAATGCAAAACAACAGCACAATAATGTTAGCCAGCTCTATATCCAGCACCACCTTGCATCATGCTCTGAAAGGTCCCTGTGATATGGTGAGCTACCAGTGGTGCGTGTGGTTCAGCTGACAAACCGTTAGCACTGGTTCTGGAGAGCTCAACCAGCAGCAACAGCAGCTCAGCTGATCTTAACCAGAGTGAGTATATGATGTGAGGCATTCTCCACGGAAATGCATTTATAAATTCGCTATATTGGGGTATGTCTACACTATGAAATTAGGTCGATATTGTAGAAGTTGATTTTTAGAAATCAATTTTATACAGTTGATTGTGTATGTCCCCACTAAGTGCATTTAGTTGGTGGAGTGTATCCACAGTACTGTGGCTAGCATCGACTTAAGGAGCGTTGCACTGTGGGTAGCTATTCCACAGTTCCTGCTGTCTCTGCTGCCCCTTGGAATTCTGGGTTAAGCTCCCAGTGCCTGATGGGGCAAAAACATTGTCATGAGTGGTTTTGGGTACATGTCGTCAGTCGCCCCTCCCTCTGTGAAAGCAATGGAAGACAATCGTTTCGTGCCTTTTTTCCATGCAGATGCCGTATCACGGTAAGCATGCAGCCCGCTCAGCTCAGCTCACCGACACCACCGCTGTTGTGTCCTGGGTGCCGCAGACAGTGCGGTAGGTCTGCTAACCACCATCATCCACCGCTTCCGCTGCAACTCTGCTCTGCTGCAGCTCGGGGGATCCATTCTGGTCCTCCTGGGTGCTGCTAACCATCATCATACACAACTTCTGCTGCAACTCTGCTCCACTGCTATTGCCTCAATAGCAAATTTCACCATGTTGTCTGTCATGGGCTCCCAGGTACATGTGTTCTTCCTCGGGAAATGTGTGCGGTGCTAACAGTCTTCCTCCACTGCTTCCACTCTCCTGCAGGCGCCATACCACAGCAAGCATGGAGCCCGCTCAGATCACCGCAGCAGTAGGAGCATTGTAAACTCCTCGCGCATTATCCTGCAGTAAGTGAAGAACCAGAACCCGCAAAAGCAGGCGAGGAGGCGACGGCAGCGCGGTGACGAGAGTGATAAGGACATGGACAGAGACTTCTCTCAAAGCATGGGCCTCGGCAATTTGGCCATCCTGGTGGCAATGGGGCGGGCTCATGCCGTGGAATGCCGATTCTGGGCCCGGGAAACAAGCCCAGACTGGTGGACTGCATAGTGTTGCAGGTTTGGGATGATTCCCAGTGGCTGCGAAACTTTCGCATGCATAAGGGCACTTTCATGGAACTTTGACTTACTTTTCCCTGCCCTGAAGCACAAGAATACCAAGATGAGAGCAGCCCTCACAGTTCAGAAGCAACTGGCGATAGCCCTCTGGAAGCTTGCAATGCCAGACAGCTACCGGTCAGTCGGGAATCAATTTGGAATGGGAAGGAGGAGGATCTGGAACTACAGGTCAGTCAGCCTCACCTCAGTCCCTGGAAAAATCATGGAGCAGGTCCCCAAGGAATCAATTCTGAACCTCTTAGAGGAGAGGAAAGTGATCAGGAACAGTCAGCATGGATTCACCAGGGGCATGCCTGACTAACCTAATTGCCTTCTATGACAAGATAACTGGCTCTGTGGATGAGGGAAAAGCAGTGGACGTGTTGTTTCTTGACTTTAGCAAAGCTTTTGACACTGCCTCCCACAGTATTCTTGCCAGCAAGTTAAAGAAGTATGGGCTGGATGAATGGACTATAAGGTGGATAGAAAGCTGGCTAGATTGTCGGGCTCAATGGGTAGTGATCAATGGCTCCATGTCTAGTTGGCAGCCGGTATAAAGCCGAGTGCCCCAAGGGTCGGTCCTGGGGCCAGTTTTGTTCAATATCTCCATTAATGATCTGGAGGATGACGTGGATTGCAGCCTCAGCAGGTTTGCAGATAGGATACAGACAGACCTAGACAAATTGGAGGATTGGGCCAAAGGAAATCTGAGGTTCAACAAGGACAAGTGCAGAGTCCTGCACTTGGGACGGAAGAATCCCATGCACTGCTACAGACTAGGGACCGAATGGCTAGGCAGCAGTTCTGCAGAAAAGGACCTAGGGGTTACAGTGGACGAGAAGCTGGATATGAGTCAACAGTGTGCCCTTGTTGCCAAGAAGGCCAATGGCATTTTGGGATGTATAAGTAGGGGCATTGCCAGCAGATCGAGGGACGTGATTGTTCCCCTCTATTTGACATTGGTGAGGCCTCATCTGGAATATGGTGTGCAGTTTTGGGCTCCACACTACAAGAAGGATGTGGAAAAATTGGAAAGAGTCCAGCGGAGGGCAACAAAAATGATTAGGGGACTGGAACACATGACTTATGAAGAGAGGCTGAGGGAACTGGGATTATTTAGTCTGCAGAAGAGAAGAATGAGGGGGGATTTGATAGCTGCTTTCAACTACCTGAAAGGGGGTTCCAAAGATGATGGATCTAGACTGTTCTCAGTGGTAGCAGATGACAGAACAAGGAGTAATGGTCTCAAGTTGCAGTGGGGGAAGTTTAGGTTGGATATTAGGAAAAACTTTTTCACTAAGAGGGTGGTGAAACACTGGAATGCGTTACCTAGGGAGGTGGTGGAATCCCCTTCCTCAGAAGTTTTTAAGGTCAGGCTTGACAAAGTCCTGGCTGGGATGATTTTGTTGGGGATTGGTCCTGCTTTGAGCAGGGAGTTGGACTAGATGACCTCCTGAGGTCCCTTTCAACCCTGATATTCTATGAAATTTACTGTGGGGACTGCTGTGATCCAAGTAGCCAACGCAATCACTGAGCTGCTGCTATCAAGGGTAGTGACTCTGGGAAATGTGCAGGTCATAGAGGATGGCTTTGCTGCATTGGAATTCCCTAGCTGTGGTGGGGCAATAGACTGAACACATATCCCTATCTTGGGACCAGACCACCAAAGCAGCCAGTACATAAACAGCAAGGGGTAGCTTTTCAATGGTGCTGCAAGCACTGGTGGATCACAAGGGACGTTTCACCGACATCAGCGTGGGATGGCCGGGAAAGGTACATGATGCTCTCATCTTCAGGAACTCTGGTCTGTTTCAACAACTGCAGCAAGGGACTTTCCTCCCAGACCAGAAAATAACCGTTGGGGATGTTGAAATGCCTGTAGTTATGGCTAATGAAGCCATACACAGGCAGCCTGGACAGTAGTCAGGAGCTGTTCAACTATAGGCTGAGCAAGTGCAGAATGGTGGTTGACTGTGCATTTGGATGTTTAAAAGCACGCTGGCGCAGTTTACTGACTCAGTTAGACCTCAGCGAAACCAATATTCCCATTGTTGCTGCTTGCTGTGTGCGCCACAATATCTGTGAGTAAGGGGGAGATGTTTATGGCGGGATGGGAGGTTGAGGCAAATCGCCTGGCCACTGATTACACGCAGCCAGACACCAAGGCGATTAGACAAGCACAGCAGGGCGCGCTGCACCTCAGAAGCTTTGAAAACCAGTTTCATGACTGGCCAGGTTATGGTCTGATAGTTCTGTTTGTTTCTCCTTGATGAAAACCAGCCCCCAGCCCCCTTGGTTCACTCTACTTCCCTGTAAGCCAACCAACCTCCCCCCTTTGATCGCCGCTTGCAGAGGCAATAAAGTCATTTTTATTTCAAAATCATGCATTCTTCATTAATTCATCACACAAATAGGGGGATAACTGCCAAGGTATCCTGGGAGGGGTGGGGAAGGAGGGAAGCACTGGGTGGGGTGGTGGATGAGGGGAGGGAGGAAGGAAGGACAAGGCCACGCTGCACTTCAAAACTTATTGAATGCCAGCCTTCTGTTGCTTGGGCAGTCCTCTGGGGTGGAGTGGTTGGGTTCTCTGAGTGCACGCCCCTTCCCCCCCGCCCCTGTGTTCTTGGGCATCTGGGTGAGGAGGCTATGGAACTTGGGGGGGTGGGCGGGCAGGCAGGCGGTTACACAGGGGCTGCAGCAGTGGTCCGTGCTCCTGCTGCCTTTTCTACAGCTCCACCAGATGCCGGAGCATATCTGTTTTATCCCCCAATAGCCTCCGCATTGCTTCCTGCCTCCTGTTATCACACTGCCGCCACCACTCCTCTTGCTCCTGCTACCTCTTATCTTGCTCATCCCTTCTGTCCTCGCATTCATTTTCTGCTTTCCTGGACTCTGACATTGTTTGCCTCCACCCATTCTGCTGAGCTCTTTCAGTGTGGGAGGACTGCATGAGCTCAGAACTTTTCGTCACGAGTGCGTGGTTTATTTTTTTGTTTTGTTTTTGCCGCCTTATCTGCACTAGCCTCTGGGACGGAGATGATAGGGGGAGCGTTGAAACATTTGCAGCTGCAGGAGGGGAAAAAAGGGAGAGTAGTATTTAAAAAGACACATTTTAGAGAACAATGGATAGACTCTTCCATGGTGAACCAAGCTGTTAACATTACATAACACATGTGCTTTTGGTACAAGGTTGCATTTTGCCCCTTATATTGAGGGCCTGCTGGTTTGGTGTGAGAGATCACACATGCAGGGACAGGCAAAAGAATTCAGCTTGCAGGCAGCCATAGTAAACCACATTCTTTCGGCTTCTTCAACCTTCATAACGTGGGAATGGTTTCAAACAGCCCTCCTTTCCCATACCAAGGACCTATTGGGTTGGCCATTTAAAAGGAGGGGCTGTACCAGCTGCAAATGCATCCCAAGTCTTCAGGGCAAATTAATCATTAAACACGCTTGCTTTTAACCCATGTATTTTATTTACAAAGGTACACTCACCAGAGGTGCCTTCTCTGGCTTCGTGGTCCGGGAGCCTGCTGTGGGAGGGTATTGGCTCCAGGGTGATAAACAGTTCCTGGCTGTCAGGGAGAATGGTTTCTCTGCTTGCCTGCTGTGCGCCCTACTCCTCCTCCTCCTCCTCATCTTCCTTGTCCTCAAAATCCTCATGCCTGTTGCATGAGACTCCCCCCTTGCAGGTGTCCATGGACAGGGATGGGGTAGTAGTAGGGGCACTCCCTAGAATTGCATGCAGCTCATCATGGAAGCAACATGTCTGGGGCTCTGACCCTGAGCGGCCGTTTGCCTCTTTTTGGTTTTTTGGTAGGCTTGCCTGAGCTCCTTAATTTCCATGCGGCACTGCTGTGGGTCCCTGTTGTAGCCTCTGTCCATCATGCACTTGGAGATTTTGGTAAATATATTGGCATGTCGTCTTTTGGAACAGAGTTCTGATAGCACAGATTCATCTCCCCATACAGCGATCAAATCCAGTACCTCCTATTTGGTCCATGATGGAGCTCCTTTGCGATTCTGGGACTGCATGGTCACCTGTGCTGATGAGCTTGCCATGCTGGCCAAACAGGAAATGAAATTCAAAAGTTCCCAGGCCTTTTCCTGTGTACCTGAGTTGAAAGCACTGTCCATAGCGGTCACAATGGAGCACTCTGGGATAGCTCCTGGAAGCCAATACCATCGAATTTCGTCCACACTACCCAAATTCGACCCAGCGATGTTGATTTCAGTGCTAATCCCCTCGTCAGGGAGGAGTATAGAAATTGATTTTAAGAGCCCTTCGGCTTTGTCGTCTGGACGGGTGCAGGGTTAAATCAATCTAACGCTGCTAAATTCGACCTAAACTTGTAGTGTAGACCAGGGCTTAGACACCTTACTGTTTACCATAGTAGTATGGAAGTGTGTGATCTATTTTAGCACCAGAATACATCCCTATTGACCTATTTTGACAGATTTTTTTTTACTGTACTCCTAACATTTGAGTTATTTTATTTAACTTTATTTGTACTTATTTTCGGTTCAGAACAGTACACTTATAGGTGGCTATGTTCATAAATTCTAAAAGAAATGCAGTGTTGAAGAGTTGTAAACTAAAATACAGAACTGTAAATATACATCGTGATGTGATTTCAGTGTCTCTGTATATCCTCTGAGAGAAGGCTGAGTGTCTCAGATATGCCAATAAACAGGGTTGTACTGGACTGATGTTCTAAATAGGCATAGGAGAACTAATTGGGCTAAACCTGCAACCATTACCCATCATTCAATTCAATGTTCAAAATGTTAGCTTAACAATTTACCCTTGTTTAATTTCTGTGCACCTCTAAAGTTCCAGAAGACAATGGAAGCAAAAATACTAAAATATACCTTTTTTTTTTTTTTTTTTACATGGGTTTTCCAGTCTGAACACCTGAATACTGTACCAGAGGTCTCCCGAGAGATTGGCTAACAGTCTTGTAAACAGTCTAGTCAAAGGGTCCAGCCTTGCAAGATGCCAAGCATCTTCAGGAGGGCTGAGCACCATCCAGTCTAACTGCATTCTCTGGGAGCTGAGGACTCTCCAGAGGCTTTTTGCATGCAGCCAAATGTAATGTATACATCTAGGAACAATGAATTCAGGCCATGCTTGCATGATAGGGAACTCTATATGGGAAGCAATGACTCTGAGAAACATTTGGGGGTCATTGTGGAGTTAGTGAAGCTGATCACTAACTCCTACTGTGGTGCTGTGGCCAAAAGGATGCAATTCTTGGGTGCATAAATAGGGACATCACTAATAGGATTAAAAAAGTTAATATAAACTCTGTATTTGGCACTGATGCAACTACTGCTGGAACATTGTTTACAGTTCTGGGGGCCACAGTTCCAGAAGGATGTTGATTTAAATTGGAGAGACCTCAGAGAAGAGTCATGAAAATGGTTAAAGGATTGGAACATGTGCTGGTAGTTACAGACTCAAGGAGCTCAATCTAACTGATAATGAGCTCTTCAGTCTAGCAGAAAAGGAATGAGATCCAATGGCTGGAAGCTAAAGCTAGATGAATTCAGATTGGAAATAAGGCATACTTTTTTTAGAAGTGAGGTAGCTAACCATTGGAACAATTTACCAAGTGTTATGGTGGATTCTCAATTAGCAACTTTTAAATAAAGATTTTGGATTTTTATAGAAATATGCTGAAGGAATTATTTTGGGAAAATTCTATGGCCATTAGACAGGAGGTCAGATTAGATCAATCATCCTTTCTGGTCTTAGATTACATGAATCTCGCCTCACTTTTTTGCAAGCCCAAGAGTCTTAAGTAGATCAAATAAGCAGTCACACTTTGGCAGCTCATCCAGATTAACCTCTGGACCCTTTGAATTCACTCATTGCTAATTCTAAATTACTGACACTGTCCTGACTAGAAGAGAATATGAGAATATTCCACCTTTACTGCAACACTAATTTTACTTCCATTCTGACATAAATAGATAAACCACTGTATGTTTAAAAGTATATTAAATAAAAATGTGTCTTTTTTGTTCAAATATCCTCCACCTTTCGAGTTCTTTAATCTGTCTGAACATCCCAAGATACAAACAAATGTGATGTCTCTTAAAAAGCTCCATCTCTGAGTCAATGTCCTAGAAAATGTAGGTTTTATTGGCACATAGTACTCACAGCTTCACTGGATATAGCACTTAGCTGCACTACTCTAGTCTACAAAGGCATTTTAAAGTTCTATCCACCCCTCCTTCTTTGCATTCACAGTTTTAGATATGGGAAGATTTTTATGGTTTCCTTTTTTGGAAGTCAATGCATCTTTTCTTCTGCAGTACATATAGAATCCTAGACTTTATTATCTTGCCTCCCTCAGAAGGGACTATTGTAGTGGTCTAGTCTGACCTCCTGTACATCACAGGCCACAAAACCGCACCCACTCCCTCCTGTAATAGACCCCTAACCTCTGGCTGAGTTACTGAAGTCCTCAAATAATTTAAAGACTTCAAATTACAGGGAATCCACCACTTCCTCTAGTTTAAACCAGCAAGTGACCTGTGTTCCATGCTGCAGAGGAAGACCGCACCCCCTACCCAAGATCTCTGCTAGTCTGACCTGGAGGGAAATTCCTTCCTGACACCCAAATATGGTGGTCAGTTAGACCCTGAGCGGTCAGCAAGACCCACCAGCCAGACACAAGGGAAAGAATTCTCTGTAGTAACTTATAGCCCTCCCCATCTAATGTCCCATCTCCAGCCATTGGGAATATTTGCTATTAGCAGTCACAGATGGGCAGCCTCATCATACCAGGCCCTCCATACACTTATCAAGCCCAGCCTTGAAATAAGTTAAGTTTCTTTTTTTTGCCCCCACTGCTCCCCATGAAAGGCTATTCCAGAACTTCATTTCTCTGATGGTTAAAACCTTTGTCTAATTTCAAGACTAAACTTGTTGATGGCCAGTTTATATCCATTTTGTTCTTGTGTCCACACTGGTACTTAACTTAAGTAATAACTCCTCTCTCTCTTTCTCTGGTATTTATCCCTCTGCTGCATTTATAGAGAGCAATCATATCTCCCCTCAGCCTTCGTTTGGTTAGGCTAACTGAGCCAAGCTGCTTGAGTCTCCTCTCATAAATTAGGTTTTCCATTCCTCTGATCATCCTAGTAGCCCTTCTCTGCACCTGTTCCAGTTTGAATTCATCTTTCTTAAACATGGGTGACCAGAATTACACATGTTTCAGAGTAACAGCCGTGTTAGTCTGTATTCGCAAAAAGAAAAGGAGTACTTGTGGCACCCTAGAGACTAACCAATTTATTTGAGCATAAGCTTTCGTGAGCTACAGCTCACTTCATCGGATGAATTACACATAGTATTCCAGACGAGGTCTCACCAATGCCTCGTATAATGGCAATAACACTTCCCTGTCTGTATTGGAAGTACCTCACCTGACACATCCTAGGATTGCATTAGTCTTTTTTCACAGCTGCATTATATTGATCACTGGATGTTTTGCCACCAACCAATACACCCAGGTCTTCGTTCTACTCTATTGCTTCCAACTGATATGTCACCAGTTTGTAGCAAAAATTATTGTTAGTTGGTAATGCAGAGTAATGCACTCATTAAATTTAATCTCATTTCTACTACTCCAGTTTTCAAGGTGCTCCAGTTCTTCTATGATATTCTAGTCATCCTCCATTCTGGCAATATATCCCACCTTTGTCATCTGCAAACTTTATTAGCATGTTCCCATTTTATGTGCCAAAGTCAGTAATTAAAAATGCTAAATGAGATTGGTCCCAAGACTGATCCCTGAGGAACTCCACTGATAACCTCCCTCCACCCTGACGGGTCACCTTTCAGTATGACCCGTTGTAGTCTCCCCTTTAACCAGTTCCTTACCCAGATTTTAATTCTCCTATTAATCCCCATCTTCACCAATTTAACTAATATCCCATGTGGAACTGCATCAAATGCCTTACTGCAATCCATGTAGATTAGATCTACTGCATTTCCTTAGTCTAAAAGAATCAATTTTCTTAGAGATCAAGTTGGTCTGGCATGATTCTACCTTTCGTAAAACCATGTTATGTTTTATCCTAATTGTTTACCTCTATGTCCTTTAACTACTTACTCTTTCAAAATCTGTTCGAAAACCTTGCATACAACTGATGTCAAACTAATGGGACTGTAGTTACTTAAATCACTCCCCCCCTTTTAAAAAATGGGTACTACCTTAGCAGTTTTGCAAAAAGAGGGTATGTCTTTACTATTGGGCTCGCAATTTCATAAGAACAGCTATATTGGATCAGACCAATTATCCAGCCAGCCCCGAATCCTGTCTTCCAACAGTCGCCAATGCCAGGTGCTGCAGAGGGAATGAACAGAACAGGCAATCAAGTGATCCATTCCCAGCTTCTGGCAAACAGAGGCAAGGGACACTTCAGAGAATGTTTTTGCATTCCTGCCCATCCTGGCTAATAGCCAATGATGGACTTACCCTCCATGAACTTGTCTAATTCTTTTTTTAACCCTGTTATATTCTTGGCCTTCAACATCTTCTGGCAAAGAGTTCCACAGGTTGACTGTGCATTGCATGAAGAAATACTACCTTTTGTTTTTTTAAACCTGCTGCCTATTAACTTATTTACTCCTTATTTACTTTCTCCACACCAATCATGATTGTATAGTCCTCTATCATATTTCCCCCCCCCCCTTAGTCGTCTATTTTCCAAGATGGAGAGTTCCAGTCTTATTAATCTCTCCTCATATGGAAGCTGTTCCATACCCCTTGTTTTTGTTTTTGTCGCCCTTTTCTGTACCTTTTCCAATTCCAATATGTCTTTTTTTGAGATGGGGTGACTAGATCTGCATGCAGTATTCAAGATGTGGGCATACCATGGATTTATATAATGCCAATATGATGATTTCTGTCTTATTTATCCCTTTCCTAATGATTCCCAACATTGTTAGCTTTTTGACTGCTGTTACACACTGAGTGTATGTTTTCAAAGATGTTTTCATGTGCCAGTTTCTTTTAATATTCTTGCATGGAGACTATCCAGGCTCCCTGATTTGGTCACAGAAGTTGTTTGACTTCTACCTCAGATGTAACTTCTACTTCCATATCTTTGTTTCCATTGGTCACCCTGCCACTACCCCTAAGCTCCTTATTACCTTTATTAAAAACTGAGGCAGAGTACTTATTTGGGTGTTGGGCCATGCCTAGATTATCTTTAATCTCCATCCCATACTCAGTCCTTAGCGGTCCCACTTCTTTCCTTATTTGTCTTTTATTTATGTGGTGAGGACCAACTCTGCTTTTCTTTTGGCAGTTTTCACTTTTTATCCCTACGCTTTCTGACTGCCAAGAGTTAGCTTTCCATGCTGATCCATCTTCTGTTCCTTGTAGGCTTTCCGCTTTCTCTTAATCACCTGTTTTGAGATGCTTGGTCTGTAACCCTTCCCTACGAATTTTTTCCCCTTGGTTGTGATGCAGACTTCAGATATTTTAAATCAAAGTTGCAGAAACTAACTCCAAGCCTCCTCCACATTCAGATCCTTGAGTTCTTCAGTCCAGTCCACTTTCCTAACTACTTCCCGGGCTCCATCCCAAGCCTGAACATCAGCACTGAAATTTTATAGCCCTGAGCTTGAGTTAGTTGGCATAGGCCGGCCACAGGTATGTTATTGCAGCATAGTTATACCCTAGAAGTCCAGTATACTGAGTTATTTTAACAAAAGAGTTTAACTAAAGAGCTGGGTGAATATTGCAAAACAGAATTGTAAAAATAATTGCTCAAGCCATGCTTGCACACCTTGTGTTAGTGGCCCAAATGTTCATGGAGAGCTATTTTACTAGCAAGAATGTGTGCAAACCGCAAGCTTCAAAGCATTGAGCAAGTAGCTACAGAAAATGAAGCAGACTGCTTGGCCCACATCTGACTGACTTTATCCACAAACTAATCAAATGTTTCCTAACAGGATGAACTCAAATCCGCCACTCCAGGAGGGCAGCTGAGATTAAAACCAAAGTTGTCCACCACATGAAACTGGTCTGTGGATTAAGACTGCCTAAACGATAGAAGAGGCAGAGAACCTGTCTCCTGCACAGGCACAAGAAGTCAAAACATTTTCAGGGCACAGTCAGCATCAACCTGATAGCATGCTACCCACCTTCCCTCTAATTTAATGTCATGCAGTTCATCTGTAAACTAGATTCCCTGGTTTAACACTCTCAGGTGAGGGGGCATCCTGGTATGCACTTTATCAATGAGGATAAATGGTTAAAAGATGGATAGGATAAGCTGTTGTTAGTGCTCTGTAAAAATATCCAGAGTGAATCTTGAATCCACTTTCACTTTTCCTGAAGACTGGCAGATTGCACAATATAGAAAGCTGCTTAACTGTTTGTCATTGTTTATAAGAAAGTAGTGCATAAGGGGACCCATCCAAAATTGTGCTAGGCACTGTACTAAGTAAGAGTCCCTGCCCCAAAGTTACAATATAACTAGTCAAAACAGACAAATGGCATGATACTAATATTTTTATTGTTGTAATTATGGGAATTGAGGCCGCAAGTGGTATATTCAGATCCAGGGCTCCTGAGTTCTAGTCCAGTTCTTTAGCCAACTTTCCTCTTGAACTTCGTCACTCCTGACAGGCAAACTTGCAAGATGACATAGCAAAAGTTGAGAACAGATCCTGAACCCCATCATATTCCTCCATGTTCATATTTTTAAAGTAAACACTGATGTACTCTGCCAAAGCTGAACGAGTCCGTCTCCCACACAGTCAATTGTCATGCTGTTAGTACACACAAATTCTGTCAGTAATGGAAACGTGTCTGAGATTCTGCTGCTCAGTCTAGTTTTCCAAATCTGTTCCTATTCTGAAATGCTGCAATCTTATTACTCACCTTAAGTATGGTTGTATCATGGTTGGCTGGACAGGTTCAGCACATTCAACCAGTTAAAAATGTCTGCGAGGTATGCAAGCTTCACGATCCATATCAGGTCAGAAAGTTTGCAGTGATCTTGGCATTGTGTACAGAAAGAGAAAACTGAGCAGCTCTTTGTGAAGCCATAAACTCTTTCCAACACTCTGCCATGAGAAAGCCAACGCACTTCTGTATGGAAACATTTGTCATGTCCTGCACCCATTTCTAAAGGCAGCTTTGCAAAAAGGCGTCCGTTCAAAGTCTAGGATTTTACAAAGTTCACAGCTGCATTTAGCACATCATGTAATTCAGGTTCCATTTTCTTTGATGCAAAGGCCTGGTGATGCAACATACAGTTTCACAATTAGCTATGGGTTTATGGCTCGTATTCTTGCTACACCACCACTCCTATTGCCTGTCATAGGAGCAGCACCACCGTCTATGCAAACAGCAACATACTTCTCCCAATTCAGCGATTCAGCTTTCATGAAATCATCCAATTTGAATATTTCCTGACAAAGAATCTTCCAAAATTTCTCCCAGCCAAACATAATGAACAAAAACTAATAATTGTGCTGCATTACCAACATTTGTTGGCTCATCAAGCTGAATTGTCAACTGTTCGTCTGTACATAGCCTTTCAATTAGTTGGAATTTTACAAGCTCTTCAATTCTTCTACTGTTAGACAGTGGTGTGGCCTTAAGTTTCTTCACTTACCATCATTTTGCACATTTCTACAGTACTGAAAGAATCAGTTCTTCAGTGGCATGGGATTTTTTTTGTTCTTTGCAATCCAAAGCACCATTAAGAAAGATACTCTCAGAGCCTTTTCTGGAACTGATATGTCATTTGAGTTTTCTGTCGATTTGTATTCTTTCTTTCAATGAAAAATCTCTAGATTTATCTTTATACTGCAGGTGCCTAGTTGTGAGGAGTCATCATTTCTACTTTGCAGGTTTCATTGCTTTGTTGGATAGGATCCGTAAGCACACTACGTATTGCAGTCATCCATCACTACATTCCATAAAACCAACATCAATATAACTTTTGTCAAACTTTGTTTTTCATTTTTCTTACTGCCCAATTCTGCGTTGTCCGTGGCTTCAGCACAACTAGCAGTACTAGTATGAGGACACTTTAAAAAGTATCCATTTTCAATGTAATTTGCTCACTCTGTACAAATATATTCCACTTTCACCCGCCAAAGATGTCTGTCTTCAAAAAAGGATGTCATTTCTTATTTGCTGTTGCAAAGCAGTGAGATTTTTTTTCAGCTTGACACTTATGCAGTGTCAGTATTACTGTGTTGTTCATGCACCATGGAATATGTTGTGTAAACAGAAATCGATTTTGTTTTTAATCGTTAAGCAATGCAGACATGCAGTGAGTTTTTTTTTTTTTTTTTTGGGTAATATTTTGCAGACTGCCTGTGAGGACCCCAGTTTAAGAACCACTGCCCTGCTGGACAGAGGAATCCCTCTCTCATGGGAACCACCTCCCCTCTCCTGACACTATCATGGTTTTAAGGTTTCAAGTGAGAGAATTGGAAGCGAATGGCAAAGTTGTACCCCCCCCGTAAAGTAGGAACTTTACTGAAAAATGAATAACAAGAAGTCTGGTGGCACCTTAAAGACTAACCAATTTATTTGGACATAAGCTTTGTGGGTAACACCACCACTTCTTCAGATGCATGGAGTGGAAAATTACAGATGCAGGCATTATATAATGACGCATGAAGGGAAGGGAGTTACCTCCCAAGTGGAGAACCAGTGTTGACAGGGCCAATTCGATCAGGGTGGATGTAGTCCACTCCCAATAATATAGATGAGGAGGTATCCATTCCAGGAGAGGCAAAGCTGCTTTTGTAATGAGTCAGCCAGTCCCTATTCAGGCCCAAATTAAGGGTGTTAAATTTGCAAATGAATTTTAGTAGTATAGCTACTTTTGACATTCTACTAAAATTAATTTGCAAATTTAACACCCTTAATTTGGGCCTGAATAGGGACTGGGAGTGACTGGCTCATTCCAAAAGCAGCTTTGCCTCTCCTGGAATGGACAGCTCCTCATCTATATTATTGGGAGTGGACTACATCCACCCTGATTGAATTGGCCTTTATGTAATTTAAGGTTTTTGCCTAGAGGGATTCGCTGTGGTTTTTAAATCTGATTACCCTGTAAGGTATTTACCATCCTGATTTTACAGAGGTGATTCTTTTATCTTTTCTTTAATTAAAATTCTTCTTCTAAGAACCTGATTTTTTTTTTAATTGTTCCTAAGATCCAAGGGCTTGGGTTTGTGTTCACCTGTACCAATTGGTGAGGATTCTTATCGAGCCTTCCCCAGGAAAGGGGCTGTAGGGATTGGGGGGGATATTTTGGGGGAAGACGTCTCCATGTGGTCTCTTTCCCTGTTCTTTGTTTAAAATGCTTGGCGGTGGCAGCATACGGTTCAAGGACATGGCAAAGTTTGTACCTTGGGGAAGTTTTTAACCTAAGCTGGTAAGAATAAGCTTAGGGGGTCTTTCATGCAGGTCCCCACATCTGTACCCTAGAGTTCAGAGTGGAGAAGGAACCTTGACAAATGCCCACATCAGAATAGTGGATGTTTGAAGGAATACACACCATGAACAGTTTGTCAAAAGTCCCTAGCCTCAATATGTTAAAACAATTTGTCAAACAGTTATAAATAAGGAACAACTTCAGGAAAACCGTATTAGTATGCAGATGCTTCACAGACGGTAAAAAAGGACAAATCCACTGAATAAATTGTTTGCAATGAATAATTTAACCAATTCTAGGCAATATACTGCTGTGACCTTCTCTTATGAAGAGAGATAAACCTCTTTTATTTTGAACAAGAATAGCATATTTTTCGTGTCTGTAAAGTAATTTGACATACAATTTTTCTGTCTCTTTGCTGTGTGAATTTATGACTAAATTTCCTGACTTTTTTCCCCCCAGTCTTCCATATGGGTATGTAGATGTAATATCTAGCTTGTAATATCAATTTCTAATATTAACATAGGCTTTCAGACTCTTTGAAAATATTCTTTCCACTCTTTTTTTAAAACTGCTTTTTTCCTCACCTACTAAAATGAAGAACAATTTGAGATTGTCTAGTTCCATTTAGCATAGCAAATCGTTTTCATTTCTCATTATCGGTAGGCAGTTTAAGAAACCTTATTTTGCTATGCCTCTCTCCTCAGTATTAATTTATTTTTATATGGAAGAGGGGGAACACCAGAGCTATTTTCAGTCATAATGGATTGCTAAATCTACACTGCATCTGGAACATTGGATAGTCTCTAATTGCCATGTATTTTTTTTTTAAATTAAAGGAAGGAGATCGAATTGTTTTTTTGTGTTACAATCACAGTGAAATGCATCCACTTTCCCAGAAACGTTATGCTAATATTGGATTAATCCCTTCTAAAATTTAAGCAACATTAATCCCATTTTGTATTTATATGGCCCCTTAGAATCCTTCAAGATAAAAATATACTTCAGAAACTTCTACAGGTCCAGACATCACTTCAGACAGCCCCTGCAAGCCCAGTTGGGGCATAAGAGGAAAGATTTGCCAAAACAAAGTAAAATAAATTTATTGAAAAATAGCATATCCTACTGCAACTACAAGGAGAATTTAGGGTGGCAGAATGTAATTGCTCAAAGTGGGATTTCATGGGACATTTTTGAGTCCCCTTTCTTTAGAGTAAGGGGAAACATGCCAACAAAGGATCTCCAAAATGACTAGGAATGTCAGGACCTCCATTTTACAACTTAAGGTATGTCCTCACTTCAGAGTTAACTTGGGTGATCAGCATTGAAGTTGGCCTCGCTCTGGTGAGAATAATACCTGAAGACACCAAAACAATATCTGTTTGTTAGGTAACTGCACCTGTATCCTTTTTCTCTGTGGTCTACTTCAGGAGTTCCCAGTTAGATGCCAGGTCTCTAGCTCTCACCTGTGCCTGGTCAGGACCCTTGCCCTACTTCCTTCTGACAAGAGGGTTTTAAGGCTGTTTAGATCCCTGCCTTTCACTGTGATATCCCCAGCAAGCAGGCTGTCTAACAGCCAGTGCCTATGGATTGCTGTCTCTCCATGGACTATGAATAGTGTATTGCCAGCAGTTACCAATTACTATGTAGCTCCTTCTAAACAAGCACATTTTTCTTAAGGGAGAAGCATTGGAGAAAACACTAAACGTAGCAGGAGTCATCCTCCAATGGTATGGGGGCCGTAGTAGTGCAAAGTCTTTCCAAACCTTCCACTAGGTAGGGGCCCCCATTTGACAGAAGGTCCTTCTGTATACTGGATCAGAAATAATCATGGATCATAAGTCAGTTCAGGCTTATCCTTTAATACCAAAAGCCCTTTCGTTTTTTCCTTGTCTCTGAAAAATTCAGCCTGAACCAGTGTATATACAAACTACTCCAGCGGTTGGGCCTCTTTAGAGTTGTTTAAATTCAGTGGGTATGTCTACGCTGCAATAAAAGAATGGCAACACTGGTCAGGTCAGCTGACTTGGGCTGGCAGGGCTCAGGCTGAGGGGGCTATAAAGTTTCAGTGTAGATGTTCAGGCTCAGGCTGGAGCCTGGGCTTTGAGATCCCCTCCCACTGCCGGGTGGGGGGGTCTCAAAGTCCATACTCCAGCCTGAATGTCTACACTGAAATTTTATAGTCCCCTAGGCCTGAGTCAGGTGACCTGAGCTCTGAAAACCAATGCTACGGGTTTTTCATAGTAGCATGGACATATCCAGTGACTCACCTTAATCACCCCCTCTACCCTCCCCCCCATCTTCACACAGTTTTTTAGTTCCTGGAGAAACTGTGGTCACTTCCTTTTATGGAGTAGAAAACAATAAGCCATTCATAAATTTAATACAGTGGCCCACAAAGATATTGCATGAGGTTGCAAAATGTGTCTCAGTGGCTGCTATCCTCCCACTGCTCCTGCTCTTGCTGTTACCAAATGGAAGGCAGGAAGAACAGATTTACCGAAGAACTTTCAGTGGTACTACCTGAGGCCGTGGTCCTTCTGTACAGGAGTAGTTCACTTTGGGGACTATCTGATGAGATGCCAAGAACTACCCACTCACCTAGCCAGCACAATAACTCCATTGTGAAAAAATCAGGAAATGAACTCAGACCTCCTGAGTGCCGGTCATCCTTCCTTGGAGGCCTCCTATCCAAGTACTGACCAGTTCTGACTTTGCTTAGGTATAGTGCAGGGTTCTCAAACTCAACCTATGAAGAGTTCCAAATTATGTGGAAAGGGAAGGAGGTGGATAAATACTTCAAATGGGCTGAGTCCAGCTTGCAGGCTAAATGTTTGACACTTGTGATGTGGCATGATAACTAATGCATGCACACACCAAGGTACAGCATGGTTGTAGATTTTTAGATTACTCAGGAGCTGTTTCCAGCTATGGAACTGTAACCACAGTGTTAAGAAGTGGAATTTTTCGGAGGCTAGTATGTAAGCTCCTGGGCTAGAGATTACTTCATATGCTGAAGTGTATGAGATATGTTTAAAATGTTCTATGTGGAATTTGTCAGTCAGCCAACAAGCAAAGTGTCACTGTGTGGCCCTCTCTGAATTGTTTTATGCTTCCCTACCAGCATTCATTTACTCCAGTTGATTTTTCTATTTGTTCAATAAAGTCACTATACTTTCACAGAGGTTGCAAACTAATTCCCTTTGGGTTCCTGTGCCTTAATGAGAACTTCAAGTTCAATATCAGTGGCTTGCAGTAGTTTGCTCATCCTGTTAAATCTTTCTAACATCCAATTCCATATGTCAGCAAGTGGGAGTTATGAGGTTTCCATCAGATCCATATAGAAAGAATTAGTCATAGTCTCCAGATTAACTTTATCTAACTGATCTGGATTACTTGCAGGTAACTTGAGCGTTCTCTTGTATATGACTGTAGTCACCTTACAATACTGTGTTAATATAGTACAGCAGACATCCTGGAACTGAATAATTGTTTCTCACATTCAAGCATGCTGGAAGTATTTCAGAACTCTGTGTGTGCACATATAGAGCAATCAGCACTTCTTCAGGTGGGAATGAAAAATCATTATTAAGGCAAGCTATCCCTGTGTACATTTTTACAGGTCATTCATAGTATCACTGGGACAGACATGAGTTACTGGCCTTCAACTGGGTATTAAACCTCTTTAACAATAGAATATGATTTTGTTGGGGGGTTGTTACTTTTATTGTAATCTTTTATTTAGTATGAAATGGAGAACAGGACAACAGGATTGGGACTGAAAGAGTTAATCTTTTACTGTTCTGTATACAGGCTGGGCCAACTATTGATTTGTGCTGAGTGACTTGGTTTGAAGTGAAGTGATAAGTCATTCATTATTCCAGAGCCCAAATCAATTGTGAACCAAAGAAGGTGCCATTTAAGACTTAAAAGATGAAAAATTGCTGATAAATCTAATAAAACTGCACATGGATTGAGGAGTTGAAACCAGCTTACAGTTATGATTAAAATAGGTGAGGTAACTAAAGGCAGATTTCGTTGGCTCTTACTAACTGGGACAAACACTTAGGTTTAGATTATAGCCTCTGAGAAAAGAAAACCCTTGTCATAATGCCAAAGCAAGTCAGGGGATTTGGTTGCTTGTTTTATTTGGGGGGGCTTGCTGAAAGTTTCAGGCAGCATTCTGAGGGGCGTTAGTCCCTGTGCCAAAAAGCCCACAATCTATCTGTATTTATGCACCACCTAGCATAACTAGCCCTGACTGGTGCCTCCAAAGTGCTACCATAGTATTACTTCTGCTGCTAGTTATTGAATGAACACCGTGCTGACATTCCCCAGAGAATTGCTCCATATTTTATTTTCTCTTATTTTGCTGAATTCTAAAACATTCAGGCCAGGTGACTTTGGGGCTCTTTGGTTTTAAGACTGTTCTCAAGTTCATGGCAAACCTGGCACAGAAGGGGGAAACTTCTGAGGCTACAAGGAGAAAAGTGACGAGGCCCAGTCATACCATCCACTTCTATAAGTAGAGGAAACTAAGACTAAGCACACTGCAGGGCACAGAACGCTAGCTTTGAGGCAACATTCCCTTCATAACATGAAACTTTCCACACAGGGCTGGCTCTAGGTTTTTTGCCACCCCAAGCAAAAATTTTTTGGCTGCGCCCCCGCCCCCGCCACACACACACTTTTTTTTTGGCTTTTACACAAGTACCTGAATCGGGGTCCTGCTGAAGGAATTAACAGTATTGGGATTCACCCCGGCTTCCAGCAGCAGCCGCACCCGCTGCATGTCCCCCTGAGTGGTGGTGTTAGCTAGCAGGTCCCTTTTGCTGCCTGCAGCTACAGCCCTCCTGCATCCCTGAGGGTGCCAAGAGCTAGCTCGCCCCGAGCTCCCCAACTCCACCGCGTTAACTAGCGGCACTGCTGGTGCCACCCAGCATAATAGATTTGCACCGTCACCTTTTTCCTTAGTCCCGCCCCGCCCCGATCCTTCATGGGTACGTGCGTGCAGGGCTCCCCCCCACCCGCCAGCCATAGGTGACACTGCAGCCCCCAGCCACAGGAACGATCCCAGGAGTAACTGGGCTGTCGTCTCCCTTCTCTCTCCCACCCTACTTGCCTGCTGCACATGCGCTCCCCATGCAGAGAGAGGCCACAGGGCAGCCCTGCCATGGCGCTGGGAGGCAGCGGGGACGGCTGCAGCTGCCGGGATTGGAAAGCAATCCCTGCCCATCACCGGTGCCCTGCCGAGAGCTGTCCCCTCCCCTGCTAGCGCTGCGCACCCTCGTAGCTTTCCTCTGCCCTGATGCTTCACCCCTTGCACAGCCACACTTCTCTCCTCCCAGCTGCGGTGTGTCCCCCCCTGCCTCGCTCAGTCACCCCTGCACACGTGCATCCCCCCACACGACCCCCTCCACACTGAGCCTTGAGTGCTCACTCTCTTCCTACGAGGGGCGCCCAGTGGCTCTGCTCACTGCCAGCTAAGCGCTGTCTCCTCTACCTTGACCGTGACTTTGCTGCTTGACAGCGAATCTGGACCCAAGGTGCTCTCAGCTGGTCAAAATCTCTCTCCTGATCTCAATAGAGTGACCCACGTGGTGGATTTTTCCGGGGGTGGGGTGGGGGGAAGAATAGCCAGAATACTGCCCCTGGAAATGTGCTTGCTTTGCTGGTGCCTAGAGCCGGTTCTGCTTCCACAGGAGTGCTCTATAGGGAATGCTGTCTGTGCTTTGGGGTGTGGTAAAAGGGAATGGGGCTTGGAGGGTGACTGATCTCCACAACATTCCAATGCCTGGAAACGCATGAGATTTCCTAGCATAAGATAACACTGAAATCATTAGCATTGTCAATCAAAGAACCTGCATATGGTGAATACATTCACCATTTATGCAGAAGCTGATGGCACTAAGGTATTGGCAGCAGGGGTCAGTTGGGATTTCAAGCCGTGAGGATAGCTTGGCCCTTCAGAGTGTGACCCAAGACATTTGGAATCTTGGACGTCTACGGGTTTTGGGAGTGAAACCTGTTACCTGTTGCACTGCCCTTTCCCCACCATCAGAAAAATGAGGAAACTCAACAGCTTTTGTGTTCTAAGCAAGATGTTCCTGTCTAGGAAATGATATGGCCCATAGTTTATTTCTTAATTGTGTGTTACTGTGACACTCTGTACATCAGAATAGCACCCTGGAACCCGATATTCATCACTGCGATATCATTATGGTGCGTTTTGTACAACGTATGCTTTGTCAGTACCATTTAAGAAGTCTTGATCTGTTGAACTTTACTGTCCTGTTGAATTGTGTGTACTATCATTGTATGTGAAGTTATGAAGTATTGCTATGTGTTTGTTTCTGAAAACTGTGGTTAGTGGGAAATGCCCTCAGCTAGCCTTTCAGTCGCAACAAAGGAGCAACACACTGACCAGATTGATTTACATCTAGATTGGGCCAGCAATGCCTGTCTGGCCATCAAGATGAATCCACTCTCCCAGAGACTTCTCAGAGAGGACATGTACACAATGGGGACTACCTAACCCCCACATCATAGCAAGGACATTTCTAGCACCTGGAGAGAAAGTCTGAATAAGGGTTGATATCACCACTTGGCCTCTCTCCTTCCCCATCTCAACCCCTGGAAGATCATCTGGAAGACAAAGACTTTGAACTGGGGAGATTGGTCCCAGGCTGAAAGGAAATACAGCCTGTGTATTAAGAAGTGTGAGCTGCGTGTAATATCTGTTAGGGTGAGAAGAGCTGTTTGATTCAAATCTTGCTTAATCTGTTAAAGTTAGAATTTAGACTGTGATTCTATTTTTATTTCTTATGTAACCAACTTAGGTGTAGAGATCAAACACTTATAGTCACTTAAAATCTATCTTTCTGTAGTTAATAAATCTGTTTTATATTTTTACCTAAAACAGTGCGTTTTTGGTTGAAGTGCTTAGAGAATCTCAACTCAGGTTAACAAGGACTGCTGCATGTCCACTACCCTTTGTCGGAGTGGCGAACTAATTAACAAGCTTGCACTATTCAAGGGAGTCTTGAACAGTGTAAGACGGTATATTTCTGGGATGCAAGGCTGGGGTGATTTGCTGGTGCCTCTCTCTGTATAATTCAAGAGTAGTTTAGAGAGCATCCGTATAATTTAGTGGGGTGAGTCTCCACATGCTCATGGCTCAGCGATAACTGCGCATGGAGGGGTGTCATGGCATAGCATTGTGAGAGACAGCCCGGGCTGGAGAGTAAAGGGGGCAGAGTGGTCCCACAGTTCCAAGTATCTCAAGGATCCTGTCACAATTATGAAAGGGCATGCCAGTACAAACATAGCTTAAAGAAATCAGGAGGCCTGTAAAACTATTGTAATGGTAATTTATCATATACTTATTGTGAGTAGTTTACCTTAAGGAATTTTGCATTTTTTCTACTCAAATTATTTTCAGATTGTTTTGCATTATTCAACCATCTATGCAGATAGGTGAAAAATATTTGAATAATTTTTTGTTTTTTTTTCCAGTTGAATAACAGATTTATGGAAAAAGCTCCCTTTAGATTCAGAAAGAGCTGGTTGATGAAACTTGTCTTCAAAAGTTCATATTTGCTTTGTTGCATCATTTTTACAAGTGAGTTTATGCTCCTTTTGGGAAGAGCACAGTTTGTTTTTAACAGTTGTGGTGTTTCCTAAAGAGCTCTAGGGAACGTGCTTCCATGTTGAAATCACTTGAATAATTCAAACCTATGCAGAGTGCAATCCCTGCACACACAATAATGCCCACCTTTCTCTGGCTCTCGTGAACTACAAGAACATAGATAAGTAAATTCAATAAAATGAACCTCTCAGAATAGCCTCCTTCAGGTAATGGAATCACTACCTAATGTCCTGAGTGTGACACGTCCAATTTTTCAAGACTCTGGTGAATCATACCCTACATTACAGTGCAACAAGAATCTTTTATGAGCAAAACCCCATGCTATTTCCAAATTTGATGTGCACTTCTCTTGTGCCTAAACACTACCAGACAGCTGGTATATTTTTAGTAACATTTTTAAGAAGAGCAGGAGTTATAGGGAATAGCAACAATGCCAAGAGAGCTGAAGGGACTGTAAATCCAAGATTTACTTTTATAAATGTGGATAAGCTTATCTGCAGCTGCTTGGTTTTGCTCCTTCATGATAAAAAGACACAGAGATCAGTCATTTTGGCTTTAGTGTTGTAAGCTGGGATGGATGGGGGAAAAAGAGAGGGAAAGTGTTTGAAGTGCTGTATTCAAGAGGTAGATTGAAATTTGTGTACTGTATCTTATAACTTTTAAAAAAAGAGGAATTTTATATGTCCTGTAATATTATTATAATTGCTTTTTATTTTAGCATAAAGCTTTCAAGTGTTCTTCTGTGATTTTTTTTCCCCATTGCTGTCACATACCTGTAATGCTGGAGTTTGCTTTGACTCTTTACACCATTGCCATTGTTTCCACACTCCTGCAGCATTACTAAACTTGGAAGTGCAATTCACCTTATCATGTTTCTTGTGTTTCTGGGAGTTCACTTGGCAAGGAATGGATAAGCTAATGGTGCCTAAAGCATTCTAAAGTCATTTAAGAATTCTCCTTGTTTCAGGATAATAATTGGCCTTTAACCATTTACCAATATAAAAGTTTCAGAGTAGCAGCCGTGTTAGTCTGTATTCGCGAAAAGAAAAGGAGTGCTCAAATAAATTTGTTAGTCTCTAAGGTGCCAGAAGTACTCAATATAAAAGTGTATCCATTGTACAGTCCCGTTTTCTTTCATCAAAAACAAAACCCCCCGTTCCTTCAAAAACAAAATATATGTAATCTCCAAGACAACTGCTATGATGCTTCTTGGGGCACCCAGGGCTGAGAGTCGCCTTGTTATCACCTGCTTCCAGAGCGAGGGAGTCTTGCCTGCACTGAGCAGGTGTTAGCTCCCTAACAAAATCAGCCTGTCAGCCCCTTAAGCACTCTCTGCTGGGCTACACCAGCCCTATCTTTGCTTTGCAGGTTCACAATAGATGCACCCAAGTCCCTTCAAAGCAGTGGTGGGAAATCTGTGGCCTGCAGGCCACATGCGGCCCATCAAGGTAATCTGATTGCGGGCCATGAGACATTTTGCTGACGTTGACCATCCGGAGGCATGGCCCCGTGCAGCTCCCAGTGGCCGCGGTTCACCGTTCCCGGACAATGGGAGATGCAGGAAGCGGCGGGCCTCAGGGACAGGCTGGTTGCTGCTTCCCGCAGCTCCCGTTGGCCGGGAACGGCGAACCATGGCCACTGGGAGCTGCAGGCAGCCGTGCCTGTGGATGGTCAATGTAAACGCTGTCTCGCAGCCCATCAGCGGATTATCCTGATGGCCACGTGCAGCCCGCAGGCTGCCCACCACTGGCCCAAAGCATTCTAAAGTCATTTAATAATTCTCCTTATTTCAGTATAATAATGGGCCTTTAAACATTTACCAGTATAAAAGTGTCCACCCGTGGTATCCAGTCTCAGATTACCTACAGAAATCTGATTCTCTGATCCCGAAGGAGCATTGTACCACAGTGCCAGTTTTACCTGAGTTCACAGCTCCTGAGTTGCACACAGCAGAAGATCAATTATAAAACAAAAACATTTACTTAAAGAACAGAGATTCAAATAAAAATCAGTGTGAGATGAAAACAAGTGGTTACATATAAAACACCATTACATCCTTTCTAGAGGCTAAACTTCTGCTTGTTCTTTTACCTCTTCCTGTTAGTTTTCTCCCCAGCTCTTCATTAGCATTTGACTTCCAGTCGGAGTCTGTTAGCATTCTATTACCTGCAACACACAGTGGTGCCCCTTAGAAACAAGTGTCTCCCATCCCTGTTCTGGAGGAGTTTGTCTGAAGCTGCTCGATCTTTAAGTGACCTGTTTTTAATTACAGACATTGAGAACATAATTTTCAGCATCTATACTTAACTCCTCACATTTTCCACACACACATCTCGCAGTCGTTGATGCCTAGAGTGACACAGGCTTTCATTAGAGACCTTACATGACATTCTTTCAAGCCCAGAGATCTCTGTACCCCTATGTACCCATTGCCCTGTGGAAGTTGGCATCCGGAGGTTCTTGGATCACAACTGCCATGGTATGGGACTCCATGAATGCTAGCCAAAAGAATGAGATTAAACACTTGCCAAGCTGCAAAATCCTATGGCATGCTAATAGAATATATCAGTGTAACTTTACCATGTTATTACAGGTGTCTGCTTAATTCCGTGTTTGCTGTTCATTTTCTAACATACAAAAGCAGAGTACCTAGAGCCTGGTTCTCATTTACACTGCTAAAACAGTTTAAAGGGACCTTAAAGTGAACATACCTGTAAATAACACTCACTTTAAGGCCACTTTATACTGTCAGAATCGTGCCTTAGTGTAAATGAGAATAAATTCCTCTGTGTCTTGATATGTTTAAAGATCTGAAGACACCCGCCTCATTGAAACGTACAACATAGCAGGCATGTAATTACATACTTACTTAAAGATCAGTTTTTTTTCCTGGTCTAACTTGCACTAAGATGCAAATAAAGCTATTCTAATTACATGGTAAATAGTTTTGCCTACTCATATAGGGATGAATTAAGGCTAATTCAGTGGTCCTGAATGGAACCCTGCGTTTGTAGTCAGTCAGTGAATGATGAGATTACCAACAGAAGGTAACAGTACAGATTTAGTGCACTGGAGAGTACCCTAGGGTAGCCATTTTGCTTTCTGTCTTTGTCATCATCCATGCATGAGAGATCTATTTGTGAATTCCTAGAATCACTCTATACAAACATTTGATGGTTTACATATGTAGCTGTCTTTGCTGGGAGCCAGGCTGAGGCTGTCTTCTAGATTTGATAATTTTGGATTATTTATTCCTTTAGAGGAGCAACTGGAAGGTAATACACAGAAGTAAACAAAAATAGCAAATGGATGCTAGGTGCTCACGGCGGTGGTAACAGTTGCTCAATACAGTACAGCACCTAATAGATGTATTCTGATAATCGGTTGTGGGCCATTAACTTTCAGACATTTGGGTGCCTTCTCACCTGCCCCACTCTCCCTGGCAAAGTTCTGACCCGCTATATTTATACTGTAGTGATGACTAAGAGTCCCAGTCATGGACCAAGACCCGTTATGCTCGGTGCTGTACAAACATAGAAAAAAGATACAGTCACGGCTCCAAGTTGCTTAAAATCCAAGCAACAAATGCAAATGCATGAAGTTAGGCATCTAAATCTATACTAATGCATCCAAATAAAAGTAGCCTTACTGCGAAAAGGCATTGCCATCTGAAGATGGTAGTCTCAGTGGCTAGTAGCTTTTCCCCTTTCCACCACTCCTTTACCTCCTCCCAGCTTAATTGGCACTGATGGCAGACACTTGCTGGCCAACTTAGCCGCAGGGCCAAACCAGGAGGGGCATAGAAAATGAATTTTCACCCCTAGAAATGGTGTCCGCATGTGAGAGCGGAGGCACATTGAGAAGTTTGCACTGCCTCTGCCATACTGTACCTGTTCTGTGGAAAATAAATTATAAATGGGGTGTCCTGTCTCCTGGGCTGTTAGCTGAGCACCTTTCGTCAACTCTAAGGCCTATGTTTTCATATCTGGGTGGCCATGTCTGAAGACGTTGACCTCAAATGCTCAAAAATACCAACAGTTAATCTAAATTAGATCTTTATGAAGACTGGACTTATGCATGCTTTAATCTGGACACACTATTTAAATTGAGGTAAAATATAAAGATGTAAACATAAAGGAAAAATAGAAAAGAGAGAAACAGAAGAGGGGCAATGGACACAGAAATTATATTGTTACTCATGTGGCAGCGGAAGTGTGTACATAAACATTAGTGTTGTTCTAAATGTTCTGAAGCAGCTTCCTAAACCTCGGTCTCACATGATCCTCAAACCTACTATATGAATTTCTATTAATATAATTGGGTTGAATCCCTACATTTTGCCTAGTCTTATGTCAGTGATTCAGACCATTATTATAACAAAACTTTACTTCTATTAAAGTTGTGGTTTAAATAGAAGTCTAGCTTTAAAGCAGTCTTTGTTTTTTACACCCACACGAATAACTAAAAATATCCCTGAAAGTCTTCTGCAAGTGAGTTTCGCACATTGGCGCTTTCCCAGGCACATTTAGTTTGGCTTTCAGATTAGTGAATCAGGTTTTTTTTCTTCCATTCTTTGGTGTATTCAATTAATGACTATTGCTTTAATTTTTTGATTTCTGGAATGTGAAAAAGAGTCCTTTTAATCACACAATTTAATAAGCAGTGTAACTTGCCGTAACTTTATATTTTAGTGGCATTTTAACAATACAAACCTGAAACATAAGTTCTGTGGAACACATGAGGAATCAATAAAAAATGATAATACCTAAATTTTGAGCACAGTTATTTAAACACGTGTTAAATGGTCATGATGAGACAGAAATGTAAAATGAATTTTTGAAAAGTGTTCTTTACATAATTTTTTCCCAACTCATCCCTTTGTTCTTTCTCCCATGCTGCCCCATAGACGTGGGAGGAGTTCCCTGTAAATATCTGCAAAGCCATTACATTGTCTTTCGTCAAATCCCTCCTTCAAACTCAGCTCTGTTTTGATACCTGAAAAAAACACAATGCAATGATTAGGCAGCTGGTGGGCTGTGATCATTGCTTTTCAGGTTAATCAGTATCATTTTGTTATTTCCTTGTTCTTCCCCTGTCTGCAATATCCCCTTATTGCCTCTCATCTCTGGGCTTTTTTTGCACAGAGTTGCTAGTGTGGATGCAATGCTCAAATAAATTGGTTAGTCTCTAAGGTGCCACAAGTACTCCTTTTCTTTTTGCGAATACAGACTGTCAAGGTTCCTCCCCCATTCTGAACTCTAGGGTACAGATGTGGGGACCTGCATGAAAACCTCCTAAGCTTACTTTTACCAGCTTAGGTTAAAACTTCCCCAAGGTACAAATTAATTTTATCCTTTGTCCTTGGAATATCCACTGCCACCACCAAACTCTAACTGGGTTTACTGGGAAACGTAGTTTGGACACGTCTTACCCCCCAAAATCCTCCCAACCCTTGCACCCCACTTCCTGGGAAAGGTTTGGTAAAAATCCTCACCAATTTGCATAGGTGACCACAGACCCAAACCCTTGGATCTGAGAACAAGGAAAAAGCATTCAGTTTTCTTACAAGAAGACTTTTAATAGAAATAGAAGTAAATAGGAGTAAAGGAATCACCTCTGTAAAATCAGGATGGTAGATACCTTACAGGGTAATTAGATTCAAAACATAGAGAATCCCTCTAGGCAAAACCTTAAGTTACAAAAAAGACACACAGACAGAAATAGTCATTCTATTCAGCACAGGTCTTTTCCCAGCCATTTAAAGAAATCATAATCTAACACATACCTCGCTAGATTACTTACTAAAAGTTCTAAGACTCCATTCCTGTTATATCCCCGGCAAAAGCAGCATACCGACAGACACAGAGCCTTTGTTTCTCTCCCTCCTCCCAGCTTTTGAAAGTATCCTGTCTCCCCATTGGCCACCCCAGCCAGGTGCCAGCGAGGCCACCCCCGCCCCCCAACCCCCCACAGGCGAGAGGACCCACCCCCGGCCAGGAGGGACCCCAAAGGGGTTTACCCTTCCCTTCATACCCATGACACAGACTAACACGGCTGCTACTCTGAAAACTGGTATACAGGTGGTTATATCAGTATAACCTATTTCTATTAAGTAAATAATGGTGCTAATAATCACCAAATCTAAATGTTTCATTTCAATAATTTTGAAATGTGTTTTTATTCAAAAAGTTTCAACCTTTTTTCATTTAACTTTTTTTACTATGAAACTAAAATTTCAAAATTACATTTTGTTTTGAACCAGGAAATTAAACTTTTAATTGAGAAAATTATGAAATGCAACGTTTCAACAACTTCAAAACTTTCCCCCCACCTTGTGCTAGACTCTGTTCAAATATATAACAAAAAGATGGTGTCTGCCCCTCTCACAATTTAAGTGGCACAGTATGCATCAATGGAGCCCTACTCTACCATTTTTGCAAAGACTGCAAAGCATATCATAGCAATTTCTGTGATATGTTCTTGGTCGGTCTGTTTTGTAAGTGATATGGTACTTTTGGGTAGAAGATTTATCTTAATTCAGGTTTCAGAGTAGTAGCTGTGTTAGTCTGTATCCGCAAAAAGAACAGGAGTACTTGTGGTACCTTAGAGGCTAACAAATTTATTAGAGCATAAGCTTTCGTGGGCTACAGCCCACTTCATCAGATACATAGAATGGAACATATAGTAAGATATACATACAGATAAATTGGAAGTTACCATACAAACTGTGAGAGGCTAATTAGTTAAGATGAGCTATTATCAGCAGGAGGAAAAAAAACTTTTGTAGTGATAATCAAGATGGCCCATTTAGACAGTTGACAAGAAGGTGTGAGGATACTTAACTTAAGGAAATAGATTCAATATGTGTAATGACCCTGCCACTCCCAGTCCCTATTCAAACCCAAGTTAATGGTATCTAGTTTGCATATCAATTCAAGCTCAGCAGTTTCTCGTTGGAGTCTGTTTTTGAAGCTTTTGAAAAGCTACAAGGCTGCCATGATTATATGGGTATAAGGGAAGATATCATGCTCTTAATAATTCCTTTAATCCATTCGCGAATTGCAGTTGTATAAGACAGAGAAATGAAAATAGCCCTTAGTTAAAACCAGGCTTGCTTATACCTTTGTCAAATTAGAGGTATTTCTAAAACACTCTCCAGTCCCAGGAAGATCTCAAAGATACATGATGAAATTACAGTTATTCTTTCTGCTGTACTGTGGCTAGTATTGCTGCCATGAATAATAACAGCCACATCAGCCAGCACACCTAAATGAAAAGTGAAAGAGGTTATTTATTCATTGCAAAAATCCATTTTAATGTGAGAAGAGGGCATTTTGCATTTAGGCCTGTTCCATACTAACTTGGTTTCCTAAAGTTGTAGGAGGTCCGTGACTGGTGATGTCCTGGGTCACTGAAGCTTAAAATTGTTTCTCTTACCTCATTTTTCATACTTTGTTTTTGGCTTAACTATCATAGGAGCTATGGAGGATTTCCTGTATTGTAGTCTGTGTCGTATGGTGCTTAAAGGGAAGTGGTGATTCTTATACTTGTATGTACAGTGATCATCTTTTGCCAACAATTTATTACATTCTCTTATGAGATTCCACAGCTTTCTTCTTTGCTTAGAATAGGAAATAACTTTGGCATCTGAGATACTAGTAAAGCAACTATTGGCAAATACTTTAAAGGGAAACTACTGTAGATTTTTTTTTTAAACAAAGCTATCATTTTAATGTACTACCTTGAGTGGAGTGCGAGTGACTCTACATCAAAGGCTTATGTGGGGTATTGTAACTCTCCTTCTCTTTAAATATGCTCATTATTGCAGGGAACTTTTGAAAGTACCACTCAGTGCTTTTTCATGGCTGTCAGAACATTCAGTGGCATGCTGCTGTTTTTGGAGGTTACCTTGTCCTCATCAGTGGAGGGCACTTTAAAAACTGCTCCTCTGTTGTCTACTGTCAAGATGTTTCCCATAGTTCTGTGTGTAACATGTAATGTGTGGCAAGAACGAAGGGTAAATATGGTTGAGGTGAAGGTACATTTATTAAACTGTGAGTTTCTCCTCTTTCTTTTCTAAGTAGGCGGTCACCCCAATAAAAGAGAGGAAGGGCAGGTCCAGTGGTTAGGGCAATAGCCTGTGACTTGGGAGACCTAGGTGAAATCGCCTGTGCTGCCACACGCTCCCTGAGTGACCCTGGGTAATTCTGTCTCTGTTTCCCATCTGCAAAGTGTGGAGAGTAGCACTTCCTTACCTCACAGGGGTGTTGTGAGGAGAAATATATTAAATATTGTGAGGGACTCCGGTACCGCCCTCCGTGCCTTAGCTCGAGCCCTACCCAGTGAAGGATATATCTATCTGAGTTGTATATAGTAGGACACATGAGATGGTTTACTAGAGCAGCGATTCTCAAGTTGTGGGTGGGAACCCCAAAGTGGGTCGCAACCCTGTTTTAATGGGGTCGCTCGGGCTGGTGTTAGACTTGCTGGGACCAAGGCCGAAGCCCGAGCCCCACCGCCCGGGGCCAAAGTCGAAACCCAAGGGCTTCAGTCCTGGGTGGCAGGGCTCTGGTTACAGGCACCCTGCCTGGGTCTGAAGCTGTTGACCTTTGGCTTTGGCCTCCCAGTCTGTGGCGGCCAGACTCAAGCTTTGGTCCTCACTCCTGGGGTCATGTCATAATTTTTGTTGTCAGAAGTGTGCCGGGGCGCAATGAAGTTTGAGAATCTCTGTACTAGACTGTCAAGGAATAATCTGGAACTTTGAGACAAACTTAATTGAATACTTTTTATATCTTTTTAGGAGTCAGTGCTAGTTTGAAGGAAACTGGGAAAGCAAAGGGATGAGAGTTAAAAATAGAAGTGTCCCAAGATTCTTCCTTGAGCACTTCAGTAAAAAAATTGTAGTTGTTTAATGTGTGTGTTCTGTTTCCCTGTGTAATACAGAAATTGTCAACTTCTGTTAAAAATCTCGACCGAGCCAGCAAATGCCTGCATTATTCATATAGAACCAAACTTCCACTCGGTTTCAGTGAAGGAAGAGCAAACAGGAGGGAGGAAGTAGGAAAGGGGAGGTGAGTTATATAATCAGATTTTATAAACTGCTAATATCTGTTTGTGCTAAATGCTGCACAAGATATTGCATCCAAATATCTGTGATACGGCTAGCTACCTAGGTACTTGTGTGTAATCTGGTAAATCAAATAACCTCTTGTGTGAGGAAGCATGGAGGAGATTTTCAGTCCTGGTGCAGGAAGAAAAAGTCCTAGTGAAATAAATGTGGTCATTTCAATGTGAGGAGAGAGGAGGAAAAAAATTACAATCATAGGAAAGATTTGTGTCTGCTGTAAGGGATGGCAGGAAATCCCATCCATCCTGAGCACAGAAGAAGTGATTAAATGAAATCAAGCTTCAAATGCAGGATCTTTGCAAATGTATTTAATAATCTCCTCATTTTGATTACGAATGTAATTCTAAACAGAACTAGTGAAGAATTTCCCCCCACCTTATTCTTGCAATCAGGTTTTCTAAAGGAAACGGTATTTGTTTCATTAAATTACTTCAATTCACCACATGTAGGCGTATGATTGTTCAGTGGTCCTGATGCATTTATTTTTATTTTTATTGGTGGCACTTACTGGAGATGGGTGAATGAGTGAGAGTAAATTTTAAACCTATTTGAACTTTTGTGGCCTTATAATTTACTCAGGAAACTGAACTGTAAAAAGCTTCAGTGTGGTTCCTTGCAGCCAGAAGTCTTCACCGTAGCATGCTAAGTGTGTCAGAAGGAACCTGTCCCTGAGTTGCCCCCTGAATGAGAAGTGTGCATTATGCATTCAGGAAAATAAAGTCAGTAATCTGGCTAAGGAATTGGAAGAAAAATCTCTGAGCCTTATTTTGAAGCAGACATAGGATAATGAAAGATGCAAATATCTGAAAGAGGGGAAAGGGAAATAAGGGCAAACTTCATTGCAGAGGTTTACCATCCACTGTGGCTATCATGTGGATCTAAAGAGATGGGGGGAGCGGGCGGGGTTAAATATTATTTCCACCTCCCAAGATTTTACAAAATGTCTTTATAGGGAGGTGACAAACTCTTTGCAATCAAATAGGAATCAATCAGAATCTAAGCTCAAAATGTAAATGAACCTATTTTTGAGGTTCAAAATAGTTAGCTTGATGCTCTTTGATGGTTTATGTTCATTTTTGAGCACTTTTGCACCACTTATTTTTGGCCAGAAGCAGAAGTCACCAAACTAGCTGTTCTCACTGGTATTTCTGAAGTGGAGGGGATACGTGTGCTCTTGCGCATGTAAGGAATGGAACTGACAACATAAGCTAACTAGTCATGGAGATTTTTCAGATCAAACACATTGCCTTTGTTGGATGGTGCTTCTCTTGTCCTGGGTGGGTAGTTGGTACTTTTCTTGGTAGTAGCTGATTTTCACCCAATCTAACAGCTCCAGTGAAAAGACAACTGACAATGGCAGAGAAAAACACTGTGAAGACTCAGGCTGCACAGCTATGTGGGCACTGCTGCAGGAGAACTGATAGGAGGTGGGTACGTAACAAAGAGTCTAGGGCTTGGTGGAGGCATACGCAGCTGCGTGGGGCATCAGGTCAACCCACTTCTCAGTAATAGAGTGCCTGGAAGGGTTTGGCACAGGGCCTTGTAGACTCTAGAACTCATTCTTTGTCTGTAACCAGGAAATATTTGAATATCGTGTCCTTGTGAGCTTTCCAACATGAAGCCCAGTCCTCCTCTATGCTCCAGAAGGTAGGCTTATTTGGCTCACATTCTTGGGAGATATAAATCCGCCATCATAACTCTGCTCCACCTTCATTGCCAGCACCCCATGTAGCTGGAGAAGAAAGGGTGTGGCTGGAATGTGCGTGCACTCTGATTATCCCCAGAAGTCAGAATAGAAATGCAGGTGTATCTCAGAACATATTAGAAGTTACCTGATATTGTGTCAAGGGACTGGCCTGGTCCTGGGACACCCCAGGTTCAGGCATGGAGTAGAGAGTCATAAAGGTGGCTGAAAGTGTCCTTTGTACTTCTCCCTTATTTACCTGTACACACTATATCTCTGGCATGTCCCAGGATCTGGCCCTTAAACAAGGTCAAATCCTTGGGGTGCTTTTGCAGGGTGAACTTCTGATTTGCCAGTCACTAGTATTCAGGATGTTGCATCTTGGTGTGATGCAGAAATGTGCCAGCGACAATAAATGTTAATGGACAGTTCTCCCATTTGAAATACATGACTTTATACTTTTAGATGATCAAGAAATAATACTGTAATTTTGCACCAACATTACAGTAAAATGGAATAAATCCACTGACTTTATTAATAGTGAATCAAGAGAAATGAGTATTGTTGAATTAGTTGTAACTGACTTCAGCAGCAATATTTAAAAGTTTAACTGAGCTCAAGCATGAATTGTCAATGCCATTTTTGGGAGCACCTTTATAAAAGGCCGGAAGTTGTTCTTATGAACAGTTACATAATTCCCCATGGACAAGATTATATGCTTTTTCCCACTGACCCTCCTAGCTGGGGCAAATCACTGTTTCTAAAGGGTAACCAACTGCTGGCTGCTCTGTTGCCTGTAATACTGTATTTGTATTCAGTACAAGACCATATGTCTTTGAGATTTCCAAACAAGTACTTCTCAGTCTGACTACATTTCAGAGAGAGATTCCAAATGAAGGACAAGGAAAACAAATAGAGCAGGAAGCTTGGTGTGGCTTTCACTCTGGTAGCAAATGTAGCATTTTCTATACGCTCAGATTCATTACTCTGCTTTTGTGGTGTTGAATAATTAATATAGTAAAATGATGGATACAATGAGCAGTTTGGAAGGGACTGAGATATATCTAGGTTTAAAATAAGAGGTGCACTGAGGGATGTGAGAATGAAAGAATTTTATCTCACTTTCTTTCCTCCCTGGGCCAGATTCAACCCAACATCTGTGCTGACTTCTGCCAAACTGGCTTTGTAAGCAGGGCCGCTCCAGCTTTTTTGCCTCCCCAAGCGGCAAAGGAAAAAACAAACCAAGCCTGGTTGAGCTGCCGCCGAAGTGCCACTGAAGAGGATGACAGGGACTGCAGGGCCCACTGCTGAATTGCCGCCGAAGACTCAGACGTGCCGCCTCGATGATGGACGGAGCGCCGCCCCTTTCTATTGGCCGCCCCAGGCAACTGCTTCCTTCACTGGTGCCTGGAGCCTTCCCTGTTTGTAAGGGCCTCTTACAGCTGAAGGGCTAGCAAGTGGGAGGTCAGAGAGACAGGAAGGAGCCTCAGCTATCTCTTGTGACAAAAATGTGGAGGGTGATGACTGGGTTGGATGTGACTAGGGAAGCAGGGGATGTGATTCAGACCCTGCTTCAGCAATCCCGTCCTAATCAACAAAACACTTGAGCATGTGCTTAAATGCTTTCCTTAATTGAGGCCTCAGTGTGTGTTCTGAGGAATCCTGAGGAAGGAAGCGGTAACACTACCTGCCTTTCTTCTGGGTGAAATCTGGAATGCAGGTCCTTAGCAGGTACAAGTAGTAATACTAGTGTAGGGAGGTTTAAATTACACCTGTGACTTGCATATATCCCCCACCTTTTCCATATCATCCTGAGCTCTGCCCCCACGCACATATATATTTAGACAGGGTATTTTTCATAACGAGTCAAAATAGTGTCTCCAAGATAATTGGAAAAATACTGTTATCATTGCCGTCTAAATGGAATTAGATTTAATGGGAAATCTGGGTTATTGCCATGACAATAACAAGATTTGAAACTTTATTCTTTTGGGGGTAAATTCACAGCTGGTGTAAAATGAATTCTTAGTGCTTAGTGGAAATCAATTAAGTTGCACCTAAGTTGCAATTAAGTTGCACCTAAGTCTTAACTTTTATTGATTAGAAGTGGGTGAACTATTCAGAGTGAATAATTCATTTAATGTAGCCCAATTTTTGTTAGTGAATTATCTGTGAATATATTTTGACTTTCAAGACTTTATTATTTTTATTATTATTATTAATAAATGACAGTTTAGCTTATTGGTTTTACAAGTACTACTCACCAAAATTATTTCTTAAAAAATTCATTAGTTAAACTCTGTGATTGCTCACTAAATCAAATGGCATTGTTTCTGTTCAGCGTTTGGATGGACTCCCGAATGCACCATGAGCTTCAGGATGGTTGCAGCAATGCTTCCATCATGAATATTCACAGACAAGCATTTTTGCAGGAGTATTGTCAATATTTTCCATCCCATGAGATTTGGTCAACAAAATCTTTGCAAAATAAACCACTTTGGCATTTTGTTTAGTAGTTTTACTATTCAGGTAAGACATTTTAAACAGGAAGGTAGGGATAGGAGCCTGAATTATTTGTGTTGCTCTTAGCTAAGTACTTGGAAGCCTGTGTTTCTGGAACCGAAGGTAATGATTTCTGTGTCACACATACTTTAGCTGTCAGTTATGTATGTCTTTACATATATAGCTATAGATTATAAAGCTGTCATAGAAACACAACAATCCAGTGACAGCTAGATGTCTGGAAATAAGAGTTTGGAAGATGAAGCTTTGATAACAATGACAGAAAGATGTCAATAGAAAATTCTGAGTGGTCCCATAAGACTTGTCATGCATGTCATTTTAAAATTACAACTTAGGGAAGAAGGATAAGATAAGATAAGAAGGATGTATCTTCAGTGCACAGACCTAGATAAAGTTGTTAATTTTTTATTTATAAGTATGGATATAGAAGTTTTTAATCTGCTTTATAAAGAGAATTTTTCCATTTCTTGGAAAGTAAGATTTGTGGTTTTTGTTTGTTTGTTTTTTAAAAGCTGAGAATCTGATACAGAAGTCCTTGTGGTGTGAAATATTGGCAACAAACCCATTTGAACTGAGTATAGAGTTCAAGGTATGGTATGTCTCAGCCTGTGTGAAACCTAATCGTCGTTCTCTTTGGAATGAAATTTTAGCACTGGTGTTAGTGGGTGCAACTATTTAAAGACCATTAAAGTTAATGGGATTCTCGCCTGCTTACTCCAACACTGTTTGTCCCCCCCCCCCACTCCTTCTTTCCCTTCATTGGCCTGTTCTGCTCTACAAATATAGCCTTATCAGGAGGCCCACTTATTACATGATTGTCCCCTGACCTAGTTAAAATTGTTCCAGTTATAGCGTAGACAGTAATGGTGCTGCAACCAGTCCAGGGTTTCAGCTGTATTATAACTAGCCCCCTTAATTCTGCTGCATTGATAGGGGTAGATGGGTGCAGAGGATCCCTTACAAGTGATGGGTTAAACTCGGAAGACTCAGGGATTTGGTTAATGCACGAAAAGCTCAGGTGCTCAGCCGAAGCTTATCCAAATGATCCGAAACACGTAGCTCTACACGTTCAGGGTAGATATCTTCAAATGTAAAGCTCTTCTGCAAGCTTTATGGTACATTACCGTTCTCTCGAGCTCTACAAAGTTTGAATGTATGTATTTGTGACAGGAGCCAGAAAGGGTCAAGCAGCCAGGAAGCTAAATGACCCAAATTCAACCATTAAAGACATATTAGAGAAGTTCACAAATGGCAATTAGGGCCCTTCCTTATAAATCGCGAACAAAGCCATGTTAGATAGACTAGAGCTTTGATATGCAAGCCTGTATTGTTAGAGAATTAGAGGTAAATACTAATTGTATTCATATGTTCACTTATATCTTGTTAGATGTTAACAATGTAACCAGATGGTTCCTATCTGTTACTATAGTCTATTGATTCAGAGATCAAAAGGGAATATTAACTTTTAGATGAAACTTGAGTGTAATATCATTGTTTATTTCTCTTTGAAGTTTGTAGTAAACTGTTTATGAACTGCTTAATGGATAATTACTTTATGCTGATGAATGCAGCTAAGTACAGTACCTGTGTACACATAGGAAATAGGAGGTTTTACTTCAAAGCCACAATGCTTCACCCAAAGAATACCTGCTGTCCAGAGGCTATCCATAGCCTGCCAGAGAGCTATAAAAGAACACTAGGGCCCCAGTCTTGTATCTCACATCTGCTTAAGCTTGGTCAAAGTAAGTTTGAGTCTCAAGACTGAGGTCTCCAGCTCCAGTCTGGATTACCCTGTTACTTCTCATGGAAGAATTTGAACAAACTCTATGCCCTGGTCTACACTAGGAGTTGAGGTCAAATTTAGCAGCGTTAAATCAATTTAACCCTGCACCCATTCACACGACGAAGCTCTGTTTTTTTGACTTAAAGGGCTCTTTAGTCGATTTCCTTACTCCATCCCCAACAAGGTGATTAGCGCTGAAATCGGCCTTGCTGGGTCAAATCTGAGGTACTGTGGACACAATTCGACAGTATTGGCCTCCGTGAACTATCCCAGAGTGCTCCATTATGACCACTCTGGACAGCACACTCAACTCAGATGCACTGGCCAGGTAGACAGGAAAAGGCCCGCGAACTTTTGAATTTCAATTTCCTGTTCGGCCAGCGTGGCAAGCTGCAGGTGACCATGCAGAGCTCATCAGCAGAGGTGACCATGATGGAGTCCCAGAATCACAAAAGAGCTCCAGCATGGACCGAACGGGAGGTACGGGATCTGATCGCTATATGGGGAGAGGAATCTGTGCTATCAGAACTCTGTTCCAGTTTTCGAAATGCCAAAACATTTGTCAAAATCTCCCAGGGCATGAAGGACAGAGGCCATAACACGGACCCAAAGCAGTGCCGCGTGAAACTTCAGGAGCTGAGTCAAGCCTACCAGAAAACCAGAGAGGCGAACGGCCGCTCCGGGTCAGAGCCCAAAACATGCCGCTTCTATGATGCATGCCATTTTAGGGGGTTCAGCCACCACTACCCCAGCCATGTTGTTTGACTCCTTCAGTGGAGATGGCGGCAACACAGAAGCAGGTTTTGGGGATGAGGAAGATAGCTCACAGTAAGCAAGTGGAGAAACTGGTTTTCCCGAGAGCCAGGAACTGTTTCTCACCCTGGACCTGGAGCCAGTACCTCCCCGAACCCAGCCAAGGCTGCCTTCCAGACCCGCCAGGCAGAGAAGGGACCTCTGGTGAGTGTACCTTTTAAAAATACTATACATGGTTTAAAAGCAAGCATGTGAAAGGATTAATTTGCCCTGGCATTCGCGGCTCTTCTGGATGTACTCCCAAAGCCTTTGCAAAAGGTTCCTGGGGAGGGCAGCCTTATTCCATCCACCATGATAGGACACTTTACCACTCCAGGCCAGTAGCATGTATTCAGGAATCATTGCAGAACAAAGCTTTGCAGTGTATGTTTGCTGGCGTTCAAACAACATCCATTCTTTATCTCTCTGTGTTATCCTCAGGAGAGTGATATCATTCATGGTCACCTGGTTGAAATAGGGTGCTTTTCTTAAGGGGACATTCAGAGGTGCCTGTTCCTGCTGGGCTGTTTGCCTGTGGCTGAACAGAAATGTTCCTCGCTGTTAGTCACGGGGAGGGGGGAGGGGCTAGCTACGCGGTGGGGGGAGGCAAAATGTGACCTTGGAACGAAAGCACATGTGCTATGTATGTAATGTTAACAGCAAGGTTTACCGTGAAAGAGTGTACCCATTGTTCTATAAAATGTGTCTTTTTAAATACCACTGTCCTTTTTTTTTTCTTCACCAGCTGCATGTGTTTCAAAGATCACAGAATCTTCTCCTTCCCAGAGGCTAGTGAAGATTAGAAGGCGAAAAAAATGCACTCACGATGAAATGTTCTCTGAGCTCATGCTGTCCTCCCACACTGACAGAGCACAGACGAATGCATGGAGGCAGACAATCTCAGAGTGTAGGAAAGCACAAAATGACCGGGAGGAGAGTTGGTGGGCTGAAGAGAGTAAGTGGCAGGCTGAAGAGGGGGCTGAAGCTGAAAGGTGGCAGCAGTGTGATGAGAGGAGGCAGGATTCAATGCTGAAGCTGCTGGAGGATCAAACTAATATGCTCCAGCGTATGGTTGAGCTGCAGGAAAGGCAGCAGGAGCACAGACCGCCGCTGCAGCCCCTGTGTAACCAACTGCCCTCCTCCCCAAGTTCCATAGCCTCCTCACCCAGACGCCCACGAATGCGGTGAGGGGCTTCCGGCCACCCAGCCACTCCACCCCAGAGGATTGCCCAAGCAACAGAAGGCTGGCATTCAGTAAGTTTTAAACTTTTAAACTTTTAAAGTGCTGTGTGGCCTTGTCCTTCCCTCCTCCACCACCCCACCCGGTGCTTCTCTCCTCCACCACCCCTCCTGGACTACCTTGGTAGTTATCCCCCTATTTGTGTGACGAATTAATAAAGAATGCATGAATGTGAAGCAACAATGACTTTATTGCCTCTGCAAGCGGTGACTGAAGAGGGGAGGGGAGGGTGCTTAGCTTACAGGAAAGTAGAGTGAACCCGGGGTGGGGGTTTCCATCAAGGAGAAACAAACAGAACTTTCATACCGTAGCCTGGCCATTCCTGAAACTGGTTTTCAAAGCTTCTCTGATGCGTACCGCGCCCTCCTGTGCTCTTCTAACCGCCCTGGTGTCTGACTGTGCGTAACTAGCAGCCAGGCGATTTGCTTCAACCTCCTACCCCACCATAAACGTCTCCTCCTTACTCTCACAGATATTGTGGAGCGCACAGGAAGCAGTATAAAAGTGGGAATATTGGTTTTGCTGAGGTCTAACCGAGTCAGTAAACTGCGCAAGCGCGCTTTTAAACATCCAAATGCACATTCTACCACCATTCTGCACTTGCTCAGCCTGTAGTTGAACAGCTCCTGACTTCTGTCCAGGCTGCCTGTGTATGGCTTCATGAGCCATGTCATTAAGGGGTAGGTTAGGTCCCCAAGGATAACTATAGGCATTTCAACATCCCCAATGGTTATTTTCTGGTCTGGGAAGACAGTCCCTTGCTGTAGCTTTTGAAACAGACCAGAGTTCCTGAAGATGCGAGCGTCATGTACCTTTCCCGGCTATCCCATGTTGATGTTGGTGAAAGTCCCTTGTGATCCACCAGTGCTTGCAGCACTATTGAAAAGTACCCCTTGCGGTTTATGTACTCGCCGGCTTGGTGCTCCGGTGCCAAGATAGGGATATGGGTTCTGTTTATGGCCCCAGCACAGTTAGGGAATCCCATTGCAGCAAAGCCATCCACTATGACCTGCACATTTCCCAGGGTCACTACCCTGATATCAGCAGATCTTTGATTGCATTGGCTACTTGCATCACAGCAGCCCCCACTCCAAATTGATTCCCGACGGACTGGTAGCTTTCTGGCATTGCAAGCTTCCACAGGTCTATTGCCACTCGCTTCTTAACTGTGAGGGCTGCTCTCATCTTGGTATTATTGCCCCTCAGGGCAGGGGAAAGCAAGTCACAAAGTTCCATGAACGTGCTCTTACGCATGCTAAAGTTTCGCAGCCACTGGGAATTGTCCCTGACCTGCAACACTATGCGGTCCCACCAGTCTGTGCTTGTTTCCCGAGCCCAGAATCGGCGTTCCACTGCATGGATCTGCCCCATTAGCACCATGATGCCCACATTGCCAGGGCCCGTGCTTTGAGAGAAATCTGTGTCCATGTCCTCATCACTCTCGTCACCACGCTCACGTCGCCTACTCGCCCAGTTTCGTTTTGCCAGGTTCTAGTACTGCATATACTGCTGGATAATGCGTGTGGTGTTTAATGTGCTCCTAATTGCCAAAGTGATCTGAGCTGGCTCCATGCTTGCCGTGGTATGGCGTCTGCACAGAAAAAAGGCGTGGAACAATTGTCTGCCGTTGCCCTGATGGAGGGAGGGGCGACTGATGACATGGCTTACAGGGTTGGCTTACAGGGAATTAAAATCAACAAAGAGGGTGGCTTTGCAAGAAACTGAATGGCCCCCTCAAGGATAGAACTCAAAACCTCAAGGATAGAACTCAAAACTGGGTTTAGCAGGCCATTGATTTCACGGAGGGAGGGAGGAGAAAATCAATATAAAAAAAATCTGGTCTATTTCTTGTTTTGAGCTACTTCATCTATCTTTATACATCTTGTTGGCAGCAGACTGTGCAGTACAACCGCTAGCCATCGTCATCTCCTGGGTGCTCAGCAGAAGATGGGACAGTATGACTGCTGGCCATCGTCTTCTGCTGGCTGCAGATTAAAAGACTGCCGGCAGGACTGAATCGCCATGAGACGAAACTTAAAAGGGAAATGACCTGGCTGAGTCACTCCCCAGTTTGCCCAGGCGCCCCTGACCTCATCGAGGTCGGTTAAAAGAGCACCCTGGACTACGTCGACGGCGGCTACCGGTCATACTGCACTGTCTGCTGCCAAAAGGCAATAAACTGCTGCTGTGTAGCAATGCAGTACCTCGTCTGCCAGCACCCAGGAGACATATGGTGACGGTTAGCTGAGCGGGCTCCATGCTTGCCGTGGTATGGCGTCTGCACAGGTAACTCAAGAAAAAAGGCGCAAAACAATTGTCTGCCCTTGCTTTCATGGAAGGAGGGAGGGAAGGGGGGGCCTGATGATATGTACCCAGAACCATCCGCGACAATGTTTTAGCCCCATCAGGCACTGGGATTTCTACCCAGAATTCAAATGGGCCGCAGAGACTGTGGGAACTGTGGGATAGCTACCCACAGGGCAATGCTCCGGAAGTCGACGGTTGCCTCGGTACTGTGGACACACTCCACTTAGAGCATTTGTGTGGGGACACACACAATCGACTGTATAAAAACGCTTTTTACAAAACCGACTTCTATAAATTCGACCTAATTTCTTAGTGTAGACATAACCTATATGTGAACTGCCTATTTGGACTGTAACCCGATGAACTAATTCTGGAAACTCAGCAGCTCTCCGTTTGTACTATGTAAATGACCTAAGAACGTTATACATATTGGTATATGGGTATGTATAATCTTTTAAGCACAATACTCTTTTCTTTTTTTAATAAATCTTAGTTTGGTTAAGAAGAATTGTCTGTAAGCATATATGTGGGTAAGATTTGAAATATTCATTAACCTGGTGGGTAATGTGTTTGATCTCTTGGGATTGGTAGAACTTTATATATATAATGAACAAGACTTTCAGTAATAATCATCATATTTGACTTGGGTGTCTGGGTGGGAGCCCAAGGCTGGATTGCTTTAAGGGAGCTGAGTTTTTCTGGGTAACCAGTAAGGTATTTTTGAAGCTGTTTTGTTGCTGGTTTGGTGAATCTAATTATTAGAACCACCAGTTTTGGGGGATTGTCTGCCCCATTCTTTGTGGTTTGCTCTAATTAAGCAATCTCAGTGTGGCCCCTCCAGGCAACAATGATCACAGTATTATTTCCATTTTTACTTTAGTTTTCACCTGACATCACATATTTGACATTGATTGTCTCACAATCAAACCACAAAGGCTGCAGTTCAGACACATACAAGGTTTTATCATAAATGTTTATATGCTGGTCATGTACCTCCCAAGTATCATTCACCTGGTGTGATCCTTGTGTATTTGCCCCAGCCTTTGTTCAGGGAGGAAATAGGGGCTTCCCTGCAGTTTCTGCTTCCAGCTCCTAGGGGCTGCTGAACCAAATCCACCTCTCTTTCTTCTTCCATCTCACTACTGCTCCTGCTCATTCTCACTGTGTGACTTAGAGTATCACAGAGAGATTGGTAGTGGAGAGTTGAGGAAGAGCAGGAAAGAAGAAGAAGACCATCAGTTACCTCATCAGTGGCAGTTACCACCACATCTCCCACCTGAGAGAGAATGATGGGGGAATGGGTATGAGCGTTAGAGAGTGTTTCTCCACAGGTTATCAATATAGGAAGAGGAGAAACTGTTACAGACTGTGCCTTTGACACCAGATAATGTCCCACACAAGGAAATGCAACAGGCTATATTGAGGCATGGTGCATACAGAGTGATGCCTGGGTAAGGTGTAATCAAGGTTTGTTTGGTAGACCCTTCTGTGTTGCTTGATTGGCTGCCTCTATGTCCAGTACCAAACCGAGGACATTACACAGACAAGACAACGTTTCTATGTATGTGTATTCCCTCAGGTATAAAAGTAGGATATTTTGTCAGACTGATAGAAGAGTGGCGAGACAGGCTAAAGAACACAACTAATGGGGTTGCACTTGTTAGACACCTACGGGGTTACATTGCCCTCTAGCGACAGGCTGGCTACGTAGATAAGTTCAGTGCTAACGCACTTTTCAGGATGACAATACTACATTAATTAGACCTATAAACATTCCAAACAGAGGAGCTGGAGTGTTACAGAATAATAACAAGATGCAGGAATTTGATCCAGGAAGTCTTTAAGGTGTGGGTTTAACCCTGAAAACTGACTGAAAATGCTATCATGGGGTCTCATGTTGGCCTTTTAATGACTTCCAGATATAAAATAGAATTAAAAATATGTTTTTTTCTAACTGCCAACACCACAAATTGAATTTGGGGTCTGAGAAATCATGCTGAGTTTTTTCTTTGCAGATTTCACCACCATTAATAAATATTTATTATTGGAGATGATGCATGAGAAGGAAGGAACTCTGACTCTCAGAGCACAAGCTGAGTTTGCCATGCTGGGTGTTAGGTAATTAGCCTCCCTTTACTTGAAAACTGAGCACAATGGGTCAGGACCTCCTTGACAGACCAGAAGCATAGAATACCATGATGAGATTTGTATAGTAACATTTTAGGGGGAAACTACACTTGAAAGTTCCCTCTGAAGCTAAACTGTTTTTTCCACTATCAGTCTGATTATGTCAAAATTTGACACGTGTACAGTTTTTCCTTACTCTCCTTGAGTCTCTGAAGTTGGGCTCTTTTGTGGTATGTTCACTCCTGTCATTTTCTTCTGCTGACTGATGTTAAATGGACAACACACATGTCGGCTCGGTCAATAATAGAGCTGGCTGGAGAACGACAGCTCCATTTTGTGACAATTTTCAAGGTTTAGAAATTTTTCATTCTGTGTTTGGGGAGAAAAAGCAAAACATTTCACAAAACTGAATTGTGCTGAAATCCATTTTCAGATCAAAAGTCAGATTTTAGATCCCCCCCCTTCTCTTTTCTCTTGTTTCTTTGTATTTGCACCGATTGGTTGACTCTTGCAGTGAGCACTTCCTCACTGCATGTTGTGCAGAAACATCCAGCTTTCAGAAAACATACTTGAGTAGAAAACTTTTACATAATTGTTAAAAACCTTGGTTCCCCCTCCTTGCAGTATCATATGCAGAACAGGAATTCCTCCACTTACTCAGTTTGTTATTGAGTCAGAAAGGAATGATGATGACAAAAGCCTTAAGCAATAAACAAACAAGCAGTGATTGCTGCAATCCAGCAAAACAGGAAAGGAAAGGAAATAACAATATCAATATGCCAACAGTGCATCTTACCTCAGGCTGTGTCTGTCCTTTTCAGTTCCATTCATTGCAGAAAGGACTCGTATCTGCGAGCAAAGGTGACACTCAGTTGCTTCATATTTCAGTTATAAGAAGCCATTTGGTTTTATATTTTAATTATGAAGACCCATACAATTTTAAAGCCATTTATATTGCTTATGTATTTCTGCTCAGTCATGATCTTCTTAGCTTCACACTAGTATATGGTGACTGTTCTGCAAGTACAGATATATATGTGACATCTTTTTATTTGTGTGAGAAGCTATAAAGATAAGTACAAGTGTAACGCTGCTGGGGAAATTCCTCCAACCAGACTGCATTTTCACTAGATTCTGCTTTGTCTCAGAAATCCTCTGGGACATTCAAAGTATTCAGCATACGTCTAGAATTGCACTATTTCAGTTCTACCTAAAATATGGTTTAAAAAGCATGACGTCGTCAATTCAGACATTAGAAAAAAGCACCTAAAAGTCTCATTTTACCTGCCTTAAATGGGCATTATTGCCAAGTGATTGTCCTTGATCTCCTGACCATTAGCCCAGAAAAGTTATGGAGCCTAAAATAGTTTGTGGTAAATTGCTCCGTTAACATGGAATGAAAAATCAATTACAGATATGCAAAGATAGACATATTTTTGAAACAAACTGACAGCTTTGCAATGCTGTTGGGAGAGACAACAATAGTTGAGTGAGCATGGTGGCTGAAGTATCTTTTTCACCTGCAGAAATGCTCCCTCCTAGTCAGTGTCCCACATCTGTGTCTAAACTGTGGAAAGAGGTGCAATGTTAATGCCTGTGATGTATCTGTTCTCTGGGGGCCAAATCCTCACGTCCTTGCTTTGTTTTCACTGAGTCTTTACTCTAGCCTCACCAGTTTTGCCTTAGAGTGAGGACTGAATAAAAACAGACTAAGGTCCCCTGTATCGGTACCAGGATGAATGGAGAATATCAGGTCCCCTGATTTTTTCAACCCAGCACGTCTCAAAAACATTAAAATTCAGTTTTTTAAAAAACTACTTCTAGCTGCAAAATATCTGCATAGGGAAATTCTCTCACAGTCACAGTTGGAGAAGTTTATAGTAAACACAGGTCATGCTGGGATCTCTCACTTTGGCCCTAAAAGAGAGGGAGACACGTCAGGCAGTAGTAGATATAAAATCAATAACACCTGCAGTGTTTATAGCGAGATCACTTTCCATATGCTATTCTCTGTCTATGCAACAGCAGCAGCTATCATTCGGAAACTATGTCCATGGCCAGTCCTAGGGCTTGGGTTGAGGTTACCTACTCAATCAGTAAATGTGTCAAACTAGCAATATTTCACCTAACTGGGGAAGAATAAGGCATATGAATATTTTGGAGCCAATGTGACTAGAGTGAAGCTTGTACTGCTATCTATGTGGTAATTATCAAAATGGAACTTTTCAGAGTTTGACATTGTAAAGCAATAAAACAGGCTCCAGAGATAAAAACCCAGGCAGTACAATTTAAGATCATCCAGAGGATTTATTAGACCTCAGTGAATCTTAAAAGAAGGACTAACTTGAGAAACCTATTGGAAATGTCGTAATAAGGGAATGCAAATTGGCTTCTTGTTGGGTTGCTGAAGAGTTCAGTTGTTCAGGCCAGGTGTCTTCTCTGGACTTGAACAGAATTTTGTGAAACTTCCATTATAAAATACAACTCACCTGCGTTCATTAAAAACTCAAAGCAGCTGAGGTCTGTCAAAAATGTACTACTGGTAACAAAACTTTGCGGAGAACCATGGCCAAATTTATAGGTTCACATCAGTTCTGACACAAAACCAGGTGCAGCTTGACCATTTTGACTGTGTTTTTTCTTTGGGTTATTAGGTTCATTCCAAGCCAGTAAGAACCTGAAACTCAAAACAAAATTCAGAGGTGTGGATCCAATCAAATCAGACCCAAATAAAAGTTTCACGCAGGCCTCAGTGAGGGAAAATCATTGAATTTCATATAGTTTTACTGCATAATCCAGAATTTAGGAGAGAATTCGTATTGGTCATACGTGGGGGTATCTCCCAATTTATTTTGCTACATTGATATAAGAAGCTAAAATTTTTGAAAGATACTAGCTACCAAGTAAATGACTTATTCGAGAGCTGGAAAGAGACGGCAGACACTTTCTTGTGAATATTCTCTTGCATTTTTAACATAACATTTTTAACAATTTTGCCCCTTTTGTGTCCCACTTTACCAAACACTGGGTGGGGCAAGGAAACATGGACCATTTGCTTTGTTGGTGGCCTTTTGGTTGCCTTGTTCAGGCTTAATCTATCACTGAATATGAATATTCATGGCAGATGAATTTCAAAGTCACATGTATGAGTATTCACAAATTGAATTTAGAATTTTCACAAGGGAGTATTACATCCGAAGTGCTTGAGCACTCAGCCAGTCAAGGAAGAAGAAATAATCGTGTGACTCATCTGACCAATCATAGCTAACCTATATAGCGGAAAAACCAAATATTGAATACTTGCCAGAAAGCAGTTTTTGTGATTAATCCAGAGTTAATCTCCCCCCCCAGAATGTGTTAGATAACTTGAGTAATGAATAAATTTGAGGAAATTGTGATCTTCTCTTGAATATTTAATAGTTAGAAAAAGTAGCTAATTTATCTAATATTCTATTGTTTGTTGATTATTCATTCATTTCTAATAGATGGGAAAAGCCCTACTCCCCCACCATCTTCCCCTTCCCCCCCCCAATAAATCACTGTAGCACAACTGGTTGGGAATAGCTAAGTATGAAAAAATCACACTTAGTACAAGGCTGAACAAGCGTTTCTGTCTGATGTATGCATGAATAGTCCTATAGGAACCCACCCGACCTGATTTTCAGCGACTTTTACTTTCAGTTTTGTGTGGGTGTTTTAAAAATGGAGGGTTCAGTAGTATCTTATGGTGATCTCTTAGTCTTCCACAGTAATTGCTAATTCAGAGCTGCACATGCTCAGTAGTGCTGATTCTCCAGTTATATATACTTCACATTTTGTCTTGTACCATCTGTGTATGTGTTTACGGGTGTGTGTTTGTTGTCTTCCTACTCCTGTTTTGTTTCCTGCTCCCTGAACTCAGCATTCCTGTTCCTGTTTAAGGCTAGGTGTATGTGCATAGCATTGGGTGTGTGCCGTTGCTCAAGGTCCATTGCTACCTAACAACAGTCCGAACACCAGTCACGTCCATTTCTGACAGTTGCTGACCTACCCGGTTCATGGATATTACATGTTTTGATTGACCACCGGCCTGCATTTCTTGCTTCCTTTTTTGTATTTTTGAATTGCTGTTCTGCGGTGCATCAGAGTGTAACAGTTGTGTTGTGGTTTTTTTGTTTTTGCTCTGATTGTTTTGAAATTAGGTTGTGCTATGGAGTTGGACATTTTTGCATATTCTTTCCCCACACAAGAGCCTAGCCAAACATTCTTACTGGTTTATTTTCATGTGGTGTTCTGGCCTTTGCAGCGGAGGCTCACTCAGGGGGAGTGAGGAGAAGATGTAGGCTGCTGCTGCTGCTACTTGTCATGATAGTGGCATCACAGGAATATGGAGGTGGGGAGAGAAAACGAGGAGGTGGCACAGAGCAAGTGTTTCTAAGGGTCCCTATAGTTTTTGGCTTAGTCCACCCTACTCATTCAAACTCCTATCGATGTCTGTGGAAGTTTGGCTGAGTAATAACTCAGAGCGTGGTCCTGAAAACCCTTAGGTACATGGACTACCCTTGTGAATTAAGTTACTCACATGCATAATTCTTTGCAGGATGGAACCCTACACGAAAACTGAGTACAGATCTCAGCCCTGTGCATTTAATTCTCTTTTTTGCAGGGAACACCAAAAAATGTAGGCATGGCCAGCGCTGGGCATAAAAGTCTGCCTCGTGACTCTTTGAAAATGGCTTTGGCACTTAGAAGAAATGTAAAGGCACCAGCGTTAATGTTTAAAAGACAAGTGAGGGGACTAATTAACCTTGAAAATTTGGGTCTATACAAATAAATGCACAGTGAATATTTACAGTTAAGGTATTTGCTCTCTTAAATGGTAGCTTTAATTATATTTAAGACTATTTGTGATTTAGAGGGTGTTTTTCCATATTTTTTCCTAAATGTGGTTCAGCAGAAATTCTCTATCTGAGTCTTTGTGATGATGCTATAAAACCTGTACAGAATTAATATAAAATGAAAGCTCTTCAGCAACAGTCACAAGGTTTCCACAGCTCCAAAAGCAGAGTGTATCAGTTCCCGTATTCCCCAGTGATGGGGAGGACTTTCCCTGGTACGGTGAATGATATGGTCTTGTTTTCTGGCTTTACAAATTCTGAACAGTGCTGGGGGTGGATGGTGTGAGTAGTTCAGACTAGTAAGTACTGGTTTTTATTGTAACTGAACAAGAACAAAGCAGCACTATAGTGACACCAGAAATATAACCTGCACAGGCTTTTCTGTGACTCTTAAAGCCACATCCTCATAAGGAAGTTGGGGCAGAGAGTCTCCACACCAGTAACAGGCACTGGAACCAGTCTTCTTGCATCAGTGTTGATGCAGACTCAGCACCTCCAGGTGTGATTTGAGTTCACACCAGAGCAGCAATTTTGCTACATTCTTTGAAAGGATGCAACATGAATCCCCTTCATTCCCTGACTACATCAATCTTACGGCAACAGTCAGTATAGAAAAGAGACAGAGCTAAGGCCTGCCGAACTCCCTTTGGTGAGTCTAGCACTACTGACACTACTGAGTCAACACCTCCTTTGCACTGGGAGGTATGATAATTTACACCACCAGAGGAGCTGCCCTGTAGAGTACAAGGGCTTGGACTTTAGCTGTCCCTTTCTTAGGAGTATGAAAGGGGTAAGAGCTCCTGGCACTGTCTCCCCTGTTTGTGATCCCACTCAGGGTCTGCCATAATCTGCCTCTGAAAAGAATGAACCCAAAGGAGCTTGAGTATCTGTTACTGCTCTAGTAAAATATTTATACAATTTTTCCATTTCATTAAAAAAAAGAACCCACCACACAGTGCTCACCACGGTTTTATTGAGCATGTTGTCATGGCTGTATAAACACATTGTAATCTAACGCTATACATGAAGTCTCCCATTCTTAGAAAACATAAGGATATTCTGTTTTCCATCGTTACATTACCATTATAAGTTAACACATGAGTTAACGCTGTACCTTGGTAGCCACTGCACATTAAAGATCTCTATTGGTGTATATGGATAATAGTTGTTTTCATGCTAGGAAAATAAGTTAGGAAAATAAGAAAGATCATTCTTATTGTGGTTTTTTGCACCAAAAAACTGTAATATGAAGAATTAATTTACAGCCACTTGAACAGTAATATGGGGAACTAAATTACAACTGCTGCATATTAATTTGCCATTCTTTATGCGCTCCGAACAGTACAACTATTACCCGAAATACAGAGTTCCACACAAATGGGTAATGTGAGCCCTATGAAATGCTATTATATTCTGCAATATTATTGCGAAGTTAAGCAGGTTTTAATTATTTGGTTCTAATTAAATGTATTGAGAGTATTGATATTTTTTTTAATGTAGGGTATATATTATAATGTTGGTGTCATTAAACCTATTGAACACAAGTTCAGCTGTTAAATAAAATAAAATCTAAATTAGCAATCGCAGAACTTTAACATGTTTATAATTTAACTCCCTTATAATGCACTCGGAGGCCTGCAGGGTTCATTCACCTCTAATGCTAGGGCATTTAACTGAGCTATAGAAATGGCATGACAGGCACAAGCAGGTATTCTGCGAAAGTATATGTAACTCTGTTCTAGGTGTTAGCCAAGTGCCATCCTTAATGGGGCTCCTCTGGGTCCCAGAAATTAAGACCAGTGGTGAAGCAATGGGGGCTTGTTGTTGGGCTGTGTCACAGAAGACTGGAGTAGAGGAGAAAAGGGCCTCCACAGCATGAGAATGAGATTAGTAAGAGACTAGCAGCTCCACAACATGAGAGTGAGATTAGTAAGAGACAGGCAGAGAAAGCAGCTAACAGTCAAAAGATGCAACAGACTTGGTGCACACAACCGTGACACTGGAAGCAAGCATGGCTGTCCATCTGAAGCTTCTTTTAATAAGCCTAAGATTTAAATCACAAGTGTACTATGTCAAATAATAATAGCTAGTGGAACCAAATCCAAAGGACAGTGCTCTATGGGATATTAAACTATATTTTATACACATTTTCACAGGCTTCATCTGGCAAAAGACTTAAGAACTTGTGTCCTCTGTGTCTGAAGAATTGGGGAATTCCAGGTAAGCAGCAGCACCCAACAGGTTTCTTTCACAACTTCCTCCTCCCTGACCCACAGGGAAAATTGGCATTGCTTGAGGCTGAGGTTGAATTTATTTGCAGCTTCCTCCTTTGTGCTGTAAATACTCTGGAAGGTTAGTTACTGCATGTTCTTTAGGCAGATGCAGTAGAGGGAACCCTGGAAGTGTAGAAAATATTTTTACAAGGGCCCAGGAGAACTGGTGGAGATGGGAGTTAGAGAGGAATCAACACAGATGCCTCTTGTATTCTGAAGGTATCCCTTTGTCAGTGTCCTAGCTTCTTCTGCTGAGAGAGGCAAATCACCTGCCCCATGAAAAAATACATAGAAACGTCATTAGATTGAACTTGTGGGGTTGGCTCTTCCCTGCATGGGTTATTCCCATGTAGAAGTGCCTGACGGCCTCAGGAAGATTTTGATATATTGTAATAACACTAACTTAATTGTCCTTAAAATCTTGAAAATCTCCATTAGGATGTTAAAAGTAAGTGAAATGTTGATGGCCAGATTTATAATGGAGCCTGGGGAGCTGGTGTTCGAGATTGCTTGCTCTCCATGCAAAAGATATTATATTTATTTTACTTAGCTGCTTAGTACACAAATATTTGCAATGTTTGCATTGAAACAAGAGTGGGGGAAAAAAAAAGAAAAGGTATTACATATGTGTTCATTATCCGAAAGCTAACGCTGTGAATGCAGCTGTGTCCATCCTCAAATCATTTATTAGTGCCTCATGAAAAGGTATTGTATGCCATTTAGCTTAATTTCAGCTGCTATGTTCTGTGCTGCCTGCATTGTTCCAGCTCATCATATGTTTAGCTGACTCATGGCACATGTGGACATGGTGGTATTTAACATAATACATTTTCTCCTCTCTCCAAAATCTACAATGTAAAGTACTGTTCATAATTAGCATTTTAGCACTATTAAATCCAGCATGATGTGTATTCATGGAAACAACAATCAGTTTTATTTTTCAGATTTGACTAAACAAAATAAAATATCAGCAGCCAATAACGGGTATTACATGATGTGACCTAGTGTCTTTTAACATCCATTGATATGTAAGTGTGGCTGTTATGTACACTGTTAGCTGCCAATGAACTCAGTCTTAGCTCTTTCTATGGTATGTAATTATACTGGGTTAGATGCACCCTGAGTTTATGCTTGGTTCTTTGGTCATATGCCGAGAAGCAGGAGCACTTGGAGAATGTTTTGATATTTGAAAATGGTCATAACCTGTTTTATGTCAAGGGACCTAAAGGAGGCAGAATAGCCTGAAAGTGGGCAATGCTGGCTGGGTAGGGGGCATGGCTAGGGTGGTTGGCATGTGAATTAATTCAGTTATTTTGCTACAACCTATGACAGCTGGGCTTTCTAAAGCTGCCCTTCTTTGGCATAGTCCTCAAAGGATGACAGGGCTGGAAACACCATCTGTGCTCCCTTGGAGGCAAGGAAATGAGGGGACTGCTGGCAGCAAATGTAGGTGTTTTGAACGGTGAAAGAATATTCTGGAAAAGTGTCCCAGAAAATATTATGAAAGGAAGAAAGGGGGCAGAGAGATGAAACAGAAAGACAAATAAAGTGAAAGGGAGATGATGGAGGGGAAACAAAAGTCTTGGAGGGAAGAGAACAAAAGAGTATGGGCCTGACTCTGCACCCACTGAAGTCAGTAGCAAAGCTCTACTTGATTTCAGTGGTGTAGGAACAAGTCCTAAACGAGAGAGACAGTGGAAGATGAGGGAGAGGAAGAAGAAAGTAGAAATGATGGTTCATGTGGAGCAGAAGCGGTTGTGAAGGTGGAAGTCTGACATGTACCTCCTCCTTTAGTTCCTCCTTTGTTTGCTCATGACTTAATCAAATAAATTCCTGTTGGGCTGAAATGTTCCATGCTTGTCTCAAGATATTATTCCAGAAGGAATTGGAAGATTTAGGCCTGGTCTACACTACGAGTTTAGGTCGAATTTAGCAGCGTTATCTTGATTTAACCCTGCACCCGTCCACACGACGAAGCCCTTTTTTCTGACTTAAAGGGCTCTTAAAATCGATTTCTTTACTCCATCCCCGACGAGGGGATTAGCACTGAAATTGGCCTTGCCGGGTCGAATTTGGGGTACTGTGGACGCAATTCGACGGTATTGGCCTCCTGGAGCTATCCCAGAGTGCTCAGTTGTGACCGCTCTGGACAGCGCTCTCAACTCAGATGCACTGGCCAGGTAGACAGGAAAAGGTCCGTGAACTTTTGAATCTCATTTCCTGTTTGGCCAGTGTGGTGAGCTCACCTGCACAGGTCACCATGCAGAGCTCATCATCACAGGTGACCATGAAGTCCCAGAATTGCCGAAGAGCTCCAGCATGGACCAAACGGGAGGTACGGGATCTGATTGCTGTATGGGGAGATGAATCCGTGCTGGCAGAACTCCGTTTGAAAAGACGAAATGCCAAAATATTTGAAAAAATCTCCAATGGCATGAAGGACAGAGGCTATAACAGGGACCCGCAGCAGTGCCACGTGAAAATTAAGGAGCTCAGGCAAGCCTACCAAAAAACCAGGGAGGCAAATGGCCGCTCTGGTTCAGAGCCCCAGACATGCCACTTCTATGATGGGCTGCATGCGATTCTAGGGGGTGCAGCCACCACTACCCCAACCCTGTGCTTTGACTCCGTCCAAGGAGTGGGAGGCAACACGGAAGCGGGTTTTGGGGGGGAGGAAAGTGAGGAGGAGGAGGAGGTTGTAGATAACTCATATCAAGGAAGTGGAGAAACCAGTTTCCCCAACAGCCAGGATCTGTTTATCACCCTGGACCTGGACTCAGTACCCCCCGAACCCACCCAAGGCGGGCTCCCGGACCCTGAAGGCAGAGAAGGGACCTCTGGTGAGTGTACCTTTGTAAATATTATACATGGTTTATAAGCAAGCGTGTTTAATGATTAATTTGCCCTGGCATTCGCGGCCAGTACAACTACTAGAAAAGTCTGTTAACGTGTCTGGGGGTGGAGCGGAAATCCTCCAGGGACATCTCCATAAAGCTCGCCTGGATGTACTTCCAAAGCCTTTGCAAAAGGTTTCTGGGGAGGGCTGCAGCCTTATTCCCTCCTCCATGGTAGGTCACTTTATCACACCAGGCCAGTAGCACATAGTCGGGAATCATTGCAGCACAAAGCATTGCAGCGTATGGTCCCAGTGTTTGCTGGCATTCAAATAACATCAGTTCTTTATCTCTCTGTGTTACCCTCAGAAGAGTGATACCATTCATGGTCACCTGGTTGAAATAGGATGGTTTTAGTAAGTGGACATTGGGAGGTGCCCCCGTTCCTGCTGGGCTGTTTGCCTGTAGCTGAACAGAAATCTTCCCAGCTGTTAGCCACGTGGTGGGGGGAGGGGTGAAGCCATCATCCCAGAGAAGTGTGTGTGTGGGGGGGGTGGGTGGGTTAGTTGGGTTTCTGCTGCATGTGAACCCAGCCCCTCCTTTTAAATTGCCAACCCATTTTTAATGGCCAACCCAACGGCTACTTCGTATGGGAAATGAGGGCGCTGCTGTTTGAAACCATTCCCACATGTCATGAAGGTTAAAAAAGCCAAAAGACTGTGGCTTACCATGGCTGCCTACAAGCTGAATTCTGTTGCCCGGCCCTGCGTGAGTGATCTCTCACACCAAACCGGCAGACCCTCAATAAGAGGCAAAATGCAACCTTGTAATGAAAGCACATGTGCTACGTAACGTTAACAGCAAGGTTTACTGTGAAAGAGTGTACCCATTGTTCTCTAAAATGTCTTTTTAACTACCACTCTCCTTTTTTTTTTCCTCACCAGCTGCACATGTTTCTCCTTCCCAGAGGCTAGCGAAGATTAGAAGGCAAAAAAACCGCACTTGGGAGGAAATGTTCTCAGACCTCATGCTGTCCTCCCACACTGACAGAGCACAGCAAAATTGTGGAGGCAGACAATCTCAGAGTGCAGGAAAACACAATATGACCATGTGGAGAGGTGGCGGGCTGAAGATGGTAGGTGGCATCAGCTCACTGAAAGAAGGCAGGAGTCAATGCTCAGGCTGCTGGAGGATCAAACTAATATGCTCCAGCGTATGGTTGAGCTGCAGGAAAGGCAGCAGGAGCACAGACCGCTGCTACAGCCCCTGTGTAACCAACCGCCCTCCTCCCCAAGTTCCATAGCCTCCTCACCCAGATGCCTCCTCACCCAGGCCACCCAGACACTCCATCCCAGAGGATTGCCCAAGCAACAGAAGGCTGGCATTCAATAAGTTTTAAACTTTTAAAGTTTTAAAGTGCTGTGTGGCCTTGTCCTTCCCTCCTCCACCACCCCACCCGGTGCTTCCCTCCTCCACCACCCCTCCTGGGGCTACCTTGGCAGTTATCCCCCTATCTGTGTGACGAATAAATAAAGAATGCATGAATGTGAAGCAACAATGACTTTATTGCCTCTGCAAGCGGTGACTGAAGAGGGGAGGGGAGGGTGCTTAGCTTACAGGAAAGTAGAGTGAACCCGGGGTGGGGGTTTCCATTAAGGAGAAACAAACAGAACTTTCATACCGTAGCCTGGCCATTCCTGAAACTGATTTTCAAAGCTTCTCTGATGCGCAGTGTGCCCTTCTGTACTCTTCTAACCGCCCTGGTGTCTGGTTGCGCGTAATTAGCGGCCAGGCGATTTTCCTCAACCTCCCACCCCTCCATAAACGTCTCCTCCTTACTCTCACAGATATTGTGGAGCGCACAGCAAGCAGTAATAACAATGGGAATATTGGTTTCACTAAGGTCTAACTGAGTCAGTAAACTGCGCCAGCGCGCTTTTAAACGTCCAAATGCACATTCTACCACCATTCTGCACTTGCTCAGCCTATAGTTGAACAGCTCCTGACTACTGTCCAGGGTGCCTGTGTATGGCTTCATGAGCCATGCCATTAAGGGGTAGGCTGGGTCCCCAAGGATAACTATAGGCATTTCAACATCCCCAACGGTTATTTTCTGGTCTGGAAAGAAAGTCCCTTGCTGCAGCTGTTGAAACAGACCAGAGTTCCTGAAGATGCGAGTGTCATGTACTTTCCCGGCCATCCCATGTTGATGTTGGTGAAACGTCCTTTGTGATCCACCAGTGCTTGCAGCACAATTGAAAAGTACCCCTTTCGGTTTATGTACTCGCTGCCTTGGTGCTCTGGTGCCAAGATAGACAGAACCGATATCCCTATCGCCCCACCACAGTTAGGGAATCCCATTGCAGCAAAGCCATCCACTATGACCTGCACATTTCCCAGAGTCACTACCCTTGATAGCCACTCAGTGATAGCTTTGGCTACTTGCATCACAACAGCCCCCACAGTAGATTTGCCCACTCCAAATTGATTCCCGACTGTCCGGTAGCTGTCTGGCATTGCAAACTTCCAGAGGGCTATCGCCACTCGCTTGTGAACTTTGAGGGCTGCTCTCATCTTGGTATTCTTGCGCTTCAGGGCAGGCGAAAGCAAGTCACAAAGTTCCATGAAAGTGCCCTTACGCATGCGAAAGTTTCACAGCCACTGGGAATTGTCCCAGACCCACAACACTATGCGGTCCCACCATTCTGTGCTTGTTTCCCGGGCCCAGAATCAGCGTTCCATGCCCTGAACCTGCCCAATTGACAGCATGATGTGCACATTGCAGGAGCCTGTACTTCGTGAGAAGTCTGTGTCCATGTCCTCATCACTCTCGTCACCGCACTGCAGTCACCTCCTCCTCGCCTGGTTTCGCTTTTCTTACAGGTTATGGTTCTGCATATCCTGCTGGATAATGTGCGTGGTGTTTATAGTGCTCATAATTGCAGCAGTGATCTGAGAGGGCTCCATGTTCCCAGTGCTATGGCGTCTGTGCTGAAAAAAGTCACAAAACGATTGTCTGCTGTTGCTCTGACAGAGGGAGGGGTGACTGACAACATGGCTTACAGTGTTGGCTTACAGGGAATTAAAATCAACAAAGGGGGTGGCTTTGCATCAAGGAGAAACAGAATGGCCCCCTCAAGGATAGAACTCAAAACCCTGGGTTTAGCAGGCTGTTGATTTCACGGAGGGAGGGAGGAGGGGGGGAGAAAAAGAATACAAAACAAATCTGGTCTATTTCTTGTTTTGATCCACTTCATCTATCTTTACACATCTTGCTGGCAGCAGACGGTGCAGTACGACTGCTAGCCATCGTAATCTCCTGGGTGCTCGGTAGAGGATGGTGCGGTATGACTGCTGGCCATCGTCGTCTACTGGCTGCTCATTAGAAGACGGTGCAGTATGACTGCCGGCAGGACTGAATCACCAGGAAACGAAACTTAAAAGGGAAATGACCTGGCTGAGTCACTCCCATGTTTGCCCAGGCGCCCCTGATGTCATCGAGGTCGGTTGAAAGAGCACCCTGGAATACATCGACGACGGCCACCAGTCATACTGCACTGTCTGCTGCCAAAAGGCAATGAACTGCTGCTGTGTAGCAATGCAGTACCGCATCTGCCAGCACCCAGGAGACATACGGTGATGGTTAGCTGAGCGGGCTCTATGCTTGCCGTGGTATGGTGTCCGCACGGGTAAACCAGGAAAAAAGGCGCGAAACGATTGTCTGCTGTTGCTTTCAGAGAATGAGGGAGGGAAGGGGGAGCCTGACGATATGTACCCAGAACCACCCGCAACAATGTTTTTGCCCCATCAGGCATTGGAATTTCTACCCAGAATTCAAATGGGCGGCAGAGACTGCGGGAACTGTGGGATAGCTACCCACAGTGCAAAACTCCGGAAGTCGACGGTTGCCTCGGTACTGTGGACGCACTCCACCGACGACATGCACTTAGAGTATTTGTGTGGGGACACACACGATCGACTGTATAAAAACGCTTTCTACAAAACTGACTTCTAGAAATTTGACCTAATTTCGTAGTGTAGACATAGCCTTAGAAATTCCACAGTAGCAGTTACCCTCATAATTCAGGGTTGGGGAAAGGATGAATAGGCTTTGCAGAGCTTTGTCTTGTCTGGGACAAGCCTTAAGATGATTTTAAGGATCTTTACAACATTATGATGAATTTGCTTTTGGCCTATTCATTATAACAGGCTAGCTAAATATCTGCAGCCAGATAAATATATTGAGATGATTCATTTCATTTAGAAGACTAACTTGGAGCAAGAACACAGTACCAAAGGCAGCATTGGAGTTACCAAACCAGTTAATGTGGAATTAAAACCCTATAGTGATTCAAACATAAAATCTGAAAATCATTTACAGCAGGCTAAAAAAAAATTGGGGAGGGGGAATCAATTTCACTCAGAAATGGAACAAGAAATTAAAATTGGTGTGTCTGCCTGAAAGAGTTGCACACACTGGTGTGTGTGTGTGTGTGTTGCAGGGACCACACACAGAACGTGTTTAATCTGCATTGTACAGTTCCAAATCAAAAAGTGCCAGAGGTCAGAAGATCTTTAGGGTATACATTTCCTACACATACATGCTTGTGCATGCATACACACATAGGATTTGATTTTACTTCTGCGTCCAGACATTTCACTTGTTGCTAGTGGAATGTTTAAATGTTTGTTGATAACTGGTCTCTAGTGGTCAATTGCTTTCTCTAGTTAATGTGGGTGTGCATGGGGGAGGCTCTCAGGGATGTGGGTGAGGAGGGAGTCAACAGCAGAACTATTCCACATATCTCAGAAATCTGTGTGTAGATGGTGGGGGAAAATGAGAGTATGATCAATGGAGCCACATTGCCACTGCAGATATACAGGCCTCACCCTCCATATTACATAACATAAGAATGGCTATACTGGGTCAGACCAAAGGTCCATCTAGCCCACTATCCCATCTTCTGACAGTGGCCAATGCCAGGTGCCTCAAAGGGAATGAACAGAACTGGTAATCATCAAGTCATCCATCCCTGACACCCATTCCCAGCTTCTGGTAAATAGAGGCTAGGGACACCATCCCTGCCCATCCTGGCTAATAGCCATTGATGGATCTATCCACCATGAACTTACCTAGTTTTTTTGGACCCTGTTATAATCCTGGCCTTCACAACATCCTCTGGCAACGAGTTCCACCGGTTGACTCTGGGTTGTGTGAAGAAATTCTTCCTTTTGTTTGTTTTAAACCTGCTGCCCATATTCCTCTTCCAGTAGCGTTTGTGGAACCCCCTTCCCTCCTACAAAAGAGCCTTTGGCCTCGGGCATACAGAGTCTGCTACCCGTTTGTTGGCATTGTCTCAGATCCTGACCCCACCTGGTGCATAGCAGAAGATGACCAGTTTCTCTGACCCAGAGCTCTCTGAGTTTGCTCTCAAGTTTTTCTGGAATCCAAAATGTAAGTGTTGCCTTTTCACTTTTAAAAGCTGCCAAATGATTAAACTATCATCATGCTGAAAAACTGGAGAAATTATCCCCTCTATGCTACAGAAGTCTAGGGTGTCGGAATAAAACATCTCATATAAAACAAGAATGAAAAGGCTAAAATATAAAATGTAGTCCCTCAGCTATGAGAGTGCATTCATTTTGGGTATTAATTTTCCAGAATTATTTGAGTTGATGGTTGCACTGTCATTTGCAAAATAGCTTTGCTATTACAGTAATTCTGGTGGAAAGAGACATTAGTCTGTCTCATAATCTGCACACTGTGTGTCTGAGCACTACAGAGCATGTAGCTGAATAGGAAAAGCATTAAGTTTTCCTTCTATTTGTAACTCAAACAGAAATTAAACTCTGAGGCAACAATTTTTCATTAATGTAAGAACTTCGTGCCACAATGATTGGTTGTCTTTGGTTCTTAGATACTGAGCTGAAACTACTTATAAAGTCTGAGTTTCCTGCTCACATCTCTCTCTCTCTCTCTCTCTCTTTCCCTCCTGCCCCCGAAATGAGAGTTTCTAAGTGACCAAAAAATAAAGGGCAACTGTCTTATACCATTCATCCTTACATTTCCAAACTATCTGGATTTTTCCTATGGATGGTGGAAAAAACGTAATGGCTGAGAATTCTTTGGAACTAGTAAAATTATAATCCATTCTCCTTCATTTCCTCAGTTATGAGCTCATTTATCATTTGTATTTGATAGTATCCATGTCATTATGCTCCTCTGGTTTGTCTTGCCTTTATGACCTTAATTAATGGCTTATAGTTCTAATTTATAGTCTTCAGGAGATCTAATGATGGGTATTCTGCTGGGTTTATTTTATGTCTACTTCCTTTTTCTCTGTATCACATCTTATCAATAGTTTATATGCAGATGATACACATCTCAACATACTAAATATTATATTTTCTGAAGTTGTTCCTCTCCATATCTCTTGCTGTATGAGTGACATCCCCAACTGTTTATATCTAACATTTTATTATTAAGCATGGTTTATAAAGATATCCATTATTTTTGACCCATTACTTGACTCAGACCTAGAGTTAATTTTTTCTCCCATGTCAGCTGTTCATGTGATACATAGCTGGGTGTAATCCTGAACTCTAAGTGATCATTACATCTCCAGACGGACTCCAGAGTTAAGACCTGAGTATATCATTTATTAAATATCTTTAAAATGTATTCCTATTTTGCCTATTTGATGACTGCCACAACCAAAACCTTGATGCAAGCCCTGGTTCTTTCCATAATGTATTATTCTAACAGCCTCCTGACTAATAGGATCTATCCTGTTCATATTAGAACATAGTCATGCAACTTGTTGTTCTTTCATTGCTAGCACATTCGATTTCTTAAATACATTCACTGGCTTCCTGTTTTCTATTTGTTTAATCTGACTTGTAATCTTGGCATTGAAGACCTATCTGCTTAACATGTTTCCCACATATCCAGTGTACAGTGACTCATAACTTGCACTTAATTTCTGGCTTGCCTCTAGCAGCTACACTTTTTACCATCTGCCAACTCTAAATATTGGGCGTTTGCCTATGTTGTTTTGTTGTGACGGAATTGTCTACCTTGCAAGATTCACACTAGAGTCTGGTTCCAAAATTCGCAATGCATTCTTTTTCTAGGGCCATATTCTGTCTTCATGTATAGTCATTCAAAATGACAATAAATACTCATTGGGCCAGGGAAAGAGATTGAAATTGGCTGTATATCCTGGTAGTAGGACACTCACCTCGGTGGTGGGAGACCTGAGTTCACATCTCTGATCCAATTACTTTATTAGTTATAAAAAGTAGAACAGGTTTAATAGGAGAGATGATGAGTGACCCACCTCAGAGTCGCCCAATGGTTAGGGAATGCTTGTGCCATCTGGGAAACCCAAGTTCAGATTTCTTCTGCACATCAGGCAGGAAGGGAGAAATGAATCTAGCTCTTCCATACCCTCAGTAAGTGCTCAGACCACTAGCTGAAGGTACTAGGGAGGCCTCTGCCAAGCGTTTCAGGTAGTACACAACATGTTTCATTCAACCTGATATTTTTCTATATGGATTAAATGAACCAATTTTTTAAAACTTTTTTTTTTTTAGCTACCAGTGAACAGAAAAATCATTTATTCACCCAGCTCTTTCTATAAGGCTGTTTCCTCGTTCTAATTTCTAACCCTATTGCAGCAAAGATTGAAAGGCTGTTGCACTCAACTTGTTGTCATTCAAATCTGAAGTCTCAGAAGTAGTCCTGTAAAGTCTCCTGACTGTTAATCATTCCAGATTCTGTCCAGTACTTTTCAGAACATTCTGAAACCTTACTTTATTTTCTTCCTGGGATTGTAAATGTGGCTTGTACAAAGCCGTGGAATTCACAGCTCCGTAGAATTGAAGTGTTAATTGTCTGGGGATTCGTCGTTAGTGAGGCAAACTACGTGCCCTTATTATAAGCCATTGAGGTATCAAAGGTTTTGTTGAATTTCATCCTTACAAAACATCATCTATCAAAATGAAGTCACTTAATCTCCAGTGCTTTTAGAGCAAATGACTTTAGATTGATGCCTGGAAAATGAATGTGCAAACTGAAACAAGAATATTTATCTTCAGCTTCTGCATCTCCTTTTAATACATATCTCTGGAGGCATCCTTCCTCAAGCAGTTGGAGAAAAAAACTGTTTCTCTCTTTCTTCTTGTCCATAAGATCTACAGTTTTGAACACTGCTGTGTTCCTGAAGCAATGTTGCAGGTGATTTTTGTATGCAATATGGTACTGGTTCCTGGTAACTGGAAACTACTGTTCCATTGGAAATAACAGCAACCAGATAACTCCAGAGACATTGCAATTACATGGCTATGCAATCTGCTGATTGACAGGCAAATAATGATTGCTAAAGGGCAGTTTAGTGTTCAAAGAGAATTGTGTTTACTTAGATAATGACTATTTTCAGAAGCAGGAGCAATCAAAAAGCCTTTCAGTTTGAAAATTTATTATGAGAGAGATTCTTTACTATTTTTCCATTGTACATTTTGCTAAACAGTTGGTGCTTTTAATAAACAGTATCTTCTGTTTTGCTATCTTGCTTTCATGCCTGGATATTTAATAATAGCAGTGCATTATAGATTAAAATCCTCACTTGTTCTGGTACCGATTGTATTTTACAGGCGGGGGAAATCCCAATGACATGATTGCAAAGAGCATGTTTTTCAATATTATACTCAGAGCAAAATATTGAAAAATAACTTGCCTTCGCTTTAACCTGCGTAATTTTAACCGGTTCTTGAAAAGATCTTTACTATTAATTCACATGTTTTTGCTTATGCTCCTTCCATAGTTAAGTGGTTTATCAGCTTCAGTGAGATGATCTAACTAATCCAGTACCTGCTGCTTCATTGGGTGCCAGCTGCAGTCTCCTGCCATTAGGAAAGATGAAATAATAGCTGTTTTCTTCTGATTATAAGCACCATGGCTTTTCTCCCCCCCTTACCCTATCCTCAGGACAACATTCATCAGGCATCTGCTTTACGATATCAGTTCTCCAAAATGCACTCACTCAGTGATCACCTCTGAGTCTTAACATCCCATCAAGCCTGTCTGCCTTAACTGACTAATCCACTGGGCAATAGAATTTGAAAACTCTGTACTATTCACCAGATGTTACCAGGCTTTCATTGCTTATTCACATTTATTGCTAAATATTGATTTTGAAATGTGGAATGCAACAAACTTCAAAAAGATTTACAAAATTATAGTTCTTGGGGTTTTTTTTCTCACTTTTGAGCTATAGGGAAATGAAGGGCAGCTGAAGATGCTCCAATACATGGCTTAGAGAGCAGTCTAGAGAAGAACCAGTATCCTGGGTCAGGGTATTGGAAATTTGACATTACTAGTTACATTGATCATTATTCTGCTCTGGGACTTTGCCACACAACCAGGTCATAAGAAAGTCTAGTTAGAGATACAGTACTAAAGGGAGTGATTGATCTGCCCGATATAGACAGAAGCAAAGAAAGCATAATGTAAGAAAATAAATAGGAGGGCGTATGGAAAATTAGAGATTTTTAACTTTTAGTAAAGTATTATTCAAAAATGTCATTCTCGGTTCAAGATGTTGTAAGGGCATCAGCAAGCAACAATAATGAATGGCAAACAAAGCTTGTAAATTGTGTGTAAAGGGGTATGAATCTGCTTCTCAGACACTATGCAGAGTTTCATTTCACTGTATGCAAAAGTGAGGTTTTAGAACCAAAAATGGAAAAACCTTGAATGGCACCATTTGTCAAGCTCACAAAACAAGGTGGGGCTTTGATGGGGTTTGTTAAAATGTAATCAAGAACAAGTGGCTGCTGGGAGTTGTCAACTTTCTCCTGGGCAGACCAAGGACCTAAATCCTACTAGATACTGATCACCCTCAATTACTGCTGAAGGAACAGAGTGGAAAGTGCTCAGCCTCTTCCAGGACAGGCTGCCCACTTTGCAGGATTGGCCAGAGGGATATCTTGGGACTGGGATGATATGAGATTGATTGTTTCGCTTGTGAAATGGAATTGAGATATGATCCTGTTGCGATGGATGATGTCAATGCAAGGGTTGCCAACCCTCCAGAATTGTCCTGGAATCTCCAGGAATTAAAGATTAATCCTTAATTAAAAATTATGTCATGTGATGGAATCTCCAGGCAGATGTCCAGTGAAAATTTGCACTCTAGTCTGTGCTTATTGATGTGGTCTTTCAGGGGGTCTCTACTGCTCCCTGCCTGGTTCCCTTTGGTTAGCCTCTGATCAGGGCAGTTCTTGGACCCTAGTCTCTAATTAGGCCAACGGGTCTGCTTTGGTCTCTTTGGGTCTCATTCGGGTCTCATTCCTGCAGGCAGCCTGGTGCAGGGGTGTTGCCCCTTTGCTGTCCCAGGCCTTTCTGCCTCCCCTCCGTCTCTGAGTGCTCCCCTTTTATAACAGGCCTTGTTTTCCATATTGGTTGCAGCTGAGGGTGCCTGCCTCTGAGATTGGCAGTTGTGGCAGCTGCCTGGGGGTGTAGTCAGGCTGCTTGCTTATAGACAGGAGAGACTCCCCTCCCACTTCTGCCTCTGCTCAGTATGTGGTTTGTGGATCCCATTACAGATGGACCCCCCCACACACTTTGCAAAGTATTGGAATTAGTATTAATTTAGCTATGTAGATAAACTCTTACCGATGCCTCAGACAGTCCTAATAACACCACTGTCATTTGATCCTAATCCTCAAGTAATAGTGTCTAACGTGGTTTGTCTTACTCAGTGGAACTGCATGTGGAGTGAAATTAACTTCAGACATTTTTTCTAGAGTACAAATCTTTTTCTCTTTTACTCTGCAAAACTTTCCCATTAAATAGAGATCCCCTTTCTTGACTTCTGCCTCTGTTGCATTTTTCCTTATTTATCTGCATTCTCTGTCAATTAGCCCAGATACTTAAATAATCAAAATCCTTCTGTTTCTGACTGCATTGTTCCTGTTTATTTTACTGTTAACCACAATTTAGTATCAGGAACAAACTTTAAAATTTTACTCTGTCATCAATAATGTAAATATTGAAGAGCTGAGGACCCAGGACTAATCTGTACATCATCCCCTTCCAAATTCTGTCCCACATGAAGATAGTTCCTGCTCATCAGCCAGTTTGGAGTCCAATAAACCAAAGTTTCACTTACTACACGTTGCTGCACCCTTAACTTTTGATGAGGTGCTTTGCTCAATGCTTGTTGAAGATCTGACCACATTACTCTGTTCTCAAATCCTTCCTCGGGCCTTGCAAAAAATCTTCTGAGCAAGAATTGTTTGTTTGTTTTTTTTAAATATTTGTTTATAACCTTTTAATGGTTTTGTAAAGGACAAGGAGAGGGGCTCACACACTGATAACAAAATTAAACTCTGAGGTACTTGAATTAAGTTCCATGGTTAAACCTACAATTAAGAAAACCTGGAGAGGAGCCACGCTAAGTACATACCCTTCGGCTTCACCGAGTTTGTACCTGGCATAGCTCAGCCGCGCCTCAGCTGCTACTACCAGCGTTACCATGGCTCCACTGCTGTTGGTACTTGCCTTAGTTCAGTCAGAGCTAGCCCAGGTATGTGTGCACGAGCAGGGGACTCAGACCCTAGCTCGTAGTGTAGACGTGGCTTTAGAAATCACACCCACATAGGGCACATTACCCCACCGTCTAGACAAGCCCTGAGTCACACAGGCACTACACAGCCTCAGGATAGCATCCAACAGGAGAGTGGGGCAAAGCAACTACCCAGAGTGTCCTCTGTACCTCCTGTGTTTTGGAAAGGGGATTTTGTGCCAGGTGTACAGGAGGAAGCAATCTGCACCCCACAAAACGCTGTAGTGTTCACTCTAAGGCACTGAGTCACTGGTGCCTAGTGCAAGGAGGCCTCACCTGGTTGCAATATAAATGTTAAACCATATTAGGCACAACTGAGCCCTAAGTGTCCTGTTGCTTGCGATACAAGTTCCGTGTAGCATTTACTTTCAGTCCCAGATAGAGTGAACAGCAGTAGCTGTTATTTCTAATGAGAACTCTCAAAATGGCAGCAGCCCCAAATCTTGCTTCTTGGTGTTCATTCGTTGTTCTGGGCACACAGGAAGAAAGACAAGATGCAAGGGATGTGCTTCAATTAGGCTGCAATTTTATTAACTTAACTCATCTGGGAACTATCAGGCAATAACTGTCAGTGAAGTCATGATTCCTTCCTCAATCATTTCCACCTGTTAGAGGGCTGCAGTCAGTCCCCCATCCCTCCACAGCTCTGCTCAGCACATTGCTGGGACCCCACCACCCTTTGCAAGGGTTAAAGAGCTGGGGAATGGGGGTTTTCTCCTTGCTGTTCCAGAGATTGGGAGCCCAAACCCTGTTCCCCAGCTTCTTTAGGGGACACCTTCTCCAAGTCCACTTCCAGCTCCGGTTTATCAGGGAATAAGACACTTCAAAGGAGAGTCCTTACCTTGGATAACTGCCACAAGGAGATGCCAGTAGTTACCTTGGCTATCTCCCACCGCACTCAGCCAGGTTCCCCAGATCATAGAATCATAGAATATCAGAGTTGGAAGGGACCTCAGGAGGTCATCTAGTCCAACCCCCTGCTCAAAGCAGGACCTAATCCCCAACTAAATCATCCCAGCCAGGGCTTTGTCAAGCCTGACCTTAAAAACCTCTAAGGAAAGAGATTCCACCACCTCCCTAGGTAACCCATTCCAGTGCTTCACCACCCTCCTAGTGAAATTTTTTTTCCTAATATGCAACCTAAACCTCCCCCACTGCAACTTGAGACCATTACTCCTTGTTCTGTCATCTGCCACCACTGAGAACATCCTAGATCCACCCTCTTTAGAACCCCCTTTCAGGTAGTTGAAAGCAGCTATCAAATCCCTCCTCATTCTTCTGCAGACTAAATAATCCCAGTTCCCTCTGCCTCTCCTCATAAGTCATGTGCTCCATTTAACAATTCCCTGCCTAACATAGGCCAATAATATATCTGCTCCCCAGTTAGAGAGGTGTACCCACACTTTCCCTGTATCACCCAGGCACCCAGTATGGTATTTTTAGTGAGTGATTACCAATCTTCCTTGATTCTGATTATTCACACATCTTCCGGCCTTGTCAATCCATGGACGCCTGGTGGCTCCCGCCATACCCTCAGCTGCAAGGTTTCTGACCAGTTTAAAATCTTCCCCAGGAAAAGGTCATGGATCTGCCCTAAAGCTCTCTGTGACCTGATGATTAAGCCAACTCCTCTTAAATTGTTTTCACACACACGTACAATAATAGTTTGGGTGTGAGAGGAGTCTTTAGGCTGGAGGGGCAAGATCTACATATCCTCCCCCTTGCTTAGGGGCCAATGGCTTACCTGGGTTCTACTAGTCTACCCAACTACTCAGGTGAGGGCTTCACTCCTGGGCCCCCCTCATCCTAATTTCCAACCCTTAAGGCAGCACTACCTCTTCCTCACCAGTCCAGGCAAAGAATCCACATGCCTTTGAGAAAGCAGAAGTTGCATTTTGAATCACAGAATGGCATCTCAAACACAACATGCACATTGGACTTCATTTGGAAATAAGTAGCCCTTTTCCCTTTAAAGTGGCTATTGTAAAACAAAGCTGCTGCACACAGTTCTAAGTGCAAACTATTGGTTCTCGGTAGAGATCTGCTAAGCTACTGAAATGATCTTAGAAAGCATAAAACAGAGAATTGTGTACTGACTCTCTCTGGGAGTGGGTCACTTACAGTATCTATTTTCTGATACATCTAGAACTCTGACATATTTCTTTTTCTAGAAAAGGTACTTTTGTGTACCTGATATAACCGAGAGGAGGATTTGAAGCCATTTTAAAGTAGCCTGAACACTTCCTGTGACCAGTTTTGATGTTTTCTTTATTTTCGGAGCAGGCTGTATTTTAGAACAATAACAGGATAAAAGTATGGGAACTAAAATAGAAGAAGCTCAATTCATTTTCAAATATACTTTGATGAAATTGGACAGATTAAGAGATTGTAATGGAAGTAGTGGTTAAAGAACTGGAAAGTATTCCTATGCACATACAGCAATTCCTAGTAAAGAAGACTGAGCATTAGGGGAATTAGGGAAAGAAGAGAGAGTAAGTAATATGATTGGATAATTTTAAGTTGAAAAAAGAGTTAATGTGCTAGTAATATATTTGTGCGCAGTCTATTTTTTATTAATGAGCGCTGAACAGAAAAGAGAGAGGATGATTAATTTAAAAAAAAACAACAACTGTGTGCAACCAATCACAAGAAAAGGTGAGAACAAAGCTGGTTCGTGTTTGGCCTTATGAGTTGTTTTAATATGTTCAGTTGTTAAGCTCTAACTTAGCAAGACACTCAACCACATACTTAACTTTAAGCACATGTGTAGTGCCATTGAAATCAATGGTTTCAGAGTAGCAGCTGTGTTAGTCTTTTTCTGCAAAAAGAAAAGGAGTACTTGTGGCACCTTAGAGACTAACCAATTTATTAGAGCATAAGCTTTCATGAGCTACAGCTCACTTCATTGGATGCATGCAGTGGAAAATACAGTGGGGAGATTTATATACACAGAGAACATGAAACAATGGGCGTTACCATACACACTGTAATGAGAGTGAGCTGTAGCTCACGAAAGCTCATGCTCAAATAAATTGGTTAGTCTCTAAGGTGACACAAGTACTCCTTTTCTTTTTGCAGGTAAGGTGAGCTATTACCAGCCAGGGGGGGAGGGAACCTTTTGTAGTGATAATCAAGGAGGGCCATTTCCAGCAGTAATAGCTTTTTTGTTTGTTTATTTATTTTATTGTTTCATGTTCTCTGTGTATATAAATCTCCCCACTGTATTTTCCACTGAATGCATCCGATGAAGTGAGCTGTAGCTCACGAAAGCTTATGCTCAGATAAATTTGTTGGTCTTTAAGGTGCCACAAGTCCTCCTTTTCTTTTTATTGAAATCAGTGCGGCTACTCTTTGGAAGAAGTGCCTTGATGAGTCTGGGCTGTAACAGTCCCAGTCGGGGAGAGCTGGGAGGACTGTTTGGGAGATCAGATCAGGATGGAAGAAGAGCCTGGAGGAAGGGCGGGGAGAAAACACCAAAGCTAAGTATGGACTACTCCTTTGTGGTGTTGGAATGGAGTTTAGTTTGGGACTCCGGGTCGTTGTAAACTGTTGCTGGTATTAAACTAACCCCAGGCGGGGTGTCAGGGGGAGTAGGTTAACAGAGAAAGGCTCTGAGAGTTCTTAAAGGGCCCTGAAGAGAGGAAAAAAAGAGAGGAGGGGGGCCTACAGAGACACCCACAGCCAGGAGGGGTGCTTAATAAGCAGCAGCCCTATTACAAGAGCCTGAGACACTATGGCGATTGGCCTCCTTAGAAATACTAAGATAAAATAGTTAAATCAGAGCAAACAGCAGAAGGCTTCTTTGCCATCCTTGGGTTGCTGCAAGTTGTCTAGTAGTGCTACATGAGAAGTCTGAAAACAGCTTTAGTCAAAAGGAACACAAAGTCTTTGTATTTCATATGTTAAACAAAACCAAAACCACAGATCCTTTCCACTTCTAAGGGAGAAATCTGGGTATTCTTTTCAAAACCACATTGCCTGAGGGCAAAAATTAAGCTGAGGCCTTATTTGAAAAACTGCACTTTTTTTTTTTTTTTTACTAAGGATGAAATTCATCATGTTTTTATAGCAAAAGTCTGATTCAGAAAGGCTAATTTTGTCGTTGATTAAATTGTATAATTCACGTTAATATGTGTACAAATCTCATATTGCACACTTGAACCTTTGTGAAGTTAAACTGGATAGTTTTGCACTCCTTCACTATGGCCTTGAGTCATAGAGGCTAAGGCCAGAAGAGACCATCGGGTTGTCTAGTCTGACCTCCTGGGTATCACAGGCCACCAACACCACCCAGCACCTGCACATTAACCCCAACAACCAAAATTAGACCCAAGTGTTATAGCCGACAAGACACTAGACTATTATGTGCCACAGGCAAAGAATAAGATGGACCAAGGTGCACCAGTGTCCGAGTCCTCCACAATGGCAGGGAAATGATTAAGTGAGATATACCCAGATAATCCTGGCATTTGACCCCACGTACATGCTGCTGAAGAAGGCAAACAACCTCCAAGCTCCCTGCCAATCTGACCTGGGGTAAAATTCCTTCCCAACCCCACCTATGGCGACTAGTTAGACCCTGAAGATGTGAGCAAGAACCAGCCAACCAAGCAGGTGAGAGGGAGAAAGCTTGGTGCCAACTCAGAGCACTGGCCTTCCCTGTCCAATGTCCCATCTCCAACTAGGGCCATCCGTGGTGCTTCAGATGAGGGAGATAAACAAACACCTCCAGAATATGCTGCCGTGAAGGGGTAAAATTCCTTTTTCTGACCCCTGCAGGTGGTCGGCTGAATCCCTTAAACGTGACCTTTTAGGGAAGGCAAGACACAAACTGGAAGGTGAGCCCCAGGGCTTCTGAGCCCTGCCCCCTACCATCACAAGCAACCCTGTCATACAGTCACTCATACATTTGTCCATCCCTCTCTTAAAATTAAGTTGTTTGCCCCCACAACTCCTATTGTGAGGCTGTTCGAGAACCTCACCCCTCTGGTGGTTAGAAACCTTCTAATTTTCAGTCTGAAATTGTTCATGGCTTGTTCTTGTGCCAGCATTGTCCTTTAACTTAATTAGCTCTTCACCATCTCTTGTATTTATCCCCCTACTGTATTTATAAAGAGGAATTATATCCATCTCGGCCTTCTTTTTGCCAGACTAAACAAGCCAAGCTCTTTCAGTTTCCTCTCATAAAATAGGCCCTTCATTCCCCTAATCATCCCCAGTAGTTCTTCTCTACACCTATTGCAGTTTACATTAATCTTTCTTGAACATGGGTGACCAGAATTGTACACAGTATTTCAAATGAGGTGTTACCTGTGCCATGTACAATAACAAATTAAGATGGGAACGGTGAACCGCAGCCACTGGGAGATGCAGACAGCTGTGCAAATGTAAACAAACTCCATTAATAACCTCCCTAATTCACCTTTCAGCACAACCTGTTGCCGTCTCCCCATTAGCGAGTTCCTTATCCATGTTATAATGCTTGTACAGATCCCCTTCTTCCCTAATTTAAGTAATAATTTTCCATGTGCTATCGCATCAAATGCTTTACTAAAGTCCAAGTATGCTAGATCTACTGCACTTCCCTTACCTAAAAAAAACAATTGTTATTGTCAAAGAAAGAAAACAGATTAGCCTGGCATGATCTACCTTTGGTAAACCCATTTTGCATTTAATCCCCTTTACCATTTATCTCTATGAATCTAATTATTCTTTCCTTTGCAATTTATTCCAAAGCCTTGCATACTAGTGAGGTCAGACTAACAGCTCTGTAATTGGATCCCTTTCTTAAATATAGGTATGGCATTAGCTAGTCTCCAGTCATATGATACTACCCATAAATAGATAGATTCATTAAAAGTCCTTGCTACTGGACTAGTAATTTTATGTCCAGTTCTTTTAGTTAGTATTCTGGGATGGAAATTATCTACTGCCCCTGATCTGAGCACATTAATTTTTAAAGTCTTTTTTTCCACCTCAAATGTGGTGACTTCCATTTCTAGACACTCATTTCCTTCAGTCACATTGCATTCATGCATATGCTCCATATTATACTTATTGAAAACTGAGGCAAAGTATTCATTTAGCTTTTGGCCCATATCGAGATTATCTTTAATCTCCTTCCCATCCATGTTGCATACAGGCCCAACAGCATCCTTCCATAGTCTCTTTTTATTTATATAACTAAATATCATTTATTTCAATTTTCTTGGCAAGAGCTAATTCAGCTTCACTTTTAGCAATTCTCACTTTATGCCTACATTTTTCTAACCTACACAATGTAGCCTTTTTTCCCATACCCTATAGGCTCTCTGCTTACTTCTAATAATCTTTTTGAGGTGCTTATTCATCCAGCTGGGTTGCCGAACCTTTCCCAACAGGTTTTTCCCCTTGCTTGGGATGCAAATTTCAAATACTTTTGTATAGTTGATATGAAGAAATTCCAAGCCTCCTAAATCCTGGAGTTCTTCAGTCCAGTTGATTTATTTTTCTAGTTCCTTTAATTTCCCTAGTTCTGACCTTTTGAAATAAAAAACCAGAGTTGATGACTTGGTGTTGATCGTTCTTCCATCCAATGTAAACTGAATCAACTTGTGATTGCTTGATCCAAGATTATTTCCTAGAATCAGCTCTTCTATGTGTACTCACTGCTTGCCAAAACCAAGTCTAAAATTGCATCACTTCTGGTTGGTTCAGTGGTGATTTGATGAAGAAAACTGTTATCTATCACATCCAGGAATAAGTGGGCCCTACCAGTATTAGTAGCATTTATTCTCTAACCTGTACCTGGGAGGTTAGTCTCCCACTATTCCCAAAAGTGTTTGTCTCTCTAGTAATATTAAAAAGATCACTCACTATCCATATTTGAATCTGTAGCAGACTCCTCCTATTATCCCAACAGAACCTCTTTTATAATCCTTCCCCAAAGTTATTTTGACCCAAACAGATTCTTTTTGTCCATACTATCACTTTGTATTTATTTACAGTTTACTGCTTCATTGATGTACAATGCTACCCTACCATCTTTACCTTTATTTCTAAACAGCACATACCTGTATTCAGTCATGAGTGCTTTCTATTATGATTTTGTAGTCCCTATAATATCTGGCTTGACCTCCTGCACAACCTTTCCGAATCAGGACCTATTTCTCTATATTTTACCTTTCCACATGGGCTTTGTTTACTTCCATATTCCTTTTGAAGGGTAAATATAATTAAAAATCCACAGCTTGAACAAATGCTGAAATGTAGCGTTAGCACTGAGGGTACAGTGCTCTATGTCCCTGATTTAAGAAATCACTTCAACATCTGCTTAATTTAGAGCATGTGCTTAATTCCCACTGCCTTTGATGGGAATATACTGCTGTAGTTTCCACCGCTTGCGTGTGCTCCTCACAAATAGCATTTGTGAGAGTTTGCTCTTTTGGGGGCATCTGCTCTGAAAAAGAAACCTTCATGGGCTGATTATTAAAGCAGCTAAAATTCTTGACCTGACTAGTATCTCTGGGAATTGAACTACCATCCTCAAGAGTAGTTGCTGGAAACACAGTCACAAACCATTTCAGCTAAGGCCTCAGACATTTTACCAATAACTGTGTTCTGAGAAATAGTTTGATTTTATTGGAAAATGCTTGTTAGAGGTGTTTCCCTCCCCCCAAACAAACTTTTCTTTTTTCCCCTCCTCAAAACAAGGAAAACTTACTCCACTGAAAGTATGACTTCCAGTATTAGAGTGCTGAAGAATGTGTGCTCTGGACAACAGAGCTATTGGACAAGGGGTAATAAAATGTTTTGGAGAAGGAATTATAAGGTTAGTAGTAGGGTTGCTGGGGGGAGTGGGTTGTAGAAAGAGGAGTAATATTTTAAGGTACTATTGTAAAACATCTGAAACTTTGGGGAGTAAGGCTTCAGCAAAGCATGGAACTACTCACATGCTTCCAGTTAAGTGTATGCTTAAGTGCTTTGTTGGGTGTAGGCCTCCAATCATATCCAAAAGAACATGTTGTAGGACTCATCCTTTCACCAATGAATAATCAGATTTATGGTGATTTTGCAAACAACTTGCAGACAAGTTTTGGGCTGCAAATTTGAGGAGTTTGACCTTGAAAAGGGACATTGATTCTGTCTAATAAATTACAGTGAGAGAGAGAACATTTTCTATAAATGATGCATTAGGAAGATATTTTATCAGTGAATTCACATTTTTAATATTGTATCTGATTAGATTTTCTCAGTGAAGTAAATCCTGTTCCCTCCTGTGTGGTTGTGGAAATCCCTCCTAGCAGGGGAATTGGTGTACTTCTGTTGAACAAATGGGGTCTGGTTATATATGTGTGTGTTGAGGGTCAGGAGAGGAATGTGCTGGGGGAACAGGGTACCCTTTGGAACTCCTACCCTGTACTGTACAGGAGAAGTGAGGAAACAGGAGACACTTGCTCCTCACTAGTTTATATTAAAAAAAAAAAAAAAAGAAATTAACAACTTTGCTACTTTAAGTTAAGGGTGCTACCAAGGAACATTACAGTCTAAAAACAATAACAGTAAACTATAAAAGCTGAATGGATGCTACAGAGCCAGAGTTAAGGTTATTTTTGGAATAGGCAATGCAATATTTTACATGAATATATTTAAGAACTCTTGGTATATTTGAATATTTATCTCCCTCGTCTTCATGGTTCACTTCCATGCTTTTGCAATGATTGCTTAGACATAGCTTTAACTTAAGTTTTTAAATATGTTCTTAATGTTTTAAAGTGCCGTAAAATCTTCCAAAAATGCCTAAGTGAAAAACATTGCAGTACTGAGGTTGAAGAGGTTTTTCTAGAGTTGTTTGTTCTTTTAATACCCTTTGATAGGTTTAAAATTATTGTTTTTTACTTTTAAATTTTGTGCTGTGTAGGGATTCATAAGTGCATGTAAAAATATCAGAATGACATAATTTATTTCTCTAGGTGCAGTTAGTGGGGCTATGCTAACATTCCCCACTATTATAATACAAACATACAGTATGCAGGAAAGTCCCAAGCAAAGAATAATCCTTGTAGGATTGATTTAACAATCTCCTTAATAACAATGGAGAACCGTATTTATTTTCCGTGATGTATTACTGAGTCAAACTCTAGGGATTGATAGTGCTATTGACAATGTTCTGTGATTGTTTCACTAAAAAGCAAAAAAAGTTGGAAATGTGTGTTCTTTTTACTGTAAAGTAATTTGGATCAGTATTTTTAATGTCTCAACTTTCCCAAAAGCATTTTACTTTTGAATAGCATCCCAGGCAAGCAGCATATGACATTACCGTTTAAACAGCTAGCTTAATTGTGTTCATAATGTAACAGACTTTGCATAGAGACCTAGATCAATAAGATGGGTGAAGTGTATTACAAATTATTGTTGTGACCTGAAGAGCTCTGTGTAAACTCAAAAGCTTGTACTGCTGCCAGAAGTTGATCCACTAAAAGATATTACCTCACCCACCTTGTCTCTCTAAATCTCACCTTGTCATTCTCACTCATTTTTATCTGTTGTACAGCGCTCTTAAATCCTAAGGAGATATCACTGCTGAGCGGTAGACAGTAAGTTAAAGCTTCTTCAGATGGAAAGTAAGGCTCTGATCCTGTGAACACTTGAAGCCAATGGGACTTAAATTTAAGCGCTTGTGTTAAGTGTACCTATAATATCTTATCTTCTACCAAGATGTTGATTTTCACTTCCAATCTGCCAGTGATCCCAGTCTTTATCTATCTGTCAATCTTCCCAGCGTGCACCTTTACACTGTCTCCCATGCCGTATTGTCACAAGGTCATGATCCCTTGTGCCAAAACATTAAACTCCTCACTCCCAAAGTAAAGGATGCTACATAAACTTACTGCTGATTCTGAACCAGAGACTTACATGAAATAGGGATTTGGGCCCACAATCCTTTAATTTACACAGGCACATCTGTGTGCCTCTACTCTATTGAAGTCAGTGGGCTCCCTGCAGGCATAGGGGGCTGCTTGTCTAGAGTCCATTACCTCCAAAAACAGGATGGGCCCAATTCACCTGAGTGTATTTCTAGCATGACACTCGATCAGAAAATCTGATAAATTACCTTTTAATATATGGATCTCATGTACCAATAAGCTGACTTGTGTTAATGCTTCTGGCTTCTACTGGAAGGAGATATTACCAAAGCTAACTGTGACAGCCTGGAAACAATATCCTATAGCACAGCACTATATTATTATTACAGTCATGTAAAAGTGTTTGTGAACTAGAATTAATTCATTGGTTAGCAGAACCAAACTTAAATGTTGAATGAAATATACAAATAAAATATTGCCATATAGAAGAATGGTGTGTGCTGTGCCATAAACTGAGCAAACATTTCATGCTGAAATATTTACTATATGTAGAAAACTTGGAACTCTTTTCATATACTATATTTTGGAAGATGACTAGTAATTCATATATGCAGGCCCACTCCAAACTAAGGATTTCAAGAAAAAAATATGTATTAATTAGGGCTGTCAATTAATTGCAGTTAATTCAAGTGATTAATGCAGAACAAATTGACTAGATTAAAAAAATAGTCTTGATTAATCACAGGTTTAATTGCACTGTTGATAATAGAATACCAATTTAAATTTATTGTAAATATTTTTGGATGTTTTTCTACATGTTCAAATATATTGATTTCAATTATAACACAATACAAAGTGTACAGTGCTCATTTTATATTACTACTTTTTATTACAAGTATTTTCACTGTAAAAATATTTTTCAATTCACCTCATACAGGTATTGTAGTGCAATCTTTTTTTCGTGAAAGTGCAACTTACAAATGTAGAATTTTTTTTTAAATAACTGCACTCAAAAACAAAAGAATGTAAAACTTTAGAGCCTACAAGTCTACTCAGTCCTACTTCCTATTCAGCCAATTGCTAGGACAAAAAAGCTTGTTTACATTTCCAGGAGATAATGCTGCCCGCTTCTTATTTACAATGTCACCTGAAAGTGAGAACAGGCATTTGCCATGGCAGTGTTGTAGGCAACGTTGCAAGGTATTTATGTGCCAGATGTGCTAAACATTTGTATGGCCCTTCATCCTTTGACTTGTAGATTGCACTTTAAAAAAAAATCTTTTTTACAGTGCAAATATTTGTAATAAACTATAAATCATAGAATCATAGAATATCAGGGTTGGAAGGGACCTCAGGAGGTCATCTAGTCCAACCCCCTGCTCAAAGCAGGACCAATCCCCAATCAAATCATCCCAGCCAAGGCTTTGTCAAGCCTGACCTTAAAAACTTCCAAGGAAGGAGATTCTACCACCTCCCTAGGTAACGCATTCCAGTGTTTCACCACCCTCTTAGTGAAAAAGTTTTTCCTAATATCCAACCTAAACCTCCCCCACTGCAACTTGAGACCATTACTCCTTGTCCTATCCTCTTCTACCACTGAGAATAGTCTAGAACCATCCTCTCTGGAACCACCTCTCAGGTAGTTGAAAGCAGCTATCAAATCCCCCCTCATTCTTCTCTTCCGCAGACTAAACAATCCCAGTTCCCTCAGCCTCTCCTCATAAGTCATGTGTTCCAGACCCCTAATCATTTTTGTTGCCCTTCGCTGGACTCTCTCCAATTTATCCACGTCCTTCTTGTAGTGTGGGGCCCAAAACTGGACACAGTACTCCAGATGAGGCCTCACCAATGTCGAATAGAGGGGAACGATCACGTCCCTCGATCTGCTCGCTATGCCCCTACTTATACATCCCAAAATGCCATTGGCCTTCTTGGCAACAAGGGCACACTGCTGACTCATATCCAGCTTCTCGTCCACTGTAACCCCTAGGTCCTTTTCCGCAGAACTGCTGCCTAGCCATTCGGTCCCTAGTCTGTAGCTGTGCATTGGGTTCTTCCGTCCTAAGTGCAGGACCCTGCACTTATCCTTATTGAACCGCATCAGGTTTCTTTTGGCCCAATCCTCCAATTTGTCTAGGTCCCTCTGTATCCTATCCCTGCCCTCCAGCGTATCTACCACTCCTCCCAGTTTAGTATCATCCGCAAATTTGCTGAGAGTGCAATCCACACCATCCTCCAGATCATTTATGAAGATATTAAACAAAACCGGCCCCAGGACCGACCCCTGGGGCACTCCACTTGACACCGGCTGCCAACTAGACATGGAGCCATTGATCACTACCCGTTGAGCCCGACAATCTAGCCAACTTTCTACCCACCTTATAGTGCATTCATCCAGCCCATACTTCTTTAACTTGCTGACAAGAATACTGTGGGAGACCGTGTCAAAAGCTTTGCTAAAGTCAAGAAACAATACATCCACTGCTTTCCCTTCATCCACAGAATCAGTAATCTCATCATAGAAGGCTATTAGATTAGTCAGGCATGACCTACCCTTGGTGAATCCATGCTGACTGTTCCTGATCACTTTCCTCTCGTGTAAGTGCTTCAGGATTGATTCCTTGAGGACCTGCTCCATGATTTTTCCGGGGACTGAGGTGAGGCTGACTGGCCTGTAGTTCCCAGGATCCTCCTCCTTCCCTTTTTTAAAGATGGGCACTACATTAGCCTTTTTCCAGTCATCTGGGACTTCCCCCGTTTGCCACGAGTTTTCAAAGATAATGGCCAATGGCTCTGCAATCACATCCGCCAATTCCTTTAGCACTCTCGGATGCAACTCGTCCGGCCCCATAGACTTGTGCATGTCCAGCTTTTCTAAATAGTCCCTAACCACCTCTTTCTCCACAGAGGGCTGGCCATCTACTCCCCATGTTGTGATGCCCAGGGCAGCAGTCTGGGAGCTGTCCTTGTTAGTGAAGACAGAGGCAAAAAAAGCATTGAGCACATTAGCTTTTTCCACATCCTCTGTCACTAGGTTGCCTCCCTCATTCAGTAAGGGGCCCACACTTTCCTTGGCTTTCTTCTTGTTGCCAACATACCTGAAGAAACCCTTCTTGTTACTCTTGACATCTCTTGCTAGCTGCAGCTCCAGGTGCGATTTGGCCCTCCTGATTTCATTCCTACATGCCCGAGCAATATTTATATACTCTTCCCTGGTCATATGTCCAACCTTCCACTTCTTGTAAGCTTCTTTTTTGTGTTTAAGATCCGCTAGGATTTCACCGTTAAGCCAAGCTGGTCGCCTGCCATATTTACTATTCTTTCGACTCATCAGGATGGTTTGTCCCTGTAACCTCAACAGGGATTCCTTGAAATACAGCCAGCTCTCCTGGACTCCTTTCCCCTTCATGTTAGTCCCCCAGGGGATCCTACCCATCCGCTCCCTGAGGGAGTCGAAGTCTGCTTTCCTGAAGTCCAGGGTCCATATCCTCCTGCTTACCTTTCTTCCCTGCGTCAGGATCCTGAACTCAACCAACTCATGGTCACTGCCTCCCAGATTCCCATCCACTTTTGCTTCCCCCACTAATTCTTCCCTGTTTGTAAATATTCGGTGGACCTTCTGTATTCTGTGTTGTAATTAAAATAAATATATTTGAAAATATAGAAAAATATCCGAACATATTTATAATAAATTTAAATTGGTATTCTATCATTTTTAACAGTGTGATTAAAACTGTGATTAATCACGACTATTTTTTTAATCTCTTGATTAACTGCAATTGTTTTTTTAATCATTTGACAGTCCTAGTATTAATAAGAGCTTCAGTTGCAACTGTGATGTTTTCACAAAGTAAAGACTCAGGTTTGTACAGATGGATCTGTGTACCCAACAGGGAGCACAATAGGGCTCTGTGGAGGCACACAGGTCTGCCCATGCTGATCCAATTGTAAAAGTGGGGACAATTATAGATTTGATAGTAAAACTGGACACTTTTTTTTAAAATGCTCATTCTTTTAGAAAGAGTGGTTTTGTTTGTTTTAAAAAGAACAACTTTCTGTGTTTGGCAACATTGAGGGTCCCACACAATGACTTTAATTCCGTCATTAACGTTCTATGTGCTCACCTGTTTTCCTTCACCTTCCCTTTAAGCAGAGACAACTCCAGATTTAAAGGAATACTTCAGATCTAAAATCACAGCCCTCTGAGAAGGAAGGCAGCTGAAAAGTTTGACATTCAGAATCTCTTCCACCTCTCCTATAAATGTGTAAAGGCTTGAAAAATACACAGGTACCTCCAATTAATATTGGTGTTAGTTAACGCACTGACATATGCAGAAAGGGGAGAGCATTCCCCCTCAACTTGCAATTCAGTTGTATTAACTTAAGAATCGAGATGTAGGAGATGGTATAGTGAGATCCATTCAACTCTAGTCAATGGGGAGAAAAATCGTAGCAAAAAACCTGTGCATTCTAAACTTCTCTGTAATAGAAGCCAAGTCAAGCCGTGGCTTTGTTGTACTGGCCTGTCTGTCTGTATCCATCTGTTGACTCTTGTCCTAAACTTAGGCTAGGTTTGCACAGCTGCGGCACATCTGGTGAAGACGATCTATCCTCTGTGAGTGGTAGAAGCTATGTCAGTGTGAGAAGCTCTCCCGCCGACGTAGTGCTGTGCACACAAGTGCTTATGTCGACATAACTTATATTGCTCAGCAAGGTGGTTTATTCACACTGAGCTGTAGAGTAGACATAGCCTTAGATTGTAAGCTTTTGGGGGCAGGGATTGTTTTTTTGTTCTGAGTTTGTACAGCACCTAGTGCAATGGAGTCCTGGTCCATGACAAGGGTTCCTAGATGCTACAGTGATGCAAATAATTTTCCGTCTTAGACTATATAATGTTTAATCTTTCCCTTCCCAGAGCCAGATTGTAATTCACGTGCTCACACAAAGTAGTATCTTACTCCAGGTGGAGGCCCATTGAAGTCAGAGACCATTTACAAAGTAAGATACCCTTACTCACATTCTTTAGTATCCCCGTCTAATCGTCACTTTGCCCAGTGTGCTTTAGCCCCTTTTCCTTTTAACACAGATTCCAGGTTTTCATTCCATGAGGTAAGGCTAATTATTCTCAATTTATTTGTGCAGCCCTGCATTTGCTATCTATTATTCCAAGAATATAAAATGATTTAAATGATTTTCTATCTGGCTGCACTACCTAATTATTCCTCATTTGCTTTTATTCTCTTCCAGCTTAGTTATCATCTGCAAAGTTGGAAATCATGTTTTCATATCATAATTAGAGTTCTAAGAACCTAAGGAAACTGCTTGGTGAATAAGCATTTGTGTTTCCCCCCAACACGCTCATTTGAATGGAGATTTAAACTTAGACAATAAACTTAAGCTGTATGAAGTAATATGAATTAAAAGAAACAGTCTGATTGAGAGAGACATCATGCCACAGCAACCAGCACTGATGTGAAGATCAGGCTATGTCAAGGGGCTTGGTTAGAAATGAATGTGGGGGACATAAGGGCATATCAGCTCAGCTGTTAACTTCAAGCAAACACGCTATGTCAGATGTACATTTATTTGAACAATATTTTTGCTGCAACTGGTGTCAGTAATGTAAAAATATTTTTCCCATTCTTCCCCTCCTACTTTTAGACAATAATGAGAGAAAGAATGGTCCAGTGATTAGAACACTAGCCTGGGTACTGGGAGACCTGTGTTCAAGTCCGTGTTCTATCACAGACTTCCTGTGTGACTGTGGGGAAGTTGTTTAGTCTCTATGTGCATCAGTTCCCAATCTGTAAAATTGGGGGAATAGTATTTCTCCACCTCACAGGGGTGTTGTGATGATAAATACATTAAAGATTGTGAAGCACTAAGGTAATGGAGGCTTCCTTGTATTAAAAATACAGTGCCTGCACTGTCTGTATAGCTGCTTTTGCTAAAATTGTTATTTATTTTGTAATATCAGTGAGGCAGGGTAACTAAGGAGCCCATACCTCAGTCACTCATGAGTCTCTTACAACAGATGGGCTCCACAGGATAGGAATGACTTTTAGTTTCCTTTAGCTCAAAGTGTTTAAAATATTTCTTAAGGTTATACAGTGTTGTAAATAAACCAAAAATCACCAAGTAAATAAAGAAAGGACTATCTTTAAAAGTAACTGCTTCAGCCCTGGCCTTCCTCAAGGCTTTAAAACTTCACTCTGCAGCATGTCCAGAAGGTTAACAAATCTGGGATCTGGTGGACCAACATGTTAGGGAGTGAATTCCCAAAGTGAGGATTCCTCACAGGGAATATCCTGTAAGCAGCTCCTTTTCACTAGATAGGAAGAGTTGGTGGCCTTTTTGTGGTGCTACGCAAGCACGTAACTATCTCTAGTAAAATTTGCAGCAGACTGTATATTTCCATTAAAGAATCTTTTGGCAGTCCGTGTGTGAGTCATGGTGGTGCAGACTTTGCAAATCTCTGCCAGTACACTTATTACAATCATCATTCTTAAGAAAATCCTCCTCTTTCCAGTGCAGGCAATCTTCAAAGTAGGGCACCTATCTTAAATTGCTACCTCATGCTGGTTCTGCAGCTTTGGCTCCCCACTGTCAGTGATCATAAAACCAGAGGACAGACCATGGGAGGTCAGCTATGCTTTGATGTTGGCTGCTTTGTTGTCTTTGTGAACCAGTCATGAAAAGTGAAGCTTGTTTTCAAAAGTCACTGCCAGTGGCCAAGAGTGAGACAGCTACTTTTTGGAATGAGACCCACTGAGCTGTAATACTTATGGAATCAATCAAATATTTGAACATATATCAGTCATTGTAAGACTTTGGACCTGATCCTGATTTCATTTACATTGATGAAAGTGTGGAACTGCTCCTCTGAGGTCAATGAAGTTACACTTGTATAAAACCAGTATATGGCAAGAGAGATCAGAATCAGGCCTGGTTTTGCATGAAGCATTTTATGCAACAGATTTTAAAATTGCAGCCTCTATTTCTGTGCCCACATTTTGCAGGCACCAGTAATTACTGGTGCAAGGTAATTTAGATGTTTACTTGATATAACACTTAAATCAGGTTATGACCTATGTTGTGCCTGAAAAATTATGCTCACAACTATTTTCAGCTGTAGCCTTAACTCTACTCTGTAGGGATGCCAGGGAGGGGGAAAAAAAGGGGGGGAGAAGGTGATTTTTAAAAAGAATTTCATCTGATCCTACTAAAATATCTTAAGTGTAATTATATGGTTATTGCATTGCATCACTATGAGGTAGAGTTAAGGTTGTTTGACTACCTTAACTGTGTATTTTTTACCTTAACTTGTTTGGGTTACTTTTAAGTGTAACTGTAAATTAATTTCCAAGGTTTGTAATGCTTTATCTTGGATTTCTACAACATCCCTATAATGTTTTTAACCCTTAAATTACGGGTGTATACTCTCAACCTTAATTCCATTTTATTGGAGGTTTGATTTTTGTTTTTGTCTCAGAATTTATAAATGTTTGTGATAGATTCAGTCAAGAATTTTAAGTCTACTATTTCTTTCTGAACTGATCACACTGAATATTTCTTAATTGTTCTCTGTGTTGCAGATCTGGTCATGCTGTATTGTTTCTGCTCCCAAATGGGAAGAATGAAAGTTTTATTAAACAGGAAAATAACTAATGACAAATCTGTATTCAGACAGGTGAGCAGTAGTGCTAAAATGTAAAACTTCTGGAATTCAAGAATACTTTAAAGCAAACCCAGCAATTGTCCAAATACTCTGCACAGTGAATACTAAATCTCCATGAACTACAGCAAATTGAACTTGGCATTTTTACTGGAAATTATTTATTAATTATCTTGTAAATATCCAGGCATCTTTAAGAATGCTGAAGTCCAAAAGAAAACAAAATTTTGGGAAAAAATAAAATCTGAAAAACCTACTCGTATCTCCCTCCGCCCTGGGTACAGGGGCAAGAGAGACTGGACTTTTCACAACCCTAGCCATCTTGACTATCACTACAAAAGTTTTTTTCTCCTACTGATAATAGCTCATCTTAATTAATTAGCCTCTTATTCCACCTTTTCATGTTCTCTGTATGTATGTATGTATATTTCTATCTTCTTACTAGATGTTCCGTTCTATGCATCCGATGAAGTGAGCTGTAGCCCATGAAAGCTTATGCTTAAATAAATTTGTTAGTCTTTAAGGTGCCACAAGTACTCCTGTTCTTTTTGCGGATACAGACTAACACGGCTGCTACTCTGAAACCCTAGCCAGTGTGAGTGCTGAAGATATATGTGCACAAGGTACTCTGTTCTCATTCACTTTGTAACATTATTTCTCAGCCTAGTTTTTCAAACTTAGCACAGCCTGCATCATCCCAGTGGGCATTCATGGCTGTGTGCAAGGCGAATTTGAAATGTAGATTATATATTAGTTATCCAAGCACACAAATCACCGACGCCCATTTTTAAAAGAAAAACATGCCACAATTTTTTTCAAGCTCTCTTAACTTAGAGGAGGATGAGAGATGCTTTGAACTTTCTGTGCACCAAAAGAAATTCACCTTTGGGATGAGAGCACAAAAAGAAATCTTCGTTCAGATGGTGACTTAAAATGTATAATCACTTGAAAATAAGAGAATGGAATAAAGCATCATCTTAATCATAACTGCAGTATATCCTGGCTACTGTGATACTTCAATATTGGTTTGGCCTGACTCGCTCCTAAATGGTTAAATCTGTTACCTTCCCCTCTGCTCAATGCCGAAGTAAAAGGACTTTGTGTTAGGAACTGGGGGGATGAAATCCACACCCTCCAACTCACCATACAACTTCTGCAGGCAATATTTCAGCCTATGGACTGGCCTGGAATAATGGCCTCAGCCCTTTCCTGCCAGCTATGGAATTGGTTTAGGCAATGCATGAGCATGGATCCCATGTCTCTCTCCTCCAGACCATCTCTGACCAAATTCAAACATTTTCCTGAACAATGGCCAATGAAAGGCTAGCATGGAGATGTTCTCTGTGGCAGGCAACCTTACTGGCCACTCTTCCAGAAGCCCAACCTTACTGGCCACTCTTCTTGCTTTACCCCACCTCATACAGCAAATTGCAGAGAGCCTTGTGTCAGTCCTCCGTGCTTGCCTGAGTTTCAGTCAAAGATAACATACAACATAGTCAGATAAGGGGTGTAAAATCCCCATGTTTCAGTTGCCAGAGTCTGTGGGATTCTTCCCATCCTGGGACTGATCACCCCTGAATGCCCCTTTTCATCTTAGACTAAGAGTATAAATGCAGCATGGTGTTACTGTAATGCTTGTTTGCTTTAACTATTTTATTTTAAATAAAACTTTTAATGTTATCATTCATTATATCATTCAGACTCCTCCACTAAACTAAATGTTCTGTAACCGCTCTGGAGGCTCAAACCTTAAAGAATTTAGTTTGGTTTTATTCTGTGTTTTTAAACTACTAATTGGGAACACACAAATCAAAGGTTACAGTGTTAAGCCTTGGAACTGGTCCTCATTTGAAATTAAAAGTGAAGTGCTTTTAATGTTTCTGTTCTGTGTGTACAGTCACACAGTAGCTCATCTGAGACAGGATTCAGATTATTTATACTGCAGTTGCAGTAAATTTGAGTTGTACCAAATTTATCTCTATAAATGTCAGCTTCTTGATGTTCTCAAGACCTAGTTTTCAATCTGTTATAGATATTACCTTTTCTCAAATACTAAAAATCTTCAAAAAGGAACATTATTTGGGGAGAAGCAAAAACATTTGACAGTGACATGGGCTATGGCAGGTCCTGTATTTTTCACTTGTAAAGCAAACAAAATGGCCTACAATATATTTTAGGTATATAGGATATGTGCCTCTTATTAGTATTAATGGAAGTGACCTGTGCATATCCATTGTACAGTACAGCCTGATGTTAGTATCTTTCCTTGGACTGAATTAATGCCAATAATTTCAGAAGATGATCAAGTTACAGATTAGCAAAGAACAAATCTCAGAAGACTTGGAGGTTCAGTTCATGTAAGCACCTAAATGAAAACTCTGAACTTTTAGGATCTGAAAGTTGTGCTGTGAAAGAAAGAAAAGGCTTTCTTGTAAGATGCCAAGTAGTTCGTGCTTAAGAGTGGGGGGAAATATCATAAATACTTTGTTTACAGTATTTCAGCATTTCCATTCTTGGCTAGAAATCAGATGGTCTATATGGGAAAATTAAAAAGAGGTGCTGGAAGGAAAAGTTCTTTGTAGAACCTTGGAAAATGTTGAGCTGGTTCACTTTGAGTTTTGTGTAGATCAGATCTGTTGTATTCAAACAAATAAAGGCTTAATTACATTGTCAGATAAAAGGACAATAGTATGATTATATTTTGATTTCTGTATTCTAGTAGGATGGATGAAAATTTCTATTTTGATATTATACAGGGGAATAAAATATTATGAGAATTTTTACTCAGAGGTAGACTAGCCAAATTTTGTGAAGATGAGGTCCTCAGAAGGCAGCTTTTGAATTGGTAACTAACTCTTAAGTAAGCACTCTGTCTCTGAGCAACTGTGACGGAATTATGGCAGATAGGATTTTTGTTTATTTAGCAAAAATTCTAAGTCCTTAAACATAGGGATTTGTAACACAGTGCCTTCTGACCCGTACCAACAGCTGTGCTACTGTGACTTGGGAGTAGTGGTGAGACAGATCGTACTCCTATACAGAAATATTGCATGGCTTATCTCATGGTGTTTCCTTTGAACTCTTCTGTTGTGGAGTGGATCAGAACCTGGGAAGCCCCAGGAATCTCCCAGCACCTTTGTGGCTCTTGTCTCTGGACCCCCAGTGACTCTACCCTGCTTCACTGAAGTTATGTTGCCAACCAAGGAATGCTCATTAATTGCCCTGTTTAAGAGGGTTCCTCAGAATAGAGAGGTTGTGACAGGAAAGTTAATATGGCCTCTGAATGTGTTAACTTGTCTCAGGTTGTCTTCTGGGAAGCATAGGGTGGCGGTAAAATTCCCTGCCCATCTCTCCTCTATGCCCAGATCCCTGGACCCATGGTGAGCCCCCTCTAAGGTCCGGAGGATGGTGTGGATGCTGCCTGGAAGTTCTGCCCTCCCCCAAATGGGGCAGGGAGGAGCCCCACTCGTAGTGTGTCCTCTGGGTCATGCCCTACACATCCATGTGTGACTTTGTAGTACAGTGTTATAAATCATTCTAAAATGTTAGTTTCAATAAGGTGAAATCCTGGCCTCATTGAAGTTGACGACAAAGCTCCCACTGACTTTAATGGTGCCAGAATTCTTCCCCCCCCAACATAGTTTCTAAGGGCTAAACTCTGACCTATGTCACACTGGTGTAAATCTGGAGTGACTGTATTGTGGTCAATGAAGCTACACTGTTACTAGTGTAACCTAGAGCAGAATTTGGCCTTTGATTAGGTACAAGCACACACAGCTAGCTAAAAAATGTAATTTAAAAGATACCAATTCCCCTTTCTTCTGAATTGGGTGCAGATGAACAAATGTAAATGTGTGGCTTTAATGGGGCCTGGAGCAGTGGAGAAACAGAGTTGGGGCCAGGGGGATTGAAGATCTCATCCCCAAACAGCCAGGGCAGTGCGCCATATGCTCCCTCTACTTCCCCTTGCCCACCTCACTTGCCTTCAGCATGTATGTGGGGCTGCTTCTCTCTCTTCCCGCTTCTCCACTCCCTCCCCGCCCCCGCATGCGGCAGGGCATGGAGGCATGTGGGGTTGCATCCCAACCTGCATCTGGGCTGGGGCTCTGGAGTCCTGCCCACCACTGCTACCATGGGGCAGTGGAGGTTGTGCAGGAGCCAGGTGATTATCTCCCCTCTGGAGGTGCTAGAAGAAGGGGTTTGTTACTGTTTGCTGGGTAGCCAGGGTGAGCTGCCAGTCTCAGTCTTACCCTTAATCTACTTGCTGAAGATCTGGTAATGATGGGGCCTCAGCTGATCACCAGATTTGGGCTCTGGCTAGATTTGGGCTCTGGCAAAATTGGCAAAGTGCTGCGTAGGGTTTTTCACATTACATCTGGCATCCAGGCAGGCTGAGTTTCAGTGTTTAGAGTACAACTGTGGCAGTTTTGGAGTATTTCAGTGCGGCAGTTGGTCACAGTACTGCATGGTGAGGGAGGCTGGCTCTGTATATCTCATAGCTTGTGGCTCCCTGTATCTAATCTCTCCTACCTCTGGCGTAGAGGAGGGGAGAAGGTTGGGACTCTGGCTTCCAGTCAGGGTTCCTGAGATTGGAGATGGGGCATGGCCTTCAGACCCACCCTCGTGTTTGTAATAACCCAGGCCACTGGTGCCAGCTGAAGTCTACACTGGGACAATCCAGCAGGATAGTTTGTGGTGGTTGCCGCAGTTAGGGAAATAGTTTTAAATACAGTTGTGGCCTCCACATTTAGACACAATGTGGCATCTGTGTCATTGTTTCCAGGTCCACATCAAATAACCTCTGTGAATAAGAACAAGCAACTCCACAGGGCTAGCCTGGGCCCGGCTGCACACCGTCCTGAACTTTTCTGCATGTCCCCCTATGGGGGCATGCTCCATAAATTGGGAACCACTGCTTTAGTGTGTCATGTAGCCTTTTACATGTTTGTTTCCTCATTTGTAGAAGGGGTTGGAGGGTAATTCTTTCCGACCTCACAGTGTGTGCTAGGTTTAATTTAAGCTTGCAAAAGTACATATTTGCTAAGTGTTATAAATCAGTAAATTATTATTCTGTTTGATGACTGGCTGAAAATAGTCATGTGGTGTGTTAATAAATTTCTCTTGTTGGGAACCTGAAATATAACTCAGGTTCTCTAGGTTGAATTTTGTCTGAGTTATGATGCACAGATTTCCTTTAGCATAGGCTTGATTACTTCTAACAAGCCATCTTGATATTCACCTCAAGAAATTTCATGTTTGTTATTAGCAAACAATGTGCTGTAAGGAAAGAGTGAGCATTATGCTTTAAGATCTGTACAGGTTTAGTATTTTAATATTATATAATATAACTGACTGGTATTGAGGTAAAGATCTGGTTCATATTTTAACACTTTTTCTAATGGTAGGAAATTATGATTGGTTTTTATTTTTTTGAGGTACTGTATTAGGCTATTAAAAGTCCTACGAATAAAGTACATAATTCCCCAGCTGATTGTTTTAGAATCTACCACACAACCCAAAGACTTTTTGAGAAGAGGTATATTATCTTTTGCACAGTTTAATTGCCTATTCTTTTCAATTTTTTGGATAATGAATTCTTTGGGGCATAGACTATGCCACCTTATATTTAGGAGGCACTACAACAAGACAAATGACGAATGTTGCTGTTCACTACTCAGTCTTATATCATCCTGTATCTCAGTGGTTAGTTATAGCATATTATTGATACAGGCTGAAAACTGAGTGGTTGAGAAACCCTAATCCTAAGACTAAGGGTAGCCCCCCCCCACCCCAAAAAATAATAGAATTAATGAAAATTGTTTTAAGAGTAATATAAAAATCTCAATATTTTAACTATTTTGATTAATGTGTGCAACCCAAAGCCACTGCATGAAAATGATAGCAGCTTTAGCCTTCTGAAAGTAATAGTTATTTCAATTGTGCAGTTTTTTAAAAAAGAAACTTTGTTCCCAAGACAACAAAGATAAGAACATAAGAACAGCCAAACTGGGTTAGATCAATGGCCCATCTAGCCCAGTATCCTGTCTTCCAACAGTGGCAGGTGCCAGATGCTTCAAAGGGAGTGAACAGAACAGGGAAGTTATTGAGTCATCTAATCCCCTGTTGTCCAATTCCGTCTTCTAGCAGGCAGAGGTTTAGGGACGCCTAGAGCATGGGGTTGCATCCCTGATCATTTTGTTTATTAGCCACTGGTGGACCTATCCTCCATGAACTTATCTAATTCTTTTTCGAACCCATTTATACTTTTGGCCTTCACAGCATCCGCTAGCAACGAATTCCACAGGATGACTGCGTGCTGTATGAAGAAGTATTTCTTTGTGTTTGTTTTAAACCTGCTGCCTATAAATGTCATTATGTAACAGCTGATTCTTGTGTTATGTGGAAGGGGTAAATAAGACTTCCTTATTCACTTTCTCCACACCTGTCAAGATTTTACAGACCTCTGTTATAACCCCCTTTGTCGTTTCTTTTCCAAGGTGAACAGTCCCAGTCTTTTTAATCTCTCCTCATATGGAAGCTGTTCCATACCCATTCCATACCAATGTTCCATACCCATTACATCATTTTTGTTGCCCTTTTCGGTACCTTTTCCAATTCCAGTAATTTCTTGTGCGATGAGGTGACTAGAATGCCGTGCAGTATTCAAGGTATGAACATATCATGGACTTATATAGTAGCATTGTAATATTTTCTGTTTTATTCTCTATCCCTTTCCTAATGATTCCCAACATTCTGTTTGCTTTTTTGACTGCTGCTGTACATTGAGTGGATATTTTCAGAGAACTATCCACAATGACTCCAAGGTCTCTTTCTTAAGTAGTAACAGCTAATTGAGACCCCATCATCTGTCATTTTCTTGTCCAGTCACCCAGTTTTGTGAGATCCTTTTGTCACTCTTTGCAGTCTGTTTTGGACTTAACTATCTTGAGTAATTTTGTATCATCTGCAAACTTTGCCACCTGACTGTTTACTCCCTTTTCCAGATCATTTATGAACATGTTGAACAGCACTAGTCCCAGTACAGAACTTTGGGGGACCCTGATATTCCTACCTTTCGTTTCCTATCTTTTAACCAGTTACTGATCCATGAGAGAACCTTCCCTCTTATCCCATGACAGCTTACTTTGCTTAAGAGCCTTTGGTGAGGGACCTTGTCAGAGGATTTCTGAAAATCCAAGTACATTATATCCACTGCACTCCCCCTAGTCCACATGTTTGTTGATCCCCTTCCGAGAATTTTAATAGATTGGTGAGGCATGATTTCCCTTTACAAAAGTCATGTTGACTCTTCCCCAACATATTGTGCTCTTTACTATAGTTTCAACCAATATGCCTGGTATCAAAGTTAGGCATATTGGCTTGTAATTGCCAGGATTGCTTCTAGATCCTTTTAAAAAAAAAATTGGCGTCACATTAGCTATCTACCAGTCATTTGGTACAGAGACTGATTTAAGTGATCAGTTACATTATACAGTTAGGAGTTCTGCAGTTTCATTTTGGAGTTCCTTCACATCTCTTGAGTGAATACCATCTGGTCCTGGTGACTTATTCCTGTTTTAATTAATCATTTTGTTCCAAAACCTCTTCTACTGGTACCTCAATCTGGGACAGTTCCTCAGATTTTCCATCTAAAAAGAATGGCTCAGATGTGGGAATCTCCCTCATATCTACTGCAGAGAAGACCAATGCAAAGAAATAATTTAGTTTCTCTTCAATGGCCTTGTCTTTCTTGAATGTTCCTTTAGCACCTTGATTTGTCCAGTGGCCACACGGTTTGGCAGACTTCCTGCTTCCAAAGAACTTAAAAGAAATTGCTGTTAGTTTTTGTGTCTTTTGTTAGTTGCTCTTCAAATTATTTTTTGGCCTGCTTGTACACTTCACTTGCCAGAGATTATGCTCCTTCCTATTTTCCTCAGTGGGATTAGACTTCCAACTTTTAAAGGATATTGTTTTGTTTCTAATTGCCTCTTTTACTTTGCAGTTTAGACATGGTGGCATTTTTTGGTGATCTTACTGTTTTTTTGTTTTTGTTGTTGTTGTTTTATTTGGAGTATAGATACAGTTTGAGCCTCTATTATGATTTTGTTTTTAAAAAAGTTTCCATGCAGCTTACAGGCATTTCACTCTTGTTACTGTTCTTTTTATTTTATTTTTTTTTATCTTGCCTCCTCATTTTTGTGTAGTTCCTCTTTTGGAAGTTAAATGCTACTATGGTGGGTTTCTTTGGTATTAGTTCCCTACAAGGATGTTAAATTTGATTACATTAATGCCCCTATTACCGAGTGGCAAAGCTATATTCATCTCTTGGACCACATCCTGACTAAATTCAGAATTACCTCTCCCCTTTTGGGTTCCAGGACCAGCTGCTCCAAGAAACAGTTATTTATATTGTCTAGAAATTTTATCTCTGCATCCCATCCTGAGGTGACATGCTCCCAGTCAATATGGGGTAGTTGAAATCCCCCATTATTATTATTGTTGTTTTTTGTAGCCTCTCTAATCTACCTGAACATTTCACAGTCACTGTTACCATCCTGGACAGGTGGCCAGTAGTATATTGCTACTGCTATACTCTTATTATTCAATCCTGGAAATTCTATCCATAGAGATTCTGTTGTACTGCTTGATTCATTTAAAATTTTTACTTCATTGAATTCTATCTTTTCTTTTACATATAGTGCCACTCCCCCACTAACACAACCTATTCTGTCATTCCTATATATGCTGTATATTTTCATTACTATCAACTTCCACTTTCTTCCATTAGTTATATATTCATTTTACATGCCAGCAATCTGGCTCTGTTTTCATAAAGGTGGAGTTCATCCTTCCTGTATAGGCTGCTCCTTTCCCAGAAGGTTCCCCAGTTCCTATTAAACCTAAATTCCTCCCTCGAACACCATCATCTCTTCCACACTTTGAAAGCCTGCAGTTCTGCCTATCTAACTGGCCCTGTGCGTGGAACTGGAAGCATTTCAGAGAATGCTACAACGGAGGTCCTGGACTTTAACATCTTTTCTAGAAGGCTGAATTTGGTCTCCAGAACCACTCTCCTACCCTTCCCTATGTCACAGATACCTACCTGTACCACGACCACTGGCTCCTCCCTTGCACTGCAGATCAGTCTGTCTAGATGTCTCAAGATGTTTGCAGACTTCACACACAGTAGGCAATTTACCATGCGGTTCTTCAGGTCATCATGAACCCAACTATCTATATTTCTGGTAATCAAATCCCCTATTACCATTACCTGTCTCTGCCCAATAAATGGGGTTCCCTGCCCCAGAGGTGTATCCTCCATGTCAGAGGACACCATGACAACATCTGGAAGGAGGGTCCCAACTATATGATTGTTTCCCCCCATTCCTGCTTGATGTACTCCTTCCCTCAGACATTCAGCCTCCTCAACAGCACAGAGGCTGTCAGACTGGAGGTGGGACTACTCTTCTGTGTCCCAGAAAGTCTCATCTACGTACCTCTGTCTCCCTTAGCTCCTCCAATTCAGCCCCCCTGGTTTCAAGAGCTTGTACTCGATCTCTGAAGGCCTTGAGTTGCTTGCATCGAATTCACACATGCCACATGCCCACAGTCATACATGCTGCATTCAGTGCAGTAAACTGGATAGCCCCCGCCCTGATGCTGGATTTCTGTCTGCATTCTTTTTATTCTTGCTACATTCGTTAATTTGTTCTTCGCATGTGTTTTTCTGAATGGGGTGGGCAGGATTTTGGGGCTGAGTGTGGAGAATGTTTATCAAATGTGTCTGGCTCTCACGCTCCCTCTCTAAACTCCCTGCAAAACTCCCCTATTTGCTAGCTCCTCAGGTCACTTACGAGCTGTCTCAAAGATCTGATTTCCCTGAGTTAGCCCCGTCTCCTCATCAGGGGTTTTTAAGGGGATTAAGGATCAAAGGATGTCAGACTAGAGTCTCTTTAGGAAGCTCTCAGCCTTGCTTACCAGGCTGGTAGACTCAGCACACAGCCCCCCAAACAAACTACTCTATAAATGTCAATCAAGCAGGCACAAGGCATCCAAGCAAGCACACACCAACAAACAAAACTCAAGGGTCATGCAGTCACTCCTCCTTCACCTGGAGAACTCCCTCACAAAACTCCCCTATTGGCTGTTCCTGTTTGCTAGCTCATTAAAGATCAAATGAGACAATTATTCCTACCAGAGGAGGAATTGTCAGCTTGTGCTGAGCCTCATATGGTGAACTTCCTCTTAAGGGAAAATGCAGTATTTACACTACAGTACACATGCAATAACTATCCTAAGAAAGACTTATGGGATCTCTTAATGCTGATTTTGAATTGGCTTTTATGTGTAGCTTTCCTACTGTTGCTGTTATATTTGCTATATGTTAAAAGGATGCTACACAGAGTTCGTTTATTTATTTATTGGCAGGCAGTACAAGTTTCTGCCATGTATCACATCACACACGATTTGTAGATCAAACAGCTTTTCCTAGTGGAAAAGGAAAATAATTTGAAGCACAGAGCTGTGTTACTGACCCTCCAAATGCAGCCCTTCATGAAGCACTTACATATCCACCAGCCCATAGATAGCCACATGTCATCAAGAGAATGGAATCATGTATACATCAGAAAGGCAATCAGTAGCCGATGCACTAACCCTGCCAGACAATGATATGTTTTGCGTGTGTTTTATGTCTGTATTTAAAAAATTCCCCAAATAATGTGTGATTTGACCCAAAGGAGAAGTTTATGAACCTACTCCCCGTTTATTAGTAGTTCCCCCATCTTAAATTGACCCATCAAGAAGCTATATTTTGAGTATACGCTTATCATTCACAATGTGGAATAACACTCGGATGTCTGAGGGCCTGATCCAGAGCCCACTGAAGTCAATCTGTCTTTCCACGGAGTTCATGGGCTTTGGATCAAGCCCATCATCATTAAGAAGATGTGCACCTAACTGCTGCACCTAATGCCACTTTTGCACCCCATATAACTCCCTGATTTTAATGGAATTTCTCGTAATTTACACCAATGTCTGCAAGAGAAGCAACAGGCCTTTTGGCTTTATGTACCAGACAGTGGACTATATTCAGTCCATAATTCCATTGGTTAGTTATCATATGGATATTGCTGAATTCTTTTCTAAAGTAATCCAAATATAATCAAAAGAAATTACTAAGAGAATTTAAAATCTTAATTTTGTTGATCTGCTTCAGAATTTTAATGATATAGTATATATAAGAGTAAGAAGTGAATGGGTACTTAAAAACTGTGGAGATTTATATCATAAACAGTACATTTCAGTTATATACGACAGCATCTAGACATTCAGAAAAACACAGATAAGAATACTGGCCCCAGTTCAGCAAATTACTTAAGCACATGTGGAAACCTTAAGCATGTAAGTACTCCTATTGAGTTTAATTAGATTACTCCCAGACCATAAAGTTAGGCATGTGCTTAAGTCCCTTGTTGAATTGGGGCCATTAGTGTGTGTGTCTGGGTATTTCTGCAATAATATTTAATTCAGTCATTGCAGAACACTTGGAACCTGACTGTGCTTGCCTTACTCATGTCAGTGAGCACGTACTCATACAAGTAACTCAGTTGACTTCAAGTGCTCTCTAACATGACAAGGTTTGCACAACCGGCTCCTCTTCAATATGATAGAACACAAAAGTGAGAACTACTTTCCTAAAATATTATCCTTTTATTAGCTATTCAGTATAAAATACAGCATGCATCAATGAATAAATCTCTCAAGGCAGTTTTTGTAGCAAGGTATAAAATCTCTCCTCTTGTTGGTACAGGAGTCAGAAAGTGAACTTTTGGGATCTGGTTTAAAAACCTGGATCTGTAGCTTGTGATTTAGTTTCACTTCTAAATTCCTACTTCATTCCTGCTTTTGAAAATTTGCAAAGTGTATTAATCCAAATATTCACAAAACCATTTCCTATGGTGTTATCTTTTGCTTTTTCCAGGAGGTAAATCGCCAGTTCATAAAATACGTACAAGAAAATCAGGTTCCAGGCATAGGAAGTGCTTGGTGAAAAATCTGAAAAGCAGGAGATGTAAGTTAATCAGGACACTTTATTGTTAAAAAGGGTTATACAAGCCAACTTATAAATTGGTGGAAGCTGTGGGCTTGAAAAGCAGCAGTGAGATGCAATTTAAAAAGGTAGTTACAACACACAAGTAAGATGAAACATAACAGAGAAGTGCTCTGGGCAAGGAAAGCCACAATAACGGTAAAAGGCAAATAAGGAAACTGACAGCATGAAGCTGTCTCAGAATGCTAATAAGATCAGTGAAAAAAATCAGAAAAATCACTGGCATGGAATTATTGAATGGCAAGGACGCGGAAGTCATGTGTGAGAAGGGAAGCCTCAAATGTAGATGGCTGCAGTGATTTCAAGTCAAGTCTTAATGGGGATTTGCTATTGTTCATGTGATGACATAGCTGAAAATGAAAGAAGCCATATGTAGAGAGAGTTATGTAGAAATTGGATTTAAAAAAAAATAGTGAAGTATTAACCTGTCTATATTGTGGTGTAAACTATTCCAGGTAAAGACTGTGTTCCTGTGTGTTTGGAGAATACCTGGCTTTTGGCTGCCAGTGTGGATTCCATAACTGCTATGCATAGTAAATTTTTTGTCTGAGTGCTAATAGCAGTGTTCTAAAACTAGATTTTATGACAAGGGACCATGAAATTTTAGCATTTGGCCTTGGCAGTGTGACTGAAACATTTAACCAGGACTTGCGTGCTTCATTTCTTTAGGCTTTCTCCATGTCCACATTGGCCATATAGCCATCATCCTTATTACCGTAGAGAATTGTATCATTGACACTGGCAGCAATGTCAGTTGTAACTGCGTAGCTCATCCTTGCTAATCAGCCTTTTTCTGGTGCTCTCCATTCTTAACAGCACTCCAAACAAGAGCTGTGGGTCATGTGGATTGTTGTGTCTGTCCTATCATACACAGAAGCACATAACGTGCATGTCTATGGTAATGTATCTTTAGATCTGTTTGTATTTTGGCTTGTTATAATGGATGCTTCAAATGGTTCTGTCCTGCCCAAGGATCCACTCAGCTGTTGGAGACAAAAGCTACAAACTTTTCTGACCTCATACTTGCAAATGCCAGGTGGACTCCAAACAAGGTAAGCCTAGGAAAGTTTACTTTGATTTCAGTTTGACAACTTCTGGAGTAAGGTAGTGCTCAGCTTGAGCAAGTGTGGCTGCCTCTGGCTCCAAGAAAAGCTAAAAATGATGGTGAACAGCCTATAAGCAAAAATTTGTCTGTAATGCTGATAAGAAATGGTAATAAAATTAAAATGAAAAAAGGCAGCTAGATGGTCTTAACTTAGTATATTTTCTATGCTTTTTAACAGGCAGATACAGTTTTGAGACCATAAAGAGACATGAATGAGAACAAGTGGTAGTGGAGGAGTAATGTTTCAGACAATCCAACGTGTTCTCTCTTCCATCATATGGTACAGTATTTCTGAAAAAAAAGCTGAAGGTCACATCCAGAAGACTGGAGTATAATTTTTCTGCATAAGATAGTAAAAGCTTTATGATTATGCCATAGTTAGGTATGTGGAAACATTAAAGTTTGACAAGGCACTTGATCCAGATGAATTACATTCCAAAATTCTAAAGGAAGCATCAAGATAAAGCAAGAAAAGCACCTGGAAGTGACTTTTCATATCTTGTTAAGGGCAAGAGAAATGTCAAAGATCTGAGGTTAGTGGGTGTAGTTCCCATATATTTAGAGAAGAATCAAGAATGTAAGAATGTCTGTACTGGGTCAGACCAATTGTCCATCTAGCCCAGTATCCTGTCTTTCAACAGTGGCCGGTTACAGGTGCTTCAGAGGAAATTAACAGAACAGGGTAATTATTGAGTGATTGATCCCCTTGCACCGTTTCTGGCAGTCAGAGGTTTGGGACACTAGAGCATGGGGTTGCATCCCTGACCGTCTTGTCTAATAGCCATTGATAGATCTATCCACATGAATTTATATAATTTTTTTTTGAACACGGTTATACTTTTGGCACTTATAACATCCACTAGCAACATCCACTCATAACTCCAGGTTGACTGTGTGTTGTGTGAAGAAGTACTTCCTTGTGTTTGTTTTAAACCTGCCTATTAATTTCATTGGTTCTTGTGTTCTGTGATAAATAACATCTCTTCACTTTTTCCACACCATTCATGATTTTATAGACCTCTATCATCATATCCCTCCTTAGTCGTCTCTTTTCTAAGATGAACAGTTGCAGTCTTTTTAATCTCTCCTCCAATGGAAGTTGTTCCATACCCCTAATCACATTTGTGGCCTTTCTCGGTACTTTTTCCAATTCTAATATGTCTGTTTTGAGATGGGGTGACCAGAACTGCGCACTGTATTCAAGGTGTGGGCAGACCATGGATTTATATAGAGGCATTATGGTATTTTCTGGTTTATTATCTATCCCTTTCCTAATGATTCCTAGCATCCTGTTAGCATTTTTTACTGCTGCTGTACATCGAGTGGATGTTTTCAGAGAACTATCCACAGTGACTCCAAGATCTTTCTTGAGTGGTAACAGCTAATTGAGACCCCATCATTTTCAATGTACAGTTGGGATTATGTTTTCCAATGTGCATGACTTTGGTCTTATCCACATTAAATTTCACCTGCCATTTCCTTGACCAGTCACCCAGTTTTGTGAAAACCGTTTAATTCTTCACTGTCAGCTTTGGACTTTACTATCTTGAGTAATTTAATATTGTCTGCAGATCTTGCCATCTCACTGTTTTACCCCCTTTTCCAGATCATTTGAGTATGCTGAACAGCACAGATCCTTGAGGGACACTGCTATTTACCTCTCTCCATGCTGAAAACTCACCATTTGTTCCTACCCTTTGTTTCCTATCTTTTAACCAGCTACTAATCCATAAGAGGATCTTCCCTCTTATACCAATATTACCTACTTTGCTTAAAAACCCTTGGTGGGGGACCTTGTCAAAGGCTTTCTGAAAATCCAAGTATGCTATACTCACTGATCCCCCTTGTCCACATGCTTCTTGACTTCCTCAAAGCATTACAGTAGATTGGTGAGGCATGATTTCCTTTTACAATCGCCATATTGACTCTTCCCCCAACATATCAGACACATAGGTGAACATGACAATTCTGTCCTTTACTATACTTTGAACCAAGAAAATTCAGGAAATTTCAGATCTGCACATTTGACTTAAGTTGTGTGAATATATTGGTGACACTGCTCAGGGAAAGGATTATGAAGCATTAAAAATGTATAATATGGGAGAGAACAATCATTACTGACTTATGAAAGGACAATCAAACCTGATAAATGTGCTTGATTTCTGTGTGAACATTTCTGAATAGTTAGATAAAATATACAGTATATGTTATCTGGACCTAGGAGCTTTTTGATACTGCACCTGCACCCTCTCCCCCCCTTCCCCACTCCCCCTCCCCTGCAGTAAAAGCCAGTGTGGTATAAACATGGAGAGCTAATTAATTGGATTGAAAATGGGTGTAGAGAAAGGAAATAAAACATAAATTAAAGGGAATGCTGTAAGGCTAGGTCCATGACCAAAGGCTCTTAAGCAAAGTAAACTGTTACAGGATAAGAGGGAAGGTTCTCTCATAGATTGGTAACTGTTTAAAAGATAGGAAACAAAGGGTAGGAATAAATTACCAGTTTTCAGAATAGAGAGAGGTAAACAGTGGTGCCTGTACTAGGACCAGTCCTAGTCAACATATTCATAAATGATCTGGAAAAGGGGGTAAACAGTGAGGTGGCAAAATTTGCAGATGATACAAAACTACTCAAGATAGTTAAGTCCCAAGCAGACTGCGAAGAGCTACAAAAGGATCTCACAAAACTGGGTGACTAGGCAACAAAGTGGCAAATGAAATTCAGTGTTGATAAATGCAAAGTAATGCACATTGGAAAACATAATCCCAACTATACATATAAAATGATGGGGTCTAACTTAGCTGTTGCCACTCAAGAAAGAGATCTTGGAGTCACTGTGGATAGTTCTCTGAAAACACCCACTCAATGTGCAGCAGCAGTCAAAAAAGTGAACAGAATGTTGGGAATCATTAAGAAAGGGATAGATAATAAGACAGAAAATATCATATTGCCTCTGTATAAATCCATGGTACGCCCACATCTTGAATACTGTGTGCAGATGTGGTCGCCCCATCTCAAAAAAGATATATTGGAATTGGAAAAGGTTCAGAAAAGGACAACAAAAACGATTAGGGGTATGGAACGGCTGCCGTATAGGAGAGATTAGGGAAAAGACTGGGACTTTTCAGCCTGGAAAAGAGACGACTAAGGCAGGATATGACAGAGGTCTATAAAATCATGATGGGCATGGAGAAAGTAAATAAGGAAGTGATATTTACTTCTTCTTTTAACACAAGAACTAGGAGTCACCAAATGAAATGAATAGACAGCAAGTTTAAAACAAACAAAAGGAAGTATTTTTTCACAAAACACACAGTCAACCTGTGGAACTCTTTGCCAGAGGATGTTGTGAAGGCCAAGATTATAATACGGTTCAAGAAAGAACTAGATAAGTTCATGGAGGGTAGGTCCATCAATGGCTAATAGCCAGGATGGGCAGGGATGGTGTCCCTAGCCTCTGTTTGCCAGAAGCTGGGGATGGATCACTTGATGGTTACCTGTTCTGTTCATTCATGCGTGGCGTCACTGGCACCTCTCCATTTTCAAGTTTAATTGAAACTCTGCTGTCAATAGAATTTTATGTTTTTTATAAATGACTTTTATTGCAGTTTTTAAGGTTGTTTTGTTTTAGGGTTGGAACTCTGTTTTTTATTTTGCTTTTATTTTGCTGTTTTTTATTTTGGTTTGTTTTAGGGTTTGGGGTTGAAGGGTGCATCATTTTGCATAGATGCATAACTCATAAATGATGAGCCCATGAATGAGTTATGCAGGTCATCCCAATTAAATATCAATAAAAACTTCAGACTAGATGCTATCCTCATGTGTATCCCATATACACTACAGATAAGCTACATCACAAATATATTAGAGAGTTTTTAAAATATATTTTTTTAAAGTAAAATCTTGTTGCTTGCAAAACTATGTGCCTGAGCACTACAAGTCAACTCTGCAGGACTCAGAGATAGCCTTAAAACCTGCTAAAAGGGACCTTTTCTCTCTTAAAAATGTCACACAGCCCTGCAAGGTTAGCAGTAGATGCTGAATGCTACTGTGGAGGTGGGAATCTCCTCTTTCCAATGCTACTGTATAAAGCTACTCTTTCTAGCCCTGCAGAGGCATTGCATATTGTGATACATGAAGGGGGTGGGTAGGGGGGGAAGTCGCTCCCTTTGTTGGACACCCAGCCAGCCAGTTAGCTGTAAAATCCCTCTTGGTCTATTCTCTGCTTGCTTTACCTGTAAAGGGTCAACAAGCCCACAGGTAAAAGAAAAGGAGTGGGCATCTGACAAAAAGAGCCAATGGGAAGGTAGAACTTTTTAAAATTGAGAGAGAAACTCTCCCTTTGCCTGGTGTTCTCTGGGCTACTGGGACGGAGTAGCAATACTGTGTAAGGCTTGAATCAGGTATGAAAATACATCTTCCATACCTAGAAGAAATTATTTGCATAGGGAATGTTTAGTTGGACACAATCAGGTTTATTTTTTATTTTGGCTTGTGGATCTCCTCTGTGCTAACCCTGATGCTTTTGTTTACTTGTAACCTTTAAGCTGAACCCCCAAGAAAGCTATTTTGGGTGCTTAACTTTTGTAATGGTTTCTTTTAAGATCTAGCAAAAAGCCTAAGTTCCAGATGTAAATTTTCCCTTTTTGTTTTTAATAAAATTTACCTTTTTTAAGAACAGGATTGGATTTTTGGTGTCCTAAGATGTTTGTGCATGTTGTTTGATTAGCTGATAGCCACAGCTTATTTCCTTTGTTTTCTTTCTCAGCTCTTCCCCGGAGGGGGCATGAAAGGGCTTGAGGGTAGCCCACAGGAAGGAATTCCCAATTGCTCCTTCCTGGGTTCAAAGGGTTTTTTTTTTTTTTTTTTTGTATTTGGGTGGTGGCAGTGTTTACCAAGCCAAAGTCAGAGAAAAGCTGTAACCTTGGGAGTGTAATACAAGCCTGGAGTGGCAAGTATTAATTTTTAAAATCCTTGTGGGCCCCCACTTCTGCACTCGGAGTGACAGAGTGGGGATTCAGCCTTGACACATATTGAACTTTAAAACTGTAACACTTGTATGTATAGAAAAGTTGTTATTGGTGCAGGACTGAATAGTTTCTCTCACAGTCCTGGGGCAGGGTTAATTTTTGGGGAAAGAAGGAAACATTTCTTGTGTTTTTTTTTTCTCCCTTCCCAGAAAAAGATGTTTGAAGCTGCTCAGTGGTTTGAAATGTTATAAGTCCCGGAGATGTATGAGTGGGCAGGGGACAGGTGAGACAATCACAGGAGCATGAGATATCCATTTATAAGATGGTTTCACAGTTTTTATGAGAGTAATAATACACGTGGGCAGACATCTCCACCACATATGTGGTGATGATATGGTGTTAAATTTCTCTGTGATGGACCTTTTTCATGTCTCAAACTTCAGATCAGTTTCAAATAATCTTATAAAATAACCTGCCACAAAAAATGTTACTTCCTTTCCCTCGGTTGTGAAGATTTCCTTTCAAAATTATGTTTGCCCAGAGCCTAGATATGCAATATTTAGTCCTGGATCAGTGAAAATATTGAAGTTTGATATCTCATCCAAACGGCTATGTGTGGGAAGGTCATCTCATCTATATAGGTGGTTTTTGTTGTTGTTTGGGGTTTTTTTGTATGGGTTTAAATGCATTTCTGGCTGAAACCTGTAAATTAGGAAGCAGCCACAAGTGAACAGGGTCTGTTTTTATTATATTTCTCATAGAAATAGACATATTGGGGAAGATTCTGCATTTTCCTGTGCCTTGCATAGCCATTTACACCAGGGCAAAATGGATGTAGCATGTTGCTCTGATGCAATGATAATGATTTACACCTCTTTGCAGTGGTATAAATAACTACACAAGGTACTGAGGAGCAGAGAATCAGGTCCATGACTATGCTATTAGTCATCCTGTTTTGACTAAAAGACTTTGTTCTATGTTTGGAAGACTCCTGTGTCACAGAGGAGGGATCTCTCCTTTCAACTCAAACGACAGGACAGAAAATTTGGAAAACCTGACTGATACTGCAGAGCTGGAACAGGACAATGTAGAACATTATTTTTACTAGTAGATAAGTTACATAATAGAACAGTTGGTTTCATGCTTACTTACAGTCTAAATTGCACTGTATTTCTGATCACTCTGTACAAACACTGAAAATTCCCAAGCTGTTCATAAAATGCTAGACACTGAAAGGGATAATTTCCTCCTAGATAGCACAGCTCTTTCAGGTTAACTCCATGATGGCACACTCTCAAAGTACTTGATTTATAAAAGAATATTAAAACTACATACAGGTCAGAAACATACAACAAAACTGACATAAAATGAGAAAGATGGAGAGATGACGATTTTAGCAAAGATCAAATGGGGAAAAGATTTTAAAACTGCTAAAGCCATTTAAAAAAAAATCCTAAATCTTGTATGCCATGCAATGGTTACAAATAAAAGGAAAGCTATTTATTTCTCTCGTAATAGTTGAGAATTGGAAATAGGAGTGAAGATTATCTTTTTCTGGCAGATGGATTGGTGACTTAATGCCAGAGGAAAACGACTCTCTCTGGGATTCCTTGCCATTGTCATATGGCTTGTAGAGTGTCTTGACTATTGCCGGATTGGAGTTTATTTGGATTTGGGAAACTCATGTCCAGTAGGAGTATCTGGAGGACTTTCTCTCTGAGGCCTAAGTGTTTCCACCAACCCCACTCACATTAGTGTCAACTGATTAGTGGAATTTTTCTGGCTACTGGCTCAGAATGCTGGCACAACTTTGCATCCAGGGCCGGCTCCAGGCACCAGCGTTCCAAGCAGGTGCTTGGGGTGGCAATCTGCAAGGGGCGGCAGTCTGCGTGCCATTAGGGCGTTTCCGCGGTGGCGGCAATTCTGCGTCAGCCGGTCTCTTCAGCCGCCCGCGGTGGCAAATCAGCGGCAGCTTCTATCGTCAGCCGCTCACGGCGGCGGCTATTCGGCACGCTGCTTGGGGCAGCAAAAACAGTAGAGCCGGCTCTGTTTGCATCCAAAGTGTTCTGTTGGCTTCAAGGAACCTTTTGTGCACAGTAATGAAAGTATATCCTTTAGAATATGTGTGTGCATTCTCTCTCTCTCTCTTTTCTTTCTTCCTCTCTCTCCCTTATAGAGAGAGAGAGTGGCACAAGCAACTTGCTTTTTTTATTTTTTATTTAATTACAGAGGCGCTTAGGGGCCCCAGCAGGACTGGGGTCCCATTGTGCTATCTGGAGTACAAATAGCGAGAGACAGAGTTGACAATCTAAACAGATAAGACAGACAAAGGATGGGTGGGGAAACAGGCTCCGCCTGCGGAAGTGATTTGTACAAAGTCACACAACAGGTCGTGACAAAGCCAGGAATAAAATCCAGGTTTCCTAACCCCCCGGTCAGTACCCTATCAATTACACCATTGCTGATAGCTGCTTTGGAATACCCTAGCCATTCTATAGTTTGAAATTTTATTACCTCACTTTCTAGCCAAACGATACACATTTTGCTTCAGTATTGAAAAGTGGGTTAATAGCTATGAAGGTATCAAATTCTCATCTTTAATCCCCACACAACTTGACACTGGTTGTGTACAATTCATGTGAATCTTCTCTTTTCAGTTCCTGCTGCAATTTAAGATTGAGCCAAACGGGGTCCAAAGTGTTTCACACTCTTATTTTAGAGACTGCCATTTTTTATCACTTAAAGAACAAAGCTCCCACCTTTCTAGATTGCCCGGGAGCAGTTTATTTCAGGGAGGTTGGCCCTTCCCGGTGGGAGCTTCATTTTGTACACAGGAAATCTATGAAATATTTATCCTGAATCAAACTGTTCGCTACTTCTGCATCTGCCGTGACAGAAAGGGGATCCTGGTCAATGAATTCTGAACAAAAATATTCAGACACTTATCAAAAGTCTCTCTGATAATGTTTCCCATTTAAGAGGATTCCTGGATCTCTAATTAGGGGACATGGGTTACTAAGTTTGATTTATTACTTCAGAAATTACACTGTTGGCAGAGTGCACTAATATATTTTAAAAATTGTGTTACTCAGGGTGTATTTCATATCATAATGTTCTCTTCCCCTAGCTTTTGCCAGTGTTTGTGTGAGACCGAGAGACACCTTTTATTGAAAAATAGATGTGTTTTTATCGCCTGCAACGCCCTGTTAAGTAAAGCCCATTAGCAAGGACAAAATGCCTTTGAAGACCATCCCTTGACATGGAATGTTTACAGACTGAAATGTGAAACCCGTTGCTTTGCTTAAAAAAAAAAAATTGTAACAAAAAGACTTCATTGCTGATCTGTCAATCCCTATAGGTTTTTCTCATGACTTCAAGTGCTGAAATGCCCTGTTTGTTTCTGTTTATTTCCCAAGAAAGCTTATTTTTCCACCTGTCTACACTGGCTTTGCAGATAAATTTCAAACATTTGAAAATTCCTTCCCCCTTCCCTCCTTCCCCAGGGACCCAGAACTCAAGTTCCAGCCCAAAGCCAAATGTCTACACTGCAGTTTTATAGCCCCACAGCATAAGCCCAAGTCAGGTGACACAGCCCAGTGGTGGATGTTTCACTGCAGTTTTAGATGTCCCTATTAGGCCCTGTTTTAGCTGCGGCTCTGTAGGTGTTTCTTACAACTGTATTAAGTGAAGGGTGCATTCATACCCAATCTCAAAGAGGTTTGTGATTCATGCACTCAGCAGTGGCTCTCAGCATAGCACTGTGCTGTAGCTATCTCTGGTTAAGATCAGGGAGAAAGGTGTGTGTGGCCGGTGTATCTTGAGAGTATTGTGATATGCTAGATAAATCACCTCCAAAGGGTGGTAGTTTTTGACCAATACTACCAGTACTATGGTTTGTAGACTGCAGAGTGGCTGTATGGCCATTCTCTATTCTGGTTTGATGTTTGCATATGTGGATTAGCAGAGGGCAGTTGAGGCACTCAAAGAACCATGGTATGTTCAATGTATCACTTGGCTTCACAATTGTACACAACAGTAATATATACTGTTATATCTCTCTATCTATCTTTTCTTTTTACATAAAACCACAGGTGGAGTTGCAATCCATGGGATAAATATCTTCATAATGGACCTATTCTACATTCTAGACCTAAGATCTGCGTCAAACACCCTTTTTATCCCTTTTTTATCCCCCTTTTTATTCCAAAAAATGTTTCCTTCTTCCCTTTCTAGTCCAATTGCATTTCCCCTTTCCCCTCTGGAAGTATGTCATGCAAAGATTGTCACTGGGAATGGGAATTTAACTCTGAAAAATAGACACAAATATTACTCAGGGCTGGCTGAACTTTTCATTACAGGGTAGCTAATTTACTTGGCTAGTAACATGGAAAATAAAGTGAGTATTGTGACAGACCCAGACCAGTGGGGTAAAGGAGTCTGCTCTTATTGGGATCCAGGAAGTGGGCGGGCGAAGCTCGCCCACTGCTAAAGGATCCCCCCCCAGCCTAAGGGGGAGATCCACAGGACCTGGGAAGCCAAATAATTACGGGGGACAACTAATGAAGAACAGGGACGGGAGTGCGGTCAAAGGGTCAAACGAAGGGAACCGGACGGGGACACCGAGCAGAGAACCCCGGACAGGTACAGGAGTCTGGTCCTATTGGGATCCAGGAAGTGGGCGGGCAAAGCTCGCCCACTGCTAAAGGATCCCCCCCCCAGACTAAGGGGGAGATCCACAGGACCTGGAAGCCAAATAATTACGGGGGACAACTAATGAAGAACAGGGATGGGAGTGCGGTCAAAGGGTCAAAAGAAGGGAACCGAACGGGAACACCAAGCAGAGAACTCCAGACGGGTACAGGAGTCTGGTCCTATTGGGTCCAGGAAGTGGGCGGGCTAAAGCTTGCCCACTGCTAAAGGATCTCCCCCCAGCCTAAGGGGGAGATCCACAGGACCTGGAGGTCAAATAATCACGGGGGACAACTAATGAAGAACAGGGACGGGAGTGCGGTCAAAGGGTCAAAAGAAGGGAACCGGACGTGGACACCGAGCAGAGAACCCTGGACAGGTACAGGAGTCTGGTCCTATTGGGATCCAGGAAGTGGGCGGGCAAAGCTCGCCCACCGCTAAAGGATCCCCCGCCAGCCTAAGGGGGAGATCCACAGGACCTGGAGGCCAAGTAATTACGGGGGACAACTAATGAAGAACAGGGACGGGAGTGCGGTCAAAGGGTCAAAAGAAGGGAACCGGATGGGGACACCAAGCAGAGAACCCTGGACAGGTACAGGAGTCTGGTCCTATTGGGTCCAGGAAGTGGGCGGGCAAAGCTCGCCCACCGCTAAAGGATCCCCCGCCAGCCTAAGGGGGAGATCCACAGGACCTGGAGGCCAAGTAATTACGGGGGACAACTAATGAAGAACAGGGACGGGAGTGCGGTCAAAGGGTCAAAAGAAGGGAACCGGACGGGGACACCAAGCAGAGAACCCTGGACAGGTACAGGAGTCTGGTCCTATTGGGTCCAGGAAGTGGGAGGGCTAAAGCTCGTCCACTGCTAAAGGATCTCCCCCCAGCCTAAGGGGGAGATCCACAGGACCTGGTGGTCAACTAATCACGGGGGACAACTAATGAAGAACAGGGACAGGAGTGCGGTCAAAGGGTCAAAAGAAGGGAACCGGACGTGGACACCGAGCAGAGAACCCTGGACAGGTACAGGAGTCTGGTCCTATTGGGATCCAGGAAGTGGGCGGGCAAAGCTCGCCCACCGCTAAAGGATCCCCCGCCAGCCTAAGGGGGAGATCCACAGGACCTGGAGGCCAAGTAATTACGGGGGACAACTAATGAAGAACAGGGACGGGAGTGCGGTCAAAGGGTCAAAAGAAGGGAACCGGACGTGGACACCGAGCAGAGAACCCCGGACAGGTACAGGAGTCTGGTCCTATTGGGGTCCAGGAAGTGGGCGGGCAAAGCTCGCCCACCGCTAAAGGATCCCCCCCGCAGCCTAAGGGGGAGATCCACAGGACCTGGAGGCCAAGTAATTACGGGGGACAACTAATGAAGAACAGGGACGGGAGTGCGGTCAAAGGGTCAAAAGAAGGGAACCGGATGGGGACACCGAGCAGAGAACCCTGGACAGGTACAGGAGTCTGGTCCTATTGGGATCCAGGAAGTGGGCGGGCAAAGCTCGCCCACCGCTAAAGGATCCCCCCCCAGCCTAAGGGGGAGATCCACAGGACCTGGAGGCCAAAAAATTACGGGGGACAACTAATGAAAAACAGGGACGGGAGTGCAGTCAAAGGGTCAAAAGAAGGGAACCGGATGGGGACACCGAGCAGAGAACCCTGGACAGGTACAGGAGTCTGGTCGAAGGCAAATATACTGGCCACTGGATGAATAGTTTTCTGTTCCCTGAGTGACCAGAGCAGGGGCTGCACTAGGGCAATCAGGAACCTGCTAGAACCAATTAAGACAGGCAAGCTAATTAAGACACCTGGAGCCAATTAAGAACATACTAGAATCAATTATGGCAGGCAGACTAATCAGGACACCTGGTTTTAAAAGGATCTCCCATCAGTTAGTGGGGGGTGTGCGCAAGGAGCGGGGAGTTAGAAGGTGTGCTGTTGGGGGACTGAGGAGTACAAGCAGGAGGAAGATCCTGCTGTGAGGATAAAGAAGGTGCTGGGGCCATGGGGAAGTAGCCCAGGGAGTTGTAGCTGTAGCTGTCACGCAGCTGATACAGGAGACATAGACAGCTGCTATCCACGGAGCCCTGGACTGGAACCCGGTGTAGAGGGCGGGCCCGGCCCGGGTCCTCCCCCATACCCTTAACTCCTGATTGGACACAGGAGAGTTGACGTGGTCTGTGAGAAACTCCAGAAGGGAAGGCCTAATTTGGAAAAGAGATCTGGCCTATCCCTGACCCACTAGGTGGATCAGCAGAGACTGCGGGGATTGTTCTCCATTTCCCCCATCCTGGCCAGTGATGAGGCTAGGTAGGTGAACAGCAGGTTTGAGCCTCCAGCAGAAGCACCCAAACTGAGCACTGCTGAGAACCTCTGAGGAGAGCAAATCTGCCAAAAAGTGCAGGACCCACCAAGGCAGAGGAGGAACTTTGTCACACTATGTATTAATAATATGCAATACTACCTATTTCTTTGTGGTTACTTATCCTGATTCCAGTGAGGTGAATGAGAGTTTTCCCCTGGCTTTAAAGGAGCAGATCCTTACTAAGTACAAGGTAACATTCTTTCAGTTTCCACTCAGGTTTAGAAAATAGAAACAGCCTTGTACTTATTTAAGCATTTGGCAGACATTGTACCTATAGTAATTAAGCTTGAGTTCCCGTTTCAGTTATAATCCCCTTGTGTTGTATAACAGGGTGCAGGATCTGATATTAATTAATCAGGAAGGTAAATATAAAAGCCTGTGTTTAGTATATTGTTAATCTGCAGCTGGACATAGGAGACAACTATGTTCAGCTCCCTGATTCATTATTGAGTAGAGGGATGCATCCTGCGTTTCAAAGGACTTTCATAGGCATAGTTGTATCCCCCTCACAATCAAACAGAGAGGAATAGTCACCTGGCTCCAAGATGGAGTGGGCAGGTACTCCTTACTAAAGATGTCAAAAGTGGGAGTTGTTCTAGGACTTGTTGAGGGGTGACAGGAGGGAAAGGAGAGTGGCTGGCTGCGGGGAGAGTTGTAGAAAACTTGATGCCAACTTCAGCCTAAGTTTGCAAATCTTTCATGACCATGAGCTGAGATTCTCGGACGATAAACTTCAAGCCCAGCTTGACTTTGAGCATGGTCCAGGTTCGCTGCAAATACTTCACCCAGCCTTAGTTTTTAGGCTTTTTTTAAAAGCCACCCCACAGTGTGATGTGACACTGGAGATAAATGGTTATTCTGCCCCCAAAGCCAGGTAAATATGCTTTGCAATTCTAATGAAGCCATTATGTGATACTGGTGTCCTTTAAAACAAGACAATTAGTGTAAGCAAGTAACAAAGAGAAAATATCCTAGTGTGATAGATATGGCAATTTCCTGCAATATCCTTGGAAGACCTTATTGTATTAAGTTTATGTAGCATTGTGGGCTGGGATAGTGTGTAACCTTGCTGGGGGGGAGATATGACAGATGTGAGGCCTGGGAGATCAAAAGATTGTATTGAAAATTTGCCAGACAAGTATGGACTTTTGGAACAGTGTGTTAATGGATTTCTTGGGGAATCCCTGGGAAGCAGTCAGTGCAAATTCCCCAATTCCAGTTATGCAAAAATGCAGCCATTTAATACTATACCCTGAGGAGAGCATGACTGTCTGCTGATTACCTGTTACAGAATACCGAAATAAAATGCCCAAGCTGTATAAACCACTACGTCTCCGACAAGCTTTGATTGTGGTTCTCGGTCTAAGGCAGATGAACTTGCAACCACAGGGAAAACCCAGTTGAGGGTTTTGAAGCTTTGAAACCCACCAGAGCCTTAGTTTAGAGTTGTAGGTGATCTCCTATAAGTTTTTTAGAAGTCATGTAGGTTCCTTTATTGTTTTAATATGTTTTTTTCTGTAATGTTTTTACCTTAAGAATAAATGTGCTTGCTTAGAAGGAGATGTGCGGAAAATTGATGGCAATACATTGGTCATAACCCTTGGAGTATTGGTTGATCATAGGATGACTATGAGCCGCCAATGTGATATGGCTGGGAAAAAAGCTAATGCAGTCTTGGGATGCATCAGGAGAGGTATTTCCAGTAGAGATAAGGAGGATTTAGTACCGTTATACAAGGCACTGGTGAGACCTCACCTGGAATACTGTGTGCAGTTCTGGTCTCCCATGTTTAAGAAGGATGAATTCAAACTGGAACAGGTACAGAGAAGGGCTACTAGGATGATCCGAGGAATGGAAAACTTGTCTTATGAAAGGAGACTCAAGGAGCTTGGCTTGTTTAGCCTAACTAAAAGAAGGTTGAGGGGAGATATGATTGCTCTCTATAAATATATCAGAGGGATAAATACCAGAGAGGGAGAGGAATTATTTAAGCTCAGTACCAATGTGGACACAAGAACAAATGGATATAAACTGGCCACTAGGAAATTTAGACTTGAAATTAGACGAAGGTTTTTAACCATCAGAGGAGTGAAGTTTTGGAATAGCCTTCCAAGGGAAGCAGTGGGGGCAAAAGATCTATCCGGCTTTAAGATTAAACTCGATAAGTTTATGGAGGAGATGGTATGATGGGATAACATGGTTTTGGTAATTAAATATTCATGGTAAATAGGCCCAATGGCCTGTGATGGGCTATTAGATGGGGTGAGATCCGAGTTACCCAGGAAAGAATGTTCTGTAGTATCTGGCTGATGAATCTTGCCCATATGCTCAGGGTTTAGCTGATCGCCATATTTGGGATCGGGAAGGAATCTTCCTTCAGGGCAGATTGGAAGAGGCCCTGGAGGTTTTTCGCCTTCCTCTGTAGCATGGGGCACGGGTCACTTGCTGGAGGATTCTCTGCTCCTTGAAGTCTTTAAACTATGATTTGAGGACTTCAATAGCACAGATATAGGTGTGAGGTTTTTTGCAGGAGTGGTGGGTGAAATTCTGTGGCCTGCGTTGTGCAGGAGGTCAGACTAGATGATCGTAATGGTCCCTTCTGACCTAAATATCTATGAAAATAGACTGCATAAAAGTCACTGCTTTCTAAGTGGCTGGGGATATTAGTGTAAAGCAGCGAGCTGTGTAGCCATAAAATCTCCAGTCATGAATGAGTGACATGTGGGTCTCCACCCAACAGAGGTGATGGCTGAGAAGCAGAAGCCTAAAGTGGGTTCCCTTGGTGGACCATGGAAGGAGAATACAGACGCAGTCTCCTGAAACCGTAACACCTAGTACAGAACAATAAACTGTAGCAGCAGGTGTTCGTGTTCCGCCCTGGCTAATGTACACTTTAATGTAAAGCCTAATGTACACTTTCAAGGCTAACTGTCATTTGCATTAGCTCCAAAGTCATCAGAAACAATCCAGCCCTGGAGTAAGCAGCCAAATTTATTGTCTTAATTGTCTTTCTCTAATCTCATTGTTTTGTTTTAAAAATACCTTCTTGTCCTAGTTTTTGAGTAGTCAGACTATTTGGCCAGGTTTTAGAGGGGATATAGATTATCTGACAGGGTAACTTTAGAGTCTCTTAAAATAAAGAAAGAGCTTGGCATAACCAAAGAGATCAGTCGTACTCCAGCCTGTTCCCCTGTGGAAGGGAGTGAAGGTGTGTTTGGCACAGGAATGTAATCAGTGGAGTTGTTCTATGATTTCTGCTGTGACCAAAGAATGTAGACTTCTAGCCTCTCGAGGAGTGAGAGTCCTTCTGATGGACAGTCCATAAGAGACCTGATAAGAATGGAGGTTTACAATCTTCCTGTTACAAATATATGCCTTCAGCCAGGCATGGGATAATTTAATGCAATAGTTTAAACTGTTTTTATGTAAAATAATTGTTTTATCTAAGCGTTTGTCTTATATGCAATGCAACACACGTCTTATATGCTCTGCAATGTTTTATTTTGGGAGTATCTTTAAATATTGATTCTTTGTAAAGAGATTGTCTGTTTGATGCATGCTATCCAAATTAAGGACTGGCTGTAATCCATCTCTTCTGAGAGATATTGGGGGTAAAATCCTGGTCCACTATGGTCTAGTCCTGCTTCTGCATTGATCAAGTATGTGAGCTAAGCATGCAACAGTGTTGCTGGTTATATACAGATTGTGGATCTGGGAAAGACTGTGATGCTGGCTATGTAATACCCTCATTCTTAAAAAGCGAGGTGGTGGGGTGGAGTTCCATCTGCAGCAAAAGAAAAGCTAGCAAATATCATCCCACCTGTCAGAGGAAGTTTCACCGTGTATTTCGAATGACCTTGGAACAACAGAAAGGAATGTTAACAAGTTGGGAGGTACAAAACAGGGAGATAAATATTGCACGTACGTATATGTTCACAAATGTACTGAAATCTTAGTCACTTTGTTTAAAGTCCACCATCAGACTGAGATCATAAGGCCACCAATATCTGTAGTGACCAAAGTATGCAAGCTCAATTTGAAGTCCCATACCATGCTTCTGAACCTCTTGTTTAAACCAAATTGACCTAAACTAAGATTAAAACCTAGATCTTCTAAATGAAAAATTGTTAGGAGATGGGCAGGAACCAGAGCATCAAATCCAATCCTCCTGCTTACTCTAATTTTAGAGAATCACAGGAGTGTTTGAATTCAGATTCCTCTCCATTTTTTTGCTTGTGGGCCAGATCCAATACCAGAAAAGGCTGTACATTCCAGCTCCAGGCTGGATATGTCCAAATGTGGCAGAAATCTCTCAAGAAAAGCTAACTGATCTAGCAAAATCTCTATCATTTTGGTTCATAAAAATTAGAAATAGACTGAATGACCTAATAGGGCTTTTCCATCTCCCTGCAACAGTCAGGGAACAGCTTATGCGATTTCAGCACTCTTTGACAAGTACCATAGCTCTGGTTCAGTTTGAGCCCAACCTCCAAATGTTAGGCTAAATCTGATTTGGACCAAACATTGTCTCCTTGACCCATCACACTTTATTACATTCATGTGTTCACCAATCACACTTGAAAAACAACTACACTGTATCGCAGGAGGTAAAACAAGTTACCCTGAATTTGTGGTACAATGTGAATGACTGCTGGGAAAAGCTCTCCACTAAAAGGGATCACAGTAGGACTAAAAACCAGTGACATAAAATAAAGGAAATTAAAAAATCAGGCACAGGAAAAAGAAGTGATTGGTTGGAATAGGTTGTTCTTGTCAAATCAAATACATTGATTTCACTTGCAGCACCACTCTCAGGACATAACCCGTGGTCTGGCTGGCATGGCACTGCAGGAGGGGAAGCAGGTACCACAGAAGTCCTCATCCCCCCACCAAAAGTAAATGCAAACAACTGGAGAAAAAACTCAGATTGGGGATGGAGTTTGCATTGTAGCCCCTTTTGCCACATCTCCTCTATTCCTATGTAGGTAGAAATCTGGACATGATTCAATTCATTCAAATTTCCCTGCTTATTGTAATGCTGCTTTTTTTTGTATGGCAAAACCGATTAGCTACGTGCACAAGACTGTATGGCAAGACTGATTAGCTACATTCAGATAACCAAAATCGAGATTAGTGAGCCAAAGTGGGTATGTTCTGGAATGGCTTGATGTATGTCTGAGATGCCACCAGCAAATGATCTAGGCTGGCCCTGATTTACAATGCGGTCCACAGTTTGCAACTGGTGTCAGCATCTGGGGGAAAGACAAGCTTTATGAGTTGCTCCTTTGACATGTTGTTGACTAGCTGAGTGAATGTTGTCAGTACACTACCAGACATCAATTTGTCAGTCCCCTGGTCTGATTAGCAACATGAAATTCTGGTGCTAAAACCCTTGGATACCTTTAGATGTTCACATTGCAAATCTCTTGTAAGCTTTTCTGGTCTCTGTTAAAAGCAACTCTGCTAAAGTACAGAATTGGGGGAGGGATAGCTCAGTGGTTTGAGCATTGGCCTGCGAAACCCAGGGTTGTGAGTTCAATCCTTGAGGGGAACATTTAGGGATCTGGGGCAAAAATTGGGGATTGATCCTGCTTTGAGCAGGGGGTTAGACTAGATGACCTCTTGAGGTCCCTTCCAACCCTGATATTCTATGAATTAACTTTGTTACATATAAATGGCAATCTCTAGACTGGTAGAGGCAACTGCTTTTAGTTTAGCCTATTTTTTTGTGTGCAACACTTATTTCCCCTCAGAAGAAAAACTGGTAAAATAGGGCTATTAAAATAGGCTGTGCTTTCGCAAATACGTTTTGGACTTTTCTTGTGTTCTCTTTCCCATTGAAATTGTGAAGCTCTAATGTTCACGAAAGTGAGTCTTGTTGATCTGGCTTGAAGTAGACACAGTGCAGGCGGGCACCTCTAACAAACCTGCATTGCACGCTCTGTCAGTACTCCTCCGCCTTCACCTGCAAAACTCCCTCATATTCCAATCCTACATTTCTTACAAGGAGTGTTGCCAACCAACTCTGCAATGGTACATGAGGTGAACAATCATTCATTCGAGTGAGCGACTTGCCCACCATAGTTTCTGATTCATACTAGATTGGACCCTCAGTTTGCAGATGAAACTTTGGCCAATTTAAACCACAATATCACCTCGTCTCCATATTGTTTGCAAGGTCAACATATTATTTTCATGCAGCATGGCTCCAAAATATGCATTTTTCATCATTTGCTTATTACTCGATGACATCAGATTGTCACCTTACACAAAGTCATAGAGTGCTGCATTTTAAAAAGAATTAGGGCTAGATAGTGTCATGGCCCTGCAGGGCTATAGAGGGGAGAGAGGGAATGTAAGATGCTGCTCCACGCAGACCCAGCGTGGGCTACCTATATCACTATTCGTGGCACAGATACAGGCCAGCCCCACTGGATTGCTATTTCCACTTGCTCATGGAGGAAACTAGATGCAGAGATGAAGGAAGAAGGAGGCACGCCTCGGGGCCCTAATTCATCCTGGGGTGTTCGTTACTTCCCACCGCCCAACACAGATATAATGAGGTTAAGTGGTGTCCGTATAAAATAAGTAAGAACTACTAATTATTCATCAAGGAAAGCTTTTAATGATTTTCTACTATAATAACAGCATAAACAAAACAAGAAAAGAGAAACCAAAGACCAACACTGAATAAGAATTAATACAAAAGGCAGATTATACTGAAGACAAGCACAAGTACAAGTAATATTGTGGACTATTTGCGAGTTCCTGAACAGTGACTCTACATATGCTGGTCTTGGAAGGGTATAATAAAAACCCCAAAGACAAGCATAGGTAAAACTATTGTTCACCAGCCCTATATTTCTGGTGTTTTTAAAGGCAACATAAAGCTGATGAATGACAGCACGACATGCATTTGCTAGGACTATGCAAAAGACAACCAATAACACATGCAAAGCTAATATGCATCAGCCATCTACTACTGATTTTATACTATGGTATCGATACGACTATGATCAATTTGGCTCGAGCGACCAGACCTTTTTTACTCTATAGACTTACCCTGCATTCGTCCGAAAAATACCTTACCCTTCAGTCAGCCGTTTTCTGCACTGGCCAGGTATAGACAGTTGAGAAGTGCACGTCCCTTCTGTTCAGGTGGTGTGGGTCAGGTATGACCAACGAGAGACACACGCTTTCGTGCCCTCGCCTTTTTATCTGGTCTGACAGTCGTGTTTTAGAACAGATCAACCAATCAGGGTGGGCCACATGGTTTATGTGGTTGCCCTCATTGTATCATTAATTTTTTAGGCCGAACTATTTTCTGTAGCCAATCAGATTTTGAATGTGGGTAATTTTGGATTGATAAGTACATAGCGATTTATGCTAACTCCTATCTGGTTGCCTCATTTCCTGACCACAAGTCACAAGCATAAGCTTTATTTTTGCAAGGCTTGCATTTTGCAGAATACGGAAGTTTGAGGCCTAACAATTGCAATACTTCTGTTTTGTTCAAGCTTGACATGACAGTTGTTCAATTTATTCACACCAGAGAGGTTGGGGGAAAAGAGGGGTAGAGAGTGAGTAGAGTATTGGCTCCACCCACCCACGAGTGGGTCAGCCAAGGAAGCCAGTCCAGCATGAAGTAAATTGCAGCTTGCGCCAGGACCATGTTGGGAGCAGGGAAGGAACCATAGCTATCTGATCTATAAGGTGCCCAGTCACAGTACTAGGTCACAGCCATCACATATATTGTTGACTGCCTAAGACGCATGGCTTGGTCGCAAATCCCCAGCCAGCTCTGTAGAAGTAGTGATTTTAAAAAATCATTTTCAATAAATATGAATTCAAAATGAATTCTAATTAAAATATTCATCTATTCTTCCAATTCCTTTTCTAAAAATATTTTTTTACTTTATTTTCAGACCATTACTGAAAATTAATAGACCATCTGACACTGCAGCATCATAAAGTCTGTATCCACTTTTTATAGACCGGCAGGTTCAACTCCAGCAGCTCTCCATCTGTTTGCAGATTGTTTTTTAAACTGATGTGATACCTGAGGTGCAGAGGAGAGAGACAATAATTAACAGTGTATCCCACAGCATGTTAGGGAGTAATTAATCTCTGTGTGTGCGTGCACACATGAACACCTTTATACATCAATGCATATATTTAAATTTCTGCTACACGGATTATTTTTCAATATTTCGGTTTTCATTAACTTGCAATGGCTGCCTCGCACAGAAAGGACTTAAAATGGGCATCCCCATCTGCACTGAGGAGACTAGGAGATGTCAACAAAATATTTTTCACTTTTCACATTCCTATCTTTCTCCACCATGTCCCTGGAAAAATACCAGCTTTTATCTGGTCGAAGCACAGGTCTAAAATTGGTCTCTGGAAACCTGTGAGATAGAATCATGACTGTTGCATATACTCTTAAGCACTAAGGCTGAATGGAAAAAAAATCATACTGCTGAAAAAAGAGAACAGAAAAATATATATGATTACACCCACATGTGAACATGGAAGACAAGTATGGAATGTGATTTTTATTTATTTACGTGTGTGTACGTATATACTGTGTTATAGTTATTGTATTTGTATTTATATATAAGACAGTGTTCACACATAATATTGGTAGTTTTGCACAGCTCCAGAGAGACTCTAAAATAAAAGCAGCATGGTTTATTGGACCTCTTATTTTTTTTCAAACATGAGAGTCTAAATTTAGGTACCTAAATCTATTTATAGGCACTAAAGTAAAAAAGGCCTTATTTTCAGAGGTGCTGAGCATCCATGATTTCCACTGACTTCTGTTAAGATTAGGTCTTTTTGTTTTGAAAAGCAGCTGTTGGAGGAGGCGGTGACTTGGCTAGCTAGCAAATAGTCAAAGACAATTGAAACACCTGTGTGCCAGACAAGTACAGCTTGTGCCAGTGTGTGGAGATGCTGTTGATCTTTCTGATTTGCTATGTAAGTTCTCTGAGTATGTGGAGGAGGGGAACTCAGTGGCAACAGTGTGAGTGGTACCCCACAACACATTTATAAAGCATTTTTTCTGTTTGTTCCTCGCTTTTTATTGTGTTCTCCTTTGTAGATTTGTTTTGTTTTTTCTCCTTCATGCAAATGTTGCTGAAATGATACGTAATCTAAAACAAGGCAGTTGTTTTGAGAGTGTAGACGTTATAGCTCTGACTAGACACTTGTTCAAGGATTTTGGCTGTGCGTAGGCAAGGTGGAAATTTCAATAGTGGTTCATCTTATATTTGCAGTGTTTGATTTGACAGTAGGTTGTGTGAGTGACACATACTTTACTAAACAACAGTTTAGGCAGGCACAAATGCCATAATCCTGAGCCCAGAGAATCTCAGTTATATTGCTAAACCTTGATCTTTGCTCTGAAATTTCTTATACACACACACATGCGCGCACACACACGCACAAGCCAATAATGCATTCATCCATTAAGAGAAAAAAAACTTGCTTGCCTTTTCCTTTTATGTCTGTTTATTCCAACAATTAAACAAAAAATGTTCTACTTTGAGCCTCACTCAAATGTTTTCAGGTAATAAAATAAAGGAGAAACAATAATCTAATGCAGAACTGATTTAGACACGTTTACATGTCATTAAGAAACCAAAAGGTTTATTCATGCATTAGTTCTAAGTGATTGTAAAAATGAATATTAACTCCATAAACAACTGCATGTAGGGGCTACTGTTTTCCAGCTGCTCTGTACACAATAAAAGTACCCCGGTGTTTAAATTTTCCCCTCCAGTAGTCAAGGGCCAAGAAAGCAGGGAAGTCCAGAAACCACCTTTTAGAATATGAAAACTATCATCTGTGCAGTAGAGAGCAGCATGCCACGAACTGTGAACTTCAAGAGAGGTGGTTAGAAGTAATTCTATATAAGTAAATAGTAAGCTGGTACAGATTGTGGGGCTCTTCATAAAGTGATAAGCAGAAAAAGTTAATGTCCACATATCAGTTCTTCCCTGTCACTGTAGCTTGTGCTATGTTGACTATGTTTGAGCTTTTTGGAATGGTCATCTACAAATACGTTTTTTTCAGTTGTGGCCAAGCTAAAATTTTCAAAGGTAAGACAGGTAATAATTTCAAAGTTTTGTTGTTTACCAGTCTGTTAGCAGCCAAAAAGCAAGATTTTATCTATGAGAGCTAGTCAGAAACCGGAATTTCCATCCTGCAGGAAATTCTGATGTCAAAATTTTGTTTTCATTCCAAACCGGAACAAATAGTCAAACTGGCATTTCTCACAGAACAGAAATTAAAAATAAAAATCAGAAACAATGACCACTTTTGTTTCTATAATGTTGAAATATTAATGTAATAAAAATAAAATGAAGGTGAAGTGTTTACCTTATCAAAATGAAATATGAGGGTAAACAATTTGTTTCAACGCTTCCCATAGCGATATTCTTTGAAATTAATATGGTCCCATGAAACGGTTTCATTTTGATGAAACAGCACTTTCTGTTGGAACATTGTTCTATCAAATTTTTCTACCGGCTCCATTGCTCATTAAGTTCTATTGGGTTTATTTGCTTTAAAATGTTAGTGTAGTGTTTTCACATCATGGATGAAATGTTATGAGAAGAACAGGCTCGGTTCTGTCCAAGTAGCTCTTGTTTCAACAGATCATCTAAAGCTACAGCTCAGCAAAAACCCATCTTTATTGACTGTAAGAAAGCATCTAATAGTGTTCACGAGAAACCATGTGGAATATTGCTAGAAGCTATGGGATATTAGACAAGCTGATCAAAATAATGAGTTTATATGATAGAAGTAGATGCATGGTAAGATCCGATACAGGCCTGGGTCAGTATTGTGATTGGAGTTAGACAAGGGTGCGTGTGTTATCATCAATCCTCTTGACACTAGCAATAGACTGGATGATGAAGTGGGCAACAAAAGGCATAGTGGATGGCATAAAAAGTGAGACCTTGACTTTGCTGATATTTCTTTACTAAGTGTGAGGAGGAACAGAATGATGACTCTTACATCACAGGTGGAACAGAAAGCAGCAAAAATGGGATTGAAAATAAATGCAGAGAAAAGAGATTATGAAAGTGTGAAATTGGAGAACAAATGTAAAGTTGTATGTGGCTAAAAAAAGAAATAAAATACTGGGGGAGTGATGATATCTGAAGGTGACTGCAATAAAAATATTCATATGAGATTAGGAAAACCAAACATCACTTTTGGAAGGATGAGCCACATGGTTAAACAGAGATCTCTACACCAAACTGAAGGTTAGACTATATCATGCAATTGTACTGAGTTCGCTACTGTACGGAGTAGTGACTTGGCCAATGAGCTGCTCACAAAAAGAGATTGGGGCTGCCCATCGCAGATGGCTGAGGAAGGTGCTACACATTTCATGGCAAGACAGAATAACACATGTAAGAGAAATAACAGGGCATGTAAGAAAAATATCAACAACGAAAGAGGCTCAGGTGGTTTGGACAAGTACGCCATGGAAGATGGGGGACATGCTGAGTATGCGCTGAATTGGGTACTGTTGGAAAGAGCAGAGTGAGGAAGGCCAGGGAAGAACTGACAGAGGCAGTGACAGAGGACATTGGCATCACTTGGGAAGAATTCCCACAACAATGGTGACCGTATCAGTGGAGAAACTGGACACTGCCCGATATGCCAGTGGCACAGGAGGGCGTAGGGTAAGGTAATCTCACCTCATAGCTTTTGTGTGTTGTCACATTGCTTGTATTGTGATCTGCTGTAATTCAGCTCGTGTTGCTTGAAGCTTTTAAAACCAGACTGGACAAAAAGGAATGTAATGTGTAGTAGGGAACAATTGGCAGGGGAATGGACTGAATGACCTACAATAACTAGCTTTTTTTCTAGCTGTAACTACTATTATTCTGTGATGTGAGTTGAGAAAAGGCAGTATGTCAATGTGCTCTGGTTAAGTCTTTGCTAGTCAAGTATTGTGGTCACAATTGTTACCACACTGGATGAAGACCTAGATTGTGAGCAGGAGACCTTTTGTTTACATCCCATTGTTTTCTTTCTCTGTCTCTTTCCAGTTCACGACCAAGTGGTCGTTGAAAAGAAAAGATGGGTCAGCTCTTCGCTCTCGCTTTATATTCCTTGTTAACGAGATAACTCTCACCATTTTCTTCCTACAGAGAATTGCAATCTTTACGAGCTCTTCTGGGGGGACCACTCCTGTTCTGATTGTTCCCGTTTATAATTAAAAGTAGCCTAGCTATTGACACCGACCTCTCCCCCCCCCCTGCAATTGCTAAAGATAGATCAGAAGGATTAACATCAATTACAGATGGGTAACAGGTGAGGAAAAGGCCTGAATTAAATAGATCCTTCAAAGAATTTCTAGAAATAATAAGGGCTTATGTTGAGAAAAGCTTACTAAACATCATTAGTCACCAATGAAGACTCTAACAGAGCGAAAACAGCATGAAGGCAACTGTGAAAAATCAAGTATTTGAGTACAGGGCTGAATAAAAATGTATAAAAGAGCCTGAAATGTTACAGAGAGCACAGTTGGAATCTCCTCCTTTCCTGATTGTTGCTAATCCAGGAAAGCAGTGAAAGGATGCCAGAGCTATGCATATCTCATTGAGAGGCAAGGCTTCTTGTTTCTGTTCTCAACCTAGTCTGCATGTCACCTGAGAGCACATTAAAGAAATCAGAAAAACAGACTCACTGTTTCAAAAATGATAACTCCAAAGGAAGCAGAGTCCCAGGCAGGCTGATCATTTGGCACTACAGTGAGGGGGAGTGGAAGAAGGGGGAATCCAATGTAATAGCTGAACACTTTGTTATTTAAAGTACCCACTCATCCAAATGTGCTTGATTTCGGACCAGAGAAGGGAATTCAGTGCTTACCTCACCTAATGATAGTCCCCGTCTGTGGCTTTAAGACAGACTACTAACTAGGAGAAGGCAATCAGTTGTATTATAAACCTGTGAATTCAAAGTGTATTGATAAGAAGAGAGCTGCCTGTCAATACTTGCACATTTAGCGCTGCTGGCACTCCATGATGACATAGAATAACAAAATATTAGTAAATAATTGTCCCTCCTTGTTTACATCCTTCTGTCACTTGAAGGCAGGTTTTGTATCCCCCACCTCCTGACCTATAGCTGTTGCTTAGCTTAGCTATGCATATTTGGCTAATTTAATCTTCCATTTGAAATCATTCCCTCCTGCCCATAATCATTTGTCTTGCTTTCTCTGAACGCCTTCCAGTTTGTCTACATCTTTCTCATACTGAGGGTGCCCGGAACTGAATAATTCAAATGTGCTTGCACCAGAGCTGTATAGAGAGGGACTATCCAGCTCCCTCCACCAATGGTAATCTCTAAATTATTTTTAGCGTCTAGTACCATATATTTTTCCAAGAAACAGAATCGCTGTGGTATCTGCAGCATTTAAGTCATGCCAACACATTCTGAAATGCCATTCTGGCACTTTTTTGGGGACCTGTAATAGCGTTCCAATACTATTACTTACCAGAATTGCATTCCAGAATGTCTTTTTTTTATTGGCACTGGAGCAACGAGTACTTGAAATGTGCAGAAGTTTAGGAAATGTGCCACCTGCAGGGGCACAACCAGAATTTTCCTGAGGAAGGGGCCTCAGTGCTGCCTCCCTTTCCCTGTATCAAGCCCCAAGTTCTCTTTCCCCACATTCTCCCACTGCACCAAGCCCCATGCACTTCCCCCCCAGCTGCCTCTGCACCCCGCTCCACATTCTCCCACCTGCACCCAGTTCCACACACACACACTCCTTGTGCTGCTCCACACCCAGCCCTGCAGTCTCCCCATCCCACATCCAGCCCAAGCTCTTACTCAGAGAAGTGGTCATGTTGAAGAGCACCATCCTTACCATGGGCCAGGCAGTTCTGGGAGCCCCAGAACCCATCCTCCTTCCATGTCTCTGCTTTCCCAGGAAGCACCAAAAGCCTGGATTCAATCTTCCCATCCTTCTGGAGACTAGGGATTCCTGGTGCCTCCTGCTCTGCTTCTCCCTGTGGTCTGGGGGTCCCAGTGCCCATGGATGCTTGAAAGGTGAGGAGGCCATGCAGGTGCATTGGAGCACCACTCAAATTTAGCCCAGACACCCCTTTACCAGGACAGGCCAAATCTGAGTGGCGTTGCCACCTGGTTCCCAGAGTTGCAATCCCACTCAAATTTGGCCTGCCTATCCCCCTGTCCTGATAGAGGGACAACTGGGCCAAGTCTGAGTGAGTGGTATTGCGACCTGGTGTACAGGGTTTCAGTGCCACTCAAATTTGGCCCAGCCACCCTCCATCCTGATGGAAAGGTGGCCAGCCCAAATGTCCAGTTCTGGTCTAGGCCAAGTGGGGGAGGGATGGGCCTACGCCCCCTAACCTTTGTTGTGCTACTGGTCACCTGATCCTTGCTTCCCTCTGGTTCCTGATCTTTCACCTTGTTCCTGACCATCAGCTACCAACCCTGGCTTTGAACTCCGGCTCAACCGTTGGCTGTGGCATTTGGTATCTGACCACAGCTCTGATCCTCAGCTTTGATTCCTGGTCCTGACTGGCTTTACTCCCTGGCTCCGGTATTTGGCCTTTGACTCTGGCTCTGACCCTGCTTTCATTCACTGACCTAGACACCTCCTCTGATCACTAGGCCAGACAGCTTACTTCCTGGTTCCTAACACCATGTGTGAAGGATCATTTTAGCAAGGCATGGCAGAAAATTAGCTAAGTTCTAACATTCACTCATTACCTTCTGCTGGTGTTGTATGACTTTGTGAAAAGTAGAGATTATAAAAAAAACAACAACCCACATCAATGCAACTGATTAATACAGCATCTAGTCAGACACTGTCTTATTTCTGATGGGTTTCCAGTTGTTTGGAAGGTCTTTAGTTGGGAAGCTAAGTGTAAAGGTGATTTCAATGGCTACAGGTGCCTTCAGGCTGAATAAATAGCGATCACCAAACCTCAGGGGGTGTTTATGGTTTTCTGACTCTCCCAATTGACGGTGGGGTAACAGATCCTCCCCATTTCCTCCTCATACATACCCAGCTGGTCCACAAAACCATAACCTAATTGCCTTCCTAACACACTGTAAGACACCCCTTCTCCTCCCCCCGATCTGTATTCAATCCTTCTCAGGCCTGACCTCCTACATCTGCTTGGGGAGCATCATATCTCCAGTCTCTTAGGCAAGTTTTGCCATAAAAATCTTGCATCCAGGAGCAAGACAAGATTTTAAAGTACAAATTTCCTAGTGCCATCAAAGACTGGAGCACTGCTGGCCCTGTAATTTAGAAAGGAAATCAAAAGAGTTGTAAAAAGGGAGGATAAATTTAAATGGATTAATGGAGACCTGTGATATACAGAAACATCTGTTCCTCTCTAAAAAAGAAAAGGAGTGCTTGTGGCACCTTAGAGACTAACCAATTTATTTGAGCATAAGCTTTCGTGAGCTACAGATCACTTCATCAGATGCATAAAGTGGAAAATATAGTGAGGAGATTTATATACACACAGACCATGAAAAAATACACATTGTAAGGAGAGTGATCACTTAAGATGAGCTATTACCAGCAGGAGAATGGGGTGGGGGGAGAGAAAACCTTTTGAAGTGATAATCAAGGTGGGCCATTTCCAGTACATTTCCAGGAGCTAACAAGAACATCTGAGGAACGGTGTGGGGGAGGAATAAACAAGGGGAAATAGTTTTACTTAGTATAATGACTCAACCACTCCGAGTCTCTATTCAAGCCTAAGTTAATTGTATCCAATTTACAAATTAATTCCAATTCAGCAGTCTCTCATTGGAGTCTGTTTTTGAAGTTTTTTTGTTGAAGAATAGTCACTTTTAGATCAGAAATAGAGTGACCAGAGAGATTGAAGTGTTCTCCGACTGGTTTATGAATGTTATAATTCTTGACATCTGATTTGTGTCCATTTATTCTTTTACGTAGAGACTGTCCAGTTTGACCAATGTACATGGCAGAGGGGCATTGCTGGCACATGATGGCATATATCACATTGGTAGATGTGCAGGTGAACGAGCCTCTGATACTGTGGCTGATGTGATTAGGCCCTATGATGGTGTCCCCTGAATAGATACGTGGGCACACACCACACAACAGAACAATTAACCCACGAACCTATCCTTGCAACAAAGCCCGTTGCCAACTGTGCCCACATATCTATTTAGGGGACACTATCAGAGGCTCGTTCATCTGCACATCTACCCCCCCCCCCCCCCCCCGCACTGTTCCTCAGACGTTCTTGTTAACTTCTGGAAATGTGCTGGAAATGGCCCAACTTGATTATCACTTCAAAAGGTTTTCTCTCCCCCCACTCCACTCTCCTGCTGGTAATAGCTCATCTTAAGTGATCACTCTCCTTACAATGTGTATTTTTTCATGGTCTGTGTGTATATAAATCTCCTCACTGTACTTTCCACTTTATGCATCCGATGAAGTGAGCTGTAGCTCACGAAAGCTTATGCTCAAATAAATTGGTTAGTCTCTAAGGTGCCACAAGTCCTCCTTTTTCTTTTTGCGAATACAGACTAACACGGCTGCTACTCTGAAAGCTGTTCCTCTCTAGCTACTGAATGTAAAATTCACTCTTATTCAGAGGGACATCACAAGGTGTACACACCACTTAAACTCCACTTAAACCATATCTTGAGAACTTAAGTGGGGCATCACTTTGTGCTGACCCTCTGTACAGGGGGAAATTTTACTCGGGGAGAGACTGTGTGTCTGTTCCTAGCACTATATAAATCATGTCAGAAATAGTAACCAGTCTGCTCTTAGACTGGTGCAGCTTCTCCAGCCCTCACTCATGGCAGATTTTATAGTTCAAATCTATTCCTGTATGGATGTTCCAGATGTGCAGGGATGACTTAGCGTCACCCACTCTTCATTTTTTGAGGAGAGTGGGGGGCAGAGAGGGGTGGTAGAAAGCTCCCTGAACAGTTACTCGTGCACATTTATATATCCAGTCGAAATAAACACTTATTTATTTAACATGTTGCAGTGGCACCTAAAAGCCACAAACCAGTTGAGTCCCATTGTGCTAGACACTTTACAAACATGTAACAAATGATAGTTCCTGCCCCAAGGAGCTTACAGTCTATGTGTGTCTAGTGCTATATGCAGGTATTTCTGAGTATTCCTTTGCACAAGTATGTCCCATTTAAGGGTACACATTTTTGACAACTTAGTTCTTGATCATTTTTAGAGATCATCATGAAAGGGTGCTGAAGGAGGCTCTCGTGGAACATTTTAACTAGGGAAACAAGTAAATTCCTCAGCAGAAAAGGTTAGTCAAAGGAAATTAAAGAGCAGCTTGACTCTTAAGCACTCCTTGAGGCAACTTTGTAGCTGCTTTATTCCAAGATCCTTTGCTGCTTCTTTTCAATGTGGCCTCAGGCACAGATGCCACTGCTGGAAAGATAGATTTCAATTCCCAGCTTTGCAACTGACAATTTAATGGCTAGACTTCCCTATGTGTATCCTCTCTTGACTCCACAGGAAAGAAGAAAATAAATGGGAACATTAGTAATATCAGTAAGGGAGCAGACACATTGATAGAAGCAAGACAGTACTGTATTGAAATGTTATGTATGAGCCAATGATTTTATAATGGCACATCTGTCCACTTCACCAAACCACTATAATAATTGGAAAGATTTGCAGAATCTGCTCAGGAGAAGTTCGGGTCTGGAATAGCAAAGGGTGTTGTGAGTCAGGATTGACGTTCATTGGCCAAGCTGTTTGGGAAAGCTGCCACGGCACCTGACTATCTTAAATCTAGCTGTAACCAGTGCTATTAGTTCATCACTCTCGAGCAGAAAGTTGACTCAAGATGTAGGCACATACGTAAAGAAACCTTCAGAACTGCATGCTTCTGCATGTGAATTTAGTTGCCATGATTTTATATTTGAAAGGTTTTAAGTAGAGAGTTACCTGCATAGTCACTTAGAATAAAAATAAAATATTCATTAATGCCCAGTCTAGTTTTGGAAAATTCAGGTCATAGTTTAAAGAAGAGGGAGAGGGACAGCGGGAATAATGGCTCAACCCTATTAGTTACAATGAGCGAGTATAAGGGATATTTTTTTGACAGACGCCTGGGTCAAATAATAATTAAAAATAAAAAAAAGGGATAGCTGATTATTTACCTAGATGTATCTTTCTGTGTTACAGGCTTTCCACATATCTCAATGGGTGTACCAGGATGAAATGCATCTTAAAGATGATATACTAGAAAGGCAATAAGTAGCAAACCATATATAACAAACATCTACTTCCAGTGTCCTTGGAAGTCTGAGACTGGATCTCTTTGAAATTAGAAAGAACTCTGCAATTGAACTGTTTCTAGTTAATTTGTGCTGAGTGCAAAGTGTTTGTTACCATGTTTGAAATTTCGTGTCCACTTGCTTTCTTGGAAATAGTCTAATTGCCAGGAAGGCTCCCAGCTGAGAAGTGAGGTGAACTTCTGTCTTGCATTATTCCTCATAAGCATTTTTTACCTTTTCGGTGCCTGAAACCTCATCTCTCTCTCTCTCTCTCTCCCCATGCCCTTCTTCTCCATTTAAAAATGGTACATATCTCACCTGCAAGTTCAGAGAGCAAAGTATTGACTTTTGCTTGCTTGCTTTACTTGCATAATGTTATAAAATAAAATGTTGGAGAATAGATTTAAAAAATAGTAGTATGACAGTGTGTGTACATTATCAGATCGGTGTCCTGTGCTTGGGCACAGATAGGGGGCACCATCTGCTTTTCCTTCTTCAATTTGTTGGGCCAGGCAGTGGGAGCAATGCTGAGTACTTGGATTATCTGAATAGGGATGCCCCTTTGGTCCTCTTCGGAGATCTGGATGAAACTTTCCTGGAGATACTGTGCAATTCTCTCCCAAACATTTCTAAGGATGCCTTATGTTTTCCCCCATGGTAGGAGACTTTAGCATGCCACTCTCGATGAGTTCTGTTGGCATTATTAAAGTAAACTGGCTAGCAGCATATGGGCCCAGGTGGCCTCAGGATGACAGTAGCAGCTGGGTTCTCTGTGCCTTTGTCAACCTCAGGAGGGAGATATCAGCCAAAATTACCGCTGCCTGTGAAGCTATTGGTAATATTCACCACACTTTTCCTCTACTCATAGAGTGCCCCATGTCTAAACCTTCCATGCAATAATTTTCTTTGTCTGTTTTTCATATTGGGGTGTTTTGTCAATGTTTATTGGTTAAAACTGAAATCAGAAGTCCTAGCTACATATTTGTGACATGACTGAAACATTGTAATAAGTTTTTAATACATGAACATAAATATTCATTGTTTACGCAGGTTTTTAGTTGGATTTTTACAATATGAGCCACATTGGTAGCGTTGCGAAAATGTGTTTACCCTCTGTATTTGCACTTTGTTATGGGAAGAAGAAACAGTAAAAGAAGTTAAAGTTCTAGTTTCAGAAACTCAGAGTTTATTTATTAATTTATACCAAGCATAATTGCTGCATTACAAAATTTGTAATGGGAGTCAATAATTTAGGCTCTGTGCGCACACAGGCACACTATTTCATAAAAGTGTCACACACTACTGTGGCTGGCTGTTAAAACGGTCTTTTAAGGCCTCTCTGATCTGTACAGCTCCATGGCTGGTTCTTCTAATAGCCCTTGTGTCTGGCTGTTTAAATTCAGCAGACAGCCAGGCCGCCTCACTGGTAGCCTTTCCCCCACAGATGATATGTGGTACACAGCATGGAGCTGTAACCATGGGGATGTGTGCCTTGCTTGGATACAGTCTAGTCAGTAAACAGAGCCAGCAACCCTTTAATCTACTGAAAGCACATTCCACAGTCATCCTGCGCCTGCTGAACTGGTAGTTGAAACTGTCTTTGGTGCTGCCACAGTGGCCAGAATATGGCTTCATGAGTCAGGGGAGCAATGGCTAGGCTGGGTCCCCCCAGAATTACGATTGGCTTTTCAGCATCACCAGTGGGAACGTTTTGACTGGAGAAGAGTTCCAGGGTTGCAGCTTTTGGAAAAATCCGGTGTTCTTAAAGATGCAGGAATCATGCTCCTTCGCTGACTAACCCACTCTGATATCAGCAAAGCATCTGCGGTGATCCACTGGGACTTGCATAACCATGGGAAAGTATCACTTGCAGTTTATGTAAGTACTGACCAAGTAGGCTGGTCCCAAAATCAGGATATCCATGATGTCTAGCATCCCACCGCAGTTTGGGAACTCCACTGCTGCAAATCCATCCACTCTTTCTGGTACGTTGCCAAGAGTCACAGTTCTGTGCAGCAGGATATGCTTAATGGCCTTACAGAGTAGCATGACAATGGCCCCTACTGTGGATTTCCCAGCTCCTAATTGATTGATTGGTCACTGATCAGTAGCAATGCAGCACTGCAAGCCTCCAGAGCATGATCACCACTTGCTTCTCCACCGTCAACGCAGCTCTCATTTTGGTGCAGGGCACTCTGGGATACCTACCGGTGGGACACTGAATTTTCCCACTTGTGGTGAGTTCATGCCATGCCTGAGTGATATATAAAAACTGGCAGCGGTACACCAATGTAACGTTGTAGAAATGACATGGCCTAAGTTTGATCAGTGAAGCAAAACTCCTCCTCCAGAACAAACAACCAAAAGAAACCTCTGCCGATCTCAGCCCAAGTAGTTTTTTATTTGTAATGACGTTTTCTGCTAGCGAGTGTGTGTGTCAGGCTTCAAGGTAAATGGCTGCTGAGGTTTTACAGCATATTGTATATTTGCTGAACCATTTGATCAACAGCTTTAAAGAAAACTGGTAAGTGTCTTATTACTAAAAAAAATTAATTTACTTTGCTGATTTTTGTTGCTTAAGGAAACCTATCATAACCTGTTCTTTGATGGAGTCATTTTAACATATCTTTTGCCTTACTATAACTGAATTGGGGGTTTTTAAAACCAGTTTTAAGCTAATTTAGAGAATTTCTAAAACCTTTCTTCCAGTTTGCATAAATCAGTGTAAGGGCATGGCCATAAAAACTATCATTAGTTGGAAATTACCTCTACTGAAAGCAGAGGAATAATGCTCAGATAGATGTACTGAAAGTACAGCAGTCAAATGTAGCTCCAATTAAAAATTATAAATTAGAGCTATGAGAGTTTGAGACCACCTGCCTGGTGAGCAATCTTGCTCTCCTGTATATATAAAAAGGTCACCACGTTCCTGAGCATATGGATATTAAAGCAAATAGACTCTCTGTCTCTCATACTCTCAAGAGAAAAATGAGCACTTAAAAGTACTCTCTTTGGGTCTTAATAAACACTTGTCTTTCTCCCATCTCTTCTCCTCTGAGAGCTCTTGTTGCAGGCTCTCTCTAGACTCAGGCAGACATTGCCACCCACGTAGGTTCACAACTAAAAGGTATCTTATTGAGGGGTTAACAATTGTGCAGCCATTTGCCAAGCCATTTTGGTGCCTTATACCCTGAATAAACCATTGAGGTCACCAGATTTTTGTAATACAGAAGATATGGCCCTGGACTGCATCATCTTTGTGTGCATGCTTTCTAATATATTATTTATTTCCATAATATAAACTGTCATCCCAGGTGATATCAAGAAGCTGGTTGTGAAGTACTAGAGAGTCAGGAAGAAGTTAGGCAGGGGAAATGGGATTCTCTTAGCACTATCTAGAAAATGGATGTGAGACTGTAGCCAAGATTGGCAGGGGTGTATCATTATAATGAGAGTCTTGAGAGAGAAGTGGGCCATAAGGATGGGTGATGTGCCTGGCTTATATATTGAAGGTGGGGCAGGGAATCAGATACCATGGTGGTGTGTGTCACTGTATCTGAGGTAACTGCATCTCTGACCCGCTTTGTGACCACCTGGGGGACACTCCACTTAGGTCTCAGGCTCTAGCTATCACCTTACTTATGGAGGAGTCTTGTTAGTCTGTCCCTCTGGTCCATGGATTTAGATGGCAATTCCTCCTGCAATTCACTGTGATTATCTCATCAGATCTGACTTTAGTTCAGCACCTGCACTCTCTGAGGCAATGACAGGGTTAATCAGTGACCAGTCCACCTTCATAGTACAAAGTGTTATGTTCTCTGTAATGATTTTGTTCTGAATAAGTATCTTAACAATTAACAGCTTACATGCCAGTCTTAGCTTACCATACAGTCACCCTTTCACTCCTGTATGGAGACCCTGACGGGAACAAAGAACTTCAAACCCTTCCCAGAGAGTCTGGGTCCCTTTGAATCACTGGTCATGTCAGTTCTTGGATCGAGTGACAGTGACTTCCTTCCCCTATGTCAGGCTAGTCACATTATGCACTTCTCAGTTCTTTCTTTGGCAGCCTTCTTCCACCAGTTCAAGCGAGCCTATGCAATTTCTCCCAGGGGCTGAGGCTTTTCCAGCCTTATTTAATTGCCAAGGGATTTGCATTTAACTGTCCCTCAGTGATTTTAGTTCCTGCACAATCTCCTGTAATTCCTGTAACTCCCCCAGGGAGCTAAAATAAAAACCCTAGCCCAGACATATAAATATAGTTATGAAGCTGATACAATAGACTCAAAGATATCCCATGTGTCTATAATATCTGTCACAGGGTGCACAAAGAAAATAGCTTAATAGACAGATGGGCGATAAAGCTGGTGATGGACCCTTAAATTGAGAATTTCCTGATTTATAATAAGTACATTCTCAAGTGCTGGATAACAGTCCAGTAAATAATTTTGAATGGGGAAAGCATTCTCAACCCTAACTGTGTTAACGGTTTTTCTTGTTATTGTTTTGCTGTGGGGGGGTGCGGGGGGCGGGTCTGTTCAGTTCTCTTCAAGTTCTCATGCCCATGTTTCTTTTCTGAAACCAGTTATCTGATATGCTGACTAAGGTGCAATAATAATCTGAGATGTTCCCTTTCAGGGAAGCAAGTATGGTGGATCTTCAGCACACACTGATCAGATGAGATGCTTTGCTGACAGTACCATGATGTACCCCACTGAGGAGTGCAAAAATAGTGGAGGGTTCTGGACTGTGGAACTTGGATGGTTGGCTAAATTTGTCAGCTTTTAAATGAGTACAAGGCCTATTGCTTCAGCCAAGAATTTGTCAAATGTGTCTTGACTTTTCCAATTTTCATACTTTCTTGATTGCTGAATGATAAACTTGGGTTTTTATCTGTGACATGGCCTGGTTCTGGTAGCTTTATTCATGTTGATTAGTACCCTACTCAGGGTGTAATTGTGCTGGTTTCAGTGTAAGTACTTGCAGAGGAAGACACTATTTAGGCATCAAAACTTTCCTGGATTCCACAAGATGACTCCCTGAGGTGACTTATATTTAGGGGTAGAATCCATAGCCCAGTGTCATTATTCAAATAGAATGTTCTGGTGCCACGCTTTGTTAATGCCAACCCTATGGGTGTCAATAATCTCCAGTTGAGTGGCAACGGAGTTTAAATTGTGAAATTTTGTGGTTTGCTACTAACCTGCTGTTGCCTCTGGGTCATTAAAAATATGACTGGAGGTGGAAGGCACTTTTATGTGAACATTGCTCTATGCCTTCATCATGCCTTTAAATGTTTAACTGGCTCTAGATGAGGATTTATGATTTTAACACCACACTGAACTACGTCGGGTGAAAGTGATCTCATTTTAGGGTCACAGGCTTACATAAACGTGAAGCGTAAAACACCTGAAGCAGGAATTCGGAAAGATCAAATTGCAGTTATTGAGCTATGTATTTTGCATTCCCTTATCTTTTTATTTAACTAAGGACAGGGGAGCGGGAAACAATTTTATGTTTAACCTTATAATTATTCTGAAGTGATGATCTGAGTTAATTTCCTAAATTGCAGCATGATACTGTGAAAACAGCATATGATATACTGTATGTCACACAGTAACTCAGTGACATACAAGGGAATATCTGCTATTGTGACTTTACCAGTTAACTTTCATGTTATCTTTCATCATCCCCACTGCAAATGAAAAGCTAAATCCCACTTTGTCACCTCTGGGTAAATCTAGAATAACTCCTGTGACTTAAATGGATTTACTCAAAATTTACACTAGTGAAGTTGAGATCAGAATCTGTGCATTGATCAGTATAAGAAAGCTTTCCATTAATTAACTGTGGTGTTGGCCATAAAACCAAGACATAAAAATGTTGCCACAACTGCAAAATAATTTCTAGATGCCTAACAATACAAAGAGTTCCCTTTCATCTAGATGAAACGACTTCAAGTGACCTGTTAGTATTATTTATTTGTCTTACAGTAGTGTTCAGAGGCCCTAGTGAGAACTGGGACCCTATTGTGCTGGGCACTAAACAAGGACAAAATAGATACCCCGTCTCAGAGAATATGCAGTCTAATTAGGAATCAGACATGACTGAAGGGTACAGAAAATTAGAGAGAGAGAGAGAGAGAGAAAATAATAGGAATATAACATTGCATATAATAGCAGGGCTCAAAAGAGCTCAGCTGCCATTTAGGCACCGAAAGAAAGGGTTAGATTGTGGTGAGCTTTTTTGAAAATCTAGCTCTTACTTAGGTACCTACAGGGGAGGGGAGTGAGGTGTTTTGAAAAACTGGCCTTACTTGTGCGTGTTGAGTACTTTAAAAACTGGCTTATGTGAAAATTTGATTTGAAATGAACAATTTGGAGGCTTTACAGGTTGTTAACGAGTCACTAATGGATCACTACATCCTTTGTAAATACCAGAAACGTCAACAGATGAATACAGTGGATACTATTAAAAAGTCAGTATTGATGAATTGCGGTAGTTACTGCAGTATTCCTGGAACTTCCAGCCCTCTGTATAGGGAATACCCCAAACACACTTTAATAAACTTAACAGAAGACATTTAGGTATGCCTAGTATGACCACCCAGGGAGCTAAGCTTGTAACACCCATCCGATGAGCTATCTGTTACTCTCCTGGCTAGTCAGCTATCTCAGCCTGAAGTTTTCCATGCTATCACTAATTGTATTAAATCATAATGTTGTTATCCTAATAGGTTCCTTGAAAGTTTATCTTTCCTAAGAATTGAAAGATCTATGGAACTCATTACAGAATTATAAAACTCATTTTAGGTTAGTCTACAGATACAGTGATTGTTATTACTTCTAAATTGTCTGATTATTTCTTATTCCTTTCAAATACATTCATGTGTAACTGAGGCTGTGACTAATGCTCTGCCAGTCTAACCCTACAGGCCAGTAATTTCCCACAGCTTTGCTTAACTAAAGAAGTATAGGTCTATTATTTTATTATATAAATAAAGGGCACTGCCTTTACAGACCGATATTAACACACCGCTTAAACAACAATAGCACTGTGATTAAAAAAATCCAGAAACTTAAAATCACAGCTGACACTCTCCTTTAATCACATGGTGGTGCCTTTTGTCACATAGTTGATAGGCATTTTAAGACTTAGAATTTCATGGCTTTCAGCGCTTTATCCGTAGCAAGGGTGGTGAAGTCTTCCATAAATATTGCTGTTGCAGGCACCCAGTGCCGAGAGGCTGAACAACAGCTTGAGTTGGTTCGTTACCCGGTGTGCTACACCCAATAATCACAACGGGGTGGAGAAGCAGAAAAGTTTATTTGAAGCTTCAAATAGGTACAGGGAGATTTGAATCTCAAATCCTGTACACAGAGCAGGAAGTCACACAGGCTTTTATACATCCTTTTTCCCAGCATACTTATCCAATAGCAAGCTGCCCCAAGTATCCATATAGCCAGCCAATCCAGTTCCCAGCTAGTTCCCTGGTTCTCTGTATCATTTGTTAAACTATATATAAAGCTGCTTTATTCAGCATTGTTCTTCCATATCTGCCCTGTTTGGCCTTGCTTAGTTTCAGGCAGTCTGACTCTGCAGCATATTGTTGCAGATCCTCAGCATAACTGCTGTGTGTGCCTCCAGGCGGGGGGGGCCAAGGACACTTGGGCCTAGTACGCAGAGCTGCTGTGAATGCCTCCAGGCGGGAGGGGTGGCCAAGGACACCTGGACCTAGTGCGAGGGGGCTTCATCGACACTCGTGGTCTTCCATCCCCTCGAGTTACCTAGTGGCCGTGCCCCAGTGTGCCCAACATTGCTCTCAGCGATGATACTGTATTGCGATAATGTTGAAGACTGCACCAAATATATGTCTAAGGCCATCAGGGTTGAAAGTAAGTTAAAGGACTTACCGGTACGCTGGAGTCCTGAGCAGGAGGCATGGCCTCAACCGGAAGAGGCGGGGCCTTTAATACCCGGGTCCTTTAAATCAAGATTTAAAGGCCCTGGAGCTCCGGCTGCAGTAGCAGCCGCTGGGAGCCCCGGGCCCTTTAAATCACCCCCAGAGCTACCAGCTGCAGAGGCGGCTGGGAGCCCCGCGGCTCAGGGGCGATTTAAAGGGCCTGGGGCTCCAGCGGCTGCTACCGCAGCCAGAGCTCCAGGCCCTTTAAATCATTGACGGAGTCCCAGGGGCTCCAGCTGCTGCCGCTACCCCAGGGCTCGGGTGGAGATTTAAAGGGCCTGGGGCTCCACTGCGGTAGCAGTGGCTGGGAGCTCCAGGGCCCTTTAAATCACCACCAGAGCCCCGCCGCCGCTACCCCAGGGCTCTGGGAGCGGGGTTCAGGCAGCAATTTAAAGGGCCCGGGGCTCCCCGCAGCCAGAGCCCCAGGCCCTTTAAATCACTTGCCAGAGCCCTTCGGCTGCTACCCCGGGGCTCCAGCAGCGGGGCTTGGGCAACGATTTTAAGGGCCCGGGGCTCCCCGCAGTAGCCAGAGCCTCTGGCCCTTTAAATCACCGCCGGAGCCCTGCTGCCGTGACCCCGGGGCTCCGGCAGCCGGGCTCGGGCAGCGATTTAAAGGGCCCAGGGCTCCGGCCACTGCAGGAAGCCCTGGGCCCTTTAAATCGCCAGCCTGGGGAAGCTGGTCCGGTCCGACATGGCGTACTGGCTCTTGCCGGTACGTCGGACCGTACCGGCTTACTTTCACCTCTGAAGGCCATAAATATAGTATATATACAATTCTAGCATAGGTAGAGTGCTCAGATATTCCCAGACTGTACATTCTTCAGGCCAGGAATTCTCTTTGCTGTATTTCTACAGTACCTTGCACCACAGTTTCGTGACATGAGCTGGATTTTTGTGTTTTGGTTCTTCTGGAAACAGAATAGACATCCAAAAAGGATGGTATTTGGCTTCTCTGACCATAACCTGAACAGAGGCAATCACGAAGAGGACAAGGAAATGCTATTCTGTCCCCATTCTTACACTATAATCTCAGTCCCTACCCTTCTCTCCAACTGCTGCCCTTTCTTACCACTTCCTTGCATCTTCAAACTCTGAGCTAGATCATCCACTTTTTTTCTCTTCTTTTTTTATAATGAGATTTTATAATAATATGCAGGTGAGGTAACATTAATAGGTGGTACCTATTTTTTATAGTTTTCATAGTTGTGACTGCCTTCGGCCACTTTCATAGTGGGAGTGATGACTGGGTAAACAGCACTGCTGCTGCTGTTAGGGCAACCCCAACACACACAACATCTCCTGCCCAGACAAGATTGCATCCCCTCACATGGGCCGTGTCCTTATCGAGCGAATGGGTAAACCCCACATCTGCTGCCAGCTACAATCAGTAGGTGGCGAGAGGGGAAACTTCAAATTTCTTTTTTTTTTTTTTTTATAAAAGTTAAAATGCAAGTTGAAGAAACGTGAATTAGTGGGTTTTAAGGGCATACTCTTAATGCTCACACATTAGAGACAAGTTAACTTGTTTTATTTGGTTCAGGAGTTAAGGCAGTCAAAAAATACCAAAACTGAAAATTGACAAAAAACTTTAAGTATTCCCGAGAATTGGAATGACAGCCAGAAATCTTTGTGTCCCAGGATTGATTGTGACTTCTCTGGCTTTAGTTTCCCCATCTCTAAAATGGGGTTTATAATATTTAATAATTAAAAAAAAAACTTTAGACAGAAATGTTTTGACTTGCCCTAGTTCTGAGGAACACATAGTTTTTGTTTGAAAATGGAAAGTACTAAGTACCGTTCAGATTCTCAGCTTTTTGCAGTCAATTGCAAGAACAATTACATAGCAAAGTCTTTGAGGGACTGTAATTTACCATATGTTTGTGGATCACCTAGTACAAGGTGGGGCCTGACCTGGTTAGGGGCCTTTAAGTGCTGTAGGAGTGTAAATAATTTATTTAGTTTAATAATAGAAACTGGTGCCATAAAGCTAAGCTTCAATCTATGCTTTGTTATCCTGAGACATCCATATAAATACCCTTCTCTCTTTTCCCTCTGACCCCAGTCATCCAGAAAGATGTGAAAATCTGATATCAAGATGAATTAACCGAAGAGTTCTAAGCAGCAACCATCCTGGTATTATATGACCAGGGACAGGAAGTTGGGTAGTTAAAATCTCAGCATGCTTAGCAGTGGATAAGCTTTGGAATGGAAAACATCTCTGTAGAAGAGCTCTGTGAAACACTATCCAAAATGCTGAATTTGGTGAATTTTAGTCCAAGGGTGCATGAGTCCAGTTCAGACTAATCTATTGACTTCAATGCATTTCTGATGCATCAAACCAGCTCAACAGTTTGTTGTGTTGACTTTGGTATGCCCTGCTCACCTTTTCAAATATGTTCCTCCCTCAACATCTTATCCCAAATGTTGGCCTCCATCCTGCAGTGAGCTCTGCACATGCATGACCCAACACTCAGGTGGAATCTGATTCTCCTCAGTGGGTTCCTGTACGGGCACAAGGATCTGCCCACATGGCATTCTTTGCAGAATTGGTACCTTTGTTGTAACTCAAGAGTCTGATCTTTCTTAATCCAACTATAAAATTACAAATATTTGAAACAACCTCCTGAACCTGCATAGTTCTGGGTCAGCATATCTCTATTTATTGACTTTTTCTTCTCTTAAAAATAGAACTTTCATCCTTGGACTTTGGACGAGGCTCTCGCTGACGTATCTGGCTGTTATACTATAGTTCAAAGAACTTGACTGGGATGTTATCACTGGGATTTTCGCCAAGTATAGAAAATCATATTTTTAGCCTAGAGCTGTAAAAGATTCGCTTGACATAGGATAAGATTAGGATCACTGTACCTTAAGCCCTGGAGGCTGTTAAATTTATGATGACTCTAGAAAAAAATTAATATAAAATACTTAAAGTCAAAGGTACTACATGAGAAAAGCATAATGCCCTCCCTTCCCCACCCCAGAGAATGCTGGATGAGCACTTGTTATAAGTAACATTGATTATTTTTTCCACTCCGTGATGCAGTGATCCTTTTATTTCCTCCAGCAGTTCTATCCAAACATTTTGGCTGCTGTTATTACAGAATTCCAACTGCAGTCAAGATTCTCACTACAAAACTTTTGTTTTAAGTAATTAAATAACATCCATTATACTCAGATCAAAGCAAAGGTTTTCTTTCTTCCTTATCTGAAGTCATTTCTAAAGAACAATGACTGTTTGTTTAAATATACCTGTTTGATGACTGCTGTATGTCTCCTCTGTGACTATCATCTGGGCATGTGGCCAACTATGATTATTTAAAAAAAAAAAAAAGACAGAAAAGTACATTTTAAAAAGCTATAAGAAAACAGCAAGCACAGTGAATGAACAAGAAGTCTCCCCTTCAATGTCTCTCCTCCCCTTCTTACTACTTTCTACTCTTATTCTCCTATTTACTCACCCTCTCCGGTCATACCCCATCCTTCTCATCTGCCCACTAATTAACTAAAGAAAAGAATAAAAAACAGAACAAACAAGATGTGGGTTTGTCATCACCTGAATACCTGCACTTGAACTGCATGTTGTACCCTTTTGTCCCCACCACTTCTCTATTGTGGGTTGTTTTTTTTTTTTTTTACAGCTCTTTGTAAACTAGCAAAATGAGTGTGTTCAGTACATGCTAGCTAACACATGTGCACAGGGCTCTAGACTGTAAACTCTTTGTCTTTTTCAGTCCCAGAGAGTTGTTCATGGTCCTGTTATAACTCAGATTAACTGATTTGCCAATTAACTCAAGTTAACCAACACAATTGTAAATGCTAGTCTAGACACACCACAGATGTTTGTGGTTTACTCTAGGATTCATCCTAAAGTAAACCACAAACATTTGTGTCCTGGAACAAATGTTTGTGGAGCGGTCTAGACTGTCATTTACAATTGTTAACTCGAGTTAATTGTCATTCAGTTAACTTCAATGACAATAGATCCGCAAACTCTAGTCTACCCATACCTTCAGATTGTAAGACCATGTGTTTGAAAGATCTGTGTTTGTACATTACCTTTCACAAAGGGTCCTGATCCTGGTTAAGGCCTAGGGGACATTATTGTACTATGAATAAATAATAAATAACATTGTATGTCTTAAGTGCAAAAATAAAATAAATTAAGCCTATTGAGAGTCAAAACAATACATCAGATAATATCTCATGCGCTGGCTTTTTCTAAATGGGCTTAATCAGCTTCTCAGAGCTTCTGTTTGCCAGCCTCCCTAAAGGAATATTGTAGATTTTCTGTTCTCTTATGAGTCGTAGCATGCAAACCAGACAATACTCATTCTTTTTGCTGTTTCTTTAGGACAGTGTTATGTACACCGCATTTCTCTGAGGATCATGAATTAAATTCTGGCTTTACTTCACTATTGTAAATGCAGACCAAATTCAATGAAGTTGATTGTTCTGGATTTATGCTACTGTAAATCAAAGTAGAATTCGGTCCTATAATTTCCAAGTTCTTAGAAAAGTAGCAAAGTCAAACCCCAGTAGACTTCAATTCTCACATTTTTTCAAGTTAAAAAGCTTTCATGCTGATTTCAAAGAGGAGGAACTTCTTGCAACAAAATATAAACTAGGGCTGTTGATTAAACATAGATAACTCATGCAATTTAACTCAAAAAATTAATCAGGATTTAAAAAATTAATCAGGATTAATTACAGTTTTAATCGCTATTGTTTAATCTAAACAATAGAATACCATTTGAAATTTATTAAATATTTTTAGATGTTTCTCTACATTTTCAAATATATTTATTTCAATTACAACACAGAATACTAAGTATACAGTGCTCACTTTATATTATTTTTTATTATAAATATTTGCACAGTAAAAATGATAAACAAAAGAAATAGTATTTTTCAGTTCACCTCATACAGTACCGTAATGCAATCCCTTTATCGTGAAAGTGCAACTTATAAATGTAGTTTTTATTTGTTACATAACTGCACTCAAAAACAAAACAATGTAAAACTTCTTATTTACAATGTCACCAGAAAGTGAGAACAGGCATTCGCATAGCACTTTTGTAGCCGGCATTGCAAGGTATTTATGTGCCAGATATGCTAAACATTCATATGCCCCTTCATCTTTCAGCCACCATTCCAGAGTACATGCTTCCATGCTGATGACGCTCATTAAAAAAAATAATGCGTTAATTAAATTTGTGACTGAACTCCTTGGGGAGAACTGTATGTCTCCTGCTCTGTTTTACCCGCGTTCTGCCATATATGTCATGTTATAGCAGTCTCGGATGATGACCCAGCACATGTTCATTTTAAGAACACTTTCACTGCAGATTTGACAAAACACAAAGAAGGTACCAATGTGAGATTTCTAAAGATAGCTACAGCACTCGACTGAAGGTTTCAGAATCTGAAGGGTCTTCCAAAATCTGAGAGGGATGATGTGTGGAGCATGCTTTCAGAAGTCTTAAAAGAGTAACACTCCTATGTGGAAACTACAGAACCCGAAACAACAAAAAGAGAATCAATCTTCTGCTGGTGGCACCTGACTGAGATGATGAAAATGAACATGTGTCGGTCTGCATTGCTTTGGATCGTTATCAAGCAAAATCCCTCATTAGCATGGACTTACGTCCTTTGAAATGGTGGCTGAAGCATGAAGGGACATGCTTCAACACATGCTTTAACACATCTGGCACATAAATATCTTGCAACGCCGGCAACAACAGTGCCATGAGAACACCTGTTTTCATTGTCAGGTGACATTTGTAAACAAGAAGCAGGGAGCATTATCTCCTGCAAATGTAAACAAACTTATTTGTCTGCGTGATTGGCTGAACAAGAAATAGGACTGAGTGGACTTGTAGGCTCTTAAGTTTTACATTGTTTTATTTTTGAATGCAGTTATTTTTTGTACATAATTCTACATTTGTAAGTTCAACTTTCATGATAAAGAGATTGTATTACAGTACTTGTATGAGGTGAATTGAAAAATCCTATTTCTTTTGTTTTTATAGCACAAATATTTGTAATAAAAACTAAACAAAGTGAGCATTCTAAACATTGTGTTGTGTTGTAATTGAAATCAATATATATGAAAATGTAGAAAACATCCAAAATATTTAAATAATGGTATTTTATTATTGTTTAACAGTTTGATTAATCATGATTAATTGTTAAACGCACGATTAATCACGATTAATTTTTTTAATCGCTTGACAGCCCTAATGCAAACTATTCACCCAACCCATCTTTAACTGCAGAAAGCTGACAAATCAAGCAAATTGGGTTTTTCATCTGCATTACAAAAATGTAGTAAAGAAAATAATGTTTTGCTATTGCAATCTATCCCATTTGTGCCAGGGAAAGCTTTTTTACTTTGCAAAAATGAATATAATGTATCAGAGGAGTGGAGAGGATGGGCAAAAGAAAAATTCTGTTTGTTGTGGTTCATTTTTGCAAGTAAAGCTGTGCCACGTTATTAGCAATGGTCTCCCTGCAAATGGATAGTGTGAGCTCTCACGTATGTAAAGGAACATGTCAGAGAAAATACAATGTTCATATTGTAGAATCAAATCTGAAGAATACAGGTTTGAAAATTACTACCGCCGAGGCCCACAAGGCTGTTTGTCCTGAGATGCTGTGCTTGTGGTTAGTGGGGGCATGCTATTGTTGTTCCAAATGAGATTAGATTTTTTTTTTTAAGTTGCATTTCCGTGGCTCTGGAGAATCAGGACTTGTGTCCTGCAGGTAACAGCGTGGTGAAAACTAGAGAGATAACGATGCAGCACTTTGGTTTTCTGAGGCAGACCCCAGGTAACTGCAGAATCGCATATGAAAAGAAAAAGTGTGTGTGAAGGATATAGGTACATGGCTTTTTGCCCAGAAAGGAGTTTGTTTAAGTTTTGGCTGAATACTGTCCTTCTGGAACATCTCTCCCTCCCCATTTATTAGTTTTTAGGTTGACACTTTTTGCTGAGATTCAGCAAAAGTTGTTGCTAATCAGGCCGGATCCTCATCTGATCAGCTCTGTGAGATCAGTGGGACTATGTCAGTTAACACCAGCTGGTCCAATCACATTTATGTATTTTGGGTTTTTCCGTGGTTTATGAAAAACCCTTCTTAAATAAAACAGCAAAATAATGGACCATTTCACAGTGGAGAAAAGCACTGGTTTGGGTTTATATATGCTTTGATAGTTACTATAAAGGCTTCACTGAATATTATTAGATCAAATGCAGAAATTAATTAAGGCTTAGGGAAGGCTTTGATTAAATCCAGAGTAGTTACTGTACTTCCCACCTCAGTGTAAGTGAGAAGAGCCAGTGCACATTGTATTCCCTAGACTAAAGAATTTTCAAGTTCCATGTGGACAACACATTAATTAACTTCATTTTCTTCTTCTTTGCAACTGAGAAAGGCACCGGTTCTTGATACTCACTTGTAATTCTAAAGCCATAAACACAGTACTTAGGTAGCTTTCTCACTTATACAGAAGAGTAGGACTTACATTGTGTGACTGATAAATTGTTTTCCATAAGGATGAAAGCCTGCAGAGTCATACCTGACTATCATTATTTACCATATCAACTTCTGAGTGTCCTGTGTTTGTCTCTGACAGATGTATAAAATCTAGGTTGGTTCATTCTCCAACCTCATTCCCATCCATGGGTGGAGAAGATCCAAGAGGTGGGACTGGTTAGCTACATTCATGGCACCATTCTTCTCTCTTCCAGACTACAGAGAACAGTCTGCAGTTCAAGGGTCTATAGTGGGGAATTGACTGGGTGGGCTGGGAGATGGTTACAGGGTTTGGGATGAAATTCAGACCAGTGAGGGGTTGTATCACCTCTTACCCTGTAACCCTGATTGCCTCACAATGCTTTCCTGGGATGCTCACTGTCAGCCTACTAGCACGCAGGTCAGACTCTGAGTGCCTGTGTGCTAAGCAGCCAGCCCTGGTTTAGCAACTCTGACCCCAAGAGCCTGTCTACAACCCCACGCTGGCTTCCACAAGCCTTGGTTATAACCAGCAAAGTGACCCCAACACACCCCCAGTCCTGAATTTTGCCAAAACCAGATGTCCAGCCCTCTCCTGGAGAGTTCTGAGAAATAATAGGGTTCATTTGTTCCTCTTTATTAACAATGGGACATAGGTTAAGTAAAAAGTTAAAAGGGTTACAAGCCATTAAAAGTGAAAACATAATCTAAAAGTCTAAAAATCTAGCAAGGTATAGACTTTGTTCAAGCTGGTGTCTCTCACCTATTTTTCTTCTTCCCAGCCATGGCTGACTTTTCCGAAGCCAAGACCTTCAACAGAAGTACAAGGTGCTGGCTTCCTTTGTCTTCCTGGGTGAAAGATCTTTGCTTAAACAGGTTTCTCAACTATATTCAGTTTCCAGAGACTTCAGTCACCCCTTGATTGAAGGACCCATCTTTCTCAGCTTGCAAGAGCTCTGTTCTCTGTTATCTGTCTAGTGATGGATACCAAAGATGGCTTCTGTCTTCACTTATATCTTCAACAGTTCAGTTGCTTTGTTTCCAGAGGCAGGATGACCTCTTGCTTCCCTTCCTGTGGGCTTTCCGTCTACTTGTATGTAAATGAGGCTTCCATTGTTTTGATGCCAGCATCCTTAATTTACATGGGAGACAGGTAAATAGCTGACTTCTCGCCTGTCTGGGTGAGACTTGTTTCTCCCTGTTTGGCCCTAGACTAGAAAGTTGAATATCATTAAGTATCCATAATTCCTCATAATACATACATTTCATTATGATATTAATCACCAGTGTGTCATTCCCTTTTAGAAAAAAACTCACTCTGTACACTTTTATAGTACAGTAATATTGTACCCAATCAATTGATTCAATTGCTTATCAGTTCAGGATCTGCCCCTGTTTCTATAAACCAGTAACCCTTTGAAATGGATTCTTTGAAAACTAAAACTGAACCCAAGCTTCTATTTCCTGTAGAATGTTGGTGCCATGCTGTCTCCTGCCCCACTTGTTTGCTTAATAGCTTTGCTGACTTGATATGTAAAAATCTCTGTCTCTACCTGATGAGCAGAGTGGTCAGAGAAGAAAATACACCTTCCTTTGTCTAAGGCTGACTTGTCTACCAACTTCCCCTGACATGCCTGGTTTAAACACACTTTAGTAATGAGTCCAGCATACACCAATAACTCTTAATACCCACCATGTAGATACATCACACAAGAATATTAATGATCAGTGAGTTATTTGTTTTCAAATGATACCTCACAAGACATATTTTGTACAAAGATTATTCAATAGCGTGTAGGGTGCAAATACACAGGAGTTTATAATCACACCTCCCCCCTTACAAAGCTGCAGGAGGATTGGCTGACCCAGAGGCAGCAGGTCAGAGCCCTCTTTTCTGCACAAGGCATCTGTCACCGTATTTTCTTTCCCCTTTCTGTAGAAGAAATCTGTTTTGTCACCTTTGTCCGATTACAGTCTCAGGGACAGAATAGCAGTGAGTATCCATCATTTCATTTACAGAGTTGTTACAAACATTTCACAGTGGCACTAATGACCAGTGTGGTATTAGATTTCAAATGAGGTATTACATGTCACCGTTTAAATAAATATCATGATACCAGTGTGTGAGGTGTAGTGAGTAGGTAAGGCCTGACACAGCGTGGTGAACCACAAATGGGCCTCTGTGTCACAGAGATGAATGGGGTTTGCCAAGGGTACAAAAATCTTCCTCCTTCCTGTGGAAATAAGCAAAAATGATATTACAGTCTGTGGCCATGTTCTCTTTTCTCCAGTTTTTGACCATCTCTAATTCCCCACCACTCTGAAGCACCACATGCAGCAGCTGCCCAGGGATGTCCGGGCAGCTGAGAGCGGGGGCTGGGGACCAGAGCCAGTGTGAAAATCCTGTGGGCCATAGGGTTGGAGAATGTGTCCCTCTGCCTATTCCAAGGGGTTTGTGAGTAATGCATGGTTTTCATGGAGCTACCTCTGCGGCTGTTGGTGGGTACAGAGTGCACCATTGGAGGATCTGTTCAGCGTAACAATAACACTTGCAGAACAGTACATTGTCTGTGGCTGATTGACAAACTGACAAGTAATATTATTGAACAAGAGCCCAATGTCCCTTGCTTGTCATCCTTTCACACTGAACAAAATGTTGAAGTCTAAAGACAAAACCAAAGAATTTGCAGATACCCCTGAGAGCCAGCCCTGTACTCTTACCTTCTTACTCACTGTTAACTTAGGCAAAGCTCCCTACCAGTGCTTTGCATGAGTGTGCACTGCAGGACCAGACTCAGATTCAATTCTATAGCCTCTTTCCCTATCAGACCAAGCTAAATGTGTCTTACACCCAGCAGTGGTGGTGGTCGGTGGGGGGAATATGCATCTCAGGGTAAATATTGTAATCATTCTTTACATTAACTCAAGTATAAGGATAAGGTATTAGAAAAATGGTGTTTTACATGTGTAAAGTCATCACTTAGGCATGCATAGGTGAAAAAAATACTTTCACACATAGAACTAGAGACCACATTTTAAAAATGTGACTTTAGCTGAAAACTGCAGAATTAAGGTACAGATGAGGTGTCAGTTGGCAGGGAAGTAACGTTAAAGAAAGAGAGGTGCCTGGGAATGGAAACTGCAGAAGAGCCATGACACAGTATTGACATCTGCAATATTAGAGAAAACGTTTCAATTATTAAATTTAACTTGCAAACTCAAGTCTATATTTCTTTATCTAGATTTTGCTTTATCAGTTTCCTTTTGTTACTTCTACAATACAGTGCATTGGTTAGTTCGGGTCCCAGTGGGTTGTGTTGTTGCTTGTTGAGTCTACAAAAACTCCAGTAAAGTCAAGCTTTTGCCAATATTTTTTCTCTGTCGTACTGCTGGCTTCCAGCTTAGAAATGTCTTGATCTTTCGTTATGAAGAAAACTTTGAGTAGCTTAGCAGCCCAGTTGCATAGTTCACTCTTTTTTTGTTCAGTAAGATTTTTCAAATGCGTCATCTCTTTCCTAGACCTTTTCTCTACCCCTTATTCTTTGCCGTAGTTTATTCGAAACTTTCTTGCTCTTCAAACAAATCAAAACAAGGAAGCCTAAAACACATCCTATTACACATCCCTTTACACCCAGCTTTTCCTCCTTGCCCCCAATAAAAATAAAGTGCCTTCTACTTTTTTTTTAAATGTAAAACTAGAAAAAATCTAAGGCCAAGATTTTCACAAGTGACTAGTAATTTGGGGGTTCTCAGTTTTGGGGTTCTAAACTGAAGACCTCTAAAAGAGGTCTTTTCAGAAAGCGTTGGTGTTCAGAAAGCACCAAGCACCCACCTACTCAAAATTGGACCCTTTTAAAGTCTCTCAAATTGAACACAAAAATAAAGAGGGGAAAAGATGAGTAACAGTATGAGCTTCTTTGGGCATTTTTCAGAGGTTTTGGCCTGACTGCTTAGATGATTTCCTTCTTCAGTTGATCTGTTTGTAAAAATTGTGAGCAGGGATGATCATGTGGATGAGATCAGTTTGAAAAATTTGTCACAACAAATGGCGATTCCATTTGACCATCCTCTTCCACTGTTGCTGTGATGTACAACACAGTTACTGTGGTGTACAACATGTGTAACCAATGATCCCAAAATGAGCAATGGCGTTTCACAAATGAAAAGTGGCTGGCTTAGCACCATTTACACCAAAAAAAAAGGACAAGAAAAAATGTCTAGTTTCATTTAGAGCTGCTGTGAACATTTGTTTTCTGTGATTTCACAAACACCAAAAATTGCATGTATTTATTTGCAAAATTTAAAGGATTTAAAGTTATTCACAATGTAGCATAAAAGTACTCAAAAGTCCATTTTAATTAAAAATGTATACTAGCCAAGCAAAGCAAGATGGCAGTGATTTGTAATTAGAACTGGTCAAAAACGGGGAGGGCGAGGAGGGGGAGGAGAATCCCTGAAAAAATTGAAAACTATTTTTTAAAAGAAAGTTAAAAAATGTCTTCTTTTTATTAATGCACATTTTTGAGGTTTTTCTTTTTCTCCATTTTGCCACTGAATAAAAGGAAAATCAGGAAAAAAGGGAAACAATTGAGCAAGAAAGCCATTTTTCAAAAATTTCAAACGGTTACATTTGTTTGACAAAATAAACTAATTAAAAAGGTCAGTTCTCTTTCTAGGCAGTTCATAAAGATAGGTGGTAAACAGGATTAAAAAAGGATATGGTGGGATATTTATCAGCCTTTAATAATTTAAAAAAAACCCCAAACCTTTGTCCGGCTTGTCCTCGACCGTCCCTCCACAAGTGCAAGTCGACACCACACCATTCTATTTTGTTGCGAGCACGTTCTTTCCATTTCTGACCGAAGAGTTTTGTCATAGGATCCGCCCAGTGCGTTTTCGGTCTGCCCAGTGGTCGCTTGTGGTCTCTGGGGATCCAGTCACTGAGGCGGGTTGTCCCCCTATTTTCTTGCCTGCGGACTACATGACCTGCCCATCTTCGCTTTGTGTCGTACATCGCCTGTGCTACATCGGTCACCTCTGTACACTTTATGATCTCCTCATTCTGTATATGATCACGGCGCGATATCTTAAACATTCGCCTTTCCATTGCTCTCTGGGTGACAGCGAATTTTTCTTCCTCTGCTTTCATCGTTGACCAGCTTTCTGCTCCGTATATCATTGCTGGAAGAACAGTGGAGTTAAACAGTTCTTTCCTTTTCTTCATGGGCAGTTCATCATCCGTTAGAGACATCTTTATTTTGTTGAAACTTGCCTACTCCGCCTTACGCCTCCTACTGCATTCCCCTTTGAATGAGTTGTCTCTGTTCAGCTGCTGACCCAGGTAAAAATATTTGTCCACCTCGATTTCTTTCCCGTTTACAGTGATAATTCCTGCTGTACAATCCTCATTCCACATCCACTTCATCTTCAACGTGCTCACTTCCAACCTGATATCCGTTCCAGTAATCAGTAATAATTTACAAATATTATTTAGTAGTTCAACATCATCTTGTCTTTCAGATACAGAAAATAGGAATAGAGTTTGAGAGGTAGTATGACTTGCAGGGTGTAATGGCCAGGTGCTTAGACAGACTGGGTTGGCAGTCACAGCTGTGCAGAATTCTGCCCACCAGGGACAGTAGTCACGAGGCTGGAGCTGGAGGAATTGCAAGAGCCAGGTTCTGTAAGCAACAGTCAGGCCAGTGTCAGAGACCAGAGGTAGTAGCAGGCTGGAATCAGGAAGCAAGAGTCAGGGTCACTGTCAGGCTGGAGTCAGAGGCAGTATGAGGTTAGACTAAAGAGGTAGGAATCAGGGTCAGAGTCAGGCTGGAGATCAGGAAATCAAGCAATGTCTGGCATTGCAGCAGACCAAAGTCTGTGTGATTGCCCAGACAATTTCCTGGGGCAACCTCTCGGGCTAAGAAGGGGGCTTGCCCAATCAGAGAGCTGCAGGGTACTGTCACAGTTAGGGTTGCCAACCCTCCAGGATTGTCCTGGAGTCTCCAAGAATTAAAGATGAATCTTTAATTAAAGACTATGTTGTGATGAAACCACTAGGAATACATCCAACCCAAATTGACAACCCTAGTCACTCTGGGTCTCTTGGATGGCACTTTCTGTGGTGCCTACTCTCCACAGTGGTCCTTGGCTGTGCCTTTGCATGGCCTCCTGGTGGCACTGTGGGAATATCAGCTGTGCTGGGCTCTGGGCCCTGGTCCCTTACACAGGGCAAGAGTGGTTTAATGGTTTTGGACTAGGAATAGGAGTGATATATTGGCTGTATTGAAATCAATGGAAAAACTCCCACTGAATTTAGTAGGGCCAAGATTTCACCCCTGGGTTCTAATCCTGGCACTGCCACTGCCTTGGACCTTAGGTATATACACTAGAAGCACTACAATGGCACTTACTACAGTGATGGGAGGAGTTCTTCCATCACTGTAGTAAACCTACCTCTCTGAGAGGTGGTATCTGTGTCAGTAGAATTCATCCTTTGACCTAGCAATGTCTACACCAGTGCTTAGGTTGGCTTAACTACATTGCTCAAGGTATAAAATTTTTCACAGCCCATAGTGATATCCTTAGGTCAACCTAACTTGGTAGAGTAGACCAAGCCGAAGTCTCAGTTTGCCATCCATAAAAGGGTAAAGACAATATTTACCTTCTTAATGCACATCTTAATACATATGAGCAAGAGTCTGCAGGATCACAGATTGTAAAGTGCCAATACTGGAAACCATGGCTTTGTCTTAATTAGGAAATGTGGTTGAGTTTAACTTGGGCTTAGCTAGTGTAGGTGGAGCTCAATGGAAAAGGTGGAGACAGAACATACAGCCCCCTGATTTGCAGACTTGTACTTAACCCCCTCCACCCTGGAGAGCTCCCTCTCCTCTGTCTGACAACTTATTCAACATTTTTAAAAAATGTGGATTTTCACATAAAAATGACATTTAATTCAGATAGTGAAAAACATTTTCCATGAAATGATATAAGACTTCGATAAGTTCACAGAAATTTCATGAACTCAAAACCAGGTAAAATTTTAATTGGTACAGGGGATGGGGGAGGAACCAAGACATTTTCTTTTCCTTTATACATATTTCACCCAGATCTAGTTTTTATTTCACTTACAACAGTTTTCACACAACTCTGTTCTCAAAGGCTCCCAGCCTGTTGTTTGGTGCAGTGATTACATTTCCCTAAGTTGTAACATAAATAAGGAAAATCTTTCACTGTGTTGTTTTTAAAATTCTAACTACCTTTGTAAATGATGATGTGATTGCATTGTGCAACCTAATGCTGACCTATATTCAAGGGAGCCCCCCACCCCCCACCAAATAACTGTGTACCTGGGAACTAATTGTGATGTGACTTCATAACTGAAATGTTATCTCCACTGGGGACAGTAGTACTAATGGAAGTTTTTTTGCAGACCCAGTTAATCAGCCGTGACGCCACTCCAGGCAGTCTATGTTTTGCAGGTTGGTAAACATAATGCATTTGGGAACTGACCAGACTCTGCAAATAAGCTGTGTTGTTTGAGCAATCCCCACAGGTGGGGACATCGCTAAAATGAAGCCATGCTGTGAAACAGCTTTAAGTATGTTTGGCAAAAAAGGTTTACAAATATTCATGGTCTTGCAACCTTGGGCTATGAATATGTCAGATTTTATAAGCTAAGCCATGTTGGGTCTAATCATGGAAAAACTTTCAAGAAAAACACAGGTGCTGCAGAAAGCAATATTGGTGATTCAGTAAATGGGAGTTTTCCTGATGGGGTGGTATTGAACCAATGCCCCAGACTGGTTATAGGGGATATATGACAGTATAGAACATACGACTTGGCAGGACTGCGGGGAGAGGAAGAGAAGAGTTAGCTAGAAAAAAATACTGTTCTTCCCCTAATTTAATCACTCATGATCAAACCAGGTAACCAACTGGATATGGGTTTAAATTACTAAGGAGGAAGTTTGTGACCTCTCGTTTTCTACTAGTTTTATGCTTCCCAAAAACATAATTTGAGAATTTTGTAAAACCTGTAACTCCACAAGGTTTTCCCTTCTTGTCACGAAAGAATTTACATAAGAGTGTCAATTGACCCTGATATCTGGGTTATATTCCACCTTGAGTGCTTGTCCTCAATGTAAATTCCTCTTGCAGTTCCATTTACTTCCAAGCCCTGCACATGTGGGATGAAGGGCAGTAGCTACATATTCCTTCCCTGGCATGCTTATTTCTTGAGGTTTGGTGGAAGTGGTCACTGGTGCTTGTCTTCAGCCCCTCCTTTGGGGTTGGTCTTGTACAAAGTCCCACAAGGCTCAATCTTCCAGCTTCTCTCCTGTGATGAGGAGTACTAAGGTAAATGCTGTATTTAATACTGGACAAATTCAAGGTACTAGTACTGATCTTTAAAACATTACATGTCCAAGGACTTTACTACTTTAGAAACTGCCTCTTCACCAGTGATTTCCTAATGAATATGAACTCAGTGGTGAAACTAGGGTTGACAGAGTTCAGGGGGAAACTGGCAGAAAAGAATTCTCAGGGTTTCAGCTGTGGACCATTCTAGCAGAGGAAATGAGAATGATCCCAAATCCAATCATATTCATAGCTAAATGGAAAAATTTGCACACACACTTTTTCCCCCCTAAAAGTAGGACTAGTTTGAAGTTAAGGGAGAATAAAGTAAGAGGAGGAAATATTTTTTTAAAAATCTAAGCAACGGCAGCTATTAAAGTGTAGAGCACATGTTCATCCTGCATGATCTATTGTTATGTGATTCTTTATTATTTTGCACTTAGATTTCACAATGATTGCTGCATTAGACATGCCTAGATAAACACAGGTGTGATGGCTCAGAGGTGAGTGCAGCAGAGCTCTTTCCCTCACTGTGATGGGGCATCTGCCCCACACTGGCTGGTAAGAGGTTAATGAAGCCCTAGGGAGGCTGTGCAGAAAGCAGCCAATAGGAGAGGGGCTGCGAGGAGCAGCCCATCAGGGCCAGGCAGGCCCGTATCAGAAGAGCTGCAGGGAAGAGAAGGTTTAGTTGCTCCCTGGAGCTCAAGGAGGGAGGACAGGCTACCTTGCAGGAGGAGCTGAGCTGGGCAGGATCAGGGGAGTGAGAGTAAGCTTCTGGTTGACTGCCAAGACTGGCATGCTGAGGCTCTGAGACAAGGGCAGGGAAGTTGCTGGGGCTGCAGGGAAGACTGAGAGGTTGGGGGAGACGCAGAGCATGGTTGCCATCTACAGGGTCCCTGGACTGGGATCCGGACTGAGTGGGGCCCGGGTCCACACCTCACCCCAACTCACCACTGAGGAAATGGCTGGATCGTTGGACTGCGGTACATTCCCCTAGATGTGTGTGTGGGGGGGGGAAGCACAGAGTGTGGCACAGCTGGAGGGCTGTGTCCTGAAAAGGATACTGTGGTCCTTAGAGCGACACGGGTCCAGGAGTAGAACTGGCGGCAGGTGAGACACCACTGAAAGTCAGTGTACCAACCTGTGGAGATGATATGCAAGATGACCAGCAGGAGGTGCTAGCATGGTAAGTCGCACCCCATCACACCCACTCTTTCCCCTAGGCAGTGTTTTCAAGTGACAGACCTTTACCCACCCTTCTCTGGTTCTCATGGGGGACTTCAATTACCCTGACATCTGCTGGGAGAGCAATACAGTGGTGCACAGACAATCCAGGAAGTTTTTGGAGAGTGCTGGGGACAACTTCCTGGTGCAAGTGCTGGAGGAACCAACTAGCAGCTTTGCTCCTCTTGACCTGCTGCTCACACACAGGGAAGAATTGGTAGGGGAAGTAGAAGTGGGTGGCAACCTAGGCACCAGTGACCGTGAGATGGTCGAGTTCAGGATCCTGATAAAAGGAAGAAAGCAGAGCAGCAGAATACAGACCCTAGAGTTCAGAAAAGCAGACTTTGACTCACTTAGGGAACGGATGGTCGGGATCCCCTGGGAGGCAAATATGAGGGTGAAAGGAGTCCCGGAGAGCTGGCTGTATTTTAAAGGAGCCTTAGTGAGGGCACAGGAGCAAACCATCTTGATATGCAGAATGAATAGCAAATGTGGCAGGTGACCAGCTTGGCTTAACAGAGAAATCTTCGGTGAGCTTAAACACAAAAAGGAAGTTTACAAGAAGTGGAAACTTGGACAGACAACTAGGGAGGAGTATAAAAATATTGCTCAAGCATGCAGGGATGTAATCAGGAAGGCCAAAGCACAATTGGAGTTGCAGCTAGCAAGGGGTGTGAAGGGTAACAAGAAGGGTTTCTCCAGGTATGTTAGCAATAAGAAGAAGGTTAGGGAAAGTGGGACCCTTATTGAATGGGGGAGGCAACCTAGTGACAGAGGATGTGGAAAAAGTTGAAGTACTCAATGCTTTTTTTGCTTCCGTCTTCACAGACAAGGTCAGCTCCCAGACTGCTGCACTGGGCAGTACTGTATGGGGAGGAGGTGAGCAGCCCTCAGTGCAGAAAGAACAGGTTAAGGACTATTTAGAAAAACTGGACGTGCACAAGTCCATAGGGCTGGATGCAATGAATCCGAGGGTGCTGAGGGAGTTGGCTGATGTGATTGCAGAACCATTGGCCATTATTTCTGAAAATTCGTGATGATCGGGGGACATCCCGGACAATTGGAAAAAGGCAAATATAGTGCCCATCTTTAAAAAAGGGAAGAAGGAAAATCCAGGGAACTACAGCCTCACCTCAGTCCCCGGCAAAATCATGGAGCAGGTCCTCAAAGAATCCATTTTGAAGTACTTGGAGGAGAGGAAGCTGATCGGGAACAGTCAAAATGGATTCACCAAGGGTAAGTCATGCCTGACAAACCTGATTGCCTTCTATAATGAAATAACTGGGTCTGTGGATATGGAGAAAGCGGTAGACATCATATAACTTGACTTTAGCAAAGCTTTTGATATGGTCTACCGCAGTATTTTTTGCCAGCAAGTTAAAGTATGGGATGGATGAATGGATAGAGATAAGGTGGTTAGAAAGCTGGCTAGATTATCGGGCTCAGCAGGTAGTGATCAATGGCTCAATGTCTAGTTGGCAGCCGGTATCAAGCGGAATGCCCCAAAGGTTGGTCCTGGGGCCGGTTTGTTCAACATCTTCATTAATTATCTGGATAATGGAATGGATTGCACCCTCAGCAAGTTCACAGATGACACTAAGCTCGGGGTGGGGGGGAGAGGTAGATACACTGGAGGGTAAGGATAGGGTCCAGAGTGACTGTCAAGGTTCCTTCCCCACTCTGAACTCTAGGGTACAGATGTGGGGACCTGCATGAAAGACCCCCTAAGCTTATTCTTACCAGCTTAGGTTAAAAACTTACCCAGGGTACAAACTTTGCCTCGTCCTTGAACAGTATGCTGCCACCACCAAGCGTTTTAAACAAAAAACAGGGAAAGAGACCACTTGGAGATGTCTTCCCCCAAAATATCCCCCCAAGCCCTACACCCCTTTTCCTGGGGAAGGCTTGATGATAATCCTCACCAATTTGTACAGGTGAACACAGACCCAAACCCTTGGATCTTAAGAACAATGAAAAAGCAATCAGGTTCTTAGAAGAAGAATTTTAATTAAAGAAAAGGTAAAAGAATCACCTCTGTAAAATCAGGATGGTAAACACCTTACAGGGTAATCAGATTCAAAACATAGAGAATCCCTCTAGGCAAAACCTTAAGTTACAAAAAGACTCAAAAGCAGGAATATACATTCCCTCCAGCACAGCTTATTTTACCAGCCATAAACAAAAGAAAATCTAATGCATTTTCTAGCTAGATTACTTACTAACTTAACAGGAGTTGGAAGGCTTACATTACTGATCTGTTCCCAGCAAAAGCATCACACAGACAGAGCAAACCCTTTGTTCCCTCCCCTCCCTCCTCCAGATTTGAAAGTATCTTGTCCCCTCATTGGTCATTTTGGGTCAGGTGCCAGTGGGGTTACCTTAGTTTCTTAACCCTTTACAGGTGAAAGGGTTTTGCCTTTGGCCAGGAGGGATTTTATAGCACTGTATACAGAAAGGTGATTAACCTTTCCTTTATATTTATGACAGTGACCTAGACAAACTGGAGGATTGGACCAAAAGAAATCTGATGAGGTTCAACAAGCACAAGTGCAGAGTCCTGCACTTAGGAAGGAAAAATCCCATGCTACAGGCTGGGAACTGACTGGCTAAGCAGCAGTTCTGCATCAAAGGACATGGAAGAAAAGCTAGATATGAGCCAACAGTGTGCCCTTGTTGCCAAGAATGCTAACTGCATATTGGGCTTCATTAGTAGGAGCATTGCCAGCAGATGGAGGGAAGTGATTATTCCTCTCTATTCAGCACTGGTGAAGCCACATCTGAAGTATTCCGTCCAGTTTTGGGCCCCCTACTACCGGAAGGATGTGGACAAATTGGAGAGAGTCCAGCGGAGGGCAATGGAAATTATTAGGGGGCTGGGGCACATGACTTATGAGGAGAGGCTGAGGGAACTAGGCTTATTTAGTCTGCAGAAAATAAGAGTGAAGGGGGATTTGATGGCAGCCTTCAACAACCTGAAGGGGGGTTCCAAAGAGGATGGAGCTAGGCTGTTCCCAGTGGTGGCAGATGACAGAACAAGGAGCAATGGTCTCAAGTTGCAGTGGGGGAGGTCTAGGTTAGACATTAGGAAAAGCTGTTTCACTAGAAGGGTGGTGAAGCACTGGAATGGGTTGCCTTGGGAGGTGGTGGAATCTCCATCTTTAGAGGTTTTTAAGGCCTGGCTTGACAAAGCCCTGACTGGGATGATTTAGTTGGGGTTGGTCCTGCTTTGAGTAGGAGGTTGGACTAGATGACCCCCTGAGGTCTCTTCCAACCCTAATCTTCTATGATTCTCCCAAACTGGAACTCGGTAGTTCACCCTACTTTAAACTGGATCACCAGGACATAAGATCCCCTATTCCCACTGTATGGCCATGGTTACAGGGTGATCGGAGCCTTACACCCACTTGCAGTCCTTCATGAGTGAACCCCCTGAGAGGACAGATTTCATTGTCTTCACCTCTCTCTGGGTGGAACCCCACCGTTCTACCACTCTTAGACTTGATCCTGGAGTGACATCGCTCCTGTTTCTAGCCATGTTAACCCGACAGACCCAACTTCTCTCTGGAAGCCTGTGATCAGTGGCAAATTAAAATGATTCAGAATAGCTCCTTCCAAACAAACATATTGTCCATTCACCCAAAGTACAGGTAAGAAGCCATAAGAAATGGGTTAAGACCACAAAAGTTTTCCCTGCCTGGGTCTTGCCTAAAGCTCATCACCTCTTTCAAGGCTTAGGTGAGCCTACTTGCTTCAGACACATCCCACAGAGCCTCTGCTTCAGTAGCACAGCCTTGTTGCATTGTCTTTAGGCAAGACCCAGGCCGGAAAACCTTGTGATATGTTTGTTGAGTTGCTCATTGCTAATCCTACCCGCAAGTCATTAGTACTAATAGTTTTTAGCTAAATAAGAAACTTCTGGTTTACAGTTTTGTCCAGTTCATTAGTTTGAAACAAAAACCACACGTTTTATGGATTCCGCCTCTTCCCTCCCTAAGAAATAGTTGACAATGTTGTTACCATTTTTGGGGAAATGTACGCCAAAATTGAACTTAATGTTTAGCCACTCTTCTTTTTGTTTCTCCTCAATAAGCATGTCTAGATTTTCTTGCTGGGTATCCAGCTTTGAACTTTAGGCTCAGAGTTTTAAAGCTATTTAGATGTTGCTTAGCTCAGCACCCAACCTAAGTTACTTGATTCTAAAATGTTCCGTGTATTTATTGCCGATCCCCAAGGGGAGTGGTTGTCACAGTCTGTAGAAATTTGCCAAGTCTTCTTTTTCTTTTTCATAATTCCAATTGAAGTTGTAATTTGTATTGTTTCTATTCAATACTCCCCATGAGTGATGTTTGTCCATATCTTGAATACTACAGTTATTTAAATATAGTTAATATATATATATATGGCATATGGATAGTCCTGTGTTTTGAATCTCTCCCAAAATATTTCTTTGGCTGCCTTTGTATACTGTGGGCTGTTTTTTCTAACCGAATACTAATGAATGTTTGGCTACAGAAGGAAAGTTTCACACAGAGGGCCACAATTGCTGTCTACCACTGTTGTATAACATTAATTCATATATTGATTACCTCTCACTAATAAGCCGTTCCCTCCTTAAGTGGCTGAGTTTCAATACTGAACACATACATATATTTATAACTCTTAAGGAAGAGAAGGGTGTTTGTTGCTGACTGGTCTTTTTCATGTTACAAATAGTATTTCAAATCACTTTGCTGCTGAGTAGTAATTGAAATGACAGGAGTTTTATTCAGATTTCTAATTTGACCCCCCAGGATGAATCTGTTAAAACCTATCACAACACCAAAATGAAGATACAAAATGGCCAGACCATGAAAACCATCTTTGTAACCCTGCAGATTGCTAAACTGATTTGAGGCATTTTATGAATCTGCTTAGGAAAGTTAGTATCTTTTTTTCAAAAAGTGCAGCATTGTAGGTATACATGAAAGTCTTTTCATTTCTAGAATTGCAGTTCATGTTCAAGCTGTGATTCCAAATACACTGATTTTCACTGTTTCATCTAAACATAAAGAAAGAGAGTTTTACTTAAGTACTATGCTATGCCCTGGTGTTGTACTTGTAATTTTTCTTTGAGATCCCTTCAAGACTGCATCGTAGCATGGACAATATCTCACTCACTGGGGCAGTATTGGCAAGAACTTACACTGTGGCTATCTGCATGAAATATGCCCTATGAATAGCATTTGTCATGTATTAGAAGAAATTGTCTATTCCTGACGACAGCTGATCTTATGTACAGACAATATTTGTCAGTGCACAGACTGATTCTTTTTCATTACAGTAGCATTTGCCACAGTCAACCCATAATACCTTTTATATTCTCTGAGAGCTAGGTCTGTAGATAATTGGATCTCCAACTGTTGTCTTTCTATTATCACTTTGTTCAAAACGCAGATGTTTACCTGGTACTTCATATAGGCTGCAACAAGTGGTTGATCTTCTGATTATCCTCTGTTGCTTATTTGATGTAGATTTGTTTGCCTTCCCTCCTTCCCAGCGCTAATTTAATTTCAAAAAGAAAGCTCAGAAATAAGAAAAAGATATTTCAGTGTGTTAATCTTGTTCCCTTCCTCTTGCTTGTGGCAGTTTAGTGTTTATCTCACACTATACTATGTAACATGCAAAGAAAGGAATAAACACATTTTCAAATCTTCGAAAGCTATTGCCTGATGGTTGGTTGGGTTTTTTTGTAGAAGTGGGTAATGAACTGGTAGCCTTTTTTCTAGAACAAGCATTTGTAACACTTGCTGGCTTTAACAGCACAATTTTTTCCATAATATTTAATGACGGAAGCTCTGCATATATTTACATAATGTGTCTTTTTTTTGCAAGAGAACAACTGACAATATCTCACGATTTTCCCTCTTTCCTGTCAATTATTCTTGCGTCATCCCAGTCATTTAATCTTTAGGTCAATAAAATGAATCTCAGATCAAAAGCCTAGCATGTGTTGAGGAATTAACTCTGTAGGATGCCTTGGAAAAGTGAATATTTCTCCATTGTCCTTTTCTCCTAACATCAATGGTTTTCCGATTTTCTCCAGCTGTTAGGAGGTTCTTATGCACATTTAATGTGGCTTTATTATAAGAATCTTTGCAAGGCCATCAGTACCTATCAACATGCATTTTACTTCTCAGTGTATAATGATAAGGGTGTGGGAATTTCATTTTGTCCCGAGACAAAGAATAATGCAAGAAAGAGGTAGGACCTGATCCAAAGCTGATCAAATTCAATGGGAGCCTTTCTGTTAAATTTAATGAGCTTTGGTTCAAGCCCATGGTGGGTAAAGTTGCTTGCAGGTATTTGATAAGATGGATACGGTCTCATCATGTAAAATAATAGTAAGTGTCATTCACTGTATATTTCATGGTGGAACTTACTGAACAAAAGTACCTGACTCAAGTTAGCTCAGCTAACATGTGAGATGAATAAAGTTGGCTGATACTAAGGGATTTTGGTTTGCTGGGGATTTTGGTATTTATGATTTTTTTTTTTGTTCCAATTTGGAACAAAAGCAAACTTATCAAAATTTCCCAGTGAACCAGAGATTCCTCAAACTTTTGTTTCAGAAACACTGAAATATAGTGTTCCTGAAACAAAACCACTGAATAGCAGCCATGAAACTGACAAGAATGTCAGTTTCACTTAGCTGCTCCATGGCAGGGATCCTGCCAGCCAGGGCTCTTATTGCTTCTAGGTTCCCTGCTCCAGCCAAGGCACTGGGGGCTGCTAGGCTCCTTGCAGTGTAATACAGTCTGAGAGTCCTGGCTTCACTCAGGCCTGCTGCCACAGAGCAGGGAGCCTAGCAGAACCCAGAGCCCTGGCTCCAGCGGGAGGTGTGGATGTTGACAGGTTTCACACAGGAGTGTGGGGTGCCTGCCAGCCTATGGAGGCTGGGTGGAGCCAGGGACTAGCAGGTTTCCTGCTGGAGCTGTGGACCCTAAGACATTAGCAGTTTTCCAATGGAAACCTGCTTGTGTTTTGTCAAAAGTTTCATTGAATCTGTGACCAACTCAGCAAAACGTTTCTTTACAATACATTGGGATTTCCTAACAAAACTATGTTTAATTCTGGTTTTCACTTGCTCGAGACAGAAGTCCTAGACACTCCTTAATCTCATCAACAACAATACTCATACAGCACTAAAATGGAGCAAAAGTTGGAATTTCTCCCCCATGGGAAATGCTGACATTTCAACATTTGTTTTCACCACAAAATGGGACAGAAAGTTGGAATGTTGAATTTTCAATAGAACAGAAATTTGGAAATGTTGAAACGCTTCATTCTGACAATTTTGATCAAAATAAAATATTTGGACATTTTCAAACTATAAATGTTTTTTGTTTAACTGCATTTCAACATTAAACTGCATTTCCCTATTGCCATATGGAGGTTGTATGGTTTGTCTAGAGATGAACAGTTAATACATGGCAAGTTGGGGTATAAATCTATAGCACAAAAGTTTCAAAGTGAAGTAGATCAAAGCACACAAGGGAACTTTTAGTGCATGGCAGCAGCATCCACATGGACAGTTTGTTGCATGCTGGAACACTGCTGATTTACACCCCAGTATGCTGCACACATTTTGGCCCCCATTCTTGCCTATGGGCCAGACTCCCTGTCTGGACTACATCTCCCATAATGCACCTAGCAATGTAATTCATGATGTAGAGGAAATACATTATGGGGTATGTAGTCCTGTAGGGAGCCTGACCCTTAGGGGAGAATGAGGGCTGAAACTATAACTCCCATAAGGCAATGTAGCATAGGTAAATGCAACTTAATGGTTTTATTAACTGATTTGAAATGAAACATTTATATTATAAAATAAGAAATTTTGAGATGAAAAATTGTTTTGAAATGAAAAGTCAAAATGTTCCATTTGAAAAATGTTGAAATGAACCTAAGAACAGCCATACTGGGTCAGACCAATGGTCCATCCAGCCAGGTATCCTGTCTTCCAACAGTGGCCAATGCCAGCAGCTTCAAAGGGAATGAACAGAAAAGGGAAATTATCAAGTGATCCATCCCCTGTCCTCCAGTCCCAGCACCTGGCAGTCAGACACTTATGGACACTAGATCATGGAGTTGCATTCCTGACCATCTTGGCATCTTATCAAAATGCTTTTTTTTCTTTTCAACTTTTTGTGGGGGTGGGGGGAATTAAATTTCATTGAAATTGACATGTTTCTGGGGGAAGTTTCAGTTCTGACAAACAGCATTTTTTGATGGAAAAACATTCTGTCAAAAAATTTTAGCCACCTCTAATAATGCAAATCCTGCACTTATGAAAACAAGACATCACTAGATACATTTTTGATGGAATATAAATATATGTAAATAGCAAGTGTAGTTCAGGTTGTAAAGTTAATCTCTCTAAAGTTAGGAAATGCAAAAGTTAAGGTTTAATTGCAACTTGATTCCTTCCCCTTTGAGTATATATACATTTGGATAAGATTTTGGCCTTAGGAGAGTTATGGAACCATGCCAGCCCATGGGGCGTCTATGGGAGAAATATACCTCAGAAAGCAAAATCCCCCCAATGTTCCTGGGGAGCACATGGATGAGGGTGCACGTACTGCACCAACCCTTGGGAAAGAATAGTCTCTCTCTTTTCTCTATAGCTGACATCTCTACCACTAGTGTGGAGGGAGATAAGGTAGGGTAAGCTCATGGCTCTGCTTTCTTTTCACTTTTCTCTGATTCTGCATGCAAGGAACCATTGACAATTGTTTTGAAAGCATAACTGAACATAAAGAACAAACAAAACTAGCAGCAACTCCTGCTATATACAGCTGCAAACAATCAGACCTTTCAAAATAGGAATAACACCCCACTAAAAACTAAGTTTTTAAAAGTTTTAAAAACTAAGTTGTACCCCACTAAAAACTACTCCTCCCACAAACTCCTTCTCACAAACTACCCAGAGGAAAAATTAATCTAGTAGCACGTGCCCTAGTAAATTTGGGCTATGTTGAAAAAGGTAGAGAAGAGTAAATTCTAAAGCATTTGGCCCCTCCAAGGGAATATTTTTCCAGCACTTTTATTATTGAAGGAACTCTAGTTTGATTGTCTCCACTGACCTTAGGTGTGGCAGTTCTCTTTAAGGAACAGCTTGTGAAGTGCACAAGACTAAGTTACTATTCAGAAAAAAAATATCTTTCTCCAAACAAAAATAAAAATAAAAATGTCAGTGATCACCAAGTTATTACAATATATAATTTAGAGAGAACAGAACCTAATAAAAAAAAGTCTCAGTTGATAAAGATACAGGGGACCATTAAGACAGTGAAACGTGTATTTAAAGTCATGGAAAAATATTGTGATATATTATATGGTCCAAGAGACCGTATATTATCAGGTAATTAAAGACCATCACGGAATGCATATACACACAAGAAGTAAGAATTTGGGTTACATATTCATCCTTAAATATTGTGCTTCTTGACTTTTGAGTCCTTAAATATATAAAATTAATGTTCTTTTAATGTGTTTGTACAATATTTCCTTTAAAAAAATTAAAATAATGAAAATAAAAATTAAATGTGTGAGCACTTGCTCCAGTCACCCAGCCTCACAACTGACTTACTGGAGTCGAAACTACAACTTAACTTGTAGGAGTGCTTCCCTCTGTTTGATCCTTGTAATCCACTTTATTTCCCTCACAGAATTCCAACTACCCCATTCAACAATTAATCAGGCTGCTTATATTGACGCAAGTGTCTTAATTGTTATATTTTTCATTCACACTGGCCAAACTGAGAGCTCATTATATCGAGGCCTAATAAGATTACCATAGTTGCACCTACACTGTACTCCTCCACTAACACTCAGTTCGGTAGGTACAATCTGCCTGCCACCCTTTTCATTTGCATAATTCCTGACCTATGAAGTTTTTGGTTATAAACCCATGTTTATGCTTGTTACATGTTTAGTGATTGTATTTTTTTTAAATCTAGTTTTCAGTAACAAGTTCAAATAGTATTTTTTACTGTGGTACACTAAATCAGTGACAAACTTAATAGTTGTCAACTAATTCAGCTGCAGCCTATCATATGCATGTTTTTGCATATGCAGTCTTGTGAGCTGACATTGTTTTCTGTATTGCCCTTTGAGGAGGATAACGCGAGACACAGACTATTTACTCAGCCGCTTTCAGCCAACCATCAACCAAAATAGCTAATTAGTTAAGTATATATCAACCAGCTGAAATGAGTGTGAAGATTTTTAAATCAAGGTGAAATCAAGGTCAGGAGTTAGCTCCAGCAAGTGACATAAATCTTGGTATTCACTAAAACAAGAAGCTGAAATACATAGTCTTGCCCATGGTAATAAAAAAAAAAAAAAAAAAGGCCAGAATTCCAGCTAGATACTATTTTTATAATTTCAAGAGAAAATTAAGTTCTGAAGTTACAGAAAATCACTAGTGTCCAATTAGGACTGTGCTTAGCCAAAGCTACATTCTGATTGGGTGGTTGGGCCTTAGGGAGGAAGAATGGACCAAATGAGAGAGACACTGAAGGGCCTATTATAAAAGTTATTCAGTTTCAAGTTGGGAACCTCAGAATGATACATCAGAATCCAGTGAACTTCCTGACGACTGTTGGAGGGCACTGACGATGTTGAGGAGGCTGATGAGTTTCACAAAATACACCAGACTGTTAATTCAGCTGGAGCGTCCCAATACACTCAACAATATGCATTGCCACACACAGTAAAGTCTTAAGAAGTGGGGCTCCTGCAGACTACCTAAGCCATTAGAGGCATTGAGATGAATCTCCCACATGTGCTCTAAGTGTTGACGTACATACACCTGTACTGACAGGTGAGCAGGTGCTCAAAATATTGACTTAATTGTAACTGTTTGAAGTGCTGACCTTAGATGTTCTACAGGAGCAGAACTCCACCCTCTCAGACAAGCTGAGTATGGCAAAAATAAGAGAGAGCTCCTGGGAAAGCTTGTCAAAACTTCAAGGGATGGACATCTTCATGTAGAGTCCCATAGGAAGCTTCTTGAGCCCTCAAGTGCCTTGGAAAGTTAGATATAAGGGTCCAGGTTACTGGGGATTTTTGGTAAGTGGACACCAAGTCTGAGATACTTCTGTGAAAAGTCCGCTGATTCCTGTAGTTTTTGGCAGTTGATACTCTTCACAAGTCACAAGCAGTAACATCAATTAATTTAGATTTTCTCATAGCTTTGCATGACATCATTATTAACCATTCAGTATCATAGGTCTCAAGGTGGCAATTTTCAGAGTTGAAAATGGGTGTGGAAGTTTGAAAATTGTTCCCTGACTTTGATTTTCAGGTCATTAAAGTAATGCGGTGAGACCAATATCACCTGTTTTAATTTTTTCTTTCCTTCTACCTATATATCTTAGCTAATTATATCCCCCTCCCCTATAATACTACTGGCTGAGCCTCTCACACTCTGTATTTATCCTCACAACACCCTGTGAGGTAGTGTAAATACAATCTAGTACTCCTGTTAGAGATGGGAACTGAAACACAGACTTGTCTACGATCACACAGGAAGTCTACTGTAGAGCAAGGAATTGAACCCTGGTCTCTTGAATTACAAGTCAGTGACCTGACCGCCCTTTCTCTCCCTAAAGTTAAGTTTAGTTTATAATTGTTTTCCTTCCTGGAGGATATATTCAACTCATATAAACTAAATTAAATGAATAGTATTCATAAATTCAGCCAACTCTCATGTATAATGGCTATTTTGCATTCTCTCTCTATCAAGTATTCACTATACAGCCCTGTATGTGATGTCATCTAAGGTCAGCACTCCATGAAATGCACTGTGTTCGACAAGCATAATTTCAAAGTGCTAAAAAGACATATATGTTTTTTTATTTGGAAAACCCCTATTAGCGTATACAGCATATTGGTATTTGTAAATGATACATTTCAGCAAAGCATCTTTTTATATACAGGAGCTGACAGGGCTAATTTGTCAGTGGCTGAATCTTCGCTCAGCTGAATCACCAATCTCTTTAAAAAATAGTACGGTTAAGGGAATGGTATTAATTTTTTTGTCCTTCCCCAAAACGTTAAGTTAAATTGTTACAGTTTATTAGATGTAACGTGATGTGACTGTTAAGCCTCACAGTTAGAGCTGGGTGTGCACCATTCACCTACCCTGTCCTTTTTGGGGGCATCTGCCCGTATTTGATGTTGATCAAGTATCATCTCTGAGAGACAGTAGAGTGCCAAGTGCTGATATGCTGACAGTGTGAGGTAAGGTCATTTTCATATGTGCCATCTTCTAAAGGAATAATACCATCTTCTTCTGGGAATAATACCAAAAACACTGTGGTTCTTCCCTCATGAATAAATGAACCAGTTGAGAAGAGCCATCATCTTCAGTAATATCTCTATGTATAGAACCTCCCCCAGAATCAAAACACGAGATCAAACACAAGTAGTGAATAAGTGGCCAGATTTTCAAAACAGCTCGGCTCCTATTCAGGCATCTCAATGCAATGGGCAGAATTTTCATAGTGCTGAGCACTGAGTTGTTCCTATTGAATAAAAATATATTTCAGACCCCCAATCACAACCCTAAGAAATGTAAGTAGAATCGAGTCCCATGTTTTTAAAAGGTTTCAGAGTAGCAGCCATGTTAGTCTGTATTTGGAAAAAGAAAAGGAGTACTAGTGGCACCTTAGAGACTAACCAGTTTATTTTAGCATAAGCTTTTGTGAGCTACAGCTCACTTCATCGGCTCACAAAAGCTTATGCTAAAATAAACTGGTTAGTCTCTAAGGTGCCACTAGTACTCCTTTTCTTTTTATGTTTTTAAAAGGGTTTCCAAACATGGTGATTCCACACCCTTCCAGAAGTAAACGGGCGCTGGAGCCTGGTATTTTGGTTCCGTACTTATCCACAATTGCGTCCTTACAAAATGCCTTACAAAAGCTAGTGGTAGAGATGGGAAAACCAGGTTGGAGAACTCCAAATCTTCACCCCAAACTCAAACCACATCTTTTTTGAGAGCTAAAGTTGAACAACTTTAAAAAGAGCTAATTCCCCCCATACCATGTATCACTCTGTACTTCCAGGTTCGAGGCAGGAATGTAAATGGAAGTGCAAAAATAACGTGGGCTAGCTTTGTGATATGAAGAGCTTGATGCAAGGCAAGAATTGCAGGAATTCTCACAAGGAATCTCTCATGAAATTTCCAGCTCATTTTTTGTAAATTCAGGAACTTCAGGTAGTTTGAATAAGCGTCCGAACAGCTGGGTTCTTATTCTTATTTAATCAATTTCTAAGCCTTTTGAAGTTTTCCCACCACTAGTTAAAATGTGCTGTATGAAGTCTATATATTAAAATAAATACTGTTGAGAACTTCACTCAGATTTACAAAAACCAGGAAAGCTGAAACTTCATGCTTACCCAGTAGTAGTATTATTTGTACTTATTACAATAGCACCCAAAATGTGCCAAGCACTTTCAAAATCCAGAAGAGGAAAGTCCTTAGCCCTGAAAAGTGGGGACACTGGCCAACCCTGAGGTGTTTTCCACCTTAGGCTAAGCGAGGCTCCTAGATTTCACAAAAGGTTTCTAAAGGGCCCTGTGACAGAGAATAGGGAGATTCTGTGGCCAAGGGAGGAGGGGTGTGGTGTTTAGATGTTGCTTGTAATTATTAGAATTGGGAGCAATTGAATTATTGGAATGGAATTATTTGCACAATATGATCCAAAATACTGAATGTAGGGTAAAAATTCACATGAAAAATAGAATGTGAAGGGCATGTTCATTGGGCACTTTTTAATCCTTAATACATTGACAGTAAAAGTGGTCAGACACCACGATGATGGGTGCCATACAAAAACCTAGACAGACAATTAATTATTTACTCATTTTGTATAAGCAGTAAACAAGCTGTAACTTAAGTTAGAATCAACATTAACAAAGAGTGAACTGGGAGCACTTTCAGAGTGCTGAAACTGAATGGCAAAAACACATTATCCTGGCGGAATAACACAACTTTCTGCTCACATAATTCCAGCAACCTGGCTAATAGGCTCCATGTAGCAGTAAGTGATTGTCAACAAGGGAGAGATTTAACTGCAGAATTACTGAACTACCTCACTCAAAGCTCAGTGTCTAAACGTAGCATCAGTGGAAACTCAAAAGTCAAATTTAAAATGTTTTGTGAAGGAATGGATAGGTTCAGATATCTTCTGAGAGTCTTTTGGGTGAAATGATGTGCTTCCTTTGAGACCCAGAAGGAGACCAGATAAAGTAACAGGCAACAAAGAAGATGCTGCCCCTCTCTTGAAATAAAAGAAACCAAAATGGATTCAGCAAATCATGCAGAGATGCCAAGGATTGGCTGTCCTTAAGAGTGAGATTCAAGGCCAAAGAGTGAGACTTTCCAGGTGATGTGTTAGGTCATTGCTAAGGCAGGGACTCTCACCTTGGTGACATCCAGTAGTCCAGGTTTTTAATCAAACCAGCACTTAATAGTTTGTTTTAAAATGTACACTGCTTAATATTGCATATGAAACACTTAAATGTCCTAATTCATACTAAAGTCTAGAATTCTAATGCAATGCAAACTCAGTAGATTTTGTTTTGATTTTATTTTGTAATTATTTGTTGATTGGAACAAAAATCTGGCTGATTGGAGATCCCTGAAGACCAGAGTTGTTAATCCCTGGTTTAGGCACACAGTGAACGGAACAAGAGAAATATAAACTAACAAAAATGAAAACTGTTTTATCAATACAACAATATGTTTATTTTGCATGTAACCTTGTCACAGTGATCATCCATTTGAAAAACACATTACAATACAAATATTATTTGGTTTATATATTATTGTTCCTAGTACATTTACAGCAAACTAAAATAACCAGATTCCAAAATAAACAAATGCAAAATAAATGCATTAAAATTAAATAATTAATATAAAACACAACCAAACAAGACATTAAATGAATGTAAAAATAAATAAAGTAATTAAATTGAATATAATTAATTTGATGCTAACAAACCATAGATAAAGGATTCAAATTCCACATTTCTTTCAATGTCTAGTTTGGTTTCACATTTGCTATTTTTATAACTTCTTTTGGTGGCTCAAACTTGAAACATGGCTCAGGATTTGCCAGCTTCACTGGCTAATAGAGGATAGTGTCCCGTCTAGTCCAAGGTTTGGCCTTGCAAGCAAGAGTGAACATTCTCTCTTCTCCTGCATTTTAGTGGGGCAAAACTAAGATGAGCCTGACAACCCTTGACAGTAATGGGAACTTGAGAAGACACTGTTTGTCATCTCTTTCAGCGCATGAGTAAAAATATTTTAAATCTTTATATATTTACTCAAAATGAGTGAGATAAGCTTAGGAATATGTGTGAGAGTGAGATAGCATGCTAATGAGTGAGTCTCACACCCAGTGAGTGAGACTTGAAGTGTCTGAGGCTTCACCTCTTTTTTAGATCCCCAGAAACAACAAACAATAGCAAAAGGAGCATCTGATCATATAAAGTCCTTTCTCTCTACTACTGTACTATAGTATACTAATATATTAATATAGTATACTATAGTATATAATATCACTACTGAGTATCTCTCAGTAGTGATACTATATACCTGAAATTAGGGATAGAACTAATTCACTAGAACAAACCATGGATGGTTCATAGCACTACACTGTTCTGGTAAAATATAAGGAAGAGACACCAAGAAGAAAGTATTACAATCTCAGAAACTTTTCTAGCAGAGATGATTGCTACTACAAAAGGTACTCAGAAAGCTACAAAAGCTAAGAGTTTGACTACCAGATAGCATTATTTCTTACCAATGAACTGTGTTCAAGATTTAGGTAAGTGGTATCTTGAGGACTTTGTGCTCTAACAGCTGCTCTGCTTTGAAGAATCTCTTGATAATCGGGTAAGGTCCTATAAATACCAGCTAGGTGCTTTACAGATATATTGGATATATTGGAATTGGAAAAGGTTCAAAAAAGGGCAACAAAAATTAGTGGGGATATGAAATGGCTGCCATAAGAGGAGAGATTAATAAGACTGGGACTTTTCAGCTTGGAAAAAGATGACTAAGGGGGGATATGATAGAAGTCTATAAAATCATGACTGGTGTGGAGAAAGTAAATAAGGAAGTGGTATTTATGCCTTCTCATAACACAAGAACTAGGGTTCACCAAATGAAATTAATAGGCAGCAGATTAAAAACAAAATCAAGTATTTTTTCACACAACGCACAGAAATCTTGTAGAACTCCTTGCCAGAGGACGTTGTGAAGGCCAAGACTATCACAGGGTTCAAAAAAGAACTAGATAAATTTATGGAGGATAGGTCCATCAATGGCTATGAGCCAGGATGGGCAGGAATGGTGACCCTACCTTCTGTTTGCCCTAAGCTGGGAATGGGTGACAGGGGATGGATCACATGATGATTACCTGTTCTGTTCATTCCCTCTGGGGCAGCTGGCATTGGCCACTGTTGGAAGACAGGATACTGGGCTAGATGGACCTTTGGTCTGACCCAGTATAGCCATTCTTATGTTCTTATATAACAATTCTCTATTCCAGCCATGTTCTGCTCAGTACGAGAACAGAGCAGGGAATGCAAAAGTGACATTATGCCACCTTTGCACTCCCCTTCTTCTGGGGCTGACTAAGTGCCAGCTTGGAATCCAGGGTGTTAGAGAAGCCACAGGGTTGCTCTTACTTGCATCATGTTACCTCTGGCACCAAAAAGCCTTTCTGGCAGCTGTGAATGGCCACAGAGTAGCCATATTCCCCATGCTGGAGGCTCTGAAAGGGATGGTTTAGAGCATCATTACCACCCAGGGATTCTTTTTATCCTGAGGAAATTCCAAGATGATCAGAGGTATCAGCTTTATGACCTTTTGGGCCACAGAAGTGCAACGGGAATAAAGTGTAAGTAAGAATCATGCCCTGGGTAAGTGCCCCAAAGACACACACAATCCAATACTGATGCAGGGTCTGAATGAGCTCTCCCCTAACATCTAGTGATGCATTAGGCAAAAAGACTTGAGGAGCAGACTGTATTTGCATAGACACACCTATTCTGCCCAGGTGCAGACAGAACTTCTTTGTCAGAGTGATCAGTTTTGGCTGATTTTGGGTTACAATTCACAAGCACACAAATATTTGGAATCTACACATTGACTCTCCCTCATTTTAACATTTAGATTGTAGGTGTCTTTCCAGTTCATTGCTCTTTCAGTTAAAACATTTTTCAGAAATCAAGTTAGTTTGATTTAGTGAAAGCCGTTAGCATAAATGGGCCAAATAAGCTTGTTTCTCACACAATGCATCACTGCCTCTTGATTTAGGCTGTGTCATTTGATCTGTTGTAGTGGACATGTGCAGTGTTTTGCTGCTATTTTCTTCTATTTTTGTTTGTTCATTTTTTCTCTGTTGTCTGCTTTCCATGGAATGTGGCATTTTCTTTGTTGCGCACTGGTGCTTATTTGAGTTAGAGAATATTTTTCATTACTTTGGTGATGGGAGTTCCATCTAATTTCAAAGTGTTCTCAATTTCAAAGAAATTAGCTGTTTGGTCACGTATGTGGCTACAGACCGTGGTTTTGATATTGATCTGTTAAGCTCCTATAATTACTGTAGGTCCAGCTCCTTTGTCTGCTTCTTTCATTCTGCATTCTGTCAAGAATTGCGGTTTTAGTGATTCTTGCACCTACCTGGATTATGTTTGCATTATTTCCTATTTCTTGGCTGTGGTGCTATAGAACCCACTTTGCATAAAGAGCAAAGCCAGCACATTTTACAACTCTTTACCAAGAAGCCTAAAATGCTAGTCCCATCTGCCCCTCTAGCCAATGAATACAAAACATAGTCTGGAGTTGTGGGGAGAGGGCAGAGATGGCTTTAAACCACCTTTGCATACACTAGCTGGGCATAGAGTTAATCCCTCATTATACATTCGAGTAGCATGAGAATTGCCTTTGCTAATAGCCCCAGGGATATTAAGACAGCCAAACTGGTCACAGGCACTGGGAAGCCTGGCGGTACCCATTTCCCTAACCATGCTTCCCACATGCCAGGGAGCCCAGAAACTACAGTGTAGCTTTGTGCTACTTGAGGATCCCCTTGTACAGAGAAGATCCTCATAAGACCAGATATATTGAGTTTAGCGCTGCTTTGCATTGGTGGAAGAGTGTAAATTGGCTGGAGGACTGCCTAGGATGGGGCCTTTATATTCAGTTTACAATTGCACTAGCAATAATTAAAGCACTGTGCCTCATGCATGTTAAAGCGAGAGAGTTCCCTGGGGGTGTTCTTCTGTCTCGGGTGGTGGTGAAAGCACCCTATTGGTAATATGGGAATGGGTCAGCAATACTGTAGGGATAAAAGAGGAAGAAAGACTCAGAAAGAGCAACACAGCAGCAGAGAAAAAGCAGCTACTGTTTTTTAGCTTTCTTATATAGAACCCATAGATTAATACACATACACACACACCCTCCCCCCCCCCAGTACAGAGCCAGCAAAAGTTCAGAATAGCGAGAGCAACAGCAAAATGATACAGTGAATGAGTGAGAAGGAAGACAGAAAAGGCACAGAGAGAAAAAGTGAGTAAGGTTTACACCAATGTTCTCAGACCCCTCCTCAAGTTAAAAGGTAAAAACTCAGATTGTTCAGGATGACATTTTTTGTTTGTTAAAAGTACATAGTAAAAAAGGGAAAACTTGACTGAAGATTTTTTTTTATAATCAAAGAACTTTCGATAAGAATGTTAAGAAAACTGTGTCCAGTAATGTGGAAAAGGTACAGTATCTGCAATAAGTTCAGTCTATGACAGTTATTCAGCCAGATGACCTCCAACCTAAATCTGTCAGTACCCAGTGTGTCACACTGCCTGGCCTCTTTCTTGATCTCTTAACCACAAACACCCCAGGTTGTTACCCTTTCACCATGTGTGTATTTATTCTTCACTTATATAGTACAACAGAACATGTTACAGTTTACAGCAGGGGGAGACTTCTAGGAACCCTTATTTCCTCACCCAGGCTCACCCTCTGAGCTTCCCTCCAGCTTACTGTTCCTGCCACTTATATATTCCAAATTACTGAGCCAACTGCCTCAGCGGCCCAACAATTGCCACCCAGGTGTCAGTAATCCCCAACACAATGAAGCCTGCACTCTTCCCAGCGCTACCGTAATTTCAGTGACTAGGGTGCTACTAATAGTGCCCTGTCACCGATCTTTTAACAGCAATGTCATACGTAAGACGTGGGAGGTAATTATCCTTCTCTACTCAGCACTGGTGAGGCCTCAACTAGAGTCGTGTGTCCAGTTCTAGGCACTGCACTTTGGGAAAGATATGGACAAATTGGAGAGAGCCTAGAGGAGAGCAACAAGAATGATAAAAGGTTTAGAAAACCTGACCTGTGAGGAAAGGCTAAAAAACCGCAGCATGTTTAATGTTGTGAAAAGAAGACTGAGGGAGGAATCTGATAAGTCTTCAAATATGTTAAAATAAAGAGGACAGTGACTATTTGTTCTCCATGTCCACTGAAGGAAGGACAAGAAGTAACGGGCTTAATCTGCAGCAAGGGAGATTTAGATTAGACATGAGGAAAAACTTTCTAACTGTATGACTAGTTAAACCCTGGAATAGGCTTCTGAGTAATGTTGTGGAATCCCCATCATTCGAGGTTTTTAAGAAGAGGTGAGACAAACGCCTGTCAGTTTGTCTTTATCTGCCTGAGCGTGAGGAGCGGCACTAGATCTCTTGAGATCCTTTCCAGCCCTACATTTCTTTGATTCTATTATTCTATATTTAGGGGAACAGCATCAAAGTTAATAGGTACTCTGACCCCCCTCCCCCCTGCAACCTTTAAAATACCAAGTAATAGCTCTTCTAATCTTCAGCACTGACAAAATGACAATTTTCTATGCTGGGTCTACACTGCAGTTAAAAACCCACAGCTGGCCCATGCCAGCTGTCTTGTACTCACAGGGCTCAGGCTAAGTGGCTGTTTCATTGCAGTGTAGATATTCAGGCTTGGGCTGTAGCTCGAGCTCTGGGGCCCTCCCACCTTGCTGGGACTTAGCTGCTGGGCTCCAGCCTGAGCCAAACATCTACACCACAATTAAACAGCCTCTCAGCCCAAGCCCTGTGAGCCCAAGTCAGCTGGCATGGGTTTTAATTGCATTGTAGACATATCCTTAGAAACAATAAAGCCAGGGGTCTAAGTTTCTTTATGACTGTAGGGGCTCCTGTGCACATTCACACGGTCACTCCATCCTGCAGATCAGTCCCTTTCTCCTGGCCAGGTAGAATGTTGAGATTTAGAACAATCCTGCTCTGTTGCTCATCAGTAATTTGAAGGACGTGTTCGTGTTGCACGTTGTAGTATTTATAGATGGTGAGTTTGAAGAAGACTGTTATACGTTTAAGGTTCTGCAAAATGTCCTGTCCTGCAAGATTTATCTGCGCAGGTTCAACTTCAAGTGTACAAACTTATTCTAATCAGAATACAAACAATTGTCTTAAATAATACCTGACCCGAAGGCCATTGAAGTCAATGGAAAGATTCACATCGGGGAAGTTTTGCCAATAATTTTTGCTTTGGTAAAGTCTGATCATGACGATACAATTTGTTGTAGATGTAAGCGAGGCAGAATGAGCTTCTGCACTACCCCGGTGAAGTGGGCTGGCAAAAGGATCTGAGTCCTCGCTCCCACTTCCTTTACCCAGTGGCCTCCCTGCCCTTGAGGACTCCCCTTCCACTCTCCTGTCTGGCAGAGTCCTTGTAACCCCAACAAGGCTGGGCCCAGGATTCCTGGGGGGCTCGACCCCCAACCCTCCTGTGGTCACCTAGGACAGGGGCTAGGGTGTCCCCAATTCGGAGTACTCTCTCTGCACTGGGCACTTCTCTGACCCACTGACCATTACATACAAGTTAAAGCAAATGCAAGTTATTTAATCAACAATTAATTTAAAAAAGAATAAGGAAAAACGGGAAAGGTTAAAGGAAACACATCAACCCGCTCTGTGGCAGGGAACATCACAAACAGTGTCTCTGGAATGTCAGGGCAGTTCACAGTCTGTTCCTTGTAAGTCCCAGGTCTTCTTCTCAGGCCCTGGCTGTGGATGCTGCGGGTTGGACGCTTGCTCTGGTGATGGCCACACGCTCTCAGGCTCTAAGTGGTAGGACCCTTCTTCCCAGCGTCGCCCCCGCCCTGTCGGGGTTATGATCCAAGCCTGGCCTGCAGAGCCTCTTGGCTGAGGCGTCTCCCTGTGCTGGGGTCGCTGCCCAGGGTTCCCCTCGGTCTCCCCAGCTGCTCACCGCACCCAGCTCCGGACTGCTCCAGCCCCACTCTGCCTCAGCACGGCTGCTGCTCTGCCTCCAGCTCCCTGGGCTGCTTCTCTGGCCCCTCTGGCTCTGGTTGCTACAGCTCTGCTATCAGGACAGGTCTGCTCTGAAGGCTGCTTCTGTGACTCTGCTCCCAGCACTGACCTGCTTCATGGGCTGCTTTTCTGGCCCCTCTGGCTCTGGTTGCTGCAGCTCTCCTCCCAGGGCAAGTCTGCTCTCTCTGGATCTGGCACAGCTCTGCTCCCCAGCTCAGCTTGGGCCCCTGCTTTCTCCTTAGCTTGGCCCCACTCTGTCTGACCAGGCAAATCCAGCTCACATGGAGGACGGGACCTCCCTGGCCTCCTGACTCCCTGATTAGCCTGCCCATCCTGTCATTCAGGCTGACCTGGAGCATTGGCCTCTCCCCATTGTTCCTGGGGACTGTCAGTCTCAGGGTCCTGATTTCCCATAGACCCTTCCCCTTTTAGTACAGGGAGCTAGTCAACTAAGACACCCGCACTGAATGTTAGTAAGGGGCAACAGTCCCCTTACATTTGCATAAACACACACAGCCTAGGTGCACAGCAGAGGGAACTGCTCTGCCAAAATGATCAATTTTGGCTGGTGCTGGTTTACAAATCACTCTAATATTTGAATGCAGGGGTAAAGGAATGTTATCCTGATTGTACTTAGCCTGCCCTGATTGAAGGCGTCATCCACAACTGAACCTAGCTGCCGAGGCCTAGATCTGGTGTGAGACAGCGTTGCAGTGAAAGATACTGCCCAGCCTGCCGTGAGGTTCCCCACTCCGTGCTGAAATCTCACTGAGAGCTGGGTTAAGTGGTGGAACCTCAGCATGTGACATCAGAGTGAACAGCGGTGGCCAGTGGCATCAGTGTAAATGACAGCGCGAGCAGCAGCAGAGGGAATGGTGGCAACTATGAGTCAGTTGCAGAGGTCGCAGCAAGTGCCTGCCCCCCCTCCCCCAAGCGGGAGGTGAACTCACGTAAACGTACCTCTGAACTCTGGGCCGTCGCTGACAAAGGATGACAACTGTGAGTGGGGTGCAGTGGAGGGGAGAGGACAATGACAGGTTAAAGGAACATTTGTGGGACTTTCACACTGCAAGGAGAGAAACTGAGGCAAAGGACACTGCCCCATGTACTCCAGGGTGGGTGTTTGCTCCTGGTCACATGCTTTCGAATTGTGCTTGAGGTGTTTTCCAAGAGGAATCCCTTTTTATTAAAAGTTTTCTTTTGTTACACAAAGGCTCAGTGAGTAGAGAAGTATTGCCTTTTAGAGGTGAGCACGGGTGGTTTGAAGTTTTCCCAGATTGCTTCTTGAGCCCACTCTGTTTTGTATCATTAAGAGAAACCCCTAGATTTTGAACCCAGCCATTTCTGCCAGGTGGAGTGAACAGCACTGTTCTCCATTTCTCTCCACTCTAATACCTTCAGTCCTAATGTTTTTTTAGAGTGAATAGCTCCTAAAATTGCCATAATATTTCTTCATTAAGTAAATATTTTATGTAACTATTTTTAAGCAAATGTTTTAAGCTATTATTAAATAAGCCCTATTGGAAGTAGTCCAAACACATAGATTAATATAGCATTTGAATTAAACTAAATGGTTACGTAAATGAATCTCCAAAGTGGTTTTGCAACAGAGGCAGCATTTGTTTTGTTTTGTTCTAAATGACCTGTTCTATTTCTCTGATGAATTCATTCTGTATTCCCTGTCACTAGTGACAACCTGTTGAATTCATTTGCATGTGCCAGAAGCTCTTGTGGTCTACTCTACAAAGGTGCCTGCTGCTACTGCTCATTTTATAATATGCAAGTAAAGAAATGCATTGCTAAATCTCCATAAATCAGAGGCTGCAAAGTTAACTGAAACAAAATGTCATAATCTGGGCAGAAAGCAAAAATGTGAATTACTGAGCCAGATCCTCAGTGTGGGGAAATCAGTGTAACTCCACTGAACTCCAAAGATCTGTACTAATTTATATCAGCTGAAGAAGCATTAGACACTGACAAAGATTAGACAGAGCCACAAATCAGTAGTTAGATTCTTCAGCCATATCATGGTACTGGTCCTAATCTTTAAGTCCCTCATTAGGCTAGTAGCATGCTATCTCCTTCTGCACTGTGCCATAGAACTAGAGTCCAGCATCAGGAAAATTGGAAACTGGACTGAGGTATTGCTTTCTGAGTTAAGCATCCTATGCTGGGGAAGTCCAGACCAATGGAGACCAGAATGAGCTTGAGTCTTGCCATGTAGAGGTGCTGTTGTAAAACTATTTCTTCATTATGAGATTCTCCAAATCACAGAGTGAAAGAAGAGCCTTTAACAGCCCTCTGGCATGCAGTGATCAATAGCTCAAAAAAAAAAAAAGGAAGGGTGGAAGATCTGTGTCCTACTCACTGTGACTCTTAATCATCTAATAGCATCACAGAATATAGATTCTAAGGCCAAAAGGGACCATTGTGATAATCTGGTCTGACCTCCTGAATATCGCAGGCCATAGAATTTCCCCAAAATAATTCCTAGAGTAGATCTTTTAGAAAAGACATCCAATCTTGATTTTAAAATGGTCAGTGATGGAGAGTCCACCATGACCCTTGGTAAATTGTTCCAAAGGTTAATTACGCTGACCATTAAAAATCTGTGCCTCATTTCCAGTCTGAATTTGTCTAGCTTCAGCTTCCAGACATTGGATTGTGTTCTGGAACTTACCCAGTGTTCCAAGACTTATTGACAATCAACGTCAACAGTCCAATGAGCTCCTCATCCAGATCTTTTAAAACTCTAGGATGCTAGCTATCTGTACCTGCTGATTTAAAAAAAGACCATCTTTACTAGCTTCTGTTTAACTTCCTCCAGTGGAATGGAAAGAGTGATGAAGCAATGTAATTTGTTTTTCCCCCCAAACACAGAACATATTTATTGAACACTTCTGCCTTTTTTGCATTATTATTGATCATTCTACCACTTCCATTTAATAATGGACCAATACGATAGTCAGGATTTTTTTTTTTTGTTGTCAATATATTTTAAACTCTCTATATTGTCCTTAACTCACTGGCGATAGATTTTTCCTCATGTCCCTTCGCTTTCTGTATCAATTTTCTACAATTCCTAGTTCCTGATTTATATTCATTACTATCAATTTTTCCTGTCTTACATTTGTTATATTTTTACAGCTGTCTTCACTTACTCTCTAAATCAGGTCATTTTTTTAATATCAGCACAGCCTTCTTCCTTGATTGTGGCTTTTTGCCCATCGAGTAAGGTGTTCTTAAATGATTCCCAATTATTCACATTTTTATGATTAAATTTTTTCTCCCTGCTGATTAGCCTCAGTTTTCAGCTTTGTGAAATTAGCCTTATTAAAGCATTGGGTGTGTGTATATATAAATTACTGATCTGGATGTTATTCTACTTGCATATTATAAATATGATCAAGTCATTCTCACTTGTACCTAAGCTATCATTAGCTTTTAGTTCTTAATCTGTTAGGACAAGTTATAATATAGAATTCCTCCATGGTGGCTGCAACACTTTTGAGTTAGGAAATTGTCATCTATGATGTTTAGAAATTCCAGGGATGTTTATGTACTGGCAGCATGAGACCTGCAGCATGTCACTCAAATTGAAGTCCCCCATGATCACACAGCTTTTTTCCCCTACACATTGAAGAAAAATACATAAGAAGCTGTCATTTTGTTCTTTAATGTGATATGGTGGTCTGTACCAGATACCAATTAATATCCCATTCAAGAACATTTTCTTCTGAGTTATCAGTGACTTGGAAACAGGCAATGCCATTTTTGACAGACTGCCACTCCCCCTCCTCTTTTGCCCCCTCAGTCCTTCCTAAATAGTTTATAAACATTGATTTTAACATTCCAGTCGTGCAAGTCATCCCATCAGGTTTCAGCAATACCACTTTAGGATCACAAATGAGCAATTCCAATTTCTCTTGTTGTTTACCCAGGCTCTTTGCTTTGGTGTATAGGCAATTAAAGAATTGCTTTTCTTCATGTCCCTTGGTTCCTTGATTAAATTTTGTTATCAAGATCTTAATTTTGTGCTGATTGTTCATATCTTCCCTCTTTTTACCCTTCTCTTTGGCTATTAGTTAGTTCAACCACCTCCTGACTACTCTAGTCAGCTTGTGTCTGAGGATATTGGTCCCCCTTCTGCTAAGGTGGAGGCCATCCAAACTATACTGACCCTCTCCCCATAGAACGTGTAACAAAGTTCCACTAAACCAAAGCCCTTCACTCTAAACCACTTACCTAGCCACTGATTCCCTTCCAGGATCTTCTGCCTTCTGTCTTCCTTCACTTAAGGCACAAGAAGGATCTCAGAAGATGGCTTGAGCATTCTTCTTCAGCATGCTTCTGGGTACCCTGAAGTCATCTACTATCTGTGGGAGATCCTGCAATGCAGTGTCATTTGTGCCAATATGAACCATCACCAGTGGATTCTTGCCCATTGACGTCAGGATCCTATCCAGTCTTAAAGTACTAGTGCTGGGTATTTTACAGATGCAGTAAAGATAGACAGTGATATGCAACATTCAGGTTCTATGTTGCCTTTATTCAACTGTCCTTGATGTTAATGAGAGATTTGCAGAGGTCAAAAAGCAGAATGACCCACTAACCTTTAAATGGCTGTTTCCTGAGTATTATAACTCTACTTACGAGAAAACAATCTTAGCCAAATTAATTTTCTTTCCATGTATGCTAATAAGGTTCTGTACTCTGCTGGCCATAATTCAAAGATGATCTTAACAACAATTTTAAAAAGTCAGGTAACTTTACAGTTATAGGCGGAATCCCCCAAATAACCAACATAAAAATGTCATTCAGCCTACTCCCAATTTAAGATATGCGGTGTTTTCAAGATCCATGATGTTCAAACCCACTTTGTATTAACACCTACAGGTCTTGTTTATTTAAAAGTTTCCATTTTGTTGCAAATTTTTCTATCAGTTTTGCAAGTTTTGATTTTATGCTTTTATGTTTTACTGTGTTTGCACCTTCTCTCCTAATGCTTTAAGCATTATTAGGGTAACCATATTTCCTCAAAATGAAGACAGGACACTGTGCATGGCTGGACCTAGCTCCCTGCCACCTCATGGGGCTGGCCTGAGCCGCTTGCTTGAGCCCTGCCGCCTGGTGTCACCACTCACCTGAGACTCACCATGCAGGGCTGGCATTGCTACTTGCCCTCCCCAAACGTTACTCTGTGTCCTGTTAGGGAGGTGTGCCCCATTTTCTGGCAAAACTGGACATTTGTCCCATTTGCTTTTGCCAACTGATGATTTTTACCAAAAAAGTGAAGATGTCCATGACAGGACTTAAAAAGGGGACTGTCCCAGCCAAAACGGGACATATGGTCACCCTAACCATTATGTTAATTTTTATACTGTCTATGTATGCAGTTTCCTGGAATATTTTCCCCCCCTTAGTAAACAGGGTTGTGTTTGCTACTAGTATCCAGTACAAGAAGATTGTTGACTTTCCATGTTCTATTAATTCAGCAGATACGTTACTTTTTATTTTAAAATGTAGGTTTGACATTTGGAAATTAGTTCTAAAGTAATTGAGACAGATTCTCTCCCTTTGTTCCCGTCACCCGGTGCCACTCAGGTAGTGCAAAATGGCAGAATCTGGCCTTATCCAGCCCGGTGAGAATTCCAGAAAATGGGCACTCTGAACTGGCATAAAGCAAACTAACCAGCTTCTACGCCAAGTGCCTCCTGACCTGTCTATTGTACTCTGCTAATTTTCAACTTGTATAGTGGTCCTTTGTGGACCATACCCAGCTAGCATAATTTAGAGCAGCCTCTAGTACATGCACGGTTTAAGGTCATTGAAATGCTGAATAGAATGTCTTGGAATTTCACAGACTCTTCGTCGTCAAGGGGCTAAACTAAAATGTGATTCAGTTGTTCCTATAGAGACAAAGAAAGTAATCATGATTTTTGCCAGTGTGACTGGGGCCAATATACCTGCAGTTTTAGACTTGAAGAGAGATTGCTTAACCAAAAACATGAACAGTTCTTTATATTATCTTCTTCTGATGAGCCTGTGCTTATTAGAGTTTTCATTCCACTGTACTAAAGAATGTTGAACTCCTCAGGGTTTTTGGATGGTCAATCCAATTGTCTCTTATCCAAGAATAGATGTAAGCTAGTCTCATGAAATGGAATAATCATCGTAGACCAGCCAATTGGTCCAAATAGGATTATTTCTTGTTCTGGGATTGTCATTTACATCTGGTGAAGAGCCTTCAAGAAATAGTGTTAACAATTTAATGTGACAGTCTCTTCTTTCACTATTTGTTCATCAAATTCTCAGTTTGGGTAAAGTAGAAATACTCCCTTCACCTCACTTTCCTACTGGTCTTTTTCAAAAGGATAAAATGACTTTCTACAAGTCAAAAAGATGCTATCAGTTGCATATATTAATACAGACAATTTCCCTCAGGCTTTCATTTGACACACCGTGGATTTAACCAAAAAAAAAAAAATCAGATTCTGTTCCAAGATAAGTGAGTTATAACAGATTCACATTCCTAGATCTCACAGAATATGTGAAAGATTGTGAGCAGGCTAAAAGAATTTAGAACCCAGGGGAGAGCCTTTGGACACTATGATATTCCATCTCACCCCTTCAAGTCTCATGACCTAATTCTTTTCATCATTGAGTGACAGGAGCTTGGCTGACTATTCATCTGCGCCCTCTATTACATTCCCATATAGGTGGGTCATGTATGTATTTTTCATAGCTCCTCGGAAGCATAATTTTAGTTTATTTTTCTTTTCTAGAGTGTGTGTGTGTACGTTTGTTCTTCTAGTAGGCAGTGACTGCTGGACGAAAGTGCCAATAGCTGAAATGCGTCCCATTGTAACTAGCAACTGAACTGTTCTGGGCTGACCCGCTGTATTTTTCAATGGAGCTCTGTTTTCTGCTCCTATATGATTTTTCTCCTCCCAAGTCTGAATGGTCTTCCTCTTAACAATGGGTCAAAATGCATTTAAAAATAAATTTGATGAGAAATTCTCTTTGGAGCAAGTGAAGGTTTGTAGTTTCATTGTGGATCTCAGCAGTGGTACATCTCTGGCTGTCCCACTATGTTGCTGATCCTACGAATGTGCTTGTGGGTAATCCCACTGAATTCAATGGTTCAAGGATGCTCCAACTGACACTGGCTTCCAATGCCTCTGTCAGTGCTGTTATATAGCGATGCCCTTACCCACTCCTGACATACACCACCTCCCATGTGAGCTGGGAGCAGTGATGTATAGTGAGGCAGTAGGCATAGGGTCATGTCAACTACATGACCCAAAGATTCCTTCACATTAGGGTGAACCCCAGACGCTCTGCTAGGGCAGCTTCCTGGCCCCTTTGTACAACAGAAGCAATGCAGTAGGGCCAGAAAGGGGCCAAGGACCTGGCCCTTTCCTTTTATTATGGAACTCAACATTTTTGCCAGTTTATTTCTTCAGCTGTAGGTCTGTTTCCTGTAAATTAAGAAGAGATATTGCCCATCTTCCTTTCAATATTACATACTTTTAACAGTCCCAGTGAAATTGGAATACTGATTGCAATGTGTATGATTAAGTTTTGTAGCTAGGAGAAGACATTTGACTATAGTAATCAAGTTTTCTTCCTTTTTAAGGGTTTGTTTTTCTGTGACCTTCTGATTTCTGCAGATATTCCCCAGCTTGTGTAGGTTGTTTTTACAAGCTGAATAACTGATGAAGAACCCTTCCATTGTTATGCTGACTTAATTGGACAAAAAATGATGGCACTTTTATGATTGAAGAGATGCTCAGCACACTCTGAGATACATTTTTATTCAACCCTCTAATTTAGAACAAACTTAATTTTAAAGTTACCAACTATAATTCATGCTTATTAGATTTTATAGTGTGAGAGCTTCTTATGACAGAGTGTTTTACAATTTTCAGAAGGACTTTTGTGTTTAGTAAGTTTCAAATGTTAACACCTAAAGTGGATCATTCAGTTGGAATGGAAGGCGGCTTGAAATGCAAGCTACTAGTGAAATGCCTTGATAGCACAATCAGACTTATAATTGAACCAGCACAATAGCCTATTCCAAGTATTCTAAGACTTCATTGCTGTCACCTTAATCCTCTGACCTCTATCCTCTCCCCACCCACACACTTGTTGTGTCATACCTAAAATAAGATGAAACTACTTGGATTAGGAGCACAATGTCTTTCTGTTTATACTGTAAAGCACCCAGCACTCTTTTATATATAATATATATATTCTATATACTTTTAGGAAAAGCTATGTTGCTCCAAAGGATGACCCTTTCTTCCTGCCTCACAGCACTTTTCCCAGACTACATAAATTGTGTCTCTGGGGAAGAGCGACCTGAAGCATTTGATTGATTGCTTTTTAAGGCCCTGATTCTGCAAGACATTTAAGCACATCCTTAAAGTTAAGGATGTGCTAAAGTGCTTTGCTGAATTGGAGCCTTCATTTGGACAATATTTCCAAGTCAAAGTTGGAATTTAGCTGGGTCTTCAGGTTAGCCTCCTTGATGAGGATCTTAGCAGGCACAAGGCATCAGATCTGTGGTTTTAGGTCTTAACTGAAAAATGGCACCTACAGAAGCACAGTCTGGACTCTAACATCATGCTCAGGCATTTATCCACTAGTGACTGAGAGGGAAGAGTACCATATATTCCCTGGTGTATAGTTTTGAAGATCTGTTTTCTTGGAAAGGCTTTTCTTTTAAATAAATAATACTTTGCCATAAGGAAGTTGTTTGGTCACTGATTGCCGTCGTCAGTGGCTGGAGGGGAATGACCTGCGGAGTCTGAGCCTCAGTCAAGCCTGCTAAAAGGATTACAGCAGATATATAGGGGTGTGGCGGGGCAACGACTCACTAGTGCGGCACCTCCTTTCAGTCGTCCTGGGAATTACCTCTTCCGGCCAGGAGCACCCTCTGCAGGCTAGTGTCTCGCCTGCCACTGGCCCCCCATGTCCCTCCCAGACCCCGGTGCCCTCCTCGTCAGGATTCCGCCCCAGCAGTAACCCACAAGCCGAGTCTCCCCACCCGGGGATCCACCAACTGTCTACCCTCACCTTGCCTCAGTGGCCACTGCCAGTCACCATCTAGCCCCCGCTCCCTGGGGCAGACTGCAGTCTATGAACCACTCATCATCGGCAAGGGGGGTGGACCAGCTGCCTATCTCCGGGCTGCCCCTCTGCAGCCCCAGTACCCTTTCATAGGCCTTTCACTAGGCCTGCAGCCTGGGAGTTTGCTCAGCTGGAGCTCCCCAGCTCCCTCTGCCCTTCCCCAGCACTGCTCCACCCTAAGTACTCTTCTTAGCTTCCCAGGCAGCCAGGTCCTTCTCTCTCTAGGAAGCTAGAGAGAGTGTCTCCTCACTTCTGGCCCACAGCCCTCTTATAAGGGCCAGCTGGACCCTGATTAAGCTGGCCACAGCTGTGGCTGCTTTCCCAATCAGCCTGCTTTTCCCATTCACAGCCCTCTCCTGGGCTGCTTTAACCCCTTCAGGGCAGAAGCGGGGTAGTCACCCTGCTGGAAGGGGACTGCAACTGAAGCCTAGACTGAGAGTCAGAGAAATGCGTTTCCATCCCAAGAAAGAGGTGATGGCCTGATGCTTAGAGGTTGTGCACTTGGAAAGCCTGCGGGTGTTAGAAGTGTAGTTAGGCCAGTAACTGTGACAAGAACACAACGAAACAGTGAAACCTGGTTGCAGTTATTCGTGCCTTCATCCCTTCTCAGATGGTTTACAGCAATGTGGTGTGCCTGTGCTTAGGAAATGAAAACTGATGCAGCTCGTTGCCTTGGCAAGACAGGATTGATACTGCGAACACATCAAACCTGTCCTCCACTCTCTACAACGGCTTCCCACATCATATCGAATCAAGTGCAAGGGTCTCAATGGCCCAGGGAATCTAAAAGATGATTAAAGCTCTGGGATGAGACCCTGGTTGATAATTCCACATTTCTGGTACAATGAAACTTCCTACAATATGGGTAAACTCCTCTGTGCAGGAGACATTTTTCTCATGGGCTGGCCCAAGACTGTGGAATGAACTCTCCCAGGAACAAAGGACTACCACAAACCTCATTAGCTTCTGCTCTATGTGCAAGGCACATTTCTTTAACCTGGCCTTCTGTACCATAAACATATAGCAACATTGTGTGTGTGTGCATGTATGTAGTTTTAGTCATCTTTTATGTATCTTGGCCCCAGGCCACTGAGCACCTTGAAAATAAATATGGAGAACTTAAACTTGATTTGACAGTTTTTCAAATAATACTTATACACATATAGTATATGTATATACTAATACATACATAATTAGTATCATTAAAAAAAATCAAAAATAAAACACTCCACTGCACACTCCATTTGCTCTAGGGGGAGGATGAGCGAACCAACATAGGACAGAGGTCAGTTATGTCACATAATGCATTACTGTGCTCAGATACTACAGTGATGAGTGAGGTATGAGAACCCACACACAACTGAACAGAATGGCTGCATGTCCAGTTAAATCCATCTGCCAGTACATAGCCCAAAGGAACACTGAGCTCATAGACCTGTGGTATGTGTAGATACTAGCAGGTAGACTAACCCGTTTCACAGTCTAAGATATTAGTGACTCTGAGAACTGGTAAGATTGGCTGTGACTGTGAGAGTTGTGCAAACTGTCCATTATTGTTTGGTTAGTAATCCGATGTTCCCTTTGCCTTATTGATTATTTATTTTCCCTTGTTTCCTTTCCCCAGTAAATTGCACTCCATAGTGCTTCGCAATAGGAGTTCTTCAATATCTCGACTGTGTTGTTGACTTTCAGAGCTATGTGTAACCTATCGTGTAAATTGTTCTTATAGGTAATGTGACACCATTGTGCTCAGACCCCCTGGTATTTGAAGGCCCCATGTAAAGGATACCAGTCAGACGCTGTTGCAGGCACACAGAAAAAGATCAGAAACAAAGTGAAAAACAAGGTCAAAATACCTCCAACTGATACACCGAATTCCTGCAGACACATCAACTAGTGCCACCCAGTGGAACGGGGTATGTATATGAGCATATGAGTAAATATTATCTTTATTAGCAGTCCCTGGCAGCAAATTACAGCTGAGTTGTAACTAGGATTGAATTATATCACACCCATTCATCACCATCTTTTTTCATTTGCTCCAAATTTGGTCAATCAGATATTTTAGGGATCCTCCTGTGTTCTTATTTGAAATTTCTGTGCCTACATGACCCAAAAATAGCTGAATTGAAACAGAGGGATGAGAAATGGGATTGGGAGGGAATAGGGGGACAAGAGCAGAGGGGGAGAAGGGGTTGCAGGAGCTATATAGGTGCAGAGGTATATAGGGGGTATATAGGTGCAGAGGGGGAGAGCAATAAGAGGTAGAAAGGCATAGAGGAGAAGGAGGGCAAGAGCCAAGGGTGGCAGTGGCAAGGAGATAGGAGGACAGGAGAGCAGGGATAGGCTGCAGGAAGAGAGGGGCAGTAGGGTTTATAACCACTAGAGAACACTTCCCTACAGATCTTGGAATTGAACTGGGGAGTTCTGGGTCTCTGTTTCTTTACTATCAGCTATGAAGCCAACTGGCAAAGTACATGTCTCATCCTCTTCTTGTGGCTGCACAATGTAGAGAAGCCGTCCCCAAACTTTTGAGGGTCACACCCCCCTTTACCCCTGTCTGCACCCCACCCCCCTCCCCGGAGCTGGGTGCAGGGCAGCAGCTCGGGGTGGGTGGGGGGGAGAGACAGGATAAGGCGGCCCAGGCTGGGGCCGCAGCTGGCGGTGGACCTGGGGCTAGGAGCGGGGCTGTAGCCAGGCGCTGAGACTGGGGGTGGAAGCAGATCCACAGCCAGGCTGCAATGGGGCCAGCAGTCTGGCCCACAGCCAGGTGCGGCTCCACTACTGGCCTTGTCCCCAGCTTTAGCCCTGGGCCGGGAATAAAGCCATGGCCAGCAGCCAAGCCTGGCGGCTAGCGCAGGGATGGGGACGAGTCCAGGCACAGTGCCAAGGAGATGGGAATGAGGCTGGGGATAGGACTGGAGCAGAGCTGGGGGTGGGGAGGGACTGCGTGGCATTCCCTCCCTGTAGGGTTGACAATTTTCTAATCTCACACAACCGAACACCTATGCCCTGCCCCTTCCCTGAGGCCCCACCTATGCCATGCTCCTTCTCCGAGGCCATGCCCCCGCTCGCTCCATCCCCACTCCCTCCATCGCTCATCCTCCCCCACCCTCACTCACTTTCACTTGGCTGGAGCAGGGGTGCGGTGGGGGGGCGAGCACTCCGGCTGCGGGTTTGGGCTCTGGGGTGGGGATACGGTGTGGGGCGGAAGGCTCAGGTTGGGGGTTTGGGCTCTGGGGTAGGGCCTGGGATGAGAGGTTTGGGGTGCAGGAGGCGGCTGGGGCAGGGTGTTGGGTGGTGTGGGATCCAGGAGGGAGTTTGGGTGCAGGTGGGGACTCTGAGCTGGGTCAGCAGGTTGGGGTGTGGGGTCCCAGTGATGCTTACCGTGACTCCTGGGAAGCAGCCTCCAGGTCCCTGTAGCTCCATGACTCATAGGCAGCCAGGGAGGCTCTGCATGCCACCCGCACCAGCAGGCAGCACCCCCACGGCTCCCATTGGTCATTGTTCCTGGCCAATGGGAGCTGTGGAGCCAAACCTCGAGGCAGGGTTAGTACGCGGAGCCTCCCTTCCTGCCCATGCGTCTAGGGGTACAGGTTCCTGGCAGCTGCTTCCAGGAGCTGTACGGAGCTAGGGCAGGCAGGGAGCCTGCCTTAGCCCCGAACCTCCGCTGTACTGCCGACTGGACTTTTAATGGCCCGGCATGCCAGGGTCCCTTTTTGACCAGGCATTCTGGTTGAAAACTGGACGCCTGGCAGCCCTACCTCCCCGCCCCCATGGGGACTGGCCCGGGCCCCGGCACATCCCCTGAACATTCCTCCATGCTGCCCTAGGGGGTGCGCCCCACACTCTTGGGACCTCTGACATCGAGCATAATAGCCTACTACTGCTGTCAGTTACTTACTTAGATCAAGTGACAGAGGGATATAAAGGTTCCAACATGATGGGTTTCTGATTTTGAAAAACCTAGGAAATGTCACGTGAACAAGCTACATTAAAAGAACACAGTGAAAGTTGCAAAGTCAAGCACTCAAAAGTTAGGAAGTGTCAGAATTAAGGTTGCCTGTGCAACTTTAATTTGGTCACCTTGTGTGTATGCGTTGTAACCCATCTTTAGTTACATGATCACATGCTGGTTTTTCCTTAGGACCCCTGCCTCATTTAGTGCACAGTCTGGGCCTGCTCTGGGGAGAAATCAGGATTGTGTAGTGGAGGAGGAGACATTGTCATTAAGACTCCTCATTTGTTGCAGAAGTTGGAAGGTGTGTTGTGAATGAGGTAGAGAATTTCCAGAAGAGAAGGGAGCGTTTCATGGGTGAGGCAGTTGAATGCCATCCTGGGGAACTGGATTCTATCACTGTCTGTGCCACAAAGTTCTTATGTGCTGCTGGATAAGTCACTTAAACCACCATTTTTGTAGATGGTTACTAATTGTGTTTTCCTCATTTTCTGTACACCCAACACGAAACATCTGTGGCTTGATAGGCAGAAGTCCTGAGTTCTCACAAATGTTGCTGAAGACAATAGGAGCTGTGCTTTGACGTGTTATAAAATACTTAATAGTCTGAAAAATCAGATTCCACTTTTTTTCAAGTGGTCCCCACTTTTGATAGTTTTACTCTTTACCTCTGTGTGTCTCAATACCCCAGCTGTAAAATTGGAATAATGATACCATCTAATCTGACAGGGATTTTGTGAAGATAAATTAGTAAATATTTGTGAAGCACTCAGATACTGCAATTTGAGTACCACAGAAATGCCCATGAGGAAATTAATAGTTTTGTATTCAATGCAAGGTTTGAATGCTATGCATTAAATAAGACCTGGGGCCACACACAGAATGATAAGGGAAAGAGAACTATTGAATGATTACCCATTCACAAATGTGATGGGGTCACTAGGAAAAAATACATGATCAAGTAAAGACTGTATCACAATGCACCTGCACAAGGGGGACAAATTAATTTGCACAGGCAGCCTTGTCTGTGGCATTTTCTAATTTTTGATGGCTTAACTTTGTGACCTTAACAATCTTTTAATGTGGTGGGGTATTTGGTGGGTTTTTTTAATGTAATATATATATATATAGTATGTGGGACTAAAAGGAATATATTATTCAAACCAGTTTGCCTATCCTCAGTGGAAACATGTTATAGCTTGCGCAGGTCTCAAGGCAAAAGTGATAATGTTATGTAATGAATGTTATTCTAGGTTGGAAGAGATTATATTTGCTGGCAAGGCTAATGGAGAATACGAATTCAAGTATAGATGTTTTGTCACACATGCTGTTTAAATGTACCAGCTACTCACTGTTATAAATATAGCTATCCGCTTTTTTCTCCACTGCAAACAAGTTATTAAATTGTGAAATGCAGGTTCAGAAGAGGAGGGAGTAGTAAGGAAACGAAATACTGCTTACATTTTTAAAGTATGATCTGAGAAATTCCAAGAACATTCATCTGAATGCTGTGGCAGGAAAGGATTTCTGACGAACAGTTTATAATTCCCATAGGAGGCATTCAACTTTAATTCATATGAATAGTCAACCTGATAAGTATAGGATGGCCAGTGCTCAGCTGACAAGGCGGGGGGATTTATTCATGAGTCAGAAATGTATTTCTCATCCATTTACAACTGTGGAGGCACTTGAATTCTAGTAAGACTTTTGTGGACACTTCACATTGTTAAATGACTATTAATAATAATACATGTAGTGTTGCTTTTGGGCTGCAAATGAAAAAAACACTGACCTGCTGGCTGAATGACACCCAGATTTTATAGATGATATTATTATTAATCATTATTATTATTATTATTATTATTTATTTGTATTACCATAGCACCCTTTTGTGTTAGGCATTGAACAAGAAAAATATGGTCCTTGCCCCAAAGAGCTTTACAATCTAATTAGATAGGCTGAGATTTCATATGTGTATATATTCTTTTATTGCTGGCCTCAAGAAAGTGAGGGAGACCACTATATCTCTACTTTTCTCCTTCACTTTCTAATGGATAGCAGTATTTTCAAAGTCATCCAGAGGGCTTAGATGTCCAATTCATGTTAATTCTAATGAGAATTGAGTGTCCAAATATCTTCAGACAGCACTGAAAGTCTCAGACACAAACACCATCCTTCTCATCACTCAAGCCTGTAATCTTTAGTTTATTTTTTCTTCCTATTCCTTTGCCCTACCCATACAGGCCATATCCAGATCCTAGTGTTGTTTCTTCTTCTTCAACATCTCCAGATTCTGTCTTTTTTTTTCCATTCCCACATCCAAATCTCTTATTCAGACTCTCATTATATCCAGCTTTAACTACCACAGTGTCATCCTCTCTGGTCTCTCTTCAGTCCATACAAAATGTAACAGTTAAAGTCATATTCTTTGACAGTTGACTTGATCATGTCAGTCCCCCTGCAATGATGTTAGGAAGAGTATAGGGATTTAGCATTGGAAAGCGCTGGAATTATGGTGGGTTCTTCCCCAGGCCCTTAATCCTGCCTGTTTCTATAAATAGTGAATGCTTTGGTTAAGAGGGACAATCCTTGACTTTAAGTGATCTTAGTAAATATTAATTTAAGTGGCAATTTTTCAACAAAAAAACCTTCAAAAACAGACTCCAAAGAGAAACTGCAGAACTGGAATTAATTTGCAAACTGGACACCATCAGATTGGTTTAACTTTGAGATAGCGTTTCCTACAATAGCAGTTTTTCAAATTATGATCATTATTCTCGAGTCTTCAGGATTTACCAGTAAGACTTAGTTTACCCATCTTTTTTTTTGGTTGTCGTAAAGATAAATAGCTCAAGCTGGCTGAAGAGGAAAAGAAAGACCTCTGTGCACAAAGAATTGTGTGGTTTCACAACCAGTGCTTTTTTTAAAAATTGTACATTACGTGCTGTGTCCGTTTTATGAACAAGTTGAGAACAATTTGGGTCCCATGGCATTTACAGAACTTAATCAGAAGAGGTGCAAGAGAAAAAAGAAAAAAGGAAATTAAATCACATAAGAGACAATTGAGAAAACTCAAAATGTAAAGATGCCGTTTGTGCTAAACCTTTTTTAGTATAGGATTAAGTGCAATAGAAATTTAAAATTATGTAAAGGGAAAGGGATAAAGAGATGATCCAGGATGATCCTGAGGATTTTGCTGTGTTGTCAATGATCTTGTCCTTACATCTAGCAACATAATGTGCCACATCCTCAGTTGGTACAAAATGGCATAGTTCCATTTACCCTATTAATGTGTACGTATTTAATTTTAATTTACAAGGAAGCATAATATGCATATGTTGCCTGATCCTCAACTGGTGTCAATTAATGTAGCTGCATTAAAGGCAATAGAGCTGTGCTGATATGAAAAAGCTGAGTGTCAGGGTCCAAAAATGTTGGTTTTGAAATGCCTGAACTAATATTTGAAATCTTGCTTTTACCAATAGTGATGTGCAGCTATAGTTTATAACTGCACTTCTATCCCATTGTTTGGAAAAATACACTTATTTTAGTGTTGTCAGACATACTGACACATGTCACTCATTTAAATGGGCTGAAATAACAGTGAAAGAGCAAAATAACAGTCCAGCGGTGAAATCAGCATGCCGCCATCACAGAAAAATAATTTTGGATACACATTTTGTGATCCTTGCTGCTGGCCAAGACATGCATGCTTTGTTCACATGAATATCCCTGTTGATGTCAATAAAACTACTTGTATGAACAAAGATTTGGCCCCAGCTCCTATAGTAATGTTATGTATAGCTGTAGAAAGAAGTGAGTAAGGTGAATTGATTGCAGGTTGTTTTGCACTTAGCCAAATGCACAGACAATCTGATTTTAAAAACTGGCAAGTAAATGGTCTTTTCCCCACTTCTACTCTGTGCTTGCTTAAATAATGGCTCCTACTTCTGGAAACTTCTTCCTGTCCTCATTCTCCAGGCAGCTTCTCTCCCACTGTTCCAATCTCTCCTTGAAACCCATCTGTCCACACAATTTCTTCTTATCATCAACAGTCCCCACACCCTCTCTCTTTCAAATTCACCTTGTTTGTCTTGTCCAGGTGGTTCTGTCTTTGTGATAATTTTTCTCTTCCTTTGAATATGAAACACTGTGTCAATGTACATCATCACATAAATGTTTTATAATGCCCTTATTACTGTGCATTCTTGTTGTGGCCAGTGGAACACCTGCACTATTACAGGTCAGTGTTGTGATCCGTTGTCCACCTCGCAGACCAAAAAGATCCAGATTGCTTCGGATCATAGAGCAGGTGGAGGTTTTCAAGGGAGGCCCATTCTGTGATCTGCTCCCTGGCTGTCTCATTTAAGCAGAATCCCCAGTCTTTCTGATGGCTGTTAAAGTCACCTATGTAGATGGCTAGATGAGGAAAGGAAGGTAAGATGGGATCAGGCCACATGATGTGAGGTGGCTTGTATATGTTTACTATAATGATGTCCCTAATTCTAACCATGTTGATCTCTCTTCCACTGGTCAGTGATTCTTCCAAAACTTCCACATCCTCTAATTCATTTTGCATGTACACTGCTAGCCCATGTTTTGGATGATTGACAGTAGCAATTTTGCTTTAGCCATAGATTTTATGTCTGACAGCTTTATCTTTTTCTTTCACATGTGGTTCTTGGAGGGCCACAATGTCAATGTGATGGTCTTTGAGGGTCCTCAAGAGGTGATCCACTTTTCCCTGGACATCCCTTCTACATTCAGTTGGTATATCGGAGGACTGACCTTTTTGGTCCTGGAAAAGGCGGTTTGAGGAAGTATAATCATTGCTATGTTCACTGGGAGGTCGGTACAATGACGTCCAGTGGCCAACTGATGACACTGGTATGTTCGCGCTTCTCAGAAAATTGGCCGAAACATCATGGGGCTCCAGACCATGGACCTTACAAACTGCAACAATTGCCTTGGTATATTCTGCAGCTGAATTTTATGCACCAGTGTGGTCTCATAGCAGTCACACTAAACTCCTTGACACTCAATTCAATAATGCTATGTGTATAGTGTCGGGATGCTCAAATCTACTCCAGTTGACTGGCTCCCAGTTTTATTGCACATCCATCCTCCATAGATTAGAAGAGCTGCTCAGACATCTCACTTTCTTAATCATGTCAATGCAAAAATGAGGATCCCACTGCACCATGACCTCAGAACCCGCCAAAGACTAGATTAAAATCCCGCAACCCTCTATGGAACCATATCAAGATCCTTTCACCCAACTTTGATGCTGAGGCTAAATGGACAGTCAAATGCAGCACTTTGACCGCTCAAAACTTTGTCACTGATCCTGAGAGGAACCACCGGGTGTTGATTTATATCGGAAAGACTGGTGCAGATTGAATTGCATCAGGACATCTCATGGGAGATGTGGACAAACCCTCTTTAAATGGAAAATGAGGAAAACACCTGTATGTGATTGTGGTCACCAGGCACAAATGATAGAGCACAACATATTTGAATGTCCCCTTTGTTTCTTTGGCAGGGGCCTGAAGGACATTCACCAGCTCACTGCTGCAGCAGTTTGATAGCCAGCCAGATATAATTTTGTAGTTGTTGCTACCTTTTGTAGTTGTAGCCATATGAAAGAAGATGACTGTGCATTAGGTACTGTTTTAAATCTAACCCCATATGCAAAGTGATCTGTAACTATGGTTGCCAACCCTCCAGGATTGGCCTGGAGTCTCCTAAAGTTTATGTCATGTGATGAAATCTCCAGGAATACATCCGACCAAAATTGGCAACCCTACCTGTAACCATCCTGTGGTATTTGTGTAAGATGATGTATTGCACTGTGTAACAGGGTTCATACTTCATCTCTGGATATTTGGCCCCTGAGCCTCCCTCTTCAATGAGTCAGGGATACTTCAGTCTGGTTGGAACATCCATGCTCTTTATTCTCCAGAGGCTTCCCACCACCAGTTCCCAACTATATACAGGCTTCACAGCTATTTTGCCTACAACAGGGCTAGCCAGCAACAGACTCGGAGGCTACCACTTCCTTCTGTGCCTGAGCTTTTTCTTTCCCTCTCCCCACTTCTCTGGCTTCCTCCAAGCCTTTATAGCTCCGGGCTAATAAGACTGGCAGGTGCGGCCAGTTACCGGGCAGGCACAGGGCTATTTACCCCGCCCCAATCCATTCCCCTTGTTTGGGGCTGGAGTGGCAGGAGCTGATTAAGGGCTTCTCAACCAGCACCCTGCCACACACTGACTTCCTTCAGGAAAAACGGAACTATATACAGAAAAAAAAATCAATTAGTTAATTTTAAGAATTTAAACATTGTTCCGTGGTTATATTTTCTATTGGTGTGACATTGTAAAGGGCCTCAAACGTCCACCAAGCTTTATGTGGACAGACCCATGTAAGCATCTGGAAGTCCAGTGTGGCTCAAATCTGCCTGCATGGAGCTCTGTGCAAGATTTCTATATTTAGCCTTTATTCCATAAAATAATATTTCTCATTGTATATATGTTCATGTTAACAGGCGACTGCTTCCTGAGTGCCTCCTTGTGGCTGGGGTGTCCCTGCCTCATTTCCCCCTCTCTTATGAAACTCCTCAAGAACTCCATATCACAGTCCAATGGTAATTAACCACCCCCTGCTTTTTCCTTCTGAGGCCCAGTTTATTTAGTTCTTACATACTTTGGTCTCTGGGCCACAATCCCAGTACAGTCTTTCTATCCCCCCTGGAGTCAAGAGCCCTCAGCCCTCCTTCCTGAAGCTGGATTGTCCTCCCAAGTGCAGCTTCCCAGGCTTCTATCCTGTCTGACACTCCTAGCCCCACTTATTTGGAATGTTCCTTGCTCCTCAGAAAGTTCCTTTTAAGTCCCACACCCAAGGCAGGTGTAACAGGGCAAGGCTAATTGGGCAGGCCGCCCTGTTACAGTTCATAATTTTTCAGCAGTTAAGTCTAACGGTCATTAGATGCTATCTGTACATGTGTGCTTAGCATACGTATCTCATAATATCCTGGATGTTTGCTAAGTACAAACATAACATTCTACGCTTCACCGTGTTATCTGAACTAGTTTTACTTTTGATATAGCTTTGATATAGTTCTGGTGTCAGTGTCACAAAACCAGCCTTTCATCATTAGTCAAAGGGATCAACTCATATTCATAACAGAAAAAAATAAAATCACTTCTGTGAATCCAAAAATAGGAAGCTAAAGTGTTTTTCCTTTTTTATAATGCATTGCAAAGCAATTTGCATAAGCCGCCCACACAAATGTAATTGGCACTTTTACCAAGTACATGGCAGCAAGCTTTGAATTCAGGCATATCATTAAGGGAGCACACAATGCAATATTACGATATAAAATGTCACTCTACAGTATTAGTTGAATAAAGGATTGGTTTAATCTGGTTTTGTTTTAATAAAAGTAGAAATTACAGTGGCAGAAAAATGGTATCACAGAGTGGAGACTCAGGCCTGTAATATTTATGTAATGTTGATTCTCTTTACCATGCTGTCACTATGGTTTTATCACTCTATTGCATAGGAGTCTTCTAGTAGTTTTAGGATTATCTCCATCATCCACAAGATTAAATTTATAAAGCATTTTATGGTAAAATTAAGGGTCCTGGTTCACTACTGTGTTACTCCAGTTTTATGTTGGTGTAACATCACTGAAGTCAATGGTTCAGTTAAGTTTGTAAAAAGGCTTAAGAGACAAACTCTGCTCTCAGTTATATGGGTATAATGTGGGATAACTCACATAGCCTTGGTAGATTTATATCTGTTACTGAGAGCAGAATTTGACCCCAACGGTGAAAGATACCTTCTTCATAAAACAGCATGGGTGAAATCACAGCTCCATGGAAGTCAATGGGAGTTTTGCAAGGATTCAACCCATATATCCATATTTAACTGAAAAGAACATTAGCTGGTTTTTCATTATCAATATCAGCACTATCCATAATTTTTTTTTATTTTAGGAGCATTGTGCATTTTCGACTAAATTAAGTCCAGTTAATGATAATGGCCCAATCATCCCTTCTGACCCTATGAAAAGAAGGGATGAAAACCCAGTACGTCTGGGTGATGGTGTCAGTGCTCCTATCTCCACAGAAGCCCTTCGCAGGAAGCAGGACTAAAGAATAGCTACTCACAGTGTCATTATTTCTCGTAACCCATTGATATGCCTACCTAGTTTCCTGGTCCCACTTGCAGATTAGGGAACACTGTAAGGAAGCGTGGAATCTGGTTCTGAGCAGTCAGTCTGCCAGGATCCAGTCTAAAGCAAGGTATAAAAAGATCTTCTGTATCTTTTATGGTATAAAAAGATCTTCTGTACTTTCCACAGTATGCATCCGATGAAGTGAGCTATAGCTCACGAAAGCTTATGCTCAAATAAATTGGTTAGTCTCTAAGGTGCCACAAGTACTCCTTTTCTTTTTGCGAATCCAGACTAACACAGCTGTTACTCTGAAATCTCTCTTTTTGGTTCTTGTGTGTTTAAAGTTCTGAATTTTAAGAAGTAAAGCAGTGTTATGTGGCAACCTTCCAGAAAGTGTATCTTATGTTATCTGATTTTTTTTTGTATGCCATGAAAATAACAGTATGGAAGTATTACTATCCCCACTGTGGGATAGAACAATTGAGGGTAAAACTGACTTTCAGTGGGAATTTGGGGTTTGAAAATCCCACCCTAAGTGACTTGTCCAAGGTCACAGTGGAAATCTGTGACAGAGATGGGAATTGAACTCCCCCTGAGACTCCAGTCCAGTGCCTTAACCACAAGATCATCCATAGCACAATTATACAAGAACAGGAAAAAATCAAGAGGGTTTTTTTAATTCATCAAGGTCAGTTCAAACACACAACATCTACCCAAACATTTCGAAATGATTAGAGAGATTATTTGTTTTTCTTATTCAGGGATTTCCAAATGACACAAAATTATCTATCCATAAGTCATACAATGCTAACAATATATGCAACCCTACGGTCTGAAGAAAAAAAAATTAATTCTACCGGTTAATTTTCAGTTAATTAGTGACAGTTCATCCACTGCTTCACTAATGGAGCAGCCCTGAATCTAAAAATTCAAATTTCCCCGCAGAAAATGTATTTTGTATATTTCTTACATTTAGAATTCCTTCATGATAGCCATGGTAACGATTATTGTTTAAAGACATTTATAGAACAAGAGTAAGCTTCTTTTAAATTAACTGATAGAAACTGAAATGGAAATAAAATCCTAAAACAAGTAACTATTATTGCTCATGGTCTAGTATTTAACAGAATATTCTTCCCTGGTTTATATTTATAACTTCTATATTTCATTTCATTTAATTTTTATTTTTTGCTAGTCTGACTGCTGATTATTTTCATCCAGGAGGGTAAAATGCCAAAAAATTATTTTGTAATCTATTTCCTTTAACTGAATAATTATAGATATGGGGGACCATATTCAAATGCATCTAAGTGACTTAGAAGCCCTATTAACATTCATTGAGATTTAGGCTTCAAATGGCCAGGTTTACAAAGGTATTTAGGCAACTCAAGATGCAGATGGGCACCACGTGGGATTTTCAAAAATGCCTAAACAGGTTTGGCTTCTAACTCCCATCTATTCCAATCTATCCCACTTAGCCCTAAGTGCCTAAGTCACTACTAGTAAGTCAAAGGCTTTTGTTAAATCTATAAAAGCCACTTATAGTGGGATACGCTTTTCTCTGTACTTTTCCTGAAGCTGTCCAGAGAAGACCATGTCTATGGTGGAGCTTCCGAAGCAGAAGCCACACTGGATACATTCTCTCAGCTAAGGTTTGAAGTCTAGGTAAAAGAATACAGTTTAAGATTTCTCTCACTATGTTAAGAAGAGATATACATCTGTGTCTCCTTTGTTTATATAGAGTTGGATGAAATGAGCATCCTTAAAATCTTGCAGAACAGTTTCTTCCTTCCAACAGAGTAGTAATACCTCATACAATCTTTGCAGCAAGGTTCAAGTTCGTCTCGTGTACATTTGGCATCCAGCAAAGTCATAACTTCAAACCCAGGCAATTCTTCTAACACACGTTGGTCGACTACTGATTCCTTTGAGTATATCATTCCATAGTGCTCAATCCACATCTACTGTTGCTTCCCTTTATCAGTTATCATATTGCAATTCAGATCTTTCAGTGGAGCTGTCTTGTTCTTTATTGGCCCAGTGGCCTTTCTAATGCCCTCATACAGCCGTCTACTGTCACCTATGAAAACTTCACCCATATCATATAATATATGTACTGTAAATAGCAAACAGAATTGTCCAGCACTGAAACTTGGGGAGTTGTGTGACATTCTTTTGTTTTAGATGAAGATGTAAGCTACCATTCATCCAGGAGAGGCCTCTTAGAAATCTATCACAGTAAATGTGGAATAGTTAGGGGTAGATTTTGACTGGCCAGCATACACTGCTCCAGGAAGGTAGGGAGAATAAAGTCTTTCTCAGCTCCGTCTGTGTCTAGGCTCCCTGGCATGCAGTTGGGGCACAGATGGGAGAGTAGGAGTTGTGTATGTGATAATCCCCCAAACAAGATGCAGAGGAGGGAAGGCAAAGGCAGAGGAGTGGTCAGACCTACGGTTTAATAAAAGTTTTATCAGGGGAATACTGTCTTTAAACTATTTATGGTTTTGTTTTTAATTAAATATTCCTAGTTGTAATAGAAGCTGATCAGGAATTTTCTGGTGGAACGATTTTCTGATGGAAAACACAGGTTCTGCAAAAACATATTTTTCTTGAGATGATCTCATGTGATTTAATGAGAATCTGGGCTTTCATTACTTTTTCTAAAATGAAGTGCTTAGCCTTCATGGTTGCTGAGAAAACCTTGTAAACATGAACTGTAAAGGCTCGGCCATAGAGGGCAATTAAAAAGGACCCAAAGTTTATTAGTTTTAGAATCTCATGATTTTTTTTTTGTGCCTGATTCATGATTTTTTGAATATTTGTGGCTGGTAATAGTGGAACAGCTGCATATCTTATGAACTATGCATCTGATCAAAACTTAACTACACAGGGCGAATTTCAAATATGGGATATTTGCAACTTAATCACTCATTCATAGAAATTATTTTGTGAGTATTTTCAAATAATGAATAAACTCAAGAAAATCCACTATCTATAAAACTACTTTTCTAATTTGCAAATAGAAAAAAAGGCTACATTCATTGAATAAATTCACTATAAATTTTTTTAAAACTCTAAACCCATCCCTATCTCTTGCATTTGCCAATGATTGTGAAAATGATCTTACTGAAACTCTAAAAAAGAAAAGGAGGACTTGTGGCACCTTAGAGACTAACAAATTTATTTGAGCATAAGCTTTCGTGAGCTACAGAAACTAATTGCACCAGGAGTGAGATTACAGCCAAGATACAAAAGGGAATTCAAAGTTATTCTGTGTTTCACTCCTGCTTTATATCTGTGTCTCAGCAGCACAATTACATTTCAGTAATGTTATTTAGCATATTTTCTTATATTTGGCTTATTTGGGGCTTGCCAAATGATTATATGGAAAATATTTTTCAATTTCTGCAAGGAGCTTTTTGCAATTGAAAACAGCAGGAAAACATGCCTATTAAAAACAGAGAAAATGTCTGTGTTTTTACAGAAAAGTGAGTAGAAGCCATTACTAGCACTGCTTAGAATTCACTCTCTCAGCTATCTTGCTTTCAGTTAGAGTCATACACAGAAAAAAGTTTGGCTTGGGTTTTACTACTAGAAGAATAAAACACAGTGCATATTGGCTGAAATAGCACTTTTGTGCAGCATTTATGGAGTATTACAGTAGGACCCAGTAGCAAGTGCCTCTAGCGAAGGTTCCCTAATATTTACCATTTCTCCTATTTTCAGTCGCTTATAAATTTGCCAAAATATTTGGTTGAAAATTTCCATGGTTGCTTTCTACCTCAGGCTGAATTTTTGGAATGTCAGCAAAAATCTCCAGCAACAATAATCATCATCATCATAGCAAATCCCAAAGGGATGTGGCCTCCTTGCAGTTTACATACCAGCCAGATTGACAGGATACCAGACTGGCCCTTTTGCAAAGTTTCATTGCTCATTTTCACTTCAGTGGCAGAGAAACTCTGGGACATTTCAGCTACCAGGACAACTGACCAGGAGGTTGGCATCAGTATAAATACCCTCATGATATCAGCATTCTGACCGTGGAGGGCATTTGCAAGAACAAAGTTGGGAAGAAATTGGTAATTTAATACATTTTTCCAACTTTTTTTTTTAAGTGCTCATGCTTCTCCAAGCTGTGGAGCAAAGCTGTTGAAATTTGGCGGGGGGATAATCCTGTGGTAAGGGAGAACTTTTACTGCTCTTATGAAAATACCTGAAGCAGCTCCACTGCAAGGAGTTGCTTTGAGTGCTGTGGTACCCCAATCCCTTCATGTATCACATGCTTGGATGCAAGTGCAGTATGTGCTTCAAGCACTAGGCACTTCAGGCTCTAGTCTTTGGTGGATTTCCATAAACACTTACAGACTCTAATGAAGAACAACAGATTGCTTTCCTAGGGCTGCCACCGATAAACAGTGACATTACCCGAGGCTCAATGGTTTAAAGTTGCAAACAAAAAAATAAACCCACAGTTCCTATCTCAACCCTTAAGGGCTATCCAGTATAGGAGTATGAACATGGGGCTCCTCACATCTAGTGCCCTGGATTCTCACTCCAGGCCACCTCTTTCCCATAAGCACTCATCCACTGATCCGAAAATCCCACAGCAAGTCTTGTCTTTTGTCAATCTTGTTCAAACTCATCCAAATGCTCTCCAGTTTGCAGGTTGCTCCCAATATCCATTTTTTCTGGTTACCACTGGCACCCTTGCCAGCAACAGGCTATTTCCCAGCCATGTGGTCACAGCTTCTAAACTACGTGTCCTTCCCTCCATAGGCAGCTTCCAGGCTGCAGCCTCCCAACTGCTGCTCCTCCTCATAGGCTGCTTCCGAAACCAGGTCCCCTCTGATCTCTAGCAGTAATTCATTTTCATTTTCTGGAAGTATTATGGAGTCCCCTGCCCTCTTCTCTAGCTGAATATTTCACTGGGGGTCAACACAGTGCCCAGTAATGAGCCAGCAGATTTATTACAATACTTCCAATTCGGTCAAATTGTAAGCCTCTGAAAATTTGCATATGCTCTGTAGAATTTTTAAGACCTGCTGCTCCAATCTCTGAATATTCCATCCACACTGAGCATGCTCCAGGCGTACAAAATTCCTGCATATCAATGTCATTTTCTCTACTCAGCCTCCTACACTGTAGCTGGAGCTACAGATGAGACACGAGCACAGTAGCAGTAGCCACCCATCTGTAGCCTAGGGGAAGATGTGCTAGGCTATCCCTCAAGTGACCTTCCAGTGATTGGTATTAATAATTCTGTGCACGTTCAGCCCTTATTACTGAGCAAGGCTCCACACTGCTACTTTAGGAGGCAGGTAAGTACCACGACTCCTATTTCACAGCTGGGGTACCCAAGAGATTGCATATAGTTACTTCTGGCAGAGCTGGGAATATGGCTGGCTCGACTCTCATCTTTTTAGGCATATTGCTTTTTAGAATGAATGTGCCGGATGTGTGTTTGGCTGTGTTGTTTGTAACCATTCGAACCTCTCCTTTCCAGAGACAGGGGAGTAGAACCCAGGAGTTCTAACATTCCTTAGCTGACTGTCAGATAGTTATGTAAACCACTGGCATAGCCTGTGCTGTCTCCCCTTCCTGTGGTTTGTTCTCACATAACAAACTATTACTGTTAACAGGTGATCTTCTAGCTGTAACAGTCGTGGTAGTTGCCTGTGTGGTGGCTCTACGGGTCCTGGGTTCACACTGTGCTATGCAGGGGTCACTATGGCTCCACATGATAGATTTTTTTTTCAGCTTGCTTATAAAAGAACAACCTACATTAAAAGACCATTAAGGTTGCTATCAATTCACCCAGAATTTAAGAAATTCCAGAATTAAGGTTTCCCATAACACTATAATTCAGTAGAGTCCCTTGCATGGTGATACAGTCTTCAGTGACATGCTCACATACTATTTGTTCTATTAAAAGTAAAAACTATGTTACAAGAACATTAAGGTTGCCAAGTTGAGCACTTAAAAATTAGGAAATGCCAGCACTGAGGTTGCCTGAGCATTATGCATATTCATTATGATACAGTCTTTAATTACACAATCACTTTTTTTTCCACAGGAGCCCTACCTCATTTTGCATCATAAATTTTTGCTCTCATACACAATATTTTAACCCAGACAATGTAAACTTAGCTGTATACTGTTGTGTTACATTCTCTTGGAAACCACAACCAATTTCTATTTACTAGGATTGAGGGCACTTTGCTGATTGAAGCTCCTCTGCATGATGCATCTTGGGGCTTGTCTTTATTTTACTTCAATAAGAACTCTTTGTTCTTTTGCAGGAATAGACAAGTAATGACCTTCAGCCATTCTAGTGATTAATACACGGGAACCTTTAATCAATCTCTCCTTTGTGAATTTATCTAATTGCATTGAACAAGTGACTGATCATATCATTCCTCTTCTCTGTTCAGGCCATTTATATTTCTGTGTATCTTCCCAGAAAAACCTTAAAACCCAGTTTATTATGATTCTTATTTTAATGATACTAACTTTCCTTTGTAAAGTACTTTGAGACCTTTGAATGAAAAGAAGTACTAGTATTATTATTGGTCTCCTTTATTACTTTTGTTTCCTTGGGGCAAAGAAGGTATAGTAACCCAAGCATATGACTTTCCTCTTATTGCATGACAATGACAAACATATATAGATACACAGTAAAATACGAGTGACTATTGCTTTACAGAAATAGGGCCATATTCAGAGGGTAACTCCAGAGGGAGCCTTAAACTAAACTGGTGCATCTGTGTATGTAGACAAGGACTTGGGTTCAGATTTAGAGGTGACATACAAGTGGGTGCGACCTTATGTGAAGTCAAGTAAGTGAGTTTAAAGGAGTCTAAAATGGTGTGAAGTACATGTTTAGGGGGAGGAATGACAGAAGATGTAAGCTATACCAGTTTAAGTTGGTTTAGTTACACAGGTACAAAAGCCTGTGTGAACACACTGATTTTAGTTTAAGAGGGGCTTATTAATTTCATCTTAAAACCTGTTCCTACTCAATTTAAATTCAGCCCAAATAAGTCTGGATTAAACCCAAATAAGAATTTCCACACAGTCTTTTGCACTGGTTTACCTAAACCACTTAAAAAGTCACACCTTAAATTAAACTGGTGCAACCTTTCATGTAGTTGAGTCCTAAATTGGTGTCATTCTTACATATCAAGGAGCCAGAAAAAAGGACCAGAAAGAGAGGTAACTAATGGGAGCATGTAAGGTTTAAATTGCAGTAGGCTATTTTCTACTTTAACATACACCTTCTTTGGACCACTCCTACCCCCCTCCCTGGAGCTACACCTATGTAGAATTGGTAACTAGGATCTAAGGGATCTAACTTATACCGCCTTACACATCACATCTTGATGTGCCTCCTGCTTTGTAAGAAAATCAGGACAGATCTGCCCCACGGTCTCCTAGCCTAGCGCTTACAGTTTAATGTAGACAGGCAGTACAACTATACAAGATCATTCTACCTCCCCACCCTTGTAGTTTAAATGGGATAACGGAATGGGAGGAGAAGGAAAAAAACAGGCTTGAGAGTGGCAAATAAGAGTCTCTGGATATTAGTGGTATAAAGCAAGCAAAATGTGGTGAGTTTTGAGCATGGATTTGGAGCTGTTGATTGAGGTTGGTGTGAGGAAAGCCCTGGACTATAAATGAGGGGAAAGATGAAGGCAAGTGGAGATGACAGACTGTAGATGGGCTGAAGGATAAGAAGAGATGAGGGTGGATATGTAGGCAGCAGCAGAGTTAAGGAGTGCCTTGAAGGGGAGAATGGAGATGTAGAGAGAGACAGGAAGCTAGTGAAAGAGGAAGATGGAAGGATATATTTGTTCATTTCTCTGCAGCCAATGACTGAGGGTCTGATTCAAAGCCCACTGAAGTCAGCAGAAAGACTCCCACTGATTTCAGTGAACTTTGGATCAGGCTCGATACATCTAGCATATCTAGATGAGAGGGATTTTAAAGTGTTCATCTCTTTACTCTGTCTGCTCCCTCTGCCCCCCTTTTATTATCCCTCATTCTATCTACCTATATATACCAACTATATTTACATTAGTAATTCACTCATCCTGTTGCTTGGTGCATATGGAAATACCAGATTTTCATACTGAAAATATTTGATTAAAAATATACATGTCTATTCCAGAAGGAGATTTTCTTTGGAAATTCTCTTCATAGGGTGGGGGCACAACTGTGGAAGTTTTATAGACTAAGCTCTTGCTATTTATAAAGTACGTTGACAGAAGACAAACTTACATCTATCATCCAGAAGTATTTCAAAGTACTTTATAAATAGCAAGAGCTTAGTCTATAAAACTTGCCCCCACCCTATGAAGAGAATTTCCAAAGAAAATCTCCTTCTGGAATTAATATCTAGTTAGTTAATTTTAAGGAATAAAAATATCAAAACTAACCAACGTGAAATGGTCAGTGTATAGTATAACCATCCCAGCATAGGATCCCAATATCTCAAACTGCTAGTCAAGAGAGTCACAAGTAGGTTTTCAAGTGAGGTGTGGGCATGCAGCAAAATCTCCAGAAGATGGCGGTTTGTAAAACCCAGAGAAGCAAGCTGAGGGGAAGAGGGAAGAAAAAGCTGTAGTCCCTCCTCCTTCTGCTGCCACCACAACCTATTTCTGCTGCAGTTTGTCATTCCTCCATAACTCCCTCCTTGTCTTACCACTTCTGTGCTATATTCTAGCAAAGCAATCCTAAAGGTGGGAGCTGCCTGGACACTGTGGTCCTCAACATTAGAGCTGGGCAAAAATATTTTAACAACTTTTTTCACCAAAAAATGCTGATTTGGGTCTACTGAGACATTCCACAGATTCCTGCTGAATTCTCCAAATTGTTTCTAAAAACAAAAATCAAAACATTTCATTTCAACATATTTTAAATGAAAAGATTTAGTATTTTTGATTCGAAATGACTTTTTTGAAGTCACCAACTACCCCAACGTGTGCACCCTAGCAGCAGCAAAAATCAGATCCCCTTCCAGAGCAGAGTCAACCTCATTCAACATCCCCCATCTAAACAAAGCCAGGTACATTTTTTTGCCATTAGCCCCGTGGATTAAGGTAAATGACCACAAATGATTGTGGTGTTGCAATCATGACAAGAAACTCTAGCTGGTTTGGGACTCCTAATTTAGAAAGTTTTAGAATCATTGCAATGCACAGATTTCCCTATCCTACAATCTACTTAATTCCCCTAGATATTTGGTGCTGTTGTCAGAAATAATTCAGCATTTCTCCAGTGACTTCTTGGGGAATCGGAATGAAGTTATGTGGGCTGGGCACATCTTTATTTTTAATTCATTCCAATATTTTAATTGCATTGACTTATGAATCTACAGTATTATGATGGTGTGTACCAACATCTCCCTTGGCCTAAAGGGGTTAAGGAGAACCTGTGGGTGCAATCAGCCTCACCCCACTATACCTGCAGTAGGTGTCAAGCCTGGAGGGAGGAGATAAGAGGAAAAGCCCAGTTCAGTGCTAGCTGACTGGGGAAGCAGTAGATCTCTCGAGCTACCCCTCTGAAGGAAAGCCTGGGTGGGACCAGACTCTAATTAGAAACTGCCTGGAAGGCAGGATCAGCTGGGGCTAGAGCCTAACTAAGCCTCCTATGTGTCAAGGATTCCCTGGAGCAGGTAAGCCTGGTGTAAAACCTTTTTGTTGCTTTTGGTTCCTCGATTCATATGGTTGGGGTCCTGCAGAAGAGTCAGCCAGAGAAGAGACTGTGATATAGGCCTACAGCAGGCTACAGAAGCGAGCAGCCCAGGGACTATGAACTGTATGTCTGTTCAGACAGGATCCCTGGGCTCGAACCCAGAGTAGATGGTTGAGCCTGAGTTCCCCTACTGGTCCATGGAAGGTGGGAGCATGAAAACCCTGAAGCCAAGGACTGGCAGGCCCCAAAAGCCTGAAGTTTGGCCAAGTGTGACACTGCCAGTTCAGTAACATGTTGGATTCAGGTTTTCCTAGAAGGGGCGGGACTGAAAGTGACCTGCCTGAGGGCCAAGTCACAAGAAAAGGCAGACTATGATAGGGCAGAGTGACCGTCAGCAGGGGCCACCAGAGGAAGAGGTGAGCCACTCTGCCATACCTAGGGTGACCAGATGTGCCAATATTATGGTCTTTGACTTATTAATGTGACTATTACTCCCCCTGCCCCCCAAAAAGGTGTCCCAATTTTTTCTGGTCATGTTAGCAATACCCAGCCAGCAGCGGATACATTGGCCAGTGAGTCACATGCTTACACATCCCTGGAGACTTTCTTGAGAATATGTATACTAAATGTGTGAAGTTTGGGTCTCACTATCAGCTTCTTAAAAGCCTTTGATGGGAAAAAGAAAAAAATACCCACTATGTTTTATCTGGTTGTTGCCCCCTTTGAACCTGAATGGTTAGCAAATATTTGGCGCCATATTGGGTTATTTCTGTGAGAAAGAAAATTGATGAGACAGGTCAGTTATTTCTTTAGTGCAATTCTGTTTATTTAAAAAGAATGTACACAAAGTCTAGTTTCCCTGAAAATAGTAGAAATCAACAGGAGGCAGTTTCCTTGTTCAGAAATGCAAGTCTGCCACCTTAACAAGTACTCTGCCCAAAAGAATCTCCCTTGGTTTCTGCATTCTGGTTCCTTTCACATATATATATGGGCACACACAGCTGCAATTAAATCAATGCCCCATCTTCTGCATTTGCAATCAGTCTCCAGGGAAATGCCTTCAGTCACATGGCTTAGCTTTTACTCAGGCCTGGCCCTGCTGGTTCATGCCTTGGGCGGTGAAATTCTATAGTTTTGGCTATCACTAATGAAAGGGGCATTTAGTTGCTCCGTCATTTAAACTGAATGATGAATGCTTAAAATATCCACCAACTTCTACCATGTTTGTGATTGATGATTGCCATTAACACCTTCCAGCATATCATAGTGAATGCCAAAAAAAAAAGTCTCCTCCCTCATCATTAACTGAGAATTTGGAGTAATACAGGGCTTTGTCTCTATGGGGAGTTCTGGAATAGCTAATCCTGATTAACTATTTCTGATTAACTCCATGTATAAAAACTCTTATTCAGGACTCAGAGTGCCTTATTCTGAATTAGTTTAATCCGCTTGGATTAAACCAGTGGTTCTCAACTGTGGTCCACCGCTTGTTCAGAGAAAGCCCCTGGCGGGCTGGGTCAGTTTGTTTACCTGCTGCATCCGCTGGTTCGGCCAATCGCGGCTCCCACGGGCCGCGGTTTGCCGCTCCAGGCCAATGGGGGCTGCAGGAAGTGGCGCGGGCTGAGGGATGTGCTGGCTGCCCTTCCTGCAGCCCCATTGGCCTGGAGCAGCAAACCGCGGCCAGTGGGAGCTGTGATCAGTCGAACCTGCGGACGCAGCAGGTAAACAAACCCACCGGGCATGCCAGGGGCTTTCCCTGAACAAGCGGTGGACCACAGTTGAGAACCACTGGATTAAACTAATTCAGAATAGGACAAAATTTTTTCCAGAATAAGGGAATCTGCACAAGGAATTAATCTGCTTTAAATTAACAGCCAACCCGATTCTGGATTAATTTTCATGTGCAGACAAGCCCTAATTGAGGGTTGCCATTCCTTCATATATCATCATCAGAGATAACTGCTCTTTGCTAGCTACAAAGGCAGAGGATATTGAAAAATAGGGCATAATTTTCACAATGAGTTTACTATTTTATTAGTAGTAATTTATAATGGTTATTATAGTGCCTAGAAGCCATCCATGACTGGTGCAACATTGTGCTAAGATCTGTACAAACACAAAGTTTAACTTGGCCCAGATTTACTGAAACATGCACTGATGTTTGCAAATATATTTTAGGTTGTGGGTGTTATGGTTCAGAAGCACTCAGAATACAGTGATAGACAATATCTTTTCAAAATGGGGGAGTTCAGATCATCCATCCTGATTTGTACATGAGACAAAGTTTAGATGATAAATACATTGATGGAATAGTATTAAAATACAGTACAAACTTAATAAATTAGCTGAAATCAGTAAAAATGAAATTCATCAAAGAGAGATGGAAAGTGATTCACATTGGAAGGAATATAAATTCACAAAGACAGAAAATGAAAATTTGGGCTAGTCTCTGTACTTCAGAGAAAGAGATGAGCATGGCAGGGAATGTGAATGCTGAACTTGAATGAGGAAGGTAATACTAGAAGGAGCTGCTTTGTTGGATTGCATGTATTAGACCTGCTCAAAATGTTAATTGTGAAATTCAAACCCACTTGAAACAAGTCTCAGTTTGAAGCTCTTTATTTTGCTAATCTGGGGAAAAGAAAACTTCCTCCCGCTGAACCAACACCCATCCTGCTGATCCCCACCAACCACTGAGATCAGCCCTACTTATTGTTGGTATCTTCAGAGGGGACCTAGTGAGCTCACCATACCTGCCTACTTCCTCTTTAGTGCTTCTTTCCTTGGAATCCTTTGAAGTAAGGAGACATTGACTGGTCCTCCCACAACCTTTGGCTGACTGCCAAGTAAATCTTAAGAGACTTCTGAGGAAAAAAACCCAACAACCACCTTTCTCTTGCTGCTGCTGGATCTTCGCTAAGACGAGGGACAGGTAGTTCCCTTTAAGGCTTGGACCCATGCACTAAGATTCTGGGGCTTCACTTCATAGTATATGGTTGCTAAGGAATGCTTAAAGGTTCCCAGGCTACCATACTGAGACATACAAGATGTTCTTTGGCCCAAGCAAGGAGCCAGGATACAGCAGAAGGCAGGATGGAACATCAAGATCTCAAAAGCAATGGGGTCCTGAGCTTGAGGCAGAGATGGGAGCTGGAGGCCAAAAAGGTAGGAAGTCCTTGGGGTGAGAGCATGGACTTAATCAAAAGAACCTGTAAAGGAAACATGAAGAGGTTGCTTCACAGCCATCCCCTGATGATCTGACTTGTTCAGCTCAGTTCATAAGCACCACTGCAAACTGACCTCTGCAGAGAGTGCACAGTTTTGTTATTAACAGTTGAGCAAACAAAGTAGGAAGAAGTGAATTTAAGCTGCAGCAGCGGGAAACAAAAGTACAATAACCATTTGAAAAAAATATACTACTTATGTAAGCCCTGTGGCCTGAAGTCCTAGAACACAGGGAGCTCACTATTTAGACCTATTGGTGAACAGTACAAAGAGTAGTCTAGAGCTGCTGGAAAACTCCAGTTGCACAGAGGCTCCCTAGCAGGGGAAAGTTCTTTGCTGGCATCTGTTGGTGAGCAAGGGGAAATGACTGAATGAGCCAGGATTTATTTGCATTTCAGTTACGTGAAAGTTTAACTGCATTTTGACTAAAACGTCAACAGTTTTGATTTTAGGGTAATAAAATGCTGTCGTCCCTGTTGGGAAACGAAAGGACAAGAGAAGTGCCCCAACTGTTCCTAAGGTGAGAGGTTACCCTAACCAAACGGTAATCTGGCACATAGCCTGGACAAACCCACAGGGTGAGAAACAATGGTATCATCATCATGCCGCCTTTCTGGTGATAAGGACTCTGTTCAGGGACCTATATGCTTCTGATGTTTCTCTAAAGCCTTTGCAAAGAGCAGATACGGAGATAGTTTTGAGGATGAGAGGCAGAGTCACAGACAGCACAGAGGCAGTCAGTGGCAGGAGGACAGTAGCATAGCTGATGAGTACTGGAGAAATCAAAGATGTAATTGCTACAGCTGGTGGTAGAGTCCTTAGAGCAGACCAGGCAGCACTTCCCCTAGGGACTGTAAACAGACACACCCAGACCCTGGACTCTGCTGATGCCAGACAATGAACAGTGAGTGGGAGGTAGCAGAGAAGGGAAGTGCTATTGCAGGAACACCTTACCTTGTTTGATGCTCACAACCGTAAGCAGAGAACTGAGTTTAAGACTATTGCCAGGAGATCAGGGGTTGGGGGAGTCTAGGAGTCTTGCTTAACAGATGCATCTATTGTTGATTTGTTATTGCTGACTGTCCCAAATTTGTGTTGCCTTTTTTCCTTTTAATAAGGCCTCATTTTTAAACCGCCAGTGCCTGTGAGTGGGGAAGTATTTCCCATTAAGGGCACCCAGGGAGATATTTAGATTTTCCATGTTACTGAGTGAGGGCTCAACCCTGTATTGCTGGTGATGAATCCAGCTGCCAAAGACATTTTCAGGTCATAGTTCCTGGAGATACTCAAGGTGAGGCTGTACTCCCATCAGGGATAGGTAGAGAAAATGCAATTAATCAAAGCACAACTAAGGGGGTAGATGATATGACCCATTCAGTGTCCTAAATTCAAACCCTAACTATTTTGATTTGTTGCCTAAAACAGAATTTGAATCTTCTTCAGCTGTGTTACATTACCTGGCCCTTAAGCTTTAGTATTTTGTTCAGCAGTTCAGTTTACTCCCTCACTCCAGGGTCAGAACTTCCATTGGGTATCTGACTCACAGATAAGAAATGTTGGGCTTTTTTTGCTATTCACATGAGAATTGCATTGACTTGTATTTAATATCTACAAGCTCAGGTAAGTGCTAGGATGGAGGGCATTTCTTTACTTCTGTTTCTCCAATACCCATGACAGACGGGATCTACTGCAAATTGATTCGCACTGGGAAAAACATTTTGGAAGATAGCAGACTTTCCTGGTTTCTGGCCAAAACTGCCTCTGCTCTGTCAGTATGCAGGACTATAAAAATTCAAGCTTCAAAAACGATTAATTCAAAAGACATTAGTATATTAAGTGAGTGCAATAGCATTAGGCTGAGCATTAGAAAATTAATGATTGTTTAATAGACAGCTGCATCCATTTTATGTTTTAAAATCAGTAGGATTCTGAAAAGAAGTGATTCTTCAGTGTTTGTCAAAACAGCTCTTGATAAGGATTCACATTCATCTATTAACACAGAGTGCTATTTACATTTGATGATTTTGTTTTTACCACTGCATCTGTGCTGCAATTTCATTTTTAGCTGAGATTTAAAAAAAAAAATCTTTCAAAGTCATATTATCCCTAAAGCCAGGTTATTTTACTGAATTGCTAGAAGGCACAGTGCCATTTATGAACAGATCAAGATACGAATGGTCAAATTAACCTTAAATATAGGGTACTGCTTTCAGTTGGAGTCAGACAAGACTTACGGGTATTATCTTGTGAATCCCAAGTATCCAAATGCAGAAGTTTAAAATATTTTTTAAGGGGGTGGGGGAGAGAGAATCTCTATACCAGGTGTTTCAACTTACACTTAGAGGCTATAGGCTGTTTGGCCCTCGTGTTGGCACTCATGCATCCACTAGGAGCCAAGAGGGAGACCACAACCTTCTCTGGTCCTTTGACTAACCATACCATGGTTTTCTCCAGCAAACTACCTCCCTCCAGAGTCTGAATTTCATTCACTTTGAGTGCATTAGCCAATTACCGCATATGTATAGGTGAAGGATCGCTTGATTTTTAAACACAATGTTATGTTTACCGGTATATTATGGACTAAAGTGAAAATGGAACCAAAAGGGTCATAAATTCGCATGTGCTTCAATGTTAGAAACCTCTTTAGACTGACTCTAAATTGGGAGTTACTGAATAAAGGCCAAATATATCTGTCAATTACACCTATGCAAACTCATTGACTTCAGTGGGATTCAAAAGGCTGAAATCAAAGGCAGAACTTGGCCCTAGATGTTTCTTTTTTACTGTTGTCATGTGCTTAAAAAAATAAATCTTTTCCAGTCCCCCATTGCAAGGCTATGTCTTAGAACTGTCACTTATCTTGCTAGAACAAATGTCTGGGTTCCTTATAACCCTTCTAATTGTTGATAGAGATGTTTAATGTGGAAATGTTCTTGGGCTTTAAACCCTGTTACCCAGTTCGATGTATTATATAGTATGGATGATTCTTTCCTCTCAATTCAAAAGTACATTTACAGCTTTTTGTCAGAAGTTTACTTTGACTACATTATCTCCTTTGGAGATGGGGCCATGTAAGTAGCTAGAGAACTTATTTACAAGTATACACACACAAGTAATTTCCTTCTTCTTTTAAAATGTACTTGTTCTAAACAATCTCTCTTTGCTTCCTGATATTTAAATTCATTTGCATACTGACTTCAGATGACTCTTTTGATCATGTTGAAGGAATTATTCCTCCGAGCTTGTTGAACTGGTTACACAAATGTCTTGCATAAAGAACACTTAACACCATTGTGGGAGCAAGCCCTGCATCATGTTAGTTATTAATTCATACTGGTGGTTGCTTTGTGTTCTGAAGGTACAGCATTCTTTGAGTCAAGAGGTGGAAAACAGAGCATGAATATAAATAAACTGCACTGACAAATACAGGAGGTAGAATCAAATTAGGTAAGTGTTATATAACCTGTCACAGAGTTGTACTGAAATTCTTCAAACTATAAACTCAGGCTATTGTGGTAAATAGTTTTGACAGAGTTAATTGTTCATTAAATAGACTATAATGGAAAAGGTATATTTTTTTTCTGTGCTAATCATCATTACCATGCGGCGGGAGAACCTCAATATTTAAAAAAAAGAAATTCAGAATTTCTCTTGATGGTTGAAAGAGGAAATTCAGCTTCTTAACTTGCAGTTCCCAAGGATTGTCACTCATGTTAGACCTTCTTTTAAATATTTTTAAATTATATATTTTGTGACTTTAGCACTTGTGAAGGATGCCAGATAGGACTAGAAATGTATTATACTTTCCTTATAGAGGCATGAAGAGCATTTATTCACCATTTAAATTATTGTCATTTGAACATTACATAAGCCTTATACAATAACCAGTGCATGGTTTTTAAGAGCTGATATGAAGAGCAGCCAGAGACTACATAGGTATGGAGAGAGCTCTCCTGTAACAGCATTGAACTGTTTACACCTCCCAGCAATCCAACTTCCAAATGGAGGACGGCCTCTGGAGTCTGTATCCATATCTTTCCAGGACAATGACAGCTACTCCATGTGTCCTCTTTAGTCACAGCATAGGTATAACGTGGAAAAGATACAATGCAAGCTTCTCCACGTGTTCCCACTAACGTGACTCATCTAAGCTCTGGGGGAACCACATCTTTGAGTGAAAGGGTAGTTCAGTCTATATACTTAATGCTTGATTTCTGCTGGGAATGCCAGCAAAGGTGTACATTAATGCCATGCTTCACAACCTCTTTGTATATTATATTAATTCTGTGGCAAGGGGTCATTCTGTGGCACCTTCCGTGGCCACACAATACACAGCGGTTGCATTGATTACATAAATGCAATTAGTAAATAGCTCTATCTAAATGAATAATGTAAGTTTTTTTTATACAGTACTTGGATAAGTGCACTGTTTTGTATCCGTATAAATTGGTATAATTGATACTCCTATCTCTAAGGCAACTGATACTGATTTTATGAATAATTTACAGAACAGAAGGTCAACATATCCCTGACATATACAGTAAAGCATTCCATTTTTAATCACTTCCATTGGCTATTTTAGTGCCTTGTAACTTCACAATAAAATCAGTTTAAGTGTTTGAATTGTGATTTTTTGCCTTTGAGCAGAAATCCGTTTCATTAACAATGAAACAGACTTAAGGGGAAAAACACAAAAGCTTTTAAAAACCTGCCACTCCCCAAAAGATACTTAACACATCGCTGCTATGCATCACCAAGATGTCCACTAAGATTAGCATATTGATTGCTGTTAAAACTGAAAAAGCAATCAAACTGGAATCCCCAACTTGGAGATGAATAATACCCCACTGAAGTCAATGGGAATTCTGCTATTGATCTCAATGGGAGCAGTGCAAAACCTTATATGAAAAGTACTTATGATTGAATGCACCCCTGTAAGCACACCTTACACACAACAAAATATGCCTTGTAAGGTATCATTTGAAGAGTAATAACTCATTGGTCAATCATATAGTGAAATGCATGTAGAAATATTATATGTAACATTATAAAGATAAGATGAAGTTATGACTGAAAAGTGTTTACCAGACAAATCTGGAGAGGGGGTAAACCTGTTTCTCAAAGACAAAGGACAAGCTGACACTTCTACTTGGGTGTCATCAAAGTTGATTGGCAATCACTGGTCAAGTAGCCATTCTTTGGCAGTAAAAGGAGTAGGAACAGATTGATTTCCACTTTAACAAACAACAACATGGAACCTCTTTCACCACAAGACTCCATGTCTCCAGTCTCACAGTGGGAAGGAACTTTATTTAGGGGTAACTCTCAGGATAATGCATTTCAAAGGGTGACTGTACTATAAAAGGGAGGGGCAAAACCACGCCAGGTATTCATTCTTTCTCTCTCTCTTTCACCTGAGAAGACAAAGCCTTTGGACTTTGGGAGGGGTTCTGACCTGAGAATTTGGTCAGCCCTGTTGCTGGGAACATGTGGCAAGGATTTTACCTTGAACCAAGTCTAGTTTAAGTTTTAGTTACTAGAAAGCATTTTATCTTTATTTTCTTGTAACCATTTCTGACTTCAATGCCTTATCTTTTTACTCACTTAATACCTATCTCTCTTTGTTTTATTCTTTAATCAGAATAATCAAGGGTTGTTCAAACTGAATTTTTTGGTAACTCCAGTTAAAGTAGCAAACTCTTGTACATTGACAGACCTCTAACATCTAGACTCTCCTGGAGAGGGCTGGACAGTGCACAACACACATTTTTGGGGGGGAAATTGGTACTGGGGCTGTGTTGGGGTCACCCTGCAAGTGGTAACCAAGGTGGCTGGAAGCCAGGGTGTGACTGGAGTGTGCTGGCAGGCTAAGCTATACACAGACCCTCAGGGTGTGACCTGAGTGCTGTTTGTGAAGGGCCAAGTTTGGGAGCTACAGCAGCAAAACATTGTGAGGCACCCAAGATTGTAAGATAAGTGATGATACAGCCCCTCATAGGACTGGACTGCACCTCAGAATGTCATAGCTTGTTTCTTTCATATTTATTTATTTTTAATAACATAAGGGCTTAAGTCAAAAATCGGTCTTGATTACAAAGTCGTAGTCATGTAGAGATTCTTTTTCCATCTACTTTGTTTTGCAAAGTATTAGGGCTGGATTCTCTACTGAAATCCAGCCCCTTTCAATGGCTCAAGTGGCTCAAAAGGATGGACTCTTTCTACAAGTGGCCAGAGGAGAATTCCCCAGCTGCAGGGGAAATCCCTTTCTGTGTAGATGTGCTGGATCTGAGTTCTGTGTTGATTTGTGATATAGAGGGTGTGTTAGGGTGTAGAGGGGCCAAAGCAGAGTTCTGCTACATTACTCTTCTACTGCCATATTTAGAGATGCCCAGCAGCTGCTGTTTGTATTACTGGGGCACGTCTTCAGGAACCCTCCTGCTCCTCCCAAAAAACCAAGGGGTGTTTAGAACTTAGGAACCAATTGTGTAATAATGTCCATAAAGGTGGACGGACTGCTGTGCCTGAATGGAGCTTGTTGCAGTCTTCCAAGTTTTCTCCCATTTCTATTTTAATGTTTCCCAAAGGAAAGGGGGCAGTTTGGGGGCATTTATCTGGACTTAAAAAAGGGAAGTATTTATTTATTGCAATGATCTTACAGAGCCAGTTAGCAAAGCAAAAAACTTAAATTCTGCAGACTTCTAAATTAGATCCTAAATGCTGAAAACTGAAGTAAAATAAGAGTACAATGTATGTTGGATCATATTAAAGAAGTTCTGTATTAAAATCACAAATGAGTTTGATTCCCCATAGTTTAAATTCCAGGGTATTACAAATTAAGAGGTCTCTTGGTTTTTGGTACTGTTTCTGTCCCTCTATGTGTGAAACTTGCAAGCTGCTAATTGCATTAGTACATTCTAAGACAGAGTCTGTTCTCAAAGCAATTCACACAGAGAGAGACTCAAAGCAATACTCTGTAACAACAGAAACAGCCTGTTGTCTGTAGAGCCAGAAGAGTTCCCAGAAGTCTCCTATTACAGGACAGGCCTAACAAAGAAAATAACAGAACGCCACTAGCCGTCACCTTCAGCCCCCAACTAAAACCCCTCCAACGCATTATTAAGGATCTACAACCTATCCTGAAAGATGACCCAACACTCTCACAAATCTTGGGAGACAGGCCAGTCCTTGCCTACAGACAGCCCCCCAACCTGAAGCAAATACTCACCAGCAACCACATACCACACAATAGAACCACTAACCCAGGAACCTATCCTGGCAACAAAGCCCGTTGCCAACTGTGCCCACATATCATTCAGGGGACACCATCACAGGGCCTAATAACATCAGCCACACTATCAGAGGCTCGTTCACCTGCACATCCACCAATGTGATATATGCCATCATGTGCCAGCAATGCCCCTCTGCCATGTACATTGGTCAAACTGGACAGTCTCTATGTAAAAGAATAAATGGACACAAATCAGATGTCAAGAATTATAACATTCATAAACCAGTCGGAGAACACTTCAATCTCTCTGGTCACGCGATTACAGACATGAAAGTTGCGATATTACAACAGAAAAACTTCAAATCCAGACTCCAGCGAGAGACTGTTGAATTGGAATTAATTTGCAAATTGGATACAATTAACTTAGGCTTGAATAGAGACTGGGAGTGGCTAAGTCATTATGCAAGTATGCATCCAATGAAGTGAGCTGTAGCTCACGAAAGCTTATGCTCAGATAAATTGGTTAGTCTGTAAGGTGCCACAAGTACTCCTTTTCTTTATGATAACAACCTTGCACAACCTCTGTGTGTGTGTGTGTTTGTATGAATGAATGTGTGAATAAATATGAGATTGAATGGAATGTTATAGCTATAACTGATTCTTTCTGTATTCACAATAAATGTGGTATTTTGCCTTTCCCCCTTTAATAAGATCCTGCTGGTTTTTATTTTATTGGTATAACATTTAAAGTACAAGCCGCCTCCCGAGCAGCTGTTTGTATATGAGAATGTGCAGTTTGTATAGAGAAATCTTCACAGTTGTTATAAGTAGATCCCATAGATCCCCGCCACACTGTTTTTTTCTTCTATGTATTGTTTAATAGCACACAAGTTGAACAGAAGAGTAACTGACTACAACTTGCTGATTGATTTTTGCTGAGAGTCAGGGTGTCTCATTTGCACATGCATTTTTATAACCAAAATATTGGCTCCTAGAGAAAAGCCAAAGAGACCAGTTTAAGAAGCAGACACGAAGGTCCTGGTATGCCTCTTCCCATTAACCTTAATGAGCAAGAGGTACATTGATAGACTTTCCCTACAAAAGCTTGTCAACTGCAATTATCAAAATGTATGGAGATAATGTTTATGTGCACCTTCTTCATATGGTAGCCTTTGATGGTGTTAATCCTGGGGGGAGAGGAGAAGACAAGTTTCAGATCACATAGTTTCCAGGCTTAATTCAAAAGAAGGTAACAGGCATCACATTGTATAAACTACTGTCATTAGGTAAACTTCAAGAAGTTCAGATCTTTGGATTAGCAGTGAGCCTGAAGCAAAGTAGGCATCGAGCAGTTCTGACTACCTATCATCTTCTGTTACCAGCTCACCTTCTCCATTGAGCAGTGGACCCACACCATCCTTGATCTTTCTTTTTTGTCTGATGTATTTGAAGAACTCCTTCCTGTTGTCTCTAACATGTTTTGCCCGCTATAACTCATTCTTTGCCTTGGCTTTCCTGATTTTTGTCCCTACACACTCATGCTATTGCCATGTATATTTCCTTGGTGACATGCTCCTCCATCCATTTCCCGTACCTTTTGGTTTTTAGATAGCTAAAAAGCTGCTTTATCCAGCCACATTGGTCTCCTGCGGCTCTTTTTATCTTTCCTCTGTGTCAGAATAGCTTGATGTTGAGCCTCTAGTATTACATATTTTAAGAACTGCCAGCCCCCTTTGACTCCTTTTCTTCCTAATTGGTCTTTCCATGGTGTAACGATGCTGGTTCTGGTGGGACCCAACTGAGAGTGCCAATTCAACCTGAAGCAAATACTCACCAGCAACCACACACCACACAACAGAACCACTAACCCAGGAACCTATCCTTGCAACAAAGCCCCTTGCCAACTCTGTCCACATATCTATTCAGGGGACACCATCATAGGGCCTAATCACATCAGCCACACTACCAGAGGCTCGTTCACCTGCACATCCACCAATGTGATATATGCCATCATGTGCCAGCAATGCCCCTCTGCCATGTACATTGGTCAAACTGGACAGTCTCTACGTAAAAGAATAAATGGACACACATCAGATGTCAAGAATTATAACATTCATAAACCAGTCGGAGAACACTTCAATCTCTCTGGTCACTCTATTTCTGATCTAAAAGTGACTATTCTTCAACAAAAAAACTTCGCTTTTCCTTAGCTTTGCTTCTGCTCTCCACTCCGCCCTAAGCTCTTTTGATTCTGTTAAACTGAGAGATGTGTCTGGGGGAAGTGGAGACATACAAATGATGATACATCTGCACTGCAGTTGATTGTGTGCTTCCCAGCACGGGTAGACACACACACGGTAGCTCTGCTTGAGCTTGAGCAAGAAGGCTAATAATAGCAGTATGCTAACCCACTCAGACCCCCTGGGTAAGCTAGCCCAAGCCACCACCCTTGCTACTCCTGACTGCACTGCTATTTTTAAATGTGCTAGCTTGAGCCAAGCTAGCATGTGTCTGTCTACCCGTGCTGGAAAACACATTTCACTGCATATAGTTTCTGCAGTTTCTAGCCATTGGTTCTTGTTATGCCTTTCTCCTCTAGATTAAGAGCCCTTTAATACCTAGTATTTTCTCCCCATGGAGGATACTTATACACATAATCAAGTCACCTCTCAATCTTCTGTTTGGTAAATTAAACAGCTTGAGCTCTTAAATCTCTCAAGTGTAAGGCATTTTCTACAGCCATCCAATAATTGTTGTGGCTCTTTTTCTGCACTCTCTCCAATTTTTCCACACCCTCTTTTAAAATATGGATGCCAGAACTGCACATAGTATTATAGTGTTGGTCTGACCAGTTCCACAGAGGTGAAATCACCTTCCTGGTCATACTTGTTACGAGAGAGAGCCCTTCTTGCCACAACAGTGCACTGGGCATAATGTTGAGTTGCTTGGCCACTATGATCCCTAATCCTTTTCAAAGTCACTGTTTGCCAGGATACAGTCTCCCATTCTGTAGGTATGGCCTGCACACATTTGGCTCTATTAAAATTCATTTTGTTTGAATGGGCCCAGCCCACGAAGCGATTCAGAAGGCTCTGTATGACCACCCTGCCCTCATCATTACTTACCATTCTCCCGATCTTTGCGTCATCCTCAGATTTTTATCAGCAGTGATTTTTAACTTTTGTTCCAGATCATTGTTGAAAATGTAGAATAGTGCCAGGCCTACTACCAGTTCCAGTTTGACCCAGCTAGAAACACTCGCATGTGATGATTCCCCACTGATGAGATCTTTTAAGATCTGTGCCTTAGTCAGTTCTTAATCCATTGAGATGGGCTTTGACACAGTGTAGTGCTACCCAGAATGTCCTAGAGCACTATATCAAATGGTTTACAAAAGTCTGTTGCATCTATACAGTTACCTTTTATCAGGCAAACTTGTAATTTCAAAGAATAAAATCAGGCTTGGGTTGTTTTGGTTTTTTTAGTTACATTGATGTAATTTGTTCATCACATGCTGTTTGAGTTTGTATTACATTTGCTTTCTTAGAACCCTCCCATAGTATTGTTGGTTTAATGCTATCCTGGCTCCTACAGCTGATAATCATGTTTTTCAGACAAGGTAAAGGAGACAAAACTTGATTCTGAATTGTGTCCTGTGGTTACAAAATTAGTTATTTGGACACTACTGAAAATTTGGCCTCAGTAATTTTGATTGCTCAACATAAGACACACAGGGCCTGTTTTTCAGAGTTGTAGAATACCCACAACCACAACTAAAATGAAGTCAATAAAACCTATGGGGGGACAGCTCCTTTGAAAATCAGGCCCTTGGTTTCTTCAGTTAGACACCCAAACACAGGCAACCAGAATTAGTAGTTGTATCTGAAACTATATCCTCGTGTTTTGTCTTGCCTTTGCCCTTGGGGAGTTAAGGATGAGGAAAAGTGAGTTTCATTTATTATACACAGACATTAGTTATATTCTAATCGTGTTTTTGCTATAATCGTATCCTACAAGGTGAGGTTAAACTTTTTGTCACTTTCTTCATATATATTAATTATAATATAACTAATGTGTATGTATATATGTTGGGGAGGAGGGGGTTAGGTGCCAAATAGTCAAGATGTTATAGTTCTCCAACCCCCATTCCTCCTCTTCCTCCCCCGCCTCCCACCCCCCTACTTTATTGAAGCCTGTAGAGCTATGCCAGTTTACACCAGCTGAGAGTCTGGCCCCCAATTCTTTGCAAACCATTTGTCATAAGTAATTTGTGGTTTTAAATAACAGGACTTTTCCAGTAATGAGACAAACCACAGAGGTTTATCATCTGTAAAATTTGCAAAGACATACGAGAAAACGGCAGTTAGGTTTAAAAATCCCACCTCTGTTGATTTCCAACCTACTTTGTGCTGTGAGCATGTTTCCTTCCATGAACTGTGAAATTTATATATTTGCAACCTAAACATCTGCAACTCTTAAAGATAAGAGAAACAAAACCAAAGTCAATGAAAAGTTAATTGAAAAAGCATTCAAATGGTAGAATATCAGCAGCGTAAATGCATTCCTTCACAACACAAAGATGAATCAAAGCTTTGTACTGTAATCAACCTACTTAGATTAAAAATCTGGGCACTCAGTTTTTTGCTTCAAATAATGCAGATTTTTCTCTGCATAGCTCTGTCTTAATTAGCTTTTGTTTCTTGATAAGGTTTAAAAACCTTCCATTTAAAATAATTGTCATCAGGGTTCACATTCAGTATCTGAATTCTGTATACACATAGTGCCTAGCAGTTCAATTTGCATAACTGATTTGTGATTTGTTATTAAAACTGGTAACATAATGAAATTAAATGCAGCTGCATTTAGTGATGTCTGTTCACTTGCCTGTAATCAAACTGACAGTGTTTCCTTTAAACAATCAATCAAGTCTCCAGTTCTTTCCTGCTCTGTTTGATTGGAGTTAAGATGTCATAAAATGGAACTGAATATTTCATGAGTTCTGATTGGAAGCATGATTATTTTTATTAGGACTGCAATTTTTTTCATTCACAGAAGCCTACATTATTAGTTACTGCTTTTAATTGCACAATTGGTAGTAATATTGCCAAAAACGATTTTGAATTCCAAATCTTATTCCATGTCAAAACTACTGAAAAGCTTTACTTGCTAAAAGCTTTACTTATTAAGAAATTAATTGGTTAAATAACACTAATTTTCATAAACAAGATGCAATTTTTCTTTGATACATTCTCTGAATATAACTAGTTAAAGACACATGATTTTACTAGAGAACAGAAATTTAGGAACTGAAGGATAGGTTTGAGGCTGGAGTCATAGTTGGTTGTTTGGAGTTCTGACTATGACCTGAAAATTCTGATTATTTAGTAATGAAGAACATATCTTAACATGTCAATTTGTAATGCTTGGGAGACTGTAAAAGCATCAAACATAGTCTGATTTTAATTCTTTCATCTTACCCTTGATCTTTCACATATTTTACTCAGATACTTAATGGTCTTACTGCTACAGGCAACATGGGATCCGGCATTCTGAATGCCTCAGTGAAACATATATTTCAAATACTTATGAAAGTCCTATGAATAAAAGGACGTTTTCCCTTTAACCTAACACAGCCACAGAATCAAGAGGCAAAGATTTTAAGAAATGATTAGTGATTTGGGGGTTTTCCATTTTTGTAGGCCGTGAAGGGCTGAAGACCCACCCTCAGCAAAGTAAGCCATTTAAAGATATCTGAGGTTGGGAACCAAAAATTGAGACACCCAAAATCAATAGTCACTTTTTAAAATCTTAGCTTTAATTCCTCAGAAAATGGCAGACAGAAAACAGCAAATTATATTAATGTCTAATCATACATACAAGTTATTTTTACTGGATTTGAGCCCTAATCCTCCTAAACAATCCATATGGGTAGACCCTTACACCCATGGGCAGTCCTCACTGAGGTCAGTTAGACAATCTGCATGAAAAGCATTAGAGAATTCGGGTTTTGGATTGCAGCTTGGTTCATAGATTCCAAGGCCAAAAGGGTCCACTGTGATCTAGTCTGACTTCCATAGAACTTCCCCCAAATAATTCCTAGGGCAGATCTTTCAGAAAAACATCCAGTCTCGATTTTAAAATTTGCCAGTGATGGAGAATCCACCATAACCCTTGTTAAATTGTACCAATGGTTAATTACCCTCACTGTTAAAAATGTACACTTTATTTCTAGTCTGAATATGTCTAGCTCCAACTTTCAGCCATTGAATTGTATTATATCATTCACTGCTAGATTGAAGAGCCCATTATCAAATATTTGTTCCCCAGGTAGATACTTAAAGACACTAATCAAGTCACCCATTAACCTTCTCTTTAAGTCATACATTGCTTCTCTTAAAAAGCATTAAGATAAGAATCCAAGATAGTGGCTGACATGTTATAATAGTTTGTGAATATTGTCATAATTCATCAATCTCCTGAATATACATTCAGAATTGTACACAGTAATCTTGCTGCAAGAGTTATAGCATTTATTTGGAATACAGCTGGTGCATGTGGAATTTAATCTGGGATTTACTGCATAAGGGATTGGTACCAGTATATTACATGCAGCAAAAAATAGGGGTTCCCGTTACTCAGCAAAACCTCACTGAACTAATCCCTCACAGGACTGCTAAAGATCAGTTGCATGGTCGAAGAAGGTCTAATAAGGTGGAGTAGAACTGTGCACTGTACATTTGGGTCTCATAAGTCAAGAGGTCTTCTATAGGCTTCAACGTGGTCTTAAAATTACTACAAAATTACTTCTTTGACAACCAGAAATGGAGACAAAAAAGCATCTGTTGCACGCAGAGAAGATGGCTGTGTTGGTGTCAATAGACTGAATGGGATTAATGTGATAGTGAATGAGTTTATAACTATATTAGTATCATATGATGGCTCTATAAGAGCCATTATAATTTGAATGTATAATCACCTTACTACAGTACTGGAATCCCAGTAGCAGATAGCCTGTCTGAATAATCATACTACTGTTCCTGAAGGTTGGTAGATTCCTACCTTCTTCCACATTTTTAAGGATACCTACATATTTAATAGAAAGCTGACACATGACATATATATTCTCTCTGGCGTGTGCATGTCTGAAGCAGAAGTAAATATAATGCAAATCTTAATATTGAGGGCCCCTAAAAAGTTGTCTGTGTTTACATAAATTGAAAGAACTCAAATCACATGCTCTACAAAGCATCTATATTGGGGTGGCCAACCTGAGCCTGAGAAGAAGCCAGAATTTACCAATGTATATTGCCAAAGAGCCACAGTAATACATCAGCAGCCCCTCATCAGCTCTCTTCCCCCGGCCCCCTGCTCCCAGCACCTCCCCATCCCTCCCCGCACCTCCCGATCAGTTGTTTCGTGGCATGCAGGAGGTTCAGGGGGGAGGAGCGAGGGCACAGCAGGCTCAGGGGAGGGGGCGGGAAGGGGTGGAGTGGGGGCAGGGCCTTTGGCAGAGCCAGGGGTTGAGCAGTGAGCACCCCCTAGCACATTGGAAAGTTGGCACCTGTAGCTCCAGCCCCAGAGCCGGTGCCTATACAAGGAGCCGCATATTAACCTCTGAAGAGCCGCATGTGGCTCCGGAGCCACAGGTCGACCACCCTGATCTAGATTTTTGAAGATCATAAAGAATTCCCCCAACACAACTAAGTAAATATATACATACAATTGGTGACCCATTGAAGCATTTCTAACACACCATGAGCATCTAACTCCTTTCAGGTGGCAACCCAAACAATTCTACTTTTCTTTAGTAATAGAAAAAAAGTACTTACATGTTGGTTCAGTGAGTGAAGCACTGTTCAGCAATTATGATCATAAAGTGAAAAAATAGCTGTGTTTAACTGCTAGAAGCAAAATCCAAATAAAACCAATTTAGAGAGTTGATATTTGTACAAATTAAAGATAATTGTTTAGACTATTCATTTAAATCTACCTTCTGTTTTCTATTGGAGTGCATTAATTATTGACACCTAAATATATGTAGTCGTATTATACCGGTCATTGGAAGAAGAGTTGGAGTGTTTTATCTTCATGGTATAAATGCCTACCTAAATCTAACTAGACGTTTAAAAGATTTTCTAGTAGTAGCACACAGGATCCTGCACTTGTGTCTTATGGACAACAGTGCAGTCATTGCAGACACTGGAGATGACATTTTCAGGTCACCTGAGTTTCATGGTCCTGACGACAGGTATAGCTGTTATCTCAAATTTCTATATGAATCTAGACTTCGGAGTTTAAATGTCTGTCTGTTTTCTTCCCTACAGTATCTACCTTGTTCAGGCAGAGTTCAAAACAGTGCCAAACGGGGAGAGGGGAGGAAGAGAGGAAAGAAATGGTGGCATGTCAGATAAGTGAAGTTTGGAGAATGTGGGGCTGAGTTGTAGATGTTCTGGAGTGCTTCAGAGCTTAAGGAGGAGAGCGGCCATAGAAATCAGAGGGGCATACCATATCACCCTGAGTTTTGCTTTTAGGCGTTCTACAATAGCGTGAAAAACTTTGGTAACCCATGCTGACTGGTAACCGAAGTCAGTAGCTGTACCTTATCTTGTCGCTTTCACACTGATTTTTCTCCAAACATAAATAATTTTGAACTGTGGTCATTAGAGCACTGTAAAAGCATTTGATATTTCCTCTACTGTGCTCTTATGTTAACTGTAAGTAACTGACAGTAGCAGTTTTGTTTCTGGGCAAAACAATACTAACTAGATGTGAAGTAGTTTGAATTAGCTTTCCCTCTAACCCATCTCAGAACAAGAAGCCTATATTGCACATATTCTGTTGTGGCATTGCTATAGTGATGTTTGTTGTTATGCTTCGGGAAAATAACCCAAAAGGTTCTTTTTCATATAGAATACTGGGACATGCAAACTTCACTTCACTACAGAACTGAGCTATTTCTAAAGCTAGTCCAAGAATGTGTTCCTCTTTCACAATTCCAATATCCCTTTACTATCCAGCTTCAAACAACACTCCAGTCTTGGCCAACAGCTATCACCTTATAGACAATGGCAGGCAAACTTTTTGTCCTGAGGGCCGCATCGGGTTTCGGAAATTGTATGGAGGGCCAGTTAGAGGAGGCTGTACCTCCCCAAACAGCCAGGTGTGGCCCAGTCCCCGCCCCCTATCTGTCCCTGCTTCTCACCCCCTGACGGCCCCCCCGGGACCCCTGCCCCATCCATCCCGCCCTGCTCCCTCTCCTCGGACCAACCCTGGAACTCCCCCCCCCCCCGACTGCCCCCTGCCACCGTATCCAACCCCTTCTCTCATTCCTGACTGTGCCCCCCCTGGTATCCCTGCCCCATCCAACCACCCCTTCTCTCTGTCCCCTGACTGCCCCCTGCCACCCCATCCAACCCCCCCCTCCTTCCTGACTGCCCCCATTCAACCCCCCTGTTCCCCATCCTCTGACCGCCCCCTGACCACCCCCGCGAACTCCCCTGCCCTCCATCCAATCCCCCCGCTCCCTGCCCCCTTACCGCGGTGCCTGGAGCACCACGTCTGGCCAGTCCCTGCAGCTGCGCTGCTCCAGAAGCTCGCAGCCCCGCCGCCTAGAGCATTGTGCCGGCTGCGCAGTGAGCTGAGGCTGCAGGGTAGGGGGAACAGCAGGGGAGGGGCCGGGGACTAGCCTCCCAGGCCATGAGCTCAGGAGCCGGGCAGGACGGTCTCGCAGGCCGAATGTGGCCCGCAGGCCATTGTCTATAACAGAGGTGGGCAGACTATCTGTCAGTGAAATGTTAAAGGTAGATTGCGCAGTTTCACCAATAAATACATTCAGATATAATGTCACCTTTCATATAAATTATAAAGTAGTCACAAAGTTGAGCTTTAGTATGCTCCCACTATGGAGATACACTCTATCAAAAGAACTTTCTTGTTTCAAGTTTAAGGTACAGTCTCTTAGATAATATTTTAATATCTAATTCTGGAGGTTTTTTTAAAAATCCTCAGCTTTCTAAAACTCCCAACATCTGTCAGATTACATTAGCGCAGTCGTTCTCAACTTTTATATACCATGACCCCATATTAAAATGGATGACCCCATATGAGAATGAGTTTTGGGTCCCCCTCCTATCTAAAATAAGGGAGTGTGGTTGGAACAGCTCTGCTCACAACCCCTCCCAAGCCTTGTCAGATGTCCATGCTTTAGAGCCCTCGATGAACAATATATATTGAAACAATCCACTTTACACTCACAGGACACAATCCAAGTGGTCATTGTATTGCTTTGTGCACTAATTCAGCACATATAGAATGGTTTATTACCCATAATAATCATCTGGTTAACAAATGGAAGCACTGATATAATATGCTTGAATAACTTTAATACATGAATGTTTTGACTGTGACATTAATAACTCCATGGCGCTATTGCACAAATGGGGCTGTTTTCCATGATGTACAAGATAAACTACAATCTGCATAATTACTTTCTGCCTAGATAAAATAGCCCAATAATTTAAATTGGAAAAGGTATTTTTCATATCCTCTCCTAAGCTGTTGTGGAGTATACTTCTGCATTGTTAAACAGTTGCCTGTTTTACCTCAGATAGAGGTGGTTGCTTATCAGTGGGAGAAATTATTCCTATGTGTAGATAATTGATGATGTATGAATAGTGCTATGTAATTGATGTCAGTATAATTTACACTCTATTGTTCTACAAATGTGCAAACTCTAGGCTTACTTGTGCCTTATCAGTCCCATGTTAGAGTGAAACTGCATCATCCTACCCAAGGCGCCGTATGGGAGGTATCACCCCAAGGCTCCCTTCCATGCAGGAAAATCTTACTCCTTGTTACCCATGGCCCTATATACCAGTTTATTCTGCTGGTTGAAAGGAGGGCAGGGCCATGGGTGAGCATGAAGACTGCGGCTGCGGTTGTGCCTGGCTCCGACATAAGTCATGCAAGGAGTTTAAGAGAAGGCTCCTTGTCCACTCTGCCTTTGTAAGAATCAGAGACATCTAGTCTTCTGGCAAAGTTGCCATTTTTATTCTTTGAGTCATGTGAGTTAAATGCAGATAATGTCTATTCCATTTTTTTAAACTGGATTTCCTTCAGTTAGACTGAATTGTTATTGAAATGATAAACAATTGCCATTTTCTGCAATGCAGATCTGTCTTTGTAAATTTGTTTGTACTGAAATTTCCTCCTCTAAGCAATGCTTGTAGCTAACTCTTGAAGTGTCGCTCCCCACCCACCATTTCCCCCCATTTCAGAATAGACATAAGCCACCAAGAGAGGGTAGCTACCTGAGGGAATCACTGTTATAGTTACTGAGTCTTTCCAAATCCTCCAAAGTATTTAGGCCCCTAAGTCCCATTTGAATCCATGGTAGCTAGGTACCTAAATACCTTTGAGGACCTGGGCCTAGGTTACTATTTTGAATCTGGTCCAGTTCAGGAGTGACTGAATATTCTTCCTATCCTGGCAACTCGAGTGATTTGCCATCCTAATTCTTAGTTAACAAGTAGACAAAAAATAATCCCAAACAAACCAAAATAATTTCCTACCATAAATAGACTCTAAGCATGGCTGAACTGGTGTGGCTGTAATATCCGAACCTTTTTTCAGATTTTGAAGGGATTCTTTTTTGAGGTTTAAAAATGTTTGGTTAACTTCCTAAAATTCCTGTATATTCCCATCCACCACTGAAATTTCTAGTTATTGTTAGGGCTAGAAACAGACTAGTTTTCAGTCTCCAGCCTTGTTTGGCAACCATGCATAAGATTTGAAGAACCCTTTCAGTTTGTAGTGCTTATCTGAATCAAACCTTTACATGCTATTATCAGTCATTATTATAATACCCAGCATTGTTCAGCATCCTCAGTAAGAGGTGGTTAAGGGTAAATTTTTCAAAAAAATTTAAGTGACTTAGAAGGCTAAGTCACAATTTCAAAAATGATAAGTGTGTTTGAAAATTTTGTATCATAGAGCTTGGCTGTAGACAATAGATCATGTGGTGTGGTCTGGATGAAAGCTGGAGGCATGTAGGTAGGCATAGCGGTCAGTAGGTTTCTGGTATAGGGTGGTGTTTATGTGACCATCGCTTATTAGCACCGTAGTGTCCGGGAAGTGGATCTCCTCTGTGGACTGGTCCAGGCTGAGGTTGATGGTGGGATGGAAATTGTTGAAATCATGGTGGAATTCCTCAAGGACTTCTTTTCCATGGGTCCAGATGATGAAGATGTCATCAGTGTAGTGGAAGTAGAGTAGGGGCATTAGGGGACAAGAGCTGAGGAAGCGTTGTTCTAAGTTGGCCATAAAAATGTTGGCATACTGTGGGGCCATGCGGGTACCCATAGCAGTGCCGCTGATTTGAAGGTATACATTGTCCCCAAATGTGAAGTAGTCATGGGTGAGGACAAAGTCACAAAGTTCAGCCACTAGGTTTGCCGTGACATTATCAGGGATACTGTTCCTGACGGCTTGTATCATAGAATATCAGGGTTGGAAGGGACCTCAGGAGGTCATCTAGTCCAACCCCCTGCTCAAAGCAGGACCAATCCCCAATCAAATCATCCCAGCCAAGGCTTTGTCAAGCCTGACCTTAAAAACTTCCAAGGAAGGAGATTCTACCACCTCCCTAGGTAACGCATTCCAGTGTTTCACCACCCTCTTAGTGAAAAAGTTTTTCCTAATATCCAACCTAAACCTCCCCCACTGCAACTTGAGACCATTACTCCTTGTCCTGTCCTCTTCTACCACTGAGAATAGTCTAGAACCATCCTCTCTGGAACCACCTCTCAGGTAGTTGAAAGCAGCTATCAAATCCCCCCTCATTCTTCTCTTCTGCAGACTAAACAATCCCAGTTCCCTCAGCCTCTCCTCATAAGTCATGTGTTCCAGACCCCTAATCATTTTTGTTGCCCTTCGCTGGACTCTCTCCAATTTATCCACGTCCTTCTTGTAGTGTGGGGCCCAAAACTGGACACAGTACTCCAGATGAGGCCTCACCAATGTCGAATAGAGGGGAACGATCACATCCCTCGATCTGCTCGCTATGCCCCTTCTTATACATCCCAAAATGCCATTGGCCTTCTTGGCAACAAGGGCACACTGCTGACTCATATCCAGCTTCTCGTCCACTGTAACCCCTAGGTCCTTTTCCGCAGAACTGCTGCCTAACCATTCGGTCCCTAGTCTGTAGCTGTGCATTGGGTTCTTCCGTCCTAAGTGCAGGACTCTGCACTTATCCTTATTGAACCGCATCAGGTTTCTTTTGGCCCAATCCTCCAATTTGTCTAGGTCCCTCTGTATCCTATCCCTGCCCTCCAGCGTATCTACCACTCCTCCCAGTTTAGTATCATCCGCAAATTTGCTGAGAGTGCAATCCACACCATCCTCCAGATCATTTATGAAGATATTGAACAAAACCGGCCCCAGGACCATCCATCTTTGTGTAGTCCATCTTTGTGTGGAATGTTGGTGTAGAGGGCTTCTACATCCATAGTGGCTAGGATGGTGTTTTCAGGAAGATCACCGATGGATTGTAGTTTCCTCAGGAAGTCAGTAGTGTCTTGAAGATAGCTGGGAGTGCTGGTAGTGTAGGGCCTGAGGAGGGAGTTTACATAGCCAGACAATCCTGCTGTCAGGGTGCCAATGCGTGAGATGACGGGGCATCCAGGATTTCCAGGTTTATGGATCTTGGGAAGCAGATAGAATACCCCTGGTCGGGGTTCCAGGGGTGTGTCTGTGCGGATTTGTTCTTGTGCTTTTACAGGGAGTTTCTTGAGCAAATGGTGTAGTTTCTTTTGGTAACCCTCAGTGGGATCAGAGGGTAATGGCTTGTAGAAAGTGGTGTTAGAGAGCTGCCTAGCAGCCTCTTGTTCATATTCTGACCTATTCATGATGATGACAGCACCTCCTTTGTCAGCCTTTTTGATTATGATGTCAGAGGTGTTCCTGAGGCTGTGGATGGCATTGTGTTCTGCACGGCTGAGGTTATGGGGCAAGCGATGCTGCTTTTCCACAATTTCAGCCCGTGCACATTGGCGGAAGCACTCTATATAAAGTCCAGTCTGTTGTTTCAACTTTCAGGAGGAGTCCACCCAGAATCTTTCTTTTTGTAGTCTTGGTAGGAAGGTCTCTGTGGGTTAGTATGTTGTTCAGAGGTGTGTTGGAAATATTCCTTGAGTCAGAGACGTTGAAAATAGGATTCTGGGTCACCACAGAACTGTATCATGTTCGTGGGGGTGGAGGGGCAGAAGGAGAGGCCCCGAGATAGGACAGATGCTTCTGCTGGGCTAAGAGTATAGTTGGATAGATTAACAATATTGCTGGGTGGGTTAAGGGAACCACTGTTGTGGCCCCTTTTGGCATGTAGTAGTTTAGATAGTTTAGTGTCCTTTTTCTTTTGTAGAGAAGCAAAGCGCGTGTTGTAAATGGCTTGTCCAGTTTTTGTAAAGTCCAGCCACGAGAAAGCTTGTGTGGAAGGTTGGTTTTTTTATGAGAGTATCCAGTTTTGAGAGCTCATTCTTAATCTTTCCCTGTTTGCTGTAGAGGATGTTGATCAGGTGGTTCCGCAGTTTCTTTGAGTGTGCGGCACAAGCTGTCAGCATAGTCTGTGTGGTATGTAGTAAGATATTCCTCTTTATTTAGTTCTCCTAGACACGTGTTTTCCTGCAGTGAGTTGAGAGAGGTGGTGGCACGAATGGAGTTTGGTCAGTGAAGGGAGGATCAATGGATTTGCACGAGAGATAGTGTGGAACTTCTGTATGTGTTGGATGAGTGCAACTCTGGGCCCAGGGATTTTCTTGTACATTGCCAAAAGGGCTTTTTTTAGGGAACCCCATAACATTTTGGCAGCCTGTCTCCACATTTATAATAGATTTTCTCACTCATTTTGAAACTATAACAACAATAAATGTATTTGTCAGTGAGTGAATGATAGTAGCTTTAGATCTCTCGGCTATTTTCTTTCTCCTTTGTTAAGCCTCTAGAAAAATGCAGTTTGTCAGCTAGCTCCCAACTAGTTATAAACTAATACCCATATGCTAGATCCGTAGAGAAGTTTATTTGCTGCTGACCCAGTAGTGTAGCTTCGTTCTCACTTTCTGGTTTTCACATTCGAAGAGGGAGCTGCTCCTAAATAGCAGAAGTGCTAGCACTTATACGTCATATGATATTAAAGGGTGTAATGGACTCTGTGTGGAGTGCAAAGGTTGAACTGCACTCCCATTAATATAAGTGGAAGTCATGCAGCTAAATCACCATGTCTGTAACCCTAGACCACCAAAATGTGAGAACCTGCTGACAGCCCAGTATGCTCTCCAAACCCTTGCTCTATGTGAGATCAAAGGAACTTTTGGGGTCTCTTTATATTACTTCAGTCTTTGGAAGTGACAAATTTGAGGAAGCACTAGAGGGGGAAAAATTACCATGGCTCCCTTCCAGCTGCTGATTTTGTGAAAGCAATAATATTTCCTGGAAAAAATGCTTTGTGAGGAAGGAAAGCAGCACAAACTACAGTGATCGGTCATGTACATATTGGCAAGATCTCTTTAAGTTTTTGCCATGGAGCATGAACAGTGATGAGCTGCCAAAATCTTAACAACCGGTTCCCTATAGAAAGTTCTGATTTAAGGAATGTTCCTCTATCCTGCCCCCTCCCCCCGACCCGGCTCCATCCCGCCCCCCAGGCTCTGTCCTGCCCCCCTTCCCTCCCCAGGCCCATTCTCCATCCCAGGTGCCTGCTGGTGGCGCAGGAGTCCTGCAGCCCTTGCATCAGTGGGGTCGCTCCCGGCATGTGGGTCAGCAGCTCCTGCAGGCAAAGGCTGCCGTCTGCCTGACTCGCCACCGCGGGATGTGAGTGCCCCCAAGCGCCGGAGGCCAGACAGCCCCACAGCACAGGAGTGGGAGAGACTGGGGGGGCTCACCCCAGCATGTCCAAGGCAGCCCCCAGCCATGGCACCAGCCGGCCTTGCCCGGCTCCTGGGGAAGAGGAGGCTGCTGCTGCCAGGGGCCTGGCTCCCCAGCCCTACGCAGCGCCCAATCACATGGTGCCTGATCTCCCTGCCCAGCGCAGCCGGTTGCGCTTCCTGGGCCGGGCAGGAGGCAGCATGGAGCTTGGCCGCGGCGGCTGAGCGAGGCGGCATCGGATCAGCCTCTGCGCACGGGGCCCTGGAGTGGCTGCCCAGATGGCTGCACAGTGCAGGTACCAGCCGCAGTGTGGCCCCACCCCGAGACAGGACTCCGGGCCCCGCAGCCCTCCCAAACCCCCAAACGGTGCTGCTCCATGCACCCCCCCCTCTAGCACCGAACCCCTTCTTCAACCAGGGCCAGCTCTAGAATTTTTGCCACCCCAAGCAAAAAAAATTTTGGCCCCCCCCTGCTTTTTTTGTGTGCCCCCCCCCACCCCCGGCTCCGCCCCTTCCCAACCCCTTCCCCAAATCCCCGGCCCCGCCTCCTCCCCCGAGCATGCCGCATTTCTACCCCCTCCCCCCCACATGGCTTCCCCCTGCAACAGCTCACCTCCGCTCCACCTGCTCCACTCCGCTTCTTCCCCCTTCCCTCTCAGGCGAGGGAGAGGCAGGAGCAGGCGTTCAGGGGAGCTGGCGGAGCAGAGGTGAGTGGGGCGGGGGGGAACACAGGAAGTAACGGGGGGGTTAGAGGAACCGCTCCCCGCCCCAGCTCACCTCTGCTCCACCACCCCCGCCTCCCCCCGAGCAAGCCACCGCTTGGCTTCTCCCTCCCTCCCAGGCTTGCCTTGCGCCAAACAGCTGTTTGGCGCACGGCAAGCCTGGGGGTGGGGGGGGAGAAGCCGAGCGGCAGCAGTGCACTCAGGGGAGCAGGCAGAGGCAGAGCTGGGGCAGCAAGGGCACATTTCTAGGGGCGGCCTGGCCAGCGCCGGAATGCTGCCCCTAGAAATGTACCCCCCAAGCACCTGCTTGTTTTGCTGCTGCCTAGAGCCGGCCCTGTCTCCAACAGACCCCTTCTATAACACTGAGCCCTACACCATGCACCCTCCCTAGCGCCGCGAGTCGGGGCCCCCTTGCCTGGGGGGCTGCCCCAGCCTGGCTGGGACTTTCTGGGGCGGCGACTGCCTACCCAACCTCTCCTGTTCCCTGTCCCTGACCACCCCTCCCCCAGAACCTCTGCCCCCTCCAACCGTTTCCTGCTCCTTATCCAACCCCTCCTCCCAGCCCCGGCCCTGCTCCCTTACCATGCTGCTCAGGGCAGTGTGTATGGATGCCACGCGGCTTGCTGGAGCTTGCAGCCCCACCCCCTGACCATGCCGCTCGAAGTGGCAGGCACTGCAGAGCTGCCCAGGAGTGGTCCAGAGTGCTGGCGCTGGCAGCGCGGCATGCTGAGGCTCTGCAAGAGGGGGGAAGACAGGGCAGGGGCCAGGGGAGCCTCCCCAGCTGGGAGCTCAGGGAGCCCTAACAACCGGTTCTAAAGCTGCTTCTAAATTTAACAACCGGGTCGCGTGAACCGGCTCCAGCTCACCACTGAGTATGAATCACACCAAAGTAGTGACAATCCCATCTCTGTTTTAATGGAACCTAATTATGCCACTGATGAAACCTTTGATATGTGTTTATATTCAACTAAAATGATTTTTCTGGTGGTATTCCCTTGAGAACAGCACTGCCGAGTTTAGAAAGGAAAGTTTTTCAATTTGGACTAAATGATAAACTAAATAATAAAATCCAACCCCCCATATATGTAAATATTGTTCAGGTTGTTTTGGCACACAGAGACAAAAGTTTGAAATTATGGTCATGTTGAAACTATAAAAGCCATAAAGGGATGCATCAGCGAGTGGATAATGGTAGTTTTAGAACTCCTATTTTCTTTCAGTTTTGTTAATCCTCTGGAAAAAATTCAGTTTACATGCAGTGTAGCTCATTGATCCAGAAATATGGTAGGTTCTTACTCTCCAAGGCTCTGACTCAGCAAAGCAGAGAAGCATGTGCTTAATTTCAAATCATTGGGTCTTAAGCACTTTGCTGAATGTGGACTGATTTAAACACGTGCTCCAGTGCTTTGCTGTATCAAGGCCCAAATTCACAACACTTAGCAGAGGCTTTCTACTGTGCAATATGTTAATTTGCTAGAAACAGGCAACTTTTGTATTCAGGGTAGGAACTCTATTACCAGAAGCAAGTGCTGCTTGCATGTTATTGTGTTTATTATTTCCCATTTATATTGTGGTAGTGCTTAGAGACCTCAGCCAGATTTGGACTCTATTATACAGTACGTATTCCACAGTTATATAGTAAATGGGGGAAAAAACCTGAAAATTTAATCTGTGTTTGTATTTATTTGCACTGCTGTCTTGGAACTCCAGGAACAAGCAGAAATTAAATTCTCAAATAAAACCTTTTCAAACACAAAATAGACTAAACCTTTAAAAGAGCTCCCTGTCGCCTCTTCATATGTATTTTCCAGGGGCTCTCAGCAAGAGGTGAAATTAGGTTGCTAACTTCCCATTAATTTTCTGTCACAAATACAAACTATTAATCTTTTTACTAAGGTGTCTTACCATGAAGAACGTGGTTAGAATTCAAGACTTGTAATCCTAAAACATTTGAATTTATTGGATGTGAATCTCCTCCTCTGAGAGCAAAATTTTGAGAGGTTCCATATCCCTTGAGTACAGGTTTTAAGAAATATTTTTGGCAGAATTGGAACTACAGATGACAGTTGTAACCATTTGGTCACTGTAGGAGTGTGTCCTGAATCTCAGATGTATAAACCACCCCCCATCCACCCCACTTCTCAAACGTCACAGTTAGCTTCTCTTCCTAGCGATTTCTCTTCTCTACTATGTCTCTATGAGAACTGGTTGGAAATTTTAAAATTTTTCAATAAGGAAAAGACGGGTTTGTTTTTTGTGAAAACCCGTATTTGGCAAGGTCTACTAGAGAGAAAATAGAGAAAAAGGACCTAGATAAGAGAGTCTTGGAGGGGAGAGGAAGAAAATTATGAAAAGATGGGAGGTGACACTGTCTTTTTGTGAGGGACAGAAGAGGACAACTGCAAATGTGATCATTCTAAATATTGCCAGTCAACCCTCTTATGTTAATAAGTTTAGATGGGGCAGGATGAGGGAATCTGGCTTTACATAAGGTTCAAGATAGTTTTTCTATCTATACCAAACCTGAACTGAATCTTCCCCCCCAGGACTTATAAGAGGAGAGCAAAAATATCACTGGAAAGGATGTCTGGAAATAAACAACACCAGGCATTTATTTCTCTGGCCTTGTATGTTTTTATATCACATCTACCACCAGGATATCAAGAGAAGGCCTTGTTGTGTGAGATTTTCAGCCCAGTTTTACACATCTGGAAAGTCTGGATTGTTCATATGAGTGTTGGATGTACAGTCTGGATTTTTTTTTTGGGGGGGGGGGGGGGGGGGGAGGGGAGATGATTTTTCCAAATCAAATCTTTAACCATTATGAGATTCATTCATTGCTGGTTTATATTGTATATGCTGGAGACTGTTAAACAATTGTTTGGATTTAATGAATACTTACTGTGATGGGTTCAGTCAGAGAGACCCCCTTGGGACTGTCACCTGATGTGCTGAAACTACCTCTGAGACCATTTTCCCTGTGAGCTTGGGACTCCAGAACCCTGTCTTGTTGAGCCAGAAATGCTAACCTGCTGCAACACAGACCCAGGGTCTGAACCATGCCCCCAAAGCTGCAGACTTAACTGAAAACAGCTCAGCAAGTACTCCTGTCTCCAGCACCCAGACACCCAGCTCCCAATGGGATTCAAACCCCAGATAAATCCGTTTTACTCTGTATAAAGCGTATACAGGGTAAACTCAAATTGTCCACCCTCTATAACACTGATAGAAAGATATACACAACTGTTTGCTCCCCCAGGTATTAATCACTTACTCTGGGTTTCTGGGTTAATTAATAAACAAATTTGATTTTATTAAGTATAAAAAGTAGGACTTATGTGGTTTCAAGTCATAACAGAAAAGAGTAAGTTACCAAGCAAAATAAACACACAAGTCTAAGCCTAATACATTTAAGAAACTGAATATAGATAAATCTCACCCTCCAAGATGTTCCAATAAGCTTTTACAGACTAAACTCCTTCTTAGTCTGGGCCCAATCCTTTCCCCTGGTACAGCCCTTGTTAGTTCCAGCTTAGGTGGCATCTAGGGGATTTCTCATGACTGGCAGCCCGCTTTGTTCTGTTCAACCCCCTTTTATAGCTTTGGCACAAGACAGGAATCTTTTGTCTCTCTAGGTCCCCACCCCTCCTTTTAAATGGAAAAGGACCAGGTTTAAGATGGATTCCAGTACCAGGTGACATGGTCCCATGTCCTGTGAGACCCCAAGCCTCCATTCTTCCCAGCCTGACTCACAGGAACACAGGAAGGCTTGCAAATAAACAGAGCCATTTACAACCAATTGTTCTAGTCAATGGGAGCCATCAAGATTCTAAGCCACCATTAATGGCCCACACTTTGCATAATTACAATAGGACTTCAGAGTTATATTTCATATTTTTAGTTTTAGATACAAGATATACAAATAGGATGAACACTCAGATTATAAACTTTGCAATTATCCTTTTGCATAAAGCATATTCCAGTTACATTATATTCACTCATTAGCATATTTCCATAAAACATATGGAGTGCAACATCACATTTACTATGATGTTTTCCTTTATGCCTTGAGTTAACAGGAAGGAAGCTGAAAGATGTGTGCTGTGAGTTGGAAGGGTCCAATATTTGTGTAGGGAGGTGGAGACCTTTAAGGAAACACACCTTATGATAGTGCAGCCCACTAGTGTGTGTATGTTACAGGTCTCCCTCTGCACCAATCTGAAGAGGATATGAGTTGTTACAGCCCCCAACTACAGAGCCTTGGCTCTTCAGCTGACACTATAGCAGCTCATACTGTTATCTCCAGAGGTCCCTAGTTCAATCCCTAATATGACAGCAATTATATTAGCATAATATTTTAAACCAGTACATCAAGTTATCTAATGAAAGTAAATCATGAGGGAGACAGAGCTATCTGTAAAATGAAATGGAAAAACCTGCAGTAAAATTGCAATAGGAGCATCTTCCTCCTTCCCTCTTTAACAGCTTCTTCCTACATTGAACAGATGGCTCAGAGATTAAAAATGAAGAGAATTGCAAAAGCTGTGAAAACAAACAATTCTTTACAAATATATACGGAGCTGCAGGTAGAGAGAGGGAGTGAGAGAAGGCACTGGAGGATAATGGAGGTGGCTTGGGGATAAATGAGGTGGATATTGCTGGAAAACTAAACAAATGATTTGTCAGTGTTTCCAGGGTGTGTGAGGGAAACATGCCTGAAATGTTTCCCATGGACAGAAAATGAAAAATGAATGAAAGTAAGGATGATACTAAAACATGTGGAGAAAAGAAGATGAGCAGTTAATCAGAAATATGGCTTCAGGACTAGATTGTCTTCATCTCCAAACTCTGTCAGAGACTGTGATGGTGTTTTGTTTTGTTTTTTTTAAATAATTCTGCAATGAAAATGGGAGAAGTGTCCTGGTACATGTTTTCAAAGAAATGTAGGGACAAATCAGGTAACTATAGGTCCTCTGAATAAGAAGAGTTTGTCTTGGGAGGAAGGTTGCAGAGGATTTTGGAAATCATAGAACCATAGCGTTAGAAGGAACCGCAAGGGTCATGTTGTCTAACCAGCTGTCAAGATGCAGGATTTGTTGGGTCTAACTCATCCAAGACAGAGGACTGTCCAGCCTCCTTTAGAAAGCCTCCAGTGAAGGAGCTTCTACAACCTCTCTAGACAGTCTGTTCCATTGTTTTACGGTTAGGAAGTTTTTCCTGAGATTTAATATAAATCTGCTATGCTGAAGTTTGAACTCATTACCTCTTGTCCTTCCCTCTGTGGCAAGAGAGAACAACTTTTCTCCATCTTTATGGCAGCTGTTTAAATATTTGAAGACCACTCTCATGTTCCCCCTTAACCTCCTCTTTTCCAAATTAAAGAGACCATGTTCCTTCGGCCCTTGCTCATAATAGCTTGCATTTCATCCTTTTGATCATCTTTGTTGCTCACCTCTGGATCCTTTCCAGTTTCATTACCTCCCCTCTGTACATTGGTGACCAAACCTGGACACAGTACTCCAGCTGAGGCCTAACTAGGGCCAAGTAGAGAAGCACTATCACCTTCCATGATGTATATGCTATGCCTGTGTTAATGCAATCTAAAATTTCATTTCTTTTTTTGCAGCTGCATCACATTGCTGGCTCATGTTGAGGTTGTGAGCCACCACAACTCTCAGATCCTTCTCAGCAGTACTTTGGCCAATCCAGTTTCCCCCCATTCTGTATTTGTACATTTGGTTTTTCTTCCCTAAGTGTAGCATCTTACATTTGTCTTTGGTGAATTTCTTTTTGTTGTCTATAGCCCAGTTCTCCAATTTATCAAGATCCCTTTGAATTTGATCTCTATCCTCCCAAGTGTTTGCAACCCTCCCCGCAGCTTTGTCTCATCTGCAAATTTGATCGGTATGCTCTTTCTTACATCTGGGTCATTAATAAAGCTGTTAAACACCAGACTGAAAACAGATTCCTGTGAAACCCCACTTGAGACCTCCCTCCAATCTGACATCATTCCATAAATAGGTACTCTTTGTTTGTAGTTGTTTGCCCAATTATGCATCCACTTTATGGTAGTTCTGCCAAGCCTGAATTTCTCCAGCTTACTTATGAAATAGGGGAAAGTGTTTTATGTTAAAAAAAAATAACCAAAACTTAGTTTCAAAGAGTAATCCCATAGACTGTGATGCTGTTTCCTAGTGGGACACCTCTAAACAGATTTTTGTGTTTGTTTATATTAAATATTTTATCAACATCAGTAATCAGAATCTGGAACACTAATAAAAAATGTAAAACAGATAGGCCAAATAGATGGACCTTAGCCTAACAATTGGTAGGATGTTAGTCAACTGAATGCCTGATTAGAAAAGTACATAATAGTAATCTATGACCTTCAGAAAAGATACTGACAATGGCTGCTAAGCAAATATCTGCTAAAGACTTGTTTTGTAATTTAAGGTCAATATCTAGATTACATAAAATGAACTTAAATATGATACAGGTGTGTGTCCCTTCCCCACACAAATGTAGGAACAAACAGAATCATAACATTTAAAGAGATGAGGGAAAATTAGGGCCCTCCGTATGCTGCACTGGATAACGATAATATCATTCCTTTGACTAAATACCTGGAAAGTTTAGTCACTTGGGCACATATTCACAAAGATATTTAAGCACCTAGCTCTCACTGAAGTCAATGGAGGTTAGACACCTAAGTACAGTAGCTGTCTAGGCCTTGTTCAAATACACAAGTGAAATGGTCATTTGACCCAATGACCGAAAGTTCTGGTCCTTGGCCTAGACAACTAATTTGGCAGAATTATTGTAACATGTCCTTTGAAAAGGACCACTCTTTTTCATTAGATTTAAGTGAGATTATACATTTAAAATAATTCTTCTGTAGCATCAGAGATGGATTGGCTATGTCTGAACATTACTAACGCTTAATTTAAGAGGACATCTCCTAGCCTGGAATTTTCATTTTTAATGTGGGGCACTGTTACGAATTACATCTCATCTCAAAAGCAGCAGTTTTTATTTCTTAGAAACTGTAACTGGTGAATGTGTATTTAAATGGTGTCTTGCACACAGCTGAGGTGGGATACCCTGAGAAGATGCAAATGCCTCTGACTATAGATGAATAGAATCATGACTGATGCTTTCCATTTTTTGTCTCCTGCAGCCCTTCATGCAAGGATGTATAATAAGGTATTTAAGGTAATGTTTGCTGGCCATTCTGTCAGCACTGAGAAAGTGGAGATTATTGGAGTATTTTAAAGTATTTCTACCCTGACATCTTTTCGCAGTCTGATATGTGAGGGGGGCATTATGAAATACACAGGCAACACTGGCTTTTTTTTCCAAGGCAGTTATATTTAACACTGTAGGAAATCCAGCCTGGAGATATTTTGCTTCTCGTATCTTTCACATTTTTTTCCACTTTCCATGTAAATATGATAGCTGCCATTTTGCCCATCACCAGAAATTGAAGCAAGGACCTACAGGGCAGAAAACAAGGTTCTATAGCTTGAGCTACAGCTAAGCTCTCTCACTGGAATGTAACAGTCTCTCATCCTATTTGGGTCAGTCACAGAAAGGAGCACAATTGAGCTCATTGCTGATTATTTTCTAATTAAATTGAGTCATCCACTCCCTTCAAGCACAGTATGTGTATCGAAGCTTGTCCTGCGGCTGAATAAAGGAGCTGGGATAGAACATTAATTCTCTCCTACCTTCCCTTAAGAAGAATACTTTACACATTTTCAGGCTTTGATTGTTTTTTTTGGCAAGTGGTAGAATTTCAGACAGGAAAGCCAAGATCTTCACTATCACTGACCTCTTCCAGGATAGTTTTGGTAGGGATCACAACTAGTCCCTTCCATGCTCTGGTTTTCTGTCCTGTGCCCTCAGGAAGTTATGAGAAGAGTACAGATGGGTTTGCTCTGGCATCTGTACACCTCTAGTTTTCACGTTCTTCTAGGCAGTCTTTCCTCTCTAGACTCCAGGTTAAATCTCCATTCCCTCCTGGAGTTTCACAGCATACACAGAGAAGTGAAATAAAAATATAAAATACTCTTGCTGAAGGTTGCCATGTAACACTTAATTTCTTTGAATTCAGAACGATACTACACAGGAACCCAAGAACAGGGAGGTACAACTCACCCCACCCGATTTGAGGATGTCTGCTGGCTGGCAGATGAAAGGAGATTCATCCCATTGTACACACCAGAGTTACCACACCATGGAAAAAAAAATTACAAGATTTTTGTTTTTAATTTCTAACCAGACAGAATACCAAGAGTTTAGCTGCTGTGTGCCCATGAGTTCGGCATCACCGGACTCTTAGATATAAGTCTGAACAATACTGTGGTTAATATTTAACTTCCTTTCCTCAAATAGAGGGACCAGGGTGAGTGAGGTAGCACCTTTTATTGGACCAATTTCTGTTAGTGGGAGACAAGCTTTTGAGTCACACAGAGCTCTTTCCCAGGTCCAATAAAAGCGATTACCTCACCTACCTTGTCTCTCTGAAGAGAGTGCAGTTGTAGCCATGTTGGTCCCAGGATATCAAATAATCTTTCTGGGAGAAAAGAGACCTGGGAAGAAGAGAAAAGTAACAATCCTACCAAGTTATCAATCTGGTAAAGTAGTGGGAGGGCAGTTGTCACTGTCCCACCCTCCAACAATATTACTTTTCACGACAGCCCATTGATAAGCACAAAACTTGAATAATTCAAAGTCACGACACCAGTGAAGCAGGAAACATATCTATTCCAGTTGCTGTTGGAATCTGTAAGTGGAGCATCTAGACTTTTGATACCCAACATGCTAAGCTCTTTTGAAACTCTGACCCCAGTTATCGGTGCTGACCACTTCTGAAAATTCTGGCTATAGCACTTGTGCGAGTAGCTGCTCACCAATATGAATAAGGAGCTCAGTTTGGCCCTGAAATTATTTTATTGACATCAATGATGTGAATGCACTAGAGATTTTGGTGCTAATTGCTGACGGTGTACAGCTGCTGGTGCTAGTTTTCTTTACTATATACGTGTAGTATTAATGGATTCTCTTCATACTCTTTCTCCTTACTCCTGAATTCTGAGTTCTCCCCTCATCCCTTTTAAACAAACAGAAGTCATTCTCCATTGTTTGAGCAGAAGACACTCTGAAGAACTAAAACAACTAATTTATAGCTTGGTGAACAGAGGCATTAAAGAGGAAGAAAGCTATTTAAGCATATGTCTAACTTTCAGCAGATGAGTCAATAAGCCTCTCACATGCTGAAACACAGACACTTGCTTATATACCTTGCTGAATCATGGCCAAGGAAAAGGTGATATTTTAATTTGGGGGTGTAACCAGGGCACAGACACAGCAGTAGCGCCTCCTGCTGGTCATCTCAGGGAATTAGCTCACCAGCCCCAAGAGCACCCTCCTCAGGCCAGTGTCTCACCTTGCTACTGGCTCCCATGTCCCTCCCAGGATCCCAGTGCCACTTTCCTCCAGGTGCTGCCCCCGGCAGTACCCCACAGTTCTGGGTCTCCCCCTCCCAAGGGAACCCGCCACCCACTATCCCTACCTCACCTCAGTCGTAGGTTCCTGCCTGTCACCAGCTAGCCCCTGCACCTGGGGCAGACTGCAGTATGAGACACTCATCACAGGCAAGGTTGGGTTTGGACCTGCTACCTCTGTCTAACCTTGGGCTGTCCCCTGCAACCTCAGTACCTGTTGAGCCTAATGCTAGGCTGCAGCTTGGGACTTTCCTGGCTTCAGCTCCCCAGGCCCTTCCCCAGCCCTGCTCCAATCTAGGTACTCTGCTTAGGTCCCTGCAGCCAGGTCCCTCCCTCTCAGAAGCTTGATAGAGTCTCTCTCTAGATCTCTGGCTCACAGCCTTTAAAGAGCCAGCTGGGTCTGTTTGGGGTGTGGCCCCCAGCTGAGGCTGCTTCCCCAATCAGCCCCGCTGCCTTCCTTCTACAACAGCCCTCTCTCAGGGCTGTTCTAAACCCCTCTGGGCCCGAGCAGGTGTCTACCCCGCTACAGAGGGGTGGAAGAAATACAATAGGAAACAAATCCCAAGAGTCAGCAATCAGATAAAGGAACCAGGTATGGTGTGGTTTCCTTAAATGTGTACATTTACAGTGGCAGGTGGCGTAGACACTGCACACCCGGCTACAGTGGGTATAAAACCAGTGTCGATTGTAAGACACAGTTTAGGCGAGTAGAGTGCCTACACACCTGAACCGCCAGGGCATTTACCCAACATAGCTCTTTACACACCCAAGCAGTACCTCCCATGTCTACACTGCTATTTTTAGCAGTGTAGTGTCCCACTGCTGGAGCCTTTTTTGGCTGTGGGGAAAGGCTCTGTTAGCTCCCTGCTGCCTCTCCACTGTCAGAGCCTTTCACTCTGCTGAGTGGCTACACACCACAGTGACAAGCATGGACATGGTTTGCCTTTCGCTGTGGCACGTAATTACACATGCAGTGCTGTTATTCTAAATGTCAGAGAGAGAAATCTGTGAAAAGCAAGCCTGGTGGAAAGGACAACAGGTGTGTGACCCAAACCACTGGCTTGGAACTGAGAGGGTCTGTTTTGTGTAGACCTGTAATAACAGTGAGACACACGAGTGATGGTGAAAACTTAATCTTTATATCCTGATCCCAATTACCTGTCTTTGGCCAGGGTTCCAAAATTTTATACGGCGGTGGTAGGTATTGGTTGACTCCAATTCTTACAAGAACCATCATGAGTCAAAAATGGGAGTGGTTAGATAAAATGCCTAGCCATTTTTCCTCAGCACAGTGCTGACTGAGTTTATATGGTGAAAAAGAAAATCTCTTGTTGCTTTGCACTGAATACTGACAGGCAGTATTTACATAAGACCCAAGTCACCAAAAATTAAGTTGCTTCTTGACAGAATCCACACCACTGAATGTAATTTCTGAAGGTACAACAAGTCTCCATAAACTTCATTTAAAAATGCTGAGACATGATTGTGTGGACACTGCAGAGTGCTCAAGCTGCTGTAGATTAGACAAGTCACCTTCAGCATGTTTTGTATGCTGACCTCAGATGGAGGAAAGAGAGTGGATGATGAAGCACTGTAAATTTGCAAACACTTAGCCTGTATGCAATTAGCATATATAGTGCCTCTACCAGACCAACTGTGCCACTTTCCAATACTATGAAACGGCAGAACCATACTGGGGATCACCACAGGACTATCGTATCCTTCAATGGGATTAAAATGTAGGATGCTGTGTAATTTTCCACCAACCCACTTAATCGTCTCTGTTGGAAAAGCCAGTGTTCCTCATTTCCTGAAGGAGCTAGGGGAGCACACAAGTAAAGAGAAGAAGCATTTCCTTTCCAGACAATGATATGTGCAAATATTCAGGGTTAGCAGGTGACACTGAATTGTCCTATGTTCTTCTATTTTTTTTTTTAACACAGACAGTATCAAAGGTCATTAAATGCAGAAAGAATATAGCTCCTATTGCTCAGCTAAGTTTACCAATAAATCAAGAACTAGAAAGGTTGAGAAAGCTGTAAAGATTAGACTTTTTATAAGTAAAAAAGGGATTGTTTTAAGTAAGAACAAACGGATCAACTGAATGATATGAGTTCAGGGGTTTAGACTGGGTTTAAGTTTAAAACACACCAGAAGAAATGAATGAAATAGCTTTTCCTAGTTTTACAGACAGTCTATGAGCTCCAAACTCCCAAATTTCAGCTACATGGGCATTTCTTCCCGTCCATCCCCCCGCTACAGACAGCCTGGCTTCTGTATAGCATTCTTCAGCATGTATACTAATGTGTACTGTGCACTTAATTATTTTATCAACTCAGGCTCTGCAAAATGTTCCTCATGAACCACAGAAGTATTGAAAATAAGCTTCTGTTTGAGTCTGATCTGTGTTTCTGAACCAGCACCACTTTGGTTAGAATTGTTTTTCCCATTTACTATCCTTTCAGTTTGCTACATACTTTTTTCTCTCTCCCTGAATATCTACGAACATTTTGAGATTACTAAAATAAGTACATTTTTTAGTTCATCTGAGAGAGATGTAACAAATTGCACTGTATTTCTTAATTGCCTCAGGCTACACCTTGTAAACAGGAAGAAGGGTCAGGTACCTCCATAGAAATATCTTCCTCTTCCCCACAGGCCCTGTGGAAGGCTCTGTGTTGGTTCAGAGATCTGCTACTAGAGCGGATGAAGGCAGTGAACAGGTCAGACAAGGATGGGCTAGCAGAAGGTAGAGCTGAGAGGGCAAATAACATCCCAGTATAATACCCACTGGTCAATCCTGAGTAAAGCCACTTTGAGTGGTCTACAGACTTTATTTTTTTATATTTGCAGTTGTCAGTATTGCAACTTTCAGTAATACACAAGGCATGGCAAGAGACCATAACATTGTCATTTATGGCACGTGTGTGGTAACAATTCTCTAATAGAATTAACTCTGGGCTCACGGGACTGTGGATAAACCACAATCTAATTATACTTTTTAGAGCCCTAACAATAATACTTGATAATTCCTAGCATTTATATAGTGCTTTTCCTCAGTAGATCTCCAAGAGCTTTTCAGAGGAGGAAAGTATTATTATTAGAGTATGTAGTGCTGCATGTTTCTTGATTATATCTATTCTGAAGTTGAGTGGGGCAGAACTGTCAGAGTAAAAGCTTATCTGGCATCATCATTATTTCTGTTATGATTATTTAAGCGTCAAAAGATTCATTGCCTACCTTAAGAAGCTTGCATTCTAAGCACCTTGGCTGGTAAAGAAAGGTGTAAACAGTGAAGAAGGAGAATGGGGGAGGGCAAGGATAGGAGGACTAAAATTGGTTGTTACTAGGAAGCAAATTAGGCAAATCAAACTGGCACCAATAAGTCAAGACCAAAGGCAAACTGTGAGTAGTGAGTCAGAAACAGTTAATCTTGTTCAGCTTTCTCAAACCCTATTGCTAATAATAAAAACATACCTAGAAGGTCTCCCTAAAATCATCTTTCCTCCAAGGAAGATAAGTGTAACACCTTTAGTTTTTCCTCTTATCAAATAATCCTAACATTAAGAATCACCTTAGATGCTCTACTTTGCACCCAATACAGGAAAAAGTACTCTGAACACTTATCTATTCTAGGTAAGAGCTGGCTGTGCTCTGCAAAGTCATATCACTTCCTTCACTGCTATCCTCATCTTTCTGATGCAATCCAGTGTCTTTTTTGCTATTAGACATAAATATATACACACACGCACTATCTTTTCTGTACTCACTATGGGCTAGACTGTGGCTGGCCCCGGCATGGGACACAAAGGGGGAGAGGATTAAAGAATCTTTTCACTCGTGCCTGTTCACTCCTGTAGAGTTGATTACCACAGCTGCTTGCACACTGTGATGTAGGACAACGCCTAGGTAGCATTGCTAGTGTTACTAGCAGCTCCAGAAAGAATGGTGAGGGAAGGAGGTGGAGCTGTAGTCCCTCCTCTACAACAGCTAGCGAAGCTTGCTAATTGAGGAAGGGAGTGTTTGCTTTGACCCCTTAATTGGGGGCACTTCCCCTAAGCAGTGGTGTGCAGAGACAGGCATGGTGCCCGAAGGCACAATAGTTTATTTTAAAAAAACATTTCAGAATAATAATACCTAGAAAGCTTCTCCTCCACAAATTTCAAAGCACAGGTAAATGTCACTGTCCTCATTTTACAGATGTGGGGACTGAGGTTAGAGCCAAACCTTGCTGGTTACAGTTAGGCATTTTCCTCCATATTTTGGCTCCTAAATAAATGGGGGGAGCTGAGCATCCACAACACAACATCCAGTATCTGTGTTAATAAAATACTTATTGTTCTCCTGATGAATTTGACTCTCAGTGACTTGTCAAAAATTGATAGTGATTAAAATGACAAAGGACTAAGCTGATTTAGGGTATGGCTGTGTTCAGGAATCTTTCAATCTCATCTCCAGAATGAACTGGAGCAGGGGATATTCAGCCACTCCTTTAAAAAAAAAGTCATATAATTTGGTGCCCAAATATGGATTTAGCAGCCTAATTTTAGTAATTGTGACCATGCTGTGTGTGTGTGTGTGCACTGCTGTATATTTTACACACACACATTCATCTTTAATTTCTTAGCATTGATTTAATTGATTCAATGCCTGGCTTCATTAAGCTATCCTCTCTCAAGCAAGGTACTAGGGCTCAGAAATGCTATTGTGGCCCTAGGGCATTCATGTTTCAGACAATTCCTTTTCATTATGCTGAAGCATTTTCTTGAGGTGTCCAGTGCAATTCTCAGAAGAGTAATGAGTAGATTTATTGACTGATGACAGCCGACATCATGAGTGGCCTCCTCTAAAGTTTGCAAAATCTGACACACATAACATGAATCTCCATTGCTCAGAAATGAAAACTAGTTGGTCTATGCACATGCACTTTGTATGTATGTACAGATTTTGGATATGCTCCTGTCATCTTTTCAAGCCAGAGAAAAGTAGATTGCTATCAAGCTGGCAGTTCAGCAGATATATATATATATATATTTTTGCATGTATATATTGTTTTTCTCTTGCAGTTTCCCATGAATATACTGGTTGATTGTAAAACTTCAGTAAATCACTAACAAACTTCTCTCAGAAGATGTTTGTCATTCCTACCAGAGCCATATATTTGCAAGTAAAATATGCCTCAAGGGAAAATTTCCATCTCACACTGCTTTAACAACATTGGTTCCACTGTCAGTGCTAATTAAACCAATGAAAAGAGATTGGGAAGTAAGACAATTATTTGGTCTTCAAGCATTGATTGGACACTATGTTGGCTGTAGAGTGATGAAAGAATGGGAGTACATAGCAAAATCTATAAGAAGTTTCTAATTTTGCATGATCCATGGATTTTAAGGCATCAGTGATTTTGATCATCTCTGCAGCAAGCTTTCAATTAAGTCTTTCAATTAAGATGGTGATTCTCAAACTGTTGCATTATGTGGTCACTTCTTAAAATACCACTTTTCATGGTCCATGTCTCCTGCCATCTTCCCAATCCCAATTCTGTGCCACACCCATTGCAATTATAGTGTTTGATTACATAAACTGTCAATATTAGGTCATTATTGAGGAGAGGAGATGAAAACAAAATTGTTTTCATGCAATGATTGCAGTTGATTGGTTACTTCCCTCCATTTTGTATTTGTGATGTTTATTTCCTCTCCCTGAGTGGAGGACTTTCTTTGAATAAAAGAAACAGGTCTGTTTTTTGCTAAAGAGATTACAAAGGCAGTTATCCCTCTACCTCCTCCATCCAGGGTCTTTCTGGTGTTGCTGTTACTTTTCCTTCTCTTCAGAGGCAGGAGGCATAAACAGTCATAAAACTCCACTCAGAAGTACTTCCAGAGCCATGAGTCCTTCCCATACGGAAAAAGCTACACCATTAGGGAACTGTGTATATGCATGCAATGGGACACTCACCCATCCAACACAGTAACTGTGTTAAACCTATTTCTCAAGCTGTGATGCTCTGAGGGCTGCATTTAGTATCTGGCCACTAACAATATTCTCCCTATTGCCTCTAGTTGCATGATCAAATGAACCCTTTGCACTCACAAATGGGTTAAAATGTCAAATTGCTCCCATGGTAATTGAATGCACAGAGTAGGCAAGCAGGTAAACAGGCAGTAAACTCAGGCCTCAGCTGTCTGAAAAACAGGTCCTACATTTCTAAATGACAGTTCTTGGAAGCAACCATTCCTTCCCCCGCTCCGCCGCCCCGAGCAATAGTATCACAAGGTTATTTTTTCAGTGGCATAAGAATAAAGCGGGTGCATGCTTTCATGCTGGAGTGACTCATAATTGTGAATGCCTACCTCAGTGTAGACTATCAGAAACAGGGCAGACACCCCAAACCAGTGCTATGTTCTATAATCACATTTGTTACTGGCTTCATGAAATTTAAACTCCTGGATCACTATACTGGTCTTACCACAGAGTCACAGACAGTCCCCTTAGACTCTCTAGTCTATCTTGCCACCCCGACAAACTGGACTTTGTAATAATGGTCACTTAAACAAAAAATCATACCACATCAGGTTTCTCCCAGTCCCAAAAGACCAGTCACTTGCCCCAGATCAATTGGTACCAGGGCTGGCTCTGGGTTTTTTGCCACCCCAAGCTCCGAGGGCACAACTGCCCAAGCAAAAAAAAAAAAAAAAAGCCGGAATGCCGCCCCAAGCACATGCTTGCTTTGCTGGTGCCTAGAGCCGGTCCTGATTGGTACTCTGGATCTTACACCAAAGACAACACTGGCAACCAGTGCTATAGTTAACTAAAGGTTTATTAGCTAAGAAAAGGAAATGAAAGTTACTGAGAGATTAAAGCAGGTAAACTACATAAACAGGTGAGTCATAGTTGGTAACTCCAAATGGTGGCAGTGATGTAATAAACTGCCAGTTTCCCAAAAGTCTTTTCAGGGTTCCCAGATTGTCTCTGGGGATCTCTGCTTTGTATCTGGTACCTTTCCCTGTAAGAATTAAAACAGTTCAGAGCTGACAGATCTTTCGTTGAATCCATTCTAATATCTTCTTCTCACAGAAAACAAGCTGACCATGTCTCTACTCACATGGTTTTTCCTTTGATGATGAAGAGTGAGGAATACATTTTGAGTCTGTGACCTTGGTTGTCACACACAGTGGCCATTTGCTTTGAAGTTAGCATCTTTTTTGATAAAGTCCTTCCACAAGGCTTCTTTGATGTCTGAGGAGTTATTTAGTTACAGGGATAGTAACAATGTTTGCTATTACATCGAGATAGGACATATATAAGTAAAAACAATACATGTACCATCCCATTAGTTTTATGAAGTTTTAATACCAACTACGCTCTAATACAGTTAACAATTACTTTGATCTTTACTAATACACAAGTGAATTGACCTGAAAACACTCTAGCATGACCTCGTCTACTAGCATCACACACAGTCTGCTTTTCCTTCTGTGGTTTAACTGACAAGATAATTATTTTCTTTTAAATAATCACTAGTTGATTTTCCTCTATATCCCATCTTTGTTGCACTCTCACATTGATAGCCCTTGGTGACAGAGAGCATCATTCTTTGTACTGAGTGCCTTCAGACAATTCCCAAATAGTAACACTCATCACATCCCCAAAATCTGTCTAGTGCTAAAAGCCTTGGAGCTTGGGGAGGAGAGACATAGGTCAATATCAGATATAAAATGATTTCTGCAAGCATTAATCTAAAGTATGGTAGGAAAACTTTGAAACAGATAAATTAATAGCATCCAACTTCAATTTTCAAATGGAACCCAGTATTGATCTGTTTCTATTCCCATAGACTAGGGGTGGTCAAACTTACTGGCCCTCCAACCCGCATATGACAATATTCAGAAGTTCGAGAGCCGGGGCACACGTGCCGGGAGCCAGGGGCTCGGGGCTTCAGCCCTGCTCGTTTTGAAGCCCCAAGATCCCCCTCCTCGCTGGACAGAAGCTGCTACCCCACGACCCCACTGCAAGGCAGAGGTCCCAAGCTCTTCCCTCCACCCTCCCCCCCCGGCCCTGCAGTCTGGTAGGCCAAGAATGGGGAAACGTGGGGGGCTCACAAGCTGCGCTTTAATGGTAAAAGAGCTGCATGTGGCTCACGGGCCAAAATTTGGCCAGCCCTGGCATAGATTGTGCATGTAAGGAAGAATACGTCATATAATTACACTGAATTACACCTGAAGCATTAAAGTAATATTTATTTATGTATGTAATGCAAATATAACAACTTGTACAATATGATTGATTAGAACTATAAAGCTGAGTGTGTATGTTAAATGGGTGGCAGATATGCTAAACATGGAGGTGGGAACAATTATGTACATTTAACTTCTTTTTAAAGTGTCTTTAATGAATATTAGAGAAACTAAATCATGGAGGATTGTTAGGGTATGGTTGGTTGATATTCACTCAGCACAACATGTTCCCTATCACTGATCCTCAACTGGTTGTTGAGCTAATGAGCTGAACCATGGACAATCCAAAATGTGATAGCAAAGGTGATTATGAAAGAAATTGATATTATTGTGTGTCAGGATCCTGACAAGGGCAGTCAGGACCAATGGTCAGAGCAGAGTCAAACCTGAGGCCCAGAGCAGCAGAGGCATTTGTAGTCAAGTTCCAGACTGGGGTGGATATCAAGGCTCAGCATCTGCGTCTGGTTTCAGAGACCAGGTCAGGAGGTGAGGTTCAAATCAAGCCAAAATCAAGAGTTCAAGTGCAGGAATAGTCATGGCACCTAAAGAAGATTCCCACTGTTGCCTGGACACTTCCTGGAATGCCCCTTGGGTTTATATAAGGCAGGGAGCCAATCACAAGCCATGGGGCTACTGCCTGTCAGACCACTTGAGGTGGGACTTCCCATGGTCTGTGCGCACAGTGGGTCATGGGTAGTGGAGCACAAATTGGCTACCACTGCAGCTGGTTGGCCTGTGGAGGTGTTTGCTGCCTGGCAGCTCTCCAGGCCTCAGTTCAAGAACTGTTGGGCCCTACAGTGTGAGCTGACAACTTACTCTTTGGGAGCTCTATATGAGTGATATGTCTGAACTAGTACTTTTTGTCTATTATGCATTAGATTGCCTACTTGACATACCATCACTGATAATAAATCATTCTCTCATGCTGCTGCAGTGTAACAAGGTGGTGGGACTGCAGATAACAAGTAAAAGGAATACTACAGGTAAAAATTCAAATAAAATTTAATTTAATTTAATTATTAAAATTCAGATTGAATAAGAGACAAGATATGGAGGAGAAGAAACTCTAAAGACTCAGGGCTGGTCTACACTGGGAATTTCATCGGCATAGCTATGAAATCACCCCTGAAAGATGTAGCTATGCCAACCTAACCCCGGGTGTAGACAATGCTATGTCAAGGGAAGAATTCTTCATTCGACCTAGCTACTGGCTCTTGGGGAGGTGGATTAGCTACACTGATGGGAGACCCCTTCCCATCAGCATAGGAAGTGTCTACACTGAAGCACAACAGCAGCACAGCTGCAGTGGTTTAAGTGTAGAAATATCCTTAGGATTACAACTGTGCAAAACTTGTGATGAAATGCAAAAGACTTTCCATTAAAAACCCCCAAATTGGGGCAAAGCTCACCAAACCCTGTGAAACTTTAGGCAGGTGTGGACTTGGTTTCAAACAAACTTGACCCTGATATACAGTTTCAGGTGTAAACCATCCAAAGCTGAGTGTGTACATTTATTTCACAAATGCTACCTAATCACAATAGAACCTCCAAATAAGATCAGTTTGAGAATCTGTCCTTGCTTTATCTGAACTGGTTCAAACCCATTTCCTGATAAAAACAAATGAGTCCAACCAACCAATGGTGCACATGGGACATTTGCAAAAGGATTTTGGTAAACACGTCTGTTAATGTGTAATTGATTCATTATGTTTTTCTTGTTTGAGCTTTTGTAATGACAAATTTCCCTCTGCTTTGTCTCCGGTACCTCTGTTTTTTTCATTACATTTCTCATACTTGACATAAATCTTCCTCTGTACTGGTTTCTAGTGCTACACAGATAGATAGCTCTTTTTTTTTTTAAATCACAGAAATTGTCTGCCTTTCTGGCTAAACAACCTTACAAAATCATTTGATTAAAAAGAATAGTGATTGTATTTTATGGCCTTCTTTTTCAGCACCCTATCTTTTGATTTTTGTATTTCACTCTAGTTTTGTTTCCATTGTGCCTGTTTACTGCTTTGACGAAAAGCCTAATGAGTTACAATTGTAATTTGAGCTTCAAGGGCCATATTTTTCTCTCCATCTCACATGAATGAATTCACTAATTGACAGAGAGGGTGTAGAGCAGCAGGCTGTTACTTCACAAAAACATTGACATACTATGCTCAGACTTCTAAAAGGCATTTGACCTAGTATTACATGATTTGAAAAAATAGCAATATACAAAATTAATGTAGCCCATATTAAATCGATAAACTGGCTCAATGATAGATCTCAGAAAAAGTAACGGTAAATATGGAATCGTCCTCCAATAAGGGTGTTACTAGTCAGGTCCCACACGGATCCCCACTTGTCCCAGTACTATTAAATATCTTTATTCAATGGTCTGGAAGAAAACATAAGTCACTGATGGTGAAGTTTGCAGATGACACAGAAATTGGTGGAGTGCTAGATAATGAAAAGGACCAGTCAGTTCTACAGAGTAACCTGGATCACTTGGTAAACTCTGCTTATTTGAACAACATTTGTTTTAATGTGACCAAATGCAAAGTCATACATGTAGGAACAAAGAGTATAGATCACCCTTACTGGATGGGGAGAGGGGCTGTATCTTGGAAGACAGGGACTCTGAAAAGGTTGTAGGGATTACCAACTGAACATGAGCTCTATTGTAATAATTGGGCCTACAAATTTACCCTAATTGGGAGCTTAGCTGTAAGACATGAGTGAAATTTCATAAAAAATATCACAATAGCTAATAACAGTTAAACAGAAATTAAAAGGTACGGTGCCAAAAGTGAAATCCCTGCAAGCTGCATGGAAATTTTTTAAAGACACCATAATAGAGGATCAATTTAAATTTATACACCCAATTAAAAAACAGAGTAAGAGAACCAAAAACATGCCCTCAAAAAATAATAGCAAAAAAAAAAATTTAAGTACATCAGAAGCAGGAAACCTGCTAAACAACCAATGGGGCACTAGATGGTCGAGATGCTAAAGGAGCACTCAAGGACGATAAGGCCATTGTGGAGAAACTAAAGCAATTCTTTGCATCTGTCTTCACAACTGAGGATGTGAAGGAGATTCCCAAACCTGAGCCATTCTTTTTAGGTGACAAATCTGAAGAACTGTCCCAGATTGAGTTTCATTAGAGGAGGTTTTGGAACAAATTGATAAATTAAACAGTAATAAGTCACCAGGACCAGAGGGTATTCACCCAAGAGTTATGAAGGAACTCAAATGTGAAATTGCAGAACTACTAACTGTGGTTTGTAACCTATTATTTAAACCAGCTTCTGTACCAAACGAATGGAGGATAGGTAATGTGATGCCAATTTTTAAAAAGGGCTCCAGAACTGATCCTGGCAATTACAACCTGACTTTGGTACTGGGAAAACTGGTTGAAATTATAGTAAAGGACAGAATTGTCAGACACACAGATGAACATAATTTGTTGGGGAAGAGTCGACATGGTTTTTATAAAAGAAAATCATGCCTCACCAATCTGCTAGAATTGTTTGAGGGGGTCCACAAGCATGTGGACAAGGGGGAACCAGTGGATACAGTGTACTTAGATTTTCAGAAAGCCTTTGACAAGGTCGCTCACCAAAGGCTCTTAAGCAAACTAAGCTGTCATGGGATAAGAGGGAAGGTTCTCTCATGGATCGGTAACTGGTTAAAAGATAGGAAAAAAGGGTAGGAATAAATGGTCAGTTTTCAGAATGGAGAGAGTGGTGTCCCCCAGGGTCTGTACTGGGACCAGTCCTATTCAACATATTCATAAATGATCTGGAAAAAGGAGTAAAATTTGAAGATGTTACAAAACTGCACAAGATAGTTAAGTCCTAAGCAGACTGTGAAGAGCTCACAAAAAGGATCTCACAAAACTGGGTGACTGGGCAACAAAATGGAAGATGAAATTCAATGTTGATAAATGCAAAGTAATGCACATTGGAAAACATAATCCCAACTATACATATAAAATGATGGGGTCTAAATTAGCTGTTGCCACTCAAGAAAGAGCTGTTGGAGTCATTGTGGATAGTTCTCTGAAAACATCCACTCAATGTGAAGTGGCACTCAAAAAAGTGAACAGAATGTTGGAAATCATTAAGAAAGGCATAGATAATAAGAGAGAAAATATCATAATGCCTCTATATAAACCCATGGTACGCCCACATCTTGAATACTGCATGCAGATGTGGTTGCCTCATCTTAAAAAAGATGTGTTGGAACTGGAAAAGGTTCAGAAAAGGGCAACAAAAATGATTAGGGGTATGGAATGGCATCCATATGAGGAGAGATTAATAAGACTGGGACTTTTCAGCTTGTAAAAGAGACAAATAAGGGGGAGGGGATATGATAGAGGTCTATAAAGTCATGACTGGTGCGGAGAAAGTAAATAAGGAAGTGTTATTTACGCCTTCTCATAACACAAGAACTAGGGGCAACAAATGAACTTAATAGGCAGCAGGTTTAAAACAAACAAAAGGAAGTATTTTTTCACACAGCACACAATCAACTTGTGGAACTCTTTGCCAGAGGATGTTGTGAAGGCCAAGACTATTACAAGGTTCAAAAAAAAACTAGATAAATTCATGGAGGATAGGTCCATCAATGGCTATTAGCCAGGATGAGCAGGGATGGTGTCCATAGCCTCTGTTTGCCAGAAGCTGGGTGTGGGTGACAGGGAATGGATCACTTGATGATTACCTGTTCTGTTCATTCCCTCTGGAGCACCTGCCATTACTCGTAGAAATATGTAACAGTGGAACTGTCTCCTTAAACGAAACCATGCCCAGTTCTCCTGCTCCAGTCCAGGTGCTCCCTAGTTTGGTGTAATGAGGAGGATAGGGCTTCCCTTGAGAGTTGTAAATGAGACAGCCTATAGGGAGAGAGAATTCAGAATTATGAGTCCACAGTCCTAAACGGGGAGAGACTGCTCAGAAGAAGCGCAGAGCTGGGCTGAGAGCTTCAGGGAGGGGATGACCCTGATGTGGGGAGCAGTGAGAGTGGAGCCAGACCAGGCTGCTGAAAGTGGAAGGCAGGTAATGGGAGGCCAGAGAGGACTGGAAAAGGCTGAAGGCTGAGAGGAACAGAGGCAGGTGCCTGCTGGCTCTCTGAGCCAGAGAGGGCTGAAGACTGGGATATGAAGGAGATGCAGGAAGAGATTAATATAAAATAGCAAATAGGATCATCTGAAACACTTGCAATGTAGAGATTTAGAACAGATAGTTTGTGTTCAAAGTACACAAGATAAATAATTGATTAGCTGAAGCAATTCTGAAAACTAAGAAAAAGAATGTCATAGTTAGAAAAGAATTTTTCAGCTGGTCTGGATATACCATGGGTTGCCAAATTTCTACCAAGTTGTTCCCTGTTTCATTCGTTACGATTTTATTTTGTAGATCTGACTGTGGGAGTGCCTTGCAGAGGCATGCTTCCACCTTTCAATCAACAGTTAATTTCACGCAATATCTGAGGCTAGCTCTTAGCATTGGGTTAATTTAAGATGCCACATTCTAGTTTTTATAAATAAATAAATACATAGTTCCTCATTGATTCCAAATCTGTTTTCAGTTACACTGGTGCAACTCATTGATTTCATGACTGACCGAAGTTATTCACTGGCTTCAATGGGATGGATTTAGTGTACAGTGAGAAGAGCATTAGACCCATACTGAAATCCTTAGAAATTTTCTTATCTGGTATTACAGCGAATATCTTACTATATTGGAATATCATTATTTGAAGTATGTTTATGTCTGACCTAAAGAAGAGAGTCTCACCAGTTTGTTCCTCATTGAAGTATCATGATGGCACAGGGCCATGGGAGAATGAGCCCTGGATAGCATTTTCAAAAGCACCTATGTGACTTAGGAGTGTACATCACATTTTCAAAAGGCACTTAGGCATTTAGGAGCCTGTCTCATTGAAAGACAATGGGACTTAGGCTCCTGTGAGGGGGTTTAACAGCCCCGCACTGGACAAGAAGGGGATAACCCCATATTGTGGCAGAGGAAGCTATGCTGGAGCCTCAGTATAAAAGGGAGCAGCCCAGCTCAGTTTGCCTTGACCTCCAAGGAAGGAGAACACACATTGCAGGCTCTCTCCCAGGAGCTGCCAGACCCCAGACCCCAAAAGCCATGTGCCAGAGCCCCAGATCCCAAAAGCCAGCTTTCCAGAGCCCCAGACCCCAAAGGCCAGAGGCCCAGGAGACCTGTGGATGGCAGCACTGGAAAACAGGGTAGAAAATAGCCTAGGGGAACTAGACATTGATCCCGTTGTGGAACTGGGACAAAGGCAGTGTGTTTTGGACAGATCCCTGCTGACCTAGTGGCAAATCCATTTGCCACTATCAGGGCCCGGGATTGGGACCTGGTGGAGCAGTGAGGGTCTGGGTCCTCCTACCCCGGCTGCCACCCACCCCTGGGTGGAGGCCCACTTCCCTCTCTTGCCACTAGGCCCTATGGCCCCGCAAGGGATGGCCACCTTTTTGACTCCAGCCATTAGGCCATACTGCCCTGGCGCTTAGCGTGGTCATTTGGACTTAGTCATTGGGCTATAACTCCCTTCCCCCCTCTCCTAAGAGTGACGGGGTCTACAAGCCCCACAACAGCTCCTAAGGGCCAGATTTTTAAAGATATTTAGGTGCCTATATATGTAGATAGGCACCTTGTGGGATCTTCCAATAGCATCTAGTTGCTAACTCCCATTGATTTGAATTATTTCAACTCCCATGGGAGTTAGACATTCAGTGGGATTTTCAGAAGCACCTAGGTGCCTATCTGCATCTTTAGATACCTAAATATTTTGAAAATATGTCCCTCTCTGCTCTAGCCTTGGTCTATACTAGGAACTTATATAGGTATAACTAACTTGCTCAGCAGCGTGGAAAATTCACACCCCGGAGCAAGGCGGTCTTACTCCCGGTGTAGACAATGCGTCAGATGATGTGAGACAGAGCTAGGTGTCTCCCAGTGTGGTCACCTGTTGAGGAGATCAAACTGTCTCAAAGGTTATGTAACCAGCTGAGTCTGTGGTAAAGACAAGCCTCCAACGCAGCTGTGTACTAGCAACCTCTGGCCAAAGGGACACAAGGTGAGAGTCTGGCTATCAATTATTTGTATTAATATTTATATTAAAATGTTTTTAAAATAGGAAAGATGGATCATGATCAGTGGAATGGAGTCAGATTGTCCATGTTCCCTGAAGGGACTGTTACACATGGATCACCAGTGGAACGGGCAACACAGCGAGTAAGGCTGGAAACAACTCAACCACATGGACAGAGCAGTGCCAAAGGTTTAATAAAGTTTGACCTGTTCAATTTAAACTTCATTAAGCTTCAAACTTTATAAACAAAACACCCCTAAGGAACAGCAGGAGGGGCTGCCAGCAGGGAGAGTAGAGAGTCCAAATCTGCCCATAGAGTTGCAGTGACAGCAGCAGGAGGCCAGGAACCTCTCCTCAGTGGCTTGCCCAAAGATATGGTGGGTGGGCAGTGAGGAGGCCGGCACACCCCACTCTGCCTGTAGAGAAGCAGACATGTGCCAAAGGTCTGAACCTTTTTTGCCCAGTTGGCCTAAAGGTCAGTAGCAGTGTGGTGAGGGAGAGGGTGTTTCACATCTCTCAGCTAAGTCAAATATGCAAAAGGTAACATTCAAGCCTATCTTCTGGCTTTCTGTCATTTCCTAAAGAGCTGAGAGATCCCAAGGAATGAATGACTCACGGTCAGTCATAGCTTACCATTTCATCTCTGTCAGACATTATCTTGCCCCAATACTTTTTTGTCATGTTTTTTTGCAGAAAAACTACGCATTTATTTTGGGCCAGCTCTCTGCAATTTCAAAAGACAATAACTATCCCTAACTGTGAATAATCTCAAACACTGCATGACATTTCATCTGGTACTATATTTTAAAAAAGCCTTGCAAATGTACAAGCACTGGCACAAAATCTACTCATCTCCCCTTTATAATAATAACAATTACAATGAAGAAATTAAAAATATTCTGTTTGTCAATCAAAGGAAAAAAATACTTGCGAGGACAAGTGGGTGTGTAGAATTTTGAGAGACTGTTCTAAAGTGACATACCTCTGGCTAGATAGAATAGGTATCATTTTATTTTGTTTTAGAATAGTGGGGTTGGCCTCCAAATGGTTCTCCATCTCTCTGTTCTATGATGATCTCTGCAGGCTTTCTCTGGTGTTGTGTCTGCTGGTTCGTAAGTGCTTCCTGTTTGTTTGGATCACTTGTCCTTCTTGCGTATCCTCTTTTTATGGCTATGTGCTCCTCCTGACTCCTGTAGACCACTCCTTCTGGTGTCTGTCTAATGGCTGGATCCTCACAGGAGTGCCTGTCTCCAGGGCTGGTAGGTCCTGGGCTGACCTGTTGTATTACAGTGCCTGTTATCTCTGATTGTTGGCTATTTTGTCAGCGGAGTCTCCAGCCTTCTGACTACAGCAGGTCTCTTCTCACTGTGTCCTTCATCCCATCTGTGGCTGGGCTGGACTGTTTTGGCACTCCTATGGGGAATTCCTGTGTGTCAAAAACACTAATAAGGGGTCTGAACCAGAAGAAGTAGCCATGTGTAACAGTCTCTTACTGTTTTCACAGCTGATTCCACCTTACCTTTACTCTGTGGGTATGCTGGGGAGGAGGTGTGGTGGTCAAACTCCTGCTTGCGTGCAAATTCCTTCAATTCTTCTGAGGCAAACTGGACTCTATTGTCAGTGAATAGTGTCTGGAATGCCGTACCTCACAAAGTGGACCTTCAATTTGCCAATCTATTACTTCCTTCTTGTATCAAGCAGGGCATCGATCTCCCACAAAATTGAATAGTAGTCCACGTACTATTTTCCAGTCAAGTACTATTTCACTAAAGGTAAATAAGTCTGCTCCCCAACTTCTTCCCATGGATGGGTGGCCAGCTTATGCAGTAAGTCTCTTTCTGCTGGTGGTTAGCACATGTCTGTAAGGTGTCTAATCCGTCTATCAAGGAATGGAGCTATGTATTCATTCCCAGCTGATAAACATACTCTCAAGCCTGACAAAGACAGCTGTCAATGCCCTGGTGTGAAACATATATTATTTTTGCGTGACATCCTTATGTAATAAGGCAGGACAACAGCTCTCTGGTCTTGAAATCTGATTCCATCCTGCACATTCAGCTCATATTTAATTTGAAAATATGGTTCTGCTCCTACCGGTACTTGGCTTTTGTCTTCTGGCCACTCTGCTAGTATCACTCTCTTGACTGCCCCTACTTGGCTGTCATTTTTTGTAGCCTATTTGGTTTCCGTCAGCTTTTCTGTTGAAACTCGGAGATAGAATCCATTAACATGCTGCACTGTGTCCTGATCCCCTTCCCCCAACCTGCTGGTGTTGAGTATACAGCCCTGCACAGGGCATTAACTAATTAGTACTTGTCCTGGACAATATCTGATCTTTGCTTAGTAGCACTGGAGGTGCATCAGCAAGCACTGCAATCTCTTTGAAGCCCTAAGAAGGAGCTTTGCTATCATTGTCTCTAGGTGTCTGTGGCCTGATTGCACTATACCAAGGTGGCCATCTATGTGCTGATGGAATTTGCTCCACTCCGAATACCAGATCCAGAAGCCCTTTTTTCTATTTCGACATTCCCCTGTTCCGTCTCTGACAGGGCTCTGCTGGCATAAAAAACAGGCTGCTCCTGAAAAAGAGCTACACCCAGTCCTTTCTACAGTGCATCATACTGGAGTGTGAGCGTCTCTCTCGGCTGGTAGTGCTTCTGGACAGAGGCATCCATTATCCTTTGTTTCAGTATGTCAAATGCTTGTTGTTGGGGCCCTGCCCAGTCCCACTCAGCATCCTGCCATGTGAGCTGCAGCATAGGTTCTGCTTTTCCAAGCAGGTGTGGACAGAACTTGACAGAAAATTTATGATTCCTATGAAGTAATACACCCTTTTCACATCCACTGGAGCTGATGTGTCTCTGACTGCCTTGATCTTGTTGGGATCTGCTTTCAGTCCCTCTGCTGCGAGCAGATGTCCCAATGTACATCACCTATGCTGTTTGAGTCACATATTTTCTGGGTTGAGATTTATGTTCCTGTCTGTCCATCGCTGTAGGAATCTTGTAGTTTTCTGTCATGGTCTCATTTGGCTTCGGTATCATGACTCCCTTCACCTACCATGAGGATATCATCTGCAATTATTTTAACCCCAGGCAGTCCTTCCAATGCTTGGGAGAATCTTCTCTAAACATCTTTGGTGCTGGGCTTATGCCCATTGGCATGTACAGCCATCTGTCGTGACCAAATAGTGTTGCAAAGGCCGTCAGCATGCTGGACTCTTTATCCACGCTTATGTTCCAAAACCCATTCCTCACGTCAGAAATCATAAAGATTCTGGCCCTGGAAAGTGCTAGCAAGATGTCATAAATTATGGGTGGTGCCTAGTGACATTTTTATAGTTGCTTTTGGTCTATGCAGATGTGTAATTTGCCTGATGGCTTCTTTACCACCACAGTGCTGCTTATCCAGGCTGTACTGGCCTCTACAGTATCAAAGCCCTACTCTGCAGAATTTTGAGCTCCTTGCATTACATCATACCACTGGAATTTTCCTTTGTGGTAAGCACACAGATTCCACTGTCAGATCTACTTCCAGTCACAGCTTTCCTTTGAGGTATCATTGCCTTTGAAACCAACCCCATACACCTTTAAAATTGTCTCCATTTTCCATGGGACTCCCCCTTTTGCTTCTTGCATTACAGCTATGAAATTCTGAGGCTGCATCCTGATGAATCCATGGCTTATATGGTTGTATTCCCCAACAGGGGTCTGTGGTGCTAACCATCCACTGCCACAAACTTCAGTTGGTACCATCTATTATTTTTTGGATTAGTTACTATGAGATCATGTTTTGCTATGAACTGCATTATGCTCTCATTGTACATTATTAGATTGTGCCGGCTCTTTGTAATAGCTGTTTTCAAATTCAATTCACCCTAAGGAATCACATTACATGAGGCCCCATTATCTAGCTAAAATGACAGAGGGCATTTTCCTGTTAACATTGTTGCATGCATGGAGGTTGACATTGTCCCTTGTTGCTTTCCTATCATAGAATCATAGAATATTGGGTTGGAAGGGACCTCAGGAGGTCATCTAGTCCAACCCCCTGCTCAAAGCAGGACCAATCCCCAACTAAATTATCCCAGCCAGGGTTTTGTCAAGCCTGACCTTAAAAACCTCTAAGGAAGGAGATTCCATCATCTCCCTAAGTAACCCATTCCAGTGCTTCACCACCTTCCTAGTGGAAAAAGTTTTTCCTAATAGCCAACCTAAACCTCCCCCATTGCAACTTGAGACCATTACTCCTTGTTCTGTCATCTGCTACCACTGAGAACAGCCTAGATCCATCCTCTTTGGAACCCCCTTTCAGGTAGTTGAAAGCAGCTATCAAATCCCCCCTCATTCTTCTCTTCTGCAGACTAAATAATCCCAGTTCCCTCAGCCTCTCCTCATAAGTCATGTGCTCCAGCCCCCTAATCATTTTTGTTTCCCTCCGCTGGACTCTTTCCAATTTTTCCACATCCTTCTTGTAGTGTGGGGTCCAAAACTGGACACAGTACTCCAGATGAGACCTCACCAGTGCCGAATAGAGGGGAATGATCATGTCCCTCGATCTGCTGGCAATGCTCCTACTTATACAGCCCAAAATGCCGTTAATCTTCTTGGCAACAAGGGCACACTGTTGACTCATATCCAGCTTCTCATCCACTGTAACCCCTATTCTTTTTCTGCAGAACTGCTGCCTAGCCATTCGGTCCCTAGTCTTTAGCAGTGCATGGGATTCTTCCGTCCCAAGTGCAGGACTCTGCACTTATCCTTGTTGAACCTCATCAGATTTCTTTTGGCCCAAATCTCTAATTTGTCCAGGTCCCTCTGTATCCTATCCCTACCCTCCAGCGTATCTACCATTCCTCCCAGTTTAGTGTCATCTGCAAACTTGCTGAGGGTGCAATCCACTCCATCTTCCAGATCATAATGAAGATTTTGAACAAAACCGCCACAGGACCAACCCTTGGGGCACTCTGTTTGATACTGGCTGCCAGCTAGACATGGAGCCATTGACCACTACCCATTGAGCCCGACAATCTAGCCAGCTTTCTATCCACCTTATAGTCCATTCATCCAGCCCATACTTCTTTAACTTGCTGGCAAGAATACTTCGGGAGACCGTATCAAAAGCTTTGCTAAAGTCAAGAAATAACACATCCTGACTGCCTGAACATGACATGCTCTTGGAGAGAATCATCATGTCATCACTCTATTTGATGTGCTCTTCCTCTCTTGTATAAGTCTGACTGAATCTTTCTCGGACCTTCCTGTGCTCTTGCACACACTGCTAAAATGGTTCAACTTGTCACATTCCTTGCAATGTTGTCCTAGTGCAGGGCATTTCTCCTTTATCCATTCATGCTGTCTCCCACAGTAAATGCATCTCATTACGGGTAGGGAATCCTGGTCACCTCTCTCCTTCGCTGTTGTCTCACCGCATATACTTCTGGGCATGCTGTGTCTCATAGTGCTTTCTTCCTTTCTCTTGTGGTTTCCATTGCACATCCCATGTCTGATGTGAGATTGCTTTCCACAAGCAGCCGCTCCGAATTGCTACAGCCTATCCCGCCAGAATCAGGAAGTCCTGTCAAGTCCCCAAAATTGCCTGTAGCAACCAGCGTCCATAAGGCAGTAACACAGGGGGTTTATCCTCTCTAGTCAAAAATTTATCCTCTCTAGTCAAACGGCTCCACAGTTTTGTTCCGCTCTGGGATGCAATAGGTCCCCAGGGCTCCTAGGACTGCTGTGAGGTTTGAAGTGCTGGTGAGCTTCAGAGTGCTGCAGGCCTCTCTGCCTTGTTTCCCAATAAGGTAAAGTAACAGTTTTACTTTCCTGCGGTTGTCGTCCTCCTGCACGGCCAGGTCTGTGTACAGCTCAAACGCCTTCTACCAGATCCATTGCTGAGCTGGGTTTGTGCTGCAAAATCCAGGGCACTGGCACGGCTTCAGACTGAGCTCCTTGGCTCACACTGCCAGCTACTGCACGGCAGAGAACTCACAGCTCAAAGTGTGAGGCCAAATGCAGGTTAAGTTGAACCAGTGAAACTTCATTAAACCCTGTGCTCATATGGCTGAGCTGCTTCCAGCCTGACTCCCCACATTCTTTGTTCCACTACTGTTCCATTAATAATAGGCCCTCCAGGGAACATTGGCCCTCTGATTCCAGTTCCACCGATCATGGAGGAGGTACCCTCCATGCGTGCTCTCTTGAGGGCGACCTTACCCCAGAAAAGAGGGCTTTATGGGATTGTCAACCAAACCCAGTGGATGCCACTGCCCAACATCCTCCCCAGAAAGGGGCCCTGAGACATATTTGCCTAACAGCTGACTTTTGACATCAAATTGACTGCCCCATTTCTTTTTTGGACATTTCTCAAGCTCTCAGGGCTGCCACTAAAAATCTCAGGACCTTTAGTGGTACTTCAGCAACCAAAGAGGCCACAGGTTTCACACCCTTGGGTACTGCTGCTTTGATAGTGATAAAAAGAAGGACAGCAGGGAGTTCAGCCCATGGAGGAGACCATTAATGTTGTCTTGAGCTCCACCATTGCCCATATTTTGTATTATTTCCTTACATTTTGTCTTGTAGATAATTTATTCCATCTTTTTCAGTGGAAGAATGAAGCTCAGAGTGAGGTAAGCTTATGAAAGGGTATATTCAGCCCAGAGGGAAGTTTCAGGCTTTTCTGTTTCTCGCTGTAGGTAGGTATACAACTGACGCTTCACCACGTCTATACGTGTCTTCAGGAGGAGAGTGTCTTTTTAAAAGAAATTCAGGGGAATGTAAATTAATTCCCCAGGCAGGCCATGAATCCTCCAGAAGGGTAGTAATACTTCTAAGTGATTCAGACAATTGAGCACAACAATTCACTAGAGTGTTCCATAGCACCGTGTCCCCTAGAGAGCTGCTTAGAGATGAAGAGCATGCAGCATGCAAATGAATTTTCCATCTCCTGTACCATTTCCATTTGCTTAGGTTAAAGGACAAAACTTAAGCCCTCAAGTATGATGGAAACAATTAATGAGACTTGGTGATAAGTAAATAGCACAGCACCATAAACAAACTGCCAAGTCCTCTGAATCCTCTGCTTGTTCCTAGTAGTGTTGCAAAGTGACTCTCAGCTCTGAGAATTACAGTATACTCAGTAGAGGGATCCAAACTGTAAAATGCCTATAAGCAGGATCCGGATTTCAAACTCGCCAAACTTTAGAGGTGCTTTGATCTGGATCTTTGGTTCAGCCATTCTCTGATCACAAATACTGCAAAGCTACTAATACTTCACAGTAGCTGTGAGGAGGAAACAGAGAAATATTATTTTCCCTTTTAAATAGGGCCATGTGTCTGGCTGTAAACAGCCTTCACTCATTCGTATAAATCAGAACAGGTTATCACTGTGTTCATAAGTAAAGATGCAGAAGTATGCAGTTCAGGCAAAATACAAACCTCTTAATAACCCTCAATAAAGGGGATTTGACTTAGAATCTGTGCATCCTGTACCACAGAGAAGCAGCCCAATAGTTATTCAACGCTAGCATTTCTGTGCACCAGTAGGAAAAATGTAGATTCAAAGCATTCAGATTTACACTTGAAAACATGATGCCATTTAATGGCACAGTTATAACCAGACAAAATCATGTCTGGGGACTGGCTGGCTCAGGAGCTTGGTAATGGACTACAAAGCCTCTAGGTCACTGGTTGGATCTGACTGGCACCCCTAATCATTTAGGCTTAAATTTTCAGAAGTGACAAGGAATTTTGGGTGCCTAACTCAATATACCTTAAAGGGGCCTTGTTTTCAGAAAATGCTGTTTACTCTGCTTTCTGAAAATCAGCCCCCCTTTAAGGTGTCCCAAGCTGGGTACCCAAATGTTGAGATGCACAAAATCAATATTAGTCACTTGTTGGCCCTAATAGCTGTTTGGTGAGTGATGAGAAATACATTGGCAGTGTCAATCCATTTCCTTACAGAGAGGTGTCCATATCACAAAAAACACAGTCACAGCTGGTACCCCTTGTTAGTGGACTCAGAAAAGAAGTTAAGTATTGAATTAAAAGTCTAAGCTACCCTCGCGTGTTAGATCATCATTGGGGCTCATTGAAAGGACAGGTTGGGGAGCATGCCTTGAGACAATCCATGTTTTATCTCTTCTGAAGAACAGTAGACTTCACTCTCCAGTAATCTCAGGCAAGGATCTGTTGCTAGTACTGAGCTAACATGGCATTACAACAGTTGTGTTTTGCCAAATGTATAAAATGGAAAAGTGTGTAAGCAGAAAAGGTTCATTTCACCACTCTGTCCTTCTCTTTTTTCAACTATTTTTCAGAGTAAATAATGAAAAAGATTAAAAGACTATTCTGAATACATTGTTCAATGCAAAAGATGTAGATGATAATGCACAACCGATATGAGTGTGCTTTTTTTTTAAAAAAAAGAAGACGCTAAAGTTGCTTTGCCTTTGGCCTTATGTCCTTCAACACAAGCAAGTTATACCCTAATCATGTCCTTTCAAGCCTGTTTGTTAAAGTGATACAGTATGTAGTTTCCTCATGAATAATTAAGTGCTTGAGCACACTTTGGTTTGTTATGAAATATATTTAAGAGACCAAATAACCAATGTTAGTTAGGTTTTTACTACAATAAAAAGATTCCATATGCTACCAGTTCCCTGGAAGCCATCTTGTGCACTGTTGTTACATTTACTTCATGCAGAATGTGTGCTCCCAAAGTTATTTAGCCATGTTGTTGTAGCTGTGTTGTCCCCAGGATATTAGCGAGACAAGGTGGGTGAGCTAATACCTTTTATTGGGCCAGCTTCTGTTGGTGTAAACAATAATGGAAGATGTATTAGTCAACACTCAGGACATCATTATGGGCAATTTGTGTTTTGTTGGGTTAATTTTCTTTAGTGTTCATTCATAGTTTTATCAGCCTTAAAGGACATGCCTGGTCCCCACCTCCACTATAGGGAAGGTTCCACCCACAATGGAACTGGTTCAATTCTGTTGTGCAGAAGCAACAAGTGGAACTTGGTGAGGCCACGCACAAAGTGTTCAGTACAGAGCCCAGCCTCCATGTAGGTGAGGGTGGGACTTGGGAGAAAGGGGGGAAGAGGGGCGGGTTCTTTAATCTTTCTTCTCATATGTAGAGGGAGTGCGCTGAGGGCATTGCATCTGTCACACCTACTCTGAGGGGAGCAACAGCTGCAGAGAAGCTCCAGCAGATGGGGCAGGGAGGATAATTCTTCTGACTTGCTCATGCAGAGTTCCATCATATCTGGTCCAGTTGCTCAGACTGGGCACAAGGAAAGGATTTGGCCCTAAATCCTCTTTACCTGGCTGCATGTTGATATAATTAATAACTCGTTTTGTCCATTATCCCTGTAACCTTTCATTTGTATGTTTCTGCTGATCAGGGCTACAGTATTAGCACAGCTAATGCAAATTACTGAATGCTGGATCATAACAGAAACTTATTTTCTTGTTGACCCCAAAATTATTCAAAACTGCTCTTTATTCCAATAGCTATATTTTAAGGGTTTCCCCAGGCCAAGTTTATACACCTGTGAAATCACCCTCAGAATATTGTCCTTTCATCATCTTTTTCAGTGAGTTGGCTTTTGCCTCTCTTTACCTTAACTTGTTGAGGGTTGCTACTGCTCTGGTGATTTGGCATGGTCGCCATTTTGTTAACCTGGCTTTACAAAGGCTTTTGAAATCTGTAGGGCTCCTTTTTCTTTTCACTAGCTTTTAGAATACTCCTGACTGGAAAAACCTAGCTGAATGGAGTGAAAGCAAGATGGGGTGAGACAAAGTAATGAAAGTAGGTACAACTTGTATTTGGCACATGGGGAAGGCTTCCATTAAGTTTTGTTATGTTTTGTAAGCTTTTTCATTTTACGGCAGCTACTCAGAACTAACATAAGCAGCTGCCTAAGACATTACCTTTAAGGTTAGTAGTGTAATAGCAAAGTATGCTCTGTTCATCACAGGCCAGAAACCAGTATTTCTTCATCAAACTTTGGGACTGGGGATGCAGAGTGAAATCCTGGCCCTATTGAAGTTAATGAGAATTTTGCCTAAATGGGGCCATAGTTTCACTCCTAAAGTGTAGGCCATTCTAAACTGGTAAAGAAAGTGGAGTCTCCAGAAGGAACTTTGCTGAGGGACCCCATTCATGTTGGGCTACAAATGACATTTTAGACACAGATGTAAGATTCATTTATTGATTTAGCTTACGTGTAAATGGCAAGTGTTATGATTTTATTTATGGGACCAAATCCAGCATCCTTCCTCAGTTTTCATTGATTCCTTACTCTGGCAAATCTCTAATTGGTTTAAGGTCTTCAGGATTTCTCCCCATAATAATAACAAAGAAAATCAGGATTAAGCTCCATTAGCCATATAATTAGATAGTGGTATTTATGACTTAGCCCTTCCCCAAAGACTACAAGGTAAAATGATATATTTTCCAAGAATTGCATTAACAAAAAGAAAACAATAAATGATCTTTTTCAGAACCATTCATACAATGTTGTAGAACATTCTATAAAATATGAGTATTTATTATATTTAAATCATAGTAAATAAAACAGTAATCCAGAAAAAAATGAGTTACTCACAACATCTATTTTTCAAATATATACTTACTCGGCAGTTAGTAAGATGCATTTTTTGTTGTCAGGCCTGACCACAATTCTTATTCATTCTTAGTCTAATTTCCTTGAGACACTGTCTGCAAACCAGACATGGAGCCATTCTGTAAAAATGACAAATTAGCCTGTTAGAGTTTTGGAATATCTCTGTTCTTCATGTCTGTCTATAGCATTGCACTGCATGCTTTCCTGGAAGCATTAATAGTTGCATTTCATTTTACTATATAAATATTTAAGATTTGTAATTTCTTTGCTGTTCACACTGCCAGTACACATGCACATTCCATTATCTACTCCAGGTATAAACATGATCTTGTCAGACTTTGTTTCCAATAAATATAGCATGATATATTTTGAATATATGTATAGCTGAGCTCATTCATATTGCTTTCAGTCATGACCTGGTTACAAATACACAGTGAAGAGCTGCAGTTACATGGAACAATAACCTGCAAGCATTGTGCCAATATATTTTCATTAGTCAGTGACACCCAGCTGCAGAGAAGAATTAGGCTGCATCTTTTGGAAACAAACCATTTTTCTTCTAACAGCAGCACATCAGGACAAATTGCCTGTTGGAGCCACGACATTTTTCTGCAGTTTTACATGAATAATTCCGGTTTAGCATGCTCCCTTCAAACACTTCATCAGTGATTTGTTAATTCTTCATTATCCTTAGTTTGAAAACTCCTTCTTTTAGCCTGAAGACCCATGAGACAAGAACAAACTATCCATTCATTCTGTTATTCTGGGAAATCTTGGAAAATGTGTTTATTAGGACTGGGAGACTCTTGATGTAAATTATTCTGGACCTTTCCAAATGTTTCCATATGCTTCATGAAACACTGAGAATTTTGGGGGGAAAACATTTCATTTAATTAGACATTGCTGAGAAAGCAATTTTAACTACCATCAAAGGACATTTATGCCAGCAGAGACTTTAGCTCAAAATCTACTGAATTCAGTGGGGTTGCATTAGTTTATATCAGAAGGATATAAAGAAGAAGAAGAATAGTTCAGCAGTTAAGGGGACTTAAGTCCAATTCTCTGCTTTGCCACAAGTTTCCTGTGTGACCTTGGGCAAGTTGCTTAGCTTCTTTGGATATGTCTACGCAGCAATATAAGCCTAGGGTTAGTAGGACTTGAATCACTGCATTTTAACAGTAGGTTAAGGATTTTCTCACCTGTGCTTGAACCTAATGTTCTGGTATCCACGCTGCAGTGCACAGACCCTAGTAACCCCAGCCCATCATGCGTAATGCCCCCCCCCACTCCAGTGTTGACACTCTAGCCCGACAAATGTTGCACTGTGGGAAAACTCTATTGCCTTCCCTGTTTCCTAGTTCTGACCGTGCTATTGATAGGTCTCAGGTGCCCCTAAGGAGCACATGAGCATATAAGCTGCATAGTTAGCTCCTGTCTGTCTCAGTATAATAACTGCAGCTTGAGCAGGCTTTACACTGAACTACCATCTAATCTGATACTTGGGTTCTCCACCTCTAGGCTGAGTCACATTGGCAGGAAAATGCCTATGTGCACCTGTTCTGGGGATAATTAGCACATTAGTCTCCAGGGCTGTCAAACCATTAAAATGAAACTTTGCCATTCTTAATATTTAAAATGGGATGTTCAGTGAAGGTGTTTTTGTTTGGCTGGGTTTTTATTCATTTTTGTCTGTCTGTTGTGAAGTTTGACATGAAATGTAGGTTTCAGAGGAAAAACACACACACACCCCAGCCCGGCTGCTGCTGGCTGTGGAGCAGTGAAGTGCATCCCCAGGGCTTGGGGGGCAGTGTGGTCCAGCACCCCACACAACCATCCTGGAGATCCCTCTCCCCTGCCCCTGCTACACCCTAGGAAGCAGGGATAAGGGATACCTGGGGAGTGCTGGAGCACACTGCCCCCTAAGCCCTGTGGGGGGGGACTTCACTGAGAGGCAGGGATAAGGGATCCCCAGGAGGCTGTAAAGAAGTTTGGGGACTGGTTCCCACTCACCACCCTCACAGTGGACGTTGCCCAGGTGCTGCACATGCAACCCCAGGGAGGGCCTGGGAGCAAGGGCCAGAGAGAAGAGCAGGGAACAAGCGGTTGTTCTGCAGGGAGGGAGAGTGGCAGGGCTCCCAGCTCAGCACAGCTGGGGGAAGGACGACCCCCAACAATCCAGCAGCCAGGAGCCGCCTCCCACCTTTCAGTTTTGCTCCCAGTTCCAGGCACACGAGAGCAGGAGCAGGAACTGGGAGCATGCTTGCCCAGGCAGTAATGGTGCCTCTGGCCTCTGTGCTGGCTGGCTGAAGTGCTGCTCCTCTGAGAGCAGGAACTCTGGGATATATCTGAAGGACTTCCGGGACCCAAGTCAAGGAGGGGCTGCTTGTACACAGGAAAGCAATAGAGCTCAGACCCTAGGTCGCAGCTTACCATGGGCTTGGACCCTGCAGGGTCCTGGGACAGTAGGTCCGAGCCCTAGGTTAGCACAATTCGTGTGTGGACACAAGGCGGGATAGGCTTGAGCTCAGGATCACACTGCTGTGTAGACATACCCTTTGTGACTAGTACTCCATGTGTAAAGAGAGATAATAGCATTTCCCTGCCTCACAGGGCTATTGTGAGGATACATCCTTATTTTAAACAAAATCTATTCATTTTTAGTCACGCTCAGAATTTTGAAGCCTGTCTCATGATTTGTCAACACTTGGAATTTGGTTATACTGCTCATTGAACTAGACCCTCCTTCTTGAGACGGTCTTAGGCAGATGGGTTTTGTGGGGTCAGAAGGCTGTACCTACCTATGCCCATTTTTCACAGCCATGCCCAGCTTGGAGGGGTTGTCACAGGAGCTGTTAAGGATCCAAGAATCCCCTTATGCTGAGGTTAGCCTCTTATGACCAGCTAAACTCTCTTAATGCAGAGGAGAATCTGGGCCTATTTCCACAGAGTTTATGATGTTCAGAATCAGTCCATTATACAGAGAGAATATAGCTGCAAATTTGGGGCTGAACCTAGATTAGATCAAGAGCTTTGGTTTGGATCCATCTCTAATCTGCACAAGCCCCTGTGAATGGAAACCATTGAGTTTCACATAGCACTCATATAAATCTCTGTGTAAATCACCTGTTTTGCTGTATCTTCAAATATTATGGGTAGGCAGGCAAAAGGGTTCTGCTTTGATAATCACCTCAATAAAATATGAATTAACACCTTTGGTGAATGGTGTGTCCCGGAAAGTCCTTCTATCTAGAGTAAAATAACCCTGCTACCCATTAATAATGTATAGCTTGGAGCATCTGCAGCAACTGCCTAGAACAAATCTGATCATCAGCGGAAACTGCTGGAGCAAGGACTAATAAATGTAATTAACAGGGATATTTAAACTTTTTGTTTATAAAGTAATTGGCAGGGGGTGAAAAAAATGAGGGTCTGAGAAAATTAGCCAGCCATTCTATAACTCTTTTACTCTTGTCCCATTATTTGAAAGGTCCTTGTTGCCTTAGCTAAACACTGCACACGCACAATGAAGCAAGAGTCCAGGAAGTATAGCCATGTGGGTTAGACTCTACCCAGTTTTTCGTGGTAATGTTTTCTCCTTTTGAAAGTAAATGACTGAAATAACAAATGCTGCCTGAGAGAACGTACAAAATTACCCATTCATTCTCCCAGTTTTGAAACCAACATTTCCTCTCAAAACAACATGGTTTCTTCACTTAGCTTTTTAAGGCAGCATACAAAAATCAAGTTCAATTGCTTTAATGTTCACGTCTGTTTTTTCTCAACAGTTCGAGAAACAAACTTACTTGATCTCAAATCTTTGTTTGAGAAATATAAAATTGAAAGAATTTTTCACAAAAAGTACTTAAACAGTGGTATCCTCATAATGTAATGGAAAGTAAGACAGTTTCATAGAAAATGGCTCATAATTAAACAACCCTCTGCAAGAATATAGAGACCAAAAATGCACCAAAATTTAGGGATCCTGCAAAGTTACGTTAGATAAGATAAAAAATTAGAAGGGTTAATAAGCCTTCATTCTTCAGGATGTAAGCTACCCATTAATGGAGGAGAAACAATGAAAATCCCTCCTCTATAGACAGGTTTCCATAACTGTGTGCACCTCAGTGTTTCTTTTTCTTTGTCTGCAGCAACTGATACTAGCCATTGTTAGAGACCGGATACTGGACTCAGTGGACCACTGGTTTGAGCTGAGGTAACAAGATAACAATTCCTATGTAAATTGTTTTCACGTCAAAGCCCAGCTTCATAAAGGGTCTCCCTGCATGCGGTCACACTTGGGATGGTGAAAAGAAGGGTTGAGAGAGGAAGCACCAGAGCAGTATGGTGGATTTTATGCTAAGTAGGGGCTTGGTGCAGGAATTACTGAATGAAATTGTAAAAAGAAAAGGAGTACTTGTGGCACCTTAGAGAATGAAATTGTGTGGTCTGTGTTATAGAGGAGATCATAACGGCCCCTTCTGACCTTGAAATCTATAAAAATATAGGAAATCCACACTCACTTAACAGTTGTTTTGCACAGATGTGAATGACTACACAACATGCAAGCAGACAAGAATCCAGTCTGCTATTTTGAAAATGTCGCTCTCTAAAGGGTCACATTTTAAAAATATGACTTCTATTTGTGCTTGTGCACATAACCACTTGCAAAATGGGCCAGATAGATGACACCGACGCCTTCCTATGCACATTTGAGCAAGTAGCTGCAGGGCTGGATGGGACAGGGCAACCTCGGCCCTGCGACTAGCTCCCTACCTAGCTGGTGAAGCCTAAGCAGCCTACATGGCCCTAAGTGAAGAGCAGGCCAGGAATTATGAAGCAATAAAGGCAGCCATCCTGGATCGGGTGGGGCTGTCCACAGAGAAGTACCGCCGAAAATTCCAGTCGGTGAGGTGGAAGCGGGGTTTGTGGCCCCTGGTCTTCACCCAAAAGTTAATGGACTGGGCTACCTGCTGGCTGAGGCCAGACACCCAGATAGTGGGGGAGATTATGAATGCACTCGTTCTACAGCAGTTTTTACAGGCCCTTCCCGAGAACATAAAGGCATGGGTGAGGAGGCACCAATCGAATATGGTAGAGGCAGCTGTAACACTTACAGAGGAGTATGTGGAGGCGGACTGCCCTAGGAAGGAGGGATGGCCGAGCAGGGATATGAAGACCGTGAGAAGGCCCAGAGGAACCCGCCCCCCTCCACACACACACACACACACCTGGGAAAGGCCCAGAGAAAAAAGTGGGAGGACACCTGAGGGGCTCCCACGTGGTCCAGACCGATTGTCTGCTAGCAGTATGGATGACTGGGACACAAAAAGGGGGACTACCTGCACATGGATTGTGGGTGGGCAGAGTTTTGTGGCTGGGGAAATGCTGGAGGGCAGGGGAAGGGGCGGAAGCTGTCCACCATCCCAGTAATGGTGGGGAGAAAACCCCAGCGAGGCCTGGTGGACTCGGACTCAGCCTGTTCTCTGGTACAAAGGAAGCTGGTGAGGCCACACTGGTGAAAGATGGACGTGGAATGCATCCACAGGGATAGGAGGCAATAACCTGTAGCCCAGATGCCCCTTGAGGTTCAGGGCAGATTTAAATGGCAATGGGTTGGGGTAGTTAAAGGTCTGCCTTATCCGGTGGTGGTGAGTACAGACTGGGACCCCTTCCAAGGAGGGAAGATAGGCAGAGGAAGAAAGCCCAAGATAAGAAAAAGGGGAGATTCCCCAAAGATGGGGGTAGAGACCCCCAAGCAGAAAATCCCTAGACAACCGAGCCTGAGAAAGGAGAGGGAAACTATGGGCAAGATGGCCACCCCAGGGTCTTTGACCAGAGAGCAAGGCCCAGCGGAGGGTCTTATCAGCAGACCCCCAGAGGGAGAGACCCAGACCCCATTGGATGAGCTTGGTGGACAGGAAGCCCTGAGTGTCTGGGAGAGGGCTGGGACCAACCCCGAAACCCCTGATGGAAAGGAAGGGGGAAAAAACAGGGGAACACCCAGGGAGATGTGAATGATGCAAGGACCTGTGGGTTGCAGTGGGGGGTGAAGGAACCCCACATGGCAAACCCTGGTACTGACCAAAAGAGGGAAAAAACTCCCTCATAGAGCCCCCTCCTCCCCAGTAGAGGAAGGAGAGGATGTGGAGGGGCAAACCTGGCAGTTGGAGAAGTGGGGGAGGTATGTCACAGGGTCCTGGGCAAAGGGTTGCTGATTCAGCCCTCTGTTACATCAGCTCCCGTTTAGGGGGCTAGATTAGAGCTGACTGAAGATACCCTGGCCCTAACTGGGGAGGCAGGGCCAGCTGCCGCAAATTAGTCTGGGGCTATATAAAAGTATGTCAGTGCACTGGTAAAAGCTTTCTCACAACTGTTCTATATGGTAGGGGGGCAGGAAGATGAGATACTTAAATTACCTCAGGCAAAAATTTCGCAGTAGCAACTAGATGGAACAGCTGGTTTGCTGCTGTTCAGTACCATGAAAAGCACTTTCAATATTATCATGGGTTTGTTGAAGAAGAAATGAGTGTGGGGGACCACTCTTTGCCACATTCATTGCAGGAACTTCAAAAAGTGCTGTCAGATGAAACCCAACGTTTAAAGCTGAAGATTGCATTGTATTTTATCAGTGAAATGTGCAAGCCAATCATTGACCTAATGGCTACATTTGAAAGCCAGAGACAGTGCACTCTCTTTGCTTTTGAGAATATGGAAGACCTACTGTTTTTCCTTGAGACACATACTCAGTTTTAAGTGGAAACCACTCAAAGGTTTCTCAGGCAGAAGATGTCAATAATGTAACAACTGATCAAAATAGCAAGTTGGTGCACCTGTTTCATTCAGCTGTTGACACTTCAGCTGAAGAAGTACATCAATGATACTGAGAGTGGGCAGCCTGCAATTAAGTTCCCGAAATCCATAAGGATTTTTAACCCCAGAAGATTTCCTATGATGTCTTATGTCAAGAAGGATGACACTTCAATTCCTGGCTTCAGTGACATTTCAGCAGAGGAGTTTGCTTTGAATACCAGGAAGGTGGCACCCAACGTGATGCAAAACATTCTACAGTCAGTTGAAATTGACTTTGCCATGTTTTGGTCATCAATAGCCGACCATCTTCCAAATTTGAAAATGTCAGCGTTCATTACTCCTGGAGGAATTCTGCACCACTGCACAAGCACAGAATTAATATCCCTTGTGGATCCCACCCCCACCCCCCGACAAAATAATTGATTCTGATGCAGAAGGGAAGGGGTGCTGCATTTACACCTTTCAGCCATGGGCCAGAGCAGCCAGCTGCAGAAAGGGAGGGGGCAGAGGCTGCCTTCCTCAGAGCACCCTACCTGCAGGGCCAAGTGAGGAGGCACAGAATTGGGTTAGGGGAGAGACAGAGTGGGGCACAGGGCTGCTAGGGAGTCTCACAGATGGGAATTCAGAAAGACTAGTTGGGGGGGACAGACTAGGGCTAGGGCACAGGAGCTAGTAGGGTGACAACATTCAGCCAGGGTTGAATGAGAGTGGGGGTGTAGGGCCACACGGGGACAGGGGAAGATATGCCTGGGTGAATGGGGAGTTGGGATGCAGGGCCACATGGGGACAGGAGGAGTGTGGATGGCTGAGTGGGGCTGCAAGAACACATGGGAACAGGGCAGGTGTGCCTGACTCAGAAAGAGGCTAGGGGTTACCAACATCGGCATGGGGGAGGCTCCCTAACTCCCTAACAATCCCTTCCCTCCAAAAAATCCTGTTCCATACTTCTCCCACCCACACCCTCCAGGTTCACTCCCAGACCCCTTACCAGCAATTACTTCCCTCTCCCTCAGCTCCTCCATTACCCCTGACTCCCCCAAGCCTTTGCACTGCTTTTGAGGGGGGTGGGCAATACATTTCTGTATCGTAGTTTAAATGAATTATTTCTCAAAGATCTGTATTAATATGCCTAGCAAGGAATCTTTGTCAAATAACATTTCCTGGGTCTTTTTTGATGTCTGTATTGTTGTAGACATACTTGCTGACAGGTATTTTGAAATAATTACCAAAATAACTGAAACTGATTATATTAGGGGTGATTATATTGTGTTATTTTGATAAATAAAAATGCAGAATTTTAAAATATTGTGGCAGAATTTTTAACTTTTTGGCACTGAATTCCCCCAGGAGTAATAAATGATGTAACAAACACAGCTGATGCTGAGCACAGCAACTTGCCGTATAATTTTGTCTTCTCCAGTCAGAGGCATTCTCTTTTGGAACACAAATTGAAAGAGCTGGTGTTCCTTTATTTCTATCTTGGAATTTAAAAAGACTTTATGTTAACAAAAAAAAAGTCCATTGGTTTAGGCTTATCGATGCTTTTCTTTTACTTACTGTGCTAGTATTTTGATAACCAGTATGAGAGAAGAACCCAGTATAACTGCACAATAATTTTGGTACATTGCACAGTACTTGAGATATGACAAGGAGTCAGAGAATTCTTCATTGTCTTTGTTTTGCATTTGGACTTCTGCGTCTAATTTACTGCAAAAACTAATCTCAATTTAACAAATCCTTACTTAACAACTTTATTTAGTTTTAAAAATCATACCTGCTAGGTCAGTTTTTGTTTGTTTGTTTTTATTTTTTGTTGGTTCAAGGAATGATAAACCACTACAGTAGATTTGGTGATAAAATGTGCTAAATAAATACAAAATACCTGCATTTCTAAAGAAGGTTCAAATACTGTTATATTTCATTTAATTTGTGGTTAAAAAAAAGATTTTAATTTTGATTTTTCCTTGCAGAATTTTGATTTTTTTCTGTGCATAATTCCCTGTGGTGTAAGATGTTAGCAAAGTACAGCTTGAAAGAACTAATGTAGGGATGGCTCATCTAGCTATTGAGCAATACATTGTCATGTGGTTGTCATCATATCGTAGCATTATCACAGAATATCTCAGCTGGTTCTCTTAACATTGCTAATCAAATACAATTCATGTACTTTTCATTATAGGCCTAGTCAGCACAAATAAAGTGTAGTAATTTCCTGGGCAACATTAATAGATCCTCTGTGTGATCTTTTCCAGCGTAGACTTTTTTAACTACTGGGCCAGATCCATAACCCACTGAAGTCAGTGGGAGTCGTTGCATTAAAAGAGTCTTTCCTTAACTTTGGTGAGATTTTGATCAGGCCCATTATGAATTATTGTTTAACATTCCTCATGAACAGGATTAGCAATACTAGTTAAAGCCCAGCTAGGGTGACCAGATGTCCCAGTATTATTGGGATTGTCCTGAAATTAGGGGCTTTGTCTTATATCCCCCCTTCCACTCCCCACCCAAAAAAAGTGTCCTGATTTTTCACCCTTGCTATCTGGTCATCCTAAGCCTAGCACTGTACAGAAAGGCACAGGACAACTTGTCCAGTATAAAATTCTTTATTTAATATATATAGCTTCCACACGTCCTCTCCAAACTACTTGTAATCTGACCAAATTCATGCCTCTCAGAATTATCTCAGTCCTATTTTCATGGCATTATAATAAGGATGAAGTGTACTAGAGAATGTCTGGGATTGATAGAGTTACAGTTTGCCCCCTATTTGTATATCATCACGGTAATAACCTCTATTGAATACATTGATGTGAGTGGCTAAGACTATGCATAAAATCATGAAAACAGAATCTGTGTCCAAACCCCGGAAGATCTCATTAGGCAATAAGTTATGTCTGACCTAATTAATGGCTTGGTAAAAATGAGGCAGAAGATTTCTAATGTTTGTTCCTCCGTAGAGTTAATAAGATTAATGTAAACAATATGACAGCTAAACCTTTCTAAAAGCTTATGACTGTGGGACTCTTATTGTCTACTAACTATCTCTCCAGAGGAATTAGAATCATACAGGAGGACTAAGAGTCCATAGCTCACAGTTGATGCTGTCAACAGTAAGAGTGACCACGTTTTGCTAAAAGGGTTTGGAAGACAAGACTAGGGCCAGCCTTTATATCGTCTCTTGGCAAAGTCTCATATCAGTATTTGAATAGGAGAAGGGTACAGAGTATGTGTGTTTTCCCATGTTATGGATCTCTGCATTGGCACGTCCCAATGTTGTCCACCAAACTAGTAATGGGATTTTCAGCAGCAGATTCATCACTTACAAAGAGTTGGTGCTTAAAGTGCTCTTATCCTCTGAAAAGTTGTGCAAATGGTAATCTGCAGGTTTGTGTGTATTGTGTCTCAGTAGTTATTCTACATCAGATTGGCTCAGTTTACATGTGAAAACATGTTGGTTTTCTAACTGCTGCCCTACAAGCTCGGCCTAAGATATGAAAGGCAAGCTGGGTTCTTTTCTTTTTTGTGCATCATCAATAACAATGGTTCTGCAGTGAACCTTAGTTAACAGATCCCTTGATGCTGCATGACTCAGCATGACCACTAGCTCTGTTGGCTGTACAAGTCTTAAAGCCGTAAAAAAATAGCAAACATTACTTTTGTTCATGAGCAGATGTAACTGAATACACACACAGCAGATTCAGTGAGCAAGAAGGGGCCACTTTTATAGCCCTTTGTAGTTACTTTTCTGACTAAAACTGGGGTCCTGTGCATATTACAGCACATATGGAATTTGCCACAAAATTCACTGCTAGCTGCAGGTTATGATCTGGTATCTAAGCTTTCACTAAAAAACAAAAAACTGTGGGCCTGATCCTCAATTGGCATAAAATGACTGAGCGCTATTGACACCAGCTAAAGATCTGGCCCTATATTTTTAGCTTTCTTGGTTGTGAATAAAACCTTGGGAAGCCCTCCAGGGACCCTGGGTATGCACTCTGGTAGCTAGCCTATGCTAAAGCCCATGCCACCATGCCTACCCTGTTATTGTTACCCATGCTAGCTAGATTAAAGCTAGCATAGGTGTGTCTACCCATGCTGCAGTCACACCTTTCACTATGCCATGTAGACATGTCCTTAGAGTGTATTATCAAAATAAACAACACAGGAGCTGTTATGATGATCGTATTAGCCTAGTACCCATTTTTCAGTATAAACACCTCCACTTTTCAATGTAGACTAAGCTGGAGCAGAACTTCCAGTCTGTCCCACCAGAATGCTGCAGAAAAATGGCCCTTGCTATGGAATTGAGATCCAGCTTGCTGTGGAAACGTGGGACTTTGAGGCTGCTCACAGCGTATGAAGTTAAGCATGTTTCTACGCTTCTGCAGCACCACCACTATACTGCAATTTAGCCTGGGGATTTACAGTAGTTTGTCACTTGTCTTTTTTTTTTCCCAATGAATAACCATTTGCCAAAGAAGATTTTTATTTTAAAAGTGCAGTGGTACCTCCAGGGCTATATACTGACAGCTGTATCCAGAGAGAGGATCCACCGCAGAGATGGAGACATCATCCCTTTTCAAACGATATCAGGTGTGGTCAGCACGTCAGACTTTCCTTCATTATCTCTCAGAAACAAAGACTTATTCCAGACCTTGTCTTTTCATATGAAAATGAGCTGTCTACTGCTGTCAACATATTTATGGCAGGATTAAAGCTTTAAGCTTCTTTCCACTGCTCATTGGCTTGTGCTCTGTGCATTTGACTGTAACTAAGGATTTGGCCGAGTATCTTGAAACAAAATGTTTCATATTTGCTAAAAATAAATTAGTTAAGTTGAAAGCTATAATAGTGCTTCCTTAATCAAAAATGGTGCAGAGATGTAAATCTTGGTCTGAATGAAATTTGTTTTATACTTACACTGTAAATTCTTTGGGGCAGGGATTGTCTTTTTGTCCTGCGTTTGTACAGCGCCTAGCACAGGGATCGGCAACCTTTGGCATGCAGCCCCTCAGGGTAAGCCCCTGGTGGGCCGGGCTGGTTTGTTTACCTGCAGAGTCCACAGGTTCGGCCAATCGCAGCTCCCACTGGCCACGGTTCGCTGCTCCAGGCTAATGGGGGCTGCGGGAAGCAGTGTGGGCCGAGGGATGTGCTGGCTGCCACTCCCGCAGCCCCCATTGGCCTGGAGCAGTGAACCCCAGCCAGTGGGAGCTGCGATTGGCCGGACTTTGTGGACACTGCAGGTAAACAAACCGGCCAGGTCTGCCAACGGCTTTCCTTGATGGGCCGCGTGCCAAAGGTTGCCGATCTCTGACCTAGCACAATGGTCCCTGACTGAGGGTGTCTAGGTGCTACAATGATACAAATAAATAATAATGAAATATAACCTAACAAAGAAATGAAAGTATATAATGTATTTGATATTTTAATACAAAAATGTTGATACTGAACAGGGAAAAATCAGAGTTTTACTGAGTGCTCTCATTTAAAATTAATGGTGAAATCAATGTGTATGATCACTCATGGAATTTAATTATAGTATTTAGAAACCCATATTCTGGAATATTTCTGCAATGTCCTGGTGCTATGATAGAAATAGCTGAGTGTCCTGGAATTATGTGATGATGTGCCTGACTCATAAAAGGGTGATGTTTTTTATGTTTTGAGTTCCAGTAAATAAAAGGCAACCCCATCTGTTAAAAGTCAACAGCAGAAAAACAGCAATTGACTTGAGTGCACCTGACTACAAATGAATGAATCACTTTGGAGGAAAGTACAAACTGACCCAGACCCTCATCCTAAACCAAACCAAGCTCTTTTCAGATTCACAAAAGTTCAAATAACAGCATCTTCCATCAGCTTTAGTTGTTGCAGGCCTCAGCACCTTTACATCAGGAAGTACTGGGGATTTTGCAAGCAAACCTGTTCTTTTGAGCTGTCTGGCACTCTCAAGAAGTTTGGATAGTTCACATAACTTTTCCAGTCTAAACTGAACCTCCAGCTTGTGTAAATCAGCAAGGGCCACTGACATTAAAAGAGCTCTGCCAGTTTACACTAGCTGAGGTGTGTGCTTCATACTTACCTGATGTCTAGCCTTCCCTGCTAATGAATGAATTTCAAATTAATAGAAAATCAGCATTGATAAATATCAAAATGTGCTCTGATCCACATAGACACAAGATTTCCTTTGTAATATTTAATTTGCTAAATACCTCAGACAAAAAAGCAGTAGTTCATATTTGGGGTATGAGAGTCACAGCTGGCATATGTTTACAGTGAGCAATACTGACTTCAGTGGAGCTATGGTGACTTACACCAGCTGAGAATCTGGCCTACACACAAAAGTGCTAATTGGGGGAATCCTGCAGTTCTTAGCCCAAATGCAGAAAAACTGAAGTCTCATAATTCCAGACCACTACATTCATAGAATATCAGGGTTGGAAGGGACCTCAGGAGGTCATCTAGTCCACCCCCCTGCTCAAAGCAGGACCAATCCCCAATTTTTGCCCCAGATCCCTAAATGGCCCCCTCAAGGATTGATCTCACAACAGTGGGTTTAGCAGGCCAATGCTCAAACCACTGAGCTATCGCTCCCCCCATCCCAGGTTCTTTCTATAATAGTCTGAAGACAGGGTAGGAATTATAGGGACTGGCTCCTCAGGGTTTGTCTACACAGGGATAAAAGCCCTGTGGTGTGGCTGCAGCTGGCCCGAGTCAGCTGACTTGGGCTCCTGGGTTTCATGTTGTGAAGCTAAAAATTGCAGTGTAGACATTCAGGCTCTGGCTGGACCCCGAGCTCTGGAGCCCTCCACCCTCGCAGGGTCCCGGAGCTCCAGCTCAGACCCAAGCCTGAACATCTGCACAGGAGTTTTTCAGCTCAGGAGCTGAAACCCCACAAGCCTGAGTCAGCTGACCTGGGCCAGTTGAGGGGTTTTTATTCCCCTGTAGGCATACCCTTAATCGGTTACATTTCAGTAGTAAGAAATATGGCTCAATATGACTTTGCTGTTTGTAAGAATAGTCTAAACATGTGTAGTCCACTTTTTACATAAGCGATAACTCTTTATCCTTCAGGAAAGACACAACTGATAAAGGGAATTTTTAATAATTGAGCACTCTGAACATCCTGGATGTGCTGTAGGAATTAGAACAACTTTTTTTAACAGTTATCTGTGTTTCATGTCAATAACTACACAAGTTGCACTTAAAAAGTTCATTCTGTTTTTTGATATATTGCCCCTGTGTCAACTGTAGGAAGCGTTGTTCAATCCAGAGGAATCTTTCAAAAAGAATTAACTTTTTAAGTGAGACAACTATTTGGCAACTGGCGTTGGAGACAGAGATGTAAGATGAACAGAAGAGCCACAGCAACCCTTAGGCAGCCAGAGATGTTACAGGAAGATTAGATGACATGATAAAAGCTGGTATGCACTTGGATTTACTGCCTTTTGCTGGCAAATATTACTCTCATGTGGTCTGCTGTGCTGTCCCATCCGATATGTCACACAGGAAGACAAAAGAGTCACATCCTCAGCTACTATAAATAAATGTGTCTCCATTTACTTCACTGGAGCTATTGTTTGCACTGTCTGAGGAGCGGCCCAGAACTGTCATCTAAAAGCCCTTTGAACTGCCCAGTAGGGCTAATATTGCAAAGACTGAGTGTGAAGGCGAAAGAATTAGTCACTGAGGGTATGCTTACAATGCGATGTAAGCCCAGACTCAGGCTTGAGCCCGGCGTCCCCTTCTGTGTACACACAAATCTCTCAGACTTGGGCTCGGACCTGGGGTACTAGGACCTAGCAGGGCTGGAGGGTCCGAGCCTGAGTCAAGCCATGAACAGGGGTTCAAGCCCTATTGCTTTGTGGTATAGACACAGCCTCCACGACTTGTGTCCTGAGAGGCTGCGAAAAGTATTCCTCAATCCCACTGGCCAACTTCCTTTGTCCTCTCTATCCCAACAATCTCCAATTTACTCCAGAGAAAATGAAAATAACCTCCCCTCCCCTCCCCTCCCCTTTGGTTTACTGCAACAGCTCAGTGAGTCAGCATTCACCTCATTGTCTTCTGAGCATCGAGCTACAAACCCACCATCAGAGAGCCATCTGTGTCTGCAATGGAGACTGAACAGAACAAGCCTTTTGCAAAGCACGCTGCTTCATGGTCGCAGGAGCCCAGCCAGATTTTGGCGAATCTCTGGTGCAAGGCCAGCAAAACTGTGGATTTTAGTAAGAGTACCAGGAATGATCCTCTGTACCAGCAAAGAAGCTGGCAGCTTTGCAAATGTATTGGACTGGTGACCGGTGCAGGGAGTGGATTAACCAGCTCTAGAGGCAAGTACCAGAAGTTCAGGGACCAGAACCACACTTCAGGCAACTCGCTGACATTATGCCCATTTTATGAGGAGTTTGACCGGGTGCTGAGCACAGAGTCAATGGTGGTGCATGGTACCCTGCTCAGCCAGAATGGTTCCCTGCTGGCCTCACAATCTAGCAAGGGGACTGATGGGAGCCAGTGGCAGGCACCCAGGGAGGACAATAAAGTCACTCTGTTGCTGAAGCCGGTTCCAGAGGAGGCTTTGGAGGAGAAGGAGCAGCAGCATGTTCTGGGCCAATACTCGGAGGAGCTGTTTGATTGTCCCCCTCACCTGAAGAACAGCCTGCTGTGGCAGACAGGGAAGGGACAGAAGCCGCCCCCTGATTCCTGTACATTTCTGACTCTGTTTGAATGTTTATTAACATGGTAATGGGAGGGATTTCTGCTCCATGAACCAATGCAAGAGTTATGAGAAGCAACAGCTAGCAGCATGTATCTGCTAATGGCAGCCTGTATGCTACCAATGGCTTGACTTCCTCTCCACCACCACGTGGAGTTCCAAATGGCGACCAAGTAATGTAAACAGTAAAGAACAGCCTTACAGTGTATTTTTACTGGAAAGGCACAGATTTTTGCTCGGGCCATTCCTGTATCTTAAAAATAATAACTTTACATTGCCATGCCTGTAAGTATGCTGCATAACCACTCAATAGTCTATCAGGCCATCTGGAAACAGCGGAGGGTCATGGAGGTAGAGATACGTTCCATTTACAAATCTAGTCCATTTCAGTTAAAGGTAATCCATGCAGTCCATCGATGACAAAATCATTTGCCCAAATACAACTGGGGTTTGAAATTTTATCCAAAAATGTGCCAGAGGGGAGAGAATGGGTGTGGAGTTCTGTGTGTTTGCATGCAGCCATAACAGGCTAAGCCGTGTGGACGCTAATGCAGCAGCCTATTGATTCCCTCATGAATTCTGACCCAATCCTGGGTGCTTACAGGTGCAAACTTTTCCTGAAACAGGACCTCCCTATAGGTAGTCACATTTCGGGGAAGGGTGTATTTTTCCAGGCCCACCATGGGAGCTGACCAGCCTATTTCATTTACAACTGTGCTGTTCAGTCACTATGAATTTGAATACTTCATACGCACCAGCAACTTGTAACCTCTACTGGCTGCCGTACTCCACAGCGTGCCCACAATGCAGCAGAAGGCTGGGCCAGCGAACCTTCCCAGACCATTCCAAGAGGACCCATTTCCATGATGAACTTATGATTGAAGTTGTGGCCAGGGCCAACAAGCAGGTCCAGTACCAAAGTCAGAAGGACAGGGTTTCAGTGTAGGAGAAGGCACTTGCTTTGCGGTTCCTGGAACAGAAATGACAGCTAAGGGAGGAGGACCGAGCTCAGCAGAAAATTGTTTGAGTGGCTCATCTCACTAATGACTGCAAGAGTAGCGACTCCTGCTGCATCCCCCCCCCCATGCGCACACGCACACACACACCCGCCCCGAGTCCCCTGTGCGGTACTCTGTGAAGCAGCTTGGAAGACTCCATAGCTGGGTGACACATGCAATTGGGTGCATGAGCAGGTGTCCAAGGCAACCTTGCCCAATGCAGCCCTCCATACTGACCCTTTCCCATGTGGATGCCTTCCCTCTCTTCCCACAGTGCCAAGTACATGGCAAATGGAGAAAGAAGGGAAAGGAGAATGGGGGGACCAAGTGACATGCCATCATAGGGGGTTTCGGTCTTGTACATGGTTTCACTGTTTCCACCTGTTCCTGCACTTTGTTGTTGTTTTTCTCTAAGTTCTAGTGTTATTTGTATTTTGGTGTGGTAATGGCAGCTGGCCTGGCTAGGAATGGGTGAATGTTGTATTTTCTAAAACATGTTTATGAATAAATCTTTTTTATTTTATCAAGAAAGTTTATTTCTATCACTGCTTCACATCATAGGGTGTGTATTCAAAATAATAAAGGTAAACACACAGTCAGGGACAATTAATGTGCAAAGTGTATTCCTCAATGCAATGATCTACAGCACTTTATACTTCAATCTCTCGAATACCTGCCCCCCAGTTCATAAGTGGTCATGTCATTCATAAGTACAGTGCCTGACACTAAACTCCTCCCCCCCCAAGCACTGAAACCCCCCACAATAACTGAGCCCCCTCACCACCCCCAGCCCCATAAGCACATTCCTAAAGGTACAATTCTCCCTGTTCCATTGGGCCATCCAAGTCCACAATGCGGGAGCACAAAGCATCCCTGACTTATGTTGCCCGGGTGCATCCAGCAACACTGGGGTGGGTATACTTTCTGGCAGAGTGTGCCGATAGAGCGGCCCCTCTATTTGGGGGAAATGGTTCACATCTGGCTTCACAAAAATTGTGAAGAGCACCCTGAGCCACAGTAGTGCTGGCAGCATTGATGACTCCCAACAGGTCTGTAGACATCACCAATGGGATTTGGCTATTAGCCAGGATGGGCAGGGATGGTGTCCCTAGCCTCTGTTTGCCAGAGGCTGGGAATGGGCAACAGGGGATGGCTTACTTGATGATTACCTGTTCTATCCCCTCTGTGGATTGGACACTATTGGCAGACAGGATACTGGGCTAGATGGGCCTTTGGTCTGACCCTGATGGCCGTTCTTATGTTCAATCTGCCAAAAGCATATTCAACAGCCATTGTATGCCTGCTGAGAGGGTAATTAAACCATCTTTTGCCAGGGCCTCTGAAATCAGAGTACAGTTTCATAAGCCAAGGCAAAAGGGGATATGCAGGGTCCCACAGAATAATGGTGGGGACAGAAACTCCATTTATGACAATGTCATTTGGTGGGAACAGTGCCCCAGCTGGTCCATGAATATGATTGGCAAAACCCCCTGGTATCATGAACTTTCCCCATGCACCCCACATTGCCATTCATAAATTGCCCTCTGCGGTCCATGAGGGCCTGCATAACAATGGATTAGCACCATTATGTCCTCATGTGCTCCTTGAGGAGGCCAAACTATAGGCACGTGAGTCCCATCAATGGCTCCAGCATACTTTGGAAACCCCATTCTCTCAAAGCCAGCAGTTACCTCAGGAATGTCTTTTAAGGGCAGGAACTGGGAGTGCTTTGTTCCAGGTGAGCCTGAAGTGGGCCTGACTGTATAAAAAGCCAGTTAGCTGCGAACCAGCTGAGCAGCTAACAGAAGGAGTTTGCCTGGGAGTTCGCCTGGGGAGAGTCCACTGAGGCTTACATCTTGCCGGATTCTCTGAGTAATTACTACAGCTCCTGAGGAAGCTCGTAGAAGGAAGGTAATTTGGATGGGGGGTGTTCAGCTGTTGTGACCTGCACTGGATGTGCTATGTTTGTCTTTCTTCCACAGGACAGAGGCGACTTTGTCTGTACAAAGTGCAAGCTGGTCTCCATATTGGAAGAGAAGGTTCAAGGTCTGGAGCAACAGGTATGACCCTGCATTGCATAAGAGAAACTGAAGATTTCCTGGACAGATGTCAGGATATGCTTCTACGGGCACAAGGTTCTGAAGATTCAGAGCAGGCTGCACATCGGGGACAGGAGGATGGTGAAGAAATTTGGCATTATGTGACCTCCAGAAGAAAAAAGGGGAACATCCATGTACCAGCAACACAGATACAGGTAAGTAATCGTTTTCATGTTCTCTCCACAGGTACTAATGCGGAGAGTAGACCAGATGATACGTCTGAGGGAAGGGAGCAGAAGGAGACTCCGCCGATTGGAAGGCATGAGATGCACTGTGCTAGGGTTGGGGGTTCCACGACCACTGCTCCCAAGAGAAGGAGGTGGGTGGTGGTGGTTGGGGACTCTCTCCTCAGGGGGACTGAGTCATCTATCTGCTGCCCCGACCGGGAAAACCGAGAAGTCTGCTGCTTGCCAGGAGCTAAGATTCGCGATGTGACGGAGAGACTCATCAAGCCCTCGGATCGCTACCCCTTCCTGCTTCTCCACGTGGGCACCAATGATACTGCCAAGAATGACCTTGAGCGGATCACTGCAGACTACGTGGCTCTGGGAAGAAGGATAAAGGAGTTTGAGGCGCAAGTGGTGTTCTCGTCCATCCTCCCCGTGGAAGGAAAAGGCCTGGGTAGAGACCAGGAAGTCATGGAAGTCAACGAATGGCTACGCAGGTGGTGTCGGAGAGAAGGCTTTGGATTCTTTGACCATGGGATGGTGTTCCAAGAAGGAGGAGTGCTAGGCAGAGACGGGCTCCACCTAACGAAGAGAGGGAAGAGCATCTTTGCAAGCAGGCTGGCTAACCTAGTGAGGAAGGCTTTAAACTAGGGTCACCGGGGGAAGGAGACCAAAGCCCTGAGGTAAGTGGGGAAATGGGATACCAGGAGGAAGCACGAGCAGGAGCGCATGAGAGGGGAGGGCTCCTGCCTCATACTGAGAAAGAGGGGCGATCAGCAGGTTATATCAAGTGCCTATACACACATGCACAAAGCCTGGGAAACAAGCAGGGAGAACTGGAAGTCCTGGCACAGTCAAGGAATTTTGATGTGATTGGAATAACAGAGACTTGGTGGGATAACTCACATGACTGGAGTACTGTCATGGATGGATATAAGCTGTTCAGGAAGGACAGGCAGGGCGGAAAAGGTGGGGGAGTTGCACTGTATGTAAGAGATCAGTATGACTGCTCAGAGCTCAAGTATGAAACTGCAGAAAAACCTGAGAGTCTCTGGATTAAGTTTAGAAGTGTGAGCAACAAGAGTGATGTCGTGGTGGGAGTCTACTATAGACCACCAGACCACGGGGATGAGGTGGACAAGGCTTTCTTCCGGCAACTCGCAGAAGTTACTAGATCGCACGCCCTGGTTCTCACGGGAGACTTCAATCACCCTAATATATGCTGGGAGAGCAATACAGCGGTGCACAGACAATCCAGGAAGTTTTTGGAAAATGTAGGGGACAATTTCCTGGTGCAAGTGCTGGAGGAACCAACTAGGGGCAGAGCTCTTCTTGACCTGCTGCTCACAAACCGGGAAGAATTAGTAGGGGAAGCTAAAGTGGATGGGAACCTGGGAGGCAGTGACCATGAGATGGTCGAGTTCAGGATCCTGACACAAGGAAGAAAGGAAAGCAGCAGAATACGGACCCTGGACTTCAGAAAAGCAGACTTTGACTCCCTCAGGGAACTGATGGGCAAGATCCCCTGGGAGAATAACCTGAGGGGGAATGGAGTCCAGGAGAGCTGGCTGTATTTTAAAGAATCCTTATTGAGGTTACAGGGACAAACCATCCCGATGTGTAGAAAGAATAGTAAATATGGCAGGCGACCAGCTTGGCTTAACAGTGAAATCCTTGCTGATCTTAAATACAAAAAAGAAGCTTACAAGAAGTGGACGATTGGACAAATGACCAGGGATGAGTATAAAAATATTGCTCGGGCATGCAGGAGTGAAATCAGGAAGGCCAAATCACACCTGGAGTTGCAGCTAGCAAGAGATGTTAAGAGTAACAAGAAGGGTTTCTTCAGGTATGTTAGCAACAAGAAGAAAGTCAAGGAAAGTGTGGGCCCCTTACTGAATGAGGGAGGCAACCTAGTGACTGAGGATGTGGAAAAAGCTAATGTACTCAATGCTTTTTTTGCCTCTGTCTTCACGAACAAGGTCAGCTCCCAGACTACTGCACTGGGCAGCACAGCATGGGGAGGAGGTGACCAGCCCTCTGTGGAGAAAGAAGTGGTTCGGGACTATTTAGAAAAGCTGGGTGTGCAAAAGTCCATGGGGCCGGATGCGTTGCATCCGAGAGTGCTAAAGGAGTTGGCAGATGTGATTGCAGAGCCATTGGCCATTATCTTTGAAAACTCATGGCGATCGGGGGAAGTCCCAGATGACTGGAAAAAGGCTAATGTAGTGCCCATCTTTAAAAAAGGGAAGAAGGAGGATCCTGGGAACTACAGGCCAGTCAGCCTCACCTCAGTCCCTGGAAAAATCATGGAGCAGGTCCTCAAGGAATCAATTCTGAAGCACTTAGAGGAGAGGAAAATGATCAGGAACAGTCAGCATGGATTCACCAAGGGCAAGTCATGCCTGACTAATCTAATTGCCTTCTATGACGAGATAACTGGTTCTGTGGACGAAGGGAAAGCTGTGGATGTGTTGTTCCTTGACTTTAGCAAAGCTTTTGACACTGTCTCCCACAGTATTCTTGCCAGCAAGTTAAAGAAGTATGGGCTGGATGAATGTCGGGCTCAACAGGTAGTGATCAATGGCTCTATGTCTAGTTGGCAGCCAGTATCAAGTGGAGTGCCCCAAGGGTCGGTCCTGGGGCCAGTTTTGTTCAATATCTTCATAAATGATCTGGAGAATGGTGTGGATTGCACGCTCAGCAAGTTTGCAAATGACACTAAACTGGGAGGAGAGGTAGATATGCTGGAGGGTAGGGATAGGATACAGAGGGACCTAGACAAATTGGAGGATTGGGCCAAAAGAAATCTGATGAGGTTCAACAAGGACAAGTGCAGAGTCCTGCACTTAGGACGGAAGAATCCCATGCACCGCTACAGACTAGGGACCGAATGGCTCGGCAGCAGTTCTGCAGAAAAAGACCTAGGGGTTACAGTGGACGAGAAGCTGGATATGAGTCAACAGTGTGTCCTTGTTGTCAAGAAGGCCAATGGCATTTTGGGCTGTATAAGTAGGGGCATTGCCAGCAGATCGAGGGATGTGATCGTTCCCCTCTATTCGACATTGGTGAGGCCTCATCTGGGGTACTGTGTCAGTTTTGGGCCCCACACTACAAGAAGGATGTGGAAAAATTGGAAAGAGTCCAGCGGAGGGCAACAAAAATGATTAGGGGACTGGAATACATGACTTATGAGGAGAGGCTGAGGGAACTGGGGATGTTTAGTCTTCAGAAGAGAAGAATGAGGGGGGATTTGATAGCTGCTTTCAACTACCTGAAAGGGGGTTCTAAAGAGGATGGCTCTAGACTGTTCTCAGTGGTAGCAGATGACAGAACAAGGAGTAATGGTCTCAAGTTGCAGTGGGGGAGATTTAGGTTGGATATTAGGAAAATTTTTCACTAGGAGGGTGGTGAAACACTGGAATGCATTACCTAGGGAGGTGGTGGAATCTCCTTCCTTAGAAGTTTTTAAGGTCAGGCTTGACAAAGCCCTGGCTGGGATGATTTAATTGGGGATCGGTCCTGCTTTGAGCAGGGGGTTGGACTAGATGACCTCCTGAGGTCCCTTCCAACCCTGATATTCTATGGTTCTATGTCTGCCATCTTGGGGTAGACCACAAGCCTGATTGCTTCAGAAATCTCGGCCACCACTTTATCCACTGTTGACTTTCCAACACCAGACTGGTTGGCAATAGACCTGTAGCAGCCAGGGGTAGCCATCTTCCAGATGGCTATAGCAACCTGCTTCTGGACTGGCCAGGATGCCCTCATCGGTGGGTCTTTATGCTGGTGGGTCAGGGCAAGCTGCTCAAGAGCAGCATAAATGGAGCTTTCTTTATGCAAAATTTCTGGACCTAATGCTGGTGATCCCAGAGCCACATGACATTGCGATTCCCACCAGTCTGTGCTTATGGCCCTGCACCAGAAGTGGCGGTCTATGAGGGGGCATCAGTGTAATAAGCAGCATCAGCCAGTGAGAGTCTGCCATGTCTGTGTCCTGCTCCTCCATCATAAGCTCTGTCAGATGACTTTGGTGGGTTTGAAACCGCTGCCTAACTATCCACCAGCACCTCATGGAAGCCATGGCGCATTTCCTGACACAGGAATTGAAGTGCAAGCAAGAGAATTTCTTGAAAAGGGGCCCACTCCACATCACTCAGCAGGATGTGTTGGGAGGCCATGCATACTGCCTGTAATGTTCAGCGTGAGCAGTAAAATTTTCTCGTTGTTTACAATGGTCAGTGGGTTAGCGTGGTCACATTTCAGGAGGGCACTAAAGGACTCTGGTATATGGCTGGTTTGACTCGTGTCTGCATGCTGCAGTGTGGACACCAGAGTCCAAAGTTCAAACTTGGGTTAGGAAATTCTTAACAGAAGGTTAAGACTCAGTGTAGATGCTCAAGCCCCAGGTTCTCCAACATGGGTCAGCTGTCTTGAGTCCCACTAACCATGGGATTAGATTGCAATGTAGCCACACCCACATAGACTTTAAAGCCAGAGGGGTTCATTGTGATCATCTAATCCAGTGGTTCTCAAATTTATTTGATTGCGCCCTCCCCCCTCCACCTTCTTTGTGTCTGTAGCAGTTTACACCTGCTCCTCCTCCCCTCACCCTGCCACGCAAGTACATACAGCCATTAAAAAAAAAATCAACAGGCAATTCTGACTCAATATTAAAAACAGTAAGACAATGATTCAAACAGAGTCAACGATGCATTGTAATAAGAGCAAAAGCAAAACTGCGAGTGTGGTCGATGTTACAATTAAATGTGCACACTGTAGCATAGCAAATGGATTAACATACAGATGGCAGTGACTTTGTACAATGCTACGCAAGTTTAACAGAAATCTGTCAAAAAGCACAGCGCCAGAGTCAAATGCACAGCACCATCCAAGGACCTGATATGTCTGGAGGCATCAGCTCTTCTAGGTATTCATTGCTGTGGGTAAAATGTGCACAGTAAAGTTTTTTCCCCCCTAAAGCTTCTCACACACACACACCCCAGAATATATTCTGCGCTGCCTCTCGGGGGGTTGTTCCCCAGTTTGAGAACCTCTGCTCTAGTCTGACCTCCTGCACATCACAGGCCACAGAATCTCACTCACCCACTTCTGTACTACATCCATAACCTCTGGCTGAGTTATTGAAGTCCTCAAATCATGATTTAAAGACTGTGCAAGTTACAGAGAATCCACCATTTACTCCAATTCAAGTCAGCAAGAGACCTGTGTCCCATGCTATAGCGGAAGGCAAGAAACTGCCAGGGTCTCCGCCAATCTGACCTGGGGGAAAATTCCTTCCAGACTCCAAAGATGGTGACCAGTTAGACCCTGAGCATGTCAGCAAAACCCACTAGCCAGACACCTGGGAAAGAATTTACTGTAGTAACTGAGAGCCCTCCCCATCTAGTGTCGCTTCTCTGGCCATTGGAGATATTTGCTACTAGCAACTGCAGATGGACCACATGTAATGATACGCAAACTCATCAAATCATACCCTCCATAAACTTATCTAGCTAAGTCCAGAGACCAGTTAGGGGTTGGGTTTTTTCCCCCACTGTTCCCCTTGGAAGGCTGTTCCAGAGCATCACTCCTCTGATGGTTAGAAACCTATGTCTAATTTCAAGCCTAAACTTGTTGATGGCCAGTTTAGATCCATTTGTTCTTGTGCCAGCACTGGCATTTAATTTAAATAACTTCTATCCTTCCCTGGTATGTATTTCTCTGCTGCATTTATATCTCCTCTCAGCCTTCATTTGGTTAGGCTAAACAAGCCAAACTCCTTCAGTCTCCTCTTATAAGATAGGTTCTTCACTCCTCTGATCAACCTAATAGCCCTTCTCTGCACCTGTTATAGTCTGAATTCATCTTTCTTCAACACAAGGGACCAGAACTGCACAAAGATGAAGTATTCCAGATGAAGTCTCATCAGTGTCTTTTATAGTGGTAATAACATTTGCCTGTCTCTACTGGAAATACCTTGCCTGATGCATCCTAGGACTGCATTAGCCTTTTTCATGGCCACATCATATCGATGGCTCATAGTAATCTTGTGATTGAACAGTACACCCAGGTGTTTCTCCTCCTCTGTCGCTTCCAATTTATATGTCCCCATCTTATAGCAAATATTATTTTTGTTAGTCCCTAAATGTATAACCTGGCAATATTAAAATCCCATTTTTATTACACCAGTTTTCAAGGTCAGTCTATTCTTTTTGTATGATATTCCTATCCTCCTCTGTTTTGGCAATACCTCCCATCTTTGTGTCATCCCTCAATTTTTATTAGCACACTCCCACTTTTTGTCCCAAGTTCATTAATAAAAATGTTAAATGAGATTAGTCCCCAAACCAATCCCTGAGGAACTCCACTAGTGATCTCCGTCCAGCCTGACAGTTCACCTTTCAATATGACCCTTTGTAGTTTCCCCTTTAAACAGCTCCTTACCCACCTTTCAATTCTCATGTTAATCCCCATCTTCTCCAGTTTAAGTCATGATTTCTCATGTGAAACTTTATCAAATGCCTTACTGAAATCCAGGTTTGCTCTAAGGGCAGGCTAAGGGCTTATCTACACCACGCAGCTTTTAGTGACAAGGCTGTGTCGACAGAGCCTTGTCGCTAAAAGTCAGCACATGTAAACGCTCTTTGTCGGCACTTTTGCCGACAAAATACTTCCAGCCCCGCAAGCGGTGTTAGCTTTTTCGACAGCGCTCCTGAGTTGAGTCCCACTATCGCTGGCCTTACATTGTAATGTGGGCATATCCTGAGAGACCTAGCTCTAACTTTGCACTTTTTAACCTCAACCTGGATGATGTGTTTGGTTTGCATCACTGTTTCTGGCACACTGCATTGTTAACACATTTTCCCCTCCAAATTATGCTGGGGTCAGGAAGACAAATTTGTTTATTATTTATTTTCACTCTCCATCTTGGAGCAACCTCACAACTGTTGCCAAATGGTGACAACTGGACATGTAATTTTACCTACAGAAAGAAATTATAATTGATCTTCAAAGAGCTGGGAATCTACGCAGACAATTTCAAATGCATTGCTTGGTCTTTTGCTGTATTTTAATGGACAATATAAAATTATTAGGATGGTTGTAGCCTGTTCCCGATATCGCAAAGGCTATCAAATTCCCAGGCTGCATTGCCTGTGGATTTCCTTTTGTATCCTCTGTCATGAATGTGCAACACCTGTCTTATCTTCACGTCTGAAGATAAGCTAGGTCCAGAGCTGAGCAGAAAAGGATTAATATGAACAGAACCAGTAAATATATTACAAATAAAACATAGGGCTGAAGAGTATTCATTTCATTAGCATTTATGTTAGTCAAAAGGGCAGCAACACATGTTCCAAGCAGAGGGTATCACGCATTTGACACTATTCAAGGCTGGGTGGATGCTTGGCTGTGTATCATGCTGAACTCAGACATGACTGATGCTAGTGGGAAGAAGGAAGCATTTTGAAAAACTCTTCTCTCCTTTAACAACCACGTCCATCACAGGTGTCTGACCTCACAGATTGTTAAATCAACCCATAGTTTTGGGGTCCTCTTGGACTCCCCACTGCACAGCAATACTCAGATAGCCACGGGAGGGGCGGGGGCGAGAACGGGGAGAGGGAAGCAAGCCTGTGTCCATCTGTGGCAGACCAGAAGATTGTACCTGATCCTATCAGACTCAGATCTGGCTGCAGTGAATCTACGCTTTTGTAACATCAAATTCTAATATTGCATTTGTAATTCAGCATGGATAGTACGGCTTGACTGTTGCAGAAAAGACACCAATGCCCTAATAAGGCTTCAGCTGACTCAGAACATGGTAGCCCCACTCAGATGACTGGGAACATATTACCTCCATCTGCTGCTCCCTGCAAAAGCCTCACATTGAATACAGACTGTAGTTCAAGAGCTCTGTCCTGATATTCAGATTCCTCCATTGGATTGTCCCTAGCTACTTCAGACACCGTCTCCCTCTGTGGCCACTCACAATGACTGCATTCCAAATGAAACTGCCAAGCAATAGGGAAGACTCATGTCTGCAAGAGACAGAACTTTCACAGGAGCTGGACCATGACTATGGAACTTCACTGCCATGACCACTAGCCTCACTGCATTGATAGCCAAATGCAAAATGTACCTCTCTGCCTGAACATCCCTAAATAGAACCTCAAGCTTTTATTTTCACACACACACACACACACACACACACACACACACCCATCACCACCACGAAGAGAGAAACCAAGGCTACCTCTTACCATCAGCAAAGGAAGAGCAAGATACCACAGTTGTCTGTGAGCTCTTGGGAGGTGCTCAGATACTGTAATGATGGGACTCTGGAGGGAAAGCTAGATAAATTTATTCCAAAATTATTTGAGTTGCTGTCACTTACCTTCCAGTAAAGCAATATGGTGCCTGGTATCACATGCATGCGCACACGTACACTCTTTTTTTTTTCCCCCCTTTGAAATACTGCAGTCACTAATTAAATCTTTCCCGGGAGTTTTGTTTTTGTGGAAGACTTTTTTTCTAAAAGTTTTTTTTTTAATAATGAAAACAGTTTGGGTGCTTTTTTTTTTTTTTTGCCAGGTAGCATTTATCAAGTTCTCATTAAAGTACAAAAGGTAGTTTCTCTCTTCCTTGTAGACATGAGTTGGGAGCCTTCCAAACTGCTTTTCTTTGTGGGTGGGTTTTGTTTTTTTAATTATAGCTTTTGTTACTTTAGAATGATGTTTTTTCCAGTTGCTGTTCTGTTTCCTCTGAAGCTTTGCAATAGCCCCTCCAGTCCTCCTTCTCTGCTCCCCACCTCAGTAGCAAAGTGTTGCGCACTCTTCAGCAATTTTATCCTCATAGCACCCCTGCGAAAAAGGGACATATTATCTCCATTTTACAGATGAACACCCGAGGAACAGAGACAATAAGGTCCAGATCCTCAAAGGTATTTAGGCAAAGCCAAGGAAAGAGAAATGGCATCTCCAGGAACGGTTTTTACAGTGTGTGTGGGCGGGGGGGTGGGAGGTGCTGAAACCATTGGCCAAAACTGTAAACCCTGTGTATGATGCAAACCACTTCAAACAGGGGGTGCACCAGCACCCTAGATCCAGGCCATCACCGTTGTGACTCCAAAGTGACTTAATCATTGAAAGGAACTTGATTGTGTCAAGAGGTTTGTGGATAGGTGCCTGTGGATTGTGTCCCTAAATATTTTACACTGAAGCATTTTCTGAATGTTTTCTCAGAGACACAAACTAAAATGGCTTTACTAAATATGTGGCTATAACAGGTTAATGTTTCCTAGGCAACATAGCTGAGCAAAAGCAATCTGATGTCCATTCTCGCCTATGCTCAACTGAGCAATTATTATTATTATTATTATTTTATCTGTTTATTAAGCACCCAAGAGTGTGACAGGCACTTTGCAGCCATACACTAAGCCAAGTCACTGCCTTGCATTTAAAAGCAGCTAGTCACAAAATGCATTTTGCCTGACAACTCTGAAAAGCCAGAAGCAGTCAGAGTTTCAAAATACACTCCAGACTCATTATCACACTATCCACAGGAAGTTAATGCCTGGGTATTCTAACAGTGAATGTTCAAATCAAGCAGCCTATAAATATCCCTCTCATTGGATTTCTTTTAAACCTGTAACTAAATCCATTTCACCATCCGTAAATGGCCACGATGAGAATCACCTACCTACCTCACACGGGTGTTGTGAAGATTAATGAGTTAATAGGAAAGCACTTTGAACATGTACTGTGCTATATAAATGCAAAAGTATTATTATTTAATAACTTCTCTATTGTACCATAGCCTTCCCCAGGGTACTATGTAATCTTGTATTTGCTGAAACTAATTAAGGCTTACTTCATTGATGGGCATAAATTTAAACCTAAAATGGGCGAAATACTTCAGGAAGCATCATGTATCAGTGTAGTGAGGTATATTAAAAGACAGAGAAGCAAAAAAAAACTTTAACAGCAGCTGAACCTAAATGAATGGTAAAGAGACAGCTAGTCAATATGCTAGTCATGTGTCTACTGGGCTGTCTTTATCCTCTTAGATTCTTAACTTGATGGACTGTTGATTGCCTGCTCTTTCTCAAGAGACAATACTAAAACCTGTCACTGGAACTTGCAGCATCTATCCTTAGAGGCCACATCTATTGCAAAAGAGTAGAAGTAGGGTTCTTCTGTTATATGAAACAAGGGATCCAGCTTCCTGCAGGCTGATAAAAGCACAGCCTTCAATTTCCATTTATTTCTGAGGTTCATATATAGAGCTGGGCTACTTCAGATCATTGTCACTTGGCAATTTTGCTTATGTCGGTGCAGCTGATTTCAGAAGTGCAGCGGGGAGGAAGTGGGTGGAGGGAAAGCCAGTGGTAATTTCTTTTTAGATCACTTCCAAAATAGGAAAAAAGACCTATCATCTCTGAATCACAGCAAGCTTGTGACAGAGCCACAAAGAAAAATATTGTCTTAGTCTCAGAGTGATTAGAAATACACAAGGGACTAAATTATGATTGCTTTTGTGTGTCTATGTTACAGTGGGGAGAGGTGGTAGGGAGCCCTTCTCTAGTGCGTGCTTACAGAGCCCTGTTCAAATCTGAGCTGCAGAGTACTGGCTAGTGCTGCCAGCTGCTTTAGTGCCCCAAGTGTGGGGGGGGGGGGGAGGGGCAGATTTGGGGCTTGGTGCTCCTAGTCCTGTTCCCATAAGCTACAGGATGGCAGCACAAAATAAAGAGATTACTCTGCCTGGGCAGTTGCAGCAAGGGGCACTTTGGCAGAATAGGCACATGTAAGCCAGAAGAATTGAGAAAGCCGCTCCATCCACTTGTATAAAAAGGTATCTTGTTAGGCCTAGTGGGGTATGAGTAATAAAAGGGCCTAACTGACTTGTGCTTTGTATGGGTTTGGTTTGCAGGTATCGGTCTTTCCAACCCAAAGCATTCAAAAATCATGAGTCAGATCCTGAAAAATTGCACTTGGCTTAAACATAATGAAACTTTAACAAAAATAATAAATGTAGAGGGGTCTTTTTATTTGGCATTTGAGGCTGTAGGATGCACATGGGTCATATTTTTAAGCTTTTCTCCACCACAGGGAGGGCTAGAAATTTCTTTTGTTTTCAGTAATACCTGGGATTCTCATATGATCGTAAGAAAAACACCATGAGTGCTAAAATTATGAGAGTTGGTAATACTTAGGTCACTTTAGGTGCTCACTGTAGAGTCATTCCCCAGAGAGGTAGTTGTAGCAGAGGTTTTGTCTTTAGATCTGGGCAGAGAAGGATTGGGGCTTTTATAAAATGCCTCTAAGTAGTTTTAAAGTCATTGGATACATTCTATTATTGGTTGGCTGGCTTCTTGGGGTTTTTTCCCCCCATGTATAAACGTTTCTGCATGGAATAATCTTGGCACCGCCTAATGTGCCCCCCCCCCCCCATCACAGGCACTGCCCTCCCATAGTTCTTTCCCCCAGGTCTGATTCTCCTCTGAATGGTGTGTGGTCATCCCCCAGAATGGGGACATTGTAGATCCACTTTGCACAGGTGTGACTGACTACACAAGATGCAAACTAGTGGCGATTCAAGTCCTTTTCAGAGGGATACATCCACTGGGCCCTTGAGCTTTAAATGCTATAATTGATTCCAAGAGGGTTTAGATCAAAGGAGAGAGGATGAGAATGATTCCTAATGGCTCTTGGTATGAATTATTACAAGTTGAGCTAGTTTGCCCAAAAAGCTTGCTAAGGACACTAAGTCATAAGGAGCTAGAATTCCTTCCAATCTCCCAGGAGCTGGGGACGGAGACAGAGGCAGTCCTTATTCCCCTTCAACATGCAGCGAACTAAGAAAAGGAGATATTGTGTTTGATCCAACCAAGCAAACTGGTGCTGGAAACTGTGAATTACATCTCATTGTGCCACATAATCCATGTGTACCCTTGGCAGGAGACAGCGCAGTATCACCTTCTGGTGTATTTCTGCCAGCGGAGGAGTTTTAGGCCTGGATTCTGCATTGTGTAATGTGCTGGAGAACTGCTGCACCCACACAGAGTTCCATTGACTTCAGGGAAGCGCTGCAAAGGTGCAGCAGTCCATCCATATGATTCACTGTGCAGGACTAGGGCTTCAGTTTTTGCCTGGGCTTTATAGGAGCCGAGCCAATGGAAGATGTACAGACATCTGATGAATCAGCAGATAATCCAAGGATCTGGGGAGCTCGTCTCTCTGCTTTTTCCATTGAGGATCTTGGGACAAAAGAACCTGGAGGAAGCACCACAGAGTTTCTCTCTCTCCTTGACCCCCTGCTATATGCTATGCATGGGAGCGAGCAACTGGGCCAAAGTCAGCATATTGCTTTAGAATTCCATTGTGACACCAACAAAGCAGACTTTCACCTCTGCAAGGCTGTGTAGCATTGATCTGCACTGTAGCGATATTATCTTAAGATCTTTGCTACTTTTCAAATTACGTTTGAATTTAGAACTGGAAGGGAGTCCAGTGCATTGAGTGAGTCCTGGACTATCAAAGCATCCCCCATATAATCCCATTCATAAATTTATCAATTTCCATCTTAAAACTAGTTAGGTTATTTGCCCCCACAATTCCTATTGGGAGGAAGTTCCAGGACCTCACTTCTGATGGTTAGAAACCTTCTCTTAGTTTCCAGCCTAAATTTATTAATGGCCAGTTTATATCCATTTGTTCTTGTGCCAACATTATCTTTTAGCTTAAATAGTTCTTCACCCTCCCTGCTGTTTATTGCCCTGACATATTTATAGAGAGCAAGCATGCAGCCTTCATTTTGCTAGACAAAACAAGCTGAGCTTTTTTAGTCTCCTGTCTTAAGGTAGGTTCTCCATTCCTCTGATCATTCTAGCCACTCTTCTCTGCACCTGTTCCAGTTTGAATTCATCATGCTTGAGCATGGTTGACCAGAACTGTACACAGTGTTCCAAATGAGGCCTTACCAGTACCTTGTACAATGGTATTAATACTACCCTATCTCTTCTGGAATTACCTCACCTGATACCTCCTAGCATTTGCCTTTTTCATGGCACCATCACATTGGTGGCTCATAGTCACCTTATAATTGAAACATAGACCCACATCTTTCTGGTCCTCTGTTGTTTCCAACCAATGAACCCCCAACACATGGCGGAAATTCTTGTTACTAGTCCTTATGTGCATGACCTTGCTCATATGGAGACTTTGTACTATTTGCACTTTGGACTCCCTCCTGAGGGGAATGGAGGCCTCCATCTGCCAACCTGATGTGATGTGCAGCCTGCCTGGAGCCCACATCCATCCCTCTGATCACTCCCCATGCTGCTCATCCAGGTGGGCACTAATGATACTGCCGGGTATGACTGTGAACAGATCAGCAGTGACTACAGGGCTCTGGGATCTAGGGTGCAGGGGTCAGGGGCACAGGTTGTGTTCCCGTCCATCCTCCTGATTGAGGGTAAGGGCCCAGCAAGGACATGTGCATCCCTGGAGATGAATACAAGTCTGGATGGAAGGGGTTTGTCTTCCTTCACCATGGGATGGTGTTCCAGGAAGAAGGTCTGCTGGGATGTGATGGGGTCCACCTGACCAAGAAGGGGAAGAGCATCTAGCTGCACTGACTCACCAACCTAGTAAGGAGGGCTTTATATTAGGTTCAAAGGGGGTAGATGACAAAAGACCACAGGTAAGTATAAAGAAGGCAACCTTATCTGAGGGTTAAAAGTGTTGGAGTGGGGAATGTGGAAAATTACAACAGGGTCATATAAACAACATTAAGGAAATCAGGGAAACTGCTCAGCAGATTATATGTCTATACACAAATGTATAAATAGGAAGAACTGGAAGTATTTGTACATAATCTAAATTATAACTTAACTGGCATCACAGAGAATTGGTGGGATAAGTCTCATGACTGGAATATTGGTATAGAGGGGTAAATCTTGTTCAGGAAGGACAGGCGAGGTAAAAAGGGAGGATGTGTGGCATTAGACATCCAGAATACATAGAATTATTCTGAGGTCCAGAAGGAGGTGGGAGGCAGACCAGTTCAGAGTCTCTGGGTAAATAAAAAAAAGGGTAAAAAATAGGGAAGACATCATGATAGGGATCTACTATAAACAATCAAATAAGACACTTCTAGAACAAATAACAGAAATACCCAAAGCACAAGACCCTGGTAGTAATGGGGGACTTTAACTACCCAGATACCTGTTGGTAAAGTAAAGGGAGGAATTGGAGTGAATGGGAAGGTGGATGGCAGTCTGGGTGAAAGTGAACATGAAATGATCAATTTCATGATTCTAAGGAAAGAAAGGAGAGAGAGCAGCAGAAAAAGGCCAATGGACTTCAAAAAAGCAGCCTTTAACAAACTCAGAGAGCTCGTAGGTAAGATCACCTGGGAAGAAAATCTAAGGGGAAAAGAAGTTCAGGAGAGCTGGCAGTTTCTCAAGGAGATAATATTAAAGGCATAACTTCAAACTATTCTGATGCAAAGGAAAGATAGGAAGAATAGTAGGAGGTCAATATGGCTTTATCAGGAGCTCTTTTATGACCTGAAAAATAAAAAAATGGAAACACAGACAAATTGCTAAGAGGAGTAGAAAAGAACAGCACAAGCATGTTGGAACAAAATCAGAAAAGCTAAGGCACAAAACGAATTACACCTAGCAAGCTGTAACTCAATAAAAGGCAATAAGAAGAGGTTCTTTAAATACATTAGAAGCAAAAGAAAGATGAAGGAAAGTGTAGGTCCTCTACTTAGCAGGGAAGGAGAGCTAATAACAGATGACATCAAGAAAGCTGAGGTGTTCATTTCCTATTTTGCTTCAGTCTTCACTGAAAAGATTAATGGTGACCAGCTACTCAACACAATTAATATTAATAACAAGGGGGAGGGAATGCAAGCCAGAATAGGGAAAGAGCAGGTTAAAGAATATTTAGATAAGTTAGATGCCTTTTCCAGTCCAGAGGAAAAGGGCAATATAGTACCTATCTGTAAAAAGGGTAATAAGAACAATCAGGGGAATTTCAGACCAGTCAGCTTAACTTTGGTACTCAGAAAGATAATAGAGCAAATAATCAGAGAATCAATTTATAAGCTCCTAGAAGATAATAAGGTGATAAGTAACAGTCAACATGGATTTGTCAAGAAATAAACCATGTCAAACCAACTTAGTTTCCTTCTTTGACAGGATAACAAGTCTTGTGGATAGGGGGAAGTAGTAGATGTGATATATCTAGATTTTGGTAAGGTTTTTGATACTGTCTCACATGTCATTCTCATAAACAAATTTGGGAAATATAGCCTAGACAAACCTACTCTAAGGTGGATGCATAAGTGGCTGGAAAACCATACTCAGAGAGTACTTATCAATGGTTCACTGTCAAGCTAAAAGGGCATACTGAATGAGGTCCTCCAGGGATCTGTCTTAGGTCCAGTTATATTCAATATCTTCATAAATGATTTGGATAAAGGCATAGAGAGTACACTTATACAGTTTGTGGATGTTATCAGGCTTGGAGGGGTTGCAAGCTCTTTGGGGGACAAGATTAGAATTCACAATAACCTTGGCAAATTGGAGAATTGGTCTGAATTCAACAAGATAAAAATCAATAAAGACAAGTGCAAAGTACAGTAAAAGCAGAGCTATCTGGCACTTTACCAACTAGAAAGCTCTATAAACTGGCATTTCTGATCTTCATTGAAAGTCCGGTTTATAGTCTAATTGGCGCAGGGCTGGTGGGCTCCCTACCTGGCTCTGCGTGGCTCCCTGGAAGCACTGACATGATGTCCCTGCTGCTCCTAGGTGGAGCAACAGCCACCGGGGATCTGTGCGCTTCTGCCTAGGAGCAGCAGGGACATCATGTTGCCATTTCTGGGGAGTTGCCCAAGGTGAACACCGCCCGGATCCGGCACCCTGAAACCCCGCCCATGCCCCAACCCCCTTCCCCAAGCCCACTCCCGCACCCAAACTCCCTCCCAGAGCCCGAACCCTGCATCCCCTCCCGCATTCCAAACCCCTCGGCCCCAGCCTGGATCCCCCTCCTGCAACCCAACCCCCCCATCCCACAGCCCATACCCCCTTCCACACCCCAACCCCCTGCCTCAGCCCGGAGCCCCCTCCGACCCCCCATCCCAGAGCCCCCTCCTGCAACCCAAACCCCTCATCCCTGGCCTCATCCCAGAGCCTGCACCTGCAGCCAAAGCCCTCACCCCTCCCACACCCCAATCCCTTGTCCCAGGCCAGTCAGTTTATCAAGAAAGATAACAACTTAATCTGGCATGGTGCATTTTAGTTCCATGTCTTTAATTATATGTCCCTTCAAAATTTGTTCTAAAGCCTTGAATATTCTTGAGGCCAGACTAACAGTTCTGTAGTTGCCTGGATCACTTTCCCCCTCCCCCATTTCTTAAGCAGGGGTATAATGTTCGCTATTCCCCAGTCATCTGGTACCACCCCTGATTTGACATATTTATTAAAAATCCCTGCTACTGGATTTTCAGGTCCTGTGCCAGTTCATTCAGTATTCTGGAATGGAGTTACCTGATTTTCTTATCTCCTGAGTACAAGGGTCACTGTTTTTGGATTAGTTCCTCAGTGCAAAAGGAGACCATAAATAAATACAAATGCCACCCACACCTGAAGGAAGCCAGTCTTCTTAGTGTATGGGCGATGTAAGAAGCATTTCTTTAGGGTGCTATTTTATTCTATTTTAACACCACCTCATAAAAGATGCAGCCAGAGGAAGCTTTGTTTCCATGCTCTGATATCACAGACATTGGCAATGACTACTTATGAGTAAAAAAACCAAAACCATGAGAAGAAAACAAAATGTGGTAAGTGTGCATTTCCTCTTCAGTTTAAACAAGCAACCCACCAGCTGGAAATCGTGAACATTTACTCTATGTAGCCTTAGTAGGAACAGAGTGGCTTTTCTCAGTTTTAAGGATTTTTCTGCACATCTGGTATGTTATATGCTTTCACATGCAGTGAAACCAAATTGCTTTAACCAAAAAGAAATACATCTGTTTAAAGGACAGGTTTTATTTTCCTTGAAGTAATGCAAATCTTTTATGCACAGTGGGGTTCTGAAATAAAAATCCACTGACCACAGGTGGGGCAGGTGAAAGCTCTCAAATTACTGTGTACTATGTAGCATTAAAATATCAGATTAAACAGCCTCAAAATTTTTATAGTAATTAACGTCTACTAATTACTCCCAATGTTCCTCCCAGATCAAGCACTTTTTGATACCTCAGTAAGAATGAGCAGTGGCTATTTTACTACTGCCATATCTTTTAAATAAGAATATTGTTTATGCATTTAAGGGAAATCTTGTAGAGCTGCAGTGAGATGATATTATGGGGAGAGAGAGAAAAAATGTTCAAGTCTGCCTTTGACAGTATAAGTAAACAAACTGATAAAGTGCATACAGTGCATCATTGAAATGCATTATGAGCAAGGCAGGCCGAATAAAATGAACAAGGGGGAATCTGAAAAGAAAGAGAACAATTAGTTGGGGAGGGTGAAATCCTGCCGCATTTAAGTCAATGGGAATTTTGCCTTTGACTTTACTGGGGCCAGGATTTCACTCAAAGTGCGATCCATCAGTCTTACAATGCTTACTTTTATTGTGTCTTAATGAGTTAGTTATCATCATTCTGGGCAAATCTGACCTGGAGAGCAGGTCTTCCTCACACACACTCACTTCAATTGTACTTTGATCAGTAGAATTAAAGCATGTAGCAAAAACATTCTTAATTGTCCAGATTCACAGAATGTATGCTGAAGACACATCATGGCAATGAAAATTGCCAAACCAATTCAAGATGGTATCCATAGAATTGGATCACATATGGCTAAAATATGTTTGACACTGGTTAGAGCTAGTGTGCTGTGACTACTGCTTATTACAGAACTCAAAACTCGTCACTAGTACTCGTGCTCCTCACCATCCCTGACCTCCTGGGGTTTGTTGCATCTACTTCTTACCTCTTGCCTCTAGATTCGCTCTTTGGAAAAGAGACTCTGTGTGTGTACAGCTACAGTGCCTTGCACTATAGGCCCCTGTCCTTAATTGGTGACCTCTAGGCACCACCACAATATAATAATAATCAATTCTAATATACAATAAAACACAACTCTATGCAATAAAACAACACAAATAAAAACAATGCATATTACTGTGCAAAGTGAACATATTTTGCATATTGTTTTATAAATTTCAAAGTGCTTTTTAATCTCAGAACTGTACTTCATGATTTTAGAAGAGCTGTACTGTGGTCAGTTATTTTTTTTCTACTTTATAAGCATCCAGTTATTTTCCAATGTGGTGTTTAGCTAGGTAACTGAAAGGAAGTGTCATTCTGTTTTCTGAGTACTGCTCCTTTAAATATAAAGAAATTCCCCCATCTCTGCCCCGAGGCAATGGGCATTTTGTGTTTCATTTCACATGCAGAATATTGCATGATTTCTCTCTCTCTCTCTCTCTCTCCTTCTCTCATGTAGACTTTACATTGGTACTTTCTAACTTGTGTTGTTTTTCTTAATCTAAAATAAGTAATCTAGACAAAAGATACATGCTTTTCTATTTGTGTATAGAAAAACATAATACTCAGGACAAATGTGTTTATGAACTTCTTGTGAATGGGGCTCAAGGATCAGATTTAGATTTTATAGAGAAACTAAAGAACTGAAGCACAGAGAAAAATTCCAACACTTTAATAAATATGTCCTGGAAATGTTGCCACGTATTTCAGTTTTTGAAATATATGGATTGAATTCTACCTGATGGGTCCACAAGGGTTTAATATAATTTAGGATCAGTTTAAAACTAAGTTTTATTATTTATATTCCTCATGTTAAGGAAATGCCAACTGATTTGTAAAACGAAATTTAAAGATGAAGGGTCTTGTCCCACTCTCCATGAATCTGGTGTACACACACACAGGTGTCCAAATTCCCCCCTGCTAGTGTAAGGAGGTGCAAATTGTACTTCTGTAGACGAGCTTAGCCCCTTACACCCTAGGATGAGAAAAGACACCTCACTTAGGGGTGTATAACAGGGTGGCTTCCCCCTGGGCTGGAGAGCCTGGGATGAAAACAGACCTGATTACAAGATTAGCCCCACTTGAGAGGAATCAGGTGATTCCAATATAAAAAGCACCAGGAAGCTGCCAGAATAGTGTGGTTGAAAGAGTAGCTGAGACTGCCAGAAACAAGAAGCTCAGGAAACCTGTCTGGAGCTGGGAACAGCTACGGGGAGCAAGTTTGGCTCCTGCAGAGCCCTGACCAGATAAAGCCTGTGAGTGGGAGTTGACGACAGGAAGGTGAACTGAAAAACATTGTTTGTTTTTGGACTTTTGAGTTCTGTTTTTGACATGGTCTGCTGCCAGCCTGAGGAGAACTGCTGAAAAGTGTCCTCACCCATAACTATTTCACAGCTGGGGACAATGTATACCTTCAAGTCAATGGCACTGCTATGGGTACCTGCATGGCCCCACAGTACGCCAACATTTTTATGGCTGACTTAGAACAACGCTTCCTCAGCTCTAGTCTCCTAACACCCCTATTCTACTTGCGCTACATTGATGACATCTTCATCATCTGAAGCCCTTGAGGAATTCCACCATGATTTCAACAATTTCCATCCCACCATCACCTCAGCCTGGACCAGTCCAAACAAGAGATCCACTTCCTGGACACTACTGTGCTAATAAGCGATGGACACATAACCACCACCCTACACTGGAAACCTACTGACTGCTATACTTACCTACATGCGTCCAGCTTTCATCCAGACCACACCACATGATCCATTGTCTACAGCCAAGCTCTAAGATACAACCACATTTGCTCCACCACCTCAGACAGAGACAAACACCTACAAGATCTCTATCAAGCGTTCTTACAACTACAATACCCATCTGCTGAAGTGAAGAAAAGATTGACAGAGCCAGAAGAGTACCCAGAAGTCACCTACTACAGGACAGGCCCAACAAAGAAAGTAACAGAATGCCACTAACCGTCACCTTCAGCCCCCAACTAAAACCTCTCCAGCGCATCATCAAGGATCTACAACCTATCCTTAAGGACGATCCCTCATTCTCACAGATCTTGGGAGACAGGTCAGTCCTTGCTTACACACAGCCCCCAACCTGAAGCAAATACTCACCAGCAACCACACACCACACAACAAAACACTAACCCAGGAACCTATCCTTGCAACAAAGCCCGTTGCCAACGCTGTCCACATATCTATTCAGGGGACACCATCATAGGACCTAATCACATCAGCCACACGATCAGAGGCTCGTTCACCTGCACTTCTATCAATGTGATATATGCTATCATGTGCCAGCAATGTACATTGGCCAGACCAGACAGTCTCTACATAAAAGAATAAATGGACACAAATCAGACGTCAAGAATTATAACATTCAAAAACTAGTCAGAGAACACTTCAATCTCCCTGGTCACTTGATTACAGACCTAAAAGTCACAATACTACAACAAAAAAACCCTTCAAAACCAAACTCCAACAAGAAACTGCAGAATTGGAATTAATTTGCAAACTGGACACCATTAAATTAGGCTTGAATAAAGACTGGGAGTGGATGGGTTATTACACAAAGTAAAACTATTTCCCCATGCTTATTTTTCCCCCTACTGTTACTCACACCTTCTTGTCAACTGTTTGAAATGGGCCATCCTGATTATCACTACAAAAGGTTTTGTTTTTCTCCTGCTGATAATAGTTCACCTTAACTGATTACTTTTGTTATAGTTGGTATGGCAACACTCATTTTTTCATGTTCTCTGTGTATATATATATCTTCCTACTGTATTTTCCACTGCATGCATCCGATGAAGTGGGTTTTAGCCCACAAAAGCTTATGCTCAAATAAATTTGTTAGACTCTAAGGTGCCACAAGTACTCCTTGTTCTTTTTGCTGCTACAGACTAACACAGCTACCACTCTGAAACCTGTTACTTCTTCCTGAGCACCCTGCAGGAAGAACCCACTCCAGTGCTTCACCACTCTCCTAGTGAAATAGTGTTTCCTAATATCCAGCCTACACCTCCTCCACTGCAACTTGAGACCACTGCTCCTTGTTCTGTCATCTGCCACCACTGAGAACAGCTGAGCTCCATCCTCTTTGGAACCCCCCTTCAGGTAGTTGAAGGCTCCTACCAAATCCACTCTCACTCTTCCCTCAGCCTCTCCTCTTAAATCATGTGCCCCAGCCCCCTGATAATTTTCATTGCCCTCTGCTGGACTCTCTCCAATTTGTCCACATCCTTTCTGTAGTGGGGGTCCCAAAACTGGGCGCAGTACTCCAGATGTGGCCTCACCAGTGCCGAATAGAGGGGAATAATCACTTCCCTCCATCTGCTGCCAATGCTCCTACTAATGCACTCCAATATGCTGTTAGCATTCTTGGCAACAAGGACACACTGTTGACTCATATCCAGCTTCTCATCCACTGTAATCCCTAGGTTCTTTTCTGCAGAACTGCTGCTTAGCCAGTCAGTCCCCAGTAGGGTGACCAGATGTCCCGATTTTATTGGGACAGTGCCAATTTTGGGGTCTTTTTCTTATATAGGTTCTTATTACCCCCCACCCCTTGTCCCGATTTTTCACACTTGCTGTCTGGTCACGCTAGTCCCCAGCCTGTAGCGCTGCATGGGATTCTTCCATCCTAAGTGCAGGACTCTACATTTGTCCTTGTTGAACCTCATCAGATTTCTTCTGGCCCAATCCTCCAATTTATCTAGGTCCCTAACCTCCAGCATATCTACCTTTCTCCCCATCTTAGAGTCATCTGTGAATTTGCTGAGGGTGCAATTAATCCCATCATCTAGATTATTAATAAAGATGTTGAACAAAACCAGCCCCAGGACCAAGCCCTGGGGCACTCCGCTTGATACCGGCTGCCAACTAGACATTGAGTCATTGATCACTACCCATTGAGCCTGACTGTCTAGGCAGCTTTCTATCCACCTATAGTCCAGTCATCCAATCCATACTTTTATAACTTGTTGGCAAGAATACTGTGGGAGACGGTATCAAAAGCTTTAAGTCAAGATATATCACTTGAGCAAATTATCTCATCATAGAAGGCAATCAGGTTGGTCAGGCATGACTTGCCCTTGGTAAATCCATGTTGACTGTTCCTGATCACCCTCCTCTCCTTCAAGTGCTTCAAAATGGTTTCCTTGAGAACCTGCTCCATGATTTTTCCGGGGACTGAGATGAGGCTATCCAGTCTAGTTCCCCGGGTTTTCCTTCTTCCCTTTTTTAAAGATGGGCACTATATTTGCCTTTTTCCAATCGCCTCGGACCTCCCCCAATCACTACGAGTTTTCAAAGATCATGGCCAATGGCTCTGCAATCACATCAGCCAATTTCCTCAGCACCCTTGGATGCATTAGATCTGGACCCATGAACTTGTGCATGTCCAGCTTTTCTAAATAGTCCTTAACCTGTTCTTTCACCACTGAGGGCTGCATAAGGTCTGGCAGAAAGCCTGGCAATATTTCAATTGTTACACTTCCTCAAAGTGCTCTAATAGCTGGGGATAACTTTAATTTCTCCTTAAGCCTCCATAGGTCTCCCTGTGGCAGATCTGGCAGATTCTTAGGGATGTGCTGAATAAGTCCATTTCCTGACTGTACTAGCAGGCCCCTTCCAGGCCAGCATACCAATATTGATAGCTGCATCCTCTAAGGGCGCCGCAGTAGAGGACTGCCTTCTGACCTTGCAAGCCTTTGCACCCAGATGAAGCTGGCATAAATCCATACATTTCTTCCTGGATACTAAGTTTGTTTCAGCAAGGGCCTGATTTCCACTGATTACAATAGTCTTTGGATCAGGCATTGATTTTTTTTTTGGTAAAAAAGCATATTTAATAATGTTCAACATCTTCCCTAGTTAATATAACTTTGTGTATTTACCAATTGTGATAGATCCAGGCCAGCTGAGTACAACAAAGTAGCAGAAAGCAGATATACTGGCCACTGGATTAGCAGTTTTCTGTTCCCTGACTGACCAGAGGAGGGGCTGCTCCAGGCTAATGAGAACACCTGACTCCAATTAACCTGCAAAGAGTCAGGTGAGGCCATTAAGGTAATGCAAACACCTGACTCTAATTAAGGCCCTTCTGATGCTATAAAAGGGCTCATTCCAGTCATGCTGAGGAGAGCCAGGGAACAGGAAGTGTGGCTGAAGGGCTGGTTAATGAAGACACCCTCAAGCCATCAGTAGGGGAGCTCTAAGCCCTGGTCTACACTAGGACTTTAGGTCAAATTTAGCAGCATTAAATCGATGTAAACCTGCACCCGTCCACATGATGAAGCCCTTTTTTTTCGACTTAAAGGGCTCTTAAAATAGATTTCCTTACTCCACCCCTGACAAGTGGATTAGCGCTTAAATCGGCCTTGCCGGGTCGAATTTGGGGTACTGTGGACACAGTTCGACGGTATTGGCCTCCGGGAGCTATCCCAGAGTGCTCCATTGTGACCGCTCTGGACAGCACTCTCAACTCAGATGCACTGGTCAGGTAGACAGGAAAAGAACTGCAAACTTTTGAATCTCATTTCCTGTTTGGCCAGCATGGCAAGCTGCAGGTGACCATGCAGAGCTCATCAGCAGAGGTGACCATGATGGAGTCCCAGAATCGCAAAAGAGCTCCAGCATGGACTGAACGGGAGGTACGGGATCTGATCGCTGTATGGGGAGAGGAATCCGTGCTATCAGAACTCCGTTCCAGTTTTCGAAATGCCAAAACCTTTGTCAAAATCTCCCAGGGCATGAAGGACAGAGGCCATAACAGGGACCCGAAGCAGTGCCGCGTGAAACTTAAGGAGCTGAGGCAAGCCTACCAGAAAACCAGAGAGGCGAACAGCCGCTCCGGGTCAGATCCCCAAACATGCCGCTTCTATGATGAGCTGCATGCCATTTTAGGGGGTTCAGCCACCACTACCCCAGCCGTGTTGTTTGACTCCTTCAATGGAGATTGAGGCAACACGGAAGCAGGTTTTGGGGACGAAGAAGATGATGATGATGATGAGGTTGTAGATAGCTCACAGCAAGCAAGCGGAGAAACCAGTTTACCCGACAGCCAGGAACTGTTTCTCACCCTGGACCTGGAGCCAGTACCCCCCGAACCCACTCAAGGCTGCCTCCTGGACCCAGCAGCCGGAGAAGGGACCTCCGGTGAGTGTACCTTTTAAAATACTATACATGGTTTAAAAGCAAGCATGTGAAAGGATTAATTTGCCCTGGCATTCGCAGCTCTCCTGGATGTACTCCCAAAGCCTTTGCAAAAGGTTTCTGGGGAGGGCAGCCTTATTGCGTCCTCCATGGTAGGACACTTTACCACTCCAGGCCAGTAACACGTACTCGGGAATCATTGTACAACAAAGCATTGCAGTGTATGTTTGCTGGCGTTCAAACAACATCCGTTCTTTATCTCTCTGTGTTGTCCTCAGGAGAGTGAGATATCATTCATGGTCACCTGGTTGAAATAGGGTGCTTTTCTTCTTTCAGGGTTGTTAGCTTACAGGGAAGTAGAGTGAACCAGGGGGCGGGGGGTTTCATCAAGGAGAAAGAAACAGAACTTTCACACCGTAGCCTGTCCAGTCATGAAACTGGTTTTCAAAGCTTCTCTGATGCATACCGTACCCTCCTGTGCTCTTGTAACCGCCCTGGTGTCTGGCTGCGTGTAACCAGCAGCCAGGCGATTTGCCTCAACCTCTCACCCCGCCATAAACATCTCCGCCTTACTCTCACAGATATTGTGGAGCGCACAGCAAGCAGTAATAACAGTGGGAATTTTGGTTTCGCTGAGGTCTAAGCGAGTCAGTAAACTGCGCCAGCGTGCCTTTAAACATCCAAATGCACATTCTACCACCATTCTGCACTTGCTCAGCCTGTAGTTGAACAGCTCCTGACTACTGTTCAGGCTGCCTGTGTACGGCTTCATGAGCCATGGCATTAAGGGGTAGGCTGGGTCCCCAAGGATAACTATAGGCATTTCAACATCCCCAACAGTTATTTTCGGGTCTGGGAATAAAGTCCCTTCCTGCAGCTTTTGAAACAGACCAGAGTTCCTGAAGATGCGAGCGTCATGTACCTTTCCCGGCCATCCCACGCTGATGTCGGTGAAATGTCCCTTGTGATCCACCAGAGCTTGCAGCATTATTGAAAAGTACCCCTTGCGGTTTATGTACTCGCCGGCTTGGTGCTCCAGTGCCAAGATAGGGATATGGGTTCCGTCTATGGCCCCACCACAGTTAGGGAATCCCATTGCAGCAAAGCCATCCACTATGACCTGCACATTTCCCAGGGTCACTACCCTTGATATCAGCAGATCTTTGATTGCGTTGGCTACTTGCATCACTGCAGCCCCCACAGTAGATTTGCCCACTCCAAATTGATTCCCAACTGACCGGTAGCTGTCTGGCGTTGCAAGCTTCCACAGGGCTATCGCCACTCGCTTCTCAACTGTGAGGGCTGCTCTCATCTTGGTATTCTTGCGCTTCAGGGCAGGGGAAAGCAAATCACAAAGTTCCATGAAAGTGCCCTTACGCATGTGAAAGTTTCGCAGCCACTGGGAATCATCCCAGACCTGCAACACTATGCGGTCCCACCAGTCTGTGCTTGTTTCCTGAGCCCAGAATCGGCGTTCCACAGCATCAACCTGCCCCATTAGCACCATGATGCATGCATTGGCAGGGCCCATGCTTTGAGAGAAATCTGTGTCCATGTCCTGATCACTCACGTGACCGCGCTGACGTCGCCTCCTCGCCCGGTATCGCTCTGCCAGGTTCTGGTGCTGCATATACTGCTGGATAATGCGTGTGGTGTTTAATGTGCTCCTAATTGCCAAAGTGAGCTGAGCAGCCTCCATGCTTGCCTTCGTATGGCGTCCGCACAGAAAAAAGGCGTGGAACGATTGTCTGCCATTGCTCTGACGGAGGGAGGGGCGACTGATGACATGGCTTACAGGGGTGGCTTACAGGGAATTAAAATCAACAAAGGGGATGGCTTTACATCAATGAGTATTTCAGGCAGGACTTCACGGAGGGTTCCAATAAGAAATGGTGCACCTAAGTAATTGTTCTTATTGGAACAAGCAGGTTGGTCTGGCCTCTGATTGATACATGGCTAGATTTACCTCACTGCACCTTCTCTGTGAGTGACTGCAGTGTGACCTAGAGGAATGAGTCCCCTAGACAGGGGAGGGGAGGAAGCAAATGAGTGCAAAACAAATCTGGTCTATTTCTTGTTTTGATCCACTCCATCTATCTTTTACATCTTTGGCTGGCAGCAGACGGTGCAGAAGGACTGCAAGCCATCCACATCTCATGGCTGCTCGGCAGAAGATGGTACAGTACGACTGCTAGCCATCCTCATCTCTTGCCCGCCTGGCAGAAGATGGTATAGTACGACTGCTAGCAATCCATATCGCCTGCCTGCTCACCATAAGATGGTTCAATAGGACTGACTGCAGGACTAAAGAGAATGACTTGGTCAAGTCACTTCTAATGTAGTCCCTGCACCCATGTCTGCCCAGGTGCTCCTGGCCAACGTGGCCAGGAGCACCTCGGACATAACGATGACGGCTACCAGTCCTATTGTACCGTCTGCTGCCACAAGACAAGGGGTTGCTGCTACTGTGTAGCAATGCAGTACCACGTCTGCCAGCACCCAGGAGACATGTGGTGACGGTGAGCTGAGCGGGCTCCATGCTTGCCGTGGTATGGCGTCTGCACAAGTAACTCAAGCAAAAAGGCGCGAAACGATTGTCTGCTGCTGCTTTCACGGAGGGAGGGAGGGAACGGGGGCCTGACGATATGTACCCAGAACCACCCGCAACAATGTTTTAGCCCCATCAGGCATTGGGATCTCAACCCAGAATTCCAATGGGCAGCGGAGTCTGCGGGAACTGTGGGATAGCTACCCACAGTGCAACACTCCGGAAGTCGATGCTTGCCTCGGTACTGCGGAAGCACTCCGCAAGTTAATGCACTTAGAGCATTTTCTGTGGGGACACACACACTCGAATATATAAAAACAATTTCTAAAAACCCGACTTCTATAAATTTGACCTAATTTCATACTGTAGACATACCCTAAGGTAAGGGTGAAGAAGAGAGAAGCGGGAGAGCTGTGGGGAAGTGGCCCAGGGAAATGTAGCAACTCTGGCAGTGAAATGTTGGCTGCTAACAGCTACTGCCATTAGGGTCTGTCATAAATATAAAGGGAAGGGTAAACCCCTTTAAAATCCCTCCTGGCCAGAGGGAAACTCCTCTCACCTGTAAAGGGTTAAGAAGCTAAAGGTAACCTCGCTGGCACCTGACCAAAATGACCAATGAGGAGACAAGATACTTTCAAAAGCTGGGAGGAGGGAGAGAAACAAAGGGTCTGTGGTTCTGTCTTTATGCTGGCTTTGCTGGGGACAGAACAGGAATGGAGTCTTAGAACTTTTAGTAAGTAATCTACTAGGTACGTGTTAGATTATGATTTCTTTAAATGGCTGAGAAAAGAATTGTGCTGAATAGAATAACTATTTCTGTCTGTGTATCTTTTTTGTAACTTAAGGTTTTGCCTAGAGGGGTTCTCTATGTTTTGAATCTAATTACCCTGTAAGGTATCTACCATCCTGATTTTACAGGGGGGATTTCTTTATTTCTATTTACTTCTATTTCTATTAAAAGTCTTCTTGTAAGAAAACTGAATGCTTTTTTCATTGTTCTCAGATCCAAGGGTTTGGGTCTGTGGTCACCTATGCAAATTGGTGAGGCTTTTTATCCAACATTTCCCTGGAAAGAGGGGGTGCAAGTGTTGGGAGGATTGTTCATTGTTCTTAAGATCCAAGGGTCTGGGTCTGTAGTCACCTAGGCAAATTGGTGAGGCTTTTTACCAAACCTTGTCCAGAAAGTGGGGTGCAAGGTTTTGGGAAGTATTTTGGGGGGAAAGACGTGTCCAAACAGCTCTTCCCCAGTAACCAGTATTTGTTTGGTGGTGGTAGCGGCCAATCCAAGGACAAAGGGTGGAATATTTTGTACCTTGGGGAAGTTTTGACCTAAGCTGGTAAAGATAAGCTTAGGAGGTTTTTCATGCAGGTCCCCACATCTGTACCCTAGAGTTCAGAGTGGGGGAGGAACCTTCACAGGGTCCCTGGGCCAGAACCTGGGGTACAGGGTGGGCCTGGATTCCCCCCAACCTGCCACTACAGAAACACCTCCTGGGAGGGGAAGACAGGCCCCTGTCAGGACAGGAGGCAAAACTGTTCTGAAATAAGCCCTAGGGACAATAGAGACTGTGGGAGTTCTCTTACCAACCTCTTTGCTGGCTTATGATAAGGGCTCAGTAGACTATAACCCTGGCCCTAGAGAGAGAAGGGCTATATGGAGGGTTGCAGTGAGCCACTGAGGCTAGCATAAACTGCCTAGAAGCTTGGGACCCACAAAGACAAGGCTGGAGCTCTGCCACACAAGATACTTGCAGAAAATTAAATATCACTAGACTAACAGAATCTGTAGGGTAGATAGTTTATATATTTCATTATATCACTTTTTTTAATAAACACTGACAAATTAACACACAAGGATCGCATGTGCATTCTGAATGCATAGTTGGCCATTTGAATGTTAAAAGCATTGTCTAAATTCTCCTTTGTGTTTGTAGTGAGTGTCTCCGCATAAGAAGAATGCTCTCTGGTTATCACATATTGACATTCAGCAGCTTTTCTGATGTTTAGATAATGTCATTGTTGACCAGTGGCAGGCAGCATCCCGTCCAGCCTTCCCTGTGGTGAGGAAAGATAAGCATCTTTAGCTGTCAAAAACCTTTTCTTCCCTCCTGTATGCAAAACTCACATTCTATATGGGGTGGCTGAGAACGCAAGATATGTCCTTGGTTTAATGTGCTTTGCAGTTAATCCTCTCCAAAGTGCATTCTAAAGCCAACTGCAGTAGCTCAGTGTATTAAGGGATTTGATCAGTGACCATGTTTTAATAGCCATCAGAATGATGGTGCAGATTTTTTTACTGTTATCCCCTGACACTGTGCATGTTTTGCATATGCAAAGACAAAGGGATGCACTAATGAATCCAGGGGCTTTAGAAAAGTGCACCACTGGCCAGAAACGAAGTATTTTGGATTGTTAGCTCACTTTATAGCAAAGGTAAGATGCGGTAATCATGACTACCATTATTTTAATAACTTGTTACTTTAAATTGGAGATGATGCTCTAAGAGTTAATGGTTTTTAGTCTCTCTGAATGTTAATGCCCATGCCTGTCATAGTTTTGTACTTCAGTGAAATCTGTCTACATACTACACAGTAACTTAGGCCCCAGTTGCTGAGAGAGAGTGCAGATAAGGTGACCAGACGACCCAATATTATCGGGACCATCTCGATAGTAGGGGCTTTGTTTTATATAGGCAACTATTAACCCCCACCTCCCTGGCCTGATTTTTCACACTTGCTGTCAGTGTCTGGTCACCCAAGTGCAGAAGAGACAATTTCCCCTAGATCTGACCTCTCCCCCATTGTCATTTCCCATGGGTCACACAGGAACCCATCTGAGATGTGGGAATGCGTGTACACCTGGGAACAGGACTGGAGAGGGCTGTGCATTGACCCCCACCAATGCAGCATGGACTCCACATAAGAATTAAAACGAAGTTACTATTAACTTCCGGGTATACCATCTCCGACTCCGAGCTGGTCCGCTCAAAGCAGGCAGAGAGAGTCCCTAGAAGCATGACTCCACTACATCCAAACTTCCAGGGGGTTAGAAAGAGGGTTGGGAGGACCCCAGAGACAGTGTGGGAACACAGGGCTCAAGTGTGCCACTTGCCAGAGCGCTCTCAGGTATAGGGGAAGGTAGAGATCTTGTTGCAGCTCCCTGATCCTGTGACACCTGGCCCAAGTATTCGTTAAAGCAGCTGAGAAGCCACTATAACTTTCACCAGTGGTGTAAGGCCCATAAAGGACTGGGTACCAAGGACCTGACTCTATGCCTATTGAAGTCAGTGGCATCAGTCTGCAGGACCTCAACGGCTAATAATCTTCTTGAGCAGATGCGCTGCCAAAAGTGGATTTTACTTGATTTTCCTTCTGTCACAAAATACCGCAACCAAATTGTCATGAGACGTACTAGAAACAAACCACAGCTCACCTTCTATCTCCAGTGCATTCTACATCCATTTGTTTGCTCAGTCTAACAGCAAGTCGGATTTCTTCAGTTATTTTTCCACCAGCAGCAAAAATCAGTCTGAAAAAAGTAGGTGGAAAAGCACCAGAAGATGGGCCCTTCAGGAGCTAGGCGTTATTAATCTAGGTACAGGGCATTTGACTATAACTGTCTACCCACAGATTTGACAAAAATGTAGATCTCGTTTTGCGGGAGGTTGTTTTAACCATTCAAGAGATAGGATTCTTAGGCTGTTTTGTCTGAACACAAGTTTATTTCAAATGTGCTTATGCTGCAGATGGCACAAACATAAATAACAGCAGGTAAACAAAATTGCAAATGTCATTGGGTGTCCAGGGACTGCGAGGTGGAGGAGCACATGGAGAGAATCAATAATCCCACTTCTGTCAGCCTGTTAACGGATCAGATGACAAGACACGGCTCTCCAGATATAATGGAGATCTAAAAATAACTGCATCGTTCTATAACTCAGCAGCAGTCTCATTCTATTTCTAAATATAGGCTGTGCAACAAAGGCCAGTCTGGTGATGGGTTGCCGGCTGATGCCAATTAATGGAATGACTCACACTGCTCAGCTAATAAAAATGAACTATGTGTTTTGAAGGTACAAAACCGGACTGGCTATATTTATAGGAAACCTTTGAAAAAGACCCAAAATGAGATTGGCTGTTATAAGCAACGGGGGAGAAATTGAAATCCAGATTTCATAATGCAGGATAATATCACATTACATTCCTCTAGTCAGAACAGTTAGAGATGCGAAGCTGCCATTCGTGAATGGTTAATGTCCTGTTCAAAGAGTTCTGTTGGAATTTGGTTAGTGTACATGAGTAATTGAGCTAGAGTAGCAGCCATGTTAGTCTGTATTTGCAAGAAGAACAGGAGTACTTGTGGCACCTTAGAGACTAACCAATTTATTTGAGCATAAGCTTTCGTGAGCTACAGCTTATGCTCAAATAAATTGGTTAGTCTCTAAGGTGCCACAAGTACTCCTTTTCTTTGAGCTAGAGTTGGTGGTTACTAATTATTTATTAGTAATAACAAAGATCAATCTTACATTTCAGAGAATATCCTGAAACACTTAACAAATTCTGGGGTCAAAGATGGGTTGAATTCTTCTGTTAGATACATATGCAAAACTCACACATACATCAATGGGAGTTGCATATATGCCAGCTAAATGTTTATAATGTTTACATACACAACTGCATAAATAGTTGTGATATTGATGAAATTACATTTATCATTCACTATTCACTTCTCCATCTGCCCACTAATTCATGATTGCCAACATATGAAATGGGGAAATGAGTAGATATGAATTAACACATTTTTGCATGTGCATGAACATGCATCAAATTCCATGAATTTGCATGGATGCATTGTCTGTTCAATACTTCTGTTTCACAACCCATGAATGATTATACACCCACTTGCATTCCACTCCCAGTCTTTCCACCCAGAAACATGCTCATTTTCCCCAGACTCAACTCACTCCACACCTATCCCAATCCGTTCTGTGCATATGTGTTCATTCGGTGCACACCCATTCATTCTGTGCCCATGTGTGTGTGCACACACATTCTGAATACATAGAACCACTCATTCCGTGGACCCATTCCCATATCCCAGGTCCATCCATTTCACAGACATCTATACCATCTCCTGATTTGCTGCCCGTATGAATTTCTGCCACAGAGTACAGTACCATTCCAAATGAGTAAAGGTCCCACTGTGATGAAAAATTGTTCCCCCAAATTCCAGGGGGAATTGAAGTAATTATTGTCAGGCTTTAACTTAGCTAAAATACAGGAATTAATGGCCTTTGTAAAGCTCCCATGAGATTGTCTAATGCCCACCTGGCATGTTTTATCTCACCTGAATTACAGCGGGACATCATGTTTTACACAGTAATATGACATTGTTTCATTCACGGAGTGAAGATGATTGTAGGTTAAGTGGAACAAATTGAACTTTAGTAAACCCTGTGCACCATTCTGTCAATGTGGCTGAGTTGCTTCCTGCCTAACTCCCCCGTTCCCTACTTTTCTGGTGTCCCTCAGTAAAAATGCCTCTAGGGAACCTGGGCCCTATGACTCCAGTTCCACTGATCATGATACATCTTCCCTATTTTACAAACATTTTAATATAAATCTTAAAACAAATAATTGATAGCCAGACCTCCACCCCATGTCCCTTCAGCCAGAGTTTGCTAGCATATAGCTAAGTTAGTATCTCATCTTTTCAACAGATTCAGCTGGTTACGTGGTCTTTGAGTTAGCTGGTCTCCTCAACAGGTGAACACACCAGGAAAGTTCTATCTGTCTCTCCCTGTTACCTGTATCTGAGTCTAGACAACGATATCTAAAGAAGTCTGTTCCTCTCTGTGGGATTGGCCTCCAGATGGTTCTTTCTCCTTGTCCTTTAATGATCTCTGTGATAGTCTGCAGCCTTATGTTCATCCTTTTTACAAGACTATGACAAATTTTGTATAAAGTATGCCTTGTGAGGTGGTATTTGAAAACTCAATCTGCTAACCATCATTGTCCTGGTAAAATATGTGTGGAAACATTGCATGTATACGTAAGAGGACTGTTGTCCCCTTACTGACATTCAGTGGGGGTGTTTTGGTTGGCTAGCTCCCAGTACTAAAAGTAGGGTGACCAGATGAAATAGACAAAATATTGGGACACATGGGGGAAGCAAAAAAAAAAAAAGGCAGCCGGAGCAGCCAAAGCTGCAATATCAGGACAAATGGTGTCCCGACCATACATCGGTAGGGACGCGGGACAAAACTAAAAATCAGGAGAATCCAGATTTTATCGGGGTGTCTGGTCACCCTAACTAAAAGGGGAAGGGTCGATGGGAAATCAGGACCCTGAGACTGACAGTCCCTTGGAACAATGGGAAGAAGCCAACTCTCCAGGTCAGCCTGATTGACAGGTCGGGGAGGCTAATCAGGTAGTCAGGAGGCCAGGGTGGGTCCCATCCTCCGTGTGAGCTGGAATTGCCTGGGTCAGACAGAGTGGGGCCAATCTAAGGAGAAAGTAGGGGCCCAAGCTGAGCTGGGGAGCAGAGCCGTGCCAGATCCAGAGGGTCCAGAAAAGCAGCCCAGGGAACAGATTCTGTGCTGGGAGCAGGGGCTGCAACCAGAGCCAGAGGAGCCAGAGAAGCAGCTCAGGGGGCTGGAGGCAGAGCAGCAGCAGCATCAGTGCTGAGGCAGAGTGGAGCTGGAGCTAGAACAGCGGAGCTGGGGCTGGAGCTGGAGCCAGGTGCGGTGAGCAACTGGGCCCAGCCAAGGGGGCACCCTGGGCGAAGGGCCCAGCACAGAAAGACACCCTCAGCCAAGGGTCCTTGCAGGCCAGACTGGGAGGGGGATTGTAACCCGACAGGGAGCTGATGCTGGGAAGAAGGGTCCCACCACCCAAAGCCTGGAGGTGTGTGGGCACCACCAGAGCAAGTGTCCAACCCGCATCAGCTCTGCAGCACAACCAGGGCCTGAGAAGAAGGCCTGGGACCTACAAGGAACAGACTGAACTGCCCTGACGTTCCAGAGACATTGTTCGTAATGTTCCGTGCCACAGAGCGGGGTGATGGGTTTTCCTTTAACCTGTCCCATTTTTCCTTATTCTTTTTCAAATTAATTGTTGATTAAATAACTTGTATTTGCTTTAAATTGTATGTAATGATCAGTGGGTCAGAGAAGTGCCCAGTGCAGAGAGAGTACCCCGGAGTGGGGACACCCTAGCCCCTGTCCTAGGTGACCACAGCAGGGTTGGGGGTCAAGCCCCCCAGGAATCCTGGGCCCAGCCTTGTTGGGGTTACGAGGACTCTGCCAGACAGGAGAGTGGAAGGGGAGCCCTCAAGGGCAGGGAGGCCTCTGGGTAAAGGAAGTGGGAGCAAGGATTCAGATCCTTTCACTAGCCTACTTCACCGGGGTAGTGCAGAAGGCAGGAAAGTTCCCCGCTTTCATAATGTTATAAAATTCTACTGTATAAGACATGTTCCAAGGCTATTGAAACAGCTTCAGACTAGTTCCCTGGAGACAAAAGGCTAGCCAGCACCTCTGCCAGGTGTTAGCATAACCAAAGGGACTATCCACCTGTTTAAGCAACCATTCTTTGGCAGGAAGAAGGGTGTGATCAAGAAATTTACATCTTGGCAATGGAACAGCTGGAAGTTCCCATGAAACAGACTTGCTGTTGGGGGAAAAAAAGATATAAAAATGAGGAACATGGCTCTCAAATCACTTCTCTCCTCATGACATCCACAATGCCTGAAAAGCAAGGAAAGGAGCATTGAACTCGGGGGAGAGGTCCTGGCTGAAAGACTGCTGTAAGCATGTGGTGAGAGAGCTTTTTTCTTTAAATTCACTTAGCTTGTTAAATTAGATATTAATCTGTGTTTTACCTTTTGTTTCTTTGTAACAAATTCTGACTTATGCCTCATTACTTGTAATCATTTAATCTATCTTTCCACAGTTAATAAACTTGTTTTATTGTTTTATTTAAACCAGTGTGTTTGGATTGAAGCATTTGGGAAACTCCATTTAGGATAACAGGATCTGTGCATGTCATTTTCTATTAATAAAATGACAGACTTTCTATGAGCTTGTATTGTCCAGGAGGGTGCTGGGCAGCACAAGATGCACATTTCTGGGGACAAGTCTGGGACTGGCAATTTGCTGGTGTTACTCTGCAATATAATTCAGGAGTGGCTGGCACGAAACACACTCATAACTCAGCTGGGAGTAATCTACATATTAGAGGCTGTCTGAGCAGGCCAGGAATGGTTGTTCTCACAGTGAAGCAGAATAAAAGGTATCCGTGGTTGGAGAATTGAGGAGACACAACTGTTCAGTCCAGATTGTATCCTGGGGAATGTCACAATCTCAGTAGGCGCACGCACTCTCTCTTGCTAGTGAATTGCAAGTGCTTCCTGTTCCTTTGGATCACTTGTGTCTCTTGCATAGTCAAATTGTAAGACCAGCAGACTACTAGACCCATCATTAGTTCGCTCTTTCTGGTATCCTGTCAATAACAGTCCCTCCAGAGAACATGACTTCAGTTTCACTGATCATGCGGCAGACATCACATCATTGAAACAAACTGAGTTAAAAGAGGGAGGAAAAAACCCTTAGTGAATATTTAATTTCCAAGGGAGGAAGAATTTGTGGTTCAGGCATGTAACTGGGACTCCGGATACCTAAATTCTATTCCCAACTCTACCTAACACTTCCTGTGAGACCTTACGCAAGTCACTGTGACAGTTTCCTATCAGAGGAAATGAGATTGTACTTCCCTACCTCATAGGGATTGTCAAGAATAAGTTCATTAATGTTTGTGAGGTTCCCAGATACTGCAGCTATGGTGGCCATATAAACACCTAGATGGAAATGTAAAAGAATATAAAGACAAACTCTGAAACATAAGCATTGACTTATTTATTAGTGTATTTTTTAATTTATCCTTCTTTCTTTAAATAAAGATTGTTCAAATGTATTCTAAGCAGAGGAACTCAAAATGATATGTACCAGTAGTTCAGGAATAAAAAATTAATCTCCTTTCCTATCAAAATACCATGGGAAAGTCTTAACAGGCTATCAAGCACCATGTAAGAGATGTTTTTGTTCTGACCCCTTTTGAACAACCTATCTTACTGCTTGCAATCTTTTCTGCTTGACACAGCCTGCAGTTCATTTTGCACCTCCAGCAGTCTGCAGGTTTAGTAAATCCTAATCTAAACAATTCAGATTTCCTGGCCAAAAAACCCACTTCTCTCTTTTTTCCCCTAGAGGTACAGAACTCTGATTCAGCTGTTTTCCTTTGCCAGATTTAAAGTTTTATAAAAAATTTATTTCTGCTTTTAAACACAAATCCTTTGCAACAGATTGGACGTGAAGGGATAACCTTCACAGCCAGGAGTAGCGTGTTTATCAGCAGAATTGCAAGGCAATATTCAGCCTGGGCAGGAAACCAGAAGTTTGATCTTTGTTGTACGGGTAAACTTAAAACTTTTAAACCAAGGCAACTCAAGGAGAAGCTTGAAATATGCTCCAGTATGGAAACATGTCAAGATTATCTGATGATAATGGTTCAGTACCCATGCATCATGTATTGAGCCACCTACTACCACAGGCCTCTCATTGTCCTTGTTGCTTCTGTTCTGTCTGCAATGATCAGATTAGATCATGGAGCTGTTGCCTAATGATGCAGTTTATATGATAGCTACATCCAGCTTCCAGTCTGCTAAATGTCTTGCAAGATCATGGAAATCCCACAACTTTGATTCTTCAAGCTTCTAAAACTGTGTGAACAGCAGGAATCCAATGTCTATCTGGTATGTATAATACTACTCACTGCTTTGCTATAGCAGAGTGCATGTTTAAAGCTGGGCAAATGATCCATAATAGTAGTAATTGTGCAAACATTTGTTCCAATGAAAATGACACATTTTTCTCAAGTGCATGCATGGCATTTCTTGTTCATGTCCAACTGACAATTGGATGAGATTTTCTATTTTATTTGCAAAACTGTTCAGAACATAAATGTCTAATGGACTGCAAATGTGTTTGCATGAAACTTCATGCTCAGAGTGCTCACACAGTTATTCTGAAAACTCTTTGACTACTCAGCTTCCTGTTCATAAAAATTTCAAACACCCAATCAAGTAGTCATCCTGTTCCTTATGTAGTTCCCAATGGAATGCACTTTGCTCTACCAAAGCTTTAAATATATTACACAATCTAATCCAAAGCTGTGCAGGTTTGAATAATGAACAAATCAATAAAACAGTCTGTTTGTAGGTAATTTGCAAACAGAAAAAAGGATCAATACATTATTTGCTGAAAATAGTTTCCCCCGTTACTATAATGCCATCGTGCTGATTACTTAGATCAGCTTATGTAAAAGGCATCCAGTGTGAAACGTGACTCCCTATACCATATTGTGAATGTATCATAGCTATTACAGAAGAGCTGCTGGAGTAGAAGAAGAAAAAAGGCAATACAGTGTCCTAAAATAACATACTCCTGCTTCTGTGGGTTCAGAAGGTTTTGTTTGATCAACTGAAATCAAACTGGTCTGCTAATGGGGGTTGTGGATTCTTAGGTGATGTGGTGCAGGTTTAAAAGGAGTGAATGGTGGGGGAAGAGATATGATACAGATTCCTCTTGTTCTTGTATCATCAAACTTTGAATTTGCACTCCAGCTTTCTTCTTGGAAGTTTTGATTTTGAAAACCAACTCTCTTCTCTCAGTTCTCCACCCAGCATACCCCCTAAACAGTCACATTCTCTTTTTGTTTGTTTGCTACTGACATGACCTCCTTCGCTCATCCCTGATCTCAATATGACAGGGAGCATTGCTGAACTCATGGGTGAGATTCAGTTCACTACTCAGTGATGCAGTGAACTAGCTTTGAACTTTGCATCTTCCTCCTGGCTGTGACTCACTATTTTTGGTAAGGGGAGGGGAGAAGTAGATTGCATCATCACAAACTACAAATATGCTTTTGTAACCAAAATGCATACAGTATAGATAGGCTTGGAAGGACAAGATTTTTACCGATAAATGTCAATTTCATGATGCACAGATACTGACCAAAAAAATCATCGAAAACAAAGGAAAAATGTTGCCTAAGAACTTTAGAATTTGCCTTGAGGATATTTACTCTGTATATTTTGACATGTGATGTTGACAATTTGTATTTTTACTGGTTCGAAAGCTTTAACTTTTTGAATTTCAATATCTACTGTCATTAAATAATTGTCTTATCAGCCCCCATAATTCCCCTCAACAGTGAAAATTTAAGTCAATAAATATAAAAAAAGCTTAAAATAAACATCTATATTTGTTTTTTTAAATTAACTTCTGCTAAGTCTAAGTATAGACTGGATTTTAAAATACTTTAACCAGCCCATCAAACCATTTGAAAGGCAAAAAAGGATAATTTTGCTTTACACATGAAGTTGGTAACCCAGATCCTGGTAATGTGACCATTCTGAATGTTGGGAACATTGAGTACCATTGATGATGATCTGAAAATGTGCTTGTCATTTTATATTTAAGAAGGTGGGGGTTTGACTAAAAGCCATATTCTGACCTCAGACCCATTTACATCTAAAATAAAATGATTGATTAATTATTATTTATTTGTAATAAGGTAGTGCCTAGAAGCACCAGTTGTGACTGGGATTCCAATGTGCTAGCCACTGTACAAATGCATAGTAAGATGGTACCTGCCCTGAAGATGTTCCAAACTAAGTAGACAAGGGGTGAGACAAAATAGTTATCTGTATTTTATGGAGGAAGAACAGAAGCACAAAGCGATTAACTGACTTGCCCAAAGTCACACAAGAAGTCTATGGCAGAACCAGGCATGTAATTTGGAGCTCCCAGTCTAGTGCCCTTACCACAATACATTAATCACTGAAGTTAATGGCTGATTTCAAAGGCAGATTTTGCTATTTTGACTTATGTCTTGACTTTAGTAAGGCTTTTGATACTCTCTCATATGATCTTCTCATAAACAAACTAGGGAAATACAACCTAGATGGAACTACTATAAGGAGGGTGCATAAGTGATTGGAAAACCATTCCCAGAGAGTAGTTATTAGTGGTTCACAGTCAAGCTGGAAGGGCATATCAAGTATGGTCCCACAGGGATTGGTCCTGGGTCCGGTTCTGTTCAATATCTTCATCAGCGATTTAGATAATGGCACAGAGAGTACACTTTTAAAGTTTGCAGATGATACCGAGCTGGGAGGGGTGGCAAGTGCTTTGGAGGATAGGGTTAAAATTCAAAATGATCTGGACAAACTGGGGAAATGGTCTGAAGTAGAAAGGATGAAATTCAATAAGGACAAATGCAAAGTACTCCACATAGGAATGAACGTTCAATTGCACACATACAAAATGGGAAACGACTGCCTAGGAAGGCGTATGCAGGAAGGCGTATGCAGAAACGGATCTGGGGGTCATAGTGGATCAAAACCTGAATGAGTCAACGATGTTTGCTTTTTTTTTTTTTGGCAAGTTTTACACTATTCTGGAATATATTAGCAGGAGTACTTTAAGCAAGACATAAGTAATTCTTCTGCTCTACTCTGCGCTGATTAGGCCTCAACTGGAATATTCTGTCCAGTTCTGGGTACCACATTTCAGGAAAAATGTGGACAAATTGGAGAAAGTCCAGAGGAGAGCAACAAAAATTATAAAAGGTCTAGAAAACATGACCTATGAGGAAAGATTGGAAGAATTGGGTTTGTTTCGTCTGGAGAAGAGAAGACTGAAAGGGGACATAAAAGTTTTCAAGTACATAAAAAGTTATTAGAAGGAGGAGTGAGAAAAGTTGCTCTCGTTAACCTCTGAGGACAAGACAAGAAGCAATGAGCTTAAATTGCAGCAAGGAAGGTTTAGGTTGGACATTAAGAAAAACTTCCTAACTGTCAGGGGGCGTTAAGCACTGGAATAAATTGCCTAGGGAGGTTGTGGAATCTCCATCATTGGGGATTTTTAAGAGCAGGTTAGACAAACACCTGTCAGGGATGGTCTAGATAATACTTAATTCTGCCATGAGTGCAGGGGACTGGATTAGAAGATTTTTCAAGATCCCTTCCAGTCCTACAATTATGTGATTCTATTGCCAGATTCAGTAACCAAATATCTGAATTCTGGTAGGCTGAGTAAAACACCATAAATAATCAGCTTTTATCTGCCACAGAAAAGTACTACAGGCAGCTGTGATTCAGACTCTTCTATCATTATAATACTGGAAACACATTGCTGCTATCATCTCTAAAAATTAATAAGGCTCCAGAGCCTGACATGAACATCAGAGAAAGTTGTTCTTATTGCCTGCATGTCCTGATGGCAGCAGGTATATGGATTAGTGTAATACATCAATTTCAAATACATCTTCATGAGTTATTGTATATATTTTACATCCCAGGCTACTCTGTCTCAAAATCCATATTAAGCTCAGGTGCCTATAATAAGTAATGGCAAGGAAATCGTTACATGCAGTGTTTGCTCTTGGTCACTTACCTTTTTTAGAGAATTTTATTTTTCCTTCACAGTTGCGGCCAGAGCTCTCAGTGAGTGTTCAATTTCATTGAGCAAAAGCCCTGGAATAGCAGACTTTGCAGCAATATGTTTCCCTCTGTACCATTTCCTTTGTTTATGCAGCCTTCTGTTTCAGCCGCTCTCTAACATTTTGTAACATACATGTTTATAAAATATACTCTGTCAGGAATTTAAACAGGTAACATAACACCTTAAACTATTATAAATAGGCAGCTAGCAACCTTAATTATAATTTTAATCTAATTTCCATCAAGAGTTCTTGATAATTTAAGATGATTAATCCAAGAGAGGAGGGAGGCAAATGTGAAACACTATGAGCAGTATCTGAAGAGCACTGGTACCAGCTATGTAGTGAGCCATAAGCACCCTTGTGGTGGAAGGCATGATGGCTGGCATGGGGAATTCCCATATCTCTGAAAGTTGTAGACACCACATACCAGCATGGGAGGGTCTCCTCCTCTCTCCCAGAAGATCATGCCCTCTTGGAGCCATTGTAGACAGGCCTATATGGTAGCTGAAGCCCCCTGCTATTGTTCTCTAGAGCACTAGGGGCTAAAACGCTGGCTCCATTGAAGTTAATGTCAGAATTCCCACTGACTTTATTGGGGTGAGGCTTTTACCCTGAGTTTGGAATTCCGATGCCCTCTACAGGGTGAGGAACTCACCCCCTGTAACAGCTTGCTACTAGTGCACCCACACTGCCAAAATAAGGGCTTTGTTCCCTGGGTCGCTGTGAGACTGGAACGATCTCACTCGTGCACTTGACTCATTTTTACACAATCCCTCGTTACGAACATTTTCTGGCTAGAGATAAGTGTTTTATGCATTAAAAACACTGGCCCAGCAACAATCTAGTCTATTCAAGGTCTCATACTGTGTCTATTAGTGGGATGCCTTTGCACCTGAGATGGGACAAACACTTCATCAAGGCACTGGGCTTCACACAAAGCAGGGATTAGATACTTCTTGTGATCAGAAGCTAATTTACTGTTGCTTTGTTACTTGTATTACAGGAGCATAGAGACCTCTTTCAAATAGACAGACAGTGCCTTACCCCCAGAGAGCTTACATTTATGGTTTCTGTGACAATACACAAGAAGTGTATAAGTCTTTCCTCCGCTTCTTTTTGTATGCGGGAGTTCTGGAGTTGTGCTGTGAGTCAACTCAAAATTCTCAGGTATGTTGCAGGGCTCAAAAGTGCTGGACTCCAAGGAGCCAATGCTCTTGGTAGGCACATATTGGACCTGGGAGGGGAACGGCCTCTGGGACAAGTGCCACATGGCTAAGGTAGAGAGGAGTTGCTGCTGATCCCAGTAGCCAATATTGTCCGTGGGGGCTGAAGGACATGGCTGGGTCCTGTCTTACAGGATTGCAGGGCTTGCTCGCCCAGCAGGAGCACATTTTGGAGGAGAACATTATGCATCCATATAGTGTCCATGAGTTGCCTCTGCATCTCCTCCTCTTTCTCCATGCTCGCCATGGCCACGAGAATGTTTTCCTTGACCATGGCAACACTTCCTTGGCCACTGCCACAATCTCCTCAGAGAGCTGCATTTCTTCCTCTCTCTGGGCCATCATGTACTGCCTCCACGGCAGTCAGCGCGATCCTCCCCAGGGACTCTGCCACGATTTCTACAAACATCCCCCACCAAGTCTTTCTTTTTTGCCTCCTCAGGTTTGTTGGTCTCTCAGCAGTAGATAGGGGCCCCATTTTTTGCATGATGTCTGTGGGAATAGGGGGAGAAAAAAACAGTTGCTCACTGTTCCAGACAGGCCATGATAGCATGTTTTTTTTTTTAGTGCGGGTGACTTTTCCTCCCTCAGACTCTCCCCCCAGTCTTAGGGAAATCTCAGAAGTGGTAAGTGGCCTGCATGTGAGGAGTGCTGGCTGCACTGGGATTTCTGTCTGCTGTAGCTGCGACTTGCTGCTGAGCCTTAGTAGGTTGGGGGTGGGGCTGGAATTATGCTCCAGTTCTGGTTCTGCAGTTTTGCTTGTTTGCTGAAGGCACTTCTTCAGTGTAAGAGAAGTTAAAGGGAGCATTGGATGCAAGTTCGATTGTAATCCCCTTTGCAGCCTCTTTAGGCTGCCCTGCATTTCGACGATGATACACTGAGGCAGGTGACTCTGAGGCAGAGCATGATCTTTTTCAAAAAGGCAAAGGACAGACCAGCGAGATACTCCAAAGTTATTCACCATGATGCCCTCTCCTCACCCCAGGAATGCTGTAGGGGTTGAAAGAGCTTGCAAATTATACCAGGGGAAACAGGTGTGTGTCTAGTCCCTATATGTGAAAACAAAAATTGCTCAATTCCTGAGTCTTAAATTCTACTTTACCTTCACTGCAGACATAAGGAAAGTGCACAGAAAAATAGAAATGGTGCTCCAACGACCCCACTTACTTGGTACTACACAACATTTTGATTTAAAAAAAAAACAACAACAACTTAGAACAATATAAAATTAGTATGGCCACACATTAAATGGATTAAAAACTGGCTAATTGACGGGACTCAAAATGTAACTGTAAATTGGGAATTTATAAAGTGGGTGTGTTTCCAATGGTGTCCGGCAGGGATTAGTTCTTGGCCTTACGCTATTTAACATCTTTATCAATGACGTGGAAGCAAATATAAAATTATCACTGAAAGTTTGCAGATGACAGACAAATTGGGGGAGCGGTAAATAATGTAGAGGAAAGTTCACTGATTGAGAATGATCTGGATTGCTTAGTAAACTGGTTGCAGGCAAACAATAGTTTCCAGTGTGGGAAGCAGGTGGACCTTTAATAGTTAAGCACTGTGCCTAGGGAGGTTGTGGAATGTCCGTCATTTTCTAACCTGCTTTTAAAAATCTCCAAACACCTGTCAGGGATGGTCTACATAATACTTAGTCCTGCCATGAATGCAGGGCACTGGACTAGGAGACCTCTCCAGGTCTCTTCTAGTTCTAGGATTCAAGGATTATGCATTTTAATATGGCTAAATGTAATTGTTATACATCTAGGAACAAAGACTGTAAGCCATACTTACAGGATGGGGGATGCTATCCTGTGAAGCAGTAAGTCTGAAAAAGATTTCAGATTCATGATGGATAATCAGCTGAACATGAGCTCCCAGTGTGATGCTGTGGCCAAAAGAGCTAATGCAATCCTGTGATGCATAAACTAGGGAATCTCAAGCAGAAATAGAGAGGTTATTCAACTTCTATATTTGGCACTGGTGCTACCACTGCTGGAATACTGTGTCCAATTTGGTGCCGATAATTCAAGAAGGATATTGATAAATTGGAGAGAGGTCAGAGAAGAGCCACGAGAATACGAACATAAAAACAGCCATACTGGGTCAGAACAAATTACCATCTAGCCCAGTATCCCTTCTTCTGACAGTGGCCAATGCCAGGTGCCCTGGAGGGAATGAACAGAATAGGTAATTATCAAGTGATCAATTCCCTGACACCCATTCCCAGCTTCTTGCAAACAGAGGCTAGGGACACCATTCCTGCCAATCTAATAGCCACTGATGGACCCATCCTCCATGAACTTACCTAGTTCTTCTTTGAACCCTGTTACAGTCCTGGCCTTCACAATATCCTCTGGCAAAGAGTTCCACAGGTTGACTGTGCATTGTGTAAAGAAATACTTCCTTTAGTTTGTTTTAAACCTGAATGATTAAAGGATTAGAAAATCTGCTTTGTAGTGATAGACTCAAGAAGCTCAATCTATTTAGTTTAACAAAGAAGATTAAGGGGTGACTTGATTAGTCTATAAATTCTGACATGGGGAACAAATATTTCATAATGAGCTCTTCAATCTAGCAGAGAAAGATGTTACACAATTCAATGGCAGGAAGTTGAAGCTAGACAAATTAAACTGGAAATATGATGGAAAATTTTAACAGTGAGTGTAATTAACCATTGGAACAATTTCCCGAAGTCCATGGTGGATAATCCATTGCTGACGATATTAAACAAATATTGGATGTTTTTCTAAAAGACATGCTCTAGGAATAATTTTGGGGAAGTTCTATGGCTGTGTTGTACAGGAGGTCAGGCTAGGTGATCACAATGGTCCCTTCTGGCCTTGGAATCTAGGAATGAATCTGTGACTGACAGCTAGATTACATAGGGAATGTCCTCAGGGAACAGTACTGTTTGTGCCTTTACCAGGCATGTAGTGTCGAAGTCTACTTCATGTAGACTATGAACACTAACCAAACTTTTCTCTGTAACCACTGTCTTAATAAACGGTTGCATTTTGCACAAATGAGTCTGTTCATTATTCAAATTTGCCGTGGAGGGGAGAGGGTGTGCCGTGCTATCAGCTACTATTTTGGTCTGTTGTAGGAGGGAGGGTTTGCCAGGCAGAATAGACAAGGGAAGGCAAAAGGGAAAATAGACAGATGGGCAAATGCCATCCATGCTGCTGTCCTGAAAACTCTCAATAGTTGTGGCTTTGCCATGAGACTGGCCCATTGCCCGGATGGAGCAGCTGCCATTTTGGAACCATGTATAGAGGGGCTGAAAGGGCATCATGGGCCAATGAAGGGAGGTGGTGGATAGATGTGAGCTAGGAGCCCTTCTGGGTATCTATCTAAAATAGCTGTGGCTCTGGGGCACCTGGAAGAGAAGGCAGAAAGGCAGTGTGGCATAATAATAATACTTAAGTTAAGGATAGGTACTTACATGCTGAAGTTCCTTCTGGGGGATCTGCCTCTTTGGTCCCATGCTGAGTTCTTGGCTGGGACTTGAGCTTGGCCAATATAGGGCAGGAATTGTGGTCTGTTGCAGTAGGGCAGGACTGGGGCTGGCTTTGCAGCTGGCCAGCATCAGGGACTTGAGTGCCACAAAGATCTTCGTTCTCATAGAAAATCTCCTTGCCAGCATCTGCCTGCTTATCCTCTGATGGGTGTTGCCAGTCATCCTCAGTGGGGATGGGAGGGAAGAGTGTGGCCAGCAGGCTGCACCCCATGTCTGGGAATGGTTGCACTATAATTGTCTAGGAGTTTGTTTGGGTCATCATAAAAATGGTCAGGTCACATGTCCCCTGCTGGATTGCCTCCTTTTGCCCCTCAATTCAATATTTTTTCCCTAGATTTGCTTGCTACAGCACTGGCTGGCATCCCAATGGATATCTGCTTTGACATGTTCACAAAAAGGTCTTTATTCTGGTGGCTGGCCAAAAGAGCTTCCCGCACTGAATCTTCTCCCCAGATGGCAGTGAGATCCAGGGTCTCAGCATGGCTCCAGGCAGCTGCATGAGGCATTATGTGGGGCTTCTGGAGTGCTATCGTGCTTGAATTGCAAGAATGCTGATACGCTTGGATCCAGGAGCAAATGGGTAAATTCTGGCTCTCTGCCAGCTTTCAAAGGACAGCTGGAGGGATAACATCCTGGGAACTTGATTCCAGAGTAGGGGAGGGAACACAGGTGAATGAACAGGTCACTAAGATTGACCTGCAAAGCACTGTCATTGTGACTCAAAAGGGGAGGAGAGGAAAGAGGTCCGAGTTCTTGAACTTAATTGACGTAGTCCGAAGCTTGTGCTGTACGGTAGCTAGCTTTACAGTGCCCAAACATTCTCATCTTAAACTCCTCGAGAACAGTGCAATGATTAACTTACTATACATACTGCTGTACAATAAATGACCGTCACGTTCCAAACGTCAGGAGGGCAACTCAGGCAATGTAAATAATGAGACATTTTCTATCCTGTCCATGTCAAGGCTGATCGTCTTCTTTTGTTTTTATTTTTTAAAAAGGACAAAAATTTATTTTCAGTGTTTTGAAACCAAGACCACATTGATGCATTTTCTTTGTAGTAATAACAAACAGTCTGTTCCCAGTGATCTGCGGACACTTTTCTACTGTTTTGAAGGGAAAATTGTTTGTTTATTTATACAATAAACAACATTTCTGAGGGCGATTGGGTAAGTTGAGGAAAGTGTAAAATTGTAACATTTCTCCCAGTGGAGTAAAAGATGAGCAATTAGATTAAAAGACAAAATGTAAAGCCTTGGACAATTAAAATCATCTAGTCTGAGACCACAATCTCACTCCTTAGATGACAGTAAAGAAGAGTGAGGAAGCATAAATAAAATAACCTAGAGTTGTTTTTAGATTCACCTTTGCTATTCTGTCAGATGTGCTATGGCATTTGGATGAAGGGGGCGTTGTCTGGATCCATATCAGTTTTAGGTTGGGCTTCAAAACCAAGTTGGGACTCCACAGTACCAAAATTTTTCATTTGGTTCTCACAAGATTTCTGCCACGTTAGGTATTCTAATGATATTCCAGTCTATGTGCGCTTTTGACTACTGTGAAGCTAGGTAACTGTCGGGTTGCAGTTTTGATCTGATGGGCACTGTAGGTGTGGGTTTGGATCTATGGATTCCAGTCAGTCTTTTCTGAAATAGTAGAGTTCAGACTCAGGGTTCTGATTTTGATTGATCTCTTTTAAATCATTTCCTCTGCAGCACGCAGGGTTCTGTAAAGTTCTTAAGTAGTCCAGCTTTACAGAATAGCTTTGAAAAAAACAGGCCATGCATAAAAGAGAAACACATAATTAATAATTATTACTGCCTGTTGTTGCATGGCAGCAAGTCCCAAAATATAGCAGTAGGGATATACTACCAACCACCTGACCAAGATGGTGATAGTGACGATGAAATGCTTGGGGCGATTAGAGAGGCTATAAAAATAAAAAACTCAATAAAATAATAATAATAATTAATAATAATAATGGGGGATTTCAACTATCCCCATATTGATTGGGTACATGTCACCCCAGGACGGGATGCAGAGATAAAGTTTCTTGTCACCTTAAATGACTGCTTCTTGGAGCAGCTAGTCCTGGATCCCACAAGATTTAGTCCTAAGTGGAGCACAGGATCTGGGCCAAGAGATGAACATAGATGAACTGCTTGGTAGTAGTGACCATAACATAATAAAATTTAACTTCCCTGTCGGGAGGACGACTTCTCAGCTTGGAAAAGAGACGACTAAGGCGGGATATGATAGAGGTCTATAAAATCATTATGGGTGTGGAGAAAGCAAATAAGGAAGTGTTATTTACTCCTTCTCATAACACAAGAACTAGAGACAAATGAAATTAATAGGCAGCAGGTCTAAAACAAATGAAAGGAAGCATTTCTTCACACAATGCACAGTCAACCTATGGAATTCTTTGCCAGAGGATGTTGGTGAAGGCCCAGACTCTAACAGGTTAAAAAAAAAAAAGAACTAGGTAAGTTCATGGGGGATAAGTCCATCAATGGCTATTAGCCAGGATGGGCAGGGATGGTGTCCCTAGCCCCTGCTTTCCAGAAGCTGGGAATTGGCGACAGGGGATGGATCACTTGATGATTACCTGTTCTGTTCATTCCCTTTGAAGCACCTGGTATTGGCCACTGTTGGAAGACAGGATATTGGGCTAGATGGACCTTTGGTCGACCCAAAATGGCTGTTGTTATGTTCAGAAATTTAAAAAGCCAATGATGTCAAGCTTTGACAAGGGTAGTTAAAATATCCAGGGTTGTTTAAAATAATGCCTCTTTCCTACAAAATAAACACATCCCGCACAATCCTTTGTTGCATTGTGTTCCACAATAACACGTATGATGATTACCCAAATCACAGCATCTAGGTGTCCTCCTCCAGTTGTGCTTGTCTGGTATCCCTACCCCAAAACTCCTTCATCCTCCAACATAATTATTCATTGCAACTGACTTATGACTGATGCATAGAGTGCTAGGCAAAAACTGCAAAAGGAAAGGGATTGTGATGAATAACCTCTGAGTTAGCAGGCCAATCAGATCCTAAGCATCTCAGGATTTATTGCACTGGAGTTTTCCTGATTTACCTAGGAAACCAAAAAAATTACTGGTGGAACAAAATAAATTTAGAGAATGTGGATTCTTATACCACACATTTCTAAACCACTTGGTTGAAATCACTGTTCCCTCTAAGCTGTGTGCGTGTGCACACAGATCCTAAACCCCATGCACACGGCGAAACACTACGCGCACAAATGGGAATGGGTGGAGCAACAAGCTCTTAAAATAATAGTTCTTGGAAAGCTTCAGAATTCATAGTATGGAGGGCAAAACTTCTGGGCTTTGTACTGTGCCCTCATCAGATGTCACGTTGGTCCTAACTGAATAGCTTCCTCCCCCGAGAGCACGTTCTGTAGTTAGCTAACAGAACAAGGGCATTTAGTCCCTTCTCCTAGTGTAACAATAAACTAATGATAGTTTCTTAAAGTTGTGGTTTTTATGTAAAGCTATTTTAAATTGAAATAGCTAACTTCCTCTATTAAAAAATCAGATCTTAAGAGAAATTGTTCCATAAAGAAAACGTGAGATTGTGTCCTGCTATCTGTCACTAAACCAGATGTTTATCCAAGAAGTCAAGTCTGTTTGTCTCCTCTCTGACTAGAATGCAGCTGTTTAAGTAGTTTCCAAAGCAATATCTCTATCAGTGGCAGACATCTGTGCTAGAAAAGCAGTGTGCAGACAATAGTCTGTTTACAGAAGATAATCATTTCCACCCCAATACTATGCAGAGATTTCAAGAAAAACTGCTACAGCATTAAATTAGGTTGGAGTGATGTGCACCCATCAGTCTTGGTCAACAATAGGTAGGGAAAGCACCAATGTGATCGTTTCTTTTATGTAACAATTTTTTTTAAATGTCAACTTTAGATTTTCCCCCCTAAACTTGGAAATAAACAGATTATTTTAAAAATAGAAAGAGCAGAAAAATAGCATGTAATAGAAAGAGCCTAGTTTTTATGATAGCACCTGTGGGTAGCTCCTCGAAAGAACTTGTGAGCTGTAGATGACTCAGTAGTAGGCAGCATTTGTCTAAGCACAGCACCCTAGAGGACTGGGGCCATTTAGGGTCAGATTTCATATTTAGGTGCCTAAAGAATGCAGATAGGCATCTAGTGGGATTTTATGAGATGCCTATCTGCATTCTTTAGGCACCTAAATACATCTAGAAATCTGGCCTCAGTCCCTACAAAATTAATGCCCCAGCATGACATTAGTGGTACAGCTTTTCCAGGAAGGACCATCTTCTGGTTATGACAGAAAGTCAAGACTTTGGCCTCTTACGCTCATTAAGGGTCCCATAGCACCTTTTGAAAGTCTGAGGCTAGGACACAGCAGTTAATTTTAACTTGATGTGGATAACTTTTAGAGTTGGTAGAAATTTCAAACTAAAATTTTCAAAGCTAAATATGGCCTTTATTTAAAACACTTGTGGCAAAATTAATTTTTGGCCAAAAGGGAAGGGGAAGGAGGAGAAAAATAATCATTTCTTTCTAATCGACTCGTGCAAAATAGTAAATTTTTTGACCACCTCTGCTAATTAGTTTGCTTAGCTAAATTTCTGCTACATTTTCACCTGAATGTAGTATGGTCCTTCCATTCCTGACTTAAGTTGCTGTGAGCTTTTCACACTGTTATTTTCCATCTCTGAAGTAGCTGGATTTCACTGTCAAGTGAGCCCTGAGCATGGAAAAATTGTAAAGTACTTTGGGAATCTGTGGGATGAAACACACACTCTATAATTATGCTAATATAAAGTTAAATAATTCTGAACGTATCTTTTTTAAAAGTTGAGGGATTGACATTCAGTACTGGTGATATAGTACATTTATTATTCACTTATGAAAAAAATGAAGTTAATTTATCGGCTAATGGAACACTCACGAATACATAAAGCTGTCTCATCTCATGTTCTTTCTATTTTTTTCCTTCATAGGAAAGTCAGCCCCAAATTTGGGAGTACTGTAGGTATTCATCTTCTGTTTAGAAATCAATGCACATTACTCTCTTATACATAGACAAGAACTAATGTAAAAACCTCCTAGTTCTGTACAATCTTAGAAATGTCACAGCTTAGAATCATAGAATATCAGGGTTGGAAGGGACCTCAGGAGGTCATCTAGTCCAACCCCCTGCTGAAAGCAGGACCAATCCCCGACTAAATCATCCCAGCCAGGGCTTTGTCAAGCCTGACCTTAAAAACTTCTAGGGAAGGAGATTCCACCACCTCCCTAGGTAATGCATTCCAGTGTTTCACCACCCTCCTAGTGAAAAAGTTTTTCCTAATATCCAACCTAAATCTCCCGCACTGCAACTTGAGACCATTACTCCTTGTTCTTTCATCTGCTACCACTGAGAACAGCCTACAGCCATCCTCTTTGGAACCCCTTTCAGATAGTTGAAAGCAGCTATCAAATCCCCCCTCATTCTTCTCTTCTGAAGATTAAACATCCCCAGTTCCCTCAGCCTCTCCTCATAACTCATGTGTTCCAGTCCCCTAATAATTTTTGTTGCCCTCCGCTGGACTCTTTCCAATTTTTCCACATCCTTCTTGTAGTGTGGGGCCGAAAACTGGACACAGTACTCCAGATGAAGCCTCACCAATGTCGAATAGAGGGGAACGATCACGTCCCTCGATCTGCTGGCAATGCCCCTACTTATACATCCCAAAATGCCATTGGCCTTCTTGGCAACAAGGGCACACTGTTGACTCATATCCAACTTCTCATCCACTGTCACCCCTAAGTCCTTTTCTGCAGAATTGCTGCCGAGCCATTCGGTCCCTAGTCTGTAGCGGTGCATGGCATTCTTCCGTCCTAAGTGCAGGACTCTGCACTTGTCCTTGTTGAACCTCATCAGATTTCTTTTGGCCCAATCCTCCAATTTGTCTAGGTCCCTCTGTATCTTATCCCTACCCTCCAGCGTATCTACCTCTCCTCCCAGTTTAGTGTCATCTGCAGACTTGCTGAGGGTGCAATCCACACCATCCTCCAGATCATTTATGAAGATATTGAACAAAACCGGCCCCAGGACCGACCCTTGGGGCACTCCACTTGATACCGGCTGCCAACTAGACATGGAGCCATTGATCACTACCCTTTGAGTCCGACAATCTAGCCAGCTTTCTATCCACCTTATAGTCCATTCATCCAGCCCATACTTCTTTAACTTGCTGGCAAGAATACTGTGGGAGACCGTGTCAAAAGCTTTGCTAAAGTCAAGGAACAACACGTCCACTGCTTTCCCTTCATCCACAGAGCCAGTTATCTCGTCATAGAAGGCAATTAGATTAGTCAGGCATGACTTGCCCTTGGTGAATCCATGCTGACTGTTCCTGATCACTTTCCTCTCCTCTAAGTGCTTCAGAATTGATTCCTTGAGGACCTGCTCCATGATTTTTCCAGGGATTGAGGTGAAGCTGACTGGCCTGTAGTTCCCAGGATCCTCCTTCTTCCCTTTTTTAAAGATGGGCACTACATTAGCCTTTTTCCAGTCATCTGGGACCTCCCCCGATCGCCATGAGTTTTGAAAGATAATGGCCAATGGCTCTGCAATCACATCCGCCAACTCCTTTAGCGCTCTCGGATGCAACGCATCCGGCCCCATGGACTTGTGCTCGTCCAGCTTTTCTAAATAGTCCCGAACCACATCTTTCTCCACAGAGGGCTGGTCACCTCCTCCCCATGCTGTGCTGCCCAGTGCAGTAGTCTGGGAGCTGACCTTGTTCGTGAAGACAGAGGCAAAAAAAGCATTGAGTACATTAGCTTTTTCCATATCCTCTGTCACTAGGTTGCCTCCCTCATTCAGTAAGGGGCCCACACTTTCCTTGACTTTCTTCTTGTTGCTAACATACCTGAAGAAACCCTTCTTGTTACTCTTAACATCTCTTGCTAGCTGCAACTCCAGGTGTGATTTGGCCTTCCTGATTTCACTCCTGCAAGCCCGAGCAATATTTTTATACTCATCCCTGGTCATTTGTCTTAATATCAATGAGCTTACTGTGCATGCCACAGTGAAATAAAACTAATGTTACCACTGTGCATACTTTATCAGTACATTTACAAACCATTCTTACCAGATGTCTTGCTTTGTTTGAACTATTAATTCCCAATTGATGGCCCTCGTCCCTTCACAGACATAGGTGAATATTTGGACCCTGGCAAAGCCCTACTGAAATCAGTGGGTTGCCACATAGGTGCAGATATCGCCTTGACTTCATGTATTCAATTGCAGGATTTGGGTCTATATTAGCAGCTACCTTCTAGCCAGAAAATTCATTCACAAATGTGTTACTGATGTGTGTCAATGCACATTTTGCGGTAATAGTGACAATCTCCAGTGGGCAAATTTCTAGAGGGAAAGGAAAAAATCTGCAAAACTCAAGAGCCAAACACATCCATTACTAATTGTCTCCTGTAAAAGTTCTCGCTTGAGCTTATCAGTATGAAAACATTGAGTATATTCATAATTTTAAAGGTGTACATAATTGTGACATAGGGCATCCCTGTATTCACACCCTACACACTCCTGCAATGTGTAGTACAACTGTACAAAAAATGCCATGTGAGGTATCTTATGAGGGCTAATAACATAGTGGTTATTAATATCATGGGAAAATGCATGTGTTAACATCACATGTGAAGTTATGAATTCCCTCTGTATGAGGTTTATAGAACATGTTTAAGACCAGACAGACTAGCCTACGTAAAGATGATTAAAAATGGCTGTCCTAGATAAAGGAATATGGGTTTACCTCAATTTATGTATTAGAAATAAACAAAGCTATAGAGCTAACCAAAGGGGGTTATCCTGATCCTGAACTCGAGAGACAGAGAATTAATATGGCTCCTGCAGCGCAGAGAGGCACAGGAGGCTGTAGCTGCAGGAGGCCTTTCTGACATGTGAGACAGACAATCCCTTTGGGAACATAAAGCACACAGAGTGCCTCCAAATTTATCCTTCACCTTAGGAGACAAAGAATCCAAGTGATTTGATCTCTGTGATGGGGCCTGGCCAGGCCAGTCAATAAATTCTGGAAAGGAGACTTTGGGTGAGCGAAACCATCTTGAACAAAGACTATCTTCCTAGATTGTTTTGAACTTTTAGATGTGTGGGTTTTTTCACTTTTATTTGCTTGTAACCATCTCTACCTTGATCTTTTTTTACTTGGTATTGCTTAATCCATGCTCTTTTATTAGTAAACTCATTTTACTTTTACTAATAAACCAATTTAGTGCTGTGTTTGAAGGGAAAGCTGTATTTATCCCAATTAAATTAATAAGCTGTGATGTACTGATTCTTTAACAGAGCGGTGAACTTAATATCTTCTGTGACTGCTCAGTGGAAGGGCATGTGCAGATCAGAGAAACATCTCTGAGGAACTTGTGGGATGACATTTGGTGAGGTTTGGGCTTTGAGGAGTTTGCAGGTGAGGATGACAGATTAGTGTAGCAGGTAGCCTACAGTCTAATCTCCAGCAAAACACTCTCTTGCTGAGGCAAAGAGGTAACACAGTGGCTCACAGGTCTAGGGACCACCTGCAGTGTGTTACAATAATATAGCCTACTAGCTGAAATAAGGATATATAACCCAGACTCAGCTGAAGAGTATTTCTGTATTGCTGAGCTAGGTATGCCATTGTGTTTTCCTTACCTTATGTAAATCACATCAATACTTGGAAACAGCATTTAGGAGTCAGAGTGGTAGCCGTGTTAGTCTGTATCAGCAAAAACAACGAAGCCATTTCAGAGGTTAAAGCTAAGGTGAAAGGTGGTGGATTTCATTATCTTTTCATTATCTGTATTAAAAAAGTAGTGCTATAGCAAATTATCTGGACAGGTCTGCTTGTTCATGTTACATCTTTGTATTTCTCATGGGAACAATCAGCATTCCCTATCCACATCCCGTTACTACTTTTCCCTGTTCAAGAAACAGCCTAACTAGCTTTGTCTTTCTAATTCCACCTAGACCTTACTTAGACTGAAAAAAATTATGATTTTCTTCATCCTCAAAGGTCTTTCTTTTTCATAGTTAAAGAGTAATGGAGCTTGTGAGACCTCTTGGATTTTATGTAGGCTTAGTGATTGTCATGGTTTAAACACCACTTTTAAAAATCTAGATGGTCCTAAAAGTGACACTTTGATACCTGTAGAAGATGGATCTGACTGTGCACAATTTAATATTATTAGAAAGGGAAATATCAATTTTAACTATAGATACTCTGCCTTAAAAGCAGTAATTCCAACAATGACACCATTAAGTCATCTAGAACAAAATCTTGATCTCCCCTTGCCAAAATATTACACTTCCATTTCAAGACAAAATTTGTCATTCTTCCAGCTATCATGATATTCACACAATCATCAGATCATTGACACAAATTTAGAAATAGCCCAATGCATTAGAGGAAGTAAGGAGTTGAGTCAGAAATATTTTTTGTCGAACTCCAAGCTTAATCCAGGTTAGCTCAGGAAGTACATAAAAAACACACTCTATATAGGACACTGACTGCTGATATTCTTCTTATACAATCACAGCATGCACAGGAAACTGGAGTTGCAGATAGCTTTCTTGTACATGGGCTAAACATCTTTCTATCTAAGATACTCATCTGGCCCCCCTGTCACCATAGTATCGGAGCACCGCACAATCTTTAATGTCATTATCCTCACAATAAACCTCTGAGGCAGGGAAGTGCAATTACCTGCCTCTCTGTATCTTGTTGTAGCTTTTTTCCAGGACTCAGGAAGGGGAGGGTTCCTGTGCCCATATGAGACCCAAGTCTGAAATTCCATGTCTTCATTCAACCGAAACTCTCACTGAGTAAGAACTTCAGGACTGGGCCCAACGATAGTACTGGGATGTGGAAAATACACCCACACATTTCTGAGACCTCTCAGTGTAAGCAGAGTCTACTGAAATCTTCCCTGACAGCTAGCTGGGAAGGGGAGAGCAATCTGCATTTACATGAACACACCTACTCTGCTTAGATATTCAATAGATAAAGCAGTGTGCTGCTCAAAGTGATCAACTTTGGCTAGTGTTTGGTTATAAATCACCTTAGTATTGAATGCAGTACCAGTGCAATGCTGTTACCAATGTTGGAATTATTGTGAATAATGGGGAGCAGAACTGTGCTTAACTGGTCCCAAATGAGGGGGTCACTCTCAGCTGAAAAGACCTCATTAAGTCAGGGGCTCGAATGCCAGAGCCCTGTGAAGGGTAAGAGGGGTGGGGATAGATGTTACAGCTAGGAGGTTGTGACCCCTCCTCAAGGGTTCTCACTAAAGTGGTTTAACCTGTTCCTCCCCACTGCTCAAAGAAAGAGCTAAATAGGCTTCAACAGGAATTTATTTTGTTATTTTAAATGCTCAGTCACTGAGAACTGAAATCACTTGTGGTAGGGCCATGTTTCTGCCCAGCCTGCAAAGGCCTGAAAACCCCTAAGAGATTGATGTGCAGAGATCACAGCAGAGAGGCAGGTGACTGACAGTCAGCTGGCGAATGAGCGGCCAGCAGGGCAGCTGGTGGAGAGGTGCAGCTAGCGGCCAGCAGGGTGGCAGGCGAGTGCCCAAGCAGCGGCATGCATAAGGTGCCTCCTTACCTCCACCCAGGATGGGAGGTGAACTCTGCAGATGCACCTCTGAACTCTGGGTCTGCACTGATCAAGGACAGCAACTGTGAGTGGGGAGCAGAGAAGGGACGGGCATGTTAAAGGGACTTTGGGGTTGCCGGACTTAAGAACCTGAGGGGAAAAGGACACTGCCCAACTTACTTGGGAGCAGGTCTTTTGCTTATAGTTTGTTTATGAGCCCTGTTTGTGATTTTTTTCCCAAATTAATGCTGAATTACTTCCCTCCTTTTATTAAAAGTTTCTTTTCCACACTCGGAAGAAGTGGGGAAGTATTGCCTCTCAGAGGTGCCCTTGGGGTGGTGTGTAATTTTCCCAGGTTCCTGGGTGGGGGCTCAAGATGATTCTGTGTTGTGTCGATGGAAAGGAAGCCCTAGATATTGAACCCGACCCTGGTTGCTGCTAGCTCCGCCTGGCAGGAGGATTACAGCATCTCTTGCTGAACTCTTTGGAACCCAGCACTTTGGTGCTCCCACACTATTTTGCAAAAGAAGCAAAGCTTACCGCCACCGCTTCATCCTCCCACTTATGATAGTTACTTTAGCTGCTACAGAATGTCTGTCTCTAACTCTTTGCATGACAAAAGGAGCTTATTCACTTATTTTTAAATGACTTACATGAAAATAAGATCCTTATTAAAGTTCATCCATTGCTGCTCCTATTCCCCACCCAAAAGTCCACTTCCTATGTTTGTGCCATAACATCCACAGCGACTAATTGTGATATCACACACACAGGCTGTGATTTCAGATGGGAAATAATCCAGAGGAACAGGTTAACTCCTCAGAAACAACAATCCAGTTGTCATGCATGTGGATTGGTGTGTGTTTTGGGGTGGAGGGGGGGTGAAGCAAAAGAGGATGAGAGTGAAAAATCAGTTCAGAAAATGTTTAGTGGGATTTTTCTTAGGTAGACTGTTCATCAGATTTACCTTAAGGCATCAGTAGGTCTGTAGGTCTCACCCATTAGAATATTGGGCTATTTACCCAAATGACACAATGTGGCCTGTTTTATTTCTGTTTCAGAAAGGCAAATGACACAACCACATTTGTGTTCGAATCAGAGCAAAGACTGATTGATGGAGCTTTGAGGATGATCCCTATTTTTAACTCAGGCCAAGGATAGTCTTGCTTTTATGAGCACTGAATTCTCTCTCAATTGACCAAATACCCATCACACTAGAAAGCTGTCGTTGGTAAGGGTTTTTCAGTAATGCTACTCCCCTGATCTCCCTCCAGTGGTGTGGAAAACAGCTCGGCTGCTATTTTTGATTATCTGACACATATATTGTAATTGCCACTTGAGGTCAACCACATCAGGGTCCCATTGTGTGAGGTTCGGTACAAACATAGGAAATGACAGAGTGTGGGGGGGGGGAGGATTCATCACTGTTACAGAAAGTGTGATAGAGGCAACAGCCCAATCAATAGAGCCTAAATGCTTTTGTGGATCTGGGCTGATGTTCCACCAGGTGCGTGCTATTCCTCGTTTAACCGCATTGAAGACAGTTCTGTCCCATCAGCATTAGCAGTCATAATGCATTCAACAATCAACACCAATTGAGGAAGGTTCAGGAGGAATCTATTGCTAAGAATGGGCAAGTAATGGGTTGTCATGCAAGTGTGAGAATTTAATGGTTATAAACATGAGCATATCGGTGACTAGAGATGGTAGTAATGCTCACTGCAGAGCTGGGCAATTCACTCTAGTTAGGATTTGAATACCTTTTACTTCTACTGCCTAAAACCTCAATTTCCACAGAGAGAAAAACCTATTTTCTAACCAGCTATTGTCTGGTTTTTGTAATATGGAAAAAAATATCCACTAGGGATAAGGATGAGACCAAACTCGTTTTCATATTCCGCCCCCCCTCCAAACTTCTAACTTTATTGAAACTGTTCAACCATCCTCAGCGCCAATGTCTCTCATTATAAGATATACGTGAAGAATGCAAGGCTACCAGGGTGGAGATCACTGGAAAACTGGGCAAGGGATGTTCTCTAAATTCATAGTCTCCCAAATAAGTAAATCTTGCTGTGGGGGAGTTCAAAGTTTAGAAAGAGGTTATGATTTTTTATGTTTGAGAGGCAGTAGTACCTTGCTGTGCCCTGCAGCAGTCAGTGACTCTGCCCTGAGTCTTTGTCACACTGAAAATAAAGAACGTTGTTTAAACAGAGTTGGTTGGCTGCCTGTGAACTTCTGCTCTGCAGCAGGCTGGGAAAACACTGCACTACTTCTGAAGATTACCACACTTGGTCAAAATGAAGGACAAAAGTCTAGCTTATTCTCTTTCCTTGTGGGGCTACACTTCTTTCTTTTCTATTATTAGGCCCCGGGTGTAGCTGAAAACCTGACTAACGCTCAAAAGGCAAATAAACTACTTCTGTTGTCTTTTGTAAAGATGGTATCAGTATAATTATTTTATTCTGCCATTCAAATAACTGTTCAGCTGATCTTTGTTAGATACTGCACATTCCTTCTACCTATAAAAACACATCTGAAATCACAGTGGACTTCTTCAAATCATGTCATTATTATTTGTAACTGTTAAAGATTTAAAAATGGAATGGCTACATCACCTGACTAGGACAATGAAACAACATCTCTTACGTTGAAACAAATCTATTTACTCCAAAAAGTAGCCAACAAAAATGATGCTTATAGAAAGCAGAGCTGAGAGAATATTCAGATACATTAGTGACTATTAAACAGAATGAACTTCAGTTTGTGATTAAACAGAACTCACTGTGGGAGAAGCAGCTATGGTAACTAGATAATCAAACCAGGAAACATAAACAATGACATGTGACCCAGGTGACTATTCAGATTGACCATTCTCAATATTTAATACTCAAAGATATAGGAAAAAATAGTCAATTGCTAACAGCAATCATATTTTTCAAAAGTCGGTTTGCGGACAGTTCTAGAGAACTAGTTTCACTGAATAAATTGTTCTTTAAAAGTTATTCACCTGCCTCTATTCAAGATGGGCAGTGCCTAGAATCACATGTGCATGACTGAAACTGTTACCTGGGCTTTCTTCTAGATATGGTCCCAGTTGCCATGTATGGCCTGGATCTGAACTTCTGCAAAGTTCACGGGTGATCAGATTCAGCCTTTTGGATCAGCCTATCATGGAGATATACATAGCAGCCCTGAAGTTCAGATCTAAGAAAATATAATTTGTCCAATCACCCCTATCCCTATATGGAATTAGCAAAAGTTAAATGTTAAAGTATCCTGTGTACAAGTGCTAATACAGTTAGTCAGTATGTGTATAAACCATTCATGCCATTTTTTCCTCTTTCTTCCCCTACATCTCTCTTGTTTTGTTTATAGGCTGACCCCAATTTGTTGTCTATATTTACAGCTAAACTGCGGTCCCGTACAGGTGCAACTAAACTGACTGACAACAAAGGGGTGCTGAAGAAGTTCTCGCCTCGGATGGACAAGGCCTCACTTTCACATGAGCAGACACACTATTCTGGTTATTCCATTTTATCTTATGTCCCAAAAAATTAGTTAAATCAATCACATCATGAGTTTGTGGGATGAAGAGAGAGAACTGACTGGAGCAATTCACAGAGGAAAATCAGCCAACTGTGTAACTATTTCAGGACTTGGAAATGAAGTTAAGATGGAAAGGCTTAGGTTCCAGCTGTTGTCCCTCTGTGGACCATTTCAAATCCCAGAAGAAAACAGCTTTATGAAAATTCATCTTTTAGAAGAAGTTGAAGAGAGAGAAATCCTATATTCTGTATAATAAATTATAAAAGGTGTGGAGATAACATAACATAAGACCCAGGGGTCACCCAATGATATTCATAGGTAGCAGATTTAAAACAAATGAAAGGAAGTACTACTTCACACAATGCACAGTCAACCTGTGAAATGGGACTTTGTGAAGGCCAAAAGTATAACTGGGTTCAAAAAGAATTAGAGAAATTCATGGAGGATAGTTCCATCGGTGGCTATTAGCCAAGATGGTCAGGAATGCAATCCCATATTCTGGGTGTCCCTAAGTCTCTGACTGCCAGATGCTGGGATTGGGCAACAGAGGATAGATCACTTGATGGTTGCTCTATTCTGTTCATTCCCTTTGAAGCAGGGATGCCTAACCTACGGCCTGCGGACTAAACACCCACCAGAGCATTTCATAAGGCCCGATGCCTGCTTCAACACAATAAACTAACAGCCCATTCATTTGTGTTTTTTCATCATGTTTGCATCATTGTAGTTTACACTGTGTACATAGACAATATTGTACATAGTTTGTTTCTATCTAAATATATACAAAACAAGCTGAACTTAAAATATAAATCAATAGAGGTGACTTTAAATCATATTAAAATATGTAGAATCTGTTTGTCCCACACAAGTTTGTGCTTAGGTACATGTGGCCCTCCTATGTAATAAGGTTAAGCATCACTACTTTGAAGCATCTGGCACTGGCCACTGTCAGAAGACAGGATACTGGGCTAGATGGACCATTGGTCTGACCCAGTATGGCCATTCTTATGTTCTGCTACTGTGCATCTAAAATTCTTTTTCAAACTCTGCCTATTGTTCTCTATTTTTCATCACATGATGCACATTAATTATCAGTAAATGGAATGAATGGCTACTGTACTTTAGCATTCCACCAGCACACTATTTTCATTTGGATAACTTATTTTCTGGGTTATTAAGATAAGCACATGTCAAGGTTCCTTCCCCACTCTGAACTCTAGGGTACAGATGTGGGGACCTGCATTTTTTTTTTTACCAGCTTAGGTTAAAACTTCCCCAAGGTACAAACTATTTTACCTTTTGTCCCTGGACTTTTTTGCTGCCACCACCAAGCATCTAACAAATATAACAGGGAAAGAGCCCACTTGGAAATGTCTTTCCACCCAAAATCCCCCCCAAGCCCTACACCCCCTTTCCTGGGGAAGGCTTGATAAAAATCCTCACCAATTTGCATAGATGAACACAGACCCAAACCCTTGGATCTTAAGAACAACGAAAAAGCAATCAGGTTCTTAAAAGAAGAATTTTAATTAAAGAAAAAGTAAAAGAATCACCTCTGTAAAATCAGGATGGTAAATACCTTACAGGGTAATCAGATTCAAAACATAGAGAATCCCTCTAGGCAAAACCTTAAGTTACAAATAGACACAAAAAAACGGAATATACATTCCATTCAGCACAACTTATTTTATCAGCCATTTAAACAAAACAGAATCTAACACATATCTAACTAGATTGCTTACTGACTTTTTACAGGAGTTCTGACCTGCCTTCCTGCTCTCGTCCTGGCAAAAAAAACCACAGAGACAGAGAGAACCCTTTGTTTCCTCACCCTCCAGCTTTGAAAGTATCTTGTCTCCTCATTGGTCATTTTGGTCAGGTGCCAGCAAGGTTGTCTTAGCTTCTTAACCCTTTACAGGTGAAAGGGTTTTTCCTCTGGCCAGGAGGGATTTAAAGGTGTTTACCCTTCCCTTTATATTTATGACAGCACATAATTAATAAAGCTGCCCAGAATGGGCTGAGTTGAATTCAGATGATGGAAAGCACTGCCATTTCTATCAAGTACGAAGCATTCAAGCTTTGAAAGATGAAAGACAGTCTGAAAAATCCAAGTTTGAGTTCAAATCTAGGGGTTGGAGCACTGATGTTCTCCAGAAAACTACTCCCCAAGTCTATGTAGAAGACTAGGTGCCAAGAGAAATTAGGGGGGAAACAAGGCTTATACCTCTACCTGATTTCAGAACAATGAAAGATTAAGAACTTTCCAAACACATTTTTGAATAACAAAACTAGAACTATTATAAAGCAAAAAACTGCAGATATATATGATTTAGCATTTTTAAAAAAAAATCTAAACCACTTCCACATCTATTTATATTTTAGCTGTTAGAGGTCTTGACCACAAGTACTTAATGCTGAGCAAACACATAAGAGTCCCAAAGAGTTTTCAGTCTAAATACAAAAGGTGAAAGGAAATATTTTCCTCCTTATAGAGGGAGAAACCGAGGCACATATTCAAAGACTTGCCCGAAGTCATGTTGAAAGTCTGTGGCACAGTCAGGATCTGAACCCACCTAAATCCCATTAAGTGCCTTCATCATCCCTCCTCTCACATAGTAAGAAATACAGTAAAATATTTAATTAGGAAAAATAAAAATGTCACCTTTGATTGAAAGTCTCTTTTAATTTGAAATGGTGTATTTTAAAATGAAAAGAATTTGGGAACTTTCATTCCCTCTTGCTAGACACATCACCTTCCCTCTTTGGCACTAGCTTCCATTCATAGCCTGTGAATCCTGAGTTTGAAGTTTACATCACATTGCAACGCCTTTCCTCTTCATGCAGGTCAAACATTGTTTTGTTTCTGGTTCATTGGTAGTTGCCTTTTAATATAGGGTGGGACAGTTTGTGGGCTCTGTATGTTTAATAAATATGATCTATTGACTACAACAGTAAGTTGCCATTGGATAAGACAGTAAGTAAAGGTACAATGTATTAAACAAATCATGACAATCTGAATCAGTTCTCCTTTCTTCTGAACAATGTAGCACTGAGTCTTACACTGGGTGAAATTTAGTCTGCATGAGGCCTATTCACCTGTTAAATTCCACATACCCAGAGGGCTTCACATGGCCTTAAGTAGGGTGTAGGCTTTGCCCATGTCCTCTGAACAGAAATAAACTTCAGGCACTGCTGCAAGTAAATTCTGTGTGACCTTTTTTAAAACTTATGTCACTCCATTTAAAATGGTACTGACAAGAAAGTAAAACAGTGGAGGGAAGTGCCTAAATCTCATTGGCTTTAAAGGGGACTTAAACGCCTAATTCATTTAGGTGCTTTTGAAAAGTTTATCCTGTATAAAAAGTAATGTGCTTTTTTTTCAGGTGCTTACAATTTTATAACTGAAATTATTCTACAGAAGGAACAAGAGAGAGAGCAGTAGGAACTACTGTTATGATCTGAGCCTGAGTCCATTCTGGCCTTATCAAGCCTGTTCTCCTGGATAACACAGGCAAAAGAATTTCACACAGTAATTCCTGAATCAAGATTACATCTTGTAGTTGAACCAAAGAATAGTTTTTAGACAGACATCCAATTAGATCCGTTACCGGCACTGCTTCTTCCTGTCATTCCCTGGAGCCATTTTAAAAATAAAGCGAATGTGGTTTAAAATCTTTTAAGCATTTTCAGTTACTCTTTGCACTTGGACCTTTTAGTGCAAAAGGAAGAGAGCGCAGGTGTTCACACTCCAAACGCAGAAAAGAGTTTGTTACTACTGAACAGCAGAAGTGTTCATTTCCAGTTTAATTGGCAATAATGTAGAGGTGCTTGAGGTAAATAAAACAATTCTCAGGAGACTGACCACCCATGTGCTTAATGGAGTTCATCTTGTTGTAAGATGGAGCAAAATTTTACATGGTAGCATAACTGGTAGGACTTTGCAGCAATTCACACACAGCTATTTTCTGAATGAGAAAGAGTCCTCATTCTCCCTTGCCTTGCACCTTGTGTAGCAGCCACTTACCTCAACTCAGAATATCAGTGTAAAATCCTATAAGTGTGCAAGGCATGGAGAATAAGGCCCTGAAAGTTTAAGGGCAAGTATCTGCAGCAGAGCTGCTAATCCCCCTTGAAAGGATAGGCTCATGTCCAATTACAGTTTTTTCAAGGCAGCTGGGAAAGCCATTATATCCAAGGGCAATCAGAATGGTGCAGCAGTGATAATCCTGAAAGCATTAGGAAATCTTTGATTAAATGATATATTGGGCAAAGAATAAAATTGCTTCTCTATCTGGAAGGCTGCTTGGTTGGTTTTTAATTAAAATGAATTAATATGGTGTTCTCATTTGTAAAATCAAAATGAAAGGGGAAAAAAATAAAGCAAAGGCATTTAAGTCAGGAAAACACCCATTGATTTTTTTCCCTTTTGCCTGATTGTGGCTGCTCTGTTATAAAATCCCTTTGTTTCCTAGTGTAATCGGGTTGATTAAAATCCTGTAAAGAATTAAACTGCTGCACAGACTTCCAAACCTACACTGGAATGTCTCTTCTCCAATGTGTGCGCATTGTCTTTTCAACTGCTTTGTTTTAAATTATTCTTTTCCCTTCATTGCCCCTGAAAGCGCATTACTAGATTTATTAAACCAAAGCCGAATAAGTGCATGGATAAAGACACACCGATTGCCTCAACACATGTTGTTCTTGCAAAGATGACTGTGCTTGCATTTCTAAACCGCTGGCTGCTGCTGAACTGCAAACAAAACCAGTAAGAAAATAAAGCCTTGCTGAACTAAAAGAAAATGCCATATTTTCCCTCTATGAAATGCTGAATAGTTATTATGGCCCAGACTAGCTAGTCCAGACTAAGGGACAAAGTGTTGCAGCATGACTCTAGAGCTACCCAGGAGGCTTCCCAGTGCTCCAGGGAGGGAACTGAACCGTGCTGAGTCTGTATCTGTTGCCTTGTATATGCTGCCATGCACTGGAGAGAGAAGGTGGGTGGGGTAATATCTTTTATTGGCCCAACTTCTGTTGGTGAGAGAGACACGCCGCACAGCGCTCAAAAGCTGCTCTCTTGCCAGCAGAAGTTGGGCCAATAAAAGACATTGCCTCACTCACCTTGTCTGTCTAATATTCTGGGACCAACATGGCCGCAGCAATGCACTAGCACAGCTGAACCACTGCATGAGTTGGTGGGGGGGTGGACACAAGTCCACTTCCATAGATTCATAGATACTAAGGTCAGAAGGGACCATTATGATCATCTAGTCCGACCTCCTGCACAACGCAGGCCACAGAATCTCACCCACCCACTCCTGCGATAAACCTCTCACCTATGTCTGAGCTATTGAAGTCCTCAAATCATGGTTTAAAGACTTCAAGGAGCAGAGAATCCTCCAGCAAGTGACCCGTGCCCCATGCTACAGAGGAAGGAGAAAAACCTCCAGGGCCTCTTCCACTTCCCCTCCACTCTCTACTGCCCCTTGTCGTCATCTGTGTGGGGGAAGAGGTGGAGAGAACACAGCAGTTCTATGGATCCCGCTACACCTTGCCTGCTGGAAGTTATTGTACGGTGCACCTAACTCCCTTGCCAATGTACAGGAGAGGCTATAAATTAGGCTCTAAAATAGCATTAAAGCATTTTGACCATTTTCTTTATCCCAGAGCTTTAGGCAATCTTTCAGCTATGCTGGGCTCAGGCCATTGAGTTTCTCAAAGGTGAAGACCTTTAACTTGACTCAGTATTTTATGGCAAGCTAGTGCAGAGAGGGGAGGATAGGATGATGTTCTTGCAGTAGCCAGTGTTGCTGAGGAGACATCCTGCATCATTCTGGATTAGTTGGAATATCCTAAAGTTGGAATATCCCTGATCGATTCATGCCCAAGCATTTGTAAGGGAATGCCTATGGTGGCTAACTTTGCTATCCTCAAAGAGTGATAACCTCCCACTTAATTCTGTGGGAGCAAAGCTAGGTCAGTGCTGAGCCCTTTTGAAAATCCCATCCATACTGTAGAGATAGGATAGGATTTTCACAAGCATCTAAGAGAGTGGGGTACCCTGAATCCTATTACAAGTAGAAGTTGAGCACCTAACTCCACTAAGTACCTTTAAAATTTCCACCCACAGTCTAAGCAACTCATTCTGATCTCAGTCATGTGTGCATCAGCTTGCAGTATGTAGCCATTGTTATGGTAGTAACGTCCAATGGTAATAAAGGGTGTAAGATTGTTTCCGTCACACATCAGTGGGTATCTCTTGTATTCTAACTGAATATTGCCTACACACTCTAGTAATGTATGACTCCATCATGTGCTAATTTTACTAAACTGTGGTTGTATCATGCTCCCATATTAATACCCATACCAAATTCTAAATGTTCAGATGGGAGTGCTTCTCAGCTTTGGAGGAATTCTTCACCCAGTAACTTTGTGTGCTCCAATATTCAGTTCCAAAAACCTCAAGTCAAGCAAAATAGACAATACTACAGTCATCAACAATACAAACCTTTTTCGTAAGGAGCACAGGTTTCAATTATGTCATCATAAATAAGTTCTGCTAGGACATGCCTGAGGGAAGTGAAGGGATTAATTTAAATTATATAGTTTCCAATATTGCCTCTGATGCTATTTAGTTTAAATTTACCAGACTCCCTAGCAGCAGACTATGTACATTACAAGTCTTACTGAGTGCCCCAGTTGGGTTAATTTTTGTGCAGCAATCTGGAATGTGGGCAATAAACTGTCTATTACTCTTATGTCTTTGGTTTTGATGTGGGAAATTAATGACAGTATTTTTGTGCGGGAATCTTTTAACGGCTATCATGAACGACAAACCTGGTTAAAGTTGATAGGTGTTTTAAGCACCCTTCATTCAGGCAACATGGAAGGCACAATTAAATGCCCTTTTGCGGGGTGATAAATGAAAAAATAGAAGCCACCATCCATAGCCTGGACAGCATGTCAGGGTCTGAGACGGTAAGCCATGTGGACCGAGGGACTTCCATGGGGACTGACTGCCAAGGCAAGGGGGATTGCTTGCTTGCATGCATGTCCCTGTATTTGTGAGAGAGCACAACCAGAAAACCAGCATACAGTGAGAGAAGTGGTGGAGAGCATGGCCATGTAGGGGAGCAGAGAAAGAAGACCCTGGAGCACAGGATTTGCTGGAAATGCAGACTTGGAAATTGTAAACAAGGAACCTACTTCCTGTTTGTTCTTACTGTGTTCATGGAAACAAGACTTTGTGCATTCCTTGTAAACAAACAGGATTGCACCAAAGAAATACCTGACTTGGTTCTCCTCCTAACCTGGCCAGGTGCCATTATTGGCTAACCACGTGGGCCAAAAAATGGCAACATTATAGTCTAACGAACATTTTTAAAAAAAATCTCTGGTATAAATTGATTTGTCTTCCACGGTTGAGAAAAAAAATATTTTATTCAACACTTTGAGCACTTTCAGAGCTTCCAAGTGACAGGATATATTATATGCTTCTACATTTAAACCTCTGCTGCTTACTGGACCAACTAGCATCATAGACCACCCAATATTAACCATCACTGTCATTTCACATAGGAGCTGGTTACTAATCTAAAATTTGGGGAAAAAATGACTAAAATCTACTTTTGAAACTTTTCCTTTCTTATTTATAGAAGGCTGACTTTTTTACTCTCTGCCCATCCAAAAGATCAGTTCAAAAAGCAGCTAGGGACCTGATGAATTTCCACATCACATTTTCTGAAGCCGGTCTTCATTCACCTCAAACCAATTGCTATATAATAATATATATTCTGATAAAAAAAATCCAAATAATGGTCTTCCTGCTGGGACTGCTTATGGATGATTAATACCATACCATAACTGTTTCTGTGATCAGATTACTGTAACACATTGCCTAGATTCTTTTCAACTGCTAGCTTTGATACAGTTAATAAAATATGGTGCTGTGTTGGCAGAATCGCTTGGGAATCTCTCATTTTGGTTTTTTTAAAAATAAATCTCAAATTTAAAACTTGATAAAATTATCGGCTTCCTGAGGCAGGCTCCTACCATGCCAGATAAGCGGTGGATTGCTCAAGGCATTTTTAATCATCGTTTTGCATGGAGAGGGATGTTCCTGCCTCTTGGAAGCTCAGCAAATCAGGTAGTTTGTCAACTGTAAGGGCCCTAATCCTGTATCAATATCTGGTGGTGCGCATCCTGGTGTGTGTGCAGGAATCCATTGAAAGGTGTCTTGCTCACCAAAAGCTCACAGACTATCCCCAGCAATCTGTTTCCAAACATACATTATATTTTTATTGTAATTTAACTATTCTCTTTTGACTGCAAAGTAGACTTAGATGGGATCTAGATCAAACAATAGAAAAGGGAAAAATCTGAGTATGGGTCACAACTGATCATATTAAAAACATTTTGGAAACATGCTATCGAAGTGGGGAGGGACACAGTGCGTTAGACTAAGTCACTTTTTTTAAAATCCTGAGTTCATAGAATCATAGAATATTAGTGTTGGAAGGGACCTCAGGAGTTTTGCCCCAGATCCCTAAATGGCCCCCTCAAGGATTGAACTCACAAGCCTGGGTTTAGCAGGCCAATGCTCAAACCACTGTTATTGCACCTTGTTTTAAAATTAGGCCCTGATCCTGTAAATATTCATGCTATGAACTTGGTAGCACAACGCAGGCATAGAAAGCTGTATGGCAGTGCACATGTGTGTCTGCAGGGACGGGAACCCTAGACTCAGGCAGAGACTGTCCTACTACCATGTGAGTTAGCACCGAGCACAATGGGGGGCTGATCCTGACTGGAGCCTCTGGGCACTACCATAAAAAAACTAATAGTAGCCTTTAAATCCTGGTACCACATAGCCATGGAGCCACGCATGCTCCTTATTACATTTTGCAAATCTTAGATATTACAAATAGGACATTTTATCATTGAAAATAGTCAGATCCCAAACACCTTTGGCTGTAAAGCACACAGGAAAATTCTTAATCAATATGGCTTTTTTATTGATTGATTGCACTTAAAACAGGGAATACAATAGACTGACCAGCAAAATGAAAAAACATAATCAGAAAAGGCTTTTTAAGTCAGAGGCTCTGCCTCTTGAGTCATCGGATTTCGATATTTCTTTTGAGATCATTATATATTTCACAGTAATTTAATATATAATATACCTTTGATATGCGTGACCAGTTGAACAATACTTCATGAAAAATTATACATAACTTTCTAAATATTTTATAAATCAGATATTTAGCAAATACATTTTATTCCTAATTTTAGAATGTAAAAGTTCACCCACGCAAGGTGAAAGATGGATTTTTTATAGGTGTTGGGTTTAAACTAACCAACCATTCTCTACTCCAGCTCAAAGTGCAATCACTTATACACCAGAGTAACTTTACATGGGTGATTAGTACAATTGTGTCTTCACTGGGACTGCTCATGTGTGATGCTACTCGTGCACATAACACCCTGCTCCTGCAAAGGCCAATGCGCATGCATCACTTTGCACACTGAGTAATCCCAGAGAGATCAATAGAACTACTCAGTGTATGTAAAATTTAAGGTGTGCACAAGTCTTTGCAAGATCAGGGACTAATTCTTTTCAAAGATCACAGCCCAAATGTGCACTTGCAAAAAAATGTTTGTTTTTGTTTTTCATGGAACAAAAGAAAATCTCTTCAAATTCACACATTACAAAACATTCCGCATGTGCATTGTACATGGCAATTTTTTCCACTTATCCCGACCTGGAGCCTAATGTTTGAACATTGGACGAACAAACATATTAAGAATGATATTCATTTAAAGTAAAAAGAACACTAATAGGACCTCTTCCATCCTTCCCAGCACTGGAAAGTATAGTAACATCTGTTGGTGAGAGAAATGCACCGATTTTTCAATATTCTCCGAAAACTTACCCAGAAGTGCAATTTAGAAGCTGCAGGAGCTAAATATGTTTGATAAAGTCATTTGGCAGGATAGACATAGTTGGTGGACTGACAATATTACACTTGTTATAGCAAGACACTGGTGATACACAGGCACAATAGGAAAGCAGATCAGAGCTATAAAAGGCACTACTCAGATAGTGGTAGTGAGAAGAGACTTCATGAGGCATTATTATGATTTTAATTATCTTTGGTTAACATATGTCTAAGAATGCGTTTCATTATTTTGTTCTGCTTTCCTGAGAGCATTAGGCAAACAAAAGAAATTTACCAGACTCCCCAGCAGCAAAGAAAACCGACTGTTGCAAAACTGTTTTTGCATACTCGAGAGATAAGCCTCTGGGGTGAAATCCTGGCCCCATTTATGTAAGTGTCAAAACTCCTACTGACTTCAATGGGGCCAAGATTTCACCCCTGAACTTTAAGCTGCTTATTCAAAGTGAACTTGAATAATGTCAATATTCGTGTCCTGAGCATGAATGTGTTCGACCGTCAATTTACTAAAACCGTAACTTAACAGCAACTCTATCATGCATGTAGTTCCATGTAATTCAATAGGACTTACTCAAACAAGGAGTCCTGATTTCTGCAATTAAAGGCCCTATAAGAAATACTGGCCATCTTAATGACATCTTTGGCAAATAACTTCAGGAAAAAAAATTACTACTGTGCACTTCAGTGGCATGGAACTCAGAGGTAGTTGGCAACTGGTTTTTGCTTCCTGAAGAAAATTGACTTTTTAGTGAAATATTTTGTCCCCAAAAATTATTTTGATTCAGAAATACTGTTGCAGTGCCGCATGGGAGACATAGTTCTGGTCCCTCATGCCCCCATTTTCCTCTATAGACTGGGCTTCGTGGGCAGACTACATTTCCCCGGTGTATCACCCCCTTTCATAAGAGGCACGGAAAACAAGACAACTGTAATGAAAAATTGTATTCAATAAAAAATTGGATTTTGACTAAAGCCGTTTTTGCTGGAAAAATTTAAATCAGCCTTACTCAGTAACCTCTACCCCCTGTTTTTATACTGATAATATTCTTTTAAAAGCCAAACCATTTAAAGGGGAAGATTTTTTTTAAACTACTACAGTAAAACTTCTGTCAGTGTGAAATTATTCTTCTATGTAAAAATCAGTTAAGCGCTGTACAGTGTACCTAAAACCCACTTCTATATATTTCCTTGGGCAAGAGATTATTTTTGTTTGCTTTTCTTTCCTAACTACTTCATAATAAAGCTTACCACAATAGAAAACATGCTTTTATGAACATTATCAATGGAAATCAGATGAAGGACTTAATTGCCTGATTACATACCACATCTGGAAAGTTATCTGCATCTGAATATCTCTTGTGAGGCAAACAGGCCAAACATTGTAGATGCTAAGTTCTTGAGTCTCTTCTCCCCCTTTCCTAATGGATACAGGTGGATTTCACCTCTGTGTACAGGGCCAGTACACGCAGAAGTGGTGATAGCCCATTCATAGACTATCACTGTCGGAAGGGACCTCAGGAGGTCATCTAGTCCAACCCCCTGCTCAAAGCAGGACCAATCCCCAATTTTTGCCTCAGATCCCTAAATGTCCCCCTCAAGGATTGAACTCACAACCCTGGGTTTAGCAGGCCAATGCTCAACCCACTAAGTTATCCCTCCCTCTGGTTGGGGACCCTAAGCAGGAATATTCCCTACCCCCGCCCTCCAACACACACACCGCATACTACTAAAGTGAATAAGGGGCCCTCTTGAGCTGCTCGAGGCCCTGATCAATTGGTTAGTCCGCTAATGCCTAGCGCTAGCACGGAGTACCACTTACATCTCATTAAACCCTAGCTCATAGCGCTCAAGTGGGACTTAGATAGTGTGTGGAGCTTTCATGAGGTGTGAATGGTGCAGCTTCCTTGTTCAGGCCCTGTATACAAGGGTGACATACACCCCGTGTGTGTAAATGTGTGCCTGTTAGGAACAGGAATCAAGACTACACATAATAATGCAATTATTCTAGTGTTTCCCAGTGACAGGGATTCCCTGCTCTAGCCCCATTTCCACTAGTAGATTTTCGCCATATGGTGCTATTAAGGCACTCATGAAGAATGCCCAGGATTTGACAAGTAATCTTTGTGTTTAGTCAGTGCAGGTGGAAACAATGAAGAGCTATTCCAACCTCAGGCATTGATCTGACTTCTTAAATTGAATTGATATAAAATCTAGTGTCTTAACATCATGCAAAATCATTTATGGCATGCTATGCAATAACACCGTATGTTATCAAAATGCTGTATTGCACAGGAGATCAGCGCTGGCTATGTAGCAGTTCTCGTGAACTAAACAAATCTGGAAGGACTGAATTTTGTATGGGAACATTTTGCTCAGCCCTCCTGCAAAGCAATAGATTACAATTGGATTCTACCATTTTCCTCTTGCTAAACTATAAATCAGGAAGTGGAATGAGTAACGGCAGCAATCCATCAACAGCAATCCAATCATGGAGTGTCAATTTTTTTCCTGAATCCTCTCCTTTCTCTTGTCCAATGTTTAAGGCTTCCAAACCATAAACAGACAATGATTAGATCTGTGCAGGTCACCCACCCAGATGATGAAGATGCATTAAAAAAATAAAACCTCTCTATATTGCTGAATGTTGCTCTGAAGCTGTAGCAGTGGGTTAAAGTTCAGAAACAGCAGTTTATATATATATATATAAAAAAAACCTCTTGGCACTGGATTTAAAAAGACCATCTACCATAACCGACAGGATTCTGAACCTCTATTCATGGTTGAATTTACTGGGCAATTGAAAGCTTTACGGAACTCCTCGAAGTTGCTCATTGCACCAATAACTCTAAAGAAAGAAACAAAACACAACATCTAAGTTATTTGAAATGAAACATCGCAGATCCTGCAGAGTTCTGCTGAACTTTAAAGTTTCAGATTTTTTTCTATTTGTGGAAGTTACATTTTCTGTTCTCTTTATTCTCAGACATTGGAAAAGTTTTGTATTTCAAGGAAAGTTTTCCTTTAAATTAACATCGGGCCAACATTGTTTTACCCAAAGTATTGAGAAGGACCTGCAAGAAACTCCAGTGAAGTCAGTGGGATTTTGTAGAATAAAATGCTATTTTACAGAGTAAGGGTGTCCAAATCTAGATCGTAGCATTCAGGAAAGGTGCCAGCTTAACAGGCTAATGGAATGGAATTTGTCTTTTGTCACTCAACAAACAAGGGCAGCACAGAAAACAGGAGTATAGACTCCCTTACACTGTCCTGGCAATGTCTACATGCCAACCTGAAGAGACCACCTCCAGTTGAGACAATAGTTCCCTCTCTCTATGCACATAGTTCTTGACTTCTCTTTCCTGCCCTCCCTTATTTCATGTCAGCTAGGATTATTTTACCATTGCTAAAATTACATTTTGTTGACTCCTAGTAGTTTTTAATCTCTTAATACTTACTAATGTGAAGTTTGAAATGGTACTAAAATAAGTGAAAGTCTGGGCTAATGGCAGACGTGTATCTACTAAGCAATTAATCATGTATCTCTTTCACCTTGGCTCTGCAGTGAAGTAGCACTTTTTCTCCGCTGCATACCATCAGCCTTTCAGTGTAGCTCAGCATGGTGGAAAAGAAATTCCCATCACACTGATTGGACTTTCTGCTAGTAGGGATACTTGCAGTGCAAAAAATGCCTAAAGGTCAGTTTTGTGGAGAGAACTACAATATACTATTAGGCTGCAAATAAAATATCAGGAAACATTAAGCTTTCAGATAACATATTCAGGGCCTGCATTTAGAAACTTTGAAGTCAGTGCAAGTTCTGCTTGCAGTATCAGCCACTTAATTGAGACACACCTATTGCAAATTAATAGCCACTACTAATTACTGAAAATATAGTTACAGTCAATAAATATAACTAATGGCAAAGAGTACATAGTGAGGAAAGACTATTCAAGGATGAAATCATGTATCCATAGGGTTTTATATTGCCATCCCTCATCATAGTATCTGAGACCTTCTATGTAAAATTGATGGCAATAACAAAGTCCCTGGAATCTCTGGGACTTCTCCCTTCTTGAGGTAAAACCGCTGCTTGAGGTAGGGGGGTTGGTTTTGATTTGTCAGATGTTATTAATTTCACAGGAATATCACTGTTGAGTCCCAGTCTTATGGTAAAAAGATGCCTTTTGAAAGAGGAAGGTTTTTTAGCATTTGCTAAAGATGGTCAGATTCTGGATTCACCTAATCTTCTCTAGAAGTTTGTTCCATAACCTGATAACATCAGCTGAGAATGCTTTTGTCCAAAATCACTGTGGTCCTCAGGGACATGGAAACTTTCCATGGCCAACCTGAGATTCACAGAGACCAGAGGCAAACAAGCTATTTTAGATTCTAGGCCTGGACAATGGAACACCCCCAAAGGAGATCAGAACAAGATCTAGTCTGACCATTTTCCAAGAGTGGTGCAAAACGCACATTTTTGCAGAAGCCTATCCCCAATAACGGAAGTGGAGATAATAAAAATATTCAAGTACAAATAACTAAATGCTAGAACAATAAGAGCAGCACCCACTTTTGCATTGATTCCTTTACCTCTTTCAGTTCCTATATTTCTGCAGTTAGACACTGTATTGTCTCTGTAGGTACCTTAGCAGAGCCGTAACTACGCATTTTAGTGCCAGGGCAAACAATCATATTTGCACCAGTGGTGCAGGAACTAAGGGTGCTGCCCTGGCTTGAAGTAGTAATAACAAACACCAAATACATGGTTTCCATAGTTTCCATCAGCAGTATCCCCACTATAAAAATTGTTCCGGCACCCCTGATTTGCGCCCCCTAAAGGTGATTGGGGGAGGTTGCACACGGGCTCATGTGTCTCCCCAAATTTCTGCCTCCCATTTAGCACAGAGGTTTTCACACTGTGGGATGCACCTCCCTAGGGCAATGTGCCCTACAGTTTGAAAACCATTGCCTCCTGCCAGGAGCCGACAGATCAAAAGCTATTGGCCTGCTTGGGCCCCTGGCTCTCCATGCTGTGGTAGCAGGTGCTCTGGTCAGCTGCCTGGCAGCTCTCTCTGCCCTGCTTCCTGAGCCAGCTGCCTCTGGTGGCCAGGCTCACAGTCATACAGCCTGAGCTCTGAGCTCAGCCATGCAAGCCCGGTGCCCACTCCAAGCACTGGGGGACAGCTGCTCCCGCCAGCTCCAGAAACCAAGCCTGTGAGAATGCAGCGACTCCTAGGGTTACCATATTTCAAGATCCCAAATAAAGGACACTGCCTGGGGGAGGAGGAGTTGGAGAGGGTATTTGGGGGGCGCTGGAGGGGGTACCTGTGGCAAGGGTACCCACTGGAGGTAGGCTGCCAGTGCTGGGGAGAGATGGTCTGGCTTAACAGGGGAGCCCCAGCTGCTGCCAAGGGGATGTTGCGTTGGGTTCTTGCTTCCCACCCCTCATTCCCCTATCCCCTTCTCTTCCCCATCCCATCCCCCTCCCACCACTCCCACATCCCCCTCCACCCGCCCCATTCCTCTCTTCCCCATCCCCACTGTCCGCTGCCCTATCCCATCTCCCTCCCTTCCCCACTGCATCTTTCCCCGACCTCACCCACTTTCCCCAATATGCCCCCTGTGGGCATTTACCATTGTACAGAAAACAAGATGGTGACCATATAGGGCACCCACCAAACATAGAAGGGGAAGACAACTGGCACTAGGACCCAGGAGGCAGTGTCCAGCTGCGGAGGCACGAGCGCTCAGCAGGAGAAGCCGCTTCATACCACCTCCTCTGCTTCCAGCCTGGGCCTCTGTTTGGGGGAGCAATGCCCCTGGCGCCCGAAACTATGCCCATGGACTCCGGCCAACGCTGCTGGGCTCAATCCTGCGGAGTGGGGGGCTGTCGCAGCTGGGCCTGATCTTGCGCTGCCCCATTTTTGCACCCCCACCAGGTCTGCACCCTGGGCAGTTGCCCCTCTTGCCCCACCCTAGTTACAGCTGTGTACTTTAGACAGATATATTATTTACTGAAAGAAAAGGAGGACTTGCGGCACCTTAGAGACTAACCAATTTATTTGAGCATAAGCTTTCGTGAGCTACAGCTCACTTCATCGGATGCATGCAGTGGAATATACAGTGGGGGGATTTTATATACACAGAGAACATGAAACAATGGGTGTTACCATACACACTGTAAGGAGAGTGATCAGGTAAGGTGAGCTATTACCAGCAGGAGAGAAAAAAACCCTTTTGTAGTGATAATCAAAGTGGGCCGTTTCCAGCAGTTGACAAGAACGTGTGAGGAACAGTATGGGGGGAAAATAAACATGGGGAAATAGTTTCACTTTGTGTAATGACACATCTACTCCCAGTCTTTATTCAGGCCTAAGTTAATGGTGTCCAGTTTGCAAATTAATTCCAATTCAGCAGTCTCTCGTTGGAGTCTGTTTTTGAAGTTTTTTTTGTTGAAGAATTGCCACTTTTAGGTCTGTAATCGAGTGACCAGAGAGATTGAAGTGTTCTCCGACTGGTTTTTGAATGGTTTTGAATTCTTGACGTCTGATTTGTGTCCATTTATTCTTTTATGAAGAGACTGTCCGGTTTGGCCAAACCTTGATTATCACTACAAAAGGTTTGTTTTCTCTCCTGCTGGTAATAGCTCACCTTACCTGATCACTCTCATTACAGTGTGTATGGTAACACCCTTTGTTTCATGTTCTCTGTGTATATAAAATCTCCCCACTGTATTTTCCACTGCATGCATCCGATGAAGAGAGCTGTAGCTCACGAAAGCTTATGCTCAAATAAATCTGTTAGTCTCTAAGGTGCCACAAGTACTCCTTTTCTTTTTGCAGATACATACTTACACGGCTGCTACTCTGAAACCTGTCATATTATTTACTCTACCTGAATTGAGGAGGGCTGTGAACTCCAGTATGGATTTGCTCTCTTGCAGACTCTGGTCTGAAGGAGTTGCATCTCACCTAACGAAGAAAAGACAAACATGTACATTATTTGGGGGACACAGTTTTCAAAACGTAGCTGATCCTTCTACATGTATTAGTGTAATATATATGAGATGGGCAGGAACAATACCACACCCATTTTCCTTCACCTCCACTGGCTTCCTAGTCATCTCTGTATCTAATTTAAAGCAATTCTGATTTTCAAACACTCTCCAGGGATTCAAGTCTCTAACCACTGCTGTTCCCCATCTGCTCACTTAGCTCATCTAATGCTAGCTTCCTTGATTGTCCTTTCCCTTGAGAATCATTGTAATTGAGGGTCGCCGCTTGTCTTGTGCTGCACCATCTGGAACTCTCTTTCCCCTCCCTTTTAACCACTGTGTATCTTCTTGGTTTTAAACCTCTAAAGCAGGGGTCTCAAACACACGGCCCGCCGAGTCCTTTGCTGCGGCCTGCCAAGCTCTCTGTGCGCCCCCTCCCCCCACCAAGCTATTTCCTATGGCTGCCAAGCTCCCCTTACCCATCGCCAACCCTCCCTCCCAGCACGCTGCATCCCCACTCCTCTGCCTACCTCCAGGCGCTTCCCACCACCAAACAGCTGTTTGGTGGTACTTAGTGCTTTCCAGGAGGGAGGGGGAAGAGCGGGGAGCCATGCACTCAGGGGAGGAGGCGGAGAAGAGGTGGGGCAGGGATTTGTGGAATGGGTTGGAATAGGAGCAGGGAGGGGGTGGAGTTGGAGTGGGGACTTTGGGGAAGGGGTTGGAATGGTGGTGGGGAAGGGGTGGGAAGAGGCGGGGCAGGGGCAGGGCCTCATGGAAGGGGTGGAGTGGGGCAGGGCTGGGGGTAGCGGGGTGGGGGGGGGGGGTGTGTCAGTGATACGGCCCTCGGGTCAATGTACTAGTCCTCATGTGGCCCTCGTGATCATTTGAGTTTGAGATCCCTGCTCTAAAGTGTATATTAAAGATGTGATATAATGATGTTTCTTGTCCCTATCAACTGTAGACATTACCTAACACATTACTTCATTGTTTTCAATACTGATTCCTAATGTATTTTCCAAGTTTCCTTTAATGCCCCTTAATTTTCAGCTCCTAAGGTCATATCTGACCCAATTATGAGTGACCACAAAGGAAGCTATGGACAATATATGCAAATACTGAATTATCCTCTTGTCTACTATACCCAGTACACCCTAACAGACCTTGTGAGTTGCTCAAGCACCTAATCCTTTGTATGAAATAAGATGAATTCAAGGATATTTAATGTCCATACCGGTGTCTCTTTTCGAAAAGTGTGCTGAATATACAAAGGGCACCGAAAGGCAATCTTAATGCACAGCAGACAAAGTGAACAAACTTTCCAAGATTTCTCTCTCCTCCATTGCTTGGTTTCACTGAACAACATGCCCAATACATCAGACTTAAGACCCATTGCTCTCAAACCTCTGAAACCCTACAAAGGCCTATATAGGTGAGAAACCGAAGGGGAAGTGATTGAGAAATTGGCAGGGACAGGATGAAGGCTATTGAGAGGAAGAGGTTTACAAGAGAGGGGGATATGGCTGTCATGACAACTATGTTCAAGAGCTGGAATAATTTCAGTGGGAGAAGTAGAGGAGCCAGTAAGTTGCAAAGAAAAAGGGGGTACAAAAGTTTGGGGATGAGAAGAAAGATGAGTGAGGTCCTTGAGAGGACACAGAGGGAGAAGGAGAAGAAAAATTAGTAAGTTCAGAAAAAGGAGTCTTTATTCAACCCATTAAAATCTCTTCTTTTGGAGAAAAGGTTGGGGAGGGGGGGTTGTTTTTAAACCAAGCAGATTGTAGAGCAACCTAGTGGATACATCAACTTGAAAATGCGTTTTCTAGTACTCACATGAGCGTAACTGAGAAAGAAGAGCTGATTGTGGGTGAATTCAATGCCTGGTAACAAAGCCTCCTCTGCTCCTTGTCTCTTTTCTTCAATCCACTTCCTATAGGCCTGATTGGAGAGGTACAGTGGGTACTGTTCAGTAGATACAGAGCTCAACAGCAGTTTTTACATACTGTGTTTCAATTTTTTTCCCCTCAAGCACAAAGAAATAAAACAGCTGCCTACTGTGACATTGGCAGGCCAAGTGCCAGCTCCTGCCGAAGACCCCATGTCTCAACTGGACACTTACAGATACATAGCTGGAATTTGTCGGGATCACTTGTGGATTAATATTGATAAAATAGGCGTTTGAATTATAAGAGTGTTTAGTCTCTCACAAATGCTTGTGAATTGCTGAATGCATTAATCTTACTTGTAATATCTGTGTTCCATATTGTAATGTAATATGTGAGTGGTTGTATTGTGAGCCTCTAGGATTGTATGAATCGCCATACAGGAGAGGGACATTAGTTTGAAGACCTGCTCTTCTGCAGAAATGGTTATGCCCGTCCAGAAAGAGGAGGCCCACTGATACCAGATTGGGTGGATTTTACAACTGGAAACTCCCCACATCTGGATTGCCAACAAAAGGACTAAAGATTCTTATTCTGCTTCTGCTCTCCTCCCTGAGAAGATGAGTCATGCAAATGGACTCCTCCCATCAGCTGAGTTTTTCAGCTCAGAGCACATGGCAGGAGGGGAATTTAAAAAAAAAACAAACCAAAGGGACTATGTTGCTTGGACTTGTGGTTAGGGGGTGGAAGGTATTTCTACGCATAAGCAAAAGATCCTCAGCTGCTTAACCTGGGTTACCCCTAAAGGTCAAATAGAGCTTGCTGATTATAGCAGCCTATATTGCCTTTTGAAATATAAGACTGTAATAATTCATGTGTCTATGTTGCTTGCTTTAACCATGTAAATAATTCCCTATTTTCCCTTTCCCTATTTAATTAATCTTCAGATAGTTTACTATAGGATTGGCTACAAGCATTGTCTTGGTGTGAAACCCAAAGCGCAATTGACCTGGGGTAAGTGACTGGCTCTTTGGGATTAGGATTAACCTGAATAGCGCTGTGATTCTTGGTGTAAGAGGTCATCTGTCACAGCGATACGCTTACCTGGCCAGTGAGACAGACCCGAGTATCCAAGGGGACAGTCTGTGACTCCATGGTAAGGCTGTTAAAGTGCCTGAGAAGCTTGCACTTGGTGCAGTTGATTGGTGAGATCCAAGTTTATAACTCACAAGCAATTAGGGGATTGTGCCCTGATTGTTAACAGTCTGCTCCCTGAGATTGGTGCGCATGCTCTTGCATCACCACTGGGAATCTTACACCTACCCTGAAAGCCTCTCGCAAACCTCCATTGTCTGCAATGTTTTCTGCCAAAGTCCTCTTCCCTTTTATCTGGCAGAAAGGAAGAACATAATTCATTTGATCTGTTTCTAAACTGCATTTCAAGGCCAACCTATATATACATACAGGAAAAAAATCAAACAGAGGTTATAGGCCAGATCCTCAGCTACTGTAAATGAATAGCTCTGATGAAGAAAATTGCTTTCCTATGTGAAAAATCAAACCTTTACTCATACCATCTCTGTATTCTCCTGTGACCAGTTACTCTAGCTCTAGGGTTAGATCACAAAGGCAAAGTGGCATGAAGCAGAAACAATGCATCTGAGAATCTGGTCTGTGAAATTTGAATAAGTATCAATATTTTTTTCCATCCATGTTTTAGCTGCTCTAGTTAGATCTGGGAATTTGCAAAGTTTTCTACTTATTTGACAAACTACATTTATTTCTCCACATAACTCTTTATCTACTACTGGAGTGACAGTAATTATCAAAGTATAACATAAAACAGTAGAATTAAAAGTAGATGTCACGGAGAGAATTGAAATGGGTAGTGTACAAAATGCTTTTTACAAATCTAGAAAGAAGGTTCAAGTTCTTTTTTCTAATATTGCTTCCAGCAACCATAAAAAAATCATGTTACAAAAATTGGTGTCATCTAAATGCTGATAAACCCAATATCCTGATATTACAATATTTAATATAATCTGAAAGAACCTCTCATTTTCTGTGGAGTAGAGCACTATCTATTATCACCAGACCTATAAGGGTTCTTGAGTTATCAGATTGTATTGGTAATTCATTAGTTTTTTCCTCCAACTTTTTATACAAAAAACAACCACAGGATCAAGTTTAGAATCAAATTAATTAAAATATGATTCCAATGCAACAGCTGATAAAATGGTATGAAGCAACAGTTTGAAATGTAGGACTGGACAAATTATCAGTGGCACAATGGTCTAGTCAAAGGCCTTTGGAGTGAATGGGAATCTTTCCATTGACTTCAATGGACTCTGGATCAGATCACTAAAACGGCTGTGGCTAAAAGGGATCATGATAGTGATGGGAGAACAAGAGAATTTCTTAACACCACAGCTCTTTGGTATTGGCAAAGTCTGAAACTATATCTATTTTCATATCTACTTCTTTCATTACGCACCTTTTTGGAGACCTTTTCATTTCAAATTGAAAGAGGAGTTGAAAGAGGATGGTCCCGCTTGCATGCTTGGGGACTCTGTAGGGAAGTGTGTAATCTGGGAGCAGCAGTTAGTCAGGAAAAAGCCAGTCTAGAACAAAGTTAGGAGAGTTGTGCCTATGTCTTAGGGAGCAGCCTGCTTTGTCTCTCTCTGTGTGGGATTGTGTGTATCATTCTGAATTCTAAGAAATAAAGTAGTTTTACATTCCAGTGTTCCAAAAGGGGTATTTTATATTTTTATCTGTGTGTGCGCACACCCTGAAACATAACAAAAATGACCCTATCATAAAGTGCAATATGATGCTTCACAGAAAAGGAAGAACTAAATATCTTCACCTCAGTGAAGTCCTGTAGATGACATGACTGTGCACTAGCAGCAGTTCCTACAACTTCACAGATGAGGGAGGGTCCAAATCCTCCTAACCACAGTCAGGACCTCCAGAAAGCAAGAGACTAATGGATGGGCCAATAGCAACAGCATGGAACGAGTGGGTGAGTTCCAGCAGCTCCTCCACAACATTTTCTGTGTCTTAAGTGATACCTCTCTTGTGGTGATGATGGTGGCAGCAGAGATGCTTAACAAACAGCGGGAGGTATTTTATTTGTAAATTGGCTGATATCCAGCACTGCAAACTTGAGTCACTGGATTGCTGATTGGTCAGTGGCACATCATCATTATCACTCAGCTGATGAACAACTAACAATACCTTTAACAACTTATTGTGAGGAGGTGCAAGAGCAGGTGAGTTAATTCTGCTTTTGAAATGTCAAGACAGGAGGTAGAAATTGGGTTTTAAGGATATGGATTTAACCGTAAAAATGAGGTTAAAATCCTGGCCCCATAGAAGTCAATGGGAGTTCTGCAAATGATATCAGTGGGGCCAGTATTCCACACCCAGGGTCCCTATTTATGCTCCATTCAAGAAAGGTACCGTTTAAACCTGCATATATTCAGGAGGAGCCCATGCTTCCGATAGCTAATACACAAATTTCATTTCTATTTCCTTTTTCAACTTTGCAGTTGCTGTGAATGATTGTTTAGTATTTGATTCATTTGATCAGCAACATGTCCACAAATAGCAAGAGTTGAATGGGAAATAAGCTGTAGCTTGTGTCTCCACACTATAATGTTAATTTATTTTCTGATGTATTGGGTGGGATTGCTAAACACACTATTAGTTCCTTCTTTTAAAAAAAATGGTAGCTGCCACTACATGGCTCCAATCACTGTTCTATGCTGACACTGCCATTAGAGGGCATTTAACACATACATCCCCATTGGACTACTCCTGCTGCTTGGCTTCACCCACTCACACTGCCTCCACTGTTGACCTCACTATGAGAAGCAGTTTAACCCTCTCAACAAAGAGTCTGTTGTTGTAATTTATTTCGACTAATAATTTGACAAACAAGTTTAATTAAATAAATGTGCTCACTTCATGTATAGTACATGAACAGAAAAACAGCTACATTCATCTCAAAGCATTTGTTATGAATAGCCCATTCACTTGTAGCATTCCAACATGTTGGTAATCATGAAAAAATAAGTAAACTATCAGGGACTTCAGCCACTGGCATGTTACATACATTTAAGCCAGCTCTCTTCCAGTAATAGTTATTGTACTGGTTAATCATGCATTTTGTCTTCTCTTTGAATTTTTCTTCAGAGTCAGTGGACCACCAGGGATCTAAATTTCCATTCTTGTCATACTTACGACCTAAAAACCAGAAGACATTTTTGAGAAAAATATACTTTTTGCAGTATTTGTAGCATAGCATGGACACAAATACAAGAAGTTAGAGTAGTAAAACAGATGTATTACTTCACATCAATTTGTCCACACTTGCTTATTCTGCTTAATTCACTTAGATTTTCTGATTTTTGTCCCTCAGCTAAAGGTAGCATTACAGAAACCCAACTCCTGTGGTCATGCCATCCAGCGAATGCCACTCAGTCAGTGAATCTCAAAAAGATGAAACATTAGGCATATCATTCACTTAATAGGAAAAAGGAAGATTCAACCCAAGAGGGTATGGAGTTATAGTCTTTGTAGTTTGCCTAGCGGTGTGGCTGTGTACTTTGTTTTGCATGTAATTATTCTGAGAGAGACCCAGATTACATTCTCTGCTTTGGGTTCTTCCTCTAAGATGGCATTATTTTACAGTGCTAACACCTGTACATCACTCTGCAGCAGCCATCCTAGCCATTGGGGTTGCACATATGTGACTGAGAATATAGTCTAGAAATTCTTTTTTGGATGTTGATGCACAAGCTGGAAATAACACAGCTTGACTCTCAGATCCCAGGATGAATTTATATAGCTGGAAATTGGAGAATAAGGGATTTCACAAGAGTAACTAAGGGCAGAATTTAACACTGCAGTTAGACCATAGTAGACAATTCATGTAATGACCTGTGAGCCAGAATGGAATCCAGCACGCAGAATGGAATCCAGTCACTCCCAAAACTATCTTGACTGTGCAGTGTGAATAAGAGTAAAAGCAGAAAAACTTAAGTTTGTAACTAAAGTAATCAAATATGACTCTGAATATACACAAGGATATGACTTACTGAGGAAGATTGTGTTATTTTACATAGCCATTTTTCAGAGAAAAATTACTTTCACACTCACAAAATCATAATTGTTCTGAGTTATTCTTCATGCAGATTATTGAACTCAGAAGGATCAAAACAATTGACATTAAGATGTTTAGAGCCAAAAAGGGTGACATGATTAGTCATCAGTTTTTGACTAATGGCTTTATTTATTTATTTATTTTTGGCCACATCCATATTTTTATTTTATATTTTCGTTTAAAATGGACTTAGCCACTGGGTGAAATCCTGCCCCCACTGACATCAATGGCAAAGCTCCCATTTTTATCAGTGGGGCCTCTACTTCATCCAGTGTCTCCGTTCCCATTTTTATAACAACTTTTATCCCATGAGTGATGTCAATGACATAGCTCGGAGTTGTACAATATTACAGAAATTGGAACTTTCCAGTAAAATCTAATTGTGGTTATTTTTCATCCTCAGCCCATATAATTGTGATTCTGAAAACAGGCACATGGTTGCTATATTATAAAATTGATACTACACTTCTATGCTTCCTGCTTCCCAGTTTGCTTGTCTAAAGCCTCATGACATATGCTATGTCTACACTGCAATTAGACACCTGTGGCTGGCCCGTGCCAGCTGACTTGGGCTCTGGCTAAGGGGCTGCTTAACTGTGGAGTAGATGTTCAGGTTTAGGTTGCAGCCTGAGCTCTGGGACCCTCCCACCTTGCAACGTCCCAGAGCCTGGGCTCCAGCCTGTGCCCAAATGTCTACACAGCAATTAAACAGCTCCTTAGCCTGAGAGCCCTGTGAGCCACAGTCAGCTGGCACTGACTAGCCACTGTGTTTTAACTGCAGTGTGGACATGCCCAGAGAGAAATCAGCCAGTCAACCACAGACCAGTCAGATCAATACCTTACAATACACTGCCATAAACTGTGTGTTATACGTTGCCATAATTTTCTACAGACTTCTACTTCTCATAATCAATATGACAATGAGAAGACAAAGACATAAGTCTATTAATTGTTATATCTATTGCAGCAGTGGAAGGAACTAGAGCTGGTCAGAAATTTTCTGATTGGCATTTTCTGATGGAAAATGGTTCTGTTTCACAAAAGCAAAACACTGTGCAGAAGCATGTCAATTTAAAGGAAAATGCGTTCCAAAAGAAAAAATGGAAAGATGTTGATAAACATTCTGAATGGAACATTTTGATTTTCCATTTTGAAATTATTTTTGCTTTTTAAAATTTTGTATTATGTAAATTAATTTTGTAAAGCAAAAATCAGAATGAAAAGATTTTGATTTTGTCAAAATAAAACATTTCCGTTAGCCCAAAACATCTTTTTTTCAGAATTTCATTTTATTGGATAGTTTCTATTATTTTTCTTTTTGTTCTGTTTCAGACTGGGGGAAAATACTCACTCATAAAAAATCCCTCCTGGCCCAACTTCAGCAGGAATCCATACAAAACTAAACCATTCTTTTTACAATCTTATGGTCCTTTTCACACATCTTATCGTTGTTGAAAATATGTACACATAAAGCTGCTTCAACGCATCTTTTTTTTTCTATTCAACAAATCCAAAAAGAAGAACAATATAAATGTGGACAATTACTCACCATTATTATCAAATCCATGGGTAAACTCATGCCCAACAATTACTCCAATGGCACCATAACTTAAAGACCTATAACACAAAAGAGCAGTTTCACCTTACAATATATGCATGCATATGAACATCAAAGCAGATGAGATAGAGGATAGAACAGGTTTCCATTTCAGAAAAGATTTTTTGTGTCTAAAACCTACATCCACAAAGTTCCTCTCAAAGCTTCTGATAGTGAAAGGTGGAACATGAAAAACCTTGTTTATTAAAGAAGGGTGAAAATAAAACCTTAAAGGCATTGTTGTCATCTCTGAGGTGGCTAGATTTTCTATACAAATATCTTATGTCATCATCAGGACTCAAAATAAAAAGGGGGCTTCCAACTGATTGCAGCATTTATTTTCTAACTGGGAACTGGGTAGTGTTAAGAGTAAAATTATTCTGTTATTGTAGTTATTGTAGTTAAAGAAAAGCACAGATCAAAGATTAAAAGCACAGATCAAAGATTAAAAGATTAAAAATCTAATCACTCTTCTCTGAGTATGTGATAGACAAGCTTGCAAATGCATGGCATTTAATGTCTGAAACATTAAACAGATTCCCATTGTTTTCAAAAGAGGTATTATCCCATTTCCCTTCACCTGTGCAGAAATAAGAGATTATCTACAATCAGATCTAATGCACTGAAGAGCCAGAAAGGAGACAATCATTTCATGTTCCTGGCAGATAATAATTGACATCTTCCTGGTTTGTTTGTACAGTGTATTTTTGTTTTCAATTTTCGGATGTTCTTCTATGGTGAGAGGAAAAGACGTGTGTGAAATTTTCATTCAGAAGAGGTATTCACGAAACACATCTTGTATTTGCTAAGTTATTCTTCTGGAACTTTACATATGTCACACGTTACAGAAATGCCATACAACAAAGTAGTGTATATTAGTGTATTAATAACACATTGTATAGTAACAGGAAAAGGCAAAGGGTTTGAAGTAACCCTTTTTATTACTGGGCATAATGATCCATCACATAATAACTGTTCATTTCAGTCATGCCCAAAAAAGTGTTTATGATTTAATCCCCCCAAAATATGACAATTCTTTTTTTCTGATTCCAGCACTCATGTATGGTCTCTATTATATGGACTGACAAAAGATCGAGAATAAGCCAAGCTATTCGATATAGAGCAGATTCATTTGTTTACTAAATGTCATTCTGATGAGTAAAGGAGTGAAAATGCCTTGTGTCATAAATATAAAGGGAAGGGTAAACACCTTTCAATCCCTCCTGGCCAGAGGAAAAACCCTTTCACCTGTAAAGGGTTAAGAAGCTAAGACAACCTTGCTGGCACCTGACCAAAATGACCAATGAGGAGACAAGATACTTTCAAAGCTGGGGGGTGGGGAGAACAAAGGTTCTCTCTGTCTGTGTGATACTTTTGCCGGGAACAGAAAAGGAATGGAGTCTTAGAACTTAGTAAGTAATCTAGCTAGATATGCGTTAGATTCTGTTTTGTTTAAACGGCTGAGAAAATAAGCTGTGCTGAATGGAATGTATATTCCTGTTTTTGTGTCTTTTTGTAACTTAAGGTTTTGCTGAGAGGGATTCTCTATGTTTTGGATTTGATTACCCTGTAAGGTATTTACCATCCTGATTTTACAGAGGTGATTCTTTTACTTTTTCTTCAATTAAAATTCTTCTTTTAAGAACTTGATTGCTATTTCATTGTTCTTAAGATCCAAGGGTTTGGGTCTGTGTTCACCTATGCCAATTGGTGAGGATTTTTATCAAGCCTTCCCCAGGAAAGGGGGTGTAGGGTTTGGGGAGGATTTGGGGGGGGAAGACGGTTCCAGGCGGGCTCTTTCCCTGTTATATATTTGTTAGACGTTTGGTGGTGGCAGCAATAAAGTCCAAGGGCAAAAGGTAAAATAGTTTGTACCCTGGGGAAGTTTTAACCTAAGATGGTAAAAATAAGCTTAGGGGGTTTTCATGCAGATCCCCACATCTGTACCCTAGAGTTCAGAGTGTGGAAGGAACCTTGACAACTTGTATAAGTTAGAGTAACAAAGAAGAGAAATATGTGAGGCATAATTGTTTAAAAGAACCACAATTTCAGCTCTTTGACAGGAGATCAGGGTACCAAGAAATCAGCTCAGAGAACAAAACTGGAATTGACCACACTGAAATATGCATTGTAGAAAAGGAGTTAACTGGACACCTCCCTTTATTCCTACTTACTGCACCACAAGAAAGTCACTTGACTCATAAGAAATAATCTTGAACATGAATTTATTTGTTCCTAAGTTTAATACATATCTTTATATTTACTGCCAAAATTTCTATTTAGAGGGGCACTCGTCCCAATTGAAATATAATAAATACAACATATGTTTAAAGGTAAACAATGGAATTTATTAAAGACACCTGTCAGTAGTAATTGGTCTCATTTGATAGCAAGATAGCTTTCTGAAACTGTTATCAGGGTCTTTTTATTCTCTTGTCCCTCCCCAAGTATGAAAATATTGAATTGCATGGAAGTAGGGACTTTTCACTAAGCATGATTAATGGTGACCTGAAATCATTTCCCCCATAACAGCACATGTTAACCATGGCCCCAGTGGAACTGGTCATCTGCTTAAAGGCAAGCATGTGCTAAAGTGCTTCGCTGGATTAAAGCTCATGATCCTGAGAGATATTTATTGCCTTGATGAGGCCCTAAGAGGGACATCAAGCACTTTGGCCCAGGTCCACAAAAGTACTTAGGCACCTAAGATGTCTGATTCCAGGAGAGGAGTTCCCAGCTGTAGAGCAGAAGCAGAGCAAATCCTGCAGCCCAGACTTAGGCACCTAACTCCAGGACTCCTAACTCCCTTCTCACCAGCATCTCCCATTGACTAGTTTATGGGGGCTCCCCACCTAACATGCTGGCTTTTGTGGATCCCATTCCTAGGCACCTATCTCTTCCCATTAATTGTATAGGGAGCCTAGGGGCCTAATTCAGACTCTGTGAATTGCAGTGTGTTCCTGTGATTTTCTAGGCACAAGTTAGGCCTTGAAGTACTGAGCCTCAAAACCCCTGTGTTCCTTTTGTGGATCCAAGCCTTTTGGACGTAATCCAAAACCCACTGAAGTCAACGGAAATGCTGCCATTCACTTCAGGAGGCTTTGGAGCAGGTCCAATATTAGTTTAAAATTATAGTAAGAAAATAATGAAATTTTAAAGGAGGAATACACTAAATGCCCCTCTTAGCTGGGGTGGGGCAGCATTCAGTGCAGATGAAAGTTTTTATTTCCATTATTTACAGTTCTCTTCTAATAGACTTCATGCACACGTTGCTCTCTTCTGCTAGACTTCATGCACATGTTGCTCTCTTCTGCTCACTACAGAATCAAAACACCCAAATCAGACACAATTATTTACGAATTCCTCAAAGCAATCAATCCTCAGTTTAAAACAACACAGAGACATCCAGTTTCCCAAGGTAAAAACAGGTATATCACAAGGCAGCAGCTTTTCAGATCAACCTGGTTTTTCAATAGAAAAAGCAGCCTGCAGCAGAAGGACACATCCCAAAGGGCTCTCCTGTTGCCAGTTTCTTCATGCCATGATTATACATTTCTACTGTACACATTGTTTTGGGCTGCTGTATCAATACACTCTTTCACTTCATGCTCCCTTTCATTTCACACAAGAACGTACCTTTGCAACTCTTTTACTCCTCATTGCCTACTTACTATAGTTTTCCTTTCTTACTTACCTAGGATATTCCGTCCCCCAAAAGAAAGGCTTTTGGAGTTCTCCTGCTGGGAATCCTGTAATAGTCAAAATACAAAAGTTAGAAGCAAATTCAATCCAGCTGAATGATGAAGCCATGAGGGGGGTTTTAAGAGGGTTCTGCAAAACAACTTCAAAACAGCGTGCTGATAATTAGCTTATGGGTCTTCAAACAGATCACAGATCCTCCTTGTTCCCAGTGCAGTGGCAACAGGATGTTGCACTATGACCTGGGACAGTTTGTTGTCCTATGTTAGACATCTAGACGAGCAGAACTTTCCTTGTGCTTTCTCTCTGGGTTTTGGCCTACATACATTGCTGGCTGCACTGCTCTTCCCATGCGAAGGGACGGAGCCATTTCTCTGGCCTCCAAGCTCTTGACAATACATACAGAAGGGCAGGCGTAACAGACAAAATGGAAAAAAAAAATTAAGAACTTGCTCCCCAGGCTCCTGGAGCCCCAATTCTGCAAGGTACTTAAGCATGTTCCTATTTTTAACCATATGAATAGTCCCATTAAAATCAGTGGGTTGTTTAAAGTAACCCATATGCTTAACCAACTTGTTGAATCAGGATCACAGTATGAATAGATTATCAAGGCTTGATAGGAACATCCAACCATACCCGATAAGTGCATCAGTTGGAAGTTACTGGTAAAATAATCTGCAGTTGAAAGGTTATCAGTGCTGACACTCCAGTGAGTGATTTACCCAAGATCACATAGAGACAGCAATAGTACCTAGAACTCACAAATCCCTGGTCCATTTCTAACCACTAAACTACATTTCATTACACATACAGAAGTCAATTCCCTGCTCTGAAGTTCTGCCTTATCTGGGGTTAAATATAGCAACTGGTTAACAGCCACTACACAAGATTGAGACTCTCTGGCCATGTTTTTCAAAATGGGGTGAAAAATCAAGCCACTTGTGTGCTTAGATATAGAAAAGGAGTACTTGTGGCACCCTTAGAGACTAACCAATTTATTTGAGCATAAGCTTTCGTGAGCTACAGCTCACTTCATCGGATGCATACTGTGGAAACTGCAGAAGACATTATATACACAGAGACCATGAAACAATACCTCCTCCCACCCCACTCTCCTGCTGGTAATAGCTTATCTAAAGTGATCACTCTCCTTACAATGTAAGGAGATATAATGTCTATAAAGTATATAATGTCTTCTGCAGTTTCCACAGTATGCATCCGATGAAGTGAGCTGTAGCTCATGAAAGCTTATGCTCAAATAAATTGGTTAGTCTCTAAGGTGCCACAAGTATTCCTTTTCTTTTTGCGAATACAGACTAACACGGCTGTTACTCTGAAACCTTAGATATAGAGTTAGGTGTATAGCTTCAGGAGCCCCCTTTTGAAAAGAGTTGGCCTATATCTCCATTTCTCTTTTTTAGAGTATCTTAAGCATATATAAAGTGGCTATGACAATGATGTTTCTCAGAGTGGTTCATTGCAATTTCTAACTTTTCCACCATACTCTGATTGCCAAAGAATGTTACTGTCGCAAAACATAAAAACCACATGAACATTAAAATCAAAACAAAAAAGACACTTAATAAGATTTTAGGTCTTTTATTTATAAACAGAGCATGGAATTTTGCCCAGCTAAAGTAAATGTGAGGCAAGATTTCATTGTTATCCTCCCAGAGTCTTTTAAAAGAACATACTGAGTGTAATTCATGTCAAGTGATGCAGCAAGTGGTATGACCTCCTGGCCTGCCCATCTGCTGCCTGCCTGCTCTTTCTCCCTTGCTGCCATAGCCACCTGTTAGCAACTGATTTATGAAAAATAACTTTTTGTAAAACTTATTATCTGGGTTTTTATAGTTCCCTGGATGCTCTTTTGTTGTTCAGACCATGTTTGGCCTCTTTATTTTTGTGCTGTAAAAATATAAATTACACTAGTTACCAAGGCTTTCCTGATCTTGCATCACAACTAGAAGAGTAGGCATTCATATTCACCATGTGTATTGTCAAACATCTCATATTAATGGCACTCTCAAGTATCCTGATGAGATCTTTACTCTTAGATCTTTACTCTTAGTGGACAGACCACTGGACTGGGACTCAGGAGATGTGGGCTGTATTCCTGGTTCTGCCACTAGCCTACTGGGTGGACTTCAGCAAGACCCTTCACTTCCTGTGCCTCACTTTTCCCATCTGTAAAATGATACTGAAATCCTTTGTAGGTCATTTTGAGATCTAAAGATGAAAAACCCTATGTAAGTGTTAAAAGAACAGGAGTACTTGTGGCACCTTAGAGACTAACAAATTTTGGTATCATCATTAGAATAGGTCCCACTGACAAAGCTTCTTCATAAATGAGTTTAGGCAGTGACAAATCACACATTCTGTTAGGATCTGATCCAAACCTTTTGAAGTCAATAGAAAACTCTCCAGACTGGACTGTGGAATATTGCAATCTGGTCCCCTCCATGTTGTGACATGCAGGTAGCCCACGCAGGGCTCCAAATCGTCCCTTTACTGTCTTGTATAGGTGCATTCATTGGCACATGAGCCCTCAGTGTCCAAGGGCCAAATTCTATAAATATTAATGTGGTGTGAGTAATGTTGCTCATATGAGTAGTTCCATTGATTTAATAAGTCTATTTGTGTGAGTAAAGTAACTCACCGTGACCAAGTAAGATATGCATGTATCAAACTGTGAACTTGATTTTGTTTGTGACTTCCATTTTTATATTCTGTGATCCATTTTAATGTGCTAACTGCCATTTTGTGTTGGAAAGCCAGCCTGACCCTGTCACGGCCAGTCCAGACACTACCCCTCCAGGATAGGGTGTGGCACATCTCAGAGAGGACTACAGTGGGAGAGCCTTCAAGGGCCACCAACTCAGAATGATTCCCTATGACAATACAGGGGACAATGCTTTTCTTCATGGGGACTTGCATGACTTTGGGTTAGAATTTCCCCGTCTGGTCACAAGGCAAAACAGAATCAGAGACTATATGTAAGGGGTGGGCTGCTTTCAGAAGAAGAGAGCTGTCCACCATCACATGCCAGAAAACCAGGCTGGAGAGAGAGTGGAAGAGGGTAGGAGAGATACTGCCTCATGTGAAATGCTGACCAGCCCTCAGACTCACAGGAAGGATGAGATCAGTCATGGAGAGGGTGTGTCTCAGGACTGTTAGTTCTTCTGTGAAGAACTGTAAATCTCTAGTACTTACTTAATTGTAAAAGTGGCTGTGGTTAATTCCTTTGATAAGCCTGTGTTCCTTGCTTGCCTGCTACATTGTCCTTGAAAAGGTTAAGTGAGTTCAGAGCACCTACACAGTGAGGTGGAATTCTGAAGGAACACGTTGTGACAGGGTCACGCCAGATGGCTACAGGAAAGTGACCCTATAGAGATCCGCCCACTGCTAAAGGATCCCCCGCAGCCTAAGGGGGATCCACAGGACCTGGAAGGTAGATATATTAGCCCCAGATTAAGGAGGTCCCTTTTCCCTGAGTAAGATAATGGGCTGTTCCAGAACAATCAGGAAGTTGCTGGAACCAATTAAGGCAGGCTAATTAGGACACCTGGAGCCAATTAAGAAGCTACCAGAATCAATGAGGACAGGCAGGCTAATCAGGGCACCTGGTTTTTAAAAGGACCTCACTTCAGTTAGTGAGGTACGTGCGAGGAGCTGGGAGTGAGAATGCGTACTACTGGAAGACTGAGAAGTACAAGCATTATCAGCCATCAGGAGGAAAGTCCTGTGGTGAGAATAAAGAAGGTGTTGGGAAGAGGCCATGGGGAAGTAGCCCAGGGAGTTGTAGCTGTCACACAGCTGTTACAGGAGCCACTGGAGACAGCTGCAATCCACAGGGCCCTGGGCTGGAACCTCATCCCATTCCCCGCAACTCCCTACTTGTTACAAGAGGTGGTGACTTGGACAGTGGGTCCCACCAGACAGGAAAGTCCCTGGCCTATCCCCCGACCCACTAGGTTGGTCAGCAGAGACTGCAGGGATTGTTCTCCTCCCTTTCCCCATGCTGGCCAGTGATGAGGTTAGCTGAGTGAACGGCAGGTTTGAGCCACTAGCAAAAGTGGCCAAACTGAAGGCTGCTGTGAATCTCTGAGCAAATCCGAGCAAATCCGCCAATAAACGCAGGACCCACCAAGGCAGAGGAGGAACTTTGTCACAACGTATAAGCAACAGGAGGGCTCGGGAGAGCTGAGGCACTGATTAGGTCTAAGGCAGCTTAGCTGCGAAGCCCCACATCTCAAAGATGGTGCGCAGAGACTGGGGCCTGCACCTGGGAATGTGCTTAGAGTCCCAGATCTACAAAACAATGCAGCTCTGCCTGACCTATTTGGCTTAGGAGCACATGGCATCCAGAGGTTGGGTCCATTCACAACAGATGGATGTCTGTCCAGACAGGGAGACTGGGCCAGGCTTTGACACTCATATGCGTAAATGTTTACAGGATTGAGCCTGAATTTTGCAGTTTTTCCTCTTGTGTCATTGTCTTAATTTAGAAATAAAAATACCACTTATTTGGACAAGACATTTTCCTTTTCCTGATTGTGGAAAATGTGGTGGTGGTGGTTGGGGGGAGAGGAGTGTTTCTTTCAAAATGTTTGTGAGTGAAGGTGCCCTACAACTCCACCTTTAAAAATATTTGCTATTGCTGCTGCTACTGCCGTTCCATTATTTATCTGCTGAACCCTCCACTTGTTTAGAATATACTCCCAAAATGCAACATCTTTTTTTACAGTTTTGCAGGCAATTGATTGTACCTATCCTGCTTTTTAAATGTTTAGCTTTGAATTTATTCTGAGTTTAAAACTCTAATTGACATCCTTGACCTGCACAGGACTACTTTTAACTTCACTGAAGGAAACTTGACTCTCATATCAACATATCAACTCTCAATCTGCATCCCTAACAAGGGGATGTGTAGTTTGTTGGTGTATATTTCAAGTTTTAAAATACAGCATTTTCCACCTTTACAGTGGAACTTCTCTCTCGGAGTGCTTTACATGTTTGTATAAACTAAGTTATCAGCATTAATTAACATATTTGTAAGATTGGTAAGTATTATTCACATTTCACAGATAGACAAACTGAGGCACAGGGAGACAAAGTTATTTGCCCAAATAAGTACAAGTAATTAGATTTGCTCATTTTACACTAGAGGGCTGTGACAGGAAATAGCTTGACACCACCTGGCTTCATGCAAACATTTTCTTCCAATTCTACCATGTTGGTTTACTCCATTGAATTTTGATTTGAACAAAGTCAAAATCCCAGTCACATACTTAAGAGGAAACACAAGGAAACAGAGTTTACCCACTTCCCATTTGGGGAATGTGGAATTTAGTTTAGATTAGTTTACCCACTTTTTTTTTTTTTAATCACTAAACCACTGCAAAATCCCCACAATTAAAGCAACACTTCAACTTCCAGGTTTCCCCTGCTAGTGCACTGAAACTGTGCAATAAACAACACATTTTACATTATTCTAACCGGTGATGAATCTGAACCATAACACCAAATAAGACCCACAGAAGCGAATTTTAGATTCAGCTCCAACTCTGGTTTCAAATGCCCTAAGATTTATCTTGTAAAACATTTGATTGGGTAGCACTGGGTCTTCTAAACTGTGTTAGCAAAACCACTTTCCAAATCACATCCGTGTATCCACACTTACCACTAACTGCACTGGCATGTTTAAAACAGATTCTGACTCAATAGTGATCCTAGCACACAGATACTAGTGATAGGTGATAAATAGCAAGATGATCCCTAAGATGTATACTTTGTTCAGAATTGTGTTCAGCAGGTCCCAGACATGTGTTTAGTTTATGTGTGTAAAGTCTGTAACATGGTTTTCAAATTTTCATAGGGTGGATCCAAATTATGAGGTTTAGAATTGGTAATAGATGAACAGAAGATTGAGTGATGGCCAAAAGTCAAAGGGATTCAAACTAACACAAGGAGTTGAACAAGAAGAGTGGTCATTTCACCCCATACATCCTGTGAATTCGCAGAACAAACAGAATCAGCTCTGGAAGGCAGACTAACTGGGCCATACTGTGCATAAGTGCAAACCTTAATTTAAAAAGTAGGTGCATTGGATCAAATTCAGCTCACAGGTAAAGAGGAAAAAGGATATTATGGCAAAGGCATCGGACTCAATAGAATTTCAGTTCCCAGCTCTGACAAAGATTTACCATTTGATTTTGAGAAAGAAGTTTAATCTCTCTCCCCACCTATAAAACAGGAATACTGTTACTTCCCTCTCTCATAGAGGTGTTGTGAAAATGGGAATAATACTACTTTCCTCTCTCATGGGGGTTTTGTGAGGGTAAGTGCATTAATGTTTATGAGGGCTCAGAGAGCACGGTGAGGTGGGCCACTTAAGGACCTAGAAAAAAAGAAAAGAATATTTTTACAAAAAACATTTACATATTTTTCTTAAGGAAAGGGAATATCTAGGATTCCCCAGAAACAAAAACTGTATGAGGAAAAATTTCTTCTATTTTGGGCATTTGTAGATAAGAACATCAGGAAAGGCGGGGGGGGGGGGGCGGGGGAAGAGACTTGCTCATTGTCTTGCCTGTGAATGTAGTTTAAAATGAAAGTGACCGCTGGGTCATTAGGAAGATGGGAACAACTTGAATCTCTTCATTAAGAACACTGCTCAGAAATGCTGATTCCAAAACTGCTCTGCCCATTAGCCTTCAGGAAGCCAATGGACTATTTTGAAACTGCTCCTTCGTCAGTAAACTTCTGATTAACCCAGACCTTCAGGAAAAGAAAAGAGCTCCTGAGGAAACTGCAGTTGCTTCTCTGAGACTGTGAATACTGGAGACTGTATTTGTTGCATTTCCTTAGCCACCAGATACCAGAGAGCTTTCCTCAGCTGCACACCATCAAGCACGTACATCTTGCAAGATGCTTAGCAGGAGATATAAGGTCTCATCTGGCATTTTCTGTAATTTTTGAAAGGGTACTTTCTCTAAAATGTAATGAGGCAGCTCTCTGTAGACTAGAGGCATCTTGACTGACACCATACATCAGGGGAACTGACATATCACAATAAGTGAATAAAAAAGACACTTGTATCTCTCGATGTTCATACCTATCCAGTGGGGCTCAATATCTGATACATCAATATATGTTCCTATCTAATGAGCAAATGATTCAGTTTATGCCTAAATTTAGCTCCATTCCATGCAAATCTACTGTCTATAATCATAATTAGCTGATCAAAAGTGCTAAAGTTTTCACACATAATAGAAAATGTTATATATTTATACATGTTAAGGAAATTAAGCCTGCCAAATTTCAAGCTTCCTGTTCTCTTCTTTGTTGTAGCATTCCATTTTTTGTCTTTTAAAGGCCAGAGAGTTATACTGCATTTTGAGTGCTATAATGATGCTAAACTCTTTCCTCAATAGAAATCCAGTAGTAGACGCTTGCCATAAGTCTTTCAGTTATGACTTTTTTTTTTTTTTTTTTTTTTTTTTTTTAAAATTTATTGATTTACTTAGGTACCTACTTCAGTAAGAACCTGATTTAAAGCCTATTGAAGTCAATAGAGGTCTTTCCAGTAACTTCAATAGATTTTGGATCAGGCCCTAAAAGCCCATTATGGAAAAAGATAAGCCAGTCAATGCACTGTACCAAAGGTTGCAATTAAAACCATGGCATTTGCAGTATTCTACATACAGAGAGTACTCAGATACCATGATACATGGATCTGTTTATAAAGGCAATGGCTTACAACTGCTTCCTTGAGTAAAAACTACCCAAAATCGGTGGGTTACATTGCTCAGTAAATACTCAAAAATATGAGGTGAAATGTTAAGAAATTAATGGGCTGCATTGGTTAATCTAATACACCTCAATTAAATTAACAAGTGAATTATTTAAGGAAAGAGGAACCAAGCAGAATGAACAGATACAAAAATTCTTTGATGTAACTGTAATAACAGTATGTATACTGCCTATAACGGACAACCGGTATAGCCCTAACACTGTTGCATTCCTTTACCTGGTATATCTGATTACCTCTCTTTTGAGAAAACAACTTGCACTGTCAACAGGTCTGCTTTATCTAAAAGAAAGAATTAGAAACTAATAAAATGGGTTCTGGATTCTATATACTGTATAGTAGTGAAATATAGACAATGAGCAGGGCAATAGGAATCTGCTTTACATGAGCTCAACCAAGCCGATAGCATTTTCATCTTCATGCAAATTTTGCTGTATTCTCCCCAATCTATTCATTAATTTTTTTAATCTTCATGTTTCTGCTTTCTACTAAGAAAGATCTCGTGAGTCAGTACGTGGCATTCTTCCTTATGAGTCAGTATTCAATACAGCAGGCATAATAGTCAAGATGAAATTAAAAACACTCAATTTGCCTTTTTGGAGCTTGCAGTGCTTCCTTGAACATACAGTGGTAGTTAATGAAAAAATGTTTATATCAGTGAAATATATTGCAGCCACAGAAGCCATGCAGGCACATGGGGCTGTAAGGGATAGGCAATATGAGAAACGGACTTGCCAAAGGCCCTGGATGGGATAGCCGGCCACCAGTATTCCACTCACTAATGCAGAGCTGGGCATGAAGGATTGCTAGAGTGAGATGGGCATAAGAAAGGGGACATATTGCAGTCGTTGTCAGTAGTCACCAAAAGACTACGCTCACTTCTTTCTAGGAATTTATGAATTGTCCATAAAACATTTAGGCTTATTTAGAATGCATTCACTATTCAAAATTCATTGTTCAAAACAAAACAGTCCTTTGTCTATATATTGTTTGCAAGCAGCTTGCTGTGAGTATTTGAAATTCCAGTTTTACTGGTTATTTTGATTAGTTCCCATTAGCTTTCAGAATTAGGTTTCTGCTGTAAATCCTATCACTTACTAATATAAAACTTGCTTTTCATAAACAATCCCCCTCATTCACTTAAAATTCACCATTTCTACAAATATTCCTGTCACACACTAAAAGCAAACACTAAACCTAGTAGAATCTTGTTTGCTTAAAGAGGTGACTCCATATCCACAGTCTGTGTAGTATTTTCCCCAACTCTTAGGATATTCAGCATGAATGGTTACTAAAAACGTGAGATGTAGCTCTCATGAGTGAAGTTTTCTGAGAGAGTGAGTACAGCCCTCTTGAATGAATTTATTTTCTATACTTCCAGGAATTCCATCCCAGATAATGGTGGAGCTCTTTCCTGGAATTATCAGCTTTTAAAGGAGGTTTGATAGTGAGTGGCATTGAGGGCCAGCCTCCAGAGTTCAGCAAATCCCTCTGACTTTCAACAACAGCTAGTTCATTTTAAATTTCCTATCTTAAAAAATGGTGAGCCACCAGTTATACTGTACCTCTTTGTATCCCTCTCCCTAGCTCACATAGTTTATAATGAAAGGTTCCACTTATGACCCTTCCCATGCAGAGGTAAATACCATACCGGGCTCTCTCTGAACCAGATCAGCTCAGACCATGTACATTCTTTTGCACCTGAGAACAGCCTTAAAGACAGTGAGCAGCACTATCTAAAACCCAAGGTCAAATGCAAGTAGTGCAAGGTCAGCAGTCATGATATAAAATACAATTGCTTCTACACCCGTGACTGACTGGTTACATTTGACAGCTCTCTGCTTCGTGATACCATTAGACACAGGGAGTGTGAAATTCAGCATCAGTAACTCCAGCCGCTCATTATAGCTTTCTTTAATGTGCTATGTCAGAGCAGCTGTGAGAGCTGAATGATGTGGTAAGTTTGAAAGGATTCAATAAAAAAGTATATGTAACAGTAACAGATTTTATTCTGTGCTTGCTAAACTTCAACCTTAGCTATACTCTAAATCTGAAAACCTGGGAAGTTTGTTCTTAATTTAACAGGAAAAGGCAGTTACTTTTCATATGTACTTTAGATAACTATCTTAAATGATCACTCAAAAATCAGTTGCTTAATAGAGGTGACCTTTCAGTAAAAGTGGAGCAGAATATACCTAGGGCTATTTTTAGGATAAGTGCCTAATTATTGCACCCATTTTACAAATGAGTACACTAAGCCACAGAGAACTTAAGTGACTTGTGCAGGGGCACAAGTTAGTTACAGGAATAGCTGAGCATACAATCCAGGAGACATAAGTGCCAATTCCCTACTTTAACCACTAGACAGGACTTCCTGTCTACCTTCAGTCTGGCATATTCATTCCATTAGTTTCAGGAATTACTTCATAGTGTGATGAAAAGAGATTTAAGAAAATGGTGGGGGAGCCGACCAAAGAACTATGACAAGCCTGTGGTAAGGGACCCCCAAGCACAGAGGTTATGCCAGAGAGCTATGCAGAGCCTGAAACCACAGCAAAAGAAAGGATACTGCTGCCAGTAACTCTCTCAGCTGGGAGGTGGAAGAGAAGTATCAAGGTAAAGATAACACTACCATCCCTCCAGCCTTAGAAATATAGTCTGAGATTTTCAAACATCACTTAAGAAATTTGGATGCAAAATTCCCATTAAAACAAATTGGAATTCGGCATCTAGATCCTCTAAACAGCTTTGAAAATCTCAGCCGTATTATTTCAGGAACCCTGGAACCAAAGTGTGATGAAGGTAAACTAGCTGGCCAGAATATTTTTTAAAAAAGGGAACCAGTAATCCAAGATTAGGTTAAAAGGTGTTGTACTGTAATTACAAGATAAATTCAGACAAACCAGACAAGAATTTAAGGCCAAATGCAGCATTCTATAATACCCATTCATGCCCATAGACTTCAATGGACTTGCACAAATATGACAGAGATCAGGATTGAGCCCTTACTATCTGGACCACTTACCTCTGTACACATTCACTGGTAAACAAATGCTGTATTATTGCATGATTGTGGAAGGAATTTAGGTTTGCATTTTCAGTGGTGTACACTAACTTAAAATGTTTAAATTTTGGGGTGGCTGATGTGACTCACCTCTGGGCCTGATTTTCAGGTCCCAAACACCTGTAGCTCCTCCTGGTATCAGCTGAAAAGGTATGCCTTCATACATATCCTTTTCCAAACAAATAATTAAAGAAGAAAAAAAAAGTCGGGTACTCACTGATCTGGTTGGTCGATGCACTATAGAAAGCGTTGACAGTGGTTGGACTAGTAAACCACCTGTAAAAATAGCAATAAACAGCAACAAAATATTGGTTGTCAGTGTGTTGGGCTTGTGAATGGAATAATCAAAGATAAAAGGCTAATTCAGTTAAATTAAACCAAGAAATTAAAGGCCATTAGATACATTGCAAATGTAATTATTTCTGCAATTTTGTCAATTGCGATCTGTGATTTTTGGATCATTTAAATCTATCTACTGACATTATTTTAAATGACTATAATCAAATAGTGCTTAACAGAGCAGTGACTGGAGGGTACAACTTGCTAACACTTATTCTATTTTTGTGTTCCTTTTAACATGCTTTTAGTGCTTATGAAAGATGCCAAATGGACAGCCTTGGACAATGAAGTCCTCTATTTAAAATGAACAGCTGCCACATAGGCAGCAGCAATGCAAAGTCCTTTGCACTGTCTCAGCAATGTACTTCAACCCACTCAATGGAGAAACTACCTATAGAAATTAGAGGACTGAATTTAGAAATGAGTAGTCAAGGCTTTTCAGTCAGTGGCCTCTTTCCTGCAACCCCTGACAAAGTGATTACCCATGCCTATTAGGATGATTTCAATTATATGGAGGTATCTCTAATAAGAACAAAGGAAAGAAAAATGATTTCCATAGGCCACTCAGCAACTACTGCTAATTATTTTATCATTAGTAAAGATTGCAATAGCTTTCAGCAACTATTAACCAATGGCCTAGAAGTGAAATATTCTGTACTGTAGGCTATGGGACAATGCAAAGGACGAGGTTACAGGAACTTCTGGAATTCAAATCCAGCTTTTCCACTGATTCATTGAATAGTCTGGACTAGCAATTTAATCTTCTGGTTTCCCCACCTGTAAAATGAGTAATATATTTATTTACCTACTGTAGAATCTGATCCAACCAACATGCACATGAGTAACATTACTCAAATAGTTAGTCCTATTGCTTCCAATGGGAATATTCACTTGAGTAAAGTTACTTGTGTGTCAGTGTGAGCAGGATTGGGCCTTTAAACAGGTAGGTTAGTTAATGCTGGAAGATGTAATATGCTAAGCATTATCTCCTACTGCCCCACAACTCAGTGATCTTCTCACCCTCTAATGTCATTTATTAACAAAAGAGTTAGTTATTAACAAAAGTGAGGTTCATTGTGGTTATAAATATTGCACTGGTCTGCAAACAAGGCATAAAAGAATTATCTTCAATTGGTCATGTGTTTTCCTTGCTGCTCTTTGTGTTCCAAGCCATAAATGCATAGCTTGCAATGGAGAAACCAGAATATTGGAGCTTTTCCACTAATATTGTAACAGAACCTGTGCCGGCAAGATTTGAAGGATTTAATATTAACCCTGGCTGAACTTGTACTGCAATAAGATATGGATTAACACTTCACCTATTGAACTTAATAGCAAAAGTCACATAGACTTTACTGGGACTAGAGTCAGACCCTCCCTGCAGGTGAAATTCTGCTTCTACTGAGGCCAATGAGAATTTTGCCATTGACTTCAATGGGGCCAGGATTTCACCTTAGGTTTTTATAATGAAAAAATTAAAATAAAATTAAGCATAAAAATAATGAGAATTAATGGGTAATTTGTGATAAATTAGGCTCAGGTGTAATAAATGTCTGTATGGAAAAATTCTTGAGTTATCACATGAGATGCTAGAATTTTTTCAGAATGTAAGATCAAAACTTTAGAAAGTTAAAGCAACAACTTCAGAAAGTCTCACTGAAAGTCAATAGGACTCAGGCTTCTTAAGTGCCTAATTCACTTTTGAAAATGAGGCTTTTCCATCTACGTTACTTAAGCCTTGCAATTCTGAACAGAGTGATGCCTAAATACCTTTTAAAAATCTAGGCCTTACCATCTCTGTGCCTCACTGCCCTAGCTGTACAATGGCAAAAATAGCACTTTCCAACTTCATGAGGATGTATGAGGGTAACACAATCTTTAATGGGGAGGTGCTTATATGGTAATGGCAGGCCACATAAAATGATGGAGAGATTAAAATCCCAGGTAACAGGATACATGCACAATAGAGATTAAAATAGTAAAATGATTTTAAATGGGGGGACAAACTGGTATAGAAAACCAGTTAGTTCTGATTTTACTTACCTGCAAAAAGCAGAGTTCAGGGTTTCTCTTACTACAATTAATGACTTCACTATTATAGAAAACAGTATAAGGAATGTTATTTTCAAAGCATTAGTGATGCCATTCAAAGCAGCTATAAAAACGTTCAACTCTGAATTTAGGTCTTAGTAGGCAAAAATCCTCTCAAGTTAAAAACAACAAATATTGAAAAATAAATGTTGAGGAATCCCTTCTGAATTACTCTGCTTTAAAATATTTTCATTCCCCTTTAGAAAGGTGAAATCTGAAAGTGAAATTTAGAAAGATTTATCAGGGTGCAGCATGTACACCTGACCCTGAAGTCCTTACTTGGGTAAAACTCTCACTGAAGTTAGGATTTGCACCAATGTGACTACTGATGGAGGGTACCCTGACAAAAAGTTCAGAGGTTCCCTTTTGCTTGAATGCTCTTCCACGCCTTAACCATACAGTAAGTTCCTCGGTGCTTTTAAAACCAAGCTACACAGTCTCAGAGACCACCTCCTTAATTTCCAACAGTCTGGTCCCTTCCCTGAGACCACCAGACACAACCCTTTCCCAGCACCCCACAGCCTTCCTAACCTATGTTTCATCACGAGCAAGTGAGACACTTGTGAGCTCACAAATACAATACACTCCAAGAACCAGCTAAAAGAGATGATCTAAAGCCGTGGTTTTCAACCTTTTCAGACTCAGGACCTATTTGTAAATGTTGATGGCCTGGTGTGATCCAGTATATAGGCTGGGGGAAGGGCGCTGGGGCCTGTCCCTGAGTGGGTTATGGCCTGTCACAACCCAGTAAATAGATGGGGTGGGGGAGGGGATCAGGTCCTGCCCCAAGGGTGAGTAGGAGGTCATGGGAGAGGGGTTCGGGTTCTGCCACCAAAGAGGAGTGGGACGGGCAGGCCTGTGGCAGAGCCCACCCCCCACTCACCACACAGCGGTTACTCCTGTGGCTCCTGAGCGCTGGCTGGGCTTGGCTCCTCACTCCAGGCATTGCAAGCTCATAGCACTACTCAGGTGTGGCCCTGCTGCCCTCACAGGGTCCAGCTGGGCCAAATTTTTGCAAGTGGCATTGCCACCTGCTGCTAAGGTTACCACCGTTGAAATGCAAAATAAAAAAGCACCCACCGCCAAAGAAGGCAAGCCACACCCTCAACCCCAAGCCAATTCTGCAACTCCCCCTCCTTCAACAGCCACTTATAGCATGTAGAGAGAGAACACATATAGGTAAGATTAATAACTTTTTCTTACTTCTACTACAGAAGTGGGACCACTGCAACATCTTTAGCTGGACACAGAAACTTTTAACATTAGATATCAAAGTGTATTGTGATAATAATGCATATCTTTAGACCCATGTAAAAAAAACCCAGCAGATTAAATTATTTTTTTGCCAACTGGCAAATCCATAAAAAAACCCAGCCAGGCTGGTCAAATACCAGGCAGAATCCCTCGTCTAAAGTACTGAGACACTGGAAGCAAGCAGCCACTTCTGGTCCAGCAGAGACTCTGGCAAAGCTACTAAGCCGCATACATTTTCAAATATAAGTAAGGGGATAGGGCAAGAAGAGGCTGAGGGACTGGGTTGGGATCAAAGAAACATCTGCACTGGAAGTGGAGTCAAGCGACTGGATTGAGTGGGAGCAACAGAACAAAGGCACGTGGGGAGGAAGTAGGATAGAAAGAAGAAGGTAAAAGGCGAGATAATCAGAGCCTGGAAAATGTATGCTTTCAGTGACATTACTGTAAAACAAGCAACGGAATTAGTTATCTGTGGAGTTATAGTCTTAATGTGCTTTTGTTGGCAATTGCAATTCTTAGTTAAATTGTGCAATAAAGAATAGAATCTTAAAATGGCAGTGTACATTCTTTAATCAATACATTAATCAGCCTCCCTCTCTCATTTTATTTTCAGCGTTGTGCTGCCTCTTTTACAATGCAGGAACCAGAGAATTAATCAATTGAAACATCAGAGACTGATGTCATAGGCATGTCTTAAATATCCATCATTTTATGGACTCTGATTACTAAGGGTAATCCTCCCTGCAGAGTTTTATTTAAGAGAAAGGCTTTTTCCAGAAAAAAATCTCGGGAATAAAGTGATGAAATGGTGGAAATATTTCAGTAAAACAGTGAAAGTCAGAAGTCGACAGGTGCTTCGGGGGAGAGGGCGGGGAAGAGTCAAGAAATAAAAACATTTATTTATACTGTATTTGAATTTCACATCCATTCACATCAGCAGTCAGAGCAATGATTTGTGAATGATGCAGACACTTGGAAAGTGGGGCTCACCCACAGGACAAACTGCATGACTTTGCAATGGTCTGCAGGACTAACCACCAATTTAGATTTTGTTGGTCTGAGGAGGGAACCTCAAGGGCCACATCTGAAATACTGAACATTTATTTTTGAATTTCAAAGTATCTTGGAATATAGGCAAGTATCCACCATAATTTCAGCCTCAACCCAGGTGTTTGTCCCCCTTCTCCCACAACTGCCTTTGCACTTCTTTCTGCCCCACCACTTATACATGGAAAGTCCTCCCTGACCTTATCTAAAGGCCATTATGCTCTTCTTCTCCAAATCCCTCCTCAAGATTGACCCAAGGACTAAATTGCCATCTAGTTCTAGGACCTTCTGAGGATAATTGATACTTAATATATATATATATATATATAGTATGTTTTATCCCTCTCCCCACACCCTTTTATTGTTACTTTGCTTCTTATCTTTAGGGCCAAATTGGACTCATCACTATTACAGGACACAAAGATAATATCAATGGCAAGAAATGCCTTTGGCTAGCCTGAGGAGTCTGCACCTATTCTTCTTGGATGAGGACCTAACCATTACAATAAATGTATTTGGCACTTCGAAGTTGGATTACTGTACTTCACTCTGCCTGGGTTGATGGTAAAGGTTGGTGGGAATGTCAGTTTATACAACACTCAGCAGCCCATCATGAAAGGCCAAGAGAGTATATCATATCACTGTTCTACCTGCCTCCATTGGCTGGATCCACTTCACAGTCCTTGAACTTATCTTTAAGACTTGGCACAGGGTCTATCTTGTAGACCACTTCCCTCTCCGTAACCACCAAGACAGTTGTATTCAATGAGGACAAAGCATTCTTGATGCAGGACCCTCGGCTGTGAAACCCCATGACATCAGAATGAGACAAATATGATGCTTACACAGCATGATGCAAAACCCAATTTTTGTAAAAGCTCCCCTTAAATGAGGGCTGAAGAATGTCCCTGCATAATTTCTCAGGGATACATTTTCAAATAGACAGGAACAAAAGATTAAGGAAAACTGGTTGTATTAAGGAGACAGGGAGAATAGAATATTTTACTGACAAAGTGCAATTCTTAATTTGGCACTGAGATACCATGGAGATAGGCACATTATAAACTAATAGACAGATGCAGTGAAATTCAGGAGTCCTGTGGTGCACCTTGGGCCATGCTCAAAATGCATCAGGCAGCATATTTCATGAGAGGCAGTAGAGTGAATCCACTGAAATTGCATCACTTCAGACTAAACACAACTTCATTCAGAATCTGCCATGCCCCTTCAATGAGATAAAGCAAATTAAGATATCAAAATCTGTAAGTTAATGTTAGGTTACATTTGTGTGTTAAATTTAAAAATTAAGTAAATTCATAAATTGCTCTGCCTGTCCATCCTGAACTCAGGCTGTTTTGACTTATACTCTAGGTTCTGCAAAAAATTTAGAACTGTGTTTGATCTTCTATACCAGGGGTTCTCAAACTGTGGGTTGGGACCCCAAAGTGGGTCACGACCCTGTTTTAATGGGGTCACCAGTACTGGCATTAGACTTGCTGGGGCCCAGGGCCAAAGGTGAAGCCCAAGGGCTTTGTCCTGAGTGGTAGGACTCAGGCTTCGGCTTCAGCCCTGGGTGGCAGGGTTCAGTTTACAGTCCCCCTCCCCCTGGGGCTGAAGCCCTTGGACTTCAGCTTTGGCCCCCTTGCCCGGGTCAGAGGCGGGCTCAGGCTTCGGTCCCCCCTTCTGGGGTTGTGTATTAATTTTTTTTGTCAAAAGGGGGTCACGGCACAATGAAGTTTGAGAATCGCTGTTCTATACTACCCATGCCACAAAACCTAGCCATAAGAGTAGATGAAAGAACAGTGTCAAAATATCTAAGAGTTACCAGCTGCTCTGTTACCAGTTAAATTATAAATCTAAGCCTCTTTTCACCTATTATTGGCATGTCTGAGAGAAAAAGAAGACACAGAAGAAAGAGTCTGCCTCTGCTTGGTGTCTGTGCATCCTAATATTCCCTCATCTCACCTGTTATTCTGGTTAAATGCACTTTCTTTTGCAAATAGGTGGCTAGGCACTAAGCACCCACACAACAGGCTGCTTTCTCTCTCCCCAAGGCAGGGGCAGCAGTGATGCAGCAAGGGCATCCTGTGACAGCTGGCCATGCTGAGCCCATCTTTACTGCCATATCATCACTTTAAATGATGCCCAAAGAGTGGGTAAAAGTCACAGGTGGCTCTTCTGCAGAGCAGCCTACCCCCCCTCACAGGTTTACTGATCCAATAGCTGAACGTGTCTCAACCAGCCATCAGCCTCTTCACCGCTTTTTTGTCTCCTGAGGTAGCTGAATTCAGCAGACCTGCTCATCCATATGAAGCATATGCTGGTGTGACCTTCATTAACCACAGCCATCCAAGCAGCACAATTGGAGCCCTTTTTCCCCAGTAACCTCTCTGGGTAAGAGTATGGGGTAAAAGAATGTTCCAGAAACCAAATTAAAATTAGAAGAAATTCAAGGAATTATACCAACCAATTTAAATTTCTGCTTAGTACTTAGTACTTTTTTAGCTTACACAGTGTAGCCCCCACTCTCCCAACAATATTGCCATCAGCTGCTTATGACTCCAGTCTCCACATCCTAGTGAGCCTGATGAAAGATTTTCCCAGACTGTAAAGTCTTAAGGGTAGTGTCTGGACTTTAAAGGAGGAGGATTAGTATTAGAGAAGTACCAAACACAGAGGTATACTCATATTCATCATAGTATCACGCTGCATCCTATGTAATAAAAAACAAAGTTCTCTGGGAGGCAGTGTTTATTCATTTGCTGATAGGGCTATGAAGGCTCTATACAGACACTGAGATTAGCCATTTTATTGTTCTCTGGATATTCAAAACAAGTCTAAAAAAATGTGCACATATATGCCCATGGACAGACAACAAATACTGCTAAAACACTGGTCTCCAAAATCATTATCTTTTACCTGGACTGTCATAACCTTCTCTATACTTGTCTCCTTGCCTTTTGCCGCTCTCTGCTCTAATCCACTCAACATACTCCATTTAGCATCTTCCTTGTTTGTCTGGTGTTCCATTGAACCCCCTGCTTGAGTCTCTCCACTGATACTTGAACTTCACGCAAGGGATAAGTTATCTCTACAGCTCTACTAATTTCTCCAATTAAAAGTAGGAGGGGAGTTAGTGGTTGTCAAAATTTTGATTTAAAATATTGTCAAAATGATAGATTTCCATTTTTCTTCTTATCAGTTCCAATTCCAACCAGCCCCTACCTCCATATACACAAAATCCAGCCATTTCCACTTGCCCTCCAAAATCCTTTGTCTCTTCCTACTTGTGACTCTCATCCATTCTCACAATTCTCCCTCTGGCCCTTTGATAATTAAAAGAACAATCACTGTGATTTTCCTTTTAGCTTGCTATGCTGAGGCAAATTAGCGCAGTTTGTAATATAACTATCTAGAAACCTGTTGTATTTGGTAAATCAATACAGCATTGTTACTTTTCTGGTTATATTACCTATGTTGGTTTAATATCATTATTCTGACAGACCCATTACCATAGCCAGGAAAATCCATACTCAATAGTTATTGATCCTGCTCTGAGCCAGTTCATGATTAGAGCCCTGCACAGATACAATATTTGTAGCCGCATCCAATCCGCAAAAATAGTGCGCAGATATAGAGCGGATACCCTTGGATTTGCAGGGCTCTATTCATGATGTCTGTATAGGTCTGCATATCAAAACATTTTGTAAAAGGTTATTGTACATGGACAGAAGCCAAATAATGAGTGTGTTATAATTATTTTTTATTATACATGCACAGTACCAAACCACAACAGTAACTAATGACCTGCACAATTCCATGAGAAACAGAAAAGCATTTAGTTCTACTGTAAAAACATCAGAGAAGTATAATCATGTCTCTTTGACTCTTTGCTTAAATGTGGCAAAACTGATCTTTTTTAAGACCACATCTCACATGTTAGCCTGGTGTGAATTATTACCGTTGAATTATAACCACCTTAAGATAAAGTAGAAGTTTATAACGGAAGCACTAGTGGTTCTTAATGCTTTAGCTACCTGTGTGCATGGCAAGTATATATAGTTCAAACTGTGCTACCATCCATTATGTATAATTTCAAAGACTTATAGGCAGAATAATAACCAAACATACTGATTACCATGGGCAAATTGTGGGGTTGCTATGAGCTCTGAGGAAGGGGTAGCATGTAGTCCTGCTGCCCAAGGAACAGACTGGTAATTAAAGTGTGACTCTCCGACTCAAAACTTGGTCCCTGGTTCCCCATTTTGCTTCATGGGGGAAGTAATTTGCATCAGCATTTCACCTGGAAGGTTTCACTTCCCACTTTTTTCATCAGTTCAGCTAGGTGGCCTGGAGCAACTGTTGTGGAGGTGAATGAAGTCAAGGCTCTGCACACTCCCCACCACTTTGCACAGGAGGTGGAATAGTGACCCTACAGACACTGCTCTCCCCCACCATTCTGTAATCCACAATATGGGTAGCACACTCAGGAGAGTAAGGGGACACTTTACACCTCCTTCCTCCACTTCACACAGGCACAGGATGACCCACAATCTCACCTTCTGTGGACATTAGGTCTATTAATCTTTTTTTTTAATTAGCTAAAGGTCAAAGAAAGACCAAATCTGATCTACCATGCTACGATGAGAGTAAAAATGCCTTCAAGTTCTCCTTCAAGGAAGAGAAACAGGATAAGAGGGAGAAGTTATATTCTATCTCTCGGTGACCAGGGGAGTAAATCCCTTATTTTTTAAGCATATCAGTGATGTAGAAATTCTCAGAGTACGGCCCTAAAGGTGTATATTTCAGGGATTACCTGCCAAATAATTTTCTGGAAGATGACATTTCCCTTCATACTAAGAACCTATTCAGTGCACGTTAATGTAGCTAAAAAATTCCTTTTGCGAGACTGAAGGATAGACAGTGTTTATCTCCTTTTCTATAAAGGAGAAAATGTTATTGCACTGCTCTCTGGAAACTCATGATGGGCTAAAGAGAATATATTATCATGATCTAACTGTGGCATACAAGACTATAGGAGAGTCTTCAAAATCATGCATTCAGAATTAACCCGTCTGCTTTCAAAGTAATGTGTTCATGAGATGTCAGCAATGACACTCACTGTTGAAGTTAAGCTGCTAAAACCAAGGACTATGTCTCAAAATATAGGGCCAAATTCTGATACCCTTACTAACAGGGAATAGTACAGTACATCACTCTTTGAGTAGTCTCATTGAGTCAAGGGGACCACTCGTGGTGTAAGGTGAAACCCAACATGAGTAAGCATAACATAATCTGATTTATAGGGATTAATAATATACTGGAGACAACTATCATATTTAGTTGTAATGTGGAAAATGACCTTTAAACCTAAAGATGACAACACCTATATGAAATATGACCAGCGTAGTTGTGCATCAGTGCTGACTTTAAAGGTTTTATACAGAAAAGGTCATTTTTAAATAGTGCAATTACACTAACTGACTTCTGTATATGTTTTAATTAGAATTTTAAGGATTTGATTACCCATCAGTAAGAAAAAAGATTTGATTATTCATGTGTGTTAGACTATTGTATACAATACATCTTATTATTGTAATTTTAAAAGTAAATTTAAAATGTTAAAATTAAATTAATTATCTCTTATTCCACATCACTGCTATCAACAGCAGGTAACTAACAATGCTGGCTGCTATTAGTAATAACAATATTATCTCTTAATATTCTATTAATGGAAAATGTATTGAATAAAATCCCTGCTGTGCCATTCTAAATTCTTACTGGGTTCAAGAGAAATAATCCAATTTTAACTGAGATTCAATTACTCTTTCTTTTCATTAAATTAAACATTTAAGCTCCATGAATATGAAGAGTGTGATGCTGGACTGGAACAGGACTGCCCAGAACTTTCAAGAAGTTTGTTAAGATACAAATATTTACAAGCGTTTCTGAGTAACTATAGATTTTTTTCTGTAGTATTATTCCTTCACAATGAGGCACTGTGTGTAATTTTAATCAATGTACATGTTTGCCTACTCACTCTGTTTTTGGAACTTCTTTTCTAAGCCAGTAGAAGTCAGACTGGGCCAGATATTTGCGGGTCTGCAATACGTTGCCAAAATAGTCATTTTCTGAAAACTTCATCTGTGTAAATAAATCATACCCATTAAACATGACCAACAGATACAAAGATGACATGAAAAGAATCAGAACTTCGACAATAACGAGATAATAATAATAATGACTAAAAATGATTTGGTTAAGGTAATGACATTATTCACATTACAACAGTTAGGATAAAATCCACCGCATTGCAGAAGGCTTCCCCAGGACCTCCACCCTGTGGAATCTCTAGGGTCGCCCTACATAAGGGAAGGGTCATGAGCAGAGTACGTATACAGGAGGATCTCAACACTTTGTCCATCACCTTGGGTGGCGGGATGGTCATATGGTAAAGACAATGAAGTAGGACTCACGATGTCTGGGTTCAAGTCCCTGTTCTAACACCAAACATTCTGGGTAACATTATTTCATTAATAGTTTTGGTTCAAAATATTTTCTGTGCCATCAGCTAACTGGTTTTGGATCCCTTATTTATATAGGTGTCAGTAAGAAATCTTTTTCTAAATAAACCCAATACTCATACCATTTTTAAAACGAGGGGGTTTTAAATATTTTTATTATTTTCTTCTATCAGTTATTGCCATAATCAAATGTTATACCCAGCTATCTACTATACCATGAGAGGCTTAAGTGTTTTTCAGTATCTCACCATACAAATTTGGGTATAAGATAATATTAAAAATTACAGGGACAAAGGAGAATTACATTTAATCCAGGTCTAGGGCACACACAAAGAGTTAATGAGCCTGACAACTGATGAGTACAAGCTAAGCCTGAGCATGCATTTAAACATGAGAAGTTTATGAGCAAAAATTGATCTTCCCTGGGAGTTTTAATAATTGACATCAGCTATTTATTTTTTTCAAATGAAACCCTAAGGACTAATAAATGTTTTATCACAACAGTGGAGACAGGTACATTCATGATTGTTTACACTGGACAGCTCAGAAGACTGATAATTGGATACAACCACCTGTGGGTCGCTAGTTCAAATCCAGGCTGTGCTGTCAGTGACTGTAGGTCATTATGATCTGATTGCTATTTAGTATCTTATGTGAAATCAATCAGTTGCTCAGCACACTTTCTAGAGCACAAATATCTACTTCCTATAAATCACCATAATAGGTCAATCAGTAAGGGGTCCTCTATATTAGTGCTTAAAATGAAAAACACCCATATTTTCTGTTTTAGGTGTGTCATTTAATTCTGAATTAGACAGGTGATAAGTCAGCACTAGAATCAAACTAGAGCTGTGTGAAATTAAATGTGTCAGAAGATTTCTAGGGAAATATTTGCCATATTGGTTAGTGAAATTTGCACTCCCTAAAATTTCACTTTGAGAAAAAATGTTGATGATATGCTATGTACATGTTGAAAACATGTATTTCTACAGGTGGTATTATGTAAAGCCATTTTCACATGAAAACAGGCCCATTTTGTTTTAAAAAGTATGCAACAAAATGTTCAAAGAGAAGTGCTGTTTGTGTAATTTTGCATTTCATTGCAAATATTTTGCACAACTCCCCCTCAAAGGAATCTAGCAGTGCTGCTCTACCGTCACTCATGTTAGCAGCATTTACAAATATGAGGGTTCACATTGCCAGAATCTATTACCAAATTTCTCAAATATGATTAGCGATGCAAGAAAAAAGGCTGTTAATATTACATAAAACCTGCTCATATTCCAATCATCCTTTCAAAAAATTCTTAAGCTTGGGACAAAGTTACACTTCAGTACCAATCTACTGTGTTGCATTTTTAGGGCCCAGACTTACAAACATACTGCTTATGTCAGTGAGTGAGTCCATCACCTGAATGGCTTCTCCTCTATCCCATTAACACAGATGATAAAGGTTCACAATATCTCCTCTCTACACGGTTTCCCTCGGCAGAGACCAGACTTGCTGAGTTTTTCCTTCTTAGAGTTCTGAGTGAACTATGCCATATTTAACAATGCCTTGTTTGGTTGGTTTTTGTCTGTGTACTATCGCCAGTTATACTGGAGCAATTTTTTGCAACGGTACCATTGCAAAAGAGAGTCTGTGAATGTTAGGTTTCAGAGTAGCAGGCGGGTTAATCTGTATTCACAAAAAGAAAAGGAGTACTAGTGGCACCTTAGAGACTATGCTCAAATAAATTTGTTAGTCTCAAAGGTGCCACAAGTACTCCGTTTCTTTTTATGAATGTTAGATCATTTTAAGCCTCAGAATGTTTATCTTTTTCATGCCAGTATGTCGAATAGCTTGGTTTGTCCATGCAAACAACTTGGTGATAAAGTAAATATTTCTCCCTTGCCTGAGAAGCAATATCTTCTGTTATTTGATCTCAATGTAGATGTAAGTCCTGTTTGTGGCTATTCCAGGTTTTCCTATAGCTGGAAACAACATTTTCTCCAGGAAGGATGGTCTTGTAGTTAAAGCATTAGACTGAGACTTAGAAGATGTGGGTTTAATTTGTGGCTCTACTACAGCTTTCCTGTGTGACCTTGGCCAAGTCACTTCACTCACACTGTGGAACAGTTCCTCATCTGTAAAATGGGGATAAAAATACTTCCTTTCTCCCACCCTTTGTCAGTCTTGTCTACTGAGGTCTGGTCTATACTGGGGGGTGGGGGGGGGGGAAATCGATCTAAGTTATACAACTTCAGCTACGTGAATAATGTAGCTGAAGTCGACATACCTAGATCTACTCACCGCAGTGTCTTCACCGCAGTGAGTCGACTGCTGCCGCTCCCCCGTCAACTCTGCCTGTGCCTCTCGCTCTGGTGGAGTACCGGAGTCGACAGGAGAGCACTCGGTGGTCAATTTATCACGTCTAGAATAGATGCTATAAATCAACCCCTGCTGGATCGATCGCTGCCCGTCGATCCAGCAGGTAATGTAGACAAGCCCTGAGATTTAGAAGTCTTTGGAGTAGGAATTATCTTTTACTATGTGTTTGAACAATGCCTAGCACAATGGGTCTGTAATGCTGTATCTTATCTGGAGCTTCTAGGCACAGTTATCAATATTCATAGTATTAGGGAAAACAGTCCAAGCTTGTAATAATAATTTGTAACATTTGGGTAGAAAACGTATTACTGTAGTTTGTTGCAGAAGTTTATTTTGAGGGGACTGTTCGGGGGTTATTTTGTTTTATTATTAAATACAAAATTTGTATTGGAATATTTTTATCTTGAAAAGAATACTCTGGGTGTATTAAAACTGCCCAGACATATTTTACAGTTAATAGGCCTGGTCCGTCCTCTCAAAGACAGAGGTGGAAACAAGGAGTATCTCTGTTGAAAATCTGTAAAGCTACCCTGGCATAAATCTGGTGCAAGTTAGAGGAGAATCAAACCCAATATTCATGGTGTCATAAGTCCAGATCTTGCAGTCCTCACGATGGCATGACTCCTATTTAAATCAATGTGGATTCTTCTTGTATGAAGACTGCTACACTGGACACATATAAATTAGATTTGGAAAAGATCTATTAGATTACTTAGTCCATCCCCCTGCCACAGCAGGATTCTTTCCAAAGATGTATTTTCTATTGCTTTATCTTGTTTGCTTTTAAATCTCTTACCATGAGGTTTAATAGCATCAGCTTGATACAATGTAAATACATTAATGAAAGAAGTGCCTTATTTTCATTTTTCAGCTATTTTAACTCCTCACAGACAGGACAGTCCCCTCAGTGACGACAAAGCCAGTATTTTACACGGGAACTTTATTTCAATGCAATGTTTGGCACTTAACAAGTCTGCTACAAGCTCTAGCAACCATCAATTTATTCTAATGATAATTCTGGAAAAATGACTGATGATGGCTATGGTTGACCACACCCAACATTAAATCACCCCCTTGTGTCCGTGCATAATGTAGCTAGTCTTCTGTTTCTACTGTATCAGGTCTCCCTCCCACAGGAACCGACTGTGCTCCCTGGGGGGTTCTCCCTGTAGGAGAATCCCGCCTCCTCTACAGTCTGTCTCTTTTCCAGGGCCCACCACAGGGATAAATTCTTCCTCAGCCTGCCTAACCTAAGCCCTTCCTGCGTGGGGGAGGGAAACTTCCCTATCTCCTCTCTTCTGGGTCTTTGCTCTTTAACTGAGCTCTCTCAGCTCCTTTTAAGACCAAGCTCTACCTCCTCTGGGCAGAAAGTAGTTAGTTAATCACCCTCTCTCCCCGGAGCATGACTTGTTAGGGTTCTTTCCCTTGCCTTGCAGATGATGGGGATTAAGCAGCATCACCATAAGCAATCTGTTGTATTGGCCAAGTTATTCATAATACACAATGTTATTGTAAAACAAATATTTCAATGGGCATGTTGTAAAAAGAGTCTCCCTAGCTTGGTTGAGGCCCCCTGCGACACCCAGTTACCATCACAGGCTCAGCCGAATCCAGCCCCCAACCTTGTAGTCCTTGCAGTGGGCCTCACCACTGTGGGCCTGCTTACTTTGTTTAGGGCAATGGGAAAAGCAGAAGTTCAGACTCAGAACAAGCCCCTCCTGGGGTCAGCAAAAAGGTCAGTGGTACTACTTTTTTTCAGGAGTGCCTGGGTAGAGCTTTACTGGAGTCATTACGGCCAGGCAGGCAGCCAAGTCAGTCTCTCCCTACTGGGCTTGCCACTGGGGTTCACGGGATCCTTGCAGAGCTGGGAGATTCCTCCTACTGCTTTAGCAGCCATTCCCTTCTCATGGCTTCCCCCGTGCTGACTGCAGCTTCCTCTTTTTATAGCCCTCCTCTCCTACCATGCATGAATGTCAGGGCCAGAGAAGCAGGGCTATCTTAGCGCGCACAGCCTCCCCAGATCCTTCCCTGTCAGCGTGGGGTTTATCTACCATACCACAATGCTCAATTCTTTCTTTTGTGGTTAAGCTAAGTTAGCACCAGAGCTGTGCGTTTAACTTTATTGTTCTTTTAAGATTTCAGTCTTGTGAGACGGGTGTGGTCAATTCAGAATCATAAGGGAATGGGGCAAGTCAAGCAGAAGGCCACAAGCAAAGTGTGCCATGCAAGGGAAAAAAATGTGAGTGTTTTCTGGCACCACCATCTTTATTTAAAAATGATGTAACTGCTTTGATTTTGGATGGCTGAAAGGAAAAGACAAAAAAATAGTTGTGACATACCGTAAAGGAAGAAAACATTTTACACTTACTGTTTTGATGTCTTCATTAATATACGTGTCATTCATTATAAACTCAGGGTAACCCACTTTTGCCAAAACCGCTTTTGCCTTTGAAAGAAAAAAAACTGGATTGTTTAAGCATTTAAAAGTGCATTTCTTCCCTCATTGAAAGGACCGCACAGTACTATACCTCCCAAATGGCACCCGGGTTTCACCTCAAACAGCTTGCTTAGGTGCAACAAATCAGTTTCAGTTTTTAACACTGAGGGGATCACATTGAGCTGTCAGTTTACACAGTATCTCCACCGGCTCCTGTAGAGTTACTACAGAATTACAGGTATGCTTGAGCACATAATCTGGTCCTAAGAGTTGAACCCCACCAAGGGTTGCAAGCAAAATTAATCTAATGGTCGCAACTTGTATCTTTTTAGTGTTTTAACAACCTGTGACCTGTATAACTACCATAGGGCAGCTGAAACAAACCCAGTTATTCAGATGTATGCGGGACATGGATATGAATAGGTCAGAACCTCAGCTGGGATAAACACAACATAGTTCCACTGACGTCAAATAGATCTCACCAGACAAGGATGTGGCTACGGTTTTCTGACGGATAATGTGGTTTCTTCAGTTCATGCTGTTGAACTGTGTTTTGCTCATCTACCTGAGCCATCTAATTAAAGGCTTTCCACTCCGCCTGTGTTTTAACAGACTCCATTTCTTAAAATACTTGTTCCCAATAATAGCACAGAATCCTCTGTGTTCCTATGCTCAATATAAAGGCAATAGGAACATTAAAATAATTCAATTTACATTTTTACATTAACTTGGATTTATTCTGTTTCACATTTGTGAGAATTTGCTGTAGTTTTTATATACAGTACATCATATATATTATATATATACACACACACAAAAAAACCCATATTTATGTATGCACACCGTGACAAAGTTCCTGCTCTACCTTGGTGGATCTTGCGCTTATTGGCAAATTTGCTCAGCTTGGAGCTTCTTAGCAGCCCTCAGCTTGGCCGTTTTTCTGAACCCACAGTCCACGTCGATGACTCCTGTGTCTGACTAGGAGTTGGGAGAATTTGGGGGGAACCTGGGCCCGCCCTCTACTCCGGGTTCCATCCCAGGGCCCTGTGGAATGCAGCTGTCTAGAGTGCCTCCTGGAACAGCTGTGCAACAGCTATAACTCCCTGGGCTACTTCCCCATGGCCTCCTCCCAACACCTTCTTTATCCTCACCATAGGACCTTCCTCCTGGTGTCTGATAATGCTTGTACTCCTCAGTCCTCCAACAGTCCGCGTTCTCACTCTCAGCTCCTAGTGCCTCTTGCTCCCAGCTCCTCACACACACACCACAAACTGAAGTGAGCTCCTTTTTAAAACCCAGGTGCTCTGATTAGCCTGCCTTAATTGATTCTATCAGCTTCTTGATTCGCTGCAGGTGTTCTAATCAGCCTGTCTTAATTGTCTCCAGAAAGTTCCTGACTGTTCTGGAACCTTCCCTGTTACCTTACCCAGGGAAAAGGGACCTACTTAGCCTGGGGCTAATATATCTGCCTTCTATTACTCTCCTATAGCCATCTGGCCTGACCCTGTCACAACACACACACACACGTGTGTGTATATATACACATACATACATACATGTATACCAGGGTAACTGTCATGCCTGCACTTACATTTCATAAAATCATGATACAAATTGGAAACAATTATGTAACCTAACTTTATAATACATTGTGTATGGCACTAAACTTGTCCCACCCCAAGGACATCCATCCATAGTTACTATGGAAACAATTTATTTCCAAGAGCAGAAGAGGGGGGAGAGAGAGAGAGAGTCTAAAAGATGGGGGTGGGGGGAAACCAAAAAAATAAGACACATGCATGGAATAAGCTAAACATGTGACAGAGTGGAATGGTATAAAATGTATATTTCCATGTTGTTTAGGAAGACGGATATCAATTTACCTTTTAGGACTACGGGACTTTTCCTTAAAACTTTCCTCTAGTAATGTGATCCTTTCAAAACAAAAATCTGAAACCATGTGAAGGCTGAAAGAGGAGAACCCTAATGAACAACATTGCCCTTTTAAAATAATCCACCTTCAGCATATAGGCTCCAATCCTGCATGTTGATCTGTGTGAGAGAACCCCTACCCCCATATGGAGCCCCTTGACTGCAGTGTTTGCCTAGATTTATTTATTTATTTTACCTTCCTTTGCAGCATGGGTCATGGGTCACTTGCAGGTTTAAACTAGTGTAAACGGTGGGTTCTCTGTAACTTTAAATCTTTAAATCATGATTTGAGGACTTCAGTAACTCAGCCAGAAGTTAGGAGTCTATTACGGGGAGGGGGGTGGGGGGGTTCGGTGGCCTGCAATGTGCAGGAGGTCAGACTAGATTATCATGATGGTCTCTTATGGCCTTAAAATCTATGAGTCTATGAGCCTCTGAGAAGCAGCTTACAGGATCAGGGCCTTACATACCAAGGTGATAGGAAATTTAGAAATAATCTAGACAGAACTCATCTGATACCCTTGAGTCATTTCATATTAGTGGCAAGGGCATATAGTAATATTAAGAACAGGAGTACTTGTGGCACCCTAGAGACTAACAAATTTATTTGAGCATAAGCTTTGGTGTGCTACAGCCCGCTTCATTGGATGCATAGAATGGAACATATCGTAAGAAGATAGATAGATAGATAGATAGATAGATAGATAGATAGATAGATAGATAGATAGATAGATAGATAGAACATGAAAAAGTGGAGTAAGATGCTAATTACTCTTACTCCACTTTTTCATGTTCTCTGTATGTATATATATATCTTCTTATTATATGTTCCATTCTATGCATCCGATGAAGTGGTTTGTAGCCCACCAAAGCTTATGCTCAAATAAATTTGTTAGTCTCTAAGGTGCCACAAGTACTCCTGTACTTTTTGCAGATACAGACTAACACGGCTGCTACTCTGAAACCTATTAATATTAACTAAAGAACCTATGGCATCTCATGAAAATCCTTAGGAAAACATACACATTAGAAACAATTCAGATTCATCTCTGTGATCACAATCGGTTCAGCCCAAAGACCCAGAGGGATATGCTTACTTGTCCCTTGTGGCAATAAGAATTATTGCAAGGCCACAAAATGACCAGAAGTAAATAATGTCTAGGCTGTTTCCCTTCCCACCCCAGCTACCACCAAGGCTTCCTACAAAGGCTGAGGAGACCACCGTCAGAACAGCCAGCTCTGCAATTTCTTGCCATCCCTTTACATCAGCTATGCCAGTGTAATGGGGAGAAGCAATGCTACAACGTTTTCCCCCCAAAATCCTTCTTTTACCTTCCCTCATTTTCAAGAAAACAGGATCTTTGCCTCTTGAGAGTTAATCTGTTCCTAGGGCTTATTTCCCAGCTGAAGTTATTGTCCTCTACTAGTGACATCATAATTAATTGTTGCAGAGATAATTAAGATGTCACAATCAGAAGATTACGACTTCAGGTTAGAAATTAACAGCAGGAACAGATGAACTCTTCAGCAAGAAGGATCCCATTGTCATACAAATATCCCCAGTGATAGAAAAACAATAAAAGACAAATGCTCTACAGGAAATATGAAATGAGCCAAATTACCTCTAAAATAGAATGTTTTCTTAGTTTGTCATGAGGCACAGTAGGTACTGAAGATTTTTTTTAAAAAATGCTTGAGAAAACAGGAAAGAACTAGAATTCAGCTGTAGACAGCATCTATTTTTTGCCCTGCTTATGCTTTCTTGCCAAGTTGACTGAACTTTTGTGATGGTTTGGAAAACTTCAGTACATTACTTTAGGGTTTTCAATGCTATTTGCTACTATATCAGTCTCAAGAAAGCAAGTAGGAAAACTCATCAGTTTTAATTTCCACTAAGTTGGCTGCTTAAATGAGTTAGGTTAGTCTCAAATGTCTTGCATGTATTCCAAAGTAATCATTTTAATCACTTAATTAAGCAGTCTTTGTGTTGCATCTGCATAATTGAGCCCTTAACATTTTTGATTAAACCAACAAAAGAAACAAAATCATTTATAATAGCTGATGCACAATTGCCCTTTTTAAAACAATTCAAAGAATCAGTGTGGATTAACTGCTCCAATATTGCGTTGACTTTGAGAGCTACAATCAGTACAAAATGTGGATCAAAAACATTGTTAAATATATTTAGGCAAATAACAAAAATCACTTTGAATTATATTATCCCTTAAAAACACTGGCATTTTCCAGACTGCCTTCCAGATCCTTAGCAGCTGTAAACCTCACAGAATTCTGACACCATCTTAGGCCCAGCAATCTCAGTGAGCAGGTCAATCAAGCATAGCTGTCACGCTGAGAGGAGCAAAGGTGGACCCTGGCCTCAAACCAGAGGTGTTAATGGTCTGATCTTAACGAGAGCATACTGCTCTTCTCCCAGTCCCACTCAGAGATTTTGATTTCACCTTGAAGAGTCCATCTGCGTAAACATTAAAATCTTTCAGAACCATAAAACTTTTCTGACCTAGAACTCTGTCTGTTCAACCAAGGAAGCTGAGGTACAGGATGACAACCTGTACAACCCTGTTATTTTCATTTTAAACCTATGCCATTACTCACACACAAGGTGGACTCTCAAACGCATCCATTTCTGGAGCGAGAAACATCCTACATTTAAGGGTAGATAGAACCAGTTCAGCCACGCCACCTCCCCATTGCTGAGGCTGAACAAAATGCCCTTCATGATACATATTGACTATGGGTTTCAGAGTAGTAGCCATGTTAGTCTGTATGAGCAAAAACAATGAGGAGTCCTTGTGGCACCTTAGAGACTAACAAAAAGACTCCTCGTTGTTTTATCTTGGCTACGGAGTCCTTTGCTCCAACGTCCTTTCCCAAAGAAACCACAAGCAGCTTGTGGCCCAACGGCCACTTTCAACTCATTCTCTTCCATGCCAAACCATTTGGGATTTGAGGCTGCTAGCTTAATTTATACGCTGGTCAAGGGTGGCTGCAAAAAACACCAACTAGTGCTGAATGGCAGCCTGGCACTTTGTGGGAGAAAAAAGGACCGTTTAGAGCTATCATTTTTTCCCTTTAAGCCTGACCCACTCCATCCCAAAGATGCCTTATTATCACCTCTTAACACTTCCCTCTTTTTGTATGTGTTTCAATGGTGAGATGCCAGTTGTGCACCATTGATAGATATTTGGTTCATGTCTGTGATACTATCAAAATGGCCAATCAAGAATGAGGCTTTGGACAATCTGCTTCCTAATAGCAAGTTTAACAACTGATTTAAATATCACGGACAGCCAATTGTTATTTACCATTCATTTCATATTGCAGTATATGTATTGTGTATGTGCGCGTGGGAGGGAGAGAGTCAGAAGGACAGAGAAAGAGAAAAAAAAAATCCTGGCCCCATTGATATCAGTGTAAGTTTTGCTATTGACTTCACCCGTAATTTTTCCCCCCATTTCTATTCATTCCAAGTGTATCGCAAACCAGATGGCTGCAAATGCAAAATGAAATTTAAAAAAAATTAACTTGCCTTGGCTTGCCAGCCTAAGTCAAATGTTTGTGTTTCAGAGCTATAGAACATCATTCAGACTCTTCTACCATGCCTTGGTATCTGAGCATTACCAGAGACCCTCTCACCGATCATTTTAACTGCTGGGCCTGATTTTCATTTACACTAAGATCCCTTTAAGCCACCCTGGCAATGTAAAGGGTCGTTAAAGTGGAAGTAAGTTACAGTTACCTTAAATGTACAGTTTTACTAGAGTATATTCATAGCTTAAACAAACTCCAACGAAAGACTATCATGATTGTCAATGTGTTACATTATATCTTATTTTTATCATGATATAAAAGTACTTGGCTTTAAGCACTAACCTACCCCTGTACATTGAAATAACACTGTACCTACTGTAAAATATTTTTGAAATACCTGCAAAAATTAAAATTCATGAGTATGAAAAAGCTTTTTTGTACCGACTTTAAGAAGATTATTTTTATTTTGGAATGTCGAAAAAATTAAAAATTAATACAATTATAGTTCACTGAAAAATTAGCATGAAATCTAGTTTGAAAGCTAGAATCGTTCATGGCAAAGTAATGTTCCATTTAATTACAAAGATTAATTCAGCCTTTATGTACATGTCTGGTCTTTTCATTTTTCATTGAAAATATATAATTCGAGTGCCATCTGGTAAAATTGCTGCACGCATATCGCTGGCAGATATTTTAGTCGTACACACAGAAAAGAGGAAAAAAATAGGGTGATGGAAATTTGTAAAACATAGTGAGGTACAATATGGGGCTTGAACCAACTTCCAGTGACATCAGTAGAAAGGCTCCTATTGACTTCACTGGAAGCTGGATTGGGCCCATCACGGTGATGTATTTTATTTCCTCAACTGGTGCAATGTGAAAAAATTTGTGAATAGTAAACTTTGCAATCAAAAGTGAAGTGGACACTCTAACCCAAACCCTTTTATTGCTTGGTCTAAAGTGCTAAATGAAGTTATCAAGAGTGCTTGATCTGTGCAGAGCGTACTACACAACACAGCTAGTCATCAAACGGCTGTGTATGTGGCTGTTTTTAAACATTGGCTTTAACTGTTGGTCTTTTTATACTTGTAACGATTAAAAATGAGTACAATTAACTTAACTATGACACTTAATTTATCAAGATTCCAGGGAACTGGAGGGTTGTTTAATAACTAATTTGCACGCCACATCCAACTGGCCAACAGTAAGCTAAACTATTATTTTCCTATTTCACTAGTTGTTTTATATGTTCTAACTTAATGTGGTTATTAATGCTTCCTTCTTGCTACATCCTGAGTTCAACAACATAAAAATAGCAGGTGACATGTGACTAATCACAACTCAGCAACACAGCACAAATATAAAATATCTGGTGTATAATAGTCACACCGACCTGTTTTCAATCAACTCAGAGAGTAGAGAAAATTCTGTATTTGGTGTATTTGGCAAATGCCAGTCTGCTCATGGACATTCCAGGAGCAGGGGAAGAAAAGACAAGAGGGGAATTTGCCAAATAAATTGTTTGTTGGCAATTATTCACTGAGTGCTAATACAATAGGGGTGATATTAACAATATTATTTCACCTTTATTATATTGCCACTTCAAGCAGTTGAAACTTCAGTAGGACCTCACAGCATGGAGATGTCAGCACATCAGTTTGCATGACTGAGACACTTTTTTCTGTCATAAATCCCTGCTAATGCTTTCTGGTCTTGTATGCTTTGAAGACAAAAATCTTCACAGCTGGTTCAAGCAAACTAGGCCATCCCTCAAGTGCATGATTCACCTCTGGGGCTGCAAGGCCCAAGATTCAGGGCAAAATGCTGACCCCATTAAAGTCAAAGGCAAAGTTCACATTGATTTCATAGAACCAAAATTTCACCCTCTTTTTGTGTTAACATTAACCTAACCTCCCACCCACTTCTGTTCCAAACTCCTATGATATGCAAGAGAGGAGACCCAGGCCCTTCCTGGCTTGTGAAAGAGTCATGAACAACTGGTACTTGAAACACTCAACACTTCATTCAGAGAAGGAATCTTCGCTTTCTCCTTCTAACACACAGCAGTCCAACAAACACTAAAGAAAACCACCCTGGACACTTCCGTCCTAGCGAACCACCAATGAGCCGTGATGGGAAATGGCACCTCCACCAATAGACCCCTCACTTGTGGAGTTCCACAAAAATCAGTTCTCTCTTCAGTGCTTTTCAACATCTACATGCAACTACTAGGTGAACTGGGCAAACAACATGAACTTAAGTTCCAGCAATATGCAGATGATACACAGTTCTACCTATCCTTCACCATAAACAATCACATCGCTATTACAAAGGTGGCCTACTGCTTGGATGGGATCAGCTCTTGGATGAAGTCGAACCCAAGCAAGACAGAAGTGATGCTGCTGGGCCGAGGAAAGTACTTTGAAGAGCTTGCAGCAATGGTGCAGTCTCCATTGGTTGCAATACACACCCACAATTAGTGAATTCAGTCCATAGTCTATGAGTACTCTTGGATTCCTCACTGATGCTGAGCTTTCACATAGAAAGCATTACCCAAGGATGCTGCTATCATCTCCACCTAGCTAGAAACCTCTGGTCTTTCCTGGCAGAAGGATACCTGACCTCAGTTATTCAAGGTTGCATCACCTCTCAGCTGGGTTACAGATTCCTAAGCCGTAGGAAACTCCAGCACATCTCTTCATCAACACAGGCTACTATGCACATATCAAATCTGTCATCCACTCTCTACACTGGCTTCCAATAGAATTTTGAATCAAGGTCAAGGTCTCAGTCCTTATCTTGAAAGCACTCCATGACCTGGGTCCAGGATATCTAAAAGACCATCTAAAGCTCCAGGACAAAGCCCATGATCAACAACGCTACTCCTCTGGCACAATGGAACTATCAACAATAAGACCAAAGCTCATCTGTGCTAGAGACAGAACCGTCTCTGGGCATGGTCCAAGGGTGTAGAATGAACTCCCGCAAGAACTATGGACCACCACTAACCTCACCACCATCCACACGAAGTGCAAGGTGCATTTCCTTGACCTTGCCTTCTCTTACATAAACACATGACAGGTAAATTAAAAAAAAATACAGACAAAGATACCACACTGCACATGCTCCTCCCTCTGAGGAGAGGATGAGAGAGCAAATAAAACTTGGCAGATGTGTAGTCATGTTGCTTCATGCACTACTGGAAAGTGCTCAGGTACTATGATGATGAGCCCAGTACAACAACAACGTAAACAGAATAGAATGTTCAGTTCTATAGATGTCAGGCAGCACTGCACCAGAACTATCATGTGAGTTTGTGAGCAGTTAAACTGAAGGAGGAACCTGGGATATGTCCTAGCCACAATAGCAGTTAAGGAAGAGAAATTCCAGTTCTTAGGAAGTTTAAGCTATCACCATCACATAACTCTCAATCAGCAGCACTGCACACAGGGCAATCCCTAGGGGAGTGCAGGGTCTGGGGCGGAAGTGACAGAGTAGTGTCTTCCGGGACCAAACATGTCAGCCATTTGTACCAGCCCGTAGAACCCTTTAAAGTGCGGGGATCCAGGGTGGAAGTGACAGATTCATCTCTTCCGGGATCAACCACACCGGTCAATTGCACCGGCCTTCAGGGTCCCCCAAAGCCCGGGACCCGGAGTGGTCGCCCCAGTTTGCCCTACCCAAGGGATGGCTCTGACTGCACAGCACTGAAGCACAACCAGCAAACACTACTGTGTATCTTCCTGGAGTGGGTCCCCCATAATCTGGGAGTCCCATGTGGCTAAAGGTTTGACATTAGAGGGTGAACTAGCCTGGAAAATACTGATCCCATTAAAGACTCCCATTGTGAGTTTTACCATTGTCTTGATTGGGAAAATGATTTTAAGTTTAAGACCACTGAGCACTACAAATTCCTTTTATTCTTAGAGGAGATTATTTTAGCATAAGCATTGGACACAACAGCATGAGTCATATTAACATAAAAACCAAACCAATTTCTTAGCTCAGTGTATCAGTATAATTACTAGACCAGCTAATATTTGTTCCTATCAGAGATAATCCTGTTCTAAACTCATTCTTCTACCAGCTAAACCAGGGGAGGGCAAACTATGGCCTGTGGGCTGGATCCGGCCCATCAGGGCTTTCAATCCAGCCCACAGGATTGCCAGCCCCGTGGCACAGCAGGGATAAGGCAGGCTCCCTGCGTGCCCTGGCCCTGCGCTGCTCCCAGAAGCGGCTGGCACCACGTTCCTGCGGCTCCTGGGGACGGGGCAGAGGGCTCTGTGCGCTGCCCTCACCAGCAGGCACTGCCCCCTCAGCTCCCATTGCCCGGGAACGGGGAACCGCGGCCAATGGGAGCTTCGGGGTGGTACCCACAGGCAAGGGCAGTATACAGCAGAGCCGTCTGCCCCACCCCACTCCTAGGAGCCACTGCCAGACATGCTGGCCACTTCCAGAAGCAGCGAGGGGCCAGGGCAGGCAGGAAGCCTGCCTTAGCCCTGCTGCGCACCGCTGCTACCCCAGAGTCGCTGGAGGTAAGCGGTGCCAGGGCGGAGCCCACACCTCGACCCCCTGCCCTAAGCCCCAAACCCCCTGCCCTGAGCCTGCCCTAGCCCTGTTGCGCACCGCTGCTACCCCGGAGCTGCTCGAGGTAAGCGGTGCCAGGCCAGAGCCCACACCCCAAACCCCTCCTGCACCCCGAGAACCCCCTCCTACATCCCGAGCACCCTCTCCTGCACCCCAGCCCCAAGCCCCCACCACACCCCACACCCCCTCCTGCACCCCTTGCCCTGAGCCTCTTCCTGAGCACCGCACCCCTTCCTGCACTCCCTCCCGTACCCCAACCCCCTGCCCCAGCCCTACATTCATGGCCCTGCATATAATTTCCCCACCCAGATGTGGCCCTCAGGCCAAAAAGTTTGCCCACCACTGAGCTAAACTGTAGTTATAACAGAAGAGACATACACCTGTGTATTTTACTCTATCTCCATTTCCCATTTTTACCTGTGCTTGTGATGCTACATCATGAGATTCAGTTATTTGATGTACAGACTTGGGGGTAGGGGGAGAGACGACAGATTGCAAGACTACACAGTGTACATACCTCACCACAGACCTGGACTGTCAGATGTGAATATTCATGGCACTCAGAAGATATTCCTGATAACCCTTCATCTATGATTACACAATATATATGGTTGGATCTATGCTTACTATATCCCTTGTAATTTTGAACTAATGCAATATGTTGATTCCAATGAACCAACTGCATTTCGGTATTTCATGCTCCAGATCAACTCTGAGTGAATCAAATCCAACAGTCCAAAGCTATCTATAAATGTATTAAGAAAGAACACAGTGAAACTAGCCATAAAGCCAGTGAAATGATCCAAGCCTTAAATCAGTTTATTCTTGGCCCAAATGCCAACTGACAGACATATTAAAAAGATTTAAAATACTGAATGGGAAGGAGCTCAAGTGTTTGTTTTGGAAACCAATGCAATAGACAAGCCATGCTCGAAGAGAATTTAAATAAAGTCAAGTCCACGGAAAGAGAGTCTCCTTGCTGAAATAAAGCTGCAACCATTCAGACTAAATCCATTGGCAGACTACAGTTTACCAATATGAAGTATTATATTGGAAGGCAATAGTTGTTTCAGCTTTTCATTGGAGAGGTCTAAAAAGATTCTTCAATCCCCAGTTAACGCTGAACAGTATAAAACCCAACACCAAGCACAAAGCAATAAAAACATACGGATCGGATATTAAACAACTTTGTCCTATTTCTAGTTTTCTAGTCCCATTGATGCCAACAGTAAAACTCCCATTTACTTTGATGGGAGCAAACTGATAATGCTCAATGCTTTGAAAAATCTTACCCTATGCCTGTATGTTAAATCCTTTGTTTTATAACATAGTTCTTATTAACCTCAGGGCTACAATAATTTTTCCAATTTTCCAGCTACATAAATGTGATTGGACTAAACCTATAGTTGCAGCTGTTACTGTTTCTTTTTAGTGAATGTATTGATATTTTTAAAGTGCCAGACTGATAGCCCTATTTTATCCACAAGCACCTTGGCTTTTGCAAGATAAATTAAGAGAAGGATGCATTAAGGTCCCAGTGAATGAGTGATGATGCTCCTTTTAATCCAGGCAAAAAAACCCTCCATGAATAAATTCTTTTTTTTTTTTTTTTTGGGGGGGGGGGGGGGGGAGGGAGTGCATCCTAATGAACTTAAAATAAAATTTAAACACTGAGCAAATTACCATGCTATTTTTCACATTTTACAGTTCATAAGTGAAGACACCCCAATCCACAAATAAAATCAAATGATTGATTGAGGTGGGATTGAAACATGTAGCAACAACTGCTCATTGGGGGCAATAGGGAAGGGTGTAGTGCTCTGGGGAAACTCTGGAAGACATTGTGTCTGACACAGGCAAAATGCTGCAAGAACTCAGGGAATCCCATATGGAGCACAGATACCACGCTACCCTTGGAAAGGGTGCAATGTCTGCTTCTGGCCAGTGAGAGGTAGATGGGGACATGGCCCTTCCTCCTCTCTGCCCCCATTGAAGATGGAGTAACTAGTTCCAGTAGCAACACTAGGCCTGAGAAATCCTTGCACGGAAATGGCCCAAGAACAGGCCAGCCCAAGGACATGGTGCCCCTCCCTATGTTGGAAATTCAAGGGAGGAGAAGCTCCTTAGGCCCTCCCTTGCAAACCCACACTGTGATCCAACATGATCTAGGACTCTGGGTACAGTTTTCTCAAGTGCCTAAGTGACTTAGGCTCTTAAGTCACTTCGGTACTTGAGAAAATTATACCGTCTCTCGAACTCCAGATGATGTTGTGCTTTCTCCAGAACCTAATGTTTCATTTTAACAAACAACCTTGCTATCCCTCCCTTCGAAGTCATGCTAGATTTTCTTCCCAGGTGTGTTTCATTTCAGAACCCAGGAGGGTTGCTATTTACAAAATAAATACATACAAACATTAATTGCACTTTCATCTGTTAGCACATTGCTCTAATTATCCATTAAACTCTTCTTAGAAAGCTACTCCGTGCCTCACCCCCACCTGGAGAAATCCTGAGCAATTGACCTCTACTGCAAATGGTTGCCATGCCACCCATTGCTGGAAACATGAACAACTCTGAGCAAAACCTTTTTGGGTGTTTTTTGTTTAAGCTCTGGCATGTCAGGAGATTTAACAAAGAGCACTGCATTGATTGACATGGTAAAAGCCCCCCAGGGCTTAAGAAAGTCAACGTGCTAAAGGAAAGTTTAGGTTCTGAATTACATAGCATCATCTGCGCATAGATATAAAGGGAGCATAAGGGAGGGAGAGAGGGCAAGGAGGCTCTCTCCTGCTGCAGGGCCCAGCACTGTGGGATCTGTGGTCCCCAAAGGGTCTGTCTTGGTAGCTGTGATAGGGACTGTGAATAACCCGCTGTTGACAGTGACAGCCTTCCAACCCAAGCCTTCTGTTTGCATTGGTTGACATTTGTTTAAAATTTCCAGTGCTACCTTCATCTGGGAAAGGGATATTTTTTACTAAAAAAATCTAAGAATTTTCTTTATATTTATAGTTTCCTGTAAACCAGTGGGAGTCTGTGACCCCATCAGTCTGCATGGCCCTATGCTTTGCAGGGTCTAAAATCCAGATCCAGCCAGGAAGTGTGTGGACAGGGTGTGGCTTTACCATTTCCCAGAAACTTAGTAGCCATCATGGACTTAAATTCAAGCAAAGAAGACTGTTTTACACCTCCCTTTCTCTGACCTCCAAGAATAGATTCTATCTGCATGGTGGTAAATTGTTCACTCTGGATCTGAACAACCGTATCTCCAAAATACCTAGAAAATGCCTTACAGCCTGAACAGTCAACCGTATTGAATGCTACCAATGCAACATACTCAGTCTGTTCCCCACTTGAAACAGTTCTTACAATCAGGGCTTTGCAGTTGTTGTCTCACTCTGTGGAGAGGAACGCTGTCCACTTGAGCCAAGCCCCTTCTGTGCAGACTTGCAATGAGCACACCAATATTACTCCCTTCATCATTCCCACCCCTCCCTTCTATCCTATATTGCAGACAAGAAAACAGACACGCGCAGACATGCAATGCAGGCAAGACGGCACAGAACAAACAAACAGAAGAGACATCCTGTTTTCTACCTAGGAAAGGGTCTCTCCTTCTAGTAGATATTCCTTGTGAAAAATCCCATTCTTGAGCTTAGATTACTTCTAAACTTTAAAAAAGTTACTTTTCAAAGTTATCAAGGAAGAAGCAGACAGTCATCACTTACTTAAAAAATGTAGGCACATTAGTGTTTGCCTAATAAATGTGAGCAGCTGACAAAGCATCTTTTCCGCTGAGTACTGCATGCTGCTTGGTGAATAGCCAATAAGGGAGCAGCCTCCTCCTGCATCTGATGATCCCCGTTAAAAAAAAATACCTCTGTAAACTCTACCACCACCAGAGTCTGGAGCATTTCAATGGGACATTTAACATTTCTCTTCATTATTTGTTTCAGACATCACTGGCTAATGAAATGCTTGAACAATTTAATCTCTGCTGATGTTATAACAAAGTTTCCCCCAACTACATCATCATTTCTGCTGTCTAATACTCAGGGTATTAAAAATATGCATTAGCAAATAGAGATGCACCAGTGCAGTTACTCCTGGTTTCACCAGCGTAAGGGAGAGGATTATGGCCACACAAGCCAGCTAGCCTGCCAGGACCATCTGTACACAGAGTGCAGTCAAAAGCACATGTAGATTACAGAATCTCGCCCTACACTGTCCTTTATATCTGCTCTCAAGTTAAGCAAAGCATATTGTCAAATATCAAAACAGCTGACCAAATGTAGGTGAAGATTTTTGAAGACAAATGGTAGCTAGGCACCTGCCTCGCACTGGAAGTCTGCCATTAGTGGCTTTGAAAAAATTTGTCTGAAACATGTATTTTTAAATAAATGGAACATGAGTGATCAGCTTCCACCAGCTGATCAAGCCAGGACCTAGACCTGTTTTACTACAACTGGGTTTGGAACCTGGCTTTTAAAACACAGCTGTTTGGGCAGCGAAGACAGTGCCCAAAGGAACCTCCCCGCTGTGGGTGACTGGCCTGGCAAATTAGAAACCATACTGAAGAATCTATCCTGTTACAGTAGAAGGTGCTAGTGCTTGGCACATTAGGGGTGGTTGACATAAGCACCCCGGATTAAACTCTCCATAAAAGAATTAAAGATGCCATGTGATAACTGCACCCACAGAGTCAGTAAGGGACCTGGGTATCATGTGGGTAAAAGTACTCTCCTTTCTCATGGGACCTTTCTCAGCTCCTTTCTCAGAGCTGCTGAGTAAAAGGAGGGTCCATGGCCAGGTCACCTTTTCCAGACCATGCAGTCTGAGGCAACACCCTGAATTAGGGGTTTTCCAGGGTAAGGTTCAGGGGCTAAGGGAGGAAAAGAAACAGTGCCTTGTTAAGCAATTGGATTTGTCTGACTTTGAGAGAGTCCTGGAGAAAGATACAGGCCCAAGGAAGCTGCTCCTTGGGGCTGGGAAGGCAGAGGCCTTACTTGGGGTTCCTGCCTGAATGCAGCCTGTTACAACCTCTGCTCAAGGAAACAGGACATGTGTTCATTTTGTAAATACACAAATTACACTAAGAATGTACTTTTTTCTGCCTCACTGATTCCAGCTCCAAACAGGAAAATGGCCTACAAGGCCTCAGAAGGAGGGCTCTGAGTTACTCCAGTGAATTTTCTCCCAGGTGTCTGGCTGATGGGTATCACTGACATGCTCAGGGTCTAATTACTCATCATATTTGGGGTCAGCAAGGAATTTTCCCCAAGGCCAGATTGGCAGAGACCCTGAGGTGGTTTTGCCTTCCTCAGCAGCATGGGGCACGTGTTACTGGCAGGTTTAAACCAGTGTAAATGGTGAGTTCTCTGTAACTTGAAGTCTTTAAATCATGACTTGAGGACTTCGGGAACTCAGCCAGAGTTTATCAGTCTATTACAGGAGTGAGTGGGTGAGGTTCTGTGGCCAGCAATATGAAGGAGGTCAGACTAGATGATCATGATGGTCCCTTCTCGCCTTAAAGTCTATAAGTCTATGAGAATCCATTACCGCTCAGCAAAGGGGCAATAATCCTTTTTAAAATGTACCTTTATAAAAGGGTTTTGTTTTTGCTGGAGAAACAGCAAAAACAATGACAGTTAAAGCTAAAACAACATCAAGTTTGCAAAAATGAGAGCAACTTTCTTGCACTTCAGAAGAATTCATGTTAAGCTGGTGTGTATCACTGCTTTGACACAGCATTTCCACTCCAAAAGCTCCAGATTCATGCCCAATTTTACTTGTGTGTGTGTCCCTCCAACTTTTTCTCTGTCTCCCTTCCTCTGTTTCAAGCCTGAGATTTGTCACAAGTGTTTTGATACCATGCACCCACTCTGGCCTTATGGAGTTGTGCTAGGGTCTGAAAAATGACAGCGAGAGATCAGGGTTAAATGCAATTTCCTTTCCCTTCACCCATTTTCCACTATCTGTCTGCGTGGTGCTCAGGTTATTAATGGAACTGACATCACTGTACAACTGACTGAGCAGTAGCAGCAGCCAGATAACAAGGGAGAAGCTGACAGCAGCAGATCTAGCCTCACAGATAAGATATAAGCAAACATGCCATGGCTATTAGCTTCAGCTCGGGTCAAAGATGAACATTTCATATGGTTATTGAGCAGAAAACCCCAGTCTTCCTGAGGAGATTAACTGAGTTTGGGTTCTGAAAGATATTATTCTCTGGGGCCAAAGTAAAAGTTTATTGGAGGAAGAAGTGTTGGACTTGTAACTATGTATTGTCGATCCAACCGCAAGTGAAGATTTCTTTTTAATCCAGGAAAAAAGTGTAGAATACTTTCAAACTGAAAAGAAAGTCTCTCCCACTTGTTTTATCTGCCAGTTGAATGTCATCCTTAACACTGTCATTTTCCAGACGAACACAGAAGGGTGTTAACTTCAGCGTCCTGGCAGAATTCCAGTCTGGGTTACTACAGTGACCTTTCCAGATTCCCTTCCTCATTTCCAATGAATACAGTACTCTTCACTTCCTTCCTTTAACCCATCATGTAGTGCTCTTCTCTGCACACATTCATGAGCATAGTAGGAAAAGGATTAACCACTTTGTAAAGACAAGTCTGAGTTGAATGGCGGTATGTTTATTGTCCTCTAAAGCGGTAGAACAGTTCAGGAACACAGTTAAAACATGGTTCAGCCCCACTACATATTCCAGATCATATTTTAACTGTATCAGTAGACTAACCTTTTGCAGCCAGGTCCCCCAACAGATAATATAGATTGGCACAATATAGATTGGCATCTTAGTCTTTAATGTCTACATCAGAGCACTGCCACAACCCAAGACTACGGAAATTTTAAAGTATTCCACTGCAGCAAAATCATCACTGAGGCTCAGTTTGCACTAAAGACAGGGTAGATGGTTTTGTGATTAAAAGCACAAATCTGGAAGGGAAAAGACTGGGTTCAAAGGTTTCTAAAGGCACAAATAGGAGTTAGGCACCTAACTCCTAGTGAGTTCCATCTCTGCCTTTGAGCATTTCCCCCTCAGTTCCCAGGTCTTTCTGAAGTAAGGTGTCACTGAACAAGAGTAACCTGGCAGAATCCATTAATGTTTCTAAAGTAGATTTAAGGTTTGTGAAGTGCTTTTAGATCTTTGGATTGAAGGTGATATATAAACATAAAGGAAGGGGTGGGGTCTTTAGTTTTGGGACTCACTCCTATATATGGTCCGTCAAAGCCTGGTTTTGTTAACTTTTCAGACACCCTGAAACGTCTATCTTTTCCTTCTCTTTTCTCAAGGGTGCACTGAGGCTTGGGACTGGTTAATCTGCCAAAGTAATTTTGCATTATTTGGTTTATAACCTAAGGGATAAACACAAACAATTGGCTGGCGCTTATCGACATTTTTATTTCTGAAAGACAGACAGAAATGGAAAGCATTATTATTTAAACCATATTAGGCAAACAAGCTATAAACTAGTGCTAGGCAGGAAATGGTTTGCCTGTCTTGTGAAAATTTTCAAGATTTTTACATTTATTCCCATCCTGAATAAGGACAAAGTGTCAAAATCTCAAAAATATTCAGCAGCAGAAACCCCCCCCGCAAAAAAGTTTTGGTTCAGATCAATCAAAATGTTATGTCTGATCGTTTCAAAGCATTTAATCTCAAATTTGATAATTTTCTAACAATTTTAAAAGATATAATTAGCTTACATTTCTATCTGAAAAGTCATTTTGGAACTAGAAAACCGGAACTTTTCATTTTGAAAATGTCAAAACAAATTTTGCTTTGACAATTTCAGGGGAGGGAGAGGGTTCCAAAAAAAATTTGAGTTAAAAAATTTGTCAAAGCCACCCTTTTCCCCATAAACAGTTCTGGTTTTGACAAATGGACATTTTTTGACAAAAGGAACATTTTGGTGAAAACTTTGTGACCAGCTCTACTTTAAACATAGTTTAGAACAGTTATGGCTCCTGTCCAGTGACCAGGAATACCATATTTAAAGCATATAAAACTGGTTCAGCTAAAATGGTTATGACTCTTATTCAGTAAAGTGCCAAAGTAGTCCAACTGACTTCAATGGGGTTGACTTCAATGAGAATACACAAGTGCTTAAGGCACATGCTTAACTACATTTTTGAATTGGGGCCTTTGTTCCTATTATAGATTGTCCTAAATTACTCCAGGCACTGGTTTGTAAAGGCCATTGACCTGATCTGCACCACAGAGGTCAATGGGAATTTTGCGTCAGCTTATATTGCTTGATTCTGTTCCCAGTGAAGTCAATCAGCCTTTTGCCATTGACTTCACTGGGAACAGAATCAAGCAATATAAGCTGAGACTAAACTAAGAAACATAGCAGAGAATTATGCGTATGTTTTTCTGTGACTCTGCCCTATCAGTCTTCAGACTGGGAGAGATGGGATTGGAAATAAATGTTGTAAATAGGACTTCCTTAGAGAAAAGTAAAACCAGGCAACAGTCAAATTCAGTAGGCAACAACATTACTTCAGAGTGACCTAGGGATTTGTGCTCTGTAACCTAGAAAGGTTAATTATGTTACAGAAAGGTCTTATTACAGAAGCACACGATTTTTGGGCTTGTCATTTGTACTTAAAATTTAAAAAGTAGTGCTTCATCTAGACACATAAAATAACTTCATAAGAAGCAGTAAATTTTCATACTTTTGGAAAATATGTTTGTGTATATAGGTCTTGAATCTTACTCTCAAGCCCCCCATTAAACTCAAGTACAAGGGGCATTTTAGGGGAGGAAAACAAAGGGGTGAGCAAAAAATTAATTTATCCTGCCAGTGTCCAAGAAACATTATTATAGTTTACGTCTCACAATGATCATCTGCCAGTGAATTATCATTTTTGAAGAAGCAGCAATAAATTACGATTTTAAAAATTAGGTTCATCATTAGCACATGATTACAAAAGTCATGTTGATGTAGTTTCAATTTTGGATGCTCTTTTTTCTCTGCAGGTCCATCCTTAGGAAATGCAGCTGTCAGTATCATTAGGCTGATATAGTAGTCCGCTATCAACACTTTCATTGTCAGAAAAAGAAAAGGTCCTTTTTGCACATTTGTTAGCTTTCCCAATAGGCTGCAAGGTGACTCAGAGCTGGACCAGCACAAGAGCTATTGAAGAGGTATCTCTCCACATGACTGACATAATGCATACAGCACATGCCAAAGACACCCACTGAGCTGCACTCCTCTGAATAATTTAGCTATACTTAAAAAATGAAGGCAAAATGTAATGACCCTCACAAAATAGGGAGTTTAAAAAGTGAGAGCAGGAAGCAAAATGGGTTTTAAAAAGAGAAAAATCAGAGGCCTCCATCTAAGACTCAAAGGATTGACAGGAACAGTATAAACAAATCCTTGATTACAGCCAAATAGAGTACAATAAAACAAGACTAACAGAAGAAAAAGGAAACAGAATATGAAAGCATGGTGCCAGATACTAGACTCTGACTTAACTATGGTTTTTAGAAATACCATGAGCTCCATCCAGAGAATTAAGTGAGAATTGCATGTTAAAAAAAACAACACCCAAGAGTGTGAGAATCCATTTCTTTGGGTGTTTTATTTTGGTTGTTTGTTTTTTGTTTTTTGTTTTTTTTTTGGGGGGGGTGGGGGGAAGGTAGGCTGCTTTCAGTAGAATTGGTTTCAATTCACACTTACAGCATAGGGGTTTAAAATGATTAGAAGACATGATTTTGATTATGTGGTCTTATTCCAGAGAGAAAGAAACACACTTAAACTCCAGAGTATTCCAGGAGGAAAGGTGAGATTCCTTGAGATACAGAGCACAAGGATGCTGAAGAAGTGTTCAGAAGGCCACATAAGCTAATACTTGCTAAAAAGGCCAATTTTCAAAATTTAGACTGAGCTGGCTGCTCTCCCAAAGCCAAACTACGGCACTGGTTCTATCATAGGGATCCACTCCAAAGCCTGCCTAAATCAATGGGAGTCTTGGGTCAGGCTTATAGAAGGTTGTTGTTCAGCTGACCCCTGGCACTATCGGCAATAAATATGTGGGAGCTAGTATTGAGGCTATCCCTATCACAAGCAGAATCTGCATTATCCTCTTTGAGGTGATCAATAAGCCTATCAAGCCATTTGCAATACAGTGGAGTCACCTAAATATAAAGACATATGAGCCCATCAAGATCATGTTAGAAGAAGAGAATTTTTTCAAGAACATTTTCAATGCACAAAACCAAAACATACAAACAAAAGGTCTTTTACCTGTTGCACAATAAAGGAATAAACCTGCTACAGACTCAACTGCCCATGGACTAAAAAGGGACCAAATACCAGGGAAACTGACCTACTGCAGTAGAACTGGTAAACAGGAAAACAACCACCATTAACTCCTTTCATTCCAACGTGGTTTGCTGACTCAAAAAAACCCCAGCTAAACAAACTATGTCTAGACAAAACGGGCTTTATGAAATACAGCCATTTCTGGGTAAAATGCTGGTGCTGTTTAACTACACACAGCAACTCTACACTATACGTCATTAGGAGATAATACGGCCAAGTGGATAGAACAGTGGGTTTGAACTCATGAGAGTTTCCCAAGGTCAGATTGTAGTCACACATAGTTGGATTTGTCCTCAAGTTAACAATCCTATTCTTATAAAAATGCCATGAGACACTTAATTACCACAAGCAGCCAGAGCAGTTATTTTACGTCATTGGCACAATGCAGGCATAACTGGGTGACATTCTATTCACTGTGTTATACAGAAGTAGGGTGACCAGATGTCCCAATTTTATAGGGACAGTCCCGATTTTTGGGTCTTTTTCTGCTATAGGCTCCTATTACCCCCCACCCCCGTCCCGATTTTTCACATTTGCTGTCTAGTCACCCTATACAGAAGGTCAGACTAGATGATCTAGTTGTTCCCTCTGGCCTTTCATCTGAAACATGGTGTCTCCAGCAACACAGAACTCTTTGTTATAATGCTGGGCTTTGGCTCAGTATGACCCGGAAGTCAGAGGGCTACCTAGGTATCCACAGCAATATACTTTATGCAGTTGTTCCTCACCTCAAGTACTGACCCAAACAACCTCTCAACTTGTGAGCTCTGACAGGATAACAGCAGCATTATGGACACAGGCAATGACAGATTGTGGACACATTTAGACAGATGCACTTTCTGTGTAACAAACCAGTAAATAAATACTGGTAAAGCCACCAAATTTTCTGTTTTATAAGTAAAAAGAGAAAAAAATGGTGAGGAGCCCATCCTCTCCTCCTGTGAATTCACGCATTTTTAGGGCATGTCAACACTGTAAAAAAAAAAAGAGAGAGAGAGAGAGAGAGATACCGACCCCTTGGCAGTGACTCTCAGAGTCTGGTTCAATTGACTTAGGCTCAGTGGGCTCATGCTATAGAGCTAAAAATAGCATTATAGACATTCAGATTCGGGCTGGAGCCCAGGCTCTGAGAGCCCCCCTTGCTGGATTTCAAAGCCCAAGCTTCAGCCCAAGCCTAAACGTCCACATGCTATTTTTAGCCCCAGAGTGTGAGCCCAAGTCAGTTGACCCAAGCTCTGACACTTGCGGTCGTTTTTTGCAGTGTAGACAAATCCAGATTGTTGCTCTGTGTGCTGCTCCCTGTTTTCTGAGATCACTTTCCATGTCTCATATAGTGTAAGTGAGAGATGGAGGGACCTGGTTCAGGAAGCCTTCGGTACTTTCTAAGATCCAATTTACCCTCTGCACTATAATGTCACATAATGTTTAAGTTATCATGAAGGGAAGTGCCAGCCTTGAGAATGATGTGATATCATTGCATTTGGGGACTGCTGATTCACTGATTGCTCGACATCACCTTTGGAAGTACTGTTTTCAGGGGGTCGACTTCCAACAGTGACATCAGAGAAGATGCCAGACATAACATCTTCATATTCACATTGCTAAATTGGAGCCTCTTCCTTCCAGGTACTGGACATCCTAAACAATCTAAACTTAAAAATATTTTATAGTAGTATTATTCATTTGTAGTAAGGTAGAACCTAGAAAGCCCATTCAAGGATCAAGGATCATTGTGGCAGGCACTGTACTGACAAATAATGAGGAAGACAGCTCCTTCCCCAGAGAGCTCTCAATCTCCATGTCAGTCAGGTGTAAGAAGTGGACAAAACAAACAGGATGAACATGGGAGGAAATGAGGTAACAAAATTAACAGTGCAGTAGAAAAGTATAAGTTCAGGTTTCTCAGCATTAGAACATAAGAGCGGCCATACTGGGTCAGACCAAAGGTCCATCTAGCCCAGTATCCTATAAGTTTAGACAAAGAGATTGCCAATGTGCATTTCTAAAATAGTAAACAATTAAATGGAACTTTAAACACAGCATTAAAACTAATGGCAAAGCTTCCATTGACTTCAACACAGCAGGATTTCACCCAGCATTTTAATTTTCCCACATCAACAGTTACCTTTTCATTAGCTTTCCTTTTTGTTCTTGCATCCATCCAGTCATTTTCCTTTTCCAAGATGTCGATAAAAGCCCAGCGAATCCCTTCAGTCAACTCCGCCATCTGCAAAACAAATTCTCCCCAATAAAGAGAGTCATGAGAAACTGATTGTGAGACTAACTGGGTATATGAATGACTTGTGGGATAAGACTACATCTCTCTCTTTGTTTATATGACACCCAAGTCTCCTTCCTTCCCCACATACCTTCCTCCCTCTCTCCCGCAACCCTGGGTTTTCTAGTCATAGAGTGCTTGCCTTCATTTTCATCTCTACCAGCTACACTACACAAGTTTCTGACTACTGTTCCCTCCACGACACAATAATGAACAGTCATCATGAAAATGCCTTTCTTGTGCTCATGATGGACATGCTGAGAGAACAGCAGAAGTCTTGTGAAATTCCTGGCCATTTGTTTCCCAATCACATGTGTATAGTGCCCAGTATTCCTTCTGATTGACATTCATCCAAAAGAACCATATTTGGGCTGTTTGCATCCTTACCCAAACACACAGCAGAGCTCTATTATTTATCCAACTAGCTTCATTTGTGGACTTTTACTGTAATTTAAATAAATACAGTTTATATGGCTGGTGGCAGCAGCTTGAACACCCAGCTGAGCCCAGTTTTCCTTGGTTTTGCACCTTGGATATAATTTACATTGGTACCACAATTCTGGTCTGGTAGCATGTTTCATCCACTTGGCACAGGTATAAAATGACTACACAAGGTGTCACGGAATTTCAAAAACAGGAATAGCAACACTTAGATACTAGGGGGAGAGACATTAGAGAATAGCCTAAAATGATACACCTCAAGCAACCCCATGGCATCTGATCCCGAGTGAAAGATTATTCTGCTGGTCTAAAGAGTGGAAAAGTTATCAGTCTTATGTATTTGGCTGGGGGAGTTGAACAACAGAGGTGCTTGTAGTCAATTGCTTCTACTTGCATTGACAGGTGAGGCTGAAGACATAGGCAATTATTAAAGACACAACCATGGCAATAAAAAAGGGCTGAAGTTATTGGAGCTGGATCAGGCCTAAAAGTTGGGATAGCAAAAGACATTTAAAACTAATCTAAGGATTCAACCATATCACTATATAAAGTTTATCACCTGTGTTAAATTTAAAAATAAACAAAAATGTCAATTAACATGGACATGCAACATGTTAATCAGTAGAGATGGTATCTTTAAAATGTCCTTTTGGGACTAGAGGGACCCTGAAAAACATTGTTTTCAGCTGAACAGCCATGAATGCATCAGACTCTCATTTTGAGCTTGTTGTGTGTCTCTCTAAAATGAAAGGAAAGCACTTGCCCTCTTTATTATTCAGTTTCCTCCCCTCTTTTTTTAATATCTCATTACTTTAGAGACAATATAGGACAACCAGAACAAAACATTAAATATGACCAAACCATCTCAGTAATCGACATCCAAGGGACTAAAGTAACTTAAAGAATATTGATGGCAGAGCACTGACTCAATTAACTTAGAGCACTAATGAGGTGAACTCCTTGTGTTTGGAGGTTGCAAGTTCAAACTCAAGCTCTGCAATTGGACCCTGGTGTATATTTAGGTTTTATGCACCAGCTGTAGCAGTAGGGGGTGGGAGAAGAAACCTATTCATATTATCAGAGTTATTACTGAAATTGCTCAGGCATAGCTGTAAGAAACACTGCAGAGACTGTAGGTCAAAAACAATACTATATTTAGACACAGATAATATTTTTTTTCATAAAAGCAGGAGAGAGAAGGCATGCCTGGCATGAGACATCATCAGTGACTAAAACCTGAAAACACCATACGATCCATAACTCCTGATTTTCTTATCATGGATAGCTACCTACTCTCCTTCAGCTAAGGAAAAAATGTTCTCGAAATCAGAATGGCTTTCCTAGTTTAAGAAAGGGGAAACGAATGGAAAAAGAGGAAGAGAAAAAATTATTAAGAATAGACTTGAAGAGCCACAGTTTTCAAGGTTTCAACCAGATTCAACATGACCTCCAATTTTGTTTCTGTGCTCACACTCAGGGCAGCTCTACTCTGGAAGCACTACATCAGTGCAGCTGCACCACTGTACATCTGCTAAAAACTCTGTATGCCGGCTGGAGAGTGCTCTCCCATCGACATAATTACGCCACCTTCGGAAGAGGTGGAAGCTATGTCAGCGGGAAAGCGTCTCCCACCATCATAGCACCAGTGTGGACAGTGCTTAGGTTGCTGTAACTTGTGTCACTCGGAGGGCGGGGGGTGTGCCTTTTTCACACCCCTGAGCAACGTAAGTTAGATCAACTTAAGTAGTAGTATAGCCCTGCCCTCAGATAAACCTTCCTGGAGGTCATTACACTAGGTTTGTGACACCCCCTTGTTTTTTTTCCCTAACAAACTGTAATATAAACACCACTTTAGGAATTCAGTGAACGATCAAGGAGCTGAAAAAGTTGGATGTTGGAGTGGAAATTCTAGTTCAAAGACAAAGGCTTACAACAGTGACAAAGGGAATCAGACCATTATTGAAAATATAAGGAACAAAGACTTTGCCAAACCAAATCAAACCATTGGTCAATTTGGGACACTGCCTTTGACAGCAGCCAACACCCGGTCCTATAGATGAAGCTGAAGAAACTTGTGATTGACTCAAGCCAATAAATTTAGATCAGGAGGCTGGGCCTGATTCACAAATCACAAATCCTGAGTTTTGATCTTTAGATATGAGCTTCCCCAAAATTTGGGACAGAGATCAGTTATGGATTCCCTATGCTTGCTCAAACTTCTGGGTAGGATATTCAGAATGCATATAGTCAACTGTGCAATGCTGCACTTGCAGAGAGGAGATCCTTCTTGACCCTCACAGCTGAGAAGTCTTGGATCAGATCCTCAAGGTGTTCTACAGTTCCAATGATGATGGCAGTTGGCACCTGCTGATGAACCTTATATCCTGCACTACAAGAATTATCCTTATCTTAGTAGTCATAACTACAAGTGTTATTCATGGTGAAAAAAATTATCTGGATACATTTTTAAATCCAACTACATATTTGTCTCAAAGGCCTGAACTGGCAATGAACGCACCAACTGAATTTAGCTGGAGGGAAAGGAGGGATTTCCTTTTCTTTGTTCTGTTTTTCCCTACCATCCCTTTCACTGAATAAGTGAAATTTTTAAAATCATTGCATGTGGAAAGTCTCTCTTTAAAGCTAAATTCAACTTCAAAATTATTCTGCTGGGAGAAAGAAACTAATTAAAAGTTTTCAGATAGAGACTGAGGAGGACTTACCATTTCTCTCTTGTCTTCTTGAAAATGGACATCCACAAACATCCTGCCAAGGACATAAGGGAGTGCTCCTTCTATAAAGTTTACACATTTATCCCACTGAGGCAGTAAAGATGTGGTTCCCTGGATTACCTGTTGGCATTGCACAATAAACCATCAGAACATGCCATTTGAGAAAAACCATGGAAATAACTCAGTATCCTCATGGTAAATTCTGAAAAGTAACAGGCACACATAACCTAACATATATAACAGCAGAATCATTTTACTATTTATGTCTGCATTTTCGTTGTCTTCAAAAAGGATTTACACCAGCTGAGGATCTGCCTCCTTAATGTCTAATTCACCATTTAATGAGCAGGATGCAGCATTCTGCACCAACTTCAAAATCATCCAACCCCTTTGATCAATCCCATCCCTCTGAACCAGACCTGCCAGTAGGATTGCAAAGGATTGGGGTAGGAACTACTGTAGGTGGAAGGTCATCAGTCTGAATGCCTTCATGGGCATTTCTGGGAGGGCAGTAATATCAGTGTGAGAAAGAGCGCCAGCATGAGTGGAGGCTATCAATGAGTGTGTGAATGAAGTAGAAAAGTGAGAGTGTAGAAAGGCACCGCTGAGTGAGGGGAGTGGGGCACATGTGCGTGACAGTATAGAGGGGCATGAATGTGTGAGGTAGGAGAGGGCACTGGAACCTTTGTAGAAATGGGGAGGCCAAGGCCAAAGTGCCTGCTCTTTCTCCCTCCATGGCTGGCTGCTGCAGCAATGAGCCAGCCGCCGTCTCTTCTGGTCCCACAGCAATTCCGAGTGGGCAAAGGTGTAATTGCAGCACCTCCCTGGCAGAATCTATTATTCTAAGGGTGGTGGGGGGTGGGGAACCTGCAGGGACATGAATTCTCTGCTTGTTTTTTTGTTAAAAAGTGGGGGGCGTGGCCCCTTGTTCCCTCAGTTCTGGCACCAGTGGCCCTAGTGCCTGAGAGAGAGCAGGAGGTGCAGTGTGCAATTGTGAGAGAGACATGCATAGTTGGATGTAGAGTAAAAGTCCAGGGTAAGAAAGAGGGAATGAAAGACAACAGACACAGTAGCAAGAGAAGAATATACAGAATGAATAGAAGGAAGAGGCTAGATGCAAAAAGCATCAGAAAAATAAGAGTGAAACGTACTGAAAAAATAGAGGAAAAGTGATAATATATATAATAGAAGGAAAGAAATATTGGAGTAAAAGAACAAAAAAAAGAAGAAAAAAGCCATGGAGATAAAGTTAATCTTTCATTGAATAATTTGTAATGGCAAAAAGTTTAAATAATGCAGAGTCAATGTTTGACATATGCATATCTTTTGACTAGCCATTTTATTATACCACAACTCCCTTCAATGTACCAAACACGATTTTGTTTGTGGATTGGGCATTAGGCTATAGGAGGAGAAGGAAGAACTTTGAGGATGGGGAGAGTTAGCAGGCTGTCAGATCCCAGTGGGACAAAAAATTTCATGGGTGGTGTTGCGGGAGGAGGTATCTTGGCTGAGAGAAAGTGTCAGCATAGGCTAGTTAAAATCTATTGACTGCCTCCACCACTTTGTATCCGCCAGCCTTGCTCTGCTCCCATGGGCAGTGGATATCATAGGCAGGGGACGGGGGGGCTGAGCCCCCCCAAACAGCCCAGCATGGCCCTGCCCGCATGCTGTCCACCCGGCACTCCGGGGCTCGGGCTGGGGGCACTGAGGCCACACAGCGCTCTAGGGCTGGGGGCGCTGGGGCCGCTTGAGCTGGCCGGTGGCTATGGTGGGAGTGCTCTGGGCTCCGGCAGGGGAGTGAGGTGTATGGAGAGGGAGAGGGGTGGGCCTTGGGCAGAAGGGGAGGAGCTGAGTGCTAGCCTCCCCCAAGGCCTGCTCCCCAATTTGTTATCGGGAAAGGAAGAAATGCCTGTAGTCACTCAGGGCTGGTCTACACTGAAGGTGTAAAGTCGACCTAAGTTACACTACTTCAGTTATGTAAGTTACGTAACTGAAGTCGACGTAGCTTAGGTTGACTTACCGCTATGCCTACACCATGCTGTATTGATGGGATATGCTCTCCCACCAACTTACCTTACTCTTCTCTGGGAGGTGGAGCACAGAAGTCGACGGGAGAGCACTCTGCTAGCAACACTGCATCGATCACAGCAGTACTGATTTAGCCATAAGTATAGACAAGCCCTTAATGGAGCCCCTTTCCAGTCAATTAAACAGCAATGTTGATGGACTCTGAAGGGATTTGTGTTCATCTTTTATCAGCCCAAAACATTCTGGCATGTGAAAACGGCCATCAAGGAAGGAGGAAGGTGCAAAATGGAGGAAAACAGGGATCCTCAAGATTTTAATGGTTTCGAACACACGTTCAGGGATTTTTTTTTTTTTGGCAAATGAAATCTTTGTTTCCTCTGATGCCTTGTCTCATCATGTAAATGTCACTTGATAATTCCCCCAATGAAATGGAAAGAGTATGTAAAGTTTAAACTTACTATAAAGTAACCACACATCCAGGGAGTCTGTGGCTTACAGGGCTAGTTATGGGACACGGGGTTCTCCAGCTTTAAGTCACTGGTTTGAATCCAGCTTTGGTAGGTAACACAGTGTAGCTGAGGCCAAGCCTGGCCTGCTATGAGTCCTACTAGCATTACAATGGCTAGTGTAGAAAAATGGCTGATACTATAAACAAAGCAATTTCTCAGCAGTGATGTCTGGTTTTACAGCCTATGAAAATGACCTTCCACTTTTAATTAATTGTGTGATTTTCCCTCCCCTTCCTCTGCAAAGTACAATCCATTTTCATTTTAAACCTCTTGATGCCAAGATTCATATTCTTCAGGGCTGAAACCCATTGCCAGGCAGGGGCATGCTGCCCACTCGGGCGCCTGTCTGTACTGTACTTAGCACACTGAATGGAATTCACCCACATGCAGGGAACCCTCACATGGCCTATTTACATGACAACTTGAAAATGTTGTGCTGGAAAGTGTACAACCAACTCAATGTATATATTTTCTTTGATTTCTCAAGTGAGTACATAAATGCAAGTAGCTATTTGGTGTGTCATAAAGCACAACCCCTAAACTCTAAGGGTTCCATTTGGGATCTTAATATCCTGCCAGACTGGTTATAGGTCAGCACTCTATTGTACTTGGCCACCAAGAAGTGCCTCATAAAAAGATGTACTAATAAACATGTAGCTGGGATTGGACAGCCAGTTGCTCACATTTTTTCATAAAGAAAATGCTTTTCTAACGACACCTGTTTGAATGTGATGTAACTTTAGTCTGCAGCTTTTGCCTTTTTCACAAAACAATGCATTTGATGGTGCTTTTTTTTTGTCCAACTCTAACAATGTTCAAATGTTACTTATCAAAATGGTAAACTCTTAGGTCACTCCATGTGCCCATGCAGGAAGTTTAGAGCAGAGCGGAGCATATAATGGCTTTTTCGGTGTAGGGGTCAAACAAAACAACATGGTAATAATTCTGGTTTGAGTAGATTCCAAACCATAAGGGACAACTGTGATCATCTAGTCTGACTTTCTGTATAGCACAAGCCATAAAACTCTCCCCCCCGACCCCCAATTTCCTACAGTGTATCTTTGTTGGTTCAACTCAAACCAGAATTATTACCATGTTTTTTGTAATATTGTTTTTGTAATGTAGTTTTAATGTAACTATTTGATATTATTAAAATCCATTCACATTTGTTTTATATGAATGGAAATATTAGTCAACAATTTATTCATCAAGGGGGTTTTCTGGTGTGGGTAAAGCTGATCAAATTACAGTTCTGTATAAACCATGCAATGAAACCGGATCAGGGTGCACTACTTTTTTGTAACTGCTTTTAATGCAAGTGATGTGCATTCTATTTATTATGTTGTGTTGTAGGGGGGGAGTCTCTGTACAGTAGGACACTACAGATTTCAGTAGGGGCTTTTTCATTGATTTACTGGGCTTTGGATCAAGCACCAGGTGACTATGATAATACAATGCACAGTATGTCATCTTCTGGATTTTTACACAATCTCCAATTGCTCACAAACTTAATAAACTGATGAATTTACTTTGTTCTACTTCTGAGGCATCTCAGGGCATTGAATTTTAAGCAGACCCCAAACATTCACACAAACATAACTGAAGAAGATATAGGGGAAATTATGCATATCTCTCACTTGATTTTTTTCTTCTATACTTAGTTACCAAAGTCCTGCACTTAATTAAACATGTATTGGATAGAGTCCAAAGATGTGTCATCAGACTCATGCTCTGTTACTTAATATCTTACTTCCAGAAAGGAGAGTATACAACTACATAGATATGGACCTTTGAAAGAAAAGAAGGGAGGACTGGAAGTAAATGAACAGAACACACATATCCTGGAATCAGAGATATGGTATTAATCTTTTACTCTGAGCTCTAGCATTTTCTCTCACTACTGCAGTGATATGCATTTTTACTGGATCTGGTAAGAATTACATGTGTTTGTACATGCACAAGAGATTTGTATGATTTTTGACCTATTACACACACACAAACTACATTAGAAGAACATTAAAATGTTCCAGAGTCAAGCATTTAAAAGTTAAGAAATGCCAGAATGAAGGGTGCCTGTGAAACAGTAGTAGGCTGTCATCCTCTACACTCCTGAGTCCTCACATGAATTCTTATTCCCATTCTCCTTGTGCATCCAATCTCCCTCCCTGATCTCAGTGTTTCTCCCCAGCCAAATGGCTCCCAGTTCTTCCCATTTTCCTGACTGGCTCCTAATCCCAGCCTCTACCTCAGCTACCAGTCCCAGGCTCCTGTCCTCACCATGGCTTCCAGGCTCCTTGCCAACCCAGCAGGGGGATCATTGATGAGCACAGTGCTGTCAGTTCCTGTGCCCAGACCCACCATGGTCTGGAGCAGTAATTACAGGGCAAGTCCTTCTGAACACCTATGCTGAAGCATGCTCAGTTGTTCTGTGGGGATGCACCTAAGCAGTCTGATCACACATAGGAGCTATGTGAAGAGGGATCATGCTCAGTTGCTTTGTGGGGATGGTGCATGTGCAGTCCGGTCAGCACTAGAAGCTGAGAGAGGCTTGACCATGCTCAGTGAAGGTAGAATCTTTAGAGATATTAGCTGGTCAAAGTCTACTCAGCACATGCCTATAACTTGATCAGATTTGGACATACAGGATGTTTGTGGGGATGGCAAAAGACATATCCCTGACACAAAGACCACCTCCGTTGCCAAATTTTGAGTCCCTGCTCCAAAGCGTGAGAGAGAACTAGAGCTGTTAAAAAAATTGCCGGAAGTTTTTTAATATGGGATAAGCAACTCAATGCGCAGCGGCAGTCAAAAAAGTGAACAGAATGTTAGGAATCATCAAGAAAGGAATAGATAATAAGACAGAAAATATCATATTGCCGCTATATAAATCCATGGTACACCCACATCTTGAATACTGCGTGCAGATGTGGTCGCCCCATCTCAAAAAAGATATATTGGAATTGGAAAAGGTTCAGAAAAAGGCAACAAAAATGATTAGGGGTATAGAACGGCTTCCTTATGCAGAGAGATTAATAAGCCTGGGACTTTTCAGCTTGGAAAAGAGGCGACTAGGGGGAGATATGATAGAGGTCTATAAAATCATGAGTGGTATAGAGAGAGTAAATAAGGAAGTGTTATTTACTCCTCCTCATAATACAAGAACAAGGGGCCACCAAATGAAATTAATAGATAGCAGGTTTAAAACAAACACAAGAAAGTTTTTTTTCACGCAACACACTGTCAACCTCTGGAATTCCTTGCCAGAGGGTGTTGTGAAGGCCAATACTATAACGGGGTTCGAAAGGGAGCTAGATAGATACATGGAAGATAGGTCCATCAATGGCTATTAGCCAAGATGGGCAGGAATGGTGTCCTTAGCCTCTGTTTGCAGAAGCTGGGATTGGGTGACAGGGCATGGATCACTTGATGATAACCTGTCTGTTCATTCCCTTTGGGACACCTGCTATTGGCCACTGTCAGAGGACAGGATACGGGCTTGATGGATGTTTGGTCTGACCCAGTATGGCCATTCTTATGTTCTCATTTCCCCCCTAGCCTCTCTCTTACAGATGGCTGAAGTATTTTGGAAGAAATTCAGCCTAAGATAGACACCCAGAATGTAAAATTCATTCCAAACTATTTGGGGAAGGTTATAAGCAACTGAAAACAGGGTCTTTTAATTGGAAGCATCAGGCAACAAAGATAATAGGTGTCTATGATAGTTTATACTATTATGTTCACCACTTTTACAAGACTATGATAAATTTTGCACAAATTATGCCTTGTGAGGTATCATTTGAAATGTCATAATCTGCTGAACATTATTGTCCTGATAAGATATGTGTATCAACATTGTATGTGAAGTTATAAGATTCTACTATGTATTATTGCTGTAACATGCTCCAAGTTTAAGAAAGCCAGGCCCAAATCAGTTTCTCAGAAGCAAAGGACAGACCAACACCCAAACTAGGAGTTAAAAGTCTATTGAATGCGTAAGCAGCCATTCTCCAGCAACTGTAAGGTGTAAACAAGAAATTTGCATTTAATCACAATGGGCTGTGTATCACCATGACTCAGCAGGGATGTTTATAGCACAAAAAAACTGAATTATAAAAAGGGAAGGAAAATGCCTGACTTCACTCCTCCTCCAATCTCTCTGCTCATGACATCAGTGAATACCTGAAGGAGACTGAACTAAGGGGAGGGGCCCCAGGCTGGAAGGAGACCTAGCCGGTGAAATTTACTGCAATGTATGGTGAGGAAAACCTTCATTTTGAATTTTGTTCATTTGTTAAATTAGCTATTAGTTTGCATTTTACTCTTTTGTAACCAATCCGCGTTCTTATGCATCATTATTTGTAATCACTGAAAATCTCTCTTTTGTAGTTAATACTCTTATCTTATTGTTTTATCTTAACCTGTGTGTTAGGTTAAAGTGTGTGGGGAAACTCCATTTGGGATAACAGGGCTTGTGCATTATTATTTTCCTTTGATGAAATGATGGACTTTCTACGAGCTTGTACTGTTCAGAAGGATATTGAGCAGTTCAAGTCGCAAATTTCTGGAAGACAAGGCTAGGACTAGGAATTTGTGGGTGTGTACCTGTATGTAATTCAGGAGTGACTGGTCAGAGCACTCATGTATTTATTTGGGAGTGAATTTTCATGCTGAAGTCTACGTGAACAGGTCAGGAGTGGATGTTCTGAGAGCAAAGCAGTGTAAAAGGCACCCCAGGCTAAAGAGTTAAGGAGACACCACTTTTAAACAGTTCAGATTGTACCCTGGAGAATGCCACAATGTCACTATCAGTCTCACCTATCATAAAAACTGAAAAATCTTACTTACCCGAGAAAATTCCAGCCACCTATACTGAAAACGTCGGCTGAGGTTAAATATTCTTGAATAAACCATCCTCCATACCAGATAGTTGGCAATAGTCCTGTTAAATCAGACATACGTATTTATCAAACATTTAATTCCCTGTGATGAACAACAAAGCACTTGTGGAATCAATATTTGAATGGCTTTCTGAAAGAGCAGTTTGAACTGAATGACAGAAATTTCACCTTTAAAATTAATGATGAGCTATGACCAAATTGATAAAATCCTATTACACAGAAGAAATTGCAGGAAAACTGCCATTTACTGCCTGATTTCATGATAGGAACCATTTTCTGGAGAATGCTTATAACACATTAGTAACCTGATGTACTCTTTTACATAGTACATAGTTGTACTCTTTTACAATGCAATTTTCATTTAGGTACTCTTTACACAAATCATAAGTGCTATGCAGTGACAGTAATTACTTTACTGCTCTGTACAGAAACTACACAGTATCTCATAATTTTTGACTTGTAAATCAAAGTGCAGGTTCTCTCTCTTTACTAGTAAGACCTACAAATAATGATCATGAAACTAAAATAATGGATAATTAGCTACCATATATAGTCATTACATGGTATTAACTAGGGTGACCAGACGTCCTGATATTAGTGGCTTTGTCTTATATAGGAAACTATGCTGTGCCCCCCAACCCCAACCCTTCACCCCAGGGAAAAAAAGTGTCCTAATTTTTCACATTTGCTGTCTGGTCACTCTTGTATTAGCACCTTTCATCTGAAAATATCAATGTGCTTTACAAGCATTTCTTCATTAGCACACTGAGAATTACTGTAGGCAAATATTAATATCCCCACTTTGCATATGGATAAACTGAAACACAGAGAGGTTAAGCTCCCAGATACTAGAGGGACTGAAAAATAGATAGGAGTGAGTTGTCCAATCCTCCCAGGAGACCCAACTCCTGTTCCCCTTCTCTAAACATTAAACAACACACTCTCAAGTCCACTGTGTGTGGTTACTGTGATAGGGGTAACTAGCACCTTCTGTATGAGACATATGTGCACTGTAAAACACAAGGTGAGGAATTTAGATTTCACCTTCTCAAAAATACTAAAGTATTCTACAGTAATGGCCTAAACACTCTGGTACAGTCATACACAAGTGTGAATCATAGTAACTCTCTTATTCACTAAAGATTTTGCCCCTGATCACATACACTTGGAGTGTATTTAGCAAACATCATGATTAAGAAAAGGGGAACAGGATAATTTGGGAAGCATTTATGACTGAAGATAAAGTAACGAGCTCTATTATATGATCAGACAGATTGCACCACTTCTATATTGAAAACTGAAGGAGGTAGGTTGGAATAAGGAAAACTCTAAAGGTTCCCTTGTGAATATTTCCCCATAGCATCCTATGAGGCATAGGAAAGATTTGCCTTCCTGGGGCAAGGGCTGTGGAGCCCACCTCAAACCTGGTGTTTCCCAGGAGACCTGAGAAAGGCCAAAGCCGTCCACAAGGAATCCCTTTACCTCAGCACTGACACTGGATGCCCTGTAGCCATAAGGTTCCCCAACAGTGGCTATCCTCACATACAAGCTTCCTCTTCCAGGAAAGATCCATATGGTCAGAGCAGGGATAATAAGAACCTGCCCTGACTTCACTCTCAGCCTGACCACTACTTTCTCCCAAGCTTCCCCTTTTCCCATCTTCTCTCACTGTGGAAAGACCTTCAAGGGCCTGAAGGGAGAGGGACAGTGCCATGGCAACATCCAAGTCTCCTGCCACATGGGGTGGGGGGTGATATCCCATGCATGGAGGTAACCCTTCACTAGGATCTAGGGGCAATCATCTGTCCTCCTGTACGTAAATATCCATGTAATCATATAACATATTGTGTCTGTTGGATGTTTTTTCAGTGATTAGAAATATACATGCTAATACATAGTGTTATCAAGAAGATTAGCTTGCATGAGCTCAGGTTACAAGACTTGGAAGAGTTCTTTTTGTCGAGATTCAATTAATTGAATCAGAGACATTAAAAATACACTCCAGGATCAATAATGATACCAGAAAGTAGCAGGTGTTTCCCAAAAAATGTTTGGTCAATGTGGGGTTTCCTTAAGCAATGACAAACTGAAGTATGCTGTAAGTGCCTACTCAGTAAAATTTCTGCCCGTGAGCTAATTTCCACAAGCCTCACATCTATCAGTTTCAAAGCGCTTCAGCGGGGCTACGTCCATGCTCCTGCAATAACTATTAAGGCCCTGCATCTTATTAGAATCTAGAAAAGTATTTACAGGATTCCTGTGGACTAAAATGATAAAAGGCTTAATTTTCATTGAAATTCTTATAAGGAGAAAACCCCATTTAGAAAGACCTCTACCATAAGGCAATTACCTTTTACAATTTAACACTTAAAAGCCACAGAAATTTAATTCTCCTTTGTGTGCAGTTCTTGCTCCACCTTGGGTGGTGTTTATCCTTGATTATGGGTTAGGAAATCTGTTCTGAGCTAAAAAAAAAAGGGTGGGGAATGTAATTAGTGATGGATGAACTTCATAAATGGGCCTGATCCAAAGCCCACTGATATCAATGGAAGTAGTTCCATTTATTTCAGTGGCTTTTTTATCAAGTCAGCAATATGGAGGTGGGACTCAGTTTAGATAAATACACAAAGATTATCCAAATCTTATTTGAAACTGGATCTGCAAAATTGGGCTGGACACCTTTCAAGAATGGGTTATTTGATGAGATCTCTGGTACTTCCTTTTTGAACTAGTATTTGAATCCCCTGCCACGCAAAAATATAAAGCAATTAAAAAGGTTTCATTTCAAACTCTGGATGAGGATTGGTTATTCTGTTTTCAAGAGCGTGGGAAAGAGCAGGGTTCATATTTTATCTGAACCTGTTTACCAATCCTTGGCTTCTATTCTTTGTTTCTTCAGCCAAGTACACAAAGTACAAAAAGAATAAAGATAGAAGGGGCTAATTTCACCACTTTGGTTTAAAACAATAGTACTTTTTACTTATGTGTTGCCTTTCACCTAAGGCTCTCAGAATGCTTTACAAATTATTTAATCTGCACAATGCCAGTGTGAAGGAGGCAACTGTTATGCCAAGTTTAACAATGGTGAAACTGAGGCACAGAAAATGTGAGCTATTTGCCCTGCTTCCCATACTGAGATGTAGTGCTGGAATTGAACACACAAGTCCCAGACCCAAGTTCTGTGTAACTAAAGTCCTTGTTATTGTAACCCTTGGGAAGATTACATTTTGCCCTATTTTGACTGCCAAATGATTGCTACAGATGGAAAGTTTAGGATGATTATTTCTTAACAAAGTGGTCTGTTAGTTTGTGGTATAGTCTCCCAAAGGAAGTGGTAGAAACCTTGTTTCTTGGGACATTTAGAACTAGACCAAGCATTTGTGATAACACTGTAAGGAACAATAATGCCCTGGCAGTGAATAACGGTGATGACCTACATAAAATGCTAGAATTTTGTGACATCATGCTAGCATTTCTATCAATATTTATTGGTAGACAGATTTAATTTAAGATATAATTTTAGATTTAATATGAGCTCAACAAATATATCCACGTTTTCCAACTAATGGACTTCCTTGAGAGGCATAAGCTGTGCATGCATTTTTGCTTTCCTAATTGAATCGTGGAACCAAATTCTGAGCACTCCTAAACCTCTCTCTACCATCCTCCAGCAGGGGCATATCCACAACTAATTTTGCACGAGCATCCTGAAGTTCAAAGAGAATACTAGTCTTCAAGTTTTCTAAAAGTTTATTCAATTATATTCTATGGAGAAGTGAGTGTTAGTTATTTGTCTTTTGCCAGACCAGTAGGACAAGCAAGAGGAAAGTAGTTCTTCAGTTTGAGTTCTGTTAGGGTTATAATCATTGTTACTGTAACAGTTACAAAGATTTGTATTTGGGATACAAATCCTTTTATTGCTCTCAGGTTATACATGGGACTGTTCTTCTCTCAATGTATACAAATTCTCCTTAACAAAAGTGAAACGGGCCTTGAGAAAAGAACAGATTCCTTATATAACAGATGTAAGTTAATATCTAAGATTCCTAGGACATATCATACAATATCTTGATTAAATTCGCTGGAGTTACTGTGAATTGATTAGAGCTGCGTGAATAATGGCCTGTGAAAAACTCATGCAGTGAATTTAGCACCTATTCTGGTTTGTGTGTTGTCTCTAATCAGTCTGCAATTTTAATGAATTTGTTCACTATTCAAAAGGGTCCAGTGAATGCTCTGAGGAAACAGTTTTCAATTGCTTACAAAAAATTCTCTGTGAATACTTCATTGAATAATCCATACCTGGGGTTCAATATTCAACTTGAGTGATTTGTCACTTAATTCGCATGATATTGTTTCTGTTCTCAGAATGGATGACCTAACCTTTAAGCTGCTTCTTCCTCTATCTGAAACAAATTTCATTTACTTAGACTGTTTTCAGAGTAGGAGCCGTGTTAGTCTGTATTCGCAAAAGAAAAGGAGTACTTGTGGCACCTTAGAGACTAACAAATTTATTTGAGCATAGGCTTTCGTGAGCTACAGCTCACTTCATCGGATGCATTCAGTGGCATTCCGAATGCATTCCGAATGCATCCGATGAAGTGAGCTGTAGCTCACGAAAGCTTATGCTCAAATAAATTTGTTAGTCTCTAAGGTGCCACAAGTACTCCTTTTCTTTTTACTTAGACTGTATGACTCTTTGGAGCTGGGGCAGTCTTTTTTTTTTTCTTTCTGTGTTTGTACATAACTTTCTACTATAGTCCTGGTCTATTACTGGGGTTCCTATGGCTACCACAATACTAATAAATAATAACAATTTTGTGCCTGAAAAGGGATGGAACTCAGTCCAAGTGAAAATCCTATTTAGATGCCATTGAAATATCCACAAATAATTTTTCTTGCTATTCACCTGGCTCCACTAATGATACTATATCTCCTGAAGTGATTCAGAAATTAATTTATGTTATAACCACTGAAATATGACTGGGACTTCAGAAGGAATCAAGGGGAATATATTAACACAGAAATATTTACTGTGACAATCTGAAATCAAGTCCACGTTGTTTGCATTAATTTTGCTGTTTAAACTCCTTTCTGACATTCACATGCTATATAAAATATGACATTTGAGCATTTATCCTTGAACTTATTCACCATTTAGGCAGATATAAGGCTCTGTGTATTGCTCTACACTTATGGGAGTGGTGGGAGAGGAGAAGTATTCTTTCCTGTTACTATTCTTTCCAAACTAGATAATAAAGTGACTTTCAGAGCCAATTGTGACATCCTAAAGAGTCCTCAAAAAGTTTTTTTGTTACTATGTAGTGAATCTTTGAATGGATTTTATGTATTAATGTATTTGTATCTTTGACAAACACATGAGTAACAATGGCCATATTAAAGTAACTGAATAAATTTATTTATGTTTAAGTTATCATGCTATAATTTACCATTTCTAACAATGTATGAATCGATTTTCTTAGGACTAGATGGCACAATATAGGCATAGCCTGTACTGAGGACTCTCACAAACTGCTGCCCTCCGTAAGGGATGAAGCTCAGTACATGGGGTGTGGGGAAATAGAGTCATGGCTTTGCCTACTCCCAAACTTTCCGTTTTCTTTGGGTCACCATGTGCCCAAGGGCAATAGTTAGGGAGCAGTTCTTGCACTCCACTAAACGCAGGGCCTGAACCTGTGCCCAGCTCATATGCCAGCCTCACAAGAGAGGGGAGGTTCTTTACTCCCTCCCCTCTGCTGTGCCCCTGCGTAAAGGCGAGGCAGCATCTAGCTCTTAATTAAGATGCAGGACGCAATCCTCCAAGCACCTTACAGGATGGGACACTGAAGTAAATAAAATGAGCCTCTTTGCTGTATAGCAATATACGACAAGACATACACATAAAAGGACCAATTCTCCTTTGCCTTGCTACATGTGCAGTTGGTGTAAAATGCTACCAAATAAGCATTTTATACTCATTTTGCACGTATGAAACTGACTTTCCAAGGCGCAGGGCAATGGAGAATCAGGGCCACACAATGTGTATTATTCAGTCATTTGAAGGAGAAGTTCTGTGGTCATGTCTGTTTGAATTGTTTAAAGTAGGTTATGATAGCTGATTGTTTGGAGGTAGAACACCCACTACTTTTTATTTTTAGTATTGCCTGATCTGCCTGATATTTTACAAGTATTCTGAATTTATGTAAAGATGTGGTTATTAAGAGAAGAAATACAGTGCAATAATATCAGAATAAAGTTTCTGCCTTGGTCTAGTATTTTTTAGTTCTTGTATAGAGGACTTTAGTTTGACAGGTTGTGACCAAGTAATATTATTGCATGGTTAGCAATAAACTGGTTTTGGAAAGACATGCAACCAAAAATAAAAAGATGGTAAGAGGCAATCATTACATTACCCAAGTAGCTCCACAGGGTAATTCATAAGCTGTTCGGTAGTTTCAGTAATAAAGGAGTATTTCAAAGTCAGACAATTTAAATATATACATTTTTCTCTATACTAAGGGACTGGTCTTCCATGCCTTGCACCCCTGAGCAAAGTGGGTGCAAAATGCTACCATTCTGATCTAGTAGCATTTTACACATCCATCTCACAGGGGTAAATGACTACACAAGATGCAAGGCCATGGAGAATCAAGTCTTAAACGTCTGTTAGAATGGTGAGCTGGATGCACCTGTAATTGCAAACCTTACTGCAGGATCTTTTTTGTTTCACTTTTTTTTATTTGAGTCAGAAATTGAATTAACACCTACAAGGCTTGTATCCTTCAGCGTTTATTCAAGCAAAACCGAATGGGAGGTTTGCCTCAGTAAAGACTTGAGCCAAAAGAGTGCTGAGCATCTGAGATTCTCATTGAAATGCCCTGAATTTGGCCCACCCTTCTGAGTGTAGTTGCATGCACAGTATAATACAGCAGACAAAGGTATAACACAGTCCAATGGCTGGAAGTTAAAGCTTGACATAGACATATTCAGACTGGAAACAAAGTACACATTTTTAACAGTGAGGGTAATTAACCATTTGAACAAGAACTGTGGTAGAGTCTCTATCACTGGCATTTTTTAAATGCAAAATTGAGTACTTTAAAAAAAAAGGGGGGGGGGAGGAAAAGGATACACTCCAGGAATTATTTTGGGGGAGGTTTATGGCCTGTGTTATACAGGAGGTCAGACTAGATGATCATAATAGTCCCTTCTGGCCTTGGAATCTACAAAACATAATAATCATCCTTACTTTTTCCTTTCTTTTTCTAGTATCCTGAACAAATCTTTGAAGTACTGGGGTGCACGGACAATCACATTTTCTGAAGGACCTATATTGTTAAGGTGAGGGTAGAGTTTAGTGTCAATCACCTTCTTGATGTATCCCAGCCAGTCAAACTGAAAGGACAAAGAAAAGCTCAGTTAATACAGTTGACAAACAGAGAAGATCAGACATAATTAATTGGCAGGGTTCAGTTTAATGACACGAAGGTTTTTGCTTATTTAAAAGTTAGAAAATATTTAATTTCATCATGACAAATAGTTTGGAACTTACAGATGCAGCTGTATTAAAAACAACAATTATACTAGAGAATACCTGTTTGTACTAATGTTCATTTAAAATGCTGTCCTTTGCACATTTGAAGCACGTTCAGTTGTAAATGGTTAGTTACATAGTCCAGACATTAGAGCAATTTTCCAGTTAACTTCCACCAACCTGAGGGATCATGGTGCTAAGTTCAGATAAGTTCATTTTATTGTACATAGTCTCACTGGTTCGATTCTCCTGTGGAATCATTATCTAGAGAATATAAATGAAAATAAATATATGTTTAAACATCCTTCTCTTACTTTGTTAATACTCATCATATTGTTTGTGAGAACTACCTCAGTCTAGCTGCAAAAAAAAAAAGTTCATAGCAACAAATTGCCTCCCGATCCTCAAAGGAAAGTTAGCTATCCTAAACCACAAAGCTAACTAATGTTATTTTAACTTATTACACTTCAGTATGTTATCCAGTATTTTTTCTTTTCAAACTTTGGGCCAAATTTTGCTCCAGTTACACCACATTATATTACTAGTCACTCCATTCACATTTTAGCAGCATAAGTGAGAGCCAGATTTAGTCCATTAATACTTCTTCACTCCGTCACCTCAACTAGAAGTCCATTCCACCTCCTCAAAAGCATCTGGTCAAAAATAAATACTACAGAGAAAACTAGGCCCATTCATAAATTATGAGGATTATCCAGATTCCAAGGTTTCAGTTTGTCCATAATAAAAAAAAATAGTCCAAGCACAAAGTTCAGATCCAGTTCAAAATGTCCTCAAAGTTCAAAGGTGTTAGGATTTCAGATGCTGGTTCCAGCCTAATTCTAAGGTAATTTCTATACAATCAACTCCATTTAAACTGAACAGGACACAGATGGCAAGACTCAAGATCAACCAAACTAATGGCAGTTTTCTGACCCAAATTCCCAAACCAAGTTTCTCTGGCTTTTGCTTAAGCCATACAGAAAATATGACTTCCCTCAGATATTTTAATTCCCGTCCCCCACTGCCCCTCACATATGTCATCTTTTTCTTCCCCCACTCCCCACAGGCTCTACTCCCTGAAATCTTCCCACTTTTTCCTGCTTAAACTTCCATTTTTCTCCATGCCTACAGGTACCACTCCTCTCCCCCCAGCCATCTGACAAATCTTTAAACTCATCCTTTATGCTCTACTTTCTTTCCCCCACAAAATTCTCCTACTTGTGTGTAGTTCACAGTCACTCACACCTACCTGAAATCTTAGCTTTTCTCCTCCACACAAGTCCTGCTTCCAACATTCCCTCAAACTCTCTCTAAACACTCCATCTCCTTTCTAATCACAGGATCTGTTCTTGGAAATATTTTCCCTCCATTCTTGCTACTTCTCTCCCTGAACAAGTCCTCCCCAGGTAAGTTCACTTAAAATGAATATAGGGCACACAGTATATATATAAACACAAGAGATAAAAAGAGTTAACGTCTTGTCTTATAGTTACACAGGGATGTTTATACAACCAATTACATTCACTAGGGATTGGTTAACAATCAAAACCATTGGACTCAGGTCTTTATTCACATCTATATTTTAGGGCATTTTTTTTCTTGAACAGCAATAATTATCACTCTCAGTGTATTATGTTTCTCAGTGACTATTATTGACCCTGACGGCTCTTAGGGTCCATTTCATCTATGTGGCAGCTTCACATGTGCACTAAATTAATGAATTAAAAGTCTGTATGGCTTTATCGAAGGGATTACCACAGCCACAAGTGATGGCAAAGTCTGGAAAAAGTGCACCTATTTGCAGTGTCACTAAAGAGCTGAACAAACATATATTGCTTTTCCAATCTAATGAGAGACAGTGAAGAATATGCTCATTACAATGAAGCAAGTTCTGTACGGCGCTGTCTTGAATAAAATAAAGCCGAATGCTTGATTTGATATGCTGCTGCCATCTTGGATCACCCCAAATTCTGCAAAAAAAAAATCTTTCTACTTTCTACTCTGTGAAAAGCAGCACCAGAAATCAGCACATCAAGACTAATAATGTTTGTGTGTGAAAGGGGAGAGGGCTGGCTTTATGGCAGGCTACTCACTATCCTTCCCCTACAAGTTTCTCCAATAGGTTTCAGGTTCCACATGTTAGGAGGTGATGAGATGGATGGATGGCTGCTCTCCACGGCATTGTCCAGAAACCATGAACTCCATGTACATTAATGCTGATGGGGCAGCCCTAATTTATAACAGTTCGTCATCACTGAATGAAACCCTTCCTGCTCAAAGGAGTTCACAGGAACCCTGACCAAAGGAGTTCACAGGAATGCAAGCAGGATGTGCAACGCCTGGGAGCAAAGTCCCTGCAGGAGCCACGCTTGCTTGTGGGTCCGGGGGCAAGAAGCACAGGGCCACCAAAAATGTCGCCTTTGTCTCCAAAAAGTTCCCAGAGTTCTAGGAGTTTTATGGGTAAAAAGCAAGTATAAATTCTATAGGAGTGAGGAGGGATCCATTTTCTTCCCATGGCCTCATTTTTCACGCAGATACAAATGGAATAGTGATTGACTAAACCCATCATTCTGTAATTGAACAAACAAGAGCCCACACAATTCAGGTGGCCATAATGTTCTAAAAGACAACAAAATATTTCAACAGGAAAGCTAGATGTAAAACTGTTTGTAATAATACTTAATGGTATTACTTCGACAATTACTTCAACTTTCCTCACAAGCATACGTTAACGTTAATACATTGCCCAGCTGATTGCACAATGGGGGACACCTCTAACTAAAACAGCCTACATCAAAACTCAAACGAATAATTATTTTGCAGATTTAAAGGATGGACTATACTCCTATGGTTGGTTATTTCAGAACAGGTTTCCGAGTTAACAGTTAACTAATGCAGAAGGTTTGCTTTGGGCTTTTCTTTTTCATATTTTCACTACTGTTTCTACCCCTCCACTTCACCTTTCAAGAAATGTTACAAAGTATGTTAATATAAAATAATTGCACAAAGGAAAACCACTAATATAGTATTGTTTCAATTCATGCATCATTTTAGCAGTTAGTTACAATTACACATGAGAAAATTACTAACCTCAGCTATTTTAATTTCCAGTTTCAGAACTAACTTCATATCAGACTCTGCCCGTGAGGCATTAGCACCCAAAAGCACTGCAGTATCAACCATGAACTGCAAAAAGGCTTCTCTGTACTGAAGAGAAAGAAGAATGAAATGAGCATTGCAGTTAAGTCTGACGGTGGCTGTAGCAGTAAAAAGAAAAGTATTCTGCATTTTTAAGTCATTGTTTCAAGTGGAAGATAAGCATTTTGTGAGACTGGTTTGATTCCACCACAGGAGAACCGGGGAAATAACACCATAACAGGTACTGTGCTGACAGGATCTCTCTTGTGGTTCACTGAATATAGCTTTCAAAACATACCAAATGGTGTTGGATTGAGACATACCTACAGATGTTAGAGCTCAGAGAGTTAGTATACACCAAGCCAAGCTGTAAATCTACAGCACACTAGCATGCCATGCACTAGTGGCCATGTAGACTAGAAGTTCACTATGGTGCTTTGACCTACTACTGTATCAAACAGCGTGCCGTAGCTGGGTCCACGTGGCCAGTTCATGGTAAGCTAGTGTGCTGTAGATTTACACCCCAGCTTGCCGTGCACTAGGTCTGTGTACAGACAAGCCTTTACAAAGGAATTGGATATGTATATTTGTATAGAAAATACATTCCTAGAACGATCTCTCTGCAACAACTCACTCTCCTCCTCCAGTCCTGCACTGACCTTTTGGGTGCCCTAGATCCTCTGATGTCTTGGAGGGCATCTGGTGGAATCCTATTGGCCAGCATTCAAGACAGGAATAAAATTATACTCCAATTAACTACATATTTCACCTTCTGGTAGATGTAGTTCACTGGAGAGACACTACCTGGCCAGAGGGATACCATTGGAAAACTCACTAGCTCACCTGAGAGCTGGGAGGGGGAAGGAAAAGGGTCAGAACTTGGATGAGGGCAATCGCTACAGCCCCATGAAGATTGTGGGGATATATTTATTGAGCCTGGGGTTACAAGTGCTGGACATTGCATAATTTTCCATTATACTTAGGGGAAAAGGTGTTGCAAGTACTAAATAATCATTGAACACTTTTGGACCTTGCAATCCCTACTCAACTGTGAGCATGAAGAGGTTTGGAAGGGGCCATAGGAAGAAAAGAAACTGAAGATCTTGGAACCTGTTGAGGGCCTCCTCATTCTGGGATTAAATATATCTAAATGTATTTGACAATAATGATCTAAAATACCAGAACTTAATACAGTGTTGGGGCTTAGAGACATTAGACCATTTTACATGGTTTAATTGAACCAAGCCAAAACTTACTATAAGGTTCAGGTTTGGTTCAGAGGAAAAGCAGAGCTGAATTATTTTTTATATTTTTTTCTAAAATGAAGAATACTCTGGATGAGAACAAGAGACGTGCAATTAACTGTAGTATAAACAAGCATAAATAGCAAACCACAGAGCCCAATCTTAATTTGGAGCTCAGCTAAAAAGAAAAAAATTCATAGTGGAAAAATGATTTATCAAAACTCAAATTACTAATACTTACAGATTTAGCTTCTGTGGTATTATCAAGGTAATCTTCCCGTGCTGTTAGAGACAGGGTTGCTTGGTCCAGCTGTTAAAATAAACAAGAAAAGTATATATTACTCCTTATATAGTCTGTATTACATACATACACACAATTAACAGCCACCAATAGGAGTGGTATTTTTCTGGTGGTTAGAATAGGTGATATAGAGGCTAGTGGATCTGATCACCAGTTTGGGATAAACAACTGGCCATGCCCAAGAGTCCAGCTCTTCAGGACTCTAACACAAAAAAACTGTAATGCGTTCTTCAGCTAAGATTGTGGGGCTTTCTGGCCTGCAAGAGCTTAAGGCACTGACCTTAGCCCAGTGTAAGGGGGTCCATAGGACTTTCCTGCTCTCTTGCAGCCATCTATTGCAGCCAGAGTGTGCATTCCGAGCCTTCTCCTGGTCCCAACCAGACTCATGAGACTGGGGCCCTCAATAATATCCCCTGATTGGGATCCATTAGCACCAATCACTAAATGTTGTCTAGCTGGGACAGATGATTCCCAGCACCTGCCTGCTGGGCTCCTCTTCAGAACAGGACAGGCTGCTCCCTGGCTCCCCTGACCTTTAAAGGGGCACGCTGCCCTGTTACGCTGTCCTATAACACTAACGTACAATCAGTTGTGCAACACTGTGACAGATCCCACAGGAACTCTCACAGGCAGAAAACTTTAAAGTGCACTGCATGGCATTAACCACACTCAGACTGACCTCAACTCCACCATACTCAATGAAGCTTTAGAAGCCCCAAGAAATAAACAAACCACCACCTGCAATATAAATCAGATTGTCCTACTGTTGAAAAGATGGTTCTGAAACCTTTTTCAGAGAGTCGTTATAAAGCACGTTTAGGGTTCACACTGATTTATATTTGCTCTGCAGGATGAAATAATCATGCCAGGATATTTGCATATTGCTGCAAGTCCTTCATCAGGCAAACTCCCTCTGAAGTCAATTTTTTTTTAAATTACTTCTGGAAACTCTCATTTTTCCCAAAGCACTCCTTTGGCTCACGTTAGACTGAGGTACAGACGCCCATTCTGAAGGCACAATCAACTTCAAAACACTGAATAATATATTGATGAGGCCACCAACAGCAGTGTGGTTGCTGCAAGATTACTACTCTGGAGAATTTTGTTTTTTAAAAATATGATGTGCTGCCCAATGAACAAACATTAGATATACGTATATAGTTTTACACAGGCACATTTTTAGAAACAGAAATAAATAAATAATATCAATATATCATATTTATATTTATTAAATTTGGTGGGAGGTTTAAATAGGTGAATTTTTTTTAGAATTTGAAATAAATAAAAAGAATTGGAGTGTCATTTCTATGTCACCGGCTATTTGAAAGCTTTTGTAACATATCTTATACAGAATAATACAAATTATTCATAGAAATCACTGCCTCAGGTGGAACTTAGGAAGACTCCTCTAGTTGTTCAAAAGCACACAGCAATGATACTCGACAGCTTTATGATTTCTGAGAAACAATATCACTGTACTATTTCTCAACATGTCCAAGTGAAAAGAAGGTATCTACAACAGCAATAGTGGACCTTGGATGATTTTGTTTGTTTTAAGTAATCATCCAATGATTTAAATGCTTATCTGAACTTAGCCAAACCTTTTTGGTCTAGAAATCAGGCTTGAAGTCTTGGAAGAACAGAATTTCTTCCAAATTTTTTTATACTTGGCTGCACTAGGGCTGGAAATATATTCTAGTTGAAACCAAGAAGTGCAAAGATGTGAGAAACACCAAAAGCAAAGGGAAGCTAACCAACTCCTTTAGCCCTCAGAAAAAGGTTCAGGTTGGATTTTGAGTAGGTTTTTTTTTTTTTCCATCTGAACCACATTGCTCATGAACCTGTCATACTGAAAGAGAAAGCCTAAGAACGTTAAAATCTCTCTCTTCTGGTAAATAGATTTAAATACTTCATTACACATCTACCCTCCTGGGAATTAATTAAAACATTTAGTTACTAAGCAGAATATTGGCAGAGGCACTCTGCAAATCGAGCTTCTAATCAAATTAGCAATGAGCAGTCATTCAGAATGTGCAGTTGTTCAGTTACTTATGTACTTAAATACTACTACGCAGATTCAGTGGACACACTAGTAGGTATAATCCGTCACTAGGAGACTAGCAAAAGGATCTGTCCCAACCAACAATTTACATGGGGGTGAGTTGGGTTACCTAATAGCTTCTTGGAAAATACTTCCCATACTGATTCTAGTCTTTTACCCGTTAGAAAAAGACCTTTGGCCGAAATATTCCTGCCAGGATCTGATCATCATTCAAGTAGTCTGTACATGGGAATCCACTAATGAAAACAAGGAAATGGCTCGTTAATTTGATTTACTATTGACTCAGGGAGCAGTGGAAAGAATCTCTTTAAGGGAATGTTAGAAATATAAAAATGTATGTCAGTTGCATATCCCTGACCTGTTTTTGAAAACTGTGACCCAAAATCAATAACAAATCTAGTGTCAGAAAAGTTAAGTTTCCACAGTATCCCTATGCAATCTATGTAGTGCCCAGAAGGCAACTTTTATATAAGGATCACCCATTTTATTTCACTGTTGTGACCGGTCACTTTCCATTTTGCCTTTAACTCTCTCTAGCACAGACATACAATCTCATTGCTGGTAACTGGTGGGCTGGGTTATACGGTTTAAAAAGCAACAAAAATTTGGACCAAGTCTCACATGTTAACCCAGGTGACAACCTGCCTACCTAAATTCTACCTGTCCTGGTGACAACTACCTCCCTAAATTCCCTCTGGAGTTTCAATAGGATACAGCTAGGTAACATATTTTAAATCATTTGCTGCCCTAAATTGTTGTGTAGTGTTAGCATGCATTGCTAACCTGCAGCCATGTTACGCTGCAGAAGTGACTGCATTTCACTGAAAGGTTAAGTGACTCCTGTATTTAAAGCATGAATGAGTTTGGGGATCACATGAAATGAATGATGACATATCAATATAGGACAATATATTAGTTCCACCAATTAAGTGTCTAACAAAGTGGAAAATCCCAAATTTGTAATACTTGCAAATGATACACCATCTTTTATCTTCACAGAAAAAAAAATTCCTCATCATACAACTGATGCTTCACATATAGGACACAAAAACCAGCAAGAATCAGATTCTGACCTCATTTGGATACCCACATTGATCTTGGATATTGATTCATCAGGAATGTATTTTACTCACAATTCTGCCCTATTAAGGAATAAAATATCCTAGCTACATAAGTTTTTCACCCATGATAGTGTAGCATTTGGTACCTAGTGGCTTCTAAATTCCCATATATGGGTGATCATGTATATGTGCAAGCCACTGGGTATTAACGGCTACAGCTGAACTTAAATTAGCACAGTATTGAACTCACTTTTTTAAATGGATCACATAGCTATGACAAGTAGCATATTAGAAATGTTATACTGTACCTTTAAGATGTGTTTATTGGAGGTTTTGTCATCAGGAGCCACATACAAACGGATGAAGACCGAGTTACTATACTGGCCACGAAAACTTGCAAGGGTCTGGAGCATGCTGAACTTCCTTTCTGACCATTGTCCTTCAGGTCCAATGTTAGATTCCAGCACAGGCCAACGGAACAGCGAATTCTTCAGTATATTTAATAGTGGCTTTGCATCCACTTTTTCAATTTTATCTTAAACGGCAAGATGTACCAACAGTTAAGTTCCAGACAATTCAAATCCAGTAGTGGGTATAAAGTCATGCCAATGAGATAGAAATGTTTACAGACTGATCAATTTCTAGGCAAGACTAAACAGAATAGCTCAAACTTAATGCCTTCGGTGGTCTTTTGCTGAAAAGACGCCTCTGAAAATAAGAGTATATGACTCCTTTATCATAGTTTATCCAAATCAAGCATTGATAACCTGGGCAAGGAGAAACTTGCATTGCATTCAGCTGCTCTGTGCCTGTCCTTGGAATGTAAACCTCTCTATACTCTAATTCTACAGTATGTTCATCACAGTCAATGGAAGAAATGTTTCAGATAAATAATACATAGTGATGATCTAGGTCAGATTTAAAATATAAAGGAAGAATCGGCTTAGGTACTACAGTGACGAACTCTGTGGAAAACCCAAAGACTGATAGAAATGTCATTTGTTATTTAAGAAAATGGGATGAAAAACTACACTTGCCTTTTAAATAATGGTTGTGGTCTAACAGGGAATGAAATAACATTCAGTGACAAAATCCTGCTGGAGACTGCTCAACAACTGGCATAGGAGTTTGATTGGGTCAGAAGAATACTTGCTATTTGCAAACAAAATTGAGAGGGAATGGGAGTGACCAGAGAGAGAATACAATGGAGTGTGCAACAGAAAAATCATTTAGTCAGTCAGCTTCACAGCATGTTGGAGCATCAAAAAAGAAATACTCCATAAGACGGGGTGGGGGGAACAACTTCTAAAAAAGATTCTGAGAGAACGACAGAGGAACACGTTGAGGAACCAAGTCTACCAGGTTTGATCCCCCACCCCCACAAGGAACTGACTCAAGAGATTCCAGAAACTTTAAAGATAAATTGCTAACTGCATTTGACCCAGAAGAGACAAAAGTAAAACACATGTCACAGTACCAGCCCCTTGTGAAGACATTAGGGCGTCATGAGATTTTTGGGAGGTGGAGGTTCTAGAGACATGCACAATCAGATGTGACTGGTGAAGAGACTGTGAGAGTTGAAAATGGAGATGGAGTTACAAGAAACCACAACCTAGGCTAGGGCTAGCTGAAGACACAACAGCTGCACTCATGAGAGGAGAGAGCAAGGAATACTGCAGACCATCCCAGAGATACTTTGAGAGGGTTCTGCTGTCCGGGCCCACTTGAAGAGCTGGCTTGTGGGCCCTACCATTTCGATGCCCCCGATATAGGGGAAATAGGAATGCAAAGAAGAATTTCAATTTTCATTAGAAAAAATGAAAAAGTTTCTAGCTTGTTTATGAAAACAACTTGATGGAAATCGTTCGCTAAGGTCAAAGAGAACAAGCAGGGAAGGCCCAGCAAAAGGCTGAGGGACCTAAAGATCCTGATCTCCTTCACTCTGCCACCCACCCTTTCAATGTCAAATGACTCCACTGAGTTTGGGGTGTGTCCCAAAGTATCACCTCACTGACCCTCTCCAAAATCCTCAGGCCATAACTGTACACACTAGTATGATAATAGAGGAGACACTTTGGTTAGTGTTGAGGAGCAGGGGTGACAAATATTTATCGTAGAGGCTGAAAACTGGCTATGTGATATAGACTCAGGGGTTCAGACTGAGAAGCCTGAGGGCACAAGCCTCGATGGTAAAGTTTGGAGCCATCTGGTCCTTAATTGCCAGCTGAACAATTCCATCAGAGGATTCTATAAAACAATTTACTCATTTAACCTGCCAGTCAATGCTCCCACATCGCTTTGAGAGTCCCTTAAAGCATAATCACTTTTCAAAGGAGAACTACATAAATATAGTATCTTGTGCCTTTGTATATTCAGAGACACATTGCCTGACCTTACTGACAAAATAAGACACTGAACTTGTAACTAGATCCCTGTGAGTGGATCTTTGCATTTGCTTGGAGCCTCACTGAGTTTAGTGAGTACAAATGTCAGCTTGCATAGGTACAACTGCAGGGACTAGGCCTAAGCTTTCACTGCTTTCTTCTGTTAGCACGTCAGAGCCTCATACAGGTAATATACAGCCCTCCCATGCCCCCAAACAAAATCAAGTTACTTACTCTCATTCATACACGATGAGTAAAGGATTTTGGCTTTCTGTACAGCTTCACTGTCCCGTCTCTTGCTGATAGGTTTCTGTAGCAGTGCTGTGAACATACACAGTAAAATAAGTTTCTCCCAGGCCTTGGAAAATGCAGAGTTTGGTTTGTTTTTTAAATCATGCCACTGGTTGGAAAATGTATCATTGTGGGATGACTTCATGGTCTAAATACCACTCATCTCCTCAAACCAACAGTTTTAAATCCTGGCTGGGTTGTCTCAAACCTTACCCCTTCCAGGGTACTTAAACTGAGTTACTCTAAAGAGTTGGGAGGAGAGAGAGCCAATAAGGAGGAGACTTTCAAATGACTTTAAAACCCAAGCTTTAAGGTACAATTTTTTAAAAAACTGCATTATGAAGTGAAAATCATTGCACAGTATAGCTCATCCTTTGTCTTTTAAGGCAGGGTCGGGGAGGATAGAGCTTGCAAGCAGCTGAAAAAGTCTTTTCATTTCAGGGCCAATGCTGTTCTATACCACTATTTACCAGGGCCACCTTTTCATTTTTTGGCCACTGCCTTTTCCAATAATTTACCATACCACTGTCCCCACTGTTGTCTCATATAGGAAGGGCACAAAGAGTGAAGCTTGGTGATGACAGTCAATTCCATGCTGGAGGAATGGGGTAGCTTTCTCTCTACCGGGTACAGTACTAGAGACTATGAGGATGAGTGCCCATAATGGCCACTGTCTTCAGTAAGTGCTTAAGGAACTAAGCATTTCTCAGGAGGCACTCAGCACCTTGAAGGATCTGCCATAAAGAATATTACAAATACAACTCACATCCACCCATTTGAGGAGCAAAAATCTACACACAGAAAAAAATTGCAGAAGACAACAAAAATTCTCCTGCCAGCTACACTAACGCATGATGTAGCAGAGTACTGCAGGTGAAGTTCTGTATTAATACCTTGACAACAGTGTGGCTGTCATCAGTTTTGAGTGGTTAAAATTGTTGTATTATGACAGAATAAATACCAAAAATAGCAACAACAAAATTGGTTGGTTGGTTTTTAAAGACATTTTTAACATGATAATGCTATTTTAGTTTCAGATAAGAATCTCCCCCAGTCTACTGCAGGGCACAATTCTTGATAAGACTGAGATTTGAAATAAAATCTATCAATATTTCTGAGCTTCATAAACACAACATCATAGCTGTCACCAACATATCTCTACCAGAAGGCTCATGAGCAAAGTTCTCAATGGAAGTAGCTCAAGCCCTTTATTTTTTAAACAGGATTATCAGATCTGTCCAAGCTTTAAATATGACATTTTAAAGGGAACTGTGATTCAGATCTCAATAAATCTAAAAATGAAAAATAGCCTCCTACTAAAGCCAATGCTATCATTTCTGTTTCTTGCCAGAGAGTTGCAACAGTCATGCAAATTGGAAGCTAACAACGTTGGATAGCTAAAGCCTAGCTAAAGCCCAGAAGAGGGGAAGACCATAAGCTAAAATAAAATAAAACCAACTCTAGAACACTAACATAAAATCCTATTAAAATCAGACCCGGTGCTTTCCACTGAATAACCTTTTTTTTTTTTTTTTTTTTTTTTTTACTTGCTACAAGAAGCAGCTGTAACACTCATTACATTACAGCAAAGAATGACAGAGAGCAAGACACTTCCAATTTGCTTCGAAAAAATTAAAAATTTTGCAAAGAATATTCTGGATTCTGACTGTGAAACACGAGAAGCTCAGTTTTCAAAAATGGGAATCTTAACAAGATGGTTAAATCCTGCATTTTGATCCTCAAATTAGCTCTTTGGGGGTATAAACGCTCTTTACAGCAGACATGTGACCTAGCCTCAAAGTTCAGATTTGGATCCAAACTGCCCCTTAGTTTAAGAGGATTCCAATTTGGTGTTCTGGTTCAGGCCTCTCCCTCTCTGCTTTTTGTATCCTGAGGTGCTAATGCGAATATTCAAATGCAAAATTTGGACATCCTTCTATTTAAATTGCCATGTGTGAAAACTTTCAAGTACTAAAATTCTCTTTGCTATCACGTACTTGAGGAAGAGTGAGGAAAGAGGAGGAGGAACAGGTCTCTTTGTATCTATATCTACGTACACACATATTATAGGAAGAGCTGGTAGCAACCTCTATATTTAGCCGTACGAAGGATTCTTGCAACCACTCCTGTGAGAAACTCTCACACCATTGTTTGCAGGAGGCCTTTGATATTGGGCAGCTGGAATGTGCTCAGGCTAGAGAAGCGCTTTTTCATTGTCTCGAGAAATTCTGTTCATTTTTTGCTGAGGTATAAACTGTTAAAAATTCCCATTTCTCTTCTCTTGCTTGTGTTCCTCAGGAAAAATGTTGGCAGATTGCCAGAATAATAACTGCACACAAAAATTCTAAGGCCAGGCTCATGTCAGCACTAAAGTAGCAGCAACAGGAATATCTGGGAGCTGCCAGAGCAGCTGTAGTGGGCTAGGCAAGGGTGCCCCCATCCCCAGACCAGGCACATGGGCCCAGTGGCCTCTGCCCTCTTCTGAGAGTTCCAACATGGAGCAAGGTTTCATCACCCCACACTGTAATCTCCCCACTTAGGCTGAACACCTGTTCCCTAGCAGCCATCCCCCTGTCCCTCTGAGGAGATGGAGTTGCAGCTCCTCTAACTCCCAAAGGTAGGGAATAGGAAGCAAAACAGAGAAACTGCACACAAGATCAAGCACCGTCCGAACCCACCACATCCCACCCTCTGTGGGCACCAAGTGAGGCAGGAGCTATGCCAATTCCTAGTGGGGGGCTATAGAAAGAGGGAAGAGAGCCAGGCCAGGCTGGGATCCCCTTTCACAACCTAGCACTTGCACCCAATGGTCCACCTTCTGGGATAACAGCCTTCTGCTGCTTACAGCCCATGTAGTTAGTCCTGAAGATCCAGTGGTTGCAATTTGTACTGCAGTGTTAACGGTTCAGAGTCAAAACTATGATGATGATGATGGGGGGGGAGGGATGGTTACAGTCACACATGATAGAACCTTTTTCCTTTTAAAACACCCTAGCAAATTACATTTAAAGCTATATTGAAAGAAACTTATTTAGTTTTCAGACTCAAGTACTCAAAAGTTAGAAAGTGTTAGATTTGCACTTGCTTGTGCAACCTTAATTCCAGCGCCGTTGTACATACGTGTTATGATACAGTCTTTAATTACATAGTCCTCTATTACTTTTCCCACAAGATGCTTGCTTCATTCAGTGCACAGGATGTATAAGGGGGCAGAATTAAGGCTGCACAGGCAACTGTAAGCCTGGCATCTCCTACCTTTCAAGTGCTTGGCTTTGCAACCTAAATAATGTTCTTTTAATACAGATTTTTTAATATCACTCGTGTGCGTGTTTTATCTTCTTATTTCGGTTTGTGAAAACATAGTTTCCTTTTAACCCTAAAGAGAGTGTTAGCCCTCCAAGGATCCCTTTCAAAAAATAAAGCATAACAAAATTACTGTATGAAAACACAACTAATTTCAAAACTTTTAGACTCTGCACAGTCCATCTTATCAAAGAATGTGCCATCTGAAGCTGTGGAGATGCACAATACCATTCTGTATTGTCTCCTGTTCTCTTTAACATGGGCATGCTTCCTCTTCTCTTGGTTACTTGCCAATATAACATAACCCACTGGTGCCTGGTCTACATGTCACTATTAGAGTTCATGTGTAATCCAGCCTGCTGCTAGCCACTACTGATAATTTGATTCCCAAGGCTGTTGAAAGTGACGAGAAAAGGGGGTCTGAGACATGGAGGAAGTGAGGGGGTAAAACTGATAAGAGAAGTAGAGACCTAAGAGGAGGGTTGGAGAGGTTAAAATTAACAAAAAGGAGAAATGACACTGATATTACTATGGGATGGAGGGTTCTGAAATACAGGGGAAGTGTGTGAAACTAATAAAGGAAGCCGGAATAGTGAGACACGGATATGTGCAATAAACGAAGGCAAGCACCACAAAAAGAGAAGGGAATGTAGTGCTTCAAGTTATGAAACTGCTGCTTTAGTTTCTTGCATGCTGCACATTTACATTTCTAAGAATTCTCCTAGTGCATATGTAACCCACACACCTCCTGGGTGAGGTGTTGTGTTCCATTTAGTGGGCGGGGGGGGAGAGAGAGAGATAGAGATTGATTGATTGATTGATTGATTTACAGCCTTAACTGATAGTGGCTTTTAGCTCATGCGGTAGAGGTACATTCACTAAGCTCCAGAGGCCCCAGGTTCAATCCCACCCGCTGACAGCCAGGGTCTGTCAGCGTTACACAGATTTTGACAGTCATTCTGTTCTATGAATTGCTGCAGCCTGCTACAGAGGAGACACATGCTGTGCTAGAGACTTTACATTTCCTCTTTCTTCTTGTTGTATCCCATAAACTAAAATAAAAATCATTCAGAGTACTTTGTTGCTCTTTGAGTCTTATTAGTCTTAAAGTTTTTTATTATTAGTTATTATTACTATTATTGTGTAAGGAAAACAGAGTGGGGTGGGAGACCCAAGTAGTAGAGAAACAGACACATATAGGCCAAATTTTCAAGGGAGACCAGGGTCCAATTTTCAAGTGCACTAAATGGCCAACTCAATGGGCTTTGCTTGGTATGGGAAAGGAGGGCTCTGCTGTGATGAAGGTTGCAGAAGCTGAAAGAGTATGGCTTACCATGGCCGTCTGCAAGCCGAATTCTGTTGCCTGGCGCTGCGTGTGTGATCTCTAACACCAAAGCTGCAGGCGCTCAATATAAGATGCAAAATGCGACCTTGTACTAAAATCACATGTGCTATGTAATGTGAATAGTGTTCACAGTGAAAGAGTATAGCCATTGTTCTGTAAAATGTATCTTTTAAAATACTTCACTCCCTTTTTTTCCTCCAGCAGCTGCCAATGTTTCAAGCCTCCCTCCTCCGTCCCAAAGGCTATCTCAGATAAGGCAGCGAAAAAAACGCACACGCGATGAAATGTGCTCTGAGCTCATGCAGTTGTCCGGCACTGACAGAGCTCAGCAGAATGTGTGGAGGGACACAATAGCAGAGTACAGGACAGTGGCTGATGAACGTGAGGAGAAGTGGTGGCAGGAAGATCAGAGGAGGCATGAGGCAACGCTGGGGCTACTGCGGGATCAAACGGACACGCTCCGGCGTCTGCTGGAGGTTCATGAATGGCAGCAGGATCACAGACTGTCGCTGCAGCCCCTGCTTAACCGCCCTCCCTCCTCCCCAAGTTCCATAGCCTCCTTACCCAGATGCCCAAGAACGACGGGGTGGAGGCTCCGGGCACCCAACCACTCCACCCCAGTGGACAGCCCAAGCAACAGAAGGCTGTCATTCAACAAGTTTTAAAGTGGCCTTTTCCTTCCCTCCTATTCTCCTCCCACACCCCACCCAGGCTACCTTGTGAGTTATCTCCCTATTTTTATAATCAATTTTAATAAAGAATACATATTTTTTAAATGATAGTGACTTTATTTCCTTTGCAAGCAAGCTGTGATCAAAGGCGGGTGGCTTACAGGGAATTTAGAGGCAACCAAGGGGATGGGTTTTCATCAAGGAGACACAAACAGAAGTGTCACACAGTACCCTGGCCAGTCATGAAACTGGTTTTCAAAGTTTCTCTGATGCGCAGCACTTCCTGTTGTGCTCTTCTAACTGCCCTAGTGTCTGGCTGTGTGTATTCAGTGTCCAGGTGATTTGCATCAACATCCCACCCCACCATAAACATCTCCCCCTTACTCTCACAGAGATTGTGGAGCACACAGGAAGCAGCAATAACAATGAGAATACTGGTTTTGCTGAGGTCTAACCGAGTCAGTAAACTGAGCCAGCAACCCTTTAAATGTCCAAATGCACACTCTACCACCATTGTGCACTTGCTCAGCCTATAGTTGAACAGCTCCTTACTACTGTCCAGGGTGCCTGTGTACGACTTCACGAGCCAGGGCATTAAGGGGTAGGCTGGGTCCCCAAGGATAACTATAGGCATTTCAACATCCCCAACAGTTATTTTCTGGTCTGGGAAGTAAATCCCTTCCTGCAGCTGTCTAAACAGACCAGAGTTCCTGAAGACACGAGCGTCATGAATCTTTCCCAGCCATCCCATGTTGAAGTTGGTGAAATGTCCCTTGTGATCCACCAGTGCTTGCAGCACCATTGAAAAGCACCCCTTGCGGTTTATGTACTAGCTGCCCTGGTGGTCCAGTCCCAAGATAGGGATATGCCCCACCATAGTTAGGGAATCCCATTGCAGCAAAGCCATCTAGTATGACCTGCACATTTCCCAAAGTCACTACCTTTGATAGAAGCAGCTCAATGATTGCATTGGCTACTTGCATCACAGCAGCTCCCACAGTAGATTTGCCCACTCCAAATTGAATACCAACTGACCGGTAGCAGTCTGGCGTTGCAAGCTTCCACGGGGCTATTGCCACTCGCTTGTGAACTGTGAGGGCTGCTCTCATCTTGGTATTCTTGCGCTTCAGGGCAAGGGAAAGCAAGTCACAAAGTTCCATGAAAGTGCCCTTATGCATGCGAAAGTTTCAGAGCCACTGGGAATCATCCCAGACCTGCAACACTATGCGGTCCCACCACTCTGGGCTTGTTTCCCGGGCCCAGAATCGGCGTTTCTGGCATGAGCCTGCCCCATTAACACCATGATCTCCAAATTGCGAGGGAACATGGTTTTAGAGAAAAGTGTGTTCATGTCCTCATCACCACGCTTCTGTCGCCTCCTCGCCTGGTTTTTCAGGTGCTGGTTCTGCATAAACTGCACGATAATGCACGAGGTGTTTACAATGGTCATAACTGCTGCGGTGAGCTGAACGGGCTCCATTCTTGATGTGCTATGGCGTCTGGTCCTGCTCGGGCAATCCAGAGAAAAGGGCGCAAAACGATTGTTTGCCGTTGCTCTGACAGAGGGAGGGGTGATTGACAACATGGCTTACAGGGAATTAAAATCAACAAAGAGGGTGGCTTTGCGAGAAACAGAATGGCCCCCTCAAGGATAGAACTCAAAACCTCAAGGATAGAACTCAAAACTGGGTTTAGCAGGCCGTTGATTTCACGGAGGGAGGGAGGAGAAAATGAATTCAAAACAAATCTGGTCTATTTCTTGTTTTGATCCACTTCATCTATCTTTATACATCTTGCTGGCAGCAGATGGTGCAGTACAACCACTAGCCATCGTCATCTCCTGGGTGCTCGGCAGAAGACAGTGCAGTATGACTGCTGGCTATCATCATCTCCTGGCTGCTCATTAAAAGACAGTGCAGTAGGACTGCCAGTCGGACTGAATCGCCATGAGACGAAACTTAAAAGGGTAATGACCTGGCTGAGTCACTCCCATGTTTGCCCAGGCGCCCCTGACCTCATCGAGATCGGTTAAAAGAGCACCCAGGACTACGTCGACGACGGCTACCGGTCATACTGCACTGTCTGCTGCCAAAAGGCAATAAGCTGCTGCTGTGTAGCAATGCAGTACCGCATCTGCCAGCACCCAGGAAGCATACGATTACGGTTAGCTGAGCGGGCTCCATGCTTGCCGTGGTATGGCGTCTGCACAGGTAACCCAGGAAAAAAGGCGCGAAACGATTGTCTGCCCTTGCTTTCACGGAGGGAGGGAAGGAGGGAAGGGGGGCCTGACGATATGTACCCAGAACCACCCACGACAATGTTTTAGCCCCATCGGGCATTGGGATTTCTACCCAGAACTCAAATGGGCGGCGGAGACTGCGGGAACTGTGGGATAGCTACCCACAGTGCAATGCTCCGGAAGTCAACAGTCACCTCGGTACTGTGGACGCACTCCGCCGACTACATGCACTTAGAGCACTTGTGTGGGGACACACACAATTGACTGTATAAAAATGCTTTCTACAAAACGGACTTCTAGAAATTCGACCTATTTTCGTAGTGTAGATAAGGCCTCAGTGTCTGACACAGTGCTTCAGACATCAATGAAAGGTTCCACACAAAATGAGTTTGACATCCCTTATGCCTACTGAGACCCAGGTATATTTGGCTCTCTCCACAGACACTGCCTTCATATTGCCATGCTGCATCAATATTACTGCAGTATCTAAGGCTTTGTGTGTCCCCAAACTAATTAATACTTAACCCTAATAAAACCAGTGTTCTGCTTATTGGCAGAGGGAACCATTATCAACCACTTCCCCTCCTGCCTTCACATCTAACTTTTTTATCAGTGAACTTTCAAGCTGAACAGACCCTTCCAAGTTTGTCTTGAAACGAGTTTACAAAATTTGGGTATTAGCAGCAGTCAGCAATATTTGAGTCAGCAGTTGGAGTCAGGAAAATTTCCCCTTGGAGAATTTGTGACGAATTAGGCTATCAGATAATATGGCTAAATAACAACATTGTTGGGTTCCACTAACCGATTAAATTAACAATAACAGCATGCTAGTCCAGACCTCTGCCTGGCAGAGCCAAACAGACAAAGGAAAAAAATTTTAAAAAGTTCTTTATCTTACTCACACATCCTGCAGCTGAACAACTAAGTGAAATGCCAGTTATGATCACATATGGTACACGCAGAACACCTAAATGCAGAAGAAATACCATGTGACCTTCCCCAGCAAAGAATTAAACTTGAGTAACACCCTCAAAATGAGATAACTAGTTAGAGCTGAACAATTTGTACCCAGCTTTGATGAAAAGTTCACGAAGAAGTACAAAAATTGAGCACACCATGCTCGATCACAGATACAGGTTAAAACTCGAACCATGGCTGATTTTAATATTGTGATTAACAGGATCAAAGCTCCATTTTGTTAGGCAGTGTACAAATACATAGCAATAAACAGTCCTTGCCAGGGGCACCGGTACGGAGGGCCAGGAGGGCTATGCCCCCCCCTTTTTTACTGGCTGTAAGGATGAGTGACAAGGGAAGGGGGTGGAGAGAAGCGAGTGGGGGCGGGGTCTTAGGAGGAAAAGGCTGTGTGGACGCGGGGCCTCAGGGAAGGGATGGTGCTGGGGTGGAGGGTTGGGGGGAAGAGGTGGGGCTGGGCCTCAGGGGGGCAGGTCACTGTTCAGGTGCCTGTGGCACCCCCACTTTTACGGCACTTCCGCCACTCCTGGTCCTCACTCCAAGGAGTGTGTCATCTAAGAAGAGAAGTGACTTGCAAGGGTGAAGAGTACATCTGGGATGGGAGTTTTCAAAAGCACTCAGCATTGGTTTAATTCTGGTCCCACTGAAGTCAATAGTAAAGCCCCATTGGTGTCAAGGGGAACAGATTTTGACCAACACTGACCATTTCTCAAAATCCAACTGATGCTATGTAGCACGTATGCATTTGCAATTTTTTTCTTATTATATGTTGACAATGATGCCAAATGCCACTAAACCAAGACAAAATAATTGGCTGATTTTTTTTTACAGGAAACATGATGTAGCTAGGACATAAGGAAGGATTTGAAGGAGGAGGGCCTAGTGGCCTTCAGGATGAATTCTGGAAGACTCTGATGCATGAGGGGCAAAATAGGAAAAAGCACAGGGATGTTTATGTGACAAACGGCAAAAGAGTTGGCATCCTTGGTAGAGTGGCAGAGGCAGGGCAGCAGCATGATATGACAAAAGGGTGGCTAAGTAGGGAGGTGCAGAATTAAGAAGATTCCTGAAGGTGAACACAATAAATAACCATTTAAGAAGGGAGGCAGTCATGTGATCAGAATGATGGGCGAGGAAGATAATCTTAGCAACTGCATAGTGTACTGACTAGAGAGGAGATGATATGGATATTGGGGAGGCTAGCGAGGAGGAAGTTAGAGTGTTCAGTATGGGAGATGGTGAGTTTGGGATGCTTGAAGAGAAAGAAAAGCGTGGATATTAGAAATTTGGAGAAATTAATGAAGAAGCAGCAACATTTGAACAGGACAAGAGAGAGGGAGGAGTTGAAGATGACTCCCGATCAGTGTCTCTAATGATCTCTTTGTCATTAGCTTAGAACATCTCTGTAATCTGTACGTCTCTGAAACATGTGATCAGTGTAACTCTCAAACATAGCTGGTGACAATCGGCCACCAAGAGCACAGGGTTTCTCTACCCTGAGAATCTCTAAAGCACAAGGCACAGTGTCCATCTCCTGACCATACAGTACCAGAACCATGTGCCAGAGACAGCAGGTTCTTTCATGATATCTTTCAGACCCAGAGTCCTGAAGCAAGTCACTTGTGTAAACATTCCCTTATGCTCTACAGAAAAGGAACGTTTTTCATCCTCCACTTTCCAAGATGGAAGGGACCCAATGTATATGCAAAGAGGAGATGCACAGTAGATATCAACAGTGATAGATATCAACACTGAAAACCAGGCCTCATTGAAGGCAATGGCAAGACTACCATCAACTTCAAGAGGGTTTGGATTCTACCTCAGCTCCCTAACTGAAGTAAAAGGATAGATGTTCCTAAATGACAGCACGAAAAGGTGCCAAATAACTAAGGGCCTATGCCTGAAAGGTATTAAGGACCCACAACTCCCACTGACACCTCTAGTTGTTTCAAGAGGTCAGCACCTCTGAGGCCATTTTGATGTAAACTCTTCGGGACAGAGACTGTGTCTTCTATGTCTGTAAGGCACAATATAAAAATAAGTAAGAATAGTTCATGGTTCTTCAGATTCCAGAATCCACTAGTACACTTTGTCTTAGACACCATGACTTAGACACGGTGGTCATGTGCATAGAATAGGACTCTAGATCGGTAGTGAGGTAGATTAGAATGAAGGAAATCTAACTTGATTCATCACCTCTCTGTGGATAAAGTACTAGTTCCAGTGTCCATTATAACTAGATTATGCCTTCTCTTTAGTCACTGCTTTAATTTCCTTCAAAATTCCAAATTCACTTCAAAATTCTTCTCCAAGGGACTTCACTGGATTTGACATTCACTATCATTCTCATCATCTGGGTTCTACGCTTCAGTATTGTGCCAGGTGGCTTGGGCACAGGATGTATTTTATATGTGAAGATGGATATAAATAGGGCAAGTGCCCATATCTTTTGATAACTGTGCTCCAAAGCTCTGGAATGCTGTAACTTGCCTCATTTAGTGAGTGACATCTGTGTACTCTGAAGTATGTTCAAGGTGTTCATGGTCTCTTAAACCTTCTGAGCTTTCCAAATTGTTTAACTGGTTTGGGGTCATTTCCTTTTGTCAAGAGAGTTAAAGGCTGAAAGACTCCGGCTGCAAATGTCTTTATTTTTAGCTGCCTCGGTGTTAAGAATCAGATCAAATCACTTTATATAGCTCTTACTAGATCATGCCCAAAGCACTGAGGAGATAACTGTAATATAAAGTAATATACAATTAGGAACAGTGCTCAACCCTATGAATTCTAGGTGCTCAGATTTCAGTGTGATGGGCACAGTACAAAATCTTATTAGATGGGCAAACAGAATCAGTAGCTGCAGCATCTTTCCCTTGGGAAAAGGTATTCTTACTAAACCCATTCAGAATGCGCTCCTTTAGGATATGATAGACTAAAAAGGCAAACTTTCTGAGGTTTACTACCCATACAGTAAATAGCAATCATCTACTGTTAAAAGTAAGTATAATTCACTTTACAAACTAAGCTTTGCTTTTTTTAAAAAAAAAACTATTCTAAAACTGCCTAAGAATAGTCTTGTGGTTAAATTGGTACCTTTAATCTTACTTGCTATTTCTAGCTCTTGTTGATTTTCCAGCCTACAGTCTGACACAGCTTCTCTTTGGTTTTCAGACTCCTTGTTTTATTTACTGTAATGAGAAATCTTCCCCCCCCCCCCCCCCCAATTTGGACTGCATGAAAAAGAATCTGTAGTACAGCAAGATTTGGGAAAAGATGGATCAGTTTGCATTTCATTTTTACTCAAAATAAAAATATAGATTCAAATTACCAAAGTCATGGTCCATCTATAGACTGTATACATTCTATGCTATTTTTGATTATTTAGCACATACAATATATCTCTCAGAAACACATATCAACCAAGCATGTGATTAACTAGGTATATTTGATGCACTAGAAAAACAATACGAGAAGAATGTATTTTTCACAGTTCTGAAAACCTTCCTGGTTACAACTGGGGAGAGATTATTATCCCAGGAAAGACAATTACATTTTTGTTTTGTATTCATCCCCCCCGCCCCTGCCTTTACAAACATTTGCAGTAAGAAGAATTAGCAAATTTATATATTTGGAAAGATAGATTTGACAATGAGTTGAAATGTATTACAATGCTTTTCACCATTCACCAAGGAATGCTCTCATGTGTGAGCATGCCAGTTGGAAGGCATTCAGATACCATAATGATGGGTGCAGTAGAAAAACCTAATAGAAGCATGCCATATCCTAGAAAGCAGTGACTCCAAAAAAACATGTCTCCCAATGCAATGCAGTGGCACAAGAGAGCCAATGTGATTCTTGGGCGTATAAAAAGGGGAGTAGTGAGGAGCAATAGGGAGGCAATTTTAACGCTGTATACAGTATTGGTGAAGCTGATACTCAGGCGATCTGTGCCTGACAATAGCGGGGGGGCAGAGTGGGGGCAGCTGGCTTCAGCAGTGTTACTGAGCATGCTCAGTATAAGCCAAGCAGCAAATCTCGGGGCGGGGGTGCACATGACCCCACGTACCCTGCCCCCCCCCCTCTTCCCCCGCCACGTTGCCTCTACTGGTACTTGAATTCTGCATCCAGTTCTGGTGTCCACACTTTGAAAAGGAAATTGCAAAGTGGGAGAGGGTGCAGAAAAGAGCCACAAACATGAGTTAAGGGCTGGAGAAAAAGGCCTTAGAATGAGAGACTTAAAGAGCTCAATAAGTTTCAGTTCTCAAAAAGAAGATTGAGAGGTGACTTGATTACAGTGTGTCAGTGTACCTGCACTGGGAGAAAATTCTGGTTATGAAAGGGCTCTTTAATGTAGAGGAGAAAGGCATAACAAGAACCAATAGCTAGAAGCCGGACAAATTCAGATTAGAAATGAGGCAAAATATTTTCACAGTGAGGGTGATTAACCACTGGAACAAACCAAGGGGAGTGATAGATTCTTTAGCTTTTGATCAACACTGGATGCCTTTGTGGAAGATACGTTTTAGCCAAACACAAGTTATTGGGCTCAATGCAAGAGGTCAGACTAGATGGTCTAATGGTCCTTTCTGGCCTTAAACTCTATAAACCTATGAGAAGGATCTCAAAGCACTTTATAGACATTAAGCATGAAATAGGTACAACTTTATCAACATTTATAGATAAGGAAAATGAGCCAGAGAAGTCCAATTCCTGCTTTTCTTACTCATGTGAGTAGTCGTATTGATTTCAATGGTCCTTTGTGAGAGTAAAGGCAAGCAGCGTTTGACCCAGAGAAAGTAAGGGCTTGATCCTTGAAGGTATTGAATGCCTTTGGCTCCCACTGAAGTCAGCAGGAGTAGAAATTGCCCAGCATGTCATGTGAGATGCTCAATATCTTGCAGAATCAGACCTTAAATGGCTCACACTAAGTCCCACAGCAAGTCAGTGCCAGAGCTGGAAATGTCTACTCTAAAGATGCAGCCTGAACCCCTACACGTTTACAGGTGCAAGGTTAGCTCCGCCACAATGTGCATGTGACTATGGGCTTTAATAGTATGATCACATGCCATGATTTTCTCAAACTCTCTACGTTGAACATATAGAGAGCCAAACTTGTTAACATTTGTGGAAGATTCTTCCAGCAGCGGGCTGGCCAGCGTAACAGACACCATGATAAAAAACAATAAACGAAAGTCATAGCTTTTGTTACGGAAGTCATGTCTTGACAAACTCAGCCTTAATTATAGTGGTGCAGATTTACATGAGCACATTCCAAGAAGTATTATTTCAGAATGGTTTGGGGTCAGCTGACATTCATTTAGAATATCTGATTTCTACTCCCATTTTTCAGGAAGTTCCCACAGCTTGGATATACGAGAGAGAGGGCTGACATCTGGGAGTTTTATGAAAGAAGAAACACTAAGTATATAATGTTCTATCTCAAAATAAAAATACCAGCCACAAACATCTAAAATTAGGCACAATGTTGTTCCTCCAACTTGACCAGTGGTCTCTTCTCCTGAATTGTACGTGCATTAATTGAGTTCAGTAGGCTGCATACCACAGCTCCCCTAATATAGAAATCCAGGTAAATCTGGGAGATTCTGAATAAGATTTAACCAATAAGCCCTGGTCTACACTAGGAGTTGAGGTCGAATTTAGCAGCATTAAATCGATTTAACCCTGCACCACGATGAAGCCCTTTTTTTCTACTTAAAGGACTCTTAAAATCGATTTCCTTACTCCACCCCCGACAAGTTTTGAACTTTTGTGTATTAATTGGGAACAGGAGTAACCAGTCCTGTGATGCCTCAGAATGAGCTGTTCTGAGAACACATTGCTCGTGGTATATTCTTATTTTAAAAAATATATTGTTATGTTGATATTGTGAAACATTTTATTCAAACCACATCTCACTATGACATTCAAGTCTGGATAACTGAAATTACCCATTATCACCCTTCTAGTATATTTTTTTGCTTCCTTAAACGCTCGTGCAATAAATATTCTGGATCAGGTTAACCACGAGTACATGGAATCATTTCCACTGAAATCAATGAGGTTGCATCTTCTTACATCACTGGTGGATTTGGCCATCTGACTTAACTTCATTGTGTTGATCTGGACATTGGTTGTATATCTACCAGCAATGATATGGCCTCGATTCTGCAAATAGAACCACATGGACCTTCGTGCACATACACCCAAATGGTTCTCTTTGCAGGTTTAGGTCTTATAGGTCTTATATTCTTGTAGCCTGGTATTCCATAAAGATTCTACCAGTCATGGTCCTCTTCCTGACCAGAAGTTAGTTCAGAGAGTCTATGGAATCCTATGTACAGCACTGTTCCAATACCAATAAAACCCAACCTATCTTCCACAGTATAGTTATTATGGTATTTGATTACATGGTTTCATTCCACTGTGTTTTAGAAAAGCCAATCATGTTGAGACCTTCTCCCAATGTCAAACATTCTAGCCTACCCATTTTTCCTGTTAAAAATTGGTATTTAGTAAAATATTACTTTCCTGGAATCTCATTGAGATGAGAACTACACTTACTTTTTTTTCCCCCTATCACAAGCCACCATCTCTGTTAGTCACTCACCTTTATTCACCTGCTGGGCTCTAGTTCAGATGTCTAATTTGCTCAGTCTATACCTCCCACTCACACCACACTCCTTTTTAAAGGTAATCTGCAAAAGATTGTTCTTTTAATACAAGCTTCCTTCTAAAATTCCAAAAAAGTAAATTTGAAATCCCTCATAACTCAAAAATGGTTCATGCAATTTAGTTAAACCTTTTAAAAAAATCAGCTCTGTATTGAGATTAAGCATAAGAAATTTTCTTCTTAAAAAAAGGAATGTTTTGAGAAGGTGAAAATACCAGTATAGGATGGAGTGCGTCTTTCATTCTATGTTTGTGGCGGTTATAATATTGCTAATATTAGCAGCTCTGGTAGAGAAACAATTGGAGTAGTGGCCCTTACAAGTTGTTTAAAACAAATTTTGCAAGCGCTATTTTCAATTTGCTTTCAGTTAACACATGAAACTGATACTTTGATCTTTGTTAAAAGTTCAGGAAATGACCAAGTTAGCAGAAAAAATGTGCAGAAATGTGATTTCATATGCAAAAATTATCTTTGTCCAAACAAAGTTTTGCATTTTTAAGTCACAATGTTGAGGTCTTTAATTAAAAAAAAATAATCAAAAAACAAGCTATGGCCTACTGTATTACCCAGATAAAAATAACACCTAATGTTGCTGGTTATTGTCTGAAACTGGATGATTATTTTATGAATTCAAAATGAAAAGTAGAAAATTTTAAAATTCAAATTTCAACTTTTTTTCCTGAATAGTTCACATAGCTCTACAAGAATATCTTAACCGCTAACTCTTCAGGATCCAAGGAGTCAATGTTTGTCTCAAATTTGGTTAAAATACAGATAGACGATAATTACATTTATAAACAAAAGCTACACACGTTTCCTCTTCAGCAATTTATTTTTCATCAAACCCTTAACACAGACTCAGGCTATTATTGTCCCATTCTGTTGTCAATCTTCCACTATCTTTGCTTCTTTCTATACCTTCTCTAGCACATGCTCTCAGCTCCTCCATTACATGGTGAAGGCTTCTGTGGGATTCAGGAGGACCAATAAAGGGGCAGAAGAGAATGTGAGTTTTAGCATTGAAAGGACTGTTGAGCCTCAGAGACCTGGTGGAATGGGATGCTTTTGTGGAGCAGGGAGGTGAGGAGAGGGTGACTCATTCTGGGAACCTCAGCAAGAACCTATGATAGAAGTTAGCAAATCCCTGGAAATGCTGCAGGTCTCAAACATTCCAAGGTGTCACCCAAACCAGGACTGCCTTCACTGTGCATGGGTGCATCTTGACACCCTCTGGGAACTAGAGAAACCTCAGAAAGTCTATGGAGGACTGGTGAACTACAGACCTTTCCAGCTTAGTGAAGAGGCCATGCTGGCGTAGCCTTTTGACAGTTGTACAGATATGCATGGTGTGTTGCTCTATGTCAGAGAAAATCAATTTGTCATCCAGAAATACCACCACATTCTGGTCCAGCACGTCCGAAAACACATCATCGATGGCATGCTGGAATATGGTGGGTGTGTTTGTCAAATCAACTGTCATTACAAGATATTCAAAGTGACCATACCTGGTTCAAGAAGCAGTTTTCCACTCATCCCTCACTATAGTACATAACAGGTTGTATGCCCCTTGGCGGTCCAGCATGGTATATACCAGGGGTGGCCAAACTGTGGCTTGTGAGCAGCATGCAGCTCTTTTACAATTAAAGTACGGCTCGCGGAGCCCCCCATGAGTCCCCCATTCTCAATCTACCAGACTTGGGGGGAGGGAGCTTGAGATATCTGCCTTTCAGCGGGGTGGTGGGGTAGGGGCGTCTGCGCAGCAGGGATGGGGATCTCAGGGCTTCAGCTGGAGCAGGGCTGAATCCCCGAACTCCGGCAGGTACCTGCCACGGGGCTGAAACCCCGAGCCCTGGCAGGCTTTCCCCAGCTCCCGAACTTCTGAAGATTGTTGTATGTGGCTTGGAGAATCAGTAAGTTTGGCCACCCCTGGTGTATACCCAGACAGCCTCCACATGGTCTAATAACCACTCGCATGAGTGATGGTGGATAGCAATTCCTGATTATGAGTTGGTTCAGAGCCTGGTAACCACACACACAATTGGAGGCTTCCATTCTTCCTCTTCATGAAAAGTACTGGCACCCCAGGGGACAGGTGGATTTGCAAATAAACCCTTTGGGCAGGTTTTCTTGAAGGTAAGGCTGTGGGGCAGATAGCTCAGGCTCGGACATGGCATAAATGCACCCAAACAGAATCTTTCTTCACCCCTGGTTACTATTCTATGGGGAAGTCATACTCCCGCGGTGGTGGTAGGGAATCTGTGATGGAGGAGGGGGTTCAAATATATCTGCATAATAATTTTACTGTGAGGAATTGGTGTTCAAGATCTGTGGCTGAACCAGCCAGACCAAGTGCTCTGCTTGTTGTCCTTAGAAACCTATTGCACACTTACCACCAGCTGTGGGCTGGCAGGGCTGATGGCACAACTCTGAGGGGAAGCTGACCTGTTCCCGTTCTTATGGCAGACTGACCAGGAGATAACCAGAATCAGAGGAAAGTGCGGGGAGCAGATGACATTGAATTTCAGTACCTCGGGATGTCCTTTGATGGTAGCCTCCAAGGGCACAGTTTCCATGGCCACTCGGCCAAAGGACAAGAGGGATCCATCAATTGTCTCTACTAGGTCTGGGATGGATTTCAGCTGTAGGAGAATCTGGAGGGTTCAGGCTACATTCACATCAATGAGTGGCCACTGTGGAAGAATTTACTGGGTATGTCCAGGTACACCTTACTCAGCTAGAACTTGTAGGTGTGGTATTGCTAACCGGGAGCTGGCACGCATTCCAGTCAGGACCATGGTTCAGACTTGTGGGTACACTTTGTCAAGGCACTCCCCTTTTCTCCTGGCACCATTCCCACAATTGATTGTCCATCTAGACGGTGAGATCAATAAAAGCATCTGGGTCTGCTAGGTTCTCAATCAGGGCCAGCTCATCCTTGATTGCTTCTCACAGGCCACACCCAGAACCATTGTAGTTGGGCCACCTCATTCCAGGCTGACATGAGCCAGCAGAAATGCACTACATAGGAGGGAGCTGTACCTTGCCACTGTCAGAGCTTATGCCGGGCGGCTTCTATGGTGCAGGTGCAATTGGGATCACCAAAAATGGTTGATATCACTTGCTGGAAGGTGCCCCAGTTAGACAATCTCAAGTAAAGGTCAGGCCCAACCCAATGCTTCTCCAGTCAGGAAGCTGACTAGGAGGCCTACTCTGGCTGCGTTGGAGGAGTACATCTGTGGGTGAAGCAGGAATTGGAGGCAGCACTGATTCATGAAACTTCAAAATCTTTGGCCATCCCTGTCAAAGCGCTCCAGAGGGGGAATGATGGGTGCTGACTCAGGTCCAAAGCAAAGTGCTCTCAGCAAGAAGCTGGAGCACTTGGTCCTGCAACCTTGGTTTTCAGCAGCCAGCTGCATAGCCTGTGCCTGGCATCACTTGACTGTCTGTGGGCTACCTGCTCATCAGATGTCATTGTTCCTTGGGGTGGGAGGGGCTCTGCTGGATCCATGTCTGGAAGGTTATGCTCTGTCAAGGGGTTAGTGGTCCAAGCAAGCTGTCAGGACTGGGACATGGGCAGTCTGACCTAGAGGTCGGAACCAGAGTCCAACCCAGGGATCAAGCAAGAGTCGGGTCCAGTGCAGCTCTCAGGAAGTCTCCCCATTGCTCAGACAACTTCCTGTGCCTCCTTCTGGCTTAAATTGTATGGTCCAGCCAATCAGTGTGGATGGTTATTGTCCTTAGTCAGGATCCTCGTGGGGAGTGCCTCTTGGAGAAGTCAGAGTTCTGCTAGCCTCTCACTTCCAATAGTTCTGGGTGAGTTACCCAGTGGCAGCCGAAGTGAGAGAACTGTGTGGGAACCTAGGTTCGAGACCCATGTGCACTCTCACTCATTTCTAGATTTACTCTAGCCCAGAGTGTGGTAAGACCTGCTTGCTGAAAGGTGCCCCAATTCAAGGGAAAAAGAGCCAAGAAGCCATTTTCCCCATTGTGATTTTGTACATGAGCCAGGTACAACCTCAGCTCTTGCGCACCAACAATAGTGGAAGGAATCCCAATAAAGCAGGCAAAGGATGGGGACATGATCCCATCACACCCCATGCTAGCCAGTGGAGAGGAGCTGGCATATGCTAATGAAGTGCAACCTACTAAATCATACTAAGCTGTTACTGCTGTGTATGCTCTCCCAGGGCTCCACCACAGGCAGAGGTTTAAAGCTATACTCTTGTCCTGTGTGTTCTTTTAATTAGGAATAAGAAAATATTCCTTTCCTGCCAGGCCAAGTAGAAGCAATCCAGGGCACTGGACACAACCCACATAGAGCCCTCTCATGTTGTATCCTACCCTTTCTTGGGTGGCAGCAGGTTTTAGAGTTCTGATGAACAGGGCTGCTTATTCTTGGAGCTACTGACTCAGGCTCTGTAGAGGCTCAGGCAGGCACCACTTCACTTTGTTTCACCTTTTGAAGCTTTTATTTGCATCCATGAGGGCTACAAATATAATCTCGGGGGAGCTGAGCTCTTGTCAGCTGACTCCAGGATTCCAGGCCCCAGGCATGGGCCATCACGGCCTATGCCTTAATCCAGGCCTGCTCTGTTTTAATCAGCTGCCTCCTCTATTTATTTTAAAGTACATCTAATGATATAAACATCAACACCAATTAGACCGTCTCGACAAACGTGTTTCAGTTTTTGACACAGTAAATATCCACCAGCCTCCCTCATGAGGGTAGTGTATTTCTGACCACAAATAGTCTAATGACACTTGAAAATAATTGGCCCATCATGATTCCTTTGGCATTTATGGTAATGCTCTTAAATCATTGCTAATTAATGTGGCATTAATGAGGATGTAATTAATATGCATTTCCATCAGAATTCTATGATGATTTAGTAATTAATCAGTCAACAGTGATATTGTATCTCAAGAAGAAATAAATAAGTTGAACAAATCTTTCAAGACAAACAATTTCATAAAAAGTGCACTTGAACAAATCTGATTCAAATAATACCATTTTAGTTTTGCTTTTTTCCTAAGAAGCCATTTTGCCAGCCAATATCAATTTCAGCAACATGCAGGTTTACGTGAAAATGCCAGTTATACAGCTGTGCTAATATAATTACTTCCTAATGCTGTTCAGTGGTGCCTGAAGGCCATACTATGCAGCATGTAGCCCAAATGACAGTGCTTTGAAAGTCTATTGCTACACTTTCAATGTTTTGTAAGGGCTATGTATAAGAATTTTATAAAAAAAAACCTATCTGAGCTTGTGTGTGAAAAGATAGACACCTCACTTGAGTTCAGATAAAACTGAACGAACATAACTACGCACAAACTAAAACAACATTCTTTGATAAACTTTTGGAGAGAGGAGGGTCTGTTTTCACAAACCTAATTTTAACATTATTTTCATAAAAGCTTTGGAGGTATACTCTCGTGGCAGCATGCTACAGGGGGTTATACACACGTAGCCATAAGAGAGTAGAACCATTAATTTACAACAGTGGCATAAGAGTAATAGGCAAAATTGTTACGATAGAACGGCAGTGTAATGTTTAGCAGCAACATTACGCTTTACTTCATGTTATTCATAGTTTTACCATGCATTTTCAATAACTGGTTTTCATCAGGGAATATGGAAAATTAGATGACACAGAGATTATCGTGGTTTTAAGGTAATAAATGTTTCTTTTTCTAGAATTAAAGGCACAAAGAAAACAATGATAGTTTTAGAATTTTTTCATCTTTGGATACAAATCTATCATTTTGATATACACAACAGCTTCAATAGATAAGCTTGGTACAAAACTACTATAAATACTGCCTCAAAAATAGAATGAAAAGGTGATAGAAAGTCAGCTTTCGGTACCGATGTAATGATCTCTCACAAGACTCAAAAGCAAGAAGGTGGTGTTCTGCTCTTCTGACCAGAAAGGCTCTGTGGGAATCCTGTGGCTCAGCTGCTGTGGAGCCTTAAACCTCATTCAAGAACCAAAATGATCTCCTTTCTTCACCCATGGTTTCCCAAACACACATTACACATACAGCTTTTCTTTCTAGATGCCACAAGAGCCTGCAAAACTTCCTGGCTGTTCTACTTCCTGTTCAGGTATGTTACTTTAACAAAAAATAAGTTGTACTGTACTGAGTTGGCAGACTTTCATATCTTGTTTTACCTTTCTGGGAAAGTCTCACATTTTGAGTAATGCTTGAATCTCAAATTTTATGCAGAGATATAAATACCTCTGTATTTATTGTACCATTACCAGTGGAATTGGAGTCAGAAGGCCCATGTTCCCTGGAGGAACTGTTATTGACCGGACTCTGGCAAAAAAGGGAACGTGGGGAGTTAGACTGGAAGTAATTCAGCCACATGGGGAGAGCAGTGTAAAAGGTTAGCATCACTCTTCGTAAATGAAACACTTACATAAAATATTTTATAGTCCAATAATTTGTACTCATTAGCTAATTAAATGCTTCCAATAGGTCTACAATGCAGGTATTATACATGTTTTACAAATTGGGAAAACTGAAGCACCAGCATGTATTAAGATTAAAAGAAAGCATTGGAGCCAGAGAATTCAGGAGTTCTTGAATTCAAGTTCTGCGTTTGGATTACTGGAGCACACTTCTCAATTCTGTTCCATCATCTGGCATCACCAAATGAGCAAACTGCTCAGAGAGTGAGAAAACTGCTCAGAGATGAGGGGATGAGCAAACTGCTCAGAGAATGAGAAAATATCTGAACTCTTACTAATAACTGGGACTTGGGAACTGTCTGGCAGTAAAGTAAAAATCTCAGTTAAAAACACCGAAAGCTTCACCAAGTACCTTCTGAAAAAACTTTTTTTTCATATTATGCTGTTAGATAGAAACTTCTACCCACCTCTAATAGTATTGGAAAGAATTCTCAAAAAACTCAATCACTGATATACAGAATGAGGGGGAAGAAGCTGGTGATATCACTTCTGAATGTGATTCTGAATATGAGACAAGAAGTAGGAATAACAATAGCAATGAATGCCATACTAATGATAACATGCAAACAAAAGACTATACTGAATGCAACACACCCAAGAGAGTCTTCATTGTTATAAATGACACAGTCCTACATGCAGTGTATGCAGTGTAGTTGTAGCCCGGTCCCAGGATACTAGAGAGACAAGTTGGGTGACCAACTTCCGTTGGTGAGACAAACAAGCCACACAGAGCTCAAAAGCTTGTCTCTCTCACCAACAGAAGTTGCTCCAATAAAAGATGTTACCTCACCCATACAGCCCCACATGACATTATCATCATAAGCAAACTAGGGAAATGTGGTCTAGATGAAATTATTGTAAGGGGGGTATACAGCTATTATAAGATCATACTCAAAGAATAGTTATCAGTGATTTGCTGTTAAACTGGGAGCATGTATCTAGTGGGGTCCCACAAAGATCTGTCCTGGGTCTGGCACAATTTATTTTAATTTATTTAATAACATGGACAATAGAGTTGAGAGTAGGTTTATAAGATTTTGGATGAGACCAACCTGGGAGGGGTTGCTAGCAGGATTAGAATTCAAAATTATATTGACAGGTAGGAGAACTGATCTGAAATCAACAAGATGAAGCCCAATAAAGACAAGTGCAAAGTACTATACTTAGGCAGAAAAAATGAAATGCACAAATACAAAATGGCTAGGCAGTGGTACTGCTGAAAAGGAGGGGTCAATAGTGGATCACAAATTGAACATGAGTCAACAGTGTGACTATAAAATGTGATAGTAAAAAGGCCAATAAAATTCTTGGCTGTATTAACAGGAGTGTTGTAAGACATGGAAGGTATCTGTCCCACTCTAGTCAGTTCTGGTGAAACCTCAGCTGAAGTACTGTGTCTTTGGTGCCGCTTCTTAGAAAGATATGCACAAATTGGAGAGAGTCCAGAGGAGAGCAACAAAGATGATGAAATGTTTAGAAAACCTGACTTATGAGGAAAGGTTAAAAAAGCTGGCCATGTTTAGTCTTGAGGAAAGAAGCCTGAGGGGAGGCCTGATTACAGTCTTCAAATATGTTGAGGACTATTATAAAGGGGATGGTGATCAATTTTTCTCCATGTCCACTGAAGGCAGGACAGGAAATAATCCACTTAATCTGAAACAAGGCAGATTTTGGTTAGATATTAGGAAAAACTTTCTAACTATAAGGGCAGTTAAGTACTGGAATAGGCTTCCAAGGGATGGATCCCTGTCATTGGAGGCTTTTCAAAACAGGTTTAACAAACACCTGTCAGGGATGATTTAAGTAATCTTGGTCCTACTTCAGTGCTGGGGGCTGGAGGATCTCTTGAGGTGCCTTCCAGCCCTACCTTTCTGACAAAGTCAGACCTGACAGCTATAAAAGAATCCTGGAAGGCAGGTATATCAGTCCTATAATGGCAAAGGCCTTTTTTCCTATGAACTGAGAAGAGGTTACCTCAGATTAATTAGACCTGGTTCCAATTAAGGGCCTTTTAAAAAAACCCTCTGGTGAAAGAGAGGATGGATGAGAAACAAACTGCAGCAAGGTTAGAGACAGCTACGTTTCTGGTTTTCGACCTGAACACCCAGTCGAAAAGGGACCCTGGTGGCTCCAGTCAGTACCACTGATTGGGCCATTAAAAGTCCAGTTGGCAGGGTTCCGTGCGGCTCCCCAGAAGTGGGGACATGTCCCTTGGCTCCTATGCAAAGGGATGGCCAGGGGGACTCTGCACACAACCCCTGTCTCGTGCTTCGGCACCACAGCTCCCACTGGCCAGAAACATAGCCAAAGGGAGCTGCGGGAGGGGGGCAGCGCCTGTGGGCGGAAGCAGTGCACAGAGCCAGCTGGCCATGCCTCTGCCTAGGAGCCGGCAGAACATGCCGGCAGCTTCCCGGGAGCCACCTGAGGTAAGCACTGCCTGGAGCCCACACCCTGAACTCCCTCCCGCACCCCAACACCCTACCCCATCCATGAGCCTCCTCCTGCACCCAAACTTCCTTCTGGAGCCTGCACCCCAAATCCCCTCCCATGCCCCAATCTCCTCCCCCAGCTCAGAACTCCCTCCCACACTCCAAACCCCTCAGCCCCAGCCCAGAGACCCCTCCTGTATCCCAAACTCCTAATCCCCAGCCCCACCCCAGAGCCCACACCTCCAGTCAGAGCCCTCACACAACACACCCTGAACCCCAACACCCTGCCCCCCACACCCTGAACCCCTTATTTCTAGCCCCACCCAAGAGCCTGCACCCCCATCCCAAAGCCTGTACCCCCTCCCACATCCTAACCCCCACCTCAACCCAGAGCCCCCTCCCACACTCCAAAATCCTCATCCCCTTCCCCCTGCCCAGAGCCCCCTCCTGAACCCCAAACCTCTCATCCCTGGCCCCACCCCAGAGCCTGCACCCCCAGCCACAGTCCTCACCCCCTTCGCACCCCAACCCTCTGCCCCAGCTCAGAGCCCCCTCCCGGACTGGGAACCACTCATTTCTGGCCCCTGGAACCCCCACCCCCTCCCACACTCCAACCCCCACCCCAGCCCAGTGAAAATGAGTGTGAGTGAGTGAGGGTGGAGGAGAGTGAGCAACAGAGGGAGGGGAGATAGAGTGAGCAGGGACAGGGCCCCGGAGACAGGGCAGGGGTGGGGCAAGGGTGTTCGGTTTTGTGAGATTAGAAAATTGGCAACCCTAGAGACAGCAGGGAGAAAAGGCTTTTCCTAGGTGGAGCTACTTGCCTCCCTTTAGGGGAAACAATAAGTTTACTTCTATTTGGGGAAGGGCTGACAACCAGAAACCAGCATAATGAGTCAATGGTCCAGTGAGGGGCAAGGAAATGTATTTCTTTTGTATTGTGGGGTTTGTTTGTTTTTATTAAAAGAACTACTTGGGCCTACCATGAGGCCCACTGTAAATAGGCCAAAGTTAAGAATTAAAAACCTCCAGCATAGGACTGATTTACTCCAGCCCTTCTGGCCAAAGTGAGAAAAGCTGAAGCTGATGTGGCAAAAGAGGTGCCTTGCCACACTTTTTGTGAAATATTGTGTAAAAATTTTTAGTTCCTATATAATTAAGAGGGCTGTGGTATATTGCAGTCACCTGGAGATTTGTTTAGTAAGGTAAGACTGAGACCCTGAGGTGTTAACATGAATAATAATTATTTTTATTCATAAACATTGAACATTTATTCAAAACTCTGCACACACACACACGCAAAACATTTTTTAAAATCCATACAAATTGATCCAATGTTTATAATCTATAAACTTTCTATCTCCCTTTTTATCATAATGAGACTTTCCTACCGCATCTTGCGAACCCATTAGCGAAGAGATGAGTTTTGCAGTGTGCCCTAAAGGTCACTGTATCTTTGGTGAACCAAGGAAATGCGTTCAGCAGTCAAGCCTCCCTCAACCAAGAACATCTTCCTATTGTTTAAACCAGGGGACCAATGCTTTTTCTAGAATTAGAGCTATTTGATTTTCTTCCACTTTTGGAATGAAAACAGACAAATTTCAAAATTGCCTATGATCGAAAATGGAGCCATGGCCTCAAGGCAGTCTTTATGGCTCGACTGCCTGAAGCCATGGACTCTGGAAGTCCTGGGGTCCCAAGCTCCAAGGCAGTTTGCATGGCTGGGCTGTCCCAAAGCCATGGACCCTTGAAGCCCTGATGTCCCCAACAGGGTGGGCTTCTGTTTCTCTACATCAGCCCTGATGGGAATGCCTCATTTTATTTAAAAGGATTTTCATCTGAACATAGCAATGATAAAAAGCTTAGATCAACAAATTAGACTGAAATAGGTGCCAGGATCAATATGGGATAAAATCTGCAGAATGGTTTCCACAGTTATAAATTAAATGTGAAGGCCTGAAAGACACCTTTACATACTGTTCATATAATTCTAAATAGCCTCCTATGCAATGCTGTGATTTAGGAATGTTTGCACAATTTTGTAATTTATTGCTTCCTGCCTGGCCACATAAACAGCTGCACATTGTTGTTCTGCAGACTTCAGGTGGGGGAAAAGAAATAGTATAGTGCTGATCAAATTGCACTGCAGCTGATGAGTCCTGATTTACTCACCCCAGGATTCCAGTTTTGCATAATTTGCAAAGTATCACCCGCATTTAAATACTAAGATTATACAGTGCTCCGAAATGCTAAACAAACGTCAATGATCAACATGGAAATTTAGTTGGAACTGAAATAACTCAGCAGGAAATGTCATGGTAAACGAAACCCATTTACAGAGAGAGAGAGAGAGTGCAAACTCCACTTTATTTCACCTTGAACAGCAGTAGTGTCTAAGATCTTCTCTTTAAACAACTTGGGCCCCACCTAAAATGTTTCTTCCATTTTGACAGATTCTACTGCTATGAGAGCTATTTGCTATACTTAAAGATTGGGAACTCTACTGGAACGGACAACCTCCATCAAACTGATGGAAAGTTTTGAAGTGCACCTAATATAACTGCAAATCAAATGTGGTCTTATATTAGACATCATACAGTCTATGCAGTGTTGTTGTAGCTGTGTTGGTCCCAAGAGATGAGACACACAAGGTGGCTGAGGTAATATCTTTTATTGGACCAACTTCTTTTGGTGAGACACAAACTTCAGAGCTTTGTGTTGCTTGAAAGCTGGTCTATCTCACCAACAGAGGTTGGTCAAATAAAAGATATTACCTCACGAACCTTGTCTCTCATCATGCAGTCAGCCAGCAACGGTTAAATACTAGAGGATACACAATAGACAAACCAAAACTCCATATAATTCCAAAAATATCAACCAGGAAGTTTCATGTTAGATTTGTAGCACCTGAATCTAGGTCAAAACCAAAATTACACAGCCCTATTTTTCAATTCATGACCTATCTGAATTTTCGCAAGTTGGAGGCTGGTTTACGGTATGCTGCCAGACAGTGGGTGAAATCTTGGTCCTATTGAAGTCTATGGAAGTCTTGTAATGGATTTAATAGGTTTAGGATTTCACCTATTACATATCATTAAAATGTTGTGGATGGGGTTTGCATAGGGGTTTTGGTCTGTTTGTTTAAAAAATAATAATTCTCAGTCCTATGAGCATGGAAAAAATATTTAAAGGGGAAAATAACATTAGTTATTTTAGTATGAATTTGTTATAAGTGAGTAAGGCAAAACATTAAAATCATCAACTATTTCATATTCCTGTGGACTGTGAACCCAATCCCAAACCCTACACCAAAATACAAAAAAAAAGTGTTGGTTTTAGGTTTGCAAAACCAAAACATAACCTACCCAGCTAAACAAAAAACACAGATTTCTTGTCCCTTCTCTGCATGTAACCAGTGGAGAAGAGGGCAAACTGAGTACATGCCAATTGCTGTAGACACAGAGGCAAAATGAGGATAGACATATGCATGGATATAAGCGGAAGGCCAGAACTTTTCTTAAACTTTAACACAAGAAAGGGGTGCTATCTGCCCATCATCCATGCTCTCCTATAACCAGATATTTAATTAAAAAGAAAAGGAGTACTTGTGCATCCGATGAAGTGAGCTGTAGCTCACGAAAGCTCATGCTCAAATAAATTGGTTAGTCTCTAAGGTGCCACAAGTACTCCTTTTCTTTTTGCGAATACAGACTAACACGGCTGTTACTCTGAAACCAGATATTTAATTGGTTCCAGTGCCTTCTGGAACGGAGCTAAATGAGGGTCCACATGGCCCCTGCACTGGGCTAAGTCCTGGGATCTGGGGAACGGTAACCAATCAGCACCCCTCTATCCCAGCTGGCCAATGGGTGCCAGAGACTCCCGGGGGGGGAAGCTTCCTATTATCCATTGGCGAGGGTCTCCTTCCCTTGCCACTGAGACTGTCCCACTTTCAACACTGGTGCCTCAAGTTACCCTGCCCATTGATGCAGGTGGGCGGATTGACTGCTCATGGGGTATCCCCTACTTTCATTGCCACTCTCAGCCATTCCTTTCTTTGTTATGCACCATCAGGGCCATGAATCTTTCACAGACAGGCTGCTTGAATACTTCTGCCACTCCGGAAGCTGACATCTGCCTTGTCCTTTACCTCATTCTGGGCTCTTATTTATCAGCATCCTGAAAGAACTAACTGTGGACTCATCTCTGGCTTCTGATATGTCCAATTCTAGTCCTTCTACTACTGTCTACAAAGGTTTGGGAATCTCTCTCTATTTCCACGTGTCCATGAATCCAAAACCAAGACACACTCTGTTTTGATTACGTCCTTGAAAAACCAGAATCCAATTACTGCAGCTTTCCAAAAACCACTACCTAAGCCTCCCTCCGATTATTTATTTTCTTCTTAAAATGAAGAAGTATTCAGAGATTAGTAAATAGTCCAGAAAATATTTCATTTTAAGTAAGAACATTCCATAAAAAATTGCCTTCCCTCTATATCATATCATCAAAGAATATAAATACTAAAAACATGACTTTCTGCCCCAACTATGAGAGAGGCAAGATCGATGAGGTAATATCAAGTTGGTCCAATAAAATATATTCTATTACCCACTTTGTCTCTCTAATATCCTGGGACTGACACAGCTACAACAAAACATGCCCAAACTATGTTATCAGAGTAAGATTAATAGTTTTCTTTCATGTGGTAAATATTTCATAACCTGGAACTTAAGTAGTAAATAGTCCTTTAAAGATTTTTTTCCTAGTCTACAACTAGATGTTAAACAGGGACAACTACAATAGAATGCAAGGCGCCACTGACAGTAGTTAGAAGACCAAGGCCAAATTTTTCAATGTGGGTGCCGAAAGTTAGGTTTTTCAAGTCCATATTTAGGCCCATAAATAAATGGTCTGATTTCCAAAGGTGCTGAGCACTCAGCAACTCCCATTGAAAGGGGCAGAAACAGCCAAAGCAGGGACTGCTGCATTGGTGGGAGGTTGTAAAATGGAGTTGAGTAGGGGGGGCTGGGAACTGTACAGCGGAGAACAACACACACAATATAGAGGCACTAGGACCTAGGCAATGCTTCCCCTCCACACCACTATGTCATCCTGGGGGGAACTGCAGAGAGAACCCCGTCAGAGTCTCCCACCGGTTGGAGCAGAAGCAGGGTGCACTCTCAGATAATTTCCTACACTTTTGACTGGATTTTCTCTACCCAGTGGTTCTCAACCTGCGGCCTGCTTGCAGCCCAATCAACACAGAGCTACAGCCCATGTGACATCCTCAGGGCCATAGAGGTAGTATTGGATGCAGCCCATAACTGTAAATAGGTTGAGAACCACTGCTTTACCCTGTGCTGATTGGCTGTTTGCTCCAACCCTTTCCCTCCCTGCCAAATCTCTTCACCTCAGCTTCACTCCACACCTGCCCCTCTTATTCTCTTCTGCCCTGCCCTGTCCCCCTCATTCCCCTTCCCTTTTCTTTCCATGTTGCTGATCCCTGCTTCACTAAACCCACCTCCCAAAAATGTTTCAGTATGAGGTTTAGCATGGTATCCTTCACTAGTGTTATCTGTTAAAAGGGCTAAGATCCCCCAAAACAAGGGCGAGAGGTGGGGCTGAGCGACTAATTTATTTTTCAGTTTGGCCAGAAAACCAAAACTTCAGGAAAAAAAGTTGGTTCTGAAACTGTGGCAATGGAGGAATTACACCCCTTAGCGTAGTGTTTAGGGCACTTGCCTGGGATGACCATCTTATCTCCGCATGATTCAGAGGAGGGATTTGAATCCACGTCTCCTACCCTCCCAGGTGAGTGCCTGCATCTCTAGGCTATAGAGTCATTTTCTCTCTCTCTCTCTGGCCCAGTAAATTTTACGTACAGTAGAACCTCAGAGTTACTAACACCAGAGTTACAAACTGACCAGTCAACCACACACCTCATTTGGAACTGGAAGTACACAATCAGGCAGCAGCAGAGACGAAAAATAGGCAAATACAATACAGTGCTGCGTTAAACGTAAACTATTAAAAAACTAAAGGGAAAGTTTAAAAAAGATTTGACAAGGGAAGGAAACTGCTTCTGTGCTTGTTTCATCTAAATTAAGATGGTTAAAAGCAGCATTTTTCTTCTGCATAGTAAAGTTTCAAAGCTGTATTAAGTCAATCTTCAGCTGTAAACTTTTGAAAGAACAACCGTAACATTTTGTTCAGAGTTACGAACAACCTCCATTCCCTAGATGTTCGTAACTCTGAGATTCTACTGTAATTATACAAAGTGGAGCTGCTTCAACAGGAAAGACTGAGAGCAGAACAGAATAGCCAATTGGCTAATGGTTAGGGCACTCCCTTAGCAGGGGCCAGACCAGAAGTCAAGTCCTTGCTCCAATGAATATTTAAGCATTTATACAAAGTACACATTTATACATTTATATATATCCAGCTTCAACAGGAGAGATTGAGACCAGCCTACCCTAGAATAGCCTGTAGCCTGGTGGTTAGGGCACTCACCTGGGTGGGGGAACATCAGAGTTCAAGTCTCTGTTCCAGAATGGGCATTCTAACCTGAGTCCCCCATGTTCCAGACAAGTGTGCTGCCCACTGGTCTAAAGGTGACAAGGGGGAACAAACACACACAGTCTCTTCTCTCAATCTGGGCCTGGAAAACTTTTGATCAAACTTTCAAAAAGTTTTGGGTTGAGCAATATAGCATTTTTCGGCAAATACACCAAACAATTTTGCCCAGCTCTAGTGAGAGGTGACATATATTGTAGTTTATAGTAACGGTCCACAGTGGCTGAATAAACCTTGCTACAATGCTAATTAAATCAGGCTTATGTAAGGTTGCAGTCGGTGCACGACATGAAGCTACCTAATATGTCGTTTTGGCAGCAGTAATATTAGGAAAGCAAAACTTAAACCAGTCTCCAGCAATAGTTTTACTGGTTCAGAGACATCCTCAAGAAAGATCTAACACAGCAATCATTAGAGCATGTTCTATCGTATTTGTAACTGAGCACAGCTGTAAAAACAGTTAATGGCATCTAGAGTGAACGGGCACGGTATGCTGACCTTACTGAAGAAAGTTAGTTGGAGAAGGCCCATAAGATGCACCAAAAAATCCCTGAACTCAATAAATCCAATAAGTTTATTTTAGTGCAACACAAAAGTGCTGATCACTCTCCACCCTGCTGCGCTCAGAGCAGGTGGTTGTTATTTCAGCAACACGTTTTCACTGTACTATGTTAAGGCACTTTAAAGAGAATATTAAATCTTGCACAACAGTCTCCTTTCCGTTACATGACTCACAGTTTCAGTCAAGATTATAAAAATCTGACACTTTTTCCTACCTAACAATCAACATCATCCTTCTTCCTTGTAGAACTTCCTGCTGAGGTGGCACGGCTATGGAGTCCAGCACGAAGTCAGGTCATGTTCAGATAAAAATATCTACCTCCCTACACAGCTCCACTTCAGGCTATTTTTTTCTTCAGAGGCACATTCTCATACACAGTTTTCTGTTTTTCTGATGACAGTTCAGGTATTTCAATGGGAGCCACACACCTAGATTGCTTATTTACCAGCTGTCAAAGGAATTTAAATGAAGCAGAATACTAAGATCTGATCTGCCATTCTACGTCAACAAATTAAGTAAACATGCTCAGAACATTGCAAACCATAGTTCTTCAAGCAGTCTGTGGGAACAGCTACACCACCGCCTCAGGTAAAATGAGCTTTGGCTTAAAATATCAGTGATCAAATAAATACAGAAAGCAGAGAAAAGATCATGAACAACATTGAGTGAAGGTAACTACACAGTATTGCTCTAAAAGAATATGTTGGCGAGGAAAATATGAGGACATGTGATAATCACATGTAACAGAGAAGTCACATTTGTAGCATGTGGGCAGCTCTCTGTTCACTTTCTGGGACAATCAGGCTAGTGCATTTCTCTAAGTCTTTGTCTATTCTGAGGGAATTTAAAAATTGCATGAGTTCTAACACTGCTTCAAACTGTTAAAACCAGTGATATCCCCAGTGTAGAAAAAGCTTGGACAGACAGACTCATTTTTACTACCATTTCATTAAGAAGCGCTTTTTAAAAACAGTAGCAAAAATGGATCCCAGAGATCCCATTAATTTTAGTTCCCTTTCAAATGAACCGGTGAGGAAAGGTTTTGAAAATTTCCCCGCTGTAAACATGGCCTAAGAAGTATCCGATCAAATCCTGCAGTCTTTCCCTTCAATATAATTCTCTGTTGGACACACAATGGGTTACTGGATTCATGTTTCATTGGGTTGCCAGCAGAAACATTCTCCTCCCCGCCCCCCAATACACAGTGTGTTTTTCTCATGTTGTTTTCTGTTAACGTAACTCTTATCAAAAGCATCAGCAAAAATGCAATGAAAAGAGAATGTGATGTTGTTCTGCTGGATGTTATTCAACATAAATCTAAATGAAGGAAGGGCATGAAATCAATATTTATTCTATATAAAGTCAGCTAACAAGCTGCAGTGAAAAGAGCTCTTATTGCTTTCAGAAAGAACATATTTACCTTTCAACTTGAGGTCCACATTGTGCCTCAGCCAAGGATAAACTCCATAGTTTGACGAGTCTTCAGGAATGGGATTATTAGATGTCCAGCCATCACAGGCAAACCGAAAAAAATTCTCACAGGGATCCACAGACTGGTTTATTTTACTTAAGATGGAGGCAGCTGTAAAGTATCACATGGATTTATGGACTGTTTTAGCAAAATTTAAAATTCTGACAGATTATATTCCCAAAATGATAATTAACATACATCAGTTATCCCAGCAAGGTTTTTCACCCTCATCTGAAGGATAAAGATCATTCCCTGGCTTGTGATGGTCTTGCTGTTTCCAGAATTTAACTTTGCCCATGCATAAGTCAAATAACAGCCAAAATATTTGTGCATTCATCGTGATAACCAATTTGGACAAACCTGCCATTGATTGTTACGAGATGATCACTGCAGCCAGATCTACAAAAAAATCGAATTTACAGAACCTGAATAGAAATGGAATCTCCATCTTGCAAGGACAGAGTGAAGTCTATCTAGCCATTTAATATCAGAGCATGTCAAACAGGCTGTAATTAGAACACCTCAAAATTATACATTCTTTACCTGCAGCAGCGTAGCACTCAAGGAAAATGTGTAAAATTCTTTACTATCTTGGAAGAGAGGAAAGAAAATACCTCCTGTTTAATCTTTATGACTGAATGCCCACTGATTATTATTAGAGAGGAGACTCTTCTGATAAAGGCATCGAGTCTAATAGTCAGTGGCTTTTAGAAAGTTTTTTTGAGCCATATACCAAACAAACAATCTCTCTCCTGGTTATCAGTAAAAATCAAATTCCATAATAAATAGTTATGGCATAAATAGGCATGTGATCGCTACATTATCTGATTTGGATGGCGTGCATGGAACAGGGTACTGAGCAGTTTTCTTGTCCCCACTTCACTATCAATCAGAATAGATTTGAAATGTAAAAAACATTGCTTCTCTCAGGCACAGCAGAAGCTACCTGCACCTACGGTGGATATAACTGCAAAGATTCAGAAGTTCAGCTCAGTTTGGCTAAACATCCATACATTTTGAATTTTATCCAAACAATTTTGCTCAGAAAGTTGGACTGGAAGCCTGTGGTAATATTTCCAGTACCTGCTAGTTTTATTTAGGTTGGAATTGCCATTACAATAACTTTGCCGGTGTGGAATTTTTAAATGTTCATTGGATAGCTACAAAGAGAGAAAGTTCAGGATTGGTTTGGTTGGAGTTTTGATGAAGGTTGGTTTGGTTCTTATCTAAATCAGAACTGTCCTTATTTGCACCCTAAATAACATTACATTTGTTTCTTCTTTTATAGTGTCCAGCAAGCACACACAGGTTTGTAAAGAAATCAATAAAACATACTCTATATTAGCCCAAAGATAGTCTTTGTCCTTTGTAACACATGCAACCACCTCCTTTTACCTTCCCATACATTCTGAACTCCACTTGTGATGTCTCAAATATTAGAGACAAACTTGAACTAAAACTGAAGCTCTGAACTCCCTTGAAAGTGAAGATCCTAATCCACATCAGTACTGTATAGCTTGGGCCCACCTTTACGGATGCTTTGCCCTTAGGCAATTATTGTACAGCTTTTGAATAGTTGTAAGACAAGCTGTGACCTAGACCTTAAGAATACACTGAAGAGATTCACTACTCATTGCTTTTTGAAGTAAGACAGTTGAGTCAAGTAGCTCTCCAGTTCTGACTCTAAACTCTGTGCAGAGTGTGCAGTGACAATTTTTGTTGATCCAGCAAAAAATATTACGGTCAGCCATACATTAGCACAACTAACAAACATAAGAAACAGGAAAAACAGTTCAGATAAAATATGGGCCCCTGTTTTTTCCAAATCTCAAAATAAACCCCATATTTTTTGTGGTTCTTAAACATTTAGTCAATTTATTCCACCCTATTGCTTCCTATTTTCTCTCTCTCTCTCTCTCATCTTTCAGGGTTCAGCTGCGTAGAAGTGCGCAAATACCCCCCAAAAATTGTTGTTGCAAAAGGCAAAGTAGAAATAGTAACTGTAGAAAATCTCATGAAAAAGTTTATTCTAATGAGATTACAAACCAATTCTGTAGTCTCAAGAAGTTCAGCTAAACAATCAAGTGCAATCCAAACTCCATACATTATGAGGCCTGAAAGAATACCCCAAAAGATGCCATATTGTCAACTTTGTTTGACTTTGACAGTCAGATTTTCAAATGTACTAAGCATTGGTCTAACTTTGCTCTCATTAAAGTCAATTGGACAACCTCCACTGTTTTCCATGGGAGCAGGATTAAGCCAAAGCTGAGCAGTTTAGAAAATGTCACCCTGGCTTTATAATGCCCTTTGCCTGCAAACATTTACTGCTACCATATCCTAAAAAAATGACCACATGGTTCTCTAAATGGGCACAGCAGTCTGCCTGCACACAACAAGCTGCGGCATCAGGGCCATTGTCACCACACGTGGCATTAAGGATTTGCTAGATCAGGCCCTACAGCATCTATGTGATTATTAGCATTTTGCTGATAAGTTACTTTGCTGGCTACTGAAAAGGAAATTTCATTAATATGAGCATTCCTAAAAGTGACTTTATCCAACACTAGACCTACAGTGTAAAAAAAAAAAAAAAAAGACAGGATACAGTAGAACATGCTAGCACTACAAAAACAAAAGCAAAATAGAACTACAGTAAATTGCTGCTGCATTGGTTTTTAAATTATCTTGACATGTATTCACTGTTACCAAGCCTTCTTGAGTTAAAAGGAGTCATGGAACCATAGAATACTATCAATATTTCATATTTCTCTCAACTAAAGTATTGTAATTATGATACAAAACAAGATTGAAAAGTGTTGCTTACCAGCTTCAACGCATTCTGAAGTCAAGCAATACTGTTGCTTAGGATGAAGGTTTATAAGACCTTGGCTAACTGCAAAATGGAAAAACAAATTGGGATAATTTGTACTGCAATGAATTAATTGTTAGCATTTTGAGTCAAACATCATGAACTCTGTAGCTTGAACACCCTGCCATATACATACTACAGAATGTAATTTTTGTACTCTGTCTGAATGCCTCGTCTCAATAAATTGTACTTGCTAAGTAGGTGCTGGGTGGTGTTTAATGGCCTGTTTATGTACAGAAGATCAGACTAGATGATCTGGTGGTCCTTTCTGGCCTTAAATTCTATGACTCTCTGAAACACGTGCTGCCATTTTATTTTTCATAAGTCTAAAAATAGCAGCATGAAAAAGCAGGCACCTCACCTTCAGACAACATTAAATGGCTAACACTAGGGCATCACTGGTAGAAGGCCAGTGTACCAGAGATGCTAGTTCTTGGGCTGACATCAACACATTGTTTATTTACCAGCTTGGAAGATCTCACACCCATTGGTCATTGCAACCTTGTGTAGATTCTCTTGCATCACAACACTGCATTTTTTTTAAAACAAGATCAGTGCGGTAATTAAAAAAATTAACAAAATGGCTTTACAGTGTCCCTAGTAATTTTCAGCTTTTCAGATGCTTCAGACAGCTGCTGTGCTTTAGCTTCTTTACTGGTTTTCAGAACCTTTCCAAGTCTAATATTTCAAAAGGTTATCCACAAAATATATGTGCAGTTCCTCTGCGGGCTAAAGTAATAAATCCTTTGAGTGTTCCTGTCTTGTAGATCTGGTATAACAATGAGGGGGGGAAATGACAAAAAAAATGTTGAAATGTACCAGTTGGTTCTGTTTCTTGTGGTTTGAAAGGGAATCGCTTTTTGTTTCTTCAAAATTTTCTCTAAATATTTTTTAAAACCCTGCAAATTCTTGTTTTTCCTCCTTTCTCTCCTATTCCCTGAGTGCATTAAAATGAATAACACCTCTCCAAAGTTGTTGGGGGGGGGGGGGCAGGTTGCATGTTTAGGAGGAATTCATTTTTTTTCCTTTTTCTAGTTTATAACATTTCAAAACTTCTCCAACTTTTGAAAAGACACCGAGAATTTAAAGGGACAATGTTATAAAGTGAAAAAAGAAGCCTAGCCGTTATCCGTTCTGTTGCGCTCTGTGTTAAAAAGGGAAAAGAAGAGGAAGAAGGGGGCTGGGGGAAATCTGATATTTATGAAATCTGAAAACTGTTGGTTTTCAAAAAGCAAAACAAAATTTCAATACAAAAACAAAACATTTTGATTTGTTTAGAAATTTCCTGTCAAAAAAAAATTAAAATTTTGAAAAACACATTTTTCTTTTTGATTAAACCCTATATTTTTGAGGGAAATTATTTCAGTTGAAAAGTTTTGACCAGCTCAATTGTCTTGCCATCCGATGTTACCAGAACCCATTATTACATGTAATCACGATTGTATTACCCGTTACACCTATTATGCATCTACTTCTTAAGGTTATTTCCAGACTTCTAAGAAAATAAGTGGTATAAATACCTCAATGTGAGAAGACTTTAAAAGCCACAGAAATAATCTCACTAGCTTTACAGTTTGTGAAGTCCAAAGCTACCAGCGAAGCAGGGGCAAAGGGTATTGAAATCAAACCTTAAATCGCCTTATTCTCTGATCTTGCTGCCAGAGAAGGAATGGGCAGAGTGATCTTTCCTTCCACTCTGCTCCTACCACCAGAGCAGGAGATTAGGCTGGGCCATAAGTTACTAATTTATATGGGATATGAGGCTCCTGAAGATGTTTAATGACAAACTGATGGCTGGGTTCTCAAAGTGCCCTGGGCCAAGTTGACTAGGGAAGGACGTGTCCATGGAGCCTGGCTGAAATCAGTGTATTTCCATTCTGGAATCTGTTGGCACATTTTATACAGAATCAGAGCCAGAATTTTAAGCTACCCTCCCCTGACAGAGCCCCCAATGGAAAGTGACAGTGCGGAGGTAACTAGTTGGATGGGATGTTCAGGGCTATGCCAACATTCCTATATATGTCAGATATTCCTGGAAGAGGACTCTATTTACTGATATACTCTGGTAGCTGTTTCGAGTCTTGCTACAGAACTTGCTTTTTTGTGCAGAAAATACAAACAAGAAACCCCACTAGTCAGAAAGAGACAATTTTTCCAGCTTCTTATTGATTATCAGAGATGCTGAGCCCCCAAAACTCCCAGCAAGGTGAAGGGGAGCTGTGGGTGCTGGTGGTTTTGGGGGCTCAGCATAGAAGAAGAAGTCAGTGGGAGTATGGACCACTAGGTGCAGGGTGGCCCCTATTATCCTTATATAATTGTTTTTTAGCATTACATATTTTTGCCTGCATTTTCATGTCTAAACATTGGATAAAGAACTTGCATCTTCAGTGAACTTTAGTGACTTAGGTTATATATTATCTTCAAGTAATAAATACAAAGAAGAAGAAAATAAGCCCTCTTTTTATGATTATTCCTAGCTGTGTGATACTCTATTTTGCACTCAAACTGTGGACCTGATTCTGCCAGAAGTTATGGATGTATGAAGTTTCACACTCATTAAGAGTCCAACTGAATTCCCTGAGACTCCTTGTTTTATATGTGCAGTTACTCATGTGTAAGTGTTTGCAGGTTCAGGACCAACGTACTGTAGCCTGTTGCTTTAAGTTTTCCATATAGATGTTTTTAGCTGACATACAGGAGATTTTAAATAGTGGTTCTCAGTATAGAGTCTAGGGCTAGTATACCTTTCAAACAAGACTATAAAAGAGCTGAGAGAAATAAAATGCATTAACATCCTTAGAGGCCAGATTCACAACTGGTGTAAAGCAGCATAGCTCTGTCAAATTCAAACAAATTACACTGATTTACTCCACATGAGGATCTGACCCTATTGAGCTTTTATGAAATACTGCTTTCCCAGATGGTTTTCATTTAAGTAGTAGGCATCTTTGGCACAACCAAATATATTCCACATAATTTTATAGATCTGTGAATGTACTTTAAGCAATATCCCTACAAAATTCATTCACAATAAACTCCAGATCCTGGAGAGGAAAATATTTCTTCTCCACTCTGTTCAACTGTAGCTAATAAATCTGATGCAAATAGTTTAATTTCAACCACCATGCATTTGATTACCATCTTTCCAAAGAAGATTCCATGATTCATCACAGAAAAACATTAACTGGTATAAAGAAACATGCAGAACATTTAGTCAAATCCTGATGGTGACCAAATGAAATGAATAACCACAGGGATTCCATAACGCTCACACTTGAGAGCTCAGGTTTCTGCAAACAGAAACTATTAACCCATATCAGTCAGAATCTTTCAGTAAATCAGCATTATTGATACACATAGTTTTACCAGTCTCTCCCTAAACTATAAAAGACCACAATTCTTAATAGAGTACGTTCTACTGAACAGTCACATTCAAATAAAGTATTCAAAGCTATGGTTGCTGGTGTGGCAGCTCCCAACTATAACAGTTTGTTTTACAAATGGCTTTATTGAAATATTTTCATTTCCATTTAAAATAAAACAGCAGAAGGAGAAAGGATGGTGAATATAGCCAAAACTATGCATAGGTAAGCCATATAGTACTTGCATCCCAGCAAGAAGCAGAAAACCTTGAGAGAGTTTCAATTTTGCTAATGTATAACTTTTAACTTACCTAGAAAAAGTGCAATGCCAAGCACTATAATACCACTTATGAGTACGCCAAGGGCAATCCGAATGGCTTTGCTGGCAGTCCTCTTTGCGACTGGCGCCGAATTCCCCATTGCCTCTCCTTCCATTAGAATGATTTTAGAACGCACTCTAGAAGAAATCTTGTTTTCTTTTTACTGCTGGTTTGCCAGCATTTCAGCTAGTCACAAACCCTCTTTATAAGCTCTGTCTTTTCTGTCACTTTCTTATTTACAACTTAAAGTTCCTGTCATGAACCATTTCCTAGCCCACACTCTATCTCAAAAAGAAAAAACACACACAAGAAACACTGGCTGTCTTAAATTTTCCTCTGACCAGGACTTGGGATGACAAACAGTGACTACTTTATTTACAGCTCTTGCTGTCTGCAAAATCTGTATGAACCAATCGCTTCATAATCTCTTTTATCTGTTCAGAACATGAATATTTCACAATAGTGCTGAACAGATATTTTAGCTACTCAAACATATAGCGATAAAACCCTTTACTATCAAAACTAAATTTCTAGCAAACGTTTTCTAACACTAAAATTGGTGGAGTGGTTTTTCTTGTACCTATTTAAAGAACCTAATTATCTGCTGAACAGAATTCCTTTTTCTTTAATCATCCTTGCTGCATCATTTGTCTTCATCAGAAAAGACATCCTCTCAAGCGTACAAATCCCTTTATAAAGTTTCCTAGGGGGTTTTGGGATATCCTGTAGTATTTTATTTTGGGAACTTTGAATATGATACTATGTGCCAAAAATCATAGTCATGCTCAGTTGCAGTGCAAAGCAGTAATTAAGACAACCTACAGAAGAGTTCTCTCTCTTTTTTTAAATTTCAGACAAGCCATATTCTAGGTCCTGTGGTGCTGCTGTGTATGTTAGTAAAAGACACTGTGCTTATGAACGAAACACTTCTGCTACTATGAGTGGGATAGCAGAGAATATATCCATTTGGGGCAATTGTGGATGGGGGAAGGTTTAGCTACAGGGATTTCCAGTTCCAAGGTTTAAATTTGGACAAAAGTTGCTTTTGATGGTGAGAGTTTTCCAGCTAAATCCCTGTGGCATTTATCGTTTCAGGTTGATTTTTTTCCCTCTGGTCTGAGGCAACAAGGGAGGGGCCAGAATTTCTTGCCAAACTGTAGAACTGATCCCACCGTCCGTACAATTGTAATAATCATTGTACAAAATATTCCTTTTGAGATATGATTTGAAAACTAGTAATTCAGTGATCATTAATATTCTTGCATGATGTATGTATACAATGGATATTAAGAGTTATAGATATATGTTAGAATAATGACTAACATGTGTTTAAACCAGGCATGTCATGTGGAGTTGGTAAACAGGTCTGCCTTAGAAAGGAATTTGTATTTCATTCTCGGACCAGCCCAATCTTCAGGCAAAGACAATGGCGGTCCATTTTAACATATTAGGTAAACGAAGTTATTAAGCTAACAGTTGGGAGAAGAAAGAGCATGGAACCTCCTTCACCACCTGACTCCATGTTGCCTTGCTTACAGCTTGAATGAACTTTTCTTTGAGGGGTAACACTCACAAGAATCCATTTCAAAGGTTCACTGATCTATAAAGACAGGGAGTTAGAACCTCAAGTGATAAACAGTTGAATCAACTGATTCCATACAAAATTATTGAATTAGCAAAGTGTACAGAGGAAGGTCTTTTCTGAAAACTAATGACACACTGGTGATTAATATCATTGTGAAATATATGTGTAACCCTTCTGCCCATCAGAGTTGGCAGCAACAAGGGCCGGGTTCAATATCTAGGGGATCCATTCCAATAACAAAATGCAAACCGGCTCGAGCCCCCACCCAGTGACCTGGGACAAATATATACCACCCCCGCTGGGCGCCTCCAAGAGGCAATACTTCCCCTCTCGCAAGCACATAGTCTGAGTGTAGCAAAAAGCCTTTTAATAACAGAGAGAAACAATGTGGCATTATGTTGGGGAAACACCACCAACAGGATTCATAACACAACCCATGAGCAAAAAAAACCACCCCAAGCAAATTGGGGCATGCCCCTTTCCCTCGGGTTCTTGAGTCCCAGCACCCAAACATCTCTTGAGTCCAGCAATCCACAAATCACCCAAAGTCCAAAAAGTCCAGCCCCAGAGTTCAAAAGTTCATCTGCATAGTGTTACTCCCCAGTCTGGCTAAAATGTGCCTGTGTGTGGGGGAAAGGGGTAAGGGGCACCTTACGTGTCCTGAAGCTGACTGCCCCACAGGGCTCTGCTCTGCTACGCTGTCTCACGAACGGCTCTGCTCCACCACGACCGGCTCTGCTCTGCACAGCTCGCCGTCTCACGAACACACCGCTGTCTCACGGATGGCTCCGCTCCACCACGACCGGCTCCACTCCGCACAGCTCGCTGTCTCACGAACAGCTCTGCTCAGCTCGCCGTCTCACGAACACGCCGCTGTCTCACGAACGGCTCCGCTCCACCACGACCGGCTCTGCTCTGCACAGCTCGCTGTCTCACGAACGGCTCCGCTCTGCACAGCTTGCCGTCTCACGAACAGCTCTGCTCAGCTCGCCATCTCACGAACACACCGCTGTCTCACGGACTGCTCCGCTCCACCACGACCGGCTCTGCTCGGCACAGCTCGCTGTCTCACAAACAGCTCTGCTCAGCTCGCTGTCTCACGAACGGCTCCGCTCTGCACAGCTCGCCGTCTCACGAACAGCACCACTGCACGCTAGATCTTCCGGCTCCCCACTACTTGACACAGTGCTCAGTGATTTCAGCTCTCAGTGATTTCAGCTCATAGTAGTGGGGGCCTTAGTGCTGGTGCACCATAAGGCCAACGTGAATGCAGCCCAGTACCTGTAGCAAGACTCTTAATAGACCCAAAATTAGCTCTGACATTCCACAGTGGAGAGAGACAGAGGTGCAATTGGTGCTTCAGGCCCTCACAAAGGGGCCCACACCACCAGGTACTAATACCTGTCTCAAGTCTCTCTCAATTCACACAGTTTTGGAACCCATGACCCTTGCCTAGCGAGTGCTACTCAGTTGATGGTGAGTCCCTCCATCATAACAAAAGGCCAAGTACAGTTCCAAGCACAGTTCCCATAATCAGGGTAATAACAATTTACTCTTCCCGCCCCAATAACAAAGACACTGGGGATCCCACAACAGCTGAAGTGACCATTTGGGTAGCTATGGCCTCAGTCTAGGCGGGGTGGGTGTGCCTATGCAAATGAGATCGGCCCCTGAAGTTTTTTTCCACAACTTGCCACACCTCACCACCAGATGTCAGGGTGGAGCTCATCCTGACACTGCTTACATCCTCCCCCCAGCCGAGAATTTGTCGTCCCGACAAATCACACGCCCTTTATACCAACTCATTGGTTTCCTCCAAAGGGCCTCAGGAAGCCCACTTTAGCTTCCACAAGCCTGTGTGCTAAATGTATTGGCTCCTCACTAGTCACCCCAGGTGCATCATAAGTTAACCGTTTCACTGGTCTTATCACCCTGTCTCGTCTATTGAGACTCTCTGTTGCCGAGGTAGGGGGAACATCCTCTTGAGTGACGGATGGAGAGGCTTCCCTGGAGGGTCCCTCGGCTACTGGCGTAGGCCCCTGCACTCCTAGTTCTAACGCTGGAGGGTTCAAGGTGCCCAGGGCATCCTCTACCTGTGTGTCTCCACTGTCCAATAACCTGTGTGTGTCATCACAGGGGGGTCTCATCAGCGGCACCGGGGTGTCAGAAAGGGGCCTAAATAATTCCGCCATGGGGTTTAGGGCGGAAGAGGGAAAACTCTCGTTTGGTTCAGCTGATCGAGACTGAAATCTTGTCTCCATCCCAGGATACACCAGGGTTGTGTCTTCCTCCTCAGACTCACTCTCAGATGTGCAGAATAGGGGTAAGTTAGCTGCAGGGGGCCCGCTGTCTGTTTTGGATGGCGGCTTGGGTCTAGCACCTCTGTTCTGCCCGGCTGCCCTGTCGTGGCCCGTCTCATAAGGGATGCTTACCAATTCCCCCACAGGGAGCAAAAGGTTTCTATGCACCGTCTTTATTTGCCCTGGGCCGTCTTCAGGTTTGATCTTGTAGACCGGCAGATCTCCCAGCTTTTCCATCACCAGGTAAGGTATTGCCTTCCATCTGTCAGCTATCTTGTGTTTGCCAGCAATACCCAAATTTCGCAGCAGGACTCTGTCCCCCGGCTGGAGCTCCTGCGAACGCACTCTAGCATCATATCGATGTTTGTTGCGGTCTGCGTTCTTCCGAGCCGCAGCGGTAGCTAAGCGATAAGCATCCTGCAGCTTTTCTCTTAGTCGGGATACATATTGCTGGTGAGTTTCATAGCTATCTCCATCCTCTGATACACCAAAGCACAAGTCTATGGGTAATCTTGGTTCTCGCCCAAACATCAAGAGATATGGGGTGACTCCCGTAGCATCGTTCTTTGTGGCATTGTAGGCATGCACCAGAAATGCGACATGCTGGCTCCAGGTTGCCTTCTGCTCTGGTCGCAAAGTTCCCAACATATCTAATAGGGTTCGGTTGAACCTCTCTGGCTGAGGATCACCTTGGGGGTGATAAGGCGTTGTCCTAGACTTTTTAATTCCTGCTATCTTCAGCACCTCCTTCAGAAGGTGACTCTCAAAATCCCGCCCCTGATCAGAGTGTATCCGAGCCGGGAATCCATAGACTGAGAAATATTTGTCCCACAATACTCGAGCGACGGTGGTGGCCCTCTGATCACGTGTGGGATATGCCTGTGCATACCGCGTAAAATGGTCAGTCACTACTAGAATGTTCCCAACATTCCTCTTGTCTACCTCTACAGACAAGAAATCAATGCATACCAATTCCAAAGGTTTGTTGCTGGTGATGTTCTTGAGATATGCAGCCCTCGTGGGCAGAGTTTTCCTTTGAACACATCGAGCGCAAGTCTCACATTTCCTGCGAACATCTTCAGCCATTCGGGGCCAATAGAACCTACTACGAATAAGTTCCAGGGTCCTCTCCATCCCTAAATGCCCAAAGTCATCATGCAGAGCCCTCATGGCCAGGGCTCTGTACTTTTTTGGCAGCACTAGTTGTGCTCGTTGTTTTTGTAAAGGGTCAGTGGTCATTCGGTGTAGCACTCCCTGAATCAGTTTTAGTTTGGTCCATTCTCTCAATAGTAGTTTACCCTCCGGGTTAGGTGGGACAACCGCAGCTGGGCTTCGCCCCTCCCTTTTGGCAAGTAGTGTATCACGAATGTCAATATCTTGCCGCTGGGCTTCTTGCCAGTCCGCCGCATTGAGCATGGGCAAAGGAGATTGGTCCAATGCAATATAGTTCACTGAAGCAGAAGGCATGCATTCAGGGGGCAGGCCCAAAGCTTCTGCAACACATCCCTGAAGGCTCTCACGGGCCTCTGGCTCTCGGCGACTCACACTGCAAATAGCTCTCACTCCATCTGTGGGTATCACCGCAACTTCTGGAGCCTGTGGACGCCTGGACAATGCATCTGCATCTACATTGCTTCTCCCTGATCGGTACTGAATGCTGAACTCATAGCTAGCCAAGGCGGCCACCCATCTCTGCCCTGTAGCATCCAGCTTAGCACTTGTTAACACATAAGTCAGTGGATTGTTGTCTGTCCACACCTGGAACTGAGCACCATACAAGTAGTCTCGAAATTTCTCAGTGATGGCCCATTTCAGGGCCAAAAATTCCAGCTTGTGGGTGGGATAGCGAGTTTCACTATCAGACAATCCTCGGCTGGCAAAGGCTACAGGTTTACGTTTGCCTTCCACTTCCTGGTACAGGACTGCTCCCAGACCCTCCAAACTGGCATCAGTATGCAGGATAAATGGTTTGCTTGGGTCAGCAAAAACTAGGACTGGAGCATGAGTTAGGCAAGTAATGATTTCTCGAAAAGCCCTTTCACATCTCTCATCCCACTGTGGCCCAAATGGTTCAAATGGGCCATAGTGTCTCTGCACAGGGGGCTTTGGAGACCTCCCCTTATTCTTGGACTTAGATTTGTTCTTGCTGGACTGATGTCCCCTGGTGAGATCGTTCAGAGGCTTTACAATCGTAGCATAGTTTTTCACAAATCTGCGGTAGTAGCCACTAAATCCGAGAAAGGTCTTGAGTTCTCTGTAGTTACTGGGACGTGGCCATGTAGTGAGTGCTTCTATTTTATCAGGATCAGTACTCACACCCTCTTGGGACACGATGTGACCCACATACTTCACTGAGGTTCTGCAGAACTGGCATTTGTCAATTGAAAGCTTCAGACCATAATCCTCCAACCTATCAAGCACTTTAAGAAGTCTTTCTTCATGCTCCTCTAAGGTTCTTCCAAACACAATCAGGTCATCCAAATAAACTAACACTTGCAGTAAATTCATGTCTCCCACAACTTTCTCCATGAGACGTTGAAAGGTGGCAGGTGCTCCAGAAATCCCTTGGGGCATGCGTTCGAACTGATAAAACCCTAATGGGCAGATGAAGGCTGTCTTCTCCTTATCTTCTTCTCCCAGAGGGATCTGGTAGTATCCACTTCGAAGATCCAACACAGAGAACCACTGGCTTCCCAGCAAACAGTCTAAGGCATCTTGCACTCGAGGCATAGTGTACTGGTCGACCACAGTACGGCTGTTTAGGGTGCGGTAGTCAATACACATCCGAATTTTCCCATTCTTTTTACGGACTACCACAATGGGTGAGGCGTATGGGCTGCGGGACTCTGTAATGATGCCATTCGCAGCCAGCTCCTGAAGATGATGTCGCACATCTTCCATCTCAGAGAGAGCAATCTTCCTAGATCTCTCCCTGAAAGGTCGAGAGTCATGGAGTCTGATATTGTGCTCTACTCCTTTTGCACATCCCACATCCCACTCATGCAGTGAGAACACCTTGGATCTTTCACAAAGTTTCTTCCTCAGGCAATCTTTCCAGTCCTCGGACACTGGTGAATCTCCAAAGTCAAACTTTGCTGGGTCTATTGTGGGAACTTGAGTTTCACACTGGGGTTTTACAATCGACTCAGGCTCAAAGAGGTCTGCTATCTTTTGTCCTTGCTTCACAACAACATCACGACTCGTTTCATTAGCAATCAGTATAGTCACCCTTTCCTGGGCTTCAGCAGGTAGGGTTATGACTCCACTGGGGACCAGCACTCCTTCAGGGAGCTCTCCTCCCATCGGCTGCTCTATCATTGCTAACGTCCCTTTACTGCCTTTCAGACAGGTACTCATGACAAGCACTTCTTGCTCCGTCCTTGCAGGCACTACTAAGGGGGTCGTGCCCGCGTACTTCAGTGCCCCAAGCGGTAGCTCAGATGTCTCCCTTTTAGAGCTCTCAATTTTCCTATAGGCTTCAGCACAAAGCGTATGGATCATCAGGGTATTCAGGTACTGGTCCCCAGCCCGCCTTCTGCAGTAATCCGCGAGTACCTTGAAGAGACTGGAGTTGGTCCCTATCAGCACAGACATATCAGAGGTCCCTTTAGGGTCAGGGCATATTAAGGCAGCTGTGTCTACCTCTTCTCTTACCCCAGCAACCTCCTCTGGGAATTCCAGGTGCACTATGACATACCCTTGGTAGGGGTATTCATCCATGCTGAGGCCACACAGGCCAAGGCCAGTCAGTGGCTGTATAGGCAGGTGCCTAAGCATCTGCTGGTAGAATGACTGAAATATAATAGTCACTTGAGATCCAGTGTCAAGCACTGCTTTACACTCCACCCCTTCAATCCTCACCGTGACCTCTGCTCGAGGCCCTATCAGTCCTGCGGGGATCCCAGCTGGACAGTCTTTTCTGGGGGAATCTTCAAATCCTGCAGACCTGGGGGGTCCCCGTCCCCAGACCCTCTGGCAGCTACCGGATCTCTCCCAACTGATCCTCAGCTTTCCATACACCAAGGAGGGGTTTTCTTCATTACGGCACTTGGCAGCACTGTGTCCATCCTGACCACATCGGTAGCAGAAGAATTGACCTTTCCCCCTTCGCCTGGGTGGGATGGTGGCTCTAAGTGCGGGCTTCTCAATTGCCACCGGTTGAGGCTTCTTATTCCTGGAAGTCTTAACTTGGTCAATGGTACTTTGCAGCTCAGCTATCCGTTCCGTCAGGACCTGCATTTGTTGGGCAAGTTCCTCTCTGGTGCTCACCATCAGTACACTGGCCGCTTGCAGTGGTGTTGTGCTGGCTGGATCCGATGTTTGGGCTTCCCAAAACTCACTGGCAGCCTGCCTTTCTTCCTCCTCTCTGACCTCTTTCATCAGCTGGGAGTAACTTGGGGGATGTTCCCGTCGTTCTCTTAGCTGGAGATGAAGTAGAATCGGGTTCTGATACTGAGTTCCTCTTACAATTTGAGCCAGTCTGGTCTGATCCATCTGCTCAGCAGTCACTGCTCCCCTCATGACAGCTCTCTGAAGCAGTCTCTCCAGTCTCTGTATGTAGGCTGAAGCCTTCTCGCCCTTTTGTTGTCGGGAATTAAGGAACTTACAGTAGCTGTCTTCAGGGTCCTCTACGCTCCCAAAGTTGTGTTCAAGGGCCTCTAGGCAGTCCTTCACACTGACCCCAGGGTCAGTGAGCTTCAGGGTGCGAATCACATCTAATGCTGGGCCGCCAAGGCTCTCTATGAGGCATCTTCGCTTTTCTGCATCTGGTACGGCCCACTCTTGCAGCATTTCAGTGGTATGCTCTAACCAGGGTTCAAACTCCTCCTCCCCAGCAAATAATCTTAACTTACGACAAGAGTTTGACGCAGCATGGGACAGCACAACCTTTTCCAATGTTTGCTCCAGAGCTTTTCTCCAATCAGCCGAGGCTGCAGCCTCTGAGCTAGAAGCTGCTGAGCCAGGGCCCAACAAACCTGACAAATTAGCCATTATACAAACAGTAATTTCCTCAAAATATAAGCACAAACAAAAAAATATATAAATTGTTTTCCAATGTAGTGGATCACTCAACAGGTGCTTGCGAGGGGTACTGACCCAGGGATCCCGGACGAGCCCCCAAAAATGTAACCCTTCTGCCCATCAGAGTTGGCAGCAACAAGGGCCGGGTTCAATATCTAGGGGATCCATTCCAATAACAAAATGCAAACCGGCTCGAGCCCCCACCCAGTGACCTGGGACAAATATATACCACCCCCGCTGGGCGCCTCCAAGAGGCAATACTTCCCCTCTCGCAAGCACATAGTCTGAGTGTAGCAAAAAGCCTTTTAATAACAGAGAGAAACAATGTGGCATTATGTTGGGGAAACACCACCAACAGGATTCATAACACAACCCATGAGCAAAAAAAACCACCCCAAGCAAATTGGGGCATGCCCCTTTCCCTCGGGTTCTTGAGTCCCAGCACCCAAACATCTCTTGAGTCCAGCAATCCACAAATCACCCAAAGTCCAAAAAGTCCAGCCCCAGAGTTCAAAAGTTCATCTGCATAGTGTTACTCCCCAGTCTGGCTAAAATGTGCCTGTGTGTGGGGGAAAGGGGTAAGGGGCACCTTACGTGTCCTGAAGCTGACTGCCCCACAGGGCTCTGCTCTGCTACGCTGTCTCACGAACGGCTCTGCTCCACCACGACCGGCTCTGCTCTGCACAGCTCGCCGTCTCACGAACACACCGCTGTCTCACGGATGGCTCCGCTCCACCACGACCGGCTCCACTCCGCACAGCTCGCTGTCTCACGAACAGCTCTGCTCAGCTCGCCGTCTCACGAACACGCCGCTGTCTCACGAACGGCTCCGCTCCACCACGACCGGCTCTGCTCTGCACAGCTCGCTGTCTCACGAACGGCTCCGCTCTGCACAGCTTGCCGTCTCACGAACAGCTCTGCTCAGCTCGCCATCTCACGAACACACCGCTGTCTCACGGACTGCTCCGCTCCACCACGACCGGCTCTGCTCGGCACAGCTCGCTGTCTCACAAACAGCTCTGCTCAGCTCGCTGTCTCACGAACGGCTCCGCTCTGCACAGCTCGCCGTCTCACGAACAGCACCACTGCACGCTAGATCTTCCGGCTCCCCACTACTTGACACAGTGCTCAGTGATTTCAGCTCTCAGTGATTTCAGCTCATAGTAGTGGGGGCCTTAGTGCTGGTGCACCATAAGGCCAACGTGAATGCAGCCCAGTACCTGTAGCAAGACTCTTAATAGACCCAAAATTAGCTCTGACATTCCACAGTGGAGAGAGACAGAGGTGCAATTGGTGCTTCAGGCCCTCACAAAGGGGCCCACACCACCAGGTACTAATACCTGTCTCAAGTCTCTCTCAATTCACACAGTTTTGGAACCCATGACCCTTGCCTAGCGAGTGCTACTCAGTTGATGGTGAGTCCCTCCATCATAACAAAAGGCCAAGTACAGTTCCAAGCACAGTTCCCATAATCAGGGTAATAACAATTTACTCTTCCCGCCCCAATAACAAAGACACTGGGGATCCCACAACAGCTGAAGTGACCATTTGGGTAGCTATGGCCTCAGTCTAGGCGGGGTGGGTGTGCCTATGCAAATGAGATCGGCCCCTGAAGTTTTTTTCCACAACTTGCCACACCTCACCACCAGATGTCAGGGTGGAGCTCATCCTGACACTGCTTACATCTGTATTAACACTATGAGGAAATATGGATACTTAATGATATTATGTTTTAAAATCTGTGGCCAAACAGGGAGAAACAAGTTCCCTCCCAGACAGGAATGAAGGCAACTATCTACCTGTCTCTAATGAAATCAAGCAAGGTGTGACCAAAAACAATAGATGCCCCATTTACATAGAAATCAGCAGGGGGATGGGAAGCCCTCAGGAAGAGAAGAACAGCAGGAGGTCACCCTGCCTCTTGAAGCAAGGTCATGGAACTTTGGAAGATATAAGCAAGGACAGAAGACATCTTTGGCATCCATCACTAAGCAGACACACGGGATCAGAGCTCCTGCAAGCTGACAAAGATGAGACCTTCAACCAATGAGGGTCAGGGGGTGAAGTCTCTGGAAACTGAATGTAGATGAGAAACCTGCTTAGGCACAGATCATTCACCGAGGAAGACAAGGGAAGCCAGCACCTTGTACTTCTGTGGAAGGTCCTGACAGAGGGAAAGTGACCCATGGCTGAGAAGAAGGAAGATTGGCGTGAGAAACCAGTTTGAATATAGCCTGTACCCTGCTAGATTAAGTTTTAGACTTTTAGATGTGCGTTTTCACTTGTATTTGCTTGTAACACTTGCTAACTTTATTCCTTTTACTTGGCATCACTAAACCTATGGCCTAGAGTTAATAAGTTTGATTTATTTTACTATAAACCAATTCAGTGCAGTGTTTAAAGGAAATTTACCCCAGTTAAGTTAATAAGCTGTGATATGCCTTTGTCTCTTTACAAGAACAAACTTTATTTTTTCTCTGAACTGTCCAGGAGAGGACTGGACATTACAGAGCACATGGTTTTGTGAAAACTCAGGACTGGGTGTGGGTTGGGGTCACCTTGCTGGTTGTAACCAAGGCTTCTGGAAGCCAGAGTGGGGCCACAGGGCGGTAGACCAGCTGCTGAGCTCAGAGGGACTGAACCAGCACTGTCTAGCATACAGGCACTTCCGGGTGTGATCTGCATGCTTGTAGGCTGGTTATGAGTGACCCAGGCTGGGAACTACAGCAGCAAACCATTATAAGGCACCCAGGGTTTGAGGGCAAGAAGTGAAAACCCTTCATTAGTCTGGATTGCCCCCTGGCCCCTGTAAAGATGGTGAGTTTTCCAACTATATCCGTGATTAAGTTTATCACTGCAAATTTAATTACTTTTTCTTTTCAGGTCTGCGACAACAAAGGGTGGGCCTGAATTTCTGGCCCAACTGTAGAACTGACAGTCATTTTCAAAAATCTTCCACTCCCAGACTACCTCTCTGCAAGTAAAAAGCTACATGTAAAGTTGCCATGTTCATGCTCTCAACAGCAATATATGTTTTACTCTTCAGTTAACTTCCTGGGCCCTGTTCGTCCCCCTTTCCTGGTAAGACCTGTAGGAGGGAACTTAAAAGAAGGAAATCTCAATGAAAGTCTCCCCAGTCATCCTTTTTGAGGCAGGATTTACTCCCTCTCCCTCCTCCCTGGCATGGACTAAGCTAAGAGGGCCAGCCTTAAATAACTGCTTTTTGGAGCAGCTAGTCCTGGAACCCACAAGAGGAGATCCTAGAGCACAGGATCTGGTCCACTGGTGAATATAGTGGTAATAGTGACCACAATATAATTAACTTTAACATCCCTGTGGTGGGGGAAACACCACAGCAGCCCAACACTGCAGCATTTAATTTCAGAAAGGGGGACTACACAAAAAATGAGGAAGTTAGTTAAACAGAAGTCAAAAGGTACAGTGCCAAAAGTGAAATCCCTGCAACTTTTTAAAGACACCATAATAGAGGCTCAACTTAAATGTATAACCCAAATTAAAAAACATAGTAAGAGAACCACAAAGTGCCATCGTGGCTAAACAACAAAGTAAAAGAAGCAGTGAGAGACAAAAGGCCATCCCTTAAAAAGTGAAAGTTAAATCCTAGTGAGGAAAATAGAAAGGAGCATAAACTTTGGCAAGTGAAGTGTAAAAATATAATTAGGAAGGCCAAAAAAGAATGAGAAGAACAGCTGGCCAAAGACTCAAAAAGTAAAAGCAAATTTTTTTTTAAAGTACCCCAGAAGCAGGAAGCCTGCTAAACAACCAGTAGGGCCACTGGACAATCAAGATGCTAAAGGAGCACTCAGGGACGATAAGGCCATTGTGGATAAACTAAATTAATTATTTGCATTGGTCTTCACAGCTGAGGATGTGAAGGAGATTCCCAAACCTGAGCCATTCTTTTTAGGTGACTAACCTGAGGAACTGTCCCAGATTGAGGTGTCATTAAAGGAGGTTTTGGAACAAATTGATAAACTAAACAGTAATAAGACACCAGGACAGATGGTATTCACCCAAGAGTTCTGAAGGAACTCAAATGTGAAATTGCAGAACTACTAACCTTAGTTTGTAAACTATCATTTAAATAATTTTCTGTACCAGATGACTGGAGGATAGCTAATGTGATGACAATTTTAAAAAGGGGATCCAGAGGTGATCCAGCAATTACAGGCCGATAAGCCTGACTTCAGTACAGAGCAAATTGGTTGAAACTATAGTAAAGAACAAAATTGTCAGACACATAGATGAACATAATTTGTTGGGGAAGAGTCAACATGGTTTTTGTAAAGGGAAATCATGCCTCACCAATCTACTAGAATTCTTTAACAAGCATGTGGACAAGGGGGATCTAGTGGATATAGTGTACTTAGATTTTCAGCAAGCCTTTGACAAGGATCCTCACCAAAGGCTTTTAAACAAAGTAAGCTGTCATGGGATAAAAGGAAAGGTCCTTACATGGATTGGTAACTGGTTAAAAGATAGGAAACAAAGGGTAGGGATAAATGGTCGGTTTTCAGAATGGAGAGAGGTAAATACTGGTGTCCCCTAGGGGTCTGTACTGGCACTAGTCCTATTCAACATATTCATAAATGATCTGGAAAAAAAGGGTAAACAGTGAGGTGGCAAAATTTGCAGATGATACAAAAGTACTCAAGATAGTTAAGTCCCAAGCAGACTATGAAGAGCTACAAAAGGATCTCACAAAACTGGGTAACTTGGCAACAAAATGGCAGATGAAATTCAATGTTGATAAATGTAAAGTATTGAACTGCACATTGGAAAACATAATTCCAACCATACATATAAAATGATGGGGTCTAAATTAGCTGTTACCACTCAAGAAAGAGATCTTAGAGTCATTGTGGATAGTTCTCTGAAAACATACTTGAATACTACATGCAGATGTGGTTGCCCCATCTCAAACAAGATAGATTGGAACTGGAAAAGGTTCAGAAAAAGGGCAACAAAAATTATTAGGGGTATGGAACGGCTGTGGTATCAGGAGATATTAATGAGACTGGGACTTTTCAGCTTGGAAAAGAGACAAATAAGGAGGAATATGATAGAGGTCTATAAAATCATGACGGGTGTGGAGAAAGTAAATTAGGAAGTGTTATTTACTCCTTCTCATAACACAAGAACTGGGGTCACCAAATGAAATTAATAGGCAGCAGGTTTAAAACAAACAAACTGAAGTATTTTTTCACACAATGCACAGTCAACCTGTGGAACTCCTTGCCAAAGGATGTTATGAAGGCCAAAACTATAACAGGGTTCAAAAAATAACTAGATAAGTTCATGGAGGATAGGTCCATCAATGACTATTAGCCAGGATGGGCAGGGATGGTGTTCCTGGCCTCTGTTTGCCAAAAACTGGGAAAGGGCGACAGGGGATGGATCACTTGATGATTACCTGCTCTGTTCATTCCCTCTGGGGCACCTGGCATTGGCCACCATTGGAAGACAGAATACTGGGCTAGATGGACCTTTGGTCTGACCCAATACGGCCGTTCTTGTGTTGTCGGATAGCAGTTGCATGTGATGGGATCATATGTGGGGGAGAAATGCCCGACAGGCAAGATGGGCAGTTCTCAATTCCAGGATGTTGATGTGCATCCTGGCCTCTCTTGGTGTCCCGAGGCCCTGGCCTGTGTGATCATCCAGGTGGACACCCCAACCAGTAAGGGAGGCATCTGTGGTGAGATTAGTGTGAAGTAGTGGGAGGTGCAAATTGGGTACCAACCAGGACCTTGGGTAGGTTGGTTCAGCACATGAGGGACTCAAGGATGATCCAGGGGAGTAGGATGGGCTTGTCTAAGCAGTCTGTTTGTGGTTTGAAGATCAACTTGAACCATAGTTGAAGGCAGCACATGGGGCATTACAGAGGTGTCACCATGTGGCCAAAGAGGGAAAGACATCAGCAGACGCAGGTGCATGATCTGTGGCGTAAAGCTGTAATGAGAGAAGAGAACGTGGTACACTGTGAGGAAAGCACAGGCTGCAAGAGAATCCAGGTGCATCCCAATAAAGGTGATCCATAGGGTAGGTACAAGGACAGATTTCTTCTCATTGATACAAATGCCCAGATCAGAGAGGAGATCGAAAAGGGTCTGGATAGCTGAGAGGAGGTGGTTGCATGATGTCAAAATGAGGAGCCAGTCATCCAGGTAGGGAAACACGGAGTGGCCAATGCATCGCATGTGATCTGTGAAGACTTTTGTGGATGGCGGTGGCAATACCAAAGGGCACGGAACTGATCACGAAAGTGACCAACCGTAAAATGGAGAAATTTCCAGTGAGCCAGGCCAATATCAATGTGGAAATATTCACCTTTCATATTGAGAGCCATGAACCAAGCTCCCTTGGAAAGTGAGGGAATAAGGATAAGGGAGTGACCATCCGGAACTTCAATTTTTGTATGAAGCTGCTGAGTAACTGGTGGTCCAGAATGGGGCGGCGGCCACCTCCCTTTTTTTGAATAAGGAAATATGGGGAATCAAAGCCACAATCCTGGTGATGCAGGGGGACTTGCTCTGTGGCACCCTTCTGGAGAAGGGAGTCTGCTTCCTCTTAGCTAGGATGATAGGAGGGATCTCCATGGCCGACCTGGGGTGAGCAACGATGGGAGAATGAGAAAAGTTCTACAGAGAATTCCTGGTGAATGATGTCCAGCACCTAGTAGTCTGTGGTGATCTTGCACCAATTGTGGGAGAATAGGACAAGACAACCCCCAAAATATGACCTGGGGCACCATGGAAGGGATAGACTGTTCGCTATTCTCAATGGAGGAGTCAAAATTGCTGCTTAGCTTGACACTGCGGCAGGGTCGATAGAGTGGAGGTGGTAGCAGCAGAGTATCAGGACCACCAAGTACACTGGTGACGTTAGGACAGCTCCTGTTGTCTTTGAATAGGGGTATAGGGAGTTGGGGCAGGGGCAAAAGGATGACTTCTGCTGCCTCCAGGTCAGAGCCAGGGTGCAAATGCCAAGCGACCACAGAGTGGCATAAGAATCCTTGAGTGAATGGAGGGATTCATCCATTTTGTCACTGAAAAGTTTTTGGTTATCAAAGGGAAGGTCCTCAAGAGCAATCTGGACCTCCTTAGGGAACCCAGGTGATTGGAGCCAGGAGTCTCATTGGAGTATAAAGCCGATCACCAGTGAGCATGATTCAGAGTCAGCCGCATCTACTGCTGCCTGGAGGCTCACCTTCGTGAACAGTTTGCCTCCAGCAGCGTCTGAAAGACTTGTCGCTTGTCTGGCAGTAGAAGAGCCTGAAACTCCAAGAGCTTAGAGCAGGTGAGAAAGTCGTATTTTGCCAACAGAACCTGGTAGCTGGCAATACAGAACTGGATTCCCACAGAAAAGTAGAGTTTTCTGCCCAAAAGGTCCAACTATTTTTGCTGCCCTGTCTGAAAGAATGGACTTGAGGTGGTGTTGGCGAGAGTGTTTGGTCACCAAATGGATGACCAGCAAGTTGGATGGTGGGTGCGTGAAAAGAAAGACTGTGCCCTTAGATGGGACAATGTATCGACTCTCTGTGCACTTAGGAGTAGGGGCACAGGAGGCTGGTGTATGCCAGACTGACTGCGCTGGTTGCAGGATGGCCTTATGGATGGGGAGAGCAGTCTGGGAGGATCCTGGCACATGCAGAATATCCAGGAGCTGGTTTTGTGGATCCTGGACCTCTTCCACCATGAGGCTGAGGTCCGTGGCCACTCGCCGAAGCAGATCATGGTATTATTTGGTTGTCAGGAAGGGAGAGGAAGGGTGGAGTCAGTGCCTCGTCCAGGACAATGAGGCTCCGGTAGGGACCGATGGTATGAACTGCACTAACAGAGCAGGGCATGGTGCAGGCAGGGGATGGTTGGTAAGATGCCACTGGCAGAACCCCATAGTCCAAGTAAGGCCAATAGAGCCAAGCATATGAGTCACCAGGCATCGGCAGACCCCGGGAATATCTGAACCACCGCTTGGTGGCAGGATTGTATGTTGGAGGATAAGGTGGTTGGCACTTGGGATCCAGGCTGTGAGATTGGGCAAGTGAAAAGGAGGAATCCAGGTCTGAGAAGCACTCGGACTTAGAGGGTGGGTCCAGGATGGGTGGAGCTAATAGTGCAAGGTGGGCAGAAGAAGTGCACTGCTCAGAGTGGAGCAGGGGAAATTCGTCTGCCAAAGAAGGCAGGACCCACGTGTCCAGGGGACTAGAGAGCTGTAGAGAACCTGAGTGTAGGAGCAATAGCTCCTCAGTAGGCATCAGTGGTTCCAGGCATCCAGGGAGTCACACGTGGTAGTCTGGAAGGGCCTGGTGGCATCGATGGTGCTGGTGGTGACAATAGTGCCAGACTGGGAACTATGGCTTAAGGTGGCACCAGTGCTTAGCATTGGTGCTTCACCTTGTGCTCTGTCCAGGGTTTCTTGGGAGCCAGAGCAGCCAGGTCAATGCACAACTTCACACCCAATCTGGCTCGACTCAGGGAGGCAATGCTGCATTTTGGGGTGGTCCACTGTAGGTAGCTGCCCTTATGCCCATATCCATGCTTCTTATGCTCACAGTGGGGCTTCACAGGCTACAGCAGTCCTGATGGCTCCAGTGCCGAGGAGTAAGACAGAGGGGTGCTCACCAGAGAAGATGGACGTCATTCCAGTGGATCCGCCAGTCCCAGTTCTGACTGTGCATGTGGACGCATAGCCTCCTCCGTTAGGAACTTACAGAGGTGAAGTTATCTAGCTTCTCATGTCCTGAGTGGGACCGATCGGCAGATGTTGCAGCAGGCAACAATGTGGGCTTCCCTGAGGCAATAAGGGCACCATTGGAGCTCATCACTCACGGAGAAGGAGCTCAGGCACAAAGCACAGCTTTTGAAGCCGACTTGCCTAGGCATAATCCCCAGAAGGGGGGATCTCCCCAACAGGGGAAGAAGACCAACGGGGAGTCTAACTATGAGTCTATCAGATACTATATACAACTATAAACAACTATATACAAAATGGACAATCAGCTCTCTTACTAAGCTAAAAGCACAGAGGTACAGTGGTTTCGACTCTGGCCATGTGGCAGTTATGAGGGAACTGGAGCGGTGTCTCATAGCTTCGGATGCAAATTCGCGAACGATGTCATGACGCATGTGAGCGTCAACGGACGCTACTACAAAACTGTTCCAGTTCTGGCGCACGGCACGCATGTGCACCACAGTTAGAGTCCATATGGGGACCATCACTTGCAGAAGAACCATGAATGCAAAGAAGTTGCCCTATACATTTTTTAAATAATACATCCAGATGATCTTTGTTAGCATTAAAAAAATGTTATTACGCAAACATACAGATGTGCAAACTTAGCTGACCATGTGCTCCAGGAACACAGTTATTCTCTCCGTAGTTTAATGTCCTTTTATTTCTCTCCCCCTCACCCTTCCATATGCTGCTGATATGGTAAAAAAATAAAGAATAAGGGGGAAAAGGTCATTTAAAACTATCTCCTTCCTTGTTGACCCGTGATAATGCCATTTTTGTGGAGGGCGGGGGAGCTGACTGGGTGGAGGGTGAAAGAAAAATAAGCACCATAATGGGGGTGTCCGGCAGGACACAGCAAGATTACATACGTTTTGTGTATTCATATTACTATAAAAAGGAACGGAGAGTTTGTACAGTTTTCAGCGTGGCCTTTGCATTGAGCACTGGAGGGGGTGGGGATGGGGTAGTTTGAAAGTCCAGGAGGAGGAGGAGGAGAAAGTGAGACTGACATGGGGGTGTCCTTTCAGTTCCTGGGCCTGCTCTCCCTGGCAAAAAAAAAAAAAAAAAACAGTGGAGGGCAAGCCGCAGAAAAATTGCCTCTCCACCCTTAAGTGAGCCTTGCTGGTACACAGGGGGAATCAAGTGGCATAGGCGTGCACAATATACACCTTCTTCTGGGAGCTCAGGCTAACTTGGCCCATAATCTGTAAAACATCTTGGGAACTTTTAGGACAAAAAGTGAGAGAGACAAAGTTATGAATAAAATATGAGCAGCCTCAACCCACAGCTGCAAAAGGTGATTTCTGGCAGTTTTTGAAATGTTACATGGAGCATGTGTGAGTCAGCATCTCCAAGGACCCCTGAGCACCAAGAGAAGGTTAATGTTGCAATCAAAGCAATTTCGTATAAGTGTGCTGTGATGTGACCCATTAGCTGGTCATGTCCCCACAAATTCCATATACATAACCTACACCATGCACACTACTAGAGCTGCAAACACCTCCCTTGACTATTCTTATCCAAGGAGAGGTTGCACATGGGCCCAGTTATATAATGTTTGCAAAACAGTGAACAATCTCAGGAAGAAAATTGTCATTTAAATGGAACATTCTTTGACTTATTCGTTCAATCAGAATTACCCCGGCTGAGATTCCTAACAATAGGATCATTATTGTAACAATGCCAGAACTAATGCTGTTAGCATTTCCATTAGAATTCTATTTACAAGAACTGGTAGATAAACTGTAAACTATTTTAAGCCAAAGCAATGTGAAAAATAGCCCAGAAATGTTGGGTGTGTGTTTTTAAGACTCACACACAAACTGCAGATCTGGTTGTTTTTAAGGTGGGAGAACAAACTCAATGCTGGTGTAAGTGGATACAACTCCCATAGAAATCAACTGAGTTGTGTCTGCTTATGCAGTGGTCAGTTGACCTAAAGAGCTCAGGGATTGTCTACCGTGCCCCGCAGTTCAGACCACAGGGGAATGAACAGCAGTGCACACCAAGGTGCTGCCCTGTAACTCCCTTGGTGGATGCTGCAGGCACAAACTAAAAAGTTCCTTGTTGGCCTTAACATAGTCCTCTTCAAACAGGATTACATTCTTCAACTGGCAATTCTTCAACAACAGAAAACTTCAAAAACAGACTCCAATGAGAAACTGCAGAACTGGAATTAATTTGCAAACTGGACTCCATCAAATTAGGCCTGAATAAAGTCTGGGAATGGCTGGGTCACTACAAAAACTAATTTCCCCCTGCTGATACTCACACTTTCTTGTCAACTGTTTGAAATGGGCCACCTTGATTACATTGGCCGCATTAGCACTACAAAAGTGATTTCTACCCCTTCTTGTCAACTGTTGAGAATAGCCCACTTCTACCTTAATTGAATTGGCTCATTAGCACTGACCCCCACTTGGTAAAGCAACTCCCATCTTTTCATATGATGTGTATTTATACCTCCCTACTGTATTTTCCACTCCATGCATCTGATGAAGTGGGTTTTAGCCCATGAAAACGTATGCCCAAATCAATGTGTTAGTCTCAAAGGTGCCACAAGGACTCCTTGTTGTTTTTGCAGACACAGACTAACATGGCTACCACTCTGAAACCTGATTACATTAATGTGAACCTCTGAGATCATAGCTGTATAGGCCCCCCAGGGCAGTTTGATTGTTGACAACTCATGATTTTGTCACAAGTCTCATGATAATTATGTTTTCCTTAAAGCCCCAGCTCCCAGTGTCAAGTAGAGCTGTGATGATTTCAGCCTTCATTCTTAAAGAAAAAGTAAGTTTCTAGCCCTCGTGGCTGTGGAGAAAGCTTCAAAATGTGACCTCAGTGCACCCCAAAGGCTCAAAAAGCAGAAGGCAAATCAAAAGAACACCAAATCTATTATTTGGACATAAGCTCATGATTTGAAAGCCAAGCTCATGATTTTTTAACATTTGGGGATGGCAATACTGGGTTTACAACACTGCACGTTAATGTGCACTGCTAGTCACGCCCCTGTAGCCTGAACTGCGGGGAAGGGCAGACGTAGCCTCGGATTTGAGCTCTGTGAAATGCAGGTCTTTCATTTCAGGGAGGGTTGCATGAACTTTTTGTCCACAGTTGCTTCACAGGAGTTCCAGTGCCTTCAATACCACAAAGCCCACACATTTTGCCTATTTTCAACTGGAAACTATTCAAAACCCCAGAGATGTGCAGTTTGTACCCTAAGGCATCTGGAACTATAAAGCAGCACAAACTTGTTCCAAACTGTGCCTCAGTTTGTGGAAAGTTTTGAGAATAGCTGTGCAGAAGTATTTTCCTGCTTGTATAGTTCAAAATTACTGGATTTTTTTTTTTTTAAGTAACTGGCAAAAAAGAAAATCACTCATTTTTCACGAAAAAATTAAACAATGCATTTAAAATACATTGCTAGCTCCTTAGAGGATTATGTTATTTATCCTCAGTCTTTTTTGCAAAATTTCTTAAGCTTTTGTTCCTCCCTGTGTCCTTTTAGCATTATTTCTAGCTCTAGCATGAGATGAAATGGGGCATTGGGAGCAGAAGCACAGCCGCTATCCCACTCACTTCTCTTGGCCAACTGAACTGGAGGTTAGGCCATTTATCCCTTGTGTCCTCACCCTGAGTGTTGCTACGAAAAAAACACCAATATTTATTGACAGGTTGTCTTATAGAAACCGGTCTAAGCTTGACCTGATCAGTTCAGAGAACAACTTCCTGCTGCAATAAAAGTAGTTTGATTTCCCTGGGGAGTGTTTTTAACTTGTTGTAAGAGGAAGAAAGCTGCTGCTTTAGCTTCCCAAATTATTGGGAGCAAATATTCTCTGTAGGGTTCAGTGAGCAGCTGTAGAATATCACTCTACAGAAAAGGGTGGAGTGTCTGGTGCTAGGAGCTAGTGTGATGTGTGTGGGTGGGAGGTAGGGCGGTACAGAATGTGAGTCAGTCTTGAAAGAGAGCTGAATGCTGTTGGAGAGAAATCTAAAAGGCTGATATGCAGCCAAAGTCACTTCCAGGAACAGAGAAGTACAGTACCTAGGGAGCTAAGGATTGTGTTTCCTGGATATGCAGGTCTCAAACTGAGGGAGAATTCTGAGCTAACGCTGATGAATTTGGTTAATATACTGTATATGAGAAAAGGAAGCGAGAGAACGGAAGTTCCCTTTTTGTTTAAATGTATCTTGTTTAGGGACTGATCAGGCCAGTGAGCTTTGGATCAGGGCTTTAAACCCTATGATTATGCATCTGTTCCAGACAGAATAGTTGTATGCAGTGTAGTTGTAGCTGGGTTGGTCCCAGAATATTAGAGAGAGAAGGTGGGTGAGGTAATATCTTTTATTGGACCAACTTCTGTTGGTGAGAGAGACAAGCTTTCAAGCCACACAGTGCTCTTCTTCAAAGGCTGTGTTTCCCAGGCCTGAAGAAGAGCTCTGTGTGGCTCGAAAGCTTGTCTCTCTCGCCAACAGAAGTTGGTCCAATATAAGATACTACCTCACCTACCTTGTCTCAGATAGAATAGGTCAGTTATGTTTTAAGGACGTGCAACATGGACAAACACAAACACACTCTGAACATCTGTCACTAGATGGCTGAATCATGTGGGCCGTACCCTGAATCTCTCAGATATTTAAAAACTTTCCGTTATAGCTGGGCAGCTGCCAGGTTCTTGGCGCAAACATCCTTTTTCTTCATATGTCAGGAAGTCAGAGCGTTCTACGTGCCTTGCCAATGTGGACGGGGAGTGAGTTGGAGGGCTCTAAATAATAATAAATTTATTTATTATTTATATGCAAGTGTAGCTAAGGCCTTTGTTACCTTCTATTGGTACAGCAACATCACAGAAAACATCAGCACAGCTGTGGGAGTATGGGTAGTTAACTAACAGCCACCACAGAGCAAGCAGAAGAGGACTTCAGAACCCCAAACTTCGCTTGTGCCTACATCTTTCACCAACAGTCTCTTTCTTAATGCTGGAGTGGTAGATTTTACATAGAGGCAGAGAATATGGAAAGTATGCCCTGCTAGACTGAAACTAACTCCAAACTGGGGCCTAACCTAAACGCGTTAATCCGAGAAAAGTGTGTGGGTGTGTTGCAGGAATACTTACAAGACCAGCATCCTCTTTTCAAATAAAGTTTGTATCTAACCCAAGGAGCAACTCTGAAAGCCAACATCTCGAGTGATTAAAGTTAAAGTTAGAACTGTTCTAAGAACCACTCCAATTCAATCATAACATATGTGTGTTTATCAACTAGCTCAGAATGGTTCTGAGAGGAGTTGTTTTAGGCCTTTGTGTAATTTTCTTTAAGAAACAGAGTGGATTAAGGCTAAACTCAATAGAGCCTAACTGTCTTAAAGGCCCCATTTGCACTAAGATTTGAACAACTGATAGCAAAAGAACATGCTTATAAATGGCCATCAGCTGTGCAGCAATAATCATCTATCACCCTCTAGCACAAATCTAGGATGGAGTCCTTATGCAGTGTGTACAGACATGACTTCTGAGAAGTGTTATAAGAAAAATCCTAATGCTACTCATTGGCCCCATCGATGCGAAAAGAATGTTTGAACATGTTTGGGACACCTGGACCCTGTCTATACTAGTCTGGTTTGGGGAATCTCCCACTGTTTCACTAGCACCAATGCAGCTCCCCCATTGGTAGCAACAGTAGGTGAGCTAATTGAGATAGGACACTAGTGTTCACTGGTTTCCTTAAGCAATGTGTCATCTAGACCAGTGGTTCTCAAAGCCGGTCCACCGCTTGTTCAGGGAAAGCCCCTGGCGGGCCGGGCCGGTTTGTTTACCTGCCGCATCCGCATGTTTGGCCGATCGCGGCTCCCACTGGCCGCAGTTCGCCGCTCCAGGCCAATGGGGGCTGCGGGAAGGGCGGCCAGTATGTCCCTTGGCCCGTGCCACTTCCCGCAGCCCCTATTGGCCTGGAGTGGCAAACTGCGGCCAGTAGGAGCTGCGATTGGCCTAACCTGCGGACTCGGCAGGTAAACAAACCGGTCCGGCCCGCCATGGGCTTTCCCTGAATAAGCGGCGGACCGGCTTTGAGAACCACTGATCTAGACCAGCTCTGAGCATCAAGAGCCTGAATCATCTGCTCTGTTCAAACCAGTTGTATCATCACATCTGCCACCGCAACAAGAGTCACTCTGCTCTCTCAGGTATCGTTACAACAAGTTTTGGATCTTTGTAAATGCGATTTACAGTTGTCATGTCTTTCCCTCAAGCAGAACCCTTTCCCTCTTCCTGTACTCAAAAACAAGAGGGTTAGAATTAAGTTGTGGTATTCATATTGCTAGAAGCCAGAAAATTCAAAAATTTAGATTATATCCTTAACACTTACGCCACGGCAGCAAGAGACTAAGGTTATGTCTACACTATGGATTGAACCACTGCAGCTGCACCACTATAAGGACTCCCATGTAGCTGCTCTGTGCTGGCAGGAGAGCGCTCTCTTGTCAGCACAATTAAACCACCCCCAACAAGCGCTGTTGGCTATGTCAGCAGGAGAGTGTCTCCCACTGACAGTGCTGTCCACGCTGGCACTTTTGTCGGTGAAACTTATGTCCGTCAGGGGTGTTTTTTCATCTCTCTGCCCGAGAAAACTGCTAGCGTAGACAAAGCCTCAGTGAGACTCAACAAGAGACTTTGGCTTAGAGAGTTCTAACTGTTGACTATGTGTGTCACATCTTTAATGCTACTTAAATGATTGTCTGAGCATAACAACTACAAACAGCAGCAGCCTGTAAGGATTTAAATGGCATTTAATTGCTGAAGTTCTCATGATGGGAGCGGGGGACCCGAAACCACCATACAAAGCCCCATCAAATGGAATAATGGAGACCAAATGTTTGCTTTCCTTAAAGCACAAAAGACCCGCAGAACCAAACATTAAAGAACTAAATATAATTATCTTGGTAAACCAAATTGCAATGTCTGGCAGCTCTTCCTTGAGGTTTCCTTTATAATTAACATTTATATCTGAAATAAAGTGTTTTTAAAAAACAACAACAACAAGACCAGAGGAAAGCATACAGCTAGGTCTCCTTCATATTTTTATTTGTATTTATATCCAAGCTCTATGAAGAACCTTTGAGCAAAATACATGGCACTCACACAGATTATATGCCATGTTCATAAATGCCAGGTTTCAGAGTAGCAGCCGTGTTAGTCTGTATTCGCAAAAAGAAAAGGAGTACTTGTGGCACCTTAGAGACTAACCAATTTATTTGAGCATAAGCTTTCATGAGCTACAGCTCACTCCATCGGATGCATAAAGTGGAAAATACAGTGTTCATAAATGTAACTCGAGTCAGTGACTTAGGTCTTCATTTTCTTTAAAATGTGCCGTGATTCATCAGGCGGTGTAAAAAGCTGGGCGGCGGAGTTATTATATGGGAAGGAAGGAGGGAAAAGTTAGCCCTGTTTTCGTTTTATCAGGTTTTGCTGGTTTTCATTTCTTTCCAACTTCTGTGCCCCTTTGAAGAATTTACATTAACAAAACATACGTCTGAAAGCTTTTGGATACTAGAAATATTAAGCTTGATTTTCACTGTGGATGAGAATGTTTAGCTATTCTAAGTTAAAATGGAGGGCGAGCTAGGTTCTTTTTAGGCTTCTAGAAGAGATCAAACTTACAGAATTGTCTATAAACATGAAGGGGAACGGGAAGGAATCACTGGTGGCTGGAAAGAGGGGACTAGCTTATGAGCAGAATAGTCTCATTATATTTACATTCAGGTTTCACCCATTAGTGGCCTACAGTCAATGCAATGACACTGATGCAAACCTGAAGTATAGATAAGAAAGCTGTGGTTTTCATCAGTTGAGCTAGCCACAGGTTTAAATTGGGGTAAAATCAACAAGTTGTAGTTTTCTTTATCTACATTTTGGGCAAAATCCTGGCTCCACTGAAACCCCAGGTAAAAATTCCAGTGGGGCCAGTCTATTACCCTTGAAGTTTGCAACATCTGGCAGGTGGGCAGAACATCTGATAAAGTAGCTGGACATAAAGCTGGCTAGATATTAATTTTTATTCTTCATACTGTTAAACTCCCTTGTCATAAATATAAAGGGAAGGGTAACCACCTTTAAATCCCTCCTGGCCAGAGGAAAAATCCTTTCACCTGTAAAGGGTTAAGAAGCTAAAGGTAACCTCGCTGGCACCTGACCAAAATGACCAATGAGGAGACAAGATACTTTCAAAGTTGGAGCGGGGGGAAACAAAGGGTTCTCTCTGTCTATGTTGTTTTTGCCGGGACCAGAGCAGGAATGCAGGTCAGAACTCCTGTAAAGAGTTAATAAGAAATCTAGTTAGATATGCATTAGATTCTGTTTTGTTTAAATGGCTGAGAAAATAAGCTGTGCTGAATGGAATGTATATTCCTGTTTTTGTGTCTTTTTGTAACTTAAGGTTTTGCCTAGAGGGATTCTCTATGTTTTGAATCTGATTACCCTGTAAGATATTTACCATCCTGATTTTACAGAGGTGATTCTTTTACTTTTTTCTTCAATTAAAATTCTTCTTTTAAGAACTTGATTGCTTTTTCATTGTTCTTAAGATCCAAGGGTTTGGGTCTGTGTTTACCTATGCAAATTGGTGAGGATTCTTAGCAAGCCTTCCCCAGGAAAGGGGGTGTAGGGCTTGTGGGGATTTTGGGGGGAAAGACGTTTCCAAGTGGGCTCTTTCCCTGTTATTTTTGTTAGACACTTGGTGGTGGCAGCAATAAGGTCCAGGGACAAAAGGTAAAATAGTTTGTACCTTGGGGAAGTTTTAACCTAAGCTGGTACAAATAAGCTTAGGGGGTTTTTCATGCAGGTCCCCACATCTCTATCCTAGAGTTCAGAGTGGGGAAGGAACCTTGACTCACTGAATGGTTGTTCAAACATAACATTAAGGCTACTGATCAATACTGAAAATAGGTGATTAAACATCCATGTATGAGTTTCTCTAAATAAAATGTGAATATTTTCAAGGTTCATTAAGTAGCAAGAGAGACAGTATTCATGCTTCTTTAATAAACACAGAAAAATAAATGCAGAAAATCAATTTCTTCAGCTTCAAATGTGCCGTGAAGGAAAGAAAGTCTATTGAAGCAGAGATTGATGATCTCACAAGTAAAATATATTTGTTGCCATCATAGTCAAAGCATAGCTGTTTAAGGCTCTTTGAAATGTCTATAAACACCATCAGTCTCTTGGCTGATTCGATTGGTTGATTAAAATGGCGGATTAATGACCAAGCTTCCCAATGACACTTGGTCGAACTCTCAAGAAGATCATGCCTGTACATTTTGATCCAACCAGTATCAGTATTTTGAAATTTGTATTAAGGATGACTTTGGTCAAAACATACCAGAAGTCCATATTTTATATAACAGAAACTCAGACAGGTATCAGAACTTCCAAAAACAACTGGAAGAAGTTTCAGAAGAACTGGACAGGTTTACAGAGGGATGGATGACACTGTAGTTGCAGTTGATAAAGTGTATTTGTATTTAAGGGTAGAAAGAAAAATGTTAGGCCAAAATAGGAAGTAGAATAGAATTATGATGTTTTACTTACAGAATTGCAGGCTTTGTATTTGTACATGGGAAACGTGGCAATATGCTCATGAAGTGAATCTCATAATATATGTTTTGAGTTTCACTTGAAAAAACTTTTTGTAGGTTTCTGGATCCATTCCCCCAACCTAGTTTCTCTCTCACAGACACACTCTATACTTAAGTTTGGGGAACCACCACCACTCTGGTTAAATTGACTATAATATTGAGAAATAATTGCTATTAATCTTAAGCATTTATAAAATGTCTCATTGCACGCATCAAGGCATGTAACAGAAAATTTAAAATTAAAGCCATTTTGACATGTATGGGGTGTATGTTGCCACAATACATGTACATGACTCAAGGGACAGGAACTACTAACCCTGGTTTACAACTGAATAGTATAGACTACTGAATTTAGATTATTATAGAGCAGTACACTTCATATTCTATCAAATTTACTGTTCTGTTACCGATAAAATGCAAGCTTATGCCTTCACTCTTACATCTTGTGTCCTCAGATGCAGCAGGTTTCCTTCACTCACCTTTCCAACACCAAAGGAAGATATTTATATTGGTGGACTGCTGAACTGAAATCAGTACTCATTCAGTCATACTGGGATTTGCAATGAGTGTTCCTAAGAAGTTGGTTCACATTCACAACTCAAAATAGTCTTAAGATTTTCCAGTATCGAGCACGTTATACAATGACATAATAGTGACCGCTTCTGTTAAGCGAAGGAAACAGTCTCAGACTGCTTCAAAACAACCCACTGAGAACATTTTTCCAGCTATCGCTAAGGAAGCAAGTACAATGGCCCTCTTACCCTTAACAAAAAGCATCAGGTCATTTCATACCCCGTGACATTCTTTTTTTTCCTACAAGCAGCGCAACAACTGGATGTAAAACACATTGCTAATTTTGCAAACAATTGAAATAAAGGGAGGGGCTGAACTTTATATTTTGAGAAAGCATGAGAGCGCATGCACACTGTTGTAGCTATATGGCTCAATTGCCAGGAAGCTTTGAATGCATAACATACAAATAAACTGTCTGTAAACCTGAAGCTTGATCATGTCGTCCTTAAATTTTAAACACGTAAAGAATGTACATTATTCAAAGTACATTTATCTAAAATGAACTGGGATGGGAGAGCATATGTTGCTAATTAATAGAGATGGAGGTTCCTTGACAATCCAGGAGGTAAGCCATGCAATAAACAACTGAAAAGAAAATACACCAGTTCGTGATACAGTTATAGACCAAACTCTCTTAACTACCTCCCAGTTAGCCCAAGTGTCATTGTAGCTTCTAGTCGACTGTCCTAAATTCATCCCAAACCCAAATTACCTGAAAGTTTTGGATAAATGGGTTAACATGGGAATCAAAACAACAACAAAACAATCAAGCCTTAACTCCATTTCAAACGATCACTTCTCTCTTTTCAAAGGAGATTTGAACCAAGAGACTGATATTTCAACCATATACTAGGAGGGATGGGCAAACTGGTTTGAATAGAGTAAAAATCAACCACAATGTTCAAACAAACCAACTAACCTGAAATATTTTTGAACTTTGAAAAGCTGAAGTTAATTAAATGTTCATGCACCTCTGCATTTTCTGTTATCAACTGGAACCAGAAATAAAGGTACCAAAATACCAAGAGTAAAGCTGTTTTTGCTGAATTTTGCAGTCACACTAAGCCAAAAAATGCTGTAAATGAGTCAGCTCTTGCGATATTTCTAGTACAACCTACAAAATAAAGATGAATTTGGAAACGTTTTGCACAATCTCTTGATGCTCCTCTGAATCAACCTCTTACAATCACTATTGCTCAGGGGCTTTCCACGGTCAACATTTCCAAAAGTGACTTATATTCTTGGGTGCCCAACCTAACAGTGGCTAGGTCTCTCATCTCTAGTTTGACTAAATCTGCTCTTCCATCTGCCAATGCAGATGTTCCTTGAAGTACGTCAACCAGCTTCTATAATCACTCTCCCACCTTGTTTATCCTCTTCACATACTCACATTTACCATGTCCTTGTCCAGTCCTGTAAATATATTTCCCATCTCAACTTGTGAGCTAAATTTAGTTTTCTGGAAAGAGCTAGATGTTGAATGACTGGATCAGGTTACAGTTCTATATGTAAGCACACATGATTAGCCCTGGACATCCCATTTCTTATTTTTAAATGGAAGAACTGCAACCATTCTCTATTACAGTAAATCCTCACTTAACGTCCTCCCAGTTAACATTGTTTTGTTGTTACTTTGCTGATCAATTAGAGAACATGCTCGTTTAAAGTTGCGCAATGCTCCCTTATAACGTCGTTTGGCCTCCTGCTTTGTCCACTGCTTGGAGGATTCTCTGGAAGAGCAGCCCGTACTTGCGGGGGTTTGGAAACCAGGATGGGATGGCAGCTCCCCACCACCACCCGCAGTGCCTCCCGCCTGCCAGTGGGCCCCATGGATCAGTGCTTCCACACTAGGGTAACCAGATGTCCCAATTTTATAGGGACAGTCTGGATATTTGGGGCTTTGACTTATATAGGCTTCTATTACCTCCCACCCCCATCCCGATTTTTCACACTTGCTGTTTGGTCACCCTATTCCGCACTCCCTCCCCGGGCCTCCTGCCCACCGTAATCAGCTCTTTCACAGCATTCAGGAGGCTGGCGGGGGGGAGGAGTGAGGATGTGGCGGGCTCGGTGGAGGAGCAGGGTCAGGAAGAGGCGGAAGGCCTTGGCGGGACAGTGGTGGAGGGGGGGGCTTGCGCAGAGCCGGGGGTTGAGCAACCCCCGGCACTTTAAATCAGTGCCCGTGCTTGTATCTGAGTCACAATGGGGGACTCCGCCGCTGCCACTGGTCAAGGTGCTTTCTAACCTAACGTGGCACCTTCTGCCTCCTTTGTCTGCAGGGGGCTGTGCCTGTGTGGGGTAAGGCCGGGGCACTTCCCAACTAGGTGTGTAAACACACTCCACATGCACACTACCCTGCAGCGATTCACCATCACTTTATAGCTCAGCTGCTGCCCTCTTCCCTGCTCAGGAATAGGATGCTATGCCGAGCACCTGCAGAGACTCCGCCTGAGGCCATCAGCCGCCTGCAAAGCAGCTGCGGGGGGTGCACAGCGGTGGCCCCGACTTGCCGTCTTGCGCCTGCTGACACAACGTTCCATCTGCTCCCCCCCGTTCACAAGCCGGGGGTAAGAACACAGGGGGCAGCAGCCCATACAAAGCAATTTAATAGCTTTCCAGGCCTGCCTCGCTCTAGCAATGGGGAGAAGCGGTGTAGGGATGCACAGAACCTGGCCCTGCTCCCATGAAAGTCTACAAAATCCACGGGAGCTTTGCCATTCACTTCAATGCCAGTTGCATTTCTCTGCCCCTGCATGCACACAGCAGGGAGGGGCGCAGGTCTGCAGCAAACATTATTTTCCTCCTCTTACAATAGTCACAGCTTCATTGGCTGCAATGCTTCCCCAATGCTGAGTGAATGGTTTCTATGGGAGGTACAGCAGGGCCAGTTTTTCCAGGGCACCCTGGAAGACAGGCCTTTGGTCTTCCAGCAGGGCTCCTGTGAAAGTAAGAACCTGCAAGTGAAACTGACTCCATAACTAGTCCTAGCCTAAACCCACACGGCTTCCAGTAGGGGAGCAGATTACCATGGAGAATGACATGGGTTTTCCAAATTCTTTCCCTTTCAATAGTTGATTGATGCTGCACGACCCCAACCACTCCAGGCTGAAGGGAGTGAAGAGTAGCACGTGTATGCACCATCCAGAGGAGGGAGTGGTGTGCTCCTGAAGGCTGGGATAGCGTGGGTTCATCACCACCTTAGGGAAGTGTTTGCAGCCACTACCATGCATCTATTGTGTCTCCTCCCTCCTGCCTCAGTCAGTGCTGCCTTGTAGAGTGGGAGGCTACATTAACAACAATGAGCAGGTCCCCAGACAATCTTCTGATTAGTGACTGCAGGGAGATTTGGGGAAAGGGGAGCTGCTGCTAACATGCATGAGCAAGAAACAGAAGGGGCTTAAGGAGCTGACATAGGATATTGTTCCAGTGGCCCGGTGCGAGTCTGTTTTAAATGTAATGATGGAGGGCTCGTTGTGATTATACTGTAAATATCACCCAGCATCAGGAGTCAAAAATGCCCAGCAAGTGATAGTGGAGTGCCTAGCAGTAGCAGTACCACTAACAGTAAGAAAACCAGGAAAACCATTAGTTTGGGTACTAAATTAGACGTTTTAAGGCATTTTGATGCAGGCAAGCATGCGGTAGACATTGGCATCGCTCTAGGTCTTACTCCGTCCACTGTGAGAACAATTTGGAGTAATGCCGACAAGACCAGGGCTAGGGCTCGGCATGTAACACTGCTTAGTGCTACTAAAATAAGTCGATCAAGAAGTAGTTTGATGGAAAACATGGAGCGTCTTCTCTCAGTGTGGACAAAGGACCAAAAGCAGCAGAACATACCTCTAAAGTTTGCTAGTGATACAAGCTAAGCCAAAAGGTTTGTATGATAATTTGAAGAGAGACTACGGTGAAGAATCACAGAGACGTTCACAGTAAGGCAGGGATGGTTTGATCGGTTTAAGAGGCGGCTTCCACCTGCATAACATCAAGATGTCCGCTGAGGCAGCTGGTGCTGATAATGCAGCAGCTAAAAATTTCCCCATCTCAAGAAAATAGTTGAGGAAGGCAGCTATTCACCTAAGCAAGTCTTCACTGTCGATGAAACGGGCATCTACTGGAAGAGGATGCCCGAACAGGCTTACATTGCCCGAAAGAAGACAGCATCCAGATTTAAAGCAGCTAAAGACCACCTAACCTTGCTTCTAGGTAGTAATGCTGCCGGAGACATGAAGATGAAACCGCTGACAGCGTACCAATCCAAAACACCACAAGCTCTCAAGGGATTTTTAAAGCAACACCTTCCAGTCATTTGGAGATCCAAAAAGAAGGCATGGATAACTGGACCTATTTTTTCCGAATGGCTGATTCTCTAGCCCATCCCTGCATGGAAGGAATACTGTGCCAAGGAAAATCTTGATTTCAAGAATTTATTACTTATTGATAATGCACCTGCTCATCCAATCAACTGGGACAACCTGTGCGAAAACATCAAAGTTGTCTTTCTGCCACCTAACACCACATCACTCATCCAACCCATGGAGCAAGGAGCCATTGCTGCATTTAAGGCATATTATTTACTCCATACTTTCGACCAGCTCATCAGAGGCACCGATGGGGAATACAAGCCTACAATTCAGCAATTTTGGCGTGACAACAACATCCTGAAGTGCATCAATAACACTGGTGAGCCCTGGGCTGAAGTTACTCAGGAATGCATGAATGGTGTGTGGGGGAAGTTGTGGCCTGAATGTATCAATGACTTAAAAGGATTTAAAGATATTGTCCCTGCTATGAAGAAAGATATCCTCGGCTTGGCCAAGAAAGTGGGTTTTGATGAGGTGGAAGAAGCCGACATTACACAACTTCTGCAATCACACGGCGAAGAGCTAACCAATGAAGATCTGATGCAACTAGAGGTGATGAGAGCAATGGAAGAAGAGGGCCAAGAAGTAAAAAGAACCAATCCATCAAAATTTGACTGCCAAATGTTTTTCTGAAGCTTTCAAAATGATTGAAGCTGGCTTGCAAATCCTTTGCAATGATGATCCTGACAGGGAATGCAGCTCCAAAGTGATTAGGGGAGTTGGTCATGTAATTAATTGCTATAAAGAAACTACCAAGAAAAATAAAAGGAAAGCAAAACAATCTCTAGATGTGTTTTTTCAAGTTGGGAAAAGTTCAGCAAGAGGAACAGCCAGATGATCCACCCTCTTCCACCCTCTGACTTCACCACCTCAACCAAGTTTCACAATCATCATTTCTGACTACAGTATTAAATTGTTTGTTTACATTGTTTAAAACTTATACTGTATATGTATATAACATCTTTTGTCTGGCGAAAAAAAAAAGTTTCCCTGGAACCTAATCCCCCACCCATTTACATTAATGCTTATGGGGAAATTGGATTCGCTTAACATCATTTTGCTTAAAGTCACATTTTTCAAGAACATAACTACAACGTTAAGTGAGAAGTTACTGTATTTAGGATAGTTTGAGGAACTGGCAACTTCAAATCCACCAGAGATTCTTTTTCTATTAAATAGGAACATCAGGAATGATACACCCAATACAGAGCTTAAAAAGCAAAAAAGCCTTTTACTGTAGAACAGGTCTTTGCAGGAAGCCCCCTCCCTTTCTGTCCAGTGGAGTGATAGTACTGATACAACAAAGATTACTTTCAATACCAAATGAAAAACTGAATTTGCACTTAGTAAATATCTGGGCTTCTTTGCTCAGGTGAACTACACAAACAGTTTTACAACAGGATTCTACACGGTTTTTTACATGGACGGATTACTGGCTAGCTTTGAAGTTTGTTTATTAGTACGTAATATGTTGCAGTTACCCAGTGAGCTGTGCCTTAGACCCCCATTTAGCCTCTCCCTAGTGCATCCCTCAGGTGACAGGCCTGGCTCCCAGCGCCCTACTTTGGGTAGAACCTACCACTCTTCACTTGGATCTCTGAGCTTCAGTCCTCCCCTCCCAGTTCCCAACCTTGTTACCCCAACAGACCCAATGGAGTTCAGCACTTGTGAGTCTTTTCCTCCAGCAGCCTATGACAGTGGCTGACTAGTGACTCAAAAACAGCTTCTTCAGAACAAAGCATTTTTTTATTTTCATCCAAAAGTACATAGCACACAAAGGGTTAACACAAAGCCTCCTATATGCACATTCATTTCCCCTTTCCTACACCTTAATCTTTCCTTACAAACATTTGAGTTGCTCTGCCCAGCTAACCCCTCTCAGGCTGGGGGAAGCAGACTGTCTTGCTCACGGCATGCTTTCTCCGTCTCTGCATCTCCTGGCATACCTATTCCCTCTCCCTGACGTGCCCTGGGTAGCCCCCTCCTTCCCAAGGCCATCATCAGGAAAGTTGAAGATCCTCTTTGATCCTTGGCTTAGCCTTGGGAAAATGGAGCCAGGTTGAGGATATTCCCCAATTAACAGCTTCTCTATTGATTTACCTCTGGCAGGCAGACAGGCAGGTTAAAACAGATAACCTGAGGGGCATATGATATTTATAAAAAAAATAGTGCTGTATATACTCCCTCAGCCTCCATAATGTAACAGCAATTATTAAATGAATAGCATTACGTAAATGTCTGGAATCACCACTACAGATGGCAGAAAGAGACCAACAGATTGCTCCTTGGATTACAGATGTAATGCTTTTTCTCCTTTTCCATTCTCCTCTTCTGTGCATGGAGAAGGTCTGGTTGTGATCCACTTACATGGGGGAAATCAAGTGGAATCATTCAAGGAAGGGGAGAGTTTGAAGAAAACCATGCTGAACTTGAGTTGAAGCAGAACATCTGGGAGGAAATGTGTGACGTATGAGAGACCTGGGAAGCTTCAATGGGCTATTTATTATATTGAGATGGGCCAAATGCTGCGAGTGCCAGGGATTAGTCAAACTTTGGTATCTATTAATGTTTTATATGCCATTGTGAGCTACGGAATTTATATTAGCTCCAGGGAGGAGGGTTACAGAACTTTCTGCAGGAGCTGAAATCAATGGGGAGTAATTACTGAAAATCCTGAGACAAGTAAACAACTCCAGAGAAGAGACATCCCTGGGGGAATTACATATACTGGCTCAGACTGGGTTCAAGAGTCCCAGCAGACAAAGATTTTGGCCTTGAAGGACCAGTCTGGGCTGGCCGAGGATCTCTCATTTATATCCAAAAACTGAGATAAGATTGTAACCAAGAGGGCAACACCCCCCCCCGCCGCAAAGGTTGAAGGATTGAAGTGTGCCATGGTCTCCATGTGGAAAATGGGTGACGCCCAGCAAGCTTAGCATGTGTGATCATTGTTCTATACATTTTCTCTATAATGCTTTTGTGCTAAAATATGCACTGTGCTTTGCAAAAGCTGGCTTGTTGTTAATAACCTATCATTGTTATTGCCTAAGATAGTGAGAGGGCAAAAAGCAGGTGCTGGACTAAGGTCAGACCTGCTGGGATAAGCACAGTGAATTGCAAAGGGACAGTAAACCTAAATCCCTGGTCTAAAGGGAAAGGGACATAGGCCCCTGCCCAGAGAGGTGATGGCTGGAGACCTCACACCTAAAGGCAACATCCCTTGAGCAGACCAGAGGGGGAAAGAGGTGCAGTTAACCTCAAACTGAGACATGGTATCTTGAGAAGTAGTTGGAGATGCAACTCAAGAGGTTAGTTGGTGTGTGGCTCTCCCTTCCTCCAAGTGTTTTAGTTACTTACAAGTTAAAGCTTCTGACCCTGGAGGTGGGAAAGCTTTTACAAAAAAACCTAGGTGTTTTGAAAATTTTATCCGCAGTGACTTAAGGGTCTAAGTCTTTTTTGAAAATTGAACTTCAGCTCTGAACCTCAATTAGATGCTTTTCAAAATTTTACCCATTGCCATAAGACTTGTTGCCTGGAAACTCAGGTTAGTTTCCCAGAAAAAATTGCATAAGTGGTTATAAAATAGCATTCAAAGTACACAAGAATCATAAGTAAAGCCAACAATTGATACACTCTTTCCCAAGACGTTCCAAAGTAAGGTTTTAGAGCAATATTTAGACAAGGCATGAGAAAAAAGGAAGCACAAACATTAGTTTTGATATGGCACTAAAGGAAAGCTAAATAGCAAATTAATATACATTAGATGCTACCCGAAAACTAAAAATATTTGACAATAGCGAAGTGCTAGATCTGCATACACTGGTTATGTTATTGCTGGTCAACTCAGGGCACTGTTTTGAAATTCCATCACTCTTTGCCTTGTATACACAAAGATCACTCAGATACTGCTTTATTAGTGAAGAATAAAGTGGAACAAACTTTAAATAGCCCAAGACCCAAATAATTAATATTGCCGTTTCAAGAACTTCCCTCTTCCCACACCTTTGTGCTGCATAATATTAAACTCTGTTCTTACCCTCCATGTCACTGTCAACCAACCCATCTGCAAGATCTCTTCCAGGGTCCTTCTCTCTGATTCCCAAAACAAGCTCTCTTCCTCTCCAGTTAGTCTCCCACCCTTCAACTTTCATACTGATAGCCCAGCCAGCCACTTCACCTCCTACCTCTTCATTTGACCTTAGTTAACTCAACTCACCAACGCACCCAACAAGGCTATTTCCTGGACTTTATCTCCACTACGGAATGCTCATTCTGATCTCTTAATAGAGTTCCCCCTCTGACCATCAACTCATCTCCTTTAGCATTGCCTACTCCCCTCTTGCTCACCAGTCCGTCTTTACCAGGATATCAGCTCCCTTATCATCCGTTACTAATCTGATCTCAGAACATTACTTCATAGCTGACTCCCTCAAACTCGCTCGCCAACGATGGATGAGTCATTTACTCCTCTCTCTAGTGCACTACTCGCTCCAAATCTCAGACACTTAGCATGCTCCTAATTTAATGTCATGGTTTTTCCGCTTGCCTTCTCTCCATTTCCAATTTCTCCAATTGTTTCATTTACCCCAATTCCCGCCCAGTTTCTCAAGACCCTTGACCCTATGCCCCCTCCTATAACCACTATTTTCCCCTCACCAAAGCACAATGCTTTCCCCTCCCTCCACTCCTAATTTTTAAACACTACCGACTCCAGCCAACAATCGTATTTCCCAATTCTTCCCTGTACCTGTAAAGCTCACTGAACTTGCTGTTTACAATCACTATCTCAACTTCCTTACCTAACGCTCACTCCTGATCTAATCCAGCTTCCACTTTTTCCATTCCACAGAAGATATCGTCACAAAGGCCACTAAGAACCTCTTCCCATTAAGTCTCAAGTCCATTTTCCTAACCTTTCCACTGATAGTATTAATTCCTCTTTCCCTCACATCCTCATCTCCTGGGTGTCTTTCTCTCTGGCTGCTTTTTCAGCCACTCCTTTGGTGGCTGATCCTCCTCTCCATTGCCTTTCTCCATGGGAGATTGTGTGGTGCTGTCACTTATTTTTGGGCAACCTCATGCAATCACACAGTTCCCCATTACCTAGGCTATTATCTACACTGAGAAATCAAATCTTCTGCTCATCTGATTTTCCCCCCTCTGTTCTCTCTCGGATATTGCATACAAGGCAGTTTGTCAACAACTGAAGCTCAACATAGACAAAACTGAGGTGTTTTTTTTCCCTCTTGTATCTTTTCCACCATTCTCCATTATTATCAACACAAGTAGTTTCTCCATTGTAAAAGTCTGCAACTTAGAATGACCTTCAATTCCTTTCCCCATACACAGTTGCAAACAGATCTTGCCTTCTTCCCCAAAGTATCTAGAACCTGCTCTCTTCTTTTCTGCACCAATGCCATAATCACCCTCCATGATATCTACAACTTCCTTTTTTCCAGTTATCTTGATCCCACCCACCAAAATCCATCCAGCATTATGCCTCTAAAGTCATCTTCCAGCACTCTGACCAGAAGAATCCTCTCTTTGAAACCTGTTAGCTCATTGTCCTGTTAGCAGGGTCAAACTTGTTCTCTTTCAGAAGGCCCTCCACACTAACTCTACCTTTATCTCCTACGCTGCGTCACAAACGATGCTATTCTTGACGCCTCTCTTCCTTCTGATGCCCCCTCCTCAGCATCTTTCTCTATACCTCCCCAGGTATGGAATGTCCTTCTAAAGCCATTTTGCCAACCCAGCATACATACAAACCATCAACTTCCATTTAAATCCCTCCTGAATAATCACTTCTGCAATTTCTCCTACGAGTTAACATTACATATGTAAAAATAAATGCAGTTGTGCACTTGCCATTGTCAATACCAAGTAACCCTATGATTATGTTGCTGGAACCCATGTCCTCCCACAGTCCTGACCAGTCCTGTTGTTTTGTTTCCCCATCCACAGGGCAGGCTGGAAATTTTACTGTAAGCTGTTCCTGGCAGGGACCTCTTCTTTTATAGGTCACGATAAAGTTCCTAACACATTCCTGCATGATGGTAAAAAAAAACCCAAAACCTTAAATTACGGATCATGAGAGGCAGGAAAAACTCCTTTAATATCTCAGTAAAAGGACATAAAACTCAACAATATTGTGCATCTATACTGGGTGGGGATTGAAAAAGAATGGAGACATGTTGATGGTCACCACATCAGACCATTGCATGGTCTTTAATACTGAATATGGGAATCCACAAGTGAATTTAACAATTCAGTCATACAGCTAATAAGAGAGTGTACCTTTATTTTAACATGTGCACTGCACTCGTGCAGTAGATACAATGCCAGCAGTCTTCTTTCAGCACAGTCAAATGACTACCAATCAAGATTTTAAATATTTAATCACATTTCTTGGTGGAAGCAGCATTTAGTGCAAAGAATAAAAACCATTTTTTCAGTCTCTGTTTCCATGTGTAGTGAGGCACTCGTCCAACTATGTCCCAACTGGCTTTAAATGTAAGATGTTGTTCAACTATAGCAAGCTTCATCTGAAATTCACATGAAGCTGATTTTGTTTAAGTTTACACTACAGCAATAAGAAATAAATAATGAATGACAGTGTTTTAAACAAGGCAGTAATGTAAAAAGAAAAACAGCTGTGTTCAGTGTTTGCCAGTTTGTTTTCTACTACATCTATCTCTAAGAAAGTCTACATAAAAACATTCCGAATCAAAAGAGTTACACTCCCCACCCTCTTTTCACAATATCAATATAAGAGGAAAAATTGTCATATGTATTGATCAGCTTTCAAAACAATGCTTCCTCCCACCTCCCCATCACCCATCAATTTAAGACTCCTCTCCCTCACTGAACATTCCAGGGACTGATTTCACAGCATCTTTCCACTTTCAAACAGCTCTAATTCCATGTATCTATGCAAAACAAAGCATGTCTTGGTGCTACAAACCTATCAGGTGTATTAGATCATGTTCTAATCCACAAGCTTGTGGAGGATGGGGGGTGTACGTGTCTAGAACCACTCCAAACACCAGGACATGGGCTATCTTAAACCTCACTCCTGCATGCATCCATGCACGCACACTTAACCTTACTTACATGAGTCATCACAACCAAGTCAATGGTACTACTCATGCATGTGAAGTTAAGCACGTGTTTTTGCAGCATCAGGGCCATATATAATCCCACTGACTTCAACCTTCAGCCACAAATGCACAATTACAACTGTTCAGGGTCTAGCAGTATGGTCACTACAATGTTCTGTGCTCTGGATGTGATACTGCCACGAATGCCTAGGATCAGGAGACTATTCTGTTGGTGGGACTGCACAGGCTCTAAATCAAGGAGTGATTTGACCCCAGGCGTATGAAATCAGTAATGCCGCTTGCAATCGCTTAAAGCAGTAACTTAAAACAGGGAATACAAAGAACTTCACATAGCTTCCCAAGTTAAAGTGGTCCCTCTAATAGCATAATCATACATACAAAAATATACACCAAGTGAAGAGCAATGGGGATTTTTTTTTTGCAAGGGTTCTAATTAATATCATTTTGGATTTCTTCACAGTCTATTTACAGTTCGCTAGTAGTTTTGACACGATAAAACACATCAGTTGTACTGTTTCTTCAGAGTGTAATAATTGAAAATTAGTTTTTTGACAATCTGAATTCACTGTTAATGCGGGGGAGGGGGGGGAACCACTTCACCTCAAACTACAGTACATGGGAAACCTGGTGTTTAAAGATAGTCTCATTTTGGTCCACAATCTCAGATCCTCAGGGAGGGACACTGAATTTTTTTATTCTCTCTTTCAGACATACCAAAGGCTTAGACTTCTTACCTCCTCTGAGGTGGAATCTTTTTAATGTTCTGCTTACAAATAAAGTTGGCAATCGGTAAATAGCAAACTTTTACAAAAATATAATTTCAGATGATGTGCAGAAATATTGAAGGGAAGAAATTTTTTCCTTAAAAAAATCCCACAAAAAATAATGCACCCTTCCTTCCATTGGAATTTTGACTTACCAGTGAATACCATGTCTGGGCCTAATTCTGAATTAGTGTCACTGTGGACACCTGACTCCCTATGATCAAAGTTTAACCTAGTGAAGTGAATACATTTGTTTCAGAACACATTAACTATGAATGAACAAGGACCTAAATCACTCTCTCTCTTTTCTTCCCTTTTACGCGACTTTCATTCTCTATGGACATAATGTTCTGCCATAAAGCTAATGGGTGTCTGCCTACTAGAAGCCTCATTACACATTTCAACATCTCACATTCCGGTGGGAATGAAAATAGGTTTTAATTTTCAAAGTTATGGTGCTGAAAATACCTCTATAACCTACTCTTAATCCATATTAAAATCAAACTAATAAATGTGACAGGAGCTAAGTAATTCTAAGTGGTGACAGGTGAGAGCTTTGTCTGCTGAAGAGACTACAGCAGCATGATGAATGAAACTAAAGCGTAAACAAATGAAACCTCAAATTAGCTCCTCCCCTTTATAACTAAGGACATAGAGTATTCTTTTAAAAAGTTATGCCCTTCACATTTTCTGTAATGGAAGCACAGTGGTATTCACTTAAGAGAAACCCGCGGTCCTTTAAAAGCACCATAATCTATAAGTGAGTTAATATCTGGAGAAAAAAAATACAGGGACCACCCTCAGGAAAGAAATGTTAAAGATGTCTTTTTTTAATCAGTTTGTGAAGATCTACAAAAAAATAAAAAGGATCACATTCTAAAGGTTCAGTGCATTCAGCAGCTATAGTTTTGCTGCTAATTCATCTTTAAGTTGACTTTCAAAAATAACACCCTACCTCATCAAAATATACATTTTCCATTTGCTTTTAAATTAAAATAATAATAAAAAACATTTAAAGAATTCACAATCAATAGCATGACTAAGTTTCAGGATCATCTACAGCATATAATTTAAAGGTTCAAGATGCCAATATGCAGCACGCGGCAAGCCTATATGCTCCATGCAGCACACAATTAGAATATCTTGATCTTCACACTTCAGTTCTCGTCTTCCAAATGGTGTAGAACACCCATCTGAAGAAAAAAAAAGTCAAGGAACAAAGCAAACTGTGTAGTATATTGTCAAAGAAGCACTTTTAGAACTAAAGTGAAATAAATCCCCAAATAACCCCTGTTTATTATAGGTCAGAAAGATAGGGTGGGTAAATCCCCAACATTCCTTCTGGATCCCAGGAAGTAGGACCCCTTTGACACATAGGGGTAGATGCCATTTTTGTGAAGTACCTCTTTGCCTCACACTCATGTTTTTTATTTAGTATCATGGATTTTTCCTGTAGTTATATGGAAAGATTTGTTCCACAACTGCCATGACTTTTACTTACAGTTTCTGTCATTTCTGTCCCTTTCTTACTTTGCCTGCCATCACACTTTCTTGGTTTTGATCTTGGGTATTCCTTGTAATGTTTCCCTCTTCTTGTTGTACATTGGGCTGGAAGCAGTTAGCACAACATTTTGTTCTGCTGGCAGCAGATTCTGGCCCCTTCTTCATGAGTGCAGAGGGATCCAGATACAGCACAACCAACACACTTCCACTGTGCAGAAGATGTGAAGAGGCAGCGTACCTCCGGAATGGCAAGGAGAAGTGATCTGCTTGAACTCCCTGTTTTCTGTTATTCATGGGGTATGACGAAAATTAGATCCACTTCTGTGTAAATCTACTTGCCCCCCTGTGGCATGGGAAGGAGGGAGGTAAGGCGAAGACTAGGGCGAAGTTTAGGATGAGAGTAGTATGCATTGCTCTGCAGCACTAACAGATGACAGTGATCTAAACAGAGTACAGACGGAATTTCCTTCCCATTCTTACGTCAACTTTTCTGGAATACTTATTAGTTTTAATATCTAGTTTTCCTTTTTTTTTTTTTAGAATAAAATGTATGCTGTTCACATTAATGCATACCAGAAGTCTAAGTTAAACGAACAAAAGTAATGTCCTGCAGACATGCTGGAGGCTAGTGTGAAGGCAGCATGACTCCTGCTGCCCTTATTAGCATTTCTGTATATATGGTGGATTATCTTGTCATGTCGACAGTTAGACAGAATGAATGAAAACTTGCCCTTTATAAGAGCTGTTCACTTGGAAGCCTGATTATGCCTACTTAGTAGCCAGAATTAACAGAATTAGCTTTAGTGGCATTTCACGTCAATTACCTCACCGGAAACATTTAAATATACTTTCCAGAGGAATGAGGTAGCACTTCTTGCCATAGTTCATGTACAAGCATTTTGCAATTCTACTGCACAAACAACATAACAAACACTTAAAGTCTTTCATACAAAATACACCCAAACCATTTAGAGAGTTAAATTAAGCAAAGCATGGCTTATATAATAGACAGTGAAAAATATTGTTTACTAAATACATTAAAGCTGTTAGTCATAAGGGTAAAGCCAAAAGAGATGGCATTTATGCCTTTTCTATTTGTCTTAAAGATGCTTTAAGATGCAATCTGAATATTGATGGATAGTTGGCAAGGTCAAGAGAAACAGGAAGATCGTTCCAGAGGGCAGGGCTTCAAAACAGAAGGCTCTGGAAACAACTGTACCAAGATAGTACACAGGAACAGAAAGGAAGCTGTACAGGGAGAAAACACACTGAGACAGAGGCAGACTGTGGCAAAACCCACTCAACACTTTAAAAACCAAGCAGAGCAGACCTAAGTATGCAGGAAAAAGTGGGCAACACCAAGCGAGAGTCTGGAGAGAGAAACTCTAGGAGATTACAGAGGAGGAGCTGCAATAATCAAGGCAAGCGCAATCCTTTCAGGGCAGACCACCCATGAAGATGCCTCTATGGAGGTGAAGACTTGGGCAGCCTTTTCATGCCTCAAACCTCTTCCCTTGATGAGGGGAGAGGGAAAAAAATACAAGCTCAGAGGAAAGATTTCCTGACCCTCATTCCTCTGTTTTTCCACAGGAGGTGGCTATTTAGACCAAGGAGGGAAAATAATCATCAAGGTGAAGGGACAGAGACAAAGACAAGTTGAAGGGATGAGACTTTGAGGGGAGGGAGGAGCAGCTTGTCCTGGGCCTTGAAAATCCTGGCTGAGTCCCTGGCTCCTTGATTTTTCATTCCCCGGGTTTATGAGTTTATCCTGTGGAGGTATACTCCACAACTGACTACTTTATAGGAGAGTTAAGAAACAACTGGCCCAATTTTGAAAGGTGCCGGGCCCCTCTCACAGGGACATCAAATGGGAGCTGTGGTTTCATGGCACTTTTAAGCCATCCTCTCCCCAGCCCCCTACTACAGTAGTTCACTTCCTGTTTAGTAATTACAAAACGTGTTTAGATTAGGGCATTTAAAACTGTTGCCTTGTTCGTTTAAAGAAAAGAACTATTCAGTTCACTCCAACCCAGCAAACTGGGGTTGTTTGATTTATTAATCATGCAGGCTCAACCTTTTATATTTGTCAAGGATACAATTCCATGTATGAAGGTACGCATACAGTTTCCTTTGAGAACTCCACAGGGCAATAAAGCCTGCCAAGCTGTTCTTCATAGAGGGTCAAGGCTTCAGCCAGATTGATACAGTTTCCCTGAGAGGAGGACAAAAACAAACAAAATACATCAAGTCCTAGTTACAATGAAGTAAAGAAAAATTACAGGTGCATAGGCACAAACACATTATACATTAATTCTAGGCTGCTCTGCACTACTGAGATATGTTTGAGCTCTTCTGAATACACAGTGCTTCCAATGTCAAATGCAAGATGAAGTCTGAATAACTTGTTTTTCCATCTCACTTACCCTTTCATGTAAAGACACCTACCCAATCACAATGTGTAATGAATTTGTAAGTACTAGAGGATTGTCTGACTCCCTTCTCATTAGCAGGAGCATTCACTGCATCAGTGCTTCCAATTACAGCAGACATTAATGGTATTTATATGAACAGCATCTACTCCATAATCATTTTCTTTATGATTGTTTCCATACATTAGTAAACAGCATTATAAGTCAGGTTTTTCTTAATTAAAATCTTAATCAGACTATGTTGTATGAGTTAATCTACGTTTAACAATTTAATCTACTCATCCATAAAACAATATGTTGAAACAACAGAGATTCAGCAGCGGGATTTCTCCCTTACCTTTAGTTCCTTTGTGTCACATTACTGAAATGCAGGTGCTTCCCAAAGAATACTTTTTTTGTATCTAAGCAACCAACAGCAGTTTCTCCCCTCCAAAAATATTAGCAATTATTTGCTGAGCAAAAGAAAGTAAAATCTAAATGACCTGCTATTATTTCCCCTCATAACACTATCGCCAAGACACCACCACCTCCACAGGAGGACAAACTAAAAACCATATTCTTCCATTCCAAGTAACGAACTCCACAACAACCACCCACCCCAACAAGCCAGGCAGTTCCTGGGGTATACAACCTTTTATGAGATTAACTTGAAAAACTGAAAAGCCATGGTTTAAGAATCATACTCTTCAACAGGCAATTGAGAAAGTGAGATATTAGGTCGCCATGTAAAGAGGGTGGTAAGTAGAAGTCATGCAGACACTTCTCTGTACCTGGTTTGAAAAAAATTAGGGATAAGTCAATCCTTTCTGAACATCTCAGGAAAAGAAGGTAAGTCCATAGTATAGGCTATTATTTTAGGTGGTTCTGCAAGTCTAAGAAAGAGGTCCATATCAAAAATGTATGTCATTTGTTCCATGGTAGCCATCCCACTTGTGGATTTTGGTACCAATTGTAGAATTGAAGGCAGGACAACCAATTTTGAAGCAGTAGATGCTCTGCCATTTTAACAAAGTGCTCCAATAACAATTCCCCATTTAAGCACATGTACATACTTGCAGTTCATTTGTTTTCCCAGCTGAACAAAAACATGCTCTCTCATCACTTTAACCAGGAAATGCTGTAATGTTGCTAGATAAACAACTTTATTCAGTGACATTTGCTGGAAATGTTATATTTTGTTCCTGAAAGATATACTGAGCATACTGACAGTCCAGCCCAGGCTTGTACTCACTGAGGGGACATCGGATTAAGATTCAGCAGAGGCATTTCCTCCTTCGAGAGACAGATACAAACACACCTTACATTTGGTGCAATCTGCTCATTCTAAAGTTCTAGGTTTTTTTCCTTTTGTTTATTTTTAAAGGGTTCTTCAGAAGTATTTTTATGACTCCCAGAGATAAGTCATCTGACAGGGATAGTTTAGCAGCCCCCAAAGACTCCATCAGAAACAAGAAAATCTTCATTTCAATTTGGTTGTGCTGGAGATTTACCAAATAGCTTTCCAGATGGTTTCCAGGAGTCCCATTCAGCACATCCCTGTTAGAGAAAAGTCAACTGGGGAACTAATTCAGGATCTCTACTGTCTCAAACAATCAACAGTTTCCTCCACAACATGTATATATTCTATTTTAAAGAAACATCTAAGAAAATGGTTGTCATAAATATAAAGGGAAGGGTAAACACCTTTAAATCCCTCCTGGCCTGAGGAAAAACCCTTTCACCTGTAAAGGATTAAGAAGCTAAGATAACCTCGCTGGCACCTGACCAAAATGACCAATGAGGAGACAAGATACTTTGAAAGCGGGGAGGGCGGGGAGAGAAACAAAGGGTTCTCTCTGTCTGTGTGCTTTTTTTTGCTGGGACCTGAGCAGGAATGCAGGTCAGAACTCCTGTAAAGAGTTAATAAGCAATCTAGTTAGATATGCATTAGATTCTGTTTTGTTTAAATGGCTGATAAAATAAGTTGTGCTGAATGGAATGTATATTCCTGTTTTTGTGTCTTTTTGTAACTTAAGGTTTTGCCGAGAGGGATTCTCTAATGTTTTGAATCTGATTACCCTGTAAGGTATTTACCATCCTGATTTTACAGAGGTGATTCTTTTACTTTTTCTTCTATTAAAATTCTTCTTTTAAGAACCGGATTGCTTTTTCATTGTTCTTAAGACCCAAGAGTTTGGGTCTGTGTTCACCTATGCAAATTGGTGAGGATTTTTATCAAGCCTTCCCCAGGAAAGGGGGTGTAGGGATTTTGGGGGGAAAGACGTTTCCAAGTGGGCTCTTTCCCTGTTATTTTTGTTAGACGCTTGGTGGTGGCAGCAATAAGGTCCAGGGACAAAAGGTAAAATAGTTTGTGTCTTGGAGAAATTTTAACCTAAGCTGGTACAAATAAGCTTAGGGGGGTTTTCATGCAGGTCCCCACATCTCTACCCTAGAGTTCAGAGTGGGGAAGGAACTTTGACATGGTGGCAGAACGGTGGGATTAACTTGAAATCATTTTGAGATCAATTTGAACCAGAAGCACAGATTTAAAGGTGTTTACCCTTCCCTTTATATTTATGACAATGGTCTATAACAAAAAGTCTATTGGTTCTTTACAGTCTTATGCCCAAGTAGAATATTTCGTTATTCCACACTAGAAAACACTCCCTTTATTCCTCAAATCAATCTTACGTCTGGACTCTTATGTTAGCATTCAGCAGAGTATCTGAGTGAACCTTATACTTCAAAAATACTCAATTGGAAGACACTAAACCCTGCTTTAGATGTCATCTGTTGACACGCTAAGAATGCTAAAATCAAAAGAGGTTAGCTTTGGCTGGTCTGCTGAGGTCTCTGAGCATTACAGCCCTTGGTTAACGAAATTCCCTTTTATTATGAGTTACATAGACGGTAAATGCAAGGTTTTTCTTTTGCTCAGTTTTCTCCTCAATAGATTAATACAAGAACTCTTTATTGGCACACTCTTGCTAAAGGCAGATTTGCGATCTCTAATCTTTGGGGTCAGCTTAGTAAAATTTTACCCCTGCTGCAATAGACTAGACCTGTACAAGAAATATCAAGGGGTGGGTGGGTGGGTGTGTGTGTGTGTGAGAGAGAGAGAGAGAGAGAGAGAGAATGAATGAATGAATGAATCATAGGGGGCACCTCAAAAGGTGTTCCTTCGTCAAGGAACAAACATAGCTACATAGGACTTAGACTTGTATGAAACACAAAAAATCCAGATGGTCCAAGTGAGAAAACAATGAACAATAACACCCGAGCTGGCATTTATTTATATATATATATATATATATATATATATATACACACACACACAGGGCCTGTACTGGAGATTTCCAAGAAGGGGATGAATCCTTTCTCCAGATTTGCAGACCTGCACCGGAATCACTACTGCATCCTCAGCCATGCCACTCCTTCCCCCCCCAATCACAATGGCAGGTGATCAACAGAGTTGCAGACTCAGCTCCCTTATTTGCTCCTTGTCTGGATTCTGCCGACTGCACAGAGGCACAGGGAACCCAGGACCACACAGGTAAGTAGATATGGTTATCAGCTATCTAGAGGAGAACTGGAACAGCCAAACTTCCATCTAAATAGATAAAGCTACTTACTCTGTCACTTAAACAAAAGGCAATGCTGCTTAACTTCATGTGGCAGGAAGAGAGCTTACATTTTGCAGACCTCCAGTCACTACAAGCAGAAGCATGAACTAACAGATCTTCAACTCCAGTTTCAGTAGCAACAATAGCTTTTTTACCATTTTTTAATTTCCAACGGATGTGTCACATTTATCATAGCAGACAAAAAACAGGAACTTATATGTAATGGTATAATCAAATCTTACTGACGTAATAACGTCTGAGCAAAAGTCCCTAAAAATATGTTCATGAGAAGAACTAAGCCTCAACATTGTCACTATTTATTGTGAGTAGCACTCATAACAATAGACCATTAGTCTTAATAACATAAGAGAGTCATCATTAAACAGACTCTTGGCTGCATTCTAATCTTTCAAGAATTTTAAAGAATTGGATAATTCAACAACCAGCACCAGCTTCACAGTTTCTAGAATGACCTTCTCATTACATGCCCAAAAAGCTACCCATCATAACCCTAGAAGATGTATTGCTTTTGACCTTTACATCTTAAATTTGCATGGAAAAGAGACAAAGGCAAAAAAGCCTAAAATAACAAACACTGCCTAAGGAAAAGCAATTTTTTTCACCTGTTTTGAGAAACTTTTGGAGTAGTCTGAATACAGAGATTTAAAAAAAAAATTAAGCAAGGTATCTTTTTTTCCTTCCAGACTACTTGCATGATTTGTACCTGACTGGAAAGACGTAAAATACTACCACTGCTATATCTGGTTCTCATTCTAAAGACTTAAATGTCACCCTTTTTTCTAAAAGTCCTCTTATCTGAAGGTGAGGATCAAGCTCTTTTAATGACTCTGATGACAAAAACCAAGGTGGATAAAAATCAGTGGGTTTTTTTTTTTAAAAAATAAATTAAAACAATCGGGTTTTATTTAAATCAGATTTTTTTGATAAAATGCTTTTCGATGAAAAACCTATCTCAAGATAGTTTTAATTAAGATACATTATAGCTCAAAGATATCATCATGGAATAGGGATTATAAATTCTAACTGATAGTATGAGACAACATATTCATGTAATGTTTAAGAAAAGTTTTGTAAATGAGTTCCAATAGTTTGTGGATTAGGGACCCAATCTTATGGCGTTTCAGGGGCTTCTGCATAGACGATTTAGGCTAATCTACCCAATGGGACTCAGTGCTCAGTCTAGAAGATACCATCAAAGATGCTTAGTTTTGCAGCTCTCAAACTGTGGATTTGTGTCTCCAGAGATAACATGCTTGTTAACAACAAAAATGTTGATAGATAGATAGGATGGATAGATAGATAGGATAGATAGATAGGATAGATAGCCTATTGTCCCTCTGCACATTTGTGTACACAAAGTCAATCCCTTACCTCTCTTTAAAAGTGCAAAGTTTCAGAAAGTTCAATGAATAGAAGATTGTTGGAGGCAGAATAGATCTGGACAAGCAGAAGAAGTCTGGAGATAAATGGGAGAAGTGAGGGACAGGCAGTACAAACAAAAGTGGAACTGTTTGAGCGGCATATTCCAGAAGTCTTGAGGTCTTTCTGAGTGTAGCCTTCGTTGATTTGAGATCTACCATACCATTCTCTCACTAGAAGGGAAAACCTCTAATGGCAGCAGGCCATAAAAGAGAGCCAGTTTGGGAATATTTTAATGAAGTTCTTCTACGTGTGGATAAGACAGGAATGCGTGCAAAATGCAAACAGCGCAACAAATAATGCAAGGCCTGGTGATGTTCTCCTCCTAATACAACATGGCAAGAAAATCCTCCAAATATTAATGATTAACCTGTTGAATTGGAGATAGTTCACCTCCCCGTGACTTCATAAATATCTGCTTCAATTACCTTTGGTAAATGAAATAACCAAACAATCATTCATTTTCTGATATAGCTGTAAAACTAATCTGAAAAGTTTTCAAAAATAAATCACTTTAAAAAATATATAGTGTACCTTCCAAAAATGAAACCTACATCTATCTCCAAGTTGTGTAGAATATGTATTAAGGTTATAACAACCAACAATAATGCACTTTTATGTAGAAATCCATGATTAAATTGAGTCTTCCTGACTAGTAATTTAAATCAATTTGAAACAGAGTTAATTAACGCAGCACTTTCAAATGATCTTTCACATACAATATTCATATGTTTTGCTAAAGTATTACAGTGTTTTGTTTTTTGAGAACAGACTTTACTTAAGACACCAATCAGAATTTTATTATTGTGTTTCTTCTTGGAAGACAATTTCTAATTTGTTAAAAAATAGCTCTAATTTAATATAAGCTTATTTTTGGAGACAGACATAAAAAAATCAGCCCAAACAACAGACACATGTAATTAGAAGAGACTGAACCAAGCAGATCTTATATTTAATCTAGTATAGTTGAGCAGTTTCTTTCAAAACTATTTCCTCCATGTGGCAGGACCAGATAATAACTAGAAAGCAAGCCCAACCTGTCTGTTTTGACTTTGGGAATGAAAAGGTATGAAACAGTTTCTTTGCTTCCTGCTATTACAAGGATCCTCTCTACTATGGAGTATTTGAAACAAACCTGAAAGTGTTCAGAGGAGTTTGGAAGGGAGATAGGGAGAGATGTCATCCCACCTTTATTTTATTGTACCTTGATTTTTTGCATTTACTGTAAGTTCTATGGATAGAGTAAAGAAAGCTTTCTGTCTTACAAAGTATTTTTTTAATCATCATCTTTTACCCTTAAGATGCTCACTTTCAGTTTGCTGGAATGCCAAAGAGAGTTGGGTAAAACAGTGATCATTAAAACTGAAATGATATTTCATTTACAAATGCACTCTTGATTACACAGCCCAAGATTGCACATCACATTGCAATGTTTCATACTTATTTCTGAACAGGTTTATGACTACTATAGGTATCAGGAAATGGAAAAGAAGAGATTTATAAAAGGTAAGAGTTGGGTACTTTAACTTAGCACAACTGTATAAAGCAATACACTGAAGAGACTATTGTAGTACTCGTTTAGTAACCTATTATTATCCAGAGGACTGCAATGGTTATTTGGTTCAGCTGTCCTTTACCAACCATATAATTTTGTTTTGACATCAGATTGAATGAGAGTACCAAAACAGCTTGTGTGTGTAATTTAAGATTCACAAATAGAAAATAGTGCTTGGTAATTTATGGAACATACCACCATTATGGAGGAAGTTTAATGGTGAGACCAATAAGGCACACAATGACAAAAAATATATCCATCTATCTATATATATTATAGACTAGTTTCCCAGACTGTCATCTTAGTATCCTATCCCTTCTCCTGTCTTCATATATGACAGAGGAATCACTATAGCCAATGTGGCAAACAAATTACAGGAAAGAACAAAACACTTCAGTATGTAATTTCTACATTTTGTCAAACCCACAAACTCCCACCTCTCAAATCAAGACTTGCCCTAAGAGTGGTCAGACACATTCCATTTTACTGTATTTTTAACACCCTCTTTGAATTGAGGTATATAGAAATGTACGTTTTATATTGCTTTTGTTTCAAAGTAGTTGTCTACTTTTATTTAACAAGCCAAAAACAATACAAAAAACACTGCCTAGAAAATTTAGATATGGCCATTACAATAATCAAACAAATTATCTAAAAACATCCCCTCCTCACTAACAGTTGACAGGCAACTAGAACAGTTTAATCAATTGTAGCAAAAGGCTTCACTTAGATTACTTCCAGGTTGCAGTTATGATGCCAGGTTAGAGCAAATTTAGGAGAGTTCCTGCACCACCGAAATTATTCAGACAGGGATCAAGACTAACACACAAATGACCATCTTCAGTCAGACAGGGAAAATAGTTAAAAAATTAGTGTAGGTTGAAGGAACACAATTCAAGGGTGTAGCAATACACTTTTTCTTCCATCTAGCCATTTTGTATTCAGTAACGGGCGATATTAGACAAAGCCAGAGGCTTCATTCCATCTCACTTATACTGAGTTTAATGCAGTTTAAACAGGTTAAGTGATGGAATTACTCCTCTTTTATATGGTAATATGTGAGATAAGAATCAGGCCCTTAATTTTTCCCCTTTTTGTTCAGCAAAAGTGTTCAGCACACCATAGAGTTGGAGAAGTCTTTTCTATTTTGTTCTTTAACCGTCTTGAAGGAAGCTTTCCCAATTTATTTTGGTTTTGGCTTTTTCTTTATAGGTGCCATGATGAGATAGCTCTGCAGTTTTCTGAACAGGAGAGTACCTAACATGATTTGTAACTCTCAAGCATATTAGACATGGGGAATTTTAAATAAGCTTACTTGAATTGTAAAAAGACTACATATTTCTATACAGTAAGATTTAAACATCCCTTGCATTCTTACATGGATTAGAATACGTACACCTTTCACTGTCCATGCCTTTCTCCAAATGTAAACTGTCTCAACTCTTAGAGACTGTAAGCTCTTTGGGACACAGGCTATCATGTATAATATGCACAGTGAAGAACTAGCCAGGCTGACCTCGAAGCACTATTGCAATATGAATAGCGAATCCAGAGAGCGTCAAAACTTTTCATGAAAAGGTTGTCCCTTTCTTATGCACCATACCCCACCCCACCTCCAGGAAGTTACTCAAAAACCTTCAACCAGCTCCAGTTAAATCCCCACTACATAAACAATATTAGTGTCAATACTTCCCCAAGTCATATTCTAAGATAAGCCTATCCCTTGCAACATTTTTTCTTTCCTCTGCCACATAAGCACATACCCTTCCACCACGCTTTGTGTGGTAGCAGCCAGGTTTCCTACTAAAAGGAAACAGGAAGGGTAACATCAATAGCTCTTTTCTTAATGGGACTAGGACAAAGGAAAGAGTTGAATTCGGCCAATATTCCCTTTCCCTTTTATTTCAGCGTGACAAAGGGCCAGAAGATATCTATTTTATAGCAAGACAGAAAATCATTTTGGCTAAGTGTATGTGCGTGGTGGGAGATGGGGGCAGTTATCAAGAAATAAGTGAGCTGAATCGGTTCAAAGGAGGACTCTGCAGTGTTTTATGAAAATACAGTTCATTTTGCAAATTGGATACAATTAACTTAGGCTTGAATAGAGACTGGGAGTGGTTGAGTCATTATACAAAGTAAAACTATTTCCCCTTGTTTATTCCCCCACCCGCCCCCCGTTCCTCAGATGTTCTTGTTAACTCCTGGACATGTGCTGGAAATGGCCCACCTTGATTATCACTTCAAAAGGTTTTCTCCCCCCCCCGCTGGTAATAGCTCATCTTAAGTGATCACTCTCCTTACAATGTGTATAATGAACACCCATTTTTTCATGGTCTGTGTGTATATAAATCTCCTCACTGTATTTTCCACTTTATGCATCTGATGAAGTGAGCTGTAGCTCACGAAAGCTTATGCTCAAATAAATTGGTTAGTCTCTAAGGTGCCACAAGTACTCCTTTTCTTTTTGCCAATACAGACTAACACGGCTGCTACTCTGAAAGAAATACCTATAACTGGAGGTTCTTGAGATGCATGGTCCCTATCCATATTCCATATGTGGGTGTGCATGGTGCACATGTGTACCCATGTGTGGAACACACACAAACATACATAGGAACCATGCCTCAAAAGTAGTAGTGTTGGTCAGAAGAATTTTGAAAGAACAAACTGACAAGAAATTACACACACACACGAGCAGCTATGAGGCAATGGCCCAACGGGTCTGAAGAATCTACAAGAGCAGACTTCTAATATATTGGAGAGTGGCTGCGAAGGAGCAACATGACAGATGGCGGCGTGGGGGAAGAAATCTGATCCTCACGACAGTAGTTAGTGGAATGCACAAAAACCCACCATAAACATTCTGAGAACATTTTTATCTGGATGGGAAAGATGACCCAGACAAGGAAGTGCAGTTCCCATACAAAAATATTTTTGAAGTATTCATTTCATAAACAGGCTCAAGATGACAGCTATTGGCTGAGAAGGTTAGATCGGCAGGGCAAGTATCTGGCATCAAGAATAGTGGCTATCAGTTAAAATGGTTGGGTTATACAAAACAGCCAATGACTGACAATAAAACAGCCATCATACAGCAGCTGTTAGAGACCCTTCCAGCAGGTTTGGACAGCATGGAAAAAGGTAGTTTTGAGGCAGTCAGGACAACTCTGAGTGGGATTTTCAAAAGCACATAAGTGATTTAGGAGTGGGATGGTTTTCAACCTTTTTTCATTTGCAGGCCCCTAAAAATTTTCAAATAGAGGTGCAGACCCCTTTGGAAATCTTACACATAGTCTGCGGACCCCCAGGGTTCCACAGATCACAGGTTGAAACCAACTGACTTAGGCAATTTTGAAAATCCCACCCTATTCCTTTAAGAAAAGGATATTTTACCCTGCATGGAACAGAAACATGGCCCAAACAGCATCGTAAGTAGTTAGATCTGGAAAGAATGACAATATGGGACTCAGTCAGGAGGTCCCAAGTTCTAAGATTGGTCAACAACTCAGGGCTCTATCCTTCAAGATCCTGAGAAGGGTACTCAGCACCGCATAGGACCAAGCCCTCACCATGTAGCCTTTGTCAAATCAGTTAACTTCTCTGCTTCACAGAAGAGGGAATGATGAAAGAAACAGTAATTACACCATGGGCCAACCCTTTAAACCCTTAGCACCTCATGCATTCCTATTCAAATCAATGGGACTATGTTCAGTAGTACGTCTTCGGGCCCCTTTTGCTTCTTTATGATATATAAAGGACTGAAAGGGTCTCTCCCCACCTCACAACATGCTGGGGGAAGTTGTTGGCTTGCTTTTTTGCACTGGAGATTCAGATCCTGTATATGCTGCAGAACTATGATGCCTGAGGAACTACTGAAAGAGTGAGGTTATAAGAGCCAAGAGTCCAAGCTGAACAACTGAGAGGAAACTGAATAGTTTTCATGTGCTGTACACGGGTGTCAAGCATATTCAGAGATAAAAAGTCACACTATCCTACCGCAACTATTAGCCACGTTAAAAATTTAATCCTCTCTTTTCAAACTCAACTTCCAACTTATATATATCTTCTTACTATATGTTCCATTCTATCCATCCGATGAAGTGGACTATAGCCCACGAAAGCTTGTGCTCTAATAAATTTGTTAGTCTCTAAGGTGCCACAAGTACTCCTGTTCTTTTTGCGGATACAGACTAACACAGCTGCTACTCTGAAACCTGTCTTCCATATCTATCTACAATATAAAAACAAATCCTACAACTAGCCAAGTCTGTCCTAGCACTTTTGTTAATGCAAATAAATCCTCAAAATTCTCTCACACAAAACTTTTCCGTAGACTCTGGTGTGCTGAGAAGTTGCTAGCCAATATTAGTCTTTTGTCTCCACCTAGTGGTACAAGATCATACTGCACAATACTCATAGATTATCTAAGGCAGTAGTTCTCAACCAGGTGTACATGTAGGGTACTCTGGGGGTACTCAGAGGTCTTCCAGGGGGCACATCAACTCATCTAGATATTTGCTTTTTATGTAGCCTGTTGTAAAATGAGGCACTAGTGAAGTCAGTGCAAACTAACATTTCATACTGCTCTATACACTGAAATGTAAGTACAATATTTACATTCCAATTAATTTATTTTATAATTGTATGGTAAAAATGAGAACGTAAGCAATTTTTCAGTGACAGTGTGCTGTGATACTTGTATTTTTATGTCTGATTTTGTAAGCAAGTAATTTTTAAGTGAGGTGAAACTTGGGGTTTGCAAGACAAATCAGACTCCTGAAAGGGGTCTGAAAAGGTTGAGAGCCACTGCTGTAATCAGTCTCCGAATGTCTAAGGAATGATCAAGCTGGGGAATGGAAAGCATGTGAAGAAAAATTTGGAAAGAACAAGTATACTTTGAGAAGGTTGGGAGGGCAGTGTAACTATGTAAATCACAGCTATAAAAAGAATGTAAAGATACAAGCTCATTTCTACCCTTTTTCATGATATATTCCTGGTACAATAGAGCCTCCTGCCAAGCCTAGAAAAATACCCCTGCTTTGTTTAAAAACATAATGAACAAATTTTACATCACAGAACCTGGCTAAATGTTCCCGCGAGCCCTCACTATTAGGCAATTTCGGTTGAGAATAATGTGCAAAATTTTGCAGAAGAAAAAAAAAGAAACAAATGAAGCCTCACTCCATTTTACTACCTTCATTGTGCTCACCCTCCAAAAGACATATGTCTTGTCTGGATAATTCTTCTCTGCACGAACCTGATCCAAAGCCCACTGAAATCAACAGAAAGCCCCCCACTGATTTCAGTGGGCTTTGGATCAGGCCCCAGATGTAGCTCCGTTTGGAGTCTTTCAACTCTAGTTGGCAGTGAAGACCTGAGAGATAAGCAATAGACTGCCTCTGCACATATTTCACAGCTTTCCTGAAGAACACTGATGGACAAACCCCTGGCAAGTTACACCTACAGTTTCATTTATTTCGTGCCCTTTTGTTCATGGAGGAGTATACAGATGTATTATCTGCTCAACACAGTCATGCAGAAACAAGGATTTTGGTGTGCCAAAATTTTCATGAATTTGGAACTTAAGTTATTTAATTAGAAATAGTACCATGTGACCAATTTGAAGGATTGGTGACTTTTTTCCCCCTTCATGCATGTTATACTCTCAAGAGATCAAAAAAACCCTAAGAAATAAGGGAAAAAACGGCAAGTTCTGATTTCAGAACAAATCAAAGCACTGCATATGTACAGCACATAAATTCATGAGACTGAATTAGCCTAGGAACAGTAACTAGAATATTGGAGAAGGGAAAAAAGGATATTACACAGCTAGATGTGGAAGATAAAAATAATTAAGCAACAGCAAGGTACATTCAATTACTATTCTTTCAGACTTTCATCCTGGCTCTGCGGTTTACAATTATTACCACCCCCCTTCTCCCAACACTTCTGTATTTATTTACCTGCTAGTAACTGTTGGTATTTCTTGAACTTCCCTAGCTACTGTCAAGGAGCTATCTATTTGATACTCTTGGGCTCTACATCCTGTGCTTTTGCACTACATAAAACTGTATCTGCAAATGCAGTCTGCTACGCCTAAAGTCGTGCAATACATGTAATTGTACTGTTAGCTTATAGTGATACAGCTGCGGTACAGTATAATCAGTGTGTATAAACTTTTTTCTTCTATATCCAGCACATGTAAGGTAGTTTTTATTTAACTCATAAAACCAAAAATTTTAAATGCTGTTTTTGTGCCTTTTTAATTGAATGCAAATTTCCATCCAAATTCAGCTTAAATGCAAATCACAAGTAAAAAATGAATCTAGTTAATAAGTAATATAACATTCACCATTTTCTAACAAAAAATATAAGAGTTCAGAATCTTACTAAACACATGTTAAGCTATATAATTGCTTGAATTAATGTGTACAGATATAGCGTACCCACTTGGTTTGCATAAAGTTCCTAATTTAGCGTAAAGACTATATTTGGTTGCAAATCAACATGTTTTAATGATTACTATCCCATGAGAATCAATCTTTCTTTAAAAAAAGAAAAGGAGTACTTGTGGCACCTTTTCTTTTTGCAAATACAGACTAACACGGCTGTTACTCTGAAACCAATCTTTCTTTAGGATAACTAAAAAGGTACTTATACAAAACAAGAGGTTTTCAGCTTGCTCATTTAAAAAAAAAAAAAAAAAATCAATCCACCCCCAAGTATATTTGCTTTAAAAAGCATCAAGATACTAAAAAGGTAAACTTTAGCCTAGTGAAATATGTACAAATCATTGCTAACACGTAATCTGACTCTGTAACACAAGCTAGTCATTGAGAAAGTCACACTCCAAAGTAGGTGGAAGGTTTGGGTGTGTAAATGAAGCTATGTTGTTGGAGAAAGTTTGCCCAGACACTGGGAAGAAACAATATTCTAACCAGACAGCCCTTCATCTGACAGCTTTCCCAGTTGAAAGGTTGACTGTACTGCATGCTTGGCGACCCCTACAGCCACTGTTCAAACACCAGCACAAAGCATAGCAGACTCCAGCTGGAGCCTTGTTGAGGCAGCTGGCCAGTAATAAGTAGGAGGTCTACTCCATTATTAGACACCTTGATTTCTGCCGACAAGTGTCTGCTCATTATGGGAAAACCCAAGATGTAACATAGGGAGAAGCGACAAGCCAGAATGAATAGATGGGCAAATAAACCATTACTTTTTCTGGTATCACTTAATACATTATTTTCCAGCTTCAGAGTTTTCAGCTCCCTGGGGAAGGCAATCTCAGTTTTTACAAATGCCTTCTTTGATAAAATGAAGTTATTTTGCTAAGCAAATACAAACGACACCATGCAGACCCAGACAGCAGTCTGAGGCATAGCAAATTGGAGTAACGCTATGCAACAGAATCTATAAACTAAACAACCCTCCACTACCAAACCACATAGACTGGCAAACTGCAATACAGAGACCAACACAAGTCAGCATTTATCAAGACATCATAGTATTCATAGGCTGCAGTTTTCAACATATGCTTAAACTAGGCTCCAATACCATAGTGCTTACTGTTGGTAATGTTGACTTTTACTAAAATAATTAAAATTGGCAGATTCCTCATGAATACGTAGAACCATGGTTACAATTTTACATATTTTACAGTTATAGAAGGCTGATTTTACTATATTTTACAAGTGAAATGAGTTAAACTCTGATGACTGGCTATCAAAAAAAACAAACCAAAAAAACCATTACTACCTCCCCACACACACACACACAACCAGTGAAAGTGTTTGTTTGTTTGTTTTTTTAATACACACAGTGTGTAGATTAAGATCAGTTTGAAAAAAGCCAAACTTTTTCTATGGTGCCTTTATACTTTCTAAAAATAAGTAAATTTCAACTCCTCAGCAGGTCAAGCTGTGTAAGAGCACATGACTCCCGTGCTCAGGACCCTCCATCGGTTACCAGTTAGACTACAGCGCCAATTTAAAGTGTTTCCACTGATCTTCAGATCTGTAAATGGTCAGGATCTAACTACATGAAATTGCCTCTCCATCCCGACAACTTTCCATCATTGGGTTCCTTTGGGATAATGGTGCTTTAAAAACAAAACAAGCTTACCACCCTCCCAACCCCCTGACACACAAACACACACCAGGCCCCCAGAATCTGAGGACCAGAGATAAAGTATTCTTTAAAGGGGAGGGGGTGTCTGTTCAACAAGCTACTAGGGGAGATTAGCCTGAGAAAGTCTGACCAGTTTTAGAATACAACTCAAGACCTACCCATTTGCTAAATACTTCCTATGTCTAACCAGAGCACAAACATTCATACCTGTCTGTCCACTCCTGTATCTGCATACAGAACTAATTTAGAGCAGGCACCTGGGTCAGAAGCATTATTGCAAAACCTACAGTTATAGGGGGGAAAAAAACCCTAGAACAAATTATGTATATATTCTCTTTGTATATGAGAATTAATTTTGTGTCTGCTGCAGATATGGTATCAGTCATCAAAATATGTCCTGCATCCAATAAAAGATGTAGATATTAAACAGACTCTGAGCTTTGAAATGAGATTTCCTATTGTTACATTAAAAGTCATTAGAAAGAACTGTTTAAGCTTTAGACAGCACAATAAGAATGCAACAGTGATTTTAAAAGACTGTATTACACATTACAGTGACCAGATTAAGAGAATAACTCACCTGTACAACCAAGAGGGTCTACAATAATGAAACACATTAAGGTGGGCAATAATGGAAACCAACACAAAATAAGTGGTGGTGGTGGCCGGGGGGCTTTTGTAGGCCAACCTTATTTTTTTGGGAACTTATGCACTGCAATCTAGCATAAAAGCCATTTCCTTTACAAACACCTAGCTTAGACAGACATTAAGTTCACAGACATACCAACAAATGACTTGTTCACCATTCAAGAATTATTGTAGAGTACTAAGTGGAAAAAAAAAATTCAACATACTACAGCTGCATGCTAGATATATTGAAAGACAAGTTATGCTGAGTGCATAGGGAGGGAAAAAAAAAATACCTTAAGAGTTACAGTTCAGATATGTGCTGGAGAACAGAAAATAGCAGCAAACATTTTATGTTTAAAACAATGATAGAAAACTGTATGTGCAGTTATGACTACATATTTGTGATAAGCAGAGTCCAAACATCCCAGAGGAAGAAAAGGGGCTTGAAAGCTCCAAAATAAGCAACTGAATACTGTATACAATACTATTATACTATAAAAGTGTATTAAGTAAGGTCTTTTATGAAAGCCGGCAACACACTGGTCATGAATATCATTGTGAAATGTATGTATTAACACTGTGAGGAAGCATGGATACTCATTGATATTATGCACTCAAGTCTAATCAGACTAAAGCCTTGGCTATACTTACAGATGTACAGCGCTGTGAGTTAAACCCGCCTTCGTACAGCTGAGTAGGGAAAGAGCTGCAGTCTGTCCACACTGACAGCACACTGTCGTGGCCACATTTGCAGCATTTGCAGCTGCATTGGGAGTGGTGCATTATGGGCAGCTGTCCCAGCATTCAAGTGGCTGCAATGAGCTTTTCAAATGGGGGAGGGGTGGGTGGAGTGTGACAGGGAGCGTGGGGGGGAGAGAGTGGTTTTTTGGGGTGCTGAGAGTGTGTCAGTACCTTGTAAGTAACAGACCTTCCTCCCTCCCCCGCCTCTCTCTCACTCACTGAAAGCAAACAGCAGCTGTTTCTTTTTTTCTCATAGATGAGATAAGCAGCCACTTGATGAAACGGGACCCCAATCCCCCTCCCCTCCCCTCCCTTCCCCCGTGCCACCTCTCTCTTCAAGCAAACATTAGCTGTCACTCCAAACAGAGCCCCCCCGCCTGCCCCTCACTCATTCAAAGCAAACAGTAGCTGCGTTTTGTTTTTCGATAAGCAGCCCCCGGAAACGGCACTTCCGCATCCGGAGCTCACAACAAAACAAGACAGGACGCTTCAATTAAAAGGATTATGGGGAGTTTCCGGAGGTCAATCCAGCTGGAGCTGGAGTATCTCAGCCAATGCGCAACAGCTGTTAATCCTCTCGGGGAGGTGGAGTACCAGGAGCGCTCCAGCCAGGGAGTCAGAGAGCTCTACGTGCCTTGCCAGTGTGGACGGGGAGTAAGGTAGAGCGCCCTGGTAGGCTTTATTGTGGTATAATGTGCAAGTGTAGCCAAAGCCAAAGGGAGAAACAGGGTTTCTCTCAGACAGAGGGAAGGTAGCTCTTTCCCTCTTCCTAATATAAATTAGGCAATATGGAACCAAAACAATGGAAGCTCCATTTACGTATGAGTCAACAGGGGGATGGGAAGTCAACAGGAGGAGATGAACAGCAGGGGGTCATCCTGCTTCTGGAGACAAAACAATGAGTTTGGAGAAGTATAAAGAGAAGCAAGAAGCCATTACTTAATGGACACAGAGGCGAGCACTCCTGAAATCTGTGAAAAGTGGATCCCTCAGCCATGTGGGTTGAGGACACTGATCTGACTGTAACAGTGAAATTGCCTGAGACCAAGATTGTAATCTGTTAAATTTTAGACACTGGAAAATGTGTTTTATTTTTGTTTTGTGACCATTTTCTGTTTCTATTATTCTTGCTTAGTCTCACTTACATCGCTATTCTTATTAATAGACTTACTTTTGGTTTTATCATAATGCGGTGTTGTGCATTAAAGTGTGGATCGTCAGCTAAATTAACAGGCTGGTGCATACACTGCCTCTTTAGATGCAGTAAACTTGATACTTTCTGTGAATGTCTAGTGATAGGAGCTGAATACTGCAGAGGAACGCTCTCCCAGGGCGGTCAGGAACTCGGGTTCACTGAATGTTACCTTCAAGACTAGGTTAAGACTGACAGAATCTTGAGGAGTTTGCTGGTGAGGTGGACACAATGGTGTGGCAGGGACCCGACACACAGTTTAAGCTCCAGCAAAGCTTTCTCTTGCTGAGGCAGAGGGGTAACGGTGGCTTACGGTTTTGGGCACCCAGAGAAAGCATCACAATATTTTAAAAGTCTCTTCCAGTGAAAGTTTGATTAGAATTACACCTGAAGTGGTTTTACATCAGTTACTATATTAAAAGCTTTTATATTTTTTCAATCATTTAAGTTAATGAATATTAGGCCAGAGGTTTCAACATTAATGGGCACTTGGAAATCAGAGTTTTGCCACTATCTTCACCTGAAGTGTTTTTACAAGTGCCAAAATTAGACCAGGTTTTCAAAAGTTGCCTCTAATTTTGTGGCTGGAAAAATGCAGGCAAAAATTTATATTTGCAAATCTGGTCCTTGAAGTTGGAGCTAGCAATCTAAACATACTATGGGGATGTGTTCTTTATTATTAACTCTCCATTTATTGCTGGTTCAGCACCCAGTAGGTCAGTTTTCAACTCACTCATGCCTTATGGACAACATCAGTTTTCATCTTTTGTTTATATATTACTAGAGCCATTGGCCTGAAAACTGGTTCATTGTTTAACAATTCACCAGTTCTTGCTTTTTTAAACACCACTTGAAGACATAATCCTCTGTGACAAGCCAACTAGTTTCTGAAGAAGTGATTATAAATGTCAAGACAAATACACTATGACCTCAGCTGAGAACATGCACCACCAGCAACAAATGAGTCAGCAGCAGCAAAGACCATGTTTCATACAAATATCCCTAGCAATATATTAAAGAAAAAGTCAGACAGTATTTTTTCAAGATCCGAAAATGTAAGTCACTATATATAGAGAGCATGCAGAATTATTTCTTTTAATCACAGTGTCATACCTGCGTGAAATATTTTCCATCATGTTTCAGGACTTTCATTGAAAGGTCAAGAATCAATCGTAGAAACTCCCATGTAGAATCTGGATATAAAGAATGAATTAGAATTTTCAAGTACTAGTGGCTTGCTAAGCATTACATAACTAATACTTAAGCACTATTTAATATTTAAATATTAAGGAATATTTCAGCAGGATGGTTATTTTTCTCCATCATTAGTTTAAATAAAGTGTTGATTACCAGCACTTGGGCTGTTTGGATTTTTGTCAGATTTTTTAAGCATTTCTGAGAGACTCTGCATAACCTGTAGTGCGAATTCCCACACGTATTTTCATGAGTTCCCACTATTCAGCTGACTGTGCTTAAAGTCATACTAAAGGGTAAACAAAGAAAATTTCAGGAAAAAAAATCAAGTCTTCGATGCCAGTAAATGGACTTTGTAAGCACAGAATATCAATAGAAAAGTATTTCATTACCAATACGGTAATGCAGTTTCCACCCAGCCAAGGGCATAGAAGAAGCAAGCCTGCAATCCTAAACTATGGAGGTTAGATGCGTGACATTCCCCCTTCAGCTCTAATTTTTCCACACTGCAAGGTGCATATTGGGAGCAGTTCAAGATGAAAAGCTCCAGAGTCCTGAAAATAAGAAAAATCTGCAGAAGAAAAAATGTAATGTGATTCTTTACGTCATTGGATGAATGCATTACACTAACCCTCAGGAAGATTTAACTTCTTTCTCAAGCATAACTGCAATCAGCAACTCAAGCTAACAGTTATCTGTCATCTAGAAGGCATTACACGAAAGAGACCTAAAATAGCGTCACCTAATGAAATATTGAGATCTTACTGTCCTTCAACATATAGCACAATAAGACTTCAACTTCCTCTAGTCATTCCAGCCCCACTGTGTCTTCTGCAAGGAAAATTCTATTCTCCATAGGGAAGGTATCTTATGTTCCCTAAAGTGTTCCATATCCATATTTTAATAGAATGGTGATATAGCACATAATAATTCTGAAGTCCTCAACTTTTTTGAAAAAGGACCTCAACTTTCAGTGCAAATGGGAGGAGAGGGAAGAAATGCTCCAAACAGAAAAGAAATCTGGGCAAAAAGTGCTCCAAAAATGTACATGCTAGAGCAGCAACTCAAATATAGGGATATACTATTACATTTATTTTAAAAAACACATCTCCCTGCCTGAGAACATAAAATAATGTGTCCCCCAATTTCATAAGACCCAATTAAAGAAAACGTACATTCATGTTCTGTAGGTCACAAATCTATGGCAAGCTGTAAAAAACAGATTTGTGTTTCCAAAGTCTTCCATAGTTTATAAACTAGCTGTACTGTTTAAATTCAACTCGGGAAGTGGAGGTGGGGGAAAATAAAAATCTGTGACATTTACTTCAAAATTTGCAAGGAAAGTACTCCTCACTTCCCCTTTTTCCCCAATTCAGGAACTGAATGCTAAAATTTAGAAGTCCTGATAGTCACAATTCTTCTCTCCACCTGCATGCATGTGCACTCCCTTACCCCCCTCCCCCGCCCTTGCTTTTCTTCCTAGTGCTCCTAATTATGAGAGCATCTCTGGTCTCAAAAGAGCATGTTACTTACAGAAACTGCTGCGAATACCACCCCACGAACTGCTGAATGAGACTCTGACATGGCTGAAATAAACTCTTAGTAAGTGTACAGTTGGGTTCATTGCTGTGCAGTGACTAGGTCCCCATCACCACCAATATCCAGAAGGTGGGGGTGGGAAAAGGAACGACGTACTTGTGGATATATGTCTATACTTCTGCAGGGGAAAAAGCCATGGCAGAGTCTTAGAGCCCACATCAACTGACTCAGGCTCACACTACAGGGGTAAAAATAGCAGTGCAGATGTTCCCACAGCAAGACGGGGTGGTCTCAGAGCCTGTGCTCCGGCGCAAGTGGGAACACTGACACTACTGTTTTTAGCCCCGCATCAAATGACCCAGGCTAAGATTCCCTGCCACAGGTTTTGTTTTGGGGTTGGTTTTTTTGCAGTGTAGGTGTACCCCATCACTGCACTCTGCTATTTAGCTTTTGGTACAACTGGCTGTGACCCAGGAGCCCCATGGGACTAGACAATCCAGGCAGATGCTCAGGAGTTGAAGTGTGCCTTTCACTAACCTGCAGAGAGTCAGCAGGGCTGAGTAGGCCTAGAAGAGCATGCTTGTGTTGCCCATGGAGTTGGGGAGCTGACCCATGGCAGGTACAGACAAGGTTTCCTCAAGGTGAAGCCGGGAGGGATGGGGCAGGATGCAGAAGGGGCAGCAAGGTTCCTCACAACCCAGGGTACCCCCAAGCAGCATCACATAAGGTAAAAAGATCCCCGTCATTTTAACCCCCAAAATAATATTTTGCTGCAAACTGTCAAGAAAGCAAAGTGTTAAAAACAGTTAATATAAACAAAGAATTAACCTTCTTCAGGAGATGTGGAGATTGGAACAGCTGTCAGATCATTAATTACATAATCAAACATCCTTCCTTCTTTGGCATACCTCTTCAGTACTGGAACACAGTCTTCTATTAGAACCTAAAAAATTACTATGTTTTAATAAGTGATCAAAATCTTCTTAAACTGACTGGACTAATATGATGTATAAGCATTAAAATAGGGAAAAAGGTCAGAATTAAGTCTGACTTTAACATAAGGTCCTAATCTTAGCTTTTTATATCTCCATATAGAAGGCAATGCTTGGGGGATGGAGCGGGGGAGTGATGCAGCAGCGAACCAGAATTTCCATTCCCAGCTCTGTCACCGACTGCTGGGTGACCACTTAGATCACTTGTGCCTCTGTTATTCCCCGTTTTTTAGATGGGGAAGTAGTTACTAGCCTCACAAGATAATGGCAAGTTTTGAGATCCTTGGATGAAAGGCACTTAACACATGCAATTTTTGCTAGTTTTTCTCCAAGAAAACTAGCTAGTATTCAAGGATATGTCCTTAGGAAGAATAACCTTGCAGTTAAGATACCGAATTATGATCCAGTAGCTGTGGGCTAGTTTACCTGCTCTGACAGACATGATATGTTACATACCCTTCTCAGTAACCCAGTTTCTTCTTTCTTCCAATGGGGGAGGGAGGGTAGAATACTTACTCGTATGAATAGAATTTGCCAACAGATTTCAAGCAAATAATAGCACAGATAAAACCAAATTAACCCGCCAATCATGTGAACTATATCTGAGATTCTGAATGATGTACTAGCAATTGAATTAAGCTTATGATTTGCATTACTTCTCAGCCAGTTTATACTGGGAGTTATTAGATACCATACTCTAATTTTATATTAATATTACCTATTTTCACTCAGCTACTAACAAGGTTTGGTGATGCCAATATGCCTTATTACGCTTCAAGTTTCTTTATTATTCCAAGTGTGGGTTGTAAATATTAAGAAAGCAGAGTGGGTTTGGAGATGCAGAGTTAAATATTTCAAAATTAATGAATCAGTGTTTTGAATCCAAACCCTAGTGCAAACTATACTATGATTTAGAAATGCAGATATGGATTAAGCCTAAAATAGTAGGAAAGAAAATGTTAAGAAGTCAGATGGCATACAAAAAACTTCCCAAAACAATAAACTGCCAGATCTAAATCTAGGTCTAAATCATATTTTCATTTGTAAAAGTTACTTGCAATGAAGGCAACAGATAGATTACCTGATAACATTCTCCTTTAAGATTGTCTAAGACATCTCCACATGTTTTACGCATGTATTTTCTACACCCGTCGATCACCATTTGGTCAATGTTTGATGTTAGTTAAGGAACATTAAATTCTGTTCACCTTTTATTAACCAAAGTTTTGGGGGTTTTATCCTTTTATCAAAGAGATACAGTCAATCTTATGGAGGAATAGTAATAGTAATACATATTTACTGCAACATCTAGGTTTAGGAATTAATTCCCAACCTCAATTAGAGGTTTAAGATATTATTTATATTAAAAAAAAAAATTCTTTCCAACCAGCATCGTTGGCACCATAATTTACCATACATTTTAAAAGTGTAATGTTTTAGTACAATGATGATGATAATTATTTTGGTTTATAGCTAATGAAATTTGCTATGTACAGTGACTAATAGCAAATCATATCTGGAAAATGGAACTTTGAAATCTTATTTATGAAGCCACCTTTGGATCATTTTCTTTAACTGATATCTGAGAAAGAGGATACGGTTGACATATGCCATCATCATTAAGAACCAAATCCTGAAGTCTTTAATCAGGTGACATTCCCATTGACATCAATGGCTTTAAGTTACCTAAATAAGGAAATCAGGATTCAACTCAAAGTGCAGAAAATGCTGTTCGAGAGCTACGATTTGGATTAGGAACTTGGCCAGGATCAGATCTCACAGTCAGTGCCTGCATGTTGTAGTGATTGGGTCTAAAACCATTCCTATTTTTTGGCTTAGACAGAACCAGTCTCCCAACACAAGTTCATACAAGAGACATTTAACTTGAGGTCCCAAGATACATAAGGAAGAGTATGCTGGATTATTAACATGAATGGTCATTTGTTGAAAGGATATCTCCACCATGGTGACCATCTTTGGTTTCAGTTTGACTATTTCATACAGTATACCCCCATCACCACCTCCTAGGATCAGCACTTCTTTCCCAGTGAAGTCTTCTTTCCCACTGCCCATTATGGCTTGCGTATATGCCAGGTCACTCTCTGCCAGATCTGGAAGGAACAAAGAGAAAGTTGGTCAGAAGCTTTGCATTTGTAAGTCTGTTAATTACTAACTACAGTAGACCAGATGCATCTTAAAAGCAATGCTGTGTATTGTCAGTGTGAAAACCAGCATGGATTTTATATTCTTCCAGAACAAAAACACCAACACTTACAAGTGTTAATGTTACAAAGTCCAGCTCTCCAAAGTGAGGACATGCCAGAACTAAGGGCTTTCCCTGCATGGAATTTTTATGGTTACTTCGGTCCCCATCCCATCATTTACTCTGCATGGGTAGATCTGCATGATGACCCCTACTAGGGTCAGTGAACTCTGTGCATGCCCCGGTACTGGGGGAGGGATGGACAGCCTCTCCGGGCATGGAGAGGAGCCCTACCTCTACTACACTAAAACAGCTAAAAACTAGACTAAGAAACTATGTACAGGAAAACTATAGAGAGAACCACTAAAGGCACTTTGCAAACGCAAAGAGGCAGTTCCAACAGCCATCATGGACAGTAAGAAGGAACTGAAGAGCGCAGGCTCAGCGGGCCCCTTATATCAGTTCTATGATCACACAGCTCCAGGGGGTGCCAGAGCTGAGCCAACGGATACCACTAGAGGAAACATTTCCGACAGCTGTGCTCAGGGCATGCACACACCTAAATCAGAATGGACATGTACAAGTACTCGAAGAAGTAGTATTGATGGGGAGATTGAGAATACTAAAAGGCTGAGATTTGGCTACCCCTAGCTGGCCTCAACCAAAGAAAATTAGTTAACAAGTAGAAAGCAAGTCGCCAAAGGCCCAAATATTTTACAGGGGAAAATAAGCCATCTAACAAGGTTATGAAACCTTAAGGCAGACTAGGGAAAATCATTTCATTTGTCCTTTAAAATAATGGGCAGTTGTTTAGAAGATAGATCACTGAGTTTGCTTTCCTGTCCATTAAAGTAACTCTCAGAGGTTGCATAGCCTGGGGAGTAGGAAAGGGTTAAATATAAGAGAGTTTTCTTCACTTATACATTTTCTCTGAAACTTTCTGTTTGATACTTTGAAAAAGGTGCCTTTAAAACACACACACACACACACACACCCCCAAAAAAATCCACACAACCTCTTACTTGCAGGGAAACTAACAAAGGAGTGTTCTGACAAGATAGAATCCAAATGACCTACAGCTTCAGAGCAACAGCACATTGTAAAGAGACTATACTTACTAACATCCCCACTGAGGATAAGAATATTCCCAAACTGTTTCGAATGTAGAATTTTAATATTCTGATAAGGTGACTCTTCATCATAAACAACCTCATCTATGTCATACTCTACCAAACGCCCATCAGCCGTGGGCCAGTATCTATCAATGGCTCCTCCTCTCACAGTTGCTGGCAATCTAAGGAAGGGGAAAACAAAAACTATTCACGATTCACTCTGAAAGTTAACGAACATTCCTCATTCTCCTTTAATTGAGCATAAATGCAATACATTAGAGATGCTCTCCCACCCCCATAGTACTTAACATTTTCTTATCATCATTAGGAATGCAGTACTACATAACTGAATGTAGTGGACACCAACTCAAATACATGTTTAATCTACGATTTTGCAAGAAAATACAATCCAAATAGCATTCATACAAAAAATAAAAATTTTCAAATGTGATTTTTACATTTTTCTTGTATTCAGTAAGATTGCACTGTATACGAAGTTATTCCAATTTGTGTGTAATGCTCAAGAAGGTTATTTGAAGTATTTTAGCCAGCAGTCAAATATACAAGGATTGCTAGTGTCTACAGGAGAATCTGCGTGTTGATACTTTAATTTAGCACTACTCTAGCAACCTGTGTGTGGATCAGTCTTTTATCCTGGGGAAGAGGATTTGTGGAACACTAGACACTTAATTTGAAACTAGAAACTGAAATTAATGACACAAATGCAGAACATGGGCAAAAAGACACCAAACAAGTTTAAGCACTGTCTGCCTTTATTCTTAACGTAGATGTGAAACACATTTGGATGTTTCCACCAGAATTTGCATTAATTTCTGAAAGTCTGGCTCAGATATGCAGCCTCAAAGTTGGATGACTCTAGTAAGTCATTTTACAATTTCTTAATCGAGTATAAGTTCAGTTTTAAAAAATTAGTTAGCTTTAAAAAGACAAATTCACATTCAGTGTTCATGGTTAAGGTGACACCAACAGATCAAAATGCTTTTGTTATTCTTCTGTGCAATACCGTCTAAACACTGATTTAATTGGTTTCATATTTAGGAAAATTAAGCTTTTTGAAAAAATAAATTGATCTTTGAATGTCCAGTGATTCTAAAGCACAAAAGTCAAAATTATACCTTCTGAGAGACACTAGATGGCAGCACACAGTGGGAGAAAATACAAAAATATACATCGACAAGCACAAATATGAGAAGGCAAAAAAAATCAGGACCTGCAATTTCTGGCTGTTCTGCTTTGAGAGTGAAAGACCTTTGCAGTCCTTATAAAATAAACACACATGGACAAGATAGCCTCACCATTTGAGCACATCAAAATATCAAACTGAAACTAAAATGCTATTTTCTCTGATTTTTTATTTATTCAACTCAATTGTTATGCAAATATTTCAAACTACTTTTTCTTTATTTTGGATTCCCTTTCTCTCTTCATGTACCATAATTATTACATAGTATACAAAGGGTTAGTATTACACAATGGCTTAGTCTATGTACAATTTAACAACAAGCCGAGTGGCGATATTTATCAATTCTGAAATAAAACCACCACATTTATAGGTATTGAAAAAGCAGACATGCTCAGACTTAAAAAAAAAAACCAACAAAAAAAACCCCAATAATAGACCGTGTCTCTCTCTCTCTCTAAAAATTATATATAGATATAGATATAGAAAGGCAGTAATTTATTATTGGTGATTTTAATAGCCTCTTAGAAACTTGAAACCGAGTTTCCTTACAAACTCCACCACAGCAGAGATAGTTGGCTATTGGTACGTTACAACAGGGTTGCTTACCAGTACTAGACAGCACTATAGAATGTGTCTGGGAAACAAAAATCTCCCACTAAAAAAAAAAAGTAATGTGGAATTTGCTATATACCAAGAACTCAGTTTTGCGCCTACCAATCTTGACAGTGTTTCTTTGAACAAATCTGAGGATTAGAAAGAAAAATTAGCAGTAAATCAAAAGGTATGTCCACAGACCTGTCTGCTACACTACAGGATCAAACCGTTTAACCAAATTCTGTGTCAATCCAGAGTGATTCCCTGGCTTCAGAAGAATTAGGCCCTACTTACACCTGTGTAACAAAGCAGGATTTGACTCACTTTCAATGTTAATGTAAATCAAGTTAAATGGTGATGATACATTAAAAATAACATACCGCTTTACCCTTTTGATACTGCTGTGAAACAACTGTTTCATTCTTTCTTCTATCTTATTTAGTAGCTGTAAGAAACATGAAAGATGTTGAATTTACGAAGTTCAGAAATACACTTCCCCACCCACGATACAGTAATTTGAAATAGCGTTAAATAATGTGTAAAAAGAGTCTCCCTATGGTGCCTATACAGCTGGGTTGGGGCCCCTGGTCATGCCCAGTTATCACCCTGAGGTCAGCCCAGCCCAGTCCAGGCCCCAGCATCTTAGGGCATGTCTACACTGCAATTAGACACCCGTGGCTTGCCCATGCCAGCTGACTTGGGCTCGCCAGGTTCAGGCTGTGGGGCTGTTTAGCGGTAGTGTAGACTTCCGGCTCAGGCTGGGTTTGGGGCTCTAGGACCCTGTGAGGTGGGAGGGTCCCAGGACTCAAGCTGCAACCTGAGCTAGAACACCTACACCACAATTTATCAGCCCCACAACCCGAGCCCCACAAGCCCAAGTCAGCTGGCCTGAGTCAGCCTTGCAGGGCTGAAAACTTGCAGTACAGATGTTCAGGCTTGGGCCTGAACGTCAGCACAGAAATTTTATAGCCCCACAAGTCCAAGTCAGCTAACCTAGCCAGCCACAGATGTTTAATTGCTGTGAAGACATACCCAAAGGATAAGAGCCCAGAGTCAGCAGAATTCCAGTTAGCAGTCCATGGGTTTGTTAACTTACGGCTTGAGTGTCTAAACTCATTTGTAACCCCAGGTTAGGAACTGTTGAACCCTGGGTCCCAACCAGCATCTACACTGCATTATGTGGGCCTGAGTCCAGTCACCCAACCTTCCTAGTACCCTCCCAACACAGGGCCGCTCTAACCCTTGGTTCATGATGCAGTGTGGGAAACCTTGACTAACCACCACACTTGACTGTCAAGAGGACAAAGAAAGTCAGCACATGGGACCATGGAATGCCTTTGGTGGACTCCCAAAGCACAAGTCCAGTTGGGCTGTGTCTACCCTGCAAAGCAACAGGTCTCGAACCTTGGATCCTGGCTTGACTCAGGCTCGTGGAGTCCTGAGAGCCTGGGTCCAAGCCCTGAGTTAACACAATTTGTGTTTAGATGGAAGGAAGGGGTTAGGCTGAGTTTGAAAGAGGTCAGTAGCACCACCTTACTTTGGGGGTGCCTGGGTAGCAGCTTTATGGACTCTTGGCCAGGTAGCCAAGCCAGTCTCTCCCTCCTGGGCTTCTCTGGGGTTCACCTGACTCCTTGCAGAGCCGGGCGGGGGGGAGTGGGAGGGCAATGACACAAGGGAGGTATAGGATCTCTGGCACTGGGAGGTTCCTCCTATTGCTTCAGCAGCCACCTCCTTCTCAGGACTTCCCCCTTGCTGATAGCAGCTTCCTCTTTACCATGCATGACTGGCATAGCTACCTTAGCACACACAGCCCACGCTGGCCCTGGCCCTTTCAATGCGGTGTTTACCCAGTGTGACAAGGTATGTATCTCAAGAGAAAAGTAATGACACACAGCCTTTCACTTGTAAGTTACCAATACAGATCTGGTCAACTTTATGACAATGTGAAGTTAGCAGTCTTAACCCAATTCCTAGTGAATAGTATCCACATGACAGCAGCTACAACCACAACTGGCACATTTATTGACAGTATCAGCCTGGAGGCCAAGGATCAAATGGGCATACAGAGGCTCTCATTCTAAGTAAAAAGGTAGCAGATTCTCCAACTTGGCATTAAGACACAGCAGCATATGGAAGTTTGCACTACCACTAAGCAGTGTCACCTCCGGATGGCGGGAATAAGGCGCTTCAGTTGAACAGCAGTTGCAGTACAGCTCTCCCAAACTTGGCATCTGACCTGGCTGCTAAGTTAAGGGCATGAAGTTTGACAAAAGTCAGTGGGTTACTCCACACTGCTGCCTTGTAGATATTCCTGAAACTGGCAGAAGACATTGTTTGTGCTCCGGTGGAGTGGGCCTTCATATTTGGAGGGAGAGGTACACCAGCCATCTGGTGATCTATCTAGGTAAAATGTCCTAAGTACCTCATATGGCCACAAAAAGACATCCTGAAAGATTTAGTTCTATCAGTATACTAGAGCAAGTATGTATACACACACACACACATACACACACAGTGTTAGTTCTTGAGTCTAAATCAAGTAGATAGTGTTGGCTAAATCTTCTGCCTGACTCTAAGAGATAGTGGGCTGGACACCACGGTTTTATTTTGTTGCCACAGGTGGTAAGAGGTGAGGGAAGGGGGGGGTGCCAGCCACTTTTACTCCTGCATGAGAGCACAAGCAGGTACAGGATGCATGGCCAGCCGCAACAGACACTGCTATTCAAAAGACTCAGATCTTGTGGACACATTCACCTATACTGGGATCCACGCTGACATATTCAAAGAAACTGCTAGGATTTCTTCTACGTGCTTTGAGACGGCTAATAGTATACTTACATGATCAATTTCATCTCTTCCTTTAATATCATCGCTGTGACTCTGCAGATCCACCAATACTAATCCATGAGGGTAAATTCTCAGATTGGAAAAACTAAAAAGCAAAATTATAGTGATTACGATTTCATTTATTAACAACATTGTAGTTTACCAAGAGGAAAAACTATTTCTTAATACAATGCAATGCTGGAGGGTAGGTATAGGATACAGAGGGACCTAGACAAATTAGAGGATTGGGCCAAAAGAAATCTGATGAGGTTCAACAAGGACAAGTGCAGAGTCCTGCACTTAGGATGGAAAAATCCCATGCACCGCTACAGACTAGGGACCGAATGGCTCGGCAGCAGTTCTGCAGAAAAGGACCTAGGGGTTACAGTGGACGAAAAGCTGGATATGTGTCAACAGTGTGCCCTTTTTGCCAAGAAGGCCAATGGCATTTTGGGACGTATAAGTAGGGCATTGCCAGCAGATCGAAGGACGTGATCGTTGCCCTCTATTCTACATTGGTGAGGCCTCATCTGGAGCACTGTGTCCAGTTTTGGGCCCCACACTACAAGAAGGATGTGGAAAAATTTGAAAGAGTCCAGCGGAGGGCAACAAAAATTATTAGGGGACTGGAACACATGACTTATGAGGAGAGGCTGAGGGATCTGGGATTGTTTAGTCTGCAGAAGAGAAGAATGAGGGGGGATTTGATAGCTGCTTTCAACTACCTGAAAGGGGATTCCAAAGAGGATAGATCTAGACTGTTCTCCGTGGTAGCAGATGACAGAACGAGGAGTAATGGTCTCAAGTTGCAGTGGGGGAGGTTTAGGTTGGATATTAGGAAAAACTTTTTCACTAGGAGGGTGGTGAAACACTGGAATGCGTTACCTAGGGAGGTGGTGGAATCTCCTTCCTTAGAAGTTTTTAAGGTCAGGCTTGACAAAGCCCTGGCTGGGATGATTTAGTTGGGGATTGGTCCTGCTTTGAGCAGGGGGTTGGACTAGATGACCTCCTGAGGTCCCTTCCAACCCTGATATTCTATGAATTCAGAAGTCTAGTAATTTTTCCAGCTCCACTGTCAAATAATGATTTTCTCTCTCTGTTTCTTTCAAAAAGTAATTGAACAACATACAGAGTTGGCAGGAGCATGACAGCCACCCCCTAAAGATCATACAACTAATCTTAAAACAAACAAACAAAACCACAGCAGTGCATAAAAACCAACACAGACATAACAAGAGGGAAAATACACTGCACATCAGTTTCTATTCTTTGAATATGAGAATTTGTTTAGAGAGTTATAATTAGATACTTAAAAACAAAACAAGTTTCAGAAAACAATTAGCTATTCCCTTGCCTTTCACTTCAAGAGAACTTAAGAGCCATCTCATGCAGACAGCTTTCATGTTAACAGATTAATGCCTATTCATAAGAAATAAAAAGTGTATTTTATGGGAGGGCGGGGGGGCAACAAACACAATTAAGTGACAAAACAAGTACTAAGTAAGAATGGGTAACTAGTTTCTGCTAGTTTAATTACTGGAAACTTTTAAAGTGATTAAAAGTTTCCAGCAATTTTGGCTTTAAAGTGTTTACCCTAAAAACTAAAAAGGAAGAGGCCATGGATGACATGCACTAAACCAACAAAACCATTTGCTCTATTCTAGAGGCCATCAATCAGCCATTTGCTTTGGATATCAGTGGGATTTGGTTTGGTTTGTTGGGTTTTTTTAAGCAAAGAAGAGAAGGCCTTTAAGATGGAACTCCAGTCCCTTTAAGAGATGTCTCAGTTCACCAAAGTCTCTATTACAGGACCTGACTTAGGAGAAGGATATGCAGCATATTCCCTTTGGAGTAATTTTATTTTTAAATCTACAGTAACATCTATAAAGTACTTTTTAAAATATGGAGATTTATAGTTTTCCATCTGAACCAGATGGTATCAGAAACAGTCCACTCAAGGCCTTTCCCACTAATACTTAAGACTATGAGACATCTGTAAACTAACACCATTAAAACCATGGTTCACCAAAGCCAATGGACCAGTCTTTTTCCTCCTACTATCTAGTAAATAACTTTTGCATAATAAGCAAGCTGCTAGTTCAGTTTGGTGGAGGAAAGTAGATGAACAGTGATGTGAGAGATCAGGCGTTGATAACCTGTGGCTCGTGAGCCACATGTGGCTCTTTTACAGTTAAAGTGCGGCTCGTGGACCCCCCACGCACCCCGCATTCTCTGCCTACCAGACGAGAAGGGGGAAGAAACTCGGAGTATCTGCCCTGCAGCAAGGTGGTAGGAGTAGGGGTTTCTGCCCTGCAGGGAGGGGGATGTAAAGGCTTTAGCCCCATGAAGGGGCGGTGGGCCAGAAGCCCAGCACCTCGGCAGATCTCGCAGCTCTCAAACTTCTCAAGATTATTGTATGTGGCTCGGAGGGTCAGTAAGTTTGGCCATTCCAGTGATAGATACATCTTTGTCTTGTAATTATAAGCCACAATGGAGGTGAAACATGGCAGTTGTTAAACCATCAGCTTAGTCACTAGGATGCTGTTCCATCACTTTAGAAACATTGGGACATTACCACTCTCTTAGGAGAAAGCACTCACGGGTACTTTGTTCTAATAATAACGGTTCGGTTTTTTCTTCCATCTCAACACTATGGCAAAATGTTAGTGACAATCCTCAATACAGCAATTCAGTGCATTGATGGACAGGAGCAATAGCAATGAACACACAGTGAGACTTGCTCCAGCTTTCCAGAAATATGTACAACAGTAAAAACCAACCACGTTACACCATTTATTTTTAAAGCAACCATTGCCACTACAGTCCCCATCTATTCTTCAGATTCACCATCTTACCGCCCCCCCCAGCCACTCTTATATGGCAGAGCCAGCCCATGAGACATTTTACTTTGACAGCCCTGAACACTCCACCAGCATCAATGCTTGGGTGTAAGAGCTGGTGTTTTTGCAAGATTCTGCACACTGTAGCATTGCCTATACACAAATGCTACAGAAGCAACATCAAAGCCAGGAAACTGGAGTGGTTTTTGTTTCGTGAGTGGGATGGCTAGGATCTGGTAAAAGTTAGCAGGAGATTGGCTCCAGCAAAGCAGGATTTGCTATAGTATAAGCAAGTTTTCCGCTACCAGAAAATAACTTTTATATATGACTGAGAGGTTATTAAGTTAAGAACCTAGAAATGAATGTCAAAAATTTTGACCTTCAAGATTTCAGGCCACATATCAGGGGAGAAACATAAAAGACTGAAAACATTTGTGATCTTTTCCTCTTTTTCCCAAAAAACAGCACTATAAAGAGCTGCCATTACTGTTCTCTAGCCTTTATGCATGTGTATCCCTAAAAGCATTTTTAGCCCTTTCTCTTGGTCTGTTTCTTAAGGCACTCTGGGCACATTACAAAAGAAACCCTGGCTGGCAACAATCCTGCTGGAAAGAAATAGTCCAGCATGGATGCAGAAGCCTGCATGACAACTTCTTTCAATAGCTGGACACCCTCCACTACAGAAAGGGATTTTAATAAAGCGTGCTTGCCCAAGCATGCTATAGACTAGCCCTATAGGTATGTACAATGCCTTCAGCCCAGGAGACTACATGGTTTTTGATCAAATACTTAAATGGAAGTACTCCTGTTGACTTTTTAAGTCAACTGATTCAAACCAACCCCTAACCACCATCCATAGTGCTAGAGCATGTAGCTAGGTGGCGCTCTTACTATTCTGTACTAAACCCATGCTTCAACATGGTGCCAGAGAATGCTGCACTATCAAATGTGCCATTTCAGAAATTTATCCCCATACTGTAACAACTGGAGGTAATTCACCTCCCATTGGCAATTATTAATTTGGATAGTCATCTCCTCTACACAAACTCCCTCCTGTAATTCCAATTTCCTGTCCTGAAGTGAGGCATTGCTATTACTGTTTAATAACTGCCATGTTTCACTTCCAATGTGGCTCATTCCAGGGCTGCTTCCTCAATACATACATACATACTTTGTAAATTTTTTCAAATAGAGACACAATATAAAGGCAAGGCTATTTTACAGCAGGTATTAGAATATAAAGCAGAGGCTTTTCTAGACCTATGTGGATTTTATCTATTTGTTATTTTAACTGTTACCACAGGATCCTTTAGGCTTCACATGAGTGGAAGATTGCTGTCATGCCTCCTTTCTTCCGCAAACTGGCATCTGAGTGGTTCAAAGGGTCCATAATTAAACTTGTAAACCTAGCCCATACTTCCTGCCTCTAAACAGAAGACAGTCTTAGCCTTTTTCTAAAGGCAAGTTGCACCGGTTTAACTAAAATTAGTTTTTAAATCTGCTTAGCTGGATGGAAACCCCTGCTGGTTACTGATTTACTTGTTTACCAAATTAAGCTAAAACCGATTTAAGTGTGTCCACAAACTAGGCAGGCTTGAAAACAGATGTAGTCAAACCACTGCAATCATATGTTTAGAAAAACACCCATTAACAACAGTAGAGCAGCCCAAGGGTGCGGCCAGGAGACTCATTAGCTTCCGCTGTAAATAAGACTCAGCAAAATCAAAAACAGTTACTATGCATTTCTGTTCAAAGTTCATCCTCTCTCCTAAGGTAAGTGTTTTCTTACTACCGGTGTCATCTACACTGCTAAGACCAGTTTCCCCGAGTTGCCAGTGAGCACAGGCTAGCTTCACCACCCAACATCCAATGAGAATGCTTCATACAGCTTACACAGGGAATCCGAAAATGCAATGACATTTTTGATAGAGCAGTGAGATATCACACTGTAAGTAACCATAGGGTGGCTGCCATCAAAAGCTGTTCAGTTTTCTTGAATTGCTAGCATTGCCTCTTTTTTTTTATTTTTAAATAAGAAATACTGACTATAGAGAAGGAAACAAATTTTTGCCACTATTAAGTTAGACCTAACTTTGAGTTGGCTAGGCAACGAGAAGGGGACAATTGACTCAATGGGCTAGAGTCCTCTCACTTAAAGGTTGGGGGTGGCGGGCGTTTTAATCAGCCACACTCACTAGTTTAAGTCACAAAATTATCAGGAAGCAAATGAGAACAGAATCTAACCCAGTATCTTACCACCACACCCCACCAACTCAGTCCTCTTGTTTGCAGCCAGATCTAAAGCTCACTGAAATCAAAGGGAGACATTTCAGCAACTTGAAATGGTATTGCATCAGACCTGTAGATACTTACTAAGACGGCTGCTACTCTGAAACCTACATTATTAGAGAAGTTTTCAAGGTGTCACTTCTAAGATCAGCAATTTTTAAGATTGAAAAGTAGATTAATACTGGAGTTTAAATGTTGTAAATTCTAAAACAAGACTAATTTTTATATTAATAACGAGACTAGTTGAAAACAGCCAATGTAGTCTGTAAGACAGAAATAGTCAAACATTTATTATTATGGTAGCACTTAGGGGTCTATCAGGTTGAGGCTCCTGAAGTGACACTCCCTGCCCACAGGAACATATATACAAAGATTGTGTTTTCCAGTAATGCCAGATGCTTTACTCTCCTTTCCTACACCTTACTTCTGTAATTAAAATTCATCTTCAGTGGTGTGGGGCAGCAGTGTAGAGGAATAGTGAAAAGAGATGAGAAGCAGCCCAAGTCAAGCAAGTCTTTCTCCCCTTTAAGGGGTAGTGGAGGTAGACTCTGAGCAGAAGCCTGGCTCAGCCATGGGGCCTTGGTGCTGCTGAAGCTGTGGGCCTGGATCCTGCCAGCCATCCTTCTCTCTACACAGGTTGAAGGAATCACATAAGAGCTTTTCCCCCTTCCCCCTTTGGGGGGGGGGGGGGGTGAGAGCATGCATACCTCATCGGAGCAGGGTTTACTTGTTTTATTTGTTCTAACATTTAACAGTCAGGTCTCGCCTACGTTGGTTGTCTTGTCCAACCGTCTGCTAGGGGTGGTTGGACATTAGAGGTCATCAGTTCATCAGGTTTCATTTCCTTTATACTTATGAACTAGGAAGTGACTTTTTTTATACCGTTTGAAGCTGTGGGATGGAGATTTGAGTTGACTCCTGTTAAATTTAAAAAAACTGAAAGAGGAGTCCACTTTGCTAAGGATTCAGCACCCTGACCCCTTCAATTAAGGGTTGAGAGAGAACTACGGGGGAGAGAGTAGGAGACAACACAACACACTCCCATTTTAGGCCTTCTTTGCATATCATACAGCAGCCTAAATATTTTCCTAGACAGGTCACTTTTAAAATGTTGTCTTCTGTCACTTAGGTATTCCTCATAATAGGGGAGGGGACAGAAGCCAATCCCGATTGAGACATTTCAATGGTATTATTTTAATAAATCAAACTTTGCACATCTATTAGTATTTCCCAATGGATTTCAGAGCATTTACCAAACATGAATGAAAGCCATCACTACACCATTCCTGCATAGTAGGTATTTTAATTATACAGACGGGAAAATGAAGGAATTTAAGATATACCCAATGTTACAAGAGACAGTGACAGGGCTAGCAAGTGACTACAGATCTGATTATGCCTTCTGACTATAGGATGATTCCGAGGGTAAACCACACAATTTATAGCCTGAGGCCAGGTCTACACTTCAGACCTATCGCGGTATAACTAAGTTGTTCAGAGGTGTGAAAAATCCACCCCCTGAGTGACAAAGTTACACCCACCTAACCCCCAGCGTAGACAGTGCTATGTCAATTGGAGAGCTTCTTCCCACAACATAGCTACCACCTCTTGCGGAGGTGGATTAACTACACGGAGAGGAGAAGCTCCCCTGTCAGTGAAGGAGCGTCTCCACTTAAGTGCTGCAGCTACGCTGCTATTGCGCTGTATGTAAAGACAAGTCCTGAAACAAAGGCTTGGAGAGTGTCCAGACTAGCCTTTTTTAAAGAGGTGTTAACATGAGATAAAAAAATCCTTCACCCTCTTGCTGTAGGCCAAAACAGAATCATAATCTACAGAACCACCAGTGTGGCTGACACAAATGCCAATAAAATCACAGTGCTCTACTGTGTTCCAAGGCTGAACAGAAGTTTAAAAAAAGGTGAAGGTCACAGCTACTCAGAGAAGTAGCTCATTTTTTTTTTTTTTTTTTTTTTTAAATGAGAAAGAGGGATTTTGCTTTTAAACACTTGTGCAGGCAGACCATGAGTGTGGATTTGAAGCAACTCCTCCCCCTTTCCCCACCTACACTGCCTGCCCAGGCACCACGTGCAAATCTCAAGTTTACCCACACACACTATCAAAGCTGCCACTAGAACACAGTAAGATACAGTATTCATTTATATGGCACCATCAATTAAAAAAAATAAACCTCGAACAGGTACTACCTTTAGTGCTCCCCTCACCCTGAATTCCTCTGCCAATTTTTGAAGTTTTACATTTTCTTTTAATCATTAGTTTCTTGTCCAGTTGCTGTATGGAAGGTGCCAGCACATATGCAAAAAGTAAAAATACACTGAAAGTGCAGTAATAATTTTCCCTACAATGTCATGTACAACCTGTAATGAGAATCAGTAACATTTCAGGTAGAAATGTGCTGCTTAACACAAGCCACCCTTTTAAAAGTTAATGCAATTTACATAAGTGACTTTAAAGGTATTGGTCAGAAACAAAAATTGCTGAAGTCCCACAATGCACTTTGGTGTATTTGCCGGCTCAGTGTTTGGTCAATGAGGCTGGTGCAGCAAAGAAAATATTCATTCACACCACTACTGGCAATGATTTGATTGGTTAAAGTGGGCAGTGTCTTGCTTCCATGTGGGGTGTGAATGGTTATTTCCCCTACGTTTGTGTTGACAAAATGATTAGTGAATATTTTTCAAGTGAGCCTTCTTCAATTAGGTTCTTTGTCACAGTAAATCATGAATTAAATGGACCAGGTAGAGTTGCCAAAAGTGACTTTTGCTAGCTTAACTTCAGACAAAGAAGGACGCAGCTCTGTTATTTTGGCAATGACAACAGGAAAGTGTGGCTTAATCCGCAAATCAACTCTGATTCATTTAACAGCTGCAGCTTTCCAAAGGGCAGTTCAGATAATGTCTTTGTCAGACAAATTTCTGTCGACAGCAACGGTAATAGTCTGAATCTCTAATATACTACAACTAAAGAGTAGCATGCTCATTTTACAGAGTTTGTATTGCATACACAATGTTTAACAATATATCTGAGTTGTTCAAAACATTTTCGTTTTTCTAGGTTTAGCACTTTTGCATGTGGCCCTGCATTGGCCCAGCTTTCGTTGCCTGGTTCAGGGCATAGGTAAGTACTGAAACTACCCAAAGCAATTACTTTGATATTAAGGCTGGCTATTCTCCCTCCTGGGCATCACCTCCCACTCAGCGTGCAGTGTTTGTGCCTGACAAGACCCAGCAATCCAGTATGAAAGCTCCTCATTCAGGCTCACAAAGAGGAGACATTGTTCAGCAAGATGGATCCGAGTACAGCACCCTCCACTGAGGCCTTAATATCAGAGTTACAAGGTTTCCTACCAAAGCCAAAATAGTTTTGTAAGGTAACTAACTCCAGCCACTGCCAATGGAATAATATGAAAGTCTTTTGACAAAGGTCAAACTACAGCTGCATAACAGAACAATGTACAAACTTGCTAACTGTAAATCTAAAAAGAAAAGGAGTACTAGTGGCACCTTAGAGACTAACCAATTTATTTGAGCATACGCTTTCTTATTGCTGAATGTATCCGATGAAGTGAGCTGTAGCTCACGAAAGCTTACGCTCAAATAAATTGGTTAGTCTCTAAGGTGCCACTAGTACTCCTTTTCTTTTTGCGAATACAGACTAACACGGCTGCTACTCTGAAACCTGTAAATCTAAAGGCATTGTTTTATTAACATACAAATTCTATATGTATAATTCAAGCAGTACATTCTAGTATATACAAGGCTTCAGGGTTTCCTTAAGTCCAGCTAACATTTGACTAAATGCATAACTATGTCCAAAAATGTTTTAATGGGCTGTAACAAAAGTTACAAAATTTGGAGTTTCCTTTTAACCTTTTTAGTAAAGAGGGTTCAGTTTAAAAAAAAAAAAAGAGAGAGAGAGCGCGCTGCAGTCGGGCAAGCCTCCTAGGTAACAGAAGATTCAAGAAGCATCTTTTTTAGTGGAAGATATAAGGCCTTTTCTGCACTGAGTATTTTTGTACCTGTGTAGCGAAATGGATATAACAGTGTGTGTAAGTTCCTATCACAAACCCCCTGTCATAGTGTAAACCGTGATTTTGCACCGGTACAGTTCAAAATTGTGTGAGAAAGAAAATAAGTCCCACAAGAAAACCCCGTACAGCCATGGTGACACTTCTCACTTTGCAAACTAGGATAAACTGCAACATCTCTATACTCTGAGCTTGCACCACTGCATTTAGATTAGCATAGCTAAGCCAGCGCAAACAAACAAAAACCACAAAGCATAAAAACCACGTCAAACTGCACAGCTTTTGGTTTCTGCCCTCAAGGATGAGCCAAAGTTACAAAATGGTCAGGCATGAACGCAGTAAAGCTAATCTAATTCGTGATGTGAAGCATCAAATAGGCCAATTATATTAAATATGCAGTCCTTCAAAATATATATATATTTCTGCATGGTAAAGCAGCTAAGGGGAATAAACTGAGCCTGGTTTTATTTATTAGTTTGTCTCAATTAGCTCTGCTTATATGAAAGCGTGTCCCACTCATATTTTTTGGGAAATTACCAATGGGTTTGTAAAATAGTCAAAAGCAATGGCAATAAAGGGGCAAAAATACCAAGTTAGCATATCTAGGGACAAGAGGGGTGACTTTATTGGACCAACTTCTGTTGGTGAGAGAGACTAGCTTTTGAACTACACAGAACTCTTCTTCAGATCTGGGAAAAACAGAAGCCCTGGGGACTTCATTTTTCTTCTCTCCAGAAAATGCACTTCAGTTAGTACATCTATCATTCACATGCTGCAATTTTCTAAAGCTAAAACGTGGTTAAACATATAACGATCTTATCGTTGGAAAATTGAGAATCCTGAGTTTCAAGCAGCAGTGATAAACTATGGCAGGGCTTCAAATACAGTAATCCATGGCAAGTAGGAAGTTCTCTCAAAAGGAGCTGGAAGGAGTGTAACTTTGGATTTCTGCAGAATTTATGATCTGCTACTGTTCAGAGTTTTGTGCAGCAATGAAACTGGATGAAGTCTGGGTTAATTTAATTCCACTACAACAGGAGGACCCCTCTCCTCCTCTCTCTCACACACATACACATACACAGAAATAAAAAGGAGCAGGTGGATCAGCTCAGCCGAAGAGACTCCATGATCCTTTCGCGACCCACAAGGGAGAAATAAAATAAGAGAAAAAAATATATAGGGAAGGAAGTAAAGCAAGTACGGTGTGGACAGGGGAGAAAAATAAGAAGGCTGAAAAACAGGAAGAGACACACCATGATCTAGAACAGGGATTGGCAACCTTTGGCACATGGCCTGCACCTCTTCCCTCAGCCCCCACTGGCCTGGAACGGCGAACCGCGGCCAGTGGGAGCCGCGATTGGCCGAACCTGTGGACGCAGCAGGTAAACAAACCATCTCGGCCTGCGTGCCAAAGGTTGCTGATCCCTGATCTAGAATAAGGAAAGAAATAAATAAAGGCAGGGAAGAAGGTAAAATGAAAACAACAAGGACACAGTAAAACACCTTCTAAATTTAAAATGTTCAAAATAAGTTTTAGTTAAGTACGGTATTTAAACTAAGTCTCAGGCAGTACCCAACTGTTTTGTTCCTTTAGGGGTTTTTGTTTGTTTGTTTTGTTTGGGGATGAAGGGCTGGGCAGAGGTTTTCAGATATACGGTTCCTTTTACAGATTGTTTTCAGAAGCTCAGATGGTGTTAACGCTGCTTTTCTTACATAGTTATAACTATGCTCATAGATGACTTCACTCATCTGGTGAGAATATGAACCCAGGGTCCAATATCCAACTCACCTGCCATTTTTGTTGATGTAAGTTGCTAAGTAACCATGATCCTCCCAGTTATGAATTGTTTCCGTCATTCCCTGCTCTTGAAAAACAGGCTGTAGACCTTTAAGAACTGCATTGCAATCAGCTGCAAGATGAAGGGAAGGAAGGGAAAATACAGTCAGTTAAGACATTCTCAGACAAACGTTAAGTTTACTACACACAGCTGCTGCTTTATTTATATTTTAAAAAGGTTCTGTAGTTCTTGGCAGCAGTCTGGTAGCTATACTCTTGACCGCCCTTGTTCCCCCACTAAGGCAATGGCTTTTGAGTCTGCAACCTTACACTATGAGGGTGCCTTGTCCCCTCCTTTATGACATCCTTCTGGTCAAGGAAGTTCCATCAGACATTTTTTTTTTTTTTTTTTTTTTTTTTTTAAAGAGTTGGATGATCATAGGGCAAAGTGTCTAGTTTAATAGGATTAATATTATTACTCAATCATCTCTACCACCATGATAGCAAGACTCCAGACTTGTACTATTTTAATTATGATGAGACCTAATAATAGAGAAGCTACTGTACTGGATGACCTCACAATTTAGTATTCTTCCCAGGTTAGGACTTTTAACATTCTCTTCAATAACAATGACTGACTGGGCAAGATGAGCCAACCAATTCCACTCCAGACACAAGCCAAGCTTTTCCTGGTTCCTTTTAGGAACAATAAGACAATTTTCCTCAGGTGAAGAGGGAAACTCTAAGGTGAAAGTTTGTAGCTAAGGGATACAAAGCAATAGTAAGTGCTAATGCACGTTTCTCACCACCACCACCACCAATACCAACAGCAAGTTAGATTTTTAAATTGACTGTCAAGAAGCCCTCCAACAGAGACTTCAATCTGCAGGTATTCTCTGTTGGTCATCACTTTTCTATCAATCTACTGATTTATGCGCTGATCCCTGTCTGTGGTACAGAGAGGTCTGTTTGCACAGAACTCAATAAAAGCTCAGGGCCTTAGTCATCAAACTAGAGATGTTACAGAGTTTAGTAGACTTTCACAGGCCAAATCTAAACTAAAATGGAATTACTTAGAGCTGGTTCCCTCAGTTATTTACTTACATTAATTGGACAATCCCAAAAAAAGGAGGAGCAGAATGGTCATTCCCTTATTTAAGAGGAAGCCATTATAACCTGCCAACTATAATCCAGTTATTCTGCTAGAGTTCATATCCAATATACATAAACATTTGTCCAAAGTCATCCCTAGTGTGATCCCATTGAGTTTAATGCAAGTAACATCTGAGACTCGTTTGCTCTGTTATCTCAAAAAAAAAAAAAAAAAGATAAATCTACTTTTGTAAATCAGTAATCATCCTTTTATAGCTAAAACAATCAAGTTACAGCACAAAAGTCTGGTGTGCATAAAATAAAGAGACTGCATCTTTTGCTTCCTTGTTATGGTATTTTAGAAGCTGTATCAAGAGTGAAATGCTAAACTAAATTGTGAGAAGTTAGTTGACCTTGGAATTAGTTATCCATGCTAAATTAGTGATTCTGGTAAAATTATATGAGACTCAGTGTAAAACTGGCAGAAAAGTGCCATATAACGTAGGTTCTGATGTACATAGCATTAATCCTCAAAACATAACCCACAAGTTTTAATTAAAAAAAAAAAAAAAAAAAAAAAAGGAGAGAGACATCAAGCCCCAATTAAACCTCTGTTGCCACAAGACCATTCAGCAAGACAGGCATAGCAAAACAAGTAGCTAGTCTACACGGAGAAATATATTGTTTAGCTACAGTGGAATAATTATAACTATAGCTAAGCCAATATAGCTATATGCAGACACTATTCCAGAGCTAAAGTGACTTTATTCAACCATTACTCTGCTTTAGCTGGTCAGTTTCTCCAGGTAGACAAGCCCTAAAACTTAGGAACCCCCATCTTCCACCGAGTACAAAGACCACTAGACTAAACTGCCAACCTGATTATTGATTGCTATTATGTAAAAGCAGTACTCAGACATGTGGGCTATCATCCATATAATTTTACCAAAGAAATTGAAATACTAGAGAGGAACAAAAAAATATTTCCCTTATTTTTCCCTGTCAACAAGAATGATGTGATTCATCTCTCTTGCCAAATGTAGTAAGCTGGGAAGGCAATGCCTTTTAGATAAAGATCAAATAATGTTAGAGCTAACAAAGCAAGAGTTCACATTTTCCTTTTATCTTCTAGGTCTCATTCATTACACTCCCTGGGTTGCAATTTATGCTTAATTAGAATTAAGAAAAAACAAACTGTACTGAAAAGTACTGAAGAATTTGGATGCTGACATGGCTACTAATTTTACTCGTGTGTAGTGTTCACACATGCACAACTATAAGTGGACTCTCCTTACAAACCTCCACAATATACATGTAGTGTTAAGCGGTGGTATAAATTCAAACTTTACTGGGGAGATTTTATTTCCAAATTTCTTTGGCAAATTAGCTCAATTAACTATTCCCATTATAATGATAGCTGAAACATAATCAAATGCAATCTCTACCCTCCCTCCCCAAAAAACCACAACTTTTTTTTGCCTTCTTTCATACTCTACATTTTCTAGGAAGTTTTAGAGCCTCTCCCTGACTTCATATCCACTAGCAATTTTTATACCTCCTATCCAGCAGCAGTATAGATACACCATTGGTGTAAGCACTAGCACAGACTAGACTCAGGTGTTTACAGCAGTGGCTTGAAAGAAGGTTTTCATGACTCGGTGTTGAACACCCCGCCCTGCTCCTGTTGTCTGCCCTGCTAGTACTGGTACAACCACTCCCTGGCAAGAAAACTGGTTCCACATTTTTTAATTTAGACTCTGCACTTGGTGCTGTGTCTTGTGTTGTCCATCCCATCACCCACACATCCTCCCCACTACTACACCCGTCCGTCGTCATCTCCCTCCCACTTTCTTTCCTTTCCTCCTACAAGATCATAACAGTGCTACAGGAACATGAAAATGAAACTGATGGGTGCCTAGTTAGTTTAATTATACACACAGCACTTTCCAGGCCAGCAGATTAGAGGGAAAACCAAAAAGGCCTGGTCTACACTTGAAAATTAGGTCAGCATAACTACATCGCTCAGGGGTGTGAAAAATCCACACCCCTGAGCAGCATAGTTAAGCCAACCTAAGGTCCGTGTAGAGAGTGCAAAATTGATGGGAGAATTCTTCTGCTGACCTATTTATCCCCCTCAGGGGAGTGGATTACCTCTGCCAACTGAGCAACTCCTCCTGTCAGAGTAGGCAGTTTATACTGAAGCTAAGGGCTTGGCTACACTTGCAAATGTAGAGCACTTGGAGTTAAACCAGCCTTCGTAGAGCACAGTAGGAAAAGCACTTCAATCTGTCCACACTGACAGCTACAAGCATACTGCCATGGCCTCATTAGCAGCTCTGCAACGGCCACAGAGAGCAGTGCATTGTGGTAGCTATCCCAGCATGCAAGTGGCTGCAACATGCTCTTCAAATGGGGAGGGGGGGGTGGAGTGTGACAGGGAGTGTGTATGTGGGGGGAGAGAGAGTGGGTTTTTGGAGGGGCTGAGAGCATGTCAGCATGCCGTCTTGTAAATTCAGACAGCAGCAGACCCCCGCCCTTCCTCCCCCGCCTCGCTCTCTCTCTCACACAGCATTCCACAGTAATGGTTGCTTCGTCTTGGAGCAGATAAGCAGCTGGCTGTCAGAAAAGGCGCTTTCAACGGGCATATCTGCATTCCTACAGCAGGTTCAAAACAATGAGAAGAGTGGCCACTTGACTTAAGGGGATTATGGGATGTTTCTGGAAGCTGATCAGAGCGCAGTAATGCAACCCCTCATTCACCCTGACGCCCGGGCGTTTCAGCCAAGGCGCAACAAGCATTAATCTTCTCGCCTAAGTGGAGTACCAGGAGCGCTCTACGTGCCTTGCCAGTGTGGACAGGTAGTGAGCTAGGGCGCCCGGGGCTGCTTTAATGCACTGTAACTCGCAAGTGTAGCCAAGCCCTAAGTGTAGACATGCCCTAAATGAATTCCAGACCTTCATTTGAATGCTGCTGCTGCAGTTGCATCACAACCACCACTGGGTAGCCAGGAAGCATTTGGAATATTGACACCCACCACCTCGTCCCCCCCACTCCCCAGTTTTAAAAATAAGTGAACTTGCCCCCCTACCCAAGGTCAGAGCAGGAGAATCAATACACTGAGCAACCCCAAGCAATGCAAAGTGTATCCTCGGACCATAACAGCAACTCAAGTGAAAGAAAGCCTTTCCACTCAGCTCAAATTTTGATGCAAGTTCAGGCCAGGGAAATTTCTTTATAGTTCACATGGAAATTTAACAAACTGCATTTATTTAAAATGTGACAGAATTAATTATTCAAGTATTTGGCATTTATGTATTGAAAGGAATGGAACTGCAAGGGATTAGATATCAAAGAATACAAAACAAGAATTACTATTACGTACAATGACATCACATCTGCATAAGTTTTAAGCATCCAGTCTGTACATAACAATATGCTTCTAGAAGAGGCAATTTGGAATAGCTACAGACATTCCTCTGAAGTTACAGTTGCCAAAAGGCTGCTCACTGTTAAAAAGAATCAATGAATTTAAATACTGTCTTTAGGAGAAAAAACCCCATTATGATCTGCTAGTCTGACTTCTTGCACAATACAAGCCACAGAATTTCACTCTGTAATTTCAGCATTCAGCCCCATAATTTGTAGCTGAACCAGACCATCTCTTTTAGAAAGACATCCAACCTTGATTTAAAGTCTCCATGTAAGAGAGAGTTTCCAACAACATCCCTTGGTAATCTGTTCCAATAGTTTATTACCCTCTTGTTTATTACACATCCTTTTTCCAGTTTGAGTTGTTCCAGTTTTAATTTTGAGCCATTTGATCTTGTTATGTCTTTATCCTGTGGATTAAAAAAGCCCTCTAAATTTCTGGTTTGTTCTTTCCTTGTAAGTACTCCTACACCACAATTAAAGTTGCTTCTTAAACTTCTCTGTAAAATAAACAGACTGAGCTCCTTAAAACTCATTGCATGGTATGAACACAATGAATGTGATGGTTCCAAGAATACAACATCAACTTCTATGTGTTTAGTTCTTGCTAGTCAGATAAAACAAATTAAATAAGACTGTGATGGGGTTCAACTAGGGACTGTGGGACCGCTGTGCCTCATTAACTCACTAATCTGGGTTGTCTCTCACAATGCCTTACTGGAGACAAGCAGCAAACCCCTCCACATGTTGTTAACACTCAGTACAACTGCATGTGGAGCCCCACACCTAGCTAGATTGCATGAATGCTTCCAGAGCTACTCATGAATCACACAGAGAAAGGCACCAGCCAAATCCCCCCCTCTCCAAACCTAGTACCTGAGGAATATGCCATCTTGAACTGCTCAAAACCCTTTCTTGAGCAATGCAAGTTTATTAATTGGTTCACTATTTCATCAATGGAAAGTGGACATATACAAGCCTTTGTAACCTGAGCAGATTTACCAAGCACTTCAGTCAAACTCACTGATAAGGATAAACATTAGAATAAGTTTATTGATTACAAAAGATGGATTTTAAGTGATAGGCAAAAGTCAGAGTAGTTACCAAAGGAAAATAAAAGATAAACACACAGTCTAAATTCTCAACCTTATTAGACTAGGCAATCTGGACTAAGAAGTTTTTCTCACCCCACTGAATACTACAGGTTGGTTACAATCTTTCATATGCAGGCTCTTTCTGTTAGCCTGGGGACTAGTCTCCTCAGCGCTAGCGATCTTGTTGCCTTCAGCATAGTTGGGGGAAGATATAGGACAAACCATGCAGCCTCTGTCCTCTATTTTATATCCTCATTCCATGTGCTTGGAGAACACAAGTCCAGGTATGTCTGATGGGCAGAGTCACCAGGCAAGATTGAGAAATTCCCTTGGTGTGGACTTGTGAATCACTGAATTGTAACTCCCTTGCTGGACAACAGCTGCTGATGGTTGTTGGACATGCACCCAGGCATTGGTTAGCTCCCTTGTTGTTGTTTCTGGGGATCTAATACCTCGGCAATTCCCCAATTCACAGCATATTAGATACAACACAATCTAATAACTTCATATGCACTTATACACATATTTAGATAGAACAATGGCTTTCGGCAGATCATAGTCCTTCCCATGAGTCCCTACCTGGCATGCTTTATATGAAATATGACAATTATATAAAAATTATGAATATGGGGTTTACAAGGTACCTTCCCCATCCCCGAGGTATAGTGTGTCACAAAGACCCCATTGTTGAATACTTCTCCAGTTTTGAAGACTACTTTTTCCTAAATAAACCCATGGACTAAGTTACAAAGCAAAAATTCATAAACCTAATGTAAGATATGACACCGAATATGCATGGTTTGAAACATCATACCTGTGCAAATACTACTGTATAAGCACACATATTTATGCCACTGGGTGTTAGTATGTATTCACCCTCCACACAATGTGCAAATATACAAGTGGCCTGGGAAAAGAGCAATCTGAATGCCTGACAACTTGTGACAGTTCAAGATATTGGATGCATGAGTTTGAACTTGCAAATCTATAAAACCACTGCTCTGTAGTCCATAGCTACATGGCTCCAACAGCAGCAAGTCTGATCCTTTACCATCACACTATCATTTGCTCTTACCTTGTATATATATCCCATGATATAGCAGTATGGCCCTATGAAATCTATACCTATAGATACACTAGCTATGTGTATTACCAACATGTGCATTTGTCAGCACATGTACATTCAGGAATTGGGGTTGAGGGGGAAGGGCAGAGGCTCTGCACTGCGCGCTTTTTGATTTAGGAAGTGGCAAATAAATCTGTGGATTACGGACGGCTGTAGAAATGGCAGAAATAAAGTGCATTAATCATATAAATTAAGAGGTACATTTTCATTTAACTGATAGCACGCAATATTTCTGGCCCCTATCCCAAACGTAATTTGGTGCTGTGGCGGGGGGAGGAAGGGCGAATTCACCCACTTGAGCAGATTACAGGAGCGGAGCTTATAAAACTAAGAATTTATATACCTCCGAAGAGACTCCATCTCTAAATGTGATGTTTCTCAGGGCAGCAATATAATTCATTAATTAACTGTGTTTCTCACATTTACCTATTTTGAGTAGAGTTTTAGACTTCCAGGTTTTCTAAAGTTTAGGAAGGCTGTTCTTTCCTGTATTAATAGCTTTTAATTGTAGCTTTCGTTGAAGGGATGTTTTTAAGAAGAAACTGAAGAGCATAAGAAACCCCATTCTAACATGACCTTTCAAACAACTGAGCTACTTTTTGCTTCAAGTTGGTGAAAATATGTCCTCTAAAAACAATTGGCCTTGGCAACAAACACCTCCCGCAGTACTAAGTTTAGAAGCATTCTGTTCTCTGTAAGAAAAACACCATAGGAAAATCCTTTGTTTTATGCACACTAGGTCCAGCCAGACACAGAATGCAGGAAGCAGAGCTCTGTACCAAGACTTTCAAGGCATTTGGAAACTGAATTTTTAATAATGTTCACATGTGAGCAGCCACTAATATTTCAAGTTGAAATGACCCACCTGTTATTCAGTTGTACATGGGAAAGTGGATCAACATTGGATTTTCCTGTGCACCTGTCCTGTTTTATTAGGTTCCTCTTGTGTATAATATGGAAGATGGGTTCAGAGGGCTTCTTTTCCTTAATAGATTATCACAGTAGTAGTGAAGTTCTCAAATTACACTACCAAAATAGGAATGTAGAAACTACACCATGAACATAAACCAAGTGTAAAAGTGCCTTTCTTTAATCCTCATCATGCTTAGCCCACTTGGAGCTTCTAGGAGATAGCGTACTAAAAGTAAGGTGACCACTAGGGAAAGGGAAAATTTGCACAGAGAAGACCTAAAAGGATTTCTTCTTTGCTTTTTACGTTTGCATGTCTTGACTTCACTGTTTTTGCTGAAGTACTCCTTGGTGGACTGGGAGGGGGGAAAAAAGTTAAAAAAACAAAAAACCAAATACCATACCCCACTAGTGAGTGATGTGATAATACAGTGAAAACAAGAGCAACCCAGAAAGGAAGAAATTTTTATCTAGGCTGTTTGAAATTGAGTTTAAAAAAACCTGATAAAGCCATTGCAGTTGGGAAAACTGCTTTCAGAAGATTACCTTTCAAACTGATTGAGAAATCTTCTACTCCAGTCCTACCTATCCATATCTCCAACCAAGTCACCCAAAAAGGAATTAATTACATTGGGGGATGGGGAGGATTATAATTTGGATCAGATCTTATTTACATATCATAAATCAAGAAGAGAGAACTTTTACTTTTTGCAGGTTAACTTTGAACTGCTATTCTACTTTGAAAAGTGACTAAAGTCTTGTGTGCACTTGAAATGCTACAGCGACACCACTGCACTGCTATAGTGCTTCAGTGTAGACACTACCTATGCCAACAGGAGGGATTCTCCTGTGACTGTAGGTAATCCATCTGCCTGAGGCACAATAGCTGGGTCAATGAAATAATTCTTCCATCAACCTAGCGCTGCCTACACCGGGGGTTAGGTCGGCTTAACTAAACAGTTCAGGGACATGGATATTTTTTCCCCCCGTACGAGTGATGTAGCTGGGTCAACCTAACTTTTTAGTGCAGACCAGGCCTGCGTAAAAGTTGCACCTTAGTGCTGAAATTTTTGCTACCTGTGAGAATTCAGAGCAACATCAGCTTTCCTAAGGGTGTGTCTAAGCTACGAAATTAGGTCGAATTTATAGAAGTCGATTTTTAGAAAGCGATTTTATACAGTCCATTGTGTGTGTCCCCACTAAGCGCATTAAGTTGGTGGAGTGCGTCCACAGTACCGAGGCTAGCGTCAACTTTCGGAGCGTTGCACTGTGGGTAGCTATCCCACAGTTCCCGCAGTCTCCACCACCCACTGGAATTCTGGGTTAAGCTCCCAATGCCTGATGGGGCAAAAACATTGTCGCGGGTGGTTTTGGGTACATGTCGTCAGCCGCCCCTCCTTCTGTGAAAGCAAACAATCATTTCGCACCTTTTTTCCATGTGGGCGCCATACTGCTTTCAGCAGACGGTGCAGTAGGACTGCTAACTGTCGTCACTGAACCACCGCTTCCGCTGCCACTCTGCTCTCCTGCTCTTGTCTCAATAGCGAATTTCTCCATGTTGTCTCTCATGGGCTCCCGCTTCCGCTTCCGCTGCAATTCTGTTCTCATGAATCCACCTTGCAGGTTGTCAGCCACCACTTCCGCTGCCACTCTGCTCTCCTGGTGGTCTCGCAGGGCCGCTTCCACTGCAACTCTGCTCAGCTGCTCTTGTCTCGCCATACCATGGCGAGCATGTAGCCTGCTCAGCTGTTGTGTCCTGGCAGCAGATGGTGCAGTAGGTCTGCAAACCATCATCATTGAACGACCACTTCTGCTGCCACTCTACTCTCCTGCAGATGCCATACCATGGCAAGCATGGAGCCCGCTCAGATCACCGCAGCAGTTATGAGCATTGTAAACAGCTCGTGCATTATCATGTAGTATATGCAGAACCAGAACCTGCAAAAGCAGGCGAGGAGGCGATGGCAGCATGGTGACGAGAGTGATGAGGACATGGACACAGACTTCTCTCAAAGCACGGGCCCTGGCAATTTGGCCATCTTGGTAGCAGTGGGGCAGGCTCATGCCATGGAACGCTGATTCTGGGCCCGGGAAACAAGCAGACTGGTGGAACCGCATAGTGTTGCGGGTCTGGGACGATTGCCAGTGGCTCCGAAACTTTCGCATGCGTAAGGGCACTTTAATGGAACTTTGTGACTTGCTTTCCCCTGCCCTGAAGCACAAGAATACCAAGATGAGAGCAGCCCTCACAGTTCACAAGCGAATGGCAATAGCCCTGGGGAAGCTTGCAACGCCAGACAGCTACCGGTCAGTTGGTAATCAATTTGGAGTGGGCAAATCTACTTTGGGGGTTGCTGTGATGCAAGTAGCCAACGCAATCACTGAGCTGCTGCTATCAAGGGAAGTGACTCTGGGAAATGTGCAGTTCATAGTGGATGGCTTTGCTGCAATGGGATTCCTTAACTGTGGTGGGGCAATAGATGGAACACATATCCCTATCTTGGGACCAGACCACCAAAGCAGCCAGTACATAAACCGCAAGGGGTACTTTTCAATGCTGCTGCAAGCACTGGTGGATCACAAGGGACGTTTCACCAACATCAACGTGGGATGGCCGGGAAAGGTACATGACGCTCGCATCTTCAGGAACACTGGTCTGTATGAACAGCTGCAGCAAGGGACTTATTTTCCCGACCAGAAAATAACCGTTGGGGATGTTGAAATGCCTATAGTTATCCTTGGGGACCCAGCCTACCCCTTAATGCTCTGGCTCATGAAGCCGTACACAGGCACCCTGGACAGTAGTCAGGAGCTGTCCAACTATAGGCTGAGCAAGTGCAGAATGGTGGTAGAATGTGCATTTGGACGTTTAAAAGCACGCTGGAGCAGTTTACTGACTCAGTTAGACCTCAGCGAAACCAATATTCCCATTGTTATTACTGCTTGCTGTGTGCTCCACAATCTCTGTGACAGTAAGGGGGAGACGTTTATGGCGGGGTAGGAGGGAAGTTGAGGCAAATCGCCTGGCCGCTGATTACGCACAGCCAGACACCAGGGCGGACAGAAGAGCACAGCAGGGCGCGCTGCGCATCGGAGAAGCTTTGAAAACTAGTTTCATGGCTGACCAGGCTACAGTGTGACAGTTCTGTTTGTTTCTCCTTGATGAAACCCGCCCCCTTGGTTCACTCTACTTCCCTGTAAGCCAATCGCCCTCCCCCCTTCGATCACCGCTTGCAGAGGCAATAAAGTCATTGTTGTTTCAAATTCATGCATTCTTTATTAATTCGTCATACAAATAGGGGGATAACTGCCAAGGTAGCCCGGGACAGGTGGGGGAGGAGGAGGGAAGGACAAGGCCACTCTGCACTTCAAAACTTATTGAATGCCAGCCTTCTGTTGCTTGGGCAGTCCTCTGGGGAGGAGTGGTTGGGTGCCTGGAGGCCCCCCCAATCCCCCGCATTCTTGGGCATCTGGGTGAGGAGGCTATGGAACTTGTGGAGGAGGGCGGTTGGTTACATAGGGGCTGCAGTGGCGGTCTGTGCCTTTCCTGCACCTCAATCATATGCCGAAGCATATCAATTTGATCCTCCAGTAGCCTCAGCATTGCATCCTGCCTCCATCTCTCCTGTTGCTCCAGCCACCTGTCCTCGCATTCATTTTGTGCTTTCTTGGACTCTGCCATTGTCTGCCTCCACACATTCTGCTGGGCTCTTTCAATTTGGGTGGACTGCATGAGCTCAGAGAACATTTCATCGCAAGTGCATTTTTTTTGCCTTCTTATCTGCCCTAGCCTCTGGGACGGAGATGTTAGTTGCAGCGTTGAAACATTTGCAGCTGCGGGAGGAAAAAAGGGGAGATTAAAACTGAAAAAAAGACACACTCGCCATTTAAAAGGAGGGGCTGATATTTTCGGGTTAACGTGCAGCACAAACTCAACTAACCCCCCCCCACACACCCAATTCTCTGGGATGATCGCTTCACCCCTCCCACACCGTGTGGCGAACAGTGGGATGATTTCTTTTCAGCCACAGTCAAACAGCCCACCAGGAACGGCCACCTCTGAATGTCCCGTGAATAAAATTCCCCTATTTCAACCAGGTGACCATGAATCATATCACTCTCCTGAGATTAACACAGAGAGATAAAGAACGGATGTTGCTTGAATGCCAGCAAACACCGGGACCACACGTTGCCATGCTTTCTTATCCAATGATTCTAGACTACGTGCTACTGGCCTGCCGTGGTAAAATGTCCTACCATGGAGGACGCAATAAGGCTGCCCTCCCCACAAACCTTTGCAAAGGCTTTGGGACAGCTTCATTGAGATGTCCCTGGAGGATTTCCGCCCCATACCCAGACACGTTAACTGGCTTTTCCAGTAGCTGTACTGGCCGTGAATACATCCCAAGTCTTATAGGCAAAGTAATCATTAAACACACTTGCTTTTAAGCAGTGTATTATATTTACAAAAGTACACTCACCAGAGGTGCCTTCTCCGCCTTCATGGTCCGGGAGCCCTTGGAGTGATATTGGATCCAGAGTGATAAACAGTTCCTGGCTGTCGGGGAGAACCGTTTCTCCGCTTGCCTGGTGTGCGTTATCTTCAACCTCCCCCTCCTCATTATCTTCCTCGTCCCCAAAATTCTCATCCCTGTTGTGTGAGACTCCCCCCTTGCAGGAGTCCACATAAAGGGTGGGGCAGTGGTAGGGGCACCCCTTAGAATTGCATGCAGCTCATCCAGAAGCGGTGTCTGGGGCTCTAACCCCAAGCGGGCGTTTGCCTCTTGGGTTTTTTGGTAGGCTTGCCTAAGCTCCTTAGGTGTCACACGGCACTGCTGCGGGTCCCTGTGATAGCCTCTGTCCTTCAAACCCTTGGAGATTTTTTTCAAATATTTTGGCATTTCGTCTTTTGGAACGGAGTTCTGATAGCACGGATTCATCTCCCCATACAGCGATCAGATCCAGTACCTCCCATTCGGTCCATGCTGGAGCTCTTTTGCGATTCTGGGACTCCATGGTCACCTCTGCTGATGAGATCGGCACCGTCACCTGTGCTGATCAGCTTGCCACACTGGCCAAACAGGAAATGAAATTCCAAAGTTCGCAGGGCTTTTCCTGTCTACCTGGCCAGTGCATCCGAGTTGAGAGTGCTGTCCAAAGCGGTCACAATGGAGCACTGTGGGATAGCTCCCGGAGGCCAATACCGTCGAATTGCACCCACACTAACCCAAATTCGACCTGGCGATGTCAATTTCAGCGCTAATCCCCTCGTCGGGAAGGAGTACAGAAATCGGTTTTAAGAGCCAATTAAGTCGACAAAAATGGCTTTGTTGTGTGGATGAGTGCAGGGTTAAATCGATCTAACGCTGCTAAATTCGACCTAAACTTGTAGTGTAGACCAGGGCTAAGGGCATGTCTTCGCTATCAACGTTAGAGCTTTAACGTGGCTGTGTAGTCGCAGCACCAGCGCTGGGAGAGAGCTCTCCTAGTGCTGTAAAAAGAAACCACCCCAAGAGGGGAGTAGCTCCCAGCGTTGGTGCACTGTCTACACTGCCACTTTACAGCACTGAAACTTGCAGCGCTCAGGGGGGTGTTTTTTCACATCCCTGAGCGAGAAAGTTGCAGCACCGTAAAGTGGCAGTGTAGACAAGGCCTTAGTGACTAAAGTTTTTGCTATGTTTAAATTCTCACAAGCAGTGCAAACTGATTATTATGAGACAAGTATGATTCTATTCTTTCATGTGTATCGAAACAAAAATGGTTTGATGAGTTCCAGCTACAAGGCCAATATGATACAAATGAGTAGGAGCTACAGAACTGGGACCATTGCCATCAATTCAACCCAATGCACATGGACAAGATTCACCATAGTTACAGATCTCGTCTATTTGCATTCCATTATACTACAAATATTCAAGTAATAGTCTTTTTTTTCCCTTTAATCCTAGTAAGGAAGATGTTCACTTTTCTCTTTGTATTCACACAGGAATGGGAGTATAAGAGAAACCCCGTCTCTCTTTAAAAATGTGACTGCAAGCCAGACAAACTGTCAGGAGATCTGGAGCAACAGTGTGCCTGAATTCCCTTGATAATTTTTGTCAACTGAAATAATATTTAAATAAAAAAAAAAAAAAAAGTCTCTCCCTCCCCTTCACTCATTTGTATATCTTGGAGGGGACAGTTGTGAAAATTTAGACATCAGTACATGTAAAACAAAACAAAGCACTATTTGCTAGTTGCTGTACTCTGCCTGTGCTCACATTGCAAATACCTTAAGGGATTGTCAGATGTATGAAGTAAACTGTAAAAGGTCAGTTAAAAAATCCAATGGGATGTATAAATTGATGTCACTTTAAAGCACATATGTAGTCCCAATTCTCACATTACAGAATTAAAAAACTGTTAATAATTACTAGTATTAGAGTAGCATCCAGCAGTCCCAATCAGTATCGGAGTCCCAGTGTGCTAGACACAATAGATATAGAGAACATTGCTCTAAAACATGAGTGCAAGTCTTTATCATAACTAAAAATGTGTATGTTCACAGTAGCATAGGTTTTGTGAGACACCTAATCGATTGAAGTTCTGCGCCAACTGCACCCAATGACTTCGGCTCTGAGAGAATTGATAAAGTGACATGGCAAGATGTATTTACTTAGTCTTTAAAAAGGACACTAAAGGACACATTTCTGTCTGGCTTCAAAGACAAAAACTTCATTTTAAACAAGAAGAACAGAGGACATGGATTAAAATGTTTCAAACCTATATGAGTCATGACTGTGTACTAAGAAACTGGTAGCCAGCCCCGACCCCATAGCCTATAATTAAACACAGCACAAGCAGAATGTGAAGTCTGTTAGAAACCATAATCCCAGTATCCTGAGGAAATTCCATTCTGCCTATCTAAATCCCCCTTGAAGTTTCAATTAGATAGACCATTTTTTACTTCCCATTCTTAACGACTGCATAGCTGTATTAAGCATTGGTTACGTAGCACCACAGTTTTGCATGGCTCTTTACAGCTCAGGGAGATGGTCACTGCCCCAACAAGTTTAGAAGGCTAAACTGGATAACGTATGACAGAGAAGGCCAGGGTTGCAAATGAAGGTGAGGAGACTTAGGCCTGATCCACACTAGAAAGTTAGGTCGGCACAACTAGGTCGCTCAGGGGTGTGAAAAATGCGTGCCCGTGAGCGGTGTAGCGATGCTGACCTAAGCCCTATGTAGACAGCGCTAGGGAGACGGAATACCATGTCAAAGCATCTAGTGTACTATTGGTATTATTTAAAACATGTTTCAGAGTAACAGCCGTGTTAGTCTGTATTTGCAAAAAGAAAAGGAGTACTTGTGGCACCTTAGCGACTAACCAATTTATTTGAGCATAAGCTTTCGTGAGCTACAGCTCACTTCATCGGATGCATATTGTGGAAAGTGTAGAAGATCTTTTTATACACACAAAGCATGAAAAAATACCTCCCCCCACCCCACTCTCCTGCTGCTAATCTGTCTAAACCTTGCTTTGAGTTGGTCTATTTGGCTACAAAAATGTCACAATGTTGGCATTAAGTACTAAAAAAAAAACATTTCCTTTTGTATGGGGTATATTTATTGGCCTCTGGACTCCTGCTCATCTGAAGTCCCACCCATATTTTTATTTGCTAAGCGCCGACTGGGAGCTCAGGAGGATACAAAGAAGACATGTTCCCTGCCTTGAGAAGTTTAACCATCTAAAGCCATGATCCCGCAAGGATGCTCTGAGTGGGCATTACAGTTCACCCTCACAGAGCTCCTTGATGGATCAGGGCCAGCATAGACAGACAAATCAAATCAGACCCAAGAGTCACCGGCCCACAGGATGGTTTTCGTAACTGGCCATCACTATAAAAATCTTCATCCCAATATAAAAGTCTGCCTGTCCTCCAGCCAGTTAAGGATCTAGCAAAGCCAGATTTAAAATACTTTCCGGATGGTTGAGATTTAAGCTATTTGGGAAGGGAAGGCCATTTGTTTCAAAGTTTGAAAGAAAAAAAAAAAACAAACAAACAAACCAACCAAAGGTCACACTTCAGTATCTGCTTTGATTTTTAGTTGCATTAACATGCATTAGCCTCACTTGTCAGAGATGATAAATCAATCTCCAAAGCTGTTGACTCACAAAGACTAACTACATTTCCTCAATATTAGAAGTACTTTTCCTGGCTTGTGTACAGCAAAAAATAATATTCCTTGCTCATTGGAATTCAATAACCCTGCTCCATCCCTTTTCTATTTTTGACTCCTCCTACTTAACAGTTGCCCTAATGCAATTAAAACACACACGAGTTGTTTCTTATTGTGTTAAGTATTTTATGGTTTTGCTTGGTTCAGCCAAGCAACTTTTAGATCCCTTCAGCACTGCTGAGGACCTGGGACCATTTTAGGAACCACTTCCAACTAATCAAAGAATGTTTTTCCAATTAAGCTAGGATGAGTCCCAAAATAACCTTCCCCAGGAGGGAAAAGAGGCTTAAAACCACTAATCATGCCTCTCAGAATTTGGCATGCTGATTCCATAAAAGGCATACTTCTTGCAAGACAGCCTCTAGAGAGAGAGAGAAAGAGCACTGGCACAGTGACATATCACTTCTTTCATAGACAGCGCTCACACAGACTTGCACCAAAACAAAAGGGTGCAAATAAAAATAGAGGTTTTCCAAAAGTTTGATATTGACAGAAATAAAGAAAGGGCTGTTTTGCCACCCAACCAACTGTAATTATAACAACTGATTGTTTTTTTCCAGCATCTGTTCGCATTTGTTCTTAAAGTAAGGCCTGGGTCGGACACACCACAGCACTATGCAAAAACTACTCAGCAATGGTAAATGGAAAGCTTTTCCCAGCAAGAGCCTTAAGCCAGTGATTTCTACAGAATCTAATCTTTCATTAAAAGAAAGTTTACTAGTCCTTCTGGCTAAAATGATAAACTATCCAAACGTAAGGTTTAGAGTAGCAGCCGTGTTAGTCTGTATCCACAAAAAGAACAGGAGTACTTGTGGCACCTTAGAGACTAACAAATTTATTAGAGCATAAGCTTGGGTTTGAATAGAGACTGGAGTGGCTGGGTCATTACACATATTGAATCTATTTCCCTATGTTAAGTATCCTCACACCTTCTTGTCAACTGTCTATATGGGCCATCTTGATTATCACTAAAAAAGTTTTTTTCTCCTGCTGATAACAGCTCATCTTAATTAATTAGCTTCTTACAGTTTGTATGGCAACTTCCACCTTCTCTGTATGTATGTATATATCTTCTTACTATATATTCCATTCTATGCATCCAATGAAGTGGGCTGTAGCCCACGAAAGCTTATGCTCTAATAAATTTGTTAGCCTCTAAGGTGCTACAAGTAGTCCTGTTCTTTTTAACCAAATGTAAGGCAAGGCAATGTGTTTTCTGGGCTCACAGATGGCTCCAGTCCCTTTTGCCATCCTTAAGTTTGCCAAGCAGCAGCGGAGTGAAATTAAATGAGACTCACCAGTTTAACTGCTGCTATTCAGAACCCTACTGACACCTGTGACACTATCAAGAATCACATCAGTTTCAAGCTACTGATCCTTGGGAAAGCAACCCAGCAGCATCATAGGCAGTCAGTGGATATGTCCCAGTAAAAGAGAGGCAGGGGAGGAAAGAACAGATGTGTAGAAAGAATAGTAAATATGGCAGGCGACCAGCTTGGCTTAACAGTGAAATCCTTGCTGACCTTAAACACAAAAAAGAAGCTTACAAGAAGTGGAAGATTGGACAAATGACCAGGGAAGAGTATAAAAATATTGCTCAGGCATGCAGGAATGAAATCAGGAAGGCCAAATCACACTTGGAGTTACTGTTAGTAAGGGATGTTAAGAGTAACAAGAAGGGTTTCTACAGGTATTTTAGCAAGGGAAGGGGGAGAAAAGAATACACTAGCAGAGACCCACGATCTAACAGTTCTGAGGGAGGGATTCAATAAACAGAAACCCTCCATCCATTCTTCCAGCAGCTATGAGGAAATGCAAAATGTAGAGACAGAAAGCTGCTTTCCTCCACCAGCTAGGGAAGGATTGAGTTTCAAACACCTATTATCCAGAGGCTGAGAGATGGAGCCTAAAGCACCTCCCCCTACCCAGAATCCAAGGTAGCTGGGGTTCTGGCCTTGTTCCCATGTTACTGATCCCACATATACGCCTGTTGGGCTTCCCTCATCTTTCATATCTACCTTTGGCTATCAGATTCAGGCCTTCTGCTAGTAGGCATCCAATAACTTTTTCAAGCACTGGCAGTTGAGTATTCGAGTCATGCCACTGTGCTGTCAACCTCTGTGTCTTGGAAAATAAAATACTGCAAGATATTAACTACTTAATTCCTTTTCCAAGATACAGTGTACCTGAGGGCAAGACCAAGGACTTTACTGTACTATTACATAATTACTTAAAGCCAGGATGAATTAACAGCAGTGATGAAAGCAAGGTTTCCTGCTTGCTGATTTTAATAACGATTTAAGGCACTTCAATTTTAAACCTCATTCTACAACCGTGTTTTGTTTAGGGAAATAAATACTGGTTCATTCTCATTGGCTGATATAATAATTAGAACACATTGATATGCAACCAAGTACAAAAATTTGGTACTTTTTTTTTGTTAACTAAGAGGATGCACTATCTATACACTTATTTTAGTAGTTATATAGTTTAAGTATACATTTATTCAGACTTTTTTTTTATTACTGTTGGAATATGCAGGTGACCCAAGAACCTCTTAAAGCCAACTGAAATGGGTGTAGAGAGGGGTTACACAAATCTCAAATCTGGTGTGCACGTTCTAGTTCACCAAAGCATGTCACGTGAGGTTTCAAACGAAAGCCAGTATCACACTGGTCATTAATGTCATTGTGAAATGTATGTACATGTACTACGCAAGGAATTATGTATCTGTACCAGAAAATTATGTTCTTAAGCATGTAAGGTAAAAAGTAGATCAAAAGGTGACATGCCTCAGACCAGTTCTTCCAGACAGAAGGTAAGAAATGTGCATGTCTCTGTTGGGATATAAATTAAGCTTTGTTAGCTAACACAATGGTTGCCAATTTACACACACAGTCAAATGTTAACAAAGAGATGTGAAGTCAAAAGGAAAGGAGCACGCAGGAAAAAAAAGCCATGGAGCGTTATCCCCTCTCAGAGTAAAGACAATGAACTGGAGGGGAGAGAAGATGTCTAGAAGGCAAAGAAGATAACCTGGTATCCTGCACCTATGAAACAAACAGTCAGCATGTTTCCATTCATGAAAGTAGGGGTCTCAGGCAATCTTGGTTAAAAATGCTGCAGAAGACTTTGTGTGAGAGAAGCTTCTTTTGACAGGAGGTTAACCTTTTAGTTGAGTTTAGTTTCTAGAAAGCATTTAATGATTTTGTTTAAGATTAAGGCATTTCTTTCCACTATTCTTACTCACTATTACTTGAATCTTTGATAATAAATTTATTCTTGTTTTCACTATATGTATCTAACTGTGATGTTAAGCAAAATGCCGATCCTGAGCTGAAACTAACAACCTAGCATGTACCATTCCATTGTGAATAGCAGATCTGGTAACTGTGTAGAGTGTCTGGTGGATATGGGACTGGACACTGCAGAGATCACTCCAAGGACTTGGGCGTTGGTGTGTGCCTATCACTACCTGTACAGAGAGAACAAGGACTGCAGAAGCTGGGAAGGTGGTTCTTGTGCTGCCAGAGGCTGCTGATCCACAGCAGGCACACACAAGACCCTTTCACACCAACGACGGGTAGCGGTGAGGTGCCTCACAATCCTGGGGAATGTCACAACGCATCATACATCATCTTCTATTTACTACATGATTTTTTTTTTTTTTACTTGATAATTGTGTCAAGTTGCATTTGAATGGAAATTTGGAATTTAATTAAATACACAAAGTTAAATAAAACTACCTTAAGTGTGCTGGATACGTTAAGAAAAGTATCAAATGTGTTTTGCATTTAGAACGGATTTTATGAAACAAACGAACTATTTCGGTAGTTAGAGAATTGAACTGATTGTTTCTGGTCACCATATCTCAGATTTTCAAAGATATTCTAAAACGTATAAATAGGTGCCTACTAGGATTATCAAAAGTGCCGATGTGCAGCTTTAGGCACCTAAATATCTTTGAAAAGTTAGCCCCCCCCCCGTTTCCCTCACATTTTTCCAATTACTTGCTCTCCTCCTCCCCCACCTGTTTTTTATTAATAGACTGATTAGGAGTTGGAAGAAGCAGGAAAACTTTGAATGAACTAGCCCAAATTAAGAAAATATTCTCTGCACCTGCTAGCTAATCTTAAACCAAAAGTAAGGCAAAAGATTTTCTGCCCAACAGAAATTGAAAGTACTTTTCCCCTCCTTAACATCAAATGCATATTTAAATGATTAAAAAATTATACTAAATGTAGGCATTAATGTAAGTTGTCATAATTTCAAGTTTAATTTGACAGGTTTATTTTTAAAAAAAGAAAAATGTATTTAAATACAAAATCTGTTAACTGATTTATATCCACTCTGCTTAAAGCAGTAGTCACTTTTCAGAATGTACCATGTAAAAAGGCACCTCATTCAGAATATCTACCACGTGTCTATTCAGGGTTACACTTGATTTAAAATAAAATAAGTATGTATTGATTTCTAGTATTCTTTATACTGCAATGCCAACACAGCAAAAAAGGGGAACTGGATTCTAATCCTTTTTGAACTTTGAACAGAATGAATGTCATTCCTTTTGCCACCCAGCTACATTGGTACAACCGTATTGTACACAAGGGGGTTACACAGGTGTAAATAAGGAGCATAGCATGGCTGCTGATTTTAGCACCAGCATCTCTCTTTCACACTGAGGCAGAGGGGTTACGCTGCAACCTACAGTTTTAGATGCCTCGGAGAAAACATCACGGCGTAGTCACTTCAGGAGTTGCACGCCTATATCAGTGACCTGAGGTTCACACGCCAAACACTTGCTAAGCAGACCATAACAGATTCAAAAGTGAGGGAGCAAAGTACAAGGTTAGAGTCTGTATTTGTTCCTGTTAATTTAGGGTAAAGGAAATAAAAACAAAAGAAAGTATACAGAAGAATAAAAGCAGCAGAAGAGGCAGGTTGAGCAAAGAAATGTGTGATAAAAACTCACCAAGAAGCCATCAGAAAAGCTGTGTGCACAGCAAGGTCTGTCAGCTGCTGACCAGAAGAAATTGGAGCTGGTGGCCATGCTGCTCATGTGCAATGAGGCAGGACGGGGCACCTGCTCCAAACTAGCGGCCAAAAGAAGTCCCTTTTTCTCCTACAGCACATGCAAGAGACCAAGCAGACCATTCCCCATATGATCTAGCAGCAGCGGTGATAGTGAGAGGCCCAAAGGTGTGAAGTCTGGAGTGGGAAAGGATGCTCGTTAAGGAGAAACGCATGGAGTTGGAGGCCAGGTGTCGGTGAGGAGGCAGAGCTGGAGCACCAAGCTTGCTGATCGGGACAAACGCAAGCAGCATGAACCTGAGAAGAGAATCAAGTACTGCCCATGGGACGCAAAAGGAAGAACATAAGGCTGTGCCCCCAATTACAGGGTAGCAGGCAAACAGATAAGGGTGTGATGCCTGTAGCCTGAGTCATTATGGACACCAAAAATGGTCTACGATTTTGACTGTGGGAATGTGGGAAACTGGTTTCCTTGAGGTGTCATTTTCTGTAATGATGTAAAGGCTCAGGTATTTGCTTGCCATAATCAGACTCAGTGTCAAGGGGGGAAATCGAGTCAGTGCTGAGTGTGTCTGTGGCACAGTTAAGAGGTGTTGTTGGCACAGAATCTGCTGGGAGCGGTGGGACACGGATAAACCCAGGAAATGCAATTGGCCAGTATTCTGCTGAGAGCAGGAAGACTGCTGGGAGGGGCAAGACTCTGATATAACTAGGAGATGCTGTAGGCCAGAGCTCCACTGAGAGCAGGGACACTGAAGCACAGAGAGAAAGTGCTGTAGCCCAAGATCTGCTAGGAGCAGTAAGTCACGAGTACAACTAGGAAACAGCTGGAAGGCAGAACTCTACTGGGAGCGGGGAAGACTCTGGGTGGTAAAGGATCTGGTTTCATGCCTTCAGGGGTGACAGAACTCTTTGCTGTTCAGGGTGACCAAAATGTTGTGTGAGATTAAATGAAAGCCAGTGACATATTGGTCATTAATATCATTGTGAAATCACTCTATGGGGAATTATGGATACTTACTGATATTATGCTTAAAAGAGAGAGAGGTTTTATTCCAGACTGGAAGGAGGATAGTTGCCTCTAATGCAAATTAAGCATTGTGGAACACCACAAAGGACGTTCCATTTGCATATGAAGTCAACAGAAAAAACAGGATGACAGAGGGATGTGAAAACCAACAGGAGGGAATCTGAACCCCAGGGTGTCATCCTGATTCTGGAAACTAAGACAATAAACTTGGGAAATATAAGGAGAAAGACATCTCGTTATCCATTTCACTGCTGAACACCCTTCATGTAGGGAGGTGACTCATAAAAAAAAGTCTGGTTCCTGATTTAATTGAAAAGTCAGCAAGCTTTTCAGAACGATTCTGAGGGTGAGAAACTGTTTGAGACAAATGATTATAGCCTGCTAAAGTTGTTTACTCTCTTAGGAGCATATTATACTTTTGTTTTATTTGTAACCAATTCCGTTTCCACTACCCTTACTCAGTATCACTCGAAGCTGTGCTCTTGTTAATAAGCTTATTCTTGGTTTTATTATAAACTCATCTCAGTAATATTAAATAAAACGTGAGGCCTCAACTGAACCAAAACAGGCTGGGGTGTACAATGTCTCTTTGGAGACTGCAAACTTGGCAATTTCTTTGAGTGTCCAGTGACAGGGGACCACTCTTCAAGTGGGCTTGGAAGCTGGCATGCACCTAAAGTTAACCTGGCAAAGCGAAGGAGTAGAGGAGGTTGTTTGAGTAGCTAACAAACTGGTGTGACAGGGAGCTGACACCCAGTTTAGCACCAGCAAGTCTCTCTCACCGTAGCAGGGAAATAACAAGGTGATCCCAGTCCTGGGTACACCAAGAAAGCATCAGAGCTTCACTCTAAGAACTCAGGATGAGTTTGCAGAGCTCGCAGGGTACTTCTACACTGCAAAAAAAAAAGAAAAGAAAAGAAAACCAAATCACAGCAGCAAGTCTCAGAGCCCCAGTCAATTGATTTGGGATAGCGTTATAGGACAAGAATGCCTACACTGCTATTTTTAGCTCCATAGTGCAAGCCGAAAGCAGTTGATCCAGTCTCTGAGACTGGCTGCTTGAGGGGGAGAAAGGAGTTGCAGTATAAACATACTCATAGTTAGAAAACAAAAACAAGTCAAGACAAAAACAGAGTGCCTGTAATCTGAAATCAAGTTTCACACATACTTTCAGCAACTCCTTGGAAGGGCAATCCTGGAGGAGAGTATGGAAACAGCAGACTAAAACACTGGCTCCCAAGGCTCTAGGAGAATTCACTCCAGCTCTACTACACCACAGGAAGTTAACCCTGCAATGAGTGAAACTGAATACAACTCAGTTTCTCTCTAGCTGCATCTACACCAGAGAATTGCACTACTGTAGTTTACACTGGGATGACTGAACCTAGGCAAGCTGCAACAGTGCACCCTTCCCATCCCCCACCCACCAGCTGACTTTTTGTAAGCAAGCAGTACTTATGCATCAATAGGCAGGCAGCACTCCATGCAAGTGACTGTAGATTGTAACATCTTCTCCACAGTCCTAAGACAGACTGCAGATGCCATGGAAAAACATCTGCAGTTCCAAAGTCACTTCAGCTGTATCTACGCTAGGCTGTTTTGGCAAAGATCTTCCAGTGATTCAGCTCTGCCACTCCTAGCAGTAGCATACTTAGACCTTGGTGCACTGTGTCTCATCCAAAACTCCTCAGAGCAGGAATACTCAACATGGTGGTTAAAATGCCAATGACCAGCTGTCTACACTCGCAGTTCCACAAGTGGTGCTCTGCAGATGTAGTCTTGGGGTGGGGAAGAGGAGAGACGAACAAACCCTGGTGGGGGGAATAAACACAAATCATCCTGAGTTTTAAGACTGGAGATTATATTTTAATTTCTTTCAATTACTGTTCTAATTAGTGATAGTACTTTAAGGAAATAACCAGTCTCAGAACCTTTCAGATCAAGTTTCTTCCTCAAAGAAGTTCTGTTTGTCTGCCACCAGATACATTCGAATCATTAGCTTGGCTATGGAGGGACTAATCACCAAGTAGTACCGGAAATAGCCCAACTTGATGATCACTTTAGATAAGCTATTACCAGCAGGAGAGTGGGGTGGGAGGAGGTATTGTTTCATGGTCTCTGTGTATATAATGTCTTCTGCAATTTCCACAGTATGCATCCGATGAAGTGAGCTGTAGCTCACGAAAGCCCATGCTCAAATAAATTGGTTAGTCTCTAAGGTGCCACAAGTCCTCCTTTTCTTTTTGCGAATACAGACTAACACGGCTGTTACTCTGAAACAAGTAGTACATTGTTACCATACTAGCGGAAATAGGCTCTTTACATACAAACACAAGAGATTATTATTGTCATCAAATATTTTTACAGTAGACAGAACTACTGGGCAAATTTGGTTTTTATTTAAATAGTGTCTCTTTTAAAAAAAGTATCCCACAGAGCGTGGTTTGTAAAAAAAAAAAAAAAAAGAAAATGTTTTTCCTACAATTTGAGTGAAGCTGAAGTATACCATTTAAAAAAGGGACTTCAACTCACATAGCATCCTATTACAGCTAACCATTATTGTTTGTACAACAGCTTCATAATGCCAGCAATGCTCTGGGAACAGTGGCTAACTGATGTTGCAGAACCAACAGAATAGCAAGTATTACTTATGGGCTTCCAATCATAACTGCGGGTATTTTAAAATAATTTCTCTTTTTCTGCTTGTTTAGCATTAATAAGCCCACTAACACTTTAAAACTGAAGTATGAATGTTTTTAACATCTCCCCCACCCCAAAAGTCATGTGCACATACATACATACATACATACATACATACACACACACACATTATTATTATAGGGTTCCCAGTTCTTACTTGGCTGCCTTTTTAACTACAGAGAGAACTTTGTATAGACTTTGCAAACAGTTAAGGAAAAGATAGGTCACATTTTGGGTTAACCCAGTGAGTGACATCATCCTTCACACATCTAGCCTTATAATGGGCATTTCCCCATTTAGGACTATATGGATGGTGTTTGTGTTTGGTCCAATTAACATCTTGCTGTGGGAAGAAGTGAGATATTTAATGAACTACTACTGCTGCAAGAGGCCAAACAGCAGATGGTAAGGAAAGCCTACAAACTGAACATTTCAAGTCCACTTAGTATTTCAAGTTCTCCAGTACCAACATCTGCATATTGACTTACAAATCCCAATGCATGAGGAAGAGAATACATCTTACTTCCTTTAAGTGCCTGAAATTCACTGACTGACCAAAGACAAAAAAATACATATACATATATATATATATATATATATATATACACACACACACACACACACACACACATACATACTCTCAGTATGCTTCTAAATTAATTAGTATAAATTTATAAAATAATTGTGTGCATGGTAAACTGCACATGGTTGCCCCAAGAAACACTTTCCTGGTAGTGTGCTTGACTGAAGCTCCACCCCACTCCACAAGCTTAACAAATTTAATAGAAGATATTTGCTTCTTCTTGACTGCCACTTGTAACTAGAGCTGATAAAAAAGAATGAATGTTTCATGCAGGTTTTCCTCAAGAATGTGTTTAAAATGGCAAACTGCGGCCACTGGGAGCTGCGATCAGCCGTACCTGCGGACGCTCAGATAAACAAAGCGTCTTGCGGCCCACCAGGGGCTGACCCTGAACACGCCGCAAACTAAGTCTGGGAACCCCTGCTTTAGAGGCAAGAAATGTCATATATTTCTAAAATATCGAATACAATTATCTAATAGGAGGAAGCATTAAAGGGATATAAACTTAAAAATCCACACAACACATCTAATTAAAAACCACTACCATTATTACAATAACCAAAAGAGTAGAGGGCAAAGTTCCTTTTGTTTACTGTGATAATTTGACTACGTTGGGTTAGTTTCACTCTTCCTCCCGCACAGACACTTACTCTTGTTTCTGTGGGTCTTTCACCCAGCAAGAAGGAAAATAAAAACCCCTTAAAAGAACAGGAAATTATAAATCCTCAAAGGGAATGAAGAGGCTAATACAGTACCTCTTCCCCTCCCCCCCCAAAAATTTTTATTTAAAATAACTAATGCAGTGTGGCAGAGAACAAGTCCATAAAGAACATCCAAGAAACACAGATTTGTGTGCACAAAAGAATCCAAGATCTGCAGAATAGAGAGACAAGAAGAAAATGAAAATACTTCACCTGGCCCTCAACCTAACAAGCTTCAAACAACACCACATTTAACTTCACAAGTCTTGTATTAGTTAACCGGGTCTACAACCAGGTTCTCTACCAAACTCTAAAGCACGGTATGGCTCTTGCCATTCCTTTACCAAGGGATGTGGTATGTTTTCTGTCACTTGGGAGCCTGGATATTTTTCTGGCCCAGGACTTACTAGACTTATATTATACAGGAAGTCAGCCTAGATAACCATAAAGTCTTGAATTCCTTGTTTCTCCTGGATGAGGCTCTGGAGGACTAGCTAGTTGTTATGTCATGATCCCACAAGCTGGTGGGAGAAGGATGGAGACTTTGCATGTTCTTGTTGACAGGGCTTGACAAGTATTTCAACTGAACGATCCATCCCTCCCTTCCCACTCAAGAGTTTTAAACACAAAATCATATCTCCCCCGCTATTTCAAATTAAGGCTGGGAAAGATGGAGATCAGGTTTGTCCTGCAATGCCGTGAGGTACAGGAGAAGTTAGACAGAGGAACCACTGGTCTGCCAAATAAATGCAAGTGTTCATTCAACAGAGAGTTTGTGAACTGCTGGTCCAACAGGTAGCTAGTACTTTATATTGTTTAAATCTCTGTGACCCCAATCCTATGAAAATCTATACATGTGCTTAATCACAGTGCATAAAGTTATGCATATGCTTACATGATCAGATTTTCATAGATGCCTTAGGGAGTTAGGTTCCCAATTATTAAGGGTGGGATTCATGGGGGGGAATTTAGGTGCCTACAGGATTAAGCAGTAGCTGACATTTTGTAAATGCCACCTTTTACATACCAACATTTAAATACCATTGGCATTCATAAAAATCCTTTTAGCTATTGCTTAATTCTGTAGGCACCCAGGCACTTCAGGCACCAAATTTCCAGTTAAGAGTCCCAGAAGCACCTGCATTTCAGCAGCTAGGAACATACATGCACAGCCACCCAAGTCCTGAGATCACCAAGCAGAGAGGGCTGACCCTGTTCAAGCACCTAACTCTATGAGAGGATTCACAACTGTGAACCCTGAAGGGAGGGAGGGAGACATCTCCCTCTGGCCTGGAGTTAGTTGCCTAACTCACTTTGAGGGGAGGAGCTTACACAATAATACCCCTCTCCCAGCCAATAGGAAATGTTGAGTTTAGGTGCTCCCCACTGAGCATGTTGGCTTTTGTTAATCCCTTTCTTAGATCCTCTCTCCCCATACATTGCATAGTCAGCCTGGGTGCCTAACTCAGGATTAAGAATTTCAGTAGGTGCTGCAATGCCTAAATCCCCCTTAGGCTGCTATAAAAAAGCCCAGTCTAGCTTTATCTAGAGGAAAGGAGCCTAAGTATACTTTTTAATCACCTGCTTTATATTGTTTAGGTAGATTTCAGCTATTGCAAGTACTAGATATAATTAGGTATCACAGGGTTACTGAAGTCTTCTTACTTTATATAAACTGTCCATTCACAGAGAGACATGATTTTAAAGACTGACTATATTACCACACATTAACATTTCCTAAACCACATCATTCAATAGCCTAAAATTATATATTTGGGAGTAGGAGACACTTGAAAAGTTATATACTAAAAACAAGACTCTCTAGTTGCTATCCGATGGCAGAGAAATCTAAGGCATAGAGATAATGTACATTACTCTAAAACAAAAACAGTTCAAAGATACATCAACAGTTTGTTAGTAGTTTCAGGACATCCCAGAGCACTTTACCATCACACTGTAACACTGCTAGGTGCAGCTGTTATTTTTCTGTTCAAAAATTGTATTGCCCATATAGGAAATACAAAACCAAGCTAGTTAATAAACTTTGATTCAGCCGTTATATCCAAAACTTATTTCTATGGATGATATGTACTCATTTCACTACAGGAATCATACCAATATTTTGTTTTGAGCCACAACTATATAAGAGGTGAAATTCAATATAAAAAACCCCACAACCTGAGTTGAGGATACTGTCATCTGCAGAAAAGAGATTCACTCCTCTCCAAAGACTGTTCACCTACTGTTGTTATAGGAACACACAAGAGTAAAAGTAGATTTCATCATTCACTTATGTATTGGACAACACTTCCCTGTTTAGTCAACTTCCCCTTTTGTTGTTAAGGTGAGTACTTCACACACACTAACTGGAAAGAGAAAAGTGTTGTAAAAACAATAGGAAAGTAGGATTTTAAAGACACAGTAAGGCAGATGTAACACCTGAAAACACTGCCTCCATTAACTAAAGGAGAGAGGGAGAAATAGGAAAGTACAAAAACTTTTACAATTATTTTCCCTTCTGTGATATCTTTTTGGTTTTTGCTGGTTCACTACAAAAAATGTATCATTCTGCACTGTCAAAAATGCTATGGATTGCAAGAAAGCTTCTAGAGTCTATGGTATCTTCACTGAAACAGAATTCCCAAAAAGGATTTGTTTAACAGGGGGGAATGCCTGTCCCCAACCAAAACAGCCAGGAAAAAAGTACTACTGGGGACATTCTGCAGCCAAAAAAAATAAGAACTCCGTGCACAATATTTTAAAATTCTGCAAATCGTATTTGTCATATAAATGTAGAGGCTCCAGCATGGCACTGGGGAGCACAGGACACTGGCTGCACAGAGGTGGGAGATCACTGTGCAGCTTCCCCCCACCCCGGACACAGACTCAGCAGTGAGGCTTGCACCCAATCCACACAGAGCTCAAGGACCAGGCCTGTCCCAGAAACACCCCAGGGCCCTGCCCCTCCATGCCAGGTGCGGGAAGGCAGGATCTAAGCGTGGAGAGGCTAAGTGTGAGGGGATCCAGGTGTGGGTTGAGGGTTCTGTGTGGGGCAATCTGGGTGCGAGTGGCTCAGGGATCCAGGTGTGGGGGGGACCTGAATGCACAGGGGCTTGTTGAGGGGGTGGGGAGGGTTCTGGGGGCAACTGTAAGGGGACTCTGCAGGGGGGTCCAGCTGAATGTTGTTGGGGGTCTGTGGGGGGGGGGGGTATATAGAGCTCAACAGGGGGGTCTGGATGTGGGGGGAGTGGGGCACATTGCAGTGGGGATCCAGGTGCAACTGGCTAGGGCTTGGTGAAGTGGGAATCTGGGCGTGGGTGGCTCGTTGGGGTGGTTTCCAAGTCAGGGGTGAGGCTCAGCAGGAGGATCTGGGTATGAGGGGATCTGGATGCATGGGGGTTGGGTGGATGAGGGAGCAGCTCCCTGTACACGAATCCCTGAGCCAGGAGGTGCGATGGATGCAGGAAGCAGGGAGCAGGGGTAAGTGTGCAGAGCTTCCTGCAGCTGGGGGAGAAATCTGGGGGTGGATCTTACCCAGCCCCGGATGCTGTGCAGGGGAAGACGAAGTCCAGTCCTCCCCAGCCCAGCCAGGATTAGCAGCTGAGCCCAGCGCAACATAGGAGCAACCAGCCAGGTATTCCCCAGTCCCCCACCCCACCCCACCCCTACTTCTCTGACGGCTGCCCAAAACATACTTCTGGGGAGGGTCACATGACCGCTCTTGTGGCTTCCCTTTGGTTCCCCGTCAGAAAGTCATTTTTCTGCGGGGAAGCAAAGAAAACTGCAGGGGATATAAATTATGCGCCTGCACACCGGCGCAGAATTCCCCCAGGAGCAAAAAAAGGACGCATTCAAAAACAACTAAAAAAATTTTTAAATAAATATTGTCAGAGTAATTAATAAATAGCAAGATAATCCAGTGTTTACTTGCCTCTTTACAAAGCTATCTACAGACTTTGATTGGCGCTCAAAGTTCACTACAGCACTCTCCAAAAGTGAAACGTATCACCCACCTAACTTACCAAATAAAGTGAATAGTTTTATTGAATTTTGGCTCAAACATGCCTCCCCATCCCTCAACTAACTAGTCCATGACTGAAGTCAGTAGTTAAAATCTGATCCCCAGCTCACTTTTATCACTAATTACTGTAAGGAATTCTGCACACCACCATCTGACAAGAAATTCAGGAATAGCTTATAAAATCATAATAAATCATGTTGGATATGTGTCTCTCTACTTTGTGTTGACCCAGAAAAAAAAAAAAAATCAGCAGGTTATTTCCTGTTACCCCATTTTAAATAAGAGAAAAATGCTACTTTTAGCATTTCACTGACAAGTCATAATAGACTACATAATGAAATGCCACAGGTCAGATTTTCAGGACCTCCCATTTTACAGTAATGTCTCCTCCCCAAAGCAACCTGAGAAAGTCTAATATGGATAGGAAGTTTTTTAACAAAAATATCTAGTTTTTAGTAAGAACAGATTTAAAAAATTTATTAAGATGATGTTTTAAAAAAGTGAACGGTACAGAGTTTAAGTGTAGTAGTTTCTGGTTATTAGGGAATAAAGTACAGATTATCAAGAGGTGCAAAATTCGGTTTAATATCGGATGGCGTAGGGAATACATAATCTGCAATATCCCCAATTGGGGGTAAATGGTTAACGGGTCAAAGTACAGACACTGCGCTATGAGAGTATGTTGTTCACATAATGGCTATGTTCAGGTGTGGAGTATAATGAGTGGATACGATGATGAGAACGGATTGACCCTCATTTGGTGAGATTTAATGTTCAGTGAGTTTATGGTTCTAGTTCATATGGTTCAACGGACAAGTACATGCATAAATCAACCCCACAGACTGAAGTCATCATGCTAAAGCACAGCATGTAAGCCATGCATGCACACCCCCACCAACTCCCTTTCCATAGCACCATAACAAAGGGATAAACAATTAAAAACAAAACTTGAGTCTTTTCTAGCTTAGCTACTCCTGTCATTTGCAAGAGGCCGACAATGCACATTTCCAAACCAGGCCTCCGAATCCGGGCACTTCCTTGTTTCGTTTCTCCATATCATATTGTTGTATTTCCCTCCAACCCTCCCAAACAAAAATACCTCATTTTGCCTCGCTTTATTTCCACACTAGGCCAAGCATTACCTTGGCCGGATCCCATTTCCCACCAGGATAATGACAGAAAAATAAAAATAACCTCGCCAAGAGAAAGTCACCCAACCAAGGGACAGAGAAAGGTCACGCACGCGGCAAAGAAATGCTTAATAGCAGCGACATCCTTCCCCCCGACACACACACTTTCCAGTGACAATCCACTGATTTGCATCAACACTCTAGGCTGCCGAAGAAGAGCTGCACTAGGTGCCTTGCTAGGCTGGCCGCCGATGCCGAGCGGACCTTGTATTTTTTTTTCCTAGGGATCGCGGAGATGAATTGTGCAGAGAGCGACAGGAAAGGGGTTGCATGGCGGGTCACGAGGGGACTGCGCGCCCGGAGTGGCGGACGCCTCTGCATGCCCGGGGCGAGGCGGGGGAGCTCCGCACGTACGGGGAGGCACGGGGCAGGGGGAACCTGCGTGCCTGAAGGGAGAGGGCAGTTGCACACATAAAGGACAAGGAGAGCTGCATGGCTGAGGGGGGTTACCACAGGGAGCCCTAAAACATGGGGGAGGGGGCCCACAGGAGACTTGCAGGCGCGGGGTAGGGGGCAGGGAGCAACCTACACGCCGGGAGATCAGCCGGATGCCTGCGGGGAGCGGGGGGGGAAAAATCAGCTGCGTGCCTGGAAGGAGTAGGGGTGCAGGGTGGGGGAGCTCTGGGAGGAAGGAGCGCAAGGATTTGGGGAGGGAAGCGCTCGCATGCGGCCGCTGGCGGATGGGCAGAGCGTGGCGGCGGCTGGAGCCGCAGGAGGGCCTGTGGCAAGGAGCGGGCCGGGGCCGGCTCCCCCTCGCCCGCTGGCTGACTGGGCAGAGGCGGGGCGGTGCGGTGCAAGGGGCGCGCTAGCAAGTGGGGACGGGGGGCGCTGACCTGGGGCGCTGAGCAGGAAGTCCAGGGTGCTGTGTCGAGCTGCTGCTGCTGCCATGGCGAGGCAGAGCCCTGTGCCATGCCTGGTGGCGGCGGCCGCTGCTGCGCTGCGAGTGCCACTGCCAGAGCCTGCCTCTGTGTGTGTCTGTCTGTCTGTCTGCGCGGGGCTGCGGCGCTGCCGCGTGTGCGCCGGGCTGTGGGAGCGCAGGGGGCGGGACCCGCCAGCGCCGCCCAGCCCAGGCTGCGGGGAGCGCAACCGCGGCGGCCTCCGGGGGCCAGGCTGTGCGGCAGGCGGGCCGCAGAGGCCGAACCAGGGAGGCGGCGGCGGGTCCCCGCCTTCCTCCTTCACTGCCGCCCGCGAGTCAGGGAGGCACGGGGGGGCAGTAATTACACAGCAAACCAACCCTGGGGCCCAGCCCAGCCAATATCCCTTCTCCCTCTTCCAGGCCCCTGGAGAGCCCACACTGTGCCAGCAGCGGGAGAGGGGAAGAGTGAGCGCAATACGTTGGTTCCTTGGGGTGTAAGCCCAGCAGGGAAGGAAGAACGGCCATACTGGGTCAGAGCGAAGGTCCATCTAGCCCAGTATCCAGTCTTCGCCCAGTAGCCAGTGCCCCACGGGGGACGAACAAAACAGACAATCACCACATGATCCATCCCCTGTCGTCCAGGCCCAGCATCAAGCAGTCAGAGGTTCAGGGACACCCTAAGAACCTATAACCATCTTTTTGTTGTGCTTGTTCAGGGCTCAGCCCATGACTGGGGCTCCTACCTACAACTGCACTGCAAAACAAATGCTTCTAATAGTTTTGTGTGTCTCCTTTGCTGCCCTGAGCCTCGCTTTGGAACTTGATGGATTCTAGAGTTGGGCCCTTCCCAAAGTTTCAGTTGTGTTTGGAGCAGACAGATGCCGCCCCTGCTGCCAAGACAAAAATACACCCCCAGAGTTCTCCCATGGACTTGTTTCACAGAAGTACCTCAGAGTGCCCTGTGATCTTCCAGCATTAACTTCATTGCCTAGCAGGGAGGCTGCTGTCACTCTCCTTCAGAACACTTAAGAAAGGCTGCTGTAAGGAAACTTTTAAAATCTCTGAATAAAATGAAAATTGCAAGATGAGATGCTGCATGCCACAAACAGCAAATGAAAGAGGCGACATGTAAACAATGGGTGGTAGTACAAATTTTAGTTTAAGCAGCTGTGGCTGGTGTGACATCCAGAAATGTATCATTTTGTGGCATCAGGGTTACCAAAAACTTCACTGGAACATGCAAGCAGACCATAGAGGCCAAGAAGACATGTGTGACGGACTAGCTAGCCCGTTGAGGCAAGCTCTGCCCATCGTTTAGCAGCTATCCCTAGCTTTACTGATGAGCTGGCATTAGTTCATTAGTGATCCCACTGGGTATAATGGGGCTTAATTAGAAAGCCTGACCCCAGCAGTGATGATGAAGCAGGGTGAGTACTACTCAAATAGAGCTGGGAACTCAGAAGAAAGGAGGACCTAGAGAGAGAGAGAAACAAGGGGAGTTCCCCTCAAGGAAGAGTCTGAGGCAGTCAAGCTGAATCACCCATAGGGCTTGGCTCAGGGGAGAGGGGGAAGAACAATGAGCTAGGGCCTAAAAGTACCAGGAAGCTCCTCAGAGGTAAACTGCTAAGAGTCCCTAGCAAAGGGAAACGGGGGTAACCCTGTTCAAGAGTGTCTCTAGAGGGGCCAAGAAGCAAAAGATTTCATGAGAGTTTGAGATGAGCAGAAGTTTGGACATTTTGAACTTAAATTGGACCTTTAGTTACCCTAGAAGGAGAGTGAATTATTACGTGACTGGGCCGGAGGGCTGAGCCACAGAAGAGTGGTGGTTGTAGTTCATGTAGGTACCAGTGACATAGGGAAAGGTAGAAGAGAGGTCCTGGCAGTCAAATGTAGGTTACTAGGTAAGAGATTAAAGTCCAGGACTTCCATGATAGCATTCTCAAATGCTTTCAATTCCATATGCGGTTCTGCCTGTCTAACTGGCTCTGCAGGGTCTCACTGGATGAGATAATGATGTTAGAAGGAGAGATTAAGGCTTACTAGGAACTAAGGGACCTTTTGGAAAGAAGGCGCCTATGCAGAAGAGATGGGCTCCACCTAAACCAAAATGGAACCAGATTGCTGGCATGTAAAATTAAAAACGTTGTAGAGGAGTGCTTAAACTAGTGGCTGGGGAAAGCTGACAGGTGCAGAGGAGCACACAGTTCAGACACAGACATCCTTTAGGTCAGTGGTCTCCAAATTTTTGATCGTGCACCCCATCAGTAAAAAATTTGAGCATGTACCCACAATATATGTATAAATTATATACATGTAGTATTATGTAAATAATACACAAAAAATAGAAATTAAAAACGATGAGCTAAAGATGAATATTTTTAAAATATTTTATTTATTAATGGTACAAAAAACTTTTGCTCTCACTTAAAAAAAATAATTTTAGTAAAAAGAAAAGGAGTACTTTTGGCACCTTAGTCAGCTCATGAAAGCTTATGCTCAAATAAATTTGTTACTCTAAGGTGCCACAAGTCCTCCTTTTCTTTTTGCAAATACAGACTAACATGGCCGCTACTCTGAAACCAATAATTTTAGTGAGAGCAATGTGATTGAATAGGCTTTATTATTTTTAAAAATCTGGGTTTAACACTTTGTGATCCAGCGGCTGGAGAGAAGCGGCGCCTTCCCGTTCAAAGCGCCGCTTCTCTCCGGCCGGCTTTGAAGGGGAGAGCGCCGCTTCTTTCCAGCAGCTGGCTGCGCAGCTGCCGCTGCTCCTCCACGGGCCGGAGGACTCAGGGCCGCCCCCTCTTCCCCCATCCCCCTGGCGGCGCTCCTCCTGCTGTGCCCCCCAATCGGTCGTCTGGCGCACCCCACTTTGGAGACCACTGCTTTAGGTGAGGATTTATTAAAAGGGATACTCTATGCTAGTAAAAAAGGAGAAGATAGGAGTGGATACATTCAGATAGGAACTGGAAGGAAACAAATAAAAAGAGTCCCATTCAATTATATTTCATGAAAGCAGACAACTAAATGTTGACAAATTTTGTAAGTGCGTATATACAAATAATAGAAGTCTAAATGCTAAGATTGATGAACTTGAATGCCTGGTATTAAATGAGGATATTGACATAGTAGGCATCACAGAAATTTGGTGGAATTATGATAATCAATGGGACACAGTAATATTAGAGTATAAAATATATAGGAATGACAAAGTAGGTTGTGCTGGTGCAGGAGTGACAGAAAGCACGGAGTCAAATATAGTAAAAATCTGAAATGAATCAAGAAGTACCGTGGAATCTCTGTATAGAAATTCCATGCTTGAACAATAAAAATATAGCAGTAGGAATATACTATTGACCACCTGCTCAGGATGGTGATGGCGATTGTGAAATGCTCAGGGAGACTGGAGAGGCTACAAAAACAGAAAGTTGATCTCCATATTGATTGGGTTCACGTCACCTCAGAATGGGATGCAGAGAAAGTTTCTAGACACCATTAATGACTGCTTGGAGCAGTTTGTCCTGCAACCCACAAGGGGAGAGGCAATTCCTGATTTAGCTTTAAGTGGAACGCAGGACCTTTAGTGACCATAAAGAAACTAAATTTAACATTCTTCTAAAGGGGGAAAAATACCAAAGAAACCCACCACAGTAGAATTTAACTTCCAAAAGGGGGACTACACAAAAACGAGGAAGCTAGTTAAACAGAAATTAAAAAGAACAGCACAAGGGGGAAGTGCCTTTAAGTTGCTTGGAAACTATTTAAAAAAAATTTATTTGGGGTATACATTTAGTTTGAACCTCTGTTATGGTTTTTTAAAAGCCACCGTGGCTTAACAATAGTGTAAAAGAGGTGGTTGGCAGCAAAAAGGCATCCTTTTAAAACTGGAAGTCAAATCTTACTGAGGAAAACAGAAAGGAGAATAAACTCTGTCAAGATAAGTGTAAAAGTATAATTAGGCAGGCTAAAAAAGAATTTGAAGAGCAACTAGCAAAAGACGCAACTAAACAGCAAAATAAATAAATCAGAAGCAGGAAGCCTGCTAAACAGTGAGTGTGGCCACTGGACAATCAAGGTGCTAAAGGAGCACTCAAGGAAGATAAGGTCATTCCAGAAAAGCTAAATGAAATCTTTGTATAAATCTTCATTGCAGAGGACGTGAGGGAGATTCCCCACACCTGAGCCATTCTTTTTAGGTGACAAATCTGAGGAATTGACCCAGTTTGAGGTGTCAGTAGAGGAAGTTTTGGAACAAATTGGTAAGTTAAACAGTAATATGTCACCAGGACTAGATGGTATTCATCCAAGTTCTGAAGGAACTACTAAGTGTGGTATATAACCTATCACTTAAATCAGACTCTGTATCAGATGACCGATAGATTAGCCAATGTGATGCCGATGTAAAAAAAAAAAAAAAACCCCAAAAGGCAATCCTGGCAATTGTACACTGCTATGCCAAATTTCAAGTACTGAGCAAATTGGTTGAAACTATAGTAAAGACACATAGATGAGCACAGTGTGTCAGGAAAGCGTCAATAGAGCTTTTGTAAAGGGAAATCATACCTCAAAAATCTATTAGAATTATTTATTTGAGGGGGTCAACAAGCATGTGGACAAGGGTGTATTTGGACTTTCAGAAATCCTTTGACAAGGTCCCACACTAAGGGCTTTTAAGCAAATTAAGCAGTTATGGAATAAGAGGGAAGGTCCTCTCAGATCAGTAACTGGTTAAAAGACAGGAAACAAAGGGTAGGAATAAATGGTCAGTTTTCCACAATGGAAAGTGGTAAATAGAATCTGTAGTGGGATCAATGTTAATAAATAATGTGGAAAATTAGGTAAACAGGGAGGTTGATAAAGTTTGCAAGCAATACAAAATTACTCAAGATAGTGAAGGCCAAAGTGGACTACAAAGAATTACAAAGGGATGTCACGAAACTGGGTGACTGGGCAACAAAGTCACAAATGAAATTCATTGTTGATAAATTCAAAATTAAGCATACTGGAAAACATAATCCCAACTATACATACAAAATGATGAGGTCTAAATTAGCTGTTAACACTCAAAAAAGGGGGAGGGATAGCTCAGTGGTTTGAGCATTGGCCTGCTAAACCCAGGGTTGTGAGTTCAATCCTTGAGGGGGCCATTTAGGGATCTGGGGCAAAAATTGGGGAATGGTCCTGCTTTGAGCAGGGGGTTGGACTAGATGACCTCCTGAAGTCCCTTCCAACCCTGATATTCTATGAGCTTGGAGTCATTGTGGATAGTTCTCTGAAAACATCTGCTCAATGTGCAACAGTCGTCAAAAAAAAAGCTAACAATCTTATGAATCATTAGGAAAGGGAGAGATAAGAAAACAGAACATATCAATCCATATAAATCCATGTTAGACCCACACGTTGAATACTGCTTGCAGTTCTGGTTGCCCCACCTCAAAAAAGAATTGGAAAAAAATACAGAGAAGGGCAACAAAAACAATTGGGGTATAGAATAGCTTTTACACAAGGAGAGATTAAAAAGATGGACTATTCATCGTAGAAAAAGATGATTAAGGGTGGATATAATAGAGGTGTATAAAATCATGAATGGTGTGAAGAAAATGAACAAAGAAGGGTTATTTACTCCTTCTCATAACACAAGAAGCAGGGCCCACCCAATGAAATTAATAGGCAGCAGATTTTAAACAAACAAAAGGACATACTTCTTCACACAATGCACAGTCAAACTCTAGAACTTGTTGCCAGGGGATGTTGTGAAGGCCAGAACTAGAACTGGGTTCAAACAAGAATGAGATAAGTTCATGGAGGATAGGTCCATCAATGGCCTGACCATCAAGATGGTCAGGGACACAACCCCATGCTCTGGGCACAACCCCATGTCCCTAAAATCTGATTGCCAGAAACTGGGACTGGATCACTCAATAATTGCCCTGGTCTATTAATTTCCTCTGAAGTATTTGGTACTGGCCACTCTCGGAAGGATACTGGGTCACATGGACCATTGGTCTCACCCAATATGGCCACTCTTACGTTCTTAAGACCCAGAAAAGAAGTCAGAAGAAGATGCTAGCTGGGACTGGTCATTGTGGGGCCAGGGCAGTGGGCATCAGAGGAGTGTGAGAAGCAAAGTTCCCTGAAATGCTGCATCCAGGTACAAAAGGGCACCCTAGAAATAAGGACACATCCATACAGAATGCAGTGGGTTTTTATAATAAGATATGGCATGTGTGACAAAGTTCCTTCTCTACCTTGGTGGGTCTTGCGCTTATTGGCAGATTTGCTCAGCTTGGAGCTTCACAGCAGCCCTCAGTTTAGCCATTTTCATGAACCCACAGTCTAGGTCAACTCCTTCTGTGTCTGACCAGGAGTTGGGAGGTTTGGGGGGAACCCAGGCCCACCCTCTACTCCAGGTTCCAGGCCAGGGCCCCGTGGAATGCAGCTGTCTAGAGTACCTCCTGGAACAGCTGTGCAACAGCTACAACTCCCTGGGCTACTTCCCATGGCCTCCTCCCAACACCTTCTTTATCCTCACCATAGAACTTTCCTCCTGGTGTCTGATAATGCTTGTACGCCTCAGTCCTCCAACAGTCCACATTCTCACTCTCAGCTCCTAGTGCCTCTTGCTCCCAGCTCCTTACACACACCACAAACTGAAGTGAGCTCCTTTTTAAACCCAGGTGCCCTGATTAGCCTGCCTTAATTGATTCTAGCAGCTTCTTGATTGGCTGCAGGTATTCTAATCAGCCTGTCTGTCTTAATGGTCTCCAGAAGGTTCCTGATTGTTCTGAAACTTTCCCTGTTACCTTACCCAGGGAAAAGGGACTTACTTAGCCTGCTCTCCTGCTAATGCCCTCTGGCCTAGGCTTTCCTTGCTTTTTGCCCCTGCTTTCGGCTTCCCCCCCCCCCGACCGGGCCAGATGCTCCCCCCCCCTTCTCTTCTTTTTGTTGTTTTTTTTTTTTCTCTGCTGTTGCTAGAGTGCCGGCCGACTGTTAGCCCCCACCCCTGCCTGCCCTCGGACGCTGCTGCCGCTCCAGCTGAAACCCCCCCCCCCCCCCCCCCGAGAGAGAGGGGCCTGCTGACCCGTTCCCTGGAGGGGGGAAGTGGAAGGACCCAGCCCCCAGAGCCAGCCGCTTGCTCTTTGTTTGCGGACCCGTTTCCGGTCGAGAGGACTCTTATCACTTGCTCCGGCATTTCTGGAATGCTGCTACTGCAAAAAAGAAAGCCCGGAACAAACAGAGAAAAAGCCATCCACCGGAGGAACACCGCCCTGGGAATCTACAAATCGCCGTGGAGGGGGCCTAAGACCGAGTAACTTTCGAACTGTGCTCTCGTGTGGGGGGAGGCCTTGACTGTGTCTTAACTGTGTTTGTAGGGACACAGGGGGCGTGGCATGGAGCTGCCCCCCGATCCATATGTGTCCTCCCAACCCCCACACTACGATCTTCACCCCCCCACTCCACCATCTTCGCTGGCTGTCTAACATCTGTCTCTGGACTCAGCTGCTCGCCCTGATTCCACCGCGTGGGCAAGAAGCACCAGCCAACCAAACAGGACTCTCTGGACAAGCGTATGGTGGTTCATGTGCCCCCCGCCCCGAATTGTCCACCTCACAGCTTGTCCCTTTCTACCTGACCCCAACTCCTGTTAACCACCGCTACCGCCCCCGCTGGGGCATCGGCAATGGAGGGCACCGGGGTTGACCTCCACTGCTGCCATGCCCATCGCCTCCCCAGACTCTAGGGAAGTCCCCCCAGCCGGCGGGAAAGGCCAGGGCAAGAAGAAGGGGAAGGGCCCCGCTAAAACCACCGGGCCCTCCATGGCAGGGGCCACCCCCACTGCTGCGGCCCCGCCACCGACCACAGCGTCCTCCCCCGCTGCCCCCTCCACCAGCTCTACAGCTGTCCCTCCCTCAGCCGCCAGGACGTATGCCCGGGTGGCGGCAGCCCCCCTGCCCACCGCCTCCGCCACCATCAATAGCGGCCGACGCTCCTTTCCCACCATGACAAGGAAGCACGGTGTCCAATGCCTCCTGGTGCCCGCCTTGCCCCACGTAGAGACCTACGTGCAGGCGTTGGCGAGGGTGGTGGGGCCCTCGGCCATTGTGGCGGCCTCCAAAATGTACGGAAAGGTCGTCGTCTTCTTAGCATCGGAGGCTGCCGCCCAGGAAGTGGTAGATAGGGGCCTGGCGGGGGGGGGGTGGTTGTCCCCCTGGAGCTGCTAGAGGACCTGGGCGTCCGCCTGGTCCTGACCTCTGTCCCTCCTTTTCTCCCCAGTGCTGCCCTGCTACCCGCCCTTTCCACCCTGGGGAAACCTGTTTCTGTTATCAGTCCTCTCCCGTTGGGCTGCAAGGACCCCACCCTCCGTCACATTTTTTCCTTCCGCCGACAAGTGCAACTTTTACTGCCATCGGCGGCGCGTGACGGAGTGGTGCTCGAAGGGTCCTTCCTAGTCCCCCACCAGGGGGCCCATTACCGGGTGTACTTTTCCATGGGAGAAGCCCGGTGCTACCTCTGCCGGGCGTCGGGGCATGTCCGGAAGGACTGCCCCTTAGCCCGGCAAGGAGGGGCACCTGGGATCCCCGAGACCCGGCAGGACATCGGCCCCGTCATTGCTGACGCCCCAGCTGCCCGGTACCCGAACCCGCCCCCCCTCCTCTTCGGACCACCGCTACTCCCGCTCAGGCCCAAGGGGCACCTCCCCTACAATGCCCAGACGAGCGAGAGAGCCCCGCCCTCACTGCTGACAATCTAGCGGGGCCTATGGAGGAGGGTGTGGCAGAGATACCACCAGGCATGGGAGAGAGCCTGCCCCAGGGAGAATCCTCCCTCCCTTATGCTGCCCCACCGTTCCCCCCCACCCCCAGGTCCCTGAGCCATTGCCTTTACCCCCTGACATGACCCCTGCTAACCAGCCCCCAGATGATGCCACGGAGGGCTGGGCCCTAGTCCAGGGAAACGAGGCAAGCGGAAGGCTCGAGCTCCGCCTCATCTACCCGAGGCAGAGGCCCCCCGGAAGACCAGGAAGGGGGACACCAATGCCGAACCTTCCGCTTTGCCCACAAGTGCGTCCCATCCACCGGTGTCAGCCGGGAAAGACGTGGCAGCACCGGAGGGTAGTGTCTCCCTTCCAGGGGAGACCCTCCCCTCCGAGACCCTCGAGGAAGCCCCTTCTGTCCTGACGCTACCCGAAGCCCCCGTGAACCCAGAGGCAACCGTCGTGGCGGGTGCCGGCGGGGAGAACCCCGGGGTGGCGGAAAGTGTCCTCTCCTCCATGTTCGAGGAGATTGAGGCCTTAGATCTGACCCCGGTCGCCCAGGGGGAGGACGACCTTTTGCCAGCAAATCTCGATCTGGGCAACCTCATTCCACCCCTCTTTTCTCCATGCTCCCTCCCCTTAATTGCTGCTTCCTCTTCCACCTCCGAGGAGCCCGAGGACTCCTCCACCGACCCGGCCGCTGATGGCACCCCGCTGACGACCACTGAGCCTGCTCAGGTGACAGCCGGCGCCATGCGGCCGGGACACGAGTCGCCAGGGGCAACCCCCGTTGGTGCGGAGCAATCGACTTCCTTCCTGGGCGGGGGCCCTACAGAAGATAATCCACCTCCTGATGCTGTGGCCGCTAAATCCAACACAGAGCGCGCACCCAGTGTCACTGAGAGCTCCCTCCCCACCCCCTTAATCCTTGAGCCTGATCGGGAGGCGCCACCATCCAGCTGCTTGCCTCCCAAAACCCAGAACCTCGCCTCTGCCCCTGCCCCTGCCCCTACCCCTACCCCTATCCAATTTACCTCCTGCAATGTCATTGCCACCCCTGGGGCTGTCTCCTTCCCTTTCCCAACTTATGACCCCCAGGGAGCGGCCTTTGTGTTCTCCTGCCCCGACCCATTAGGAGCTGCTATTTTCCCTCCACCGCCCCCTATTGCCCCAGAGCTTGAGGCGGGCCTAGAAGCTCCAGCCCATCAGGCACCCCATCGGGGGTCTGCACCCTGCTTGTCCGTTTTAGTGGACCACAGAGCTACACCAAGGGCCCCGCCAGGGAACAACCCAGAAACCGTAACCCCACCCCCCCATGAGCTGCGAGGAGAACTGCGGAAGTTTTTAGAGGATGTCCGTGGCTTCCGCAACAAGGTACAGCTTGCTTTCCAGCGATGGGGGGACTTTTTTCAAATCCTCTGGGCCACAAGGGCCCTCATGGGGGAAGGTAGAGGGATGGGGAAGCGGGATGCCGTGGCCTACTGGCGGGTCCGCGTCTTCCGTGACCAATTACTAACCTACAGGACGGGTCAAGGACTGTTGCGCGGTCCACTAGGGGATGCGAGCATTCCTGCCCATGAGTACCCCCAGGCCCTTCCCATGACACCTCTCACCATCGCAACGTTGAACACCCGGGGTTGTAGGATGGCTCTCCGCAGGTCCCAGGTGCTCTCCTTCCTTCGGGAGGGGGGGTACTCTGTGGTTTTCCTGCAGGAGACCCATACGGATCTGACCGCCGAAGACAGTTGGCGGCTGGAGTGGGGGGACAGGGTCTACTTTAGCCATTCCAAAGTTCGACAGGCTAGAGTGGCAACCCTGTTCTCCCCCGACCTGCGGCCCGAGGTGCTAGGGGTCGCTGAGGCTGTGCCGGGTCACCTGCTGCATCTCCAGGTCCATATGGAGGGGCTCGTGGTTAACCTCGTTAACGTCTATGCCCCGACATCGGGCCTGGAGCGGCTGCAATTCTATCAGCAGGTGTCCACCTTCCTCGGCACCTTAGATTCTCACGAGTGCCTGGTTCTGGGAGGGGATTTAATACCACCCTTGAGGAGCGGGACCACTCGGGGACCGAGCAGAGCCCAGCCGCCATGGACACCCTCCGGGAGATAGTCAAACATCACTCCCTAGTGGACATCTGGCATGACCACCACCTGGATGACACTTCCACGTTCACCTTTGTCCGGATGGAAGCCCGAGCCACTCCCGGTTGGACCGCATTTATTTATCACGCTTCCATCTCTCACGAGCCCACTCCTCCAGCATTCGGCTGGCCCCATTTTCTGACCATCACCTAGCCACCGTGACAGCCTCCCTCTGTGCGAAGAGGCCAGGGCCGGCCTATTGGCATTTTAACAACAGCCTGTTGGAGGACGAGGGCTTCGTGACGTCCTTCCGGGATTTCTGGCTGGCCTGGCGAGGGCAGCGGTGTGCCTTTCCCTCGGCGCGGCGATGTGGGACCTGGGGAAGTGCGCGCCCAGCTTTTTTGCCGCGACTACACCTGGGGCACCAGCCAACGGAGAAATGCGGCGATAGAGCAGCTGGAACGGGAGGTCTTAGAGCTGGAGAGCCATCTGGCCGCCAGCCCCGAGGACCCGCTCCTCTGCGGAGCGTGCCGGGAGAAGCGAGAGGAACTCCGGGCCCTCGAGGACCATCGGGCCCGGGGTGCCTTTGTTCGATCCCGCATCCGCCTCCTTCAGGAGATGGATCGTAGCTCCCGCTTCTTCTATGCCCTGGAGAAAACGAGGGGGGCCAAGAAACATGTTACCTGCCTCCTGGCAGAGGACGGCACCCCCCTCACGGAACCGGTGGAGATGTGCAGGAGGGCCCGAGCCTTCTACGCAAGTCTTTTCTCCCCAGATCCGACCGACCCTGGCGCTTGCGGAGTGCTCTGGGAGGAGCTCCCTACGGTCAGCGCGAGCGACCGAGACTGGCTAGAGTTGTCTCTGACCCTGGCCGAGTTCTCGGAAGCCCTCCGTCATATGCCCACTAATAAGTCTCCAGGCATGGACGGGCTGACCATGGAGTTCTACCGCTTGTTTTGGGACATCCTCGGGCCCAGACCTAGTCACAGTCTGGGCCGAGTCTCTGCAGAGCGGGGTTCTCCCTCTTTCGTGCAGGCGAGCTGTGCTTGCCTTATTGCAGAAGAAGGGGGACCTCCGCGATTTACGAAATTAGCGTCCCGTCTCGCTCCTCAGCACGGACTACAAAGTTGTAGCGAAAGCAATCTCGCTGCGGCTAGGGTCTGTGCTGGCAGACGTGATCCACCCAGACCAGACCTACACCGTCCCGGACCGCAGTATCTTTAATAACCTAATTCTGGTTCGGGACCTTTTGGAACTTGGGCATAGAGACGGTCTGTCGTTCGCCCTCCTGTCCCTAGATCAGGAGAAGGCGTTCAATAGGGTGGACCACGGGTACCTCTTGAGCACTCTGCAGGCGTTTGGCTTCGGACCCCAGTTTGTGGGTTTTCTCCGGGTGCTGTACGCTTTCGCAGAGTGTCTGGTCGAGCTCAACTGGACCCTGACCGAACCGGTCAGCTTTGGGCGAGGAGTACGGCAGGGGTGCCCCCTCTCGGGCCAGCTGTACGCTCTGGCAATCGAGCCCTTCCTCTGTCTCCTCCGCAGGAGGTTGACAGGGTTGGTGCTGCGGGAGCCGGATCTGCGGCTGGTCCTGTCGGCGTACACCGATGACGTGCTCCTCGTGATCCAGGACCCGGGCAACTTGGCGCTGGTAGAGGCTTGCCAGGCCATCTATTCAGCAGCCTCCTCCGCCCAGGTCAACTGGGTCAAGAGCTCTGGCTTGGCAGTAAGAGACTGGCGGCAGGCGAGCTCGCTCCCACCCGCGCTTCAGACCATCCGGTGGAGCACGGGTCCACTGCTGTACCTCGGCGTTTGCCTTTCTGCCACGCATCCCTCTCCGCCGGAGAACTGGGAAAATTTAGAGGGCGGGGTGAAAGAGCGCATCCGGAAATGGACGGGACTACTCTGATGTCTCTCCCTCCGAGGGAGAGTGTTGGTGCTTAATCAACTAGTCCTGTCCACGCTCTGGTACTGGCTCAACACCCTGGTCCCTGCCCCGGGTTTCCTGACCAACCTCCGGACATCGATTCTGGGGTTCTTTTGGTCAGGAACGCACTGGGCCCCTGTAGGGGTTCTTCATCTACCCCTGAAGGAAGGAGAACAGGGCCTGAAATGTCTGCACACTCAGGTCCGCGTCTTCCGCCTCCAGGCCCTACAGAAGCTCCTCTATGGTGCAGGCAGTTCAGCGTGGAGCATACTGGTGCACGCCATCCTTCGCCGCATCTGAGGGCTCCGATATGACCGGCAGCTCTTTTATCTCTGTCTGGGAGGTCTTCCGCAAGACCTCTCCGGGCTGCCGGTCTTCTATCAGGACCTCCTCCGGACTTGGAAACTGTTTTTAACGACCAGGTCCATGGCAGCCACCGAGGGGGCAGATCTCCTCGCAGAGCCCCTGCTACACAACCCCCAGCTCCGTGTGCAGGTGGCAGAGTCCCACTCGGTGCGCCAGAGCTTGATCCTGGCAGAAGTCACAAGAATCGGAGACCTCCTGGACTACGAGCGGGGAGACTGGCTGGATCCCCTGATGCTCACTTGGCGCATGGGGCTCTCCAGACCTCGTACCCCCGGTGCGTACTTCAGGAGGTGAAGGCCGCTTTGCTGCCCACTGCTCAAGCTTACCTTGACTGGGTCCTGCTCGAGGGCACGCCCTGCCGACCCTCTACCCCAGGCCCGCCAGACCTCTTAATCAGACCCCTGCCCCGTAGACCCAATCGACCCCCTCACCCTTTTACTGTGAGCCGGCTGCATGAACTGCAGCCTGTATGCTTCCAAACCACGCCAAGGAAACATCTATACATGCTCTTGCTCTGCTCCCTCCACGCCCTCACCCTAGTGTCCCGCCCCAACACAAAGTGGTGAGACCTTCTGCCACCTTTGGAGGGTGAGCAGCCCTGGTGGGCCAGCCTATATTCCACCTTGGTTCCGAGGCCCGTCGGCGACATCAGTTGGCGGCTCCTTCACGGAGCTGTGAGCTTGGGCACGTACTTGGCGCAGTTCACCGCCTTCCCAGATACTTGTCCCTTTTGGGGTGTGAGGGAAACCCTGGCGCACGTATATTTGGAGTGCGCCAGGCTGCAGCCTCTGTTTCGGCTCCTCACAAATCTTCTATTACATTTTTGGTTGCATTTTTCCCCTCACCTTTTTATTTATGCACTCCCCATCCGTGGCCTCACAAAGTCGCGAGATCTCCTAGTTAACCTCCTCCTGGCCCTGGCTAAAACGGCCATCTATAAAACCAGAGAGAAGAGGTTGGCCGATGGAGTTTCCTGTGACTGTGGGGCCGTTTTCCGATCCTCAGTCCGTTCACGTATCCGGGCGGAGTTCCTCTGGGCAGCATCCACCGACTCCCTTGATGCTTTTGAGGAGCGGTGGGCGCTGTCCGAGGTTCTCTGCTCGGTGTCCCCATCCGCTTCCCTTTGTTTGACCCTTTGATTGGGGGAGAGAGTAAGGGACCCCAGCCCCAGCCTTTGCTGCTATGGACACCACCATCTTAGAGGGGTCCTTTAACACATGGGTGCATGTGCCCTCTCCCCCCCCCCCCCCAGCTTGTCCACCCCACAGCCTGCCCCTCTTGTTGGGTGCTTTCAGAGGAGGGAATTGTTGGTGACACTGGGTGTGGCACCAGGTAACTCGAGGGGGTGGCAGACCTTGAGAGTTGAGGAAGCCCCCCCGCTCTGGGCCCGGGCAAGCTTGAACACTTCCCTCCCCTGAACCTAATGAGAAAACAGTTGTGATTGGCTGCTGTGTTATACATTGCGTATGCTGCTGTTTTTACTTTGTAAGTGTGTTATGTAAATAAAAACATCCTTTTTGCTTCAAAAAAAAAAAATACTCTCCTGTAGCCATCCGGCCCGACCCTGTCACACATGATTTTCAAAAGGGACTTTTTAAAAAAAATCACTCTTTCCAGTGGAAGTAATAATGGTATTTATTTAGGGTATAAACAGATTTTTTCCCCAAAACTTACCTTTTAAAAAGCCATTGATGAAGACTGGCTCCATGTTCCAGCAGGATTTCACAATAGCGGACGTTACTAAAACCTTGATCCTGCAAGGAGCTCCATCACTGTGGACCATTCTGTCCAGGCGGAGCTCCTTGCAGGAACAAGTCCTAAATTTTATAACCTGGTGGTGGGTCACAGAGGTGATGCATAGGATTTGAGGTAAAAACACAGTGTTCAGAGGGTAAGTTTACAATTAGTCATTTAACTACATTTTTGCTTCTTGCTCTGAGGCATTCAGCTCACAACTTTATAATTATCTCAACACTCACTATCAGAGCAAATCACAGGTAGGAGGCCAGTTCACCCAGGATCTGCTCCAGAAGAGGTGCCCAGCAGTGTTGAGGGGATTGCAGTGCTGCAATGTGACCGCAATCACCTCCACTCTAAGAGCCCACAGAAAGCCAACTCTGCCCCAGGTGAACAAGGGTGGCCAGAGAAAGTAGAAATTAAAGCCCTCAGCAGAGACTAAAGCTATCTTTTCCTTTCGGGATTCCCAAGCGAGCGTAGGGGTGATGTTGATGCCTGTGCCCAACAGGCCAGTTAGGCACGTTATAGGAGAATTTGTTTCAAGTTAATTCTGAAATTCAGTGGCACTACTTGCAAGGGTCAGATTAACAGGATTTGGCTTTTAGTTTAGAGAGATGAACACAACATTTAACAATAATTATACTTTCTGATCTTTATCAAGGATCCAATGTCAAGTACTGTCTTACAGAATGAAGTGTAGTAGCCTCTAGGCATAAAGACTGAGTTATTTATTGTTTTGCTGCTGCCCCCTCACACCAGCTGCACCAGAGTAAAGGGGCCATAAAGGTGGCTGATCCAGCCCCCATGGAACTGCTGTGACACGGAGCTGGCGTAACAGCTCGTCACCGCCATCCCAAAGAGCCCTAAGAGTAGGAGTGGCTGCCTGGAGAATGAGGGTGTGGGTGGAACACCGGAACTTCCCAGATTCCAGAAGGCAATTGGGCACAAGGTAAGGAAGCCTTCTTCCCAGCACTGGGAGCCAAAATATAAAGTTCACTCTGGCTAGAGTTTGCCCCAGAATAAGATCTGAAGATGGCACCTAAACTGTGAGAAGTGCTTTCCTAGTTGTGGCTTGAAATATATAGGACTTTCCAGAACAACTCTTTCCCATTTGGCATTTATATATATGCATGAAATATACAATCATTGCCTTCCTAGGAGGATTTTTATATGATACAATTTAAAACATTTTGAATTTAATTATAGGTGGGGCTGGTAGCACCGCGTACCATGAAGGCTATTTGATACTTCCCATTATAAATCCTTTTGTTCCTTGTAATTTAGCCAGATTTTAACTGTGTGGGCTAAAATTTTCCATAACACTGTTTTGGGTTTGTATTTTTAGAGGGGGACGGAAGGTTATGCAATACATATAAACTATATTCCACTCTGAAGTTTGAAGGTTGTGTATGCATTCAGAACGCTGCAAGCTTCTCAATTTCTCTCATTATGTCACACACACACAATACTACATACATTAAAAGACGTTATTAAGGTTGTAAAGTCAGGCACTTGAAAGCTAGGAAATGCCAGAATTAAGGTTGCCTGTCTCTTTCAGTGCACAGACTGGACCTGCTTTGGGGATGAATCAGGGGTGTGTAAGTTAAGGAGACTACTGTCTATGGGACCACTGCTCCATTTGTTGCAGAAATTAAGTGTGTAGTGAATGAAGTAGGGGACTGCAGAAAGAGAAGGGATGGTCTATGGTTAAAGTAGTTCAATGCTGCCCTAGAGAATTGGATTCTATTCCTGCCTATGCCACAGAATTCTGATGTGATGCTAGTCAAGTCACCAAATTTTCACATGTTGTGTATTCCTCATTTTCTGGTGCCTGACTTTGGACCATGGGATCAGCTTCGTAGAAGTGCTGAGCATTCACAGCTGAAACTGAAGTCAATGGGAGCTGTGGTTTGAACATATAAAGTGCTATATAATGTGAAAACTAACTCTTGGGCATCCAAAATTAGTGGATATTTTTGATTAATCTCTCTGTGCCTTAGTTCCTTATCTGTAAAATGGGGATAATACTACCTCCTCATCTCATCAGGGTGTGGAAAATAAATTCATTAATATTTATGAAGTACTCAGATACTATAGTGATAAGCACCATAGAGAAGCCTGTGAGGAAATTAATAATTCTGTCTTCAGAGCAGGGGTTGAATACCATGCAGTAAATATGGCAAAGAGCCACTCACTGAACAATGGGGAGAAAACAAAATATTGAATAGCTGCTCACTGAGTGAGCACCATTTATTCTTTGCACTGAATGAGTCTGGGGGCTCTGGAAAAATAGTCTGTGATCATATAATCAAAAACTATATGATAATACATGCAAGGGAGGCAAATTAAGATTGCACAGGCAACCTTAATATGTCATTTCCTAACTTTAGAGTGCTTGTTTTTGTAACCTGAATGTTCTTACAATTTTTGTGTGTGATTCCGTTGCTTTTTAAAAAGCAAACTTTAAAAAAAATCCATCATGTGGCTTTGTCACTCATGAGTAATGTGGCCATCCCAAACTCATGCTAATTAAAACCTTTAAACCATACAATGTGTATTTCCTGTACACACACATATATGCTTGATCCTGCATGCTTCTGAGCACTGATGAACAGGAGCGCTCAACATTCTCTCATAAGAGGCCTTTCAACGGTACTGTAAAATATACACTGTGAAGTGTGCCAACCTTTAAGACCACACTAAAATAAGTACTGGTTAGTAATAGAAAAGTAGGCATACCTGGGGTTGGAAGCATATATGACAAAATTGTGGTGCAGTGCCCTGATAGAAATCCCATCCCCTTTACACTTCCCTTCAGCTGTAGACATGGGCTTGGCTTTTCACCAATGATATGCCTTTGGCTTTCCAAGTCTTTAGTATTTGCTTCTGGTTCATAGAAATCTGCTAAATTTTTCAGGGCCTGTTTTGGAAGAGAAGGATGTGGAAAAGGCAGGATCTCAGAAGGTATTTTGGGGGGAATTGAAGGTAAAACTTACAGAGGTTGGGGACATAAGAATTTATAAGCATTTACAAATATTGTGTCTTGTAATGCAAGAGAGAATTTAAGTAGAATGTATTTTCTAAATGTGTCATCTGTTTAGATTAAACTTGTCTAAGAAGAATGGAATTCACTACTGTGACAAAGCTGGGCCTTTAATTTATTAATTATCTATCTAGGTTCTGATACCAATCCCCTTGGTATATCTGAGTATGTTCCAATTTGATAGAGCAAACACAAGATCTCTCCCTTGCCCACCCATCATTTAGGGACTTTAGACACAGATTTTGAACAGTATTTAGGCTTTGGTCCACTCAAACAGAAAAGCCTAAGATCCAGATCCTCAAAGGTATTTAGGCGTCTAACCCCAGTGATTTCAAAGGAAGTGAGGATCTGGGCCCAAATGACTTAGTCATCCAAGTCCCATCTTCAAAAGTGATTTAGGCACTGAGGACTCTAAGTCTCATTGAAAGTCAATGAGCAACACCTAAATACCTTTAAAAATCTGGGTCTTGGGTTTTATAATTAAATAATACTTATGATTCTAGGAAAGTACAATAAAGTTTGACCTGGATTTACTAATTTCACTTCTATAACAAGAGCCCGAGAAAGTCAAATTATATCTTGGAATCTAAGGGTTCTTAAACAACATGACAATTCTGGAAAATTTTGGCAAACAGAAAAAAGTAAATTGCTTAAATAAATAATACTGTAAATTACAACAACCAGCTCTCTGGTATCCTAATTCTGTACACATGGTGCACTGGTTTAAAGCAGGAGTGACTCAGTTAAGGTTCATACTGGGATTTTAGTGGTTTGAAAGTGGAATGAAGCCTATGCTGTTATTAAAAAAGTGGTTCCCAAGCCATGGGTCTTGCCCCATTTATTTTCTTGGTTGTCCTCTAGTTCTAGCCGGGTTGCATGCTGGCTCAGCCTTTAAAAATATTGTAAACCAGAAAAAAGAATATCTACTTAATCAGTGAATCTCGCTTAGAATTATGTGAAGGAAATAATAGTAAAATAATAGTACTACTGATCAAAATGTTCATGCAGAAGGAGGCACCATGGGGGGAGGGGCTGGTGGGAAATAGAAAGGAGAGAAAAATAAAAATCATTCAGACAGCAAGGGAGGCAGAAAGACTATACAGAGTCCACAGAGAGAAAGGAATGTAAGAGAGAAGATAGGGGGAAAAACACAGTTCAGAAACAAGTACTGCAAATTATTAATTATGCAATACTGTTGCTCAGTAAACTGGCTCTTGTCTTCTTAATTGTTTTATTTTTCTACTCCCTCTTATATGGAGTAGGTTTAAAAGGCACCACAGAATTTGTAGCATCAGGAAAACACCCAGCTATATTTATACAGTTAGCACCACACCATTCATAGCAGCAGACAAAGCCCCCGGCCCAGCAATATTTATAATCTGCAGCAGGCACAACAGAATAGATACCAGCAGGCACAAAGCAAAATATACGTAATTTAAAGTACACAAGACAGACAGTATCTCAAGACAGCACAAGAGTACACTATGGTGGCTGACTGTGAAAAAACCTCCCTCAAACACATAGCTCTATGCGGGGATCTTCTAACAATCCTGCAGTCTGGCTTCTCAAATTCAGCAGGCAGCTGCTCCACCACTCCCCTCTACCCTGGCAACAACTCTTCCCCCTTTGCTTCCCATGTATTACACAGTACACAACATACAGCTATAACCATGGGTATGTTTTACTTACTGAGATCTAATCTAGTGAGTAAACAACACTAGTGACCCATCTTTCTACTAAAAGCACATTCCACTGTCATTCTGCACTTACTGAGCCATTAGTCGAATCTTTCCTTGGGGCTGTCCAGGTGGCCAGTGTATGGCTTCGTGAGCCAGGGGAGCAAGGCTCCAGAATCACGATTGGCATTTTCACATTGCCAGTGGTAAATCCATGCATCAGGAAAGAATATTTCTGCATGCAACTTTCTACAGAGTCCTGTATTCTTAAAGATGCATCATGTAACTTTCAGCAAAGCACACTCTGGTGATCCACTAGTGCTTGCATAACCAGGGGAAAATACCCCTTTCTGCTGATGAAGTCAGTAGTACGGTGGGCTGGTGCCAAAATAGGGATGTGTACGCCGTCTAATATCCCAGCACTGTTTGGAAACCCATCCATTATTTCTTGCATGCTGCCAAGAGTCACAGTCCTCCTTAGCAGGAGATAATTAGTGGCCCTACAAACTTACAAGACAATGGCCCCCACTGTAGATTCTCCAAGTCCAAAATGATTTCTCACTGACTGGTAGCAATCTAGTTCATTGACAAGCTTCCAGAGGATGATCACCACTCACTTCTCCAGTGCCAATGAAGCTCTCATTCTGTGTCCTTGCACTGGAAGGCTGGAGTGAACTCAGTACATAGATCCAGGAATGTGGCCTTTCACATCCAAAAATTCTGTAGCCACTTCTCATCGTCCCAAATCTGCAATCCCACCAGTCAATGCTTCTCAGACCCAGAAGTGGCCCTCTGCCATCTGCAGCTGCTCCATGAATGCCACAAATAATCTGGAATTTTTTTCACTATGTCCATCAACAAACTCTCCTCGTTGTAGTATTCCCTGAAGGCTTGCAAATGTTGGGGAATTGTGTGTCCTGTATTTGAAACATTAATGAAACTAGTGCTGAACTCTAGGGCTCCATGCTTCTCTCAGAGATGGCAAAGACCCCAAATAGTGTGAAAATTATGGGATGTGGAAGGTTTCTAGAACAGAGAAAGTTGCATGCTGGGAACTTGATCCCTGTTTCCCAGAAGTCAGTATGGATTAATTTAAATCAAAGTGATTTAAATCACCAAATAGAAAGCCTTGGTTTAAATCATGAGTTTTAATCAACTTTTGTACTTCGCTTATTTTCTAAAGAAAGGTGCATTCTCATAGGTTGCTATAACCATTAGAATATGTGGATTTACAACTAAGTAGAGCCTTTTCACTAGAATTGATACATCTTTTTGCTACCTTGGAGGGTACACTATTCCTATATACATTTATTTAAGCAATTATATAGCTTTTTTCTATTTTCAATCCTATTGTACATTTTTAGCATGTTAGAAAATGGTGAATGATATATTTCTTGTTTACTAGATAATTCACTTTTTGCTCATGGTTTGTGTCAAGCTGCATTAGAATGATAACCGGAATCTGAACAAACAAAAAGTATCATATAAAATTTATTTTTATGAAATAAAACAATCAAATATATTGGATACATAAACTTCTCTTATGTTTCACATTTACAACTAAATGATTTATTAAAGGAACAGAGGGATTCATTCTAGTCAGTGAATTATACTGATTATTTCAGGTCAGCCTGGGAAAATTTTCAAATATGCCTAACAAAGTGACTAGCACTTAAGTTCCTACTCACCTAAGTGTCTTGAAAATAAGACAAGAGTTTCTTCAGTTACTTAGGCTGTCCTTCAAATTTTTACAACTAGTAGATCTCTTTTAATCCCTTCTTGTTTTTATTCATATACTAGAAGAAAAAGACAACTTCTCCTGCTTTTTCAACTCCCAACTGATTTTTCAACATTGAATGAATTAGTCCAAATGAAGAAAATAGTCTCTCTGTGCCTGCAGAAGCAGCTACTGCTATCAAAAACTGGTTTAGCCCTTCAACAAATTCTGATTCCAGGTGCTTAGCCAGTGACTTCCCCCGGTTCAGTTGTTGACAACGATTAGGAGAATTCTTTATTAGGACCCTGTCCCCCTCCCATACAGGTTCACCCCCTTAAATTAGCTTCTATCAACTATGGCAATCCCCAAAAATCACATTAATCACTGTTAAAGGTGAAAAATAAATACGGTTTATTATAAATAAGGCTACATTTTAGTCACGCGTAGTTTTAGTAAAAGTCATGGACAGGTCATGGGTGATAAACAAAAATTCATGGCCCATAACCTGTCCATGACTTGTACTATATATCCCTGACTAAATCTTGACTTCCATGACAAACTCACAACCTTAATTATAAACACTTGGTGGTTTAAAACCCAGATAGGTTTTAAGCCCAGACCCAAACTAAAAGCATACGTGGGTTATAAAAGACCACAAGTAAGTTATTTACTTTACTGAGTCTTGTGGAGGAATGGAGCCAAACAAATCTGGATCCGGAGCCTCAGGAGCTCGAACCAGGACCAACAGGAAACCAGGGACCCAGGAACCACAGGATGACATGCCACAGTGGAGATCTCAGGAAAAGGTAGATGTCTTGCAGGAGTCTTCTGTCTTCTCTGATGATACCAAGAGCGGGCACAGACTGCCACTGGGGCGGGCAGCAACCAGTATGCTGTGCTGAGCCCTTATAGAGTCTTGTGTTTCTGGGCAGATTTCTACCCCAAAGTCAGGTAACCTTTCCTGCCTTTCTAGGTTTTCCCAATGTTTTCTTTTTGCTGGGCAGAACTATCCTGGGCTTTACCCAATCAAAGGTAAGGGTTCATAAAGAATGCCAGCAGAGCAACAAAAAGGTGAACTAATTAACACAGTGGTGTGACTTTCTTTAAAACGTCATCAGTAAACAGGTACTGCTTGAGTCGTTCACATCCAGTCCTGAAATGTGGTTGGCATGATAGATGGGTGGTCTGGACAATATCACCATCCTGCTACAACCACCACAGCAACCCTCAGGCCTGTACCCCACGCATCATCTGTGATTCACACCAATCTCCAGGTCCCCACATAGGGCATGTCTAAGCTTGCCTATTCTTTCTGCTTAACATGTCTGAAACACATTGTTTCCTATCCAGCCACACAGCTAAAACTCTCATCCAGAATCAGCAGCTCACATCTCAATAACTGTAATTTCCTTTTCTCTCACCTTGACAAATGCAATCTTGCCTTGCGCATATCCATGCAGTTGCAAAGAATATTTTCCTAGTCCCTTGCTTTGAGCACATCGCCCCTCTCTTTGCATCCCTCTACTGGCTCCTGTTTTCTTTAGTAGCAAGCTATTTATCTTCACTGCCAAGGCCTTTCATGGTCTATCCCTACTTGAGCCATTGTCTTTCATTTGCTATTGAGATGTTGACTCCTGCATGCAGTCAGCCCATGATACCAGCCTCCATCTCCCAATTGTTAAATTATCAAACAACCACCTTTGTGCTTTCTCCCATGCTGCCCCTCACATTTGACGATCTTCCCAAAAACATCCACAAAACTAATGCATTATCCCCCTTCATATCCCTCCATAAAACCCTCCTTTTCCATGACGTCTACAAAACTCTTGACAACTGTTAAGCCATTGGTGTGCTGAAACTACTACCTGTCATGCTGACCAATATTGTCTTATTGTTTCCTTGTACTCCCCCATCTATTTGTCTGTATCCATCTGTTGTATCTTGTCTTGCACTTAGATTGTAAATTCTTTGGGGGCAAGGATTCTCTCATCCTGTATTTTGGCTGCACCTAGCGCAATGGGGTCCAGGTCCATGACTAGGGATCCTAACTGCTATGATGATACAAATACTAAGTAACATGACTCTATATTTAAAACTAATCTCTGTGACCTGGAAATCACGCTCTCTTGTAAGGTTATCGTGCTGCACATTGCTTAATTCTAGCTGGTATAATTTTAGTGAATTTGTATGTAAGCCTACGCACATCTGCCCAGCAAACCAGGTGAATGTGTAATGGACAGATGGAATAAAATTCTAATTATACACCTCACCACTAGCACTGCAAATAAGGGGTAAAAACCTGATTCCACTGAAGTCTATAGGAGTTTTGCCACAGACTTCAATGGGGTCAGTATTTTCACCAAAGGGATACAAAATCCACTGCATAATACAGATTATAACAGTATTTCCCATCTTTTCAGTCCTGTAATCCAGCTATCAGAAATACCACCATTATATGACCCATTCATATGGCAAACTGTTCTGGTACAGAGTCTGAATATTCACAAAATAGCTGCGATAGGTATGCTATGATACCACTTGCAGTATAGTGAAATAACACTTGACATTCCCGAAACAGAAATGGATTATGTAAAAACTTGGTTTATTTCTTCATATAGCAGATTGTTTTTCCTCTGAAATTATTTGGCTGGCTTCTGCTCAACATCATGTGATTATTGGTGGCGGGGGGGAGATTTTCAAAGGAAGACTAAGGGAGTTAGGTGCCCAACTGTCACTGAAATCAATATGTGGTATCTATCTAACTCCTTTGGGCTCCTTTGAAAAAGCCCAGCCTAAATTCTGTTGCAGTTCTGATGGTTTCATGCGCTCGTAGGACTTCTCCAGAAGGGGCACACTGGAACCCTCCCAGGTTCCATGAACATCTATATATAAGAGATGTAGAGTCATCATTTCTGTAGGAAACTTTTCTTCTTTTTGTTATTTATTAGTATCAACACCATGGCTTCCTTTCTGGGATGTACTTCCACTATGTTTCTTTAAACATATTACTTTTTTTATATGTAATTGTTTTAAATAAATCATTGCACATTACAATAACACACTATGACGAGCAACTGGTACTGAGGAGGCACACCTTGCCCTGTTTTTTTCCAGTGGATTACAGACTCAGACCATGTCTACCCTACAAACTTTGGTTGATGCAAGTTACATCGGTGTACAACAATCAAAGTTTGTACATTGCTTATAAAGAGCTTGCTGCATGCACTGGCAAAGCACATACTCACCAGGAGTGCTTACATCAGTGTAAAGTGCAGTGCACTATGGGCAGGTAACCCAGAGTGCCACACATTTCCATGCGGCATGATGCCTTTTCGGACATTTTTGCATTGTTTAGTGCGATAGTAAACATTCACCCAAGAATTTTTGCAGGGTGGATACAAATTGATTTAAAAATATATATATAAAATCAGATATTTGTATTTAAATTGCATTTTTGTTTTGTTATTTAAAGTAAAAGCTATAACAAACTGTGAAAAAAAATTCAAGTGTCAAATGCATAGCTTTGGCACAGATGATGCAAATGCAGCCAAGAAGAGAAGAAATCTTAAGTACAACTCCAGGAATAAAGGACGTCATCGAAATTGCAAAAATACTTCTGTAATAACCACTTTGCTTCAGCTTCGCTAAAGAGAGCAGGAGGATCCAAACTAATTCTCCCCCAGAATGTACAATGGAATTTAGTAGTTGACTGTTTTGAGCTATTTATAAAGATCTGGCCTATTCTGATGACAATTTCTGAAAAAAATCATGACAAAATAGATGGAACTGTCACAGCCAAAGTAATCAACACTGGACTAAAGAGAAATGTAGAAGACAGGCTGAACATACTGAAACCAGTTTCCATAGCCTTGGACAAACTGCAGAAAGATTGCTGCTGTATTGCTGATGCTGCTGAAATTTGGAAAGAATTTCAAGAGACATTGAAGAAAGAAATGTCCCACAACAAAGTTAAATTGCAGGCAGTAAAGAAGTGGATGGATCAAGCACGTATTCCACCTCATTTTCTTGACAATATTCGCAATCCAAAATAGCAGGGTAGATGCCTAACTGCTGAAGAAGATGCTGCTGCTATGATCTGGGCATTTAAGAATCACTAGGGCTGTCAAGCGATTAAATCAATTGATTAAATTAAATCAATCAATTAATTACACTGTTAAATAGTAATAGAATACCATTTATTTAAATATTTGTGGATGTTTTCTACATTTTCAAATATATTGATTTCAGTTACAACACAGAATACAAAGTGTACAGTGCTCACTTTATATTTTTGATTTCAAGTATTTGTAGTTATAAAACAAAAGAAACAGTATTTTTTCAATTCACCTAATACAAGTACTGTAGCGCAACCTCTTTATCATAAAAGTTGAACTTATAAATGTAGAATTATGTACGAAAAAACTGCATTCAAAAATAAAACAATGTAAGATTTTTAGAGTCTGCAAGTCTACTCAGTCCTACTTCTTGTTCAGCCAATCGCTCAGACAAACAAGTTTGTTTACATTTGCAGGAGATAATGCTGCCCGCTTCTTGTTTATAAAGGTCACCTGAAAGTGAGAACAGGCATTCTCATGGCACTGTTGTAGCCGGCATCACAAGATATTTACGTGCCAGATGCGCTAAAGATTCACATGTCCCTTCATGCTTCAACCACTATTCCAGGGAACATGCATCCATGCTGATGACAGTTTCTGCTCGATAACCATCCAAAGCAGTGGGGACCGATGCATGTTCATTTTCATTATCTGAGTCAGATGCCACCAGCAGAAGGTTGATTTTCTTTTTTGGAGCGTTCCTCTTTTAAAACTTCTGAAAGCATGCTCCACACCTCATCCCTCTCAGATTTTGGAAGGCACTTCAGATTCTTAAACTTTGGGTCGAGTGCTGTAGCTATCTTTAGAAGTCTCACATTGGTACCTTCTTTGCGTTTTGTCAAATCTGCAGTGAAAGTGTTCTTAAAATGAAAAACGTGCTGAGTCATCATCCAAGACTGCTATGAACATGAAATATATGGCAGACTTCAAGTAAAACAAAGCAGGGGACATACAATTCTCCCCCAAGGAGTTCAGTCACAAGTTTAACTAATGCATCATTTTTTTTTTAAACAAGCCTCATCAGCATGGAAGCATGTCCTCTGGAATGGTGGCCAAAGCATGAAGGTGCATATGCATGTTTAGCATATCTGGCACGTAAATACCTTGCAATACGAGCTACAAAAGTATCATGCAAATGCCTGTTCTCACTTTCTGGTGACACGGTAAATAAGAAGAAGGCAGCATTATCTCCTGTACATGTAAACAAACTTGTTTGTCTTAGCAATTGGCTGAATAAGAGATAGGACTAAGTAGACTTGTAGGCTCTAAAATTTTACATTGTTTTGTAACAAAAAAATCTACATTTGTAATTTGCACTTTCACAACAAAGAGATTGCACTACAGTACTTGTATGAGGTGAATTGAAAAATACTATTTCTTTTGTTTATCATTTTTAGAGTGAAAATATTTGTAATAAAAAATAATATACACTTTGGTTTCAGTTACAACACAGACCACAATACATATGAAAATGTAGAAAAACATCCAAATATTTAATAAATTTCAGTTGGTATTCTATTGTTTAACCGGGCGATTAAAACTGATTAATCACGATTAATTTTTTGAGTTAATTGCATGAGTTAACTGCAATTAATCAACAGCCCTAGTCCAGAGTGATGGAGAAAGGAGGTAGTAGGGATAGGTTGGGTTTTTTTCAGGGTGGGGGTGGAGATTAAAAGTTCTGTTTTAGCCGTGTTGAGTTTGAACTGATGGCTAGACATCCACAAGGAGATGTCAGAGATACACGCCGAGAATTTAGTTTGGACGGAAGACAACAGGTGTGGCTATACATAAATACATTCAACCTGAGTGACTCACCTTCTCAATTCCTCAACTTCACTGTTAGTGCAACAGTAACGAGCAAATTTTCAGAAATAGATAGGAGCAAAGAAATGGCTACTGAGCTTTTATAAGAAAGTCTTTTGCAATCTGAGGGGCAATAAATGAGCAAAAAGGATTTCATAGTCAGGCATCAAAACTGTGCCAGTCATTGAGAAAGCAGTGGCTTTCTTCTAATGATGGTTTTTATCAAAGGTGAAATAATTTTGGCATGACCCTTTAGCAGTCAACAATGTAAAATTTCAGTCTGAAATAACCCAGTTATTTCAAAATTCAGAAGATGCATCGGTGATAACATCAAAGGAGCGAGAGCAACACCACCTGTTTGGTCATCCAGTCCATTCCCCAGCCAATGCACTAGTGCTTTGTTCAGTCTTTAACATGGGTCAGTGTCCCTTAACGAGGGCAGGTGCTCATGTGGTTAAAGCGCTTGCCTGGGAGTTAGGAGTTTAATGTTAGGAGTCAGTGTTTAATTCCTGGCTCTGCCACAGATTATCTGTCTCTCCTTGGGCAAACCACAGTCTGTGCCTCAGTGTCCCATCTGTAAAACGATGGTAATCCTTTCTCTCACTGCTGTCTTGTCTACTCTGATTATAAGTTTTTCAAGACAGGGACCACCTTGTGTACTTACAGTGCCTAGTACAATGGGTCTCAAAGCTTGTTGGGGCCTCTAGGCACTACTGTAGTATAAATAATTACAATAGCAAGTCTTCCACTTTCTTCCGAAGGGAATTCAACAGTTCAGTGGATCTCTCTAGTAGGTGATTTTCCATATATTCAGCCTGAATTTTCTTTAATGCCATCTCTTCATTCTGAATTCCATCCCTTGTATATCCAAATAATTCTTCTTCCTCCTCCTCCATCTTTCAAATACTTGTAAACTATTATACCCTCTGAATTGTCACTTAGCCAATAGACAAATACCTCACAGTTTTAGTCTTTCCTCCGAACTCCGACAGGAAAGTGCAAACTGGAGGTACTGCTGCTGAATGTGAAGTGTACATAGCTATCCTTAATGATTAAGCAGTCGTTCAGAAGCTGTCTTTACCCACTGACAAAGACAAGGTTTCTTCAAGGCTGTAGATGCAAAATTTATGGGATGTCTACTGAATAGGAGGTGCCAAAACATTCAGAAAAAAAATCTATCAGAGATTATTGTTATGTTTCATGGATTCTAGGATAATATCAAGAGCCACACCAAAGAGAAATGTTTAAGATATACAAAACCCAGTGTGCACCATGCTTTACTTTCTGATAGCACCCAGGATCTGGAAGGTTTTCCTCAAAAGAAGTGAGAAGCAAGCAAGATTTTTCAAGTAGTACACAGGATCCCTTACAGAAATTGCAAGAATAGTGTATTAACAACAGTTCAGTGGAGGTTTGGGAAGCAAGACAATTAGACATTAAACAAGTAGGCTCAAAATACTGAGGAGCATGCAGTGAACCTGTGTGCCTAGAACAGCCCTCACTGGAAATGCCAAGATCAGGTTAAACTCCCCAACCAGTCACAAACTGTGCTTCTGATCCCCACACACTGTTTATCAAGAAGCAAAGAACAAACCACTACAGCAGTGCTTAGGCCATAAACTAACTGACTAACCTCACCTTGACTTCTACTACATATGTTTCATCTGATAGCATGCTTTGCCAGTGCTTCTTAGAGTTCTAAAACTGCTTAGTATCCCAGCAAAGTATGGTGAAAAAAGATTACAGACAGCTAAAGGTAATTTCTTTCTAATATCTACCATTTACTTTAGATTACAAAAAACTGCCATATGAAATATAATAGAAAAGTTAAGATTTGTGTACACAATTAACTCCCAAGAGGATTTTCCATGTACGGATATCTGTAACCTTTGGTTTCATTTTGGTAATGAGGGAAACCCATGAACTTATTTTCTCATTGGAAGGAAAATATCCATGAAATATACTCACAATGTTGCCATGCAGAATTAGCAAACTTTAAAAGGGGAAAAAAAATGTCTGCATCATATAGTGTTAAGCTAACAAGGGTTTTCAGTTACAGTGCACTTTATAAACAAATATTTATTTCTTAGCGCAACTGCATAGATTTATTAAAACAACTGCATGCTATGCGGGGTCTGATTTATGACAGGCCCTGACTTTGGTGACTGTGGTTCAGGGGGTGCATAGGCTGTCTTTAACAGTCACCTTTCACTAGTAATCTATTCACATAGCCCTACTGACTTCACCATATTTTTGTTTTGTTTATTCTTAGCTTCTTTAAAGGGCAAATAAATCACTTTTCTCCAAAATTTAGAATTATTATCTATTTACATATTTTAAAGGAGATAATTTTGTCAATGTGAGCATAAAGACTACTCCTGTAAATAATGGATTCTGGCCCTAAGAAAGAACGTTAAGCCTCTGGGGCTTGGAATCCTGTACATGTAGCCTTCTGTCTGGTTAATCTGAACACAGGACATAACGAAAGTACTGTAGATCAACCATGCTGGTGCTGTTGGGGACGAGGAATCATAAAGTGTTAACATGTGGAGAAAACAAATTCAGGCCACGAGCTCCCAACGCTGATAAGGGAAGGGAGGATTGTAAAAGCAAAGCTTTCAACAGTGTTTGTGTACTGAGGAAGTGCTTCCTATTGCTTTCAAGTGTCCCACTCTAGCCAACTACAGGAATGGCACTGACTGGGGCCAAAGGAAATTGCATGCAGCCCTTGTGGAAGGATGGGGGAAGGCAAATCGTTTCCAGATGCATCCCTCACCTCCTGCCCCTTCAAACAAGCCAACAACATAAACCCCAAATGATGTTTGTTGCAGAAATGCAGAATTTTTACTGGGGGGCCAGACTTTCAGCTGATATAAAGCAGTGTGGCTGTAGCATAGCCAGGGGAGCTATGCTGATTTACACCAGCTGAGGATCTAACCCAGTGTTTCTGCTTGGGTCTACTTGAGTGACAGGCAGAGGCATCAAGTTGCAGCAAAAAATTTCACAGACTTCTAGGTCCAGACTAGATTCTTCCTGATGCCTCAAACAAAACTTTCACAGCACTCAAAAATAAAAATAAATGTTAAAGTGGGAGTCATAATAAAAGCCAACAAATTAATTAGTTGTGGCTCCTGCTTCTAACAGCATCTAAATGATGCAAAAATACTAGTGTCTAGCCTCTCAACACTGCTATGGTTGCTTCTTTCCAGTGGCACAAAATAGCCAGTGGATTCAGACCCCTGAGGAGTCTCCCTTCTCTGTGGAAACTTTGGGTGGCACAAAGCCACTGTAGCAGCTTTGCCATCGATATTCCTAATGCCTAGCGCAGAGCATTCCCATGGGAAAAGGCCCAAACTGCCCTTGAGTGGTGGACAGCCAGGAGTAGCCTAACTTGCACAAGGGACTGGACTAGCAAATATCTTAAAACTTTGCCTCCCTGCCTACAATCTTGTGCAGAGCTTTCATGCCAGGCCAGTATGTATCAGATGTATACAAACATTATTTACAGGAACAATTTGTAATTTCATAGCAACAAGCTGCATAAAACCACCCTCAGAAGGTGTGAGCCAAGAGAGCAGTAAAGGGAACGTTAGAAGACAACATTACTCTCTTGTAATTCTGCATCTCTAAAAATGTCATTCTGACAGGATTCCTACACTTGGGTCTTTACTTCATGTAGTGAGACCATATGAATATAATTTTTCCGGACAGACTTCTCCCCCCTCATTCTCAATTTTTCTTAACAATAGAGTGATTAAGCATCCAGAAGACTGGCAGCAATTCTGAAGCTAAGGGAATTTGCCAGTGAGAGTGTGGTTTGTTTATGGTGGTGTGTTTTTGTAATTCAAGGAACAATGTTAGGTTAAAATCATACTTAAAAAAATCTTTCTATTTGTTCTTATATAGATTGTTAAACAAACAACTTATAAAATGTACAGTTATTTATTGACAGTGAAAACAGATTAGCCAGTTTCATTTAATTGCTTGTAGGCAGTAAAGCTAATCAGATTATCTGTTGCAACTAATATTAGTTTTAGTTTATGAATCATTCATGAACTGAATCAGATTTCTGATACTTTAATAATCGGTATATTCTGGTTTCCAAAGTATCCATTGAATAGTTTGTGGCAATAAATGTTAATTTGTAGGTTATTTGAAAACTATCATCTTTGACCTTCACTTCTGCTTGTTGGTATTTGTATGCACTGGGTCACCTGAGTCATATGGTATTTTCGTCTGTTCTCTGATTGCCAATCTGTTTAAACATATGAATGGCGATTAGCAAATAAATTTCCAGAAAAATCATCAGGCTAAAATTTCATGACATATACAAGAGTCACAAATATCCTCAGAAATGTCTCCTGTCATCAGAATGCTCACGAGCCCCTCAAAAGTAACCGTAAAGTGAAATCTCCACATTTATTCACAAATCACTTTCTATATTATTTTACCAGCTCTAATATGACCTGCACAGTTAAATCAATGAAAGAAAGACTTCCATCAACTTCAGTGGGCTTTGTATCAGGCCCATCATCCCTTTCCTTTTGACTCTCATGCAGGAACACAAGGGTGGAGTGTTTGTTTGCAAGCACTGCCGGAAATGTTTAACTACAAACCAAAATCTGTTGCCATGGACACTTTATAAACATCATGGGGAAATTGCCATTGATATTTAATTATGCAAAACCTCTGTTTCACAAAACTAACATTGTAGGCTTAAACTGACTTTTAAAATGTGACAAGAAGAATCTAAAAACGTACCTATTTGGTTTGTGCCCTGGCCTGCTCCTGCAGGATATATAAAGATGGTATCACTCAGCATTTCAGTCACGAGAGAAATGAGCTGGAACGCCTATGTTCCATCCAAGCAGAGGTGGAATTTTGTGGAGGGAACGGTGAAAGATTGCTGTAAAACTGGTCCTTTCCGGTAGCCTATGTTTGAGGTTGCAGAAGTAGCATGGCACGTTAAAAGCAGATTGTACAATGTTGGTATAAATACAAAAATGCTATGTTTACCTCATAGAACTGAGAAAAAACCAAAGACGCAAAAATGAGAGGAAAGTAGTGGTCAGTTATAACTCCCTTAGTATATGTTTACTAGCAGCATGGTTCTTATTTATCTCCCTTCTGCAGCATCTAGCCCTTGTCATCCCTCTTCCCTCCCAATTCTCTGAGCTCCACACATTGCAGTTCATCTTTCCCCTCTTCCTCCACAGGACCTTCATTTACCATCTCCTCCAACTCAAGACCTCCGTTTTTGATGCTATGACCTTCTGGGGTACAGTCCTGACCAGTGAGGTACTGAGTCACCCCTGCTCTGCAACAATGCTTTGCTGATGTAGCTCCCAACCTGGGCCCCTCACAAACAGCATGCAGGCCACACCCTGAGTTTCTGTGTATAGCTGCAGCCTGCCAGCACACTCTAGTCTCACGTTTGTTTCCACCAGTCTGGTTACCACTTGCAAGGTGACCCAACACACTCCCAGTCCCAAATTTCCCCCCAAAACTTGTGTTCTGCACTGTCCAGCCCTTTCCTGGACATTCAGATATTTCAGGTTTGTTGTCCTTTAAGGAGCTCAATGTCCAAGAGTTTGCTACTTTAATTGGAGTTACCCACATAATTCAGTTTAAACAGAACATTGGATTAGTTTTGATTAAAGAATAAAACAAGCTTATTTAACTTTCGGGAGATATTTTTAGTGAGAACAAGTATAAGGCATTATAGGCAGAAATGATTAGAAGAGAAATAAAGATAAAATGCTTCCTAGTACTAAAACTTAAACTAGACTTGGTTCAAGGTGAAATCCCCTACCACATGTTCCCATTAACATTGCTGACTAAATTCTCAAACCAAGATTTTCTTCCAAAGTCCAAAGGCTGTTTCTACTGTCTTGAGTGAAAGAGAGAGAGATGGACAGGAAAAGATAAGTTGGGGTGCCTTTGCCCCTCGCTTTCACAGTTCAGTCAACCCTTGAAATGCATTTTCTGGAAGGTTACCCCTAGATAAAATTCCTTCTCACTGTGAGGAGAGAGACAAGGAGTCTGGTGGTGAAAGAAGTTCCATGCTGTTGTTTGCTAAGATGCAGAACTGTTTGTTTCTGCCCCCCTTCCTTGTCCATGAATGACCTCTTGACAGGAGATTGCCCATCAACTCTGACAACACCTGGGTAGAGGTGTCAGCTTGTCCTTTCTCTTTGAGAAACTGGCTTACCCAGACTGGTCTGGTAAACACATTTCAGACCTAATTTCAGCTTATAACTTTACATATAATGTTGCTATACACATATCATCATGGTATTATTGACCAGTGAGTTATTAGTTTTCAAATGATACCTCACAGGGCACATGTTATACAACAATTATTACAGTAGCGTGTAGGGTGCGAATGGCTGGGGTGCATTCGGTCACGGATGCTCCTGACATCTCTCACCTCTCCATCCACGCAGCCACCATTTACTGTCTCCTCTCCACCCCAAAAATTGGAAAATTCATCCCAAAAAGCTTTGTTAACTGACAGTTAAGATAAGACTTAGTTTTAAGGGAGTAATTGGGATGTTCAATGACTTACCTGCTTATTTCCTTGCTTTTTACGGTTTGCATTCCTGAGACTGATTTACAGAGAGATTTGCATTCTACAGCTAACTGAAGACCAATTTATTCATGAGCATTTTTAAACGTATTCGTAATAAAAATTTAACTTTTGAATGAAATTGATTAAAAACATGTATAGGTTAATAGCGCCAACCATCACCATGCTAACTCATTGGCATAGACTCCATTTATTATACCATTCCTTGATAATGTTTCAATGAACATTATGGCACAAAAAGTGATCTTCTGTTTTGGTGTCAATAGACTAATATATTTTCAATACAAGAATCGTTCAGATTCACTCAACAATCTTTATAACTAGAGACAATACTCCTTATGGAAATGCAATCAATGGGAACCCTCCATCAGATAAGTGTACCTTTTGAGTAAGGCAATCAGTTAGCATCCAATGTTGAAATAGCCCTATGGTAAGCCAAACTATGTATTTATTCACATATGGCATGTACAGAAGGAAAGAAGGAATAAGGCAGTCTAAAACTTAAAATTATTGTATTTTGTCAGTCACAAACTGTTCAATTTAACATTTATATGTTATGCTTTTCATTCCTTCCATTTATCAGCTATAAAATAGCTATTTATTGAGGTGCTCTGAACACTTCAAATCACTAATGGATTTTATCCTCACAACATCCCTTGGAAGTAGGAAAGTATTATTCCCATTTTACAGATAGCACATGGTAGATTAGGTGACTTGCCCAAGATCATACCAGGAATTAAAGGCAGGTCTCCTGCTGTCCTAAGCACTAGATGAGGGAGGTTTTTTTTTGTTTGTTTTTTTCCCACTGCATGCATCCAATGAAGTGAGCTGTAGCTCACAAAAGCTTATGCTCAAATAAATGTGTTAGTCTCTAAAGTGCCACAAGTCCTCCTTTTCTGTTTTCAAACTGTTGCTCACGACTTCTGGAGGTGGGGGTGTGTCACAAGAGGTAATCAGAGGGATGGCAAGGTCTTGATAAAATTATTATAATCAAAAGAAAAGAAAAACTTGCTTCCTTGCTCCCCACATATCTTTACTTTTTCAGGTCAAGTATTCGCTGTCAACTTCTTGAAACACACAGTAAATTGTAAAAACATTTAACTTTGAGAGGTATGTTGTCAACTTGAAAAGGATCAGACACACACACAGTGGTTCAGACCTACACTGCAGGCCCAGTTCTGCCACTTTTACTTCTGCTGTTACTTCACTCCAAGAGCAGTCTTAATGAGTTCAGCTGGACTACTTGTGGGCTAAGGAACTAATTAAAGGCTTGATTCCATACTCATTGGCATAACACTCATGGTCTTTAATGGTGCAAAATCAAGCCTGTAGTGAATAAGGGCGGCAGAATCGGGCCCCCGTGTTCACAGATCGATAGCATTCCTAATATTCATGCATATTTTGGCTATGTTTTCAGTCTGGACATTTTTCATCAGCTTAATTTATGGTTGACCTACGATTTTCTGATAGCTGGTATAGTTACCTCAGTCTTGACACAAAAATACCATGTTTAATGGTAGATTTAAGAACAGTGTTCTAACGCCTGAAATATACGTTACTAATGGGGAGAAATCAAAACCTATTATTCAAATGCCTAGTTCAATTGGTTAATTATTGAAGTTCTTGGTAGAAATAGTTGACTGCTCGAGGGCAGGGGAATAGCTATCTTTTATCAGCAGCCAGCTAGGCACAGTTTCTTTTGTGAGATACAACAAGGTCAAACATCTGGAGTACTGCAGGAGTTGGAGAGAGAATTTCAAAGCTCCTTTGTTTGAAAGCTCTTATCTCCAAAAAGAGCCCTGTGCAAATCATGACGTTGAGTTAATTGTTTTGTGGGCAGAAGGTGGTGATTTCCACCAATTGTTGCAGATGAAGAAAACGCTCATTAAAAATGAAAGTACTATTTTTAAATTAAGATTTTAGCTCTTAAAAAAAAACCTGATTAGATTTCAAACTGATGTCTCTTAAAACACATTTCACAAACAAGAAATACTATATTCTTACTTTGTAATATATGGAGAGAGAGAGAGAGCATGCACACACGCTTGTGAATATTATTGGATTGAGAGCCCTGGAGACTAAAGCCCTCTATATTCCAAAACAGATACAGCAGAGATGAGAACACTAGTTTAAGGGTCCCTAACAGTATGCCTCTAATCTGACCTGGAGACTATCGCACATTCTAAGTCTTCAATTTCACTTAGAATACTGCCTAAGCAACTGGGACACCCATGCCCCTGGATTGTTTCCAAAAGGCATTTCCCCACCACTACTATTGCAGTATCAGTCTTTAGGGTAAGTTGATAGTGGAAATGCAAAAATATACTGATTTATCTACCCAAGTACTTATGTGACCCCTATTACTTCAATACCTGAGTGTGCCTCAAAATATTAAATACAGGGATTTTGTGAGGATCAGTGTGAGGTAGGGGAAGAGCTGTTACTCCTGTTTTTGCAGATGAGGAATGAGGCACAGTGAGGCTAAGGGACTTGCCAAAGGTCACCCAGGAAGTCTATGGCAGAGCAGTGAATTGAAGCCAGGTCTCCCAAGTCCTAGGTTAGTTCCCCCTGGACCATCCTGCCTCTAACTCAAAGCTGTACCAATATAACCCTAAAGTGCCATTTCAACATCTCTTACGGCAGATGTAGACTTACAAAAAGTCTGTAAGGGATTATTATAACCAACTGCAGAACACAGGCCACGTTTGATGGTAGTTAATCAAATGCACAGTGGATTCAACTGATATATATATTTCCAGTGTTTTATTTGGACTTCTAAATATGTTTTTGATCTAGAATGGGAACTTTCATGATAGAGTAAAGTTAAATGAGAACATTTTTCTAATAACCTGATATATTTAATAAAATTTGACACAATTAAATATTCATGATGAAAAGAATATTTCTACAATAAAGAAATGTCCTGGCCATTTGTTTTCTGAATTCACTCTGTGTGTATGTGTGTATGTGTGTTCCATGTAATTATATATTATGTCACAAACTCAGCACTATAACTTCACTTCATTAACTAGGGAGTGATGGGAAGTAACTAGGGAATAACTAATGGGTTAAAGGAGATTGTGAGTACAAATAGACACAAAAATCTAATATAGATGCTGGGGAACACTTATTTTTGATGGTGCAGACACTGTTGCATGGTCGGGATAGAATTAACATAACCCTTATTACATAAACTAATGGCTAACATGGCTGCATTGACACATCACTCCTTTCTGAAGGTAATCAGTCCTGAAACATGTACTGTATTTATTTGTGACTATAATGTTTGAAAAAAAGTACCAATCTTCAGGACATGTAGGTTTTATAGCACTGGTTTTACACTAGATTACAGAATATAGAACTCTACATGTCAGTGACAATACAGGGTAAAATCGTCAAAAGCACTTGACTTAGGAGCCTTAGGATAAGTCTACACTGCAGGCACGGAGTCTCAGAGTCGGGGCCAGCTGACTCAGGCTTGTAGGGCTTGAGCTACAAGGCTAAAAATTGTGATGTAGATGTTCTGGTCTGGGCTCAGAGCTCAGGCTCCAGAACTGGCTGGAAGGTCTACTCTGCAATTTTTAGCTCCACAGTCCAAGTCCCGCAAGCCTGAGTCAATTGACCCAGGCTCTGAGATTAGGAGCCACGGGGTTTTCACTGCAGTGTAGAAATGCCTGAAATGCCACTGATTGCCAATGATATTTAGGCTGTACGCACCTAAGTCACCTTTGAAAATGGCATTCAGAGCCTAAGTCTTTTAGGCGCTTATCCATGATCTCGAGTGTAACACAGGAATATCACAGATGCCCTCTCCATATGCTACTGGCCAGAAGATTGTGCCCCATCCTATCACACACAATCCGTGGCGATCTGTTCATTCATGGGCTCTAGGCTGGATTTCTACAACTTGTATGTGGGAATGAAGTCACACCCCCTGAAAAATCTCTGACTGGTATAAAAAGGAGCAGCCTGTCTGCTTAGCAACAAAGGTTGCGGTCAGCACATCACCCAGTCCTCAGAGTACAGTTCAACGTCCTAGTGTTCAAAGCCCTTCACACAATTGGCGCAAGCTAACCAAGTTCACTTCTCCCTCCATGACTATATATCCCATGTCAGGTTCATTCCACTAGAGAAAGCAAATGGTCAACCAATTTAGAGAAGCTCATGAGTCCAGCAGACAAGACCTTTCACAGGAACTGAACCAAGACTATGGAAAGGACTCCTACAAGAGATGAGAATAACCAGAGGACTCATCAAATTCAGAAATAAATGCAAAACTCATTTGCAATTTAGCTCTCCCGCAATAAATTCTTTTCTCTCTCTCTCTCTCTCACACACACACACACACTCTCTCTCTCCTATGCGCAGACATACAACACCCTGCCTGCACCATGAGTCAAGGTACTTCTGCTAAAGATGACAGAGAGGGGGATTGTTGTTATGACAGATGCGAGTCCTTGGAAGTATGGAAACTCCAAAAGACTATTATACTGAGACGTTCTAGGTACGTATGTTATATGTATCTTTGTGAGTCACGGATTGTATTCTGCCTCCATGGATGATAGTTACAGGCCTTCCTGCAGGAACTAAAATAAGTAGGGGGTAATTACTGCAAATCCCAGGATTAGTAAACAGCTCTGGAAAAGTACTATCCCCTGGGGAAATTGCGTATACTGTTTCAGACTGGGGTCAAGAGACACAGCAGATAAAGAATTGACTTTTTTATAAAATGGGGAGGCTGAACTGTCTCCTGGACCCTCGAATTGACATGAGACTATAAAGAGGGGAAACCTTACTGGAAAAGTTTGAAGGACTGGAAATCTGCCAGGGTCTCTGTGTGGAAGATGGATGGCACCCAATAAGTTTAGCACGCACGTGTAATGCTTTTGTCCTAAATAAATGTACTGTGTTTTGTAAAAGCTGGCTGGTCACTGGTAATGCTGTCAGAGCCCGTGGGAGACAGAACAGCAAACACTGGATGGGATAAACACAGCGAACTGCAGGGAGACTTCGAGCCTAAATTCCTGGTCTAAAGAGAGAGGTATATATCCATAAAAAGATGAGGGATGAAGACCAGAGAACGAAAGGGGCAACCACAGAGGGGGCAAAAGATAGTTTACTCTGGAACTGTGACAACTATTAGGAGATGCTCGAATACTATGTTGATGGTGGGAGCCATGTAAATGCCTCGGTAGCTAATAGAAAATCACTTTAAGAATATAGAAAACTACTTTTAATCTGGTTTGAACATTTAATAAACTTAAAATTTTCTAACTTCAGAAAACATATACCCATAACACATTTGCAACAAATAAGGCATTACACACTTTCAGTCTACTTTCAAATAGAAAATGTGTTAACCAATAAACAATACATTTATTTGCAATTAACATTCATTTATCACAAGTAGAAAACAATACTTATTGTTTGGTTTATGAAGTAGTGGGGAAAAACATACACAATACACAATTCAAATACAAAAATACCCCATACATTTGCTAGTCTGCTTGGTTTGAACATCTTCAGAGTGAATCATTTTCCTAAACATGATAATGGTGGGAACAACTGATATAGAAATCTGACATTCCACTACTGTCAGTCAGTATAAAAAAACCTAGAATATGTAAAGAGAAAACGAACATTTATAAAACAGTACAAATTCCACAAATGGGTTTCAGGTAAGGACATTTTGTGCACCTTGAAACCTTAAACAGAAGCCATATAAAAATCAGAGGTGAATAAAACAGCTTTGTAAAGAAAACATTGGATTTCTGATGTGTTTATTTGGAAATCTCTTCTATACCATCACCAAACTGCTGCCCAAAATTTCTCCAAGTACTTGTGAAAGTTAGTCATAGTACACTGCTAGGGAAAAAAAAAATAGTGAACATCTAGAACTGGGCAATATCCAAATAACCAAATAAACTGTGGCTTCCCAAATCATTTTTTCGTATTTTATCTATGAAAATATATCAAAGAAACAACATTTTAAAAGCGGCAAAGAGTCCTGTGGCCCCTTATAGACTAACAAGATGTATTGGAGCAGAAGCTTTGGTGGGTGAATACGCATCTGAAGAAGTGGGTATTCACCCACCAAAGCTTATGCTCCAATATGTCTGTTAGTCTATAAGGTGCCACAGGACTCTTTGCCGCTTTCACAGATCCAGACTAACACGGCTACCCCTCTGAAACATAATGTTTTAAAAGTGTCTAAGCCTCAAATGCTGTGTGATTTGACAAAGGACAGAAAACAGGAGCATTCTCTGAAGTGTTAGTTACAAAACTATTTTAAATTCCATTCCAGCATAAACGGCATGGGTGGAACTGTACATCCAGATCCTGGCTGTTGTCCCAGCATTGTAAAAGGCCCAGAAAACTCCCGCTAACTAGGCAGCGAAGAGAAAACCTGGGCATAGCCAACTCTATGCCACCCATTCTCTATTCAATGTTATGGGTGTGGCCAGTGCACTGGCAATTCCTGGCTGAAGTAATGGTTCCCATATTGTCTTAGTCTCATATTTTTTCTAGTCTTTATTAGTATATGGTGTATGCCACAATGTGGCCCAAATGATTTTGTTTAAGTAATGTGAGTTTATGTACCATCATATGGGAAGTATAGGACACAGGATGTAAAATAACCGCCAATATTAGATCTACCTGAGTTAAATCCAATTGTATTACTCACAAGGGGCAGAATGAAGCTGAGGCAAGATTGGTTGAGGCAATGAGTTTGAATTCACGTAAATAAAACTAATGCTTTACACATATTTATTCTGTATTTGATTTAGATACCAACTTATAAACATCTAAATGTTGGGTAGGTTCATTTTCACAAGCGACATTATTTTGTATCTGAGCATAATTTAGGCTCAAGGAATAAAAGACAAACATGTCATGTAATTTCATATGAAACTGTAAAAATTGCTTAAACAATGTTTTATTTGTTAATGGACATTTTTTGCCGTCCACAAGCTGGGTCCTGTGAGGTGTTCAGAAAACTGATGAGATGTTTGGAGTGTGAGTACCGGTACATTTTTTGTTTAATGTAAATAGCAAAACTGAAACACTATAGCTGCCATGTGACAGCCCTCTGCCAAGAACACTGTTACGTACAGTAATATTCTCCCATGCTCCCCTCTCTGCTCAAAACAACACATGAGGACCCTCATTTGGAGAGCTGCAAGTTCTAAAGACAATCTTTCTGAGCCCTCTCAAAAAGAAGAAAAAGTTTTTAATGGACCACACTTTCCCTAAATGAGACTGATTTTAAATCTGTATTTTTGTTTCCAGCCATGTTATGCAGTTCATTCAGCTGTTATAGTGTATAAACATCCCTATGGGTGATTTATGGAAGGAGAACAAGTTATAATTTTAGAATTCCAAAGAAAGCCCGTCATTTCATACACATGTGAGATTACAGATTTAAGTTACCTGTAAACAAGTGAGTGTGTGCATGTGCCCACGTACACACAAACACAGAATAAACATCAGCATTGCAAAATACTATTGATTGGGTGAATATATTTGACAGTGAGTGAAACATAATTAGTTGTTTCATTATTATTTAAAAAGGTAAGTAGATTTTGTGCCTGAGCTGGTAAATTTTAATGATCTTTTTGCAAGGCTGATATACAAATTTTCCCACAGAAACCCATCTCCGTTAACTCAAAAGAAAGTGCACCAGTTTTATTTTCTAACTTGCTGTAGAGCATTTAAGACTTTGCAATTAAGAAATTACCAGCATTCATACACGAAATACCAAAGAATGATATCAGAATATACTACAGAGGTGATTCATTGATATAAAAATGTGATACTCCATATTAAAAAAAACAAAAATACACTAAACCCGAATTTCAGTAATGATCAGTTACAAGTATACAGTTATGCCGGTTTTCAGTTAAGAGCTACCTACAATGTTTCTGACCATTAGACAGCACTTCTTCCATCTGATACAGATTTCTACACAGAAAAATAGAAGTTATTAGTGGTACCCAGCCAAAATCCAACTTCTTTTTCTTTTACACTCCTCAGTTCAAATATATCCTGTAAATATATTGCTGCAATCTATTTTAGAGGAGCAACTGCCTTCTAATCAGTCCACTGAAATATAGAGAAAACACACAAAGATTTCACTTTCATTTTAACTTTTTATGTCAGTGAAACATTAAAGGAAGAATCAACGTTAAATTCCTTTGTGCAATACAAATTACCTAAAAGTTTACAAAAAACCCTCACAACAGTCAGTTATCCCAGTCCATTTTCTTTGAACTGCATTCTTTCCCAGGAAACAAACAAAACACAAAAAACAAATATCCAATAATGAGAGCACCATGTACGGTCAAAATAGCACTTTTCCTTTATAGTAATTTACTTGCTGGGAGAGCAGTACATGACAATGAGGCTGAACCAGTCTGAGTAGCTATTTGTTTAGGGGTTTGTTCAAGCCGGGTGCTACTGTAGTGCACAAATAGTCCCACTCTATCTTAGCTTTTAAGCAAGGTCCCCATTGATCTCCGTATCAATGGCTGTAGGCCCTACTTCAAAGCACGTAAACTCATACTTAAATCCATTCCTATTCAGCAAAACTTAGACTTCAGTGAAATTAAGTATGTACAAAGTTAAGAACCTGTTTAAGTCCTTTGCTAAACAGAGATGAGCTTGAGCATGCACTTAAGTGCTTTGTTGAACTGGGGATTTAAAAGGTGATGGCACAATCTGACCCACTGAAATTAATGGGCCTTTTTACAGAATAACGTATTACTTCATGTGAGTTAGGACTTGTCTGCTTGCCACAGCAAAGCACTCCAGAGGGCTGTGATTTGTAAAGCGCACTAACAGGTTGCACTCTCCCAGCCCCACGTAAACCCTGCAGGCGCACTCTAAAAGGTCTCAACAAGACTAAGTTAATGTGAGCTTGATACCCCTTGGAGAGCACCATTAGGGTCTACATGGGACAATAAGATTGCAACATGTTAGAGCGCTTCACAAATCACACCCTTTGCCACGCTGTACACACAAGCCCAAAGGGTGGCAGAATTGATCCTTTCAGAAACACTAACCACAACAAAATTAACTGAATTATTTTCTTTTAAATTAAATGTAAAGGGGACACATTAGGTGACCAATTAATTTCAGAGCAGTGGGACTCAATTCAGAAGCATATTAGCAGAACAGTTATAGTAGACTTGCAGCTGGTTACTGGAGATCACCTTTTTTCTCTCTCTCCTTTTTACACACCCTCAGACAAGTACTGTGCCTGCACAGATTGTCACACAAATATCTGCAGTGAGGACAAATATTAATGTACAAAATATTATATTTAAAACTTTACCCAAAGAATATTTTTGAAACTGCCATAATGGCATTAACGATTATATGTGAGAAGAGTACTGCAACTCTAATACATACAAAGTGATCATCTGATTTTAAACTACTGAAGATAGTTCCATTAAATAACAAATTTGATCAGTTCTACTGAGTTAGGGTCAGTGCCAAACAACATGTGTCAGAAGACAGACCAGAGAAAAATGAAAGAGGTAAATTCAAAATATTTGTACCTAAGACATGTCAAGCAAACTAACAAAAAACCAAGTAAATGAACATGTTCTTTCGACCTGTGCATTACTGCTCACATTATCTAAGGAGAAAACATTTTTCACAGCAATCCATTTGTATTCTCCTAAATGTGTGGCTATAGTGAGAAAACAGAGTAACACATCAATGGTCAAATACAGGATACCGCAGTTATCAGGGCATGCATGCAGCACTGGGAATAGGACTCAATCTTCAGTTAAAATTACAGAGGCTTCTATCACTTGGCCCCTGTACATTTTGGAAGACAAAGCCACATGCCAACATAGTTCACTTTAGAGATCACCATGTTCTTTTTTCTCTCAGCTATGACCCAAGACCAAGCTCAACTAAACATCTTTGATTAAAATGAATACTGATAAAGGAAAGTAACTCTTTTAGGAAGAGACAAACACCAATGAGGTACTGTATATCAATCCTACTGCATACATGGCTACAGAGGATGTACATTCAGAAACAAGTATAACATTTAACTTTCTGAATCACAAACACACACACACACACACACTTAACCTTACCACTCACTTTTGAATAATTCTGCATAGTATTATTTCCGCAATTACGATTCTTATTGGGAGACCAGAACTTCAAATTATTTTCAAGATATTGCTGATGCACAAAATAGTATCTTCAAAAATATTCTCAGTGGTGCACAATATTACACACTTAATATTTTAAGGAACACAGACAACATGTGGGTAGGTTTTGTCATTCTTCCACATACCCATTTATCAACTGACATTGGCATCATTGAAATTGACATTTCATCTACTCTGGGAGGACAACATGCTTCCAGTCTTAACAGCCAGCTGGAAGAGAAGGGTACTAAAGCATAGGATGACTCGTTCCTCACGAACACATGGCAATAATTTACCTGGCCTTGCACCAATATAAAAAGTGAGCCCAGACTTCAGTTTTTCAGGTTCCAAATTGGTACACCACCTAATTTAAAAAAACCCAACAACGCAAATCTGCACTGGTTGAGCAGAGCCAATGCAGAGCACCTCATATTTATTCAAATTATAAAACACAGATCAAGTAGGTTTTCCCCCCCGCAGTATACAAGATTTCAATGTCACATATATTCCTTCATTTTGGAATCTAAATTCACCAAGCCTGAGTCTTTTCCTTGTAAAATTGTTTCAGTGTAATTTCTCCAAAATGATCACAGTGCTTTGAAAACAATATTAAAAGAGAACAGTTCTTATTCTTTCAACTTTTCCATTAATTATCTGCACAAGATTTTGCAGAGTTAAATGAACATACAACTCCAATCACCAATCTTTCTTCCAATGGAATTTTAAGGAATTTATTCCTATCTCAGACAGAGCAAGTTTTACAAGGCAATGGATTTCATTCCTGTGTGTGTACTTGGAGAATTCCTGGAAGTAATCAGATGCAGAAATGTATCCAATGTACTATCGGGCTGTCACCATCCAAAGTCCCAGTGCCACGTTGGCAGCCAAAAGTGCACTGCCAGCAAGCAAGATTAAAAAGCCAACAAGCTCTCTGTTTTGTTTCTCTACAATCAGTGAAGCAAGAGTGGCTTCCAGGAAAGAGTTTAATATCCATTGACCATCCAGTGCAAAGCAGGGTACTGCATTGATAACTGCCAAGGCTCCTGACAGTGAAATTAGATATCTGGTTGAGATTAGCTAAGGAACAAAACAAAAGAACATAGGACTGTAAGAATGGCAGATGTCAGGTGCTTCAGATGGAATGAACAGAACAAGACAATTATTATTCTCATCAGAGCTCTAAAAACTCACCATCAAGAGTTAAAAAAAAAAGTGACCAAAATTATTCTTATAAACATCAGCAAGCAAGGAGTTTCATTCTGAGTTAGGCATGTGTGCAAACAATCAGTTTGCTCATGTCCTAAAGATATGCTTCAGAACTGTGGTCCAGCTCCCAGAGTAGAAACAGCTAGTTTAAAACTAGTAATGATATCCACCTGAAATCTTGCTGGATCAGCAAACTGCAAACAATTTGTTTTTTGTTCTAAGAGAACACTTCAAAGGATACTTGCACATGGTCTCTATCACCACAGGCAGATCTATGCTCAGAAAGTTGTGTCGTGGTACAAAACTGCTGAGGCTCACTGAAACAAAAAGAAAATGAAAAAGCAATAAAGCAGCAAATGAAACCAAATGGCAATTCAACAGACATAGCACAATTAGTTTCAGATTAGCAGTGTAGCATGGCAAATCTGATTTTTATTTGTTTTCCACACTTCTTCCAGGATAAAGAACTGTCCCAAATACAGACTTTAAAAAAACCGCATTGACACAATCACTTAATTATTTCTTAGTCAGATGCAGTCATAATGATGGTAGGAAAAATCAACACACCACATTACACAATTAGTACTTTATACTATGCATGTAACATCAAATCTAAAGCACATGATATGCTTTCAGACACATCACAAGTGAACATCTGTACTCCTAAAGAACATGTTGTATAGTTTAAGCCCCGATTTGAGTAACCTAATAATGACTATTACAGCAAGAATGGCAGTTAAAGTTGTGTTAACATTTCCATTCTAACCACTCCCCTTGTTTTTAAGTCAGGTCTGCATTAGAAATTTGTGCCAGTATCATCAGTAATGGGTGCTGTTCTATACGAAACTTTTAGCAAAAATCTCTAGTGTACATGTACTTATATCTGCAAAAAATGTCCCTTAGTCAATTTTGCTTAGTTTATTTGGGGAATTGGCATAAACTATACTGGCAAAAGAACTCTTTAAGATGCCTCTCAACTAGGAGCAGGGTTACCAACAAAAGCTAGCTATTCCAGCAAACTTTTTCTTGAGCAGACTTGACCTTCGTCATTTACACCTTTCTCAAACTTTCACTTTTCATGTAAGGCAATGTAAGTCACCCGGGGTGCTAACACGCGATGAGGAGTTCAGACATTAGGGAAGCGTCCAGATTCTGTAGATGGTCTCCATTGCCTTCAACATTTGGGTTTCTTCGAAATTGTGGAAGTTTTGTAAAAAAAGCATGATTGATTGATTTAGTATTAGCTGGATTCCACTGAAACTCACTTTGAACCTTAACTCTATTTTAGCATATTTGAAAAGATTTTTCTGTGAGCGCACACACCAAAATTTTGAACTGAACCTGTGTATAAGCAAAGATGCCATGCTCCAACAGACCCCATGATGCAAAAGCAAGCCCACAGGAGAGAGGTGTGTGAGGTATGCGGTGTTAAACATAGGCAGGCTACAGGGATAGCAGGTGGTAGAGGGAGATGGGGAAGTTTTATTTACTGCAAAATTTAGAGTTTTGTATCTAAAAAATGTTATGATAACATGGAGAAAAGATGTCTGTTTCCTGAATTCACACCTCCTGTAGTCCCCTGTATGTCCTCTGCTTTTCATAGTTCTTCACGCTCTTCCATGCCCTCCCACCTCCTTGCCTTGTGCATGCACTCCGCCCTCTCTCTCCTGGTATACTCCCCACCATGCCCGACCCTGATCGCCCGCACTTTATCCATGCCATCTCTCCATTCCATGCCCCCCAGGCTCCTTAAACCTCTTCCATACCCCCATGGTTCTCTGTACTCCTTTATAGCCTATCACTGTCCTGCTCTCTCCCTCCCACCCCGAGAACCTCCTCCCACATTCTGAGACTGGGAAGCATAACTCATGCACCCACTCAATATGCCCCACAATCCTCAAGCACCAGACCCTGCCCCACCCTTCCAGACTCCCACCCCTCACATTTCCCCTCAGTTGCCTAGCCCACAATTCATGATGATCTATCTTCAGCTCTACCCAACAGCTGCTGCAGTATATCCTAGAGCAGGGGTAGTCAACTGGCAGACCGCTGGTCAAATCTGAACCACAGGACGCTTTTGAATGGACCCCAAAATCTTTTAATTTACTTATTATCATTAGTATTATTTTTTATTATTTTCTCTAGAGTCTGGACCCTGATTATACCTCGACAAAAAATAGACTACCCCTGTCCTAGTGTTAGCAAATGCACCATATATATTATAAATGATAATGTTTATATGCAAAATTGCTCCTTACACATGAAATAACTCTTTATATTTTTAATCCTCCCATAACACCTTTCACAACATTAAAGTGCACCTCTTCTTCATGAGGCCAACAAAATAAGTTTGGGGTTTGCAGGCAAAAATCACTTCAAACATATGAGCGCCCCCCCCCCCCCCCAAAAAAAAAAAAAAAAAAGGCAAATGCTCAAAAAGCAAACAATGAAAGTATCTAAAATACCATCATTTAAAAACTTATTTTCTGACTTTATCAAATATCCCCGAAAAAGTCCAACCAGGGCTGAGATGGGCTATGTGAGATTTAAGAGGGAATTGGTACTTTTAAGGACATTATAGTGGCTTACAAGAAGAAACTAGCCTCCCATTCAAAGGGAAAATCCAGGTTACAACTGGAAGCTCATTTCAACCTCAGCTATGGAGTAAGTGCTGCTGCTCCATACTTCAGGACTATCAGGACAAGGACATTAATGCATTTCGAAAACAATGAAAAACAATCACAAGATGTTTATCTAGAGCTGTATAAAAATAAACGGTAGAAATTTAAACAATGTTATTGGAGAAGGAGTACGAGATCATTTATTCAGATTACTGTAACACACACAAAAGGTGGAAGGGTTAAATATAAGGCTACTCCGAAAAATGACTATGTAAAAGTGTCACCTTCTTATTTAGCACATCTGCTCCCTGTGAGTATTAAGAGCCACATTGGCTTATTTTATTGACAAATGAGGGATGTTTTTAACCACTTTTAATTCTTATTTGAAAATTTACACAGCTAAGAGTGAGACCCTCCTCCTGCATCATCACAAAATTGTTTACCAAGTTCCAATCAGTTACACCCATGCAACCCACAGAAGAGAATAGCTTGCTTTGGGCCCCGAACCTGCACTGTACAGTGCTTTGGGCAGACAGCTGCTCTTATGCACAGCCTCACTGAAGGCAATAGGGCTCCATGAAGGTGTAGCAGCCCATCTGCATGCTGCACAATGCAGGATTTGGGTGCTGGCTTACATTATCTTGTTACTGGTGCTGATATGGTAGAGGGAAAGAACTCTATTTGACTCGGACCCTAAGCTGAGTTTGCAGTAATGGCTATTAAAGAAAAAAAAGCATCTTTTTACTTGCAAACTAAGCTCATTTGAGAAGGGAATCATTGAAACACAGTAAATCATTCAACCTCAATTCTGTTTCATAAAAGTAACTTTTCAGTTCAGTTCAGCAGAACTACACTTTAAGGTCACAAGTGCAGCAGCAATTTAGTAATTTCCTGATCATTTCTTTTTTGAGTGCCTGACAATAAAAAGCCGTTTTTTGGTGGAAATCCTAGTCTAGTGGGAAATGTCCACCAGAATTCCATTACTCCATCAGAAATGTATTGAAAACACAACAGAACAATACCAGCTGCTTGAAGAATACCGACAGTGTTTTGTGTTTTTCAGTTAGAAAGCCAAGAAAGGGGGCTTAAAATAATTATCACACACAATTCTTAGAGCTCTGGTGCACACTGAGTAAAATATCAGCAAACGCAAAATTAAATGTCAATGCCAAAGGCCCCAGTCAATGCTCCCCAGGTGGAAAAAGAACAAAAATAACAACATGACAAGACATTATATTCTGGACTTTCAGGATATACTGCAAACAATAAAGAGTAAAAAATAGAATACAATAAAAATCAAATTTTAAAAGTACTCAGTAATATCTGCACCAAACAACCTCTCCTCCCAGCCAAATTCCAGCAGAAAAGGATAAAGGCTGCCATATTTATGAAAGAATCATTGTTCACACAGGGCCTGATTTTGCCATTGTTACTCAAACTCAGCAGTACATAACTCCAGCCCTGATTCAGGAAAGCACTTGAGCTCATGCTTTAGACTACCTTTAGTTAGGAAAACACTTTAACACGTGCTTCAATTCCTTCCTGAATAAGAACACTCTTCTAAAAGGGGTCTTCATAAGGACTGTTTCAATGGGACCTCTCAGAGGGGCTAGATAGTGACTTTAGGCACAGCCCTGCCAAGGGGCAGTGCACACTGTACCACCCAAGATAGTCCTGTGAGGCACTGAGAATCTGACACAAACCTTGGAGGCACAATTCCTCCCCAGCTTTCTCCTTGCTCCTGGAGAGGGGGCATAACTTACTATGTGTCTAAACCAGCCTCAAATCACTACCTACCGCATACTGGATCGGCTACTTTGGCCAGTGAGTGGGTGCTGGAGCAAAGGGTCTGCCCATTCTCCACTCACCTGCTCGTAGCAGGTAATAAACTTGCTCCCATGTGCCTGGACCCACGACCTGAATAGCCTGCATAGGAGTGAGTCAGAATCTAGCCCAGAGTAAGGAAGTACTTAACATGAGTAAAGGTGGCAGAATCTGGCCCATGTTGTTTACAGACTGGTTAGGTTGATAACATAGGGCTAGGTTTGGATCCTCTTTTCTCGTGATGAGTAGTTACTTAACGTATTAGGTTTCAGAGTAGTAGCCATGTTAGTCTGTATCACCAAAAAGAATGAAGAGTACTTGTGGCACCTTAGAGACTAACACATTTATTTGGTCATAAGCTTTCGTGGGCTAAAACCCACCTCATCAGATGTATGCAATGGAAAATACAGTAGGAAGACAGAACACTTCAACCTCCGTGATCACTCAATTACAGACCTAAAGTCGAAATACTCCACCAATAACAAAAAAACTTCAAAAACAGACTCCAACGAGAAACTGCAGAATTAGAATTAATTTGCAAACTGGACACCATTACATTAGGCTTGAATAAAGACTGGGAGTGGATGGGTCATTATACAAAGTAAAAACTATTTCCCCATCCTAATTTTTCCCCTTCTTGTCAACTGTTGGAACTGGGCCACCCTGATTATCACTACAAAAGTTTTTTTTCTCCTGCTGATAAAAGCCCACCTTAATTGATTAGTCTCGTTAGAGTTGGTGTGGCAACCCCTATTTTTTCATGTTCTCTGTATATATATATATATATATATATATATATATATATATATATATATATCTTCCTACTGTATTTTCCACTGCATGCATCTGATGAAGTGGGTTTTAGCCCACGAAAGCTTATGCCCAAATAAATTTGTTAGTCTGTAAGGTGCCACAAGTACTCCTCATTCTTTAATCTATTAGTTGTCGCATTTACTTTAATAGGACTTCTCGTTAAGTAAAAAACTACTCAACATGCGTAAGGGTGGCAAAACCAAGCCCTTATATATTTACAAGGAAGACATCATGTGGACTTGTAGCAACATTTGGGTACTGGGCAGGGTTTAAAGGAGCAATTGTGTCTGTTCCAATCCAGGGGTTCCCTGAAGGCTTTTGAAGAATGCTAGAGCCTTGTGCAGTTCACACATTGGACAATGCACAAATTGGACCTGTTAGGACAAGTGAGATCTGTTGAAGTGTCCCTTTCACACTTCTTTTGAATAAGCAGTCACCTAATATATTGTTTCTACTACAATTACACCTCTTTGCGCTGTGCACATTTCACTTTTATTCCTAATTAAATTCCTAAATTCCTAATTATTCCTAATTCCAGCATCTCCACTGGCTGTAACTAGGAAAGGAACAATAGAATGGAGCTAGGAATGGATTCTGCACAAATAAAGCAAACTGGCAAGCCCTCCAATACCTTATTCAAGCAGCCTGCCAAAGCTAACCATGCCATAACCCTCTTCATTTAAATGCTCCCATAAATAATACAAACCTGTATACTGAAGATGCATTGGGTGTCCTACAAATAACATATCAACGTGGGGTGGATGTTTCACTCTGATTAGTCTCGTCTGATTTTCTAAAGAAGGTGTCACACACAAACTTGGAACAAAATCCTTCTGGCAATCCATGTTGGTTCGACAGACTTGGCTAGCCTCAATAGCTTTTCGTGCTGGCAGACAGGTATACTGCAAAGGACATTTTAAATAATTATCAAATTTAGATCACAAATATACTGTTCTGCATGTTTCTTTGTAAAACAGAAAAAGTTGATTTGATTTCAGTGATTTGCAGCTAGGATATGAAGAATATTGTTCTGATCCTTTTTGTTTTGATGCATGTGTACATCCTCGCATGCCCTGCAGATCCCCTATACACTAACACAGAGGTGCGAACATATTCAGCCTGGCATTCTGCCATAAAGGCATAGGGGCATGTGTGTGTGCATATGAAAAGCAGGATTAGTATAAACATGTACATTAGCTGAAAATCTACATATAGGAGGGACAGAATGGTTCAAGCAATTGGGAATGAGCAGAACCAGGGGAAATACACATCACCATACTACAAAATGGAGCTAAAGTCGGTCTATGGGGTTTTGGTTTCTATAGCCAGGGTATCTGCGAATTAAAGCTTTTGTTAAAAGAAAAATCCTAAAATCGAATATGCCTGGCACTTCTGATGGCTAAGTTTTAGATCATTCTGACCTGAAGCAACCAATGCAATGTTGCATTCCTGAGTCCGCCTACCATACCCACTCCCTCTGCATTTTGAGAGACCAGGATCTTCTCTCCCATTCACCACAGGACAGGGAGAAGGCAGTGGAACCCAGGAGGAAATGAAATCTTTTCTCCTCATCCCCTCCTAGAGGCTTATGGAGGCTTGCTTCTTGTTCCTCGGGGCAAGCTGGGGCACAGTTTATCCTCTCTGTCCCTGCTCAAGGAAGGCAGGCTGTCAGGGGGTTTCAGCCAACAGCCACACTGGCAGTACAGGGCCTGCACACATGGCTGTGTCTGTCTCTCTCCATTAACCGGAATCTAGTCTCCTCCCTATGCCAGTCTCTATCATGCTGGATGGGAGAAAGCATTCAGAAGTCCCCTGCTGTTGCTGTGTAGTTCTGCAAGTAGCAGCTTAAAAAACTGCTCAAGCAGCTGAGCAGCCATCTTAGTCCCCTTGCACATCAAAAGCCTGAAAAGTGTTTCCCCTTAAACAGCAGCCATGCATCCAAGAACCTCAAAAGTGCTATAAGTGAATGACTTATCTGAACCCAGTGCAGGTCAGGGGCTGTTACAGCTGATGGCTATTTGGTGTTCAAGATGAAATGAACTGATTGTTTATGTCCAATTTGTAGTGGACAAGTATCCCCACAAAAAATATCACTGGAACAGGAAGCTTCACATCAGAGGGATCAAATGGATTTGGGGAATAAACTCCTCTCTGTTTCTTGAGGTGGTTACTCCAGGTCAGGACTGGGGAACACTGGCAGAGCACTGCTGTTACCTCTGCTTTCCTGTGGATCCTGAAAGACCGGCTGAATTCGCTCCACCATTTTCAATGTGGCATCTTTCAAAACACTTACTTTTTCAGTAGGGCTCCTATATTTTAATAGAGAGGAGTGTAAAATCTCCCAGCGGCACGTAACATTTCCCCATATTCTACAAGATGATTAAGTCAGAGGAAGAGGAGGGAAAGGGGGGGTTTCAGCCAACAGCCACTGGCAGTACAGGTTGCAAGGTGCTGAACACTCTGGGCCTTGATCCAGCACAGCACTTGCTTAACTTTAGGCATATGTGCAGACCACCGACTTCAGCTGTTTAATGCTGAGCATGTATTCCAATGCTTTGCTGCTTCAGAGCCTGGCAGCATCCAGCTCACGTTTAACAATTCCCCCCTGCTCTCAAGAGCTGCTGTTGGTCTCTTGTTCACTTGTATTTACTCACAACTGTTGTGCCTTCAAAGTATAAAATGTGGCCGCGTATAAGCAAAGTGAGAAAGAACGGTCCCCTGGCTAAAGGCATGTAGTCAGGAGGAATGGGATCTGATTCTACCTCTACCACGCATTCCTTGTGTGACCGTAGGCAAGTGGTTCTCAATCCACAGCCCGCTTGTAGCCCAATCAACACACAGCCGCAGCCCATGTGACATCCTGAGGGCCATACAAATAGTATATATATTGTGTGGATGTAGCCCATGTAACACATAGGAAGCTGCATATGTGGACCACAATGGCAATTAGAAAAAGAACCACTGCATTAGGCAAATCACATAACCATACAGTCTCTCGGTTTCCTCAGCTGGAAAACAGGGATATGAAGGTTTGCCTACCTCTTAGGGATGTTGTGAAACTTAGCTAATTAATATTGTCAAGTGCTTTGAGATGCTCGGATTGAAGGTGCTACACACTGCACTGTATAATTATGTGCACATTTGTGATACCAAGCTGAACATCAGCTAGAGTAACTTACCAGGTGGCTGTCCAAGTTATTGCTGTATGAAAAGCAAACATCGGTGAGGCTGCTGTTACTACAACATTCAACAGTGCCATCCAGTCTTCTGTAGACTACAGAGGAACACAACCAACTAATTTTTAGACAATCACAGAATGACAGATTCATAATAAATCACAAAAATACATACGTCTCTGAATAAAATCAAATGATCATTTCTGTAGCCTGCTGAATTATAATGAATTATTTTAATTCAGAGATCCTGATTTGGATGTCAGCAATAGTTGTAAATGAGTTTCTTCATCCTAAGAACATCACCAGACTACAGCCATCTCTCCCACAGGCTGATCTTATCACCTTAATGCACAGACTACTATAATTTACTGAATACTGTTACAAAATAGTTTGATCTGTTGCCTGCAGCCAGCACCAATGGTGTGCAGAGGGATTCTGCTACCTGGTGTTGCATTCCCTTCACTGGCTCTGGGAATGATCCAACTTCAAAATATAGTTTTTAAAACATTAAAAGCTTTTAATGGACTGGGGCCCTGACAGCTCTCTGAGGCCCCTGTTCAGCTAAAAGTGTGTTTTTAAATGGATTAGTTAAACTAGTGCAAAATCCTGTGTGGACAATCATAATTTGATTTCAAATGGACTTAGTGATGCAAACTAAATGGATACCAACCAGTTTTAAACCAACGCAACAGTGCCCATGTAGAGGGTTGCACCAGTTTAACTAAAGTAGGTTTTTAAACCAGTGCAACTTCTATATGCAGACAAGGCTTGAGCTGCCTGCATCCTATATACCATTGTACCCTCTGAGGTCCAACAGCACAGAGTTTTGGAGCTTGGGGCTTGCAGGTGCAGAAGTGTACTATACATATTTTTTGGCTGTAGCCTTAGGGCTAGGCAATGACATATTTTTGATGTGTGGATGATCATGGAATTAGCTCCTTTACAAAATATATTTTAAATTATTTTTATTTCAGATGGCCGTTGGCACACTGATTTCTTTACGGCTTTATACCTGTTTTAGTTGTTTATTCTGTATTTGTTTTATTGTAAAGTGCCTAGGGTCCATTTTCAATATAGGCTCATTATAAATACAACGTATTAACAGAAAGGATGCTGAGATGTGAACTGTTGAGATTTTGACAAATGACAACTACTGCAGTTTGAATAACTGAGTTCATTTCATTTCAGAGGAATGACTATCACTGCTGGAGGCTCACCACTAAGAAATGCAGACAGACTCGTCTGATGGGGCTGTGGCAAGGACCATAGGCTTCTAACACAATACACCACTGGGTTTAGAATCAACTCTGGTACTTAAGCCAAACGGGAATAAGAGGGTTACAAAATATGCAGTTTTATTACCCTTGCCTCTGAAATTACACTCCTGTGGACCACAAGGATCTTCTTGTATTTATCTTTGGTAGGCTGGGATCTGGAAACATCTCAGCATTGCTTCTCCCTTACCTTCCCAATCCAGCTATGGGCATGTGGCAAGGCTGCCCTAACCTCCTTCGGAGAGTGACTCAAACTTAGTTCGTCTGAGTGCTTGGGATCTGACCCTGGCATCATTTGGAGATACCAGTTTCAGATTTACATAATAGGAAAAGAGATTAATAAATTATAAAGATAGAAGGGACCACTGGGACCAGAATTAGCACTCTGAATGTCACATGAAGAGCAGTACACATCAAAAACACATACACCCAAGCCTTTGAGCTGGCCTGGCACCCTGTTTACTTCCAAGTATAATGCAGAAGGTTGGGAACAATCTTTAAAGCTCAAATGGTCTAGAACCTGGTTACCCAAGAGACTGCCAACCTCTCTATACTGAGGTAGGGCAGTGAAGAATGGCTGGAAGGTGACTGCTGTGCAGTCTTAAAGTTAAAACAAACTTCCCAAGGTTGGTGTGGGAGGATTTATTCAGCTGAGGACGCTCACCTTTGGAATTCAGTCCCCATCACAGTTTGCTTGAACCAAACCCTAAAAAGTTCCTGGGCATCATGCAAGACATGGTTTAATCTATGTTTAGTTTAGTTTAGCGTGATTGGTTTTAGTTTAGTGGGTGATCAGTGGTCACCAGCCGGTTGCGATCGACCGGTCGATCCTGGAGAGACTCCCAGACAATCGTGATCTCGGCCGCTAAAAGCCTGGTGGTATAGCAGGGCTGCCACTAAGGCAGGATCCCTAGCCTGCCCCAGCCCCACGCCACTCCCAGAAGCGGCCAGCATGGCCCCGCAGCGGGGGGTAGAGGGGGGATGGGAGCGGCAGGGGTATCCGCATGCTGCTCCTGCCTGCAAGCACTGCCCCCGCAGCTCCCACTGGCCTGGAACGGGGAACCCAGGGGCTGCAAGGGTGTGTTGGCCTCTTCCGGGAGCGGCGTGGGGTTGGGGCAGGCAAGGAGCCTGCCTTAGCCTCACTGCACCGCCAACTGGGAGCCACCCGAGGTAAGTGGCGCCCAGCGGGACCCTGCATCCCAACCCCCAGCCCTGAGCCCCCTCCCGGAGCCTGCATCCCCTACCCCCTCCTGCAACCCGAATCCCTGCCCCAGTGCTGACCCCTCCCTCCCCCAGTGCCAGCACCCCTTGCCTGCTCCGGCACCCAAACTCCCTCCCAGAGCTTGCACTCTGCACCCCCTCCTGCACCCGAAACCACTGCCCAGTCTCAGCCCACAGCCCCGTACCACACTCTGAACCCCAGAGCCTGCACCCCTTCCCAAACCCCAACACCCTACCCCAGCCTGGTGAAAGTGAGTGAGGGTGGGGGAGAGTAAGCGATGGAGAGAGGGAGGAGAGAGTTGGGTGGGGCTTTGGGGAAGGGGCAGGGTGGATCCTGGGCTGCACTTTCATTCAAAAAGTTATCTTGTGCTTAAAAAGGTTGGAGACCACTGCTCTAGATGGAACACCCAGAATCAAGAAATAGAAATAATTCACAGTTCGCAAAGATTTTGATAAATAAATAAACAAACCAGCCAACCTTATAGTGGGATGATCTGCAATAGCACTCATAATAAAGAGCACTGTTACCTTATACCCCACACACCTTCACAGCATTCATGTTTTCCTACCAAATCAGTCAAAGCAATAAGCCAACCTGCAAAAGGTCCCCGAGATGAACACTGTAGCTGGATTATTACTGGCAACACTTGTATATGCAATTTTACAAAGAGGTAATGAAAGCTCATTTGTCATGCCATAAACTAAAATGACCAGAAGTTAAGAGAAATTAATTCTTCTTCCACCTCCTCAAATACAGTATTTTACAGAAAGGAATTGCATATTGGTCAATGCCAAAGACAGGATACCAGACTTGATGAACCAAAAATCTGACCCATTAACAAATCCTAAATCAAACTTCATCTTTAAGATCTGATGAAATTGTAATAGACAATACTTATAAGGAGCATTTATAAGGAGTATACAAATAATCATACCCCTGGCTGGGAAGCTTAACTGCTGTAGGGTTGCTGCATTTATGCAGTACCCAATTTGTGTCTTCTGTGAGATCTCTCCTAGGCAGGAATTCCAGTCTTCCACACCACGAACTGAGCAGTCTTGCAGATGAGTTACAAGGTCCCCAACAAAAAGACCTCTGGGTCCATTGGCAGGAGAATCCTGCGAAGGTAAAAGGAAGTCAGACACACTACCATTCTTAATAATGCTGGGATTAGTTTATAGTTCTTCTAAATGTCCAAGAGACACTTAAGCTAATAAACTATTTTTTTGAAGAAACAGAAAACCTCAGATTATTAGACCTAATTATTTTAATCTTAGGCAGGGCATTAGGAAAACAAACTCCTCCACAAAGAGTGTCTCATTTCATATACAAGTAGACCTCAATTATCCAAATCTCTCAAGGGACATCTGAAATCCTCAGGCAATTAGTTTCATTCAAATGAATGTTTTGTTTGTTTTTTAAAAAAACTAATTTTAGATTCAAGAGACAGAAGCTAACACCTCAGAGTTTTAGACAAGCAAGGCTCACCTATACTTCTGGGGGAGTGAAGCCATAATGTTGGAGTACACCAGGGAATTCTCCCTTTCTCTTCCCACATAGGACCTCAGTTATGTCAGCTCCTTTTTTATCCCAGAAAGACTTGATGCCTGTCATCTTTACCTATCAATCATGCTCTGAGTAGCTGATTATTCAAGAGATATGAGGTACTCCCTTTCCAGAAGCTCAGCAAGCTGCCTCCATTGTGCTCCCAGGTCCTACTGACCCAGGGAGCAAAGGATCAACCTGACAGTCTTAACACTGTTCTCGCATGTTATACTGGCACTGGGTCACTGAACCAGTGTCGTCGTTATTCTCTCTCATTAGCTGGGACTGACATCAGTTTAAATTAACAAAACTAAGGCTGCAAGTTCACTCTAGATTTTTACTAATATCATTGGAAAATCAGGACACTGTCAGCTAAATAGCGTGTGTTTCTCAAAGAACAGAGTCTGCTGGATCCTGTGGAGTATTGCAGGATTTTTTAAAAATGTTTTTCAGTTCACCTAGTGGCAGCCTACACTACTCAAAAGCCCCGATCCTGCCACTGGATCCATGCAGGTGGATCCTGGAACCATCACAAAACTTAACTGAAGTTCACTCTCATGTACGTGTTTGCAGGATTGGGGCCCAAGCTTGGACTACATATGGCAGAAAGGGAGAGGAACAAAATCAACTACCTGTTCTACATCAAGCTGAGGGAGCTGGGATTGTTTAGTCTGCAGAAGAGAAGAATGAGGGGGGATTTGATAGCTGCTTTCAACTACCTGAAAGGGGGTTCCAAAGAGGATGGCTCTAGACTGTTCTCAATGGTAGCAGATGACAGAACGAGGAGTAATGGTCTCAAGTTGCAATGGGGGAGGTTTAGATTGGATATTAGGAAAAACTTTTTCACTAAGAGGGTGGTGAAACACTGGAATGCGTTACCTAGGGAGGTGGTAGAATCTCCTTCCTTACAGGTTTTTAAGGTCAGGCTTGACAAAGCCCTGGCTGGGATGATTTAACTGGGACTTGGTCCTGCTTTGAGCAGGGGGTTGGACTAGATGACCTTCTGGGGTCCCTTCCAACCCTGATATTCTATGATTCTATGATAAGTGTAAATAAACCCAACCAAGGTCATGTGAGAATGCACAAAATTCTCCATCTTTTTTAAAAACTGCACTTGGTTTTTCTAGCATGTTAACCATCATAATCAGACTGTATTACATGCAAGATTGTCCTATGACAGTGAAATATAATATAAAATGATCTGAGTACACAGAAAATTAAACAAATGGAAAAACTTCATTAACTAAGTGTTAAGGCTGTATAATCCAAACGTCTACTGATCTGACATCAGAAAGAAAGGAAATATTCAGTTAAGGTAAATAGATAAAAATACATCTTTATTCATTAAATAAAATAAGTTTAAGATTAAAATAAAATGAATGCAAAACAGGCAAGTCAACCTGTAAAACTCACCACTAACATTTTTAATTAACTGACATATAATACTTCTTATTCATGTGCACTTTGTGTTGCTCTAAGTAAAAATACTAATAATTTGAAATGTTAATAAAATACACACAGTAAATTATATTAACTTGGTAGTTAAAGAACAGTCTTTACAGACCATTTCTTTTTGTTGTTTGAGTTATTAGGAGGAGGACAGGATGTCCAAAAGTGCCAAAAGGGACTTAGGTGCACAAGTCCAGGTGACAGTCACAGGGACTTGTGCTTCTAACGCACTTTGGATGCCCTATCCAAAATGTTTTGTGGTCTAGCACAGAAATGCTTTATAAATGCTAGTTCTGTGCTCTGATGAAGTGTGTTTGTCTATACGATTTCTTTAGGCAACCTTAACTGAAACAACATTTTTTTCAAATGCCGGAAGAAGAATTTTCATGCAGTGATCAAAGTGTTCATGCAGTGATCAAATTTTAGCCAATGAAATGTTTCAGGTCACATAGCATATAATTAATCATTCAAGACCTGTTCATACCTCTGTGACCTCAGTGACAAGTGCCCCAACACCCGTGTAGTAAAATGGGAAAAGAATTGCTGGCAGCAGGAACAGAACTATGAGACTTGCAACACCAAGAACAAAATTATGCCAGACACCTACAAAGAGAATAAAAAATATTGACCTTCGAAGGAAACACTGGCACAAGTAACTAACAAAAAACTGTTTCTGAACTGTAAAATATCAGTGTCTTTCCAACTAACTTTCCTGGAATGACTGTAAGTAGCTATGAACACAATTAGCCGACTGATTTATGGATAAAGGTCCCGATCCTGCAAAGACTTGAGCACATGAATTACTTTACCAACAGGAGTAGCCCCATTGATGTCAATGGGACTATTCATATTCATAGAGTTATTCAAGTGCTTAAGACTTTATAGTATTAGTGGCAAAGCAAGTACTCTTTTGGTTATGCAGCTTTAGAGTCTCTTAAAAAAAAACCATAGCAAGCATCATACTGATATCTGCCACATAAAATTCACATCTTCACGTAATTCAAATGGGAGAGAGAGGAACTGGGGTGGTTTAATTTGTATTAAACTGATAATCAACTACAATGACTTTTCTTTATGCAGTGGTACCATATATTCAGTGGGGGAGAATATAAGTCCAAAAAGGGAAGCAGGGAAGAGACTGATAGACTCATAGAAGGTTAGGGTTGGAAGGGACCTCAGGAGGTCATCTAGTCCAACCCCCTGCTTGAAGCAGGACCAATCCGCAGTTGTTACCCCAGATCCCTAAATGGCCCCCTCAAGGATTGAACTCACAACCCTGGGTTTAGCAGGCCAATGCTCAAACCACTGAGCTATCCCTCCCCCCAATTGACTCCCAATAATCAAGCTACACTAAGTCTTTAATAAAATACTTATATAATGTTGAGTGGAAAATCTGGGCCCAAAGCTGTCCCAGGAAACTACTGTGTGCCATCAGCACTTCCTAGTCTATCACTTTTCTTACTAAGGCAAGCATAAGCTTCACAGGAAGCTGTGTGAACTTAGGAAGCCAAAAACAGGGTTACTTTCAACACCTAGCACAGAAATTTTCCAGTTCTACTTGTTTGCTTGGACAAAAATAGTCTGTGTGGCCAATTCATAGCAACTTTCCAGTGATGGAGTTTCCTTACAGTATCTTATCTTGTTGAGAAGGATATGATCCAATTCCACATTACAGTACTGTAATGGTTTATTACATAAGAGGAAGATTAATCTCAAAATCTTTTAAACTCATTTTTCTCCCACTGTATATAATGGACCAATCATAAGATGCTATGGAATCTCATGATAATCCCTTGGGATACTCACTGTGAGTCATCATTATGAGCCTTATAAAATCTGATTTCTCCTTCAGGATTCTGAGGCCACAGAAAGGGAATGTGAACCAAAGTTCTGTCTGTGCAATGCTCTAGTTAAGGGTTTGTCGTTATTTCCATGAATTTTTAAAGGGATTTCTTTCCATGTGGGTTTTAAATCACATCTGACTGAAACTAAATTGGCACGTAAACTAAAACCCTGAGCATGAATTCCCCTCATCCCAAAGTAAAATAATGAAAACAACAGTATAAATTAAATAGGCAACAACCATTTCATTTTAGCTTTCATGCCATTTTTTAAAACGCACAATTACTTTAGTACAGCTTGTAATACAGACAACTTGTGTTCGAGTTTCTTTTAATTTTTCACCTCTCTCAAATTTTATACATTTCCATTGACATCAGTGCAGTCTGTGGAAGAACGCTATATAAATCAGACTACTAAAAGATGGATTATTAGATACCACCAAAAGGCAAGAAGCTTAAGAGGCTGATCCTCCTATGCCTTGCACCTTGCAAAGCAAGAGTAAAAAGCAACCATTTTGATTTGGCAGCCCATTACAAGGCAGTAGAGAAGCTGACCCTCAAAGTTCATGGTGAAAGATTTGTATCGCAAAAACAAACATACAAAAACATACTAAAGAAATAAAAGGAGAAAGTTAGGAAAGAAGAGAGGGAGGAGAAACTAAACAGGATAAAAAAAGAGGGGTCACCAACACTGTTGGAGGATAACAAGAGAAGCTTCAAAAACACATGAGTTGAGAACCACTGACGTACAGTTCATTATGTGGGAATGGGGGCAGAGAAATCTAGAAGAGTGAGTGATTTTATCCATCCCAGATACTCAAGGCAATAAAGGTCTGAAAGGTTGAGGCTGGGAGGTCAATTTAATTTTGTCAAAATATTTACATTCCTTAAAGGTAAATCTCAGGCAGCACCCTTGATGATGTCTTCGATGTATTTAAAAAGACAAAGACTTCACAAAGCAACAACAAAAAACCAAAACAACCTGAAGACTCAAACAATTTCTTAAAATCTACTTAATTCTCATTAAAAAGTACATACATTCCAGTGACTCTTCAAAGATGCTACAAGAAATGTACCCTCCTCTGAGAAAATATTTTTTTACTTGGGAATATAAATAGATAACATGGAATTCCTTTGCTTTTATCCAAATCTCAACCTTTATTTTAACACTCATTCAATATTATTGAACTTATGATGCCATCTGCTGCACAACAAATATACTTTTTATATCTCAAAAGTTTGAAAGGGCTACAAAAGAAACTTTCAGTGTATATTCCTACTTCTTCAGCAATCATAATAAAAATCTGATTTCTATTATTTAAACTTAGATTTCAGGTCTTCAAAAATTGGAGTAAGCTCATTCAGTTTCTCAAATAAACAAATAATCAGCAATGCCAAACAATGGAGCTTTTAGTAAAATTTAATGCACAATATGCCTAATCATCGTTAAATACTCCAATCTCATCTTTTAAAATGCATTATTAGCTGTATCAAAATGCACTTACTTGACACAATTAACTGATAACTGTTCATTCAAGTATGGCCATGGCAATCTGCCTCTACTGTTACCTGTCATCACTACATACATTTCCGTTTACTGTTTCAAGCTTGGCAAGAGTTGTTCTTGGCATTTATTAGTCAACAAAAAACAGAATTCATTTTTAATCATAGCTTACAAATGTTATTTGCTCCCGCACAAAATGCAATAGTGGGGAGCAGTTGCAATGAGGCATTTATGGACCTTGACCTCTCCTCTTTTTCAGTTCTGTCTGGGCTACCTGGACTATGTTTGACTTTTAAAGAAATGGTCAGCTTAAACGGGGGGTGGGGGGAGGGCAACATATCTACACTGAAAGTGCTTGGTTTATTGATATGTTTGGGATATAGAATTACTTTGCTTTGCTTAACACTGCTTAGCTTTGGTGTGCTCTGCTTAAAAGCTCTTTTGCAACAAATTATAGCTGCAGTACTCAGTGAAACAACAGATTTCCAAAGTCTTTGTAAAGCAGCAATACACTAGGCAGACCAACATGCCACTTTCCCCAGCAGTAACAGAATCCCTGCGTCTCCAAATTCCTACAGCATTGGTGGAGGAGCTCCACTGTGTGGTAGCTGCAGGTCTCTCTGATACAATAAGCCCCAGACAGCAGATAGAGTTTATAACTCCAGGATCATTTTGAACTACAAGCTGAATAAAGAATTGTGTGTTTCCTTTTATGTGTTTCAGCCCCCCTTCCTTCCTGAGGGCAACTTTAAAACCATAGAATAGATAAGTGGTTCTCAACCGGGGGTCCGCGGAGCCCCACGGCTGAAACCCAGTGCCCCTAGCCCCAGTGCTGAAGCCAGGAGCGGCGTGGGGCTGAAGACGGTACGACCCCACCACCCAAGCTGCGAGCAGCAGTCCCCCCACCCCAGCCAGGAGCAGCGTGGGGCTGGGAGCGGCGCAGGGCTGATGCCAGCACCCACTCAAGCCCTGAATCCAGGAGTGGTGTGGGGCTGAAGCCAGCAAGCCTCCCCCCGCAAGCCAGGAGCAGCGGGGGGCTGAAGCTGGGAGCCCCAGCATCTCCCTGCCCCAAGCTGGAAACCACACTGGGAGGCTTTCCCCCGCTCCCCGTACACAGTCCCTAGCTACACCCCACCTGCACCCTGAGCTACCCCCTGCCGGCACCTGAGCTACTCCCTTCACTTCACATAGCCCTTAGTAACTCCCTCCCTGCACTCTGAGCAGTTTTCAAACTTTTTGAACTGTCCCCCCCTTTGAGTTATGGTTTTTGGTTGCGTCCCCCCCACAGCCCAGAAAGGCTGGGTGGCCTGCTGAGTGAGTCAGGGGGTGGAGGTGGTGCTCCCTCCTTGGACCCCGCTGTGCAGAGCTGCCTCAAGCCCTCCCAGCTCTTGCCCCCCCAAACAGAAGTAAAACTATGCCTATGCCTAAGGGTTCCCTCCCAGCCTGGAAACCCAAGTCCCCCTGCTGAGCCCTGGCGTGTTTATAGCCTGTTGAGGGGAGCCTCAGCAAGAAAAAGATTGAGAACCTCTGGAACAGATGACTAACATGCTGTGTTGAAATCCACTCAGATTGCATCGCTTGTAGAACAGGGCAGTAAAACTGCCATGGGGTGTTCATCTGTGACAGGTAATCCTGCCCAAATTTCAACACCTGTACTGGCTGCTCATTATGCAGCTAGTATGCTTCAAGGCTTTACTATTAGTATTTAGAAATATGCAAAATAAAGAATATAGGCCATGTCCACTTAAAAGATGTTTTCTATTGCTCTAGATCAATGCACTGAAGTTGAAGTTAGAAAGTTTGGTGCTGCTGACCATTCCAAATCATACAGTATCATTTTTTTAAATGGAAAAGGGAACTTAAGAGAATTAAATACACAGACACCTAGTGAAGCTCCTCTTACCAACCATTCCTGACATTAATCCACAGGCCATCAAAATGGAGAAGAAAAAAGGTACAAAAGTAAAAAGACAAAAAAATCTCTACAGTTAAAACAGCAAGGGGCAACCCATATTATGTCACTCTCATTAAATGGTAAAAAGGAAACTACATCATTTTCTTCATATTTACTTTTTAAACTCATAACAACTAAAACTTTTCATATTGGTTAATATGTGGCTTTTAATGTTTGAGGAATAAAAGTGCTTATGAAGGACCAGATTCTTATACTCTTGCTTACACTGAGTAACACCGTATTGCAAGAGTGCTTCCATTTAATTCAATAGGAGTACTCATGGAATTAAACTATTCAATGTGAATACGGGTATCAGAAATGGTGGGTCACACTATGTATTTTGTAGTTCATTTCATGTAAACACCCATTTTTTCCCCAATTTTATTCCATTTCCCCCTTCCATACCCCTCCTTTCCCCCCAAAAAAGCCAGTAAGATTTCTCAGGTTGAGGAGAATCACAGCCCCATTGCTGGAAGTTAGCAGGTCTTGTTGCCTTTATTATAAGTTATGCTGAACTTATTTATATTTTGTAAAGACAGTAGGAACGCATACCCTAACTTTTATTATTTATAATTACTCATTTTTAAAATGACCTCCCAGGAAACTCAAGCTGTACGTCCAAAATGTTTCCTACAGCTATACTGCCATACCTTTTATTCCTAAATTGAATTTAGTATACAACAACTTTTTTTTTAAGTTTGTTCCACCTCCTGGAGACTAAAGTCTTGTTTGAAAAAACCCCCAAACAAGGTCAGTATGGGCGGTGATACTATACATTTTCTCCCCATCACCCAACAATGTATCTCAGTCTCAAAAAACAGAGGGACCACCCTTAGGGGGAAGAGAAGATTTTAGTCTGCTTGTCCGTTCATTTCCTGGACTCTCCACCAAGATTGCCAAATAGGGTGCCACATGGTACCAATTTTGGAGATGTTATTCTTTACAGGGACATTTGCTCACCAGTAACTAGACTAAAACCATAAAGAATTGAAAAACATGACGGTGTCTTCAATGTTAACCAATACTAACACATGCAAAAGAACAACTTGTTGGACAGATTAAGATTTAACATAACACAGACTCTGTTACCTGCACAAAATATTCTCAACTGCTGGACTGGAGATATAAGTTGCAAGTGGGTGGTAAAGAGATCGACAAATGCTCCAGGATACACAATAAAGATAAAAATCCCAAATCCATTAAACCGTACTTGTTCTCTAAAGAAAAAAGAAAAATGTTACTGCAAACCAAAAACCAATGACTCTATAATATAAAATAATGATTCTTACATTTTAGAGCACAGTAGAATCTTAGAGCATCTGTATGAAATTCAGTTTAGCACAAAATACTAGCTTAAAAGATAATTAAGCTAAACTTTGTTTCTTGTGTAAGTACCCAATTCTAAACAGAAGGAAAGGATGACCCCGATTTCCCAATTTGTAAACAAAAGATAGAAAATAAGTGATTATTTTTTAAACCATCTTTAAAAAAGCTTTTTATGTTTTAGTATTTTGGGGTGTGTTTTTTTAAGTAAAAAATAATTGCAGTTAGGAGTCAGTTATGAAATGGACCAGAACTGATCTTGCTCAAGAACTACCTAGAAATAGCAACAGAAATGCTTTTCTCACAACACCTGGATTTTCCTGAATTTATCACTCTTTCCCCTCCATGCACTTAAAAGCAATTTGCAAGCTAAAAGGAGGGGCGTGCCACCTGAAAAGAGAAACATAAGTTTCAAATATCCATGTAACACAGAGAAGAAACAAAAAAAAGAGGATGAATGAAGTCAAAGGGCATTAGTAACTGACAGGGTGCATGGGGTTTATATCCACATCAGAGTTTTGAATTAGTATTTTTTAAAATGGGAGTTATATTTTTGGAATTATTAGATAAAGCTTATGTGAACCTTAGGAATTTCACAGGGTTTGATACAGGCTTTATAGCTCCTGTCTGTTCGGATGTGAATATTATGGACCAGTCCTGTATCCGAGCTGTCATGCTATACATGGCTTAATATTTTATAAATTTACTCATATTTCAAATGTTTCTTATCATATTACTGAGGTACATGTACAATAAAAAGCTGGTACAAAGCTTACTGAATGAACCAAAAACCCGATAAATTCCTTCCAAAGCAGTTAACCCATCAGAACTACCTATAAAACAGGATGATCAACAATGACCCCAATGCTCACTTCTACCCATAAGCTCGGGGAAGGGGGAAAAAGTGGGAGGAACTAGGCTTTGCAACATGTCCTGATGGCCAACAGATTCATATATCAAACACTGGGCAATAAAGAGTTCCAGAACCAAAGGTCCCACACTGAAATCATCTTGCCACCAGCTGCTTCCAGTTTACAGCAAGTGACAGTTAACTAAAGCACTGATTTCAACTGCTGCAGTACCACATGAGGACAGATGCCTTATTCTCAAAGACGCTAGGACTCAAACCATTCAGGACTTCATCAGTCAAAACCATCATCATCTTGAAATGGTCCTGGAAATGAATTGGAGGTCTCAGAGCATAGGCGCGATGGACTCCCATGCGGCACTACTCTGACAAAATGCTCCTAGCATATCTATTCAAGAAAATCTAAATGCAGGGAAGCGTCTGAATAAGACATTATAGTACAAGACTTGAACTAGAAGAGAAAAGTTGAGACAAGGAGAAGAAAGGAAAGGAAGTGGGAGGAAAGAGAGAGCCTCACTTCTTCCAAAGATGCATCTTCAAATGGTCTATTCTATGTTGGGCCACTCCATTTTTCTGTGCTTAAATAATTTAAAATGAAGTTTTCTATATAAGCTACAATCCAAACTCAAATGCTCAGAACCTTTGCCACAGAACATGAGTGAAGATAAAGTGCAACAGTGTAACAAATAGTTAAGTAATTATGTGATATAATCTGGCTTTAAAAAAAAAAAAAAAAGTGTACCTCTAGTGCCAGAATCTCTGCAGCTGCACATACCTACTAGCTAGCCGCATGCACAGTCACAATAAAGGTGAGAGAAAGGAAGAATACGTCTTGGCCCTTCTTGTGATTGGACCCTCTAATTAAGGTGGAAGTCCAACACTACCTTACTCAGAAATGTAAGATGAGGTTGCAAATAGACCCTTGTCTTTATAGAAAGCTTATATGGGAGGGGAGGGGCAACTAAAGCATGTAGTTCTGCTATACTCCTACCTAAGGTAATAATCTCCAATAATGCTACTTTCATGGAGAGATGTAAAAAGGAACACACAGACACAGGCTCCAAAGGTGAACCCATTTGAGTCAACAAAACTAGATTTGGATCCCATGGATACATGGGGTCCATCATAGATGGAAAGCGTTTGTCCAGTCCTTTCAAAAATCGCAGTCATTGGGTTTATAGCGGGGCAGTTACCCCGCTCCTGAGAGAAAAGGCTAGGCTGATTGCGGAAGCAGACACAGCAGGGGCCACGCTCCAATCAGGCCACAGCTGGCCCTATAAAAGGGCTGTGAGCCAGGAGCTAAGTTAGTCTCTCTCTAATGGTGGAGAAAGAAGGACCTAGCTGCCTGGGAGCAAGGTACCAGAGGTAGAGAAGTGCTGGGGAGCTCCAGCCTGGCAACTCCCCAGGCTGCAGGCCTTGTACAAGGCTGAAAGAGAGGTACTGGGCTGCAGGGAAAGGCAGCAGCTCCAACCCACCCTTGCCAGTGATGAGTGGTTTACAGACTGCAGTCTGCCCCAGTGAGCAGGGGCTAGAAGATGACTGGCAACAGCCACTGAGGCAAGGTGGGGATAGAGGGTTGGGGGTTCCTCTGGGAGGGGAGCCCCAGAGTGTGGGGGCACTGCCATGGGACAGGACCCCAAGGTAAAGGGGCACTGGGGTCTGGGAGGGACATGGGGGCCAGCGGCAGGCAAGACACCAGCCAGGAGGAGGCGCTCAATATGCTGGAGAGCTAATTCCCAAGATGACCAGCAGGAGGCACCATGCCAGTGAGTCACTGCTTCGCTACAAGGTTGGAAAAAAAATACACCTTCCTCCTATAGGAGGATAAAACATGTAAACAACTGCCATGTGAACTCTCATGGAACTGACAGAGAGCCCTTTAGGTGGAGTAAATATTCCAGAATATGCTATAGGGAAGACCACATGGGAGGAATACCTCCCTTTTGGAACCATATGGAAAAACTTTTCCATTTCATCAAATAAGTGTATCTGGCATCAACCTCTAAGGAACACTCAGTTCGCTGAGGTGTTAACCACAGAAAGAATCTGACAGTTCCCAAGTTGTGACCTGCTCTAGAACAAGAAAGGCTACAATTCCTGTTCACTCGAGTAGCAAAGAGATCTCTGGCATTCTCCACATCTGAAAAATGATCCTGCTATGTCCATTGTGAAGGACCATTCATCACTCCTGCTGAATGTTCTGCTGAGATGATCCATCAGATAGCTGTGAATGTCTGGTAGGTGCAAAGCTTTGAGTGCAATAGCACTGTTGATGCAAAAACCCCTAAGATCTATAGCCTCCTAGCAAAGACTATTTGAACTTTCACCTTCCTGCCTGTACTAACAGAACACAGCAGTAGTGTTGTCCATGAGAAACTGTATAGTGCACCCCTTGAAGTGGGGAAGGAATTCCTGACATACCGGGTGAATCCTTTGCATTTCTCAAACAGTTATGGGGAGAGTGATATCTTGATCTGACCAAAGTATCCGAATCTGGAGGTCCCCAGATGAGCTCCCTACATCCCAGGGAGGAGGAATCCATAACTAGTGCTGGAAGATAGGGCTGGAGGAAAAAGAACCCCTTTGCATATACTGGCAGGGTCCACCCACCAATCCAGGGATGACAAGACATTTGCAGGCACATGAGTCAACATGCCTAGCAAAAGCTGGGAAGGACGGTAGATGAACTGCAACCTCCCCTGCATGCCCTTGAGCTGAAACTGGGCATGTTGAATCATAAACATGAAAACTGCCATGTGTTCTAGAAGCGTCAGACAATTCCTTACTCTTGTACAAGGACAGAGTCTTAAAGTCTGCACAGTTCAATGCTGCCCAAAATCTGGCCAGAGGCAAGTATGCTCTCACTGAATTGGAGTCAAGAACTGCTCCTATAAAATCTATCCTTGTACAAGAAACAGCATTGACTTGTCCTTGTTCATCAACAGGGCCAGGGAACAAAAGAAGGACTGGATCTTTTCAACGCTGACCTCCACCGGACATTTGGATCAACCCCAAATCAGCCAGCCACCCAGACAAGGGAATACGTGAACACCTGTGTTCCTGAGGTGTACTGCTACATGCACTTTGTAAAAACTTGAGGAGCAGAAGAGAGACCAAATGGGAGAACTCTGAACTGATAATGTACATTCACCACGACAAAACTTAAAAACCTCCTGTGGCTCTGGTGAATGGCCAGAAAGTAAGTATCCTTCAAGTTGAGGACAGCGTGCCAATCACCTGGATCTAGGGACAGGACAATAGAGGGTAGGGTAACCATGCGACATCTTTTTTACGTATTTAGGTTTCACAGATCCAGACCAGGACTGAGGCTTCCCTTGCATTATGGAACGAGAAAGTATCAGGAATAGAATCCCCTTCCCAATGTTGAGGAAGAGCATATTCTGTGGTTCCGGATTGTAAAAGACACTGGACTTTTTGAATGAGAACAGTCCTTCCTGTAAGCTGAAAAGGGACAGGGAAGGCAGATTTAGAGGAGGGATAGAGATAAACTTCAGGGTATAACCCAGTTTCACAGTGCTTCACACCCAGTGATTAGTTGTAATATGGGTCTGAGCACCTAGGAAGTGGATAATTTGTTGCCAAAGGGAGAGATGGGAGAGATCAGATCTTCACACAGTGGTACGTGGACCTTAACTAAGAAGTTAAATAGACTGCTCAGATGTTGTAGGTTGCCTCAATTAAGTTAAAGCACAAGATGGAGTTGATGATCTCCATCTCTGGGACTTGCAGCATATTTTAAATTGTTCCGGTTTCCTTAGATGAGGGTACAATGGATACCCTTGGAGAGTCTGAGGATTAAACTACTTACCCTCCAGTCCTTAAGAGGAAGTCCCCAGATACCTAAAAGTTGCCCTAGAATCTTCTAGGGAATACAATGCTTTTTCTGTCTTCCATGAAAACAAATTAGGATCCTCAATTGTCCAGTGGATCTCTGCTGGAATCCCAGATGACTGCAACCTAGTGGAGTACCTAGCTCATTCCATTACACTAGCCAGAGTTTGCACCATACAAGGCTGCTGGAAGCAAGGTTTTCACTACTAAATGACCTTCATTAATCATGGCTTGATGATAGTCTTGCTTAAGTCATCTGGCAATTTGTCAATGAATTTAGCCGTATTGTCTCAAACTGAAAAAACGTATCTGGCTACGAGAGCCGGGTAGTTTGCAATTCTAAACTGTAACTTTGAGGTCATATATATTCTTCAAAGAAAAAAAGGGGGTTTTTTTTGTTTTGTTTTTTTTAAATCTTTATGCTTAGGTGTGGATTTGGAGCATCCTTGACATGATTTCTCATTAACTGCAGTCACCACCAAAGAACCTTCAGTTCAGTGTGTGTGTGTCAAACATACAGCGAAGGGTAGCATAAAGTCCCTCCTTTACCTGTAACGGGTTAAGAAGCTCACATAACCTGGTTGGCACCTGACCAAAAGGACCAATAAGGGAAGAAGATCCTTTCAAATCTGTGGGGGGAGGTTTTGTTTGTGCTCTCTCAGGACAAAGAGGGGGACCAGGCAGGAAAAAAACCTCTCCTAAAACCCTACCTAAAATAAGCATCTAAGATTACAAAAATTGTAAGTAAAGCAAGAAAATGCATTGGATTATCTTTTGTTTTAGCTTGTGAATTTTCCCTATGCTAAGAGGGAGGTTTATTCCTGTTTTTTGTAACTTAAGTTTTGCCTAGAGGGGAATCCTCTGTTTTAAATCTTCCTATCCTGTAAAATTACCTTCCATCCTGATTTTAGAGGTGCTTTTTTTACTTTATTATAAAGTTCTGCTTTTAAGAACCTGATTGGTTTTTAGTGTCCTAAAAACCCAAGGGTCTGGTCTGTGCTCACCTTGTTTACCTATTTGGTTGGTATATTATTCTCAAGCCTCCCCAGGAAAGGGGGTGAAGGGGCTTGGGGGGATATTTTTGGGGAAACAGGAACTCCAAGTGGTCCTTTTCCTGAATCTTTGTCTAAATCACGTGGTGGTGGTGGTGGTGGCAGCAATACCGTCCACGAACAAGGAAGGATTTGTGCCTTGGGGAAGTTTTTAACCTAAGCTGGTAGAAATAAGCTTAGGGGGTCTTTCATGAGGGTCCCCACATCTGTACCTCAGAGTGGGGAGGGAACTCTGACAGTGACTAGAAAAATTCTTGATCCTGGGATGGCATCTGGTATCTCCTTTCTGTTCTCTTAGCAGTGGGTGGAAGGATGCTGGGGCTTAAAATTTTTAGGCAACTAGCAATTCTTTTTAATAATTCTTGATATGTTTTATGATCATCCTGAATCAGGGACAATGATTTTGATACTGTTGCCTCAAGGGGAGGGGATGAAGATGTATTCAGAGGATGTACAGGATGTTTGCAAGGAGGCTATACCAACTGGGTTTGGTTTTAAAACCTCTGGTACTTGATCAGTACTGAGAATGGTAATGGACATGTGTCACTGCCTTGAGGGTGACTTAGATGGGCAAGGTACCAGAGAAGCCTGTGAAGCATGCCCCAGGGGTTCTAGAACAGCCATTGATAAGGCATCAGACCCCAGTTGTAGGTACCCCATCCCTACTCCTAGACTTGCTCCTGAAGACATCTTGGTTTCAGGATCGTTGTCCCTGATTAAGGATGATTAGAAGACATATAGCAAGGAGCACCTAGTTCACATTCTTCTTCTGACATCTCTTACAAAACAAGAAGCTCCTTTATAAAGCTGGGACTTTTCAGCTTGAAAAAGAGATGACTAAGGGGGGACATGATACAGGTCTATAAAATCATGACGGGTGTGGAGAAAGTAAATAAGGAAATGTTATTTACTTCTTACAACACAAGAACTAGGGGACACCAAATGAAACGAATAGACAGCAGGTTTAAAACAAAGAAGAGGAAGTATTTCTTCACACAAAGCACAGTCAGCTTGTGGACTCTTTGTCAGAGGATGTTGTGAAGACCAAGACTATAACATGGTTCAAAAAAGAACTGGATAAGTTAATGGAGGCTATTAGCGAGTCCATCAATGGCTATTAGCGAGGATGTGCAGGGATGCAAAAAAGCTCTGAAGTGTCCCTAGCCTCTGTTTGCCAGAAGCTGGGAATGGGCAATGGGGGATCACTTGACGATTACCTGTTCTGTTCATTTCCTCTGAAGCACCTGGCATTGGCCACTCTCAGAAGACAGGATACTGGGCTAGATAGACCATTGTTCTGACTCAGTATGGCTGTTCTTAAAAAGAATGCTGGGGCTTTCTAATTCAGTACAAAAAGGAAGGAATACCACATGTTCCCATTTACAAGGAACAGTCCTGATTATGACACTGCTATTCCACATCTTGCATTAAGTGGCCTAAAATGTCTTTGGGGTTCATTTAACATAGTGATATGTTGTGACACAAGCATCACAATGTTGTAACACAACAATTTTATGCTGAGGGGGAAAGCCAAAAAGGTATCAACTGAAAAGGGTGGTTTTCTTCTGAGATCTCCCTTTCAAATATTGACCAAACCATTGCCTTTCTTAGTTTGTGAATTGTGATCTCAGGAGCGCTCAAGGAAATATAGCTACACGCATAAGACCTACAGACAACAACAACAGATAGCCAAAGAAACAGATTCTAATAAGAACTTGATTAATGCCTAGTGTATGCGTAGAAATTAAAGACCACACATACTGAAAGAAAGCACAGAACATCACTTCTCTCCATCATTCAGCATACCAACAGGAGAGAATTCTTATCTAGAGAACATGAGGCAGGAGGCCCTGCAACTATACCTGCTAGTGGCTCACAGGTGTGAGGTTAGACCCCAGCACATAAGGTAGGCACAGCCACACAATGGCCCCTTTTGGAACTCACATATCAAAGTGAAACCCACAGCATATTCCTTCACGGCCATCCTGATTATTCTATCCTGAGCCAACAGGATGGTTCCTGTACCTAACTCAAGGCTGGCATCTCTCTGTTCTTCCCTGCGCAGCTCAAAAAAATAAAGGCTCAAGGAATGTAAATACCTAATGAAGGTATTTTAAATCCAAGATTTCATTGAACAAAATAGTACCTTTCGAGTAACATGCTACAGAACCAGTTAGCTTTTTAATTTTGAAATTTTGCCAGTCACAATTATTGTCTAAAAGAAACAGTTCTCTATATAATATTGGGCTAAAGACAAGGCACCTTGTACATTGTGAAACTGGATCTAAACACTGTTCTAAGGCAGTGGTGAACAAACTGGGGCACAAGAGGTTCAGGGGGGGAGGTGTGTAAAGAAACTTTGGCCTTTTGCCTTTTTAAAAAGAAACATACAAAAAAGCACAGGCTGGCTTATTTTCAACAATTTGTTAAGTTTTATAACTACAGTAGGCCTATTATGCCTTTAAAATTAAATTTGATTCTCATTCATTTTGAAGCTCATTTAATGATTAATAATTGATACTAAAAGACAAACTGGCAACATATATAATAATAGTTGAGAGCCTGGGACCTCTTGAGTGACTCAGACACACTAATACTGAAGCGAATGAACGAACAGTCTCATCTCTGTTTCCCCATCACCTTCAAGCATGAAAACCAGTTTCAGATTACAAGTAATGGAGGCAGGATGCAACAAATTCTGTGAATGGTAAGAGGGATGCAACTGGAAAAGTTTGCACATCACTGCTCTATGGGTCCCTGGTTTCTGTAGTATTCCTGTATGGCAAACCAGAAATTTGGCAGGCAAATCTCAGCTTTGACGATTTTTTACATGACTATGAAAACAAACAATAGAACCAGTACAATATTTCTTGTGTTATTTCTTTCAATATGCATTTGGTTCACTTTATATTTCTGTCAAAGTATTAACATGCCACCAACCTTTGTACTGAAATGCACAGCTGGTTTTGGCAGCTGGACAAGACAAAGCCAGGGTTTCTGACACGCAGCTGATGCTTTTGGTGTTCAGGAACTAATAATTCTTCTCCTTCCCTGCCCATTGTGGGCAAAGGCAGAGGTGACCTCAACACCAAGTGCCCCACCAAACCACCTAGTAACCCTGTCCTTATATCTTTCACAGCATTTAACAGTAATGGCTAAGCACATCAGATAATTCTTTCTGCTGAAATGATTACCAGTAAAAGAGTTAACACTGACATTTAAAATATCATTATGCATAAGAATTAACATACCACTGAGATTAATTGCAGCAAGTCACATCTTTCAGAACTACAGTTCAGCCTCTTGGTACAGCCCTTCATCAGTCTGCATTTAAGTCACATCATGAAGGTTTCCAGAATACCCATAAAGAGCTGGAAACTTTTTTGAGAATAAAATATTAGATTCTGGAACACCATTCTGTAACAGTGCATAGTGTCTTTGCAAATTCCACAACTACAGAATCACAGAAAATGTGGGACCTTGCTTAACAATAAAGTAAATTAAAGGAAGGCTAACTTTAAATCTGAAGCAATGCAGTACATTAAAGACGTGAAAGTCCATACTGATGATCTGCGCAGTAGACATTTATTTAAAACTCTATGCACCCGGCCATGATTCTAGGCACTTCGAAAACTTACAATCAACACAAACCATAAAATACAATTATAAAAAGAGAACAAATGAATTGTCTATATAAACCACATAAACTCTAATCATATTCACCTGTAGTTAAATACTCAGGAATATAAAGCTTTGTTGGAACATACTAAGAGAAAAACAGTTTGCATTACCGAATAGCTGCCACCCCGTGGCCGACTTCATGTATGACACCACTGATGAGGATTGCCGTGAAGAAATAAGTCAGCTGGCTGATGGGCAGATTTACACCAGGCACCTGTTCATGTAGGTATGACAACAAAGCAAAACAAACTAGGATACCAAGAGATACAAAGACAGATCATTTTGCCTTTAAACAACTATGTTGCAGTAGCATGTTTAAAGACCAGAAGCACAACAAGGGCCCTTTGCGTACAGAACTATCAAATACCCCTCTGCCCTTTCTACCTTATATATATATTTTTTTTTAAAAAAGCCTTTCATTACCTTTTATTGAAGATTTAAAACACTCTCATTCCAAAAAACGCAACAAAAACAAACCAAATACACATGACAAATCATGGGAGAAACTGCCCTAACTCTCATTAAGCTTCAGAAGTGTATGCAGATTTACACAGAAATGGTATACAAATAAATCAGTCATGGAAATTGCAAACATCAGTTTACAACTTTCTGCAGTGACTCTTGTAGGAATCACTGCTCATCCATCATGAGATTTAAAAAAAAAAAAACTTATGATTTTTAGGCCAATCACGTTTTTTGGTCTCTCTTCTTGTTCGTGGACTCCTTCTGATCACTCCCACTGTGGCTGTGACAAATACAGGTTGAAAATCCAACCTTAAATGCATACAAAATGTGTGTACACAAACAATGCAGGCTGCCCCTTTCCCTGACTCCTCTCCTGACAGAACCCACTGCCCCAGTCTCCCTCTGCTCACCATTACCACTGACAGGCTGCTGTCCTACACATGCGGAGACTAACTTCCCCAGTCCCTTGGCTGGCTCCAAGAGCTGCTCCCAGTTCCAAGCCAGCAGTGGAAAAGGCTGCCCTGTGTTCCTAGCTTTATTAACCCCTGCTTCCCACACTGTAGAGGAAGCATGAGGTCATTGCTGCTGCTGAGCCTGGAGAATGCTCAGTTCTGCAGCATCTGCACCAGGGCTCTGACCCCTCAGAGCACAGAGGTTGCACCCCAGTAATGAAGACATCTGAGGCAGCTGCTGTGGCTACTACCAGCAGCACAAACTGAAATATTGACCTCCAGTATTAGAAAGGGGGAACTGCAAAGAGTGCAGGCAAGATGACTGAACTGCCTGTGTTTTATCACCAGAGCCTTCCAAAACTGGCTTGAAATTGTGACACACAATAATATCATGAGTGTTGGCAACACTGCAATAATGCAATGAGCTGATGTTAGCAATTAGGAAGACAGCCATTTTGTAATTTTCCTTAGCTTTTAAGCTACACTTTAAGATATACTAAACTACCAAAACACCACCAGCAACATTTTGACGCAATCAGAGAATTCCAAGCATATACATTTATTTCATTCTCTCATTTTAGAGAAGCTCCTACCTTGAAGAATCTAAGGAGGAAATCAACAACACAAGAACAAGTTACAGGGAAAAGCCAGACAAAGAGGACAGACGACAGGAGACAAAGGAAGCAGAAAATGAAGACAGACATAAGGATGTGGAGAGGCAGAAATCAACCATATTAGTATAGACAGACTGCAGGACAATGCAGTAAAGAGAGTGGGAAAGAACAGACAGAAAGGAGAAAAAACAGGGAGAAAACTGAAAAAAGAAAAAGAGGAGTAGTACAGAAAAAGGAAGTGACAAAAAAAGAAAAGCCTGCCTCTGAAAAAACTGGTTCTGGAGGTGGGAATCAATAGGAGAGGCATTAATCACTTAACCCAGGGTTCCTCAAACTTCATTGCACCACGACCCCCTTCTGACAACAAAAATTACTACATGACCCCAAGAGGGGGGAACCAAGCCTGAGCCCCGCCATCCCAGGCCGGGGGGGAGGGAAGGGTGGGAAAGAGAGGGAGGCACACAACAAAGCCCAAGTCCCACCACCCCATGCAGGTGGGCCCAAGCCAAAGGGCTTCAGCCCCGAGTGGGGGCCTGTAACCTGAGCCCTGCCACCCAGGGCTGAAATCCCCTGGTCTTTGGCCCCGGGTGGAGAGGCTTGGGCTTCGGCCCCAGCAAGTCTAACACCAGCCCTGGCGACCCCATTAAATGGAGTTGCGACCCACTTTGGAGTCCCGACCCACAGAACTGCTGACTTACACTAGAGTTTAAAAAAAACCAAAAAACTAAAATAAAACTAAAAATCCTTTTTAAAAGAAGGGGTAAGGAAAGCAGAGTAGAATATAGAGAGATAATATTTATGACTAGGCCTGTCACTGTCAGCAGAGTAGGACCATGATGCCACCTCTCAGCAGTCGGCACCACAGTCCTACAGTGTCCACACCTGAGAGAGAGCTCCTGAGGGAAGCAGAGTTAGAACTTCAACTATAGCACCCTACCACTTTGAAGCCAGCCGTGCTCGCCCACATTAAGCATCTTCTGTATTTTCTGCATCAACTGCTAGTGTTAATTTAAAGTTAGAGCTGCTGAGAAGAGCAGAGTTGTCTCAGACATGTACAAGGACAAAGTGCTATTAGCAATGAAAGCTGGCATCATGAGTCTACCATGAATATAGGATGCTTCCCGGCATCGGTTTTCAGACTCAATGTCTGAAAACCTATTTTAAGATATATTTAAAAGGAATCTAATCCTTCATGAAATATACTGAAATTGAAAATAGCATTCTGTTAGGAAACAATGTCATCTCTATAGATATCTTAATTTTCTAAATTCTACTAAAGACATTTGTATGAAAAGAGGACCCTTTGTTATGATGATTCTTTCACACCTCTGACAGTTGCAATAATTTCCATAGTAAGCAACTGGTAGAGAATAATCAGTAGAAGAGGAAGACCACTAAAGAAACAAACATTCTATTTTCACGCAAATACTCATAAGAGTCGAGGCAGAGAACAGAAAATGTTATATAGATATATAGCTATAAAAGTAAAATTGACTGTTTTTCAATTATTCTTATGAGGCATCTCTACCTCTTTAAAGTTTATTAAGCCAACAGCTACAGTACGGGGACTAACTAGTTTTGTGATTTTGCACTCAGCAGCTATTCTCTTGTACACTGTCCATGCACCTCTCCTTTACTTACCTTACAATAATTATAAAAAGATAATCAAATTTGTATGCAACAGACAGATGGCTGATCTACAGATACAGTGGAGACGGCCCTACACAACTGTTCCTGTCACTGGGACTTCTCTTCTGCCACCAGGTATTGAATCACTTTATTACCGCTAATTGGATGTATATGAGTAAGTCAGTGGCACTCCACTCTGAAGACTTCTGCTTCACATAAAGCTCTAAGATCATGATGGTCTCCGAGAGAAAAAGGAGGCAATGAAGAGGAGTGCAAAAACAAAATGGCAGATATATAGCAAGTACTCTTCTTTGGAATGTTGAAGTGATGTGCCAACTAGTTTTTAAAAAAATCACAAACTATATCTGTTTTCCCTCTAAATATCTGGCAATACTACAATATACAGCAACTCTTTGAAAGGTAGGGTTAAAAAGTATGTTGTGACAGTTCAAGGTAAAAAAGTAGAATAGGGAATATAAAAAGAATCACAAACCTGCCTAGCAAAAGCTTGCTTTTCACCCATATCTCTGAATTAGGTGTCTCTAAATACTTCTCTTATCATTGGAAACATTCAAAAAAATTGATGTAAACAATGCAGAACAAACTTACATGACTTTATATGAGAAGACAGATGCACTCTGGTCAGATTATTATACGAGAGGAAATAAAATTAGCTACATAACCCTTCTTGTAAACTAAACCTATTTATAAAGGTGATGTCATTCCTTCTTCACTGCCTCAGATATTCCAAAATAAGAGATAAAGAAATTTTAAATGCAAACTCTTCCATTCTGCAAAACAGTTCTCTTCTTCTGGCACTATATGATTTAGTGTCTGGTATCAGAAACCCGTGCAACAAACGAATACAATGTTATTAGCTCTGTAACCAGACATTGCCAACAGAGATAACAAAAATTGCTGTCTCGGATCACCAACTCGACATATGATCCTTGCGTGATTCAAGTGTTTAATCAGCTTCACAATATAATCCTTGCCTCCTACTATCCTGAACAGTTGTTCATCCTTCCTTCCCCCTTCTACTGACATCCTGAACCAAAACAAACTGAAACACTCATCTTTTAGTGGATTACACACACGGCTTGTTCTGCAAATTTCAAACCCATCACCCTCTACTTGCAAAAAGTAGGGATTCTACATAGCTGAGTGGAGGCAAACCCTTATAGCTGATTGGTATTCTTAGTAACTGTGACGCTTTCTGGGTATTCAATATGCATACTATCTATTCCAAATTCCTCTGTGCTTTTTTTATATAAACTCTCATGTGTTGCTACCTCTTTTTTTAAAGACTGAATAGGAACATGGCCATTTTTGGTATAATTGGTGAGACTTCTAATCTTGTGTGGGAAGATTTCAAGATCAGAAAGGCTAACATCTCCTATGAAGACATCTCTTTGGAACAGGTTATAATTCTTAAGCTGAAAAACAGAGAGGGAACACTTACCACGACTTGCAACATACGATCATTCTGGACTGCAGGAGCCTCAGTTATCATCAGCGTCAGTGTCTGCATCAGTGTCTTTCCAAGGAGAACAACAGAACCAAACATGGCAACTATGCCGAATACCATTCCTATACTGAACCTGAAACAAAGAGAAACAAATGGTCTCGCGCACATAAAATGAGCAACTGCATATCATGAAGACACTTAAATGCATCAGTGCAGCCTAACATATCAAACAATGGGTCAAAACTTCCCCAGTGCTATTCTGTCTCTCTGGTATATCACCACAAAAGTATCAGCAACCAATAGAAGGCTTAAGCCTACAGGAGCAGAACTGCATTTTTCTCCAGTGAAGAAGTTAATGTCATAATGTTATACAAAACCGCATCCAGTTGAGGGTCAGGATTAGACAGTGATTCACATTGTTTCCATGCCACTAGAACAGGAAATACTTATTTTCAGATTATCATAACTTGCAAAATTTTATTAATGTTTCTTAACCAGTGGGAAGCAAAATTGGTACTTAATGCATTAAATGGTATTTAATGCATTAGATAAAGCTTATTTTCTGGCTAAAATATTGCAAGTCGCTGTAAGCTTTTTTCCCTCCTCTAACAATTTCATTGTTCCACTACCACCTTTAATTGAACCTCATCAGGAGTTAGTCAGTTAACATATTTATTTTAAGCTGCTTGCATCTGTAATTAAAATAAAAGGGACAAGTGGAAGCCAGTATGTTCTCTTTTGCTGTAAGATATTATACATATTATAAAAAGGCTATTTATGACTGATGTAAACCCATTTTAACCCAAAGTTATCTTACATAAGAGGAAACTTAAACAAAGAGCATCAACTCAGCAGATCTTTCCTCTTTTATTCACTCCTATCCCACTGAGAGTAACAGCAAAATAAGTTCAGTACTGAACAGAAAGATTAATACATACAATGGGACAAATTCAAGACTTCTCAGCTGTTATTCCCAGAGTTAGTGCAAAATAATGCTGGAAACACAGTTTTGCATGCATTTTCTGGCCCCCCGAAAAGTACGCACAGCGCCACTGTGCATATCACTCACGCCAGGGGCATAAAAAATTCCAGCAGAGGAAAGTGTAGAATGGATATAGGCTAAAATGTAAGCAATGCACCCTAACTCCCCACACAGCTTTAGAATGCCCAGTAAATGGCTTTGCCAACAGAGCCAAACTTGTGGCCCGATTTCTGTCAGGGCTCAAACCAAGCAACTTTTTAAGCATGTGCCTCTGGCCAGCCAGAGTACTGAATTTGGTTCCACTGATTTCTCAGATTGTCCTCCCCACCAAAAGGTGTAATCCTGAAATGGGACTATTTGCATACAGTCTAACTGACTTCAAAGGGACCACTCAGATGCTTGCAGGAAAAAGCTGCAGGCAGTATACCAATATTGTAACAATAGCATGATTTTTGTCTGCTGCAAAATACCAACAGGCATTTTAGGCAATACTGCAGAATTATTACAGCTCAGCTTCTTGTTTATCTCCTTAATGAAAACAGTTACTTTATAAACAAACACTTGATTTCTAATAAATGTTTTTGAAAGAGTACAAAGTAGAAAAGGATCTTCTATACAACAATAAAAAGTATGCTAAGTCTTTAGCAGAGCAGACCAGGAAAAATTAATTTTTATTTCTTTATTGGGTATTTCATAATCTCTGAAACTATAAAATATCAATGTTGCACTGACAATTTTCAGGGAAATTAGATTAGGAAAATACCTAACTTCCATTAACTTCTACATTCTAGTGTCCAGGGTGGAGCTCAGTGTACAGGGCTGGATATACCTTATAAGACATGAAAAGCTACTTCTGGGTCTCCTAATAAATATATAACCTAGGAATTAACAATGTTTACAGCACTGAATTTTTTTCAGCCAATATTTTGCCAAATACGGATTTATAAAAAGAGAAAGAAAAGAAGATTGGTACTGTAACTACATTTGTGTGGTTTTAATACGAAGTTATCAAGGTTGTATTATAACCTGGTCATTTTAAATCTAGGAGTGTGGTAATAATTATTGCTACTCTGATAAACAAGAGGAAAGTTTTCTAGTGTTTGTCCAATACAAGGCCAAACTAGAATTCTGAAACTGTACCATAGATAAAGAAATCTGGGTTTCCATCGTCCCCAACTGTAGAATAGACGGTTGAAGAGAGCAGTTTGCCATCGCATATGAAAAGGAGAGATGCTCAGCCCATATGACATCAGCCAATCTTCATAAGATGCTTTCAGAGAGCTAGATGACTATAAGAAACAATGGAAAGTTAGTTTGACACAGAGCTTTCAGGAAGATTTCATGTAATGACATCCAGTAGAACAAAGAGAAGAGTAGTATATGGGAGTATGTATGTGTGCATATAGCAACACTTACGTAAACTATGCAAAAATAATGCCTGCAGGCACCACCCCCCACAGCTTCCATTGGCCGGGAACCGGCAAGGGGTTGGGGTGCAGGGAAGGGTGGGGAGTGTGGGAGGGGGTTCAGGACGGCGGGTTGGGGTGCAGGAGGGATGCGGCAGGGGGGCTCAGGGCAGGGGTTTGGGGTGCAGGAGGGGTTTGGGGTGCCAGCTCTGGCCTGGTGCCGCTTACCTTAACCGGCTCTGGGGTGGCAGTGGCGAGCGCGGCTAAGGCAGGCTGCCTGCCTGCTGTGGCCCCGCGCCGCTCTGGGAAGCAGCCGGCACCACATCCCTGCAGCCCCTGGCGGGGGGAGGGGGCGGGGGGCAGAGGCCTCCGTGCACTGCCCTCCTCTGCAGGCACTGCCCCCCGCAGCTCCCATTGGCCAGGAACAGGCAGGGGGGTGGGGTACAAGAGGGGTGCAGCAGGGGGCTCAGGGCAGGGGATTGGAGTGCAGAAGGGATGCGGCAGGGGGGCTTAGGCCAGGGGGTTGGGTGCAGGAGGGGTGCAGGGTGCGGCAGGAGGCTCAAGGCAGGGGGTTGGGGTGCGGGGTGCAGGCTCTGGCCCGGCGGCGCTTATGTTGAGAGGCTCCGGGGTGGCAGCGTCACGCAGTAAGGCAAAGGCAGGCTCCCTGCCTGCCCTGGTCCCACGCTGCTCCCGGAAGCGGCCGACACCACGTCCCTGCAGTCCTTGGGGGTGGGTGGGGAGTGGGCAGAGGGCTCCGCGCGCTGCCCTTGTCTGTAGGTACCTCCCCCGAAGCTCCCATTGTCCACGGTTCCCCATTCCCGACCAACGGGAGCTGCGGGGGGCGGTGCCTGCAGGTGAGGGCAGCGCACGGAGCCCTCTGCCCTTCCTCCCCCAGGGGCCGCAGGGACACGGTGTCAGCCGCTTCCGGGAGCAGCACAGGGCCAGGGCAGGCAGGGAGCCTGCCTTATCCCCACAGCACCATGAGGGTAGCAGTCCTGCGGGCCGTAGTTTGCCCACCCTGGCCTATATGGTTTGCAGGATCAGAAATTGTTGGCATGTCTACATGTACGGCGCTGCAGTGGCACACTGCAGCACGTCTGATGAAGATGTTCTATGCTGGCGGGAGAGCTGTCCTGTTGGCATAATAAAACCACCTCCACGAAGGACAGAAGGTATGTCAGTGGGAGAAACTCAGGGTGGTGGTTTATTCACAGTCTGAGCGACGTAAGTTATACCGACATAATGCATAGTGTAGACGTAGCCTAACTGAGCAACCTTTGTATCGTCACTATTGGATGAAGAGCATCCTGGTAACAACAAAAAGACTTTCCAGTCCCCATGCATACTTGTTTTATCTGTTAATAGAAATATACCTGGTAACACCAACAGTATTTTAAGCCAGTGTATTATTACAAATGCCATATGACAAACCAATAACAATTTCACACATCACTACCGGAGCAAAAATGCATTAATAGCCTGAGTTATGCCCTCTATATTATTGCATAATCTCAAAGATTGTGAATGCCTGTTAAACGTCTGCGAAATTTATAAAAATATAATATAGAAAATAGAGCAACAGAAGTTGAGCCATGAAAACAAGTTATTAAAGGAGGAAAACCACTACAGCGCAGCAATCACAGCATACAGATCTTTCTGTCACCAAAAGTATAATCAGGTTCATATATGGAAAGCCACTTTGTCTTTTTTTGTATATTTAAATTGTAAGCTCTTTTGGGCAGGGACTATTTCTTACTACGTTTGTACCCTGGCTAGCGACATAGAGTCCTGATCATAATGAGGCTCTTTGGATACCAGCATAATACAAATAATAAACACCACCTTTGCTTTTAAGTACCCACTGGTCATACTAATCTGATTATTTGCCTAAACTCTGGATCATGCCTTCAGTATGACTGAAGCACATATGGTTGTGACTTATATACCTACCAACAAGTCAGAGACACCCTGTTGACATTCAACAGTTCCAACACATTCCCTGATGACTAAAGATATTCAAATTTGGGATTTTTCCTGGACTCTCCTGCTCTCCTCAAGAGTCCTCTTAGGACTGCTACCAACTACTCAATTGCCTCTAAACCATATGGTTTCTTTTCTTCTTTGCTCATGAATGAGCAGTATCAAAGGGGATCTAAAAAGAAAAAGAATGGCTGCACAGACGGACTGAGAAACCCATTTCAAGGCCCGTATCCTGCAATGAGATGTAGACGAGCAGACCATTTGGAGTCCCAATTACTTCAGTGGGTCTCCACACAAGTGTAAAAGTTTTGTTCACATTCAACTATAGGATAGGAGCCTAAAATTGTTTGTCAAAACAGCATCTGAACAGCTAAAATCAGAAGACAGCCTGATGGCTGGTCTTTTTTTGATTACCTAAGAAAGAAAGATCGTAGTTCAGATTTTGGATTTTTTTCCCCCGTGTATTCAACCACTCCTAATTAGTGGAGTGCCTAGCTCAAGTCTGTCGTTCAAATTTTATTTGAGCAGATCTAGAACAAATATTGACAAATTTTTTAAAATTACTCATTTTTTTTACAAATAGGTTATTGGACTTTTTGTCAGCTTAATTATTAAATCATAATATCACAATATTTTTCTATAAAATGCTTTGCAAATATTGATTTCATTATTCGCTGAGCCTTATTTGTTTTTTTATCAAGGCAAGCAGCAGATGGAGGGGCTTATTACTCCTGTTTGCTCATCTTCTACATATTAAGAGAAAATATCTTTAAGAGTTTGTTCCTATATAATTTCTAAAAATATTTTTACACCTAGCCTACAACTAAATCTGTTTGCCTTATTGAAATAAACCAGGTTTCACCATGGCTGGCGTGAGTGATTAAGATTGGAGGATTAGGACCTTTGCTCTGAAAAATAAGGACAGCGTGGAGAGAGCACTACATTTGATATTCACAATCATTGTTCTCAGGTTTGTTACACTTATTTTTTTTGTTGCACAAATATTTAACAACTTGGATCTACTTTCAAAGGACAAGCAACGAAACAAACAATTAGCATCAACATTAAAATTTACTGAGCCAAGTTTTGCTAGTTATGAAGATATGATACTTCCTCTGCGGAGGATAGTACTTTCCATGATCTCTATACAGACCACTGTATTTATTTATTCAGATTTATAAAAATGCAAAAAGAGGCACTAATCCATATGCTCTACGGCAGGGTTCTCAACCTTTTTCTTTCTGAGGTCCCCCCAACATGCTATAAAAACTCCACGACCCATCTGTGTCACAATAACTGTTTTTTTTGCATATAAAAGCCTGGGCCGACATTAGGGGGTAGCAAGCAGGGCAACCGTCCAGGGACCCATGCCACATGGGCCCCTGCAAAGCTACATTGCTCAGGCTTCAGCACCAGGTGGTGGGGCTCAGGGACCTGGGCTTCAACCCCATGCGGCAGGGCTTTGACTTTCTGCCCTGGGCCCCAGCGAGCCTAATGCTGGCCCTGACTGGCAGCCCCCCTGAAACCTGCTTGCAGCCACCCAGGGGGGCCCAGACTCCTGGTGGAGACCCGCTGCTCTAGGGTCCCTTGACACAGCTGCAAAACACATCCTTAATGCAGCAATTTAACCCACCACACATCCCTGCCCCTGTCCCTTTTCCTTTCAACCTCTCCCGCCGCCTCCACTGCCATTTTCAAATGCCTGGAGGGGAAAAAAAGGAGCCTCCTCACGCTCCCTGAAGAGTACGTTAGGACTATTTCATTCACAAGTGGGTTACGCAGTTTTGTTTTACTGCTTATGTCTGTGATGACGAAAGCTTAGGCTCAAATACACGGGTTGGTCCCTAAGGTGTCGCCAGTCCCCCTGTTTCTTTTTGCGGATACAGACGAACAGGGCTGAAACCATTCGCAGACAAGACACTAAGGCCGATACCAGGCGGCCTCGGGACGCTGCAAGCCTGGGCCGGGCCCAGGGTGCGAGGCGCCCCCGACAGACTCGGGGGTGCGGGGGCGCCCAGCCAGGCCCGCCCTTCACTGCTGCTGGGGCCGCCAGCCCGCAGCGACCCCTCCCCCGGGATGCAGCCGGGGGTCCCGCGCTCCCCGTCCCTTCGGCCCGCTGCCCCGGCGACCTCACCCTCAGCAGCGTGTCCGCCAGGTAAATGACGGACCAGCCCCCCAGCACGCACACCACCACCGGGATCGGGATCATTGCGGCACCCAGGAGGAGGACGAGGCGGCGGCCGCGGGGGTTCCCGCGCACAGAGATGCCCCCGGAACTAAAAGCCGCATCGGAACCGTCCTGCGGCAGCCCCATTTTCTGGTCGGACACTTCCGGGCATGGGACACGGGGGGGGGAACGGCACAAGCGAACACGGAGGCGGTTGGATTACGTCATGATGTATCTAACCTCCCTTATCTCCCCCTCCCCATGACACGCCACAGCGGCGAATGGTCGCTGGTCCGCATGCGCTTGCCGGTGCCTTCAGCGGGGTGCGGGCTTTGTTTGCGCAGGCGCGCTGAGGTCCCTGAGATGACCCCGCGAACACTGGGGAGGGCGCTGTGAGAAGAGCGCCTGTGGATTGTGCGCAGGCGCAGTGAAGTGATTCCCCCCCTCCCCACAGGCTTCTTTTGTAGTAATGGCTCAGCTTGGGCGGTGTGTGGGGTTCCAGCTGCGCGGGCAGTGGGGGAGGCGCTCAGTGAAGGAGGAGCCTGCGATGACCTTGCTGCACGGTGTCATTGCTCCTCACCTGCTGTGCGCCCCTGTCCCATGCAGCCCCCTCTGGCATGGTGGTGGGGGGAGAATCCAGGCACATGCCTCCCTCCTGCACCCTGCACCGCAGAGAGGAGGGGGGCAGGGCTCCAGGCTATGCCCAGGGAGCACCACAGCTGACTACAATAGTGCCATGCAGCAGAGGTGCTTGGCCCAACGGCCAGGGCCCTGCTTTAACTGCCTGGGTTGCGTTAACCCGGCCGCTCTTTGAATCTGCTTCTGAGCACTCAGAATTTCAAACCCTAGCCTGAGCCCAGGTGTCATAGCCCAGCACCTGCCCCCTCGGCCCTCTCCTTGCTGCCCAACTTACCCTTTCATTTAAAAGGAAATTAAGTTTCTAACACTAGGTGGTGTAAAGCAGTGCTACCCAAAGTGGTGGTCCGTGGACCAGTGCTGGTCCGCGAGCCATCAGCTGCCAGTCTTTGCGCACATTGGAAAAAAAAAATTGCCAGTCCCTCACATCACATCAGATAGCTTGAGAAGCACTGGTGTAAAGAAAAGCTTTCCAGTGTGAACTGTTACAGTGCTGCCTTCCTGAGTGGGAAGAGAGGTCCTCTCTGCAGTACAAATTCAATTCTGTCTGAGACCCTACTTACAACATAGGGTATGCCTGCCTGCACTTAAGGTAGGGTGTAAAGTGCATACACTGCACACTCGCCCAGCATGTGTATAAATAGCAGCGTAGACAGTGATGCACTGCTTAGGCAAGTAGAGTACATAGGGAAAGACTTTGGCATCAGGGAAAGGCTCCAGTTGCTCGAGCCTTTCACTGTAGTGGGGAAAGGCTCTGGAAGGGAGCTTTTCCCTGTCACAAAAAGAAAAGGAGTACTTGTGGCACCTTAGAGACTAACCAATTTATTTGAGCGTAAGTTTTCGTGAGGTACAGCTCACTTCATCGGATGCATACTGTGGAAAGTGTAGAAGACCTTTTTATATACGCACAAAGCATGAAAAAATACCTCCTCCCACCCCACTCTCCTGCTGGTAATAGCTTATCTAAAGTGATCACTCTCCTTACAATGTGTATGATAATCAAGTTGGGCCATTTCCACCACAAATCCAGGGTTTCTAACCCCCCCCCCACACACACACACACAGTGAAAGACTATGGTACTTGGGAGCTGCCAAAGCCTTTCCCCACTGCCGCCCTCTTGACAGAGCCTTTTAGTGCAATGTGTAGCTACACACCATAGTGTGGACTCAACTTGCCTTTCACTTGGGTATGTAGTAAGACCTACCCACACACCGCCCCAAGTGTTGACAGGGTCACAGTTGTATTGTGCTAGAGTTCAGCAAAGATTCCATTTTTGTCCTCAAGTCTGCAGATTTGTACAGGCAGAGCCCTCAGGCCATGTGGAGCCCTACAGCAATCACTGAGGCTTTGCACAGCTCTAGGGATCCACCAGAGCAGATCTGAACACAGAACTGGGGGCTCATATTGTGGATAGGATCTTACTGTGTTTTAACCATCTCCATGGATTGGAGACGAGCATGCATATAGGAGGTGATCACAAAAACATAAATCCTTGGGGTGAGGTCCCCATCTTAAAGAAACTATCACAACTTCCAAAAGCTACTTGCAGCTTTAGAATAGAAATCAGATGCCAGAATGTTGGAGTGTTTTCATTTAGTCTGATTTCATATCAAGTAGTAGCAGAATTCAGTCCTAGAATAATGCGAGGACTGATTTAGGGACTCATAGAAGATATTTGAGTAATTTTTTCCCCGTGCTGGCATAGTATTGTGGCATAAATAAGAATATAAATAACTGAGCTTTTAAAATGCAGTATTAAAGAAAAAAACTTGCAGCACAAATAATGTGTCCAAATCATTTGGGTATTGCCTCATTAACTCTTCTGTACTCCCTAGTTATGAAGATTAACACATTTCACCTCTCCTCCCCCAGTTTTCTTGACTTCTATGCACTACTCTACAAATACACCACTTTGTATCCTGCTGAAGAAGTGCAATTTTATTGAAACTTGTAGGAAGGTCAGAATTGATTTTAGAAAGCCCATAGAAGTGAAAGATTTACAATCCTACCTACATGAACTAATGTTTTTTTATTAGATTCCCTTTGGAAAAAATAACGATTGTGCTTACTTTTCTTTTGTATTGATATTTCTAAAAAAGTTTAATACTTCCAAAATTCAGCCCTTTTATCATTTTTTTCATTAATTTCTGCAGAAAGCCTGTTGCAGAAGTGCTGGAGTCAATACAAAAATAATTCTACAAGGGGTGGCTATGGCTATTCTGTAGTTCACTCTGTTCAGTTCTTTTGTGTTCATTTGAAGACTAGCTACACAGAGCAATGATGCAGCTGTAGTTATATTAATTGCACACACATTGAAAGTAGGGCTGTCAAGCGATTAAAAAAATTAATCACGATTAATCGTGCAATTAATAATAGAATACCATTTATTTAAGTATTTGTGGATGTTTTCTGCATTTTCAAATATATTTATTTCAGTTACAACACAGAATACAAAACGTACAGTCCTCACTTTATACTTATTTTTTATTACAAATATTTGTACTGTAAAAAACCAAAAGAAATCTTATTCTTCAATTCCCCCATTACAAGTACCCTACAGCAATCTCTTTATCATGAAAGATGAACTTATAAATGTAGAATTACGTACAAAAAAACTGTATTCAAAAATAAAACAGTGTAAAACTTTAGAGCCTACAAGTCCACTCAGTCCTACTTCTCGTTCAGCCAATTGCTCAGACAAATAAGTTTGGTTACAATTTGCAGGAGATAATGCTGCCTGCTTCTTGTTTACAATGTCACCTGAAAGTGAGAACAGGAGTTCGTGTGGCACTGTTGTAGCTGGCGTTTGAAGATATTTATGTGCCAGATGTGCTAAAGATTCATATGTCCCTTAAATGCTTCAACCACCATTCCAGAGGACATGCATCCATGCTGATGATTGATTTTGCTTGATAATGATCCAAAGCAGAATGGACCGATGCATGTTCATTTTCATCATCTGAGTCAGATGCCACAAGCAGAAGGTTGATTTTCTTTTTTGGTGGTTCAGGTTCTGTAGTTTCCGCATCGGAGTGTTGCTCTTTTAAGACATCTGAAAGCATGCTCCACACCTCGTACCTCTCAGATTTTGGAATGCACTTCAGATTCTTAAACCTTGCGTTAAGTGCTGTATCTATCCTTAGAAATCTCACATTGGTACCTTCTTTGTGTTTTGTCAAATCTGCCATGAAAGGGTTCTTAAAATGAACACTACGTGCTGGGTCATCATCCGAGACTGCAATACCATGAAATATATGGCGGAATGTGGGTAAAACAAAGCAGGAGGCATACAATTCTCCCCCAAGGAGTTCAGTCACAAATTTAATAGCGCATTATTTTTCTTAACAAGTGTCATCAGCATAGAAGCATGTCTTTTGGAATGGTGACCAAAGCATGAAGGGGCATACGAATGTTTAGCATATCTGGCACATAAATACCTTGCAATGCTGGCTACAAAAGTGCCGTGAGAACGCCTGTTCTCACTTCCAGGTGACATTGTAAATAAGAAGCGGGCAGCATTATCTCCTGTAATTATAAACGAACTTGTTTGTCTTAGCGATTGTCTGAACAAGAAGTAGGACTGAGTGGACCTGTAGGCTCTAAAGTTTTACAGTGTTTTGATTTTGAATGCAGTTATGTAACAAAAAAAATCTACATTTGTAAGTTACACTTTCACAATAAAGAGATTGCACTACAGTACTTGTATGAGGTGAATTGAAAAATACTATTTCTTTTATCTTTTTACAGTGCAAATATTTGTAATAAAAATAATAATATAAAGTAAGCACTGGACACGTTGTATTCTGTGTTGTAATTGAAGTCAATATATTTGAAAATGTAGAAAAACATACAAAAATATTTAATACATTTCAATTGGGATTCTATTAACAGTCTGATTAAAACTGCGATTAATCGCGATTAATTTTTTTAATTGCAATTATTTTTTTTTTGTTAATTGTATGAGTTAACTGTAATTAATGACAGCCCTAATTTAAAGATAAAAAGGAAAATTCTACTAGCCTCATGTACGAAAATGCATCTAGTGTAAACCTAAACTATGTACTCCCAGGCTAGTCTCTGGGAATATCTTAAAATGTATAGGATCATCTCCTGCAAACAGTTATGCATGTGAATAATTTTACTCACATGAGTAGTCTCACTGAACTCAATCACAGTAAATAAGATCTGTGCCTGCTATTATGTGTTTGCAGGATTGGGTCTATAAAAGGCGTCTGTGAACATTACTATAGTTTTGTTTACTGCTCTCTATGTAAACTGCATAAAATACCATTTGTGAAACTGGCATAGAACTCCAGCAGTGCAAATCAGAAAGAATGTTCCTAAAATATACTTTGTACATCTTACAGACAGAAGTCCTGTACAGACAAAACACACAAAATTTCTGGCCTCTGCAGAAGAGGGAGCCTCCCACAATGCAGAGGACATATTTGAGTAAATTGAATACTGAACCTGATTGTCCTCTTATTACTATGACTGAGTATTTTGAATGTGACAGGAATGCATGAATGAGCCCTTTATTATCATAAAATATGAGACTGTTCAAGAATGGGTGTTATGGAAGCAAGTGGTTTCATTTTATATGTTATTATTTTTATGCCAGAATTAAAGGATTTACCACTTAAGATAGATAGGATAGACATACCCTCAGTTTGTGTTTGCAGACTTGCAGAGGATGCAGGGGTTTGCATGCTGGCTTCTGTAAAATATTTGGTCAGAACCCTTGCAAAAATCTATTGTGTAATATGCAGTAAATAAATAAATCAATGTAAAACACACTGCAGAGATTAGAAACATTTTTATAGACAGCATTGTACAGACAAGGTACTGTGCCTCAGTTTAATGAAGTACTTGAGCACATGTTTAAATCCATTCCTATTCAGCAAAGCATTTATGCATGTGCTTAATTATTTTTATTTATATTACCATAGCACCTAGGAGCCCTAGGCATGAAGTTGCATTGATGTGTGTAGTCCCATTGGTTTTTATATTAGATGGTCAAGATTAAAGATTAAGATGGAATAAGAGCATTTCAATAAGGCTACCTATGTAAGTAGGTACTACACAGTTTGTGTGAGAGTTGCAGAATCAGGCCCTAAGTAGGCAGCAGCCACATCTTGCACTAGCTGAGGTTTCCAAGTGGCCTTCAAGGGTAGCCCCCATGTGCAGCACACAGCAGTAATACAAGCTGAATGTAAAGGCATGGATAACTATGGCAAAGTCTGTGTACCAAAGCAGCAATATGAAAATGCAAACATTCATATGCTACCTTCTGAAATAGGCAGATCTTGCAAAAATGGAGCAAATACCAGCTAACCTTAGGTTGAAAAAATAACGTATATTATAGTATATTCAGAAGTATAGTTATCTGGCCATTGAAAATCCTCCCACCAATTCCTCCGCAAAGTTTCAAGGCCATATATGAATCACCAGAGAGCATGAAAATAGGGTCTGCTGTTTATCATCACTGTGACATATGGGTCAATTTTCTGCAATATTCTTGAGAAACCTTTTTGAATTAAGTTTAAGTAGCTTTGGATTCCATTGTATTAAATGTAAAATGTATATGTTATTGTGGGAAGTGCTGAGAGTATCAAAGGACTATTTTAAACAATTTGCCAGACAAGAAGGAATGTTGGGATAAAGTTAAGCAGATTTCCTAGGAAATACCTGAAGGAAGGTGAATGCAAATTCCCACCTCCAGACACAACCTTCTGCAGCTGTGCCGTGAGGAGGGAGCCAGTGTCTGCCGATCACTTGTTACTTGAGGACACTAAGGCCCAAACTTTATATAGGAAAGAATGAACTGTGCATAGTTGTTCTTGTTATGAATTTGTAACCACAGAAAACCCCTCTGAATGGCTGTTCACCTACCAGAGCCTTTGTTGGAGGTGGGATGATCTCTGGCAAGCTTAGTAGCATCTGTGTGTAATTCTTTTATTGTGTTTATTATGTTTTCTCTGTAATGCTTTCACCTTAAGAATAAATGTGCTTGCTTAGAAGGAGCTCTGTGGTAACTTATAACCGTTGGCAATTATATTGTTCATTGCCTTTGAAGAATAAGCAAAGTATGGGTGCTGGCCTGGTTAGCCAGTCTGGCTTGCTGGGAATAACACAGTGTAGGCAGGGAACTATGCAGCCTGGAAAAAGCTCAGTCAGGTGGGAGAGAGACACAGGTCTCCACCCAAGAGAGGTGCTGGCTGAGGAGCCAGAATCCTAAAAGTGGCTGCCCTGGGTGAGCCCCGGAGGGGAAATACAGGTGTAAGTTGCTCAGAACTATGACAATTACTATTTCAGTATTGTTAAACTTAGTGAATAATGTCTCAGCATGTGTGGCTAAAATATGATTATCAAGTGTCAAAATGTAAAGCATATGATCCAGTTAAATTGTGTAAGTTTCTGAATGATAGCTCTGTGTACTTATTGTACTTTTGGTCAAAGGATCCCAAAGAATTTTAAAAATATTAATTTGCCTCAGAACATCCTGTGCGGCAGAGAAGCAGAGTACTATTCAGATTGTACAGATAGGGAAACTTGGGCACAGTGTTGAATGTTTTGCACAAGGTCATATAGAAATGATGATGTTAACTTCTATCTGAAGATTAAAACAAAATCTATAAGCTACAGGAAAAACATGCTCTGAAGAGAGCTGGGCAAAGACTACAGAAATGTTTCCACAAGTATTTATTTGAATTTTAAAATATATTTTGCTTCGGCCAGTCTGCACCCCATATGGGTTTGCTTTCTGTGAAGATTTGAGCACTTGAGTTTTACTGCCAGAAATGTCCACAGAAGGCTTATATCAAAGTCAGAGGCACATATTTGTGGAAAGTGAATCTTTAATACACAGGTAAGTATTGTCTTGGAAATTAGCATTAGGTAATATGATATTGCTTCCATTTCCCATCTGACACACACAGTTAAGCAATACAGCTTGAATTTCAACTACTCAAAATGTAGAATAAAGCATCCAAAATTGTATTTGTCAAATAAGTTACAATAGTGTATTTGAGGAATATTTTACCTGCTCACGGTATTCCATGAGCAGAAAAACAGGCTGAATTTGTGAAGTTAGTTATTTGTTACAAATTATTCACACAGCTATAGTTCTGATCCACAGTCATTTCAAGATGGTTCTGTTTTAAAACTGCATGTATGTAGATTAGTACTAAGACAAGTTAAATTCACAATGTAATCACTGTTCCCAAACAGTGTATAAGAAATATGAGGTTTCTAAGGAAGAGCAAGAAGTTGTAGAGACAAAAATCTTTATTTACAGGGTACCTTTTTTGAATTTAGAAATATATTTTTGAGGAGCAATCCTGATGTATGAGAAGCATCATGCGTTACCAGTAGTGAAGACAGTCAATCCATTTCATAGTTATATAAATACTCATTATATGGATACACATAACTAAACCATTAATGTTTCCTTTTAAAACTACTAATTTTTTAGAAAGTTAGACTTAACCCCCACCCCCAAGTTATATATTCTATATTACAGATAACATAGAATCATAGGACTGGAAGGGACCTTGAGAGGTCATCTAGTCCAGTCCCCTGCACTCATGGGAGGACTAAGTATTATCTAGTATTAGTATCTTCTATCTACTGTACTAGTACAGTATAGTATACTACTATAGTATACTGTCTACTATAGTAGTATCTAGTATTATCTAGACCAGTGGTGGGCTTCCCGCAGCTCCCATTAGCCTGGAATGGCAAACTACAGCCACGGGGAACTGCGGGCGGCTGTGCAAATGTAAGCAAACGGTCTGGCGGTCCACCAGTGGATTACGCCATGGGCTGCGTGTGCCCTGTGGGCCGCAGGTTGCCCACCACTGTTCTAGACCATTCCTGACAGGGGTTTGTCTAACCTGTTCTTAAAAATCTCCAATGATGTTGATTCCACAACCTCCTGAGGCAATTTACTTCAGTGCTTAATCACCCTGACAGGAAGATTTTCCTAACGTCCAACCTAAACCTCCCTTGCTGCAATTTAAGCCCATTGCTCCTTGTCCTATCCTCAGAGGTTAAGAAAAACAAATTTCTCCCTCCTTGTAACAACCTTTTACATACTTGAAAACTGTTACCATGTCCCCTCTCAATCTTCTCTTCTCCAGACTAAAGAAACCCAATTTGTTCAATCTTCCCTCATAGGTCATGTTTTCTAGACCTTTAATCATTTTTCTTGCTCTTCTCTGGACTCTCTCCAATTTGTCCACATCCTTCCTGAAATGTGGTTCCCAGAACTAGACACAATACTCCAGTTGCGGCTTAATCAGTGCAGAGTAGAGAGGAAAAATTTATTCTCGTGTCTTGCTTATAACACTCCCGCTAATACATCCCAGAATGATGTTTGCTTTTTTTGCAACAGCGTTACACTGTTGACTCATATTTAGCTTGTGGTCCACTATGACCCCCAGATCCCATTCTGCAGTACTCCTTCCTGGGCAGTCATTTCCCATTTTGTCCTTATTGATTTTTATCCTATTTACTTCAGATCATTTCTATAGTTTGTCCAGATCATTTTGATTTTTAATCCTATCCTCCAAAGCACTTGCACCCCGTCCCAGATTGGTATAGTCCACAAATTTTATAAGTGTACTCACTATGCCATTATCTAAATCACTGATGAAGATACTGAACAGAACCAGACCCAGAACTTTTCTGTGAGCAGAAATTAAAGCTCTCCCAGTTCCTGTTTCTTTGGAATACATTCATTGTGGCTTTTGTCACAGATGTACGGCTAGCTGCACCTCTGTACCCTTTCTAGTCTGTCTGAATATACCCACTCAGTTGTCAGTCGAGCTTTTAGCTATCCCAGAGCGGAATTCCAGAATTCTCCCATACTCCAATTCTGTCACAGCTTTAGAAGCCTGTGCTGTGTTATGGGTGGGTGAGTGCAGGGGCATATAGAAAAGCAGAAAGACTCTGAATGCCGGAGAATCCCATATATCTATCATTATGCAGGAATACTTAAATCCATGTAAAACCTTAGTCAAGTTAAAAAGATTTATGGCAAAAGCATAATAACACTAATCAAAAATAATTGGGCATATAAATACAAAATAGAACATAATAAATGAATAAAGATAAAATCAAATTCAATCAGTCTCGGTATCACAAGCAACTAGCTGCTAAATAACAAACAGATTTATCTTGAGATTAATTATCTACATCTCTAATTATTTTTCATTTCAGCTTTGATCTATTATTGAAATGCCTAGACTTCTTATTCATATATTACCATAAATGCACATGAGGCTTTAAAAAAATAAGGACCTGCCTTGATGTACTTTACTGTCTAAGGTCCTGATCCTATCGTGAGTTCTGCATGAGTCCTGAAGTCTGCCCAACTTGAGCTCACTGCAGGATCAGACATAAATTCAGATGGGAACAACAGGAGGATAGGACAAAACTGAGCTGGAGTGGCACAGAAAGGATTTACGGGTTAGGATGAAGACAATACAATTAGGAGGTCACTTGGGTGAGTAAGTGCATGAGCCTTGAGGTCTGCAAAGGGAGTTTTGGGATTGTTTTGAGCTAATATTTGTAAGATTATAGTTCCCAAACATTTTTCGAAGAAGTGAGCTTTGAGAAATGACTTAATGAGGGGAGGGCAGAGTCACAGCAGACTATGGACCCGATCCAACAAACATTTTAAACACGTGAGTAGTCCCGTGGGACTTAAAGTCCATGCATAAGTATTTGCAGGATGAGGGCTCAGGTCAGGAAGAGGAGTTTAGGCATAGGGAAATGCGTGAATGAAGGTTTGGGCATGAATGGCGGTAGAGACAGAAGAGATAGCCAGATGAGCTGAGTGAGAAGTGTGGGGGAAGGGGAAGTGAGTAAAGAAAACAAGAACAGAGAGAGGAAGGAAATCAAGGCACAAGATGATCACTTCGGTGACTGGCACACTACAGAGATGTATATAGAGAGATTGATTTTAGATGATTAAAGGGTGACTATCCACCATTTCACTTACTCTATCTGAAAGATGTTCAGATCATAGGAGTTAGCCAGGCATATAATATTGTTATGCTGTTTTAAACTGAATTCTTAAAATAAATGTAAAGAGTGCTTAAGTTGCTATGTAAAACTAAGGAGAAGATGTGACACAGTTTTGTAAGTAGAATTTCAGGTGTCTGTTATTCATAGTGCAAAACCATTCTGGTCTTACTTAAAGATAGAGTCAAAGTTCTCTGTTAAGTTTCAGGTATCTGCTTACAAAAGTTAGTATGGACACCACAGACAAATACTAGGCACTTTTTTGTTGACCTTTTCAAACAGCCCAGTAAAATTGGTTCTTAAGTCTATGTTTGTATGGCACACCTTAAAGGGATCAAACACAGGCTAACAGACAGGCCTCAAAACAACTGTAAACGGCGCCTCATCATATTCTTGGAGTACAGATCCTCTGTCTCAGTGGTTCTCAATCAAGGGGTTGCGAGCAGGACCAGTGTTAGACTTGCTGGGGCCCAGGACAGAAAGCCTAAGCCCTGCCGCACAGGGCTGAAGCCTGGGGCTCTGAGCCTTGCCACTGGGGGCTGAAGCAGAAGCCTGAGCAACTTAGCTTCATGGGGGCCCCTGTGGCATGGGGCCCCAGACAATTGCCCTGCTTGCTATCCCTTCATGCCAGCCCTGACTTTTGTATGCAGAAAACCATTGTTGTGGCACAGGTGGGCTGTGGAGTTTTTATAGCATGTTGGGGGGCCCTCAGAAAGAAAAAGGTTGAGACCCCCTGCTCTATCTAGCAACCTGTCCTGAGAGCTCAGACTACAGTCTCTCTGCCCAGTCCTTGTTACCAATGCTGACTCATCAGACTCTCCCTATAGCTTAAGCTACATCCTCTCCCAGAACTCGACCCAGAAGTCTGAGCCTCCTGGGTTACCTTTTCAAAGGGCCACATGGTAGGTGTACCATATAACACACAAAGAATTCTAACACATTATCTCTCTCTTCTTAATCACATGAGAAATACACAGATCTCACAAATAACAAACACATGCATTTCCCCTCCCTCTAGCTCACCCTTCCCTTGAGCGTCCTGGGGGTCCATCTGTGTTCAGGAAGGCAGGCTTCACACTGCTTCATCAGGCTACCTCGTGCAGCTCCTCTCAGCCTGAGCTGGTAAAAAGTGGCCAAGGAGCAAAGAAGTCAGGTCCTGTCCTTTATAATCTTCCAGACTGTCATGTGACCTCCTGGTCATTACCAACGGGTGACCTTGTTGTTAGGTGACTTCTCCCCTAACAAATCAGTTCTGGCTGGGAGCCAATCCATTGTCTATGAGGTTTGTATTTTAGTAGAGGACCATCTCAATCTTAGTAAGATTGACCATTTAGTAAGAGGACCATCTTAACCACCCCCTGTTGTCAGCTCAGCTCCACTACACCTTGGCATTTCAGCGCAACATGGAGGTGAAGAGACCACAGAGAAGGCAACTAACCGCCACACTCAAAATGGACTTTGCTGGTTGGTCAAGATTCATAGAGACTTCATAATTTCACGTGGGATACATAAATTGTACAAACAGATTTCCAAATAGTCACACAGACCCACTGACTTTGACCCTTGAAGCTTTTGGAGTACATCTTCTCTAGGAAAAAAGGTGTGTTCTTAACTCAGGTTAGCTAACATGAGATAAATTTCTAGTGAAGACAAGACAGTCTGCAGTTTTCATGAGTCAGCAAGTTAGACGATAGGGTTTACCTTCATCTGCTAATTCATGTGAAACCTACAAACTAACTTGTCTTCATTAGGATTTTACCTCATGTTAATTACCATGCATTAGCTAACTCAGATAAAGAACACACCTTTTCCTCTAGTGAAGGCAAGGCCTTAGTTCTAATCTTGCTGTGGTAATATCTTGAATCCCTACGCAGCAAGTCCAGCCAGTGTACAGGGACCTTGCCAAATGGCTATCTGCTCTAGCCTCTGACCATCAGTTGACAGACTCAACAAATAAAGTGCAGTAAAGAGCAATAAAATCTGCAGTTTTCAAATGTTGTTTTCATATGACAGTCACTTTTCAAACCTCACTTTCAGCTCCTTGAAGAGAGCTGGCTTTTGAGAATTGAGCTGTACTTCAAAAGGTAATCCCCTGTGTAGCACAGCCAGATGTAGCTGAATGAAGCAGCTTAATACTTGCAGCTTCTTATTCAGGTTCTGTGTTATCTTTGGACAGGAAATACAGCCAGCCTTTCAGTACACAGCCCATCCCCTCACATGACGTAAACTATGTCTAGTTTAAAAAAAAATCTGCATAATTTCCTAGGAATTTTTATTAATGATTATTTAACTCTAGAGATTTGTGTTTGTTTTGTGAAATAAAACATTTAGGAGTTAGATACTGTGGGACTTCACTATTGTCCTGTCTCCATCCTGATTCCATTCACTGATTTATTTTTATATATTTATAATACTTAATTGCAGGGGACCACAGATGATTTAAAAAAAGGTTCCTTTAGCACATTCAGTAAAAGTAAGGTTTGATAGAGATCATTGAACACTGATAGAATTATGCAAGTCCTGATACTGGAAAACATTAATTCTTGTTATTTGTATGCTTTTTTTCAGAAGTTGCAGAAGGGGGTTTAAAAATATATTTGTGGATGTTTCTAATGGGAACTGCAACAAGTAGATCAGTTTCCTGTTATTGATAAACTAGGAAATTGAAAGTTCTTGAAGCTGAAATCATCTGGATCTTTTATTTCATCTGCAGTTGTATACAGTCTGAATTCAGTGACTGATGGGCCACAGAAGGTTCAGAAGTCATTATAGATAAATCCTGTAGAGGTTGGGTGCTTGTTAACTAAACTTATTCACACTTTTTGAGGTCTCCTTGATCTTTCACTCCTTCCAGTCCACCACATTTGTCACGCTTCACTTCAACTCCCTCTCTCCAAACAGACTTTTGAGCTCTAGCATGCTTCTCTATCCAGACAGACTTACCATGTCCCACTAGCTCTTTTTCTTAGTTGATATGCCATTTGTGGGAGGGAGCATCAGAAGTTAGTCTGAACTCTGTCTGCTAGACTTTGGACAACGACTCCATTCAAATCTGTTGCATGTGCTGCTGGGGATCAAGGGACCCCTGAGTGCATTTCCTTTCCACAAAGCCCAATGAACCCTCCTAGTCGGACAACTGAAGATAGAGACTACCATAGCTCAGCAGAACTGCTGGAGACAGCATTCAGCAAAAGGAGTTTGTCCTGGCATTGGTAATACAGTGAATGGGTATTTGACCTTTCAAAAACAATCAGATTTGTTTGTGTTCATAATATGGAGTCAGATTCACCTGGTTCTTATTTTTCTCCAAACTTATTTGCCAAGAACTAAATCAGATGCTGCAGTGTAATGGTTTTAATTTATTTTCAAAATGATATTGAATCACTGGAGTGCTTTAGACAAGATATTTATAGTATCAGCACATTGTTTTCAATGAGTATGTGTTTTAATCTCTCAGTACACTCTTCGTGTTTTGTCAGTTGTGCTATATATGGTGGCTACATTTTCCTAAGAGCAGAATTGAAATCACATAATTGTTTGTGCTACAACCCCATATTTCAATTTATCAAAAGGTTTTTGATAAGTGAGATTTTAATGCTGTGCACAAAGAGTATGAGGCAACTGATATTAGATGTGGTCAAGGCTATTATGTTCTAGGATTTGTATGGGTTACATTGACAATGTGGTTTGTAAAAGCCTAATATAAAATCTTGATAATGCAAACACAGCTATTAAAGATGTTAGAACTTCGGGAATTAGAATAAGGTCACCTGGCAGCGTCTAATGAGACCACTCTCCTTAATACAAGGCTAATTATTTCTTTGTGGAACAGATTGTAACAATAATCACTGATCTTCAATTTGAAAAAAACAGAGAGAAAGAAAGAGAGAGAGAAAGAAAGAGAACCACGTTTGTCAACTCAAAAATGTATTTGCAACAAAGATCGGTTAAGTTAATAATGTTTTATGATTTCCATTCCATTAGTATATTAAAGAATGGCAAACACTGTTTGCATATAATCCTGCACTGTTATTAAATGTGTTGGCATAATTATCCAAGAACTCAGGAGAAAATGATTTTTCTTTTTTCTTTTCTTTTCTTCATGTTAAACATTTCTGTGGGTTGGGGAAAACTGGAAGATACATCATATATGATTCACATGACACTTTGTTAAGTCATTTACCTTCTTCAAATGACATTTCTTTGATAGGCACAACTGAAGTCTGTCATTAACCCTCAAAATTGTTATGTTTTCAATAGTTAAAGAGCCTAGATTACTTTCAGTTTAGATTAAGTGTAAGAGTAGCCACTAGACCTGGGGTGGCAATTGGCCCCTGACAGATGTATTAAACTTTTGTAACACTGACCTATGTCAGGTTCTTGGGCCCAGGAAATAAAATTCAGTCTCTTACAAGTACTCCTACACATCACACCTGTATTATATTAAGGGAAAAAAACAAATGAACAAAAATAAAATTTCCATGAGAAAGAAAGCAATCAGCATTTCTCATTCTCTAAGATCTTCCATTTGAATCCTGTCATAATTCTTCCCACTGGTAGATTTTGTACATATAATACTCAGTCATAACTTATTTTTTCTGATATAGGAAGCTATTTCAATCATTAATGTGTTGGATAAAGAGAAAAATTTGTCTCATACTGTGACCCAAATCTCTGCCTTCCTTCCCAAACCTCTTCAAGCAAAGACAATGATATAAATGTACTATATTGCATGAATATGTACTAATTTGGGATAGTCTTATTTCTAGATATGACTTTCCCTGGTACTCAGCTATAATTTCTAGACCTAAAATTAAGTAAGGGAAGGAAGACTTTGCATCCCCAAAGGGCTGTACCTGGTCCTTAGAGACGGACACCCAAGAACATTTTTTGATTCTCTTATTTTAAGAAGCCTTGCCTGTGTACAGCGAATGGAAACTGTGACTGCTCATTGTTATGTCTGGTGTTTTAGACTGCATTATATTGTTTGTGTTGCACTAAAGCATGTTGCAGTAAGATAGTACGACTGCTTTACTCCTGGGAATCTCAGGACAACAAGATCTGGGTCTCATGAGGCTATCCCAGTGTACAAAGTCTTTAAATAAATAAATTGCTAGGTGACCATCTAAAGAACCAGCTCTGATATTACATGGTAAAGCATCTCAGTCAAAAAGTAAGATATACACAATCAATTAGTTTTATACAACTTCTATTTTCCAAGATAAAAAGTAGTGATTTTTTAAAAATAATGTGAATATGAATATGTTCATTAGACGAGCTTCTAAGAATGTGTTAACAGTATGTTTTGAACAAAAATATGTCTTTTCTATTACAAGTGAACTACTATTCCTGGTGTGTTCGCAGCATCTCATAGTACAGTACATAGTGATTCTGTATAATATATGTTATATGGTGGTGTCTAAATTAACTGTTGCCACTCAGGAAGGCAATCTTGCAGTCACCATGGATAGTTCTCTGGAAACTTCCATTCAGTGCACAGCAGTAGTCAAAAAGGCTAACAGTATGTTAGGGATTATTAGGAGAGGGATAGAAAATAAGACAGAACATCTCATAATAGCACTATATAAATCCATAGTCCACCCTGTGATGGGTTCAGTCACAGAGACCCTCTTAGGACTGTCACCTGACATGCTGAAGATACCTCTGAACCCATTTTCCTTGCCAGTTTGGGACTCCAGAACTCTGCCTTGTTGAGCCAGACACGCTAACGGCTTCCGCTTAATGTTTACATCAGTAAGACAAGTTTATATCTTATTCTCCTAACTCCAGACAAGAAATAATACATGCAAACAAATGGGATGAACACACTCAATAGATCATAAGCTTTGTAATGATACCTTACAAGAGACCTTTTGCATAAAGCATATTTCAGTTACATCGTATTCACACTCATGAGCATATTTCCATAAAACATTATGGCAGTGTTTCCCAAACTTGGGATGCCGCCTGTTCAGGAAAAGCCCCTGGCGGGCCGGGCAGGTTTGTTTACCTGCCGCGTCCACAGGTTCGGCCGATCGCGGCTCCCACTGGCTGTGGTTCGCCGCTCCAGGCCAATGAAGGCTGCGGGAAGCGGCACAGGCCGAGGGACGTACCGGCTGCTGCTTCCCGCAACCCCCATTGGCCTGCAGTGGTGAACCGCGGCCAGTGGGAGCCGCGATTGGCCGAACTTGCGGACGCGGCAGGTAAACAAACTGGCCCGGCCCACCAGGGGCTTTCCCTGAACAAGTTTGGGAAACACTGCATTATGGAGTGCAACGTCACACACCCATACCTTGAATGTTGTGCAGGTCTGGTGGCCCCATCTTTAAAAAAGGGTATAGTAGAACTGGAAAAGGTTCAGAGAAGCACAGCAAAGATGATCAAGTATATGGCATGACTTCCATATGAGAAGAAACTAAAAAGATTAGGGCTGTTCATCTTAGAAAAGAGATGACTAAGAGCGGGATAGGACAGAGGTCTATAAAATCATGCTTTTTGTGTGGAATAAGTGCATAATGTTATTTATCCTTTCACACAATACAAAAACCAAGGCTCACTCAATGAAATTAATAGGCAGCAGGTTTAATACAAACAACACAAAAAACTTTGTCACACAATGCACAGTCAACCTGTGGAACTCATTGCCATGAGATGGTATGATAGCCAAAAGTATAACTGGATTTAAGAAAGAACTGGATAAGTTCATGGAGGGTAGGTCCATCAATGGCTACTAGCCAGAATGGTCAGACACAGAACCCCATGCTCAGAGCAACTCTAAATCTCTGACTTCCAGAAGCTGGAAGTAGAAACCAGGGGTGGATCATTCCATAATTGCCCTGTTCTGTACACTCCTCTGAAGCTCTGGTACAGGCCACTGTCAGAGACCTGATACTGGGCAAGATGGAGCACGGTCTGACCCAGTATGGTAGCTCTTATATTCTGTGGTCAACTTGTTAAATCAGCAACTGAATGTATGTGGCAGATGAATGTACAAGTTATTGGGTAGAATACATCTGTGGCTGTACTCTGCAAAGTGATTGTAAAACTGGCATTTTCTTACTCAACAAGTCTGCTGTGACATTTTCTGACTTTAGTGACAAATTGTGCTTTTAATGATTTTTACTCCTTTTATCGCAATGTAGTTAACACAGCTAGAGATTTAACTTAATTCTCTTCCTTTTTGTGCATCAATAGGTTTGTTTAATAAATTTTTATCGCTTCCTAATGTGCAAATCTATTGAAGGAAATAGGTCTGAACCGATGTCATTCCAAGCATAATCTGAAGACAATGGAATTGCAGAGGTGCAAGTAAAGGCCTCATGTGGACAGCAGAGCCTTTATTTCTGGTGATGACGTAATTAGGGAAAGAACCTGTTTGACTTTCATATCCTAGGAGGGTAAATATGTAGCATGCATGTTGTAGTATCAAGTGAAATACATGAAATGTACAGGGCTGGCAGTTAGGAAATCATCTTTTTACCTATAAACTGAATGCATTTGATATGGAAATCATTAAGACAATAAATGTGGACTGCCCACAATGCAGTTTTTAAAGAGCAACTTCACAGAATAAAGCTGCACCTTAAGGCAGGATCAATCCCCTCGCAAGCATGAGCTACGAGTGCATAATATATTGCAAAAATTCCACTGCTAGCAAAAATTTAAATGTATTATCAGTGCACTCTAAATCATGGCTCTGAAGTCATAGCTGTGAAGTTTGGCATGTTTTAAGTGTAAAAATCCCCTGGCCTCAAAAATATTTTAGTTCCTTCTCACAATAGAACTGGGGTACAAATGAACTAAAGCCAAATGGCGAGAACTTCAAACATAACTCTCCTATATAGGCCGCCAAATGAAATGAAAAGGAAAAGCCAGCTGAAATCGCAATAAAACAGTTAATATTTCAATATAGTTAAGGTAAAAAATGCTTTGACTTTGTTTTTCATATTGGATTGTGCAGTACCGCTCATTAGCACTACTGCTGCCACGTAGGCTTATGGCTGCAACTAACTGGGCCCATAGCTGCTAAGTCTTGTGCAGCTTCTTGTGTGACATCTTCTGCAAACTGTGTAATGAGTTAATGTATATATTTGCAGATCATCTGCATATGACCACAAATTTCAACTTATGGTCAATACACCCTGTTCCAAGCAGTGGTAGGTTCAGAACACAGAGTTGCACAAAACTTGGCAGCTATGATGGGGTAAGTGGGTGGCTGGTTGGAGAGTTCCCTGAGATATGTAGGTGGGCAAGCCACCTCATCGCAGTGTATCATGCCAGCAAATGCATCCATTACTCATAAGGGAGTGGAGCAGCATGACTCGGCACCATCCTGCAGATGATGACAGTGCAGCAACAGCAGCTCTCTTTGGTTTCTGCTGTCTTCTGTTATCGGTGTCCTTGGTCAGACGCGGTGGGAGCAGCTGCAGCAGGAAGAATGTCGGTTCCCAAGATGTCACAACGAACTGGAGGCTGCAGTCGTGTGAGTGTGAACATGGGGATGATGTCACACAAATGTGATCCATTTCTTGTGATTCATGTGTGACCTGGACTGATGGGAAAATCTGCAATTTGGTGCAAAGCACAACTGCGAGGGTATAGACAGATCGGGTTTTAAGCTCTCACTAAAGAGGATGAAGAGATGTCTAATGTGCATGACCAGGAGAGGTATTAGGGATGACTGCTCATGTCTGTACTCTGCCATGATATAGTACAATGAGGTGGACTTATTGTTGCATTAATCGCAATGACTGCTCCCATTTGTACTTTCTCAGCATTTCTTAACCCAGATCCCTAACATTTAACAAATATTTGTTAGAGCCAACATTTTCAGAAGAATTCATTCATTTTGTGTGCCTCAGCTTTTGGGGAGCTCACCTGATGCCTGACTTTCAGAGTTCCTCTGGACCATAGCAGCTTCCAAAGATTTCAGGCCCAAGGTGTGTCAAACTGGGTGCCCAACAATTGAGGCAAAAAAATTAGTGAGCACTTTCTAAAAACATGGCTGAAAATGTATGTGTTTGTGAGCAATCCTTGGTTTGGTGCAGTGGTAAAGAGATAACATTGTGCAAGTGGTTCCTGAAACAGAATAGGGAAAGTTTAAGGATGTGCACTGCCTTCTACCATTGTGTGCTTTGCTCCTGTGCACACCCAAAAACTACAGTGAGTGTGACAGCAAAAAATGACCCAAAGGTGTGTTTCATTAACAGCTATTGCTTGACACTTGAACCCTGTTTTTAAGAGTTCAAGTGTCTCAGAGGGAATGAAGATACAGAGTGTATCAAACTCTATATTTAGGAAGAACAACTGCAAGCTATGACAGGAATTCGCTTTTACACTTAGCTTCTAAACTGAGTCCCACTCCAGCCCTGAGCAGCTCTCAGAGCCATACAGGCACAAAGCACTCTCGCTATTTCAGACACATTTAAAGGCTCACAGTCAAGATCTCTGCTGACTGAAGAACGTGTCTCTTTCAGCATCGAAAAGAAGTGTCTATACTCACTTGACGGTTTGGAACTTTTTTTATATAAATAAATAAGTAAACTAAGCTGAAGGTCTCATTTGCAAACTTGAGAGATTCTGTGAAGGGTCCGAAGTGGTTAGAGGTCTCTGTTTATTTGAACATCTTGTGCATCATATTAATGTGTTTAGTGCAGATTGTTATTGCTACTGCTTTGTAATCTATGGGGATCTTAAAAGATTTAAAACAGAAAGCTGCTTTAATACTTAGTGACATCACAAACAAAACTATGTAGCAGCATGCTTAATTTTTTCAAAAAATTTGTTTCAGCTGGTAAAAAAAAAGATGTTGGGGGGGATGGGAGAGAAGTAAGTTTTCTTCACTGTAATCATAGCTCCTGTGAACATACAGTAGTGGAGGTAGAAACAACCGTGTTATCGAAAACTTTACATTATTATTGTATTTGCCTGCAGAATGTAGTAAGTTTGTGCCTAGCAAAGTGGAAGAAGCAAAGTGCAGGTTTCTCCTTCTCCTCAGTACCAGTTAGGTTTCACAGTGGTGTGTAGTTCCTGTCAAACTCTTTTATAAGAAAACACACTGCAGCTTTCTGGCCAAAACACCCATGGTGTTTGATTTCATGAGTACAGCAGGAGGTAAGAGGACCGATTCGGTGTTTGGGTTTTTAGTTTTGTTTTTGGTTTTGTTTTGGTTTTTTTGTTTTGTTTTGTCCTGCTGCTTTTGTACAGTAGGATTAAGAAAGATGGAAATTATGATAGTGCCTTGTGTATCTCAGCCACATTTAAAGCAAATTGACTAAGAAATCAGTCAGTGCAGACAGCTGCACATCTTTCTGCACCCCTCTCAGGAATTATTTTTAGCTGAAGGAGAGAAGATAACTTTGTTTTTTAAACTCGTTCCGGAATACTGACTGATTCCTTCCTATTAAATATTCCTGTACATGAGTGATTTCACTACAAAGTAAAAGAGTTTGCATTGGAAGACAGGCATTAAATAGCTCCAAACCGAAATAAGAGTGTCATTGCTTTCAAAGTTTGCCTTTGCATTCAGGCCATAAAAGGTAAAAGGTAAGGTGTGGGGAAGCCAAAGAGGCTTGAGAACAAGGCTTTGTGTGTATCAGACAATTTGCCTGGCAAAGGGGGTTTGAAATTCTTAGCTGATACTGAATGTGAGCTGTGATTTGTTCAAGTTTGCAAATCTGCTCAAAATGCCAGAAATAACAGAATGTGGGTAACAGCATTTTGTTGAATATCTCTCAGATATACATGGCAAAATAAAAGCATTTATAAAAATATGTATTTATTAATCCATGTCCGTCTTTGTGTGGTGTGAGAGAAAGATACTGCAGTAACTTAAGCTTTATTTCTAGACATTTGACAGTCAGTAGTTGTGCTAGAGGTGAATTGGGAGGAGGGAAGGAAGGGAGGGAATGCAGCCAGAGAAGGTTGTCTATTTTTACTCATCAGTGTGCTGTTGTCCTGATTTCTTTGGCAGTAATGAGGGCAGCATGAACTGGAAGGAAAAAATCACCTCCTCCAAAAGCAATCCTACACAATTGTATCATACATCTCTCTTTAGGAACCAGTGTCTGATTGCAATCAGTTTCAACACAGGCTTCTTAGGAACTCACAACATATTACAAAAAACTAAGATGGCTTGGTTTAAAGAAAGACATTCTAAGTAAAGATTTAATCTAATTCCTCACCCATCCATGTTTAAGTATGGCCAAAGGCTGGTGGAAGTATATCAGCTATTTTATGTGAGGTGGGGGAGTATGTTGCCATATGCTAGAAGCCTTAATTGTAGCACTCCCATAGTATTTTTTAAATTTGTATGTGTGTTAATTTCCTTTGCCTTTGTTTTCATTTTTAACTGATCAGAAAGGGGGGAAAGATCATAGCATAAAAGAATTACGTTTTCCCCTATTATAAGACATAATAGATCATATCTTTCTAACAGTTTGTGGGTTTTTATAATTCTTGAAATGCAATCACTGAATACTAACACTGTATCAGCATAGGTTCACTTTCTATCAGTCATCTGAGAAAATGATTACTTTCCAGGCATAGTAGCAACTTAAAAAAAAATAAATGAATGCAAGGGGTAAAATCCTGGGAGTTTTGCCATTGACTTAAGTGACAGGATTTCGCCACCAAAGTCAGTCAAACAGACAACACAATGCACTTTGAAGTTACGTAAACTATGTCTGGCTTTAGGTTATCACAGTGAAAAAAAGCACCTGGAACTGTACAATTTATAATTTGTATGATGGTTTTTTTGGTTCGAAATCCTTACACAGGCCTACCCAAACTGAAAACATAGCCCTCACAAAAGACAGTAAAAAGCAAAAGCAAAATTCAACCCAATGAGGCTGCTTGAGTGAAACTGATGATAGAATTTGATTCTTGCTTTCCAGTCAGTCTTTATTGAGCTCCTTGACTTCAGAGTCAGTAGAACTGAGTAAGTGGCCTGGTGTGAATTTGTATATTAAGTCAGTATCAGTATTTCCACGTTTATCTAAAATGGTCTCCATTCTTAATTCCTTCTTATGCTATTGATCAAAAACTTACTAAAAATCTACTTAATATAAATCTTTGAAGGGAAGGTTCTCTGTGGCCTGAAGATTTCCAAAGGACTTTATAATTTAACAGTGTCTATTCCCCCTCCCACACTCCCCCAGTCTATACACAAATAGATTTGAGAGTTTTTTTAAGCTTTGGGAGTCAGGCGATGGATACATTTTTATTTGTTAAAAGTGTATTCTCCAGGATTACATTTTTATTTGCAAAGGCCAGATGCAGGCTCAGGGCTTTTGTAACCTCTATTTCTATTCTGAGGCAACAGTAACAGTACGTTGTTTGCCCCAAACGTCTTCCTTTTGCTATTTGCTTGTTCTAGGAAGTCCTTAATGTCTTAAGAATTTATGATTCCCCTCACTATTATTTTTTTTATGTGAAAGCAGTGTCACCATTTCTGGCTATGAAAGATTAACCAGGAAAGCTCAGGTGTTCTCAGTCCCTCAGGTATTAGAAGGGAGTATCTAAGCAACTCTGAAACTGAGACTGAAAGAGTAGAAGGGCTGATGAAATGGATGCCTGTCAAGAAGCAGCATGGGTTAAGTTCTAGTTTATCAAGCTCTGCTATCTGAATGTCAGAGCCTGTAACAGTTTCTCATTTTGCTTGCAGGAATTAAGGCGCTCTCTTTAAGAATGTCAAAACAGCCAGTTTCAAATGTCAGATCCATTCAGGTAAGAGATAGTACTTACATTTCTAATATCAGAAAATAATGAATTTCTACATCAATTGCTTCACAATCTGCATTTTGTTTGTAATGAACAACACTTAAGTGTTAGCTAGTGATTATTTTAAAAAGAATAAAAGTTTAGTCTTGGTAGACATGAAAGCACATAAAAACATTGACCTGAGGAATTGCTGGTGATCTGAACAAAAAAAAAAGATTCACAGATTTGATTTAAAAACAATAGCCCTTCGCATGATAAATACTGTTTGTTGATGGGTCTGCTAAACACAACAGGATAATCCACAGAATTTCCATATATACAGCCAATCACTATTATAAGCAAATCCCATCTCTGAAAACCCTAGGGGTTTCTTTAGAATTAATACATTGTGGTAGAAGTATGGGGATAGATAGATGGCACAGCTTTTAATGTTTGCATGTTTTCATCTTTTCATTCTTTTGAACAACAAAATATATAGTTCCAGTATTCAATTTAACTACATTGTTATTCAGAAAGACATTTTATGGGAAAACCAAAATAATCAATGACAAGACTGTGCCAGGTAGGGGTGTCTACTCATTCTGGTTAATTGTAGTTCTTAGAGTCTTTTACAAACATTAACTACAGAACAGTCACAACACCTCTCGGAAGTAGGTGAACAAAGTATGGTGAAACTAACCCCTTAATTCTTCTCCCACTGAAGTCTATTGCAAAACTACCATTGATTTCAGCGTGAGTAGGAATTGGTCCTAAAACAGTAAGAGCTATATTTTTTTGTTTGTTTGGGGTTTGTTTGTTTTTTTTTAATGAAACCAAAGATGATCCTAGAAACTTCTAGGATGTCAATTCACAGAGGCTGGTTACTATGTGCTTTCTAGGCCCCAAAGGCTGGCTGTGCCAGCAAGTGCAGGATATCATTCCCAGACTAAGCTCATGTTAGATTTTAAACTGATAAAAACTTTTAATAAAGAATATTTAAAATTATAGAACACATACATTGTTGAATACACATTATAAATACCCCAGCCATGTCAATTCATGTTCATCAAAAATGATTTTATATTGCAAATGAAGAAAGAAATAAAGAAAAATTGTACGAGCTGACAATTGCCTGTGGTAGAAAATACAGACAAGGGTTAGTGGTTAAGCATATAACATAAAAAAAAGTACACTAGTTAGTTAAATCAGTTGATCTTAGCCTAAAGGCCAGGGTGCCTCCTCAAATACTAACTTGTACAATATTATTACAATTTTTGTTAAATATATTTTTGCAATAGATTTTCCTAGCATGTTGATAGGAAAAACAGTTTAAGGGTTCATAAAAGCTTGAAATAGCATAAGAACCCCAAATAGAATTTATCATGGCTGATCTGCCCTCAGTTTTCCCATGATAATACTTTCCTAACTCATTGAGGTATTATGAAGATTAATTAACTAATGGTTGTGCAGCATTTTGAAGCTGCAAGGCCTATATGTGGGTATGGGAGATGGGTATTATTATTATAAAGTGTGATTTAACTGAACAGAGCTGACTTTTTTGTACAAAAAAGGCATAACTGTTTGAGAGAAGTCTTGGCTTTGAAATCAATGGACATTTTGCCATTGACTTCAGTCGGGGAGTCAGGATTTCACCCTTTATATATTAGATTTCAAAATCATTTGCATTATTAACTCACAGTTTAGGGGATTTATAACTTGGATCTAAGTTTTAATCAGCTACTAATATTAATATGTTATATTTAAACAAGTTTTCTTTTTTTAAACACATTTGGAATTAAATTGATTTGCTTGTTTCTTTACTGAAAGAGTAGAGGTGGACACGTTTGGTCACATCTAAGATTTTTTTCCAACTTCTAAATTGAAACTTTAAACGTCCAAATAACTGTTAGTATTTTTTTTAAAAAAAAAGCCTGTGCCCCCAAAGCACTAAATGTAATACTTTAAGAAAGTCAAAATTATGAAATAGTCTTGAATGACAAATGTTAGAAAAGCAACCACTGCACAGGCTGAGTTTTTTACAACATTTCTAGGGAAAGCTGTTGGAAGCTGCTGTAGTAAGAAAACCTACACCGCAACTGATGCCTATTTTTCTTGCAGCTATCTCAGATCCATGGTACAAGGTGTCAGTGACTTCTATATACTGTACCTTGTAGTGATTCATGGATTATGAGCTTTTGCTACTACATACTGATACAATAGGTCCTACATCTCGGGAAATGACAATGTATATTGTGCTACAGATATGGAAATGTAAGGATCAATATCCATACACTGACATGAAAGAATGTAGCTGAAGAAGCTGTCAATAATCTGTGTGTGAAATGCTGTCTATAGTATTAGCTGATAATACATTCTGTCAACATTTACTGCTTTTGATTTTTCTCTCATTTAAGTGCTTTTCTGGTTTAGTGTTTTAGTGGAGATCCTCTGTTCTGTTCAGAGCTCTGAAAACTTTCATATTTTCTCAATTTATTATAACACAGTTACCTTCAAGTGGCCCTACAGTTTGTTCATCTGTCCTTCTGGATGAATAGGGGTGATCATGACTCATGGGTCTCACCAATAACACTCCTAAACTGGCCTTCTGGGTTGTTGCAGGGCAGTAGAAGGCACTCAGACTCTCTGGTCTGTATATTCTGTCTCTGCAACATTCCCAACCAGAGAATCAAGTGACTGTAAAAATAAGTCCAGCTCTAGTAGTCCAGATCACTGTATAATAGGCCATCAAGCTGACACATCATACATTTTATCTGTCCATTTATAGTCAGAGAGTAATATTATCTATTAGAGAGACAAGGTGGGTGAGGTAATGTCTTTTATTGGACCAACTTCTGTTGGTGAGAGAGACAAGCTTTGGAGCGACACAGAGCTCTTCTTCAGGGCTGCAACCATATTTATCTATCATTCATTCTCTTTTCAAAAATCTTTGTTTTAAAGACACATTTAAACTAGCCTGCAACGTTCTGTCTGAACTCTCGAATAGATAACAGATCAGACTTTGAACTCAGTTGCACTGACATAACTCTAGAGTACCTCCATTGATTCCAACAGGGAGAAGCACTGACCATTGAAAGGTCATGGTTAAGGTGGTCAGGGGTTTGTGCTGATTTGGCTTCCTCCACTAGTGAAGACCCTTTGGAACGGCTGATGAAATATTAAGTTTTCCTGACTGGCAAAGCCCACAAGAGGAGGAAGCAATAGAAACTCTGCCCACCCTTCCAGTTGGATGAATCCCTTCTGGGGTGCAAAGGCACAGGTCTAAGGCAAAGAGGTAAAATTTGCCATTCCCTTTACCAGCAGGGTGAATTTGACCCATGAATGACAATTCAAACACTATTAAGTGTAACTGACCAACTGGAGGCCAAACTGCTTAAGGTAATTATAGCAACAGACTTTCCAAATGAGAGGAATGGTGATCCAGTGTTGGAAAGCAAGCATGGAATTTGTGACCTGTTGTGCCACAGGCTTCCTGTGTGGCCTCGGGAAAGTCGCTTAGTTTCTCTTTGCCCATTTTATGGATGGGGACCTGAGGCAAAGAACACTTGCCTTCCTCACAGAGGAACTATGAAGTTAAATACATTAAAGATTGTAAGATGCTGAGATGGTCCTGGGGGCTATATGGGTATGTCTACAAGGCAATTAGACGTCCATAACTGATTTGTGCTCGCGGAGCTCAGGCTAAGCTGCTGTTTAATTGCAGTGTAGCATTTGGGCTGGGGTTGCAGCCTGAGCTCTGGGACCCTCCCACCTTGCAGAGTCATAGAGCCCAGCCTTCAGTCCGAGCCTGAATGTCTATAGAGCAACTAAACAGCCCCTTCGCCTGAGCCCTGCGAGCCTGAGTCAGCTGGAATGGACCAGCCGGAGGTTTTTAATTGCAGTGTAGTCATACTCTATAAGTACCTCAGATAGACATAGAACTTGCTCTCATTGCAGCCAATGTAGGGGGTTTTGCCACTGATTTTATTTACAGTAGAATTGAACATACTAGTGAACTTTCCTGAGCACTCCAACCTATTTGAACCCAGAAAGGTGCTTGGGGTACTGGATCTAATTAGTTCATGTGCTAATTAAACTGGATCCACATTACAGTATGCATTTTACTACAAATACTATTGTGCTTTCATCGCTCTAAAACTTTCATGAAGTCTGTAGATCTGCTTCTGGCACAAGGTGACAAATCCATCAGCTATCAAGCAGATCTCCTTCCTACTAGCTGTGGCCCAATCCAGGATTCTTAGGATGTCCAGCGGCTTTTCTTCTTCTTCTTTGTCCTTTATGCCGCTTTTCCTAGTGAGGGTCATGGCAGAAGCATGGCGAGTAGGGAGGATCAGACCTCCTTTTCCTCCGCGACAGATTCCAGCTCCTCCTGGGGGATTCCCCAGCGTTCCCAGGCCAGCCAGGAGATAGAATCTCTCCAGTGTGTCCTGGGTCAGGCTTGGGGCCTCCTCCCAGTGGGATGTGCCCAGTAGAGTTCCAAAGGAAACCTCCTAGGGGGCATCCTTATCAGGTGCCTGAACCACCTTAACTGGCTCCTCTTGATCTGGAGAAGCAGCGGCTCTACTCCACGGCCCTCCAAAATAGCTGAGCTCCTCACCCTGTCTCGGAAAGTAAGCCCAGCCACCCTGTGAAGAAACCTCATTTCCACCGCTTGTACCCGCGATCGCGTCCTTTTGGTCATCACCCAAAGATCATGACCATAGGTGAGGATGGGGACGTAGAGCGAACTGTAAATCGAGAGCTTCGTCTGAGAACTCAGCTTCCGCTTCACCACCATGGATGGGTGCAGCACCCGCATCATTGCCGCCACCGCACCAATCTGCCAGTCAATCTCCTGCTCCCGCTTGCCGTCACACATGAACAAGACCCCTACATACTTGAACTCATCCACTAAGGGCAGGTGCTCTCCCCGGAGAGGACCATGACCTCTGATTTGGAGGTGCTGGTTCTCATCCCAGCAGCTTCACACTCTGCAGCAAAACGTTCAAGTGCACATCGGAAATCACAGTCTGAAGAAGCAAGGACAACACCATCTGCAAATAGCAGAGATGCCACCTCCAAGTCCCCATACCGGTGCACTCCACAGCTCGGCTGAGCTGTGATATCCTGTCCATGAAAATCCAGCGGCTTTTTGACCAAGTTAGTTAAAAAGCTGAAAAACCAGTCATCTTTAAGCACTGTTTGAATCTATTCCATCTAATAGCATTCTGTTGGTGTAAATCCAGCCTCAATCAAATTTGTGGGTAACACCAAAATTGGAGGGGTAGCAAATGTACAGGTGAACAAAACCAAACTGCAAAGTAACCCAGAGAACTTAAAGCAGTGGGGCTGCAGGCAATACAGGGAGCTAACTACTGATAATTGGGGATTGGTCCTGCTTTGAGCAGGGGGTTGGACTAGATGACCTCCTGAGGTCCCTTCCAACCCTGATATTCTATGATTCTATGATAAATATATTAATACTGTATGCACGGGGGAGGAAATAAGTAGCATGCCTTCAAAAGGATGGTGGGTGTGGGGAACGGCCAAGCTGCCATTCTCATTACAGGAAAATGTGATTATTTCCATTTTGTCTCTCTAGTACCATCTTAATATTAAGCTTTTATGTAACTAATCACTATAGTTGCCACAGGCAAGGAGCAGGATCAGGAGCTGGAAGCTGTGTGGAGAGGGCCAGCAAGAGGATCTTTATCTTCATAAGCGGCCCATAGAATGAAAGGGTTTGAGAGCCATCACTCCAGCACCAACTCTGTAAAAACACTGCAGTGGCTAGAAATAAAAATCACACAGAGAAATTCACGCCGGTGATCCATTTTTTTGCAATTGCATCTTTGTCTGTAATTTCATTGCATTTAGACTTTTTTTTGGTGTGGTGAATCCATCATGGTTTCCTTCTGACAGGCTAATATCAACATCCCAATGGGAGCATTTCGACCTGGAGCAGGGCATCCTCCCAAAAGAAAAGAATTTACACCTGAAGTGGAGGAGGTAAGAAAAATAATATTTAAACTTAATGCAGGAGACTCTCTGCAGTTTATGTGCTATGCAGCTATCTAGGCTACAGTACAAAATGCTAATCCAATTGGGATTGGTATACGGATACCTGTGATAACTAGGAAGTCAACCACTGACTGCTGAATACAGTTGATATACCTGGTGTTATTTTTGAAGTCAAAACATACATGGTAATATAAACAAGTACCAGGGTATGTGATCCTGCTTAGTTAAGAGAATGGCATCAGCAGTGACAGGTGAGGGGAAGGCAATGAAGGAAAAGCAAATCAGCACTCTGGGGAGTATATATTGCACAGTGTATAGCCCTAGCATAGTTTACGCCTGACTGGGGTGATGGGAGACCAAGAGGGGTATTGTGACACCCCATGCTACTCCAGGGACAGCGATGATCTATCCCTAAAAGGGAATATTTTTGGACAAATTATCAGCCTTTTTCCCCTTTTATCAGCCTTTTAGACACTTCAGACTTGTAATTTTCTTACTGAAGGTTAATTCTTTCTTCTCCTCTTATCAGTTTCATTGTTAATCAAAACAGAAGAGGTTATTTTGCTAAATTCTCTTATATACTTTACAGTAATGATGCTCTGTTTATAAAGTCATTTTGGGGGGAAAAACTGATCTAACTTATTTTTGAACAAGGCATTTTGGAAAGAAAATGTATAAAGTGACCTTGCAAGCACAGATGGTTTTCTCTTCTGAAAAAAAATTAAAACATATTTTCTATTTAGTAATTCAGTTTTGAAGGAATGCAAAAGATATTAAAAAGAAACTAATAAAGCCTGCACGAGGGTTGGTAGTATTTGAGAAATAAGATAAATGGCTAGCACTGTTTGATTTAGTTGGATCATTGAATTATAGCTTTGCTCTTCAATTATGTGTATATTATATATGAAACAGGAACTATAGAATGAAAGTTTCTGCTCTGATCCTGTAGCCTTTACTTCCCCAAACCAATGGGACTATTCACATGAGTAAAGGTTCTGCTGAATTATACCTTGTGGTAGCAGCGGAACATAAATGTTCCCAGTGGATTTGTCTTTTCAGTTTTTTCTGTTTATTTAGCTTTTGCAGTACAGTCCATGGTTCTATCTTTAAGGCCATTAGAGGCAAATCTATCTGAACATTATGGGCTATATTTTGAGAACCTGTCAAGGAAGATATGTGTCACATTCAATGGGCTGAAATCCTTGTAAGTTTTGTATGTGAAAAAAATTGAGTGAAAGGGCATGTAGCAAGCAAATTGAGTGGGAGGACATGGGAATTTCAAAAAAGAACACTGTCTCTTCACCTAGATATTTGCTTCCCTAATCTTACCACCATCCGGCATTTTATTGACTCTTTAGACCTCCTTTGATAAAGTTAGAGATCAAGTTCTAATCTCAGCTGCATAGTGCACATTGCACACACAGTGGGGGATAATTTGAGGTACGTAGTTATGAATGCCACACATCTGAGATTAAAAAGTAACCCTAAAAATAATGTATAGAATGGAACATCTCCAAAACATGTCCAAACCTTACATGGTCCCAAAGACCAAAATGTAACCTAAGTCAGTTACAACACAGTACTACAAAAGAGAACTCTGTTGTAAGTGATTTAGGCAGCAATCATTTTTAAACAGGTCCTCTATAGATAGTTCTGGAATTGTAGTGCATCCAGGCCCTTATTCTTTTCTGCTTAGTCAAGTTATCAGGCAATGAAACTGTGCAAGAAAACAATACTGTCTGGTAACCATCTATGTCTCCTGAGACCTTCTGCTGCCTCCCTTCCACTCCTTCTCCATTAATTTACTTACTCTACTTGCCTTCATCCCAGATTGTGAGGTCACCTGGATACTGCTCAGTGCCTAGTACAATGTGGTCCTGATTGTGGTCCTCACACATTACCACCACAGAAACAATATATAATAGTAATAATAAATATAAAGGAAGCCAACACATATTCTTACTGTAGTACAGTATACTTTGTATGGTGCTTAAAAGAAGTCAGAATTAGAGTTGGATTTATACTGTGATCAGTTTTTTGTGATATCCACTCTAGTTTGTTATTTTTGTGCCCCATTAGCATTCTGTTTCCCCAAAGAGTAGTAGATTTACTTGTACTAGCTCTCACATTTGCAGTAAGCATGCACAAGTATTTCTATGAGAAATGATTTATTTTAACTGGAACAGAATTCTGGAATAAACCTTTCACCAATACTCTGGCTCTTAGGCAGTGAAACAAGACAGACAAACATCTGATCACATCATTAGTAACATGCATGCACATGTAAGTTATTTTGCATGAATTAAATGACACAAAATTAAATACCAATTTATCAAGCCAATCAAACTTATAGTAGCCTAAATTTCCTGGAGATGATGCCTCATGAAAAGCCCTTGTGGCCCAGAAAGGCAGAAGTTAAAATGTTTCTACAATTCTCTGCTGATCTGCTGCTTCTCCCTGAGAAATTGAAGCCACAGTAGATTCACTCTTCCTCCTGGAAAAACAATGAGAAATCCTGTGGCACCTTAGAGACTAACAAATTTATTTCGGCATAAACTTTCCTGGGCTATAACCCACTTCATCAGATGCACGTAGTGGAAACTACAGTAAGCAGGTATAAATATACAGCACATGAAAGATGGGAGTTCCCTTACCAAGTGGGGGAGTCAGTGCTAACGAGGCCAATTCAATTAGGGTGGATGTGGCCCTTCCCAACTGTTGACAAGAGGGGTGACTATCAACAGAGGGAAAATTATTTTTTGTAGTGCTAATGGGGCCAGTTCAATCAAAGTGGATGTGGACCATTCCCAGCAGTTGACAAGAAGGTGTGAGTATCAACAGAGGGAAAATTATTTTTTGTAGTAACCCAGCCACTCCCAGACTTTATTCAAGCCTAATCTGATGGTGTCCAGTTTGCAAATTAATTCCAGTTCTGCAGTTTCTCATTGAAGTCTGTTTTTGAAGTTTTTTTGTTGAAGAATGGCAACTTTTAAGTCTGTTATTGAGTGTGCAGGGAGATTGCAGTGTCCTCCTACTAGTTTTTCAATGTTACAATTCTTGATGTCTGATTTGTGTCCATTCATTCTTTTGTGTAGAGACTGTCCGGATTGGCCAATGTACATGGCAGAAGGGCATTGCTGGCACATGATGGCATATATCACATTGGTAGATGTGCAGGTGAACGAGCCCTTAATGGTGTGGCTGATGTGGTTGGGTCCTATGATAGTGTCCCCTGAATAGATATGCGGACAGAGCTGGCAACGGGGTTTGTTGCAGGGGTTGGTTCCTTGGTTAGTGTTTCTGTTATTTGGTGTGTAGTTGCTGGTGAGTATTTGCTTCAGGTGGGGGGCGCTGTCTATAAGCGAGAACTGGCCTGTGTCCCAAGGTCTGGGAGAGAGAGGAATCATCCTTCAGGATAGGTTGTAGGTCCTTGATGATGCGTTGGAGAGGTTTTAGTTGGGGGCTGAAGGTGACAGCTAGTGACGTTCTGTTACTTTCTTTATTGGGCCTGTCCTGTAGTAGGTGACTTCTGGGTACCCTTCTCGCTCTGTCAATCTGTTTCTTCACTGCCCACACTAACACGGCTACCCCTCTGAAACCTCTTCCTCCTGGAGCTATATTTGGTCAATCAATTACTAGAAATAATACTATTATTGTATTAATAGTACTATTAATACTATTGGACTGTCACCAGAACCTGAAATATTTTCAAAGGGGGTTCCAGCAAAACAAGTTTCAGAACCCCTGATATAGAACTTAGGCTGGAAAAATCTTAAGTTCCTTGCTGGAAAACTACCTACCCACGCTTCAGGTCAATTGAGATGAGATGTCCCGCTTGTAGACTGTAGGCACTGCCACAGTATAAATGTTAAACTACTACAGTTAATAATAATAATAAATGGTCCTTTCTGGTCTTAATGTCAAGGAAACAGTAGGAATTAGAGATGGGGGGACGAGAGGGGAAGAATTAGGCTGTCTTCAATAACAGCATTGCACAGATGGCACCTGGCTTGACATCTTCTCACAGAGAGAAGCTGTCACCAGCTGTCTTGTACTTGTATTAAGACTAGCTTGACTGAAACCTAAATCCAAGAAACACAAGGTGATGTAACTGGGCAAAGGGAAAGATTCTGAAGACTTGGCCAAAACCATGACTTCACCATCTTTTGAGGGCATCTACCCACCAATTGACACAACAAGGTAATACATAGTTCTGGGCTTGTTCTGAATGTTTCACTACTCCTGGACATCTGAATTACAGTTGGGTGAAAAACAGGTTTTTTTGTTCATTGGCAATTTGGAAAAGAAAAAAATGGGTTTGGATCAAACAAAGCATTGCATTTAAAAGGAATGAAATGTTTCCTTGTGATTTTGAGCATTTTAAAATAACTTTGAATTTTTAAAAATAAAATTAAAGGAAATTTTGAAAGGAAAAATTGTTTCAGACTGAAAAATCAAAACATTTCATTTAGAAAATTTCAAAACTGACTGTTTTGATTTTTTGTGAACTTTTAAAAAGTTTTTTTCAAAATGAAAAATTCAGCAAAATCAACATGTACTCAAGAAGCTATGTGGTATCACCGAATGTGCATTTTTGCTGAAAAAAAAAAAGTAGTATGTAGAAAAGTTCATCCAGCACTACTCCACATGGTGTTAGAAGCCAGAAATGCATCCCTTCCAGTCATAGCTGGACCAGCCACAGTGATTTATCACCTCCAGCTTCAGTCATGGCCGTGTACGACAAATAAGGGTTGTCAATGGAAGACCATGAAGAAGCTGCAGATAATATAGCATGTGGTAGGCCATGTTATAACTAACACAGATGACAAGAACATACCCCATCCTCACCTCCAATGCTCCAACACTCTACATTAGCTCCCTGTTTGAGTCCAGACCCAGGTCTTGGTCTTAATTTTAAAGATCCCCACTACGCTGTGTCGCAAATATCTCAAAATCCATCTCTTCCACAGGGCCTGATCCAAAGCTCACTGAAGTCAATGGAAAAACTCCCATTGACTTTAATAGGCTTTGGATCAGGCCCTTAGTGCCCATGAGCTACCATCACAGCTCTGCTCTTCAGAGACTCGGGAGTTGCAGAATATTAGGTTTCTCAGTAGCTAGAGCTCATGGCTATGTAACTCGACAAGATATTAGGTCATAAAAATGGACATTTACTTTTCTTCCTTTTGGCTGCCTATGGCACTCCACCAGATTCACTTCCCATTATTCCTTTAACATAGTAAATTGCTACTCACATGTAGAAAGATGTAAATCCTTGTGCATTCAGCACACTTTAATAATGTATTTTTCAAAACATGTGCAGGTATCTCAAGGCATCTATTAACCAAGTTAATTCCTTCTTACAGCTGTCCAGTTTCCATTGTGATTACATTTAGCATCAAAAAAACCTTTTCACATTTCCCAATTAATCTGACCGCTGTTTATGCTCAAGAGATGTGTATGGTTATCGTAAGGTGACTATTTTCCCTTTGCACAGAGCATTCCTGCTTCTACAGAGGAGGAGAAGGAGAAGAAGCAGCTCCCAGGAGCCAAGAAACTTCCAGGCCCTGCTGTCAACTTATCAGAGATCCAGAATATAAAGAGTGAGCTGAAATTTGTCCCCAGAGCTGACCAGTAGTAGAAAAGAACAGGTGAGTAAAAGAGATCTTTCTTTGCTGTGGCTTTAGCAACTACAGGCAGATCCAAAGCCCATTTATGTCAATGGGAACACACACACACTCTCACAATTAGGAGTTTGTCTATGATCAGTAGCAAAGCTTTTAAATAGAAAAATTCACCAACATAGCAAAGACATTGATTTTAAAATTATTTTCACCTGATTTTGAACAAGTCTCTCTAAATCTCGGCCTCTGTTGTCTTACATTCTGGCTATTTTTGGACTTGAGTCCTAAAGCAAGGAACTTCCATCTCTATTAAAAAAAGCATTGGCCGATTTCCTTCAAAAGCCTGAATCTGTAAAGGTGCATCAGGCAGTAACAACGAGGGTTCAGTTTTAAAGGGAGGGGGGGCAACTGAACCTGGCTAAAAATAGCAAAAGTGATTTGTGTCACATAGTATCTAACAGAACAGTACATTTGCCAATTACTTCTATTGAAACAAGTCCTTTGTATCCTGGAGAAAGGGCAGAGGAGCTGTAAGTGAAATAAAAGAATGGCATCTGGAATCTTCTGCCTAGTCACATAAAAGAAGAACAAAGCAATATAGAACATAATGCAGGAGGCTTCTGTAACTGCAGAACTGAAGAGTATCCGGGGCCTGGAAGGATATGATGTGCAATCAAAATGATTTGGCCCAAAACACATTGTAACATTTATTTGTTTTTGTGTACAACATAAATGTGTCAATTTACAAAAAAACCCAACGAAACAAAAAACCCCTTTAATACTTTATTGTGTTTCGCCTGCTATGGCAAAATGTTCCTGTGATTTTCAAGTAACAGAGGCTTTCTCCTTAGGAAACCTGGGAAAAGGGAAATTAACCTTTTTGTAAAATGTAATATTGTAGTCATCATATTAAACCAGTGCCCAGAGAAATATGAATTTTTAATGCAGAGCTTTAAAGTTTCCTCCTTCTATGAGAGGTAGTCAGACCTAAATTTAACCCCAGATTTAGTTTCAGATGACTGTTATTCTTAGTGTTTGAAAATTGTTGTCTTATAATTAGTCTACTGGGGATCTGGCAATGATGATTATCACATGCCCTGAAGTGCAGTATAAGAAAATGCATTGCTACATGGATGGATACCCAACTAAATTAAATCTTTAAAGCTGTTAGATCATCATACAGCAAAATAACTTGGCATTGCAGTTGTATTCCCTTCTTCCCCAACCCATCTTCTAATGCTTTTATTGCTTCTCAGGTTCGGAGAGTGACATGAATGGGGGTGCTGAGTCAGGTAGCTTAGGGAAAGTGAAGGGATTAAGGAATGCCTTAGAAAGGGATGGAGGGGAACTTTTGGTTCTGTAGGGTCTTTTATATCCCAGCCCAGGGAGCTTCCATTAGGAGGTGGGGATGCTATGTGGTGCTGAATCACCAGAGGGGAGCAGCAAGGGGCAGTGCAGTGGGCCCAGTTCCTTCCCATTGGAGCCTGAGCTTTGGGTTGGCCATGACTGGAGGAGCCGCTCCAGGGCTGGCAGCGGCACTGGTAGTCTAGTTGCAGGTGTAGGTAGAAGCAAAAGCGGAGACCACATGGTGCTGTAACTCCTTGTCAGGGCCGTGGGGTAGCAGGCCCAGCTCCTTCTTCTGGCCATGTTTATAAATGCGCTCACTTGGGTACCAATCATTTTAGCCAGAATTTGGCCTAAGGAGAGCGTTCAGCCATATGACTTGCCTATCACTGAAGTGTTGTTTAACTCACTAATAGGCTAACCTGACAGACCCTTGTACCCTTAGGTTGTTTGGCCATCATGTATCAACATTGTTATTTTCCAGCCTGTAGTGTGGCCCTGCTCCCCAGCCTTCCTCTCTCTATCATCACCCTTGTGCACAGACCATCTCATTCACCTTCCTGTGAAGACAAAGTTCAGATTCCTTTGAGAACTGCAGCAAATAACTTTTCTCAGATATAACAGTCAAAACCCAAATCAGTTTATATTAAACAATAGAACTCTTAGGAAACAAGGAATGGCCACACGGGATCAGATCTGAGGTCCACCTACTCTGGTATCCTGTGGCTGGCAATGCCCAGTGCTTCAGAGGAAGGTGTAAGAACTCCACAGGGGGGAAATAGGGGATAATTTGCCCCCACATTAGGGCTCATTCTGATCTCTAATAGCTAGAGATTGTTTTAAACCCTGACGTTTGGGATTGAGTCTACTGTTAATTTACAGAAATGAGTTAGGGTACATCTATACAGCAAGAGCAGGTCTCAGAGCCAGGGTCAAATGACTCAGGCTTGTGCTAGGGGGCTAAAAGTAGCAGTTTAAATGTTCCCGCTCGGGCTGGAGTCTTGGTGGGTCTCAGAGCCTGGGCTCCAGCCCAAGTGGTTATGTCTGCACTGCTATTTTTAGCCCAGTAGTACAAGCCCCATGAGCCCAAGTCCCCTGAGACTCACTGCCGCTGGGTATTGTTGCAGTTTAGACGTACCCTTAGTCAAATAACAAGCACAGGAGGAGGAAGAGCTATGGAAAGTTATCCTCAGCAGCCCTAGACTTTGTATGGTGGCGATTGTAGGGTTACCTCCTCAATAACCCATTAGAAATCTGTCTGGCCTCTAAAAAGCTGTCAACAGAGCAGCATCTCTAACAGCGGCTTCACTTGAGAGAAATGAGCCTTCGGGTAGTAGGACTGTTTTACCCCTCAGTTATAAGAATGGCTTTCTTTGATGTGTAGATATCAATTATTTATAAAATATGTTTGTTTCCCTATTGTGGTGTTAGATGGTCACATTAACTTTCCTTCCAATCAAACTCTTGCTTGTAAGTACAAAAGTATCATTTCTATTACCCAACATAGATTGCCTTTAAACTGCATCGTGCTTGAGAGGGTTTCCCTCTTTCTTTCCCCAGTCATTGATTCAGACACAGCCTTCAGTTAGCTTGTCCTTTATCCCCCACATTTAAGCAGAATAAGAGGAAACAGCTAACACTGAAATACAATAATACAAACCCTAGGCATCTCCTCTAATGAACATGCGTTGTCCTGCTAACATTTGTACTTACACCTTGCTTGTACTTTGCCATGGTATCAGCTCACATTGATAAGTCAGCACAGCCCTGGAGTTCCAGATTAAGGGCAAAACCTATCCACTTCCCTATGCTTGAGCACTGTGGCACAGGGAGCAGGGGGCCATTCAGAGCTGGGATGAGATTACAGAAACCTCCCTCTGGGACCCTGAGTAGTAACACAGGCAAATAACAATAATAATAAAAAAGTCACTGCATGTTTGTTGCTTCCACCTCCAGGCTGTAGTAGAGTCTGCAAGTCTGCATTCTCCCCACACTCTGTACATCCAGCTTCGTGCCCTATCTCTCCCCACCAGGGTATATGACTGATGGATCTGATTGTCTGGAGCTTCACCAGCTCCATACACACTCCTCCCCGAAGCCCGCTGGCTGCTGGGGTACATTCCATCCCCACTGAGCTGGGCTTCCTGGCACGGAGTTCTGAAATCCTAGTTTTCTTCTGCACTGCAGTAATTGCGATGGAGGAAGGGCCCTCTGCAGACAAGGGTGAGGGGGCAGGATTGTCTCAGAGGATAGTGCACATCCTATGTATACCCCTCTTGCGCAGGGGCGAGGTGGTAGTGTCACAGAGAGCACAGTAAGGGAGATGGAGGAGTTAGTTTTGGTATTAGGCAAATATGAAAAATAAATTGCATTGCAGAAGGTTTTCTTAGAAAGATTTATATTTTTACTCTTTTTTGAGCTTTAAATGAAATAACATAGCAACATGTTTTATGACAAGGAGCACCTCAAGCTTACATATATAAGGATCCACTACCACATATGTCCTAATAGCCTGTCTCCTTACATAATGCAGAAAAAACTCCCAGGATACTTCCATAGCACTTATAGGATTATCCTGTGGTGCCCTGATGGGAGAGACTCCTTAGGACTATGGCAAAGTACTGAATACCAAAATGGAAGCCTTCTCTCTCCTCCGCACCTCCAAAGAGAGGTCCTCAACGTGGCTAAAGATGGAAGGGCACATTCATAGCCTATATCTTGCCAATAATTTAATATCCTCAGCCTCTCAGTTTCCGTTGATCTGGGCAAGAATATAAAAAAATGTATATAACTAAAGGCAGATCAAAGGATCCTTGTGTCAGATCTCACCCACTCTCTGAGCAGCTTGTAACAGTTTGGTGTAAAGGAAATCAAGATAGTGCAGCTGTGCTCCTGTTTAAGAACTTTAAGTAGGAGGCAGTTCGCACAGTCCAGAGTGATAAGGGGAAAGTATGGGCTAGATGAATTTTTGGCACTCAATTTAACATGATCGCCCATTAGGGTGACCAGATGTCCCAGAGGCTTTGTCTTATATAGGCAACTATACCCCTTTGCCTTAAAAAAAAAAAAAGTATCTGATTTTTCACACTTGCTAGCTGGTCACCCTGCCTCTCACCCACTCATTCACTGTTTAGCCCAGTGTTTGTCTGAGGTAGGTTTTGCATTCTTTACCCCTAGTTTCTCTTTTGTCAACTTCAGAGAGGATCAATCCCTGTTCCTCTGCTAAGAGGGCTATTTTCAGTATGGCCAACCCCAAGTGGTCAACAAGCATGTCAGACCTCCCAAAATTATGACATTGGCTTTAAAATTAATAATTGTAATACATAATAAATAATAAGTATAATAATAACCATCAATAATAAATAATAGTACATTATTTTGGGTCATTTTGGTTGCCTTCTAGTTTTTGAGCCTTTAGAGTGTGGTCAGGTCATGTTTTCAGGCTTCTCTCTGCAACCACAAGGGCTAGGAACGTTTCTTTTAAAAATGAAAACTGAGATTCCCACATAATCACTTGTCTCCAGGTGCTGAGACATCAGGAAGAACACCAAATAGCATGAGATTCACAATAAAATCATCAGTCAGTGACACAGTCAACCTCATTCCCACCTGCTCCAGTTCTGAGTCAATTATTCCCCCCTATCTTTTTCTTTTAGAGACCAATTTCTTCATATGTTATTTCCCATGACCAGACAGGGCAGTGAGCTCCTGGAAGCTGAGTAAATGGCGAGGCTGTTGCCTCTGAAGCAGACTCTGACTGCCACCAGGAGCCACTGCTGAGACCCTCCACTCCCTCTCCTCCATTACCCATCAAATGTTACTGAGAGCAGCTACCATTAATTTCCTGCTCCTTTGGAAATCAAGGAGAGTTTTCCTACAGCGCCAATGACATCCTATGGCTTGAATGGGGGAATGGAGGTAGAGAAAAGATTGAGGAGACTTTGACTGCTTATATCCCTCAGCACAGGTGAAGGACCCTAGGAAATTTTATGAGAGTTACACAGGGTAGAGTGAGGGAAGGAACACACTCCTTCCTACTGACGGGCAGGAGCACCTATATGAGCCAATCAAACAGGCAATAACTGAGTGTTGCCCTTTTGGACATGAAAACTAACTGCACTGGCACCGTGTCCAGGTTCCTCCCCCACTCTGAACTCTAGGGTAGAGATGTGGGGACCTGCATGAAAACCTCCTAAGCTTACTTTTACCAGCTTAGGTTAAAACTTCCCCAAGGTACAAACTATTTTACCCTTTGCCTCTGGACTTCCACTGCCACCACCAAACTTTATCTGGGTTCCTGAAAAAACATAGTTTGGACACGTCTTTCCCCCCAAAATCCTCCCAACCCTTGCACCCCACTTCCTGGGGAAGGTTTGGTAAAAATCCTCACCAATTTGCATAGGTGACCACAGACCCAAATGCTTGGATCTTAGAACAATGAAAAAGCATTCAGTTTTCTTACAAGACTTTTAATAGAAGTAAAAAGGAATCACCTCTGTAAAATCAGGATGGTAGATACCTTACAGGGTAATTAGATTCAAAACAAAGAGAATCCCTCTAGGCAAAACCTTAAGTTACCAAAAAGACACACAGACAGGAATATTCATTCTATTCAGCACAGCTATTTTCTCAGCCATTTAAAGAAATCATAATCTAACACATACCTAGCTAGATTACTTACTAAGTTCTAAGACTCCATTCCTGTTCTGTCCCCAGCAAAAGCATCACACAGACAGACACAGACCCTTTGTTTCTCTCCCTCCTCCCAGCTTTTGAAAGTATCTTGTCTCCTCATTGGTCATTTTGGTCAGGTGCCAGCGAGGTCACCTTTAGCTTCTTAACCCTTTACAGGTGAGAGGATTTTTCCTCTGGCCAGGAGGGATTTTAAAGGGGTTTACCCTTCCCTTTATATTTATGACACACCTTCAAAGCAAGCATTCAAAGATTACAGAGCATTTTGCTCAACACTGGAAAAGATCTGCATTAATTTTTCTTTTAACAGAAATATGCAAAACAATTCTTTACATTCACCAACGTCTTTATTTTAAACAGATAATGTTTATACTTGGATGAGACATCCACAGATGAATAATTCAAAGAACTGTCATATTTTATAGAAAATGTGACAAGAAGCATGTACTGGTAGTTAAAATTTAAACAAATTATATCCCATTATAGCACCTCTTATGTTCAGGAGCTAATTTCCAGAGAGTTTGAAGTTGTGAACACTTGTGCATGCACCTCCCCGCCTCAGTTACGTTTACCCCCCTCAGAAGTTCTAATACAACTCTAAGCAACAAAAAGTTTCTCACACGAGTGCTGTGGGGTTAGCAAATAGACCTTTTCATTTCAGTCTACAATGAGAGACAGAATTTTTCAGATCAGCAGGGAGAAGGTTCTAGCTAATTGGTTCAGAAGCAGACAATGCCCTACTTCCATATCATTTTGTGTGTGTGTGAATTAGGGCTATTAAATAATTGGTTTCCTTCGATCATGGTGTATTACATAATACTGTGCACTGAGCCTTTGTTGTGAGACATATTTATACACTGAAAACTAAGTTTCCAACAGTGCTGTTCTTGCATAACTTTCTAAGGATTAGGTTACTGTTTAATCATTGGTGAGTTGGAAGCATCCTACAAAGGAAGCCCAGAAACATAGGATGACTCTGGAAGCTACCAGGGTGCAAGTCTCCCTTTTGGTGGAACAGCTTACTTCCCTGATATGCTGGCCAGTCGTGTTGGATACAGTATGTGGGAAGATGGAGCACAGCCATTGCTCTGCCTCTTGCCTGCCTCTCTACATATGCAATATAAATTACATCAGTTAAAAAAAAACAGTTGGAATGCAGTCTCCTTAGAACTTTCTGAACATGTGATTATCTATCCCTAAAATCTAAGGCTCCATTTCTACAATCTGATCTGTGTAGACCAGAGGTGGGCAAACTACAGCCCGTGGGCCACATTCAGCCCTTGGGACCCTCCTGCCCGGCCCCTGAGCTCCTGGCCCGGGAGGCTCGCCCCCGGCCTCTCCCCTGCTATCCCCTCCTCCCCCGCAGCCTCAGCTCACTGCGCAGTGGAGCTGCAAGCTCTTGCCGGGCAGCACAGCTGCAGAGCCTTGGCCTGACCTGGTGCTGTGCGGTGGCGTGGCCGGCTCCAGCCAGGCGGCATGGCTGCCTGTCCTGGTGCTCTGGGTGGTGCGGCTGTAGCGCCGCCAGCCACTGGTGCTCCAGGTAGTGCATTAAAGGGGCAGGGAGCAGTGGGGGTTGGATAGAGGGCAGAGGCGTTCGGGGTGGTGGTCAGGGGGTGGGGATGTGGATGGGGTCAGGGTGGTCAGAGGGCAGGGAACAGGGGGGTTGAATGGAGGCAGGGGTCCCGGGGGGAAGTCAGGAATGAGAAGAGGGGTTGGATGGGACGGCGGGGGGCAGCCAGGGGAAGGGGTTCCGGGGGCAGTCAAGGAGAAGGGGGAGTTGAATGGGGGCAGGGGTCCCGGGGGGAAGTCAGGAATGAGAAGAGGGGTTGGATGGGGCGGCAGGGGGCAGTCAGGGGAAGGGGTTCCGGGGGCAGTCAAGGAGAAGGGGTGGTTGAATGGGGCAGAGGTCCCGAGGGGGGCAGTCAGGAATGAGAGGAGGGTTGGGTGGGGTGGCGGGGGGCAGACAGGGGCAGGGGTTCTGGGGGCGGTCAAGGAGAAGGGGTGGTTGAATGGGGCAGAGGTTGGGGGGGCATTCAGGAATGAGAGGAGGGGTTGGATGGGCTGGCGGGGGGCAGACAGGAGCAGGGGTTCTGTGGGCGATCAGGGGACAGGGATCAGGGGGGTTGGATGGAGCAGGAGTCCCGTGGGAGGCTGTCAGGGGGTGAGAAGCAGGGGGGGTCGGATAGGGGGCAAAGGCCGGGCCACTCCTGGCTGTTTGCGGAGGCACAGCCTCCCCTAACCGGCCCTCCATACAATTTCGGAAACCCGATGTGGCCCTCAGGCCAAAAAGTTTGCCCGCCCCTGGTGTAGACAGACTCTGATTCCCACAGAACGTCTCGCTGACATAAACGGAGCTTTGCATAGGCTTAAAGGCCCATTCATGTGGATCCAGTTGCCTTTGGTCATTAGTTATATGGTCTGCAGGAGAAAAATACATACAGTAATATATGATTTTTCTTGGGAGCATCACACAGAACATAGTTACAGAGCTATGAATGAGATTATATGGTGGTTTTACCTCCCTATACAGGGGACTTATATCATCATCTTAAGCCATGTGCAGTGCACCCATATATTATGGTGACAAGCCTGTAATAAATATTACAGCTACTTAACCATACAAAGTTCAAGCACCATAGATTGTAAGTACCTTAATCAGAGTAAAGGGCTAAGTGCTCTCAAACACACAACATGCAACTCAATCCCTTATTAATGGCACAACGCTTTTTATCAAACTTACATCAACTGTAGTCAATTAAACTGACAGAGTGATTCGAAATATCATAGCTTGGACATGGCAATCAAGCTAATTTATTTCTCATAGACTTAGTCCCCTCGTCATTTCATTTTGTAATGTTTTCCTCCTGTCATTTGATAGGAGACTACCTAATTAAGTTTTCACAGCCCTGCACTCAGGAACCATCTAAATTACTTTTTAAATGTACTTTGGATTTTTTGTCATCTAATTTGAAACTTTGTACTGATGTCATACAGCCTACTTATAAGGAATATATTCTATTGCCTTTAAATAGGACAGTTTTAAACACATGGAGCCAAATCTAGAGATCCCCTTGCTCCTTTCTCCCTCAGTCTGTAGTTAGGCAAACTTCCATTGGGTTCAGTGATAGTTTGCCAGTCTTGAGGCCTTATCTGTATTTGGGATTAGCCCTGAGTCAGGAATTGATGGCCAACAACTGGTGCAGCTGCATGATTTCACCTGTACTTCATTTTGATGGATGTCACTCAGTTTAGTCCCAAGGTTACCTCAGTGCCACACAAATTGGATGACCTGTCACTTTTCTTGTTGAAAATGATTAACATTGTAAATAAAGAGTCATGAAATTGAGGCTGAAATCCAAATTGATTACATTAAGGGAATGAATCCCACAACATTTTCAAGTTTCCTCTCATTCTGAGCCTTTGTCACATGTTATATTCCACATTTGAGCATTGGCATGTTGTAACTGCTCTGGGGAAAACCTCTAGTGTAGATAACAAAAGCCAGTTCAGCAAACCTCTGCTTGAAATCTCAAGTCAGCCAAACCAGTACGAACAGTGGCTTTCCTTGTCTACGTTTAGGGATTGCATTGGTTTGTAATTGACCACCAATGCAATAAATCCCAGTGACCAACAAGGACAGAGTAAAAGCCTCAGCATTGAGGCCCATAGTCAGAAGTTCCCCTTCCTTTGGTAACATTTACTTTGAGTTGATAACACTGTTATTAATCCTTCAGCTTTTAATTCTCTTGGGTCTTTGTTCATGTTTGTTGCCTTGGAGCAAACCTTGTTCTAAATTGCTACTATGCCCAGCACAACCATACAGAGCCACTCACGATGCACAAAGGCACTCCTGGAGCAACAACAGCAATCAAAAAAGAGTGCAATCTGCACTCTTCCTGTTCCAAACAAACTCACAAACAAGCAAGCAAACAAGGAGCAGACAAAGAATATAAGTGCTTTTACTGAAGAAACATGAAAGAACGGAAAAAGCATTCCCATAGCAAGACTGCTTCAACTCATGGGAGGGGAACCCATGACAGTAAATAGATAGTATTATTTTAAACCTTTGGGGATGCAGCCCTTATACTGAAAACTAAGCAAGCACAAATGTATACAGAAATGGAATAAAATGTCAATACACAAAGCCTTAGAAATGTATGTTCAGGCTTAAATAGGCAGAAGCCAGGGAAGCAGACTTACCGCTGTCACTGCTCTGTTGTTCCTGGGCCCTGTGTCAGTCCCAGAGTTTTCCAGTAACAGACACTATACCCTCCTCTGGGTATGCAGAGATGAATTAAGGACACATTGTCCTTTAGATATCAATTTCTGAATTCCCTTGCTTTTGTGAGTTGGTCTGTAGCCCGTTCAATTGATCAATGCATCTATGGGTTTGAGTGCTTTTTTGTCTGGGGGGAGGGAACAGGGAAGGACTATCAGAAGGAAGGTACAATTAAATTTTTAAAAGCAGAAAGGTTCTTTCAGGAAAGAGAAGAGACATTTTTCAAGCTGTAAGGACTGGGATATTCCTTCATCTAAGGCTTCCTCAAAGAAGTGTCTCATATGCGAGGACAGTTCAGAGGGTCATGTTCTCTGGTAAGGATGCCACCTAGGGAGCTAGTAGACTTCATTCAATATTGGGGTCCTCACATCACTGGTCCATTGGGGTGACCAAGGACCAAGTTTGTCCGAATGGGTTCTGTGGAAGGTTCTTGGGAGCATGTGTATAATGATCTGGTTCCCAGGACCAGTCTTCTGTCCTGTACCCTTCCCAGTCAACGAGTTATCATATCTTCCCTCTTTGTATCTGGGGTCTAGGATCTTGTGGACGAGGTATTCACCTTGGCCTTGGCCTGGTGGAAGGAGAGGTTGTTTTCGTTTGGGAAAGGAATTGACAGAAGGGTTTAGGAGGGAGACACGGAATACAGGGTGAACCTTAAGATAGCAGGGAAGTTGAGTTCAAAGGTTACAGGATTGATTTGCCTACAGATCTGGTAGGGTCCTAGGTACTGGTGGTCCAAGTTTACATAAGGGTCTGCCTGTCTTCAGGTCTTTGGTGGGTAGCCAGACCTTTTGTTTTACTGCAGATGTAGGGCCCTCCTGCTGGTGATGGTCAGCCTGATGTTTGTATGCTGTGTTGGTTACATCTAGGTTTTGTTTCAACTCTTCCTGTGTTTGGTGGATTTGATGAACCAGGAACTGTGGGTACAGTGGGCAGTGCATGGTGAAAATGGGAGTGGCAACCATAATTTGCACACACACACACAAAAAACAGGCTCATTTTGGTTGAGGCATGATCTTCATTGTTGTATCTGAATTCCATGTATGGAATCAGTGAAGCCCAGTCATTTTGGTGGTGGCTTTTGGAGCATCACAGGTATTGTCCCAACACCTGATTCACTCTTTCTGATTGGCCATTGATTTATGGGTGGTAGGCAGTTGATACATGGAGACAACACCTCTAAGAAGAAGAACACCTCCTGCCAAAACTGAGAAATAAACTGGGAACTCCAGTCTGAGGTAATGTGGTCCAGGAGGTGGTGGAGGCAGAACACACATGAGATGAGGAGATGAGCAGTATCTTTGGTGGTGGGAAGATGTGCACAGAGAATGAAGTGTGCCATCTTTGTCAGTTGATCCACTACTATCAGTATGGTATGGTATGGTATCCCTCAGATTCTGGTAGTTCAATAATGAAGTCCATTGTAATTTAGCCCAAGGTCTCAAGGGGGTCTCAGTGGGTATTAACATCTCAAAGGTTTTAGTTTGGGGAACTTTGGTATGACCACAGGCGTTGCAAGAGCTGACATAGGCCTGAAAGTCAGACCACAGTTTTGGCCACCAGAATGACTAGTGTGCCATGGGAGTGGTTTTTGCCTTGCCTGGCATAGGGGATGTCAAGGCAAATGCATAGGGCCTCCAAACAGGGGTGTCCCTGAGGGATTTAGATGTGCCCACAAATGAGGAGGAGTCCATCCTTTTGTGTGAGCTTACCCTGGGGTTCAGTGTTGGAAGTTTGGAGTGTCTGGACGAAGGGGTCACTTGGTAGGGCAGAACATATGGTCATGAGCAAATCAGATAGAGATGATCCTCTGAGGAAATGATGTGGTTTCAGGATGCAGGAGGCTCTTCTTCAGGTCCCTTAGGATCATTGGCATATTCCCCTTTGTGGGACATAGCATCTGGCTTACTGTTGCAGGAGCCAGGGTGGTAGGTGATAGTAAAATCAAACCTAGAAAAAAAAGAGAGCTCTGCATAGCTGTTCTTGGGTTAGGACTTTAGCAGAATGCAGGTGTTCTAGATTTTTGTGATCAGTGAACACCTGAACTGGGTGTGTGGCTCCTTTTAGATAATGCCTCCAGGTCTCAAAAGCCACTTTGATGGCAATCAGCTCCTTCCCCAAAATTTCACATTTATGCTTGCAGGTGTGAACTTGCAAGAACAGTATGCACCAGGATGAACTTCTGTTTCTGGGACAGCACCACACCAACGGTGACACTGGGGGCTTTGGTTTCCAGGATGAACAGCTGACTTTGGTCAGGATGTATGAGGATGGGCGCAGAGGTGAACGCCACCTTCAGGTGATCAGAGACTTCTTGGGCTTCTGGCATCCAAGAAAACTTGGTGGTTTTTTGCAGCAGAGAGGTCACAGGGGCCAGGATTCAGGAGTGGTTCCATATAAAGTAGTTCCATAGAAATTCACAAACCCAATAAAGTGCTGAATTTCTTGAATGCTTCATTGGGTTGCCCAGTCGTGAACCACTTCCACCTGCCAGGGATCCTTGTAGACCTCGTTGGCGGATGGAATGTAGCCTAAGAATTCCATGGTGCGTTGACCGAAGATGCATTTCTGCAGCTTAGCATAGTGCGCCTATTGATGGAGTCATTATAGGATTTTGCACACATGCTGGTGATGCATAACTTGGTCTTCAGAGAAAATTAGGATGTCACCTAAGTAGGTGACCACATACTGGTCCAGCATATCTCGTAAGACATCATTAATTAGATGTTGAAAGGTTGAAGGTGCGTTAGTAAGTCCAAAAGCATCCCCAGATTTTTGAATTGGCCATACCAAATGTGAAAAGTGGTTTTCTATTAATCCCTGACCGGATTCTGACTAGGGTGTATACTCCACTGAGGTCTAACTTGTTGAATACTCAGGCTGTTCTTACCCAAACCAGAGCTCTGGGATCGGGGTAGCAGGTATAAATTCTGCACTGTGATTTTATTTAGGGCACAGTAGTCAACACAGAGTCTAAGTCTAAGAAAGCTGTCTTTCTGTTTCACAAAGAGGACAGGGGCCCCAGTCATGGATGGGAAACTCTGGATCAAGCCGTTCTCCAGATTCTTGTGGATGCAGTGCTTAAGGGTGGCTAAATCAGGTACTGAGATGGAATATATTTAGCTAAACAGAATCTTGGCTCCAGGCTGTAAATTGATCAGGCTGTCATATTCCCGGTAAGGGGGTAGTATGTCTGCATTTTGTTTTTTGAATACATCTTAAAACTCTTGGTATTTTGCAGGGATTGTGACAGCTGACCCTAGTAGCAAGGAGGCCTTCCCTGTTGCCCAAGCATCTCTCCCTGTTTCTGAAGCCTGGACAAAGCGTCTGACCTGAGGTTCTTGAGGGTTGAACTTGGAAGTCAGGAGGCAGTTGTCCTGGCAAAACTCAGAATTAAATGTCATTGTGTGCTGATGCCAAGAGATATGTGGGTCATATTTCACCAACTAGGGGATTCTGCATAACAAAGGGAGGTGCAGGGATTGGAGCAGGCTGAATCAGAGGAGCTCATGGTGCTCCCCAACCTTCACCTCCAAAATTGTAGTTTTCTGACTAACAGCCCCAGAGGAAGTGGTGATCCATTGATTGTCTCAATTAAATTGGGGGCAGAGTTCAGCTGTATGGGTAAGCCAAGTACTTGAGCCATGGTAGCATCCATGAAGTTATTATTGACCTTAGAATTAATCAGGGCCTTTGGGGGGCGGGGAGAGGGTGCGGAGAGAAGTACCTATCCAAAATCCCAGAGCCAGAGTTGTAGCTGGAGTTGTAGTTGTGAGGACATTTTCAATGTGTCAGGCCAGGTGCCCAGCATAGGTTGCTAGAGGGGGCTTGGTGGAGTTTTCCCAATGTTGACGAGACTTGACCCCCTGACTGAGGCTGGGCATGGTTGTTTCCCATAACCATGTGGTTCAGAGACATAGGAGGACTAGACATACACCATGTGGCTGGTGCCACCAAAGTGGAAACACAAAGTTCTCTCGCCATCAGTGTTCCCATTCAGAATGGTCCAGTTAGGTCTGTGTTACGTCCACTTGCATGGGCTTGGGTGAGGAGGTCTTTGCAGGGGTTCTGGCAGTGCCTGGACATGCGGTGGAATCCTGATGGTTTCTTTCCTGATGGTTCCTAACATTCTGTTTGCTTTTTTGACCGCCACTGCACATTGAGCAGATATTTTCAGAGAACTAGCCACAAGGACCCCAAAAACCATTTTGTTGAGTGGTAGCAGCTAATTTAGACTCCATCTGTCATAGGATTGATACATCCTGCCATGGGGAGTCAGGCCAAGAAAGACAAAAAAACAGGGGTTACTGCTCAAGTGGCAAGAGTTCCCTGGACTGCCTCTTGCCCCTAGGGCAAGACAACTGCCACTGTCTTCAGGGCACTGTGGCCCAGTGGCTAGAGTTTATATGGCCGCCCTTGTGCTCAAGGCAGCATGGCCCAGTGTCCAGGGTCTATGCAGCTGCCCTTGCATTCAAGACATGTTCCTCAGGGTGGTGACCATACCCAGTGTGGGTGCGGTGTGGGGTTGGGGGACCCGGGCTCACCCTGTTTCACCGGGTCTTGACCCAGGGCCCTGAGGAACCGATTCTCCTGCGTTCAGGCTCGGTCACTCTCTGTACCAGTTCTATTCCCTGTGTCGTTTCCTACCCTTACTTCCAGCATTGGTATTTTCCCTGTGCGAACAAATTCTTCTCCGTCATGGATGGTGGTCCATAGGGTTGCCGCAGGGACCTCAGCATGGTTGGCTTCTGTGGACTGGAGCTCTAGCAGCTTCCTGGCAGGCACCTGCAACACATGTCCACTCTCCTCCTCAGTCAGACCAGTTTGCGATGAGCTGCTCGTTTTTATACCTTGTCTCCAGTCCAAGCATGCCCAGGAAGGGTGAGGGAGTTTGGCCTCTTCAGTCTACAGAGTGTGGTTAACCCTAAATGGGCCAGTGTGAGGTTGATACACCACGTCACACCATCATTTTGTATGTTTGGTTGGCATTAAGTTTTCCAATGTGCATTACTTTGCACATATCACTACTGATTTTCATTTGCCATTATCTTGCTCAATCACCCAGTTTTGTAAGAGCCCTTTATAACTCTTCACAGTCAGCTTTGGACTTAACTATTTTGAGTAGTTTTGACAGTCTACAAACTTCACCACCTTGCTGTTTACCCCTTTCCAGATCATTTCGGAATATGTTAAACACCATAGGTCCCAGTACAGATCTTTGGGGACCCAGCTATTTACCTCTCTCCAATGTGAAAACTGAGCATTTATGCCTATCCTTTGTTTCCTGTCTTTTAATCAGTTATTGATCAATGAGAGGACCTTCCCTCTTATCCCATGACTGCTTACTTTGCTTAAAAACCTTTCGGAGAGGGACCTTGTCAAAGGTTTTCTGAAAATCCAAGAACACTCTATCGCCTGGATCACCTTTGTCCAAATGTTTGTTGACCCCCTCAAAGAATTCTAATAGATTGGTGAGGGATGATTTCCTTTTACAAAAGCTGTGTTGACTCTTCCCCAATTTATCATGTTCATCTATGTGTCTCATAATTCTGTACTTTACTTTAGTTTCAATCAGTTTGCCTGGTACTGAAATTAGGATTACTGGCCCGTAATTGCCAGCACCTCCTGTGGTAACTTTTAAAAAAAAAATCTGCATTACAATTATTTAAATTTAGGTTTTTCAGACATTTGATTTTTTGACAAAGATTGTAATATTCTGTGGAAAGCAGATACTTTGCTCAAAAAATTTCATTGAGAATCCCAATTTTACATCAAAAATCAGCTATGATGAAAAAATTTCAACTAGTCCTCCAATGCCTGCTGGTTCCTAATGCTATTCTGACCCTTCCTCTGTGCTTCTTTTCTAAATGCTCACTGCTCTTAGGTTGTGAACTCCCATTAAAATCAAGGAGAATGTGTGAACAAATAAAATATACTGTATACAAACAGCATTTTAAGGTGTTTTAAATAGCAACCCTGTATTTCCATCCCAGAGGTGACTCATGGTGGGGACGGGCACGCAGGGTTAAGTGCCTCCCCAGATTTCTGCCAGGGTTTATATATATATTTTTTTTCTCAGGAAGTGGGTTCAGAATTATGCCCCCACCCCCACTATCAATAGTCACTTGTCGCCTCTGTTCTCTCCCTCCTGGCCTTCCCCCTCACACCCGCTGTAACACACAAGCAGCTCTCAGGAAAGGCTCATTGTGGGCTAGAGGCTGCATAATTTAAACATTTAACTGAACAATAAGCTCTCAAAAGTGGTGGTAATTAACATGGTACTTGTAATAGTTTCAAAGAAACAAAGATAATGAAGGAAATTAAGCACAGCCCTGTATGGACTAGATGGCTTAATACACATAGCTCTACCATGGACAGTTCAGTGTCCGTGCAAACTAGCAGCATGAGGGTGATGCCTTGCCTGGTTGCTTATCCAGCTCTGAGAAGATGTTGTCCATTATGCACAGGCTGGTTCTCCAGGTTCCTGAGCCTATGAAGACCTCTCTCGTACAGGCATGAGGCAGAGAGGATGGTGTGAAGTCCAAGGCAAAAGTGTTAAACTTTCAAAAGAGGATGCAGGACATGTGGATCTGACAAATGTTGGCAGCTTGTACTCACTTTCTTTCCACATGCACCTTCCTCCTTCCCTTCTATTGCTTGGTACATTCATCTTGCTTCAAGTTAGATCATAAACTCTTCAGGGCAGAGACTTGGTCGCTTCTCAGGGTGTGTTAAGTGCTGCACACAATGAAACCCCCATTCCTGCCTGGGCTTTTTGAATGTTATCACAAGACAAACCTTCCACCTAAGCTCTTCCCACACATCCGAGGACACTTGGGCCTGGTGTCTCTTGTTTCAACTCTTTTTGCATACTGTACATGCCAGCATCACACTGAAAGAAACCAGATAGCTGAATTACACCATGTGTAATCCTGTTCACTACTTCACTGTGCAGCAATGCTGCATGTAACATATCTGCTGGACATTGCCTTTGAATGGAATGACACTGTCCCAGCTATCAAAGAAGCTGCTTTGAGAGGCTGAAAGGAGAACTTTTAAAAAATAGTAAATAAACAGCTCACCAAACCTGGGCCATTTTAGTGATTATTAAATATATGAGAGTGTATTTGGTGTTTAAACTTCATGAAAACTAGTGGGATGTTACTTGCATTGTTTTCTCTTGTCTGTATCCCGTTACAATGCAGTAGCAAACATTTGCATTGTGTACACCCCTGCAACTAAATAACCCATCAAAGTAGAAAGAAGCCTTGTGGAATGCAAATGAAGAATTTTAACAGAAAAGTGCTAATTTCAAAGGAGGAGGTCACTGTGTGTGGTGAATGGAGGTCAAAGACTCAAAATGCATTCTTCATGCCCCGTCATCAAATTGTAGTGACATTGTCAGCTTGTTTTCTGTGAGAAGAAGCTATAAATGTGGACTCAAGGAAAGATCCTGAATCGCTGGACTGTTTGGCCTCTTACAGAGAAGCAGATGCAAAGCAGAGATCTCCAGAGACAATCTGGGTACCCTGAAAAGACTTTTGGGAAACTGGCAGTTTATTAAATCACTACCACCATTTGTAATTACAAACTGTGACTCATCTGTGCATAGATTTTACCTGCTTTAACCTCTCAATAACTCTCATTTCCTTTTTCTTAACTAATAAACCTTTAGTGAGTTTACTACAGAATTGGCTGCCAGCATTGTCTTTGGTGTGAGATCTGGAGTACCAATTGATCTGGGGTAAGTGACTGGTCTCTTGGGACTGGGAGCACCCTGATGTAGTATGATTTGTGGTTTAAGTGACCTTTGATCACAAAGTTCAGTTTGTCTGGGTAGCAAGATAGGCTGGAGAGTCTGAGGGAACTGTCTGTGACTCCATGATTAGACTGGTAAAGTGATCCAGGAGTTCACATTTGTCACTGGTTTGGTGAAATCTTATTATAGAACACACCACCAGTTTGGGGTGCCTGCCCTATTTCTGACAGTCTGCCCTGAGGTAGGCACTCACAGTCGTGAGTCACTCCAGACAGCATCACACATGGCACAGATGCTTTTTGCTGAGAGTTCTTGGATGCATTAATGGGATTTCTGGGCATGAATTTGCCTGTTTTCATTAACAAGTCAGAACAGACCACCAAGTTTTGACTACTGCAATCTTAAAATGTCAGATTTATTTACACCCCTGAAAGATTTGAAACTCAAGCAGGGCTAGAGTCCTTTGCTGTAGCTTAAAAATAAATATACACCTGCCAAGATATATCGCTAAGATATATGTCTGTGCAACTTCTAAAATGAAATTATCTAAACACCGAAGACAATTCTCATTGTAAACTAAATTTCAGTTTAGTTTTCAAATGACTGCAGCACAGAGTGATGGCTGAGGTAAATCTATATGGCTGTTTTGCTTTCTCTCTTAAAACATCCAGGAAAATGTTAATTCCACTGTCTGAATTGTGAAACTGAATTCAGGCACTGAAATAGATTTAAACTGCAGGAGCCATTTGCACCTGGAGGAGGCACTAAAGCTCCATTCACTAGAAAGTGCATAGGCTTCCTATCCAAAACGTTTATGATCACCAAAGCTTGAGAGAGCAAAACAGGGGAACCTCATTTAGATGCCAGTCTGGTTTGAGTTTATTTCTTTAAATGTCAAGGAACCTTTTTGTTGTATTTACCAACAAAGGCCTCTGGACATTTCTTATCATCTCGGTCTCCTTCTAGGAACAGGATTTATACAAATTAAACTGCTAGTTTCCTCATTTAAGTATTAAAGCAGAACAAAGTACTCCATGCTGTTCTCAGTTTGCCCTTGTGGGTTTCCCTGACTACCCGAGAAATGTTTCTATTCCATCCTCTCCCCTTTGCAATAGCAATGTAAATACAGAATATGTTCCACCACTTCTCCAACAGAGTGAAGTGATACAATGCAGATGTCACTTCTTTCAAGAATCACTTGCTGTTTCTTTTCTAGAGTGCTTTTAGTATATCTTTAAGTAGTGAAAGATTATTTTTCTTAGTACTAATTTAAGTTAATTTCTATTCCAGACAATACAATTTGTATAATTATTCTGTTTGGAGAAATTAATTCCAAAGATTAATGTTGAATCTAGTTGATATATTGTTGCTTTTCTAACAAGATGGGCAATAATTGCTACAGAAAAGTATAACTGTAGCTTGAACAGCCTCATATATACTGCACTATGACTAATAACTCTTTATGGAAACCTTGGAGCTGATGGGGAACAGATTTTTTAAAGATATTTAGGCACCTGAAGCTATAGATAGGCACCTAGTGGTATTTTCAAAAGCACCTAGACACCTAACTCCTATTGGTTTCAGTGGGAGCTAGGCACCTAGGCATTTTGAAAATTCCAGTAGGCACCTATGGGTACATCAACACTGCACTGTAAATCCAGATCTGTGGGACCTGGGTTTGTGGAATCAGTGGTCCAAGCCCATGCTTGAGCATCCACACTGCACTGTAAACCCAGGCTTACAATTGCTGGCCCCAGGTCTCTCAGCCATTCAGGGATTTCCTTATACCCCCTCACTCTGAACTCCCCTAACCTCACCCCAGTGGTCAACTAGTTCCAACTAATGTTGCCATTTTAATCATTTTTCAACCCCCCGCTCCGTAAATTTGACCACCCCCCTCTAATTTCAATTCTTAGGGAAAATACTGAGCCTAACGTGTTCATACTGTACTCCACAGACCTTTCGACTTGGATTGTGGCTTGAGCTGCATCCACACTGCAAAATGACAGGGCTTGGACCCGAGGCTCAGTGGGACTTGAGCTCTGACTCAGCCCCCTAGCAGGGTCCTAGGACCCAGGTCTTGAGTGCTTGCTGACTCCAGTCAGCCTGATTTGTGTGTAGAGTGAAGAGGGACATGGGTTCAATCCTGAGTCAGAACCCAGGCTTAGTGCATAGTATAGACATTCCCAGTCTTCACATGCTTAAATCCCTTTAAAAATCAGGCACTTTTGCATTAAAAAAACCAGCATTAATTGCTAGGCATCAATGACTGAGCAGCTGGCATTCTGACACTGCTACTTATTATTCCCGACATATTTGCTTCACTCTTACCGTGGCCCCTGGTTTATCTGTTTTGTTCATCTGTTGTCTCTTGTCATATACCAGTATTGTAAACCCTGTGGGGGCTGGACTGTCTTTTTGTTACATGTATAAGCAATGCCTATCACCATGGGGCTTGAGTTGAGTTGGGTTCCTTTGGGCACTACCACAAGCTCACATAGTGGCATGAAAAAACCTGGAAAAATGTGAACCCCTGAGGACTAAAACACCAAGAGGCAAATAAAAAGAATTCCAAATGTATTAAAAAAACCTCACAGTTTGGGGGAAAAGGGCAGAGTAATAATTTTTAAATGTGTGGGCTTGGAGGTACTGATATAAATAGTGAAGGGCAGCATCAGCTAGATGAGTGTCCGGCCTCACAGCTCTCACGAAGTCACATTGTCAGGGTGCTGATGGTGAGGCAGGGGCTCCAGCACCAATTGGGAAGCAGTACTTTTATAGAAATGGGCGTGGTCTCCAGATGACTTCCTGAGATATATGGGGGTTTGGGGGATAGGATCCCACTGCTCACAATGCGGAGGGGAACTGTAGTAGGATGGTCTGCCCCTTCAAGGGCTCAGGGCCAGCCAGCCTTAGTCAGTTATTAAACCCAGGAGGAAAAGGGTCAGGTGATCCCTATGAAGGTCTGAGAGAGCTCAGCTGGAAGGAGCTGCAGGAGGGAGATGGGCTCCGGCAATAGGTCATCAAGCAGGGGGATTGAAGGGAAGGGCATGTCTACGCAGCAGTCAAACGTGTGATTGCAGCTTATGTTGGCATACCTTACCTAGTTTTATTCTAATTCGCACAGATAAAAATAGCAGTGAAGATGCGGTGGCAAGGGCTTCAGCGCAGGATGTACAAGCCCACCCGGGACCCTGGGTATGTACTCGCATTGCTAGCCCATGCTGAAATCTCTACCACTGCATCTTCACTGCTATTTTCAGTCGTGCTAGCTAGACTAAAGTGAGCAGGCGTATGCCTACCGAACCTGCAATCACACTGCCGATTGCAGCACAGACATAGCCTGAGAGAGGCAACAGGAAAAGCCTCTGGGAGCTGTTTTGTTTTGATGTTAACGTAACATAAAAACAGTCATACTGGGTCGCCCAATGGTCCATCTAGCCCAGGATCTGACAGTGGCCAGTGCCAGATACTTCACAGAGAATAAACAGAACGGCATTTGGTATTCCAGTTGTGCCGTCAAGTTCCCAACAGCATTGCTGGGTTTACAATGCAGTGTGGGCTTGGAATAGACCATGTTTGTTTTAAACCTGCGGACTATTCATTTCGTCGGGTGACCTTAGCTCTTGTGAAGGGCTGTTGTGCCTAAGTTTTAGGGGGATAGGTGAATTGTGATTAATTTTTTTATGGATTTTCATAAAGAAACAGACAATGAAAAGTACTGACAGGGTGAATGGCTTACAGCGCCTCTATCTTTCCAAAGATCGCATGCTTCACGGGAGCTAATTATGCAATTAAGCAATTTTATAACTGGTCAAAGCTGCAGTATCAGACAATAACAATACTACAGTGATATGTTAAGTGGGGTAACAGTAACAAAAGAGGAGGGAGGAGGTGAGCTGGGGCTGCGGAGAGGACAAAGCAGAGGGGTGGGTGGAATGGAGATTAGCATTCTTCACGCCTTCTCACCAATTTTATCCAAATGTGTGTAGAAACAGGGTTCAAATTTCTTCGCGTTCATATGATTGCTCACTATAGTGATAAGCCATTCTTTCTTTGGCTGCTAAGGCAGGTCAGCTCCAAATATCACTGTTTTATTCTGAGCATAAGCAACTGTGCCCTGAAGGAAGGGCCTGAAAAGATTCTGGGCATGGCACTAGTCCTTCCTGGGCTGGGGCAGACAGGCCAGCAGCCTGACACATATCCTCTCCCCATATTAACCAATCTGGGGAAAACACAGGAAGGTTAGAGAGTTTTCTTCTCCTTCCTAAGTCTCTTGTTGGAAGGGAGGCAAGTCTTTATTGTGTGTTGTAACCCATTGTTTCCATCATTCCCTCTCATTTCTAGTTAAATCTTTATTCTTTCTTAAATAAAGCTGCTTTTGTTTTGTTGTAAGTGCTCACAAGTGCTGTGCAGTTTACAGGAGGAACGGCTTAAGCTAAAACTGGTAAATTGGGGTACACTGCACCTTTGGGCACTGAGGATCTGGAATTTCTTTCAGTAGCCAATATCAGGGACTGGATAACACAGACAAAGGCTTCAAGGGGAGAGTGGCTGAGGGGCTAGTGTCATCAGGTAGCTGCCACAAGAAAGACTCCCTCTCGCTGGAGGCAGGGAATAACAAAGTGACTTACAGTCCTGGACACACTGAGAACCATCACAATAATTAACGACTGTGACAGTGATTCACCTATCATCTACCGCAATGTATATCTGACGTATCAATTGACTTCAGTGACGCTATGGGTTCAGGTGAGAGGAGAATCAGACCCTCTATTTTAATTTATATATACACATAGACAGTTAGATTGTATCTTCATTACTAACTTTTACATTACTTGCTGTTTGTGGGATTAAGTTATAACCTGAACATTGTTTTAACATAGTGCTTTTGCATTTAATTTCCTAGCCTTTTTTTAAAATCTCCAGCTCTATAAACCTCACCAGTCAGCAAAGACTGCTTATCAGTGTCACTTGTAATCTGCCCACATGTGGACTTAACAAGCACCAACAGAGCTTCATGTGTACCACAATTATGTATCTGCAGATTTTGCAATGCAGTCTATCCCCGCTGCAAATCTGTACTCCAGAATCAAAGCTTCATTTCTAGCCCATGTGGTTATGATGATAACCTTGAGAATATGAGCCAATCTTAAACAGAGGCAGCACTGTCTTCCTTGTAACTTCACCCTGGAGAACATGCCAGTTGATTGGGCCATCATGTGACTGGCAGTATGACAATAACACTGGACATCATCACCCATGTGAAATTAGAGAATAATTCCAGTGGCGTTTTGCTATTAACATGTTTCATTCAGATTTACAATAAAGTTTTGTGCATAATTTAAAAGAATGGATTTCTGTTTCATTGGAGAGCCACATGCCAGAACCAAATGAAATGTGAACATGGTTGAAATCTAAAATAAGACTCATGCTTCCGATTTTCCTTGGCTTAATAACATGGCTTACTTTAAAAATAAAAGTTTTATTAATAGTTTACTAAATCCAATTATTAGTTTTATGGCAGAGACAGTCTGATCTTGTGGTTAAGAGCTCTGTCCTGCAAAGACTTATTCACTTGAATAATTTGATACATGTAAGTATCAATATACCTGTATATTCTATTGATTTCAGTGAAACTATTTTCATGCATAAAGTTACTTATGTGCAAAGTCTTTGCAGAATCAGTCCTTCCGGAAAGACTCAAAGGAAATTTGGGTTTGACTTGGAAAATGGTGTTTTTCCATTGAAAATTTCAACAAAAATGAAAAAAAACCCACCACATTTTTGTCAAAATTTCAGCAGAAAATGTTTACTTTTGGGCAATGAAAGAAGACCACACAGTCTAAAGTGGTCAGTTTTTGGCTGAAACCCCGTAGGGTTTTCATTTTCCTGCCAGAAATTTCCAATTTTTTTAAGGGCAGCAGACTCTTGCCAGGAAAATGTTTGGTTTTGTCAAAATTCCAATTTTATGTTGAAAAATGTTAAAATAGAAGGTTTTTGATCAGACCTAGTACTACTGTATTCCTGGCTTTGCCTGAATCCTGGGCATGACATTTATCTTCGCCATGCCTCACTTTCCTCATCTGTAACATAGGGGTAAATATGTTACCTACCTCAAAGTAATGTTAAAAGCGTATTTCATTAGTATATTTAAAGTATTTTGCTATCTTCTGATGGAAGACCCTATAGGGGTGCAAAGTATTATTTGCATTAACTCTTAACTAATCATTTTATTTTCTGACTAGCCCTTCACCCTTGATTCTTTTAAAAAAAGAAATGTGATAATTTGTGTGTTTCCTGTTGTGCTGGAAATGCCATTAATCATTAGGCAGCATCAAGACCATGACTGAATGAGGTTGGCATAGAGCTCTTAGTCCCTCAAGATTGTTAAAATGTTTCTTTTTTCCTCACCCTGTTGTTCTGTAATCATAACAGCTAAAGGCGATGACATTTACAGGGTTATCATTTTTTTATATACAATCAACACACTGGTGTATATTTGTTCCTGAGTACAGTTGCTGGGGCTCACTGGCTGTTTTTAGCACATGATAGGACCTGACCAAGCCACAGCTTGTTCTTCTATGCAAATCTTGCTCCTGTGTGCAAAACAAGTCCAAATCCTGAAGTCCTTACTCAGTCAATGGGACTTTTGTGAGAGTAGGGAATAATGTTTCCAAAAGTATCTAGTGATTTTGGGTGCCTCAGTTACTGGGTGCCCAACTTGAGACACTTTTAAAGGGGCCTGATTTTCAGCGGACAGATGCTCAGCACTTTCTGAAAACTGGATGTCTCAGGAGGGACACACAAACATTGGGGAACTAGTCACTTTTGAAAAATCCTACTCAAGGACTTTAGGTTTGACCCTACGATAATGAGGCTGAGGGTAACACAGTGCACATATTGTACCTTCAGTGACCATGCCTCTTCTTGGGCCTCATCCTGGTAGGTGCCTATGCTCTGACAGCATCTGCCCTTTAGATGTTTCCCATCATGCCTTCTGTTGGCGGGCAACCAAGCCTTTGCTGGGATGATCCCTGTGGCATGGAACTTGGACATTCACCTTCAGCCCCTCTCTCCCAACGTATAAAATATATATTGAAAATACTTCTTTTTCAGAGGTATTTCCTAGTTTAGACCCCAGTCTTGCAACTGGCTGCGGGTGTGTGGATCCCACATGGAAGCAATGAGTCACAGAGCCAGTTGCAGTGTCAGGGTCTTAATCACTGTCAGCCCCCATAGAAGATTCTCCTTCACCCTTTTAAAAAATGATGCTGCTTTCTTTGGCTTTTTGGCATTTGATTTTTACAGTTGTCTATTTTGTACTGATCAGGTATAGTTTTAACTTCTGATTCTTACTGAAGTTAAAGGGAGTTGATAATGCTCCGCACAGCTCAGGAGGCAATTAGTGCTTTGCCCTATGCCTTTACTTCCCTGCTGCTGCTGCAAAATCATTCCTGAGCTTCTAGTGCCTATATCGGATTTATCTCAGATCATCTGAGAGGCTAACTGTAATGAAATGCTAAATTGTATTATACGGTTCAGCCGCGAGGTGGAGCTGCATGCAACATACCTTATTTAAGCTAACCTTAGCCAGACCTGGCAGAGTGTTAAAGGATCTTATAGTGAACACACACACCTGGGGTATATTTCTCTGCGAAGGAAGCTTTGTGGTCAGTCCATATCCGATACAGAAGCCTGACCTGCTAGTAGCAGCATTGCAGCCTACCTCGTACAAGTTGTCTATGACGCTAATTATGGGTAATGAAGAGCTAGGGCTATTCTGTCCTTGGAAATTTCTTAATCAGCTACGTCTTGTGAATTCTTTACTACTTTGATGCACTGAAATTTTCACGTAACTTTATTAATAGACTATTTGTGTCCACTAGTATGACTGGAAAGATCACCTGTTAGATCCTGTTAAAGGGGCTCTGTTCTATGCATTCAGTACAGCCTGGAGAGATTAATAAGGCTGGGACTTTTCAGCTTGGAAAAGAGACAGCTAAGGGGAGATATGATTGAGGTTTATAAAATCATGACTAGTGTAGAGAAAGTAAATAAGGAAGTGTTGTTTACTACTTCTCATAACACAAGAACTAGGGGGTCACCAAATGAAATTAATAGGCAGCAGGTTTAAAACAAATAAAAGGAAGTATTTCTTCACACAATGCACAGTCAACCTGTGGAACTCATTGCCAGAGGATGTTGTGAAGGCCAAGACCATAACAGAGTTCAAAAAAGAACTGGATAAATTCATGGAGGATAGGTCCATCAATGGCTATTAGCCAGGATGAGCAGAGATGGTGTCCCTAGACTCTGTTTGCCAAAAGCTGGGAACGAGCGACAGGGGATGGGTCACTTGATGATTACCTTTTCTATTCATTCCTTCTGAGGCACCTGGCACCGTCCACTGTTGGAAGACAGGATACTGGGCTAGATGGACCTTTGGTCTGACCCAATAGGGCCATTCTTATGTTCTTATGGAGTGCCCATCCTACTGTCTCCCAAAGCAAAGGCAGGATTGGATGGATGAGAATAATTTAAAAAGTGCCTTGCTGAACTGAGAGAGGGTTTTTTCCCCCCTTGTGGTGCTTGTTATACATGCATATCTGTATCGACCTAAAGAGTGAAGCAATAAGGAGAGAAAGATGTATGCTTCCTAGCAGTGTAGCTATACTCTCCAGGTTAACTTGTGCAACACTGTTCTCTTCAGTAGATGCAACTAGTGGCTCTTGGCAGGCTCCACTCCATCTTGACGGTGTGATGATGACAACTTTCATTGTGTATCTGGAAGATATGCTTTCCTTGCTTCTCATTGGATATCACAAATTTCCCTAGAAACCTTCCAAAGGAAATTAAATGGGATTCTACAAGGCCTGTTTACACAGATGACAGTTTAGTTGATGGGAAGTCAGAGGGAAAACATAATGAAAAACTGAAATAAGTTGTGAAAGCAATTGAGGGTGCGCACAAGAATCAAATAGAGAAATGCATGCTACAGCAAACCAAACTACAGGTCTTAGGTCATGTAATTGGTGAAGAGGGAGAAGTCAGAGCTGTAGTTAAAGTGCTTCTATCTAAAAATATCCCAGAACTGATGTAGTTCCTCTACATCAGTGTTTCCCAAACTTGGGACACCGCTTGTTCAGGGAAAGCCCCTGGCAGGCCAGACCGGTTTGTTTACCTGCCGCGTCCACAGGTTCTGCAGATTGCAGCTCCCACTGGCCATGGTTTCATGGCCATGGGAGCCACAATCGGCCAAAGCTGCAGACGTGGCAGGCAAACAAACCGGCCCGGCCTGCCAGGGGCTTTCCCTGAACAAGCGGTGTCCCACGTTTGGGAAACACTGCTCTATATGATTACTAGTCTGGAGAAAATTATACCTAGTCTGTCCTCAAAAGTCCAAGTTCTTTATGAACTGCTTTATTTCACGTCTCTGTGGGTGTGAAATAAAGCACAGAATGTACTTTTGAGGCTATGAATAAACTGTTGCTCCCACCCCCAATACTGGCATATTTTGATATTTCTAAGTCTGCCGCTATTTCAACAGATGCCAAAAGCTGGGGTCGTGGAGAGTGCTACTTCAGTTACAAGGAGATACCTGGGAGTCTGTAGCCTATAATGCAAGACAATTTTCAGACTCAAGCCCAGCTATGCCCAAACAGAGAAAGAATGTTTGGAGGACGTATGGGCTTGCAAGAAGTTAACAAGACATTTGCATGGTCTTGATAGCTTTAGGCTTGGGACATACTACAAGCCCCAGAAACTCAGGATGAGAGACAATAAAAAAAATGGAGCCCTTTTTCATTACTACTTTTGTGAAAATAGCCTTTTTTTTTTTGGAAAAATTTTGAAATTTGAAACTTTTCAACTGGCTCTGCTGTTACTGAAGCACACGTGTGTGTAGTTTGGAATGGGTTACCAGTGTCACCACAAAAACCAGAACTGATTCAAGTGGCCCATAGGAAGAGTACAACTATAAATCGTATCCAAACGTATAGGACATGGTTACCTCAGGAATCCTATGTTCGGCCTATAATTTACATGTAATGAGAAGAATTGTCCATAGCTGGTCTGATTACCTGTGGCATTAATATTATACTTGCACAGTCCTTTCAGGACAATGTACTGGAAAGTATATATGAGGGACACAGCCAGGCCTCAAAAAATGTTGCAATGTTGTCAACCTTAAAGGTTAAAAAAATCCCCTTGTCCTCTATACTCTCGCTCAAAGAATACAGAGTGAAGATATGCCAAATCTAAGAGGACTCAGTTTTTCTTCTTTAATCATCAGAATCCAGTTTATCCAAACTTAAACTAGGAGAGCTAATTCTGATAAAAATGGACGAGGTAAAATATAGGTCGCAACATCAGCTGTTGTCATTGAATATAGCTATACCCCAATAGCCTCCATAATTAAGCGTGATCAAGGTACTGAACCCAGACGACATGTTCTGCTGGTTCCAAACCTGGTTGAGAAGAGTTCTAAACCTCCAGCGCCCTTGGGATGTGGTAAACAAACTTAGCCAGCTGGGTGAAATTCTCCGGAAGAGCAGAAAGCGAACACAGCTGGAGGAAGAGTGTAGCTGATGGCTCATCTGGACAATTTGTTGTTGAATATTGATTCTTGGTAAAGATTGTTCTTACAGCAAAGCATTTGCTAAGAAAGAGAGGATCTGAGGGCATAGGGATGGTTTCTTCAAAATTATAATTCTTTACCATTATCACATGACTGATTTGATGACAGCCGATCACGTGTGCTGATTTATCTGAATAAGAAATACATTTAATTGTTTAAGATCCTTGGAGAAGTAATTGGCGTCTACCAAATTAATATCAGGACTTACATAAAACCTGGCCATTTCAATTCTGAAAATAAAAAGATTTTTAATCTGAAAAAAGAAATTTCTGTTGTGTTATTTCAACTGATTTAAAAGCTGAATTAAGATAAATACACCCACCCACCCTGAATAAAATTCTCACCTCTAATGTGTTCATTTATTTCCTTGTTCATGCTGATTAATGTCCACATAAATTGCTTACACAAATCAACCGGTGTGCCCCTGCAGTCTCCAAATGAAGGAGGGTAGCCTAGCAACCACTCAGAGACTAATAATACTGCATTTTGACCAAGAGTCCTCCAAACAGATGCAAACACATACCCTTATCTGCTCTTTTTTTATTACCTCAAACTCTCATGCTGGCAAATAGGTCAACACAATACCATCCTTGGCAATTGCCTTGAAATTTACCCTTTGCATATTGGTCTGAAACAGCCCTCAGCAGCCACCATGCTAAATTGTCACTCTTCTGCAGGAGCAATTGTTAATTCAGCAGTGGGGCAAACAGTAGCCTGGCAAGAAATGTGGCAGCAGAAATGACGACAGTGGTATCCCAGCAAGAAATAACGGGAGCAGCGCATCAGGTGAAATGGTTTTATGCCACACTTTGCCCAGCAGTCTGAAGGTCTATTTCTGTTCACTAGATATTCTGCTGCACAGACTCTATTGACGCTTCCTTGTGCACTTCCTACTAAGCTACAATACTGCAAAAAAAAGTCAAAATTTACCTTAATTCACACTGTTATCATCACTACACGGAGATGCAATTTAACTTGAACAATATTGAATGCATCCGATGAAGTGAGCTGTAGCTCACGAAAGCTTATGTTCAAATAAATTTGTTAGTCTCTAAGGTGCCACAAGTACTCCTTTTCTTTTTAATAACAGGAAGGAAAGCAAAGATAGAGATGTTAAAGCCATTTAATAATGGTCAAAATGTTATTGTCAACAAACGTGGTTTCAAGAATTTTTTTTTGTGGGAAAATGTGATTTTTGTCTACATTGATTTTTGATGACATTAAAAAAAATTTTTTTGACTTTTTTTTAATCTTGTGGAGAAAAATGTCACTGCTGTTATTTACTTTTAGTGGTCATCCCCACCGCCTGCCTTTCCCCCCCCCCACTTGGTGAGATGAAAAATTATTTTTTAAAAAATCTTTCATTTTTAAATTTGTCGTGAATTAACTTTAGTTAATGGAAGGTAAGAGGGCTAATCTCCCTTTGCTAATTCAACCCTCACCCAGCATAAGCATGGATATTAGAGAAGAACTTCTCCCTCTAATCCTGTTCTCAGTGCTAATATGGATGACTGGGACACATTTGGCTTCCTACTGTCTCTTCCACCTTTGCTGACTGCCAGTCCAGATATCCCACATATAATATAAATATTAAATTGAATGCAAAGGAGAAGGTGATCTCAACAGATGGCGCCAGTTGAAAGGAAGTAAGGGCAGCATGATAAGGCAACTAATTAAACCAACTAATTAAGACAGATCCCTTAAAATTGAAAGGTACCTTCTCAGGAAGGGTAAGTCTCTTGCCTGCTAAATGGCATAAATGGATTATCTAAATTTTCCTTTCACGGCACCAATTCCCTAGAGTAAGCTGCGAACTAAGGATATGGCCCTGAATTTATTTTTTGCACGTTTTCCTTCTTTAGTTCTGTGTGTTTGAAATATCATACCAATTCTACTCCAGACTTGTGAAAGTTCACGAACTCTGTCCCCTTCTTACTTTACTGAATTTAATATCTTTCATTCCCAGGATGCTTATTGGCTTCTTGTGCCCAGCTATCATTTAAAAGCTCTGAGGACAAAAGTCTGTTCTGTGGCTTCTGACATCTCTAAAGGAAACCTTTCTCATTGTAATTTGCTCCTTTCTCCCACTTTTAAAACTCTCACCCTGTCCATTTACTGATGTTTTCCAATAACTGCAATGATTTCTCATTAATAGTTTGCTGAATTTGCATGTTGTCAGCATATAGCACATGGGAAATATGCTGGATGTTTTCTATTGATTATAGTGTATAAGGGATTTGTCATATGGGCACCTGGTCAAAGTATAATGCTAAAGGGAAGGGTTAATCTTTATTCTAAACTGTATAAAGAGAGGCAGTACTTTTTCTTCTCTTTTATCGATGCATGTGTAACTGCGGCAGTGGTGAGTAACATGTCTATAAATGGGTCCTGGTGAGAAGTAAACATCATGTGGTCTCCAGTTTGGAAGCTTGTTGAGTGGGAGGCATTTACTGCATCTTTGGGCTCGCAGCACGATTACTCGTTTTCTATTAGGAACATATTTGGTGCTAATAATATGCACCTTTTTTGCATATCCATGCCCCTCCTAACCTCAGAGGCTAGGAGGGGCATGGATAGAGATTGATCATGAAACTTTAATTCAGCCTCCTAACACATATGCATTAGGATACAGTCTTTAACTACATAAGTGGGCCACACATACATTCCTCTATATTATAGTGCCCCTCCCCTTCTAACTCTACAATTAGAAAGGACAGTTCCATGTTTTTAGCATTAAACTTGGCCATTTCATCCCACAACATCCTGAAATGCAACATACAAGATTTCAGCCCAAACACAGATTTATTTCCCTTTTTAAAAGATTCCTTCTCTCACATATTTTAGTCACTTACAGTTTGGTAAATTAGCAAAATGTATTGACAGTTTGGCATCATTGCTGCTGCATTTTAGAATGTAATTTTTAATCCATTGCCAGTTAGTCAGTGTTCTGCTTTTTGGACGGGGGGAAAAGATACAGGAGAGATTTATGTCTGAAAAAAAAAATCTGAGCATTTGCAGGTCAGTAATGTTATTACAGTGTATTTTGTAAGTTTGTATCAATGTTCGGTGTTACCCAGATTAGATCACTTCCTATTTTCAAACGCCCCTCATTGAATTTGTTACAAGATTAGCAAACTACAATTCTCACTCTTGTTCCCATTGAAATCAATGGCAAAGCCTTATTGACTTCACTGGGAGCAGGATTGGGACGCCAAGAATCCTGTGATTTTTAGAATGAAAAAGTAGAGGGTCTTGGGGGTAGGAAGGGACATGAAGTCCAGGATTCAGGAAAGCATTTAAGCATATGCTTAAGACCATCCCTAATCAGGACAGTGCTTAAGCATGCACTTAACTTTAAGCGTGTGTTTAAATCCTATTGATTTATTTTAAAATGATCAGAGTAGCATGATGAAAGGTGGGAGATGATTTGAGTGGCACAAGAGATACTGGTAGAAAGGCTACAGCAGCTGAAAAATAACCAAGGGAGTATAAGTATGAAAATTATTAATGCACCATCTAGTATCCTAGTTTTGAGTTCAAACACTCCCATTGATCTTTGTAGGAGTTTGTATTCTAAAAATAGACTGCGTTTGGGACCTGAGAGACAGCAAATTGGAGCACAAAGAGAGAGTTCAGAGCAGATTGGAACCCCACAAGGAGCTAAAAGAGGGGTTAGTAAGCAAGGAAACTCATTTGGCAATAAGTAACAATTCTAGAGAGCTGGGAGAGCATTGGAGAGTAAGGTAATTGTAACAAATATAGCAATTTCATGCAATATCTTTGGGAGATCTTACTATATTAAATTTATGTGGGCCAGGGATTGTTTGTAATTCCATGGGGAAGGTGATCACAGGCCTTTAGGAACTAAGAAGAGTGCTGGGTGATTAGACAAATTCACTCAGGTTGTAATGCCTCCAGAGAGCTACCACCACCTGGAAAGACTTGTATACACTGGTTCAAACTGGATTCTCCAGAGACCAACAGAGAAAGAAAGGACTTTTGGATAAACAGCCTGAGTTTAAATGGACTCAGGGCCTTCTTTCTGATCCAGCAAACTGAAGGACCTATTGTCCCAGGCAGCGGTAGGCAATCCTTGTGGAAGGTTGGAAGGGCTGACACAGACCAGAGGCTTTGTGGGAGCTGGGGTGAGCTCTGATAAGCTTATTAGCATTTGTGTAGGTTCTCTGTATTGCTTTCACCTTAAGAATAAACATACTTGCTTAGAAAGGGCTGTGTGGTAACTTATAACTATGGGTAATTAACCTGTTCCAGAAAGAAAGCAAAGATCAGGCAGTCTGGCTCGCTAGGAACTCACAGTGTAAGCAGGGTACTGTGCAACTTGGAAAAACCCTGGTCATGAGGGGGAGAGATGCATGTCACTGCCCAGGAGAGGTAACAGCTGAGGAGCTGTGAGCCTAGAGTGGGAGCCCTTGCTGGACCATTGAGGGAGAATACAGGTGCAGTTGCCCTGAACTGTGACAGTAATATTATTAGCGTTTGTTAATTTATGAAGCATTGCTCAGAACCATCACAGCAATTCACTAAATTAAAACAAATTAAAACATGAAGAGCTTGATTCTCCACTCCATCTACACAGTGGGAATCCTCGACTGGGAGGCTCTGGCTGAGTTAGGCTCACTATGTATTTCATAAGTGGTGCAAAGTGAACTTGGTGGAATAGAGCTCAAACTGGGGAATAGAGCTCAAAGAATTTAAAATGTTCAGTAAAAAAAAGAAAAGAAAAGAAAAAGAAAAACTCCTGCAAAGCATATAGATTGCTGGCATGATGCAGTAGGGGGAACAGTTTGGCCTAGTGGATAGAGCACTGGATTGGGAGTCAGGAGTCCTGACTCTGCCACTGACTGGTTTTGTAGTATTGGACAAGTCGCTTCACCTATCTGTGCCTCTGTTTCCCCTCCCAAATTTTTATCTGTCTTGTCTATTTAGACTAATAAGCACTTCAGAGCAGAGACCCACTCTCACCGTCTGCTTATAAAGTATCTAACACAATAAGGCCCCAGTTGAGACTGGGGCCATAAAGCAGTACAAAAATAATATGAATAAATTTAAAGCTTTTAACTTTGTCTGGCATATGCTGTTGATTTCAATGGAAGTTGAGAGTCAAAGGACTGGATTTATAAGCAAGGGGCAGAGTTATGGTGTGGGGAAGGTCCTAGGAGCAGATGGAGGAACTGAGCAAGTGACTGAGGTGACCCAAGCAGTCAAACTACTTGGATATCAGTAGCATATTAATACTGTACATGGCAGCATGTATTTTTACTTTACAAACTCCCATCAATATCAGCAGAGTTCAGCTTACACACACAGAATAGTAGATCTTTGGAGGAATATAAAATGATATACATACCTGATGATTGGGTCTAAATTAGCTGCTACCACTCAAGAAAAAGACCTTGGAGTCTTTGAGAAGATGTTTTCAGAGAACTATCCACCATGTGCAGCGGCAGTCAAAAAGGCTAACAGAATGTTAGGACCAAATAGGAAATGAATAGACAAGAAGGCAGAAAATATCATCATGCCACTATATAAATCCATGGTATGCCCACACTTTGAGTACTGTATGCAGTTCTGGTCACCCCATCTCAAAAAAGATTATTCGAATTGGGAAAAGTGCAGAGAAGGGCAACAGAAATAATTAGGGGTATGGAACAGCTTCCAAATTAAGGTGAGATTAAAAAGACTGTAACTGTTCACCTTTGAAAAGAGACAACTGGAGGGGGGGGGATGATGGAGGTCTATAAAATCATAAATGGAATGGATAAAGTGAATAAGGAAGTATTATTTACCCCTTCCCATTCCATAATTATTAGGGGTCGCCCAATGAAATTAATAAGCAACAGGTTTAAAACAAACAAAAGGGAGTACTTCCTCACACAACGTGCAGTCAACCTGTGGAACTCATTGCCAGGGGATGTTGTGAAGGCCAAAAAGCATAACTGAGATCAAAGAAGAATGAGAAGATCATGGAGGATAGATCCATCAATGGCTATTAGCCAAGATGGTCAGGGACACAACCCCATGCTCTGGGTGTCTCTAAACCTCTGATTGCCAGAAGCTGGGACTGGACAACAGGGCAAGGATCACTCAGTAAATTACCCTGTTCTGTTCATTCCCTCTAAAGCATCTGGCACTGGCCACTGTTGGAAAACAGGGCTAGATGGACCAATTGTCTGATCCAATATGGCCATTCTTATGTAATAGAGTAGAACTGAGAAAATAAGTGAGGCTCAAACTGGTGTAAGAGGGAGTTAAGGGAAGATTAGAGTGGGGAGATGGACCACAGGGGAGCTTTCTGACTTGCATTGACATCATAATGGCTCCTTTGTAGTTGTGCGGACAATGGAGATCCTCCTTTCTGGAAATACAATATTACTGAGTAAGATGTTTATTATGCTATAGTGATGTTAAAAATCTGACTCGAGCCCATTAAACAAAGGAGCTCTAGTTAAAGCAGCTGCTCAAGCTTTATATATATAAAACAGTATCTTACACACTGGGCATAAGCTTTCGTGAGCTACAGCTCACTTCATCGGATGCGAAAGTTTATGCTCAAATAAATTGGTTAGTCTCTAAGGTGCCACAAGTACTCCTTTTCTTTTTGCGAATACAGACTAACACGGCTGCTACTCTGAAATCTTACACACTGGCATCTTTCAACTTGAAGGATCACAAAATACTTTATAAATTAAGGGCCAAATTATGCTATTAAGTGTACAGAGCCTGGCTTGCGCCGATGTCAGTAAGAGCCCTGCATGCATATCTGAGGATAGGGTTTGAACGAATATGTCCCCAGAAGTATTTTCATTCACCTATGACTGAAAAGCATCCACACCTCTTCACATTCAGCAAGTCACACAGCAGGGAACTGAAACTGCAGGGAGACTATATGTGGGCAGAATGTAATTACCCAGGTTGGAAGGCATGTGTGTTTGTGTACTGGGAATCCACCAAGCAGACTTTTAAAATTTTGATGTTATTTTTGTCATTTTACGAATATAACAACTTGCAGGTGCAAGAGATTTCAGTAGTCAGAGCTCTCAAACCAACAGTGTCTTTCTGGGGCTATGTAACGCTTGAATGGACAAATTCTAGGCACAGTCCTGTGTAAATCTATTGTAATTCCACCAACTTCAGTTGTGTTTCTCCACATTAACACTGGTGAAAGTGAGACCAGAATTTGAAAAGATGTCCAACGAAAGTCATCTGTCTGTGGGATGACTTGAAGGAAATTCAGGCTGAAATGAAGTGATAGGCAGTGGATAAATGTACTAAGCCATACTGAGATGTGATCAGGCTGCTTTGGTTTCAGAGTAGCAGCCGTGTTAGTCTGTATTCGCAAAAAGAAAAGGAGTACTAGTGGCACCTTAGAGACTAACCAATTTATTTGAGCATAACCTTTCGTGAGCTACAACTCACTTCATCGGATGATTACTGTAAGGGATAAACAGCGTTTGAAACATTCTGGGAAAAATTCCTTACCTTGCTCTTTTCGACAACTAATTTATTTTCACCATTTCTTAATTAATTTGACTTCTTTTCCGAAAAGTACATAACATGTCCAAACTATCAGTATTAGTCATGTGGGATTATTTGATATAGCACTTCTATGTCCTCTCTTATTTGTCTCTGCTGTAAACTGATCACTCCCAGTCTCTCTTCCATTCTTGTTCCGATTGATAAAGGCCCCCACATCTTAGGAAGAGCAACAAAACCAGTATTTATGTAAAATATTGTGAGCTACAAACCGTGGTCATTTTTCGTGGTGCGATGACTGTTTAATTTTCTGAGAAGTTTAGTAAAAGTTTATTGAGTGCAATAGAGTTTACACCAAATACAGGTATTAAACCAAAGTTTACACCAAATACAGGTATTAAAATTTTACTGATTAAACAAATATCCCAAGAGATCAACTTTCCTGCATTTCAGATCTGGTATTTCCTCATTATTGACCTGATCTGTATGACTGAAATCAATGGTAACACTTCCCTTAACTTCAATGGGGACAGGATTAGACCCTCTGCAGGGTTATACCTTAACCTTAACTATTCAGGAGGAAAAACCTGAGTGCCAGCAGCAGCCGAAAAATCAAACTGTTAGGATGTGCAAAAATAGGGCAGAAAATATTTCATCATACACTCTCACCTACAATAATGTGTTCAGCGCTGTCAGTCAAAAAATATACAGCAGAAATAGAAGGGTGTTGAGAGAAGTGGCAAAAATAGAGGCGAGGAGAAACTTCCATATGAAGAGAGACTCAAAAAGGTTGGGGCTGTTTAGAGAGGCAATGAATAAGAGGGATATGATAATTGTGTAAAAGCTAATGAGTGGCATAGAGAAGGAAAATTAGGTCCTCCCATTTACTTTTTCTCATAGTTAAAGAGCCAGGGGACATTCACTGAAATTGAAAGGCAACACATGTTCAACCGATGAAAGGAAATACTGGGCGGGGGGGGGGGGGGGGTTATATTTACTCAATGCATGTTTATTATTTATCCTGTGGACCTCATAGCCACAGGATGCCATAGTGGCCAAGACCTTAGTCAGATTCATTAAAGGATAAGACAATTCGAAGAATCATGAGGACATCCACAGTTTCATTAGACAGATGTGAACTGTGGGTTGAGGAAGGTACCACATCAAAATGATGGTATTTTACACCCACTTTGTATTCCACTCTGCACAGATGTAAATGACTACACAATGTGCAAGGCAAATTGCAGATGCAAAGAATATATGTTCAGTAAGAACTTACATGAACTTTCATGATTTCACAAAAAATATCCACAAATACAATGGTAAATGATACATTTCTTGTCTTTTTTTTTTATCTTGCAGATCTGAAAAGAGAAACAGAATGAAATACAATGCGTGCAGATTATTGAAATATTTTATATATTTGTACGAAGATTATGAACTTCCTAAATACAAGATACTCCATAAAAATGTCCTCTTTGTACATTTATATCCCTTTCTTGTTGTCTATTTTGCATAATGTAAAAAGTACTGGTGACATAACGCAGCACAAAACAGAAAGTGATGAACCTGTACATATTCAGGAATAAGTTTGATTTTATGAGCAGAGAATAATGTAACTCATAGTTTGAGTAAAAAAAAAAATCAAATAAACCATTTTTCCAGGGAGAAAGGTCTTCTTACTAGTTGAATTTTTTCTCTTGCTGTTGAAAATAGAAGCTATTGACATAACAGTTTCATGGATAAAATGTTTTAATGAAAGCGCAGATTGCAGACTTCGTGAAAGATAATCTATTCCATGCTTTACTTTTACATATTAATTATTGGTTAACGGGTGGGTTTGAAATTCTGTAAAATAGAGAGTTAAAGTACAGTGAAAATCTTCACGTATGCTCTTTGAAGATGAGTTCATCCTATATTCCTCCTTTGCTATAGAGCCACAGTATTTTCTTTTGCCTAAAAATGTAAAATGCACTGTTGGTCAGATATTTATGCATTGCTTTTACATTGTACAGAACTTGGTGACAGAAATGCGAGGTAAAAAGATCCTTAAATAGACCCTGATTCAGGAAAGCACCTCTGTTCAGGAAAGTTCTTAAGCACATGCTTAAAATTAAGCACACACTTAAGTGCTTTCCTGGAATAGAGGGTCTTAAAACTCAATCCTGCAACCTTTACTGAAGCAAATAGTCCCACCAATCTTGATTCGACGACTCACCTGAACAAAAGATAAAGAATCAGGCCCTTAAAAGGTGATATAAAATACTGTCTCCTATATATTTTTCCACTGTATTAATATTGCACAGAAATTGAGTATGATCAAACAGGACTTTAAATATTATGATAAAATGTGAAACCCACATGCTTGTTTTATATGGAATGTACATAATGAAGATTGTTTAAGGCATATTCTATTTTTGGAAATGAAATTTTATTGTTGGAGAAATTCAATACATTGTATTTCCTTGGTCTCGTGTCATTTACTCACTGTGGAGGGACTGTTCTGGTAATGGTATTCATGAGTTTTCTACCAGTGACTGTACTTGTTCTACATGCAATGAAATCTGCCTGGACTGCTTGTAATTTATTCTATTCAAATAAGGATAATTATTCTGGTTAGAAAACAGGTTTACAACGGAATGTTACTAACAGTGACATATGTTTAATGCACGCAGCAGTTTCTCATTTGCTACATGACAGGATACCAAAGTCAGCCACTAGTATCCTTACATTTTAAGTCATGACAGATAATATTTGCATGACTCTATACAGGATTCTCAGTCACTTCAACTCAGGAAAAAAGTACATGCTTGTATTTTTGCTTTAAATATGCAATATCAGTGTAGTTTACTAGTTTGCTTTACCCTGTACATGTGTAGCTAATTCCCCTTTATGCACTGCACAGCCCTAAAGCAAGAGTGTCTAAGGTGAAATTAGAGGAAGTGTCAAGATCCAGACTGCAGCAGGCGCATCTTTCATTGACACATTGACAAGATTAGCATGCCTATTTGATCAAGAAAGAACAATTTCCCATCTGCTGCGTTATCACTCACTGCAATGCAAAACATTCTCTGGAAAAATGTCATCCTTTGGATTTTTACACAGTCTCCAACTGCTCACAAAATTCTCAAGTTGGAGATGTTTACTTTGTTCTATTTCCCAGGAATCTCAAGGCATGGAATTTTAAACAGACCACAAACATTCATAGCTGAATAAGATACAGATATGCATATTTCCCACTATTTTGTGATCTTTTCCTGTCTATAATTAATGAACAAATTCAATATTCTTTGCTAAAGTCCCAGGTTATCTCATCAACGCTCATGTTCTATTACTTAATATCTAACTTCCAGAAAGAAGAGGCTACAACAAGATGGAAATGGGCCTTTGAAAGAAAGGAAAGGTGGATTGAAAGTAAATGAACAGAATGCACAGATCCTGGAATCAGAGATATGGTATCAATTTTCTATTTTGAGCTACACCAGTTTCTATCACTACTGTAGTGATATGCATTCTTTTACTGGAGCTGGTAAGAATTACTTGTAAGTGTTTTAATGTGCACAGCAAATGTAGGTCATGCCAGAATGAAGGTTGCCTGTGCAATCTTAATTCCGGCCGCCTGTGTACATGCATTATGCTACAGTCTTTAATTACCCAATCACATACCATTTTTTTTCCAGAGGACTCTGGCCTCAATTAAGTGATCAATATCCATCCTGTGCACTAAATAATTAAATATTTTGTTTTCTTCTTGTTGCGCTGAAGACAGAATTATAATTTCCTCATGGGCTTTTCTGCGGAGCTCCTCATTATAGTATCTGACCACAGCATCACCAACAAAAATAAATGTATTTTCACAACACCCATGTGAGGTAAGTGCTATTAGCCCCATTTAACAGGTGGGAACTGGGACACAGAGAAGTTAAAGTCAAAAGTATCCACTAATTTTTGGTGCCCAATTTGAAATGCTGAAGACCTGATTCTTTACTTAGCATTACAGTGTGTTCAAACCACAGCTCCTAGCTGTAGCTGTGAGAGTTCAGCACTTCTGCAAGTCAGACCAAGAGTCTCAAGCCAGGCATCCAGAAAAGGAGCATCACATCAGAGCTCTGTGGCAGAGGCAGGGATAGAATCCAGTTCTCCAGGGCAGTATTCAGCTTCCTTAACCATGAGCCCCATCCTTTCTCTTTCTGCAATCCCCTGCCTCATTCACTGCAAACCTTCCAGCTTCTGCAACAAATGAAGCAAAGATCCTTCAGAGAACAGCCTCTTTTACTATACAACTCTGATTCATCCCCAGAGCAGGGCCATCCTGTGTACTGAATGAGACAGAGGTCTCATGTGATCATGTACTCACCTCCTTCCCCTACTCCTCTGGTCTCCTTGCCCAGCTAGTCCCAGTTTCCCACCTGGCTCCTCAGCCAGCCTCAGTCTCAGCCGTAGCTACTGGCTTGCAGTCTCCCTTTACTATTGCTGCCCCGGTTCCCAGTACCAGTCTCCCTCTAGCTCTCAGTCTGCCTTTCCCCCAATTCCCAGTGCCATTCTCCCTCTGCCAGCCTCCAGTCCCAGTCTCACCCTCAAGCTCCTTGTCCCAATCTACCATCTGCACAAATCTGGCTTTTATCCCTTCTGCATGTTAGGCAGCTTCCTTCTCCACACTGCCTGAACCCAGAAGGAGGGGCACTGAGATCACAGGAGAGACTGCTCTCAGTTCAGGTTGCCAGGCCCAGACTCAGGATAGCCCACAATGGCCCAGCGCTGTAATTGCTGGGAAAGCCCTTGTCAGCCTGGACAATGTGGACAGTTTTGGGGAGTAATTTAGCAGCTATAAACTGAGAAGTCTCTATTGGGCACGTGAAAACTGTGGTGTTTCAAAGACTTATAATTTTCAGTTATATTTGGGTGGATTTCCACAGGGCTGCGGTGATGGGGGTACAAGCCCCACACTGGTGAGGTAAGGGCCAAAGAGCAGCTCTGGGCTCAGAAAGCTCTGCTCCGTCTCTCCTGCTGAGCATGCTCACAGTGGAGGCGGAGGTCAAAAGGGAGCAGCTCATCTCAGTCTGGGTGGACAGAGCAGGAGAGCAGTTGTGTGTTGAAGGCTCCTGCTGAGAAGCTACTGAGGCCCGAGGCGGCTGGGACCAGGCCCCACTGCTGGGCCACTGCAGGCCCTCCAACCATGGAGGTGGATGACGACAAGCTGCAACTGAGAGAGGAAGACTCTCTAGAGTGCTACCAGAGAAGACTCCAGCAGGGACTCAGAACCAAACAAGCAGCACCAACAGAGAAACAGAACCTGGGGTAGGAAGTGGCCCATGGAGCAAGCCTAGGGGTACCCGCCCTCCAGGCCACAGAGTGTGAACTACTATTTACTGGCCCCTGGGTTGGCACCTGGTGAGCAAGGAAGGCCCAGGTTCCCCCGCCCCTGACCACAGACATTCGCCCCTGGGCGAGATAGCCATGGACAGTCACTGCTGGGCTACTCGGCCACTGACCCCCCCACCACTAAGTGATATGGCACAGAATATAACCAGTAGACAGTACTGCTGGGCTTGGGCCCCAACCCTTCTCCAGCCCCTCACTGACAGACCAGTGAAAGGCACATCCCTGACGCAAAAGCCATTTCCCTATCAAATTTCAAGTCCCTGTTCCAAAGCACAGGGATGCTAGAGCTTTTCAAAGAAAAGATCACCAGAATTTCTGAACACGTGAAAAACAACATGTTATTCCATAGCCTCATTTTCAGATATGGCTAAACGATTTTGGCTGAAATTTTCCAAAAACACCAGATACCCAGCCTGGAAAACTTAAGCCCAAACGCTTTTAGTTTAACAAAGTTATCAGCAGAGCCCTATGACATTTTTATTTTATTTTAATTTTTGTTTTATTTCATTTTATCATCCCTGGGGGAGGGGAGGACAGGTTCTGTCTCCAGAGGGGTGAAATGAAATTCCTGAAAAATTCCCGGTGAGGAGGGGAAGCTTGAGATGGGGTTTGGAGAGTGAGCCCACCCTCCCCTCACCCTGGGCAGTGGCATCTCCTGTGTCCCACGGCATTAGGCCTGGCTCTCCGCTCTGGGAGTTGTGACCTTGGACACAGGATTACAGCACCTCACAGCTGGGTGCTCTGTCATGATGAGGGAGGAATGACTGGGCCAAAGCTGGCCGACGCTGTGTCCCCTTTTGACAAGTCTGTTTTTGTTTTTCATTTTATTCTGCATTTGCCAAAATCACGGCGCTCTAGTTATATGCAACTGAAAACAGGGTCAAGCTTAATAGCGGTACAACCAGCCCCACCAATAATTGTGTCACCTGTATTTGGTTATCTGACAACGTGTGGGGGGGTGTCCCACAGTCATGGGCTGTTACATATTCACTCCTTATTAAACTGGTACTCTGAATGTTCACAGACGGTGAAGCTAGAGGCATTTCAAAAGCATGGCTAGCACAATAAGGAGCTAATATTAATGAACCACAATGGGAGGAAAAATAAAATGCTTTAAATGTACAGCTTGCCTAACGAGGAACCTACTAAATAAAGTAGAATAGCTTTCATCACTGTTATCCTACACTGTGTTCTCAGAGTGAACACGAAGTAACTGAGACTGACAGAGACGGTACTGCATTGTCATCACGAAACTCTGTATAGGTCATAGAATAATAGAAATGTGGGGCTGGATGAGACCTCAAGCAGTCATCTAGTCAAGCCCCTGCACTGCGGCAGGACCAAGTAAACCTAGACCATCCCTGACAGGTATTTGTCTCACTGTTCTTATAAACCTCCAATGATGGGGATTCTACCACCTCCCTTGGTAACCTGTTCTCTTGCTTATCTATCCTATGGTTAGACATTTTTACTAATATCTAACCTCAGCCCTGGTCTACACTGGGGGTGGGGGGGGATCGATCTAAGTTACGCAACTTCAGCTATGTGAATAATGTAGCTGAAGTTCATGTACTTAGATCGACATATCATGGTGTCTTCACCGCAGTGAGTCGACTGCTGCCACTTCCCCATCAACTCCACCTGCGCCTCTCATGGTGCTGGAGTACAGGAGTTGATGGGAGAGTGCTCAGGGGTCGATTTATCGCATCTAGACTAGATGCGATAAATCGATCCCCGCTGGATTGATCACTGCCTGCTGATCCAGCAGGTAGTGAAGACATATCTTAAGTCTCCCTTGCTGAAAACTCAAATAAAATAATGAAAGCCAGAGGAAGAATTTTCTGGGTTAACTTTCTACCCAATATTAGGCACCATAGTTTCTTGCCAATGGCAAAAAAGGATCTAGCCTGGTTGTGTTTTACAGAGAAGTTACTGGGGCTACATGGCGGAGGAAAGTTCCCCCAGGAAATAAATGGTAGTCATTATTCTATACCTGCAGCAAGGGATTCAGTTAATGAAACACCAAGATCATAATGCTTCCTGGAGGAGGCTTTTTGTCCTCGGCCATTGAACAAAATATATTGTCAAGATTATTCAGATGATTGGCATACAAGCACAAACACACATAGTTTGTGGAGTCTAGAGATAGAATGATCATTTCATTTACATGACAAATTTAAATGAGCTTTATTGCATTTAATACAACAATTTTGGCAAGCCTAATCATTCACCATAAAGAAGTCGAATACATATCAGCTGATTTGATAGCATCCCAACTATGGCACCTGTGTAATCTGAATGAAAGAGCTACCTTATGGGGTGCTAGTATTTATTCTGGTTTTATTATTTATATTGCAGCAGGTCTTAGAGGCCAGGACCCTATTGTGCAAGTGTGAAAGGGTGCACTCATTCCTTTTCTTGGTGCCGTCTTTCAGCTTTTGCCCTCATCAGGTGGGTCTTCAGTGGCTTAGCCCTCTGGTTAATTCACACGGTTGAAATGCATGGAGGAACCCCTTCCAACAAAGTCCAGCAAATGGTTGGCCTTCTCCGGGGTCTTCAGCCCCATCTCTGGGCCCATTTAAATTTTAGCTACTTTCTTGGGCTTTTATTATTGAGTCCTATCACCTTTTGGGGGTTTATGCCACTTAGGCCACTTAGACCTGGGCCCACCCACTACTCCGGGTCCCAACCCAGGGACCCTATAAACAGCAGCCACATTCTGCCTCCCTTTAATAGTTGCTGTGCTGCCTTCCCTGGGCTGCTTCCTACTTTCTCCCTTATGTGATGTCAGTAAATTATTTCTGGGAATATGCAAGAAGAATCCCATTTTGGAAACTTTGTGTAGTGAGACAAAATACAAAATTGACAAATTGTTGGGAAAACATCTCTGTATCAGAGGAGGTTGCTTTGGGGAAAAAGTTTTATTTTTCTTGTGAAGACTTTAGGGCCAAAAATGTTGAAATAATTTTGTGTTTTGGACTTAAGTCCCCTGTTTTCTAGGGCATGTACATTTCAACTAAGAGTAAGTTTTAGCTTTATGAATGAAGCATTTTTAATCATTCACTTGGCAAAAAACCTATTTCAGTCCATGAGCTCTAACAATTGTCTAGTACCATTCATGTGTGGATAAGTTACAAGGGAAACTCAGTAATGTTAAATGGGAGGATACCACCTTTGCATGTCCAGGCATACACTGAAGCATTCTCTTTTGGTCTACATCATGTGACTGGGTTAAACAGATCTTACGAGACAAATAAGGAAGAGCTAGAGATAAGAGCAATAAACCATGATAAAAGTCTGTTTCCTATATGTTTAGAAGGAGTCAAAAACCATTTACAAAGTAAGCAGAGCTGCTCAAATGTTCTGGTGGACATTGCCTGAGACAACCTAAGGCAGACTTGTGACTAATTGCAAGTCACATAATCAAGTAGTGAAATATTAAAGAGCTCTAAGTGAAAATATTCTGGCCCTGGTAAGAACAATGTAGTTCACATTGACCGGCTGTCGGTAAATCACATTCGGTAGGCTGCCTCCACTGTGGGTTTGTCAGGATGGTGTATTTTGAACCCTAAGACAATATGTTGCTGTATTTTAGTAAATTTCAATATTGGAATTTGAAGTTATTATTTAATTTTTAAAAGTAACAAGAGTTTTAAAAAAGCATGATTTAAAGCAATCATTTCACTTTTTTAACAATGTTGAACATATCTATATTTATATAACTTCAGGTCTTAGTTGTGATCAAACTAAAACACAGTATGAGTACTTGGGTTTGAATGGGCTTGGTTTCGTATTAATTTTCTAGTGAGTAAACAGAAAAATTAACAAAGAAGAGAAAAGTGGATGATACTGTCTTTGTTGTACACAAGAATAGTTTGTGTAAAAAAAAAAAATTCTGTAGCTCTCAGTAACCACTAAGTAACAGGCCTCAAGCTACGTTCAGCCAGTGAAGTGTATTCTCATAATATTGGGTTTCTAAAGGTGGCATATATATTCACTGTATTGCCCATATGATTGGAATGAGGCTGAACTTTCCTTCTCCACCTTGCTCATTTAATGTAATTTATTTCATAACAAAGTTGGTCTAATTAGATGCTGAACTCTTAGTAAAAATTTACTTCAGCTACAATAAAAGCATCTCTGGATAGTTTACAGTTCTCCTCTCTGGCTCCTGGCATAGCTGAAATGAATCTGGAGCCTCTACTTTTTAGCTGATGGGAAATTAAAATAACCTCCAACCTGAACAGAAATTTAACCACCACCTAGCAGAATTTGGGTGTTACAGAAAAACGTTGCTGCAATAATAGAGTATCGCTTAGTACGTCACATGCTGGCTACTTTTAGAATTTGAGAGGTGAGGGGAAAATTAGAGAGTTCCAGCTTAATGGAGAACACACAATATCTCCAGACTCAAAAGAAGAACAAATCTCCAATGCCTCAGTTGGAGTGTTACCTTAGGAAAGACACGTTACATCTCTCTGGCTACAGCTACACTTGGAACCGGGGGCATGATTCCCAGCTCTCCCAGACGCACTCACCGTAGCTCTCAATGAGCTCTTGTGTTAAAAACAGGAGTGAGACCACAGTAGCATGGGCAACAGCGAGAGGCTGCAACCACTAGGCACCCCAAGTGCAAACCCTCCTGGACCACATGAGTAAGATTTCAGGACGTGCAGCTTGTGCCACTTCAGCTCCATGGCTACTTTTAGCGTGCTAGCTCAATGACAGCCAGAGTGAGTATGTCTGCGAGCTGGGACTCACCAGTGCAGATGTAGTCTCTGCGACCGTGAAGGGTCATCAAAGCGAATGCACAGTTTGTAAAGAGCGTTACAACCCCTTCAGCTTTGATAGCGTTCTTAGCACTTCTTGCCCACCTGCTCCGTACACAGCCATGCCCTCATCCTCTTTTTTTAATGCTGAAGGTTAACTAGGATAAATTAAAGCTTCCAAGTCCATTTTCTGCAGCTCATTTAGATCCAATAGATAATCTCAGTTCAGGTCACCTAACTCTTCTAAATGTCACATACGCATGTGACCTGGAAGCATAAGCAGGCTGTCTGCGTGCCTGAATACCAGTGAGTCAGTCTCTACAATGTGTGGGTGAAACGGCATCTTTATTCCCTTCTTTGACGAAGGCTGCTCTCCATGCTGATATTTACAGCGGAGCAGTTGAACAGGACAGACTGAGTGGGAGAGCCTTGGATAAATCAGGAGCCTGACCCTGGGAAAGAGCATCCCTATCACATGGCTGAGGGAATCAGATTCAGTGTCAAATTCATATAATTATTGTGATACAAATGTGAATTCTCCACTGAAATGCTCCCACTTGGCAAGACTGTGATGTATGCGTCTGAACACAGGCAAATCCCTGTGTTCCCCACACCATTTGGCAGGCGAGTCAAATGAAGTACACACGTGCTGCAGCCACATAAATGGTCTAAAATGACAGGCCAGCTCCTCAGCTGGTGTACGTTGGCCTAGTTCCTTTCAGGACACTGGAGCTATGTAGACTGTAGACTTTAAAATACTCTGAGTGAGAAATGTTCAGAACAGTTTGTACTGAAAATCATATCAATATGACAGAAAAGGGGGCATTAAAGAAGAATCAGCTTTATTCACTGTCTCTATGTCTTAGATACCAGTGGCTTAATGGTGCTCATGGTCTAGTGGTTAGAGCAGCTACTTAATATAATAATAAAGAATTTGCACTTGTAGGGCTTGATCCGGCAAAGTGCCCAGAACTTCCTGCAGGAGCTGAGTGCCCTTGTTCCCACTGCCCGTGTTTTTCTGAGATTTCAATGGGATTTTGGAAAATTCCACCCCCTCAGGAGTTACTCGGTACCTACTGGATTAAGCCCTCATCTGAAGATCTCAAAGGACGTTTACAGTAATTCAGTGCTTGTTTTTCTGAGGCAGGTTGGTGATTTTATGTTTATTTTACAAAGGGAAAAACCAGAGAAGGTATGTAACTTGTCCAAAATAACCCAATAAGTCAGTGGCAGTGCTAGGAAGCTGTGGCCAGAATCCACCCCGTTTGCATCACTCAAGCTGTGCCAAAGCATCCATCAACACTTCCAGCTGGAGGGACAATTTCCTACCCTCCTTCTGTGTGAACAAGTGCACTAAAAATAGAAATGTAGCTGCAGCGGTCTGAGGGGCAGCAGAGGGTAGCTGCCCCAAATACAATCCCATCCAAGTCACTAGGTCCGTATTCAGGGTGGCTAGCTCCTCCCACCACCACTTGCTCTGCAGGGGCTATACTTTATATTTTTAGTGTGCTAGTTGGTTCAGAGCTAGCAAGGGTCTGGAAATTACAATTTCAGCCTGAAATGTAGACATAGCCAAAGGGATGGTACCGGGGGACGAGAATCTGGCCTTTTAGCTCCTGCTTCTTTACTGGATCACCTGGAATTTTCCATTGTCTCTCACTAGCACAGAAGAGAAATGAAAGCAATTGGCCTTCAATAATGCAAGCTACTAACATCAAGAACAGGAATGTTTATATTCTTAAGCTTTCAACGAAGAGAACAAAAAACCACTTAACCTATTTTCCTTTTATGTGCAGGCAGCAAAAAATATTCTAACCTCAGCACTGTTGAAATATATTTTTATACTGTAGCCATGAATTCTTAAACATGCATTCTTATATATTGATTTCAGCAAAAATGCCAAAGCTGGGATATCCCCAGGGAGTAGCTCTTTAAACAGCAATGATGTTAGGCAATGAATTTTCAATCACTCTTCCTGTGAACAGAGGCAATAGACAGACATTCATCCCTTTGTTCTGTACTTTTTCAAATTACTGATATGCTGGGCAAATTTTCAAAACAGGGCAACTGTAGTGTCTCAAAAGTGCCAAATCTCAGTATGGAAACTAGGTTTGTCCTATTTAAGACCTCAATTCAGGAAAGTCTCTCTCTTCAGGAAAGCATTAAGCACATCAGTAGGACTGAAGCACATGCTTAATGTTAAGCATGTGTTTGAGAGCTTTCCTGATTTGGGGCCTATACTAACATTGTAACTTTATGCACAAATTCACAGACAGCATTTCAGGCAAAAGATATATTAGAAGGGGAGCGTCAAAAAGGAAGAGGAAAAAGATCAAAGGAAAATATGAATATGAAAAAACTAAATATGAGTCCTACCATTTCCACAGATTATATTTTAGGAAGAAAGGCTTTAAAAGAGCTTATTTTCTCTGAGATAAATTTACTCTAGTGCAGAGGTTTCATACAAGGCCCCATGTCCCACTTAAGCCTTTAGAGCCAATGACAAAAAAAATCAGTATTGGAAGAATAGCAGCTGGCTCAAGCTGAACCCAGGCAAGACTGAAATGATGCTTGTCAGAAAGGGGAAATGCTTCAAAGAACTGGCCAAGACATGGTGTTCACCTTCCGCGGAAGCCCCCAATTTGGCAAAGTGGTATGAAGCCTCAGACTCCTGTTTGACTGCTAGACTTGGATGACCAGATAGCATCGAGCACCAACAAGTTTAGTAGCTATTGGATGTCTAATAGTGAACATCAGTGAAAATCACATAGGATCTGAGGCTAAAATAGGGAAAGAACAAGTTAAAAATTACTTAGACAAGTTAGATGTCTTCAAGTTGCCAGGTCCTGATAAAATACATCCTAGAATACTCAAGGAGCTGACTGAGGAGATAGCTGAGCCATTAGTGATTATTTTTGGAAAGTCATGGGAGATGGGAGAGATTCCAGAGGACTGGAAGAGGGCAAACTTAGAAAAAGGAGAATAAGGACAACCCGAAGAATTACAGACCAGTCAGCTTAACTTCAGTTTCCAGAAAGATAATGGAGCAAATAATAAATTAATTTGCAGACACCTACGAGATAATAAGGTGATAAGTAACTGTCAGCATAGATTTCTCAAGCTTTCTTTGACAGGGTAACAAGCTTTGTGGATAAGGGGGAAGCAATATATGTGGTATATCTTGATGCTAGTAAGGCTTTTGATACTGTCTTGCATGATCTTCTCATTAACAAACTAGGGAAATGCAGCCTAGATGGAGCTATTATAAGGTGGGTGTATAAATGATTGGAAAACCATTCCCAGAAAGTAGTTATAAGTGGTTCACAGTCATGCTGGAAGGGCATAACGAGTGGGGTCCCGCAGGGATCTGGCCTGGGTCCAGTTCTGTTCAATATTTTCATCAATAATTTAGATAATGGCATAGAAAGTACACTTATAAAGTTTGCTGGCAATACCAAGCTCGGAGGGTTGCGAGTGCTTTGGAAGATACTATTACAATTCACAATGATCTGGACAAACTGGAAAAATGGTCTGAAGTAAATAGGATGAAATTCAATAAGGACTAATGCAAAGTACTCTCCACTTAAGAAAGAACAATCAATTGTACACATACAAAATGGGAAATGACTGCCTAGGAAGGAGTACTGCAGAAAGGGATCTGGGGGTCAGAGTGGATCACAAGCTAAATATGAGTCAACAGTGTAACACTGTTGCAAAAAAAGCAAACATCATTCTGGGATGTATTAGCAGGAGTGTTGTAAGCAAGATACAAGAAGTAATTCTTCTGCTCTACTCCATGCTGATTAGACCTCAGCTGGAGTTTTGTGTCCAGTTCTGGGTGGCACATTTCAGGAAAGATGTGGACGAATTGGAGAAAGTCCAGAGAAGGGTAACAAAAGAGATTAAAGGTCTAGAAAACATGACCTATGAGGGAAGATTGAAAAAATTGGGTTTGTTTAGTCTGGAGAAGAGAAGACTCAGAGGGGACACGATAACAGTTTTCAAGCACACAAAAGGTTGTTACAAGGAGGAGGGAGAAAAATTGTTCTCATTAACCTCTGAGGATAGGACAAGAAGCAATGGGCTTAAATTGCAGCAAGAGCAGTTTAGGCTGGACATTAGGAAAAACTTCCTGTCAGAGTGATTAAGCACTGGAATAAATGGCCTAGGGAGGTTGTGGAATCTCCATCATTGAGGATTTTTAAGAGCAGGTTAGACGATGTCAGGGATGTCTAGATAATACTTAGTCCTGGCATGAATGCAGGGGACTGGACTAGATGACTCTCAGGGTTCCTTGAAGTCCTACAATTCTATGATTCTATCATCACTGTCTGACCAGCTTTAGGAAATGCAGCAAAACTTTCCTCTTTGAAAAAGCCTTTCCATAATAAGAATGACACTCATTATACTGCCACCTCTTTCTACCTGTAAACCTCAAGCAAACAAAAAAAGGAGGAAATTAATATTTTTTTTAAAAAAACAACCTAAACCAATACCTCTATTCCCTGCAGATGTTTGACCGTGAAAAGGGAGAAGTACCAGGGACTCTGTGAAGTACATTAAGGACTTCACTGTAGCTATTGATTTCATGTGGAAGGAGCTCAGATACTGCAGTGATGCGTGGCAGTATAAAACCTCAAGAAAGATGGCAAGATGAACCTATTCCTAGACAGAAAAGGAGGGTTGGGGGAGACGTTGGGGAGCTTTCCCGATGGGAGGGTGGAAAAGATTGAAAGGAAGTCACATCAGATGACTCCAAATTCCAAGGGCTCCAAATTCCAAATGCCAGTCCAGGTGCCGCAGCCCCTCTACCATTCCATGCTGCTCACTTCCCCAGAAAGGTGCCCCTGACCTCCATCTACTCAAGTTGCTCTATACAGTTCTAAAAGATACTAGAACAGATCCGCAGTGGGCATAAATCAATGTAACGCCAATGAAATCAACAGACTGAAGTTATGCCCCAATATCAGGAAACTCTGAGCATGCAGGTATTTCCTCGACGATGTGGGAAAAGAACTAACTCAAATTAAGAGCTATGTCATTCCCCTGAAAATGCATAATATAACCCCCTGAAAGATGTATCAAATGTTGAACAGATATTATACCTTATCTTAGTCAACGGCAGACTGACACATTTTGGGAAGATAGGCAGATGAGTGGCATAAATATTTCATTTCTGTCTGTACCTTTCCATTGCCAACTTCGCAACCCTTGCCACTACTCATTAATATAAGGTTCAGGTCCAGGATACAAGAGCTATTTAAATCCTTCAACTACTACTTTTCAAATATTGCTATTTGGTAGAAGAGTGAAGCAGAGGGAAGCCACAGAAATGGTCATTTCAAGCCACCTGCTGGATCTAGGGCCCTGCATGGATACAAATTTTGTATCCGCATGCGATACGAAAACATGGTCTGGAGATTTGCATGGCTGTAGCTGGATCTTAATGTTTCCTTTTTTGCTTACAAGAAGATGTAATTACCCATCCCTAGAAAAGACACAGGGTTTCTTTTGTGGTGTTGTGATGTGGGGGAAAACAAATGTATTGTAATCTTTCTCTACAATGTTTGATTTAGCTTATACAGTGGAACCCTCTTATGATGAACTAAGATGCAGTGAAACTCCACTAATAGTGACATAGATTGAAAGTACAAAAATATTTCTTTACTTTCCATTGTGCAGATTAAAAACCTGGTCAGAGGAAACATAATTTTGTTAATTTTTATTCCTAAGAGGTGAGGGAGATCTAGATTTCACAGGCTGTGAGGCTCAAGGGTTGAAAAACCATGGCCTTTCCCCCTTTAGTAACAGTATCACCAACAAAAATTGCATGAGTGTCAAGATGCTCACAATACCAACCAAAGCAACTGCATGATCTTATTGTTGTCTCCAGCGCTCTCTCTTCCTCCGTACAAGACTAATGATACCAATCCTTGCGATGTCAAGCCTCAATTTAATCTCTAAGCTATCTGAGGCAGTCACACTGGCCTTGATTCTGATCTTCCTTACACAACTTTACACTGTTGTCCAATACCTCCATTTGGCTGAAGTCTTCATCTAGCTCCACCTCTCTCATATTGCAGGGGCAAGAAGGGGGCAAAAAATCTAATGGCAATAGTTGCTGATAATTACCACCTGCATCAGGGGTTCTTGGGACATCATGAAACCAGCAGATGGGCTCTATGCTGCCCCTCTGTCCCATGGGGTGAATAGGATGAGGAAAGGGAGGAATTAGACCTAACTGACTTCTCACAGAAGGCTCTAAAATGTCAGGAAAGGGCATGGCATCCTGCTGAAGGATACCAACCTACTTCCTTGATGATAAAAGGATGATTTTGAATACTTAAGAGGGAATCGAAGCCAAATCCAACTGTGTGGGAATGGGCCAATGCTGCTCACCCCAGATTGCATACACTTACTCTAAGAACATTGCTTGGCAGCTTGAAGAGGCTGGAGGGGGTCCAGTGAGTTCAACAGCCATCAGCTTACTGGAGAGCAAATCAATGTGCTCTGCTGAGGGTGGATAGGAGCCCTTAGGAGATGGGTCAGCTGCAGACTCAGGAGCAGACCAGGCAGCCTTAACAACTAACGAAAGCTAGTTAGTTTTCAGGTATTTTGAGCATGGCCTTGCCTTCTCAGCAAGCTTCCACTGTTAGCAAGGCATTCTGCCCTTTGCTTTCCCCTGCTTGTCTGCCATTTTGTCCCTGTGGTGTGATGAAAGGCCTAACATAAGCAGTGGCCTTTGCCCTGCTTTGGCAAAATTGAAAAGTTGCCCAGCAACTGCACAGCAGCAGGAAGACACACTTCAAACTGTTAGGCCTTGCCTGCAATGGTTTAACCTAGGCCTGGTCTATACTAGAAAATTAGGTTGTCACAACGACGTCGCTCGGGGGGTTGTGAAAAATCCACATTCCTGAATGGCACAGTTAAACTGATATAAGTCCTCATGTAGACAGTGCTAGGTCAATGGAAGAATTCTTCCATCGACCTAGCTATTGCCTCTCGGGGAGGTGGATTACTTGTGCTGACAGGAGAACTATTCCCATTGGCATAGGTAATGTCTACACCAGTGATTCCCAAACTTGGTTCACGGCTTGTTTGGGGTAAGCTCTGGCAGGCCGCGATATGCTTTGTTTACCTTGCAGCTCCCAGTGGCAATGGTTCACTGTTGTTTCAGTTTAAGAGTGATTCATTTGATTTAGTTTAAGTCCATTCCTAACCAACTTGAGCTAACCTGAAATAAGGCTGTTTAAATTGAAATAAGTGACTACACAGCCCTTTGAACTGGTTTAAGTAAACCATTGCTCTTGATTAGCAAGGCAATATTTGGGAGCTTGCTGGGACAAGAGCTAGTGGAGAATAATGAGAGCAAGGAGATAAATAATGCATCTCACATTTGATAAGGATTCCTAATGTAACCCTACTTCCAGGCGGTGTCAGCAGCAGCAAGGGCCAGGTCTACGGGTTCTTTTTAACAATACAAAACTGAACTGGCTCAAGCCCCTATATCCACCCAGAAATCTGGGAAAACTAAACACTACCCCAGGTGGCTCTAAGAGGCAATGTTTCCCCACTCATAAGCACTGAGTCTGTTAATAAAAAGGGGCAGGGAACACCGCATTAGTTTGGGAAAACATCTCAACAATGACTCAAAAGTATGCAAATCAGGAACACCCACCCCATGGTATCTTGGGCAGTCGTCCCTGACCTCACTTTCCCACCTCACGGTGTGAAAGTCCGACAAACGAATGTCCCTTTAGTGCACCACTCCCCTTTCCCTCTGCTGCACACCACTCTCAGTTGCTCATCCAAAGTCAAGCATGCATCCACGTGGGTTCACTTTCCACCCCGAAATGGGGGGAAGAAAGGGGGCAAGCAACGCCTCTGCTGCTGCTCGCAACGGTCGCCTTTGCCACTGCTCGCTGCTTTTGTTATCTCTGCCGCTGTTGTTGCTGCCTTTGCTGCAAGCCGCAGCGCTGTGTTCTGAGGTTCCACCACTTGGCCCAGAGCTTAGTGATCTCACTGGGTAGTGGGCACCTCACTGCTGCTGCCCCTCTGCGTTGTCTTTTGCTGCTACATTGTCCCTACGCCAGGTCAATGGTCCAGCCCCCTAGCCCTGCTCGCCGGTGACGACAGCTCTTGTGATCACTGAACAGAAACAAGGACTCTGCACTAAGGGAGGGGCCAGTGGTATCTAGGACTCTTTAATCAGAGTTCACACCACCAGACAGAAACACCTGCCCTCACCCCTTTCACTTGGATTTGGCAGCTCTGCTCTGCTCAGCAAGAGAGGTAAATTAAGGAGACCCCCTCAATTAGGGCATATTAAGTACAGTTCTGCTGCCCCGCAGCCATACAGTATGGGTGGCAACATTTCATTACCGATGGGTTCAAGACTAAAGGTCATGGCCAAGGGATGTTGTGAAGGCCAAAAGTAAAACTGGATTTAAAAAAGAATGAAATAAGTTAATGGAGGCAAGGTCCATCAGTGGCTGTTAGCCAAGATGGTCAGGGATGCAATCCCATGCTCCAGCTGTTCCTAAATTCCACCTGCCAGAAGCTGGAACTGGATGACAGATATTGCCCTGCTCTGTTCATTTCCTCTGAAGCACCTGGCACTGGCTACTGTCAGAAGACAGGGTCCTGGGCTAGATGGTCCATTGGTCTGACCAAGTATGGCTGCTCTTATGTTTTTACTGAGACCCATAAAACTGGGTGCTAGTTCTGAGCTAAGGCTGTTATGAACTGGTGACACAAAAGAGACCCCTCTGGGGGTTTTGAAGGACTCACCTGCCAAAGCCCAGGCTGGAGACAGTTGGGGTGGTATCTTGTAAGCTTATTAGCATGTGTGTAGGCTCTTTTATTGTTTTTAATATGTTTTCTCTGTAGAACTTTTAGGTAAGGAATGCAATAGGCTTGCATAGGAAGTGCTGTGTGGTAATTTATAATGGTTGGCAATTACACTGTGAACCATTTCTGAGGGGAGAAGCGAGCAGGCTTGTTGAGGCAGACTATCTTTCGCTAGGAACAACACAGTCAATGCAGGGAACTGTTCAGTCTGGAAATACCTCAGTCAAAAAGGAGAGAGGGGTGGGTCTACAGCCTAGAAAGGCAATAGCTGGGAAGCTGAAAGCCCGAGAGTTGAGCCACTGAGGGGAAATACAGGTGCAGTTGCCCTGAGCTGTGACAGTAATCTCTCAGAGACTGATCTGGTTCCCACTGAAGTCAAATAGGTTTGATTCACCTCTGCAAGCAGGGTGAGCCTGTGCAAATTTCCCATCTGGATCACACCAGGAGGGAGGTGGTGCTCCTGCTGTTTCCCAAGGGTTCGCACAACAGAGTTCAGTTTTTACCGGTGGTCTGGTTCTCATAGCCAGATCAAAAATGTCAATGTCAAAGTTTCCAGGTAACTGCACCTGTATTCCCTCAACCCTCCCATGGTCCCTTGAGGGCACCAACTTTAGGCTTCTAGCCCCCAGTTGTCACCTCTCTTGAGCAGAGACCTGCGTCTCATTCCCTCCTTAATGGCGTTTTTAAGGCTGCACAGCTCCCTGCCTATGATATGCCCAGCAAACTAAGACTGCCTAAACATGCCAATACCCGTGCTTTGCTGTCTCTCTGAATGAAGGTCACAACCAGTGTATTGCCCACAGTTACAAGTCATCACGCAGCCCTTTATAACCAAGTACATTTATTTCTAAGGTGAAAACATTACAGAGAAAACACATTACAACAATAAAAGAACTTCTCTGCATTCTAGAAAGTTTACCAGAGCTCACCCCAAACTCTACCTTAGGTCTCTGGTAGGTTTTATTTCTTCCAAACCCACAAATGAGTTTTTCCCATGGTTACAAGTTCATCCCGCTTAGGGCTTGTCTACACTGGCAATTTACCGCGCTGCAACTTTCCCACTCAGGGGCATGAAAAAACACCCCCCCGAGCGCAGCAAGTTTCAGCGCTGTAAAGCGCCAGTATAGACAGTGCCCCAGCGCTGGGAGCCGCGCCCCCCCGTGGAGGTGGGTTTTTCAGAGCTCTCTCCCAGCACTGCACCGCGACCAGGGCTTTAGTGTTGCCAATGTAGACTAGCCTTCAGATCCAGAACTAGAACCAAGGCTGGGCCAGCCACCCATTTCTCTATACAGCTCAGGCCTTTGATCTCGGCCTTCTGTAACAGGTAACCAGCAGACAGGCACCCTAGCCTGTGCATAGCTTCACAGGGCTGGGTTTCTGCATAAGCATTAACCTCTCCCTAGGGATTCCCCAGGAAATCCACTTAACACTTATTGTCCCAAAAGTCCATACTTGTCTAGCCCATTGTCAATATAGCCTTTTGAACTCCCAGGTCTCACATCTCCCTCCTAGAGATGTTACATAGAATCCCAGCCCACAATAATACATTTAATATCATATGGTCTATCAAGGATATTGCAGAAAAGTGCTGTATCTGTCACAGTCAAAACCAGATAATAAACATTAAGCAAAAATGATTCGTTCCCCCAATTGTGGGAGCTACTGTGCGGAGGGACAATGTCTGGCTACCTTCCAGGTGAGCTGAGCCTCCAGCACCAAGTCTCTGGCCCAGTTATCTGTACATACTGTTTCTAATCTCCGGTCTGTGCTTTTCAAACTATCAGTGAAGATTGCTAGTCATGCACTTGGCAATGAACCCATGCCGGCTGGCCCTGTATACAATGCACATCACGCGTGCCTTTGCCACAATCAAGCCTAATCTTATTTAGTCATGCATCATTAAAAAAAATAATCTCTTTACTTGTGAGGATTGCCTTCACATCATTCATTCTTCCTCGCAAGCTTCTCCACCGTTCATTTCAGCTGGGTTTCACCCAGTCTATAAAATTATGTTCTCTTTTCTTACCAGTGAATAAAATTATTCAAACCTTTGTGTGTGTGTTTGTAAATTAAATATGTACGGCACAGCTGTGCATTCTCCCTCCACTCCTCACTCCTCGGGCAACTAAGCTTTTCTTATGGATTTGAAGAACAATGTGAAGATGATGATGATGTATGTAACTCCAGGAATTCTTAAAAACTTCCATTTCCATGTCATCAGTTGTGAATTTGGATCCGACACTTGCTACCTGAAATGGTAACAGATTCAGTCTGTTTAATAATGTTGTATTATGCCACTGCCTCATTTTTGTGAAGAAGGAAAAATGCTGTGGCTTAGGGAGCACTGGAATGATTTTGAATTAGGGGAGCTGGAGAGGATTTAATTCTAATCATCTGATAGTAAACACATCTTGATCTCAGAAAGACCTCCGTAGTGTCCAGTGCACTCTGTAAATATTCTTAGCACTACCTGATTCTGGCGGGGTTTTGATAGAGGAAACCATCATTTGTGTTCTTTCCTCTGCGGTCTCAGGGCATTGGGTGTTCCTTATCCTCTCTTTTCTGTCCATATAAAAGCAATAGGAGGTTAAATTGGAAGTGACCTCATCACATAGGCAACCCCAGCATTGTGGATCAGATGTACATCCCACTGCCAACTGGTGCTGTACGTTAGCAAGCTACTAGAGGCTTGTCACAGGGTAGCTGGTCCCCATGGATAGGCTGAGGCCAGCACCCTGGACCAGAGCAGGTGGGTCCAACCAAGCTATTAGAGAGGGCTGGGCTATACCTGGGCCATAAAGTGCTCGTGGGCAGCTGGGGGAGAGAGCCACAGTGGAAGGGAGCAACTGCTGGTGATGGGTCCCTGGAGCAAGGGGCCAGATGCTCAGGGAAGCAGCCAAGCTGACTAGAACTGGGAAGCTGCCAGGAGCAGGAGTGACAGAGATGTGCAGGGGGGGTGGCCCTGAACCCTGAGGGAACAAAATAAGTTAAAAACCTGTTTTCAGTTTGTTTACTTGCTGGTTTGAAGACAACAAACCTCCTTAAATGAGACTGGGTATGTGGCAGCCCTGCACTTTGGAACTGGGGAGAAGCCCAGCCCAGTAACGGGACTGAAGAGTGGCCCATGTTCTAGTGCAGGAATTGTCAGGTTAGTTGTCCAGGCAGGACTGCTCTGTCGTAGCCTGGCATTCCTGCTTTCTAATCAGAAGTGGACATCCAGTAAAATAGTTTTAATTTAGGGCCCAATCTGGTCTTCGCTAAGCCAGGTGCAAAACTCCCACTGTGTCTGATTCAGCCCCGAAGCTGGCCACACCCAGGGTGCAGGACCCTTGATGCTGGAACACCCATCTGAAGCCTGCAATTTCCTCCCCCCTCTCCCTGCTAGCACCCCAGCACAGCCTCCAAAGTGGGTCGCATTGGATGGAGAGGGGGATTCAGAGCAACTCCTGGACAGCTTGGGGGCATGAGGCCGCTCTGGGCACCAGACCACAAGGGAAAACTCCTTTCCCCAGTTGAGCTCTTGGGAGAAAGCTGCAGCATAACCACCACCTCCCTCCTCCTGGTGATCCAAAGCAGAAATTATAATAGGTCTCTTTATTAAATATTCTACACATTATTTTCTATGTGCTTGCCCTCATTATTCCTTAGTAGCTCATGTGCTAGCAACAGCCCAAATATTGACATGCCCATCCCACAGCAATCACTCTGACACGTAAACCCTGTTTAAAAGCTTTCCCAACTTGCTTTTTATTCAACGCGGAACACATATTTAATCCATTGAGGGAGCAATAAACACGCTAATTAAATGTGTCCTCCTGGGAGACAAAAAAAAAGAGCACCTGAAAAAGAGAAGAGGGGGAAGAATTTTAGAAATAACATCACAAGCTGGACCAGCAACTAAAAGAGATTTGCTTGAAGTGATGATGTCACTGGTGTGCAGCTCAAAAGTCAGCATGTTTTTTTTCCTTCTCATCTCTTTGTAGAGTCAGTGCAGTACCCACCACATGCTGATTGCCTATGGAACATTTTGTAGCTAAAATCCTGCTCACGGTGCCTCTTTGTAATGACTGTTTTACTGTGAACTACTTGTCACTGATGAGCCCAGTTTTAATTGTATAACTTTGTACACTGTTTTTTCTCTTTTCTGTGCCCTTTTCTTACAAAATAATGGGAACGTTTAAAAAGGTAATAGAAATCTTTGCTAACTGGTGGTCTGTTCTAAGCTATTTAATGACATTGGACAAAGTTTTGCAAAGTGTGATATTTCCCAGCTTTTCAACTGGAAAAAAATAATTGCAAAAGTCAAAGCCTAGAAGTTTTGCACAACCCATTCTTATCTGTTTTGTATGCCCATTCTCATCTGGCATTTCCAAGGTATTGAAGGCTGTTGGGTACTTCCATATAACTGAGGTTTTATTCCAAACCATCTCCATTTTAGATAGAAAATATGCTAAAAGTCTCTGCCAAGTAGCTTCACTAAATCTAATGGATGCATATAGTTTTTTTTTTTTTTTAAAGTTTGGTTTCCCAATTAAATAATGTGTAATTGAAATATCAATTTTAACCTAACTTTAAAGGCTATCTAGGGATTCAGGTAAAAGCACTGGGCTTGATCTTCCAACCAACCAATCAGTGAGGAAAGTTCCTTACTTTGAAATAAAAAATATTATAACCTTTCTCATTATGTTCAGCCAAAAACTTTACAGTTTGGCATGAGGGCATTGCTCTTATAACACCACACTCTGGAGAAGGACTTAAGAAAAGATTTAATTTTATTTCAACTCTTCGTTAAAAAAAAATAAACCACCCCAATGTTTAGGTCTTTCTGTAATTAATGAAATGACCAGTCAGACAATTAAATGCCCCAGATGAATATTTCTACCAGCTAAAATGAACCAAATTCTCCTCTCATCCACTTCAGAGTTACATGGGCATAACTGAGGGCTGGTCTGCATGTAACTATTGCAACAGTTTAGCTGAAATTGGTTTTAAATCAGTTTAGTTAAACCCATGTGGACACACTTCAATACATTTACAACTGGCATATATCAATTTAGCTTAAGTCAGAGTTTGTCTGTAGGCAGGCGTTACACCAGTTGTAGGTATGATGTTAAATAGATTTAGTTAAATCAGCACAACTGTGTGTGTGGACACATATCAGTTTAAAATTGGCGCACACCAGTTTAGCCTGCACCTGTAATTTACACTATGTATTTACAATAGGTACTACTACACTTATAATTTAAAAATGTAAGGTAAACCAATATAAGCCAGCTTGCATTAACATCAGAGTGTCAACATAGAAAGCTGCACCAGTTTAACTAAGTAGGTTATCATTACCCTGATAGTTAAGCTGGTGCAACCCTGTGTGTAGACCAGGCCTCAGTTACTGATTTGAGTTAAACCAGTGCAGCTTTTGTATATAGAGAAGCCCCATTTTGTTCAGCTGCATTCACATCTCCTCTCCTGGTTACAGTGACACAGTGGATCAGCTACAGTTTCTAGAGTCTTTTAAACAGTCTGGGTCTGATTGCACCCTTGTATCATCTACATCATGTACAAAACAAAAGCAAAGGAAGTGTCACCATGACAATGAGAAATGTAGCATTTAAAATCCACTCTGAACCCACAGGTGTGACTGACTGCACAAGTTTGATGGCAATGGGGAATCATTTTATCTTTAGTTGGTGCAAAAAAGAAAGGCAAAAGACCAATCAGATTGCTTGACCTAAATCACAGAATATTGCTTAATTTCCTCTTAAATGTTTTAAAATTTCCTCCCAGGGATACAGGAAGCTTATATAAGAAAAAATCTCTCTCTCTCACCCCCTGACCAGTCTGTGTTAGTTTCACCTAGTTAGCAACACAGGTTATTATTTCAACAAGACCCTGATTTATGGTCTCTCATATAATGACCGAGAGTGGGTCTCTGCAGAAAAATCATTTCTAAAATGCTATAGCAATGAACACGCACATTTTAAAAAAGTCAGAGTAGGAGACACTGTATAATTCTGATGCATGATCAAGTCACTCAGTCTCTGTTTTATCTACTGCAGCTTGTAATCATCTTCATTCACTGTGAAAACAAACCCTCCTAGAAAAAAAACACTCCAATCAGCTGTGAAATTGTACCAGTGTACAGAGAATGAATAGAAATTATATCATGTAGCCACTCGAATGCTGAGAAACTTTACCTGTGGATGACAGCAAAGGACAACTGCAGGACTTTGCCCCAGAGTCTGTTGGTCCACAATGCAGCAGGATGCTCTAGCATTTTATCAACTCTGTCACTTTGCAAGCCTTGAGTGTTTGGAAGCAGGGGTGTCAAAAGGAAACTCCTGATTGTTGTCTGTCCCGTATTTCAGAGCCTGAACCCAGGTCTACTCAAACAAAGCTAAAGCCTCAAGACACCAAGATATGTAGCCCATCCACACCTCCCTTCCCTGGTGGGAATTAGATCCCAGAAGGCATAGGTGAGAAATCAGATAATCCTCCTTTATTTGTACTTAATTAGAACAAACTCAAAGTGGAAAAGTTAATATAGTCAGCTATGGACTATCCACAGAAGTTCAGGGATTTGTTTCTAGCTGGTAACAGATGCCAATTCTCTCTCCTCTATAAGCAGAGTTCAGTTTACTATGACATAACATGGGATCTATTTTTGTCACCACTTTATACAAATGTGTTACTCTCGTGATTTCCATTCAGGTCATTCAATGACAGATGCTTTGGCTCAGGCTGTTCATAAAACTACTAGATTCTTCCCCCGCCCTATCCTTCTCCCCACCCCCAGCTCAGTTCAGCTCTTGGACAGCTATGTCACGGAGCTTGTGTTTGCATTCTATTCTGGTAGGTGTGAGTTATGGTGATACCATTTAAACCAAAGGGCTCAGAAATGCATGTCAAATTAACCCAGTGACTAATCATGGTATTTTGCCTCTCTTTCTGCTTCCAGGCACAAGATTTATACGCTCAGAAAGCCCTTTTGCTCTGCTCCCTGGGTGCTGATTTGCTTTTCAGCCCAGCTTTCCTAACACAGTGAGAGAAGATCACCAAACATGCTCTGTTGTCCCACGGTCAGTGAGATCTAAACTTATCTAAGTTTGAAATACAAACAAGGCTTAGACAGAAAAAGCAACAGCAAACGTTCTCCTCATCACTTCCCCCCTCTCATCGGTTTCTGCTCAACGCCATGCACTGTCAGCCACAGACGAGCTATTTGATCAGCCTGCCGAGAAAGAAGGAGCGGGAGAGACGTCTGAGCCGACGCAAAATTCCATGTGTAAAGACTGTCATCTAGCTCCCACATCTGTCACATGATGGCCAGCCAAGCAGTAGCTCCCCGCAACTGTGGACCTTCCATCCTTCTGCATGAAATGGAAACAAGAAAAGTAAGCATCCCAAGGCTGATACTAGGTTCAGCTGTTTTCTCATTGAATGAATGTGTTTAATTCACTGCAAATGTACTAAGCTAGCCTGCTAGGCTAGGAAAGGGCCTGATTTTCTTGGTTGGGCTTTTCTCGAATAGATGGAGGCTCTGATGGGCATTCTTACAAAGGGACCTAGAAGTTGATTTGTGCAACTGTTCTAATTGGTCATTGCATTTTAATTTTAATAAATTAGCTTAAAGCATCGTATTATGCACCATGAGTTACTTCCTGGCCTACTGCAAAGCACACTGCAGTACTGTGCTCTCTCAGTACCAAATGCTTAGAGCCGAAGGCTTGATGTGTGATATTTTACTGAAGGTGAAGGAAAATGAGTTTCCTGCACACAAGTCTCTGCTGGCCTGCTCCAGTGATTATTTCAGAGCTATGTTCAAAAGCTACACAAAAGAATCCAAAGCCAGTGTCATTCACCTACAAGTCATCTCACCTACTGGTCTCCAGCATGTTCTGGATTTCATTTATACCTCCTGGTTGCCCCTTTCTTTCGAGAATCTGGAGGACACCCTGGAAGCTGCCAGTTACTTGCAAGTGACTGAGGCTATTGGCCTGTGCAATCAGTACTTGGTTAACAACCTGACCCTGGAAAACTGCTGTTTTTCTGCCAACATTGCCACGAAGTTCTATCTTCCAGATGCTTTGTCGGCGACAGAAAAATACATCATCAGTAATCTCTGGAAACTTTTGGATTTGCATTTCATGGAGCTGCTCTTACTGAACTTCAGATCATTGATGGCAGTGGTAGAATCCCCTGATGTCCCTATGGTGAACGAATCCTGCCTACTAAATCTAGTGCTCATCTGGCTGAAGCATGATAAATCCAGGTTGACTCACAGAAGTAACCTATTAGAACATATAAGATTTGGTCTCATCCCAGTGGAAGATCTGAGAAAAGTCTACACTCAGTCAGAAGTGTCTCTCACGACACCTATTAAATGCTTGATCATAAAAGCAATAAACTACCATTCATTAGTTTTTAAACAGCCCATCCTGCAGGATAAGTATAGCACCCTGAGAAACCAGCAAACGCGAATCATCCTACTAGGAGGGGGGACTTCAAATGAGGGGCTGGTCAGCGATGTGATGGCCTTTGATGTTTACAATCACAAATGGAGAACTCTAACGCAGGTGCAGGACAGAGTACAGAATCACTGCATGTGTGTGATTGGAAACTACCTGTACGTGCTGGGTGGGGAAACAGCAGATTTGCAAAATGACATGAAAAGCACCAGCTTGTCAGTTACAAACAAGGTCCACCGTTATGACCCAAGATTTAACAAGTGGACCCAAATCACAGAAATGCTTGAAAAGAGGTGCCAATTTTCTTGTTGCATCCTGGACAACATGATCTTCGCAATTGGTGGAAGAGGCGAGACCGGATCACTGCATTCATCTGTTGAAGTCTATAACATTAGCAGAGACAGATGGATGAAGGCTACAGAATTGCCATGCAAGATGCATGGCCATGCCAGTACAGTTTGCAAGAACACGATCTACATCTCAGGTGGCAAATACACAGATCAAACCAACACAAGTAAGGATGTGTTCTCTTTGAGCAGCTTGGAAGGACAGTGGAGAAAGCAAGCCTCCATGAGCATTGCTCGATTTGGGCACCAGATGGCAACGATTAGAGAGGCCATCTTCACATTTTTAGGACTTTATGAACCATTCTCTGAAATAGAAAGGTACGACCCTGCCCCAAACCAGTGGACTCGCTTACGGCCATTGATCTATGATCGATTTTGCTATGGTCTGGCTGTGGTGGAGGAAACGGCACTTCTCATTGGGGGAAAGAAATGGCAAGACTCACAGGAGGTGCCAACCCAAGATGTGGTGGGTTATGATATAGACAATGACTGCTGGGAAGAGATTTGCAAACTTCCCTTCCCTTGGTGTGGATTGCAGTGTGCAGTGCTACAACTCTCAGAATTGGCAGAAACTAAGGACACCCAGCAATAGTGGAGCCCAGCTGATGAGTCATCGCTTCCAACGGTTGAAGAACAGGACAGCAGGGAAAAAAGAGGAAAAAAGACAATTGCAACTGCACTAAATGTAACAGAGTTGAGGGTTTGCTTTAGAAACAGCCCACACGGCGCTTATGGACCACAAATCGGGCACTAGAATGGGGAAAATGTGCTGTGACTCGTGTAGCTGAAGGCAGGTTTTGCCAAGGCAGATGTGGCAAGTAGCACATCCTGAACGGATGATGTAGAGGAATCCCAATGCTGTACTTCCATGGAAGCATTTAATAGCTGTCTAAAGTCAGATTTTGCAAGGGTTAAAAATGTAATCTCTATTTTTTTAAATTAAAGGTCATTTCCCCAGATGGTAAGTGGTATTGGATTTTATACTATAGGTAAGCAAAATGAAAGTGTAATATATAAAGAGCAGAAAATTGTTGCCTGTAACAGCTTTAATAAGTAACACTTAGAGGATGGTATTATTTGAGTAAATAGCTAAGCGAGCGTGCCTTAGCTAATCAGCAAGAAATTACTGCACAGAGAAGAAGGATTGGATAAAATGTAGCCTTAATTATGGTTATATATTAAACCATTGATTGTTCGATATAGGAACTGAACCGAGAGGGGAAGCGACCTTTCTGTGAAATAGCTTTTGTTATGGCATGCCCTTCAGGGTGGGGCTTTAAAGTGTGCTCTGTACTGGCACAGTACATATTTGCTGTATCAAAACCACACATTAACTGAGGCAGCCAGTTCAGAATGGGTATAATTATTATAAGGTACAGTGGAACACGCAACAATAGTTGCTATATCCAGCTACTTAAGTGAGTACATCCTGCATACTGTGTCCTGCTAGATGATCAAGATGATGGTGAAATTCTTTTTAACTGTTGAACCAATACATGAGAGGGAAACGAAGTAATAAAAGCTTGACTTTTATTAAGGACTAAGAAGGAAAGAGAGTTAACTTGTCTCTTTGAAATTCTGTATTAAATGCCTGGCTATACCAGAGAAAGCAATTGCCTCACTTCGCATTGGCAGTGCTGACAGAGTAATAGGGAATGGATTGGGAGGACATTTTAAGGCACTGTAAAATGCAGTTATGTGACTAGATTCCAGAGTCTGATTAAAGATTTAATTTACTCAAAACAAATTTAATAAATATTCATTTAAAAGCTACATTTATTTTAGTTCATTTTGCAATGTTCCCCTTCTAGCCTGAAAGTTAATACAGTAGAAATATATCTGTCCAGGAGCATTTAGTATTCTATTAAGAGAAGGCAGCACAATGAATGGGACAAATGTTCTCCTCTCTTTCAGGCTAGACTATCTTAAATGGTAATGTTTAATTTTCACCTTTTACAGCAATCAAGCTGACTTTTCTAAAGTAAAGTGCAGGCAGAATAGCTGTTGCATAGCAACAGATCTACATGGTCTAAACTGCCTTAGTTTCAACAAAGAATCAGCTACGTGATGTGCATATACATCCATCAGATATGAAGAATTTTTATATGAATATATTTACTTTTGGTCCAGTAAAACAATAACAAGAGTGTAAATGCTTGGAACAATAGTACAATTCATTTCAGGTCAAGCATTTTTTGTTATGAGAAATATACAAAACCTCACAAATTTAATATACAAGTCAGTACCCATGCAGTAAATAAATGTCCAGTTCATACAAACAGATTCTTCTAAATGGTACAAATATTACACTGGATCCAGAATTCCATACAAACATTAATACATGATTCGTCAGCCATGTTGACTTGAATTAGAATTATTTCAAATGGGCTGCAGAAAGGCCACGCCTCTGTACAATTGTGCAAAATCTGCAAAACATTTGCAATCCAAAATGCATTAAAAAAACTTCAAAACAAATAAACAGAGAGACACTCCTCCTTTCCTGCCTTCATCCCAACAGCAAAGATAATTACCAATAAACATCTGAGCTCTTAAAGTTTAAGTACATTCACTGAGCTGTACAGGCAACAGTCTAAAGCTGGTTCAGTGAACAACTCATGGTAAGGACTACTAACAGGTGCTTTTCCATTTGCCATAAGTATTATCAAACCGTGTCATGACTCTTAACTTCTGCAGCAAAACATTAAAAAGCAGCACAAATATTTTGTCATGCTCTGTTCACTTTTCATAAACACTAAGCTGGTAAAGGATAAATGCATGATTCAGGATTTTCCCCCTCCAGGCCCATTCCAAGGCATGTGCATAAAGTCTAAGCAAATGCTTCGCTCCTGTTCCCTGGGTTGTTTCACATGTAGCTGAAATCTTATGTAAGTTTAAAACATTTTAATTGGTTTGTGAACTCAACACAAGCTGGAGACATCCTTTCCTCTTCAAAAGCAAAACAGAGGCTTTTTAGTTGTCACTAGTTTTTCAGATTATGTTCTTGACCTTGTTAATATCACATTTTTCCCTGCATACAAAATGTTGAATTTAACAGGTTAGGAAACAAGTAGGAGACTAGTCGAAAAATCCTATTTACTCCCTCTCTGCCACCTGGGAGTTGACAAAGTGTTTCAGATGGAAAGCATTATGTCGGAATCCTTTTCTTTAGTTACTTTTTTTGGACAAGTTAAACATCCTTAACAAGCATGGTCGAAGTCTGATTGCTGTCATTGCAAAAAGCTACACATGAACCTGATACCATCAGTGCCAAAGCAATCATACTATTAATAATAAAGAACCAACAATAAAATTAAGGGGGGATAACATACAATTTGGTCTTAATTAAAAATACAAAAACAAAAACACTAATTTGCACTGATGAAAAACCTGTACTATAGCTCTCTTACAAACCAGCTTTTAAAAAGCATGGGATAGTTAATACCTGAACTTTTGATAACTGAACTTGTGTCAGTGATTTTTTTTTGTTTGTCCTTATTTATTTATCGAATGCTTGTCTGTTTTCATCAAAACTCAGCGATAATCACTGCATTACCTTTTTGTCTGTCACTTAAGAAAATTCCTAGAGTTTTTCATTAAATATAAAAAAATGTTTTATTTTCCACACAATCAAAATAATACCTGAACTCCAAAAATGTAATGCAACACTGGAATTATATAGTATAAAATTACATTTTTAAAGAGGTCAACTGACCTTCAGTCACAAAACCTTGATCCTCTAGAGCTTTCATTTTGAAGCTCACCATCTTCCAAAATGTATTTTTAAATATATTTTTATTTATTAAAAACCATGTTCATTTGTTTTGCACAAACTAAACACAAGCTGAGCATTGGTAGCATAAAAATATACAAATTCCCATTGAAGACAATGGGATCATGGACCACGTAAGGTTTACTTCACACAGCCGAGTAACATTAAAATATAATTTACCAGACCTCCCAAATATTGATAGAAAAACTACTTTATGCACTGAGTAAAGGATTGGAATGTAGCAAATTGACAAAAAAGACGACACTTATACATGCGTTTCAATGTATGAATGGGTGTGTGCTAAAGAGGCTATAAGTGCATCTACTTCAGAAGAGCCATTTACAGGGTCCCTTGGGGTACTGTTTTGACAAATATCCAAGAAGAGATCAAGGTACATTTGTTTCCATTCTTGAAAGTCTTTAGATGTCAAATCTGGATTATTGAGAACCTTATCTATAATGGCTACCTCTCCTTCTCTGGCCTGCAAAAGAAAAAAGAACAGACAGCGATAAATTACTAGCAAGAGTATCTCATATAAATGATGAGCAACTTAACAAAAGGGCAAGCACATGTAAGACACAAAGGCATTAGAAAGAGGGGGGCATAGTGTGCCATTGATTTTAAGCCTCTTGAGATCTACTTAAAAATGATGTCATACATGGGTCAGGGTGTTGGACATCACTTGGGCTGCAGGGCTTCCCTTCTTATTACCCCTTGATCTGTTATATAAAAACAAAACCCTGGCTATTTACTATTAGCTGCTTTAGTTTCTAAGAAAATGTTTCACACTGTGAAGTGCCATCTGTTGACTTTTCTTGATTTCATAAGAAATACTGTTAGTGTGTGGGATGCAAACAGATGGCCTGACATCAATCAGTTCAGGGAGGCTTTTCAGCTGTGCTCCTCACCTTGGCATCTCAGCACTACATGTGAAAAATTAAGCAAGGATGTTTTAATTAGATAACTGCTCTTCATTAAAGATCATAAATACATCTAGTAGACCCGATGCTCTGGCCCTTCCCACTGTAAAGGATATGTCTACACTGATTCGCAGTATGGGTAGACAGGTTTGCAACAGCTTGAGATGAGCGAGCCTGCTAAAGATATCAATGTAGACCTTGCACCACTGGTGGTGGCTCAGGCTAGCTGCCTGAGCTTAGACCCAGGGGTTCAGGCAGGCTTGGACTTGAGCGGCTAGACCAAACCACAACATCCACACTGCTATTTTTAGCATGCTAGTTGGAGCTGAGCTAGCATGAGTCTGTCTACTGGCTCTGGGAATCACACCTCCCAGCTGCAGTGTAGACATACTCATAGGGGCCAGAACCTGGCTGGATCTCCTCCTCAAGTTCAGAGCCAGAAGAGCCCACTTGTACCCTATTCCCCTGCTGTCTGGGGTGCACATGGGTGGAGAAGGTGTGTGGCTGCTCTGTGCTATGCTCTTAACAATCCCTGGCTGGTGAAGGTCTCTTGAGGGGCCATACCCAGCAGGTGTAGATCAGAGCCAGCTTCAGGCTCCCTTGCAGTCACTCCACTCTACTGCAATCAAGGGCAGCTGGATGCAACAGAGTCAAGCCTTAATAATACAATTAGCACGCAGGTTTAAGCATGAGACCTTTCCTATAGTAGTGATCTGTTCATCAACAACTTCTCCTTTACTGTTTATTCCTACAGGAAGCTTCATGGTCCCCACTGCTAACTTATCTGTTCCATGATAACTGTATACATATGCTAAACCTTTCATCCATTTTGGTGAGGGTGATGGGTGTAGTTAAAAAAACAGCCTGCTCTGTCTTTCGCCTGATACACTTGGAAGAGTCATGGTACCAAGAAGTAGTACATTTAAAATGTTATTAACATGTATAAAGTGATCTTCATGTTGAGAGTGCTTTGCAAACAATAGCTTTTTGATGTTCCCCAGAGTAGTCGCATATTCATTTTTGAGATAGGGAAACTGAGCCAAAGGTTAACGTCAAAGCTGAGATTAGAACACAGGAACTCCTGCTTTCCAGACCTGTGCTTGTAGTACCGCACTGTGCTTCCCTGGTGCTGTATTAATAACTCATGGGTACGCTGTACCTCCTTACTACTGCTCAGTGAACTTGCACCTTCCAGGAGGAAGGACGGCCTTGTGATTAAGGCACAGGACAGGAAGTACAGCCTTGTGATTAAGTACAAAAACCTTGGTTCTGTTTCTGGCTCTTTCCCAGACTTCCTATGTGAGACTTTGGGAAAGCCACTTAAAAGCCTTACTTCCGATTCTGCAAAGTGTTCCATATACGTTTAACCTTACATACCCCGAGTAGTGCTATTGCCTTAAATGGGATGACACTCACTGTGAGTAAAGTAAATCCTCTGTGTAAGTCTTTGCAGGATCCGGGTCATATAGAATGTTTAAGTGCCTCTCAGGGAGGTTGGAAGACTTAATTCATTAATGTTAGTAAAGCACTCTGAGACGAAAGCTGCTACCAAAGGCCAATGTATTTAGTATCTAGCGGCTTAAAATGTAGTAAGTTAAATTTAATATAGATAACTGGGCCTCAAGGAAGATCCAGCATAAGAGTATCTATTGCTTACTGTGCTTTAAAGGAACATCCCTGATGTAATCTGGAATAGCATGCACTGCGATAACTTTCTGATGATTAAGGGAGTAGACAAGGTGGTTAAAATTTCAAAATACAAATGCTCTGTCTTAAATATAGGGCCATTATTACAATATTTGTATGTATCATTACTGCCATTTATTTCATAAATCTTTGTACAATCTTCAGGCAGAAAACAAATGTTCAGTTCTTTTCTAGACAAGCTTAGTAATCATAGAGCAGCAACATTTTAAATAAAACTGCCACTTTCCAAATGATTGACTTTAATTAAGCTTACTCTCAGGTAATGATATAGCACGTTTATCTTGGTAAATGAAAATGTTTTGGGGAAAAAGGGGGATTAATACCTCTTCTGAAAATTTCAGATCAAATCATGTTTAACTCGGTAGGGGAGGAGCTCACAGAGATTTTATCTATTGAGAAATAAAACAGATTTCTCCCCCCCGGACACTTTTCCTCAGCTTTGAGAACAGTATTTTCCCATGTCTCTCTTTTGTTCTTTTCACACACAATTTTCAGACTGCCTTCCAGCTGAGTATAGTTAATCTTTGAATACAATATAATAAGATCCAACTCTTTGGTGGGATTTCCCCCACCTTCTACTATCTCACCTTTAAAGTGCTTTTCAGAATTCGCAGTTGGTGCAGTTTTTCATTGACTACTGGATCGCTACATCTTTTTATAAAAAACTTCTTGTACTCCAGCTTGGTGGAAATCCGGTATTCTCCTAAAGGCGACAGACTGGCCTGCTCCAAGGCTCTGTACCAATCTTGCAAGGAGTCTTCTGGCTTTTCTTCTACAGTTTCAGCTTTAAAAAACCAGGAAAAAAAAAAAACCAAGAGAAAGGAACAGTGTATAATTAACATGGTTATTAAAAACCCATAAAAGCCTCCCTAAAAGCAGTATTTTTAACAAATCCAGAAAAGGATCATTTCACATATAGCGAGAGTATTCCACATCTGCCAAAATCTGCCCCCCCTCAAAAGTATTGCAAGTCAAACATTGCCTAAAGCTATTTTTCTCTCTAATTATTGCTTAAGTAAATCACTTCTAGATACGGTACTTTTCAAGTGAAACAAAAGCAAAACTTTTGACAATACAAAGCTTTCTACAAAGCAGAAAAAAAAGATTACAGGGTATAAGTTTACTGTCATAATAGACACGTAATTACAAATAACCATCATAGTTAATTCATAAGCTATTGCAAGAAATGGAAGCAATAGGAGCCGCCTACGAAAAGAGAAGGAACTTCAGGTGAGAGATCCGACTGAAAAATAATCAGGGGAAGGAGGCTTAACATTGTCTTGGGGTTTTTCCCCCCCTTTAGGGGAATACAAAAAGGGTTCTCAAAAACAAAGTAAAGATGTGCTTCAGTTCAGGAGGCGGCATTTCCCCTACGATTGTGTGTGTGTGTGTGTGTGGGGGGGCTGTTTCTGTTTTGCTTCTTCAACTGACATTACATTTTCTCTCTCTTTTGTCCCTATTCATGCACATGTGAAAAAAGTAATTTATGAGGTCACCTGTACTATCCTTTGTGCGACAGTAATTCCTTGAGGTTCCGCTTAAATTGGGGCCCTGTTGGGTTAGGAATTGTGCAAAGAGTAAGAGACAGCCCGTGCCTGCACTTGTAGTCTAAGCAGACCAGACACAGACGGGCGGGAGAAAGGATGAGCTATTCATTTTGCCTCACTGATTCTCCTGCACATATTGTTTAAAACAAATATGGCCTGTGAAAGCACTAAACGCTAAGACGGCATTAGAGAGAGAGAGAGAGAGAGAGAGAGAGGAGACCTCATTTCTTCCCCGTCAGTAGTGCATGTTTTCCTACCCCAACCTAACCTGCCAATCTCCTCAACCTGCTTCTGAAAGAGCCACTTGTCGAAGTGAGATGGCCATTCAGACTTAAGCACATGCCTGACTTTAAGCACACAAGTTAAGTGCCTTAAATGTGAGCATTCACATGCTTAAGTACCCTGATGAACTGGGGCTTCCGCCTCCATGTATACTCAGACATTAGCTTTCCTACCAACACTACTGACAAGGATGCTAACTGGTGCAAATGGTGACCTCAGCTTTCTGGGGGGCAGACACATGCCAACCACAAACTGGACTGAGACCAACTACTCATTTCACAGAGGCCAAACAAACATCAGACAGTCTAGTAACTACTCACCTGGGTCAGTTTCAAACAGGGAAGCTAGAGAGAAAAAAAACTCTGTCTCCCAGAATAATACTTACATTTATATAACGCCTTACATGCTCTAAACACTTTACAATCATTAATATCAGCAGAAATCCTCAGAGACATGCAGTCCTTTGACTCTTCTGTACATTTCTGTAATCTAATAGTAATTTGTAAAGCACACATTTTGTTTTAAATGTCCTATAGGTGAGGAAGGATTACAGCTCTTCAACTGAGAGAGAGGTTGTGGCTTTGAAAAGAGCCTTTGGGTTGTTGCGTGTTCTTTCCCTAGATCCTCTTACTATATAATATGCTGCTGGGAGACAGTCACTGATTTAATCACATGTGTGTGTAGGCAACATTTAAAGACAAATCAAAATGACAAGATGCCATCGTCTTTTTTTTCTTTTCTGTTATAAAGACTGTTATTGTTAAAATAAAAGGAAAGGACTAAATAAGTGAATATTAATACACTGGCTCAAATCCTTTGTGTTCTTGATTTTTTCTGCTTTTTTAGAAATGTCGCTAGGCTGCAATTTTAGAATTTCCATGAGACATTACAATGAATAGGAACATTAGTACGGTCCATGTATTCATGTCTGTTTGCATCTTCCAATGTGTAATTCTATCGATTTAAGGTGCTATCTTAATGGTATCTGAGTGATTTACAAAGAAATCTGGATAAAGCTAGCTAAATCTGACAGCGGATTATTTTGTCTGTTTCTCCCTTCCTTTTATCCCTTGTTATATAAAAAGTGCATCTTTCTCCATCTCTTTCCTCCAGCAACAATTTTTGTTTCATAGGACCATGCTTTCTCCTCATGGGTGGTTAGTAGTTATTATGGGGAAACTATGCTGAAGAGATGAGTTTTTATAATTTAGCCTGAAGCTGTCCAGATTCAATGGCATGTTAATCTCTTGTGGCATGGTGTTCTGGGCCCAGCCACTGAGAAATCTCTCAACCCTATCATGCATTTCACAAGTTACTGAAAATCCCAGCTTTCCCAATGAGCAATTAAGAGGCAGTCCTTGAAACAGTTTAGGCTTAACCCATTTAGGGTTTTGAATAAGAAGAGCAGCACCTTAAATTCATCTAAAAAAAGAACACGAGTACTTGTGGCACCTTAGAGACTAACACATTTATTTGAATATAAGCTTTAGTGGGCTACAGCCCACTTCACTGGAAGCATGGAATGGAACATATAGTAAGAAGATATATATATATATATCTGTATACACACATACAGATAACATGAAAAGGTGGAAGTAGCCATACCAACTGTAAGAGGCTAATTCATTAAGATCAGCAGGAGAAAAAAAACTTTTGTAGTGATAATCAAGATGGCCCATTTAGACAGTTGACAAGGTGTGAGGATACTTAACATGGGGAAATAGATTCAATATGTGTAATGACCCAGCCACTCCCAGTCTCTGTTCAAACCCAAGTTAATGGTATCTAGTATGTATATTAATTCAAGCTCAGCACTTTCTCGTTGGAGTCTGTTTTTGAAGCTTTTCTGTTGCAAAATTGCCACCTTTAAGTCTGTTACTGAGTAGCCAGAGAGGTTGAAGTGTTCTCCTACCGGTTTTTGAATGTTATGATTCCTGATGTCAGATTTGTGTCCATTTATTCTTTTGTGTAGAGACTGTCCAGTTTGGGTTTGAATAGAGACTGGGAATGGCTGGGTCATTACACATATTGAATCTATTTCCCCATGTTAAGTATCCTCACACCTTCTTGTCAACTGTCTAAATGGGCCATCTTGATTATCACTACAAAAGTTTTTTTCTCCTGCTGATAATAGCTCACCTTAATTAATTAGCCTTTTACTGTTGATATGGCTACCTCCAGCTTTTCATGTTCTCTGTATGTATATATGTATCTTCTTACTACATCTTCCATTCTATGCATCTGATAAAGTGGGCTGTAGCCCACGAAAGCTTATGCTCAAATAAATTTGTTAGTCTCTAACGTGCCACCAGTACTCCTGTTCTTTTTGCGGATACAGACTAACACGGCTGCTACTCTGAAACCTTAAATTCATCTGTAACTCTGCAGTTCCAAAAAGCACAGGTGAAGTATTTTCATCAGCCTGTATTACTAAGTAGTCCATCTGCCACTGTCAACATCAACTGAAGCTCTTCAGGGCAGTCACATTCATGCTAAGATAAAGAATTATGCAGTAATTGAACCTAGAAGCCATCAACGAATCTGTGAAAAGGGCCTGAGGGGAAACTTGGGCAAGAGAATTTCCATTTGCGGTAACCAGATCAATGATTTAAGATGGGGGGAACATCTTGGCTGGATGGAAAATGGTATATTTGGTAGCAGATGCTATTCTGATATTGGCAGCAATGAAGAGTCCAGAAGGCCCCCGTTTGCACCCCATCCTGACAACTGGCAGACATATGTACTCAAAAGATAGTGCTATGGTGTTAGCCAATTCTTTGAAATATTTCCCCTCTATCCACATACCTCACCTCCATCTTGCTTGAGGTTATCTTCATCCAGGCACTGATATCACTTAGTCATCTGCATTTGGGAGTAGGGCCGGGGCTTTGGTGTGAAGGATTGAGCAGTGAGGAAAAGAGAGCCAGTGAGGTGGCTCTGAGCATTTAGGATTCGCTCTGCATTTAGGCCCCTTTGTTAGTGATGTCAGATACCTTTGCAGAGGCTACAACATCACCTTGTTCCAGTGGAATGCTCCTGCACCCTGGGAAATGATAAAGACGACAGCACTGCTCTTAGTGACTGGAGCTGCCCCTCAATCAGCTCATGTGGGGGAGTGAGACTATTCACTTAATAACTTCATTTTAAAGCTTCACCCCAAATAGGTAAATGCTGGTGAAACCTTTAGCTAACTGGCTAACATCCAGAGCTTTAAAGATGAATTACAAATATTTGCTTTTTTAAATACCTAAATCATGCTAAAGTTTCCAAAGACTTTAAAAAATACAAGTTGTGAAGGAATGGATTCTCTTTCCCTGTTATTCCATGACAAAGGGGCAAAGGATGAGGGACAAGAGTGACAGTTCATGGACAGTTAAATATTAACATGGAGGTCCAAGTACCAACACATATGTGATTGAAGCCATTTATCCCTCTGTGGGTTCCTAAAAGAAAAGTTCCTGAGGGAGGATAGGCAGAACTCCCTATTCTCCTTCACTTCCTTTCCTGAGGGCAACCACCATCATGGTAACATCCATGTGGTAGCAGTTGTCATGCTGTTGTAGATGTTTGTTGTTTGTTTGCTGTAACTCCGTACTAACCTCTTGCACGATGTGAATTTGGGTATGAGTGGAAGATTGTCCTCTTCCCCACTCAGCTATGTCCTTTCCCTTCTATTTCTTTTTTGTCTCCATGGCAGGTGTGGTTCTCTGGAACTGTGGTGGGCGCTGGGAGTTTACTCTTGGAATTGGTTCCTATGATTAGATGCTCCTGATCTCACAGATTGAGACACAGAGTATTTCTAAACTGCAGTGAGACACCTGCGGATGGCCCATGCCAGCTGATTCTGGCACACGGGGCTCTGGCTGTCGGGCTGTTTAATTGTGGTGTAGACATTTGGGCTCAGGCTGCCGCCCAAGCTCTGGGACCCTCCTAACCCCTCAGGGTCCTAGAGCCTGGGCTCCAGCCCAAAGGTCTACACCACAATTAAACAGCCCTTTGGCCCGAGTTCTGTGAGCCTGAGTCAGCTGACATGGGCCAGCTACAGATTTTTAATTGCAGTGTAGATATACCCTAAAGGACATGGTATCCTAAAAGCATCATGATTTGAGATTAAATTAAGAGTGTCTAAACTAGCTCATGGTTTGATCTAAGCTAGCTCATGGTTAAGTGACTGGGTTAGTAATACATCCATTTGCCAATGGAAGGCCTCAGGGTGGGCTGTAGCTGTCTGATACGTTGCACTAGCATTACAGTTTCTTTAAGGAAGAATCAGGCCTCAAGGGATACCTGATTCAGATACAGAACAGATTCTGGAGGAGGGCTGTAGGCCTAGAGGGATTCACAGACTAATTTTAGAATGGCATCACAAACATTAGGTTGTTATTCATTATTCTGAGTTGGCTCCTGAGTCCCAGACTGTGTTTCTTTAGCCACCTGGCTCCTGTGAAAGAAATGGTTTTAGGATTTCCATACATTGCTGCAGGTAAGAGTCCCTAATCTGGAACATGGATTGTTATTCCTGGCCGCATCCATTTCTTGAGCAGCTTTTTCACTTGGGTATAGAACAGCCCCCTATGTACTTTGCGGCACACTAGGCCTAAATTCTATAGCGAGGTCTCCAATTGCTATACCACAGTGGCACCAAAGTCTGTGACAATGAAATTTCTGCTGGAGATTCAAGTATATTCAACATCAGACATTTTTTATTTAATTAAATGTGAAACTGAATAATACACGCAGCACAGAAGCCATTGCATTATTTTGATATTCATCTTTCAATTTTGGAAGGTTTCTGACATGTATTTTACACTGCCTCTGAATTTACAAAGATGCCATAAACATTTTATCAGGAAGGGAAGATGGAGGTTTTTTGCAGCTAATGAGGAGAAAGTTGCGGCTTTTGGTACCACATTAAGGGATGAGAAATGATTTGAGTTAAAGACATGCAGATGCACTTTGGGATTTTGGCAGCGCAATCCCATTTGTGAGTGATCTGAGTTTTGTGGGTTGGTGAGAGTTAACTAGTTTCCTGACCCAGAAATCCTTGTCAATAACCATATTCCTCTTTACATTATTTTCCCCAGTATATCCAAGATCAATAGGTAGAACATTAGCTGGATATTGCTATTAAAATGGTCAGAGTGAACTAGTTACCATTGCTGATATATACATAGTGGTATTAGGTTTCAGACATAACTCTTCATTGAGTTGAACAGGAGCAGTCCAGACCACTGAGAAGAATTACTGTCTGTTTGCAGGCTCAGGAAGACAACACTGAATTAGTGAATTCAGAAGGTTTCATATTCAATCCTATGGGTTAGAGCATGATTCTGTGGCAGGGGTTAGATGTTATAGACAGAATCACAGAAAACACAGAGCCCTCAGCATAGATTTCTCATCACCCTTCTAATCTTAGTCTCTAAAGGTTTGTTATCTTCTTCAGAAGCTTTCCATATTATTATTATTATATCAGCAGAGGTGTCTTACCCCTTCCATTAGTCCTCTTCCACTAAAGGGTTCATGCCACTACAGACCTGTGAAGCTTTTGCAGTTAAGAAAGGTACCAGAAGAACTACAGATTACATCCAACGCTATTAGCACACACATCATCTGTGAAAAGGTAACACAACACCATCAGCCCTCAACCTTGTCACCCACCAGACCGAGTGTGCAGGTGTTTCAAGGACCTACAGTCCTCCTTTTGAGGCTTGCAGGCTTTTAAGACCTGCTCATCATATTTCTGCTGTTCTTCCCAATGTCACTAAGATTCCTCTCCTCATCTTTAAGTTTCCTCTTTCCTTTTGGGTTGCCAGCCATCTGAGCATATCTTCAGTATTTTGGGGAAAGAGAGCTTCTGCAGTTTGGTGAGGTCATCAAGGCAGTTGCCTCTTCCCATTTCCTTTTTGTGGCTGCATCCCTTTTCTCAATTCTCCTCCACCTGTCTTCTATCCTCCAGGCTCACTATGTTGTTTTCTTCTTCAAATAATTAAATGTTTTGCTTTGCTAACTTTACTACTTGGTTACATGCTTCATCCAGCTATTCAGCGCCTCACACGCTTAGCCACTACTCACCTGTAGTTAATTAAAGATGCACTTGAACAAAATTACCACCTTCTGAAAACCCTGAGAAAGTTGAGCTATAGCCTTACTGGTTTCTATGTCAGAGAGTGAGCAAGGTGAAAATGATCGAACTGAAATCCCTGTGCTTTACTGAAATCTAAACTCCTATTTTCATTCCTTTTAATGAGGTCACACTCTCTGGCTGAGAAACCAGCTCAGCTGAGCTTTCCCAGGATCATGGGGAGGTAATTTTATTAAAAAAAGGCATTAATTACATTATTAAACAGCTACCTTCCCCCCAGAAATCTCACATGATTTGCTTTGAACTTTACAGCAAAGCCTTGGCAGTTCATCTTTAGCACCTGGAAACTAACTTCATGAAAAGTTTTAAGACCTTTTCGTGGCTGCTAGTGAGTGCCATGCCAGGGACAAGGGTTGGTTTCTGGCCACAGGTAAGTGGACAGGTTGGGAGTATGAGATAAAGGAAGTCCTGACCCTCCCTCCTCCCCCATGCAAAAATCTCCCCTCCTTCCTTGTTTGCCTTCTTGACACTGAGGGCATGTCCACACTAAAAGGTGTTTGCTGACCACGTGTTAGCTAACACATGGTAACTAACATGAAGTAAAATCCTAGTGCAGACAAAGCACTTTGTAGCTGTCACATGTGTTAGCAGGTTGAGATAAACACTAGGTGCCTGGATTTAGCTAATACATAGTAAGCAAACATGTGAACTTCTAATGAAGACAAGGCCTAACACATGACCTGGTCCCCTTATTCAAAATTCCCAAACCCTTACTCAGTCGGTCAGCCAGCAGAAGCGTCAGAATGTCAGGCTTGGAGTAGGGCAGGACCAGTATGAATAAGGCAAGCGGAAAAAGAACATGGAGGCAGGTGAGCAGGGTGAGGTAGCATTCTGCTTGGGAGCATCTTCTGGTGCTCAACAAAAGAAGGGCTGAGGGAAAAAGGTAGGGAAATGGGAGGGATCTCATTATGTTTAGAGAAGGGAGAGCAAGAAGGCCTAAGGAGAGAGAAGGTGGGCTTTGGCTGGGTTGGATGGATGGGAAGAGCCACTGAAGAGAAGTAACCTATTCTTCAGATTCTCAGTGCAAAATACCAGAGTACCATAAATTCTTCAGTGCTCTAAGGGTTAATGTTCATGTGACAGGGATCCTAAGATAAGTCTACATTACACAAAGGGGGAAAAATCAAAGTGTATAATTCAAAGAAATGGGAATTTAAATAGTTTCTACATCTATTTAGATAGAAGACTGGTGGACAAAACTGAATATTTTCTCTTTCTCTCTCTCTCTTGATTTAGCCTAAGGGCATGTCTATACTGCAATAAAACACCTGTGGCTGGCCAATGTCAGCTGACTCAGGCTCACAGGGCTCAGGCTGTGGGGCTATCAAATTGCAGTGTAGATGTTCACGCTTGGGCAGAAGCCAAGGGGGAGGGCCCAGAGCTTAGGTTCCAGCCTGATCCTGAATGTCTACACTACAATTTCATAGCACCGGAAAGCTAAGTCAGCCGCAGGTGTTTTGATGCAGTGTAGTCATACCCTAAACCAAAAGAAGAGAACCACTCAAACCAGCAGAAGGTAAAATTTTTCATCTGCACATGAAGTCACCTCTCTGAGGCACGTTTATAAAGGAAGCCATAGTTAGATGGAAAATCAGCTCATAGTAGGAGAGCAGTGTAGTTCCCACGGGTGATTACTGAGAAAAGAACAATTGGCACAGTGTTTAAGTACAGCACAGAGTAGGCAGGAGATAAAATGTGATGCAATTCTGGTCTGCATGGAAACCAAAGGCTAATCAGCTGGTCAGCATGATTTAGGACAGATTCCTCTATTAAAGTGCAAAAGGAAACCTATATCACTTATCACCTCCTTCTCTGTACTTACAGTAAAATAAAGGTCTGAATGTTATTTTGTTTCTTAAAATGAACCCTTTTTCAAAGGTAAATGCAAGCTGTGTTAATCTCTGGGCTTCTTTTGAAATTCTGCGGATCACTTTCCTTTGCGTCTTCCCTCCCTTTTTGCCTTCTACCTCTCCTGCCCTCTCTGTTTCTTGCAATCCCCTTCCTTTTTGTTCTTCTTTCAAAGTAGTAGGATGCTAATATCTAAACTGCATTGTTAAATATATTCACCTAAATTTGGGTCATTGCTGATTACGTACTCTATGTATCTTATGACTTTTAAAACAAAACTTGTATTTTTGGACAATATAAGCACTGGACCCAGATGTAAGGACACTTTTTTCTTAACCTGTGTATTATACAATGTTTTAACATTAGAGCTCCCACTAAGTCAGTCAGCAACACAGAGGTGATGGAGTGCTTCAGAGAGGCCTGTGTACGGGGAAGGGGGTGGGGGATAGAAAAGAGTTTCCTAGAAGTCTCCCTGAATTAGGGGAGGGATGCCCTTAAAAACGAGCTGACATACACATTTCCAGAGTAAGTGTTAGCAGCTGGAGAATCAGAGGACAGGAGTATTAAGGTAACAGGCTACACCACTGCCTCCTGTACAGAGGAAGTGTATCTGGGAGATTTATATCCATGTCCTATTTATGCCTGTTATGTAACCTTCAAGACACAGAGGAAATTGTCGAGGAAGTCTGCACAGCAGAGCTGTGTACACTCCTGTATACTGATTTACACTCATCATCTGAGACCTAGGGCCCAATTTTCCTCTTTTTGTTGGTGAAATTGGTTCCTTGAAATAAAAGGAGCTATAAAACTGATGTAAATAAGGGGAGAACCAGACTCCTAGTCTGTGTAGGGTCTGAGGTATATTAAGCATATTGAAGTTGCCCCTTACAGGCCTCAGCCCCATTGTGATAGGCACAGTACAAGCACATACCAATATGATCCCTGCTCTGAAGGGCATACATTCTCAGGCTATTTAACTTCCAGTGCTCATGATCCATCAGCTCAGGCATTAATGCCAGAAGTGACCTTTATGATCACCTAATCTGACCTCCTGCACATTGCAAGCCACGGAACCAAACCCACACCACCCCTGTAATAGATCCATAGCCTCTGGCTGAGTTAGTGAAGTCCTCAAATCATGATTTAAAGATTTCAAATTCCAGAGAATCCAACATTTGCTCCAGTTTAAACCAACAAGTGACTCATGTCCCACGCTGCAGAGGAAAGCAAGCACCCCACAGGGTTTCTGCCAGTCTGACCCGGTGATCAGTTAGACCCTGAGCATGTTGGAAAGACCCTCCAGCCAGACTCCTGGAAAAGAATTCTCTGTAATAACTCAGAGCCCTCCCCATCTAGTGTCTCATCACTGGCCACTGGTGAAATTTGCTACTAGCAGTCACAGATGGACCACACGCCACTGTAGGCAGTCTCCTCATACCATCCCCTCCATAAATTTACCAAGCTCAGTCTTGAAGCCAGTTAAGTGTTTTGCCCCCACTGCTCCCATTAGAAGGATGTTCCAGAACTTCACTTAAGTATGACTGTACTAGTGAGTGCAAAAAGTGCATAGAAAAAATAAAATTTAAATAAAAATAAAATAATTCCTAACAGTAACAGGAAACTGATGATTAGAAGCAGAATTTGTTGGCAATGACAAATATTTATAAATATAACCTTTAATATTTGGTTTAAGTGCTTTACTTACATTATCTTCCATATGGAAATGTCAATTTAATTTTTATTTGCTGCTTTTTATTTTTTAGTGCCTCACTGGGAAAATTTTACATAATGAAAGAGGCTCTCTTGTCAATTTCCTATTTCTTTTCTATGCTACATGCGGAAATTAGTGTTTAATTTTGATGCAAACCGTTAAAGTGAAATAAACATTGCATTCACCATTACCATTTTCCCTGCAAGCTTCCTCTCATTCTCCTCAGTTCAGGGACAAAGTAAAACCATGCCACCCGGAAAGACAGTTGAAGTATTCAGGGGACAGTGCAACTGGAGAGACAGTTTGTGTCACTGTATAGATGGGGGCACTGTGACTTTTAAATGGATAATGATTTCCCCATGGATTAGTCCAGCAGCAATCATTTGGAAGCAAGTATTTCTTCAGCAAAACATTATTTTCATAAACCTAAACTGTAAGGGCACACGATGTTGCAAAAGGTTAAATGACAAATGGTAGGGACAGTTGGACATAGCTACATTACTCATCAGTCCAATTTGAGCAAAACTCACTCTTGTACAATAGCAATATCTGTCAAGGTTTATAGGGTTGGTACCTAACTAAGTTTGAATAGAGTACATATTCCTAGTACATCACCTGTTCACAGAGAACAGGAACACTACTCCACAGGATAGTAAATGTCATATTGGTATGCTTTACTTTGCTGGATACTACAACACACAGGGTGAAATTTCCAAAAGCGTTTAAGTCCAATTTTCATAAGTGTCTAAGTCACTTAGGAGCCTCAATTCCATTTTCAAAAGTGTCTTAGGCACTTCTGAAAATTGGACTTAAGCGCTTTTGAAAATTTTACTCATAGGTTTTATTTAGAACATGTCATACATGCCAATGTTCTTGCAGATTTCTTGATAAATGCATTAATTAGACCTCAGACTAATGAATCCGTAGCTTAATTTACATTTTATTTATTTAAGACATGACATTGCAAGATGTAAAGCTTGTCAGCTGCTGAATGCCCTCAACACCACTGTAGTCTGTTCTCGTCTAAGCACCACCTAGGACTGGGCCCTTTTTTTTAGCACCTTTGGTAACAAAACCTAAAATAACGACAACAAAAATTTAACAGCAATATACTCTTTACCACAGATTTCTTATGCAATTAAATGTCCAGATGCTGAATAAACTTTTGAACATGGAACGTGTGCACTTTATTAAAAAAACTTTCTCCCACAATTGGTACCATAATCATGATGGAAGAGACATCTGTCCCATATCCATTAGGAAGAATACGTGTGTGCATTCCCACAGGAAAAGGGAGTAACAGAGTTTATGGACAAAGGGTATGCAGAGGCAAATCTGGGTAATTTGCCAATGAGTAATATAGATTTTTTTTATTAAGCAGAAAATAATACCTTTAAAAACCCTAACCTAATGAATAAATCAACTGTCTTCATTAAAGAAACGTTAACTGCCATTTTCCAAACTTTATTTTAAGGCATACAGAAAAAATATTTGACAAATGTGTATGCAATTAATGTCACGGGCTGCTAATTGCAGCCCTTCGGAATCCCTCTCAAAAATGGTAATGCTCATTCAATACAATCTGTGATAGGAAAAAATGAAGCTTGAGTTATAATGCACAGTGCGGCAGATATATTAGCTCCTTCTGGCCTTTGGCAAAAAAAAGTAAATGAGCCATCAGTGGAACCCAAAATGGCAGCCAAAGGACATTTTAGATTCTTATCTTGGCTTCTGGTAGTCTAATTCATTTCCAAAACATTTAATTTCTAACTGATTCTGGAGTTTAATGACAGGATGCAAAGGACTGGTTCAGGTTGCAGGGCATTCCATCAAGGTTTTAACAATAAATCTTTCAGGTTGCAGAATCTTTATGCACTTAGCACTGATTTATCGACACTGGCAGAAGCAAGTATTTCAAAGGCAACATTATATAAAGAGATGAATTCTGCCTTTGTCAAGTGTTGGAAAGAGCAGTAAATTATATTTAAAAATCAATTCCTAAGGATACGCGAGTAATAAAAACATGGTGGGTTTATCTGTTTGGTCAACAGGCAAAAAACTGTATCAATGTACAATTTTGTAAACAACAAGTAACACTGGGCATACTTTGCTATAATAGGCATGTTCAATTTCTTGATTGCTAACAATTAAAAATGTCAAAATCATGTTGTTAAATATATAGATTGACTTGTGAGAGGCCCATTAATGTTAAATTGAAACACAATATGCATACTGATGAATATCCAACTAGCACATATGTCATAGTATACTGGATTTTTATTTTATAAAATTAATATTAAAACTATTATAGCTTTGTTACTGCTGTAAGCAGAGATGCAATTTTATCCACTGCACAATTCTTACTTGTGAGGAAAAAAGCATAGTCTACTTATATATAAAAGGGAAATATTTATATATAACTATATATATATAACTATATATATATATATATATATATAATTTTATTGGTATTAACAGAACGCAATACCATACATTTAGCCAGCAGAAAGAAAACATTTCAAAATACATTTTTAAAAGTATCTCTCCATAAGATAATATGAAATATCAAGTAATTAGCATTGACATTATTACAATACACCCGTAGCCAAATATATAAAGGAAAATCCACATTCTAATCACAGAGATAGAGGCAAACATTAACTCACAGGGGAGCCAGAACATAATGATAAATAACAATATTGGAATCTACTTTGAGTGACATCCAAACAAATACTGGCCCCAAAACAACCCCATGGAGTGCGAGTTCTATACAGAGAATACTTGATGCCTGTTCTGTGAGGCAGCATCACTCACATGTAAGTCCTAGAAGATAAAGAGGATTTGTAGATTGTATCTGCGGAGTCTAATAAATCCCAGCATGAGGTATCTTCTCCATCACCGTCATCCAAATCAGTTTCAGTGTGCCCTCTGATAATTCAGTATAAATCATTAAACATATATTAAGTCTCCAAATAGTCTGTACACACCTTGACTTGGAAGAATACACTTAATTTAGTATGATACAGCAAGTTAACTCTTTCACTTAAGTGAAGTACACTTAAATTATATTAGCTTTCTCTGCTTTGCCTGAATGAAGTCACTGAAGTCAATAAAAACAACAGGATTTTATAGTTACCATAGCTGATCCCTCTTTAATTCCTTGAAGTCTGCAGAACACAACTGTGTGTCATCAGAGCCCTTCCCCTGCCATGACCCTCTTCCCCTTCTGTTCTCCTATGCAGGGGGCAGTATTTTCTGCAACTGCGCTCCACGTAGACAGGATATGATTTTGTGCCTAGTCCCATTGTGGAAAGGATGCATTCTTCAAAAGACTGGTAATAGGTCTGCCCCTTTAACACTTTCCTGGAGTCCCCATATCCAGACATTTGGTTGTCTATGCTTTAAAATGTCTGTTCTTTTATAAACATCAAAGTTATTCAAGAAGAATTAAACTTTCTGAATGGAGGCCATTAGGTTGCTTGCAAGAGGCTGAAGTTGAGTCTCCGTCGTGCCAATTCTCTCCGATCTAAATTCTCTAATCATTAGTTTATCAATCTGAGTCCAATCAGTTCAGTGCCAAGAGAAGTGGATCCGATTTGGCATGGAGAGGTTCTATCAACTCTCGCAGTGTATTAGCCTAATATGATAAAGCAGTGATACAATATGATGAAAGAACTGTGACGTGCCATTATTTCCATATCATATTAGTATATTAGAAATATCATGCAATCTTGATACAAGAGAAAATAGCAAATATGGCAAGATTTTCATAAAGTTTTAGCACTACAGTGCTTTTCTTGTCTGCATGCACGTGTGAGCACAAGGACATGGCACTGTTTTGGTTTTATACTATGATCCTTCAGAAATTTCAGTTTCTGGTGCACACAAGCTATGTAGGAGTGTGCAGTTTTGCATTTTCAATTTGCATTGACACTTTAAAAAAACGGAATGAAGACCAATTAAAAGAAGATCAAATAATCTAATGTATATCTACTTCCTCAGTGTAGTCTGTTTTAACCTGGATTAGCCCATTTGGCAAGCACTGGGAGAGGTCATGGGAGTGAGGGTGGAGGAGAGGGGGATCCACCTCAACCCCCTTGAATGTACAGGGCATACACAAACATGTCCTACCAACAGCTAATTATGAAAGAGCAGAAGTGGTGACATGAGATCTGGCTCATTTCACTCTCCCAACTGGAGACCCAGTATTGTGAAGTTATGAGTGGAAGATCAGAAATAGGGACAGGCCATTTCATTTTACCTAACTTTTGAACAATTGATGTTAGTGTGGGGTTCAAACATCATCACACTCCTGAAACTTATTGGGTCTGTGCTCTTAGAGGGGAAAATACTAGCATATAGTAAAATTATATAAATAGGGTTAAAACAGCTGCTTCTGAAGCCAGGCTGGCATAAATAGATATGTCTATTTTACTATATGCTGTATGTATTTTTATACACACATACATATACACACATATATACATATACAAACAAGTTTTGCTTTTTAAATTTAATCACTCTGGGAAAGGGCCCCTGGATTTAAACTACACAGAATAAAAAGGTTTGTGAATATAATCTAGCTTTACTAATATAGCCAAAATGTAATTTAATTGGTGAGGTTCACCCATCCCTTTTCAGGGAGAATTTTTTTCTCCAAAAGAGAACACCTAGGATGGGAAGAGGAGACAAGATCAGGAAGTTCTGCTTTTACACTTCAGCGTACAGCAGATCACCAGGGTTGAATTAACAGAAAAGAGCTACTACTCCAACAATGGAAGAGAGATATTAACACAAATCCTGGATGGAAAGAATGATAGGCCCATTTAGTTCATCCCCAGTCTTCTCAAAGAAAAAAAGTGTCTCCCAATAGGTATAAAACTGAAATGCTATGGGGCTCACATGGAGCTGCATTCTATCTTTAAATTCTTTGATAGTACTATTTCACAACTAGCAATTGTGCAAGCTATACTGTATGCCAAAGCGGAGGAGGAGTGGGGGGAGGAGAACAGCTCATATAACAATAACCTGAGTACTGAAGTCTATAGGAGTTCTTACATAATCTATTGTCTAAAATAAGGAACACTTATCCTGCTGCAACTGCAAGTAGTAAAAAAAAGATTTCAAAACTTGCATGACTAACAATCCATTTTGATCAGGTGTATTAAACCAGAATCCACTTTACTTCTGCACACAACAGGCTGATCTTGTTTGTTTTTTTTTTGAGGGGGAAGGTTGCTTGAGTGGGGAGTGAGTGGGACAGAAAATGGAAACTCCTCAGACTTCCATAAGAGTCTGAGGAGTCTGCTGTTTCCGTATTGCACCATCATTTCTGAAATCTCACATAACTGGGTTCAGGATGTCAACTGGGGTATCAAAGGAGAATTCTCCTTCATTCTCCTGACATTTTACCGGAAATAAGTTGACTCTTTGGACTTTGCGAAATACAGCAGGATTCACTTACATTACAATAAGGCTGCATTAACTACTGGATATCTAAAATCAGTTCTTTTATGTACCCTAAGTAAGATGGCTGGGAAATCCAACATGCTTTTATAGGAGGGCCTTCCATGTTGACTGTGTCCCCCTTTTTGACTGGCAGAGTGCACCATGGCCTTCTCTGGTTGGTGGCACTGGCAGAAGACATTTTTATGAAGCTAGAATTCAATTACGTTTTCGATTAGAAGGTGACAAATTCCTCAAAGAACTTTTAGCAAGAAATTCCTATGAAGAGGCTATTCAGTAATGTTTTTACAAGAATTGTGGTAATACCATCATTAAATGGTAAGTTCCTTTTTTGTCATGCTTTAGATCTACTATCACAGTTCCATTATTAGTTCTTCACAGTGTACTATTACAGAAGTGTGAATATACTGCAGTACTATTTACTCATTGGCTGTTTAAAGGCAAACAAAATGAAAACTCATTTTTATAATTATTAAGCATGCTTGGGGGCTAAATAATTTATTTTACTACTTTACAGTAATTGCCTTTAAAATCACAACAGATGCCAGTGTGTAACCCCATATTAATAAGAAATATTGTGCTAACTGCATTATGAAGTGTTCATAAATATCAGCTTTTTATGGCAGGCACTGTATGATGATATCATAGAATCATAGAATATCAGGGTTGGAAGGGACCTCAGGAGGTCATCTAGTCCAACCCCCTGCTCAAAGCAGGACCAATCCCCAACTAAATCATCCCAGCCAGGGCTTTGTCAAGCCTGACCTTAAAAATATCTAAGGAAGGAGATTCCACCACCTTCCTAGGTAACGCATTCCAGTGTTTCACCACCCTCCTAGTGAAAAAGTTTTTCCTAATATCCAACCTAAACCTCCCCCACTGCAACTGGAGACCATTACTCCTTGTTCTGTCATCAGCTACCACTGAGAATAGTCTAGATCCATCCTCTTTGGAACCCCCTTTCAGGTAGTTGAAAGCAGCTATCAAATCCCCCCCCATTCTTCTCTTCCGCAGACTAAACAATCCCAGTTCCCTCAGCCTCTCCTCATAACTCATGTGTTCCAGTCCCCTAATCATTTTTGTTATATTAAAGCAGGACCAATCCCCAACTAAATCATCCCAGCCAGGGCTTTGTCAAGCCTGACCTTAAAAATACCTAAGGAAGGAGATTCCACCACCTCCCTAGGTAACGCATTCCAGTGTTTCACCACCCTCCTAGTGAAAAAGTTTTTCCTAATATCCAACCTAAACCGCTCCCACTGCAACTTGAGACCATTACTCCTTGTTCTGTCATCAGCTACCACTGAGAACAGTCTAGATCCATCCTCTTTGGAACCTCCTTTCAGGTAGTTGAAAGCAGCTATCAAATCCCCCCTCATTGTTCTCTTCTGAAGACTAAACATCCCCAGTTCCCTCAGCCTCTCCTCATAAGTCATGTGTTCCAGTCCCCTAATCATTTTTGTTGCCCTCCGCTGGACTCTTTCAAATTTTTCCACATCCTTCTTGTAGTGTGGGACCCAAAACTGGACACAGTACTCCAGATGAGGCCTCACCAATGTTGAATAGAGGGGAACGATCATGTCCCTCGATCTGCTGGCAATGCCCCAACACATACATCCCAAAATGCCATTGGCCTTTTTGGCAACAAGGGCACACTGTTGACTCATATCCAGCTTCTCGTCCACTGTAACCCCCAGGTCCTTTTCTGCAGAACTGCCACTGAGCCATTCGGTCCCTAGTCTGTAGCGGTGCATGGGATTCTTCCGTCCTAAGTCGGAAGAATCACTTCACCCTTTTTCAAACAGAAATTTACTTCTTTTCTTCCTCTAGCCCCGGAGAGTTATTCTAGCTAGGGAGTGGGGTGGTGGGAGATAGGTTGCTTAATTTTCTTTTTGCAAATCATTCACAAACTGACTCTGTATTCTTTTTTTCATAGCATTTGCCAAATAATTTAAACAAAGACGTTTCAACCTATAAGTTCTTTCTATGTGAACAGTTCACTTTGGTTATTGCTATTTGTGGTGTGTGACTGATCACCTAAGTCACATGTTATTGCTTCTGTTGCCTTGCAAGAGGTCAGCTTGTCAGAAACAGGAGATCAAACGACACACAATGGACAAGAACTTTTTGTTCGAATAAACATGAGATTTGCAAACATTTTGACAATTAAACCAGCTGTAGTTCACATATAACAATTAATATACTCCGATGAGAGACAGTGAATTGATCTGATCATATTTATTCATCAATTATTAAAACAGTTCTAAGGGCAAATGATTCCTCTAAAGTGATTACACAACCAAAACTGCTTGCTAGAAATCTTTGAAGATCCCTACAACTACTGGAAAAATGTAAGAAACATGTGGTAGTGATGTATTTGGGCCAGTTCGCAGGAGTTGGAGGTCCGGTCCATATCAAAAGTGGCTGCGCGAGAATGAAGACACAGGATTGTATACGAACCCAGTGAATAAGACAGAAGGAATTTTCAGTCAGGTCCCTTAAATAGTTGGGAACGTCACAAATTTTCCAAGAATGACAACAAAAAAGAAAGCAGAAGGTGAGCAGAAGATTTCCACCTGTGGGAATTGATTGGGAGTCACACTCAATAAGGGAGCTTACTGAGACATCAGATTTTAAAATGACTTCAGTACACAGAGTTCTAAATGAAGGGAGGGATGTAGAAGGTGAAAGCCATCATGCAGATTGCCTCTCTTTTCCCCTGTGAGAGTTGCACACAGAAATGAGGGCACACCAGCAGTCATTAATGAGCAGCTATCTTGAGAGAAGCCTCACTTTGATGTGATTTTTAACAAAACGCATAATACATTACTGCAGTCTTCTGGGAGCACATCTTTCAAATGCAGATGTTATGTATTTTAATTTCTAAACAGATTATAATCTGAATAGTAATACCTTGCTTCTGGTAAATTTTCTTATTAACAAAGAAGTATAGGGAGTAATAGCAGGTTTACAGAATTTCCTATTCTTGGAGTAAATACTTAATCTGCAGAAAAGCAAGTCTGAACTCACACTTTCTAGTGAAAACCACTGAAATACTAATTGCACCTTACATCTGTTTTCTCTCAGTTAGCAGTGTATCAGTGTGTGTATGTATTTCTATCTCTATCTCCATATTCACAATACAAACAGATATAGCACTCTGAGCAGGAGATTCTGTTCATCATCTGTTCCAATAATTTAACCATATTTCTAGTGCATTTATGTATATGCATTAAGAGCCAAATCCTGTGGCTTGAGTAACCAAGCTGACCTAGCAATGAATACAGACTTTGGGGAAAGAAACACACACACCATGAGCGGATTCACTGCTGCTTCTGCAGCTCTAGGGCTGCTGTAACTCCCCCTCCACTGGGGGAAACAGTCAGCATGTCTGAGTATTTTGTTTGAAAAGCTATTCTGACACATCTAAACTCTTCTTGATGAATGCTGGCAGATTTATAACCATTCATTTTTAAGAGTGGAAAGCCATTGCAATCTTCAGGCTTGTTTAGGTCAAACAGACACCTGAAGAGACAAGGGCTGCTGGATGGTACTTGCACGGGAGTAAATGAATGAGGAAGGGCTTCAATGACACAGCTAACACTGCCTTTCAATACCCTGCCAGGAGAATTAGCATACTCCAGAGAAACACATGCTGCACAGCATCAGTGAGTTGTTTGGAGAATGAGGCTTACATGATGAGGAAGTAGTGGGTCACAGGAGTCACACAGCTCTGGATAATGCCTTATAGAAAGATGCTACTGCATTAAATGGTAAATGAATTGACCTTGCCCAGATGGAGCAAGGAATGTGGAACACCCACTGCTGGATTATGAAGGAACATACTATCTTGCATATAGCAAGTTCCATCCTTTCCAATATTACCTGTCTTTTTAGAATTTTCTGTCTCCTTATTGAACTAAAAATAACAAAATAAGAATACCAAAAGGGAACTTACTAAAATTTACAATACTGGGAAAAGCAGGACTGATCTCACAAAGCAGTGAGGGTGGTGGTTACATTAAGAAATGTATACTCATCATTTCTTCTTGTATAAATTTAAAAATATTTCCTTTTCCTTTTTGTGGAGACAGAAGCAGGAAAGAAATCATGGGTCTGGCTCAAAAACATGGCGATCCCCAGGGAGCGCCTTTTCTTGTTCAGTTTTTACTGAGGTGGGGTTACTAAATGCTTTCTTTTTTACACAAATAAGCATCGATTCTTTCCGTACTCCCATATGTAGTTTATATATCCAGAATGATTTGGTCCCCCTCTCCATCTTTCAATAGCAAAAAGCTACACTAGAAGAATTTGAGAGTTGCAAAATGAAGCCCTCAGAACACTGGCGATGCCAAAGTTAAGGTTGCCTGTCTAAACTTAGCACTACACGCTTGGGAATACACACTGCAAAACAGCACACTACTTTTTCCCACATTACTCCTGCCTTATTCAGTATATGGGCAGGTTTGTGCTCTGCGAGAGTGAAATTCATCCCTGCGCAGAGGATCAGCATAAGATATATGCACCATTTAAGGCCACAAAACAGGCCTAAGTAGGACTACAGTGGGGATTAGGCCTCATGTTGGCCCTCTGCTCGGAGTGAATTTCATTCCAAATTAGTGATTGATATTTATTTTTATACTTATTGCTCAATGTGTGGCCTCCATGTCTAATAGGCTGCACACCATCCAATAACCATACTAAATGAGGTTGGTGTCTTGCAGACCCAGACCTCATTTACACTTCAGCCCTGTTTCCTTCATTACAAGCTATTTTATATAATGGGCAGAAATGTTTTTGTTTTACTCTCTCTGTTCCTGAAAACAGCGGAATAGTTTTTGGTTGACTGCAGGGGAGCCCCTTGACTTTACTGGTCATTTATGAAGGTTTTAATAACTGGATAACTCACCAGCCCCAAACTGGTGGAATGGTAGAACTATTGCCAGCCCCAAATGGTGGATGTTATTATAAGCAGGGCAATAGTTCTGCCATTGCTAAGGCTGAGACCAGCTTTCTGTTTAAAGCCTGATTCTTCCAAGTACTCTAAAACCTACATCCAATAAAAGGTAGGGATTGCTGGAAAACAACAGTTCCAGTTCATGAAAATTTCAAGGTTTAAAAATTTGGTTTTGCTCCAATGTTAAACAAAAATGTGACCTTTTGAAAATTTTCATGAAAAAAAACAATCTCTCTCTCCCTCTCTCTATGAACAGCCAATTATCTGGCATTTGGGGCACTCACCTGGGATATGGGAGATCTGAGTTCAAGCCCCTGGTCTGCCTGAATCAGAGCAAAGACTTGAGCTTTGGTCTGTCACATCCCAGGTGAGTGCTCTAATCAACAGGTATTGGCTATTCAAGGGTCTCACTCTCTCAATTCCATACTGGACCTGACAAACCTTCCTGATGAAATTTTTGCTGAAACCAATACGTTTCCACAAAACATTTTGATTAGACTAAATGCCATTTTTTGACTGAAAATAATTTTGTCAGAAAATTTTCAACCAGTTCTAAAAACTGGGTGCCTACCATGCATTATTTACAGAAACTATTATTGTTAGATGTTCAGAGTTCTTTTCAATTTTGGTGGGGCTTCTACTTTCTTCTCAGAATTATGAGGATTCCACCGTTTTTTGCTTATTTTATGTCCTCCTATCCTCAGTTGAACAGGTTTGAGTTTGGGGCAAGCAACTATGCTGGGAGCATGGGAGGGGTCTTCTTTATGCAAGACCAGAGCATTTAGTAACTTTTCTAAACGAGTATGGATGATTATTCCTAGATTCAGGAAGCCAGCTAGTTGGGAAAATAAAAACAGCGTGATTGCATAGAGTTTGGCAAATGTTCATTGTTATTTGTATAAGTTTGTATACGTAAAGTTATAGGCGTTACCATGTAACTGGAAGAACAAGTGCAGGAAAGAGGGAGCATGATGATGTTCATGTATATTTGCATATGTAGAAAGAGCACAAGATGCTATTTGGATTCTTGTTGTCCCTTCTCTGTAAATTGTGAATTCATAGAGTGGTTATTGACCTTTCTGTATATTTCTATACATTCCATCCTCTAGATTCCTCTAGGAAATGACTTATGTATTTCAATATGATTATTCTCACTTACGAGAATTCCAGATTAAATGCAAAAAGGTTATATTTGGAATGGAGGCCAATGCCAGTTCCAATATCAGCATGAGCTGAAATTAGTCAAATTATCTGTGATTGCCTGAAGTTCAACTTCATTTTACCAAAACCTCTCTAGTTTACACACTGGATAGATCCAATAGAACACTCCCTCTGAACTCTTCCCGCCCCACCCCCACCCTGTGCAGCAGGCTCAACAATTCCAGCATACTTATCCAGTGTCCTGATTAAACCACAGTTCCAAATCGAGCCCTCATTTGTGTTTTGAAACTATTCTAATGCTTTGGACTTGAAGCTTGGAAACAATAAAGAGAATCCCTCCTTACTCATTTTGTTCCTTTCCATGTGGCAAACTTATTTTTAACTTGTATTCTCTCTAATATAGTTGAATTTAATATTGAATATTTAAAGCTAATTAGTGCTATTATCATAACAAAAAATGCTTTTTACAGATGCTTCACTGATGTCAGCATAATTCTGGGAATGTTTTTTAACTCCCTGGGAAAGCCAAAGGAAACACAAAACTTTGTGGTTTTGTACATCCAGCAAAAGAATGACTATTTAAAAAAAATATCTTAGTAATGAAATGGCAAATTTTAAAAACCCTCATATTTAGAATTTGAAGGGCAGATTACATCAGGTTTTATATTAGACTATTTCAAATGTGTTCTGCAGAGCTTGAAAATGTCTGGGTCTAAAATTAGATTGATATGATGATACTTGGAATGAGAGCCTCGCCATGCTCCAGACCCCTTTATGCTATGTAAAAGGGAGGCAGTGGTGTAAAAGGTCTCTAAAAGCCCCAGTTCTGCCCCCTGGATCAGCTCAGTATCAGGAGGGACTATATTGGCTTAAAGCTATTTTAAGTCCTCCCTTCCCTTGGGCTGAAAGTTCTGTGTTGTCAGGACCCTGGTCTCACACCCAGACCCACCTAGGTTTTCAGGAAGCAGCTGTGGCTGTCATGCCACATTGATGTGTTGGATTACCAGCAAATTCATAGTCTCGGGTGGGCTGGATACCAGGGTTCTGCAACTAGCTTCCTGATTGGCCATGTGGTCTTGGTCCTGATTGGCTGGTGACTATATATAAGCTTCCTGCTTCCCTTCCGGCCTTGTCTGAGCAACAAGCTTTTTCCCACTAGTTGCTGCTTGGACCTACCTGACCCTGCCTTGCTGCCTCGCCTGACTCTGTCAGCCACCTTGCTGTATCTTTCCGTTGGACTGGATCTCCTGGTGATCAGACCTCTTGGACAAATTCTGACCACTGATCAGGACTTCCTTTTGACCTGCCTCACTCCTGAGCATTACAGCATTACCCTTTGATTTCCTTGTGGTCTTGCTCCTGTTCCAAGGAAAGGGGGGAAAGGGGCATGGAAACCACCAGGGCAGCATTGCTGGCGCCCGCCAGAATATCAAGTCCCTAGGAGCAGATCGCTCTCCTACAAGAAAACCAAGCCATAGGGTCATGGTGGACTGGCTCCAGGCGAAACCCTCATCATTCAGGAATGGATCACAGAGAAGCAAATGGGAATGTCTTGCCCAGCCTCATGGCTCGCAGCCCCCTCAGTATCCGAGCCCATGGTGCCTTTACTGGAGCAGTATCTGCAGCAAGTTTTGTAAATCGGTGCAGGGTCCTATTTATGTTGAAGGCCCATGTCTGTGTGACGGACCAAGCTGAGGTAGGCCTCGTCATTAGCCTCCTCACTGGTGAAGCCTTGGAGTGGGTATCTCCTCGTTAGAACAGGATCATCCTCAATTGGTATTTGGGACTCCTTTCTGAGGGCTTTTAGAATGGTTTTTAATGATCCCTACCAGGCCCTCATTGTGGAGGCTGCCTTACGGAGTCTCTGTCAGGCCGGGATCACCAGCATCATATGTGGGTTGTTTCCAATGCTTGGCAGCAGATATGGCTTGGAATGAACCGGCCCAGCTGCATGAATTTCAGACAGGCTCAAGTTATGAGATAAGAGATGAACTAGCCCACATGAAGCCACCCCCCCTGCACAGGACTTGACACCGCTATTGAACTTTCTTTTCTGATTGATACACAGCTTAGTGAGTGGCGACATGATAGGAGAGAGGATCCAGTTCAGGTCCAGGCTCTACCTGCAACCCCCCAGCCTGAGCCCACATAGGTGGACTTGGCACGAGTTCGGCTTCTGAACAGGAACGCTGGTGATGAGAGAACATATGATTTTTCCTGAGGCTACATGGGCCATGTGTTATCTGCCTGGCAAAGGCCCCGAACTGTGTACCTTTGGGAAACACCACCGCCCAGCCTCAATAAGAAGGGGTTAAGCTTAGGTTACATAGAAAACTCCACTGGGCAAAGTCTTCTAGATCATCCCCTCACCTGCAGCTCCAGCCACCACTCTGAGTTTAGAATTCAGGACAAGCTGTTCTCCTCCCGTGAACTTTGACTCTAGGGCAGGTGATAATTTCATGGACACCACTGTAGCCCAAGTACCTGGTCTCTCCATACAGCCCAAGGCTGCTACTGACCTGGTCAAGATAGTCAATGGCTCACTGCTTGCATCTAGGTCCCAGAACAGTTGTTTCCTGACTGATGGAAGCAGTAATTGGTGGACACCATAAACTCTTCAGTTTAGCCAATCTGGTCCACATAGTTTCCTGTCATACTTGGAAACCCGTGCTTGGCCAAGCATGACCCAAGTATCTCCTGGCAGCAGCACATTGTGATGTTTAGCTTGGAGTACTGCTGAACCAACCAACCACTTGGCCCCCAGGCTGAAGCTTTCAAAATCCCCAGCCAGACACCCCACCCAGGCGCCAGGTGTGGAGGAGGGTACATGGGGTCAAGCAGCAAAATGGGCTTCCTTACTTCCAATGAGATACCAGGATTTTGCAGATGTGTTCAAAAAACAGAATGTTTAGACATCCTGCCACCCATTGTGAATACAACTGCCTGATGGACTTGCAGTCCAGTGCTAAGATACTGTTGGGAGAATTTATGCTCTACATCTGAGCCTGAACTGGAAGCTCTTAAGGAATATATTCATGAGAATCTAAAAAAGGTTTTGTTCCATAGTCCACCTCCCCAGCTGGGGCCTCTGTCTGCTTTGTAAAAAAGGATGGATCTTTGAGGCTGTGCATTGACTACCGTGCCCTGAATAAAATCACCATGTGAAATCGATATCTACTACCCTAATCATGGAGCTCTGAGACCAAGTAAGAACAGCTGGACATTCACCAAGCTGAATCTCAGGGAAGACTTAAATCTAGTCAGCATCTGGCCACAAGATGAGTGAAAAACCATGTTTTGAATGTGATATGGCCATTTTGAACAATTGGTGATGCCTTTTGGCCTTACCAACGTGCTTGCCACTTTTCAGCACCTGATGAATGATGTTTTGTGGAATATGTTGGATTACTATGTGGTTACCGACCTAGATGACATTTTAATCTATTCTGAGCATCAACCCATGCCTGAGCAGCATGCGAGCAACATATTAGGAAGGCTTTGCCAATACCGACTCTATGAAAAACTGGAAGACTGTGTCTTCAAGCAACCCACTGTAGAGTCTAAAGGAGTCCACATGGATCCCTGGAAGGTAGAAGTGAGCCGTGATTGGGCAATGACCTGAAACATTTGGGAAATCAAATGCTTCATTAGATGTGCAAACATTTATAGGCACTTCATATGGGATTACTCTCAAATTCTGGTTCCCATAACCTCCTTGGTCAAAACCCAAGAAATTTTTCTGGATGGCAGAAGCCCAACATGTTTTTGAATGCCTGAAAAAAAAATGTTCACCACTGCTCCCACCCTCAGGGACCCTGACCGAAGTCAGCCATGCATTCTTGAAACTGATGCCTCCAATGTGTGCCATCAGGTTGTTGCTGTTGTACCAAATAGAGTCTCTAGAAAGAGCTCGATCCCTGTGCATATTTCTCTTGAAAACTCTCCCTCGCTGAATGTAATTATGCAATTTCAGATAAGGTGCTGCTGGTCATCAAGATGTAAACTGAAGGCACTACCTGGAAGAGACAAAATGCCCTGTGCAGGTATATACCAACTATAAAAATCTGGAGTGCCTGAGCTCCGCTACAGCTTTGAATCAATGACAATTAAGCTGAGCTCTCTTCTTCTCAAGGTTTGATTTTACCATCACATACTTCCCTTGCACTAAGAATGGAAAAGCAGACACCTTCTCCAGAAAACAAGAGCATACCAGTGACTCTAGGGAATCCGATGTAGAGTCACCCTGTGTCCTGAAACAGCATCACTTCCTTGGAGTATCACTGCTATCAGATTCAATGGCAACCACATATTCTGCTCTTCAAGATGACTCTTTTGCCCAGAGGCTCCGAACCCCTGATACCAACCCCCCGGCAGAAGTCACACAGAAGTACAGACTTCTTTACCTTCAAGGACTTATGTCAGATCTTGCGACACACCTGTGTCCCTACAAAGGTAGCTCGAACTAAATCCTTTGGGATGCTAATAGCTGCTGAGACCCTGCAAGGCCTTGATCACCATGGACTTCATTGTCGAATTCCCCTAATCCAAAGGTTGCCGTACTATACTAACAGTGGTGGGCCAGCTTACAAAGATGGTGCACTTATTCCCTGAACACAGGTCCCCACCACTGAGGATACCACCTGTCGCCTCATCTCACCACCATGGCCTCCCAGACCACATTACTTCAGACTGGGGACCCGAGTTTGTGTCATGGTTTTAGAGGGCAGTATTCCCCTTACTAGAGGTGTATTTCCATACCTCAACTGTCTGTCATCCGTAAACAAATGGCCAATTGGAAAGAATGAGCCAGGTACTGGAACAGTACTATGATGCTGCACAAATTTCCACCAACATGACTGGGCTTCACTGATTCCACATGCAGAATTCGCATATAATAATGGACAACACCTCAATCATATGAGCTTGTTTTTTTGCTAACTACAGTTTTCACCCTGCACTGCCTACGGCACCCGCAGCCTTGAATCTGATACACCAAATCCAACAAACCCAAGAGGGGGTATGGTGACATCTTGATGCTGTCAAGATAATTTCAAGCATTATGTTGACTGTCACTGACAGGGAGGTCCCATTTTCATAATGGGACAGCAGATGCAGCTATCAGGTAATCATCTCAAGGCTGGCCAATCCATCTGCACACTAGATCACCAATATGTAAATCCTTACCAGATCTGCAGACAAATCAACCCAGTAACCTTTAAGCTTTGACTTTTCCCATCCCTGAACATGCATTCTGTATTTCATGCTTTCCTCCTTAAACCCCTCTCTGACAATCCCTTCCTTAACCCAAAACAGCCCTCTCACCAAGTCAGATTCAGGGACAAGGAGAGTATCTCATCCACGAGATCCTATATTCCCAGATATGCAGAGGAAAGTTGTGGTACCCTCATCGATTGGGAAGGATCAGACCTGTGAACCAGCTCACCATGTACACAGCCCTGGAAAAGTGAATTTCTTCCACAGGGCACACCCAGATAAACCCAAGCCTGCGGCACCCTGAGGTCACCCCAAACGGGGTAATGTCAGGACCCTGGTTTCAAACCCCAGTCTCAAACCTAGGTCCACTGGGTTTTCAGGAAGCAACCTTGGCCCTCATGCCACACCAATGCACTGGATGATCAGTAAGGCCTTCTTAATTCGCGATATTGTGGAAATTGTAGATCCTGCAATATTAGGCTTCCACGGCAATTTTGTCAGCCCAGGGTGGCTGGTGGCCGGAGTCCCACAGTCAGCTCCATGCATGGCGGGGCTCCTGCTATCGGCCCTGGCCCGCTGGCACTCTCAACTCCCACGCGACTGGTAGCCCCCATCAACCCCGCTGTTAGCCCCATGCATTAATGACTGTAATATAGTTGCAGCAAAATCATAGAATCATAGAATATCAGGGTTGGAAGGGACCCCAGAAGGTCATCTAGTCCAACCCCCTGCTCGAAGCAGGACCAATTCCCAGTTAAGTCATCCCAGCCAGGGCTTTGTCAAGCCTGACCTTAAAAACCTCTAAGGAAGGAGATTCTACCACCTCCCTAGGTAACGCATTCCAGTGTTTCACCACCCTCTTAGTGAAAAAGTTTTTCCTAATATCCAATCTAAACCTCCCCCATTGCAACTTGCAATGTCAGGTTATCAAAAATATTAGCAGGCATAACATAATACTTGAGCATTTATATCGTTCCAGCAAATTTTTCTTAAATAAATAGGTCGTCTCTGGCTTTTCCAAATTACTGCAATTAATAAAGGTCCAGGATTACTTTCCTGTGATTTTCCATGGCTTGTCCCCAACTCAGCTACAATTATTTGACAATCATCCCACGATTCAAGCAGGGCCTTAATTATTAGGGAATTCATGGACTTGATTGGGCCAGCTTCTTGCATTCAGTGACCTGCTTTGTGATTAGCTAGTGACTATATATGAACTTCCTTCTTCCGTTCTGGCCTTGTCTGAGCAACAAGTCATTGCCCACTAGTCGCTACTAGGACCTACCCTGACTCTTCATTGCTGCCTCGTCCAACTCTGCCTTGCTGTCTCACCTGAGCCTGCCAGGTGCCTTGCTATACCTTCCCCTTGGATTGCATCTCCTGGCGATCAGACTCTTGCATGAACTCTGACAACTGATTGGGACTGCCCTGGTGTAGTCATTTACAGACTGACCACTTTGCACAATTGTAAATGACTACACTGGTCAAAGGCATTGGAGCATCAGGCCCAATACTGAAATAGATAAGAACGGCCATAATGGGTCAGACCAAAGGTCCATCTAGCCCAGTATCCCATCTTCTGACAGTGGCAAATGCCAGGTGCTTCAGAGGGAATGAACAGAACAGATAATCATCAAGTGATTCATCCCCTATCGCCAATTCCCAGCTTCTGGTTATAAATATATTAGCTGTAGACACATACACTAGACAGATCAGATAAATAGAATATTTTGTCTTTTTTCCCCTCCCAATTCAGCTCAATTTCCCATCTCCACCTACTGCTCAGCCTTCTCCTTTCCACATGTAAGGATCCATGGACTAGAACCGAGGTCTGCAGAGCCTTGTATGGCTGATATTCTCACAGTGCAACCACGAGGCTATGAAGAGCCACAGCCTGCGCTAGACTTAAGCAGACTAAGCAATTGCTTAGGGGCCCGCGCAGCTCAAGGGTTGGAGGGGAGGCCTTATTAATTATTAGTATGTGTGGGGCCCCAAAATATTCCTGCTTAGGAGTCATAATGGGCTAGCACCAACGCTGGCCACAGCCAGGGAGCACTGTGGTGAGTAGGCACCACAGGAAGTACCGCCCTTGGGATCCAGAGTGAAAGTACCCTATGGCCCTCTGATTGGCCAAGCCCCCTATTTAACCATGAAGGGTGTCCCAGGAAGCTGTCTGGGCAACCACAGACTTCGGGCCTGCTGCATCTCCAGATCTCACCTCATCTCCTGATCTCTAGTCTCTGATCCCAGCCTGACTCAGACACTGATTCCTGTCTTCTAATTCCAGCTTGGTACTACCTCTGATCTCTGGTCTCCGACCCTGGCCTGACTTTGACCCTGACTCTTGCATATTGAGCCCTGTTCTAACAATTCATCTAACCCAGTGGTGGGCAACCTGCAGCCTGTGGGCTGCATGTGGCCCGTCATGGTAATCTGATTACGGGCCATGAGACATTTTGCTGACATTGACCAGTCACGGGTACGGGACCCCCCCGCCCCCGCCGCAGCTCCCAGTGGCCGTGGTTCGCCGTTCCTGGCCAGTGGGAGCTGTGGGAAGTGGCTACTTAGAAATAAATCAATATATACGACAAGCAATGCAGTACATAGTTTTCTGTTGGACAAAGATTTTTGTCTTTGATCTGCACAAAACATTTTTGATAGGTACCACCTGAAAATTCTATAACCATTGAGTAATACTGGTACTTTGTTTACTATGGATGACAGCATCACACAAAAGTGATAAAGGCATTTGAGTAGTATTCATGCACTCCTAACAGTGGCAATTTAAAACATTATATTGTGATGTAATGCTGCAATATTTTATGATGTAAATATAATACATTTTCCACTTAGAATCCCAGTTCTTCCTTGTGTTCCAAACAACCTCCTCCTCTATTCAATCTCCACTTTAAAAGTTGCTTCTTTCACAAAGCCTCTAAAGACTGGTCCACGAATGTAAAGCCCTACTCAAGACTGAACCTTCAGTGTCTGATGTATGTCTATGTATTGTTTTTGATTTACTGACGGAAGCAAGGAGGGGATGAAGGATAGAGTTCTAGATGGATGGGGCACCGTAAATGAAAGAATCATTCTCAGCAATGAAGAGCCTAGGCTAAAAAGATAGAGAAGGGCCAAGTCTGGGAAAGCATGGGACTTAAGTGAATATAAAGTTAGGGGAAAGGTAGAGTGAGACCACAAGGAACTGTGAAAATCAGGTAGACAATTCTGAGTTGGGTGTGGAGATGTAAGTCAATCAAGGTGGGCCATTATGGTCCTATTTCATGAGGAATCTTGGTCTATCTTTACAACTCATTTTGGACTCCCTAGAATGTAGAAAACAGAGATGCAGGAAGCCCGTAAAAATGAAATAATTAAAAATGACTCTAGAATTTCTAATCTTGTTTGCAGTTAAGTACAACTCATATTCAAGAGTAGGAATTATAGTGCAGCCTGGACAAAGGCAAGACAGGTAGACAGATGGAACAAGTGGGATCAGAAAATGAGCCAAATGAGATAATGAGCTAAGTCACATAGGTCCAAAGTTAAAGGTAGGTAGTACTAAGATGATCCAGAGGGAGAAAAAAATATGGAGAAAAGAGCCAAAAAGTCTTGTTCTCAGTAAAGAACACAGTTCCAGAGTTAGTGTTCTAACTGAAGCACACAGGGACTGGCTTTCTTCATAACTCAAGAATAAAAACAGAATATAAATAGATGGTCTCAGACTTCCTGTGTGACCAGGAACAAATCACTTTATCAGTCTGTGCCTCAATTCCTTATTGCAATTTGAGAATACTACTTTTTCTCTCTCTAACTTATTTAGATTGTAAATGCTTTGGAGCAGTCTGTTTGTCTGTACACTACCTAGCAAAATGGGGCCCAAACTTGGTTGGGGGCTTCTCAGCAATAGTGAAAAATAAATAACAAATAATAGAACAAGCCAATTAGAAAATAGATTATTTATAAAAGAATATGTTTGAGAAACTACATTTTTGTATATAAACAGTATGTAATATACACTAGTTTTTTTACTATTGCCCTGAATTGGAATGACATGCTTAGGTATGCTGAAAACAAACTATATTACTGCTAAGAGAGATTCCTCTTCAGTACAAGGTATGGAAACCTGTGATTTTTGGAGTAGCAAGTAATACATTCTGTTTTCTAAATATTCCCTTCCTGATGACTCTATTGTCTCTAGATTGTTGCGTACTCTCTGATAAATATTAAGAGTAAGTTTGTTTCCTTGTACTCCCCTGTTAATCTGTCTATAGCCATCTGCTGTCTCATGTCTTATCCTGAGATTATAAAATCTCAGGGGCAGGAACTGTCTTTTTGTTCTGTTTGTACAGTGCCGAGCACAACAAGGTCCTGGTCCGTGGCTGCGGCTTCTAGGCACTGTGGTAATACAAATAACAACTAGATAACTAATTAAATCTCATTTGCAGATTCCTCCCTGAGCTTGGCTGTCCCAAGGTTGCTCCAGGACATGCTGTGTCCTATTTCACTTCTCTATCTCCATTATATCCATACTGAAAGTTAAAGAGCTGTACCTCCAACCACTGGCTAGAACTTCAGTAACTTTACGTTGATACCTGCTAACCAAGTGAGTCAACGGAAGAACCCTGACACATTGTTACACACTCCATATCACCTGTGACCAGAGGATTATGTAGGCCTCAATCCAAGATCAGACTATTTATGTGAGTAGGTAAAACAAACAAACAAATCCTCTTTCTATTCTCTCTTTTTATGACTATGTTTGCTGAACTGTTACAATGCATGCAAAGGAATTTTCAGATGCTCATCCAGTTGAGAACTTTGGATAGGCACATTCAATACGCTGCATAAACTAGCATAACAAGATTCTGCTCTTAGAAATCTAGTATTAATTTGTTTTGTGTAAATATAGGGCAGCAATCTCTTTTCCTGAGTGTAAAACAAAGTTGCAGTTCCACCTCGACGTGGCTAAGGCATCCTAAAAGCCACTCCTAGTAATACCGTAGTTAATTTTGCAGCAGTGAATTCATTAACCACTTGGAATTTAAAATGGAGAATTAATGATAAAATGTTGTACACCTGGTAGATATTGAAAGGACACATTATCAGCTGGTGAATTTTGCTTTTGCTTTTTATGAGAATAATTATATTTACACTACTGTTCTTACATAAAAAGGTTTTACATAAAAGAGATACCTCTGGCATTCCACATATTCCAAAATTTTGTAATTGTTCAAATAAAAACTATTAACTACTTTCAAAGCTGTTGGAAAGTTTGCTTGTTTGTTTTATACTGAGCACATCATCTGCCAAATATTGCATTCACCAGCGTAATTAGAGAAAATCAGAGTTGAACAGGGATTTCATTAGGGCAAGGGCTCCTCTTACAGGAATCAAGTGTTGAAAATGTCAGATGATCCCTAGTGGATTACAACTTAATTTAAAGATAGCAACAACCAACAGATTTTAAATTATTTCAGTCTCTGCAAGTCTGAATAAAGGTGATTTTTAAAATTGGCTACTATCTTTTCTAGCTTGCTAAGCAAATACATTTACATACGATTGAACAGAAAAAAGCGAAACAACAAAAACAGCCTTATGTCATATAGTGGATTAATCCTGCTCTTGGTTAAATACCTTTACAGTCACAAAAACTGCTATTTATTGAAGAAAAAACAGCAATTTTTTTTCCATAAACCAACAGCATGCCACAGATGACCCTCAGGAATCACAAGGTTTCACAAACATACATAAAACTCAAGGGAAGAAACCTCTGCTCAAGATTCTGCCTGAGATAAACTTCCATCCAACTGCCCAACTTTCGAACCAAGGGCAGTCAAACTACCCCAGCCCTTTGGAATGCTCTCTTTCTTGAGAATCGGTGCGCCTGACACATACCCTCTTCTCTTGGGGATGGATTCCCCTTACATGCAGTGTTCACAATGTTTAAAAAAAGATCCTGACCAAATTCTTCTCATTCTAGAGGAGACTAGAAAAGGAGAATCCACTCCTGTGAGCTCTGCTCTCAGGGACCTTTAAATCAAGGAACAAAGACAACAGAGTCCGAATTCCCTGTCTAAGACTGAGCCCTGAAAAACCAATCTTTTCTTTCTTCCCAGAGCATTTATTAAATTCAGCTCTATAGAAGGATTGCTTCCTGATATTTCAGCTATGATGTGGTACTCACCCTACTCGACCCTATATTTCTGTATCATGCCAGCATTTATTTACCTAAAGAAATTAGGGGTGTTTGTAATGGGGTGGGGTCAATGCAGAGTTAAAGCGGAAAAATCCCAATTTCAGGTATTCCTTGGCATTTCTGCATTTGCAGTAGACAGATTTGACCCTGGCCATCTGTTTGGGTTCTTCCCTAGTCTAAAAATGACTCAGAGCCAAATGAAGCTGATGGGTGGGGGTGCAGAGACCAGCTGCTGTGTAAGATTATAGGCTCTGGCCACATGGAAGTCATGAAAACATTTCTGAACCATGAGGATTTTCCCCTGGAGGCTCCACATTATGACGACTGTTCTTCTGCATGTGGACTGCAGGATACTGGCAATGACAGACAAGAGGGTCATGATAAGAGTGATGGAAGGCGCTACCCTCACTATGTGCGCTGAGCAAACTGCTTCCACAGCACTCCAACTTCTATCATCTGGGACTGAATGATCAATGTTGTGGTCGCAGACTCAGATCCTCTGCCTGGCTGCATTTTGACACAACTGTTAGACTAATAGAATGCCCAAAGCCAACTATATTTTATACTTTAACAAGAACAAAAAACCCAAAGAAACTCCAAAATACGAATGTTTAATCAGGATATTTACTTCACACAGATTTCTACTGTGAACAGTTAAACTTCAGATAGAAAACCCAATGTACTGACAGTCAAAATTTCCTTGAGTAAGGAAAATTATGTTTAAAATGTTCCATAGTACTGTTATAGAATCTAAGAATTTGAAGTTTTCAAGGTATTATGCTATCTACTGTATTCTTTAAAGAATATGCTCTGTTTGCACTAAAAAAAAAATAGGTATGATAACAAATTCAGTCCTTAAGTGGGGTTCTAACTTTTTGGTTATCCTTATAATATTTCTGTTTTTAGATCAGATGTAGAAAGAGGCTAATTTGTTTCTTCAAAGTGGATTGTACGCAGTAACATAAAAAACTCTTATAGGTAGAAAGGGGAAGTGCTACAGCAAACTTCTCATCCAGCCTGTAACAGCCTTGGCCCCAAAGACCCCATTTAGGCTGTGGTACTGCTCGTCTCAAATCTCAATTGTGTGGGCAGAGTTGGTTTCCTTGGTGATGTTGAAGTCAGCTGATCAGTGAAGGAGGGAAGGAAGAATTACATTAGTTGCTCCCTGAAGAAACTCACAGGCTGGAGTCAAGTGCAGCCCCTGAATTCAGCAGTGATAAAGCCTGCGGCTTATCAGCTGCTACCTTACCATATGTGTTGCCATAGCAATCTGCTAGGAAACGGGACATATTTCAAAATAAAATTAATAATAAAAAGCTCAAACTAAGTATTGGTATCAAATACCAATGAAAGGCTTAGCAATATCACGCTGCAGTGCCTAGGTTCAGCGGGGTAGAAGTGCCATGAAGGCAATTATCTTAAACCCGGGACTAGGGTGAACATCATGTTGTCCTGCAGAGACTCCTACCTGACAGATTAAGGATGAACATTCAGAGGCTCAAAAAGAAAATGTTATTTCTCTATAACCAGAGTCTGATGGATGTAAAGCAATCCTAGTCTACAGTAGGACTTTAAAGATGGGGAAGAAAACTGAGTGTTCTGAAACTCATGAAAGGAACATCTATAAAAGACAGCACCCCTCAGAAGTTGCCAGGTAACAAGTTACCTGCCCTTAAACTATAGCCAGGAAATGAAAGTTTGTTCTGATGATGTAAGGCTTCTGGAGCATCTTGTGTTTGATTAGTTAATTGCATGATCACCCTACATGAGGGTAGTTCTGGAGCAAACTAGATTTTTCTGGCTTTGTAATTTAAATATTTTCACACAAAGACCTCTTTGCTCATTTACCATTAAGTTTGCACAAGTGCACTTCACATCAATACAGTCACTTAAAATCTAGGAAATCACTAAAGAAGAAAATATTAACATGTATACCACCCCCAAAACCACACAACAGTAGAGCCCTGTGTGGATACAAAATTTGTACCAGCATCTGATCCGCAAAAATGGGCTGAGGATAGCCGCATCCGCAAATATGGCTATCCGCGGACTTGCAGGGCTCTACACAGTAGCACACTCCACACTCCTGTCCTACACACAGCATACTCCCATCTCATATAGCCACAACCAATTATTCAGAATGAAACAAAGCCCCAACCACATATATTTTCCTTTATTAACTACATTTTTGTCTATCTAGTTGCCTCTACCCCTCATCTTCGATCTTTCAAACATTCTTTTCACACTGCCTATACACAAACTTCAGCTTTGTTTCTTTCTATGAAGACATACTCATTTGCTTCTTATTCAAATCACTTCCCACTAGTTTCCTCCTTTGTACCTATTATTCCTATTGTAAAATATACATTTCTAAAAATCAAATCTATGTCCTAAAAAATTGAGAACTGCAGAGTCAGAGTTAAGGTTGAATTTTTTTTGAATAAGTAATTGGATGTGTGAAATATATTGTTGAGTTTGTGGTATTTTCTTTTAAATGAAACTAGCTTATGTCTGACATTTAGTCTAGGCTTACATGGACCTACACTTTGAACAATTTTGCCCAACCCATTTGCTACCTAGAGAAACCCAAAGGAAAAAGTTAGATTTCAAATTTAAACATGAAAACTGAGTCACACATAACAGCTGCTAACTCCTAAACTGAAAACATTTGCTGATTTATAACATTTCAGAAAACTACTTCTCCATTAAGAAAGTTGTAAGTTTGGTGGCAATACATTCATTATTTTTCTATGCATCATAAGGGATTTAATTCCCACTATACGCGTACATTTCAACTCAACTTTAAACAACAGAATTGCTACTGAGGCTCTATAATCAGCAACGTCTCTAATTTGTCTCCGGTCTCCTAAATACTTTTATTCCAAACACACCAAAGGGGATTCTGGAAGTCTTCACCTCATGATGTTAGTATTGGTGCTACAAATGCACAAAAAGTAACTAGATTCAAAAATAGTCTTATTACAATGTATTATTCATATCTATCATAAAGGAGGTGTGGAAAACTAGGTTGTCTTTGAAAGAGGGACAAAAGTAAAACATCTAGAAACCCAAGAAGCTCATGTCATCCATCTATAATATCCTTGCTATCATTTGACGTATTTTTTTTTGGTGTGGAGTTAATTACAGTTACTGAGGTAATGAAGTTCTGTGTGTATTCTGAGATACGTTTTGAAAAATAAAATAAAACAGATGCATCGTGAATGTAAGGCTCTGATGATAGGGAAGGGATTCTCAAACTTTTTCTATTGGTGACCCCTTTCACACAGCAAGCCTCTGAATGTGACCCTCCCTAGAAATTAAAAACACATTTTTATATTTAACACTATGTTAAATGCTAAATTTAAACCCTATTGCTTAAAATGAATTTACCTTTTCTCATGGCTTTTAAATTAAGACTAAAACATTTTTATCGAATTATTGTTATAAGCAGAAAAGGTATTTTTTTCAGTAGAATTTTATTTTAATACTTGACAGCAATTAATCACAAGCAGCAGCCAAAAATCAGTGAGCTGGCTGACGCTGTTTATTTGACACAAGAAGTTTTATTCTTGATGTTGTTTTAGAAAGGGCGCACCTGATGTTGTTCTTCCCATGAAGCCAGTTTTGAGATTTCATCTTTATTGTGAGAAGGCTGGAGAATCCACTCTCGCATTCGTAAGTAGTGGGAAACGGCAGAAGGACTCAGGGCCATTTCAGACACTAGTGGGTATTCACTTGCAACTGAGCACCAGAACTGGTTTGGAGGCAGCTGTGTGAATTTTGCTTTCACTTCATCATCATTAGGGCCCTACCAAATTCATTGTGCATTCTGGTCAATTTCATGGCCAGAGGGTTTTCAAATTGGTCAATTTTATGACTTCAGATGTTTACATCTGAAATTTCATGGTGTTCTAACTGTGGGGGTCCTGACCCAAAATGGGATCATGGGGAGGGGGTCCCAAGATTGCCACTCTCACTTCTGTGCTGCCTTCAGGGCTGGGCTAGAGAAGGTTCCCTGAGCAGGAGGTGGGTAGGTGCCAAGGGTTCCTAGCTGCTAGTCCAGGCCAGTGGCAGATTAAGGCAGGGGCCCCCGGCCAATTTGAGGGCCCCCCAGAAAAACGGGTGCCCCAGCCCTGGAAGAAGCCCCCGGGGTGATAGCCCCTACAGGGTCACCCTGAGTCCCAGCAGGAGCTGTGGGGGAAGAAGCCTCAAGCATGGGCACACCGAGCCCGGCTGCAGCTGCAAGGGCTGAAGCCCCGAGCCCCAGCTGGAGACACGGGAGGCGGAAACCTCGAGCCCAAGCTGCCCTAAGCCCCAGCTGGAGGAGCACAGGGGGGAGAGGGGGCGGAAGGCCCGAGCCCGGACTGCCCCGGCTGCAGCTGCCAGGAGCAGAAGTCCCCAGCCCTGGAAGGAGCTGCTGGGGAAGGAAGCTCTTAGCTCTGCGTCTGGAGCTGCACAGGAGTTGCAGGGGTGGTGGAGAGCCCAGAGCTCAGCAGCCGGGAACAGAAGCTACTAGCCACGGTAGGAGCTGCCAGGGGAGGAAGCCACCAGCTCGACACACAGAGCTGCAGCAGGAACTGTGGAGGGTGGATGTACCACCTTCATTTTTGTGCTGCCTCTTGAGGTGGGTCTGATCTCCCCACCAACAGAGGCCAGGCAGGGGAAGGAAAACTCCTGTTCCTCTCCAGCCTGGCCAGACTAGCAGCTAGGAGCCCCAGGCCTCAGCAGCAGGGGGAGATCAAATTTCACGTGATCATGTGACAAACTGTTCCTGTGCAGGAATATCCTTAGTAGGTAACTGCTCAGCTGTCACACTGAGAGGGTTCTTCACCAGGGAATGAAGTACTTGTGGTAGTGCTGGGAAGTAGCGTGCAAACTCTTTGTGAAGGGCCCTCCGATGTTCACTGATAGCTGACTTGAGAGCACTATCTATGTTGACTTCCCCCTCCTCCTTGCTGAATGAGGAAAGTGTCGGAAACGTGCTGTATCTGTCTGTGTCCCACTTCCTGCACCACAGATCCAACTTCATCTGGAAGGCTCTGATTTTATTAGTCAGGTCTATTCATGTTGAACGTTTTCCCTGAAGTGACAGATTGAGGTCATTAAGGCTATCGAAGATGCCAACTAGGTATGCCAACCAGAGAAGCCATTTCTTGTCACTGAACCTTTGTTCAGCTCGTTTCTCTTTTCGCAGGGAAAAATCTGCCATCTCTTCATGAAGTATAAAAGCGCGCTTTCATGCACTCCCCTTAGAAAGCCATCGGATTTAAGTGTGGAAAAGCAAAACTTCATATTCACCACCCATTTCGTTGCAGAGCTCTCAAAAGAGATGACTATTCAGAGCATGTTCTTTAATGTAGTTTGGGTTCGTACAACACCACCCACCACAGCATTAAGGCACATTGACAATGTTTTTGCACTAGGACTTCACGATGGAGTCCAGAATGAGTGACAATCACATTAGGTGACATGCACTTTTACTTTCTGCTGAAAGCCAGACCATGCACCCATCATGGCTGGAGCACCGTCGGTACCACAAAGATTTTTCTATTCAATGCCACTGCTTTCGAAAAAGCCATTCACCATATTGAAAATGGTCTGTGCTGTTGTAGTTGTTTCAAGTTGTTCACAGAATAACAACCCATCCTTAAGATCCTCGGCATTAACACACCATACAAACACTACGAATTGTGCGCAGTAGTTTCATTAAGTTGAAGGCTGAACATACTGAAAGCCGTGTGTTTAATTTTGCGCACAACTTGTTCTTTGATTTCTTCAGACAGCTCATATATTCTGCGTTTAACAGTGTCATTCGACATAGAAAGTATATTAAGCTTTTTGGCAGTATCGTTGCCAAGCATAAGGGACACAGTACCTTTGCATGCTGGCAGAACAAGCTCCTCACCTATCGGAGGTTCGGGTGATTCGTAACGACACAACATGGCGTGGACGAGGTCTCCACAGCAGAGGACGTTTGTTGTCTAGTTTCAAGATGTTGCTGCAGTTTGCGTGGTTTGATCAATTCAGCAGACAAAGCTTCTCAGCAAATGATGCACTGCAGTTTTTCAATACCAGAGGTAACAATGCTGGTAAAACCGTGTTTAATGTAAGACTCGAGATACTTCCGGTTTTTAGTGGTTTTAGCAGTAGAGGTGCCTATTATTTTCAAGAGAAAGTATGCGCCTGTGTGTCTGGCTGTTAAATAATAAAAAGAACAGGAGTACTTGTGGCACCTTAGAGACTAACAAATTTATTAGAGCATAAGCTTTCGTGAGCTACAGCCCACTTCATCAGATGCATAGAATGTAACATATAGTAAGATATATATACACACACAGATAAGTTGGAAGTTACCATACAAACTGTAAGAGGCTAATTAATTAAGATGAGCTATTATCAGCAGGAGAAAAAAAACTTTTGTAGTGATAATCAAGATGGCCCATTTAGATGGTTGACAAGGTGTGAGGATACTTAACGTGTGGAAATAGATTCATTATATGTAATGAACCAGCCACTCCCAGTCTCTATTCAAACCCAAGTTAATGGTATCTAGTTTGCATATTAAGTCAAGCTCAGCACTTTCTCGTTGGAGTCTGTTTTTGAAGCTTTTCTGGTGCAAAATTGCCACCTTTAAGTCTGTTACTGAGTGGCCAGAGAGGTTGAAGTGTTCTCCTACCGATTTTTGAATGTTATGATTCCTGATGTCAGATTTGTGTCCATTTAGCCTCTCACAGTTTATATGGTAAGTTCCAACTTATCTGTATGTATATATATATAGATATCTATCTGTCTTACTATATGTTCCATTCTATGCATCCAGTGAAGCGGGCTATAGCCCACGAAAGCTTATGCTCTAATAAATTTGTTAGTCTCTAAAGCGCCACAAGTACTCCTGTTCTTTTTGCGGATACAGACTAACACAGCTGCTACTCTGAAACCTTAAATAATAAAGTGCTACTTCAGCTGCTGAACAATCAAGCCCTCTCATGTTGTCTCAGTCCCAGGGCTGGCCATAGGAAAAAACAGTGCCATGGTCAAACTTCTATTTGGTGCCCTTTCTTGGAAGTGGAACAGGATGCAGGTGCAGTGGAGCTGGGCTGGAGGGGCTTGGGGCTCACAGCCCCATGCCTGGCTGGGGTCAGGCCTCCCAGTTCGCAATTCTCGCTAACCAGTTTGAGAACCAGTGTGCGATAGGGTGTAACAGAACTGTGGTGTCTGCGATTGGGAATTTATTTTCTCAGGTTACTTCATGGTATTTGATGCACTTTATAATCTGTTTGACTATTGTCAGTGAATGAATAGGGTAATTATAGCTTTAACAAATGATGCACAAAAATATTTTCTTGTAGGTTACAAAATACTATGGGCATTTGATTGGATTAATCTGAATAGTTTTTCAAGAAGCCTCCTGTAACAGAAAAGCCTACTGGAGTAGGATACAGTTGGGAACCAGAGCTCTCAATGCCTTAATTATTTGCTAAATGCTGACAATATCGCCTGTGCTGCACATGACAGCACTATCGCCACCCTCCCTGCCCTAGAAAGCTTAGCAACAGCGAGACAGATATAGATAGGATACATGCATCAGGAAACAGACAAATATCTGTCTATACATCTGTGTATATGTGTCATAAATTTTAATTGTGGCATTGAAACTATGATTGAACAAGGCAATAGAGAACTGCACATTTGCAAAACACATGTGGACATAATGCTGGTATAGAACAAGATAGAACCCTTACTGACTAATGTTAATAAGGCTATCTTTCTTTAAAAACAAAAACAAACAAACAAAAAACAGTATGTATGATTAAAATATAGTTCCACTGTTAGACTGTATTCAGAATGGGCAACAGCCCCTTTTGGTGGTTTAAGGGAAGGGGAAGAGGGATAGTTAGGGATCTAACAAGAATATGACAGCTCTTCCTCAGTTGTAGATAAATTGAGATGGAGAGACAGAGTTTTTGAAAGCTATTTAATAACAACATTTCTTCCCCCGACTTCAATTTCCTTGGAATAGGCAGAGTAGGAGAATGGCACACTGAGTCAACCAAGGCTGAAACACCTGCACCTAGTAAGATAAAAGCAGAGGAAAGGTTGCGGCAGTTTGTTTTTAAAACTTTGCACATGTTATATACCTTTGCCACTATGTTTCTATGTTGTTCGACTATCGTTGTTTGATTGTGTGTCTATTTATTGGATTGTAAACTCTTTGATACAGGGACTGCTTCTTGTTGAGAGTCTGTACCACACCTAGTACAATAGGCCCCCAATCCTAACTGGGGCCTTCATGTAATACAAAGAGGAACACATCTTTTGCAGTATTCTTAAAGAATTTGAAGGCAGTTTTTACGTTGATTTGCCACATTTACTGGAGCAGTGACTATGATTTCCTCTATATTCTGCATATTGCTGAGGGCATAGCTGGTGCTTAAAAATAAACCAAAAACTTAGTTGAGCTTATTTTGAGCTTTTTCTCCCAGTCGCATCTGTTGGCCCCTACTTGATAAAACTATATTGAAATCTGTGTTTCATTCAGTTAATGTGACAACAGCAACAAATACTGTTATTTTCTGAATATTTTAGACATTTTATTCAAACAAATCTGAACAAATCTTTAAAATCATGGGCAGCAACAAAAACAGTTTTGCAACTGGCAGTTCTGTTATACATTTGTTTGCTTATCCAGGGACAAATCCTACCCATGCCCCCTCCAACTCCATCGCCCCTGACCCCTACTGCCTACTCTGATCTCCCATCCAGGGCTTAATTTGTCCCCAGGCTTGGCAGGGTTGAGAAGTCTGCCGTGAAAAGTGATACTTTTATGTTTGTTAATATCACTTTTTACAACAGACTTACTAGCAAGCAATAAATAAACTACATTTATATGGGCATGTATATGAGCATATTTATTTGTTTTTCCTAAAGCTAATTAAGTATTTTAGGGAAAAAGTGTTAGAGCAGCCACCAGCAAGAGTTGATGGCCACTCTCTGAGGCCACCAAAAAATTTGTCCTGAGAACCCAACACTAGCTTTCCTCTCATTCCTTTTCATTGCCCTGCTCTGATGATGATTGGCCAGAAGAGGAAAGCAGGAGCTACTTGCTGAATATTCCTCAGAGAACAGGTAGGCAGGGGTGAGAAGTGGGATGAGCCCTGGCCAGAGCAGCTGACTATGTGCACCAGGAGGGAGTGAATGAACTGTTCCATGAAAAGAGGAAGTAAACTTGCTCCCTCCAGAGCAAGGGAGAAGCAACGGAGGAATCTGAGAGTCTAAGTCACATTCAATTCTCTGGTCTGTTCCTGACGTGATGCAACTCGCTCCAAGCCGATTGTAAATTTATAATCTAGCCCATAATGTTGTAATTTTACATCATGCTTTACAAGGAGCAGAAAATACCACAAAGGAATGGTGTGCAGACTTTATTCCCAGTAGACTGTGCAGAACAGATGGGCTTTTAAGAAGTCTGTCATTGTGGTGATGTGGTATTTTTTATTTTGTTTTTAGGAGGAGAAGGGGGTCAACATGCTGGGTTATTGTAGGGTGGTTGCAGTATTGCCACCCTTACTTCTGCACAGCCTTCAGAGCTGGGTGGCCAGAGAGCAGTGGCTGCTGGCCAGGTGCCCAGCTCTGAAGGCAGCACCCACCAGCAGCAGCGCAGAAGGGTGGCAATACCATACCATGCCACCCTTATCTCTGCTGCCTTCAGAGTTGGTCAGGACTGCTACAGTTACAACACCATGAAATTTCAGATTTCAATATCTGAAATCATGAAATTTATGATTTTTAAAATCCTATGACTGTGAAATTGACCAAAATGGGCGGTGAATTTGGTAGGGCCTAAAGATGAGTAATAAAACAGGATTTGACCCTGGCACACAATACTTTTAGGGTAGCCTACATAGGATTTATTTGTATAAAGGTAATTATTCCATTTTACCACGAAGATGTTTCATATAATTAGGTTTGGAAAGATTTTGAGCTGTTAAATGTCCGTAAACATCAATTTCATCATACACACACAAACTGAAGAAAAAATATTCCATTGATAATAACCAAAACGTATAAATAGGCAAAGAAAGAAAAACTGCTCAAGAACTTCTTAGAGTTTGATTTAAGGATATTTGCTTTGCATATTTTGACGTGATGCTCACAAAATTTGTGCTTTAATGGTTATAAAGCTTTAAGTCTTTCTTGAATTGGACACAGAATTCCGGTAGTGGTCTCACCAGTGCCAAATACATTCTTTACTCCTACTCGATATTCCCTTTTTTCATACATGCAAGGATTACCCTAGCTCTTTTGACCAGAGCACCACACTGGAAGCTCATGTTCAGCTGATTATCCACTATGATCCCCAGGTCTTTTCAGAGTCACTGCTTCCCAGGATAGAGTCCCACATCTTGTAAGTATGGTTGGAATTTTTGCACCAAGTTATATTACTTTACATCTGGCAATATTGAAACACATATGCTAGAGATAACTCATTAAGCAGTAACACAAATAGCAGTGCTTACATGCTGTATAAGTTATTCTATCCAGAAAAGGATAGTGGTACAAACAGAATTCTGAAATGACCGACATATAAATGCAGTGTAATATTTTGGAGCCATTGAAGTGGCTCCACTTCCCATGACTCGCTGAGGACACAGACCATGGAAATTTCCACCTCAAGAGTTTGACAGATCTGATTGGCTCCCTGCTTTACATGAACCCAAGAGGTGTTCCAGAAAGTGTCCAGGCAACAGCCTGGATCTTCTGTTGATGCCATGGCTGTTCCTGCTCCTTGCTTTTGAATTCCTGGCGTGACCTCAGCTTTGTTTGGACTTTGTCTCCTGACTCAGACCCTGAAATCTCACTTGGACTCTGCCCCCGGTATAGACTCTGGTCTGGACTTGACAACAAACTCCTCAGCTACTCCTAGCCTCAGGTTTGCCCCTGTTCTGACCCTTGGCCCCGAATGCCCTTGCTGGGATCCTGACAATGCTTAGCTTTAGGCTGGAGAGATTTGGGGGGGGGCAATTTGAGTTTGTTTAATTGTACAAGCCTTGTACAAGCATGTTGTAAGCCTTAGAAACAATAGGTTGTTTTCCATATTTTGAAAATTCTAAACTCTTCCACCACCCTATTAATAGCTCAAAAATTACTTCAGCCTTGGTTTGCATATCTATTCCCAGTGAGATTAGTACACAGCCCACTTATATCTTTTTGGTTTCTCTCATTATTTAGATATTTTCCCACCAAATTTTATAGACTTAAGTAATAAATACAGAATGCAGAGTCCCAAAACATTTTACAAAGAGTGTGCAAAGCTACAAGTGTAGCCTGTGGACATTATAACCTTCATGATAGCCACTACAGAGTTTAATGTCTGCATCTATGACTAGCACTACAGAATTATAAAGCACCACAGTGTCTGTCAGAAGCTATTGATTTACTAAACCACAATTCATTAAATTCTAAAATGTATTTTGCTGTTTTTAAAAAAATCATTCCCCTGTCTCACTGTTTCATTCATCACTGTCAACTTTCTAGGATTTGTATTTGTAACACCTTCCCTAACATAAGAAATACTAGGATAGTTCATTTCTACAGGTTTATCAATATGTATTCCTAGCATCCTTGAGAACCATGTTGCAAATGGCTTTGTTATATGTATGTGTGACCTTTGGCAAATCCCTACACCTTTCTGTGCCACAATTTCCATATATGCAGAAATGGAGAAATTATCATTTGATTACTTTGAGATCCATAGGTGAAAACTGCTATAAGAACCATTATTATTATGAACTCTGTACTGAAGATGAGAACCAACAGGAAAATGTGCTATTCATTACACAACACCTCTAAATGAGGCTTTGAAAATCTTCCTAGTATAAGCTACAGGGCTTCTTCTCCGCCTCAGTGGGTCCCGTGCTTCCTTCTAGCGGTGGGTCAGGATAATGTCTCGTCTCTCAGAATTTCCCCCGTCTGTTTATAGTGGATGGGGAAATTCTGTCTCCAAGCGGCCTTCCCATTTCTGGGCCTACTAGGCCCTCACTGGTTCACTGGGGCTTCTGGCCTGCTCAGTGGGCATCCAGGGAGAGGTTCTGCCCTCTACTCCGGGCCCCAACCCAGGGACCCTACAAGTAGCAGTCTCACTTTGCCAGTTCCCAAGAAAGCTGCTAGCTTCCCTGGGTTACTTCCCCATGCCCGTTGGCTTATTGTCCCCACTTTGCTTGGGCGGGGTTCCTCCCGACCATCCTGCCAGGCAAGGGAGAGCCCCTAGTCTCTGGTAGCCCTTCTGGGCATGGCAGCACCATAGCAAATGCATGGCTCAGTCTCTCCCTTCTGATAGGGTCCTTTCCTTCAGGTCTTTGGACCTTGAAGGGTCCTTAGCTCCTGTTCAGAGTAGGGTTTCTCCCCAATCTCTATATCTGTGGGGTTCTCCCCTGGTCCTTGTCAGCTTCCGCACCATTCAGCTCGCCTCCACTCTCACAACACCTGTCACCCAAACTGACTGGATGGGGGGGAAGGCTTTTAATCCGTTCTGGCAGGTTCTTAATTGACTCCACGTGTCGTAATTAACCTGGAGTAACCCCTGCTCAGTTACCAGGAGAAGAGGGACCTGCTTATACCTTCCTCGGCCTTTTGGCTAAGATCAAGCACAGTTTCTGTTCTTGTCAGTTTAATCTCTGATATGTTCTCTATTTGAGGACTGTCTCTTAAATTGATTTTTGGAACGGGGGGCTGGAATAGGAGCTTGCTCTGTCCACCCCACGCATCGACCTGGTATTGCAGTGCCTCCAGGAACGTTAACAAAAAAAAGAAAAGAAAAGTGTAAGTAGTCTCTCGGTCTATGCAAGGTCGTGATCAAGTGTCTTGATGTTTTTGGTCTTTTGGCCCCGAGATGAAAACCTTGTTTATGTCTCCGGGACCGTGAAGTACAAAAATTATCTAAGTTATATCTATTCTTATCAGTTTAATATCTGCACTCTCCTGTAGCCATCTGGCCTGACTTTGTCTCATACACACATTATATATATATATAGGGAATAGGGGTAGGAAAGGAAAATTCTACCCAACTGACTAGAGTATATCAGAATTAAATAAGATTCACCCAGTATTTATAGAAAGTGATAACAGCACAAGAAGCACCCTCACAGTTAAGACTCAGATTTTAGTTTCACAACACAGATTTTTAAGGCTTTAATAAAATCCATTAAAAATTATAAGGCTTAAACTTGGTATTTACACTGCCTAATATAAACCCAATATACAAACCTTACCTACATGAACAGTGCAACTCAAGTAAAATACATGAGTAAGGGCTGCTGAATCAGGCTATAGGAGTTAAACCATCATTTCAGATAGAGCAATAGTAGATCACTGAATCTTTTGTCACAAACTTCCCCAAACCCTAAGTTCTGTGGAAAGAAGTAACAAACATAGCTCACTTTATAAAAATCTTATCTGGTTGTTAATGTCTGAAGTACACTAAGTTCTTCCAGTATTAATCTTTAAAATGAAATAAGAAAGCTATGATAAAGCTTCTAAAATAGCCACTTAACATACTCAGTAGGGCTAGTCAAAAGTTTTCCCAACAAAACAGTTTTCCATTTGAAAATGTGATTCAACACAATTGAAATGTTCCACATGAACATCCCTCATTTCAGGATGAAAAAAATTCTGAAAATTTTTCACAGACCTAAAATCCTGTTTCCCAACCAGCTCTATTCATTAATTTTGAAACCCTTTTTGGTGATAGTGGAAACAATTGCAAAACTTCTATCTATGTGAATGGGACTTGACATTGCCAAATTACATAAAGTCTCTGTACAATTCTACTCACCCAGGGGCAGCAATTTCTTTGGTAAACAATCTCTATTCATTTACAAAATATGTTTAGGTTTTTGCATTAACATAAATCATCAGGGTAAAGACTGTTTTAATGATGTCACTGGTAATTTTTTACGACAACTTTGCAAGGCTATATTCATGGAGATGACAGCAGAGTTTGAGTGGGAATTCTGTTGTAGGAGAAGGTATTTGTAGGTATTTGTACTGGTATTATAGAGGCTGGTAAGGGCAGTGTGCTGGGAGAGAAGCTGAGCCCTGATTAGGGGGCGGGGCTTCTCTGACTAGGGGTCCTATAAAGGTAGCCAGCCAGTCACGCAGTGGCACAGACAGCTGCAGCGGCACAGGAGCCAGCAAACAGAGCTGTAAACAGGGGAGTTTGAGTGGGAGTTCTGTTGGAGGAGTCTGGGGGGAAGACTAAGAGAGCCAGGCAAAGGAACAGACAGGCTAGTGAAGGGAGTGTGTCGTGGTCTGGCAGTGTTGTGGTGCTCGTTGGGGGTTTGTTTTGGTTTGGTTTGTGTTTCCCGGACTAACAGGACTTAGGTGAGAAGGCGATGACAGATACAGAGGCAGCAGTGGGAGTGACCCAAGCAGTGGAAGACACAATGAAGATGACTGGATGTAGAAGCTGCGGCATGTACATGATCCTGGAGGGGGCACCTGAAAAGAGTTTCATCTCCATGAAGCCTGATAGAGCTGATGGAAGAAAAGATCCGAGGACTGGAGATGCAGGTGGAAAGTCTGGTTGAGTTTAGAAGGGGGTTCGAGCGAATGATGGAGCAAAGACATGAGGAGGCTGAAGGGAAAAGCTCAGACTTGCAGATGGAAGCGGGACCAAAGAACTCTGAGGGGAGACTGCTGGGTGAGGAAAGTGGACAGTGGAAGCATGTGACTAAAAGAACCAGGCAGAGGAAAAGACGGGTTAGTGAAGGAGAAACAGAGCTCAGGAACAGGTTTGCGGAGTTGGAAAATGAAGAAGGGGCTCAGCAGGTGGTCACTGAAGGAGAGAGGGCAAGCAAGAAGAGAAGAGCAGCTAGTCCTATAGGAAGAGGGCAAGAGTCAATGGAGATAACACCAAATATGAGCCCCAGGAGGATACGGGATGGGTTGTAGAGGATTGCAAGGGACAATAGAAATCGAGAGGACTTGCAGCCAGAGGGAACAGGAGATAGACTGGAGAATCACACTATTGCCAGGAAAAGGCAGGTCTACGTGATTGGAGACTCCTTACTCAGAAGGATAGACAGACCTGTAACAAGAGCTGATCCAGAGAACAGAAGGGTGTGCTGTCTGCTGGGTGCTAAGATATGGGATGTGGACCTGAGGCTGAAGAGGATCCTAATGGGAGCGGGAAAGAATCCACTGATTGTCCTTCATGTGGGAACAAATGATACCGGTAAATTCTCACTGGAATGTATCAAGGGAGACTATGCCAGGCTGGGGAAGACGCTTAAGGAAATCGAGGCTCAGGTGATCTTCAGTGGGATTCTGCCTGTTCCTAAAGAAGGGCAACAAAGGTGTGACAAGATTATGACTATCAACAGAAGGCTCAGGCACTGGTGCTATAAGGAGGGTTTGGGATGTATGGCCACTGGGAAGCATTCATGGACAGAGGACTGTTCTCTCGGGATGCACTTCACCTAGACTTCTAGGATGGAGGATGACACAACTGATCAAGAGAGCTTTAAACTAGGAATCTGGGGGAGATGGTTGGGAGATGTCCAGGTAATCTACACGCCAGATTTTAACATTGAGAGGGAAGAAAACGAAGTAAGAATGGACATAAGGAGGAAGGGTAGTGTACATACCAGTCTAATAGGTGATACTGGCGGTAGAATGTCTGTGCCTAATCGGGTAAAGAATGTGAGCGAGGCCAACCAGCAAAAAATTAAGATGTTTGTATACTAATGCGAGGAGCCTCGGTAACAAAATGGAGGAACTAGAGCTACTGGTGCAGGAAGTGAAACCAGATATGATAGGGATAACAGAAACATGGTGGAATAGTAGTCATGACTGGACTACAGGTATAGAAGGGTATGTGCTGTTTAGGAAAGACAGAAATAAAGGCAAAGGTGGTGGAGTAGCACTGTATATCAATAATGAGGTAGACCAGTGGTTCTCAAAGCCGGTCCGCCGCTTGTTCAGGGAAAGCCCCTGGCGCACCAGACCAGTTTGTTTACCTGCCGCGTCCGCAGGTTCGGCCGATCGCGGCTCCCACTGGCCACGGTTCGCCGCTCCAGGCCAATGGGGGCTGCTGGAAGGGCAGCCAACATGTCCCTTGGCCCGCACTGCTTCCCACAGCCCCCATTGGCCTGGAGCGGCGAACCACGGCCAGTGGGAGCCGCGATCGGCCGAACCTGCGGACGCGGCAGGTAAACAAACTGGTCCGGCGTGACAGGGGCTTTCCTTGAACAAACGGCGGAACGACTTTGAGAACTACTGAGGTAGACTGTAAAGAAATAAGAAGTGATGAAATGGATAAGACAGAGTCTGTCTGGGCAAAAATCACATTGGGGAAGAAAGCTACTAGAGCCTCCCCTGGGATAGTGCTTGGGGTGTGCTATAGACCGCCGGGATCCGATTTGGATATGGATAGAGACCTCTTTAATGTTTTTAATGAAGTAAAATTTTAACAATTTTAAGTGACTTCTAAATTTGACACAAAAGTAGCATTTATATTGTACTGACTTCAAGGTTTATAGTCTAATATGAAAATCATATTTAATGGCCAGTGGCGTTCTGTTATTTTCCTTGTGGGGCCTGTCCTGTAGTAGGTGATCTCTGGGTACCCGTCTCGCTCTGTCGATCTGTAGTGTCCAGGAAGTGGATCTCTTTGTTTGGACACTACCGTGCAAATAAGTGATGGTCACATAAACACTACCCTATACCGGAAACCTACTGACTGCTATACTTACCTACATGCCTCCAGGACACATCACATGATCCATTGTCTACAGCCAAGCCCAAAGATACAACCAAATTTGCTCCAATCCCTCAGACAGAGACAAACACCTACAAGATCTTTATCAAGTATTCTTAACACTATAATACCCACCTGAGGAAGTGAGGAAACAGATTGACAGAGCGAGATCTGTCCCAGAGATCACCTACTACAGGACAGGCCCCACAAGGAAAATAACAGAACAACACTGGCCATTAAATATGATTTTCATATTAGACTATAAGCCTTGAAGTCAGTACAATACAAATGCTACTTTTGTGCCAAATTTAGAAGTCACTTAAAATTGTTAGAATTTTAAAATGGAACTTTGATATTTGTGCCACAGTATCTTAACGGTATTAATTCTAAGTAGTCTAAATGATTAATAGTGTATGTGGGAGAACTAGGGCATTAGCTGAAGCTTTTAGAACCTTGAGTTTCAAATAAATAAGGTATTTAATTCTGTAATATACCTCCCCCACGTTCTAAAATCTATTCTTGTTACCCTCAAATGATCAATCAAAATGGTCTCCCTTTGAAACTTTTCACAGTACCTGCCTTGTTCTTCTGGGATGTAATAGCACAGGGATTAGCCCCTGATGTATGTAAAACCTTTGCATAGCCCTATGATATGCTCATCTAAATATTACTGTCTGACATGCTGGAATTCTGACAAGTCTTAAATTTACAAATAGGGGAAATATCCCAAAAGAAGCCTGTTGAATTTTCTTCCCCGGATTCCTATAAACCCGTACAAAATTACTTCTACACTTCAGAAAACTCACTAGAAAAATTACTATAGAAATTTGTCAGCAACTCTCTAACTGATTTTTTCCCCCCATCACATTAATAGCTCGGACCTTTAAAATGAGACAGGGCTAATATGTCATTTTATACTTTAAGAGGCCAAAATTCTCTCCTCTATAATCAGAGAGAGATAATTGGTTGTATTTATTTTGAAACAGAAATGCCCAAAGTGGGCTCCAAGTCAGGCCTTCCAAGTTAAACATGCAGCCATTTTGGCCCTCCTTATCTTGTAACTACAATATGAAGCTGATCATTTGGTTTATATTAGGGTTGCCAACTTTCTACCTGCAGAAAACCAAACACCCTTGCCTCGCTCCTTCCCCGAGGCCCGCCCTTGTCCTGCCCCTTCACTGAGACCCTGCCCCCAATCACTCCATCCCCTCTTCCTCCATTGCTTGGTCTCCCCCACTCGCTCATTTTCACTGGGTTGGGGCAAGGGATTGGGGTGAAGGCTCCAGCTGGGTGTGTGGGCTCTGGGTTGGGGCTGAGGGGTTTGGGCTGCAGGAGGGGGCTCTGTGCTGGGGGTGTGGCTGAGGGGTTCAGAGTGTGGGAGGAAGCTCCAGGCTAAGGCAGAGGGTTGGCGTATGTTGGGGGGTACGGGCTCTGGGCTGGGGGTGCGGGCTCCAGGGTGGAGCCAGAAATGAGCGGTTCAGGGTGAGGGAGGGGACTCCAATCTGGGGTAGGGGTTTGGGGCATGGGAGGGGTGCAAATTGCAGGCTCCGGGCAGCGCTTACCTCAGGCGGCTCCCAGGAAGCCGTATCATGTCCCTCCGGCTCCTAGATGGCCATGGGGCTCTGTGTGCTGCCTCCACCTGCAGGTGCCACCCCCGCAGCTCCCACTGGCTGCAGTTGCCAACCAATGGGAGCTGTGGAGCCGGCGCTTGGGGCGGGGGCAGCGCACAGAGGTCCCATGACTACCCCTGAGCCAGGGGGACATGCTGGCCACTTCCCAGGAGCCCGGCAGAGCCAGTCAGGGAGCCTGCCTTAGCCCCACTGCGCTGCCAACCGAACTTTTAATGGCCCGGTCAGCGGTGCTGACTGGAGCCACCAGGGTTCCTTTTTGACTGGTTGTTCCAGTCGAAAACTGGACTTCTGGCAATCCTAGTTTATTGTTGGGGAACTCAAACAAATAATCTGTATCTATAAAGAAATAAGTACTAACAAATGCTAAGGTTGTGTACATTTAATTTGGACTAAATAATAAGCATGAGTATAAACACTAGGGGTGGTTCTTGGCCCATGGGAAGCTGCCAGTGCACTCCCCAGAATTATAAAATTTGAGTCTCTGCTATTCCTATAAAAGTATGTGCATCCATTAAGTGGCAGAAAATATTCTGAAATTTCTCTGCTTCAAAACTTAATTCACATTCCATCAATAACTTCAATACTATTTGCTTTTCACTTCTAAATGCAATGCATCATTCATTTCATTTTATTTATCAGACTCTCACCAGGATGGATAACAAATTTATACAAAATCTCAATGTATCATCTCGCAGCTCAAAAATAAAAGTAAAAGTATGGCTTAGATGTCAGACGCAAACTAAAACATTTTTAAAAATTCCCCTATAATATTATAATTAGTAATAGTTTTCCATCTGTAATGCAGAATTTTTAAAGGCTGTTTCATGAATGCTTATATCCATTACATCATACTATTTAATAATATAATGCTAGCTATTCTGGTGATATGGTATTCAGTATTTTCAATCAAAACTAATGAGTCAGGCCCACAAAAATAATTAGATTTTTAAAATTAATAGATTCAGGGTTCTTTTTATCTGCCCTCTATCTTATGTGACTTTAGTGTGCACCTGGGTCATGTTCTCAAGCTTTCCACCATAACCATGAGGTCTAGAAAACTGACCTTTTATGTTTTAATGAAAGCTGAGATTCCCACACAATCACCTTTCTAGAAGAGCTGGGGCTTTAAGAAAAACAACACATATTGCCAGATTCCTGAGACTTGGCAAAACTGAACATTCAGGCACATGCCAAAAGGGTTACAAAGAAAAAATCATCCAATGAATTTATTTGAACTGCAAGCATCAGGCTCTTGAAGAACAAATGCAACTCCCAGCTGCCAAGAAATAACTCTTAATTCTTCACAGACCTCCAGAAAATACTTTGCTGTTTGAAAATAGAAGAATGAACATGAGCTGTACTACCTGATCAGGGCTGTAGAGATAGACAGACAGAAGGTGTGTAACCTGCATGATGTTTGTGAGCAGACATGGGTGGGAGCTATAACAGCAAAACATTGTGAGGTGCCTAAGGTTGTGGGGCAGGTGGTAACACAATCCCTCATACTCTGGATTGCACCCTGGAATATCACAGGGTATATACATTTTTCAAACATTCTTATACACACAATGTCTTATTAACTTCTCTTCATTGTAGCTGTCTCAGAAATCTTTAAGATTAGGCTAAATACCTGTTGTATGTCACTGAAGAGATGAATGATCACAATTCTGCATACATCCCCTTGCTAAGAAGCTTCCTCACATCCTGGGCTGAGGTTAAATTTGAGAGCTTCTTTAAAAACATTTTTAGTGAGTTTGCTGCAAGGAGATTTATGTAAATGATTAAACCCTGACTGTAATGCATTAATTTCAGTCTCTCTCACTGAAAAAATGTAAATGCAAAATTTAGAATAGAAAAATATTCTTTTAATTGTAATTTATACAGCAAGTTCTGAAAAACAAGCTGTATGTCTTTCCATTTTGCATGCAAAATATATATTTTTAAAGTAAATAATGTAACCTAATTTAAAAGAAATTCAGCATATTATGCTTTAGTAGGGTGACCAGATGTCCTGATTTTATAGGAACAGTCCCGATACTTGGGCCTTTTTCTTATACAGGCGCCTATTACCCCCCACCCCCGTCCCGGTTTTTCACACTTGCTATCTGGTCACCTTATGCTTTAAAATGAAGGCAACTTTTGTACTTTTGCAGAAAACATCTGCAAACATGCAAAGAGTTTTATACTTTGCCTGAGAGTCATGACAAGCTAGTAAACCAGAGAGCAATCACACATCATTTAATCCTATACATTAAGAATCTTCAAGGGACAGGACATAAGAACTAATAGCCCAGATTATGTCCTGCAGAATAGTGTGAGAAGGGGTACTCCATGTAAGAATCAATCCTCCATACACAAATGGGGCTATGGCCTCACCATATCATCTGCCTCCCTGCCCAAATTCTGGAGTTTATGCAGGGGAGGGATATGGGGAAAGAGAGGAGGATAGAAAAGCCGAGGGCAAGCCATATGTTGCCCCTCTGCTCCATGGAACTTATCAGGAAAAGTTAATTAATGCAACCACGGAGTATATTAATTTATCCACCTATTCCTTACCCCTCCCCCCAACCTGGGGATAGCCAAGGGAAGTCTGTGGGGGCATGGATCTATTAACCACCTCCACTCCAATAACACAACCTGGGGTACACTCTGCAAGAAATCCTTTGGAGAGATTGTCATGTAGGAAGTCCCCTCCTGTGGAAGGATACAATTATAGTCATATATTCTAAGCAAAAAACTTCTTTACCTTTGCTGCTAACTATATCTTAAATCATTAAAAGTGAAATAACTTATAAAATCTACTGAACATGTAACTCTTTATGCCATTCATCTATTTTTCTTACAGCTTAGGCAATGAAAATCAATTAAGGCACCAGATTTCTATGGGTAGATACTTGCACCCATGTAAAAGACCACTGAAGTAAAAGGGCACCTGGCTAAGTCAGTTTTACTTTTGTTAATAGCCAGTATCGCTTTCTGAATTGCTACCTTGTAAGCGATGTGGTGTTTTGCTTTCAAACACTGCAGAAGAATGTTGGTTTTCACACTAATTTAAAATTTCACACTCATCAGTGTACAGAATCTTTTACAATGCCCACTGGATTTACAAAAGCTTGTTTCCCCCACCCACAAATTTCAATGTTGTGCCAAATGTAATGTGAACAGTAATAATAATAAAAATAATAAAATAAATAATAATAATAATACTTAGACTGCAAGCCCTTTGGGGAAGGGACCATCTTCTTCTTCTGTGTTTGTGCAGCACCCAACATATACATAAATAATACCTAGCTCTTATATAGCACTCTTCCTCAGTAGATCTCAAAGTGGCTTACTAAGGAGATCACTATCGTTGTCTGTAAGAGGTTTGCCTATGCACAGTACTGATTTCTCTAAGTGAAAATCTTTGTAGGAGTAGTACATATTTTATGTGGGTAGTAGACAAACAAGTAAGTGAACAGACTGGAAACAGTTAAATGGCTTTTAATGGGGTGCGTGTCTTCTCATGGATATTAGCGTGCTCTTGAAAGTTTAGAGAAAAGCTTATCTAAAATATAATAATTACACAAAACTGTAGCTCCTATACAGGAGTAAAAAATGGCACAGGGCCAAAAGTAACTCTGTCAGGCTTTATAGTCTCTAGAAGAAGGCACATTAAGGTGCATGCTTCAGGGAAAAACTTAATCTGACTTGTCCTTTGCTTAGTTGGTTACTATAAGGCTAGGATGAAGTGAAAGCAACTTCTCTCACAAGTGAGCCATCCCTAATGAAACCACATAATGATGGCCACCTTCTTTCCTAATGAAACTGGAGAGCTGCAGACAGAACATAGATGTGGCATTGCACATATTTTAGGAAATGGTAAGATGCGTGGGGCATCCTTCTCTTTCTCTCCGTTCCCATGAAAGAGGAAAACTAAAGTAGAGTAGGTTGTAGTTCTGATTAAGCAGAACTGTCCAGTCTTCTGGTAAAAAAATTAAGTGGGAGTTGATGGCACTCATTACCTCACATAATTGGGCCCCCAAAACGTTCACTAATGCACAGTGAAACCTGTACAAGAGACCATTCTTATTAGGCAAATATCTGCCTTAAGAGACACCTTACAGAATCCCTGACTATATGGAGTAAAAATGTGCTTTGGCCTTATTAAAAGCATAAGAACAGCCGTACTGGGTCAGACCAAAGGTCCGTCCAGCCCAGTATCCTGTCTGCCGAGGAGTGGCCAATGCCAGGTGCCCCAGAGGGAGTGAACCTAACAGGTAATGATCAAGTGACCTCTCTCCTGCCATCCATCTCCACCCTCTGACAAACAGAGGCTAGGGACACCATTCCTTACCCATCCTGGCTAATAGCCATTAATGGACTTAACCTCCATGAATTTATCCAGTTCCTATTTGTGTTAAGCAACTAATTTTGTCATCTAGTAAGACAATTTTTTATTATATATGAATATATAGAGCTATCCATGTGAAATTATATATTTCATTATGTAAAAAGAAGCATATTAAAATAACACCCAACTGGACTTTGTAAAATCAGTGAGGTTGGGTTTTTCAGCCTGGATTAGCTTTTAAATATATTTGCTCTCTCATATAATTGGATCTTTAAGAAATATTATGTCAACTAGATTAATAAAGACCACAGGAATATGCACAACAGAATGTCCTATTTGTTTTATAAAGCATTTTGTTATTCATTTAAAACCAAGAGCAGAAAATACCAGAACAGTTAGACACAGGCTTCTGTCACTATACTTTTTCACTGCCTCCAACTACCTGAAACAGCAATCTGCTACAAATGATTTACCTCTCTAAGAAATAAATTAAAATATTTTCTTTGCACTATGAATTCAAGTCAGCAAACGCATGTAAGGCATTGTGAATATATTCCAATATAATTGGAATGATTTAAAAAAATACTCTTCAAACATTCCACGCTACACTAATTATGAGTCAGTAGTGAGAGCTACTACTGGAAGTCTCAAAGACAATTAAGTGATAGAATTGCTGATAATAGTCCGTAAATGAAAACAGCAACAAGCTGTCGTGAGGGAGGCGCTCCAGCCAAGGGAAAGTCATGATGAGAACCTTCAACCAAGCATTTAAAAACAGGTCAGATTGTAAAATGACACACAAAATGCAGTCAGGAGATTAGCCCACTTGAGTCACAGGCTGTACCAGACAGAACAACAACAACGGGAAATGTTCTGATTTTAACAAGACATATAGTTCATATTGTAGGTTAGAATAACATCTTCCTTAATGACCCTGAAGATACTGTACTTTATGCCATCCATTAGGTTTCATGAGGTATGTTTCCAACCTGACATATTACCTATCATCTCTCTTATTCCTTCCTTCACCCATCTGAGACACTACATGACACACATACCTTTATTAACCCAAATAGTCACAGTGGGGAAAATATAACATGTTAATGGTCCTCTCCTGTCTGCTGGTGCAGATTTAAGCTGTCTAACAAGGTGGTCAAACCACAGAATATATCTAATGGAGTCCTCTCTATTGGAAAACAGAGTCAGTGGTTCTATATCACAAAAGCATACCCTGTCCTACTCATTTCAGGCACACATCATCCTCAGTCTACATTCACCTGAGCTTCACAGATGAGTGCTGCTCACTTCTGTATGTTTCACTATCTTTTATCCCACTGTAAAAGTGAAAGGTACCCTATTTATAAAAAAAATAGAAAACAACACCCTGAAGGCTACATGGCAGAAACCCAGTTAAAATGGAGATGCTACATAGCCTTCATTATTTAAGCAAATATTGATCTTTCTGAGAAGTACTATGTTACCATTTGGTCCAGATATTAGCCCACTAGGGTTATATGTCATACAGTACTTCATTAAAATGGAATGCTGCCTTGCCTACTTTAGAAAATGAAAAAAGCCTCACTGTTACCAGTTTGGGGAATCTGAAATACTTGACCTTATCCACAGTTCACTTTTTGACTAACACACTCTCCCTCCCCAAGGTGAAACCCTGGGTTGTAACCTTCACTATGGAGATAACAACGGTCTCTCCCAGAGCTGATCCTATGAGTGTGGACACTGGCTTTCCTTGTTTTGCCTACTTGCAGCTTCCTGCACCCCCTCGCAATAAACACTAGGTGGTGTGGAAGCAGCAAATTCTAGTTTTTCTAAAAAAAGGGAGTACTTCTGGCACCTTAGAGACTAATAAATTTATTTGGTTTTGCTGGGTAGGGAGGGAGAAGCAAAGAACTCAGTCCTGGCTGCTGAGAGATGCCAGCAGCAGTTCCTGCCCTACCATTTAACAAGGAGCTTCAGATGAATCAAGCCCCAGCTACATTAAAGAATGAATTTTGATCTATGAACCTCCAAGACAGCTGAGTTCCTCAGGCACAATGCAGATGACAAAACCCAGGACAAAGCATATAACAGCTGGAGACAAAGCATTCTTGAATGAGGGTTTCTGGCTGTGAAACAAACGGAGAGCAGGTTAATCTAGAAAGTCTGATCATATTTAGGAAACACTACAAAATCTTCCTCTTCAACACTCTCACCCCAAAACAACCACCCACTGGCTTCTACAGTAGTAAGAATGACACAGCATTGACACCCATTGTATCCACACATCTCTCTATAAAACAAAAAAGCAAACAAACAAACAAATAAAAACCTGAAACAAATACTCTAAACAGAGCTTTCACCCTGAAAAAGGAGGAAAGCCCGAGACTCCATGAAATCAACTAGGGACTTCATTATTGCTATCAGTTTTACATGGAAGGTGCTCAGATGATATTGTGCTGGGTAGTAGTATAAAACCCTAGGGCTTGCAAAGCTGTGGACCAATAGGAGAAGGGCACAGAAGACTTGTAGGGGAAGAAAGAGACTATATAGGACAGGAACTTTGCAGAAGAAAATGAGTCTGCAAAGGGAAAAAATGGCCTATAAGGGTTTTTTTCTTCCACACATTCTCAAAATCCATAGATCTAGCTATACAATAAGCAGTTTTGTTTTAAAATGTTTTCTATCCTTATTCTTTACAACAGGTTGATTCTATATAATCAAATTATTACTTATTAATAAGTAATTAATGTGCCTACATGATCAAAAAGATATTGCTAGAATTCATGTGTATATCTGCTGAGGCTAGGCCAAGGATCAGCTTTAACCAATTTGAAGTTTCCTTTCCAGTTGCAGCATGTGTCCTGGAGTGAGGTGCTAGGCCACTGGGGGCCCTAAGCAGGAATATTTTTTTGCCCTCTCCAACATATAATAAAAAGCTAATAGCGGCCTCCCTTGAGCTGCTCAGGGCCCTAAGCAATTGCTTAGTCTGCTTATGCCTAACGCCGGATCTGGTGTCCTGTTAGTTATAGCAGCAGAGACTCCAACTGGTCCTCTTGTGGTCCATAGAAGCTAGTTTTAGTGAATGAGCAGGAAGGGAGCATTCCCTCTGGCCAAGTCAGTAGGAGCTATGCTCAATTTGCTGCTGCAGAGCATTCGTGTTTATTACATGCTAAATATTAAGATTAGTAAATCCACCTTCTCCCACAAAATCATTGGCCCTATGAAAATGAGAGAATAACCATACAAAACTAACTTTCAAATAGTAAACAAAGTAAAAATGAAGTAAGCTTTTTAGAGGCAAAAAGCAAATAAACTGTTCTGTCAAGAACAACTTTAGGTGCTCCTTGGCATCCTGTGGTAAAATCCATGTCAAAACGTACAGATAAACTTTAGGCCTGAAGGAGAGTGGGTGGCAGTGATGTGATGCATAACTGTCTAATTCTATTACCTCCATCTACAGTGAGGCAAATCTGAGAAGGCAGGACTTGTCCTTTGTGACTTAATCACGGATACGTAATGTGTTTTGCCATTACCAATTAATACATTCATCATGTGCAGCCTGCTTTAGAACAAAACAAGAGGTGGTTTGCTCCCAATGAGGATGCCTACGTGTTCCAAAGAATCACCCCTGAACAATGTCTGCCTGCGTAATAATCTCAGAAGTGAAAACATGCACGTATATACATACACCACAGGAGATAAACTCCGGTTTAAAAATAACAATAATCACAAGACAATGTCAATACAGAGAAAGAAAGACTAAATGATTCATTAAGGAAATAAAAACGATAACCCAATTAGAGATTAGCAGTGCAATGTTAATGTGCTGTAACAAGGAGTAAAAATATAGAGATTGTACATAATACAGTTAATGTTCTAACAAACCAACACAGGAAAGGGCATTCAGCATCTTAAACTCACCACAATGTATCAAGCTATAGTAGCAGAGCAGGTACACAAAATCATCCATTGCAGTGGCTCCTGCAATGCCTACTTTGGGCACGAAATAGCGATTTAAAGACACAGGGACAGATCTTCAGCTGTCATAAATCAGTGGAGCTCCACAGAAGTCAATAGAGCGATGCCAATTTACACTAGCTGATGATCTGACCAAGAGTCATAAACAAAGCACTGAATTCCTAAGCTGTGTGCAGTTGTCTGAACAATATTTTTCAAAAACATGGGATCGGGGATTGTCGTTTAAAATTAGTTGATTTTATTTTTTGTATTTTTTAATGGTGGGAATTAAAAACAAATGAAACAAAAAGACCCAAAGACAAACTTCCAGCAATGACATTTAACTCACATGTTAACAGTTGCAAAGGAGTTGTATTTATTATCCAAAATCAATAGAAATGATTCAACTTTAACACACACAATTTATCCAATAGATCATAACTATTTGAGATTCATTAGGGTACTAATCTAAAGAATCTATTGCAAGGTACAGGGTCATCTGAATCCCAACTTGGATTGTCTCTAAAGGTAACACTGTATATGAGAACTAGGGGTTATTGTTCTCTCTCTCTCTGTTCTGAAAGAATGAATCTTGTCAATTTCAATTTTTTGCTTTCTCACAACAATGGAGAAAGCAGGGCCAATGGTGTAACATGTACAAATGCACCCATCATCTCAGAAAACTCAATGCTATGAGCAAGTTTGTATCACCACAGTTCAGAAACTGAGATTCTACATTTTGCAAGAAGGTTGGCAATAAAATCCTGTCTGTCTACTGGTTAGCGCACAGGAAAAGGCCAGTCCTATAAACAGAACACTGTAGCCATAGCAACAAGCAGTTCAAACTTTTCAACATGCTACTTGATATTTTCTTCACATTTTTATATTCTCACGGTTAATAATTCACCATGAGCATTTTGCTCCCCTAGCTAGTCATTAACTTCTCTGAAATGATCACCCCTTTGGTAATTACTTGCTTTCCTAAAATTAAAACACAACAAAACAAAACAAAAAAACCCAACACGAGCTTGTCAAGGAGACCCTTTCAAAATGGAAACATATGTGTCAATTTTGGAGAAGGGGCTGGAAATGGGGGTGGGGTGGGGTGGGGAGAAGGTAGTCCAGATTCTGGCCCGTTAATCCAAAGTGTGTCCCTTTATTATTGCTGTGTGGTTTAAAATGCAATGACAAAAAGCTTTGCAACTGAACTTTAAATCACCTAAGAACACAGGGTCCATAACAAAGTCTCTAAGCCACCCCTAACAGTGTCAGTGCTGCTATTCTTTTCCTTTCATAAATTGGGAGGCTTTTGTCATTTTTATTGCTACCATTAAAAGCTCATTTGAAGGCCAAATTCCCGGGGTAAAAGTAGTTAGGGTAACATGTTTTGTATCTGGGTGATGCAGTTTAATCATATAGCAAACTGCATCAGACATCTTAAGTTCTGACGTTTTAGTAGCCCAAATGTTACCCTATTAAATGTAAATGTTTGAAAGGTGCTGCAGATGAGCTGAAATGACAATTTGCCTTAAAAAAATGGCACCAGGATTAATTAAAAGCCAGATGCATATAACAGAATATCTAGTATCTATCAATTAAAAACATAAATATAGAGCAAAACTCACATCTGCCATGGAGAATAAAAAAAAATTCAACACTAATTCCAATATTCAGCAGTACTGTTAGGTTTACAGTTTAATGGATACTTTTTTTGTCTGTTTTGTGAAACTTCTTTACTCTTTCCCACCTCACTGCCTCTACCATTTTCAAACTCCTTATTCATGACAACTCTGCCGACAGGCCCTCTACACATTTTGAGGGATCCAGGTTAGTAGCAACCACAGTTCCTTCAAGAGGCTGGTAGGTTATCTGCCTTCTTCACTCCTACAGATAACTTAATTGTAGCATAACCCCATAACTAACTGATGCAGCCCTTGTTTGCTGGCCCTTCAGATGGTTGGTAAATGAACTTTGATAGCCAACATATGTTAAAAAGCTCTATAAATAATGGTGATGGATAGTTCATGAAACAGATAAGGGGTAGATTTGTCTGATACCGGTGTATGCAAGTGTGGGGAGAAGGTTCCTCTGAAATCCCCGTTCTAGAGGTTAATTTGGATTACTCTGACAAAAAAACTGATCTCAAGACAAGCTAATGTGCCATGACAGAAGTGGTTATGCTGTTTCAGGTGGATTTTTATCCCAGTTTTCATGTAGATATCTTCTCTGAAGTTCTTGTTTCATAAATTGTTTCTTGTATTTTTATCTTTCAAATTGCATGTTAGAAAATGGTGAAGAACTGGTGAAAACATATTCTATTTATTTTCTGAATTAGTCACAACCTGTTCAGCTGTCTTGTCAGGATTCTACAACCTACACACTAAGCACTTAGGGCCTTGTCTTGCACTATTGAATTTAGTGGGAGTTTTGTTATTGACTTCAACAGGAGCAGGTTCTGAACTGGAAAGCCCACCAAATACGTCTCAAAGGCATGAGTGTGTTAGTCGAGATGGAGAGTGAGTAGAGATGGAGAGGAAAGAGAAACAAAATCCATTAACATTTAAAACTAAAAATTACTAGAAGGAAATAGTAATTCTGTTCTGTAACAATGGGTGTTCTGAAATCTAAGGTACATGACTCATCATTCTGTTAGTTATTAAGGAACTGTACAAAAAACAAATCAGAAAGGTCATTTCAATTGCATCTGCAACAAGGGTAAACTGTTAAATTTTAAAAGAAAATTAAAGAGACTATTCTTTTTGTTTTAATTAAAGAGGAAAATATTTTCAACTTGTAAGTTATTTAAATAGAAATCTTGAATAGCCATAGAGAATATTCAATACTTACTTTTATCTTCTTGGTTTTCTGCTGCTGCTTTCCCTTCTTCCTCCTCCTCATCTAACTTTTTCTGTTGTACATCTTCCTGGTGATCAGAAGCACTAACTGAAAGGTTCTGACAGCAGTGGTTGAACCCACTATCCCGAGGCAGAGTAAAACTACGGGGTTTGCCCCCATTCCCATTTAGCACTTGCTTTCTCTCACCCTCTACCAAGGGAAATGGACCATAGTGATCCTGTAGGTGGCACTTTTGAGTTGGAAGAGTTGACTGCCGCCTGTGTTCTGGAGAGATTACAACTGAGTCAGAGAACACTGAATCCTCAAGGGGCAGAGTCTGAAGGTAGTGCAGTCCGGAGCTTGTCAGTGGCGTCTCTATTAAATCCTGCCAGGAGCGTCGCTGACTGGCTGTTTTGCGTACAGGTGATTCAGTGGTGCTTCCTACTGCTTCTTGACGGAACTCTTCATGCGAAGACTGTGACTGGGAAGTTTCTGTAGATGAAAGTCGGCTGTGTTTTGGTTCCACGAAAGGGCTTGCACAGCTCATCTACAAAATGAATATTAATGTCGTTTTTAGATTAAAATACATTCACATCTACTAATAATAAATACGCAGGTGTCGTATTCACTCTAATCATGAGGGCATGTATTACCAGACTAACTAGTTTGGTCTCCTATGGTCATATTTTGTCTCTGCATATAAATATATATATGTAAATATACCATACAGATACACACACACACACACTCTAACACAATTACTGTGGATAAGATTCTTACTAACATTGAATGCTCCTTACTCTGCACAACGGCACCATAGACTCCATGGGATTACTCACATTATTCACAGAGTAAATCACTACTGAGCATGTACAAGCATGGGAAACTCTGGCCCTGTATTAGCTTGTGAGTACTATCTTCAGATGACATCCAAATTCCACTTCAACCTTATTTAGTTGCATGTAACTCCTTAAACAAATTTCTTTGGGATGAAGTTTTCAGTGCTTGGACTCAGTGCAAAGGTGAATGCTTTGGAGAGTATACATAAAAATGTCCTTTAAGTTATACAGCCAGGAAAAAAATACTTCCCGCATATGCTCCAATCCAACATTTTGCACTCCGATAACTCATACATCTCTGAAACCAGGAATTTGAAATTTTGTCTTGTTTTGTGCTCCTACTTTTGTTTATTCAATTTTTAAAGATCCACTAGTCAATTGTTTCTCAGTACATCGACAGAATTTAAAAATTCTGAAGGCGGTCTGAGTTCGAGCTTCATAATCTAGCTTTATGTTAGCTACTGCTGGGAGAAGCAACTGAATAGAATTTACTTTTTTGTTTTAATTTATAGATATACACACATTTTCACAAACAAAACAACTGTCATCACTGGAGACAGAACTTGTATGTTAGATAACTACTGAAGCTTTTCTGGAGATAGAGTTCATTTTTCTACTTAAAAGGTTGTTGCTTGATGTGTACACTTGACAGCACAATCATTGTGTGTTTAGGAAGAACCTCTGAATGTTACCTAGGGTAATTGGGGTGCTACTTGAGTGAATAGGTTCTGTTTTGTGCAGTGGAGTGGTCCTAGAAATGGTGTCATAAGAGGGGATGGAAAGAATTCTATGACTGAACTAACTTTGTCTGGTGAGCAAGATTATGTGTCCTCACAAAACCAGGGTTTTGTACACATTGGTGGAGATAGCAGTGCTGGTTGTCCTCTTATTTCTAATTGTCACAAATAAAATTTGCTTCCCTGGGCCTGTTCTAATGTTAGTAAGTTGTGTTGTTTAATGAATGTTTTCAATAAGGCAGTGGACTGGAAAGTAAAGTACTATAACATCTTTGGGGTTTTTTTTAAAGGAGAAAAGCATCATCAACCCACTGTTTTTTTTTAAACAAAGTATTTCACTGAACCGTAGCCCTATAAATGTCATCCTTGTTGCCTTCCATGTTCACGCAGGCTATTTAGGAGCAACATTTTATTTTTGTGTGTGTGTTCTTTGTTTATTTATTTTTAAGTTTATGGCATAGCAGTCTTCTCTCCCTGATTTTCCCTTCTCCTTGTAGAGAACACAGATTCTTTTCTCTGCAGCTATGCAAGACATGATTATTAAATCACAGCTTCCTTTCCTGCCCCTGGACAAAATTCCAGCCTTACAAATGACACCTATACACCCCTGTTAACTGGTGCTAATCAATATTTTGTCTATTTTCCAGCTAGGGCTATTTCCTGACCACTAATAAAATGGACGTTTTGAAATTCAGGAAAACTATACATTTAAAAAGATACACAATCATCATGATCTTAATTTTGATCAGAAACAGGTTGTGACTAAAAATGTGTTTTATGATCTTTTTTTTACCTCCCTGAGATGAATGCAAACATTTTATCAAGGACTGAGATAATGAAATTTGTTCTTTTGAAAGAGTTTTATACTTACAGATTTTTTTTAATCTCACAAGAAATAATTCAAGTAGGCAAAACTGATGCTTTATGCCAAACACATTTCCAAATAAGTAACCATAGATGACTTACCGAAGGAGGTCGTGGGTATGTATCGTATGGGGGTGGTGGACTGTCTTGTTTGGGTGTTGATGGAGTGTCTGCTTCTTCCTTATCACTCTCACTCCAGTAATCTAAAAGGTTGTGTACATGTCAGATCCAAAAATTAAACTATCTTGATACATATATGTACACACACTATCTTTCAAGAAAACAAATGTCAAGACAAACCTCAGATACCACTATGAAATAAGCATTTTCAACTGCTGACTTCATAAATGACAACCACAATAATTTAAAGTTCTTACAATCTAAAGAAGACAGACCTCAAAACATTTTTTATAGATCTAACGTACCACTCCACCTTCAGCAGATTACATACTAATCTACTGAAACACTGTGAATACAAACTGTATAGTATATAAACGATAAATGTGGCATTTGTACAAAATACACATAGAACTCTATAAAATGTTCGGCTCTACACAAAATTACTACATCAACATTTGCCAAATAAAATAGGACAAAATTTGGTTGGAGTCTGTTGAAACTATACTTCAAGTAGAAAAAAAATGAAAAAAATATTAACTTGCTAGTATCCTTGAGTTATGAAGCAACATTAACGCTAACAAACTTAGCTAACAATAAACAAACAAAAAATCCTATCACCTGTACAGTCAGATATAGTCTTTTCATGAATTTCTCACAGTTCTTCATGCTTTTTGACATGATTTCCAGTGGGAATCAGTTGTATGGGAGGTAAGACAGGAATCTGTCTCTGTCTTAGGCATATTGGTAAGGTTCCTACCACCTTGTTATCACAGCAAAAATGTGACTGATAAGATAATGAGCCAAATTCAGCAAGTGCAATGGACATGGAAGTCCTTGGACCAAATTTAGTGGTGATGTAAACTGCATATTAGGCTTAAATTGGCCATAAAATGGGGTCTAATTTGCACCTATTTGGTAAGTGGGCAACAGAGAAAAAGAAATTATAAAAAACAGCCTTTGTAATGTATAATTCTGTGGGCAAGCAATGATAGAAAGGTAAGGGAGGTGTCATTTAATTTGTAAAAATCTAAAGAATTATAATTTCTATGGTGTCATCCTATGGTGGTCATCCTCGCTGCCCCTCACTCTGGGTCCTCTGGTTGATGGAAGTTTTGATAATATAATATCATCAGAAATGGGTCAAGTTGGGTATCATTTGAAAACCCTTTCACCCACAAACACAACGATTACAGATTACTATACATGGAAGGAGTACTTCTAATTGAATTGCCATCATCAGCAAAAATAGAAGTGGTTCAGTAGTACTGTTTATCAGCTTTGTTTATTATGTGAAAAGAGTTGTGATGAGGCTCTAGTTAAGAGGTCGACATCCAGCCAGAAATCATTGGAATCCATCTGCAAATGGTATGTGCATAGTTACATAACATACATTACATAACATAATTAATTACAATCACAAAGTAATTTATTACAAACACCTTCTTGTTTTTACTTTGGTTTTGATCATTTTTAGGTATCAATGGGAAGACAGAGTACCAACTAGTAGCTGAATCATTGGAGAATACCAACATGAAGGACCTGGTTAAACACAGTGCTCGATGGCATCTTACACATTATAATAAGTTCACCTGCAAACTGATTTTGGCATGATTGGAAAGGAAGTACATTGAAAAACAGGAAAATGTTGAATATACTGGGACAAGTGCAAGCTCTGGGTGAGACTCACCTTATCCTTGGTCCCATGGTATGCATTTTGAGAAGAACAACTGCTTTTTCTGCGGTAAGCTGGAAGCCCAAAGGCATTCATTAAGCACAGTTTCAACATGTGAGACAAGTAAGAAACTGTATGAAGCAGTCACTTTGAGTGAGAATGTTGTATGGAAAGTAAAGTTAATAGGGTACATGACTGGGATGACTTCCCCAGACGTAACCAAGCACCACCTATATTCATTAGATTCTTTCAGTGCCAAGAAGGGGCAATTTTAAAGCTACAAATGAGCTTACTCATGCTAGCAACCCCATTGTGTCTGATGGACCAGAGCTCATTAATATCATGAGGAAAGCAGTCTTCAGTGACGAGATAGCTAAAGATGTCAGTTGAATGGATACTTTGAGTCATGATTTGTATGAAGCCTTCACAATCCAAAGAATTACCCAAGGCTCTGTCAATTTATGGGCTTCAATCAGGAAGAATAGACTAAAGCTGTTCTCGAATGCAAAAAGCTAACCACAGATAGGTCATTGCTTGCTCATCTCCTGGTCCTGTCCAGATCTGAGTGGGATGTTCATCTATGTGAGACTTTGAGAAAGGACAAATTATCCATGGTAACACAATCAATGTTTGAATGTGGCTGAACAATGCATGTTGACACATGAAAAGCAAACTAATGCACATCTTGCATGGTCTTCCTAAGCCAGCACCTACTGACAATGTGACTGGTACCTCATGCCAGCAAAGGCCTTTCACGCCAGCAAAGGCCTTTCAGGGCAGCAATCATAGATGGCATGGCTGAGGTACAAGCTCTCAATAAACCAGAAACTGTTAACACCTGCCAAGATGTGGTTGAACACTTCATTATGTGGCTACAGAGAAAATACTGGACCTATGACAAAAATCACTTCATGTTTAACACACATGCAGAGGAATCAATTAAAAATATTACCAGAAAGAGGTGACTCCAAGGTATGACCAATGCAATGACTCCATGAACATCTCCAATGTCACAATGAAGAAGCTAGTGTCTCATACTCGCATGAAGGATGAGTTAACTGCATGCCTTGCAGGAAAAATGATCTAGCATGTGAAGAATTGCTCAAGGAATTTCATCATTGCATGGTGTAATGAAACTGCTACCTTATACTGTTCAGTGGAGATTCTTCATAGTTTTCGTGAGGAAGCTGACACTAAAAATATCTTGCATGCCCATCAATACCACAGAGGGGAGGTGCTTCGAAACTCTGGATCTTTGCACAAGACAAAGATGTTCTAGTACTCTCTGTGAGATGCTAACCAAGACTTTTTACAAGATTCTGTTTTGGTGCCTGCTGCTGGGGACCAGAATCACTGCATATCCCTCAGAGATGTACTCGTATCGCTCAGACCATTATAAGTCACCACACTACCAGATTTCCATGCTCTTTCAGGATGTGACACTACTTGAAGGTTGGCTGGAAAGATTAAATTATCTTGGCATTTGATTCAGCCTTCGAAGACTCTCTCCACACTCTGATGTTCTCGGACCAGCTGAGCATAAATGCACCAGAGTTGTTCATATGCCGAGTTTACAAAGACCAACATTAGGACAATTGCAGAGCGATGTTGGCAGATGTTTTCCAAGAAGCAGACAGATGGAGAAAAATTGCCACCAACAAGGGGGTGCATTTATACCTGCTATCAAGAGGGCAAATTATCAAGCAATAGGATGGCTCCAGGATGATCAAATGCATCCAAAATTACTCTCCCCTTAGGTCTGGGAAGATGGACTGATCACACCAGTTGTGTGTGAAATACCAGGCGCTCCCAAATCAATCCTTCAGCTAATCAAATAGTAGGGTGCAAAGACCAAATCCTCACCACCCTGCAAATGTTTGGCCAGCAGCCTGCCTTCCACGGGGACATGTGAATGTGGTGTGGATGAGGATCAATGTGACGTGTCTAGCAGTGGTGCTACAGACAGAGATGACACTGATGATGTCTTTGATAAAGAAATGTTTTCAGTCCTACACAAGGCATGCTTCCCTAGGATTACCCAAGATTAATGTTTTTTTTATGTGAGCAATGCATACCTGTATTAAAGAATAATTCAAAAAGAGTTGAGTTTTAAATATTTGCACAAATATATATCTACATAAATATTCTAGATTTGTCACATTTGGCACCACTGTGTTCAGGAGAAAAAGGGCTTTCAAATGATACCCAATTTGACTAATTTCTGATGACATTATATTATCAAAATTTCCACCAACTGGATGACCTGGAGCTGGGAGCCAGGAGGGCAATGATTCTCCCCTGCCATGCCACAGAGGCTGACACCATTGAAATTATGATTCGGTAGATTTTTACGAATCAAATGATATCTCCCTTAGCTTTCTATCACTAACCTGCCCACCGAATGAGATTTTACTGCATTATACTCCCAGACTAAGAGTTCAAGATAAAGCACAGATTGTATCTTACATATGCACCATCCCAAACATGCGTGGGCATCATATGTGGGCACCACTCCCTGAGTTTGGCCTCCACATAATAATACAAGATGCATGAGAGTGACAATTATTTTGCACACCCACTGACTGCCACGTCAATTTAAGTTGAACAACGTTGCCACTTTCATGTGACGTGCAATTTTGACCACTGGTTATATATCACCACTCAGTTTTTCTCTGTATCAGCACCTGGTATTTAGGCAGTACAGTAGAATAGCTTAACTCTATAGTTTTTTGTTGGTAATTCTACCATCTTCACCAAATATAGGTCCAAAGAAGTATATTACATGGTTCTATTCCCCTTTGATACATTGATAAAGAGTGGTTCTTGCTGTAACATAAGCTATTTGATAGTTTCAACCTTTTGTTAATTTAATTTTGAAGTTCATACATCACATAGCCCTTACTTAACAGATTTTATTGGGTTGATCAATGTACTATCCAATTGAAAATATACTGTACCTAATACCATATTTAAGGGTATAAAAGATATAATAGAAGCTATTCACTTTTTAAAGGAAAATAAGATCTTACTGTAAACTATTTCCCTTTGGTTTTGGTGTACTTTTAAGTGCTAATAAATTATGGTTGCTTTTATAACAAGCCGGTTTTCCTGGAATGATTTTGTCTGTCTTGATTTGTGACGGGCATGCAACTGAGAGTTGTCCTCATAAAGCAACTGAATATGAATACAGGTATCATGAATCATTAAAACACCAACTTGAAGTAATTATGTCTACACAGAAATCCCCAAGTAATTTCCTTCACGTGATCAGAGGCCTAAGTCTGAGAAAGAGCAAAAAATACAATAAAATAAAAAGTTACAAGCTCTTTGAGTCTTAGTCTCTCTCAAATTACTTCTTAAAAAAAAGTGTCTGTATCCAAGTATGTGCATGTGTATTACAGCAAAGCCTGAGGGAGCTGCTTATGGTGAAATGCCTGTCAGCAATTCCATCGCAACACACGGTTTTTTCTGGCTTATATATTCTGGCTCAAATATTTAGTTTGAAGCTAAAACTTAGCAACACAGGATAAAATTTTCTTTAAAAATACCCACCTAGTTGCCGTTTGATTTGTATAAAGCAAAAAATAGAATTTGACCAATGCTTTTGTGCAGTTCACTAGTCAAAATTAAATTTGGCTGACAACCTGCAATTTTGCTGTCTGGAAAGAAATCTGCTGCTGTAGGTGGCGTCTTTTAGATAAAACAAATCAAAATGACTTCTTGTCATCTTTAAAGGTATCATGACTATTGTAGCAAGAGAACGATTGTTAGTATCAATGTGCTGCCCTAATCCCTAACTGGGATAACTGATTACATTCTAACTACCTAAAATCTGTATGATACTATTAAACCATTGCCAGGTTTTACTCCACAGGTGACAGAATTTCAATGGTGGATATAATCAATGGTTAGAGCACGCTTTGGAAACCTTCTGGATTAATGGTCATAGGTTGAATCAGGGTGTCAATTCAGAAATGTTCATCTTAAATCGAACATCGTAAAGTTGAGGACTGCCTATTTTCTACTGGTATGAAAAATAAATATTCCTCTCCCCTATTTTATAACATTGGGAAAAAAAGTAATTTGTGTGTCCAAAGATGTCCCTTATCATGTCATTAACATTTACTACATTTAATGTGGAACAATTTTGATATTGATATATAGTATTCTGTGAAGGTTTCACTTGAAGAAAGAGACATTTCCACCAGAACTTCACCCACAATTCAGTGATTTGTGCATCTCTGAAGAAAGTGAGATATATTTATGCACAGTAGGTTCAGAACCATTCAATGCTTAATTGAAACAGGTTTGACAATTGCTGTTGAATTGTTTCAATGGTATTAAAAGCCCTTGTTGCAGAAGACTGAACAGAATAGAAATAAAAGACTTTTTGAAAAATCAAGCATGTAGCTGAATAACGGCAGAGCCACCGAATCACAGAAATTTCAGCTTTAGAGTTTCATATAGTGCAAAAATGCTTAAAATCATAGATTGTTTTTATTTTGTTAACCTGATGCCGTTAGTAATTAAGGACACTATTCAGAAACAAAACAGCCCTTGTGCTTTCAGTCAAGGGAGGCTCCACGAAGGCACTCAACTGAACTAAAAACCCTATACTCTGGTGAATGATGGATGTGCGATTGCAGCTCCCTCTAGCTACATAGCTCTTGCCCTGCTTAAACGCAAATACACAAACAAATACAGAGGGCATTGTCTACCCCATATGATAAATCAATGCTAGGGAATGATGTTAGAGAGATAACAAGGAACATTCATGATAATTGCCAGGGATGTCTTTCTGGAATAAGCGGGAGGAGGGAGTCTCACCGCTGACCTTAATTACCTTGGAAGCCATTTTAAATTTAAATAGTCTGAGACCTCAATTTGCTTAAAATGTCTACAACACACTGAGGTCTATGACCCTATGATAAGGAGGACACTCGTCTTTCCTTTCTCTGGAGGCCCTTCCTTCCTCAGTCCAACAGAGCTTGATCCCCAACTACTGCAAGTTGTGTGTGCTTTCAGGTTAGTGTTAGCACTTAAAGAGCATTTTAAAATACCTACTAATTAATCATCATGGTGCTCTTGGGAGGAAAGTAAATATTTTAATGTCCCTTTTAACATACGGGGAAATGAAGGTGGAAAGTTTAAATGACTTGGCCAAGGCCACAAGCCAATCAGCATGAGACAGGATTAGAACATAGAAGTTCCTTTTCCTCAGAACTATGTTTAGTCTACTAGAACATGCTACCTCTCACCCTAGTGAGATGTCCACTCTTGTGCCAGAGATCACACTGGCTGCTCAGCAGAGGCTGAGCATCAAAGCTAACAGGCCAGCACACTGCAAATGCATGTGGGGAAAATACTGGTATTGTAAATCTGCCTTTAATGTAATGTGCTGTTTTAGATAGGTTGGTAGATTTCTATGCCCAACTCTGTCTAGTGGAAATGGCAGAAGTCATTAAACATTAAATTAGCCCTAAACTTAAAGTCTTTAAGGGTAAGCAAATTAAGGCTTTGTCTACAATTTAAAAATAGATCAACCTAGCTATGTCACTCTGGGCTATGAAAAAGTTTGCACCAAACATCATAGATAGGTTGACCTAACTACCGGTATAGATGCTGTGGGGCTAGGTCTTCAGAAGGATTCTTTTTTCTACCTAACTACCACCTCTTGGAGAGGGGATTAATTACACTGGTGGAAAAAGCCCTTCTGTCAGCGTAGGAAGCATCTACACACTATGGCTCGACAGCGGCACAGGTGCAATGCCATAACTGTGCCACTGTAGTGCGGATATACCCTAAGTCAACAGTCTTTAGAAGCAAGTTTCTTCCCTGTGAACTCAAGCTTCAACCTTGTTGAAAGTGTTTTTTTTCCACTCACAAGCAAAATCAACAACTCCCCAGCAGCTGTGAAACCCATTTATGAATTTTTCTTAGATTATGGGAATGGGACCTGGGACACACAGAAAAATATAAAGAATAAGTCAGCCAAGAAAGGGAGCTAGGGTTGGCAAATTTGGTTGGACGTATTCCTGGAGGTTTCATCACAGGACATAATCTTTAATTAAAGATTAATCTGTAATTCCTGGAGACTCCAGGACAATCCTGGAGGGCTGGCAACCCTAAGGGGAGCTAAATGAAGTAAACAAAATAATACCACTGTACCTTGTTCTTGTTTGATCCTCTCTCTTTCTGCACAGCCAGCAGCAAGCATGTTAATTCTGTTTAGCCATCTGAAATAATATTTTTAAAAAAGCAGTGATACTAATACAACATGTTAATTTTTTGGGCTTTGCTACTTTTAAAAGGTTATAAACCATCTGAAAGAGATACATGACAATGATATTTTATATATAAAGCAGCTGATTTCTTTGATATTTCTATTCATAGTGTCTTCAAAGAGCTATAATTTTGCTGTTGAACAATTGTTTCCGAACCAAAGTTTCTGTTTCAAAAAGAAAACCTTGAGTGAAGATGTCAAACTTCTATAAAATAAAGACTTTTGCGATAATCAAAGCCCTATTAAATCTGGTGCTCACAGATATGTCACCCTACCGATACTCCCGCTGTTCTGATTTCTCAAGAACAAACACTGTTTTACAGAGATTTAAGCAACACTTTAAGGCCTGATTTGGCATCCTAGCAGGGGAAAAAGATCAAACCCAGTAGTCAAAAGAACAGGTTCACTTCTGAACAGACAAAGGGGTTTAATTATGCCATTATGTGTTGTAAAGTTTACCTATAGTGCATAGTATAAAGAGATGGAAGCACACCAGAACCTGTTTTTTGTGTGTTGGGGAAGCAGAGGGAGGGAAAGGTAGTTGCATCAAACCAGAATTCACATTAAAAGTTCTAACTTCTACTTAGATCTGAAAAAACACATCCATAAACTGCATGAATTAAAAAAAATGCACCTATATTCTTTTATTCTAGTAATGAATTCAACTGCCTGTAGCAATGCACTGCTTCAACCTCCCCTCATCCCCCCACGGGGCCCTCAGTGTGTTCATTATCCAACTGCTCACACTACATCAACTCCTCCATCACTGAGGCTTTAAACCAACATGACAACCTCCCATAGGTAAATCTGGAATTATTTCTCCAAAAAATTCCATTGCCAGGGTTATAGAACCCTTGCTTGCCAAGCTAATGAACAGCATTTTTAATGCTTAAATATCCAACAAAATGAGAGGGACCACCACTCTGTTCTTACTTGAAGAATGTATTCTTCTAATATTCCTGTTTCAGAGCCTGCTATGCCTCCTTTGCACGCTCGAGATAAGGAAACAGAATATTTTCTTGACAAGTGAGGGATAGCATCTTTTGCAACTGTTTCCAAATAACAGTTTCCAAGGCATTTCAGCGGATGTTAACCATACATCAGATCATGATGTGCTGAAGCTCTCCTTCAAAAGGACCACAGCACTGTCCTTTGACAACTGAAATCATGTACAAGAACCATAAATCACTTTACATTAGGAATAACAGTAGCTAGCTGCGAAGTTACTGTTGCTGTGACTACAGAACATCTCACATGACCATCTAATTAATGTTATCACGGGGAGGAGAGAAGACAAGCAAATCAGAATAAAAGATTACAAACTTTCAGTTATAATAGTTAATAGCTGCCATACATTTATAAAAATAACTGGAGTCTTAAAGCAAAAGCAAACAAACAAACAAAGAAACAAAAACCAACTAATTCTGCCCCACAGAACTGTTCATGTCTTAAATTAGAAGAGAGAAGGACCCTTTGCAAAGAACTATCGAAGTGTTACATTAAGTTCCCCACAAAGACCAACCTAAAATATGTTAAAAGCACAGCAGTGAGGCATGACCCATGGTTTTTACTTCAGTTCAGAGTTTACTACTACTAAATGCAGCCAATGTGCACTGAAAAAACAAAAAACAAAACAAAAAAAAAAAAAAAACCCCAAACAAACCCAACCCACCAAACAAACAAACACACACACAACCCAGTGAAACATTTCTGGAAAGGCCTTATGATCTCAGAACACTAGATAATAGAGCTAATAAGGTTTTTCTTTTAGCAAGATCTCATTTTATCAACATCCAAGAAATAATAAAATCCTTGTGGCACTCAATTAAATTAATGTTTAGTTATGTTAATTTGCACTAATGACTTGGTTACCTTTTGCAAATTACTGTTTTTTGTAAACAATCAAATGGCATAAACTACATTTTAATAGGTAATTTTGTTGTCAGAAAATGCTATTTCCTGAAAAATGCAATCTGACAATCTCATGAAATGTGCATTAACTAACAGAGTTATAGAATAATTTATATAATAGTTATAGAAGAACTAATAGGTAATAATTTACAGTAGCTGACGATCTGTCCAATAAGCTGGAATACTATCTAAACCAGACATGCATACAATATAGAACAAATGACTAATCTTTGCAATATGGCCCAATATGGCAGAATGTTCAAGCACCATCTTCTCGTGAGTGGCTTGTAAATTGAGATGCTAAAAGAAGGACTGCATTAACTTCTGAAGCATATTTAATAATGTAATAAATGACATTGCATGTAACATGGAATCCCCCAGCATAGCTCCTTTAGATATGGTGGGTTTCATAATGAAGATCAGAACATTTTTTAATGTGTGCATAAGCAATGGGTAGAGTGACTAAAGTTGGAAACACATGAGGATGACATGGAATGTCAGGGAAGTTATAAAAACCTTCTGAAGAACAGAAAAGGGATACAATATTGCAGCATAAAGATGAAATTCTTTGGGTTGTTAAACCAATAGGAAGATTAGCATTCACTGGTTTTGGAGACCTCACATATGTATGTTGTTATAGTGCAAGAGTTTCCTGTTACTAGTATGAAAAGATATAGCGCAAATACGCTTGAAAAGAATCTGAAAAATTGGTGAGTGCGTTGAAAGACTCAAACCTTGGTTGGTTGGTATACTGTGTCTTGGTAACCGGTGTTTTTTCTGAAGTGCAGGAGGTCAAGATGATACTCAGCACTCACAAAGCGTTTAGGGTGTGCAGCTTTAATTGTTTTGTGAGAATTACAAAACAGTATTTGTTTGCTATAAAGAATAAATACAGTACCACTGATATTAGCAGCCATCTTGTTCTTCAAGAGAAAGTGAAGATAAACAACATATACATCCTTTGTCAACATCAGAAGAAGGGAACTTTGCGACTCACCTCAAAACCTTATAGAATATGCTCCCATTTATCTGAAATCCTATTGCCTAAACCTCTGCATTAGTCGAATCCCTTCCTTGTCCCCCAGCATCTGTCTCATGCTGGGGGAGAAGGAAAGGATTTGAATAATGCAGAGGTTTGGATAACACAGCAGAGACCCCCAGCCAGGACTGTAAGGAGGACAAGGCCCCAGCCATGGGAGAGGCCACCCTGCTTTTCAATGGCTTCTGCAGCAGCACAAGAGGCCCTCTGCAGCCCTGCTGGCATGGGAGTGAATGTGCAGGCCATGACAAAGGAGCAGCAGAGGGTGCTGCTGCAAGGCCAGTGATATCGGATCCCTGCAGGCAAGAGGTGCGTAGATTGGATGGGGAGGCTGTAGTCTGGGAGGGGCAGAGCAGAGACCCTCCCTACCACCCCGGCCAGAACTGCGAGGAGGAGGAGGAGGACTAAAAGGCCCAATGTTTCCTATTCGCTCTATTATCTGAACTCCCGATTATCCAAATTAAATCTATGTCCCCCGTGCTATTCGGATAATCAGGAGTATACTGTATATAACCGTGGCAGACATCAAAATAATTTTCTGCCTTGCCATATATAAGAGGCAATATAATGTTTCTGGTAAAAGGAAGGTGTCAAATTCTCCCCATCACATGGCTCACAGCTGCAAGATAGGCTCGCTATATTGCAACCCAGATAGCCCCAAAAATCTAAGTGACAGTTGTACTCTAACCAGAATCTAAAGAAACTATACATATTATTAGACATTTATTGGAGGCTTAAAGAATGGAACCTTAAAGGACTGCTTCTTGGAGCAGCTAGTCCTGCAACCCACAAGAGGAGAGGCAATTCTTGATTTAGTCCTAAGTGGAGTCCTAAGGATCTGGTCCAAAAGGTGAATATTGGACTCCTAGGTAACAGTGAGACAGTAATATAATTAAGTTTAACATCTCTGTGTTGGGAAAAACATCACAGCAGGCCAACACTGTAGCATTTAATTTCAGAAAGGGGAACTACACAAAAATGAGGAGGTTAGTGAAACAGAAATTAAAAGGTACAGTGCCAAAAGTGAAATCCCTGCAAGCTGCATGGAAACTTTTTAAAGACACCATAATAGATGCTCAACTTATATGTGTACCCCAAATTAAAAAATATAGTAAGAGAACCAAAAAAGTGCCACCATGGCTAAACAACAAAGTAAAAGAAGCAGTGAGAGGCAAAAAGGCATCCTTTAAAAAAGTGGAAGTTAAATCCTAGTGAGGAAAATAGAAAGGAGCATAAACTCTGGCAGGTGAAGTGTAAAATATAATTAGGAAGGCCAAAAAAGAATTTGAAGAACAGCTAGCCAAAGACTCAAAAAGTAATAGCAAACATTTTTTTAAGTATATCAGAAGCGGGAAGCCTGCTAAATAATGAGTGGGGCCACTGGACAATTGAGATGCTAAAAGAGCACTCAAGGACAATAAGGCCATTGCAGAGAAACTAAATGAATTCTTTGCATCCATCTTCAAAGCTGCGGATGTGAGGGAGATTCCCAAACCTGAGACTGTCTTTTTAGGTGACAAATCTGAGGAACTGTCCCAGATTGAAGTGTCATTAGAGGAGGTTTTGGAACAAACTGATAAACTAAACAGTAATAAGTCAATAGGACCAGATGGTATTCAGCCAAAAGTTATGAAGGAACTCAAATGTGAAATTGCAGAACTATTAACTGTAGTCTCTAACCTATCATTTAAATCAGCTTCTGTACCAAATGACTGGAGGATAGCTAATGTGACGCCAATTTTTAAAAAGTGCTCCAGAGATGATCCCGGCAATTACAGGCCAGTAAGTGTTACTTCAGTATCGGGCAAACTTCAGTTTGAAACTATAGTCAAGAACAAAATTGTCAGACACATAGATGAACATAATTTGTTGTGGAAGAGTCAACATAGTTTCTGTAAAGGGAAATCACGCCTCACCAATCTGTAGAATTCTTTGAAGGGGTCAACAAGCATGTGGACAAGGGGGATATAGTGTACTTAGATTTTCAGAAAGCCTTTGACAAGATCCCTCATCAAAGGCTCTTAAGAAAAGTAACTGGTTAAAAGATAAAAAAAAGGGTAGGAATAAATGGTCAGTTTTCAGAATGGAAAGAAGTAAATAGTGGTGTCCCCCAGGGGTCTGTACTGGGACCAGTCCTATTCAACATATTCATAAATGATCTGGAAAAAGGGGTAAACAGTGAGGTGGCAAAATCTGCAGATGATACAAAACTACTCAAGAAAGTTAAGTCCCAGGCAGACTGTGAAGAGCTACAAAAGGATCTCTCAAAACTTGGTGACTGGGCAACTAAATGGCAGATGAAATTCAATGTTGACAACTGCAAAGTAATGCTCATTAGAAAACATAATCCCAACTATACATATAAAATGATGGGGTCTAAATTAGCTGTTATGACTCAGGAAACAGATCTTGGAGTCACTGTGGTTAGTTCTTTGAAAATATCCTCTCAATGTGCAGTGGCAGTCAAAAAAGCGAACAGAATGTTGGGAATCATTAAGAAAGGGATAGATAATAAGGCAGAAAATATCATATTGCCTCTATATAAATCCAGGGTATGCCCACATCTTGAATACTGTGTGCAGATGTGGTTGCCCCGTGATGTTATTGACATGAACTGTGACCGTATAGATCATTGTTACAACCAAGGTCCTATAGTCGCACCAAATCTTGTACAAAGGAGGTCAAGTAAGGTGTCTATAAAAAGGTTGTAATTTGCTGGCTATGATCATGCTGTTTGTATGTGTGTATCATTTTTGTATTTGAAGCTATGAATATTGGCTATGTACTTGTATCTTAATGTGTTTGATTCTAAATAGACTCAGTGAAGCATTTGGTCAGCTTCTTGCGAAAGGACTATTCTCAGTAAGTGCCCAATCAAGAAACACTTGACTGACAATGGACTTTGGGAGATGCCAATCCACATCTGAGCTTTCCTGGGAATGTTCAAACTAAAATGTAAACAATGCTGTCGGCCTGCAAAAAACTGAATCATTCATGGACATGTGACTTGCCCAGGTGGCTACAAACACCATCTTGTTGCTGTGATTTTGCACAGAAGAACAAAGGGGTTTCTGCCCACAAGAGAGAATATAAAAGGCCCTGGAAGCCCCTCCATTTGGTCTTCAGCTGTCTCAAGAGATGGTCTCTCTACCCCAAAGAGATGCCTGAAAAAAACTGGAACAAAGGTCTGTAACTACGGGGTGTGAGTGATTGCTGGACCAAGGCTATAAGCCACAAGGTTGGTCTGAAAAGGATTGGATCCAGACTAGGAAGGACTCTAGTCTGTGAAAGAAGCTTATTGGAACATCTCTGAGGATGAGATTTACCTGTAGTCAGTTTCCTACCGTATTAGGCTTAGATTTGCATGTTTTGTTTTATTTTGCTTGGTAACTTACTTTGTTCTGTCTGTTATTACTTGTAACCACTTAAATCCTACTTTTTATACTTAATAAAATCACTTTTGCTTATTAATTAATACCTGGGGGAGCAAACAGCTGTGCATATCTCTCTATCAGTGTTATAGAGGCCAGACAATTTATGAGTTTACCCTGTATAAGCTTTACACAGAGTAAAACAGATTTATTTGGGGTTTGGATCCCATTGGGAGCTGGGTGTCTGGGTGCTAGAGACAGGAGCACTTCTTAAGCTCTTTTCAGTTAAGTCTGCAGCTTTGGGGCATGTGGTTCAGATCCTGGGTCTGTGCTGGAGCAGACTGGTGTGTCTGACTCAACAAGGCAGGGTTTTGGAGACCCAAACCGGCAGATAAAACGGGCTCAGAGGTAGTCTCAGCACATCAGGTGACAGTCCCAAGGGGGTTTCTGTGACCAAACCCATCACAGCCCCATCTCAAAAAAGATACATTGCAATTGGAAAAGGTTCAGAAAAGGGCAACAAAAATGATTAGGGGTATAGAATGGTTTCCGTATGAGGAGAGATTAATAAGACTGGAACTTTTCAGCTTGGAAAAGAGATGACTAAGGGGGAACATGACTGAGGTCTATAAAATCATGAATGGTGTGGAGAAAGTATATAAGAAAGTGTTATTTACTCCTTCTCATAACACAAGAACTAGGGTCACCAAATGAAATTAACAGGCAGCAGGTTTAAAAGAAACAAAAGGAAATATTTTTTAACACAACACATAGTCAACCTCCGGAACTCTTTGCCAGAGGATATTGTGAAGGCCAAGACTATAACAGGGTTCAAAAAAGAACTAGATAAATTCATGGAGTATAGGTCTATCAATGGCTATTAGCCAGGATGGGCAGAGATGGTGTCCCTAGACTCTGTTTGAAGCTAGGAATGAGCAACAGGGAATGGATCACTTGATTATCACCTGTTCTGTTCATTCCTTCTGGGGCACCTGGCATTGGCCACTGTTGGAAGACAGGATACTGGGCTAGATGAACCTTTGGTCTGACCCAGTATGGCTGTTCTTATGTTCTAAGTCTTTGTTCTCATGGTATCAGACTGAAATTAGACTTGTACCTTTGTTTCGGTTCACAGAAGGGTGTCTTTAGAAAGGCGATGCTTATAAATATCAATACTCTGCCTGTTCACAAAAATGGAGATGGTTGAATGGAGACACAGTGGGATGAGGAAATAGGTTCTCTGAACACTCTCCCACTGCAGGTTTATTGTCGCTATGTCTCCCAGCTCAGAACACGGGATTTTAATGTTGATGGCACTGATCATTTTGAAAAGCAGATGTGTTTTAGAAAGGGAATGGAAAATTCCAAGCTTGCCAGCCTTGGAAAGACAGTGTCCCTTTAAGTAAGGGATCAGGTTAGGAAATACATATTCACTGTACCAAATAGCAGAACAATGATCACAAAACACAGAAGTTTCCAGCATTACATGGAAATCTAGGCCTCATAAAATCAACATGATCATCTGAACAGTAACAAGACTGTATAGTCTAAAATGCATACATATCATAGGTATGTATGTGCGCGCACACATATATAGTTCCTATATTCTGTATACATAAGTACAATGAAATAACGAATAATTATTTTTATTAATAATTATTGAAGGAATTTAAATACCGGAAAACACATTTCCCTTTCAATAAGGCTATGCTTTTAGTAGATTCCTGCCCTTCTCTTCTGCCTCCAGTAACATGGTACAAACAGTGCTGAAAGGACTGCATAATGAAAGTGGTTGTCAGAAACCCAACAATAAAAATGAACAGAAAATGATGGAACCATTTTGTGTAATCAAAATGGTTCATAACATTTTAATACTGTTGTGACACAGGGCTAGAAAGGGTTAAACATCCTGCAAACTAAATGACCCTCAAAAGACATATGGGGAGATAATGTTTGTGTTTTTACATGTATGTGAGTAGGGTCAACAATGTAATCAACAGTCCCTGTCTATGCTGTATTCTGATAATTCAGAGATCAAAAGAACATCCTAGCATTTAAATGAATTGTAACCCGGGATATCTCGGTATTCATCTCTCTTTGAAATGTAAGGTGAATGATGGAGGAACAAGCAAATGGCCTTACGTTAATTCGTATAGCTAAGTACTGGTGATGGACCTCCTTCAAAGTCATCCTGATTACCTTTTGTTCCCTGAGAAACTCCAACTTGTCAAAAGACATGAAATTGTATAAATGATCCTTGGGTCCTGATTCTGTCATCTCAGATCTGCTTTGGCTTCATCAGGGGAAGTTTGAGTCACAAGACTGAGGTCCCAGTTATGCTGGTATGCCCTGAATATGTGATCTGGACATTGGACTATAACTTATGAACTATTTCTGAAAGAACTCTTTGCAATTACAAAGCTCACCATCTATGCTATGAATCTGAACCTCAATGAACTGAATGAATGTCTGTATGTATATTGGTCTTTTAACCATACTCTCTCTTTTGTTTTTTAATAAATTTTAGTTTAGTTAATAAGAATTGGCTGTAGCATGTATTTGGTAAGATCTGAAACATTCATTAACCTGGGAGGTAATGTGTCCGATCCTTTGGGATTGGTAGAACCTTTCCTTTTATATGATGAAATAAGATTTACAGAAATTTTCATCATATTTGACGTGGATACATGGATGGAGGCCTGAGGCTGGATCACTTTAAGGGATCTGTTATTTGGCATGGTGAATCTAAGTACTGGAATATCCACCAGCTTTATGGGGACGGTCTGCCCCAATCTTTGCAGTTCACCCGGAGTGACCATAGCTGGCTCCCACTGGGACCCTGGTCACAACCATCTATTTCTTAAAGTTTGAGTGAATATATGTAAGGCTAGAGTAGGATGTAACAAGTGCTCTTAAATACTTTGTTATGCTGTCTCTGAACTTAAAGGATTTATTCTTTAGTAATCACCTTTTAAAAAAAAAAGGTTAATTGTGTGAAGTCAGTGTTTTTGGAAATGAACCAGAGCTTGGGACTAGGGGTAATTATTGTTTGATACTTTAAACAAAGAGCAATTTTACTATCACAGGGCCAGATTCTGATCTCAGTTATATTTGGTGGAGTAGGGCCACTACTTCAGATTTTGGTCCAGTGTGTGTGTGTTTGTTTATTTATTTAATTTGTGACCTGCTAAGAACTCATTCCAAAATGGCAAAATGTAAGTCATGATGTACGGTTAAAAAAAATCAAATTAACTGTGATTAGCCACAGACCCATTTAAACATTTTTCCAAGGTCACACTGGTGTGTACTTTCTGTTTATTGCACAGTTATGTATTTTTACCCCCCCAAAATCTGGCATATTTTCATACCAAGTGTTGATCTACTGACAGAGATTTTACTTATGTTTAATACACATGGTATTTTCAGTGTGGTCAGGATTTCATTAGTCCTGAGGGTATTTTGTTCAGTGCATAGAAAAGTACATTATTAGTTGCTAGCCTGATGGAATTACGTAACACAATGAAGAGCAAAAGCAAAGTCTTACAAACAAATTTTGAAAATGAGACTTAGGTGCTTTTGCAAATTTTACCCTATATCCATTTTAAGTAAAAGTAAACATAAATGTAAAACTTTAATCTATTTTCTGGTCAACAGATCTCAGTAAGAAATGAAAGTTTCCAGAAACTGACTGTTACCTAAAAGCAGTTAGAGATGGTAAATATAGGTATCATCATTCTTATCACTGCTAAGGTATTTTATTAATAAGCTATATGGACTGTGTAAGGTTGTCTTTTTTCTTTGTTTTAAAAGCATATTCACCATTTCACTTATTAATGGAGCCTGCAAGCACGATCCCACAGGAACAGGATAATCAATTTAAGATGGGAAACTTTAATTAGGTTCTTTTTCCATATAATGAAAGCCACATAAATATATTTTTTCAAAATAAATGTACCCCATTTTATGCTGGGAAAAATAAAAAATGCTGTAGCAAACACCTGAACAGACAGGGGTTACCAGAGTTTGTATAAAGTTCACCTAGATGAGTTAAAAGTGATCTTGCTAAAGTTTTGTTGAAAATTAAAGCATTTTTAATAAGATCACAAAACTGGACTAAGGAACAGACAGTTAGTTCTACTCTGCAAGGTGCTAAGGGTGAAATCCTGGGCTCACTGAAGTCAATGGGAGTTTCGCCACTGATTTCAACAGAACCAGGATCTCACCCTAAGTGCCTTCTATGTGAAATTCACACCGTGTAGAGGTGTGCACACAGGCCCTCAAAACTGGGTTTAAGCTGAATAAGCCTGGTACTGGCCCTCTGCACAGGGATGAATTTAGCCAGTTACACTCCCACATGAGGACACTTGAGCATCCTTGATGGATCGGGCCCAAAAGCAACACTCTCAGAAACATCATTACCTGCTGTATTTCCTGAAGAACCCACCCTGCAGAGTTCATGTTTCTTCAGCCATAGTAGAAAAGCACAGTGGAGAGCACAACCACTATCATCATAGCTCAAAGAAACATTGACCTCTAACACCTGATTTTACTTCCTTGCTACCTCCTTCTGGGCAGAAATTTATCATGATTAGTTCCACCACAAGGGTGATAATAGACGTGTGTTTGTTTTTGACATGTTATGGACGTGTTTCAACAAAATCGGAGGTCATTTTTGCATAAAATTAATATTAAAAATATCTTCTTTCTCCTTAATGCTGCTTTTCCTGGTGAGGGTCGTGGCAGCAGCATGGAGAGTAGTGAGGACCAGACCCCCTTTTCTTCTGCAAGATTCCAGCTCCTCCTGGGGGATTCCCCAGCGTGTCCTGGGTAGGCCTGGGGGCCTCTTCCCCATGGGATGTGCCTGATAGAGTTCCAACGGAAGCCTCCTAGGGGGCATCCTTATCAGGTGCCCGAACCACCTCAACTGGCTCCTCTTGATCCAGAGGAGAAGAAGCTCTACTCCGAGACCCTCCCAAATAGTCGAGCTCCTCACCCTGTCTTGGAGATTAAGCCCAGCCACCCTGCGGAGAAACCTCATTTCTGCCGCTTGCACCCATGATCTTATCCTTTCGGTCATTACCCAAAGTTCATGACCATAGGTGAGGATGGGGATTAAAAACATATTTTTCTCAAAAAATTAAGATGCTCTTTTGCACTCATCCATCTAAAACTTAACCTTTAATGAAAACAAATATATGACATGTTATCATTGGCTTCAGAGGAAAGCACTGTACTCAGAGATGGTTCCCTATATGGTTTTATACTTTATTAGGCTCGATTACCTGTTCATGTCATCTAGATGTTCAGCAGCAAAGTAAAAGCTTTTGATCTTAGGATGGCAGGCTTTGAATGCACTGTTGGAAAGAAAAAAGTCAAAACATAATGTGCAAAAATAATAATTACACAAAACATCTTTTTCAAAAATAAAGGTAATTAGAAATCCAAATAACTTAATGAAATGAGACTGTGTTTAATTTTCTTTCAGGTTGGTTAAGCATGTGTGTGTTTTTTTAATTCAGCCTTATAACTTTTGGGATCCATCCAGCTGTCACTGATTAAAAGGCTTTATTGACCATCTATCTTTAAATAACATCTGCATTCAAACATGCACAAAGACAGTTCAACAGCTATTAACATGATAGATGTTACATCTGGATAAGCTGAAGCAGTTAAAATAGTTTATACAACAGGCAATTGTGTTTATGTGGGTGGAGGTGTCAAAAGAGTTTCTGAACAGAAAAATGACTGAACAGTTTATTTGATATAACAGAAAAGCTCTCGTTCCTCTGACTTTTCACATCACAGTGCCCTTGGCATCACCTTCAGCACTAACGACTGGGAGTCAAATAGAAAAATGTGATGTACGGATTGATTTTTGACAAGCTGTTGTAATCCAACGGGGTGTTTACGAGGTCATCTAGCATGATGGGTAATGGCATGTCATCTTTCCCACCGACCAAAGTAATCAACATGAGTTGTCACTGGAGCTCAATAGTATTTCATCTATTTATTGCAAACAATTTGTTAAAACAAAAAGTGTGCAGAGAATTTTCTACAAATACAGAAAGCTGTAGTGAAGCACTTGGAGATCTAGATATGAAAACTATTCTATGAAAGTTAATTATTAGTAATGTACAATATAGAAATAGTTTTTAAAAACTAATGGCCTCCCAAAGATTGCTTTAAAATAGCATCAAAACACAGAGCAAAGTCAAAGAAAACAAAACAGAGAGTATGGTATATTAAGTGCATTGTCCTTGTTTTCAAGGGAGATCAATTAGAGAGACAATTTTCTTTTCTCTGACTATATGCCGAGGTATTAGAAGAAAGAAAGGCATTGTCAGGGAAGGAAATCTGTAAATGTTAGACAAAAAGGATTCCTCTACACGTCAGTGCACAGCATAACATTACACAAGTGAGAACAGCTGTTGAGCAGCATCTGCTCTGTTTAAAAAGATATAATCAAGATGTTGAGACCCAAAACTTGACTTATCTTAAAACTGTTATAACATCTGTCATCTGGATTCTAAATATCTTTTTTTTTTATCTGCCACTCAAGTGGATGTTTTTTATTAATCATATTTGTGTGTTCTGCTACTCAGTCGACAGGACTCAGAGTGAGACAATAATTTAAATGAAGTGCAGTTTTCAGAGATGAACTGACATCATCAATGACGCTGCTTCACTAACAAGAAAATAAATGAAGCAGAGCCACATTGCATTTAATCTGTGGAAGAACACAGAGCAATGACTGAACACTGAAACTCCCAAAACCACAGGTGGAAGTTTTTCATTTTTTTACCCTTTTTAAAGACTATACACAGAACAGTTTACTTTAAAGAGCATTGTAAACTAATGGGAACAACATTAGTATCCTTTTTAAAGGGGCATGTAAGTCATCATGACAAGCTTTAATCTCTAAACAGCTTATCTGGTATAGTTTTCATGGTTTCAAAAACACTCTCTGAAAAACTTGAAAGTGACACATATGCTAAAATACAGAGGTCTGCTGAAAGAATTACAATGGTGCCAGGTGAGCTTTATACAAAAGAACCAAACCACACACTTGCCTGTGACAGGGCAATGCACAGAGATTTCAGTGGTAAGAATGAAAATGTGTGAACGCAGGCACGTACACAGCAAGACAGATACTTATGTATGCCAAAGATATATAATTAACTAAGGACAAAAGTAATAAATTTGTTAGTCTCTAAGGTGCCACAAGTACTCCTTTTTTTTTTTTTGTGGATACAGACTATCACGGCTGGTACTCTGAATCCTGAGCTACAGTAAATCAGTGTAGCTTCATTAACTTCACTGGAGCTATATTGTGTTATCCCTGCTCAAGAGGCAGCCCACAATGTCAGCAGATGGTTGAAACTTAGACAACTCTCCTAGTTAGTTTTGAATAAAATAAGGCTTGTGTCTGGCCATGGATTTGGCAACATGTCTCCTAAAGATCTTTTCACTTACTTTGTATTTAACACAGAGCCATAATAAATCGCGAGTTAGCTTTTTTCAAACACATTGTTATTTATTTTAAAACAATGACACAAATTATATAGATACAAATTAACTACGGAAAAGCAAAAAACTCTTAAAATAAAGCCATGTACAACTACTGTACAGCTAAGCATTTTGTTTTTTAGCAAAACTTTTTATTTCAAACATAGAATCCCACAGCGGCAAAGGGATATAGTGGATGTAAGTAACTGATTTAGAAAAAGAACAGGCCTCCTTTTACTCATCTCTTCTTTTTGTGTGTTACCTCTGTAATATTTCACCACCTCCATCTCTCCGCGCTTGCTTTTTAAAAAGGCTTATTTGTGCTTGTTAACCCATTAAATCTGTCCCTCCACAAAACAAAAAAGAGGGACAATGAAGGTGAAGCTGGGGAACAGGGTGGGAAGGAGCTAAGCATTCCTATTAGTTTTAATTAATTTTGCTGATGGTTGAGAATTGTGTGGCTTTTGCAACAGACTCATTGTGTCCTTGGGTGGGACCCTCAAAGCACATGCACATCCCCTCGCCTCCCCTCTCAGCACAGGAATATTGACTGTTTACCATGATTTGTGTTATGCAACCAAATCATGTTACAATGATTTCCATTCTAATTTGACTATCATAAACAAGGGAACTTTCACTCCTTGAAAGCAAGAGATTGCTTTTTCCTCCTTTTCTTTTGTTATTGCACTGTATGATTTTAAATACACTTACTATTTCTTGCGGCACTCGCTGGCTCTATCAATTTTAAATTCAGGTAGACTGATGAATCCCTCTGCTTTTTCATCCTATGAAGACAGTTCTATATGTTATTCAAGTTAATGAGGCTTAAGACGAAAGTCCATTAAAACTTAAACATAAACAAAGAGAGAGTTTTACTTACTTTCCTATATACGGCATATTATTGTACTCCTGGCAAATCAATGGGAGTATTGCCAGAGTGGGAGGTCATGGACCTTAGTCTAGAACTGGGGTCGGCAACCTTTCAGAAGTGGTGTGCCGCGTCTTCATTTATTCACTCTAATTTAAGGTTTCGCGTGCCAGCAGCGGGGCCCCCAGGTGGGGGCCCATGCTGGGCACAAAGCCTGGAGGTGCTACAGCACCCCCTGCACCCCTTACTTCCCACATGTATGGAGACCCACTGGCACTCTGCATTGCCCTCCCTTGGTTCGGCAAATTCTCTGGTTCGGCACCGGTCAGGTCCCGAGGGCACCGGACTAGAGAGGTTCAACCTGTATTTTACTATGAGAACAAAACAACCCCACAGTAATGTAAATCAACCCAATTTTAAAATACAAATGTGTAGTGTTTGCCATCTTTACACGATGTTGCAGCTAAGATGAATGATCTCTCTCCAGTTATTCTTATATCTTATCAGTTACACTGACAGAGGGGGAAACTTGGCCTCTCCCTCCTCCTCTAAAGACTTGGTAACTGTGAATAGCTTTACTGGACTTTGACCTGTCCTCAACTTTTCGCAGCTTAAAAGCACAGCATTTGTTTTAGGACACCAATACATCAGTCCCACAGACTGTTATATTGCTGTTTATAACTGTGAATTATTAACATCACTAACATAGAATCATGAAATTGAGACTAGAGAAAACAGATATATGTTAAAGTAATGAATCCACATAATTTCGTGCTCTTCCCTTTCTATTTTTTAAAAAAATGTATCTATCAATCACTTTGGTTCTTTGTCACATATTTAGTCCTTGGAAGGCTGAGAGATATACCTTTATTTGAATCCACGTACCAGGCAATTAACATTCCACTACTGTTTTTGGTAACCTCTGCTCTTATTGTTCATGCAAAGAACTCTTACATTCTCTGACACCGGTGACAACTATCTTTGCCTTTGACAATTTTAGTCTTCATTTCATCCATGCTTTTGATTTTCACCACCTAACTCAAATATGTGTTCTTCTAGCCTACGTAAAGGACTTTCCATTTGTTTCTGTGTATGCTTAGGTTTCCCATTTATAGTCACATTGTCATAGCAACTTGTTTTTCATTTTTAATGCTTGGACTGCTTGTCAATTTATCTGTCTAGATTTTGGTATCGCTCTACTTCTCAGAGAACACTGTCTACCTCTTTTAAACATTTTTCACTGTATTGCTCCAGCTTCGTAGATTTTCTCTGTCATTGCTCCCATTAAATTATATTAGATATTCACAACCTCTCCGAAAGGGGGAAAAATACATAAGGATTTCTGGCATCATTGAACACAATCTTTATGTAAAATGCTTTTGTAGCAATGTCTTCAGAAGCATATACATCACACATCTTTCTCCTTTTTCTAAAAGTGTACCATTCACCAGTGCATAAGCATGCAACAAGCCTTTGTTTAATCATTTGACACTGTCATTTCTCTCTCTCTCAAGACAACAGGAACAGGTATTCCCAGGAATACAGGATGTATTCATTCAAATTCAGTAAACTGCCTCTTTTCCATCCTGGTGCAAGAAAACCAACTAGAAAGGGACTCAAAGGGACCTCAAATAGATTCATAGAGTCTGTATTACTTTGAGGTGCCTTTATTTCTCCATTGCTATAGGACAGTATAATAATAGACTTGGTTGGTCTTATTATTAACAACATTTATAACATTATAACATAGCATTATGACTATGCATAAAATCTTACAGACAAATAGAAGTTATCAGGTCGCCATTATAAGGAGCATACAATCTAGTACGCCCTCTGATGATGAGCCCTTAAAATAATTTTCAATGTAACAACTAAAGATACTCCAGGAAAATTATTTTTAATATTCTAAATGTCCTTCTATATGGCTTTTTATTTATTTTTATTTTATTTTTTAAAGGCACAGATGTACAGAGAAAAGTAGAACTGAAATAATTTGGAAGGAAAGTATGGAAAGGACAGATCCTGCAATGCTGGATATCTTTAAGCACATTCTTTTCTTGGAGGAAAAAGTAAAGTTATCTTAGTCACAGGAGCATATTTACACATCAAAAGAAAGAACACATTGCTTATTCTTGTTCTTTATTTTTTATAGTAAGATACCACACTTTGGAACCACAATGGTCTTAAATAACAAGAATAATCTAAATGTCCAAAATGCCTCCCAGGGCTAAGCATCATACAGACAAGTATGGCAGGAGGGATAGCTCCGTGGTTTGAGCATTAGCCTGCTAAACCCAGGGTTGTGAGTTCAATCTTTGAGGGGACCATTTAGGGATCTGGGGCAAAAATTGGGGATTGGTCCTGCTTTGAGCAGTGGGTTGGACTAGATGACCTCCTGAGGTCCCTTCCAACCCTGATATTCTATTATTCTATGAAGTAATAAACAAAAAAGTCTGCCCCAGAGTGTTGAGAACTCACACGTTGATGAGGAATTGGAACCGTTCAGACTAGGGCTGTTGATTAATCGCAGTTAACTCATGGGATTAACTCAAAAAAATTAATCATGATTAACCGCAGTTTTACTCACGCTATTAAACAACAGAATACCAATCGAAATGTATTAAATATTTTGGATGTTTTTCTACATTTTCAAATATATTGATTTCAGTTACAACACAGAATACAAAGTGTACAGTCCTCACTTTAGATTATTTTTATTACAAATATTTGCACTGTAAAAATGATAAACAAAAGAAATAGTATTTTTCAATTCACCTCATACAAGTACTGTAATGCAATCTCTTTACCGTGAAAGTGCAACTTACAAATGTAGATTTTTTTTGTTATATAACTGTACTCAGAAACAAAACAAAGTAAAACTTTAGAGCCTACAAGTCCATTCAGTCCTACTTCTTATTCAGCCAACATCTACGAGAAACAAGTTTGTTTACATTTATGGGAGATAATGCAGCCCGCTTCTTATTTACAATGTCACCTGAAAGTGGGAACAGATGTTCGCATGGGATTTCTGTAGCCCATGTTGCAAGGTATTTACATGCCAGATCTGCTAATCATTTGTATGCCCCTTCATGTTTTGGTCACCATTCTAGAGGACATGCTTCCGTGCTGATGATGCTCGTTAAAAAAATAATGAGTTAATTATTTTGGGACTGAACTCCTTGGGGGAGAATTGTATGTCTCCTGCTCTGTGTTTTACCTGCATTCTGCCATATATTTCATGTTACAGCAGTCTCGGATGACGACCCAGCATGTATGTTTTAAGAACACTTTCACTGCAGATTTGACAAAACCCGAAGAAGGTACCAATGTGAGATTTCTAAAGATAGCTATAGCACTTGACCCAAGATTTAAGAATCTGAAGTGCCTTCCAAAATCTCATTGGGACAGGGTGTGGAGCATGCTTTCAGAAGTCTTAAAAGAGCAACACACTGATTCGGAAACTACAGAGCCCGAACTACCCAAAAAGAAAATCAACCTTCTACTAGTGGCATCTGACTCAGATGATGAAAATGAACATGTGTTGGGTCTGTACTGGTTTGGATCGTTATCGAGCAGAACCCATCATCAGCATGGACGCATGTCCTCTGGAATGGTGGTTGAAGCATGAAGGGACATATGAATCTTTAGTGCATCTGGCACGTAAATATCATGCAACACCAGCTACAACAGTGCCATGTGAACGCCTGTTCTCACTTTCAGGTGACATTGTAAACAAGAAGCGGGCAGCATTATCTCCTGAAAATGTAAACAAACTTGTTTGTCTGAACGATTGGCTGAACAAGAAGTAGGACCGAGTGGACTTGTGAGCACTGTACACTTTGTATTCTGTGTTGTAATTGAAATCAATATATTTGAAAATGTGGAAAACATCCAAAAATATTTATATAAATAGTATTCTATTATTGTTTTTAATCGCTTGACAGCCCTAATTCAGACACATGGTGTAAATATATTTTACTACATGAGAGTCTATCAGAGTTTAAGATTATCTCAGTTTCCTAAAAAGAGTTCCATCAAGAAAAAAGTTGGATTTTCCAAAAGAAATTCTGATCTTTCACACAACTGGCAAAGAGTCCATTCCACCAAAAAAGGATTTAAAAAACAATTATTCTTCCAAAGAAGCAAATAAATTAGATAAATGAGGGACCCTTTCAGGATCAGGGTCTTAGGCATCTTAATGATGCTCTTCCAACGTTATCAGTATATAATTAAGCACTCAAAACGATAATCCAAATTAGATACAATGTATCAAAAGAGAACACAATTTGAGACCGTTTTGCATAACTACAGTGGATTTTAGTAATACCACAGATTCCTTATTACAATTAAATAAAGTATCCCCAAATGCAACATAAATTATGCCTATAATGTTGTCTCAGTTATCATGACAGGGACAAATGACTCTAGATTTGCTCTTCTAAATTAGTGTTTTGTTGTCAAGAGAGAATGACGACTTTATTACACACTATTAAGGGTATGGAAATATAGAGGTGAGTAGTTACATTCTTCCTTATGTTCCAAAAAAAAAAAAAAAAACCCCTTAAAGGGCAAATCCTGCAAACTCTAATGCATATGAGTGACTTTAGTCATACAAGTAATCTTACTGATTTAAGTAAGATTATTTGGGTGAATAAAATCACTCACCTGTTTTCAGGATGGTATTTGACCTTCCATCTAATTATGACAACAAAACAGTATATAAGTAAGACTTATTAGCATTAGACAGGATGAGCAACGATTGGGCCTATTTCTTACCTCCTCATTGATATACCAGTATAGAGAAGTATCCTTCAGAACAAACCAATATTTTTTCCATTTCTGGGAGAAATAACTCTTGGCATCTTTCTTTTTCCAAAGCCAGCCCTCGCAGTCCCCACGGCCCAGATCTTTACAGGAAATCCGTCTTTTGCTCTTACCAGGAATTGGAGCTAAAAATGCAAATAGTTAAATTGAAATGAGTATATGTGAAAGGCTTCACATTATGCATTTAATCAATCAAACACAAAATGCTAAATTTGTCTAAAAATCTGATCCATCTTTACAAACTTAACAGAAACATTTCAATAATAATTTCTTTGTCATTATTATTATTTCTTTTTAAATCAAGCAACAAAATGTGTGCATGGCAAAAGAAAAAAGTACATATATTCTCTTATCTTACAGATATTATAATCTGAGCACAAGACAAAATGCAATAAATGAAGGCAACAAGATGGGTTCTATAGGAAAGGAGGACAAGATATATAAATACAGTGTTATGTGGGTACATATGTTTGTGTACATCTTGATAGTTCATTTCATGGCAACATATGTAAACACACAAATAGCTACACATGAATGTACATACAGGCAGGGCTGCTTAAAAATATATATTAAAAAGATTAAAATAGGTTTATATTGGATAATACTTTGAAAAGTACAGCTTTACTAACATTCGAAAGACCCACAAAACCCTGCATAGTGCAATTCAGTAACATGCTCAGACCTCTGTAAAAGAGAATGTTGAATACAGTTAAGATGTGCTGAATCAGAGAAGGGCTATTAATCCTGGTTGGATAGTTTTGTCATATGGATAACTGATGACTATAAATTTGGTTCAGGCTAACAAATTGCAACCTGTAAAATACTACAATATTTTAAACAGTAATATTCACATTTCTGTTTTTTACCATCACTTCAAAAAGTACCCATTTAATGCTTACCTTTGTTTTTCTTTTTAGTTTTCTGCTGTAGAGAAGACTGCTGAAAGGTCTGTAAGCAAATGAAGACACAGAAAAGCAGTGAAAAACTAACAGTGTACTTAGTGTGTTCCAGACCTTCCTAAATTCTTATAAAAATAGCAATCAAAACTTTGAACACCAAAAGCATTACTATGCGAAATCTAAAAAATGTCCTAGGCAGATTTCTAGCACAAGTGGAAAAATACAATTTTATTTCAGACTTTCATGAACGGTTGAAGGAAAACAACACAGCACAATAAAATCAACTCACCAACTAGAACTGAAGTTTCTCTCAGAAACAGGCATTCTTTTTTTCACTATGTTTTGTGTTAATAGGACATTTTTCACTCATTTAGAGTGGTAGTGTTCCTGTGGGGAAAGTCCTTTAGTTCTGTTTGGTGGTCCATTGGATAGCTGATCTTAATTTCTGATTTTAGTGTATGTGTTTCTTTTTTTTTATTTCAATGCCTTATGAAGCTATGAAAAAATATTTTTCGGCTGGTGCTAGAAAGATTTGGCTGGGAGTTGGCAGATTTGCTTGTAGATGCCTTCAGTATTTGAATTTTTGACTGCTATACTATTTTGTATTATGTATCAATAAACAAAGGGGAATGGGGAGAGAGAGAGAAAAATTGAAAAAAAAAGGAAGGGGTCCAAAAACAAAACTCAGGGAGAAATCTGCTGAAATAAATGAGCCTTATTATTATCATGTCCCAAAAGATATGGAAGATTGAGACAGCTCCATAACTAAAGACCCTTGACTTACAAAGTTATGTCCTTTACCTGGTCCTGACTGAACCTAGTAACCAAGAGCCGATACACCCAAGCAGTTTTAAGTATTGGCACAGAAATAAGGTCAGAATTGAATTATCTCTGTATTTAGGGCCTCACTGATAAAAAGCTATACTACAGGGTCACATCTGCAATAAGACTCAAATCCAATAAATGTCCATTATTCAGTGAGTGAAAAATATAATAATAATAATCATAATAATAAAAAACATGCACCACTTTAGTGTTAGTTGCCTTGTATTTTAGCTTAATATATTGTAGGTAGCAGCAATAAAATTCACAGAAGAGAGTCTGAGTGTAAATACCGCTTGCCTCAACTTTTATTTAGCCAATATCAAAATCGAAGGTTTCAGGCATCTGCTAGTCTTACTAGTTAAAAATAAATCAAAGTTAAAATACTAATGGCCCCACAGGATTAAAGCCTGCTCCTAATTAATAAGACAAACCTTCCCACAGCAGGGTGGGGTGTGATGTTACAAAGCTCTCTTTATTTTAAGGTCCATTCCATACCCAACTTCTCTTTCTCACTTCTTGCATATACGTCATGACTTAGCTCACACGTTCACATTATGGGAAAAGGTCAACCCGTCTCCATGTCCAAGGGGTTTCCTCCTATGAAGTTCTGACAAATTCTCAAACAGCAAATTAAATCCATATAACAACATTGCCACAATAATTAACAGTAACATCATGAAACTAAGCAGCTGGCCTGGACTCTGATGCCTGAAAATGCACCGGGGAAGGCCAATCATCCCTATCTCCACCCCTGTCTGATCCTAGATAGCATCAGAGTATCAGAGTATATGGGACTGGGTGGGGTGATATAGGGGACTGAAAGAGTGATTATATAACGGGAGTTTCATGTTGGAAAAAATCCATAGGGCCCTGCTTGAAATCATCCTGCCTTTGGTGGTAAGTGTGGGGACAACTTCTCCTGATTGACTGTGTCTAGTCCCTTTCCTTCCTCTAACGGTGCTAGTCCACTGGGCCCAGCTAGCAAAGACTCATCAAAGGCAACCAATTCCAATTCTGAATCAAGTTCAATGAGTCTATTTATATAGGCCTAAATATGTCTGTATTTCTCTAGAAGGAAAGATTTAGGGTGAGATGTTCTGAAGTGCGTAAGTGACTTGTATTTCTAAGTCATTTAGGCAATTTTGCAAATCTTACTTTAATTCAGTGTAGACAGTTTGATACAGAATTTAAAAAAATTCCTTAACAGCTGTCAGTGCAAAAAACCCACTGTTTTATTTCATTTGACTTTTCTGTATTAAGTGTTTTCATCATTAATTCACCTAAACTGGAAGGGAGAAGTTTGCTTATTTTCTCCTAAGTGGTACTTAATACCTTAAAAAAGGTGTTTTGTTTTGTTTTTTAAACACAACCTATAAAAGTGCTTCTGGTCTGAACGTATAATCTAAGTGTGTTCTGCAGAAATGAGTTTCCATCTTGCTGAATTTTGGTGTTTTTGGAGGAGATGTTAGCGAAGGGGTATTGATCTTTGTCACCTCAAAATAATTTAAGTAAATAGCCATTTTTGTCTATGATATATTGTACTGAAAAGCAGGAAGGTTTTATTACAATTCAGTGTTCTGAATTAGCACTTTCAATGAGATAATAATTAAGGGCCTGGTCCAAAGCCCATTAAAGTCAATGGGAGCCTTTCAATTGACTTCAATGGACTTTGGATCAGGCCTTAACTTACCTTCTTATTTAGATTTTAGGTCTTTAATTTGTTTGACTGGTTCTATGCAGAACAAAACTGGCTCCAGTTTCACCTTGGAGATGACATTTTCCTAGAACAGTATGTGTAAATGGACCTAATGACTCAACTGCATACTCACAGGATGTATGATTCCAAAAACGTGCATGAGGGTCAAGTTCACAAAGTGTTTTGTTTCTTTATTTACTCTGTTGGTGCTGCATGGCGACACAGTGATTACTAGACTCCCATGCTGCTGCTAAATGCCATCAACTGGCTAACTGCAGCTCCTCACCAATTATTAGATATTGTTTTTCCACCCTGTCCTGAAATTGTTTTTCTCCTTTTCTATTTAGGTCTGGAACATGCCACACACATAACAAGGTAAAATGTTAAATCCTATGAATTCAGCAAAAGCAACCCATAGCACGGCATCAAACTCATATTTTGCTGCAAAATTCTATTAATCAATGGCTTATCAGACTGGATACTGAAATATTTTTAATGAGCTACGAAGTAGAATATTGATTTCAATACACCTTTAAGTTTCACCTACTATATTTAAATAGATGACTGGCCCCAGCTTTCAAGAATTCATCTCTGTTACGCATTTTGAGAACAATACTGAAATTAAAAAGGAACCTGGTTTCACACACAAAAGAAAGACAGGTTTCAGAGTGGTAGCCGTGTTAGTCTGTATCAGCAAAAACAACGAGGAGTACTTGTGGCACCTTAGAGACTAACGCATTTATTTGGGCATAAGCTTTCATGGGCTAAAACCCACTTTAGAAAGACAGTTATTAGTGAGGGATATGAGTTTGTCGTGGAGGTCACTGATTCCATGACTTTAATGAACCTCCGTGACTTCTTTGGCTTCAGCCCCTGCCACAGCGGTGGGGCTCGAGAAGCTGCCTGGGGTCAGAGCCCCCATATTTTCAGTAAAAGTCAGCAACAGGTCATGGGCTTCTGTGAATTTTTGTTTACTGTCCATGACTTTTACTAAAAATACCCATGACAGAATCTGAACCTTACTTATTAGTTATTCAACATAACTGATAGAATAGAAACGGTACTGCCACTGTACATATGACACAAAGGGTACATCAACTCAAGTAGAAATAGTTGCTAATGGAAAAGGTTCCAACTGTTTATTCATGTTCTGAACGATATGCTACATACCACAACTTCAATTAGCAAAACTTCTCATTCCAAAAGCAGGGCCACTTCACTTCATGTCATAATTACACTGAAAATTCCCTCCATTATCCTATATCTCATTTATGTGAATGGAGTCAATGTCTCGTGTTTTAGTAATATACCAAACACTAAAGTGCCTGAACGATACACATGCCCAAACCAGAGCATAAAAGATAAACTATAAAAAAGTATCTTAAATTATATCGTTTCCATTGCAACCGCGGCCACTAAAACACACCTATTTTAAGAGTATTAAAGACAGAGCTCATAGAAATGTGGTGTTTTCTTTCTAAGGCATTTAACCATCTCAGGATAATTCAAACTAAAATGCATTAGGGGCCTGAACCTGCATCACTGAATCTATAGACTACCGGGATTGGCCTCTAACTGTAGGAAATTCTTATGCAGCTGTTTCCCCTTAGTAGTTAATTTGCAAAATTACTAACTGGCAGTTTGTTTAATTTTGGTTTCTCAGAAATAGTCAGTGTTAAAAGCTAATTCGTTTGAAATTTGACAATACTGGGGATGGTTTGGTCTATGCTGAACTTGGTTTGCATTAATAGCAGAAAAAAATCAAAATAATTCTTTTTAATGGAACATTTTCCCTTTTAGTTTTGTCCCAGATGCACGCTGTACTTAAGATAGTAGTGCCTGACATTCAAATAAACTAAACAAACATCAGTATAGTTCCCCTGATAATTATATGGCATGGTTTGATTTTTCCAATTTAAAAAAAGTCACAGTTTTTATATTCAGAATCTTTAAAATGGATCACACATTACATTTAACTATACACATTTATTGGTGAAAGTACACTGTCCCAACTCTTTCTCACTCTCTTTCACAAAAATTAATTACAATTTTTAATTGGCAAATCTTCTACATCTCACTAGATTTCAAAAATCTTCAATATACTGATATTTCTATATAGCAGGAGTGAATGATATGCACTGAAAATTTTGTAAGCATAGTTACTGTAGGGCAATAAAGCAATTAACCTTTGAGGCACTTAAAACTAGAGATAAGCATCATATTCTTCAGTTATCTTCCAATCTTAAATTAAACACTATACATTGAAGACAGATTCTAATTACTTAGTTGCAATGCAAATGTGTGCAGCTGAGAGTAGGACTAATATATGACTATTCTCATATCATCATGAACAGATTTAATGCCTTCATTCAACAAAACATTTATTCATTTGCTTAACTTCAGTGGGATTAAAGCACATACTTTAGCACTAAAATATTATACTAAAACATTATACTGATCAACTTTATTTTAACCAATGACAACAAATCAGACAGAAAAGACTCAAACCAGAAAATAACTAGTCACCCATTTCAATGGGACTAACTTGGCACCATGAGGAGACATTTTTCATCAGAGCTTGTTCACGTTGTGACAGCCTGACAGTATCCTGTTACTATCCTAAACAAACTTTATGGAATTAAGATAAACTTTACTGAGTTAAATTAAACCTTACTGAATTAGGGTTACCAAGTTTGGGGTACATTGTATTAAAATGTAACTGTATATGTTATTGTGGCACTGTATGTACCTTCTCTAATAGGCAGGGGAGATGCTAATGAACTTCCTCCAGGATCAGCCTTTGTAGCCACTTACATCCCCCCAGGAGATATGTACATACACATTCAAACTGGATTCTCTAGAGACCAAGAGACAAAGAAAAGACTTTGGATAAAATCCCATTTTAAACTAATTTAGGGCCTTCTTCCTGATCCAGCAAATGGACAGGAACTGTGGTCTACAGAGTGCCCAATCCCTAAGGGAGAATTGGAAGGATTTGGTCTACAGAGGCCTCATAAGTCTGTGTACTTGTTCTGAACTGAAGCTCCAATGAACTTGCAAGGATGCCCCTAAGGTGGGGTATTAAAAGGCTGCACCTGCCAAATCCCATTTGAGAGTTAGGATGAAATCTGTTAAGCTTATTAGCATGTGTGTAGGTTCTTTTATTGTGTTCACTATATTTTCTCTGTGATGCTTTGTACTGTAAGAATAAAGTAGGCTTGCTTCGAAAGAGCTATGTGGTAACTTATAACTGTAGCAGTTATGCAGTTATCCATCTCTGAAGAGAAAGCAAGCAGGTGTTCGAGGGCAACCTGTCTGTGCTAGGAATAATACAATGAAGGTGCCTGGGAATACCCCAATCAGAAGGGAGAGGGACGTGTCTCCCCCCACCCGGAGAGACAACAGCCTGAGAGTGGGTGCTCTTGCTGAATCACTGAGGGGGAATCCAGGTGCAGTTGTCTTGACCTGTGACACGTATCTCCAGTATTTGCATACTGTCATGGAGTATGTGTCTTGGTGCTCTTTGTTCTCTGATGTGCGTGCATGCACAGACCCAGCACCAGAACTTTGTTGATGTCAGCATGGAGGAAACTACTGGCTGCTGCTGTAGTGCTGCTTTCTTTGTGGGGTGCAACTGCTGCTTGCCACTCCCGCCACTGTTCTCTCCAGCTCCTCAGATTGTCTTCTAAATGCATAGCACAGCATATATGTCTGATACTAGCATACCAGGCGGTACCGGGGGTGTGTGCTCTAGTGTAGTTATTCTCCTCTCTTCGCGGCCTGGCTGCCCTCCAGCACACAGCTGGATGACCAGGTTAATCCCTAACTATGAAGTGCTGCCAGTCTAGATAGCCCTATTCAACCTTACTTGGTTGTGGCTGAAATCAATTTTCTCCACACCACCTCCCTAGTGTTGATTTTTTAAAAAGTTTTATTTTTATTTCTCTTTCCAACTCCCTTGAGCATTGGCCTGCTAAACCCAGGGTTGTGAGTTCAATCCTTGAGGGGGCCATTTAGAAATCTGGGGCAAAAATTGGGGATTGGTCCTGCTTTGAGCAGGGGGTTGGACTAGATGATCTCCTGAGGTCCCTTCCAACCCTGAGATTCTATGATATGGCAAAATGCTTCTCCTTACAAAACAGCTGCTGGAGCTCTCCTAGTGAGAATGAAAACATGAACATTATTCATGCTTGTTTTTATGATGTCTGCTTACTAAACACATTCTGATGAATAAATACTACCTCTCCAGAATGTTCACGAGTTAGTGAATAAAAGAGGCTGTGAAAAACAGTGTGGCAAAAGGGGAGGAAGTTCTAGACACACAAATATTTGCAAGTAATTTTTTTTTTATTTACTAATAGGATTTGGGCTTGTTTACTTTCTTGGTTAGCCTGTCCCTAGTGTTTTGGAGTTGTGACTGGCAGCATGTGGGAACGCAGAAAAGAAAGAGAAGAAAAGAATTCTTCACTTTGACTGAATTGCTTCTAACTGGAGAATTATAGACTACAACTGAAAAAATAGCCAACTGATAGGCAGAATTTATTTAGGTGGAATTCTACACTATTATAATTTTAAAATGTAACTTTATGCACATTCTTTGAATCAAAGAATTTCTGCAGAAAATGATAATTAAAAGGTTTTTTTAGTGCTATGTGGAGGAAATGAAGAAGTTTAACCATTAACAGAAATTTATTTGGAACTTTCAGGGAACTTTTACTACTGAAGCCATATCTAAGACATTCCAGAAGCTTTTCCTCCCTCCCTCTCTCTCTCTCTTTACGGGGTGATGGTATTTGAAAAGATGGCTTCTAAGGGCTTGACTACAGTAGAAATTTCTGCACTAAGGCAGGTACACTGATGCAGCTGCACCAGTGGAAAGAATGATTTGCATAGCAGTGTAGCTTCCCTGGTTTCAAAAGCTAAATCAGTGTAGCTACACTAGTGCAAAAATTCCTTGTGCAGGAAAACACAAAGTAGTCACCAGGGATTTAAAATCTATTATATTTATTCTTTGGTGATGAGAGGGAAATGTTTAATCATGTTTAAACTGAATATTCAGTGATATATTGTGTGTGTGTGATATCACAATTTTAATTTGTATAGTGTGTAAATATTAAAAGCTGAAGTGAAAATACTAAATATTTTCCCATTTTATAGTATTAACATTAGCGGAAGACACAATGAAGATGACTGGATGTGGAAGCTGTGGTATGTACATGATCCTGGAGGTGGCACCTGGTAAGAGTTTTGTCTGTATGAAATGCCGTCTGATAGAGCTGATGGAGGAAAAGATCCGAGGTTTGGAGATGCAGGTGGAAAGTCTGGTTGAGTTTAGGAAGGGGTTTGAGCAGATTATGGAGCAAAGACATGAGGTATCTGAAGGGAAAAGCTCAGACTTGCAGATGGAAGCAGGACTGGGGAATTCTGAGGAGAGACTGGGTGAGGAAAGTGGTCAGTGGAAGCATGTGACTAAAAGAACCAGGCAGAGGAAAAGACGGGTTAGTGAAGGAGAAATAGAGCTCAAGAATAGGTTTGCAGAGTTGGAAAATGAAGAAGGGGCTCAGCAGGTAGTCACTGAAGGTGGAACGGCAAGGAAAAAGAGAAGAGCAGCTAGTCCTACAGGAAAAGGGGAAGAGTTAATGGAGACTACACCAAATATGAGCCCCAGGAGGATACAGGATGGGTTAAAGAGAATTACAAGGGAGAATAGGAATGGAAAGAACTTGCAGCCAGAGGGAACAGGGGACAGACTAGAGAATAGCACCGTCACCAGGAAAAGGCAGGTCTATGTGATTGGGGACTCTTTACTGAGAAGAACAGATAGGCCTGTAACCAGAGCTGATCCAGAGAATAGGAGGGTGTGCTGTCTTTCAGGTGCTAAGATACGGGATGTAGACCTGAGGTTGAAAAGGATTCTAAAGGGAGCAGGAAAGAATCCCCTAATTATCCTTTATGTGGGAACAAATGATACGGCTAGATTCTCACTGGAAAGTATTAAGGGAGACTATGCTAGGCTGGGGAAGACGCTTAAGGAAATCGAGGCTCAGGTGATCTTTAGTGGGATTCTGCCTGTTCCTAGAGAAGGGCAACAAAGGTGTGACAAGATGATGACTATCAACAGATGGCTTAGGCAGTGGTGCTATAAGGAGGGCGTTGGGATGTATTGCCACTGGGAGGCATTCATGGACAGAGGACAGTTCTCTCGGGATGGACTTCATCTGAGTAGGGAAGGAAATAGACTTCTAGGATGAAGGCTGGCACAACTGATTAAGAGAGCTTTAAACTAGGAATGCGGGGGAGATGGTTGGGAGATGTCCAGGTAATCTCCACGCCAGATTTTAGCATTGAGAGGAAAGAAAACGAAGTAACAGAGGATACAGCTGTCGGTAGGAGGAAGGGCAGTGTAGATACCAGTCTAATAGGTTATACTGGCTGTAGAATGACTGTGCCTAATAGGGTACAGAATGTGAGCGAGGCCAAACAGCAAAAATTAAGAGGTTTGTACACCAATGCGAGGAGCCTAGGTAACAAAATGGAGGAACTAGAGCTACTGGTGCAGGAAGTGAAACCAGATATTATAGGGATAACAGAAACATGGTGGAATAGTAGTCTTGACTGGACTACAGGTATTGAAGGGTATGTGCTGTTTAGGAAAGACAGAAATAAAGGTAAAGGTGGTGGAGTAGCATTGTATATCAATGATGAGGTAGAATGTAAAGAAACAAGAAGCGATGAAATGGATAAGACTGAGTCCGTCTGGGCAAAAATTACATTGGGGAAGAAAACTATTAGAGTCTCCCCGGGATAGTGCTTGGGGTGTGCTATAGACCGCCGGGATCTAATTTGGATATGGATAGAGCCCTTTTTAATGTTTTTAATAAAGTAAATACTAATGGAAACTGTGTCATCATGGGAGACTTTAACTTCCCAGATATAGACTGGAGGTCGAGTGCTAGTAATAATAAGAGGGCTCAGATTTTCCTAGATGTGATAGCTGATGAATTCCTTCATCAAGTAGTTGCTGAACTGACTAGAGGCGATGCCATTTTAGATTTGATTTTGGTGAGTAGAGAGGACCTCATAGAAGAAATGGTTGTAGGGGATAATCTTGGCTCAAGTGATCATGAGCTAATTCAGGTCAAACTGAATGGAAGGATTAACAAAAATAAATCTGCAACTAGGGTTTTTGATTTCAAAAGGGCTGACTTTCAAAAATTAAGGAAATTAGTTAGGGAAGTGGATTGGACTGAAGAATTTATGGATCTAAAGGCAGAGGAGGCCTGGGATTATTTTAAATCAAAGCTGCAGAAGCTATCGGAAGCCTGCATCCCAAGAAAGGGGAAAAATTCATAGGCAGGAGTTGTAGACTAAGCTGGATGAGCGAGCATCTCAGAGAGGTGATTAAGAAAAAGCAGAAAGCATACAGGGAGTGGAAGAAGGGAGGGATCAGCAAGGAAAGCTACCTTATTGAGGTCAGAACATGTAGGGATAAAGTGAGACAGGCTAAAAGTCAAGTAGAGTTGGACCTTGCAAAGGGAATTAAAACCAATAGTAAAAGGCTCTATAGCCATATAAATAAGAAGAAAACAAAGAAAGAAGAAGTGGGACCGCTAAACACTGAGGATGGAGTGGAGGTCAAGGATAATCTAGGCATGGCCCAATATCTAAACAAATACTTTGCCTCAGTCTTTAATAATACTAAAGAGGATCTTAGGGATAATGGTAGCATGACAAATGGGAATGAGGATATGGAGGCAGACATTACCATATTTCAGGTAGAAGCGAAACTCAAACAGCTTAATGGGACTAAATCAGGGGGCCCAGATAATCTTCATCCAAGAATATTAAAGGAATTGGCACATGAAATTGCAAGCCCATTAGCAAGAATTTTTAATGAATCTGTAAACTCAGGGGTTGTACCGTACGATTGGAGAATTGCTAACATAGTTCCTATTTTTAAGAAAGGGAAAAAATGTGATCCGGGTAATTATAGGCCTGTTAGTTTGACATCTGTAGTATACAAGGTCTTGGAAAAAATTTTGCAGGAGAAGGTAGTTAAAGACATTGAAGTCAATGATAAATGGGACAAAATACAACATGGTTTTACAAAAGGTAGATCGCGCCAAACCAACCTGATCTCCTTCTTTGAGAAAGTAACAGATTTTTTAGACAAAGGAAACGCAGTGGATCTAATTTACCTAGATTTCAGTAAGGCATTTAACTAATAATTCCACATGGGGAATTATTAGTTAAATTGGATAAGATGGGGATCAATAGGAAAACTGAAAGGTGGATAAGGAATTGGTTAAAGGGGAGACTACAACGGGTCCTACTGAAAGCTGAACTGTCAGGCTGGAGGGAGGTTGCCAGTGGAGTTCCTCAAGGATCGGTTTTGGGACCAATCTTATTTAATCTTTTTATTACTGACCTCGGCACAAAAAGTGGGAGACTGCTAATAAAGTTTGCGGATGATACAAAGCTGGGAGGTATTGCCAATTTAGAGAAGGACAGAGATATCCTACAGGAGGATCTGGATGACCTTGTAAACTGGAGTAATAGTAATAGGATGAAATAGTGAGAAGTGTAAGGTCATGCATTTAGGGATTAATAACAAGAATTTTAGTTATAAGCTAGGGACGCATCCATTAGAAGTAACAAAGGAGGAGAAGGACCTTGGAGTATTGGTTGATCATAGGATGACTATGAGCCGCCAATGTGATATGGCTGTGAAAAAAGCTAATGCAGTCTCGGGATGCATCAGGAGAGGTATTTCCAGTAGGGATAAGGAGGTTTTAGTACCGTTATACAAGGCCCTGGTGAGACCTCACCTGGAATACTGTGTGCAGTTCTGGTCTCCCATGTTTAAGAAGGATGAATTCAAACTGGAACAGGTACAGAGAAGGGCTACTAGGATGATCCGAGGAATGGAAAACTTGTCTTATGAAAGGAGACTCGAGGAGCTTGGCTTGTTTAGCCTAAGTAAAAGAAGGTTGAGGGGAGATATGATTGCTCTCTATAAATATATCAGAGGGAAAAATACCGGAGAGGGAGAGGAATTATTTAAGCTCAGTACCAATGTGGACACAAGAACAAATGGATATAAACTGGCCACTAGGAAATTTAGACTAGAAATTAGACGAAGGTTTCTAACCATCAGAGGAGTGAAGTTTTGGAATAGCCTTCCAAGGGAAGCGGTGGGGGCAAAAGATCTATCTGGCTTTAAGATTAAACTCAATAAGTTTATGGAGGAGATGGTATGATGGGATAACATGGTTTTGGTAATTAAATATTCATGGTAAATAGACCCAACGGCCTGTGATGGGATATTAGATGGGGTGGGATCTGAATTACCCAGGAAAGAATTTTCTGTAGTACCTGGCTGATGAATCTTGCCTATATGCTCAGGGTTTAGCTGATTGCCATATTTGGGGTGGGGAAGGAATTTTCCTCCAGGGCAGATTGGAAGAGGCCCTGGAGGTTTTTCGCCTTCCTCTGTAGCATGGGGCACGGGTCACTTGCTGGAGGATTCTCTGCTCCTTGAAGTCTTTAAACTACGATTTGAGGACTTCAATAGCACAGATATAGGTGTGAGGTTTTTTGCAGGAGTGGTGGGTGAAATTCTGTGGCCTGCGTTGTGCAGGAGGTCAGACTAGATGATCAGAATGGTCCCTTCTGACCTAAATATCTATGAATCTATGAAACATTGAATTCAATAGGATGACTTGCATGCTTAAAGTTAAACATGTGCTTAAGTATTTTGCTGCTTTACAGACAGAGCTCCAGAACCTAAGTCCCAGTTTTACAGCACTGCGATCCACTTGGCTATTGCCTAACCCTACAAGCACCTAAACTCACTTGGTGCCTAAAATGTCTTCTGTAGAATTTCTCCAGGCACCTAAGTTTCTGCTTCTGGGCATGTGCACTGCTGTTTCTCTTGGCGTGTGGATGCCTATCTCCTGGCTAAGGCCAAGAGCAGTCCAGGAACTGGGGTTGGAGCATCTAAGAAACACACTGGGCCTGATTTGGTTGGTGTGGTCAGATGCCATCTACCAGATTGGGTCCCATCAAAACACGGGATGGATGGTGCTCATTAGGCCACTGGTTAGAGCACTCATCTGGGAGCCCTGGATTCAGATCTCTGCTCTGCCTGATGGGGAGAAAGGATATGAATAGGGGTCTCTCACCTCCCAGCAGAGTAGTCTAACCACTGAGCTATGGGATATTCTGATGTGGGCCTCTCTCCTTTTGATGCTGTTCCATCATGTATAAATAAAGGATCCCTGGAGCAGGGGATTGGACCCTGGGGCCCTGGCCACCAGGCTGCAGAGCCATTCTCTCTGGCCCTATAATTAAAGAGCCATTGGGGCGGAGAGAGTGAGTGAGAATGGTTCAATCATTTGCCACAGTCAGAAGAATCTTGGGGTCTGTGGACAAAGCCAGGCCATGAGTTTCCTGCACACACGCTACAGATGCTAGTTGGTGTTTATGACAGGAGTGTATACATCTTCTGCAGCAGCAAGGAATGTTGCTGGGCCTGTTACCCCAGCCAGATCTCTCTCAGCCACCATTCAGCCTGCATGCACTGTGTTTGGGGGCTGCCATTCCCCTTGTACCTGTCTGTGTCTGGTCAGTAATAGGGTGACCAGATGTCCCGATTTTGTAGGGCAGTCCCGATTTTGGGGTCTTTTTCTTATATAGGCTCCTATTACCCCCAACCCCCGTCCCGATTTTTCACATTTGCTGTCTGGTCACCCTACACAGTAATGAGGGCAGAATTTTGCTGTAGTGTTTTGAATGCCAGACAATACATCTTTGTAAACTACTCTCCCTTAAACACTTTGGAATATAAGCTATATGAATAAGACAGGCAATACAAAGCATCTGCTCTGACTTCCAAAACTAAATCAAGTTTCTGGTGAAAACAAGCAGCAATACAGAGGAAATATACTAATGGACTTATTTGCAAGACCGTGCTCCCATTTTAACATGAATCAAATGTTTTCTAGAGTTATGGGGAAGGAGTTTATAATATACTTTGATGGAATAGGCAATCAGCATGGAGTAGCCTCTTAGAAAGGCAGACTTATACCAAAGGATCTGATGGAGAGGACATTTACAATTAGCATACTGTTCTCTTGCTCATCTTCTGAAGAAGAAAATTTCAAAACAACCTTGTTGTTTGTACAGCTGGTCAAATTTCTTTGTACCATTCATCATGAGAGAACCTCTATCTACTGGTTAAGTTACCAAATATGTGTCATTATAATTAGTTCCAAGAGTTGGAGATTTCACTGAATTCATACCCTTCAGGACTAAAACGACATTTCCAGCAAGTGGTGCTTTGTGCTTCTTTATCACTGCATCATATCACCAGGAATAACTCTAATAATAGCTGCACACATCAGTGCTGAAGTCAGGTAGTCCTTGACCCAAGAAAATATGCAGGGAAAGTTTCCACAGAGAAATGAGGGAAAGAATATTTTCCTATCTGTAACTCATCCATTATAAATATATTTAAAAGTCGTATCACACCATTTTTCTTCTCCCATGATTTAAGGCTTGGTAAAAGAACTGGTCATTCCAGGATACAAAGCACATTGCCTTCTGTGACCCTAATGGAATCTCCTTTAAGTGCGAAGTGAAACAGAACATCTCAGAGTGTGGAGAAAGGTAACATGAACATTTTTTTTTCAATCATAAGCTTGCACTAGTGATCCCTGAGTTACAGTACTGAGAGCCATTCTAAATTCTAAATTCTCTAGAGTCAGAAATCCCATCTGGTTACAAGTATCAGAGGGGTAGCCGTGTTAGTCTGGATCTGTAAAAGCAGCAAAGAGTCCTGTGGCACCTTATAGACTAACAGACATATTGGAGCATAATCTTTTGTGGGTGAATACCCACTTTGTCGGATGCTTATGCTCTAATACGTCTGTTAGTCTATAAGGTGCCACAGGACTCTTTGCATCTGGTTAGAGTTAGTGTCAGAGCAAAGATGAATATTTGAAAAGGGGACAAAAGGAAACTATTGGCATATAAAAACAGTATCATTTTCTGATGTTTAATCTATATTTACATTTTTCACAAATACAAGAGCAGAAATGGACTGGCTGAGTCACAAGCTAGGATACTAGGCAACAAAGCAAAAGCCAATATCCTCTTTCCTAGTGCAGGCAGATGCTCACACACTCCTCTCCCCAACCCCACCAGTGCAAATAAAGAAATAAATAAATAAATAAATAAATAGAGTTATTCTCCTGACAGTGCAGGCACTAAACCACCTGCAGTGCTGATTGATAGTTTGCAGGGTTGTGGCTACTGTGGGCATGAGAGTTGTGTAGCACTGGGAGTACTGGTAATGCTGCTGGGACTCAGACTGAACAATCTTCAAAACATCCCAGGAGCAGTGCTTAGAAAAACTTGCTCATTTAAAAAACATTGTGCTGATTTGCCAAAGTGTTTGCATACACAGGAAAGGCACAAAACAATGGACCTTAAAGTCTGAACGTTACCCAATTCATTAAATTACATTTTCAGTACTTTTGTCATTAATATTTTATTATGTACTACTTCTATATAATTTCACAAACCATACAACATAGACAATGGACCTGATTCTCCACGGTTGGAAATCTTGTGTAGTTCATTCCAGTGATCCCTGGATGTATAAGCAGAGGAGCACTGAATAGGATTAGGGAGGCTACACTAGCACTAATGCAACTACTGCTGGAATACTGTGTCCAGTTTTGGTGCCCACAATTCAAGAAATATGTTGATAAATTGGAGGGGGTCCAGAGAAGAGTCATGAGAATGATTAAAGTATTAGAAAATATGCCGTATAGTGACAGATTCAATTAGTTCAATCTATTTGGTTTATTGAGGAGAAGAAATGGTTAGTCACCTTCTTGTAACTGTTGTTCTTCGAGATGTGTTGCTCATATCCATTCCAATTAGGTATGTGCACGCGCCATGCACACAGTTTGCTGGAAGGCTTTTCCCCGAGCAGCAACTGTCGGCTAGGCTCTGGAGCCCCCTGGAGTTGCACCTTCATGGCGCCACATATAAGACCCGTCACCTCTCCAGTTCCTTCTTGCCAGATACTCCGATGGAGGGGAAGGTGGGTGGGTTTGGAATGGATATGAGCAACACATCTCAAAGAACAATAGTTACAAGAAGGTGAGTAACCATTTCTTCTTCTTCGAGTGCTTGCTCATATTGATTCCAAATAGGTGACTCCCAAGCCTTACACAGGAGGTGGGGTTGGAGTTCATGGAATTGCTGACTGAAGCACAGCCCTGCTCAACGCTGCATTGTCCCTGGCATGCTGGCATAATGTGAAGTGAAGGTGTGGACTGAAGACCACGTTGCCGTTCTAAATATTTCCTGATCGTTATCTGGGCCAGGACGGCTGCCGAGGATGCCTGAGCTCTGGGGGAGTGCGCAGTCAGAGCGGGGCAGGGCCAGTGCACGCTATATGTCCAGGGAGTGAAGCCTCTGCTGGCGGCTATTGGCATGGGGTTTTGGGAAAAAGACTGGAAAGAATATGTCTTGGTTGGCATGAAAATTCGAGACCACCTCTGGGAAGTCGGGTGAAGTCACAGTTGCACCTAATCTTTGTAAAAAAATGTTATATGGAGGGTCAGATCTGAGAGCCTTGAGCTTGGACATCCTTCTGGCTGATATTATTGCAACCAAAAAGGCCACCTTGTAGGAAAGGTACAGAAGTGAGCATGTTGCTAGGGGCTCAAGCGGGGGCCCCATCAGTGTTGAGAGTATCAAGTTAAGGTCCCAAGTGGAGGTGGGCTGCCGAATCTGAGGATATAATCTGTCCGACCCCTTGAGGAACCACCACACCATTTGGTTAGTGGCCATGCTCTCCTGGGTGAAAAGCTGAGATGGCAGCCAGGTGAACCTTTATTGAGGAGTGAGACAAGCCCTGCTCTTGCAACTTCAGGAGGACCAATTATTGTGTCTGAGAGATACGGCTCTGCAAGCACCAAATCGTGAATCTTTTCCACTTGGCCAAGTAAGTAGCTCTCGTCAAAGATTTTCTGCTACCCAGAAGAACCTCCCTAACAGGGTCTACGCATGTGAGCTCTAGCGGGTTCAACCATGCAGCTTCCAAGCCATGAGGTAGAGAGTCTTGAGATTGGGATGCTGAAGCCTTCTGTAATGTTGAGTGATGAGGTCCAGAACTAATGGTAGAGTGATTGGAGTATCCACTGATAGCTCCAGTAGCATGGTGTAACAATGCAGACGTGGCCAGGCAGATGCCACCAGGATCACCGAGGTTCCATCGCTCTGGATCTTGAGGAGGACCTTGTGAATCAGTGGTATAGGAGGAAATACGTAGAACAGTCAGTCCTTCCATGGAAGCAGAAATGTGTCTGCCAACGAACCCGGGCTGTGGATCAGGAAGGGGCAGAATTGTAGGCACTTCCTGTTGGCCCTTGTGGTGAAAAGATCGATCTGGAGAACTCCCCACTATTGGAAGATATTATTACATCCAGGCGGATAGACCACTCATGATTGTGAAAAGACCTGCTGAGATGGTCTGCTGGTTCGTTCTGCGACCCTGGAAGATAGGATGCTTCCAAAAGTATGGAGTGTGCTATGCAGAATTCCCAGAGCTGGAGCGGAGGTGCGGTCTTGCACTGGTCACCCTCCCTTTGGTGGTTCCTGTTCCCTTGCACAGGAAGGGAAGTGCCCTTTAGCAGTCTTCCTGTGCTTCTTCTTTGGGACAGGAGACTGTGAGCGGTGCAGAGATTGATCCCACGCCATGCTCAGCGCTGGGGAGTGGGTGCCGAGGATCTCTGACATCAGAGTCCTTCCTCGGCACCTCCTGGACCGAAGCCTGCACCCTGTACATAGATGCTGAGGAGCCCAGTGCTGTGTCCATGGGGCTCGACTCAGACTGAGGGCGCAAAGCTGCTTCCATTAGCAGTAACTTTAATCTGTGGTCCCTCTCTTTCTTTGTGTGGGGGCCTGTAAAGGTTTGGACTCACCCGGTGGTGCCTCCTGCTGGTAGTTGTCACGAATTAGCTCGTTCAGCCACCAGAGTGCCCTCTGCAGGCTAGTGATCTGCCTTACCGCTGGCCCCTATGTCCCTCCCCAGGACCTGGTGCCCCTTTCTCTGGGGTGCTGCCCCCCCTGGCAATACTCCCACACTCTCAGGTTCTGGGTCTCCACTCCACTCTCAGGTCTGGCTAGAAATAAGGCATACAATCTTTCAACAGTAAGGGTAATTAACCACTGGCACTGCTTATCTACAATTGTGGCGGATTCTCCATCACTGGAATTTTAAAATCATGACTGCATGTTTTTCTAAAAGATATGCTCTAGTGCAAACAGGAATTAATACAGGGAAGATCTGTGGTCTGTGTTATGCAAGAGGTCGGACTAGATGATCACAATAGTCCTTTCTGGTGTTATAATCTATCAATCTATGGAAGTGCTTGCAAACAGGAAATAGCAACTGCTTTTGATGTCAGTAGCAGCACTGGACTGAATTCTCATAAATTAGGTGGCACCCACCAACTAATTTAAAATCAGGTCATTCTGAGTGTCTTCTGTGGAGTGCCTGGAATACTTTTGATTGCTACAATATATGAAAATGATGCACAGCAATTACACCTCATTCTATTACTCTTCTCTACCAGTGTGGTTAAGAATGCTAGGACCAGAAGACCTTTGAAAGTGATGGATGCATTTATATCATGCAATTCATCAGTGTCTCAGGGAAGAACATCAAGCTTCAACACACTTCCTCAAGGCAAAGGGAAGCCTGAATGTGTGTGTCAATGAAAATGATGTTCACCCTACAAAACGGGGAGGAATTCTTTAGCTATTGACTATATAACTTTTTTTAAAAAAAGCATCTCAGAATGTGGCCAAGCAGACAAAGAAAAAAACGAAACATATTTAGGGCTCAGTTACAGATAAAACTTTTCAGCTGCAAAATCAACATTAAAAGCAACTACAAAAAACTCAGAGAGAGCAGTCTTTTTTCCTGTTTGTTTAGGGATATACAATCTTCTTAATCTATTACCAACTTGTTTGAGAGTTATAACAATAGTTTCTGTGTAAAAGAGAATTCAAAAGCTTTCCAATCTGCAAATAATTGCTTTGAGAAGAAAATTTGACAAGAATGCAAACAAATATTCAGATTCTCAACTGTAGAGAAAATAAGCAGAAAAAGGCCTAGTTTCAGACATAGAACGAGGCTTTTTTCCACTTATTTGCTCTATATCTGTTCTCTAAATATTTAGACAGTAATTGGACGGTTATTGCTGGTGTGTTTTCCAGCATGAGTTTCATGTACTTTAATGGTTGCTGTCTTGCCTGTACACTTGATGCTGATCCTGATATGCAGAAACTTTCACTGAACACATGCCAGTCTACCACAATTGTTCACTATTGAAAGTAATGACAAGAAGCGATGGCGTCAAATTGCAGCAAGGGAGGTTTAGGTTGGAAATTAGGAAAAACTTCCTAACTGTCAGGGTAGTTAAGCCCTGAAATAAATTGCGGAATTTCCATCATTAGAGATTTTTAAGAGCAGGTTAGACAAACACCAATCAGGGATGGTCTAGATAATACTTAGTCCTGCCTTGAGTGCAGGGAATTGGACTAAAAGACCTCTCAAGGTCCCTTCCAGTCCCATGATTCTATGATTGGTAGCAGATAATAAGCGGTGATCTACTGTAAATTGTGATGGGATTGTTTCCCTCAACTCTGTCATTTGGGGACTTTTTTAGAACTCTCTTCTACTTTCTTTTTACACTACAAAATCCATCTATTCAGCGGTCCATGAGAGATTATGTAATGGTCAGCTCACCGTCTCTGACTGCCATGAACAAACACTGAGCATCATCTACAATAAGGGAAGAAAGACTCAATTTTCTTCCTTTTGCTACCACAAGAGCCTCAGAGGATTCCAAATCTCCACTGACCTAGTGGGACTGCTTCCATACTTGAGTATCTTGTTTGCCAGTCAAGGAAATTAGTGATTAGTGATAACCAGAAACTGGTTAAGACAGAGAACAATCTGATTGGCAAACTAAGTTTCTAACCCATGACTTTATGTGACAACTATATAGTTCAATAATATTTAACCTTACTATTTATTTTGCCACTCAAATGACCAGGTGTACAATTTTCTAGGTGGATTAAAACACACCAGGGAGTCTAGTTGTTATCAGATAACCCCACTTCAAGGTTTCTGATGTGAGACAGCCTGCTGCTTCACCACGTACCCAAGATGTATTTTTGTCTGAAACAACTACACATCTTGCCACATTTAACCTCTTATTTAACAAAAGAGAAACTGGGTTACTAATTCAACTGGCCTATAACAATCTCTAAATTGTACTACTATAGGATGACGTGACAGGAAAGCTAGAGCTATAGGGAGGATGTAAACACCACAGAAAGAAGAAGAATTCTGTAGGCTGATACAAGGGGGACATAACCAGGAATGATTAAATGAAATAGATAACAGGGAAATATAGACTGAACAAAAATCAAGAAAGCTTTCAAATGGTGAGATGTATTAGACTGTAGATCTACCTCTCTTGACAATGTAAAATTAAACTTGACAAAGCACTAGATAATATACCGCAAGGAATAATCTTGCATTGGCAGGGTAGACTAGATACCTTACTATCTCTCTCTCTCTCTATTTGTTTTATCATGTGAGACAAAGACAGGCTTGTCAGCTGTAGGAGGGTAGTTTTGTTTTTCAAAACAAAATTAATCTGCAAATAAAGAAATAAAATTTAGTTAAGTTATATAGTTTTCTTGATGGAAGAACCTTAAAAATGGCCAATGGTGGCTTGTTAATCAAAGAAAGAGAAAAGCTACAAACTGAAGTTCTGGAATTCAACACCTCAGTTTCACAACAGTTGTACACATTTGAGATTATGCAAACCAACTGCTGCCTGGATGATCAAATCACACTTAACAGTTCCATTTTGAGATTTTCAACTTCAACATCCCATATCAATAAAAAAGTTCCTAATACAGAAGACCGTGGAAAGGAATGCAAGAATTCTGCATGCTGTTTTCATTCCCCTGGTCCTGTTCATGCTTGCAGCTGTCCATGAGGCAGCAAAGAAACAATCTGTTTCTCAAAACACCAAGGCAGGTATATTAGCCCTAGAATGAAAAAGGCCCTTTTCCCTATAGGCTGAAAAGGGGTTACCTCAGGTCAATTAGGGACACCCGAGTCCAATTAAGGGCTGCCTGAGACCTTTAAAAACTCCTCCAGTGAGAGAGGGGAAGAGACAAGCTGCTGCGGGGCAAGTGGCAGCAGGGAGAAAGGCTTCTCCAGGGTAGATGACTGATCTTCTCCCTACATGGGAAGCTACATAACAGACTGCCTGTTTAGGGGAAGGACTGGCACCCTGGTGCCAATAATAAGGGGGTAGGGAAGTGTGTGTCCCCCTTTGTTTTGCTTTGGAACTGGTTTCTTTTTTTTGTTTCTTTGTTTGTTTGGTGGAGGGGCACTCCTGAGGCCTGCCTGGAAAATATTGGGAAATAAACCTTCAAGAGGGTGAATAAATGCTATCCAGAGTGGGGCTGCCTTACACCAGGCCCCACCGCCAGAAGGGGAAGTGCTGAGCCTGCTGAGGTGGAGGAAGTGCCTTGTCACACATGGCAGAAAATTATAACAGTTCATTCTTTCCACACACTCAGACCAACCAGTGAGAGGGCAATAAACAAGTTGAATTAAATGTAAAAAAGTGATGTGTGCTTCAAGTTTACCCATGCGCCATCCACATCTCTCCTTAGCCACATAACGTTGTTTTGTTGCAATAGTAATTCCAGATTTAATTAACAGTGCAAGAGGATGCAAAAACATAGCTGAAATCCTCCACATTAACTGTTCCTTCACAACAGTCTTTCTAAAATGGCGACCACCCCTCAACCCCAAACTGTTGAACCAGTGCTATTTAAATGCTTCTTTCAAAGGGAAGGAATGCAGATGTGGCCTCACTTTCCTTTTTGTGATATGAATGACATTCCTGTGTTGTGATCTCAGAGTAAGTGAAATTAATTGGAATGATTTTGTACAAAAAAAGGACAAAACATTAATATTTTGGCAAAACACATGCCTAGTCAGAAATCAGCTATCACAATTGCATGTGGCAGTTATGTTTACAGTCTAAAGATTTGTCTCCAAGAGATGCCAAGGATAGAACCTACAGAACAGGTTACTGAGGGGACTGCTTGTATACAAGCTGGCTTGAGCTAAGCAGTAACGTTATAACTGAATCAAAGCCTTAAATCTACACAATATAAAACAATTCTCTTCACTGCTTAAACTACCATTTATTGTTCACCCTTATCCTTCCGTGTACTCCTGAGGTACTTCCAACTTTCTTCTCTAGCAAGATTGTTAGGATTCATGACATCCTGCCTTTGATGATGATATCTCTGATCACTTCGTTCACTTCCCTCTTCAACATTTTCTCTAATGCATGATTATTTTTTCCATTAGGCCAATCAACCATCCAACACACCTTATTCTACTTTCTGGTCTTAGGCCTGGTCTACCCTACACAGTTAGGACGATGTAAGCTGCCTTGTGTCAACCTAGTTGTGGAAGTGTATTCACTTAAATTTAGCTTCTGCCAATGTAAGTGCCTCTTTATGCGAATTTAGTAACACCACCTTCCCGAGCGGTGTATACAACTGATGTAATTAGGTCAATACAGTGTCAGTGTAGACACTTTGTCGCTTACATGGACTGTTTTCTGGCTTTCAGAGCCATTCCACAATGCCTCACATTGACAATATAATCAATACAAGTGCTCTTGGTGAAGACGTGCACCTCCAACACAAGGAGTCAAGTGTGCACATGCACAAGCGATTTAATAACTGCCATGACCATATGCTGATGTAAGTTAGGTTGACATAATTTTGTGGTGTAAACTTGGTCTTAGTTTACACCTTTTACTGTTTCTTCTGGTATTTTTTCTCTGGAGTTTAAGAGTGTGTCCATTGTTTGTGTCTAAAAAACAATTCAATTCTGATCTCGCTTTAGAAAATAATTCCCACCCTGTTTGTCTCCTTCCTTTTGTTTACAAGCTGCAGGAGTGTATTTTATTGGACAACCTTTTACCTCATCTTTAGCACCTCAGCTGGACCCAATTAACTCCAAATTTAAGAACAGATCATTTGAATTCTAGTTTGACAATGACCTTACTATGGCTAAGCCATCCATTTCAGTTCTGAGGTAGCATAAAAAAAAGAAAAGAAAAAGAAAACACTACTGCTGAAATATTAGCAACAGTAAACATGTTAGGGAACATATCAGGCCATAACAACAAAATTCTCACTCAAATAATTGAAAGAGTCTTGCATCCTGCTCTATAGCTTGACAAATTTGGGTTCTGTCAGACTTCCAGGGAGAACAAATTCCATAGGCTGGTGGCATACAGCATGGGTCACTTGTAGGTATAAACTAGTGTAAACGGTGGATTCTCTGAAATTGCAAGTCTTTAAATCATGACTTGAGGACTTCAGTAACTTAGCCAGAGGTTAGGGGTCTATTACAGGGGTGGGTGGGTGAGATTCTGTGGCCTGCAATGTGCAGGAGGTCAGACTAGATGATCACGATGGTGACTCAAGCTCTATGCCACAGAGAAAGGTGAAAAAGCCTCAGGGTCTATGCCAATCTGACCCAGGGGAAAATTCCTTCCCCACCCCAAATATGGTGATCAGTTAGACCCTGAGCACGTGGGCAAGATCCACCAGCCAGACACCTGGGAAAGAATTCTTTGTAGTAACTCAGAGCCCTCCCCATCTCAGCAAGAGATTGGGGGGGGGGTCTGTTACAAGAATGGGTGGGTGAGGTTCTGTGGCCTGCAATGTGCAGGAGGTCACACTAGATCAGTGGTTCTCAACCAGGGGTACATGTACCCGTAGGGGCACACAGGGGTCTTCCAGGGAGTACATCACCTCATCTAGATATTTGCCTAGTTTTACAACAGGCTACATAAAAAGCACTAGCGAAGTCAGTACAAACTACAATTTCATACAACTTGTGCTGTGACACTTTTGTATGTTTATGTCTGATTTTGTAAGCAAGTAGTTTTTAAGTGAGATGTAACTTGGGTTACCCAAGACAAAAGGGGCACAGTAGTCTGGAAAGATTGAGAGCTATGGGACTAGATGATTATTATGGTCCCTTCTGACCTTGAAGTCTATGAGTCTATGCTGTTTGTTCTAAAATGGTGTGACTTCGTTCATGTACTAAAGCTAAAATGATCTCAGAGACATTACTTATCAATATAATGAATATTTATGTTCTAAACTCTTCATGTGCTTTATTATTAGTGGCCTTGTGGTTAGTACAATGTAAGATGATAAGAACTGTAGTACAAGGAAAGACGATGTACAATATCACTCAGATTCTTATCCTTGGCAAACAGATGTTGGAAGCCTGTCTCCTCCACCCCAAAAAGGGAGATGTGCTTATCCATTATGTAGGTCACATTTGAGAAAACTGGTGGAGACCTGTGCTCTGGCTATGAGACTCTTGTGATTGTGCACATGACTGTTTCATGCTCCAGTAGGCGTGAGGCTGGAATTCTACAGTTATTTCCTCAGTCTGCTCATTTCCCAACTGAATGAAACAACTAAAATGATCGGTAGAGGATCTCCCTCCATTCAGGCAACCGTCCATAACGGGGAAAGCCTTATATAGCTGAAGCATGGTGGGGAGGGTGACAGCAGAAGGTCTGAATAGGTGTCAGATACATCATGAATATGTGTCAGATAGCACTGACTCAGCTGTTTCACCCTGCATCACATGAAATGGACTATTTTACTAGCAGCTTTGCTTTTGAATAAACTTTTAAGCACACTTTATTCTTCTATTACTTTGTAAGGCTACTACTTATTTTTCTACTGAAGAAAGCAGGGCTGCTCTGCATTCTTACCACTTCCACAGATGCACACCTACAGATACTTTATTCCCTCCTTCCCAGTTTTTAGTGTAGATTTGTTGGCCCAGATTCATCCATGGCAGAAAGTTCAATGAAGGGAGACTGATGAGGTAGAAAGGAGGCAGTTTCCCATCCATCTGGGAGCCTGCACCAGCCAAAAAATAGGCAACACCGGGCAGCTGGGAAGACACTAAGTCAGCGAAGGCTCCGATGGAGTTTCATCTGTGACTTATACCTGCTCTCCACTGAAAGTCATGAAGGAGGGCAGGCAGTGGTACCGCCTGTCTTTCTTAAGGTGAATCCCTTTCAGGCACAAGTGGGTATCAGTTAGCATAGGAAGGTAGAGTGTATCATCAGGTAAAGTTTGAGTTAGTTAATGCAACATGTATTGATTTCAAATCATTTTCATGTACCATAGCAGGGTTGGATTTTTATAGAATAATATTAATATTTCAGTGGGAGCTGGGGAAACTCCACACCTGAAAAAAAAATCAAGCTGGTTCCAGGTGCTAAGTATGTAGTTAGAAATCTAACTGTAGGCACCCACTTTTTTCAGAATTCAGGCTGAGGTTACAAATAATTATTTATTCATCTGCAGGGGAATTTTAATAGTCATGTGTACCACCTTTACATGGAATTTTATTTTCTTACGTCTTCAATGGAAGCTACTCTGTGTACTGTAGCATAGTTATATCTAAAGCTAAGGGATTAATTTGTAACAAATTAAACTACATTTTGCCTCCTCCCCCCTCCCCCACATGAAGAAAACATGTGATTTCTTCACCATGTATGCATTATTCGACAAAGAAGTATTCATGAATTTTATTTAACCTATGTCTGGTTATTTGAAATTCAAGAGTTGTTTCTTATTTGTCAACAGATATATAGCACTGGTTTTGTACACTAACTAGATGTGCAAAATTCTTTTAATCAGGTGTCTGATAAATGTTTGCAAAAAGAAATATAAAATTTGCCTTCCCTGGTAATTCAAGCATATAAACCTAAAATCATTCTGCAAACATTCATGCTACTCAGCCACAAAAGTTCATGGAAAAAAAATGAAAAAGAGGCATGAACACTGCTGAAACTAGTGTTTAAAAATTAAAGCAAATGTTTGTGGAAAATATTTTCCACTATTCTCCAGGTTTATTTTGCTCTTCAGAGCAACTGGTAGATTTTTTTAATACTACAAAGTGACCAGAGTAACTATAGACTATTGCATCAAAAAAGAGATAGCCACAGTGCTTAATTTGTAATGAAAGAGGTGCTGGGGCGCTAGTAATCAGGTGCCAGGGCTCAAGCAATTTTTTTACATTCATAACTGATACAGCAAGCCCAGACACGGCAGGGCTATGAACTGCCAGCCTAGAGGTGCCGGGACTCAGCCCCGGCAAGCCCTGGAACAAATTAAGCACTAGATAGTCATGATGTTTAAATAATTCCACTCTGTGGACTTCAAGCAACTGAAAGTAGAAAATACGCCAAGCAACATATGTTGCAACAGTACGATAACAAGTGTCCAGATTTAAACACCTACTTAAAATCTGTTTTGTTGTATTTTTTACTTTTTCCCTGTAATTGTTTTGTTAAAAGTGCAGAATTAGAAGGAAAAATAATCAAGCGGAAGTAATTTAAACACCATTCTCCTTAAAATGAAAATAAAATTCTAGTTCTTTTCACCTGCCAACATGCAATGTTGCCTTTTCTGTCCATGGATCTAAGAGCTTTAATCCTTTATTTACATGTTAAAAGGTCTCTGTGTACCAGTTTATTAGGAAACTTGTGTTGTATGAAGAAGTGCAGACCCCTTTTCTCATGTGCATGCTGCTACAATGTTTCATGCAGATACACTCTATTCATATACTTACTTGATTCAAAAAGCTTAATAAGGGTAAGTAGTATTTGTTCAAGTATTTTCTCTTTTTCTTTTATCTCAGCCTTCATGTGGAGAGGAACAGCAAGTTTATGAGAGAGAATCTACCTCTCATCAAGGGCTGGCCTTTGGGTTCTAGAAAAATTGGTAGCCACAGTCCCTCTTCCCCATTGGACCTCTAAATATGAAAGTTAATCCTCGATTTAATTTACTTAAAAATGTTTCTACATTTTTTTCTTTGCCAAAAAAACTAGATTTGAGATTATAAACCAATGACTAGGATTAGAAGTTAGTTAGATTTCTCCTAAATATCATGGTCTTCTTTCCATAGACACCCCTATCTGGTCTTTTGGGTCCCATAAAACCTGTTAGCTCAATGTTTGGTTTCACTCCAGATCAATTTTTATCTGCTGGGATCAGTGCCACCTGGGTGATCACGGACGTTGCTGAGACCTCCATGACCTGAGCTGGTTGCCTGCTGCTGAGACAGCAACTCTGGTGAGTAAACGTAATCTCTGGAAACAAGGTGAGAGTCAACTAAATAATATGACTAGTCGCCTCATCTAGATGACGGACTAAAAGCAAGGGGCTCCCTCTAATCCCAACCCTGGCACTGATTCTGTGGCCTTGGACAAAACACTTAACCTCTCTGCCTTTATTTCGCCATGTACAAAGTGGGGATGTGAATGCTAGGCTTTTTCACAGGTGTGCTCATTGTGATGAGTATTTAATTAGTTGAACAATACTACAGAAAGGTGCTGAAAATTACCTAAATATTCTCCCATCTTTTTTGGATTGCTGTTCCTGGTTAAAAAGAAAGCAGTTTTTGTTTCTTTTTTTGTTTTTGGGGGTTGTTTTTTTTTTCAGTTGCAAGTGTGCACAAACTGTACCAAACCTGAAGCAAGAAGCTAATGGTGGTCTCAGGCTCACATCTTCCCATATGTAATATATAAATATAAAAAAAATGGGGGGTATCTCAAAGTATAAATTAATTAATTAATCCTCAATAAAAAATCCCAAGAATTGCTCTGCTTTTCTCTCTTCACCCACCTTTTCTGGCTTCATAGGCCTCTATCAGTTATATCTCAACCACCGAATAAGACCAGTCTTTTGAATAAAAAGTACGCCACTCAAAAAAAGTATTGCTATCTCAGTCTCAAAATTATTTAAAATGGTGCTGTATGTCTAGAGACCATGCGAAGTTGTAACACCATTTAGCCACCTTTACAAACAGCAGATCAACAGGAACTGACTAATACACTGAACCAACAACAGAGTATAAAATCATTTGGAAAAGGAGGAAAATGACATACATGTAAGATGACCATGTGTTACATTATAGTATGGTAAGGGGAAAATGTTAGTACCCTGCCTTTCACAGGGAGCCTGATTACTAGTGATGTAAACAATTTGGTACATTTGATTTGGGAACAATTTATGAATACTGCTTATTTTACTTGCATAGTGTTCTACTGTGTTAAGTCAGTTTCTTTTTCCTTCCAATAGTAGTGCTATTTCTAGAGGGATAGAAAGTATTATTTATTTACGTTATACAACTTGTCTTGACCCCATGACACAATTTATCTCTTAAATAACTACTTTCTTTTCCTGTAACAAAAATAAAGCATAACATGGTGGGGAAATTCCTATGAAGTGCACTACAAGAAACTTACAAAAATGTAATTGTGTGTGTCAGAGCCCTTATCTGTTGTGCCCCAAAAGTCCAAGATAATTTTAACTGCACCACTTTGTATCCAGAGTAATACATCACTTTGAACACCTGACTGTGCTTTGGATTAGCAGCAACTCAAAGAGTTTGCCTTGACTTAATAAAAATATTAACACTCTGATTGATATTTCCTCAACAACACTGAAGAAGAAAAAGAAGAAGAAAAAACAACTTGGACAAAAATCAGTGTAGGTTTGCAATGTTTCCTGGAATTAAAAAGACCCAAAACTATGTAGTGACATGGTGGATAATCTTAAAATTATTATTTCTCTCTCTTATCCACCTTCAATCACCTCTGCAGACTAAAATGTATACTAGTTTGCTTTCACATTTTGTTAAAGAACATGTGTATACTGATGTAACAGTTCAACACATTTAGTGGATATAATTAACAACTATTTAATTTTCAAAGCCATAACTCTTTAACATGTTTCCTGAGCAGACACTGTTGCCATGGTAAATCAATTACAAAACTTAAACTGTTTTAAGGATTTGGTAATGTCACTGTTCTGATAAAGTAAAATAAATAAAAAAACAACAACAGAATAATACAATTCACAGACTACCATGTTTTTAAAGGCCTCAGGTTATTAACTCAGAACATATCATTAATTTTTAGTGTCTGTGTGATAACAAATCTCTTTTGAATTGGATCACATTTCAGGAGATAATGGGTTGATATTTTTATTTTAACACATAAATGGTAGTTATGTGCTTTTGAATTATAATGAACATTGCTAATTACAATTACCAGCTTTATTTACAGGACAGTAGTGTATAATTTATGTAGGCAATAATCCAATTTGTCAATGTAGGTTTTTTTGTCATGCATTTTTTTTTTCCTGAAGAGACATGTACAGAACCAGCTAAAAGCAAAAAGACAGAGCCAGCGCCATAGAACCAGCTGGCTCTATCTGTGAATAACCAGCAACATACAAAATGAACACAGCACATATTAAATGGATTAAACACTGGCTAACTAATAGGTCTCAAAATGTAACTAAGTGAGGAATGACTGCATGGATTTCTAGGGATCCTATGTTATGTGACACTGTGGGACGTGGTTCAGACCTGGGTCTGTGTTTGTGCAGGCTAGAGTGTCTGGCACAACCAGGCAATGTACTGAAATCCCAAGCTGCCAGGGAAAACAGGCTTAGAGGTAGCCTCAGCACAACAGGCTTAGAGGTAGTCTCGGCACATCAGCTGGCAGTCCCAAGGGGGTTTCTGTGACACAACCCATCACAACCATTTGAGGACATATGGTCTATTGTTTATCATGCAATGTTTTAAAAGTATTTGTCCTTAAAATGTACATGTGCACGCACATGCATGCGTGCGCACATACACATAACTTCTTTTACAGTATGAACTTCATGCTCATTATTTTCTTCAGGAACTAGAAAGCAGAAGTTTTGCCAGCTTTCAAGACGGCTATTACTTTCATACATACCTTTAGTATAAGTAAGAAGTGGCAAAATCTATGTATTTAAGGAAAATGCTAATTGAAACCACACAATTATGAGTGAAGAAGCAAGTTTATCATCTTAGTTTAATTAAGCAGCATAACAGACAATGCTGTAATCATAAACAATATTTTCAGAACTATGACCTAAAAGTATTTATAAAACTTTATTCCTCTGAAGAGATTTCCATTTTACTCTTCTGCCAATATTTCCTCTGTTGTACCTACACTACTAGTACAATTTTCAGGGTTTACCATTTAATACACAGAATTTTCAATGTCTTCAAAGTGCGGCTCCTCTCTACAAAGCAACACCAAAGATGGTGTTGTGTGAAGGATTCCATGTTTGTCTCTTTCCTTCTCAGCTTCACTGCTAGTAACAGATTCTGGAAGCCACATTACACCCTTACTTATGTAGGACGTCAAGCACTCTATTTCACTATTGCTTAATGAAAAACAGATAGACCAGAGGTGGCCAAACTACGGCCCATGGGCTGCATCCGGCCCACCAGCCATTTTAATCTGGACCTTGAGCTCCCGCTGTGGAGCGGCGTCTGGGGCGGGCTTGCCCCACTCCGACGCTCCAGCTGGAGAGCAGGGTCGGGGGCCACTCCGTGTGGCTCCCAGAAGCAGCGGCATGACCCCCCTCTGGCTCCTACAAGGAGGTGCAGCCAGGCGGCTTTGCTGCACGCTGCCCTGTCTGCAGGCACCGCCCCTGAAGCTCCCATTGGCCGCGGTTCCTGGCAATGGGAGCTGTGAAGGCGGTGCTTGGGGCGGGGCAGCATGTGGAGCAGAGCCGCCTGGCTGCACTTCCATGTAGGAGCCGGAGGGGGGACATGCCGCTGCTTCCAGGAGCTGCTTGAGGTAAGGGCACCCCGAGCCACCACCCCCATGTCCCAACTCTCTGCCCCAGCCCTGATCCCCCTCCTGCCCTCCGAACCCCTTGGTCCCAGGCCGGAGCACCCTACTGTACCCCAAACCCGTCATCCCCAGCCCCACCCCAGAGTCTGTACCTCCAGCTGGAGCCCTCCTCCTCCCCCCCCACCCCACCTGCCCCAGCCTCGAGCCCCCTCCTGCATGCTGCACTCCTCATTTCTGGCCCCACCCTGGAGCCTGCACCCCCAGCCAGAGCCCTCACCCCATCCCCGCACCCTGACCCCAATTTTGTGAGCATTCATGGCCCGCCATACAATTTCTATGGCCCTCAGGCCAAAAAGTTTGCCCACCCCTGAGATAGACCGTACTGTGTGGTAACATGGTGCAGCTTAAGCTGTTTTCCTCCATCTAAGAGCTAGAACACCAAGGAGACACAGAGTCTATGAGTTTCTAGCATTCTGAATAAACAACTCCCCTTGTGTTTACTGTATCTCAGTCCTGTCTTTTCTTTTTTTGACAGACATGTACAATCTCCCTGAAGGCTAATGGCACTACACAGTTATCCTTCCTGGCAATTATACATAAGCAATAAAGACTTTAGATTCATTTTCAAATTTTGGTAGAGTTTGTGGTGCTACAGTCAGAAAAAACACATTTTTGGAAACTAAGCAAATTGGATATGGAAACTAAGCAAACGGATTTTGGAAACTAAGCAAATTGTGGTGATACAGCCAGAAAAAAACACATTTTTGGAAACTAAGCAAACTGATAGACAACAATCATGGAACCCAAAAATAGCATTTTTCAAAAGAGACCCACACTTAAAATATGTATATAAAGAAAGGAGAGCATCAAATGGAGAAAAGTGGTGAATGCAGAAAAAAATGCGCATTATAAGAAGAACATAAGAAGAGGTGCTGAAAATTCATTACACTTGTAGAGACAGAAAAATTCCAACTTCGAACTTCCCAATTTTCAATACATTTGATTTTAAGGTTTCTTGGCTTGATTTATATTTCTGCTAGCACTGGCTGCAGACATGAGGAAGGGGATACAATTTATAAAATTTACGTACACAGAAGAGTGCAATAAAGCAATCTGACTTCACAACCCATTAGATGAATCATTTGTTTCTACTTTCATTGATTACTCAGAGATGACAGTTTATGGACTTAATGTGTATTGCTCTAAAGGTGACACTGCAAGATGTTAGCACTAGATAAGGCAAAACACCAACTGCATGTGGATTAACATACCAGGAAAGCACATTCATTGCTCCTGTGGATCCTGTTAATTAAAGTGAACCATGAGTAGCTCTACTGTACCACATCTATAAGACCTTTCTTGAAAATGATCAGACTTGTATACACAGTAGCATCAAAGGAAGTATTAAAATTAATGGGCCAGATGATCAGATGATGTAAATCAATGTTGCACCATTGACTTCAATTAAACTATATCAACTGACAACTGCTGAGGATCTTGCCCAGTGTGCTATAAGAGGAGAACAGAGCACCTGTTTCCTACTAGTCTCAGTGGAGCTCCATCTGCTGTGAACACACACCATCACAGCAGAAATTGGGATCAAGCCACAACAACAGATCCCATGCATACTGACATTCTAGATTATGGCTCTTTTCCTGATATATGAAAATAACAGCAATTAGTTTGATATCCTGCTGTAGAACTTATTTGCTTCTCCCTTGGAGGAATACAGTAAGCCTAAGCAGTTTATTTTTGCTATGCTCCTTCCACCCAGAAAACACAGCTATTTAGCTCAAAAATAAAAAAGTTGTGAATACATTTGTTTTCCTCCTTTAAATGTACTCAAATGAATTATTAGCAGTAATACACTTCAAACGAATGTACGAAACAAGAAGAAAATCCCATGGTATGAGATTAATTGCTGATCAAGTTTCACTTTTGGTGGAAGTATATTATGTTCCTCTACTCTGTATTAAGACCTAAACATTTAATATTTAGTAGTTATTGCGGGTGGAAAAATGATAGCAGGTCCAAAACATCTTCCTATTTTCTAACAAATACTTCATTTTTGGACATACCTAGAAGTTACTGATTTACCTGACATCCCACATCAAATTCAACACTCTTCTCTTTCAGCGTCACTTGAGTTACTGAGGGCTATATGCTAAAAGCTACAGACTTTAGGATTCTTCTTAATCAAAAATAGAAAAAAAAACCCTCAGTTTTTCCCACTATTTTATCAATCCTTTCCAGGTCATATCAATCATACACATAGTAATATGCCTAATGATATCTGACATATGAAATCACAGTTAAATATATACTTGAATCATAATAGTTATTTGATCAGATGAGTTCCCTATGCAGAGGCTGGCAAGATAAAGATGTAAAACTCTATTTCAAACATAATCCCCTTGAGTTGAGTTTAAACACAGTTGTAGATATATCCATTCCCCAGTCTGTAAGATTAAAATCAGAATTCCAAAAGATGGGGGGAAGAGGGCACAATTATAGTCAGAACTGTAACAACTGAAATAGGATCAAACAGAAAAGGGTTCAATAAGCAACATTAAAAAGTCACAAGCCGGTCTCTCATCATCATCATGCATCTTGTTATTTTTACTCACATGGTAGTAGGTGGTGTCTGGCCCAGGTGTACCAATGACTTCTTGTCTTAATGAATCCATTTGTAAACTAGGCAGCAAGGAGTAATGACTTGGACTACTATTCTTGTCTCCTTTCTTTTTGGATTTTTTCCCCGTATCCTTTTTGCTATTCCTTTGAAACATGTAGTCATCTTGAGCTATTTTCTCATTGCTCATATAGCGAAGTAATGAATTTTCTATTGAAAAAGTAATAAAAGACTGAATTGCAAATCATTTAATAAATGCCACTTCTTCTTCCTAAATATACTGCACTTTACTGTTGCTAAGGTTTACTGTCATTTTTGAAGTCTTTAGCTCTGCCTCATAAAACAAAATGTATTCCAAAAATTATTTGTATGTTGTGAATATATTAACATAGCAATAGTTCTTTTGGGATGGACAAGGTTCAAGATTCATGTCAAAGAAACTAGAATAAAAATCACTTGCCCTCAGGTCTTCTCCCAAATACACAGCTATTACTTTATTATGACATCTGCAGTCTTGTTCTTAGAACAATACCTTTAATGAAACTAGATCACAGATGAATATGGTGGTATATATTTTGCATTGACTATTTCACTTTACCTTGTTCTTCCTCTGGTTTCTAGCCATTTGTTGAGTTTCATCTTACATTTGGACAGCAAGCTTCTTAGGATAGGGACAGCTTTTTAATTGTGTGTGCACCAAGCATAGGCTTCTGATCCTCGAATACTAAACACCACCACAATACAAATAATTCCTTTTTGTGGTGGTAAGACAAACTAAGCTAGTGGTCTTTTGCTGCATACAGTAAGCTATATCCATTTTTTTTATTAGTGTATCATTGGGGTTTAAGAGTTAGCAATACTACAGCCTCAGAACTTCAAATTACAAGGTGTGAACATAAAACAATGATGGGGTAAGAACAGTTTGTTAAAACACTGGTCGGTTTGTTTACCTGCCGTGTCCGCAGGTTTGGCCGATCGCGGCTCCCACTGGCTGCGGTTTGCCACCCCAGGCCAATGGGGGCTGCAGGAAGGGCGGCCAGCACATCCCTCGGCCCACACCGCTTCCTGCAGCCCCCATTGGCCTGGAGCAGTGAACCGCGGCCAGTGGGAGCCGCGATTGGCTGAACCTGCGGACGTGGCAGGTAAACAAACCGGCCAGGCCCACCAGGGGTTTTCCCTGAACAAGCAGTGGACCACAGTTGAGAACTACTTCCCTAGATAGTATGCTTCTCTGGGGTGGGACCATGTCTTCATGTATTGGTATAGTGCTTAGCACAATGCAGTCTCTGGGTCCTACTGCGATAAAAACATTCAGCAATGGGCATGTTTTAAATTTGTTTTGCCTTGGGCTCAATATATGGGCAACTGGGTGAAATTCTATGGCCTGTTATACAGACGGTCAGACTAGATGTTCTGATTGTCCCTTCTGGCCTTAAAGTCTGTGAATGTATTGGATGGAGGCACAGTGGAATTCTGCAGCTGAACCTTTTATCTGGGAACATTTCATCTCCGACCAGTTTCTAGCTGAGCCCTCCTAGCTCCCCCTGGGATGTTTTCCAGCCAAAAATAACAATCCATTAAGCTAAGTGGATTTAAAATATCCACATTAATTGTGTGTCATAACAGTAAAACGAATTAACTATCATTTTATGGAATTTTGGGTCCAATTTCTAAAAGAGAGTCAGATGGCACTATGTTCAAATAATGCAATGTCAATATAATGAAACACGGCCAAACTGAACTGGTACCCCTCTGGCTTCCTTAGGCCTTATACGGAGAACATGGGGATGAGCAAAAATCAAGTATACATAATGAAAAATGGAAACACTCCAAGATTATGTTAACAGAAATCCACATGTTAAGGGAGGAACCAAATGAGGTCTTGACTTAAGGAAAGCTCCTTACAGTTTAAGTGATGCTAAGAAAAACACACAGCATTGCACAATATTAGTGTCCAGGTCACTTACCTCTCCTACTATCTCTTTTTATCTTATTGGGATCTTCATAATCCCCTACCCAGTTATATTCCACTGGCATAGAGATAGGTCTTAGTTTGCCTAAAACAGAGAAAAAATGGTGTCATGCCACCTTCTTACAATGTCTTGTATAACTCAAAATATTTTGAATGAAGTGTTAATATGTATGTTAATCCTACAAGGCTAATTATTTATGGGAATAGATCCAGTATAGCCTCTGGACAAGAGGTTAAAACACAAATTCATTCAGTCCATTATTGTTAATGGTCTAAGTGGAAGTTAAGTATTCCATGGAACTTTTCAAAAATGTTAGGAAATAACCCCAGTAACAGAGAAAAAATCCCTCTCAGTAACATCAGACTTAAAACTCAAGGTTTAGAAGGAGCTTCTTCCAAGCACATAAAGGCTTCCAAGTCATTTCCACTTAGCATCTGTTAATTACTCTGTAATACAATTTGAGATATAGAGAGAATTGTTTTATGCCCTAAGTGAAATGAGCTTTTGGTCTCAGACTAACTGATATCAGACCTGTGTCCATATCACAAAAACATTACCACAAATGGTCACTTTGCATCTGTCTTAGTAGATACATCAGTGGCTGAATGGGCATGGAAACAACTATTTCAAAGCTCAAATGTAGCCTCTCTGGGTGAAGCATTTTACCCACCCCAAAACACAGCATATTAACTCTTGAAAATTCACTCACATTTTAGAAGACAACAGAAAAAAGAAAAGGAGTACTTGTGGCACCTTAGAGACTAACCAGTTTATTTGAGCATGAGCTTTCGTGAGTTCACGAAAGCTCATGCTCAAATAAACTGGTTAGTCTCTAAGGTGCCACAAGTACTCCTTTTCTTTTTACGAATACAGACTAACACGGCTGTTACTCTGAAACAACAGAAAAGAGACAGATCAAATTATTATACTTAAAAGTTTTAATTTGAGAGCCATGGGGGTATTTTCAAAAAATGTTGTGAATTGTCATTCCTTTTAAGAAAGTTCCACAAGTACAGACATTCGTCAATGGAAAGGAGTTTTGCACAACCTAATTACTAGCTATTTAAGGAGATCTGAAATATTCAACAAGTTAAATAATGTACTGATACAAGATAGCAATGCAACCTCATGGCGTATAATTCAATATCTGGCAGTCCAAAAACAAAAATGTTTTAAACCCTTTTACAAACAGAATGAATTCTTACTTTTGCTTACCAATCCATTAGTCACAATGCATAACAGTATGAATATAACTTTAGTCTCAAAACACAGCAACATTCAAATGGAAATAACCTGGAAAGTTTTATTCATTGACATTACTAGAAAGACTTCTGTAAATAAATATATAGGAAGACAAGATATACAGTTTGTCAGGGCTGAAACCCCACTCTGTCACTTTGAGTACAGAAGGTGAGGACCCACAAGGATTTTAAAAATTAATACTTGCCACTCCAGGCTTGTGGCAAACTCCCAACGTTACAGCTTTTCTCTGACCTTGGCTTGGTAAACGCTGCCACTACCTAAATGAAAAAAAACCCTTGGACCCAAGAAGGAGCACTTGGGAATTCCTTCCTATGGGCTACCCTCAAGCCCTTTCACCCCCCCATCCCGGAAAGAGCTGAGAAAGAAAACAAGGAAATTAGCTGTTGCTACCAGCTAATCAAACAACATGCACAAACCTCTTAGAACACCAAAAATCCAATCCTGTTCTTAAAAAAGGTAAATTTTATTAAAAACAAAAAGGAAGAAAATACATCTGGAACTTAAGCTTTTGCTAGATTTTAAAAGAGCAATTCTAAAAATTAAGCACCCAAAATAGCTTTCTTGGGGGTTAGCTTAAAGGTTATACGCAAACAAAAGCATCTGGGGTTAGCACAGAGGAGTCCACAAGCCTTAAAAAATAAACAAAAATAAACCTAATTGCATCTTCCTAAACATTCCTAATTTATTTACATATTTGGGTTGTTAAAAGTAGTTCTAGATATGATCTGATAGTTTTCATATCTGGTTCAAACTTTACACAGCATCCCTGCTGCCCGCCTCTTCAGCCCAGAGAAAACAACAGACAAAGGGAAAGTTTCTTTCCCAATTTTAAAAAGTTCTAGCCTTCCCATTGGCTCTTTTGGTCAGGTGCCCACATTTTTTTTTCTTTACCTGGGGGACTTTTTAACCCTTTACAGGTAAAGCAAGTAGAGAACAGCTACCAAGAGGGATTTTACAGCTAACTGGCTGGCTGGGTGTCCATCAAAGGGAGCTACCCTCTCCCCCTCTCCCTCACATACACACACACTTCATTTATCACACAGTTATACCGAAAACAAATATTCAAGCATGTCTGTCAAGCCATTCAAGTATGTCATGTATGGAATTATTAAAATCACGCTATGTGTTTTGTACACTGCAAGGGTTATTTATAATCCTCAAAAATAAATAAGACAGCATAGAGGAATATCTTTAAAAAAAGTTCTGTATTGTCAATGGGCACAAATCGGGAAAGTATCTCTATTCAGGAAATCATTTAAATACTGTACCTGCTTAACTTTAAGCATATGCTTAAATCCCCCTGAAGTTACTGCTTCACTGAAACACATGCTTAAGTGCTTTCCTGAATAGGGCTAGCGTTGAACTGATGCCTATATTAGCCTCCTATATTGATACAATTAAGAATTTTCATGGTTAATTCTCTGGAAATATGAACATTTCTCTTCTGTGCTGCACTGTACTGAACTCAAACCACACTATACAAAAAATACTGCATCTATCACAACAAGACTTTTTGTAAAGCTGTAATAAAAAACAGGTAGGTCTGATCATTACCAAGGTCCACATTCATAACAAATGTTTTCTCTAGGTACTGATTTCTAAAGCTCCATATTTATTCATAAATGAACTATCCATTGGATTGCCTAAATTATCTCCTTCCCATGATAGCAAATTTCATTCATCTTCCTACTCTGCCAATCTCCTCTTCAGCTCACATGGATCCTTTACATCTACTTTCTCTAAAGAACATTCTCAAGGAAACTTCTAATTTGGGATGTAAGCTGAAGCTCTCAGAGGTCAATTAGCAATAACTGTATGGTAGCTGCCAGTCAGTAATAGAGAACCAGTCAGAAATCTATCCTTTAAAATTGTCAAAAAACCAATTCCCTCGTTCCTGAAAAATAACTAAGTCTTTTTGATCTCAACTGAAGGAGCAGGCCCAAAGGCATTTAAAAATGATTTTATCATATTACTGATTATGAGCTTGTGCTGAAAACAATTAATGCTCTGGACTCTCCAACTCCATTTGGCATGCACCAGTAATTCACCACAAAACAAAACAAATTGTTTTGGTTTACACATTTCTGTGAAATTACCATGTCATGTTCATATGCCACATATAAACCCTGTGTTGATAAATTACGTGTGGAAAGCTTTGGGGGCATTTTAGTGACTGGAACTTCAATACACTTAAAAAATAAGTACATTTTAACTAATAAACTCTGAAGGGATTGAACAGTATGGTGTACACAAGAAAAACAAATTAAAATAAAACCAACTTAGAAAGATGAAAGGCTCTACAGAAGGATTAAATAACCCCACTGTTTCCCAGTGCTAACTATGATCCACATATTTATAGCTCAGTTCTTAGGGTGGAAACTTGGAAAAGTATCATGCAGCATAATAATTGACCCCGGGCAGATCTTTAAGCATCCCAGTGTTTCTATGCACCTGAACTTTGGCCATCTTTACTCTAGTTCTGTGGCATTCAAATCCTAATGCAGCTCAGGATGTGACTGCACTCTGAAATTATAATAAATGAAACATCCAATTTTAATAGCTGTAACTAAGTTGATGTAAGGCCCTGAGTATTTTAGAGAGCCATGTGAGATGTAACAGAAAATGTGCACATAGTTCAAAATTAGAGGGATGATGAGAATTTTGCAGAAGGATTTATATGCTGTGATATTTTGAACCAAGAAGAGGTATTGCACCAGCCTCACAAAAGCGATACCCAGTAGCAAGACACTGTAGTACATACCCATTCATTATGATGCATAGGTATAAACAGCAATTTAAGCATCTGACTTAGAAGAGGGCACAGTCGGGCAACGTAGCTCAGTTAAAAGGCAACATAACTACCTTTCTGAGCTAATACAATGGTCAATAGAGAAGTGAAGTGAAAAGTTATTACCCCAGTTTCTTTTAATGATATACAGATATTGGGCTTTTTTCACAAGAGTATAATCACATTATGATTAGAAAAGGAACTATAATTCTCCAGCTAAGACAACACCTTAACAAAACAATGAGCGCTACTTTCCCCTCCACCCATGTTAGAAACACCATAAGAAAATATGCATATGCCTGTTTTTATCTAAAATAATATGGAGTTGTCCCACTGCAAGAACAATCTAATTCTAAGTAAGAATGCCAAGGGCAAAGAATAATCTCTATAGTCTGCTCCTTTGGGCCAGTGTAGGCTAGCTACAATATATTCAGTCTTTGAGAGAAAATAATGTTCATGTGGCTCAGGCCAGCATACTAGAGAATTTGATAATCAACACCAATTACTGATTTGAGGTACATGGAAAATTCACCTACAGTCTTTTTAGAGGCTATTTTAGATGGAGAATGTATTTGAACTACATTTTATTTTGACACTGATCTTAATAATAACTAGCTTAGGGCTGGTGGAGGGGAAATAAGTGAGAAGAAGCTTTAATCATTTAGGCCTGAATCCTGCAAATGCTCTGTGAACTATTCTTATGCTTAAAGTTAAATACATGCATAAGTGTTTGTAGGGTTTTGACCCTTAAAATACAGTGACAATTCTTTTCAGTAGAAAAAAAAATTAAGCATCAACATGTACGTGGAAATGTAGTTTCTTTCAGCATTTTGGGGAAAATTGTTGACAAACACTCAAAAATAAGTAGAATTTATGAAGAGCAAAAATCTGGCGCACACAAATATATCTCAATGATAGCATTTCTCTGTCTGATCAGCTTAGTTTAGAAAAGTATTCTCTGAAACCAATGCACTCATGGAATAATTCCTATATATCTGGGATTATATTGGAAAGTTTTCTTTTTAAATAAAGTGAATGAAAGGAGCTACAGAGGAATTGCAAAGTACTGTATTGTCACACGTTTTACTTACTGCAGAGGAAATTATTATTCTCAAAACACTAAGGGCCATGCTCATTCACCCCCATGAAAGAACAGAGGGAAATAAAATCAAAGGCAATAATGATAGGGACAGCGGAACATGACAGAGTAAATGCCACTCCCTGCGTTCACAGCATCATTCAAATATCTGCACCTTACATCCACTGTTGGGTGGTTAAACATTCAACGCAATGGTCACAACCAACATATACTTTTTAAAAAAATTAATGCTGCAACATGTGTGTTGCTCCAGTAGACTGGAGCCACACAAACATTCATATGGTATTTTTGCTAAACGGTTTAGGTTTTAAAGGTCCTTATGCTTCATGCTGCCAACATTCCCTTTGGCTGCTATAACTAAATGATGTTGGTCCCTCAGTTACAGGAGCAGGTGGGAATTATTACTGCTTTGAAAAAGGAATTCGGAGGGATCCTAGACTACCCCACCCGACAATTTTTATTTTATATAGAGAGAACAATCACTTGCTTCTCCTTGTTTTGACTCTTTCCTTTAAAAAAAAAATAAAGTGAGGGCTGGGATAAAACTGACAATAACTGTCTTTAAGGATGCTCCAGGGCTCCTCTCCTCCACTCTTATCTTTTTAAAAGGCACACTCTGCAAACAGATGCATCTTCATGAAAATGCATCCTTTAATATTCTGTATGTGTATTACACCAAGTCCTGAGAATATTTTATACAGCTTGAGATCAGTTTGTACCTTCTCTCTCAAAGGATTTCAAAAGCTTGGCTGCAATCAAGGCCTCAGTATGGTGTACCGAATCTGTGTATTGTGATAAATTAATTCTATTTTGTCTTCTGCTCAAAAGGAATGTGGTGTCAAGGATACCATAGTTATTCCAACATGCAGCTTACATTAAACTTAATAATTAAAATAGAACAGCAAATGCATTGAACAGTATTCAATAATGTGCTCAGCTAAAATTGCAGCTGTCAGGTTTCCCTCCCCACTTTGAACTCGAGGGTACAGATGTGGGGACCCACATCAAAGACCCCCTAAGCTTATTTCTACCAGCTTAGGTTAAAAATTTCCCCAAGGCACAAATTCTTCCTTGTCCTTAGAACGGTATTGCTGCCACCACCAAGTGAGTTAGACAAAGATTTAGGAAAAGGACCATTTGGAGTTCCTGTTTCCCCAAATTATCCCCCCAATCCCCTTCACCCCCTTTCCTGGGGAGGCTTGAGAGTAAACAAGGTGAGCACAGACCAGACCCCTGGGTTTTTAGGACACTAAAAAACCCAATCAGATTCTTAAAAACAGAACTTTTATTATAAAGAAAAAAAAAGTAAAAGAAACACCTCTGTAAAATCAGGATGGAAGGTAATTTTACAGGGTAATAAGATTTAAAACGCAGAGGATTCCCCTTTAGGCAAAACTTTAAAGTTACAAAAAAACAGGAATAAACCTTCCTCTTAGCACAGGGAAAATTCACACGCTAAAACAGAAGATACTCTAACGCAGTGCTTCTCAAAGCCGGTCCACCGCTTGTTCAGGGAAAGCCCCTGGCACGCCGGACCAGTTTGTTTACCTGCTGCGTCCGCAGGTTCGGCCGATCGCGGTTCCCATTGGCCGCGATTTGCCGCTCCAGGCCAATGGGGGCTGCGGGAAGCAGCGCAGGTCAAGGTACATGCTGGCCACCGCTTCCAGCAGCCCCCATTGGCCTGGAACGGCTAACTGCGGCCAGTGGGAACCGCGATCGGCCGAACCTGCGGATGCAGCAGGTAAATAAACCGGTTCAGTGCGCCAGGGCTTTCCCTGAACAAGCGGCGGACCGGCTTTGAGAACCACTGCTCTAATGCATTTCCTTGCTATTACTTACTATTTCTGTAATTTTAGATGTATCATTCAGTAGGAGCTGGATTACTTGTTTGGTCTCTCTCTTTGTCTCCGGAGAGAACAACAAAAGCCCAAACAAAAACCTTCCCCCCACGCAGATTTGAAAGTATCTTCTTTCCCCATTGGTCCTTCTGGTCAGGTGTCAACTAGGTTAATGGAACTGATTAACCCTTTACAGGTAAAGGAGGGATTTTATGCTACCCTTAGCTGTATCTTTATGACAACAGCCATCAAAACATCTTGTTAAGGGCAGTCTGATTCTCTACACAGCAGTTATGCTCATTACATTCTGATTATTTTTTGGAGACAGACAAAACTTAGTTGAATTCCTTTTTTGGCAAAGTAAAGGTATGAGAGTGGTAGCATATATGTGAGGGAGTGGGTACAAACTAATATGTCTCTGAAATGGCTCAATTTGCTTCATCACTACATTGTAGTGGTGAAAACCCCACTGGTGTAAGCCCTGTCTGAATTTGGGCAGTGAGGAAAATTCCACCAATAGATGCCTCAGTTGGACGTAAAACAGAAAGTGTTTGGCCCTATATGATACCTGGGGACTCCCTCCTAACTTCTTTCCACGCCATGGCAACTTCTCAATTTTCAGCAGGAACAAAACCAAAGTTCTTCTGTTCCAAAGCTGTGAAAATGTACTACTTCAACTAATGCAGAAGCTCCAATAGTGTGATAGCTCTATGGATTATAGCTGGGGTTTTCAAAGGAGACTAAGGGTGTTAGGTGCTCAACTCCAATTGGTATTCCTTTGGAAGTCCCATCCTATATCTTCTTTGGGCCAGCCACTAGAGGGAGACATGAACAGGTCTGAAATTCGATCCAGCAGAGCGCAATAGTGTTGTGCATGTTTATGTGTGTGTGTGTGTGTGTATATACACACACACACCCCAGTTTGCACACTCCATATTACTAGATGAAGTGTTGTTGTAATCATATTGGTCCCAGCTTCACATCAAGACCTGAAGATGAGCTTGTCTCTTTTGCCAACAGAAGTTGGTCCAATAAAAGATGTTACCTCACCAACCCTCTCTCATTACTAGATAGACATATTCATAGAGTGTAGAGGAATACTGAGTAACCTGCATGCTGGAACAATATATTAACCTCAGAAAAATTGTTTGACAATCATCATAAAGAATAAGGTATTGGACTAATCTCCCACTTTTTATGCCTTAAGTCATTCAGTAGGGTTTTTTGATACACGATATCAAAAGCTTTTAGCCTGAGATCTTTCCATAATAAAATTCATAGAAAATCAGATGGATATGCACATGTTTTCTGTTTCAAAAAGAAACATAAACCAACAAATTTACTAAAACTAAACAAGGGGATTTGGATTATCCTTATTAGAACAATGCCGTACCGTACGTTGGAGTGCTCTCTCTCCTCCCAGAGCCGCCTGTTCTTCCTTTCTCATATTCATAGCAGTATAAGACTGCATCTTCTTCAACCACATTAAAGCGCTTCCGATATTCCTGGTCAAGAAATGAATTTGGAGATTCGGAACCCTTATGAACTGGCTTGCCCACTATATGTCTGCCAATATCATCACATGGAAGATTTCCCTTTTCATCCCTGTAGTAAATGAGAGAGATTTTGAATGAATAGAGATAGGACTTTCTTTTTGTCTTGAACATATTTTTAAGAGTGTGGGTGCATATCAATATTTATATGACCAAGAAATAGGTCATATTGACTAGAGCCATGATCTTTGGGGGCTGCAGTACTATGCAAGCTGTTCCATATATCTCTGGTAATTCACTTCAATTGCAACCTGAATTTACTCCTTCCTAATCTTAAAAATAGCCTGAATTCTGGATATGTTGCAAAGCCCATCTATCATTCTTGGTCTTTTGAGAAGGGAGGTGGACAATGAGGGCTTAGATGTTCTGCACGGTAAACTACTATTTGGATTTTTTTTAAACTAGCATTTTCTGTTTTCAGATTAGGAGATGATGCTTGCTTTATTCTTTTATAATTGATTTTTAATGTGTCAAGGCTCCTGGCGTCATGAATAGATGACTTTATGTTGTAAATAAACACTGATTAAGTATACAGAATCCGAGAGAAGTGTGCCACTTACTGGGTCACTGACAGCTTCTCCTGCATGCCTCAGATTGTCCTTCAAAGTCACCCTTCAAAAAACTGACCAGACCAGATTCTGTTTAGTTTTTGAGATGTGATGGTATATTAATGTATCGATAGCCACCAAGTACTCCATGAACTCCTTAGCTTGAGTGATGAAAAGATTGTTTCTGGAGTTCATAAACCCACATTCTATCCCTACTTATGACGAAGTCCTGGGTAACCAGAGGATGAGGTAAAATGACATCAGAAGTCCTAAGCCCATCTAAGACAGCTAAGCCCCAACCTTTACTGAAGCTGTAGTCACAATCAGCAGATACAATAGTCAAAAGAATAGCAAACTTCACACATTCTTTCTTTGGGAAATGAATGTAGTCTCTTTAGCTCCAAAAACAAAGACCTCTACTATAAAGAAGAATAGTTTCAGTTAGTTGTGGTAGAGTTTATAGCCTCTTTGCAGGCATTGTAAAGAGTCTGGGATCACAAAAGGAATCACCTTAAGCTCAAGTTTTTGGAGCTGAAGTTCCTCATTTCTAACTCTCATGCCTCACATGTGCAGTTCAGCTAGCGACTCTGTTTGCTGCCATAATTTGTTACATACTGACACCCAACTGCTGAATATGAACCTCAGATGTTCATGCCAAAATTTTGCTTCACTGCATTTGGTGTGAGAGAAATATATATAAGTATTGGCTAACTGGGCCTATGAAAATATGTTGGATGGGTAACTCTGTTCAAATAGAATATATAAATTCTAAATGACTGAACCACAAAGAAGATAAGCCCCAGTACTGTTCCAACTAAACATTCTCTAGTTTCACTGGTAACTCTTGTCTCTGCTGTTTGTGGATATAGTCAGACCCCACGGTGGTATGGCTACAGAGATATATACTATACATTGAAGCAGTGAATCCCTATTATTTTTCAGTAGCAAAAGAATTATTGCTTTTGTTGTAGTCAACTAAGAACGCAAACAGTAACAGCAACCCAGGAGAGCGGCACCAAGCTATTTGATGGTACACAAAATAAAAATAAAGAGATGCATAAATACATATAATTATAGACAAAAGTCTGCTGAAATGCCAGAACACATCTTTCAATCAAGTCATATTATGCAATATATTATGTGATGGGTTTGTGAAGTGAAATACAGTTCAATAGGATTAAGCTGACAAAAAGATTACAGAAATGCACAGCTTAATCATGCAATAAGCTTAGTTTTTTAGGTGCATTGAACTGATAAGTAATTGATATAGTATTTCATTAGTGTCGGTTCACACACCAACACTACCATGATTTATTTTTTTTATGTCTAGAATAAATCATATAAAGGATGAATTTTAAACATCACAACTTCTTTGATAGATGGGTTATCAGCTGTTGAAGTAGGATTGCACATTAAAAATGCTGTGCAAAACCAATTTATTTTCTCATTTTATAAAAATAACATAGTAAAAGAAACAGAGCTAGATGTATGATAAGCAGTTTATAGGCCTTACTTCTCTGAGCCCAGAAACACATTTTAGCTTCAGTTTCAAAGATAAAGGATCGATAGTCTATAACTGTAAGGTTTACATCTAAAGAGAAACCTGAAGAACTCTGACTGCTTTTCTTTTAGCCTAAAGTGTTTAGAATTAAGTCTTTGAGGCCTGAAGATAATTTTTCTGAGGGCACAATGTTCTTTCTGTAGCACTTGCATAGAGATACGGTGACAAGATGAATTAATGACATGTTTATTCCCTATGGGCATTTCAAACAAATTAGAAGAAAAAATCCTTAATGAGAAACTACCTGTACTGTCTGTCATTTTTTAAAGACACAGATTGGAATAATTGTTTAAGCAGGGGCTAGCTATGCTGCATACTACATAAAGTGGCAGCACATAGCATTTTTTCTAAAAGTGAATGATAGACTAGGTAAGACAATGGAGTGACCAGGAATGAATTACAAAAGATTCAATTCAGGGCTTCATAGAAGAATTGTGACATCATCAAAACCATGAACAAGACATTCAGTATTCTGACTCAGAAGGTTTTCAGTATCTCTGAAGAATAAAGGGTTTCTCATAAATGCACTATTCTATCCCCCGGCCAGTTTAAGTTGCCATTCACCTCACCCTGGGATAACCCATAAGAAAGCCTTGTCAGCATCAGGCAATACATCTTATCAACTGGCTGGAAGAGTCACTGTTGAGTGACTCTAATCACCCCTAAGGAAATATGCACATTGCTCTCCCAACATAGCCCAGTAAATGTAACAAAAGACTGCTAGGAAAAAAGGCTTTTTAATCACTATTTGGTCATATAATGTTCTATACACACTAATACCAAAACATTTTAAGAAAAATCTGTTCCTCTGAATTATGTTCTCTTGCTATTCTCACTGTGTATTTTAAGGCATCTGTATGGCTTACAATGCATATTTTACAAATGTATTTATATGCTTTAATATCCATACAGGATTATTGGAGAGGAATAACAGGGTATACTGCGGTAGCACACTGAATTGGATGAGTGGTAATAGGACAGTGTGATAAACCGAAGGATGAACCTGCTGCTCCTCTTCTGACTCCTAACTGGAGGCTGACAGCTCAGTCAGAAGGAAAAGGTTCTGTGACACAGAGGAGGACAGATGGAGACTTGAAGGCACAGTGATGAAGGTGGCTGTTTCATCTCAGAGTGGCATATATATTTATGGAACAATTGGATAGCTACAAAATATAGAATGTAAGTTATACCTCAAATATTGTCCTAGCAATTTGCTCCAATGATGTTATATAAAACGTAACTAAAAAAGGAATTACCCTGGCTGTAGAAAAGTAGCAATCTATTGCAGTAAGAGCCTCTCCCTTTAGCTCAAGCTATAGAAATTCACATTTTTAGCTATGGAGTGTCCCAGTTCAATCCCTGTCATTGGCCAAGGTGGTGGACATCACAGACACAAAGTATTCTTTCTACTTTTGCTTCAAGGTTCAAGACAATCTTTCACTACTAGGGATTAGGATGACACCATCATGGGGTAGATTAGCCCACATCTACCTACTCTGGGGGTCTTGCACCTCTTTCTGAAACAAATGGTGTGGGCCACTGCAGGGGGCACAATGCTGGACCAAACAGATCATGGGTCTGATCCAGTGTAGTCACTCTTATATTTCTAACAACTAGTCAAACTCTATGGGTAAATATCAGAGGCCTCGTCCTCCAATCCATATACATGAATACGTACTTTCAACAAGTGTAATCATTTTTCTTTTCTTTAACTATTGTCTTAAATTTGTTTGAATGCTCAGTCTTTTACAAGTGCCATTCTTTGTCCATAAACTGTATGAACCTGCAACATCATCACTGGCTTTTTACCTGGGAACATAAGGCTCTGCTGGAGGAGGGGGTATGTAGAGATCCTGGAGTGCTGAACTGTCTCTTTTAGTGGGTGTGCTGATCGTGCTGGATGGTGTAGCAACGCTGCTTGTAGGGCTTCTAGGAATAAGTGGCTGGTTAAAATAAAAAGAGAAAAAAAAACATGGGTATCTATTATATCTAGCATATTCTTATTTTCACATTAAAATTAAAGACAAACTTTACATACACTGATAAAATAAAACCTAAAAATAAATACTTTTGGTATTATATGGTTGTTTTAAACTATCTGAAAAACTATTCATATTAAAGAGAAAGGGATATTCACAAACTATAAAAGGGACATGACCTACGCTTGTGAAACAGACTCCTCCTCATGTCCTTTCTCCTTCCCTCTTGCTTAGTACAAGCTACTCTATTGCCAGTGCCCATAAAAATAATCATGTAGGGACACCACTGGAAGCTTCACTAATGTAAGTTACCCAGAAGCTAGTGACTTGTTTAAACTCTAGAGTTTACAATAAAGGTTCTATAGGTATGTATTAAAAATTATGTCATTTAAATTAAAAAATACCAGTGCTATTATGTAAGAAATATCTGTGAAGTTTCAGTTTTTCTACAGCTTTGGATTCTGTAGCTCTGACTTCATATTTTATAAGCAGAAATATTACGATACAGAGCAAATGGGAGTCTATTATTCTTCACTCTTCAGGGCACATTTCCACCAAATAACACTTCACATGTTTTTTTGCATTTTCTACCCTACCTAAGCCTTAGTCAGGCAGTGAACACCTCCCTTTCAGACTATGCCTGAATTGTAGCTACCACTCCAGCCGAGCTTGGTGTTCTCTCTCTCACTAGCTCTGATTAACAGCCCCATCAGTTCTCACATCTCTTTCTCTGAGTGAGAGAGAGAAGTGCAATGAAGGAAATAAGAGACACACCAGTTTGCTCAGCCTCACAATATTTCTGCTGACTAGCGTTAAGTTTGGGCTTTTATGCTAACTATACTCAAAAAAGAAAGCAAATGCCATTATTTTGATCCATGCTGAGTAATTCTAATATTAAAAATGCGTTGTTTTTTATTTTGTTTTGATTTTAAAGCGCTCGCTCTCTTTCCATTTGTTAAAAATAAATGCCTTGAAGAATAAATCTTACAGGCTTGAAAGTACACAGTGGTCATGACAGCTATGGATTCCTCACGTACATCAGTGCTTTAGGACACAACTTTTTCATGTTGTACTTAGAACAGAAAAGCTATGAGCTCAGGCTAAAAGGACAGTATGCATAGAAGTCACTTCTGCAAGCTCTGTAAAGAATAAATTGTGACAGGTCAATGGGGCACGTCTGTAAAGAGTAATCAGCTCTCCTTCCCCATATATTAATCATGACACCTCTGCAGTGTACCTAGACTACAGCAAACCCTGAGGGTTTAACAACAGACCTTCTTCCAAATTCTGGCCTTCTGTAAGAGAGCAATGAGCTGCTGTCTTCTTGCTAAACCAATTAGACTTTTCAATCTTTCACAATAGTAATTGGATACATCAAAAATTGTCTGCATATTACTGTAGTATTTCTTTTTTGCATCTTTAAATATTGTTAGAATCATGTGTGCCATTTAGGATATCTGAAACATCTTACAAACATGAATGGAAATCCTGTGCCACAGGATATCTTCAAAATGTTATTTGGGGGTGGTATTGTGTTAGACTTCATTCTGGAATTTTTGTTGGTACAATATTAATCTTGCAATACGTTTTTGGAATATTAACTTGATGACTACTTTTAAATCCTGTCCTGCTAACTCTTAGTGATTTTTACCTTTAGACAACGACAAATTGAAGTGTTGGCTAATTTTATTGCTAGTTAGTTATTCTAAAACCACTAGAATAAATGTGAGTCCCTCACAGTTTGAATATGTAAAAAAAAGAAAAAAACAAAACAAACAAACTACAGCCTCCATTTGGGGGAGGTTGGGCAGGGAGAGAAAGACATACAGAGGAAGGAACAGATAAAAGACCATATGAGTATTAAAAACAAGCATGAGCCTGAAATCCGTTTCAGGAATTCTAAAAACCCCTCCTGAACCAAGGCAACAGAAATCTCATCACTGAAGATTTCAACCATGAAAACTAACTCTGAATCCCTGAACCATCTACTAAAGCAAAGTATTTTATTTCCTTTCTAATGGATGCTCAATATGGGAAGTGCCTTTTCAGGCTTACTGAGTGTGATGGGGAGTAAACTTTCCCTCCAGGCCACTGCCGGTTGGCACCCCAGTGGCCTTGATTCACTAGCCTGCAGGTGCAGGGAGGAACTGGCTAAGAGTTTCCCTGTGTGTTGGCCTAGATGACACTCCAGGCCTCATATATGTTTGTGAGACAGACCCAGCTTCTGAGAAAGCTATTTGGTTGCAAACTGGCAGTCCTGCGTCTTCATAGCAGGTGGTACATGAGTCCAAGATTTGGTTAAGGCAATCCAGGTTTATTAGTTGGTTTGCTGTTCAGAATAGTTCTGATAATGGACTCTGGATATTTGATGGGTTCATGAGTCTTTAAGAATGAGAGATTTCAGTCTCTTCACTGTTCAGGTGAGCCAGTGGAAACTCTGATCTTGTCTTGGAAAATGTTATATTCAGTCCATCAGAGACGAGTGTGTGTATATGTGCACACATCCTGCTGACTGGGGTTGGGGGTCTGAAGATAACTTGAGGGAAACCCTGGGTTTCCATGTTGGGCAGCTGAACTTGGGCTATGGTATCAGAGTTGCTTTTTGAATGAATTCTCCAGGGATCTGAGCAACTCTAGTGTCTTGCTGGACAGTAGCTTGTCTAGCTCTCCCAAGATGACATGGTTTTTTTTTTAGAAGGTCAAGAACTGTAAGTAGAGTCTACACCATCAAGCACAAAGTTTGGGAGTAGTGTTCCACAATAGATCTGGAAGTGTCCTACCCTTGCCACCTTTGGGTCAGGCTGTAAAATTCACCTGTTCAGCTTATTCCATAAAAGTAGAGCAGAAGAAAAACCTGGCAGTGTGCATAGAAGTAGAAGCCCACTTTTAAACAAAAGGAATGGAAAAGTGAAACAAATTGTCCCTGCCAGATGTCTGTCGCTTTTTTCAACAGATATGACAACAACAAACCCTTTAAAAATGTGTTCAAATTGGGCCACCTGGCAGTAGCTCAGCAAGCTGGTACTTCTTTGTGGTGGCGGCCATCTTGTGCTAAAGAAGCTCAACTTTCATTAAAAAAAAATTAAAGACTTAAGGTCCTTATGGCTGTGAAGATAACCTTCCAAATGAGAAGTAAAAGCAGCTGATAATGGGATGAAAAGCAGAGCCTGAAAACAGATTGGAACAAGAGCTGTTAGGTATGAGCTGCTCTCACATTCTAGCTCAGTGGGATGTTAAACTTGAGGCCTAATTCTGACAATTCTCAGAATGTTCAGTGTTTAAACATCAGAATTCTGGAGAGAGATCCAAGCATGCAACAAAGGGACTTGCAGAATCTAGAAGAAAGCAAAATCTTTTTCACAACTTCCTCCTATGTTATCAGAAGTGATCTTGTCACTAAGATCCTTATGATAAAGGATACATTAAGACAAGCTGAGGCAGCTTACTCAAAACATTTCATGCACACACATACACACGCTAGTGCTAGACAACCAATGATGAAATACACTGTACTCCCTCCAAATATTTCAACTTTGGTTGTGTCTGGGACTGCCATTTTCACCTAATTGTTTCTCTATCATTGCCTGGAACTTGCAATGCTGCAATCAGTGCCATTTTGTAGACTAGGAGGGAGTGCTCACCTAGTAACATTATTAAAATCCTTCCATCTCCAGAGACCAAACACGTTACCAATTGTATGCCTTGGTCTAATAGTGAAGTTCAAAGTGAGGATGGTTAGAGAAATGGTGATACTGTGTGTGTGTCCACACACAAACACATGTAAACACAGAGAATCATAGTAGTCAAGTAGTAATAAACAAACTCTAGAAGAAAGGTATATAACTTTTAAAAATACAAGTTAAACCAACACAAAGTTTTAGGTAGTAATATTTTTTTACAGTGTCTTCAACAGTAAACAATTGTGTTTTGGTCATAAGAAATAATTTATTGAATAAAACATTCCTAAGAAACTACATTGTTTACACATTTCAGTCTATTTCAGCATGCAACTAAGAAATGAAGAGGTAATGAAACATTGTATAAAAAATTCTTTGTAGGAAATCTGGTCAGAATCCATTTAAACAACACTAGAGAGAGTGCCAAGCTCCTATGTAGTTAAAAGACAACTAGGCAACTAAATATCCTACAGATTACAGGGATTTATTTAAATTTAATGATTAAAACTCTAATTTCATGAATTTAATCACAAATAACTGACAAAAACAGAACAAATGTTATCACTAGAGGAATGCAGAGGCAATATAAGCAAATTAACAAAGCGGGATGGGGGGGAAGGGGAGAATGATAAATAATCAAAGTAGAATTTCCTCTCCAACCTCAGATAAGGAAAAACTTAAAGATCATAAGAACGGCCACACTAGGTCAGACCAATGGTCCATTTAGCCCAGCATCCTGTTTTCCGACAGTGGTCAATACCAGGTGCTTCAGAAGGAATGAACAGAACAGGTAATCATTGAGTTATCCATCCCCTGTCATCCATTCCCAGCTTCTGGTAATCAGAGCCTTGGGACACCCAGAGCATGGGGTTGTATCCCTGACCATTTGGCTAATGACTACTGATATGAGTATTGATGGACCTATCCTCGATGAACTTATCATCTAGTTCTTTTTTGAACTCCATTAAACTTTTCGCCTTCACAACATTCCCTGGCAAAGAATTCCACATGTTGACTATGTGTTGTGTGAAGAAATACTTCCTTTTGTTTGTTTTAAACCTCCTGGCTGGGTGATCCCTGGTTCATTAGTTATGTGAAGGAGTAAATAACACTTCCTTATTCAATTTCTCCATACCAGTCACGATTTTATACAACTCTATCATATCCTCCCTTAGTCATCTCTTTTCCAAGCTGAAAAGTCCCAGTCTTTTTAATCTCTCCTCATTCAGAAGCTGTTCCATACCCCTAATCATTTTTGTTGCCCTTCTCTGCACCTTTTCCAATTAGAAGATATCTTTTTTGAGTTGGGGTGACCAGAACTTTACTCAGTATTCAAGGTGTGGGCACACCATAGATTTATATAGTGGCATGATGATATTTTCTGTCTTATTATCTATCCCCTTCCTAATGGTTCCTAACATTGTTAGCTTTTTTGACTGCCATTGAACTTTGAGAAGATGTTTTCAGAGAACTATCCACAATGACTTCAAGATGTCTTTTATTTCAGCAAAGAAGCTGGAAACTTGAATATGTGACCACAAATGAAGTGAATATGTAACCACAAATGAAGTTCTAAAGCCTCAGAACCTTGCATGAATAGCTACTAAAAATCCTTTACCAACAGCCTTAGCAGTGCACAGAGTAGTACAATACATTATTTAAAAATGAACAAAATCAGTCATCCAAATACTCTAGATCAAAATGGTGATGACTAATAATGGATTAACCCAGAACCATAAATCATAGAAACGTAGGACTGGAAGGGACCTTGAGAAGCCATCAAATCTAGTCCCTTGTGCTGAGGCAAGACCAAGTAAACCTAGACTATTCCCAACAGGTGTTTGTCCAACCTCTTCTTTGAAACCTCCAGTGATGGGGATTTCACAACCTCCCCTGGAAGCCTATTCCAATGTCCAACTACCTTTACAGTTAGAAATTTTTCCTAATATCTAACCATATCTCTTTGCTGCAGATTAAGCCTATTACTTCTTGTCCTGCCTTCAGGGAACACTGAGAACAATTGATTCCAATCCTCTTTATAACAGCCCTTAACATATCTGAAGACTGTTTTCAGGTTCCCCTCAGTCTTCTTTTCTCAAGATTAAACAGGTCCAATTTTTTAAAACCTTTCCTTACAGATCAGGTTTCTAAACCTTTTATCACTTTTGTTGCTCTCTTTTGGGCTCTCTCCCAATTTGTCCACATCTTTCCTAAAGTGTGGCACCCAGAACCGGACATATTACTCCAGATGAGGTCTTACCAGTGCTGAGTAGAATAGGACAGTTACCTTCCATGTCGTGCATACGACACTCATATTAATACGCCCCACAATGATATAAGCCTTTTTCACAATTGCATCACATTGTTGACTCGTTCAATTTATGATCCCCTGTGAACCACAGATCCTTTTCAGCAATACTATCAGCCAACTAGTTATTTCCCATTTTGTAGTTGTGCATTTGACTGTATTTTGCACTTGTCTTTAATCATCTTGTTGATTTCAGACCAATTTTCCAATTTGTCAAGGTCATTTTGGATTCTAATCATGTTCTCCAAAGTGCTTACAACCCCTCCCACCTTGGTGTCATCTGCAAATTTTATAAGCAAACTTTCCATTCCATTATCCAAGTCATTTATGAAAATATTGAATAATACCAGACCAAGGACCGACTCCCTATAGGACTCCACTAGATATCAGAGAGGTCAGGAAAATTCTGGTCAACTCTTGACAAACATTCTAAAGTCTGGATGCTGACTACCCATTTGGACCTGATCCAAAGCTCACTGAAATCAATGAGAGTCTTTCCATTGACACCAATGGCGTGCACAGGGCCCTCGTAGCTTAGCTGAACCCTCCAGAAACATCACTCCCTGCTTCTCTGGTCCCGCTATGAGCTTGTGAAAGAGTCTAGTCTGGATCAGGAGTCTTCAGCAGGTTAGTTCAAAGTGCCTTTGGCCAACAGCATAAGCACATACCAGGGCCTAGAGGTAGGCTTTGCAGGTTATCCCAAAACAGCATGTGGCAGTTACAGCCCCTGCTGCTGCCTATTTTAAATCCCATGAGCTCAAAAATCTTCTTCTTCATTACCTTTCACCTCAGAGGACAAAAGCATACCTTGGAATGATCAAATTGTACTGTGGAGAGCCACTACTAGGGAAGCCCCAGAAATAATAGAAATGGAGAGGTCAGGAAGAAGAATGTAGACTGAAACAGAAGGTATGAGGTACAGCAAACACGCTAAATCTCAGAAGGATTGTTCTAAGGACAGACAAAGTTTGAATACTTTATCAGAGAACTATGCAACTACCTCAAATTGTGGCAGAAATGAAAAACATAGCTTGAAGATAAAACTCCATACCTGACACATATCATTAAGTCTAATGATTGTTAAAAATATGATCATTATGATCTGGAATGTCATTTTAGACTCCACACAATGAACAACAGTAGCAATGGAAAGGGAGTGGGAAAAACAAATCTAGTAAGATTCATGGTTGCATTCATGACATGTTAGCATTTATTATATGATCACATAATAATTAATATTTCCAACTACAAAACACATCTTAAAAAGTCCCAATATTGCAGCTGCCTAATTCAAGTTTTATAAAAAATATACATTGAAAATCCCCGTAATTCACAAATTATGACATGATAAAAATGTATAAAACATAGAACTTTGATAAGCCACAAAAAGGTGGAAAATATTAATTTATGGAGGTTTAAACAGAGAGCCTTCAGGTGTCCTTTGCTGTCAAAAAATTCATCTGTTAAACAGGTACAGAACAAAATAGATGTTTTTTCCACTTCTGATGGACATTATACTTCAAGCTATGCACATGCATGTACACAGGCTGGGACCTCATTATATGATGTTGTGCAATATATAAAGCCATATTCTAGTCAGCATTATTCTGTATGCCGAGTCATATTTTTGCACTCTGGTTTCTCGCATGCCTCAGAGATTTGGCTTTTTTATTTTATTTTACTTTTTTACTTCTCAGAGATATTTTCAGCTTATAATAATTGTGAAAAAACAAATGAGTCAATTTCTGCTAAAAGAAGAAAACCAAATGAAGGAGTCAACAGAAAGTTTCATTTGTTAAATGTCACTTGTGCATTATCAATGGCAAGACACTTACAACAGGAACAAGTTGTGGAAAATAAACATATTTCATTCACAAAAATACGCTTGTGGGACTCGTAGTTTTTCAGATTTGCCAACTGGCACTACCAACAAGCCCTTTTCACATCTACAGACCATGAACTTTTGGTTGATGTATTACAAGTTTAGAGCACTACAGGAGGAGAAAAGTTTTTCAGTGGACAACAGGTGGTTAAGAATATTACCAGGACATGTTAAAAAAAAGCATAAAACTCTCACAACCCCTGTCATCTCCTGTACCGAAATGATTCGTATACAGAGTCATTAGTAGCACTTACACAGTGCTGACGTTGGAGTACTTTATCTAGTAGTCACCCATCTTATTGGCATACTTAATATTTCTCCATTAAATCTTTTATTTTTTATCTTCCTGCAAATTACGAATTTTCATGTTCGTACATACAATTATCAACTAAGCAGGCAGAGGGCAGTTTACTGACTAATGTGTCAATATTATTCACTCTCTGTTAGAACTGTGATTTAAAAGGTTTCAGTTACAACAACCCAATGTAAACGAGCCCCTTAATTTAATTTGCTGAACCATTTAAGCCTCCAAGTTTGATGTGACAACTATGAGATGTTTGCTGATGGAGGTGCTTGCAAAAACTAAATCTCTGTTTCACAAGCAGTGCTTCTTACGTTTTGCCAAGTCTCACTTTCCCCTCTAACCCTCAATATGATTTGATTAATCTCAGAAATCACATTTTGCCTTTTTCTTCTGCTCACTCCTCCTGCAGAAGTGAAATAAAAAGCTAATTTACAAGCGCTAAGTCAATAACTAATTAGTACATCCTCTCCCTACCTGTTGCTACTAATATATCTTATATTTTTTGCTTTCACAAGATCTTGTTTTGGGGTATGGATTTTATTATTGCTTATGTGTGCTGAAATTGTTGAACAGTTTTAGCTTTGAGATGATTGCACACTTATAACATTATCAATTATTTCATGGCATCTTGATATAGCAAATATGTTATGGTTCAAAAAAAGAGACTATGGAAATGCTCCTTTTATCTATTTATGTTAACATCCATTTTTCACCCTCTCCCCATAGTAAGTTTTTCCCACTGCCATTAAACAAAATATCAGCTGTCTGTAAAACTGGCACATACAGATCTTAGGAAACACAAAATAGCAATTTCTAATTGCAAAGTGTAAATTTTGGAGTAAACTGTGTCCTCGACAGTGATATTAGGATTTGTAGAGAAATGAAAATATAATCAAAATAGTATGGATAATTGATGCAGATGTCTGATGCTAATCAGTTAATACTTTTGAACAGCTGTGAGAGTATGGCACATTTTTTGCTTTTATATTAATCAAAATTTGCCATAGCTATTATACACTTATTTAGTATTGAAGCTTTAAAATTGATTTCATCTGGGGCCAACTGGTATTCTGTTTCCCTCTAATTTGTTTAAGTTAACAAGACAGATCTTAGCATTATGCAGATTCTGAAATTTGTCTTACTTATTGTTGAAACTTTTTCTACAGAAAATAATTATCCCTCACTTTAGAAAGCCATGAAGTACCGCAGATATATACATATATATACAAACATGCGAAAATAAGATTCCTGGCTTTTTTTTTTAATGTCATGTCTAATAAGACTATAACATATCACCATGTCATATCAGGTCTGTATTTATAATATTTTAATAGGATTTCAGTTTCTATTAATCAAAATATCCTCAAAAACTACCAGTATTATTATTGTACAATACTATTATTGTAAGAAAAAATCTTTAAAATTTCACTTTAAAAACTGTATCTGCTCTGTGTCGTTCTAAGTATGCTAAATTGTAAACTAAACCCAAATCAAACAAATTAAGAGAGAAGTGAATTTTCATCTCTGCAATATAGTGCCATGTGCACTTGCAAACCTTTTTCATCTAGCGATTAAATTAAGACTTTGAGTAGTGGGTGAATTATAGGCCTCATGCGTGCATGTTGGTGCATGCACATTCATTAGGGCCATCGTTTCAGAAAAAATCATGGAGTGAGGGGCAAAGCTGTGTCACCATCCACACTTCCACCTTCTCACTCAGGCCACAGCTGCTTGTGCGGGGTTAGGGGGCTGGTCCTACTCTCAAGGAGGGCGTGGTGGTGGCCTGGTCCTATCCCAGAGAGATGGGAAGGGTGGCAGGCCACAAGAGGTGTTTCGCACATGGCTGGCCTGGTGCAGGGACCGGGCCTCTTCCCCCTCTTCTCAGACCTGGCCCAGGTCACTGGCCCATCCAGCTAGTGGGGAGAGGCGGTGCTGACAATGGCCTGCCCCCAGTGGCTGCCGCAGGCCTGGGGAAGACACCGCAGCACTGAGTGGTGAGGAACTATGAAAACTGTAATTGCCTCCTCATCCCATAGCAAATGATGTCCCTGATGCACACATCACAGCAGCACAAGCATCTCAACAAGGGAAGGCCGGTGGCTCATGTACACTGCCCTGACATCAGAATCTTCAGGGAAGTTTAATGGAGTCTCACTCCCACGTAAGAGGGCTCATTGAGACCTTTAAAGACTCATGCTCTCTTGCTGTATGAAGCCTAAAGGGTGGAAGCTAATTGCTATCTGATTCCCCACCCAACCTGTCCCTTTGGAGTAGCCTGTCTCCTCTCTCGATTTAACTGCATATTCATGTGTCTCCACTACTGGTATCCCGTATAAAAACCTGCTGTGGGATCTTTAGTGGAAATAGTCTAGTGGCAGACACTTAAGTAGAGTCAGAACAAATATTTAATGAAATGAACAGACAATGTCACCAAAAAATACTACAGGGGAAACAAGGTACAGTCTCATTTTAAGCAATGATGTGTACTTTTCACTCATGGTTATACTGTCAGCATTGATAAAATCACAACTTTCAAGTAAGTACATTCATATGCCCATTATCATGCATACATATTTTCAGTTATATACTCAGATGCTGATAAGCTATTTATTGGTTGAAACTTAATGCCACATTTCCAGTGAGTACTTCATGTTTTAAATGCTAAGACAACTTAATCTTTTTAACAACTACTCAAGTTGAAAGACAATGGTATATTTAACCATGGGGGTGGGGTTGAGGAAAGGAAGCAATGAATGGTATTAGTTGCTTTTATAAACCTGTTAGCATTTTAAATGGCAAAGAAAGCCGCTATCAGCAGTAGCATTTCCATATTTAATTTTCCCTCACACTATGATTTTTTATTCCAATGAACAGTATTAATTTTTTAAATTAGACTATGTTTAAAATAGGATAATAATCTCTCTTAAGAATGCAATTTTTATGCAAGGAAAATAAAGTTCTTCCTTCTTCCTAGATTATGTCCCAACTGAAGTGAAGAGGAAATACGTTATTTTTCAGCTTTCATCAATTGGTAAAATGGTTTAATCAGTCTGGAGATAGATTATTCTGGACTTCCTAAAATTTAATTATTAGGAAATAAAGCTATCACAGTGATGTTTTATACTAAAGTAAAATGCCAAATTTTTGACTAAACTATTTCCATTTTTGGCATACTGTAGTTTTATTAAAAAACAAAAGAAATAAATGGTCAAATTAGACCTTCTGTAGACCAGCACATATTTTAAGTATTAAGGAACTGATCCTTACAAATAATTTAGACATACCTTTGCTCACATGAGCAGACTTCAATGGGACTACTCAGTGGAGTAAAGTCATGCACTTGTCTAAGGTCCTGATCCACAAAATATTTAGGCACATGCTTAAAGTCGTGCACTTGATTAAGTACTTGGCTAAATTGAAAACAAATCATGTTTTTTCTCTATTTATAAAATATGCTGCAATGTAACCTTAAAAAGAATCTAAACTATAATTTAGCAGCTTCCTAACTATGCATAGAAAAATGAATGGGAGCCTTCAAACAATTCATGTACATTAGAAGAATTACCCTGTAGTTATCTGGGATCATTTTTAAATACTTCCAAACCACAAAAGATCTTATGGATTGTCTTTTCATTTTAAAAGGTCTAACTAATGGATTAATTTCAACTGAGCCTATGAGTACAAGCTGTGCAGATATCATTTCACAAACAAGTTTTCAAAGCATACAAGATTAAATCCATATGCTGCTGAGATGAAGCACAATAAAGCATCACTGAGATAATCTATAGTTAAAATGATGGCGTATGACTTATGATTAAGCTTCATTACCTGCAGAGCAAGGGGCTTCCATCTCATATTTTTCAGTAAAGCTGGTGCTGAGGTAAGCATGCTCTGAGGTCGCTTTTTCAAAGTTAAGATAACACCACTCGGATCCTCTCGTAGTGCATTCACCAAATTTTTCAACTGCCACCCCACCTGGTAACCAGCAAAATCATTACAATAAAATTGAGGTACAGTATTCAAGAGGTAATGTTCCCTTCTTAATAATAACATACTTAGGTTTGTGTATATATATATTTTAGAAGATTAACTCTGTAAAACTGTCAAAATTTAAATTACAGTGTTAGAAAACATGCCACCTAAAAATAATACTTATTATGGTACACTAAAATGGATATGTACCATTTCAGCTATTAGAATGAATAAACTACTGCTACTCCATCCTAAACACACAATTTAATCTCATTGTGATTTTTAAACTAATTATAACTGAACACTGATGTATTTCCTTAGAGGTTAAAGGGTTAAAAGGACCTAGCTTCTATCTCGTATAGTCTAACCCATAGTAACATAATATAACTGCACATCTTATGCTTCATAATTACTGTAAACTCTACTAAATATATGTTGCCATACCTTTACTCTTTAAAAATGCTATTATACTATTAATATTACTGTAAACACCATTAAAATATTACTACTTCAGGCAGATGCAAGCATAACAGGGTTCAGTTAAGGCTTCTACTCTTTACAATGCTATAAAATAAATGTAAAAGGCTAGTTAATTTAAACACCACAGCTTTTGAAATTTTATTCTAAATAATTTCATCAATTTAAATTACCATAAATTAATTAATGAAATCTAGCTACTATACTTGACCATCAGTCCAAAAATAAATTTTCCCATTTATATTACTGTACTTTGCAAATATTGTGAAATATGGCACTTGATGAGTCTGAAAAGACTAATTGTCCTTTTCTTCTAAATCCTTAGTAGAATTTTTTGGAATAATTTGTTTTATGTAGCTTTTGAAAAAAGGAATGTTGTTATGGTACACAAGTTGAGTAAGCTTTTCAAAAGTGACTAATGATAGATTTTAGATCACTAGTATGGGGCACCTTAAAGGCATCTGATTTTCAGAGAGCAAGCCCTCAGTGTATTCTAAATAAATAAATAAATAAATAAAAAATCAGGCCCTGTTAAGGTGTCTCAGATTGACCTCCCAAAAGTTGAGGTACCCAAAATCACAAGTCACTTGAAAATCTTAGCCTATGTGTTTAGAAAGCTATTTGTTTTAACATATTTTACATCCCTCAAGTCTGTCTCTCCTTTTAAACATTAATAACTATGTTTTCTCCTAACTTTAAAGGATCATGATTAAAATATTCTTAATTTTGTTATTTTTACAAGAAAATTTTCTAACTGGTATATGAAATTTCCAAATCCATGAAGTAAATACACATAGTACAATGCTACCTATAGCATGCTGCTACTTATGGAAGGATAAGATGGAAAAATATAAAGAAGTGGAGCATTGATGTTGTCCTTCATTATCTAGTACAGCAGTGAAACACATCTGTATGTTGTTTCCCTTTCACTTCAAGGAATTTACTCTTGGGTGCATGAGAACAAACTCAGACTTACTGCAAAACTGGTAACCAAATTTATGCTGCCAAGAAATTAAGTGCAATGCAAGATGCTCAAAATATACATATTATTTAGCTTGTTCATCCATTATGTCAGATCGCACATTGATTTTTGCAATCACCAATTATTTTCAGAGTTGCTGATCTCTGATGAATATGCAATATGCCAATCTAAGTCAGCAACGGTGCCTATGTCAATAGTCTTGAGGCACAGGAAGGCTGCCATCATCATTCTTCATGTGCTACAGTGAACCTAGTCATCCTTTCTCATATAGCAAAATGCATTGCATGAAATGTTAAATTCTCATCTTCTCTCCACCAAGGATGTGTTTGTACAGTACATCAATGTAAACAAGGAAGCAGAACACTGACAAAATTGCTCCTATGGAATCCCTTCTGGACTCCACCCTGGACTTCTAAGCGTGGCTGGAACTTATATATTTACTTCCATGCTTAGAAGTCCAGGGTGGAATCCAGAAGGGATTCCATAGGAGCAATTTTATATATATACCTTCACTTCATATATGTCCTTTCCCAGTGTTTTTCACTCCAAAACCACTACTCATTTTGCTATAATACTTTGAATAAAACTACACATATTCATTTATCAAGTTTTGTAGAATACATTCTCCATCTTGCCATAGTCTCCATTTTACCTTAATAATATGTGTAGCAACAAGAAGGTTACAGAATAAAATTTAAAACTTTTTGTTCTCAGTACTACTATCCTAAGAAAAACCACTTTGTGTGTCCATAATGGTGCTTTCTGATTCACATGGATGTAATCAACATTTTTTGTGTTTTTAAGGACCAAGGAAAGTTACCACCTTGAATATACCTGTAATTTCATTCTCCTTTATGCTGTCAGAAACACTGAATTAAAATTCTCACTTGTTAAACACCCTCTCTCTCCATGTAACCCACTGTTCATTTTAATTCTATAACCTTGTACACCAACTGAAAAGACTTCTGTGAAGGAATCCTGGTGAAGAATAAAGCAAAACTAAGAGTCTTGAAGAGGATGACGTGGTGCAAGTTACAGAGTTATGGCAGTAATGCAAGATTCTTGTCATATAAATTGGAATGAGGTCGCATGAGAGAATCATGCCTTGTGCTTTAAAGCCATCCCCTTTCTAAATATAACAGGCAGAAAGATATATAAACTGATTTTTTGGTTATGCTCGTAGGTTTTTAAAAACTACTTAATGTACATTTTCAAACTATGCTGAGATGAACACTGTCCTGCCTTTCCTGGAGCACTTTCAAATAAATAGAAGATTCTCTAACCTTTGTGTAAGAGTTGCAGGGATTAAAGAAGAACACTGAAAATTATTAGGATTTGTACATTCCAATTTAGATTCTCTAGGGCAAAACCAATCTTACTTGACTAAGATCTTTCCAGTGAAAAATTAGCTATAATCTTCAAATGAAGTCCACCTTCTGCTTTCATTGATGCCCTCGTAAGAATCTCATTTCTGGACCAGTCAGCCCTCAGACTGTTTCATCTTTCTTGAATAGGAAATAACTACTTTCTTGAGGGGAACAAGACAGCTATCAGATTGGCAAGGACAGATTAAGGGAAACTGCTACTCAGCACTGATGATCGCCGGGAAGCATAAACAAACCAATGATCATTATAAGACCTCAGCAAAACAGAATAAAACAGAAGTATAAATATAAACTGAATGATAGAGTTAATTTTATTTTAGCTGAGGAGGGGGGCGGTTAAAAGTAGGAAGAGAAGGGGGAGCATGCCTGAAACTGAAAAATGTCAGAGCAAGCTATCCTAAAGGCACTGGATTAAAGCCCTCTTCCAAATAAACTAAATTTATCTTCCAGGAGATCTCTTCAAGATCTCCCTGCTACCATCACCCCCAGCCATTCCCAATTTCCCCCTTTAAGACTTCAGACGTTCAGGACCCCTAGGAGTCCAGGGCACCCTCATGTTAATGTAGGCCAACAGTGGGATTCTGGTTGGAGACAAGATAGGAGGGTAACTTGGCTACTTGTAGTCAAGCCTTTCTTTGTGTGACACAGTACACATATTTTGTCATCAAAACTGCTTTGTTCTTTTGAGCCTGCTGTTGAGAGAGGTTGGATTGTGTCTTGCAAGGCCTGCCCAAATTCCAAGTAGCTACCCTGCTACTTCACGCAAAGCTAGCTGATTTGCTGCCAAAATTGCTGTTTACTGCTATTCTCATTTATTCACATGGGGAGCTGTGTGAGCAAGACAAGTCACCTCACATTAGACAGGAGAACTAGCTGTCAGTCAAACCACTGAGTACACGTGTATGAACATTGAATGGATCAATTTTGGTGACATTATTGGGACCCTGGTATCTTCGCCCACAGTAGATAATCACATCAGGGAGAGGCAAAGTCTAGCCCATATGACATAATGCCTTTGTACTTTCGGTTTCCCCATCTATGATGTACCATCTCCTTGGTAAAGCAATTTGAATTCCTTAGATAAAATATGTTTCTAATTGCCTCAAGAAAAGAATTAGAAAAGTAAATGAAAAGGAGTCACAAGTGTTACAGTTGTCTCCAAAATTCTGTATAAAGAAGCTCCTTCCAAATTGCCCTAACACACACAAACCCATGTACCAAAAAGAGGCACTTCAGTGCTAATTATTCTGTGGGCTGCATGAGGAGGAACATATATGTATTTCTAACAAGTTAATTCACTTACCACCTAAATTAAATTCAGGGACATTGATTTCTACATTTTCACCACTATACAACACTAAACAGATTCTGTTTCAGTGTGTCTTGTTTTGTTGATCTTGAGGTAAACAACAAACCCAGTCTGGACATCCAACGTTGCTATATGCAAGGTTATGCAAGAATTTCCAGTTTTTATTTTATTATGAGACAAATAATTTAAATGAATATAAATTACACAATATTTTACAAAATAAGCACAGTGTGGCAGAGCTATGTTTGAGCTTTCAAACTCAGCATTGAATTTCCTGATTTCTAAATATTGAATTAATACTAGCTTTTTGTATGGAATTTCAAAATGCATTAATAAAAGTCAGCTAGTCAACATGTAGGATTTGACCAAAGAGCAGAAATAATTTACAAAGCAACAATGTTTTTAGACCACTGTATTTGGTGCATTTTATTATCTTAAATTCTGTGGATTATCCCATGTTCTTTAAAAAGGAAGAATAAGCAAAACCAACAAAAAGACATCAAAGTTTTAGTACTTAGTTAAGCATTCAAGGAAAGGAGAATTTCATTTACAGCAAACTCCTTTATTTGAATACTGTTGAAGGGTTCAAAGCCGGTTTTGTTTGGATAGGATTGCTTGGGTTTGTTTTAACACATTGTATTTTAACTCATGATATGACTTAAGAGGCCTACCTGTCCACTTTTAAAAGTTAAGGTTAATATAAGTAACTTAAAAATAATTTACAACATCAATTTTTTTCAACGTGATCTAATCATGACAGGTCTTTTTAGTTGAAGGCAGACCCCATCGTTTAATTTTGCTAAGTAGAATGCATGTTACCTCTGACTCAGGACGCATTACTCACGTTATAGTTGATTATCTAGAGGTAGAGCCTGTAATGACAGAGACACATAGATCTTTAAGGATGACAAGAACTACAGCTCCAACAAACTCTCCTCTTTGGTATGTGAACCCTGCTTGTAGCAGGTACATTTGGGTTATAGCGTCACCACAGTCTAAATTAATACTTTTAGTCTGAATTCCTATTTTCAGTTGCTGTTAAAATTTGATACAATAATTTTTTTAGCTTGGTCTTAGCCCAGAAACTTTTTTTCACCTCAGAAAGTTAGTAAAATCTTAAGTTGTCTGGATATGAAAAATACTCTGTACCCTGATCATTTAAAAATAGCTTTGTTAAAATCTTCACATTTAGCATGCATGCAAGAAGAGACTGCATCTTCCTTACAGCTTAGCACACTGTGGATACTACAGAAAATAAATAATAGTGCAAACTCCTCCTACAAAATCTTTTGAGATTTCCCCTCTTTATGCCACTTTAGAAAAATTGATATTAGCAGCCCTCTTTTCTTTATCTCCTTTCCTAAAGTAAAATGGGAGAGAGTCTAACTACTCCCTTACCCTCTGTCACCCCCTTTGTCAAATCAAATCATCTGTGGGGCAAAGGACTGTCAGCCTTCGAATCCCTCTTCCGCCCCATCCTTCTGGCATTTTGAAAGAGTTGTGGACTGGGACTGACTTTCTGCTCCTTTAGAGCGCCAGATGGTAAACCAGCTCCCCATCCTCAAAAAGCGATGTCAGCACCTTCTGAAGCACCTGTTCTCATGCATAGTACTACAGGGCAGCCGAGCCATCTCCTCAAAAACATTTACTGGCTCAGCAGAAACATGAGGACCCAAGTGGAGCATTTTTAGGATGCCACGGGATATAGGCAGATGACAGCACTGAATTATCTAAAGTTCCAGAAATTCAGCAAGCATATCTCAAACAACAGAGGCATATGAACTGTTGCATTTTTTTAAAAAACTGGTAGTCTAATTCACATTGCAACATTTATTGGTTGGAGTTAGGGAAGGGATACAGTTCTCAGATAAAATGGATTGGTAAAGGATTTAAAGGAGGTATTCTTTAAAGGAGCAAAAATGGGAGGCTTTGTGACTCCTAAAATTGGCGCGATAGGGAGCCAACCCCTTCCCTCCTACATAGCCTTCCCCCTTAACCTCATTCGAGGGGGTGGGGATGGTGAGGCCCCAGCAGCAAGTTGGCTGGGAACCAGGCTAGGTAAAGGGGAGGGCTTTACAGAAGCCCCACAGGTGTATATCAAAATGATCATGGAATTACCTGCAATATACACTTTTATCTGCTGGGTACTCCCAGACATTTAAGAAAAAAGTTGTAGCCTAATTAAACTACATCCAGAGTCTCCTGTCCTTCTTCTAACATAGCCAGAAAAAAGTGTGTCTAAGGAAGAGGGTTGGCAGTAAGCAATGCCTCCATGAAGGGAGGACTATATTTCTTGCATCTATGTTAACTCGTTCCCAATATACAGAAAAAGAAAAACTGGTGATGTCATTAGATTTTTGCAGGAAAGAAATACCTTCCTTCTAAATATAAACTGTAAGGCAGTGCTGGACAACCTGCGGCCCGGAGGCCGCATGCAGCCCATCAGGGTAATCCGCTGGCAGGCCATGAGACAGTTTGTTTACATTGACTGGCTGCAGGCATGGCCGCCTGTAGCTCCCATTGGCAGGGAACGGCGAACCACAGCCACTGGGAGTTGCGAGCAGCCATGCCTGCAGACAGTCAATGTAAACAAACTTTCTTGTGGCCCGCCAGCGGATTACCCTGATGGGCCGCATGTGGCTCGCGGGCTGCAGGTTGCCCACCACCGCTGTAAGGCCTTCTATACTGTTTTCCTGCTTAGCAAACATGCTGATTCTACCAAAAGATTTAATTAAAAGTTATTGTTGAAGGAAATCAAAGCTCTCATGTTACTACCTTGCTTTAATTTTTCTTGTGACAGATCAAAAGACTTCCTTCAATATTTGTGAGAAAAACTGTGTGTGTGGTGGAGGGGAGGGCTCCATTCACACAAATAGTTTTCAGTTATTTACACAATCCAAAAACTCTTTAACAAATTATTTGAATGGTCAGATTGCTCTCCTGACAATGAATACAAAATTAATAATAATTATGCATGAAACACTACATTGCATCTACGAAATTATTACCCAAATAATTAGTAACCTGCTGCTCAGTTAAAATGGTCTGATGTACAGTCATCCAGGTTATGAAACAAAATATTAAACAAAAGGAAGCATTTTTATTCTGCCAATGGTTGAGCTGGTAACATGACCTTAAACTATCTGTCATGAGGGTTGGTAAATACGCAGACTGACTCCCCCAAAAGAGGTCAGAGGGGAAGGATATCAGCTGGTAGTCATGTGAAAATCCAGAAAGAATGAAGCAAACAATAGGTTCACCTTTCCTCCCTCCATCCCTTCTGAAGACACTGGAAAAGAATAGAATGCTTCAGCACTATCTCCTCCAGAATACTTTATAGGGTTTGGAAGGGATGGATGCCTAAACTTTAAAGAAGCATCAACAGATTCCAAAATTCTGATTTTTTTCAGGTTAGCTCGTCACCAGTAATGAATAATAAATACTCCACACTTCTATAATATTTTTCATCCAAACATCTATGCTTATACACCCTATGATTCTGAATGAGGAATACATCACTTGAAGAAGTTTGACTTTGAAATAAAGTTAAATATGATTTTAAAAGTCTGTACTACACATGCACAGTGTTAATTTTATTATTAAATCTAATCATAACCAAAAGAGTGAAGGCCTCAAATAACACCACCACTCCAACAAAGCTTGCATATAAACTATATTGAAGTAGATCACATCTTTTCATAGAATCATAGAATATCAGGGTTGGGAGGGACCTCAGGAGGTCACCTAGTCCAACCTGCTGCTTAAAGCAGGACCAACCCCCAACTAAATCATCCCAGTGAGGGCTTTGTCAAGCCTGACCTTAAAAATATCTAAGGAAGGAGATTCCACCACCTACCTAGGTAACGCATTCCAGTGTTTCACCACCCTCCTAGTGAAAAAGGTTTTCCTAATATCCAACCTAAACCTCCCCCACTGCAACTTGAGATCATTACTCCTTGTTCTGTCATCAGCTACCACTGAGAACAGTCTAGATCCGTCCTCTTTGGAACCCCCTTTCAGGTAGTTGAAAGCAGCTATCAAATCCCCCCTCATTCTTCTCTTCCACAGACTAAACAATCCCAGTTCCCTCAGCCTCTCCTCATAACTCATGTGTTCCAGTCCCCTAATCATTTTTGTTGCCCTCCGCTGGACTCTTTCAAATTTTTCCACATCCTTCTTGTAATGTGGGGCCCAAAACTGGACACAGTACTCCAGATGAGGCCTCACCAATGTCGAATAAAGGAGAACGATCACGTCCCTCGATCTGCTGGCAATGCCCCTACTTATACATCCCAAAATGCCATTGGCCTTCTTGGCAACAAGGGCACACTGTTGACTCATATTCAGCTTTTCGTCCACTGTAACCCCTAGCTCCTTTTCTGCAGAACTGCTGCCGAGCCATTTGTCCCTAGTCTGTAGCGGTGCATGGGATTCTTCCATCCTAAGTGCAGGACTCTGCACTTGTCCTTGTTGAGCCTCATCAGATTTCTTTTGGCCCAATCCTCTAATTTGTCTAGGTCCCTCTGTATCCTATCCCTACCCTCCAGCGTATCTACCACTCCTCCCAGTTTAGTGTCATCTGCAAACTTGCTGAGGGTGCAATCCACGCCATCCTCCAGATCATTTATGAAGATATTGAACAAAACCGGCCCGAGGACCGACCCTGGGGGCACTCCGCTTGATACCGGCTGCCAACTAGACATGGAGCCATTGATCACTACCCGTTGAGCCCAAATTAACAAATTAACAACATTTGTTTGTTAACCTCCTAGTGCTTTATAAACATTTGTTAATTAAATATCATTATGCTTTTGTGAAGTAAGCATTGTTATGCTCATTTTACAGATGGGTAAACCAAAGTACAGAGAAATTAAGTGACTTTCCCAAGAATACAAAAAGTCATGAGCAGAGCTGATAATAGAATCCAGGTGCGTACTGACTCAGAGTACCCCACTCTTGTCATAAATATAAAGGGAAGGGTGAACACCTTTAAAATCCCTCCTGGCCAGAGGAAAAACCCTTTCACCTGTAAAGGGTTAAGAAGCTAGGATAACTTCGCTGGCACCTGACCAAAATGACCAATGAGGAGACAAGATACTTTCAAAGCTGGAGGGGGGGAGAACAAACGTTCTCTCTGTCTGTGTGATGCTTTTGCCAGGAACAGAAAAGGAATGGAGTCTTAGAACTTAGTAAGTAATATAGCTAGATATGCGTTAGATTCTGTTTTGTTTAAATGGCTGATAAAATAAGCTGTGCTGAATGGAATGTACATTCCTGTAACTTAAGGTTTTGCCTAGAGGGATTCTCTATGTTTTGAATCTGATTACCCGTAAGGTATTTACCATCCTGATTTTACAGAGATGATTCTTTTACTTTGTCTTCAATTAAAATTCTTCCTTTAAGAACCTGATTGCTTTTTCATTGTTCTTAAGATCCAAGGGTTTGGGTCTGTGTTCACCCATGCAAATTGGTGAGGATTTTTATCAAGCCTTCCCCAGGAAAGGGGGTGTAGGGTTTGGGAGGATTTTCGGGGGGAAAGACATTTCCAAGCAGGCTTTTTCCCTGTTATATATTTGTTAGACGCTTGGTGGTGGCAGCAATAAAGTCTAAGGGCAAAAGGTAAAATAGTTTGTACCTTGGGGAAGTTTTAACCTAAGCTGGTAAAAATAAGCTTAGGGGGTTTTCATGCAGGTTCCCACATCTGTACCCTAGAGTTCAGAGTGGGGAAGGAACCTTGACAGCTCTACACACTAAAACAACATTTCCTCATCATTCCATTCACTCACTCACCTGGCAAAGGTGACCAGAATAAGGAAAACAGCCTTAAAAGAAAGTAAATGCTGAAGCAGCCTGCCCAAAAGGGACCTGCAAGGCAAAGTCTAGGTGCTGCTGAGGACTGACTGGATGAACCACCACTTTGTAGAGATAATGGGGAAAAACTTTTCAATTTAGGGATGTGGAGCAATGTCCCTGTTCTCAATAAGGCCTTGAATAGCAACTGTAACAGAGGCATGCAAATGTGGAGCACTGATGCTGATACCTTTGCTGAAGCCTGACATTAGAAAATCCAAAACATGCCAGAAGGAGCGTAACAGGGCAGAGATGTTCCCTGACTCAACCAGGCTGAAAAGATCCAATAAATCCTAAGATTACATGAGGTAGACATTTTCTGCTGCTAACTAAGCAGTCTGCCACTATGCTAAAGAAATCATCCCTTAGGAAGCAACTCCATTCAGTAGCCACGTAATCATTTGTGTATGGGGCAAGTGGGAGCAGTGCACTGGCCCCTGAGAGAAGATTCAAGTTCTCTGCAAGCATCTGGGAGGAAGAGAGAAGTTTCACAGCTCAAATCAATAAGGGGACTAGTTATAAAAGGGATGGGGATTAGATTTCTGACACTCATCAGGTGTGAGAACCAGGGGTGCCAGGGCCACCACAGAACTACCAGAATCCAAAATGAGCCAAACCCAAGGGACTAAGGCCCAGATCCACAAAGGGGTTTAGGCTCTAACTTTCACTGATTTCAATGGCAGTGAGGAGCCTAAACACTTTTGTGGATCTGGACTTAAGTCCACACAGGCTAAGTAGCAGCCCAATAACTGAAGGTTGCTACTGGGAAGAACCAGGGAGGAGGCCCTGACAGTCAACAAAGTGCTCAACAAGAGTCTGTCTAGGGAAATGAAAGTTTTCATAGCAGAGAGTTCAGGATCAGACCAAAATGGGGGTGCTGGAAAAGATAACTCTGCTGAAACTCCTTAAGGCAAGAGGTTGAAAGAGCTCAAACAAGGATAAGGGTACAAACGTCCACTCATGACAAAGACTGGAGATCAGCATCACTAGGATCTTCACATATACACCCGGTGGGATGGGGGAGAAGGGAAGACAGGCCAACTGGAAAGGTAATGAATTGATAATGGGTCTTCCTGTGGGTGTCATGAAGGAAGCACCAGTTGTCATATAGAATGCAGATATGTAAACAGGCATTTTTCAGGTCTGTACAACAGACCAAGAACCACCCCTTTGTAAGAGCAGATGCTTAATCTCTGACAGAGGCTTGAGAGGAACCAGGAAGGTTTCAATCTTGGACTGAACTCTATTGAGTACCCCTGAGAAAATACAACCCTAACACAAGCATCCGATGAAACATCAGCAGATGGCTTTCCACAGTGGTGGAGCTAATGTTCCACAGCAGTTGGGGGGTGGTCCTGGCCTGATTGCTGTAGGGTTGCTTTGGGAGATCAGGAATAGGAAGGGAAGTGACTGGCAGTATTCTTTTTCTTCTCTATTTCCCCCCTTCATTATAGAGAAATAAAGGGGGAGGAAGAGAGGCAGAAGGAGGGAGAAAGAACGAACTCCGGTGATTATTCCAAAGGGGGCAAAGCAAACTAAAGCAATCATGTCTGGCAGAGGCTTATATCCTACAGGGGCAGGGTCTCAGGTTTTCCTCCTTGCTTCCAGCTAGTGGCACCATAGTACCATCTGGCCATGACTCCTATGTCATAATATGAGAGAAGAGATAGACATATGAAAATTATCTATGTATATGTATACACATACAAATGAAAAACGAATATGTCTAAATTTGTTTAAAAAGGCAAGGTAGCACCTTCTTCTGGAGATCTAAACTCAAACTGAGCCCAGGTCAAAGATTAAGTTAACTTGATCCTCCTAACCCACTTTCTCAAATTTTTGTCCTTTCATGTAACGCCACTATGCAGTTTATCATGGTTAAATATCTTTGTTCAGGAGGAATGGTAGTTAAACAGCAGTGAGGCTGCAGATCAGGACTGAAGTCGAACAACATTGTGTAATGTGTGTAGTACCTGTCAACTGGATGCTTGATTGACAAATTCAAAGCATAAAGGTGTTCAGAAGTATCGAATCCCAATAGAGCAGGGGGGCGGAAAAAACCTCCCAAGTACAGAGTCTCTTAGTTAGGTAGAAAATTGTGACCACTGTATTCTTACTTGTTAAGCACCAGCACTATGCTCACTTCTGTAGACAACACAAAGAGACAGTCTTTGCCCCAAGCATCTTACAATTTAACTTTCTTAAATACTTTAATTATTTTACCTCAACATTTTTATTATATATTTATGTGGTGACATTATATGTACATGGTATTAGAGAATCATCTCCAGAGAACCAATATCTAATTCTTTTGAAAAATTCATCAGCATTTTGATTTCAAAAAGCAACACAAATTCCCAATTACCACTATTTTGGTATGATCATCACACTCTGTACCGCAGCAACACCTTGTAATACTTTACACCATAAGCCATCTAACAGTTAGGAACTACAATATTGTGCCATCACCTGATAAGTATTAGATAGCCCACACCTTCACAGTCCTGGAAGGTTCTTCCAATGCTTTTGCTGATGATTTATAGCATTCTTAGTGCAAATTCATATAATGTGCCACATCCTTAGGGGATAATTTATGAAAAAGAACCGACTTTTTTTCTTGTAATAAACACTATTACTTGAAGTCAATATGTAGCACAACCTAAACGTTTGTACAGTAACACACATTATTAGTACTCTACATTTATTCAGAAGTTTCTGTACAGAAAAATCCCAAATGAGTTTACAGACTAATATAGATAGATAGATAGATAGATAGATAGATAGATAGATAGATAGGAATCATTCGGTGGAACACAGCAGCTGCCCTCAGGCATGACCACTATAGAACATTTTTTCCAAAGGAAAGGAAAGGGGAGAATCCCTAATCTACTTAAATAGTAAACAAAACAAAATATCTAAATTACAAAGGTAAATTACAGCAGAATTATACACAACAGAGTTGTCCATATTGGGATTCAGCCAGGACAATGGGATTAATGAGAAACACACTTATAAAAAATGCTATTGGATATATTAAATGACTACACCTGGTCAGGATCTCTGTTTTACATCTCATTTGAAGGAAAAGACATCCAGGAGAGTGCAGTGGTCCCAAAGCAATGCCAAGGCTCCAGTCATGTACTGACTGAGGGGGAAGAGGGTTTCCAACTGTATCACAGTCAGCAATTCCTTCAGTTCTTTCCTCTAAAGATCTCCAATCCAGTTCCTGACCAAGTCTGATTTTACTTAGTTTCGCTCTCATTTTATATACACAAATGCCATATTTACATATAATGGCATTCATGCTCATCACAATGGTGTCTGTTCAGCTGACATTGCTAGCAGGGGTTATGGTTGGAAGTAATGACTGAAGGATAAAATGGAAAAGAAATGAAGTAGAAAGATATATAGAGCAACTGCACAGATGGGCTGGCCGAAGATCCACAAGCCCCTTCTTAAAATTCTGCCAAAATGAAGGCAAGCTTGAGATAATTTCGATGCCTCTGATGGTTAATGCGAAATCCATTCTGTCAGTGATGATTTATCCCCAGGGCTGCCGACCTAGCTATTGTTCTCTTCTTTTTTCTTTCATGGATTCTTTGGAACAAACCGGATTCCACCAAATGATAGGTATTTTCAAAAATTACTGCTGAGGAGACACCACCTCTTTGATCTCTTATAAGGCCTTCACACTACCTCTCTTCAAATTACCAGTTGAAAACTATATATATATATATATATATATAGTTGAACATGGTATATTATGACTATACTCAAATTTTTTTTCCTGAAGGGTATTTCCAGCAAAGGGCAGCTTAATACAGGTGCATTTGTTAAGTAACAAGGCCTCTTCCTTGTTAGTTACATGAAAGGGTGTTTGTTCACATGTGGAAACAAATGAGTGAGATTTGTAACATACACATCTCTGGTGCACATGATTGATATCTATCATCCCTCTCTCTCTCTGTATATATATATATAAAATAAAAACATCATTTTTATAGAATGTCTTATATAATGTCTTTTATATAATGTTCCTGACAGATTTGAAATTCCTTGTACAAACTTAAATTGAAATACAAACTGTATGCAGAGATAATTTAATTTCAAATACTTTAGAGGGTGTGTGTGAGGGGGACACCACTATTTAATACCTTATACCCATATTATGTAACCATTTAGGAAACTAAGAATGAGGTATCCTACTGAAACTTCAGGAGGAATTAGGAGGGCAGAATCCAATCACCTAAGCTGAAGTTTAGACCTGGATCGACAGTATCCTGGCGAGCGGTGGTCTATGACAGGGGACTCAGGACAGAGTTCTGAAGTAAACTACAAGACCATTTCCATAAAATAACGTGGGCTTGACATTTAGCATTTTTGAAGAGGCCTGAAAAAGCATTTGGCTGCAACATCCTACCACCCCTAAAAACAATTGATTCCTGTCCTCCAATATCAAACCATGATGCACAGGACTGACCAGAGGATTTTCAGAAGGGTTAGAAAGATGACTTCTTTGGGATATGCTCCTGACTCATCTTTCATAAAAGCATGTGCATATGATCAACAGAAGAAGTAGATCCCCATTCCTTGTTCCTTTTGAACCTTCATGATTTTTGTTGCATTATTTTGTGTGTTCTTTATATGGAAAAGGACTAGAAACTTTATGTTTAAATGTAAGATAAGATGCTTCTTTACATTTCTATTTCTAGCCAAATTGATTTTTTAATTGCACCTGCATTATCAAAGCCTGATGGATGCTGTAGTCCAAGGTGCTATAGACTCGATGTTTAGAACTCTCAGGCAGACTCCCAATACTCCACTAACCCGACTGGGACCAAATTTCTTTTTTGAATTATTTCCCTCAAGGCCAGATTTATAAGGCTTTGAGCTAAAGCACTTTCATTAAGGAGAAAAACTGGCTTTGAAACCTAGACCTTGAGAGGTCTTCTATCCAGTCCCCTGCACTCAAGGAGGACTAAGCATTATCTAGACCGGGGATTCTCAACCTTTTTCTTTCTGAGGCCCCCCCAACATGCTACAAAAACTCCACGGCCCACTTGTGCCACAACTGTTTTTCTGCACATGAAACCCAGGACTGGCGTAAAGGGGTAGCAAGGAGGACAATTGCTCAGGCTTTGGCTTCAGCCCTGGGTGGTGGGGATAGGGGCCCTGGGCTTCAGTCCCATGCAGCTTTCCACCCTGGGCCCCAGCGAGTCTAACACTGGCCCCAAACCCCTGGTTAAGAACTGCTGACAGGTGTTTGTCTAACCTGCTCTTAAAAACCTCCAGTGATGGAGATTCCACAGCCTCCCTAGGCCATTTATTCCAGTGCTTAACTACCTTTACAGTTATGAAGTTTTTCCTAATGTCCAACCTAAACCTCCCTTGCTGCAATTTAAGCCCATTGCTTCTTATCCTACCCTCAGAGGTTAAGAAGAACATTTGTTCTCCCTCCTCCTTGTCACAAGCTTTTATGTACTTGAAGCCTGTTATGTCCCATCTCAGGCTTCTCTTCTCCAGAGTAAATAAACCCAATTTTTTCAATCTTTCCTCATAGGTCATGTTTTCTAGACCTTTAATCCTTTTTGTTGCTCTTCTCTGGACTTTCTCCAATTTGTCCACATCCTTCCTGAAAGGCGGAGCCCAGAACTGGACACAATAGTCCAGTGGAGGCCTAATCAGCATGGAGTAGAGTGAAAGAATTATTTCTTGTGTCTTGCTTACAACACTCATGATAATACATCCCAGAATTATGTTTGCCTTTTTTTTTTTTTTAAAACACACTGTTGACTCTCATTTAGCTTGTGATCCACTATGATCCCCAGTTCCCTTTCAGCAGTACTCCTTTCTAGGCAGTCATTTCCCATTTTGAATGTGTGCCTTCCGAAGTAGAGTACTTTGAATTTGTTCTCATTGAATTTCATCCAGATCATTTTGAATTTTAATCCTATCCTCCAAAGCACTTGTAATCCCTGCTAGCATGGTATTGTTCACAAACTTTTTATAAGTGTACTCTCTATGTCATTATCTAAATCACTGATGAAGATATTGAAGAACTGGACCCAGGACCAATCTCTGCAGGATCTCACTTGATATGCCTGTCCAGGTTGACTGTGAAGCACTGATAACTACTCTCTGGGAATGGTTTTCCAACTTGTTATGCACCCACCTTATAGTAGCTCAATTTAGGTTGTATTTCCCCAGTTTGTTTATGAGAAGGTCATGCAAGATAGTATCAAAAGCCTTACTAATGTCAAGATATACTACATCTACTGCTTCTGTCAAAGAAATCTGTTAGGTTGGTTTGACATGATTTGTTCTTGACAAATCCATGCTGACTGTTACTTATCACCTTATTATCGTCTCCGTGTATGCTAATCGATTGCTTAATTATTTGCTCCATTATGTTTCTGGTTACTGAAGTTAACCTGACTTGTCTGTAATTCCTTGGGTTGTCCTTATTCCCCTTTTTATAAATGGGCACTATATTTGCCCTTTTCCAGTCCTCTGGAATCTCTCCCATCTTCCATGATTTTTCGAAGATAATCACTAATGGCTCAGATATCTCCTCCGTCAGCTTCTTGAGCATTCTAGGATGTATTTCATCAGGCCCTGTTGACTTGAAGACATGCAACTTCTTTAAGTAATTTTTAACTTGTTCTTTCCCTATTGTAGCCTCAAATCCTCTCTCATTTTCACTGGCATTCACCATGTTACATGTCCATCTGCTATTAAACTAAAAGTCCTTTAGCACTTCTGCCATTTCCACATTTTCTGTTATTGTTTCCTCCCGCTCCTCGTTGACTAATGGGCTTACCCAGTGCTTGGTCTTTCTCTTGCTTCTACTGCATTTGTAGAATGTTTTCTTGTTACCCTTTATGTCTCTAGCTACTTTAATCTCGTTTTGTGCCTTGGCCTTTCTAATTTTATGTTTTCATGCTTGTGCTGTTTCTTTATATTCATCCTTTGTAATCTGACCTAGTTTCCAATTTTTGTAGGACTCTTTTTTTGGTTTGAGATAATTGAAGATCCCCTGGTTAAGCCAGGGTGATCTCTTGCCATACTTCCTATCTTTCCTATGCAGTGGGATAGTTTGTTTTTGTGCCCTTAATAATGTCTCCTTGAAAAATTGCCAACTCTCTTGAACTGTTTTTCCCCTTAGAATTGCTTCCCATGGGATCTTATCTACCAACTCCCTGAGTTTGCTAAAGCCTGCCTTCTTAAAATCCATTTTCTTTATTGTGCTGTTTCCCCCTTGCTATTCCTTAGAATCATGAACTCTAGCATTTCACGATCACTTTCACCCACACTACCTTTCACTTTCAAATTTTCAACCAGTTCCTCCTTATTTGTCAAAATCAAATCTAGAAGAGCCTCTACACCCTAGTAGCTTTCTCCAACTTCTAAAATAAAAAATTGTCTCCAATACTTTCCAAGAACTTGTTGGATAATCTGTGCCATGCTGTGTCAGTTTCCCAACAGATGTCTGGGTAGATAAAGTCCTGTGCTTTGGATGATTTTGTTAGTTGAACTGCAACAGCTGCTTTTAAAAAATGTGAAGGAAGCTAAGGTTTTCCATAGGAGGAACAAACAAAAACATCAGAGGACCACTCTATAACTAGTAATGGAGAACAAATAAATAAATGGAAACTCAAACTAAACAACTGATATTGTCCTTTTAGCTCATACAACACAGAGATATGGATGAACTAGAACAGAATATGCAAGCATAATCCATCAGTGTGGAACAACAACAGATGCTGGGTTCTACTGGGTAGGATCTTTGAAGCTTATAGTATAGGTCCAGACAACTTAAATTTCACTCAACTTCAAAAAATTTAACTTCTTAAGCATTGAGAAGGTCTGGGAAAATGAAAGTGCATTACATGTAACAGCATGTACCACAATACAAATGTCTGTGAGGTGATTATTATTATTTTCTTAACACAATTTGACACTTCTCTGCTCATACTGTAAGCACTGTATTTTCACCCCAACAAGAATTTTTAAAGCAGTTATGCAACATATTTGTTCCATCTGCAACAAAATGAAAAAAAATTATTAAAATCTCTTAATTTCAGATAAGTGAGTGGCTTTGTTCCTAATGCCCAAATCGTACTGCTAGCTTCTGAGAAAGGCTCTTTTCCACACAGGCTATGTTCAAATTACAGGAAAACTGGGATTACTCCTCAGAACAGCTCTTTAAAAAGTAGTGGAAGAGAAACTTGAATGTACACTGAACTTAGCTCAATACTAACACTCTTTAATTTTATGAGGGGATAGCTGGGCAGGTATTAAAAACTCACTATATGCCTATCTCCAAAACCAAAAATAATCAAATGTTTTACGTTGCATGAAAGTATAGGATAGTTTACACTTTGATTAAACCTTCTAAGCCACGAGGGATTTATTATTAAGAATGTGTCAGTTTTCTGTGTGAAGACATGAAGCAACTTCCACAGCCACTGTTGACTTGGCCAATGTGATCCAAAAGGATTTTCCCATATTAGAGAGACCAACATGCTCTGAGAGAGATAGATATTATTATTATCTATGTACCACCTAGCTCCAAGTTAAAGTTTAAACTGTAACTGTGTGTAGTAAGTACATAGGAATTATTAGCCACCACATAAGACTGTCCACCAGTGATATACCTCAGATACATCAATGATATTTTCATTCTCTGGACAGACAACTTAAACTCCCTCATAGATTCCCACCACAACTTCAGCAATCACCATCCATCCATCAAACTCTCTCGAGAACATGTCCACACCAGCATCAACTTTCTGGACACCAAATCAGCTTCAACAATGGAACCCTACAGACACTGATATGCAGATCACCACACCTACCTTCCTAGACCCAGTAACCACCCCAAACACAACAAGAAATCTGTTATCAACAGCCAAGCACTCTGATACCATAGAATATGCTCTGAGGAGAAAGTCCAGGATATACACTTTCAACTACCTTCTTCAAACAAGGACACTCCACTAGAGAAGTAGATCACATCATGGAAGAGGCCATCCCAAATAGCCCAAGAGAACCTGCTTCAAGACAGAAATAAAATCCCTTCTGACTGCAAATCCCTAGTTGTCACCTACCATTCCACACTGGAACCCATATGGGGTATCATGAAACAACAACAACGCATACTCAGTGGGGTCCCATCCTGAAATAAATCTTTCCTAAACCCCCACTTCTGGCCTTCAAACAACCCCTGACTTGCCCATGCTCAATATCAGAAGAAAGATCCCCACAGAGCAGGACAAATCAACTCAAAGCAGCAACAGATTCTGCCACAACAACAGTGCAGACATATCTTCACTGCTAGAATGAACAATATCCCCCACAACACATCTTTCAAGATTCATGGACCCTGCACATGCCTATCACAACAACGTGGAATACCTCATCCAGTGCACTAAATGACCCAACAACAATTATGTAGGTGAAACCAGACAATCTCTACACTCTCAAATGAACTCACTGGAAAACGAAGAAAGACAAAAACACTATCACCTGTGAATGAATGCTTTTCACAAAACGTCAGTCTATATCTGACCTCTCAGTCCTCATCCTCAAAGAAAATCTGCACAATACTTTCAAAAGACAAACCTGAATGCTTAAATCCATTACTTTACTCGACACCAAAAATCATGGACTGAACAGAGACACTGGATTTATGGTTTGTTACCCACTAACCCCCTTTTTTTGTCCTATGATTGCAGAGGTGTTAACAGGGCATTCTACTTTGAATGATCCCTTAAAATACCTAAAAAAAGAAAAGGAGTACTTATGGCACCTTAGAGACTAACAAATTTGTTAGTCTCTAAGGTGCCACAAGTACTCCTTTTCTTTTTGCAGATACTGACTAACAAGGCTGCTACTCTGAAACTTAAAATACCTGTTAAGTACTTAGGCTAAACAATCTGTTCCACCTTGCATTTTACAGTGAGGCTGGGAGTTCCTTTCCCAGACCTGAAGAAGAGCTGTGTGTGGCTGGTAAGTTAGTGTCTCTCTCACCAACAGAAGTTGGTCCAATAAAAGATATCACCTCATCCACCTTGCCTCTCTAATGTCCACTAATTAGTTCAATTTGCCCTAGTTTTTGACATCCATTGGTAGACACAGTCAGAAATGCTAGTACATATTTTCTGATGAGTTTTTGCTAATAAAAATACATAAAATATAGAGATCTACTGTTACACATCAATTCAACCTTTTATCAGAACTGCATATAATATGCGAAAGACATTTCCAAATTATAGAAAATACTTCCACTTCACAGGAGATTAACAATCATCAACTACTCAGCTATCCTCCACTCTCAGTAGATACTCCTGTGGTTTCTCCCTTACAAACCTACAATATAGTTTTACTACAGACATATCCAAAATTCTAGAGGTAACAGTGAACAATAATAGTTCACCTGAGAGATATCAACAACCTTTCTCCCAAGACTTTTTGACTGATCAAGAGGGTGTAAGAAGGGTTGTCTTGGAACATGCTTGAATAATAAATATGAAGTTGTTTGAACACTGGTACATTATACACATTCTGCTAAGTTTGGTTTTTTTAACTTTTGTACAAGAAATATTTTAGGCAAAAAGGCATTTTATGGAAATTAATACTGGAATTTTCAAGGAAACCTAAGGGAGTGAGGAGCCCAAAATCCACTGAATTTCAGTGAGAGAGATGGGCATCTAAACCTTAGAATACTTCAGAGATCCCAGCCTTCAATAGTAAGGCAAAATATTGTATTGATGGAACTCTGCTGTAGCTATTTAATTTCAGTAAACTACAATAAACAAGGAAGCTTTTCCGAATTGCAAATTAACATTTTCTAAACTAATTTAAACTTCATTTTTAACGTTAATAAGAATATTTAAATTCTAATGGTTATGCCAGAAAAAAATGGATTGTGTTATATTATGTAGGTTTCATAGCAATATAGCATAAAGAATCATGACTCTCACTTAAGACCTTTTGATTCCAGTGCCAATTTCAATAACCATATGCATTAAATACCAGCACTTGCACAGAGGATGCCAATAAAGAATGGTTTGACATTCAGCATAAGAACACATTAATTGGAACATGTATCATGAAAATAAGCATGAATAAGTCATTTATCTTGCTTTGCCAGTTTGTCATGCTGTTTACTTTAAAATCAGCAGACATTTGCAAAGAAGAAGCTTTCTCAAGATTAAAATACTGATTTTGTGTCAGGAGTTAGCTGAAAATCTTGTTCATTATGCAGAGTTATAAATTAAATCTTCTTTTCCCTAATATATATACATTCTCATATTGACGCAGGAAAATTAGCATTGAAAATGTAGTATTGATTTTTAAAAACATAAGCAAAATGTATTCAACATTTTGCTCAATTTTTCACTTTATGCTAAAGTTAAAAGGAATCTTTTACGTAAAATTAAGTTTAGGTTTCCCGCATGCAAGGTACCAAATTAATTACAATTATAGGTTAATAATATTTGTCTATAGTTCTATTGTAAATCTCCAATGACTTGGTAATAATTATTTAAACCTTAAAGAGGGGTTTGAAAAGGACTCAGGATTGATAAATTGATAGGTAAGAGATGATCTACAGAGGCATGCTGAAAAATAGAACCACCAGTCTCAATTGTCTAATAATATAATAAGTGAGAATAAACAGATGCTTAAAAAAACAGAAAGGCTGGAAAATCCAGTGTGTAGGATCCTCAGAAACCTGAGCTTCCAAATGAGGAAAAAGCTGAAAGTATAATTGATCTATTTATCTGTTTTCAGAGAAAAACGGCTTGCCACAATTAGATTGCAAGTTCTTCAGGACACATATCAGCCTGTTCAGTAATTAGCACAGTAGGGTCTGATCATGGCCAGGGACACAAAATAGAATATATTTTGAAGTGAACAGGAGTATTGAATACCACCGACAGGATGATAGATGCTTATCATATTGTAAGTTTCTAATCACCAAAATAAAGAAAAAATCCTGGGTGCAGTGAGACCACAAATAAATAAATAAAATATATCTATATAATCACTGCACCCATGATACTCTCTCTCTCTCTTTCTCTCTCTCTCTCTGAGAAACAGAAAGAGAAAATATGTAATAGAAAAGATCCTGGGTGCAGTAAGGCCACAAATAAATATTTTTAAAATTTGCATTTAATCGAAATCTAGTTTGTAGGAGATAAAACTCAGACTTTTTTTTTGCCTCCACAATATCGTTTGAAGCAATTGTCACTTTTAGCATTGTAGCCAAATGGGCTTTACATATTTTCAACACTCCAAAATACATACATATGGATCAAATCTTGTGGGTCTACAAATCCAAGTCAAATGGAGGGCCCAGTCTTCCTTGTAAGACAATGTAGAAGCTGCATTTCAGTATCCAGCAAAAGTGCTCATTTGTCATAAGGGGAGAAGCAGTACTTATTTTGGAATGCTGAAAATATGTAAAAGCCATTTGGCTACAATACCAAAGATGACAACTGCCTCAGAACATATTGTGGAGGCAATAAAAATCTGTGTTTTATATTCCAGAAACTAGATTTTGAATACATGTACTATTCTATTACAATACATATACTCTATACTGTATGTTATAGCATACAAAATAAAATTGTAAATTATTTTTACTTCAACAATTTCCTATTATATAAATTGCAAAGGAATTATACACCTCAAAAGTCACATTTGTGGTGCCTGGTTTATTGCTCAGGGGGGGAAATGAACTTTCAGAAATTGAATTTAAAGTGGAACTATGATTCTTAGATAACAAAAGATCATCTCAAGATTTCTGTCATATTATTTACAAGTAAAAATCTGTCCTCATTACAAAGTAAAGGGAGTGCAGATATGGCACAAAAATCAGATGTTTGAAATTTTTAGAGCTGACTAAGCGATTTAGTGACAACTTCCATTGAAATTAATAGGAAGAACATTCATTCCAGTCTAGAGACTGAGTGCTTGTTGATGTGTTTCTTAGGACTTGTATACTTTTTGATTGATTTTAATAGAGTTTTGATATGAAAAGCTTTTAAAGATTGAAGGGTTCTTTGGCTTCCTGTAGTTGGGAAAAATAAAGAAGAGACTCACAATGTATGTGTATGGATAATGGCACCTTGCTTTAGCATTTTATATAGTTGAACTTAATAGTACAAATTGAAACGGTTATTCCAGAGATCAAAAACAACAAGGAAAAAACTCCACCTTGCCTTGTTCTGGTTAGGCTTATCAATTTAAATTCCCCAGCACAAAAGGTAGCACCTCATCAGTTAACTTTCATACATGTACAGTATATTATATATCAAATTTAGCTGGATAGCATAATGAAATACTATAATGAGCTGTGCAGAGGAACTGACATACTGTACAATTTCATCAGTTCCCAAAGCCATAAATGGAACCCTACAAGGAATTAAGAAACGTATTTTTAACAAACTATTGCTGTACTAACAAAAGTTTAGAAACTTTTTTGGTCAGTTAAATCGTTTGCAAGAATACTTTTTCATTAAAATGTATTATTTTCACTATTCTTAATGAAAGACAGATAGCCTATACATAGTCCCAACTATACACGGGAAAACAAAGTGTATCTTTTAAAATTACAATAATATTTATTTTATGTTACAAGACACAAGAATGTTTATCATAAAACCGCTTAGAAAAAGAGATTTTTCTTTAGATTGCAGTAGTTTAATAGTCCTAAATAAGGTCAGCAGAAACTAATATACAGCACTTCAATTTTGGTAGTAATAATAGGAAATTATTAAGTATACTTAATGGTGTTTTTACTCCTAATTTTCCAATTTTGAAAAATTTAAATTATGTGTATCAACAATGGTTAGATTAAGTCAGAATAGTAACTATATATGCACCTTTTTTTCTGGCACACAAACATAGGCTGGGTGCATTCTATTAAGTTTTAAATTAAAGAAGCTTTCCAGTTCCTAGCAAGTAATGTCAGTCTTTAGCCTGCAACTATAGTACCATTCAAATTATCTGAATCTCTCCTATCTAAAACTTCTATTGCCCAGAACAAAGCTATGTCCATTGATAATGCCTAGTCAAAATGAAAATTCCCTAGGTTATCCAGAACCTCTGCTATCTAAGATAATTCAACATCTCCCATAATATTCACAAGAACATAAGAATGGCCATACTGGGTCAAACCAATGGTCCATCTAGCCCAGTATCCTGTCTTCAGACAGTGACCAATGCCAGATGCCCCAGAGGGAATGAACAGAACAGGTAATCAACAAGTGATCCATCCTGTCGCCCATTCCCAGCTTCTGGCAAACAGATGCTAGGGACACCATCCCTGCCCATCCTGGCTAACAGTCATTGATGGACCTATACTCCATGAATTTATCTAGTTCTTTTTTGAACCCCTTTATAGTCTTGGCCTTTACAACATCCTCCAGCAAAGAGTTCCACAGGTTGACTGTGCATTGTGTGAAGTAATACTTCCTTATTCAGATGATAAAGGATAAGCACTAACAGCACATATTTTCCTCTCCCAGAAATTGTGAGATTCTGTTACAAAGTGCATTTGGAAGGTGGGGGAAGAGGGCAGGGAATAAAAAAAACCTTGCATGTAAAACCCACTATTAATTTAGCAAAATATAAAACATTTCTACACATTTCTTCATATACATGCTGATATGCCAGTGCACCTCTATTTCCAGTTGACACAGAACATATTTATACATACCACAGTTTGGTGGTTAACTTGAATCACTTCATCTCCAGCATGGATTTTCTTGCATCGATCTGCAGGTGACTGAATTTAAAATAAAAGAGGTGATAAAGAAGACAGTTCTTACTGGTCACCATCTCTCTTTCAGCAGTACGATTGCTACGCTATGTAAGTCAGGTTAGATTCATAATTACGTTCTCCAATGAAGTAAATAAATAAAAAAGATTTTTAATTAAGCCATTCACAGTTGTTTGACACAATATTCTGTATAATTGTATGCAAGACAGTAAAATGTTAAAAAGATAGTAATGTTTATGTTATCAAAGGTTAACCAGTTTCTAACGATGCCTTTTTAATACTAATAAGTTACCAATCGTTTTAAGCCATCTAATATCTGTAAATCTTAGAGGTCCACCTTCTGCTAATGCTCAGGGTGCCAGAGCTCTAATGGACAACAGCTTCATAAATATACTTTGCAACATTATGTCTTTCATGTTCTAATCTAATTAAAACAAATACTTTAAGTGAACTTCAGAAAAATCAATATTTTTTTGCATGCAGATAAAATCAGTATCTAAGGTAAGACAGATTAACTGTAAATTAATATTTCTAAACTATTATTAGTTGTGAGAGATGCAACTAGGACATGGATCCTGTAAAAATCCATACCTTCAAAGATGAATTAGTAGAGGTAGTTTTGCTTCTCTAAATAACAGCCTCATTTAAAAAAACATTTCTATTTCTCATATTTCTATCTTTAATATTTGCAGTGTTGTCTTAGAAGAGCTCCATGGAGCCCAAAAGCATATCTCTTTCACCAACAGAAGTTGGTCAGATAAAAGATACTACCTCACCCACCTTGTCTCTAACATTTTCAATAGACTAATTACTCTTGGTGCAAAACAATTACACTAAGCTTTCTATAAAGCAATACTTCTTCGACTTTTCCCACCCAGACTGCAGCTGATAGCATGTAGATAGAGCGCCACCAACTTCAGCTGGGCTCCTCACAGATACAGAAGTTCACTTGCTATCAATAGAAGGATCAAAGAGCCACAGTATGAAAGTGTCAGGATCTATGCCCCAGGAACTCCAAAAAGTTGCTACATTTTTGTATTGAGCAACTAGAATTAGACACATTAACTTTATCAATGGCTTTACTAAAAAAGAAATGATCTAGATGTAATATTCCCAAAGTCCAGAATTCAGTTTAATCATAACAACATAACTGAACCATTTTGTCTGTCAAAATGTTTGCCTCTTGCAGTCACATTGTCCCCTTCTGCTGTGATCATGCAGATTTCACCATAATAAGCTGAGTCAGCATTTGGATGGGAGATGTCCAAGAAAAACGTGCGCGTTGCAAGAAGTGGTGTTAGGGAAGAGGACCACTACATAGACTATCCCATATAGTGTTGTGCAGGTGAAGGTGCCATTTTGCATATAACATGTAAAATTGAAGTCCTGGCCACTCACTGAGCTCTTTCAGTACTAGAGATAATTGCATTCCTCTCATTAGAGGGTTGTTGATTTTGTGATTGGCTAGTTTTTCAAGTAGGAATCAATACAGACACCTGCACTGATGACTATTTCCTTTTACAGTTTAGTTTAATGAAATCAGAGGGGGACTTTATAAATAACTACTTTCTAAGAACTTCATATGGTGATTGTTAGAATAAAAAAGCAAAGATCCAACTCTTGAAGCACTAGTGTGTGGACTGATACATGTTACAACATGACTCCAGTTTGTATTTCCTTTTGAATCTCTTACCAGGATACTCATCAGAGAATTAAACATTTAATTTTGCAAACAATGATCAGTTCAGGTTTGCTTTCAACTAATGAATCGAGTCTCTCATTTTTCTTACATATTTATATTATGAATTGTAAAAATGTACTCACCAGTCTTTTTACACCATGTACAAACTCCCTCCCCACCCCATGCACTCATGCCTGACCCATCACCCGGCCTCAAGGCATCCCACATAATCATTACTTTCAAGCTAAAGTCTGAGTAAAGAGATAAGCCTTGAACCATGAGGTTAACACATTCTAGCTCTGCAGGAGCACCAGAGAAAACACAGTACAGAGCCAAGAGACCCTCCATGGAGAATCTGACTCCATTCTCTCTGAGCTAAAATCTAAAGATTTATAGCACAAATGCCCAACTAATTTTAATGGCTAAAATGGTATATTGGGAGAGAAATGGCTTCTAATGTTGCCAAGATCCAAATCATAGACGGCTGTATAGACGGACATCAAAGCCTTGAATCGCACCTAGCAGGCGATTGCAGAGTTAAGGATAACAAACGTAATACGCACTGCATGCTTTGTAATACTAAGTATATAGGTAGCTGTATTTTGCACAGGAAACAGCTTCTCAGTGGTCTTCTAGGGTAGCTTCATGGAAAGAGTATTGCATAAATCCTGCCTGGAGGTCACAATAGCTATGAAATGCTCCATATCAGAAAAAAAAAGATCACAAACGTTTGGTCATATGTAGAAGCAAAGAGATTTTTTGACTGCCACTGCCATTTAGAAATCCAGTAGCATCCCAGATTGCAAACTATCAATGGAAAAAAGGTAGGTAACATCTTCCCAGAAATGACAGGCACCAATCCTTCCAGAATCTGTAGATGCTTCCTCTTGTACACCAGTATGACGCCTGTCTTTTCCATATTATGCATGGTCCTAACAACCAAATGTTTGAAAGATGCTAACAGCTTACTCTCCATTAAAACTTTATTAGCCATTAGTAGTAGTATGTCCATATCCAACCAGTAGGCTGAAGCTTTCTTAACACCTCCAGGGCTTCAGTGCGTGAAACTGATCAAGACCAAATTAAAAAAAACATTGTGTTTGCTTCCTCCTGACAGGACTCTGCTACTATATAATTATATCGATGCATAAGGGAGGAAAGTAGGAATGAAATCTCAAGATTCTTAGGGAATTCATTATCTTCCCCTTTGTGAAATAAAACATCCCAGTAATTTGTAGACTTTGTTGGTTGTATATCTTAGTTTTTTAAGTTTAAGGGAAACTCAAATTTCAAAACTCTTCTCTCATTTTTGCTTATGTCTCCCAGAAATATCACAACCCTCCTGCACCAACACAGAACTGTACTTAATTCCACCGGTGATGTTGAGAGCTGTGGTTTGATTTGTAAGAACCCTGACTGAGTCTTCAAGTTCCTTAATGGCTTACGTTGCTCCTCCTTCAGGAAGACTGGTGTTCACAGAGGTCCTACCACAGACATATTACAGAATACAGCCCAACAACATTGTCTGCAGCAAGAGAAAGAAGAAATGGTCAAAGGTCCAAGAAAGCTTGCATGCTGCAGGTCCTGTGGAGGACCTGACCCTTCCCCACACACATTCCTATTCTATCTGGCATGAGATATTTCCAGAGTCCCAGTGCAAAAATCAGATGTAAAAGTATTCAGTATTTGAGACACTTCATGTTTGTCAGGAAATGATATAGTAGCAGAGTAGAACAAGTATTTCTTTGTAAGTTTGTTTGAGCATGAGGTCATCAGGAAGTTTTCAAGAGAAATTGACTAAACAGTCCTGAAAGCTGCACAGTCTTGTGTTAGAGGCCTGCTCTGTATCTATTGTTATGGATTAAAGCCCTAAAAAAAACCCGTCAGCTTGCCAACTCCCTAATGGGCAGCCAATTCTGTACAAAGGGGGTGGGGGAGAAGGGGAAAGCAAACTATAAGACAGCTGAAAAGTATGCAGTTGTGTTTTGCTTAGAGTTCCCTTTGGTGTCCTTCAATGAGTAAGCTCACATCTAAGTGATCCTTACTATAGAGAGGCAAGGTGGGTGAGGTAATGTCTTTTATTGGACCAACTTCTGTTGGAGAGAGAGACCAGCTTTTGAGCCACATAGAGCTCTGCTTAGAGATCTGCGTGGCTCCTAAGCTTGTCTCTCTCACCAACAGAAGTTGGTCCAATAAAAGATATTACCTCACCCACCTTGTCTCTCTACCATCCTGGAATTGACATGGCTACAACTACACTTCCCTACTACAACGTTACTCAGAAGTCTATGCAGAAATGTACAACAACATTTTTTAATATCAATTTCAAAGGATGCACTTATTTCCAGGCTTTTACTTCCATTACAAAATTAAATGAGGTTGGATAGACATAAAAACTATTTTTTTCTTGTGCCACAGCAAACTCCAGCATATAAGTCAGTACATATTAAAAACATTTATCTTTTACACACAGTCCAAGAAAACCCCAGCAAGTCAGTTGTCTCCTAATTTGATCAAGGGAAGCATTTTAAATACCTTGCAAGAATGAAGTAAAGCTGACTGTCCTGGATTAATAAACAAAAGCAATCTCATTTTTGCCCTCCAACTTGCCATTGATCCCTCACAGCCAACTAGCAGAGTTTTGCAAGCAAAATATAGTCTGTAGCGAAGGGAAGGCATTAACCAAATGTAAGGTCAAAAAAGCTTCCAGGCCTGAATGTACAGTATTAACAATACTTACATTTTCTGTTGTTCCAGTAATTACATGGAGACCATCATATGTTGATTTAATGTACATACCCTAAGAAAAAGACATCATGGGAAAGAATTTGTAAAGTATTTCATAAACTATTACCATCCAAAACAATTTGCATATCTCTCTAAAAGGAAAATCTATCAATTATTTGAGCTATAAATTAACACATGCCACAAGGAATACCTCTCTGGACAGAAAAGTGTGGTGTTTTTTTTTTTTTCTGGAATGGGGGCGTAAAGGAGAGAAGTTAACTGAGATAGAACAATAAGACTGAATGATTGTGGCACCTATACAGAAGTTACAATTTGAAGCTTTATCTTTGTGAATATCCATTGCTTTAGTGGTACCTCACAAATATCCCTTATACTAGAAACACCACTGCAACATTATCTGCTTACAAAGAAACCCAACTGCTGTATTAGGATGACTGGTGCCTTCAGCTACCAGAATCTAAGGTTTCATTAAAAATAAGTTCTTTAGCCATTAAGATTGCAAAGATAAACTTTCAAATGTGAACCAAGTGGAAACCAAACCTGTGATGTGTACCTGAAACAACAGCTCTAAGAATTGCTAACTGCCTCATTCACCTCAACACCATGTTAACTGTAAACCTTAATCATGACAATTTGCTAACTATTTTAATGCTGATCAATGCACACCAAAAAGAAGAAGGATTACCATATATGTAGAACTGTATAATCTCCTGTGAGTGACATCTCATTTTGAAGTCATAAGAACATAAAGATTAGTTTGTGGGCAGATGTTGGGACCATACCAGAACTACCTTGTATATTTTAATAGCAAGCACTGAGCCACAAATGGGGGAATACGCTACAAAACTAACTGCTTTCTTTTTTAAAGAGAGACCCATCTGTAGTATGATAGTATGTTGTACAAGTAAGAAAACTAACCTTATCATCTAATCATGATTTTGCCAAGTTTAAGACCTACATAACACACTCTTAGCAAACCAGATGCCTGGCAACCCTAGCTAGAACCAGAGTTGGGGGAGCTGCCACATTCCAAGTCATGCTCTGCACCCTCACCCTCTATGCAAAATTCTATCATTCTCTGGGTGACATCAGCAAAGAGGCCCAAATTGTTCACCCTAGATGCCATCTGGTGCTGTTCAATCACTTCTACAACTCCCTTCCTTCCCTTTCAACAGACCTCTCTGCAGAAAGGAGGTGGACACTGGGCAGGCCAGGAGAGCACTGCTTCCATTCTAGCCCCTCAGATCAACCCAGAAAAGATAAGTTTTCAGGTGACATGCTGTTCTCTCTCCTCTACCTGGGGCACCACAGCCAAGAGTGAATCCCTAGCAGAGGAAGTCAATTGGAACTGTGCTGCCAGGGAGTGGTCACCAGAGACTAGACCAGTGGTTCTCAAGCTTTTTAGGGTCGTGCCACCTCTTACCCGTGTCCATGCTTGCCCCCTTCCCACGAGCCGGGGCCTGGAGTGGGGACGCAACTCCAGGTAAGGCAACCACGGCTGGGACTGCGGCTGGGACCGGGTCTGGGAGCGAGGCTGGCAGTCGGACTAGGAGCAGAGCCCTGGACAGGGGCCGAGTCTGGGGGCGGGGCCAGAGCTGCGGCCGGGGCCAGGAGTGGAGCTGGGTGGCACTCCCTTCCCACCCTCTGTGCGGGCTTGACTGGGCCCCACCACACCCCCACGAACGTTCCTCCATGTCACCCTAGGGGGACGTGCCCCACAGTTTGGTGACCTCTGGACTAGACAGTGAGGATGCATGGAGCCTCCAGATGGAGGGCTTTGGGTGCCTGCAAATCTCCTGGGATTAATAATGCGTGGGGCCAGTCTCTGCAACCTTTCTGATGATGAGGCAGGGGTGGGCAACCACTCCCAAAATAGAACAAAGTGAGGGGAGAATCCCCCAAGAGGACCATTGAAGATTTCCTCCCATAAAGCCTGCCTGCTTCCACCTCCTCCCCAAGAAAGGGATTATCTGACTCCAAATTTTTCACTTCCCTATTACTCCATCATTCGGCTCTGCAAAGATATCCGCAAAGATCATTCTGCTCCGCATAGCCCGAGGCAGTAAATCATTGGCATCACTCCTACTGGACATGCCATGCTACCAAGGGCAAAGTAGAGACTGAGTTCCACTCCATGCTGCTCAGAATGCTCCATGAGGATTCCTGTCTGTCTCCCCCACTCACCCTATTATGCCAACACACACCTTGCTCACTCCACACTCACTCACTACTGGGGACTAGAAGGGAAAATCATTGTAATCCATAGATTCATAGGACAATGTCAGTTTCCCATTAATATGTTACCCAGCATCATGCGATTTTCTATTTATTTAGATAAATATCTTTAATAGCTATCACCTGTGTAAGGTAGGAAAGTGCTATTATTCCCATTTTACAGATGGGGAACTAAGGCATAAAGAGGCTAAGGCCATATCTACATTATGGGCACTATAGCAACGCAGCTATAGCACTGTAGTTATGCCGCTGTAGCACCATGGATTAGATGTTTCCTACAGCGGTGGCAGGTGTTTTTCTGTTACTATAGCTAATCCACCTCCCAGGCCATGGTAGCTAGCTTGATAGAAGCATGTTGATCTAAATTCTGAGTGTAGACCAGGGCTAAGTGACTTGGCCAAGGGTCACAGAGCAAGCCTGTGACAGAGCAAGGAACTGAAACTAGATCTCCGAGTCCTGAGTTAGCATCCTAACCACTGGACCATCCAATCTCATTTGTGCAGGAGTTCAGCACAAATCAATGTTTTCAGAATTGTTAGGTAGTAAAACTCCAACTGACTTTAGTGAAAGCAGAATTAAGCCAACACTGAGAGATTTAAAATAACCCTCACCTTTAACGTGCAAGAAAAATGAGCTATTGCATTAAAATATAACAGTGAAATATACACGTTTCCATTACTATGTCATCTCTTGAACGACCAGAAGAGCTAAACAAAAAAGTTTTCAGTCAGATTTGCTTTTAATGAAGTTATATTTTACTATACACACAACATACTGATCTTGAATATAAGGTAAAAACTAGTGCTGATGTGTCACTGAAACAATGCACATAACCTTAGTCAAAGAAAAAAATCAGGCATAATCAAGAACAAAATAATCTTAATGTAAATCTCCAACATAAATTAGATCTATGAAGTGAACTCGGTTCAAGATAGGCACATACATAAATTGCTAAGTACTGAAAGGAAGTAAACAATGATGAGTATTATTAGATGTCCAGCCAGAAAGTAAATGGATAGAGTCTTAGTGTTTACTTCTGTATTTTAGCTTTAATTTAGCATTACTCTGAAGATGCTAAGGGTTTACAACTATGCTTTGGCAAAGGATTACAGGCCCCTTGCAATCTATTCCTTTCCAGAAATGAAAATGGTGACTTTTAATTCAAGAATAGGAAAGAGGTGGGGTTGTGGAAAATTTTCCTTGAAATGCTGAGATCCAGTGTTGGATTTGCATACCACTCAGGGCACGTGGGGACAGAGGGGAAGAGGAAGCTGTTCCCTTGATTATATAACATCACAACTGTGTGAGAGCCAAGATTGGTCTATATTTCTAAAGCATTTTTTTAAATGAACAGAAGAACCCCCTTTTACCCTAAAAGGCAGTGAGAATACATGGCTTTGAGGGGATATGTATGATTTGTAGCCTCTTAAAAATGAGGAAACTACAGAAGTTTACAGGGTTGTTTTTCCCCTAACGATATTGTAATAGCACCCTCACTGAACACGGTGCTTCATGTGTGCTGTTCAACAGCACTAAAGTTGGCAGGGATAATGCTCTAGTATTCAAAGGCAACTCTAAAGTTCTGGAGAATTTATAAGAATAAGTCATGCCAAACAAATTAAGTTAATTTGTCTGAAATAACCTTTGAGTGCAATCACCATAAGAACAAGGAACTCGTGTGCACTTAATTTAAGGACTAGCCTTCTTAATGGATGCTGCATATTTAATAACATCGGAGAGTACCCAGATCAGTTACTGGCAGATGGTATGATTTAAAACCAATTAACAAATTTTATCTTGGGGCTAAATATTATTCAGTTAAAGATAAAAACTTCTCCCAGACTCTCTTTTTTAAAAGGAGGTACAAATAAAGTTAGATGTACTTTAGGCAGTGCTTTGTTATGTATTGCATTTTGTGAATTAGCTGTCTCTGATACTGGACTGAATGGCAACAGCAAGATGCTAAGTTTATTTTACCTCATATTTAACTCAATTTGAATTCTTCTACTGAGATGGTCATATAATGAAGCCCCCCCCCGCCCCAACACAAAGAAAAGGTCACAGGTTTCTTTAATAAACATTACGTGTGCTCTGAAAGTGGTCTAGTCAGCACCCTTCAAAACTAAAGCAACACACCTCTCCAATTCAACTCTAGAGTTCAGTGAAGCTAACAAGGACCATTAATTTTAGGTTTCAGAGTAACAGCCGTGTTAGTCTGTATTCGCAAAAAGAAAAGGAGTACTTGCTTTGTGTGTATATAAAAAGATCTTCTACACTTTCCACAGCATGCATCCGATGAAGTGAGCTGTAGCTCACGAAAGCTTACGCTCAAATAAATTGGTTAGTCTCTAAGGTGCCACAAGTACTCCTTTTCTTTTTAAGGACAATTAAGAGCCTCATAAATGTCATAGAGCTTCATCCATCCTCGTCTCAAAGTCCCACCTTCCTCATTATTTCAGGTTATATGACTCAGAGGAACATTAACATACCTGGACTTTCAGGTAGCAAGGCCACCAGTGGTATACTGCTCTCACACTGCTACACTCAGCTTCATTCCATTTATTTGCCATGTGAACAGGGACCTTCTGTCTATAACAGACTAATCTGAAGTTTGTTCCAGCAATCAGAGAAACACCCAGTCTGTAAATGTTTTGAAGTGTATTCCCTAATCCCTACTCTATATTCCCTAATCCATAAAAAAATATAACCCATATGAATAACTAGGTCTTGAATGAAACTGTCTGATAACGGTATTTGAAGTGTAAAGGACAGCACTAAAATGAAAAACTGGACTAGAAAACCTGGAAATCAATAAATTAAATTTCATAATGCCACAATCCTGCTTTGAAATTCCATATTATCATTTTTAAAAGTTAAAAAGGTATAGAAGTGTGTCAGAAAACCTTGTTAAGGGTTGGAAAAACATTCACAGCTGTAACAAGATTATCTGTTTTTCTTCTAACAAAACACGTGCACATTTTGGTTCTTTGCAGTGCTGAACACACTATTCTCAAACTCTTTATGTAAGGGGACTGTTGCCCCCTTCCTAACATTCAGTGGGGGTATTTTGGTTGCTAGCTCCCAGTACTAAAAGGGGGAAGGGTCGATGGGGAATCAGGACCCTGAGACTGCCAGTCCCTAGGAGCAATGGGGAGAGGCCCATGCTCCAGGTCAGCCTGAATGACAGGGTGGGCAAGCTAATCAGGGAGTCAGGAGGCCAGGGAGGTCCCATCCTCTGTGTGAGCTGGAATTACCTGGGTCAGACAGAGTGGGGCTGAGCTAAGGAGAGAGCAGGGGGCCCACGCTGAGCTGGGGAGGAGAGCTATGCCAGATCCAAAGGGACCAGAAAAGCAGCCAAGAGAGAGCAGACCCTGTGCTGGGAGCAAAGCTGCAGTCCCAAAGCCAGAGGCACAGCCCAGAGAGAGCAGACTTGCCCTGGGAGGAGAGCTGCAGCAACCAGAGCCAGAGGGGCCAGAAAAGCAGCCCAGGAAGCAGGTCAGTGCTGGGAGCAGAGTCACAGAAGCAGCCTGCAGAGCAGACCTGTCCTGGGAGCAGAGCTGCAGCAACCAGAGGCAGAGGGGCCAAAGAAGCAGCCCAGGGAGCTGGAGGCAGAGCAGCAGCAGCAGTGCAGAGACAGAGTGGTGGAGCTGGAGCAGACCGGAGCTGGGTGCGGTGAGCAGCTGGGGAGAGCGAGGGGGACCCTGGGCAGCGAGCCCACCACAGGGAGACGCCTCAGCCAAGAGGCTCTGCAGGCCAGACTTGGATCGTAACCCCGACAGGGCGGGGGCGACGCTGGGACGGAGAGTCCTACCACTTAGAGCCTGAGAGCGTGTGGCCACCACCAGAGCAAGTGTCCAACCCACAGCATGCCTGCAGCACAGCCAGGACCTGAGAAGGAGGCCTGGGACTTACAAGGAACAGACTGTGAACTGCCCTGACATTCCAGAGACACTGTTTGTGATGTTCCCTGCGACAGAGCAGGTTGATGTGTTTCCTTTAACCTTTCCCATTTTTCGTTATTCTTTTTAAAATTAATTGTTGATTAAATAACTTGCATTTGCTTTAAATTGTATGTAATGGTCAGTGGGTCAGAGAAGTGCCCAGTGCAGAGAGAGTACCCCAGATTGGGGACACCCTAGCCCCTGTCCTAGGTGACCACAGCAGGGTTGGGGTCGAGCCCCCAGGAATCCTGGGCCCAGCCTTCTTGGGGTTACGAGGACTATGTCAGACAGGTGAGTGGAAGGGGAGTCCTCAAGGGCAGGGAGGCCTCTGGCTAAAGGAAGTGGGAGCGAGGACTCAGATCCTTTCGCTAGCTTATTCCCCCGCTTACATATAAATCAGTTGAAATATTTCAGATTCCATTTCCTTAGGGTAAGGGATTACCAGCTAAACTAGTCAATTTCTTTTCTCTGAAACATAAACAGCAGAAAGAAACACCAAGTTACATTCTGTCCAATGATTCAGAAGAATCAACTTTCAAGTATTTTCTCAAATGGGATATCTCTACGAATTTCTGCAAAGCTGACCAATATTTAACTGATATTAAGGCTTTTTAGGAGAGATCTGCATTTTACAATTTCCTTTTCATCTTCACTTTTCTCGATACTGCAGGCTGTATCCCTTCTTCCTGCAATACTCACGAGGTACTACATATATGTAAACAACCACAGAGCCAAAATCAGGCACCAGACTGGGGAGCGGAAAAAAATCCAACGACAACAACATAGCACTCTACTCAAGCTCCATCCAAAAAGAATTCCCCATACATCATGACAATAGTCACAATATTTTCCTACTTGCTATGCTTATTTTGTCTGTCTTTCCACATGTTAACTACAATATACATTACTATAAAACTCATGAAATATTTAATTGTGAAAAGAGCACATGTACAGTAATTTGATACTTCACATTTATGTATGAGTGATATTTAAATTTCAGTAATATTTTTCATGTACAATTTCAGAGGTATTTAATTAAAAGTGATATTTTAGTACTCATATACCAGATGTCAAGATTAATTTTTTTTAATTTCAATTAAAGTTTGTCTCTTCCAACACCATGCACAGGAACCACTCATCCATCCATACACACCTTTCCCACTCCCCAGATCCCAAGAACAATTTACAACAGAAATTCAGATAAGTCTCACTCTGCTTTCTATTTTTATTTCCCTCCCTCCTCTTCCCATCCTACTTTAACTTCTTAGAGAGACTCTCCTCTCCAGCTATTTTAGATGTTTCACTTATCCTGGTTGGCAGACAGTACCATCTTCAAAGGAATGAGTCACTCTTGCCTATTTACTGCCCTGTTTGCAGACAGCCCTTCCATTTCTCTTATGTTAACAACATTAATATTGTTAACAGCTTTGCCAGTAGAAAACTCCAGTATGTGTCCAAACCACTGAAAGTAGGGCAGTCATAACTCTATCTTCCCAATGCCATTATGATATGAATCCTGGAAAAAAGGTATTGTTAGGTCAAGAAGTCATCACAAGTTCCTTATGCAATTAAGTGGTGAAAGGCCCTCAAGGTGCCATCCACTATCAACTACAAAACCTTTCATAACTTGTAGAACTGACAACTTGGGAACCAGGTCAGGCTAATGACAATAAATCAGAACATGTTGGATAAATCTTAAAAACTCCACAAAATGATGCACCCTTCATACAAAACATCAGAAAATGGTTTAACAAAGATAACCAGTTATGAGGATTACCATTTTATACAACCCAGAAGTTTGCTAGGCACCTCATACTACAAATAAACAGGTTTCAGAGTAACAGCCGTGTTAGTCTGTATTCGCAAAAAGAAAAGGAGTACTTGTGGCACCTTAGAGACTAACCAATTTATTTGAGCATGAGCTTTCGTGAGCTACAGCTCACTTCATCCGATGAAGTGAGCTGTAGCTCACGAAAGCTCATGCTCAAATAAATTGGTTAGTCTCTAAGGTGCCACAAGTACTCCTTTTCTTTTTACAAATAAACAAACATCTGGTCCCTGCTCCAAAGAGCTTACAGACTAGATGACGTCCATTCTAAGCAGGTGTGCGCGTGCATGCCAGCCGGAAGATTTTTCCCCTAGCAACGTCCGTAGGATCAGCCTGGGTGCCCCCTGGGGGGGTGCCTTCATGGCGCCCAATATCAGGCCCCGCCGACCCCTCACCCCCTCAGTTCCTTCTTGCTGACCATTCCGACAGAGAGGTAGGAGGGTGGGTATTGGAATGGATATGAACAACACATCTCGAAGAACAATAGTTATGAGAAAGTGAGTAACCATTTTTTCTTCTTTGAGTGATTGTTCATGTCCATGCTAAGCAGGTGATTCACAAGCTAGAGCTCAGGAGGTGGGGTCGGAGTTATCCACAGAAAATAGCACGGCTCTCCTGAAAGCTGCATCGTCCCTGGACTGTTGTGTAATTGTAATAGCGGGCTCCTTTGCCAGGGTATAGCAGGACCTAATGCAGGACGTTATCCATGATGATATACGTTGAGATGATACCAGAAGGCCCTTCATTCTGTCTGCCACAGCTACGAAGAGTTGGACAGACTTCCAGAACGACTTAGTTCTCTCTATGTAGAAGGCTAAGGCCCTATGCACGTCCAGTGAGTGCAGCCTGCACTCCCTGTCGGAGAAGCGTGGCTTGGGATAAAAAAAAAAAAAAAGATGTCCTGGGTCACGTAAAAATGGGAGACAACCTTTGGGAGAAAAGCCGGATGAGGCCTAAGCTGAACCTTATCCTTATGAAAAACTGTGTAAGGGGGCTTAGACGTGAGGGCCCTGAGCTCCGAGACCCGTCAGGCCGAGGTAATTGCCACGAGGAATGCATAAGTGCATGAGGCCGTGTGTCCCAGCAGCTTTAAACAGTTTCTTGCTGACGTCGTGGGGAACTGCCTGAGGCCTTGTATGATGTCCTGAAGTGAGCGAAACCTGGCCTCTGGGAGGTACGCTCTGGCTTGAGTAGAGTCCAGGACCACGCCTATGAACTCTATCCTCTGTACCGGGGACAGAGTGGATTTCTCCTTGTTCAGGAGGAGACCTAAGTCGAGGAAGGTCCTTCTTATAAACTCGACCTGAGCCTCCACCTGGGCCCTCGAGCAACCCTTGATCAGCCAGTCGTCGAGGTATGGAAAAACCTGTATCTGGTGCTTGCGCAGGAATGCTGCAACGACTGCCATGCATTTTGTGAATACTCACGGGGCAGTCGACAGTCCAAACGGGAGGACGCAAACTGGGAGTGGCCTGTGTTCACCACGAATCTGAGATGTGGGACTATTGCGATATGAAAATACGCGTCCTTCAAGTCGAGGGCAGCGTACCAGTCTCCTGGATCCAGTGAGGGGATAATGGAGGTTAGCGAGACCATGCGAAACTTGAGTTTCTTTACGTACTTGTTGAGTTGTCGCAGATCCAGTATGGATCTGAGACCCCCCTTGGCCTTCAGTATTAGGAAGTACTGGGGGTAAAAACCCTTGCCCCTTTGCTCCTGAGGAACCTCCTCCACTGCCTGTACTGAGAGGAGGGACTGCACCTCTTGACACAGAAGTTGCTCGTGAGAGGGGTCCCTGAAGAGGGACAGGGAAAGGGGTTCGGGGGGGCGGGAATGTACAGAATTGGATGGAATATCCCCTCTCTACCGTGCGGAGCACCCAACGGTCCAAAGTAATTTGAGACCAGGCATGGTAGAAAGGGGATAGACGGGATGAGAAAGTAAGATGGGAAGGATCCAAAGGTCAAACTGGCAAGCCATCCTCAACCGTACCCTCAAAAGGGTGGTCTAGAGCCCTGTGGGGCCCTAGGCTGGCCCGAGTTTTGCCCAGAGGGAGTACGTTGCCTCCTCCGAGTGCTCCTGTTCCACCTACGCGGAGCGTCCTGGCGGTTCTCGGGTTGATAAGGACGAGGAGCAGGTTGAGGCCTAAACTGTCTGCACTGGGTAGCAGGCGTGTGAAGCCCCAGCGAAAGAAGGGTACCCCTCAAGTCCTTCAAGCTGTGAAGTCTCTTATCTGTCTTCTCGGAGAAGAGAGCTACATCTTCGAAGGGAAGGTCTTGAATGGTCTGTTGGACCTCGAGGGGAAGACCAGAGACCTGTAGCCAGGCGCCTCTCCTCATAACCATCTCTGTGGCCAAAGTGCGAGAGGCCGCATCCGCCACATCCAGGGCCGCTTGTAAAGATGCTCAGGAGACCAACTTCTCCTCCTCCACGAGCGCAGAGAACTCCCCCCAAGCTTCCTGGGGCAGAAGCTCTGTAAATTTTGCCATAGACGAGCAGGTGTTATGTCTGTAGCGGCTTACTATGGCCTGTTGGTTGGCTATACAAAGCTGTAGACCTGCTGTGGAGTAGACCTTCCGGCCAAACAGGTCCAATTTCTTGGCATCCCTGTTTTTAGGCGTGGAGCCTTGAAACCCCTGACTTTCTCTCTGATTGGCCGCCTTGACCACCAAAGAGTCCGGAGGAGGGTGGGTATAAAGGTGTTCATACCCTTTAGAGGGAACAAAGTAGCGGCACTCAGATTTCTTGGCCGTAGGTGCCAGAGAAGCAGGGGTTTGCCACAAGTTCTTAGACGTTTCAGTTATTGCCTTGATAAATGGCAATGCAACCCTGGATGGGCTGGAGGGAGCCAGGATGTCTATGACAGGGTCTAAGTCCTCTTCTACCTCCTCTGCCTGAATCCCCAGGCTTTGGGCGGCATGCCTCAAAAGCTCTTGAAGAAGCCGGTTGTCCTCCAAAGCTGGGGCCGTCGAAGTCCCCGCGACCACTTCACCGGGTGAAGATGAGGAAGAGAGAACCGGAGGTGGACCCAGTTCACTGCCTTCAGCCCCCCTCAGAGTCCCTTGGCATGTGGTACTTGGTCTGTGGAACCGGCACTGATGAAGAACTCTGCATCACAGCTGGTGCCAGGGCAGGTAAAACCGGAGAGACCAAGACCGTCGAGGTCGGTAGGGATGGAGCTGAGGCTTCCACCAGTGCCGTCAGTTGGGGAGCCAGTGCTGGGGCTGGCTGAGGCATCGGTGCCGAAACCATGTGAGTCGGCGTGGCCACTGCAGTCAAGGGCGGCGCTGTCATTGGCGGTGCCGGCGCTGACTGTGGCACAAACGACGCCGAGGACACCGACACCGTTTTGGAGTGTGGACCATGGACTTGATGGTACACCCAGGGTGCCCAGAAGGGCCATTTAGCAGGTGGTTGCCACTGTTGTTGCCACGGTGCCGGCTATGGTTTGTGACTGCGCCGGGACCGGGATCTTTTGCTGCGCGATTTGCTTGATTGAGCCGAGTCTACCTCCGACTCCGAGGTCTCCGAATAAGAAGACCACGAAGGAGCAGTCCCCTGGGTCAGAAACAAACAATGACTCAACTCCGGTGAATGGCGCGCTTCCTGCGTCTGTGCGGGCAGTGCCGAAGATGGAGACCGACGAGCCATCGTGGTTGGCTTGCCCCTGGAGTGAAACAGGTGCCGTGCGGTCGCCGGAGACTTGTCCCTCCTTTGGGGGGAGGACGGCACCGGGAGGCGCATCAGGTCCCTTACAACCACCATTGATGCCAGAGGTGTTCGAGACAACTTGTCCACCAGATGGTCCGGGGACCAAGGAGGGTTCGGACTTGACTGGACCCTGGCCGGGGCAGGACTCGACGAGACCCTGGGTGGAAGCAAGGTGGACGTAGTCTGTGCTGAGCCACTTGCAAACGGTGCACTGGCCCCTTAGGCTTCAGGGGGGGTGATCGGTCCCTCACCGGCCTCTTCTTCTTTACCTGCACCGGAAATGGAGAACGGTGCCGAACTGATGCCGATGCCCTATGTCCCGAATAGTGGCGGTGCCGGTGGGCTTTAGAGTCCTCAGTCTGGCCCGTTTCGCGTGCCGTTGGTGCCGGAGCGCTGCGGCCAAAGAGGACGTACTCTGTGCCGGGTCGTTGGGTCCTGAGTCGGATTGCGGTCTCAGAGCCACCTCCATGAGCAGGAGTTTCAGTCTCTGCTCTCTGTCCTTAAGGGTTCTTGGGCGGAAACCCTTGCAAATGCAGCACCTGTCCTTTTGGTGAGTCTCACCAAGGCACCGCAGGCAGGACAAGTGAGGATCACTCTTGGGCATAAACTTGCCACAGGACTCACAGAATTTAAACCCCGGAGACACAGGCATACCCCCGGAGGGGAAACTATCTACCAAACACTACTAACTATGTAATAAGTACAACTATAGAGAAAAACTATTTACACTAAGAACAAAGACACTGCTAAGGCGCTTGCTGCAAGAGCAAGCAAAGTTCCAGCCAGCTGTCACAGACGGTAAGAAGGAACTGAGGGGGTGGGGGGTTTGTGGGGCCCGATATTGGGCACCATGAAGGCGCCAGCCCAGGGGGCACCCAAGCTGACCCTACAGACATTGTTAGGGGAAAAATCTTCCGGCTGGCGTGTATGCGGCACATGGACACCTGCTTGGAATGGACATGAACAATCACTCGAAGAAGAACTGGCAACAAAACAGTGGCATGGGGACAAGGGGAGGAAGGGGAAGAAAGAAGACACAGTAACAAAATAATGCACAGCTAAAGCTTATACAAAGCACGGTTAATTCTTTCCCCCACCATTAAAAATACACACAATTACAACTATTTGTATTACCATAGTGCCTAAAGGTCCCATCTGAGATCACGGCCCCATTGTGCTGGGTGTACAAATGCATATTAAGAGACAGTCCTTGCTATGAAGTGCTTACAGTCTACACAGACGTGATAGACTGAAAGCTGGGGGACACACAGAGGTGCAAGGAGGGGAAGTGACTTGCCCATGGTAATGGCAGAGCTGGAAATAGAACCACAAAAATAATTTTGCTTTTAAAGAAAACTGTATTGGTTGACTCACTTCTTGTCAGAATTATGAGAAAAGAGGGACATAAGGAGGGATCTGAGGAAAGAGTGCTGGAAAACCAGTGCAGCCATGGAACAGGCCTTGCATCAAACACGGAGAGAGCTCCAGAAAGATGGGACAGAAAAAGTGAGAATGTCCCTTCCCAGTGGCAATGGGATAAAGAAAGGGGTGAGCAGGCAGCAGAGTAAGAGACTAAGATGCCAGATTGGTAGGGTGGAGTCCATGGAGAGCTGAAAACCTGAAGGGCAATTTTAAATGGATTCTGACATGAAAAGAAAGCCAATGAAATAAACGAAAGGATGGGGTAATATTTACCAATTAAAAATAAAATTCCTTTAATTTTAATTGCTATTTGTCTGAAGAGAGACATACCAAGTAAATCATTATTTCTAGGTACCTGGGCATAACAAAAGTTGCCAAAAGATTAAAATTAAATAAAAAATAAAAACCACTAACCCAAAAAATAACCCATGGAATGGGAGCACAGCAGTACAGATATTACACAAGTAAATGGACCATGGGTGTGTGTAGGCACCAAAAAAGGGTGTAAAAGCAATTTTTCAAGAAAATGATTAATTGAATTCCAAACATCGTCTGGTGTCCCCAAGGTAGGTAGGTAGCACTCTTATTCATGATGTCAAATGTCATTTCTCCAATTGTAATCAGTGTTGTTTCTTTTATGCAATGGTTGCTGTCTGCACGCGTAATCCAAGCAGCAGTGGTCAACTCGTTAGCGACAATCAAGGGATTGCTACATTGGTCTTTTACAGCCATCTGATTAATCATGTAGATTTCTTGCAATACAATTAAAGAATCTACTTTTCTCCTGGGAATTGCTATAGAGTCCTTGAATAAATTATAAAAGTGTTTTATTTCTCAGCGAGAGATGTTATGATGCAAATTCCAGAATTTGACAGTTTTGTGCATAATCTCACCCAAACTTCATGGCCAGGGTTTATTTATTAATTTAAATCCCCTCACCCCCCGATTTGAAGATCATAGAATAGTCTAAAATATTTCAGAATTTGATGTAAACTGGTGAGAATTACTTTCCATTTCTTTCTATTCACTACATTTTGATAAACAGTTATTCATGTGAAAGACCCATAACATTAGCCCAGCTCTGTGAAAATCAAACTAAACAAACATTTTTAAAAAAAGAAGTGGCCTTGTCCCTACCCCCCAGTACAGATTTTATTTATAGAATTAACTCTCTCATCTTGGACAACTGTTTTGATTAACTGCGTACTTCTTACCAGCCCTTCACTTGGTTTTATGTTTGTTAGCTGGATCACTTCAAGGTGAGCAGACTGCGAAACCAGAGGATCAGATGAGAGAGAGATAATGTGGTCACAGACGCCAGAGAGAGTTTTACACTAGAAGAAAAATAAAAGGAAAACTACAGTAAATATACCACGATTATTTGAACAGTTTTCTTCCCAATAAAAAACATTTAAAAGAACCAGCATTCCTAACTTATACAACTAAATGACATTCTTGAGTCTTCCTTCCAATAAGGTTATCTGGTATAAGGCAAACACAGATGAAAGACTACTACAGACCACTCACAATGTTACTGAGTTCAATAATAGTTCATTCTTTGAAAAACAAATTCAGATTTTCTAGGAAGTTAGGATCAATCATCCTCATTTTACAGTCATATAAAAAATTCAAAATGGGAACTTTGAAGTATTTAAAGTTTTCTACTACTATGAAATTAATTGTATTGGTCCCCCGAAATATTTTAATTTTTACTATACAATGATATTTGTGCGGGTTTTTGTTTTGTTTTTTAAAGTCAAAGATCACCAAAGTTAAGTCTTGATCCCGCATGAATGGACGCTGCATTTGTGTGGAATTCTACTGAAGTCAGTGGATTCCATGCCGGTAAATTCAAGTTCAGGTTCAAGGGTTTCTATCAGAAAGAGTTAAAATAAAATTGGGGAGAGGGAATAAATCTGGAATGAAGCATTTAAAAGTTTCAGCCTTGGCAGAGAAAATACATGTAATTACCTCATAACTACCGTGGCCTATAATGAATAAATCTCTTGGCCCGCACAATTATAGTTAGCTTATCAAGCACAAAATTTGGTGGACAAAATTTAATTTCATCATCACCGATAAAACTTCAATTAGCAATACAATACAGGACCCAATCTTTGTAGTGGGACAAAACTGGCACAACATCAGAACAGAAAACACAAACTCAAACACTTTTGCCGCAACAGGAGAAAAAAACAATTCAAGTGTGCATTCTCTCCCCATTCCCTATCATTAAACCCATTGCACCAGTGCCTTAATGTTCAGATGCACAGCATGTGCATGGAATATAGTCTTCTCACCTGTTTTCAAAGGTGCTGAGTACCTACTGACTTTAGTGGAGGTGCTCAGAACACATGAAAATCAAGTAATTAACAATCATGGGGAACTCACATTAATGCTGAAGGCTGTTTTGTAGTTATCATAAAAATTTCCCCAAAAGTCAATTTATATAAAATTTAGCAATTCCAAGAGTGAGTCTATTTATTGATACAGTCCATGGCAAAAAGGGACCATTGTGATCATCTGGTCTGACTTCCTGTTTAACAGAGGCCACACAACTTCCCAAAAATAATTCTTAGAGCATAGCTTTTAGAAAAAAATCCCATCTTGATTTTAAAACGATCAGTGATGGACAATCCACCACAACCTTTGGTAAATGGTTCCAATCATTAATTACTCTCACTACTAAAAATTTACACCTTGGAGTCAAGAAGTTGAAGCCTACAACAGATAAGCCTGTTCATAATGGGGGCAATATCTTAGACCTGCTACCCCAGACAGCATTTCTTTTCTGCAAAACTAAAACAAATAAAAAATACTGGACGTTTCTCAGGGCCTGTAGTTATAGTGCAGGTATTTTATACCTCTCCCTGTCATGATTTTCTCTTGCCTGAGGATGGTAAGTAGTGATAATTTATTTTTTGTACTTCTTTTGTATTTTTGGAGCTCATAATTTTGGAAAGCTTCAAAACTTTGCCTGGAAGGCCTTATTGGTGGCCAGAACTCTGGGTTTCACAACTTAGAGTTCCTATGAGAGCGTACTGTTAGCACGCTGAAGGATGACAACATTCTTTTGGTCACAGCACTGTGGCAACTGAAGAATTAATTAAGAACCAGTGTAATTGTCCTCATATTCAAAAGAACTAAAGCTAATCAGACTGCTCAAATAAATGAAATGCCTCACTTGCTCACAGTACCAATCACCCTTTCAAATAGCAATTAATGCCTTATAATCAAAATGAATCCACATAAATGTTAACTTCTCTTCAGGAGTCTATAGAAATACCTGTAGAAAGCTGTATAAATGATTTGCATCAAACTAACCTTTCCTTGTCAAACTCACAGTTGTAATTTCAAACCACAAAACAAACACCGGATGTAAAAGGTGAAATAAACCCAAGAGGAACAGATGAAAAACAAACAAAACAGTATAACAGCAAATGTGATAATATGGCAGGATCCTAAATCCTAACCCCTGAATTTCCCTTATTTTTATCTCTTGAGGGCAGCAGGGACCTTGGTTTAGCATACAGATGGCATATTTTATTGAACTCTAATGTTTCAGTCTCTTTATAACAAGAGTATGTGGGGAAACCTTTCCACCCTGATTTATAATAATTTGCACAGCAGGAGCAAGAAAATTAGCAGTTGAAAATGAAACTAGTATTTCTTCCAGAGTTTAACTGTTGCTATATTTCCAAAATGATTGCAAATCAGTATCAAATCACTGATAGCCTACTTATAAAAATAAATACAATTTTAGGGGCTGATCCTATAAACACATATGAGTTGAGTTAATTAACTCTTTTGTGTCCGTGTTTGCTAGACTGGACCATCAAAGAGTTTTGAATAATGTACACACAAACTATTCTTACAACAAATATTTTCCACAGAGTTTTAAACACCAAATCATAAAAATACCTTGCAACATAGGAGATGCATAAGAGTGGCATGTCTCATTTAAAATATGCATTTACAAAACACAGAACATGCTCACCCAGTCATTGCTCAACTACAAGTAGGTAATTGTTTGCTGAGGAACCCAGTTGTACTATAAGCTAGCGGAATCAGGGCAAGTCAGCTAAAGAAGGGGAACAAGCTGCGAGGACTCCACAGCACCTGTATGCCAGGGCACTATGTTCTGAAGAAGGTCTTCACTTCAAAAGGGGTTTGGGAGACAGACTAGAGAAGAAGGTGGCGAGTGGATATGCCTGTATACTGATTCACCAACCAGCTCTCTACCACAGAGCATGCAAACAGGAACTATGGGATCTTCCACAACTAATGCTGTAGTACCTGCTCCCACTGTTTGGAGTTCCATCTCCCTTTACCCTCACGGAACAACCAACTCTTAGCCCAATAACTCAAGCTGTGCCCTGGGCACTGGATTAGGACCTCAAGGAATAGCAACAGCGATTTCATCAGACTCCTCCTTCCAGCAGCAAGGTAATGCAATAAAGAACTGTCTCACATTTACTGCAATTCTCCTTTATTGCACTGCTCCCAAAATAACCATTTGGCACCAACAGTAGCTTATTAGAATGAAAAAAAAAGGTTATAGACAAACAAACAAAATTGATCTCACACAAAAATATCACATTATATTGGGCCAATGGAACTTGGCTAATACACTGATGTGTATTCACTTCATACATCATTCTACTCCAAGCATACTTTTCCTCACAGTTTGACCTATTCTCTGACCTGTATATGAGGTTAAGAAGTCAAGAGCCATTTAAGACGGCATTAGGAGAGTATTTGGTAAAATCTATTTAATCAAAACTAGAGATAGAAAGTGAAGTTAACCAATTAGAGTTGGTCAAAAATTGGAATTTATGTTCCATGAAAAATTCTGATATTTCAAGGTTTGTTCTTGTCAGAATTATTAGCATTTTTCATGGAACAGATCCAGAAAATTTCAATTTAGAAATGCCAAAGTACTTTGTATTGACATTTTCAATTATAAAAAGAAAACATGGATGGATTGCCAATTACCCAGAAGTATTGTATAACTTGTACGTGTGCATATGCATGCACACACAGTGAAGATACCCATATTATAAATTGCAGAGCTTTCTGAAATACATCTTTCATGCACCCTTACACTCTTTAACCTTCAGCTACTTTGATGGGCAGCAGTATAAAACTCTTATGTATCAAAGTAGCTGAGCACCTTCCACATAATATCAATTTGCAACAGCAAAGTCCCGAACAGACATCATGAAGTTCTATGCTCCCATGGCACAGTGAAGGTTCTCGGGGTACCCGGGACTAGGAGTTACCTGTTACCTGTTACCCCCTGACTCAGCATGAGGGAGTCTTGCCTGTGGTAGCTGGGTGTCAACTCCCTAACATCATCAACCTTTCAGCCACCCAAGCTCTCTTGCTTTGGGCTATGCCAGCCCTGCTATCTCCTTGCAGGTGAACAATAGGTGCTCTTCAATCCCAGAATCACTTTGAAATGTTCCCATTATATCTCTCCCCTGACACTGGCTACTTACAGAAATCCCAGATCCTCTGCCTCCAAAGGAACACTGTGCCCCAGTTTACTAGTTTTACCTTAAACCACTGCTCCTGTAAACCACACAGAACTTGTGAGTACTTATAAATACACCTACTTTTGTTTTAATAAGAAAGAATACAGATTTAACTAGAAACAACAAATAATGGCAACATATGGTTACACTATGAAACCAAACCATAAAACACGAACATGGGTCTCCATTTATTAACAGTTACCTTTCCTATCTAATCAAGCTGGCTGGCTTCACAGGAACCAGGATCCATTTTTTTTTTTTTTGGTATGAGAACACCTCGTTCCTCAAGATGTCTCCTCAGTGAAAGGATTCAGAGAATGTCTCATTTGTTTTTACTCACAGAAAGGGAGAATTTATGTCTTGTTGTAATGTTCCTTTTTTTCCCCTTCAAGAGGTTTTGGTTGTTTGCAGTTGTGTCTGATGGATTTCCATTGAAAGTCTTGGTACTGAGCAAGGTTTAAGAATTGACCTTGCTCTGCATCTCTGGCTAAACATTCCAGTCATTCAAAACGAAGGTACCTCAGACTGGAAAAAGCAATTCATCAAGCCTTTGAAGCCTTCTGTCATAACTTGCAAGCTGTGAAATGTGTTTCAGTAGGAAGAGCACTGTTTTTATTGATAAACAAGTGTGTAAAAATAAAAAATAATTCTTAGGACATTTTTTAAAGGATTTTTTTAAAAGATTTTTCTGCAGAACTAGCTTTTATGCTGACATTCAGAGTATATCAGCACATCTTATAAAGCACCTCCTGTAGAATCTCAGTTCCTAACATTGTAGTAACTAGCAGTAAAATTTTCAAAAGTGTCTCAGGAACCTAAGTCCCATTGACTTTCTATGGGATTTAGTAGCCTAAGGATATATCTACAGTGCAATCGAAAGTGTGAAAGCAACACAGGCAGGCATACACATGCCCTAGTTTTAGGTCTAGCTAGCACATCTAAAAACAATTGTGAAAACATGGCAGCAACAGCTTCAGCATGGGCTGTACAAGCCTGCTTTGTCCCCCGGGTAAGAACTCACATTGCTAGACTATACTACAGCCTCTTCACTACTATTTTTAGCTGTGCTAGTTAAATGAAAGCGAGCATGGGTGTGCCTACCCAACCTGCAATTTCACCCTTAGGGTACGTCTACACTGCACGCTTGTTTCGGCAGGCTGTAGTGTCCATGTCATATAGCTCCCTAGCATAGGTATAAAGTGTAGCTGGTGCGGCCTAGCTTAGGCAGGAAAAGAGATGCCTGAAGGATGGGGGTATGTATGTGAGTACATACCCATCACACACTCTATTCACCCAAGAAGTGCCTCTCTGTCTACGCTGATTTTATTTTTTAAAGCAGTCTACCATCCCACTGCCTCCCCACTACTGGAGTCCTTCCCCGTCACAGGAAAGGCTCTCCCAGCAGAGAAAGGCATCAGCAGCTCCCTGCTATGGAGCCTTTCTCCGCAGCAGGGAATGTCTCCAGCAGGGGAGAATATCTCTGCCAGCTGACCACTGCTGGAGCATCTCCCCTCTAGAGGGAAAGGCTCTGGCAGGAGGGAAGCAGCTTGGAAAGGCTCTGGCAGGGGGAAGGCAGCTGGGAGATGCCCCCCACTGCCAAATCCATTCCCCTGCTATGAGGGAAAGGCTCTGACAGCTCCCTGCTGCTGGACCCCTTTCTCTGCCACAGTGAAAGGCTCTGGTAGCATGGAACTGCTGAAGCTGTCCCTGCTGCTTCCCCTCTGCCAGAGCTTTCCCTGACATGTGTAGCTACACCACTGCCATGTACTCAAAACCTGTTTTACACTGCAGCATGTAGCTACATGGACACTAGACGCCACTACCAGTGGTGTGTAGTGCAGACGTAGCACTAGTGACTCAAGCATTTTAAAAAATGGGACTTAAGCACTTTAATTTTTTTTATTCTAAATGTCTGTATGTAACAGGATCAGCCACCTTCTGAGCCACCACTCATGGCTGGGGGTGGCTCTTCAGCACCCTGCCTCAGTTTCCTCTCTCAGGAAACCCAATACCATTATGCAGACTCTCCTCTCTCAATTCCACCCCACCTTCGGGCTGGTTTATTATTAAAATATCATGTAAAATAATCCATAACCAAAACCTCAATGTAAAATCCATTTATTACCCCCAATGCAAATAGTCATCAAGACCATCCAACATTTCATCCCTTGATGTTCCAAGTACAAGCACCTTCAGCCCTGCCTGGACTCTCTGTCAGTCTTCGTCTGTCCTTCTGGCTCTGACAGTCACCCCAACCGGACTACAATCTTGCTCTTCCCAGCGGGAACCCCCACAACCCCTCTGATGGGAGCATCCCAATCTCCCGACCCCTCTCACTGTTCCTCTGGGTCCAGCTGGCTGGTCTTGGAGAGGTCAGTGGTAAGCTCCCCACTTGCTCCCCTCCTTCAGCCCTCTCTAGCCATTGGCTCCGGCTCTCTGGCTTGGGCCCACCAGCCAGCAAACCCCTCTTGCTACTCTCCTGCCTTCAGCCTTTTACCATGAACCATTAAGTGTCTAGCTGTTCTCATCTCCTACTCAATCTCCTACTCCCAGGAAGCCCAGACTCCTGGGTCTCCTCTGCCATAGCCCAGATGCCATCTTTTAAGCCCAATTAACTAGCCAGATTGGAGTGTGCTGATGAGTGTACGGGCCTGGCTCCCTCTTAAAGGGACACTGTCACCCTGAGACACTGTAAAATAACATGCTACCTATTACTAATACAGAATAAGCCTTTGCTATACAGTTCACTTAGCATTATTCTATGTAGCATCTCCAGTTTAGTGTATGGAAGTTTTCGTCCAGAATCTTATCTCAAATCAGAGGACAGGGTCTACTGTATTTTAGTTCACAATAAAAGAGGTTTTAATATATCTGTTTCTAAGATGAAGTCACAGCTTAATGTAAGGAAAAATGATCATCCAGAAACATCTTACCTCCTCAAATTCAAACTTCCTCCTCACCCTTCTGGTTCTATAACTTTCTCCCAGTCCTTTCTCCTTATTGTTCTTTTCATCTCATTTTCACACTCAGCTTTGCACCGTCTTTTATGCTGTCTCCTTCCCTGGAACAGCCACCCACTTCTCATCCATTAAGTCCCTTTCTCCCCTCCTAAAGAGCTATTTCCCTTCCCCACCCACACACACACAATAAGCCTTCTCTCTTTGCTCTTCTTGTCTAACATGTCCTCACACACTCCCTCCACCTTGAATAGTCACCTTTTCATTTTTGCCCAAGTTACGCTGTCAACTCTTTGGGAAGAGGAGGTTACTCACCCTGTGCAGTAACTGATGTTCTTCGAGATGAGTGTCCCATGGGTGCTCCACTCTAGGTGTTGGTGCGTCCCCACGCCTTCGCTCGGAGATTTTTACAGCAGTACTCGCACCAGTCACGCATGTGCAGAGCCTGTCCCCCCGCTCCGAGTGTACCTTAACAGTACGCATGCATGGCCGGTCTCCTCAGTTCCTTCTCTACAACGGAGGCTACCCCAACTCCAAAATAGAGGGGAGGCGGGTGGGTAGTGGAGCACCCACAGGGACACTCATCTCAAAGAACGTCAGTTACTGCACAGGTGAATAACCACCTCTTGGAGAGAGAGAGAGGTCCCTGAGGGTGCTCCACTCTAGGTGACTGAAAAGCAGTGTACCTCAAGGAGGTAGGGACTTCGGATTTGGTAGGAATGCAGTAAATAATACAGCTCTGCCTAATCGTGTATCAGAGAGAGGTCCTTGAGTAAGGGCATAGTGCTTAACAAATATGTATTCAGAAGATCAAGTGGCCGCTTTACAGATGTCAGCCAGGGGAACTTTGCACAGAAAGGCCACGCAGGTAGCCACAGATCTAGTGGAGTGAATTCTGATGCCGGCTGGAGGCATCACTTTCTTTATCTGATAGCACAGTCGGATACACTCAGAAATCCAGTTTGAAAGTTTCTTGGTAGAAATAGGTGTCCCTTTGGAATGCTCTGTGATGGAGACAAAGAGTCCAGAAGGGTTCCTAAAGGACTTGGTTCTATCCAAATAGAAGGATAAAGCCTTGTGTATGTCTAAAGTATGCATGGTGGATTCAAAAGAGTTTGCATGTGGTTTAGGAAAGAAAGTTGGTAGGTGTATCAGTTCTTTGATGTGGAATGACAAATGTACCTTTGGAAGGAATTTGGGGTGTAATAGGAGGGTAATCTTGTCCTTAAAAAATAGCGTATATGGTGGATCTGCCATCAGAGCTGATATTTCTCCTGCCCGTCTGGCCAAGATGACTGCCACCAGGAGTGCTGCTTTCATAGAGAGGTGTAAGAGGGAGCAAATGGCTAGGGGCTCGAATGGTTGTTGAGTCAGGCAAGATAATACTAAGTGAAGGTCCCACGAAGGGGTAGGAGGTTTAATGTGCGGTACAGGGATTGAAGTCCTTTGAGAAAATGCTTGGTGATTGGATGAGTAAAAACAGAGGTATCGTCGATCTTGTCATGAAAAGTTGTAACAGCAGCTAAATGGACTTTGATGGAGCTGAAAGAAAGGCCCGATTGCTTGAGGTCTAATAGGTAGTCAAGTATGATCGGAAGAGGTGCAGAAGTAGGAAGAAGTTGTTTAGGTGAGCACCAGTGTGTGAATAGCTTCCACTTACAGAGATAGGTGATGCGAGTAGATTGTGTTCTGCACTCGTTGAACCTGCTCAGAGCATGCTAGTTCGTTTTGGGAGAATCATGTAGGAACCAAGTTTTGACGTGAAGCATGGACAGGTTGGGGTGCAGAAATCGGCCATGTTGCTGCGATAGGAGGTTTGGAGTTAGGGGCAATGAGACTGGTGGGTGGACTGACACTCTGATGAGGAACAGAAATCATGGTTGTCTGCGCCACAAAGAGGCAATCAGAATTACCATGGGACGATCTGTCCGTATCTTTGTTATAAAACTCTGTGGAGAACTGGTATTGGAGGAAAAGCATATAGCAAGTCTTTGTGCCATGGGATCATGAACACATCTCCCAGGGAATGTTTGCCCAGTCCCACTCTGAAGCAAAATTCGGGACATTTCGTGTTCTTCGCAGTGGCAAAAAGGTCTATGGTTGGGTAGCCCCATATGCGGAATATGTTGTGGATGATCATTTCATTTATCTCCCATTCGTGATCCCAGGGAAAGCATCTGCTTAATTCATCCACTGTTGTATTCATAGCTCCAGGAAGATAGGCGGCTGATATCCGAATGTTGTTCGCAAGGCACCAATTCCAGAGCTTCATTGCTTCTGTGCAAAAGTGAGTGAAAGCGAGCCCCTCCCTGCCTGTTTACACAGAACATATAGGCGATGTTGTCTCTCATTATCCGTACATGTTGGTTCCGATTAATGGGAGGAAGTGACGGCAGGTGTTGCACATGGCTCGAAGTTCTAGGACGTTTATGTGCAGGGAGGATTCGGTTGAAGACCATAGTCCCTGGGCTGTGTGGTGGGACATGTGTACACCCCACCCTGTGAGGGATGCATCGGTAGTCATTATGAGGGATGGAGCATCCTGAAGAAAGGAGACTCCAGAGCAGAGGTTGGCGGGAACTGTCCACCATAGGAGAGAGTCTTTGACTCTGAAAGGTATGGATAGAGGCTTGTTTAGAGCGTGCACATTCGGTCTGTAAACTGTGGCCAGCCAAGCTTGGAAGCACCTCATGGATAGTCGAGCGTTTTGGACCACGAAAGTGCAGAGGCCATGTCTAGTAGTTGTAGACAGTCTCAAGCGGTGACCTGAGGACTGTTGCGGAGTTTCGTTGCCAATAATTTTATGGTGTTGAAGCGATGAGGCGGGAGAGATGTTATTCCCGTCTGGAAATTGAGGTGTGAACTATGAACTCCAGGTCCTGGGTAGGAGATAATGTGGATTTTGTTTATTTGTAGGCCGAGGGATAGGAAACAATCGACAGTGAGCTGCATGAATCGAAGAGCTTTGTCAAACATTGAGGCTTTGAGGAGACAATCATCAAGGTAAGGAAAAATTATGACCCCTTGTTTCCTCAGGTAGGCAGTGACTATGGCTAGGAGCTTGGAAAAACACGAGGGGTGGTGGATAGGCCGAAGGGTAGCACCCTGTATTGAAAATGTGTCGAGCTGAGGGTAAAATGGGCCGGATGTATAGTCACATGAAAATAGGTGTCCTGTAGGTCGAGGGCTGAAAACCAATTGCCCTGCTCCAGAGCTGGGATTATGGTGGTGAGGGTAACCATTTTGAACTTTTGCTTTTTGATAAATTTGTTGAGCTGCCTGAGGTCGAGGATAGGTCGCCATCCACTGGTTTTCTTTTCTGTTAAGAAATAATGGGAATAAAACCCCTTCCCTCTGTGTAGTTCAGGCACAAGTTCCACTGCTCCCAATTGAAGGAGATGTTGTACTTCTTGGATGAGTAGTTGCTCGTGAGAGGGGTCCCTGAAGAGGGATGGGGACGGTGGGTGGGTAGGTAGGAGGCAAGGATAGGAAAGGGATCGAATAGCCAAAATTGTGACGACCTCTATAACCCACTTGTAGGTGGTGATGTTCTGCCATTGATGGGAGAATGGTCATAGGCGGTGTCCAAAAATAGGGATATGTGGTGTAAGCACTGAAGTGGGAACGTTGTTTTCTAAACCCTCGACCAAGGCTCCAGATCTGCTTATTAGTTGGAGTGGGTTGAGACGCTGCCGAGGAATTGGGACGGCAACATGGGTATCTGGGACTCTGGCGTTATTGTTGTTCATGTGATCTATGGAGTTGCCAGGTATATGCGGGGTAGCGTGGACGCTGGTAGGGTTGATATTGATATTGTCGCCTTCTAGTCGTAGGGGTTTGAATTCCTAGAGGCTGGAGAGTTGCCCTCGAGTCTTACATTGAATGAAGTATGTCTTTCGTGGTGGAGGCAAAGAGTTTGTCACCGTCGAAGGGAAGATCTTCAATGGTATTCTGGACCCCTCGAGGAAAGGAAGAGGAGAGCCAGGAACCTTGGCGCATGAACACTGCTATAGCAGTGGATCTTACTGCAGTGTTGGCTGCATCGAGGGCTGCTTGAAGAGTGGTACGTGAGATGATTTGTTCCTCGGAAACTAGAGCTGTGAATTGTTGTTTCTTTTCTTCTGGAATGTCATCAATAAAGTCCATGAATTTGTTGTAATTTTTGTGGTCATATTTTGCCAGAACAGCAGTATAATTAGCAATGCGAAACTGTACGTGGAAGATGCATATACTTTATATCCGAGCAGATCTAATCGCTTGCTGTCCTTGTTGGATGGCGTGGAGTGGGGAAATTGGTGTTTGGTCTTTTGGTTGACTGCATCTACTACCAGCGAGTTTGGTGCTGGATAAGTGAAAAGGAATTCAGAGCCCTTGGAAGGGATGAAGTACTTGCAGTCCGCCCATTTACAGGTAGGTAGGCTTGCAGCAGGGGTCTGCCAGATGGCCTTAGCAGGTCCCAAAACGGCTGCGTTGATTGGCAAGGCAATCCTAGAAGAAGAGGGCTGCAGGATGTCCATTAACTCATGCTGCTGTTCAGGAACCTCCTCCAAGTTAATTCTTAATTCGCTGGCAACTCTTTTGAAAAGGTCTTGAAATTTTGAGAAATCATCCGAAGATGTGGGGAAGGAGGAAGTAAGGCTTCATCAGGTGTAACAACTGGGTATACAGGGTTTGAGGCAGGTCGTGACTGATCCTTCAGTTGTGATGGTGCTGCTTGGTGCCTTATGTCAGTGGCAGGTTCGTCAGCTGGTGGTGCTGGACAGGTGTTGCACCTGGTAGAGGTGGCATAGCGAGTGTGGTCTCGAGGACACCCATGGGGCCCAATATTGCCACTGTGGTGGGAAGGGCATCAGTGGTGCCATCCAGGGATTTACCCACCCCGGGGCAGGATCCTGAGAGTATGACGAGGTAATTTTTCTATGACCTCTATTGATTGGGGTCTGAGGACGGGAGATTTGATATGGTGAAAATTCCCTCTGCAGTCCAGCTTCCTCATCACTGAACTGAGCATTTGGAGAGAAGTAGGCACTGAGTAGGGGTGACTGCAGGATAGGTGATACCAGCAGGTCCCTTGACTGTGTAAATTGCAGTGCTGGAGCTCCTCTGTGAGGTGAGGGCTGTGCAAGAGGAATCTGCTGTAAAGAAAAATTCCTCTGCACCAGTGTCCAAAGCATTGTTTCACTGCCGGCCAGCTCAGTAAATGTCGATGCCGGTGCCGGGAAAGCAATAACAGCCTGCGGGGGGTCAGGCACGTCAGCATGTGTCGGCACCGCTTCCGTCACAGTGCCGAACAGTGCCAGATGAGAGGCAGGCAACTGGAAGCCTGAAGCCTCTACATCGGAGTTATGCGGTTCCGCCGCAGCCACGGGCAGGTCTCACGTGGCGCTGGAGGAGCCTGGCGCATCAAAAGTGCTGAGCCAGGAAAGCTCCGGGAGGGAGGCTGTAGACCTGCCTGAGGAAGTCTTCTCCCGTGAAGTTCCCTTTGAGGGTGAAAGAAGGTGCCCCCCCTTTTTTTTTAACAGTTTTCTTGTCTCTCTTTGTGGCAGGGGGGCTGTGGCATGCAGTGGAGCCAGAGTCGGTGCCCAGGTCCGAAGCTGACCCTAATGATTTTTGAAAGAGGAGCAGTTTTAGTCTCAGCTCCCTATCTTTCCCTGCCCTAGATTTAAGTTTGCTGCAGTGTGCACATTTTTGAGGGATGTGGCACTCCCTCAAACATTTTATGCACTTTGCATGGCCATCTGACAGAGGGATGGCCTCCTTGCAGGTAGAGCAGCGCTTAAAGCCTGGAGAGCCAGGCATGTCGGATGCGGCTGCCACTGACAGGAATGAAGAAAAAGTTGTTTTTTAAAGAGAAAAAGATAGAAATTGGTAACTAAGTAACTACTGGTTACAAACTAACTAGAAAGGTAATTGTAACACAGGGAGAGAAAGTTTCTAACGAGTCTGCTGCGCTCTGTCTCAGGCCGGGAACGGCAGAGAAGGAACTGAGGAGACCGATCACGCACGTATGCTATTAAGGTACACTCAGAGCGTCGGGGAACAGGCTCTGTGCATGCGTGACCCGTGCGAGTACTGCTGTCAAAATCTCAGAGTGAAGGCGCAGGGACATACCAACACCTAGAGGGACATCTCTCGAAGAAGAAAGGGACCGTATCACCACTCTATATTTTGCAAAATAGCAGGTCCAGGACATTTTTGGTAATATGTAACCTCTGAGTACATATCTGATCTATTCATCCTACAATTTTCAGTTGCCTTATATTTCTGATAAGCACTATTTTCCTCACTAACACTGCCAAGAGATGCAGAAAAGGAACAACCAACCACCCTTGACTAACTGAATCATTAAACTTGGCAAGCATTGAAGGAAAAAGTTATTTGCATCAGGTATACATTGAGTCTTATGGGATGGTTACCTGCTCAGTCTAAGGCTGCTACGCTTCTCAGAAAGAAGGATGTGATTCATCCATTTGTTGCCAATTATTAGATGGCATGAAGGCAACTTTAGCAGCAGAACACTATTTTGGTTTTGTTCATTCCCTGTGGGATAATTTTGCTCTCACTATAAGAGTTGCCGGGAGTAATATTCATCCCTCTTTTATTGAAAGCAAGCACAGCATGGTGTATGAAAAGTAACAATTTGATGCGTATATGATACAGTTGGAATGTTAACCTTTTCAAAATTCCTGAAAAATTAAGGACGTCATAAGAACAGATGAAGAATTGAAGGAAAGACAATTATGCATGTAAAAAAATCACCAAATCTGGGAACACATGAACACTAAAACTAATAAAAGCATGTTGTATCAAAACGTATATAAGCTATTTCATTGGCAAAAGAACTGAAACATTGGACTGAGGGTTATATTAATATTAGATGGAATAATGAAACCAAAAATTGAGAGATTAAATTGAAGTATATTCAAGATGTCTTATGCAGTTTAAGTTTCTAGCCCTTATGGCTGCAAATATAAACTTCCAAATGTGAACTGAAATACTGCTGTTCATTTGAGCCTTCATACACCTACAGATTACTTCCCTTGGACATCCTGGTGGCTTAGATAGCTCAGTGTATCATGAGGAGCTTTAGTTTTTAAGATCAACAACTCCACCGAAAAGACTGCTCTTTGTTCAATGAAACTACTAATGGCACTGATGTAATACATTTTCAGAACCTTAAGATGGCAGCCTTTTAAAGATCTGTTATAAACATCATCAGTATGTGTTAATATGAAAATAAAAAGCCATACTAAAATGGAAATAAAAAATTTCTGTGAATCATTTGCCTCATTTTCTGATTAGCTCTACTTAATATGACATTCAGAAAAAAAATAAAAGGCACCAAGCATTAATAGACTTGAGAGGTTCAGTAAGGTGCTATAACACTGAATCCTTAAAGAGGATCCCTCGAGAAATAGTTACTTTAGATAATGAGATCTAATTATAATGTTGTCTACTTAGTAATTAAAGAATAGCTTGGTCCAATACACAAACTTCATAAAAACAATGTTTTGTTTCACCACTGAACCTTCTCCAATCTATTTTGTTGCTGGAGGGTATGAATTACTGAAGGATAAATTGGGAAGTATATGTTGTATTTACTTGCTCTTTTGTTTTCATGTATGTTTGTACAGTACTCATCAGTCTGATGAGTACTAAGTGTTTTGGTTTGTCTGTTTGTTTGTTTTTACATTGAATTGCATACATGAGAAATCATTGCTTTAATACTAGAGAGCAAAATGAGAATGGATAATACTCTTGGCCAGCCATCTCCTAAAGACCTTCGGAATGACAATCTTAAAAGATACTGCCTGATCTTGCCTCACCAGTCAAAAAAATTTGGCTGCTCTTAGAAAATCTCTGATGCCTCTTGTAAGTGTACACTGAAAATACATAGCTATATAAACTTTGAATAGTGTACCCTACCCAACTGTTACCGACCCAGTTGATTATATACAATTTAGTCATTCTTAATTACAATTAATTCTAGGCCAAAAGATACTACCTGTCTAGCTACCTTTCACAGCTTATTAAAATTTTCTCTTAGGTTTTTAAAACAATTATCTTTATCATGTTTATTGTGGTAATACCTGGGGCAACAGAACAGATTCCCATTGTCCTAGGCATCGTACAAACAGAGAATAAGAGGCATATAATAAATAAATAAAATAAATAACTCTTTGCCTGCCCCCAAAGAGTCTACAATCTAAATAGTGAAAGGAAATGGACAGAACTTATAAGCAAGGAGAACAATACAATGGCAGGAAACGTCACATAAATTACAGTATTTTTTTGGTTTGCTACAAAAAAAAGTTTTTGTTGGGGTAATATAAGGAGGGTATTAGCTAAATGGAAAGACTCACAGACTCATCGACTTTAAGGTCAGAAAGGACAATCATGATCATGTAGGCTGACCTCCTGCACATTGCAGGCCATAGAACCTTACTCACTCCTGAAATAGACCCCTACCCTACAGCTGAGTTACTGAAGTTCTCAAATCATGGTTTAAATACTTCAAGTTACAGAGAATTCACTATTTACACTAGTTTAAACCTGAAAGTGAACCATGCCCCATGCTGCAGAGGAAGGAAAAAACCTCTCAGGGTCTCGGCCAATCTGACCTGGGGGAAAATTCCTTCCCGATCCCAAGATGGAGGGAGGGAGCAGGAAGCCATGAAGGGTGAAGCAGGTGCAGTTGGAGCAAAGAGGCGGTCAATACAGGGGACAGAATGCTCAGAGTGTAAACTGCAGAAAACATTCTGATGATTATCATCAGTGTCCCTCAGTCCCTGCTTGAAATGCTTTATGCAGCTACCGTGCTGGCTTCAGTCTCTGACTGGCTCCTCTCTTTGTGTTATCTTAATTCATCCTCCTGGTGCATATGCATTATGATACTGGTTTTAACTACATGATCTCATACTATTTTTTCCAGAGGACCCCTCTCTCATTTAGTGCAAAGGATGGATGCTGCTAGAGATATAAATTCCAGTTAGAGGAGCACACCTCCTGTGATAAATGAAGGAGGAGGAAGCTCCCTTTTATGGTCACCCTGTTAATAGCTGTTTTCTACTTGCTTTACCTGTAAAGGGTTAAAAAGTCCATAGGTAAAAGGAAGGGAGTGGACGCCTGACCAAAAGAGCCAATGGGAAGGCTAGAACTTTTTTAAATTGGGAAAAAACTTCCCCTTTGTCTGTCTGTGTTGTTCTCCCGGAGACCAGAGACAGGGCTGGAACTATGCTGTAAGAGCTTGGGCCAGGTATGAAAATCATCAGATCATACCTAGAAACTACTCATTTGAAACCCCAGATATGTAAGTAGATCAGGAAATGTCTAGGAAGATGCGATTAGGTTTCTCTCTTTTATTTCTTTATGGTTTCTGGACTCCTCTGTGCTAACCCCAGGTGATTTTGTTTTGTTTGTAACCTTTAAGCTGGACCTCAAGAAGCTATCTTGACGCTTAATCCTTGTAATTTTTTTTTAAAACCTAGCAAAAAGCCTAAGTTCCAGATGTATTTTCTTTCTTTTTGTTTTTAATGAAATTTACCTTTTTTAAGAACAGGATTGGATTTTTGTGTCCTTAAGAGGTTTGTGCATATGCTGTTTCATTAGCTGGTGGCAATAGCTGATTTCCTTTGTTTTCATTCTCAGCTCTTCCCCCGGGGGGGGGGGGGGGGTTAAGGGCTTGAGGGTACCCCACAGGAAGGAATTCCCAAGTTTGCCTTCCTGGGTTCTGAGAGGGGTTTTTGCACTTGGGTGGTGGCAGCATCTACCCATCCAAGGTCAAAGAAAAGCTGTAACCTTGGGAGTTTCATACAAGCCTGGAGTGGCCAGTATTAATTTATAGAATCCTTGCGGGCCCCCACCTTCTGCACTCAAAGTGCCAGAGTGGGGAATCAGCCTTGGCACCTGCACTAGCTCTGTTTGAGCAAGCACATTAAAAATAGCAGTATAGCTGCAGCAGGACAAACCACCTTGAGTACACACCTGTCAGAGACGCTAGGTGCATACTCCAGAAAGCTAGCCACTCATGCCGCTGCAATTACACTTCTATTTTTAGCACTGGCAGAGGTATGTCTCATCAAGCTGGAAATTATATCTTCCAGCTCCAGTGCAGACATTGCAAGCAACTATTTGCTATTTCCTTTTCTCCTTCTTGTTCATCGTATTGCTCCTGCCTTATTTACTGCACACTATTCAAACCCTGCTCTGAAGACTGAAGTTTTAATTTGCTCACAGGCTCATCACCAGAGTATAGTGCCTCACAAACATTACAGTCATAATTTATTGTTTCTATTTTACTGAGGGGGAAACTGAAACAGAGAGAGATTACTGTGAGAAGTATGCACTAAACGTTGATGCCCAACTTGAGACACCTAGGACCTGATTTTTCAGAGTATGTAGCATTTATACATAACTTTATATGTTGAAAGCACAGCTCCCATTGGCTTCAGTTGCAGCTGGGAGCGCTCAGCACATGTTCAAATCAAACACCGGGGTCTCAAGACATGCCCCCAGAAAATGAAGAACATACATTTAGTGATCACCTGGGGGAAGTTTGGTTTAAGTGTCTCAACTAGCATCACACTAGAACTCTGTGGCAGAGGCAAGGATACAATCCAATTCTTCAGGGCAGTATTCAGCTATCCTAACCATGAGACCCTACTTTCTTCCTGCAATCCCCTACCTCATTACTGCACACCTCCCAACTTCTCCAATAAACGAAACAGAGGTCCTACAGTGGACTTCACTATGCAACCCTGATTCATCCCCAGAGCAGGTCTATCCTATGAACTGAACGAGGCAGGGGTTCTGTGGAGAGAACAGTATGTGATCATGTAATTAAAGACTGTCACAGTGCATATCACAAGGGGGTCAAATTAAGGTTGCACAGGCAACCTTAATTCTGGCATTTTCTAACTTCTGAGTGCTAGACTTCGCAACCTTAATATGCTTCTTTTATCATAGAAATTGCACACACAACAAAAATCAAAGGTTTAAAAAAAAGCTAACTGAAAAAACATGTGGCAGCATATTGACACCCACATGGGTCATCAGAAGGTTTTATTCACCTTTAGATCCACCACACAAACCTGTGCCACTTGAGTTAACAGAGTAACTGACAGCAGCAATAGCTTGTAATCCTCTATGTGGAGCAACCACTAGAGGGGGAGGAGACACACACTTTGCCAGCAGGCTTCACAGATATTTGCCGACAAAAAGAAATGGCGAGACTCAGGAATCTTGGGTTCCACTTCAGGATCTGGAGGGGAGCATCCTCTGCTGGGCAGAAATATCTTCCCATTCCCTTCAAGTCTGATCTGTTCTGCCCTTTCCCTTCCGAACTGTCCCTGTCCTGTTTCTTCCCCACCCCAGTCCCATTCTCCTCAACTAGCCAGTACCAATCTCACTCCTCATGCTTCTCAGCCCAGTTGCAAGTCTCCAGCCAGTCCTAGTCCATACTCTGGCTCCACTCAAATCAGTGCCCCCCGCCCCCGCCCTGCCACACACTTCTGGTTCTGAGCCCCACTCTCCTAGCCCAGGCAGTTCCAGACTCCCCTCCCCATTGGCTTCCAATCCTCCCCTTTTCCCTCCCTCATTCCTAATCTCCTTGCCCAGCCAGCCCCAGTCCCCCTGCACCTGGGTCCCAGTTCCAGTCTTCTTGCCCACCTAATTCCAATCTACTCCCTCCCAACCCCCACATACAACCTTGAGTCCCAGTTTCCCTACCCCTCACCCCCAGCTTCCATGGCCAGTATTCTGGCCAGGAAGGTCTCTGAGAGCACTGGAGGGAGAGACTCCCTGCTCTCACTACCAATACCCGGACCTGTCACCAAAATGGCCCAGAGCAGCCAGAAACTGCAATCACAAAGCAAGTTCTGCACAGGCTGCTGCAGTCCCAAGACGGAGCATGATAAGTGCAGATGGAATCCTTAGGGAACTAAACTACAAAGTTCTAGCTTGTCTCTACTGCGTAAAGACAAACTGACTTTTCAAAGTCTTATAATTTGGCCAAATTTGGATGGATTTCCATGGAGTCAGCAAAAGGCACATCCCTGACACAAGGCACATCCCTGTCAATTTTTAAGTTTCTGCTCCAAAGCATGGGGGCATTACAACTGTTCAAAAGGTGGAAAAAAATTGGCCAAAGGGGCAAAACAATGTATTTTCCTCCACCCTCATTCTCAGAAATATTTGAACGAGTTGGGCTGACATTTCAAAAAACAAAACCAAAAAATTTAACCTGAGGCAGACACCCAATCTGGCAAAATTATCAACAGAAAATAGAATCTTATAATGGGAAGTGTCAGGCTACCAGCACTGCCTATAATATGTGATTATTAAATAAATAAATACATCCAGTTACTCTGAAAAACACTTCAGAGACTAGATGATTCTGGGAAATGAAACAGGATATAGATGTTGCAACTCAAGGCTAGAAAAGGTTAGCTGTGATAGAAGATTGTTACCATCTGCTGGCAGTGACCTCTGAAGAGAGTTGGTGGTCACAGCTCAGTCAGTTCCTGTCCAAATTACAGTTGTTACCCTTATTGGCACTTTTAATAGACAGAATAGGATTGAAAGGGCATGGAGATGGAACAATCTTCTCAGCTCATGCTTCAGGATCTCAGCTGGCCACCTGCAGGGGTCTGGAAGGGATTTCTCCCCATCCCCCAACATATTCTGGATTGATTTTTATCTCCTTCATTTGAAGCTTCAAGGATGGCCACAGCTGGAGATGGGACATTGAACAGGGAAGGCCAGGGTTCTGAGTTGGCACCAAGTATTCTCTCTCTCAGGTGCTTGGTTGGCTGGTTCCTGCACATGTGCTTATGGTCTAACTGATCACCATATCAGGAATCACCAAAAGGAATCTTTCCCCCAGTCAGATTGGCAGAAAAACCTCCTAAATTACATCTTCCTGGGTAGCGTGTGGGTGTGGCTCACTTGTCAGAATTATCTGGGTATAATTTACATAATCACTCTCTGCCTTTGTGTGGGTCTTGGGCATTGGTGCACCTTGATTCCTCCCATTATCTGTCTGTGACACGTAACACTCTAGACTCCTCTGGGCTGTAATAAATTGGTCTGATTTTGGTTGTTGAATTTAGTGTATGGGTGCTCAGTAGTGTATGGGTGCCGGCTTGTGATGTTCAGGGGGTCTGATTTGTGGTCCTTTCTGCTCTTAAACTCTATGACTCTAGCTTCCCACTCCTGGATGGGGGAGCTGGGCTCCGCACCAGGGGACAGGAGCCGTTGCTCCCAGCTGAGCATGGGGCGGGCTCACTCTCCAGCCCACCACCAATGACCCATCATTCAAATACGTTAAGGTCTGCTATAAAGAGGGTGGTGATCAATTGTTCTCCATGTTCATTGCATGTAGCACAAGAAGTAATGGGCTTAATCTGCAGCAAGGAAGATATTAGGAAAAACTTTCTAACTATAAGAGTAGTTTAGTTCTGGAATAGACTTCCAAGGGAAGTTGTGGAATCCCCATCATTGGAGTTTTTAAAAACAGGTTGGACAAACACCTGTCAGCAGTGGTCTAGGTTTACTTGGTCCTGTCTAAGTTTAGGGTGACTGGACTTCATGATCTCTCAAGGTCCCTTCCAGCCCAACATTTCTATGACTCTATTATCCCCCTGGCTGCAAAACCTGCTTCCGCCATTGCTGAGGTATAGGGGGAAATTTGCATTGTTGCTGTTCTTGTACCTTCGCTGTAGATCAAGGACTTCAGTCTGCAAGAGATGCCAGCACTTTCCAGAACTGAACATGCTAATTTAAGAAACAAACATTTAATGAATTTTGAAGCAAATAATTCCTGATTTCTTAATACTTTCCTCCACAAACGTTCCAGAGAGTTTAACGGCGGTTGCTTCTCAGGATTAGCTTTGCATGCTTAGACTTAAGACCATATAAAACTTTGCATGTTACTGTAAAGTAGCATGGAATATACCTTTACTTCACAGCTTTAAACAAGCTTTCTCCGACTTTCCCAGCGTGAAGGAAAAATCTAGTAGGCCTAAACTAATAGGCCTAAAACTTTGGTCAAGCTAACTGTGTATATGAAGCATAAGAAGAGAGTGAGGAAAATTGCATTGAGGGGCAATTGCAACAGCACAGCTTAAGAAATGTAACCATAACCTCTAGAAGTTAGAAAAAACCATTAACCGCAAAGGAAACACCTGTCAATAACAGGTAAAGCTTGTTTTGCTAAACTCCAAGTAAGGCAAAGCTACTGTTGAAGCTTGCACTATATGCCAAATAAGGAAAATGCTGTTGAAGTAAGAGGGTTTGACAAATTGTGGTTTTCAGCAATATAAGCTCCTGTATTTCTGTTTTCACCAGAGCAGTTCTGGCTGACTCTCCCTGTATGCGCATGCTTGAATAAAGCTGGCCTCAGGCTTGTTCCGATCCAAACACAACGCATGGTTAATTTTCCACCACACCAGCCTTCCCTGGAGTTTGAAGCTTGTTTGATGCAAATGGAGCTAAAGACTAAGGGGGAACAGGAGAAACTAATTTTGTTTGTACTTAGAATCATAGAATATCAGGCTTGGAAGGGACCTCAGGAGGTCATCTAGTCCAACCCCCTGCCCAAAGCAGGACCAATCCCCAATTAAATCATCTCAGCCAGGGCTTTGTCAAGCCTGACCTTAAAAACTTCTAAGGAAGGAGATTCCACCACCTCCCTAGGTAACGCATTCCAGTGTTTCACCACCCTTCTAGTGAAAAAGTTTTTCCTAATATCCAACCTAAACCTCCCCCACTGCAACTTGAGACCATTACTCCTTGTTCTGTCATCAGCTGCCACTGAGAACAGTCTAGATCCATCCTCTTTGGAACCCCCTTTCAGATAGTTGAAAGCAGCTATCAAATCCCCCCTCATTCTTCTCTTCCGCAGACTAAACAATCCCAGTTCCCTCAGCCTCTCCTCATAAGTCATGTGTTCCAGTCCCCTAATCATTTTTGTTGCCCTCCGCTGGACTCTTTCAAATTTTTCCACATCCTTCTTGTAGTGTGGGGCCCAAAACTGGACACAGTACTCCAGATGAGGCCTCACCAATGTCAAATAGAGGGGAACAATCACGTCCCTCGATCTGCTGGCAATGCCCTACTTATACGTCCCAAAATGCCATTGGCCTTCTTGGCAAAAAGGGCACACTGTTGACTCATATCCAGCTTCTCGTCCACTGTAACCCCTAGGTCCTTTTCTGCAGAACTGCTGCCGAGCCATTCGGTCCCTAGTCTGTAGCGGTGCATGGGATTCTACCGTCCTAAGTGCAGGACTCTTCACTTGTCCTTGTTGAACCTCATCAGATTTCTTTTGGCCCAATCCTCCAATTTGTCTAGGGCCCTCTGTATCCTATCCCTACCCTCCAGCGTATCTACCTCTCCTCCCAGTTTAGTGTCATCTGCAAACTTGCTGAGGGTGCAATCCACAACATCCTCCAGATCATTTATGAAGATATTGAACAAAACCGGCCCCAGGACCGACCCTTGGGGCACTCCACTTGATACCGGCTGCCAACTAGACATGGAGCCATTGATCACTACCCGTTGAGCCCGACAATCTAGCCAACTTTCTATCCACCTTATAGTCCATTCATCCAGCCCATACTTTTTTAACTTGCTGGCAAGAATACTGTGGGAGACCGTGTCAAAAGCTTTGCTAAAGTCAAGGAACAACACATCCACAGCTTTCCCCTCATCCTTGATGAAAAACAATGCACTATTATTGAAATTGTGCATATGGGCAACCAACTATTTTGTCTCACTGTGTAAGAAAAGCAGACAAACAGCACTCTTGTGTTAATCATATTATTATAGGCAATTTAGGAAGTTATTAGTATTCAATACAACCAATTCAGCACAAGCTATATCACAGAAATGTCGAGTTTCATTGAAAACTGGTACCAATATAAAGCACGGGTTTTCAGGAAATAGACAATAATACCTTTTATTATTTTCTAAAACTGCATTACTGATTAAGGAAATTTTGCTAATAGTATTCATGATGCTTTATCAAACTTAATGCTATAATTGTTGATTCCCTACTGCAGTGAAATTTATGGCAGGTATTTCAGTTGTTGATATGTTTGCTGATATAGCAAACAAATTCACAGAACACATTTGATCCTCTGTCTTGGGCAGAAAATTCTAGACATGCTCCATTTGTATTGTCCAAGAAAAAAGAAAGAGTAGGCACTGGATGAACTGCTCTTTGTGCATCTTATCTTCCCTGATTCACAGATTGTATTACTGTTTTCTTACGACCTCTTTCTGGACACAGGTTTGAATTTGTGACACGGAGGTGTGGGGGTGGGTGGGGGTGGGGGAGTGGGGAGGAATTGGGTAAAGAAAAAGTGTTGTCAGAATGACTGGGCAAGGGAAAATACTCTGCTCTTTTCAAATAACCAGGAAAGCCTACAGGGAAACGACTGATGAGGAAAACTCTGCACTTCAATTTTGAAAGGTAAATGATATGCTTCAAGTACAATATGAAAATAGCTAAAATAATACAAAGGGAAAGAAGCAGCAAAAGTGACTAGGCCACCTTTACATCTTCCTTTTATTGGGGGCAAGCAAACAGCCCCGCACAAGTTAGAGAAGCCACAAAGCTACCCTAAGTTATGATGGCTAAGACAAGTCCCCTTTACGGTAGTTGTCTGGGGTCAGTGGTGTGTGCCACACTCCAGTTCCACATTCTCTGGTGCCCATCAACATTCCCTAAATCAGCTGGTAATTAAGGGCTATTTTAAAGGTCATTGCACCACTCTGGCGGCACAAAATGACCTTACAGGAAGCTGAAGATCAGACCTGCAGTCTTACAAATAACTTCTGAACTTTCCAGGATATCCTGTGCTACAATGAAATCAACCAGTTACTGCATTCTAGTGAGCAGTAGAGATTTTACATTACTATGGTATTGACAAGATCACTAACAATAGTGGTAAAATCCTGTACTTTTATTAGTTCATTTTTAAATGTGCTTAAGTGTTTAAACTTGGTTCTAAAATAGCTAGTTTGTTTTTAAACAGCCTGAATATGAATTTTATTTTAATTACAACTTAAATATTTCATAGTTCTCTAGCCAACAGAATATGCTTTAAATTTTTTTTTCCATCTTTGCAAAGTCAAATTCAACAGGAAAATTTATTTTGTTCCCCATAAATGGCAAATTAATGATTATCCCAAACAATTATACTGGGGAAAAATTGTAGAAAATAACCATTAAGTAGATTTTAGCTCAAAGTCTCCTTTCTATAATCATGCTTGCTTTGTTTTTAACATTTACAGTATCACTTCACGAACTAGATGCTCCCATCACATACAGCATTACATAATTAGGATGGGAACATTTAATTATTCTCCAGGGTGTTTGCACTTACTCTGGTATTTCAACAAAAATGTTCTCTGGCCAGACTTTCCACAACCAGGAACATAACTTCCAGAACACCATCTTTACACAGATCTAGAACAGCTTTCCACGTTAATCTTTTCTGGAGGCTTCAGTATGTAATAACATGTCTCAAATTAATCAGTGTTATTTAAGGGCTTTATATATTGATTAGGAATGTATCTACACAGTACAACGGATCTCCAGTTGTTTTAAATAGTAACTAAAACTGGTAAACAACACTTGTGAATTTTTTGACCCACTGGATTTCAAACCCCATTCTTCCCAGTTAAATAATTTCTAGTGTTCCTGTTGCTGTTCAGATTTATTTAACAAGTATGTCTTGCTAAGCAAAAAGGTAAGCTTGTAAAGCCCATTCTGAGGAATCAGAGATCAATAAGGATGAACAGCTAAGAAGGAGGAAAACAATCGATTGTGTGTTTTCCCTTATCTTTTTTTCTTCGATTCTTATCAGGTATTTGGTTTAATAACACAGAGTATTTTATTAGCTATAGAAATATTCTGATTCAAATTAAAAATTCCTTTGCTCTACTATTTGAAATTACCATTTCTTGAAAGGCAAAGAAATAGATTTAATCCCTGTTAATAGAAATAAAATTATGATTTGCTGTGCTCACGGAGGCTATGTCTTTACTAACAGCAGCATGTAGAGTACATACGCTGCATACAACCCCTAGCATAGGTATAAACAGGAGTGTAGACCATGAGGCACTGCATAGGTGAGAAGAGTACAGGTACACCAGAACCTCAGGGAATACACCCTACAGGACTCCCTTCACATGAAAGCGGTGCCTCCCATGTCTACATTATATTGCCATTTTTAGCAATACAGTGTCCCGATGTATCCCCTCTGCCATAGCTGTTCCCCGCAGCAGTGAAAGTCTCCAGCAGTGCGGAAGCAGCAGAGAAATGCTCTGACAGCACCCCGCTGCTGGAGCCTTTCCCCCGCCAGAGTGAGCTGCCGGAAAGACTTCAGCAGCAAGGAAAGGCTCTGGCAGGGGGGAGGAAGTGAGACACTAGGTTGGTAAAAAGAGCAGGGAACTGCCTGAACCTTTCCCCACTGCCTCCCGCTCGCCAGAGCCTTTCCTCACCATAGTAAAAGTCTCTGGCAGCAGGGAACTCCTGGAGCCTTTCCGATTTGCTTCCCCCTGCCAGGGCCTTTCATTGCTGCATGTAGCTACACATTACAGTGTGGATATAGCCTCTCTTTTCACTGAGGCATGTAGCTACTTGTATCCTACACATCACTGACAGCATAGACAAGGTTGGCTGGTAAACATCACTTTAAAAATTGCTGTGATATTCAAAATTTAGTATCAATAAAGTAAGTTATTAGAATGTGATCTAACGTTTATACATAATTGATAACACATTCAAGTAGATACATGTGCAATTGAGCACTCTGCCTATTACAGCCCAAACTGTGATCTCACGGCCAAGGAGGTGAGGAACTAAGACAATATTCACTGGGATCTCAAAAACTACTCATGCTGTCAGAACTATAGCAGCTTTAATATTTCTTGTCTCATTAAAACAAATATAGGTCAGCATTATTCATGAAGAGCAAAACCACCATCTGAACTTTCCATGACTGTCCAACAATTAATGTCTTATCCTAACTAAATATTCAATTTCCTAGCCAAACTAAAACACTAATGAGTGTCACCACTGTAGCATAGCTAAACACTATGATAAAGCATCCAAATAATTTTTGTAACTGTTTACAATTACTCTATTTTTGTCATTTACACTTTGTTTCTCTCTGTAATGAAATTTAACTTGGACTAGGTTTTTTGGAGTCATCGGGAACCAAACATAGGTACTACCACATGAGATCGGACCAGAGACACATCCAAATGCTTCAGAGGAAGATGCAAGAAATCACAAAGTGGTTGGTTTATGCCCTGAAGCATAAAGGTTTATATAGCTCATTTATTTTTTATCATATTTAGTGAAACTGTAGATGTTCTCATTATTCCATTTTTAAAAATCCCATCTAAAATATTGGTGGGAATTACATATTGTGGTAGTGAGTTTTACAAGCTAACTGGTATTTTCATCATTTGTCGATTTATTGCCTTTCAATTTAATTGAATGTCCCCGTGTTCTTGTATGACAGAGAGAATTAACTTTCTCTCCACATATTTTTTTTGCCTCATCTTTCCTCTTATATATCTCTAAACTTTCTCTGTTTTTCTAATTATTCAGGGGATTTTTTCCATACCGCTAATCATTTTAGTCACCATTCTCTTGATCTGACCTCAAATTATTGCCTCGTCTTCTTTCTACCCTTCTTCTCCACACTCACTGAGCACACCATCTACACCAGGTATTTTATATTCCTCACCTTTAATCCCATTCTACAACACCTCAAATCTGATTTCCACTCCCTGCGCTTCACTGAAACTGCTCTCATCGAGACCTTCAGTGACCTCATCCTAGCCATATCTAAGGGCTTTCATCTTCACTCTCCTTGAACTTTGACATTGTCCACTATATTCTTCTCAAAATCCTATCATTCCTAGGCCTTCCTGACCCTATCCTCTCCTGTTCCCCCCTCTCCCCAGCTCTTGGATCACTCCCTCAAGGTCTTATTTGGTGAGTCTTTCTCCACTACTCTCCCTCTTTCAGTGGGGGCCCCTCAGGCCTCTGCCTTACCTCTTCTCTTCTCCTTGCACACACACTCTCAGAAACGTGATTTTGACTTCCCTCCTTGAAATGATGACTCGCAAATCTGTGAGTTTGCTGCAGACCTGCTTTCCTCCATCCATACTAAAATTTCAGCCCCTCTCTGACATCTTTTCATGGATGTCCAACTCCACCTGGCCAAAAGCAAGCTGCTGACCTTTCCCCAAAGCACCCCCATCTTTCAATCTCGCTGTATTATTGCACAGAGCACCCCCATCATCCTATTACTCAAGCCCATAATTTCAGTTTTATTTTCTGACTCTTTTGCCCTCTCCTTTGACAAAACATCCAGGCTGTATTTAAATCTCAACATGCCTTCCTGCACAACTTCAAGACCGGTCCTTTCCTCTTTGCCCATGTTGCTAAAAATCCCAGCCAATCTCTGAACATCTCATTCCTTCACTACTTCAATCTCCACCTCTAAGGCCTCAATGCCTGCAACTCTGCCGCACTCAAATCTATTCAAAGTGTTCCTGCTACGATAATCTTCCTCACCCCTCTCTCAAACTCCCTCCATTGGCTTTTCCTTTTTCCATTTCATGAAGAACAAATTTCTCATGCTAACCATCAAAACTCTCAAAAATTGAGCCCTGCCCTACCTGTGTCTTCTATTATCTTATTACAAAGCTGGCTTCCAGTCTGGTTTTACCTACTATGCCAGCTTCAGTCACCTACTTGTCTGCTTCTCCCACATGTACCTTTACTCTTTTCCCTATGCCATCCGTCATATATGGTAATATCTCCGAAGGAAAATCCATAAAGTCTCTGCCTTCATCTGTCTCCTCAAATTCACCAAAAAGCATACAGAAAATTGCCATCTGATAACAGGTAGGTAGTTGGCAACTTGTGATCCCTGCTACTGATGGGATGAGAACCAAACACACTGATAGGATGCTTTGCATAGGTTATCTTTTGTTACCTTGTGATCCCCACCTCCCTGCTTGACCTGCTTCATTTTGTCTTTTAGACTGCAAGTTCTTTGGAACAGGTACTGTCATTTACTATATTTATACAATACCTTAGTAAAATGGGACTCTGACTCAGCTGATCTCTCTAAGCACCACTGCAATATAAATGTGAAATAATATTTCTGCTACGTTTTTCTTTTGAGACAGGGTGACCACAACTGAACTTCATGTTCTAGGTGAGTGCATAACAGATTTGAATAATGACATTACAGTATTCATGTTATTTCTATACCATCCTTTGCACATTCTAACACTGTTTGCTTTTTCAACCCCTACTGAGCAGTGAGTAGGGAATTTCAATAAATTGTCCACAATGACATCTAGGTCTTTTTCCTGAGTGGTTGCAGTTGAGTAAAACCCAGATGTATGTATGGAGTTCAAATTATGCATGGAAATGCACATTGAAAAGTATTTGTCAACAATTCCATCTGTATCCAATTTGCCTATTCACCTAGCTTTGTTAGATTCCTCTGAAGTTTTTCCACAATCTTCTAGTCTGGACTATACTAAATAACACCTGTAACTATTGCCACCTCACTTTTCACCCTCTGTTTCAGACCACTGGTAAGCTCAATATATTTTCTTATTTTTATTTATACACATACATACATACACACAAATACAGGGTATTATCTTTGCGTGTGTAAGAAAAAAAAACAGTTACTAACTTTTCTCTAGCTGTTGTTCTGCAAGATGTGTTGCCCATGTCCATTCCAATGTAGGTGTGCACGCCCCAAGCACAGCTGCCAGAATTTTTTCCCTTAGTGGTATCTGTAGGGTTGGCTCCAGTGCACTCTGGTGCCAGCGCTCATAGTGCCGGTATAAAGGGACCTACCAACCCCACACCCCTTCAGTTTCTTCTTCCCAACTGACTCCAGTAAGAGGGGATGGAGGGCAGGTCTTGGAATGGACATGTGCAACACAGCTCAAAGAACAACAGTTTTTTTCATTTTCGAGTGCTTGCACATGTCCATTCCAATATAGGCAACTCACAAGCAGTTGCACAGGACATGGGCTCAGAGTTCAAGTACAAGCTGACTACAAGACCGCCAGCCAAAGCTGGCATCATCTCTGGCCTGTTGGATAATGGCATAGTGCACTGAGAATGCGGGCACCAAAGACCAGATTGCTGCCCTGCAGGTATCTTGAATAGCAATTTGCGCTAGAAAAGCAGCCGAAGATGCCCAAGATCTTATAGAATAAGCAGTCAGGTTATCCAGAGGAGGGTCTCTCATGAGTTTGTAACATGCCTGGATACACAATGTAATCCCAAGATGGAATCCTTTGGGCAGAAATGGAGAGTCCCTTTATTCTCTTTGCTATCATTATAAACAGCTGAGGCGATCTGTGGAATGGTTTTGGGCGTTTGAATATAAAATGCCAAGGCCCGTCTAACATCCAAGGAATGTAGGCGCTGTTCCTCCCTATTGGCATGCAGCTTAGGGCAGTATACTGGCAGAAAAAGTGCTTGGCTGCAGTGGAATTGTGAGACTACTTTCAGGAGGAACTTTGGATGCGAATGCAGCTGCACTTTGAAGAAGATTGTATATGTGGGTTCTGATGTGAAGAGTCGGCTCTCCGAAACCCTCCTAGCCAAAGTGATGGCCACTAAGAAAGACGCTTTCCAGAAGAGGTACAACAGCGAGCATGTTGCTAGAGGCTTGAAGGGTATACCTATATACTTTGACAGGATGAGGTTTAGGCACCAAGAAGGAATCGGCTCCTTTACCTGAAGGTACACCAACTCCAGGCCTTTGAGAAAACTGATTACCATTTCGCGCAAAAAGACCAATCTTTTGTTGATTTTAGGATGCAAGGCTGAAATGGCTACCAGGTGGACCTTGATTGAGGAAAAGGCCAGACCTTGCTGTTTCAAGATCAGAAGGTACTCCAAAATAATTTGCAATGAGGACTGTGCAGGAGGAATGCCACACTGGAAAGACCAGGTGGAGAATCGTTTCCACTTTGCCAAATAAGACACACTGGCGGAGGGTTTTCTACTGCCCATTAAAATTCTACAGACCTGCTGCAAGGAAGCTTGCTCTTCAGGATTCAGCCATGGAGGTTTCAGGCTGTCAAATGAAGAGAGCTGAGGTTCATGTGGAGCAGCCAACTGTGGTCTTGGGAGATCAGGTTCCAATGTAGCAGAAGCCAGACTGGGATCTCCACCGAAAGGCTTGACAGGGTGGTGAACCAGTGCTGTCTGGGCCATGCCAAGGCTATGAGGATGACCCATGCTCAGTCCTCCTTGATCTTCAGCAGAACCTTGTGTATCAATGGACTGGGGGGAAAGGCATAATACAGGTGAGTTGTCCACGCTAATAGGAAGGTGTCCATAGGAGAGCCCAGGCTGCAGCCCCACAGGAAGCAAAACTAATGGCATTTTCTGTTGTCATGGGTAGCAATCAGGTCTATAAGGGGAGTCCCCTATCTTTGGAAGATGTCCCTTGCAATGTCTGGTCGAAGCGACCACTTGTGGTGAGCGGAGAAGGACCTGCTGAGGCAATCCGCGAGTTGGTTCTGTGTTCCTGGCAGGTAAGATGTTCCTAGATAAATTGAGTGTGTGATGCAGAACTCCCACAGCCAGACTGCCTCCTGACATAATGGGGAAGAACACACTCTACCCTGCCTGTTGATGTAATAAATGGCGGTTGTATTGTCCGTGAGAACTGAAACTGTCTTGTCCGTAATGTGGGGTGGCCCACCCTGAGTTCCCTGATATTGATATGAAGAGAAAGCTCTTCTTGGGATCACAGACCTGGAGTCCTGAGGGGCCCTAAGTGGGCTCCTCAACCCAATGCCTAGGCATCGGAGACCAGGGTCACCAGCAGTTGAGGCCTTGAAAAAAGTGCTCCTGCACAAACTGTGCTTTGGTGCAACCACCAGTCAGTGAATCAAGGAAATTGTTGCAAGGGTCATGGTGTTGCAAGGGTGAATATACTGTGGCCAACCAGGCCTGGAGAGGTCTGACACATAGCTTGTGTGTTGTACCACATATTTGCATGATGGCATGTAGTCCAGAAGGCTCAAGCATATCCAGACTGTGGTGACCGGATGGATCTAACGGGAACTTACGTTCGAGACCGAGTGAAAACAATCCTCTAGAAGTAAGGTCTTTCCCATACAGAGTCAAGAACTACCCCTATGAACTCTATCCTTTGTACAGGAATAAGGGTGGATTTCTGATAGTCTATTAGTAGGCCTAAGGCCCAAAAGATCGATCGGATGAGATGGATGTTGGATTCCAACTGAGCTCTGGACCTTGATTAGCCAGTCATCAAGATATGGGAATATAAGACCTCCCTTTCTCCTGAGGAAAGCCATGACTACTGCCATACATTTAGTGAAGATCGTGGGGCGGCTGACAGGCCAAACAAGAGAACCAAGAACTGGTTCACAACAAATTTTAGGAACCTTCTGTGGCTTGGAAAAATTGATATGTGGAAGTATGCATCCTTTAGATCAAGGGCAGCATACCAACCCATGGACTGAGCAAAGGAATGATGGAAGCCAAGGAGACCATGCAGAACTTCAAGCTCTTGAGATAGTGGTTCAAATGATGCAGGTCTAGGATCGGTCTGAGACCCCCTACTCCAGCTTCTGGAATTAGGAAGTAATGGGAATAAAATCCCTTTCCTTTTAGATGATGTGGAACCTCTTCCATGGCTCCTACCTGAAGGAGGGATTGGACTTTTTGTTCCAATAGTTGCTTGTGAGAAGGGTACCTGAAGGAGGATGGGTGGATAAAAATTGGAGGGTATAACCTAATTCTATTGTGCTTAGAACTCAACGGTCCAAGGTAATATGGGTCCAGGCATTGAGGAAATGGTAGAGTTGGTTGTAAAAGGGGGTAACTGCATCCAGAACTGAAGGGATTGAGATGTCGTACTTGAGCGTTTTGTAAAAACGAGGGCTTCAAGCTGCTTGAGGGCCTGGGGCAGATTGTGTCAGCCCTGAGGAGGAGGTTGCTGGACAGGGTCTATGTCTGAACACTTTGTTCTTCCTCTTCCGCTGGTCTTGCCTGGCAGGCTCTGTAAAATAGTGTCAGTCTGTTGAGGACTGTAGTGTTTTCTGGACACTACCAGTGTATAAACCCCAGAGATTTTAGGGTCGCCCTGGAGTCCTTAAATCCATGGAGTTTCGTGTCTGTTTGCTGTGAAAAGAGTGATGGCTCTTCAAATGGGAGATCATGGAAGGTTTTCTGTACCTCCTGAGGAAACCTCGAAGACTGTAACCACGAGCTTCTGCACATGTTAACAGCTGTGGCCTTCTACCTGGCCACAGAACTGGCAGCACCGAAGGCTGCCTGCAGGGAGACCCGGGCTAATGTCTTCTCTTCTTCAACTAACAAAGAGAACTCCTGCCTGGCATCTTGGGAGAGTATGTCCTTAAATTTTTACATATTAAAATCACAGAGACCTAGTAAAGCTTGCTAGTTCATTATTCAGAGATTTAGCCCATCTGTCTAATAGGCTTTTCAGCTAAACAAGTCCACCTTTTGGGGGAACTTTGCCTTGGGTGTGGGGCCCACTTGACATTGACAGTCCCTCTCATTGATGGCAACCACCACTAGGGACCCTGGAGGAGAGAGTGAAAACTGAAATTCATACCCTTTGGCTAGTGCACAGTATTTGCGCTCAGTCCTTTTGGCCGTAGGAGGAAGGGAAGCAGGGATCAGCCAGAGCACTCTAAACAGGTCCATGATTGTCTCATTAAGGGGTAGAGCCACTTTTGAGTGACCTGCTGCTGACAAAATGTCCAGTAAAGCATGTGTCATCTCTTTGAGCATTTTGGCTTGGATATCTAAGTTCAAGGCCACCCACTTCAATAAGTCCTGGTAGGCCTTGTGGTCCTCTTGAGGTGAGGATACATCAGTATCCATCACTGCCTCATCTAAGGATGAGCAGGAAGAGGCTAAGACTGGTTGAGGGTCCTCCACCTCTTCCTCTGTTTCGAATGAGACCTGTGGGATCTCCTCTTGAGGTTCAGCACCAGAATTCAGGTTGGGGGTCTCACGGCACGGTACCAGAGGTGCCCTACTTTCCAAGGCCACAGAATATGAACACCTTGAAATGTTACCCTGTCTCGGGGGAAACCCCGCAAGTTCCAAAAAGACCATTGCATGGGTGCTGGTCCCCACGGTCCCACAGGCCAAGTGTTCAGGGGCAGCATAGCGACTCAGGCAACAGCAGAGTGGAAACAGAACAGGGAGTAGTGCTGGCCGTCCTGATGATGGTGAGAGTAGGATCCCTCTTCAGACTCCAATAATGAAGACGAGCTGCGGTGGGGAGACCAAGGCAGTGCCAGCCCTTTTGGTGCCAGTGAACAGCACCATGGAGAGGCCCAAGCTAAGGCTACCATAAGAGGTTTTCCCCTAGAGGGTGGCTGTAGTGCCATACAAAAGCTGGGGAATGGCTCTCTGTTGCTCATACATACTGGTGGTGCTGAGTCCTGAATCTCCAGGGACCCCAGGACTGGGAGAATGAGTAGGTTTCAAGCAGCCACAAATGCCTCTGCGGTTGACAGTACCGCATACTGACTGGTACGCTGTCTGCTGGAGGATGGCACTTCCCATGCCGGAGATAGAAGAGCCTACGGGGGTACTGAGGCTGGCGGAGGTGGCTGCTGTAGTGCAGAAGAAGGAGAGCAGCCCGACATGGGTCTCATTTTATCCAGAACCCCTTGCCTGCTTCCTTTTGGCACAGGGGAACGACTCTTCTCCTGGTGCTTACAGTGCTTCTTCTTAGGGCACCAGGTAGGAGAATCACTGCCAAACTGGTGGGAGGAGCACTTCACACCAAAGCTGATGCTGGTCTTAGGGCTGTGTCCATGAGGAGGACCTTCAACCTCACCTCCCGGTCTTTCTTGGTGCGGGGTCTGAAGTCCCTGCAGATCTGGCAACAGTCTTTCCAATGAGCTTCCCCTAGGCACCTGAGACAGCTGGAGTGCAGGTTGCACAAGGGCATCGACTTGCCATAGGAAGCGCAAGATTTGCAGCCTGGTGTCCTAGACATATCCTGGCACTGGGGAATGGACAAGCTTCTCCAAGCAAGGGCAGAGGCATCCAAAACTTACTAACTACTTAAACTACACATACATGAGAAAGAGAAGAAAAACCAGTGGGAGAAATTGCCTGAGCAATGAGGGAAGTTCCAGCAACTGTTACAGGCGGTAAGAAGGAACTGAAGGGGCACAGGGTCGGCAGGGTCCGTCCTACTGGCGCTATGAGTGTGCAGCACCAGAGGTATCCGACGGATACCACTAAGGAAAAATAATCCAGCAACTGTGCTTGGGGCAAGCACACACCTACATTGGAAAGGACATGTGCAAGCATTCGAAGAAGAACAGTTCCAACAAGCAGCATTTCAACATTTTGCCAAGGCTGCACCATTAAAAACTTCATTATTTAAATGCTTGTAGAGATCAGTCAGTCAAAGATGACAAACTCAGGCTTACTACAAATGCTCATACTTTTTGTCCCACAGGGGAAAAATGTCAGTGCAGCTGAAGAATTCAAGGAGACTTTTTTGTTCTGCAGTTATTGTAAAATCAAAAGTGTCAGCAGCCTAAAGAATTGCTCTTGCTAGGCATTTGATTTGGGAGCATTTAAAAAAATATTTATAGAAAATCTTTTGTACAGCCTCATATCCAGCGAAGTAGAAATGAAGATAATTTACTTGAGTACTTAAGTAGCATAATGACAGGTTTCAGAGTAGCAGCCGTGTTAGTCTGTATTCGCAAAAAGAAAAGGAGTACTTGTGGCATCTTAGAGACTAACCAATTTATTTGAGCATAAGCTTTCGTGAGCTACAGCTCACTTCATCGGATGCATACTCTGGAAAATACAGAAGATGTTTTTATACACACAGACCATGAAAAATTGGGTGTTTATCACTACAAAAGATTTTCTCTCCCCCCACCCCACTCTCCTGCTGGTAATAGCTTATCTAAAGTGATCACTCTCCTTACAATGTGTATGATAATCAAGGTGAGCCATTTCCAGCACAAATCCAGGGCTTAACAAGAATGTCTGAGGAACGGGGGGGGGGGGGGGGGGGGGGGATAAACAAGAGGAAATAGGTTATTTTTTATAATGAATCAACCATTCCCAGTCTCTATTCAAGCCTAAGTTAATTGTATCCAATTTGCAAATTAATTCCAATTCAGCAGTCTCTCGTTGGAGTCTGTTTTCGAAGTTTTTTTTGTTGAAGGATAGTCACTTTGAGATCAGAAATCGAGTGACCAGAGAGACTGAAGTGTCTTATCAACAGCAATAAAGATTATGCAAGTGGAACGTAGTAAGCATTTCTACTAATGATAAATGAGCCAGGAGGAGTAGGTTTCATTCTCCCATAGCTTTATTGGGTCTGCAGTGGTAACACGAGTAAAAAGTAGTATAAACTTTAAACTTTTTCACTGAAATAAACAGATGCTACTGTGTATGCCTAGAGAGCAGATTTGTTGAGTCAAATGTCATTTTTACATAGCCATTTCTGTGACCATAACCACATTTTAATATCTGTTGCCTATCAGCAGAGATGGGCCCAAATCAGAGTTTGAATTGAGATGCAAGCTTCTCCAAAAAGGGATATTCAGATCCAGCGTCCTGCTTCAAGCATCTCTCTACTTATTTGCTAATGATTCCCCATGTTGCTGGTTATTTAAAATGATGCATCGAGCCCAAATTAGTTCACCACCACCACAGACACTACTGGTAGGAAAAGAAAAGATAAAGTCATGGGTGTTACACAGTAGAGATGTGTGTTTATAGAAATCCAAGGACTACTCACCACATGAAGAATTTTATTCTCCGTTTCATATACTGTACAATCCTGAAAAGAGAAAGTAGATGAGGGACATTAAGTCACTAAGTAAAACATCCCTTGGAAAATTGCTTTTTTTTTTTTTTAAGGTTAATCATACTGAAAAATTTACGGAGAAAACCCCATTTCAGTGTCCCAACTATGATGGAAGGATTTATGTAACCCAAATAGAGAGAGTAGAATAAGAAGGAAATCCTGAGTAGCAAAGACCTATACCTCTGGTTCTCCACCTTATTTTTGTTGAAATCCCACAAGATGAATTTTATTCCCCTCTCCCTAATATCCTTTTGTGCCATGCCCTACTACAGTCATGGCTGGCTGGCGTCTTTCTCCTCACCCATATCTCTTTCCTCCTCCTTTCTCATTTTATCCTTACTTTTCCTTAATATCATGGAAAAATCTCCCACCCACCAAAAACAAAATGTAACCCAGCAAACATTTCAATCGATTTAAAATAGGTGTGAGAGACTAAAACATTTCCCTAGTGCAGAAAGCAATTGTCCCTCCCATTCCAATCTGATCAAGGAAATTGGGAGAAGGAGTTGAATTATCCACAATACACTGAGTTGAATCATCATGTTTATGTAGCACTTCAGAGAGAGGGGGCAAAGTTTAGAGAAGAGAAAAGGTGAGTTGAATCATCACCCATGGACTTGGAGACATGGAGGATGGAGGATGGAGAATGAAGAAGAAAAGTGAGTCAGACTGTTACATACACAGAGCACACTGAGGGTTGTACACATGTGATCACTTTGCAAAGAATGTAAGGTGCTATCAACAAAAATGAGAAAGCATAGAAAGATAGAGGATAGAAGATTCAGGGGTTGGATTTTCTGCAGAAAAGGACTGAGGGGTTACAGTGGACGAGAAGCTGGATGAGTCAACAGTGTGCCCTTGTTGCCAAGAAGGCTAACAGCATTTTGGGCTGTGTAAGTAGGAGCATTGCCAGCAAATCAAAGGACATAATCATTCCCCTCTATTCAGCATTGGTGAGGCCTCATCTGGAGTACTGTGTCCAGTTCTGGGCCCCACACTACAAGACGGATGTGGAAAAATTGGAAAGAGTCCAGCGGAGGGCAACAAAAATGATTAGGGGGCTGGAGCACATGATTTATGAGGAGAGGCTGAGGGGACTGGGATTATTTAGTCTGCAGAAGAGAAGAATGAGGGGGGATTTGAGAGCTGCTTTCAACTACCTGAAAGGGGGTTCCAAAGAGGATGGATCTAGACTGTTCTCAGTGGTACCAGATGACAGAACAAGGAGTAATAGTCTCAAGTTGCAGTGGGGGAGGTTTAGGTTGGATATTAGGAAAAACTTTCCTAGGAGGGTGCTGAAGCACTGGAATGGGTCACCTAGGGAGGTGGTGGAATCTCCTTCCTTAGAAGTTTTTAAGGTCAGGCTTGACAAAGCCCTCACTGGGATGATTTAGTTGGGGATTGGTCCTGCTTTGAGCAAGGGGTTGGACTAGATGACCCCCTGAGGTCCCTTCCAACCCTGATATTCTATGATTAGGGACAGAAATCATGGCAGATACAGAGACTAGGAAATATAGGGAAGAGAGAAGCAAAGAGGAGGAATATTTTTGTGCATATGAAATAAAATGTATGCTGTTGAAAGCATTACTCCAGTTTCAGATGGATCCTTTAATCTCTACTGTAATACAAATAATAATTCAAAGAATGGTGCTCATATTTTAAGTCTTACATTTCTTAAATGTTTTTCCAATAGTGCAGAGAGTACAAGCTCAATTTTTGGCAGATATACCAATGTGGGCAATTCTAAACCATGAAATACTTCTGGTGCTAATCGTGGGAAAAAAAAAAAAAAAAACCACCCAAAACTAACCTGTTCTTAAGTTTCACAGAGTAGAACCAACAGGTTAACTTGGGAACACTTTCCTAATAGTAGCTGTTCGTATTGGCAAGGCATTGCTAATAATATAGCCAAATGAAAATCTAGCCAAATAAAATATCTAACAATTATATGCAGACATCAATGAGGCATCTGCATTCTTACCTGCAAAAGACACGTTTCACTTTTAAATGTGAGAGGGTAAGTAACATTTTCAATTTGGATATATTTATGTTTTGCAGGAATCATTTTTCAAAAATAGCAATGAGAAACTGCAAAACATTTTAGCAACATTTAAAAATCCAAGTGTCACTGAGCAGACAGTAAACTATTCATATTACATATGAAACTACTACAATCAAGTAGTCAACTTAAAGAGAACAGAGTCTAATCAGTTATCTACTCTGGAGAAAATGCTATTTTTCTTTATGTGCCTGAATTACATAATAATACTGAAAACAAATAAAACAGTTCAAAATGAGAGTACTTAAACTATAATAATTAAAATATTTTTTCTTCACTTAAGTAAAACACGAATGACTATATAGCAAATATTTTAATAGCCAAGAGGAAAAACTATTAAATTGTGGGTAAATAATATAAGTCACTTATGATGAAATATCTATAGATATTTTAAGTAGAAGTGCTAAATTACACAATACTTTACTCTAATTCCATATTTTAAACCATTTAAAAAACACACACAAAAGAGAAAACTAAATGTATAAAATAATGGATTTATGTGGGCTTCGGGTTACAAAGTTTGTCTGCTGTTGCCCCTTCTTCCGTTTCATCCCAAAATGAACCAATCAGAAACTTTGTATCTAGGTGGTCATTGAGAAGCAGTACTTTTGGTATTGGCAATTAAGTGTGACAGACAACCAGCACATCCTCAACATGCCCAAACCAGAACAAAAATATTATATTTTTTAGAAAGCAATATTGTTTATTACAAACAGCAGAATTAATTGCCACTCTGTCACGTAACAGTTAAATAAACATTAGAAGAAACCATATGTCCTGGGCTTGGAATCCAAAGAAAGGGGAACAAACTGTCTAGTTCTGACAGACCAATAACTACAATGCTAGAAATTGAAAACCAACTGGGAAATTCTTAGAATTAGATTTCTAGGTCTGAACAGAATAACATGGCCAAATGGACTTATACTCACTGCCAGTCATACATCTATGATGAATGGACTCACCAGCCCAAGCTTTATTGTAATCCTGAAACTCCCCCAAAAGACACGCCAAAGCTGAAAAAGCAAATAAAATCAAAAGGCTGTATCTCAAGGCTTGTCTATATACAAACACTTACGCTATGTCTGCACAGTTTAGTCAATAGGGCTGTGAATAGCAGCGGGCACCAAAGTTCTGAACTGTAAGTCCCCTAGTTTTCATTAATGTAGTCCTGTTTGAAAGGAGCATGAGAAAGGGTGCTAATGGGTGATGGTGAAAGAGATCAGGTGATGGTCAGAAATGGGGGACTCTGCGAGAGAGAATGCACATGTGCAGTGTTTGGTAAAGACCATGTCAAGTTAACAGCCTTTTTGGTGAATGGAACAGTTGAACAAGGGCTGCAGGTCAAATGAAGAGGTCGGGGCGAGGAAACGTGCAGCTAAGAAAACAGATGGGTCATCAACATGGACGCTGAAGGACTGAAGTTAAGTGTAGGAGATGATGAGGAAGAGAGTGACAGGAGTCCAAGTCAGAGAGGAAGTCTGATGGGGGAGGAACTAGATGCACAGTAGATGACAGAAACATGGAGGGAGAGAGGAGAGGAAAGTTGGATATACTATTGTTCAAAAGGAGAAAGAGTTGGAAGGGGGAAGAAGGAAGAATTGGAAGTAGTAGGAACAAGAGAGCAGAAGCCCAGCACCCTCACCACAGTCTGATCCAGAGCAGGGAGAATGAGAACAGAAGAGGCCTTCAAAAGAGGACAGCTGCAGAGCCAGTGACACCAAAGGATCTATTTTCTCTCTGAGATCCAGGAGTGGGAGAGAGCAAGGCATGAACAGTTTGTGGATGGCTGTGATCTTTTTTACAGATGGAGTGAGCATTCCAGAGAGAGCAAGAGAAGGGTAGGGTGGGGGCAGCAAGAGGTTGGGAAAAGTGGCATGAGAGGGGCAGAGGTGCTGGTAGGGGCAGGTGAAGGAAGTGAAGATGTTGGGTGAAAGGGAGGGGTCAGGGTTAGGGAAAATGTCACCAGAGGTGAGGAGCTGGTGGATGTAGCATATCCTAATAATTTAGGAGGTGTTCCTGAAGTCAGTGAAACTTGGCAGGGATGCAAGTGCCCAAGCATGCTAGCAGATCCTAATGCAGGATCAAGGTCTTGGGTTCATCTAATCTAAATCCCTGCCTCACAGCATGTTTCATTTTATTGTTTCTAACTATCCCTGTAAATAAGCATTTCACTTTCTTGACTATCTCCAACAATAATTTCACAACACTCCAAACTTAGTGATTTTTTCCTAATATTTAAGCTAAATTGCTTCTGCTACAGTTTCAGTCTATTACTTTGTGTTCTATCCTCACCAACTGATCAGAATAATTAATGCCAGTCACCTTTATAACATCCCTTTATAGAGAAGGAAATATTGGCCACTTATTATGGAGACGCTTACAATTTGCAAGTATGGCTTTTCATACCCATTTCATTTAACAATTTAAAAAACTTGAGAACTGCAAAGTGTTGCTAACGGCACAATCAGCACCTAATTAGTGTTTTTAATACCACACCACCCACAGCTAGAGAACCTTTCTTCCCTCAACACCTAGAGAGTTAGACCATGTCCCACTGCTGAAAATTCCCCTCAAAAAACTATTCAATTAGGATATTTGAATATTGCAATTAAGTTGGCTCAAGCTCATGTACAAGTCGAAGTTAAACTTTTTTCTCTTTAGAAAAGCTAGTATGCATATAAACTGTCACCCACAGCCAAACCATACTCCCACAAGAGATGACAATTAGTTACCATTTCTGTGAAACAACAGCACGATTACTCCTCTAAGCAGAATACTCATGAACAGAAAGATTTTTTGCTCTACACATTAACGCTCTGCACTCCAAAATTTTCTTAATGGACAAATTTTAACTGACCCTAGACTATTTGACCCTACTAGTACCATTTCAACTACAACAGCTGAACAAGGTTGATGGTTACTACAAATGGGTGAATACTGCAATATGCGTAAAGCTAGAGCTACTACACATATTGTATGTACCAGAAAAATCAAAAAGGTTTCTTTAGTCTATGTGATGTGCCAGATCCCCAGCTAGTAAAATATGGCATAAGCTAGTGCACACTGATTTACACCAGCCAGGATCTGGCCCCAAATTTATATTTCAGAAAATCCAGCAAAGGGTTTAGAGCATAAGCCACAAAACTTGTGCTCTAATAAATTTGTTAGTCTCTAAGGTGCCACAAGTACTCCTGTTCTTTTTGCGGATACAGACTAACACGGCTGCTACTCTGAAACCAGCAAAGGGTTTATCTCCGAAATAGTACATATCCCATCATCAGGCATCAAAATGAAAAGGAGTGATGAAATTAATTATCATCAGGCTCCAGTGGTCTCTCCCTCCACAAACAGCAGGAACAGCAAGAATGAACTCTACAAAAGCAGCTGGGAGCAAGCTAAGTATTCACAACATGAAAGGAAAAGATAAGACTCAAGATAGAGAGGGGAGGAAAGGATTACACATGCGGAAGAGGTTACAAAAGATAAGTAAAGGTTAAAATGCAACAAAACAAAACAAGCCTATGGAAAGGTAGAGTTGGTTTACTTTAGATTTTAATATAATTAAAAATATAAATGAAAATATAATTTTAATATAATTAAAAAAGCTTGGTAAACTTCAATACTGAAGCACTCAAACTGCACCCCTCATATTCCTCATAAACATTCTTCTGCATTCTGTCTATTAAGATAGTAAGGTATTTAGGACAGAATGAAACTCATCTGCAAAGTGCCTACCTTGCTTTGGGTATTACAGACACAATAGAGAGTTTAAAGAGAAAGTGAATCTAACCAAAATTAGATATACTGTATTTGAAGCAATGGACCAAGTAAAAAGCACTGACATATATCACAGATATATATATACACACATTTCACACATACACAGAGAAGCTTAGAGGTAGAGTCTATTAGAGTCTCTTCATGACTCTTTCAGGGCATCCCAAGTAATTACTTGGGGATTTATGTCCAATAGCTAAACTTTCCCTGTTAAAGTTCAGCAGACCAGAGCCGGCAGGATCCTGCCTGAGGTTTTTCTTTTATAGCTGAAACAAGTGTTTTGAGCACAGCATGTATTCGAAGATTCCTCACTGTTGAGCCCACAAGGACTCACTCCTTGAAGTTAAAATTCTCTTTCCTATGTATACACAAGTAACCCAGCTATATTGATTAACATAAAGCAATTGTCGGTCAGATAAGCTGAAGATGATATAAGTAATGTTCATTTGAGTCATACAGTATATATGCATCTTGTGAATACACAACCAAATGTTAAATACAGACCTTTGATCTAATAACAACTGAGTATCATTGCATATTTGAGGTAATTAGAGTTACAGGAAACAGACAGACAAACATGCACACAGCATCTTCCTTGATTTCTTATCAACACAAATGAATGGGCTTACCCTATTAACCTCTTTTAACATCTCTTTGATACCCCCACATAAGTGAATTGTCCTGATTCCTGTTGCAATGCCTCCACAAACCTCTAAGGTTCTTACACAGTTATTTGGCCTGTTGATCCTAACCTGACTGCTGGTTTGCCAGCATCACACATGCATTTATTGAAGTTTCCATTTTCCTCCCCATCACTAACTTTTATGATCCAATATGTTTCTAGTGTCTTCTTCTCTCTCCCATTGTGTCTCTAATTCTCCTGTTTATTATTTCCCTGTTCTGTTTTCCACTTCTTTGAAAAAATAACTGCAGCAGCACCTTTTTACTCTGTTGTCCACTCCTTTGAACCATAGCTTGTTGTAAATCATCTCACAACGAAGTGATGTGATTTTACAGAATCACCAGCTCAAATAATATCCTAACATACCATAGGAACAACACTCTTACAATTCCACTGAATTCACAGAGGGCAACATTCAACAACAAAAATCAAAGTTCCACTGGTATGATGTTGCATAGCCTAGTGGAATCCAGATTTAGTAGCTAATAATATTCTTTTTATCAAATTAATCACTATACTATGCACTCCTCCCTTTGACTACATCTCCCAAGCCTCCTAATGTATCAATACATAGAAGCGGCCAGGGCAGATTACATAAACTGTTAATGAATGAATTGGGCGTACACTAGGGCTCAATCCTGCAAGCTGCTGAGCACTGTGGCCCTGATCCAGCAAAAGCAGTTCAGCGCATGATTCACTTTAAATGTGAGTAGTCCCAGAGACTTCATCTGCTTAACTTTATTTGAGTAGTCCCACTGAAGTACTCTGCTGAATCTGGGCCAGAATGCTCAACACCTAGCCTACAAGAGAACAATTACATCAATACATGGAAACATTAATCATAGAATATCAGGGTTGGAAGGGACCTCAGGAGGTCATCTAGTCCAACCCCCTGCTCAAAGCAGGACCAATCCCCAATTAAATCATCCCAGCCAGGGCTTTGTCAAGCCTGACCTTAAAAACTTCTAAGGAAGGAGATTCTACCACCTCCCTAGGTAACGCATTCCAGTGTTTCACCACCCTCCTAGTGAAAAAGTTTTTCCTAATATCCAACCTAAACCTCCCCCACTGCAACTTGAGACCATTACTCCTTGTCCTGTCACCTTCTACCACTGAGAATAGTCTAGAACCATCCTCTTTGGAACCACCTCTCAGGTAGTTGAAAGCAGCTATCAAATCCCCCCTCGTTCTTCTCTTCTGCAGACTAAACAATCCCAGTTCCCTCAGCCTCTCCTCATAAGCCAGACCCCTAATCATTTTTGTTGCCCTTCGCTGGACTCTCTCCAATTTATCCACATCCTTCTTGTAGTGTGGGGCCCAAAACTGGACACAGTACTCCAGATGAGGCCTCACCAATGTCGAATAGAGGGCAACGATCACGTCCCTCGATCTGCTGGCTATGCCCCTACTTATACATCCCAAAATGCCATTGGGCTTCTTGGCAACAAGGGCACGCTATTGACTCATATCCAGCTTCTCGTCCACTGTCACCCCTAGGTTCTTTTCCGCAGAAAAACCCAACAGGCTGAAAATAACTTGGACCATGTACCAGTACCAAAAAATTTGCACTATAGGGAACCTTATGGAAAAGACTAAGATGAATCTGGATTTCTGTGCCTATGTGAAATAGATGTATTTTATATAGTTTTATATACTGAGTTGGCAACCTGCTGAAATTGTCTGTCACGGGCTTCACTTCTCCGAGTGCCTATGGGCTATGATCTTGTGTCACAATATTGTCATTGCTCTTATACTTTCTGTCACAGTTTCAGGGTATTCCGCACCCCCATGTTCCACTCCATGAGTGTCCAGTCAGGTCTCAGGCCTCCAGTTATCACCCATCTCTGGACAGGAACCCTTATCCCAGTCCCTTCTTGACTGTTTTTTTTTGTTGTTGTTTTTTGAAGGACTGCACACCTCCCTGCCTTACATTGGGATATCACCAGCAGCCAATCTACCTAAAGGCCAGTCCCTGTGCATTGCTTTCTCTCCGAGGGCTATGTCCCAGTGTATTCCCAGTAATTACGAGTTACCACACAGCTCTTTTTAAGCAAGCACATATACTATTAAAGGTAAAAGCATCACAGATAAAACATAATAAAAATAACCAGATTAGTACCAGCAGTCAGTCATCAGTCTTATGGGACCTTAATAGGCAAAAGTCTTTCCAACCCTTTTGCAAAGATTGGGCCCCCCCTCCCCTTGGACAGAAGGCCCTGTTGGTTTGTTGGATCATAAAGAAACCAGAAGCCTGTGTAAACCCAGCCATTTATATCAGAAGCCCTTTCTTTGTCTGTTGGTCTCTAGAAAACCCAGTTTTAACAGTATCTGAAGCCACCCCGGGGCTCTCTAGAGTTGTTTAGTCTCAGTGACTAGACTTAATCACCCCCCGGGCATCTTTTTTAGTTCCTGTAGGAGTTGTGATAACTCTCCCACACACAGTAGAACACAATCATTTGTAAACATTCATACATTTAATACAATGTCTCCCAAAGATACTGGCTGCGGTTGCACTATCACACCACATTCGCTAGACCCTTGCCGCATTATAATCAGTTTGGCAGTTGCAAGTACTTGTGAACCCTATGATTTTATTCCCATTGCTGTAAAGTTGTGCTAATTAGAAAATAAGATGCAGTCACTTACAAACAGTTATGGGATACCAGAAATGATAAAAACACACAAGTAAATAATAAACTTTCATTTGTTAATTGCAAAAATAAATAAAAAAAATTAAATTAAAATTTCAGCCATATTACTCACTCTTAGATGAGGGAGTGCAAGAAGCAATAACCACTTCTCATATTTGAAGGATTGTGTATATTCCTGGCCATCAGACTCCCTTATTCATTAATTTATTTAGTTGTTCCTGCAATACCACTCTGAGGCAAGGAAAATTTACAGATGGAGATCTGAGAAACAGATAGATTAAATGATTTGCCAGAAACAGAATCCAGGTCTCCTTATTTATTCCTAATCTAGTAAATTAATCATAAAATCATTCATTCTTCTCTACTTCTTAGGGCCATGTGAAGTCAGGGTTGTTCAACCAGGCTGCATGGCACTAGGAAGGTAGAATAAACTGGAATAGAGAGTTGCAGAGCATAAGAATTCATCTATGAGAGGTCTCATCCCCAAGGCAGCTCTTGAATTAACTTCATTTCAGCTTCTTCACCACTGGTTTCTTTGCTTTCTTTCACAGCCTTCCAGAGTTTGCACAACTAAGGCACCCATGTATATATCTTTTATTATGTCAGATTTTCAGTCACTGAAACACACACGAGGTTATGAACATAATTCAAGAACGGTAATCAAGTCACCTGGGAAATAAAAATGTCCTTCACGAGCAACTCAATCTTCCCTCCACACTTAGTCATATGAGGGCAACTAAAGTTTGTTTCCAGCTTAAAAATAGTTGGTTGATAAAACTGCTTTTGCTTTTTGTTTAAAAGTCATATCAGATGTTCTAAACTAGATTACTGTAACTCCGCCTCCATCCACACCCCAACAAAAACTAATGATTAATGACAAAAGGGATCAAGATGGTCAGGGACACAACCCCATGCTCCCGGTGTCCCTAAATAGTCAATGGCCAGAAACTAGGCCTGGATGACAGAAGACGGATCATTCAAAATTGGCTTGTTCTGTTCATTCTCTCTGAAGCGTCTGGCCCTGATCACTTTCCGAGATAGGATACTGAGTTACATGGACTATTGATCTGACCCAGTATGGCTCTTATATTTTAAAATGATCCCTTCGAGACTAAAAATAAAGAAAAAACTAGACACAGAAACATTATAAATTATTTTATTCTGTATGAACTCTATCACTGTAACTTTAATAATTACAGGGGATTAAAATGAGTGTTTGGAGGGAGGCTACAATTTATTTAAAAAAAAAAAAAGCACCAAATGATTTCAAGGTGATACTGCAGCCAATCTACATCATCAGTAAATCAGGGCAATTATTGCAATAAACACATGCACATCACCAGAAGATTAACATTTAATATTCAGAGAGCATACAATGAAAAGTTTATTTTCCTGTTTTTCTCTATACCACCTTCAAACAAATAATAACTGGGAGCAGATTAGTAAACTTTTACAGAACACTGAAGTCTTTAATTAACCTGCAAGGAAATGGTTCAGAAATGCTTTAATACTGTGTTTTCTTTCTGTAACTGTTCAGTACCTACTCTGCAAACCTTGCTTTTTACAGTATATTATAAAAGCGCTCCAAAAATTCTATAATAGTTTAAAAACTTACCTAAGCAAATATGTAAAAAGTGTAAATCATCATTTCTTTGTACTTTTTAAGTTCGCGTGTCTACTATAAATAAATATATTGCCCAAGATGAGGAGAGTGTACATGTCATTATACCCATCTTGTATGGGAAAGGAAGGGCGATCAAGAAATGGATATAGAATTACTCCCACGTTACTTTTACAAATAACACAAGGCAAGTGAGATCTGACAGATTAAATTATTTAATGTTCCTTTAATTATACCCAGAAGCAGTTCTTTGAGCCCTTCTGCTCCTCTAGTTACAGGTCTATTATTCATGAGATTTTACAGGAATGAATAGTGACAATCCTTGCTGCATCTATGGGATATTTATATATTCACCTAAGCATATAAGGTATATAGAAAAATCTTCATGATGTAAAATGAAATGAATCTGACAAGATATTAGTCTCTCACACAATTCTAAATTATACAGTAACAAACAGATATCAATGTAGTTCTTTTCACAAAAGTGACTCTAAACATGGGTTCTATTTTCCCTTAATGATTTCCAGACTAAGTGTTTTCAATTTACAAATAAAATATACTTTTTCTAACTATCTGTCTTGCCCACACAATCTGGAATACAAATATCTAGCTGCGTCTTTTCCTTCTCACCTCAAATACTAATGGTTCCATCGGTCTAATTAGGTCTTTCATTACACCTGTGACAATCCCATTGTGTTCAGTAGGTGTGCTCAGGTATAACTGACTGTAATTGTACTTCCAATCAGAGTTTAGCATACAATTCTGTTGCTGATGTACAAAGAATAGACCCAGTCTCTCTTTCTCAGCTGTTTGCTCTGCTGTGCTGTAAGAAGTTAAAAGGACATACAAATCTGCACTTAACACTAGCAGTTTCATCTGTAGGGGCCTCTGGTCAGGAGTAACATCCAGCCCTCCCTGCCCCCTAATGATCCATTTTGGGAAGGGCTTCATTTAGCTCTTCTAAAATCCTAGATACCTATGGAGCATCACAGCTTTTTTCTCCTCCAAATCTCAACTAAGAGAGTCTTCCTCAACAAGATCCAGGCACATGCCACCTTTGGAGTTTCTGTTTGAGCTGTAGCTCACGAAAGCTTATGCTCAAATAAATTTGTTAGTCTCTAAGGTGCCATAAGTACTCCTTTTCTTTTTGCGAATATCGACTAACACGGCTGCTACTCTGAAACCTGTTTAGTCATTGTTGCATTAGTTTCAAGGTAGGTGTGTCATTCATCCCACTCCTCAGCTAAACATGTTCAGGTTGCTTTGATCTCTCTATCTGTGACCTCTCCATCTGTTCCCTTCTCACCAAGGTATTTAGACAGGTGCCCCAACCCCGGTAATATAGCAGCCAATCTTTCATGCAATGTCAGTTGTCTGTTTGCCAATTCCATTCAGGACTGAACTTGAGGCTTTTGATAAAAATCTCTAGGTTCTAATTTTTCTTACATGCTCTTTACAATTTACGTCTTCAGAAGTTAATTTGAAGGTTTATCACACAATTAACAGTTAGTCCTTCCTGCACCTGCCCTCACTTACTTCATCCCCAGTGCAATTGCCTTTGGGTTACGGACATCGTTTTGGAATGCTAATTAACCTCCTTTTAAAATCTCTACTGTATCTAGGCTAGTGTTATACTTTGGAATCAGCTCTTTAAAGAGACATTCACCTAATATTTCAGTAACTTTATTTTAAGATTTCTTCTGATAAGAAATTATTGACACTCTGAAGTTGATCTGTCACAGGAACCATCACTTTAAAGAGCAACATACAAAAGCTTTTCAGATAAAGGAAACATCTCATAAGTAAAATCAAAATATCCATAAGTAAGTATTGAAAGGAATGATTTTTCATAAATGCTTGGTTTAATCTGTTCCCACTGAAGGCAACCAAAGTTTGCTCCCATTGATTTAAGTTGTAGAATTAGGCCACTGCTGAGCACTTTTGAAAAACTCACCTTAAAGTCAATGAAAAATATGAATGTAATAAACAAATAAATAGAAATAAGAAGAGTTAAAGTGACCGGTAGTGCCAAATAATTTATATGACTCTCTCGTTTGTCAATGTAACCACTGACTGGAATAAAGCTCATTAATCCTTTTAACGCCTTTGCTTCTAAAGTTGGTTAGAACTGTAACTGAACTCTTTATTAGTAGGATTTCCAGCAGTAAGATGGTCTGTCAGTATTGCTACTTAGTTAGCGAAAATAAAGGTGATTACCTTGTTTTTTGTAAATGCTTAAAATGTTACCCTCTGTTTCTTCATCAATCAGCACTGCATTAGCCAAAAGAATGTTGTTTTGGCCTCAAAATTATTCTTATCCAAAAAATTCATTTAGGGCTTGATCCTGCATCAATATTTCAACGGAACTTAGTTCAGTTTAAAACTATATTTACATAGAGCATTAGTTGTGAAGGTAACTTCTAAGAAGTTAAATTCGTTAGTAACATGCAAAATTAGACTGTTCATGAGACCATGAATCAGGGATTTAATTGGAATCCTTACGGTAGGCTATGACAAGAGTTCTTTAAAAATAGACTAAAGCTTAGAAAGGAGTGCAGCAGGTGGAAGATACTCTGCAGATCTATTTGTCATCACTATTTATTGTTTGTATAGTGACAACAATGAACTAGGTACTTTACAGAGAACTACAAAAACAAGGTACATGCAATCAATTTAGCCTGTCATTACTGAAAATACCAAATGCATGAAAAATCTGATTAATGAAACTCAGGTGAGAACTGAATTGCTCTAGGGTGGTTCAGAAACAGTAAATTAGGTCAAAATAATTTAACCTATGGAAAAATTGAAGCAGATGCTGTTTTGAGCACACTTTAGTACAGCACAACTCTTGCATAATGATTAGAAAACTGAAGATATTTAAAGAGCTTTACTGCCAAAACCATGATTTACAGGTATGCAATCAATAAATGTACAAAGCTCCTGATTGTTTTATGATAAGTAATCAAATTTGATGTGTGTGTGTGTGTGTGAGTGAGAGAAAGAGAGATACACAAGTGTATTTTCTAAAGAACTACACAAAACATTTGAGCAAAAAATGCAGAAAAACAGCCTCATTAAAATATATATTTGCTTTAGATTAGAAATCTAGAAAAAATAAGGTAAGGAACAAATGTGCATTAGTAGGGAGGCAAACTGTATGATCGTTAGGTATTTTACATTTTGTAAATTTTCTCTGTGTGTGTGTGGTGTAAAACTGTATTTCCAATAGGACAAAGGTCACAATCAAAAGGATGAGGTTTTGCTTGTTTGTTTGTTTTGTTTTTGAGTTTTGTGCGGGGTTTTTAAAATACATTACGAGATCATGCCATACCATGAACAACTTCTTAAAAAATATACACGTTCCAAATGAAATGGACAGTGCCTATTTAAAGTTAAGATAGCTTAAAGATGACATGTAATCTTTGAATTTCCTTGCTTTTCCTCTGTTACAGTTTAAAAGTTACCTTCTTATACAGTTTATTTGTACCTTTCTTTACAATTTCTTAACATATCAATGGACAACATATGAATAGGAAAATTCATCACTCATAGGACCACACAGTATGAAAGTTAATAGGGCAGTTTAATGGAGTTGTTAAAGTTTATCACATTTTAAAAAGATTTTCAGATATTAAATATAGCTATGGGCAATGAGTAGTAATGGCTACACACCTTATGCTCCAGTGCACACTATACCAGTACATTTACCATGGTTTTCTTTAACTCCCAGTGGTGCCAGGATTGACCCTGGAATGGCATATATGCCTAATAAAGAAGGGCCCAGGCAACAGAGCTCTTTTTGCATCTGGACCTCTCAAGTACCATTACTGAGCACAGCACGCACCAACAAAGACTTAGCTTAGTGTCACAGTTTCAGGACAAATGCATCCCAGGAGTATCTAGTCAGGTCTCCAGCCATCACCTGTCTTTGGGTGGGGACCCTTGTCCCGATCCCTTCTGACCAGGGGTTTTAAGGCAGCACAGCTTCCTGCCTTACCCTGTAATATCACCAGCAAGCCAAACTGCCTTAAGGCCAGCCCCTGTGGATTGCTCTCTCTCCAAGGGCTATGAACAGTGTATTGCCAGCACTTGCAAGTTACCACAAAGCTCCTTCTAAGCAAGCACCTTTATTATTGAGGTAAAAGCATTGCAGAAATATTACAAGGAAAACAAATGAATTTAAACAAACACAATAAACATAACAAGAGTCACCAATCACTCTTATGGTGCCCTAGTAGGTGAAAATCATTCCAAATCTTCCACCAGGTTAGGGTCCCCGCTTAGACAAAAGTTCCTCTCCCTTTGCTGGATCAGAAAGAAGGCCACAAATCAGTTCAAGCTCATGCTTGTATACCAAAAGCTCTTTGTCTCCTAGTCTCTGGAAAACCCAGCTTGAGCCAGTATATGCAAATTACTTCAGGGGTGGTACCTCTCTAGAACTGTTTAGTCTCGGTGATGCACATTAATCATTTACCACTGTGTCCTGGAGGAGCTGTGGTAACCTTCCCCCATGGAGTAAAACACAATTATACATAAAGCTACGATTTAGTCAAAGGTATTTTCAGTAAAAGTCATGGACAGGTCACGGACAATAATCAAAAATTCACACCCCATGACCTGTCCATCACTTGTACTATAAAAATCCCTGACTAAATCGTAGCTGGGGGGCGCTGCTCTGTGGGAGGCCCGCAGGGCTGTTGCTTGGGGGGAAGCCCGGAGCCAGCAGCACCAGCTGCTAGGGGCCGCCGAGCAGCAGCTGCTCCAACCTCCCTCCCGTCAGCCCACCTACCACTGCTCTGGCCACACCTAGGACTGCTGCCGGAACCTGCCAAGCTGCAGCTGCTCCTGCTGCCCCCCTGGGCTGCCCAAGCAGTGGCGGGGGAAGCTGGCTGCAAGGCCACCTGAGTGACTGGCTGCGGAGCTGCTCCAGCTCCGACCAGTGCAGCTGGCCCCAGAGCCACTCCAGCAGCAGCCAGTGTGGCTGGCTGCAGGGCTGCCCGAGCATCTGGCCCCAGAGCCAGCTACTTTGGCAGCCCTGGGGTCAGCCACAGTGGCTGCTGCAGAAGTCATAGAGGTCACGGAATCCATGACTTCATCTGTGAGGGACACGGAGCCCTACTCATATGTAAACCATTCAGAGATTTAATACAATATGGTCTCCAAAGCTACTGCATGAGATTGTGACCGATATTGCAATTGGGACTCCTAACCCTACAGAATTAGGCAAATGAGGTAAGGCTCTTTTCTGCCAATAGGAAATGGGTTAGGGGTTTCCATCTGCCGTCATGCAAAATGCCTTTCAATAGAGCAGGCCTAGAGTAAATTCCTTTAAAATTCATAAATGCTAAAATGTTTTTTTTTAAAAAGTCAAGGCTTTGGATGAAAAGGTATTGGGCCTTGGACAGTTTGGCAGTTCTAAATGTGAACATCACAGTGAGGGGGAAGACGAGGCTGATGAATGCCAAAAGCAGACACTTGCTTCCACCCTTTTCACTGCAGTTGTCCCTAAGGGATGAGGGTGGATTTTTATTTTATCATCTTAACTTTTAATGAATTTACCACTACTCAGTAAAATCTAATGCCTATGTCTCTCCTCGTTGGCCCCTACCACGTATGTCGAATATTTAAATTATTTAGTCACTGACAAACAACGATTAAAATGATATATGATACAAGAATAAGCGTCACAGTCTCTATACCTTCCTGATTCTCTTCCTATCTCTTTAACTATTCCCTAAGGGTCTCCCATACTGGCTTGTCCTTCTCCATCTCATTTTGTCAGTGTCCCAAAGAGCTCAGCTTTCAACTCTCTCCTCTTCTACATCTACCCCCCTGTTGTTGGGCAGCATCTTAAGTTCATGCTGCTTTAATTACCATCTCTGTGCTGATGATTCACAGATCTCTCTCCCCTTCTGTTCACATTTCACAGCTTTGAATCTCCTCCTGGATATCTGTCACCAGCTCTAACACTACATGACTAAAAAATGAACTCATGTTTCCTCCAAAATCCTCCCCCCTCCCTTCTTTCTGCATCCCTGTCAACAACTCCACCACCTTCTGTCCCTCAGGCTCAGAACCTGGGTGCCATTTTCAACTCCTCTTCCTTTCCCACACACATTCTCTGATTCCCTCCCTGCAGCATTTCAGAAATCTTTTCAGTTCCCGCAATTCAAACTATAAAAATTCTTGTCCACACTTTCACCTTCTGGTGCCTCAATAGCTGTAACTATCTCCTCTCTAACCTCCTTGGCCCTCATCTTGTCCCCTGCTCCAATCCACTCTATCCAGAATTCAGCTGTGTAAAAATTATCTTATCCACCACTAATACAATCAGGAACATCATATCTAAGCACAACTGTGGGGAGAAGAGAATATATTGTTTAGATCCATTTAGGGAAGATAAAGAAAACATTCTTTGGAAAAGAGGCACTTGAGGGGAAATATAACGTAAGTTATTTAAAAAAATCTATTTTATTAAAAAGTAATTGCCTATAAATCTTATAACAACTAAAATGTTGTAAAAAAACGTAGGTCTTTTTTTCCCTGAATATTTTGTGAAACCGTAATTTTCTCTATCCTTAAATATAATGCAAACTAAAAGTAATCATTACCCAGGTAGTTGAACACAAAGAGAATTGCCTTAACATTATTTATTTTAAAAATTTATATACAGCGGCACCTATCACCGTGGCAACTAGACATTTCATGCAAAAATTCAACTTACATAAATCTGCCAGAATGGGTAGCACTAGATCAAGCCTCTGCTGTTATAGCTAGAACAAAAGAAATCAATAACCATTTTCTGGGATACAATTAATAGAGAGTTACATTATATAAGAGAAGGTTCTTTTCCTCCACCCTTCTAAACTGAATTATTTTTATCCTTTCTGTAAAAAAAAGTGCTATCTTATTTCCCCTAAATATCTGATCACATTTTTGTCTGCACTTTACATATGCTGTGAAGACAGTAAAATACCTTCCTGATGTAATAATTCTAAGATGAGTTGATACGCTACGGGCAGAAATCACGACAATTATTTCAGCGCTGACAGGAAGTGCGTGAGTATCTACCTATATATCTCGCTGGCTCTAGCTGCTGACAGAATTCTGAATGCAACTTCAGTTCTAAGGGTGATTTCTCCAGCTAAAGGCATTTTCAATCAATAGGTGAAAATCTCCACTAAAATCATTAACAGATGAGATGCTGAAAATGATAGTGTGTCCAAAATGTTCCTCATAGACATAATAGTTTCTCTTCTTTTCAATCACAAAAAAGGGCAACCCATAAATATTGGTTTAATAGCTTGATACTGACAGGTGTCATAAACCATAAAATAAAGGTTTTTATAGTGACAAAATTTCATTCCTCTAATGAAAAACTTTCAATTCCACTTTCTATGTTCAAATGCTGAAGATCATTTAGGACCAAATGACTTTCTAGCTGCCCTTTACTCATATTTTCTTCCCACACTATAAATACAGTAATTGCTCCTGGGTATCAAAATAATTTGTAGCAAAATATATTTTTAGATACATATACTCCTCAGATGCTCACCTGGCCACAGAGGGAATAAAATTAATTGAATTTCAGCAATACAAAAAAAAAAAGTACACAGTATTTCTGACTCAGCTATCACCTTAACATTTATACCACAAATTTCAGACAATCTCATTTGAAATGTTTGCCCTAATAAACAAACCTCTGATGTGCACACTGACCTTACCAGTTTACTGAGACAGGGCTTGACCCTGCGTTTCTTGCATATCTAAAGCTCCCATTTCCAAGCAGGTTCACCATGGTAAACTTGAAGTGTCAGTTTTAGGCATGCAAGAAATGCAAGGACTGAACCTTCACTTCTACAATTAACTCTGAGTCACATAAATACAGTAAATGACAAAGTTAACATTTTTGCGAAGAGTTACCAAGAGAGTAGGTGAAATATCCTTTTTCTGCCCCTATTTAATACAGAAAATAACTGTGGAATCTAGGATACCGATGTGATAGGATACCAATTGGTAAGCGTTGTCTTTAACAGTGTCCAAAGTATCTATCTAGAAAGGAAGCCAGATACCTATAAGTAAATTTTCTTTAGATTTATTTAACTCCAAAATATGATTGCCACCCAACTCTGGTCCTCACAGCATCCACAGCCATTCCACTAGGGTCTGTGAATAATCATTTCACCTCATTTGGTGGCAGAGGTCTATTATTCCAGGCAGCACATGGCTCTCTCATTCAGGTGCCTTTCCCAGGCCCTTACCAGGAAAGACTTAAAAGCCATAGTTGTTTCTCTTCAGCACTCTAAGCAGAGAGATTCCCTGTTCTCTCACCCAGACTGACCACAGGACCTGCCTTTTATCTCCTGCTTCTCTTCCCAGGCTTTGCTCAATATTGCCTATCCTAAATGTTCAAAAACCAAGAGGCACACCCAAATATCATGAGATTGGCTTAAAAATCTCTCTCTCTTTTTTTTTTAATTAAAATATACAATTGGGGCTCATTTATTTGCTTTCTAGTTATTGTCTTTAAGGTGCACTGAGATTATATTTTTTATGTTTTTCTCTCCAACCATGATTGCTAAAAACTTTTTTAATGTGAAAGCTGACAGTTCATATATTCATGTATTCTGGGAGCTGAGGGTTTATATTACTATTTTATAAGATTTTTAAAAGCACCTCAGTGACTTGGGAAACTAAGGGTAAATTTTTCAAATAATCTGTATGATTTAGGAGTCTAAATCCCATTTTAAAGAGTGACAGTCTTCAGAGCCCAGGTCTCACTGCAAGTCAATGAAACTTTAGATATTTTTCAAATACTGGACCACTGGTGGGTAAACTATGAATGTCTTCAGACTTGTGTTCTGGAGTGCCCAAATCATTTTTGAAAGTTGGATTTAGGCATACCAGAGCCCATTAATGACATTAATAAACACAGTATTAGAAAAGCAACCAAAAATGGATTAAAATTATGATCAAATTTACAAAATATATACATAAACACCTTATAAATTCACTGACGTCCAGGGTCAGACTGCAACTTATCCAAACTTAACTATGTCCCTTGAGGTTTGCAATTTAAAAAATTGTATTATACAGAAATTAAAGCTACTTTAATTTCAACAAAGTCATTCTTACCCATGATTATCTCTACTCTTAGAGAATAATATGAAACTGCTGTTGTATCACTTTTCCTAAATAGAATCAGGTTTTACGTTTCCAGTGTTCCTTTAACCTACATTTCACCTTATCACTAGCCATCATATATTCTTTGAATTATAAATGGGAAGAAAATGACAACCAGGGATAATGTGTACCCTGGAACAATTCTCATTATGAACACGGTTTTGAAATTTAAACAATGTGGATCCTAGGCAGTAAAGTTTTTAAAATATTAAATGTTATAAACCTCTGTTTCCAGTCAGTTATAGCATTCCAAAACCTTCATCATTTGGGCTATTTACTATATTTAGTTTGTGCTTGGAGGCCTGGATAAATGTTTTTGAAACTTTCAACCAAACCTTCTACCAAATATCGAGAGAGAGGCTGCAAGTGTGTGGATTTCCCTGTCCAGTCTCAATGTTTTTTATAATGTACTTTGTTTTCAAGATGGATTTGCCTGCAAATATCTGATGATAGGTTTTGGGTCTTAAGTGTACACTTTGCAAAATGGTGTTATCCACTTAAAAAGCTACTGTATTCATATTCCTCAAACTTGACCTATTTTATAGATCTCACTGAGACTGGAAATGTAAAAGCCTCTTTAAAAAGACACCAATTAGTAGTTTTAATGGTGTGAATACTTAAAGACAGATCATTAGTTAAGAATAGCTGACACAAACAACTATCTAGCTGAGCTGAGCTTAAGACCTACAGTTTTAGAGTTATATTTGGCAAGTTCTTACCAATTAGCACTTTAAAAAATGGAAATGATGCATCCTCAGTGGGAAAAATTTTAAATAAGAAGCACAAAAATATTATTTTAACAGATTTATTGTTATATTTATGTGTATTTTAAGTTTCCTCAGTACAAAAAATAAATAGGACAATTCTGTATATCTCATGTAAAAATAACACTAAACTATTTTGGAAGTGATATGCAATCATATTTATTATTGTCTAAATTATAGATCATTGCCCCACTATGTTAGTTGCTGTGCACAAGAAGCTGACCTTGCTCCAAAGAGCATACAATATAAATAAACCAAAAGTGGGAGAAAGGAAGTAAAATTATCCACATTCTACAGATGGGAAACTGTGCCATAGAGAAATTAAAAGATCTGACCAAGGTCATACAAGTAGTCTGACAGAGCTCGGGACTAGGGGCAGATCTCCCAAGCCCTGGTCCCAGTCAGCCACAAGGCCATCTTGGCCTTCCATGACCCCTGTTCAGTAAGATACTTAAGCACATGTGTACCTTTAAGCACGAGTAATCCTATTAAAGCATTCAGTGGGACCATTCACATGTTTAAAGTCATGCATGTGCTCAAGGATCTTGCTAAATCAGGTCCCACATTATTAAAGTTTATTTTAATGTATAAGCACAAGAGGGCAGGGTTAAGGTTGTGAGTCAAACCCTAGCTTTTGCTAAGCTAAAATCACAGAGAATTGTTAAAGAAAGGTGCAAAGAGTCTCTTTTGGAGAATAGCATAACATACACAAAAAATAGGAATAAGGCATAAGGTATGTTTCCAGTAAATATTTTATTTTAAAGGGGCTGATTACTTTGAAGACAATGAACATAAAATCAGACTTCTCGGATATTCCCAATGTTTTCAGGATTTGAATCTTGAGGAAGAAGATATTCCAATCTTTTTATTGAAAAAAATCTATTAGATACTCCAGGAATGTCGAGAATGATAATGATAGAAGAGCTGCCTTTAGAATGCCTAGAAAAGCAATAAATCTTCTGGTCCTTCCAGTACCATCCTAGTCACTTGTACTACTTTACATGCAACAAAGGCTATGGACCACCTGAATCTATAGGATGAAATTCAGGCCCTACTGAAATCAATGGAAAATCTCCCATTAACTTCAACAGTAGAAGGATTTCACCCTTATCACGATAGTGCCTAAATGCCAATTGAGAGGTACTCTGCAATCCTCTGCCAAAGGTTCCTTGGGAGGGCTGCACCCTTGCATCCTCAGTTACCCTCAGGAGTGAGATATCAGCTTCCATTCCCCTGCCCCCGCCTGTTGAAAATGGTGCCAGTATTCAGAATAGTGTCCCTAGGCGCTTGAATTGATCCCCCTCTAAAACACCCAACACTTTTTCCCATCTCCTCCACCCCCCTCCCCCCTGCCAAACTCACCATGGTTAGTGCTCTCGCCATGCTGTGTGCCTGCCAAGAGAAAGTGAGAAAGTGGTGTATGTAACTTGTATGACCCAAGGCTGAGAGAGTGCAGTCAACAGTTTTTCTGTCTATTGTTTCTTTAGATTCTGCAGAGGTGCCCTTGAGGGTCTCCTGCTGTGCACCAGCTGAGCAGCCCAGTCTGATAAACGGTTCCCTCAGGTGGAGTAAGGAAGACATTTTCAGGGAGTTGCGGCAATTGTCTGATGCTGCTGATAGTCTCTCTCCATGCTCTGTGTTTGTTATCAATGAAAAACTGAGAGTGGAGAGCCAGGAGAGAGGAAACAGGGACAGGAGCAGATGATACAGCTGCTCAAGGACCAAACAGATATGCTAAGTTTCCTAATTGTGCTGCAGGTGGAACACATCTGTGCTATCCTCCCCCTGCAGCCCATACCAAACTGCCTTTCTTGCCCTCCTCAAACTCCCCACACACATTCCTCACATGTTCCTGGCTGTTGCAGTACCCCAGGTGCTCCATCCTGAGGGATATGTTTCACAAAGACAGCTGGACAGACACCCAGCTGTGAGAGCCTCATTTCAAAAAGTGCTCTTCGTTATCTTGTCCCTTGTAGGAAATTGAAATGTTTGCATAGATGTAGAATAAAAATGTACTTATAAAAATGAATCTTTATTTGTCTCCTACACATGATGGTTGCTGCTGAAATTCATAGACAGTAGCAATCGGTGGATTTGCAGAGTAAAATTAATGCACTCACAGCAATCGTTACAAGGGTCATATTAAGGTGCAAGAAAGAAATGCCTGGCTCAATGCATTACAGAAAGACACATCACTGGGGCTCATTGTCAAAATGCTCCTTCAAAGCCTCCCTGATTCGAATACCCGCATTGAGCCCATCTAGCAGCCCCGTATCTGGCTGCTCAAAAGCAGCTGCAAGCCATCCACCTCAGCGCTCCACCCCAGAGAAACTTTTCCCCTTAGCTTCAAAAATGTTACACAGAGCACAGCAGGCTGCTATGACCATGGGAATATTTTCCTTGCTGAGGTCTAATCTGCCAAAAAGGCAGCACTGGCGACCCTTTACTCTGCCAAAGGCACATTCAACAGTTATTCTGCACCTGCTGACCCCACTGATGAAGCGCTCCTTGCTGCAGTCAAGGTTGCTGGTTTAAGGCTTCATGAGCCATGGGGTAGGGCTGGGTCTCCCAGGATTACAACTGGAATCTTCTGATCTGGAAAGAAAATCCCTGCTTGCTGCTTTCTATACAGGCCAGCATTCCTGAAGAGGCATGTGCCATGCACTTTCCCTTACCACCCCACGTTGAGGTCGGTGATCCACCAGCACTTGCAAGACCACAGAAAAGTAGCCTTTTCTGTTGAGGTACTCGCAAGGTTGTCTGGGGCCAAAATGGGGATGGATATGCATGCCATCTATTGCCCCACTGCATTTAGGGAATCCTATTGCCTCAGAGCCATCTGCTATTTCCCACACATTGCCCAGAGTCACAGTCCTTCATAGCAGGAAGCGATTACTGGCCCTGCACACTTGCATCACTGCAACCCCCAGGGCGGACTTCCCCACTTCAAACTGATTCACGACTGACCAGAGGCAATCTTGTGTTGCCAGCTTCCACCCAGCAATCGCCACTCGATTCTCCACAGTTAGGACAGCTCTGGATTTTGGTGTCCTTGCGCCAGAGGGTAGGGGGTGAGCTCCACACACAGTTCCAGGAACGTGGCTTTGCGCATCTAAAAGTTCTGCAGCCACTGCTCATCATCCTGCAATCATCAATGCAATCCCACCACTCTGTGCTTGTTTCCTGAGCCCAGTACTGACGGTCTTACTGTGTGCAGCTGCTCTGGCCAAAAGCAATCTTGAATTCTTTCTTTTCATTGCACACACAGCAGGGCAGACACCACGGTGTCATTATCAGATTTGCAGCTCATGAAATACTGTAGGATGAGTCACTTTGTGTTCGTAATGTTCATCACAAGACTGGAAAGCAGTGCAGGATCCATGCTTTCAGACAGAGATGGGGGTGCACAGGTTACAGGGGCTGTTGAAAAGTGGAACGGAAGCCACAGAATGATAGGACAGAGCTGAGCCGACACCCCAGGAGGCATTGCAACCCCTTCCCAGATGCAGACGACAGCGAATTGCGCAGTGGGATAGCCATCCATGGTGCACTGCTCTCTCCATCGATGGAAGAACACCAACTGTGGACATGCTCTGCTGTCACACAGCACGTCATGTGGACGTGCAAAAGCGGTTTAATTACAGCTATAGATGATCGTCAATGTAACTTAAGTTGACTTAGCTTTGTAGTATAGACATAGCCTAAGAGACAGTCCCTACCCTGAAGCGCTTACAGCCTAAGTAGACAAGACAGATAAAGAAAGATTAGGGGAAAGGGATAGAATATAAAAGCAGAGTAAGCAATGTGAAGGAGGCAAACATTATGCTAGCAACACGATTTTTGTTTTTTAAATATTTTCAGTAAGGTTATGCTAGGAAGGGATTAGTTAGATGGAAAAACAAAGGGAGATGGTGGGGCAAATAGCCAATCAGCATATAGAGTTCAGAACGTTAGCAATGACAACGGCAGAAAGCACTCTGATAACATCAATGTCTGTCAGTCCCTGCTTCAAACGCTCTCAGAACCTGCTTTGCTGGCTTCATTCTGAGGCTGACACCTCCGTGCAGTTTCTTTCCCAGAGCCCACATGGCCCAGGGGAGAGGTAGGGAATGCTGCATGGGTCACACTGCCCCTAGAGAAGGTCTCCTCTGCATAATTCTGGATAAAAGGGATAGTGGGCAGAGTAACACCCCTGGTCTCCAGTACAGCAATTCCTACTTGAACTTCTTCAAACTGCTTGATCTACATCAAAACAGAATTGATCAAAAGAATATGTTCTGATTTTCAGCTCTAACCGGGAATAAGAGAACTAAAACTAACAAATAAGTGAACTAGCGAAGAGGAACAGCTGACAGGGGAGTTTTGCGAGGTAGTTTAGAGGAGTAGTGGGAGAGTGGGAGGGCTAGATACACTTCTTTAACATCCTTTAAACTTAAGGCAATAAACACCCTTTGATAAAAACAAAACAAACCAATGAAGGAAAGAGCTGCAGGAGTCAAAAAAAGAATGCAGGCAGGAGTCCAGCAATAGAGTGTGGGCTATCCAGTTTGCTGCACTGAATGCAGCATGTATGATTACCTGCCTTATGGGCAGGTGGTGTATGTGTGCATTCGATGCAAGGACCTCCTGGCCCTCAGAGACTGTGTACAGGCTTTGGAGGCCAGGGTGGCTGAACTGGAGGAGCTAAGGGAGATAGAGAGGTACATAGATGCGACTTTCCAGGACACAGTAGAATGGTCCCACCCCCGGTCTCACAGCCTCTGTGCTGTTGAGGAGGATGAAAGTCTCAGGGAAGAGAACATCGAACTCGAGCAGAGGGAAACAATCCCATATTTGGGACCCTCCTTCCAGAAGATGCCATGGTATCCTCTCGCACTGAGGATACCTCTCCGGGGGAGGGAACTCCAGTTATTAGGAAGAGATATGTATTAGTAATGGGAGATTCATCATTAGAAACAGGTAGCTGGGTTTGTGATGACCAGGAGAACCGCATGGTGACTTGTCTGCTGAGTGCAAAGGTTGCATCTCTCTTGAGACATCTAGACAGCCTTATGTGTTATGCTAGAGAGGAGCCAGTGATCATGGTACATGTAGGTACCAATGACATAGGGAAGGGTAGGAGAGAGGTCCTGAAGGCCAAATTTAGGCCAAGTTCCTGAGCTAGATGGACCTTTGGTCTGGCCCAGTATGGCCGATCTTATATTTCTTAAGACACCCTCAATCTGTTTTTATCACAATCCTGCAACTGTTCTAATAAAGTGAAGTCTGACAAGTATGTGAACTAGCCTGTAAACACACAGTATTCCCACCACATTCTCTCAATACATCACACACCTTAGTGAAGTGTCCAAAACTATCTTCTTCATAGGCTTTGCTTTTGTGACTATAACAAAACATTAGCCTCAGATCAACCTTAGCTTTTCCTAAGGATTCTCCCTGTCAGAAAGGAAATACTTACCAATTAGATGAGGAACCCATGATGGAAACAATTTTTAATAAGATGTTCAAAATGATTATTGTAACAGGTTATTTTATTGGGTTTCTATATAAGTGTATTTTAAGTTTCCTCAGTACAAAAAATTAATAGGATTCTTCTACTGTGCATGTACAAAACATTACAAAAGTAAACTCTCTCAGTCCCTATTTTCTGCTCTCCAGAGAGACATTCCAAGTGGCAATAACAAGATCCCCCGGCAACTATGAGTTAGCAGAAATTATTCTGCATCTGTATGCAGTGCTGTAGCACCTAACAGGATGACTCAGCTCAACAGCCATAAATGCCCCTATTCAGGGCCATAGATTTTGATGTCCTGCTACATGACCTGTACAGCAGAATCTCAGTTACAAACACCTGTGGAATGGAGGTTGTTCGTAATGCTGAAATGTTTGTGACTTTGAATAAAACATTATGGTTGTTCTTTCAAAAGTTTATAACTGAACATTAATATAACACAGCTTAGGTTAGGGTGGTTTCCTTCTTTAAAAAGCCCCAGGTATCAAAGTGGTTAGTTTTTATGCTCAGAAATTAGATAAAAGATAGTGGAAACTCTGATTATTATTTTCTGTTCTCCATTGGTTAACCTGTTATTGTCAGGAATGGATAGCCATAAATGGATTACATTTTAAAGGCACAATGGCTTTTTTTGAAGGACGTCTGCAAGGATGAGACTATAGGCATTACAGAGTCATGAAGGAGTCCCAGATTAGGTTCAAATCATATCTAACTGTGTTGAAAATTAATTACCCCTGATACAGTGCTTGGCATTACTTCTTTTAAAATATACAGTCAGATGTGATGTTTTATTTTTTCTGGTTGAAATTGTTAATTCTGCAGCAGTTCATACAGCGCCTCCTGCCCTCCAACCAGGATGAGATCTCCATTGCACTAGGCACTGTACCAACACAAGGGAGACAGTCCTTGCCCTGACAGTATATAAACTAACAAGTGTTTTCATTTTGAATTACTATGACTCTCCTCCATAGCTCCCCCCAGTACCATAGAATCTTATCTTCATGGGTTCTATGCTGTTGGGTGCGTGTGTGTGTTGTTTTTTCAATCCTGCCTTTACTCCCACTGTCTAATTACTTCTAACTGATCTTCTGAAGAACATGATTCAAGAGTTAAAAAAATTAACTTCATACCTTTGTAAAACTATATTATGAGTGTGACATTAGTGACATGAACTGTGACCATATAGATCATTGTTGCAACCAGGGTCCTATGCACAAGGTCTTGTACAGAGGAGGTCAGGTGGGGTATCTATGGAAAGGTTGTAGTTTGCTGCTTATTATTATGCTGTCTGTATGTGTGTATCGTTTTTGTATTTAAAGCTATGAATATTGGCTACGTACTTGTATCTCAATGTGTTTGATTCTAAGTAGCCTCAGTGAAGCATTTGGTCAGCTTCTTGAGAAAAAACTAGTGCCCAATCAAAAAACACTTAATTGACAATGGACTTTGGGAGACGCCAATCCAAATCTGAGCTTTCCTGGCAACGTTCAAACTAACGTAAACAATGGCTTTGGCCTGCAAAATGCTGAACCATTCATGGACATGTGACTTGCACAGGTGGCTACAAACTCCATCTTGTTGCTGTGACTTTGCACAGAAGGAAAAAGGGGTTTCCACCCACAAGAGAGAATATAAAAGGCCCTGGAAACCGCTCTATTTTGTCTTCAGCTGGCTCAAGCGATGGCCTCTCCACCCCCAAGACATGCCTGAAAGAAACTGGAACAACGGACAGTAACTACAGGGGTGTGAGTGATTGCTGGACGCAGACTAGGAAGGAGTCCAGTCTGTGAAAGAAGATTACTGGGACATCTCTGAGGGTGAGATCCACCTGTATTCAGTTTCCTACTGTATTAGGCTTAGATTTGTTGTGTTTTGTTTTGTTTCGCTTGGTAACTTACTTTGTTCTGTCTATTATTACTTGGAATCACTTTAAATCCTACTTTTTATACTTAATAAAATCACATTTGCTTATTAATTAATACCTGGGGGAGCAAACAGCTGTGCATATCTCTCTGTCAGTGTTATAGAGGAAAGACAATTTATTAGTTTACCCTGTATAAGCTTTATACAGAATAGAATGGATTTATTTGGGGTTTGGATCCAACTAGGAGCTGGGTGTCTGGGTGCTAGAGACAGGAGCACTTCTTAAGCTGTTTTCAGTTAAGTCTGCAGCTTTGGGGTGCGTGGTTCAGACCTGGGTCTGTGTTGGAGCAGACTGGCGTGCCTGGCTCGACAAGGCAGGGCTCTGGAGGCCCAAACTGGCAGAGAAAATGGGCTCAGAGTTAGTCTCAGCACAGGTGACAGTCCCAAGGGGGTCTCTGTGATTGAATCCATCGCAATGAGATCAATCCTGAACCCAATGGAGTCAACGTGGGCTTTGCAATGATTTCAGTGGGAGCAGGATCAAGGCGTTCATAGTTAAGGGTGAAGGTCAATAGGAGTAAGTATAACCTAATTTCAAATTGTCCCACAATATAATTCCTTCAGAGTGATGATCATAGCTTTTTCTCTTATTACTGGCCTAACAATAAAGTTAAACATTTTCCAGGATTTTTTTAAAGAGTGCCTCCAGTAGAGCTGTGGTAGCCTGCTTATAAAATAATATTAGCATTGTAACCATTTGTTCACGCCGAAGTATAAATATTACAGCCTCTTCTCCTGGCAACATAGAAAAAAGTAAAGTTAGAAAAACACCCAATGCCAATGGACACGCTTTATCAGAAATGGTGCTGTGAGAAAAATTGTTGTATCATGTCCTTTTGACTCTGCTTAGCAGTGAACACAGTCAGAGCTTCTGCAATGCAGCTGCAAAGTGATCATCTACTTTCTTAAGAAGATTACTTAAATCTCCTAGGGCCTACTTCTGGCACCTTTACTCATGCCAAATGGAACTTTACTCCACAAACTACCTCACTGATCTCAACTGCATAGCTTGTGGAGTAAGATCCTTCTCTACATATGGGTGGCAGAACTGGACCCTGAACAACTTCAAGATACAAAGCCTATATAACCCTGTAATGGAAGTGGCAGAGAAGGATGTCTGAACTGCCACGATTTGCAATACCTCTGGAATCTAAGGTTTTTCTCTAGGTCTGAGATGTTTTTATAAAGATAACTCTGGAGACTTCAAAAGCTAATAGAAGAGTATCAGTAAAATTGACTTGCATTACAGCTCAGAAATCAGCTACTAGTTAGGACTTGTTTCAACTATGCCAGAGTTCCCAAGATGAAAGTTGGAAGATAAAGCTACTACTTAATAATATTAAAGTCCCAGAACAAAAAAAAATTAGGCCAAATAGTACAACAGCAGAAAAGTAGATGTTTAGTGTGAACAGAGTTTTCTTCAGGTTACAATAATAGCCTGCAATGCGCTGAGGAAACTATTTGTCAATGGCAGATATACATTTCTGCGGCAGACAAATACAGAACAGTTACTTGTAATTAAAATAGAAAATGAACTAGTTAATATAATGTTTAACATATACTATATTGCATTATATATAAGGCTACATTTATGTCAGAGGTCATGGAAGTCACGGAATCAGTGACTTTCAGAGAACTCTGTGACATTCTCTGCTTCAGCCCCAGGGGCTGTTGGACTCTGGAGCTGGCAGCCAGTGAGGCCCTGGCAGGGTTCCAGCAACAGGTGACAGTGGGCCCCCTGCAAGGTTCCAGCAACAGGTGACAGACTCCTGAGGAGGCCCTCCTCAGGGTTCCAGTGACGGGTGACAGCCTCGCACAGGGGGAAGGGGATGTATCAGGTGAGCAGCTGGGAGTGTCCCATTTTCTCTTTGGGAAGTATAGTCACCCTTGAGCACCCAGCTGCTGTGGATGGAGCCCACCCCTGCACAGCTTCCAGCTGCCGTGGGCAAAGGGGGAACCCCACAACTCCCAGCCACCATGTTGTGGGTAGGGAGAAACTATGGGGCCACAGCAGCAAAAGTCACAGACAGGTCAGAGCTTCCGTGAATTTTTGTTTCTTGCCCATGACCTGTCCATGACTTTTACTAAAAATAATCATGACAAAATCTTAGCCTTAATTATATACAATGGCTTGTCTTAAGAACTCTGTATTATACCTCATTTTCCTAGACTCCATACTTTCAAAACTCTGCCAATTTCTTCTTCATTATCCAGTTTGTAAGGATAACAGAAAAATGTAATCCTCTTTATGCCAAACATTATCCCTACAATTAACCTCAAACCAGCAAAATTATTTAAATATGCCAGTTTAATTTTACCCACTTTAGCTAGAGAACAGTGTTTTTGTTAATAATTCTGAAGACTTTTCAGCTGTAAGTGAGTGATACAAAAATTGGGTTTGAATCCTCACAGGCCTCATTCACTGCACGCTGAAGCTCAGGGTGCTATTTTTAAACTGTATATGAAAAAGCTGCCTGACAACAATTTACAAGAGCCAAAGACAGAACTTAAGCAAATGCACACTTTATGTGTAGACTTTTAAAAACACCACTTGTCTTTTTAAAAAGCCTCATAATAGCTAAGTTCAGGTATAGGACTTTTGTAAACTCACATAGAAGTATTTTAAATGCAGAAGAAAAGAGAATAGGAGATTAAAAAGCTGATGCAACATTTAGACATTCAGTTTGTAGCCCACAACAGTAGTACACTGGGGAATTTAACTGTATTCAATTTGGAATACTTAAATACGGTTTACAATTCCGATCATCCATACTCAAGAAAAATGAATTTAAACTGTAACAGGTACAGAGAAGATCTACTCGGAAGATCAGAGGAATGGAGGGCCTATTTTATGAGCGGATACTGGACGCACTTGGCTTGTTTAGTCTAGCAAAAAGAAGCCTGGGAAGGGATACGATTGTTCTCCATAAATACAGTAGCGGGGTAAACACTAGGGAGAGTGAAGAGCTATTTAAGCTAAAGGACAATGTTGGAACAAGAACAAAGGGGATATAAGCTGGCCATAAACAAATTCAGACTGGAAATTAGAAGAAGGTTTCTAACCATAAGGGGGATGAGGTTCTGGAACAGCCTGCCAACAGGAACTAAATTGTTTGTGGGGGCAAACAATTTAGTTAGTTTTGAGAGAGAGCGCTAGACAAATTTGTGAGTGCAGCCATATGATGGAATTACTTTTGATGGTGGTAGGCAGGGCTCAACAGCCCTGGGTCTCACTTCTGGTTTATGTCTTATGTTCCTAAAGCTCATGCTTCAGGGTTTTATTTGGCCACCAGCAAGGGTCAGGAATAGATTCTCCCCACCTATGTCAATGTATTCTGGGATTTTTTTAATCTCCTTTCTCTGAAGCTTGAGGGATGACCAAGGCTGGAGATGGGACACTGGGCAGGATGGGCCAGGGCTCTGAAGTGGCATAAACCATTCTCTCTCTCAGATGCTTGTCTGGCTGGTTCTTGCTCACATGCTCAGGGTCCAACTGATCACCACACATGGGGTCAGGCAGGAATTTTTCCTGAGGTCAGATTAGCAGAGACTTCAGGGGGTTTTCACCTTCCTCAGTAGCATGTGGATGCAGCTCACCTGCCAGGATTATCTGGGCATATCTCACTTCATCATTTCTCTGCCATTGAGCGGGCCTTGAGCACTGTGCACCTCGATCCCTCCTACTCTCTATCTGCACATAATAGTCTAATCTCCTGGGGGGTCTCATGTACTTTGGTTTAATTGCCATTGTTGGATTTAGTGTGAGGGTGATAGGTGGTGTTCGTGGCCTGTGATATACAGGAGGTCAGACTAGATGATCTAGTAGTCTCTTCTGGCCTTAAACTCTATGATCATATGAAACAAAAGATCAGTGAATAGATACTAAGTTACCGGAATGGAACATATGTACTGTAAATAAAAATCAGAACAGATGAGTTTGGGACCAGCAATGGAATTTATCATTGTCCCTGTCCTGACTAAAGTCCCAAGATAGCTTCAGCACACGTTAAGTGTCATGCTGCAGTGCTTTCTTGATTGGGGCTTAATGTTACTTTTGGGGATGATGAGTCTTCTCGTTTGTCGTGGCAAGTGAATAAAATTTGCTGTTACTCCTGTAGGTGACTAACTCTCAGACCTCCCCAGTTTCAAAGGTTGAATGTACTTTCCAAAAAATGTAAGGAACTGGCAGTAATGACAAGGGGGATGAATTTGTGAGGAAATGATTGATAAGTTACAAGCTCCCCAGTTAGTCAAAAAAAAAAAAAAGGACCTGTGAAAAGGAATAGGAGGCATTTTCAGTCACATTAAGTGATAGACAATGATGTAAAGCAAGGGTGTCAATAGGTGGACAGCAGGCCAAATTCGGACCACCAGACACTTTTGAACAGACCTGAAATCTTTTTATTTACTTATTGTAATCATTATTCTTATTTTTTATTATTTTCTCTGGAGTCTGGACCTTGACTATACCTTGTCCAAGAAATATGGACCTTGACAAAAATATAATTGACTACTCCTGACCTACAGCCATGACTACAGATAGTGACAGGTGCAACTTTGGCAAGAGATGCCCACACAGCCATCCTCTGAGGTATGGCCTTTTTCGCAAAGCACAAGAAGGGCTCTAATAAGTTTTGTAGGACAAACACATACTTTAAACCACAAAGAAACCAACTAGAGCGCTTAGTTCTTCTCTTAGCCAAATGAAATGCAAACTCAATCAAATTCTGGAATTGTAAAATTACTGACTTTAAAAAAAGAAGTAGAAAGAATTTATTATACAACCAAGGCAAGACATATTTGTTGCACAAGATACAAAGATAAGTCAAACCAAGCTGGCCAAAAGTTCATAGCAAACAAATAAAGCCATTCAAATGGCTGGTTTTCACAATGGTGAAATCTCACAAAAGTTCTGTGCCCCAAACCAGCCAATTGGCTGGCCCACCTCCCTCCCACCATGCCTCAACACTCCATTTCTTGACAGCTGCCCTCTTCCTTCATTTTTGGTGAGCAACCAGACAGGGGCACTGCCTTCTGGGTGATAAGGAAAGCTGTCTGACCTCCCTCTCCCACAACTTCCCATATGGACATGAGAGAAAAACCAACCCCCTTCTACTGCAGAAGCCCTGCATTACTTTGAGTAAGTAGAGTCCAATAAGGCTTGGCACGGTAATTAGGTATTCTCTGGCAATAGGAAATGAAGCCCATAGTTTCTATATGAGTCAGCAGTGTGTCCTTGTTGCCAAGAAGACTAACAACATATTCGGCTGTATTAGTAGGAGCATTGATAGCAGATCGAGGGAAGTAATTATTCCCCTCTATTCAGCACTGGTGAGGCCACTTCTGGAGGACTGCATCTAGTTTTGGGCCCCCCACTACAGAAAAGATGTGGACAAATTGGAGAGAGTCCAGCAGAGAGCCAAGAGAATGATTAGAGAGCTGGGGCACATGACTTACGGGGAAAGACTGAGGGAACTGGGCTTGTTTAGTCTGAGGAAGAGAAGAGTGAGGGGGGATTTGATAGCAGTCTTCGACTACCTGAAGGGGGGTTCCAAAGAGGATGGAGCTTGGCTGTTCTCAGTGGTGGCAGATGACAGAACAAGGAACAATGGTCTCAAATTGAAGTGGGGGAGGTGTAGGTTGGATATTAGGAAACACTATTTCACTAGGAGGGTGGTGAAGCACTGGAATGGGTTACATAGGGAGGTGGTGGAATCTCCATCCTTAGAGGTTTTTAAGGCCCAGCTTGACAAAGCCCGGGCTGGGATGATTTAGTTGGTGTTGGTCCTGCTTTGAGTAGGGGATTGGAGTAGATGACCTCCTGAGGTCTCTTCCAACCCTAATCTTCTATGATTCTATCCCTGGCCTTAGAGCACAGCCTACTGCAACAGGCAAGTCAGCCTCCCTCCCATTTTTTACTGGAAGCAGTAGGGCGGGGGGGGGGGGGGGAGATAAACCAGGATGCTTCCCAACCTCCATTGAAAAACTGAACATTTTTGGTCAGTGGGAATCTTTTGAGTCTCTTGTCCGCACCAAAAAATAGACGATGGGAGGGGCAGTTAACTGGTACCTCTTAATCACCAGGAATAGGCCAAGCCCAGGGAAGCAGCGACCAGCATTCCACCCTGAGAACACTAATAATAAATAGGATCAGTGTGTGAGTGGGGGGTTAGTAGATATGGAGTAATTTGTGGGGCAGGAAGGATTAAAGCTTTGATTGAGCTCTTGTGGTTTTGAGTTTGTTCAGCTCTAACTTCCAACACGCCTGAAGGTACAACTCTAGCCTTCAATAAAACCCTCAGACCCAAACTACAGGTTTGATTTTGTCAATATGCCACTGCAAGCTGAATTCTACTGGGTTTGCACAGGTCAAATCAAAAAGCAAGGGGCACAACAGGTTCATAGAAATGAATAACAACTCATAAGGACTAAAATATTCCAAAGCAAACAAAACCATCCTTTCATTTAAAAATAATCCATCCAAAATACAGAATTTATTATCTAATCCCTCACGCCATCTATTCTCCAGACAGGAATCATAACTAACAAATAAGCAGTCCTTCAGCTTTGCATTTTTAAGAAACAAAAACATCATAAGATAAAATAGGGTAGACTCTCTGGATAGCCTATAAAATTAATTCACTGTTGAATAGGAATTCACAACTGGCCCCTCAAAAATTAGATAACAAACAGGGGTATTAACTAAACCTATATAATTAACAAGATTTAAAGGCAATTGATTACAGCCACGTTAATCATAGGGGCACTGGAAAACACCAGGACAGATCTTTGGGCTGTTCGAATCAAAGGTATATCACTCAGCTGAAGAGAACTACTTTAATTTCTAGCATTAATTCATCTAATGGAGTGGGTGCCAACACTGGTTTGGACTATAACAAAAGTTGCTTTTCACTTTTACTGGAAGAAGGATAGCCAAGAGCGGGGACAGGTCTAAACTGCAGACACACGACGGTATTATTGTTCTATAGAACTTTTCATCAGTAAATCCCCCCAAAATTATGGAAACTGGGGAAGGTTCTAGGTTATATACACCCTCAGAATGCAAGCAATTTTCCCTTCTATTTCGGGAAAGTGAAGTCAGACCTTTAAGCAAAAGACTAAGTAACTGCTTGTGGCTCTCTTGAAGTCCGAATTTAAGAAAACTAAATATAACATTTTAGACAGATCAGAAAATATACACTATCTGCAGAAGATTCTAGGTATTATGAATTGTGCAAAAATGAAGGTGACTGCACAAATGCAGAGTAATACAAAGAGATCTTCTGAACTACTCCATTTAATGAAAAATAAGTGAGAAACAATTACAAGTAAAATACAATATCAAATAGGAATTTTCAACTTGACAATTATATAGACTAAGGAATTCACAATAAAGCTCAGCATTGCAACACAGGAGAGAAGTACATGCATAGGACAGCCAAAATCAAAGTTATGCAGATATTGAAACAGACATTTCTAAAAAGTGTTTTACTAACACAACCGTTTTCCTTTTAAGCTGTAACTGGACACAGAAAAATGGGTGACATAAAATGATTCAATTTAGTTGCAAAGGGCCACTTACCATTAAATAGGCAACAATAAATTCAAATGAGAATAAGTGTATAGTCTCATACCTGTTGTACAATTGTTGTTAATTCCAGGCAGAGCTGTATGACATTATTTCTCGTTACTGAGTAATCTGTCACAGCAGCAAAAGGTGATCTAAAAAAAGAAAAAGAAAGAATGTTCATAGGGGAAGATGATTTTTTCCCCGCTTCAGTGGCACATAATGCACTTTAAACACAGATTGCTTTAATACTAATTCTTAACAGGACAGAATAATACAATGCTAACAATGGATTTTCAGTATTTCTGATGTATGTACCAGAACATAGTTTTAGAAAATGGCTACTTCAACTCTCTTCTTGGCTTTTCAGGATTTTTTACATCATTCTGAGAGAAGTTCTAATCATAGAGGCATCATCTCCTCAAACCCCTGTAGCTTCTTTCTGAAACTGCCTCCACTTTACCATACGAGTCCTAGGTATACAGGGGCATGTCTTTTGAGGTAGTCTAAGCGCACAGTTACTGAGAAAAGAAACGCTATTGTTTCCATATGTTGTACAGCTGGTGCCCAGGTATGAATACAGTCATTAATACATTTGGCTAATGTACTGAGTGTCTTAGGGTCTGAACTAAAGCCCAGGGAAGTCAATAGAAATACTCTGGGTCAAGCCCTTAGGTCTGCTTCTAAAAAGGGCAAAACAGTCACAATCAGAATAGACTTTCTAAGAAGCAGAGGTAAAGGTTGATTTGGAGCCAGGATCTTTCAATCCCAGGGGTTTTGTTATAAGAATTTTAAAATATTACTAAAGATACATTTTCTGAGGACAGCAGTCCTCGCCTTTCACTATTGAAGAACTACATTCAAATACAGACTTGGTCTCAAGTTATCTTAGTCTAGCACTTATGTCTCTTTTCCATTTTAAACAAACTATCATACTCTTTGGCAAGACTGGAAGTCTCTATAGGACAAGTCCAAGATTTTAACAGTAGGCATGTTGCTAATGAGGATTTAGGCACATTGACAGTTTTACATGGATGGTATCTGTCCACAATCAACTGGGAAGGAATGTTCAATGGACTGCCTGGGATGGATGCAGTGCTTGTAGGTATGTGGGCCATAGACGCCCCCACTTTGGGCCCATCACCTAACCACTGGCTGAGGATGGGTGAACAAGCTAACCAATTGGCTCTCGTGGCCCCTACCACCTAGTTAAACTCCTGTAGGCTTTTCAAAAATGTCTTGCTCTGGCTAGCTTCCCCACTCTCCCTCCCCTTTGTTGCAGTGTTCGTGCCATGTTTTTTAGGATGCTGCAGGTCTGACTGATCACCTGTTTCAGGATCAGGAAGGTTTTTTTCCCTTTGGACAAAACTGGCAAGAGGTATGATGGAGTTTTTTGCCTTCCTCACAGCATCATTTAGATACTGTTAGGTTATAACAATAAGTCTTAATGTTTAATATTAGCAAAGTAAGAGTGTTTAACTTGTGGCCAGTGTCCACTATGGGTAAAGGCTAAAAGGGACCAGCTCCAAGAGGTAAATATCATGCTGGTGGTCCTTTTGCCCATAGGCACCAACTTTCTAATGTGCTGGGAGGTGCTCCCCCCCGGCTCTACCACAGGCCCTGCCCCCATTCCACCACTTCCCCCAAGTCCCCACCCCTACCCTGTCCCCACTCCACCCTTTTCCCCAAGGCCCCACTCCTACCCTGCCTTGTCCCCACACCACCTCTGTCTTCCTCTTCCTGTCCCATTCCACCCCTCCCCCAAGCATGCCCTGCCCTCACTTCTGCCCCCTTCCCCCAGCACCTCCTGCATGCCGAGGAACAGCTGATCCGCAGCAGGTGGGAGGCGCTGGGGGAAGGTGGAGCTACTGACAGGGGGGCTGCCCGCCATTTTTTTCCCCCCATGAATGCTCCAGCCCTGGAGCACCCACAGAATTGGCGTTTATGGTTTTGCCAATAGGAAAAAAGGAGACCTGAAGTTCTTGCAGGCTGATATTCTCTTTTGGCAACTTCTATATCCCTCCATGTGGGAAAAGGTGGGGAGGATTCAGAAGTGAGCTGAATCCAAGGGGTGGGCCTAGGTGGGTCGAGTTTAGTGGGACTCCTGAACACTGCCATGGATAAATGCCTACTATGTGGGAGCGGGAAGTGTTTCCCTCCAGTGTTGAATAACATTACTTCCCGATGCTTAAAATCCATCCCTTGTGTGTTGTTCATTCACCTGTATGTCCTGATCAGTTGAATCTCTCTCTCACACACACAAAACACTGAAAGAACAAGTATAGAAAAAACATGATGCTGTGATATAAAGTATTATTGCCACTCATTTGAGATAAGCTCAGAGCCCACTCATGTAAGTAATGCAGCCACCCCAAATGAAAATCAATAAAAGCTTTATATTATATCATCATGTATCTTCTGTATGTCACATACTTTACAGGAAATGTTTAGAGTTTTACCATTTTTGTTGATATTTTTCCTACTGCAAAGCCAGCCAAAGTCCAGTAACCATGAGTTCAGTAATAAAAAGCTCTGTAGACAAGAGTCATCATAACTAGTATATTTTAGATAGTTCTTATAGGTTTCTACAATAGTTTCTCCATGTGCTATAATATTGCAATTTTTAAGTCAGCTATCCTGGATCTTTCCGAAGAACTAGTGGTGTTTCCCAACAGAAAAACGGAATCTCCTCCCCTTTCTAATGGTTTAAAACTCCCATTCTAGCCCTCATAGGTCACAAGATACAATTTGTCAGAATTGAATATTCACCTCAATTTGATGTAATTCTGGGGGAGGAAATTCCATATATTAGATGGAGGAAGGTAATATTCCTCTGGCAGTGTGTTCTTTTTTTAATGGAAGTATGGCTGGTAGAAGCTGTACAGAGGCTAGGAAAACTAGAAGCAGTCCTGAAAGTAAGGGATTAGTGGACAGAGTGCATGTCAGGAGTTCAAGCGTGCTTGACAAAAGCAACTTGTCAAATGCTACAATCACTATTTACATGCAGCTTTTATATATACACACACTACAACAACATGTGTACAGTATACAAAGTCTATCTAACACACACACACCCCACCTACCTTAACCAAATTACAATAAAAATATGAACTTATTATATGTTCGAAACCTGAATTAACTCTTCAGTTATGAACTATAATCTCTTAAAACAAGACTATTGTATCCGAAAGGGTCAGAAATATTTGTATTTATTTTTCATTCACAATTGCCACTGTTAAGATGAGAAAACCCTTCTAAAGCAATGATTTAAAAAGATGATACTCATTTATGACTCTCACCATTATTTAGAACGAATGAGTTCAAGCCACAAATGGTATTATTTTACTTTATGTTTGGATGTTATTACAATTTGATCTTCAAATTACACAGCTGGAATCTATTTGATGGCTCAAAGCCTCTAGCATTTTTCCAAACAAAATTCTATGGTAGGCTTTTGGTTCTAATGCAGCATGATCTCTCATAGTTTTACTATTCGTTAGGTTACACAGTTCATAAAGACAACAATGAAGCCTTTATGAGCATTGTTCTTAATGAAGAACACTGAAAATACCCAAATAAATTGGGTTTAACTCAAATTAAAGAACAAAAAAATGGCACATGGACTGCAAATGTAACTTAACAAAAACAAATGGAACATAAAAACAAAAATGAGAAAACGGACATTGAAAATACAAAGTGAAACTAGTAACAATGGTAAGGGTAAGTGGATTTTGGGGCAGGGGAGGCAGGAAACTAGTAAGCAATTATCTCATTCCAGCAGCTAAAATCAACAACAAATGGTGAGAAACAAGGTGGGTGAGGCTAATCTCATTTTCAAACACTGAGTTTCAATGAGACTTCCACTCCTAAATGAATTTTGAAAATTTCATCTAGGATGTTTAGTATAGGATTACTGGCCAAACTCCATGATGGACACAATTTGAAGCCTCAATTTGACACATAAAATCCTGTTTTCATTAATAAAATGTCCACCTTGACAGTAAGGCATGTAACATTGTTTTACATTATATTAAAATTATCAATTTATTTCCAGACAGGACAGACCGAACCTAAATAGCAGCACATAACTGTTACATCTTGATAACCTTGTGTATTGATTATCACAACAACCTCCTCACACGTGTGATAATGCCATCTGAATCCACCAAAAATGCAACAGGTAAAAAGGCATTCCACACCCAGTCAGAACACATCCTCCCTACTTCTTTTAAGTCCCCAGCCAACTCTATAAAGTTTCAACTTCTGCCCTCTTCCTTCAAAAGCAAACTACTCTACATTCCTCTGACCTACCACTCTCAGCTAGCATTTAAGACACCGATCCAGGAAAGCACTTAAGTATGTATATCATTTCAAGGATGTGACTAGTCTGACTTGTCACATCTTTAAAGTTATACACATGCTTAAATGCTGTGCTGGATAGGGGCCCTATTACATTCGCTCACTTTCAGAAGTGACGTCAGCCTTAATGCCCCATTTACCCTCCTCTCCCACAGCCATCCCTAGAACTTTTTCCAGGTTTGTCTCTATATGTGCGGAATACCCTCTCTTTCCCAGTCTTTCATAAGGTTATGCTTTGTCCATTCAAAACCTTTCTGAAGATTCCCTTCCTCTGCAACATCCACAAAAAATGTGGCAATAATGCAAGAAGTGCTATAAATCCTATTGATTCCCTCCCACCGGCCTCCCCAGCATTTCCTATCTACTCTCTCTGTCAGCCTTTTTAGATTAATAGTTTTTTCTAACTGCTGTTTGACAAAGTAAATAAAAACAAGAGCCATAGAAGGTTTGTTTGTTTTTAATTGGGACTTTCATTAAATCACTAGTGATATCACAACCTTTTAGGAATTTTAAAAAGTTGATAAGTTCACTATTAAATTCACACTGCAGAATTGGGAGAAGAATCAGCTAAAAGAATGCATCTTAATTAACAATGGTTTAGTCTCATGTTACTGTTCTGTATGTTATAGATTATTCTTCTCAACAGCCATATGTAACCAATGATTGCAAACAAATGAAAATTATAGTTCAAGAGTACATTAAAAACTAAAAGACAGAACACTAAAAGAACAATGGTTCCTTTGTATCCATGAGGATGCATAAACTTGGTACTTCCAGACCATACATCTTTCAATATTATAATCAGACACATTCACATTTATCCTCCACCTTCTGTTTGATTTGACTTGGTCGAGGCAAAGTACTGGTAACCCCTACTCTGAGCTGTAGTTCTGAAAATAAAAGAGTTTGTAAATAAATGTATCACTTAACACAATTTGTATTTGTATGACCTAAATGTCTTATTAACAAAAACGTTAACAAATGCAGTAACTAAGTTCCACTACTGACAATAGAAACAAACACTTTTATCAGAGTAGAAGTAACGTGATGCCTAGAGTTAACCTCATTCTTATCTTAGAATCAGATCAAGGGGGACAAGTGTGCAAAAGAATTTAAGCTAAATAACCAGAACCCATTTTGAGAGTTTCTTCTAGCATAAAAAATTTCAGGATAATCCAGTCTGTATCATAATTCAACCCTCAGAGAGGAGAGGCAAGGCAAACAAAACCCCAAACAAATGAAGAAAAACATAGTAGTTTGCATTGTAGTACATGTAACTGTGTCAGTATTCCATCTAAGAATCATGGTGGTAGACTGTCATATACCATGTTTTACTTGCACTTGTATTGGACTGTTTAATTCACTATAAGCAGGAAATCCAATGAACTTTATATTGAATAAAAGAAACTTTTAAATTAATGCTTTGTTAAACATTTGCAGCTGCTCCTATGGCACTAATAGGAGTAAGTGGGTAGCAATTTTATTGATATGTTTATTAGCCCAATTCAAACAAACATAAAGGGGAGTAAATAAAGGGAATATAAGGCCCATGGACAACAAACTGAAAAACTGACAGAAAAACACATGGATTCATTTTTTTAATCTATTTATAGACACAATTAATTGTTTTTTCACCTCATGGAATACTAAACAACTGTCAGGACAACCAACAACCAAACATGGCTCACAAGGTTGTACAAAAGCACAGCACACAGTGAAGGGGATTGTTACTTTCAAAGTATGAGTTATTGGTTTAACACATTTTGGTGACTGGGAACACGTTAGGCACCATACTTCCAGGCAATGCATACCTGTTATTCCTTTTTCCTCTGCAACTAAAAACCAGCCACATTGTGAGTAAGGTTCATTGACTGAAAACAATGAGAGAAAGAAATCCAACTATTTTTAAGTGCTATAAAATGTACAGAAAATAGTCTTACTGAACATAGCACAGTGGCAAAAAAGAGAACAATTTCTTAGTGGAAGGTGAACTCTTCAGTGAAATTACTGCAATCCAAAACATTCAAAGAATGTACTAAAGCTGAACACTAAAACACTTCTGTATTTGAACGGCAATGGGTGAATCAGCACATGCTGTACTGGACATATAAATAGGAATCCTAAATTGCGTTCCAGGGTACCAGCATACACAGCTGAGAGCAGGAAGGCTTATAGGTCCCGATTCAGCTGTCCATATCTATTCAACAACACACTTAATTTTGGGCACATACTTGCATCCCATTACAACAGGACTTAAGTATGTGTTTAAGTGCTTTGAGGAGTAGCTTTGCTCAGTTGAGGTCACAGTCTCTTGCACTTCAGAGGAATTAATTTCCTTAATCTACCTTCTTGGTGTGAAATTTAAGAACTCCTACTTTTCGCGAAAGACAACATTCATCAGCCTGCTACTGTAGATTACCACCTTTTTCTCCTTATTAAACATAGGTAGGAAGAGTAGGGCTTCTAACTGACTTTTTTACTCTGCTTTTTCACATATAAGACATCGGGATGCTAAATTGTCAAACTAGTGGGTATCTCAGCCTGTTAATTCTTCTCTACGCATTAGACTGACTGGTTGGAAAAAAACATCTCACCACCACAAAATGTTTTTGTTCCCATTTCTTAATGTTTAATGTAGCTTGTAGCAGTAGTTTAAGCATTTGATATGCAAGCTGTGGCCAGTACTGGGGAGAAAACACGGATCATGTTACGGTTCACCAGCTGTGAAAGACAGATTGAATAACCAATCCACAGGGCTGGCCTTACCATAAGGCGAACTGAGGTGGCTGCCTCAGGTGCCAGACTGTGGGGGGGGGGGGGCGGCGCCACTAGGACCCAGCATTTCAAAGTTTTGGCCCAAGTGAGGTGGCATGGGGGCATCATTTGAGCTCCCCACCTCAGGTGCCAAAATGTTGTGGGCTGGCCCTGCCAGTCCACACGTGGCTAGGACAAACAGCACACTAAGAAATCCAATGTTCCCTGTAGAAATACCTAATACACAATTAACACCCTTGTAAAAATACTGTGGTGGTTACTGCACAAAATATCAACTAAATTTTCTTCAATTCTTAAATGAACATTTCTCTGCTACATTATGGTACATGAGGCTTCGATGAAGAATCCCTTAGAGTTTTGAGATCGGTCCTTTCCCAATCCAACTCTCCAAATACAAACACTTCATAGATTACATAGACATCACTCTTATTATTTATCAAGAGCCCATAACGTTCCTCTCAGCTAGGGTGACCAGGTGTCCGGTTTTCGACCAGAACACCCAGTCAAAAAAGGGATCCTGGTGGCTCCAGTCAGCACCGCTGACCAGGCCGTTGACTGTCCAAGTTGGCGGCACTGCTAGCCTCCATGCCAGGCAGTTCGCGGGAAGCATGTCCCCCTCTGCTCCTATGCAGAGGCGCAAGCAGGGGACTTCCGCACGCTGTCTCCACCCCAAGCACTGCCTGTGCAGCTCCTATTGGCCAGGAACCACAGCCAATTGGAGCCGCGGGGGCAGTGCCTGCAGAGGGGGCAGCGCGCCGAGCCACCTGGCCGCACCTCCACGTAGGAGCCAGAGGGTGGACATACCTCAAGTAGCTCCTGGAAGCAGTGGCAAGCGCCACCCGGAGCCTGCACCCCGACTCTCTCCCAGGCCCCAACCCCCTGCCACAGCCCCATCCCTGATCTCCCTCCTGCCCTCCAAATCCCGCAATCCTAACCCGGAGCACCCTCCTGCACCCCAAACTCCCCAACCCCACCCCAGAGCCTGCACCCCCAGCCAGAGCCCTCACTCCCCCTCCTGTGCCCCAACGCCCTTCCCCAGCCCTGATCCCTGTCCTGCCCTCCAAACCCTTTAGTCCCAGCCCAGAGCCCCCTCCTGCACCCCAAATCCCTCATCTCTGTCCCTTCACCAGAACCCATACTCCCAGCTGGAGCCCTCACCCCCTCTCACATTCCAACTCCCTGCCCCAGCCTGGAGACCCCTCCTGCACTCTGAGCTCCTCATTTCTGGCCCCACCCTGGAGCCCACACCCCCTCCCGCACCCCAGCCAGCCCGGTGAAAATGAGCAAGTGAGTAAGGATGGGGAGAGCGAGCAACAGAGGGAGGGGAGATGGAGTGAGCGGGGATGGGGCCTCAGAGAAGGGGTGGGGTCTCAGAAGAGGGGCAGGGCAGGGAGCGGAGCAAAGGTGTTTGGTTTTGTGCGAGTAGAAAGTTGGCAACCCTACTCTCAGCTCTGCATAAGACACAACATACAGACGGCTCCTACCCCCAAAAAATTTACAACCTAAACAAGACAGAATAGAGAAGTGTATTGGGAAGCCGAGATACAGTAGTAATTAGGAATTTTCTTTACAGTTTATTATATTGACTCATTCTGGATAACAGAAAATACATGAGAGACAATGTGGGAGAGGTAGTATCTTTTACTGGACCATGTTCTGTTGAGACACACACAAAAATAGGTTTTCAGAAGTGGTTTCTTTGTCAGAAAGACAGCAGTTTGGTGGACTAAAATTAAGAGGACATTCCAAACAGAGGGCAACGTGGCAGAACATACAGATGGATGCAGGAAAAGCAGATAAACAGAGCATCAAAATTAATATCATTGGTGGAGCAAAGGGGGCAGATGATGAGAGACCATACACACAAACTATTTTAGTGCTACTGCAAGTCACACAAGGACCATTCTCTATTAAGAGTGTTCATGAAATGGTGGCTGTCAAGGTTCCTTCCCCACTCTGAACGCTAGGGTACAGATGTGGGGACCTGCATGAAAAACCTCCTAAGCTTATCTTTACCAGCTTAGGTCAAAACTTCCCCAAGGTACAAAATATTCCACCCTTTGTCCTTGGATTGGCCGCTACCACCACCAAACAAATACTGGTTACTGGGGAAAAGCTGTTTGGAAACGTCTTTCCCCCCAAAATACTTCCCAAAACCTTGCACCCCACTTCCTGGACAAGGTTTGGTAAAAAAGCCTCACCAATTTGCCTAGGTGACTACAGACCCAGACCCTTGGATCTTAAGAACAATGAACAATCCTCCCAACACTTGCACCCCCCCTTTCCTGGGAAATGTTGGATAAAAAGCCTCACCAATTTGCATAGGTGTCCACAGACCCAAACCTTTGGATCTGAGAACAGTGAAAAAGCATTCAGTTTTCTTACAAGAAGACTTTTAATAGAAATAGAAGTAAAGAAATCACCTCTGTAAAATCAGGATGGTAGATACCTTACAGGGTAATTAGATTCAAAACACAGAGAACCCCTCTAGGCAAAACCTTAAGTTACAAAAAAGATACACAGACAGAAATAGTTATTCTATTCAGCACAATTCTTTTCTCAGCCATTTAAAGAAATCATAATCTAACACATACCTAACTAGATTACTTACTAAAAGTTCTAAGACTCCATTCCTGGTCTATCCCCGGCAGAAACAGCATATAGACAGACTGAGACCCTTTGTTTCTCTCCCTCCTCCCAGCTTTTGAAAGTATCTTGTCTCCTCATTGATCATTTTGCTCAGGTGCCAGCGAGGTTACCTTTAGCTTCTTAACCCTTTACAGGTGAGAGGAGTTTTTCCTCTGGCCAGGAGGGATTTCAAAGGGGTTTACCCTTCCCTTTATATTTATGACAGTGGCATTATAATGTAGAGCAGGAGCAACTCTTTTCTGGAAGCTAAAATGGTGGATGTTATCTTTTAAATCAAGTTTTCCCATGCTGGAATGTGAGGTAGAAGAACATGATCTGAAGAAACAGATCTTCTCTTAATTGAAACTTGAAAGGTCCTTGATTTTGCAGGAGCTTCCCACGTAGGAAAAAAAAACAGAGAGGTGCAGAGGCATAACCAAGGAACTGGGAGTCCTTGCCCAATTTTAGATGAAGACAAAGATAACCTTTTTGTTTGACACGTTAGAATACAGCTAAACTTTATCGCAGGAAGAATGGTGATCTGGTTAAGAAACTGAACTGGCCTAGACTGGGACTGAGTTCAGATTTCAGTTCCTGGCTCTGTTGTACACTTCCTGTGTGCCATTGGACAAGTCACTTAAACTCTCTGTGACTCAGTTCCTCATCTGTAAACTGGGCTTAATATTGTTGTGAGGATAAGTACATTAATGTTTGAGGTCCTCAGATTCACAAATCTAGGGTTCATTTCAGAACTTTAGGTGAGACCCATAGGTGCTGGAACAAGGGGTGCTGCTGCACCCCCCGGCTTGAAGTGGTTTCCATTATATACAGGGTTTACAGTGTGGTTCAATGGCTCTCAGCACCCCCACTAAAAAACACTGTTCCAGAACCTCTGGTGGGACTGCAAAGATACGGACCATAGAAAGTGTGGGGAACCCATTGGAAGCAGTGTGAAGAAATAAAAGAGACCAAAATACAAGAACAATGAATTAGCCATGTCCCAACTGAAGAAAAGATGACCTCTAAAGGCTGCTGCACTGCTCGACAGTCAGGGCTTCCGGGGTGTTCTCTCAGGCGGCACCTCTATGATGTCACTGTTCTGCAATTTTCTTACTGCCTCAGGACAAAGGGACCCAACTGTGAGGCATGCACAGGTGCCACTAAGGGTACAATTTGGGTTGTAGAACCTTAAAAATGGTGCTGAAGATAGAAACAACAATAGCTTGACCCTCAGAAGCCTGGTTGAGTTTACGATGCTCACAGAAAAAACTGATTAACTGTATACATTTGATATGGAACTCAATGAAAGATAGTTCAGATGGAACCACACAACTGCAATTAATTTTTACAGGGTACTTTCAATGGGGCTATACAAGAGCAACCCCAACCAAAACTTTGTAAACAATTCTAACGAGGATTCCGAAGATGGAACAGAATTTTCATGGCTAGCAGGAATAAAAACGTACTTTTTCAATAAAGTCAGCAGATATGACCAGATAACTTCTTACTCAGTAGATTAGTGTATCATTTTTACAAAGTGGCTTTACGCCATAGAATTGCTATGCACTGAGACTGTGTGGCCATAACCACAGTTCACTGAGCTTTCACTTCCTAAACCAGTCTGCAATATAAGATTCCATTCTAGTTTGCCTTAATTGTATGTTTATCTCCAGCGCATAAACAATTTTTAACCTCAATTTTATTTTCCATTTAATTTGTAATCAGTCTTACATTTAAACTGTCTCAGTCAGCTCTGTGTTTTTTGCAGTTCATTTTTGGAACTGCATGTTGAATGAATGTTTTATTGTGTCTTTTTTTCATTCCTTTTATCAGTTTTTTCTGACCATTTTGTTTATTTTCCTTTCAACAGAGCTTTTTTTTATTGCCACTGTTCCAATTTTCCTAGGTCTTTTTTCTATTTTTTCCTTTGCATATTTTAATCAAAAGATGTAAAATAGCACTCTCTACTCCAGTGGTTCTCAAACTGGGGGTCATGACCCCTCAGGGGGTTGTGAGGTTAAAACGCTTTGCCTCCAGCATTTATAATAGTATTAAATATAAAACAAGTGTTTTTAATTTATAAGGGGGGGCCACAGTCAGAGGCTTGCTGTGTGAAAGGATCACCAATACAAAAGTTTGAGAACCACTGCTCTACTCATTACAGTGGCTGCTTCAGCTCTGTGTTATCTATAAACTTTGCTGCTTCATGGCCAGAAACACAAAGCAGTGCATTGTCAATGTGACTCGAGTGCCTAATTGGTTTTTTTTTCATCTTCTCCCCTATTTCAGAGAGGTTTTCAATTAAAAAAAAAGTGCCTCAATTTTTGAAGGCTGCGTGTTATGGCTAATAGCCATTCAATAGAGATGATGAGAAATACATTCCACAGGATTGTTACAGGTGATCTTAAGAGAGACAAGGAGGGTGAAAGAATATCTTTATTGAACCAACTTCTGTTGGTGAGAGAGACAAGCTTTTGAGCTACACAATGCTCTTCTTCAGGTCTGGGAAAGGTACTCAGTGTCATAGCTAAATATAAGGTGGAACATATTGCTTAGCCTAAGTAGTTAGCACATATTTCAAGGGATACAACAGATGATCTTTGTAATTAGGTACCAGACAGACAGACACAGCACTGAAGACTCTCCTCTACAGGACAGAATGCATCAGTCCTAAAAGACAGAAAAAACAGGAATCTACCGTGTCAGAAAAGAAGAATTTATAATAGTGCTATATATTATTAATCTCAAGAGAAAATAAGTTCCTGTGACTGCAGAATCAATGGCTCACAGTAACTCTGAGATAGATTTTAACAGTAATTGTATGGGATACCCAAATGGCCACAACATAATAATTCTGTAATACCTGAACATATTTCCTTAAACAAAAATACGTCCATACATATGGGGCAGTATTATTTGACCTATGGGCTTGATGTAAGCCAATAGAAAGCAGCAATTCAAGGCAGCTCTTTGGTTGCCAAGGCCTGTATTCCAAGCCAGTTGGCATCTAAATGTACCCAAAGATGTTTTTTTTTTTAAGAAAACAAAGCTCTAACAGGCAAAAGATCAGAGGAACAGGGAAAAGAGTACAAAAACATGACTATAAAACATTAGGACAACACCCCTTGTTGAAGTTGAGGAGAATTCTATGGCTTGGTGAGAGAAAGAGGGAAATCAAAGTGTTCTTGTAAGCAAACCACAGCCACCTTAATGTCCTGAGCCCTGATACTTTTCAGGGTGCCTGGATCAGATTCCCATGTAGGCGCCTAAAACAGCCAGACTGACACATCTGGAAATGGAGGTTTGGAAGCCTTCTACAAAAACTCCCAATCCCTACTATTAAGTTAAACCAAAAGACTTTAAAAAGTTGGCAAAAATAGAAATTTTAAACTATTCCCTGATGCTCATTGATCTCTGGTGCTGATCAGTCACCGGAAGAAGCAGATTCTAGAGGAATGGACCCTCCACAAAGAATGGCCTGATACCAGCCATGGTCAGTTCAACCCTGGGAACCAACAGTGAGAGTAACCCAATAGATCACAAGTCTCAACAGACCATAGGGGAAAAGGCAATCACTCTGATATCTGGGCCCAGCTCATTTAGGTCTTTTAGGCTGTAACCAACAAGTTGAAATTGCATTAAGAAATGAACAAACTGCTAGTGCAGAGATGGAGCTCAAGTTTTATGTGCTCTCCACCCAAGAAGCAAGCTGGTGCATTTAGACCCAGCTGGAGCCACTAGTTGCTTTTTCCAGGGTGGCCCCAAGTAAATGTGCATATCAGTGATCCAGTCTGGATGTTACAATGGCATGTATCACTGTGTTAGTGTCCACACTATTCCTTTTAATTAATTTATTTGTGACAGATGAAAAAAGTTGCTGTAAGCCAGAGCTGCCACCCAAGAATCCAAGGACAGAAATATATCAAATCACTCCAGGGCTGCAAACTATTGTCAGAGGGGAGGCATGCTCATAACCCTCACCCTTTTACCTCAATGCCTCCCTTTCATTTTATATGGGGCAAGTCTATGCCAACTTAATCACAAATGTCCCCCCATCTCTCTCAGGCACTGAAAGCACAATAGTGAAGTTACATGAAAAATAAGATTTGATATAAAATGCAGATTTCCCTAAGGCTAGCCATGAGAAGCAGTCAGACACTTGAGCCACACTGGCTATAAAAGCATCATATAGAAAATGTCTTCAGGTCTTCAAGGCCATAAAGAAACACTAGAAAAACACTCCGACTGAGAGAACCTATCAAAAAGTACTGCTAAAACTATTCAACAGAAAAATTCAGTCCATTTTATCTTAGGTAGCACCAACCATCATAGTATCTCTGCAACAGCAAAGTCTGGAGCTCAACTTTGATTGTCAGGACTAATAGTAGCAAAACCATATCTGTGTAAAAGAATCTTTCTACCTCCCCCAGTTGCCATTTAACAGGAAGTGACAGAACCCTATGGATCTCCAGACATTCATGCTCTTAAGAAGGAAGAATACATAGCCATTAACCTGTCCCCTTGAGACATCTGAAAGAGAAAACATGGACCTACTGAATGAAAATTATTATATACTAGAAGAAAATTTCACAAAAACGTACACAAGAATGTTTAAATTACATACCTGTTCAAAATATCTGTTTACTGTATAATTAAGTGAAATTCAAATATTGTTTCTAGAAAACCCCATTCAGGTACTACAGACAACATTTTCAAAAGTAGCCTCTCATTTTTGCTGCCCTAATTTCTGAGTGCCATGAAATTTGAAACACCTTGAGATTCCATTTTCAGAGGTGCAGAGCAGCCACAGTTCCAGATGAGCTCAAATGCGCAAGTAACAGAAAGTAAAATTGGAAACTATATTTTTAAGATGATTTTATTAACTCTCTTTTAATTTTTTGTTTGCCTGTTGTATTATCTATGACTGATAATAATGTGGCTGCCTTTATAAATAATCTTATTATAATTTCAGTAAAGAATGACAGGGCATGCATTGCTGGGCCATATCCACTCTTATCAGGGGGCTTTGGCTTTGTGTCTAATCCTAAAGTATGCAATCTTGGCACAACCTTGGATATCATGTCACACATTAGCGCTCAAATGGAACAACTATTATGTTGAATTTGGATTTCAGAAGCTGATTATTCCTCAAGAAAAAGCATGAGGGCATGTGTGTTTTCATCTAGAGTTTATGTTTATAGAGGCAGAGAAATCAACTATCAGCTGATCATCACCTTCTAAGAGTCTCTTGCCATCAGTAAGTGTAGTACATCTATATTATAAACTCAAATCAACAGCACAGTCATAGGCGACAACTCTGTGGGTGCTCCAGGGTTGGAGCACCCATGGGGAAAAAGGCTCAGGGGCAGAGCAGCGAGGACATGGCTTGCTCAGGGGAGGGGGAGGAATGGGGTGGAAAGAGGTGGGGTGGGAAATGGGGACGTGGGGAAAGGGGTGGAGTGGGGGCGTGGCGTGGGGCTAAGCCGGAGGTCGAGCACCCCCCAGCATTTTGGAAAGTAGGTGCCTGTGATAGTACTACACGTGTGATGGACACTTTACAATAGAGAGTGCAATTGTATTTTAGAAATAATAAAAAAGTTAATTTATTTTAAAACATTTTCAATTAAAAATCCCTCCATTTCATAACACCTAACAGTCTTTTGGACTCAAACATTTTAAGTCTCGCACCACTTCTGCCACTAAAAATGTGTGTAACAGGATGTATAATTATAGTACAAGTTGTAATGTGCTGCAGCAGGTAAGCAGGAAACTGTAGCCTTACATTATTGGCATTTTTAAGAGTGCTAGGCCCTAAAGTATTTATTATTAACCCTCAGCAAAGAAGAGCTAAAGTATTTTAAAAAGGCAAGTTAAAACTAGTGAAATTTCAGGTAAGTTTGAAGTTTAATTTTTAAAAATAAAGGTGCCTTCAGTGAGATTATTCTCAGTAGAGACTTAACTATAGATGTGCTTTTGTAAGTGCAGATATCAGAAATCAGAAAATATGTCAAAAGATATTTTAAACAAAATGGTTCTTAAAGGAAAAGACTTTTCCTGCTTTTTAAAATAGGTGTCTCCCTTGGGTTCCTAAGTCTATATTTAGGCATTTAACTAAATAACTGGCTTTTCAAAAATGCAGAACTGCCAGGTCAATGGGAGCTTCCAGGTGCTTTGCCTTTTGGTAAATCAGGTTACACTTACTACATAATAAATAATAATAATAATACCCAGCTCTTACCTATGGCTTTTCATCAGGAGACCTCAAACTGCTTTACAAAACAGGTAAGTATCATTTATATTTTATAGGGTAGCTGAGGCACAACGACTCACCCAAAGTGACCCAGCAGGTTAACAGCAGAGCCAGGATTAGAATCCAGGTCTCCCGAGTCCTGTTCAGTACTCTGTCTGCTAAGAAACATTACCCCTCTTGGTGCCTAAATATGGACTTAGAAGTCCAACATTAGGCATCCATTTTTTAAAAATTCTGGTTGCAATGCTATTGCCAAACTTAGAGCAAAACACAGTATCTGTGTTATTTACACCATAACCAACAAATTATTCCTTAAACTGCAAGATGTCTCTTTTCCATTATTTGTTTTCCAATTTTAGCCCAATCTTTTCAAACTTCAATGGCAGTTATGGTTCCTACAGCAAAAGCAGGACTTTGAAGAATACATTCTTTAAAACTGGACAGGTACATATCTCACTTAAAACAAAACACTTCTGTCGAGAGAGTTTCTTTTAGGGGACAAAGGTAATTTTCCTGACAAAAAGAAAAAAAAGTATCCCTCCCCCCCCCCACACACACTTTTTTTTTTGCTTAATCTACAGTGTATCACAGCTTCAGTTGGTGATACACAAATATGAATTGCCCTTTACCAACAGCATACTCAAATCAAGACAAGACAAACAGCCTATTTATGTTGACTATAAAATGACTTGTGAGGTGTTTTTCTAAAGGCATACACTTAAAAGCAGAATCATTTTAACCACTTGAGAAATTGTAATAATCATCTTTACTACCTGGAGAGTCTCAGTGCCATGATGAATAAAATTGGAACATAGAAATGTAGTAAAAAGGTCAGTCCTGGTCCTGAATATTTGCATGGTATTGTAAAATAAGGGCATGATACAGCTCCCATTGATTTCAATGGGAGCCTTTCTATCTAGTCATCTGAGTTTGATCAAATCCTATGAGCGTAACATCAAAGGCAGCTGATCTGAAAAGTTCTATTTGTTTCTAGAGCTTCAAAGACATTCCATAACTGCACGTAAATAATTCCATAACTGCATGTAAAGACATTCCATAACTGCAACATAGATACCGTGGAACTATGTATTAACATTGGTACAATGACCAATAGGTTCAAAAATTTTACCAGTGCAATAAACATCAAAAGAACTTGTTTGAATTAAACAGTTCACTTAAAAGTTTGTCCCTGCACCAACATAAAAATTCATCAATTTGCCTTATCCAGTTTAGCCTTGATATTCAATTCCAGATAAGCCCACTGTTACAGTATTTTTAAAAATATGATCCTGAGTGCAGTCCAAACTGCATGCTAAAGCTTCATCTTTTTAAAAATCAATTCAAATTTCCATTCTTTAAAGTCAACTGGTGGTTTTAGCTTACACTTAAAATCAATATAAAATTATTTTAAAAGGTTTGTTTTGGGTGTGTGCATGAACTGGTTACCTGTGAAACATTTGGGAGATTTTACCTGTCCAACCAAGCCAGCAGACTTTTAGCTGCTCCAATCAGATCCACCACAGAGGTCAGGAAGTCATTTGGTAATTTTCGGCTGGTCCTGCCATCATAGTGACCACTCCTCCTCCTCCCAGTTATAAAGTTCTGCAGATTTTTGGCAGATGCGTTTAGCTTGTGAGAAAGGGTTTTTAGATTTTCTGTTTCCAAACCATAGTTCTGCATTTAAAAGAAATAAAATTGAAAGAAAGTTAGTACTTTTTGCCAAGATGTAGAACTGAAAAACAGTAATAATACTCTTATGCTTCGAAACTTAGCCATTCCTGATAATTAAGGTAGGAACATGCCTACTCATTAATGTGGGTTTTTGTTTTTTTTGTTTTTTTTTGTTCCTGGCATGTTCTGTTGCTACAGGATACAGAATAGAAATGGAAAAACAGCAAAACTGTAATTAATCTTTTAACTGTTTTAAAGTATAAAATCTGTGTGCTTAAAAATCAGAGCTACCATTGGAAAAAAAATTTTTAAACGTGCTTCTGCTCTGAAAAGTGGCTGTATAAAAGCAGTGCATTACTACCCAAGAGATCTGATGCCTATGGGACAGATTCTGATACCCTTACTCACCCTGAACAATACCTTACTTTACAATTAGTCCCATTAGTTTTCAGTGGGACCAAGATACTACACAACATCCAAATCTCACCTGGTGCATTCCAAATCACATTTGCTGACTTTTGTGAAAAGAGTTTTTACTCCTTTTTACTCCCATTAGTAGTATAGCAGAACTATGGAACACTGAGCACAATACAATTGTAGCTCACACCTCAACAGAATTGTTAACTACATTCCAATTTTAAAGCCAAATTCTGTACTGTAGTCCCCTGTACTGTGCAACCCCTTACACTGAAATTATGGACTCCTCCAATATGCAGCAGATATGCACTGAATTATACAGTAATATAAATTTATTACAAAAATTTGGTAATCCTTCCATTTTATGGAAATATTTCTGAAAAATGCATCATAAAATAAAATATAATTATCATATAAAATTCATGTTATTAACTGTACCTATACAATCAAATCCAGGAATGTCACTCTGAAGCCTAAAATGCCTGTTGACTCAATGTGAAGCATTGGAAGCAGCTACAAGCATGGTCAAGAGTTCTTTTTGTTCAGAATATCACCAGGCTGGATCATCACTGGGTTTTCAAAGTCTCTTACCATTATATTTTTAAGTTCTCAGCCATTTTGACTTTACAAATTTCACCCCTGTGGTGTACAGCTATAGTAAGGAATGTACCCATGCCTTGAAGCAGCGCAGGCCGAGGGATGTGCTGGCCGCCGCTTCCCACAGCCCCCATTGGCCTGGAGCAGCGAACCGCGGCCAGTGAGAGCTGCGATCGGCCGAACCTGTGGACTCTGCAGGTAAACAAACCAGCCCAGCCCACCAGGGGGCTTACCCTGCATGCCAAAGGTTGCCGATCCCTGTCCTAGACCATTGAGATATCAGAGGTAATTCAAACAATCACCACCCTTACTCTACAACTAATTTGCATACAACAGTTCAATAGCTGTATGACAGAGACTGCACTGATGGTGCATTACTTGGCCCAGCTACCACCCGTGTGCCCAACTGCCACAGCCATGCAGCACACACAAAACTCCCCCAGCACAACACAACCAGTATACACAATAACCTCAAACACAGAGAGTCCCTCAGTTCAGCACATACCCATCATTTCCCACAACTCTCCTAGCATAACACAACCTACACGCAAATCAACACCACCACTCACACAACACGACAAGTAGCACACATAATAACCCCAAAACTCACACCTAAGCCTATAATGTCTATCGAGTCATTGTGAAGCAATGGAAACAGCTACAAGCATGTTTGAGAGCTCCTATTTTTTAGAATGTCACCAGAGTCAATCCCTAAGATTTGTGGCCTCTTACCATCCAATTTTTAAACTCTCACCCATTTTTGGCTTTTTTACCCACATTACACCCATGCGACCGCACAGGCTTTCAGCAACTATTAATAGAATAAGGTCACCCAACATTTTCTGCTACTTCCGCAAAAACCCAACTTTTGACAAAAATAATTATGAAGAACCAGTTACCAAACACCTTCATCTCCTACCCTTGTGTCTGAAGGGTATTATAAATTATATTACTCCTGGGGGAATTCTGCCTCACTGCGCAAAATTTCCTTTCCCCCCACAAAAATGGGCTGCATAGCTGCTGGCTACCACTAGGGGGTGCTGGACCCAGCAGAGCCCAGCTCTCAAACAGAAGACACTGCTTGGGGGAGATAGGGAGTGGAAGCTGCAGGGTTCCCAGCAGTCGCAGTTCCCTTCACACAACCCCAGGACCCAGCATCAGGCTGTTTTTCCCTCTGCATCCCTGGGCTCTGGGAGGGTACGGGGTGCAAATGTCTGGGCTGGAGGGCTCCCCGTGGCTGGGCTCTGTGAGTAGGTAGGGTAGCTGTCTGGATTATGGGGGAACAGCTGGGTTCTGAGGGGACAGGGGTGCATGTGAGTGTCGGGGCTGTGGCTGGGCTCTGAGGAGTAGAGGATGAGAGTGTCTGGGCTGGGGGTGGCCCGCAGCTAGGTTCTAGGGGGAAGGGATGCAAGTGTGCGGGCTGGGGAAGGCATGGCTAGGCTCTGGGGGAGGAGGTGGTGTGAGTATCTGGGCTGGGGGGACACGACTGGGCTCTGGGGGGAGGGGGTGCAAGTGTCTCGACTGAGGGGTGCCCCACGGCTGGACTCAGGGGGAAAGGGAGTGGGGGTCTGGCCCCTTGGCTGGAGGGGAGAAGGCAGAGAAGCAGGAACTGGGTTATCGTAGGCGTTTCTTTAACTCTGCCCCTGGGAGAATTTTTGTGTGTCTGTATTGTTACAGACATATTTGCTGATAGGTATTTTGAAATAAATTACCAAAATAATTGAAACTGACATGATTGTGTAGTGTTAGTTTAACAAATAAAATACTAAAAAAATTGCAGAATTTTAAAATATTGTGTGAAGAATTTTTAATTTTTGGCACAGAATTTCCCCAGGAGTATTTTTAACCATCCTGTGAATAAGAGAGGAGATGGTTAGGATGTATATAATTTGCTCCTTGGGATCACTTCAGAGCAGAACTTCAGTAAAATGAATGGGTCTTAACAAGTTATTCAGGTGATAATAGAAAGGGAAGTTCACACTTGCTGCTGCTTATTAGCAGGATAGTTTTCTATAGGTACTGTTGATGGAGTGGTAGAATAGAAAGCAGACACCTCCCCTGGGGCTGAGATCCACATGGAAGAATCTGCCTCCTGCAAGCATTCCCTGACCACAGAAATACCGTGGGCCCTTTCACCACTGGCTGCCCCCTCTATCCCACACTTTTGGCTGGTGACACAGTCTCTGCTCCTGGAGAGGTGTTACAATGCGCCAAAGAGGAGCAACCTAAGAGCTTGTGCATGTTTCCCATCATCCTAGCCAGAGTCTCTTTTTACTTGCAAAAAGAAAAGGAGTACTTGTGGCACCTTGGAGACTTACAAATTTATTTGAGCATAAGCTTTCATGAGCTACAGCTCACTTCACTGCATGCATCCGATGAAGTGAGCTGTAGCTCACGAAAGCTTATGCTCAAATAAATTTGTTAGTCTCTAAGGTGCCACAAGTACTCCTTTTCTTTTTGCGGATACAGACTAACACGGCTGCTACTCTGAAACCTGTCATTTTTACTTGCAGTCATTCAGCAACTACACATTTACTTTTCACAGCAGAGCTGCACTTTAAGACTATTTGAATAATGTAGGGGGATTTAAGATAAATAAAGATTTATTTAAGGTAAATAAAAATAAACCACAGACACACATACAACCCTGAGAACCAGAGGCTTCAAGACAATCTTATCTATTGACCTACCACATATTTTCTGACTACAGAAGCTTTAATACTTAATTCTTAATTGTACAGTTGCTGACTTTTCTTCCTAGTCATACACAAGCCCTTAGAAAGGGACTTAATTGCTGATTAAATACACAGTATACTGAAGGCAATCATTTTTCTCCACTATTTAAAGATGCTATACCAATTATACGATAGATATATTTAGAATATAAATAGAAAAACTTTCTAAGCTAACATTAAAATTAACATAGAAAAAACAATGCATGCTTTGTAATGCAGTGAAAGAACTGACAGTAATTAATCACCTTATCAGAACCACTAAATTATGTTAGCACCATGGACAACAGATACAATAAAAATAGATTTGCTATGCCCAGTAGTTGGAGGGATATGATGAGCATAATAGCAGAACTAGGACTATTATTTTTCAGTAAACAGTAAGTTTGCTGATGAATGCATTTTTCAGGGCGTCAAAATTATTCACAAATTCAGGTCCAATTCAGCAAATAGATTTAGCCAGAAATTTTATTTTAAAAAGTCTAAACTGTCTGTTTTGACTATTTTGAACTGAAACATTTCATATCCAAATGCCATTTTGTTTCAAATTTAATTTAATTTTAATAAAATGGTGCAACATGCCTGAAAATGCCCAAAAGGAACAAAAACAAAACACTGAAAAGGTTTAATTTCTGCTCAAATTGTTTTGTTTGACCTGAGACAAAAGTGTTTTGGTTATTTTGTTGCAGCTAGAAAAACTGAAAAAAATTCAGTTTCAGTTCAGACCAAACCATTTTTTTTCCCCCCTGATTTTTTTGGTTCAGCCCCCAGACCAAAAACTCACTCAGCTCTAGCTAAAACACATAAGGAAAAGGTTGAAGAACCGAACGCCATCTCTTTCTTGTCTGGTCATCTCTCCCAAATGTCTGGTTCAATTCACCACAAACAACGCAGGAAACAAATGAACGAAGAAGTTACACTGGGCTAAGATCTGGCATGTGAAATTTCATACAAGATCATTCTGGGTTTGGCAAAGTTAAAGGACGGGAATCATGCTTATGCCAGTAAGCAGTATTCCTCAAACTACAGAGGGACTGGTATCTCCATAATAAACCTTTAATGTTGAGAAGTCAATTAAAATTATATTTTTAAACACACACAAACTTACTTAACAGTTCATCATCAGTGAAGATGCTGTCAAGCAGCTACATGTGGTTATCAAATCACCTCCTAGTCTTCTGCAAACTAGTGATGAAGGTTTATGTTTTCTTATCAGTTCTTCAGACAGTGTATCTTAACTGTTCCAAACCCTTTGTTTTAGAGAATTATTTTTCAAAATAGAATTTGTATTTGAAAACTGACCATAAATAATATTGCTTTTATTGTATTGCCCTGAGTGCACATGGTAAGACTTCTAAGTGCAGTCATAACAACAACACTATACAGGGACTATCAACTCCATGATCTATCTGATTAAGCCTCTTTTATATAAATCAAAACAAAATGTCCTATAACTACAAGCTTATATTCATGTTCTGTTCACCATCACAAAACATTTCGTTCACATTTCTCTTCCGCTATGCTACATATCTCTGTTTAGGTTTATTATAGCACAAATTCACTTGCATTTCTTCAGAAATTTAATCTCTCACACTGTTAATTTCTGCTCATTTTCCAAATTTCTCTTATATATGTTGATACTTTAGATAAAAACCCAACTGAGGCAGAGATAACTAATTATACTCCAAAGATTCAATGTTTTTTTCACCTCTTCTTCTAGAGTACTACATCTTTAATGCATCCCCATTCGCATGCTATTTTAGCACATGAGATATGTAAATGATTAAGTCAATATCTGGAAACTGGCAAAATCTAAGAGTAACAACCACAAAAAAGATGAAGATGCAACCATAAACAAAAGTATCTTTGCTCTTGAGATTTTTGTTTAAACCAGCTACCAGATCTTTATAGCTAAACTTAAAAAATGCAAATTGCTTGTATGTTGTTGTGGGAGGAGGGAGGTGAGCAATTATGTGATTTTGGCAGTGTGGTCTAGTTGATAGGGCACTAGGCTGAGAGACAGTATACTTTAGTTCTGGCTCTGCCCCTGACCTGCTGAGACAATCTGGACAAGTCACTTCATCTGTTCCTCCCCCGCCCCCCCCCACTTCCTCTGTCTGTCTTGTCTATTTAGGCTGTAAGCTCTTTAACACAGTTATGTGCTTGTACAATGCCTAGCACAGTGGCACTCCAACCAAGGTTTAGGCCTTGAATTCTACTATAATGCAAATAATTAAACTAATAATAATATGCAATTTGCTCAATTCTTCACTTTTACATCAAGGCATACAGGCTTAGAATACTATTCTTAATACACTTTTGCTACATTTGAATGATGAGGTAAAATGCCATACAGATTTACATTAACAAAATACTTAGAAAAGTACTTACTATAAAAAGCTTAGGGCCATAAGTTAAAGATGCACATTTTGACTATTTAAAGATTGTCTGTCTTTCTTTTGGATGTCTTCCCTCATTGGCACAGGTGGGGGAGGGGAAATAATGATGGTAAAAACAACAAAACCTGTTGCTCTTATAGAACCATCACCTGCTCTCATTTAAAAAAAATAAAATAATCAGGAGCACAAGCTAGTGCCTGACATCAATAAATTTTAGAACTATTTTATATTAGCAGTGGAGTCTATTTCAATGAAGTCTCTATGCAAAATAGAACCCAGTTATAGCAAGGAGTGTGACTATAGATATATCAAATTTCCACCAGAATATCATTTTGCACAGCTGTAAAAAATACCTTTAAAACAGTGGGCAAACTAACAACCCTCTTTCCCTCATCACTGGGCTATATTAAAAAGAAAAGTTGTACATGTTAAGCTTGAAAAAACTTGCCCAAGTAATAATTCCCAAGTCTGATCATAATTTAAATTTGGAAATGCATCACCATCAATGTGGGTTTCTAAGCAAAACTATGCATTTATTTTCAAGCAACAGAAAAAGACATAATTGCATACTATGGAAAATATTATGGTTCCACAATCCAAAATAAAAACCAACCACTGAAGAATTACCAGAGATTAAACAAGTTCAGAAATCTGTTTTTACAACTGAAAGACATGAATGACTGAACTCCATTGCAACAGGAGTTACCCTAATCATACCACAATACTGCAGTAATGGGTCTAAAGGAGTCTTCTATAACCATCAGAAAACAAGTACCTGAGGAAACTAAACGATAACAGAAAGCTGTGAAGCTTAGCAGCAGGTGTTTGAGCTAAAATTTTACCAGTTAATTGCTTTTCTACATCTTCATATGACAGTTTGTGAGTGATGAATTGCAGTTCCTTCTCAAATTGACACGCAGCAGCACCAATCACCATCAATTATTTCTATATTTTGTGCGGGGCCCCAGCCTACTCATTCTGCCTGCAAATGCTCTGTGCCATTTGTAGGGCCCTACCAAATTCATGGCCATGAAAAACGTGTCACGAACTATGAACTCTGGTCTCCCACTGTGAAATCTGCTCTTTTGTGTGCTTTAACCACATACTACACAGATTTCACAGGGGAGACCAGCTTTACTCAAATTGGGGATCCTCATCCAAAAGGGAGTTCTAGGGAAGTCGCAAGGCTATTTTAGGGGGACTGTGGTTTTGCCACCCTTACTTCTGCGCTGCCTTCAGAGCTGGGTGACCGAAGAGCAGCAGCTGCTGGCTGGAAAGTGGCAGCTGTTGGCCAGGCGCTCAGCTCTGAAAGCGGCACCCCACCAGCAGCAGTGCAGAAGTAAGGGTGACAATACCCTACCATGCCACCCTTACTTCTGCGCTGTTGCCTTCAGAGCTGGGTGGCCAGAGAGTGGCGGCTGCTGACTGAGGGCCCAGCTCTGCAAGCAGCAGTGCAGAAGTAAGGGCAGCACTGTATGGCATCGTCACCCTTACTTCTGCACTGCTGCTGGCGGCAGCTCTGCCTTCACAGCTGGGCTCCAAGCCAACAGTCGCCACTCTACAGCTGCCTGGCTCTGAAAGCAGCGCCACCACCAGCAGCAGCACAGAAGTACAGGTAGCAATACTGCAAAGCCCCCTACAATAACCTTATGACACCTCCCGGCACACAACTCCTTTCTGGGTCAGGACCCCTACAATTACAACACTGTGAAATTTCAGATTTAAATAGCTGAAATCATGAAATTAATTATTTTTAAAATCCTATAACCACAAAATTGACCAAAATGGACCTTGAATTTGGTAGAGCCCTAGCCATTTGATGCCATGAGGAGAAAAGCTGAATAAAAACACTTTGGACTAGCTTGAACAAAGTTGCTTAACTACCAAAACAAAACAAAAAAGCCCACTTCAAAAACACAAACCTAAGAAAAACTAGCGGAACATTTGCTAATAGGCTGAAGCACTTCACACCGCCGCATAGATAAGTAGAACGGCTGGCTGTTCCAAACTGGTGTACAGATATAGCGTTAACCCTAGCATATCTGTTCTGTCAGCACACCAGTTTAAAGCTGCTGGGATCCAAGCCTCAGTTCCAATAGCAGTTTCTCAGCCCTTTAAAATAGATGGGTGGATCATAGTTTCTTACACTGGCACTACTGCCCTGATGTCTTTGAGCACATCTGAGATCAAGGTCACTGCATGTCTTTTAAAAACACACAAGGTAGAGGAAGGACCATATGCAAGGACCACCTTGCATAATTCCCTCAACCATTGTTTCTCCCTTTTCACCACAGAAAGCTGCTGCAATCCACGTGGAGGAAGTATACATATTCATTGACCAGAATGGCTTTGCTGCTATGTAGATTCACTTGAACTCTCTAGCAAAGACAACTGACAATCCCATTGTGTGTTCCATCCACTAAGTGATAAAAGTGGTTCTGACCGGCAGAAATCTTTACCCCTTATAGTAGATGTAAAAAAAGGGATACCATTTCCCCTAGAGGACAAAAAACCAGAAATGCCTGAGAAATTATTTCGTTTAGGTGAAAAATAAGCATTACCCAAACCACAAAGAATAGGACTACTCTACAGAACACAGGAGTAGATATTACTGCAAATATTTCTGCTTGAGGCAAAGGAAAAAATAGGAACAGAACTAGGACAGGAATATATAGAACCTCAATGACGGTGATTTATTGAGCTGCTCCCTCCCACCTGGAGGAGGCAGCAAGAGCACTAGACATCTGGTTTTCGACTGGAACACCCGGTCGAAAAGGGACCCTGGTGGCTCCAGTCAGCACTGCTGACCGAGCCGCTGAAAGTCCAGTCAGCGGCGTAGTGTGGCTAAGGCAGGCTCCCTGCCTGCCTTGGCTCCCTGCAACCCCCGGAAGTGGACGGCATGTCCAGCTCCTAGGCACCAGGGCAGCCCTGGGGACTCTCTGCACTGCCCCTGCCCAAAACGCCAGCTCCAGAGCTCCCATTGGTCAGGAACCGCGGCCCCTGCGCCTAGGAGACGGCTATGCCGGCTGCTTCCGGGAGTCTCCTGAGGTAAACACCACCCAGCCAGAGCCTGCATCCCGAACCTCTGCCCAACCCTGAACCCCTTCCCACATCCTAAACCCCTCATTTCTGGCCCCACTCCAGAGCCCACACCCCCTCCTCCACCCCATCCCCTGACCCAGCCCGGTGAAAGTGAGTGAGGGTGGGGGAGAGCAAGCGATGAAAGGAGGGGGGACGGAGTGAGCGGGGGTAGGGTCTCGGGGAAGGGATGGGGCCTCATGGCAGGTAGCAGGGCAGGGATATTTGGTTTTCTGCAATTAGAAAGTTAACAACCCTAAGCAGCAGCAGCAGCAGCTGAGTGAATAACAGAAGTAGAAGATTTGTTTTCCCTCTGGCAAATATTTGTCATTACACCTAAAACATTTTTAAAGACAAGGATAATTATGGATCTTTTAAAAAATGCTTTTAGTTTAAATAATCAAGACAGCCTTTTGAAAATATAACTGCTAAAGTCTACAAGATAACTGCACTACATCCTAAATAATAAATTACATATTTAGGAATGTAAGTTCTTGATTATGCCTGACATTTCTCGATGACATGAATAAAATTTACAAGGATGAAGTTATACATTTTCTTTCCTCTAAATTATTATTTTACCCATTCTCTGAATGAGTCAGTGTCTTGTGAAAAACATTCTGTGTGATTGTATAATTAAAGACTGTATAATGATACAAATGCACAGGGAGGGCCAAATTAAGGTTTCATGCAACCTTAATTCTGGCATTTTCCAACTTTTAAGTGCTTGATTTTTCAGCCCTAATAATGTTCTTTAAAAAATTATCTTAAAAGAAGACAAATAAAAACATTCCATCATGTGGAATATTGACACCACATGGTACATCATCAAGGTTTGAATATTTCGACACACAAAACTCTACCATTTGAAGTAATAGAGTAAATGGTAGATGTAGTAGACTGTTATCCTCTATCGGGAGCAGACAACAGGGGAGAGAAGAGATACATACTTTGCTACTGGAATTCAGTTATTTGCTGACAGCAGAGGAATGTGAAGACTCAGAATTTCTGAGTTCAATTCCAGGTTCTAGAGGGTAGTATGTGCTCTAGTGGTTATTGACCTTTCTGCCCCTCTGCCCCTAGCCTCACTCATCCTCTACTTCTATCCAAACCCCCACCATACCTCACCACCAGCTCCTGCTCACTCTGCTCTGATTCACTCCCAAGCTCCTGGCCCCCTCCTGTTGTAGCTTGTGGAACCCTCTCTTCCCTTGTCCCCCTACCCCATCACATTTCTCACCTCTCTACATTCCAGTGTAGCTGCCTCCTCCTTTTCAACCTCACTGAATGGGTGCTAGACAGGAATAATTGAGAGCACAGAAAAGTCAGTCTGCCTGCTCTCAGTTCCTGTGCCCAGGGCCACAGAGGACCCAATCAGCCAGGAGAAGCAATTACTGGAAAAGTCCTGGTCAGCCCCTGTTGCTCGCTGAAGATGGAGCATGCTCAATACAAACAGATTCTCTGGAGGAGAATTTAGCCACCAAACTGAACAAGTCTCTACTGAGCTTATGCAAACTGAGATTTTCAGAGACTTAAAACTTGGCCAAATTTGGGTCAGTTTTTGCAAAGACAGTGCCCTGACACCAGGGCAACCACCTTGCCAAATTTCAAGTCTGCTGCAAAGCAAGGAGGTATTTGATGAAACGGTTGCAAAATTTGTGTGTGCGTGTGTTTTAACATAGGCCAGGGGTTCCCAAACTTGGTTTGCGACTTGTTCAGGATAAGCCCTTGGTGCGCTGCATAGTGCTTTGTTTACCTGAGCGTCCACAGGTACGGCCACTCTCAACACCCAGTGGCCGCGGTTCACCGTTCCCAGCCAATGGGAGCTGCGGGAAATGGCATGGCCCCGGCCACCGCTTCCCGCAGCGCGACTGGCCAGGAACGGCGAACTATGGCCACTGGGAGCTGCGAGTGGCCGTACTTGCAGACGCTCAGGTAAACAAAGCGTCTCGTGGCCCACCAGGGGTTTACCCTGAACAAGCGACAAACCAAGTTTGGGAACCCCTGACATAGGAAAACAATATTTTTCCCAAGCTTCGTTCTCAGAAATAGCTGAACCATTTTAGCTGAAGCAAAAAACAAAACAAAAAAAGCCTGAGGCAAACAGCCGGCATTGAAAATTTCACCCCAACCGGTTAGATATTTGCAAAGTTATAAACATATAAACAACTGAAAACAGGCTCTTACAATGGGAAGTGTTGGGCATCCTTAACCACAGACATTGCTACCAGCTGCATCGAGAATATATATTTCTCAGTGCCACCTCTCCCAGGGTCTTTAAATGCCAACACAAAGTTTAAGAAGCGTATCATCCTTCCTCCTCATTGAAGAATCACTGCCAAGCAGGTTAATCTACAGTGTTCAAATTATGCTGTTTTATAAGTGTACACTGTGTGCTCCTCACACCATCTTCATAAATACAAAACAATAAGATGACTAGCTTTGTTTCAATAATTATTTATTCCAAAAGATTTATTTAATTACTGAGAGATACAAGATGGTCCAATCTTTTATTGGACCAACTTCTGTTGATGGAAGAGACAAGCTTTGGAGCTTCACAGAGCTCTTCTGCAGGTAACCAGAGTGCCACAGAATGACACAGCTAAATACAAGGTGGAACAGATTGTTAAGCATAAAAGGTAAACATATGTTGCAAGAAACCACTTAAAATGAAGTGGGCAATTAACACCTCTTCAGTCTCAAAACAAAAAGAGGTTACTAGGTTATAAATTGTTGTAATGAACCATAAAACCAGTCTCTACTGAGACCATGGTTTTTAGTGTCTACCAGAAGTTATGAAGTTTCCAGGCTTGTCTTTTGAAAGTGAAGTACAGGTTTCCTCTGAGGACAAGGACTAAGAGGTCAGATATGAAGTTATCACATTTTGAAAAGTATTTGCCCGTAGGGCTAGATAATAAGACAGAAAATATCATATTGCCTCTCTATAAATCCATGGGGCGCCCACATCTTGAATATTGCATGCAGATGTGGTCTCCCCATCTCAAAAAAAAAAGATATATTGGAATTGGAAAAGGTTCAGAAAAGGGAAACAAAAATTACTAGGACTATGGAACGGCTTCCGTATGAGGAGAGATTAATAAGACTTGGACTTTTCAGCTTGGAAAAGAGACAACTAAGGAGGATATGATTGAGGTCTATAAAATCATGATGGGTGTGAAGAAAGTAAATAAGGAAGTGTTATTTACTCCTCCTCATAAGACAAGAACTAGGGGTCACCAAATGAAATTAATAGACAGCAGGTTTAGAACAAAACAAAAGGAAGTATTTCTTCACAGTCAACCTAGGGAACTCTTTGCCAGAGAATGTTCTGAAGGCCAAAACTATACAGGGTTAAAAAAAGAACGAAATAAGTTCTTGGAGGATAAGCCCATCAATGGCTATTAGCCAGGATGGGCAGCGATGGTGTCCTTAGCCTCTGTTTGCCAAAAGTTCGGAATGAGCAACAGAGAATGGATCGCTTGATGATTACCTGTTCTGTTTGTTCCCCCTGGGGCACCGGGCATTGGTGTCGGAAGACAGGATACTGGGCTAGATGTACCTTTGGTTTGACCCAGTATGGCCGTTCTTATGACATCATTTTTTTGTTTGAGTTCGTTGGAGAGCATGATTGCTTGGTTCCACCCACACAGCTGTAGTTGGAGCATTTGATGCACTGCTTGAGGTACACCACACGTTGTGATAGGCCATGAATCTTGTGTAAGGACCCAGGAATCTTGAAAGGTGTGTTGTAGAGGGTATTTATTATTGTAGCAATGGAAACGCATCTGCAAGTTTTGCATCTCTTGTTTTGGTAGGGTCTGGTCCTGCTTTGCATTGGTGTGTCCTGGTCTGTGGGGAGCTTGCTTCTGATGATAAACTTGGTGAGTTTGGGGGCAGGGGTTGTTTGAAGGCCAGAAGAGGAGGTCTGGAAAAGATTTCTTTCAGAATGTGGTCCCCATCAAGCATGGGTTATAACTGTTTGATGATACTCCATATGCTACTCCTTATGCTTAGCAGTCTGTCCCAACTTGTAATTTAGCTGTGACACTCTGGATACCTTTTACAGACCTAAAGAAGAGCTCTGTGAAGCTCCAGAGCTTGTCTCTTCCACCAACAGAAGTTGGTCCAATAAAAGATATTACTTTGCCCATCTTTTGTCTCTCCTCAGATCAACACAGCTACAACAACACTTCTCTTATTACTAACATTTGCTATGAGATTTTGCTGACTGAAAAACAAACTATGCCGAAGTGATTGAAATGTTTATCAATACAATCCTGCTAAAGGAAGGGCTAAAAAGGGAAAGCAATTCTGCACAACTCCTTGGAGTTTGAGAGTCTCACATAAATGATGATCTTGGTCCCAGCAATCCCATCTGTGCTTTTCAGATAGCGACTTCTGTATCACTGCACTATCTTCTGGGACATCAGAAATGCAAATTCTCCTTATGACACTGAAGATTATCACTAATAAAGCATGTATACAATTATTTTGTTAGTCCAATTCAATCAGAGACCATAAAACAAAGCAATAATTACTTATTTTTCTGTATGTTCTCTCAAATAGATAACTGTGGTCCTAGTTAGACAATTGCTCTCATTCCTCTAGAACTTCATATGTCAGAATACCATTGTATGGTAGTAAACATCACACCCAGATCTCAGACTAATATCTTAAAAGAAGCAGTAAAACCACTGGCATTGTCATGAATGTGACACCAGTTTAAATCTTGTTATTCCATAATGGACATCTTTAAACACCAATTCCTCTGAATGGGTGTGCACCTTTTTAAACTCTCATAAGCAGCCACCAAAGTTAAATATATAAAAATTAAGATCCACAACACAGACTGTAAACCCCTTAATTTCACATGGAGGGGGAGGCAAAGGCAGTTTTGTGCACAGGCCTACAGAAAGGGAAATCAGGTAACATCACAGTGCCATCCTCCTCCCTCCTACATGGGTTTGAGGCACATGTGTGGGGAAGGATGGAGGCTGGGTGGACCAGGAGAAAACTGAATAAGCTAAAGACAAAAGGGAATAATCATCCCCAACAGGTCCCTTCAAAGACTCCCCATAAAAGGTAATTCAGCTTTGAGGTGTGTTATCTTTTCCCCAGAACCTCCTCTCAGAAGTCCTGGTGCCACATGGGGCTATAAAAAGAAAAGGAGTACTTGTGGCACCTTAGAGACTAACAAATTTATTTGATCATAAGCTTTTGTGAGCTACAGCTCACTTCATCGGATGGGGCTATAAGGAGTTCCTAGTGACATAGCTCCAATGGCAACACCAGAAAAAAGCCCATGCATGAACACAGCCCCTCCAACCGGATGCCTGGCCTCCCACAGCTCCCTGGGAATCCATCAAGTTTGGTGACCGTTTCCATGGCCTTATTCCCACGGGGAAGAAGGCCTGAGAGAAACATGTGCATGGGATATCTCTGCAAATGGATCCTCTCCTCACTGAGGTTTTCATCTCTTGAGGCTGCTACCCATGGTTTCTCTGTTTTTGTCATTTTGTGTGAAGGGGGGGATCATTTGTGCCTCTAGCATTAACATAATTTTCCTTCTAAGTGAACTGTCCAACTACACCTTAAAAAACCAATAAGAACCTTCAAAGTGACCTGTGTGGGCTATTGGCGATATCCTTTTACTTCCTCATTTTATTGACCAGTTATGGACTTTTGATTCTGTTGTTTAATTCAGGCCAAAGATGGGAAAGGAACAGCCATATGAATGCAACTGTAGCTTATGAAGGCCAATGATAAAAGGGATAAGTAATTTTACTCCTATGAACAAGAAAATATTGCCAATAAATCTTAACTTTAGTACATATGATCTTCCGTTCCTAAATGGAATCTTCTCTCAGTAGCACAAGGATGATTAAGTTTAATGTTCACCATTAATGACAAATGTAATTTTGAGATCTAACTACTGATAAAAGGCAGGGGAAAGGATTTCTACCTAAGAAATGGTTTCAGAAGATGAGATTAAGACAAAAAGTATATTCTTATGAGGAATAATTCATGGATAAAGTAGTTCTATTCTTCCATGCATTTGCACAGAAATGTTTCATGTTAGTGATAACTAATTTCATAATGGGTGCACATCAATATTTTCTCCAGCAAATCACACTGATGCCTTGTCTGCAGTAATCCTCAAGGTTCACAATTTTGAATGCACCGAATATAACCGAGTTCTAGTCCCAGCCATAGCAATTTAAGCAACTGACATTAAGTAAGTTTCTAAGGATGCCGTATCTGCTACTTTCCACATGACCTATGCAAGACTCAAAGTAAAAAATATCTATTATTTCCTTCTTTTAGAGGGGGTTTCCTTTCCCCACCACCACATTCTCCATCAATAGATTGCACTTCAAGGATGGTTTCATTAAGTGACCGATCTTCAGTCCAGATCTTCAGCTGGTGTAAATCAGTGAAGCTATGCTAATTTATACCATCCGAAGGTCTGACTCATAGTTTTTAAAATGCCATCAAGAAACAGCCTCCAAAATCCCAATCCACAGAACTTTTAAACATAAAAACATAAGAATGGCTATACCAGGTCAGACCAATGGTCCAGTGGCCAGTACCAGAGTTTCAGAGGGAATGAACAGAACAGGGCAATTATCAAATGATCCACCCCATATTGTCTACACTCAGCTTCTGGCAGTCAGAGGTTTAGGGACATGCAGAGCATAGGGTTGCATCCATGATCATATTGGCCAATAGCCATTGAGGAACCCTTCCACCATGAACGTATCTAATTCTTTTTTGATTCCAGTTATACTTTTGGCCTTTAAACCTAGTGCCTAATAATATCTTTGAGTGATCCCTAATTCTTGTGCTATGTGAAGATTCAAACACCACTTCCTTATTCACTTTCTTCACACCAGTCATGATTTTACAGACCTCTATCATATCCGCACCCCCGGTCATCTTTTTTGTAAGATGAACAGTCCTAGCCTTTTAAATCTCTCCTTATATGGAAGTTGTTGGGCTCTTACCATTCACCAGGCTCCAGCTGTTAGTCCCTGTGGGGCTGGGGAGGGACAGGACTCTCTCTTCCCCTGCATGAGCTGCTTCCGGGGCTGGTTCAGACCCACCTCTGGGAACCTGGGAACAGGAACAGGAAGCTCTGCGGCTGCCACCCTGACTTCTGCGCTGCTTTCAGAGCTAGGCTCCTAGCCAGAAACTGTGGAGCATCCTGCCGCAGCTTCCAGCTGGGCTCTGAAGGCAGCACACCCGTGGAGCTTCCTGAAGCTCTGGGGGTTCCCAAAGGTGGGTCTGAACCAGCCCCGGAAGCGGCCCCTGGAGGGTAAGAGGAAGTGCCGCCCCTCTCCAGCCCAGCCAGGACTAGCAGCTGGAGCCCGGTGCATGGTAGGAGCCCGCCTCCACTACAATAGCCAGATTTCATGGGGGAGATCAGATTTCATGGTCCATGATGTGCTTCTCATGACCATAAATTTGATAGGGCCCAAACCATAATTAATGGTTTCATACTGCCTTTCAAGGGTATACAGACATAAATGAGGCAAAGTGTGCAAACTTCTGGAACTGCACTCAGTCTAAGCAGTCTGTCATAAATGAAGGAGTTGACCTACATTAGTTAGGAGTGTTAATCAGGTCCTGGGACTAATATAATTATTTGGGAAGTAGGTTAAAAGTGTTGACTGCTATAAATCCATTGGAAAGGAGACCTGGGTGAATTGGCACATAAGTAACTGACCAAACTGTGTCTTGTGCTCTAGTTTTGGATTGTTTTTCCTCTTTTGCATTATCAACACCGGTGTTGATAACCAGTTGGCACAAAGCGAGGCCCTATTCTGAGGAACTCAATCAAAAATCTAAACAACGTGCTTAAGTGTAAGTATTGTTTTCTATTGTGGTTGTGTGATTTGAGTCTGAAAAATGTAAATGGTTATATCAACCAATTTTCTAGTTTGTGCTAGCCAAATCATAACTCAATGCTATTTTTGTCATCTGATATCCTTATACTATTAGCTGCTACTGTTAATGATATTTAATAAACTCAGTAAAACTAAATTCAACTTGAATCCTTTTCTTTAGTTAAGCAATTGAAATTAAAAGAACCCTAGAAAAGGGGGTATAGGTAATCAATTAAGCACTTGCTTAAATAAGGTTAGTTTTATACCCTATCTTTCTTAAATACCTATACATAACATTGATCACTAATGTCTAAACCAGGGGTAGGCAACCTATGGCACGCGTGCCAAAGGCGGCATGTGAGCTGATTTTCAGTGGCACTCGCGCTGCCCGGGTCCTGGCCACCGGTCCGGGGGGCTCTGCATTTTAATTTAATTTTAAATGAAGCTTCTTAAACATTTTAAAAATCTTATTTACTTTAATATATAACTAAACTATTGTTGTATGTAAAGACTTATAGAAAGAGACCTTCTAAAAACGTTAAAATGTATTACTGGCACACGAAACCTTAGAGTGAATAAATGAAGACTCGGCACACCACTTCTGAAAGGTTGCCGACCCCTGGTCTAGACAATAGCACAAACTAAGCATGATGTTTAACCTTCACTACAAATTCCTCATATCCTGTGCATGTAATCCAACTCCATTATATTATTTTATGTGTGTGGTAATTATAAATATATGGTGCACCTATTTCTCAAAATATAAATGATAGTAACTGGGCATGAGGAAACAAGCTTATACTAGCTATAACAAATAACGCTCACTCAGTGTAACTAAACGCTTTTATGAAAAAAAAGTTACAATCTGTCTTGTTTACACTAGTGTGCAGCCACTCCAAACACACTAAGTTCAATTTTGTTTCTTCTGAGTTAATAAACATTTGTTTTCTTTATATTTTCATTGAACTTTATATTATAGCAAATAACCTACTTTACATCCCTCTGAACATCTGCAGCCGTTCTCAGAAGAGTCCCGTGTGTGTGTGTGTCTCTCTCTCTACACACACACACACACACACAGACACACACGTGTGTGTGTACACATACAAAATCTTAAATATGTTCAGACCCCAGGGCTAGGTTCTCCTATTGCACTCAAGCTCTGTGTGTCATTGTCAACAGTCGTACAACTTTACAGAATGTTCTTAGAGGAAAGCGTGTTCAAAACCCAAACCTCTATCTTATTTCTTGTCTTATTGTATTTCCCTCTTCTTTTTAATTTGAGTCCCATCCCCGCTCCAAACTCCCACCAAAGACATGACAATACAGCCTAGAGACTTGTCACATGGAAAAACAACTTTGGCAGATGCACAGGATTACAAAGGCCCCTGAAGACCACTTGAATCCTTCAGCTTGGATTCGCTCCACTGGGATTAGGCTTCCCTACAGATGCTTCTGAAGCTCTGAAAGCTAGCTCATATTAAAAACCCCAGTAATTTGGAAAATCAAGAACATTTTAGTGGAATCACACTCTATCTTCTCATTCTATAATCCCATGCCCAGTAGGAGCATCTATCCCACATCTGAGAATACAGACAACCTTCTTAGTGAGCGTTATACCATTCATGTCTTTAATCAGATGTCAAGAAGCATACATTTTATGAAAGGAGACTCAAGGAGCTTGGCTTGTTCAGCCTAACTAAAAGAAGGTTGAAGGGAGATATGATTGCTCTCTATAAATATATCAGAGGGATAAATACTGGAGAGGAAGAGGAATTATTTAAGCTCAGTACCGATGTGGACACAAGAACAAATGGATATAAACTGGCCACCAGGAAGTTTAGACTTGAAATTAGACGAAAGTTTCTAACCATCAGAGGAGTGAAGTTTTGGAATAGCCTTCCAAGGGAAGCAGTGGGGGCAAAAGATCTATCTGGCTTTAAGAATAAACTCAATAAGTTTATGGAGGAGATGGTATGATGGGATAACATGATTTTGGTAATTAATTGATCTTTAAATATTCATGGTAAATAGGCCTAATGGCCTGTGATGGGATGTTAGATGGGGTGGGATCTGAGTTACCCAGGAAAGAATTTTCTGTAGTATCTGGCTAGTGAATCTTGCCCATATGCTCAGGGTTTAGCTGATCGCCAAATTTGGGGTCGGGAAGGAATTTTCCTCCAGGGCAGATTGGAAGAGGCCCTGGAGGTTTTTCCCCTTCCTCTGTAGCATGGGGCACGGGTCACTTGCTGGAGGATTCTCTGCTCCTTGAAGTCTTTAAACCACGATTCGAGGACTTCAATAGCTCAGACATAGGTGAGGTTTTTCGCAGGAGTGGGTGGGTGAGATCCTGCGTTGCGCAGGAGGTCAGACTAGATGATCATAATGGTCCCTTCTGACCTTAGTATCTATGAATCTATGAATCTATTTACACATTAGATAATTATTTCAACAGTTAATCCTTTTTACTGTAAAATAAAAGCAGCTATGTTTTAACAAACTGGAATAATCATCCAACATGTAATCTATACTACTCTAAGGGAGTACATGAAAGGGACACTGGAAACTGACTTGATTAATATCAGGACCTTTTGTTTTTAAAGGGCAACCAGAATCCAATTATTGCACTCTCATACAACAATTTCACATTGCAATTTGAATAGAAACTAGCCTTTGAGAAGGGGAGTTGACCTAGGATGATTTTTTTCTTAAGGCTGATGTGCAAGCCTCTCAGCCTCAAATCTGTGACACCAGTTTATTAAATTAAAAGCCTCTTTCTAATCAGCAGCTCAGCATGATGGCATGCACTACTTCCTATTTTACAATATATAAGCAATTTAGCATTTAATGTGAAGAATTTGTTTAACTATTTATTCAGCAATCTCTCAAATAATATATATTTCCTGTTTTTCTTTCCTCCCCTCCTTCCCAGGAAGTTTACCAATGCGCAGAGCAAGTCAACTGCTTCCAAGATAAGCTCCTGGTGGCCAATTCGTGACACTCCCAGATCCTCCAGTTCTTGGTGAGTAATACGTAGTAGCTGGTCCCCACTAATCTTCTCTCTCTCAAAGTTCTTAATATACTGCTGCAGGCAATCATCAAGACCTACAAGAAGAGAGGGAAAGGGGAAAAAGTTAATAACATTCTGGACTCCACAAATAAAAAGTCAAACTAAAATGGACTAAATAAACAAAAGCCCATGAAGGATAAGCAAAATGTTTAAGCATTAAAAAAAAAAAATCAAAGGATCTAATTCTATGCTGCACAGAGAGGAGAGAAGGTGGCTTTATGCCACCTTTGCATGCTCCAGATTATGGGCTGCTCCTGGGGCCAAAACAGCAGCCCTGGTTCCTCCATTTATGGCAGCCCTGAATCCCTGTAGTGCTATGTGTTATGCATGTGAATCTGATACATCTCCTATGCCAGGTCTTCCAAGGACAGCAGCCTAGGGTCACTTATGGCAAACTTATGCTGCTGAGAATCTCCCCTGGCCAGCTGCAGTGCGTTAACAGCTGCCAGACATTAATAGAACAATATATGGCGGTTGGAACAGGGGAAAGAATCTGTCCCAAAGAGTGAGCAAGACTATGTAGAACTCAAGGTTGAAGACTTAGTTGGAGTCTAGCTTACTACATATTTTTGCCTGCACCAAAAACCACCACATTACTTGACATAATTTGTTATCGGTTTTGGGGGCGTTTTTTGGACTGGTAGTCTTTGTTGGAGAGGCCCACAACTGGCAGAACTTATGGGGAACCTTGTGTAACCCACACACCTCCTGGGTGTGGTGTTCTGTCTCCTCTAGTGGCACTGAGACCTTTTAGAGATTAATGAGTCTGCTCTACAGCCTTACCGAAGGGCCATGTGGCTTTTAGCTCATGCAGGAGAGGCTCATGCATTTAGCTCCCAAGGTCCCAAGTTCGATCCCGCCCGTCAATGACTGGGGTCTGTCGGTGTTACGCTTGCAGAGCATGGGCCACACTATGTCCATTGCTATTAGTCTCTGAATTGCATGAAGGCAATGAAGGACACTAGAATTTTATTAGGTTGTTATAAGGTGTCTTACAAGTTACTTATCCATCTAGAAATTCACCGTGTAAGATTTAATAAAATTCCTAGTTAAGTACATCATATATTTAGAGTTACCTGGAGTCATTTAGTAGCATTACTTAACAGAAAGCAATATCCATAACTAATTTGAAATGAACTACCTTTACTATAGAGACAAGGTGAGTGAGATAATATCTTTTATTGGACCAACTTCTGTTGGTGAGGGAGACAAGCTTTCAAGCCACACAGAGCTCTTCTTCAGGTCATACACCTCACCCACCTTGTCTCTCAAATATCCTGGAAACGACATGGCTAGAACTACAGTGCATACCTTTACTATAGACATTTTAACAAACAAACAAAATCACAACTCATAACAGGAGTTTCCGCCATCCTCATCTTGATATAAAGGTAATAAGCAATCTGCTCTTTAAAAATTGTTACCTTATTTGGGAACGAAAGACAACACTTTTACTGAACAATCAGAAAGCCTAAAAATCGAAGTAAGGCAGCATGTGAGAGCAAGAGCCCATATGTCTGCTGAATAGGAACTTCGCAGGAGTCCCAGGTTATTCAGAAAATTCTATGGGGTTTTGTTTTCATTTTGTATGATTTTCTTCTCTCGGAGAGCAACTAAAACACCACGCACACGGCCATAATCTCTTCATGCATCTTAAATCCATATACTTCAAACTACAAAAACAAACCATACATAATCATACCATGTAAATAGGAAAACTCAGTCTTCCTGCTCTGATTTCTAGACAGCAAATCCCATTCACTTTACCACATGAAAGCAGTCTGGGCCTGTTTGAGGTTCTGAACATAATTAGGTGCATATGCATTTAATTACCTCAGCTCAGAGAGGCTTTCAAGTAGAGCTCTGAATGGCCCTGCCAGGATTCAGTCCTCAATCCACTATGTGGCCTCACCCCAGCTGCACCACTGGGTCATGGCTGCAGGTTCCCATCCCAAGCAAAGCAAGAAGTCTGCATCCCAGCACAAGTACATTTACCTAGAATATGTTCTCTGCAGCTGGGAAGTTGCCAGTCCAGCCTGACAGATTCTTCTGTGGAGGACATCACATGGCTTATTTGTATTACAGTACACTAGACGCCCCAAACAAGATTAAGTCCCCATTGTTCTAGACACTGCACAAACACACAGTTCAACTCCAGGCTACCCTATAGTTTAACTCAAACTGCTGATCCAAGTTGCCGTGTCTTCACTGCTATTTTTTACCCAAGTTAGCCAATGCAGGTTATAAGAACACGCTTTTCTCCTCCTCCCACAGCAGTATAAACAAACTCATAGAGGCACCACACCATCAACCTATCATTTTGTGCCCTCAGCACTCCTTTTCCTCTTCTAATTGGGTAGCTGTCCACTTACTGAAAGAGACACATTCAGCAACATATTAAGAGAAAAATAAGCCTTTTAACAACAAATGGTGTTCTCTGACTCATTTTACTCTAAATACTCCCTCCACCTTCTAATTTTTGAATTTATAGGCTTGGCTCTTGGAAAGCTAAAAATGTCCCCCTACTCTCCAGTAAGGGAAAAGGCAATAGTCTGGTGTTCAACAATGAGAGCTGATGTAATAAAGTCCCTACCCTCTTATCTCTTGAATCAATACTGAAAAAAGGGGAGAAGGGATTCTGGATTGGTTAAACTGGACCACTGAAGACAAACGGTAGATCCAAACACTGTATGGTTTGGTTGCCATCAATAGATAAAAGGGATGATTTAAATAAAGTAGAAACACGCATGATCTGCCAAGCCAAAACAAAATGGCCTGTCATTTTGGATGTGTTACCACATTAGCCTGTCCATTTTCTATTTATTAAATATTAATTGTTGTTGTTATTATTTTTATTATTAAAGGGAAAAACAAGATTGATGCTTTGGGTATCCAATCCTCATTAAAGAAAAAATGTATAAAAAAATGTAAGATTATAAACGAGGATACACATCCATGGCATTGTGTGTGTGCGTGCGCACGTGTGCACGCATGTTTAAGAGGATCCTGCTTCTTTCACAGAATATAGACACCATTACCTCCTCCAAAGATAAAATCCCTATTCTTAGTCCAGAAGTGTCAATTCTGTTTGTTCCCATCATTTGAATGGGAGGTCCTCAGTTCACCCAAGTGCTGCCATATCCTTCTGGGACTCTCACTACCAGTTACATTCAGTATAGAGACATGGGGAATAAAGTCCAGCATTGTTATATGATACATAAATAGCAGTACTTTCTCCCTGTCGCTTCCCTTGCAAAAAAGGCCACCTTACATTCCTACATTCCAATTTGTGCGTGTGCTGCCTCCCTTTGCTGTAAAGCTTAAAGTACAACTAAAGTTGAGAAAAGGATTGATCTGACTTTATTCAAAGATTATGGACTCCCAAAAAGCATTTATTCAGACCCACACGTGCACCACTCCCCCAAACATATGAAAATAATTTTCACTGAATTTTTCTGAATAATCCATATTCATATACTTTCCCAGAAAGCTGTTAGAGACCTTGTTAGGCTTTTGAAATTTGAGAATCTCATTTTCCAAGTTATTTCACATCTGAAATCTCTCATATAATGGCACATGTATTTTCTGAAAGGAACTAAATATAGTACTTCAAACGGTCGGCAGAACATTTTTTTCCTGACGATACGACATGAATTATATATTTAAAAAAATGTATTAAAACAGATTGCAGACATTTGATGTCTTTTCATAGTAGGTCAAAAAAAAATAAATAAATAAAGCCAATAAGTACTTTTTTGATATTTCTTCATTTAACAATTCCCACATTGCTTACGTAGACTGTGGAAATAATCAAATGAAACATTGATGTAATCAGAAAAACTAGTTTCCTATCACTCCCAGCTAATAATACAAATTAAGAATGAGTCATTATAGAGCCATTCAATAAACATATATTATGTGTCAGTTCTAAAGCAAACTGCATTCAAATAGACTTTTTTTTTTTTGCTTCTTATATATTTTTTAATTGTCACTCAGGTATAGAAGAGACTCATGCAGACAGTCTGTAGGGGGAAAGAAATGCAGGCAACTGCCTGCCTCACCAAGTTCATAAAACCAAGAAAGAGCAAAGCCATAATTTAAAGGACATTTTGAGAATAGCCTGCCACAATAATGAATGAGCTGCATTACTTCCTGTTATCCCAAATTAGAACATCCTTTCTAAGTTGCTTATTTTTTTCATTCTATTTCTTACTTAAAGAGCAACCGAAAACCAGGGCCAGATTTAGGGGCAAGCGACTGCCTGGCATGCTGGGATTGGGGGTTGCCAGGCTCAGAGTGCTGTTTTTGTTGTTAGCGGGAGAAGGGAAAATAGAATGTTTGAAGTAAAATGTTCCTAGTGTTCCATATGTGGATTCATTATTCACTAACCTCCTAGAATATTCTGGATCTTTATAGAATCTCATGGAACCTTCTAGAGTTTCTGAGAACTACATTTTCTTTGAACCTCCTAGAATGTTGTCAGCCATGCCTTTGTGGGTATATAAGGGGTGGGGTGTCGCCAGTCAGTTAGTGAGATATAAGAACAAAGTAAAGTAAGAGCCCAGTTGTGATACTGTGAACCTGGTTTTACTGTGTAATTGTGAAAGTGTACTTGTGTTTTAAGACTTGAAGAGTAAGTAATAACTAAAAAAGGACGTATTTAATGAGACTCCAGAGATATCTGTCAAACCCCTATCTATGCAACAATATAAAAGAAATACTGTCACTTCTTTTGCCATAATGTTTGATGACTTTCTAGGACTGCAGAACACAGACTTTTGCTCTCCCTATGACTGTCTGTTTTCTCCCATAGAAAATAAAAGATGCCCTCAAAGAAGCCTTCAGGAGCTCAGTATAGGAAACAAAAATATCTGAAATGAACAACATAGACTGGGCTTTAGACAGTAGCAATCATCCCACTGCAGAAGAAATTGAGGAGCTAAGCATACTAAGGAATTAGCAGATTTACCTGAAGATAAGGAATGGAAAAGTGAGGAAAGTGATGGAGAATCATTCAATTTTCCTGGTAGTATAAAGGAGAGTGATGATAAAGAAGAATGTAGCTCACATGAAAAGGAGAGAAACAAAGAAGAATCAGCCTCGTATGATGACAGAAACAGCAGTGAAAAAAACTGCACACCACAAATCGATACATCAGATCCTGCTTTATAGCCAGTGATCTTAAACTCTGCTGATATTGATCATCATTTGAATGGGCCAGGAAAAATTAAGGATATGACACCAGTAAATGAGCAGAAGAGACACTTCTCAGTTACACTACAAAAGAGTGCTCAAGAATGGTGAGAAACTAAATTGGCGTTCATTAGTTTACTTGAAATCAACTGACAAAGTGGTCTGTTCTTGTTGCAAAATATTTGAAAAGAATGCCAAATCGTTACTTGTGCTTTCTGGGTACAACCACTGGCATTACTTAACTGTTGCTCTGAAGCAACATGAAAAGTCTCCTGGCCATTTTATGGCCTACTCCAAATGGATGGAGGTTGAGTCCAGGCTCAAGCTGAGTAAATGCATAGATGCAGAAAATCAGTGCATTAGTAATGTAGAAACCCAGCATTGGAGAAACATGCTCAAGTGTCTGATCTCAATTACCCTCTTCCTTACAAAGAATAATTTGGTTTTCCGGAGCTCTTCGAATAAGTTGTTCACTGAATATAAAGGTAATTTCCTCGGTTTGGCAGAGCTCCTTGGGAAATACAATGATGTCATGTGTAAGCACCTACGTCTAGTAGTTCATAAAGAAGCTATGGACCATTACTGCTGCAAAACAAATCAAAACAAATTGAATGAGCTTATGGCTTGATAACATATTGATGAGGCTCGGCAAAACCAAGTACTAGACCGTAATTATAGACTGCACTCCCGACATTAGTCACAGTGAAAAGATGTCATTTATAGTAAGATTTGTTGACAAAGAGGATGGCTGTATCCAAGTAAAGGAACACTTCATCTGTTTTCAGTCTGTGGACAACTCTACAGGAAAAGACCTAACAGAACTGTTTATGAACATTTTGAATGAGAATAAAATAAAGCTTCAGGACTGCCATGGCCAAGTCTACGACAATGGCGCGAACATGAAGGGAAGAAACAGTGGTGTCCAGGCAAGAATCCCTGCGCTAAACTGAAGAGCTTTCTTTGTGCCTTGTGGCTGCCATTCCCTCAATGGTTGTGTCAGATGCAGCATCATCTTCTTTAGATTCAGTATCTCTCTTTGGAGTACTGCAAAGCATATATATCTTGTGTGACATTCTGTACCCGAAAGCAACACCGTGGCACCCCCAATATTTACCATGCTGATATTATTATATGTTTGGTGCAAAGTATGCCTTGTAAGATATCATTCTAAAAGTCTTGATCTGTTGAACATTAATATCCTGTTGGATTGTATGTGCTGTCATTGTATCTGAAGTTATGAATATTGACTATGTACCAGTATTTCAAATGTGTTTTCTCCTGGGGTAGTTTACATTCAATCCAGGGAGCACATTGTAGAAGAACCATTCAAGATAATGGCCCATTAAGAAACACAATAGACCATGGAAGCAGCTTATCCACACCGGATGGACTTTCCTGTGAACGTTCTAGCCACGATATGGGGAATGGTCCCTGCTGTGACTCATCGAAGCATGCAAGGGCATGTGACCAGCTCATGTGACACTGGACTCCATCTTGTGCTGGGGACTTTGCTTGGAACAATGAAGCTATAAAAGGGGGAAGGAACATCATAATTTGGCCCCACTCTCCCCACAACTGAACACCTGGAAACACCTTAGGAACAAAGACTGAACTGGGGATGTAGTCCCAGGCTGAAGGGATTTATAGCCTGTGTATGGAAGATTGGTGGACTATTTGTACCATCAGGATGAGACTCTGATTCAAATCCTGTCTAGTGCATAGAACTTACATTGCAATTTTGTTTTATTTCTTAGATAACCAACTTTGATCTGTACACTATTACTTACAATCACTTAAAAATCTCTCTTTCTGTAGTTAATAAATCTGTTTTATATTTTATACCTAAAACAGTGTGTTGTTTGAAGTGCAAAGGGAAATCCGCTCAGGAACAAGGGCTGGTGCGTTGTCCTCTCCACATTGAGGGAGGGGTGGACTGGGTAATAAATGTCCATTGGTTAGGCTTTTGGGGTACGAGGCTGGACAGCTGGGGGGAAATGGCTGAAACCTCTCTATTGTTGGTTCATGAGTGGCTAGAAGAAGCATTCACGTAACTGCAAATGGGTGTATCCTTGCTCGTGTATGACTGTGTAAGTGAAAGACCTGGAGAGGACTGCAGCTTGTCACAGCCTCACAGTGTGAGAGGGGACCCAGATTGGTATGCCAGAGCGCTCAATGGTACCCCAGTTCCAGGCTGCACCCTGAGGAAGCCCATCACATCCTGTTTTCAGCATTAACTATCAGGTGAAGATCCTCACGGACAATGTTACAAAATCTGACCATGAAGCCACTAAGTGACACTTGCTGGGAGAGCCACATTGACAGCAGAAGGCCAGTGAGGTATCAAGTGACTGAGGTTTACGACGCCCTGATGGAACTGGCACATTCAAGTGAAGCCAAGGCTGGAATCCCACATGAGGCGCAATGCCTGGAAAACCAGATCTGCAAATTTCTGGTCTGAACTGTCGTTTGGCACGATATCCTGTTCCAAGTAAGTTCTGCAAGCAAGGTGTTACAAACTCAGTCAACGGACATCACGACTGCTACAACTTTGATGAGAAGCTGCCTTGATTTCGTTGTGGCCCACAGAGACAACCAATTTGAAGATGCTATCACTGCTGCCAAGGAAATGGCAGAAAATGAGCCTGTCTTCAAGGAAACTCGTATTCACTGGAAGAAGAGAGTTTGGTTCCAAAAGCAGAGATGAGATGATGGGAAGCTCAGAAGAAAAATTCAAGAGGGTGGGTTTTTGCTCACTCATTGACATGGCCCGCGTGTCCATCAAAGAAAGGTTTGGATATATTAAGCACTACAAAAAGACCTGGGCAATTTTGTATGACCTTAGTAAGCTGCCGGCAGTCAGGAAAACACTGTTGAGCAATTGTACAGACCTTCACCAGATGCTGACACATGGGGAATGTTCAGACATCATCAATGATAAAGATCTCTTTGTCGCATTGGACAATGTCCGTTACATTTTGCAACACGGGAAGCACTCTCCAATCCAAGTTCTCCAATTCATTCATGATGCAGAGTTAAAGGACATTTTTCCCAATGTGTGGATAGCTTTGAGGATTCTGCTCATGCTGCCCGTCACAGTTGTGAGTGGTGACGACAGCTTTTCAAAGCTCAGGCTCATTAAAACATACATTCGATCGATGATGGCCAACAAGAAACTGACATTGCTTGCTGTTTTATCGTTTGAAAATGCCATTGGTCAGTCTTTGTATCTCTCTGGTGGTGTGCTTCAGTTCATGTGAGTCAAGGTGAGAAAACCAACCTTTGAACTAAAGGAGTAGAGTTAACATTCTAAGGCTGTCACCTACTGGAACACTATTTAATATTGGCCCACCCAATGTTGGTGCACAGTTCAATTGCTTCATATTAGTACATTTCAGTTATTCTTAAAATTAAAAAACTTCTATAAACTTAGACGAAACAATTTTTTTTATTTGTTTATATATGGTATGAATAAACACAGATTTACAGATCCTAGCATGCAAAATTTATCATCTTATATGACAGGGTTAAATCATGCATCAAAGTCATGAAATGGGCTGCAAATGCAATAAAAAATAAGGTATTCAAAAGATTCACAAATTGGGGGTGTGTGTGCAAAGCTTTTCAGTTTCCATAGCCTCTTTTGGGTCACTTCAATTGACATTCCAGTGACCCTTTTAACAGAACCTAGGCATTGCCTGCATTCTCCACCATGTGAAGAGGGATTTGTTGTCTGAGCCAAGCAATACCACCCAGCAATGAGAGTCCATGACCCCCATGTCGCCCAGCAGCAAGAGTCCATGGCCAGGGATAGGGGAACCTGAGCCCTCCATGTGCCACTGGGTTCCAACCCAGGCCCCAGTAAATAGTAGTTCACATCCTGTGGCCTAAGGGACCTGCATTTGAGATACAATGTGGGTGAAGTAATACCTTTTATTGGACCAACATCTGTTGGTGAGAGAAACAGGCTTTCAAGCCACACAGAGCTCTTCTTCAAGTCTCTGTGTGGCTCAAAATGGTCCAATGAAAGATATTGTCCCTCACCCACTTGCTCTCTCTAATATCCTGAGACCAGCACGGCTACAACTACACTCCATAGAGAGCTAAGGTTGTCAGCACAATCTTCGGCTCCATTATGCATATGTATTATGGCTGTACGAAGTTTTTCCTACTAGAGGAAACAGCATGCACATAGTAGCGACCTAATTTAGCAAAGTACCACAAATGCATAACTGAGACAAAGAAGTAAGAATTATGTTTTTTATTTGTCCATTTTGTTCTATTCTTTATCAAGAGAAGGGGAGCAATATGCTATAGGAGGGGGTCTGCAACCTTTCAGAAGTGGTGTGCCGAGTCTTCATTTATTCACTTTAATTTAAGGTTTCGCGTGCCAGTAATACATTTTAATGTTTTTTTAGAAGGTCTCTTTCTATAAGTCTATATATTATATAACTGAACTGTTGTCGTATGTAAAGTAAACAAGGTTTTCAAAATGTTTAAGAAGCTTCATTTAAAATTAAATTAAAATGCTGATCTTATGCCGCCGACCCGCTCAGCCCGCTGCCAGCCTGGGGTTCCATTCACCTAGGCCGGCAGCGGGCTGAGTGGGACCTGCGGCTGGGACCCCAGCTGGCAAGGGGCCAGCAGCCAGAACCCCAGACCGGCAGTGGGATGAGCGGCTCAGCCCGCTGCCGGTCTAGGGTTCTGTCCGCTGGCTCCTGCCAGCCCCGCTCAGCCCGCTGCCAGTCTGGGATCCTGGACCTGCCCACATAGAGTGGGTACCTACCTTCTCCCTGGTTCTAGCCCATTCTCTTCCTCTCTCTCTGCACTGAGCTGAGGGTGGGAGTGCACTGAGCACAGGGCTGGGGGTGAAGGAGCAGGCTGGGGGTTGGGGTGTAGGGTCTGGCCAGGAGCTAGAATGAGGGAAAGGGCTCAGGGTTGGGGCAGGAGGTTTGGGTGTGGAGTGCTTACCTGGGCAGTTCTCATTTGGTGCAAGGGGTGCAGGTGGGAATGTGTGGGGGGTGCAGGAGCTCCCGTTTGGTGCTCAGGGTGGGGGTGGGAATGTGGGGGTTGCAAGAGTCAGGGCATGAGGTGTGGGGGGCTGGGTATGTGTTGGGGGGGTGCAGGAGTCAGGGCATGGGGGTGCTGGGTAAGTATGGGGGTGCTGGAGTCAGGGCTGGGGGTGTGTAAGGGGGTGCAGGGGTCAGAGCAGAGGGCTGGGGGTGTGGGCTGGAGTTGTGGGGGTGCTCCCAGCCCCCTGCCCTGAGCAGCTCACGACAGGGGGCTGGAGGGGATATGCCCTGATTCCACCCCCCTTCCCCAAGGCTCTGTCCCCACCTCTTCTCCGCCTCCTCCCCGGAGCAGCGCACCCACTGCGGCTCCACTTCTCCCCCTCCCTCACAAGGGCCATCAGCTGATCGGCGGCAGGGAGAGAGAGGAGGAGGGGCAGGAACCCAGTACCCTGGGTGAAGAGGCAGGAGCTTGCCTGCCCTGCAGCAGCAGCCGGCAGGATTAAGCTTCTTCACCCTGCCCCCATGGGAGGGGGGCGGGCCAGGGCGGGCAGGATTTTTAATGGCACGCTGCTGCCTACCGGGGTCCCAGCCTGGGTTCGGCAGCCGGCTGAGCGGGGCCAGTGGCTGGGACTCGGCAGGTAGCAGCGTGCCATTAAAAATCAGCTCGCGTGCCGCCTTTGGCACGCATGCCACAGGTTGCCGACCCCTGCTATAGGAGTTGAAAGGACCATCAGAGGAAGTACGGGGATCTTCACATTAGGCTGGATCTAGGAAGCAAAGAAGTGTGATTGGGGCAATGTGAAGGGTTCCAGTAGAAAGGTGGGATGAAACAGGCACCCTCCCCCCATCTCTGATACTACTCCCCTAAGTTAAATTCATGTCCTGTCCTGCCAACGTGATTAAAATTTCTTCTGTTTTCATGGCTGCAGAGTTTGCTGTTGACAAACTTGAAAATTCACACTCCTCTGGGTGCTACTGGTTTCAATATACGCGCCTGCCAACTCAGAAAGATAGTTTCAACATTGCCAAAAGTTCACAGCTAAACCCATTTTCTTTTTTTGTAAGGAAAACTTAAAATGTGTAGAATACTGCTAAATGCAGTGAGAAGACCCAAATTTTGCAATTCCGTCCATATTTCTATGAAAACCGAGGATCGGTGTCCCTGATTATTATTCTTCTCAATGTAAGAGATTATCATTGTTTTATTTAGGACTATTTTTATTGGATTATAAATGATATATTGTTCAACATACAGCTGTGGCCTTTGCACACCAAAAATGCTGAAGCATGCTGAAAGTTTGTGTGGTTGTCAATGGGAATAGAAATGTCTTGGAGGTAAAGGGGAGAAGGAGGAAGGAGCCTGCCAAACAACCCACAGCAGCAAAAGTCAGGAATCCTTTGAATGAAGCCAACATTAATACCATCTCTCATACAGGGAATGCAGGCATTTACTCAAAATAGTTTGCTATGACTGGCTGCAAAGGGGGAGGAGGATGGTATGCATTCATCATGGTATTTGATACTTTAATTTGAAAGATCCTCTTTGCCTGGTGTTGGAATGGTTTAAAGCCTCAAAGTTCAGCACAATTTGAGAGTTTAGTTATAAACTAGAGATAGACCAGAAACAACATGAAACATCAATTTGAGGAAATTTAGATCTGGATCCAAATTTTGCAAGCTAAGCCCATCATTACTAAGAAAAAAATGTTTGTTTGTTTTTTAAATAAACATAGTTTAGTTGTTACATTATATTTTTTTAAAATCCTCCAGTAAGGTGTCCAAGCATTATCTAACATGCTTAGCACAAAGTAAAAATATCTACAGATAGTTTATCACAGTGAAGCTTCCATCATGCCCTTAAAACTTTCCTTTATAAAATTAATGTTTTCCTAAAGAATGATATTGAACTTGGCACGTTAGCAAGTGAATTGTATTTACAGCCTAGACCATAGCAATTTCTGAAGAAGTTGAATGAAATTGTTGTTAAAACTATAGAAAAAAACACAATAAGAGGTTTGACACCTCAGGTTAAGATTATATTTAATAATAAATTATTTACGGTTTGTATGCAGAGGCCCCAATCCAAATCAGGGTCCCAGGGTGCTAAGTGCTGCACAAACACAAACATGGTCCTGACCCAGGATGCGTAACAAATCATTTATAAAGCTATCTTCTGACTACTAGAAGCTGGGACTGGACAACAGGGGATGGATCGTTTGATAATTGCCCTGTTTTGTTCATTCCCCCTGAATCATCTGGCACTGGCCGCTGTTGGAAGACAGGATACTGGGCTGGATGGACCCTTGGTCTGACTCAGTATGGTCATTCTTAATGTTCTTATTAACACATATTAGAATTTTTAATTATTATTTATCTTACATGATTTCTATCATTTACACATTGTCTTTGCAATTTGCTCAGCTATGATAATGAAAACTAACAAGTCAACCAGCACTTTTCCTTCCAGTGTGTTTTACTTTTTGGTTTTAATGCACTAGCATGCTGGTTCTCTCCCCGCCTCCCTCACTTTATTCTGCATATCCCTTCACAAAAGAGAAACTTTCTTGCTGGTCAACTCATCTTGCAGTTCTGAACCAATTCAACACAGCATTTTCTGTCTGTTCTGATTGCCCTGGAGACCAGAGGAAAGAACAATGTAGAAAACTGGTTGTTCGACAGTTGTAATTTGAGATCTACTACATTAAACACAATGCTGAAATATATGGGCTACAAGTATTATAGGGATGATGTCTAAATCCCAACAGCGTGGGTTTTTTTTTAAAGGTTCTTAATATTTTTCTGTTAATATCAGGATTTGTAAAACCTTTTATGCAAAACCTAAATGATGGATCTGGAAACTACATGACGATATCTTTCTATACTATATAACTAGAACTTTTCACATCTTATAAATATACATTAATTTTTATACAAGTATTAAAGATTCATAATTTGTATTTGTTACCTTTAAAAGATCTATATGTATTTGGTCAAGCTCATCTCATTATCTGTGTATTTATTTTGTTCAAATTCCAAAAATGGTAGCCATATATTTTAAAATCTACTTGATCCTGATATAAGGCTGTCTGTAATTTTTTCCATTGAACAGATTTCCCATACTTTCTTTTCCTCTGTGTATCTAATGTTGTAGGATCTGTTGTCCCCCACCCCCAAAAAAATGCATTATCATGCATCTGACTGTAAGTAATAATTGTGCTATAAATAGGTCATTTGAAAAATATAAAGCATCCTTTTTAAAAAGAGATACTGCGTATAAAGTACTTGAAGATTTCTTAACTGTGTTTCCTTCCAGCTTCAAGTCTGCCTTTTCACTAGTGGGAGGCATCTGAATAAACATTTATTAAAGTTTAATCTATAGATAAATAGTAAAGAGATAGAAACCATCTTTTTACCCTTCTGAAACTTAAGGAAATGGAAGCAGCTTCTACACTGACATTCTATTAACCCTTTCACCTCTGTGCATCTTTCTTGACCAAAAGTATCTCCCTTTTGAACCACAAGGAAACTTGAATGTGGACACTTACCAAGAATAGCATGCACTTGTGTCTACAAGTCAAAAGAACAGCTCAAGAGTCCATCTAACACCACCATGCCATTCTATTGGTACTGTGGCTGCTTTCTAACACCTTTCAAGCAAACAGCAAGCACTAACAAAAATTAGGGCTGTCAAGAGATTAAAAAAATTAATCACAATTAATCTCACAATTAAATCGCACTGTTAAACAATAATAGAGTACCATTTATTTAAATATTTTGGGTGTTTTCTAAATTTTCAAATATACTGATTTCAATTAAAACAGAATACAAAATGTACAGGGCTCACTTTATATTTATTTTTATTACACATATTTGCACTTTAAAAACAAAAGAAATAGTATTTTTCAATTCACCTAATACAAGTACTGTAGTGCAATCTCTTTATCATGAAAGTTATACTTACAAACATAGAATTATGTACAAAAAATAACTGAATTCAAAAACAAAGCGTAAAACTTTAGAGCCTACAAGTCCACTTAGTCCTACTTCTTGTTTAGCCAATCGCTCAGACAAACAAGTTTGTTTACATTTTCAGAAGATAATGCTGCCCTCTTCTTGTTTATAATGTCATTTGAAAGTAAGAACAGGCGTTCACATGGCACTGATGTAGCCAGCATCAGAAGGTATTTACATGCCAGATGCGCTAAAGATTCATATGTCCCTTCTTGCTTCAACCACCATTCCAGGGGACATGGATCCATGCTGATGATAGGTTCTGCTTGATAACTATCCAAAGCAGTGCGGACTGATGCATGTTCATTTTCATCATCTGATTCAGATGACACCTGCAGAAGGTTGATTTTCTTTTTTGGTGTTTTGGGTTCTGTAGCTTCTGCATCTGAGTGTTGCTCTTTTAAGACTTTTGAAAGCATGCTCCACACCTCATCTCTCTCAGATTTTGGAAGGCAGTTCAGATTCTTAAAACTTGGTTTGAGTGCTGTAGCTATCTTCAGAAATCTCACACTGATAGCTCCTTTCTGTTTTGTCAAATCTGCCGTGAAAGTGTTCTTAAAACGAACAACATGTGCTGGGTCATCATCTGAGACTGTTATAACATGAAATATAAGGCAGAATGCAGGTAAAACAGAGCAGGAGACGTATAATTCTCCCGCAAGGAGTTCAGTTACAAATTTAATTAACGCATTATTTTTTAAATGAGCATCATCAGCATGGAACCATGTCCTCTAGAATGGTGGCCAAAGCATGAAGAGGCATACAAATGTTTAGCATATCTGGCAGGTAAATACCTTGCAACGCTGGCTACAAAAGTGCCATGCAAACGCCTGTTCTCACGATCAGGTGACATTGTAATTAAGAAGCAGGCAGCTTTATATCCCGTAAATGTAAACTAACTTGTTTATCTTAGCATGGCTCAACAAGAAGTAGGACTGAGTGGACTTGTAGGCACTAAAGTTTTACATTGTTTTGTTTTTGAGTGCAGTTATGTAACCAAAAAAAAAAAAATCTACATTTGTAAGTTGCACTTTCATCATAAAGAGATCACAGTGCATGAGGTGAACTGAAAAATACTATTTCTTTTATCATTTTTACAGAGCAAATAGTTATAATAAAAAATAAATATAAAGTGAGCATGTACACTTTGTATTCTGCGTTGTAATTGAAATCAATATATTTAAAAATATAGAAAAACATCAAAAAATATTTAATATATTTCAATTGGTATTCTACTGTTTAACAGTGAGATTAAAACTGCAATTAATAGCAATTAATTTTTTTTATCGTGATTAATTTTTTTGAGTTAATGCATGAGTTAACTGCGATTAATCGACAGCCCTAACAAAAATCTAAAGTAATAGAACAAATATAATCTTGGTTCAAGGGCAACACTGTTATAATTGTGCCTGATGGTTGAAAACATCTGGAGAGTGTGTAATATGGTCTGAAGCCAATCAAACTCAGGAATTGTTCTAACCCTTAGGCAATGTGTATTCTAGAGGTCGGCAACTCAGACATTTATGTAATGCACAGTGCATACTTTATATAAATAATTGTGCACTTCAAATATTTCCCACATAGTGATAAAGTCACCACAATCCCTAAAGATAATTCTAAGCATAAATGCAAAGCGTTATGATAGAATACACTTTGATGGAAAATCCATGGTAGATTAAGTTAAACAAAGCAGAACACCCAAAAGGAACCAACATTACAAAGTAAGGCTCATCATATAAACATCTCCATTAGTTTTCATTTTGCTTTCCCATGCCCATACACAGTAACCCAACTAGTCATAGTTTCAGCCAAAAATAAACGTTTCTGTGAACCAACCTTTAAAGGATGGCCTTTGATATAGGGAATGGTTTTTGTACAGATAATACTTCTAATAGTTTCATCTTTTCTAGATACCAGTCTCAATCACAGCTTTTTATGCACATTAGACTAAAAGACAAACGACTCTGACGAGCTAGACACATTGGGCCTAATCCCCCACTCTCTTTCACCTCACATAATCATTTGCAGCTGTGCTAACCAAACGTAAAATGCACCCATATTTGAATGGTAGTACTTGACATCATTACAAATGACTACACAAGGTAGAGACTATTAATAATCAGGCCTAACGTAGACAGAGTGCAAGCTTCCCCAAACTGCAAGCCAAGCACCCTTAATCCTCCCTTGTAATGCCCATGCAATTCCTAGTCTTCAGCCTTTCACAAACAGAAATTTTTACAATCTGGCATAATTTGTGATTTATAATGGTTTTGCAATTTGGACCAAAAAAAGTTCTACAACCTGATTAAACTGGTAAGAGACTTTTTGTAACTTAAAAGCATTGATCAAATACATTAATGTATTAATGTCTAAAAAAATTAGTATTTTGTTCTTAATACCCTTAATCATTTTGTCAGAAATTACACTACTAGATAGTGATACCTCATGAAATTTTTTAAAATTATTTTCATCCCACAGATTTCTAAAGAAACAGTTCAGTGAGTTGTACTAGTTGCTTACCTTAGGTATTTGCTTACCTGGGTATTTTTGTTGTGTATTTTACAGTGACATCAAGCATGCCTAAAGCATATGGCTAGCTGCCCTTTTTAATAGTTGTACAAGTCCAAACAAATAGTTCTTAAATAGGAATAGTAATCCCAGTTTACTTTCCCCATCTCTATGCCTTGGATCTGCTGTGGAATCTTCTGGCACCATAGCAAAGCTCCTGAACCAAGATAATCCTCCAGAGGATGACATTTTAGAAAGTGCCTGATCTGAAGAATCTGCAAACATATCACTTAACATCCATTATTCCTGACTGCCAAACCACTAATCAAACATGTATTTATCAGTCACACTCCTATCTTCCATTGTTCTGTATCCATACTAATGCTTAGGTAATATTTCAGTCTCAAGTATATTCCACACATACAGTACCTTAAAGTCTTTACTTCACACTGAAATTCCTCTATTAATTAGAACCCCTCTTTCTTTATTTCCACTGCAATGGTGTCTTTCAACAGTAAGGCTGTTGCCTTAAGCCGAGTACTAGTGGATAAGGACAACTTGTACAGCTTATGAACACAGACTAAGGTTCACCCAGACGCAGACAGCATGCCCCACTGATGTCCCACTTACAGCTGATCCTCTGCACAGTGATGAATTTCACCATTGTGAAGAGAGGAAAAGTAAGGGAATGGAAAAAAAGGTTTCATACACATTACATTTTTGAAATGTTGTAGACACACATATCCTGCACTAAAAATTCAGCAACATGTTAGCTGGTGCTCTTTAAAAGGATCTTTCGAAAACCAAAAGGAAAAAAAATAGTGTGACAAGGTGTTACATACAGATTTGTGACAGTACTCTGTTTAAAAATAAACATACATGAAATTTTGGATTTTATTAACTGTGACACTCAGTCACAGAAGAACCCTTCTAACCTAGGTAGCCTCTCTCACCACATTATCCTAATAGCTCAAATCACGATCATTGTATCTTCCAGACAGAAGGATAAGCATATGCTCTCCTTCAAAGCAATCACCAGTGTAACTCTGCAGACTAGCCAGTGGAGAGAAATTCAACCATTTTGAAGCCAGCTTCTTAATTTCCTTCATCAGAAATTGTAGCACTAGCACAGTGTTCCCAGCCTCTAACAATGAAAGGAGCACTCTGGTTTCTTGCACAGCAGTGAAGGCTTTCTTCACAATATATTGATCACAATGACATAAGTCTTCACTAGATGGGGATCTAGGACAGGGCTTGAACTATTTTACTAGACATTTAACAGAGAACTAAAACTAATTGTCAAAAGGTGGACAAGAAAGATGTCTATGAATGACATTCTGCTGAGAAACCGAATTCCTCCTTCCCAGCTGCTGAGAAAGGAGAAGGTGCTCGGATTCCTGCATGGGGGATCCTTCTTACCAACCAGACAGAGATAGATATAAAATTATGGTAAATTTGAAGCTGGACAGAGAAAAGATCTCAATCTCACTTCCCCCTTCCTCAGCCCCAAAACTAGCCAAACCCACACCTCAGAACCTCTGCTGTTCTACCCACCACATAGCTCCAATGCTTCCTCTACTGTCCCTCATAGCTTTCCTAAGCAGCAGAAGCACTAAACAGCAATGAACTGACAAGCCTCCTGATGATTTCACTGCTGCCTACAGGGTTCTGAATAGCAACAGTGAAACAGACTGGAGAGTCTTGTTAGTTTCACTCTGTTGATGATGCTTGATAAAGCTATGAACAGCAGAGTAGAGTCCCTGGAGCCATCTGTCTGAAGACTCAGGCAGACAGTTCTGTAATGGGTCACAATCAAAAGATTATCACAGTCAAAAGGAATATAAAATTTCTAGGGCTGTCAATTAATCAGTTAATTCAGGCGATTAACACAAAACAAATTAATAGATTAAAAAATTAGTCATGATTAATCAGTTTTAACATTAAACAATAACTGAATACCATTTATTTAAATGTTTTTGGCTGTTTTCTACATTTTCAAATATATTGATTTCAATTACAACACAGAATACAAAGTGTACAGTGCTCATTTATATTATTATTACAAATATTTGTGCTGTAAAAAAGAAAAGAAATAGTATTTTTCAATTCACCTCACACAAGTACTGTAGTGCAATCTCTATTGTGAAAGTGCAATTTACAACTATAGAATTTTTTTCTTACATGACTGCACTCAAAAATAAACCAATGAAAACTTTAGAGCCTACAAATCCACTCAATCCTACTTCTTGTTCAGCCAATCGCTAAGACAAACAAATTTGTAAATAAGAAGCAAGCAGCATTATCTCCCATAAATGTAAACAATGTCACCTGAAAGTGAGAACAGGTGTTCACATGGCACTGTTGTAGCCAGCATTGCTAGATATTTACATGCCAGATGTGCTAAACATTCAATTAATCGCAATTAATTTTTTAATCATTTGACAGCCCTAAAAATTACTATTTTACATAAAAAATTAAAATTCTTCAGAAATTGATGGCTGACATCCCCATCATTCATTAGGGAAAGCTTTCCACTATCACTGGTCAATAGATTTTACAAAGGCAGTCCCAGAATAAGCTATGGATATTGTAAACCAACCTTTGATGAGAAAAAAGGAGCATTTTGAGAAGCCCTTACATAAATGATCTGGAGGATGGTGTGGATTGCACTCTCAGCAAATTTGCGGATGATACTAAACTGGGAGGAGTGGTAGATACGCTGGAGGGGAGGGATAGGATACAGAAGGACCTAGACAAATTGGAGGATTGGGCCAAAAGAAATCTGATGAGGTTCAATAAGGATAAGTGCAGGGTCCTGCACTTAGGACGGAAGAACCCAATGCACCGCTACAGACTAGGGACCGAATGGCTAGGCAGCAGTTCTGCGGAAAAGGACCTAGGGGTGACAGTGGACGAGAAGCTGGATATGAGTCAGCAGTGTGCCCTTGTTGCCAAGAAGGCCAATGGCATTTTGGGATGTATAAGTAGGGGCATAGCGAGCAGATCGAGGGACGTGATCGTTCCCCTCTATTCGACACTGGTGAGGCCTCATCTGGAGTACTGTGTCCAGTTTTGGGCCCCACACTACAAGAAGGATGTGGATAAATTGGAAAGAGTCCAGCGAAGGGCAACAAAAATGATTAGGGGTCTAGAGCACATGACTTATGAGGAGAGGCTGAGGGAGCTGGGATTGTTTAGTCTGCAGAAGAGAAGAATGAGGGGGGATTTGATAGCTGCTTTCAACTACCTGAAAGGGGGTTCCAAAGAGGATGGCTCTAGACTGTTCTCAATGGTAGCAGATGACAGAACGAGGAGTAATGGTCTCAAGTTGCAATGGGGGAGGTTTAGATTGGATATTAGGAAAAACTTTTTCACTAAGAGGGTGGTGAAACACTGGAATGCGTTACCTAGGGAGGTGGTAGAATCTCCTTCCTTACAGGTTTTTAAGGTCAGGCTTGACAAAGCCCTGGCTGGGATGATTTAACTGGGACTTGGTCCTGCTTTGAGCAGGGGGTTGGACTAGATGACCTTCTGGGGTCCCTTCCAACCCTGATATTCTATGATTCTATGATTCTATGATTCTATGATTTTAATGTTACTACCTACTAAGTGTCCTAATTTCAATGACACCTTACTGAATCACTTCATTTTTGCACATACAGTCTGATTTGTGTCTAATGTAGTCATAGAACCAAAGTGACCTAACCATATTTTAGTGTTGCACCCATCTTCTCTGACACAATTTAACATTTTAGTCATATGTTAAACTCTGAAGCATCTGTTTGATAATAAACCATTAAACACGTGCCAGGAACCTAAGGATTGCCTCTTGAATAAGCATTGCTAAATTGCAAGCCATAATTTAATACTCGTTTGTTAGGATGGTGACCCAATGTTTAATGGAGCTTAATGCTCTTCTGATGCTACTGATTAAATTATGGTGCAGTAGCCCAGTTTCATAATCTACAGTTTGCAAGGAGACAAGACAGATATCCAGACACAGTCTTCACTCATGTCAGTGAATCACTTAACTATCAGGAAAAGGTTTCTTAATTTAAGTTATATTTAAGATACACTGAGTGCATCATTCATTGGAATTGTTTTAAGACCGCTATCTTATTATGAAAAAGCAAAGCACAAATTATTCCTGAACATAAAGCGGGAGGGGCAGGGGTGGAGGAGGGGCAGGGGAATGGGTAAGGGCACTGACCCAGCTTGTGCAATGACTTCATAACATGCAGAGCACTGCCCAGGAAATTTAATGTTCCGGCCAACAAGCATCTCTTATTCATTTTCCTCCACTAGGTTGTTTAATGGTTTGGTCACTGCCTAGATGCAGCTGTGCAAACAATCTTTCAATGTCTTGCCAGCCACCATTGGATTTTAGTCCAAAGCCTCTCTCTCTTTTTCAGTTAGGATGAGGAAGGCTAATAAGCAAATCAAGATTTGCAAACACAGGATTACAGGTTTTCTCAGACAAACAGAATTAAGTATGCCGGCACTAGGAGATTTTGAAAGCATCTTATAAAGTAAATTAGTGAATAATATTCAGTTTTACATATCAGGTCAATGAGCAGGCAACTGAACAACAATACTTTCAAAATAATCTGAAAAAGATTTACCCTTCCCATCTTGTGTAATATTGTAGGTTCAAATTTTCAAGAATGTACTACAGAAATTATGACATTTTCACCAAATGCTTGGGAAACAGTACTAACTAGGATTTCCATTTTGAAATACTTGGAGATAATATTATTGCTTCCCTCAGTGAATCAGTTGCTCACAGCAGCCTTAAATGGTGCAAAATTGCATATGGGCTCCTTCTTCAGAGTAGCACTATCATACTATGAACAGAAGATAAGTAAAGAACAACAGAGAATATACACTGAAATGTAAAAGTAACAACATAAATATACTTCTGCTTGAATACTACTTGCACTATCAGCGACCATGCAAGAATGTATGACTGTCATAGAAAAAGAGTGAAGGACAAATTAAATGCAAGACACTAGCATTAATGCACTATTAAAGCTGAAAAAAATAAATCAACCCCTCCCCCCACAAACAAAATCCCTTCACAAATCAGGAAATTCCCCCATATTAAGATTTCTCTTGTAAATGTAAGTCAACCAGGTTGCACATCCAAAATATAGGTCCAAGTCCTACAAAATATGCATGAGTTTAAGTATATGAGAGACAAGGTTGGTGAAGTAGTATCTTTTACTTAACTAACTTCTGTGGGGAGAGAGACAAGCTTACAAGCCACACAGAGCGCTTCTGCACGTCTGGGAAAGGAATTCCAAGCAAAATGCAAGATGGAACAGATTGTTTAGCATAGCTAGTTAGCCCTTATTGTAAGGAACCATTCAAGGTAGAGCGGCCTCTTAACATCTCTGCAGACATAGGACAAAAAGGGAAGGTAAGTGGATTACAGATCGTTATAATAAACCATAAATCCAGTGTCTCTCTTCAGTCTGTGATTTTTGGTATCTAGCAGAGTAATAAATTTAAGCTGCCAGGCTTGTCTTTTGAAAGTGTTGTGCAGATTTCCTTTGAGGATGAAAACTGAGAGGTCAGGTATAGACTGACTGCTCTGTGAAAAGTGTTCACCCACACGATAGGCAAACGATAAAAGACAAAAATATCCTATGTGAGTTGATTTGAGTGTGTAGTTATTGTCTGGTTTCACCCACGTAATTGTTGTTGGGGCATTTAGTGCACTGGATGAGGTATACCATGTTGTTGTGATAGGCATGTGTAGGATCCATGGATTTTGAAAGGTGTATCATGGGGAGTATTGATAATTGTAATAGTGGAGATACATCTGCAGTTTTGCATCTGTTGTTATGGCAGGGTTTGGTGCTGCTTTGAGTTGGCGTGTCCTGGTCTGTGGGGAGCTTGCTTCTGATCATGAGATTGGAGGAGTTGTCTGACGGCCAGAAGTGGGGGTTCAGGAAAGAGCTATTTCAGAATGGGGTCCCAATCGAGTATGGGTTGTACTTTGATTATATCACCCAACACTGGAACCCCTACAGGGTAAGTGAGAACTAGGGATGTGTGATCAGAGGGGGTTTTATTTCTGCATTGAAGCAAGTTCTCTCAGGGTATTTGGGTGGCCCATTCCATGAAGCAATCTACTTTTCTGGTAGTGTCTCCTTGTTTGGTGAAGATAGTTTTAAGCATGTTAAGGTTTATATCCTGGACTTTCTCCTCAGAGCATATGCTGTGGTATCAGAATGCCTGGATGTAGATAGCACATTTCTGGTTGTGTTTGGGGTGGTACTGGATCTAGGAAGGTAGGTGTGGTGATCCATAGGTTTCTTATATATGGTTGTCTGTAGGATTACATTGTTGAAGGTGAGTGTGGTGTCCAGGAAGTGGATGCTAGCATGGGTGTGTTCCAGAGAGAGAATAATAGATGCATGGTGATTTATTGAAGTTGTGGTGGAAATCTATGAGGGAGTGTAAGCCATCTGTCCAGAGAATGAAAATATCATCCATGTACCTCAGGTATATCATTGGTTCTGTGGTGCATTTGTCCAGAAATCTTCTGCAAGGAGGCCCATGAAGAAGTTGGTATATTGGAGAGCCTAGTATCTATGGCTCTTCCCTTGGTTTTGACAAAAAGCATTTGTTGTTGAATGTAAAACTGCTATGGGTGAGGATGAAATGAATGAGTTTGGCGATGTGTTTGGGGTGGATATCTGAGGGTTGTCCATGGGGTTTGTAAATATTTGAGGCAGGCAGCTATGCCGTCATTGTGAGGGATGTTGGTGCAAGGAGGAAGGTGACATCCATGGTGGCAAGGATGGTGTTCTCAGGGAAGTTGTTAATATTGTGGAGTTTGTGGAGGATGTCAGTTTTATCCTGAAAGAAGCCGGTCCTTTGTATGAAGATGGTTTCCGTGAGCCCAATATTCCTTCAATAAGGGTGCCATGGCCAGAGATGATGGTCTTCCTGGGTTCCCTTGCTTGTGTATCTTGAGAAGCATGTAGAAGGTCCCTGGGGTGGGTTCGTGGGGATGAGTTTGTAGACTCTCTTGGAGGACAGGAAGACAGGAAGCCTGCCTCTGCACCCCGGCTGCGCCGCTAATCTCCTCCCGCACCCCAGACCCCTGCTCCAACCCAGAACCCCTCATTCCCAGCGCCACCCAGCAGCCCTCACCCCTGCACCCCAACCCTCTGCCCAAGCCCTGAGCCCCTGCCACACCGCAAACCCCCCATCCCTAGCTCTGCTGTGTCATGGGCATCAATAATTTTCTTCAACTGGGTCCCCAGAAAAATTTTTTGAAAACCACTGCTTTATAGTAAGTGGTGCCAGGGAGCTGTAGGTTGGCCTCATTAACATAGTCATTGTGGTTGAGGACTACAATGGCTGTGTACTACTTCATTGGGGGAGGGATAGCTCAGTGGTTTGAGCATTAGCCTGCTAAACCCAGGGTTGTGAGTTCAATCCTTGAGGGGGCCATTTAGGGACGTGGGGCAAAAATTGGGGATTGGTCCTGCTTTGAGCAGGGGGTTGGACTAGATGACCTCCTGAGGTCCCTTCCAACCCTGATATTCTATGATATGCTAGTCTGCTGGTTTGATCACTATCTGGTGATTAGATTTCAAGGACTGTATGGCTGTCCTCTCGGAGGTGAAGAGATTATGGTGGATGTCATGTCTGTTGAGGATTTTGCAGTCAATTCAATACTCCACTAAAGTCACTGGGACTACTCATGTACTTAAAGTTTTAGAACTGGAAGGGACCTCGAGAAGTCATCTAGTCCAGTCCCCTGCACTCAAGGCAGGACTAAGTATTATCTTGACCACCCCTGACAGGTGTTTGTCCAACCTGTTCTTAAAAATCCCCAATGATGGAGATTCCACAACCTCCCTAGGCAATTTACTCCAGTGCTTAACCACTCTGACAATTAGGAAGTTTTGTATATGTGTGTTTGCATAATCAAGGCCATTGGATGATGACCATCTGCATTGCACAAAAAAACAACAAGATTGCTAAAAGTATGGGAATCTGAGTAGCCAAGGATTTAATAAGCCTATTATCCCAGAATATTCCCAGATTCACATCAGAAAAGGTCTGAGATGCAACCACATCACAATTGAGGAAGCTTGCATTTCTCTCTTGTTCTCTAATTAGAAAATTTCAGTCTTTTGGCTAATCAGTCCCTCATGACCACTTATTTCACTATAATTATGGGAGGAAAAACACTGCATTGATATAATTGAGAAATCATTAAAAACATTTATACCTTGTTTACCTGTTAATTACTGTAGTACATTTTTAAAGTCTTAAACACAGTGTCAAACAAAAATTGTGGAAATATTCAATTTTTTTTCTTTTAACACACAACACACACAAGCCAACATAAAAAAAAGTACTAGACTCTCACAGGATGCATCCACAAATAATTCCAGAACAGTTATAAAATCCATGTAATATTGTGTAGATGATGTTCTCTAAATTCTCACCTTATGTTAGCCAGCAAATACTTAAGCACGTGCATAAGTTTACTCACATGTTTTTGAATGTGGGTCTATATTTACAAGAGTTTTTACTTTCGTATTTGTAAAAAAAATTCACCCTGAAAATGCACCAAACTGGTCAGTGTCATGAAAATATAGGTGTTATCTTGGAATTAAATATAGCATTTACTGGAAATAAAGTTCTGCATAGCGATAGAAAACCTAATACTACCACCAACAAGAATAGATTTTAGGCCTCAATCCTGCAATGAATTCTGAAGATGCAGACCATCTGAGTGGTGCTCATTGCACGATCTGGGCCGCAGGCTTCCATAGATTTCAAAGCACTTTACATAGAGCAACCTATGTTTTCAGAATTCCGTAGGTTCTAGATCATGAGGGTATATAGCTATTTTTTGTTCTCTTAAAATGTATTCCATTTTGTAAAAAACAACAATAAAATAAATTAGCAACCTAAAACCTGACACTCATCATTAAGCATTCTCTAAACATTGTTAAGGAAATCTAGTCCAACATAACACAGGAATTACAGAATCCAGGGATGGTTTTACTTGATCAGGTTTTCACAGTTACTCCTTAACGAAAACGTTGCCATTCAGCATAAAGTAAAAAACAGGCATTTATAGGGAATTAAATTTATTCTCCTGCATTTCAGTTTTCACCAAGCTCCATGATTGCTACATTCATCATCCTGGGACTTATTTTCCTCAGTCATCTTCAGCATAATCTATTTCCATTTGTTGCCTAGCATTCTACAGGCAAGGGAGCCTCTTCTTCCCCAGCTATGCTGCCATGAGATTTGTATATCTCTATCACTATTGGGGGAGCTGGCAGCAACCCCTACACTTAGGTTGTCTAGTTTTCCCTTATAAGAAGATTTATGCAACCATTGTTTGCAGCAGGCCTTTGGTTTTTGTCAGGGGAAACAGTACAGGGCTAGGGAACACCTTTTCCTTGTCCTGTGAAATTCCATTTAGCTTTTACAGAGATATAAACTGTTAAAAATTGCCTTTTGCCCACTTCCTGTGCTCAGATATTTTTAAAAGTATCATCAATAAAAATTAAGATGATTTTGACAAAGCTTCAATTTTGTGCTGTTGTGTATGTTCAGAGGAGGTCTGGATTTAGGAGTAGGTTCTTTAATTACAGATGTATGTGGGAGTTGGAAGTTTTATTTTACAACTATTTGGAAGGCAGTTGTATGGGTAGGTTAAAATGAGGAAAAACTGTGCTTTACAACTTTGCCGTGCTCTGAAGATTAGAAAATGTCCTTTGATTTATAATTCAATGTTCCCTTTATTGTAAGCAGTGTAGTTGCACATTTCTAAATGTTTTGGGTATTTCATGTGGAGGAGAAGCAAACCAATTTAAGTGTTACTCTTAGAAGACTAGTGTTGTATCAGCCTTTTAACATTTCATTAAATAGTAGACCCTTCACTTTAATAGAGAGAAAAATTTATCCTTTTGTCTCAAATATTAAAGATACCCAAAGCCTTAAAGCCAAATGAGAGGATCCAGTTTCCAGATTTTAAGTTTTTAAAAATCCTGAATGCACAGAAACATTTTATTAATGGTTTCAGTTGTTAGGCAATTAAAAATAACTTTACAGAGGAGAATGACACTCAGTTTATTCAAGCCAGTAGTCAACACATTTCACAAGGTAAACAGCAGGATGTATGTGACACTGGTAGACCAGGTGCCAATTCATGCCAATGCCCCAGCCTCACTGAACACTGACAGATGTGTAGCTGGAAACCAGGCTCTCTTATCTCTGTGTTAGCATTATCAAAATAAATATTAGATGTTAAATTGATAAGAATGTGTTTAGTAGTTTATAAAATGCTTGTAGGATGCTGCATGTCTTGTTCTCATTCAACTATACCCATGTTATAATGTAACAGCAACCATTTGCATTGTATATAATCCTGTAACTAAGTAACCCATCAAATGAGAAAAAGCCTTGTGTAATGCAAATTATGGTCTCTTACAAGAAGATGTTAAATTCTGTTAATTAAACACAAATGAGCCATTGTGTAAAATCAAGGATCAAAGACTTCCTCCCCACTCCCACCCTCCATGAAGAAGGGGCCTGTGTGGGAACTGTTGCTGTTAGCTTGGTTTCTGGGAGAAGAAGTTATAAATATGAACACAAGAAAAATTCTTCATCTCTGGACAGTTTGGATTCTAACAGGCAGAATAACCGAACGAGAAGACTGAGATCCCCAGAGTTACTCTGGGTAGCCCTAGAAGATTTTTGGGAAACTGTCAGAATACTAATATCTCTGCTACCTTTTGAAAGTATAGATGACTCACCTGCACATATATTTTTACCTGCTTTAACCTCTCAATAAACTCTCATTCCTTTTTCTTAGCTAATAAACCGCTAGTTAATTTATTATAGAATGGAGATCTAGGATGCAAGGCAACCTGGGTGAGTGACTGGTCTCTTGGGACTGCTTGCAACCTGAATATTTTGTGATTTTTGGTGTAAGTGACTATTTATCACATAAACAAACTTGCTTGGGTGGCAAGATAGATGGAAGCGTCTAAGGGGACTGTCTGTGACTCCATTAGAAGACTATTGTAGTGCTTTGGGAGTTCACATTTGGTACTAGGTTGGTGAAATCTAATTACAGAACATACCACTGGTTGTGGCATCTGACCTGCTTTTGACAGTCTGCCCTGAGATATGCACTCATGGTCATGAGCCAGTCCATACAGTGTGACAATGTATTTTAAATTGTAATCACAACTGGTATTTTTGAACCTGGCACCACTGGCTGTCATTCTGTTAAGAAAGGGCATCATGATTAAACATGTTTCAAGCATCTTTTAATAAACTTACCTTAAAATGTTAATATTTAAAGATGAGTGTTCAAAGAATATGTTAAAAAAAATCAACCACTATAGACCTTCCTTTAATGCTATTGTTGACCAATGTACGACCTGCTTTAGTTTTGTTTTAACAGTCAGAAGTGTATTGTAAATTGTAACTTAAACATTCAACCTAGATATTAGCTTGTTTTATGATACACTGAAAGAACTTCAATGTGTTTAGACTCACACATACCTGCAGTAGGGGTTTTTTTGACTGCCCATGTTACATATCTCACACTTCAGTAAGATGACAGCCACCGGATTAAGAAATGCAAACTGTAATTAAAATACTAATGTTAAAAAAAAAAACCACACACCTTACCTTATACAGTTTAATCCATCTAAAAAGGGCTTTGTTTACTTTGAGAGTGTACTACATGCTAGGTGGTTGCAAGCCCTCCACAGCTGAAGCAGATTTACTCTCGGTGAGCATATCAACATTCCACTAATATTAATGGGAGGCTTGCATACTCACTAGGAGATATTTGGCCTAACCCTTGTGTACAGCCATAATGTATACAGAGCAACTTTTGAGGGGTATATGTGGATGCATAAATGGCACCTCTGTCCTCCTACTTCTGAGCCTACTTAGTTCTGGGCTGGTTGCCACGGTGAAGCAACTAGAGAAGCACCTTCTATGCCCCCTATACCAGAAGCAGAAAGGAGGTGATGAATGAGCCTCTCTGCTAGCTCTCCACCATCAGAGGATTCCCCTACAATGGGGTGATCATCCCCAACAGATTATACTGCCTTTAGAGATAAAACTGCTAAGAAGACTGTATAAAGCAGACACAAGATCTAATTTCATAGTGTTTGGCATATGGTAAACATGCTTCATAGTCATTTTCTGTTGTAGATAATGTTTATTTAAGTATGAATGTTTACGGTTTCTCACAGAGTGGACTGGGACCTTTAGGAAGGAAATGCTGCAGCCCATCTGTGTCCCATTAACAGGCTTGATGGGGCTGCATAAGAGGACAGGTATTCCCCATAAAGAGCCAGAGGAAGCAGTAAATAGAAGCTCTGGCAGACAAAAGCTGGAGTGAGTAGAACACTATGACTAGGAGAACGGTTGGGGCTTGGAAGGCAGAGCCAAAAGGATGAGCTTCAGCTAGAGGTACTGGCAGACAATAAAGAAACTATGACCCAGCTCAGGAAGGAGGACTGTAGCTCCCCACCTCAGGGCAGAGAGAGACTTACCTAATGCAGCATCAGGACAGCCAATATGTGTCAAGACTAAATAAATTAGACCCCAGAAGGGGAGTTGTTTTAATTACCTTTGGTCTGTGATCTTAAGTTTTTGAAGGGAAATTGAAGCAGGGAACTGCAGAGGGACCTCTGGCACCAACAGGCACTCAACAGACATCTGGCCCTCTTACATACAATATTATAAAAATGGTGCATAGTACATTGAGAACATTTTGCATTATTTATTCATTTTAATTAGTATGTTAAAATTTGTTTCACCACATTTTCTACGGAACTTGAAAATTATTCTGATTAATTATTTTGTGTGAGCATCACAGTAGAATATACAGTTTTTCCTTGGTCTCAAACTATACAATGACTTCACTTCAAAATTCCTTTTAAAATGTTTTCTGAGTCTGCCAGTAAATGCTTTTACCAAGAATATGTTCCTTTTAAGAGCTGTACTGATCCTCAGAAATAAAAGCTGAAACTGAGAAGGCTGCTGTTATAGAAATGTCAAAGTTCACTAAACACTTGCTAGAGAGTGTTCTAGAGGATACCATTCCACATTTTGTATTATTCTTTGGCGCATATATATACACACCAGATAGACTCGAAGGATCCATTAGTTACATTTGAAAAGTTTTTCTTAAAAAAAAATATATATATATTTAGTTATATATGGTTATGCTCAAAGGTATTGGTGACTGCTTGGATCACAAACTTCTTTGCGATTGGGTGTGAATGCATCCTTCAATAAACATAAATGTCAGTATAAATTAATGAGAAGCCCCTCTCCTATGACAAAAGGGGATTGTGAACCCGCCCAGGAGTTTGGACAGAGTAGACAGAGGGGTTTTGCAGCATACGGGGGGCGGGAGGGAGGAAGAGGGTGCATGTGTATTCAACACAACACAGAGACAAAAACTGGAAGACACACAGAAACAGGCAGGTAGCCAGAAGGAGCAGCTGAACGCATGGTGTCTGACCCCGAAAAAGGTTTTTGGCTCATGAGTGCAGGCCGAAAAAGAGTGTTCTTGGTGCTGTGAGCAAAAGAACCTGTTTCCTGCTATATGTATTCAGAGACACAGGATTTTACGTGCATATAAACAAGACTGCATCAAAGAAAATACCAGACTCCATCAATTTCTGCTTCCAACTGGAATGTCCCCACGACCCCAAATTTTGACTCATCACACAGGTCAAAAAGGGGTAGTATTATGTGAACTACATAAACTCATGTTTTCAAGCCCTGTGCACTCTGCAGCAAGCAGGATATAAATTCAGTAGCTAGAAGCCCCAGCTCTCCTCCAGATGAGTGTGGTGCATCATATTAACTTCTGAGGGGGACACACATTTTTATTACAGCTTTACGTGAATTCTGAAACAGGATTATGTTTTATCAGTACAAATTTGTCTCCATGAACAAACATTAAATTAGAACCCAATGGATCTACTCCAATTTACATCTAGTGGCACTCCATGACTATCAATTGTTCACAAAGCTCATCTATGGGGAAAAAACACTTATTACTCTTACCCTTTCTTCCTCCCTCTACTGATTTCATCCACCTGTTATGTACTGCCTTAATCTAGATCATAAGGGACTATTTTTTACTACATATCTGTACAACTCATAACACAGTGAGGTCCCAAAGTGTACATCCACAATACATTAATTATGAATGATAAGTGTTTTCTCTCATATTAAACTCAGGATAACAACTAAGCAGGTGGCAAGTTGCAATGACTTCTGCTTTGCCAAGAAATGTGCACACCTTTTATTTTTGTTACCCATCACCCTGTCTGCATGTTTATCTCATCTGTTCCGTCTTGTCTTGTCTTTTAGACTGCAAGCTCTTTAAGCCAGGGATACTTGTTATAATGTTGATACAGTATTTCACACAATGGAGCCTCAACATATTTGATCTCCACACACTAAGATTATTTATTAAATATAAATACTAATAAACTCAATATGAGTCTCAGTTTTAGAATATTTATCAATTCGTTTTACTCAAATTTTCTGTTTTCAGCATGTTGCAGAATTGAGTGTCTACACAACAGTACAGTAAGAAGTTGTCAGGGATTTTCACAGCGGGGGCAGAAAGAAGTATGGGGGTTTTGGTGCTCAAGCCACAATTGCAGCTTTTAGTACTGGAGAAGTTGTATAAAAAGCCAGTCAGCTGCAAACCAGCTGAGCAGCGAACAGCACAGCAGCTAACAGAAGGAGTTTACCTGGGGAGAGCCCACTGAGGCTTACATCTTCCGGATTCTCTGAATAATTACTACAACTCCTGAGGAAGCTCGTAGAAGGAAGGTAATATGGATGGGGGGTGTTCAGCTGTTGTGACCTTCACTGGATGTGCTGTGTTTGTCTTTCTTCCACAGGACAGAAGCGACTTTGTCTGTACAAAGTGCAAGCTGGTCTCCATATTGGAAGAGAAGGTTCAAGGTCTGGAGCAACAGGTATCGACCCTGCATTGCATAAGAGAAACTGAAGATTTCCTGGACAGATGTCAGGATATGCTTCTACGGGCACAAGGTTCTGAAGATTCAGAGCAGGCTGCACATCGGGGACAGAAGGATGGTGAAGAAATTTGGCATCATGTGACCTCCAGAAGAAAAAAGGGGAACATCCATGTACCAGCAATGCAGATACAGGTAAGTAACTGTTTTCATGTTCTCTCCACAGGTACTAATGCGGAGAGTAGACCAGATGATACATCTGAGGGAAGGGAGCAGAAGGAGACACCGCCGATTGGAAGGCATGAGATGCACTGTCCTAGGGTTGGGGGTTCCACGACCACCGCTCCCAAGAGAAGGAGGCGGGTGGTGATGGTCGGGGACTTTCTCCTCAGGGGGACTGAGTCATCTATCTGCCACCCCGACCGGGAAAACCGAGAAGTCTGCTGCTTGCCAGGAGCTAAGATTCGCGATGTGACGGAGAGACTGCCGAGACTCATCAAGCCCTCAGATCGCTACCCCTTCCTGCTTCTCCATGTGGGCACCAATGATACTGCCAAGAATGACCTTGAGCGGATCACTGCAGACTACGTGGCTCTGGGAAGAAGGATAAAGGAGTTTGAGGTGCAAGTGGTGTTCTCGTCCATCCTCTCCGTGGAAGGAAAAGACCTGGGTAGAGACCGTCGAATCGTGGAAGTCAACGAATGGCCACACAGGTGGTGTCGGAGAGAAGGCTTTGGATTCTTTGACCATGGGATGGTGTTCCAAGAAGGAGGAGTGCTAGGCAGAGACGGGCTCCACCTAACGAAGAGAGGGAAGAGCATCTTCGCAAGCAGGCTGGCTAACCTAGTGAGGAGGGCTTTAAACTAGGTTCACCGGGGGAAGGAGACCAAAGCCCTGAGGTAAGTGGGATACCGGGAGGAAGTGGGATACCGGGAGGAAGAATGAGCAGGAGCGCATGAGAGGGGAGGGCTCCTGCCTCATACTGAGAAAGAGGGGCGATCAGCGGGTTATCTCAAGTGCCTATACACAAATGCACGAAGCCTGGGAAACAAGCAGGGAGAACTGGAAGTCCTGGCAAAGTCAAAGAATTATGATGTGATTGGAATAACAGAGACTTGATGGGATAACTCACATGACTGGAGTACTGTCAGGGATGGATATAAGCTGTTCAGGAAGGACAGGCAGGGCAGAAAAGGTGGGGGAGTTGCACTGTATGTAAGAGAGCAGTATGACTGCTCAGAGCTCAAGTATGAAACTGCAGAAAAACCTGAGAGTCTCTGGATTACGTTTAGAAGCGTGAGCAACAAGGGTGATGTCGTGGTAGAAGTCTACTATAGACCACCAGACCAAGGGGATGAGGTGGACGAGGCTTTCTTCCGGCAACTCGCAGAAGTTACTAGATCGCACGCCCTGGTTCTCATGGGAGACTTCAATCACCCTGATATCTGCTGGGAGAGCGATACAGCGGTGCACAGACAATCCAGGAAGTTTTTGGAAAATGTAGGGGATAATTTCCTGGTGCAAGTGCTGGAGGAACCAACTAGGGGCAGAGCTCTTCTTGACCTGCTGCTCACAAACCGGGAAGAATTAGTAGGGGAAGCAAAAGTGGATGGGAACCTGGGAGGCAGTGACCATGAGATGGTCAAGTTCAAGATCCTGACACAAGGAAGAAAGGAAAGCAGCAGAATACGGACCCTGGACTTCAGAAAAGCAGACTTTGACTCCCTCAGGCAACTGATGGGCAAGATCCCCTGGGAGAATAACATGAGGGGGAAAGGAGTCCAGGAGAGCTGGCTGTATTTTAAAGAATCCTTATTGAGGTTACAGGGACAAACCATCCCGATGTGTAGAAAGAATAGTAAATATGGCAGGCGACCAGCTTGGCTTAACCATGAAATCCTTGCTGATCTTAAATACAAAAAAGAAGCTTACAAGAAGTGGAAGATTGGACAAATGACCAGGGATGAGTATAAAAATATTGCTCGGGCATGCAGGAGTGAAATCAGGAAGGCCAAATCACACCTGGAGTTGCAGCTAGCAAGAGATGTTAAGAGTAACAAGAAGGGTTTCTTCAGGTATGTTAGCAACAAGAAGAAAGTCAAGGAAAGTGTGGGCCCCTTACTGAAGGAGGGAGGCAACCTAGTGACAGAGGATGTGGAAAAAGCTAATGTACTCAGTGCTTTTTTTGCCTCTGTCTTCATGAACAAGGTCAGCTCCCAGACCAGTGCACTGGGCGGCACAGCATGGGGAGGAGGTGACCAGCCCTCTGTGGAGAAAGAAGTGGTTTGGGACTATTTAGAAAAGCTGGATGTGCACAAGTCCATGGGGCCGGATGCGTTGCATCCAAGAGTGCTAAAGGAGCTGGCGGATGTGATTGCAGAGCCATCGGCCGTTATCTTTGAAAACTCATGGCAATCGGGGGAAGTCCCGGATGACTCAAAAAAGGCTAATGTAGTGCCCATCTTTAAAAAAGGGAAGGAGGACGATCCTGGGAACTACAGGTCAGTCAGCCTCACCTCAGTCCCTGGAAAAATCATGGAGCAAGTCCTCAAGGAATCAATTCTGAAGCACTTAGAGGAGAGGAAAGGGATCAGGAACAGTCAGCATGGATTCACCAAGGGCAAGTCATGCCTGACTAATCCAATTGCCTTCTATGACGAGATAACTGGTTCTGTGGATGAAGGGAAAGCAGTGGACGTGTTGTTCCTTGACTTTAGCAAAGCTTTTGACACGGTCTCCCACAGTATTCTTGCCAGCAAGTTAAAGAAGTATGGGCTGGATGAATGGACTATAAGGTGGATAGAAAGCTGGCTAGATTGTCGGGCTCAACGGGTAGTGATCAATGGCTCCATGTCTAGTTGGCAGCCGGTATCAAGTGGAGTTCCCCAAGGGTCGGTCCTGGGGCTGGTTTTGTTCAATATCTTCATAAATGATCTGGAGGATGGTGTGGATTGCACTCTCAGCAAGTTTGCAGATGACACTAAACTGGGAGGAGAGGTAGATACGCTGGAGGGTAGGGATAGGATACAGAGGGACCTAGACAAATTGGAGCATTGGGCCAAAAGAAATCTGATGAGGTTCAACAAGGACAAGCGCAGAGTCCTGCACTTAGGACGGAAGAATCCCATGCACCGCTACAGACTAGGGACCGAATGGCTCGGCAGCAGTTCTGCAGAAAAGGACCTAGGGGTTACAGTGGACGAGAAGCTGGATATGAGTCAACAGTGTGCCTTTGTTGCCAAGAAGGCCAATGGCATTTTGGGATGTATAAGTAGGGGCATTGCCAGCAGATCGAGGGACGTGATCGTTCCCCTCTATTCGACATTGGTGAGGCCTCATCTGGAGTACTGTGTCCAGTTTTGGGCCCCACACTACAAGAAGGATGTGGAAAAATTGGAAAGAGTCCAGCAGAGGGCAACAAAAATGATTAGGGGACTGGAACACATGACTTATGAGGAGAGGCTGAGGGAACTGGGGATGTTTAGTCTACGGAAGAGAAGAATGAGGGGGGATTTGATAGCTGCTTTCAACTACCTGAAAGGGGGTTCCAAAGAGGATGGCTCTAGACTGTTCTCAGTGGTAGCAGATGACAGAACAAGGAGTAATGGTCTCAAGTTGCAGTGGGGGAGATTTAGGTTGGATATTAGGAAAAACTTTTTCACTAGGAGGGCGGTGAAACACTGGAATGCGTTACCTAGGGAGGTGGTGGAATCTCCTTCCTTAGAAGTTTTTAAGGTCAGGCTTGACAAAGCCCTGGCTGGGATGATTTAATTGGGGATCGGTCCTGATTTGAGCAAGGGGTTGGACTAGATGACCTCCTGAGGTCCCTTCCAACCCTGATAGTCTATGATTCTAAGGAATATGCCTCCAGTTCCCCTTTCAGTTGGGACCACAGGAGAAAGGGGCTTGAGTTTTATCTGGGAGGAAAAATGAAGCCTGATTTTCTAACTACCTGTACCAGCAACTTTTGACAGCAATCAACCATCTCAGTCTTTTCATGGTCCAGGCACAAGAGATAAGCATGTTGATGTTTTGGCTAAACATTAATATTTTATATTCCAATAGTGTTCAAAGATCCCATCCAGGACTATCAGGGCCATTGTGCTAGGCACTTAACATACACATAAAACATAGTTTCTGTCTCAAACTACAGCAAAGTAGTTAATGCTGACATTTTAACTGATCATCAAGTTTCAAATTTAATATCTCATTGAGGTAAACATGTCCAGTTCTCAACTTTACTTTTTAATAATTTCAGGCTGTTTGGAGATTCAGGTAGACTAAGCCAACCGAGCGTAAACCAATACAATCTTCACAAGCATAAGGGAAAGAATGTTTGGGTGGGATTTTTTGAAAACACTTTGCGTTGCTCTAACTCTGCTCTCATTGATGTTAATGGGAAAAAAATTAATTGACTTCACTAAATGCACACTTAGGTCAATGCTGAGTGCTTTTGAAAATTCCCATTCCTACATATTTTAGAGGAAGCTTGGATTTTGCAATAGCACCCTGGATTCTGGGGCCAACTTCGCGGCAGTACAAAGCATGAGGTCCTGATCATGGTACTATAAATGAAAAGGGAAAAATGCCACCTGGAAATGTAAAGATAAGAGTACATTATAGCTGGTTGAAATTTTTCAAACAAATATGTGCCAGATAAAATATGAGGTTCACCAAAGTATCAAAATTGTTCCAGAGGAAGATGTCAATTTCAACAAAAAATTCTAATTAGTCCATTCAACGTTTTGACATTTCCCTTCCATCAAATATGTATATGGCTACTCTCCATTCTGACAGCCAGTTAGCCTCTGCTAGTGATGAGCAGTGTTATTTGGAGTGCCAAAGCTCCAGATCAGTTGTAAGAAGGAAAAGCGTCCTGCCAGTGCTCAAGCTTCTCCAGTGCACACTTAAATAAGTTCTGAATAAAAAAAGTGCAGCAAGTGAAGTGGTGGATGGAACAGCATAATGACTTAAAACAATTCAAAAGGGCTGCACCTAACATGGAGCACTTGGGAAAGAACAGTTTTGCCTCTTCACTAAAAAAGCATTTTTCCAGCCTGACAGCTTTTAGAAAGGTTGCTAGTTAAGGCATATTGTGTGTTATAATTATCTTTATTTAAAGAAATTCCTAGGTTTAAATGTATCAAACTAAATTTTCCCTCAACTTAGCCTTGCCATAAGGCAGAGCCACTCATGCATGTGGAACTAATGGTCTCTTATAACAAAGAACACTGAAAATACTCTCTAGTATTATTAATGGCTTTTGTATTTTCAAATGTATAAAATGTTTTAATGCCTTATTATTTCTTAGTTTATACAAATTCGGTACAGCGGAATCCAATTAAACTAACATCAACAAGAAATAAATCTGCCAAGGAGAATATAATTTTTGCATACCAAACAAGATATATGTAGAATAATATAATGGAGATGTTTTAATTAGATAGCCATATAAAGAACTTATTAGAAAAGCTTCTTTTTAATAAACAGGAAGGTAGGCAATTAGGACCATTTTCAGTATATCTAAAGATGATAATCTTTTATATACAAAGTTTTTTAGAGCAGAGAACTCTGAGCATTTTCTTGCAGCATAATACATAGTGAGGAATCACTACACTCATCACGAGAATGCTGCCAATTCTGGGGTGAAACACATAGCAACCCTACATGAGAGGATATGAGGGACACAATATGTATAAAAGGAAATATTCAGTAGCAAAAAGTACAGTATTACCCAAATTGAAGTTTGGCTAAAAGAGCAGGTCTAACACCCTTACTCTTCCAAAAGGAGTTACAGGGTCTTTAATATCCAAGAGTAATTAGGACCTAAATTGTATGTGAGCAAAAAAATGGTACCTCCAGTGGTACTGTATGCCATAGCAATATACAGAGGAAAAAGTAACACCTACACCACCATCTCATGCAGCATTTGGATGTTCCTTGGAAATCTACCACATGACTGAATAGATTATAAAGCAATTTCTGCTTTACTAAACAGTTTAGATTTTTAATATATTGAAATATTTGTTCCTTAGCAATACCTAAAACTCTCCATCATATCTACTAGGGGAACTCTGCACCACTGCATGGGTGTAGAATTCAGATCCCTCCGCAGATTTATTTGCTTCCCCGCAGAAAATGACGGGGAAGTAAAGGGAAGCCGCAAAAGCAGTCACATGCCCACATGGTTTCTGGTGCCCAGAGCAGCAGGCTTGGGGACACCTATGGGTGTAGTTTGGGGGGAGCATTGCCCAAACACAGGCAAGGCATGGGGGGCATGCGCCACTGCCCCCCATTTCTGCAAGTGCAGAGCTGCCCAACTGAAGGATGATTTAGCTCTTGCTGCTGACTCTGCAGCTGGATGCTGCCTCCTGGGTCCTAGTGCTGGTCATTCTTCCATTCTGTGTGCTGGGAGCCTTTCTGTTTTCTGTACAACTGTGAGTGCCCGTGGTAGGGCAGGGTGAGGTGGGGCAGGAGAAGTGGGGGAAGGGGAAGGAGGATAGGATGGAGAAGGGGGATGAGGAGAAAGGTAGGGAAGCGGGAGCTCAGCATGCGGCATCCTGTCTGCAGCAGCTGGGACTCCCCCATTAAGCAGGCCCATCAAACCACCACCCAATGAGCTCCCCCCCATACCTGGATAACCCCAACAAGCCCCGCTTACCTGAACCCCCACCCCACTGAGCCCAACCACCTGCAATTAGACCCCCACATTAGCCCCTGTAAAGAGTGTAAGATGGTAACAATATATTTCAATTGTTTTCCTCTAATGGATCCATCTTTAGTTCTGTGATGAACTGGAGCTGGGTGTGCACAGTTTAGGAATTCTTATCATGAGTGCTTATAGGTATGGCCCCATCCCACCAAGTCCCACTCCCTCAGCACACAGCCCCCACACAGAGCCCCACACATTCAGAACCCCTCCCCCCGACTAAGCCCAATCCCCCCACACCCTTCCTTCCCTCCTCACATCAGGGGGAGTTGAACTAAAATTATTTTTTGTGGATGCAGCTCACCCATCGTTCCCACATATTTGAACCAGAATATGGATGTTGAGTCCTAAGCATCACTCCATTGTATCTGTCTGGGGTGTACCATCCTGCAACAGGACCTGTCAGTAAGGGTGGCTCCACATACCTATAAGTAGGGCTTTACCAAATTCATGGTCCATTTTGGTCAATTTCATGGTCATAGGATTTTAAAAATTGTAAATTTCACGATTTCAGCTATTTAAAACTGAAATTTCATGGTGGTGTAATCGTAGGGGTCCTGACCCAAAAAGGAGTTGTGTGAGGAGTTGCAAGGTTATGGGGGGGGGGGGGGGCGGGTTGCGGTACTACTACACTTATTTCTGCGTTGCTGCTGGTGGTGGCGCTGCCTTCAGAGCTGGGCAGCTGGAGAAAGGCAGCTGCTGGCCGGGAGCCCAGTTCTGAAGGCACAGCCGCAGCACAGAAGTAAGGATGGCATGGTAGGGTATTGCCCCCCTTATTTCTGTGCTGCTGCCTTGAGAGCTGGGCCCTCAGTCAGGAGCCGTCACTCTCCGACTGCCCATTTCTGAAGGCAGCAGCACAGAAGTAAGGGTGGCGTGGTAGAGTATTGTCACCCTTACTTCTGCACTGCTGCTACCAGGGCGCTGTCTTCAGAGCTTGGTGCCCAGCCAATGGTTGCCGCTCTCCAGCCACCCAGCTCTGAAAGCAGCACAGAAGTAAAGGTGGCACTACCATGACCCCCCCAAAATAACCTTTGAACCCCCCTGCAAATCCTTTTTGAGACAGGACCCCCAATCTGAGAAACATCTGTCTCCCCCATGAAATCTGTATAGTATAGGATAAAAGCATACAAAAGACCAGATTTCACAGGGGGAGACCAGATTTCAGAGTCCGTGATGCATTTTTCATGGCCATGAATTTGGTAGGGCCCTACCTATGAGCACTCATGATAAGAATTCCTAAACTGTACACACACAGACCCAGTTCATCAGAGAACTAAAGATGGATCCATCAGAGAACTAAAGATGGATATATTAGACGAAATATTTTGTTACCATCTTACATGTTTTACAGGGGCTAATGTTTTGCAACACACCTTTAAAACCTTATTAAGCTTATTACTTTCTAGCTCCTGACCAGGATGACTTCATTTCAAAAACTGGCACAAGTCCCATTATGAACATTTAAATCTTTAATAACTTATTCTAATCTACATGAACATTTAATTCTGAATGGAATTCAAATGAAATATTTTAAAGTTTAGTGAAGTCTATAAAGAGTTAAAAAATAAAATTATTTTTACTAGATGAAGCAACTGGATTAAGAAAGCACAGAGAAAATTTTAAAAAATATATCACATATGCAACAGCGAAATGGCAATAAAAAAGAGGCATGCAACAGTTTTTAAGTTGGCCTTACAAGCTCCCTCTGAACTCCAGTTTACTTCCCATCTGCCCCATTACAGTAAATTTAAGGGGACAACATTAGGGCCTCATCCAAGCCGACTGAAGTCAAAGATCCTTAGAAAGCTTGATTACATGAAGGAACTACGTATCACCTCTGTACAGTTAAACAACTGTGCTGGCTACTTCTTAAGTATCTTAAAGTGCTAACTAAACTATGATAATGCAAATGTACCTATATACTGCAATGATAATATTAGGAAACTGCAATATTGATTTTTTTAAAACCTCACATATTTGGAAGCCACTTTCATTCCAGAATTTGCAGTATATGGATATTTTTAATTGCTGGTGTGCCTTGAATTTGAGAATTCTACAGCAAACTCTGATATGCAGCAATCAGTTCTTTTAGAGGTCCATAGTCTCATTGTAATTCTTCCAATATGACAAAAATTTTGATTTTGTAACATTTACCAATATGAAATTCTGCCAAGGCAGTACTTTTGCTACTTTTAAAATAATACAAAACAGAGCATATGCTTAGGATTTCTAGTTAATTAACAGTGGAACACAGCATCCTGTAAAAGGTAGACCTAGTTGTTGACATGTACGAAGTTTACTAATATAATAGGAGTGAAAAAAAATCAGAGATGTCTCAAGATAACATTTGTGCTTCCTAGCAGTTATTGCATTTAATTCTGTCTTAGTTATTGAAACCAATATAATTTAATTGAGCTGAAGCTTGTATGTATGTAAAGTTATGAGAATACTAATTTTTCATTTGAAATGTGGAATAAAAAAAATCTGCCTTCTCAACACAGTCCACAATAATATTATTTTCAGTTGAAAGAGGCTAGTATATTTCAGCATATTACAAAGCAAATGTTCATACCTTTTTCAGGTTGGGTATTGTTTTACTTTTTATATTAAATATTAATAAAAGATTGGACCAGAATTTATTGTTATTCTATTTTATTGGTCATCTGTATTTTGAGTAAGAAAGATTCCTTTCAGTTATCTAATCTTTTTTTTCAGTCAGTACTTTTAAACTCTCATATTTCTAAATGAAATTTTCAGTTATTCTATTATGCACCAAATGCCTGACCTTGCAAAGTGCAGAGTGCCCTGAACTCACATTGTTAGGAAGATAATCAGAGTTCATGGCACACAACATCTTGCAGAATCAATTCTCTGAACCAGAATTTGTCATAATTCAAATGCACAGGGTTCCATCTAACATATGCCATCACAGGAGTCACATTCTACCTCAAAAACACTGCCAGCAACCCATGGGTCAGATTGCTGCATTGTTGTCATTTTTTTAACCCAACTTATCCAGGCTTACTCATTCAGAGGCCATCAGACTCATCTCCTTCCAAACCTGGGACAGAACTTGCAATTCCACAGTTCAATTTAGCTTACGGTGATATAGAATAGCTTGGATGAAGAGGACAAAAAATTAATTGAGGCTGAAATAAGTGAAGATGGTTAATAAAAATTATTTCTTAGACTGAATGCCAAAATAAAAAAAACCTCACTGATGAGACTACCATATCCTGACTTTCAACAGTTTAGCAATTGATTAGAATCTCCCCTCCATTTTCCTTACCAAACCCCACCTGCTATCTTACAGTGAACATTAGATGCTAAATTGGATATATTTTTATAGAAAAGAAAAATTTTCTTTTGCCCAAAATGTTTCATTGTCAAATACTCTTGTAATTACTGCAATTCTAAGTGAATGTCCAAATGCTAATGTTGGTATAGCCTCATCTAAACCAAGAAAATTATTATGAACTGTGGTGCTAAAAAACAACAATTTAGGGGAAACACAAATTTCAGGATGACTGAAAGTTTCATAATTACAGAAGCTTTCTTTTCTTTTGTAGAGTTGTTTACTACGATTTCATGATAACTTGCATGCATATGCAGATATTACCCTAACACACAATTTGCTAAATCGTATGCTTAAAGCAATGTTGAGAAATTGGAATGAAAAGTCAAAGAGAAACCTGAATCAAACACCTTTCTCTGTTATTAAAAGTCTACCTCAAACCTTAGAGACTTTCCCAACAAAAACTTCCTTGAAATAGATGACATCTCCACAAAATGTTTAATCTTAGATAAAAAAAAATTCATCAAAAATGTTCCAACCCACTCTATTAAGTGTTATTTTGCTGCACAGTCCAAGAATAAAAGATTATAACGGAAGAAAGAAATCCCCGAAACAGTAGAGCCAAATGTGTTACTACTCTGGATATGCACAGTACTGAGATTACTGATAGTGTATAAGTAGATACCATTCATACTAGCAGTCAGAAATTGCAAAGGGTCCATTAATACCATTCAACTTCATGTCTATTGAAAACCAACATTCAGAGCCTGCTTTCTTTGCAAAGTATTAGGAAGAGCGGGCCAGCTTGCACAGTCTTGATACTATGCTTCATTGAAGCACTTCAAATCCACATGGCATGAATCCACACCATTTGCAATACAAAAAATATATACCCTACTACCATATTAAATCTAGGTCTTCTTAAATACAGGTACTACTGGAGAGCTAAAAGGGCTAATTTACTGCATTATATCAAACAGCAACTTTCTTGATTTTTCTCCCCCTTCCCCCTCCATCTCTTCCCAAAACATTTATCCAAGTTGAACAACCATTTCTGCTGATGCTACGATTTTTTGAGATGAGTGTACGTGCTGCTGCACATCCGTTAACTAATTTTTGTAATAATTTAGTAACTTAAAAAATACCTTGGGAACTAATTTCACTTAAGAAACAGAGCAGCAGATGTCTTTTCTAGTGATCATCAGGGTGTATTCTCCTCCTTCAGGACCTTTCCCTTGGTTTTTGGGCCAGCTGAATGCAGGTTTATCCATTCCATTTGACATTTGTTCTCATGAATTCACACAAAGGAGCTCATGCTTGTCTTCGTACACATCCCACAACAAAGGGATCATTTGAAGCCTGCACTACATGCAGAGGTATAACTAACTTCTACTGGACTGAAACCAACCACTTTTTACTCTCCCAAGCAAACTTCATTTATGCACAGATACAACTGCACATGTTATTTTAGACAATGGGACAATGACAATGAGGGACAATGAGCACATACGCAATACCTATATTGTCCCCAGCTCTCTCTCTCTCTCTCATGCCAAAGCTACAGAGAACTTTCTGAAGATCAACGACGGTTAGGACAGCACAGATGTACTTGCAAAGAGTTCAGGAGATTAAAAGGGAAATTGTTGTTGCTATGGTATTTGTTCTGAAACTACAGATATGTCTAAAAAGATTTCTTTATTTAACTGGGACTAATATATACAAGCCTGTTATTTTCTTAAGAGAACAGTCCACAATAAATTAAAGTAGCAACAAATCTAGAAGCCAAAGTTGGTAGCACAGCAACTTAAGAAATAAGAATTCACTTACTTACTGTACTCTACTCCTGTCATTTCAACCCCCATTATTGCCACATATATTACTGCACAAAGAAGAAACTTAGTATTTGTTTTTAGATCTATATATGGCAAGCCATATTGCAGAAAATATATTTTCAAAAGTTTAATAGATAATATTTATCATTTCTTGATTAAACCTGTTCTAAGTTGATTGTATGTATATCATTATCATTATCATTAAAAAACAGCACACATATTCCACTCCAAATACTTTAATACAACAATATTTTAAGTTTCTACAGCATGAACTAAACAGAGGAATCTCTTCATCCACAAAATAAACCTTACCACCACTGGATAAAAATGGCAACTGTTTAACAACCAGCAATTTACTACACAACAATATAAGACAGTATTGAAAAATACTCTATTCATAGAAACCACAAGGATAATTTAATTATTCAGAATATAATCAGAGAACCATGTTTAACATTTTTACTTTTCTACATATACAAAACATGCCAAGGGTGGTCAGGACTTCTTTTTAGCACCTTACTAAAAGATAGCCTATTTGGCAGCATTGCATTTTAACACCATGCAGGGGAATGGATTCAATACAGACTCAGAGGGAAGAATGCCACCTAGTGAATCACCAACACAGTCCTACAACTCTTCCTATCCCCCAGAAATCTCTCATCGAAAAAATGTATCTGGCCTGACCTCAATGACGGGATCACAGCACTAGATGGCATAGGTGCAGATTTTGTTCATCTTTATTAACTGCATACAGATTATCAGGGTGAAAGGGAGGGGTGAGGAGAGAAGGACCTATTTTAAAATAGCTCACTGACAACTGTAGCACTTGTTGACTTGTTAATCATGTTAGAGTCAGAATAAAATGAATAATAAATATTACTGTCTATCTTAAATTGTAAGAGTTCTGCATTGTAAACAGTCTTACTTTGTGAACCTCATTGCATGAGGTCATTGCAGACCCTTGCAGGTCCACAAGGGTACTCCAGGGGGTCCGCGGGCCCCGCTGATCAATTCTTCCCACTCCCTCCCTACCAGTGCCTCCTGCACACCAGGGAACAGCCCTTTTGAGACAGCCTGGCTAGTAATCTGACCAGATCTGAGCTCCAGTCTAGAGGATCTGTGGCTAGAAATCAGTAAAATACTAGCAAGTGATTTTGTATGGCATCCAAAATATGAAGATGGCAAATAAGTTTCATATGCATTTCCTAGGGAACCTTATTCAGAAATGTGCTCTGCCTATGTTGCTCTAGCTGTTTTGCAGGCCAGGATGAAAAATGTTTTCAGCAATACACCCTCCAACATATGCACTCCCAGCATCCAAGCAAGACAATCAGTGGGGGTTGGGAGAGTGGGGAGGGCCAGCCAATCAAAGTGGGGGAAAAACCCCAGAGGTACAGTGCCCAGTGGAAGTTGCGTCCCGGAGGAGTGCCCTGCTTTCCCACCCCTAGAACCAACCCTGAAAGCACCTGGGTGCCTTAAGTGGCAGGATATCACTGAAGCCAACAGGAGCTTTCCCAATGACTTCAATAGGAGCAACTGCTAAATCATTAAAATAATTTATTTACATTACAACATTTACACTTTAATTTAAAGTCTGAATAAGCTCTTAGTAGATTTACTATTTTACTTTATGAAGCCAATCTACTTAGCTTAAACATAGAGGAATAACATGAATATGCAGCACATGGCAACCCATGGTATTAGAATAACAGTATTATACAGCTTAACTACAGAGTAATCTGGTGTGCTCTTTTATATTAATTAACAGTTTACTTGGAAATTACTGCCATATGGTATGGTAGCAGAAGTTAATTACGTAAAGCCCAATACTGCAAGGACACTCTCTGTGAGGTGCTGACCTTCCTCAAACTCCATTGAAGTAAATGTGAGTTCAGGGTGCTTAGCACCCACCAGGATCAGACCCATACTTATTTTCAAAGAGTATGTTCTGTGAAGGCAGACAGAACATGAAAGGCTGGATTCTCTGGCCCACTAAGGACTTAACACGGCTGGATATAGCCAGTGGAGAATTCCCTTTATGTAGAAAGAAAAGGAGTACTTGTGGCACCTTAGAGACTAACCAGTTTATTTGAGCATGAGCTTTCGTGAGCTACAGCTCACTTCATCGGATGCATAGCATATCGTGGAAACTGCAGAAGACATTATATACACACAGAGACCATGAAACAAAACTTCCTCCCACCCCACTCTCCTGCTGGTAACAGCTTATCTAAAGTGATCATCAAGTAGGGCCATTTCCAGCACAAATCCAGGTTTTCTCACCCTTCCCCCCCCCCCCCCCACACATACAAACTCACTCTCCTGCTGGTAATAGCCCATCCCTCTTTGAAACCTCTCTTTATAATGCGCATGATAATCAAGGTGGGTCATTTCCAGCACTAATCCAGGTTTTCTCACCCCCCCCCCCAAACACCCCCCTCCAAAAACCACACACACAAACTCACTCTCCTGCTGGCAATAGCTCATCTTACAATGTGCACAGCAATAATCCAAGTTTAACCAGAACGTCTTGGGGGGGGTTTGTAGGAAAAAAACAAGGGGAGATAGGCTACCTTGCATAATGACTTAGCCACTCCCAGTCTCTATTCAAGCCCAAATTAATAGTATCCAATTTGCAAATGAATTCCAATTCAGCAGTTTCTCGCTGGAGTCTGGATTTGAAGTTTTTTTGCTTTAAGATAGCGACCCTCATGTCTGTGATTGCGTGACCAGAGAGATTGAAGTGTTCTCCGACTGGTTTATGAATGTTATAATTCTTAACATCTGATGTGTGTCCATTTATTCTTTTACGTAGAGACTGTCCAGTTTGACCAATGTACATGGCAGAGGGGCATTGCTGGCACATGATGGCATATATCACATTGGTGGATGTGCAGGTGAACGAGCCTCTGATAGTGTGGCTGATGTTGTTAGGCCCTGTGATGGTGTCCCCTGAATAGATATGTGGGCACAGTTGGCAACGGGCTTTGTTGCAAGGATAGGTTCCTGGGTTAGTGGTTCTGTTGTGTGGTATGTGGTTGTTGGTGAGTATTCGCTTCAGGTTGGGGGGCTGTCTGTAGGCAAGGACTGGCCTTTCTCCCAAGATTTGTGAGAGTGTTGGGTCATCCTTCAGGAAAGGTTGTAGATCCTTAATAATGCGTTGGAGGGGTTTTAGTTGGGGGCTGAAGGTGACGGCTAGTGGCGTTCTGTTATTTTCTTTGTTAGGCCTGTCCTGTAGTAGGTGACTTCTGGGAACTCTTCTGGCTCTATCAATCTGTTTCTTCACTTCCGCAGGTGGGTATTGTAGTTGTAAGAATGCTTGATAGAGATCTTGTAGGTGTTTGTCTCTGTTTGAGGGGTTGGAGCAAATGCGGTTGTATCGCAGAGCTTGGCTGTAGACGATGGATCGTGTGGTGTTGTCAGGGTGAAAGCTGGAGGCATGTAGGTAGGAATAGCGGTCAGTAGGTTTCCGGTATAGGGTGGTGTTGATGTGACCATCGTTTATTAGCACTGTAGTGTCCAGGAAGTGGATCTCTTGTGTGGACTGGACCAGGCTGAGGTTGATGGTGGGATGGAAATTGTTGAAATCATGGTGGAATTCCTCAAGGGCTTCTTTTCCATGGGTCCAGATGATGAAGATGTCATCAATATAGCGCAAGTAAAGTAGGGGCGTTAGGGGACGAGAGCTGAGGAAGCGTTGTTCTAAATCAGCCATAAAAATGTTGGCATACTGTGGGGCCATGCGGGTACCCATAGCAGTGCCGCTGATCTGAAGGTATACATTGTCCCCAAATGTAAAATAGTTATGGGTAAGGACAAAGTCACAAAGTTCAGCCACCAGGTTAGCCGTGACATTATCGGGGATACTGTTCCTGACAGCTTGTAGTCCATCTTTGTGTGGAATGTTGGTGTAGAGGGCTTCTACATCCATAGTGGCCAGGATGGTGTTATCAGGAAGATCACCAATGGATTGTAGTTTCCTCAGGAAGTCAGTGGTGTCTCGAAGGTAGCTGGGAGTGCTGGTAGCGTAGGGCCTGAGGAGTGAGTCTACATAGCCGGACAATCCTGCTGTCAGGGTGCCAATGCCTGAGATGATGGGGCGCCCAGGATTTCCAGGTTTATGGATCTTGGGTAGTAGATAGAATATCCCAGGTCGGGGTTCCAGGGGTGTGTCTGTGCGGATTTGATCTTGTGCTTTTTCAGGAAGTTTCTTGAGCAAATGCTGTAGATGCTTTTGGTAACTCTCAGTGGGATCAGAGGGTAATGGCTTGTAGAAAGTGGTGTTGGAGAGCTGCCGAGCAGCCTCTTGTTCATATTCCGACCTATTCATGATGACAACAGCACCTCCTTTGTCAGCCTTTTTGATTATGATGTCAGAGTTGTTTCTGAGGCTGTGGATGGCATTGTGTTCTGCACGGCTGAGGTTATGGGGCAAGTGATGCTGCTTTTCCACAATTTCAGCCCGTGCACGTCGGCGGAAGCACTCTATGTAGAAGTCCAGTCTGCTGTTTCGACCTTCAGGAGGAGTCCACCTAGAATCCTTCTTTTTGTAATGTTGGTAGGCAGGCCTCTGTGGATCATTATGTTGTTCAGAGGTATTTTGGAAATATTCCTTGAGTCGGAGACGTCGAAAATAGGATTCTAGGTCACCACAGAACTGTATCATGTTCGAGGGGGTGGAGGGGCAGAAGGAGAGACCCCGAGATAGGACAGCTGCTTCTGCTGGGCTGAGAGTATAGTTGGATAGGTTAACAATATTGCTGGGTGGGTTGAGGGAACCATTGCTGTGGCCCCTTGTAGCCTGTAGTAGTTTAGAAAGTTTAGTTACAAAAAGAAGGATTCTAGGTGGACTCCTCCTGAAGGTCGAAACAGCAGACTGGACTTCTACATAGAGTGCTTCCGCCGACGTGCACGGGCTGAAATTGTGGAAAAGCAGCATCACTTGCCCCATAACCTCAGCCGTGCAGAACACAATGCCATCCACAGCCTCAGAAACAACTCTGACATCATAATCAAAAAGGCTGACAAAGGAGGTGCTGTTGTCATCATGAATAGGTCGGAATATGAACAAGAGGCTGCTCGGCAGCTCTCCAACACCACTTTCTACAAGCCATTACCCTCTGATCCCACTGAGAGTTACCAAAAGCATCTACAGCATTTGCTCAAGAAACTTCCTGAAAAAGCACAAGATCAAATCCGCACAGACACACCCCTGGAACCCCGACCTAGGATATTCTATCTACTACCCAAGATCCATAAACCTGGAAATCCTGGGCGCCCCATCATCTCAGGCATTGGCACCCTGACAGCAGGATTGTCCGGCTATGTAGACTCACTCCTCAGGCCCTATGCTACCAGCACTCCCAGCTACCTTCGAGACACCACTGACTTCCTGAGGAAACTACAATCCATTGGTGATCTTCCTGATAACACCATCCTGGCCACTATGGATGTAGAAGCCCTCTACACCAACATTCCACACAAAGATGGACTACAAGCTGTCAGGAACAGTATCCCCGATAATGTCACGGCTAACCTGGTGGCTGAACTTTGTGACTTTGTCCTTACCCATAACTATTTTACATTTGGGGACAATGTATACCTTCAGATCAGCGGCACTGCTATGGGTACCCGCATGGCCCCACAGTATGCCAACATTTTTATGGCTGATTTAGAACAACGCTTCCTCAGCTCTCGTCCCCTAACGCCCCTACTTTACTTGCGCTATATTGATGACATCTTCATCATCTGGACCCATGGAAAAGAAGCCCTTGAGGAATTCCACCATGATTTCAACAATTTCCATCCCACCATCAACCTCAGCCTGGTCCAGTCCACACAAGAGATCCACTTCCTGGACACTACAGTGCTAATAAACGATGGTCACATCAACACCACCCTATACCGGAAACCTACTGACCGCTATTCCTACCTACATGCCTCCAGCTTTCACCCTGACAACACCACACGATCCATCGTCTACAGCCAAGCTCTGCGATACAACCGCATTTGCTCCAACCCCTCAGACAGAGACAAACACCTACAAGATCTCTATCAAGCATTCTTACAACTACAATACCCACCTGCGGAAGTGAAGAAACAGATTGATAGAGCCAGAAGAGTTCCCAGAAGTCACCTACTACAGGACAGGCCTAACAAAGAAAATAACAGAACGCCACTAGCCGTCACCTTCAGCCCCCAACTAAAACCCCTCCAACGCATTATTAAGGATCTACAAACTATCCTGAAGGATGACCCAACACTCTCACAAATCTTGGGGAAAGGCCAGTCCTTGCCTACAGACAGCCCCCCAACCTGAAGCGAATACTCACCAACAACCACATACCACACAACAGAACCACTAACCCAGGAACCTATCCTTGCAACAAAGCCCGTTGCCAACTGTGCCCACATATCTATTCAGGGGACACCATCACAGGGCCTAACAACATCAGCCACACTATCAGAGGCTCGTTCACCTGCACATCCACCAATGTGATATATGCCATCATGTGCCAGCAATGCCCCTCTGCCATGTACATTGGTCAAACTGGACAGTCTCTACGTAAAAGAATAAATGGACACAAATCAGATGTTAAGAATTATAACATTCATAAACCAGTCGGAGAACACTTCAATCTCTCTGGTCACGCAATCACAGACATGAGGGTCGCTATCTTAAAGCAAAAAAACTTCAAATCCAGACTCCAGCGAGAAACTGCTGAATTGGAATTCATTTGCAAATTGGATACTATTAATTTGGGCTTGAATAGAGACTGGGAGTGGCTAAGTCATTATGCAAGGTAGCCTATCTCCCCTTGTTTTTTTCCTACAAACCCCCCCCAAGACGTTCTGGTTAAACTTGGATTATTGCTGTGCACATTGTAAGATGAGCTATTGCCAGCAGGAGAGTGAGTTTGTGTGTGTGGTTTTTGGAGGGGGGTGTTTGGGGCGGGGGTGAGAAAACCTGGATTAGTGCTGGAAATGACCCACCTTGATTATCATGCGCATTATAAAGAGAGGTTTCAAAGAGGGATGGGCTATTACCAGCAGGAGAGTGAGTTTGTATGTGTGGGGGGGGGGGGGGAAGGGTGAGAAAACCTGGATTTGTGCTGGAAATGGCCCTACTTGATGATCACTTTAGATAAGCTGTTACCAGCAGGAGAGTGGGGTGGGAGGAAGTTTTGTTTCATGGTCTCTGTGTGTATATAATGTCTTCTGCAGTTTCCATGATATGCTATGCATCCGATGAAGTGAGCTGTAGCTCACGAAAGCTCATGCTCAAATAAACTGGTTAGTCTCTAAGGTGCCACAAGTACTCCTTTTCTTTTTACGAATACAGACTAACACGGCTGTTACTCTGAAACCTCCCTTTATGTAGGACAGCGTTTTTCAAACTGGGATCTGCAGACCCCTGCAGGTCCACAAGGGTACTCCAGGGGGTCCGTGGGCCCCGCTGATCAATTCCTCCCACTCCCCCCCTACCAGCACCTCCTGCACACCGGGGAACAGCTATTCAATGGCATGCAGGAGGCGCTGAGAGGAAGGGGGAGGAGGGGCATGGGAAGTGCTTGGGGGAGGGGACATAAAGAGGTGGGGAAGAGGAAGGGCATGGGTGGAGCAGGGTCGGGAAGAGGTGGGGCCTTTGAGGAAGGGATGGAGTGGGGGCAGGGCCTGGGACTGAATGAGGGGGTTGGGGATCCACAAAAAAATTTAAATCAAAATGGGGGCCCTCAGGTTGCTAAAGTTTGAGAACCACTGGTGTAGGGGGAACCTGCTGCGATTGAAGGCTGGGACTTGGCTCCTTCACCTCCAGCCATCCTCCTAACCCTGCTGTATGGGAAGGGTGGGATGTGATCAGGGCATTCCAGGATTGAGGTGAAGGAGTGTGGTAGACCAGAGCTTCATAACACCTTATCCCACACTGGCATAAGGCCCACAGTGAGAAGTGGAAGCTCCAGGAAATGGCTCCATGCCCTCAGCAGCCCAGCTGCAGCAGATGTTACAGCAGGCCCCCATACTGGTCCTATTTACTTACACCAGCGGAGCAAGTTAGAGCAGGCTCCCTGGGGCTGGAATGCCAAGGAGCAGGGAACTGAAACCTTCTCCTCTACATGTGAGCACAGCTTCAATATAGTGAAGTATCAGGACCAAAAAATCCTTTTCTTTTTTTGCAAATTACAGCTGAACAAATACCATTCTCAAACTCTCGCTTTAAAAAAAAAAAAAAAAGTGAATCTGAACTAGAACAGAAGAATGAAGAAAGTAACAAGAACCTGTGAAATATCCTGAATTTAGCTTTTTGAATATTTAAAATTAATTTAACAATCTTATGATATCTTTTAAAACAAAAACCAGGCATTTTGAGATGTGTTCTATTGAGTTTTTCTTGTTATCCATTAAACTTTTGGCTGTGATAGTTTTCCTTAAAAAAAAAAAAACACCTAAGAGGATTCAGTTTGACTAATAAGTACCATACTAGTACAGTTCCTTGATTTGGGCCTAATACAAATGGGCAGCAGGTTTAAAACAAATAAAAGGAAGTTCTTCTTCACTCAGCGCAGAGTCAACCTGTGGAACTCCTTGCCTGAGGATGTCGGGAAGCCTAGGACTATAACAGGGTTTAAAAGAGAACTGGATAAATTCATGGAGGTTAAGTCCATTAATGGCTATTAGCCAGGATGGGTAAGGAATGGTGTCCCTAGCCTCTGTTTGTCAGAGGGTGAAGATGGATGGCAGGAGAGAGATCATTGATCATTACCTGTTAGGTTCACTCCCTCTGGGGTATCTGGCATTGGCCCCTGTCAGTAGACAGGATACTGGGCTGGATTGGTCTGGATATTGGATATTGGTCTGACCCAGTATGGCCATTCTTATGTTCTGATTTTAGTTCTAAAGCTAAAATTAACGAGGTAAAAGAAAAAATGTTAGATTACAGCTTTAGTTGAGGTGATAATGCCAACATGATTTAATCAAAATAAAAATGTCTTTAAAAATATATGCAGTGTAGCTGTAGCAATGTTGGTCCCAGGATATCAGAGAGACAAGGTGGGTGAGAGAATATCTTTTATTGGACATCTTCTGTTGGTGAGAGAGACAAGCTTTCAAGCTTACAAAGAGCTTTTCCTTCAGGTCTTGGAAATGTACTCTGTTTCACAGCTAAATACAAGGTGGAACAGACTGCACAGCATAAGCAGTTAACAGATATTGTAAGGGACAGAAGTTGGTCCAGTAAAAGATATTACCCCGTCCACCTTGTCTCTTAAAAAAAAAAAACGCGCACACACACACATATAGTCAAAGTTTGAAGAACCAGCTGCAGACATCTCTTCTTGTGATACATTTTACTTTCCTCCTGGCTACACACAATCAGATCATGTCTGAAAATGAGGAACAACACAGGCTTGCTTGCTTCCTTTGAAATCAGTAACAAAAACATCCATGGATTCAATGTGAGCAGAACTGCGCCCAATAGAATGTCCACCACTGAGACATACAGACTAGCATCCACAATCCAACTGAATGTCACTGAGATTTGGTAACGATCGGTGGTTCTTGGAAGCAGACACAAGTTTGAAGCAACTCAGCATTTGCGGAATTTACACAGTGAACATGTACAATTAATTATTAGTGAACTAATATTAGAAAGCATGCTGCCAAAATTCCTGTAAAATAGACATTTCTAAACTCTAATATGAAGAATTGATATGGTTCACATGACTTCTACATTTTGCAAGATTGCCATCAAATAGTAAGCCTGTCAAGAATGCTCCATGCCCATTTGTAAATTGTTTGGCTTAGGAGAGCATGCTGTACTGTGTAACAAAACCCAAAATAACTATGAAAGATCAGAACGCAGTACTGCTATGAACACAGCATATAATCGTTGTGGAAATCACTTGAGAAAACATATTGTGAGGCTATGTTTAAACCAACAGATGTTTTAGAAACAGAACAGTATGTTCAAGCAAAATAAAGGTATAACAGGCAATATTAAAAGGCCACTACAATTAGCACATTTACTTTCATGTTGAACAAAATTGCCTCATCCAATAAGACTACCTACCTAGAAGATTAACAACTTATCTAAAGTATGTGCTTTCTGTTATGTTTAAAATATGTTTTTTATTAATTATTTGCAAAGTGGCTGATTCCCATAGCAAAAACAATGTTACCCAACCAAGGGACTTTTAAGCATTGTCGCATATATTAATTTCAACTCAAGATTTGGTTTCGGCTCATAAACCATGGCACTTAAAGCGTCTCAGCCTCTGACTAATATATCTGAATAGATAACCATAACTGATTTAAGTGTCAGCTATCAATGTTATTAAAATTCATAATGTCATAAGGATGAGCAAAAATATTGAAGAGATGCTCACAGAAAGAAAAGAGGAGGTAAAATATGTAACTTTCAGTGATGACCCTTCAGTGCAGTTTTAAAAGTGGAATCCTTTTAAAATGAAATTTGATACAGTAAACGAAACTAAAAAAAGATTAGCCTTTTCACTAGTGTAGGAAACAACTCATTGTTATTCTGAAATTTGCATTAATAAAATTTTCAGAATAGTATCAAAGCTCTAAGAAAGAAAAACATTCAAGTGTTCCTCATAATAAAAAGTCTGGAGTACAGCCCTATTTCATTGTTTTTCAACAACAGCTTTCCTTGTTATGCTTCAAAGTCTAATGGCATCACTTCAAAAGTGAATGGAGTGTTGTATGCACCCTCTGATCTGGCAGAATTTCAATTTGTTTTTCTGAAAGAAACTTTATATTTTAACGCCAACACCATGTAAAAGTCTGACCTGTTCCACACAGGACAATTAGCAATGACCATTTTTCATTGTTGTGCAATACTTGGACTACCTACACAGTCTCACCAATGAATGCAAGATTGCAGATCATGTGTATTTTTCATACCTAGGCAGACTTATTTCCAAAAGGAAAAAAACAGGGAGATTACAATTATTTCTGGTGAACACGTTTTGCAAGTGGGTTATGAATAATCTATTATAATACAAAAAGCCAGGCTGACAACAGTAGACTCTAATGTAAACATTTGTTCATATAAAAATGGCATTACATACAAGAGCTCAAAACGTTTTAAACCAAAGAGTAAAAAACAAATTTAACCTAATAAACCATTGGAGGACATTTGGAAGGAGGTAATATTGAAAGCCTTGTCTATGGGCCAGATTGGTGTCTCCCTCCGTCCCTCCCCACCCTGCAACGTAGAAGAGTCAAGGGTGAAAACTTTGTGACTTCCTCCCCAGGGAAAACCACAGCTGCAGGGACAGGACATGGAAATGGGAGCCATACTGGTGGGTGAGTGTGAGATGGAAGGGACACAGATATTAGCAGCAGTATAGCAGATAGTTTGATTAAATTATAGTTTTACTGTGTTTTGATTACTAATGTGTTTGCATGTCAGAGGAACTTTATTCAGGGAAAGCCAAGTCCAAAAATGGGTTTTGCAAAAGTTCTGAAAGTGGCCATATCTATGGTCATTCTTAGTGCTTATAAGAATGAATTCCATATTCCTTGTTCAGCTCCTGTGAAAGTTCTCTCTCCTTCACTCATGAGCCTCCCCATTATTGCTTGACAGTTTCATTGTTCCAGTGGAAAGTAGCTGTCATTGCAGGTAATGGACACAGAAGGATAAGCGATCTTTCTCAGTCACCTAGGCCAGTTCCATGGAGAGATCTGAATATCAGGACAGAGACCTTTAACTGAGCTGACTCCGCATTTAGTGGAAAGCTAGTGCAGAGAAAACTTGGGTGGTATGTTCATAGCGAATGCTGTTGCTACGCAGACAGTGGCTGCATTTTTGCCAATTAGAGTATTTTCAGAATGTGGGGCTTCATTCCTAGATGTAACCAGTTGCAATGATCAGGCCTGGAGATCACAAATGCATGTTTCAACGTAGCCATATCTGTGTTCACTAGGATGTGGCATATTTTTTGCCACCATGGCTCTATGGACAACCAAATACAAGGAAGATTCTAAAAGACTCCTAAAGATAAAGAATTCCTAAAGATGCAGACCATTCTTAAAAGAGCATGTCTCTTTCTACCAGTCTTCTCCAAGTTCAAATTTAGCCATCGTTTTTCCTCAGGGTGCCAAGTATCGAGAAAGCTGGGAGATATGAGATAAAGAGCTGTGTCTCTGAACTGCTGGCACTTTACCCCATGCTGTCTAAATAACCTTCCCAAAGCCTTAGCATAGATTTTGAATAATGAGATAAAGGATTAAACCTGTGGAACTCTGGAGGGGAGGGCTCTAGATTTGGCAGAACAGTTGCCCATGAAACCACTCTGGTTTGGTCTAAAAGGAAAGACCAGAGCCATTTCAGGGAATTTCCATACAGCCCTGCAATTTCTTGGGCCAGGAGTGCTGGGTGATTGTTAAGCATAAAACATAGATCCCTGAAATGCCGCTACCAGAGGGGTGGAAGCCATCTGTCAATTAAAGCACTGCTGTCAGGAGGGAAGGGTGATACCCAGACAAACCCATGCTCTTATGAAAAGGGCTATGGAATCTCTCTTTATGCAGGATAGACAGGGACTCAGTTTTGATGTCTGATCAGAAATATACACACACAGTAACCTATGTAGCACTCTACTTAACTTAAAAAAATTATTATTCTGAGGAAATTAACAGTATTTAATATTAAACACAGTAAAATTAAGAATCTTTTTAATTACTTTCTGCTTTTATTTATTCCACGCTACTTGTCCCCCCACATGCACTGCTTTAAAAAAGATATTATGGATGGAAAAAAATATAGCATTAAAAGCCATGAGAGAAACTCAATACATCAGATTTCAGTTTCTGTTTACTACAAGCGAAGCTACAAGGCAATATTAATCTACTGTGTTCTCTTTTGATATTAAGATAGCTCATTTGGTAAAATATCACAGGGTACCGTTAACAAAGGTATAAGGTTTATTAGATGGTTTAATTTAGCTTTTCAAACCTGATTAACTTTTTCCCCAGCATGGCATCCTTTTTGGGGGACAGGGGCTGGGAGCATTAGATTAAAACTAACTAACACTTTTTGAAAACTAATGAGTCACCATATCAACCACAGTAAATCAAGCTATTGTCAGCAAACTACAGCTATTATAAATATTCTTACAAGGGATATAGTTAATAAAAATATAAGACCCCGCAAAGTGCATCTTGGTGTTTGGAAAGTAATCATAAATCTTGTCCTCAACATTTCCCCAATGCTTCAGAAATCTGAAGTGTATCTGACAGCTCCACTTCTCGAAGAAGTGCATACCATGACTCCCAATAAGAATCATCCATGGAATAAGTCAATGTCTCACAATTCCTCAGTGAAATCCACATACATCCTCATAGGAAAAGGCAGAGGAGTTGATTGACACCAACTTAGTTCAGTGATCCATGAAGGGCCTTTAAGAATAGTCATTAAACATGTGAAAAAGCACACACACAAAAAAGAAGCAGTTTTAAGACATTAAAATATTCCTTTCTTCCATCTTCACCATACAAGACAACATACTGTATGTCGGAGACAGAGAAAAAGCCAATCCTTCTGCTGATCTGACAGCTCCGTGTCAGTTCAGTTATAGTAGATGGGTTAATTTTAAAGTTTGCAAAATATCCATGCTGACACAAGCTGAATGCATTCTGTCCTTTTTTAATTGTGAGTTGTGACTAGCTTATATGGATTCTTCTACTTTTACAGATGTTCACTGGTCATTTGAATGTTGACCAACTAAGTGCTAAGCCAATTCTATAACCACTATGTCTATTTCAGTACTGGAATCCATAGATCATTTGAAAACTATTGGGCCACATTGTGTATACTGGAATCATTAGAAGTTTAAAATCTTATTTGAAGAGATTTTTATCCAGTGAAATATCCATGGACTTCATTCCTATTCCTTGCACACCCAGATCTCCTCCTGAAGTCTAGATATATTACATACTGCTTCTGAGCTTATAATGCTTTACCTACATTAGTTTATCTCCATTTATAATATAGAGCTCAATCCTTTAGTCCTTACTCTAGCAAAATGCCCCTCTTTTGCCTGAAAAAATAATTCCAGATTGGGCCATTTATTGCAAGTGTTGAATTTATACCAGTAAGATTATCATCACATAAATACCAAAAGCAATCATCTGAAGTGTTGCATTCCCCCCCACACACACATACGCATACACACACACCTTCCAGATAACAGTAATCAGTAGGATTTTTTTCCTTTTTTTAAAAAGATTTTGTGCTTTGAACACTGAAAGCTGATCTAAATAACAATTTTTTTGACAAACTGTTGTACTCTCTTGAGACATCTACCCTTAGCAGACACATTCTATAAGGGAACACCTATGTAAAGCAAGCTTGTTTACAGTTTAACAAAATAACCCAATTTCTAAAAAACATTCAAACAGCATTTGATTTCTAATAACGAAGATTCAGTGCAATGGATGCAAACCATGACTGATCGCCATTATTATGAAGATCCTTAATGCATTTTCCTCAGCATTCCACTGAAGTTCTAATGAAATAAGACAGATGTACTAATTACACATTTTATTTCTTTATCTTTTTATAGATACAAATTAGTATCTATTAAACATATGAATATGCTATTTACTTGAGACTTTCTGTAATACTGTTAGTAATAAATGTTTAAAAGCCTTAGGAAAACAAAAAGTGATTGAAGTGATATCAAATGTCACCATCAGATAATTTGTAAAAAATTGCAATACTTTAGAACAGTAATGATGGGGGTGAAATCACTGTGACCACTTCCACTTAACCTTTTCCATTACAGTATTTCCAAACATTTGCATGTCATTATTCACCAAGTACAGTACACCACACCACTATTTATGTTGCTAATTTCTAAACCAAAGAGTTATAAAATTATGTAATTTATCTACATTTTTCTGCTAAGAGAGTTCTAGTCAAATGCTGAAGCTTCTTTCATGAGATGCAATGAACGTGAGCTTTCACCTTGGGTGCCAAGTACAAAAAGAAAGAAAGGGAAGGTTAGAAGTGCTGTATGTCTGTTCACTGAGGACAAGGTTACTTGCATAACTTGGCAGTATCGCCACCCCTTTAATCTCCACACTTCCATGCACTAGAAAACTCCACAATTGTTTCCTACATTCCTTTAGTATGAACACTCAAGAGGCCATTCTATCCTTTTTTAAGGAAATTATTTCACCGCCACCTCCTTGAGTAATTTGAATTTTCATTTCATTCCTACAAAGATTAAACACTTTAACATTACTTTAAAACTTTTAAGTATGTCATCAGTATTATTTGCTCTGCTACTGCAGTTTCGTTGCTAAGGCCTTGTCTACACTAAAGGGAAAAGTTGATCTAAGCTACGTAATTTGAGTTACGTGAATAGTGTAACTCAAATCAAGATAGTTTAGATCTACTTACCATGGGGTCCACACTACACGATGTCAACGGGAGATGCTCTCCCATCGACTCCCCTTACTCTTCTCGATCCGGTGGTGTACAGGAGTCGACGGGAGAGCGATTGATGGTCAATTTAGCGGGTTTTCAGTAGACCTGCTAAATCGACCGCTGCAGCATCAATCCTCCAGTAAGTGTAGACAAGACCAACTAAAGCCAAACTAAATTTTTAGTTTAGATACATTTAAAATCAAGTTTTGCAATGTAAAATTCAAGTATAATTTGTGTTAACCATGTTTCTTTGATAAGCTTGCATGTATTTTTTTTTTCAGACAGATGATATAGTGATCTCTAGACATAGGTTTCAGGATACAAGTATTTAAATAGTGATATAATTTTGAATACTAGATCTTATTAGAGTAATCATAAACAAGCTGGAATTATTTTAATGACTGATTTTACATAGGTGCAGTATTTTCAGGAAAAATATATAATGAATACATCTTACCAAAAAATGTTTAGAAAAATTTGTTGGCATGTTATTACATTTCTAGGGCAGGACTAGAAAATATGATATAGCTACAAATAGACTAAGACCCTCTCTTCCCAAATCTATTAAGCCAAGAAGGGAGAGACTATAACTTGTTTAAAAATCAATAGTGGAGGAAGTTTACATTTGTCCACCCTATTCTAAGGCATCAATTGAGAAAGCTCCCAAATATTCTGTAATCTTTTACTTTTATTGGACTTGAATATTTAAATTAATACTTCTCATGAAATATTTTACAGTTACAAGGTACATACTATCAATATTGACAACTTTCAGCCTGTTTCAATGGCTTTGTAAAATTTGGTTACTCTGTAATTTCTTAGAAGATGAATGACCATGTTATGTTTGTTGGTTTGTTTTTAAATTCTGTGGATGGAGAGGACTTCTGCAGCAGCAAGAAATGTGAGTGTTAATGAACATTATAACTCTGTTTATGGCTATAAACGCCAGTGTGGAATAACTGAAAACATATGCTATGTGCCTCAAATTTTAAGGATGATGACGCTGTTACATTAGTAGGGTGCAACATGCTATGAAGAACTCCCACAATGTAGCAGTTGTTCAAAAGTCATATTCATCCAGTTGTACTGTCTTTATTAAAGGATATATAATACTAGATGTGATTTATTCAAATCACAGCTGCAGCCTAGATTAGAGATACTAAACATTCTGGTTTTTAAATTAGAGTTTTAAAACTGTATCTGCATACAAGATAATATGAAAACATGTCAAAGCTCAATTCCTATCTGGATAAGATTTGTTTTTAAGGGCTTGAGCTGTGGGGTGAATAAATACGGAACGGTTCAATAACGAGTTCCAGGTCAATGTAAATAATGCATCTTAGATCATGACCAGAAAGCTTTAAAACTTTTGCTGGCATCTAGGGTTGAGATAGGCATTGTTTTATACAATGAAATACAATTTATAACAATATATTGATTTCCAATGCTTCATTCAAGGGGGGAGCTTTTTATGGTGCTCACAAGAGATGAAACCCTGACTAAAAATGTACTGATTACATCTCTCACATATGGTAGATATTGCTTAAAGTTTTAATCCTCTGAAGACAAAATACAATGATTAAATCAGTCATCTCTATTAACTAACATTAGACATTATATTAAACTTTTATTATATGAGTCATTTCATATCCCATCTGTCAAGAATAGCCTGAGCTCAAATGTGTAATGTGTTTTTTTTAATTGGACCAGCTAATCTATTTTTTTTAAAAAAAGATTCATTTTCATGCTCAGGTACCAGGAGTTAATTTTTAAAACAATCCACCCGGTTTCCTCCTGAACATAGGTACTGAATCTTAAAGCATGTGAATTACAGTGTATGAAATACATCATCGGTGGGGGGGGGGGGGAGGGTGTTCAACCATACTCCTTCCATTCCCATACAACCATCATTGAGCTGGCAAATACTATGCGCTACAAAGGTAGTGGATTGAGGCGTCAGGCAGCGTTACAACATATATAAGAGCCTTATAATGAGGAAAGAAGGGTGCAAATGACATTCAGTCTCAATAAAAAAAGGGGGACGGGGAAGCCGCCTTAAAAGCCTGGAAGGACCTAGCGTCCCTACTGATGTAAATGGATGGAATTGTGCGGGGAGAGGGATAAGGGAACTGTTGCGCTCCCCGGCTGAACAGCCACCATATACCGGCCGCCTATAAACAAATACTCCACCGGCAGCCAGGGCTGGAGGCGCCCGATCTCTCCCTGTACAGCCAGAGCGGAAAGGGAACCAACCGCCCTCACCCAGTAATGCCAAACATGCCAAGCCCCGCGCCCCACAGCGGACACCAGCCTCCCCGCGAGGACCAGCAAGCCGGGCCGGCGCGGGAGGAGGAGGAGCAGGGGGCAGCTCTGGCGATCCCGCGCTCAGACGGGCTGGGCCGGCCGGCAGAAGTTGTGAAGGGCACCGCAGCAGCGAACCACCGCGGCAGCTCCAGAGCCGAGGGGTGGGAAGGGCCCGTCCCGCGGGCCAGGCAAGTCCCCTGGCCGCTCCAGGGGTGGAAAGAAGAGGCTGGGCGGGGAAGAAGGCGGCTGGCGGCGGCGGATCAAACACCTGCCTGCTGACAGGGGACGATGAGGATGAGACGGAGAGAACTTGATCGCTGTGAACCAGGCTCTCTCCCAGCAGCGCCCCGTCGGCCTCGGCCCGGCTGCGTGGCGGCCGAGTGCGGGGACCCCTGCCGAGCACACCGGGGCAGCAGCGGGGTCAGAGGGACCACTCGCTGCCTCTCCAGCCCCAGAGCTGGCATCTGCCCACGGAGAGCAGCAGCAGCAACCTGGCGGCGGAGGGGCAGCGGCACGGAAGGGCGCTAAGAAATGTCCATCCAGGTTCAGTTAAAGTCTCGAGTGTAGCAGACTGCGCGGGACACGGATCCTGCCCTCCCGGGCTGCGGACCCGGGGGCAGGTTATTTCTCAGCCATCCCACCACACGCCACCAGCTCGCTTTTGGGGGGGGTGGGGGGGGCATAAAACAAACGTGCGTGACACCCAGATTACACGAGCTCGGACACACCAATGCAGGGAAGGCTGCCGAGCCCATAGCAAGGGGGGAGGGAGCAGGGGGGATAGAGACCCCGGGGATACCACACAGCCTGGCCACGCTAGTTACCTTTCATCCAGTCCACCACTTGACTCGGAGACCATTTACTCACGGGTTCCATGATGAGAGCCATCGGGGACCTGGCCGCTGCTTGGGCGGGCGGAGAAGCGCTGCCCCACTCCCCTCGTCCTCCCGGGCAGCCGAGCAGTGGGAGGTGATGGCGATGGGGGGGAGGCGGGAGAAAGGTGGAGGCTGCTTTCTGCTGTAGTAGGTTTTCCAAGAGCCCGCTCGCAGCCCAGCCTCAGCGCCGGAGCCCGCCAGTGGAGGGGACGCCGCCACAGCCCCGCGCGCCTCTCCCGCTCGCCGGCTCTGCCTCCGCGTCTCTCTCGGGGTTTCAATTCATGTTGCTGGCTCGGCGGGGATCGGGGTGGGGGGGGGGGGGGGTGGAAGCTGCTGCACGCTCCGTCGCCTCGGGCCTCCCGCCCCCGCTGCTCCCGAGCGATCCCCGGACTGCTCCGAAGGCAGAGGGCGTGAGCGGCTAACCAGGCACCCGCGGGGCTGGGGCTCAGCCACGGTCTCCCCCCGCCCTCACGGCAGCTCCCCGAGCTCCACGCTTGTCTCTTTCTCCCGCACGGCCGGGAGCCTGGCGGAAATGACGAGCTGCAAATAGCTGAAGGAAAAGGCGAAGCCGCCCGGCTCCGCGCTGGGGAGATGCTGCTGCACGAGGCGCCAGCCGCCGCCGGGGGAAGGCGGACTCTCACGCGCGTGGGGCTAGCCGCACCCGCGCTGCCCCAGTCCCCGGCGCAGCGCGCGCGCACTCCCCGCCCGGGCCGGCGCTGGGGGCGGCCGAGGTGGGAGCCGGAGCGCTGCCGAGCGAAAGGCGCGGGAGGCGGCGGCGCAGGGCACCTGTTTCCACGCGCCCAACTTCTGAGCGCGAGGCGCCGGCTCTGCTCGAGCCTCTGGTTAGCTGAAAGGCAAACCCCCGTCTTTCGCGGGGAGGGGGAAGTAGCAGGAGCTGCTGATGCATCAGGAGGAGGTGGAGGAGGAAATCAAGCCGGGAGGCATCGTGTTCCTTTTGAAAGCGTTTCTGAGTGGGCTCCGGGAGGTAATTGCTGAGAAAAGCCCTGCTGGAAAATGGCTGTGATTTTTAATCTATTCAGATACCTAAAATCCACATGATTGGACTAGCAGAGTGACTGGGACGTCAAGTGGATGGTGGTTTTGCTCCTTCATGCATAGTCAACACGTAATTCACCTGCTACGCCTATACAAGGATGGATGATTTAACTTCAGATAGTTCTGATTTATTAAGACTCAGCCCAGTTCTGCAGACTTTACTCCAGCTGAGTAATGCTCATTTCCGCCACTATTCCACTGGTTTTAATGAGATTACTGGTGTAGTAAGGGACTGTTCGATGTGAGTAAAATTGGCAGAATCAGGGTCAGATTAAGGCAATCCCCAGACTCACCACCACATGGGCTCCCTTTAGTCCGATCCCTGCCATAGCCTTGATCTCCACACCGTCGCACCACTTGGGGTGCTGGTCCTCAAATGCAATCTTCTGGGGGTGGGGGGCTCTACCACCGTTTCCTTTTGAGTAGGCTAGGCCACCTCTGGTCTCCTCCCTACTCCTTGTCTCCAGGTGATCTTGGGTCCATCCAAGAGGAGAAAGGACTCATCCTCCCCCCCAACTGACTGCAGGACTCCCTATGTACCCAGCACCACCCAAACAAAACCAGGATGGGATGGCAGCAGCAAGAGACCTCTACCAACGTGTGTGCTTCTCCTAATCAACCCATATGCAGGAACCCCATCTCCAAGGAGGTAGTAACTCTCCCAACCATTCTTATACCAAGGGGTGAGGTGAGGACCAGCGTTCCTTCTTGGCTGTGTGCAGAACCAATGGCTACCCACACTGAAATGTGACATCTCTGAGTGAAGACTTTCCTACTCTTACTCTATCCCTCCCTCATTCCATCTACACGTTCATTTTCTCTCCCTCCTCATTCATTCCATATCCCATATTTATTATTGCCTACTTTCCACCACTGAGTCTTCCACCTCACTCTGGAGAGTAAGGAGGAGACCGAGAGAGTGAGCTGTAGAGAGAATGCCCACCTGGCAAGGAGCAATGGCAGCTAGGTACCCTACCTTTGTGAGTGGTGGGGTGACAGCAGAGGGGTCTCCCACACAGAGAGATAGGCATGACATCTTGGGTCTCCTCCTCTAGAGAATGGCAGAGATTACAGAAGAGGTCCCCCCTCAGGAGAGTTGGGAGCAGCAGAAGTGGTCCCCTCCCTCCAGCTAGCCAGGGGGCAACCTAGTCCTGCTCATAACAGCGCTGATTTCATTATACTCAGGTCACTTTCAAGGTTTCTTTGTAATTAACAGATCTAGAAACTCTTTTTTAATGAGGGATGAGATTCTGACATCATTACTTGACTGCATAAGCATTACTCTAGGCTTGTCTATAGTGCATAGGCCTTAATCCAGTCCATTGGCAACTCAGTTTTTGTCTAAGAATGGTTTCTTTACTAAATGCCACTAAAACCTATAGTTTTCTGAATCTCAGGATTCCATCTGCAAAGTTTGATTTTAGTCATTTTCCCCTCTGAAAGGGTCAAAAGATGCAAATCCTTACAAAATTAAAGGAAATCGTGGGTTATTGCTATTGTTAAGAATGGTTTCTATTAGCAACTTTTATTCTGAAAGACTTAGAAATGGATATCCAAGTTCAGTCCAGACAGAAACATGGCTTGTAATTCATACCACTAATGTATAATTTACAACATTGTGGCTGAGGAGAGGGGCAATCATTTGCATGCTTGGTGAAGAAGAGTTCAAAAACTAATACGAGTTCAAATATTTCACATTTTTTCTGCAGCTTTTCTGCCCATTTTCTCAATACCCACACGTAAGAGTCCTATAATATATACTTGCAGAATAAACTACAGTTACACTGGGCAAAAGGTTTGCAACATTGGAGAAGACAATAGGTCCATCTCTGACCCTTTACCTCTAGCAGCAGTCAGTATCTGTTGCTTGAAACTGCTCTGACCTAATTATGAAATGGTGAATGGAAAATCCTTCCTTACTAACCTCTTAAGTAAACAGCATATGCTCTGAAGCAAACGACTTGATTACATTTGTTATTTTATCTGGTACAGCTATCATACCACTATTCAGTTAAATCCTGGTATCTTTCGCAAACAAGTAAGTACTTTTAGTGAAGTCAATAGAACTACATGCATGGATTAAAGGAGAAAGATTTGGCCCATTATGAGTGATAAAATTATCCAGTAATAGTATTTAACCTGATGACCTACTGCAGCAGCAAATTCCTCAGCCTGAGAATGTGCTGCAAAAAAGGTATTTTTTTCAAAAATTGTTCTAAATTCATTGCTCAGTTGATTTTATTCTTGTTCTCGTGCTAGGGTAAGGAGTCAAAAGGTGAGACTGATGACTTTTACAGTGACTTTCCCAATCTTAAATATCTCAATCAAATTATTTTTGATGCTTTTCCTTTCCAGGCAATGGTACTGACCCTGCAATCCAATCTACATGCACCATCTTTTTGCCTATTCAGAGCCCTCTTCAATGGGATTCTGCCCAGGTGCAAGGATCCATTCAAGTGCAGATTGTATAATCCTAGTTTTTGTAGTAACTCATCCACTGCAACTGACCTGATACACACAATACTTTAAAATGTTAACATGTATTTTTAAAAGTGTCTAAATTTGTATTTGTGCAGTCACACATGTCAATTAAATACCTTTCCACTTTTAGAGCAGTGAAAATAAAGATAAAAGTAAATCTGTTGTTAAATAAAAATGGCGGGGGGGGGAGAGAAATTTATTTAATGCTGTATTACAAGTCTTAAGTCAAAAGCAGAGGATATGTCTGCTTAGGCTAGGGTGACCAGATAGGGACTGTCCCGATATTTGGGGCATTTTCTTCTATAGGCGCCTATTACCCCACACCCCCGTCCTGATTTTTCACACTTGCTGTCTGGTCACCCTAGCTTAGGTCCTGATGCGGCAAACACTTATGTACATGCTTAATTTTACTACCACAAGCAACTTCAATGGGACTACTCCCAGTAGTAAATTTCAGTAGTAAAATAGAAGTTTTTGTTAGGATTGAGGCTATAGAATGTAAGATGTCTGAAGAAGGGGCAGTCTTTTGTTGTGTTCATAGAGTGCTCAGCACAATGGTCCCCTGATGCTTGACTGGTGTTTTAGGTGCTACTGCAATACAAATGATTAATAATAACAATAATGATGCAAAAGAGAATTAAGGTACTCTTTAGACCTACTGGACCAATGTGACACTCAGCTTTAGGGTGACGGAATTAGGCTCTGTATAGGCACTGCATGGCTGGTCTCTTCAGCACCTTAGTAACTCTTTAGACAAACACTCTCTCAGTTTTTATCTGCTGGAGTGTAAATTATCCTTCACTTTTTATACCTTAATTTTATTTTATTTTATTTTTCTTTTGCATGAGTGAAGCAATACAAATCAAGAGGCTGTCACTGAGCATCTGTATTATTTACATGGGGCCAATCTGCACACTGGCTCTGAGTGATGGATTGCTGAATATATGTGGATTTCCCAGAAATTTCAGAGAACGCTGATGGGGTATATAAGCCCTGCACCTTGTACAATGACAAGTTAAAATCTTTCCCTGGAGTAAGAGAAGGAACTTGTTCTTCCAAAGATATTGTTTCAGATTCCAGCAACAGAAACAAGTTATTCTAAGAGATGTAGTAATAAGGCTAATGGAGATAGCCCCAAAATAGGCAAATTAGCTGGGATCTATTAAACGTACCCAGAGAAAGTATGTGAAAAGTGTAGTATTTCTTTCAAGCAAGGAAAGCTTGCCCATGTTTTGGCAAGATTTGGTTAGGAATTTACTTCAAGAAATACATTTCTTATTCTCTTTCCTCCAAATGTCTTTGAGAACCTGATTCTGCCATCCATACCTGCACTGAGTGATAGCTTATTCTGCAAAGTTTATGGGTCAGATTCTGATGTCCTTAGGTTGGGTAGCACCCCAAGTTTAGTAGGACTAGCATGAGTAACAATACTGAAATCTGCCACCAAATTGATGGTGCACATGGGACTATTTGTGTAGTAAGCTACCACTCAGTACAAGTACTGAGGAGCAGAGTCTACCCTGAAGTAAAGAGGTCCAGCTGGTCAGTGACATTTCTGATTTAATTCTTGGCCTAAGTTCAGTTCTTCTCTTTCCTCCCCTTTTCTCCCCATCCCCTCACCACTCGATTCATCTTTTCCTCCTTTAATGTATTTTAAAGTATTATTTTAATGACAAATGTCATCTTACCCTTTGGATATGCCTTAAATCCATGATCACTTAATATGATATGAACTAATTTTTGAGGATTAAACATTTTAATCTTGATTGTGTAATAACTACTTGATATATTTATTGTGTAATCAGAAATACAAATCATAATCCCCCAAAGGATGTTTAATCATTTAAACCACTCAGGACTCACTTAAGACACTTAGATGAGAAAGGTGGCCCAGGGGTAAAAATTCAAAGACTTCAAACACCTTTCATAAAACAAAAGATCATGGTTTTTAAAAGGATTTAAAAATGAATGACCTGAGTATTTCCCCAAGAAATCCCTATCATTTTAATTAGGTTTCTTCATTAAACAAAAAAGAAACCCTGCCTTTGAATTTGTTTTATATACAGTTTGAGTCCCATCACATCTCTTAAACAGGGTCAATCAAGTAAATTGTGCACTGGGACTTGCTCCATTACTGGCTGTATAAGGAAATAAACAGGTTTAATAGATTTTAGGATCAGGAAGGACAACTGTGAACATCTAAGCCTGACCTTCTCTATAACACAGGCCATACAATTTCACCCAGTCATACCTGCAAAGACAGGAGGGGGAGGGCGGAGGATTATTCTTTTCCATGGTTATACTTGTTTTTGTACCAATATGTATCAATTACTAATCCCTTTCCATATGGAGTTAAGGGTATGTCTACACTACGAAATTAGGTCAAATTTATAGAAGTCAGTTTTTTAGAAATCGTTTTTATATAGTCGATTGTGTGCGTTCCCACACAAAATGCTCTAAGTGCATTAAGTGCATTAACTCGGCAGAGTGCTTCCACAGTACCGAGGCTAGCGTCGACTTCTGGAGTGTTGCACTGTGGGTAGCTTTCCCACAGTTCCCGCAGTCTCTGCCGCCCATTGGAATTCTGGGTTGAGATCCCAGTGCCTGATCGGGCAAAAACATTGTCGCGGGTGGTTCTGGGTACATGTCATCAGGCCTTCCCTCCCTTCCTCCCTCTGTGAAAGCAATGGCAGACAATTGTTTCTCGCCTTTTTTCCTGAGTTACCTGTGAAGATGCCATACCATGGCAAGCATGGAGCCTGCTCAGCTCACTGTCACCGTATGTCTCCTGGGTGCTGGCAGACACGGTACTGCATTGCTACACAGCAGCAGCAACCCATTGCCTTGTGGCAGCAGACGGTACAATAAGCCTGAAAATCATCCTCATCATGTCTGAGGTGCTCCTGGCCGCCTCGGTAAGGTCAGTCAGGAGCACCTGGGCAGATATGGGTGCAAGGACTAAATTAGGAGTGACTCGACCAGGTCATTCTCTTTAGTCCTGCAGGCAGTCCTATTGCACCATCTTATGGTGAGCAGGCAGGAGATGTGGTTGGCTAGCAGTCCTATTGCACCATCTTCTGCCGAGCAGCCAGGAGATGTGGATGGCTTGCAGTCCTACTGCACTGTCTGCTGCCAGCCAAAGATGTAAAAGATAGATGGAGTGGATCAAAACAAGAAATAGACCAGATTTGTTTTGAATTCATTTGCTCCCCCCTTCCTCCCTCCCTCCATGAAGTCCTGCCTGAAATACCAGAGGGAGGGATAGCTTAGTGGGTTGAGCATTGGCCTGCTAAACCGAGGGTTTTAAGTTCAATCCTTGAGGGGGCCATTCTGTGTGACAGTTGTTTTTGTTTCTCCTTGATGTAAAGCCACCCCCTTTGTTGATTTTAATTCCCTGTAAGCCAACCCTGTAAGCCATGTCGTCAATCGCCCCTCCCTCCGTCAGAGCAACAGCAGACAGTCATTCCGCGCCTTTTTTCTGTGCAGACGCCATACCACGGCAAGCATGGAGCCTGCTCAGATGACTTTGGCAATTAGGAGCACATTAAACACCACGTGCATTATCCAGCAGTATATGCAGCACCAGAACCTAGCAAAGCGAAACTGGGCGAGTAGGCGACGTCAGCGCGGTGACGAGAGTGATGAGGACATGGACACGGACTTCTCTCAAAGCACGGGCCCTGGCAATGTGGGCATCATGGTGCTAATGGGGCAGCTTCATGCCGTGGAATACCGATTCTGGGCTCGGGAAACAAGCACAGACTGGTGGGACCGCATAGTGTTGCAGGTCTGGGATGATTCCCAGTGGCTGCGAAACTTTCGCATGCGTAAGGGCACTTTCATGGAACTTTGTGACTTGCTTTCCCCTGCCCTGAGGCACAAGAATACCAAGATGAGAGCAGCCCTCACAGTTGAGAAGCGAGTGGCAATAGCCCTGTGGAAGCTTGCAATGGCAGACAGCTACCGGTCAGTTGGGAATCAATTTGGAGTGGGCAAATCTACTGTGGGGGCTGCTGTGATGCAGGTAGCCAACGCAGTCAAAGATCTGCTGATATCAAGGGTAGTGACCCTGGGAAATGTGCAGGTCATAGTGGTTGGCTTTGCTGCAATGGGATTCCCTAACTGTGGTGGGGCCATAGATGGAACCCATAACCCTATCTTGGCACCGGAGCACCAAGCCGGCAAGTACATAAACCGCAAGGGGTACTTTTCAATAGTGCTGCAAGCACTGGTGGATCACAAGGGACGTTTCACCAACATCAACGTGGGATGGCTGCGAAAGGTACATGACGTTCACATCTTCAGGAACTCTGGTCTGTTTCAAAAGCTGCAGGAAGGGACTTTATTCCCAGACCAGAAAATAACCGTTGGGGATGTTGAAATGCCTATAGTTATCCTTGGGGACCCAGCCTACCCCTTAATGCCATGGCTCATGAAGCCATACACAGGCAGCCTGGACAGTAGTCAGGAGCTGTTCAACTACAGGCTGAGCAAGTGCAGAATGGTGGTAGAATGTGCATTTGGACGTTTAAAAGCTCGCTGGCGCAGTTTACTGACTCGGTTAGACCTCAGTGAAACCAATATTCCCACTGTTATTACTGCTTGCTGTGCGCTCCACAATATCTGTGAGAGTAAGGGGGAGATGTTTATGGTGGGGTGGGAGGTTGAGGCAAATCGCCTGGCCGCTGGTTACGCGCAGCCAGACACCAGGGCAGTTAGAAGAGCACAGGAGGGCGCAGTGCGCATCAGAGAAGCTTTGAAAACCAGTTTCATGACTGGCCAGGCCACGGTGTGAAAGTTCTGTTTGTTTCTCCTTGATGAAACCCCCCGCCCCTTGGTTCACTCTACTTCCCTGTATGCTAACCACCCTCCCCTCCTCCCTTCGATCACCGCTTGCAGAGGCAATAAAGTCATTGTTGCTTCACATTCATGCATTCTTTATTAATTCATCACACAAATAGGGGGATAACTGCCAGGTAGTCCAGGAGGGGTGGTGGAGGAGGGAAGGACAAGGCCACACAGCACTTTAAAAGTTTAAAACTTTAAAACTTATTGAATGCCAGCCTTCTGTTGCTTGGGCAATCCTCTGGGGTGGAGTGGCTGTGTGGCCGGAGGGGCCCCCCCCCCCACCGCGTTCTTGGGCGTCTCGGTGAGGAGGCTATGGAACTTGGGGAGGAGGGCGGTTGGTTACACAGAGGCTGTAGCGGCAGTCTGTGCTCCAGCTGCCTTTCCTGCAGCTCAACCATACACTGGAGCGTATTAGTTTGATCCTCCAGCAGCCTCAGCATTGAATCCTGCCCCCTCTCCTCACGCTGCCGCCACCTTTCAGCTTAAGCCCTCTCTTCAGCCCACCACTTACTCTCCTCAGCCCGCCACCTCTCCTCCCGGTCATTTTGTGCTTTCCTGCACTCTGACATTGTCTGTCTCCATGCATTCGTCTGTGCTCTGTCAGTGTCGGAGGACAGCATGAGCTCAGAGAACATTTCATCACAAGTGCGTTTTTTTCACCTTCTAATCTTCACTAGCCTCTGGGAAGGAGAAGATCCTGTGATCCTTGAAACACATGCAGCTGGTGGAGAAAAAAAAATGGACAGTGATATTTAAAAAGACACATTTTATAGAACAATGGGTACACTCTTTCACGGTAAACCTTGCTGTTAACATTACATACATAGCATGTGTACTTTCGTTGGAAGGTCATATTTTGCCTCCCCCCACCACGTGGCTAGCACCTCCCCGTGGCTAACAGCGGGGAACATTTCTGTTCAGCCACAGGCAAACAGCCCAGCAGGAACAGGCACTTCTGAATGTCCCCTTAATAAAAGCACCCTATTTCAACCAGGTGACCATGAATGATCTCACTCTCCTGAGGATAACACAGAGAGATAAAGAACGGATGTAGTTTGAATGCCAGCAAGCATACACTGCAAAGCTTTGTTCTGCAATGATTCCCGAGTACGTGCTACTGGCCTGGTGTGGTAAAGTGTCCTACCATGGTGGACGGAATAAGGCTGCCCTTCCCAGAAATCTTTTGCAAAGGCTTTGGGAGTACATTCAGGAGAGCCGCAAATGCCAGGGCAAATTAATCATTAAACATGCTTGCTTTTAAACCATGTATAGTATTTTAAAAGGTACACTCACCAGAGGTCCCTTCTCTGCCTGGTGGATCCGGGAGGCAGCCTTGGGTAGGTTTGGGGGGTACTGGCTCCAGGTCCAGGATGAGAAACAGTTGCTGGCTGTCGGGAAAACCGGTTTCTCCGCTTGCTTGCTGTGAGCTATCTACAACTTCATCATCATCATCTTCCTCGTCCCCAGAATCTGCTTCCGTGTTGCCTCCATCTCCATTGAAGGAGTCAAACAACACGGCTGGGGTAGTGGTGGCTGAACCCCCTAAAATGGCATGCAGCTCATCATAGAAGCAGCATGTTTGGGGCTCTGACCCGGAGCGGCCATTTGCCTCTCTGGTTTTCTGGTAGGCTTGCCTCAGCTCCTTAAGTTTCACGCGGCACTGCTTCGGGTCCCTGTTATGGCCTCTGTCCTTCATGCCCTGGGAGATTTTGACAAGTGTTTTGGCATTTCGAAAACTGGAACGGAGTTCTGATAGCACGGATTCCTCCCCCCATACAGCGATCAGATCCCGTATCTCCTGTTCGGTCCATGCTGGAGCTCTTTTGCAATTCTGGGACTCCAGCATCATCACCTCTGCTGATGAGCTCTGCATGGTCACCTCTGCTGATGAGGTCTGCACTCACCTGCAGCTTGCCATGCTGGCCAAACAGGAAATTGAAATTCAAAAGTTCGCGGGCCTTTTCCTGTCTACCTGGCCAGTGCATCTGAGTTGAGAGTGCTGTCCAAAGCGGTCACAGTGGAGCACTCTGGGATAGTTCCCAAGGCCAATACCGTCTAATTGTGTCCACAGTACCCCAAATTCGATCCAGCAAGGCCGATTTCAGCGCTAATCCCCTTGTCGGGGGTGGAGTAAGGAAATCGATTTTAAGAGCCCTTTAAGTCAAGATTTTAAGAGCCCTTTAAGAGTCCTTTAAGCTTCATCGTGTGGACGGGTGCAGGGTTAAATCGATTTAACGCTGTTAAATTCGACCTCAACTCCTAGTGTAGACTAGGGCTAAGTGGTACATTTTTCTCCTCACAAGAGAAGTAGTAGTAATTTAAACACTTTGGAGCCCTTTAGCACTTATATATCCATTGTCTATAGTATTTATAACTAATCTAAAATACTCATGTGTAACTAACTTCAAAATGACAGAATTCAACCCAGGGATGGTAGGGATACATTCTAAATGGAAGAGCAATTTTGAGGCTCAGAAACTGTGGTCCCATGGGGTGACTGTGAAAGCTGACAGACTATGATGTTGGTGCACTCCACCTCCTTTTTAGATGTAAACTAGTTAAATGACAAAAACAAGCACTGAGCACATAGAGAATTTTCAGGCAAAGCACTATTTCAATCATTTTTAAGTTTCATATCCTCTTTGGAGTTATCGTGCTTCTCTTTAAATAATTTGTAGCTAAAATCCTGCCCGTGACAGAAGTATTTGGGCTGCATACATAGTAAGTATCATATGACAGATTAGGAGCTACAGATTGGGTTGGGGGCTCATAGACTCACAGACTTTAAGGTCAGAAAGGACCTTCGTGATCATCTAGTCTGACCTCATGCACATTGCAGGCCACAGAACCTCACTCTGACCTGGGTGAAAATTCCTTCCTGACCCCAAATATGGCAGTCAGTTAGACCCTGAGCATATGGGCAAAATCAACAGGCAGATACCTGGGAACAGTGGCTTCATGGCTCTGGGGGGATAGAACCAGAGAGCTGAAGAATATGCGTCCCTTGAAATCTCTTTGGAAGCTTTTGCTGGTTGTAGCAGTAACTCCCACTTACACAACCTCAGGAGTGGTACTAGAGTGTTGTTGTGACATCAGCAAGGAATTTCATGACAACATAGCTCATGCGAGATGATCAGTGCTGCCCTGGGGAAGAAAGAGGCAAGTAAGCAGTGTGGAGGCTGTGGGCCTTCATAAAAATAATATTGCAGACATGAACAGCCCAAGATATGCAGTTCCATGGCGATGTGGGGCAGAGGGAAAATCCTGCTCCATTTTGAAAGAGAAAATGAGAACTCATGGAGTTTCCTATCCCCTAGGGGAAAAAAAACGCGTAGAGGTAGTATGTGACCATTTATGTTTTCCTTTTTTTTTGGAAGAGGAGAGGCAGCTGTTTCTTTGTTCAACTACCTTTTTAGAATAAGACTACATTTATACTACAGCAACAAATGTACTGCTTGAAACAATAAAAATCCCAAGACAAATATTCATGGAAGTTCTTCTGTGTTAAAAGACTACTACAGCAGATTATAAAAAAAAACAGCCACTAATTATAAACATTGGGTTTCCACACATTAGCATCACAAATGTAAAAAGGCAGCCCACAAGAGTCAGCTCAGAAATCTCATTAAAAATGCAACTTAAAAAGAAATGTTGCAGTTTATTTGTGGTTGTACGTACTCTTATTACCTTTTGAATGTTCATATTGCTTGTCTAACCACAATGGGCAATATCTCTTTAAGTATATTTTTACTGATAAATGTATATATGTGAAAGGATAATTAGCATCTGATCATTTTCTAAACCATTCCAAAAATAAAACATAAATTCTAGAATTGCCTAAGAATGTAGTAATCCAAATTGCAGTACAAAAGGAAAAGAATAATGATATAGCAATATAAAAAGGGCAAAACCACAGTGAGAAGGGACATTTGTCAGTATACTCAGAAAAGTACAATCTGTCTTCCTGGCAAGGAGTACAAGAAGTACTACATGCCAATTCTTCTTACTGACTTCAAGAAGAGTTGCCATATGTCTTCAAAGTCAGAAACCTCCTCTTAAATATAGTATACTGTTTGCTTATACTGTGTGTAGCTGTAGCAGGGATTGGTGGCGTTCACACTGACTAAATTGGAGCAGTTATAAATCTTCTAGTGCCACAAAATAATGTGTCAATCCAGTTTTTGTGGGGTTTGGATATCTGAAATAGGAAGGAGCAATCTGGCTGCTAACGAATAAGGAAACTTCACAGTTTTACTTTGTCTCCCACACCTAACAACTTGCTCTAAAAGTTCTTTTTTAATGGAAAAATCCCCCAAATTTCTCAAGTTGAAGGTGATTTTAGTATTTTCATATGTACACCACTTTATTAGAATGAATTACATGCATTTGCAAATGCAGCATCTCTGTGCAACATTAAATGTGTTTTGATGTTTCTTAATATTACTATGATTAAATATCACTCATAAAGTATCTTAAATGTATATGGTGCTTCATACATAATGCATCATACATTAAGTAGAAGGAATTGCTGATCATGTTTCTGTCAACACTTCATGAACACAAAAGACAGCCATAGAAGAGTGTGACTGATGACAAATTTTGACCACCTTCCCTATGACTAACAAATTGCCTTTTACTGGATGGTTGTCCACAGTCTAGTTATGGGGATCAGGTTTCCACCTGGGAAATGGACACCATCTTGGCCAGACAGATTCCCAGCAATCAGCAATAACACACTTGGGATCTGCTGAAGCTGGTCTCCTTTATTGGGTTGACTTAGACCAGCACTAAAAAATTCAGGAAATGGGAAATATAAGTACCTCTGAATGAGGTTTTGGCAAAGGAGGTGAGTAAAACCTCTAAGCTCTGTTCTTTGAATAAATCTCTTTGAATAAATCTGAGAAATCCCTTAACCTTCTTAATTTTAAAAGGCCTGTTGAAGGCTGGTATCTCACCTACCTAATCTATCTGGGCATTTCAATTGTGCTCCTTACTGTGGTGTCTGAACATTTTATGGAATTAAATGGGTCCACTATGTAGTCAAATTAATACTGATGTTTGGTTCTCTCTCTTCTTCACCCACCTGGGAAGGAAGTGAGATACATTTTATTACTAAAGTTACTATTGTGGAAAAGCTATGAAGAAGAAAGGTATCTTAAGTTTTGTCCAGAAGGCAGTGAGATTCATGATTATACTAAACTTTGGGGGAAGAGAGGTTCAGAGCTGTTGCTCACCCATCAGAGAAAGCTGTGTCTCCCACGCTCATGACTCATAAGGCCTGTTTGCACTGATGTAATGATATTGATGGTTTAAATGTAGACATGCTGCATAGGTGCAGAGTTTACACCACTGCAGTGTAATCTGGTAACATACCAAAATAAACTGTGCAAGTGTAAGACATGGTTTGCATCAGTGCAAAACTTTTATATTAGGGCTTGCACAATGTTGTTACACTGATGCAAATTTCCCTTATGTAGATAGAGCCTCACACTTGCTCCTGAGGAATGCAGCTATCATGAAAGGTCATAGTTACATAGAAAGAGCTGAGTCCCTGAAGTAGCCTAGATTCAGCCCTTTGAGGGTTTTGAAGGACCAGAATCCTGAATTTGGTCTGGTATTTGTTAGGTGGTAAGTGTAACATCTGGAGCCCCAGGATGATGTACTTGCATTGTGTGTGTTACTTAATAGGTGGACTGCTGCATTTTGAACCATACTGAAGTTTTGTGTTCCCCCCGGAGATGCTGATGTTATTTCCAAAAGCAGCACACTGCATTAGTTGAGCCTGAAAGTCACATATACCTGGATCCATACAGCCAAGCTGGTATATGATAGGACAGGGCCTAGTCTCTTGGCCAGTGGTAGATGGAACAAAGTGTTTCTGGCAGCTGTGGCTATTTGAAAATCCAGTAGCAACACAGCCCATGAGGATCCAAAGGCTGTGAACTCTTTTGGCCTCCTTGATTGAGGATGATATTAGAGTTTTGCTTAGTTCTTTGAAGTGTTCTCTTCCCATTAACATTTTGATCAGGTTTAGATGCCCTCAGTTACTATTGATCCCAACATTGATCTTGCTTAGGCACTGGGATAGCTGGGAGATGGTACTGTTAGCATTTACTATGGAAGGTAAGTAGAGTTGCATGCCATCCTCATACTGGAGGTATTTGGAGCCAGAATCTCCTTAAAGGTTGTAGATACATGTTGAAGAGAATAAGAATATGGACAGAGCATTGTATAACTTCACAAGTGAATTCTCTAGAGGTGGAGGTGCAGATGCCCATTACAAACTGTTCCAAGAGGAAGGATCTGAACCAGAGCTGTACATTTTAATTTGATTTTCACTGCTGGAGTTTTGAGGTGCAGCAGTAGCATCTCCTGGGTGATAATATGCAACACTTCTGTGAGGTCCAGCAGTATGGGAGTGAGTGTTTATCCATAGTCCATGCCAAAAGGAAATGATAGTTTTTGCTGCCAGCACCATCCATGGACCGAAAATGAACTTGCCTCAATAGACTAGATATGGAAAATTACACTAAATCATTTTGGTTTTTTCTATCAATTCAACAGAGAGAAAGTGACAGTTCAAAAGGAGAAAATCTTGAGCAGACTTCATGCCTGACACATCCTACTACACTCTGCAAAAATTACCATAACTACCTCCAATAATTAAAGGCTATATTCTACACAAATGTATAAAGCAACATGAAGATATCCCGATTTCCATGACACCTGTCTCATCATTAGCAGCAAGAAATCTTCTATATAACTGCCAATAATCCTGGAGAAACTAGAAGGGCTATATGGTATGAATGTGTCATTTATGCAGTTATCATTTGCTCAAGGAAGAATTAAATCAATTTGTGAAAGACATGATGTTATAGGCTTATATACATACATCTGAAAGGTATAAAAGTCTTAGGGATGTAGTTTTATTTTGGATATTTTGTATGAGATCATATCACTGCACATTGTATTGTAAACACAGCTACAGCACAAATGTACACAATGGGAGTAAAAAGTGATTTTAGAAGATAGCTGACGACATTATATCTTGTATGAGATCATAATTAAACCATTAGTTTGACCAGATGATCCAGTATTGCTATGAGAAATGAGATTAGAGCCTGATGTAATCCATTCAAGTGGAAAGAGTTTGTTAAACTGATTGCAGTAAAATAAGATATTTTTTCTGGACTGGTTTTTTGTTGAGTTGGACATATGGATTTCAGGAGACGGATGTGGCTAACAAATTCTGATCTCTGCATCTACTGTGCCAGATCTGCAAAGATGAGAGTTGTTGGAAAATTGGCCCTACAAATTTACTCTACTTGTGAGATCAATATGAAAGTTCATAAAATGTTAAAATAACCTATAATAACAAATGTTAACAGAAGGTAAGCCAAGTTGCTTTCAATAATGAATGTTATAAACAGATGCAAAAGAACCAGACAGAAAGACTAAATTAGTCCAAACAAAAAGGCCAAGTTGAATAATTTAAGGACTATGTTGAAATCATGCTTGGTAAAAACAGAAAATGTGGAACTAGAAATTAATTAATTAAAGTGTGTTGGATATTAGGCCAAACTGATAGACAAAATAATGAGGGGAGGAGCTATTCCACGCTCCATTCCCTTTGTGGTTCCTTAAAAAAGAACAGATGGAAGAGAAATACATATGGAGGCTACTGGAATAAGTTTCACCAACATGGCTGCTACTCCAACTGCCTCCTGAGACCCCAGGTCCCAAAGGATAGTTTATAGGAGAAGGAGGTTTTTTTGACCTGATGCTTCTCTGCTTTCCCCAGAGAACACACCAACAAAGCCTTCCCCTCCGCCCCCAGCCCCCCAGATTTGAAAGTATCTTCTTTCCCCATTGGTCCCTTTGGTCAGGTGCCAATTAGGTTATTTGAGCTTCTCAACCCCTTACAGGTAAGGAGGAATTCTAGGCTACCCTTAGCTGTATGGTTATGACAAATTTAACAGCAACAGCTCTAGCCCATCTCAGTTAACTTCTTCTCTTTTCCCCAAAAGGACAATTGCCATCTTTGGTACCGTCTAAGAGACTGGAGGGTTTTCTCCCTAAAACTCTCTCCAGCTAAAGGGAAATGGAACAAGAAGTGCTCTTAAAATGAAAACCTTATGTTACATTTCAAATACTTTAATGGTTTTTCCTTCGTTTCTATATCCTTAATAAAAGGTTAAAAAGGATTTTTAGTGGTGTGTTAACCATGGTACTAAGCAGGCTGAGGTCTCTATATACCAAATCCCAAACCTTGTTTAACCCCCAGTCACTGTCCAGCACTAAGTAGTGTTATGGTAACACCTTTGGCCCAGTTATTCCATCTAAATTAAGACAACAAAACCTTTGTTAGATTGCTTCTTTTTATTCAATCTACTTTATAAACTTTCATAAAGTCCTGGTAAAATACAGTAATAGCATCTACCTGCCAATACTTTTGATACTAACACAATAACCTCTGCAGGATTTGTTGCAAAATCAATATTGCCTGTCTTTATGTATATTATAAATTTCCAAATAATATATATTCTCTGAGTAATTCCTGTTTCAAGTATCTTCTCCATGGATGGTGTAAAGCTTATAGGCCTAATGTTTCCAGGGATATTTTAAATACAGATGTTAAACTGTTCTCCAGGCCAGTAATACTCATCCCTTTTTCCAAATAGATTTAAAGCACACATCTGTTAGGCGATTCCAAAATCTTTAGCTAATTCTTTAATAATTTTGGAAAGGCATTACAAAATATTTGGTTGAAACTTAGAGACTGGGAGGTCTCTGGGAGCAGGGTGTACTACTGCTGTCCCCCTGCAAAATGCTGACTGCCTTCCACTCTCATTGAAGCTGCTAAATCAAAACGGGGAATGAGTTTACCATACATCAGCTTTTTGTCTTCCTACCTTTCTAAAATGTCCTTTGAGTCTATGCACTATTAATCTCCTTGACCAACAGCATACTGAATTACTCCACTGGGCCAAATTCTGCTCTGAGTTACATCTGTGTGAATCCAGAGTAATGCCATTATCCTCTGTGGACTTACACTGGTGTAAATACAGAGTACCTAAAAGTGGAATCTGGCACATTGACTTCAACAGAATTATGCTCAAATAACATCAAAATAGTGACAACAGAATTAGGACCCCATTGTGCAACGGTGGTTGTTAATGCCAAGTGCCTTAAAGTTTGTTTTAGAGACCTTTGTTATCACTGTAGCAGTCATGGCACAGTAGTCCTTAATACTTTTTAGAAATTGTTATATTATTTTTCTATTTTGAAACTTTGACCTTTCTGTACAGGATGAGGGATGTAGCAGAAGAATGAATTGTTCTGCTTTTTTCCTCCTAAAAGTCAATTAATTAGGTTTGTCAAACTGTATCACCTCTCTCAAACAGTTCAAGTCTTTCCTGAGAAACCAAGCCAATACTGAGAAAACATATGTTGAAATATTTTGCAAATAAACTGGTATAACAATAATGATTATTTTTGTTCCTTTTGTTTTACTTTTGCAGTGAGAACAAAAAGAAAAGAGTAGTTATGCTAAATACTAGATGATATTTTTAAAATAATTTATTTTTCATCTATACTAAACCCCACAGGTTGCCAATGTTTTTTGTAATGCTTCAAAATGTCTTGCCTTGATAATCATAGAATCATAGAATATTAGGGTTGGAAGGGACCTCAGGAGGTCATCTAGTCCAACCCCCTGCTCAAAGCAGGACCAATCCCCAACTAAATCATCCCAGCCAGGGCTTTGTCAAGCCTGACCTTAAAAACCTCAAAGGAAGGAGATTCCACCACCGCCCTAGGTAACGCATTCCAGTGCTTCACCACCCTCCTAGTGAAAAAAGTTTTTCCTAATATCCAATCTAAACCTCCCGCACTGCAACTTGAGACCATTACTCCTTGCTCTGTCATCAGCTACCACTGAGAACAGCCTAGATCCAGCCTCTTTGAAACCCCCTTTCAGGTAGTTGAAAGCAGCTATCAAATACCCCCTCATTCTTCTCTTCTGCAGACTAAGTAATCCCAGTTCCCTCAGCCTCTCCTCTTAAGTCATGTGTTCCCGTCCCCTAATAAGCAACTAATTCCTCTTATATGAAAACTCAAGATTATTATAATTTGAAATCAAGCGGCTATTCAGGAAGCAATAGAGAAAATTCTGTCAAACTGTAAGAATTGTTTAAATAAATTTTCATCTAATCCATAGAGAGCATAATATCTTACAATATTTAAAAGTTTGATGGAATCCTCATATACAGTTTACATCTTACAAGGTAAGTGAATAGTTAGGGTTGTTTTTTTGTTTTCCCTCACTGAGGAAGTATTAACAATCTAAGATCTAACTTGTGTCTCTCAGGAATTTTCTCACTGTAGGTCCATCATTATGCACAGCCTATTTAACATGATGTTTGAGTGTAGAGAGTATGTAGTTTTGGTTCTAATCATGGAATAGAGCAGGCAGACAAATTGTACTGTTTCCTGCTTCCATTGCTTCACAATACTCATAATTAGCTCCTTCTCTGTTTGTGTTTCCTTCTAAACTACCAGCATAGGCACTTTTGTCCCAGAACCAGATTAACCATTACACCACTTAACCCCAGACCTAATGGCCCAAATCATATATATATGCTTTGTCCCCTGATATAGGATGACCCAAATGTTTGTATTCCGTATTCTGATCTTTCATTGACTTCCAGAAAGATTTTAATTAATCAAGCTCAGAAACTATGGATGGGTGTCTCTTCTGTATCATCCATTGTATAAAAGAACTGAAGAGCTGCCATACTGGGTTAGACCAATGGTCCATCTAGCCCCATAGCCTGTCTTCCAACTGTGGCTATTGCTAGATACTTTGGAGGGAATGAACAGAACAATTGTCAACTGAGCTATTCCCTGTCATCCAGTCCCAGTTTCTGGAGGTTAGAGATTTAGGGACACCTTGAGCATGGGGTTGCACCTGATCATTTTGGCTAATAGCCATTGATGGACCTATATGCTTCATGAACTTATCTAATTCTTTTTTTAATCCATTTATACTTTTGGCCTTCAAACATCCCATGGCAATGAGTTCCACAGGTTGATTATGTACTTAGTGAAGAAATACTTCCTTTTGTTTGTTTTAAACCTGCTGCCTATTAATTTCATTGGGTGACCCCTAGTTCTTGTGTTATGTGAGAATAACTTCCTTATTTACTTTCTCCATACCCTTCGTGATTTCATTGACCGTTATTATAACCCTCTTTAGCCACCTCTTTTCTAAGATGAAGAGTTCCAGTCTTTTAAATCTCTCCTAATATGGAAGCTTTTCCATACCCCAACAATTTTTGTTGCCCTTCTTTGTACTTTTTTCAGTTCTATCTTTTTTGAGATGGGGTGACCAGAATTACATGGGAAATTTAAGGTGTGGGTGTACTATGGATTTATATAATGTCATTACGATATTTTCTGTCTTCTTATCTATCCCAGTGGTTCTCAAACTGTGGGTTCGGTCTCCAAAGTGGGTCACAACCCCCTTTGAATGGGATCTCCAGGGTTGGCTTATAGTTGGTAGGGCCCGGGGCTGAAGCCCGAGCCCCGCTGCCCAGGGCTGAAGCCAAAGATGAAGCTTCATCCCTGGGTGGCAGGACTCAGGTTGCAGGCCCCCTACCTGGGGCTGAAGCCCTCGAGTTTCTGCTTTGGCCCCCCTACCCAGAGCAGTGGGGCTCAGGCTTTGGCCCCCCTACCCGGGGCAGTGGGGTTTTGGTGGGCTCAGGCTTTGGTCCCCCCCTTCCTGGGGTTGTGAAGTAATTTTTGTTGTCAGAAGAGGGTCGTGGTGCAATGAGGTTTGAGAACCCCTGATATCCCTTTCCTAATGGTGCCAAATATTGGTTGTGTTTTTGAATGCCTTTGCATACTGAGCAGCTATTTTCACAGAACTATTTATGGTGGCTCCAAGATCTCTTTCTTGAGTGGTAACAGCAAATTTAGACCCCATGTATGTATAGTTGGGATAATTTTTCCAGTGTGAATTACTTTGTACTTTTCAATATTGAATTTAATCTGCCATTTTGTTGCCCCGTCATCCAGTTTTATGAGACCTGCTTCGTAACTCTTCACAGTCAGTTTCGGACCTAACAATCTTGAGTAATTTTGTATTGTCTTCAAATTTTGCCACTTCACTGTTCACCCCCTTTTCTGGATCATATATGTATTTGTTCAACAGGACAGGTCCCAGTACAGATCCTTGGGGGACCCTGCTATTTATGGTGAAAATTGATCACTTATTCCTACAATTTCCCCCCCTATCTTTTAACCAGCTACTGATCCATGATAGGACCTTCCCTCTGATCCCATGATTGCTTACTTTGCTTAAGAAATTTAAGAGCCATACGGATGATGGTTTGTAGAAGGAGGAGGCAAAAAGAAAGGTCAGCTTTTTAATTTAACTAATAACTGACCTATTTCACTGCAGACTCTCTGTAGAGATAACAAGCACCTCAGAGTGCGTCAAACTATTTTTTGAAGAATAATTCCAAATGAATAACAGAATTATTTTCTATTCTTTTTATTCCTCAGGTTTTAATCTAAGAGGTTATTTCAGCCAGCTGTCAATCATATAAATAATACTACTTCATATTTATAAGGCACATTACGTTCAGTAATCTCAGGCATTACAAATATTAATGAATTAAGCCTCACATTATCCTTCTGAAGTATGTATTATCATCCCCTTTTTTACAGATAGGAAAATGTGACATAGAGAAGCTAAGCAACCTGTTCAAGTCACAAAGTAAACCTGTGGCACAGCTGGGAAGAGAACCCAGATGTCCTGGCTCCCAGCCCTGTAAATACACAACTCTCCTTGCTTTCATATATTTCAAAGGGTGGGCATATAATTCTCGGAACTATTTGCAAACTAATGTACCATGAGGCTCGTGCAATTTTACAAAATGAAAAACTGAATAAAATTTAGCCATAGCATTGGCTGTATATGGTAATGACCCAGTTATTTACCATGAAATGTTATATATGATAGCCTGCCATTTTGAGTCTTTGTACAAAGGGATTCTTTCTGATGCCCTTTATTGTCCATTGGGGTGAGGAGGAGAACTCTGTTACAAATTATTCACACTGTCACAATACATCATTAAAGATCAGATAACTGAAACAATCATTTATTTTCTGTAGCTAATTAACATATGCTTTCATAAACCAATGGTTGTGTGAATGTCTGTGCAGAAAAAAAGAGATGAGGTTGTCAGTGAAGAGGGACTCAGTGTTCCTCTGGACTGCGGGTCAAGTTCAGATGATGTAAGTTAGACCATCTTACACATTAGAGCCCCAAGGAGCTTCTTGCATCCATATTACCAATATGTAAGGGAGTCTGAGTACAAGCAATGTATACACCAAACAGAAGTGTGTAAAGAGGTGTAAGTCAAAGCTGTCCCCAAACTCCTTTAACATACATTTCTCATACCTTCTTCCAGCTCCTCAGAATGTAAGTATAGCTGAGTGTAAGGGAATCTGAGTGTAAAGGCATCTAATATACAATACCTTACATATCACCTCTGTATTTTGCACGTCTTTGAATCCTAGTTCTTCCAGTCACTTTGTACCATTGTGGGGTCTTTTTCATTCTTCCTGCTCCACCTCATACTCCCTCTCCCAGCTGCTAGATGTTTAGAAATTGAGTAAATAAAAATTGATCTTCCTTTTTTCTTGAATGGGTTCTTTAATGGCCTACATATTTTTTACCTTTAAAGGAGATGACCTATAAAACTTAAATATTCTTTAAGATACTTAATATATTAATTAATATTCTTAAAGCTTTAAGATGTACAATGACAGGGCTAGACCAAGAAGATTATGTAGCAAAATGTGGAACTACTCTATACTTTTCTTGATGTCACTGTCCCAAGGTAATTGAGATTCTAGAGCTTCTTGAAAAACTAGTTTTGCTAATGAAAGGTCTGTTTTCCAAGGAATCATGGAGTTCAGCTACAGACTTATGAAACAGTAGTATTGCAAAGTGTCTTTGGAGATAGCCTTTTCCATCTCAAGGAAGCATTTTTTTCCTTTAGGTTTTATAAAAAAAATATAAAAAACAGTCTTCTTCAGGTCAATGACAATCCTGTACTGTACAATGAAACACAGATCTACAAAGACAGAGATTTTAGGATCCATTCCTATAGTGTTAATCGCACAAAACATTCAGTGGTGCTCTGCAACCATTATTGTACTGCAATCAGCACCAGAGTAGAAATAAGTAACATTAATTCTTATCCCATTAAAAAAACCAACAATCTGCAATAGAGAATATATCAGTGATGTAGCTTCTCTGAATAGTTTTGTGCCATTTAAAGAATGTTAATGAAGAAGCTAAGAATTATTATTATAACTTTAACAAACTGTAAATCCAAATGTTAAACTGTATATCCATGGGGCAGGAGGGGGTGCTTTTCCTGAGCCTCAGCATCAAATCTGGGGATATTCCAGTCTTTTTGCTATGCACTGCCATTCTTAGGCCTTTCTTTCATAATAGAAAGAGGTGGATTCCAAATCTTTGGGCTAAATTCATTACAGGTTTATAAAGTAGTGTAAGTTACACTCCTTCAAACCTCCTTAAACCAGCTTTACTGGCTTTACGTTTCTAGGATTAGGGACGGTAATTGAAATTGCTATAACTTACTTTTTTTTTTTTTTTTGGCACATTAACATGTCCTGTAAGAAGGTATAAGTTAAAATAGCTCTACCTGACTTTAACTTACATCTTCTTCCATCCTCAGTGTGTAAGTTTCACTTGCTTAAACACCTTTGCACATTGGTAAGAGTAAGTAGCTCTAAGAGTAGAATCTGTGTATTGGAGTCTAACTTATGACACTTTAAGCACTGCTTCTGATTCTGGTCCTTTGTTTATAAAACACACTGGGTGACAGCACTTTACTGTCTCTTCTGTAAATACTGGTAATTACACTGATATTACTATAATGATAGTTTTATAATTATACAGGATCTAATGTTAATATATTAAAATAAAAATGCAAAGTATTCCATATAAAATTGGTACAATACTATAGAGGAAATCACCATTACCTAAATGTACTTGAATATGACCTTTTTGGTACAGTGCTGTATTTTTATAAAGTATGTAAGTGTGAAGATAGGAAATGGATCCTTGGGTGTGAGGTACATACTGTGTTTAACACTTTTCATAAGCGTTAATCTTCCACTACTTTCAAACACAATTTACACGTTGGGCCTGATCCTGTAAGAAGTTGAGTGCTTCCACCATCCAATGAAGTCAGTCTAAAACTGGCTTTACAATGCTCACAGCTTTGGGTTCACAGTGTGTGTGTATTTGATTATATGAAGATAAATAGTTCCAGGAAGTTATGGAAGTACAAGAACTGGCTTTAGGTGTATTACTGTGAAAGGAACATGAAAAGGAGGCTAAAAGGACAATATTGGAAACAGAGGAACAGAACAAAAAAAGAGAGGAAAAGAAAGTTTAAAAAGAAAAAGGAGGGAAGGGGGAAAGAAGGCATTTCCCCACTAATCCCCTCCTAGTGCATGCTGATTTGTTAACATCATGAGAGGAGTGCTCCTGTTCAGGGCAGCAGATATTATGCCACATTATTAATATTTTCTGTTTCTTAGAGAATGGTATTCAACTGTGCTGTGTTGGTTTAGCTTATCTAGAATTAATGTCATATGTTTTTTAAACTTCTGCCGTACACTAATACTTATTTTTTAAACTCCCTTTTTCTTACCATCCACTACTGTGGCAACATTTTCCTCTGGCCGGGAGAATAGGAAGCATGGTCTGCTGCAAGGCCCTTGTAACTAGTGCACAGTAGATTTGGCTGTCAAAAGGGGCCTGAGGTGATTTGCAGCTTGAACCCTGAAGACCACACGTGTCATCTTCTGTGATTCTCCATCTGGAAGGGAAGCAGCAGTCCGGAGGTTACTCCTGAACTCAGTTCCCCTACCCTGAGTTACTAATTCAGTTTCCCTGTCAGAGAATGTAATAGGTTTCTAATGAGTCAGCGCTTTGGTTGTATTTTAAAATGTTTATATATATGCATGTACGCATATGCATGTGCACGTACACATACAGAAACTAGTTTTAGTGATGGGAATCAAAACTATTATTGTGTCAACACTGTACACTCACTGAAAATTAATGAGTCCTGACAATATATAAAAACAAAAGATTATTACAATGGTCAATTCTGAGGGTCTGATCTCCCCATTTCCCTCCACCCCCCGCATTGTACACTAAGTAGATTTGTGATTGTAATAGAGCTGGCTGGGAAATTATTTTTTTCCCATGAAAAATTTCAGTTTTCATTTAAAATCTCTGAAATTTTTCTACTAAAACTATATTTTTTGTAAAAAAAAATTCATTTAGCTGGAAAAGCCATTTTTCATTGCAAAAATGTTGCAACAGAATTTTTTTGACCAGACCTAGATTCTATTATTTTTCCTCATAAGAAATTGTTCTTGAATCTCATTTAGCATGTTTGGATTTTTATTGTATAATCATAACTGGATTAATGAGTAACACTGATCTTTGCCAATGAAGCTCAAAGTTGCTTAAGGAGTGTGAGTATTTAAGGGTTATGTAATATGTAGAAATGATAACCCATCTTGTTTATTTTGGGAGACTTGATTTATATTATTTGAGTCACTGGATATTTTTCATGGATCATTTAAAAAGTTATTAGACTGGAGTTATATTAACATAAATATACACAACTATATTTTGTGTATTTTATATATATTTGTGTATTTTGTAAATATACACAATATTTTGTGTTCAAGTTTCAAGAAAAAGTAAAATTATTTTGTGGAAGACAAAAAGCTTTTGAGCAAAATTTTATTCAGTCAAAACCCCTTTTTCTGCCAAAAAAATAATTTAGACAAACAATTTATGACTGGCCCTACTTATCACTGCATGTTAAATCTAGAACCTTATTCAGATTAATCTTATAGTGATTACTCTCCTTTACAGCCATATTTAGGGCCAAAAACAATACAAATTCTTAATTAGCCAAATAGAATACTGAATAGTATCACTGCTCATTAAGGGCCCAATCTTGGAAGGGCAATCAGCTCCTCATGGGAAGAGGAGCTACTTTACAGGAGCACTTTACAGGATAAAGTGTGGCAGTAGGCAGTCCACTATCAACTGTCATTAATATGTCTCCAATTCCAAATTTCATATCATGAAATTAGAGCACTTACATGAAAAATAAGCAAAAGCTAATGTGGTGACAAAGCATTACACTTAGTATCAGACACATGTATGTTTGAAACAAGTTGTAAGAACAATGTACTGTGTTGCATATTTCTGATACCTCCTACATGCAAAGAGGGGAAGATGTATGGTTGCTCTGGGGGCAGAGTTAAGATGATTTGGATGTCTTGCTTGAGAATTGCACCCATAATTCCTTCATTTCTTGGGCTCCCACATCCTTGAGAGTTAATATTAACTCAAACCACTGATAGGATACTGCAACCTTATCTTTACCATACTCTTTATGTATGGAAATTTAAATATTATACACATGCTCAACAGATACTGTAAAAGATCATTCCACATATATATATATAGACCAAGTGGAATCTTTCCAAAAAATCATAGTTATCCATACCCTCCTCATTTTCAGGCACTCCAATTATTTTCACATTTTATACATGAAGATGATTTTCCAGCATAGCTATTGTTGAGTGTAGAACCTTATTCTTTTTAATCACAGCTGTTCATAATGCATTAATCTTTTTTACTTCTCTTCCATTTCTAATCTGGTCTGCGTCATCAACTGATCTATTGTATCCATGCAAGTCTTTGTGCTGAAGCTGGAAACTCCCAAAGACAACAGTTCAAACTTATTGTGCACTGCAATAATGCTTGCGTGGACAGTGTCCATCTTTTTACTTAGAGTATTTCACAGAGGACTGCATTGAAAGGTACTAAAGTACAAACAGTAGCAGTGTCTGCCACATCCCCTTAATGTTCTTTGGGTGAATTCTTGGCTTCATGGAAGTCAGTGGCAAACTCCCACTCACTTCTACAAGGGTTCCATCTTTCATAGAAGTTGTGGCTCTTGGAGCCAGATCCTCAACTGTAAATCAGTTTAGCTCCATTTATTCCACTTTTGTCAAATTACTAGGCTGATTTACACCAGCTGAGCATCTACCACTTAATTCCCTTTAGGTTTCATTGTATCCTAGATAGAACTTCGATTTCAAAAGCTCTAAATTAAAACATCTGTTATTTACCAGCATTAAGGCTTTCATGCCAAGCTCAAAGAAGAGAGAGAATTTTAATAAAGTTTACTAACCAAGTGACATCCCTATGGGGTTGATTGAAAGCCCATTAAAGTAAATAAGAGTCTTTCCATTGACTTCAGTGGGCTTTGGATCAGGTTTTATAGCAAGAAATACATGGAAGAGTCAATTTTAACCAATACTTACAAAAATTAATAGTTTTATTAGCAACACACATGGGGACTCATCGTTTTTTAAAACTTATAAAAGAGATTACATTATTGATAAGTCAATGGGTTGGTAGTCAGAGTGTAGTAAGTGGATAGAAAAATCCTGCTGCTGTGGACAGAAAATTCTATAGAAGCAATGCATTTGCAACAGGTGTTGGAAGTGAAATTTTTGAGAAATAAAAGAGAGGAAGTCATTGCTCAATGTCTTCTTAAATCTGGAGGTGAGTATTTAATTTATGGAAAGTGCTAAGAGTAATTGATGGAGGAATTATATACTGTCTTTTTAAAAAGTACTTATTAAGAATTCCACTTATGCCTGAAATAGCCTTTCCAATTTATGTATGCCAAATTCTCTCCCTTTCTTCATTCAAAAAACACACCCTCAGCTCTAGAAGCATTCTAGCCGTGTGACTGCCACACTTTGTGGCCCACAGTCTCAGGTGAACATCGCACCCATGTAGAATGCTCGATACAGCCACAAGGGTCTCCCCATGTGGAACAGTTTACAGGCTGGGGTCTAAGTTTGTTTGGTTTTATTTTTTCTGTGTGTTTCTGTTTGTGCCTGGAGATTGTAATGTCTTCATAAATTAAATTCTGCTAGCTTGTCCTCCCAGCTCACCCATTGTAAACTACATTTATATGGGCCTACATTTTACTGAGCTGCATGAAATAATTTTGGTGTTGAGTCATGGTTCTTGAAAAAATCTAACCCTTATTTAAGATTAAAAATATAAGAGTTTCACTGTAATAAAAGTTGTTCTTTACATTTGTTTTATAACTCAGTGAACTGAAGTTGTAATAACCAGGTTGCCTTCCTAATTGGTTTTGAGCATATTGCTAAATCTGAGAAACTTCCTTAAATGAAAAACAGAAAGGATAAATAAGACTTATAATTACATTATTCAATATAATCAGATTAAAGAGCAAGACCATCTTTATTTACTTGCTGTTTAATGAACATTGAGCAGATTTTGCAGACAATGCATGTCTGTTTAGCCAGAGTTCACATGCAGGAGGATCTGTTAGACTGGATTAGCAGGAGAGTTCCAGGTTAGGACTAAGGTGCACTGGCACATTACTTAAACATGTTATGCTGGGATCTATCCAGCGCTTTTATTATATCTTTGACCTTAATAAACATCATATTTTCACAAAATTTAGGAATTAAAATAAGACTGGCACACATACACATCCAGAGCAAACCCAGGAAATTCATGTTGCATCCGATGAAGTGAGCTGTAGCTCACAAAAGCTTATGCTCAAATAAATTGGTTAGTCGCTAAGGTGCCACAAGTACTCCTTTTCTTTTTGCGAATACAGACTAACACGGCTGCTACTCTGAAACCATGTTTATATCTGACACTCATGGTATTGTGGAAGGAAAAATAGGCATAATGGTGTGATTTTGTGAACTTTGAATCTAGTGGTTCATATTGGTTTCTTTTAGAGCAGTAGTATTTTTTCCAGTGTTTTTTAAACTTAATTATATTTCTTGGGGGCAGGAGTTTTTTTGAGAGAGAAAACTTCATAGAAGAGTATTAAGCAATCTTGAAGATCCTTAGATAAACACACTACTGGGCTTTCCAACCACATTAAGAAATAATCCATATTATTTATTATACTGTTGGCCAACATATAATACATACACAATAACAGAAGATGCTTTAGTTGATTTTTTATCATTTATAGGTTAATTTAATAATTAAGATCATAAGAATGGCCATACTGGGTCAGACCAATGGTCCATCTAGCCCAGCGTCCTGTCTCCTGACAGTGTCCAATGCCAGGTGCTTCAGAGGGAATGAACAAAACAGACAATCATTGAGTGATCCATACCCTGTCATCTACTCCCAGGAGTTAATTGAAATAGTTATTATGTCACAAAGGCCAAAAAGCCTTCATCAGAGCCAATCAAGTCATTTGGTTTAATAAGCAATAAGGGATAACATGTGAACAATATTTATTCTGCACAGCAGTTTTGTTCTCTCATGTAAATACCTAATTACAAAAAATGATCCAGATTGTTTATCAGAGCAGCATCTGTTCTCGTCTTTTGGACAGGCTGCATGGTTTGGCAACTTATTACCAGGAGTAATACGTAGCTAATATGTGATAGAAAGATTCTACTGGAGCTGTCCAGTCTGATTATTAATCTAAGCATTTTGCACAAAGTACCATAATGTGTTCAATCAAAGTTATACTCCATGTGCACTGAATATTTTGTCTGCCTTTAATATTCAATTATACAAACTCAAACAGAAAATTAATTTAATAAACTGTCACTTTCTTTGCCATGACTACCACTCCTAGTATATTCAATTCAGCCTTCTGTACACACATTAGGACAGGCTACCGATAAGTAATTTACATACCTTATGTTCAAGTCGTACTGTATCCTCTGTTCTCTGAGTATAAGATTATTTCTCCCTTAGATTTTGTACTACCAGATTCTCTGTTCTTGATATCTTCACTTAGATTATATTAATCTAGAATAAAACGAAATTGTTACAACCTAGAAGAGTATCAACTTTATCTGGGCATATTACTAGTGCTATCCCAAGTGGAATCTTTCCCCCTCTCTTTGAGTATACAAAGCAACAAACAAAGCTGCTTACAAGATGTGCCACTTAACACGATTTTCACATTAGCAACTCTGGAATATGATTAACTTCTACTAAAATCAGATCACATGTATTTATTCTACAGTAAACAGAGTGACCTTTTCAGTACCCCTTTGCATGTCTCATATGTGCAAGAAAAGAACCCCATGATAATGAAACCTTCAAAAACTTTCGGTAGATGTACTTTGCATGCCCCCCCTCCCAAAGCCCTGTTAGAATTCACTTACGGTGATTTTGGGGATAATGCAATATGCCATATCCATTTTACTTGCCTGTGATGCTCAATACTACAAAGGCTCCATTTTGTAATTACCCTTAATAGTCTTAATAGAAGATAAATTAGGGGGTTGCTCATTTGGTAAATCAGAATACTTAGACCTGAGCTCTAGACTTTTCTGCTGCTGGTAGTTATATTTTGGTTGTGCAAATGCATGCACATTGTAATAAAGCAATGCTCCAGCATGGTTTCAGTGACTATTGTTCTGCAGCATGTGCAGTCTTTTGAAATGTAAAATCAGAATTTTTGGCTGATTGAAGTCAATGGCAAAACTCTCATTAAGTTCAACAGAGCTACAGTATCCCTCCAACAGTATTCTTTATTTAATATTCTAATCAATTTCGTGTTCCTGTGCTCCTCTAAACCACCACCTCATTTTACCTCAGCTGTATCTGTATTTCACTGGGTATATATTATTTACACTGTATATTATTTGAACATCAGTTTAGTGAATTTGTTGAAAGAGCTTTGAGATACTTTGGGATGACAAGCACTATGTAAATGTGAGACCTGATCCCTTTTTCTACTATTGTAATTTCAGTATGCTTTTGTGTTTTTTCCCTCTTTTCAAATTAATTCAGTATTTCCCTAGCATGGAACTAGTAACATGCAAGAAAAATATGGTCTATTACCTTTTTTGGTGCTTAGTGTCTAAAACTCTGTTTCTGTTCCAATGTCTGGCCCCACTGTCTGCTGTCTATGCTATTTAATTTAATTTGCTCAATTTAAGTTATATTAAACTCCATTCTTCTGAACTCGAAGGAGGTGAGTGGATGACATCTGGCATAAATTCTTCTTGCATTCAGGTATTAGTACATGGGTTGATAACAATCCAATTGCAATAGGAGAGAGCCACAGATATATCCCTGATATTGTCCCCAAACTAGAAAAGCACTTAAAACATGCTTAATTTTAATTTGCTGGACTACTCATATGTTTAAGTACTTTGTTGGTTGGGGCCATTGTCTTTAAGGTTAGGACAAATCCTTAATATTGTAATATCTTATTCCAAATGTCAGACACTGATATTCTGTATTTGTGTATTGTCAGAAACAATTCACATAAAATGAGGCCGCTTATATATTTGTAAAAAGAAAAGGAGTACTTGTGGCACCTTAGAGACTAACAAATTTATTTGAGCATAAGCTTTCGTGAGCTACAGCTCACTTCATCAGATGCATGCAGTGAGCTTAGCTCACGAAAGCTTATGCTCAAATAAATTTGTTAGTCTCTAAGGTGCCACAAGTCCTCCTTTTCTTTTTACTGATACAGACTAACAGGGCTGCTACTCTGAAACCTTATATATTTGTAGTATGTTTTCCCTTTAGTTGAGGTCTATGTGAAGAAATGCATCATCTCACACTGCACAAATACGCTGTTTTACATTTCTTAAAAAGGCATATTTATATGTAATCTGTCTCATGCACAGAAAGTTCTAAGAAATACCATGGCTTTTAAAAAATGAAGCAAGTGCTAACATTGGCACTGAAGTTGAAGTACTTTGGGATGCTAATATTTTAGGTGAGGTCATGTTCTTCTGTAATTTGAGTCTTGTGGAAAAAGTTAGGTGCAGGGACATGTTAAAAAGAAAATGCCTCCATCCTATTGGCCCACTCTGGAACCACCATGTTACAAAGTTTATAGTCTAACCTCATAAAAATGTGGAAAAAAAATAACCCTCCTAATAAATATATTTTACCTCTTTGATAAAGATAAAAAGCAAAGTCCTCAATGCCAAATTATAGTAAAAAACAAACAAAAAAACCCCAAATCAAGCACTATGTGGAAGAATGTAAAATAATTTGCCTGAAAGATATGCATTATTTTGAAATATGTACTGATAACAGCAATGACCAGATAGAATTACATAAACATGATCAAATAGTTAGCAATAAGGCACAGAATGTAATAAAATATCTTGATGGAAAAAGACTGTTCAGTAATGACAGGAAAAAAGTTAACTCAGGACATTTTTTAGACCAGTGAACATTTTGCTTGCCGATCAGGAGAGAGACAGCACCTCTGTTGTTTAGCTGTGTATGTACAATATCACGCAAATACAAGTGTCACAGCTTAGTCAGTGAATCTCAGGAGGAGCTGTGTCCTGTTAATAAGATGTCCATTATGGAACAGTTATCAAACACTGCTCCATCTACCATAAAATGGAGAAAAGTACAATTGAACTGCCATGGTTAGTAATGTGGCCCTTTAGGGCCCCATTTATCAAGGATGTTTGCTGTGTCTGTGCTTGTTACTTATTTATTCACTCAAAATATTGTACCCTGCCTCTTCCATGTAAATAATGGAAGATCAATATATTTAATGCAATTTAAAATGTGTTACTGGGCCTAATGGGAGACATTACCAGTATAATGCTGAGGGTGTTTGCAAACTATAAAGATGACAAAGGGTACCAGCAAGATTACATGAACGACCCTGATTCAGCACAAGTTACAGTAGCTTCTGAGTAGGTTTAAATTGCACACTGTCCATTTGTTCAATTATTTAATATGTAGAATTATAAAGCAAATCATATTACCAGGTTAGACTCTTGCAACGCCTTACATTTTCCCTGAGCACTAGGTGATGCTGTCTTTCACTACCTTCAGCCTCACCCCTACAATCCTCTCCAAAGAATACTTATTGTAAAGAACACCAGAAGCCATTGACTGAATGCAGGGCCTTCTACATTTGTTCTACATTTGGGTCAGGTTTGTAAGATCCCAATTTGATTCAGAATCTAAGAGCGTTCTTTAATTTTCTATATCTATATCTATAATTTTGTATATCACTAGGTCCTTATCTTGTGAACAGAAATAGGGATTGCTTTTCTTGAACTGTAAATTGAGTGTTTACAGCAACACTGCCATCAGAACATTTTGAAAGCATACTTTGTCTTTGGGTTTTAGTGTTGTATACTTTAGTGTTGTAGTGCAAAGTAACTGCAGTAGGAGCAGCACCAGCAAATGCAGACTTTAGTTAAATATTTCTCTTGACAATCTTGCAGCACAGCTGCTGCTGGCTATCAGACATAATACCCACAGAATCAGAGACTGAGGAATAAAGTTAAATTGCCCACTTTGTACAAGGAATTGCACTAATACCTGATATACATAGATGTAAGGTGCTTGGGGTAGGAACCAGGCCTTTCTGCGTATTTGTACAGCTCCTAGTACTATACAGACTTGATTCTGATTGAGGTCTTTGAGTGCTTTTGATCTACAAACAGACAACAACAATACAGTAGTTGGTAGAAATGTGAAACTGAGCTTCCAACCATTTGTGGTCATTAAAAATCTCATAGCATTTTTAATAATAAAGCATTAAAATATAATTAGTGTAATCATAGAAGTATTATTATTATTGATTTGTATTCGTGTTCCCTCTAGAAGACCTTGTCACGGACCAGGACTCCATTGTGCTAGCTGCTGAACAGACACATGACAAAAAGACGGTCTCTGCCCCAGGGGCTCACAGTCTAACTACCAGACAAGAGACAACAAATAGATACAGACACATGGGGGAGTACAAGCACTTTGACCAGTACATAGTATTGGTCAGCATGATAGGCAGTGGTCTCTTCACACTAGCAGCCTAACCATAATCAACTGTTTTGTAGGCATCATGGAAAAGAAGGGTTTTGAGAAGGAATCTGACAGTGGATAATGAGTTTTGTGGATGTTTACAAGGAGTGCCTCGCAAGTGTCTAAGGTTGCATGGGAGAAGCATGAAGGTGTTCATTTGAAAATTTCGCAATCGCGCAGTTAATAAGAGGTGCTGTTAGCCTGAATATCCTGGCCTAATTGCAATTCAGGTAATTACCTGTACCTACCTTAATTTCCCCTCTGATTTTAACAGGATATAGTATTCCTCACATCCAACCCTATACTGTTGTGGGATACTAAATAGGGCTGTCAAACAATAAAAAAAATTAATCATGATTAATTGTGTGATTAATCACGCTGTTAAACAATAATAGAATACAATTCATTTAAATATTTTGGATGTTTTCTACATTTCAAATATATTGATTTCAATTCAACACAGAATACAAAGTTCACAGTGCTTACTTTATATTTATTTTTCATTACAAATATTTGCACTGTAAAAATAAAAGAAATAGTATTTTTCAATTCACTTAATCCATGTACTAGAGTTCAATCTCTTTATCATGAAAGTTGAACTTACAAATGTAGAATTATGCAAAAAGTAATTGCATTAAAAATAATACAATGTCAAACTTTAAAGCCTACAAATCCACTCAGTCCTACTTCTTGTTCAGCTAATTGCTCAGACAAACAAGTTTGTCTACATGTGCAGGAGATAATAATGCCCACTTCTTCTTTACAATGTCACCTGAAAGTGAGAACAGGTGTTCACATGGCACTGTTGTAGTCAGTTTTGCAAGATATTTATGTGCCAGATGCGCTAAAGATTTATATGTCCCTTCATGCATCAACCACCATTCCAGAGGAATTGTCCTCCCTGTGTCCTTTTAGGACAGATTTTATATGTCACACACACACTGGCTAGCACGATGCTGTATTATGGGGTGGACAAACTTTTTGGCCCAAGGGCCACATCTGGGTATGGAAATTGTTCGGCGGGCCATGAATGCTCACAAAATTGGGGGCTGGGGTATGGGAGGGGGTCAGGGCTCCAGCTTGGGGTGCAGGCTCTGGGGTGGGGCTGGAGAGGAGAAGTTGGGGGTGAAGGAGGGTGCTCCAGGCTGGGACCAAGGGGTTTGTGGGTAGGAGGGGGATCAGGGCTGGGGCAGGGGTTGGGGCATGGGAGGGGGTCAGGATGCAGGCTCCAGGTGGCGCTTGCCTCAAGCAGCTCCCAGAAGCATCGGCATGTCCCCCATCCAGCTCCTGCACAGAGGCACGGCCAGGCAGCTCTGTGCGCTGCCCCGTCCAGAGGCACCGCCCCTGCAGTTCCCATTGTCCATGGTTCCTGGCCCCTGGGAGCTGTGGGAGCAGCGCTGGGGTGGGGGCAGTGTGCAGAGCCCCCTGGATGCCCCTACACATGGGAGCCTTAGGGGGGACATGCTGCTGCTTTCAGGAACCACGCGGAGCGGGGCAAGCCCCTGACCCCACTCCCCGGTGGGAGCTTGAGGGCTGGATTAAAACGTCTGGAGGGCTGGATGTAGCCCCCGGGCTGTAGTTTGCCCACCTCTGCTGTATTACCTATTGGGAATTAACAGCTGTGGTCATTAGGCCAGCAAAGGCCAGGAACAGGCATATGCCTCCCAAGGGATGAGGGAACATTTCCACAGGCAGCATTTATTCCTCCTCTTCTACGAGTGTGGATCATGCTCCCCTCAGTACTGCCCTGCAGCAATATGCTGGTGTAAGGGGAGGAAAGTAGAGCTGTGACCACAGCTTATTGCCCAGACATGACCCCCAGGAGCACTGAGCAGGACCAGCTTTGAAGTCAATGCAGTTTCTTCAGATCTGCATCACTAGTTCACATATGGTGTAATACACAGAACTAGCCTTGTTGAGTAAATGCAGAATTATTTTAATGATGTTGAAACTGTCCTTCCTCTTCTACTCCTCCCTACCGTCTTGTTAAGCTGTTTGTCAGGTCATGTCCAAAATGAGTCGGTAAGCTCCTCAAAGCATGGAGCTTGCCTGTATGGGAAGGCATCTCGCATTCTCGTGAAATAATAAATAGTAAGTGTGGAGAAGTGGACAATGTATTATTTCTATGACTGTTGTGCATACCTCTGTGTTTGTTTACGATGGGCTACTAGCTATGACATTAGATCAAATAGGGCTGTTGGGGTAAACAAGCAGGGAAGTTAACACAATGACCTAGATAAGCAGCATCTCAACAAACAAAAAAACCAAGATAATAGCAATAAATGGGCAATATCTTGGCCCCAACTTTGGTGACATAGCTGTTTTACGAAGGTTGTGAACCTGAAGACCAAGAGGCACTGATCACTTAAAAGATCCTCCCACAAGAAAAGGGGTGGGGAGAATTGTCAACTGCTGCAGGCTGCCACAGAGTCAGTGGTCTGCAGTAAGTGGTTCATGACATGGTCACCAAGAGAATGGGGGACCCAAGCTAAGTCATGCCTACTTACGGACTTGAGGGAAGTGCCAAGCATAGGTCTCTTTGTTACTTTAATTCCATTCCTTGGAGTGCTGTGCACCTTTTGGCAAAATAAATCAAAATAAAAGAGCTGCTTCTATGTGACTGAACATTGCTATTGTCCATTGTCTTCACCTGAAGAGGAAATTCTTGCAGATGCCAAGCAAATTGGGCCTGTTAGGTATCACAGTTGGCAACCAGCGGATGTGGCCCAGAGACCCAGTCAGACAGCAGTTGGATTGCAGGGTCCCATTTCAAAGAGAAGTAGAGTCAGGGGCGTCCACTTGAAAAGGGTGCTCTTGGCGGACTGGAAAAGGGACTCAGAAGAAATAGCTTACCCAGGGACCATGACAGTAAGAATAGTCCAGACTGTGAGCATCCTTTTTTTTACGTCGATATAAATACGACTGTGTGCGTACTTGCACATCCACACACGATGGCCTTCACTCATGGGTAGTAGGGGTTGGGGATCTATTGGTGTTGCCCCCGGTCCTCTCTGGTATGGTAGGTACTGATTTATTCATCCATTGTAGAGCAAGGACATTTTAGCCAAACAGGTCATAGCTAATATGATCTTACGTTCTAGCTCTGCCCTTAAACATCTGAAAGAGAGTCAGCAATAAAGTCAAACTGGGACACATTTTTCTGTCTCGGTCATATATTGGCCAGAAATTGACTATCTTTTCTGTTTTTTAAATAGCATATGATAGGAATGACTGGGCTCTTTCCCACATTAAAGTCTTAGAATGGGGTTAACCTTTGTGTAATATTATACTAGTATGATGAAATGATATTCCTACATACTACGAAGCACTGGAATTTGATACTGTTATAAGTGTTACACATTGCACTAAAACAAGAAAGGTGTGACAAAAATGCAAACCATGCTCTTTTGAAAGCAGTGAATAGCTGTTCACAGTAAAATCATCTCCATGACCAAAATTCTGTCCTACATGCTGGAGGGGGAACTCTGGTTAAGTCAGTATAAGAATTCTTTGGAGGAGTCAGTATCAAACTTCCCCTTGGGGCTGCAAGGGTTCACATGCTGGAATAGCAGCTCTTCCACCCAGGCCTTATGTCATCCACTTTACACCCAGCCATCCAGCTCCACATGACCATGGCTGGAGTGAGCAGGATGCAGGGACGAGGCTGTTCAACAGGAATCTGTCCTCCCCCGGAGCAGAGGTTCTTTGTGAGAGGAATAGGTGGGGAGCTTCTCTTGTGTTCCTCTCTCTTTGTTCACTTGTGCAGGCATCAGCCAGAGAATGACCCCATAAAAAGCATGAACTTTCTAACAGAGGAAACAGATGGTCCAGAGATTAGGGTGCCAGCTTGGGACTCTAAAAACCTGGTTAATTTCCCTGCTCTGCCACGGTTCATTTCCCTGTTCTGTGCGACTGGGCAAATCACTTAGTCCCTCTATGCCTCAGTTCCCTATCTGCTGAATTGGGACAATAGCACTTGCTTATCTCACAAGAATTGTTGAGGGAATAAATACATGGTGAGGTGCTCAGTTCAGATACAACAGTAATAGAAGCCATATAAGTACCTAAGATAGACACATCCATGTAGGAAACGTCATTAAAATACTAGCTCACTCTGTCAAGACATTTTGAATCCCTCTGCTAGCAGCACTTACAGGACTAGGCCACTGCAGTGAAGGAGGCAAAATAAGCCTTTTATTCTGCCACAATCAACACAGCAGAATCTCAGTCAGCACAGATATTTTGCATAGTGAACTAGCTAATTAACCCAGACACTAGACAGTATAAAACTAATAGTGAGCGAGAGACAGTGAGAGAGATAGGTATATATAGTCATTTTTGAAACTTAAAAAAAAATACTGGCTTCTAGATACCTGAGCAAATGGCAGATAAAATAGAATAAACTCTTCAAAGTTTTGACTGGGATGTGATGTGCCTTAAATGTCCATTCATGATTGGAATGACAAAATCGTAGAAGAACCTTGCAGAATGACCTACAAGTGATATAATACAGTAGAAGATCCTCTTGTCCTGTTTGGCAGTAGGATATTACGGAACATCTATGTTACTATGGTGTTTTATGGAATTCATATAGAAAGTACATTGAGAAAATTACACCCCTTACCTAGAAAATTCATATCTACCAATTTTCTGGACTGAAAATAGAAGACAAATCTGAGAGAAACACTTTATAAAGATTGCAGTTACATATACAATTTTCCCTACCGACACAGCATTGCATGACTGAAATCGAGAACAATTTCTGGAGTCAACATCAACATAAATATCCAGCATTCCCCCTGATCCTAAACTCCTTATTCTTCATGCATGTTAACTTTTGTTTCCAAGTTTGTCCATCTGACATTTCCACCAATTAAAACCAATAACTGTCATTGGAAGGGTGAGAGAAAGTAATGGAGGTGAAGCTGAAGCTGCACTGTAAGACGCATTGTAGCAAGCATTGCCAAATAAATTTGATACTCAGCAAGAACTCCTACGACAGAGACAAGTACACTCAGTTCAGAATCCAGGTGCCAGATTATCGTCTGGGTTAGGACAGGCTTTTGCCATTTGCTTGTAAAAAACTATCTTAAAGCTGGCTGAGTCAGCCAAGGCAGGATCACTCCTGTGCAGGGAGGTTCTTGGGTGGTGTGAAGCTGGCATAGTGGTTTCTATGCTACTCTCCTCCCTGCAACCAGCACAGGGGGGCATAGCCAGGGCATGTCTTTATCCCAACAATTTCCAGCTGATATAATGGCTCCTGGCAACAGAGCTGGCCTTGACCAATTTTAACTTGTCCCTGAGGACTGGCCTAATGCATCGCAGCTCCAGGATCACAGGTGGACAAATGCAGCTTAAAGCCACCATTGTGCACCTCCCTCTCTTGTTCCCTTCCCTCATTTATGATATCCAGCTCTGTCAGAGCCATAAAGAGGGGCCCAGAAATAGTTATTAAAAATTGCGTGGCAATCCTGCAAACTTTCCACAGTATCATGTGTTTGATGTTGCCACCACCACGAGAATTAAAAGCACTCTAATGTAATCAATTCTTGAAGGAGAGCGCCTGAGGAGCTGAAGCATTCTGGGTCAGATTGGGCCCGTGCGTGGAGGGCACAAGAAGTGTCCTTTTGTACAGCCTACACAGCCACTGTCCATAGCTGAACCTCAGTGGTCCTTTAGCACAACGCTAGTAATTGGTACTAACTAATAGTGTTAACTCTCCCAAAAGGGGCAGGGAAGAGGGTAGGGCCATAGTCCCACTGTTCTGCACCAGTCCAGCCACAGAGGAGAGCACCCCCTGAAAGGGTGGCACAGTGACGCTGCTCCCACTGTGCACCTGACAGCTCCGAGAAAGGAATGATGATTCCTGGAATTTCTGCTGGTGAAGTGAATTCCCACAGTGCCCGCCCCCATGTAAGTCTTTGGCTTAATGCCACAATTTAGCTGTTTTTGACTAATCTGTTTCCAAAACAAGTTCTTAATTTAAACACTTTTGAATACAGTGGACTCCCCCGATCCTGAACTCTGTTATAGTGAAACTCCACATGTAGGTCTAACTTAAAAGTGAGGAAATATATTCAAAAATTTCCCCACTAGTTCTAAACCAATGGGAGTCCTAGTGTAGTAAAGACTCTGGAGGCTAGCACCATTTATACCTCCATTTTGAAATGACTCACCTTTCCACGGGTGGTCAAATTGGTTTCAGCTGCTGGAGATTTGTCTACACTAGAACTTCCACTATCTTAGAACTTATAGAATGTGGGGGTAAAAATTCATCCAGCATAGATTTGGCCATAGTAACCTGGACTAAAAGTCCCATATTTCTTCACTGTATTTTAATGGATTTTGCCACTATAAAAAGAGTGATATTTCACCAAAAAGGAGGCAATCTCCTTCTAGTCTAATTGCGACCAACTGTGTCAAAACCTCTTGGAATCCAACACTCATCACTTCTCAGTTCCCCTTTCTCTCTGCTCTGAGTAAGCAGGGGAGAAGAACAATTGCCACTGTCCCATATGAGGAAGGGAATGGATGAATTTGTGTCTGTCCTGCTCCAGCTGCTCCATGCTGGGGGTGAAAACATGGAATTTTCAGCACATACTGCTCTCCCACAACTGCCAGTGGCCTGCAACTGCACATAGTGAAGACAGGCCTGGTCACTTGTTTTGGGAGAAAAACATTTTTCCCCTAGAAGGCCCTCCCCGCATATAGTGCGATTCCATACATAATGAAGATTTTGGGGGTTAAAAAAGTATTTCACTGAAAGAGGATTACATTCTCTCATTATGTTTCATCTTTTGATATGATTCAGGCATTATGCTTAACTTACTTGTGACATTTCAGATGTGTTTGAAAAGAGCTGAAAAGAAAAGAAGACAAATACTATGAAAAACAGAAAGAGAAATTGTTCACATCTTTTTACCAAGCTGATTAGTGGCATTGTGGCATTAATTTAAAAATGCTAAATAAAATTAAATCAAATAATTATATTTTCATATCATTGTACACACTTATTCCACTTCCCTTGATGCATTAGTATGCGAAAAATTTAAACCAGCTCTAATTAAATAGCTCTAATTCTATCTTCAAAGGGATTTTTTTGTGTGAGCATAAGCATCTGCTTGAGTGGATTGCATTGCATGATCAGGGCCTCAAATGGTGAAGATTCAGATGGACACCATAGTCTCATTACATAAGATGTTCTATTAGATTCTGAATTGTGATGTAATATGACATCAGAACAATTATCTCTCATTTTACAGACCATATTTGGTAGAGTTGGTAACCTTTGCTAAGATAAGACACACACCAGAAGGGCACTTTCTTTCTCCTGGATGCAGATGTCAGAGCTTGATGTCCAGGTTCTGTAACCAGCGGATAATCTCTATATCTAAGTAGGCCAGGCATTGTAAACAGGCCTGCAGATGTCAGATTAGGCACTCTTCCCCACATGCGTTATTGTCTGCAGTGACGACCCACAGTTACAGTCTGGGGATTAAACCACATCAAGCCAGTTCATAACTGAGGCACCTCTGGATAAGCCAGAAAGTAGTTGTTTAGCCTGGTCCAAAATCTGCAATCTGCAATCAAGTAGACAGGCAGGCAGGTACAGCCAGGACCGGCTCCAGGCACCAGCGAAGGAAGCAGGTGCCTGGGGTGGCCAATAGAAAGGGGCGAAGGGGCTGCACATCCGGGTCTTCGGCAGCAATTCGGCGGCAGCTCAACCAGGCTTTTTTTTGTTGTTTTTTTTCCCTTCGCCGCTTTGGGTGGCAAAAAAGCTGGAGCCGGCCATGGGTGCAGCTATGGACTCCTCAGTTTACTTAGTGTGCTAGACTCTCCCACCAATGCTTCCACTCTGTAAGGATGTAATTTTCAGCTTCCTGATGGAGCTTATCATCCATACAATGTAAAGGGCCAGTAGTGCTCTTGTCCAAGAATGTGTGAGCTGCCATAGCAAAGGGTGTCAAGAGATCAGCCGTGGTGTCACATCCTGGATCACAAGAGTGGGATTCCTCGACTGAATATGAGCAGACCTTCAAGTTAGTACTGTGTGATGTCTTCTGTCTGAAAAATGGAGCATCAATCAATTGGAGATTTAATTGGTCAGTTTCATCTGTTTCAACTCTCCAGGCATTAGTAGTAATGGAATCTCATCAAAGGTCTGACAGAGACACATACAGACAGGAGGTTGGTATATAATTCAAGAAGCAATAATATTGGTGGCCAGATGCAACTCTGTGTGGACAATGAATGTGGTGGCTGCACCCTCAGATCACAGAAAAGTATCATCTGGAGCAAACACCAGGGCTAATACAGATGTATGAAGTACCAAAGGGTCTGCTCTCCAGGAGGTTCCTGACAATGTTCATATCAAGGCAACATGGGAGAGATTTTCATTTTCAGGTGTTCCAGATGAAGTTGGTATGTCAGGCAATGGTCAAGCTTTATGCTCAAATATGTGACAACTGGATGGAATGGCAGTAGCTGACCTTGGACACAGATCAAGATGGGTTGATTGGCAAGATGGAAAGTAGTTGCCACTGTTTTGGTTTCACTGAGAATTAGTCTCCATTATGGGGAGTAAGTGGTCAAAGTATCCATGGGAATCTTGGCTGAGATTCCCTTCAATTCTGTGGAAATCATTTCCAGGGTCAGCAATATAGATATAATCAGAATTCACTCCAAATACTCCTTGGCCTGTGTTTCATGAAGGTCATATGTGTATATACTGAATGAAATGGGAGCCAAAACTGACCCTTGTGGAAGGCCACTGCAGAGATATTTAAAGCAATTGATTTTCTCCCCAACTTCCAGAATGAAGCTTTGGTTGCTAATTATTTCTTGAATGAACCACACCATCAGCCTACAAAGAATAATTTTCATCAGCTTGGTAGTCAGCTCAACATGCCACACCATGTCATAAGCAGCTGTCAGATCTGTATGGACTGCACCAATTTTCTTTCCTGACTCAGATATGTTCTATGTCTTGAAACTAAGAGTATCTAATCAATTTGAGTGAAATATGCTGAAGGTCCCATGTACTAAAACAGGCTTGGAATTTCTAAACATTATAGATGACAATTTCCTAACTCAAGAAGTGTTGCACTCAACATAGGGTTGCACAGGACAGAAGCGACTTTGTCTGTACAAAGTGCAAGCTGGTCTCCATATTGGAAGAGAAGATTGAAGGTCTGGAGCAACAGATAACGACCCTGTGTTGTATACGAGAAACTGAGGATTTTCTGGACAAAACTCAGGATAGGCTTCTAGGGGCACAAAGCTCTAAAGATATAGAGCAGGTTGCACAGAGGAGCCAAGAGGCCAGTGAAGAAGCTTGGCAACATGTGACCTCCAGAAGAGGTAAGCGGAATGTCCGGGTTCCAGTAACACGGACACAGGTAACTAACCGCTTTCATGTTCTCTCCACAGGTACCATTGCGGAGAGTGGACCAGATGATATGTCTGGGGGGAGAAAGCAGAAGGAGACTCCGCTGGTTGGAAGGCATGAGATGCGATGTCCTGAGGTTGGGGGTTCCACGACCACCACTCCCAAGAGGAGAAGGCGGGTGGTGGTGGTCGGGGACTCTCTCCTCCGGGGGACTGAGTCATCTATCTGCCGCCCTGACCGGGAAAACCGAGAAGTCTGCTGCTTGCCAGGGGCTAAGATTCGCGATGTGACGGAGAGACTGCCGAGACTCATCAAGCCCTCGGATCGCTACACCTTCCTGCTTCTCCACGTGGGCACCAATGATACTGCCAAGAATGACCTTGAGCGGATCACTGCGGACTACGTGGCTCTGGGAAGAAGGATAAAGGAGTTGGAGGCGCAAGTGGTGTTCTCGTCCATCCTCCCCGTGGAAGGAAAAGGCCTGGGTAGGGACCGTCGAATCGTGGAAGTCAACGAATGGCTACGTAGGTGGCTACGAAGGCTTTGGATTCTTTGACCATGGGATGGTGTTCCATGAAGGAGGAGTGCTGGGCAGAGACGGGCTCCATCTTACGAAGAGAGGGAAGAGCATCTTTGCCAGCAGGCTGGCTAACCTAGTGAGGAGGGCTTTAAACTAGGTTCACCGGGGGAAGGAGACCAAAGCCCTGAGGTAAGTGGGAAAGCGGGATACCGGGAGGAAGCACAGGCAGGAATGTCTGTGAGGGGAGGGCTCCTGCCTCATACTGGGAATGAGGGGCGATCAACAGGTTATCTCAAGTGCTTATATACAAATGCACAAAGCCTTGGAAACAAGCAGGGAGAACTGGAGGTCCTGGTGATGTCAAGGAACTATGACGTGATTGGAATAACAGAGACTTGGTGGGATAACTCACATGACTGGAGTACAGTCATGGATGGTTATAAACTGTTCAGGAAGGACAGGCAGGGCAGAAAAGGTGGGGGAGTAGCACTGTATGTAAGGGAGCAGTATGACTGCTCAGAGCTCCGGTACAAAACTGTGGAAAAACCTGAGTGTCTCTGGATTAAGTTTAGAAGTGTGTGCAACAAGAGTGATGTAGTGGTGGGAGTCTGCTATAGACCACCGGACGAGGGGGATGAGGTGGATGAGGCTTTCTTCCGGCAACTCACGGAAGCTACTAGATCGCATGCCCTGATTCTCATGGGTGACTTTAAGTTTCCTGATATCTGCTGGGAGAGCAATACAGCGGTGCACAGACAATCCAGGAAGTTTTTGGAAAGCGTAGGGGACAATTTCCTGGCGCAAGTGCTAGGGGAGCCAACTAGGGGGGGCGCTTTTCTTGACCTGCTGCTCACAAACCGGGTAGAATTAGTGGGGGAAGCAAAAGTGGATGGGAATCTGGGAGGCAGTGACCATGAGTTGGTTGAGTTCAGGATCCTGACGCAGGGAAGAAAGGTAAGCAGCAGGATACGGACCCTGGACTTCAGGAAAGCAGACTTTGACTCCCTCAGGGAACAGATGGCCAGGATCCCCTGGGGGACTAACATGAAGGGGAAGGGAGTCCAGGAGAGCTGGCTGTATTTCAAGGAATCCCTGTTGAGGTTACAGGGACAAACCATCCCGATGAGTCGAAAGAATAGTAAATATGGCAGGCGACCAGCTTGGCTTAATGGTGAAATCCTAGCGGATCTTAAACATAAAAAAGAAGCTTACAAGAAGTGGAAGGTTGGACATATGACCAGGGAAGAGTATAAAAATATTGCTCGGGCATGTAGGAAAGATATCAGGAGGGCCAAATCGCACCTGGAGCTGCAGCTAGCAAGAGATGTCAAGAGTAACAAGAAGGGTTTCTTCAGGTATGTTGGCAACAAGAAGAAAGCCAAGGAAAGTGTGGGCCCCTTACTGAATGAGGGAGGCAACCTAGTGACAGAGGATGTGGAAAAAGCTAATGTACTCAATGCTTTTTTTGCCTCTGTTTTCACTAACAAGGTCAGCTCCCAGACTGCTGCGCTGGGCATCACAAAATGGGGAAGAGATGGCCAGCCCTCTGTGGAGATAGAGGTGGTTAGGGACTATTTAGAAAAGCTGGACGTGCACAAGTCCATGGGGCCGGACGAGTTGCATCCGAGAGTGCTGAAGGAATTGGCGGCTGTGATTGCAGAGCCCTTGGCCATTATCTTTGAAAACTCGTGGCGAACGGGGGAAGTCCCGGATGACTGGAAAAAGGCTAATGTAGTGCCAATCTTTAAAAAAGGGAAGAAGGAGGATCCTGGGAACTACAGGCCAGTCAGCCTCACCTCAGTCCCTGGAAAAATCATGGAGCAGGTCCTCAAAGAATCAATCCTGAAGCACTTACATGAGAGGAAAGTGATCAGGAACAGTCAGCATGGATTCACCAAGGGAAGGTCATGCCTGACTAATCTAATCGCCTTCTATGATGAGATTACTGGTTCTGTGGATGAAGGGAAAGCAGTGGATGTATTGTTTCTTGACTTTAGCAAAGCTTTTGACACGGTCTCCCACAGTATTCTTGTCAGCAAGTTAAGGAAGTATGGGCTGGATGAATGCACTATAAGGTGGGTAGAAAGCTGGCTAGATTGTCGGGCTCAACGGGTAGTGATCAATGGCTCCATGTCTAGTTGGCAGCCGGTGTCAAGTGGAGTGCCCCAGGGGTCGGTCCTCGGGCCGGTTTTGTTCAATATCTTCATAAATGATCTGGAGGATGGTGTGGATTGCACTCTCAGCAAATTTGCGGATGATACTAAACTGGGAGGAGTGGTAGATACGCTGGAGGGGAGGGATAGGATACAGAAGGACCTAGACAAATTGGAGGATTGGGCCAAAAGAAATCTGATGAGGTTCAATAAGGATAAGTGCAGGGTCCTGCACTTAGGATGGAAGAATCCAATGCACCGCTACAGACTAGGGACCGAATGGCTAGGCAGCAGTTCTGCGGAAAAGGACCTAGGGGTGACAGTGGACGAGAAGCTGGATATGAGTCAGCAGTGTGCCCTTGTTGCCAAGAAGGCCAATGGCATTTTTGGATGTATAAGTAGGGGCATAGCGAGCAGATCGAGGGACGTGATCGTTCCCCTCTATTCGACACTGGTGAGGCCTCATCTGGAGTACTGTGTCCAGTTTTGGGCCCCACACTACAGGAAGGATGTGGATAAATTGGAGAGAGTCCAGCGAAGGGCAACAAAAATGATTAGGGGTCTAGAGCACATGACTTATGAGGAGAGGCTGAGGGAGCTGGGATTGTTTAGTCTGCAGAAGAGAAGAATGAGGGGGGATTTGATAGCTGCTTTCAACTACCTGAAAGGGGGTTCCAAAGAGGATGGCTCTAGACTGTTCTCAATGGTAGCAGATGACAGAACGAGGAGTAATGGTCTCAAGTTGCAATGGGGGAGGTTTAGATTGGATATTAGGAAAAACTTTTTCACTAAGAGGGTGGTGAAACACTGGAATGCGTTACCTAGGGAGGTGGTAGAATCTCCTTCCTTAGAGGTTTTTAAGGTCAGGCTTGACAAAGCCCTGGCTGGGATGATTTAACTGGGAATTGGTCCTGCTTCGAGCAGGGGGTTGGACTAGATGACCTTCTGGGGTCCCTTCCAACCCTGATATTCTATGATTCTATGATTCTATAGGGGAATTCTATCTGAGACCTTGTCTTACCATATAAAGAGACACTGATCACAGAACTAAAAGTTAATGGTAGCTTAGGTACAAGTGATCATGATGAGGGCTCCGTGTCTGTCACGGAGGTCATGGAAGTCACAGATTCATGACTCCCTGTGACCTCCATGACTTCTGCAGTGGCCAGGATGGCTGACCCCAGGGCTGCCCAAGCAGCTGGCCCTGGGGACAGCTGCTCAGGCAGCCATGGGGACAACCCCACCAGCCACTGTTGGGGCAGTTCTGCAGCCAGCCGCTCAAGCGGCCCCACAGCCAGCCGCACCAGCTACTGCTCTGGTGGCCCCAGACTGCTGGCCCTGGGGACTGCCCAAGCAACGGCCAATGCAGCTGACCCCGGGGACTGCCTGAGCAGCGGTCCCAGGGATGACAGGACCAGCCGCAGCTCAATGGCTCTCGGCAGTGGTCCCGGGGCGGCCAGAGTAGCCGCTGGCCCCCTGGGGCTTCCCCCCCGGCAGATGGTGCTGTGGGCCCCTAGGGCTCTCCAAGATTCAATCAGGGATATTTATAGTACAATTTAATCAGGGGTATTTTTAGTAAAAGTCATGGACAGGCTGTGATTTTTTTGTTTCTTGCTTGTGACCTGTCCATGACTTTTACTAAAAATACCCTTGATTAAATTGTAGCCTTAATCATGACTTGATCACATGTATAATGCTCAAGCAGCATGAAGTCCAGACCAGTAATATATATATATGTACTTGGTGCTTTAATAGGGCCAATTTCACAAAGCTGAAAACAATTATGAGTCAAATCAGCTGGGAGGAAGAATTTAATCAGAAAAATGTGAATGATAATTGGGAATCATTTAAGAACACCCTACTAGAGGACGGAAAGTGAGAAAGAAGGCTATGCTAGATAAAAGAAACCAACCTGTTTTAGAGGGGCAGCTGTAAAAAATAATATATATATTATTTATTATATATATGTAACAAATGGAAGAAAGGGGAAGCTGACAGTAATGAATATAAACCAGAAGTTAGGAATTGTAGAAAATTAATAAGTGACCCGGGGAAATCTATGGCCAGCTGAGTTAAGGACAATAAAAAGGATTTTTAAAAATGTGTTTGGAACCAAAAGAATCCCGACAATGGTATTGGTCTATTAGTACATGGACATGTTAGAATTATCAATAATTATGCAGAAAAAGCAGAAGGGTACAATAAATATATCTGATCTATATTTGGGGGAAAACAGATGATGCTGACGTATCTTATGGTGATGATAACACTCTTTCCATTCCACTTGTATTTAGAAAGGATAAATGGGTTATAAATGACAGTTCTCAAAATTAACTGTAAATGGGGAATTCAGTAGGGTCCTTGGGTCCCATGGGCTCTTGATTAGTTTCATTATCCCAGTAAAGATCTCTCACTGATGTCCTTTTCCCTGATTTCAGCATCTTACAGGCTGATACTCATTTGATTCATCAAGCTAGCACACCTTTGCTGGCTTTTAACATTGTTGAAACACGTAATATAAACCAACTTTTATTTCAGAGGTTCATATTCTTGAGATTGTTAAATTTGCATTACACAGTAATACTCAAGGAAGCTGTTTTGCGTATCTTGATAGAGTAAATTAATGACAGAAAGAATAACAAAAATTCTCAAATTTGTTATCGTCTATGATCCTGCAAATGATTACTCTAATGTAAGAAAAGTCTCCAAGCCAACATTATGGTCATTTCCACAAACAGAAAGTGTTGCTTTCCAAAACTTGGCCGTTTCACACATCAGGCTTCTAGGACTTTTCAGGGTGCATTCAAGTCTGTACTACTCACAATGTAGTGCTGAGGTTTAATGTCACAATTTAGCCCTTTTCAGTTTCTAAACTGCCATAACACCACTTTTTAATTGAAACATACTTAAAGTGAAACTCAGCAAGCATTCCTCCAGCAGGTGTGAACAGAATAGTCATAAATGGTTTCTTAACCATCAAACAAGTATCAGTTGGGAAAACTTGTTTTATGTTGCCAAAAGAGATACCTACCAAACTGATAGCTTTAGTTTATTATTTACAAAATGTGTCACAATATGATTTCTACTCCATTTTTCATGTACCACTATGCTTGTTTTACTTATCTTTTCCTTCAGCAGTCTTGCATTTTTGCCACAAGGTGATTTGTATCAAAACATTCTCTGTGGTAATTAAACTGCTGATGTTCAAATGTTGCTCTACAAGTCTACATAGTGAAGACAAAGACATTTGTACAAAAGAGGAAAAGTAAAAATAGTGGAGTGAATTGCTTGTTTCTCTCCAGCCAGGGATCTTTGTATATCAGTATCAATACTGCTATATTCTACAACTCAGTTATTTGCTGCATCTATATAACTGAACTGATTCTTCCAGTATACAAAGACACATACATATTCACTCTCTCACACGCAGAGAATCATGATAACCTTCACAGAAATTCCTACATCTCACAACAGTGATATAAATTAACTTTATACTGCACATGTGGATGTCACCAAACTCCTTTGACACAAATGACTCCATTGTTTCCATAGTAACTAGTGCACTTCACACAGGCAAGGTGGGAGGAGATCTATACTACTGAAAAAGGCAAAAACCCCCAAAGCCTCAAGACATATATTCAACATTAAAAAAAAAAGCTAGTGGTGTGAGGTACCACACAGGTTGGGATGCCCAGATTGCTATATTGCTATATCATTCATTACTGTAGATGTATTGTACCCTCCACAATACTTTGCTTGCTGACAATAAGTTTCATGGGTGAAATTCACTGTTGTGCAGAAGTTCCAGCACAAGGCCCAGTTGACCATTTAAGATACATTTCACCCTTTATATGAACAGTAATTTATGATTTGCTACTAATAAGAGCAGAAAATCCCTTTGTTTATCAGGAGTTGTAGATCCCGCTGGATCCTTTTATCATGGCTTTTATACAAAGAAATGGAAGAAGCAAAACAGCCACATTTTTCTCTTCAAATTCACAGCTAGCTTGCCCTGGTTTTCATACCTTGATCTTGGTGTAACCATTGCACTGAATGGTTCAGGTTTTCTAACTCAGCTCCGCTAACTCCTGTAGTAGTGAATCTAGCAGATCTGCTATGTTTGGTGCTTAATGCTGTGTCGGCTGCTGTGTTTAAACCTGTTTTTGTTTCCTGGCAGATTCTGGCTGGCTGCTATGTCACCAGGGAAGTATGGTGGAAGCTTCAAGTCTGAAATATTTTTACATTGTCTGAGCGTGATTCCTTCTCTGCTTTGCTACAAGGCTGTCTGTTCCTTGGCAACAGTTTGCTTATTGTTTCAGCTTCAGGTTCAGCTGAATCAGCGCTAAGCAAATTGCTGGTACTCTCCTTAGTATTTGCATCCCTTGTAAAAATGATCAGCTACAAGTCTCAAAGGGCAACTGCATCAAAACCAGAGAAACATTGAACAACAAAAGATTGTATTTATTTATTTTTTTCGAGGGCTTGGGAACAGTTTAGTCTTGCATGGCTCATCATCAAAATGGTTTACCAGCACTGCCTGAGGTCTGAGACCAGGACAAGATAGACGTTGCTATAAATGTTGGTTTTTTTCAGTAATTTTCCTTTCCCAGTCTCTTGGTCCTTCTCTCTATGATTGTTGCATAACTCAGGTTACTTTAAATGGACTGTTACCCTTTGAATTGCTTTTTGTTTGTTTGCCCTCCTCTTTGCTAGTGGCTAAATTCATAATACCTTGCCACTATTGTAGAGAATGTCATGGCTGCTACCACACCCTGCTGTTGTGGGGGTGTTGAGCCAGTAACCGGAACAATTGTGAGGAATCTGCATCTCTGTGGAGACTTGAACCAAGAACAGAGGCTCTCATAGCTGTGGCACTAACAAAGGATCTCCATTTTTCTGAAATAAGTAACACTTATAGCGTCATTCCAGGCCTTCAGCCATGAAGGGTGAGTGTGTGACATCATTTTACAAGTGATATAATCTCTTAGAACCGTACGTGTGAGCTATTTATGGGAAGAAAAAATAATTAAATGCAAGATTATGAGATGACAGAAGATCTCAGGGGTTTGGTGGTGAACTATAGAAACTTCCATCACTTAGTCATCAATTGAAAATTAGCCCAGGTTTGTTATGGCCCCGAATCATTACCATCTGTCAGTTGTTCAGCTGTCTGTGTGAAATGAGTTGGCAGGGGTGCTGTTCAGTTCTTAGCGGGCACATGTACTTGTAACAAAAATCAGCACCACAACTGCTGCCCTTTGTTGGCAGTCTCAGCAGAGATGCCTAGGAGTGAACTGGTACACAGACTGAATGACTCACTCATCTCTAGAAGTGGTAGTTCCAGGTCAGGACTAGAATGCATTGGTGAGGTTGTAACAAAGAACGGTGAAGAGATTTGAAAGCTAATTAAGCTAGCCACTTAGGGGCTGTCCATAAATTGCGTAAGGTAGTAGGGGATGGGTGGTTCTTAATTGCGTGTGTTTGTTTGAGTGTTACGAGGGGTAGGTGGGTCTTGAAAATCACCAGAAAATGTGTTACCTCATTTATGACAGCCCCTTTGACCCAAAGCCTAAAAGGTATTTAGGTTCCTAACTCCTAATCAGTGGGAGTTAGGAAACTCAATACCTTGGAATATCTGGGCCTTAGGGCCTGTTTCTCACCAAGGTCCTTTTACAACGTTTTGGCAGTGTAAAGGAGCCTCAAAATGGATATTAATGTAATTTACACCTACTTAACTTCTACACTGCCAGATTGGTATAATGGGGCCTTAAGCCTTTACTTTCTCAGTTCTCATTTACCTCAAAGAAATCCTTGTTAACCATATTACCGTCTCCAATGTTTAGGGCTACCCAAGACTGTATTGGGGTTAATACATGGCTCCTCATATCAGTTTGTATAAGAAACTTTGCACAGATTTATCTCACCATCACCGTTCACCACACGTGCTTCAAGTATCATAACATGAAGCTAGTTTTTAAAAAAAACAGGGCCCTGTAAGATGAAATCACAAAAAGTAATGCCTAATAGAACCATGTCAGTGATGTCATCCAGAAAAGAGTCAACGGAGAGAAGGAAGTAGAAGATAGAAGTAAAATACCAGGCCCAGATTTACAGACGGGACTGATAATTTTAGGTACCTACATTTTCTATTGTCCAGTTTGAGATGCTTTAAAAGGACCTAATTTTCAGAAAGTGCTGAGCAACTGCCCTTTGCAAATCAGGTCCCTTTAATGCATATCAAACTGAGCACCCAAAATCACTAGTCATTTTTGAAACGTCTTGCAGCTAGTCTCCAAGGAGGATGTTGCTGATGGCACTTTTCTATTGCACTCCCTCCTGGCTACTGCATGCAATTCTATTAATATTGCTGTCAAATCAAAGGACAGGCATTCCCCACTCTCTTGGATTACTAGGTATTCATGGCAGGGACTGTGTCTTCATATATGCATCGAAAGTGCATAGCACATGGTGGATGCTCCCACAATCCAAACAAAAATAATCAGATGCTTACAGAACAGTGGGCAAGGGCAAAAAACAGAGTAAAATGGCAGGCCTAACTGCTGGAGAAACCAGAATGTCTTTTGAAAGTGCATCTGTACTGCCTAGAGTATGCAAATTTTAGATCTTTAGCTACAAGCTGACAAGATAGAATGTGTATAGTTACTTCATCTAATTAAATGTGCCAACTCCTAATCAAGATATAGAAGTACATAATGCTCTGATTCATTACAGCAGTTTTATTAAAATGTGCTATTGTTGCAGCAGGATAGCAGTATGTATCATGGCTAACTATTATATTGGCAGATTGGCTGTTAACACTTGGTAGCTAGATACGAGTCTTCCGAATAGCTTAGAACATCTATTTAGAACCCATCAGCAATCTTCTTTTAAAATCTCTCAGTTAAACTGTAATGGCAGCAAAGCCAAGCTTTTGGTACTGTGACATCTCAACTGTCTTTTTGTGAGGTGTGCTGACTTTGGGACAGATTCTGATGTTCTTTACTCTGGTTAAATAGTACCTGAAACCATATGTGGGCCCAGTGACGATAATGGGATCACTCATGGAGTAAAGTAAGAGTAAGGGTATCAGATTCTAGCCCTTGTGTGTTGGAGAGAGTGACGTCGCCAACACAGAGGAGAAAAGACCCGCTATTACAGGCAGCTACAGATGTTTGTTTTCAACTCATGTGACAGACTCCTGTGGTTTTGGAGCAGAAGTACAAAGATGCTAGTCCTAGTTCTTCCCTTTGTGTTTGATTTATGTAATAACCGAGTCTGTTCTCTGCAGTGTACGTACTTATTAAAACTTCCAACATCCCTGAATTCTGAGTCTTTCCCTTTCCATGGCTTCCTCCTCTGCATCAAGTTAAAGGACATCCATTTCTCTCTTGTCTTTTGGCTGCCTGCACTCATGCCCATCTGTCAAAATAGGCTGATGTTGCTTTCAAATTGGACTCTCGCTCAGGCATAGATCTCGGGTGAAGATGGGATTATATGAGCTGTCCGCTTAACAGTGGAAGCATCATCTCTTAAGCAGGAAGTATTCCTTTGTGCTAGCTCTAAAGAACTGGTAGTACATGTCTCTGTGCTTAATCCCACTTGTTGACACTTAGTATATTGTACATATACATCATACAAATCTTAAATAGCAGAGTGTGCTTACTAATAGGAAGGAAGGCAAAATTACAGAGGTCAGGAGCATGTCTAGTGTCTAACACTATGTTTAGTTACCGCTGGTAACCTGAAGATCCCCTGAGCTGGCCAAATGTATGAAACACAAGAATAGTGTTTGCATTACTTCTGCGTAAATGTAATGGCATGGACGGCAGTGGTGCATTGGGCACAAACTAAAGAGAGGAGATGCATACTTTCACCAAAAAGAAATAAAGCAGCCTAAGAACTGCAACTCGCTTCATGAGTAGTAAGGTATACTGATGCTTGCTTACATGAGGCAAAGGCAAAAACATTTACATCTGTTGGTTCTAAGGGAAAATTACCCTTGAATGCACAGAACATGTGTTAAAATAAAATATTGGTGCAACACAAGGCAATAAATTAGTAGTGCATTCAGAAGGGAAAGGATATTCAAATTCTAACAAATGCCCATTTCCAAACCAAAGGGAAAGAGAGGTACAGGCAAAAACTCCATAGAGCAAGGGCAGTAACTTACAGTAATAAAGGCACAGCGATTGTGTGGATACAGTGGAGGAAAACATGTCATTGCTGAAGTTTACTGCTGTGCAAAATGAAATAAATTAAACCGCTTTGCAGAAACATGCAAATCAAACGTGCAGAACAAAAAAAAGCCAAGTATATGATAAATAGGGCCCTACCAAATCCACGGCCATGAAAAAAGGCATCATGGACCATTTCAGAGTAACAGCCATGTTAGTCTGTATTTGCAAAAACAAAAGGAGGACTTGTGGCATCTTAGAGACTAACCAATTTATTTGAGCATAAGCTTTCGTGAGCTACAGCTCACTTCATCGGATGCATCGGGTGTATCCGATGAAGTGAGCTGTAGCTCACGAAAGCTTATGCTCAAATAAATTGGTCAGTCTCTAAGGTGCCACAAGTACTCCTTTTCTTTTTGCATCATGGACCATGAAATCTGGTCTCCTCAATGAAATCTGCTCTTCTGTGTACTTTTACCCTATACTATACAGATTTCACTAGCGTTTCTCAAACTGGGGGATCCCGACCCAAAAGGGGGTCAAGGGGGGTCGCCAGGTTATTGTAGGGGAGTCACAGTATTGCCACCCTTACTTCTGTGCTGCCTTCAGAGCTGGGTGGCCGGAGGGCGGCGGCTGCTGACTGAGGGCCCAGCTCTGCAGGCAGCAGTGCAGGAGTAAGGGTGGCAATACCCTACCATGCCATACAGACTTCTGCGCTGCTGCCTTCAGACCTGGGCACCTGGGCAGCAGCTGCTGCCCTCTGGCCTCCCAATCCTGAAGGCAGTGCCTCCACCAAGAGCAGTGCAAAATAAGGGTGGCAATACCATGACCCCCGCCCCATAATAACCTTTTGACTCCTCCTCGCCCACAGGACCCTGACAGTTACAACACCATGAAATTTCAGATTTAAGAACATAAGAACGGCCATACTGGGTCAGACCAAAGGTCCATCCAGCCCAGTATCCTGTCTACCGAGCAGTGGCCAATGCCAGGTGCCCCAGAGGGAGTGAACCTAACAGGTAATGATCAAGTGATCTCTCTCCTGCCATCCATCTCCACCCTCCGACAAACAGAGGCTGGGGACACCATTCCTTACCTATCCTAGCTAATAGCCATTAATGGACTTAACCTCCATGAATTTATCCAGTTCTCTTTTAAACCTGTTATAGTCCTAGCCTTCCCGACATCCTCAGGCAAGGAGTTCCACAGGTTGACTGTGCGCTGAGTGAAGAAGAACTTCCTTTTATTTGTTTTAAACCTGCTGCCCATTAATTTAATTTGGTGGCCCCTAGTTCTTATATTATGGGAACAAGTAAATAACTTTTCCTTATTCACTTTCTCCACACCACTCATGATTTTATATACCTCTATCATATCCCCCCTTAGTCTCCTCTTTTCCAAGCTGAAAAGTCCTAGCCTCTTTAATCTCTCCTCCTATAGGACCCGTTCCAACCCCTAATCATTTTAGTTGCCCTTCTCTGAACCTTTTCTAATGCCAATATATCTTTTTTGAGATGAGGAGACACATCTGTACACAGTATTCAAGATGTGGGCATACCATGGATTTATATAAGGGCAATAAGATATTCTCCGTCTTATTCTCTATCCCTTTTTAAATGATTCCTAACACCCTGTTTGCTTTTTGACTGCTGCTGCACACTGCATGGATGTCTTCAGAGAACTATCCATGATGATTCCAAGATCTTTCTCCTGATTAGTTATAGCTAAATTAGCCCCCATCATATTGTATGTATAGTTGGGGTTATTTTTTCCAATGTGCATGACTTTACATTTATCCACGTTAAATTTCATTTGCCATTTTGTTGCCCAATCACTTAGTTTTGTGAGATCTTTCTAAAGTTCTTCACAGTCTGCTTTGGTCTTAACTATCTTGAGCAGTTTAGTATCATCTGCAAACTTTGCCACCTCAGTGTTTACCCCTTTCTCCAGATCATTTATGACATAAATATCTGAAATAATGAAATTTACAATTTTTAAAACCTTACGACTATGAAATTGACAAAAATAGAGCTGTGACTTTGGTAGGGCCCTAACAATAAACCAACAGGTGACTGAGAACAGTAGTGTCTGATCACACACTTTTTACAGATAGTCAGAGCTAATGGTGATCAAAAAATGAAGCAGCCATGTATAAAGCAAGTGTTTTGAACTTATCTCAAGGCAGGGAGGGCCTTTAACAGAGTTTATGTGAATGGATGCATGGGAGCTCTGCCTCCGTTTTCTCCCTGCAGAATGTGAAAAATTTGGGCAGGCCCTTTTATTTTGCAAGTGCTGCATTGGAGGGGAATCCATCCAGGGACAGAGAGTGTTTGGTGCACAGACTTCTGGGAGTGACAACATTCTGGAAGGCTTGGGTGGCCTGGCTGCACTAGGACTGAAGAGAGCAGAGGACCCCTCTCCTGAATGCCTTGGTTCATGTGTGCCTAAAAATCCTATGGTCCCCATGGCTCATGTGTGAACTATTATTAGTTTATTAAAATTATTTTGTTTGTATTCAGTCAAAAAATGCACAAAGTGCGACATCCTGGACTTTGACCATATATAGCCAGGAGTAGAATTCATCACCTATTTTGGGGAAGAGGGTAGTTTACTGTTGGTTATTCAGTTATTGTTTTTTCTGGGCCACGTATGGTGAGAATGTTAAAAAAGCAGGCACAAGGGCTTATCTTCACTCCCACTCCCACCATTGATCCGTCTGTGGATGGTATTTTACACACTGCCAGCATAAGAAGGGAAGAAGAAGTAGTGGGACAGAACATGGGGCAGAGGAGAGTGAGAGTTGGTGGCTGTACGTGAGAAGTGGCATAGTGTAAACACTGGCATAGTGTAAAAGTGTTTTGATAAAACATGTTTCTCTGTGAATGACTGGAATGTTTATCGCTATGCTGAATCTAACCAGGCCTGACAGCTGCAAGGAAGCTGCAGGAGTGGAGTGGATTCCAGCTGAGGTTCAGAGAAGAGCAAGAGAGAGAGGTTATCCAAAATGCCACGTAGACGCTGCTGCTTTGAGACCAACTTTGACAAAAATATCCCCTCAGACAGATTTATGGTCCACATTCTTTTCTAGTTCTTTGGATATTTGGACCCTGCGTACACACAGCTCATCTTCCAGATATCTGAAGTCCTTTCAAATGCAGTATTAGTTGTTTGACAGTTAATAACTACAATGTCCTACAAATGCATCCTTTCCCCCTTAAAGTTGGACCTCAGGTACTTCAGACCTCCATGCAGCTTTGAACTGTTTTGGAGCAAAGCACACTTAATTTCCTGATAGGGTTTTATTTTAATTTTAAATTAATTGGTAACATGAAGATCAAAGATTATAAACAAACATAACATATTGCCAATCGGTGTGGCCACAACCTTTCCAGCCCAGCCCACCATCTTATCACCCACTCCACCACCAGCAAGAAATACACTGCTAACTATTGGACTAGGTAGGTTGGACTAGACAGATGAATCTTGCACTGAGACCTCCAAACTCAGACTTTGATGGCCCATACACAAACGCAAGAGTCCTTGACCAAGAATGATCTGATTCCCTGTGTTCTGGCAAAGATAGCAAAAGAGCATGACAGCTAATGCATTTACTATGTCATTGGAGAGAAGAGGGTGAGATAAGGGATCGGGAGGGGGAAAAAGAGAGCAAGAAAGAAGGGAGAGAAAAAAGCTTGGAAAAGAACAGTGACAGCAAGTCAGCAGGCAGGTGGCAATTTTACTGTTTATTGATTTGTATTACAGTAGCACTTACGGTATGTCCACACTGCAATAAAACACCCACTGCTAGCCCATGTCAGCTGACTTGGGCTTAGGCTGCAGGGCTATAAAATTGCAGTGTAGACATTTGGGCTCAGGCTGGAGCCCAGGCTCTGGGACCCTCCAGTCCCAGAACATGGGCTACATATTGAGCCCAAATATCTACATTGAAATTTTATAGCCCTGCAGCCAGAGTCAGCTGACATCGGCTTGCTGCAGGAGTTTTATTGCAGCATAGACATACCCTTGAAGGCCCCAACTGAGATCATGACCCTGTTGTACTAGGCACTGTAATACTAACTGGAAGAAATGGAGTAAGTCAGTACTAAAAGGGGAATTTGTCTGAGTGGAAATACAGTGAGGAACTTATCTGTGAGCATTTTGAATATTCAGTCAACAATGACTTTGTATTATAGGGCTTCACTGTACCTTTAGGCAAGAGAGCGGTACTTAAAGTGAACAATGCCAAGAGCAGCTCTGGAAGGTACTGTGAGTCGGAGACACCTTCCCTGCTCCACCCTTGACGCAAAGGGATAGTAATGTAATTTGCTCCTGGTATAGGCCGGCAGCACATTACACTCCCCACTGTGCTGGCTCAGCTGTGTTGGCGGGTGAATTGAGAGCAGAGCTAAGGCCCCACTTGCTTCCTGCCATCTGCTCTGATGGAGCAATACAATGATACTTACCCCCGCTCGCTCTGGTCCACAGTCCTTGTAGGCCACAACAGGCATTAAGGCGGTATGCGTGTGCGCTTAATGCTGCATGTGGATGCATAATAGAAGTCGCAACCTAGCCCGTAGAGTGTAAACTGAAACTTTTTATGCTGGCTGGTCATACTGGCTCTATGGAGGAACTGGACGGACTTTGTTGAAACCTAAGTACGGGATAGGGGATATAAGTCAGTCAACCAAGGGGCCTTCTCCCCATTATCCTATATCTTTTTTTCACCTTTTTCTCCTATTAGTGATTTCATCATTTCAAACTCCCCCTCCCCCCGACTCTCCTGCTGGTAATAGCTCACCTTAAGTGATCACTCTCGTTACAGGGTGTATGGTAACATGCATTGTTTCATGTTCTCTGTGTTTATAAAATCTCCCCACTGTATTTTCCACTGCATGCATCCGATGAAGTGAGCTGTAGCTCACGAAAGCTTATGCTCAAATAAATTGGTTAGTCTCTAAGGTGCCACAAGTACTCCTTTTCTTTTTGCGGATACAGACTAACATGGCTGCTACTCTGAAACCTGTCATTTAATCTTGTAGTCCTTGTTTCCAGTGCTTTGATTCTGAAAGCAGTGGGGAAATTCCATCATACATGGTAAAATGCAGGAATTTGGTTCTAGAAGCCTGTAAGCCGGAGCAAACTCAGAAGCAGCAGCATTATTCTCATTAAGAGTGTGAACAGCATCGTTATTGGCCCATCTGCGGGGTTCAGATTCTGGGCTGCAGCTGAGGAGTACACAGCACACGTCAGAAGATGGGAGGAGTGAGGGAGGGCGAAGAGTGGCTTTTGCAGTCCCACAACGCTGTGGCCTCTGCTCCAGTTCCCAGCTCACAGACAGCTGCAGTGGCACAGGAGCCAGCAAACAGAGCTGGAAACAGGGGAGTCTGAGTGGGAGTTTGAAAGGGGAGTTTGTCTTGGGGTGCTTGTTTGGGGTTTGTTTTTGCTGCGGGTGCTGGTGTTTTGGTGTGGTTTGTGTTTCCCGGACTAACAGGATTGAGGAGGGAAGGCTATGACAGATACAGAGGCAGCAGTGGGAGTGACCCATGTAGTGGAAGACACAATGAAGATGACTGGATGTGGAAGCTGCAGTATGTACATGATCCTGGAGGGGGCACCTGGAAAGAGTTTCGTCTGCATGAAGTGCCGTCTGATAGAGCTGATGGAAGAAAAGATCCGAGGATTGGAGATTCAGGTGGAAAGTCTGGTTGAGTTTAGAAGGGGGTTCGAGCGGATGATGGAGCAAAGACATGAGGCAGCTGAAGGGAAAAGCTCAGACTTGCAGATGGAAGCAACCCTGAGGAATTCTGAGGGGCGACTGCTGAGTGAGGAAAGTGGACAGTGGAAGCATGTGACTAAAAGAACCAGGCAGAGGAAAAGATGGGCTAGTGAAGGAGAAATAGCGCTCAAGAATAGGTTTGCGGAGTTGGAAAATGAAGAAGGAGCTCAGCAGGTGGTCACTGAAGGTGGAAGGGCAAGGAAGAAGAGAAGAACGGCGAGTCCGATAGGAAAAAGGGGAAGAGTCAATGTAGACTACACCAAATATGAGTCCCAGGAAGATACAGGATGGGTTGAAGAGGATTACAAGGGAGAATAGGAATAGAAAGAACTTGCAGCGAGAAGGAACAGGGATAGATTGGAGAATAGCAAAGTCACCAGGAAAAGGCAGGTCTACGTGATCGGGAACTCTTTACTGAGAAGAATAGAGAGGCCTGTAACCAGAGCTGATCCAGAGAATAGAAGGGTGTGCTGTCTTCCAGGTGCTAAGATATGTGATGTAGACCCAAGGTTGAAAAGGATCCTAAAGGGAGCAGGAAAGAATCCCTTAATTATCCTTCATGTGGGAACAAATGATACCGGTAGATTCTCACTGGAATGTATCAAGGGAGACTATGCTAGGCTGAGGAAGACGCTTAAGGAAATCAAGGCTCAGGTGATCTTTAGTGGGATTCTGCCTGTTCCTAGAGAAGGGCAACAAAGGTGTGACAAGATGATGACTATCAACAGATGGCTTAGGCAGTGGTGCTATAAGAAGGCTTTGGGATTTATGGCCACTGGGAGGCGTTCAGGGACAGAGGACAGTTCTCTCGGGATGGACTTCATCTGAGTAGGGACGGAAATAGACTTCTAGGATGGAGGCTGGCACAATTGATTAAGAGAGCTTTCAACTAGGAATTTGGGGGAGATGGTTGGGAGATGTCCAGGTAATCTCCACGCCGGATTTTAGCATTGAGAGGGAAGAAAACAAAGTAAGACAGGATACAGCCGTGGGTAGGAGAATGGACATAAGGAGGAAGGGCAGTGTGGATACCAGTCTAATAGGTCACACTGGCTGTAGAATGACCATGCCTAATCGGTTACAGAATGTGAGCAAGGCCAAACAGCAAAAATTAAGATGTTTGTACACCAATGCGAGGAGCCTAGGTAACAAAATGGAGGAACTATAGCTTGGCACATGAAATTGCAAGCCCATTAGCAAGAATTTTTAATGAATCTATAAATTAAGGGGTTGTACCGTATGATTGGAGAATTGCTAACATAGTTCCTATTTTTAAGAAAGGGAAAAAACATGATCCGGGTAACTACAGCCCTGTTAGTTTGATACCTGTAGTATGCAAGGTCTTGGAAAAAATTTTGAAGGAGAAAGTAGTTAAGGACATTGAGATCAACAGTAAATGGGACAAAATACAACATGGTTTTACAAAAGGTAGATCATACCAAACCAACCTGATCTCCTTCTTTGAGAAAGTAACAGATTTTTTAGACAAAGGAAACGCAGTGGATCTAATTTACCTAGATTTCAGTAAGGCATTTGATACCGTGCCACATGAGGAATTATTAGTTAAATTGGAAAAGATGGGGATCAATAGGAAAACTGAAAGGTGGATAAGGAATTGGTTAAAAGGGAGACTACAGCGGGTCATACTGAAAGATGAACTGTCAGGCTGGAGAGAGGTTACCAGTGGAGTTCCTCAGGGATCGGTTTTGGGACCAATCTTATTTAATCTTTTTATTAATGACCTCGGCACAAAAAGTGGGAGTGTGCTAATGAAGTCTGCGGATGATACAAAGCTGGGAGGTATTGCCAATTTAGAGAGAGACCAGGATATCATACAGGAAGATCTGGATGACCTTGTAAACTGGAGTAATAGGATGAAATTTAATAGTGAGAAGTGTAAGGTCATGCTTTTAGGGATTAATAACAAGAATTCTAGTTATAAGCTGGGGACGCATCAATTAGAAGTAACAGAGGAGGAGAAGGACCTTGGAGTATTGGTTGCTCACAGGATGACTATGAGCCGCCAATGTGATATGGCCATGAAAAAAGCTAATGCGGTCTTGGGATGCATCAGGCGAGGTATTTCCAGTAGAGATAAGGAGGTGTTAGTACTGTTATATAAGGCACTGGTGAGACCTCACCTGGAATATTGTGTGCAGTTCTGGTCTCCCATGTTTAAGAAGGATGTATTCAAACTGAACAGGTACAGAGAAGGGCTACTAGAATGATCCGAGGAATGGAAAACCTGTCTCATGAAAGGAGACTCAAGGCGCTTGGCTTGTTTAGCCTAACCAAAAGAAGGTTGAGGGGAGACATGATTGCTCTCTATAAATATATCAGAGGGATAAATACTGGAGAGGGAGAAGAATTATTTAAGCTCAGTACCGATGTGGACACAAGAACAAATGGATATAAACTGGCCATTGGGAAGTTTAGACTTGAAATTAGATGAAGGTTTCTAATCATCAGAGGAGTGAAGTTCTGGAACAGCCTTTCAAGGGAAGCAGTGGGGGCAAAAGACCTATCTGGCTTCAAGATTAAACTCGATAAGTTTATGGAGGAGATGGTATGATGGGATAACATGATTTTGGCAATTAATTGATCTTTAAATATTCATGGTAAATAGGCCCAATTGCCTGTGATGGGATATTAGGTGGGGTGGGATCTGAGTTACTACAGAGAATTCTTTCCTGGGTATCTGGCTGGTGAATCTTGCCCACATACTTAGGGTTCAGCTGATCGCCATCTTTGGGGTCGGGAAGGAATTTTCCTCCAGGGCAGATTGGAAGAGGCCCTGGAGGTTTTTCGCCTTCCTCTGTAGCCTGGGGCACGGGTCACTTGCTGGAGGATTCTCTGCTCCTTGAAGTCTTTAAACCATGGTTTGAGGACTTCAATAGCTTAGACATAGGTGAGAGGTTTATTGCAGGAGTGGCTGGGTGAGATTCTATGGCCTGCATTGTGCAGGAGGTCAGACTAGATGATCATAATGGTCCCTTCTGACCTTAATATCTATGAATCTATAAGTTAGAATAACCTGAAGGCCTCCGTAACTTGTGCAGGCTGCTTATGGTTCCAAGGGGCAATTTCCTAGCTAGGGATTGCTGTGATCTGGGGGAGTCCTGGCTTTGGCCCCTACTCCAGCTGGGGGAGGCAAATATCTAGGTTCTGATTGAGTAGGCTGTCTAGGCTAAGTCCCATAAACCAAATTACAGGACACACTCAGAAATGGCAATAATGGAAGTAACAGAGAAGCATATCCTCATAAGTGAGGGTATCAGAGCCCTACTGCTCCCACAGCTGACTCTTCCTTAGCGCTAGTCTTAATGTGTTCTGTTAACACAGGCAGCTATGCTGCCTTTTTCCACAGAAGAATGCGCATAACCAAGTGAACACACAGCAGTTTTCCACTACAAGACTATACATGCTGTAAAACACACAAAACAAACCAGCTAAGGGTTAAAAATAAGGTGGAAAATAGGGTTTTACCCACTCTATTTGCAAATCACATGGTGGATTTTATATTTGAAGATAGTGCCCCCTATTACCGTTGCATGGCATTGTTTCAATATCAGCTCTGGAACAGTGACCCTTACTGAGTCAGCAACTCCACTTACCACAACACATCTGGATTTCCCCCCAAGTTTCCTCATGCGAGTGATGAGACCTGACAAGTTTGTCATGGGATAGCTGCAAGCATGCAAAGCAGGGATGACCAATTTCATTCCACTGCCAACTTCCAGAAATGTTAATCTGGGACTCCAGAACATTCTGATTACTTTCACCCCCCAGTGGATCTTTGTGGCATGAATAATACTATAATTGTAGGACATTCCACCCCCTGAAAATACATAATTCATGCTGGCATCGGCACAGGCTTTGCTCAACTTCAGGGAGAATGTTAATTTCCAACAAGGGAATTCCTTATTTATCCATACCAAAAAAGAATGTAGATGTCAGCACTGAGTGCAATTTGCATGTTATGCATCAACAAAGGAGTTGGTGCCATGCCGTTAGTGAGCACTGCACAGAGCTGAGGGTTTGTGCGTGCCACGGGAAATAAGTTGTGCTTGATTAAGCTCATGTTTCCATCTTCAGACTGATGGTATGTAGCCTCTACTGTGTCACCCAAAATTATGCAGTGGCACCAAGAGCAGAGACCGTGAAGGCAACAGCTCATTAAGGCACCAGAAGTGGCAGATTGAAGTGAACGGAATGCTATGTTGGTATTTTAATTGTTTGTCAGACACTCTCTCCTTTTGCCCTATTCTATTACCGTTAAGTAAGATTTGCAAGATCTTTCTCAATGATATTGATTCATAAAGATTAGCTCTGTGGTCAGCTCAGAAATGGAGCATTGTAATTTCTGGCAGACTGATTCTGAATTTACTACAAACACACAAAGGAAACCAAAAATTAAAATGTTCTGGTGATAAGCTGTGAAATAAAGCACACAAGATAAAGATGTTTGGGAAATGTGTTTGTTCATATCTCTTCTTTTCAGCATCCTCACTTTAACTTTGTATTTATTTCCTTCCTTTGAAATGTAGCAACTTTGTAAGTATAATTAAGAATGGGTCTGTGTGTGCTCTGTACTTTGCAAACATGTGGCTGTTGCCATGGCAACAGCAAAGGCACACAGAAAAGAAGCTCTTGCTGATTAATGTAATTACACAGCAAGCATGTATAATGCCTTTAAATGCAGCTTACTTCTGCATGAAGGAGACATGAAAAATGGATTATGTGTTGTATGTGTGCTAACTTTCTAAAAATGGTCTTTGAATATATTGCTATATTATCAGTTGTTGCAGACTCTATTTACTTCAACAGGGTTCCATTGTGGCATGGTAAGAAGGTCACTAGGGAAGGAATTTGATTAAAAAACCCAGATTTTTTATTAAGACGATATATTGGAACATAAAACTGGGGAGGGGGGGAAATAAAGGATTTTCTACACCTGGTTAGTTTTGGTAACATTTTAAGCTGTTTTCCAAATGTGAAACTTTCTCAGTGCAATTCATTTTACAGCTTTAGTGTTCAAACTTCACATCCTTATGCACACAAGTAACATTACTCTTGTTTGAAGTCTTGTTTCAGGTGAATGGGAGTGCTCATATGAGTAACATTTCCCAGTGTCAGGGCCTCTGAAGTATTGATGCAATTCTCATTAGGAACTAATGGCACATGCATTTGTCCCAAACCTGCATTTCTTCAACATTCACCCACTCAGGGTATTTTTGGTATGCAAGGAATGGAGAATGCAGAATTGGGCTCTCTGAAGGAATAAAAAAATCCCTCGGATGCTAATGAAATAAGGTGGGAACGACCCTTTTAAATAGTTTATTAAGAAGCTCATTCCAACACCACTCAGACAATTTCAGTAAGAGATTTTGAGAAAGGAAGAGAGGGGAGAACGTTATTTTCGATTCAGGTGTACTCTTTGAACATGACAATTTATGGAAATAGTACACTGATGGATGCTATGGAAACTGAATGGCAGATTACCAACTGTGGGTGTAGTCTGCACACAGAAAACAGGGGCCACCCTTCTAAAAATGTACTTTGTATCCAGAGGACATTCCTTAGTAGATTATAGCAATTATATCAAATTTGGGGTGCAAACTCTTGGACAATGGCAATGTCTCAGGAAATGTATAATAAGAAAATATATTGCTATTGTAGGTATTGTAAATGATCTACAAATTGCACCAAGAAAGCTGAAAATTGACATTTGATAGTACCAACATGTTCTCTTGATCCAAGAATTGACTTTTAAAAGATGAATTAGACTGAATCCTGTTTAACACACAATCAGTGTTATATTTTTTAGAAAAAGAAAAGGAGTACTTGTGGCACCTTAGAGACTAACAAATTTATTTGAGCATAAGCTTTCAGGAGCTACAGCTCACTTCATTGGATGCATGCAGTAGAAAATACCTACTACAGGACAGGCCCAACAAAGAAAAGAACAGAATGCCATTAGCCATCACCTTCAGCCCTCAGCTAAAACCTCTCCAACACATCATCAAGGATCTACAACCTATCCTGAAGGACGACCCGTCACTCTCACAGATCTTGGGAGACAGGCCAGTCCTTGCTCACAGACAACCCCCAACCTGAAGCAAATACTCATCAGCAACCACACACCACACAACAAAAACACTAACCCAGGAACCTATCCTTGCAACAAAGCCCATTGCCAACTGTGTCCACATATCTATGCAGGGGACACCATCATAGGGCCTAATCACATCAGCCACACTATCAGAGGCTCGTTCACCTGCACATCTACCAATGTGATATATGCCATCATGTGCCAGCAATGCCCTCTGCCATGTACATTGGCCAAACTGGACAGTCTCTACGTAAAAGAATAAATGGACACAAGTCAGATGTCAAGAATTATAACATTCAAAAACCAGTCGGAGAACACTTCAGTCTCTTTGGTCACTCGATTACAGACCTAAAAGTGGCAATTCTTCAACAAAAAAACTTCAAAAACGGACTCCAATGAGAGACTGCTGAATTGGAATTAATTTGCAAACTGGATACAATTTTAACTTAGGCTTGAATAAAGACTGGGAGTGGATGTGTCATTACACAAAGTAAAACTATTTCCCCATGTTTATTCCCCCCCCCCACTGTTCCTCACGCGTTCTTGTCAACTGCTGGAAATGGCCCCACCTTGATTATCACTACAAAAGGTTTCTTCCCCCCCGCTCTCCTGCTGGTAATAGCTCACCTTACCTGATCACTCTTGTTACAGTGTGTATGGTACCACCCATTGTTTCATGTTCTCTGTGTATATAAATCTCCCCACTGTATTTTCCACTGCATGCATCCGATGAACTGAGCTGTAGCTCACGAAAGCTTATGCTCAAATAAATTTGTTAGTCTCTAAGGTGCCACAAGTACTCCTTTTCTTTTTGCGAATACAGACTAACACGGCTGCTACTCTGAAACCTGTCATATTTTTTAGACTATCTTTCCTAACTCTTATAAGCCAAAATTCAGTATATACAAACTTATATCAGGTGAGGATCTAGTCCAACCTAGTCTTATTTGGAACTTATTTTTTATTGGGATGTATACGAAGGTGCCAATTCTTGGGTCTGTCTATCAAACCGTTGGCACAGGATCCAAAGAGTCTTTATGCCATCTTTATATTCTCTCGATTTTGGGGCCTGCCTGAGGTTGGTAGAGCCCACAGCATAATTTAGAGCATCTACAGGACTGCTCTAAACTGTGCACAGCTGTCCACGGTTCCAAGGAGCCATTCTGACATCCAGGGATAGCTAAAGCATAGCAATATCCTGGGTTATTGTCTCCTGCTACTATGACAACCAATTTTTATGACTCTCATATGCATTTTACTGTAGCTCACCTTTCCATCATTTCCCAACACTTTCCTACCCTATAGTCTGTGTCTTCCATCTATTACATCTTGTCATAGTCTTAGAATGTGAGAGCTCTCTGGGAAACGAATTGTCTGGTTCTGGAGGGGCAGGGCAGATGAGGGGGAGTTGGTACATTGGAGCCCCAATTCTGACTGACGTCTCTGTGCATTACTGTAATACAGCTAATAACTGTAACAACGTACACTGTACAAACGGGGATCTCTGTCTCCTTAGTTTCACCCAGAACCTACTGTTTAGAACCCAGCTCATGTATTCCTTTCTTGTAGACCTGTTCAGTAAATGACTAAAAATAAGATTTTGTATTTCATTCCTGTGACTTTTAACAGTTGTGTAGATGTAAGTTATTGGACTTTTCCCCTCAGAAAATAAAACCCTTCACTTAACGATCCAATATATCACAGAAGCGATTTGAATTTATGTTTTGAATTTCACACTAGGTAATAAAAAAGCTAGAATAAGCCTTGTGCAAATGGATTGCATTTTGAAGGAGATTTTGTACAGAGATACTTCCTTCCTTCAAAAAGGATTCATGTGCCACTGCTCCTGAAAGAATGTCTGACTGACTGTGCACCATGCACCTGTAAATTTATCTGGTGATGTAGATCAAGTAATAGGGCCCAACACTAAGCAAGAGTTTCTATTTTGCTTTGAAGGTTGCACATATAGTTGTAGCTTTTCAGGCCAAGCTGTGGGAAGTCTTTGAGCTGCAAATTTCAAAGCAATCTAAGTTAACGGAAAAAAATGTGGTTCTTACTTGTCTGGCAGTTCTCTAAATCAGGTTTGTTTTCATACAAAATGAAGGTTGAACTTCAAACTATACAGCTCCATTATAAACTCCTTTCTGTGAGTGGATATTTTTACAGGGAATTCTGCACTAAAGCTAGGATTGAAAGATATTAGCTATTGAGAAATTTTTTAAAAATTTTTTAAGTCATACGAAGACACAACTAGAGAGTATTAATATTTTTGATGTGAGCTGGCTTCTGAGACACATACATGTGAGGAAGTGGTTTCTGATTTGCAAACCTTGTTTCCCATATAGGATGATGTGGGGGGATCGCTGAGAGAATTTTTACTGTGGGAGGGAATGATCTCGCCCTTAAGAGCTAATCTCAGTGTTTTATAATTGATTAGTTCAATACTGATTATAAGTCTATGTCTTATTTCTGCTTTCTCAGGAGTTGCTCACCTATTGCCTGATCCTCCCCCACTGAAATCAACAGCAGCTTTATCCTTGAGGTCAGTGGTTACAGAATCAAGCACCTAGCTTCCACTTCTGTTTTCTGAATATTATGTTGAATGTCTTCCCTGGGCAAATTTCAAAAGGTTCAGAGATTTGGGGCTAGATCAATAGAGGAGATTTAGGTGGGAACTCCTCACCCAACTTTTAGGCACTCTGCCACATCAGGCATCTAGGCTCCCTATAGAAAGCATGGGGAGAGTTAGGCACCTAAGAACGGGATTCCTAGAAGCCAGCAAGATGAGCAGGGAGCCACCTAAACTGACCATTAGGAAACGCTGAGGAGAGGGACTTGGCCTAAGTCCCGCCTCGAAAGCTAGTTAGGTGCCTACGTCCAGTTCCGAGGAAGGAGCCTCTCTCTGTTCAGGATTTACAGCTGTGAACACTCTCTTGGGGTTAAGTGCCTAAACCAAGTAACTCTTCTCTCATGGGGTGGGAGGGAGGAAAGGGAGGGCACCCTCCCATTATAGGCAATAGCTCACTGGGTAGAGCCCTAACTGGGATGTGAGAGACCTGTTTTTAAATCCTTGTTCTATCTGATTGGAATAGTGACTTGAACCCAGGTTTCCCACATCCCTGATCACAAGGCTATTGGCTATTCTCAGTCTCTCCTTTAGAAGCTGTTCCACAGTGTATAAATAATTAAATATTCATTGCAGCAGGGACAGGAACCTGGCTCCACCACCTTCCAGGAGAGCGCCCTAACACTGGACCATAGAGTCTCTTTCCTTCTCTTGCCCAATGAATATTTAATACAAAGCGGAACAGCTTCAACTGGAGAAATTTAGAACAACTGAGTCCAGAATAGCCAGTAGCCTGGTGGTTAGGAGTGGGAGACGCTCTAGTCCCTGCTCCAGTGCAGGCATTTAAATATGGGTCTCCCACATCCCAGAGCTCTAATCACTGGGCTGATAGGTAGGCACCCCCTGCCCTTCTGTGAGCGTTAGTTGTGTTCTGAGCCTGCCTACTGGCTCAGCCTCCCCAAACAAGATAGGAGGGGTAATGCTTAGTTTGTGAATGGCACCAGGGCTCAGGGGTGAGTGAGTGAGGACTTTGCATGGGTTGGCGTCATCAGGACTTAGATAGCTTTGTGCGTGCCCACTAGCAGAAATTTAGGCATGTAGGGAATTTAGGCACCTACAAAGCACCTCTGTGGGGGATTTGAGAATCTCAGTGATGCCTAGACATTGGATTTAGGCGCCTAAGTGCCTTTGCTCTACATGAAAGGTTTGGTGGGTGAGCCGAACTTTATTTTAACTCTTTAGACCTGCTGTAAAGAGATGCCCTAAGATAAATGTTAGGAAACTTCTAGTACAGCATAAGAGACAGGAAAAAAGAAATGTAAATTAATTCTCATGGCTTTCTGGTGTAAGGTAGAGTCTACCTGAAGTCTGAGGTTTCCTTTGCCAGCTATTTTTTTTTCAGTGGTGCCAGCTATCTTTTTTCAGATCCCTACTCTGAACCAGGCAGATTCAGTGCCCTAATCACTGGGCAATTGGCTATTCGGGGGTAGGTCTCCCTCCTCTCAGCTGAGATGTTTCTGTGAAAACCGTGTTTCTTCAACAAATTCCTGCCCAGCTCTATTTGTATTAGAGTTGCACGAAAGGTCCCAAGGTTCCACCATGATAGATGCTATGCTGACATATAATACAAGGAATTCTCTGTCTTAACGAGATGGCAATCTCAGTTTGTGACAAGGCATAACAGGAGGTGAAACAAACGGGGCTGGGGGAGGATGGGGTAATGGCTATGTGAGCATGCACTTTCACAGACTGTCTCAGATCACCATCAGCCTAGCTGGCAGGAGCCAGCAGCATTCTACAGAGGCATCCCAGGAGGCAGGGATAGGAATGCAGACACTGCCGGCATGTGTGGGTCTAGTCAGGTGATATCTACCTGAAAAAGAGATTCTAGACAAATACCTGTTACTATCTGTACATTTCCTTTGTTCTTTTTTAAAGACTGGAGATACAATTTGTATTTGGTATCACAGAAAGAGCAGGATGATTTATGGCTAAAGTACTGAGAAATGTAAAAGATGCTCCTCTAGGTTATGCCAGTGCAGCTTTCCTGTGTCAACAAGGCCATGGAGTCTTATTCTTCCACACTGCAAAACCAAATGGGTGGAATTGTGCCTCCACTGAAGTCAATGGCAAAACTGCCCTTGACTTAAATGGGGCCAGAATTTCATCCAGTATTTTGTTTATGGAGGTATGTTTATTTAAATTCATCATTAAAAGTTATGAATAAATTAATTAAAAGTAAAATAGGTCAAGTTCTGTCAACTTACTGATTTTAATGGAAGCTGCATCCATATCTCCGAAGGCAGAATTTGGCCCAGTGAGCGTTCAGTAGGGTTTTTCTAGAATAGCATGCAAAGAGCATACACTTCCCTCAGTTCACTAGTGTGCATTCAAAGAAGTACAATTGGAAGGCAGGCTCTGGGAGGCATTGTATTGTAGTGGCTAGAATGCTAGACTGGGGTGGGGAGGTCAGAAATGCTGGGTTCTATTCCTGGCTCTTCCCCTAACATGTTATGTGACTATAGCTAAGCCATTTCACATCTCTATAACTCTGTTTCCCCTCCTGCCCATTGTTTGTCTCCTCTATTGACACTGTAAGGTCTTGGCGGGGGGGAGGGTCTCTCTCTTACTCTGCATATGTACAATCTGGCACAATGAGGCCCAATCTGGGTTGGAACCTTAAGGGGTACTGATAATACAAATATGTAATAATAAAATATTGCTTTTGGCCTAACTGTTCCAATTAACTATGCCACTTCATCTTTGTGAAGAAAAGTTGTTGTGCCAGGCCAGTTGGGGTTGTCCCACATGTGATATGCTCCCAGTTTATTACATATCCATAAAGAAGCCAATAAAAGTCTTTGTATGGCTGGGCCAAAGTAGATAAATAACTACTCATTTTCATTAACACAGGGCAATATGCCAATCACAGGGAGGGATCACTCTTGAAGAGTTCTCTAGTTTGCTGCCTCTTTGCAAAGAAGCCAGTGTCACCTATTCTATAATTCAGCTTAAATACACCATTGTACTCTCATTCTCTTTCAGAGCCAAACTTAGCGCATATACACACTAGTGCATAGACACTATAAAAGCTTTAGTTTTGCTTTGGCATAGGTCTGTTTCATTTGGTTTGTTCCACATTTGGTGCTCACCAAAATCAGTAAATAGGAGCCAGACCATAATAAGGAAACCCCTTTCCTGTTGCCATCATCACTACAAAAAGGCACAATGGACTTGATCCAACTCCCGCTGAAGTAAGGGGGAAGACTATTATGGATTTCAATGGAATTTGGGTTAGGCAGAGTAAATGCTCTGTATTCATACACATATATTTACTAACACCAGGTTAAATTATCATCAGAATTGCCATCTACATCATCTTTTCGCTTTGATTCTTCTAATTCAAAACAGTTCATGTTAGCTACCACTCGTTCACAGAGACTCAGACATCAACCCCCTGCCATCTTCTCCTTAGTAGGCAATAGCCTGGATGCAGACTGTGGAGAAGACACATTTTTACCTAAATAAAAGCTGCAAGATAGTAAAACAAGTCCTTGGAACTCATTGTCCAACAAGAAGTCATAGTGTACCATATTATTAGCCAAACTAGCAAGCACTTCATCCTAACACTGATTAGCTAAATCTCCACAGTGAAGCATGCCATGTAACTTTCTGTGACAAAACAACAAAAGAGTTTTCTCTGAATAACCATTGATTTTACAGGAAGTTAGACAAATCCACTCCAGCATCTATCTTCGGCATTTCAGACAAAAGGGTATATTTAGAGAGAAACTGAGAAAACACCAGATTGTATCAAGCACCAAACAGATGCAAATCTTTAACATAATGGACCTGGTGTAATGCAGCTATTCTGATTTATACCAGTGGAGAATCGAGACCAGAAATTTTAAATTAGAGTGGAGTTCAGAAAGATCATACCACTAGATACCCTTTTCAACTTACCATTCATCATACAGATACATCATCTTCTGCAGTAGGGTGTGAATTTAAACAGAGACAGTTGAATCAACCCCTCCCCACCCCCTGCCCACCCCGCGTGGCCACTCTTATATCAGTGTGGGAGGGTTGGTTTAGCTGACTTTGATTGGAAATAGGCTCTGCCCATTACTGAAAAATAAATGCTTTATCTGTAAAACATTTAGCCTGTTGTCATCCAAAACAATTTTTTCCCTTTTTGCCAATTTTGTTAAACGTTGCATCTAATAATCATTGGTTTGGAAAATGCCTCTAGTTTCAGGCTGAGATTCAGTGAGAGCCGCACGAGCACGCTGACCAGGCTTGACAATGATTTACTGCTCCGTGCTTCTGACTCTGGCTGCCCTGTGGGCCGGACTTTTCTTGATCTATTTGCTGCATATGATTCTATTAAATGATATGAGATTGCATGATTGTACCCCTGTGTCACCTAGCTGGGACAATCTTTGTATTTCTCACAGTGTTTTTAGTCTCTTCTCGGGATAGTGTCTTGTGGCCAGATCCTCCCTCTCTATACTCGCATGTGGCCCCCACTGAAGTCACTGGGAACTCTCCAGGAATATATGGCAGAACTTGGCCTCTTGCTTTTGAGATGATTCTGTATTCTTTACTCTAGCAAAACTCCCAAATTTTGCCAGCTGGGGTCCTTATGCCCCCAAAGTTGCAAGCAGCACATATGCCACGTGGAACCCAGTTGACTTCAATGGGAATTTGTGTAGGCAAAAGGATCTGCCCATGTGGATCAGCTTGCAAGATTAAGGTTTTAGGTTCTGATCCAAAGCCCAATTAAGACAATACGTCTTTCTGAAAACTTCAAGGGGCTTTGGATCAGGTCCATAGAGAAGAGTGTCATAGAATCAGGCACTTGTGTTTTTAATCATCTGTGTCATCCTGGACAAATATTTTTCACTGATATGGACATAGTTTATCTTTTCTCCCCTAGCAATAGCCATAATTAATGTTGCAGGTCTACACTTCTGTTTAATTTTAACTTTCTGGGGGAGGTGGGTACCTGTAGCTCTTATCCTAATTTCTCTGGGAGCTCTACACAAGTTAATACGTAAATTTTTTTTTACAAAGCTGTACTCAATGGCTCAGAAATGCATAACTATTCTTCCAACAGAAGGAAATAAAGATAAAGGGGGGGCGGGAGAGGAAGCACAGCTGCCATCTTGATGTTACAGTATAATCATGCCTGTCAAATTCCACTCCTGGAAATCCAAGAATTTTCTTGACTTCACGCTGATAAAAGAAGATAGTTCTGCTTACATGTCTTAGATTCTTTTATTCCCTTGCTGTACCCTTCGATGTTTTCTGTATTTTAACAGTCATTTGAGTAGAGTTTTGGTTTATGTCTTGAGTTTAATCAAAATCCGGTGGGAAGATAATTTTTTTACTACCTAATTTTTTTATCACTACTCTGCAGGCAGATTTATCTGATTCAGACCTTGGAATGGTTATTCATGCTTTTGTTACTTTAAAGATTAGACTATTCAAACTTTCTGGTTGGCTTCCCTGATAAGGGCCTCTATAAATTGCAACGGTTACAGAACATGCAACGTATTGCTTGCAAAATCATTGTAGTAGCTATTGATTAGATGCTGCATTTATTAATTTTACATTACACCATTAACCTATTAAAAAGTCTGAATGGCCTTAATCTAACATATCCCTAGAGAGTTTAACTTTTTATTTAGTGATCATAAAGGGACAGATTCTTTTTTCTGACACTGAGTAATATCTTATTCCATGAGTAGGCTCCATTTAAATCAGTGGGGCGACTTCCAGAGGAAGGTGCCAATCAGTGTAAATAAGGGTAGCAAAACTGGTCCATAGTGAAGCAAATCTGTTGGATGGCCCAAAGGCTTTTAGGAATGATATGGGGTACTATATTTTAATTATTTACTTTACAGCTTAGCGTAGGCTTTAACCACCTTATAGAAGGCTTTGCATTTTTCCCTTCAACATTCAGTATCTACAGGGTAGCTTATAGAGGAGGAGGAGGAGGGAGCCAAACAAAACCAGTATAATCTCTATACAGTCCCCAGGTCCAACTCAGTAATGACTACAGATAAGTCTGAACTAAAATCCTGTATCCTCAACTTTGTGTGCGTGTGAGGGGGACTCAGAATCTGAGTTCAGATTTGAATCCAAATTTTGCACCTGCCTGCTAGCTCTGTATTGTCTGAAACAACAAGATTCCAAAAACAGGTAGTCCAAACTTTACTCTGTTTGAAATCTGGCTGTGAATCATGGTTCAGCACCATCTCAAGGAATCATTTACATTTACCATGTCTACATTAACTGAAAATCCCAGTCTCCACTTTTAATTAAGTTCCCTCTATATTATGGTTATAGTATATTCTGGCATTGACTGAGGGCAAGACCTTGATCCACAGCCATATATTTTTACCAGGATTCTCTTCATGGTTCCTGTCCCATAAGACAACTGATATTGTGTACTGACATACTGCACCAGCAGTTCCATCTGTTGTGAACTGAAATGGGGCCCTCTTTGCTTACCATATGAACATCTTCAGGGTGTCCCTGGATCTGTCACCCAAGCATGTGCAGTTCAACAAATAGCACATTGTTTTCAGACAGGAGGACTGGCAGCAGGAATACACTGCATTTGGACAGTTCTTTTGCACAACACACATGAAGCTAAGCTGTTCCTGGCTATTATCCTCACACAGAGACTATTTTAATATTGAGAAATACGTAGCCAAGCATCTCTTGCCTGCAAGGATTAGCAATGCTACCTGATATTCTAATTAGGTGTATATTAAGCCATACATCTGGCTGTGCTTCTATATATTTTAATTAGTTGCGTGAATACGGATAAACAAACTCCTTTTTACATTTGACGGTCTCAGAATTTATTTTAATATAATTCCCAATCTATAAAATGCCTTTATCTGATATGCTTCATGCACATGGACAAAAAATAAAAAACAAGCTGATTAACAACATGGTAACTAAACAGACTCCTACATAAAAATAGTTCATTATCCTCCCCGCAGTGAATGCTCCAAAGCAAGAGCCTGAAGGAATAGATGAGCTTTGTAATGTTCCCTGAAGGTCAAAAGACTCTGGCAGTGATAAAACAAGGGGGGGATCAAATTCCAGAATAGATGCACCTCTTATGAGAATTCCCTGCCTCACGTCTCCTCAGATGTACAAGGATAGGGACTATTAACAAAAATGCCTCAGCTGATTTCGACTCTTGAGGTGGTTAATGGAGAAAGAAGCAACCTCAAAGCTAGCCAGAACCTAAACTATGTAGGATTTTATACATTAAAATCAATACCTCAAATTTTACTAGAAACAGACTGAAAAAAGTCTCTGGTTTCAAAAAGTCTATGGAATCGGAAGATTCAGAGTGTAATAGCAATGGTAGGCCAATATAATGGACAGTGCAATAACCCAATAAGCACATCAAAAAGGCATAGATGACTGTGCTGAGGTAGTCATTGGAGAGAAGTGGGTGCAATCATCTAGCTAAATGTAGGTGGAAAAAATACTTTGGCTACCATTGTTACTTGAGACCCCAGAAAGAACTGGGGATCCAAAAGCAGACCCAGACTGTGAATATAGCTTGTTGAAACATTTTTGATGAAATTTATTTTCATTGATAAATGTCATTTCGTTGAAACCCAAATGTGTCACAGAAATGTATTGATTTCAACAAAAATTTTGCTGGGAAAGTTTCTCAGGTCCAGGATGGAATCTGAGAAAGGAAGGCAGAGCAGGGAGTTGAATCTGCATCTCCCACATCCCAGGTAACTTCTCTAACCATGGGTTTATTGGCTATTCTGGCGTGTGGTTCACACACCTTTTTCCCCTCGTAATTTCTTTTTGCAACAGAACAAAAACAAATTTTGAAACCTCAACATTTTTCATAAAACAGAATTGTTATTTTCCAGCCAGCCTCATCTGTGAACCTCTGGTGTTCATCACCCTGTCTCCCTCTCAAGATGCTTTCCTGTACCCATCCATGCCACTTCTACCTTGACTGAAATATTCAGCCCACTCGGTCCCATCATCCCTCTCAACCTGCTGAGGCCCAAATGTAAGGTATGTGACAAAGACCCAAAATAAGGTGCACAAAGTAATTATTGTGGCAGGAGATTTAAAATACTGTGAGATTCACTGGTGTAAATAGCTTTGTGTATGATCTCAATTTAATGATCCTTTATTTCTGATGCAAACAAGTTTCAACACTAAAAGTGAAGGGACACCAAACTATATAAAAGCAATTTCTATTACTATGGCCTGCTGGACATACAGCCTATTGGGATTGAAGCTGAGGACAAAAAAAGGTGCTGGGAAGATTCTTAGTGGCAGTTTATAAAAAAAAGCCAGAACCTTGATCATGTGGGATTTTAAATTGCCCAGATATTGACTGAGAGGGTTTTAATGGTAAATCTAACAAGAGGTAGCACAGAATCACTTTCTAATACAGTTTGTTGAACCATCAATATACTTGGGGACTGTTGTGGACATATATCTTGGAAAGTCACTCAGTTAAATAGATAGTACATAAGACTGAGTTGTATCCAGGAGCTTATGATAATGATACAACACGGAAAGTGCTTACTGAAGATATTCGCTGTGTAAATTATAACATAAAAGGATTAAACAGTTGTATTGGCTGTTCAGTAGTTCAGCGGTACTGATTCTGAGCCAGCATGGTGTAAGGGGACACTATGCTGCTAGACATGAGGGAGATTTGTAAACCACAAGTAGTCACAGTATCAAAGATACCATGGCATTTGGTACCTATGCTGGTCAAAACCCAACTCAGGGACTGCACCTGTTTTAAAGAGAGTATAGTAGTGAATTCTTCTCTTATTCCTGACTATTAGCAATTGGCCAAAGTAACACTATTTTTCTGAAATATGACCGTATGAGTTGGCAGTTAATTGAACAGTTTGGGGGGAAATATTGTGAACACTTTTAAGAGATTTGTTGAGAGAACACTGAAACAACTATAATGGTATTATAAAGGGGAAATCAAGTGGACTATAATGATGGAAGATTTATTTTTACAGAGACATAACTACATAGACAAGAAAATTCCTGGCCAGGAGATGGTAATCCTGTGAGAGAAGACTGGCTGAAAAACAGAAAACAATGAGTAGTTTTGCAAAATGGAAAGAGTTTCCATGCTACGTGGGATCATTCCTCAAAAATCCTCCTCTTAATGATATATACAGTCTAGATGATTTGGCTCAGAGAGTCTTAAAAGTTCTCTGCTATAGAGACTATGTCCTAATCAGAAGGGGAAGATTCTTCAAAGGATTACATGGCCTGAAGTTATTCTCTCTGGCTGACAGCTCCAAGATGGGGAGACAATGTCTGGGACACATCAAGAACAAGTCTTTCTTGCCTTGCTACAATGATAACTGCTACAGAGGAAGAGAACCTCCCGTCAAATGAGCAGGTAAAAGTTACAGCAAACAGACAATTATTTCTTCAGATGCGTAGGCCCAGTGTAGGAATTCATTGGTACAGGAGGTCAGCCAGGCAAACATAATATTTGTAGTTTTTGTAATATTGTAATTCTGTGTCTTAGTATGAATACCGAATGTCTCATGCTTCAGCTTCAAGCTTCTTGAAGGAAGGATGGTTTTGTGGTTAACACAGTGAACTGAGTCTAAGGAAATCTGAGTTCTGCTCTGCCATAGACTTCTTGTGTGGCCTTGGACAAGTCATTTACTCCCTCTCTCTGTGTCTCAGTACCCCATCAGTACAATTGAGCTGATAATACTTCTTCTCTGCCACCTAGGGTTGCCAACCCTCCGGGATTGTCCTGGAGTCTCCAGGAATTAAACATTAATCTTTAATTAAAGATTATGTCATGTGATGAAATCTCCAGGAATTAATCCAACCAAAGTTGGTAACCCTACCAATCTTTGTCTGTATGGTCTATTATAATATAAGCTCTTTGGGGCAGGAATTGTCTCTTACTCACAAGATGTACATTGTCTAAGTTGCCAGCCAGACCATGGGCAGTCAGATCTAGTGGTGAAGGCAAGAGTTCAGCCTACCAGCTGAGCTGGGTCCAGGGTGGGCAAACTCCAGAAAACAAGCCAAGGGTCAGTACTGGAGGAACAGAAGCCAAATGCAAGAACCAGGGGGGTAAACCAGAGTCATAAGTAGAGTTGCCAAATTTGACTATGTTCCTGGAGGCTTCATCACATGGCAAAAGATTAATCATTAATTCCTGGAGAGTTGGCAACCATAATCAGTACCAGAGAGACAGAGAATGAAAGCAAGAACCAGAGGGTCAGCCAGAGTCATAAGACAGGGGAAAACCTTATAGGAAAAGCCAGAAGGGAGCGGGGGCTGGAACAAGGGCAAGCCCAGCTGTAGGCATGGTATGCATTGAGCTAAACCAGCAGCCAATCAGGAGCTGTGGCCACTCACAGTTCTAAGGCAGTACAGCAGGACTCATTGGTTGCCTAGCAGCATAGTTAGTTAGGAAGCACGCCAGCAGCTGTACCTAGCTGGTCTGGTCCTTGACAGCCCACCATAATGGAGGCTTGACCTTAGTTGGAGGTCTCTACTCAGTACAAATAATTACAATAAAAGTACAGTAGCACCTCTATTTATTAAGTAATTGGGGATCGAGAAGTTCATAAAATCAAAATGTTCATAAAACTGAACATCTCAAAATTACATTAGGTACAGTGCACACATTAATTTAATAATCATTCATTGATAGTGTATATAACATGTCAATAAATGTATAGTGTGCCTGTTACAATCTTGCAAATGGATTGCACTCATAGAATCATAGAACTGGAAGGGACCTCGAGAGGTCATCTAGTCCAGTCCCCTGCACTCAAGGCAGGACTAAGTATTATCTAGACCATCCTGGAGAGGTGTTTGTCCAACCTGCTCTTAAAAATCCCCAATGGTGGAGATTCCACAAACTCCCTAGGCAATTTATTCCAGTGCTTAACCACTCTGACAGTTAGGAAGTTTTTCCTAATGTCCAACCTAAACTGCCATTGCTGCAATTTAAGCCCATTGCTTCTTATCCTATCCTCAGAGGTTAAGAAGAACAATTTTTCTCCCTCCTCCTTGTAACAGCCTTTTATGTACTTGAAAACTGTTATCATGTCTCCTCTCAGTCTTCTCGTCTCCAGACTAAACAAACCCAATTTTTTCAATCTTCCCTCATAGGTCATGTTTTCTAGACCTTTAATCATTTTTGTTGCTCTTCTCTGGACTTTCTCCAATTTGTCTACATCTTTCCTGAAATGTGGCACCCAGAACAGGACACAATACTTCAGTTGAGGCCTAATCAGTGCGGAGTAAAGCGGAAGAATTCCTTCTCATGTCTTGCTTATGACACTCCTGCTAATATATCCCAGAACGATGTTTGCTTTTTTTGCAACAGCGTTACACTGTTGACTCATATTTAGCTTGTGATCCACTATGACCCCTCATGCAGTACTGTATGTACTTACTTTCAAAAATCTCTATTTTCTTTTGAATGCTGAAGACAGTTTGCTTACATTTTGTGGCCATCATGAAAAAGAATACTTAAGAACATGGGGACACTCACACACAATTTTTCTGAGGTGTGACTCTCCTGAGACTAAGGTACTTTCACCAGAATGCTGGAAGGTCACCCTTACCCTCACCCTGACTGTGTGTGACTAAAGCTTTCTGCTCAGCCACATACAGATGTACGTTGTTGATCGAGGGATAAAACGGTTCATATAACCAGTCGTTCATAAAATCAGTGTTCATAAAATCAAGTTTCTACTGTATTACATATGCCCACTCTCAGAGGCAGAAACACCAGATTTGATCTTTATTCTGGCAGGGCAAATCTTATATCTTTACATTTTCTTATTCAATATTGGCCTGTTTTTCTATGCACTATAGTTTTTCTTCAATGGGCATTTGTCTTTTTCCTCTTTGTGGTTTAGTCAGTAGCTATTATTCAATAAGCTGAGGTTCTAGCGGCTGGACCCTATTCAGAAAGGATAGATATTTGTCAGATTGCTATGGATTTTCAACTCGCATTGCAATAGAACATATTGAAATAGAAAACATAGGTTTCTAACTCACATTGTAATAGAACATATCATGCAGTATGAAAGAAGGGAGTTCCAGGGGAAATTAGCCATCAATAGTGAAGTTATGACATAAGTAAGTTTCCTAGGAGAAATCACCTCACTCAGAGATACGTGGAGTACTCGAAATTATTTCTGTAAGAAGAAACAAGATTGCCTACAGTGAAATCTACTGACCCTGCTGTGTTTGGAATAACTTGCCAATATATAGTTTAATTTTTAAGCTAAATTTGGATCAGATTGTGGGGGACATAGTGAAGTTTAGATCAATAAATTAGTAGCATTGGCACTGGCACAAAATAAACATTATGTCTTAATGGGGCAGTATCCTGCCTCCCTATATTTTTAAAAACCATTTAGGGCTTTATCATGCTGTCACTGAAGACAATGGGAACAGAACTGCATCATCTATTTGTAGTACGCTACCAGTATTGCAGTTTCCCTGAGATTAAATGCGAATTGGCTCATTCCAAAGATTTCATTTGTTTGTCTGAGCAGCAGGCGACGGTGAACTAGCTTTTCTTTCATCCCATCCTACTACCTTCTCATACACTGCTTACTTTAAACAACACAGATACATTATTGCACTTGAGGTAGTACAAACAGTGGTCATTTTCATATTAAGATATATACTTGTTGATATTCATTTTGTCATTGAAATGTCTAAGCTTTTCTGCTTTTATTATACTAATGCTGAGAATGTAGTAGCTTAGATTTTTTTTTCTGGACTACTTCTGAAAAAAATTTTTAACATCACAAATCTTTCCTAAGGTTATTGTGAGGATTACCCCACCAAAATTCCAAATGCATTTAAAGAGAGACATCTAATTTTTCTATTGAGCGAGTAAAGATGGCCTTGTGGTTATAGATCACTGGCCTGGCACTCACAATATCTGAGTTGTCTCCTGACTCTGCCATAGATTCCCTATATGTCTTTGGGCAATTTCCCATCGATGAAATGGGGATAATACTCTGTCTTTTTCCTTCTTAGAGAGACAAGGTAGTTGAGGTAATATCTTTTATTGGCCCAACTTCTGTTGGCGAAAGAGACAAGCTTTCAAGCTGACACAGAGCTCCTCTTCAGCCTGGGAAAAGTACTGAGAGCCTCACAGTTAAAAACAAGGTGGAACAGATTGTTTAACATAAGTAGTCAACACATATTCTAAGGGACCATATCTGAAGAAGTGGGTTTTTTACCCACGAAAGCTTATGCCCAAATAAATCTGTTAGCGTTTAAGGTGCCACCAGACTCCTTGTTATTTGAGGTGAAGTCACCCATTAATACCTCTGCAGTCATAGGACAAAAAAGGGGGGTTAGTGGGTTACAGATTGTTGTAAATTTAATGTCTTTATTAAGATCATGAATTTTAGTGTCTAGCAAACTTATGAATTTAAGCTCCCAGGCACATCTTTTGAAGGGATTATGCAGGTTTCCTTTGAGGGTGAAGATGAGAGGTCAGATATTGAGTGATTGTTTTGTGAAAAGTGTTTGGCCCCAGGGGACAGGGTGTTTTTGTCTTTTATCATTTTTCTGTAGATGTTCTTTTGAAAGAGTAGTGATTGTCTGGTTTCACACACGTAGTTGTTGTTGGGGCATTTAGTGCACAGGATGAGGTATACCACATTGTGTAATAGGTTTGTGCAGGAACCATGGATCTTTAAAGATATGTTGGGTGGGGTATTGATCATCACAGCAGTGGAGATATGTCTTCAGGTTCTGCATCTGTTATGGCAGGGTCTGGTGCTGCTTTGAGTTGGTGTGTCCTGATGTGGGGAGCTTGCTTCTGATTATAAGCGTGGTGAAGTTGGGGGGGGGTTGTCTGAAGGCAAGAAGAGGGGGTTCAGGAAAGATTTATTTCAAGTTATGGTCCTTATCGAGTATGGACTGTAATTGTTTTATGATACCCTGTATGAATTCCAGTATGTGGTAATAGGTGACATAGGGGTGTGTGGTCAAAGGGGTGTTTTTTCCCCTGTATTGAAGCAGATTGTCTCAGGCTATTTGATTAGCCTATTCCATTATGTGATCTACTTCTCTGGTGGAACGTCTTTGTTTGGTGAAGGCGATTTGAAGTGTGTTAAGATGTGTATCCCAGATTTTCTCCTCAGAGCATATTATAAAAGCATACATAAAATTACCTGCACTGGCACCACTGACTAGCAGCCAGGAGAGTCACCCCATTTCATTTATAAATAAATGAGAGAAAATCAAGAGGAAAGGATTATGAGCCTGATCCAAAGCCTACAAAAGGAATCTTTCCATTGACTTCAGTGGGCTTTGGATCAGGCCCTATATATTTTAAAATTGTTATAAAGCAAAAAGCATGGATTCTAGACAAATTTAGTCCTAAACAATTTTAAACCAGCAGTGAATATTATGTTATATAAAAATCTACTTTCTGCTGATGGCTTGGAAAAATGGCTTTTATTTCATATGTAATGAAAAATCAAGCATGCAATTTTTAAAGTAATTTATTTAAAATTTAAAATGACATTAGACTTGTAGCCTTTATATTCTGAATGGGTTGGTATTACCAATGGGATCTTAAATCAAGGTAACCTGTGCCGAAGGTTCGCCCTCCCTAAGGATGACAGTATTAGAATTAGCAGGGCAAGAACCGTCAGTAGAAATGTCATTAGGTCTGGAGACTCTAGGAGCACATGAGGAACAACAGCAGAGACCACAACACCTTTCACAAGTTATCAATCTTCCCTTTATTAAAAACTTTACTACACAGATAATCAATGACACAATTACAGATATATAAATGAAGAAGGAGCAAACCATAATATGTCCAGCATCATTGTTCTCCTATCTCATATCTCCAAGTATACCATAAATATTGGTGGCTCACTCAATAGGGGATCATCTGTGGAGGGTCTCCTGATGGATTCTTCCTCCCTGTTCATGCTGGGGAACCCCTTCTATGCTGTGTTATGATCACACTATAATCCATATGCATTTGCCTGAGGGTTCCAATCCTTTCCCCTTATCAAGATTTCCACACCTCATAAAATTTGGGGTTCCCCACCTTTCATAGGCTGTCCTCTTAGTTCTCCATATTTTTGCTAGCATTTATGTCAACAAGTCGCCATAGTAACCTGCAGTCACTGCAGAATTTTCTATGATGTTGCAATCAAACATCTTGTGTTACTGATGGGTACCGAACATTACCCATTAGCACGTATTTTACAATAATCTTGTAACTTTACTGGTACAGAGTTACTCTTGGGTCACCTCCTCATGTCAGTCCTTCTTTAGGCCTGGCCCTAAGGCCTAATGTGGCTAAGCTAAAATCTTACAGGCCTTTGGCTGCAGGCTTTGCATTACAACCTTACTTTGCTTATATACCCACAGGGATGCTGGAACAATTTGTATACTGGGAGTGCTGAGAGCCATTGAACAAACTGCAAATCCTGTATGTAATGGAAACCACTTCAAGCAAGGGGCTACAGCAGCATCCCCAGTGGCAGTACCTATGTACCTAATTCACATGCATCACTCATGAATGCTTGTCAACCTTATATCCCTATAATATTGTCCTACTTATTCCTGTAACTAATACCTACAACTTAAATCTATTCATCACACATTGGTTACATATGAATTAACGACAACAGATAACATAGTTAAATGATTACATAAGGTGATTGAAACAGACATTTATGTCCAGTGCTTATATTCGCAAAAAGAAAAGGAGTACTTATGGCACCTTAGAGACTAATGAATTTATTTGAGCATAAGCTTTCGTGAGCTACAGCATGCATCCGATGAAGTGAGTTAGTCTCTAAGGTGCCACAAGTACTCCTTTTCTTTTTGCGAATACAGACTAACACGGCTGCTACTCTGAAACCAGTGCTTATATTATTAGTGCTGTCCAGTAAATCCACAAATCTGTTTTCTTTTGTTGTTTTATGTATAAAAACCTAGTAACTCAGTGCTACGTCCGAATAAACTTCTACAAAGTGTTTGGGGATAGACAAAGGGAAGAAGTGTAGCCACTGATCTCTAATCACACAGACCCTCACTAAAGGATACAGATACTTTAGCCTTATTCCAGACTAAGGATAGCAGAGTGACCCCATGTGAGTTCTCTTAGCCCAGACCAGTTCAAAGCCCATTTATTGTGGCTTGGTGTGTGTTTGACTACACCTTTAGTAACAAGCTAGTACTCCTCACCATTTCCCTAGAGCAGTGCAGTATGGCTCAAGGGAGTGCTCTGATCTAGGCATTGACTGCTGTTTCAAGCTGCAATCAAAGCCTTGGTAACTAGCTATTTTGTTTATCTTTTGACTAAGGTGCACTGAAAATATATTGCTTCAATGGGTCCAGTAACAATTAGCTAGACAGGAAGCTTATTTTTACATAGGACTTGTACAAGATTAAAAAATGACCCTGCATTTTAGTCCCCATATTCCATCTGCTTTCAAATACTGTACATTCTCCTTGCAAAAATTTTTCTTTCAGTTCATATTAGTTGAACTGGGTTCCTCTGTACAAAATGTGTAGAGATTTAGAAACACTTAGCTACTAATGCTTCCTATCTATCTAAAAATATCCATAAAACATTTACTAATTAGGTGAATTTCTCAGTTTTGTTGGCTACAATTGCTACTATAGACACACATGGCTCTTTTTATGGCAAGGCTCAGCTGAGAAAATTTTAGTTTGATACTACATCTACAAGCCTATGAGTTTGTTTAAATAAAGATCATGACAATGTGTGTCTGGCATGCCAATCTTTTTAAAAACTATTTTGCAGAGAAAGTGCCTTTTGAATATTTGAGATATAGATTTAAAAAAAAGCAGATGGCTTGAAAGGTATGTATTAAATCTTAGTTTAAAAGTTATTGAGCCTCACTTTGAACATGTTTGCGTGCTAGGAAAGCAACCTGGGAGGAGATTTTGGGCCAGACACTCAGCTCCTGTAAATCCTTGCAGCACCATTTGGCTCATAATATGTACCCCATTGCTTGCATTAATTTGTTGTTTATTTATTTACATATACAATTTATTAAAAATTTAAAGAGTCTGTATTTTCAGAAGATTGGGGGACTGACGTTTTAATTATCCCACACATTATTGTCATCGTTTTCTGGACTTCATTGAAGCACACATTTTTCAAGGGTACAGAGGTCGATAAAGCAAACTCTCTTAACTCTCTGGGGGCATTTGAAGGGGAAGTTTGGAGCATCTGTCACACAAAATAGCATTTCTGTTAAATTTTGTGATGGCTGAAACTCAAGAAGTCCAAACTTTTGGTTTGTCAGCCAAACCTCACAAGTCTGAACAAGTGGGCTGGAAATCTTATAAGCAGCCTTTCTTGCGAGATTTCTAGAGCTTCTTGCTTCCAGTTAATACTTTTTCCATGGTATTTTGAGACTTATTCCTGATTCTGGGCAGTGCCCTGGGAAAACTGAGAGAGATACAAGAGAGAACAATAACTTGAGCTAGTTTGCCTAGTTAAAAGAGTCACACTACCAGCTTCAGGATTCCAGGCTACTGGCTCTATCAAAGAGGAGAGAAAACAGCCATTTCACAGTCTATTAAATATTTCATAGACTTTATTCTCCTGGGGCCAAATCTTGTGGCCCACAAAGCAGTGTGGGGAGGCCCAAAAGACAGAAAATATGCTGCATGGGGAAGAGGAAAATGAAGAGGCTTTTCAGAGAAACAACGCAGTCCATTCTTTACCGTGGAGCCTAGCTCACAGGAAGATTATGTGGATGTGAGAAAGTTAGGGACATAATAGGGGCATGGCCAGTGTCTCTGCAATTCAGTAGATCACCACATTTTGCAATGCTGAAGAGACGTACAGCCTTCAAAGAGAGTGGTGGCAGTCATTAGGTGTTTCATACCCTGTCTCCATATAGGAAGAAGTAGGATTCCATACACCCACATAGGATTCCATGCAAAGCACTTTACTCAGGCTCTGCACAGTGGACCAGAACTTCAGTACTGACAAATAATTAGTTCTGCATATTAGTTTTCCTGTGAAACCAGAAGTTGCAAGCACAAGCCATTGACTAATTTTGTGAGATGGCAAGATTGTCCTGGGTGCAGCGCACTCTATACATGTGTCTGTTAGTGTCATAATGAGGCCAGCTTCAGAAACTGATCATTTTTCAATTCCCTCAATATGCAGGTGGTGTGTGGAGCAGAAAGGCATATAACTACTGATCTGGTTGCAGAGTTCCCAGGATGATGCTATGATTTAAGATTATGATCTTGCCAAGCCTTCTCAGACTTCTAATATTCAGGACAGCCTGCTGTTCAGTAAGTTTTAAGAGGAGAGGAGATTTGCATATAGTTTTTCTATTGCTTTAGAGGTTTTAATTTCATTGCCATTAATGTTATTTATTTGTATTTCACTAGCACCCTCAATACACTAGTAACTGTCCACACACTCAGGAATGTTTGGCCCTTGTCATAATGAATTCATTCTGTTTGCGAAGTTCATTTTTGCAGCTGCTTAAAAAATTTCCCCGTGTATAAAACGTCCCATTCAAAATTCTCAGTCATTTATTGGAGTTAAGCATGTATTACACCCAATCTTAAAAATGACTTCTGGCATCTTAGAAATGTTACACATGCCTTGAACTGATACTGCTGTACATAACACATTGCCCTTCCAGGGTATGTCAGATATTCCTTACATTGCATATTACATAACTTTGCCATGAAACTTAAATTCTTTTTATATGGAGAAGCTGAGAAAGATTTTTGGAAGATCATGAAGCTCTAACATTGAATAGCTCATCCTTAATGATGGCCTCACTCCCCACCCCCACCAAGAAAGGCCAGAACTATAATAAATGAGCTCATATAACAAGTTCCCTGAAGTGTTATAAGCAAACCAGAGCTCATACCAAGAATGGTTATTATTTAATACTTGTATTGTGTTAGCACCTAGCAGTTACTTTACAGTTATGAAGTTATGAGAGGGTATTTTTATTTGAGGAAAATACTGTATAATGTCCCTAAATTTAACATTTTTCAAAATGGTTATTATTTACCAATTGTATATAGCAACTCCATAGGAAAGCATGACATGTGTGCAGAGTCTAGATAGTTAGATGATCCCCGATGCAAGGACCCTGACTCTTGATTAGATATTGTATTATTAATAATTATTTCTGAACACCTAAATGTGCTAGTTGCCTCAGAAAAACAAGACAGATCCTCACCTGAAGAGCTTGCTTGTGTATCACACAACTCAGGGACAGACTGCATCAGACAAGGGATGATCCAGGCTTCCACAAAGTAAGTCTATGAGGTTGCTTGTTTTTGCAAGTTACACTTCATGGTATTTCACTGTTGTTTAGCTTAGAAGTGGGGCTTGAGGGGAATTTGAAGGAATTTGTGTAGCACTTAGGATAAGAGAGGGCATTACTGGTGTAGGGATGAGGGAAAGCAAAGGAAATACTTGTGGGAGAAAACTGAAGAGAGAACATTAATGGCTTTTTTAGTTGTAGTATATAAGCCATTATGCCACAGTGTTGTTACATGGTGGATGGTGTACTGTTTACATCTGTTGGATGGCAACCATTCTTTTTGTTAGGATCAGTTTGTGAAAAATGTGAAAGATTTAGGTTTAATTGCTTTCACACCTTGTTTTACTGAAAGTGTTACAAAGGCAGCCAAGTCATCTTGTAGTCTGTGTATTTGTTTATGTGAGGGTAGGTAATCTTTTCCAGCTTCCCTTATCCTTCTTCAGTATGTTCCACAAATAGTCCTGACATGTTTTCACTGAGGAAGATTCTAATTTTTATGTGGATGCTACCACATCTTCCAGTGGACCACAAACGAGGTATATGGTGGCTATTACTAGATCCATAGTTGTGTCATTGGAAACACTGAGGAATGGAAATGGACTAGACCAGGCCCCTTCCATATTTAATTTAAATGCATTAGCATGGGTGAAGAGAAGGCACCTCAGAATCTGGCCTTCTGAATGATACCATGTGAGGAACGAGACAATGCAGCAACGGGGGGGTTTTGGTTTTGTTTACAAAGAAGTCTTTACCTGTACAAGAAACTACATAAATTCTTGAGACAATATATTACTGGAGACTTACAGACAGAGAGATTATTAACGGTGCTGGTTCTTTGGATATGCTAGCGGCTGTCTTTAGTTACAGTATATTTCTAATATCAAAGAGAGGAGTAAATCAAACTGAGCATTCACATTTAGAACACATTTTTTTCCTGTGGGCATTCAGTGCATGTTTCCTTTGAACTACAGTCCAGTCTTTTGATAGATTTTCAGTACATTTTGTTGTGACAGGGTGGCTGACAGGAGAGTGGGAGTGTAAGGGTTTAGGGCCTGATCAAAAGCCCACAGAAATAAGGGGCCGGGGTGGGGGGGACTTTCCACTGACCTCCATGGGTTTTAGATCAGGCCTTTAACAAGTTTCCCTTTTGAGTTGTGGGATTTGCCTATCCATCTCTTGGGTGTATGTTTGATTCTTTTAGCGGTTCTTTGCTTTCTAAGGTTGGTCAGTGGGCTATCTTTCTCTTAACTATTTCCATTACTGTTCCTGTTTTATGATGTGAAGGACAGAGAGCTCTCTTGTGCTGGAAGCCTGAATCCTGTAACTTTATATAATGAACAACCCACTGCTGGTTTTGAATTGGATACATAGGCACCTTACTTTCTGTTTTAATCTATGAAAACACAATGGGTAAAATTCTCACATGTGAGCAGATGCAGAATTAGTAAAGTCAAGTGAGTTGTACTGACTTAGTCCAAAAGTAAATTGCCCTAAGAAGCTAACATCCTAGACAAAAAGCATGGCAGAAACTGTGATGAGTCTGGGGGCAATCCAGACCATTGAAGGGTTGTGTCACCATCTGTCCTGTAACCCTGAATGCCTCACAATGCCTTGCTGCTGTAGCTTCTGACATGGGATGCTTACAACCAGCCTGCAAGCATACAGATCACACCCTGAGTGTCTGTGTGCTGTGCTGCCCTCGTTCAGCAGTGCTGGGTCCAGCAGCCTGTCTACAGCCCACAGCCCCACTCTGGCTTCCTGCAGCCTTGGTTACTACTTGCAGGGTGACCCCAACACACTCCCAGTCCCGAACTTTCCCCAAACCATTTGTTCTGTAATGTCCAGCCCTCTTCTGGACACTTCAGAGAAATAATAAGCTTTGTTTGTTCGTTCCTCTAAAGACACAAAACACACCAGCTTGCCACATCAGTTGGAGTTAACATTTACTTTCATTCAAACACAGCACTAGTGGTTTAGAATACTAGTAAAACAGTGGTTTTAAAAAAGAAGATAGAATTTTAAGTGAGTTCAAATAAAAGAGAAAGTTATTTGCATGTAACCTTTGCTAAAGGTGAAAATGCATCTAAAAGTCTAAAACTTAGTCTAGCAAGGTACAGGCTTTGTTCAAGATGGTTTCTCACCTATATTTAGTTTTCAGAGACTTCAGCCTCTGGCCCCTTGGGTGAAGGACCCATCTTTCTCAGTTTGCAAGAGCTCTGTTTCCTTGGGTCTTCCTCATGATGGATTCCAAAAAATGGCTTCTGTCCTTGTTTATATCTTCCAAAGTTCAGTGACTGTTTCAAGAGGCAGGATGCACTCATGCTGTTCTTCTCTTCCTGTGGGCTTCCCATCCCCCTGTATATAAATTGGGCTTCTATTGTTTTGGTTCCATCATGCTTAATTTACATGGCAGACAGGTAAATAGCTGCCTTCTCCTGTGTGGGAGGGAACCTGTTTCTCCCTGTTTGGCCTCAGTGATATTATATTTTGAAGTCTAAAGTATCTATATTTCCTCATTTAGTGTTCATACATACATTTCATAATGATAAATCACCAGTGTGTCATGGGCTTTTAGAAAAGACCTCACTCTGTACATTTTGATAATACAGTAATAGTTTATCCAATCAGTTGATCATCACTTGAGATTCAGACCCAGCCTTTATAGGCCAGTAAATCTTTGAAATGGATTCTTCAGAGGGTTACCCCTCAAAGTAAAGTTTATTCAACCTGAGAGGAAGGTGACATGGAGGCTGGTGGTGAAGGAAGCTCTGTGATCTTTCTTCTTCCACGTGTTAGCTTAAATGCAAATTCTGTTTCCTGCCTTCTCCTCCACCTGCTGTTTTAATGTTTACTGCTTACATGTAAACTGAGGTAAACACACATTCCTTTGTTGAGAGTAGACCTATTTAATGACTCTCCCTGACATACCTGGTTCACACACACTTTAGTCCTAATTCCCTTATATATTCATAACTCTTAATACACATCACGTGCATACATCATGCAAGATCATCATCACTGAGTTATCAGTTTTCAAATGATACCTCACAAGACATTTTATATAAAGATTATTACAATGGTGTGTAGGGTGTGAATACAGGGGTGCTTAGTGTTACCAAACCATCTTAACTATACACTGACCTTGATAAGGCTAGTGAATTTGTTTATATTACTTTGATTTTTTTTTAAATAAAGAAAATTCCTTGAATAGGTCCTACTCCAATTTTTTTTTAATAAATCAAAAATGAATAGAAAAATACATATAAAAAAGCACCAGTAGAATATTAACTAAAACAATTCTGCTCTTTCTAACGTACCATAGATAACAGGACTTCCCAAGAAACTGGAAATTGAAAAGGTAACTTTAAACTTAGTTTTAAAACTCTCAAAACTGAATTGAAGCCCAATGGAAGAGACATCTAAGTGCTATAGGAGGGACTGTAAACATCCTTAGAATGTAATTTGAATGAAGGACAGTTTCCTGAAATCCAGGATAGTTAATATTTAGCCTTGCCTCAATTATAGGTTTAAAATTTTAGTTCTACTGGGAAAAAAAAGAATTTCAGCTTTCCAACAACATGTGCAATATCTGTATCTAGCCTTGTAAGGTCCTGATGTATGGGTATATTTGGGAAAACTATATTATTTAATTTATAGGAGGTTTCTAAAATTTATTAGTTATCATTCAGGATAAGATTATATCACAGAGGTCACAGAAGTCATGGATTCTGTGACTTTCAGAGCTCTGAGACATTTTCTGCTTTTCAGCCCTGGGGTGGTGGGACCAGAGCTCCCAGCTGCCCTGTGGGGACCTGAGCTCCCAGCCTCAGTGGCGCTTGGGCTCTTTCCTCTTCCCCATAGGTGCTCAGGCTTCAGTCATCTCCCATCAGCCCCCCCCATCCCATAATTCCAGGTTATTGCCCACAACCTGTCTGACTTTTACTAAAAATAACCATGACAAAAATCTTAACCTTAGTACCGGTAATCATTTTTCTTTCACTTTCAGCTTGGATTCTGAACAGCAGGACTCATGGCAAGTAAAGCAGCCTGGCTTTGTAGTCAGAGGGATATGAAAAATACAGGTAAAATATTTTAAAACTCCAAGACATTTCCAGTTTTCCTGTGAAGTGCAGCATATACTGAATACATGATGGTGTAGTGAGGTATAAAAGATTAACTGGCACCCATTTGGGATGGTCTGTTGTGGCTTCACCCCTCAGGACTAACATGGCCATCCCAAACTCAGACAGATAAAGCTTTTATACCAGCCCCATGTAATCTCTCTCTCATATTCCCTATAGTTATGATGGAGGTTGGGTGAAACTTCAAAGCTGGTGGCTGTGCTAGCCACCCTTCATTCAGGATAGATGTAAGAAACAGTCAAGCACCTTTTTAAGGGAACAATAGTTGAAACAGAAACCACCACCCAAAACACAAGCCACACATGAGGCTGGTCAGAAACTTAACTATGTGGGCAGAGAGGTTTCATTGGGTATTGTTAGGGCCCTACCAAATTCACGGCCATGAAAAATGCATTACGGACTGTGAAATCTGGTCTTGCCTGCCACCCCCGTGATATCTGGTCTTTTGTGGGCTTTTCCCAGTGAAATCGGTATAGGATAGTTGAGACCAGCGTTTCTCAAATTGGAGGCCCTGACCCGAAAGGGAGTTGCAGGGGGAGGGGTCACAAAGTTATTTTTTGGGGGGGAGGGGTTGCAGTATTGCCATCCTTACTTCTGCATTGCTGCCTTCAGAGCTGGGCAGTAGGAGAGCAGCGGCTGCTGGCCAGGCACCCAGCTTTGAAGGCAGAGCCCCACCAGCAGCAGCACAGAAGTAAGGGTGGCAATACCATCCCCCGCCACCCTTACTTCTGTGCTGCTGCCTTCAGAGCTGGGCGGCTGGAGAGTGGCCGCTGCTGACTGAGGGCCCAGCTCTGTGGGCAGGAGTAGTAGTACCAGAACCCCCCTACAATAACTGTGTGCCCCTGCCCCCCACAATTCCTTTTTGGGTCAGGCTCCCTACACTTACAACACTGTGAAATTTCAGATTTAAATACCTGAAATCATGAAATTTATGATTTTTGAAATCCTATGACTGTGAAATTGACCAAAATGGACTGTGAATTTGGTAGGGCCCTAGTCATTGTATGAGGGAGATCTGTGAGGAGAAGCACTTAGAAGCAGCCAGAGGACATGTAGAGAAGAAGCTAAAAAACCAAGCAGACATCATGAGAAGCACTGGAAACATGGCTCTGAGAGAAAGCAAAGAGAGGGAGCATTCTGGGTGGAGTGCTGGCAGAAAGAAGCTTGCAAACATGAGCAGATGAACTGTCTCCTGCTGTTCAATTCCTCCTGTGTTCAGGGAAATAGGACTTTGTACACTCCTTGAAAATAAAGATGATTGCATCAAAGAAATACCTGACTCCATCATCAAATTATCCTCTTAATGGAAACAACCTGACAAGACTTTGAGTATAGGCTAGTCCCTTGGTTAAGAACGAGGTAATACTACATATCTCCCCTTAGGTATTACAAATGATAAGACAAATGTATCATTGTTCCTCTCAATATTACCTATTCTTAAAAAACTAAGGTAATCTATTTTTATATGATGAAGAATGGCATATTATTTTATATGAATGGGAAGTATCTGCTGGTATCTGACACTTATGATGGCCAGTTTGTATATGATTACATTTGATGGACTCCAGTAATCTTCCACAAAACTCAGACTAGAGAACTGAGGGTAATACGGATTTGGCACATCCCTTCCTCGCTGCTGCTGAAGCTGCACCTGTCACAGAGTAGGCGCTACATTTAGACGCTTCTGTACTTTGAGCTTTCATTAGGAATTTTATCAAAGCCAATATGGTGTTAGTTGTGACTGGCTTTCAGCGACTTTCTTCAATGACAAAGTAGTGAAGCAGAATGACTCCACTTATTAGGACACAGGTCTGGGAATCAGAAAACTTGGGTTCCATGTCCAGCTCTGCCAGTAACTTTCTGTATGACCTTGTCAACTCACAACCTCTCTGCCCTTCGTTTCTCCCATCTGTGATAGACAGTGACACAACAAATCCTGCATTGTGCAGATTAGACTAGATGACCCTTGTGGTCCCTTCTAACCCTATGGTTCTATGATTCTATGCCACTTGCCCCCTTTGTAAAGGGCCTTGAGGTCAATAGCTGAAAAAAGTGTTATTGTTGTTATAATATTTATACATACTCAACCTCTCTCAACAGCCCTTTCAGTGTATTTCAGTGTATTTCTCACCAGGACTGGATGCTGTGCCTCTTCCTAGATACAATAATATATGACTGGTCTAAGAATGGGCCTGCTGTAATGGAATTTTCACATTGGATTTGCCCACAGAATAGTCCCATTTGGAGATGGGTGAACTATTTGCATCCAACAATTTATTCAGCTAATTTCACCCTCCCCTTCTCCTACCTTTCAGAATGGTCACAATCTCTAACTTTTGTTATTTTAAGTTATTCAGTACGTTTCGTGCAAACAAATTTTAGCGTATGGATTATCACTCCCTCCGTTCAGTATCTGTTATTACTGCTGGATGATTGATCAGACGGTGTTGCTATAGTACCTAGCTAGGATAGATGGCAGAAAGAGGGAGGGTCAAATCACTGGCCTGTGTTTCTTCAGGGACAGGACCTAAGTAGTTTGTGGAGTTAGATCAGCTGCACTATAGATTTTTAGGGTATTTTAAACATTTTCCTTCCCAGGCCACTTGAGTCAGGCCTTTTCTGGGATGCCACTATTAGAACAAGAAGGCTATTGCACTAGTCCAATGTCTAGCTGTGAGAGGTCAGGTAGAGGCTTTCCAGACTCCAGGGAATATGTTCTATGCATAAGGGTCAGTATGCAAAAAAAAAGGAAGATGTTCATGGGAGAAGCAAAAGTATGAGATGTTGGCTGTCTTCATTGGTAGAAGAGAAGAGGTGAAGGGCTCAAAAGGCAGAAGGACTAAAACTATTTAATTTCCAATCCAGCACAAGAGAGCCCATGCCAAATAGATCCCATGTCATGTCTGCAGTACCATAATCACCTTAGTACAGTAAAGCAGTTCAGTCTCTCAATATAACATGAGGTAGGTGTTCAAGACATGCTTAACCCAGCTATAAATGCTGCTAAAGCACAAAAGCATCTGTCACTGCAATAGGGCCCTGGCTCTATCCATCCCACCCCTCTGAGGCAACAGGCAATGCAACCTATCTGCTGCACCCTGAAACTAAGAAGCCCGTAAATAAATTTGATATTTAACTCCATTCACATGAATATGCAATAGAAATGTACATTACTGCCCCCTGACATGTAAAGCCTGCAGTAAAACAATGACAGTTTACACCTACGGTGATAAGCTGATCATCAAAATAAAAAACAAATACCCTGGGCAAAATCCTGACCCCCACTGAAGTCAATGAGAGTTTGCCATTGACTTCACTGGAGTCAGGATTTCATGTGGTGGTGGGTGTCTAAATAAAAATCTCTAGTCACTTTAAAAATTTTTGTCCAGTCTATAGACCTTCAGAGTACTTGACATGGAACATAAAATCAAATTTAAAAAACCCTTTTGAAAATACAGTATTATTCTCACACTAAAAATAAAAAATAAGTGTTCCCACCACATATTTTAAATTTAACACCAGTGCCCACATATGTCCCGAGTCTGTGAAAATTAAAGTACATTGAGAAGGAAAAAAATAGCATAATATGAGCTGCCAGTTCTACTCCAATTTGTTGATCTCTGCTGTGGTTTCCTCATTTTTCACTTATGAATATCTAAAAATTCAGGTCTGTCCCAAACAGTTCAACTGCAAATATGACAGGTACAAAACAATAAGGGAGAGACCCATATCCCAAAATAATTGTTGCAGCCTGGCAAAAAATATCCTTTGATTTTTCTTTAAAAAAAAACAACAGAACAAAAAACAAAACAAAAAAACACACCACATAAACACACACACTGTTGTCCAGGTACATGCTGATTTTCTTTGCCCTGGAACTTGAATATGACATCTGCCTTGGGGGCCTTGTTTGGCATCCATGAGGACTTTGAGTTTAAGGTGATTCAGCTGTGTGGAAGACGGATTCATGGCATACAATAATATCCTTGCAAAAGTAGAAACCAATTCCATTAAATTAGGTCCCACAAGGATAGTTTACCCACAGATTAAGAGTTGGGGGAGAGTGGCAAAATGGCCATTTGTTTTGTAAATCTGGCTTAAAGACCAGCCTAAAGAAAAATGAAGTAGTTCTACAATCTAAAAATTGCCCAGTTCTTGATTATGACTCATACAACTAAATAGTCAATATCTGGAATTTAAAAAGTGATATACATCTCAGTTTCACAAAGTTACCAAATAGTAGCAACAGCAAGTTACCAGATTCCAAAGATATACTATCCTTTGATTTTTTTTGTCTCTTGACAAAATTCTGAGGTTTTTTAATCAGTTTACTATTCCGGTGAGCACAGAAAACACAGCCACTAGAGGAACTAAGGTCTGCCACAGGAACTTCTATTTGCTTCAGTTTACCTGAAATGCCTTTATCTTTCAATCCAGTTATTGATTCTCATGAATACTGAATCTCTTGTGTGGTAACTCTGGGCTTTTGATCACAGGAGTTAATTCCACTTGAACAGGCAGTCAGACAATAAATGAAGTTCTGCTGGGTGAGATCCTGCCCTGTGATGTGGATGATCTACCCTTCTCTGTTTCAGAATTAAAAACCTCACAGCTTCTCTAACCCCTTCTTTTCTTCCATATATATATATATATATAATAAATAAAATCTCATTTTTTTCTGGGCAATATTGCCCTTTCACGCAGCTTCAGCTATCATATTTATGCTGCAGACTCATATCTTCCTCCCCACTCCTGACCGGTCCCCCTCTGTCCAATCCTGGATCTCAGTCTGTCTTTCTGACATTTCCTCCAGGGTGCCCTGCTGTCAACTTACATTTTAAAAGATTTTAATTCAAAATAATTTTTGAAGCTCTCTGAGAGATGGTGAGGTGAACAATGAATAACTTGCCTTTAAGCAGCACTTCACTTGGAGTACAACATGGTGAAGCCAGCAAGGAGCTGAGGAAGTACATCCATTATTACCTAACCCTCTCAAATCAGCAGCTTCTTTACTATAAAAAAAAAACAAAACAAATCTTAGTTGGTTTTGTATAGGGTTTGTGGAAGAGTGGATCTTAATAAGGAGGGGGATGGTGTTGTAGATCAGCTGAGGGAAAGTATTACATGCATAAGAAAAACATGGAAGACCGAAGAGGGTTGTGCTGTTCAGATGGAGGGATTGGAAAGGTTTGCTTTCCTTTCCCTTACTCCCCCCTGGGGAGTAGAAACCTTCTGCATGTAACACAGTGAAGTGCTGTCTTCCTGAATCACAAGCAGACAGATTTGTCCTATGGGACGTTTACTCTGCAACCCAGTAATAGCAATATAATTTGTGAAATACTGAGAAATCATTTTAACAGAACCTTCCAACTGTTCTGGGTTTTGAGTGCACTGTGGCTGGAGCTTGGGTAGTAAACCACCACTTCACCCTATCTCGATGCCTAATCATATTTGGGAGGGGAACAGAAAGACAAAGGACTAGTGCTGCTTATTGTGACATTTTTAGGATCTGAATTTCCCCCTTAGGATTTCCCTGGAACAGGGAGAACCCCCATATAAGATGAACCAGAGAGAAAAACTTTATGGAAGTAATCAGGGAGAAATATCTGAGGGATATCTTTTTCCTTCCATTATCCTCCTCAGATCTCCTTTTTGTCCAATGTTTACCCCATAAAGTTGATGAAAATTTATATTGTGGTTTCATCTAGAGCAGTGGTTCCCAAACTTGTTCCACCACTTGTGCAGGGAAAGCCCCTGGCAGGCTGGGCCGGTTTGTTTTCCTGCCGCGTCTGCAGGTTCGGCCGATCGCGGCTCCCACTGGCCGCGGTTCACCGCTCCAGACCAATGGGAGCTGCTGGAAGCGGTGTGGGCCAAGGGACGTACTGGCTGCTGTACAAACCTGTAGTAAAGCACTGTCCCTGCCCTCAACATCTCACAGTCAATGTTTATAAACACCTATTGTCCTCATTTAACCCAATCCAACATACTGAACTAGGAATATCAGTGGTGTCCTTTCTTTAGGTTCCCTTCCTCATCTTATCTGATAGGAATAAATACGTGTCTTCACTTTACCTTTACTATAATTCATTAAGCATAACATCTTGTAATGGAAGTAGACAACATGAGAATCAATATGCATTTCACTTGTATAATCATGTAAATTTGCATAAATGCTAGTGAAAACAAGCTTATTAAAAGATTTTCTGAACCTATGCTCCTTTTCAGTTCTTGCACACTGTAACACCTCTAAAATGAAAATCAAGAATAGGCCAGGCTCTAAACTGTATAGTTTGGTGCTGTTAAACATTTGTCTACTACTGCAACGAAGTTAATTTTACATTTCTTGAATGGTGGGGTGAGTCATGTGCTACTGACTGAGCTCTGACTATTCTATTAGTGGTACAGGATAACACGTACCTACCCACAATCAGCATTATGCTTGAAAGAATTTTAATTAGGGCTACAAGACCATGGAGAACCTATACTTGTGAACAAGCTTTTTTCCTTCAAAAACCTGGATAAGCCATACATTCAAGGAGTACTCAATTAAGAGAAACTGTACTTGTCTTTATTTTTAAAAATTGCTTCCTTGCTTTGACTCTGCTTCCTGTGATGCCTGCTCCTGTGAATTAGCATAAGTATGCATTAAAATGATGGAAACAAAGTGTACTGCTTTCCACTTGCACTCTTCCCCAGGTGAAATAGCCCACTCTGGTTCCCATGAGGTTTGAGCCATGAGGATCAAATAAACGCACTTAAACGAAAAATCGTAACAGTTCAGTGGTGGAGGCAGCACGTGTTGCCCTGTGGCATGGACCTCAACACAGACCTCGGTTGATGGTTCTCTGTGCCCCATTCCCTGACATTTGAGTAATCCCTTTCCATTTCATAGATTATAAAGCAAGAAAGGACTATTGTAATAATCTAGTCTGATCTCTTAGTTAAACCAGCTGTAGTACGAGACGAGTGCTGATCAGAGACTCACCTTAATTTCTAAGCCCCAGTCACTGGATATTTGGCCAGGGTTACCAAAGTTATGTTTGTCACATGATAGGGATTGGTTTCCAGTGGCTACTATTACATTTTTAAAGTAACCTGTAAGTAAAATATAATGTGTAAAATATTCAAAAAAAGCACCTGAGTGACACGAAGTCCCATTTTCAAAAGGGACATAAAATACTTTTAAAAATCTGCATTAAAACAAAAAAAAAAAAAACCTGAGGATCCTTAGTCATTTGGGTGCTTTTGAACATTTTACCTTTCGGCTACCAAGTGCCTTCATCATTTTTTAAAACGGGACTTAGGTGCACTAAAATATTTTAACCAGTATAAATTACAAACAACTAGCACATGTTAATGCAGCCACTTAATGAAGCATACATTAGAGACACTTAGCACAGAGGTAATTGGATGGGGAAGAGAGCAACCAGGCTGTTGTGGGAGAGTTAGGGATTTGTAGCACTCCAGTCTTTCTGCTTGAGATCGTGTTGCAATTGATGGCCAGCAATACAGCGAAAGTTCTGTCATCTAACTTTAGGTACATTACCAGTCCCTAATGCTACAGCGGAAGTGCTAGCAGTGTCTTGTGCCTAGTGAAACCAGTGTTCCTAATCATTCCATAAGGTAAAAGGAATCATATTACATAATAAAATGCAGCCAGAAAGTATTACTTGACCAGTTTTATGGGATTATGGAAAATGCTAAATTGTGCATTTGCCTCAAAATCTTGTATAAAATAGGGCCAGATTTATTAGTGCTACCTCTAGATGATAAAAAGGACAATGTAGATAAGTTCTGAAGGGTCCTCCTGGACATCAAAGGATACAAGGAAGAATTGGAGGAACTATTCCGGACTCTGTGTGAGAAACAGAGGAATCCCTGGGGGAACTCATTTACCTTTGCTCACCTCCAAATTCTGCAGTGAGGCATGAATATATGTTTGAGTTAAAATCATCATCTCCTACCCTCTCCTTTCCACATTTAGAGTGCTGCCTTTAACTTCATTCTTAGCCCCAGAAATATCTTAGTATTGCACTCTTTAAAAAACAAAACCACCACCCACCCTTCACACAGACAATTTTAGTACTATGGAAAGTGCTAGCACCAGATATTCAAATCCCTCAGTGTTCCACAGAGCAGGTACAGCAATGACTTCTGCATATGCCAATAAATGTGCAGTGACCTGAAGGATGTGAAAAGACAATTCAGTCACTGGCCTCTCAGCTGAGTCTGTCAGGACAAGGTTGCTAATTAATGGTAACTGAAGTGGTGGGTTTTGTGACGTGGACAGCAGTTTTCTGGGAAATGGACTAATACTGCTGGTTGTTTGCACTGATCAATAGGCCACCAACAGAGGGTAACAATTTTCAGAAACTACTAACCTGGGCTATAGTCCCATTAAAGGTGAAAGGCTCAAATCATTCTGCTTTCCCCACACAAATTTCTTTAATTCACTTTTATCTGTGCTGACTCTCCATCCTGACCGACTCTCCTCAACTGACTACACCAGTGCAGGACTAGACCAAGCCACTGGTGTGAGAATTGTGCCTAAAAATTTACCCTGGTTGTGAGCTCAACTGTGAAGAGTAAGAGTTCATAAAATGTCACAGTAACCAAGAACAATACATGTTGATGGGGAAAGGGGCAAAAGTGACAGAAAAAGACTAGGTTCATCAAACAAAAAAAGCATACTGAGTTAACTCAAGGACTGTGTTAAAATCATGCCTGGTAAGCAAGAGAAGTGTGGGGCTAAAAATCAGTAAATCAAAATTGGTGCATTGGAAGTTAGGCCTAATTGATGAATAAAAATGAGAAGACAGGGTATTCCACCCACCACTCCCTTTTGGGGTCCTTAAATAAAAGGGAGAGACAGACAGACTTTGGGAGGAAAATAGAGATGGATGGATGTGAATGTTGGCTGACTGAAAGATCAGTGAAGGGGAAGGAGCAAGCTTAACTTTTGGCTGCCATCCCCACCATCTCCTGGGACCCCAGACCTCTGTTGTCCTGACCAGATTGGACCAAGAAAGCAGGACCAAGATGACATTGCTACTTCCACTGGCTCCAGCAAAATCCTAACTACTATCCGGCATGTGAAACTTTGTCACCCCTCCATCCCTTCAGGAGTCCTTTTTCTCCCCCACCTTATTTCTTCTCTTTTCTAACCCTCTTCTTTCCCCTTCTGGCTTGTAGAAGTCAGGCTTAGCCAGCCAAGATTGGATATTTTGCACAACTGCTATAAGCCTGTGACCAGAAAGGCAATGCCCTAAAGAGCCTGACACTGATACAAATTTGCCAGGTCAGGGAGTGGCTGATAAGTCTGTGCTAAGCCTGTGGTTTTCCTGCAGTGAGGTTGAAAGAGTCAACATCAGAGACAGAAGCTGCATTTTTTATCTTTGCTGTTCTTTTCTCACTTGTTTGTGTCTTGTGTTGTCTGTTAGGAAATGGGATCGGATTGTAACAGCTCCAGCCCATCTCAACTTCATCTCTCCCCCCCCCCCCGCCCTCACCCCAAGTACCATTACCATTTTTAATAGCATCTCAATGACCGTCAGACAAGGAAATTTCCTTTGAGGTGAGGATGGCTGCTGCTCCATAATAGAAATCATTAAGAGCACTAACAGCAGTAAACTCTTCAGGTTCTATAGATTACCTCTCAGTTTAAACCAGTGGTTCTCAACTGTAGTCCACCGCTTATTCAGGGAAAGACCCTGGCATGCCAGGTCAGTTTGTTTACCTGCCGTGTCCGCAGGTTCAGCCGATTGCGGCTCCCACTGGCTGTGGTTCACTGCTGCAGGCCAATGGGGGCTGCAGGAAGCTGTATGGGCCGAGGGATGTGCTGGCTGCCACTTCCCGCAGCCCCCACTGGCCTGGAGCGGCAAACCGCAGCCAGTGGGAGCTGCGATCGGCCGAACCTGTGGACGTGGCAGGTAAACAAAGCGACCCGGCACGCCAGGGGCTTTCCCTGAACAAGCGGTGGACCACAGTTGAGAATCACTGGTTTAAATAAACTCTATTTTATACTTTACCACTAGGATTTGATGATATTAAAGAGGGGGAGAAAAAACAAAACAAGAACTATGTGGGTTGAAGAAATTAGAATCCAACATGTAGGTTTGCCCTACATAATGAAGAACAGCTGAGACATGGGGAAATGGGTTAACTATTCCCATGTCTGCTACTTAGAACCTTTACTGTTTTCATTTAGTTTGGATGCCCTGGTGTGGTATTAATTACTGCTAATATGTGGTGCAGTCTCATGTCCAAATGTATTTGAATAGTTTTCATCAGTTTAAACTCTTTAAAAATAGGCTTTTAAGCAAATGAAGTTAGCACATTCAAATATTTGTTCAGGGTTTTGTATGTTTGTTTTGCAAGTGAAGGAAAGGAAAATGAGTATATAACAACCGTTACCTGTGTAAGGTTTAAATAAAAGCAGGTGCTTTTGTTAAGTGTTTTCTCTTTCTGCAAATAGTGTTAATGAGCTAGGGTTCATTATGGCATAGGGAAATCATTCAAAGGATTAAGTCTGCATTCACTTCAATTTGAGGACAAATTAGGTTTGAGTTGAAGAGGAAGGAATACTAGAGTTTCTACTCTAAAAATACACACTGTAGCTGTTTCAAGAAGCTTCTAAAGCAAGCAAAGGAACTCGCTCCTCAGAAAAGCAAATCCAAGATGGCAGCTAGGATTTCAGGGCTGCTGCAACATCCTATACAAGCTTGTCTTAAAGGCTGCAACACTTTAAAAGTGACAGCATCGAGCATCTTCCCATGAAATATGAGTCACTTCTCCAGATTTGGCAGACTCCTACGGGAACAGCATGGAGTCTGTGTTCAAAATAGCAATGATAGTGACAACACAGAATATGCCCACTGCTGTTTTAAAACCTTCTTTTGTTATTGTTTTTTAAAAAATATGTACAACTGCCTTTAAACACACATGCCCCTAACAGAAATGTCACTACAAGGATTATATTTTGTTAGGCGAGGAACAGAAGGTACTGAATGGAAAAACATGGCCATATAAAGATGGTATTGGATTTTCTGGACAGTTATCATGGCCGGGGCAGCGAGTTATATCTCCACGTGGTGCCTTGGCACCAGCAATATTCAGAGCCCAGCTCCACGAATATTTGGGGCCGGGTGTCCCCTCTGGCCCACCTGCTGCCCCCCCATGCTTCCCCCAAGTGTCCCCTGACCCCGCTTGCTGCACCCGTCCTCCGCCACCCCGCCTGCCTCCCCGGGCCCCAGAGCAGAGCATTTGGAGCAGCTCCATGCTGCCTCCCTGCAGCAACTGCTGCCGCAGGGTCCTAGTGCCCCCCAGCTCCACTGCCAGGGCAGACTGACTGAGCTTGCCCTTCCACTTCAGACCCTTCCCTTTTCCGGCGGGACCCTCCACCAGCACAGGGGGCCTGCCCGCCCGCCGTCACCGCTCCTGCCCCATGCTGGGCAAGGAGGCAGCCCCATCCCTCACCCCCAGTGAGGCTACAGTGAGGGGCAGCAGGAAGGGAAGAGGCGCACGCAGCATCCCCCGGCACCCACCACAGGGGAGGCGAGGGAGATTCCTGGACCAGAGAGGGGCCCTAGGAGCACGTGCAGTGACAGTGGTGGGGGTGAGTGTGCTGCTCGGGGGGCGGGAAAGGGTGCCTCCTTCCCCCGGAGCTTGCTGCTGCTGGCAGGGAAAGGGTGGAGGAAGTCCTCCTCTCTGTCCCCTGTCCCAGAGCAGCCTGCCTGCACCCCAAACTCATCCCCAGCCCTGCCCCACCCCAGAGCCCACACCCCCAGCCAGAGCTTCCCCCCCCCCAACACACGCCCTCTACCCTAGCCCTGAGCCCCTCCAACACTCCAAACACCCAGTTCCAGCCAGAGCCCTCATCCCCCTGCACTCCAACCCTCTGCCCAAGCCCTGAGCCCCTCCAGCACCCCAAACCTCCCAGCCCCAGACAGAGCCCTCACCCCCCTCACATTCCTACTCTCACCCTGAGCCCCTCCCACACCCCAAACCCCTCATTCCCAGCCCCAGACAGAGCCCTCACCCCCTACACTTGCCCTGAGCCCCTCCCACACCCCAAACCCCTCATCTGCAGCCTCACCCCTACACCCCCTCCCATCCCCAAACTCCCTCCCAGTGCCTTGGGCAGGGGTGGGTTCTGGGCACCACCAAAAATTATACAAACCTGCCGCCCCTGATCATGGCTGAGGACTTCAGAGTATATAATATATAATAGCTTACAGACAACATTCATTTCACTGGCAGACAGAACAGCTCAGGTTATCTCAACTAAAATCCTTCTGAAAAGTAAATGTCTGACAGACCACATAGACATGTGTCAATTCTGCAGCTTTGTTTTGACAGTGACAATATATTTGATAGCAATATGCTGTATGCATCATGCAATCACAAGGTAACTATCAGGCAAAATTCATCCTCTAAACTCAGTAGGTCAAATGCTGTGAGGAGTTAGAACCTTTGGAACCCAACTGAAGAGGCATGAATTGCTGCTGACACCGTTTTCCCAAAATCTTATAGCCAGAACATCAAACAACAGAACACTTCAAGCATACTTTATACCAATTCATAAATTCCCTCTAATGAATGCCATGGATTTAATGTTGCCTTTTCCAGACCAAAAAAGAAAACTGAAATAGTTGCTAATAATGCCAGGAGCTGAAGTTTTCCAACTTCTATTTTTCATGAATATACCAAGGTGCCCCAATGTCCTAGGCAGATATTGCGTGGTGAGTACAATACCCACGGTTACCCCAAAGATAACATTTTCTGAATTCATGTCAGAGACATCAACGGTTATACTTAGTGGTTGCAACAGGAGTTGGCAGCCAGAAAAAGCAGCCCAGGGTCATAGCCAGAATCGTGGTCCAGATGCCAGAGCCAGAAGTTAGGAATTGCAGCCAAGGGTCAGTACTGAGTCAGAGGCCGGGGTCAGAGCTGAAGTCAGGAATTGGAACCGAGGGTCAGAGGCAGGTTGCCTGGAGCTGGGGCTGAGGCAGAAGCAGGATCTTTTGCAGACCTGGGCAAATGCCTTGAGCAGCCGCCAAACATTTTTGCCTCTTTCTTTTGTTTCCATGGTGAAGCAGACTTGGCTGGATACTCTACAGCCACCACCAACTAGAGTTCCTAAGTAGCTAGTAGTTTACATGGGCTCATTCCGCCTGCTGTCTTTCAGGAAAAGTAAGAACGCCTTTCTAATGCTATTCTATTTTCCTGCTATTTTTACTAAATGGCTTAAGGTAACAAAAGTTACATTATGTTATTTAAATTCCTCAAAAACTTTTCCCTGTCTTTATCAAAGCCCATGCATACACATAAATAGGGAGCAAGTGTTTCTTCCCCCTTACAGGGTGCACATAGTCCATTTTTTTAAAAAGACTTTTGTTTAAGCCACAATGGCCACTTTAGTACTCTAAACTGAGTCACTGCATTTCCCCCTGGACCAGGTGATTATCCTCAACTCTAGGGCACAGTTCAAAAAAAAAATAAAATTTCTTCCTCTTTTCATTACTCCATTTTTTTTTGGTGTGGGGGGGTGCATTCCTCAAACTTTTCTGTACTAGGCTTTTGAATTCATCCAGGAGTATTTCTTTGTAAGCCCTTCCATTTCTTACAGTGCTTTCAGTAGCTTTGTCCACCATTTTGTTATCTCAGTTTACCCTAGTATCCAGGCTTGTGCTGCATGTATCCCCTTCTATACTAGCTCCTATTAGGCATATAATTTCATTGATTAAACCACTTCTACACAGGGGGACACCCTTTATTGTTACCATAAAGCCTGATACTGAGTCCAAGAAAAATGTTCTCCACTGCTGAGCGTACATCCCCGATCCAGTTTGGCATTAGCAGTTTTGCTATTAGTTCAGCTGTCATGACAGCTGCAAACTAGGATATTCTTTTAGATGTACTAAGTTCTAATTTTGGTATACAATATGCCACCCATTCTTTTTTTATGGGAACCATCTGTATCTATTTGATAACAACTCCCCTTTTCATCTATACACTGTGCACTTATTTTTATACCTGTTATCTCCTTTTTACCCTTAACTTGATGAAACAAGTCCACATTTGCACGTCAGCCACCAAATTGGTTCTGCTGCTGGGCTTAAGAGCAGGTCTGCTGACTCTTCCTGTCAATCAGGTTGTGTAGTTAATCAGACAGCCTACTACAGACCAGCTGTGCTCATTAGGTTGCCCAGTGACTGCTGTGGGCCCAGATTCTTGACAATTAGCTTGCTCACAGCATGTGTTTGGGCCTTTTTATAGCCCTTCTTGGAAGTGAATAGGAGTTTTTCCTATACAAGGGCTTCTGTGTCAGGCTCAGTGTGATTGTTCCTCAGAGTTATTACCTTACATTGGCATCTACTGAGGGGCTAAGACTGACTATTTTTCTTTTTAATTAATAGCAATGTACTAAAGTCACTAGAACTTGGATGCATAATGGAGTATAAGATAACTCCTTTCCTGTGACACTGTTTATTTGGAGTCCCACACGCTTTGTCACACTGTAAAGCCCCCTCACACTGGCATAACCGAGAGCTGAATGGTCTTGCCTGACTTTACAGCAATAAGATTAACTAAAGGGCGGAAGATACAGTAAGTGATGTAGATTGTGTAGTAAATTTCTTGAGTTCCTGCCACCAAGTTTTATCTGGTTAAAATCAACGGTAAAAAACTGCTTCCTGCAAAATCATAAAATCAACTACTTCAGTCTGTAAAACCCTCAAGAGATTAAGATTAATATAGTATGATACAGGCATAATAGTTAGATGTCATGATTTACTGCCACACTAAAAATCTTGAAATAGTCAATAGAAATGTATTTCAGTTGCAGCCTTGTTTTTCCTGCATCAGCACTGGCCATAAAATAAATTCCTATTTGCCTATATGAAGCCAGGCTGACCTACACAGAGCAGATATTAAGACTGACATTACAGCTCCCAGAATATATAAATAAGCACTAACAATTTATACCACTGAAGACTGGTGAACCTGTAACAGCTAACATGGGTAAAAAAGGAAATATGAAATGGCAAAAATCACTTTTCAAAGTCAGAACGTTATGAAATCAAAATGAAATGGCTACACATTATATGCTTGCAGCTGCAAAGTCATCTGAACTGAGGACCCCTGTGCTTTGAGGAATCTGCAGATAGCACAGAACTATCTTCTGGCACAGAGGGCCTGGTTGTAGGATAGGTGATCTCTGGCTATTGCAAGGGTGAGTAATGGGGTGTGGAGCAGCCCACAAGGGGCCAGGCTGGCACATACTAATCCCAGGATTTGGGGCTGTGAAGGTGGCTTACATTCATTTTAATTCCTAATTCCAGGTTTGTGCAAAGTGAAGATCAGCAGAACCAGAGGATGTAGCCCATAGTATTGATGGGATGGAGGCAATTCAAACACTACACAGTTAGGAATGGAACTGCGGTAACTTTACAGAACAGGAAAGATTTGTAATGTCTGCAGGATAACCTCCCACAGCCTCTCTGCCCCATTGATTTTTGCTTGTGAGTGAAAGGAGAATTGGGCCCAGTATATATCATTTCACACAGCTCTAATCACCTCTGCATTTGAGCAAAGAATACTATTGTGTGGGTCTCACATAAATTGCTACTAAAACTAGGTTGTTCAACATCTGCAGAGAAGGTGCAGTAGTGCAGGTTCAGTTAGAAAATAATGCCCTACGTCAAAAGCATGCAGAGCACTGAGGAATTAGCCTTTACTTAAGCTATAAATGGCTACAGTACAGCCCTTACTGCAGCACAGTTGCATTAGTGTAGATGCTCTAAGCTGATGGGAGAAAGCTTTCCCATCGATTTAATCACTCCAGCCCCTGCGAGCTGCGGTGGCTATGTCAGCAGAAGCTCTCCCGCTGACATAGCACTGTCCAAACCAGCGCTTAGGTCAGTGTCACTTACATCGCTTGGGGCTTAGTCACACCCCTGAGTGACGTGATTTATACAGACGTAAGATGTAGTGCGTACAAAGCTTTGGTTACAGTTTTGGTGAACCTTGATGTTAGCCAGGTTTCTACAGCTGCACTGCAAGCTGACTTCATTAGTTCAGAACATCACATAGTAGTAGAATGCACGAACTCCCCAACCCAGCCTTTCCCCGAATGCAGCTATTGCAGCTTCTCTATTCCACTACTTAGTCCATGCACTCTGAATTGCAAACAACCCCTTCTGGTTAATACAGAAGTAGAATTTTTCTGCTCAAAGATACGGTGCGTTCTTTTTTATGATGCCATGAAAGGTGGGTAATAGCCATGTAAAATAGAATTGTACATAACAAGCCAGAAACTATTCTTTAATTACTATAGTTATGTGCAATATAATGCATACAATGATGCAAAAAGAAGTAGTAAACAAAATATCAGAGTAGCTTACATAAGTGCAGTCAATTGTCTAAATGTAACCAAAGAAGAGGGCAGCAATCTACTTCTTAATTTTTATGATTCCTGTAGGGACTAATACTGTCACCCTTAGTCCTGTTGAAGCAACACCTCGTCCTGTAAGTAACTTGTTTTTAGACCTGTCTGTAAAGCACTTAGCACAGTAATTGGTGGGATATAAATAATTATTCAATTTTTAAGTAATACCATTTTATTAGGATACTGTTTCATCTCCTGGGGCTGTAGACACATTTGGCAAGACTGAATATCTCCTGGGGGGAACCTACAGTCCTTGTCCCTCTTTTTTGATGAATACCATATTTGAGTACAATTGTTTTCAGGAAGTCCAAGAGGTAATTTCTAAGCAACCATTATACAATCATTGTTCTCCTGGCACACTGCAGGATTATTTTAATATCTCTTAAATTAAAGTGCATTTATAGAATTTGATATGGAGAGATGTAAGTAGAGGCCAAGATTGTAAAAATGGATGTCTAAAATTAGACTAATTAATCCTTATGCAGGCACCCAAATAATTGGCCTGATTTGCAAAAGTGCTGATTACGTAGCAGTATATAATGAAGTCAAGGGGAACAACTGGGTGCTTGACACATCAGAGGGTGTTTTGAAAATCAGATTTCTTATTAGGCTTCAAAATCCCTATTCAGACACCTATCTTAAGGCACCTTGACCAATATGTAGGATAGACACTGAAAACAATTCTAGACATGTTGGTAAATGTGTAGTCAGTTCCCCCTTACCCCATTTTGAACAGTTAACCCAAAAGACGACTACAGTAATGTGTGACAAATTGACTGAATAATTCAAGTGGTTAAGAGCATCATCTAAGTCTACAAAACTTTAATGTACCAACAAAGTCATTTACCTGATGAAAAATTGTTTGCTTACCAGCATTTGTGACTTCAAATGTTATTTTTCAATGAAAAGTATCTGTGTCCCCCTCCTCCCATTACAATTATACATTCATTCAGCCAGATTCATCCCTGGTGGAACTCCACTGACATCCATCCCATGAATCATTTTGTATTACTATATATATCAGCATAAATCCTGCAATCAGATACATGCCTGCTGACCCCTGATCACATCTGGAGGCCTACTGAAGTCAATGGCTCTTCAGCTTAGTGAAGTGGTCCTGTTGGGCAGGTTAGACTCCAGGACCTGGACCATGCTTTTTGATCATCTAAATGAAATATTTTATTGTAATGCAAATAAGGAGAAGAGATACAGTTGTTGTGGAAATAGCTTAATTTTTTAATCACACAAATCAGGAAAAACTGACAGCAATATGGAAAAAAGTATGAAAAAAATATTTTTGAATTTTTCATGATAGTGTAAAATGGACATTTTTGAACAGTCAGATTTAGGCCAATCAGTTCAAAAGATCAAGACATGTCAGGATAAGGTACAGAAAGAGTTAATCTCAATAAACCTGGTCAGTCTGTAGGAATGAATGCTATGATACTAATTTAGGAGTATGGGGCTATTGTATGTCCAAACCAGTGCAAGTCTATAAAGGAAATCAGCCACTTTGCGGATTGCAGCTACAGAAGTGGCCTTTGGGTTAATGCAAACGAGCAACACATGTGCACACAAACAGGCATCCCCCTCTACAGATTCTAGCTCCTGTCCATCTCCAGAGTACGGTGTTTGCAATAAAAAAAAAAGTCAATAGGCCAGATCCTGGGTAGTTCTACTACATGGACAATTTAAAGGGGACTGATGTAGGGAAGTCCTGGGTGGCTTAAAACCAATGTACCCAACTTTCCACTACAAACTCCCAACCTTCAGAAATAGTTGGGAGGAGGAGCTAGAAGAAAATGCAGTGGGTGTCACGGATGGCAGAAGGGCAGCACTTTTAGGAATGGATTCTTTTCTCTGCTCACAGGCAGTTTCTAAATATATTTGCTTCATTTTCTGTTATTTAGAAACAGAATTTCTCCTCCCACCCACCTATCCTTCTAGACATCAGTGTGAAATACATATTAGTTCTCAACTATGCAAAAGTCATTTTCCTTTCCCCTTTTATTCCTAAGCAGGTAGCCTGTAAAAATGTATTCTCTTCTCTGATTTTAAAGTTATTTCTCCCCTTTGGGCTCTTAACTGCAGTTCTAAAAGTTGTATCATTGTTTTCATTCAAAAATATTACATACATATATACACACACATACATATACGGGGACCTGGAAGACATTGGGAGAGAGGAAGCAGTCCTGGGAGTAAGAAATGTTTGAGAAGAAATCCTGTTACCTTTTCTTTAAGAGCCCAGGAGCCTTGCAGAGAGGGCAGGGCAAGTCTCCCCTCTCACCTGACCAATTGGGGATGAACTTGGACCAGGGGACCAGCATAAGTCTCCTTCCTCTCTCATAACAGGTCACCAGGAAATAATAGCAGGGAAAATCTGCCCTGCTGAGCAGCCTAAAGGCTAATTAAGGAAAAGGAGCCAGCTCCTTCAGGGAGGAGAGCTGAGGAGTCCTGCTTAGGAAGGACTAGAAAACCTGAATAAGAGAACCCAGCTCCAGGGGGGTAACTAGGAACAACCCTGGGAAAAAAGAGAAGTGTGGAACTAACTAATGTAGCCCAGTTTCAAAGAGGAGAGCTGGGAATTCCTGCTTAAAGAAGGACTGAAAAGGAGTAACACTGTTCCCAAACCAGAGACAGGTTTCAGATGCAGAAAAGAAGAGTCTCCTAAAGGAAAGAGGCAGAGACGGCTAGTTGGACTAAGCCTGAGGTAGCGATAAGTTTCCCCAGGTGTATCTGAGTGAGCTTCTACTTGTGCTTATGACTATCAGCAATAAATGAGATCCTTGGAAGAGGCATGCTGTTCAGTTAAAAAGGTCTGTGTGGATTTGCTCAAAACTCCAGTGAAAGAAAGTGAGGCAGCACCTCCAGCACCATGCCTGACCGAAAGCGGGAGCACCAGGGTGACCTCCATGCCATCACACTTCTGCTTGCCACCACAGAATGGTGAGCACCTACACAGAGGAGTTGTTTAAATGTGCTGGTAGCTGTCTGTGATGAAGGAGCAATTGCCCATTGATGCAGTTGGTCACTTGTATTTTGAGGCAGGAAATAAAACAGGACCTCCAACCAGGAAGTAACATGCATTCTGCCCAGTTTAGCGAGAATGTAAACCAAGGAAAGCTCATGAATATAACCTTATTGAAAACCCACCATAAGTGGTCTGTTACAGGGCTTCACTCACCACACTAGTGCCTCCTGCTGGTTTTCTTGGGGATCAGATCCATACATTGGTGAGCCTACTCCAGGTAATGTCTTGCCCACCATCACTTCTGCTCCCAGACACACATCACTCCAATGATTGCAGCATCCTCTTCATGACACAGCCCTCTGGCTGAGCCACACTCTGCATTTCTCCCTTCTGGGGGCCAGTATTGCAGTCCAACTGTCCAGCCACTTCCTCTGTAGTAAGTGGCAGGAGGAGATCCACGCTCACTGACTACTCCGGGTCCCAGGCCAGGGACCCTGTAGATGGTAGTCATGTGCTTCATCTTCTCCAACCTCTCAGTGCATTTCCCTGGGCTACATCCACATAGCCTTAGCACCTTCTTTGCCCTTACCTCAGGGCCTCAGCATGCCAGTCTTAGCAGCCAGCCAGGAGCTCTCTCTAGCTTCCTCAGTCCCTACTAGTAGCACTGCTCTGTCCAGAGTGCTAACACTCCTTCCTCTTATTAGAAACCTGGGCTTCCCTCCTTGAGCTCCAGGAAGCTACTGACTGTGTGCTGCCCTGCAGCTCTTTTTATATGGACCTACCAGGCCATGATTGGCTGCTCCTCACAGCACCCCTCCTGTTGGCTGCTTTTCACGCAGCCTCCTTATGGCTATATTAACCCTTTACAGGACAGTATGGGGTGGATGCCCCATCACATGGTCTCAGAATCAGGTAAAATGTGCTAATGCATCCTTTAAAATAAAGCATGTGACAAAGTTGCCAACTCTTGCAATTGTTATCCATGGTCTTATGATATCTGGTGTTTTCTTGAAGCCTTAGCTCCTGGGGTCTTCTGTCTACACAAGAATCTTAGCTTCAATTTTTTTTAAAGTAGGTTTCTAGTATTCATGGTTGTGGACAAAAGCTTAAAAACATTACCTGAGTGTGCTTTACAGGCTCAGAAAGAGAAGACTAATAAAACAATTTTTAAACTCATTATTTTTAAGCCAATCTCATGATTTTTGTGGGACCTGACTCATAATTGCTGAACACTTGAGGTTCGGGCAGTCCTGGTGACAGAATAACCAATATAATGCCATGTCAGTGAAAACAGTGTCCATCGTATCTTGTCAATTCAGAACTGTAAAAATGACTTGTATGGAGATATGTATTTTTTTCTTATAGTGGTGGTGCTGGACAAGTTAGGTTATGTCCCAAGTAAGGTTCTGTTCTAAACACCTCTTTTTATTTTTATATTTTTTACAATGTCCTGCAAAAAATTATTTTGGGCTTAACTTTCCCAAGAGTGGTCTTAACTGTTTTAAAATGTTTGTACAAAGTTCCAGCAGGCATAGCTGAGTTATGCAATGATTTAAAAAAATTTTTACTTAAAAGGAAAAATGTGGTGGTGGAGGGCGGGGCTTGTTTTTTCCCCAGGCAAATAACTCAGACAGATCTTTCTAATCTGAAATTTTCAGAGCAGTTAGTTATCACTGCACACTAGGCCCTTCACTTTTGACCTTCCTTCAGGTTAAAAAACAAACAAACCACCGCCACCACGACAAACGTAAGCTATAGGCTTCTAAGAGCTTGTTTTTGTGTAGGCTTAGTAGTGACTTTTACTAATGATGAGTGGTACTGAATTAAATGCATTGCTGTGTTAGCATCATAGCTAATATGTATAGAGAAAGTTTTCTATGTTGAAAACATTCCCTTGACAGATTTCAGTTCAGAATGTTAAGAGCACTGGGAGCTAGAATATCAACTGTAGCACTTATACTTTATATATACACGGAAAACTTGCACTGTGGACAGATTTCAATGCAAAGCAGATTCTATATTAAAATCATTTGTTCATATATTTCTGTGGAGCTGTTAGACTCTGAAGAAGACAGGCTTTTCTTCCTGTGGAGTTTATAAGTTCTCCTAAGGAAAGCTTTATAAATTTCTTAAGCCTAACAGGACTGGATTTTTCCTATTTTTTTTTCTTTTCTTTTCCCCCTTTGAAATAAAAAGGAAAACCAAAATACAGAAATGTGCACCAAGGCCACTTAACACTTTCCTGGGCTCTCCTTTAGATTTAGGTATTTATTTATTTTGGGTAATCAGATGCTCCATAGTTCAGATATAGTCTCAGCAGTCATACAGAAAGGTTCTGAAACTTTTTCTCCACATGGTGTGACACATCTCTATATGCAACGTAAGGACCTGGCCATGGAATCAGATCCATATGGGAGGACTTGATGCCTCCATGAAGTCCCTTTGGATTCAATGGGAATCCATGCGGCATAAGAATAATTTCATGTGGATCCAAACGCCCAAAGTTATTAGATTCTTTGCTGACATCTGATATCAGAAATTCATGTCTGATTTGCAGTCCACTAACAACCCAGCACATTTCCTTTACTATTATTGCTGTCCAAACATGAGTTTCTCCTTGAATTGAATATCCATGTTCTGCTTATTTTTTCCCAGATGCATTAACATGCACTTTTCAAAGCTGAATCTCTTTTTGTTATTTTCTGAACGTGTTTCCAATCACCCTGATCTTTATTTCGGAATCCTCACAGTTCTTTGCAACACCTTCAAACTTACTACCATCAGAGAATGTAATTATCAGTTTTCTACCTCCTCCAGATCATTAATTAAGATTTTTAAAACATGTAAAGTAGCAGAATTAATTTGTTTACCAAAAACAAAGGTCCACATCACTCTCCAGAATTTGTTGGGCCAGAAAGCAGCTAAACTGACTTCTGGAGGTTGGGGGATGGGCTGATGGGAAGAACATAGAAATTGCCATACTGAATCAAATCTGAGACCGTCTAAGTCCAGTTATCTTGTTTCTAACATCTCCCGTTTTGGGGGGAGGGAAAGGATCAAGGTAGGCCTTAAAGGGCCAAGTGCCCTTTAGCTGATTTGCACTGTAAGAAAGCTTGCTCTGAAACTGCTTGTGCTGTCCTTGTCCTTATTACCTTAGCTTGCATAGCTACAAATATGCTTAGGGGTCTGGTCGGAAAAGTATCCAGCCCTTTTAATAGATCCAGTTATAGCGTTTGTCCTTGCCTTCTGCAGCACTGAATTCCACAAGTTTATGAAGCGCTATGTAATATGTTCTGCAGCCATTTCATACAGCTCACCAGACAGTGATCAAATGGTAACAACTTTCAGCTATTATTAATCTGGGCTTGATTCACACAGGGGACTTAGACATGACACAATCCCATTAATCCTATAAGACATCAATTTCATCATGCTTCTCTCTTCCCATTGTACTTACACCACTGCTCAGGACATCTACTCTTTAGTATTGTAATACATTCAAAAGTATTATTGGAATTAATTCCATTAGGCTCTTTGGGGATATGAAAAATCATTCCAAACAAATCCTGAGGTTTATGCCATACTAAGAGAACCCAAACAATGAATTTAAAATAGAAAATCATTACAACCTATGTTCTATTTGTTTGCCATGATTCATGGAAATAAGACTTTCTCAGAAGTACACGTGAAAAAGACTTCAAGGGTTTTGAAATGTGATGTTTCATTATTCATCAGGTTAGAGGACTGTTACATTTGTAACAGTTCTATGTACATTATCTGCATAGCTCTATGTACATTATCTATGTTTACTATACCATAAATCCCTACTATACCATACAATCCCTAAATGAGGAGCAGATCCTGAATAAACCTTATTCATCTGAGCAGGTTTGAATCATGGGAGTAGTTACCTTTGGTTTCACTAAGACTATTTACACAGTCTCTAATAGTCAACACACCAGGGCTCAGAAATGAAAAGGAACAGCGCACCTCAGGGAGAAGTTTGAGAGTGGTACTTCTAAAAGAGCAAAGTTATTCTGTGCCAAAAAAGAGAAGCATAGGACTCCGAGGCAAAAAAGAGAACTACTGTTTTGTGACCTAATTGCATTCTGGTACCTCTCTGTTCTGTTAAGTGCATTGATTTCTTGGGGGCACTGACATAAATAGGGCTGCTGAAGATAAACTATTCCTTTTCTCAAATCAGAAATGGGGTTTCTCAAAATCAAAAAGAGAAAAAGAATACAAGTCACATTCAGATAGTCGAAGATTCCCGCCTCACCAAAAGCAGTTTACATAGGTCTATACTTTTAATAGGCAATAGGGACACACAATATACAGTGCAGGGCAATATTTTCATGCATTATAACCTCCTAGTATGCAGCCAAATCTATTTTTATATTTATCATGTGCACATGAGTGCTAGTATTCCTTATATCTGGAAGGCAAAGGATTCTTAGCCACTATTTTTATTTTAATATAGAAAAAAGTATCATGCAAAAGATGACTCCTATGTGGAGTGTTAAAGTAAACTGCTGTCAACTTCTTAAGCAAGGCTCACATGAGGCGACATCCTGCTGTACCAGAGACTTTTCTAGGGATGTTGATTGTGAATAGATTCTTCCCCCACAGAGAATAGGATCATGAGTTAGGGATAGCAAAATTTGCTGGCGGCCCATTCTTCCCCTCTCAAAACACAGTTTACCTCCCATTTGACTAGCTCCGACCACTCCCACTATTTTAAACCCCAATCCTGCAAAGACTTACACACTCATTTAACTGTACACATTGTGAGTAGTTCTGTTGACTTCGGTGGGACTGCTCACTGTGCACTAAAAAGCATGTGTCTGGCAGAATTAGGCCCTGGGATTTTCTTTAGTATCAAATTGCTTCCGCAGTAAATTAGATCTGCATTAGTCTTTATTGGACTTAGGTGAAATCTTGGCACCATTTTGCAAAGCTGCTGTTGACCTCAATGGAGCCAGGTTTTCAACCCATAAGTCTTTTGTTCTTCTTCCTTCTCTAGTAGAGGAACTTGGGCTTTATATACATTTGGTTTTCTCTACTTCTTTCTTTTCTCTCCCAATCCCCATACCTCGTTGATTTGATTATGGTGTAATTTTTTTTCTTGTACACTTTAATGCAAAGTTACAATAAAATGTTAATGTACTACATCCTATATTAATATTATTTATTCAGGATCAGGGTAATATTCAAAGAAACAGGCTAAGGATTCTGGCTTGCTGAGTAGGGAGCCCTCTTTTCCGAGTATGCTAGAAGGAGCAAGTATTTACAGTGTTGCCTCTAAGTGGTCAGATTCTAGATTAGTCTGGCCTCTGGAATTGCTCATTGTGACTGTCTCTCTTCTTTCACAGAGACATACACAATAGCTCTCCCAATCCATGACACTCTCTCTTAATATATTGGATCCACAGCTCTGAGTCAAACATCTGGCTGTGATCTGCACAAGCGCTAAACTGATGAAATTAAGGCGAGAGAGAGAGATGAGGAAGCATTTTTATTTTCACTATGCTCTGTTGTGCTTCTGTACACAAAATATGAAAAACATTATGAGGTACTATAAACTCAATAATTGCTCTGTCAGGAGGGTTTTATTTCTGCATACAAATAAGTGGCAAGATGACAGTGCTCCACAATTTTGTGCTCCCTGGTTTCTGATCCATTGAGTATGTTTTGCATTACAAATTAAAAAAAAAATAAGACAAAAACAAAACAAAAACTGAGAGATAAAATATAGCACTTTGTCTACAATCTATTGCCAACCTCAAATGTTCTAAAATCATAACTCAGACCTCCACTCCCAAATCATGAGAATGGTTTTAAAATCATGAGTTTTATTTTAAAATAGTTCTGATTCTTGAGGAAGCCCATCACCCCTAATTTGAGTACAATTATTTCAGGTTGAAATTTCAGTCTTAGGGCAGGTCTACACTATGGGGTTGAGTCGACATAAGTTACGCAACTCCAGCTACGTGAATAACGTAGTTGGAGTCAACTTAGCTTAGGTTGACTTATTGCGGTGTCAACACCGCGCTGGGTCGACAGGAGAGTTTCTCCCGTCTACTTACCTTATGCTTCTAATTCCAGTGGGAGTACTGGAGTCAATGGGAGAGGATCTGTGGTCAATTTAGTGGGTCTTCACTATACCCACTAAATCAACCCCGGTGTATTGATCGCCACAGCATCAATCCACGGTAAGTGTAGACATGCCCTCTGATGCACACACAATGATGTAGGTGTCCCACCACACTAAGAGGGGGACTCCATTTAATTTCTCCTAACCACTGGGATGGAAGGACTATTGTTCTTTTCCTCTCCATTCTTTTCCCTTATCACACTCTTCACTCCCTTCCTATTCTTCCAGGCCCTCTCCTGTCTCTCTCCCTGTCCCCTCAATCTTCTATTCCTTCACATTAACCCACAGATTCCTATACACCACCTTTCCCCTTCATTTACCTGTCCCCCAGATTTTTCGTAACTTTCCCTCACAGTCTCCTGCCCTCTCATGTTCTCCTTCCTTTCCCCATACTGCCCTGCTCCATATAGTGTCTCTCTTATGTCCTTAGTCTCCATTTTGTCTGACATTTCCTGCCACATAACTGACTTCTGCTTCTTTGCCCTACCCCTCACTCACCTTCCTTCATCCTCTATCCCCCCCGTAGCAGTCTCCTTTCTGCTCTCACTCTGCCCCACATGCATTCTACTGTCTCCACGATCTCTCTCTTGCCCTCGCCTCACATTCTGTTGCAATTTGTGCAATTTCCATGATTTGTGGAAAATATTACCATGTCAATTACTCTGCCCACAGATAAAATATATGTTTTTGGTTTGGAAAATTTACCTTTGCCATTCTATAACACACATAGTACATGTTAGATGTGGGTGTTTCAACTTCATCAGTGCATCTGCAGTCTGAAATTATAAATCTAAAATCTTAATTCTATGTTCAGTAGTGGGCGAAAATGTTGCTAGGGTGGAGGTAACAAGTTGATCAGTGATAAGATGGAAAATGAGATCCACCAGGACAAACTATCCCACATGAAATGAAACAAACTCACTTAAACTGTCCCAGTAATATATGGTGTCTTATTTTGAGAAGGCAGGAGGAATTGGTTGGCTGTTTCACAACAAATTGGCTTTAGGATTAGTGACTGGAGCTGCTCAGACTAGGGGTAAAAGTCTTCCCATTGACCCTTGACCCCGACCTTATCTTAGTAGGTTTATGCTTATGTTTATTCTATAATTTATAGGTTAAGAAAGCTAAGATGCTGATATTAAAGCTGTAATTCAAGTAGGGGAAATAAATGTAAGAATGTTTGAAATAATGCTTTACAATTAGCACAAGATATAGTTAGTTAGCATAAGGCCTAAATAGTTAGCATGAGTATCTGACACAGAGTCATAAGATTTAGCAATAGGTATCTTGGGATAAACAAGTAAACTTCAAGGAACAGACTAAGCTTAAAATAATAGAGTGGGGTGCATGGTCCATGTAATGGTGGAGCAAAACTGCATTAACATATTGAAACTATTGTGAAATGTATTGACACAAATAGCCTCTGACAACAGTTGGCACCCTACTTATGGTCCCCTGGAATGACAAACATGGTTAAGGGGCCAAGGCAAAGTCAGATATGGTCCTGGATATGAGGAGGAGAAAGGACAATAAGATGATAAAAGATTCCGGGGTGCACTGGGATGACAAGATGGTGGAAACCTGAATGTCATGCCCACTTATACTGCTACCCTTCTCAGATAATCTGAAGGTCACCATCAGGTTGTGAATATTCATGATGGAGTGGGGGTATTTTTGCTATATGTATCTATCTTTTCTGCAGTTACTCTTATACTTGTGTTAATTTGGATATTGAATAAAGTCTTCATGTCTCTATGTATGTGACTCAGCAATCTCATTTCCTAAATTATGTATCCACCTGACTAAAAAGATCTGCGATTAGTCACTTGTGCATTTTGCACCTAAATCAATCAAAAGGCTACACCCATCTTATCTACAGCGTGGGACTCTCTTAAATATTTCTTATTCTACACGCAGAACTCCCATTGACAACAACATATGTTCTACATGTGAAATGAGTGCAGAATATGCAATATGCAGTGGGGGCTGGTTAGGAAATAAATGTTCTAAAAGTATTTGTAAAGAAAAAACAAAACTGTCCGTACCTACACAATTTGAGAGTTGTCTTTGTTTTGAACTTACCCTAATTATCTGAAAAGGGGAACTGACTTAGGATCTCCCATCATACCAAACAAGAGAATACTCTTTGTGGTGTTACGTTGGTACAGTGGAAGAGCAGGCCTTCAAGAAATTCCTGGATTAGCAGCAGGCTTTTTGTCTTCCCCTGAACAATTAAATTAAGAAAAAACTCAATTATTTGATTGCCTCCATCTCTGTGGCTGTGTTAAACTGTCAGACGGTACTTTCTATGTGCTCAGCAATGGCTGACTACCAAAATAATTTCAGAGTATGTGCAATGACATTACTGATATTTTCATAAGTCTTTGTTTTTAATTGCAAATGTTTATTTTTAATTCTACTCTCCATGCTTCTTCTTTGGTTTGACCTCTGGGTTATTTCTATTCTTTTATCTTTTCACAAGCTGAAGATTTTTCTTTTTTTTTCTCCCCCAAAGCTGGTAACTGTAATTAAATAGGGTTTGAGAAGCACATTAATCTAGTATAACTTCTCTGAATTTCTAATGTGCTAGCTAGCCTGTCTGTCTAATATTTTAATTACTCCTTCACTCTTCTCACCACAGTACTATGAAAATATCCATTGTTACTTCAGGATATTTTCTTGACCTTTTGTTGTTCTAATTCATCCCCATTCATTTGGTATTATTTGCTTTTCAATATTGCAACATATAAAATAAATATTTCCACTGGCCAGTCTCATACATTTCCCCAGGTATGTGTCTTTTTTAAGATGGTAGTGGGTGCATTTTGACTTCAGTTCAGCAAGCTACTTAAGTATGTGTAAACGTAAGCATATGAGTAAAGCTTTCCAAACCAAGGGCCAGATTCTGCCTTGGGTTGCAGGTATAGGCACACCTAGAAAACCTCAGCCAATAGACAGTCAGAAATGTTCTACCCTTCTCCTTGCTTCCCTTCCCCCTAGATTTTCACAGTCCTTACTCCCTCACGTGGCTGAGGGAGGGCTGCTCAGATTGCAGACAGGGTACTGACTGCAAATGCCCTCTTTGAAGTTGCTTTGACAAGATGCAAGAGGTTGGCTCTACCCCTGGTTGACATTTTTTGAACAAAAAGGTTTTGGTTGAAGTGTCCTTATTTCAAAAACAATTTTTAACACCTGTTGACAATTTTTTCATTTTTCACAACATTTTGGTGACATTTTCATTAATTTCAAATCAGTTTTAACATCTAAATAGTAATGATGATCAAAACCTGGTTTTGGTAAACAAATACATGTAGATAACCATTTTGATACTAATTTTGAGAAAAATGTTGATAAAATAGGCCATGAAAAATTTAATGAAGAGTGAAAAATCATGTGAAACTGAAGCAACTTCAATGTTCTTAGTAAAAATGTTTTTCATCTTTCAACCAGTGGATGCTGGCTGAGTAGGCTCCTAAAGTGAACCTTTCTCCCTTAAAAGTTTGTTTAGGAAAAGGGCATTATCTGATAGTCTCCATTTACCTGGTTCTGTGGGACACTAGACACTATTCCACATGCTACATCTAGGTAAAAACATGAAAAGACTACATGCTTGCAAAACTAAACTGGCTCTTTTTTAAGAGAACTTAGATGCTGCAACTGCAGCTAGCATTCTAGCCATGTGCACACAGACTGACTTCCTGCTATCTCTTTCAAACTCTTTCCTCCTGCAATCTGTGTCCCTCCCTTCAAGCTCCATGCTGGTTACTACAGACACGTTCGGCAATGACTACATCATGGGAAAGAATAAAGCATAACAGAAATCTAATTGTTGCAGCATTTTTAAAATTTCCAATTAACATTTCTCACATAAGCAAAGATCTAACCACGTGGCTTTCAGAACAATTAGCAGTTGCCTACACTTGACCTGACCTTGCAGCCCTCCTCAGGAATTGATGTAAATGGGACTTTTACTAAAGACTCCAAAGATTGGTCTATATATGTAATTGCTCTCTGACCTCAACCCTCTCTCCTCAGCTTACCACCAACCCTTTCCTTTCCCCACTACCTGTACTCCACCCACCCCAAAACCCTAAGGGATCTACTGCCTGACACTAGATTAATCTTCCTCCAACCTGCCACCTTTGGGCTATTCTTTTAGAGAATGATTAAGAGACCATGTTTTCTTGAACAGGAGCTTTGTTTGGAGAATCACAGCTATATGCTAAGTAAGAACTCACTGAGAACTGCAGCAGCATTCAAAAGAGCTTGTGCACAACATTCCCTTTGCTGCTATCCAGCTGCAAGAAGTGTATGTAATACATAACTGTGAGGGCTTGTCCTGCTCTCTGTTACCAGCAGAGGGCAACATTATCCTCTCAGAGCTCATCTGTGAACTTCCATTTCCCCTAGCCCCCCACCACTTTTATCAGTGGGGGATGATTCTGTGAGGGCAGGGAAAGAATAAACATTCCCACCATTAAATGCATTTGCCAGAAAATGAAAACCAAAATTGTTATAAACACAGGCAACATTATTGACTTTTTTTATTTAAGTGAATATTTGTGCATTGTTTTTTAAGGTTTGAGGCCCTGCTCAAATTATTAGTATGCTGCATGAATGGCTCATTCAGAATTTCACAGAGGTAGCAGTAATGAGGGGAAGGGATAGGGTGCAATAAAAAACTGGGTGGTAGAACTATGGATTTTAGCTCACGTCATTTTCGTTCTACGTTTTTAAACTACTTTTATTTTCTGTTACTGTTGAGTTCAGGTATCGGTTTACTTGACACATCTGAGGGAAAAACTATACAGTACCGTTAATTTTCCTAGTTATTATCACATTATACTAATTCTATAGTTGGGACAAGGACAATGGATGAGAGGGCAACAACATCCATCTCAAAGGGATCAGGCAGAACCCCTTTGGGAATGTATCTGTAAAGTAATTGCTTGCTTTCTCTGGTACTAATAGAGTGCCTATATACCTAATCTGTTGAAGCTTCTTTGATTAGGCTTTCATTAGAAGACTCGTTCTTTTGGATTTCCTTGTGCTATCGTCAACAATTCTAGCTATGAATAAATCAAAATTAAACAGTTTGGGTTTGGATGAGGGACATTTAGAACAGAGAGATAAGCTGAGTGCACAGCCTTTCTTTCTTGTGTTTCCTACAAAGTATCTTTACAATAGTGACACAGTCATTCTGTTATTTAGAAGAGAATTCAGCCTACAAAGTGCCTTTATGCAGGTAGAAATCTTATAAAATATTAACTCTGTCTTTTTTATATAGCCAAAGTATTTTTACTATAGAGTTCCCTGTATGCTCTAAAAATGAAAAAAATGTGCTTGTCATTTGTACTAAAATGCTACTGTGAATGTCGTAAATTGATGTCCAAGTCATGAAATGAAACAGCTACTGGAAAAGGAACTGAGAACTGCTTGTTCCAGTCTGAGACTCTTTTCTAGGTGTAATTTTCTCTACTTTCATTACTTATAATTTGAGACTCATAAAATATCTTTTTTATGATCTTTCTGTAATTTGGTCTATTGCAGGGAGTTTAAAAATTGAGATTGCAAATAGAGAATGAGAAAAAGAGACATCAGCATCGCTGAAGTAGGCCTGATTCTTCTCTCACTTAACACTGGATTTACACAGGCATAAAACCAGGATATCAATAGATTTATACCAGGAGACAGGAGAGGAGAAGCAGGCCCAGTATGCTACAGTAAATGAAAGCTTCAAAAACAGAGATAGACAGACAGGAAAAACTCACTGCCTCTTTGGTCATAGCTGTAGTATGTGTATATTCCCTTACCATATAGAAGTATACCTAACAGGCATACCAGAAATATATAACTATTAACCAGATTTTACCTGCCTCTTAGGGTATGTCTGCACTATGAAATTAGGTCAATTTTGTAGAAGTGGATTTTTAGAAATCGATTTTATATAGTCAATTGTGTATGCCCCACTAAGCGCATTAAGTCGGTGGAGTGTGTCCTCAATACAGTAGCTAGCATTGACTTACGGAGCGGTGCCCTGTGGGTAGCTATCCCACAGTTCCCACAGTCTTCGCTGCCCATTGGAATTCTGGGTTAAACTCCCAATGCCTGATGGGGCAAAAACATTGTCAAGGGTGGTTTTGGGTACATGTCATCAGTCGCCCTCCCTCTCTCCGTCCCTCCATGAAAGCAACGGCAGAGAATCATTTCGCACCTTTTTTCCTGGGTTACCTGTGCAGATGCCATACCATGGCAAGCATGGAGCCCACTCAGCTCACTGCTGCTGTTGTGAGCATTGTAAACACCTCGCGCATTATTCTGGAGCATGTGCAGAACCGGGCTAAGAGATGCCACCACGAGGGCAATTGTGATGAGGACATGGACACAGATGTTCCTGAAAGCATGGGCTGTGGCAATTGGGACATCACGGCGGCAGTGGGGCTGGTTGATACAGTGGAACGCCGATTCTGGGCCCGGCAAACAAGCACAGATTGGTGGGACCGCATAGTGTTACAGGTATGGGATGATTCACAGTGGCTGCGAAACTTTTGCATGTGTAAGGCCACTTTCCTTGAACTTTGTGCGTTGCTTTCCCCTGCCCTGAATTGCAGGACTACCAAGATGAGAGCTGCCCTAACAGTTGAGAAGCAAGTGGCGTTAGCCCTGTGGAAGCTTGCAAAGCCTGACTGCTACCGGTCAGTTGGGAATCAATTTGGAGTGGGCAAGTCTACTGTGGGGACTGCTGTGATCCAAGTAGCCAATGCTATCACTGACTATCAAGGGTAGTGACTCTGGGAAATGTGCAGGTCATACTGGATGGCTTTACTGCAATGGAGTTCCCTGACTGTGCTGGGGCAATAGACGGAACACATGTCCCTATCTTGGCACCGGAGCACCTTGCCAACCAGTATATAAACTGCAAGGGGCACTTCTCAATGGTGCTGCAAGCACTGGTGCATCACAAGGGACGTTTCACCAACATCAACGTGGGATGGCCAGGAAAGGTACATGACACTCGTATCTTTAGGTACTCAGGGCTGTTTGAGCAGTTGCAAGAAGGGACTTACTTCCCAGACCAGAAAATTACCACTGGGGATGTTGAAATGCCAATAGTTATCCTTGGGGACCCAGCCTACCCCTTGCTCCCATGGCTCATGAAGCCGTACACAGGCAGCCTGGACAGTAGTAAGGAGCAGTTCAGCTACAGGCTGAGCAAGTGCAGAATGGTGGTAGAATGTGCCTTTGGACGTTTAAAAGCTCGCTGGTGCTGTTTGCTGACTCAGTTAGACCTCAGCGCAACCAACATTCCCATTGTTATTGCTGCTTGCTATGTGCTCCATAATATCTGTGAGAGTAGGGGGGAGACATTTATGGCGGGGTGGGAGGTTGAGGCAAATTGCCTGGCGGCCGATTTTGAGCAGCCAGACACCAGGGCGATTAGAAGAGCACAGCTAGGCACGCTGTGCATCAGAGAGGCTTTGAAAACCAGTTTCATGACTGTCCAGGCTACAGTGTGACAGTTGTGTGTGTTTCTCCTTGCTGCAAACCCGCCCTCTTTGTTGATTTTAATTCCCTGTAAGCCAGCCACCCTCCCCCCTTTGATCACAGCTGGCAAAGAAAATAAAGTAACTATTGTTTTGAAACCATGCATTCTTTCTGTATTAATTTAAAAAAAAGTGAGATAACTGACAAGGTAGCCCGGGTGGGGTGGGGTGCGGGAGGAAGGAAGGACAAGGCCACATTGCTTATTGTAGGCACACTACAAATCAAAACTGTTTGAATGACAGCCTTCTGTTGCTTGGGCCATCCTCTGGAGTGGAGCTGCTGGGTACCTGGAGCCTTCCCTCCCCTCCCCCCACCCCTGTTCTTGGGCATCTGGGTGAGGAGGATATGGAACTTGGGGAGGTGGTTATAGAATGGATGCAGTGGGGGTCTGTGCTCTAGTTGGCTTTCCTGCAGCTCCAACAGACTCTTCATCATGTCCGTTTGCTCCCCCATTAGCCTCAGCATCGCCACCTGCCTCTGCTCTTCGCGCTCACTTAATGCTTTCCTGGCCTCTGCCACTGAACGCCTCCATGCATTAAGCTGTGCCCTATCAGTGCGGGAGGACTGCATGAGCTTGGAAAACATGTCATCGCAAGTGCGGGATTTTTTGCCTTCTAATCTGCGATAACCTCAGGGATGGAGTTGACAGGGGGAGCATAGAAACATTTGCAGCTGGGGGGAGATAAAAAGGGAGAATAAAATTTAAGATGATACGTTTCTGAGAACAAAAGGGAGACTTTCACAGTGAATCAAGCAATTCACAGCAGACAGCACATGTGCTTTAAGTACAAGGTTGCATTTTGCCTTCTATATTGAGTGTCTGCTGGTGTGGTGACACATCACACACGGCTGGGCAACAGAATTCAGTTTCCAGGCAGCCAGGGTAAGCCTTTTGGTATGTGGGGTTGGCTTCTTATGCCTTCATAACATGTGGGAATGGTTTCAAACCACAGCACCATCCTTTACCATAGCAAGCAATACTGGTTGGGTTTCACATTTAAAAGGAGGGGCTGTGGTTTTCGGGTGGATGTGCAGCACACCCCTCTACCCACCTCACCGCATGGCTATTCTCTGGGATGATCCCTTCACCCCTCCCCCCACCACGTGGCTATTCTTCGGCATGATCCCTTTTAGCCAAGCGCAAACAACCCAGCACGAATGGGGTCCTTTTACTGTTCCCTTACAAAAATTCCCCTATTTCAACCAGGTGACCATGAATGATATCACTCTCCTAAGGCTAACACAGAAAGATAAAGACTGAATGTTACTTGAATGCAGTCAAAACCCAGGACCATTCGTTGCCATGCTTTGTGCTGCAATGATTCCAGACTACTTGCTACTAGCTTGGTGTGGTAAAGTGTCCTACCGTGGAGGACAAAATAAGGCAGCCCTCCCCAGAAACCTTCTGCAAAGGCTTTCAGAGTACCTCCAGGAGAGCTTCATGGAGATGTCCCTGGGGGATTCCCCCTCCATCCCCAGACACGTTAACAGACTTTTCCAGTAGCTGTACTGGCCACGAATGCATCCCAATTCTTCAGGGCAAATCAAACATTAAACACTATTGCTTTTAAACCCTGTACTGTAGTTACAGATGTGCACTCACCAGAGCTGCCTTCTCTGGCTTCAGGGTCAGGGATCCCACCTTGGGAGGGTATTGGCTCCAGGGTGATGAAAAGGTCCTGGCTGCCGGGAAGAACGGATTCACCGCTTGCCTGATGCACATTCTCCTCCTCCTCCTCCTCTTCCTCATCCACAAAATCCTCCTCCCTGTTGCGTGAGACTCCCCCCTTGCAGATGTCCCTGGACAGTGGTGGGGTAGTGGTAGGGTCCCCTCCTAGAATGGCATGCAGCTGATCATAGAAGCGGCATGTACGGGGCTCTGATCCAGAGCAACCGTTTGCCTCCTTTGTCTTTTGGTAGGCTTGCCTGAGCTCTCTAACTTTCATGCGGCACTGCTGTGTGTCCCTGTTGTAGCCTCTCTCCACCATGCTCTGTGCGATTTTGGCACATATATTAGCATTTCTTCTTTTTGATAGGCGTTCAGCCTGCACAGATTCTTCTCCCCATACAGCAATCAGAGCCAGTGTCTCCCTTTCAGTCCATGCTGGAGCTCATTTCTGGGGGGACTGCATGGTCCCCTGTGCTGCTGAGCTTGCCATGCTGACCAAACAGGAAATGAAATTCAAAATTTCCCAGGGCTTTTACTGTGTAGCTGGTTAGTGCATCAGAGTTCAAAGTTCTGTCCAAAGCGGTCACATTGGAGCACTCTGGGATAGCTCCCGGAGGCCAATACAATAGAATTGCATCTGCACTACCCCAAATTCGACCCAGAAACGTCAATTTTAGCGCTACTCCCCTCGTGGGGGAGGAGTACAGAAGTCGATTTTAAGAGCCCTTTAGGTCGACGGAACGGGGTTGGTTGTGTAGACGCATTCATTTTAAGATCAATCTACAGCAGCTAAATTTGACCTAACCCTGTAGTGTAGACCAGGGCTTAGAAGGCTAAGACTAGACTAGTAGCCTGACAATGTTGGCATCGGAATAAATCACCACAGCATTGTTTGCCCTCTGATTATCTGTCCTTTTTACATTTTTTGTTTGGAATTAGTTTTAAGATACCTGTTTTCTTTCATTGTGAGTATCTGTCAAGAAAATATTAACAAAAGCCATCGATTCCTTATTCTGGTTTATTCTATTTCCCCAGAAGGTTAACAAATTCAGGCTCAGGTTGTGTCACTGTTTCTACTGATCTGCAATAGCACTATTCTATGACGATCCTACAGGCTTGCCGGACTGTTGCACCAAGCTTAATTATTGTTTTGTTTGTTTTTTGTCTCTCAATAAGAGACACGGAAACAGACACATATTTTTTAAAAAGGGGGTACAAACCAAAGCGGCGTCACAGGACCAATGGATTCTGACTGACAGCATAAATATCTCTTTGTGTCTAGTGTGGAGGGACCTGACTTGCAGATCACTTGCTAGACATCTACACGCAGGCGGCTATGTTCACCTCTTCCATGGGAGCCCGGGCAGACCACATAGGAAGCTAATAGAATGTAGCATCTGTATTGTCATAATCATCTGTAACTCATGGGGCTGTTTTGTTGCCAATGAATGTTACAGGTTTTCACATATTTTATTCCTTCTCCAAGTTAGGATAAAATAAATGTGTAACATGAATACAGAATAATAGACAATCTATTGTTTACAAACCATAGTGGCATGTTATTAAGCCTGACATGGCCACTTGCAAATCATAGGCGATAAAGCCAGAATTGGGATCATTGTGTTATTTTAGCTATGAGACCAGGAGAACTTTTACATTTATATCCACTCAATGAATTTGGTTTGAAAGTTTTGAACTGAAAATTATATTTACTATGTTTTTTTTGTATTAAACATTCAAGTCTCCAGGGTTGAATATGTGAAACAAGTGATGGTAGCTGTCTAATTCAGTAACCTGTCTAGCTCGGATGCAAAATTCTAGAGAATATTCTGACGTTTTGGACAACTAGGATTTATATAGCATTATAAAATAATTCTGTTTATATTTTCAGACCATTAAGGAATTCTTTTAAAGTAAATAGTAAAAGAGTCAAACTAATCTCCTGTCAATTGGATTTTACTGGGGAAATGGTGGAGGTAAATATAAATGTCATAACTCACTTTTCCAAAGCATTTAAAAAATAGAATTTTTAGAAAACTTTCTAGGGAAAATGAAAATAGAATGCTACATATTTTTCTGATGTGCTGACAATTCTTTTGCACTTGTCACTTTTTCAGTGGGTTTCTGTTTGCTATTTGGGCTCATTATAGCCAGCTTCTAACATGTATTACTTAGGACAAAAAACAGATCAGTATTCCTGAGCTTGTTACCTCCTATCAAACGTAGAAACACAATGGAAATACAAGTTTCATTTTATATGAGTAATGAAAACAAGAGGAAAAAGCTAAATTCGTTTTTGGAACAGTAGATGACAAAATTAAGTAAAGGATGGCATTAAATAGATTGCTGCTTTGTGGAGCATTCCATCCATACTTACATTGGAGGTGCAAATTGTTCCCAGGAAGAGGGAGGCTGACCATTTAAAATCCTGTCCTTAGAATGTGTGTGACAGAAAGTGAGATTTATATATTTTAATTTTAATTTCATATTTTGATTGAGATTTTGCATCAACAACCCCTTTGCTGTGTACTGTTTTACAATGGTCCTCCATCCTCGCATCAAGATCACAACCCCTGACATAATAAATTAACTATTTGAATAGCATTTGGGATCATTTCTATAACCTTCCCAGTTCTGAGAAAAATAAGGTGGAAGCTTCCAAGCTGAGTTTCACCCATGTCATGATTGTTTCACTAATGAAGGGTGGATTTTCATTTTTTTAGGAGGAATGCAATTCTTGGTATGTTAAGATCCAAAACAAGCACACTGTTTGTCCTTTAAGATGAATGTCTGTTAAAATGGAAATGTAATGGTGGGTTAGTTGCAATTCATTATACTGGCACGTTATATCCTGCTGCAATTGCCACTCCCAATCTCGTTTCCATGGCTATCTGGAGCTAGAAGTACTGCTTTGGTGCCTCACATCCCTTAAGAGCTTATTCTGATAGATGAGGATAATGTCAGATTCTGTTTGGATTAGAGAAGGGTCAGAAATGGAATGGGAATCACACTGAATCAGACAGCTGCAGAAGCACAGGAGCCAGCAAAGAGAGCTGTAAACAGGGAAGTTTGAGTGGGAGTTTGAAAGGGGAGTTTGTCTTGTGGTGCTTGTTTGGGGTTTGTTTTTGCTGTGGTGCTGGTGTTTTGGTGTGGTTTGTGTTCCCCAGATGAACAGGATTGAGGTGGGAAGGCTATGACAGATACAGAGGCGGCAGTGGGAGTGACCCATGTAGTGGAAGACACAATGAAGATGACTGGATGTGGAAGCTGCGGCATGTACATGATCCTGGAGGGGGTACCTGGAAAGAGTTTCATCTGCATGAAGTGCTGTCCGATAGAGCTGATGGAAGAAAAGATCCGAGGATTGGAGATTCAGGTGGAAAGTCTGGTTGAGTTTAGAAGGGGGTTTGAGTGGATTATGGAGCAAAGACATGAGGCAGCTGAAGGGAAAAGCTCAGACTTGCAGATGGAAGCAGGACTGAAGAACTCTGAGGGGAGACTGCTGGGTGAAGAAAATGGACAGTGGAAGCATGTGACTAAGAGAACCAGGCAGAGGAAAAGATTCATAGATTCATAGATACTACGGTCAGAAGGGACCATTATGATCATCTAGTCCAACCTTCTGCACAGCGCAGGCCACAGAATCTCACCCACCCACTCCTGCAAAAAACCTCTCACCTATGTCTGAGCTATTGAAGTCCTCAAATCGTGGTTTAAAGACTTAAAGTGCAGAGAATCCTCCAGCAAGTGACCCGTGCCCCATGCTACAGAGGAAGGCAAAAAACCTCCAGGGCCTCTTCCAATCTGCCCTGGAGGAAAATTCCTTCCCTACCCCAAATATGGCGATCAGCTAAACCCTGAGCAGATGGGCGAGTGAAGGAGAAATAGAGCTCAAGAACAGGTTTGCAGAGTTGGAAAATGAAGAAGGGGCTCAGCAGGTGGTCACTGAAGGTGGAAGGGCAAGGAAGAAGAGAAGAACGACTAGTCCTATAAGAAAAAGGTAAGAGTCAATGGAGACTACACCAAATATGAGCCCCAGGAGGATACAGAATGGGTTGAAGAGGATTACAAGGGAGAATAGGAATGGAAAGAACTTGCAGCCAGAGGGAACAGGGGATAGACCGGAGAATCACACCATCACCAGGAAAAGGCAGGTCTGCATGATCGGGGACTCCTTACTGAGAAGAATAGACAGGCCTGTAACCAGAGCTGATCCAGAGAATAGAAGGGTGTGCTGTCTTCCAGGTGCTAAAATATGGGATGTGGACCTGAGGTTGAAAATGTGAAAAGGATCCTAAAGGGAGCGGGAAAGAATCTACTGATTGTCCTTCATGTGGGAACAAATGATACTGGTAGATTCTCGCTGGAATCCAGTGATTGTCTCCATCCCGAGAGAACAGTCCTCTGTCCATGAATGCCTCCCAGTGGCCATACATCCCTTAGCCGTCCTTATAGCACCACTGCCTGAGCCATCTGTTGATAGTCATAATCTTGTCACACCTTTGTTGCCCTTCTCTAGGAACAGGCAGAATCCCACTGAAGATCACCTGAGCCTCGATTTCCTTAAGCGTCTTCCCCAACCTGGCACAGTCTCAGGTGATCTTCAGTGGGATTCACGAAAGCTTATGCTCAAATAAATTTGTTAGTCTCTAAGGTGCCACAAGTACTCCTTTTCTGTTTGCAAATACAGACTAACACAGCTGCTACTCTGAAAAAAATAAATCTGCGACCAGGGTTTTTGATTTCAAAGGGGCTGACTTTCAAAAATTAAGAAAATTAGTTAGGGAAGTGGATTGGACTGAAGAATTTATGGATCTAAAGGCAGAGAAGGCCTGGGATTACTTCAAGTCAAAGCTGCAGAAGCTATCGGAAGCCTGCATCCCAAGAAAGGGGAAAAAATTGAATAGGCAGGAGTTGTAGACCAAGCTGGATGAGCAAGCATCTCAGAGAGGTGATTAAGAAAAAGCAGAAAGCATACAGGGAGTGGAAGATGGGAGGGATCAGCAAGGAAAGCTACTTTATTTAGGTCAGAACATGTAGGGATAAAGTGAGACAGGCTAAAAGTCAAGTAGAGTTGGACCTTGCAAAGGGAATTAAAACCAATAGTAAAAGGTTCTATAGCCATATAAATAAGAAGAAAACAAAGAAAGAAGAAGTGGGACCGCTAAACACTGAGGATGGAGTGGAGGTTAAGGATAATCTAGGCATGGCCCAATATCTAAACAAATACTTTGCCTCAGTCTTTAATAAGGCTTATGAGGATCTTAGGAATAATGGTAGCATGACAAATGGGAATGAGGATTGGAGGTAGATATTACCATATCTGAGGTAGAAGCGAAACTCGAACAGCTTAATGGGACTAAATCGGGGGACCCCAGATAATCTTCATCCAAGAATATTAAAGGAATTGGCACATGAAATTGCAAGCCCATTAGCAAGAATTTTTAATGAATCTGTAAACTCAGGCGTTGTACCATATGACTGGAGAATTGCTAACATAGTTCCTATTTTTAAGAAAGGAAAAAGAAGTGACCCGGGTAACTACAGCCCTGTTAGTCTGACATCTGTAGTATGCAAGGTCTTGGAAAAAAATTTGAAGGAGAAAGTAGTTAAGGACATTGAGGTCAGTGGTAAATGGGACAAAATACAAAATGGTTTTACAAAAGGTAGATCGTGCCAAACCAACCTGATCTCCTTCTTTGAGAAAGTAACAGATTTTTAGACAAAGGAAACACAGTGGATCTAATTTACCTAGATTTCAGTAAGGCATTTGATACCATGCCACATGCGGAATTATTAGTTAAATTGGAAAAGATGGGGATCGATATGAAAATTGAAAGATGGATAAGGAATTGGTTAAAAGGGAGACTACAGCGGGTCATACTGAAAGGTGAACTGTCAGGCTGGAGGGAGGTTACCAATGGAGTTCCTCAGGGATCGGTTTTGGGACCAATCTTATTTAATCTTTTTATTAATGACCTCGGCACAAAAAGTGGGAGTGTTCTAATAAAGTTTGCGGATAATACAAAGCTGGGAGGTATTGCCAATTTAGAGAAGGACCGGGATATCATACAGGAGGATCTGGATGACCTTGTAAACTGGAGTAATAGTAATAGGATGAAATTTAATAGTGAGAAGGTCATGCATTTAGGGATTAATAACAAGAATTCTAGTTATAAGCTGGGGATGCATCAATTAGAAATAACGGAGGAGGAGAAGGACCTTGGAGTATTGGTTGCTCACAGGATGACTATGAGCCGCCAATGTGATGTGGCCGTGAAAAAAGCTAATGCGGTCTTGGGATGCATCAGGCGAGGTATTTCCAGTAGAGATAAGGAGGTGTTAGTACTGTTATACAAGGCACTGGTGAGACCTCATCTGGAATACTGTGTGCAGTTCTGGTCTCCCATGTTTAAGAAGGGTGAATTCAAACTGGAACAGGTACAGAGAAGGGCTACTAGAATGATCCGAGGAATGAAAGGAGACTCAAGGCGCTTGGCTTGTTTAGCCTAACCAAAAGAAGGTTGAGGGGAGATATGATTGCTCTCTATAAATATATCAGAGGGATAAATACCGGAGAGTGAGAGGAATTATTTAAGCTCAATACCAATGTGGACACAAGAACAAATGGTTATAAACTGGCCATCGGGAAGTTTAGACTTGAAATTAGACAAAGGTTTCTAACCATCAGAGGAGTGAAGTTCTGGAATAGCATTCCAAGGGAACCAGTGGGGACAAAGACCTATCTGGCTTCAAGATTCAACTCAATAAATTTATGGAGGAGATGGTATGATGGGATAACATGATTTTGGCAATTTTGGATTTTGATCTTTAACTATTCATGGTAAATAGGCCCAATGGCCTGTGATGGGATGTTAGATGGGGTGGGATCTGAGTTACTACAGAGAATTCTTTCCTGGGTATCTGGCTGGTGAATCTTCCCCACATGCTCAGGGTTCAGCTGATCACCATCTTTGGGGTCGGGAAGGAATTTTCCTCCAGGGCAGATTGGAGGAGGCCCTGGAGGTTTTTCGCCTTCCTCTGTAGCCTGGGGCACGGGTCACTTGCTGGAGGATTCTCTGCTCCTTGAAGTCTTTAAACCACAATTTGAGGACTTCAATAGCTCAGACATAGGTGAGAGATTTATTGCAGGAGTGGCTGGGTGAGATTCTGTGGCCTGCATTGTGCAGGAGGTCAGACTAGATGATCATAATGGTCCCTTCTGACCTTAATATATATGAGTCTATGAATTTGGGGGTAAACTAGGATACAAACACATACTCATGGATTTGCTCCAGGATCAGATCTAAAAGGGGGGTTTATTTCTCTGGTTCAGATTCAGTAAAATTGTTGTGAGAATAGTTTATGAGATATTTACACTGTCAAATCCAAACCATAATCCTTTAATTTACCCTTGAAATTGACTTCAATCTCTAACCAAAACCAAATCCAGATCCAAATACCACTTTCTCAGCCCATCTCTTTTTCGTATGCAAGATATTAAGACTGATGATATAAAATGAAGGAAATGGGTGTGAAAGACAGACCCTCAAAGTTCTAAGAAAGACCAAACTAACTCCAAACTGTTGGTTAAAAGGAAAACAAAGTTCAAGTAAATACAGCATCAAAGAGACAGCATTAGGTTAAATATAATATTTCTTATTCATAACTTCTTTACTTTCATAGATAACGTTTGAACTCAATGACATTACACTAGAGACCAAAATTTGGCCCAGTGGTTAATGTGGGATGTTCCAATCTTCCGTTCGGTCTTTGCTCTGGAACCAGGGGTCAAATAAATTTATGAATTTTTTGGAGTTCAAAACAAGGCATCCAAAATGTCTATAGTTTAACATCCAAATTGACAAAAAATACCCTGTCCTAAAAACTCCCAGTTACAGGGAGCAGTTATGGTATTTACAACTTTTAATCATGGGTTTGAATTTAACTTCCAATATGACAGCAGTGCTTTTGCTTTTACATTTGTGTATTACTGACTTAGCTGAAGAGATTATTGGAGTTTATAATTTTATGAAAAAGTTGTATTTTTAGGAGTGATTAATGCTCATGGAAGTGAAAGAGCTATTTGCACTAACTAGATACTGTCATATACCACAAAGCCTAAAGTCCTTATTCAAAACTTTGTTTAGGCAAAATGTCCACTGATTTTAACAGGAATTTAATGTGAAAAAATACTGTATGATTAGGCCCATATTGTGGGAAGATTTTATGCAAGTTTCCCCAGGCTGCTCTGCCAATGACTCTCAGTCTTGCCTTGGAGTACCTTCTATATTCTAGTCCTGGCCCTCTGTGTCACAGGTTGCCCATTATTCCACACTGTAAGATTGTTTTACAATGTACACAAAGAAGGACTCAGATCAGATCATTTTACTCATTTTCTGCTGCAGCCTAAATTGGCTTTACCTTGATTCTTGAGGTAAAATGCTAATGCATCCGCACTTTGGGGGCCTAAACCAAATCCCACTGACATTAAATAGGAGCATTTCCATTACTTCAGTGGGCTTTGATCAGTCCCAGTGTGCACCCCATGCTACATCACTTAATGCCCTTATTGGGCAAAAATTATGAAACTTGAATTCTATGAACTCAAATCCACTACTGCTTTTGGTCTAGACTGTGGCACAACGGGCTGCCCTGGGTAAGGAAGAGTCACAACTCATTCCCTGGTTCCTCCTATCCTCCAGAGGAGAAATAGTCTGCTGTTGGTTGTTACATGTAGTAAATTACTTCTCCCTCAGTTGGCTCAGCTCTGCAAGCTGCTGTAGCGAGGGCCAGAGCAAAGGCTTCACCCATTCTATATTCCTGCTTGTCTACTTCCTGCCCACCTGCATGGCGGGGGAAGTAGCTGCCCCTCTGAGGTGGCCCTCACTGAGGCCAGTAATGTGGGTAGCCTGCCTATATAGGGGAGGAAAGTAGCGCCTTAAGTCCTGGCGGGGCTCATAGGCCAAAAGACTATCATGCCCTAGGTAAACAGATAAGGACTGGGCCCTTTGAAATGCAGCTTGAATGATAAATGATTGAGGACAGGTTTACACTTAAAATCCTGCAGCGGTGCAGCTGTAGCTTTCCAGTGAAGACGCTAGTACACTGACAGGAGAGCTTCTCCCGTCAGCATAGCTAATCTACCTCTGTGAGAGGTGGTAGCTATGTTGACATGAGAAGCCCTCCCGTTGACACAGGGCTGTCTACACTGGGGTTTGCATTTATTAATAAAGGGTAGATCATATTTAAGACTTAGAAGTCATTGTCATTCTGTTACGTGACTTTATCTACCCAGACTCAGGAAAGAATGCAAATTTACCCTCATTAAAACAAATTTGATCCCTCTAAGTCATATCTCTTGACTAGTGCTGGGAAAGCATAACAAAAACTATTTGTCAAAGGGAATGTTAAACTAGATAATAAAATATCTAGGCATGAATTCATTTTGTATAAGGATCTCTCTGACTTTTAAGGTAGTAAAATTCCTCTTTGTGGTACAGTGAGAAACACATTTGTTTCCACACTCATCTGAGATATGTTACTGATTTTCCTGATGATTATCATAGATTTTGGTTTGCTTTTTCTTTTCACAGTCACGACTCCTTGCCTCTTTTGTGTAATGCCATTGCTCAAATATTAATGTAACCCTAGTGGCAAGCTTTCAGTAGTCCAAATGAAATGCCAAAGGTTACTAATGACTTTTGAACAAACACTGTTAAAAGGCAATACACACTTTAAAAAGACACAATTTTTCCTAAGAGTTCAATATTTTACTTTAACATTGCACGCAGTTAGCCTGTGGGTGTCTTTTTCAGTTGCCAACAATGAACAACAGAGCACTGTCATAGTGCACTATAGCTGGAGAATGTTATTTCAAGCTAATTGCTTCTTTTTACTGCATGAAACTTATTTACCTTGCAACACTACAGCAGAGGCCCAAGCAGCATTCAATACAAATAATTACTTAGATTTTGTTAAAGGATTAAAAGTTGTGTTATAGCAGTAGGAGCCGTTATTTTTAAAGTTAAAAAGCAACCACCATCAAACAAATGCCTTTTACGTGGATATTTTCCATATATTGTTGTGATTATGATGATAATGTGTGTGTGCAAGAGAGACAGGAAGTTTCAACCAAGTCCATTTTGCCATGTTTGAATTGTGTTGCAGTCAATACTTTGGGCATGCATCACTGAACAACAACAACTGTTATTTTGGATTGAATCTGATTTATTTTCTAGATCTCTTGGAGACTTAAAAGCCAAGTTTGAAGATTGAAGGTATAATACCCATACTGTAATTCACTCTGAGTTGCCAACTTTCACACGGTAAATAAGCGCCCCGACTTTCACAATAAACCAGAAATCAAGCTAATCCCATTTCAAAACAAGCCAATCCCCAAGAACCCCAACACTCTATGTGACTAGATCACCCCGGCATGCAGTCTGGGACTGTGGTGGGCCCACTCTGCACCCCTGACTCTCTCTCCGCCTTGCCCCTGCTTGCCCCCCCTTGCCAGGAGCCGATTTAAAAAAAAAAAAAAAAGCAATAAGCTACAAGCCAAAAACTAGCCAACAAGCAATTCACAAGCCACTTAAGCCAAAAACAAGGCCAGTATCTGCATTGTTTTTTTTTTTTTTTGGCGGGTTTGGCATGTCTGCTCACTCTATTGGTATGTCTACACTGGAGCTGGAAGGTATAATTTCCAGCTCATGTAGACATATCCGTGCAAGCTCTGAGCGAGCAAGTTTACTAAAAATAGACATGTAGGTGTGACAGTACAAGTGCTGTATGGGCTAGCTGCCTAAATATGTGCCTAGGGTTTCGGACAGGCTTGTACTTGGAGCGACTAGCCGCTTCTGCTGCTCACCCTGCCGCAGCTACTCTAATATTTGTAACACTCTAGCTCTATCAGAATTAGCATGGGTATGTCTGCTTGATCAAGGACTTACACCCCTAGGTTCAGTGTAGACCTGTCTAAGGTTGTACCACATAAGAAATGCCAGTTTATATTGTATAATGTATTCACTGATTAAAATTGTAAGAAAGATCATACTTAAGCCATAAACACGCAGAACATTAAGCCTTCCACCTTAATTCTCTTACCAGATTTTTTTAGTGGCATTAACACTAGTTTTTGTTATTGTTCCCTTGTTTATTGGCACAAAATTATAATAATTCAAATGGAGCACCTGTAAAGCTTTACATTTTTAAAAGCATATTGATAACATTAACTAATTACTCCTCACAACTCCCTTGGGAGGTGATTAGCCTTATTCCCAGCTCCATTACACATGGGGAAACTGAGGTACAAAGAGGTAATGCAAATTGCTGAAGCCCCATCAGCAAGTCAGGACTATTAACTCAAATATATAATTTTCATCATTATTTCTGGAATGTGCAATACACATATATATAGTATAGTATAGTAGTCTTGTGAGAGGTAAAGTAAACTGGAATAATCTAACTTTACAACTTTGAGAAGTTGCAATACCGCAGTGAACATGGTTGCCTAACGAGGCCAGTGCTTTTGCATTCCTGTGGGATAAATACCCATTTAAGTCAACAGGAATTTGGTGTGTGATTGGATGATCTAATAAATTAACTTCGGATGCTGTTTGCTAAATTTCAGATTCTGTTCTCACACACATGAAAATCAGAAATAACATCACTGAATGCAATGAAGTTACCTCTGTGTAAACCTTAGCAAGGGAGAAAGATCAGGCCCATAATTATTCTGACAGTTGTCTTCCACCCCATACACTCTTCAAGTTGACTTGCAGGTTTAATGTTTTTGGTTGATTTGTTTTTCTCACTGACAATGTATGAGTATTTGCAGATTTGCACCTCAGAGGACATATATACAGCACTGTCAGTATTTCAGCAAAAGATCTGAATATGTTTGTTCTTTGACATCATAAGAAAACTGCATCATCAACTTCAACAAGGCAAATCCCCAAAAGATGTAGCTTTCTTGCAGATTGAGCACCACCCAGATCAAAAAACTGAAAACTGGGGGAGCTGCACTATACATCTTGTGAGCACACACCACCTTGACATCTGCCATTCTGTGCTGCTGGTGGCACTGCCTTCAGAGCTGGGTGCCTGGCCAGCAGTCACCTCTCTCCAACCACCTAGCTCTGAAGGCAGTGTCGCTGCCAGCAGCAGCAGCAGCAGAGAAGTAAGGGGGCCAGTGCCATACCATGCCATCCGTACTTCTGTGTAACATTTGACCTTTGCACTGGGAGGGGTGGCTACAGGAGAGCCTAGGTAAATTTTTGGGTGGCTATAGCCTCATCAAGCCCCCACTCTGAGTGGTGCCCCAATCTCTAGCTAGGTCCTTAATATCCGTCTGCCTGGGTGTTTGCCAGTGATGGACATGGACCAATCTAATCACACCACTGAGGCTTTCACTGGCCATGTAACCGCATTCCTTGGTAAACACACGCATAACCGTTAATACCTATCACATGATGAGTACAGTTTTGTAAAGGTATCCTCTCTATCCCCTAAAAAGAAAAGGAGTACTTGTGGTACCTTAGACTAACAAATTTATCTGAGCATAGCTTTCATGAGTTACATCCACTGCATGCATCCGATGAAGTGAGCTGTAGCTCACGAAAGCTTATGCTCAAATTAATTGTTTAGTCTCTAAGGTGCCACAAGTACTCCTTTTCTTCTTGCGAATACAGACTAACACGGCTGTTACTCTGAAACATTTCTATCCCCTAATATGTTTTATTTATGACATATTTACCAAAAAGAACACTGCTAAATAAAAAAGATAAATACATTTACAACCTCAGTGTGCAAATGCAAAGAATTTCAGAAGAAAATATCCAGCGTTTACACTGGTGCTATGGTATACTCTGAGAACTACACAATTATTGGTACCCTTCTCCAATTGATGTTTTAGTCCAAGTTCTCTTTTCATTTCTAGTGGCCATCCAAGAAAATTATAAAGAGCCTATGGTATTATTTGCATATCGCATGGGATAACCCATTATCCTGGTAATGGTTATTTTTCTCACTAAAACAGTTTCTAAGGAGCAAGAGATATATGCGTTATGGCTGCTTCATTTGCTTAGGTTGTTTTTGCACTACTAATATCTAACAATGCTCTGCAAAGCACTTTGGGACACATATTATGAAAGCTGCTAAATTGTACCAAATCCTATTTGAAGAACTAGACTCTAAATGGTAACAAAAGAGCCTGAATTTTCCTTGTTTGTGTCAGGATAACCTTAATTATTATTAGGTTTCATTCTTTTGGTCCATTATATTCTTTGTCTTCTGTGATTACCATGGTAGGGTTTTTTTGGTCAACTACAACATTTAAAAGTCAATATAATACATTTCTTTTTTTTCCATGATCACATAGTATGTGCTCCTCTAATTATGAACTCATTTTTAGAACTTGTTGCACACCACATGGTAGTATGACAAAGCACAGAGCACCAAATTCATCCCTGGTGTAACTCTGCTGACCTCAGTGCAGGTTCCCGAGGAATGAATTGAGCCCTCTGGGTTTTAATAGGCTGTTTATACAATTACGGTGAATAACTAACACAAATGAAACTGGATTTTCTGGGTGGTTGGATAATACACATCCCCTTGAAGTTTTCTACATTATTAATTCCCCCTGGGCTGTTCTCCTGGAAATAATCCTGACATTGAACTATGGATCCCCCAGCTCCTCCTCCAATGAGGTGATGATAACTGCAGCAGATGTGTCTATTTTTCAGGCCAATGAAAACCCGATGAGTTGGTTTCACCACATTTCCAGAGAGAAACAGACAGCTTATTTAAAATACTTCATACCCGTAAGAGTGTGTACTCCTGTAGTAGTGAAGGCCACTGACAAAGACAGCTAACTGAAACTTACACATGCAGATTATTTTTTTAAAAGGAGATAAATAGGGAGATACTAAAATAGTCTGGATTGACGTGTCAGTTATCCACACCCCCACAAGAAGTCCCAGATGCTGCCATTCCCCACTTACAGCCCCCTGTAGTGGGAGGGACAGACAAGTAGATGAGTAACCATGTTGAGGGGCAGGGCTAGAGAAAATGTAGACTCGAAGCTGCTCTGGCTTAACTTCCTAGCTAAGGGGAAGAGACAAGGCTGAAAGGGGAGCTGCTTCTTGGGCAGAATCGCCATAGCATCAGGGCAGAGAGAAGCCATTCCTGCCAGCCTCGGGAGGGAGTGCTGGTGGGATGAACTAGACAGCAGTGTTCTTCTACAAACCATTTCCCTTTGTCTTCACTGGCCTGCAGTTGGGCAGAGAAGAGAATGGACCACCTCTGCAGGCCACACAGGGAACTGGACCACGAGGCATATATACAGTTGCCCAGTGGCTGACTTTTTGCTTGTGAAGCAGGGGACGCAAGGGGAGTTGATGGATGAGTTATTTTGTTTTTGTTAGTTATGACTAACTTGAGTAACATTTATGGCCTGGTCGCCTCTTTTTTTGTAGTCACAGTTCTATCCCTACCATTGAACTGTGGCTATAAATCAAGACGTGAGGCACCTAAATAGATCTGGATGAAAAAAATTTGATGCCACATTTTCCATCAAACAATGTTATTTCATCAAAACCAAACATTTCACAGGAACATATCAATTTCAACACATTTTTTTATGGAAAAACTTCAAAATGTTCAGAAATCAAAAGGAAGTATTTAGCTCTGACTTTCTCACTTTGTTTCAATTATATAATAATTGGGCTGTCAAGCAATTTTAAGAATTGTACAATTAATTGCACTGTTTAATAGAATACAATTTATTTAAGTACTTTTGGATTTTTCTACATTTTAATATATATTGATTTCAATTACAACACAGAACACAAAGTGTACAATATTCACTTTGTAATAAAAAGAAACAAATATTTTCACTCTAAAAAACAAAAGAAATAGTATTTCAATTCACCTAATACAAGGTGTAGTGCAATCTCTTTATCCTGAAAGTTGAACTTACAAATGTAGAATTATGTACAAAAAAACCTGCATTCAAAAATAAAACAATGTAAAACTTTAGCGCCTACAAGTCCATTCAGTCCTGTTTCTTGTTCAGCCAATTGCTCAAACAAGTTTGTTTACATTTGCAGGAGATAATGCTGCCCACTTCTTGTTTACAATCATAGAATCATAGGACTGGAAGGGACCTCGAGAGGTCATCTAGTCCAGTACCCTGCACTCATGGCAGGACTAAGTATTATCCAGACCATCCCTGACAGGTGTTTGCCTAACCTACTCTTAAAATCTCCAATGATGGAGATTCCACAAACTCCCTAGACAATTTATTCCAGTGCTTAACCACCCTGACAATAAGGGAGTTTTTCCTAATGTCCAATCTAAACCTCTCTTGCTGCAATTTAAGCCCATTGCTTCTTGTCCTATTCTCAGAGGTTAAGAAAAACAATTTTTCTCCCTCCTCCTTGTAACAGCCTTTTATGTACTTGAAAACTGTTATGTCCCCTCTCAGTCTTCTCTTCTCCAGACTAAACAAACCCAATTTTTTCAATCTTCTCTCATAGGTCATGTTTTCTAAACCTTTAATCATTTTTGTTGCTCTTCTCTGGACTTTCTCCAATTTGTCCACATCCTTCCTGAAAGGTGGCACCCAGAACTGGACACAATACTCCAGCTGAGTCCTAACCAGTGCGGAAGAATTCCTTCTCGTGTCTTGCTTACAACACTCCTGCTAATACATCGCAGAATGATGTTTGCTTTTTTTGCAACAGCGTTACACTGTTGACTCATATTTAGCTTGTGATCCACTATGACCCCTCATGCAGTACTGTTTGTACATACTTTAAAAAATCTCTATTTTCTTTTGAATGCTGAATACAGTTTGCTTACGTTTTGCGGCCATCATGAAAAAGAACACTTAAGAACATGGAGGCACTCACACACAATTTTTCTGAGGTGTGAGTCTCCTGAGACTAAGGTACTTTCACCAGCATGCTGGAAGGTCACCTTCATCCTCACCCTGACTGTGTGTGACTAAAGCTTTCTGCTCAGCCATTTTGTATGTATGCAACTGGTTGTTCCTTCCTAAGTGGAGTACTTTGCATTTGTCCTTATTGAATTTCATCCTATTTACTTCAGACCATTTCTCCAGTTTGTCCAGATCATTTTGAATGATAATCCTATCCTCCAAAGCACTTGCAACCCCTCCCAGCTTGGTATCGCCTGCAATCTTTATAAGTGTACTCTCTATGACATTATCTAAATCATTGATGAAGGTATTGAACAGAACCAGACCCAGAACTGATCCCTGCAGGACCCCATTCATTATGCGCTTCCAGCATGACTGCAAACCATTGATAACTACTCTTTGGGAATGGTTTTCCAACCAGTTATACACCCACCTTATAGTAGCTCCATCTAGGTTGCATTTTCCTAGTTTGTTTATGATAAGGTCATGCGAGACAGTATCAAAAGCTTTATTAAAATCAAGATATACCACATCTACCGCTTCCCCCCATCCACAAGGCTTGTTACCCTGTCAAAGAATGTCAGCTGAAAGTGAGAACAGGCGTTCACATGACACTGTTGCCATTGGCATTACAAGATATTTATGTGCCAGATGCACTAAATATTCATATGCCCCTTCATGCTTCATCCACCATTCCAGAGGACAGGCGTCCATGATGACGACAGGTTCTGCTCAATAACAATCCAAAGCAGAGCGGACCGATGCATGTTCATTTTCATCATCTGAGTCAGATGCCACCAGCAGAAGGTTGATTTTCTATTTTGGTGGTTCGGGTTCTGTAGTTCCGTACTGGAGTGTTGCTCTTTTAAGATTTCTGAAAGCGTACTTCACACCTCGTCCCTCTCAGATTCTGGAAGGCACTTCAGATTCTAAACCTTGGGTCGAATGCTCTAGCTATCTTTAGAAAACTCACATTAGAACCTTCTTTGTGTTTTGTCAAATCTGCAGTGAAAGTGTTCTTAAAATGAACAACATGTGCTGAGTCATCACCCAAGACTGCTATAACATGAAATATATGGCAGAATGTGGGTACAACAGAGCAGGAGACACACAATTCTCCCCCAAGGAGTTCAGTCACAAATTTAATTAATGCATTTTTTTAAAATGCATGTCATCAGCATGGAAGCATGTCCTCTGGAATGGTGGCTGAAGCATGAAGGGCATGTGATTGGGGCATATCTGGCACGTAAATACCTTGCAGCCTGGTCTACAAAAGTGCCATGCGAATGCCTGTTCTCACTTTCAGGTGACATAAATAAGAAGCCAGCAGCATTATCTCCCATAAATGTAAACTAACTTGTTTGTCTCCGCAATTGGCTGAATAAGTAATAGGATTGAGTGGACTTGTACGTGCTAATGTTTTACATTTTTTGTTACATAACTCAAAAACAAAACAAAGTCTACATTTGTAAGTTGCACTTTCACGATAAAGAGATTGCACTACAGTACCTGTATGAAGTGAATTGAAAAATACTGTTTCTTTTGTTTATCATTTTTACAGTGCAAACATTTGTAATCAACAATAATAATATAAAGAGGGCAGTGTACTTTGTATTCTGTGTTGTAACTGAAATAAATACATTTGAAGATATAGAAAAATATCCAAAATATTTAATAAATTTTAATTGGTATTCTATTGTTTAACAGTGTGATTAAAACTGTGATTAATTGAGATTAATTTTTAATCGTGATTAATTTGAGTAATCGCGTGAGTTAACTGTGATTAATTGACAGCCCTAATTATAAATATAAAGTTTCAACATTATTGAAACAAAACTGTCAAAATAGAATGTTTTGATGAGGTCATTCAGCTGTTTCTGAATAGCAATTTCTGAATTTCTGTTCAGAGAAAAAAATCAAAATCTGAACTTTTAATTTCAATTCCAGATGAAAACAAAATTGCAAAATATCAGAATTTCTGGAGGAATAGAAATTCCGTTTTCTGCTCAGCTCTACATCTAAATATGAGCCCTTATGCACACAATCAGCTGGAGACATAAAACTGTGATTCACAAAACTACAAGTCAGATTTTAAAAAGTCAGACCTAATACCAGTTGATTGATAGGTGCACTGTACAATAAAGAAAAATGTTTTGGGGGAAGAAAATTTGTTATTTATAAATACTGTGTTTGTAAGAAATACAGTAAATGAGTAATAATCCTGAAAAGTTGTACTTTATTGTGACTAAGGTAAAGTTGAATTACCAATCTATACACTTTAAAAGAACACAGTTACATTAGCCATAAAAGAAAGTATTCATGAGAACTTAGAAGGTGAGGAATCTACTGAGTGGTATGTTTGTATATCTGTTTCTAACTAACAGAGACATATGATGGAGGCAGTAAGAAAATTAAGGTGCTATTTTATTTCAGCAAGTTTTTTGTCATGAGACCGTCTACAAGACACACTCACCTCAGTATTAAAAATGGTATTTAGCTGGAGTTCCGAGAGGGGAATTGTTGCTGAAGCTTTGTTGCTGCTTTTCTTTGTTCAAGAATATAAACACTTTTGAATTAAAGAGACTAGGATTGCTGTGTCTTTTGTTTCTCTCTCTGCCAACAAGGAATCAACTCACTCCAGAAATCCAAAACATCTTCAACCATTAATAAGACAGGATAATAGATATAATTCTTGAATAAGGAAGAAAGCTAAATAAGTCCAATACACAGAAAGACACTTCAGTCTTTTATGAGAAATGTTGGCCATGATCTATGATTAATCTGAACAGACTGTTCAAGAGCCTTATGACTAGTAAAAATTCACTATTTTCTGCCAGAAAGTTATAATCAGGAAAAACTATTTTTGAGATTACGTGATTTTGCTCTTCTGTCTCTTGCAACTCTTTCTGTATAATTTCCTTCACCTCTGTACTGATTCTGATTGCTCAGAAATCTACCTCCTCACTCCTAACTTGTTCCTCAGTCAGTTCCACATTTCAGCCTGTCTGAAATCTCTCCAACCATTGAAGCTTCATGTCGCTAACACCAAACTCCTTATTTTTCCACCCAAACCCTCTCCTTTTCCCTCTCCATTTGCTACTGTTGACACCATTACCATTCTCTGATTTTACCCAACTTTGGTGCCATCTTCAGAGCTTTCCTTTCGTTCTCCCCTAATATCCAGCCCATTTCAAAATATTTATGTTTGTTCTTCCATCATATTTCAAATAGCTGATCCTTTCTCTTTGTCCCAACAACTAAAACTCTTGTCCATATTCTGATCATCTCCCATCTTGATGACTGCAATCTTCTCCTCTCCAGCCTCCCTGACACTCACATCACCACTCACTCCATGCCACACAAAACACTGCCTCTAAAATTACCTTCTTTACCTGATCTGACAATGGCACCCCATCTCTGAACTTTGAATCTCTCCTATTGGCTTTTGCTTTTTTCATTACATCAAATTTTAACTTCTTGTCCTTGTCCCTAAATATCTCTGTCTCTTCCTGCCTTTCTGACTTAGTTTCTAATTGCATCACTTAGTGCTCAACCTAGTATTCTCTCCCTTTCAGCTACACCAGCCTGGATAACCCATTTGTCCATTGTGAAATTCAAAGATCTGGGGAATAGAAAGTCTGAATGTACCTGTTATGGTGCCAGATGAGTAATGGAATCCAATGTACGCTGTATTTGTCAGTAATATTAAAAGAAATCCTATCCTTACTAGAAAGTTACACAAGAAGCTGATTGCAGCAGGTGCCGTTTCTATTGACGTGCCAGCAATAGATGTCATGAAATTTCAGAGGTGCTAATACTGTAGTATGCAAGTGTAATGTAAATTTCAGTGTGCTGCAAATAAATGGCCTCCAAAGGATATTATGTAGGGTGCCATTAATTTGATTAAAATGAATTGCCATCAGAGAAGAATTGAACCTAATCTTTCCATGGGATTAAACGATACAACATGTTTTATATTATACATAATGTGTAAAATATAAAATGAAAATGTTATGTAATATGCTGTGCTCCTGCAAAAACAACATCAACATAATTCTTTCCTATTCCCCACTTCAGACTCAATACTCATGGTGATCTGGTTCATCTGGAGAACACACTTCTCACTAGTGTTCTCTGTTATGCTGATTACCACCTAGTTGGGCCAGTTTTCTTGTTTGTCCCTCTTTACCAGAACATTCTCTCCGATAGTGTATTATCTGCAGTCTGTATTCATGATTGCAAAATCCTGGAAGTAATTTGTAAAGAAAAAAACCTAAGCAACATATAAGCTTTAAAAATCAAGAAACTAAGAACAGAAATAAGACACTAAACTCAATGTTCAAAGATGTCCAGTACTTTCACATTAACAATGCCCCGTCCTGCAAGATACTCACTGCCCTCAATTTGCAATGAGGTCAAAACACCACCTAGGAGACTGAAGATCTGGGCTTGTAACTATTAAACAAACTAACCTTAAAGGACATTTTCACATCCTGGAAAACAATCCTGCCTATATTATATCTCTTTGCTACATTTTTTTCCCTTTGTTTTCAATCTGCTCACTTGCTAGCAAAACTGAGGATTACATCTTCATGAGGGGAACTAAGCAGCAGAAACAGAAGAACAGAGGAACAAAGATACAGTTTTTATACAAATGTCCTTAGTAATTAAGAGCAGAGAATGAGAAATATGGATTATATACAATATACATACATAACTTGTCTCTTTATTGAATATTTTCCAAACATATTTATGAGGCAAGAGTAAGTCATTAAAAACATTCCCACAGCTGTTTTGACATATTGTCACTGTCAGTGATGATTATTGTTAGTGGTTTTCAGTTTAGCTTGAGGTATAGTTTAAATTTTTACCAGTTTACAACTTTTGGAAGTGGCGATTCTTTATACATTGGTTAAATAAGATATTTTTATTTTATGTGGGTTTTAGTTAGGGTGACCAGATGTCCCGTTTTTAAGCCCTCCTGCAGGTGTCTCGACTTTTTCTTAAAAACAGGCAAATTGTCTCGTATTTTCTGTCCTCTTTTTCCCTCCTCTCCCCAAATCAGTACTGGCGGGTCCTGCTGCTGGCCAGATCCCTGCTCGCCAGCCACCCTCCCATTAGCGGTCATTGGGAAGTGGGGGGGGGGGGTGTCCAGTGTCTGACAATGGGGGTGGGTTTGCAAAGCTGGGGGTGGGACAAAGATGCAGTGTGCAGGGCCGGCCGCTCCCCTGCTGGTCCGTCAGCGCAGCCTCTGCTGCGTGCCGGCTCTCAGCCAGTAGGGCCCTGCCTCCTGTCCCATTTCTGGCTGCGCTGACTGCGCACTGCAAGCTGTGGTGGCTGGTGAGTGCAGGCAGGCTCCAGGCAGTAGCCAGTTACGTGTCACCTCTGCTGCCCACCCATCGGTCCTTTACGTGCTCCCCGTCTCGCTGTCCTCTCCCTCCTTGCCCCTTTGCCCCCACAGCCCCGCTGCTCCTCCAGATCCCCACCGGCGGGGTGTGTCCCGCTCCCAGTGTGGTGCGAAGAACCAGCCCCGGTCGGAGCGCTCAGCTCACTAACAGCCTGGCCGGCAGGGTCCTTCCTTCCTTCACTGCCTCTGGCTGGGCTGGCACCCTGGGAAAGCCCAAGACCCTCTAGCCCAGGGTCCTGGTCAGGAAGAGCCGAGCCCTGCATGTGCCAAAGCCCCACACAGTGCTGGCACAGGGAAGCCTCTTTACCCCTCAGCTAAGCTCTGGAGTGGGGAAGAGAAGCGATTTCCAGCCTGCTCATGCCCCAAACCTGCAGGCTCCACAGCAGCCCTCTGGGCAGGTGCTTAACACCCTCTTTACACACACACCCCCACCCTGGGCCCTGCCCCCCCCAGGGAGCCCAGAGCTGTTCCATCCCGAGGCACCCTCCCCTGCTGAACCACATCTCTGGCCAGGTTCCCTGGGCCCCTGGTGCACAATGCATCCTTAGGGCTTAACCCCTTCCTGCCCACGCTGGAGCTGGGGGACAGGGTTATGTCAGTGGCCAGCAGCAGCCTGAAGGTGTTAGCGACACTGTGTGGGCAGGAAGGGACAAGCTGCTTGCAGCCAGGGGGACGGGAGGGGAGGGGGAGAAGACAAGACGAGCTCTGCAAAGACACATCCAGGTCGTCCCTTCCCCTCCTCCTCCTTCCCTCCAGCTGGAAGCAGCTCCCATCCCTTCCCTCCCGCACAGTGCCGAAAGGCTGCTGCTGGCCACATTCTGGTGTGAACCCTGGCAGAAATCTGGGGAGGGGGGCATGTGACCCTGGGTGCTCTCCGCCCCACCCCAATGTGTTGCCTCAGGAAGACATAGCACAAGGTACCGAGAGAGGCAGGTCCATCCTGGGGGCCCAGCCAGGTATGAAGGGCGGAGATGGCCAGGCAGAGAGGGTCAGGTCAGTCAGTCACCCCCATTGTGTGAGAGAGGTGTACAGGATGTGTGTGTCACCTCTCCTCGTGTATGTGGGGGGTGGGGTGTGTGCGTCACCTCTCCCTGTGTGAAGCCTAAAGCCTTAAAGATACGAAGGTAAATTAAAAGAATCCAACTATGCAGTATTTCTTTTTAACAGGAGCTCAGTCAATCTGAACGTTTGTACTTCATAGTTCTGATTGATTGCCGTCGAACTTGAGTAATTTTACCAGTTGTCCCGTATTCAGCATAGGGAAATATGGTCACCCTAGTTTTCGTGCTGTACTGACACTTAAGGACTTTCCTTCCACTTGCCCCCTTGGGTTCATCATGTAGCAAAGTGATCTACTGGATAGAGTTCCTGGACTTAGAGCCAGGACATTTGGGTTCTCATCTTGGCTCTGCCACTGAGTAAGTCACTCATGTTCTCTGTACCTCTCTTTCTCCATCTGTAAAATGAAGACAATGATATTCACCCTCCTTCATCAAGTGTTTTGAGACTAAAAATATATACAGCAGCTAGAACATGGAGAACAGCTGATCGGATCTGAAGTGTCCCTAGGGTAAGTGGCCTGTATTTTTTTGTACGACAATACTGAAACATGAACTTTCTCTGTGGCATATGAAACCTACAATAAAGATGTCTGATCGATTTCTGAAAATTGCATTCCACTCCAGTAATTGAATAACTTGACCTGATAGCATGGTTTGTAATAAATTGCATGACTTTATTGAATCATTTTAACAAAGCCTTGCAAATACCCACTACTTTCCCCCAGCCCCTCCACCACCCCCACACACAAAATAAACAAATATTGACAACTGACTAAAATAGCCTTTCAGCACGAGCATTGTAAGGAGCGGTGGACAAGCAGATTTTGTACCTGGGTTTGAAAATTTTCATGACCTTTTTATGAGGCTGTTCTATTGTACCTTCAGATGACCCAAATTCACATTTGAAACCACTTCTTTTACAGTTTCCTAATTCACTTCCTTTACATGACTCGCTTACAGTCATTGTCATGGATTTATATAAACTTGTGACTATTGTTGGCCATGCTTTAAAGTCTCTCCCTTATTCCATTAGTTGGTCACAATTATTGTGTCTGATGATTTGTTGCCGTTGTGAACTAGAACAACTTCATCAATTTAAAATAGAGACAGTTTCTGGATGAACATCTTTGCCTAGGTCCTCAACTCCCTTGCTCGGCATAGATCTGCTGTATCAACTGTTCAGTTTAGCTTCACTCAGTAGTCAGTTATGCTTTTCCCCTCAGTCAGCAACTCTCATACAAATCTGCCAATGTCAGGGTCTTCAAATGAATCTCATTTATGAGAATGAAGTAATCTTCACTTAATCTGCAGCTATTTCTAAACTCCATTCTATTCAGTTTCACATATTTCATCTATTACCACAGCATACGAGTGCCTTTCAGGATAAGATTATTAAAGAAAACTCATATCTATCATATGCTGTTCCTCTCCATTCCCTACCAAAGGGGGGAAAGGCATTAAAATAAGAATTTCAAAAATTCTTATTTTGAAAAACTTTACATGTGATAGTCTTCTTTGAGCAGGCATGGTGGCCTTGGACTGGAATGCTTGCGGCAGTTCATAGTTCCTCTTGCACAAAGTTCTATAGTTCAAGATCACTCGTTCATGTGACTTATCTTTTGTGGTAGCTGTCACAATCCATTCTTGCTTCAGCCCTTCCCTTAAAAACAGGAGAGTGTTGTTATGTTTAACTGCATTATCGTAAGCCGCATTTATTGCTGATGGCTGATAGAAGCTTCTGTCGTAGATTGTTCTGTACTACTGGCACCTCTTTGAGCCTCTTGTCAATAGGTAAACAACAATAGCATAGTCTCACTAACCTAAAGCTACTTTGCTGGTCCCTCAAATAGAAAGAACGGAGTTGGCATTCCCACTGGTGAATTTAATAAGCAATTGTTAGAAAGCTTTGATGATGAGATGCAGTACTGAAGAGCCTAGAGGTAGTACAGAATTCAGATGCAAGTAACAGTGAAAAAGTGTTTCAAAGGTGACTCAACAATTAAGAGGATGGGAGGCTATGAAGAGGTGGACGCACTGGGGCTATTAGACCCCAGGTCCAAATACGGGGCAAGGAACCATCGCAACCAGTCACCTAAAATATTAAGGTACATCATTTTACTGACCCCAAAGAACCCCAAATCAATCCTACTTTTAAGTCTTCAAAACACACACCCACATCTCTGCCACCCACATCTCTTCCCCAGTGTAAAGCCTGAGTAAGCAGGGTTTGCAGTAAGGAGGACTAAGGCAGCCAGACAAAGCAATCCTCCCTCCACCCACTGCTCTTCAGGCTCATCCACCTCTGCGAATCTTTTTTTGTATTTCCTATTTATGCACTTAAAGCTGGAATGAGGAACCTAACTTTGGACACCCAAAACTGAATGGATTTTGTCCCTGTGTGTGTTTGTCTTAATTCACAGAAAACAAAAATGTGGAATTACTGTAAAAAGGAAGGCAGTGGCTTCATGTTCCACAATATCATTAGAAACAACATTTGTATCTTTTAACCTGTCATCTAGAAGAGCACATTTAAACAATGTGTTAGCAGCAACTTTAACCCCTTCATCTGTTCCTACCAATAGCACAGTCCCCCCACACCTGGTATTGTAAGTGTAACCCTCCTGCCAGGTGGAGTCGGCAGAGGGAGAGAGGAGTGGCATGTTAAAGGGATATTTCTTTGTTGGACTTTCACACCACAAGGTGAGAAATGGAGGCAAGGACACTGCCCAATGTAGTGTGGGGTGGAAGTTTTGCTCATGGTCAGATGTGTTCAAATCATGGTTGAGGTTTCCCCAAATTAATGCCAGGTTCCTTTCCCCTTTGTACTATAAACAGACTCAGTGCTTGCGAAAGGGGAATCACTGGAGGGGGGCTCAAACAAGGGCCAGCTTCAGTATCCATGGGTCCCTCTTAACAATACAACACAGAACCAGTTTGAGCCCCCCTCCAGTAATCTGGGAAAAGTAAACACCACTCCTAGGCACCTGAAAGAGGCAATGATTCCCCTTTCGCAAGCACTGAGTCTGTTTATAGTACAAAGGGGAAAGGAACCTGGCATTAATTTGGGGAAACCTCAACCATGATTCGAACACATCTGACCATGAGCAAACCTTCCACCCCACACTACATTGGGCAGTGTCCTTGCCTCCGTTTCTCACCTTGTGGTGTGAAAGTCCAACAAAGAAATATCCCTTTAACATGCCACTCCTCTCTCCCTCTGCCACATCCCCCTTACAGCTGGGTCTTCACTGACCAAGGCCAGCAGAGTTCAGAGTTGCGTTCACATGAGTTTACCTCCCATCTGGAGGGGGAAGAAACATCGAGCAATGCCTTCATTGCTGCTGCAGCAACTGGCTCACAGTTGCTGCTGTGCTCTGTGTCACTGCCTGCAGCCGTGCCATCGTTCACTCTGCTGCTGTGGCTTGTGCAACCCTTCATGCCATTGTGCCCTCTGCTCTGTCACCGATGGCCCTGCGCCGTCACCTTCTGCTGCCACCTGCCTCTCTAGTGTGACCTCTGCAAATTGGTCTCTTGAGGTTTCACTCAGCTGTCAGTGATTTCAGCTCTCATTGATTTCAGTTCTCAGTGGGGGAACCTCACCTCTAATGCAGGCTGGGCAGTCTCTTCTGCAGAAACTGCTGTCCCACAGCAGGTCTAAGCAGCACTTGGACCTGATTATTGGTGATTGCAGTGTCAGTGATTACTTAACCAATGGAGCCTAATTAGCTCTATCTTTAAATGGTGGAGAGGAGCAGGTTAAATGGTACTGAGGACTCTTAGGCAGAGCCTACACCTTCAGGCAGGAACACCTGTCTCCACCCCCTCTCACTCTCCACTGGGATCTGGCATCCAACCCCCCTGCTTAGAGAGTTCAGTTCAGTTGAGGTTGACCCCCCTCTATCAGGACAAGCTAAGTATGGTTCTGCTGCCCTTCACTCGTACAATAAGGGTAACAACATCTAATTATCCGTGCATTCAATACTCAAGTGATTTGTAACCCAACACCATCCAAAGCTGATCACCTGGGCAACACAGCTCTGTCTGTTGGATACCTAGGCAGAGTAGGTGTGTTCATGTAAATATAGTCTGGTCTTGAAGTCTTTTCCCGCCAGATCATCATTAGTTGTCAGGGGAGAGCTCCTTCAGACCTTGCTTACATCAGCAGTTGCACATCAGACTGGAGGAGTAAACTGGTTTTCCTTCCACATCAGCCAAGTGTGAACGCCACTCAAACCATTTAATACAGTAGCAAAAGTATTTCAGAATCATTCAGCATGTTTGGATTTTAAAGTGCAATACTGACAAGGGGACAATCCCTGCTGTCATGTCAGATGGTACTATCAGATAAATCAAGTTGAGGAAGGACTGAGCAAGAACCACAGAACTCATTCCAGGACATGCTCTGTTGTCTCAAGATATGATCCAAATTTTGACTGTGCCATTTTAGAATACAATAATAAACACTGACTTAACATGACAGATATGCCATGCCATTCTTTTTCTCTTATTCAGCAGCATTTTGAAAATGAAGTCATTTTTTGATTGATGTTCTGTCTAACAAGTATGTTCTTCTCACAGTGGACCATGGCTGATTTCATTGTCAAGCTACATTTAGTATAAGCATATAGCTGTCTATGGTTTAACCATGGATTTATCTAAGTGAACCATGGTCATTAGCTCTCATTTTCCTAGAATGCATATCATGTCACACATAGCTCTATTATCCTGCAATGTGAACATTTCTGAGCAGGGTCATTTTAAAGACTAATTTAAAATATCTCAAAAGACTTCATTTTTATAGCATAGGGTTGATTTACGAGTACACTGAAAAGTTATTTACACTAAGGTATAATATGATCAGTAGCTAAGTATCATAAAATTTGTAATCAAGTCATTCCATCATTTTTAATATCTGACTATCCTTCACTGATCATTTCCTTCCCCCACTCTATCTGCATTTTCCAGTGTACTTTTCATACAGTTCTAGTAAGAGAATTCGCTCCATAGCTATTTTAGGGCTACTTGTCAATCTTTCTTTTGATGCATACAGGATGATGTAATTTCCAAATACTGAAAATACACCATGTATTACCACTTATTAGAACTTCTTAATTGTATGTTTACAGCAATATTACTTTAAATTAAATAAATACGATTTGACAAGATCAAGAGGACAGTCAGAGGTCAGGTCATCTGGGAACAGCAGGATTTTTTGCAGTTTCACTTCACTATCCACTTCACTTACCAGTGTCCTAGGAGTTTTAAGAGCTCTGAAAGAGCCATGCTGTCAGCTAAAAAGCGTTGGCTACCCTTGTATGGTTAATGGGATCAGATAGAATACTGTAGGGTTCTAAAAATCTACATAGTCAATTTGCAATGCTTTGCAGAGCCTGTGGTTGGAACTGGCACAAATTTTATCAGCTCAGCATCCTTTTAAGGTGACAGCAATGTAAAACGTAGACTGAAATATAAAATAACTAATGATCTTGTTAAAGGATTGCAGTTATGCAATACAGAAAAGCTGTGGGATCAGGTTTAACTTTATTTCATGGCTTTGATTATTAAAAACCACCCATATTTTTTGAGCAGGAAGACTATCTGGAGGCAAAGGATGAAGTTGTGGTTAAAATCTTGAACTGGGACTCTACAGAGCTGGGTTCAATTCCTGGCTCTGCTACCAACTTCCTGTGTGACTTGGGCAAGTCATTTGACTTCTCTGTGCCTATCTGTAATGTAGGAAGATAACACTTCTTTTCTCCCACCCTTTCCTTGTCTTGTCTAGTTAGACTAAGCCACTTGGGGCAGGGCTTGTCTTTTACAATACTTGTCTGTACCGTGCCTAGCAAAATGGGGCCCCAGTCTTTGTTGGAACATCTAGACATTGCTGTAATAAAAATATTAATAAGGAGATTGCTATGTGAAGAAAATCAACCCATCCTCCTCCAGCGATTTTTCTGATGCCAATGGAGTCCTAATGATCTTCCTGACAATTCAGTTATCCTTTTAATTCCTTTCTCCTAAGATATACCATGGCCCTGTGTCGTAGTGTAGCCTTCCCCAGGGTGCCCCCTCATGACCTCCAAGTGGCCCTACAAGCAGGCTCTTGGTCAATTTCCTCCTTCAAGGGGTTTCTTCTTCAATAACTCATAGAATCTTTTGTCCACTCACACCACTTCATGAGTTCTGGTTTATTAAATTAACTTTCAAAACAAAGTTCTCAAGTCTCTCCTCAAGTCCATCCAGTTACCTTCTTATTGCGTCAGCCCCGAGGCCTTTCCTTCCTGTAGTCTGACTTCACAAGTCCCGGGTTTCTCTACTGGAGCCTATTCATCCTAGCACCTTCTGTACTCTTGCTTTGTTTCTCTCCATCTCCACTCTGGTTTCCCTGGAGATTTTCTCTCTGCAGCTTCCAGCTGCTCTTTAAAGGGGAATCAGTTGATCTCTGCACAGGTGATTAAAGGGACAAGCCAGCCTGTTACACCCTGAAACTGGTTAAGAGGAAATGGAAAGACTTCTTTTTATAGTCCTTCAAAAACACTCCCTTATTTAATTTAGTAATTCACAAAATGCCTATGCTCATGACAACTAGGTGTTTCATACAAAAAAGTAAAAGCTTATGATAGAATCATAGAAATGTATGACTGGAAGGGACCTTGAGAAGTCATCTTGTCCAGTCCCCTGCACTGAGGAAGGACCAAGTAGACCTTGACCAAGTAGACCTTTACCATCCCTGATAGATGACAGACGCTAGGGATTCAACAACCTCCCTTGGAAGCCTGGTCCAGTACCTAACTATCCTTCTAGTTGGAAAGCTCTTCCTAATATGTAACCTAAAACTCCCTTGCTGCAGATTAAGCCAATTTCCTCTTGTCCTGACTTCAGTTGATCTCCATGTCCACTGATCACCATCCTCTTTATAACAGCCCTTAACTTACTTGAAGACTTATCAGGCCCCACCTCAATCTTCTTTTCTCAAGACTAAACACCCCCAGGTTTTTTAGCCTTTCTTCATAATCCCGCTATATAAACCACCCACAATAGGTAGCACAAGTTAAATCGCCATTGAAAGCACTGACAGCCAAAGGAAATGGAATTAACAAAACAAAAATACAAATCCATCAAAAGCTAAATAAAATCAGTCCAGCATGCATTATGTCTGGAAGACCATCAAACCAGTGGTCTGGCAGGCTGTGAATGCCAAACTGGAGCCCTTTCTTCTAAGAAAGCTCTGCCACCAATCCTAGAGAGTTCACTACCAGGGACAGAGAGAATCTCAGCTGATGTATAGGGTGAGAGGCAGACTCTCAGACAACAGGGTCACAGGCCATTCTGACATTCCTTGTCGGTTAGTTATTCCTGAACTGTAAAAGCATTTCCCTGCCCCATGGAGATGAAAGCAACACCAATACACTTATAGTGCACAGCTAACCTAAGGAGAGCAAGAAGTGAGGTCTGAAAAGGAAGATGATGTCCTCGGCATGCTGGGGACGAGTAATGGCACATAACTGGGGGGCTAACTTAAATCACAACCCTCTCTATGATTTCCCTGTCCCATTTCTAAGATGCACACCCTCCCTTACATAGCTTAGTACATCCCAGGTATCTGTACAGTTTCTGAATGCTGATTTTGTGTAGTTAGAAAAGCCTATGAGAGGCAGAGAGTTTTAAGGTCACCAACGTGCAGAGAAAACAGAGTCTTAACTAATTTACTCAAGAAAATGATCAGACCAACAGAGGAAAATAAAATCCTTATTCTAAGAAGTGCTTGTCTAGAAAGGCAGCTTGATCCTGTAAATTAACCATGGGACTGGACACTACCAGCTCAGCAGAGACTGTTACTGAAATGCTACTTGTCCTGGGGCAAGCCACTAAGAACCGCATTTTTGAACTTGGGCTACTAACACGAGGCACTGACAACCATATTTCGGCATCTAGGCTGGTGGCTTGATTTTTGCAGGTGCTGAGCACCTGTAGCTTGTACTGACCTCAACAACTAAAAATCTGACTTCAGTGGGAGCTCAACCTTCCCATGGCACTCCTGTTAACCAATAGTATGTAACACAGTGAATGTTGTCAAAAGGCCACTGGACACCGATTTGTAGATCTCCCAGTATGACGAGCAAGTGAAATTTGTTAATTGAATGTTGCTAATCATGTCTCTTAGCAAAAAGTTTAGTAGTGACTGGACGTCTAACATAGTGAATGCCAGTAAAAATTAGGTTGGATCAGAGGCTAAAATAGGGAAAGAACAAGTTAAAAGTTACTTAGACAAGTTAAATGTCTTCAGGTCACCAGGGCCTGATGAAATGCATCCTTGAATACTCAAGGAGCTGACTGAGAAGATATCGGAGCCATTAGCGATTATCTTTGAAAAGTCAAGGAAGATGGGAGAGACTCAAGAGGATTGGAAAAGGGCAAATATAGTGTCCTTCGATAAAAAGGGGAATAAAGACAACCCGGGGAATTACAGACCAGTCAGCTTAACTTGAGTAACCAGAAAGATAATGGAGCAAACAGTTAAGCAATCAATTTGCAAACACCTAAAAGATAATAAGGTGATAACAGTCAGCATGGATTTGTCAAGAACAAATAGTGTCAAACCAACCTAATAGCTTTCTTTGACAGGGTAACAAGCTTTGTGGATAGGGAAGAAGTGGGAGATGTGGTATATCTTGACTTCAGTAAGGTTTTGGACACTGCCTTGCATGACCTTCTCATAAACAAAGCAGGGAAATATGACCTAGATGGAGCTACTATAAGGTGGGTGCATAACCGGTTGGAAAGCCATTCCCAGAGAGTAGTTATCAGTGGTTAAAAAATCAAGCTGGAAGGGCATATCGAGTGAGGTCCCTCAGGGATCAGTTCTGAGTCCGGTTTTGTTCAGTATCTTCATCAGTGATTTAGATAATGGCATAGAAAACTTATAAAGTTTGCGGACGATACCAAGCTGGGAGAGGTTGCAAATGCTTTGGAGGATAGGATTAAAATTCAAAACGATCTGGACAAACTGGAGAAATTGTCTAAAGTAGGATGAAATTCAATAAGGACAAATGCAAAGTACTCCACTTAGGGAGGAACAATCAGGTGCACATATAAAAATGGGAAATGACTGCCTAGGAAAGAATACAGCAGAAAGGGATCTGAGAGTAATAGTGGACCACAAGCTAAATACGTGTGAGTGTAACACTGTTGCACAAAAAAAAAAAAAAAAGCAGCCAACGTCTTGCTAGGCTATATTAGAAGGAGTATTGTAATCAAGACAAGAGAAGTAGGGGCATAGCGAGCAGATCGAGGGACGTGATCGTTCCCCTCTATTCGACATTGGTGAGGCCTCATCTGGAGTACTGTGTCCAGTTTTGGGCCCCACACTACAAGAAGGACGTGGATAAATTGGAGAGAGTCCAACGAAGGGCAACAAAAATGATTAGGGGTCTGGAACATATGACTTATGAGGAGAGGCTGAGGGAACTGGGATTGTTTAGTCTGCGGAAGAGAAGAATGAGGGGGGATTTGATAGTTGCTTTCAACTACCTGAGAGGTGGTTCCAGAGAGGATGGTTCTAGACTATTCTCAGTGGTAGAAGAGGACAGGACAAGGAGTAATGGTCTCAAGTTGCAGTGGGGGAGGTTTAGGTTGGATATTAGGAAAAACTTTTTCACTAAGAGGGTGGTGAAACACTGGAATGCGTTACCTAGGGAGGTGGTAGAATCTCCTTCCTTGGAAGTTTTTAAGGTCAGGCTTGACAAAGTCTTGGCTGGGATGATTTGATTGGGGATTGGTCCTGCTTTGAGCAGGGGGTTGGACTAGATGACCTCCTGAGGTCCCTTCCAACCCTGATATTCTATGATTCTATGAAGTAATTCTTCCACTCTACTCCATGCTGATTAGGCCTCAGCTGGAGTATTGTGTCCAGTTCTGGGTGCCACATTTCAGGAAAGATGTGGACAAATTGGAGAAAGTCCAGAGAAGAGCAACACAAATGATTAAAGGTCTAGAAAACATGACCTATGAGAGACGATTGAAAAAATTGGGTTTGTTTAGTCTGGAGAAGAGAAGACTGAGAGGGGACATGATAACAGTTTTCAAGTACATAAAAGTTTGTTACAAGGAGGGGGAGAAAATTTTTTCTTGTTAACCCCTGAGGATAGAACAAGAAGCAATGGGCTTAAATTGCAGCCAGGGCGGTTTAGGTTGGACACTAGGAAAAACTGCCTGTCAGGGTGGTTAAGCACTGGAGTGAATTGCACAGGAAGGGCAACATGGGATCTCCATCACTGGGGATTTTTAAGAGCAGGTTGGACAAACACCTGTCAGGGATGGTCTAGATCAGTGGTTCCCAAACTTGTTCCGCCGCTTGTGCAGGGAAAGCCCCTGGCGGGCCGGGCCGGTTAGATTACCTGCCGCGTCCGCAGGTTCAGCCGATCGCGGCTCCCACTGGCCGCGGTTCACTGCTCCAGGCCAATGGGAGCTGCTGGAAGCAGCGAGGGCAGACGGACGTACTGGCCGCCACTTCCAGCAGCTCCCATTAGCCTGGAGCAGCGAACTGTGGCCAGTGGGAGCCGCGATCGGCTGAACCTGCGGACGCGGCAGGTAAACAAACTGGCCCAGCATGCCAGGGGCTTTCCCTGCACAAGTGGCGGAACAAGTTTGGGAACCACTGGTCTAGATAATACTTAGTCCTGCCATGAGTGCAGGGGACTGGACTAGATGACCTCTCAAAGTCCCTTCCAGTCCTAGAATTCTATGAAAGAAAGAAGTGGGAGCTATTGGGATTTATCACCTCTGAATAGCAAACCATTTAGTTAAGTGTTTACATATCAATTTTAGAGAGAACCAAGGTGGGTGAGATAATATTTTTATTAGACCAACTTCTACTGTTGAGAGTTACAAAAAATACCTAGTTCATGTTAATGTAGTCCTGTTTGAAACTAGGTACTTTTTAGTTCACACTTGCGAGGTCTACCCAGGACAGTTAGAGTGCAGCACATTAGAGCACTCTACAAATCATCTCTCTCTAATACGCTTTAGTACTCTGTGTAGACAAGTCCTTAGATTGAGGGCATAGTACCTGGATAAGGCATGGAACTCATATGTAATAGTGTTATGAATACGGAGATGTAACTATTTTATGAACATTGTATGTGACTTGGTCATTGAAGTAAAGTTACTGTAGAACTATGGTGGATTATTATAATTTCCTCTGTAGGTTTGATTTATACTGAGCATAATGGAATGTTTCTTATTTTCCTATAGTGCTCGTATGCCGTGGGGTCTATACAGGAATGTGACACATTGGCTTCCAAGGTAAGAACACCCATGCACACACTTGAAAGACAATGGCATCCTTCTAGGCCAAAGTGACACAGCTGTACTGTCAGGCTAGAGGCCAAAGGTCTATATACAGTTGAAAAGTGTCCCTGTGAAGGATGGGATGAGTCAGCAGGGACTGTCCAGGGTGCTGTCAGTGAGCTGTGACAGGGAAACAAGCTGACACAGATAGAGTGTCTGCAGAAGACTCTATACGGACTTACAATGGGATCCACCAGGTGCTTAAACCCCCAGACTTAAGTGTCTAGGTCCCAGTTTTGGCTCAACCAAACTCCTGCCAAACCCTGTAGATGCCTAAACTTCCTCAGCACCTAGGTTTTCAGGGTAAAAATTTCCTAGTCTCTGACCTCTGTGCACATGCACGGTGGCCTCACTCTAGCTGTCTGAACACCTCTCTCCCATCTAAGCTGCAAAGTGATTCACAAACTCAGAGCATAGGTGTTCAGTCAACCATGTAGGTTCTGATACAGTAGGCATGTTCAGAGGCTGCACACCAGATCGGGTCCCGCTCAAAATCCAGCTGGAAGAGGTGGTGTTGGTGTCCACCTTATAATGTTTAGGGCAGTGGTTAGAGCATGCACCAGGGATGTAGGAGACCCAAGTTCAATTCCCCTCTTCTTCTGAGGGAGAAAGGATGTGAGTGCTCTAACCACTGGGCTATGGGGGTATTCTGAGGTGAGGCTCCCTTACTCTTTCCTGTTGCAGCTATTTCATTGTGGATAAATAATGAAACAGTGATTGGAGCACGGCAACTGGACCAGAGGTCTCCCACCTCCAGGTGAACGCCCTAACCTCTGGACTACAGAGTCATTCCTCTCTTTCTCTGGCCCAATGCCTGGTAATCAGGAATGTGTACAGGTATGTTTATTGTTTGTAAGATAGGCTCTCCCTGTAATGCTTTTTGTCCTAAATAAATTATACTTTACTTTATGGAGGCTGTTTGGCCACTGCTTACCATGGTCATTGCCCTAGAGGGAAGAGAACTGCAGGGTCTGAGCCTAAGTCAGATCTGCTGAGGTAAATCACTATTAGTACAAGGAGACTGTCACCCAGGATCCTATATGATTCCATCTGGAGCCAGCTGATGACTGGAGGCCTGAAACCTGGGAGAGGGGGCACTCAGGAACACCAGGAGAGGTCAGAGGTACAGTTGGCCCACTAACTGTGGCAGCACCAGTAAAGGAGACAGTTAAAATTGACATTTTTCAAAATTAATAAGAGATTTTAAAAGGATTGGACATTTACATAAATAATGAAAATATCCCAAATTATATTAGTAGGGAGAGAAAAAAGCAAGAGTAGTTCGGCAAGGATAAGTCCTCATGTCCCAGGTCATAAGCCCTATCCGTTAGAGTTTGGCTTAGGAATAAATTACCCTAAGGTTAAATTATTCAATAATTGCCTAATGCTGGGTTTCCTGAACTTGAACTCAGAGCACCTAATGCTGGTCGCTGTCCAGAACAGGATACTGGACCAGGTGGACCTTGGGTCTGATCCACTTTGGCACTTCCTGAGTTCCTAGGAAAGTGTAATTCTCAAGAGGGAATGACAATTTAATATTTTCACTGTGGTTAGCAAATAAAATGGGCAAAGGCCTTGTTTCTGGTTGAATCTTTAACCGACAATCCAGTACATTATCTCATGTATAGGTATAAAAGTGTATCCTGTTCTTCGGCCTCAGGCTATCGCACAATCAAGTTATTGTGTTGTCCAAGAGCTAGTTAAAAAATAAAGAAAGGAATCATGCAGAAAAAAGCTCAGACATCTTATTTTTCAAGCCTTCTGATGACTCATAGTCACACATGTCTGAGTAATCAATTTTCACTAGCACAGTTCCCAAGTTCCCAAGCTGTAACTAAGACAACGCTGTTAGAGACTGAAAAGGATTTTTTTAAAAAAAACAAGTCCTAATTTCCAGGGCTGCCTTTAGAATCAGTTAAATATAAGTAAAGGCCTTTAATGATGCTAGCAAAAGAAGTAAATCTTTGGGCACAACAATAACCTAAGACAGAGCAACTGTGGCCACTGGGGCAAAATATTCATCTTTCCTCCACTCTGAGCCCATAATTAGGGGATCCTTTAAAAACTAATAGTATGTGACTGTGTAATTAAAATCTGTATCCCAGTACATATGCACTGAGGTAGAATTACAGTTGCTCAGGAAACCTTGATTCTGGTGTTTCCTAACCTGTGGGTGCTTTACTTTGCAACCTTAATATTCTTTTAATTAAAAATAAAATATTACGTTCCAGTGGGTCAAAAAAGGGTGCTTTTGTGGTTAAGCCCCGGAATGGGACTCAACTACAATTCATGGCTCTGCCGTAGACTCCTTTTCTAATCTTGGGCAAGTCATTTTACCTGTCTATGCCTCATTTCCCCCCACCCCTTGTAAAATGGAAATAATGCCATCAAACAAGGTTGATTTTCTCCCACCTTTGTCAGTCTTATCTATTTAGATTGTGAGCTTTCTGGGCAAGCCCTGCTTTTTATTGTGTGTATGTGTACAGCATTTACAATGGGGTCCTAATTTCAACTGGAGTCTAAGCACGACTGTAACACCAATAATAAATAATCATGAAAACAGGAGATCGAGGTGGGTATGCACATGGACATACACAATTTTGGATTAGAAGGAGAAAAATCAATTTTGTTTGTTTTCATACATAAATAAGTACTGAAAATATGGGCAAGCTCCATATCTAGATTAGATACCTCATAAATATACTCTGTGCGTATTGGCATCTGCATTTAGTTAGAGGCCATCCATGTCTATGTAATGGTAGATAAGGGTTGTTATTTAACATGCTTTGCTAGAGAATTATTCGTGGGAGCCCATATTTATGTGGGCATTCAAATAAACCCAAATCCTAGAGAATCTTTGTGACCAGCACTAGTACTCTCCAGATTTCATCAACAGTTATTTAACGGTGTCTGAAGTAAAATATTGAAGTTCTACTAAACATGTCAGATAAAACTGATTAAAATGCTTAGCAGTATTGAATTGGTGGGTTGCTATACCAACAAATGATTTCACATCTCATTATGTTTGGTTCAGGAGAAGTTATCAAATTTATGAATTCTTCACTTCCCTGCCCTCTCTCCTGAGAAAATGTACAGTTATGAAAACTAAAAACCACATGACATTTTCCCCTGTATTCTGTAAGGATTTCAGTGCACAGATAAGTTCTCCTTCCAAAAAAGAAATTCCTCCCTCTATTGCTTTCCTCTCTTCCATTCTCTCTAGCGCATGGTGGGTATAGCATGGACATATCCATATTTCCACCCTTTGTCTATTGGTATTCTCAGAGGTCAGATTGACATTCATGTCACAAGTTGAACATTTTTTTCTGCAACTGTAAAGGCTAGCTTTATTTTTTTGTTTGTTTCTAATGGGAGTTTAAATCCTTCAGAGAAATTGGTGGGGGCCACCAAAAAAACCTGTTCGGTCAATCCGCATTGTCTGAGTCTTCAGTTAGGCAGATAGAAACAATGTTACTGAGCTATGAGAGCCACTCTGTCCTAGGTATTAATTCGGACACCTAACACTGATATTTTAAATATCATTAAACTATGACATTGGTGAGACAAGGTGAGTGAGGGACAATATCTTTTATTGGACCAACTTCTGTTGATGAAAGCGACAAGCTTTCGAGCTACTCAGAGCTCTTCTTCAGGTGATCATTTTAGCTGATACATCTAGCTACTCTGGGACTGTAGGTGGAGCTTTGTCTGAATACCACTCTTTTCCCATCTCTACCCCAGTTATAACTGATTGTTTCCTCTGAAATAGCCAGGAAGAAAGATATTGAACTGAGCATGCTTGGTGCAGGAAATCTGCTTTTGTCTGTAACTGCATGTATCAGACACTACTGAGGTGAAGGACACGTGGCAAAAAGGTATGAACTGACCTGAACTGTTTATTCTTCCAATACTCATGACCCTATGTGATAATTTTTCATGACACACACACAGATGGTCGAAAAATTACAATTTTGACAAAAAGGAATATATTTTTGAAAGAAAAACAAACAAACAAACCACCACCCATTTTCCCCATTTTTCAACCCCCTGAAGAGTTGACTGAAAAAATTCAAAATTCCAAATTTGTCAGTGAAAGAAGGGGCACATTCTTCTTTAAAATTTTCACCAACAAATATATCATGTCTTTGAAAAAGCTCTGCACACAATATACCAGATCTAGGGGCTGATCCAAAGTTCATTGAAACAAATGGAAAGATTCCTATTGATTTCAGTAGGCTTTTAATCAGGTTCCTACTATAAAACAGATTTTTATTTTATTCTTTTCCTTTTGTAGGCATATGTATTCTACAACAAATACCTTGAGGGGCTTCATGATCTACCCACCATGTTGATTTAACTGAAGTAGTCAAAGAAAGCTCTGATGTCAAATAGCATCATAGGACTGGAAGAGAACTCAAGAGGTTGTCTAGTCCCTTCCCCTGCGCTGAAGCAGGACCAAGTAAATCTAGACCATCCCTGACAGCTGTTTGCCTAACCTGTTGTTAAAAAACCTGCAATGGTGGGGATTCTACAATTTCCCTTAACCTATTCCAGTGCTTAACTATCCTTATAGTTACAAAAGATTTTCCTAATATCTAACCTAAATCTCCCTTGCTTACATCTTATCTTACTTGCAGTGATCATGGAAAACAATTGATTACAACAACAGTCCTTAACATATTTGAAGACTTATCAGATCCCTCTTCATTTCTCTAGACAAAACTGGGCATGTTTACTTAGGCTTTCCTCATAGGCCAGGTTTTCTAAACCTTTTATCGTTTTTGTAGCTCTCCTTTTGACTCTTTCCAGTTTGTCCACATCTTCTCTAAAATGTGGTGCCCAGAATTGGACACAGTATTCCAGCTGAGGCCTCACCAGTGCCAAACACAGCGAGAAGGATATCTCCCATGTCTTACATACAACTCTCCTGTTAATACATCCCAGAATTATATCGGCCTTTTTGCAACTGCATACACGGTTGTCTCATTCAATTTGTGATCCACCCTAACTCCCAGATTCTTTCAGCAGTGCTACTGCCTAGCCAGTTATTCTCCATGGTGTAGTTGTGCATTTGTTTTTTCCTTCCTAAGTGCAGTACTTTGCACTTGTCTTTATTAATTTCATCTTGTTGATTTCAGACCAATTCTCCTATTTCTCAGGGTCCTTTTCAATTCTAAACCCATCCTCCAAAGTGTTTGCAACCCCTCCCAGTTTGATGTCATCTGCAAACTTTGTAAGCATACTCTCCACTCCAACACTTTCTTTAAAGGTTTGGATAATGAACAATACCAGACCCAGGACATACCCCTGTGAAACCTCACTAGATACATCAGCAAACTATTTATAACTCATCTTTAAATGTTTTTTCAACAAGTTGAGCACCCACCTTACAGTAATTTCATCTAGACCACCTTTACTTAGTTTGCTTATGAGAATGTCCTGTAGGATTGTGTCAAAAGCTTTACTAAAAATCAAGACAATATATATCTAGTACTTTTCCTATTTACTAGGCTGATAACCCAGTCAAAGAAGGAAATTAGATTGATCTGGCATGATTTGTTCTTGACAAATCCATGCAGGCTATTATTTATCACCTTATCCTATGGGCTTATGAATTGATTGTTTAATAATTTGTTCCAATATTTCCAGGACCAAAGTTAGACTGATTGATCTATAATTCCCTAGAACCTTGTTGTTCCGATTCTTAAAGATACATTTGTCCTTCTCCAGTCGTATAGGACCTCACCCATTCGCCATGAGCTCTTGAATAGAATTGCTGATAGTTCCAAAAGTGCTTCTGCTAGGTCCTTAAATACCCTACGGTGAATTTCATCAGGACCTGGTGACTTGACAACTTCTAAGTTATCTAAAGATTCTTTAACCTGATTCTGCTCTACTGCAGCTTGTATTTGCTTCCCCCTTGTTAATATTAATTGTATTAAGCGACTGGTCATAATTAACCTTTTTAGTGAAGACAAAATCAAAATAGACATTAACCCCTTCAACTTTCTAATCTACTTTAAAACTGGAAATATATTAGATACCTAATATGTGGTATTTGTAAGGGTGACTCATGTTGACAACTGATGTGTATTTATTTGTAATACTTTTTTACTGCTTGTTCTTCACTAAATCAATCAGAGGTAATGAGGTGACATTTTGCCTGCCTTCTGTTTGTGACAAAGGAATGGCTGAGTTGTAAGTTTTTTAAGCCCTAAGACAGACATCTATAAATATTTCAGTCAGATATATTAGTTAAAAAGCATGGTGGATAAAGAGAGATTAAATTTTATATATTTATTCATTTAAAAACAGGATTTAAAAGTTTAAACACTGTTTTTAAAAAACCTACTTAATTTCATTTGCAATTACAATATGTTAAGGCCTAAACTTATCATGTATTACAATAATTTAAGTTAAAGAAATATTGAGTACATATTTGCTATTAAAATGTTATAAAAAGTCAAATCACTGAACTGGTGAAGTCACTGTTAAGCACCTGGAAACAATGTTTACTGAAGTACAAACCGAGCTTTTGACAGATTGTTGCACGTACAGAGATAATATTTTCCTCATGTCAGTTTATTCAGTTCAATTATAGTTCATTCCAAATTAAGAAACCAATTCAGAGTTGTAGAAGTAAAAAAGTTTGTTTTCTTCTTCCAATCTATGAATAAAAACTAGGTGTGAGGATGAGATCTACTAGTGCTAAATTGTGAAGGACATGGTGACCAGAAAAAAGTCAGTTCAATCCACTAACTATGGATATTTAATAAAATCAGTTGGTTTTAAATGCAAAACATGTTGATAAATATATGTTTTCTTATACATCCAGCACATTTAAGGTTTTATTTAAGCAATGAACAATTTTAACATACACTCTTAATTGAATCCAATTTCGATCCAAAAACACAAATCATGGAGTAAAAAAAGTAAAGAAATGCATCATTCACCATTTTCCAACAAAAATATGTAAAAATTAAGAATCTGAATAAATGTATGTTCTGCTGTATAATTTTCTGAAATAAGTGTATAGTCAGTCTATCCTCCTGGTTAGCAAAAAAGTATCAAATTTAGTATAGAGGCTATATTTAGTTGCAAATCAACATGTTTTAATGGTTACCAATCAATGAGAATCAGCTGGTCTTTAGGAAAAATAACTGAAAAGATTACTAAAATTGATTTAAATCAAGGTTTTCTGCTTGCTGATTTCAATCAATCCACCCTGCTAAAAAGGAAAAATGAATCCAGCTTACTTCTGTAAATGATTGAACAGAAAATGGTTGTCTGGTTTTCTTATGCAATAAGAAGTTTGGACAAGGTCATGAGCAGCTGTGTTTATTCAACCTACTAGTGAATTTATTCTCTCATTGATGTGTGGTGTGTCAGGCAGAACTCCCACTAACCTCATTGTGAATTGCATGTGTAAATCCTCTATGCATAGAGGACAGAAGAATAGGCCACTAGCATCAATGAGATCCAAACAAAAAATGTGAGCAGAGCACACAAAAGAAGGAACCTTACCTGGCTGAACTTCAACAGGATGTTCAGATAGCTCAGATCACTGATGCCTCATACAATGTGATGTGCTCTTGTAGACACCTAAACTTATCTGAACTCCTTTTCAGAGAGATTGGATACTAAAAGCTTGACCTAGTCAGTTGCATAGGATCAAAAAGGCAGAGTTTCAGTAGGATTTGTTGATCCTTCAGTGTGGTCCAAATTCTCTAACATTAGGCTGTCTCAAACATACACAGCTACTGCATGGCACTGCACCCCACTCCCTGCCATACTAGAAGAAGGTGACCTTCAAGGGGAAATGGTGGGACTGGTGTATGTATGCAGTCTCCCATCTTCTATAGTTCAGGTGGAAGAGGGCTGTTTTTCAGGTGCTGAAAGTTCAATATTCTAGTTCCAGTTTCCTAGGTGCCTCTGCAATTTATCTAGTAATAGAGTCTGTATTATGGAACATATGGATTTGTTACAAAGTGATAGTGTATTAGGTAACAAATAGTCCATCTCATCTCCTTGCTATATGCTCTGACTAAGAAACTGGGACCATATTAAGACCTGTATTTTAATTCTTAAAAAAGAAGTTCACCACCAAGAATAAGGACTAGTCTGCTAATTGACAATATAAATAGGCACTAGAACTCCAGCTCCAGTCTTTACTGCTACATATTGCCCATATTACTTCTACACAGACTGGATTTGATTTAAATCGCTAGTCAGGGAGAATCGCTTTAATCATGGATTTCTACATAAAAGTGCATTCTTGTTGGTTGTTATAACCTTAATACATATTCTTCACAATGCAGAGATAGATGTAGGTTTCATTTTAGAAGGTACACACTATACATTTTTAAGTGATTTATTTTGAAAACTTTTCAGATTAGTTTTACAGCTATATCAGAAAAATGAATGATAGTTCACCTCCCAATGACTTCTTAAATATCTGCTTCAATTATCTTTGGTAAACTAATTGAACAATCTCCCATTCGACAGGTTAATATTTAATTAATATTTGGAGGATTTTCATTAATATTTGGAGGATTTTCTTGACATGCTGTATTAGGAGAACTTCACCAGACAGACATTTAAATTGGCTTAGTTAAATAAAATGTTAAGAATTCTGGATTTTTTTCTTCAACAGCAAACATATTTTAACAAAACAAGCATATGAATTTTTGAATTTAGTTAAACATTCAAGTTTTTTTAAAATCAGGTTTGTTTAAATTGTTTTTAACTAAAATACTTAATGAAATGTTTTTTTAAAAAACCAAAAGTTAAAAATCAACTATGTCAGCCAGGTCAACATGAGAAACTTAAAATATTGGCTTCTGCAGCTAACTCCATCATCTTCACCTTGATTTTCCTGTTTGTTCATAATCTGGAAAAGAAAAACAAGCTTTCCTGCTTTTTCAGGTCCCAAACGATTTCTCAGTTTGGAATGAATTAGTCCAAAGGAAGAAAATATTCTTTCTACACCGGCAGAAGAAGGTACTGCAGTTAAAAGTGAGATTATCACTTCAACAGTCTCTGAATCCAAGTGCTTAAGTGACTTTCACCAGTTCACTGGTGTGACTTTCTTTAAAACATCATAAGAAAAAACACATTTCTTGAATGGTTCACCCTTAGATCTGAAGGTTATTATAGTTGGCATTATGGAGGGATGATTGCTGGATGTCCATGTCATAGCCAACTCCTCTTCTTCAGCAGTTCAGGTTTGACCCTGGTACTGAGTATTGAGAATATTTGCAAGAAAATGAGCTGGAGATAGTGCTTGTCCCATTCCTTTTTTTAATGCTTGTGATTTAATTCTGTCATTGTATATTTCTCTTTTTAAGATCTCACTCAGTTCCTTCCAAATTTCAACAGCGTCAGCAATAAAACAGCTATATCCCTGCATTTTGTTCCAGGCTACAGAAATAGGCTTCAGGGTACTCAGCATTTCTCTCAAGCCCAATGTTGAGAACTTTGGCTGTGACAGTGCCATCTGTTTTTTCACGATTTTGTTCACAAACTGTCATCAGATTAGGCCAGTTCTTGATATAGTGCTTAAAACAGTCCACTACTGAGTTCCATCGCACGTCTTGTGGGAGAGTTATCTTGGTTCCTCCCACTCTTTTCAGAGTAGCTTCTGCAAAGTGGTTTTTATGGGAGTATTTTGCAATTTCAACAACATTAGCCTTTATTTCTGGAACACTGAAGTCTTTGGCTAGAAGGTGCATCAAATGAGCACTGCAACCATATGATATTAGCTTGGGACTCTAAATAATTTCTTCTAATCTTGGATAGATTTGCAGTGTTGTCTGTGACCAAGCTGTGTAGTAGACATTTAAATTCTCCCCCCCCCCCCACCCCCCAATTGTTATAGCTTTCACTGCTACTTCTTGTAAGTATTCTGCTGTGTGTGCATTTCCTGGTGCATCAATTGTTTCTGTAAGGAAGACATTCCCTTCTTCTGTTGTCACACAAGCACATATAACAGGATCATTGTGGACATTGCTCCACCCATCAAGACTCAGATTAACAATTTTACCCTCTAGACCTTTTACACACTGCTCAATTTCTCTTATCCAGCAATTTGCCTAGGACATCTGCTCTGTTGGGTGGACTGTATCCTGATCTTAATGACTGAACCATGTTAATGACATGTGGGTTCTCAATCACATAGAAAGGGGAGTTTGTTGCATAAGCCAAACTGGGCAATTTTTTCATCAATTACCTCTTTTTGTAATCTGCTGGTTCTTATCACAAACTTATCTATGGTTGTTTCTGGATGATGGAGATTCTTTTTTGCTACAGGTGATAATACTGTGGCTACATGACATACATGATGTGACTGAAACACTCATTGGCAGATAACTCAAACTATAGAAAATGATGGTGATCTTGAAGGTGGAGAGTCTTCAGAATGCTGTATGTTGAGGATGGATTCTCCTAAACAAAATAAGTCAATGCATTTATGTAATTATGATTACCATACTGCTCATTTAGTATTACCCATTGCATTCACTGACATTCAGTACTACTTTAAAGGTGAAATTGTAAAAGGAAGATCTGCCTATTTCAGCTACTTTTTATCACATCTGCAGCTAAAATGATAGTACCATAGAGTAACAACTATATTTTTTGCTCAAACATGAAAATTCAAGAATAGTCCAGAAGAAAGACAGGCAGTCCTTAAGAAAGAGGTATGAAATAAAAAAGTTTACCAACCTGAAGGTCCTGCATATTCAGACATGTTCCTTTCATCATCTTCAACACAGCTTCTTCCTGAGAAGGAACACTTCTCATGATGTTGTTTCATTTGGGCAACCAGTCCTTGCATTTCTTTGTTACATTGTGTGCATTTTGCATGCGTGCCTGTCTTACCCACAGGTAGAGGAACTTCATTAAAATATTCCCAAACTGGGTCTCTTATGTCCTGGTGCCATTATAGGTTTTCCCTTCTAGTGAGAGAATGGTATGGTAGATCTCAAATCAATGAAGGCTACACTCAGCAAGACCTCAAGATTTCTGGAATATGTTGCTCGAACATTTCACTTTTGTTTCTACTGCCTGTCCCTCCCTTCTCAGATTTATCTCCAGACTTCTACTTGTCCAGATCTATTACACCCCCAACAATCTTCTATTCATTGAACTTTTGGAAACTTTGCACTTTTAGAGAGGTAAGGGATTGACTGTGTACACAAATTTGCAGAAGGACAATAGGGTTGAGATCTGTTATTTCACCTCTAGATTTAAAAACAAATTTTTGCTGTTAACAAGCATGTTATCTCTGGAGACACAAATCCACAGTTTGAGAACTGCAAAACTAAGCATCTCTGATGGTATCTTCCAGACTGAGCACTGAATCCCATTGGGTAGATAGAAAGATTAACCTAAATAATCTATACAGAAGCCCTTGGAACCCCATAAGATTGTGTCCCTAATCCATGAACTATTGGAACTCATTTACAAAACTTCTTAAACATTACATTAATATATTGTCTCATACTATAGAATTAATAATCCCTATTCCATGATGAGATCTTAATTAAAACTATCTTGAGATCAGATTTTTTGGATAAAATCCTTTGAGGAAAAAAAAAATCTAATAAAACAAATTTAAAAAATTCACTGATTTTTATCCACCCTGCTTCTACAAGTGCATAACCTCTACTATGAGAAATCAAGGTGACCAACAGTTCTCTTTGTGGATTAAAATTACCCATAATCTTCTACCTACAAGCATTAATATTTTTCCCATTCAAATAAAAAATTCATCTCACTTCAGTGTTCTACAACCACACAGACCATGTAACTAATCTGACCTTTAATACAAAAATCCCTTCAGTGAAACCAAATCACATTAGTAATTAGTTTAACCAATCACAACAACCACCAACCATGCCTACAACAAAATGTTCACCCAGTTACTGAACTACATTTTCCAAAATGCCAAATGCTGAATATTGTTCATACTGTCTTTCCAGATATCGAAAATATCTTCTGGCTGTATTGTAGGGAGCTCCAAACTAAGGGGCTGGGAGGGAAGAACTGTGGTATATTGCATCTTCCCATCCAACTGGCCACAGAGTTGCATCAGCAAACCAACATTTTACAAACACTATAAGGTATTATTAAAAATATGAAGCTCTTCCATTATATAATAAGCCTTCCCTTGATTGCTTAATAGAACATTACATTTCATCTCTTATCTACTCTAATCCCAGAAAAAAACGACTAATTTCTTTTAAGGTGAAAAGTTGTAAATCAACACTTTGTCACAGGGAGCAAGTTAGAGTCTTACATAGATCAGATCTCAGATTCTCAGTGGTTCTGGTCTATATTACATATTGAAAGAAATAACTCAAAATCCTGTTTATACATTTTAGTAAAGTTAAACAAAAATAAAAATCAAGAAAACATACCACTAAGGCTAAACTACTATAACCACTAACAAACTGACTAAGGATTAAGCAATAAAATCAAACTAAGGTGAAATCAGTAAATCAATGAACTAACAATTATATTGAATTTGAATCAAGTAATCAAATCAGATTAGTACAGTAAACACCTATAAATCCTAAAACAAAACTCTAGGTAGGTGACTGTCCACTTAGTTATAAACCCCAATTAGAAAACTCATGGCAGAGTAGCAATTTAGTTAGTTGAATATTTTAATATTGAAACTAAATTGTTTACATTGAAGCCATAACCTCAAAGCCAATTGAAACATCTTCCTTTAATTTCACTGAAGTAAGGTAGCTAATGTTCTCCCACACGCCAAGAAAAATACAGATCTTAAACATTCCGGTAAGTGGAATTTTAACAGCTCTCACTTAACAGTCTATGGCCATACAAACTCAGCTGTAGTCAATGAACAAGGAATACACATTCAATGATTTTACAAGGCAGAGATTTAGATGCTGTGGGGTCTCTGCTGGTCCTCACACATGCATCCATGCAGCCACACTTTCATACCCTAAAATAATAAAAGGCTGTGATGGAACTTCCCCCTCCCCCGCCATTTTTCTAGCATGCCTTTTCAGTAGATGGATCAGTCCAAGATAAAAATAGAAAAAAAATTAATACACATAAGATAACAGGGGTCAAACTCTTCAGCTCTTGGAGTCTTCAGACTCACAAGAAGCAGGAGCTACAGCTGCAGCTGAGGAATTAGATGACAAATCATGACTGGCCTACAGAAAGTGTTATTTACTCCTTCTCATAACACAAGAACTAGGGGTCACCAAGTTAAATTAATCGGCAGCGGGTTTAAAACAAACAAAAGGAAGTATTTCTTCACACAGCGCACAGTCAACCTGTGGAACTTTGTCAGAGGATGTTGTGAAGGCCAAAACTATAACAGGGTTCAAAAAAAACGAACTAGATAAATTCATGGAGGATAGGTCCGTCAGTGGCTATTACCCAGGGATTCAAACACCATGCTCTGAAGTGTCCCTAGCCTCTGTTTGCCAGAAGCTGGGAATGGGCGACCAGGGTTGGATCATTTGATGATTACCTGGTTCTGTTCATTTCCTCTGAAACACCTGCCATTGGCCACTGTTGGAAGGCAGGATACTTGGCTAGATGGACCACTGGTTTGACCCAGCATGGCCATTCTTATGATAATGTTGCTGGTAAAACACTTCACACTAGCAGGATCCTTTGGATAAGGCAGATTGGTTAAAACTGTCTTCCTTTGAGGTCTCTGAGCAGATCAGGTGTGAAGTACACTTTGGATATAGACAACACAGTCCAATCACACTGGAGGTGAGATGACCTTCAAGCTATCACTAGTTTGTAAAAAAATCCTGCTTAAACAGCAGCTTTCCTAAAATAGCTGTTCTTGTGTACCACATAATTTGGGAATCCATAACACCCTCCAAAAATCAAAAATAAAATAGGCACAAGACTACATTTCAGAAAGTTGACAGGACCTCATCCAGATAACAACGGTCATGCTCAGACATCTGACAGCAAAGTCTGGAAGAGGGCCTCAAAGTCCATTCATGTAACTGATTGCAAAAGTTCCTCATAAAGAAACCAAGCTCTCAATCACATATTCATCAGCATTCTTAAAAATATCATCATCATGGGATGGAAAAATGTACGTCACATCTTTCCTTTGCAAAGAAGGCAGCAAAAGTGTGTGATAGCTGGTAAACAAGATATTTGTTATCAGTAGAGTTTGCTTTTAGACAGTTGAGGAATCTCACCTGTTTCCTGAGATAAGATGCAGAGCTATGATTACAGTCTTCTTGTTTCTATCTCCTCCACTTCCTTCTCCTTTTATTGGTGACTAGCAGGCAGGACACGACTTGTGTCTATTGTGTAGGCTAGACACAATTTCTTAAATTGAACTTTATTCCCAGTTATTCTGGCATGCCTTTTAACTAGACCGATTAGATGGGCATGCAGATACAAAAGCAAATATTCAATTTCACGATAGACTTCATAAAATGAATTTTTGTTTAGCTATTATTGACTGCTTCCAGCATTGATGTATATGATTATTCTTGACAACTTGAAGCTACATTTTTCATGCCACACCTTTCTCACTCAGCTATTCATGCATAGATTCATTTCAAGGCCAAAACAGTCCATTGTGATCTAGTCGATCTCCTGTGTAACACAGGCCATAGAACTTCCCCAAAATATCTGTCAGAAAAATGTTTGTTAAAGATGTACACTTCATTTCCAGTCTAAATTTGTCTAGCTTCAATTTCCCGCCATTGGCTCACATTTCTCTGCTAGACTGAAGAGACCATTATTAAATATTTGTTCCTTATGTAGGTATTTATGGACTAATCAAGTTACTCCTTAACCTTCTCTATGTTGAGATAAATAGATTGAGCACCTTGAGCCTATCACCATAAGGCAGGTTTTCTAATCCTTTAATCATTCTCATCATTCTTCTCTAAACCCTCTCCAATTTGTCAACATCCTTCTTGAATTGTTGCCACCAGAACTGGACACAGTATTCCAGCAGCAATCAGTGCCAAAAACAGAGGTAAAATAAACCAGAATCTCATGTAGGAGTAGAGAGGTTATATATCCAAGGACTGCATTAGTCCTTTTGGCCACAGCATTAACCTGGGAACTCCTAATCAGCTGATTATCCACCATGACCTCAAAATCTTTTTCAGAATCACTGCTTCCAGTAAGTATGGTCTATATTCTTTGTCCTTAGACGTATACATTTACATTTAGCATTATTAATAGTGCTTAGGATTTATACCCAGCTCCACTCATGATTTTATTGACCTCTATCATCCCCCCCAACCCTTAGTCATCTTTTTCTTTATGCATATGCCACAGCCTTTATTAAAATTAAATGTTGCATTCTACAAGTTAAATGGACAGATAGGAATTAATTTTGTCGTCAACTCCCCCGCCACACCCTCCCCCCAAGGAAATACTTTCATCCCTTCCCTTCTTCAAAGACAAGCCTGCTTTTTATATTGTGTTGGGGTGAAGGATTTTGATGAAATGGAGGAATCACCTTTAGGTTGAAAAGAGCAAGTGGTCAATGGATTGACTTATGTGCTGCCATGACACTGAGGATCAAGTTACACCCATATGATATTATGCTGTGATCAAATTCAGACCCCAGCATTAACGAGTACAATGCATTTTGGAGTCAATGGAATCTTTACCACACACCAAATTGAGCACCAGAAGGGTGCTCAAGCAAGGTTATTTTTAATTGTACTCCCTCCTATTAGTTGTTTTTCCCTACTGCACATCCTCTTTTGTACGTAGCCCCCTCAGATTGCAATTACACACTGTCGCAGACTGCCTGATTGGTCCAAATTATACTGAGCAAGTTTCACTTATTTCACCACCGGCTTACATTGGATACGCAACTTGCACTATCTGGCCCAGTGATTTCCCTACAAGTTGCACCCAATTTGCTGTCGGTAGCACCCGACTGAGTTCGGCCCTCCAGCATTGATGCTGCTCTCCTGAGCAGCACCTTTGCATTTTTTCACAACTGTATTTAGCATGGGGCAGTGTAACCTCTGTTGCCTCACAATCTCTGTGGGTGAAATCTGCCTGCCATTACTACAGTGGCTGTACAGCTGTAAGTGTAAAACTCTCTGCACCGCCACCACCACGCTTAGAGCTTGACAACTGCACTCTTAGCAAGAGGCTGACATCACTGAAAAATGGTTGTGACAGCCAGCAGGGCTGCAGAATGACAATACCCAGTACTACATGTAACTTTAGAGCCCTTGTGGCCAAGAGGGAGTTTGCTTTGCAGGCAGCTTTGCCAAGAGATGGCGCACACAGGAACACTTTTTTACCCCATCTGTTTTAAACCTTCCAGAGTGAACACACACCCCCACAGGAAAAGTACAATGGATATAACAAAGGGAGATATTTATTTATCTAGAGGGATGAGAGGAGGAAAAAAACAACAAGGGGAAATGTAGGGGGAGCAGTAGAACAGGGTTGCATTTAAACTAAGGCCCTACAGGCCCAGTGGTAGCACAGTCTGAAAGGGCAGACACTGAGCAATGTGTTTGCACACAGAGTTCAGGAGTCCTGAGCAAAGGTTTAGATTAGTGCTGAGTTTTGGGTGCTTCTGGTTGTTCTTGGCACCAGTAAATTTTGTTTAAACAAACCCTTTGGTGCCCTTTTTTGCTGCTCTCTGCAAAGCCACAACCTTCCCACTTAACTAGCAGCCTGTCTCCTTATTTCCAATGCAAGTTACAAGCCCCAGTACTCACAGCCCCATGCAGCTTTGGGCAGCAGTGATGCTGGGTTTAGTTTTGGTCTGTCCTTCTCAGGCAATTTCTTCCTGGCACAGTGCTTTTTTTGGCTTTTGTTTTGGGATGTTTTTGATTGGCCACCCTGCCCTTCCCAGGCTTCAGGCAGGTTTTTTTGTTTTAAACTTTGTTTAGGGCCTCCCTGCTGCAGCCCTTCTTTTTTGGGGCTTTAGAGCCACACCCCCAAGGTCAGTTTTGTTTTTTTACTGCTTCCCCTCCCCAATAGGAAAAAGATTTAAAGGGGCCATGTTTTTTAAACCTCAAAGGGTTACAGAATGTACAATAATGAAGGAAGCTGTGCTTCTGGGGTCAGGGGGGACTAATAGCCAGGAGATATGTGCTTTTTCTGTTTCTCTGGTGTAAAGTATGTATGTGGTTGTTTACCAAATTTTTCTAACAAAACAGTCTAATGGTTTCCCTTAATTACAAAAATGCTTTATAGTAATTATTATTTGCAGTCTCTCTTCCATAAATTTTATGTTCTATAGTACATAATCCCCCTTTTGTTTGCTGAAATACAAATTCAAGTAGTAATACTAAACCAAGAGCTGTTTGTAAATTATCTAATTTAACTGTTAGTACTTCAATTATAAATCCAGAAACCTCAGATTCTCAACAATTCTTCTGTGACACAAATAGCCTAAAATTGATCTGTGGCAGGGTCTGTACTACTCACCAATTAGCAGTACCTCCTTAGGGCTCATCTGGGGAACTGGCTCTGCAACCCCCTGGTCTGATTCCCTCTCCTGCAGTTACTCAGGCCATCATTCCCCTCATTTACTCTGGGGCTTCTCCTATGCTGAGAGCTGCAGCACTTTCCTCTTCATAGCCTAGTCCTTCGGCCAAGTCCCATTAACGTTCTCCCCACTTCCAGGGGATCCTCAAAGTCTCTACGCCAGGTTCCAGTCCATGAAGCCTGATCTTAGCAGCTCTGGGCTTTTATTCTTCCAGCCCTTACCACTTCCTCTTCTGTCCTTACAGCTGCCCACTGTCACCCCTTGTATCAGGAAGTATATCTGCAGGTTTCCCCCTTACAGCCTACCACTCTTTATAGCTCCCGCCCAGCTACTCTCCTAGGTGGACTTCATCAGCAATTAGGCCCTAGCATGCTCTGGGTTTCATCCAGGTGCAGCCTAAATTTAATTGGCCTAATTTACGCCTTCAGGACTTGGGGGGTGGGGGAGGTGCGGGACTCGCCGTCACATGATCCTTTTCCCATTTTGGATTCTGTATTAAAACAGGCAAAATACTGCAGCCATCTTTTAATGCTTTTTAACATATTGTGTTTTCTCCCACTGACGTCAATGGGAATAGAATTGGGCCATGCAGCAGCAGATATATATTATATTGTGTGGTACTCATCTAAGCTTTCCTCTCATTTCCTAACTTTTGAATGTATAAAATTTCCCTATATGAGTAAATGTTTTCTTTCTGTACATTTACATAAGTTTGGAATGGTATTGCTTTTAAAATGTAAATATGTTCAGAAACTATCAAATTCCCATCTACTGGGCACCTTGTTTTAAAGCAAACAGCAATAGCAATAAAAATATAAAGAAATGAAGACAAATGGGGTATGGGAGGAGAAGCCTTTCCAAAAAGCAACATCGATGCAAGATTTGGTAATCACTTTCAAACATGAAATTTCCCCTTTCAATTAACTTTCCTTTATAACATGATGATGGACATGATATAAAAACCTGAACAAACAGAACAGAATTATAAAATGGTAACTGGAGTTTTCTTTGAATAAACTCTCATTTCTTGTTCTCCTGTAGCTTTCCCTTGAGTTCCTCACTCTTCCTTTCTGTACAATCTCTCATTTCACTCCTCTTCTCTCTTTGTTATGTGATCCTTTCTCTATTATGGTTAATGCATAGTAGTCTCCACTTTATTTAAGGTTGCAAAATGGATTCCACAATAATCCCTGTTTCAAATATAATGGAATAATCCACTTTGGGGAATGAAATTTCTATGCTTGTTTCCTGCCCAATTTTTTTTTTTTGATTATTTGAGGGAGATACCTCCAGCACTGTTGAACCTGACAGTATTTTGAATATAATAATATCTTCTGTGTAAAAAGATCCACAATTTGGGGCACAGTACCTGTCTTTTTCAAGAAACCAACAGCCTTCAGGTTATGTTTTTATAATGTCTACTGACAAGAGAAATGCATATATGGTGACTAAGAGAGGACTTTGGTTGGAGTTGTGTGCTCTTGCAGATAATTTGCTGAAAGAATAATTTTTTCAATACACCTTCATTTCTGTTACCTCATCTGCAAAACAGAACTCCCTAATTCTTATTCACCTTTGTGAAGCACTTTCAGATCCATAAGTGAATGCACTATTATTGACAGCATGAAAAAGCTGAGAAAGAAACCAATTTCAGGATCTAGATCCCAAGTCATCAAGCCTCTTAAGCATGTACTTAACTTTAAGCATGTGCTTCAGTCCTATTCAGCAAAGCACTTAAACATGTGCTCACTTTAACTTTGAAATTTATGGGACTTTAGTATGATCTTAAGAGCTTTACAAAACTGGACCCTAATAAATACAACTCTTCTTATGGGAAAATGCTCCAGAAATATCTGTGATGTCATATCTATGCGGTTTCTCTTTCAGGGGTCTCAAGTGTTCCGTAGAACACAGCAGCTATTTGAAATATCTTCTAACAGAGTCTAATAATCAAAGTTTGATATTTTACAACAGTATTATTTGAACGACTATAAGTGTGAGAACTTTTAGTAGCAGAATGACTTCACCTGAAGGCAAGTTTCAATCTTAGACATTTCCCCTAGGAATAGTAATACTTTTACAGAATCATGAAAATAAAATAAAGGACTTAAGTTTGGACACACACACTAGAAAACAAAGAATCTGGAATATATTACAAAAGTACTTTGCACCAAAAGGCTTGAATCTTGTTCCCTCTAAATGCTAAAGCTTTGAATTAAGTAAATCCTCAAGAACCAGTTAAACTAGAAACAGTATGACAGATTCCTCTTAAGAAAATTGATGGCAAATAAATGGAGTAAATAACTTCATTCATTATGAGAAATATGATCTTGAAAGTTAGTTGATCAGCTGTTCTATGACAAGGCTTTAAAGTAAGGACCCAATCCTGAAATTGAGGTCAATGTGAGTCAGGAGTAGCTCCAGCAATTTTGGTGTTACACTGGCACAAAATAAGTGGGATCAGGCTACACCAGGCACAGAGTCAGCATTTAATGTGCATTGCTTACAATGCCTATATGGGCAGTTCAGAAATAAGTCATTATTACGAAGAGTTTTAACCTTCTGTAGGATGAGCCAGTTGGCAACGGTCTATACTGGAGGGCATCAGCCTTCAGCCTTTGCCCTACCATTGAGCATAGCCTGTTATTTTATTCCAACAACAGCAGTGATAGCTGTGAGCAGATATGGTCAAACTGCAGGATCCTCTCACGGCTCTGCTGATTCATTAGCTGGCTCAGTATGATTCATGGTGTGTAATATATTGATGCTACCCACCTCCATGTGTTACCAAAAAAAATTCTGTGTGTGAATGTCTGCCCTGGTTTGTGTTGTATGAGCGGACTGTATTTTTGGCAGCAGCAGATCTCATCAAGCAATGGGTGGCAGTTGTGTATTAGAGGGTGCACTAGTAGCTAACTCTCCTCAAAGACCCCTAACCACGTCACAGTTCACAAAGTGATCAAATTTTGCCTGCCAGTGAAAAATGAATCAGAAAGTCTGCTAACGAGCCCATCCGTTCAGCTAGAAAACTTAGACTGCTTTGAGCAGAGGAGCCAATGGAGAACATAAAAACTGTTCAAACTACAAAATAACAGCTCATTTAAAATCCCACCCAAAACAAATCCCAGATATAACCCCTTGAAGTTTGGTGGTACATATTCAATTCAACGCAGAATAATTTAGCTATGCAGCTTCCAATCAGCAATTTAACATTAATGACTGTCCTGGGACCAAGTACTCTTCCAGTACCAGATCCAATGCCCACAGAACTCAGTGCGAGTCTTTCCCTTCATTTCAGTGGACTTCAGATCAGGCCCACATCTACAATGGCCTAAACATCCAGGACTTCTTAAAATTTGTTTAAGGCAAAACATTCAGGAAGAGCTTTTTTGAAGCAGAAAACCTGACTGAAATCTTGGATCAAAGAGCACTTTTGGGAGGAGGCGAGGAAAGGGCAAATATCACCCAGTTTAATTTGGATAAGCATCTAAAAGTTTCCAGAGGCATTGATCACAAAATCTTATACAAGGATAATTCTTGACGAACTTTTATTAAAATGCTTCAGAGCATTTACATTTTTATCGCCTATTTTGTTTTAATGTATAGTACTTTTAGCTGTGTTCTAATCTATCAAATTCTCCACGGATTTGCTGAGACTTTCCACTTAGGTAGTTCTGCTCTTAAATCTGAAAGGTCAGGCAAATCCTCTCAAATCCTCTACCAACTTTAAACTCCTCAAATTCTGTTAAATTATTAAATTCCCTTCAATGCATTCCTTAAATGCATAACACTGACTGTTACTAACTCTGTAAGTGTAATTTTCCTTTAATGTAATGTGGAGATAAGAACCTCGTTAAGGCTTGTTTTTATTGTTGGTAGACTTTGTTAAACTTGGGATGTTGACTCCAGAGAAGCTTTGACAAGATCTGTTAACTCTCTTGTTGTTTAAGGATGAGTCTGTCTTGAGGACTATCTGACTCAGCAGATATTTAAATGTGCCCATCACAATTATGCCTGGTCACTAATAATATTACAGAAGGATTGAAGGCTAGTGGGTGTAACAAGATATAAGTTATTTTGTTTCTCTTATTCTCTTGTTTCACATGAGGTTAAAACATTAGTGTGAAATTGGGAAAAGAAAGGCTCAGATAATAATGGTTCCAGAGCATACTTTTTAAACAGTGATGGTAATTAACAACCGGAAGAATTTACCAAGGGATAGGTGGATTCGCCATCAAGTGTAGTCTGTAAAGTATGTCTCTCTAAAAGATACAATAAAAGTTCGTTGGTTTGGTAAAAAAAAATTGCTGGGTAAAATTCTATGACTTGTGTTATGCCAAGTCACAGTTGATCATAAAGGTCCCTTCTAGTTAAACCTTGTGAATCTTTGCGTAATGATTCAGCCTGTTACACATGAGCCACTTGAGTTCAAGGAAGGCCTTTCATTATTTCAGGCCTGGAACCTACTGTGAGAAGTTCATGAAAGTTAACACACAGAAGGTTCGTTATTTAACTCCGAGCAACAGTGATCAGGCCTATTATACAATTAAGTGCCAGCGTTTCCTTTCTTTATACCACACCAAAAAGTGGGTCCCTAGATGAGTTTATTTCAAAGTGGACAAATGGAGGTGCCTGAAAGAGGTGTCACCTATTTTGGAAGAGACTTCCTGAAAAGTGGGATGGATTGGGTTTAAGAGAAAAGAGAGAGCTGAGAACAAAGTCATACCCTATGGTTTTGTCTCAAGCCCTCACACAGTTGTTTATTATGCACACAACTCCAGTGGGTGGAAGAAACCTTCATTTTCAAAGGGATTTTGCATGCTCAACTTGAGAAACGTAAAGGGGCTGGATTTTCAGAGGGCCAATGCTCACTCTAAAAAGCGTCACCCCCAAAATTGATCCAGTATCAGTCGCTTCTGGAAGTTTGGGCCAAGAAGACTGGGCTTTGAGGCAATGCAAAATAAAGCAAGGGCACATAAGTATTGGACAGAGTTGTGCAGGGCTTTGAAGTCAGAGGCAAGAAGCATGAACTTTAAATCAGTGGAGTTACTTGGATTTACATGAATGGAAGTGAGAATAGAATCTGGCTCTTTCTCTTTTTGACTGTTGTATTCCAAAGGGGGTCATTCTTTGCATTCCTGTTGAAGCCATGTTACGAAAAACACATCCATTATTGGTGTGAGGGTTAGTTTTCATTATCCAAGACAAGCAAGGAAGTGTTTAAATCTCAACTCTGGTGCATAGAGTTTGTTTTTAGTTAAAGACAAGCCAGCTAGTTTTGTAGCACTCTAGCGTAATCTTGGTTGTTCACAGCAGGCTTCAGAATTTGTCATAAGATCAAGTGTTTAGCAGACATGGGGCTGAGGTATCTGGGAGGTCTGTCTGTTCACTTACATGACTCCTACCACCATAAAATGTGAGCATCTCCCAAGTAAAAATAAAAATAACAATTTCGGTTTGTCTTTCTCCCCCTTCTCCAGCCTGTTGGAAAGGTAACTTGATTACTTTACAAGAGTTGGAAGGGTGCATATTCATGGTGGTAAACCTGGCTATTGTGTTTGAGGAGATGCTTTTTATCTAGCCTCCTGTTTTGCCTTTTCTGCCTCAAGACTTTAACAACCCCTTTTGATCTACCTATGCATTCAGGCAGGGTAATATCACACAGGTATGCTAAGGGCATGAGTCTTGTAAATATCAGTTGGTCCAACTCTCTACTGTTCATTACAGCAGCCTCATGATGTATTTCATTTAAAATATAAGACTATAAACTCTTTGGGGCAGGGAATGCGTTTGTCTTCTGTGACGTGCCTGGCATGCCCTTTGCTCCTATAAAATACTTTGGCTATGGCTACACTACGAGGCTTTTAGCGACACAGCTGTGCTGCTAAAAGGCACGCAGTGTAGCTGCTGTTTGTCAGCAGGAGAGAGCTCTCCTGCCGACAAAAAACTTCCACCCCCATGAGCGGCAGCAGCTTTGTTGGCAGGAGAGCGTTCCTGCTGACAAAGCGCTGTTCACCCTGGTGCTTTTCATCGGTAAATCTTTTGTCGTTCGGCAGCGTGTGGTTTTTTAACACCCTTAAATGACAAAAGTTTTGCCGATTAAGTGCCAGTGTAGACAAAGTCTTTGTCCTGAACTGCTGTCATTAGATCAATCCATACTGACTGTTAATCCTCATTTCCCTGAAATTTTGGCTGCTAGTGAGAATCACAGTCAAAGGAGACATCATAGGCCCCTTTTTAGACATAACAAACTTGTTTCAGGAGCAAGTTTCAAACTTCAAAGCAATAAAGTATTAAAGAATCCTCAGATCTGTGGCTTTGCATCTGCTTTATTGTGTTGCTTTATCATTAGATAAACTCATTCATTCTCTTGAACAAAACATGTTGAACTTTTCCTCCCATGGTGCCTTCTGGCTTTACTCTCATACGCATGATAACTCTTATATTCTGACTGAGAGCAAGGAAAAGTAAAAACACTACTCACCAACTCAAAATAACTAGGAGTAGGAAGAGCACTACTGTGAACTTGGTATATTGTATAGCTGAAACTGACACCTGCTTCTTAAACCGTAAACCACATGTTCTTGATCCATCTGGATTTGCTTTGATTCCTGATGGGCAGATAACATTGCTGAAAGGAATCATGTGTTAAAACAGAGCACAGTAAATGTGTCCAGTCACCAACATAGAGCTTTAAACAGTCAGCTTAAATATAACACACTGAAAGCTTGTCTTCATGCTGGTTAAGAAGAGATTCCTGTTAGTTTCCGAAGACCTTTTCCCTTTCAGCAATATGATATAAAAACCTCAGCTTCTCAGTCAAACAGTATGTCCATCTATCTTTATTACAGCAAAAACTGACAAGTAAAACATGCTGTAGTATCCTTTTGGTTCTTTATCACATCACCAATGAGGAAGGAGTTTACAGTGAATAGATGCCTGCCCCTCAAATCCAGCCATTGTACATGACATAACTGTAAGCAGTAAACTCGACTCCATTGAGCATGCTGTAACTAAATGCAAACTCTTGTGAGAGCACCTCCTTTGCAGAAGGCATTTGCTTCTGTTTATGCCCTTTGGACCATTGCATCCTTTATTTATACATAGTGGTGTGGTGGTGTGATGTTTCACTCAATATTCATTATGAAAATATGCTTCTGATATGAATATAACATAACTGAAGTATACTCTAGGCAAGATGGCTCATGTGAGATATCATTGGAAAGGATATGATTTACTGAATGTGATTATCCAATTTGTATGCCTGTATCATTTCTGTATCTGAAGTTAGGAATATTAACTATGTATCTGTATTTCAAATGTGTTACTTTGGGTGTCACCCCCAACCGGCCCTTCAGGTACAACAATGGAAAAGCCAGACAGGGCTAATCGGCCATTAGCAGAGATAATAGACCAGGGGTTCTCAAACTGGGGGTCGGGACCCCTCAGGAGTTCATGAGGTTATTACATGGGGGAATTGCGAGCTGTCAGCCTCCACCCCAAACCCCGCTTTGTCTCCAGCATTTATAATGGCGTTAAATATATAAAAAAGTGTTTTTAATTTATAAAACTGAACTCAGGGGAGAAGGGTTGAACCCAAGCTGGAAGGGTGTCTAGCTTGTGAGTAACAATACCTGAGGTCTCAAGAGGGAGACCAGTGCAGCTGCCTTTCCAGACTTTCTGTAATCTGCCCGCAACAATATCTAGGATGAGAAATTACTGTTTGTAACCAATTTCTTTAGCGAAACAAGCTTACTTTGCGTGTTTGGTTTCGTTTGCTTAGTAATCTGCTTTGTTCTGTCTGTTGTCTCTTATTTTCACTTAAAGCCCACCTTTGGTAGTTAATAAACTCATTTATTGTTTATAGTAAAACCCAGTTTATGCACTTTCTAACTGTGGGGCAAGAAGTGTGCACATTGAGGAAGAGGGTGGTTTTTATGAGCTTGCACTGTGCAGATTTTCTATATAGCACAAGACAGCATTATTTTGGGTTTACCTCCCAAAAAGGAGAGTGCACTGGAGTGCTGGGGGAGTCCTCTCACAGAGAGCTGACTTCAGTCTGTGGCTGCACCCGGGTCTGGCCAGTTCTTGGTGTAATTTAGAGCCGTCCTAACTGTGCTGATTTTCACCCAGCTGTCCCGGGCCCCAAATGGCCATTACAGCAGAGGGTAGCTGGGGTGCAGAAACATGCCAGCCCTGCCCCTTTTCTGTGGTCATGCTCACCGCAAAGGTAATCATCAGGGAGCTGGATCTGCTGATTTTCCTGCTGACTTCCACCACCACAGCAGTTCAAATCAGCCATGGACTAGTACCTAGCCCTAGATCCAAGCCCGGACTACTACCTAGCCCTAGATCGAAGCCCTTCAGCACTCTTGACAAAGTTCAGATCTGAATCTCAGCTTTGTCACTCAACCTCATCTCTAGTTGTAAAGTTATTTTCTAGTAGAAAGGAGCCTTTTCCTTAATCTAGGAAGAGAAAATATAATTTAGGAAACTGGAAAGTATTGTTTCAAGTTATTTGAGAATGTTCAATGCTGAATACCACTTGCAGAAGCTAGGGGGCTTGCATGTTACAAAATGATTATTTAATGACTCCTAATCCATGTGTCTTGGATGTCTCTCCTGAGGAATTAGTTTTAAATGGTGTAACACTGGCAAGATGTGGTGTTAGATGTCAAATCATTGTAATAGCTACAGTTTTGGATCAGCCAACATGAAATTTCAGCAGTCAGTTGCTGGAATGTATGCATCTATTTAATCACTGCTGGACTTGATTCATGGTTGTAGAGCAAAACAAAATAAAAAAAAAGTAGGAAGAACCTTTCAGTGCCAAGTATTACTCTTTTATTAATTAAACTGGAAACCAAATATTTATCTTCCCACTTTTTAATATCCAATTCAATTTAGCTCTTGCCAACAGAACTGGCCACATGCCTATCTGTAATTGATATCAAATCACTACCTACTTTAAAACAGCTTTTATAGCTCACAGAAGAATATCATGTAGCTTTTACCACAGACATACAAAACAACCTCAAGGCAGCAAGTCTTGTAGGCAACATTTTAAAAGAATCATAATTTTATTTTAGAAACAGCTATAATCCTATGCAATACATACAACATTATAACAAATTATTGATTGTAGAAACAGTGCTAGTGTAAAGCAATGTTTCCATTTAGAAAGGCAATTATCAGAATATTTTGTTTTATAAATAATGACTGCAGAAAGTACACTGAATGAATAGCGGGTACCTAAGATCCTGACAAATACTCCTCTGGGCCCTGATTCAGGAAAACACATAAGCATGAGTACAATTCCAATGGACCTTAACCACATGCTTGAAGCTAAGCATGTATTTAAGGACTACTGAATCAAGTCTCTGGTTTTGCTTTTTTTTTTTTTTTTAATTGGGCTGAAGAAAGTCCTAGTCCTCACTTCTGTTCCCTGGGCCACGGCGGAGAAATGCTCTGTGTAGCTACGTAGGTCAGAAAGTGGCTCAGTATTTTTCGTTTCCATGCTCTTTTCTGATCTATCACTGCATTCTTTGTCATTTGTCCACCCAGTCACCAGCACACCCTATTCTCTGGCTCCTACCATCTGTAATAGCCTTTAGAGCAGAGGTGGGCAAACTACGGCCCGCGGGACCGTCCTGCCCGGCCCCTGAGCTCCTGACCCAGATGGCTCGTCCCCGGCCCCTCCCCCACTGTTCCTCCTCCCACGCAGCCATGCAGCCACGAAGGCGGTGGGGCTGCGAGCTCCTGCCGCTCTGAGCAGCATGGTAAGGGGGTGGTGGTGGCGCGCGCGCATGGGCGGTGGCAGGGGGTTGGGTATGGGGTCCCAGGGAGCAGTCAGGGGACAGGGAGCAGGGAGCAGTTGGATGGGGTGGAGGTTCTGGGGTGGTCAGGGGTCGGGGAACAGGTGGGGTTGGATAGGTCGTGGGAGTCCCAGGGGGCCTGTCAGGGGGCGGGGGTGTGGCTAGGTCAGGACAGTCAGGGGACAAGGAGCAGAGGGGGTTGGCTGGGTTGGGAGATCTGACGGGGACAGTCGGGGCGGGAAGTGGGAAGGGGAGAATAGGGGGCAGGGGCCAGGCTGTTTGGAGGCACAGCCTTTACTAGCCGGCCCTCCATACAGTTTCACACCCCGATGTGGCCCTCGGGCCAAAAAGTTTGCCCACCCCTGCTTTAGAGAGATAAGATCTCCATTTCATTTTTTATCTCAATTAAAAAAAAACACAACTTCCCCCTTGCCTACATTTGATTTTTTTTTCTCTTTGCACCACATTGTGGCTGTCCCTGCTCAGGTAGGAGAGGGACACTCAAGGAGCCCCTCCCCCCCCCCCCCACATCTTTTGTGGAGTCTGCATGAAGGTCAATCACAAAAGCAGTCTCTGAACTCAGGAGGAGGCATAAAGGAGGTGGGACCTTGACACTACCTACCCACCCCCCATCCACACCAACCTGTTGAGCAGAACAGATATTATAACGTTTTTCCTTTGCTGTGCTAGAAAATCAAGAGGATTTTAAAAAGATGTTTTCAACGGGAGTGTCAATCGTTTTCTTTTTTAGATATTTACTCTCTGTTGAATGTGGAGACGTAAGATACGTATTCGATTGTAGCCTGGATGAATGGAGATAAGAATAGAATTTACTCCCTAGCTAAACGTGGGATCAGATTCATGCTAAAGATCAAGACTCACTTCTCTAACGGCTAAGAGCCTAACACTGTACCACTGAATTCAAGTCATATTTTGACTTCAGTGGAGGTAGGCTTGAGTTTTGGCTGCCCACATAGAACTGAGGGGTGTCATAGGGCAGCTCCAGTTGGAGTGCCTTCTACCATCACACCACAGCAGGACAGGCATGCCTCAGTTTCCCCCTTTAGTGTCTCCAGTAACTCTACTTCAGGCTCTTTTCGTAAAATAATACTCTCCTTGTAGCTGGTTTACTACAAAAACAAACATAGACTCCAAACAGTCCATCACAACAGTCCATTTTTCACCCCTGTGAAAGCTAGTGAATCATTAATTCTCAAAACATCTCATTCCTGGATGCACCACATACCACACACTGGCACCTTCAACCACACCCATGCTCTGTCAGTCCCCTCCCATCCTTGTACCAGAACAGCAACCCCAGTCTTTCCAACTGGAGTGTAGCCCCACCCTCCCAGCAGGAACACCCATAGCCTCTCTGCTGAGGAGCCTCCTTGCCAGGGCGGCATTCCTCACTCCCCCAGCCATCTCATGGTTACTCTTGGTCCAGCTCTTCAGCCCTGGAAATGTCGGCAGGTAAGCTCCTGCACTCCTCCAATACTCTCCTGCCTTCAGTCCTCTCCACCGCTGGTTCTCTGGCTTGGGAACACCAGCCAGCAAACCCCTCTTGCTGCTCCCCTGCATTCTGCCATCTCTCAGGAACCACCTTCTGCATCCTTCCATGACTCCTTCAGTCCCCTGGTCTCTGGCAACTCTCACCTGACTGAACAAGTCTACCCAGATACATTGGATTTCTTCTACCCAGTGGGTCTCTTCCCGTGGTCCTTTGTAGCCCCAAGTGATGCCCCACCTTCTTAATTGGTCAAATGGAAACACCTGCTCTGGCACAGGGGCTTTGGACCTCCTTCATTTACATGGGCCAGCCATCCTATGTCCAGGGGTTCCATCAGGTAATCTAATTTTATCATCAAAAACAAAAACTTTCCTGGTATTGAATGGAGTACAGTGAAAAGGCTGCTACTGATTTCCAAGCAGATGATGAGTGTTTATAGAATATCTTCTTTTCATTTTTGTCTGGTCTCTTGTCCCAGTTTCAGGTAATGAGATGGGTAATAACTGATGGGGGACAATGGATCAGTGTTCACAACGCAGCCCCCTGTAAGGACCCAGCAGCAGTTTGTCTGTGGTCTGGAGAAACAGATGATCCAACTAGCAGACTGAATTTGAGTATGACTACAAATCTTGGTCAAACAGGTTCCGGATGATAATTTTCTATGATGATGATAGTTCCGGCACTGAATGTTGAAGGGTTATCTGCCGCCAAGCGGGAACTTTTTGCTGTTTTGACAAAGGAAATTCTAGCTGATGTAATTTGTCTACAAGAAACTCTCATCACGCTGAATGAAGCACGTCGGTTTGAGATCATTTGTTTCAATTCATTAAGTCACCATCTTCACGAGAAACATGGTAGAGCCACATACGTCCATAGTGATATATTGGATGCTGCCCACATTGAATCTTCACCCTTTTGCAACATGATTGAAGATTGTGGGTTTCAAATGGCAAATGTATATAAGCCACTGGGTGAAACATAGGGTCCACAGGTTCTGCCAAGGCTTAAGAATCCATCAATATATGTTGGCAACCTTAATAGTCATCATAGCGAGTGGGGTTATGTGACTGCAGACCCAAACAGTGGACAATTGTTGGACTGGGCAACAAATAATGATCTTGCACTGATCCATGACCCTAAGCAGTGTGGTACCTTCCATTCAGCATGTTGGAATAGGGACTACTGCTCACACCTATGCTAGGTCACATCACCCACAGCCAGTAGCATGTACTGTACTTAATGATTTTCCACATAGCCAACATGGTCTGTCATTGAATCAGATGGGACTGTATCTTCCAATTATAAGGAGTGTACCAAAGGCTAGATGGAACTTCCAGAAGGTAGATTGGGGCTCCTTTACAGAGTACTTAGTACAGAGCATCGTAACCATCCCATTAAACATCATCTCTGTGGAAGAGGCAAACCGTCATTTCTGCTGTGCCATTTTTAAAGCTGCAAGTGCAACAATTCCACACAGCTTCCGACCAGTGTACAGTCCATGTTTGAACGAGGATTGTGCAGACCTGCTGAAGCAGTATGAGCAGTTAGGTGATCCAGAGATTGCAGACCATCTTATAGAACCATTGGATACCACTTACCAGGCTCGATGGGAGGAACTGACAGTGGACTTCATGCGGTCAAGCCAGAAAAGTTGGAGCTTCTTTCGTTGACTAGGTGCAGCTCAACATTCACGTGCAGAAAGCAGGCTGGCAGCTACTCCAAATCAGATTGCCAGTCATCTGTTGAGGGTCACCAAAGCTCCTCTTCACAGAGTTGTCAAATGACAGATACATGATGAGTGGCAGATTTCCTAAGGAGCAATCCAGCCAATACTAAGGTGGAGCCATTCACTAGTCTGGAATTTGATAAACTGTTGAGTGATTAAAAAATGGGTACAGATCCTGGATATGATCAAATTGCACTTGAATTCATGAAAATCTGGTCCTCTCTTTTGGGAGTGGCTCGTTCGGCTCTTCAGAGTTCTGGGGGAATCCGGGCTGCCTAGAATCTGGTGCCAAGCAAAGGTCATTGCCTTGGCTGAAACCTGGGAAAGATTCACACTTGCCTTTGAGCTACAGACCAATTTCGCTTCTAAGCGTCTGCTTTAAGGTGCTCGAATGTCTGATTTTGCAAAGAATTTCACCAGAGCAAGCGACTAAGATCAAAACGTGCAACAAACTGCTCGGAAAACTGGCCAGAATGACATGGGGTGCCAATGCCCAAACATTACGCACTTCAGCCTTGGCACTCTGTTGTTCAGTGGCAGAGTATTGCGCTCCAGTATGAGCTCACTTGTCTCACACAAAGATGATTTACATACAACTTAATTCCACCATGCATATTATTTCAGGCACACTTAAATCTACTCCTCTACCATGCTTTCCAGTTCTCTGCAATATTGCTCTGCCCCGTGTTCACAGAGAGGAAAGCGAAGCAAAGCTTGTGATGAAATTGCATGATATGCCTCATCTACCATTAATTAAAGACTTGTTTAATCCATCACATGGTCATCTGTGTTGGCGCCCATTGTGGATAACTTTACCAGGTAAGGGATTTACAGTAGAGGATGCATAGCGGGTTTCATGGTCTGCAGAAAAAATGACAAATAATTATCTTGTCTTGGACCCCACTCAACGTCAACCTGGGTTTGATTTACCATGAAGGCAATGGAGCCTTCTGAACCGGTTCTGTACCGGACTAGGAATTTGTGCTGCAGAAGAATTTTGGCGGTGTTTTAGAGACAATCCACTAAGTTAATGTGGGCAGCCACAAACTATGGCACATATTGTTGAGGACTGCAAAATGCTTCAACTTCCTGGAGGTCTTCATGCCTTGAACGTGGCTGATAAGAACACTGTGGCTTGGCTTGACTGGATTGCACACACCAAATAAATACTGATGGTGACTCACTGACATCTCCAAGTCTGGACTGTCATAAGGGAAAAAAGAAACGGAGTACTAAGTTAAGAATAGAAATCCCAGTACTTGCTATCTGTGGATTTAGCAGCCTTGGTCTATTCTTGCTGCTAATGCAGGAGAAGGACAAAGCAAGGAGACAGCATTTTTTTCAAAATATGATTTTGTTTAGTTAAAGTAGTAATATATGCATAAATAATTAATACAAAGTAGCACAAAACAGAAAGGGAAGACAAACGTGGGACCCTAAATGCACCTACAGCCTTCTATGCCAGTTCAAGTAGTAAACTTTGATAAATATTTGGACTATCAAATTAAATTCATGAAAGCTAAGGCTATGGATGTACAGTGAGTTCAACATGGGTTCAGAGGTTCACGTACCTGGAGTTCATTGCAGGAGTAAAGCCTTAGTGTCTGATCTGTGGAGGGATTAAAACAATGTTTTGGGGTTGTTTGGGCTTTTTTATTGTACTTTTTTCAGGGAAGAAACTAAGTCTTCCTCTTCTGGAGTGCTGCTGGAATCTGAAAAATAATGATGTCTAGCCTCGGGTTTTCTATTGTGCCCAAACCATGATATAAACAGTTTTCCTAACTAAAACAAGTTTCTTTAAGAGGGTGGACAAAATAGCCAAATTAAACTCAGATATAGCCAGGATTATAACAGGGGTCAAAAAAGAACTAGATAAATTCATGGAGGATAGGTTCATCAATGGCTATTAGCCAGGATGGGCAGGGATGGTGTCCATAGCCTCTGTTTGCCAGAAGCTGGGAATGGGCAACGGGATGGATCACTTGATGATTACCTGTTCTGTTCATTCCCTCTGGGGCACCTGGCATTGGCCACTGTCGGAAAACAGGATACTGGGCTAGATGGACTATTGGTCTGACCCAGTAGGGCCGTTATGTTCTTATGCTCTGGTCCTGGCTTCTAAAAGAGATGGGATAGCATAAACATTGGCTACAGGAGGCAACAAATATTGTCAGGCAGACATTCTTTTCTGGTTTTCAAAATATAAAGAACAAACGGCATTTTAAATTAGTTTCTGAATGTACTAAAATCTTCTAGTGGTAATTAATTAATTTGTATATTTGAACGATAAATAGCAGTGTGTTCTGTTATTTTATGTTCCAGTTTGAGAGTGAGATTATAGAAATCTCTTAAACTTCCTAAATGTACTTAGGTCTGTCTTTAGTTTTTCTTCTGTCATGGACCAGAACCCCATTGTGCAAAGTGCCATACAGAACCAAATGATGGTTGCTGTCCCAAAGAGCTTATGTTGTCTCAGTAACATCTGCAGGATTGAGTTCATTGTTCCCAGGTATCATTTCAAGAGAGAACAGGCCCACATTGACTGTGAAATTATTGTTAATTAGGTTTTAGTTTTCTAAATCTTGAATAGAAATATTGAAACTGCAGACAGAAACAAACGTAGGTTTACGGAGTCTGTCTCCTGTCTTTTACCAGAATGCTCACTTTTCAGTAAGCCTGGACCCTGATCCAGGAAAGCACTGATTACTCACTGATTAAAGTTAGTCATGTGTGCAAATGTCTAGATGAATCAGGGCCTATATCCAGAAATATGGCAAAATTAATAAAGGCTGAATTCTGCCCTCCACTGTGCAAGCTGGGCTCGTCTTCAAGCTGAAGAAAATCTCCAGTGCATACATCAAGGACAGATTTTGGCTCACTCTCATCAAGCTGGGTTTTTATTCTGCACTCATCACTGAAGCCTCATGAGTATTAAATGATAAAGCAGCATCTCTCTCATAGCTACCAGATTGGGAGGAGTTATTTGTTTTGAAGTGAGTTCATATTTTTAAACATCATTTTTAATTTAAAAAAAGGCTTAAAAACCAGATTTCTTTGTGTAAAACTGTTGACTTTTCTGAACTATTTGCGGTTTTGAGATTTTTTATTTAATATTAATATTTTATCAAATGTGTAGTTAGTGTTCCATTTTCCAAAATATTTATGTAAATTTATATTGCATTTATATAGCCCCTTTTATCCCAGGATCATTTACACAGGGAGATATATGGAGGAGAGAGTGCAGGAGGAAATGAGAACAAGAATATAAGTGGAGGAAAATTGTACAAGGCATTGAAGATGAAGATTCATTTTAAACTCCTAGTTTAAAAAAAAATAAACTTTTTAGCGGTCGGTTTTAATTTGGTCAAAAATGGGGTAAATCAAAACAGATCCATGCTTCTGAATCCTGCATCTTTGCTGCTTTTGTACAGAGCACTGCAGGATATTTTGAGTGGTTCAGATTAAAGGAGGCAAGTATTGTGGCAATCCAAGTTACAATGCTCCTCACCAGCAGTCAAAAATATAACCAGAGTTGATTGGTGCAGCCGGGATAAACCAACTGAAAAAAAAAAAGTATGGGGGCCCCTTAAGCACTATCTGCTCTTCTTTGAGTAGTTTTGCGATACAAAACTTTTCCAAAAGACCAAAACCACAAACCTACACACCCTTCAGCCTGTCTAAACCCCCTGTTTAGTGCATGAACTCTCTTCATTATGAATTACATTCTTAGTTCCTCAGTGTAGTTCAATGTCAATCACTGACATGGAAAAGAATCTCCTTTCTCTCAAACAATATATGTCAGTCCGAGGCTGTATCTAGGTCATTCCTCTCGGGTATAGCTCCGCATCTCAGCAGACTAGAAAGAGAAACAACCCACCGCTCTACTAGAAATAATTCAGCTGACAAATATTGCAAATATTCTACATCTGTTTCATTGTTTCCTAACTATTTACAGAAAGAACTGTGGGAATAAAAACTTGAATGGCCAGCAAGCAGATTTCATAGTCTCCCTCTGCATATTAACTATGGACTTTAAATACAAAGTCCATGAACAGCATTTTTCTCTTTAATTCTGTGACTCCACATCACAGACTGTCCTCATGGTGACAAATTGTGTTGACTGTATAATCATGCATGTACTCCCAAGCTTCTGAGGATTTAAACAGATGTAGATAAAGGTAAGAATCAAATTCGGAAGCAACAACAACAATAGTAATAAATTAGATCTTATATATCAGTTTCCATACATCTCAAAACACCTTGTAAAGCAGCTAAGTATTATTACCCCCATTTTACACAGTAGGAAAGAGACTTGAGAGGGGACATAATTTGCCCAAGGTCACCAAACAGGCCATTATCCAATCACTTTTGCTGGTATCCGATACAGTTCTCACTCTTTTTTGCACAGGGTGCACACTGCATGGAAACTAGACACTTTTTGTTTTTCCTTGGGGGTTTTTTGTAGTCACAATTGACATGTGCTCTAGGTGTTTGTCTTGCAGACAATCTTACTGCTGAACCGAAGGCTCAGTCCTTTGTCAATTAAGCCACCCCCTGCTCCTCTGTACTCAGGAGAAGTTCAGGAGCAGAGCAGCTGGTGGCCACAGGAGCTGACAATTCAACAACTGGCGGAGGAAGGAGCGGAGATGCGGAGAAACCTCAGAGGGAGAAAGCTAAGTTTCAGGGAAGATACTGGGTGGAAGGGTTTAATGGGCTGGAGCTCAGATTGATGACATAAAGAGGAAGGACATGATATTGGAGGAGATTTGGTGTGACAGCAGGGAAAAGTTATGGAGAAGGAGACAATGTGAGAGAGGGAGTGGACATACCATGAAAGAGAAGGCGAGCAGCGACAGAGAAAAAATTCAACAGGGGACACACAATGAAATAGGGTTGAGGGAGGACACTCCATGACATGGAAAAGAAGAGGAACAACAACAAAAAATGGGAATCTGAGTAATAATAAAAATAATTAATAAAGGAAAGGGGGTAAAGAAAAGAAAAGCAGGAAGAGAAGAGGCAGTAGAGCAAACACTAAGCAGCAAAGGAGGGAAAGGAACATGTGGAAAGAGAGAAAGCAAAGGAATAAAGAAATGGAGAATAAAGGGAAAGAGATATGGAAATGACACACATGAGATTAAAATTTGAACATTCTATTTAATTTATTCAGGTTTCTACATTTTGTTATTTTCTTTAGCAAAAAAAAAAAAATGGAGCTGACAAGGAGGAGAAGGGCCAGTCACAGTTCTAGGGAGTAGAGGGGCCTAGTGGAGAATCTTCAGAATCTACAGCCTTCGGCTTATGGCATCACATGCACACTCCAAACCATGCTCTATTCCCCCAACTTTGGCCCCAGTGGTTAATATATGCCCCACAAGATGTGAGACCAATCAAGGTATCATAATCCTGCATAATTTTTATTGGAACTCAAAAATGGCTGAATGTTAACATCTGAAACGTTCTCATGATTCCTCATCAATAAGGAAAGAGATTCCAGGCTAATTTTGAACATAAAATAATAAAACAAGCTGAGTTAGACAGGACAGACAAATCATTTTTATGTATATCAAGCATGACAGTTTTGCTAAGTTAAATTGCTCTTTGCATAACTATGGGCTGCTGTAACTGCAACATATCATTAACGGATAGTTACACAGTGGGTTTCTGGGGAGTTCTAGATCACTGGTTTACAACCTGTCGTCTGCAGACCCTTGGGGGGCTACAGACTATGTCTAAAATTTCCAAAGGGGTCTGCACCTCTATTTGAAATTTTTAGGAGTCAGCAAATGAAAAAAGATTGAACACCACTGTTCTAGATACATATATGCATTTGACAAAGTGCAATTGTCAGGCATGTATGTATCTATCTCCTGTTTTGGTCCCTTTATTTTTTCTCATGTTTGGTTTCTTTCCTTTTTTAATTTTAACAAAATCTACTTTAATGCAAATTCAAAAGTCGAGGGGCTTGACTCACCCGTACAAGGATCTGTGCACAAACTTACAGTTTAACAAGCCCCTGAGAAGCTTCACTTTTGCATTTCATGAGTCACTTGAGGGTTTAAAATTGTGACCTTCACACTGAGTGAACATGATGTTGTGTATTTTGTGGTGAGATTTCCGAAAGCGCTCAGCAATTACCTGACTCCTCTGCTCCTGCTGAAGAAGTTGGTGAGAGTTTTACCATTGACCTTCAATGGGAGCAGAGTTAAGCCAGTGCTGAGCACTTTGGCAAATCCCACCCTCAATAGTATATAGAATCTCTGTGGCTGTTCAGGTGCGCAGGGCCATGGGAGTTATGGGGAGAACCTTCCTGGGCTATTTCTGCAGGGTACACAAACTCCACAAAGAAAAGGAGTTCTTTGTACAACTGATGTAACAGGGAAGTGGTGGAAGGAGATTTTGGACCATACCATCCATGAAATTGTGCCAACATGGAGGAATGTTAGACCAGGCACTGCTTGGAGCAAAGACCAAGGAGAGACCGTGACCAGTAAATCCTGAACATACTATATAAGGTATATTAGTCGATACATTAGACTAGTGTGTTAGACTATCATAAGTACACCTATGTGTGCAATTAAAACTTGGCAAGTCCAATGCAGAAAAGTAAAAAAAAACTTTGCATTTTCAGGTGCCAATCTGAATCTTAGCTCTGTTTATAATATTTCCTGCCATATTAATCTTTTCAGTGCATACAATGTTGGTGGCAATTTGACAATTTAAAAACTAAACAGAGAAGAATGTACTGAGCAAGGTTAATTTCGTGCTTTTCCCCTTCTTTCTGGTTGTCAAATGGGGTCTGATCCAGTTCTCTTTGAAGGCAATGGAAAGATTCCTCTTGACCCCAGTGAGGTTTCAAATATCCCTACCTGGTTCCCATGGGTGTCAGTGCACCGCTGAGGGTTTGAATTACTTTGCCCACAGATGGGTTGGCACAAAGGTAATCTGTGCCAGATTCTTCCTAGGGATGAGGTCTGTGAAATCTTGAGACCCAGAACAGCTGCTATTGCTACTGCTGACAAACAGTTGGAGTAGCTATGGCCTGTACTGTGCCTGACTAAAGAGAGGATTTTGCCAAGTTAGTTGCTCTTCTATCCTTCCTATGTACTTGATAGTCCCTAGCTATCCTGTCATGGTGTGTGAGTTCTGCCAGGTCATGGGGAAGATGTGAATGTCTGAAATGTGGATCCATTAGCATTGCAGGCACATAGCTTGTCAATTTGAGCATCCATTGGCTCTTTTCCTTATTGTGCAAGGGTAGATCTGTATTGTGATGGGTGTTTCACATACACTGTATCTCATTAAAATGTTCTTTTGAATATTATGAATAATATAATTGTCCTCTAGCACCCACTTACCTCTCTTCCTTCCATTCCTTCCTGGAGACTCACTTTTGTTGTGACACTTACAAGTAATCAGTCAACTAACGATGGGCACGTCAGGAGCAAGAAGCCCAAGAAGACGTTTAAATGATTTCGAAGCACACAGTGGTGCACGCCATCAGCCTGCATAACTATCTAAACTTATTACTGTTGCCTTCATTTTCCCTTTCCCACTTCCATCCTGTGGCTTATCACACTCATGACTCACGTCTTGTCTTAAATTAGACTGTAAGCACTTCAGGACCAGGATGGTGTCTTTTTATGTCATTGTGCAGCACCCAGTACAATAGGGCTTTGATCCTGATGGGGATCTGGAAGCACTTAGATGCTAACAAGGTAACTCACGGTGGATGACTCAGCACACATCTCTTGCGGTGGTTTCAAATCGAGCAAGACTCTTGTATAACTATTACATCCATTGCCACTGACCTGGGAATAGGGTGCATGATCATGCACACATTAGTTCTCTTCATAAAGGTAGGTAAGATAAGTAAGGTGGAATTCCCTTTCATCGTGTCATCTTATAACGTGTACATAGCTTTTTACAGTTTCCCAGTGCACAGGGTAAATGGAATATTCACAGCCTAGAGAGCATGAATACAATGTTTCAAACTTTTCTGGCCATTGAAACCATTTTCTATCTGTTCCATTCTCTTCCCAGAAAGCTATGAAGCATAAGAGTGAAACCTTCCACATTTATTATATAACTCTCACTTACATTAGTGTAAATCAGGAATAACTTCCTGAAGTCAGTGGAGTTACACTAGTCTAAAACCTGTGTGAGAAGAAATTCAGGCCTACCATCCTTAAATGCTTTTAAGAACATTCAGGCCATTGTTAATAGAATTGATAAATAGTAAAAACCATTCATGAATATTTTAATAAATAAAAGCACCAAGTTCAATTCCCTATGATTCATATTATTCAGGCAACCAGCAGGTGTTCATAAAAATGCTCATAAAATCCCAAAAGTTTCATGAACTTGAACATGAATTATTATTCTTTATTTGTTGTTAATGATTCTCTTGTTTAAAATGTTTCAGTCATCCAATCAGGAGATAGAAACAATACCATGTGACATAGGTGACCACCCATACTGTGTGCAGTCACTATGCATGCTGTGAATAGTTGAAATGCATTTGTTAACAACTCAGTCAGAAAATTATTCTTCCAAATGTTTTGGTGATACTTATGAATGACAAGTTTTATATGGCTGAAACTTTGCTAAGCAATTGATCAATCTCTTAGATCTCTCACTGCTCATTGGGTTTTGGCATTTGAAGAAAATTTGGGATCAGATCACAGACAATTTGCTAATCAAAAATGGGCAAAATTCATAGTGAATATGATTTGTAATGAATTATTTTGAGAATATTTAATTGTCAGAAAGAACATTCTGTATCATTGTCAGGGTTTTCTCCCCACTCTGAACTTTAGGGTACAGATGTGGGAACCAGCATGAAAGACCCCCTAAGCTTATTTTTACCAGCTTAGGGTAAAACTTCCCCAAGGCACACACTTTTTGCCCTTGGAGGGTACGCTGCCACCACCAAGTGATTTAATAAAGAATCAGGGAAAGGACCACTTGGAGTTCCTATTCCCCCAAAATATTCCCCAAGCTCTTACACCCCCTTTCCTGGGGAGGCTTGAGAATAATATCCTAACCAATTGGTTACAAAGTGATCACAGATCCAAACCCCTGGGTCTTAGGACCATAGAGAAATCAGTCAGGCTTTTAAAAGAAACAGAACTTTATTGAAGAAAAAAGGTAAAAGAAGCACCTCTGTAAAATTAGAAGGGAAGCTAATCTCACAGGGCAATCAGATTTAAAACACAGAGGATTTCCCTCTGGACAAAAACTTTAAAGTTACAAAAAGAAAACTAGGAATACACCTTTCTCTCAGCACAGAGAAAATTACAAGCCAAAACAAAAGTAAACTAATGCGTTTCCTTGCTAGCACTTACTAATTCTAATGGAGTTGGATTGCTTGCTTTCTTGATCTCTCTTCGGGAAGCACACAGAACAGACAGACAAAAGCCTTCCCCCCCCCCCCCATTTGAAAGTATCTTGTCCCCTTATTGGTCCTTTTGGTCAGGTGCCAGCCAGGTTACCTGAGCTTCTTAACCCTTTACAGGTAAAAGGATATTGGTAAAATATCTTTACTGGTAAAAGGCCAGGAGGGATTTCATAGTTCTGTATACAGGAAGGTTGTTACCCGTCCCTTTATATTTATGACAATCATGTACTCAGTCTTTGTGAAGAAAGCCACTTTCTGATCTATGTATCAAGACTGTGATCCAGCCTTTTAGCCACGTAAGACTTGTTAAAGGCAACAAGGCTTTTGTGCTCTAAATGCAAATGCTTTCAGTGGATAATGAATACATGCAAAGCCAACAAGCAGTAAGAGACATATAAGATTGCCCAATTTTTTAATCCACATCAGTGGTGAAATGCACTGCTCTCCCCTCAGCTTCTCTAAGTGCCTCCATGATAAAGACTAAGAAAAACACCTGGAAGGAATGTTCTACTGTACTTTGCACACTGAAGGACTGATCATAATCTGGTATTTTCTACAATAGAAGTAATGAGGAATTTTGGGGGAAGGTGACAAATGCTACCCTCCTCCATTACCATGACTATTTAAGTGCCTCTGAAATGAAAGAGCTTTGTGTAGCTCACAATCTTGTCTCTCTCACCAGCAGAAGTTGGTCCAGTAAAAAGACCCAATAAAACATATTACCTTCCTCACCTTGTTTCTCTAATATTGACACAGCTACAGCAACACTGCCTACATGATATTAACATTCATTTGAGGCTCACAGCTAACTGATTTGTTGTTCTTTTCCTTGTGAAATGTTTTCCATCCAATAAAATGAAATCTATCTGCATGTGATCAGTTCACTTAGGGTGGTCTGAGCAATAGTTTGATTTTTCTCAGAGAAGTAAATAATGAGGCTTCTGAACTTTTTGAGTAAGAAATGAACTTGCACACAACTTCAGTTCAGCTGACTGTTAGATGAATGTATTCTCATTGTTGGAAGGCATGTGACTGCCTTTTTTAGAAAAAAAATTAAGTAGGTCTGGTAAAGTAATGCATGAGCTTTTCCTCTAAATACAGGATTGTATGTAATTACCTAGAATGTTTTCTCTTCTGTCAGACTTTTTAGTCATTTTGCACGCTACTGGAAACATAACGGTAATAGTTCCTGTCATTGTTCATGGTGGAAGATTGCTTTGTAAATGATCCACCACTCTTGACTTTTTCCTGTGGCAACAAACTCTCAAAACTTGAATTTAGTGAGTAAATGTCCAAATTCAGAGTTATTTGGAGACTTGAATAAAAGTGCTCTCTGGACTGATGATTCCCATGAAATAATTCATGAGCAAATACTCATATTTATTTACAAAATTTTAAGAAATACATATACATATTTAATTCCTTTCTCTCATCTTTGGTATGTTTGCCTTCCTAGACTGGGAGCTCTTTGAGGCAGTGACTTTGAGTGAAATCCTAGCCCCACTGACTTCACTGGAGCCCCACTGACTTCATGGGATTTCACCTTGTGTGTTTCTGCATACGTGGACAGCACCTGAAACATTGTGAAAACTACCAGACAATAAATAAAAATTCAGAATAATCTTCATTGAATGTATCTCTGCATTTTAGAAAACCATTATTTATTTACACAATGCATTGCTATCATAGAAATCATACAGATGTAGGACTGGAAGGGACCTTGATAGGTCATCTAGTCCAGTCCCCTATATTGTGTCAGGACTAGGTATTATCTAGACTATCCCTGACAGGTGTTTGTCTGACCCAGTGTTCGGCAATCTGTGGCCCATGGGCTGCGTGCGGCCTGTCAGGGTAATCCACTGCCGGGCCACCAGTTTGTTTACATTTGCATGGCCGCCTGCAGCTCCTGGTGGCCGCAGTTCACCATTCCTAGGCAATGGGAGCTGCAGGAAGCGGCGGCCAGCAAGTCCCTGTGGCCCACAGGCCGCCCACCACTGGTCTAACCTGTTCCTAAAAACCTCCAACGACAGGGACTCCACAACCTCCCGAATTAATTTCTTCCAGTGCTTAGCTACCCTTACAGTTGGAAAGTTTTTCCTAATGTCTAACTAAATCTCCCTTGTGGCAATTTAAGCCCATTACTTCTCGTCTTGTCCTGAGTGGTTAAGGCGAACGATTTATCACCCTCCTCTTTACAACAACCATTTACATGAAATTTTATGTCCTTCAGTCATCTTCTCTTCTCCAGACTTAACCAACCCAGTTTTTTTCAGTCTTTCCTCATAGGTCATGTTTGTCTGTATGCATGGTGCTTTATTAATACAGGTACTCAGATACTATTATTAGTAGAAGTATTTTATTAATATTTCAGTTGTATCTAGAATCCTCAATCAGGGATCAATGTGATAGGCCCAGAACAAATGGGTAGAACCAAGTCCACTTCTACCCAGAGAGCTCAAAAATCTATGTTTATAACAAGACTCAGAAGGTGTCAAATGAGAGTAGGCTGCAGTGGGGAGCAGGTAATAGGAAACAGGGGGATATTTGAACATAAGAATGGCCATACTGGGTCAGACCAAAGGTCCATCCAGCCCAATATCCTGTCTACCAACAGTGGCCAATGCCAGGTGCCCCAGAAGGAGTGAACCCAACAGGTATGATCAAGTGATCTCTCTCCTGCCATCCATCTCCACCCTCTGACAAACAGAGGCTAGGGACACCATTCCTTTCCATTAATGGCTATTAGCCAGGATGGGTCTTAACCTCCATGAATTTATCCAGTTCTCTTTTAAACCTTGTTATAGTCCTAGCCTTCACAACCTCCTCAGGCAAGGAGTTCCACAGGTTGACTGTGTGCTGAATGAAGAAGAACTTCCTTTTATTTGTTTTAAACCTGCTGCCCATTAATTTCATTTGCATAAATTAGCTGTCTCAATGACAACGAGCACAGTATAAATAGAACAGACAAGTAAGATGACTAGAGCCCTTCCCAGTATAGACACTGATGATGAAATAGTTTTCTAATAAGTTGAGGTATACCTTAGTAGGGCCTGTAAATATACATAAGGGCTCTTTCTGGAATTCTAACATGGGTCTATAATCTCTTTTAGAGATACATAGAAGTGTGGATTGCAAATGAGTGATTCTTGGAATTACCTAAATAGTAAACCAAAGCACTTTATAATACTTCAGAGGTGTAGGCAGTGAAGATCTCATGTATCTCCTGACATGTACCAGTCCCTTTATCTATGCTGTATGTTCTGGACAATGGATAACTCTTGTGTGGTGATATGATAGACATGAGTATGTTTCCCTGCTGGGAAATGGGAGATGTGGAAACAACTTTACAGTTTGTCACACATTCCCAACTGGCTGCTTTGGGTACAGGTACACATAAACTCCAAGATGAATTCATGATCACCAGGGTATTCTGGATTAATTGTGTTACGCATTATCTTTTGACCCTCCCTGATCTTCATTGCAACCAAAGCAGAGACCTTGCAGAATTTGCACCTCATGTGAATACATTTGGTGTGCATCAAGCAGGGACCACACAACCCTTTTGGAACCAAGGGAAACTGAACTAATTTTACAATTAATGAAAAGCAACATCAGTATTAGCCTGCTGGTGGACTGCCCTGGCTGTGCACCTTTACAAGTACTGCCTGAGGTAGACGTTCACTTAGGTTAGGCTTCTGATTCACCAAATGGGTGCATTGAGACAGGAGAAGAAAAGATCCTTTTGGCTAAACCATGTTTTCTTTATTAATTACTCGGACCTCAGTGCTGAGGATCCCGTTCAAAATACCTGCCTGGACCATTTGGAAAAGGACCATTTCCTGACTAAAGGTCACTACTTACATTGTAAGCATTTTGGGGCAGGAACCATCCTATTGTTCTGTGTTCATACAGCACCTAGCACAGTGGGATTCTGCTCCATTAGTAATGCTCCGAGGCAATATCACTATACAAATGATATATTATTATTTGCTGCTCTGGATTTCTGGTCAGCAGTGGGGCTTTAATTAAAGGATTTCACTCTTAAAACACAGACAAGTATGAACCTGCCCTGAACACACTCTACGTAATCAGATCTCCATGTAATGATTTCTCCAGACAGATTTTCTGTCCTTTTCGATTTCTAATTATAATGTCTTTCTCAACACATCCTTTCAGATTTGTTCAATACATTTTCTTTTGTTTCATTACCGTGTATTCTTGTAGGTAGCAAAAGAGCTCCTGACACACTGGCACCTAAGCCCTTCTTCCTTTGCTCCAGCTGGCACAAACTTTATCCAGGCACCCTATAACCTTAGGAGTGGTACAACAAATACTTTCACACAGCTCATCACTGTGCTGTATGTGTGATCTCTTACACAATAATAGTCTATCTATGGTTAATTGATTTATTTTTCATTTGTACTGTTAGACTATCCCGCCGATCAATATCAAAACCATTGTACTTCTTTTGAACAATGTAATCACAGAGATCACCTGAAAGTGCTTGAGAGCCGTGGACAAAGCATCCTCAGCTGAAGAGATCTGCCTATGAAACGAGCACCAAGAGATTCCAGAGCCTGATCACCTTTAGGAAATGCTGCTAAAACTTCCTTTTTGCTAAAGCTTTTAAACGGGAACCAGAATGACATCCACAACATCAGCCACAGCCTCTGCCTCGCTCCCTCATCCGAAACAACACAGCAGAAAACCCTCAAGCAGAGCTTTCTATAAAATGATGGAGGAAAGAGCTAGAGCCTCCAGGAAGTTTCTGAGGGACTTTGGTATTGTTGGTCTATGTTATGTGAAAAGCGCTCAGATGCTGTGATGATGAGTAGCTGTACGAAACCTTAGATTAGATAGATAAGATTCCAATAATTCAATCCTGCATGTGGCTACTGTCTAGACAAACCATTTAGAATGGAGCCATTGCAAATACATAAGTCTATTTGAATAATGAAGAATAAATTTAGCCTTTGGATTCCTAAACTGCAAATGGGTAAGGGTATGTGTGTACAAATATTTACCACCGTATTGGTATGTGTTAAGGACATAAAATCTGCACCGCCACCACAGCATGCAAAACATCTGTTCTTATGGCAATGCAAATAACAGTCTTTAAAGTTAATTCTTCAGAATGTCTGTGAGTCTGTGCCTCTTAACAATAGTTGCAAAGAAATGCACAAGTAAATAAATAACCCTCATACAAATATTAGGTGTTGCAGTCAAAAAACATCATGGACCACAACCCAGATCTTCAAAGGCATGTAGGCACCTAACTTCCATTGATTTTAATGGGAGTTAGGTGCCTAAATATCTTTGAGAATCTACACCCAAATCCTGAAGACATTACTCCCTTATTACTGAACCCTTGCTCACTCCTAGAGGAGCCAATGGCAGTTTGCCTGACTGAGGAATGAATGAAACCTGAGGACCTGACTGGTCGCTCCTACCCTAAGAAGGATCCCTTCATGAAGTTATTCTGAAATGGTTCTGTCCAGTACCAGGTTTACAATGACGCCAACGGTGCCAGGCCCACACTCAGAAGGGGCCCCAGCGCCTGGACTGTGGTCCCTCGCCCCCTCGCTCTGCCCACGCTCAGCCTCTTCCCCCCGAGGCTCTGCCTGCAGCTCTCTTCTCTCCATCCCCTCCCCTGCTCACTCTCCACCCACTCCCCCCATATCAGCAGCGGGCAGGGCTTCGGGGGGGAAGAGGCTGAGCAGGGCAGGACTTCAGGGCAAAGTGCAGGTGGGGCGCTGGGGGGAAGAGGCCAGGTGGGGCCATGGTCCTGGCATCAGGGCCCCAAAAAGATTAATCCAGCCCTGGTTCTGCTGGTGTGATGGGGGTGGGAAATGAGCTGTGAGTCTGTTCCTGCAGCTCTAAGACCCCACACTTCCTTCCACTCACTGGCAAGATTGGCCACTCTGGCATTGACTTCCCTGTTATCCTACCACTTCCGTGGAGGTTCCCTACTGCAAATGGGCCTGGAACTATGTTATCTTTGACTAGGGCACTACTTTAGGCTGTATGGGGGCAATGTACGTACCTCCCTAATCCTGCTCTGATGCCTGTCACTGTCCGCTCACCCAGCTGCTGCTCACTGCCATGCAGAGAGCCCTAGGCGTGTCCCACAATGGGGTGGGGGGAAAGTGCTGCAGAGATGACTGACCCACTCCCTCTCCCCTCTATATGCACACTTGTGTGTGCAGCAGGCAAGATCTGTAGGCAGAGGGCCAGCTTCCGTGCCCGGACCTCATGGTCACCCAGCATCCATGGAAGGGTCCAGGATTTGCCCTAGATTCATATATTGCAAGGCCAGAAGGGAACATTGTCATCATCTGGTCTGACCTTTTGAATAACACAGCCAATATCACTTCCCCAAAATAATTCACAGAGCATATCTTTTAGAAAAACATCCACTCTTGATTTAAAAATTGCTAGTGACAGAAAATTCACCAGGACCCTTGGTAAATTATTCCAATGGTTAATCATTCTCACTATTAAAAATTTTCATCTTATTTCCAGTTTGAATTTGCCTAACTTCAACTTCCAGGCATTGTATCCTGTGATACCTTTCTCTGCTAGAAAATCCCATTATTAAATATTTTTCCCTATGTAGGTATTTATAGACCATCATCAAGTCATCCCTTATCCTTCTCTTTGTAAAGAGATATAGATTGAGCTCTTTGAGTCCATCACTGTAAAGCAGGTTTCTAATCCTTTAATCATTCTTGTGGCTCTACTCTGAACCCTCTCCAATTTATCAACATCCTTCTTGAATTGTGGACACCGGGAACAGGCACCTCCATTGCCCTGACAGAGAGGCAAAGGGCTGGAAGCTGGGTGTGTTAACCACTAGGCTGCCTAGTGAACCTCTGAGCACCCTACCACTAATATTATATACAATGCTATTACATACTAGTTTTAAGAGGCTTTTGTCCTGATGTTTACAGCACTGTTACACTTTAAGAATCCTCAATAGTGGTAACTTGGCTGGTGAATATACTGAACCAAATGAATACCAGGTATAATTATTGACTTCAACGGGAATACTCCAGGGATGGATTTGGCCCATTATCTAGATAGAGATGTCCCTTTATAATGACATCTTCTAATCTGGCTGGTTCGTTAGGAGGAGAGAAAAGGGACCTGAAATGTCACAGCTTAGTGTTTTGAGCACCTCTGCTAGCACTCTAATAATCAGACAGTATTATTCTCACATCAGATTTTGTTGCAATTTGTGGTATTATATCAAGAGTTTTTACTGTAGCAAGATATGTTTAAAACCATTAGTCTAACACTTTAAAAAAGTGGACTTGGCCTGCTATTCTAATACAATCTTGCACAGCACCTCAGTAAATATGGTCAAACACCCCGATACCAGTATCAATACTATGTATATTAATAACACGGTACATTGCTCTAGCTGACCTAATAGCGTTATCCTTCCCTTTCATGAACACTGAATTCATACAAGCAGTAAAAAAAAAAAAAAAAGTTATTCTGTGGGTACACCACACATCTTTCGAGATGTCTCAAAATTTCCTAACATATATCTTATATAGACCTAATTTTCCTATATTCAGATTTTTTTATTTTAACATGTTTTACACCAATGGAATTCCTTTTTCTTACTACAGAAGACACATTCCAATACAATATATATCATGCTCTTCATATTTTTAGAATGTTTACACTCTGCATTCAATATCCATGTGATCTATATGCTTAGAACAAAGCATATTCTAGTCTTGGCTATTTCTGTTAGAGGGCAGCAGTCCATCCCCTAAATGGCATGATCTGTATGTCACTAGGTACTACATTTGTTGTATATACAATTTAGTCTTGTCTAGTCTAGGATACAGATCTACCTTGTGTCAACCAGACTGTATACTAAAGTTAGAAGACCTAGAGAAGCAGGATGGGCCTCTGCCTCACCCCAAGATCACCGATTTCATTTGGTAGCTTTCCATCTTCAGAGGATTACATGTGTCTGTACGTAGTAGAAAAAATCAGAATATGCAGAGAGCCATGACAAATTTCCCTGCTATTTCTGGAATGCATCGCAGTGAAATTATGCTCTTACGCCATGCACAGGGGGACCGGCTTTCCTCTTTGCAGAATGAATTTGTGTCATTTAAAACCTTGTGAAGTGATGAACAGTTGTTAAGGAAAGACACTGAATCATGAATGTCCTGTATTGTATCGGTACGGTGACATTTACCAGAATTTAATAAAAATCAGTACCCTTCATACCATGATGTATAACTAGATGACATGTGTAATATCATCATCCAGGGGCCAGGATCTTCATCAAAGCTTTATTCATACGTTAGACTGTCTGTACTAATCCTTCTTAAGCCTGTCATCAGCTGCCATCATGTTAAGATATGTCAGCCCTAAAAGTGAAAAACAATATCTTAAGAAAACTATGCCTTGTGAGGAAGAATGCGGATTTGAATTTAATAGGGAGATAGTTTATCTGCAGTTGTGTAGGCAGATTATACAATTGCATGGCACTTTGTACTGTTTCTAAAATGTGTTCTTTGTGGTATGAGTTGTTCAAATACCTAACAGCAACATTTAAATGTGTATTTTTAACTAAATTGTATCTAATTATATTTCAAGGGGGGGATCATGAAGTAGAGATCCAGCTAAGGTCTTCTACTCAAGTAGCTAAAGCTCTTGAGGTCTCACAGCTGCCTGGAAACTAAACACAAGCATACATATACTGCATGTACAGTCGTGAACCTACAGTACATTTCACCAGATACAGCTCATCTACAAAAAGAAAGGAGTACTTGTGGCACCTTAGAGACTAACAAATTTATTTGAGCATCACCTTAGTCTCTAAAGTGCCACAACTCCTCCTTTTCTTTTTGCGAATACAGACTAACACGGCTGCTACTCTGAACCCTGTCATTATGCAAAGCTCATCTACAGGTGACTTACAGCAGATGGTCTTGTAAAGGGAGTAATAAGAAAGGGCATTGGCAATTCTAAGACTTGTGGTCAAAGTGCATTGCGCTCCCCCCCACCTGGTGCCTCTGAAGGTTGTGATGATCTCGAGTAATTGGTGTGCAGTGACTACAAGGGGGAAAAAGGACCATATGTAAAAAGCCTGAACTGAGAACTTTTAAAAGCTCATTTTAGTACTGCTTTCTGAAGTTTGTGTTAAAGGAAGAGAGTACCTCCAACACCTCAGCGCTAAATAAATATTTTAAAATAATAGAACCCAAAGGGTGAAATCCTGACTCAGTTGAAATCAATGGCAAAACTCCCATTGACTTCAGTAGGGCTAGGAGTTCAACCATCTTGTATAACAAGGGTGGTATAATGTGTGGGCATGGATTTTATTTATTTTTAAAGAAAGACAAAGACCTTGCATTTTTGCTATTACTTCCTATTAAACATCTGTTGTGTACTCCAACAGGTATTTACTGTACTAGGAACTTCCATTAGAAGGCACTGAAACCATGTGGAAAATTCAGCCTCCTTTTCCTTAGTCACAGTGGACCACAGAGGCTTGACATGGGGGGGAGAGATGATTTAGCCCCATGAGCACTTGCACTACTCCCCCTTAAAAATCAGAAAAACACCCTTATAGAATATCTATCACATCCACTCTCATCCTTTTGCACCAGTAATGCCACTCTCTTCACTTTTTGTATCTTCCCCCTCTGTCAAGTCTTCCATACTGCCCCTAGATGAAGAAATACCAAGCCTATATCCTCCCCTTACTGGCATCATTCCTGGTCTCACATTTGCTGAGGCCCCGTATGCTGGTGGTACAACTGATTAGCCAGTGTGTCAAATCAAGCTCCCAAGAGCAGCAGAATTGCACTCCCTTTCTTCAGGGTTTTCTTTCTTTACCAAAACAGTTCAATGTTAACACAAATCTTTCATAGACTCTGAAGTTCCTTCCTGAAAGAAAGTACTGCTACCTGGCCTTTCCTACAACCTTTCCCATTAAGACTCTTATCCCTGCTCTCTGAAGTTATCTCCTACCAGATCTTCCACATGGCAGGTGCAGAGAGCCCCTTCCAGAACTTTCCCCTGACCCTGCATCTCCCTGTCAAAATAAGTGTTGCCTCTAGTCTGAGCTGTTATGTGGCTCTTGGTCACCTGACTAAGCCTGGCAGCACAGAGAGATTAGGTCAAAAGTTTTCCTTAATTTTAGTGCCCAATTAGAGATGCTGAAAGCTGATTCTTTTTAGTATTTAACATTATATAAGGATCAGCCCTCAAATTGGGCACCCAACAATAAGGGGAACTTTTGACCTAATCTCTCTGTGCCTCAGCAGCTCCCCACCTGTAAAATGGGCATAATACCACCCCCTCACAACACAAGGGTGTTATGAAGATAAATTCATTAATGTTTATGAGGCACTCAGATACTATAGTGATAAGCATCATAGAAAAGCCCATGAGGAAATTAATAATTCTGTCTTCAGAGCTGGGTTTGAATAGTGTGCAGTAAATAAGGCATTGGGCTACCCATTCCAAAATGAAGAGAAAACAAATTATTGATTAGCTGAATGAGGCCTGTGGAGGAAAAAAACTTAAAGACTGTATCATAACACATATGCACAAGGGTACTGAATTTTGCTTGCACAGGCATTTTCTGGCATTTTCTAACTTTTGAGTGCTTGACTTGGCAACTTTAACAATTTTACTGTAGGGTTTTTTATGTGTAACAGACTATATAAAGCAATCAGAAAAAACCTCACCTTTTGACAGGGTGTGGTCAAAATAGTACAGAATGCAGGAGGTGTTTTGGAACTGAGGCCGATTTATGAACCTGTGAAATATGGCTGTCAAAAGCAAGTTCAGGATCACTTTGAACACGTATGTTCCTGTTGGTAGGAGTTGCATGCAAGATTTGAGTCAAGTAAGGAAACTGATGTGGTGGAGTTTTGGTTGAAGGCAAGTCAGTTAATAAATGGCTGTGGGATGAATTGAAGGAATTGAAGCCAAGAGCTGATGGGATTGAGGTAAAGGTGAAGAAAAGGATGAAACAGTAAACAGATATTGATATGGGGTCACTTAGTGATGGGTAAACCACTCAATAGGCTCAGAGAAGCACCCATAAATTCAGATTTTTATTTGAACTTCATGAACCCACAAAGCTGAGAGGGAACCTGCACAAGCACTGAGTCTCTTATACGATTCTGGATATTTTCTGCTGCCAGCAAGCAGTTTTTTCTATATATCCAGCTTTCTCATGGTATGTATTTTAGGGCTTCCTCTTACTTTAGCAGACAGACCCAAGAAGCATAAAACACAAAAATTAAAGACAATAAAATATAAGGGTAAACCACAGTTTTTCAAACTCTAAAGTATTCTGTTTAATTAGAGGGAAAAGTTTGGGCCAGTTCTAATTTTCTTAGAACCAGATCATATAAACTTAGAATTGAGTGCACAGGAGTTTTTGCTAAGGTTGAATTCAGAAGTATTGTGGCCAAGAGAGATGAAACAGAGAAGAGGAGGAGAATAGAACTTTTTGGGATCGGGGCACATCCTAATGGTATTAGAAATGATCTGACCAGGTGATATGGTCTCTAAAAATAATAAGTGGGGTGTGCCCTTAACAAAATCTACACGTAAACTACAAGTAGATTTTTGTTCTGTCATTACACTAGAGAGCACCATTAGCCTAGCTCCTTTAACGTACCTTTGCTTTTTTTTTTTCCCCCTTCTGGCTACATTAACAAAAAAATATTCTCTGATCTGGATTGTTATACCTAGTTTACAGATATTTTCCAAAATATTCCTTTAGCAAAGTTCAGGACTTCAAAAGGAAAAACAGTTAAGTTCCCTTTCTTTAATTTACCAAGAAGTAAATTCTTCATGCTGTTTTACAGCTAATCATTAATCACCGACTTTAATAATTATCAAATGCAGTACACACTACAGGTAGTCTACATTACACTAGATTTATGGGACTCATGGTAGGGGATTCAATTAGATATCAAATAATTTGTTCCAAGATAATTTGCTTGCTGTAATTTATCTGGACTCCCAGGATTTGCTGTAAAGATCTAAACTATTACAGGCTCTTTTAAAAAACACAACTAACCTGATTCACCACTGTGTTGCACCTTGTGTAGCCATTTCACTAACACCAACCCCAAGTATTCAGAAAATCATAAGTCAGGCCTCCAAAAATTAGAGATTGGCTTAAAAAAAACAAACAAACACAAGGTTTTTCAAAATAATAAACTTAGGGGTTCTTTTTTGCTTTCCGCTTTTTAAGCCCTTTTATTTTTTCTACAACCATGATAGAAACTTACTTGTTTTTAATTATAGCTGAGATTCTCCCATCATAACACAACTCCAGGAGCCAGGGATTTATGAAAAACACGGCATATCATAACCCTCGGGATAAAATTACGAGAGTTGGCAATACTGTCATTGAAACATGTACAGATAGGTGTAAAATCTGGCATTCTGCTTTGGCAACATTCAGCAAATATATTACAAGAATATATAAATTTACAAAATTATGTGCAGAAAACATGGATCTCATTGGAAAAAAATATCTTGCCTCAATATTACTTCCACAGAACAAGCATGATATATCATGTTAAAGTCAATATTAGATAAGTGCTTTCTTGATGGCTACCACTGGAATAGAATTAGAGTTAAACAGATAATAAATAATACAGTCACAGAATTACATAATGCAGTCAGAGCAGTCGAGAGAGAAAAAGACATTAAGAAACACAGGCAAGACCCTCACGTCAACAGCTGTCAGACTGGCGAAGAACAGAGAGGAAGCATTTAATATAAATTTGTCATCTTGTTCATTGTGAACATTATCCAAATAAATCTGCTTAATTTCCTTGAAATTGATTTGAATGTTATTAAGCACAACAGATAATAAAATAATAATAAAGCTGAGAAAGTTGTATACTGACTTAACTGAATTCTCAACTCCAAATCTCTAGAAAAGTTACCATTAGGGTTGAAGTGGCTTGACCTAGAGCAGTTGACAATTTTGCTGAACCTATTATAAGCCTCCTGCAGGCAAGCAATGAGGAAAAAAAATCAATCAAAAATCAATGATCCTCTCAGGAGCACATTAGGAATAACCTGCCTGTCTACCATAGTTATTCAGCCAGCAGCCTCAATGTGCTAGCTAGCAGGAGACAGCAATCTAATCACTACACTGCAGTCACTTTGGAAAACACCACCCCAGCTGCTCAAATAGAGAGAAATTATTGATATACACAGGGCAACTGATAATTGCTAGTGTTGAACAAGTGGACAGATTTCATTTCCCCTATTCTTACCTATTGGCATCCTGTATAAAAATATGAGAGCATTCTACTGAGGTGATCCCAGACACTGCAGCGTACCTTGGTGCTTGATCATGCAAAATATTAGCAAACTTAATGCTTACTGGTACAAATAGTCCAATTCAAATCAATGGGAGCACTCACTGGAGTACTTTCTACATGGTAGTAAGTGGTGTGACTGCTTGAGCCCTTGCTCTGCAAAGCATTCCAGATGCAATGACCACATCCCATCCTGTTTGCTTATTTCATTCCTAACTATATTCTTTGGTATTGCATATGACACACTGTATTGCACTCACTTGTGTCTTCCGGCTATAAGCTGTTTGGGACAGCTATTCTGCTCTTTATTTAACATATGCTACTTATCACAAAGTACCATGTTATGGCAGCTATATAAATAACAATATACTCTTATGGAGGATTATTGTAGAACAGAATAGCTTTTTGTTAAGGAACCACAGAACATTGAAACATTGACTCTTTATAGTGTAGAGTCTCCTTTCCGCTGCAAGACAATATGTTCGTTAAGTGTCCATTAATTTGGGTGATTAGTCAACATGCCTTTGAAACATTGCCTTCATGAAATCACAATTAGGAACTGGTCCAATTTAATCACCTCTCTGTTTTGGGAACGCTTGGCTCCAGATCTAAGGGTATATCTACACTCCAATTAAAAATTTGCTGCTGGCCCATGCCAGCTGGCTCAGGCTGATTGTGCTGTTTAATTGCCACGTAGATGTTTGAGCTTGGGCTGGAGCCTGGGATCTAGGACCCTGAAAGGTGGCAGAGTCAGAGCTCAGGCTGCAGCCCAAGCCTGAACATCAACACTGCAATTAAACAGCCCCTTAGCCCGAGCCCAGCTGTGGGAGTCTAATTGAAGAGTAAAAACAACAAGGAGTCCGGTAGCACCTTAAAGACTAACAGATTTATTTGGGCATAAGCTTTCCTGGGTAAAAACCCCACTTCTTCGGATGCATGGAGTGAAAATTACAGATGCAGGCATTATAATACTGACACATGAAGAGAAGGGAGTTACCTCACAAGTGAAAAACCAGCGTAGACATACCCTTGATGACCTGGCTTGAACCTGTTTTCATAAAAGGCCCAAACTGGAACCACAAATCTGAACACCCTCAAGCATAAGTAAAGTTTGGATCCAGGATACAAACTTACTCGCTCGGGCTCATTTCTATATGCTTTTGTGTTCCTTCTGCTCTGATCAGCTTCAGCTGAGGACTGGATTGAACAGTTTCTATTTTGCATGTTATGTCTTCATTCGTTCCCAGGGTATCTTTGGAGTGAGGGAGTGAGTATATTGGAAAGTTTAGCGCTTTAATGGCAAATTCTCTCCTTAGATGGTCAGGAGCAAATCCCACTGAAGTTAAATTGCACAACTGCATCTGAGGGCAGTGTTTGGCCCTGCCTACGCAAATGAGTAGAGAATGATTTTTTAAAAAAGACATTGCCATCTGTTTTCTTGTTCCCTGTCAATATGATAAAGGCATGTTTTATCAGTGAGAATAATCTTTTGAAACCTGAGATACAGATTCAGCCTACACACCCTCATGCATAGAAAAAACTATATAAGAAGTTTGGTTTATGAGCTGAGATCATGACTCAGCACTCTAGCTCCTCCAAGAGATCACGTAGATGTAGCTCCTCAGCAACTGATCTAAGCCTTTGCTAGTTTGGTACATAATAAAAGCATACACATTACTTCTACTGCTGCCGTCCCTCCAGGGCTCGATAACTTTGGGACCTTTGCTGGCAGGGTACAGTTTTTTTCATTCTCCTGATGTGGTCATTACCATCCACATGATTTAGACATTCAGTTCCTACACGAAGAATAACTATTTTAGAAATTAGATCTTCGTTTTCTGATACAACTTTTTACAACTTCATTCCTTTGGCATATTCATTTACATCAATTTGCGCAGCAAAATCTGATATTTCTATTAAATCCCTCATTTTGAAAGTTCTCGTTCCCCTTGTTCATTGGGGAGGTTTCTTCAGCTATTTTGAACCCTGTTACAGACCCTGGTTTTCTTTCTAAAATTCCCCATGGTTTATTCTTTAAAATATTTTGCCCATCAAACTTTAGGAGCAGTCATACTGAGCCCTAGACATAATGGAGTTTCAGAGTAGAAATCAAGCAGCACACTGGGAATTGAGCAGCCCCAAAATGGGCTTGTTGAGGAATGAAATGAGGACAAAGGATGTGCAGAGAGAGTGACAGGACAGGGCTAAGGAGGAAGACAGTTGGACTGAAAGCATCTTGCATATTTACTTATTGTAATAAACCAAATTCTCATCTGTTTCCCAGTAGTGGAACAATAGCATCATTATTAAATGGCCAAGATAAAAGTTGGTTGACTTATCAATATTTGTTTTTTAATTAAGTGTTGTGCAAAACAGGAAACGTTTGCACTAACACTTTCTGGTTTTGCAAACATCACTGCAAACACTCTAGCATGCCTATAAAACACCTCACCTCCAGATTCAAAACTTCCTCCAAAGTGTGCGTTTTATGCTGAATAAATGGCACTGTGAGTCTAGTGAAAATTACTGAACTAACCAATAATTGTTAATAAGATGGGTAGATAAATATCTTTCTAGTTCAGCAATGTTTGGCTTTCAAAAGTCTCTGGCTGATCTTTTCTTGAATTTAAGGTTCAATTCCTTGATCATGTTGAATGATGGTCTTTGTAGCTGGTTTAGGGATACGTGTAGTTAGTTCTTGGTCCAGTTCCCCATACAGGACAAATTTGTAGACTTTGCTGGATTTCTCTGTTATTGTAACTCAGTTGATGGTGTTGCCAGTCACAATAAAGGAGTTTCTCTTGCGAGTTGGCTATAATTAGGCTGTGGCTCTGCCACATGATTGGTATGTCTATGCCAGGTTGTGTCATCTTTTACCTTTACTGTGTATATCACTGGAGCTCATTGTGATGGAATGGCCATTTTTAGTCTCCATGGACGTCTTTCCCCCACTTTTTTTGGTCCATGTATAATTTACGTAAAATGGATGTTGTCCACTGACTTTGTTTTATTTGCTTTTTATAAACTAATCCTCAAAGGTCTTGTTTTGGGATATGTAGGCAAGAATGAACATTTCATGCAAAAACTAAAACAGATGGCACCTGGCTAGTGTTGATGTGTGGGGCATTTCTGGGTGTAAATAAGAAGTTGGCCAGGATTCTGTTCGTTTGTTTCCTGAGTGCCCTTTTTGGATTACATAGACTATATTCCCCTCTTTAACATTTTGAATGAACTGCTCACCCACGCCCAGCAATTTGGGGAGTGTTACCACTGTCAAGCTGCTCTATCTACAATATTTATATGGCCCCATTAACACAGTAATGGGGGCTTCACAATCTTTATTGTATTTATCCTCACCTTCCTATTTATCCTTCCCTGTGAGGATAGAAAGTACAGTAACGCCATTTTGCAGAAGGGGAACTGAGGCCCAGAGAAACTAAGGGTAATTTTTTTCAAAACTGCCTGACTGTGTTGTAGAATCATAGAACTGTAGGGCTGGAAGGGACCTCAAGAAGTCATCCCCTGTGCTGCAGCAGGACCACCCCGACAGGCATTTGTCCAACCTGTTCTTAACCTCCAATGATGGGGATTCCACAATCTCCCTTGTTGTAACCTATTATGTTAGGTTAATGGGACTTAGGGCTAGATTCACAGAGGAACTTAGGCATGGCAACTCGAAGCATTGCCACGCCTACCTTTTAGGCACCTAGAAAATCACTAGGACTCACAAAGCCTGAGTTAGGGGCCTAACCAGTGAGTGGAGGAGAGATTGGCACCTGAGAAAGGGATTCATAAAAGCCTGCATGTGCATCAGCTCCCTGCCTAATCTAACCAATGTGAGGGGCCAAGGCAAAGGATGTGTTCTAAACTCTACCCCACTCAGGGTGTTCAGTGCTTAAATTTAGGCTGCAGGAATTCTCAACTACAAACCTTCTCTCGGAGTTAGTCATCTATGGAGTTTTTGCAAGACGGGGGAGAGAAGAAGGAACCTTAATTTACCTTATAGCCCAGAGGTTAGCATACTCCTCCAGGATGTGGCCGACCTCTGGTTCAAGTCCCCTCTCCGTCTCAGGGGGCACAAGGATTTGAACAAGCATCTGCCACCTCTCAGCTGTGTGCCCTAGCTGGGGGCTCTGGGATCCTCTGATATGGGGCTCCCTCAGTTTCTCCTGTTGAAGCGGTTACACTGTGAATAAATAATTTTAAAAAGGCATTGGAGCATGGGAACTGGCTCCCAAGTCCCCCATCTCCCAGATGAGTGTGCTAGCTATCTGGTTACAGAATCATTCTCATGCTTGCTTGTTCTGTCGAGCTCTCTTTCCCTTTGGCACAATGACTCTAATTATTTATCCACATGGAATACTTTCAACAGGAGAGACTGAGGTAGCCACACATCAGAATATCCCATAGCTCCGTGATTAGAGCACTCTCCGGAGAGGTTACAGATCCCTTCTTGCCTCAGGTGAGTACCCTAATCACTGGGCTAAAAGTTATGAAGGAGCTTCGCCTCCCCAACCTCAAGCTGTTTTGTGTGAGTGTGTGTATGGGGCGCAATCTAGCTGGCAAGCTTTGAGCCCGCTTACTGGATCAGTTCCTGCAGGTGAGTTAGGCAGATGAACACCTATCTTCCCCCGGTTTGTGAATTGCACTGGGACTCAGGAGTCTGGATGCCTGGTATGGGACAACAGAGCACGTGCTCAGAAGCAGAAATGTAGGAACCTAGGGAACTTTTACTGCAAAAATGTAGGCACTGAGCGAATTTAGGCACCTACAGGATTTGGCAGCAGCTGATCTGGGGTTTTATGAATCCCAGTGGGACCTCATTCTGGGATTTAGGCACCTAAAGTGGCAGCTATGCACCTAAATCCTTTTCTGAATCTTTCCCTTACACACTTATAAAATAGTGACCCTAATTGACTTGCCCGAGGTTACACAGGAAGTCTGTGGCAGAGCAGGGAATTGAACCCAAGTCCCAAGCTAACCTCCTACCCACTTGGCCATCTTTCCTCCCTTCTTGCAAACAAGCCACATAGCGTGTCAGTGATGTATACTGATGTTGTACACGATATTCATAACAGCCCTGATCAGTCTGAACAGGCATTGGTCACAATGTCTATTTGGCCCTGGAAATGTCTTACAATGTCTATGTGTGTGTATGTGTGTGTTCATGCTTCATCGGTACCCCTGGACACACCAGGAGCAAAAAGGAGCCTCTTTTGGTGCATTCGATCCCTGTTAGCTTCCATTTGTCCTTTGGCCAACTTTTCAACTTAAAAAGAAAAGGAGTATGTGTGGCACCTTAGAGACTAACCAATTTATTTGAGCATAAGCTTTTGTGAGCTACAGCTCACTTCGTCGGATGCATACTGTGGAAACTGCAGAAGACATTATATGCACAGAGACCATGAAACAATACCTCCTCCCACCCCACTCTCCTGCTGGTAATATCTTATCTAAAGTGATCATCAAGTTGGGCCATTTCCAGCACAAATCCAGGTTTTCTCACCCTCCGCCCCCCCCCACAAACTCACTCTCCTGCTGGTAATAGCCTATCCAAAGTGACCACTCTCCCTACAATGTGCATGATAATCAAGGTGGGCCATTTCCAGCACAAATCCAGGTTTTCTCACCCCGCCACCCCCATACACACACAAACTCACTCTCCTGCTGGTAGTGACCTATCCACTGGTCACTTTGGATAGGTTATTACCAGCAGTAGAGTGAGTTTGTGTGTGTATGGGGGTGGGGGGGTGAGAAAACCTGGATTTGTGCTGGAAATGGCCCACCTTGATTATCATGCACATTGTAGGGAGAGTGGTCACTTTGGATAGGCTATTACCAGCAGGAGAGTGAGTTTGTGTGTGTGTGTTTTTTGAGAAAAAAGGGGGGGGGGGTGAGAAAACCTGTATTTGTGCTGGAAATGGCCCACCTTGATTTTCATGCACGTTGTAAGGAGAGTGGTCACTTTGGATAGGCTATTACCAGCAGGAGAGTGAGTTTGTGTTTGTGGTTTTTGGAGCGGGGTGAGGAGGTGAGAGAACCTGAATTTGTGCAGGAAATGGCCCACCTTGATTATCATACACATTGTGAAGAGAGTGGTCACTTTGGATGGGCTATTACCAGCAGGAGAGTGAGTTTGTGGGGGTGGGGGGGGCGGAGGGTGAGAAAACCTGGATTTGTGCTGGAAATGGCCCAACTTAATGATCACTTTAGATAAGCTATTACCAGCAGGAGAGTGGGGTGGGAGGAGGTATTGTTTCATGGTCTCTGTGCATATAATGTCTTCTGCAGTTTCCACAGTATGCATCCGATGAAGTGAGCTGTAGCTCACGAAAGCTCATGCTCAAATAAATTGGTTAGTCTCTAAGGTGCCACAAGTACTCCTTTTCTTTTTGCGAATACAGACTAACACGGCTGTTACTCTGAAACCTTTTCAACTTAGTTATTAATGTTTGGCCAGCAAAACTAGTTTTGTGTGTACCTTTTAAGCATCCCGAGATGGTCTAAATGTAACTTGTCCAGTACCTATTGTTGCAGGTGACTAGAAATGATAACTCAAATGCCTCCTACAAGGCTCCTCCCCCTTACATAATGGAAAGCTCACCTCTCTGACTAGGGAATGGGAGCTGTGTTCAGCTCTCTAGACTTTCATAGTAGCCTCACATACCTGTTCTAACAAAGGATCATTCCTACTTGCTCTCCTTAGCATTGCATAGGAAACTAGTAAAGTGTGCATTTGAGATGTACTGAATACATCCATTGAATCTGATTGGGAAGTAAATTCTGTGCTATCCAGTAGTCAGGACACACTAGCAGCTTTTGAATGCTTTGCTGTGTTACTATATTTAAGTTCACTGAGAACAGTTTAACTGAAGGACATTCATTGAGATCAAATGGGAAACTACGTAAAGAAGTTAAAAATAACAGTTTTACATACAGGTTTTCACAGTAAAAGTATGTTAAAGATCTTTACAAGATAGTTAAAGTTATGTGTTTTTATAGTGTTCTTGACAAATCGCGCCTATTTGACCCCAAACATACAACACATCCTTCTCCTCTGGGGGACAGGGAGAGATCCCACTGAAAGCGCAGATGCCTTCGCAAAGATTGGTTAAGTAGAATTCCTGGTATTTGGTGTGTCTGCTATATTGCTCTGGAGCGAGCTGGCAGCTTTTTCCCTTATCAAAAATAATACATTATCAAATATTTGACGTGGAAGGTGGTTAATGAAATCCTGGTCTCTCACATATCACCTTCTAAGGCCTCATTAGTGGAATTCTCTCAAAGTCCTCTGATCTATAAAAGAGCATCAGCGCACCTTCAGAGAGACTGTATTGCGCTCATTTCTCCTGCACCCTGACAAGATAGGGCAATCAGTCCCTTTCCAAAGCACAATTCCTCCCAGAGCTCCCCCTAGGGCACTGCAGTTCTGCACCACCCACTTCTGAAGGCTGGGGCTAAATGTCACAGTCTAGCCCTAGTCTCTTTGGTGTTCAATCTTTGGCACTTACTGTCAGACAGTTTTTAAATCTCGGTTTTATCTGTCTAATGAACTAAAACATTTAGTCTAATATGCTCCATAAACTGAGTCTTGTTTCTTCTGTGGACAATTAACAAACGTATCAGCCTTTCTCTAATAGTCCGAAGTCAGAAAAAATAAATTCCCATATTAGTGGAGCCACTTAGGCGCTGATTTAAATTGCATAGAATAATAGAAGGTAATTAAATATTCAAAGTGAATAGCTCTGTCGCACTGAGAAAACCTTCTGTTAAACATATATCAAATGTAATCGTTTGGGAAGGATGAATAGACTCACCTTTTTCCCCCTTCCACAATGCCATAGAATTAGTTAAAGTACTAGGCAATTTGGATTATCAGTTTTATTTGGGACCATATAAACCTTATTTTGAACTATTCAACATGTGCCAATTTGCCTGTGTCAAAATGGAAAAATGGAATGCTTACATTTATTTGTCTGACATTTATATATACCCAGGTATCCTTTTGCAAAGCATGAGTCAGTTACTGTAATTGATTGAAACTTTCAAAGAGGAGTCCAGAAATAGGTGTCTCTGGATTCAGACAAATTCTGGCCATACGAATAGTCATTTCTACCGGAAGTCTATTGAAAACCTCTACGTTATTAAAGAGCTGCTGCTGATTACCATATCATGACACAAAATTGTGAGATTGCAAAGGTTTGGAAATTAAAACTGTAGCTCTGACATAACAGCGTGGTAATATTGATGCTAAACCAATGTATTTTATGCAAAGCAGGAGTACTTCCTCTCAGATGCCTGCCTTTTTAAAGGAGATCATAATATTTTAAATAATATCAAAACAGCTACTGTGTCATCTTTCCTATTAGCCCTGTTATTTATTCAGGCAACATAGAAATGGCAAGCGACTTCTGATTTTTGAATTCTTATAGAGGTTGGGGAATAACTTGTAAAAAATGTATCTGATGAATTTCTCCTTTTCTTCTGATTGCAAATTTGTCTGTGAACGGATCATGATTTTTCCTGAATGCATTTGTCATTCAAAATTACTCACCAGATAATTTCTACAAATCTCAAGTTGTTGGCAGTTCATAAAACCGAGTCAGGTTTCAGAGTCTAAGCTGTGTTGGTTGGTTTTGCGTGGTCACTTAGACATTTTCTCTTCTCCATCACTTGCTCCCACAGTAACTGCATGCACTCTTTAAACTCCCTGCACTCCCTTGCCATCAGAAGATAAAAACAGTGCCAGAGTCAAAGGCAGCACATACCGTAGTTCTCTAAATTTTCTTGTTTCTCCAGGGTCCCTTCCTCCTCTGACTCTGCTCTTGTTGCTTCTCAGTCTAAATACTTAGGCTGCAGTACTTTATGAACACATCTGTATGCAGACACATTTAACATAGATGCAGGCATATTTGAAAGCAGAAAAGTGCACCTGCAAAAGAGAGGTTTGATAAAATTTGGACTGAAAATCAGGCCACTGAATGCATCCGATGAAGTGAGCTGTAGCTCATGAAAGCTTATGCTCAAATAAATTTGTTAGTCTCTAAGGTGCCACAAGTCCTCCTTTTCTTTTTGCAGATACAGACTAAGACGGCTGCTACTCTGAAACCTGGCTATATGTGTAGTTAAACCCATTAATCCTGTTTTCTGTTCCAGGATCCTGTGCATACCATTGCTTTGAAGCATTGTTCACTGGAGTGTCAGAGGAACATACTGTGGCAGATCTGTGCAGCAGACATGTGTTTTGCCTTTTGTACCAAGTGTGTCACCATTCAATGAGTGTGTCAGCCAAGTATGTCATAAAGATATATATAGCAGCTACCTCCAAAACTGTTAGGGGTGATCACTGTATGTGTCATTCCCATTCTCAAACCTTTGAAGTAGTGCATTGGAAATGGACCTTTAACTTCAGAAGGTGGCTTTTCTCTTTCTGTAATAATTACATATGCATGATTTACATATGTTTGGGATTTTTCTTTATTGCTCTTTATCTTCATTATTTACCTTACACAGTACTATCCAGTCTAATGTACATGATGGAGTTTCTTCTATTGAACTAGATCTATATACGTTGAGGCATCCAATCCCCCATTTGTGATTGTATATGATAGAGGGCCTGTTATCTTTTTCCACACTGAATATTTCACATTGAATTTGGACTCCTTAACAAAACATTTTCTTAGTTCTCCAAGTAAGTGTATAACTTGTGCCTTCGTGGCCAATGCCAGATCTGGGGAAGGGAGGGAGGAGAAATAAGCTACGCTCCCACGGCTAGCTGTGGCTGGTTTAACATATCCCACCTAGATATAAAGGAGGCAGGAGCAGCTTTCTCAAGGAGAGACAGAGAACCCAGGATGTGACTTGAGCAGTCCTAAGGTAGGAACTGTAGGAGCCCCCAAACACGTTGAAAAAGCTCAAGCTGAACTTTATCTCACTGTTAATAAAGCCAAATCACAGACAGGGAGAGAGCTGTGATTCTACGTGGTGTGTAGTCTTTGATTCAGAGGGAGCTGGGAGACACCTGCCCATGGTTGTCCCTGCTGGCCCAGCCTATACCTGTTCTTTAGATAAAGCGTGACAGGTTAATCTGAACTTTGTTCACAGTGCCTGAACACAAATTTACCACCATCGAATGAAGCCTCATAGCCCCCAAGCAAGTGTTAGTTTCCTCATTTGTAAAACAGGAATAGTAAAGCACAGAGAAATGAAGTAATTTATCAAAGGTCACAGAACAAGTGGATAGCAGAGGTTCCAAACCTTCTAACTCAAAGTCTTGTTTCTGCCCTTATTAACTTATAAGAATTGTTAAAATGATTTATAGACATAGAAATTACTCAACAGCAGTGAATTCCCTTTAACTTTCTACCTGGGAGGGAAAGAGCTTTACCATCAGTGTGCCTGTCTCCTCACCTGTGCTCCCTGTAGGTCTCTGAATGTCATAAATTACAAATTAGAAAGCAGACAAAAGTTAAAAATGTCATAAATGTCACTAAAAATTCCAGTGCCAATCTGGAGCCAGATTCTACCAGCTTGGAGGTATGTGGGGAGCACAAATCTGTGTCTACCCTTTAAGAGTGGTGATATATTCCCTGCTGCCAGACAGCATGGGGAGAGGGCAAAGCCCAACTATTCTCTGCTATATCCCTCTTCACTGTCCAGGGAGGAGCTTTTCAATATCAAACACGGTGGTCCCTGTAACTAAGTGCACCCCAGTATTCACACCCTACATGCTATTGTCATAATCTTTGTACGATATATGCCTTGCAAGGTGTCATTTGAAAACTAATAACTCACTGATTAATAATATGGTGAAATGGGTGTGGCAACATTATATGTAAAGTTATGAACATAAGCTGGAATTATGACTGAAACATGTTTACCAGACAAGTTTGGGGAGAGGGTAAACCTGTTTCTCAAAGACAAAGGACAAGCTGATGCCTCTAGCAAGGTGTCATCAAAGTGGATTGGCAATCACCGGTGGAGTGGCCATTGTTGACAAAGGAAGGGGGAAAGAACAGATCTATCTGCATTTTAACAAACGACAACATGGAACTTCTTTCACCACGCTTCCTTCCTCACCATGGGAAGGAACTTTATCTGGGGCTAACTCTCAGGAAAATGCATTTCAAAGGGTGACTGGACTATAACAGAGAGGGGCAAAACACCTCATGTATTCAGTATGTTCAGTATGTTCAGTATGACTGCTCAGAGCTCCGGTATGAAACTGCAGAAAAACCTGACTGTCTATGGATTAAGTTTAGAAGTGTGAGCAACAAGAGTGATGTAGTGGTGGGAGTCTGCTATAGACCACCGGACCAGGGGGATGAGGTGGATGAGGCTTTCTTCCGGCAACTCGCAGAAGCTACTAGATCGCACGCCCTGGTTCTCATGGGTGACTTTAATTTTCCTGATATTTGCTGGGAGAGCAATACAGCGGTGCATAGACAATCCAGGAAGTTTTTGGAAAGCGTAGGGGACAATTTCCTGGTGCAAGTGCTAGACGAGCCAACTGGGGGGGAGCTTTTCTTGACCTGCTGCTCACAAACAGGGAAGAATTAGTGGGGGAAGCAAAAGTGGACGGGAATCTGGGAGGCAGTGACCATGAGTTGGTTGAGTTCAGGATCCTGACGCAGGGAAGAAAGGTAAGCAGCAGGATACGGACCCTGGACTTCAGGAAAGCAGACTTCGACTCCCTCAGGGAGCAGATGGGTAGGATCCCCTGGGAGACTAACATGAAGGGGAAAGGAGTCCAGGAGAGCTGGCTGTATTTCAAGGAATCCCTGTTGAGGTTACAGGGACAAACCATCCCGATGAGTCGAAAGAATAGTAAATATGGCAGGCGACCAACTTGGCTTAACGGTGAAATCCTAGCGGATCTTAAACATAAAAAAGAAGCTTACAAGAAGTGGAAGGTTGGACATATGACCAGGGAAGAGTATAAAAATATTGCTCGGGCATGTAGGAAGGAAATCAGGAGGGCCAAATCGCACCTGGAGCTGCAGCTAGCAAGAGATGTCAAGAGTAACAAGAAGGGTTTCTTCAGGTATGTTGGCAACAAGAAGAAAGCCAAGGAAAGTGTGGGCCCCTTACTGAATGAGGGAGGCAACCCAGTGACAGAGGATGTGGAAAAAGCTAATGTGCTCAATGCTTTTTTTGCCTCTGTCTTCACTAACAAGGACAGCTCCCAGACTGCTGCGCTGGGCATCGCAACATGGGGAGTAGATGGCCAGCCCTCTGTGGAGAAAGAGGTGGTTAGGGACTATTTAGAAAAGCTGGACGTGCACAAGTCTATGGGGCCGGACGAGTTGCATCCGAGAGTGCTAAAGGAATTGGCGGATGTGATTGCAGAGCCATTGGCCATTATCTTTGAAAACTCGTGGCGAACGGGGGAAGTCCCAGATGACTGGAAAAAGGCTAATGTAGTGCCAATCTTTAAAAAAGGGAAGAAGGAGGATCCTGGGAACTACAGGCCAGTCAGCCTCACCTCAGTCCCCGGAAAAATCATGGAGCAGGTCCTCAAGGAATCAATCCTGAAGCACTTACAAGAGAGGAAAGTGATCAGGAACAGTCAGCATGGATTTACCAAGGGAAGGTCATGCCTGACTAATCTAATCACTTCTATGATGAGATTACTGGTTCTGTGGATGAAGGGAAAGCAGTGGATGTATTGTTTCTTGACTTTAGCAAAGCTTTTGACACGGTCTCCCACAGTATTCTTGTCAGCAAGTTAAAGAAGTATGGGCTGGATGAATGCACTATAAGGTGGGTAGAAAGTTGGCTAGATTGTCGGGCTCAACGGGTAGTGATCAATGGCTCCATGTCTAGTTGGCAGCCGGTGTCAAGTGGAGTGCCCCAGGGGTCGGTCCTGGGGCCGGTTTTGTTCAATATCTTCATTAATGATCTGGAGGATGGTGTGGATTGCACTCTCAGCAAATTTGCGGATGATACTAAACTGGGAGGAGTGGTAGATACGCTGGAGGGCAGGGATAGGATACAGAGGGACCTAGACAAATTGGAGGATTGGGCCAAAAGAAACCTGATGAGGTTCAATAAGGATAAGTGCAGGGTCCTGCACTTAGGACGGAAGAACCCAATGCACAGCTACAGACTAGGGACCGAATGGCTAGGCAGCAGTTCTGCGGAAAAGGACCTAGGGGTTACAGTGGACGAGAAGCTGGATATGAGTCAGCAGTGTGCCCTTGTTGCCAAGAAGGCCAATGGCATTTTGGGATGTATAAGTAGGGGCATAGCGAGCAGATCGAGGGACGTGATCGTTCCCCTCTATTCGACATTGGTGAGGCCTCATCTGGACTACTGTGTCCAGTTTTGGGCCCCACACTACAAGAAGGACGTGGATAAATTGGAGAGAGTCCAGCGAAGGGCAACAAAAATGATTAGGGGTCTGGAACACATGACTTATGAGGAGAGGCTGAGGGAACTGGGATTGTTTAGTCTGCGGAAGAGAAGAATGAGGGGGGATTTGATAGCTGCTTTCAACTACCTGAGAGGTGGTTCCAGAGAGGATGGTTCTAGACTATTCTCAGTGGTAGAAGAGGACAGGACAAGGAGTAATGGTCTCAAGTTGCAGTGGGGGAGGTTTAGGTTGGATATTAGGAAAAACTTTTTCACTAAGAGGGTGGTGAAACACTGGAATGCGTTACCTAGGGAGGTGGTAGAATCTCCTTCCTTGGAAGTTTTTAAGGTCAGGCTTGACGAAGCCTTGGCTGGGATGATTTGATTGGGGATTGGTCCTGCTTTGAGCAGGGGGTTGGACTAGATGACCTCCTGAGGTCCCTTCCAACCCTGATATTCTATGATTCTATTCTCTCTCTCTCTCTCTCTCTCTCTCTCTCTCTTTCACCTGAGAAGAAAAAGGAACCTGGCTGGTGGGGTCAGAGCTTCTGGACCAGGGCTTTGACTATACACAGACACTCAGGGTGTGAGTTGCATGCTGGCAGGCTGATTGTGAGCAACCCACGTTGGGAGTTACAACAGCAAAGAACTGTGAGGCACCCAAGGTTGCAGGGCAAGCAGTGACACAGCGCCTACCTGGTCTGGATTGGACCCCAGAATGTGGTACTCCCCCAAACACAGAGACTGCAATTCTGCCTGCCCTTTATTCATGAGTAAAGGAGAAGGTTCCTGACTCCTGCACTACAAGTCATATAAGGAAGACACAGACTAACATTATGTCTTCTCTACAGAGTTAACTTGAATTATCTATACTCAAGTTTCTCCTCTTAAGTTAGCCTAGTTCCAGTGAAAGTGGCCACAATGTAAAAGAACATTTGAGCTGCTGTGTTCACATTGGTACTGTACTTACTCATGTGTGGCACTAGGATACACAAGAGTAGCGGTGGGCAACCTGCGTCCTGTGGGCTGCATGTTGCCCACCACTGTACAAGATGGTCATGAATTCTTTCCCAGTGAATTGTGGGAGAGCTTGTCTATCCTTTCCAGACACATAGAGGGATTTAGGGGAAGGTATTGGAGAACATGCTGCTCTCAAGAGAAGCTACCGTGCGTCTGCACAATGGGGCAAATGTGTTAGCAGCTGAGAGACTGTGCTAACTTGAGCTTTAGCCTCTGACCCTTGACAGACCAGCCAACTTGAGTTAAGGGTGTTTGTGGTAGACAGGAGTCGAGTTAGAGGCAACACCAGATTTATAACTGGAGTTAACACAAGTCCTAGGCTAGTATGGTGAGAAACAATGAGGAATGTAAACTCAACAAGTAATAATCATAGTAATATTAGCATGTTTGTAGACATTCCAAGCACTGACCACTCAGTGTTCATTAATTAATTAAGTCCATCTGATGATGTTTCCATGTGAAGGAAGTACAGCCTATATTTCAAATTACTTCTGAAAATTTGATCATCAGAAAGTAGAATTTCTCATTAGTTAGTAATAATGTATTAAGTTCCTCTGTCTGCCTTCAGATAGGAAGGATGAAGACTAATTAATTCAAAGAAATATCACAGAATATGTACAGTGCCAGTGGTGGTGGTGGTAGGAAGGGAAGCTATAACTCTTGGACATGTTAAAATGAAATGCAGCTATTTCTCATACTCTCCATAACCAACATCAATGCTTTTTTTTTACAACAATAAAAATATAGATTGTTACAGTCTAACTGCATACATTCCCTTCACTCCAGTATAAAAACTGTATACAACATATGTCTTTTCCTGGGATAGTACAGCAGTTGAGGCTTTAGCAATCTTGAAAGAGATATTTCTGCTTTCATCTAAAAAAAACCAGTTACAATAACTTTTAGTGAGTAATGGAAAAAAGCTCATGAAAAGTACAATACGGTTTGTATTGATCACAAACAACTATGAAGACATCCTTATAAGAAACATTAGTCAGTGCATCTGACTGGACAATGTACAGTGTTTACTCAGGGGTAGATTACAACGTTTAGTCTCAGCTTACAGTAAAGGGGAATGCAGAGCAGCACTGGTGGGACACTGGAGAAATTCTGTCTCTCAGAGCTCTCTAGCTGTGCTTGAGGGAAGCAATCTTTGACACCCTTTAAGGGATACAGCATCCAGGTCCTCTCTGTACAGATGATGGGGGTGGAGCCATGGCTCTGCCTGCTCCCTCCTGTCTGCCTCCTTTTGGGTGGCTTTCTCCCAGTAGCAACCTCTGAGCACAGGGGTTGCTATTCTGGACAGTCCTTTTCACAGAATGTGAAAGGTTTGGTAGGCTCCTTGCTCCCCTGCGCAGCTGTGTATACGGGCCAGCCATGATCCAGTTCTTAATCAATTCATATCGAACGGAGGTGCTTTATGTCATCAATACAAGAGGCAATAAAGGACATTTATATATCCTTGCTTGATGTTCCTCAATAAAAACTAATATAGGGTATGTCTACACTATCACTACAGTGGCACTGTAGCACCATCGTGTAGACATTTCCTATATTGACAGAAGTGGGTTTTCCATCAATGTAGTTAATCTATTTCCCCAAGAGGCAGTATCTAGGTTGATAGAAGAATCCTTCCATCAGCATAGCCATGTCTATTTTGGAGCTTAAGTTGACCTAACTAAGTCACACAGGGTTCAACATTTTTTACAGCTCTGAGCAATGTAGCTATGTAGATCTAATTTTTAAGTGTAGCCCTAGAATCATAGGACTGGAAGGCACCTCGAGAGTCCTGTACTCATGGCAGGACTAAGTATTATCTAAACCATCCCTGACAGGTGTTTATCTAACCTGCTCTTAAAAATCTCCAGGGATAGAGATTCCTCCCTAGGCAATTTATTCCAGATCAAGATTACCTGGCCTTAATTGCAAGGAAGCAAAAATCACACCCAGCATTTCCTCTTGTCCAAGATGAGATATTGACAGCAGCTAAATTAATTGTGCATGGTTCAGTTCTGGCAGACTTACAGGACAACATCAATTCAAATCTTCATGCGGTAGGAATCATATCTGAATGACAATGGGGATTCATTACCATTTATGTAAAGATTTCCACTTCAAGGAGCTGGAAATTAAAAGTTAAGGGGTGGGAGTTTGGCTTTATTTTATCACCTGGATACTTCATATTTAATAAAATGTTATATGGTTATGGATATTACAGACTAAAGCTGTGCTATTCACAGGCAGATGCATTGAGAACATAAGATTACACACCCAAAGGAGAACAATTTTGTCTTTCCCCCCTTCACACTGGTATCATGTATCATTTCCCTTCAAAAGAAACAGAATATAAATATTTCCTTTCCACTTGTGCCTCTTTATACAGATTCTGTCATAGGTGCCATAGCAGAATTCACTTTTGCATGATTACATTGCTGGGTTTACATTGCAATAGTTTTCTCTCCTGACATTGTTTTATGTACCCTTCATTCTCAGAAAAAATATGCTCTGAAATCAATGTAATTGTCAGTCATAATGCATTTAATAAACTAATATTAGTAGCCATTAAGAAACTCTTTCTCCTGCCTACTAGTTAAACAAAGTGGTCTTATAAACATTTCATATGCTCATTGTGGCATATCTCACGCCTTCAAAGTGATTTAACAGCATTTTGAGGAAGCAGACCACACAGAATAATTTGCAAGTGAAGACAGAAGGTCCAGGATAAAATGTATCTACAGAGCCAGGTGGAAGGCAGCTGACTAAATGATGGAGCTCTCTCTGACTCCCACACATGCCTATATCTTCTCTTATATTTCAAGGTCAAATACATCAAAGTGCTGACTAATCCTCTCCCAGAGCTCAGGGATGAGTGATCGTTTCTGGTCCCCATAATCATTTTTATGAAACAGGCTTTTTCCTGGTTCCTCTGTAAAGTGCCAAGATAAATATACTGTACACAGCAAGACTGAAATCAAGGTAAAAAGCAGATTTAAATCCACAGCTTTCAAAATCTGCAGCCATGTAGTAATCATTGCGCTGCCTGATTAAAATTATTCTAAACTCCAGCCTCATTAAAAGACATCTCAGTTTTCGAAATTCCCTATGACTTGAGATGTTAAGAGTAACAAGAAGGATTTCTTCAGGTATGTTAGCAACAAGAAGAAAGTCAAGAGAAGTGTGGGCCCCTTACTGAATGAGGGAGGCAACCTAGTGACAGAGGATGTGGAAAAAGCTAATGTACTCAATGCTTTTTTTGCCTCTGTCTTCACGAACAAGGTCAGCTCCCAGACTACTGCACTGGGCAGCACAGCATGGGGAGAAGGTGACCAGCCCTCCGTGGAGAAAGAAGTGGTTCGGGACTATTTAGAAAAGCTGGACGAGCACAAGTCCATGGGGCCGGATGCGTTGCATTCGAGAGTGCTAAAGGAGTTCGCGAATGTGATTGCGGAGCCATTGGCCATTATCTTTGAAAACTCATGGCAATCGGGGGAAGTCCCGGACGACTGGAAAAAGGCTAATGTAGTGCCCATCTTTAAAAAAGGGAAGGAGGAGGATCCTGGGAACTACAGGCCAGTCAGCCTCACCTCAGTCCCTGGAAAAATCATGGAGCAGGTCCTCAAGGAATCAATTCTGAAGCACTTAGAAGAGAGGAAAGCGATCAGGAACAGTGAGCATGGATTCACCAAGGGCAAGTCATTCCTGACTAATCTAATTGCCTTCTATGATGAGATAACTGGCTCTGTGGATGAGGGGAAAGCGGTGGACATGTTGTTCCTTGACTTTAGCAAAGCTTTTGACACGGTCTCCCACAGTATTCTTGACAGCAAGTTAAAGAAGTATGGGCTGGATGAATGGACTATAAGGTGGATAGAAAGTTGGCTAGATTGTCGGGCTCAACGAGTAGTGATCAATGGCTCCATGTCTAGTTGGCAGCTGGTATCAAGTGGAGTGCCCCAAGGGTTGGTCCTCGGGCCGGTTTTGTTCAATATCTTCATACATGATCTGGAGGATGGTGTGGATTGCACCCTCAGCAAGTTTGCAGATGACACTAAACTGGGAGGAGAGGTAGATACGCTGGAGGGTAGAGATAGGATACAGAGGGACCTAGACAAATTAGAGGATTGGGCCAAAAGAAATCTGATGAGGTTCAACAAGGACAAGTGCAGAGTCCTGCACTTAGGACGGAAGAATCCCATGCACTGCTAAAGACTAGGGACCGAGTGGCTAGGCAGCAGTTCTGCAGAAAAGGACCTAGGGGTTACAGTGGACGAGAAGCTAGATATGAGTCAACAGTGTGCCCTTGTTGCCAAGAAGGCCAATGGCATTTTGGGATGTATAAGTAGGGGCATTGCCAGCAGATCGAGAGACGTGATCGTTCCCCTCTATTCGACATTGGTGAGCCTCATCTGGAGTAGTGTGTCCAGTTTTGGGCCCCACACTACAAGAAGGATGTGGAAAAATTGGAAAGAGTCCAGTGGAGGGCAACAAAAATGATTAGGTGACTGGAACACATGACTTATGAGGAGAGGCTGAGGGAACTGGGATTGTTTAGTCTGCGGAAGAGAAGAATGAGGGGGGATTTGATAGCTGCTTTCAACTATCTGAAAGAGGGTTCCAAAGAGGATGGATCTAGACTGTTCTCAGTGGTAGCTGATGACAGAACAAGGAGTAATGGTCTCAAGTTGCAGTGGGGGAGGTTTAGGTTGGATATTAGGAAAAACTTTTTCACTAAGAGGGTGGTCAAACACTGGAATGTGTTACCTAGGGAGGTGGTGGAATCTCCTTCCTTAGAAGTTTTTAAGGTCAGGCTTGACAAAGCCCTGGCTGGGATGATTTAGTTGGGGATCGGTCCTGCTTTGAGGAGGGGGTTGGACTAGATGACCTCCTGAGGTCCCTCCCAACCCTGATATTCTATGATTCTATGATACTCTTCAGACATCTGAATTTGATTCAATGTTGTTCTTACCCTTTTCTGTTCAATTTTCTGCAAATATTTGTAACTCCCCTTCTTTTGGTCTCAAGATGTTTGGAGAGTAGTTTTATTTGTACTGTATGTACCTGGTATTTGTCTGCAAATCCCTCTCAAGAATCTTCCCACAACCATTGCAGCTAGAACTGTACACTGTTGGGGTTCCCCCGAGACATCTTCCACTGGGTTCCTCAAAAATTCAGTTTCGCTCTAGTCTTTGTTACTTAGGTTCCTTTATGTGGTGTACTGCAAAGCTTTGTTGATCAGCCTCAAGTATAGGGAGCAGGTATAGGGTGTACTACACATCCAAAGTTACACAGAAACCCTCTTTCTTAGATACATTTACACATTACATTGCATTGACTGTACATTGCATCACACGTTTTGGGATTGGCTTGGTTACTTTGTAGGAACCAATCCCTGTCCAGCATGCTTTGCCCACACACAACTTAACCTTTGCCTCATCTTAGGGCCCTGACTGATCTTGTCCATTGTAAATGGTTCCCTGGGTATTTCCCTTTATTCTAGCTAGTGCCAACATCCTCTTTCCAGGCTGCTGATCCACTTATCTCCCCTAGTCCCATCTCCCAAGAAATGAGGCTTCCCCACATGCAATTACTCATGTCAAGCCATTTGGTTTATTTGCATTACATTTTTCTCCTTTTTTTAAAGTTGTTATGCCCAACCCCTATCCTCCTTCCCTAGGTGTCTTGTATACGGCGAGGAATGAATGAGGCATGGCTTCAGCCTCATTTCCAGTAGCACCTTTTTTTTTTTTTACTAACTTGGACCGGTGAGAGAACAACAGAGTGCAGACTTAGCAGATAATATTATTTGATTTATGTATGTGCTGCTGTTACATGTATTCCAATATCTAATTTATTATGTTCACAGCATACACATAGAGAAACTAGAGAAAAACATACTATACTCTTGCTGGAAGGTTGAAATGGAATGCTACTTTTTTTCTTAGAAATCAGACTCATAACACATGAGTACCCCAAAACAGAGAGAGACAAAGCAGGCTGCTCCCTAAAACAGAGAGGCACTGGCTCTCTGCAGACTGACTCCGATCACATGCTTCCCTACAGAGCCCCTAGCTTTCGAGGAGGATGAGTAAAATCCCATGATTAACTGATAGCTTGTAATTTTAACACAGTTCAATGCACTACACAACTCAACAAAATTCTTTCTACAGTCAACAAAGATTTTTAATGGCCCAGTAGTTATTGATCGAATTTTCTGGTCTTCCTTCCAACCAACCAGGCAGTTTCCAGTAAAGATCCAGTAGTCCAAAACTAACTTTTTTTCTAAATTGTAATTCTCCTGGATAAACTAGGAATGATCAGTCTTCCAAGAGAATAATATTCATGTTTGTAGTAGTCTACTGGGATAACCTTAATTTAGTTAATATACCTAATGTAGGTAATATACAATACCTCTGTACACATTATGTTAAATGGCTTGTTGCAACTTCTTTTGTTGACACTGAATTGGAAAAGCTGATATTTCAAGTTGCCCTCACTACCACAGATACCACAGCTTGCTAATATCTCCTTAAGAATGTGGCTGCAATATTTCAAGTCTGAAGTTTTTGCACACACAAAAACTGGGATGTATGTATTTGTGAAGACAGATTACATATCTAGGTGTGCTGTTTGTTTACCCACAGTACCCAATTAACTGTTTTCCACCACTCAGCTCCACTCTGGCATGATTACACAATGCAATGTGTAAATGTATATAAAGAAAGAGGTTTTCTGTGTAACTTTGGACTTGTGGTATGTCCTATACCTGCTCCCTATGTTGAGGCTGATCAAAGCCTCCCCATTAAAAACAAAAGAAAAAGTATAATTGCTTTAAAAAGATATATATCATATAAAACAATTAATTATATGATCCATTTCTCTTATAAAAATGACTTGTCAAATCAGTTTTGCTTTCCTTACCACCCTCGCCGTTCCTCATCTACCATAGTCTGTGGTTACTAGCTGTAGTGATATTGATCTAATTTAGATTGTAAACTTCTAGGGCCAGGAACTCACCAAAAGAGGGTGGGGAGGGCTGGGAGTATGCAAAACCATGTCTCCAACTCCATGTCTCCACACAGGGGTAGGAATATGCTGCACCACTTATGCGGGGATCACAGACTGCAATCTTCCCACACTCAACCAGGAAGCTCTGGGAGGCATTCTGAGGCATAGTGCTCCCTGGTGCTACCTCCAAGACGATGGAGGCTGCACCACTCTCAAGGCAGACCTATGGCTAAATGCCACAGTTGACTGTTTTATAGATAATGAATGAAAATAATTATTTCCAATATACTTACTTTTTTATATATAACTGCTTGACTCTGCTCTTATTTACTTTTATAAATGCTCTGGGTCCAAGAAACCAGACAAGACAAGGAGTTAACAATATATGTGACCTGAACCATAAGTAAACAAATAAGCATTAAAAGAAGAGGAAAAAAGGATAGTGTGTTGTGTCAAAACAGCACTGTTCAGTAGGGTATAACATTTAAGAAATTGGAAAGATGCTTTTTAAACTATGCAGGGCAATGAATTAGGGCTTGTCTACTTGGGGACTTTAAACTGGACTAAGTCAAGAAAACACTTCTGTGCACACAAAGCAATTCATTATGATATATTGACTCTACATTTATCATACACTCTGGAGTCTTCTTTCAAAATGAACAACCTTTGCTGCAAATCGAGTTAGTCCAGTCTATTGTTTGTGCACACAATGGTGTTGAGAACTACTTTGGCACTCTTCTAATGGCTATCCCACGCTGCTTTGTGGGATACTTTTATTGTCCTCTGTGTTTACCGGTGTGCCCTTCTCTCCTCTGGGGTCAGGTCATGTTCCCTCTCCTGTTTATAAACTGGTGAACAGCCAGATTTTCTCCACTTGATTCTGGATTTCATTGTATCACAATAGCTGCAATAATACTCCAGAAGCCTTAAAACATGCCTCAAGCAGCCACTTGGAGACTGGTCAAGTCCCTGGATCCCACTGCCATCTGGGGAGAAGCATTGATGGGGAAGATTCTGTGGCCTGCCACTGGAAAGAAGATCTTTTTGTGGACTACAAACTGAATGAGTCAACAATGTGATGCAGTATCAAAAAAGTCCAATATCATTCTGGGGTGTATTAACAGGGGTGTCATATTTAAGACAAAACAGGTAACTGTCCTGCTGTACTCAACACCTGTAAGGCCTAAGCTGATCTGTTGTGTCCAGTTCTGCATGCCACGCTTTAGGAAAGCTGTGTAGAAATTCGAGAGAGTCCAGAGAATAGCAACAAAAATGATAAAAGGTTTAGAAAACCTGACCTATGAGGAAAGGTTAAAAAAACTGGGCATGTTTAGTCTTGAGAAAAGACGACTTATCAGGTCCCCTTCTCAATCTTCAAATATGGTAAATGCTGTTATAAAGAGGATGGTGATCAATTGTCTTCCATGTCCACTAAACGTAAAACAAGAAGTCATCTGCTTAATCTCTGCAAGGAAGATTTAGGTTAGATATTTGGAAAACGTTTCTAACTTTAAAGGTAGGGTCTGGAATAGGCCTCCAAGACAGGCTGTGGAATCTCGATCATTGGAGGCAGAGAACATAGATTTACTTGATCCTGCCTCAGCACAGGAGCTGGACTTGATGACCCCTCAAAGTCCCTTTCAGCCCTACATTTCTATGAAATTGGTAGGCCAATATCTGCAAGATGCCATGACCAAAATGCCGAACACTGCTGGATAAAGAGCAAAAGAGCACAGAGGATCTACATTAAAACAAGGGATGACCGGGGGAAAATCCAGCAGAAGACATGTAACATGTCCATATTTTGAGGAGTTGGACAGGAGTTTACATAACTACATAACTACCCAACCCAGGCAGCTTGTGGAACTGCTTTCCACCTTCAGTCCCGCACCCTCAAGGATGACCAGCAAGATTATCAGAGGATATAGCATGAGGAGGCCAGTAGAGATCTTCCTGTAAAGCCAGTACCTCTTTGGGACTTGGGAACATGACACTGGCCAGATAGAAGGTGAGCCCAATCCCTGCCCTCAAGCAACCAGCCCGATTCTAAGGCAGCAGCACAGACTAGGACTAAGAAGGATCCTATTGAGAGCACGTGGGCATGTAAGTCTTTTTATCTTTTTTTAATAATTGATTAATTAATTATTATTATGCTGTGCTAGTTTCTGTTCTGGGAAGGCCATGGGTGCAGTCATTGTAGGTGGATATGAGCTAGAAGCCTTTCTGAGTCTGAAGTCCCCATCTCCTTCCCTCCTCTCACACTGTCCTGTCAGCCCCCGATACACCTTTCCAAAATGGGGGCTACTCCAGCTGGGCAATTGGCCACCATGTTATGCTAAAGCCCTGACCATTTTCAGGCCCCTTCTCTCAATTGTCCTGCTTGGCATAATTCCTACCCCATCCCCAGAGTGTGCACATAATTCCCAAACCAGCCTGAGCCCTCCAGCCTCCAAAGCACATCAGCAAACAGTGTATACTGCACAGACAAAAATCCCAACTCACAAATCCTTACCATCCCTGAGGTTTCCCCCAGATTAGGAAAAACCTCAAGCAGGTAAAGCCAGAAATGTTATCACAGCCTCCCTAGGATATGACCAATAACTGCTTGTCATTTTTAATACCCTCACAGCTATGGCACCTGCACTCAAGGCCAGGGCCCTTATCAATGGCTCAGATGCTGGCAAGGGGGGGGGAATGGAAAACTTGTGACGAAATGTTTGCAGACATCATTACAGAGTCCCCAGAAAACTGAAAATTGAGGAGAGATGGAGACAGTATCTGAGGGCTGAGAGGGAATCTGACAAGGAGCTTTCCAGGGAGCTTGCTGCACTGGCAAAGGACAGTGTGGCCATTGCCAAGGGAAAGTGTTGCATGGCCAAAGATAGTATGGAAAAAGGACAGGAGTTGCAGATGGATCCCTAGCTTAGGGCACTGAGAAACAGTGGTACTTAGGACCCCAGCTCTTTTGAGCCCTTTGTCACCCCTGGTAAATTTGTACCTCAGCACTACATACCAGAAGTCTGACAAACCAGGAAGTCAGAGGGAAGACTTTGCCTGTAAGCCCACTAGCTCTTTGCATTGTGTCCTGCACTGCACTGTTGCACCTTACTGTTTTGTTTCACTACCAGTTTAATAAAAGGGTCTTTGTAGTTAGACAATAGATTGGTTTTTAATATATTGTTCCATATAATTAAAAGCCATCATTTCAGCCGAATTTCCGAATTTTCTTGTTATATAGATGGTTTAATAATAAAAACCTTTAAAATTTAATTCCTAAGGAGTCGACAGTTTGTTTTACACAGAAAATTATTACGTTTTCACTAATTCATAAGGCTTTACAAACACACGTAGGCAAAGACAAAGGTGCAACAGGGATTGCCACAACATTGTACTTCCACTGCCCATAAACAACACTGAACTGCACAAAAAACTTCCAATCCCCCTCCACAGGTTGACCGCTGGATGTACCACTGCATAATTTCAGGCCTGCAATTCAAAATAAGAGCAGTAGGCATCCCTGACAATATTACCTTGGCTGTTTGCGGTTTTGTACGGGATGCCTTGCTGGTTACTCAAATCACTGACCAAGTCTCTTTACCTCAGCCTCCCACCCATCACTAAGGCTTTCGTGCTTATCCTCATAAATATTGTACAAAACACAACATACTGCTATAATCTGTGCGAAGTTGGTGGGGGGCTTTTGGGAGGGCTTGGTGGTTTTGCTGCTCCTAATCTATTCCACAAACAGTGCCACCCATCTCCCTTTCAAATGGCCAAATGCTCACTCTACCACCATTCTTCAGATACTGAGGGGCAGTAGTTAAACAGTTCCTTCCTTCTGTGCAAGCAGCCCACGAATGGCTGCATCGGCCAAGGAAGCAGAGGATAAACTGGGTCTCCCAGGATAACCAAAGCAATGTCTACATCATTACTGTCCATCATTGTCCTGGGAGCAAACAATCCTTTCTCCCTTAAACTTAAATAGAGCTGAGTTCCAAAGGATGCTAGCACCATGGATCCTTCCGGGCCACCCAGCATTTATGTCTGTAAGCCTGCAATAGTGGTCAACAAGCCTTTCTGTTTATGAATTCTGAGCCCTGGCAGGCAGGGAGGGTGGAGCGGGAGGTGAAATAATAGGCACAAGAATTCCATCACCTGTCCCAATTCAGTTTGGAAACCCCATGCGTAAAAAGCCAGTCTCCTGAGCACAGCCCTTTATGACCTGGTGCAACAGTACCTTATCCATGACAATGGCTCCAACGGTCAGTATCCCCATGCCACATTAGTTTGCTATGAAGCAATAGCCTTTGCGGTGGCCAGCTTCCAGATGGCAATTGTGACCTGCTTGTCCACAGGTATGGGGCATCACATGTTGGAACACTGCCGCTGCAGCTCCGGGGTCCGCTCAGCAACTGTCTCCAAAATGATTGCCTTTCCCACCCTGAAACTCCCTTGCCATTGCTGGTCACCCCAGGTCTGCAGAACAGTCCTTTCCCACCAAGCCTCACTGGTCTGCCAAGTGAAGAAACAGCACTGTATGCTGTGAAGCTGCTCCAGGAATTGGTCCTCTACTATCAATCGCTCGGTGTTTTCCTCTTCTTCCTCAGCCTCCTCCCGGTTCCACCATCACTGAAGATCTTGTTGCTGCTGCTACTGCCACCACCACATCATCCACTTGCTGGTGCAGCAGGTGAAGTCCAAAGCCAAATTCATCTGGCTTTGAATGCTGAAATACAGCCCAAGCGGCCTCCGCATATTCCACGTTGCCAACGTAGAGCCACAGAGCATTGCTGAGTACAGGTTGGCTGACAGCACTTCCGAAATGATGCTAGCATGCCCTTAAAGGAAGTGCAGGGTGGAGACAGAGAAATCATGGGATTTTTTAAAAATGTAAACAAGCCTGGCCCTCACTATACATCCCACAATGCACAGCAAGAAAAATCCCAGAATGCACCCTGCTCCACAGCAAGGCAAAGGAGCCTGGGATACCCTCCAAGAATGCCATACCCTCAGCTCACAGCATGTATTGCCAGAGGGCACACCATCCCATGGGCACGCTATTACTGCACTTGCATATACTGCACATTCGTTTTTAGCTTCAGATTAAATCCCCCTCACCCCTGTGTAGACAAGTACTAAATAAAGAAACAAACTTTTTTTCAGTCAGGCATAGCACGTGTCACATATGCACTCTTGTAGAAGTATTGCTTCTTTACTTCACGCTCACTATGATGACTGTTTTTGTCGGGATTTGGTACAAAGCTGTGTCATAGGGTTGAACAAATTTTAGCATGTAGTCAATTCCTTGAGGCCTGCTTGCTGCAGTGGAGAGGGTAGCATTTTCAGAAGTTTCTAAAAGGAGCTTAAGTTCCATTTTCAAAAGTGACTTCTGCTCTTATTTAGGGCTGTTAAGTGATTAAAAAAATTAATCATGATTAATTGCACTGTTAATAATAGAATACCTTTTATTAAAATATTTTTGGATGTTTTCTACATTTTCAAATATATTGATTTCAATTAAACACAGAATACAAAGTGTACAATGCTCATTTTATATTATTATTTTTGATCACAAATATTTGCACTGTAAAAAACAAAAGAAATAGTATTTTTCAATTCCCCCATTACAAGTACTGTCGTGCAATCTCTTTATCATGAAAGGTGAACTTACAAATGTAGAATTATGTACAAAACAACTGCATTCAAAAATAAAACAGTGTAAAACTTTAGAGCCTATAGGTCCACTCAGTCCTACCTTTTGTTCAGCCAATCCCTCAGACAAACAAGTTTGTTTACATTTGCAGGAGATAATGTAGCATGCTTCTTGTTTACAATGTCACCTGAAAGTGAGAACAGGTGTTTGCTTGGCACCGTTGTAGCTGGCTTCACAAGATATTTATGTGCCAGATGTGCTAAGGTTCATATGTCCCTTCATGCTTCAACCACCTTTCCAGAGGACACGCGTCCATGATGATGATGGGTTCTGCTCGATAGCAATCCAAAGCAATGCAGACCAATGCGTGTTCATTTTCATCATCTGAGTCAGATGCCACCAGCAGAAGGTTGATTCCCTTTTTCAGTTGTTTGGGTTCTGCAGTTTCCGCATCGGAGTGTTGCTCTTTTAAGGCTTCTCGGAGCATGCGCCACACCTCGTCCCTCTCAGATTCTGGAAGGCACTTCAGATTCTTAAATCTTGGGTCGAGTGCTGTAGCTATTTTTGGAAATCTCACATTGGAACCTTCTTTGAGTTTTGTCAAATCTGCAGTGAAAGTGTTCTTAAAATGAACAACGTGCTGAGTCATCATCCCAGACTACTATAACATGAAATATAAGGGAGAATGTGTGTAAAACACAGAGCAGGAGACATACAATTCTCCCCCAAGGAGTTCAATCATAAATTTAATTAATGCATTTTTTAACGAGTGTTATCAGCATGGAAGCATGTCCTCTGGAATGGTGGCCAAAACATGAAGGGGCATATGAATATTTAGCATATTTGGCATCTTAATACCTTGCAATGCTGGCTACAAAAGTGCCATGCGAACACCTGTTCTCACTTTCAGGTGGCATTTTAAATAAGAAGAGGGCAGCATTATCTCCCATAAATGAAACAAACTTGTTTGTCTTAGTGACTGGCTGAACAAGGACTGAGTGGAGTTAACTGCTATTAATCGACAGCTCTACTCTTATTCAAGAGTGTCACTGAAAGCCAAAGCAATTTAGACTCTTAAGTTCCTAAATCACTTCTGTAAATGAGACCTGTGTAGCTTGGACCCTTAGATGCTTTTGAAAATTTTAGTGAAATCATGCAAATACATCCAGGTAGCCTCATCTCTGAATTTTAGTGGCAAAGTACCTTTCCAGAATGTGTGAAAGAAGAAAGTACAGTACAATAAGGTGTTTTTTTCTCTCATTTTGTCCCACTGCTAAAGCACTTGAATTTAATTACCATGTCCAATGTTAGCTTGTGCTAGCTGTGAGAGATGTATGTATTCCTTCATACAGTACAGAACTTTCTTGTAATTCACGTTCATTTAACTAAATCCTAGTCCTCTGGGAAATTTCCAAGCTTCTTCTATGGTAGACCCAGTATAAAACCAGCCTCTTTGCAGCCATGCAACCCTTAGCCCACTTTCCTTCACCCAAACACATTTCTGAAAAGCACTATATTTAGGACTGTGATAAGTCTCTCTTTAAAAGCCCATGAGAGCATGAGTAATTTTTGTCAGTTTCTGTGAGATCATTATGGTTTTTATTAGAAACTTCACACAATGTACTTTTTCTCATTAAAGGTTCTAAATCTGACTTGCCTTATATTTTCAAGGGATTGACATGGTGGGGGGAGGGGATTGTATAATACAGCTGTTTTAGTCGTATTTTATGATGTGGGCATTTTCCCCTTTGAAGTTCATGGACATGTCAGGAATTTTTTCAATGACAAACAAATTAAATTATGCAGCCAATTGTGTGATCCAGATTCAGCTATGTTGCTGAACTTTACCAGTAGGCCACAGTTGTGGGCAGTAGGGTAACTGGAGTAATAGAGAAAGTAACTACCTGGAAGGAAAAAATCTGCTAAAGCAAATTATGAACCAGGCTCTGCCACTTCTTACATTCAGTAGCACCTTAGACTGCAAATAGTCCCATTGATTTAAGTCTATGAAAAAAAATTTGTGAACCCCTGCTATCTATGTTATTTTAGTAGACCCGTAATATTCCCTGGATGAAGGAATGTGTTTTTGAGGAGACCCAAATGGAAACCAGACACCCCATCACCTCAAAGACGAAAGAAGGCCTAGGGAGAACACAGGACTATTCCATATAAGGGAAGGATTGGGGTCGAGCTTTGCTATTGGACACATTCTGGAAAGAAGTGTGATCAGACTGGACTGAAGCTAAAAGACAGCTGTTTTTTTAAATTTAGAGCTAGAACCAAATGTTTTCTATCATCTAAGATTCTTGAGCAAATGTTTTATTTTATTACTTTTCTTTTTTAAGGCGTAACAAAGTAGAGAGAGAGAGAATTCCATATGCATTTAGAGTCAGCATTTTCAGTGTAAAAAAAAACATTCAATTTATTCAGCTGAGCAGAAAGCTGTGAATCATCATATTTTGTTTTGAAGTGCAGATGCAAGCAGAAGTTAAGAAGATAAAGACTGTTGTGTTGTATAATCTCGGCCCCCTGGTCCTGAGTCCAATTGGGATCCTCAGGCGGGTGTAAGTCTTATGGAGGGTTGTCACTTCTTCTTCTAGAAGAACAGGAAAGTTCTTTTAATCCCATGGCTAGATATGGAACAAGAAATGTTAAAGAAGCCCCTTGTTCATTAAACTTTTTGTCTTTGATACAGCCTGAATTCTGACTGGTTGTAACAGCAGCCACAATCTGCAAGACAGATTTGAAGGAAAATATTATTGCTAGCTCGGTAGTTACATTAAAATTACCACTCTTAGTGGAGCAATATCAATCAAACTAAACAAAATCAAATGAGTTTGCTGCTAATTACCACTCAGCCACTCACATGTTTACCCATGTATGTTAATTGGCTCTTTTTTAATAGCATTCATAAGCCTTATTGCCTGCCCAGCAGCAAGAATAGGAACATTGTTCTAAGGCATTTTTCTATTTTATACTTTTATTTTTCTGTAATTTGCCAGTGGAAGACATCTGGAATGGAGTCTCAGAATAGTTGATTGTGGCAGCCACTAATGGGCACCTTGAAGAGAAATACTCCAGCCTCAGTGATAGCAGAGAAGGAATAGGTAACATCTTGATTGCAATCTCCTTCCTGCTCTGGACCTTATCATCTCCTTTTCAAAACAGCGCCTCCCCAGCAAGGCTGCTGGCTGCTATTATGGGTACCTGAAATAGTGGCAGCTGATCACTGATCCCAAAATAACTAACAGTCATAAAGAGGCAGAGAAAGGGGGGAAAACGCTTTTTCAGAATTAGCCGAGGGGAATGGGAGAGTAGTCACCACATCAGTGAGGCATGAAAATCTGACGAACATTTGTTTCCATAACCCGGGCAAAGAAAATAATTCTAAGAACTGCAGGTGGAGATTTTCAAAGCCAGGCAGGAGAATTAGCTACACAACTTCCACTGAAATTAATGAGAGCTGTGAGAACTCGAAAACCTCTCACCTACCCAACAGAGATGCTGCATAGCTGGGTCTTAGACGTTCTCTCGGAGCCGTGGGGTGATCCAGCAACAGAAAACAGCAGTCGTGTAGTGAAGGGTAAACGCAGTTAAACAGAGTTTACCCACTTCTCATTTGGGGAATACAGAGTTTAGCTTAGTTCACCAACTTCTTGTGGTACCATTACACCACTGACAAACCGTCTTTCTGTTGCCCTTGAAAACTATGCACAGCCTTTGTCAAGGACCAATTCGAGTGATCAGCAAAGGTAGTTGGGTCCCTGTGTGTGTACTTTTCTTCCCTCCCAACTGGGAGAATAGGCATCACCAGCAGAGGCAGCATTGTTTGAGACAATGGAATAGGCAGGCTTCCGAGCATCTGTTTGGATAGACTGTACAGTGGCCTGAGTTGTTGTTCCACACATTTCTCCTAAATCCAGGAAGTTCCTTCTCACAGCTCAGTGGTGGACACTGTGTATGTGAGCTTGAAATAGAATGATGTAAAAAACCAGAATGTCCTTTCCATAGTTCAAATCTACAAACTTAAGGCATTTTTTCCAGGGACCACAAGAAGATGGCCCGTGGTAGCATACTTGGCTGTTAGGGATAATATAGTTCAGCCGATGTATTATATGTTAACCATCAGCCATGTGTTCAGCACTGCACTTTACAAACAGGAAGATTCAACTCCTGCCTCCAGAGGATTTACAGTTTAACTTAGACAGATGATATAGATCAGACACATAATCCACTGGTGGACCAAATAAGATCCAAGCTTATAATACATGGATTATGTATTTAATTTATTTATTTATTATAATATACTTGCCTTCTTTGTATATTAGCACTGAAAAGGTTTTGAGTGTGTTGTGAGGAGGGATTTCAATGTAGAGGAGGCAACTGATTGGCATGCAAAAGAAGGAGACTTTTCTATGCATAAGGCACAGCAAGGAAAAGGTGCAAAGATACGAGCGGGAGGAGGAACTACTATTATTGATAATAATCCATAAATGGTTATGTACTGTCTGTCCTAACCACATACTGCAAATGCTTTAGATTTGGGGCTTGGTGGCTAGCCCTACATGGGTACACAAGTTGGGGAGAGAATGTAAGAAACCTTCCCACACTGCACATGGGTTGTTAGGGAGCACAGCCACCATTCTCTGACAGCAGTACTATAATAATATATTAAAAAATAATAAGATGAGAGAATCGGATTCTGAAGTAATGGTGCAGAATTTGAATATCTGGCAACCTTAGAAGTTTGAAGGATGAGTAAAAATAGTGAAAATATGTAAAAAGAACATTAAAAATAGAGAGCAGAGTGGATGTTGAAAATATGGCCTAGAAAAGAAAAAGGAACACCATCCATCATTCTTTCATGACCCAAATGAGAGCAGGAAACAATATTTCATCAGTGATCTTGAAATATTTACCCTTTTTCCTGGAACTTCATTTCCCTACGTGCTTACATGAAAACGTGTGTATATGAAGCATAGCTTCAGGCTAAACACACTTATCTTGTTACAGAACACTGTCACTAACATTTTTCCACTGTTTGTATGTCACCAGGATACAAGTTACCTACTGATCACTTCTCTCATCAAAATATACCTTTTGAACACTGACATATGAAGACTGCACTATGGAGTTCCAGCTATTACACCATACAAATTTACGCAGTTAACCATTTTGGCCAGGGTGGTTTACCAATGGAATCCCCAGTGTACAAAATATTTCAATTAATATGTTCATGCCTTTTTAGTATACACTTTTTCTAAATTGTGCTTAAAGCTCGTGTTAAAATGACATTCTTTTCTTCATGATTTCTCCCTGACCTTATTCTTATTTACTACAAAGAAATGCAAATTTTAATGAAACAGAACAATTGTAGCTCTTTTTAAAATGCGTTATTCTAATTATCCTGATTTGGTATCTAAACATTTTGTCATAAGTGACACTGCTAAGTGGGCTATATTGGATACATCTCAACTGAGAGTGCAAATTGTTGGTGAACTTCTTGTTGTTTCTTGAGAATAACGTTGTTATATATAATAGTGAGTGAGTGTATGTACCACTGTTGATTTGTGGTAAAACTATGTATATATGTGAACTTGTATTTGAGGCTGATCACTGAGTGTCACTAATATGTAACTACTATGGCCACTCTTAAAAAGTTCCATTGATTTAAAGAGTCTACTGGAATATGAGGCCAAAAAGATCTAAACAGTGGCTAGGCAGTTGATGTGCTGTGACTGCTGATCTAAACATGATTGTTTCACTGTTGCCTTATCCACTGTGTGTGTGCATGTGTTTCTTCACCTGTCCTCTCTTGACAGCCTAGTAGTTTGTAAGCAAGGAGGAGTAGTAGTTTGACAGCTTGGTAGTTTGGAGGCAGGCACTTTTATTATGTTTGTACAGTGCCTATCACAATGGGGCTCCTATTCCAGATTGTGGTTGTTAGATGCTACCACAAAACAAATAGAGAATAATTAGAGTACTACTAATTGACTCAAGGTAGTTAAGTTCAAAGCTGACTGCAAAGGATTACAGAGGGATTGCATAAAACTGGGTGAGTGGCAGATGAAAATAAATGTTGATAAATGCAAAGGAATGCACATTGGAAAACATAATCCAAACTACACATACAAAATTGGCTGTTGCCACTCAAGAAAGATCTTGGTGTTCATTGTGGGTAGTTCTCTGAAAACCTCTGCTCAATATGCAACAGCAGTCAAAAAAGCTAACAGACTGTTAGGAACCATTAGGAAAGGGGTAGGTAATAAGACAGAAAATATCATAATGCCACTATATAAATCCATAGTATGCCCACACCTTGAATACTGCCTGCAGTTCTGGTCCTCCCATCTCAGAAACAATATATTAGAATTGTAAAAAGTATAGACAAGGGCAACAAAAATGATTAAGGGTGTGGAACAACTTCCATATGAGGAGAGATTAAAAAGACTAGGAGTACTTGTGGCACCTTAGAGACTAACCAGTTTATTTGAGCATGAGCTTTCGTGAGCTACAGCTCACTTCATCGGATGCATAGCATATCGTGGAAACTGCAGAAGACATTATATACACACAGAGACCATGAAACAAAACTTCCTCCCACCCCACTCTCCTACTGGTAACAGCTTATCTAAAGTGATCATCAAGTAGGGCCATTTCCAGCATAAATCCAGGTTTTCTCACCCTTCCTCCCCCCCCCCCCCCCACATACAAACTCACTCTCCTGCTGGTAATAGCCCATCCCTCTTTGAAACCTCTCTTTATAATGCGCATGATAATCAAGGTGGGTCATTTCCAGCACTAATCCAGGTTTTCTCACCCCCCCCCCACACACACACACCCCCCTCCAAAAACCACACACACAAACTCACTCTCCTGCTGGCAATAGCTCATCCACAATAAATCCAAGTTTAACCAGAACGTCTTGGGGGGGGTTTGTAGGAAAAAAACAAGGGGAGATAGGCTACCTTGCATAATGACTTAGCCACTCCCAGTCTCTATTCAAGCCCAAATTAATAGTATCCAATTTGCAAATGAATTCCAATTCAGCAGTTTCTCGCTGGAGTCTGGATTTGAAGTTTTGTTGCTTTAAGATAGCGACCCTCATGTCTGTGATTGCGTGACCAGAGAGATTGAAGTGTTCTCCGACTGGTTTATGAATGTTATAATTCTTAACATCTGATTTGTGTCCATTTATTCTTTTACGTAGAGACTGTCCAGTTTGACCAATGTACATGGCAGAGGGGCATTGCTGGCACATGATGGCATATATTTATTGTGGATGAGCTATTGCCAGCAGGAGAGTGAGTTTGTGTGTGTGGTTTTTGGAGGGGGGTGTGTGTGGGGGGGGGGTGAGAAAACCTGGATTAGTGCTGGAAATGACCCACCTTGATTATCATGCGCATTATAAAGAGAGGTTTCAAAGAGGGATGGGCTATTACCAGCAGGAGAGTGAGTTTGTATGTGGGGGGGGGGGGAGGGGAGGAAGGGTGAGAAAACCTGGATTTATGCTGGAAATGGCCCTACTTGATGATCACTTTAGATAAGCTGTTACCAGCAGGAGAGTGGGGTGGGAGGAAGTTTTGTTTCATGGTCTCTGTGTGTATATAATGTCTTCTGCAGTTTCCACGATATGCTATGCATCCGATGAAGTGAGCTGTAGCTCACGAAAGCTCATGCTCAAATAAACTGGTTAGTCTCTAAGGTGCCACAAGTACTCCTTTTCTTTTTACGAATACAGACTAACACGGCTGTTACTCTGAAACCTGTCATTAAAAAGACTGGGACTGTTCATCTTAGAAAAGAGAGGTCTAAGGGATGATATGATAGAGGTCTATAAAATCGTGAATGGTGTGGAGAAAGTGAATGACGAAGTGTTATTTACCCCTTCGCATAACACAAGAACCAGCGGTCACCCAATGAAATTAATAAACAGCAAGTTTAAAACAAATATAAGGAAGTACTTATTCACACAATTCACAATCAGCCTGTGGAATTCATTGCCAGGGGATGTTGTGAAGGCCAAAAGTACAACCGGGTTCAAAACAGAATTAGATAAATTCATGGAGGATAGGTTGATCAATGGTTATTTTATTAGACAAGATTGTCAGGGATGCAATCCCATACTCTGGGTGTCTTTAAATCTCTGACTGCCAGAAGCTGGGAGTGGACAGCAGGGGATCAATCACTCAATAATTGCCCTGTTCTGTTTACTTCCTCTGAAGCATCTGGCATTGGTCACTGTCAGAAGACAGGTTACTGGGCTAGATGAACCACTGGTCTGACCCAGCATGGCAATTCTTATATTTTTAATAAATTACTAAACGGATTAGATAGGACAGATAATCTGAATAAAATATAGTAGACTGATCACGTAGTACTCATTCACCCCAAACTCTCATTGAAATCAATGCCAGATCAAAGCCCCTAGTTAATTCCTGAATGTAAAGCCTGTCACCAGGAATTGTTATTCCAAATAGTCACTGCAGCTGTTTACAAGCTACATTCTCTCCATCATGAGACCTAACATTAGCAATCTTTGCTTTGCCCAGCCATGAGTCATTACTTTGTTTTATTTACTAAAATGCAAAAGGACACCCTGTACAGAACATAATTCAGTGTGCAGACAAATGGTGTGCTCATGCCACTGGTACTTATTTCTGGGATACAGAGAGCTTAAAAATTGGCACATTATCACCTTGCATGTTTGTTCCTACTTCACAGCTGCTTGCAGAGCTCCCAATTTGATGTTGTGTTGTGGTGGAAGTGTGGGCATTTTAAAGTGACTCAGCCCACCTGCACATTCTCACCAGTTCCCCCATGTAAAGAGAGGGTTTTAAGACAGTAAATAAAGCTATTGTACAGTGTGCACTGTTACCTGATCTCTGTTGTGAGCTCTGATTTAATAAATATGTTTATAAAACAACTCATCTTCTCCTGTAGCCCTCCTACTCAGAGACAGTTATTAGCACTTGTATCACAAAATCTTTCAATTAACAATTCCTGCCGTTTGTATTTTCTAATTCTAAACTGCTTGTTTCAGAATCAGAGCAGACCAGGGAGCTCTCGGGTGGAAATACCATTTGTTTCTTTTGTAGCAACCGGCTGAAACAAACAAACAGTCAGGTAAACTCAGCACAAAGAACCAGGCAAGCCAGCACGCACAGCCTAAGAGCCATACAGCAGCATCTATTTCTGTTTTCCACGTGTCACAGGTCCCTCTTCACTGAAATCCAAGGAAGATATTCTGATTAAGGTTACATTGGCGTAAACCCAGAATAATTCAATTGGCTTTGGTGGAATTATTCTGGATTTACATCAGTGAAACTGAGATCAAAATCTGGTTCTAATTCTCTGGCAAACAGCTCACTATAGTGCGTAGTTCCCACATTCTGCTTATTTCCAATAGAAATAGAATGGTCAGGAAAAAAAAAACAACTGTGGGGGCCAAATTCATCCTTAGTATAACTTCATTAAAGTGACGCTAGGGATGAATTTTTCCCATCTGATTTAAGTCAACGCTGTGTGCTGGGCAAAGAAGGCTAATGTTCTATTTTACACCATAGGTTTTTTTGTTTTTCGTTTATGCCAAGACCCATGAGTAGGCGTCATAGAAGATAAATCTCACTAATTTTAAAAGAGAAAAGCTAGTGAACAGCAGGTGATAAATGCTGTGCTGCCTACTCAGGTTCTGTCACATAAGATGTCAGTTCTTTATTTTAATTATATTTTGTGCCAGCTCACAAAGGCAAGTAATTTTATTGCACATTACCCTACCTTTGTTACTGTATGTTTCTTCCAAGTCTATAGCAAAACGCCCTCTACTTGTTGTTTCTGTCTGAGACTTTTTATATATTCCTTTTTATGGCTAGCTCCTGATGTCCTCGGGAAATGGCATCTCGGGGAAATTCTAATGCATGAATAATAGATTGTTCACAGCAAAGTGATCTGGACCATTTGAACATGGCAATATTTTTAAAGCATTAACAAAACATACAGTCTGTCTGGATGAACATTCCTGATGGGTGGCTTTTGCTAATAATTTCTACTGGATGCAAAAGACTGGGCCTAGAACTCCTGAGAGAGCTGCTTCTCCCCAAATCATCACTGCGTTGATGACCAGTGAGTTCCTGTCTGTTGGTATGACAGGCAAGAAGTTCCTCGGCAGAGTAGCTGTTATCCAAAAAAGTAAGCTAAACTGATCTTGTAACAGCACCAGCTGTTTGATCCATCGCCACCTTTGGTAGGAGCTATGTATTGCAGAGATACTCGTAGCAGAACTGGGCCAATCAATAGATGGTACTGATATGCTGATAGCATCACAGCCTCATGTGAAGCAGCCTGAGGAAACCGGGATTAAAACAAAATCCCTGGTACTAGAAAATGAATTTTGCTTTGCACAGATACAAATGGGAATGTATAAAAGGCATCCTTAAAAATAAAAAAGGGGTGTGGACCAATGCTACACCACACCCCTAGCTCATTCAAGGAGTTGCTGCATAAGTAAATAGATTTTTCATGTGAGGAAGGGTGGCGGGATTGTGCCCCGAGCCAGTTTGGTTTACATGACCGTTACACATGAGCTATTGCAGTTCCAAGCAAAATGGGCAGTTATGTGAAAGTTGAATGCTTGCTTGGATAAACTGAACATCAAACAGGAATGCCAGTAGTAGCTCAAAATTGAAACTGCATTTTTTTAAATTTTGAAAATGTAAACAAGTTAATTGAGAATAGGAGGAAGAGAAAGGAGAAAACGAGACTCAACATTTGGGGGTAATAAGGTAGCTGCTGATGACCACTGTGGGTCCAGGCCTGTGAAGTTCAGCTAAACCCAAACAGCCAAATCATGGTCTGAACACCCAACAGCATTTCTGAAGCAATTGTTGATATTGGTGGTGCACATACGATTGCTGCCCAGTCAGCTCTGTTACAGTGACATAGTGATCTTTCTGATCACGTTCACCCTTGAATACAGAGAACATCTCGCTGTCCTTTCATAGAACCATTTAGTCCTCTTTAATCACAAGTTTCTTATTATGTAAAATGAGATTGAATATGAAATTGAATTACATGTCAAGTGAAAATATAGGTTCTTTAATGGGTTATATTTCTAGAGTGAAATTCCAACCGGTGAGTGTGAGCTCACTGGCTCTCCGCTCTCGGTGAGTTTTTCTGTGTGTTTGACAATGCCCTAGTATAATAAGCTCTCATAAATAAATAATATCCAATAGTTTCAACATCCTGAATAGCATACAGAATGCCCTTATCTCAGAACCTTTAGAGGTCCAGAGAACCACATCTGGAATTGTATCCCATTCACACCCTAGAATATAAAGTATCAGTGGAGTACCCATCATAAGTTAAGAGCAACATAATAAATCACAGTTGTCTACTTAAAAGATTAATGCCATCAGAGCAATCCTACCCTGTGATTCTCATAATACTTTTCGTTCCTTCACATCCCAAGGATTTATTGGTGAAAATGGCTACTGACCTCATCCCCCAGCGCCATTAGCCGTGCTAAATCTTCTCTTTGCAAGTCACCTGCCTCACCCAGTACAAGTTGCCTTGCCTTTTAGACACTGATGTTCACTTTCTTCACTCAAAAATTGTGGGTCTTCTAATACAATTATTAACTCTGGACACACTAACAGAGCTGGTATTTCCGAGTGACATTATACTCTTTTTTTAGTCTGAAACTGAATGAATTGCTAAAATCACAGCATCTGTGCTAAAGAAGCAGAAGAGGGGCTCCCTGAAGAGAGAGAGAGAACGGATAAAGTCCAAGCCCGGGGGTAAAAACAGCAATGTACAGTCAATAGGAAGCTACCTGTGGCAGGCCGCTGCTAGGGAGCCTCAATCAGCTCCTGCCACTCCAGACCCAATCAGGGGAAATGGATTGGGTCTGGGTAAATAGTCTAGGTTTGCCTAATCACTGACTGCCCCTGCCAGCCTCATTAGGTAGGAGCTATAAGGCTGGGAGGAAGTGAGTGAAAAGGGCCTGGAGACCAGGAGGTTCAGGGAGGGGTAGGAGCCTGCTACTCTGTTGCTGACCAGGTCTGTATTAGGCCAAGCCATTGTAAACAGCCTGTATATAGTAGAAAACTGGTGGTGGGAAACAGACATAAATAAAGAGCATTGGAGTTGCACAAGGTTGGAGTGTCCCTGAGTCTGTGAGGAGCGGGCCCAAGGAGCTGGATATGCAGGGGCGCAATGGAAACCCCATTACACAACCAAAGTGGGAGAGGAAAAAGGAGAATATTATCAGACAAATAAAGAATATTACAAAAATAAATGACATCACTGAGGTATTTCATTACATATATACTATGGGCCAAATCCTGTCCTGGCCAGCACCAGGGAACAGAAAGAGTGCCAGATAAGTGACTTTCTCGAAGGTTCCTGCTAGCCAAGACAGACTACAACAGAGAAGGCCAGTACTTTTCTATTCTGCTGCGGTGCACGCCCACCATCTATTGGCCAGTGCTTGCTGTTGGTAGTTTGGGAGGGCTCCATAACCCATAAAGCGAGCTCCACCAAGGGTATACGGCATGGGCAATGCATTAACCAAGCCCATCTTCTTCTCTGCTGTTGTGTACTAATGAGGTATTTTGACTGACATGTGTGAAGAAAGGCAATTTACACAGAATATGTCTACATCTTTGCATATCAATGAATCCAAGGGGAGGATTAATTTTATTTAGATTCCCTCCTTTTGTCTGTATTGTCTATTTAGAAAGCAAGCTCTTTGGGATAGGAGCTGTCACTATGTGCACGTTTAGTGCCTAACACTGGAGTTGGTCAGGATCTGGAATTCCTGTTCTGTGGGAAAGTTCACGTTTTTTTCATTCCAAACAGAAATGGAAAATTGAAATTTTGAAATTTCCTGTAGAACGAAAATCTGAAATTTCATTTAGGACTAACAAATATCATTTTGTTTTCACCTTATCAAAATATTTCATGTCAATAAAGTCAAATCATTTGTATTGGGCTCTATTAACTTGACTTTTATATATTATCTTAGTTTAAACATTTAAACTATTATGACATGACAAAGTCAAACATTTTGACTTACATTATCAATTTTTTTTATTTTTAGACTTTCTAATTAGATTTAAATTACTTTAAAATTATAATGTAAAAGAAAATAGTGATTGGTCTTGCAATTGGCCATTGAAAATTAGTATTTTTAACTGGTAATGGTTAATTACTACTGAAATGGGTGATTGGTTTGTTCATTGGTAATTGGGGTTTTAACGGGTCATTGTAATTTATATTCTAATTGGTAATTTGTAATTTGCAGTTTCCTATGGTAAAAGGTATAATATAACAAATGTTATAAAATACATTTTTTTTAAAAAGTACAGCTGGGCAGCAGCATACTGGCTGGGCGCCCGCCTACCCGCTAGCCAGGCAGCTGAGGAGCTGGCTAGGTTTCCTGCTCACCCACCCATCAACAGCTAGGAAGCCAAGCAACCAGGATGCTGGCCACTAGCACACCAGGCAGCTGGTTGTGCAGCCTACCTACCAGTCAGCCAGGAGACTGTATAGCTGGCAATCCAGCCAAGCAGCCTGCCCCTCTGCCAATAAGGCAGCCTGGGCGCAGGTAAGCTGGGCAGCTGGCCTGCCTGATCTCCATCAAAAGTTTCAATAGAATCTGCATGCTCCCACAGACTGCATCGATTCCGTCAGATCAGAATTTTCCAACAGAAAACTGTTTCATTGGAAAATTTTCAACCAGCAGCTGTACCTTGCACACTGAGACTCTGATCTCATCTGGGGCCTCTCAATGCTAATCATGATAAACCTTGAATTTCTCAAATATTCCAGGCCAGGGCAGGGACAGAATTTATAGGAACCAAGGGGTAGGGAATGATCATGTGCCAATTCTAGGAAATTCTCACTCTGATTTTGAAACTGGCACCCACCATATAAGTTATAGAACAGAACGAAAATAAAAGCAAACCTGAATACCCCAGCCATGTAAGAATCTCAGCCCAGACTGGCTTACAGCCTTTCACTTCCCCTACCCCTCACCATGATATTATTTAAAGTGACACCTTGCATTTGGGATGGCGTTGAAGTGCAGTACTATCACAGAGTTTCTGCCAGGATGTAACGGTTTAGAGGTTTAAGGAACCAGGAGCAATAGGAGTAACAGAATCCAGCAAAGCTTTTCTGGGGTCTACTGCTGCAGAACTTGGGACCAAACAGGATGTCACTGAAAGGTGTTAGCTGGAAGTGAGTCAACTGGCTGGTGTTCCTGCAAAATAGTGAGCAAATTTTTCAACTGTTTCCTCAAAAAGGTAGTTGCCCCAGAAGACCAAAGAGGACAGCCAGATACGTGGATAAATCAGATAAGCAATTAAGCATTTGGATGTTTATCCAAAGCAGTACTTGGAACTTGTGGAGGGTTGTCCATCACTAGTTCAGGGTCCCTCACTGCTTTATTTACTGTTGTCTGCACTGAGCATCTCTCATCTGTTCAATCATTATAGGCTACATACTGTGGACTTATGTGGAGCCTAAAACATAAGCTCATGATTTTGTCTCCTATTTTCTTACCTCATTGCATGTAATAGTTCGTTAATGAAGTCCTGTACTTAAGAAAATGTACAAGAGCAACTGATGGTTAAAAGAAACAAAAAGAAACCAGACATATTGGGCCAGAGCTTCAGCTGGTGTGAACAGACATAGCTCAGAGGTGGGCAAACTATGGCCCGCAGGCCACATCCGGCCTGTGGGACCCTCCTGCCCGGCCCCTGAGCTCCTGGCCCGGAAGGCTCGCCACTGGCCCCTCCTCTGCTGTCCCCCTTGCCGTGTAGCCTCCACGCACTGCAGTGCCGGCGCAGTGCTCTGGGCCGTGGGGCTGCGAGCTCCTGGGGCAGCGCGGTTGCAGGGCCCGGCCTGACCCGGTGCTCTGTGCTGCGTGGCGGTGCAGCTGTAGCGCCGCCAGCCACCGGTGCTCCAGGCAACACGGTAAGGGGCAGGGACAAGGGGGTTTGGATAGAGGGCAGGGGAGTTCAGGGTGGTGGTCAGAGGGCGGGGGTGTGGATAGGGGGCAGGGCGGTCAGAGGGGGATTGAATGGGGGCAGGGGTCCCGGGAGGGCAGTCAGGAAGGAGATGAGGGGTTGGATGGGGCAGTGAGGGGCAGTCAGGGGCGGGGAGTCCAGGGGCAGTCAGGGACAGGGGATGGTGGATGGCCAGGAGTCCCAGGGGGGCCGTCAGGGGAAAGGGAACAGGGGGGTTGGATGGGGTAGGAATCCCGCGGGGGCCTGTCAGGGTGCGAGAAGTAGGGGGAGTCAGATGGGGTCGGGGGCTGGGCCATGCCTGGCTATCTGGGGAGGCACCGCCTCCCCCAACTGGCCCTCCATACAATTTTGGAAACCCGATGTGGCCCTCAGGCCAAAAAGTTTGCCCGCCCCTGATATAGCTCCTGTTCCATGGAAGACTTTGTTTATAAGGAGATACCAGTGGCAGTGTATGAAATAAATAAACAATTCCACCTCTTTGTCAGTTTCTCAGCAACTGTGTGAGAGGATGCTGTTAATTTTATTACCTTTGATAAAAGTAGAAAAAACCTTCCACTGTGTTGTCTAACCCACAGGAAATAGAGTCGCTAAATAACTCTATTACAGTCATTGCCAACTCTATTACAGTCAGTTTCAGAAAGCTATAAATCTTTCTGCTAATATTCTGCTTCAGGGATCGGCATCCTATCACATGCGTGCCAAAGACGGCACACGAGCCGATTTCTGATGGCACGCTGCTACCTGCCGAGTCCCAGCCACTGGCCCCGCTCAGCCCGCTGCCGAATCCAGGCCGGGACCCCGGCAGGCAGCAGTGAGCCAATAAAAATCCTGCCCGCCCCTGCCCACTCTTCTCCGCCCCCGCGGGGCAGGGTGAAGAAGCTTGGTCCTGCCGGCTGCTGCTGCAGGGCAGGCAAGTTCCCCCTTCCCCGCCTCTTCCCCCAGCGTGCTGGGTCCTGCCCCTCCTCTGCTTCCTCCCTCCCGTGCCTCTTCCCCCAGTGTGCTGGGGTCCTGCCCCTCCTCCGCTCCCTCTCTGCCACCCATCAGCTGATGGCCCTTGTGTGGGAGGGGGAGAAGTGGAGCCGCAGTACGCGCGCTGCTCCGGGGAGGAGGCGGAGATGAGGTGGGGACGGGGCCTTGGAGAAGGGGGGTGGAATCAGGGCATATCCCCTCCAGCCCCCTGCCGTGAGTACCCCCACGATCCCAGCCCTCTGCCCTGACCCTTGCACCCCCCTCACACACTCCCAACCCTCTGCCCTGACCCCTGCACCTGCCTCACACACTCCCAGCCCTCTGCCCTGACCCCTGCACCCCCCACACACCCCAGCCTCCTGCACTGACCCCTGCACCCCCCAACAACCCCAGCCCTGACTCCAGCACCCCCCACACATACCCAGCCCCTCCCCAGCCCCCTGCCCTGACTCCTGCACCCCACCACATACCCAGCCTCCCATGACCTGACTCTTGCACCCCCCCCCCCCACAATTCCCACCTGCACCCCTCGCACCAAATGGGAGCTGCCCAGGTAACCACTCCACACCCAAACCTCCTGCCCCAACCCTGAGCCCCCTCCCTCATTCTAGCTCCTGGCCAGACCCTGCACACAAACCTCCAGCCTGCTCCTTCATCCCCAGCCCTGTGCTCAGTGAATCCCACCCTCAGCTCAGTGCAGAGAGAGAGGAAGAGAATGGGCTAGAACCAGGGAGAAGGTACCTACCCACTCTGTGTGGGCAGGGCTGGGATCCCAGACTGGCAGCGGGCTGAGCAGGGCCGGCAGCCGGGACCCTGGCTGGCAGAAGCCAGTGGGCGGAATCCCAGAGCGGCAGCGGGCTGAGCCGCTCAGCCCACTGCCGGTCTGGAGTCCCGGCCGCAGGCCCCGCTCAGCCTGCAGCCTGCCTAGGTGAACGAAACCCCAGGCCAGCAGCAGGCTGAGCGGGCCGGCGGCGTAAGATCAGCATTTTAATTTAATTTTAAATGAAGCTTCTTAAACATTTTGAAAACCTTGTTTACTTTACATACAACAATAGTTTAGTTATATAATATATAGACTTATGGAGAGAGACCTTCTAAAAAATGTTAAAATGTATTACTGGCACGCGAAACCTGAAATGAAAGTGAATAAACGAAGACTCGGCACGCCGCTTCTGAAAGGTTGCCGACCCCTGATCTATTACCATATATTTTCTACATTTTCTTTGCTTTGGAGTGTAAAAAATATCTTAGAAATAAAAGTTTGGGACTTGTGTCCTGAAACAGGATTGAAAACGATCTGTTTCCCTTGTCACGTCTTCCACAAATGAAAGATGCCTGCAGTACCATACATACCTTTCTTTCTGCCAGCATCTAATGTTAATCATTTCCTCCCTGCTGTGAGGTGCCAGTACCAGGGTAATAGTAAAAGGTGTTTCATCATGGCACAAACATCCTTATCTGCAGTTGCTGAATCAGGTAACATTTGTGTTTTAAGAGAAGCTCAATATGGTGTACGGCATTCGTTCAAATATTATGCTCTACAAGGAACCCGGGAAGAGTACTGAAGGTTTAGCAGCCTGGAAAGTAGAAATTCTTTGTGTACTGCTTTAACTCCCCACCACGTGCTGGCCTTTTCAGACACCCAGTAAAATAGACTAAGGATATAGATGTTCCCAGTCTTTAAAGGGTTAATGCTATAAAAAGTTCAGCATTAATTTCATCATTAGCAAAATACAGTTTCTTTACAAGTCTATAATTAACACAGACATGTAAGACTTGTCCTGCCATCATTACATGTCTTGGAAAGCCATCCACTCAACTCAGACACAACAACACAGCCGTTAATTCATAAAACAGACAATGTAGATTGAATGATCGGATTGAGAGTTTAGCATGACCCTGTTGCATCTTTACAAAAAAGATAAAATGGCCACATTTTCAAAGACACAGGCCCAAAGTTCGTATGCAGAAATGTCTGCACACTTGCATGCCTCTTTTTGTGCATAGATTTACCGTGATTGTGCTCAAGTGGGTAAATGAACAAAAGGGTAGTCATCTAAAAACACACCTGTATGTATTTATACAGTGTGTATATATATATATATGTCTAAATGTGCATGCATTTATGCATGAAAGTGGGCCTGACTTATTTAGAATTTGACCATATACAACCTCCCATCATTTTTCTGAGCTAAAAGTAAGTATACATCCGTGAGAATTTCAGGATTCCCTCTAATACAGTAGCATCTTGTATACAAGTAATGACTTGACAGTGTAGATCAAGCAAGTGTCAGAGGCGCACTGCAACTGTGAAGAGATACACATTTGGTTAAGCTACTGAAGAAAAGCTACTATTCATAGTGTATCTTTCCGAGATGGAAGGCACACGTAAACCAAAGAAAATCTAAAGTTTGCTGCCTACATATAAACCTCCAAATTGTCCTGATTGTATACACAGGAGATCAGACTATATCAGCTTTGACAAAATTACTGAATTTAAGCCCTGGTTTGAGAAACGAATAAACATATACAGCTTCTTCCCCACAGTGGAGTTAAATAGAGACTTTTAAATGCAGACTTCCTAATATGTAAATATTTTCGACATTTATTGTACACATCTTCAATCATAACATTCAGTTGTTTTTATATAGCATTTGATTGTGATATTGAACAACAGCTCACAGTTTTTGAACTAACTAATAATATGCACGAGAGAAGAGAACGAGCATGGTGCATGGAAAGGCCACCAGCCTAGGACCTAGCTTCTATTCCCAGCTGTATAGTGAATCTGCTGTGTGACTTTGGGCAAATAACTTCATCTTGCTGTGGGAGGTTTACTGTATAAATATATTGTCTTAGTTTAATAGCAGGCTGTTGAAAAACTAAGCAGATACAGAACAATGGCTCAGGATAACTACCCATTTCCCAAAACTTAAGGGACAATGTAAGAGCCATTTGCTTTGATGTTCTACCTCTGACCCCCTGCAGTGCTCACTAGACTAGCTTACTAAGGGCTAGTCTACACTGGCAACACTAAAGCATGGCTCCCAGCACAGGTGCACTGTTTACACTGGCGCTTTACAGCGCTGAAACTTGCTGCGCTAGGGGGTGTTTTTTCACACCCCTGAGCGAGAAAGTTGCAGCGCTGTAAATTGCCAGTGTAGACAAGCCCCGAGAGGAGAGGGACACTTGTGAACACTGGTTAACAAAGACCCTGACTAGATTTAAACTGTCCCTGGTGCTCCCTTAAGCAGACGCATGGTGGTGTGGTGGGAAAGAGTTAAGGTAACAGATTGACACCCAGACTCCAGAGGTTAGAGGTGACGAGGAAAGTGAGGCTTGCCTAGGATATCTACCAAAGAATGGTAAGCCTTTTGGTAAGATAGGAAGGTAGACTGTTTTAAAATCTTTTTTCTATGATGTTATGCTTTGCTGTGTTGTTAAGATTAAACAAAACCTTGGTCTTTAAGAAGCTGTCTGATCACTGTACACCACTGGTCACGAACCCCCCGCCCCCCGACCCATACACACACAAAGGGAAGAACTGCAGATACCCAAACTCAGTTGGGCCTACTGAGTAATCCCAGTTGTCACACAGGGCCTGGTCTAAGAGTGGGAGAACTGTGGAATTCCACAAGGCCTGACAGCTGAGGGAGCACATTCAGACAGAGCAGAAAGGAGTCAAAGGTGCAACTACCTCTGTAACCATGACAAGTGTATTCTAATGTATTCATCATTTCTAAGGCCAGAAGGGACCACTCTGATCAAGTAATCTGTATAACACAGACCATACAACTTCCCCAAAATAATCTTTTAGAAAAATATCCAATCTTGATTTAAAAGTTGGCAATGGTGGAGAACCCACCATGACCCAGGGTAATTGATGCCTTATTTTCCAACCTAATTTGTCTAGCTTTAACTTCCAGCCATTGGATCGCATTCTACCTTTCTGGGCTAGATTGAAGAGCCCATTATCAAATATTTTGTCCCCCCTCTTGGTACTGATAGACTGTAATCAAGTCACCCCCTAACCTTCTCTTTGTTTAGCTAAACAGATCGAGATCTTTGAGTCTATCACATTAAGGCATGTTTTCTAATCCTTTAATCATTCTTGTGGCTCTTCTCTGAACCCTCTTTAGCACTTTAGAAAATGACTCTAAATTGGATAGGCATTTTCACTGCTGCCATCTGAAGAAACTGGTTAAATCTAATGTGACAATTTTGGGAAGCTAAAAATATGGGAGTCTAGTTTAGGAATGGAATCTTTGGGACCATCACCTAAAACTTTTCTGATGAATTTGTATAACCATGCAACAGCAGTTAAAAACTAAAAAAGCTAAAGCTAGGCCCCAAACCACAGCATTACAGCAGCCAGAAAAAAGGCTGCTCTAAATCTGTATTTTGCGTAAATCTGAATTGAGTGTAAACATCCATCTGCCAATATCTGTGCAGAAGGAGGAAGACAGCACTAAGGAGAACAACAACTCAGCAATACTCTGAACCTTGCTGAACCATACTAGCAACCTTGCTAGGTCACACAGTGTGCAGTAAGAGGCTTTTGTAATAGGACCGCTCAGTGCACAAGTTTCCCAGCCTACAGTCATAGGATTCTCATACAATTCTCATGGAGACCTAAAGACAGGAAGGCAACTGGTGGTCCAAAGGGTCCTATCCTGTCTTTCTGGCATGCAAAGTGAGTCCAATGGTCAAGGTCTTTTGCCTACATCATGGCTGGGCAGGTGGCTTATAGGGTTTGGTGGCTGGAATGAATATTCATAGGAGTGTTCTGCTTCCTTTGTCTATAACTAACTTCCCCACCCTAATAATGTTGGGATGTTCTTATTCTATAAGTTACCATATTAGTTATCCCAAACTTATTAGCATGCATGTCAACTTGTTACTATGGCAGCCCTGCGGCTGTACATCTGCTGATGTTTCCATTTCAAAATATCACAAACTGGTATTAGCTGACTTCTTGCAGTTACCTGTCAGCATTTTATGCAAGATCTCAGCAAAACTACATATTGCAAAATAGGCAAAACAACAAATATAGTGCCCTCTTATGGATCACTTCTGGTCAAATTGCTTATGCTAAAGTTCAAAGGCCTAACTGCATACGCTAATGTTGAAGTCTGTAGGTTTCTTGCATTACTGCTGGGAATAATACCCTCACTACCCTGAAATCTGGCAATGCACTCTGTAGGCTATGTCCATCATGGTGGGGCAATGATAGGTGACTCAAGTAGCCTCTACAGAGCAGCTCCAAAAACTATTCAGTGGGCTTTGGGGTAAATGACCTCATCTGTCCCTTCCACCAACCCTGAGCAGCATGGTCCATGCAGCTCCCAGGCTTTTGCTCCTCCCTTCTCTGCACACCAGTAAGAAACATGCTCTTTCATTCCCAGGTCTTTTTTCCCATTGGAATTCTTATAGTGATTATAAAGGGAGTTGTGTCTTTAATGTAGTTCGAAAAGATGTCCCATGCAACTATGGAGCCGTTAGACTGATTGCATCCTAAAATTCTGGAAGTAAAAAGAGAGGTTTAAAAGAGAGCCAAGCAACAAGACTGCAGGTCAGAACAGAGACTGAACATGCAGGGTTCTGCAGGTTATAGTGGATCACAAATTGAATATGAACCAAAAATGTGCTTTAGTTGCAAAAAAGCCAAATATCATTCTGGGATGTATTAACGGAGTGTTATATCTAAGACACAGGAGTTAATTGTCCCACTCTACTTGGCACTGGTGCGGCCTCAGCTGGAGTATTGGGTACAGTTCTGGGTGCCACATTCCACACTAATGGACATTGCTTTAAACTTTTTCTCCCACTCCTTATTGTGTATCTCACCCATTCACCATTGCCTTGCATTTGAAATGTTCTTCAGTAGTTCTCCACCCCTTAGGAGCTTTGCTGAGAAAGAGGGTTCCTTGCAATAGAACAATAGATTTTCCCCACCCCACCACTTATATACACTAAATTACAGGATTGAAATATACTGTTTCAAAGCTAATGCTCAGAGAATATAAGGTCTAGCTATCACCGCTGGTCCCCTCACTCCTAAATGTCTTCTCTTTGTCCTTTCCAATGGCACCAAAGTCTGGGCAATGGAGATGTATAGCATCCCTAAACTGGTTTTACGCCGGTGACACCAGTGCTTATCATTGACCTGGTTGTGCTACGTATAGGAGGGTAGTGAGGTGGAGTGGCCTCCCTCTGAGCTGGAGTGGGTGAGAACACCCTCTGTGCCTGGGTGGACAGAGACAAACCAGACCCCTGGACACCAGGGATTGTGTTAGGAAATAACCCAGGGAAACCAGACTTCAGTCCAGTTTTGCTGTCAGTGCTCAGATCAGTGTGTTTTGGTGGGATCCCAGCTGACTCAGTGGCGGAGCCCTCTGCCACTGTCAGGGCCTTGGACTGGGACCCAGTGGAGTAGGGAGGCCCAGGTCCCCTTGCCCCCTGCTGCTGCCCACCCCACGCCTACCTTCCTTAGGCCAAAAAGTCTGTGTTTGCTATCTGCTGAGTCAGGAGGCCAGGCAAAAAACTGCCTATTGCTCCGCCCTGCCTGAGGGCCTGAGCTCCCGAGACTGTTTGCCACTCTGCCCTGCTTGAGAGCCAGGGCTTCCTAGACAGCAGCCCTCGATTCGCTAATTCCCCCTGTGACTGGCTGACCCCACAATGACCCACTGACATGGAATGGCCTCTCTCCAAGCCAGAGGGGGAGGGATGACAGCCAACCCCTACAAGGAGCAACTGCCAATTAAAACACTAGTTTAAAGGAAAACAGGAGTGTAACATTGAGGTGTGTCAATCAGTGTCTTGCCTGTCCAATATTGTTATTTACATTATGGTAAGTAGCAATTAGTCTGCCTGGAAATAAGGGTTATTCACACTAGCATGGTAACAAACCCAGCTCTCAGAGAGGTGGGAAAGGCAATTTACAAGCTAATGAGCCTTTATATAAACCATCTGGTGGTCAGAACTGGGGAAATGGTTATTAAATGCAGATTAGTATTCTTGTAAACACTTACACAGGAAAAGAAAGAAGAAGCCAAAAGAAAGCAATATGTACAGAACACCTGTTTTATCTGAAGAGATAATATCTGATTATGCACAAGGAAGGGATGCACAGTATTTACTGTGTACTGACTGAAAGAATGACGTACCAGGGTGGGTAATCATCATAGCACAGGGAAAAGGGACTCAATACAAAGACAACGGAGGAAGAACAACAATCTAGGGCATCACACAATTGCAAGACAAATTAGGCAAAGACAGACCACCTTCCAGATGAGAGAGACTTTCTCCATCTGCACCATATTGAGTGTTTCCATAATGTGTAACAAACTTTGGCTCATCTTGACGTGCTTGTGTTGTGGCAGCCAGTTATATGCATCTATTTACAGTTATCACTGATCATGCCAACAAACTCTGCCTTTGTTTAAGGTAACTGGCGCTGTCACCAAGAAATGACAAAGGGGGATGTGGCACTAGGAGAACAAAGGCCAGTTGAAGTCAGCGGGACTCTACTGGTAAACGTGCTTAAGTGCTCTGCAGGGACCTAAATGACTTTAGAAGTGCCAGCGTTGTTTGGTAAAGATACTCCATTATTCTAATCACTATTATCTTGATCCTGCCAGACCTTGGGGAGCAGGGAGCGCAAATGTGAATACAGACTAATCTTGAGTCACACACTATGTGCAATCTGCCATAAAAATCTGAAGCTCCTTAAGCCCCTTTCACACCCTCTCCCTTACTCTCATGAGCACATGGCAGAAGAGGGTGTGAATAATGGGTATATCTGAGAAAATGGATGTAAAAGTGAAGCTCATCATGTAAACAAGGCACTTAGCTATGACCTCTTTGCGCTTACTTCTCAGTGCTAGCATTAACCCAGAACTCTCATTCCCTGTGTCTGACCGCAGGGGGCACAGCACCTCAGGGGGATGCTGCTAATTCTCCTGATCAGGTCGGGAAGTCTGACAGACCCAGAAACACTCTTAGGTGACAGTTGTGCTGTAATCACTGCTTATTACACTAATTGGAACAATCTTACCGTTATCTTGTGCTCCCTCATGTGTTTGTGGTAGCCACCTGCTCCCACTCATTACACACACAGCTTGTAAGCTCTTTGGAGCAGGGACTGTCTTTTGGGTCTATGTATGTACAGTGCCTAGCATAGTGAAGACCTGATCCCTGACTGGGCCCACGAGGCACTGCCACAGTATAAATCATCCTAACAGCAAAAGCTTTGTCCTTGCCACATTTTGTCTGAACATTTTTCAATTTTTAGCAAATTTATTTGGATTCAACAGACATTTTGTAAACACACCACTTTTGCTAAGAAGTTTTCACTATGACTAGATTCCCGCCAGCACTACAACCCATTGAAGGGTGCCTTGTACATTCTAGTTACATGCAACCTTACTGAGCAGCAGTATTTTCTAAATTGAGGTTAAGTTAAGAGTAACAACTTCCTGCCATCACCAGTCACCCTGGCACAGGCTACTACAGGGTTCCTTGTGAGAATGCAGAATGAACAGCAGCAATTTAAACTTTTGAAGCGTTGCTATATTTATGAGCATGGGTTTTTATTGATCCTGACTCTCGGATAAGAAATTTCCTTGCAGTTTCAGTTCTCCGATCAGTTGATAGAGTTCCTGAATCCTGACACATGAATAGAATCATGTCTTAAGGTAACACTGACATCTCCAGGAAGCAGGATTTTACATTTTCAGTGCCAAAGACATTTTTATTCTTACCATATATTTTCAGGTAGTAATTAAAGTATATTGTTGTTGTTTTCCCATTACAACAAGGGAACTATTTGTCTAGAATATTTTGGTCTATTTAATATTTAGAGTATTTATTGTGTATTTTGTCCTTGTTCTAAAAAAATGAAATAGTTTCTTTGCATTCAGGAAAAAAAGTGAAATGCTGTTAAAATGCCAAGATCAATTGTTGTTCTACAGTAAGTTTCAAATTTATTTAAATGATCTAAAATAGCAATGGACAGCACTCAAAATCTTGGATCCAACTGCACCAAATTTTAGGTGATAGCCTATGAATTGAGCTGAGTTGTGGCCATAGAAAGTGCTGTGGTCTCTGCTCCAAAGAGATAACTGAAGAGGGACATAAGTTACTCTGTGGACACAGAAGATATCAGGTGATGTTCATAACGAACACTGTGGACTCATCAGGTCATCTTATATAGTCACTTTCCTCCCAACACTTAAAACAGTTCATGAGGACAAAACCACTTGTGAGAAAAGGGTGTAAGGGAGATTTCTAACACTAACACCATTCTTTGTTTTAAAACTGATGGGGATGCTCACTTAACACCTGTCACCTGGTTTACAAATTCACTGTCAGCCATTTGTTTCTGCACTCTTCTGATGGTTTATATCAGGGACAGAAATAGCCTGCAAAATTCAGACCTCTATTTCAAATACTCCAAAGTTCAAGGCTGTTTGGAACTGGAATTTTGGTGTGAACTGGTTAGTCTGAGCTGAACCAGCATGATTAGATGCATTTTAATGAATGGCCAATATGTATTTTGGAATTAAGAAACAAGGACATTGTAATTTTTGTGAATTACTATAACTCCAAAGCCAGTAGATATCTGAAAAATCAAATTTTGCTCCCTGTTACACCAAGGCAACCCACTGAAAGCAATTCGAAGAAAAAAAAATTCCCCTCTCTCATGATTCCAAAATACATACTGGTTATTCACTCAGTTATGTTTTCCTTGATAATTCAGTCCTTTATATATGTATGTACCGGACATTATCTCACTTCACACAAAGCCTGATCCAAAGTCCATCAAAATCAATTGGAGTCTTACCATTGACTCCAATGGGCTTTGGTTCAAGCCCAGATGTACTATTTGTTAAGGGCCAAATTTGAGTAGTACCTTCATGAATAGTTTTATTGACTCCAATGGGATCTGTCTGTATGCTCTCTCAGACAAGGCCTTTGGTATACATAGAGGATAAATAGGTTGACCATTGTTTGAGATCAGTTCACTTCCCCAGAGCTCCATTCACTGAATTCTGTGGAGCTATTTCCAAATTACATTAATCTAGGGGAGAGGACAGTCCATATCATCTGGGATCTTTGAGCTTTAAACGTTTACATATAATAAATCCTATCATATCTGTTTCTTCTAGTAATCAAGAGCCTTTGCATATTTTTCAATTAATTCTCTCTCCCCATATTGTTGATGAGTGTATTCCTGGAAAGAATTTAACATGCAAATTAAGAGTTTACTTTGGTCTGTTCTCTGGCGGTTACCATATGTTCAATAAAGTGTTCAGATTTGAGTTTAAAATTTTGTAGGGACTTAATACAAAGTCAAAACTTCATACAAATACCACAAAGATTAAGGCAGGTTATTACCTATCACACCACTACAATGATGTTCAATGGAAACAGTATTCATCTCTCATGTAGTACATTAAAAGAAAATGGAAAGGGAGCAGATGTGCTCTTTAATATGGCATGTGTATTTTCCTGAAGCTGTGCCAAGGTGAGAGCCTGATAATGAAACATGTTTTGGCATAGCCAATATCACTGAGTGCATGAACTCTAGGAAACTGACATTTCTAATTTCAGAGTGGAGTGAAGGGACGGTCCTCATCAGAAAAAAAATTAAGGAACTCATTAAAAAAAAAAAAAAGACTGAGAGCATTTCCCAGGCACTAATGAACATCTGGAAGGGCTGAATTAACCCAGGCTCCTCAATATGGCACCAAGTAATACTGTGTGAGCTTGTTGTTCTAATCCATCTGGGAACTGTTTAACTGAGCCAGAAACAAAAGGTTGTAATGTTTTTATCCCACATTGTTGTCATTCCTTCAGATGCTTCCTGGAAAAGTTCATCAAAAGAAGCTTCCATTGGCCAAACATATTTCTGCCAGCAATCCTCCAGTGGAGTGTCACATGATTCAGGGGCAATCCAGACTAGCGAGGAGGGTTTGTGTCACCTCTTATCCTGTAACTCTGAGTGCCTCACTATATTTTGGTACTGTTGCTGCTGGCCTGGGATGGTCACCATCAGCCTACAAGCATGCAGGTCACACCCTGAGTGTCTATGTGCTATGCAGCCAGCCCTGGTTCAGCGGCTGTGACCCCCAACAGCCTTTCTACAGCCCCATAGCCCTACTCTGGTTTCAACCAGCCTTGGTTACCATCAGCACTGTAATCCCAACACACTCCAAGTCCCAAATTTTTACAAAACCATGTGCTCTGTAATGTCCAGCCCTCTTCTGGGTAGTTTACAGAAATAATACATTTATTTTGTTCCTTTAAGGAGACAAAAGCACATCACAGTTGTTAGGTTGGGAAAACACACCCTTCCCTGCAAACAGAGCACTAGTTCATTTATAGTAAAAATAAAACAAATTTATTAACAGGAACATAGCTGAAGTGATGCCAAGTAAAAAAAATAAAAATTAGCAAGGTTTGCAAGCAAATAAAAGTGAAAACATGCATCTAAAGTCTAAAATCTTTAGTACAGGCTTTGTTCAGGATGGCTTATCTCAGCAATTATTCTTCTTCCCAGCTATGGCTGGCATTCCCTCAGTCAGTATGCAGTGTTGTTGTAATCGTGGTGGTTCCAAGATATTAGAGAGACAATGTGGGTGAGGTAATATCCTTTATTGGACCAACTTCTGTTGGTGAGAGAGACAAGCTGTTGAGCTTACACAGAGCTCTGTTTAGGCCTGAAAACTGGTCTCTCCCCAACAGAAGTTGGTCCAGTAAAAATATTACCTCTCTCCCCTTCCCTCTCTAATTCCCTCAGTCAGGACCTTCCTCAGAAGTACAAGATGCTGACTTCCTTTGTCTTCCTAAGGAAAAGATCTTTTTATAAGCAAGTTTCTCACCTCTATTCAGTTTCCAGTGACTTCAACCTTCCCCAGCTAAACCTTGGTTGAAGGACCCATCTTTCTGAGCTTGCAAGAGTTCTAGACTCTTGTGTCTGTCTATTGATGGATGCCAAAGATGGCTTCTGTCCTTGCTTATATCTTCCAAAGTTCAATGGCCTTGCTTGAAGAGGCAGGATGCCCTCAGGCTGTTCTTCTCTTCCTGTAGGCTTCCCATCCCTCTGTATGTAATGGGGTTTCCATTGTTTTGATTCCATCATGCTTAATTTACATAGAGATAGGTAGATAGCTGTGACATTCCCTTTTTGTCTGGTAGAGACCTGTTTCTCCCTATTTGGTCACAGGCTTTAAAGCAGAATATCAAGTATCCATATTTCCTCACAGTGTTAATATGTACACTTCACAATGACATTAAATCATCATAAAAGTATTAGCTTTCAGAAAAGACCTCCATCTATACACTTTTATAATACAGTAATATTGTACAGAATCAGTTGATTCAATTGCTTATCATTTGATGTTCAGCCTCCCGTGTCTTTATAAACCAGTAAACCTTTGAAATGGATTCTTCTGAAGGTTACACCTCAAAGTAAAGTTAATTCAAACTGTGAGGAAGGCAACAAGGAGTCTGGTGGTAAAGGAAGCTCCATGCTCTCTCTTTCCCCATGAGGGTTTGCTAAAATGAGCAAATTGTTCTGTTTCCTGCAATTTCCCCCACCCCTTGTTAGTTTGATTATCCTATTTACTGCTTAGATGTAAATTGAGGTAAACCTACATTCCTTTGTCTAAGGCAGACTTTGCTTATGCATTGCTTGCCAAATACATTTTAAGAATATAGTTCTAACTTTGTTTCTACCACACCCTCTGCATACATCATACAAGAATATTAATAATCTGTGAATTATTAGTTTTCCAATGATATTTTATATGCCACCTTTTAGATACAGATTATGATAACAGTGTGTGTGGTATAGTGAGTATGTCAGGCTTGACATGAGCTGCTAACACAGATCCATGAACCACAAATGAGGCTCTAGTGTCACATAGAGGAATAGATAATATTCAAATCAAATTGCTTTATTGTGGTACTCTCCTAGCGTATAGAATCATAGAAAATTAAGGCTGAAAGGGACCTCAAGAGGTTATCTAGTCCATCCCCCTATGCTGAGGAAGGACCAAGTTTACTACGACCATCCCAGGTGTTTGTCCTGGGGATTCCACAACGTCCCTTGGTATCCTATTCCAGCATTTAACTATCCTTATACTTGGGAAGTTTTCCTAATATCTAACCTATCCCTTGCTGTAAATTAAGTCAATTAATTCTTGTCCCACGTTCAGTGAACATGGAGAACAATTGATCACTATCCTCTTTATAACAGCCCTTAACCTATTTGAAGACTGTCATCGGGACGCTCTCCCACTCCAGTCTTTTTTTCCCCTCAAGACTAAACATTTTTTAAGCTCTCCTCACAGATCAGGTTTTGTAAACTTTTTGTCATTCCCATTGCTTTCCTCTGGACTCTTTACGGTGTGTCCACAACTTTCTTAACGTGTGGCACCCAGAACTGTACCCAATACTCCAGCTGAGGCCGCACCAGTGCCAAGTGGAGTGGGACAATTAACTCCTGTGTCTTAGATACAACACTCCGTTAATACATCCCAGAATGATATTTGGCTTTTTTGCAACTAAATCACATTTTTGGTTCATATTCAATTTGTGATCCACTATAACCTGCAGAACCCTTTCAGCAGTATTACAGTGTAGAGAGGCTAGCCAGGGCTCAGCTCTCTCCTGGGCAGTAGGGAACCACACCGCCTCACTCCCTTTGGGAAAAGCTCTTGCGGGGAATTAGTCCGGCCGCAGCAGTCTTCCTCTATGGCCTTGGTGCAGGTACAAATAAACACAGTGTGCCCAGCCCTGGGTCAGGGCGGGACACTGGCGGGTCAGGGCGGGGCACTGGTGGGTCAGGGCGGGGCACCGGTGGGTCAGGGCGGGGCACCGGTGGGTCAGGGCGGGGCACCGGTGGGTCAGATGCTCAGGCACTCAGGCAGGGGTTGAGCAACAACAGTATATAGTACCAAGCCAGGCCCTAGGTCAGAGCGGGGCAATGGTGAGTCAGGCGCTCAGACAGGGGCTGAGCAACAACAGTATATTAACAGTGAGCCCAGGCCCTAGGTTCCAAAGGGCCTGGGAGAGGGGATACTGCCACCCACAAGTTGGGTGGCAGGGGGGACGCAGGCCCTCCCACTCCACTGCGTCCTAGCAGCAGCAGAAGACCTGCTGCTGTGTCAGTGGGGATCCTGGCCGCAACACACTGACACAGGCTCTGGCAATGCTACAGCCAGACAAGGGTTGGCTGCCCCTGGGCTACTTCCAGACTCCCTGTCTTGAGGTACCTGGGTCAGGGCGGTGTCCTCAGAAGGGTCCAGCACCATGGGTTCCTCAGGATAGCTGGCCAGGGGGAGACTCGGCAGCTCCTTCTGGTAGCTGGCGCGGGGCAGGCTCAGCACCTTCTCCGGGTAGCTGGCGCAGGGCAGGCCGGGCCAATCCTCAGGTCTTCCGCAGGCCGCTGGGCTTTCCCACTCGCAAGCTAGGCCGGAGCGTCTGGCCTCCCTGGCGGCTGCTTTCCCAGTGAGCCCTGAGGTTGGGCCTTTATACTTCCGGGGCAGCGCCTGGTCCTCTGGGGGGCAGGCTCAGAGTTCCCTGGCTCTGCCCACTCTGGTGTCCGGAGGGACTCGTCTGTCTCCGGGTCAGCAGGGAACAACACCGCTTCACTATACACGGCCTAGCCAATTATTCCTCCACGTACAAGGGGCTAAAGTGTCTCTGAAACACACCAGTCAGTATGTGTTACATGTCCTGCTATGTGCCCAATCCATACTGGATGATACTCTGTTACAGCTCTCAGGAAAAAGAGCCTGGCTCCTTAGCTCAGGCTGTAGAGTTTTGTGATTTTTAGTGGTGGAGATCTATAGTTCAATCCCTGGCGTACTGGCCAAGACTGTGGTTATCACATCTCTATGGAGAGAGAATGTGTGTATGGGATGGGCTGAGAAGCTTTAGAACAGGGGTTCTCAAACTACACTGCACGGCGACCCTCTTCTGACAATAAAAATTACTACATGACCCCAGGAGAGGGGACCAAAGCCTGAGCCCACCCGAGCCCCACCACCCCAGGTGGGAGTGGAAGAGCAAAGCCAAAATCCGAGGGCTTCAGCCCCAGGCATATGGCCTGTAACCTGAGCCATGCTGCCCAGGGCTAAAGCACTTGGGCTTCAGCTTCGGCCCCAGATGGTGGGGCTCTGACTTCAGCCTTGGGCCCAAGTAAGTCTAAGCCAGCCCTGGCAAACCCATTAAAACAGGGTTGCGACCCACTTTGGGGTCCTGACTCACAGTTTGAGAACCACTGCTCAAGAATAAGCCAAGCTGAAAGGTTTAGGTTTTGCTTTTGTTTTTGTTGTTTGTGTTAGCAGTTACATCAGATCACAAGAGATGGGTAAGTCTGGATGGTACAATGTTTTGAGCAGGTGGGAACACCACCTGTTTTCAGAATGCTAATGGAGCTATTGTGGTCTTCTTTTGTTTCTCTTGTTGCCATTTTTATTTAGTTTTGTTTAAAATATATTAGGTCAGATCACGGGGCTATTTTGGTCACACTGATTGCAGGTTCTAGCTAGCACATCTGGCCCCAGAAGGATCACCCCCATTGCCGGGAGAGTCTCCAGTGCTACAGAGCCAGTGAAGCCCATCCATCATGACCTCCCTCAAACCTCATTGTCAACACAGTGGCCATTAGGACAGACAGAGTGCAGAGGTTTATGCCATCTTTTCACAACTACTTTCCCCAGCTTTCTCTACATGCTCCTCAGCCATAGTTGAAACTTTGGCTTTATTTATTTACTATATTGGCTGAATTGCAAAATTTGGTTCCAGATCTGGATTTCAAACATTCCAACATGTTTGGGACTTTTGGTTTGTCCCATGATAATGACAAAGGCCAGCCATGAATTTTGGATTCAAATGTCAGATCTCCCCAAAGTTTGTTGTTTGTATATATTGTATATATGAAATATACTTCTGTAGAACCACATTTTTGAACTTCAGTAATGAAATAGCACTTACTATAGGTTTCAAAACCAGACAGTTAGGTGCCCAAGTATGGATTTAAAGGCCTAACTTTAAGTATGCAATTTTAAAACCCATGTTTGAAATATGGGCTTATGCCACTCAGGATCTGAATACTCCTGTAGCTCAGCGAGGGTTGAAATTGGAAACTAAACCAACACCTAAATTATGCAGCTGATTTATATTTTACAAATGACCCAGACCCCTGCATCTGAAGATTCCTGAAATGCGGAGGTCAGAACCAAATTTCATGCCATCTCTAATAAATAACATGTTACAGGAAATCATATGGGAAAGAATTGTGTATAAAAGAATCAGTAAATGTCCTTCTAAATAAAAATCATGTTATCCAGTGCCTGTATTCCTAACAATCCCATGAGTCAAATACATTCAGAAACAAAAACTAAACACCATCATACTCTTCAATCTTTATCTTTTCAGATGTTCAGTACTTTTTTTACAGATTTCCTAAAATTAAGCCCTTAGTTCCCAGGAAAGTTCTTGATAGGAGTATTTATTAATAATAATCAATCCTTTCACTATTCATATTTGAAGTGAGTTGAAAGTTTTCATTTTTAGGTATTAGACAAAACCAAAAAATATCAGCACAGAGAGCAATAAACTGCTGCCATTGGGATGTTTCCTGCATCAAAATGAGCTCCTAAAGCAATGTCTTGTATGTGGCAGAAGTTTCCAGACCTTCTAGATCAGGGGTGAGTAAACTTTTTGGCCTGAGGGCCACATCGGGGTTGCGAAACGGTATGGAGAGCTGGGTAGGGAAGGCTGTGCCTCCCCAAACAGCCTGGCCCCTGTCCCCTATCTGCCCCCTCCCACTTCCCACCCCCTGACTGCCCCCCTCAGAACCCCCGACCCATCCAAACCCCCCTGCTCCTTGTCCCCTGACCACCTCCTCCCCCACACCCTATCCAACCCCTTCTGTTCCCTTTCCCCTGACTGCCCCAACCCCTATCCACACCCCCGCCCCCTGACAGCCCCCCTGGGACTCCCACACCTATCCAAACCCCCCTGCTTCCTGTCCCCGACTGCACCCTGGGACCCCCGTCCCTAACTGTCCCCCCAGGACCCCACCCCCTATCCACTCCCTCTCTCCTGACCACCCCCCCCCAAACCTCCGCCCCATCCAACCGCCCCTGTCCCCTGACTGGCCCCTGGGACCTCCTGCCCCTTATCCAACCCCCCACCCCCTTACCCCTACCATACAGCTCAGAGCAGCAGGACAGGCTTATTTGAAAGCCTGGGAGGTGGGCGGGCGCAAGCCGTGCTACCCGCGTGGCGGCATCACTGGGGGGAGGAGGGACAGCGGGGCAGGGGCCAGGGGCTAGCCTCCCTGGCCGGGAGCTCAGGGGCCAGGCAGGACGGTCCTGTGGGCCAGATGTGGCCCATGGGCCATAGTTTGCCCACCTCTGTTCTAGATAGAAACTTCTCACGTGCAGCATGGAGTCCATTGAAATGTTTTGATAGCCTTAACAGAGGATTTTCATCACTCAAAAGACTATTCATGAACTGACTCAATCAAATAAGAGGAAAACACCACAAATTCAATCTTTCACCAAACCCTTATTGAAACACGGTTATAATCATAAAAACTCTGATTTCTTATTCAGACTGGGAAGAATTAATCTTTTTCTTGGAGTTATTTTCGGAGAAGGAACATCAGTGTAACTTGACAAATCTATTTTGAAGCAAGGGCTTAAAAACACACAAAAGCCTGCTGTAGCAAAAAAAAAAAAAAAAAAGCACTGGCCATCAGAAGGGAAATAGCACACCCATGGGCTTGTTTGAAACCCTGATCATTCAAAGCAGCCATGAAGTAATAAGAACACATGACATTTTACTGATCATTGTTTGAGCTTCTCTAATCCTGCTGAGTGTCTGGAAGGGAGAGAAATTGGTTATAGATTTTATAGGATGTTGTTAATGAGATATAGGCTTTGTCTTCACTGTGAAGACAAAGCCCTTTAGTTATAACATGACTTAAACTTGTTGAGGAGAGCCCTATACCACCTACTGGGGTTGACCTCCCAATAAAACTAAAGGCCCCTGTCTACTCTGTGTTTTTACTGCGGGATAGTTTATGTGCATTAGCTACCCCAAGTTAAAAACACAACTAGTTTAGTAGTGAAGACGAGGCCTTAGAACTTTTCACCTAGAGAACCATGTTTCAAGCAGCCCAGAGAAGTATCTCATCAGCATAGGTGACCATGGAGTCCCAGAATTGCAAAAGGGCTCCAGCATGGACCAAACGGGAGGTACTGGATCTGATCGCTGTATGGGGAGACAAATCCATGCTCTCAAAACTCCATTCCAAAAGACGAAATGCCAAACTATTTGAAAAAATCTCCAAGGTCATGAAGGACAGAGGCTATCACAGGGACCCGCAGCGTGAAACTTAAGGAGCTTAGGCAAGCCTACCAAAAAACCCAAGAGGCAAATGCCCACTCAGGGTCAGAGCCCCAGACATGATGCTTCTATGATGAGCTGCATGCAGTTCTAGGGGGTGCCCCTCCCACTGCCCACCCCTGTACGTGGACTCCTGCAATGGGAGATGAGGATTTTTGGGACAAGGAAGATGATGAGAAGGGGAAGGTTGAAGATAACGCACACCAGGCAAGTGGAGAAACCGTTCTCCCCGACAGCCAGGAACTGTTTATCACCTTGGAGCCAATGCCCTCCCAACCCGGGCTCCTGGACCTTGAAGGCGGAGAAGGTAGCTCTGGTGAGTGTACCTTTGTAAATATAATACACGGTTTAAAAGCAAGCGTGTTTAATGATTAATTTGCCCTGAAGACTTGGGATACATTCACGGCTACTGGAAAAGTCTGTTAACGTGTATGGGGATGGAGCAGAAATCCTCCAGGGACATCTCAATGAAGCTCTCCTGGATATACTCCCAAAGTCTTTGCAAAAGGTTTCTGGAGAAGGCAGCCTTATTCCGTCCTCCATGGTAGGACACTTTACCACGGCAAGCCAGCAGCATGTAGTCTGGAATCATTGCATAACAAAGCATGGCAGCGTATGGTCCCAGTGTATGCTGGCATTCAAGCAACATCCGTTCTTTATATCTCTGTGTTATCCTCAGGAGAGTGATATCGTTCATGGTTACCTGGTTGAAATAGGGGAATTTTATTAAGGGGACATTCAGAGGTGGCCATTCCTGCTGGGCTGTTTGCCTGTGGCTGAACAGAAATCATCCCCGCTGTTACCCACGAGGTGGGGGGAGGGATGAAGAGATCATCCCAGAGAATTGGGTGGGTGTGGGGATAGGGATAGTTGGGTTTGTGCTGCACATTAAACCGAAGCCCCTCCTTTTAAATGGACAACCCAATGGGTGCTTGGTATGTGAAATGAGGGTGCTGCTGTTTGAAACCATTCCCACATGTTAGGAAGGTTAAAGAAGCCAAAAGACTGTGACTTACCATGTCTGCCTGCAAGCCGAATTCTGTTGCCCACTGGCCCTGCGTGTGTGATCTCTCACACCATACCGGCAGGCCCTCGATATAAGAGGCAAAATGCGACCTCGTAAAGAAACCACACGTGCTATGTAATGTTAACAGCTTGGTTCACCATGAAAGAGTCTACCCATTGTTCTCTAAAATGTCTCTTTTTAAAGACTAATCTCCCTTTTTTCCCTCCTGAAGCTGGAAATGTTTCAATGCTCCCCCTATCATCTCCATCCCAGAGGCTATCAGAGATTAGAAGCCGAAAAAGAACACACTCACGATGAAATGTTCTCTGCGCTCATGCAGGCCTCCCATGCTGAAAGAGACCAGCACAATGCACTGAGGGAGACAATGTCAGAGTCCAGAAAAGCACAAAATGAACGCGAGGACAGGAGGGATGAGTGAGAGGAGAGGTGGCATCAGCGTAATGAGAGGAGGCAGGATGCAATGCTGAGGCTACTGGAGGATCAAACTGATATGCTCCGGCGTATGGTTGAGGTGCAGGAAAGGAAGCAGGAGCACAGACCACCGCTGCAGCCCATGTGTAACCAACTGCCCTCCTCCCCAAGTTCCATAGCCTCCTCACCCAGATGAATTAATAAAGAATAGATTCATAGATATTAAGGTCAGAAGGAACCATTATAATCATCTAGTCTGACCTCCTGCACAACGCAGGCCACAGAATCTCACCCACCCACTCCTGCGAAAAACCTCTCACCTATGTCTGAGCTATTGAAGTTCTCAAATAGTGGTTTATAGACTTCAAGGAGCAGAGAATCCTCCAGCAAGTGACCCGTGCCCCATGCTACAGAGGAAGGCAAAAAACCTCCAGGGCCTCTTCCAATCTGCCCTGGAGGAAAATTCCTTCCCGACCCCAAATATGGCGATCAGCTAAACCCTGAGCATATGGGCAAGATTCACCAGCCAGATACCCAGGAAAGAATTTTCTGCAGTAACTCAGATCCCACCCCATCTAACGTCCCATCACAGGCCATTTGAAACAACGACTTTATTGCCTCTGCAAGCGGTGATCGAAGAAGGGAGGGGAGGGCGGTTGTCTTACAGGGAAGTAGGGTGAACCAAGGGGGTGGGTTTTCATCAAGAAACAAACAGAACTTTCACACCGTAGCCTGGACAGTCATGAAACAGGTTTTCAAAGATTCTCTGATGCACAGCGCACCCTGCTGTGCTCTTGTAACAGCCCTGGTGTCTGGCTGCGCGTAGTCAGCGGCCAGGCAATTTGTCTCAACCTCCCACCCCACCATAAACGTCTCCCCCTTACTGTCACAGAGATTGTGGAGCACACAGCAAGCAGTAATAACAATGGGAATATTGGTTTCGCTGAAGTCTAACTGAGTCAGTAAACTGCGCCAGTGCGCTTTTAAACGTCGAAATGCACAGTCTACCACCATTCTGCACTTGCTCAGCCTATAGTTGAACAGCTCCTGACTACTGTCCAGGGTGCCTGTGTACGGTTTCATGAGCCATGACATTAAGGGGTAGGCTGGGTCCCCAAGGATAACTTTTGGCATTTCAACATCCCCAACGGTTATTTTCTGGTCTGGAAAGTAAGTCCCTTGTTGCAGCCGTTCCCACAGACCAGAGTTCCTAAAGATGCGAGCGTCATGTACCTTTCCCGGCCATCCCACGTTGATGTTGGTGAAACATCCCTTGTGATCCATCAGTGCTTGCAGCACCATTGAAAAGTACCCCTTGCGGTTTATATACTGTCTGCCTTGGTGATCCAGTCCCAAGATAGGGATATGGGTTCCGTCTATCGCCCCACCATAGTTAGGTAATCCCATTTCAGGAAAGCCATCCACTATGAACTGCACATTTCCCAGAGTCACTTCCCTTGATAGCAGCAGCTCAGTGATCACGCTGGCTACTTGCATCACAGCAGCCCCCACAGTAGATTTGCCCACTCCAAACTGATTCCTGACTGACCGGTAGCTGTCTGACATTGCAAGCTTCCAGAGGGATATCGCCACTTGCTTGTGAACTGTGAGGGCTGCTCTCATCTTGGTATTCTGGCGCTTCAGGGCAGGGGAAAGCAAATCACAAAGTTACATGAAAGTGCCCTTATGCATACGAAAGTTTCGCAGCCACTGGGAATCGTCTCAGACCTGCAACACTATGTGGTCCCACCAGTCTGTGCTTGTTTCCTGGGCCCAGAATCGGCGTTCCACGGCATGAGCCTGCCCCATTGCCACCAGGATGGCCAAATTGTCGGGGCCCATACTTTGAGAGAAGTCTGTGTCCGTGTCCTCATCACTCTCATCACCATGCTGCCATCGCCCCCTCGCCTGCTTTTTCAGGTTCTGGTTCTGCATATACTGCAAGATAATGCACGTGGTGTTTAGAGCAGTCACAACTGCCGCGGTGATCTGAGCAGGCTCCATGCTTGCCGTGGTATGGTGCGAGCAGGAGAGCAGAGTAGCAGCAGAAGCGGTGGGTGGATGACGATGCTGACAGCAATATGGCGCCCGCACGGAAAAAGGCACGAAACGATTGTCGGCCATTGCTTTCATGGAGGGAGGGAGGGGTAGGCTGGCAGCAGACGGTGCTGCTGGCTGGGAGAACTATCCCTCTGCCAATATGCCAGGCAGGACTGAATCTCCATTAGACAAAACTTAAAGAAGAGAATGACCTGAGTCACTCCCATTTATGTGCAGGCGCCCCTGACAGACTTTACCAAGGTCTGCCAGGAGCACCCATGTCTGCCCAGGCACCCCAACCGACCTGACAAAGGCCGGCCAGAGCACCCAGGAGACGATGAGGATGGCTACCAGTCATACTGCACTATCTGCTGCCACAAAGCAATAAGCTGCTGATGTGTAGCAATGCAGTCCCACGTCTGCCAGCACCCAGGAGACGTACAGTGACGGTGAGCTGAGCGGGCTCCATGCTTGCCGTGGTATGGCATCTGCACGGGTAACCCATGAAAAAAGGCACAAAACGATTGTCTGATGTTGCTTTCATGGAGGGAGGGAGGGAGGGAGGGAGGGAATGGGGGCTGGACAACATATACCCAGAACCACCCGCGACAATGTTTTTTGCCCCATCAGGCATTGGGATCTCAACCCAGAATTCCAATGGGTGGTGGAGACTGCGGGAACTGTGGGATAGCTACCCACAGTGCAGCGCTCCGAAAGTCAATGCTAGCCTTGGTACTGTGGACGCACTCCGCCGACTTAATGGTCTTAATGGTTTTAAGAGGGAACATACACAATCGACTGTATAAAATCGCTTTCTAAAAATTCGACTTCTATAAATTTGATCTAATTTTGTAGTGTAGACATACCCTTAGGGAGAAGCATGTATTTCTCTGTAAAGCTACTTATCTTCAAATACTCTGTGTAGCAGCTGATTGGCATTGATCTTCTGCTTTAGACAACTTTACAGTTAGGTTAACTGAAGAAGCAGGTCATGTGGCTTGCACGAAGGTCACCCAGTGCTTTTGTGAATTCTAATTCCATACGCATTGTGCCTGTAGTCAACTCAGGGCTCTTCACAGAACAAAAGCCCAAAAAAGCACTGCTCAATTAATCATTGTAAGCCAAAGAAAACAAGTAAAATTTGAATCTGGTCAGTCAAAGCAGAGACAGCATGAGAAACATCCACAGGTAATGAATTCCAAATTCAAGAAAGCATCACAATTCAAGATCCAGCTTGGCCAACTATTTCAGTTCACAGCTTGGAGTTGTCAAGAAGCCAACAATTTAAAACCTCACCCAGGCATACAGTTTCACAATAGGTCCATAGGCATAGAGTGGGCTGAGATGATGCAATACTTAGCTAAAAGCAATACAACTCAGAAAGCAAGATGAAATTTAATGGCATGCAAGACAAAAATCTAGGCACAGGAAGAATGATCTATGAAAAAGGAGTATGGATAAAGGTTGGCTGCAGCATTCTTCTCAGGCTAAAACTTTATTCAAGGACAAATTGGAAGGCCATGAAATAACAAATATACTGCGCTGAAAAGTATCAGCAAAGTTTGAACTGTAGCTTCAGTAACTTACTGTGCAGCAGAGTCCACAAACCTGCAGTATTTTTCAGATAATGAAAAGACCCAATCCACTGAGACAACTTTCGAAAGGAAAATAAAAACCAACGAACTGTTCTATGGAATGCCAGTATTTCAAAGAATGCCCTGACCATATAAATGGCTGCCAGTAGTGTCGGGAGAAATGTAGCAACTATTTACAGGGAAGTCTAGCACAATAAGGTCCTGTCTACATCTAGGACCCCTACATGCCATAATAATACAAATAAAGACATAAATAATATAAAATCAAAGTGTAAGCACCAGATGTATAAGAAATAAATTGTTTTATATTAAATCAACCCTTTTTAACATTACAGATGGTCAGAAATAGATCATTTAAAAGTTAAAGAAGTAGCAAGTTACATTAAAAGAAGATAAAATTAGAATCTCCCTCCCTTTCAGTCCTTTTCCCTAACAAGTAGACCACAAGGGCTACTTCAATTAGCTTGACAGTGGAGACACTGAAAAAGCACCTTCTTCGTCTAGAGTGATTATTAATTTTAGTGATGTTCCCCACTTTAAGTAAAGGGAATAGCTCTGAAACCTTTAATATCTTTGTGAGAATTTCTTTAAATTAACCCACTGATCTGATGATTTTTGACTCTGCATGTAGGAAAACATGGCATGTTGCCACTACCTAATCCTTTAATTGACACAAAAGGTGTTATAAAAGAGAGAGAGAGAAATATATAGCAAAGCTGTTTTCCTTAAAGTGCAGAACTATGCTGAAAAGAGACTTTGTAAAATGGAACTGTGGGGTTTCAAGTTTATTCTCTCAATGACTTCTAGCCAGGGAGAAAACCTGGCCCCATTGAAGTCAACTGGATTTTTACCATTGACTTCAGTAGGATCAGAATTTTACCCAACTCTGTTGAGCTTAGCTGAGTGAAAAACAGATTTTTTTCTGATTGCCAACCTTTCCATCTCACCCTGGAATCTGAAAATCAATCTTTCATATTTGTTTGCCAACATTAAGTTCTGATTGCAGAATCTCTGTTAATAGTTCTATTTATGATAAGGAAGGCAGAAAAGAATTCAGCTCACTTTCTCAGAACTGACACTGACTCCGGAGTGCTACCAAGTGTACCAACATAGTAAAAAGGGGTGCGTGGGGATGTTAAACTACATTAATCAGATATAGCTTTGAATACACACAGGGTGAAGTTTATTAGGTATGAAGAAGGTGCTATTTTTAAACACAGACACTTTTTTCTAACCCCAACCCCAGTAAAGTATTGGACTATTTGGAGAATGAAGAATATATCCTTAGCTGCTGTCGGTGACAGGATACTGGACTATATGGACTAATGCCTTTATCCAGTATAGCAGTTCCTATACATCTTCCTCTTAAGTAGGCACCACTGATGTTGCTCACTGAGCTTTTCACAGATATTTATAATTCAGTAGTATATTTTTGACTATATCGAAAAGTAGAAGACTAACTCCCAATTATATCACCTTCTTATCCATGGCTTACAAAGCCTTTACTTCCTTCTGAACACAATATCCAAATCCACCCTTGCTGTAACTCCACTGACTTCAGTTTGGCCTGGTGTTGCCTTCTCGTTATCTGCACACTATACCACAGAGAAAATTCAGTGATCTGACCCATTCACATAGCAATTTATTTATTATTTTCTTTCTTCATTTGGAGGTTAAGCTCTTGATTTCTCGGTTACTTTCCTCCTTGCTCACTGCTACCTTTTTCATGCATACCAAGGCCAGAAGGGACCACTAGTCTAGTCACCAGTTAGCTTCATTGTTCATTGCTCTCAGTGAGGAACCAAGAACATGAGTGAACTGTACTATTCGTTACATGTGAAATAATCTTCTGCTCCCCTCGATGTCCACAGGAAGCCCAAAGTACAGCAGAACTGCCAAAGTTCTGCTGGCCAGGAGGCCTGGGAAGCCACCCAGAGGGACTACATAGCTTCATGCACAGCCAAACTCAGTCATCATTTAAGGGTCTGCTGGAGGATTAGGTCTGTAAACTGCGTGTATAGCAGATCTGTCCCCTGAGAATGTCTCCTTTATAAAGGAGATTTTTGAGTGGTGAAGAGGCAAAGTAGTGCCCTCTTCTCTAGACCTGTGCAAACAATGGATTTTCAGTTTTCTGTAATTCTCTCCCACCACCACCAAAAAAATTAATACATGGGGGGGAAAACGTTCGGATTGAGTGACTTTTACATTTTTAAAAATAAACATTTTCAAACAAAAAGGCCTATTGAACCGAAACACTGAAACATTGTATTTCAAAAATGGCAAAATGAAACCGTTAGACTTTTGGAATTTCATGGGGAGGTCAGCTGTGAGGTTTTGCTTTGTCTGCATTTCTCACTGAATAAGAGTTGTAGGGAAAAAATTTCACCTGGCTCTACACTTTACCAACTCTCCAACAGCCTCCAGTATGGGACAGGTGTAATCCAGGTAACGGGGGCATGGCTGGAGCATCCCTTTGCCCTAGTGATCCCCAACTAGCCGAACAGCCCCTAGAGCATGGGCAGCTGGACACACATTAGAACAGATTGAGGAAGTCACCACCCCTCCAGTCTTGCACTGAATAAAGCTAAGCTTAACAAGAGGATATGGGCTACTCTGCCTTAAATGCACCCAAGTCATGTATTGATCCCATAAAGCACGCCGTACCATCATTTGCTGTTATTGCGTACATATTCCTTTGCCAATGTACTTTGACAATTTTTTTCTACTGTAATCACAAGGCAGTGAACTTAGTCTGGTCAGTACTTACCTCAGAAAAAATTGCCAAAACCACACTGACAAAGGACCGTTTAAACAGTAATAATATGAAAGGACATGCTTTATAGGCCACTAATGCACACTTTGAGTGGGCTTTACGTCTCAAAGCTGAGTGCATTCATCTGCTTGAGGTAAGTATGAATTGCCCCATAAAACATGCCCTAGTGTATCACTGCGATAATATTTAGTATTAAATTTTAATTTGTGTAAAGCTTTTGAAAAACAGAATTTCTCATTCACTGAACTTATCCACTCTCAGTAATTTGCTAACTTAGGAGAAAATAGCTAAAAAGGTGTGGCCAGAAATAATATTATTTATTTAAACTGGCAAGGGCCAGTTCATCCATAATGCCCATTTGGAGACTTTTACACTCTGAGGGTCTCTTTGCAGAGACTACCTTGCATTGTTGGCTTTGATGGTGGGGTTTGTCCTCTTCCATAGAAAAAACAAAACCAGATGATCTCACGATTTCCTTAAGCTTCCTGGGCGATTGATTCATGGAAAAACAGAGTCATCTAGTACTGCTGCCTCCTGTCTTTCTGCTGTGGGGATGCTGCTTTAAAGGATATTCCACAGGGGAAGCCTCAACATTGCCTAGCACAATGGCAGCCTATTCTCACTTTTGGCCACTGTACTACAAACAACAACAACAAGCCTTTAGGCAATCACAAAAGAAACCCTACTAGAGAGAAGTTTGAGAAACCCAACTTGAGAGGAATATAAAATTGCAAACACCCATACATCTATCTAACTGTGTAGTTCCCACTGAGAACGTGTGCCAGCCTGTTAAAAAGAAGGTAAAATAAGTGAACAAGGAGGATATCTGATATCGATATTGACCATGGCAGTATTTTAAAAACTGAAGTTAAGAAGCATTTAAACAAGAAATTTTCTTTATTAAAAAAATGGAGAAACACGTTTGAATTGTTTGGAAAAAAAAGTAAAGAACGTGCCAAGTGGCATAGGTCTAAGGTTGGGGGATGGAAAGTAGGTAAAGAGAAAAAGAAGAAGATAAGGTGAATGAGGAGGTTAAAATGGGGGGAAGGGGACAAAAAGAACAAAACAAAGAAAGAAAAAAGTGCAATCTCAAATTTATGTTATGCTCTCTGTATATTTAGAAAGTTAAAAAAAAAACAAAAAAAACAAGAACTTCAATAAAGACACCACAGCAGGGTCTAGGCTGGTAATGGCCATTTTATATGCACTTTTTTCTCTTTATAGTTCAGGTATCTATCATGTGCCAAGCCATTGCAAGGAGCAGTGGTGAGGCCAGGAAAGTTTCAAATTGTGGTTTCTCTTAACAAGGCAAAGATTCTCTGGCACTACTGAAAGCAGCATTTTTTAAAATTGAAATAAAGCATTTCAAACTTCTAAAGTGACCAAAAGGGACATTTTCCTTCTACAGAGGCTTTAAATGCTGTAACAAACCCAATGTGGGACTGCCCCACTCTTTAACAGACAGTACTGTACTTGTTTTTTTTTAAAAAAAACATACTTAAAAGCATACCCAATACATCTCTATTTTTACCATGTGGCCATGTATCTACCTGGTTTCCCTCATCTTATATGTAGATTGTAAACTCTTTGAGGCTGGAACCATTTGTTTTGTACTGCACCTGGCACAATGGAGCCCTGATCAAATAAATAGTAATGAATACATTTTAAAATGGTCAGCTGTCACCATAAGGGCACAGACTTCCATAGCGCATTTTACTTTGTGATTGTATACGTAGGTTCACCTGCCCTGCACCGCCTCCAGTGCTGGCTGCCATTTATGTGGCGGTGACATTCTTTGAAGTACTGACATTCCATGGCACTCAAACACTTCCGAGAGGGATGCGCCATGTAGATGAAGAAACAGTGGAGTAACTAACTTTCCAGAAGGCTGACATCAATTCACACACAGCACAATGTGGCCTTAAAATGCTAAAGAGCTCCAATTCTCTCCCTCGTTTTTGGCTGAAACTTGGCAGCTCTAGAGGGAAATCAGGACATAGCCAGATGGGAAGAGAGGTGAGCCAGAGCCAGGAGTCGAGAGAGGAGAGCTGGCAGTCAGGGGGAGAAAAAAGTATTGGTTTAACTATATAAAAAGCATCCTGTAATTTTGCCATCTGTCTTGCTAGTTGCTTTGTAATTTGTCCACATTAATCATTCCAGTCATAACGGGTGCAATATTGTATTTGGGATTTGAAGGTTGGGTGCTGACAGTAGGGGAGGATGGCGAAAAAATGGGAGTGGGTTAGGAAAGGGGGCAAGAGCAGGGCTTAGTTCAATTTTTGCTTGACTGAAAAATGACAGCCATATGACCAGACGCATGGTAATGAGTCATAATTGAAATTAAACTGTCTTAGCATAATTCAGATCTCTTTAAATAATTGTTCTAAAGTAGAAGTAGCAGTCCAAACCATCCAAAATATTAACTGCAACAACAGTTTGAACTTCTATCTTTCTATTCTTTGATCTCCACGCACTTTGGAAACTATTAAAAGTTAGTCTCACAGCAACTCTGATATAAGACAGTCTTAGTATACCCATTGCACAGATGTGTGGGTACTAACGCACACAGAAAGCCTGAGGTGAGAAAGTATGTCTAGGTCTAGGTCCTGAAAATAGAACTCAGTTCTCCTGATTCCCAAACCTGTTCTTTAAACACAAGATCATCCTTCCCCTCTGAAAAAGCCCACTAAACAGCAGGAACAATACAAATTAGAGAGGAATAAGAAACTGCTGGCAATTTTGTGCCTTTCTCCAAGTGTAAGGAGCACACATGAATATGAGGAGCCTGTAACATGAACTCTGTTCTTCACACTAGAAAGGGCAACAGCCAGTCCTTGTTAATTTAAATTTATTTCTAGACTTTTTTTTGGCTTGACCTAAGTAAGATTAGGAGAATGTGTCTGAATAAGTTTCAGAACTCAAAGGTTTAAACTTGGAAGGTTTAAAATTATATTCAAGGAACAGAATTTTTTCCTTGGCTTTTGTATTCCATAGAAGCAATTCCATTAATATTTGTAGTGCTGGCTGCAACATGAGGTAGTTAGCTTCTCATAGCACTGCTGAAAAACAAAACAACATGGTAGTACACCCAATATGACAAAGTACATATACTTTCCTCTTCGCCCTGGGGAGCCCTGCCAGCACATGAATTTTACACTTGTTACTGTCCGAATGAACCATGAGGATCAGTTGTCTCAGAAAAGAGGATGAGTAACAGGACTCACGGTGGAAAGAGGGACTTGGAGCAGAGAGACTGAGAGGGGCTACATAGAAGCAAAGGACTGGAGGAAAGAGAGCGGGAGACAGGAGGAACTTGACATTTTAGCAAGACTGAAGTCTAGTAGATCTAGACAGAGGGCTCTACAAGTTGAGATAAAGCTATAGGACTGATGCCTAGATGCGGAAAATGAAAGAAATGGAACCACAGAAGAGAGTACATGCCCTTGAAACTGATGGTCCATGAGAATTACAGGCAATAGAACAAGAGGATCAGCAGAGATTCTCCATGTTTTGTCTACATTTCGGTAGGATCAAATTCTGAACCAAAACACTTAAATATTAAGGAAATAATGAAACCCCTCGGGGGAGGTAAGAGTCACCATGGGAAACACTCACGTGTCTAGACATGCACTCAAGCAGCCAGAGCCAGAGAGAAAATTGGAAGGCAGATGGAAGGCAGAGGAGTCAACATAAATGAAGCCGAACCAGCAGTACAGTAGCAGATGGTTTGTGATGCTGCTGGACAGACTTGACTCCTGCCTCAATGTCACTGGAAGATTACTGCCATGGGGATGCAGAAAGTAACTAATTAGAACACTTGTTCTCAAGTGGTTTTTCTTATGACCTCCCCTGATGCTTTGTTTGCAGTGAGAACAGCGGAGTTTTCAGCCCATCCTTGAGATTCACTGTAAAGTGATGCCAAGCAAAGGAATCATTTTACTTTAGCTTAGTTTCAGACTACCACATATAGAGAGAGCCTTTATACAGGCAATCACAAAACATTAAGAGTTTTCTGTCTTTTACTAGGTGGTCCTCTAGGGCCCCCTTCTCCCAAGCTTCCTCCTACAATCTTCTTCACAAAGGCCCAAGCTCTTGTGAAAGAACTAGCGATTGATTCAACACTATCTGATTTAACCCTTATTTAAAGATAAGTTTGGGCTGTAACCAGTGTTGAAAGTTCTAGAAGAGGCAAATTTAAGAGGAAATGCTATGAACTATCAAGCCCGAAGAGAGCCCTCCTTTATCTTCCTCTCCTCTTCTTCCCTCCGCACACACTCACTCTTAACAAGCAGTACCATCCCAGAGAAAACGCTTATTTTCAACCTTCAGCTGACCGAACTCCCTGGCTCCAATCTGTTACCCCACTACTGTAATCCTGAGGGCAACGTAGGCAGTATATATACTGGACAATCTGGAAAAGAGATTCTATTGGTGCAGACACTGTAAAAATGCTAAAGAACTCACAACTTCAGCATTAATATTCTTAGCAGAAAAGAGGGCCAATCTCAACAGTATCTGCTCCAATTGTCTAGTCTGGCATCTCCTTTCCAGAAAGAACCGCCTAAGACTGGCAGCCATTTGTTCTGGAATCTCAGCCATCTTTGACAAACATATCACCTGGACATCAAGGTTTCGGTCAGTTTAAGCAAAAGGTGGCAGTTTATACCATCAAGGCAATAATGACTGCATGTACCAGTCCAGTGAGCCAACAGACATTTAAACTTTAGCCTGTTAATAAAAACAAGTTGATATGACTCAAAAAGGCCCAAAGCAGTAGTTTCTCCCTCCCAAGATGAATCCCTCACTGACAACTCTCCTTCTGTCTTTCTTTAGCCTAACTCTTGCTTACAGGAGCCTGGGGTTGCTGGGAACCCTTATGGAGAAATAATAGATACAGATGCTTTCTGGATCTTTGAGGCCCAGAACACACCAGACATCAGACTAATGAGTTACAGAACAGCATACCCTCCCCTCCTACCTTGCACCAGAATTTCTGGCAACCACTTCCTTCAGTGCAGAGGCTGGTCTGATGGCTGCCAACTGGCTGACAGCCATTGTCTTCACTTGCCAAGAATCTTGCCCTGGGCCATGTGAGATCACTCTGTAATTGCTATGTTCTATTAGGACTGTCTCTCCAGGATCCAGCTGCAAAATAGCCAGTCTGCCTCCTAACATAGCAAAAGAATGCACAACAAAACAGACTTATTTTATTTATTACTTTGTCAAGCAGTATCACTATGACAAAAAAGAAATGCCCACTGGACTACAGTAACCAGAAGGTGGTGATGGTGGTGGACACAACTGTTATGACATATATTATTGGCAATCAAATCAACTTTTAAACTGAATTACTACCTACCTTCCAATATTGCTCCCAAAGAACAATCTATTAGGTAGGCCATTGCTATACTATCACTGCATAGAAAACAGGGGTAGCACTAGCCCATCAAGTGATAGCTGTAATAGCTCTGAAATGACACCAACACCTGTATTTTCTGATTCTCTGACAGCAAATGGTCTCACAGATAATTTCCCAGTATTGTTAATCATTGTTATTAAATGTGAGTTTCTTCTGCTTGTGTACAATATAAAGGTGACATATGAGTAATGTTACATGGTTAGGGTGAAATCCTGGCCCTATTGAAGCCAATGGGAGTTTTGCTATTGACTTCAATAGGGTTGGATTTCACCCTTAATCTTTATTCTTTCTCAATGTTATCGAGAAAAAAGATCAACACAGCAAATATTCAGCTGTACTAATTGAATATATCCAAATGTATCATAAGCATTTCACATTAGTCTTACTGAATTCATGGTGATATTAGCAAGGGAAGGCCTAGAATTATCCTCTGGGGATCTTGGCTCACTCTTATAATCTGTCGACAGAGAGCCTCTGCTGCCTCCTGAGAGGAAATCAGGCAAAATGTGTGCAAACTGATCAAAACGTCAAAGTTAAAACAACAGAACTTCTGAGTCAAATCAAAGAACTCTTATAAGGAAACCAATCACGGAAGTTATTATTGCAGCTTGGGGAGCAAAAACTTACTCATTTTTTTCTGAAAAAAAAATTCACAAGCTTTATTTTAATAAAAAAAGATTGATGTGAAGTTTACTTTGGATGACGAACAGGGCAGGGATAAGTGAGACCAGACAAAGTGAATATTTGCAGGAAAGCAAAACATAGCAATGGAAGAAAGCAAGCTAGGATGTCCATCGCCGATGATCTTATTTACCACAAACACATACACACAGAACACAATGGATAGAAAGTGAGAAAACATAGCACTCCCGGAGAGCACAGACTACGGTCACCCCAGAAGGGAAGGAGGAAAGTCCGCAATATTTTTGACTTTCTGACGCGAGCAAGAAAAAAGGGGCAAGGCTGGGATTTTGGAAGACTGTGGGAAGGAGTTAGAGTCCCAGCCCCCAGTGAATTTTAATTGAAGCTGAGCACCTAGTCCTTTAAGCTCCACTGAAAATGCAGCCTAAAAGAAACAGACCACTTTCATCTAGTCACCAGTAATTGTAATTAAGCAAAGTGTTACTCAAAAAATGGTGTTTCAATGCCACACTGGAAGTCACAGGGACCTCCCCTTTCTCCCTTCTCCCACTCAAAAGTATTGCTATCTGAATTCATATATTAAAGTATCCTATGGGATATATCTCACTACTGATCACCAGGCAGGGACTGATTCAACACTCCAAAAGGCAAGTAGCAGATTGTACTATTAACCCTTTCACACTCAATTTTCCTCCTCTAGAGAACAAAAGATGCAGGCTGCTTTTTTCTTTCATTTGGAGCACTTTTTCTTGGGGGACCGGAATGATGTCTTGCTAAATTTAGGTAAAAATGGAAAAGATATTGACAATACTTGGAGTACAAGACAGTGCCATAGAGCATTTGTTTGTTGTATCAGACTGAGACGCTCGCGCTTTGTGCTCTCCCACAGACCACCAGTGCTACCTACAAGACAGCAACTGAACAGTTCTTACTAAAACAGTTTTTCTCATGTCTTCATATGGCCAGAAGAAAATTCTTTAAGGGTGCCCAAGCTTCTAAGAATCCAGGCCCCAAGCCTTGTAGGATTACAGTTCTGACAGCAGGGTAGAATCAGCCATAGGGGCCTCAAAACAGCTGGGCACACTGGACAACAAATGAGAAGGGATATTGCCAAAGGTATAAAACTCTCCCACCTCAGTCTTCTGTCTAGGGCACTATAAGCTAGTCTTAGCTTGAGGCACCTGAACCTAAGAAGTTGGCTCAGACAGCATGACTATAAATCTGAAAAATTTTCCTTGGAATTTGATAGATGGATGAAAGGCAGATCCAAGTTTTAAACTGAAAAGACTGCATATGAGCACAGACCTAGAGATAAAGAAGAAAATTATGTGGTGCAATACATCTCTTGACAAAAGTTTTAATGGCATACAGTCAGAGCTAGAAACATTAAAGCAGCTGGAATTTATGATGTAATTGGTATTAAGGTGTCCTGGCTTATGCTACATGGTGACAAATTCAAAACAGGAGGTGTAATCTTTCAACATACATCACCAATAACTGATTTGAACTATACTTCTCATTATAAAAAAGAAAAAATATCTAGTAATTCAATGTAAATTCAACTATCAATCAAAAAGTCTAAGGACTTGTATTAGGAGTGGGCTCCATAGACCCAGGTCAGGACAGAGGGACAAGTGAAATATTTTATGATCTGAGAAAGTCATGTGATAGGAGTTTCAACTTGCCTAATATGTACTGGGAAAGCTTTTCAGGATGAGCTACAGAAGGAGCAGAAATAATCAAGGTGTTGGAATATTGAGTGGGAGGTAAGTGGCAACTTGAAGCCAAAACAACCCATTTCTTTTAAAGACAATGGGCAAAGTGCACGTGTGGAAGGATTTGTTTGTTTTGTTAAAGGTAATATCTGAGCTCTTAATTTAATTCAATTGGTAGAAATCTTGATTTTATATCAGAAAGGTCTGGGTTCAAATCCTATATTGGAGGCCAAAGTCTGCTTAGAATTGATATAAAAGGGGTGTAACTTAGATTTATTATTTCATCATTTATTTTACCAGAGCACCCAAAGACTTCAGTCAGAATTAAGACTCATCCTCTTAGACAGTGTACAATCAGAGATAAAGCAACAGTCCAGACCCATAAAGCTTAGAACACAGAAGTCACAAGAACAGATGAAGGGTTCGGAGCAAATAAATGGCAGGCAAATAAATTAATACCGTGATGATTGGCCCTGTTTTGTTAGTTAGATGTTTTGTGGTTCAGTTTTGGGTTATAATACTCATTGCTTTCACAGCTCTGCCTTCCATATTGTACCAATACAATGCCCTGCTTCAGATGAGCTTTTCAGATAAGGTCTCATCTACCCAGCTCTCGGGTCCTAAAACTCACACAGCACTTCACTAGATGTGCTAAGTCCAACTACCCTGTATGTTTAAGTGTGCATCATTAAATGGAAATTTTCTACTGTATAAACCCACCTTTTTCAGTTCTTTATTAAATCAAAACTAAATTTATTTCATATTAAACAAAGACATATTAGTCCTTAGTTAGGACTTTTCCATGCAACATTCCAAACTACAGATGATTTGCTGTAGCCTTAACTGAAAGTGTAGCTAGAATTGTTTTTAAATAGGAAAAGTATTTTTTATCCTAAAAAAAAAAGAAGTCTGACAGGATTTTGTTCACATTAAAAACAAAATAATAATCTTCTGGTGGAGACCAAGCATATAAAATGTCATGCTGAAAGGCAAATGTTTCAGAAATCTAAGTGTGTGTTTGAAATCTGGGTAAAAACTGAAACTGGTTTACAACTTTAACTTTTCCAAGAGCTACTAAGTATCCCATATGATTTTGATATACATGTCTCTCTCTCTCTCTCACACACACACACCACACCACACACATTATTGAACTAATGGCGTATTTTTAACATCATATACTACACCTATACCATTTCCCATTGCTGCCTTCTATAGGAACACTAGCATTATGTCTGACACCAGCCCCAGACCATGGACAGTGATGAATGTAATGATGGTAGTGGGAACCCCTTGAACAGGCTACTGGACTCTATCATTGAGCTTTTGTCACTAGAGTCCCTCCCAGCTGGCTCCACAGCTAGATAAGTAAATGAGGATGGGCATGATTCCCATGGAAGAGAAGCCTAAACTGGCTCGTTTTGTCTTGGCTGCATACCACAGACTAACATTTCACTTTGTGCATGTGCATACAAGCAATAGGGACATCGAGGCAAATGGGAGAGGATGAAGGCAGAGGGGAATGGGATAAAGTCAGAGAGGGGGAAATGGAAAGCAGAGAGCAAGAAATAATGGAAGGGAATGAGGCAGAGCTGGAAGGAAACAAAATTGATAGAGCAAGGATGGGAGAAAGGACAAGAAGACAGGCAAGCATGAGGGAGGTAATAAACAAAAGAAGAGGGATGAAAATAGACAAGTGGAAGGAATAAAATGGTGATTAAAAACAAGATAATGAGAGAACATCTATTTGGCCAGACGCAGCATCTTGTCAGACACAGGCAGGAGGCACCAAGTCAAAATAATTCAAGTATCAGGAAGTGTGGGAGTGACACGGTAACCCCCTAAAACTTAAATGCCAGAGAAAGCAGGACAGGGAGGAAGGGAGTCACATTACCCTTGGCACTAAAATATTCTCAGCTGCAGTCATAAATAAAATATTCCTGGGGGGAATCCTAGATCACCACTGCCCTGACTCACCTATCTAAATATGAGAATTAAAGCTTCCAAAAATTCTCTCCCTCTTGCACACACCATTTCATTCTAAATCAGCTTCAGTGCTTCCTGCCAAAACAACCATTGAACCCCATTAGGCATCCCTTCCTGCTGTGGGTTCTCACTCAACTATTTGAATAGATACACCTTGAGCTTCCAAAATAGCCATCATCCCACTGGCTCTAATGTTGCTGAAAGTCTTGTTACTCTGGATATTGCCAACATATTTTGCATTATGAAAATGTAAATAATTGTCCATTGTAATTTCTGGCCTCACCCTTCAGAGGTAATCATAGAAAAATAGAATATTAGGGTTGGAAGAGACCTCAGGAGGTCATCTAGTCCAATCCCCTGTTCAAAGCGGGACCAACACCAACTAAATCAGGGTACACGATATATACTAAAGAGAGAGTAGGTCATGCTGGTGAGGGAGTGGCACTATATATGAAAGAAAGCCAAATATAGTCAGATATAGTAAAAATCTTAAACAAATCAAACTGTACTATAGAATCTCGATGGATAGAAATTCCTTGCTTGAATAATAAGACTATAGCAGTAGGAATATACTACTGACCACCTGACCAGGATGGTGATTGTGAAATACTCAGGGAGATTAGAGAAGCTATAAAAATAGAAAACTCAATAATAATGGGGAATTTCAGCTATCTGCTTATGGTCTGGGTACGTCACCTCAGGATGGGATGCAGAGGTAAAATTTCTGGGCACCATTAATGACTGCTTCTTGGAGCATCTAACCCTAGAATCTAGAAGGGGAAAGGCAATTCTTGATTTAGTCTTAAGTAGAGCACAGGATCTGGTCCAAGAAATGGAGATAGCTGAACCGCTCAATAATAGTGACCATAATATAATTAAGTTTAACATTCTTATTGAGGGGGTGGGGGCAAAGAAACACACCACAGTAGCATTTAACTTCAGAAAGGGAAACTATATAAAAGTGAGGAGGCTAGTTAAAAGGAAATTAAAAGGAATAGTCACAAGAGTGAAATGCATGAAAACTGCATGGAAACTTTTTAAAAACACCATAGTAGAGGCTCATATTAAATGTATACCGCAAATTAAAAAAACAGTAAAAGTACCAAAAAAAAAAAAGCCTCCCTAGCTAAACAACAAAGTAAAAGAGGTGCTTGGAGTCAAAAAGACATTCTTTAAAAATTGGAAGTCAAATCCTACTGTGAAAAATAAAAAGGTGCAGAAACTCTAGCAAGTCACGTATAAAAGTATAATTAGGCAGGCTAAAAAGAATCTGAAGAGCAAGTAGCAAAAGACACAAAAACTACCAGCAAAAAAGTTTTTAAGCAGAAGCAGGAAACCTGCCAAACAATCAGTCGGCCACTGGACAATCAAGGTGCTAAAGGAGCACTCGAGGAAGACAAGGCCATTGCGGAGAAGCTAAATGAATTCTTTGCATTAGTCTTCACTGCAAAAGATGTGAGGGAGATTCCCACATTCTTTTTTAAGTGACAAATCTGAGGAACTGTCCCAGATTAAAGTGTCAGTAGAGGAGGTTTTGGATCAAATTAAACAGTAATATGTCACCAGGACCAGATGGTATTCTCCCAAGAGTTCTGAAGGAATTCAAATATGAAATTGCAGAACTACTAACTGTGGCATGTAAACTATCACTTAAATCAGCTTCTGTACCGGACAACTGGAGAATAGCTAATATAATGCCATTTTTTTAAAGGGCTCCAGAGATGATCCTGGCTGGTAACCCTAACTTCAGAACCAGGCAAATTGATTGAAACTATAGTAAAGAACAGAATTACCAGACACAGAGATTAACACCATTTGCTACGGAAGAATCAACACAGCTTTGGTAAAGGGAAATCATGCCTCTCCAATCTATTCGAATTCTTTGAGGGCATCAACAAACATGTGGACAAGGGTGATCCAATGGATATAATGTACTTGGACTTTCAGAAAGCCTTTGACTAGGTCCCTCCCCAAAGGCTCTTAAACAAACTAAGCTGTCAAGGAATAAGAGGGAAAGTCCTCTCATGTATCAGTAACTGGTTAAAAGACAGGAAACAAAGGACAGGAATAAACGGTCAGTTTTCACAATGGAGAGTGGTGAACAGTGATGTCCCCCAGGGTTCCCTATTGCGACCAGTGCTGTTTAACATATTCATAAATGATCTGGAAAAAGGGGCAAACAGCTAGGTGGTAATGTTTGCAGATAATAAATTATTCAAGATAGTTAAGTCCAAATCTGACTGCAAAGAGTTACAAAGGGATGCCACAAAACTCAGTGACAGGGCAACAAAATGGCAGATGAAATTCAATGTTGATAAATGCAAAGGAATGCATATTGGAAAACAATCTCAACTATACATACAAAATGATGGGGCCTAAATTAGCTGTTATCACTCGAGAAAGAGATCTTGGAATCACTGTGGATACTCCTCTGAAAACATCTGCCCCATGTGCAGCAGCAGTCAAAAAAGCAAAGGCTAGATAATCAGACAGTAAATATTACTATATAAATCCATGGAACACCCACACCTTGAATACTGTCTGAAGTGCTGGTTGCCTCCTCTCAAAAAAAAAAAAGATACATTTGAATAGGAAAAGGTATGGAGAAGGGAAACAAAAATAATTAGGGGTATGGAACAGCTTCCATATGAGGCGAGATTAAAAAACTTGGACTGATCAGCTTGGAAAAAAGACAATTAAGGGGGGATATGATAGAGGTCTATAAAAGCATGCCTGGTGTGGAGAAAGTGAATAAGGAAATGTTGTTTATCCCTTTGCATAACACGAGAACCAAAGGTCACCCAATGAAATTAATCGGCAGCAGGTTTCAAACAAAGAAAAGGAAGCATTTCTTCACACAACGCACCATCAACCTGTGCCTGGACAGCTGACCCAGATAAGGTTTTAAAAGAGGGAAAGAGAGCCTTGGTGAGTTAGAGTTGTCGGAGCCCCTGGGAGGGGAGGCAACAAGAGCCTGAGAGATAAAGAAGAAAAATAATGCCCTGGGGTTTGCCCAGGATGAGCTGAGGAGCTGTTTTTGATTGAGTTTGATCAACAAAGCTGCCTAAAAGCGACTGTGGGTGTGGAAAGGAGTTCTTAGCCAGTTGGGGAGAAGCTTTGCCTTCTTACGGTCACATTATGCATAGACCTCAATTATAGTTTACCTCCTACTATTATATATCTAAGCCAGAGATATGGTGCAGTGAGCCAGAATACAAGATGATTTGAGATAGCTTCAAACATGAATGGTCAGAAAACTATTAAAGCTACATTGAGATAATCCAATTTTAAGATGTCAGGATGTAAACTGTGATCATCTGGTAGGCATTTTTCACTTCATACATAGTGCACACCTAGGACTTGAAATGCACACCTTGACATCAGTGGTTAATCACTAATTTCAACGGGAGCAGGCCTTTAGCTCTGTGCCTTCCAACATGGATATAGGAAGCATGGGGCTGCCTCCTTCAAGAAGTATTTTCCACAGCTGAAAGCTGGATATGTGATTGACCAGTGATCTGATCCAGCATAGGAATTTGTGACATTTTAAGTTTGTTTTCTCAAGACTGTTCCTAACAACATAGATAACAGTAGTGAGCCTCTCAGTCCAGACTCAAAACAGGTATGGGGGAGGAAGGGATTTTTCAGGTTTTGAATTTTATCAAGTAAATGAAAACACTCATGATTCCAATCTGCTTTTAAAAGTCTAGTTTATTAAATTACCTATATCCCACTCCTTCCCACGCCCTTTCAGCGCTACAGATATTTTGTTAGGTGTTAGTTACTGACAGTGGCAGGGTATTAGACAGATGGAACAAAGGCCTGATCCACAATGGAAAAGCTTATGTATAACTTTTCTGATTATCATTATTAAATATCTATATTTAGAGAAAACTATTCCTACCTATACTGTTAAAATTCACAAGCAGATAAATAATAGTTTATTGCTTCTTTAATTTCCATTTGCTTAGACTTTTTATCCCTCTATAGAATCTGTCTGAGCATCTCTAAATGTCACTGAACTTTCTGAATGTGGTTCATGCCATGTTCTATAGTGGGCTGCTTTTACCAATACAAGACACACTAGCGAGAGAAATATTCAGGTTAGAACTGAGGGAAAAGTATGAAGAGAGATTAATAGAATAAAAAGATCTGCAAGTAGCATCTTCAGGCTCAAGTCCATCTGGAGAGTAATGCTGAGTAGGATGTCAATGAACCAAGTGGCTGGATCTCCATTTCTAATTTATGTGAATGACCTTTGCAATGGTACTGTTGTAAACCTGTTAAATTTACTCTTGACAAATGACTAATCGCAGGAAAAACTAAAATCAAAAGGTCCTGAGGGGTGTAAATAATGCTAGCTCAGTTTACTGGATGAGCACAGGAAAACAGACAAGCAGAAAAAACTAGTGGAGACAGAAAAATACAGACTATTGATAAAAGCGTGCTGTTTCACTAAGCATGGTGCTGGTGCCTTGGGGATTCCTGATATCCAGCAACAGTAAGAATTGGTACATTTAAATCAATTTTAATTCCCTGTAAGTGCCCCCCAAAGAAATACTGGAAAAGATCACCAGCAATCTAGACTGAGGCATGAATAGTGGCTTTCTGTGATCCACTGTGAATTATAGTCAGTGCTCCTGTTTTCTTTCAGAATACCAGCTGTTCCTCCATCAAGTCAGGTGTCTTGGAAATGATCATTTAGTTCAGTAGGAACTCGTAGCCTGGTGGGAAGTGACACAAGGACTGGCAGCAGCCAGAAACAGGTGACACAGTCACTGTTCCCTCCCCAGCCTGCCACTATTAATTTCTATTAGTGGATGAATAGTTCTTAATGTGAAAAGAACCCATTTAAAGCTGTCCACTTCCACATCTTCCATCATTTGTTATAAATAGTACATAGAGGTGTTTTCAGCTGCCTGACCATTCTCTTTTCTCATGGGCACACACTTAAGGGGTATATTCTCAGGGTGATACAAAAGACTCTTATCAACACAACTCCCCGTTAAAGCCAGTGGGATGTGCAGTGTCAAACTCAGATTCCACTGGGCTAAGAATACATCTACACCTTGGTATGACAAGCTGTCCGAAAATGATATGCTCAAGTTGGATCTGAAATTGTAGAAACCATCAATCCATTAATTCATAGCCCAGTAAAGGATAACCCTGCCCATCACCATCTTTCAACTTTAATTTTTATACACACACGCGCGAGAGAGAGAGAGAGAGAGCTCTTCATGATCAATACACCTGCTTAATTTGGCTTCAGTAACTTAAAGGGGAGATAATCATGATTCATCAGTGTTATCAGTAGTGCTCCGTTGATTCATGGAAGTAGGCCTCTTCATTTAAATTCTATTCACAGCTCCACTCCACCACTCATTTTAGAACCAAATTTACTTGGCGCTATCTTAATTTGTTCCTGCATATGATCAACATCAGGCCTGAAAAAATATAAAAAATGAGGTTATAGAAAACGTTGTTAACGTTTGCTCCCCACCCCTTATCCCTATAGGGAGATCTAGGTCAATATGACTGTTCTAGGAGGGGTCAGCACCCAGTGAATCCATGGTTTTGCCTCTTGAGTACAGAGTCAAATTATTCTTCCCATAGGAATTTACTACCTATGCAGCAAAGAAAGTTTCAATCAGATACAGATAGGGTTGTTTGATCATTTCCAAGTGTAGTAGTGAAAAGTGGCAGTAAGAGCCTGGTCAGTCAGATTCATGAGCAGGTAGAATATAAAGTGTTAGGTTTAATCTATAAAGAGCTTAGTGGTTTGCCTCCTAACTATCTTAGCGACTGCCTGGCTCCTTGAGTTCTTTCTCAATTAATACTGAAGTAAACAGCTTCCAAAATTCAATATCAGGACAGTTTCAGTGCACAGTTCTCAACTCTGGAATTCATTCCCCTCATTGGGAGAACAGAGTCTGTGATACTAATCTTCAGGGCTGTCACTTTCAGGAGATTCTTGTGCATCCATTGATGTGCAACCCTGCAAGTAAATATGCCTTATCTGAAAGGACTCCTTAGTCCTTGCACTTTGAACTGAAGAGCCAGAGGAAATAAGCTCTAGACAACTTTTATTCACTCTCTCTTCTTGGAATCTAACAGTTTTTTCACATACTGAGTGAAATTTCCAAATAAAGCAGTCTAAGACCCAAGTTGCCTAATTAGCATGTACATTACATATACTTATACTAAGAGAAAAAGCGGCTTGAAACAAAATAAACATCATGAATAATGTTATGGGTTGGGAAAAACTTCCCTGAATGGTGGCTATAGAAGCTACCCTTCATTCAGGGTAGAGGTAAGAAACAGTAGGGGCCTCAAATTAAAACAAAGGCATGTGTCGAAGCTGCTCTGGAATCTGAACTGTGGGTGAAGGGTTTTCACTGGGTATTGGATAGTGGTGTGTGTGTTTGCATGTGTGAGAGAAGCAGCACAAAGCCAAGGACACAGCCAGAACAAGCATTGGAAAAGTGGCCTTGAGAAAAGCCTAGAGAGAGTTTTGAGTGATGCACTGGTTAGAAAGGGGCTTTGATCTGTGAGCAAGTAAACTATTTCCTGCTGTTTGATTCATGCTGTGTTCAGGGAAAGCGGACTTTGTACATTCTTAGTAAATAAACAAGTTCACATCAATTTCTCTTCCAAATGGGAACAACACACTAGACCCGACTTTGGCTAACTGCTCTGGTCGAAAAACCAATAATAAACCTAGTCAGACACTCTGCATATGCTCCTCTTAATAGATTCACCTTGGATGTAGTTACAGTGAATCATAAATATCTTACATTCCTAGAAAATGCCTACTATATCTCCATTGTCTCTTTTGCCCAGGCAGCACATCAGTGAGACACATCTCACTGTCTGGTCTCATCTTCCCTCCTCATGCCTGACTCACCTGGTAATACGCCTTGAGTCTCTTTAATAAGCCTTTCTTATGATCATACCAGACACTCCCTCACAAAGCAGTGCTCCCCAGGATCTATCATAGATGACCAGTGTCTGAGTCCCAAATCCTTTCAGGACTGGATTCACTGCTATGGATAAGCAGTTTCAGTTCCTGTTTTTCTTTTACAATTTAGAAAGTTATTTCAAAGGTGTCAGATCACAGAATTAATTCCTCCACCCACCGTTGCATCTCATCACCTCAAATTAGCTTCCCCCTCTGACAGCTGAAGGGGATAATCTGGAACCAGTGTGGTCTGCTTTTAAAGACAGCATATATAACTCTAAATTCATTCTTAACATTAAAGCTATTATATATCAAAAATGAATCATGGGTAGATTAAAACAAATCTGCCATAAGAATGCACTGTCAAACCCCATAGTTTAGCTCAGGATTTTCCTTGAGGCGGTGGGTTAGAGCAGGCTGGGGACAGAGGCCTTTAAATTGGGTTGAATTGTTTAGCTGAAATTGGGACAGTTTGTTAATTAAGGGCTCTGTTGTACCGTCAAGGCACAGCACTGCCTTTGAAGTGGTAGCTCAGGAAGCATTTTGTCTGGCAGGCACAATGCCTTCTGCAGCCGCTGGGCAACACAGGTTTTGGAAGGTGCACAGGATGCTCTCCTCCGAACTCAGCCAACAGTCTTAGGCTGATGGGGAGGAAAGGGCAGGAAATGATGCTGCTTCCTCCCTGCCACTTTGGAGTGGCTAGCAGTGCTAACCAGGAGCAACCAGTAGGACTGCTAAGGGTATAAGATCCACAGTACTTGATCTACTGCATCTAAAATACTAGAGAAAGGGTGTATAGCTAACCCTATAGTTAGGAGAAGTGGAGAGTCTAGTGCAGTGGTTCTTAACCTGGTGTGCAGGCACCCCCTGGGGATGTGAGATGCCCTTTTTGGGGGTGTGAGACATACCAGATTTTTTTAGAAGGTAAATCATCGAAAACACAGATTAAGCACAAGCACGTAAGTACAACTACTTTGTTTCATCAAACCTATGTATTTATACTTTTTTAATGATTACTGTAATATACAAACAAAAATATATCTAGGTTTAAAGAACTGACCTACTTCAACGATTTTTGATAAGGGGTGCGAGAACATATTTTGAGAACCAAAGGGGTGCAGGCTGCAGTAAAGATTAAGAACCACTTGTCTAGTGTATTTCGGGAAGGAGGAGAAAGAAAGTGCAGTAAAAAGGTGTGTGATGATGACCACAGTCATTATTTAGAATAAAAGAGTTAATATTACACTTGTGTATATTTTGGCTTATCTACAAATATCTGAAATGGGCAACTGATGATGAGGCTCGGATACAACCTACTACACAGGAAGACAATACTCCCAGGGCACTAATTACTCTCATCAACTCACCCAAGTATAAGGCACTAAATCAAATTCACTCTCCTGATCCAGAAATAAGTCTGGCAGTACTACAAGGCTTTGCAATGAAACAGGAGTTTTTGTTCTCTGCTCTAACAGCCTTCTGCCAGGTCCTCATACAGCGATGTCTTTAGTCTTGAGATTCCAAATTATTCTCATTGCTCATACAAGTTATTTAGGTCTCATCAAAACAAAGGAGCTCCATTTTATGCTAAAGCCTACCTCCTGTGCAGAGACCAATGCACTTCATTCAAAGCTGCTCCACTTATGCCGTCTTCAACAGCATCCAACCTGAGCCCTTTCAAACACTGGCCTCGCCAACTCCGATCTGGCACACTGTTGCCCTTGACAGAGTACTACGCCCACTCACAATATATCATAGCTGTACGGTATGAATATCCCTGTTTGCCTGATTTTAAGTTCGTCTCCTCCAATCTTGATTCAGACTTTGTCTCCCACCCCAGAGGTGTGTAGTGTACTGGTGAGCTGAAATGGTGTTAGCACTGATGGGAGCCCTCCTGTTGATAAGGGTCCAGCATCTCTCATTGTTGGTATCATGATAGTTAAATCTGAAGAAAAGCGCATTTAACTGGCATGGTGGTAAAAATGGGTCTGGCCATGGAAGCCTGGTACATGTTAGAACTCCCACTCATGGGATTCATTTGCAAAAGTCCCTAGCATAGATACGGCTCACTAGACTAGATATTAACAAGGTATCTACTAAGAATCCATGAGTGAGGTGCAGGCCTTGTGACTTCACAGCCCCTTCTTGTCAGGTGAGAGATGTAGCAGCTGAAGTTAAGCGCCAATGTTCCATTGCATTTTGTAAACTTCAAGGTTGGGAAATAAAAAGCTAAATTTTCAAACATGAAACCAGCCTTCTGCCCACATAGATAACATCAGGAAAGGTCTCCATTTGAGAACAGATGAGGATAAAGGATCGTGAACTGCTCCCTGCATCAGGAGCAGAAGCACTGGAGGATGCTCACCATTTTGTGTCCCCCACTAAGCCTTCATAACCCCCTCCACAGGTGTGCTCTCAAGATGGACTCCTGTGATTGGGACAGGACATTCCAGGGGCCTACCTAACAACAGTCACTTTGCATAGCATGCTCCTCTCCTAACTGACCTGCTGATTCAATCTCAACTCTGCTTTGAAATTTAACATTTTAGGGACCTGGATAGAGAAAAGAGAGAGACTTCACACCTTTGCTGATGTTGTTGTTGTCTGGCTGGAAACAGCCTTCTGCAAGGCTGGGTTAAAGTTGGTCCTCACCACAGTGATCCATGTCTCTTTAACCTTTGAGATAGCTGGTTTTAATTAAATTTCAGACTGGAAATAAGGGATACATTTTTAGCAGGGAGGGTAATTAACCACTGGAACAATTTATCATGAGTTGTGGTAGATTCTACATCACTGACAATTTTTAAATCCACACTAGATGTTTTTCTAAAAGATCTGCTTTAGGGTTTACTCTGGGGAAGTTCTGTGGCCTGTGTTATGCAGGAGGTCAGACCAGATGATCACAATGGTCCCTTCTGGTCTTAGAATCTATAAATATGAGACTGTGACCCAGGAACCTCTTTGTGCCAACTGGCAAGGGGCCCAGAGGGGGTGCACAGGGGTTACAGGAATCTCCTGACTCTAACTCATCAATAGAGTGTCATGTGAGGTCTCTAATAAAAGCCTCTGGTCATCACTATCGTTGTGAAATATATGCATATATATCAAAAATATGTTCTTAAAGTCTGTGTCTAGGGACTGGTCACCAGCAAAGAAAAAAAACTGGTTTTCTGTCAGACATGAGATTTGTATCTTTCTGGCTGTATACATGTTCATTAAGCATAGTATAGTTCATAATGGGTTGCTATCTGAACCTAATGCAAAGTAAGGATTATGAGAACCTCAAAGAAAGAAACTAAAAGGAAGAGAAAAACAGTAGGGGAGGAGGGGAAACCCAATCCTGACATGCAAATCACAGGTTTGCTCTACTATATCTGGGAGACAAAGACGACACCCAGTCATTCTTCACTGAAGAAGTAAATGGATAGCAAGTTTGCATCATGAAAAAAAGAGTCTCAGCCAGACTTGGTTGAAAACTCTGGAGAAAACTTTGGGTGAGAAACTTCTTTAGACAAGAGGTTAACCTGTTACCTAAGTTTAGTCTCTAGAAGGGCATTATGATTTTGTTGGATATGTAACCATTTGTTTCCAAGATTCTTACTCTGTCACTTGAATCTTTGGTTTTTGATAATAAATTTATTCTTATTTTCTACTATAACTATTTTTGTGTTAAGCAAAGTGGTGATCCTCAGCTGAATCTTACAAGCTGGTATGTATTGTTCCTTTGGGGACAGCAAGCCTGGTAACTGAGTGTCCAGAGGGAAAGGGTCTAGACACTGCAGGGAATGCTCTGAGGACTCAGGAGTCGGTATGTGCCTGGCACTACTTGTACAGAGAGAGCGAAACCTGGAAAGTACTTCTGCTGTTGTTAGAGACTGGTAGTTTCAGGGAGCTGATCCACAGTAGGCACAGACAAGACTTCAGGTTAAAAGTTATTAGGTGGGCAGCAGCACCTCCTCCTTCAGCTGGATTCTGAATGAGACATGATCTGATAGGCAGCCTCTGAATGGACCTACTGGATCATGTCCCACAGGCAAGATAGGTGGGTGAATGCCTATCTTTCCCTGGTTTGTGGATCACTCTGCGGCTTAGACAGGGAGTTAGATGTCTGGACACCTGGAGGAAGGCAGTGGTTTGCATGCCCAGAGGCAGAAATGTAGACACAGAGGGAATTTTTACTCTGAAAATGTAACCACCTAGTGAGTTGAGGCACCTACAAGATTTGGAGGCAAGAGTTTTGTGGCTTGCATTGGAGCCTAATGTTCTTAACTCCCCTTGATTTAGGAACTTTGTAAAATCCCACTAGGTACCGATCTGCATCTTTAGGAGCTTAAATACCTCTACTCCTGTGGCCCTAAATTTCTTTCAAGGTCACTAGTATTGAAAGTTTTAAATCATGTAGTACCAGTCTGCAATACCTGAGGGGTTGTGTCACCTTATCGCCAGTCACAGCAACTGAGGTAAGCAAGGTTGAGATTGCTGGCCATCCCTATCACAGTCACATGACAGTGAGGGGTAGGACCTTCTCTACTGAAGACTCATAATCCTAAAGTATGCTTCTCCTTGTAATGTGACCAAGAGAGAAATGTGCCCTCGTACAGAGAACGAGCAAAAGGCTGATGTATCACATATGAGGGTGTAAGTAGGACTCAAGTGATGCATAGGCTGTCCCTCTGCATACCCCAAAAGCAAATCACTAACATCTTCCGGGCAAGGTTCAACTCATTCCTTTTCCATATTTGTTCCATTTTAAGTGGGCCTCTGTTGGGCTGAATATTCTCAGGCAGATTGGAGTTGTTGTAAATTGACGTTACGCTGTTGACTTCAGTAGATCAGCAACTCAGTCTCTGGCCCACCACATTTAAGGTTTTCAGATGTATTACTTGTTTTACCATTTACTTTTTTTGGGGGGGGGAAGAGTGGGGTGATTATGAAGGCCTCTGGGTCATGTAGTTTTTATTTATGATTAGTACAAACAGCCCCTCAGTTTACATTTTGAAAGCTAGTTTTCCAAAAGAAAAGGCTAGATATGTATTTTAAAGAATGCTTAGACATAATGTAAAACAGAAAACAAATAGAAAGCACACATAAAAGTGTCAATCTGCAGTTCTCATATGCCCACAGTTTTGCCATTTAATGCCCTACAGGCTACAAAGTAAAATGTCTGAAATGTCTGTGACTCAGGAATGCAGAGTGTAAATTACTTTCTGATAGGTACTAAAAGCCGTTCAGGAATTCTGCAGGTTTTTTGATGCCAGATCCTCCCCTGACAGAGGAATTCATGGCTGCAATCACGTTGCCTGTGGCAACATCAGTGCTTTAAAAATAAAAGCCTCTGGATTTTTAAAGAATTAGCTAGGTTCTGTTCACAAGGAAGCAACATATTAACAAGAATGCAGCCCCAGGAGTGGATTGATTTTTCCATGTTTCTCCAACCCTCTTTGTGATTGATTTTCATTCTAAATTCATATTAGGAAAAGCAATTACTGACACATGCTGGACTAGATGGTTTTCCCCTTGACTAAAATTTCACATCACAAGAGATAACATAGCAGGATAACAACAATAAGTTAAAGGGTATTTATTTATTTAGTGTTTGGAAATTATATGATGGTTTTCTCATTTGCTCCACAAGCACCTGAATAAGCATTATACTATATTTGTCTGCTTTTAAACCTGGATGAGTGAAATTCTCCCTTGGTGCTTCCACATAAGCCCTTGATTTCACCTACAGTACAGAGGGGCCAGCACAACGATCTCCACGTCACTTAAGTCTTGCATTCAAGTGTTGGAGGAACCACCACATGTGGATGCTCTGCATGCTACAGAAGGGGTCTCTGTGCTGGCATAATGGACTCAGGGGGCTGCACTGTAGACTCATGCCTGACCAAGGCTGCATGTCTCCTCCCCAACCACTGTGTACTTTCCTATACACAAAACAATTACATGAGATGTAGTCGGGAGAATGGGTTTCTCTATTAGGACTGTAATGGCATGGCACCCACTTCTCATGAGCACCCCTTCTGGGCAGATGTTTTCTGCAGTCTTTAAACAGTGCTGGTGTTGAATCATACCTGCAGGGCTTCTGCCCTGGAGGCAACGGTTTCACCCTCTCTCTTGGCCCTTTTGGCCCCAGATCTCCAGCCGGGCCACTAAGTACTTCAGATCCCCTTCTAGGAGTTTATCACTGTCCTATTGTAGGCCACTTCCCCAGTGGCCTATGGGGAGGACCTGGGCCCAACCACTACCCTGGGTCCCAGCCCAGAGACCCTAAGAATAGCAGCCACGCACTGCTGTGTGTCTAACAAAACTCCTTTCAGTTCCCTTTGCCACTTCCCCATGGCCCCAGTCTTCACCAAAGCTTCACCCTTACCTGAGGGCTGTATGTTCAAATCCAGGAGCCAGTCAGGAGCTCTTTCTCCTTCCCCAGCCCCTGCCAGCACTGAGCTATCCATGGTGCTGCAATTCCCTTTGGCCAGACAGAAGCACTACCTGCACTCCTCTCACTCCAGCAAGGAACTGCTGTTCCTTTTATACTAGCCTGCAACCCTCTGGTTGGCTATCCCTTTGCAGCCTCCCCTTCTGATTGGCTGCTTCCTGCACAGTCTCTCTAGGCCACTTGGAGGACTTAGCTCTACTGCTCCTTTCCTCGGACAGGTGTGACAGGACCCTGAGGACTCCAGCAGGGGGCCACTGGGCCTAGTCCCCACATCACACTGACTTAAATGGTACACTCGGTGAATTTACCGATGAGAAGAGCACTCAGATTGGGAGATAGAGTTGATGTCATACATTAATGGAGTTAATGCAGTTTAAAAGTAACTGTTTCTTTAAAGTATTAAAGCTCAAATCAATACTAGTAGTTGGTCTTAGATTATGCAACGATCTCATCCTTGTTCATCCTGCTATCACCTAAGATAAAAATATCACAGGATGTAATGGTGACAAAAGGAAACTATATATAAAAAACAGCCATTTTTCTAAGACTTTTTTCTAATCCACGGCTCTGATGGATTTCAAAACTGGCCTTGCCTCCTGCTTTTAGTAAAATCATAAAATACAGGATAGAATGGTGTGAGCTCAGGCTAGACTCATAGCTTTTAGCCCTCATGTCTTCCCTCTTTCTCTAGTTCTTAATGACTGCCTTATATAATACTGAAACTAGTTTTACTATATCTACTGGATGCCTTAACTGCAAATCCTTGAGTTATTGGAACTTTACAATATTGCATTTTCATAATGATAGTGTAGCCTAGTGAAGAGAGCACTGGCTTCCAAAGACCTGACTTCTATTCCTGTCTCTGCTACTAGCCTGCTGGGTGACCTTAGGTAACCCATGTCTCCTCTGTGCCTCAGGTTCCCCATTTGTAAAATGAAGATAATGATAATGACTTCCTTTATAAAGCACTTTTGTGCTCTACTGATGAGAAGTGCTACAAGATGGGCTATTACTATTCAGGTAATTCCAGGAGTTAGTTTATCCACATGGTACCTAAGGTGAAATTGACCTCAACACAACCCCTGTGCTCAAAAAGTGGGTTTTAAGTGGTGCCTTGTGGTGGCTGCTCTGCATGAGGGCCGGTTTCACCCATTTCCAATGTTTTCTATGGTTTTTCTTTCTAAATGTAACCTTTAAGATTACTAAATAAAATGTATAAGAAAATGTGCAGTAGTGAAAACAAAGCTTGAGCTATTCAGCTGACTGAGGTTACACGCTCTACTGACTTTCCTAGGGAAGAAATCTCCCCCTTTCCTCCAAGAAGGGGACTGAAGTCCCACTTGAACCCACAAGGTAAGTTTTAAGTGGAATCTAAGTGGCATAGCCCTTGGACTGTCCCTCTGTATAGGAGGGAATTTCACACTAGCAGGACCTGCAAGTTCTTTGTACCAGGCACAGCTAAAAATCTTCAGAAATTAGAACCACACAGGCATGGGACTTGCAGAGATAAAGGCATCATTCGCAAAGGAATCTTTTCCAAAAATTTATTTTACACATAAAAAAAATACAAAATACAAAAGAAAATGGATAATGTGTGGGCATCAGCATGTTGGCTTTGCATAGTCAGAACTTGAAAATTATTCCTGGTTTGAAGAAAATTAGTTCAGGATTTTTAAAGGCTCATTGAGGCAGAGCCCAATAGCACACAAGGACCTGCAAGGGTAGAACCTTATGCTTTAGCAGAGTTGGATTAAATTTAATGGAACTCTGCATATGGCTGAGGGTCTGCCCACACTTTTCAGTTGGAAAATTGGAGAAAAGTGTAGTTTTACCTGATCATACAACTCAAAAATGACTGATTGTGCTCCAAGTTTTTTAAAAAATAAACCCCTTCAGGGTTACTATAATGATCACACAAGGGGCAGATTGCACACTCCTGTTGGGGGGTGGGATATGAATAAATACAGGAGGAATATGGGGAAGAATAACTTTGGGAGGCTCCACTTCCAGAGTTTTCACCTAGTCTTTTCATTTTGGAGCTGTTTTAGAGCAGCACAACAATGGACTGCCTCACACAAGAAGTGTAGAATCACCCCAGACAGAGCAACACCTCATGGCCTGGAGTGGGCCTGCAGATACCCTGACAGTTCCCTCCAAATTCCCAGAATAATCCAGTTGCAGTCACGGTCTTCTAAATTATATTACCCCCCACCCCAGTCTAATTTATTAAATATCACTCCGCTCCGAAGACGATCCTTTTTTGCTCACCCCTCAGGCTTAGGGTCTCACAATCCTTCTTTTTGGGGCTGCATTTCCAGTCCTGGTCCCCCTGGCTTCTAGACTCTCCCTCAGATTCAAAGGGTTCACAGCCCTACACCCCAGGGCTGTGTCCTCACCGAGTTCTTCCCCCTCAGCAGCTCTTCTGCCAGCTAGCTCCAGCAATTTCTCAACAGCTTCCCTCAGCAGCTCTCTCCCTGACGGGGCTTGGAGCCTCCTTTTTGAGTCACCCCCATCACCTGACCACACCTTGACCCTTCCTAAGTGGGTCTAATTACCCCACACACCTGTCTGGGTCACCCGATGGAGAGGGAGCCTTCCCTCATCAACTCTACAGGCTCCTGGTCCCTGGTCCTTAAAGGAAAATATAGCCTGGATTTCTTATACCTTCCCCACATTAGCTATTCCCCAGGACCATCTTCTCACCAAATGTCTGGTTTTGATTGTTCTGGATACCTGAAACCAGGTAACTGGCCCCTCACTCTACCTTAAACTATCCTGTTACGAGGAGCTTTGTGCCAAAGCCAAAATGTAGCCAGTCAGCATCAAGGCCCCCGTTCATCTAAGCGCTGGGTAAACACAGAGAAAGATATGAGCCCTGTCTTGAAAATATTACAATTTAACTTTAAAATAATTAAATGCACCAAAAGTGAATTCATTCATGTTTGAATTAATTATTTTCTTTGTTAGAATGTTCATGTGTACACTGACAATAACGTATCCAAAACTTCTAGACTGTTGTTGGGTTTAAAAAACAAAACAAAACCTAAAATTACACATAGCCAAAAATCATTTGGGAGGAACGTTATACATAAAATTGAAAAAAAAATCTGGCATTGGGCTGGGAATTTCTTTGCCAAATTTCAGCCGAATGCAGGGTAAGGACAGTTATTCTCATCTCAGTGGGGTTCATAAATAATGGCATTATTGTTTAGTTCAGATAAATGTAATAACCCTAAAGTGACACTTCCAGCACTCCCAGATAACTCTATAAATTTTGGCCCCTTGCATCTCTTTACCATCCATCTCCTATTGCATATCTTGTTCTCTTGGGATACTAGATTTTTATTTACAATCTCTGCAATGTGGAAAAACAATTTTATTTTTTAATACAGCCACATAAAGCACTTCTCAAAGAATAAAGTACATAATATGCATTAAGCCAGTCAATCAATACATGGCAGAGAGTTTGCACAATTACAGCACTCTCTCCCCACCTCCCAAAAAAAGTAATTGAGCCACATTGCACTTTATGGACATTATGAATTATTAAGATAGTTTCCTGCACTAGCATGCCTCTATACATAACACCTGCTGTCAATCTTCTTCTCAGGTCAATGTCCTTTCAATTGACTGGTTTTTTTTCAGTCTAGTTGCTCTCTCGCATTCTCTTAGGACTGCAGTTAAACTCTATGCACTGTTTTTCTGCCTAACTGTCCATTCTGCCTCTACAATCTTTCAGTCTTCCACAACAGAACATGACCTGTCCTCATTTTATTGTCAAGGGAATAACAGGGAATTTTATTCATGTGTATGGACTTCTAAGCTTAATAGAGCTTTGCCTTCCTCTAGTTGTAAAAGATTTGCTGTTGACACAGAAGTTCCTTTGATACGATGAAATTACAGGAAACATAGTGAACTCACTTTAGCAATGGGACCCCACTCAAAACCAGTTTGTAATACCAAATGCGTTATGTACCTGTCAATATCTTAACTAGTTACTGTGTAATTCTGTGTAACTTTCGATGGCCTGTTATGATACACAGCAGGTCAGATTATCTGATAAACTCTGTGAAACCATGCAACCTAATGTGGAAAATTGTCCCAGAATGTTGGGTATCTCTCTTTCAACACTTATAAAATGGCACCTCACTTTCCAAACTATAATAAAAGTATTTAGGTGACATTTTATTTTTTTAAATGTAACACACTGCCTTTTTTGTTGTTGTTGTTCTCTTCCCCCTTCCTCACATGTATTTCCTGTAATTCTTTATCTAAATTATTTATCTTATCCATTCAATTCCCTCTTTCCAGCTGAAACTAACCACCCTCCCTCAGCAGTCTCCAGGGAGGGCCATAGGTGCAGGAACTAGGGGTGCTGCCGCACCCCCTGGCTTGAAGTGGTTTCCATTATATACAGAGTTTATAGTTCGGTTCAATGGCTGTCAGCACCCCCTCCCCACTATACAAATTGTTCTAGCACTCCTTGGGAGGGGAAAAATTGTCATTTGTAACTTACTTTTCTTTCAACGTCTCCTTGCTGGCTCCTGCTCAACTTGGTTGGTTCCTTGCCTCCTTGCACCAGGTGAAAGGGACGTAACTGATAGCAGATACAACATCGAATTACTGATTTGTGGATGCAGTCTGGTAGCTAGACATTGCAATGCTGCATTTGCACCTGTAATTTTACATTGCAAATATTTTAAAGTGTATTCCCCACCCACCACTTACCTAACTCACAAACAGCTGGGGAAGATGTTCTTCAAATGTTACCCAAAAAAATCACCTTTCATCTGAGGCCAACCAAGTATCTATTTTTTGCAGGTAAATTCTCTTTGTGTATATTGTTTGTGGTGTCTGTATCCTTTCTGGACTCTAACTATGTGCCTCCCTCTGGTTCTGTGAGATTACAGGCAGTCTGTCCTGGGAGGACAGAGACTCTCCTTCTGGGTAAGTGATTTATCTCAAATATGTTCCTGTTGTTATCTAAACCTCGATCTGTTCTACACATCCTTTTCTAGCACAACCGTTTTTATCCCAAAAAAAGAATTTCTGAGAAAGTAATAAGCAAGAGAAAATAGAGCTTTATTTCAGAATAACAGCCTTATTAGTTACTGGACAAGCTATTTCACAGTTATCACCTCTGCTACCCCCCTCCCAGGGTGAAACAAAACAGCTGCTTAACAGTACCTAGCAACACTAACCAACACATTAGGACAAGAAGTGAAGAGCAACAACTGCAGGAGGGATTACAGTAAGCAATATATAATTACTTCATTGGAGTTTGGCCAGCACACTGAGGTGATCTCACTCCCACTCTTACACAAAGCTCCTAGAAATCTTTAAACAACACAATAGGCCAGTACCTCAATTTTCCAGCCTACCCAACGCATGCTATTATTATGTTCAGAGGGAACAGTGCCACCTACTGAGTCACCAGCACCACTTCCTGCAGCACCTGGCGTTTCCTTTGAGGTTTCCTATCAAGTACTGATTAGGCCTGATGCTGCAGAGCCTGGGAGATCTAGCCCTGGTCTACACTAGGACTTTAGGTCGAATTTAGCAGCATTAAATCGATGTAAACCTGCACCCGTCCACATGATGAAGCCCTTTATTTCGACTTAAAGGGCTCTTAAAATCGATTTCCTTACTCCACCCCTGACAAGTGGATTAGTGCTTAAATCGGCCTTGCCGGGTCAAATTTGGAGTACTGTGGACACAATTCGACGGTATTGGCCTCCGGGAGCTATCCCAGAGTGCTCCATTGTGACTGCTCTGGACAGCACTCTCAACTCAGATGCACTGGCCAGGTAGACAGGAAAAGAACTGCAAACTTTTGAATCTCGTTTCCTGTTTGGCAAGCGTGGCAAGCTGCAGGTGACCATGCAGAGCTCATCAGCAGAGGTGACCATGATGCAGTCCCAGAATCGCAAAAGAGCTCCAACATGGACTGAACGGGAGGTACGGGATCTGATCGCTGTATGGGGAGAGGAATCCGTGCTATCAGAACTCCGTTCCAGTTTTCGAAATGCCAAAACCTTTGTCAAAATCCCCCAGGACATGAAGGACAGAGGCCATAACAGAGACCCGAAGCAGTGCCGCGTGAAACTTAAGGAGCTGAGGCAAGCCTACCAGAAAACCAGAGAGGCGAACGACCGCTCCGGGTCAGAGCCCCAAACATGCCGCTTCTATGATGAGCTGCATGCCATTTTAGGGGGTTCAGCCACCACTACCCCAGCCGTGTTGTTTGACTCCTTCAATGGAGATGGAGGCAACACAGAAGCAGGTTTTGGGGACGAAGAAGATGATGAGGAGGAGGAGGTTGTAGATAGCTCACAGCAAGCAAGCGGAGAAACCACTTTTCCCGACAGCCAGGAACTGTTTCTCACCCTGGACCTGGAGCCAGTACCCCCAAAACCCACCCAAGGCTGCCTCCCGGACCCGTCAGGCGGAGAAGGAACCTCCGGTGAGTGTACCTTTTAAAATACTATACATGGTTTAAAAGCAAGCATGTGAAAGGATTAATTTGCCCTGGCATTCACGGCTCTCCTGGATGTACTCCCAAAGCCTTTGCAAAAGGTTTCTGGGGAGGGCAGCCTTATTGCGTCCTTCATGGTAGGACACTTTACCACTCCAGGCCAGTAACACGTACTCGGGAATCATTGTACAACAAAGCATTGCAGTGTATGTTTGCTGGCATTCAAACAACATCCGTCCTTTATCTCTCTGTGTTATGCTCAGGAGAGTGAGATATCATTCATGGTCACCTGGTTGAAATAGGATGCTTTTCTTCAGGGGACACTCAGAGGAGCCCATTCCTGCTGGGCTGTTTGCCTGTGGCTGAACAGAAATGTTCCCCGCTGTTAGCCACGGGGCGGGGGGAGTGTTGAGGGGGTAGCCACGCAGTGGGGGGGAGGCAAAATGTGACCTTGTAACAAAAGCACATGTGCTATGTATGTAATGTTAACAGCAAGGTTTACCCTGAAAGAGTGTAGCCACTGTTTTATAAAATGTGTCTTTTTAAATACCGCTGTCCCTTTTTTTTTCTCCACCAGCTGCATGTGTTTCAATGATCACAGGATCTTCTCCTTCCCAGAGGCTAGTGAAGATTAGAAAGAAAAAAAAACGCACTCGTGATGAAATGTTCTCTGAGCTCATGCTGTCCTCCCACACTGACAGAGCACAGACGAATGCGTGGAGGCAAATAATGTCAGAGTGCAGGAAAGCACAAAATGACCGGGAGGAGAGGTGGCGGGCTGAAGAGAGTAAGTGGCGGGCTGAAGACAGGGCTGAAGCTCAAATGTGGTGGCAGCGTGATGAGAGGAGGCAGGATTCAATGCTGAGGCTGCTGGAGGATCAAACCAGTATGCTCCAGTGTATGGTTGAGCTGCAGCAAAGGCAGCTGGAGCACAGACTGCCATTACAGCCCCTGTGTAACCAACCGCCCTCCTCCCCAAGTTCCATAGCCTCCTCACCCAGACGCCCAAGAACGCGATGGGGGGGGCCTCCGGCCAACCAGCCGCTCCGCCACAGAGGATTGCCCAAAAAAAAGAAGGCTGGCATTCAATAAATTTTAAAATTTTAAACTTTTAAAGTGCTGTGTGGCATTTTCCTTCCCTCCTCCACCACCCCTCCTGGGCTACCGTGGTAGTCATCTCCCTATTTATGTGATGAATGAATAAAGAATGCATGAATGTGAAGCAACAATGACTTTATTGCCTCTGCAAGCGGTGATCGAAGGGAGGAGGGGAGGGTGGTTAGCTTACAGGGAAGTAGAGTGAACCAAGGGGCGGGGGGTTTCATCAAGGAGAAACAAACAGAACTTTCACACCATAGCCTGGCCAGTCATGAAACTGTTTTCAAAGCTTCTCTGATGCATACCACGCCCTCCTGTGCTCTTCTAACCACCCTGGTGTCTGGCTGCGCTAACCAGCAGCCAGGCGATTTGCCTCAACCTCCCACCCCGCCATAAACGTCTCCCCCTTACTCTCACAGATATTGTGGAGCACACAGCAAGCAGTAATAAAAGTGGGAATATTGGTTTCGCTGAGGTCTAAGCGAGTCAGTAAACTGCACCAGCGTGCCTTTAAACGTCCAAATGCACATTCTACCACCATTCTGCACTTGCTCAGCCTGTAGTTGAACAGCTCCTGACTACTGTCCAGGCTGCCTGTGTACGGCTTCATGAGCTATGCCATTAAGGGGTAGGCTGGGTCCCCAAGGATAACTATAGGCATTTCAACATCCCCAAAGGTTATTTTCTGGTCTGGGAATAAAGTCCCTTCCTGCAGCTTTTGAAACAGACCAGAGTTCCTGAAGATGCAAGCGTCATGTACCTTTCCCGGCCATCCCACGCTGATGTCGGTGAAACGTCCCTTGTGATCCACCAGAGCTTGCAGCACTATTGAAAAGTACCCCTTGCGGTTTATGTACTCGCCGGCTTGGTGCTCCGGTGCCAAGATAGGGATATGGGTTCCGTCTATGGCCCCACCACAGTTAGGGAATCCCATTGCAGCAAAGCCATCCACTATGACCTGCACATTTCCCAGAGTCACTACCCTTGATATCAGCAGATCTTTGATTGCGTGGGCTACTTGCATCACAGCAGCCCCCACAGTAGATTTGCCCACTCCAAATTGATTCCCAACTGACCGGTAGCTGTCTGGCGTTGCAAGCTTCCACAGGGCTATCGCCACTCGCTTCTCAACTGTGAGGGCTGCTCTCATCTTGGTATTCATGCGCTTCAGGGCAGGGGAAAGCAAGTCACAAAGTTCCATGAAAGTGCCCTTACGCATGCGAAAGTTTCGCAGCCACTGGGAATCATCCCAGACCTGCAACACTATGCGGTCCCACCAGTCTGTGCTTGTTTCCCAAGCCCAGAATTGGAGTTCCACAGCATGAACCTGCCCCATTAGCACCATGATGCATGCATTGCCAGGGTCCATGCTTTCAGAGAAATCTGTGTCCATGTCCTGATCACTCACGCGACCGCACTGACGTCGCCTCCTCGCCCGGTATCGCTCTGCCAGGTTCTGGTGCTGCATATACTGCTGGATAATGCGTGTGGTGTTTAATGTGCTCCTAATTGCTAAAGTGAGCTGAGCGGCCTCCATGCTTGCCATGGTATGGCGTCCGCACAGAAAAAAGGTGCGGAACGATTGTCTGCCGTTGCTCTGACGGAGGGAGGGGCGACTGATGACACGGCTTACAGGGTTGGCTTCAGGGAGCTAAAATCAACAAAGGGGGTGGCTTTACATCAAGGAGTATTTCAGGCAGGACTTCATGGAGGGTTCCAATAAGAAATGGTGCACCTAAGTAATTGTTCTTATTGGAACAAGCAGGTTGGTCTGGCCTCTGATTGATACATGGCTAGATTTACCTCGCTGCACTTTCTCTGTGAGTGACTGCAGTGTGACCTAGAGGAATGAGTCCCCTAGACGGGGGCGGGGGCGGGGGGGAAGCAAATGAGTACAAAACAAATCTGGTCTATTTCTTGTTTTGATACACTCCATCTATCTTTTACATCTTTGGCTGGCAGCAGACGGTGCAGAAGGACTGCAAGCCATCCACATCTCAGGGCTGCTCGGCAGAAGATAGTGCAGAAGGACTGCATGCCATCCACATCTCAGGGCTGCTCGGCAGAAGATGGTACAATACGACTGCTAGCAATCCATATTGCCTGCCTGCTCACCATAAGATGGTTCAATAGGACTGACTGCAGGACTAAAGAGAATGACTTGATCAAGTCACTCCAAATTTAGTCCCTGCGCCCATGTCTGCCCAGGCGCTCCTGGCCAACGTGGCCAGGAGCACCTCGGACATGACAATGACGGCTACCAGTCCTATTGTACCGTCTGCTGCCACAAGGCAATGGGTTGCTGCTACTGTGTAGCAATGCAGTACCACGTCTGCCAGCACCCAGGAGACATATGGTGACAGTGAGCTGAGCGGGCTCCGTGCTTGCCATGGTATGGCATCTGCACAGGTAACTCAGGAAAAAAGGCGCGAAACGATTGTCTGCCCTTGTTTTCACGGAGGGAGGGAGGGAACGGGGGCCTGACGATATGTACCCAGAACCACCCGCGACAATGTTTTAGCCCCATCAGGCATTGGGATCTCAACCCAGAATTCCAGTGGGCAGCGGAGACTGCGGGAACTGTGGGATAGCTACCCTCAGTGCAACGCTCCGGAAGTCGACTCTAGCCTCGGTACTGTGGAAGCACTCCGCCGAATTAATGCACTTAATGCACTTAGAGCATTTTCTGTGGGGACACACACACTCGAATATATAAAACCGATTTCTAAAAAACCGACTTCTATAAATTCGACCTAATTTCGTAGTGTAGACATACCCCTAGAGATCTAAATTACTGTCCAAAGTCTATTTGGAAGGTCTACTCATAAACCTTTACAAGAGTATATGAAAACTTGGTTAAGTTAATTTTCTAAGTAATTTCTAGTCTCTATGAGCTCTATAAGTGATAGGTCCTGCCTGAAAATTCAGGTCCAGCTCTAAACTTCTCCAGAGCTCAAGGGTGTTCATATTTCAAAAACTCTGTTGGCTCAGAGAAGGCATATTCTATGAAAAGGAAAGTTTGTAATGGAAAAGTTGTCAACCCAAATCATCTAACACTGTAACCAAACCCACACATAAGACCAAATTTCTAAAAGGCCTTAAACCAGCTTTTAAATCAGCATCTATAAGTTACATGCACAAAACCCCGCAAGCAAATCAATTCTGACATGCAAAAGCAACTGCTTGCTCACATTATTATTTTAAGAGGGAACGAGTTTAGAGGATGCTTTGGATAATGTGCTTTGATACTCATATGGTGAGCATATGCAGTTTTATTTTATACAGTGGTTGCACTTTAAAAGTTTTTTCCATTTTCACAGATTTTATCAGTTTGAGATGTATTCCCCAGCCTTAAAATGGGGACTTCTACTAGAACAAGTAACATCTTTCAAAAGGGAAACAAACTTTTAAAGTGTGACCACTTGTAAATATAAAGAAGGCATATCGTGACTCTAACTTCTGTTACCAATCAGAAGCTGCTACTGTGTCAGCATATAAAAATAAAAGGATGAGAAAATGCCTGTCTTCTTCATCACTAAATTTGCCAGCAACATTACCACAGAGCAATGCTGCTGTTTCCTCAGGCCTCAGATTTTGGTTCCTTGCTGGGTGCCACATGCCCTCAATGCATAACAATACAATAGACCATGTGAAACCAAAGCACACCACCGCTAAATTATTCAGATTGAAATATTGGCTTCAATTCAGCAAGGAAATGAGATTCCAGAGAATGTTCCTATTTGTACTCTGTCATTATAGGGTGGGTGGAGAGGCGATGGCAAGAAGTTAGAGCTTTTGACTGCTCTCCCTACAGAAACTTTGCAATATTTAGGCACCCAGGGGTACCCTATACACAGTCTGTGTAATTTCATGCATACTGTGCACAATTAAGGAAAGCACCCTGTACTGCAAAAACTAATTTCTTCCTTCGCAAGGGGAAGGACATATAGTTTTTTTTACTAGAACTGTAAACATCTTCCAATCATTACCAGAGATAGTTAATTAGAGGCCCCATTTTAAAATGTAATCATGACCCTGTTACAATTATATCCAGAGTTTTAAGGAGCTTACAAAATCTGAAATACTATTTTCAAACATGATTGTTCTGGCTGTCTGAGGTACTTCTATGGCTATCATCCCCACAGTATCTGAGCATCTCACAATTTTCATTGTATTTATCCACTCAGCACCCTGGGAGGTAGGGAACTGCTATTAGTCCATTTTATAGATGGGAAACTGAGCCACAGAGGATATGTCTACACTGCAATATAAGCCCAGTGTTGTTAGAACTTGAGTTAGCAGACCATGGGTTTGTTAACTGAGGGCTTGAGCATCTACGCTCATTTGTAACCCCAGGTTAGGAATTGTTGAACCCTGGGTCCCAACCTGGGGCTCCTGCATCTACACTGCATTATGCAGGCCCAAGCCCAACCACACATACCCCAGACTTCTTTGCATCTTCCCAAATGTGCCCGCTCTAGCCCTTTGTTCATGGTGAAGTGTGGGAAAACTTGACTGTCCACCAAACTTGACTGTTCAGAGGACAAAGAAAGTTGTTCATAGGACTGTGGAATACTTTTGGCAGACTCCCAGAGCACAAGTCCAGTGGTGCTGCATCTACCCTGTAAAGCAATCGGGCTTGAACCCAGGTCCTGGCTTGACTCAGACTCGAACCCTCTACCCCCTGGGGTCCTGGGACACTGGGTCCAAGCCCTAGGTTAGCACAATTTGTGTGTAGATGGAAAGGACAGTCAGGCTTGAGCCTGAATTTGAAGCCTGGGGTTATATTGCTGTGTAGACATACCTAGAGGGACTAAGGGCAAGATTTTTTTTATTTTTTGTTAAGTGAGTAGTGGTTTTGATCATTTCCCTTTTTGGCTGCTCAATTTGTGACAACATAAAGTGGCTTCATTTTGAGAGGGTGGGTATTCAACTTTTTCTAAAAATCAGGCCCCTTTAAGCTCTCTCTCCAGTTGGATACCCAACAATTGAGGCAACCAAAATCACTGGTTACTTTGGGCCTAAGTGACTTGCCAACAGTGACACAAGAAATCCATTGTAGAGCAGGGAATTCCACGTAGGTCTTCTAATGCTCAGTCAAGCATCCTAATTATTGGACCATCTTTCCTCTCCTTGTTACTTGATTTTCTTGGAAAAACTATACCAGCTGAAACTGCTATAGACATCTACTCCTCCCCATAAGAATTTTATAGCACAGATTCTGAAGATGTTACGAGTTTGTGCATGGAAGGTGTGGATGTGAACTGTGTATCGTTGTAATCACATATGAAAATGGTTTCAAACAAAGTGAAGAGCCCTAGTTTATTTAGGGCCTGTTCTTTTTCTTTCTTTCTTTTCATAATTTGCTTGTATTTCAGTTTACCAGCATATGTCAAGATAAGGTCATATTGAAGTTACAGCTGAGTGCCTAGCACTGTCCTGTGTGTATTCTTCTGTTCCTCATATATTCCAAAGAGGCCAACCCATGATAGTGTGACAGAATAAATAAATGAAATTAGTCATAGAAAGGGCATCACCTGTTTCTGAATTAAAAAACTATGTCAGCAGTATGTGATAAGGCCCTTGTATAAGAAGAATTCTTTCACACAGTCATAATGTTGACCATTTAAAGGCAATGTGTTAGTTAATATACACAGCTGTTAAACTTTCTTGTCCCGCTTTCTTTTGGACTGTTCAGTAACAGGTCAGAGCAAAGGAAATCCCCCTCCTCAATCAACATTATTTTCCTGTTTAAAATGTCTGAACTACTCTAAAGTTAATGGTCTCCCTTGTTCTCCTAATCAAATGGAAAAACATAAGCTATACATGAGATGACAAGTGCCATGTGGCCCTGCTACAGTAAAGGTCTGGGGGGAAGGTCATTCATAGCCTATATTTTGTCTCAAGAAACTAAGATCTTCTAGGCAAGTATGTCTAAAGGAGGCCTCTTGCTCTCTCGTCATTGGAGAAAGAAGTTCTTCCAGAGAAGCCTGTTGTAGACTTGACCCTCTAGTGCAAAGAGCAGGATATTCAACAAGCTCTCCCACAGACTGACACTCTAGAAACATCACATTGAGTTGAAGTCAGAACTTCACCAAAGTAAAGAAACAACGCTTGTTTGTGATTTCAGTTACAGAGAAAAGAAAATAAATTAGTGGGAAAATGTATGACTCAGGTGACTTTTGCTTTCACTTATGAATGTTGATATTTTGGATTAAGTCAATCATTTCTCTTCACGTTTTTGAGGGATTACTTTTGGGTGCAGGAGTACAAATATGGTTCTTCATAGAGTCCTATTGTTCACCTGTGAAACCCTGTTTAAACAGAGCTGAGGCTGAAGGTGTGCTTCGCTGGAGCCCAGCTAACACTCCCCCAAATTACATTTTCTGTACAAAAAAAATCTACAAGTTCAAACCTCTCTCTACCCAAAATAGGAAAAGGTCTTTAAACAAACAGCTATAGGATGCAGCTAGCTCCACACTGTGGTGTAATACCCCACCACCTTTCTCACTCACTACCACCACTCCCAGCTTACTCCACCCAACCAGAATCTTGTTTTATTTTGTGTTGAGAATATGCAGTGCACTATACTTTATGATGGTATGTGTTGTTTATTAAAGAAGCAGTCAAGATTTAGAAAGCACTGTACATTAGGCCATGTCAGAGTTCTAGATGTTTTTCCATAGTGTGATATGGTGATGAAATAGAAGAGTATTTTTTACTAATAAAAATGGAAAACCAACATTTCTTTCTTTGGTTTGTTTCCCCAGCATATGTGTTATATGGTTCCTCTCCTCTGGTATCAGTCAGGAAGCAAAACAACAGTTAGGAGCCTGAGGTTTTATACCAAGCCTCTTCCCTTTCAGGTACTGTACTGTTTAAAATATATTGCTAAAGGTAATATCCTACCGCAGTGAAGGCCATCCCCACACCTTTCCACGTTGGTTCCTTTCAACATGCTTTATTGGAAAGCAACCTTCTTAGTAATAGTCACCTTCAGTCAATGGTTGGAACCTGTGACACGAGCTTGCTATTCCCACCCTACATCATTTGGACGAGGAAAAGGAATTGCTTCGCCCTTGTCCCAGCATGGTTTTCCAAGCACTCTCTTGCCAAAGCCACAGGGATATGGCTGACTCACCTTTATCAGTGACACTCTGGATAAAGCTCAGCATGTCTGGGAGACCCAAGCTGAGAACCCATGTTCTGTAGTAAGCTATGTTCATCCTGTTTCTCTGAGAGCACAATAGTGAGGAAGATTCAGAAATACCTAGATTTTTTTTATGTAGATCCAATCACAAGCCACTCCTGAGCTTGAGCCTGGGCAGAGTGGAGCACAGGCCCTTGGAAGCAGCCCTACAAGAGGCAGAGAAGATTGGCAAACCAGGCTGTTCTGGGGGAATTAGGATCCTCTGGCACCTGGGCCGGTGTTCTTCTTTAGAACCTTCCAGATCAGGGGAAGGGGCTTACAGGCAAACGCTCTTGTCAAAGTACTGAGAAATCATCCTGAGCCCAGATTTTTGAGCTGGGACACCCGCCACAATATCTAAAGAGTAGTTAGTTGGACCAGAAACAGACAGGTACAGAAAGGTGTGGGAGACAATCATTAGGAGTCTCTTCTTTTTGTTTAAGGTAAAAAAAAGAAGGAGTTCTTGGCAGCAGAGAGAATCCTCTACCTCCTCTCTGCTGCCCTGAGAATCCTGTGCAGATCTAAATCTAGCAGGGGAGCTTCAAAGCACAGTGATGTCACCTAGGTCAGTTCTGCTGTCACTAGCTGGCATCAGGACAGGGCAACCACTGAACAGATGCCTGGGTGGGTATTTCAGACACACCAGCCCTGTGATGGAGAACTTAAGGGAGAGAACACCTTTCCCCTCTATACATACACACACAGAGACATGCTAGGACTGCATCTGCACTTGGAGCTGAGGGAGAGTCCCAGCTTATATAGACGTACTCAGGCCAGCTCTCACTGAGTTAGCATGCTAAAAATAGTCGTGTAGCCAGGGTAGCACGGGCAGCAGTGAGCAGCAGCGCAGGCTAGCTGCCCCAAGCGCAGACCCACAGGGACCCCATGGGCACGTACTCTGGGTAGCTAGCTCATGCTGCCGCTCATCGCAACTGCGGCTGCACTAGTATTTTTCACATGCTCAAGGAGAGCTACCATGAGTATGTCTGGGTGAGCGAGGAATCATGTCCCTGTTCCAACATAATTGCAAGCATATAGTTCACCTTAATTGAATGCCTTCATGGGGAGCCCACAACTGTGTCAATGAACAGAAGTTTGGGCCACTGGAAAAGTACACTGCGCAGGCCACATTTGATATACTATGGGGAGGAGTGTTGTGACACGGTACAGAGGGTTATGACTGGGAGACAATCATTAGCGGGAACAAGTAAACTCTTAGGGCTGTGGGCTGCCATACATTTATTATACATGCAGCTCAAACTGACATCACTGGCACTTCTGCATGTGGTTCACTGGTAGTAGACAGCCATAAGAAACACAGCTCCTTTATGCATGTAGATGTCCTTACCACACAGAACAAGAGAAACAGAAATTATTATAAGGCACATTGTTTTCAAACACAATCTCAGACAGTTGTCCATGAGGCACCAGTGACTCTTTAACTTATTTAAAAGTACAGGGCTCTCTCCTTTCTCTGCTCTTTCAGTGTCAGTGTAGTGATCTGCTCAAGTAACTGACATAAGAAAGAAAATCTTAATATTTATATAACACATTGTGGCAGTCATTTCCCTTCTGCAGCTTATTCGAGAGAAATGTGCACTTGTCTAAATCACCTAAGATGTTGTAAGAAGGTAAAATTGACTAACTCAATGTGCTTTTACAAAAGTCAGAGCATTTTTGATAGAAACAGCTTCCATTGTACAAAGGGTAATACTGTGCAGCTGCAAATCATGACATTTAAACTAAAAAAAATGCTTTAAAAAGATATGTTTGAAAGCTGAAAGGGGTTCTTTTAAGAGTACTAAATGTATGGAACGTAAGAATGTGCAAAAACGGTAAAAATGACTTCCCATGGTCTCTAGTCATTTACAAATTTGAAAACACACATAGAGGTACAACGCAGGTAAATTCAAGTATCATTTTTAAGTATCCATCTTCTAATTCTGAACCACATTGGAATTTATACAGAAAAGAATTGCGTACCAAATAATCAAATTAATGTAACATAATCCGAGTTTCAGTGTATAATAATGAGGAAACAGCTGATCTTATACTAGTCTGTATAGGAAGTTAATAGAATTATATTAACCTTTTACACTAAGGTCTGGCTTGTATTTTTAAGGAACTCAACTGTACCTATTAGACACTGTTCCCTGTTTGGGCGGTGGAGAGCTGCCATACCCTAACTGGAGTTTCTGAAGCACTGTGTCTCAAGCTGATGTGAGACCTCCTGGATGATGTACAAAGAACATGATCGCCACTATAAATCTTGAAATGGCAATAGGATGCATTCCCCTCTCCTGCTGTCCAACTCTCTGCCTGATGCAGGATGGTGATACCAAAGTATATGCCAAGAAGAAGCCATCAGTGCCTATGAGTAGAAGCCACCAAACTAGCTATATGACTGTGGAGGAATCAGGTTCAAAAGCAGATTGCACCCTGGATGAAAGGATATGTTGGTTGAACCATTTCACAGAACTGTACGTGGTGGAAAATGAATAGACGTCATCCACCATACTTTCTTAATGTAAAGGCAAATGGTGTGATACTGCAAATGGAAAAAGATACAGGATCGGCAATGGCCATGATTTCTGAAGGGGTGTAGAAAAAACTTAATATAGAATCCTATAGAAATTATTAGGTTCGGTTAAGAAAAAGTAACATATTTTTACAGCATTACAATAAGGTGCAGACAGGAGTATTAGACAGTCGCACTGTCACTGTAACCTATAAAGGTATCCGTTCACTAACAGAGTTAATTGTAACTGAAGGAAATGGCCCCCCCACTGATGGGCACAAACTGGCTATACAAGCTTAAATTGGATTGGAGGGTGGGTACACCACATGCCAGACAGAGTAGGGGAATTAAAAGAAAAATACAACACTGTATTTAGTACAGACATAGGCTTGGTAAAAGCATAACAGTGAGGCGGGTTGCGTCTGACAAGGCCAGTCCTGAAAGCCAGACCTGTGCCATATGCTCTGCAACAGCCTGTGGAAGAGCAACTGGATGAACTGCAAAAGGAGGGTTTGATGGGGTTTAAAGACCCCCACACTAAGGCTAATGGAGTGATCGAGCAGTTCTGGGCCAAGAAGGCCCTACACCTAGGGTGACCAGATGTCCTGATTTTATAGGGACAGTCCCAATATTGTGGGCTTTGTCTTATATAGGTGCCTATTACCCCCACACCCCCGTTTCAATTTTTCACACTTGCTATCTGGTCACCCTACTTGCACCTCAGCAGCTGCAGAGCACGCTCCAAATAGAGCACCTGCTTAAGAGGAGACTCAGGTGTGGGAAGAGTGAAAGAGAGTTTGTAGGAAGGGAGGACGTTTGTAGCTCCTAGGACAGATGGCTCCAAAGGGGACAGGTTGGGACTGTGGGTAAGACCCAAATGGGAGGGCAGGGACCTGACCCTTTTTCTCTCCTCTTCTGCCTGATAAGGGGGAACAATTGGACACTGACAAGTGAGCTGGGAAGACCCACCTGGCTATCTGAATTGTTGAGACTGCTTGAGGAACCCTTGGCTGGGAAGAAAGCAGAGTGCTGTGACTGTGCCCCAAGCTGAAGAGCTAAAAGGTAGGGTAGGACATGGCTCAGACCAGCGTCCCCTGGGCCATCAGCAAGAGGGGGCTGAGACATTCCTCACCCCTTCCTTCCCCTTTGCCTGACTGGAGGAACCCGGTGATTACTGGGGGATGACAGACTGTAACTCAGTCACCAGACCCTCCGATTGCCAGGCAGGACCACCCCAGGACTTTGGGCACAGTCATTGCTGCCCACAAGTCCTGCTGGCCCTCATGTGAAGCCTGCTACACAGGATATAATTACAGCTGTGGAGTTCAGCGAATGGGCTCCACCACTTGTATGTATCCCAAAGAGGGATGGCAGCACAAGACTTTGTGAGGCCTATAAAGTCACCACAAACCCTGGGCTGGAAGTGGATCAATATCCAATTCCTAAACCACAAGACTGATTTCCAAAACTGTCAGAGGGACTAAAGTGCACCAAACTAGATGTGTCCCAAGCCGATCAGGAGGTGGTGTTGGAGCCAGATAAAAACAAAAAATTCTGACAGTGAATACATATAACGGGATGTTTAGGTATGAAGGAATATCCTATGGGATAGCCGATGTACCTGCTGCATTTCAAAGAATAACAGATCTGGCAGTGCAGGGGTAAATGGTGTTGTCTGATAAAAGGCATATTAATGACTGGAAGGAATTCAGAGGAATATTAAAAAACCTAGAGGAAGTTCTAAAGCGATTGCAAAACTATGGTTTTAAAGTTAACAGAGATAAGTGTGATTGTTTCCCCCCCAAAATCAAGTTACTCATTTGTGGCGTTGTATGGATACAGAAGGGATATATCTATTAAAAGAGATGATAAAAGCCATTAAGAATGCACCAATGCCACAGACTGTTTCAGAGTTTAGATCATTTCTAGCCAAGTTACATTTATGGAAGATTAATTCCAAATTTATCAACATTAATCAGTCCAATGTCTGCCCTTTTATGGGAAAATGTAAAGTGGGTTTGGACAGCAAAGAGAAATCAGGCTTTTGAAGAAGCAAAAAAGAAACTGAATAGTTCCAGCCTGCTGGTGCATTTTAATCCACAGGTTCCCATAACAATCACCTGTGACACCATTCCTCTAGGAGTTGGGGCTGTCATTTCACACATTTGTAAAGATGGAAGGGAAAAACCCCAGAGCATTTGCTTCCAGAACATTATCAAAGGATGAGGGAAATTACTCACAAATAGAAAAGGAGGCTTTGGGCATCATTCTTCGAATTATTAAATTCCATGAGCACCTGTTTGGGAAAATAAATACTCTCATCACTGATAATAAACCACTGGTAAAAATACTGGGCCCAAAGGTAGGCATTCAACCACTAGCAGCAACAAGGTTGCAGAGATGATCTTTCATCTTAGCTGCCTAGCAATACAATATTTATTGTAGACTATCAGAAAAGTGTGCTAATGCAGATGCAGTGTCCCCTTTGTCCCTTTACACTGGGAACCATAGAGAGGAAAATTCTGTGTACAGAGTCTATTTTCTAGATGACCTCCCTATTACAGTGAAGGAAATTGCCCTTGAAACAAGAAAAGACCCCATTTTGATGAAGGTGATGATCTATACTCTTCCAGAGTGGCCAAATCGCATACCCAAAGAGTAACCTAGCCCCTGTTACTTCAGGAAACTGGAGTTATCCATGGACACTGATTGTTTGCTATAGAGGCTATGAAGAATAATACCAAAAAGTTTACAAGAAAGGATGCTAGTGGAACTATATGAGCAGAACCAAGGAGTAGTAACAGGATGGCCAGAAGTTATTTTGGGTGGCCGGCTTTAGATGAAGCTATGGTAATGGAAGGTAGCAAGTGTGACTCCAGTAACAGCCATGCAAAGAGGCCAGAAAAAGGTACAATACCACCCATGGAAGTGGGCTACAAACCCTGGCAAAAGTTGCACGTTGACTTTGCAGAACAAAAATAAGCAAATGTACTTAGTAGTTTCATTTCAGCTCACAGGCCTTTTGTTTCTGAGGATTTTCAGATATTTCTGTGGCAAAATTGTGTGAAGCATACTCGGTCAACTACTTATAATCCAGCATCAAGTGGGTTGGTAGTGTCTTGTGCAGACGCTGCAACGAACATGACACAAAAATGACAGGAGACCCCTACCACACTGCATTGCATTGCTCATGTATAGGTCTACCCCACAGTCTACCACTCAGAAAACTCCAGAGTGTTTTTAAGATGTCAGTTACATACCAGATTTTACTTACTTAGACCAAGCTTACCAAGAGCACTTGACGAAAGACATCAAACAGTGAAAAACCCACAACATAAATGTCCCACTTTTTTCACTGTTGGTACAAAATTACAGGTGATGGAAGAAGTGAGGGGAAAAAATGTGTGATAAAGCAGATGTTGAGACCAGTGATGTATTTGGTAGAGGTAAAAGGGAAGGTAATGAAAAGGCACGTTGATCAACTGTTACCAGTTAAAATGTCAGTACACTTACAGGACATGGCTCCTGAAGTTAGTAAAGATGGGTGTGGTGAATGCAGAAGAGCGGAAAACCCAGCGCCATCATCTATAGGGGGTGTGAAGACAGTTTAGTTCCCATGGCCATTCAGTCCTTGATTTTTATTCTGAGGTAGTAAAATAATATGCAATTTACCATGTAGTTATCCAGAATGGGTTAAGATCTCTAAATATTTTCAGATAAGTCCCTAAAGGTGATACTTGTATCTGGGATTTTCTAAGACGTTTAAGGGAGTTAAGGGCATAACTCCCATTAAATTTCAATGGATTTGGGTCTCTAACTCATCTAGGCACTTCTCACAATCCCAACCTGTAGTAACTGTCTATTTAACAAAGACACAAAACCTCACACATTTCCTGGCCAGATTCTGCTGTCATCTACTCCACAGTAAATCAGGAATAAGTCTACCAAAGACAATCGAGTTATACCAGTGTAAAACTAGTGTGAGAGCGGAATCCAGCTTTGTGAGGCTTCATCAAATGGATTTGATTACTTTCTGTGCACTGTGTAAATATTCCGTTATCTAGATGTCGCCATGGTGCATAGATGACAATGACTGCTTTCCTTCAATATCTGCCAGGACTAGGTTTGAACTGATGACTTAGAAATAAAAGGCCTGCCCCCTGAGCTATATGACATGAATATCAAAGCTTATTTCATAAATACATCATCCACATGACCCAAATAATCCTATAAATAACTTATAATTACATTGGTGCTGAACTTCAGCCTTCTAATTGTCTACACTGCCAATTCCTGACTAATCATGAGTCAAATGGCCAGGCACCTCTGAGACTCAGACACCTCTGAGAATGGACCGGGAATAACTCTGGGCTAATGCAATATAAAACAAAGTAATGAACATGTCAAGTCTGAGGCTTCTGAAAACAAGCCCGGGAAGTTCCCTCCTCCCCCACCCGCACCCCATCTAATAGTTTTACCCATACTGCATGAAATATTGTTTCTAATTGGGACTTCAGGACTCCAGAGCCCAACAGTAAATTATCTTTAATTATATTGTATTCTGGCACTAAACCTTTTTTCATTTCATAAGCCTGAAGTACAACACTAAATAAATAAAACGAATGCACTCTCAACTAACTGTCTTAAAGAGCTGTTGATTTATTGCCATAAAATAATCATTTATTCATCTTCAGGATGCAACTTGTAATATATATGGACAATTTTTTTATTCTGTGTGACCGATTTTTACAATCAGTGTGAAAACAGTGAGCTGTTCTGATTTAAGGAAGAATATTGAATGTTTCCTTATTGCCGGGGAGGGGATTCGATCAGGCTCATAAGTATAAGACAATCTGTAACAAAGTTCAGTGAGAAATGAGCAGAAGAGAGCGGTGCCTGTAGAAATATGCAGAGGAGACTGGTAACTTGCACTAAGCTGCAATATTGTAATTTATTAGTATGGCTTTTTTAATCAATTTCCTATCGGCTATGACCTCCATTTTCAAAATCCTTTTATAATCTGCATGGAAAATACAGGCCAGACTAGTCTTATTTTATTCTTACCAAGGAGAAAAACTCCAGAAGAAAATACTTAGAAAATCCTCAGTATTGAGCAGCAGTTTTTGAAAATAGAATAGAATTGATGATACTGAAATACGGGATTTTGACATTATCTGCTGAATATTATATTCTTATGAACAAGGCCAGACTGAGGGGCATGATTTAAATTAGGTATCCGGTGTGTATTATTAAGGACTAACTGCAACAATGGAGTAGCACAAATCAACCCCTGCACACTCTTTCACATTCACAAAATATAAAAGGCATCCCCTTCCTATGGCTTCTTTTTTATTTTATTTAATCCTAGTTGTATATGAATGTAATTGTCTTTGTCCCAGCTATGGCTTTGTCTGAACGCAGGTCACTTATGGGTTTTTTTTAAACTAAATCTAAATTGAAGGCATTTTGGCCTCCAATTTAGCTTTGTTAATAATGGAAAATGTAAGTTAAAAGCAGGCTGTGTAAGATGTATTATTGACAACCACTATCACCCAGTAGCTACTATTTTTAAATTGGCTGGTGGGATTTTTCTTATAATGATGTCAGGCTTTTAACAGAACTTTCCACACTCAAGTTCTGATTTTTAAATTTCATTTAAATTTAAATTTATCAAGGGCCAGAGGGTGCCTAGCCTTTATGCAGATGCCCAGGATAGGGGAAAGGTATAAAGATCCTTAGTCTCTCACCTTGCATTGCCAGCATAAAAGACTGACACAATTACAACCCTTGTACTCTAGGGAGCACAGAGATTACTCCCTCTTTGCACTCTTTCGGGCACACAAGATATAAGAGACTTGCCCCAGCACTCAGGTGCCCACCTCCCTTGGAATGCAGACCCAAAGGTTTAATGTCTTGTGCTGTATAGAAAAATCTGCACAGCGCAAACTCAAAAATTTGCTCTCTCCCTCAATGTGAAGAGAGATATGCACAGCTTCTTGACCCTGCCCCCAGTTAGAAATTGCACAAACTGGGTTTAATAATAAAATTTATGAACTATAAAAGGCAGATTGTAAGTGATTATAAGACAGCAAACAGAACAAAGCAAATTACTGAGCAAATTAAAACAAAACACGCAGACTAAACTTAATACACTAAAGAAATTGGCTACAAATAGTAATTTCTCACCCTGAATGTTGTTTCAGGCAGATTACAAAGATTCTTGAAAGCCAGCTGCACTGGCCTGCAGCTTGAAACTTCAGATATTATTACTCACAGGCTAAACACCCTTCCAGCCTGGGCTCAACTCTCCTTCCCCCCGCCCCCAGTTCAGTTCTTGCTTCCAGGTGTTTTTCAGTGTCTCTTTGGGCAGGGAGGCAGAGGAGAACCACAATGATGTCACTCCCCTGCCTTATATAGCTTTTGTGTAAGGTGGGAACCCTTTGTCTTCCAGTGGAAAAACACTGGCATACCAAGGGGGGGACGGGGTCCAGTACCAAGTGACTCAGTCCCATGTCTCTGCAGGGTCATAGCAGCCATTACTCTCATGCTGCTTGGAGCATCCATAGGAAGACTAAGCTCTTTCACAGTCCACTGTCTCTGCTGTTGGGCCATCAGCCCTGTCTGACTTTTTTATTGTTGTACCTAAAGGGCTAGTTCTGGGGGTCACCCAAAGTAGCACATTTGAAATACAGATACCTGTTCAATATTCCTAACTTTAGATACAGACATGATACATGTATACAAATGGGATAATCATATTCAGTAAATTATAACCTTTTCAATGATACCTTACATGAGCCATCTTGCATAAAGCATATCTTAGTTATGGCATCTTTATATTATAACAATATTTCTATGAAGAATGTGGGGTGTAACGTCACAGGTTCTTGATGCTGAGGTTAAGGGAGCTTGATTAAGAAATGCTCAGTGTGGAGGGTGAGTTCTTAACAAGAAGGGATGTTCATTCCTTATAGAGGAATGGAGCCTCAGGATCCTCATCAGAATTTGATGTAGGTGCTTCACGTGCCTCTCTGCTTGCTTACATCAGCACAGAAAGTTTATTTTGTTGCTCACTTTGGGGTTTTTTGTTTTTCACTTTTTTAATTAAAAACTGGTTGGGTTTCATTACAGCGTAAACATTAATGGAATTTTTTTCAATACATTGTTCTGTTCAATAAGAATTCAACCCAGCAGTTATTAAACAGGCATACTGAAATAAAATGATACCAGTTAAAGTATGTAGCTTTCATTACGTCTTGTTTGGCAGGAATCTTTATAGGCATGTTTAATAGTCCAAATACGGTATTTATATAGCACACAATAAGCGTAGCAAGGTGAATGAGAATACAAAACTCCATTTTCTACAATGTTACTTTGTCCTAGGTTACCCAGGTATCTCTTTGGCTGAGGTAAACTCCTTGGTCCTGCCCCGTAAATGGTTTGTTGCCAGAAATACATGATAATACTGACAGTCATTTGGATGCAAACTCTTACTTAGATGATCAGTCTGTATCTGAGGTCCTTCAGGGAGAGTCATAATTATCAGCCATTTGTCCTTACTTCTGTATAACATCAACGGAAGTAAAGGGAAAATGGTTGACATTTACAGGTCTTCCTGTAGCAGCTCAAAAATCTCAACCAGGTAGGGAAGAATAATAGAGGGACCACAGCCTGAACATTTTTGTCAACAAAAAAAGCATTGGCCCTTATGAGCTTGAATCCTCCAATAAATCCTCCACCCTCATTCACACACACTCCCAGTTATGGTTATTTTTTTCTCTGGATGACATTTTAGGGATGAACTGACAAACCCATCTGTCCCCTCATTCACAGTAACTCTTGTTTGCGAGAGCTCTCCACATGCTGTGCAATTCTCTGGTGCAGAACAATTAGTTTTTCCTTTCTGCTTCCTTTCTGAGGAATATGTTGGCCTCCTACCAGCCCAGGATCTGTGACCTTCTGGACAGTTCTATGGTCTTGCTTAGCCAGAAGGCTGCTAGTCTTTGCAGCTGAAGAATCTTAAATTGAAGGCATGACATATATCCAATTTAACATTGTTAATTAAAAATGAAAGCTAACAGCAAATTTGACAAACCAATTCTGTCCACATTGAAAGTCAGCACAGTATGTCAAGTCCCTCTGAGAAAGAATTAATCCCTGAAATAAGGGACTACTAATGGAAAGGCCAACACAACCTTTACTATGCTGAAGCGCACATGATGCTACAGGTACCTGTTATATGCCATGAGTAATGCTGTAGTAATAAATGCTACAACCCTAACACACAAAGGGATCAAGGCAAATATTCTTGCAGTGGCCTCTGATTTTGAGTACTTCTGTTTGAATGCCTGACTTGAAGCACATTTGGCTTGATTTTCAGAAGTACTGAGCACCCACAACTCCAGCTCACTGCGGGTGCTCAGCACTCTGAAAATCTGTCCGTTTTCTCTTAGAATTATTCAAGAAAGAAAAAAATAAAAGGCTTTTATTTCATTGTTCTCAAAACAAGGAGGCGGAGGAGCCAGGGTCCAATGTTATAACATTCAAAAACATGCAGTTGAAATGACCATTTTACAGTATTTTGCTGTAGAATTGAAGGTGTACTGGAACATATTGATATCCCATTCAGATATCCCTGTTACTTCAGGACAACTGGGATTAACAATAGGTACCAATTAAAAATAATAATAATAAAAATAAATCTTAAAAATGAGGACGTCTACAAATAATGAACATTGCATTTTGTTATTTATATGGTATTTCCATCTTGTGTATGTTTTTATATATGTATTGTTTCATTATGTGTTTATATTTTATATAAAAACAAAAATAAAGTGAGGACTTCCTGCACTTTTCTTATTTTGCCACATCAGGAGGCTGTTATATTAAACGATGTAATCTGCTATATACCTCCTAACACCTCCAAGTTACACACAACATTCTGAAACAAGCCTACTGCTAGAGAGACACCCATGTTCTGAGAGGCCCAAAGTTTAGGCATCAGATTGTTCTCTCTCAAAACACACATCTTTCATTTTCTTAAGACTGAGTTGTTTAATGTGTAATGAAGGAAATTATGGAAAAGAAACATTTAGGTGGAATGTCAGAGGAAACTCTCAATAATGAGGTATATTAGACTACATAATACCAAAGGGAGTGGTGGAAACCCCAGCATTTCAGCCATTATAGCTGGGCATAATAATGGAGAATGTACTGTAGGAAATAATCCTACACAAGATGGGGAGATTGGTTAGTTATGCATCATAACACTTCAATCTCCAAATTTTAATGGTCCTGTTATTCTTATATTTGATCACCACACTAATTCTTAGAAGCTTTCCACAAATTATTGTTAGGTGGGCTATTCTGTGAAATATATAAGAAAATGCTGTTTTAATGGTTGTGACACCACTAAAACAGTGGAGTTGGCCAGTCCAAATATATCATCATTTGTTACTCAGTCCTGGGCCTACTCAGTGAATACGCTGCATTCTCTGATGTATTTTTGTTACTAATGTGACAGCTAATGTATTTTAACCCAGTGATCTACCTATACATATTACAAATTATTAGTTGTCAATTAGACATACTGGTAATACACATAATTATATGTTCCAAGGAACAGACCTGTACGTTGACATGCATTCACAAGCTAATTAGCACTTCTGGCAAATTCCTAGAAATAGAGCATTCAAAGTAGCTGTAACATCAGGCTTTGATGCAGAAGTTTCTCTCCCCCGACCTTATCCTTAATGACTGTTCCCCTCCTGCACACGTGTATGCTTCTCCTGAAAGGGAGAGTATTTAGAATTCTAGAGAAAATACCAGCGTATATTATCTATTGGTCATTACAGAGGTGTCTTCTATCAGTTTTCTGTTGCTTGGTATCAGTTTAATTTATACACACACACTTCAGTGGACCAGATTTTCATCCTCGAAATCCACCCCTGTGCAAAAGGCCCTACTTGGAGGGCTTGAGTCTGGCACAGTTGGAATCATATAGTCAAAGCCAAAGGGTTGTGCAGAGCTGCATTAGTTTCTATGACGTTTTCATGTGGAAGTTTTTTGGGGTCCAGGACTAAAAGGAGAGAGCATGTAGCCCAGACATAAAAAGCTTTCCCAAATCAGAGGGCTCAGGTTTCAATCTGAAAATGGATACTTCTACCCAATTCCTTTTTCACAAAAACATTTGGAAGGTTTTGTTTCCATCCCAATGTGGAATGAAAGCAAATTTTGAAACCTTGAATGTTGCCACAAAACAGAATGGTTATCCTCTAGTGCACAGGCCTTGTGTTGGGTTTCTGCATGGGGTGGTTGACACACTCTCTTTATGATCCTGAGTGCACAATAATGGGGTGTCACCTTCCTGACCCTATGCTAGGCTCCCTGAATGTGTCCAGAGACTGCATGTGGAGAACAGGGTGGAGGATGGGGCACATAATAAATACGCCTCATAGGAAATCTGCTTTCATGTTGTGAAATCCTATTCTGGGGATTTTCTCGTGACAACTATTGGTGTAGAAAGCCTTGAAAATGCTGCGCTATCAGTGTCATGCTTCTGAGATCCATACTGATGGAGGGGACACAAGAAATGGTCTCCATGTAGAAAACCATGCGATCCACCTGGGTTTGGGGATAACAAGAAAGCTGTGTGACTCATGAGCTATTACTGTGTACTTTGAGACAGGAAAATTATATATTATCAGTTTGAATAGAGAGGAGTTTCATAACTACAGGAAAGTGAGTACAGTGACCTGGTCTATGATAACAGCCCCTATGATATCCTTTGGTACCAGGTGAGGCTCCCTCATCTGATATTAAATGGGGAATTTTGTGATCTCTTATCTAATATAACAAAACTTCCATTTAAGACCATCCCAATACAACCTACAATGCACTAATAAGTTTCACCTCCTTCCCCACACACCTCAGTCCCAATTACTGTGCTTTAAAAATGTTATGCCCCCTAATTAGAGAGATTTCATAAGGGAAATATGCACTAGATAAAAATAAATAAATAAATGATTTACCATTTTACTTGCTTTAATTAACAAACTTCTTAGTCCAGCAAGTACTTTGTTACTAATCAGTAGGGTGGAAGTGTCCGTATCACTAAGCAAAAGCAGCAGAAACTGATTGTTTTGCCAATCCATCACTTCCTGCTACTTTTAGGATATATCATGCTCTTTTCTACTCTTTAGCTTCCATAGCTAAGTGTTTTAGTCCATCATTAATTACCGCAAGGTGTATATTGTCAATCTCTTATTATCTAATTGTGGAGCATTGTAAGTATACATGCCCAAGAAAATTGGAGTTTAATTCAGATAAATATGTAACATAGCATACATTTTTCAATGCAAGACAACACAGGATATCATCTGTGTGATTAACAGATTTCTGAAACCATATAGCAAGTCCTGATAACACTGTCTGTTAAGATTGTCCAACATTTCCAGTTATGAGACCTCATGTTCAGTTGCTTATAAATCTGCAAAACTTTAATACTTTGGTCTGAAATTTTCCATACCAGGTGTCTGCCTCACGCTCAATATTTCAGCCAAAAAGGTTCAGCCATCTCAAAAAACAAGACTAGGAAAAAGATATTGTTTTGACATTTTTAAATGTTCTGGTGATCTTTTCTTTGAGAATATCCGCTGCCTTCGTGCTTTGGAGCAGGAACTTGAAATTTGTTGATGGGGAGGCTTTTGTGTCAGTGATGTGCCTATGTCTGTTTCTCTGAAAATCCAAATATGGCCAATTTATAAGCCTTTGAAAAATTTCAGTTCACAAGTGCTCAGTAGAGACTTCTTTGAGTTCAGCAGCTAAAATCTCTGAAGAGTCCATCCTGAGTGTGCTCCATCCATCACAGCTTCTGTGTGTGACCAGACTGTGCATGCCCATCTCCATGGAGTGACTCCGCATGTTCTCACCTAGGGCTAGAGGGATGAAACCAGATTTTCTGTGTAACTTATGATACCTGGCCCTCCCTGTCCAGTCTCTCCTCTGGTCTCAGTGACTCCCCTGCAGGCATCCAGGCAACATGGAGGAGGAAGCCACGTGTCCCAAATACAGCAGGGGCATGAGCTGGACCAGGGAAGGGAAAGCAGTATATTGGGGCAAGGAGCCAGGGACAGAGAAGAGACAGGACTGGACAGTTTGAAGGGGAGGAGGGAAAAAGAGATGGCAATCTTGGGGGGGACTGGCAAAACAAAGACTGAACTGTGGGAAGTGATGGTCCCAGGCTCAAAGGATTTTTAGCCTTTGTAAGAAAACCTGGGAAAGCCAAGGCAACTTGTGCCTTAAGAATCTGCCAGCCTGATTATCACTAAGGGTGAGAAGTTGCTAATTTGTATCCTACCTCTCTAGTATGTTAAACTCAGTTTGCAGCTTTTGTTTATTTACTAAGGTAATCTGTTTTGTTCTGTTTGCTATCCCTTTAACCATTTAAAATCTACCTTTTGTAGTTAATAAACTTATTTTATTATTAAACCCAGTTCATGTAATTTCTAACTGGGAGAGGCAAGAAGTCGTGCACATCTCTCTTCATATTGAGAAAGAGGGCGGATTTTTATGAGCTTGTGCTGTGAAGATTTTTCTATACAGTGCAAGACAGTATTATCTTGGGTTTATCTCCCAAAAGGGGTGTTTACATGAGTGCTGGGGGAGTCCTCTCACACAAAGCTGACTTCAGTCTGTGGCTGCACCTGAGGGGTGGCCCTACCCGTGTGTATGTGATGCAAAAGGCCAGAGAGCCTAATTCAGCAAAGCAGGGAGAGGGGCCCAGGTTGGTTGAGCAGGAGAGGCTCAGTGAAACCCCAGTACATCAAGTGGCATCCCAGAAGGGGGGGGGGGTCCAACCTGTCACACTTTACTATATTTTTTCAAATGATCTGAAAGACAGTTTTGGTTTTGTCCTGTCTTTGTTATTGGCTTGTTTGCTTTTTACCTGCCAAGAACTGAGATGACAAGGCTCTGGGTTTCTAAGGTAAGAGATGTTGATATAGGTAAAGATTAGTCTTATGTTCAGAGCTGCATTTCCTGTAGTGTTTTAAGGTGTAGTTATCAACTGTAAAAGCAAAATCAACTCTAAGTGGAACCACTTTTCAGCTATTTCATTGTTTATTTGTAATGTCAAGGTTTGCACATACCAGGGTAATGCCAAATTCACAGATTTAGCTCTGGAGCTATAAATCACACCTCCCTGCCACAGATGACTGCTTGCACCCCATACAGGATTGGGCAAGCAGTGTTGCTGTTGCCACATTCCTTTGGGGCTTTCCACTGGGTCAGCTTTAAGTTTGAGAAATATTAAGAAAAACATGTATAATGGAACAGTCTCTGGACGGTGACAAGAGGTTCCAGTTAAAGTATTCACTGGGAAATAAGAAAAGCCAGAAATAAGAATCCCAGTAATACAAGAACCCTAATTCTCTGAATTCCCAGCATACAGCAATGGCATACTCCTTATGGAGAAGACAGGTATGAGGATACAGGAAAGGGACCTGAAGGGGAGAATACCAACTTCAAGAGCATCTCAGCTCTAACTTTACCTTACTATTTGTATTCATTGATTTAGATTTGTGGCATCTGTCCCAGGTTCTAAACAAACACCCACTTCAAGTTGTCAGTAATTCAGAACTGGATGCTACTGATCTCAGCCTTGATTTTTGTCTCAGACCAAGGTCCAACTCTCCAGGCTGTTATGGGCCAATTTTTTTCCCTTTGTAGTTCCCAAAACAGGATGTAACAGCATCTAAGATCCACCCCCTCTTCCTGGGGCCTGCTTGCTGCCCCCAATAAGGCTCAGAGAGGCTTCAGGGTTGTGCAACACCCATGTCTTTATTTACTTAAGGTTATCCCACCACCAGCGTCTATCTATATAGAAGCTTTACAGGATTAGTCACCGCCTTTACAGGCAGAGTCAGCCTTCAGCTAGGAAGCCTCTAATTAGTTAGTTCATAGCAAAGCTGCCCCTCTGCCTCCCTCCCAGCCTTTATAGCCCTTGACTTGTCAGGCTAGCAGGTGTTGTCAATCCTCAGGCCAGTATCAGGCCTTTTCCATCAGCCCCAATCTGCTTCCCTTGTTTGGAGCTGACTGGGCAGGGGCTAATTAGGTGCTTTTGCACCAGCACCCTGCTACATCGACCAATCATAGTCCTTGCAAATCACAAACCTCCTAAAAGATTCCCAGTCCTTACTACCACAAACAATATTACAGAAGATATCCTGCTCCTTTATTTCTTGCTCAGAGATCATCTGGTGGGGCTGGGGGAAAGGGAGAAAAATAAAAGGCTGCTTGGCTTTGGAATTAATTGTTGTTTACTGACAACTATAATGGGATTAAAGAATGCATAATCACCAAACAATTGTTTTGTTTCTTGCTTCTCCTGATCTATACATATTTTCCCCAGGAACTTTCCAAACGTTTTATACTTCTTCTTTGCTTCCCATCCTAGACTTTTCTCTTTTCCTATGTATCTCCTAACAACAAACTCCTTCAAAATTCCCCTTATCCCTCTCTTTACCCTCCCTGATGACCTTAGGCTGAAATTTTCTGTGACTCTTCCAATCAGTCTCCTTCTAGGGGCCTGAGCCTGAGGGATGTAAATCCCCCCACAACATGAGTGACTTGCATGAGGGTAGTGGATGCTCAAGATCAGGCCGCAAGAGGCCACTGAAGGACGGACTCTGAACAATCCAGGCTCAGAACAGAACCCTTCTCTACCAATCGTGTCCATCCTAGGATACAGAGCTTTCTTCCACAGATGCCCCTACTTCTGTAGTGGTGTTTAAAAGTGCCATCACCAGCTTCTTATACAACTGTCAGTCTAGAATGCAGAGGTAGCAGCCACTGATTAACACCTCCGGTTGGCATTACATATTTAGATTGAAATCAAACAAATTTCTTTCTGTAACTGGAGAATAACAGAGTAAAACCAGGGAGGGGAATGTTTTACATGATTTCTAGACATGCTGATTTTCAGACAGTATGAACAGCGTACTGCTCTGGGGCTAGACTGCAACATCAGAGGTAACTCTTCTAATCACCATGCAATTGATTTCAATTCATTTGCATGCTGCTGTACAACTGATTAAAGATTCTGCAAACTTTTTCTGTTTTACATGTTTTAAAATACTTCATGGACTATCAGTATAGGGGTCAGGTTGTGCATGGTCCCTGGGCAAGGGGCAGCTCTTTGCACCCCTCTTACTACTTTGTGCACTTGTGCTAGGACTGGGCACGACGGCTGTGCTTACGTGAGGGAAGCACAAAGACTCTGCAGGGCTAGTAGCAGCTCCTGAAAGGATGCAAGGAGGTAGGAGTAGGAGACTGATCACACAGATGGCCACTTGGGGACTGAAACAGGTATATCATTCAAAGTGGCACAGTAGCTGTACTCCTGAGGATGTCTCAATGGAGTAACGTGGTTCTGCACCACACTCAACACAAGGCTATGCCTTAATGACACAGTTTACTGCATAACATTACATCTGATTACATCAGGATTGCTATTTGTCACCAGCGGATTGTGGGTCGGAGGTGGGGGAGTTCTGCTTGGCTTTTGGAGAGGATTTTTTGGTATCCCATTATATACTGTAAAAAGAAAAGGAGTACTTGTGGTACCTTGGAGACTAACAAATTTATTTGAGCATGAGCTTTCGTGAGCTACAGCATGCATGCAGATCACGAAAGCTTATGCTCAAATAAATTTGTTAGTCTCTAAGGTGCCACAAGTACTCCTTTTCTTTTTACTGATACAGACTAACACAGTTGCTACTCTGAAACCTGTCATTATATACTGTGTATCTATAGTCTTAGCCTGACGATAACATTCTTTGCCAACTCACGATATAGAAAGCATAATAGACATTGTATGTTGTGATTGGAGCTAGATGCTAATCCACCCAAAATATAGAGGTGATATAAATGTATTGCATCTTGCAAATGAGATCAAGTACCATGTTCTATCACTTCTAATCAATAACTTGTGGCTTGTGGCCACGTTAAATTGCAGCAATGCTTTGTCCTATCACAAGAATTCAACTGCTATCACTTATATACAAAACAGAGAACAGTTTTTCTAATTTTTCTTTTAATAAATATCAGCAGAACCTTAGACAAGGTTGTGAAACTAAAGGGAGTTCTCCTATTCAAGTATGAAATGAAAAACTGCAAATCAAACCTAAACATGAAAGGTGAATTTATTCCACTAAGGTATTTAGAGAGAATATTTTTCTAAGAATAAAAGGCCGTTGCTTTACATTAGTGTCTATAGAACTCCAATCACAAAGCTGTCAATGAAAGCTTACGCGCTACTTTAAATAGACACTTGATGAATTGAAGCACCCTGAGGAATAATTACAGGCTATATTAAGACGACAGGAGTTTAAACTGGTGAAGCTAAGAGTACACACCATTACGTGCCAGAAGTCACAACAAATGCGTCGTTATTTCCTTTGCATCTGTCCCTACCCTCTCCTCTTCTCTCCCTATTTTGTATACACAGAGAGCAATCAAAATACTTTCAGTTTAAATGTCTTTTTTTCCGAGACTATGGAAAAGGCAGAAGAACAATAAAGAGAAAAGTAAAGTCTCCCTCAGACACAGACTGCATCTGAACTGAATGCAGAATGGCAGCTTTCTCTGGTAGACTGAAGACTCCTACAACTACACAGGTGCAGCATACAGAAAGCAAAATAATAGTTAGACATACCCCCCCCTCCTGCCTACAGTAAATTATTCCATGAATCGTTTATCATGATTATGCTTTTTAGGCTGAGATTTTGAATGCTAATATGAAAAGGAGTACTTGTGGCACCTTAGAGACTAACCAATTTATTTGAGCATAAGCTTTCGTGAGCTACAGCTCAGTTCATCGGATGCATACTGTGGAAAGTGTAGAAGATCTTTTTATACACACAAAGCATGAAAAAATACCTCCCCCCACCCCACTCTCCTGCTGGTAATAGCTTATCTAAAGTGATCACTCTCCTTACAATGTGTATGATAATCAAGCTGGGCCACTTCCAGCACAAATCCAGGTTTTCTCACCCCCCACCCCCCCCCCCACACACACAAACCCACTCTCCTGCTGGTAATAGCTTATCTAAAGTGACCACACTCCTTACAATGTGTATGATAATCAAGGTGGGCCATTTCCAGCACAAATCCAGGGTTTAACAAGAACGTCTGAGATGGGGGGGGTAGGAAAAAACAAGGGGAAATAGGTTACCTTGCATAATGACTTAGCCACTCCCAGTCTCTATTCAAGCCTAAGTTAATTGTATCCAAATTGCAAATGAATTCCAATTCAACAGTTTCTCGCTGGAGTCTGGATTTGAAGTTTTTTTGTTGTAATATCGCAACTTTCATGTCTGTAATCACGTGACCAGAGAGATTGAAGTGTTCTCCGACTGGTTTATGAATGTTATAATTCTGGACATCTGATTTGTGTCCATTTATTCTTTTACGTAGAGACTGTCCAGTTTGACCAATGTACATGGCAGAGGGGCATTGCTGGCACATGATGGTATATATCACATTGGTGGATGTGCAGGTGAACGAGCCTCTGATAGTGTGGCTGATGTTATTAGGCCCTGTGATGGTGTCCCCTGAATAGATATGTGGGCACAGTTGGCAACGGGCTTTGTTGCAAGGATAGGTTCCTGGGTTAGTGGTTCTGTTGTGTGGTATGTGGTTGCTGGTGAGTATTTGCTTCAGGTTGGGGGACTGTCTGTAGGCAAGGACTGGCCTGTCTCATTTGTCTCAATGCTAATATGTCTTCCAACAAGCTGAATCTGAATCAAAATCTCTGGCAGAAATGGTCGGAGCTCAGTACATCTTCCTGCGTCAAAGACAGCCAGGTTTTTTTTGACCTGCTTGGGGGTCTTTTCATTGACTTTAATGGATTTTGGATCAGATCCTGAAGGCATGCAAATACAGAATTCCTCATTTGAGTACATGTCACCTTCCACAGGTTTCTTTGCAGAAAGGGATGCACCAGCACTGCATTTATTTGGCTGTCAGCAAAGTGATTTACTCTCATGGAGGAAATGCTTCGGACAGAGACATGCAAATGACATGCAGAAGAAGAAAATGAACTAAGCAGTACTGCTGTTTAGTAGCAACACTGTAACTGAACAGTTTATTATGATGTGTATTGTGATAGTGCCTGGGGACCTCAATCAGATCTGCCTCGCACTAGACACCACACACACACACACACACATACAATAAAATTACAGTTCCTGCCTTAAAGAGCTTACAGTCTGAGGGTATGTCTACACAGCAGCTGGGAAGTATAATTCCCAGCTCAGGCAGATGTATGCATGCTAGCTCTGCTCAAGCTAGTGCCTCAAAATAGCAGTGTGGCTGAGGCGGCATGGGCTACCCGCTCAACAGGGCCGGCTCCGGGCACCAGCGTTCCAAGCAGGTCCTTGGGGCGGCAGTCAGAAAGGGGCAGCAGTGCTTCCGCCGCCACGGCAATTTGGCGGCAGCTTCTCTCTTCTGCCATCCGCGGCGGCAATTCGGCGGCGACAGTGTTTTTCACTGCTTGGGGCGGCAAAAACGGTAGAGCCGGCCCTGCCGTTCAAGTACAATCCCACACAACCCACTGGGCAGCTAACCCAAGCTGTCACATATGCTGCCGCTGCCACACTGCTATTTTAAGGCAATAGATCAAGCTAGTGCGTGTACATCTACCCACGCCGGGAATTACACCCCCAGCCGCTGGTGGGAGACAGTATGTGATGAGAGAAAGAGACAACAGGTGAATACAACAGCCAGGCAGGAAGGGAATACAAGGCACCACTGAGATTATTCTGATGAGAATAATAATTAGTCTTCAGTTTAAACAGACTAAACTTTAGAGCCAACAGTTACCCCCCCGCCCCCAAAAAATGCTTGGGTGCCTAAATTTACACATGTAAACTTATATTTAGGCACCTGGACAAGTGGTTTGAAATTCAGAAATGTTGAGCACCTGCAGCTCCAGTTGACTTCTATGGTAGTCTTGGCTGCTTCTAAAAACTAGGCCATTTCTACTTAGGTCACTAAATATGTGTTATGGGGGAGAATGTTTGGTAATGAAGTCTGAAAAGTTTGGTCTATAGATAAATAGCCAAACATACCATACTCCTAGCAATAGAGTATTTACATTTATAACAGGTAAGCAGCATATGGCAAGGAAATAATTTACTAAACCAATGTGAGTGCTGTTGCAGCAATATTTTAGATTCAAAGGGGGACAGTGCATCTTTCTGTATCTCTCTCGCTTGTTCTTTGGCCTTCTTTACTTTATTCTCCCCAGGGACTTATGTACCAGCTTGATGTGAGTTCCATTAGCATGATCCTTATATTATTTTGTTAAACATTTCCAAGAGCTCTTTCTGTTAATCAACTAATAATTATTTCTCACTGCAGTGTCACTTCTTGTGTACTTGCTGGTTTCCCTTTGAGATACAAAAGAAAGTATGAATATAACCCTATTTTAAGTAATTAAGAGGAAAATATGTTTACCTGATCTGTATATTCTTGTTTCTTAACACCTTCTTCCTTTCCATTCCAACAAATGACAAGGCTTGCATTTATAATGAAAACAGAATCAAATGCAAATATTCACAGTTCTAAAACTAGCAGGGTGTACTAGATTTTTTGGTAGCTAGCTAAAATTCTAGAGGTTTTCTTTCTCTTGCATATGATTTCCAGGAGGGACTGACACATGCCTCTGTCTTATATTTCAGTAATTGATTTTGTTTTTTCAAAATATTGGTCTACTAATAAAAATATGACTTAAAAAAACTATACAAAAGTTCAGCATAGCGTGAATATATATAACGCTGTTAAGAATCATGTTTTCACTTGCTCCTATGGGCGTGTAAAGTTCACTTGTGGCTTGTGCACAATGAAGTTAGTTGCAGGGTAGGAAATATTCAGGTTCAAAGCTAGCATTGTGTCATTTTTTCCTCCATTGATTTTTCTCTTTTAACCTTTGCATGGCAATTTGGTCTGGTCTTACAATTGCATAGGAGCACTGCTTGCATAGTTATATATGGAGAGTATGTGGTTACAGGATTCTATACAAAAGGTTATTTGTATATTTTGATATCACCATTAAATAATTTGGTCCCTATGGCACATCACTGAATATACGTTGGGCAAACAGGAAGGAACAAGAGTGCTCAGAGCCAGAAAAGTCTGTCTAAGCCATCCCTGCTTCAAAAAGGATGGGAAAGTTGTTTCCTCAAACCTCCTCCAGTTAACCAGGCAGCAGAAAGCTTTCCCCCTCTGGAAATTGTTACTAAACCCAGGGTTATGAGTAAATACTTAGCTACTGAATTTCAAAGAGATGTTTTGCATATTAACTTTGAAGCATAACTCAGGGCCCAGTAGGCAGAAACTTAATCAAGTTTTCTAAAAGTAAGCAGTTGAACTCTATGACTATACCTACATTAGGCTTCCCCCCGCCCCCTTAACAAATAATAATAAAATATTCAACCATATGTACCACCAGGCTACTAACTGTAGAAGCATATTAATACAGACAGAACCTTCCAATATATATCATTCATGTGTAAATGTATATGCAGACTATAGGAAACATAGGTATGCCCTGCAGGCTTTGGGAACAGCTGGGTTGTTTTCTTTGGACTGAAGCATGCGCAGGCTACTTCCTCAATGAGTCTATCCACTTCTATTCTTTTGAAGTCCAGCTATTTTCTCAAGCCACTGATACTGTGATGTTTTTTCTGTCATTGGGTGAAATTTACGGGCACACTACCAACACAGTTGCAGGCAGTCTTCCTGCTTGACAGGAATAGCAATGAATTAAGATTGCCAGAGGAGTATCTTGTTGTGTTTGCGGTTTCTCATTTTCCTTTTGGCAAAGATGGTACATCCCATCTCCACTAATTGCTTCCTGGAGACAAACTTCTAAATGATAATTTTCATGAAAAATATTTGTAACCTGCCTATCATTTTAAATAATCCCAGGAGAAATAAACTGGGACACTATATATCAATAGAGTCTTCATGTTATTTCCTACTGTTTTGTAAGCAAGATTTAGCAGATCCTTTAATTTAAATTTGCCTGGCAAAACTGAAGCTCCCAAAATAATTCCTGCTTCATCTACTTTGGAAACGACACCTAAATTGTCTTTTCAGAAAAAGTGGGGGCTTGGGGGGCCTTTACAAATGTGTGGGCGTTTTTGCGATCTAAGACATGAGTCACAAGCAGTCAAACATAAATGAAACTACTGTGAGAGAGAATTTTCTCATGTACAGACACCTGTAAGTATTAGAACTGGCCTAAAGCAACGCCATTCAGATCCAGGATAAATCTGAGTGGGTACCTAAATGGGGAGGCCTCTAAGGAACACCTAAGGGCTGCAGGAAAAGGTTGGCAATTCAGAAGGTGACATACTTCACTACATTAGTACTAAATAAATACCTCAAGTCGAGGTCCTTACTACTTACAGTCATTGTTTTGTAGAAGAAGAGATGTCAAGTCAAATTACTACTCAAGTATCTATGTTCTATTGAATACAAAGGGAAAGCAAGGACATATCTGCATGGTGCATTGTTCTACAGAGATTTTGAGCTGTGATATAGCCCATAGACAATCATCGGGAGGCTGCCATAATTCAAGCAGCCCTGGCACTACTCTAACGTACATTGGCTCCCAGCCAGCCCAGAACATGGATGGTGCAAAGGAGGCATACAGCCACCTTCTCTCTCCCTCCCAGAGGTGCAGCATAAACTCAGAGCCAATATTCAATCCAGTCCCTACTGGTTTGGGTTTTGTTGTTGTTGTTTTTGGTATCTGATCTGGATACTGAACACCAAGGTTTACACAGTTAGTGGGCTTGGTTCGTTGAGCACCTACCAGTGAGTACTTCTGACGACTAGGTATTTTGACACTAGCATGGTACTAAATTAAGATTATGTTGGTTGGAGAAACAGGAGCAGATGGCACTATGATTCATAATGAAACTTTTTTTAAGGGGATTTTTCAAGGGAATGAGAGGGAAAGAGAGCAGCACTGAAGAAATGCCATGCATTAAAAAAACCCACAAGATCATAAAAATAGAAGCGTGAAGGGAAAAAATGACCAGGTATAAAAAGAGATTATATTTTATTCCTGAAAGATACTCAAGATGCAGTGTTGGCTGCATATAAATGGCTTTTGGTAGGTTAAATCCTTTAATTCAATCCTGCTTTAGAATGATGAGCCTGAGATGAATGCAGTATGCTGGCTATGCTTACTGCATAGCAAATTACACCTCATCCTCTGAGCACCATTCAACTACTCTCTTTTTTTAATTCCTTAGTTTGCATCATCCGTGGTGATAGGGCTGTTTTGTCTTGCTAAACTCATCAGTACTCGTTCTCACACCCACAGTGTACATGTCCTTGTCCCTTCAATGGAGAAGACCATGAGGACTTAAGTCTTCACTTTTGACAGGTTCCTTTTTACAGTTGTTAAAAATAATATAAAAGTTCAAGCTAGTTTGATTACCCTTTTTTCTCCCTTCTATAAACAGATTAATTGTGTTTATAAGAATAAAGCAAAATAATCTGTTACGGCCCACTCCTATAATCCCTTATGAGGAATGGCCCTTAATGGAACTTCAAGAATTTCTCACATAAGCGTAGTAGGGACTTTCATTAGATGTCCACACAAAAAAGTTGTATCAGTGACTGGGACAAATATTATTAAATTTTTAACCAATCTGAATGGTGTGATGGTCTGGGTTTGATTTAAATGAATAAAGGAAAAATAGATTATTATTTTTAAATGACAAAATTACCACTGACCCTTAAAGAGAGAGAAGGAGTGTAAGAGAGAAGTATAAAATAAGATGTGTCAAACATAGTATGGTATATACATTTTACAAAAATGTTTAATAAATGTTTCATGTTTTGCAATATACTGAATATAATTTACAAATTTTAAAAGGCTGCAGTCTCATAACTAAAATATTTTCTAATATATTTTTCATATACAGTATTATCTGAGATATTTAAAAATTAATGTTTCTTCTATAGTGGGAGATGGGGCATTGTTGGTGGTCTTGGGTATAGGAGATGGACCTCTCTATGGTTCCTTTGTGTGGTGATTTGGACTGTTTTTTCCTTATCCTTCCCTCATTCCTCTGGATTTGCCTGCCTACCTGTCATGTATGCTAGATCAATAAGCAGCTTTCTTATTGGCTTCTGTAAAATGAGTCCCCAGTCTGTCAACTACAATGGTCCTGCCTGTATGCCTGGCCCTGGCCCTGTCCCCGGGACGTACAGCTCACATGTTATGCACAGAAAAAAGAAAAGTCACAATTTGAGTTTATACTTGTGCACATGACCAATGTGGGTGTTTGGGTTTCATTTTCCTTGATCAACCTGACCCACTGTCTCTTGGTGACATGTCACATGACCAGATGCCACAGTAATATAACAACTCATATCAAGAACTCAAGACACACACTACACATAATATTCCTAATGTCTCACCAAAGCTGAAAACCATATAGGCTTAAAATCTTTGTTGCTAATTAATGCCTTTCTATATTACTTGAGGGCGTGACACAGGAAACTGAAGGCCTGATCTTATTCCCATTAGAAACTATGGGAGTCTTGGCAGTGGATTCAGGAGCAGGCCCTTAATCATTTTTACATTTAGATTTTTAGGCTGGTGGATATAATGAAACGCCATGCTCAGTGTCTTCAACTCCATCTGATGTCCATGAATGTGAAAGCACCTGTATTTTTTCTTTACGCCTCTTTTAAATGCAGCAATAGCTAAGAATCTAGGCGGGAAGCCACACACTGTACATTAATCAAGCTGCTGTAAATAGAAGCACCTGTGGTTACTGACACCTAAGGCACTCTAAATGTTTAACCTTTATGAATCCACTTAATTTGAGCTTCACTCTAATACACTGAACAAACTGGTTTGGATGCATTGTTATCACATGGAAGCCATGCACTTTGTTCTTACAGATGTGGAGTAGCCAGGTGTAACTCGTGTAATGTTAGTCAATGGGTACATTTTATCCATAAATCTAATTCTGGCACACCAGGATTCTGAATTCTACCAAACTATGCAACTGATTTTCAGATGTGAGAAGTGACAAACAGCAAGGCAGGAATTAAAAAACTGATGATTAAGGAAGGGGCTACCTGGTACAATAAATTCACTTTGTTCTATATCTTTCAATCTATTCTTATGTTCCCCATTTCCATGGTATCTAAGCATCTACAAACACCAACAAATGTATCAACATTCTTACATTATTCCCATTTTACACATGGGGAACTGACACACACACATACACACATACACACACACACTAACAAATTTTACAATTGGGGAAATAAAGCCCAGAGATTTGGGGCCCCAAATCAGCAAGGCATTTAAGATCAAGCTTAAGTGATTTCCTGAATCAGGTAAGCCAGTTAGGTCCTATGCAGAAAAAACAGAAGTATACGTATAAGTATCTCTGTTCTGTATTTGGAAAGAGGCAGAATCATTTATTCACACAATCAGAAGGAAATACAGTCTAATCCATAAATAACCAGGAAGAATATTAAATAGCAATTATTAAAGTTAAACAGCACCAGATAACTTGCACCCAAGTGTCATAAAAGAATTGGCCAAGGAACTCTCTGAAATATTAGTGTTGATTTTTAACAAGTCTTGGAACAAAAATACTCATGGAATTAACATGACATTTGCTTGCCACATCATCATTCACTCTGTGTGTCCTGTCCTTTTCCACCCTGTGTCTGTTCAGTCTATTTAGATTGTAAACTCTCTGCTTCTCTCTATTTGTATGGTGCCTAGCACAATGGAGCCCCATTCTTGTTTGATCCATGAAATAAACATGATTAACAACAAGAAGAAGAACAGGAAAAGTTTCAGAGAACTGCCAAAAAGTTAAGGTTATGCCACTATTTAAAAAGGGTAAATGGGATGACTAATGACAAATGCAGGCTAGTTGATCCAATATCAATACCAGGCAAAAACATGGTAAAGATGATATGGAATTCAGTCAGTCAAGTATTAAAGAAAGGTAGCAGAATTAACGCCAATCAACACGGTTTAATGGAAAATAGGTCTTGTAAAACAAACTTGATATGTTTTACGAGATTACAAATTTGGTTGATAATGGTAACTGTGTTGACCTAATATATTTAAAGGCATTATGATATGGCATCCAACTTAGTATGGCATTACATTCTGATTTGAAAAAAATCCCACAGGGATCTCTCCTTGGCCCAACGTGATTTAATATCTATATCAATGATCTGGAAGAAAATATAAAATCATTGCTGGTAAAATTTGCATGCAACACAAAAGTTGGTGGAGTGGGAAAAATGATGGTGAGAGGTCAGACTGATCTGTATCACTTGGTAAGATGAGCTCCTTTGAATAACATGCATTTTAATACAGCCACATGCAAGGTCATACATCTAGGAACAAAGAACCTAGGTCACCCTTACTGCAGGTTACTTACTGTATCCTGAAAAAGACTTTGTGGTAATGATAGATAACCAAGTGAACATGAACTCCAAATGTAATTCTGTAGCAAGGCATAACCAGGGGGAAATGAAGTAAGGTGATATTAAGTCTGTATATGACATTAGTGAGACTATTACTGGAATACTGAATCTAGTTCTGGTGGCCACACTGTGAAACAGAATGTTGAAGGATTGGAACAGGTTCAGAAGACAACTGCAAGAATGTTTTAAAGCCCAGGAAATATACTTTGCAGTGAGAGACTTAAGCAGCTCAATCTATTTAGTTTATCCAGAAGAAGGTTTAAGAAGAGACTTGATCAGAATCTACAAGTACCTATGTGGGGAGGAGATTTCTGACAGTAGGCAGCTCTTTACTCGAGCTGTAGATAAATGAGATAAAATGTTTGGAAGCAGATAGACAAATTCAGATTAGAAGTAAGGTGTACGTTTTTAACAGGAAGGAAGGATAATTAACTTTGGAATAATTTACCTACAAATGTGGTGGCTTCTCCCTCACTTTAAGTCAAGACTGGATATCCTCCTATAAATATGCTACGGCTCAGAGAGAAGTTACAGGCTTGATGTAGGATTTACTGAACAAGGTTCTATGGCACATAGTATACAGGAAGTCAGAACAGATGCTCACAATGGTACCTTCTGGTCTTTGAATCTGTTAATCTGAAGTCACATGTGAAGCCTGTGGCAGAGCCAGGGACTGAACTCAGTTCTCCAGTCCAATGACCTATCCACAAGTCAATCCTTCTCCTGACTCTCAGAGCCATACACATTCCTCTAGCAGCACGTGGAACTCTGATTGATAGAGATCATGCTGTCTTGTTTGTGTTTGTGTTAGTTAGTAAACACTCAAATCAGATTTGTGAGAGCAGGAACAGCACTTTCATTAACTTCATAAGTACTGTGACTCTGCCTTGCTTCTGTAAAACAGTTCAGATGGGGCACTCTCAGAGACGTAATACAAGCATTAATATAATCAATATTATACTAATAACTTGACACTGTACCTATTTTTTCATTTCTCCTCCACACTTCACACCTCCTTCACCTATTTTAATATCTTCTAAAGGCTCCGTTTAACTTTGAAACAATATAAATGGTCGATAGATTTTTAAAAGTCAGTTATACTTTTCCAGTCCAGTATGACTCTGGCTGTATTATTCAGGACACAGCCATTAACATGACTCATTCCAGGCTGGTTATGGTGCAGCTTCAGCCAGGGTACTATTTGGAGCTGGCAACATAAGTAACACTGGTGCCTATAATGATTCTGCTGGCCCTGATACATAGTGTCATGTTATTGTATCTACCTCTGGAGGAATCAAATTTATGCTATTTTTCAGCTGCCTCAACTGGTATCTTGGCTACCTCAGGCATCTCCAACTTCCCATTTTCCCCAATAAGTGATCATGATTCTTGCTATCAGACTAACAACTCTTTCTGGTTTTGAGTTGTTATTATCTATACTCAGGCGGACTCTCAGTAGTCAATCTGACCAGTGTTTGTTGCAATAAAATGTGTTTCTTCTTCATGTATTGGCAAGTCTGGTACTTACTTAGGTTTGAATAACTGAAGTCACAGAGAAATTCTTGTTCACCTGCGAAATTAGTGCCTGACAAACAACACAGCTTGAGGAAGTCAATCCAGTGGCTGGTATATTTCTAAGATTTGGCAAGGCTAGAAACTGAATCTTATTGTCATGTTTAACTTAGTGAATTTTTCCATTTCCTGACCTGCTCTTTCTTCCTCCCCATTGGAAGTTCTTAACAAATTCCTGGCATTCTGCCCTGAAACCTGTGGCCTGTAATCAGTAACTGGAACTTCTCAAGTGTGTTTTTTCTTCCATCCTGGTGCGCTCTATCCCTGAGGGCTCATCTGCACTAGCCAAACTACTGTGTTGGAAGAGGGTGTTATAACAGTGATAGTCCCAAGAACCTAGCATGGCATTATTTGGTCTGCTTGGGTTCAGCCCGGCAAAGATCAGAACTGTAACACATTTTGGAAACCTGATTTATAACAATACCTTTTGGTCCCACCTATTCAAGCAAGCCAACGTCATTTTATAGCATGGTCAGGTTATAGCACCTTCTCCCTGGCAAAGTGGATTGCTGGTATAAGTGGGCTCCTTTGTTACTCACCCTCACTATTTCCATCTGATGATTCTATTATTGTTTCTTAGCCTTTACTTACTTATTATTGTTTCTTATCCTTTACTCTCTCACTTTTGCAGAGGGGAAAGATGGGCTTACAGCAAATTCATTCAGTTGGGGCAGCATGAGTTCAGTTCCCACCTCCGGTATCAATTTGCTCGGTGATCTTGGACAAGTCATTTAATCTCTCGATGCCTTAGTTCCCCATCTGTAAAATGGGGATAACAATACTGCCTTTCTCCCATATCTTTGGGGCAGGGACTTTGTCTTACTGAGCAAACATGTAGTGCTTAATACAATAGGGCCCGATCTCAGTTGGAGCCTCAAGGTGGTACCATGACATAAATAACAGTTCCCTCTTATCACATTAACTACAGTTCAGTAGATCCCTGGCAGGGTGAGGTAGCTGCCAGTCAAAATCCCTTCCCAATAAGCCCATCTTAAATTGACAAGCAGCAAGTAAACGTTGAACCTCAAGGTTTGCTTCCTGAGAGAAATGCTGTATACACAAGACGAGTGGGTGCAAATCACCACCAGAATGTATCTTCTTCATCCATATTTATATTCTTGAGTCAACAGTGGACAGCAACTGCAGAACCTTCTGCTGTCTCCATGCTGTTGATTCTCCCACCAGAAAAGTTTTCAGGAGCATCAAGCTGTTGGTATGACTCAGAGTAAACACCAACGCAAAGGGGGGAGAACAACCCAGTGTTCTTTCCTCATTTCACTCACACACAGTTTCAAATAGGAAGAAAGAGACAGAGAGAAATAACAACGAATCAGTTCTCATAAGTCAATGGTGAGAAAAGACAAGGCTGGAGAGCACTAGACAAGAGAAGAACAAAAATACCATAGCAATTTAACACATGGTGAGTAGGTGGAGTGGGATAACATTACAGAAACGAATGCTTATGACTCCAGCATCATCACCCCCAAAATAATCAGTAAAGACAGATAATTAAAGTTTTTATTCAGTACATGTATATGTGCATGCATATGTACCAAGGGACAGAATGAGATAGGCTGATGGGATTTTTTTTTTTCAAATTAAAGAGACAGAGACTCAATCCATGACCCCATATGCAAATATCAGATCAGGATTTAAACATCATTGTCCCAGCTCTCCTTTCACTTGCATGGGTGTATCTCTGGTGACATCAGTGGAGTTAGTTACCCAGTGTAAGTGAAAAAAGAATCAATCCCCATATCTCTATCATAGGTGGCACAGAATTCCCAGATCCCAAACTCTTCAACTTCAAGATTTCGATCTGAATCCAAATATCCCCATTTTGGGGATATTAGGAATATATGTTTTGATTCAGCCCACTGTAAAGATAAGTTAGAGCTGTGAACCTGAATCCGGGATTTTGGTTGGGCCCCATTCCAAAGATAAATTGCTTGTAGCAGAATAATGATTTTACATCTCATATGATTTTCATTCTGAAGGCTGTCCTCCAGTTGACTCCAATGGGAGATGTGTGCACAGATCTTAAGGCTGAAAATCACTTCCCCTATACCCAGAATGAGTAACCCAGCTGGGTGCTGGTGAATCCTGAAAGGGCAAAATGCTCACCCTTTGCCCAGTTTATGGAACAGTAGCAAAGCCATTCACAGCTGCTACTCCAGCCTCCACCTTTGTTTTTTCTATCCTGGGGCCATGTATCATATGGGAAACAAAGTCAGTGGGACTAGCAGGGACTCACTGCCTTTTAAAGTCCAATCACTTTTCTTTAGGCTGCTGAATCCGTATTTAGGAACCTAATGCTCATTACTTTAGGGTAGGGCTTTAACCTGCATTTTTAAATGTTGGCCTCTACCTTTTATACTTTGGTACAGCCAGGAAACAAGTGAAGATGAAAAATAGGTAATAAAATAAACATGGAGCCCACCCCTAACAGTCACCCCTCCTCCCTCCATTTCATTTCTCTTTTTGATTCAGTATACTGAATATTCTTCAAGCATCCAGAGCTAGAGGCGGACGAAAGGGAGACAGTGATTTTCATTGGTGAAGACTGCAAGAAGATAAATTTCCAAAAGGAGCAAACTTGCCAGTGTCAAATTAAGGATGCTGATTGTTATTTTCAAATACAATGACAAGGGGACATGGCTAACAGAAGTTTGGTGATTTTAAGTTTGTCTTTAAAATATGATCCTTTCTATTAGGGGTTCAGTGATGTAAAACTGCCGGAAAACTCATCATCATCATCATATTTGTCCTTCAGGAAATGAAACTTCAAGTTTGCTTTTAAAATGAAAGTCCCTTAAGAAATGGGAAGAAAATGTGGCTCATTTTTGTTTTTTAAATTAAACTTAATATTTAGTATGTATTTCATACAGAAGCACACATCAAGTCCTACTTTTTTTTAATAAGGGTGTTCACTTGGGATTTTATTTAAATTCCTACTCAGATTATAGTTGCTTCTTGTAGAGATTCTTCTTAAATCTTAGTGCTGACATGGTGACTCAGTTGAGTGTGGGCTACTACTGCGCACAGAGCCTGCAGTATTACCAACTGTACATCACTTCCAGGGGATGTTTTCCAGTCAGGTCACCCGTCCCTTCTTCAAAAGGAACAGAAACATCAGAAGGGATTTCATCTATGCAACAGAGAACTGCTGAAGTGATGAATAAAGAATTCATTTGCAAGAACAATCAGGCACTTTCTTATTGGTGGCACATTTTTACTCGACTTAGTTTTCCTGTCACTCAAAGCCAGCATCCCACTACACACATTCCACAACAGACATTTTAATTTGGAAAAATTCTGTAACAGTATTCGGATATGCAAATTATGAATCCATAGAGCAAGATACAGTGGTGAACTCACATTCCCAATCAGGCATACTTAGGTATTGTGCTTAGAATATCAAGATTAAATAATGCAATTAATATTTAATTATAAAACACAATTAAAACCCATAACACTTTCTTTAAAGACAGTTTTACTGTCACCTTTTCTCCTCCTAGAAAGTGCTTATTTTGTTGTTTTTAAATCATGTATTCAATTGCACATGCTTTCAATGGTGACTGCACACTTTGTTTTGTTCTAATATAGCTACAACCATTATTGACTTGTACACTGGTTAATTTTGTTTAAATCAATCACCTTCCCAGCCTATGTTAAGGATCTGGTGCATGGCCTGTACTGCAGATGCATCAGCAGTGGCACACAGCCAGTTGTGCCTATCTGGCATATAGGCATTTGATTTTTTGCTATTGTTGTTCTTTGCTTTTTACCCTGCAGCCAGATTTTTTAACAGTGGGTGGAATCTCAATCTCTCTTTCTCTCCACATACAATTACAAGTGAAGAATGGGTTCACTTCATGTTCAAGTGAGTCAGCAGACATACCACCCCTCAGAGGGCTCAGGAGAGCATGCCTCCTGAAAATGTTTAATTATTAACCTATGATCACATTCTGCCTTCACTTAACTCCCCTGCAACCCCACTGAATTTGGTGGCTTTGCACGGGTGAAGAACAGCAGTAACGGCCCTTCATATGCAATTTTCTCTGTGCAACCTACAAAGCACGTATTTAAATTTAGAAATCAAACAATAACTATAGGGCAGTGGTCTCCAAAGTGGGGTGCGCCAGACGACCGATTGGGGGGCACAGCAGGAGGAGCGCCGCCGGGGGGATGGGGGAAGAGGGGGCGGCCCTGAGTCCTCCGGCCCGTGGAGGAGCAGGGGCAGCCGCGCAGCCAGCTGCTGGAAAGAAGCGGCGCTCTCCCCTTCAAAGCCGGCCGGAGAGAAGCGGCGCTTTGAACGGGAAGGCGCCGCTTCTCCAGCCGCTGGCTGCGCTGCTGCCCCCGCTCCTCCTGAGTCCCCCGGCCCGTGCTCGCAGGGCCGTGTGCCGAGCGGGGCTCTAGAGCTGCAGGCCGGGCCCCCTTAGCCCAGGGCCCTAAAGCCCCTGCGTTCCGGGTGCCCTGCCTGCCTGCCGGGGGTCAGCTCCCAGAATCGTGGCCATGGGGGTGGGGCTGCGCTGCGCAGAGCCACCTGCAAACCCCCGCAGCAAACAGGAGCTGGCCCAAGTAAGTGCTCTGCACCTCCTGCCTGCCCCAGCCCTGAGCCTCCTTCCGCACCCCCACCCTGAGCGCCCTCCCACACCCTGCCTCCCTCCTAGACCCCCACACCCCACCCTAAGCGCCCGCTGCATCACAAAGTGTTAAACCCAGATTTTCAAAAATAATAAAGCCTATTCAATCACATTGCTCTCACTAAAATGATTATTAATAATTATTTTTAGTGAGAGCAAAAATGTTTTTGTACCATTAATAACTAAAATGAAATAAAAAATTATTTTAAAAATATTGTTTTTCATTTTTATCTCATCGTTTTTTAATTTCTATTTTTGTGTATGTTTTATAATTTACAATATATTAGTACAGTAGTACATGTATATAATTTATACATAAATATATATTGGGGGTGCATTCTCAAAAAATTTTTACTGATAGTGGTGCGCGATCAAAAAAGTTTGGAGACCACTGACCTAGGGAATCCACGATATTTACTGATGTACCCAAAACCCAACCTGAAAGTTAGATACTGAGCTCTAAAATAGCTATAGCTTGAGGAAATGGGTGTACAATGAGAGAAAGAAAAGTTCATTAGCTCTAGTTTCCCTTAGCAGGCTTGGTGCTTGAGACTGAGCCATTACATGTAGTCTTCCTGCCATGGGCGTGTACATTATTTTACCTTTGTCCATAACAGGAGAACTTTGTTTTGTCCAGAACTAAAATGACATATGGTGCAGCAGAATTCTTAGCTCCTCAATATGGTATACAATACCTTCTGCAGGTTCCTGAGTTATTGTTTCAACAACAATTTTTGCTCTGTACATCTCTTTAGCTGTTTAATTAAGGGAGATGAGGCTTCAAGGAATCTGGTGGTTGACGCAGGAAGTTAGTCAATAACAGGCTGCACCAGGCACAATCTCCACACCCTCTATTCAACTTTTACAGTGTCTGCAGGGGAGGTTTGCACCAGCTTGTCCAGTGTCAGCCAGAGCCTGCAGAATCAGTTGCGTTGATGGAAAGATCATTTAAAAACACTACTAAATTGCCCATTGTCTGCAGTCCCTCTTGCATCTGAAGAAAGGCAAGAAGTTCTGGTAGAGACATCCTCTTCAGCCAAGAAGAGATCCTAATTGCAGTCCATAAACTGAAATCTGTGAAGGCACCAGGTGTTTGTAACATCACGCCTCGGTTGTGAAGATAGTTGATAGTATTGTTGTACTATGCTGCATAGGCTCTTTCAGACCATCTGGCTAACTAGTATCATCCTGAATGACTGGAAGAAGGAAATTGTTCTGCCTCTGTTCAAAAAAGGGTGATAAGGCTGAATGTAGCAGCTACAGAAGTCACACAGCTGTCAGTCCCAGGGACAGTCTCTGCTTCAGTGTTAATGTTTCAAATCAATGATGAATTTCATGGCAAAGGCTGAGATTCTCACTGTGGCTTTAGACCTAATTGTTCCACTGCCAACCAGATCTTTATCTTGAGACAGCTTTTTAAGAAGGTGGCTGAATTTAATAAGCTGTATTCAGCACTTTTTATAGACTTCCATCAGGCCTTTGATTCAGTGCATCAAGCAAGTTTGTGGGATCTGACGAGGTGACATGGTACCCCTGGGAAGACAGAGCTCTTCTATCAGTGACACTATAATGGTACGTAAAGTTGTGTTCAAATAAGTGGCATATACTGTACACAGAATGATTTTCTATCTCCATGGGAGTTCGGCAAGGCTGCGTTTGTTACTACTGTTGTTCAATATCCATTTTGATTCGTTGATGCATGGTGTTAAGCTGACCACCATTCTGCTTCGAGATGTCAAATACGCTGTGTGACGTTGCACTCTACATGATTTTATGAGAATATGCTAATGAGTGTGAATATAATGTGACTGGAATATGCTTCACGCAAAAGGTCTCTTGTAAGGTATCATTATAAAGCTTATAATCTACTGAGTGTGGTCATCCTATTTGTATGTATGTATCATTCTTATATCTGAAACTAGAAATATGACATATAACTCTGAGGGCCTATTGTAATTATGCAAAGTGTGGGCCATTAATGGTGGTTTGGAATCTTGATGGCTCCCATTAACCAGGACAATTGACTGTAGATGGCTCTGTTTACCTGTGTACCTGTGTGCTATCAAGTGGGTAATGAAGTCTTACAGTGACATGTGATCATGTCACCTGAACAGGAATCCATCTTTAACCAGGTGCTTTTCCATTTAGAAGGAGGGATGGGACAAAGGATTCCCGCCTTGTGCAAAAGATATATAAGGGGGTGGAAGGGAACAAAGGGGGCTGCAGTCATGAGAAATCCCCTAGCTACCACCTGAACTGGAACAAGGGTTGTACCAGGGGAAAGGATTGTGCCCAGACTAGGAAGGCGTCCAGTCTGTGATAGACGCTTATTGAAACATCTCTGAGGGTGAGATTTTATCTGTATTCAGTTTTCTGACTGTACTAGACTTAGACTTGTGTTTTATTTTATTTTGCTTGGTAATTCACTTTGTTCTGTCTGTTATTACTTGGAACCACTTAAATCCTACTTTTTGTATTTAATAAAATCACTTTTTACTTATTAATTTACCCAGAGTATGTATTAATACCTGGGTGAGCAAACAGCTGTACATATCTCTCTATCAGTGTTATAGAGGGTGAACAATTTATGAGTTTACCTTGTATAAGCTTTATACAGGGTAAAAACAGATTTATTTGGGGTTTGGACCCCATTAGGAGCTGGATACCTGAGTGTTGGAGACAGGAGCACTTCTTAAACTGTTTTCAGTTAAGCCTGCAGTTTGTGGGATGTAGTTGAAACCTGGGTCTGTGTTTATAGCAGGCTAGCGTGTCTGGCTCAAACAAGGCAAGGATCTGAAGTCCCAAACTGCCAGGGAAAATGGGCTCAGAGGTAGTCTCGGCACATCAGTTGGCAGCCCTAAGGGGGTCTCTGTGATCCAACCCGTCACACGCTGAGGACATTGCCTTGTTGGCTCAGTTTGGTGAACTGCTGCAGCTGATGGCCAGTCTGGTTGGGCAAAAAGTAGCACACATTGGTCTGGCTATTAATTTGGATAAAGTAAGTCCCTGGCCATAAAAGCAGCCTCCAGCTCCAGATTACAATTAGCTCAAAGTTAACCTGTCTGGACGGGACATCACAGATGTGGCAAACTGTCAAATATTTTGCATACACAGTGCTGGAGGATGCTCAGAAGATGCGGAAACTAATAGAGCAGTAGCTGTTGCCATGTTTTGGGTCTTCAGCAGCCTCTCTAGCGATGTTGTGACATCAAGCTGTCCATGAAGCACAGATCTAGAGAACCACAGTTATACCAACTCAAGTGTATGGAAGTAAAATATGGGCACTGAGGATGGCTGAAGAACACTAGATTGACCTTCTTGATTCTCATCATCTTCGTCAACTGCTCCACATCCAGTGAGAGGAAAAGATCAGAAATGAGGATGTTGTAAGCCAAACCACGCAACCACCTCCATCCATCAGCACTCGTTCGGTTTCAATGGCTTTTTTGGTATAGACATATTGGAATGGCAGACCAATGAATTCACCAGCAGATGTACTGAGGAAGGCAGCTGGTTAGCATGTGGGAGTCAAAAGCTTAAGTAGCACAGTAAGATTGCCAGTGGCGAACATAAAATAAATATACAGACAGATCACCTTAAGACCTAGCCGGAAATAAAGCTGGGTGGTGCTCAGTTTACTAGAAGGTCATGTTCCTTTGGGATCTGCATTAATGATGATGATGAAGGAGGTGGAGAAGGATGTGCATCACGGACTTTCTTAGATGACGTGTGACTTTTGCTTTTTACACAGCAAAACAACAAGAGAAACAACATTGACACGACTGAATCCCAAATAACCATGTTTACTAAGTGTATACGAAAATGCCTGGCCTACTTCATATATACTGCTGATCCAACTGGTTTCCAGCCGCGTGTACTTCATAGCCCACCACTAGAGCAATCACAAGCAACCTTAAGGGATTCAACCCTATCTCTATACACTCCAAGACCAAGCAGATTGCAGCGAAGGCATAGCTCATCTGTGAGAACTCTTATATCTACACTAATTCTATCTAGCTCTATATGGCTTACTCTGCTTTATCTTTCAACTGATGTTGTGTATCATGGAGACAGATGTCATGGCATGCACCACACTGTATGCTGATGATACTTTTGCACTTTGGCTACCCAGTGCAAGGAATCTTTCTATGGACCATGCAATCCTTTAATCTTGTCCTTTTCTAGCTCATGTAGTTACTTTTCAAGTTACCCTTCTGATATCATATTCACTATCAGTCACAGAGAACATTAAGTAGAATGCAACCGGAGGTTTAAAGAATGAGGAGGTTTAAAGATGAGATTTGGACTCCCAATTCCCATGAAATATAAGAAATTTCCCCTGGGCACCTCTGAAAAAGTCTCAGCCTTGGGCTCTAGTTTAGCTCTTATACGCTAATACTACGTGCACCTCAACACAATTTAGGAAACTGCATTTCCAGCTCAGCATCCATCTACATTTACAACGTAACCACCTCTAATGAGCAAGTCATAGGCATTCCTGCCTCCCCACTCCCAGTGTTTGCAGAGGCCCATTCTCATGGCAGGATCTCCCTGAGCACTGCAGAATTGGAGGCAGGGTGAATGGATTTGCCACTGCACAGTTCCACTGGCCATTCCCCCGAGGAGGGGCACAGAGGCTATTCCAGACTGAAGTAGCAACCACAAAGTGGCTTTTATTACCCCTCAGCAAACAGGAGGATGGTTCTTCCTCCCACCCCCCTCCCCACTCTCAAACCAGCTATTTCAAGTGGTGTGCTACCAGCAGGACAGCAGGAGCATTTCTTTTTCTGCCGTCGGTTTGCTACCACTGCTCACAGACACTTCTCCTGATTCTGCTTTGTTTCATTTTTTCACGCTCCTTTGAAAGGTCTTTTCCAGCTTCTCCTCCAAATCTTCAGTCCTAGATTTGAATGGTTTGGATTCAGAATCTGGGACATGATGTCACAATTCAAGATCTGGGCTGCTTCTCTCGCTGTGATGGCTGCCACTAGAAGGAGCGATATACCAGGCTCACCACTTCCATAAGAACTCATGCAGTTTCTCCACTTTTGATACTTCAGTTTCTCAGATTATTTTCTATTTGGAACCAATGCTCCTCGCTTTTTCATGACAACAAATACATCATTCTATACCACACTAGCAAAGGCATCTACTTACTCTGCCAGGACATTTACAGACATGTTTTTCCATTCACAAAGAGCAACTATGTACTTCCACTCAATTATTTTTACTTTTAAATTAAGGAAAACAATAAGAAGAAAGAACAAAAGTAAAGTCTCCATAAGAAAACAGTGCACATAGCTTCACTGTAACAGGCTGAAGCTATTCTGAGAATAAAACGGCTCCTGCCACACATTAAGAGTTCTTAACTTTAACAGCACACTAAAGGCATCACAGTATCACAGTTGTATACTCACACCATAGGAAGAAAGCTTATTGAGCTAATAACTAATTAAGTATATTAGTTTGTTTCAAAAAATTACTGCATGTGCGCAAAATATTCTTTTCCCCAAATATGTTTCAAATGTTATTTAAAAAAACACAGTATAATATATATCCAAGTTCTTTGTTTCATTTTTGTGCTATACTGAAGACTGGTCAAAAATACAGTAAAACCTCAGAGTTACAAACTGACCGGTCAGCCCCACACACCTCATTTGGAACCAGAAGTACGCAAATCAGGCAGCAGAGACAAAATAACCCAACTACGGTACAGTACAGTACTGTGTTAAATGTAAACTACTAAAAAAATTTAAAGGGAAAGGTTTTTTTAAATGACAAGGTAAAGAAACTATTTCTGTGCTTGTTTCATATAAATTAAGATGGTTAGAAGCAGCATTTTTTCTTCTGTAAAGTTTCAAAGATGTATTAAGTCTATGTTCAGTTGTAAACTTTTGAAAGAACAACCATAACTTGTTCAGAGTTACGAAAAACCTCCATTCCTGAGGTGTTTGTAACTCTGAGGTTCTACTGTAATATTTCATGTTTAAAACTTACATTAGAAATCATTTTAAGTGTTCTTTGTGCTGCACTCCATGGTCCTCTCCTTCAGTTCTTCTTCCATTTCAATCTGTTGATGGCACTAATGTCCTTCCCTTTTGATTCTCAATCCATATACCTTCCTTTTGGTCTTGCTTCTCTGATACAGCTGAGTTTTGGCTCCCAACCACACATGCACTCCCCTTGTGTTCAGAACAAAACTGTGATAAAGCCATTTCATTCACATATTTTCTGAAGCTGCAGCAGCTTCTTTTGCTCCTGCTCTTTTATTTATTTATTTATATATAAATTAATTTAGTTATAAAAGACACCAGATTGATTTTTTTCCAGTGCTATCAAGTCTTTCCATTTTGTCTTCAACAGTGGCACAAACCTTAGGCCCTCCATATCTCAGTAAAAGAGCTTATATACCGAGAAAATTATAAGAGACTTAGTTATATTGAACTTTTGCTGTGGTCTATGAGTAGATAAATGTAGCCCATCACAAAAAAAATGTTTCAATAATAAACCAATCCAGATTCCAAAATAATTTGAGCAGGATGGGTAGGTTGCTGTTGATTTCTGGATGCTCTGGTTTCTCCCAGGTTCATGACTATTTGCCCCCAGACACTCATTCAATAACTGTTTACAAACAAGAGGGTATCAGTCACTTGTTCATACCACAATACTCCATGTTCGTTCATGTGCTGCTTCTGAAAGGCTTTCAAGCAGAATTCACTGAGGTATGGCTTAATGTGCATACCATGGCTCCAGGAGGTGATGTGTATAAAATAATGCACGAGTGCTTATGTAATGTCCACAGATAGTAATTAGAGAACCACCTGTCATTTATGCAGAGAAAATCCCCTTGACCAGTTGTTCAGCCCCTCCCAATATCATTTGGCACCATGGTCATTTCTGGACTAATGAACTATGCAGTAATTGTACAGGGCAATGTGGTACATCTGCAGTGGTTGATGGATATGATTCTAGCATTTTCCCCAGTAGAAAAGACTGAGTGCAGGAAAGTAGCAGGGCAGGCTTTAAAATAAAAAACAGCAAGTTAAAAATACTTGCTCAAAGCTGAAATTGTCTGAGATCTTTTTGCAGTTGAGAACAGGGGTGTTTTGATTTTCAAAACAAGAAAATAATCTGAGAGCTGTGCTATTTTCTGTTTAAGAGTGCCCTCTACTGGAGAAGAAGAAGAAGAAGACGAGGAAAAGCCAACCAGAGAGAAGAAAAGTATCCAAATCAAAATTATCAAAAAAGTTAACCAGGAGAACAACGTATCAACAAGGATTTTTCTGGCTAACTGGATTTTTCAATTGTCTCATTACTGTCAAGTTACTTTGAGCACGGTTGTGTCCAGGATGTGGGGGTGGGTAAGGAAGAGTATTCTTGGTAGCTGCACCTGGAGTCATTGTGATGGAAAAGTGCCATGCGGGTCTAAGTAATTCATTTTATACACTTCTGCAGGATAAAGCATGGGCTTCTCCTTCCTCTGACCCAGCTCTGGTATGGTGGGGGTGGGCTGGGACAAGCATTTCCTAGCAGTCAATGCATGCCCTTTGTGAAGTCTAAGGCCACCAGTCTGAAAATCACACCATTCATTAATGCAGTGCTTGTGATGGGCTCCCAGGGAGGTTACGGCCTGAGATTGTGCCTGGACCCTATTCAGGAGACTGTTCCTTGCATCTTCCCCTATGCCCCTCTCTCCCCCCAACACCTGCCCCCACAGCGAGCTAGGCAACACCTGCCCTTTGCGATCAGTATTATACATAGAGCAAACAATACTGGTTCATAAATCTAAAAGGATTGTGACGTTAGTGTTTAAGTAGCCTTATTAATGATTTTGTGCTCTTTTTACAACAAACTTCAACATAAAATAATTGAAAAATTTCCATCAGAGATTTGAGAGGGAAGCTGTATGAGAGGGAATCTTAGAAATAAAAGCAAATAGCTCATAATTTGGGTTGGTTGGTTTTTTTTAATTGACCACTTCTGAGATTGTGTTTAATTTATTTTGCTTTGCTGAAGCAGATAAAGAATTATACAGCTGTAAAACCCTGCAGTTGTTTTTCTTCTGCCTCAAATCATGGTGGTTTTTTTACATTTATATTTTAGGTACTTAAAACAGCACGTACAACAAAAACATTGGGCACACAAAACTTTTTAGCTGTTCTATTTCCTGAACTGTTTTGTAAAGCAAAAAGAAACAGTAAAAACTAGTAAATATATATAAGTGCTTATTATATTTTAACCTGCTCTAAAAGACTGTCATCCATTATTACACTGTTGTTCCACTTTTATGCACTATTATGTGCACAGGTGGCTATTCAAAACAATTTCCAAAAAAAATTTGAAGGGAAGGGGAAATGTTCCATTATTTATTTATTAGCATTATATTTATTTATTATTAATTATTAAACAGATCAAAGTTTTCCCTTTTTTTAATGTAAACATTTCCAAAAAGAAGAAATAAATAAAAATAATTGAAAACAATTTAGTTTCCCCCTTTTCAACCAACCCGATCTCAGCTGGCTTTTAAAGTGTCACTATTACAGTGGCACTCTATTCCTTTAGAAATGCATCCAAGCCAAATTTGTCATAGTCTTCTATGGAGCCAGGATTTCATCCAAGGTCTTTAAATAGATGACAAATACAAAATATATAGTAAGTTCTATAATAGGGATGCACCAAGCACCGGGTAGAAGAATAATTTACAGCACTGCAAAGGACGTTACAGTAAACTATATTTACAGAGTATAAAAATCTGTGGCTGATAGTCTTGGGGCAGCAGCAGGCAAGACTGATGGCCTCTCCAGAGTATCTCCACAGTATCAGGTCCTTGTAATGTAACTCAGGTCATACACACACACACACACACACACACACACAATTTAGCTCCATATATTTTTCAAAAATAAGTCATATTGCTATATGCCCCTTCATACTGGCATAACTGCATACTACAGGGGGTTGTGCCAATTTAATTATATTAGTTTCTAAACAGATGTAGTTAAATCAGTACAAAAATGGTGTGCAGACCAGCTCAGAAAAAGACCTAGTTTCAATCGCCCTGGCCTCAACAATACATAGCCGAGAATGAAAACGGTGTTGGACTCATTAATAAAAGATAGCTACAGCTGATAGAAATTAGTAGAGAGTCTGTTTTAAACAAAAATCTCAAACATGCTGAAATACTTTTTATTTCACAAGGAATCATTTTTTATTTGTTCAAAATTTTTACCAAAAATAAATAAATGGGTTTCCCTCCTTTCTCTCCCTTTTTCCCTGCAGTGAAATGAAAAAAGGAATGAGAAGGAAGAAAAGGGGGAAAGGGTTGTTTTCAGGTCTCGTAAAAAACCCTGCCATAAAAAAAAAAACTATTGACCATCTCTAAAAATAGGAAATACCCACCCATATGAGAATGGCATGATAGGTCAGCCGCTGCTGGGTTTCTTGCTCTAAAGAGTGAAAAGGCGTTGTTTATTTCCCCCTCCCACCTCTCAATAAACAGTATATAGGCTTTTTCTGACTAAATGTATAATTTTAGCTATGCCCTTAGATAAGTCTGTCAGCAGCCTGAGTGTGAAAAGATGGACAATCATGGTTGCTCCCTGACATATATAACTGGTTGTCTTAGCAACCAACACATAGTTGAGCTGACAGCACATGTGTGAGACAGCTAACATCTTTCAGGGGAGAAAGCATGATCACCGCCTACTATTCACAGAATAAATAGCAGAATAATTGGTTGAACTGATTAGACCAGGAGGGCAAAGAAAGAACACTGTCTGATTTCCAGAAGGACACATTCATAAATGAATTAGTTCAACAACAGTCAGTGCACCCAACTCTGTGCTCTGAAATTATTCAGAAATTTTTGTAGACTAAATAGCAAACAAAAATTCAAAATTTAATACTCACAGAATCTGTAGTGGAATAAAATATAAATTGTAATGTAGAATATAGTTGTCATAGCCTCGCCTAGTCTCCCTCTCTGGTCAGAAGCCGGTCTGTTGTGAGTGTTCCCAATATACAGGAATCCACATGCTCTTCTGCCAACCAAGTCTGGGAAGAGCTGTGTCATCATTCCTAGACTGGGTTTATGATGCACGCTCTCAGGTGCGGATCTAGGTCTGTCTTTGAGATATGGAGCTCCACAATCTGACCACCCTAGACCCTAGAACCAGTACCTTAGCTCTCCCCACGTTCCCAGTTGCTTATACACAGCATTCATTTCTCTGTGGAACCTTCTCATTTGACCTCTTCAGGGACAACATGGCAGGGCAAACAAGGGATATAGACTTAAAGATAAAAAGAAAAGGAGTACTTGTGGCACCTCAGAGACTAACAAATTTATTTGAGCATTAGCTTTCGTGAGCTACAGCTCACTTCATCGGATGCAACACATAGCTCATGAAAGCTTATCCTCAAATAAATTTGTTAGTCTCTAAGGTGCCACAAATACTCCTTTTGTTTTTGCGAATACAGACTAACACGGCTGCTATTCTGAAACCAGACTTAAAGATATTTTTAACCACTGTCACTTTTAAGAAAGCACTACAAAGTTACAGATCTTTACAAAATAACCGAAGTCCTGAGACGCACCCTGCCCTAGACTGATCTCACCACTCCTGTGAGTCTGAAGCCTGGTCAGCATATCAGGCTAGGCAGATCGTCTCCCTCTCCTGCCCAGTCTTCACACATGTGGAGATTGACAACCTCCTCATCCCACTTCTCAAACTAGTCCCCTCTTTAAATACAGCCTCTGATCCTGTTTTGCCATGTGACCAGACTGGGAAGATCCAACCTCCAGCCACACAAGTCCCACATGAGGAAACCAATTGTTTCCTGAGGTGGCCCAGTCTTTGAGAGTCATTCAAAGTTGATGGCCCTTCTATTGATTGTCTTCTCTGAGGTGTCACACACCCCACCCTGGCAGTGTCTCTGACAGGCCTTGTCATGGTCAGGCTGCCTTTCAAACACTAAAAACAAAATGGCAGTTAGTACACAAAATGGAAGACAGGGTACACAACGGGAAGTCACAAACCAAAGTGGAGTTCATAATTTGATATAGACATATGCCGTTCAGTCACATTAGGTGCCTATTGATTTCCTAAGTTACTGAATAGCTAAAGTATACGTTTATCCCACGTTCTCTCCACTAGCCACACCTCAGACAACGTCAGCACAGGCTGAATTTTTCTATAACTTAGTTTCTGATGTGTACCGAAGAATCACAAAGGACTCATTTGAATTTCAATAATAATGTTTAGCATATTCAAATAAAGAAAGTCACAGGGGCTGAGAGCAGCAACAGAAGTTCAACTTCAGTTCAGCACAGAACTCTGCTGACTAATTACATGTGTGGTGTATGCAGTGCAGTTCGTGACTATGTTGGTCCCAGGATATTAGGGAGACTAGGTGGATGAGATAATATCTTTTATTGAACCAACTTCTGTTGGTGAGAGAGACAAGCTCTGTGTAAGCTCCAAGTTGGTCCTATAAAAGATATTACCTCACCCACTTCATCTCTCTCATGTGCAGAGTATGGCTTTCAGCATGTTCATGCACCCTTCAGCCAGTCAGACAAGCACTCAACAGCAAACAAGTTGTGCCGGGATAGATGCCGCCCCCTGACCCCCCAAGCAACCCTAGACCCAATCCTGCAACCGCATCTGCACGGGCAGACCCCTTTGGCTGTACCCTCTTAGCTCTGGCCTATGAAATGCCTTTACTGGGGCCAATTCTCCAATACTTTGTGCCTTTTTTGTACTCCTTCACACCTGCATAATGTGGGTGTAAAATCCTTTAAAAAACCCAAAGCACTGCCATTTTACACCCACTTCACACTTGTGTAATTGGCTACATAAGAGCACAGCTGTGGAGATTCAGAACCTTAGATTCTAGGATCTGCTGTTACTTACATTTGAAGCTCAGTTATGTAACAAAGGGTTTGTAGGGTTGAAATGCAAGCGATGTTAAGTGACAACAAGCTGGGAACAATGATTTCAGAGTGGCAGTTTGATTACACAGCGTGAAGAAAAATAAACAAACGAAGGCTGAAATTGAATCTGAAGCACCTATAATTCATCATATGTTTAACAGAGACTTAGATAGCAGGAATGTTTTTGAATTGCCAGGCCCTGCACCATTCTGTACCATTTAAATTGCAATCTGAACCCTATGTATGTACATACCAAATGTATTTTGGAGGCTGCATGGCAGTTGCAGCAGAGGAACAGCATAAGAAAGGAATTCTCTTTAAGCGTCTCTTTGCACCGCTCTGGACAAATGGATCTGTAACAGCAGCCACAGAAAGCCACCCAGGAACCAAGTAGTTAAATATGGCTCCCCTTTCTTTCTCCTTGCTCAGGTGTTCCGAAGAGAGGCTATCTAATATCTGGTAGGTCACTGAAAAAATATCTGTGGAACGGGAGAGCTCCTCACAAAGATTGAGAGCACTGGATTGAACCTAGTCTAAAGAGGAGTTTATAATTTGTCTCTTCAAGCACATAGTGACTTGTTTTGGTGCTTAAGCTGTAAAGGTATGTTCCTAATAAAAGAACTTGCAAGCCATTCAAGGATTTCAAAGTTCCTTTCAAACCTGAATTAAACAAATTGCTAACCTCAGCCATTCAAAAAGTAATAAGATTGGTTAACAATGGAGATTTTTTAAAGAGAATATATTTGGGGTTCTTTTTATTTGCCTTCTGATTTTTGAGCCCTCAGGGACCACATTTTTGGGGTTTTCTCCCCAACCAGGAAGACTGAAAACTTTTTTTTAAATTAAAGTTAAGTTTTTCACATAACATACCTGCATAAGCTAGCACTTCCAGAAAAGCTCCAAGTATCACAAGACTTGCAATAAAGTTTTGAGAGTTAGCAATACCAATTAAGATTCAGGGCCCATGTTTAGTGTAATGTCCTGAGGACTGCCCCCCAAATACCCAGCAGTACTGTGAAATAACCAGGGAAGTGAAGAGACTGCCCACAGATTTAGATGGAGTCCAGGACATGCTAGGACAGGACTTCAAGCCAGTGCTGTAATGATATCCATTCAGTGCAGGTGTGATCTGTAAAGTTTGTATTCATGTATCTCACCACTGAGTCTGAGAGTCTGTTTTTCCATTGCCCAGTATTTTGTCATTAACACCTATTAAAAAGGTTAACATTATGACTTGGTAGCATTTTACATCCACTTTGCACTAATGTAAACCAATGTGAGGGTCTTCATGTAGCTTGAAATCTATTAATCTAACACAGCTACATTTGGTCTACACTTAAATATGTTACCAACTGTCCTGTTTTTTCATTCTCAGTCTCTTCTCATCTCAGCTGTGTTGCTATAAATCAGCACTCCACTGAAGTCCTTGGAGTTTTCTATTTACACTAGTGTAATTGCCATCAGATTTAAAGGTGCACTAACACAGATACGTGACCTGATTCTCCACTTCTTACACCTTTTATAGTAGTTTGTACTTGTACAAAACAAGTACAAACTGTGTGTAAAACACTACCTAGCCAGAATTCTCCATTCACTTGCACAGGTAGATGTGTTTTGCACTCTCTATGCACAGGTTGAAATGACTAGTCTAGGTGCAAGGCTGTACCAAATCAGACCACAGAAGTCAGTAGAATGACCTCAGTTGTGTACACAAGAGTGAAGAGAGGAAGATGATACAGTAAAGGAGGTAGGACAGATCCAAAAGCATGGACCTGAATTTCAGTAGTAGGAAGGGAGAGAAATTGGTGGATTTTAGAAATATTACAGAGAAAGAAATTATAGGACTTGACAGGAGGTAGGGACATATGGAAATGATAGAGAAGAATCAAAAATAGTGAATTTGCAAGTGTGGTAGATAGCTCCTATAGCACTGGCAGTATTGCCAACCCCAAATGGTCAAAAATTATGAATCAGGCTCACCAGAAATAATGAGATCGGCTTTAAAATCATGAGATTATGTACAAATAATACATTTGGTGTTCTTTTGATTTGTCTTCTGCTTTTTGAGCCTTTGGTGTGCATTGGGGTCACATTTTGAAGCTTTCTCCACGGCCACAAGGGCTAGAACGGTACATTTTCTTTAAGAATGAAGGCTGAAATCATCACATATCCACTTGACTCCAGGAACTGGGGCTTTAAGGAAAACAATAACTATCATGAGACTCAAAATCATGAGAGTTGGCAACACTGCTGACTGGGCAGAAATGATTTCCCTGATTTCCATGAAAATGTTCAATATTTTGAAAAAATGTCCTGTCCCAAAGCATGACAAAAAGTTGAAATTTAGAAAAATTTTGTGAACTGAATATCCAAAAAAAAATTAGATTTTGGTCAATCAAAACATTTTTTTTTTAATTTTGCTCATTTTGTAAAACAAACTTACTATAGTAAGCTTAAATTTCAAAAAACAGAACCAGAAAACTCTGGTTTCAAAAACATCAAAACAGAATATTTTTACAATATCAAAACTTTTACAATTCTTTTTTTCAAGTCACCAAATTCATCTAAACGCACCCTTTCCCACAAAAGGTTTTGGTTTTCAATGAAAAAAAAACGTTTTATCAAAAAATTCCCAACCAGCTCTAGTAATCTAGCAGCTTCTTTCATTCCCCACATTCCATGTCAAAAGGGCCATTTCCAAACTTGAAGGCAATCTAAGTGTATAGACCTTCATTCTGTTCCTATTTCTCCTAGCATAACCATCACCTACGTAGGCAGAAGGAGAATTTGACATAAAATAGGCATGCAAACAAGTGAAAAAGAGAGACAAGAAGAGGTTAAACTCACCTTTATTCCCTTCCAAAGCTGATATAGATGGAAGGAGCCACAATAAAGGGAGTTGTAATTGTGATGACACTAAAAACATCTGCCACTCACTTTGCTGTGGACTAGAGATGACAAAAATACGAAAGGCTGTAACCAGAGTGGAAAAGATCAACTGGCCCTGTTGAGAAACAAAGTGCTTGAGAAACAAAGATCCTCTAACTACAAATTGTAATTTTTGCATCCTTGCTGTTATCATGTGAACTATGACTCTCTAGTACTATCCTACAGCTACAGTGCATTCCATGCATGAATGATAGTTTTGAAAACAAGTTCCATAAACACCTTGCTCCTTTTGTTCCATTGCATCCAAAAAAAAAATATTTAGAATAAAAAAATTGTACTGCTTGTTAACCATCCCTCAATCCACCCTGAAGGGCAATAATATGATTCCTGTAATGGGAAATGCTTGTTTATCTTCATCTGAGAATATCAGAGGGGATGGAAAACTAGGAATCATTAAATGCAGTTTATTGAAATAATTCAAGGGTAGCTCTGATATTTGATTATGAAAATGTCAACTTATCTGTGGAATTAATAAAAAGAGAATATGGCAGACTGTCTAGTAACAGATTCATCATTTGAGAGGCCTACTGGACCTTGTTGCCAAATAAAGTTTAAAGATATTGAGAGAAGACAAGAAATGTGCAGTTTTATGGTTGGCTATAACATTTATAGTTTGTGTGCTGCAAGTGCAATCAAACCTCATGTTTCAAGGCATAGCCTGATTGTCTGCAAGTGGCAAGAAGAGTTTCTGCCCCCCATCTGCAGCAACACTGGTACTATGCAGAGGGGGGATTGATGTGTAACGGTGGTGATGGCAATGGTTACCAGTTGACTACATCGTGCATTTTAATAATAGGGATGAGAAGTTGGAATAAGTATGTAGGAACAAGATATCAATTCAAAACCAATAGAAGAGGGGACAGGATGACTCAGAAGGATGGAAATGGAATAAAACTTTTCACCTGTAGGCTACCAGTTTAAATCCGGAAATAAATTGATACAGTACTGAATTCATTTAGTGCCTAAGAAACAAGATTTTCAACCCAAGTGTTCAAGAACAAATGGCTAGTGAAGTAACCCCCTGTGCCACCTAGCCTCGGCACTCCCCCAGAGAAAAAGACGCAGCTGACAGCCAAGTAGAGGTAGTCAGACAGAAAGTAAAATAGAATCTAACCCAAGTGCAGTAACTAGTAATAGGTGCAATTATGGACGAGGTCAGAGCTTTCTTTAGAATGACTGATTTTCACCCTTCCCCACTGCATTTCCTCAGGCTGAAGTGGCTGTAGAGTTCAGCAACATAGAAAGTTAATGTCGAAAATGTGGAGTGTTTTACCAGTGTTTCTTTTACAGCTTGGTATACTGCCATCTAGTGGCTGCTGTTAATTATTGTACTGAAAATGTGTGTGATATACATGTAGTGTTTTTTGTTTTGTTTTGTTTTAAACCAGAAACATTTAAGGGAAATGCAAGAGTCATCTACCAGGGGTGTTATTTTCTTGATCCATCCCCACACCCTCGCTCTGAAATAGCACTATTTCAATCAATCCATCTTTTCCTCCACTCACGCAAACTGGTTTCCCTTAACCCCAACTTGTATATTAATTGACAAACAAATGTCAGTTTTTCTCTAGAATTTGTTCCTCATTCTCTTTCACTTTTAGTTTCAGTCCATTTTGTTTCTATTATCATCTCACGTGAACCACAGAAAATCATATAATACATTTCTCCCACCTCTAAGGGTCGCCCATCACCTCTCCCGTTCTTTCTATCCCATATCTGAATATCTGTAGCCAGTTTCTCCCACCCACCATCAGATTAGTTCCCCCTGCACAGAATTGTAGGTTCCTTTTCACAAGCAGATGCAACAACGACTCCCTGCTGCTCAGCTCCCTTCTTCCTAGCAAGCCTGCCCAGGCTCCTTTCACAGCTCCCCCTGAACTCCTCCTGCTGCTCCACAGAGTGTGAAGAAGATGCTCCTGTTTTCTGTTATCCATGTTGTGTGAGTAAAGGGCAGCAGAACTGTACTTAGCATGGCCTGACTGAGGGTGTCACCCTAACCTGAACTTTCTTTGCTAAGCACTGCTAAATCCCAGAGAATATGAGAGGGGGTGGGGATAGGTGTTTCCACCTGATGGTGTGGATTCTGCTTCAAGAATCCTTGACACCATTTGATCTTCCCCTCCCCAGTGTTTAAAGACAGTGGTCATCAGATTCAACTGCGAGTTCTTTCTGCTCAGTGGTTACTAGAGCTGAAATCACTGACAAGCTGGTCTAGGGCTAAGCCTTAGGTGTAGTGTTGGGACAATGTTGCAGTTAAAAACAATGAAGAGGGAGTAGCTGAGAGATTTCCCGCTACCCAGTGAAATCAGTCAGAGCTAAAGTCACAAAGAGCTGGGCTAAGTGGTGGTCTCTCGGAACGTGGCATTACAGCAGTGAGCCGCAAGCAGCAGCACTGATAACAGCAACAGAAGTGGCAGCAAGCAGGCAGCGGTGGCAGTGGCAAGCAGCAGCAGAGATAAAAGCAGCTGTAGTGAGCCAGTTACAGAGGCGGTGCCAGCAGCAGAGAGGTTGTTCCACATGGCCCTCCCCGTTTCCCGGGTGAACACAGCTCTGAACTCTGGGTCCTCACTGACCAAGGACAACCAGTTGTGGATGGGGTGCAGCAGAGGGAAAGGGGAATGGCATGTTAAGGGGAAATGCATTCATTCACACTGCAAGGTGGGAAACTGAGGCCAAGTAGAGGTAGTCAGACAGAAAGAGCCAAGTAGAGGTAGTGCAGAATCGGTATTTGCTGATGGTTACATGCTTTCAAATCAGGGTTGTGGGGTAGTCCCAAATTAATGCTCGGTTCCCTTCCCCTTGTATTAAAAGTTTTCTTTTGTTATACAAAGCCTCAATGCTTGCAAGAGGGGAAGTGTTGCCTGTTAGAGGCACTTAGGGGTGTTGTTCAGTCTTCCTATATTATCAGGTGAGGGCTTAAGCCGGTTCAGTTTTGTATTGTTAAGAGGAACCTCTACATATTGAACTCAGCCCTTGTTCTTGCGACACCACCTGGCACAAGGGTTACACTAGTATGTGCAGCTAAATCTACTATACATGGCCCTGATTCAGGGAAGCATTCCTATTCAGGAAAGCACTTGAATACATGTTTTCCTGAACACGGATAGCCTTAAGAAAGCACTTAAGTTCCTTCCTGGGTTAGTGCCTATAACGGGAACTGCCTCAATGATAATAAATTTTTACTATGGTGACATCAGGAAGATTAAATCACAAAGTGGCTTTTGGTGATTTCATAAGTACTTTAAGGGCCTGATTTTCATCTCCCTCATACTGGTGTAAATTGGGAATAACTAAATCAAGAGTAACTCAATTGACGTAAATGAAGTTAAATTGGTGGGAAATAAATGACTGTAGGAGACGAATCAGACCCTAAGTATCACATAATCTCCCCAGGGAAACATTTTGCTTTGAAAGCCTTTCTTTCTCCATTTTATATTGCCTTTAATTTTTAATCTGAATGTTCAATATTTTAAAAAGTAATAATCTGAAGAGAGTAGTTGTACAGTGCTGGTAAGCACAGTGCATCATGCAAAATGGCATACTGAACTGGGCTAGAAATAGAATATAAGATTGGAACTGACATTTTGGCTAATAGGCTTTTCTAGGGCTATGAAAATAAATTAAGCAGTTTAGTTAGCTAAACCTTACTTCATTTACACCTATACCTGAATAAGTGTACATGGATGAAATGTTGCATTTATTGTGATTTTTCCATTTTCCTGTGTTTTATTTAAAATCCATAATGGTTAGAGTACATCCTAAAACACTCTACCTTTAAAATACTTTGATGAACGTAAGAACATAAGAATGACCATACTGGGTCAGACCAAAGGTCCATCTAGCCCAGTATCCTGTCTTCTGACAGTGGCCAATGCCAGGTGCCCCAGAGGGAATGAACAGAACAGGTAATCATCAAGTGATCCATCCCCTGTTGCCCATTCCCAGCTTCTGGTAAACAGAGGCTAGGGACACCATCCCTGCCCATCCTGGCTAATAGCCATTGATGGACCTATTCTCCATGAATTTATCTAGTTCTTTTTTGAACCCTGTTATAGTTTTGGCCTTCACAACATCCTCTGACAAGGAGTTCCACAGGTTGACCGTGCATTGTGTGAAGAAATACTTCCTTTTGTTTGTTTTAACCCTGCTATCTATTAATTTCATTTGGTGACCCCTAGTTCTCATGTTTTGAGAAGGAGTAAATAACACTTCCTTGTTCGCTTTCTCCACACCAGTCATTATTTTATTGACCTCTATCATATCCCCTCATGTCATCTCTTTTCCAAGCTGAAAAGTCCCAGTCTTATTAATCTCTCCTCATATAGAAGCTGTTCCATACCCCTAATAATTTTTGTTCCCCTTTTCTGTATCTTTTCGAATTCCAATATATCTTTTTTTAATGGGGTGACAGCTCTGCATGCAGTATTTAAGATATGGGCACACCATGAATTTATATAGAGGCAATATGATATTTTCTGTCTTATTATCTATCCCTTTCCTAATGATTCCTAACACTCTCTTAGCTTTTTTGAGTGCCACTGCACATTGAGTGGATGTTTTCAGAGAACTATCCACAATGATTTGGGACTATGTTTTCCAATGTGCATTACTTTGCATTTATCAGCATTGAATTTCATCTGCCATTTTGTTGTTCGGTTACCTAGATTTCTGAGAACTCTTTGTAACTCTTTGCAGTCAGCATTGGACTTCACTATCTTCAGTAGTTTTGTATCATCTGCAAATTGTGTCACCTCACTGATTACCCCTTTTTCCTGATCATTTATGAATATGTTGAACAGTACTGGTCCCAATATAGACCCTTGGGGGGCACCACTATTTACCTCTCTCCATTCTGAAAACTGACCATTTATTCCTACCCTTTGTTTCCTATCTTTTAACCAGTTACTGATCCATGAGAGGACCTTCCCTCTTCTCCCATGACAGCTTACTTTCCTTAAGAGCCTTTGATGAGGGACCTTGTCAAAGGCTTTCTGGAAATCTAAGTACACTTTATCCACCGGATCACTCTTGTCCACCTACTTGTTGACCCCCTCAACGAATTCTAGTAGATAGGTGAGGCATGATTTCACTTTACAAAAACCATGTTGACTCTTCTCCCCAACAAATTATGTTCATCTATGTGTCTGAAAATTCTGTTATTTTCTATAGTTTCAACTAATTTGCCTGATACTGAAGTTAGGCTTACCAACTTGTAATTGCCAGGATTGCCTCTGGAGCCTTTTTTAAAAATTGGTGTCACATTAGCTATCGTCCAGTCATCTGGTACAGAAGGTGATTTAAATGATAGGTTACATATTACAGTTAGTAATTCTGCAATTTCACATTTGAGTTACTTCAGAACTTTTGGGTGAATCCCATCTGGTGTTGGTGACTTATTACTCTTTAGTTTATCAGTTTGTTCCAAAATCTCCTCTAATGGCACCTCAATCTGGGACAGTTCCTCAGATTTGTCATGTAAAAAGAGTGGCTCAGGTCTGGGAATCTCCCTCCCATCCTCAGCCATGAAGACCAATGCAAATAATTCATTTAGTTTCTCCGCAATGACCTTATCGTCCTTGAGTGCTCCTTTAGCATCTCAATCGTCCAGTGGCCCCACTGGTTGTTTAGCAGGCTTCCTGCTTCCTGCTTGTTTAGCAGGGTTAAAAAACAATTTTTTGTTACTTTTTGAGTCTTTGGCTAGCTGTTCTTCAAATTCTTTTTTGGCTTTCCTAATTATATTTTTACACTTCACTTGCCAGAGTTTATACTCCTTTCTATTTTCCTCACTAGGATTTAACTTCCACTTTTTAAAGGATGGCTTTTTGCCTCTAACTGCTTCTTTTACTTTGTTGTTTAGCCACAGTGGCACTGTTTTGGTCCTCTTACTGTGTTTTTTAATTTGGGGTATACATTTAGGTTGAGCCTCTATTATGGTGTCTTTAAAAAGTTTCCATGCAGCTTACAGGAATTTCACTTTTGGCACTGTATTGTTTAATTTCTGTTTAACTAACATTTCATGCTCCTATACCAGATATGGACTGGGTACAGAGCTTCCTTCTGAGCTAGATACACACTTGAAGTAGTCAGCCTAAAATCCTTTAATGCTCTGCCCCTATGTCTGAGGTTAGCTTAAATATAGTATGTTACACACAGCATCACCTAGTGGCTGAACAGTATAATACAGTTTAGCATTCCATTACATCACTTTTACTTCTGGTGCAAACATTCTTCCCTGCATAACTGCAGGTGGGGGAGACTTACACCAGTGGTGCAAGTAGGGCAGTCTGGTCCAGTACGCCATACCATTAAGATATTTATTGCCCCATGCCGGCAGCTCCTCCAGCACAGCTGTACTGCCCCCCCAGCCCTGTCCTCCAGCAGGGCTGTACAGACCCCAGACAGGAGATGCAGTTGTGTGGAAGGGTGGGGGCAGGGTTGGGGCAGTACAGCTGTGCTGGAGGAGCTGCCAATGTGGGGCCACCAGGTGGCCCCACATTTTGCTCCTTTTGCCGTTGCAGTTCCAGAGAGCCCCTGTGGTTCAGAACTCTGTATCCAGCGCAGCAGGAGGACAGACCCCCTCTGAACCAGGTAACATAGGATGGGGAGGGGATGGGGAGACCGCAGGGGCTCTGGGCTGGGGGCAGGGAGAGGTGGGTGGGGAGGAATCATGTGGGGGGGGTCATGTGCCCCCCCTTTAGCTGGTTCCCTCCCTTTGTGTCCCTCCCATGAGTTGCCTATGCATAGTGTACCGGTAAGAAATAAATTCTACTTGCACCACTGCTTACACTCCTTGCCCCAAGCTGGATGATGTTCAGGCTGCAATATTAGGGATCTGGGATATGTATAACTTATTGCTTTTTATTTTAATGATAGAATTATTTATTTCTGTGCTCAAAGGAAAGTGAGGGCTTGGAGGGCAGTTAGTTTAAGGATGTTTTATTTGATGCATATGTCTCAAAAAGAAGTTACTGATGTCTGGACAAAGAGTTAACTGGACATTGTATACTAATCTGAAATATATTAATGCATTTCTTTGTAAATAAAGCCCTGGGGGATTGTTTTTCATTAGCTGTAAACATTTAAATATATTAAAGGATATGTGGGTGTTGATTGGACCTGACATGTGGCAGAACAGCTCTGACTCTAGAAGGCTGAAATCTCCCCCAATCCAGTCAGTTTCAGTTTTCCCATTCTGAGGTAATTAGCCATCTCCCCTATGCCTGACAGAGCTGACTTTCAGACACCAGGCTGAGGTGGAATGTACCCACATTATTTTATCCCATGGTAGGTACAGTTGTAAAAAAGGAGGGTCTTCAAGACCCCTTAAAAGAAGGGATCTCCACTTTACATGTGAAGTTAGATCTTCCATTAAAATCTGTATCCTCAGTGGAGGAAAGTGTTGAGTGTGTCAGGAAATTTGTCAGTTCTCAGCTCAAGTGGTTGATGCTGAACAGCACCCAAACCACACAGACCAGGAGATTAAAAATACAAAGGAAAGAGCAGGATAAACATCTAAACTTACAATATTCTAAATTAAAAATCATTCTCAAATGACAAAGTTACTGGAAAACTCGGTGAGAGATCAAATTTTTCAACTTCTAGGTTTCCCATTCAATTCTGATCCTGAATCAGAGCCCTGAAAAAATTCTTCATATGTAAATTGTAAATTGATATTACTAAAGGAATCTCTCTATTGAAACAAGCTGTAGAATTCTTTTATACCAGTAAATCTAGAATGAATGACAATATAGAGATCATCATCATGATCTCTCTATCTAGCGCTAGTGACAAGAATCAGAGTAGCAGCCGCGTTAGTCTGTATTCGCAAAAACAAAAGGAGTACTTGTGGCACCTTAGAGACTAACAAATTTATTTGAGCATAAGCTTTCGTGAGCTACAGCTCACTTCATCGGATGCATTCAGTGGAAAATACAGTGGGGAGATTTATATACATAGAGAACATGAAACAATGCATGTTACCATACACACTGTAATGAGAGTGATCACTTTAGGTGAGCTATTACCAGCAGGAGAGCGGGGAGAACTGGGGGACGACCTTTTGTAGTGATAATCAAGGTGGGCCATTTCCAGCAGTTGACAAGAACCTCTGAGGAACAGTGCGGGGGTGAAGGGGGGGAATAAAAATGGGGAAATAGTTTTACTTTGTGTAATGACACATCCACTCCCAGTCTCTATTCAAGCCTAAGCCAATTGTACCCAGCCTACAAATCAACTCCAATTCAGCAGTCTCTCGTCAGAGCCTGCCCTCGAAGTTTTTTCGTTGAAGTACTGCAACCTCTAGGTCTGCAATTGAGTGACCAAAGAGACCGAAGTGCTCTCCAACCGGTTCTTGAATCTTATAACATTGATTTGCAGGCTGGGTACAATTGAAATCAATGATTTCATCAAATGAAATCAATGGGACCCTATGTGTTCAGCATATCTGAAAATCAGGATCCTTCTGTAGGTGTCCCAAGTTGGGCGCCCAAAATTTGAGGCACCCAAATTTAGGGGTGAAATAAAAGCCAGAAGTTTCAGTCTCATCACTAAAAAGAAAAGGAGTACTTGTGGCACCTTAGAGACTAACAAATTTATTTGAGCATAAGCTTTCGTGAGCTACAGCATCCGATGAAGTGAGCTGTAGCTCATGAAAGCTTATGCTTAGATAGATTGGTTAGTCTCTAAGGTGCCACAAGTACTCCTTTTCTTTTTGCGAATACAGACTAACACGGCTGCTACTCTGAAACCAGTCTCATCACTGTAACACAACTGTGCTATTCAGTGCTGCATTGCTGGATACAGCTTTATCCTCCTCAGACCACTGGAGGGAGAGAAGGGGATGTGACAGGGATCAATAAAGTTGTTTGGACAAGACAGGGGAAGGGGGGAGTCTATCTGCTCTGATAGCTCACTTTAGTTTACCAACAAATATAATGAGCTTTGACATTTTTCCAACTTTGCCATCCCAGAGAATGTATGCCCTGACTAATCCAGTGTTATAATAGGTCTTAGGCAAGGGGTGAGCAGAGTCTGTTCATTTTTTATGGCAACCAGTGTAAATGACAGTAAAGATGTTTAGGAGTACAGGTTATATTTAAGCAATCACCAAAGGAATCTGTTTATTTGCATGGAATTTATTATTCACAGTGGCTGGTTTTCTTTACAGGGCATAGGGTGCATAGGTAGGGATAATTTGTGTTTGAAAATACATTCACTTGAAGGGCCAAGAAGAGCAAAAGGTAAGATTACAAACTCAGAAAAAAAATATTGCAAGAGTGGAAGCAGTGCAGCACAATAATGGATTTGCTTATTAGAGCAAGATAACTTGAAATTTGAACAAACACTAAAATTAAGGTTTTCTGATAACTCTAACAACGGAATAGATATTTATTGTTAGTTTGATGCTTTTTTTGTTTGTTTTCCTTACTTCTGAATAATAAATGTCCTTATTTTTATGCCTCTTGACTATTTCCCAAGGGGCAGTCATCTGAGTAGGTTATTTCCCAGCAAACAGAATTTGGAAGGAATGAATGAAATAAATATTAGAAGGAACAATACAACTCATTTTCTGTATTGTCTTGTGAAAAATTTATCTCTGGATGCTTTAGAGTTGGAAATATAGTTACAGAGTTAAATTACAAAGAACAGAGTGAAGAAGACATTAAGTGTCACAGGGGAGAGAGAAAAAGCTATGTTTTCAGAGGAGATCTGTAGACAACGTATTAGTCAGGCAGAGAGGGATTTGGTAGATTCTCTTTGGCAGGATACACACAAAAGGTTTTTGCACCAAAACTGGAAAGATCATAGGCGGGTGAGAATGGAGATGGATACTAGATGAGTGGAGGAAATTAGGAAAAGTAGATGAGGACCTATTCTAAATTCTACTTGCACTTCATGTATTCAACAAAGAGCTGTTGATTTTCCTCTGAGAGCCTTTTCATGCCATTCTTTCTCACTGTTGAACACACTCTCCAGAACACTGTCACACACAATCTCTTCTGGCACTCAGTTCTGTAACCTGGGGTAATCTTCAACTCCGCCCTGGTCCCACATGCCTATCCTGTGTCCACATCTTCCTGCTTCTTGCTCCACCAGATTTCTACGGTTTGACCTTGTCCATCTGTCCAACCTCATCATCACCCATCTTGATTATGGTAACCTCTGATTCCCAAATCACCCTGCTCAAGTCCATACAGAATGCAGCTGCTGAGATCACTTTCTTTACCTTGTCAATCTGACCATGTCACCTCCCTCTTTGAATACCTCCATTGAATCCCCCTTTTCTGTGGTATCAAATTCAAGTTTCTTGTCCTTTCCATAACTCTGTTTCTCCCTACTTATTCAGTCTTGTCTCTTATGACATTGCTCCCTGGCCCCTCTGCTACACAAGTGATGCCAACCCCAGTTGGGTTGTTTCTTTGCATATTCCGCAACTCACTCTGCACTTTTTTCTGCCACATACCATGCATAGAATATTCTTCTTGGGATGGTCTACCATTCTCTCCTCATTCAAATCTTTCCTCAAGATTCACTTCCTCTGAGGCCTATAAACAACTAAACAATCTATTTAACCTTCTGTTCCTTTTTTTTAAACTAGCACCAACCTGTATCCTAGTCTTTGCTGAGTAAATGTGCAATGTTATCAAAGTTGCCCCATGCTTCCTTCCTGGACCTCATTCCCCTATCCTGTTCTGTTATTTATCCTCTCTTCATTGCATCATGCCTGAAATTAGATTGTGAGATTTCTGTGAGCTTAACTACAAACTGTTGGACATTGTAAACAAAATTAAAATAAAATTTGGGGACCTCTGATTATAGACTAGAGGTGGGAGGCTCCAAAGAGATTGAATATTTTGACTATTCTATAACCTATCTCTGACCATTTAAGGAAGTACTACCTCAAAAGAGAGGTTACGTGGAGGGATGCCACAGACTCATGCAATGCTTTTTGGGTCTTGAATTAGATTCAGGTTTGAATGGATTCTGATTTAGCCTGCAAGCTAAAAATTATGGGCCAGTCCCACATCCCAGGCTAAGGATGGTGCAAAGAGAGGATTTAAAGCTGCTCTAAAGGGGCCGATGGCATTTTCCTGTCATAGCGGAATCACCCTGTGGCATAAAGCTGAAATAGCCATTTCCATGCCATGTACTTCCCCTGCCTTACATGTAGGTGAACAGTCAAGGACAGGAGGGCTGTGGGTGGAGAACACCACGCTCTGACATTCCAGGTCCATTCCAGTCAGCATGAATTAGAGTAGCTCTGTGAATGTTGTAATTTGTAATGGGAGCTGAACCAGCTTCTGGTGGTCCCCAGGGCAAGGACAGGTGGAAAGGTGATGCAATGCCACCTCTGCCTCATCCTTTCCAAGTTTGCTCAGTATCCAGCCTATCTATTTAAGTAAATAAATATAAAAGGCCAAATCCTGGAGCAGTGATGAGCACTTACAGCTCTTGGACACTGAAGCCAGACAAATTCAGACTAGAAATAAAGTGCAAAGTTTTAACAGTGAGAGTAATTACCAACTGGAACAATTTACCTAGGGATGTGGTGGATTTTCCATCACTTGAAGTCTTTAAATCAAGACTAAAAGAAAAGGAATACTTGTGGCACCTTAGAGACTAACCAATTTATTTGAGCATAAGCTTTTGTGAGTTACAGCTCACTTCATCGGATGCATTCAGTGGAAAATACCAAATCTAAATCAAGACTGGATATCTTTCTAAAAGAGACATTTTACTTCAAATAGAAGTTAAGGGCTTGATGCACAGATTACTGTCTGAGGATCTATTGCCAGTGTTATGCAGGAGGTCAGAATAGATTATCATAATGGTCCTTTGGCCTTAACAAAATCTATTAATCACATGGACAATCCTGGTCACTAAAGTCGTCTATTTATCCACAGACGTGGCACAGTGTGGGCAGCACAAGTGCAATATTCCTTGTAGTGCCCCATTAATGTTACTTAATCCTTATCTGAACTCCTCTTAGGAGTCAGATTGCATTTCAGCCACCCCACCATTTAGTTCATGATTCTTCAGAGATACCAACCAGAACTAGTTGGTGTATAAGTATTTGTTAACTAGAAACGGAACTGATATTTCCTTCACACATGCTGCTGCACAGCCATTAGAGTCTATGAATTTCATTCATTACTGACACTGGCCAGATTTGAACTTGTGATCTAGAGGGGAAAGGCTCTGTGTAGCATGACCAACCCTGTGGCATCCAGTAAACCTAGATGTGTTCTTATGGTTATTTTAACTTTTACTTTTGGTAATGTACTTCCCCAAATACACTTCCATTTCCCACTCAGAGATAATCCTCAAGCTGTGCGACCCATGCAGTGCCATAGCCTGTCCCTTTTTCATAAGTCATGTGTTTCACTTAATATAACAGTGGCTGTTGACCAAGCACTAGTGGGGATGAAAATTTCCATGCTTCTTCTTTTACTTGACATCAGCAGAAACAAGCAAGAAGCATCTCAGTAAGTGGAGACTGCAGGCAATGGTCACTCTCTATGCCTCATCTTTTATCTGATTTCCTGACTTTCCATCACCAGCATAGCTGATTAAATGTTTTTGTGCTTGCTGTTGAAGGGAGAGACTCAGCAGCGAAGTGAAGAAGGAAGACCACCCAGGGATGTCTTCTCTGGCCATGAAGCTTTTAGGGCAAAGGTTCAGCTGTCTAGTAGCTCTGCATGCTTCATACATTGCTACCTTCCTGAGTGAACAGGAATCAAAAAGCCACCATTTTTGAATGGGTTGCAGTGAAAACACCATTACACCCACAGAAGAAGAACAAAGAGATAAAAGTGCTAGTAATGGATCCAGAATGCCCTCTCTTCCTTACACTGAACAAACTTCAGAGCCTGCCTTCTACAGGAGAAGAGGTGGTGGTTGGTATAGCCAGAAGGATGAGCCTGGATGAGGTGGGGGCATGGATGATACAACCAGAGAGATAGTAAGAGACACAAAGGATGTGCTTGAGGTAGAAGAAGAGAGTTTTGCATTGTGCCAGGTTAGCTTGACAACCAGAGGATATACTTGAGGGAGACTGAAAAGTAGGAAGGAATGGACAGGACAGAATTCAGTAAGAAATCAGAAGGGGAGGAAAAGGCTAGGTAAGAAGACAGGTTTAATCAAAAATGTAAATATGAGAGATTAGGAAACAGCCTGGCTGTTGAGAAGATGGGGCATAGCAGCTAGATTAAGTGTCTTTACACACAAGGGAAGAGAGAACTTCCCTTATGTGGTTAGAAATTCACATGTGTGTTTGTAGCTTCCTGGTTTTGATGGATCTGGGCCTTGTTTTCCTGTAAGCTACCCCTCCAGCTGGGGACCCTAACGTAGCGGTGGGAATTGGTGATGGTGTGGGAGCTGCAACAGGAGAGAGGCTGGTGCTGCATTTCCCTCTCCTCTCTGTGTCCCAAGTGATTCTTGCATTTCCTCTGAAAATTTGGAACCCTGACTTTGTGTCTTCTACTGTGTTATACAAGTCACGCATCTGGAAAATGCCCTGTCATCCAGACAAGGAAGCAATCAGTTACTGCTTTGCAATTTAAATACATTTGGGGGGAAAAAATGTAACTCAGATACTTTGGCTGGGAAATATTGGCTGGTTTGATATTTTTTAACATATGCTTCCACCTTCATTCCTTTGAAGAGAGCTACTGAATATTTATACTCTCATCTATTCTTACACCTTTACAATCACTTAAAATGCAGCCTTCTTTTTACCTCTGTTTTTCATTGTGTTTCCTCTTTTGGTGCAAAAAACAGTTACTCTTCTGGATTCAAGATTTTTTCCCCTTAAGTTTCCTTTTTTAATAACGAGGTCCTGTTAGCAAATATGTATAAATAAATATTTACTATATTGATATGCACAACTAGGTTGGATTATTGCAATGTACTGGGCACAACCCTTAGAGAGCACTTGGAAGTTATGGCTGCAGATTGCAGATGCCTGCCCATTACATAGCATTAGCAGCAGGAAACATACTATGCTAGTTCTCTGGGAATTCAACGGGCTTCTTTTGGCTTTGGGGTACATTTCAAGAAGTTACTGATCTACAGAGACCTCACTTACGGCCTGGCTGCTTGGGAGACCACTTCTATATTTACTGTCACTGCATATTAGGCCCAGTGATGCACTCCAGCTAACAGAATTTATTTTGTGTGTTGACAGCTGATGCCAAAGCACTCTCAGTTGAAGCCTTCCCCCAACTCTGGAATTCAGTTCCCTGCTTGGTACAACAAAGCACTGTACAAAATCTGATGACCTTTCAGCCACTGTGCATGGCCCATCTCTTTTCTCAAGTGTTTCTTTGAAAGTATGTGTAGGTGGGGTGAATCACTGTTTGTTTGTAGGGCAACATCCCTTTTTTCTGCTCTTTGTAATAGCAGCAAAAATATACAATGTTGTATTTTCAATTCTGCTATACTCTGTGAGATAATTCTGACAGGGAGCATTTAAAGTACACCACGTTTCGTCAGATATTTAGATCAAGGACTTTTTTCCAGGGAACAAAGGAAAAAATCAGGTAACACAACACCATATATCCCAGTATATTTAGCAAGACTCTTGTAATTTGAGAGCCAGAGCTAAATTTGTCCCTGCTGTAGCTCTTTGAACTTCAATGGTGCATGCCAAACGTGAATATGAGTGAGTAAGTAAATGGAGAGTAGGCACTCACAAAAAACACATTCACCACAGGTGAGATTCTTGACTTGGATGTCTTTAGCCTAGCTAACCAGTCTTCCACCATTACAGTGTTTTTCTTCTATTGCCTGTTGTGGTGGAGCGGTGCCCCGCCCCCATGCCAGATTGGGCTACAACAGGCCAGAGCAGCTGCGCAAGGTGGCAGCCCATCAGGGAGGGCCTGTTAGAGAGCCAATCAGGGCTAGTATTACAGCCAGCCAATCAGGGCTAGGCTAGGCCCTATATAAAGGCTGCTCAGGAAGGATGCATACAGTCTCTCCCAGGCTTTCAGAGGGTGAAGGTCTGTCTCCTGTGTGAGGAGCACAGCACAAGCACAGCACAAGCACAGCACAGCACAGCGGAACTCCCGCCCGGTACCTGAGAAAAAGGGCCTAGCCGGTGCAAAGGGGCCGAAGGAGAAATGGCCCAGGGAGAGAGATGGACAAAGGGAGAGAAGGAGGGCCCACAGGAAGGCTGCTGCCAAAGGGTCCCTGGGTCAGAACCCAGAGTAGAGGGCGGGTGGGCCTGGGTCCCCCCCTTGCACTTCCACCTGGCCATTAGGAGTGGCCACCATGGACTGCACCAGACCCCTGCCAATAGGGGTTAGACTTTGGGGTATGGTTGGCCATTGTGGCTGGGGCAAAGAGAAGAAATACTGATAACACCAAACCCCCAGAAGGGGGTGAGACCGGAGCAGTGGGCACTGCTGGAGGGCAGTGTCCTGAAGAGGACGCTGGGAGCAACGTGGGTCAAGACGCCAATCTAGGGCAAGAGACGGATGGGACACCAGCGGCAGAGGGTGCTCTGCATGAACTGAGCTAATTCCCAGAGTCAACAGCAGGAGGCACTGCGGTGGTGAGTCCCAACCCTGTCACACCTGTACAGTGTTTGAGGTAGGTATACATTTCTGCCCATATAAATTCAAATCAGCTTATTTATCTGAGCTGAGGCATGTTTGCTTGCCACTACCTTCCCTATTTACAACTACCCACTTGCATTTTTTCCTTTTTCTGTAAATTATGTAATCTTACAGAGGCAGCTTATCTGCTCTCTCAGCCAGCGTTAGCTGAGAAACGTTGCATTACTGCTGAATTCTTCTACGTCTCCACACTCGCTCCTTTATTTTCTACCAGTTCCGCAGCAGCAAGGTGAGGACGTGATCTCTGGTTTTGCATACTGGCTCACAGCTGCTTTCAGTGAAGTGTAACAGCCTTGGAGAGAGAGGAGACTGTGCTCTTATCCGTGCAGGAACAGTAACTTTGATTTGTTTCCCACTGAAAAGTGAGCTTTGATAAAATTATGCTGCTTTGATGATCCAGAACAACCTGTCTTTTTTTCTGCTGAGCTGTTTCCTGAGTTTCAGCCAGGCACAGACATCATACAATGGGACGATTATTCATAGCATTGTAAGATAGTGAAACACTTAAATATTCACTAGCACTGAATGAGTGCACCTATTCTACCCTGATGATGCAGCCACTTCCACAGCTGCAGTTGGAGAGGTCTGGGCAACCGAAAGCACCTTTCTACGCCTGTTGCTTGATGTGTTGAACGGCACTGTTGTCCAGGGATTGCTGTGACACACCTTTCCAGTCTGTGCATTTCAGCAGGAATGTTGTGGTCTCCCGCATGCAGTTTTGACCCTAATTGAGTAAGGGGAGGGTTACCTGCATGGCCTGGCAACCTATGGGGAGAAGAGGGCTCATGTGCTGCAACTGCTCCTCTGAGATTATATTTACAGCCAGAATGTCAGTCTCCCTGTTCTGGTCAGAGCAGCTGCATGTTTACAGAGTAGCATTGATCTCATCCACAAGCCCATCAAAAAAGCCTTATGGTTTTGATAGGCAGCAGCATGATCCAGTGGATAAGGTCCTCGAACAAGAATCAGGAGAATTCAGGTCTATCCCAGACTACCACCGAGCTACTGTCTGAGCTTATGCATGTCACTTACCTTTTCAGGTCCCAGTGTCCTCATCTGTAGAACAGGGATAATGGTACATACTTCTCTTTGTAAAGTGCTTTGAAATCTATGGGTTAATAGTGTACAAAGGTGAAATATTGCCAAGTGTTAGGAGTTTTTTTTAAATAAAAGATTAGATGGATACAGGTGATCCCTGCCTTCCAAAGAGTCTGAATACTGGGGATGCATTAAATTAATCATACTTATTGGACTTCTTCAGCCATGGCACAAACTCTACTTTTAATTAAGAATGTCCTCATGAGAAGGAGCATTTGAATATCAGTGGCATTGTGACATCCCAGATTACATGTATTGAATCCATAATCTTACAACATGGCCTGTTAATTGAGCACTGGGGCAACAAGAATCTGTGAATGCATTTTGGGTAGAATATTTGAATCATGTGATGGACCCCCCCCCCCAAAAAAAAACTATATTGCTTGAATATATAGGTTAATCTGCTAGAAAATACCCCAAAAGGTACTCTGCTTATGGTACCAAAGAGAATAATTGCAGAGCTTCAAATGAGATTATCCCAACTAAAAAAAAAAATTAATCTCCCTCCCATAGGTGCTGGAACCAGCAGTGCTTGGGGTGCTGCCACACCCCCTGGCTTTAAGTGCTTTTCATCAAGTTCAGGGTTTAGTTTGGTTCAATAGCTTTTAACACGCCCCACTATACAAATTGTGCCAGCACCCCTGCTCCCTCCTTTCAGCACGTAAAGCCTAAAGACCTACTTTTATTTAACCCTTTATGTTAAACATCAGAGACAAAGAGGCGGAAAAATGACTCTGCGTGTATTTGTTTTGGTTTAACAGTTGATGGTATTAAGTGGTAATGTACCATTTAACTCTACACAGGCCTATTTTTCAATTATCTACAGCTTCCTCTAAGACAAATATACACCACAGTTTATTATTAAACAAAGTATATTGCCATGGAAACATTTCCCTGCCTCACAATGCAATGGCTGCAAGGGTCAGCTTTTGTAAATCATAAGTTGACATGGATTTAACCGAAAAGAGAACTTTCTGATCATTTTCTGAGCCGTGAACTACTGACTGCTATAATTTCACATATGTTCCATTTTAAAAAAAAATTTAGTTCCTATTAATGATGTAATAGTGTAACTGTTTGTTTATATCAGCTGTTGAAAATTGGTCTATTAAATGTTGGAGGGTTGTTCACAATGTTACCCTGACCCTCTTAAAAACACTGAATTTGTCAGTGACCTGCTCCATATAAAGTTTTTTCCTTCAAACCAAAGAGTATCAGGACATTGGAGCTAATATAACAGGAGTCTGGCACTTACACTTCTGGCCTGTGCAGTCACTCAAACTCTATCAATGCTGTTGAGCAAAAATCATTAATTAGGTCTCTGTGGGAATAGCTCCAAGTCTGTTGGGCACTAACGGATCTCAAGGCACCACTGCAGTACCTACAAACACATTGCTTAACTTTTATTAACCATTAAAACAAAAATTCAAAAAGCTGAAGATAAAGTTCCCTTCATATCTAATAAGAAGTCAGCTCCCTTCTTAAGAGTTCTGCAATTGCCTGTCTGACTCCAGAGACTGATTTTTACATGAAGGTTCAGGGCAGAACATTAGTTGCAGTGCCAAATGTACCTTTCTATTCCTAGAAACCCCAAAATACAGTATAACCTCAGAGTTACAAACACCTCGGGAATGGAGGTTGTTCATAACTCTGAAATGTTTGTAGCTCTGAACAAAATGTTACGGTTGTTCTTTCAAAAATTTACAGCTGAACATTGGTTTAATACAGCTTTGAAACTTTACTATGCAGAAGAAAAATGCTTTTTTCCATTCATTTTTTTTAGTAGTTTACAGTACTGTATTTGGGTTTTGTTGTCTCCTGCTGCCTGATTGTGTATTTCCAGGTCCAAATGAGTTGTGTGACTGACTGGTCAGTTCATAACATTGGTAATAGCAATTTAGACACTGAAATTCCAGAGTGAGAATTGCAAAAAAGCTGACACAAAACAAAGTCAAGTATTTAAGTTCTGCTCAATTGCCCAAGAGACCTGTAACTTCTATTCTTTTTTACTAAGGCGCTGTCTCGACTAAAGGAAAAAGTCGATCTAAACTCAAATCGATGTAGCTTAGATCTGCTTACTGCGGGGATCTACGCTACACGACATTGACAGGAGACACTCTCCCATCGACTCCCCTTACTTTTCTTGATCAGGTGAAGTACAGGAGTCGACGGGAGAGCGATTGGTGGTCGATTTAGCGGGTCTTCACTAGCTGCAATCATATAAACATTTCATACTTCAGACTACTGTCACAAAGTGTAAATATCCAACATACAGAAAATGGCACATTTTAAACTTTGATCTCTAGACTATTCAGCTAATCTAAAAATTACTCAGGACTGTGGTAGTCAGAGCATCCACTATACCTATGTACTAACCAATGTGTATCTCTATCCAGTGCTTCCCACTTCCCCCCAAAAAATTTTCAAACAGCAAGCCACTAACAGCCATTACTAAATGTGTATCACAGAGTAACAGTCCTAAAAAGAAAAACCAGTCACTCATTTTCACTGTACTATTCACACTCATTCTCTCTGCACTATTCATAAATAGTTTTGGTTGCCCTAAAACTGCATTTTTGGCAAATTCTGCGCAGCCCTAGTGCCAAAGCAAAAGAAAATCTGCTCATGTTCTAGAAAGACATATCTAATCTTTCATGCCAATATTCAGTTTGGAGAAGACAAAATACCATCCCAGGTTGAATGGCAGATATTAGTAACGCCTATGACTGGTATTAAACTTCCAGAAAATAGAGCACTACTTTGCAGTGAACAGAGTGGGTAAAAACCACCACAACATCCTGATATTCATGTTTGCAGTGTGATGTTCTTTATCAGTATTACAAGTCAGGATGAGGGGTACCTTTGGCCTCTTAAGCAAAGTAAGTCATGGGATAAGAAGGAAAGTTCTCTCATGGATTGGTAACTGGTTTAAAAGATAGGAAACAAAGGGTAGGAATAAATGGTCAGCTCTCAAAACGGAGAGAAGTAAATAGTGGTTCCCCCCAGGGGGTCTGTACTGGGACCAGTCCTATTCAACATATTCATAAAGGATCTGGAAAAGGGGTAAAAAGTGAAGTAGCAAAATTTGCAGAGGATACAAAAGTCCCAGGCAGACTGCAAAGAGCTACAAAAGGATCTCTCAGAACTGGGTGACTGGGCAACAAAATGGCAGATGAAATTCAATGTTGATAAATGCAAAATAATTCACATTGGAAAATATAATCCCAACTATACATATAAAATGATAGGGTCTCAATTAGCTGTTACTACTCAGAAAGATCTTGTCATTGTGGATAGTTCTCTGAAAACATCCACTCAATGTGCAGCAGCAGTCAAAAAAGTTAACAGAATGTTGGGAACCATTAAGAAAGGGATAGATAAGACAGAAAATATCATTGCCTCTGGATAAATCCATGGTATGCCCACATCTTTCATAATGCGTGTAGCTGTGGTCTTCCCATCTCAAAAAAGATATTGGAAAAGGTTCAGAAAAGGGAAACAAATGATTAGGGCTATGGAACGGCTGCCATATGAGGAGAGATTAATAAGACTGGGACTTTTCAGATACCAGACTCTCTGAGTCCCCCTACTGGAGGCCTTGTGGCCCTGCCACACTCTGCCCCAAAAAAGGGCACTGGAGAGGGTCCCCCAAGATGCCTCGAGTAGCTGTGTGGGACACAGCCAATCAGGGCCCAGTAGCCTAGTATAAGAAGAGCTGCAGGACCATAGGGAGTTCAGTTCCTTGCTGGAGCTGATGGAGTGTGGCTGGCTGACAAAGCTACAGGACCTCTGAGGTAGTGCTGCCAGAAACTAGGGGGAGAGAGAATGAGCCCTGAGCTGGTTGCGGGGACTCCATCGGGACAAGGCCCTGAAGTAAAGGTGAAGACGGCATAGGGCTGTGGGGAAGTGGCCCAGGGAATTACAGCAGTCACATGACTTAGATAAAGGGACACAGCAGATAGCTATCTACAGGGTCCCTGGTCTGGGACCCAGAGAAGTGGGCAGGCCTGGGTCCAGTCCCCCCGCAACCCCCATGAGCACAGTGAGGCACCCCAGAGGGAGGAACTGAACTTTAGTGGCCCAGCTGGAGAGCTATAGCCAGGAAGCCCCAAGAGGGTGAAGACATTCTCTCCTGATTGTCCCTCCTCTGGAGACAGAGTGTGCAGGCATGCTCACAGGAGGTGAGTGCACCCTGTTACAGGGGTATGATAGAGGTCTATAAAATCATGACTGGTGTGGAGAAAGTAAATAGGGAAGTGTTATTTACTCTCTCATAACACAAGAACAAGGGGTCACTGAATGAAATTAATAATCAGCAGATTTAAAACAAACACAAGGAAATATTTTTTCACTCAACGCACAGTCAACCAGTGGAATTCCTTGCCAGAGGATGATGTGAAGGCCAAGACTATAGCTGGGTTCCAAAAAGAATTAGATAGATTATCCTCCATGAACTTATCAATGGCTATTAGCCAGGATGGGCAGGGATGGTGTCCCTAACCTCTGTTTGCCAGAAGCTGGGAATGGGCAACAGGGGATGGATCATTTGATGATTACCTGTTCTGTTCATTCTCTCTGGGGAACCTGACATTGGCCACTGTCGGAAGACAGGATACTGGGCTAAATGGACCTTTGGTCTGATCCAGTATGGCTGTTCTTATGTTGTCTCCATTCTCCCTGGACACCATTTCCAAGTGACTCCTCTTCGCACTCCTGCGGGGGATTCTGCTTTATTATCCAAACCTGCACTTCTTTCAGAGTGAAATCCTACAATTCATTCCAATTTAGAGTGGATCATTTACAGCACCCCCTGCTTGCCCAGGTTATCTCCAGGAGGCCCAATGGGGTATAGCCCCTGATATAGACTTCTCTCCAGCAGCTTGTGATCAGTATGACTTTGCAGTCCTCAGGGCAACTGCTGTCGCTTACCCATGTCGAAGTTCCTTTGTTCAACAGTTGCTGCCCAAAGATCTCCTGAGGTTGCAAGCAGGGCTCCTGAACTTAGTCAAACTTGTTTACACATTTCTCCAGAGTGGGGGGTCAGAGACAGTCTCCCAACATTGCTCAGATCCACTGAATTAAAATCATTGCTGGACTCCTGGAGAGACCTCCAGATGGAATTAACCCTTAAGGTTTCATACAGCCACCCACACCACATCCACATAAGCATATAAACATTAATAAAATTAATACAGAGCTCTACCATATTCCTCATAGCTATTCATTACATAGTGATAATATTACACTGAAGCTATTATAATGCAATGTCAGTGCATATGGTCATTTGAGGAGTAATAGGCTGAGCCACAAAATAATCATGGCAATCTCCTCTCTCTGCCTCCTCGCTGCTGGGAGAGAAAAGTGCTTCCCTCTCCCCGAACCTTTATGGCTGCTTGCAGGGATGTTGTGGAGGTATCTGGTAACTCCAGGCTATTTGCTTTAGTAGTCCCCCTGCAGTTTTACACCATAAAGGCCAGGAAGAGAAAGGAGGGCTTGTACCAGACCCAGTGGCCTTCACAAGATCTGCATGCAGGCCACAAATGTTTCCTGTGATTCAGAGATGCAGATTGAGTATTACTGGTCTGTATTCTACAGGAGGACTATGTACAGTAACTGCTAAAAATATGTGCATGCTCTGTGACCTACAGTACTAGATGCAGGTACAGCCTAAGCAAACTCATTAGTAAGGCCCCACCAAATTCACGGTCCATTTTGATCAGTTTCATGGTTGTAGGATTTTTTAAATAATCGATTTCATATGCATATCTGAAATTTCAGGGTGTTATAACCATGGGGGGCTGTGACCCAAAAGAGGGCTGTGGGGGGGATCACCAGGTTATTGTAAGGGGGAGTCACCATATTGCCCCCCTTAATTCTGTGCTACTGCAGATAGAGGTGCTGCCTTCAGAGCTGGGCAGCCAGAGAGCAGCGGGCAGTGCAGAAGTAAGGGTTGCATGGTGTGTGTGGGGGTCCTCACTTTTGTGGGGAGCCGGACTGGCCTTATGAGTGGGTGATAGCCCAGGACCCCATGGTCAGGGGAGTGCTGTAGTCCCCCCGCCACACACACAGCCAGTCCAAGGCCCCTTTAACTCCCGAGCGCTGGGCCTGGAGCTGGGGAGCGGCTGGGCTGCGGGCAAGGGCGCCAGAACCATTGTAGAAATGGGGGCACCACCAGCATCAGAACCAGGGGGGCAGGGGCCATATCCCCCACTTTTTAGCATGGACATAGTTTGAGCGACAGGGGGCAGCATTGTCATCCCCCCCCCCCCCCCCGCCCCAAACTGCAAGCTTCAGGCAGGCACATCTGCTCCCTGTATAGTGATTTCTCCTCCTGCAGCTGGGTAGCAATGGGGGCAGGAAGCAAGGTGGATGTCCAGAACTTCCTGAAGCCAGTGGAGGTTCCCAGAGGTGGGTCTGACCCAGTCCCAGGAGCAGCTCCTGCAAGAGAAGAGGAAGTCCTGTCCCTCCCCAGTCCCGCCAGAACTAGCGGTTGGAGCCTAGCACATGGTAGGAATCCCTGGCCGGGGCACCCCCAGCCCTGCCCCTCGCCAGCAGATTTCACAGGGGAGACCAGCTTTCACGCTCTGTGATGTGTTTTTCACGGCGGTGAATTTGGTAGGGTCCTACTCATTAGTTATGGTAGCACTTTGCTGTGATGATTTTGATACACAACTTGTGGAAAAGATTGGTAAGTAAGTGGTGAAAAGCCAAAAACAGAATTTGTTTCTAGTTTCTAAATTATGCATGTTTTCTGGAGAATCTTGATTAAATTTTGCTCACTAAGAATTAGCAAAAAGAAAAGGAGTACTTGTGGCACCTTAGACTAACAAATTTATCTGAGCATAAGCTTTCGTGAGTTACATCCACTGCATGCATCCGATGAAGTGAGCTGTAGCTCATGAAAGCTTATGCTCAAATAAATTTTAGTCTCTAAGGTGCCACAAGTACTCCTTTTCTTTTTGCGGATACAGACTAACACGGCTGCTACTCTGAAACCTAAGAATTTGGGGACTCTGTACTAGAGAGTTATATTCAGACAGGGACATATTACAGGGAGAGGATGACTGAAAATGTTTTCAGCAGAGTGAATGGCAATTTAACAACTCAGTTCACTGTAGCATTTAGTCAGGCACCAGAATGCCCAGCTCCTCTGAGCTAACTTTATCAAATCTTGGCTAAAAAGGCTGGTCTCTTATGCCATTTTTTTTTCAGTTCTGATGTCAGTGTGAGGGAGGAATTACTCCTATTACTGTGGAAGAAAGGTCCCAATGACCAAGTGGCTAAATAAATGGAAGGAGGCAGGAAGTAAATGTAAGGGGACTGTTGTCCCCTTACTAACACTCAGTGGAGGTGTTTTGGTTGGCTAGCTCCCAGTACCAAAAGAAAGGGGAAGGGTCGATGGGAAATCAGGACCCTGAGACTGACAGTCCCCAGGAACAATGGGGAGAGGCCAATGCTTCAGGTCAGCCTGCTTGACAGGGTGTGCAGGCCAATCAGGGGGGCAGGAGGGTCCCATCCTCCGTATGAGCTGGAATTGCCTTGGTCAGACAGAGTGGGTCTGAGCTAAGGAGAAAGCAGGGGCCAACAGTGAGCTGCAGAGAAGAGCTGTGCCAGATCCAGAGGGGCCTGAAAAGCAGCCCACATGTCAGTGCTGGGAGCAGAGTCACAGAAGCAGCCCGCAGAGCAGACCTGTCCTGGGAGCAGAGCTGTAGCAACCAGAGCCAGATGGGCCAGAGAAGCAGCCCAGGGGGCTGGAGGCAGAGCAGCAGCAGTGCTCAGGCAGAGTGGTGGAGCTGGAGCTGAGGCAGAGTGGAGCTGGAGCAGTCTGGAGCCGAGTGGGGTGAGCAGCTGGGGAAAGTGAGGGGGGCCCTGGGGAGTGGCCCCAGCCCAGGGAGACGCCCCTGGCCAAGAGGCCTTGCAGGCCAGACTTGGAGGGGGATCGTAACCCTGATGGGGTGGGGGCAACACTGGGAAGAAGGGTCCTGCCACCTAGAGCCTGAGAGCATGTGGCCACCGCCAGAGCAAGTGTCCAACCCACAGCATCCCCGTAGCACAGCCAGGGCCTGAGAAGGGGCCTGGGATTTGTGAGGAACAGACTGAACTTCCCTTACGTTCCAGAGACGCTGGTTGTGATGTCCCCGTGCCACAGAGCAGGGTTATGTGCTTTTCTTTAACCTTTCCCATTATTTCCTTATTTTTTTGACTGCTGTTTAATAAATTGTATTTGTTTTGAACTGTATGTAATCAGTAAGTCAGGGAAGCATCCAGTGCAGAGAGAGCACCCTGGAGTGGGGACACCCTAGCGCCTGTCCTAAGTGATCACGACAAGGCTGGGGGTTGAGCCCCCCACCAAGTAATCCTTGGCCCAGCCCTGTTGGGGTTATGAGGACTCTACCAGACAGGAGAGTGGAAGGGGAGTCCTTGAGGTCAGGCAGGCCTCTGAGTAAAGGGAGTGGGAGCGAGGACTCAGATCCTTTCGCTAGCCCATTTCACCGGGGTAATTTATGAGCCAGGAAAGTTCCCCACAATAGTGGGACCATTCCCCCGCTAACATAAACGTGCTAACAAAACAATGTGAAAGTACTAAACTATGAGTAGGCATTACTCATGGAGGTCTGAATAATACATTTTGATGTCTGTCATTTCACATTAGCCCAAAACATTGCACTCATGATTTTGAAGATAGAAACAGTGAGTCAGGGAAAAGCTTGAGTCAAAGTGAATATGAACTAAATAGAAATAATTAGTCATGAATTCACATCATGGAAGGTGGTAAGACAGGGCAGGGTGAGCAACAGAAGCAGATGAGAGACCTAAGGGGCAACAGGGTAAAATTGTGAAGACCTGCTGACAAATAAAATGAAGGTTTTTTTGTATTATCTTTAGCAGCTACATCTCGTCTTCACAGAAGCTCACATGAGAGTTTATTTAAATCTGGTGAGCACTGTCTGATACTATTTGTAAGAAACCTGTGTGCATTATGTATGAGATCTGCACCTTGACTTAACAAGGTAAAATGCAAATGTTGCCCCTTGACTGTGTATGAAACTGGTAGTACCGGTCTTATAGATTTTATAAGTGGAAGTCAGGGATAAAAGAGTTTGAATTAAAACACAGAAGTCATAATACTAGCAGCACAAACTCTCAACAGGATCACTAGATGTCTGGTTTTCGACTAGAATGCCCTGTCAAAAAGGGACCCTGGCAGCTCCGGTCAGCACCACTGACCAGGCTGTTAGAAGCCTGCTCGGTGGCGCAGCGCGGTAAGGCAGGCTCCCTGCCTGCCGTGGTTCCGCATGCCAAATGGCTCCTGGAAGCAGCGGTGTGTCCCCCACTCTCCGGCTCCTATGTGTAGGGCAGCCAGGAGGCTCTGCATGCTGCCTCCACCCCAAGTGCTGTGTCTGCCGCTCCCATTGGCCAGGAAGCGTGGCCAATGGGAGCTGTGGGGACAGCACCTGCGGATGGGGCAGCATGCAGAGCCACCTGGCCGCAGCTCCACATAGGAGCTGGAGCAGGAACACGCCATTGCTTCCAGGAGCTGCTTGAGATCAGCGCTGTTGGGAGCCTGCACCCCTGCCCCAGCCATGATTCCCCCCTGCACTCCAAACACATTGGTCCCAGCCCAGAATCCCTTCCTGCACCCCAAACCCTTCATCCCTAGCCCTACCCCAGAGCCCACAATCCCAGCTGGATCCCTCACCCGCCCTGTACTCCAACCCCCAGTCTGAAGCCCCCTCCTGCACCCTGAACTCCACATTTTTAGCCCCATCCCACAACCCACACCCAGAGCCCATACCGCCTCCCACACCCTGACCCCCTGCCTAAGCCTGGTGCCCCCTCCTGCACCCCAAGCCCCTCATCCCTGGCCCTGCCCCAGAGCCTGCACCCCCAGCTGGAACCTTCACCCCCTCCTGCAGGCCAACCCCCTGCCCCAGCCCCATGAAAATGAGCAAGTGAGGGTTGGGAGAATGAGTGACAGAGGGAGGGGGGAGGGAGTGAGCAGGGATGGCCTCAGAGAAGGAGGGCTAGGGACAGGGCCTCAGTCTCATAGGAGGGGCACGCAGAGGGACTGGGGTGTTCTGTTTTGTGCGAGTAGAAAGTTGGCAACCCTAACTCAAGAGGTTCAGAGAAGCATCCAGAAATTGGAACCTACATGCTAGAAATCTAGGCTGAAAAAAAAAAAAAAACCCTCAAGTTGCTTTCTTGAAAAACTTTCAGGTTCTTGTGGCTTTGGCTGAATAATTACCATCTGAATAGACTTTTATGCAGTGTTTTCATTTCTGATCCTGAACAAGGTAATGCAGGGGTATAAGGAAATGCTAAAAAGAAGTGAACTTTTTCATCTCTTCAGTTCATGCTTTGAAGAAAAATTTGGGTCCGTACTTGTTTTATCAAGTTTGTCTCTCAATCTTAGCCTAAGATACTGGTGTATAAAATCAAATGAAGAAAATCTAGGATCCTTAAAATGAAAGAAGAGCTAGATATGTGCTGAAGACAGTTTGTTACCTGTATTGTCTCTGAGCACTATTAGTTTTACATGGTGGAAAAAAAATCACCCAAACATTTGTCCAAGTAGCGCAAAGTCTTCTCACTTCAAAGTGGGATTTTTTTGTTAACATTTCTTCTCTAAAAGCAGGTTATGAGCCAACATGTATCATGTGTCAGTAAATTTGGAATACTGTAAAGTTCAGAGCTGCTTGAGTCATAAATTTTGGTTCAGGCCCATCTCTAGTGAGAGAGGCAGTCTTTTTCCGGTACTTCTCTGGTTACCAAAAGTAGTAACTACCAGCAATCTGGAGCCAAGAACCTGTCGTCATGAAGTTCAGCCCAGTTTTACTCATCCAAAAGCGTTCATGATCTGAAGTGTTGATTGCTTCTCTGGACTGACCTCCTGACCCTTTTAAGGTTTACCAATCATTACATAAAACTTTTAGACCAGAGTCAACCACTTCCCACACATATCCTAATAGCCAGGGTGATTCTGCAGCATCCTGCTGCAGTTTCCCTCTTCAGGACTCCTTAAATAAATCCCACCAGTCCAGAGTACTTGACACTTTTCCCTTCTGGGCCTCATTTAGTAGTAAAGAATTCAAAATAAACTCAATTCTGGGGCTTCTGCCCTTTTCCCAGGAGAGGATCCAAGCCTTCCAGCTTTGCTCTCTGACTGGAGTCTTATAGTGCCTGAAGACTCAAACTTGCCTATAGCCTTCTGCTCTCTTTAGCTTCACTCTTCTACAGCTTCCTCTTATTATTACCTGTCCCTCTGACTCTTTTTAGAGACCAGAAACCCTCTATGGGTATATCTACACTGCCCATGGCAGCAAGCCTCAGTCAACCGAGTGAGGGGCACTCTAAAAATAGCTCTATAGACAGCACTTTGAACTTGTGGCTCAGGCCTGAGGCCAACCCTTCTCCCCAGGCTTCAGAGCCTGAGCCACAACATCTACACAACTATTTTTAGCACAGTCCATAACCCCTGCTAGACCAAGTCACTCGACCCAGACCAGGAGGCTCACTGCCCTGGGCTGTGTAGACATACGCTAACAGGACCCATCAAGAGGCTGTTAATGAAGTGCTGGTGGACTGGACCAATACCTCTTAAAGGGCTAACTGCACAAAGTGACACAGAGCACTTTTCCATGCAAAGGCATTTGAGTCACTTTTAACTTAATTGGTCAAGTCAGTTCCTCAATCCACCAATGAGTTGTTCCGTAGCTATGCTAAGATATGAAAAGGTCCCAGCCCTTGCAAACACATGCTTGCTTAACATTGACATCACTGACACTACTCACGCCCTTAAAGATAAGCACGTAAGTGTTTGCAGGAATGCAGCCTTTGGACAAATCTGAATTGTTTCTTGCAATAACAAACCTCCTAAAAAAGGAGTTAATTTTGTTTAAAAAGTATGCTAGAGGCTAAAAGGACACTCTGTATGAATCTAATGAAAAATTATCTTTCCACTAATTGGAACACTTGTTGACAACCTCAGAAGAGGCACTATGGATTGCATGAACATGAACCTGCTTCTCATTCTTAAAATGGATCCCTGTATGTTAAGGCTCAGGCACATTGGCTAGGTTGTATGAGGAATGTGCCCTGCTGCTGCCTATGCTGTGTGTGAGGTTTCATTTCCCCTGAGAATGCAGAAAGAAATTCACTTTTCAGCATTCTTTTGGAAACTTTACAAGCACAAGTTTCACTTTAAAGAACATTTGCTAGTGTTAATCCAGGGAGAAATTAAACATTCACAAATCAGGAATTCACAATTTGTCTGTGTGGCCCTATCCCTTGTTTACCACACACACCATTCAAACTCTGCTCTGAATTTGGAAATATCCATTTCCTCATTTCTATGGTAGTCACTCTCATATCCGAGTGCTTCACAGATATTAGTGAATGTATATCTTCCCAACACCCCAGTGAGATAGAGGTTTTTCATATTCCAATTTAGCTTGGAAAAAGGGATCCATATTAAACATGCAATCATGTTTTCTTTACCAAACTCTGCATTGATTTGCTTTGAGATCCATGAATAATCTAATAAGATTTTGGGTATTACATGCAATTATCAAGCTGACTGCAAAGTCTAGAACAAAAATAAAAGATTACTTAACTTCAGGGTGTTTCTTTGTCATCACTGTCCCTGGAGTTACTACAAAACTATGAGCTAAATACTGCATATGGTATGCTGTAAAAAAAGCTTGACAGTTTTCTTCCAGTAGTAGGACCAGTGACTAATGCAGCTCTGCTGTATTTTGTCTCCCTTTGCTCTGATGAGTCACAAGGACTGGGTAATGGTGAACTCAGATCCTTTTCCGTCAGAGGTTGATTTGAGTACATGTTAATTTTTAAGGGCCATATCCACTATAATCCGGATATTACATATTAAAGGAGGCGTACCAAATGACTGCTTTTAACAGTCTTCCATCTGAAAAATAAATTTAATGATTATGATAAGATGAAATCATTTCTTCTTTTTCAGAAAAACAGGGGGAGCTTTTATATAACTGCCCTCAGTGACTTCAATAGGGATGTGGGGACTGAGTAATAGACAGGATTTATCATTCAGAGACAAATCTGCTCAGTATTAAGTATCTGGGTTGATAATCTCTGTGGAGGCAGAGGCAAGAACAGGTCATGACTGACAGCAGATCTGATCCTCAGCTGCTGTCTTCATAGCCAGAGTAGCCTCCATGCTCTTTGCACCCCCACCCTTGATGGTGAATCTGTATAGCAGCACACCCAAACTAACCATGATCCCCACTCAACTGGACCACCTGACTTACACAATTGCATTGACTGCCTCTTTGAAGCTAGGCTATTGAGCTGTCTTATCCATCCCCCTCCCCTGTACCCTGGGTTACCACATAGTATCTCAAAGTCTCACAAGCTTTAATGTATCTGCAACACACCCGTGAGGAGGTAAAGTGCTGTTATCCCCATTTTTCAGAAGGGGAACTGAGGCACAGAAAGACTAAATGACTTGTCTAAGGTCACACAAGTCTGTGACAGAGCAGGGAATTGAACCCAGGTCCCCATCTAGCATCCTAGACCCTGAATCATCCTCCTTCTCTGCACCCCTCCTGATATCCAGGTCCCATAAGCATTGTCATGATTTTATATTCTCTGGAGTGATCTGAGTTCATAAACCAATGAATGGGTTACACCCATCCCTGAAGGTAGTTTCCCAGCTATACACCTTACCCTTAGTAAGTATGTTAAGTTTATTTCAATACTAGTTACTACTAGCAATTTGAAATATTATTCATTCTACATAACTGTTTCAGAAGATCACATGAAACAGACCCTACTTGAATGGTAATTATATACAATAGGAGAATTTTTCTAATGCGTTCAGTTGTCACAGCAGTACTTGATTACAGTGGACTACTATTCAAATTTCTGGGAAGTCGATGCCCTGCCTAATACAAGAAGAAATTCAGTCATTGGCAAACTGATGGCCCACTTTGCAAGATATGACAGGCCGGTCACTGTATCCACTGACAACATACCCTAATTTACCTCAGAAGAATTAAAGGAATTTGCACACAAATGGGAGTTTGACCACCATGCCTCCTCCCCAGCATACCCACAGAGTAATGGTAAAATAAAATTTAGCTGCAAAAACAGCTAAGAGACTGTTACACAAGGTAGTTTCTTCTAGTTCCGACCCCTTTTTAGCATCTTTGGCACACAGGAATGTGTCATTACAGGGATGCCAAAACACTCCAGTTCAGGCACTGATGGGACAAAGGTCCAGAATCCTGCTCCAATGAGAGTAGATCTGTGCAGCCAAAAGGAAGGAGATGGCGCTGAAAGATGACCAACAATCAGAGAAAGCAGGTACTAGAGGACAACTGGTCAGCTAAGGAGCTACCAATCTTGGATACAGGCACTCTTGTGATGATCCAGCCATTAGAGAGACACCATTATGAGTGGACTAAAGGAATCGTGAGGAATGCAGTGGTAATCAAGTCATATGAGGTGATGCAAAAGGAAGAGAAGGCACTTACAAGCCAGCAAACACTACTCTAGAGAACATACAGAGATCATCCACAATCTCTTTCTCCATGAAGAGAAAGTTTGCTAGAGTTAAAAATAGGTCACAGTGAGACAGAGGTCTCTCCCAGTGTGGGCATCTGTGAGGAGACCAAACTATCTCAGTCTGTAATTCACCTATGTGCTAGCAACCTCTGGCTGAACAGACACAGGACATCAATTTTTATAATGTAAATGTTAATATGTTTTTAAAATAGGGAAGCTGTATCATGATAAGTGGAACTAGAGTCAGATGACCCAGGTTTCCCAGAGGGACTGTTATTGAGAGGACACCAGGAAAACAAGTAATATGCCGAGTTATGTTGGAAGCAACTAGCCATAGACAGAGCAGTCCACAGGGTTTAATAAAATTTTACTTGTTGTGAATAAAACATTCCTTATGTGCCCCCCACCCTGCCCATGGTCTGTACAGGCTAAGCCACAAAACCATAATCTGGCCCTTAAGAAGCCTGTGGTTAATTGTTGCCAAGGAACAGCTGTGTCTTGATGAATAGGGCAGTCAGAGGAAGGTAGATTGTTGGCAGTTTTGTTTGGGGGAGGGTTGATTTTATAAAGTAAATGTGTATGTGCTAAGGATTTTTCCCTTAGTTTGTATATTAATGTTTACGAAAGCACCTTCAGCCAGTATGTCGTAGGACAGGTATACCCTGTCACCTCTTGAGGGTGGGGTAGCATTATAGCCCTGCTGCAGAGTCCAAATAACTACCCTTTTCCTCAGGGCGGTATGACCTAATGGTCAGAGTCAATAGGAACACCCTTTGATGCAGGGCAGTATGGCCAGTGTCAGTGGGACTGCGCTTAGGCTCAGGGCAATATGGCCTAATGGCCAGAGTCCATAAGACCACCCTTCAGTGGGGATCCATCTGAAACATGCTGACTCAGTTCCTGGTTCCGCAATCAGATCAATGTTTGTTTGGTTCCCCAGGGGTACTTCCCACCCTGTCTTCCCGCACTGTAGGCCACAGGCCCTCTGGGTCTCCAGGGTAGCGAGCAGGTGAAGCTCCCGATGTCTCCTTCTGCTCACAGGCTTCCACAGCCTGGATTTTACCTGGTTTTTCCTGGGTCTCGGTATGGCTGGCCTCCATGGTCTGCAGCTCTAATAGCTCCTGGCTGGGAGCCTGCAATACAGGTCCTCTCTCCTCCACAGCCAGAGCAAACTGAACTGGGCTGCTCCCTTTTATGCTGAGATTCCAGCTGCAGCATGCCCAGCAGGGGTGAGGGGGCGTGCCTTCCTCAGCCCACAGTATGGGGTTAAGCCCTTTCTGTCCAGTGCGGGGCAGGTGTACCCCATCACACAGTGGAAAGATGTGACTCAAATATAAAACAGAGCACACGGGCATCCTGATGGAGAGATCTACAATGCATAGTCCCACTAAGTTATAGTTTAAAAACACAACAGTGCTATCTGTTACTGGATCTCTGGGTGGCAGCTGATCTCCTTGATAAACAACAAGGATAGAGAGAAGCCCTTGGCCAAAAGCATTTTTCAAGTTTGTAAAGTCAACATTTTTATACAACAGGGAAAATGGTCTTCTGCTGAATGGTGAAAAGAATGAGCAAACTAAATGGCCTTTTTACCCTTGATCAAGACCAACATTTTCACTCTGAAGCTGTGAGAAAAATGCCTCATCAGCATCATTTAGGTTAATGTCAGGAGAAATGAATCATTAAAAAGCTGTGACTGCAATAACTATGCCATCTCTGTTGGGGAAAGAAATTAAGGCATTCCCCTCTGTCCAACGGTCATTCTCAGTGCACAAGTTGACGAGATGTATTTAGTGGAAATAGATCTTTCCTGATATGGTAAGGCTGGAGGAGATAAAGAAATTCAGAACTGTTTTCTCTCTCATATGTATTAAGAGGAAGAAATTAGATGCAGTTGCCTATTAAAAGCTACTGCATAAGTTATACTACTATATTAATACCCGTCTATTAAATTCAGCAATAAGTACTTGCCAGGGTAACTTTGTTATTTTTAAACGTTCATTTTTCCCCTTTGTGCTGACACTAGCAGAAAAAGTGGAGAGAACATCCCCTCAGGAAAGGAGTAATTTTAAATTAACTGAAATGCACTATGGCTTCAATAGACCTGTTAAAGGAAACTTTATTTTCCACCTTCAGCTTCATGAACTGCTAACTCACACCAGACTGATATCAAAATGCAACATTTGTAAACAGAAAGATGTGAACCTTTTTGCACCTCAGTATTAGAAAGCTCTTTCTTTACACTCCACTCGTTATCATTTGAAAGGAGTGTTTTACAATGTTAATAAAACAAAGGTATATAAAGTTTCTTTTATGGCTTCACTTTCTCTCCTTCCCTCTCCCCATTAAAGCCCAGTTCAGCAAAACCCTTAAGCATATGCTTAAGGGCTTTGCTGAAATTGAGCGTGATGGAGTTGGACTCACCACTGCGGCTCCTCCTACTGGCTGTCTGGGAAATTAGCTCTGCGCCCTCTTCTGGTGGTGTCTCACCCACCATCACCTCTGTTCCTGGACCCATGTCACTCCCAGGACCATGGCATCCTCTTCATTACACTACCCTCCAGCTGTGCCACATGGCAACTGCAGTCCATTGTCCTGGGGCCACTTACCATGTGGCTCCAGCACCCTCTTCTGCCCTTACCTCATGGCCTCAGCCTGCAGGCCCTAGCAGCCAGCCAGGAGCTCTCTCTAGCCCCCTGGTCCCTGCTTGCAGCACTGAATTGTGCCAGGTGCTGGGGTCTTCTCCCCTCAAGCTCCAGTGAACTACTGAACTCTGCTCTGCCTTGCAGCCCTTCTTATATGGGCCTGCCGGGCCATGACTGGCTGCTCCTCTCGGCCCCTTTCTAATTGACAGCCTACTGCTGCTTTTAACCCCTTTTCTGCCAGTGAGAGGCAGCCGCCCCACCACAAGGCCATAAAGCCAGTGCTTTTTATTAAGGTTTTAAATAGGGCTGTCGATTAATCGCAGTTAACTCACGTGATTAACTCAAAAAAATTAATCAAAAATAAAACAATTTATCACAATTAATCACAGTTTTAATTGCACTATTAAACAATAGAATACCAATTGAAATGTATTAAGTATTTTGGATGTTTTTCTACATTTTCATATATATTGTATTCTGAATTGTAATTGAAATCGAAGTGTATATTATTTTTAATTACAAATATTTGCACCGTAAAAACGATAAACAAAAGAAATAGTGTTTTTCAATTCAGCTCAATTTCACTGTAGTGCAATCTCTTTGTCGTGAAAGTACAACTTACAAATGTAGATTTTTTTTTTTGTTACATAACTGCACTCAAAAACAAAACAATGTAAAACTTCAGCGCCTACAAGTCCACTCAGTCCTACTCCTTGTTCAGCCAATCGCTAAGACAAACAAGTTTGTTTACATTTACAGGAGATAATGCTGTCCTCTTCTTATTTACAATGTCACCAGAAAGTGATAACAGGCATTTGCATGGCACTTTTGTAGCTGGCATTGCAAGGTATTTACATGCCAGATATGCTAAAAATTCATATGCCCCTTCATGCTTCGGCCACCATTCCAGAGGACATCCTTCCATGCTGATGATGCTCATTTTAAAAAAAAAATGCATTAATTAAATCTGTGATTGTACTCCTTGGGGGAGAATTGTATGTCCCCTGCTCTGTTTTACCTGCATTTTGCCATATATTTCATGTTATAGCAGTCTTGGATGATGACCCAATATGTTGTTCATTTTAAGAACACTTTCACTGCGGATTTGACAAAATGCAAAGAATGTGAGATTTCTAAAGAGAGCTACAGCATTCAACCCAAGGTTTAAGAATCTGAAGTGCCAAATTCCAAAACCTGAGAGGGACTAGGTGTGGAGCATGCTTTCAGAAGTCTTAAAAGAGCAACACTCCAATGAGGAAACTATAGAACCCGAACCACCAAAAAAGAAAATCAACCTTCTATTGGTGGCATCTGACTCAGACAATGAAAAAGAACATGCATCGGTCTGCACTGCTTTGGAGCTTTATCAAGCAGAATCTGTCCCCTGGAATGGTTGAAGTATGAAGGGACATATGAATCTTTAGTGCACTTGGCATGTAAATATCTCGTGATGCTGGCTGCAACAGTGCCATGCAAATGCCTGTTCTCACTTTCAGGTGACATTGTAAACAGGAAGCGGGCAGCATTATCTCCTGCAAATGTAAACAAACTCGTTTGTCTGAGCGATTGGCTGAACAAGAAGTAGGACTGAGTGGACTTGTAGGCTCTACATTGTTTTAGTTTTGAATGCAGTTGTTTTTCGTACATAATTCTACATTTGTACGTTCGACTTTCATGATAAAGAGATTTCACTACAGTACTTGTATTAAGTGAATTGAAAAATACTATTTTATTTTTACAGTGCAAATATTTATAATAAAAAATAAATATAAAGTGAGCACTGTACACTTTGTATTCTGCATAATAATTGAAATCAAGATATTTGAAAATGTGGAAAACATCCAAAAATATTTATATAAATAGTATTCTATTATTGATTAACAGCGGGATTAATCACGCTTAATTTTTTTAATCCCGTGATTAATTGCAATTATTTTTTTAATCGCTTGACAGCCCTACAATAAACCCATCCTGTCAAAAATTTCAGTCCTTATCTTCAAGGCCCTTAATAGTTTTAATCCAGGATCTCAAACAAACCTCATACATTTGGATAAAGATTGTGGTCATTAACTCCATTTCTGTGGCACAATTAAAAGATTCCCTGCAAGGGTGATGCTTGGGTGTGCATGGTGCTGAGCATCCTCAGGGGCAGATCTAAGATTCTGGAACAAACTCCTTTACCTACTAAGAACTACCTGAAACCTCACTGCTTTGCATTGTAAGTGAAGAGCACACTTCTCTGACCTGGTCTTCACTGAAGAAAGTGCATAGCACATACAAAACAAAACCAAGAGTTCGGTCATGGAGAATGCTTTAAATTTATAGCCCTGTTCAGCACCAGTTTGTTTCAACTGACTGAACTGAAGAGTAGTTCAGAGTAGTATCATGTCAAAAAGAGGTTGATGGAGAGATAAGATAAGGAGGATGACAGCAGCAGCAGTAACGTCATAGAAAATGATGATGTACCAGATTTGACATTATGACATAAACACTTGCCCATTGAAGAATCGGCCTAACCTCTTCTGCCTCTAACCCCCAACTGGAAGGCCCACCTTACCTATAGAGGAAAGTCAACAGGATTTGATGTTTGATCCAGAACCTCTAAATCAGAACCTAGAAATGGTAAAGAAATACTGTACAGATAAAAACATGAAAAAAGCTAAAATGTCAAAAGAGAAGAGAGATTTAAAAAACACGTGTAAAGAGATCTGTAAAGGAAAAGCATGTTCATAAATCTAAATATTATCTAAAGCATCTGTGACAAAGTCAGACCTGAAAGCTCTGGAAGGGTGGTCCTATTGGGCTTCAGGGAGGTGGGCGAGCGAAAGCCCACCCACAGCTGAAGGACCCTCCCCCAGCCTATGGGATCCACTGAGCCCTGGACTCAAATAATTACAGGGGACAACAGAAAAAATAATGACAGGTATGAAGGTCAAAGGGTCTAAAGTAGGGAAGCAGAAAGGGACACCAAGCAGAGAACCCCAGACAGCACCCACTGCTCCTCAAATTGGAAGGGTGGCAACATTTGCTAGAAGTAGTGGTGGTGTGTCCGATACTCTGTACACAACTCATTTTAAATTATGTAAATTTCCAGTCATTCAATCTGGCAAAGAAATCAATTCTCTCCAGAAAGCAATTAGTTTTATAAAAATATGTCTGAATCATATATAAACTATGTGCCATAGCATTAACTACAGAGAGTCTCTCTAACATTACATTTATGACAAAAAAAACTGATGAAAGAAGGAAATTCTAAATTAAAATATATCTTAACCTGGAATGTAAACCCAAACAAATCAGCTAACTGGGTGAACCAGAGAAGTAACTACTGAAGAGCTGGTGCTAGTTATGCTTTTATATAAAAATCTTATTTATTTGGTGAAAAGCTTCAGATAAAACCAAAGATAGAAGAGGATCCTTGTGAAAATATCCCTTCTCATCATTATATGTGCAACAGAAGATGAGCTGAGGCTTTCTTTGACACAACATTGAAAAGGTAAACCCTATTTGTTTGGGAGCGTGCATTCACACTGGCTCACTCCTTCAGTAATTCACATAGGGACATGATTCACATGATAAAGATATTTAGGTGACAGTAGGTGCTTAGTGGGATTTTCAAAAGCACTAACTGCCTAACTCCCATGCGACCTTTTGAAAATATGGAATTTTTCATTAAAATTCTCTGTTATACCAGAGGACTGGAGTATAGCAATATAGTACTTACCTTTACAAAAAGCTCTAGGTATGATCCTGCAAATTACAAACCCGTGAGACCTACTTCAATACCAGGAAAACTGTAAAAATGAATAATCAAAAACAGGTTACATAAAACATGTAGATGATCATAGTATGGTATAGACAAATCAGCACAATTTCTGTAAATGCAAATAATGTTTCTCTGATCTAACTCTCTGAGCATATCAACAAAATAATGTATATAGAATAATCACGATATAATATATTTGGACTTTCCAAAGCCTTTAGCAGAGTCCCTCATAAGAGGCTATTAATTAAGGCTGGTCCAAAAAAAAATTAAAATTGTATGAAAAAAGTTTAATATTTCTAAGCTGTTTCATAGGGTTTGAAACAGACCCATTTTTTGGATTTTCAAATATTTTTCCCAACTTTTTTAAATCAAAAATACTGTTGAAAAGTTTCAATTATGGAAAACTGAGCTTTGGCTCAATGAAAATTTCAGTAACTATTGTGATAAGTTTTGATAGCATCTTCGATAAAAATGTTAATGCAAAATGTCACCAGTGGTGTAGGGTTTTGGTTTTGTGGAACATTGGTCCACCTTCTGTGGGGAGAGTGGGCTGTACTGTTTGGATGCCCTCCACCTCAGTAGAAGGGGGATCAATTTCCTTGGGGACAGGCTGGATAGAATAGTTAGGAGGGGGTTAAACTAATAACAAAAGAGGAGGGTAAAAAGAGGGAAGATATGAGCACTCAGCAGAAAATTGAGATGTTGAGAACAAAATTTAATCAAGGAAACAAAGGACATGAAGAGAAGCATTTCCTGAGTTGCCTATAAACCGGTGCTAGGAGCCTGGGCAACAATCAAAAGGAAATGGAATTGGTTCATTTCTGAGCATAAATTCTATCTAGCTGGTATTACTGAAACCTGGTGGGATGATTCATACAAGTGGAGTATTAAAATCAATGGTTATAACCTATTTAGGAAGGATAGAGCAGGCAAAAAGGGAGGGGGAGTGGCACTGTATGTCAAAAATGGAATTTCCTATTTCCAAGTCGCTTATAATTCAAAAGAAAATTATCTTAAATGTTTATGGACCAATGTCCTAACAAATAAAGCACAAGATGGGTACTAGTTGGTATCTGCTACAGACCACCAAATCACACTAGGGAACAGGACAACCCCCTCTTTTTGCACCTATGTAACATGTAGGAAAAACACCTGTGTGATCATGGGAGACTTCAATTTGAGTGACATATTCTGGAGGTCTCATGCTGCCTGTACTAAAACATCCTTAGAATTATAGATGACAATTTCCTAACTCAAGAAGTGTGCAGCCAAAACAGGGGAGTTCTTTATTAGACCATGTCCTAAAAGATAAAAGAAGAATTGACCACAGATCTAAAAAACAATGGTAGCTTAGATACAAGTGATCATGACTTGACCACATTTATAATATGCAACCAGAAGAAAGTCCAGACCAGAAATATATGTACTTGGTGCTTTAATAGGGCCAATTTCACAAAGCTGAAAACAATTATTAGCCACATGAGTGGAGAGGAAGAATTGAATCAGAAAAATGTGAATGATAATTAGGAATCATTTAAGAACACCTTACTAGATTCCCAAAAAGCCACAATCCCAGAACTGAGGAAGAAGGCTGTGCTGGTTAAAAAACTGACCTGGTTTAGAGGCAAAGTGAAGGGGTGGGTGGGTGTGTATATATCCATTTGTTTTATGTACATAAATGGTATATATCCATTTGTTTTATATATATATATATATATATATATATTAACAAATGGAAGAAAGAGGAAGTGAATAGTAATGAATATAAATCAGAAGTTAGGAGTTGTAGAAGATTGATAGGGGAAGCAAAGGGACAGAAGGTGAAATTTATAATCCAGCAGAGTTAATGACAATAAGAAGAAGGTTTTTTAATACTTTAAGAACAAAAAATGAATCCTGACAGTGGTAGAATTATCAATAATAATACAGAAAAGGCAGAAGTGTTCAATAAATATTTCTGTTCTGTATTTGGAAATAAAAACCAAAAGATAAAGCTATATCATATGTTGATAATAACACACTTTCCAATCCATTAGCATGTCTGGAAGATGTTAAACAAAAGCTATGAAAGTCAGACATTTTTAAATCAGCAGGTCCAGATAACTTGCATCCAGGAGTTTTTAAAGAGCTGGCTGTGGAACTCGCTGGACCATTAATGTTAATTTTCAATAAGTCTTAGAGCAATGTGGAAGCTCCAGAAAACTGGAACAAAGCTAATGTTGTGCCAGTTTCTAAAAAGGGTAAATGGGATGTCAGCCTGATATTAATTCCAGGCAAGATAATGGAGTAGCTGATACAGGATTCAATAAATAAAGAAACAAAGGGAGGTAATGTAACTAATGCAAATCAACATGTCTTCATGGAAAATAGAATCTGCCAGATTAACTTGATTTTTTTTGTGAGATTGCAAGTTTGGTTGGTAAAGGTAATAGTGTTGACTTAGCATATTTAGACTTCTTTAAGTCATTTAACTTGGTACAGCACAACATTTTGATGGAAAAACCTAGCATGATTTAAAATTAATATGGTAGACATTAAATGGATTAAAAATTGGCTAACTGATATGTAACTGTAAACAATGTAACTGTAAACAATGAATCATCATTGAGTGAGTGTGTTTACAGTGTGGTCCGTAGGGCTGGTTTTTGGGCCCTATATTATTTAACATTTTTATCAATGACCTGGAAGAAAACATAACATCATCACTGATAAAGTTTGAAGATAACACAAAAATTGGGCGAGTGGTAAATAATGAATAGGATAGGTCACTGATTCAGAGTGATCTGGATTGCTTGGTAAACTGGGAGCAAGCAGACAATATGCATTTTAATGCATCTAAATGTAAAAGTCTATATCTAAGAAATCACAACATTGGCTATACTTACAGAATGGGGCACTCTCTCCTGGGAAGCACTGACACTGAAAAATTATTTGGGGGTCATGGTGGACAATCAGCTAAACATGAGCTCCCAATGTGACAGTGTGGCACCTGGCGTTGGTCACTGTTGTAAGACAGGATACTGGACTAGATGGACAACTGGTCTGCCTCCGTATGGCTGTTCTTATGTCCTTAAAGAGCTAATGCTGGGATGCATAAACAGGGGAATCTCGAATAGGAGTAGAGAAGTTATTTTAGCTCTGTATTTGGCACTGGTGTGACGGTTGCTGGAATACTGTGTCCAGTTCTGGTGCTCACAGTTCTAGAAGAATGTTGAAAGGGTTCAGAGAAGAGCGATGAGAATGATTAAAAGATTAGAAAACATATTTTATAGTGATAGATTCAAGGAGCTTAATCTGCTTATCTTAAGAAAGAGAATGTGAAGGGGTGACTTGATTACAGTCTATAAAAATCTATCTGAAGAACAAATATTAAATAATGGTCTATTCAGTCTAGCAGAGAAAGGTTTAATATGATCCAATGGCTGGAAGTTGAAGCTAGATAAATTCAAACTGGAAATAAGGCGAAAATTTTTAATAGTGAGAATGATTAACCATTGGAACAATTTACCAAGAGTCGTCGTGTATTCTCCATCACTGATATTTTTAAAATCAAGATTGGATGTTTTTCTAAAAGATACACTCTATGAATTATTTTGGGGAAGTTCTATGGCGTGTGTTATACCGGTAGTCAGATTAGATAATCACAATGATCCCTCTTCGCCTTGGAATCTATGAACTAAACAACTGCAAAAAAAAAAAGTCAGCAGTTTTTTCACAAAAGTTTTCATTTTTGAGATAAGTCCATTTTTAATCTAAAAACCTTTTTATTAGAAAATTTTTAACCAGTTTTATTATTCAATATTTATTATTCCTAGCGAGTCATAGGATGAGAAATAAAGTTCTGTCATGGATTAGAAACTGGGTAAAAGACAGAAAACAGTAAGAATAAAAGGTCAGTTTATTCTATTCTGTTCTATTCTATAGATGTTCTTATACCATGCTCATAGCCACAGTATCTGAGCATCTTCCAATAGTTATTCTCTCATCCTTTCCCCAGAGGGAGAAGCATGTGCAGCGGAGTGTCTTGGTTTTGGTTTGGTCTTGGAGAGTAACAGCCAGGGGGTTTAAAAAATAAATATACCTGTTGCTGTGTATTTCTGTTAGAGAAAGTAAGGGCAAAGAAATGCACCTTGCACTTGAAAGTGGTGAGATTTTTCCACCTAGCAATTTACAACATGGCAAAAGGCTAATAGTGGAGTGTCACACCAAGACCAGTGTTGTTCAATGAACAATGAAATGGCTAAATTTGAAGGAGAGCTAAAGTTATTTGTGTTTCTCAAGACTAGAAAAGACTGAGGGTTCCAGTGAGACTTAACAAAGCTAGTTAAATGGACAAAACTATGGCAGATGCAATTCACTGTTGAGGGATGCAAAGAAGCATATGTTGCAAGGAATAATTTGAGCCACTCAGCCACCTTACTGGGTTCTAAATTAATTGTAACCACTCAGAAAAAAAACCCTGGGTATTAATGTGGACAGCTCAATTAAACTTCTGTTAAATCCGTAGCATTGGTCAATACAGCAAATTCAATGTATGGATATATAAGGAATGGAAAATAAATATGTATTATGGCATTATAATATTTTCACATCAGTGGCATACTCTCACCTTTTGTTCTGTGTTCAGATTTGATCACCCTAACTCAGAGGTATAGCAGAGCGAGGAAGGGCCCAGAGATTAGAAAGATGATTAGAGGCAAAGAAAAAGTTCCACATTAGGAGATATTGAAAAGATTGGGACTGCTTACTTTGGACAGGAGATAAAGACGAGGGGACATAACAGAGGTATATGAAGTAAGGATGGTATAAAAAGGGTAAATGGGTATGCCTCTGTTCACTTTTACATAATACAATTTTTCAAACTTTTCAGTACAAAACAATTTTAACTTTTACCCACTCTATCCCTGGCCCTTTCACAAGCTTCTGTCCACAGCCCTTCCCATGCTTTTACCAGCTCCCTCTCAGCTGGGAGCACCACATCAGGTCTTGCCAGTATACTCCTACTTCCCTCCCAGCATGCCTCACTATCAGACCTATTGTTCCTTTCAGCCCTGAGAACTAAAATTTCCAGATAGGTTTGTTCTGGGGTGGACCAGGAATAGGAACAGGCTAAGCCAATAACCTGCCTCGAACAGCCCAGTGACAAAAGACATTACAAACGTTGCATTTTTCTGATCTGACCACCACCTCATGCAGCTGAAGATCCCAGCTTTGCTTTTCTCCCACCTAATGAAGCAGCCAAGCTGCTTTCCCACAAAGACTTCCTAATTCTTTTTTTTAGTTTGTTCCAGGAGAGCAAGCCACCACACAGCTGCAGGGCCTAGACGTCAATGAGTTGGTAAAACAACATTCAGAGCAGTGGTGCCTGGAAACTGGTTAAAGTCAGTAGCTGCGACCACCTCACCACAAATGAGGAGGCAAGTGATGTAGGTGCTCCAACTATTAGAATCCCATACATGTCTAACACCTGGTAGGCTCACCAAAGAAGGACACACACACACAAGGATCACAAAATAAACAAAGAGCTTTACTCCCCATTTAGGTGGGATAATATAGAGGAATTCAATTAAGTAAACAACAAACAACCAAATAATGCCTGATTCATAAGAGAGAACTTTTTATATTGGCAAGAATCCCAATGGGCCTCTGTGTACCTCTGCAGAATACCCAGTCCAGGACAAAGTCCTTCACAGCCGTCTAGGGCTGAGGCCTCCCTTCAGTCCCCTGAAAGCCAACACCTCTCCAACTACTGCTCAGCTTCCAGCCTTCCATTGCCAGGCAAAAGCAAGGAGCAAATAAAGACAACCAAGTTCCAGCAACCGTTTATCCTCTGCCAACATCCTCTTCCAAATTATTTGAAAGACCAAGAAAACATTGTAGCAAGATTATTTGATTCCTGCGATCACGCTTACACACATAGCACTTGATGCATTGGATCTGACCAACATCCAACATATCCAATAAACTCTTATGCTTCAAGGTGTATATTCCTTCAAAATTTCCTAGCCTATGTATAAATAGTGCTCGGTCATATTCCCAGCTCCCTCCTCTTCGCCCTTCCCACCTCCAGTCTTTCAGGTCAAATTCTTAACAAGTTTCTGGGAGAAAGACAAAAATGCGTCTATATTTTAAAAAGCAGGCTGATGAACCACACTCATGAATATTAGGAGCAGCAGCAGCAGTGACAGAAAGATGTGCTTGTCCTGCTCGTAGGAGAGTAATCAAACACAGTGAAGGGCTCTGATGAGCTGTAGAAAATGTCCCAACTATACAGTTACCAGCTGAGGACCTGTCACATTACAGGATGCAATCAATAAATCATATGCCAGTTGTGATTATCCTGCATGTCAAGTCATAGTTCCCTTTCCAGTGTTCAGGCTGTTACAAAGTGCTTGTATGTTTTTTTGTTGTTGTTGTACCTTTCCATCTCCAGAGATGCGATTTCAGAGGAGCTATTTTTCACCCATAGCAATTGTAAAAGAATTACAAATTAGCATTGTCTCCACCAAAAGAAGGGAATGGCATAAGGAAATTTCTCTTTTGTGTCTTAGAGACAGAACCTGTGCTGGCCTAGCTATACTGATATCCCTATGCCATCATAGCCCCCTAGCACAGACATAGCATAAGCCAACATTTTTCTGTTGGTGCAGAAACACCACCTCCCCATACGATGTTAGCTGCATCAACAGAAATACTCTTCTATCAACACCGCTGCATCTACACTGGGGGTTTCGTCGGCATAGCTATGCCAGCCAGGAGTGTTGCTAAGAATTATGTGGCATACGCATCTCTGGTATAATACCAGTTACACCAGGGATCAATTTCGCCTAATAATCATACTGATAAGTAGTAGCTTCCTTTCCCATTCGGTATAATGTCTGACAACCTGTAGTATTGCACAAAGTACTCAAGAGTCAGGATGGTTGCGGAGAAGACACAACAGTTTTATTAACTTGATGAGAACACATCTGAGCCAGACTGTCTCAGATTTCTGGAAACATCTGTGATGAAATCTTGGCCCTCACTGAAGTCAATGGCAACACTCTTCCTTCAATGGAGCTAGGATATCAGCCCAGGTTTAGGCTGGTCATGTTCAGAGTCTTAACAGAGATATCACCATAGCCACATCCACACTAGCTTGCATCATCTCATTACCATAGCCACTCCCCTACTAACATGATACCTGGTTATTTATATTCATGAAATTTTTGAGGGGGTTGGTGGGTTTTTTTGTTTGTTGGTTTTAGATCTGATGAGAAATATTGCAGGCACAGTTTTAACAAGCCCTAGTACCTCTGTGTCTCTGTGGTGTAAAATAATTCCAATCCCACAAGAAAGTGTGTTTTCTCTTTCCGCCCCTATCTCTCATTTAATGGCTTCACAAGGTAAATGATTCATGTATCTCAGAAGAGTGTTTCAGATGGCCTTTCAGTTTATTCTAGAGCTTTTTGCATCACAGTTATTACTTAACCAATTCATTGTTAATGCTGAAGTGGAGACAAGACTATAAAAGTAAAACATGCTTTGGAAATTGTATTAGATTATTGTTTTTGTACGTGAAACTGCTTGGATTGTGGGAACATTGACGGGCTCTAAAAGGGTAATTTAATTTTTGTAAGCTCAGCTGAAATGGCTGCTGTTTTTAGGCAGTTGCCAACTTCATTTTCCTGTAGCATTCAGAAAACAAATTCTGTTCTCAATAATGAGCCAATTCCAATTAGGGTAATTACCATGGGATAATTGTAGAATCTCTATGGGTAATTAGGGCTCCATTGTTTGTTTATAACATACCAGGAGAGTAAATATTGAATGATAAAATAATGCATGAATCTGCAGTTACCACTTCATTTAATATTGTTACATCATTGTGTTCCTTTGCTGCTCTGAGTGTAGTTAAGATAAAATTATTAAATAAATAAATCTCTGGTGCCACACTGGATTCTTTTCTCTGCCAGTAAATTGAGGTAAACAGATCCTTCCAATGTTGTCATTTTCCTGGCAAACTCCCCTCTTATAGCAAATTTAAGTGCATTTATCAGGAAAAATTAGTCCAAAGAATACATCCGAATTTGAGCCTCTGAGCTTGATGATTAATGTAAATGGAAGGGTGAATGCAGTAGAGATACTAAAAATAGGCCTTTGGGCCAAGTTCTGCCTTTGCCGTGCAACTGCATTGGGATTGCACAGGTGTAACAGAGGACAGTATTTTGGCCCTTCACATTCAGCATGAGATCACTTTTCGTGCTTTTCTCCAGGCCGGGATTTTTGTCCCTGGTATTGATGAGGTAGGAGCTGAACTTAGGGTGACCTGTCTTGTATTTTGTAGACTGTCCCTTATTTGGTGTCTAATATCCTGAGATAAAGACTTGCTAAGAAGCAATGGATCAAAAGGGGTGTTGTCAAGCAACAATGTATAAATAATCATGAAAGCCTATGATTTGTACTAGGAATAAAGTGTTTTGGCATAGTGTCCTTGCAAATAAGTTTGGTTCTGTATTTTGCATACATTTGTCTTATATTTCCTAGCTGAACCTGAAGCTGATTTAGTGACATCATGGAGAGACAGACAGACAGAGAGAGAGAGAGAGTGTTGTTGGAGGGGATGCACAGACCTGGTTCAGAACCATAAGGAGCAGTTTAGAAGATAAGGCAGGTCAGGAAGTCAATACAGGTGGTGTGGAGTAAAAGAAAATATGCAAACAAAAACTGTCTCCACGGTATTGACTTTAGACACAACACGAATAGGTAACTTAATATGCAAGAAAAAACTGATAAAACTGAAAAAACTATTTAAGGCCCAAACTGGCATTTAAGGGTACAAAATAGGTCAATATGTACTAATGCATATTCAAATGTGGGATTTGCACAAGCAATTTCATTAGGCACTTCTGAAATTTAGCTCTTGTAGTCTCAGTATACTAGACCAAAAAAGAACATCCTTTCAGCCCTCTCATCAGGCAGAAAAGCCCAAAATCTCTTCTTCTCTCCGTCTCACATTCACCTTTGTGCCAACATTCACTGTGTTTTATCAACATTTCTTGGTAAAATGATCCCATCCCTCTCAACTGAGAAGGGAAGGAATGTTTGGTCAAACTTTAAAATAATATTCTTATTTCTTATGACCTATTTAACTCAAACCCCTGCTGAAGCAGTTGATATAATACAGCTGGAAAGCATTGCCAATATCAAGGACATCAGAGTATAATACGGGAATAACTGGATGACTTGGAGGACTGCAGTTACATAAATGGGATGAAATTCAATAATACAAAGTGCAAGGTCATGCACTTATGGTCTAATAATAAGAATTTCTTCTATAAGTTGGGGGCTCATCAGTTAAAAGTGCCAGAGGAGGAGGGAGACCTGGATGTTTTGGTCAATCAAGGGATGACTATAAGCCATCAATGTTGCATGGTTTTGAAAAAGGCAAATGTAATCTTAAGATGTATGAGGAGAGGCATTTCCAGTAGAGATAGAGAATTATTAATGCTATTGTTGAAGGCACTGGTAAGACCTAATTTGGCGTACTATGTACAATTCTGGTCACCATGTTCAAGAAAGACTAATTCAAATTGGAACAGGTGCAGAGAAGAGCTACTAGGATGATCAGAGAAATGGAGAGCCTATCTTATGAGAGGAGATGGAAGAGCTTGACTTGTTTTGTCTACCAAAATGAAGGCTTGGAGGTGATATGATTGTGCTCTATACATACATTAAAGGGGTAAATGCCAGGGGTGGAGAAGATCTATTTAAGCCCAAGGCCAATGTTGGTACAAGCTCAAATGGATATAAACTTGCCATGAATAAATTCAGGCTGGAAATTAGATGGTTTCTAACCATCAGAGGGTGAGGTTCTGGAACAGACTCTCAACAGGACTTATAGAGGCAAACAACTTAATTAGTTTTAAGAAAGCGCTGAACAAATTTAAGAGGGATTGTGTGTTGTGGATGTGCTGGCAGTGGGCAGGACTGAACAGCCTGAGGGGGTCTCTTCCAGTTCATGTCTTATATTCATACTTCAGGGCTTCAGCTTGTCACCTACAGGCATCAGAAAAGGATTTCCCCCCCATGAATTTTGGGGGAAGGGGTGTCTCCAGTCTCTGACACATCAAAGGGTGGGACTGAATGGGCCAGTGTTCTGAAGTAATACGAACATTCTCTCTCTCTCAGGTGAGTGGGTGGCTGGTTCTTGCTCACATGCTCAGAGTTTAACTGATTGCCATAATTGGGGGCCAGGAAAGAATTTTCCCACAGATCAGACTGGCAGTGACTTTGGTTGGGGTTTCCTCTGCACATGGAGTGTGGTTCACTTGCTGGGATCAAGTAGGTATATCTCACCTAATTCTCTGCCACACCAGTGGCCTCAGGCATTGGTGTTCATCGGTTCTTCCTATTATCTGCCTGTAGCACACAATAGTCTTATCTCTCGAGGGCTGTAATACTTTGGTCTAGTTTCGGTTGTTGGGTTAGGTGTGCAGGTGGCTGAGTGGTGCTGGTAGCCTGTGATGTACCGGAGGTCAAACCAGATGATCTGGTGGTCCTTCTGGCTTTAAACTCTGATTTTCATTGTGAATTATCTACATACACTCCCCTTTAAGAAAGGGTCAAAGCTTCAGTTGAAGTTTCAACCTATTATGATGGTGCTCTCCATCTAAGTTACCAAGTTCTCCAAAGGTACTATAGCAATTCCAGGAATGTCCAGACTTTACATTCCTGATATTTCTAAGTGGAGTGGGGACAGGGGTGGGTGAAGAAACCCATGTTTGGAAATTAAACTTTGAAGCCACCTTTATACATCATACCAGATCAGTAAAGGGCTCAAGCAAAGAAAACATTTCTCTTGCTGATCTTTCTTCATTTTCTTTTAGTCAGAGCAATACATAAGACACTGTACGATTAGTTAAGTCCATAAGACATAAGTCAACACTTAAATGCAACGATGGACACTGTGGCCAGATGGTTGGCTGCATGTGTGTTCTTTCAGCGTGCTGTCCCAGCTCCGCTCAGATAGCGGAGATAGCAGACTTTGATTGAACTGCCCAATAAATCCACAGACTCGGTTTTCAGCGAAGGAACTTGGTCAGGTTTATTGCCAACAAATCACAGTATTGATGCTCTATACTTGCTATAAGTACACTCAATGCATGTGTGCCTGTGGCAATGGACCGGCTCAGTAAATGGCAGAATTCTCCCCTCGGCCAGACAAAGACACTCCCTCTGAGATACATCTTTATACCCCAATACAAACAAGTTACGTGCTGCCCTTCTGATGTAGCCCATTAGGTGCCACCCTCTGATGTAGTTAGTTACTGCCCCCTCTGACGTAGCTAACCTCCACCCCATTACCTTGTACCTGTTGGTTCGATGAAAACATTTCTATCTATCATGCTCTCATCCTGACCTCATCAGTGTGTTCAGTGTGTTCCTGTTCTTTGGGGAGTGTGTTAGTACATATATGCAAAAGAAAACCCCCAAGAATTACATGGCCTTATTTTCAGATGATTACATAGTCTGCAACTCCCATTGATTTCAGTGAGTTGCTCAGTGCCTGTTGAAATAATGCCACACTCAAAGCATATCCAACACCAGAGGTTATTGTCACTCAGAGCATTGGCTATATTTATGCCAAGGATTTTCTTGTTTCCTTCCTCCCTCACTCCATTCCACTCTTGAGACCATCACAAGCATAAATAATTCTTCTCTGCTGGTGGTATGGAAGCAAGGCCACATGTATTCCATGATTCTGTGTCCATGGAACTCATCCCTTGTCACAGAATTTTTGAAGACAATGTTTCTAGCCCCTTTGGTGAAGAAATCGTCACACAAAAAATTGGAACCTGTATAAATGATCCAATACAGTCTGCCTGAGTCTGCAGACAGCCTGGAACAATTGCTCTGAAATGTGTGAATGGCCCCATTCATCTCAGTGGGCTGAGAATTCTGAAACCTCAAAGCAACCATTTAGATGACGACACTTTTAAATATTTCATAACTATTCATTTTAGCAGAAACTTCCTGCAAGTGTGTATATTGTACAATCCCAAACTGCCTCCTATGCCTCCCGTGGTGCCAAAAATCTCAAATGACTCATACCCAGCTGCCAAAACCTACAGCTTCCTCCTCGCAACTTAAATGATTCAGTTAGGCCCTGTCAATGCAAACATCTAAGGCATATTGAAAAATGAAAATGTAGGGACAGCAGAGAATAAATTGAATCAAGATTTTTTTAAATTATTTAATACTAAAATAAGAAATGCAGGGTCCACTGTACAGATTGTACATATTGTTTCATATTTGATTTAATAAAAACTTCCATTTCTTAACTATATCTGAAGCTGTTGGACCACATTTAGCTAGCCTGAGCACAGGGATTTATAGGGAGCACAACTGGGTCAGCTGTGAGGAATTAAATCCTGCCCAGCACATTGTAAGAGAGATGTGCTGTGGAGAGATGGGACCAAGTCTGGCAATAAGTGTCAAGAAGGATGCATCTCTAGGAAGAAGGCTGGAGCAGAGAACAGAGTCACAGAGAATGCATGCCTCTTCCTCTCCAGAATTTAACTGAGGCCAATCACACTAGGACATAGAAGCATAGGGAGCTCAACAGGCGTTAGATGCAGTCTCTATTTGTTTCCTCATTAATTCCCACATCTTGAAGGAAACGTGGATAATCTTGGACATCTAAAGCTATTTTCTGAATCAGAATTTCTTGTCTGTAAACTGTAGCAAGTAATCTAGCTGTGTTTTATTTTCAATGATAAGACAATTGAACAGAGGCATTAAATTCTTACAGCTTCATTTTGGAGAATAAGATTAAGCAGAGTTACCTGGCATCCAATCTGTCCTTCATTTCCACCCCTCATTAAAATTTCAGCATTTGTTCACTTCCAAAAGTAAAGTCCTGCTTAAATATGCAAGAGATAAAACTAATAATCCTTAAAAGAAAATTTTAAACATGCTACCTGGAAGCCTATTCAATAAAGATAAATCCATCCGATCTAATCACATTTCACTTTCTTGACCTTGTCCTAATCTTTAACTTCCTAAATCAGCTCAGGAGAAAACCAGATCAATCCATGCAGTGTCAGAGCAAACTAGAGTTATTTTTAGTTTGCACTTTGTGGCTAGAAGTCTAAAACCACAGTTCACTCCAAGAAAGCACTTTGTAATATGGCATTGTGGAATCTCATCTCAATTGGGTTGTGACTTTAATCTGTCAATAGATCATATTTGGTCAAGAATACGAATAATAATGATAAAATTAAACTTCTGAAAAATACAAGCCATGCCTCTTTAAAACAATTGGTGTTAGAATAACTCCTTAAATCCTTACACTAAACATGTAAAAGGAGGTTAATAGTAACCTGAAAATATATCTTCAAAACACAGGCAATCACCTTGCAGGTGGGGGAATTGGAAGGAAGGGGGTAAAGGAACAACAATTATATGGATACACTTTCAAAAGAACTTAAAGAAATAAATTGCACAAGGAATACAGGGTAAAGAGGAACCCAAATATTTATCCATAGCAATGTAATAGTGAATCGATTTAGGAAACAGACTATAATCATTACGTAAGAGACGGGCTGTTATAGCCCTCAGAGGTCATACCTGTGATAGTATCTTTGGGGAAGAGGATCAAAATAACCTGAAATGTATAACTTAGCAGTTGAGACATGGATACCAAAGAGAATTACATCTACTTGGAGACTGCAGTCTGTGGGCCTGATTGTTTCTTATTCCATCTCTGCACTCAGAGCAAGACTAGAGTGGTGATGGAGGGAGCAAAGATGGCTTTATGGTGGCTTTTTTTCAGTTTTAAAAGGTGGCTTTAAAAAAAAAAAGGACAAAAATAGCAAAAACAGAGCACGAAAAAAGAAAATCCCAATCCCACAACCAAAAGCAAATACCAAGCCCTACCTTCTGGTTTACTTTAAGTTTTATACCTTTCCAGTCTATGGAAAGCTAAGCAATCTGTTACAACAGTGCATTCCCATGTTCTCCTGCAGTTATGTTACTGAAAGCAAACTCTGAGCTTAAGAATGCCACAGTCACAATGCAGCCTCAGGATATGCCAACAAGAGTCCAATTTTCCAAACTAAGTTCTCTTTTGCATCAAATCCTCTTTAGCATGACTTTAGGCCTTGTCATTCTTTATTCTACAGGTCCTTAACTTCATCCAGCTTCTTTCCTTTGGAGAAGCCAGGTCCATCAGTCTAATTGTGGCAACAGAGAGTTGAGAGAGAACTGAATGAACGAGATATTGAGGCTGGCATATTTGGCAGAGTAATGCAGTAACAGAGGAGGACTTTATGCAAAGGATGGTGAGAAATCCACTTTTCACACACAATCTTCTCTCTCTCTCTCTCTCTCATACACAAATTTCTATATATGTATATATATAGATATATCAGATACTTGAGAAATGGCATATTTTCTACACTTTCAATCATTTACACTGCTCCACTTGACTTAAACATTCATATCTATTGTTTCCCAGAGGATTCTGGCTCAAGTTCATGGCTGAGTTTGCCCAAACTGAAAGTGAACTTCCCCTGCCTCTCCCAGCCCTAAAGTTTAATGCCCTTCATTCCTGACTAGCTCATCAGTTTAAGTGAAACAGCTTCTGCTCGTTCAAACTACATCCTTTTAGCACCTGCCTATTTACATGTCCTTCTAGACTTTTCAAATTATGTAAGGCAATTCAGATGTTTAAATGGATTAAGAGCATCACTTCATTAATTCACAAATACATGTAAGAGGTTTCTGAAATTCTTTGGGTAACTATTATAAGCATAGTTTTAAAAATGGATGCATTTGTCAAATTATATCCTGCTCTGTCATAAACAACAGCACGATAAAGTCTTTTGCCTCCTCTCAAGGCAAATTTATAATAAAGCTAATTTCACAGGAACTTACATATCTCTTGTGCTGTCTAGGGGACAACAACACAACCTGCAAGTAACTCCCTGCTTCAGTTTGTTTACAACTCTAAGAGTCCTTTTAGATTTGCTCACAGAGTCAAGAATTTTGCTTCATCCCGTCTCCTCTTTTCTTACTCCTGCTCATTCTTGCCTTCTTGCCTGGCTGGTGAGAGAGCTACTCAGCAAAAACCTTGTCCTCTTATAACTTTCCCTCCCCGCTGTCAGGTGACCTCCCAGGCCATCCTCAAACCCCGGTCAGGTGATCGGCGTTCCCACCAGGTGATTTGTTCCTTCGTTACCAGCCTAGCTGGGAGAACGGGTTTTCCCAGGCAGTAGCCAGCTGTTTGTCCAAGAGTGCTTCCGCTTGAATAGAAAGTCATCAAGGTTTAATGACCCTCCATTATAGGTCTTGGCTTGGTGCAAGAGTTTTTCCTGACACAACATGAGCTCAATATGGAGGCCACAGAGCCAACGTGAAGGTACAGGATCATTTTATTATCAAAATGGCCTTCACAAAACAACGTAGTGTTTGCAGATTGATACAGAGGCTTGCAGACATCTACTAATCTGTCACACCATTGAAGTCAATGGAAAGACTCCCGTTGATTTAAAACAGGCCTTTGATCAAGCCCTTCATGGGCAGGGTGGAGAGGAATTACGTCTGCACTATTTTACACATCTATAGTAGCTTCCATCAGACGATCTCAAGGTGATTTACAAACATTTGTCCTTACAATTCACCACTGTGAGGTAGGCAATTGCCCTCATTTTACAGATGAGGAAACCGAGATATAGTAAAAATGCGGTCAAAACTTGCAAATGTAGGTGCCTAAAGTTAGGTGTCCAAATCTAACTGTCCTGATTTTTCAGTGGTGTTGAGTGAGCATGCACAGCTTCCATTGACTATAATCAGCATTTCTGAGAATTAGGTTATTTAATATTTAAGGTTCCTTAATAAAGAGCCTAACTTTAGGCACTCAGGCCAAAATTTTCCAACTCAAGTGACATGCCAAGGTTGCATAAATTCCATGGCAAAGCAAGGAGTGCTCTGTCCTTGCTGTAACTACTGGACCATCCTGCCCCTAGACTAGATTTCTGCAACTGTGGATTGAAAACGATAAGCAGGAAGGAGAATGGGGGCAAAATAAACGAGGGCCTGAAGGAAGAAAATTGAATAAGGAAAGTTCTCTTTGGAAAAGGACAGCAGCAACCTTTCTGATGTTCACTGTGCAAAAACTATTGGGGCAATAATACAATTATTGGTATCATGATTGCTTCTGCTACTGCCATTGAATTGTCACATGTTCAGTACTTCTCAGTGCTGCGTCTAGAGTACTTTTGTTGTTTCTGGCTACTGTGAGACCCTATCTTTGCATTTTTGAACACGTCACAATGATCATTTTAATAACGCCATCAATTTGAGAAGCAGCATCTATAATGAAGGTAAAGTGGGGATATAAAACATCTATCTGGTTTTTAAAATCCTCCACCTGCCAGGCTTTAAAACATCTATTGTTGCAATTAAAGTACAAAATAGTAATTTGCTATTATAAAGGCCAGGTCAGGATGTGCCACCTGTTTAAATGGCACTGATACATAGTACTAGCTAGCTGACAGCACAGGGGAGGGAAGAAGGAGACAGATATTGCTGTGTTTTTGAATCTTCTTTTTTCATTAATTCCACATTCATTTTGCATTCACTTCAGCTATTCTTCCCAATTCCCTGTATACAGTTAAAGTAACCAGAGTCTGGCTGAAAAATTGGATAATATTCACAGACAAAGACATTAATGTTTGAATTGGGAAATCTGATGGATTAATCAAAAGCCACACAATTAAATGTTAAAGTTAACACTCAGTTCTTAACTCATAAAGTCAAGAAAGGGACCACAGGGTTCTACAGTTGCCAGGATCTAGTGTTTTAACACATCATGCAAATGGTGCAGAGACACTGGAAGTAGATCATTTTTATCCATTGATTTCAAATCATTGATCACTGCTTGTGTCGATTATGCATGCTGTCTATTCGATATTAGCATGAATACCGAAGAGCTTAGATGGCAATTACTGTCAGATGAAAACCATGTAACCCAGCTGGTAGGGAGCATTTCTTTTTCAATGGCAGAGCGCACACATAAATTTCTGCAAAATGTAGTTTGTCACGTTTATGCCTTTCATATGAGTATAAAAGGCCAGAGCAAAAAAGCGCACAGACAGTAGTGAGCTGTGCACCAATCAACTAATTGGTCTAGTCATTTGTCTTTGAAATATTCTTTGTTGCTTGATGTCAGACTCTTACAAAATATGAAGACCATACCATAGTGTGCTATAAAAAAATACAGTACTCTAGAGACATTTAATAGAACCTGAGAAATTAGCGATGAGCAAGACCTATTACCTCATCCTGTTCACCTCCCTATCAGTGAAAGATTGCTCCATACATTATTTATTTTAGATTACTGTCCAGTCTAGTTCAATATATCTTAAATGACAGGCTTTTGGAAAATTATTGCCTAAACAAATAGATCTCTTTGTTAAAAGTTTTCCCTGATATTTAGTTTAAATTTTCCTTTTCTTAATATAATATTGTCACTCCTAGCTATACCTCTATGTACTATCCAAAATAATGACTTTCCCTCTTTGGTGTTTATACCTTTCAGGTATTTGTACACCATCACAATGCTTCTCTTCCACTATGCCCTACCCCCACCACCCAGCAAATACATACCTTACTTTTCTTTTATTGAATAGATATTTAGCCTTTTTAACCTCTTCATAATTAAATCTGTCCATCTCCCTGGTCATTTTAGTTGTTCTTCCCTGAAATCCCTCTAATTTATATATCTTTCTAGCAATGAAGTGCCCAAAATTGAATTCAGTACTCCAGATGCAGTTTCCCCAGAGCTGTGTAGATGGTGAATTCCACCTTGGCCCTGAATGCCTCATTGGATGCAGCACAAAACTGATTGGCCCAGACTACTGCTGTCTCACATTTGAAACTCATGTCTATTATGCTTATGTACACCTTGAGGTTTTTTTCATTCTAAGTGCTTTCTAGGGCCAAGATTTTAAAAAACAGCCTAACTTTAGCCTCCTAAATCCATATTTAGATTCTTGAATAAATGATCTAATTTTCCAAAGCTATGAGCTCCTGTTAAAATCAGAGCTCAGCCCATTAAGTTTACCACGTTCCTTTCATCCCTAATATTTAAAAAAGAAAAAAACACCACTATTGTCTGTGATTCTTTTGCCATCTGGGAGCCTAATTCTCCACTACCTTGCATCTTGAAGCAATTTAGCACTGTGCAAAAGGAGTGCAAAAGGCTATCATTTGTGTCAGTGTAGGCTGCTCGAGGTACCATCAACCTAACAGAGCTTATCTTTCTATGCATCCGATGAAGTGGGCTGCAGCCCACGAAAGCTTATGCTCTAATAAATTTGTTAGTCTCTAAAGTGCCACAAGGACTCCTGTTCTTTTTGCGGATACAGACTAACACGACTGCTACTCTGAAACCTATCTTTATAATGGGACTCTCATATGAGGTACACAAGCAGGGTGGAAGATCTGCATTTGAGCTTGGCTATAAAAAAGTCACCGCTGGAGCAGGAACAGGGAACCTCGTTGCCTCATGCTGAACCTAATGGGAACCTTTGTCTTTTACTTTATCTCGTGGAATATGACCAGGCTGTTCACTTTTGCCATTCCTTTTTAAATTGCCCCTAGCAGCGGAGCTACTCTAAGCAAAGCTGAGGTAAAATTATAAAAAATGGTCAAATAGCACATGCTTGCAAGTGACGCCATATTACATTGCGCTAAGTTTTCCAGTCTATTATTTAGTCAACAGAATACCTCAATTTCAAAAGTATAATTGTCACACTGTCTAGAGTGGCTCACGACTGTGAGTGTGTACCTCCAGGCACACTGTCAAAAGCAGGGAAAACACCCCAAACTGGTGGTGTGTTCTGTAATTAAATTTCATTATGCCAGTAACAAATGCAAACTCCTGGATCACTAAAGGAGTCTTACCAGGGAGTCACAGACAGTTCTCTTAGACCAGTGGTGGGCAACCTGCAGCCCATCAGGGTAATCCGCTGGTGGGACGCGTCCAGTTTGTTCATTGACCAGCCGCAGGCACGGCCGCCCGCAGCTCCCAGTGGCTGCGGTTCGCCGTTCCCAGCCAATGGAAGCTGTGGGAAAGCAGCGCAGGCCATGGGGACATGCTGGCCGCCACTTCCCACAGCTCCCACTGGCCGGGAACAGTGAACCGCGGCCACTGGGAGCTGCGGGCAACTCTGCCTGTGGACAGTCAATGTAAACAAACTGTCTCGTGGTCCGCCAGCGGATTACCCTGACACGCCTCATGCAGCCCACAGGCCTTGCCCACCACTGCCTTAGACTCTCCAGCCTATCTTGCCACGCACTCAAACTGGATTTAGTGATAAATGGTCACTTCCACAAAAATCACATGACATGCAGGTCCCAAAAGACCAGTCGCTTACCCCAGAGCAACTGGTACCCTAGATCTTACACCTGTAGTCAATCCTGTAATAAACTAGCTAAAGGTTTATTACTAGAAAAAAGGAATGAGAGTTATTTATAGGTTAAAGCAAGCAAACCTATACACTCAAATGAGTTAGCATCTAAATCCTAAAGAGTGACAGAGTTGTGATCTGTCAATTCAAAGAGTCTTTCAGGGCAGACCTAGGAGGCAGCCCCTGGGGAATCTCTGGCTTCACTTTTGAGTCTCTGGCCCTTCAGAGTTCAAACAGCCAAAAAGATGGAAAATTTTCCTGTGTCTTTGTTTTCTTTCCTTCATTCAGTTTACAAGTCCACAGGAGGAGCTTCTGTGCATGTAGCATTTCCTGGGTGCAATAAGGCTATTAACCAATCCTTTGTATTGCTGTGTTCCTTGATGGCCCATCTGATTTTGATGGTCCTTCTGGATTGGCAATGGGAGGGGATAATTCCCAGGTCTGAGTTCACAAGTTCAGAGCAAACATTTTCAAAGTTATAAAGTAAAACTTATAAATTTTCTTATAGCACAGAATACAGACATAACAAGTGAGATTAATGCATGTAGCAACTTACAAGCCTTTCATAGACTCTAAATACTAAATATATTCTTATAAGACTAATGCCTATTTTGAGCAAAACTAACATACAGGTGAACTGGTCTGGTCCCTACCTATAAGTTTGTCAGTTCTTAGCTAATGCCTGTAGTGTGGGCAAGAGCAGTCATCTGGCCTGCTAGCATCACAATCCCTCCTTCAGTGACTGCTACTCAGGCAGTGCATCTAACTTCTTATGTGACGCAGGCTCCTAAGAGCAATGATTGCACTCAGAATTTTATCACATCACGCAGTAACAGATGTCTGCCTTATTGTAGTGGAAGAGCCTATAAAACAATGCCTGAAACCTGTAATAACTGGCTCAGAGGCATCCTGCTTTGCCTTTGGTAGTATGAAACATCCACCAGACAATCACCCAGGGGAGATGTTGAAATAAGAAAACCATCAGTTAAAGAAACCCAATCCATGACTTGCTCACCATTCCCTTTTGAACAGTCCACGTTTATGAACTGTTCAGATTATTAAACTAGGCAAGCTGGCAATCAAAAGCCTAAATACAGAGAGGGTTTATAACAAACTGATTAGTCTGGGAACCTTTTCAGGGTAATTATGTGATATGCACAAAACCTTCAGGATTATCAGCGGGGAAGTACAATAAAATGAAGTTATCTTTGTCTTTCCTCAGTGACTTCACTACTTTCTAAAATCACCATTGCCTCATACGAGACACCTAAAACTTGTAGTATAGTATTTTTCCAAATCTAGTTTAAACCACTTAACAAGTAAATGGGAAGTGGCCAATATTTTCTGTTAAACCACGGAAAAGACGACCGATATTCCCTTGTGAATCCTTCAGGTAACTAAAACTCAGATTAGTACAGTTTTCAACACTATGGGTGAAACCCTGGCTATGTTGACAGCAATGGCAAAGCTCCCATTGACTTCAGTAGAACCAGGCTGTCACCCCCGCCCCCTCCCCCCCGTTTTTATTTATAGCCAAGTTATTAAAAAAAGAATGGACTGAAATTCTCAGATACTTCTGAGATGGGGTCCATAAAAGATCCTAAACAGGTAGACAAATAGGTGTAGTAATCAATTGTAACAGTGAAAATATCTTAGTCATATCTGAGGACTCTGGCTTTGTAGAGGCTAACTGGTGATACGATAAATGCTTTTGGGTTTATAGTACCTCCTTCTCCAAGATGTGTTTTATTACACAAGTTATGGGGTGGATAAGGCTCAAAAGGAATAGACTGCCGTTGCCGAAGTGTTTAATAAGCACATTCTGATTGGAAAATGGCAGAATCCTTTACCACCAGCTCCTCAGAACTGGTTTTCAAAGGCATGAATGAATGAAATTGTTTCTTTGAGAAAGTTATTCATATGCTCTTCTTAAATCTATGGAAGTATGATAATTGAATAATAGCTACATGATTTAGTCACTAAAGCCCTGATCCAGTGAAGCACTTCAGCCCATGGGTAACTTTAAATGTTTTAGTAGTCCCTTTGACTACACACAATCTATCAGAAAAAGTATGGGATGTGGGTAGCCAGTTTAAGCAATAACATTTTTGGATAGGACTTATCTTTACCAGGTTTTGGGAGACCAATGGCTTTTGAGATGCGCCAGATTTTCAGCAGTCTTTTCATTGGTGACCCTTGTGAAGAATTGAGCCAGCCAAGAAGGAGAGCGTTGGCCGAGATGTTTCAGGAACTCTGGAAGGATGTTGTCATAGCCTGCAGTGGTGCCAGATTTGATGTTATATAGCACTCTGTCCAGCTCTGGAATTGTGAAAGGCTCAGGGCAAGCTCTGGATTTTTGCTGTCTGTGGAAGACCCTCCACTTGCTCTGGACTCAACTCTTCACTTTTTTCCAGAAGTATCTTTCCCATGCGAAGCAGGTGACTGGCTACTTGGTTAGCCATCACAGATGATTGGCTTGGTGTTGGTGGTTGCTGTGCTTCTCCACGGTGACAAAGTAAACTCCAGCATTTCCAGCTGGAATGAGTAAAGTCCAGGTTCTTGGTCTTTTCCTCCCATCTGGCTCAGCAAGCACAGCTCAAAGCTTTGATTAAGTGGTTGGCCACGTCCAGGTCACCAGTTGACTCATATTCATGCTGCAGGCTACACGCTCTGACATTCTCTGAACTGGAGAAGACTCTGAGTGATAACGTTGCAAAGCTGGCCGACTACTGCAAGACATGGTGCCTTCAGCCTAGCACCAGCAAGACAGTCTCTAGCACAATCCACCTCCACCATGCCAATGCTAAGAGGGAATTAAACATCCTAATGGATGGCCAGAGACTGAAGCATGAAGCATAGCCAGCTTATTTAGGCTTAACCCTCAACCGAGCACTGACATACAAAAGCCCCCTTAGCAAGATAGCAGCGAAGGTCAAGACACGCAACTACCTTCTCAACAGACTGTCAGGTTCTTCATGGGGAGTGGATGCTCCAACCCTAAGTACCCCAGTCCTTCCCATCTCATACTCAGTAGCAGACTACTGTGCACCAGTATGGAGTCGATTGGCACACACCAAACTTGTTGACATGCAGCTCAACTCAATAAAGCACATCACAGGAACTCTCTGGCTGACATCTTCCATGGCTTCCAGTTCTGAGCCACATTGCTTCCCCTTATAGCACGAGGGAGATTGCAGCTTGAGAAGGTACATGCCAACCCAAGTTTGACCTTGTTCAACAATCTTTTTAGCCCACTGTGGTCGAGGCTGGCACACCAGGATGTGACCGCAGAGTCTCTGTGGCAGGTAAACTGGTGCTTAACATCAACCACCAATCAGTTCCTCATCGCAGACTCTACTGCTCGCCTGCCCAGCTTCGATCTGCCATGTCATCAGTGGGCCCTTCTTAACCGATTCCGGACTGGGCAAGGCCTCTGTGCAGCCAAATATCATCGTTGGGGTCTTTGAGTCAACCCAACTGAAGCTGCGGCGCAGATCAAACAATGATACACATTGTCAAGGAGTGCCTGCTTACCAAATTCAGCGGTGGGCTCCGAGAGTTCCACTTGGCTACTAAGACTACGCTATTGCTTGGCACGGCGAATATGCAAATACTAAATAAATAAACTGTTTATCTGCAATTGGTGTGCTCTTATTGATTCTGTTTAAATTCCAGCTAGCTCTCTGCAATTCCAATGAAAAATACTTCCAATCTAACAGAGCACTTAAGTACGTGTGTAACTTTAAGCATGCATAGCATATTGACTTCTATGCAAAGCCACAGAAAATACGGGTAGATAACATTTCTCCTTCCAAAAGGAATTTCCTGTTAACTTGATGGTTAGAAAAATAGGATAAAATGACCCTGAACTCTGGCACAGCCTAGCAATTACTCTGTCCCAAGACATGGCCATTACCAGTAATAACTACTGCAAAATTCAGTTGATTAGGTAATCTCCTGACTCTCATGGAATGAGATCTGTGTTGCGGTGTAATAGAAAGTTCATGATGACCTAGAGAATGTGAAACAGACGTCAGTACAGAATCATTTAGTGGGAAAAGAAGCTGCCACATGGTAATTTATTGACATAAATAACAGGGGACTCCATAGTGAAAAGGCTGCTTCATTAATCATGTTCCAGAGCTGAGACTCTTGAACATCCAGCTGATTCCTCTAAAGAAGATGCCATGGCTCTGGCTAAAAGCTGAACATCATGTTTCCGCTACATTACTCATCTTGGAGCAGAGTATGTCCAAATAACTTGCACAATCTCCGTACTGGATATATTTTCTCGCAGGCTGCATCACACTGTTTCATAGGGTGAAAACTTATTTCATCACCTCCCATTATCTTCCAGTATAGCATTTGCAGCTGACAACCTTCTGTTTCAGAGCTCAGCTGCTCCGCATTCTGATCAAAATGACCCAAAACTCCTGGTGTAACAGATTTTTTTTATAACCCATAACTTCAACAATGCTGTACAGGTGAGTCGCATCATATGCGCATTTAACTTATGCGAATTCAACTATATGCGCTAGGCAAAAAAAAAGAAAAATAACAAGATATATGTAAATAGTGTGGGCGATTCCGCCCACCATTCCACTCAGTGAGCCTATGCCCCGGAATGAGTGTGAGATGGAAGATGTGAATCTGCTGTTCCCTCAGTCGGTCTCAGTTCCCGCGTGCCTCTTATAGTGTGAATTTTTCATACAACATGGCCCCTAAATGCAAGCCAACTAGTTCATCTGGTGCTCAACCAAAGAAACAGCAATCTGTTCCAATGCTGGAGGAAAAACTGGCTGTGTTGGACTTACTGAGAGACGGTATGTCGGTCTCCAACGTGGCGTATAAATACGGCTGCAAGGAATCTAGCATCTGTGCCATCAAGATTCGAGAGAGAGAAATTCGTCAAGCCATGGCATCAAGTGCTCCAATAACTGCTAAGGTGATGAGCCAGGTGCATGATAGCCTTTAGTGAAGACTGAAAATGCATTAAACTTATGGCTGGAAGACATGAATCGTAAACGTGTGCCTCTTGATGGCAACACGTTGCAAGAAAAGGCTCTTAGCCTCTACGTGCTGTTCAAACCTCCTGCCGAAGAGGGACAGCCTTCTGATGAGAAGGAATTCAAAGCCAGCCAAGATTGGCTTAACGGTTTTAGGAACCGCTTCAACCTCAAAAACTTGCAGACTACTGGTGAAGCTGCATCTGCCAATGAAGATGCAGCAAAAGCCTACCCTGAACAATTAAAGAAAATCATAGAAGAAAAGGGCTATCTTCTGGAACAAGTTTTTAATGTTGAGGAGACTGGGCTCTTCTGGAAAAAAATGCCCAACCGCACCTACATTTCGAAATCAGAAAGACAAGCTCCTGGCTTCAACGCAGCTAAAGACCGTGTAACTGTGTTGTTTTGTGGCAAAGTGGCTGGGCATTTAATAAAGCCGGGCTTGCTCTACAGGGCTGCAAATCCCCGTGCCCTAAAAGGCAAGAACAAAAATCTCCTGCCTGTGTTCTGGCAATCAAATAAAAAGGTTTGGGTGACGGCAGCATTATTTCTGGATTGGTTCCACAAGTGTTTCATTCCGAAGGTCAAGCGGTACCTCAAAGAGAAAGGACTTGACTTTAAAGTGTTGCTGATTATAGACAATGCTCCTGGCCACCCTGCAGCACTCCAGTTTGTGCATAACAACATTGAAGTTGTCTTTCTCCCCCCCCACCCAACCACAATACCACCTTCATCCTCCAACCCCTTGACGAAGGTGTGATTCGCTGTTTCAAGGCCACGTACACGAGGCTTACTTTCTCACAGATATGTAGCGCAGTGGATGCTGACCCCAATCTTAATGTGATGGAGTGTTGGAAGTCCTTCAACATTGCCGATTGCATCACTTATATTAAACAGGCAATGAATGCAATCAAGCCTGAAACAGTCAATGCATGTTGGCGAAACCTATGGAAAGAACATGTGAATGATTTTAAGGGTTTCCCGACCATTGACAAAGAAGTGAAACACATTGTTCAGGTGGCCAGGCAAGTGGGTGGTGAAGGCTTCGTCAACATCCTTGAGGAAGAAATTGAAGAATTAATTGAGAGCCATAGAGAAACATTGACTAACGAAGAGTTAGAGGAACTGATAAAATTGTCGTCATCAACTTCGTCTTCTGTAGACCAACAGGAAGAGCCAGCAAGTTGGAATCTTCATAAATTTGCTGAAGTGTTCCAAGCAACGAAACACTTGAATGATTTAATTTCTGAATACGAACCCTCTATGGAACAAAGCCTCAAAATCACACGTAGTATTATGGACGATTTGAGACCGTATCAAGAAATGTTTGAGCAGCTCAAGAAACAACAGCGACAGTTTCTGATCACCATGTTTTTCAAGGAAAAACAACCAGCAGCAGATGAGCCTACACAATCAACTTCTCAAGCTGAACCAGAGCCAACCACTTCGTCAACAACTCGCTCTCCATCACCCAAGCTCTCAGTCACCTCCGTCTCCTGGATCGACATCAAGCCCTGACGACCCCCTGTAATTACCCTTCTGTAATTACCTCCTGTAATTAAAAATACAGTACTGTAAAATTATATTTTGCATATGTACTTTTTATTATATACTGTACATTACTGTATACATTATACATTGATACATATTACTGTACAGGGTTGTATACACAAAACCATGTACAGTATACTGTACTTTATGGACGATTTAAGGGATTTTCAAGGGTAATTTTGACTATACACGACTTTCGCCTTACACACTGACTTTAGAACCTAACCCCAGCATAAGATGCAACTCCACTGTAGTTGCACTTGCAGAGTGCCAACAACCCCTCTGATCTTCCTGCTGTTCTCAAATGAAGTTTTCTTGTACCCTGTTAGTGACAACTTTCCCTTTTATAGTGTGCAGTTTTGTTTTGCATTTTTAAACTCCTGCCACACTTCCCTGACACTTTGTGGCCCCCACCCCCACCCTTGCTCTATGCAGATACATTTCTTTTCACTCGAGGGAACTTCTCTCTCTTATTCCAGGGCCTGGGAGACTTTGGAAATACACAGACTCCAGCAAAATAGATTGGTTTCACTGATCAGTTCCTCCTGCAACTAGAAAATTGGATCATTACACTGCAGTTTATTCTCTCTCTCTTTCTAAGTGGCACAATCTTTCTTTGGTTCTTTTCTCCCTTATGGCAGTGTCACAGTGGAATGGCTGTCCTCATTACCACTGTATAACGGTTCAGTCTTAACTATTGAAAAATACATGAGCTTTAAACCAACAACAACTCTTCTTTATTATGTTTCACTACAGAGAAAACAGACCTGAAATGGCTACTGTCATCCTATAACTTTTAAGATGGACTACTTATTCCCATACAAACTATCAATATGTAATAGAAGTGGCATTGCATTTTTCTCGTTTTCCCTTTTCCCTTAATGTCTATGTCTGAAAGAAGTAACCCTAATACAACTCCTTAACTTGATCGTATTTCACAGGAAATCGAGTGACATCTTCTGATTCTGAGATCTTTCTTTGAGAAAAAGCTTCCATTTCCAGTAGTTTTTTTTTTATTAAAACTTTTTTATTATATAAGCAGTGCATTAAGTTAAAGCTGACAATCTCATCTATCTTTGCTATTGGTAGAGCACCACACACTAGAACATCTAAGAACCACAATTGTTCAGGATCTAACTGATCCTGAACAGGGGGTTGGACTAGATGACCTCCTGAGGTCCCTTCCAGCCCTGATATTCTATGTTTCTATGATTCTATGATCATCAGATATGGGGTTGGGAAGGAAGTTTCCTCCAGCTCAGATTGGCAGAGACGCTGGGAGTTTTTCACCTTCCTCTGCAGTATGGGGTATGGCTTGGCATAGCTGGGCATCTCCCACCGAATCAATTCCCTACCATTGCAGGGAATTAGTGGCCATAGGTGCTGGAACTAGGGGTGCTGCTGCACCTCCCTGGCTTGAAGTGGTTTCCATCATATACAGGGTTTACAGTTTAGTTCAATGTCTCTCAGCACCCTCACTATAAAAATTGTTCCAGCACCCCTGTTCTCTCCCTGTAATACTCCTGTCTGAGGACTGAAATGCTTTAGTTCAACTGAAATATTTGGTAGTTCAACTGAAATATTTGGGCTTCATATGAGAGTATCTGAGAGAAAATTAATGTTCAGTTGTGACAGGGTTGGGGGAAACCCCATCCTGTGCAGGGCAAGTGTGCCCGCCTCTCTTAGGGAATGGTGGGGGAGCCATACGTATCTTACGTCTACCTCCCTCCCAGCCTGAATCCATATGCTCCTCTTTTCAGCAGGATGGTATGGCCTAGTGGCTGGAGTCCATAAATTCATCCTTGTCACTGGGCAGTAAGGCCTAGGGGCCAGTGTTCATCAATCCACCCCTTTTCGCAGAGGAGTAAGGCCCAGTGGCCCAAGTCAGTAACTTTGCCCCTTCTTGCAGAGCAGTCAGGCCTAATGGCCAGAGTCAGGAAATCTGCCCCTTCTCACAGGGAAGTAAGGCCTAGTGGCCCAAGTAAATAATTTAGCCCCTGCTCACAGGGCAGTAAGGTTTGGCGGTCAATGTCAGACACAGGGGGAGGGGTTGCACCCCCCAGCAGGGGGGTCTGGGCTCTCCCTTTCCACCGGACCTCAGTCCAGGGCCTTGGTAGTGGCCATAGCACAGGCCACTGAGTCAACGGGGAAAGGCTCCTACCAAAACACGCTGGCTCAAGGCTTCAGCTCACTCACCAGTCCGCCATCAGATTCCCCTGGGCTGCTTCCTGCTGTCGTCCCTGCTGCTGTGGTCTGGGCCTCCCTGTTACCTCTAGGTTCTCTGGTCTGCCCTTCCTCCGAACCCTGCGAGGCCTCTGGGGTTGCCTTGACATCCGCCTGAGCTGCAGCTCCTAAGGTCGTGGGCTTCTGCTGAGGTTTGGCTGAAGCAGGCGACGTACATTCTTCCTCTATGGCAGTCAGCCCCAACTGAGCCAAGCTGCTCCCTTTTATACTGGTACACCTGGCGCATGCCCAGTAAGGTGAAGGGGATGTGGCTTCCTCAGCCCACAATGTAGGATTAACCCATTCCCGTCCAGTGTGGGGTGAGTGCTCCCCGTTACACACCCTCCCCTTTAAGAGTGAAACGAGCAGGGGCTTGATGTCTCTTTCCTTACCCTCCAGCCGAGAAAAGAAATCAGCATTAGCGTGCTCCTTTCCTGGGCAGTGCATCACTTGGGAATCATAAGGCTGTAGAGATAAGTACCATCGCATTATTCGGGGGTTGGTTTCTTTCACGTGGTGCAACTAGCGCAGGTATGCATGGTCAGTAACCAGCCGGAACATGTTCCCTAACAGGTAATGCCTTAGAGAGTCTATGGTCCACTTGACAGCTAAGGCCTCTTTCTCTATGGTCGAGTACCAGGTTTCTCTAGGGAATAGTCTGACTCAAGGACAATATACGATGTTCCTTTCTGGCATCTCCCTGAGACAGTACCACCCTGATCCCTACCTCGGATGCATCGGTCTGCAGAATGAAGGGTTTCTGGAAGTTGGGATGGACCAAGACCGGCTCTCAGGTCATCCGTTCTTTTAAGGTCTGGAAGGCTGCCTCACATTCCCTAGTGTCTAGACCTAGACTTTCTGAGGTTGTGACTTCCTTGTTAAGTCAGTCAAGGGGGCTGCCAAAGTCACAAAATCCGGTACAAAACACTGGTAATATCCAGCTAGGCCGAGGAATTGCCATACTGTCTCTTTGTTTATGGTGCAGGCCTGTCCTGTAGTGCCTGTACCTTACCAACTAAGAGTTGTAGCTCTCCGCCCCTGACAGTATAACCAAGGTAGGTTATTTCCTTCTGCCCAAAATGACATTTTGTTGGATTGGCTGTGAGTCCCACCTCCTTCAATGCATGGAGGACCTAGGAGAGATGTTGAAGGTGGTCTTCCCAGCTGGTGCTGTACATGACAATATCATCAATGTAGCAGCAGCGTACCATCCATGGGGTTGCAATATCCGATCCATAAGTTGCTGGAAGGTGGCCACTGCTTTGTGTAACCCAAATGGCATGGTCACAAATTGGTATAGGCCAAAGGGGGTTGGGAAGGCCACCTTTGGGCATAAGGTCGGGGTCAGAGGGATCTGCCAATACCCCTTGGTGAGATCCAGAGTCAACAGGAACTTGCTCCGCCCCTTCCACCTCTCAAGGAGTTCATCAACCCGTGGCATTGGGTAGGCGTTGAATCGAGATATATCACTCACTTTTCTAAAGTCAGTACAAAACCAGATGGAGCTGTTCGATTTCGGAACTAGGACTATCGGGCTTTGCCACTCACTATGGGATTCTTCTATCACACCCATGTCTAACATGACCTCCAGTTCCTTCCATATGGCCTCCCACATCTTCTTGGGCAGGGGCCGGTGGGGGTTGCATACCTTCTGTCCTGGTACAGCGGCAATACGATGATTCATGATGGTCGTCCGTCCTGGCCGGGCTGACAAGACCTCTGGGTAAGAGTGCAGGAGTCCTTGGAGTTGCTCTCTCTGGGTCAGGTTGACTCCTATTCCTGTCGCTACAGGCCCATCCTCAAAAGGTTCATCAGCCAGGGGTCCTAATACTGGTTCGGGAGGGTAGGGAGTGATCCGTAACATCTCCCTGCTCCTCCAGGCTTTTAGCAAATTGACGTGGTACGTGCATGTCTCACGGCGTTGACCTGGTAGCCTAATCTAATAATCAACCAGCCCGATCTGCTATGTGACTTCAAAGGGGCCTTGCCACTTAGCCAATAGTTTGGATTTGTTTGAGGCCACAGGGACATGCTGGCCACAGTTTCCCGCAGCTCCCATTGGCCAGGAATGGCGAACCATGGCCACTGGGAGCTGCGGGGGGCCGTGCCTGCAGACTTTCAGTGTAAACAAAATGTCTCACAGCCCGCCAGCAGATTATCCTGATGGGCCACATGCCAAAAGTTGCTGACCCCTGCTGTAGGCAATGCTATGCTATACTTGCAGCCTTCAACACTGACATGCAATTATATATCAAGGATTAGAAAGTTTTTCATATTTTGGGAGACTGCGGCTGGCTTTATGTTAGAATGCAGATACCACATATGTAACCAGGCAGGAGAGATTTTCTGGCATTTGCAAGTGCAACTTTGGCAGCTGTTATACATTCGCAGTTCAATTCCCTATGTAAGTGTGTTAATTAGATATGTCCGGGTATTGCTGGTGACTGAGTCAACAAGTCATTGTTCTTTAAGTTTTATAATAGCATCCATGAATGAAGAATGCACAGCTAAATGAAGGCATCATGAACATTGGGTCTCAAACCCGGAGCTGCAGGGTCTATAGAAGCAGCAACACAAAGCCCAGCCACAATTTGAGGCTCCACCCTTGAAGTCCTATTGCTGGAGTCCTAGAGCAGCTGATTGGCCCAATGCCCTACTTAAGCCAGCAGCAGGATTAAAAAGCTATATGAACAACTGGTCTCTATCCTGTTCTGGATTGTGTGCCTCGTACCTCATGCTCCTGCTCCCCTGGCTTGATTTCCTAGTATCCTGACCTGGCATGATTCCTCGCATCTGATTTGAAGTTCTGCTCTCCAGTTTGCCCCTTGCTTCTGACCCAGTTGACTCCTGTCTTGCAACCGTGGACTCTGGCTCTGACTACTAGGTCTGTCCACCTGCCACCCAGCCCTAATAACTTGTTCTGACCAAAATTACCCTGAGGGGCTGAGGGTGGTGGAAGACGAATTAACCCAGATGCATCACTGCAGCCACTAGAAGCATTGGACTCACCCAAAGAGGCCCTCTGCCTCCAAGCAGATAATGAAGTACTGCAGACCCAAGTTGCTCAGTTTACCTCGAACAACCAGCAACTGCAGGACCAAGGGAGGCTGGTCAGCACTGAGAAAACTACACTGTGAATACAGCATGCAGTGCCTTGGCCTGAACAGAGCAGTAACCAGGACCTGCAATACCCTGGCCCCAACCATTTGACAGGAACCACCGCAGGTTCTGGGGTTTCATGAACCTTCTGTTTCTCATGTATTCGCAAATCTATGGCTCTGACCAGGCCAAAGTGGCCCTGGTAATCAACCTGCTGACAGGAGATTCATTAGACTGAGCCTCCCCGTTGCTAGAAGGTCATATCCGGGGCTGGGATATATTTCTCCAATTGATGTCAACCATCTTCGATGACTTGCGCTGAGCATGAATGGCCGAGACCACCCTGGAGGGACTCCAACTGGGGCAAGGCACAGTGGCCTCCTATGCAGTGCACTTCTGCCACCTCACAGCAGATATGGAGTGGAACGAAGCAGCACAGCTGTACCAGTTCCGATGGGGCTTATGGGAAATCAAAGACAAACTGGCCCACATAGAGACGCCAACGGGCCTAGACAATCTTATGGACCCCACCATCTACATAGATAATCAGCTGCAAGAACAAAGGGAAGAGAAATGAAGTTGCCTGAAGCCTCCCTTACCACGAACCATGATCCCAGCTTCTGTATTACCTGCTCTACCGCTGCAAGTCAATCTGGCTCATCAGTGACTGACACCTGAAGAAAAGGAACAATGATATTAGTGCTACTTGTGCTTCTACTGCGGTGAACCTGGCCATGCCATCTCGACCTGCCCAGTACTAAAGCTGAAGAGCTCAGGGAATCAAGGTAACCGAGGCCCGTGGGGGGAACAAGCCTGAACCTTGAGAGAAAAGAATTTCCCCATACTCTAGTCCTCATTGAGAACCAGGAACAGCCAGGCTGATGCCTTCTCCCAAAGATATGGCTCTGACTCATGACACCTCAGTCTGGAACCAGCCCACATTCTCAAGTCCCATAATTTTCTTAATGCAACTTGCCCCCAGACCTGCTCACACTCATGCGCTCTGACTCTGCATCCAGAATTCCACCCTACAGTTGACAGTGGCCAACCTGAGAACCATACAACACCCCTGGGGGGATCATGTTTGTGAGGGAGTGAATCTATGTTCCTCCAGGGCCTGCAAAGGTGGAAGTTCTTCAACTGTGCCATGACTCCACCTTGGCAGGACACTTAAGTCAAAATGAAACCCCACGATTAATGTCCGGTTTCCTCTGGTGGCCCTAAATGCACCCCATGATAAAGACCTTTGTAGCTTCCTGCCAGGTGTGTGCCCAAACCAAGATCTCTCACCAGAAATCCTGTGGTCTCCTCCAACTTCTGAACACCCCATCTCGGCCCTGGGAGGTCATTTCCTTGAACTTTGTAATGGAACTAACCGAAATCCAGTAGTTTCACAACCATCCTGACAGTGATAGATCGCTTTTCTACGATGGCTCACTTTATTACCTGCACAAGTTTATCCTCTGCAGAGGAAATTGCCCAGTTCTGGATAAACAAAGTAGTCTGTCTTCATGACCTCACGGATGATATCACCTCCGACTGGGGACCACAGTTTACTACGCACTTCTGGCACAAGGCCCTACATTTATTAGAAGTCCATGTGCACCTCTCCTCTGCCTACCATCCTTAGTCAAACGGCCAAATGGGAAGAATCAACCAGATCCTTGAACGATACTTATGATACTACATCAACCATCACCAGGATCATTGGTCTTCATTGTTACCGTATGCACAGCTCTCATATAATAATGAGGACCATACATCCATAGACCACAGCCCCTTCTTTACCACCCCTGATTTCACCTACATCTACCCACAACCTCTCCTAACCTCTGACTTTGAACTAGTACATCACATCCAAGAGGCAGTGAAGGGACACCTTGAAAAGGCAAAGGAGGACTACAAAAGGCATGTGGACAAACATAGACAACAGGGCCCTGCCTACTCAGTAGGACAAAAGATATGGCTTTCAACAGAACACCTCCATGCAAACAGACCCTCCCAGAAAGTAGACTGTCTGTTCCTTGGCCCAGACCACATTCGGCAACAAATCACCTTCACGTTCCAGCTCCCTCAATCCCTGGGAGTCCACAGTATTCCACATCTCACTTCGAAAACCATGTACTGAGAACACATTTCCTCAATCACCATCCCTACCAGCAGGAAGGAGGAGGTCAGGGGAAAACATTGTTCATGAAGTCCTTGACTCTAAGATCAAACCAGGCAAATCATGGTACCTGATTGATTGGGAAGAATATAGCCCAGAGGAATGCACTTGGGAGCTAGTAGATAATGTTCATGCTCCTGCCCTGGTTTGAGCCTTCCATAGTAGCCACCCTGGACCCACGTTGGCTAGAGGACACTTCTAGGGGAGAGTGACCTCGTGAACCATGGGTCTTGAACCTGGGGGTGCAGGATTTATAGGAATATCCACACTCCAGTCCTCCATCTGGCAGCTTGCTGATGCTTGCTTCCCTAGGACCCACAAAGCTCAGCCCCAGTTTGAGGTGCCACCCCTGCAGTCCTATTGGAGTCCTGGAACAAGTGATTGTCCCGTTGACCCTACTTAAGCCAGTAGGAATAGGAACTAACAACTGGGCTCCACCTTATTCTGGACTGTGTGCCTTGTGCTTCTCTGGCTTGATTTTCTGGCATGCTGATCCAGTGTGACTCCTGGTATCTGACTTGTGGCTCCTGACCTCCAAATTGTCTTCTGCTTCTGACTTCCTGGTATCCTAACCCAACTGACTCCTGTCTTGAGACTGTGGCTCTTACTACTAGGTCTGGCTGCCCAAAACCCAACCATGACAGGAGATTTGTTTTTAAATGGCCAAATTCATCCATGTTGTAACTTCACTGACATCAGAGTATGTAAAGCAGCCATGACTTTGGCCCATTATGCCCAAGTATTTTCCATTATGGGAATAGAGTGGAGAGGAAAGTTAAGTAGAACAATAAAAGGTCATGTTTAAAAAATAATGTACCACATAATATGCTAAGACAAATGCTACAGGAAGAGGAAGGAGAGAGAGCTGAGATCTTAAAATAGTGTGTTTGACCACACTTCTCTGACATGTTTGCTGTAAACCAAATCTATCTAAAGAAGTCAGCAGCAGTAAAGAGCATCTTCCAGCGGAAATGAGTTTAGCACAGCCTCTGAGGGCTTAGCCAAGAGTAACTTGTCTCTTGGCTCACCTTATAGCGAACCTGGCTATGGACCCCAAACTTTCCATTTGAGTACTGTATAGTAATGTGCATATACAGGCATATTTTACTCCCATCTCCATAAGCCCTGTGGGCCCTGGAGGCAGTGGAACTAGTACAGATCCTCCGGACATGTGAAGGGATAAGATACCAGAACCCAATGAGGACAGAGTGCCTATTCCAAGGGATTCTAATTACCTTCTTATGTAGTACTAGAGTGAGTCATCTGCAGTTTTGTGCATGAGAGCTATAATCCCAGCAATGGGAATTTGCAAAAGGTATTTTAGCAAAATAGCAATAGCATTTTTCAAGATAGGAATGCAACGCTAACATCTGCGCGCGTGCGCACACACACACACACAGAAGCACTTTAATCGCTGGAAGCAAAAAAGAGTCACATTCATCAATGCACTAATAATAAAGGGCTTTCCTGTTACGGGGAAGCTAACGCACATTGCTTTAGAGATTACATTTTTTGTCTGAAAATCATTTAATAAATTATGTATGCAAAATCATTTGTTACCAAGGTGCCAGGGCCAGTTCAGACATTTGTTTATATAGTGACATTAGAGAACAGTGATTTAGTATTGCAAACTGCACTCTGCCTCCCATGATTTCTTTTATAATTTGAAAAGTAGCATGGCCCCAAGGATAAGGAATGCATCTAACACTGCATTAGGGTTCTTCACACAAAGCTGCAGCAAAACATCATCATGTTTCCTTCAGCATTGGATGGACTCAGTTGCTGCCCTGAAGCAACTATAAAAATATTTTCCTGTGTATTCCCCTCACTTGAGTTTCGAATCATTTGGATTTTTAAAAAAATCAAAAAACAAGTTGAAAGATGAGAATGAGGGGAAAAAAACACTTTCAAGGTATCTTGAAGAAAATGTTTTACCACCTTCACTTAACATATTGCTTGGGGCTCTATAATTTGCATGGTGAACACAATTTAATGGCACCTCTTAGCTACATTTTGCAGTTTTAGAGTACAGAGTCAGAAATCTATTTGGGTTAGAAAGCGGTGAGTTTGGGGCATCAGTCCACGTATCATGGGGACCATTGTTAAAATACTAGCCTCATAAGTTAAGAACATATAGAAGAGCATTCCTTGGAAAAACAAAACTTTTCAGCCTGTGTTGCCACTACAGTATTAACCAATGTAAGCAGAAACCTAATAAGTAATTCTGTAATGCTATTGTAGTTCCATCAGATTTTCTAGCTTTAGCCAAACCAAGGAAGTAGGTACAGTTGGCTTAATTCATACCTATGCATCCTCTTGCTCCCACAGAAGTAGCTGTGGCAGCAGATAAGATGGCAGTAATACCTCCCCTCTTCCGGTTTGGTTTGAGGAAAGCAGCTTTAAACAGATTCTTGCCACAGCTCTAGAGTATCCTGGCACTGTCTCCTGCCCATTTAGCCCTGCATACTTTTTAGGCTACCTCAGCTAGTTCCAAGGTCCAAGCTGCAGCCGGAGTTGCAGGTGGCTTCTACACTTTATTCCCATTCTGAGAAGACCATCCACCACCAGACTGACTGGGTTTCACCAGTGGGAATCAGGCTTATTGTGTGGTAGGTGAAACCATATTATCTTCTGGTGGTGCTCTGGAAAAGGCTGGAGGCTGTAATGGAAAATCTAATAGACAATTAGAATCCTTCAAATGGCCTCTACTGGTTTCTATGGGAGGATCATCAACAACGAGAACTAAATTTGCTGTTTCTCCTTTGTTACAAAACCTAGTTGTCATGTAAAATCAGAGAGAAACACTTTGAAAATGTTCAAAGATTTCACCTGTGCAGAGGGAATAGGGAGTAGAGGATTGCACTTATACACTCTGCACTGGAATTTAAAGGATTTATTTATGCAATCTTTACTTTTTTCCCTCTTTTATCCCTTGCAATTATGATCATACTACATAAAACCTCTGTCCAATGGAGGAATAAACAGCTTTCTTTGTAGCCATTTAATGTTAGTGTATACAGCAGCCAGCAGAGGATGTTTTGACACCCAGTTCTTCCGGTATGAGCTGTAGAGTCTGCTCCTAACTCTGATCTTTAGCCTGACAACGTGCCGCAATACTTTAGGCTATGAATTATTGAACCAGTTTAATTTTATTAATTTTTTTAAGGCTGCTGCCACGGTTTTGCGCTAATTGTCACCAGCTGTATATTTGGATCTGAGTGAACTTGGAAGCGGGGCAGGAGAAAAAACCCAGGGTGAGCAAAGGGAGGCTCAATTATTTTTAAACTTGCTAAGGACTCGGCTACACAGGAGGTCGGGGGGAGGGAAGTATACTTTGCTCTCACTTGGGTTACTGTGCATTGAAAACTAGCCTGTGTACACCCAGCACCAACCACAAACCTTCAAGTGTTCTAACTGCCCATTTGTTGTGCAGTCTGTGTTTCACATAGTAAGTTTGCTGGGAATTGAGTTCGTACGTCAGTAGTGTGCATGCAGTGCTGCCCGGCTCTACTTTGGCAGTCATCCAGCAGCTATCCCTCACTGCCTCGCAGCCAGCTTTGACCAGTTTGTCTGTTTACCTATGGGCCCTCATCTGTTCTGGGGTCAAGTTGACCAGATGTCCCCTCCCCTGTTTATACAGTGGTGAGGGGCAGGATCAATCCCTTTACTCCTGGATTTGAATAGATGAGCATTACAGCGCTATTATTCCACAGCAGTACACCAGGCCTCATGCAGCCACTTGAGCCTGTGCAGAGACCCTTCATCTCCTCACCCGCTGGGGACAAGTGACAGTACAGCAAGCTCTCACAGCCAGCCACCACAATAAATAACTGAGGACGTCACTAAGCAGATGGCCACAAAGGGGCACAGCCAGGAAGCTGCTCATACTGCATCAAGAGCAAAGAGCTCATGAAATATAGAGGGAGGCCAAGGAGAGGAAAAACACCTCTGGCAGTGCCCCTTGACCTGTCTATTTCATGAGGAGCTGGACAGAATTTTGTCCAGGCACACTACTACAGAGCCCAACACCCTTGTGTACAGTGGTCCCACTGTCACCACTGAGGAGACTGTGCTGCCCCCTCCCAAAATAACTAGGATTCATTGAGGGAGGACAACAGTAACCACAATGAAGATAGCTCCCTAAACAGCCAGGATCTCTTTGGGACTTAAAACCCTGAGGGTGGCTGTGTAGGAAAGTGGCCCAATTCCCAGCCTGAGACACAGAATGAAGATCATCTCAAGGGGAGCCCAGCACATACGTATCTTTACAGTTTATTGTCATTATGCTTTACTGCTGCTGTGGTCAATTCTGTTTCAGCTGCCCAATGGCCACTGCCATTTTGGGTGGTTGTGAGCTAGGAGCCTTTGAGTCTCTAGCCCCACCTCCCTCATCCCACACTGTGCTCCCCTTCCTTCTTTCTCCCCACCCTCCTCACACACACAATTTTCCAAGTGGCAGATGGGTTCAGTTCGATTTTTAACTTGTGCCGCTGCCACCAGTCATCAATGGTTTAGAAGCCCATGTCATGGAGGGTACATACCCATTTACTTATTTCTTTCTCCCTGCCTGCATATCTCCTCCCCAAAGAATGCCACCCCCCCAAGCCCTAGCTGCATGCTGAAAACAGCTCTCGCATGGCACACCCACAATCTCCCTCTCACCTCAAGCAGCAGGTTCAACTAATGAAACCTTGTAGTTGTGCAACATTCAAAAGTTCACTGGAACAGTGGTTACCAAAAACAAAGGTCTGGCTAGTTTTCAGTTTGCATGAGGTATATGTAGAAACAGGCATTGCATATCCATATCGATAAGGCTAGTGCACTTTGCTCTTGTATATAAACCCTTATTAGCGTTGCATACATGGTTTCATGCAGGAAAATAAGTTTAGGTTAGTTTACCCCAACTCACACTAGGGATATGTAGATAGAAGAATTACATTGCTGTACAGCTCTTTAGGCACATGGCTGAGGTATATGACTTTTTGATAGAAAAAGACTGGGAACCGTTAAAGTTACAAAATCCAATCTATTTTTCTCTGCACTTTCTACACGTCTGCAGCAGAGATCAAGCAGAATCTAAGGCTAAGAAATTGCTCAATTTTTAGTACGGACATGCAGCAGTACAGCAGAACAATCATTGCCCCCTGCCCTCCACTGGGCTTATGACTCCCTGCCACTCATGCAGCACTTCTAGGGGCAAATAATCTCGGTGAATAACATCACAGCTTCTTTCTCCGTCTGCACTTTGTCTGTTTGAATAAGCCCCTTCTCTACCTCTTAGTCACGCGGCTCAGTGCATCATCATCAAGAGTTTAGACAGTCTCTAGGGAACTACTGTCCAGCTTGCACAATGCAGCTTGCATTGGCAAGACCCCCAAGACAGAACCTCTATCAATGGCTGAGCAACTGGCCAACCTGAGGGGGAAGAAATGTTTGGGGTCGTCCTGACAGAACCAAACTAACCTCAAGCTGTGGAGACAGTTTTGCTGGCTGACAAGGAGAAAGACAGCATGGCCCTGGCCTAAGAGAGCATTGCCATGACCAGAACACTGTGCTTGAAAGTATGCTGCTGCTAGGACAACAGGCAATGCAAAACCCCGTCGGGACCCAGCCAAGTTCTGCGGTCCCTGGATAATACAGGTTACTGGGAAACCTGACATGTTCCATGCTATTGTCCCACAACCAAGCTCTCACAGGCCATTCCCACCCCCAGAACCCCAGGGCAGTGAGAACAGCATTGCATGGGACCCAAGCACATTGCAACCCTCCAATGCATCTGATAACTTTCAGCCATGGGCACTCTGAATTGGTGCTGCACTGTGTGAAGCTGCTCCAAAAACAGTTTGTGTAGAAGCAGTTGCTAGAGAGCCTCCTCCTCCCAGTCCTTGTCCTCTTCCTTCTTCCGCTGCTGGAGGAACCACTGCTGTTGCTTCATCAGCTGCTCAGTAACTGAAATCTGAAGCTGAAGACACCCAGCACTGAGTTCTCAAATAAACCGCCAACATCCCCTGTGTATTAGAAGTTGCCAGCATGGTGATCTGAAGCATTGTTGCATCTATGCTTGCTGACAGCACTTTGAAAATGATGCCATCAGAGCAACTGCATCTGTATTTAGAGTTGCCAACTTTGGTTGGACATATTCTTGGAGGTTTCATCAGATGACATAATCTTTAATTAAAAATTAATATTTAATTCCTGGATACTCCAGGACAATCCTGGAGGGTTGGCAACCCTACCTGTATTCCCCCTCTATGGTCCAGCAAAGGCACCCACTCTCAGGTTTCCGAGTCCCCAGCCATCACCTCTTGTGGTCAGAGATACATGTCTCTCCCTCCTGACCAGGGTTTTACAAGGCTGCAGAGCTTCCTGCCTACGCTGTGAATTCCCCAGCAACACAGACTGCCTCAGCAGGCCTGATTTACTTTTCTCCTTAGATATGATAAACAGCATAATTGCCACATTTAAGTTACCACACCACTCTTTCTAAGCAAGCAAACTTATGGTAAAAGCATTACAGAGGAAACATTAAAACAATAAAAGAACCTACCTGCATGCTAATAAACTTATCAGTGATCACTCTAACTCCACTAAGAGCTCTGGCCAGTGAACAATCCTTCAAACCCCAGCAAGAGGGCCTTCTGTGGTTAAAAGTTCATAACCCCTTTTGTTCAGAACATAGACTGGGCCAAGTTCTTCCCAAGAGGGATTATGACAGGAGGTCCTGTTCATTTGTTGGATCAGAAAGAAGGCCCTCAGTCAGTTTAACTCAGGCTATTTAAGCAAAAGTCTTTTCTTTGTCTGTTGGTCCCTGGAGAATCCAGTTTGAACCAGTATATGAGAACCTCTCTCCAGGTGGTGGAATCTATCTGAAGGTATTGCAGCCTGAATGAATTTGCCTAACCACAGCCCACTGTTCTTCTTTCCTGGAGGGTTGAGGTCCCCTTGCCTAATGGAATTACATACTATCCCTGGCCCACAATGATACATAAGCTTAATTCTGTAAGGTTTGTCCAGGATAATGCCATCTGTTACAGGTGCTACCCCACACATGATGACAGGAACCATGGGACTGAGGGAGCAGAATCACAGGACTTTTGGCATTTGACCCCAAGTCCCAGAATTCCACAGGCTGCTTCTACGTATCCCACAATACACATCTAGAAGCATTCCAGCGTGTACACAGCTCAGCAGCTAAGCAAAGCACCACGGGATACTCACCAATAATGCCTCAAACTTACTGCACACCAAGCCCCTGTCATGGGTATAAAATGATGCAGACTGAAAAAGGAAATAGTTGTGCATATCACATGGGTGTCCATGTCACTGAGGCTTACATACTGTCCCCTCAGCCCCATTGTTTTAAACCTACCCATGCAGGATGAATATCTTGGCCTATGCAGACGATCTGGTCTTGATCGCAGACAACCCTGAGAGTCTCCAAAAAATGCTCAATGTCACCAGCCAAAATTTATCACTCGGGGAAAGCAGGTCTGTCACGTAGGCAGGGTAGGTGTGTCAAATATGGGCTGCTCCAGAAGTATTTTTCCCCAGTTCATCACTAGATGTCAGGGGAGAGTTCATTCAGACCCTGCTTAAAGTTCTACTCTGGTAACACTACCGGATTGAACTCCAGACAGAAAGCAATTCGGTTCTTAATCTGCAAATAAGACAGAGTAGCATTTGATTCTGCTGGAAATAGATTACAAAATGGGTTAATCAGAAATCAAGGTCTGGGTCCACTGATGTAGTTGTTTTTCAGTCAAAGCTGTGTCTCCAACATTGTGAAATGCAAAACAGTCTTCATCCTTCAGTCACACTTCCTAGATCCGATTCCAAAATATACTGCTCCAGCACGTGCTGTCTAATTATCCCAAAGATACTGATACTTATATTGTTGAGCACTGTGCGATTCACTGCATCCATTTTTAAATAAGTTCAGAGAACTGACAGCTGTAGCTGCAAACATTTTTCATATTTAAAATATTAGCAAGCTCAGAGTGTAGAAATTCACAGTACACCTTGTTTACTTTTAAAAGCAATCTATAAATTTTAGCTTTTATAATAGGCCCTATTAGAAATTGTTCAGAACTATTCCATTTTTCTGACCAAGTAAATCAGTATCTTGGAGACTATTTCAAATATTTTTGTATTTGCAGTGTTTAGGTATCATAGGTTTATGAAAAATGAATTTTGTTCTTCCTGTTTTAAGTTCTATCTTCTGACTCAAAAGATTACTCAGAAGTTATATCTTAACTGCAGATACTACTCTACAGCAAGAGGTTTCTGATTTGGTAACAAGGGGGAACTTGATTATCATTAAACAACTACAAGTGAGGATTTTCAGTAAAACTAATGTACACTTTGATACATAAATGCACCCTGGATTGTTCTAGGATACTGCCAAACAGTCATAAACCCCATATCTCCATCATGGGAAATAATGCTAAGATGGAAGAAAGCTAGAATTTCAGGCCATCTTGGGTACTTCCATTCATATTACCATAGGGAGACCTACTCATACAAAAACCACGTCACTTTTATAACAACGAATAACTTCACAAAACGTTGAGAGCAATGTTTGCAACAACTAATCATGCTTTCATGCTACAAGTATGTTTACGTGTGTGTCTTAAAAAATGCTATCAAATTATCATTATCTGTATCAATATTCAGCTAAGGCAAGTGTGCAAGGGAAGAGAAATGACAAACTAAATGGGACTGGAAATACTTCTTTACTGCTTCATACTTGGGTCTGCAATTTTCACAAATATGTCTTTTCACACACTTAAAAGTAAAACTATTGACCTGAGATGAGCACGCAGTTAAACAAGAAAAGCTAGCTGCTTTTTTAAGATAAGGTAACGGTCAGTCTGAGGGTTTAGTGGCTATTGCACCACACTGCACCTGGAAAAGTGCAGGGTCAAGATTTTCACAGTAGTTAGACCCCAGACTCCCAACTTTACTTTGTCCAGGAATAGAATAAAAATGAAGTACTTTCAATCTCTCACCAATGCCTGTTTCAGTACCTTCCCTTCTCCCTATAAAATCTGCTCTCTCCCTCAGGGCATCACACAATGATGGGGAATTCTGAGGAATACTAGTGCACTGTGGCTTGATAGAAGGAAGAGCATGGTGAGGATTCTAACTCACTCTATCATGATCCTCTTTAGAGCCCTGCAGACTACCAGTAATTGACCAAGAATGGATTGACACCCTCCCCATCCTTTACCAGAGTGCACAGATTTTGAATTAGTGTCCAAACTCACCTTCTTAGGCTTTATTGGTACTTCTATAAACACAAAAGCCTAGCTTCCATTATTAGAGTTTCCTTCCAGGACCGCCTCTGTATTAGCTTCCTCTCCTTTGAAAGCCACTCCCATTCCTTCCTACCCAGAGCAGAGTTAGGCCACATCTATGCTACAAATTTATGTCAACTCAAGTTATGTTGGCATACAGCCACCACAGGTAGTACATCACTTGTACACATGCATGCTTGGCTCCTTGTGTTAGCAGTGCTAACACTCACTAGGAGTGCTTATATTGACACAGAGCACCCTGGGTAGGTATCCCACTGTGCAACTCACCACTGTCCAGTGCACTGTCTTCTGGGAAATTTTGGCAATTCATGGTGGTGCTGAAATGAATCGCATAATGATGACTGGGAACATGGGGTCAGCATCCCAGTTTGCAACTGTCTCCATCCCATAATGTTATCTGTATCCCATAATTTTTGCACCTTTTTTTCAAAATCCCACAAACCTGTGCAAGCCTATCTCTGACAGAAGCATGGAACCTGCACAGCTCTGCACTGTTGCCATGAGTGCTGCAAGTATAGGATGCATGATCCTGGAGTATCTGTAGTGCTGCAAGAAGAGTCAAAAGAGCAGGGAACACAATGATTTCTTGGAAGACAGATTGCTGGGGGACATAGCGAGAACCAGTTTAAGGCTGTTGGCAGCAGTCATGGAGCAGCTGCAGACAGCTTTGCTTCACTTCTGGGCCAGAGAAACAAGCACTGACTGATGGGATTGCATAATAATACAGGTTTGGGATGACAAGCAGCAGCTGCAGAACTTTGAGATTCACAAGGCTCCATTTCTGAATCTGTGTGCTAAACTTGCCGCAGCCCTCCAGCTCAGGGACACCAGGATGGGAGCTGCACTGAGAGTGGAGAAGTGAGTGGCAATTGCACTGTGGAATCTTGCGACACCAGATTGCTACCAGTCAGTCAGAAATCAATTCAGAGTCAGGAAATCCACCATAGGGGCTGTTGTAACGCAAGTGTGGAGGCCCGTGAATTGCCTGCTGCTACACAGAACAGTGACTCTTGGCAATGTGCAAGACATAGTGGATGGATTTGCAACAATGAGGTTCTCAAAATGTAGTGGAGTGATAGACAGCATACATATCCCTATTTTGGTACCAGACTACTTTGTACTGAATACATCACCAGAAAGAGCTACTTTTCTATAGTTATGCAAGCATTGCTGGATCACCAGGGATGCTGCACCGACATCAGTGAGGGCTGGTCCAGGAAGGTGCATGACCCTCATATCTTTAAGAACACAGGACTGTTCAGAAAGTTACAATCTGGGACTTTCTTTAAAAGCCAGCAGATTACCACTGGAAATGCTGAAATGTCAAGAGTGATTTAAGGGGACCCAGCCTACCCCGGCTCATGAAGCTGTACACTGGCCAACTCACAGCACCAAGGAACAATTCAACTACAGGCGCAGCAGGTGCAGAATGACAGCTGAATGTGCTTTTGGTCATTTGAAGGGTTGCTGATGTTGTTTACTTACAAGATTGGATCTCAGTGAGAAAAATATTCCGATGGTTTATAGCTGCCTACTGTGTCCTGCATAATATCTGTGAAGCAAAGGGGGGAAGTTTCCACTGAGGTGGAGGGCGGAGGTGAAGCAGCTGTCTGCTAAATTTGAACAGCCAGATACAAGGGCTATTAGAAGAGCTCAGCATGGAGCTATATGGCTCAGAGAGGCTTTAAAGACCATTTTAAAGTGAGACAGAGAAATGTGTGGTGTTGTAGTGGCTTTACCTGGCCCTCCTCTTTTGTGGCCTGATAGCAATCATGTGGCAATTGCTGTACAGTAGGAATATAACACTGTCAATGCACCTGTTAATTTTGTTTGTGAATGATCTTATGAGTTATGTGACACTGTTTAGTAACAGGTAACTGGATGCTTTCAGAACTGCCGGACGCTCAGCAGCATATGTTGTGTACTAATGTGATGGGGTGTGCTCCCAACACTAGTGCAGCAAGAGTTGGATTAGGCCAGGTGGGCCCAGATAGCTAATTAGGCTGCAAACAGGGGAGCTTTAGGCAGCAAATTGGAAACAGCTTCACCTGTGCAGGAACAGGCAGGGCCTGTATAAAGCCAAGTAGCTGGCTGAAATAGGGGTCTGCTAGTAAAGGCTGCAGGAAGGCAGGCAGCAGTCATTCCCTGGGAAGAAGGTTTTGGAACTGCTACATCCAGAGAAAGAAGGGGAACGAGGTGTGGTAGGAAGCAGCCCAGGGAAGGAGCAATTAGGGCTAAGAGAGGAAAGCCTAGAACTGCTGAGCTGAGGGTCCCTGGACTGGAACCCAGAGTAGAGGGTGGGCCTGGGTTCCCCTACCAGCCACTGGGGAGTAGCAGGGTGCTGGAGGCACCAGCCAGCGGGTCTGGAAAGACTGAATTCCCTGGAAGAGGAGGGGTTTAGTGACCTGGCCAGAGGGCCAAGCCACAGAGAGGAAGCTGCAGACCTGGGAGTGAGTAGCGCACCAGAGCAAGACTAGACAGGAGAAAATCCGGAAAGGGAGAGCACAAGCTGGCAGAGCTAATCCCCAGGATGGCCAGCAGGAGGCACCGCTCATGGTGAGTGGAGCCCATGACTACTAGTAAAGATGAATTATGTTCCAAATAATAGAATATTATTCTGTAACAAAATCAGTGTCAAAAAAAATTGGGGCAATTTTAAAATAAATACATTAAACAACATAAAACTTAAGTTAAGAGAACAGAATATTTGAAGGGGAAAGAACATTCATTTCAGCTACACGTACACCAGCCATGGCTTTCATAGGTCAGCGTATGTGAAGTTGTGATTGCCTTTAATGTCCCTGGGGTGGAGTGGTCAGGGTAGTGCAGCGACCCCTGATGCCAAGTGGAATATTGAGGAGGGGTTTAGGGTGGTCCCAATATGGAGTTCTCAATGGGCTGCAGAGGGAGGCAAGCCTGGGATTGTTGAACCTGTAGGTCCACCCAAGTCTACAGCATCTCTGTTTGCTGCCTGAGAAGCCCCATTATGTCCTGACGCATCCCTCTCCTTTTCCTGCTGGGACTCCTAGGCCTCTCTCCTCTTCACACTTTCCTTCTCCAGGCTGCCTGCAGTGTTCATCCAGTGTTCAGGCCTGTATGCTGCTAGCCTGCATACTGCAATGATGCCTGCTGAAGTGATGGCTGCGTGGTGTGGGAAAGTGTCCTACTGTGGAGAAGAAATAAGGACAGAGGACTGCAGAGTGCCTCCATGGAAGTTTCATCAGGATCACTCAGGAGGATTCAAGGGACATCCCTGTGTGTCCATAAACAAACTGCTCCGCATAGGCTCCCCTGCCTAACCCCCAAGGGGAATGAAAAGCAGAGAAGAACTCTGCCTCTCTTGGTTGTGCCACTGCCTCTTCTAGCACGAGTAAATTAATGAAAAGTCAAAAGATATGTCCTGATACTTTGGGGGGGCCGTCCCTGTAATTGAAAATTTATCTACACGCTTACCCGAGGTTCCTTCCCCTGCACTGGGCTTGCCCTTGCTCTACTGGTGGGACTGCCTGGACTGTGATGGAGTCAGAAATAGGTCCTGGCTCACTGCGCAGCTGGATCACCCCCCGGATTCCTCCTCGTTCGCCGCCTCATCCACCATCTCCTTTTCTTTGCTGCTCATGGCAGGGGGTCTGTGACCTGGGCTCCTCAGAGGTATCCACAGTCATGTGGTGTGTCGTGGTGGGGTCTCTGCCAAGTATGGCGTGCAGCTCTTTGTAAAATCAGCAGGTCTGCAGCTTGCCACTGGATCGATTGTTGGCCTCCCTGTCATTCTGGTATGCCTGTCGTAGCTCGTTGATTTTCGCATGGAACAGCTGCTTATCCCTTTCCGACCCCTTCTCCTGCAACCAGCGAGCAATCTGCTCATAGATGTTGACATTTCTACAGCTAGATTGGAACTGTGCCTGCACAGCCTCTTTTCCTCACAGGCCCAGGAGATCCAATCTCTCCTGTCTACTCCAGGCAGAAGCACGTCTGGAGTGTGTACCCGGCATGGTCAGCTAGGCAGTTGCACTAAACAATGGAGAACTGCTAGGTGTGCTCACCAAGCCGGGCAATCAGGAAAAGGAATTTCAAAAATTCACAGGGATTTAAAAGGGACAGCAGGGAGGGCTTCAGGGCTCCGTGACCCCTGGGCAGTGGAGTTCACAGCAGTGACCACAGCGATCAGTGTGTGGCATTGTGCGACAGCTGCTGGAGGACAGTTAGGATCAACATAAGTAATGTAATGTTTACACACTCACTGTGTCCACCTATGTACATTGACTGTGGCTCTACGCACTCGGGGAGCTGTTATTACTATGTCAGGAAGTCACTAGCTGTCAGTAGTCCTTGCAAAGGGGCTTTGTTGGTGTATCCTTTAGAACACATATGTAACCAGGAATTGATCTGGTACCTGTATTTAGGCACTGACTATGTAACAGGGAGAAAGTCAACTCATGAAGAGTGTATTGGGAGAAAGGAAGTGAATCTATGGCCAGACTCCAACAGCAAGGTACTGCTGGAAGAATTCTCCCCTCCGACCTCCTCTCTCTCTCTTGCTCTCTCTCTCTCTCTCTCTCACTTATTTACAGTTACACACATACACACATATATATGGAGGAGCCAACTGATAAGCAAGGAGGTCTGGGTGCTTGCATGATGACAAATTATTCTCCAAAGTTGCAATATCGTAGACAGAATAACCACAGGTAACTAGTTTCATACTGCAAAACACCTCCCAGCTGTCTAAAGGGGGTAAATATAATTTACTTATTAACCTATAATTAAGTTGTTGTCAGTCTCCGGTTTTCAATAACTAAACATCATGTACAGAGAGACAAGATGGGTGAGGTAATATCTTTTATTGGACCAACTTGTTTCAGAAGAAGAGCTCTGTGTAAGCTTGAAAGCTTGTCTCTCTCAGCAACAGAAGTTGGTCCAATAAAGATATTACCTCACCCACCTTGTATCTCTAATATTCTGGGACCATCACAGCTATAAGTACGCAGCGTAAACACAGGGTACTCATCTGGTCTCATCCTCTGCAAAAAATCAAAACCCAGTTTTTGAACAAATAATATTAAAAAAACCTGTAAAGTCTTTGGGATTTCATAGAGATTATACACTCTGCTTCCAAATATGTGCCATTCCCATTTTGATCACTTCACAGAAACTGGCTGAGTCACTGATGTGGTTATCTGAAGGGAAACTGAACCCTCTAGGCCATTGGGTCTGACACATCTGTATGAATGCGATGTATGGGCTTTGAGGGCTCTCAAAAGGTAGGAGTGCTAGGTTAGTGTTCCAGCAAAATAGGGAGCTTGTAGTCTGTCTTAACTGCTACTGGTACATGCAGGAAGCAAAGGATTTTAGAAGCCCTGATCAATAAAAATGTTGAGTAAGAGACAGATAATCTAGAATTTATAACAGAAAAGATATGAAGACAATAGAGTCGTAGAAGATTAGGGTTGGAAGGGACCTGAGGAGGTCAACTAGTCCAACTCCCTGCTCAAAGCAGGACCAACACCAATTAAATCATCCCAGCCAGGGTTTTGTCAAGCCGGGCCTTTGCCGAGTTCCATCCTCATTGGAATCCCCATTCAGGTAGTTGAAGGCTGCTATCAAATCCCCCCTCACTCTTCTCTTCTGCAGACTAAACAAGCCCAGTTCCCTCAGCCTCTCCTCATAAGTCATGCGCCCCAGCCCCCTGATAATTTTTGTTGCCCTCCGCTGGACTCTCTCCAATTTGTCCACATCCTTTCTGTAGTGGGGGGCCCAAAACTGGACACAGTACTCCAAATGTGGCCTCACCAGTGCCGAATAGAGGGGGATAATCACTTCCCTCGATCTGCTGGCAATGCTCCTACTAATGCTGCCCAATATGCCGTTAGTCTTCTTGGCAACAAGGGCACATTGCTAACTCATAGCCCCTGTTAGATTAAAAACTGTGGCCCTGACAGCAGTACTGTGACAATACCCAAAAATTCTGTGATTAAAGCACCGATTGTTGGGCTTGATGTCTACAGGCACCAGCCCCCATTCTGAGTCATCTGTTGGAAAGCTCCTGAAAATATTTTAAACTGGCTCCAAAAATCTAAGATGCAAAACCATTTCCATTTTCCTCCTAAGGATATTTTTTATTTCTAACAATTGCATTGTAAGAGATAAGACAGACCTCTCAGATAATGATTTCATGCAGTATATGTTATTTGCTATACAGATACTAACTCATAAGATCAAGACAACTGTACACAGTTTATAATATGAAATCAGTCATTCTTGAAATTGCACAAGTCAGTCATTTGTCTGGATTCTTTGTGAGTCTTTACTAGTGAAAATGAAAAAAAAACCAGATCTTTGCAGAACAATTGTTAGTTACTGCACCAAGTATCTGGTAAGATGAGTATTGTCAATTTGAAAGAAAATCCCTGTTCTTGAGAAGTTATATTGTATATTGAATACCGAATACAAAACAAATGTAACAAACTTTATTGGGAGATTATTTTGCAATAATAAAAATAAATTGCTTTAGATCAGTGGTTCTCAACCTATTTACCACTGTGGGCTGCATATGCAGTTCTCTATATGTTATGTGGGCTGCATCCACACAATATATACGCTACCTGTATGTCCCTGAGGATGTCACATGGGCTGCAACTGTGTGCTGATTGGGTCACAAGTGGCCTGTGGGTTGAGAACCACTGCTTTAGTTTATAACTTGTAGATACACTACATGGAGTCATATCCCAATTCTCTCCATATTGTAGCTGCTCAAGTCCACCTGCTATCTCATGGATTTGCTACTTCTGTTCTCCTGGTTTTGTTTACCCCAAGACTGTTTTAGGTACACCACTAGTCTGATATTCATTCTTTATCCCACATGCAGGCAAGAAGACAAAGCTGTGAATCAGCAAGGAGAGAAAAGAACAAGACAATATAGACCTGAAAATGCCCATTAAAATGCCACTCTCCAAGGGTATTCATTTGAAATCTCTTCAAATAATCTTTTCTACAATTCCTTGGAATGGGAGGATGAGAAAACAAAAGTAAGTACTCCTTTCAGTTTTTTATCAGTCCTCTCTGTCTACCATCCCTTAATCAAGAGAGATGAATGATGATGATATGTAGACAGGGGTTTAAATAGGATGAGACTTCATGGAAAAAGATATCTGTAATAAAGGCTTTTTAATATTCTGGGGCCTGTTTAAAAAAATTGCTCATTGTGATCTAGTAATGACTAGTTATTAATGTATCTGGGCATTTATGGACCCAGGATAGCTGAGGGATGGCCTGACATGAGTAATTAAAGAGGGAGGCCTCATTTCTTGGTGGATAGAATTAGGGAGGTAAACCAATCATTTGGCAAAAAAGACAGAATGTCTGAGTCATCTGAGATAAGAGGGAGAACACCTAGGGAACAATTTACTAACAATGGACAAGATAAGTTAGGAACATAGAGACAAGGTAAAGAGTAGGTCGAGCATGGACAATGCATGGACAGAGCACACTTCACAGGGATTGGTTTCTGCAAAGTAATCAAGCCAATCCCCAAAAGTGTGATGCAATGTAATGTGTAAATGTATATAAAGAAAGACAAGGTGGGTGAGGTAATATCTTTTATTGAGCCAACTTCTGGTGGTGAGAGACACAAGCTTTGGAGCTATGCATACCTGAAGAACTCTGTGTAGCTCAAAAGCTTGCCTCTCTCACCACCAGATAAAAGATATTGCCTCACCTACCCTGTCTCTCTAATATTCTGGGACTGACACAGCTACAATATTGCATATAAAGAAGAGGTTTTCTCTGTAACTTTGGATGTGTGGTACGCCCTATACTCACCCCATATGTTTGAGTCTGATCAACTCAGTGTAACTTTGCTGTATGCCAAATAAAGGAACCTGACTGACAAAATCTGGAGTTGAACTGAGTGTTTTAGATCCCAAAGAATTGCATTATGTGATCTTCCAGAACTGGACAATGTATTCTTGATAAACTGGGTGGAAAAGGTCTTGGAGGGAATCCCAACATACAGTTATCCATTATGGCAACTGATGGCACAGCAGTAATTATGCAGGCAAATATTCATGTACCTTGCATGCATGCTTTTAAAAGTCTGGGCTTATACATCCAAGCCCATGTCAGGGCAGAGACACTCCATTTTGGTCACTGTCAGTATTGCTCTGTCAGGTAAGTCTGAGCACATTTAATGGGAAAAATATGTTTGGATTTCACTGAGTGCAGTTCAATGCTCACTCTAGAGTTAATATAGGATCTCCACTTATCAGGAATGTTGGGTCTCTCACCTGTCAATAAAAATCCAATTTTTTAATTTAAATTCAATACAGGTTTATTTAGAATTTAATTTCAAACTGATAACTACATTAAAGCCTAAGCTTAGTCTATTAAAATGATTTAGATTGAACACAAATATTAAGCAGTACATGTCTACTGCAAATTTTAAAAAAGTCAGTCCACTGAACTGTTGGAATTCACTGGCTAAGCACCTGGAATCAGAGTCTATTTAATGGAATCAGAGTCTGTTAAATCCAGCTCGACAGCAGTAACTTCTTCTGCAGGTACAGAGAATATTTTCTGAAATTTCAGTTTATTCAACTAGTTCAATTCACTGACTAGTTCATTCAGAATTAAGAAACTAACTGGAAGTTGAAAAATCAGGAAAGCTTGTTTTCTTTTTCCAATCTATAAAATAAAAACTAGGTGTGAGAGGATGAGATCTACTAGTTCTAAAATCTTGAAGGACCTAGTGACTGAAAACAATCAGTTCAATATAGATAACATTTGCTATTATACTTCCCCCGGAGCTTTAGTTTTTCTTCTATTCACTGGTTTTTCAAGGTGAACAATTCTTTCTTTCCTTTCAAACCTAAAACAGTAAGCACAAAACTCTCTTACAGAGGTGTGTATAACATCACATGCTACCAATAAAATAATAACATTAATTTTAAATTAGAACCACGCATGACTTTGGTTTTGCAAGACCTTGTCAGTAAGACTTTTGTGAAATTAAATTAAACTAAACCAAGCCTAGAGATTCAGACCCAAAATTTGGATAAGCAGATCTACTTTTGGCCTGTCCTTGGTTTTGTAAAATCTTGCTTCCAAAACAAACACAAAAAACAAAACAATGGGTGTTTAGGATCTGGGATCCAGTTTACCAGGACCCACAGTACTTGGAAGGTTCAGATAATCATTTCCAGGTTTGTCCCAACTCTACTTTAAAATTCTCACTTTTCAGTTAAATGCAGCTGAAACCAAAGAAACCTCTAGGCTTCAAAATGATGGAATAGACTAAATTCTCAGGAATATATACTTGAGATTTATTAAATGTTACCATTTCCCCAGCATATTTATATTTTCAACACTGTCATATTTACAGTCTGTTTGGCTGTAATATTATTAGAAACGCCAGCAAAGTGTTACTTACCAAACTGAAACAAATAACGCTACAAATTGTAAGCTGGAAATTTCTAACTCCTGATGAATGATAATTGTCAAATAAGAAAAGCTTTTAGAAATCTACAAAAAGGCTTCTCTGGCTGACCATATACTATGCCAAATATGACACAAGAATTACAAAGAATTAAAATGTGAAATCAGTAACACAGTCAATGGAAGACTACACACTTATAACTAGCGTTAAAGATATGCACATTAGAGAGACCGCAGTACTTTATTTTATTAAAAATTACTCTTCCATAATTTATGTGAAGCTAGATTTCCCACTATACCTACGGAGCTAAATCATAAGTTCCATATTTGGCTAGAGAAATGTACTATATATTTTTCAAGAGCTTTATTCCCTTGCATTATTGAATAAATGTAGATAACTGTGACAGGTTGTACAAAGTCTCCTGGGCCCCAAAAGGAAACCCCAATAGACATGGGTCTCTCTGTGTTAAGGCTATGTCTACATAACAGACCTTACAGCAGCACAGCTGTACCACTGCAGCTGCACCGCTGTAAGGCCTCCCACGTAGCCACCCATGCTGGCAGGAGAGAGCTCTCCCGTCAGCATAATTAAACCACCCCCAACAAGCAGTGGTAGTTATGTCAGTGGGAGAGCGTCTCCTGCCGACATAACGCTGTCTGTCGTGTAACTTATGTCTGTCAGAGGGGTGCATTTTTTTCACACCCCTGACAAACAAAAGTGTGAGTGCAGACATAGCCTTAGTTTCACTATGAAGAGACAGTGTCACCAAATCCAGCTATAGAGTTAAAGGCCTTCAGGGAACTGAGATGACCACTTGCTGTAAAGGAAGTTTAAACCCGATGTGCAGATCTCTCCTTAGTCTAGGAAAGCTAAAAGAGAACAGCTAGACCTACTGAGGCCTGAGTCAATTACTACAGCTGCTGTAGTACTTATAAAGACAGGGGCAAGACTGTGGGACACTTATAAAGACAGAGCAAGTTTTTTCTCAAAATGGGGAGTGGGTTTCAGAGCAGAGACACACTTAAGTTCTCACCAGGAATATGGGTGTGTACCAAATTAGGCAGCTCAGAAGTTAATCCACAGATGTGTTTGTTCTGTTTAATTTTTATTAGTTGCTTAGCGAATGCACAGCAGAGTAAGGGTGCATGATTCTGACATGTCTTTTTAAATGGTTTAAATTTAAACAATAAATGTGACAGACTTTCAAAAAAAGGTAGGTTTCTGCTTCCTCCTTTAGATAAGACTCTGGTGTAATGTGTGGGAAATGGGAGCTAGTGACTAGTCATAATTATATTTTAATGCTGCCCATCAGCGTCTCCAAGTTTAAAACCTGAAAGCCATTCTGGGCCGAAGGACAGGCTCATTCTGTACCTATTCCTCCCAGGTAGCAGACTGTGAAGTGCAGAACAAAGAGAAATATAGGCAACAGAAGAACTAACATACATTGAAAGGAGAGATTTGGTTTTTTATGTTTAAGTTCTAAGTAATGCCTTAAATAAAGATGAGAGGCTACAAGAGGTGGAGAGGCTGCAAAAGACCTGAAATGAGGTGGGCCCATTGGGTAGGAAATGTTTGTAGACTAATCCTAGAGGAGCTCTGCGCTTGCTAGCTAAAAAGAGGGTGATGCTACTAATCTTTGAGTATGAGCGAGGACTAACTCCTTTCAAAAGATTAACTGTAGTTGTAAAGCTGATGTTGGTAAACCAAGTTAGAAAACAAAGTTCCATCCGTTCTGTTTCAGACCTGGGCCTTTAGGCTAAGTCTACACTGCAGTTTACTGCAAACCTCCCAGCCAGGGTAGACAGACTTGCGCTAGTGTGTTACAAATAACTGTGTGAACATTGCAGCACTGGCGGAGGCTCAGGCTAGCTACCCAAAATCAAACCCACCCTCCCCCTTGGGGCTGAGGTTGAGCGGCTAGCCCGGTCCTCTGCCGGTGCCACGATGCCCACACAGCTATTTTTAGCATGCTCATGTGAGCCCCACTTACAGAAGTCGGGCTGGCTGGGAGGCTCGCTCCCAGCTGCAGAGTAGACATACCTTTAGTGTCTGCATAGTTAAAACTGTGTCTGCACTTTCGTTATAAACCCTATTGTATTTCTATGAAGTTAATAATGCAGCTCTTGTGGTTGGAAGTTGGCCCACCTGTTCTAAGCCCAAAGAAAACTTCTCAACCTTTTTCTTTAAAGAAAAAGGCAGTTTGACAGACGTTTGAGTTACAGGAAAATAATATACAACAGTATTTCAAATGCTTCAATTCATGCTTTAACTAAAATTCCGCAGATTGGTGCCTCATGTATAATTTGGAGAAAATCAGATCTGAATTTAGCCCTCTGTGTTATTCTATTTAGAAAATGCACATGCATTATTCAACCAAAGTTCTGAATTTTTTTAGTACATAGGCTTAAGTTCATAGGAAATTACCCTTCAATGATTAATCAAATATCAAGGCATGGTATTGTACCAGTACAACATATACAATAATAAATTGAAGATGCAGTCTTTAGCAACTGAGAAATGCTATAGTACATGCTCACTAAATATCCTGTGGGGTATGAATATGGATAAGAATAGATTCAAATTATATATTACATGTAAAAAAAAAAGTCCCTTATATATTTACAGGTTAAAAAAACTGGGTATGTTTAGTCTTGAGAAAAGAAGACTCAAGGGAGACCTAATAACAGTCTTCAGACATGTTAAGGCTGTTACAAGGAGGACGGTGATCAGTTGTTCTCCATGTCCACTTAAGGTAGCACAAGAATTAATTGGCTTAATCTGCAGCAAGGAAGATTTAGCTTAGGTATTAAGAAAAAAAAAACATTCTTACTGTAAGGATAGTTATGTACTGGAATAAGTTAATAAGGGAAGTTATAGAATCTCCTTATTGGAGGGTTTTAAGAACAGGTTGGACAAACACCTGTCAGGGATCGTCTAGGTTTACTTGGTCCTGCCTCAGCACTGGGGGATGGACTAGAAGATGACCTCTCAAGGTCCCTTCCAGCCCTACATTTCTGATTCTACACCTTCCCTTTTCCTATGACTGTGGCCTTCAATTTTTGCCACATCTCTCTTTGCTTTGGCTCCGCTCTGCCCGAATAAGAGTAGTGAATCACTGCATTCTTAGGCCTCAGTTCAGAAAATCACTTAAGAATATACTTGTCCTGTAGACAAGGTCAGTGGGATTTACACATACTGTATATTTAAAGTTAAACATATGTTTAAGTGCTTTCCTGAATCAAGCCTTAATTACTATTTAGAAAATACCCTGCCAGAATGAAAGCTGTGAGTACTGAAAACGCTTCAATTTAGTGATTTGGAAACTGTGTGTGGCCAAACTAACATAAAACCAATGGTCATACTGTACTGACTTTTAAGGAAGTATTTTGAAAGTTTGCTAATACTGAAAGAATGATCATGCTAGAAATGATGTTATTATTTTTCCTCTAAAGAAAAATTGGGAGAGTAAATCTACCATAATAACCAACTTTTGCTATATGCACTTATAAGGTACAACCCCAGTAATGCAGATGAAAGTGAATTGATAGCAATATATAGGCAATCTACTGTATATCCATTTTAAAAACTGTTTAGAGAACATTTAGGCTGCATGGCTAAGCCTTCAAGAAAGAACATGTCACTATTAAGGTGGCACATACACTCTGAACTCTGCCCCTTGCATTACAATACAGTCTGAGTTACATATTATTTCTCAGTTTCCCAATCCTTCCAAGGTACCAAAAGACCTATCTTATTCCCTACGCAGTCTTCACCAGTTTTCCTACTACCAGTTTTCTCCTGAACTATTTCTTCAATACAATTATTGGTACTTTGTGCAAAAATCTGCAGAATATTGAAAATCTGAGAGCAGAATAAAAGATGGAATGTAATGCCACGTAAGTCACCCAATAAATACAATAACTGACTGTATTATTCGTTTTCAAGTGTAACTCCATAAAATCTTCCCTTTCTTAATTTAGCTGAAGCTAAACAGGAACCCGGAGGTCTTGCTACAGAATTTAGATCCAACTTTCCACACTATAACACACGGCCTTGCCTATGCCTCTTCATGTCTCACTCCCCCTACTAGCTGAATTATAATCATATTTTAGTCTTCAAGGTATTTAAAACAGTTTGTAAGAAAGATATTTGGTAGACTAAGGGTCTGATCCTGCTCCCACTGAAATCAAGAGCAGAATTTCCACTGAGTTCAATGGGTGCAAGAACGGGACCTAAAGTTCTCTCTCTTTCTCTCTCTCTCTCTCTCTCAACCAGTCCCATCCTTCTTTTTGTTCCCTCTCTCTCTTTCTGTGATTCTCTATATTTTTAACTGACTGAACCATAAATGCCCTATGACTATCTTCAGAAAGAGCATGACTCAGGATCCGTACACTGGGCCAAATGCTAAAAGGGCAAATGCTAGTGACTTAAATAGGAGTCTTCCTGGAGTTAAAAATGAGGAAAGACTTCAGGATTCAGCCCACTGGTGGAAAGAGCTCATTTCCTGACAGCATTTCCTCCACAGATGTCAAGACAGTTTCACCAGACTACCGGCTTGCCTATATCAAGACAGCTGTAAAAGTCAGCTTCAGTCCACCTGCCAAAAAAGCAGCACTGCACCCAGTACTATATCTGCCTTTTCCTTTAGTGCTGGGCCGTGCCAGAATTTTTCAGTCTAGTTTCAGATACACAGTGCTCAGATAAATATTCTTAAAGATCAAACCTGCTGTCTGTAAGGAATGATAAATGTTTTAGAATAGAAGTATAGAATAAATGTTTTAGATAGAAGTATAGAATTACATGGTAGGAAATATGAAAATCTTACCCCATGCTCTAGCTAGCTGGGAACACTTTACTTCACTCCAGTATAAAATAGAATTTAACCTGTGTAGCTGAGCTATAGATAAAGCTTTTCAAATAAAAATTCAATTTTGCCACAGCGGTTTTGTGTGTTTTGAAGTGCTTTTTCCCACACAAAAATGTCTTATAGAGTTTAATAAAAATGTGATGCCATTTCTAGAAACTTTTTAAACCACCATGAAGAATCCCTGTTGTAGAATTCTATAGGATAGTTTTTTTAAAAAAAAAATCCTATACCCTGACTTTCAGAAGTGCCAAGCATCTGCAGCTCATATTAAGTTCAAGTTGGGTTGTGGGTGCTCGGCACTGCTGAAGTTGGACCTTTTACCTCTATTATACTATATAAAACTGTTTCATAATGGTTTTGCCATTGAGGATGTCAAGTTCTTTTTCAGGTCTGATCCTGATGAATGAGCATCTTTCCATCAACTTAAATGGGTTGTGAATCTGACCCTTAATAACACCATCAAAAATTATATTTAAAAAGTTCTTTTCTTAAAATTATTACTGAAAATAACAGCAACATTTCAAGCCAAACTACCACATATGTTACCCAGATCTACCTGTACTTTAACTTTGGTGCAGTATTTGGATACTGGGAAGAAATGTTTGTAATTCAAAGAAAAAGTGAAAGGTATGTTTACAGTCAAATCTAAAGAAAATCAGACAACAAGGACTCTGTCTGAACACTGGCATTTCTAGTAATCTAAACTACACTTTGTACAGTGTGTGACTGTGAAACCTATGTTTATTGCAAGCTAAGATTGGTTTAATCATACTGTGGGCAGAGTGAAGAGATTACAGCATGCCTGTAAGAGAGTCTTATGCCTCTAACTCTGTTATTGTCTGAGACAACTCACTCATGTATAAAAATGGTATAATTATGAAAAAACAAATATATTGGCTTGGCATTTGCAACAGTTCATCATGCTGGATGGCTAAAGTAGTGCCATTTTCCATCACTGAGACATGGCTGTGCGCTAGTTATTTTTACAGCATCTGGAATCTGATGTACAGAAGTCTGGATCAGAATCTATAGCACAGAACCAAGAAAGTTCTCTTCACTTTAAAGCCACTTTTCCTTATAGAAGTTTAGGGATGCTGAGTGTAAGGACTTGGAAACTAGAATCTGGGTCTGCAGAGCCTGGGGAGTCTCATGTTCCCACAGTGCCCCTGCAGAGGCACAGCTGGGAAGCACTGTGGAGAATGGGCACCGCAGGAAGTACCGCCCGCAATACCCAGAGTGACAGTACTCTGCAGCCCTCTGATTGGCCAAGTGCCCCTACTTAACCCCAGGGGTTGCTGTAGGAAGTCTTGCATAGACACAGAGAGCAGTGCACTGTGGTAGCAATCCCAATGTGCAACTGGTTGCAGGGTGCTTTGGGAAGACTTTACAATGCCTCATGGGGCAGGTACAGCAGGTTTCTGAATCCCACCCTTCCACAGGCATCCTACTAGATGGCCAACTGTTTTTCAACTGAAGCGTATGGGGAGGGGGAGAATGTGTGACAGGGAGTGAGTGGTGGAGAGACAAAGAGACAGTGTGTGTTGGAGGAATGTGTGAGGGAGTGGGGGGCGGGAATGTGTATGTGACAGAGACAGAGTGTATGTTCGGGAAGTGTGTGTGTTGGGGGAGAGTGAGTGTGTCAGCATGCTGCCTCTACGTTCAGACAGCCCCCGGAAGCAATCAGCCCTAAGGCAGGGGGAGGTACACCCCCAACATCAGCCCCCACCTCCTTACCTGGCTCTGCACAGCACAGCAGTCACACACACATCCACCCATGCCTGCCTCTGTGTTCTAGCATGGAAGAGAGAAGCATTCCACATTAACGATTTGCTCTTTGCTGTCAGAGCAGAGTAGCAAGTTCAGCTGTCAAAACTTCCCAGGGGAAGGGGCGCTTGCCTGCAGGGCAGCTGAGTTCAAAACCATGAGCATGTTACACGGTCATGGCAGGCATTGTGGGATACTGGGGGAGGCCACTTATGGCAATATAATGAACTGCAGTGTCTAAACTGACACTTTGTTGCTTTAAGTTTGCTGCAAAAAGCTTTATGCCTCTTATCGAGGTGGTTTTATTTTGTCGCTGAAACTAAAGAGTTTTGTCACCAAAAGTGTCATTGCAGTGTGTACACCTCCACTGTTTCATTGCCAAAAGCTGCCTCTTGGCAACAAAACTCTGCCCTGTAGACAAGGCCTCAGTACTGCCATTTTATTCCTCCCTTCCTACATTATTCTTCTTGTTCCTTGCGGGTCCATGGCCCAAACCCTGCAAAACTTCACCATTAGGACCATCAGACTATCTCTAATCTCCTAGCTGAGGCATTCATGAAGCTATCATGACAGAATCACATATTAAGGGTCAAGAATATTTCTGAGGTAAGCATGCTATAGAATTGTCAAAAGATTATCAGAAACAATCATCATGAAAACATAGAAATTACCACACTGGATCAGACCTGGGGTCCATCTAGTCTGGTATCCTGTCTCTGACAGTGGCCAGCACCGGATACTTTAGAGGGAAGTGTTGTCAGATATGGGATAATCTGTCTCGCGTAAAGGTCTCATCCTGATCTCCAATAATAAGAGATTGATTTCACTTCTGAAGCATGAGGCTTAATATCCTTCCAAAATGTTACCATTTAATTCTGGATTTATTTAAATTTATATTTTGTTTGGGGTTTTTGTTGTGGTTGTTGTTTTTTCAAAAAATAAGGTGTGAACAAAAAAACCCTAAAAAACAAAAAAGTAATAGGATGGGAAGTGAAGGAAAGAAAGGAAGCAGGGAGGGGAAAGGAGAACAACATCTTGGTTGCATCTGAAGAAGTGGGTTTTTTACCCACAAAAGCTTATGCCCAAATAAATCTGTTAGTCTTTAAGGTGCCACCGGACTCCTCATTGTTTTTGTGGATATAGACTAACACGGCTACCCCTCTGATATCTTGGTTTCCATCCACTAAGAATTAATCAAAGATTTCTAAAAAGTTGACCAAATCTTTTCAAATTTGTCTGAGGTCCCTCTCCTCCAAAACATTACCTGTTCTTTAGCTGCAAGTCAATCATGTTGCTGTGCCAACTGATAACTGGATATTTTTGGTATCCATAGCTATGTCAAGTTCCTTTTTGAATCGTCATATAAACAAAACAAAGGCTGGGAGGAGTTATGGGTTCCTGTGACAAGTTAAGAGCATATTTCCTGTACTGAAGAACTGTGGAGGGTTTTTGAAGTGTAACAATAGTTAAAGTCATGTTCCAGTGTTCAGTTTTAACTTGAGCTTTATTTTGTAAAAATCTCCTTGAAATGGCAAAAGCCAAAACATAAAACGAAAATGTTAAATGCTACTTGAATTTTGTGCTCTAATACAAACCTTTAACGGTGACCTCCGCAGTTTAAGTCAAAATAAGTTTCCAAATGTATGGAATGTGTGACATCAGATTTGCTGTTCTGTTGATATAAAAGCACATGACGTCACTGTTAAGGTTTTGTGTTAGATTGCAAGTATGATGAAGTTGGGGTCTGTAAAGTTTTTGGGTATCTGTTGGAAATGGAAGTGAAAGCCTTATGATGTGCTGGAGAATGCTATCAACAGTGCGATAGACAGTATGAAGGTGGAAAGAGATGCACAAGTCCCCTTCATTTCTTATTTCCCCACTTTTAAGATTTGGGGTGGATGGGGTTTGTCCTGATGTAACTTTTATACTCACTAAACATAATTTTTGTTTGCTAATAAATGCTAGGTACTACTTAGTATTTCTATCCTTTCAGAACTGGTGGTTCTATCTAGCCACGTTCTTACATTGAAACCCATGCCTTGTTTCTGAGCACAGCCAGAAGGAACATGGTTCTGGTATCTACTGTGGCATATTATCTTCTAAATAGATTGACCCACTCACTCCAGATCCAGCCTATAAAATTTCAAAGCCACACTTACACCAGTCAGTGAGACTCTAGATATCCTTGCCCAGCAGCAAAGGCATAGGATTAATTGAGCAATCTGAGTCAAGAATGGGGAAAGTGACAGGGGAGCCAAGTTCTTTAAAGAACTTCAGTGTTTTTCACTTCCTACGAGCATCACCTCAGTCTTGTCTAATGAGGTCAATGAGAGTTGCAGGTGCTCAGCATTTGTCCAGATTTGCCACTAAGTGAATGATGTAATATATTATAATAATGAAATTATTGTATGTGTACAATGATGAAGAAAAATTACATGATGCTGTGCATTTATCTGAAATAGTAGAAAAATTATGCCCCCATTCTGTGCAGCTGACAGGAGGCAGGCTCCCAGTCCAGAGCAGGTTGGCCAGGGGAGGCTCCATGGGTCAGGAAAGGAGGAGACAGGAGCAGCGGAGGAGCAGGGCGGTGGCAGGAGGGGCACCCTGTTCCAGAGGCATGCGGTAGCACACCCCTGAGCACAGCGCCCTGGTGTGTGATTAACGCTCATTAAAAAATATAAGGTGTTCATTTGTTTTGAGTTAATCATGTGCATTAACTGCAATTAATTGATAGCCCTAATTATTATTTTTGGTTACAAATATTTGCACTGTAAAAAAGATAAGTCAAAGCACGAAGGGGCATACAAGTGTTTTACGTATCTGGCAGGCAAATACCTTGCAACACTGGCTACAACAGTGCCATGTGAATGCCTGTTCTCACTTTCAGGTGACATTGTAAATAAGAAGCGGGCAGCATTAACTCCCGTAAATGTTAACAAGCTTGTTTATCTTAGTGATTGGCTGAACAAGGTGTAGAAATGAATGGACTTGTAAGCGCTCAAGTTTTACATTATTTTATTTTTGAGTGCAGTTATGCAAAAAAAATTCTACATTTGTAGAGTTTGAAAGTGAATCTCTTTCACAATAAAGAGATTACACTACAGTACTTGTAGGTGAATTGAACATTACTATTTCTTTTGTTTATCTTTTTTACAGTGCAAATATTGGTAATAAAAATAAGATAAAATGAGTACTGTACACTTTGTATTCTGTGTTGTAATTGAAATCAGTATATTTGAAAATGTACAAAAACATCCAAAAATATTTATAATAAATTGGTATTCTATTATTGTTTAAACTTTGATTAATTGTGACTAATTTTTTTAATCTAGTTGATTTATTTTGCATTAATCACTTCAGTTAAGTGCAATTAATTGACAGCCCTAATTTCCAAACATTCATAACTTGATCAAATCCACCAAGTTCTTTTGGAACAAGTCTTTTTACTGCTTCTTAGTGAAGCCTATTTCCAAATGAAATGCAAAATTTTAAACCTCAACGGTTTCAGCAGGAAACCTGTTTTTAAAAAAGTCATAGGAAAAACTGGAGTGGCAAAATATACTATTTTCCACTCTCCTTGGTCTCAAATACTGAACAACTTTTGCTCAAACTATCAAAAAAATTCACCTTCAGGCAGAGACCCAACATGTGCATATACCACTCTCTGCTAGCTATTCTTGTCTGCATATTTAAAGGACTATAAAAAATACACTAGGAATCTCAGAACGGTAGCTTTGCCAATGGTGATGACTGCTGCATTTTTCTGACTTTACAGTTTGATGGTAACCTTTAGCTACCGCTGGAAATGCAGTAAAAACTTGCTGTCTTTCTTTCAACCTGGATTAAACCATCACTTTCCATTTTAAATAAAAAGTCTCTTTAAATATTACGTTGTCTCACGCCTTTTGAGAATAGGATATTAGATACCTTTTTTGCAAACAGCATCAGCTCATAAAATCAAAACAGCTCTGTAATTTTTATTCTATCATGGCCCATGTATCCATCTGGAGCAATTACATTCTGCGCGCTGTAATGAGGATTATGATACTTGCATCATATTTAATTTTGGATTATGTCCTTTGGCATGAATGCAGTCTCTGCTGAGAATTGGGGCTACGCATTGTGAAAGACACTAAAATTAACTGATTCTGAGTTAGAAACAATAGCTGTAATGCAGTCTCACATTTTTAGAGGACTGCAATTAGTACCAGTATTGATACATTGTCTTGAGTCCAGCTCCCTTTTGCTGTCTCTCACTTCTTCTGTACTGTCAACAGGTAGAAAGCCCTTGATCTACAAGTTGCCCACAAAACTTCCAAACTGGTGGCCTCACGAATGGTCAGACACAGAGATGTGGAGCACTGGAACTCTGATCACAGTCATTGTGCATTGTGGGAATTCAGCATTTCTGGACAAATCACATCACTCATTTAATGGCCTGACCTGAGGTATCCGTATATGAAAACTTTGCCTAGTGTCTTTTATTACAGATACTATTTGGTTAGCAATGCAGGCACTGCGTCTCCTATGGATACTTCTCACGTAATCATACATACTTGCAGGAAAATTATAATATTATTGTAAAGTATTTTGACAGTATTCATATTTGTCCAGTACACAATATTAAAAGTGGACATTATTATTTAGCTATTCCATCTGCACCTCCAAACTTTATATGTGGAGAGTCCAATGAGTGTGAATAATATACCTGTATAAAGATATGATATACTTACTCCAGTTGACAATCTAATTGTCTGAACAGTATTTTGTAATATAATTGTAGACAATGTATTAAATCAAAATCTGGTTTTGATGTATTTAAAACATATCCATCTGTGTAGGTGGCTGAAAAGATATTTCTTGCACAGTTACTTTTTCTGTGTCATTCTGGTTTCTTTTGGATCCACTCCCTTTTTAGGTGAAATATTCTTCAGTTTGTTTACTGACTTTGATATCTGCCGGCAGTAGGAGTGAAGAGTGGTTTATTTATTCCTTTTTATTTTTTTTCTTTGGGCCAAATCATGAAGTTATTAGTAAATATTTGTTCAGTTCTCACTCAGGCGAAATTCCCATGGGCTTCAATAGGAATTGTGACTATGTAAAGCCCTCAGATTGGGCCCTTTGTTGGCATACAGTACAAAATTGTATATAAAAGTTACACCAAAGAGCTTTGTGAAGTTACTAGGAAACTTCATAGTGAATCACTGAAATGACTGAGTTCTCTCCTAGCTTTATTAAACAGACCTGGCCTTTCAGCCTTTGGACTGTGGATGTTATGCTTGTCTTTTCTATCCATCAGATTTGGCAAGCTCTGAAGTAAAGTTTGTATTAATTCACACACAAAAGCAAGTATTTAATTCCAAATATTTATAAACTGGAAAAGAGCGGTTGTAGCCATGTTGGTCCCAAAATATGAGAGAGACAAGGTAAGTGAGGTAATATATTTTATTGCATCAATTTCTGTTGGTGAAAGAAATAAGCTTTCGAGCTACACAGAGCTCTTCTACACAGGCCAGACCTGAAGAAGAGCTCTGTATATCTCAAAAGCTCATCTCTTTCACCAACAGAAGTTGGTCCAATAAAAGATATTACCTCAACCACCTTGTCAACCTGGAAAAGAAACATTTAAATTTCATACATTATTTTTTTTTCTTTTGTTAGGCTCAATCTGTCCTCAATTACTGGAAATACAAATAAATAGTAAGTCTGTTCCACACACTGTTATCTCTACAAAATAGTGTATTTCTTGAAGAAAGATGATTTATACAGAGCATTTTACAGACAGGATTCCTGTGGAGAAATGGGAAATTTTAATTTAATCTGTAATTTTATGAAAATTGTCTGACTCGGTTTACCCACTTACTCTTATATTGCTACCTACTTTCCAGAGTCACATGCTGGGAATGGGCGAATAAGCATTAAATGGACTGGCTGTGGGTCAGGTAGACATGTTGTTCATCATACCAGCCCAGACAAGCATCATCAACATGTGGTTACAGCTACCTTGGAGATACAATGGATACTAATGATCAGGGATCATTTGAATGGACAATTACCTGTCTGACCCAAGCCCTCCCCTATCTGAACCAAGGGAGTAGGGGTGGGGGTGCAGTATATGTGAAAACAGCATGGCTGGGACTTGAAACAAAGTACACAGATGTTAAGGGGCTTGTGCAAGAAATTTGCTCTCCCCATGGCAGAGGGAATCCCAATCTGGGACTACTGGGCGGCAGGGCCAGGGAGGCTGATTATGGGTGTACAGTCTCTCTACCAGGCCATTGCAAAGAGAGACCGTCCTAACCACTCAAGGGGAAGCTGAGAGATTAGATGAGTTATGTGTTTCTTTACCATTTTAACCCACTGTCCCTGACCGTTGTATTCCTGCATTTAACCTTCATCAATGCAACTTCAACCCTGATGAAGCTTCGAATGCCAAACTGAGGTCACAGAAAGTCACAAATAAACACCTTGTGAAAGACCCAACACAGAAAATCCCTGGCTTCGATCTCCCACAAAGCTCATGGGCAACCCTGAGCCACATGCGCACAAATCATGGCAGATGTGGATACTTGCTGCACAAATGGAAAATTAAAGACTCTCCAGTGTGCAGCTGTGGTCACCCAGTACAGACCATGAAACATATAACAACTCAATGGCCGATTCACAAATACAAAGGAGGCATCACAGCAATACACTCTGCTACTCCAGATGCAATTATCTGGCTTTATCATCTGAATGTAAAATTATAATTGTTGCTCTACATTTACATCAGCCATATGAAGAAGAAGAAGAAGAGCTTAAGAATTGCGGGGGCCTGTGCACTGACCCTCCACATTTGGATGAACATCACCCTATGAATAGGAAATTAAAACTTTGGATTCAGTCCTGTTCCCATTGATATTTACTGGAGTTTTGCCAGTGGCTTCAATGGAAATAATATTGGGCCCATTGTTTAAAATAATTCATGCAGAATCTTCCCATATACCTTTTTTTAAAATGAAATGTTCCCGTTAATATTCGCAGTTTGTTTGTAGTAAGTTATTCTACAATCAAAGCTGATCTCACAAGGAGGAAGGGGCAATAAATGAGCTAGTTAATATTGTTGTTACATCTATTTCCAGAATTTTTTGTTGTTTTTCCGACATAAATACATAATCCTATCATTAGAAAAAGTGCCAAAGTCTGTCTAGAAAGGTTGAGAAAGAAAACAGTAATTCATTGAGGTCAATGAGAAGCTAGAAACATGTCAATATGATTTTTTTCTGCATTGTCCTGCATCCAAACAAAAAAGGTGAAAAAACAGCAAGGGATGGCTCCCAATATAAATGCTGGGGGGGGAGAGCTTGTATTAAAAAAAACAAACAAGCTAAGAGGAGAAAATAAGATTAGATCTGTTACTTAATAACTTCTAAGAGTTGTGGAAAAATAAACCGAAACTACAGCATTTGCTGATACTTAAACATCCTCGGGAAGACAACACAGCTGAAACAATTTGTACCATCTTTTATTTAACTTATTTATTTATTGTATATATTTTTTCTTGGCTATAAATACACCTCTACCCGGATATAACGCTGTCCTCAGGAGCCAAAAAATCTTACCGCGTTATAGGTGAAACTGCGTTATATTGAACTTGCTTTGATCCACTGGAGCGCGCAGCCCCGCCCCCCTGGAGTACTGCTTTACCGTGTTATATTCGAATTCGTGCTATATCAGGTCGCATTATATCGGGGTAGAAGTGTATTTAGAATTATTCACCTCCTTCACGTTTTCATCCCCTTTACATTTGGACCTTATGTGCAAAGCCGCTTTGCTCATGAGAACTGGTGGCAAACACATGGCCAGATCCTTACTGGATGTATATTGGCATAAAACAGTGGACCCATGCTGATTTACCACCAGCTGAGGATCCAGCCCCAAGTATTTATATAAGAAATGATAGTGAAAAAGATTAGGCGTAATAAGGTATGTTTAAGAACTGCTTTTTATTAATCCAGTGTAAACTGGGATATTTATTTTTAAGAATAGTATAAAATCTGTAATGTAAATACTAAATAAAGTTATGTTTCCAGGGGAAATCCTGCCCCACCTTCATGGCAAACAGCACCCAAAAGGTGGTAAAATCAATGTAGTTCTATGGCATAGGGAAGGGCAGGATGAAAAGGGCCTACATACTGGGGGTCAGCACACCCTCACCAATACAGCTGTGCTCTGCAAGGCGCCATCCACTGCAGCATGGAGGGGCATAAGAGGGAAGGCCAGGGAAAAGGAGAGGCAGAATCAGGACATGGACAGTGGATCCACAATAATATGATCTACCTAACACGCTGGCTGGCATGGTATGCCAGCTACAGCCCCTGCACGGGTGCTTATTATTTGTCTAGTGTAGGAGGGGGAAATGCTGTTACCACAGAGCAATCCTGCAAGAAGCCCATATATTCAGTCTTTGTATAAGGGAGAGGATATGTCTCCAAGTATAGGGTTAATTCAAAGATCACTTACTTGTTTTTTCCATTGTGAATACTGGCACCAATTAATAGTATGGATAAGTTAGATATTTAAAACAACCCCAGTATTCTGGTTAAACATATAAGATAAACATATTACTTTATTTCAGACCTAACAAGTGAGTCTGCAGTCAGATTCTGTTTCCTCTGCTGAAGAGAGAAAACGAATTAAGCGGACAGTACCCCTCTAATGCTAATGACATCACTGAAAATGGAATTATTTTCAGTCTCCGCCCTGGTGGGATCCTATTGGTATACAACCAGCATGAAAGAGAGAATTCAACTATTTCTGATCTTTATCCGTTGATGCATTACTATGTCATACTACTGCATTATATCTTTATATTTCATTGTAATGTTATGCATAAATGTAACTCTTTAAAAGCTGGCTAGCTGAAGAAAGCACCTTCTGATTTTAAAAGACAACAAAACACTGAGATGTAAAAATTGGACCAATTTTACCTTTGGCATAAATGGGAGTAAATCCGCTAAAGTCAATGGAGTTGCACCTGCTTGCAACAGGGAAGAATATCACTAAAATTTACAAAAGTCGCCTCTGTTTAGGGGGCTTTCAATCTTTGAGTACCCCATTTTAGAGACCCAGGGTGCAGTACAGAATTTCATTTTATGTCTTTATGTCTGTAAAGAACCTCCCACACTCTTGGGTGTGGTGGTGGTGGCGGGGGGAAATGGAACGTAACAAAACACATAATACTAAAATCCATATCTTGAAGAGTTTACTGTCTGACTCCAGAAAAATATAATACCTGGGCAACAGTTAATGTGCAGAGACATTCTTAATGCCGATACAAGAAGTGTACATGAAATCCCTAGCGGGACTTGAAGGAGGAGCAAGTGTGCTTGGAAAGTGGAAGGCTATGTCGAGCATTGAGGCGGCATGAAAGAAGACATGAAACTAGGAGAAAGAGAAGGAGACTAAGGGAATAGTTCAGGAACAAGCTACACCAGGATTTGGAGAACAAGAAAAGGTGAAGGATGAAATGGGAACAATAAAGTAGACATAGTCGCAATTCTGCTGAGCCGTGAAGATGAACTTGAATAAAAAGCAGAAAGGAATGAAGGAGACATAGTCAGCAGAGAGAAGGGGGAGAGCTTAGCAGCTTCATTTTAGAAATGCTAAAGGTGTGATGAGAGAGAAGATACTGCTGTAGTCAGAGCAAAGAATGAGTAGAGCGCAGACTACAGCTTTAGCACAAGTAATTGCTGGAATTCTAGAGATGAAACCTAGGATAGTATATGACTTAAGAGACTAGGGTGGTTTCTTCAGCAGGAATAGAGAAGGAGGGAAAGAAGAGAGTTTCGGTAGAAGAAGAAAGAGGTGAGTTTTGGATACGTGTTTGAAATGTGAGACATACATGAGGCGATAATGGAAAACATGGAAATAAAGGAGATGGGGACACTGTCATAGTTCAGGGCAACTGCACCTATGTTCCCCCTCTGTGGTCCAGCAAGGGCATGCCCTGTAGGTTGCCAGCTCCCTGGTCATCACTTCTCTTGGGAGGCAACACGTCTCTCTCTCTCCTGACCAGGTATTTCCAGGCTGCACAGTTCCCTGCCTAAACTGTGAATTCCCCAACAAAGTCAGCCTGCCTAAACAAGCCCCTTTACTTTTCTTCTCAGATATGGCAAACAGTGTAATTGCCTCAGTTGAGTTAGCAAACAGCACTTTCTACACAAGCACATTTATTCTTAAGGTGAAAGCATTACAGAGAAAAAATATTAAAGCAACGGAAGAACCTATATACATGCTAATAAGCTGACCAGAGATCACCCCAGCTCCAACAAGGGCTTTGGCCAGTGAGCAATCATTCAAACGCCACTAAGGGGGTTTACAGTGGTCACTAATTCATAACAGCTGTTAGCTCAGAACAAGCACGTAAACTAGATCAAGTCCTTCCAAACCTTCCCAGGAAGGATTGTGGCCCTCTTGGACAGAAGGTCCTGTCCATGTGTTGGATCAGAAAGAAGGCACTGAGGCAGGTTTAACTCAGACTATTTAACCAAAAGTCCTTTTTTTATCTTTTGGTTCCTGGACAATCCAGCTTGAATCTGTATATGTGAGCCTCTCTCCAGGGGGTGGTAGCTCTATGGAGGTGTTATGTCCTGAGTGAATTTGCCGAATCAGCCCCTTCGTTCCTGGAGGGCTAAGGTCCTCCTGCCCCATGGAATTAGATACAATCCCTGGCCCGCAATGTTACATTAACTTAATTTAATACATTTTTACTTAATTCAGTAAGGTTTGTCCAGGATATTTCAGGAAATTTCCCCATCTGACATAGGCATCATCTGCAAAGATGAGATAGGTGAACCCATGGGGTCAAATGAGATCATGCAAGGAGAGCATGTAAAGGGAGAACATGGAAGAGAAGACTGCTAAGGAGAGAACCCTGGGAGACTCTGACAAAGGACAGAGAAACCCTGGAAAGGAATGTTGGAGTGATCAATGAGATAAAAGGAGATTCAGGCCTGTACAAAGCCATCAAAATGCCCACAGAGGAACAAATATGGAGAAAGTAGTGATCATGTGTGTCAAAGACAGCAAATACATCATGCTTAATGAGGCTGATAGCCTTGGCTTGAAAGAGATCATTAATGATTGGTTTCTCTCCTGCTCATCTCCAATGCAGAATAGCTCATTGCAGAAGTCAACCCTTTATTTAAACACCTGGAAGTACAAGATACCCTTTTGGTCTTTGGCATATTTTAAAAGGGGGAGAAGTACCCTAAATCAGCAAGCCTTTACAATGTAGACATAAATCAGTGTTATCACAGAATCTCAGAGTTGGAAGGGACCTCAGGAGGTCATCTAGTCCAACCCCCTGCTCAAAGCAGGACCAATCCCCAATTTTTGGCTCACATCCCTAAATGGCCCCCTCAGGGATTGCACTCACAACCCTCGGTTTAGCAGGCCAATTCTCAAACCACTGAGCGATTCCTCCCCCCTATGAGAGGGGCCATGGAGCACCGCTTTGTCCTGAAAAGCTATTAAAAAATTGAGCGGTAGTAATTAAAGAACCATTGCAAAAGACCTATTCAGCACCTGCAGGAGAGGGCCATACTAATGCAACATCTACACTCATTTGCCTGAGAGATGGCAGGTCCCTGTCTAAATTCCTTCTCTTCACCTGGCTGAGGAACACTTGAACTGTGGTCTCCTGCATTCTGGGTGAGTAAACGAATCACTGGATTAAAGAAGGGTGCACTATGGAGGACTGTGGAAATCCTGCCCCAAGGGCAGGAGTTTGCCCAGGACTAAGACTGGCAGGAGAACTGGAGAGAGGCTGCACTTAGAGAGGCCCAGGGGATGAAGCAAGATTGGTAGAGATTATCTGTTTGAAGGGCGCTGAGAAAACCAAGAGAGAACTGGAGCCTGAACCCCTACATTGAGTAAAGATGGATTTGAGCCTGGAAGGGATAGAAGAGTTGTTGATTTTGTGAAGACTTAATAAATGAAACCATGGGGGTAGGGCAAGAATGTTTAAAACATCTGGGCATGTATAAATGGACTGGAGAACCAAGAAGAGGAGCTCAGGGGAGTGATTTTAGTGCCATAGCATGGAATGGCATGCTCTGGGACTGCACTTGCAACAGTAATTAATTAAACTGGCCAGTTCATTACCATACTAATTTGCTTGTATATTATATCCCCAACCTGTTGTCTTTCTTTGTCTTTTATACCACAAGCTGTGTAGTGCAAAGAATGTTTGTACAGTACCTAACATAATGGGGTCCCAATTCTGAATGGGACATTTGAGTGTTATTATAATACTTTTTAATAACAGGAAAAGAAACAATATGAAATCTTACAATACTGTGGTGCAGAATGTTAATACACTTCTCAGTGTTTCTTCTTTCACCAAATTTGTGTGATAACTTGTGCTCAATGTCTTTCAGCAGGCTTCCCCATAACAAAATTACCAAAAAGCTTCTTAAATTCTTTACGGAAAAGAGAAAATATGATCAAGCTCCATCCCAAGGAAGCAAATTTCAACTATTCACATGTACAAAAAGAGTAAAATGGGGGTATCTGTTGGAGACAGGTATGCTCTAATGGACCTACATTTTATTGAGCTCCATATTTCCATTCAGGATAAAGAAACCACAGGCAGGATATTTCTTGCTAGTTGTTTAACAGCAGATGAAATTTCAAATCAATAAATACCATATGGCTTGATCCATCATGGCATTATTCCAATTCTGGGCTTGTGTAATTCCATTTAAATGAATAGATTTACACTAATATAAACCAAAGTAATTCTCTGTTGAGTCTGGCACCATATTTTTTTATTATGGTATGATGCTTTAGGAGTATTCTTATGACTATTATTGCATTCTTCATACATTAATAGGGTCAGAACTGCAAAGAAAAGCCTACCATAAGAAATTATAGCAAGAGAAATGTTTGTACAGCCTATTCTAGCTAGGTCTGTCTACATACCAGTGCAGTTCTGTCACCCAGGTATTTATAACTGTAGACAAACTCTTCAGCAAATGTATATAGAGACTTTAATCTTATTTTGTAAATTCCAGTTATTTCACTTTTAGTGTAGTTATACAAATTATAACCCTACTTTTCAACGCTGATGCAAAACTTACAGGAGCAGATCATCAGGAGGTATAAAATTGTCATAGCTCTATTGATTTCAATGTAGCTATGATTGTTTACACCTGCTGAGAATCTGCCCCTCAATTCCTGTTTCTATTTATGTCCTTCATTTCAACAGCATCTGACAGCTTTCCAAACATTCATTAATTTATCCTTGCATCATCGCAATGAGGTCAGGAACTATTATTCCCATTTCATACATGCAAAACTGATGCACAGAGAGCCTCATTCTCATTTACACTAAAGACCCTTTTCTCTGCTCTAGCAGCATAAATTTATGACCACTTGAAGAGCATGTCTACACTTACCTCTGGAGCGATCGATCCAGCGGGGGTCAATTTATCGCATCTAGTGAAGACGCGATAAATTGACCGCCAAGCGTTCTCCCGTCGACTCCGGTACTCCACCGGAACGAGAAGCGTAGGTGGAGTCGACAGGGGAGCGTCAGCAGTCAACCTACTGCAGTAAAGACACCGCGGTAAGTAGCTCTAAGTACGTTGACTTCAGCTATGCTGCTTTCTTAGCTGAAGTTGCGTAACTTAGACCAACTTAGCTCACCCCTCTTCCCCCAGTGTAGACCAGACCTAAGGCCCCTCTATTTTACTCTCACTTTAAGGGCTCTGTACACTGTTAGAGCAGTGTAAAGGGGCTTTAGTGTAAATGAAAATCAGGCCAAGAGAGAATAAGTGACTTGTCCAAGATCAGAGAAAAATTATGCAGAGTCAGGAATTGAACCTTGGTGTCCTGATTTCCACAGAGGGGTACAGTCTCTGCCCCCAAACAATAAATCTAATAGATTCTATTGTCTGTTTTCACTTCAGTTCTCTTGGCATTTTCTCACAGAACCAAATTTATGTCTGGCTTTCATCCATGCACTGTTGAAAAATAATTTCTGTACACTTAAATTCTATTAAGAGTTTTTTGACTGAGATAATGAAAATCATCAAGAGGTATCTAATTTGAATTCACCACAGAGCATTGCGGTTGCAATATTTGAGTAACTGAAAAATCCATTTAGCATTGTTATAATTTATTTTACTTTCACGTTTTAAGCAATAAAACTTGATGGACTGAATTACGGTGCAATAATTCACACTGAGCGCAGTATTGTCTGCCTTCTATGCAACTAGTGTGAGTTCCCATAATAAACATTGGAGAAGCTTATTGTATTTTTTCTTTATTTGTATTTAAACATGTAATATTTTTTGAATACCATCCCAATAACCCAAAAATGTACCTATTGTACTAGCTTTCAGAGAGAAGTCAGCAGGGGTTTACAAATGAAGTAGTATGATCAGTGAGGCCAGGATTTCCTACTTGGTGAAGCCAAGAGGAGTTTTGCCATTGACTTTAATGGGGCTAGGATTTCACACCAGTCTCTGCTGCACTTCCAAAGAGGTGATGTTGGAACAACCCTAGCCAGGTCTCAATCTTGCACGCGTCCTTTTTATGGCTATAGGTATGCTTTTAGATGTTAAACTGTGTTACCTATGGGTGATCTTCTAGCATTGGACACCACCAAAGTATCAATGCTGACTTAGATCGATCTTCTATATTTGATACCACTGACCTTAAGATTTTTTTTTCTTATTCATCTGCAGGATTTTGTGGGAAAAGACAGGTGAGGCATCTAGTAGATGTTCAGAATCCCTGTCTTTCTGATAGGATGGCATTGTACAGACAAAGTGGTAAGTCAGCTTTATTATAGCTATGGTGCCGAATGGGCAACCTGCATAGTATTGCAATTAATGTCTCTCTTGCTTGTAGTTAACCCCTCCAGAGTATTGCTGAATCAGTGCTGCATACTATTTTCTGTTGAACACTTGTGAATGCTTCAGTGTCAAAATAAAGTGTATGGGAGAGGAAGAAACAAGGTTGATAGCCACTTCATCCTAAATAATTGGTGATGATTGTTGTTGTTTCTGGTAACTTAGAAATCTTTTACAGTTGTAAGAAATAGATGGGGAGAGGTGTGCAGATGAAACATACAATGCTATTGTGGGTTATGGAACCAGAGAACCAGCTTGACCACATGATGTAAGGTGACAGAGTCTAAAATATAAGTACTGTACTTGTTCTGAGAGTGGTGGTGGGTAGTTTTCAACTGTTTATTGCTCTTGTACATGTTTTGCCCATTAAATTCTTACTCTTGCCTTTTCTCTCTGGATTCACAGGTAATAGACAGAGATGAACAAGGTGATCATCCAGTTTTCCAGGACATAACTAGCTGGAAATGCTACTATCTCTTCCTTTGCTTCACAAATTCTGAACAAAGTCCTTGTGGGCTAAAACCAAGTTAGGCTAGTCATTGTGGGCCAGGTCCAATGGAAAAGTGGAATGCCCAGATATGTAGGGAAGGGAAGAGAGAGTGCAGTTTCTGTGTAGCAGGAGAAGGTCTCTGTTCATCTGATCAACCAGAAAGAGGGATTATTTGAGGTTCCAGTGGATATGAGTTAAGGTAAGGTTTTGCCAGGTTGAAAGGTGGCTGACAATCCTATTCCTATTCCTGCCCAATTTCACCCTCACCCAATGGGAATTCTCAGCTTATCTGTCATTTACACAAGTATAAATAAAGTAGTTCACATAAAGAAAAATGAATTACCCTGGGGTAAGTGAAAATAGAATCTAGCCCTAACAGGTATATATTTGAAGGGACTGGGGGAGGGAACATTTTTTCCTTTGTGGGTTATGTGTGCTATATGCCTTGGAGATGGGGAGGGATTCTGCTGTGTGTTTCAGACATTTAAAGTCAATGTGTATGTGAACTCTCTACTTATTCACAGTATCCCAGCAGCCAGCCTTCAAAATCTTGAGACTGTAAAGTGATCTGGTTCTGGTCAGTTTACTAGGAAACATTCCTGATTACAAACCTAAGCTTCATGGCTGTCAAGAGCTACTGAATTATTTCTCTTTTTCCATTACCTTAGCCTGAGCTTGACAGCAATAGCTGTCCAGAGTAAATCTCTTCATAATGTAAATCTAGGGCTCTATTCAGCCTCTGGTAGGGATTCAGTTGTAGAGATTTGTGTCAAATTCTGATTCATTAACCAAAAAAAAACACCTGATTCTACACCTTGTGTAGTCACTTGTATTTGTGCAAAATGTAATGATGTAAGCAGAGTCAGGATGAGCTCCACCCTGACATCTGGTGGTGAGTTGTGGAAAAGAACTTCAGGGGCTGATCTCATTTGCATAGGCACCCCGCCTAGCATGAGCCCATAGCTGTCCAAATGGTCACTTTGGCTGCTGTGGGATCCCCAGTGTCTCTGTTATTGGGGCAGGAAGAATAAATTGTAATTATCCTGATTATGTGAATCAAGGACAGTGGAACTGTACTTGGCCTTTTGTTATGATGGAGGGACTCGCCATCAACTAAGTAGCACTCGCTAGGCAAGGGACATGGGTTCCAAAATGTTGTGAATTGAGAGAGGCTGGGGGAGGTATTAATACCTGGGGGTATGGGGCTCTCGGTGGGTGTGGGATAATTGCACTTCCTTCTCTTTCTACTATGGAATGTAAGAGCTAATTTTGATTCTATTAAGAGTCTAGTTACAGACTGCTGAGCTGAATTCACTTTGGGCCAATGGTGTATCAGCATTGAGGCTCCCCTACTACAGGCTGAAATCACAAAAGAGCTAAACTTACTAAGAGCTGAAATCGCTCAGTGTTGTGTTAAGTAGTGGGGGAGCCTGAAGATATAGCCTGGAGCAGTTTGTAGGACAGCTGGCGGAGCAGAGCAGCTCTTGGAGCAGAGTAGAGCGGCTTGTGGGACGGCTGGCAGAGCAGAGCGGCTGGTGGAGTGGAGCAGTTTGTGGGATGGCTGGAGCAGCTCATGGGGCGCAGCTGGCAGAGAGGAGTGATTCGTGGGATGGCTGGTGGAGCAGAGCCCCATGGAGAGGTGGGGCAATTGGCTTTGGACCACGTAAGGTGCCCCTTAACCCCCCCACCCCATCTCCACCCAGGTTGGGAGGTAAAACTCTGCAGATAAACTTTCAAGCTCTGGTGCTGCACTGACCAGGGACAGAGACTTTTGGGTTGTTGGACTTTTGGGACTTTGGGTGACTTTGGATTGCTGGACTCAAGAACCAAAGGGAAAGGACATGCCCCAAATTGCTTGCGGTGGGGTTTTTTTGCTCATGGGTTGTGTTATGAATCCTGTTGGTGGTGTTTCCCCAACATAATGCCACATTGTTTCTCTCTGTTATTAAAAGGCTTTTGCTACACTCAGCCTCTGTGCTTGTGAGAGGGGAAGTATTGCCTCTGAGAGGTGCCCAGCAGGGGTGGTATATATTTGTCCCAGGTCACTGGGAGGGGGCTCAAGCCGGTTTTGCATTGTGTATTGGAATAGAACCCCTAGATACTGAACCCGACTCTTGTTGCTGCCAACTCTGACGGGCAGAAGGGTTACAATACAATATGGGTGAAAAATTCTATCAAATATGAATGAAAGCATTTTACACTCACTCTTCCTAGGTGTAAATGGCCCCATAATCTGTTAAAAAAACAAAGATTATCTATAGCATCCAAAGTGGGATGGGGGTGGTAGGAATTGAGGCAGTGTGTGACATCCCCTCTCTTCTTCCTACTAAAAGCTGGGAACACTTCAGTTAACTTTTACTTGCTAGAAACAATCAAACCACTAGTTAAATTATAATATACATGCAAAAGGTTGTTTAAAACAAACTTTTTATTTAAAAATAAAACTTACTGCATCTCATTTCTTTGCCTACTCTCCTATTTTCTTCTATATATTGTCCATTGTCCTTGCTTTCCTCTAACTTTTCTCTACACTCCTCTCCTATTTGCCTGTCTTACACTACGAAATTAGGTTGAATTTATAGAAGTCGGTTTTTAGAAATCGTTTTTATATATTCGAGTATGTGTATCCCCACAGAAAATGCTCTAAGTGCATTAACTCGGCGGAGTGCTTCCACAGTACCGAAGCAAGCGTCGACTTCTGGAGCGTTGCACTGTGGGTAGCTATCCCACAGTTCCCGCAGTCTCCGCTGCCCATTGGAATTCTGGGTTGAGATCCCAATGCCTGATGGGGCTAAAATACTGTCGCGGGTGGTTCTGGGTACATATTGTCAGGCCCCCGTTCCCTCCCTCCCTCCGTGAAAGCAGCAGCAGACAATCGTTTCGCGCCTTTTTTCTTGAGTTACTTGTGCAGACGCCATACCACGGCAAGCATGGAGCCCGCTCAGGTAACAGTCACCGTATGTCTCCTGGGTGCTGGCAGACATGGTACTGCATCGCTACACAGCAGCAGCAACCCCTTGCCTTGTGGTAGCAGACGGTGCAGTAGGACTGGTAGCCGTCATCGTCATGTCCAAGGTACTCCTGGTTGCCTCTGTGAGGTCGATCAGGAGTGCCTGGGCAGACATGGGCGCAGGGACTAAATTTGAATTGACTTGACCAGGTCATTCTCTTTAGTCCTGCAGTCAGTCCTATTGAACCATCTTATGGTGAGCAGGCAGGCAATATGGATTGCTAGCAGTCCTACTGTACCATCTTCTGCCGAGCAGCCATGAGATGTGGATGGCTTGCAGTCCTTCTGCACCGTCTGCTGCCAGCCAAAGATGTAAAAGATAGATGGAGTGGATCAAAACAAGAAATAGACCAGATTTGTTTTGTACTCATTTGCTTCCCCCCCCGCCCCCCGTCTAGGGGACTCATTCCTCTAGGTCACGCTGCAGTCACTCACAGAGAAGGTGCAGCGAGGTAAATCTAGCCATGTAACAATCAGAGCCCAGACCAACCTGCTTGTTCCAATAAGAACAATTACTTAGGTGCACCATTTCTTATTGGAACCCTCCGTGAAGTCCTGCCTGAAATACTCATTGATGTAAAGCCACCCCCTTTGTTGATTTTAATTCCCTGTAAGCCAACCCTGTAAGCCATGTCGTCAGTCGCCCCTCCCTCCGACAGAGCAACGGCAGACAATCATTCCGCACCTTTTTTCTGTGCGGACGACATACCAAGGCAAGCATGGAGGCCGCTCAGCTCACTTTGGCAATTAGGAGCACATTAAACACCACACGCATTATCCAGCAGTATATGCAGCACCAGAACCTGGCAGAGCGATACCGGGCGAGGAGGCGACGTCAGTGCGGTCGCGTGAGTGATCAGGACATGGACACAGATTTCTCTGAAAGCATGGGCCCTGCCAATGCATGCATCATGGTGCTAATGGGGCAGGTTCATGCTGTGGAACGCCGATTCTGGGCTCGGGAAACAAGCAGAGACTGATGGGACCACATAGTGTTGCAGGTCTGGGACGATTCCCAGTGGCTGCGAAACTTTCGCATGCGTAAGGGCACTTTCACGGAACTTTGTGACTTGCTTTCCCCTGCCCTGAAGCACATGAATACCAAGATGAGAGCAGCCCGCACAGCTGAGAAGCGAGTGGCAATAGCCCTGTGGAAGCTTGCAACACCAGACAGCTACTGGTCAGTCGGGAATTTGGAGTGGGCAAATCTACTGTGGGGGCTGCTGTGATGCAAGTAGCCAACACAATCAAAGATCTGCTGATATCAAGGGTAGTGACCCTGGGAAATGTGCAGGTCATAGTGGATGGCTTTGCTGCAATGGGATTCCCTAACTGTGGTGGGGCCATAGACGGAACCCACATCCCTATCTTGGCACCGGAGCATCAAGCCGGCGAGTACATAAACCGCAAGGGGTACTTTTCAATAGTGCTGCAAGCTCTGGTGGATCACAAGGGACGTTTCACCAACATCAACGTGGGATGGCGGGAAAGGTACATGACGCTCGCATCTTCAGGAACTCTGGTCTGTTTCAAAAGCTGCAGGAAGGGACTTTATTCCCAGACCAGAAAATAGCTGTTGGGGATGTTGAAATGCTTATAGTTATCCTTGGGGACCCAGCCTACCCCTTACTGGCTCATGAAGCCGTACACAGGCAGCCTGGACAGTAGTCAGGAGCTGTTCAACTACAGGCTGAGCAAGTGCAAAATGGTGGTAGAATATGCATTTGGATGTTTAAAGGCGCGCTGGCGCAGTTTACTGACTCGCTTAGACCTCAGCGAAACCAATATCCCCACTGTTATTACTGCTTGCTGTGCGCTCCACAATATCTGTGAGAGTAAGGGGGAGACGTTTATGGTGGGGTGGGAGGTTGAGGCAAATCGCCTGGCTGCTGGTTATGCGCAGCCAGACACAAGGGCGGTTAGAAGAGCACAGGAGGGCGCGGTACGCATCAGAGAATCTTTGAAAACCAGTTTCATGACTGGCCAGGCTACGGTATGAAAGTTCTGTTTGTTTCTCCTTGATGAAACCCCCCGCCCCCTGGTTCACTCTACTTCCCTGTAAGCTAACCACCCTCCCCTCCTCCCTTCGATCACCGCTTGCAGAGGCAATAAAGTCATTGTTGCTTCACATTCATGCATTCTTTATTCATTCATCACACAAATAGGCGGATGACTACCAAGGTAGCCCAGGTGGGATGGTGGAGGAGGGAAGGAAAATGCCACACAGCACTTTAAAAATTTACAACTTTAAATTTTATTAAATGCCAGCCTTCTGTTTTTTGGGCAATCCTCTGTGGTGGAGTGGCTGGTTGGCCGGAGGCTCCCCCACCGCGTTCTTGGGCGTGTGGGTGTGGAGGCTATGGAACTTGGGGAGGAGGGCGGTTGGTTACACAGGGGCTGTAGTGGCAGTCTGTGCTCCAGCTGCCTTTGCTGCAGCTCAACCATACACTGGAGCATACTGGTTTGATCCTCCAGCAGCCTCAGCATTGAATCCTGCCTCCTCTCATCACGCTGCCGCCACATTTGAGCTTCAGCCCTGTCTTCAGCCCACCACTTACTCTCTCTCTACTCACCTCTCCTACCGGTCATTTTGTGCTTTCCTGCACTCTGACATTATTTGCCTCCACGCATTCGTCTGTGCTCTGTCAGTGTGGGAGGACAGCATGAGCTCAGAGAACATTTCATCACGAGTGCGTTTTTTTTCTTTCTAATCTTCACTAGCCTCTGGGAAGGAGAAGATCCTGTGATCATTGAAACACATGCAGCTGGTGGAGGAAAAAAAAAGGGACAGCGGTATTTAAAAAGACACATTTTATAAAACAGTGGTTACACTCTTTCAGGGTAAACCTTGCTGTTAACATTACATACATAGCACATGTGCTTTCGTTACAAGGTCGCATTTTGCCTCCCCCCACCGCGTGGCTACCCCCTCAACCCACCCCCCTCCCCGTGGCTAACAGCGGGGAACATTTCTGTTCAGCCACAGGCAAACAGCCCAGCAGGAACGGGCACCTCTGAGTGTCCCCTGAAGAAAAGCACCCTATTTCAACCAGGTGACCATGAATGATATCTCACTCTCCTGAGAATAACACAGAAAGATAAAGAACGGATGTTGTTTGAACGCCAGCAAACATACACTGCAATGCTTTGTTGTACAATGATTCCCGAGTACATGTTACTGGTCTGGAGTGGTAAAGTGTCCTACCGTGGAGGACGCAATAAGGCTGCCCTCCCCAGAAACCTTTTGCAAAGGCTTTGGGAGTACATCCAGGAGAGCCGTGAATGCCAGCGCAAATTAATCCTTTCACATGTTTGCTTTTAAACCATGTATAGTATTTTAAAAGGTACATTCACCGGAGGACCCTTCTCCACCTGCCGGGTCCGGGAGGCAGCCTTGGGTGGGTTCGGGGGGTACTGGCTCCAGGTCCAGGGTGAGAAACAGTTCCTGGCTGTCGGGAAAACCGGTTTCTCCGCTTGCTTGCTGTGAGCTATCTACAACCTCATCATCATCATCATCTTCTTCGTCCCCAAAACCTGCTTCCGTGTTGCCTCCATCTCCATTGAAGGAGTCAAACAACACGGCTGGGGTAGTGGTGGCTGAACCCCCTAAAATGGCATGCATCTCATCATAGAAGCGGCATGTTTGGGGCTCTAACCCGGAGCGGCCGTTCGCCTCTCTGGTTTTCTGGTAGGCTTGCCTCAGCTCCTTAAGTTTCACGCGGCACTGCTTCGGGTCCCTGTTATGGCCTCTGTCCTTCATGGCCTGGGAGATTTTGACAAAGGTTTTGGCATTTCGAAAACTGGAACGGAGTTCTGATAGCACGGATTCCTCTCCCGATACAGCGATCAGATCCCGTACCTCCCGTTCAGTCCATGCTGGAGCTCTTTTGCGATTCTGGGACTCCATTCATGGTCACCTCTGCTGATGAGCTCTGCATGGTCACCTCTGCTGATGAGCTCTTCATGGTCACCTGCAGCTTGCCACGCTGGCCAAACAGGAAATGAGATTCAAAAGTTCGCGGTTCTTTTCCTGTCTACTTGGCCAGTGCATCTGAGTTGAGAGTGCTGTCCAGAGCGGTCACAATGGAGCACTCTGGGATAGCTCCCGGAGGCCAATACCGTCGAATTGTGTCCACAGTACCCCAAATTCGACCCGGCAAGGCCGATTTAAGCGCTAATCCACTTGTCAGGGGTGGAGTAAGGAAATCGATTTTAAGAGCCCTTTAAGTCGAAAAAAAGGGCTTCATCGTGTGGACAGGTGCAGGTTTACATCGATTTAACGCTGCTAAATTCGACCTAAAGTCCTAGTGTAGACCAGGGCTTAGGGTATGTCTACACAAAAACATTAGGTCGATTTTATTTAAGTCATCATTGAGCCTCCAATTTAAGCAAGTCGATTTTGCATGTCCCCACTATGCTCATTGTGTCGGTGGTGCGCAGCCTGCAGGCCGCAGTTTTCCTAACCCTGAGCTATGGGATGATGAGCAGTGGCTGCAGAACTTTCAAATGTGCAAGGCCACTTTCATGGAACTGTGCGAAGAGCTTTTCCCAGCCCTGAAGCACAGCGATACTAAAATGACAACTGCGGTGACAGTTGAGAAGTGAGGGGAGATAGCCCTGTGGAAGCTTGCAATGCCAGACTGCTACTGGTCAGTGGGGAATCAATTCAGAGTGGGTAAATCTACCGTGGGATCTGCTGTGATCCAAGTTGCCAGGGCAGTCAATAGACTTCTGCTAAGAAGTGTAGTGACTCTGGGCAACATGCAGAACATAGTGGATGGTTTTGCTGCGATGGGGTTCCCTAACTGCGGTGGGGCGATAGATGGGATGCATATTCCTATCTTGGCACCAGACCACCTTGCCAAAGAGTACATAAACCAAAAAGCGTACTTCTCAATGGTGTGGCAAGTGCTGGTGGATCACAGGGACCGTTTCACCGACATCAACGTGGGATGGTCGGGAAAGGTGCATGACTGTTCAGAAAGCTGCAAGCAAGGATGTTCTTTCCAAACTGCAAAATAATGGTTGGTGATGTTGAAATGCCAATCATGATCCTGGGAGACCCAGCCTACCCCTTGCTCCCATGGCTCATGAAGCTGTACACAGGCAGCCTGGACAGCAGTAAGGAGCTGTTAAACCATAGGCTGAGCAAATGCAGAATGGTGGTGGAATGTGCCTTTGGACATTTAAAAGCTCGCTGGCATAGTTTGCTTACTAGGTTAGACCTCAGTGAAAGCAATATCCCTATTGTTGTTGCTGCCTGCTGTGTGCTCCATAATATCTATGAAACAAAGGAAGAAAAGTTTCCAGTGGGGTGGGGGGCAGAAGCAGATAGCGTGGCAGCAAATTTTGAGCACCCAGACACCAGGGCAATAAGACGAGCACATTGAGGTGCACTGCATCTCTGTGAGGCTTTGAAAACTAGTTTCATCAATGACCCACAGTAATGTGACACTTAAGTGTGTTCCTTACCAAGCTATCCCCTTCATTGCATGTACTCCCCTATACACTACACCACCACTAACCACAGTGTGCTGAATGAATAAAGAGCCTTTTCTCCTCAACCCACTTATTTTTATTATGCTCACAAACACTGAGAGACAGCAAAGAAAAGTAAGATAAAACTTGGGGGAAAGTGCGGGAGAAACAAGGACAGCTTGCTTACAGTTGCACCGCAGTAACAATCAAAGGTGTGGGAATGGGCGCTTTCTGGTCTTTGCACTCTCCCCTGGAGTTGAGTGCAAGGGATACCGGACTCCCCCAATCCCCTCCTCCCCCATCCTAGGACATCTGGGAGAGGAGGATGTGGAACTTGGCGACAATGGCAGCAGGTTCAGTGCAGACTGCAGTGGGACTCTAACATCCAGTTGCCTTTCTTGAACCTCAGCCAGACGCCTCAACATGTCTGTTTGCTCCCTCATAATCCACACCATCTCATCCTGCGTGTCACACTCATGTTCCCTGCATGCTCTTCTGTCCTCGCGGTCATTGTGCAGGCTGTCGGACAGTGTAATCCTCCATGCGCTGAGCTCCATCTTGTCACTCTCGGAGGCACGCATTAACTCATTGAACATATCCTCCCAAGACTTCTTTTTCCGCCTTCTGATCTAGGAAAGTCTCTGTCTCAGTGTGGAGGATGCGCCTATGGACAAGGTTTCAGCTGCAAAGAATACAAAGCACAAGGGTAGCATTGACAGTCAGGTGCAAGGTTAAATCTTTTCATAAAAGAAACACCCCTCAATGCACTTCCCTGTAAACCACAACGTAAGCAGAAACGCTGGCTATTGCAAGAGTGGGTTTGCTGTTACAGCCACAGTGAGTAAGGCTACAAGGCATGGGCAAGAAGCCTTGTGCTGCAGCTTTTGTTAAAACATCCTTGGGATCAATGGTTCCAACCTCAGCACAGCCCCCTTTCCCATAGCAACCTGGATGGTGCTTGTGGGCAGGCACCAGCGTAAAGCCCCGCAAATAGTTTGATTGTTACAAAAGTGGCACCGTGTTGGGGTGGAAGGGAGATGAACAGGAAGCCCTGCCCCACTCCTTCTTTAAATGCTGGTTGCAATATGGGGTTATCCCTTCCAACCACAACCAGGGCACACTCGGGAAAGCATGGTTTTGTGATCCAGAATTCATCAAATGGGGCGGATTTCTTATTGAATTGCTTGCAGTTTAATGGCTAGCATTTAACTTTCCCCGTTTCCCCTAGGTAACCATATGCAATATCACTTTCCTGAGGGTAACAGAGGCGGAAAGGGAACAGATGCTGCAAGTGTCTGGGTACAGACCTCCTGGTCCTTATGCTGCAATGCTGTGTGCCACAATGATGCCAGAAGAGTTAATACTGGAGGGGCTTGGGAAAGTGTCCTACTGTGGTGGATGAAATAAGGCAGCCCTTCCCAGAAACCTTCTGCAAAGGATTGCAGAGTACCTCCATGAAAGCTTCCTAGAGAGCTCCATGGAAGATTCCCGGGCCATGCCGGGCACATAAACAATCTTTTTCGGAGCGCACCCTCTGCATAGTTGGAATGGCCACTGATAACCACTATCCCAATTTTCTTATTCAGATTCAACATTAAAAATAATAGCATGTAACCCCTACAGTTTGATTGAAAATGTGTACTCACCAGAGGTGCCTTCCCCAGCATCATGCTCTGCTGCCAACTGGTCCTGTGCGGGAATGGGCTCCAGAGTCAAAAAAAGTTCTTGGCTGTCGGGGAGAATGTATTCTCCGCTTGCCTGCCACGCATTCTCCTCCTCCTCTTCCTTGTCAACAATGTCTTCCTTGTTGTTGCCCAAGGTCACCCAGAGCCCCTGGGAGGTATCCACAGAGCATTTTGGGACAGTGGTGGGGTCGCCACCTAGAACCGCATGCAGCTCCTCCATAGAAGCGGCATGTCTGCGGCTCAGAACCAGAGTGACTGTTTGCCTCCTTTGTCTTTTGGTATGCTTGCCAAAGCGCCTTTATTTTCACGCGGCACTGCTGTGTGTCCCTGGGCTAGCCCTTCTCCCCCATGCCCTGTGTGATTTTGGCATAGATGTCAGCGTTTCTTCTGCTGGTTTGGAGCTCTGCCTGCACTCTTCTCCCCACACAGCAATCAGATCCACTGCCTGTGTGCTCCATGCTTCAGTGCATTTGAGGCCTTCAGCATCCATGGTCAACTGTGCTGACGAGCTCTCCACGCTGATCAAACAGGAAATGAACATTCAAAAGTTCCTGGGGCTTTAACAGGTGGACAGCTGTTTCCTGTGTACCTGGCTGAAGTGAAGTGGAATTTACAGGTACCAAGTTCTAATGGCGCAGGTGGGTGATCGACACCCCCCGCTCCTGCCCCCATTCCAACCCCTTCCCCAAAGTCCCCGCCCCAACTCTGTCCCCTCCCTGCCCCTATTCATACTCCTTCCCCAAATCCCTGCACTGGCCCCGCCTCACCCTGCCTCCTCCCCTGAGCACGCCACGTTCCCACTCCTCTCTCCTGGAGCTTGCTACAGTTGCAGAGGTAGGCAAGTGCTGGGAGGTAGGCGGAGAAGCAGGGATGCGGTGCGCTCAGGGGAGGAGGCAGAGGTGTGGCGGGGGGGCGGGGAGCTTGGCTGCTGGTGGGTGGAGCTGAAAGTGCTCTCCAGAGCAGTCACAGTGGAGCACTGTGGGACACCTTCTGGAGGTCAGTTCATTCAACTTACACAGTGCAGTGTCTATAGTATCCCAGTGTTGATGCCTGAATGTCGACTGAAGCACTACGCCTCTTGTGGAGGTGGAGTGCAGAAGTCGACTTTACAAGCCCTTTAGGTCGGCGGAAGGGACTCGGTAGTGTAGACACATACATTATTAACGCCACCTAACATGGCAGATGTCACCCTAACTTTGTCGTGTAAACCAGGCCTTAGTTTGTACTGTCTGAACCTCCAAGCTGTCTAGGAAGGGCACCGCGCATTGCATAGGCCCAGGAATAGACCCTGAGCATGCGCTGGTCGCGACTCCCCTCCTGGGCTAGCGCCCCTCCCCGCCACAGCCCCCTGCACGCGCGGACCCGGCTCCCCCGCCCCCAGCTACCTGCGGCTGCCGCGGATTGGCTGGGTCGGCCCCGCCCCCAGCTGCTGACGTGCGCAGCCTCGGTTTGACGGGCAGGTATGGCCCGGGCGCCATGTTGCGAGCGGAAGCGGGGAGCGAGCCGCGCTGAGGCAGGGTAGCTCCGCCGGGCGGGAGGCGGCAGCGGCAGCAGAAGCCAGAGCCGGGTAGGGCCCTCCGCCGGCCGGGGCGCCGCACCGCACCGCACCCGGGCTCCTCGCCCTGCCCGCGCCGGGGGCTGCCCCCGTCCTACCTCGCCCCGCGGGGGCGCTTGTAAGCGGAGCGCGAAGGCGGCGGCGGCGCCGAGCGGGGACGATGCCGCTAGCGCAGCTGGCGGACCCCTGGCAGAAGATGGCTGTGGAGAGCGCGGCCGACAGCAGCACGGAGGTACGGGGTCCCGCCGGGGGGGGCACGGAGACGCCGCCGCCGCTGCCTCGCACCGCGCCCCGGCAGCCTGGGGAGGGGGCCCCAACTCTCTAGCCCGAGCCCACGTTCCCTCCGGGGGCGCCCTGCCCTTGAGAGGTGCCCCTGGTGGACAGCGAGCGCCCGGCTCCCCAGGCGAGTCGAGGGGTGTTCGCGAGCCCCCCTGCCCTGCACTCCTGGCCCCGTGGGGAAGGGGCTGTAAATAACACCCCCCCCCCCCCCCAGGGCTGGGACGGGTTGTCCCGTGAGCCCCGCGTGGCTGCCCCCGCTCCCTCCCTCCCCCGGTGGCGGTGTAACGATGGGGAGCGCGCTGGTCCCGGGGCTGGGCAGAGCGAGGTGTCACGCAGCCCCCAAGTTTATGGGAAACTTTCCCCTGCCGTGTGCGCGGGGCTGCGGCGTGGGGAGCCGCGACGCTGGCCGGTGACAAAAGGTCAGGCGAAGGCCGGAGGGTGAGGGAGCCGCACCGGACTTTCCTCTCTCCCAGCAGCTGCTGCTCGGAGCTCTGCTCTGGTGTCTCGCTCCCTCCCTAGCCCGTCTGAGTCTCGGCTGCGTGCCGCTCCCTTGCCTGTAGTGACCGACCCCCACGCAGGGGGATCGGCCGGGACCCCACCACTTCCGGAGGAGTGGGGGGGGGCTAGCCTGCACCTTCTGGGAGGAGAATAACCTGCTTCTGCGCCGCTGAACGACTTGGCTGGTTTTGTTCCGTTCCGGTATCTGGTTACTGTCACCGCGAGTTCCCTCTTCCCGGAGTGGCCCAGCCTCCTCCACACGCCCTTCCCAGGCAGCGGACGCAGAGTTGAGGGAAATTAGCTCCTAATAGGGCAACTCTGTATAGCCGCCTGACCCTGTGACAGGCCAGGCAGGCATATGAGAAGCCTGGCTTCACCTTCCTTAATGTCTCTCCCCTCCACCCCCTTTTTCACTTCTCTGCTGTTGGAAAAGGACACTCATCCCTCTGATCCCAAAACCTCTTTATCTAGGCAGAGCTGGGTTGTGCCTGCAGTTCTTGCTGTTTCACAATCATTTCGGCTACCCCGGCTGCCTCATGTTGGTAACACTTGCTGTTTGGCCAGTTTGGGGGAACATCCGTGTAATGCTGTTCAGTGTGGTTTCCTGCTGTTTGTAGTGAGGGGACAGTAGGATGTTGGTGTGGTATGACATCAGTGTCACAGTTCCCTATGCATTTTTAGTTACTAGACTGAGTTGTTCCAAGTGCTGGTGAGGAGATTCAGATCCCTTTGTGGGGGATGATTAATTAGCGTTGTCTCTTCTAGTCACTTCCACTTTTCATTAAATAAAGAATTGTGTGCTAATGTGGTTTGGACACCAGGTAATAAAGGCTTGCAAAGTTGTAATAATGCTGAGAAACTTGCCCCATTGCTTCCTGACTGCCTGGCACTTAAAAGGAGACTGCAGATTAATTTGACCTCCAGTGAAGCAGTTCTGATAACACAATCATTTAAAAATACCTATCATTCTTACCGTAGTTTTCTCACTAATCTTCAAAGTGGTAGTTCTAGGTGAAATAATTTTGGAAAGGAGTATAATTACTAAGAAGAGCAATTTAACACTTGTTCTAGGAGGACAAATATTTTTCCTTCCTGAGACTTATCTGGCATGACTGAATTTTTAACATGTGAACAGTGTGACTTTAATTTCCTCTTCATGCTATGTATTTTTTTTGTAATTAGGAAACATATCAGCTAAATTCTGTGACTATAAGGAAGCCCCAATGCTAAATTTAAAAGGTGTTGCATTGATGCATGTGTGTTTCTAAATATTTTAAGTTTCCATTATTCATTCAATTTTTCATTCTTCAAAATACTGTGTTTGGAGACTTTTTAAAAAACAAATATTTCAAAATGTATTCGGTCAGTTCATAAAGAAAAGTTATGCACATAAACAAGGCTGTTCTGTACTTACATTATCATGAGACACTTAAGTTATGTAGAAACACTACAAAAATATATACATACACCTATCTGAAGGGTTTATGGTATAAAGCCCAATCCTAACAAATACTTATGCCCATGCTGTGCTTCGGATATGGATATAATCCCAAATTATTTCAGGTTTACTTCTTAGATAGGACACAGATAATCATTGCTGCTTTGTCAGTGAATGTTCATACTATACAGGTACCTCTGTGGTTTTTGGTTTATTTTTGTAAATATGTGTTTTGGAACAGACTTAGTATTCTGAGTTATTGCAGTAGAACCTCAGAGTTACAAACGCTTTGGGAAAGGAGGTTGTTCGTAACTCTGAACAAAACATTATGGTTCTTTCAAAAGTTTACAAGTGAACATTGACTTAATACAGCTTTGAAACTTTACTATGCAGAAGAAAAATGCTGCTTTTAACCATCTTAATTTAAATGTAACAAAGCACAAACAGTGTTTTTATCTTGTCAAATCTTTTTTTAAACTTTCCCTTTTTTGTTTAACACAGTACAGTACTGTGTTTGTTTTTTCTTTTTTTGTCTCTGCTGCTGCCTGATTGTGTACATCCGGTTCCAAATGAAGTGTGTGGTTGACCGGTCAGTTCATATATCTGGTGTCTGTAAATGTGAGCTTCTACTGAATGAAGAAAAATTATGAATATTTGATTAGAATAATGAATTTATACTGGAATTTTAAAAAGAACCTAAGTGATGTAGGTGCCCAAAACCTGTCAAAGTTCAATGGAAGTTGGGTGTCCATTGAAGAAGAAAATAGATTTGAATATAAAGGAAAATAAATTTGAATATAAAGAATTGAATATATAGATTTGAATAGATTTGGTTTGCCTGAAAGCTGTGTCTTTAAAAATAGTCAATTTTTGGATCAAGTATGTAAACAAATGGCGTAAATACTTAACCATATATTTAATTTACACGAGTTAGCCTTATTAGCAGCACTGCAATCTCTTGACTACAGTCAGATCCCTCTGAGAGGTCTGTGTCTTCATGGAGTCCTTTTATGATTTATTCTCCATAGCTATATGTTGGCTGTCATCTGCAGCTTTTGTAAATCACGTACATTATCTATGTTTGCCATAGATATTCACTAAGGACTTGTCCACACTGTGATGCTGCAGTGCAGACAATGAAGGTATGAACTGCAGAGCGCACCAAAGCGTTTCTATGTAACAGCCCCATGTGGACGCAGCTGGTGCGAACTAAAAGGTACATAGTTTGAATTAACACAGTCCTCTTTCAAACAGTTAGATCGCAACACTGTGTTCTGCGGTTCGCACATCTGTACTTCGCGCTGTGAGGCAGTATAGACATAGCCTTACTCCTTAATGCAGCCCTAAGGAAATCATAAGTTGTTATAGCAAACCTTGGTGTTACCTCAAGTTATACCAGTGTTGGGGTTGATAGGTATTTTTTCTGTGAGGGAAATGAAGTGCCATGCAAACTGTTAAAGAGCTTTGGGGTAAAAACATAAATCCATATAATTATTAAAGGTGAACAAGAGGGCATTTGATTCACTATACGTTTCTACAGTACCCAAAAAAACCCAGAGAAATCCTGAATGAGCTCTCTGGGCATTATTGTAATATAAAGCATTTTGGGGTAGTTTGTGTTAATGATGGTACATAAAAGAAAGTTATATTGTATATAATACTTGAGGAAATATCCAAAGTGTAAATCAAGCTCTGTTAAAGCCAGTGGAACTATATTGATTTACATCAGCTTGGGTTCTTGCCCTACATCCTTAACCGGCATCTATGTCTCATGCTGAGTATATACTGTATGTAATGTAATCATGCACAAGACATGTTGGCCAAGAGTTTCAAATACTGGAGTCTTAATGTTAGGCTCCTAAATTCATATTTAAGCACCTGAACAAGCAGCCTGGTTTTTCAAAAGTGTTGCACTCCTATGAACTCCCATAAACATCAGTCAATAGGCTGTGTCTAAATATGGGTTTGGGAGCCTAACTTTCAGCACTTAGGTTTGAAAGTCTTGCCCATCACAAATAGAGATTGTTTAAAAGGAAGATATTTTATACTCATTCTTTCACTTACCTGCTGAATCCAGGATTATGTTGTTCTTGTGGCAGTCAGCGGGACATTACTACTACTTAAATGACTGGGATGAATAGGCATGTCAGTGAGTGATGTTGATGCATAAAAGCATATCTAATATGATGCGGCATTGATGTTTATTACCCCATTCTTGCTAATGCTTACACACATGCATAACTTTTAAGTACATGAGTAGTCGACCCAAAGTCGAAGTTAAGTGAATGCATAAGTGTTGGCAAGATTGCATCTGTTCTTTGCCATTTGCAGTCGTAATTTCCAGTTGTGATTACTTCGGTACTTATTTTGTATATCAGTCTTTGGAATAGGACATACTTCTGGGGAATAAGCCACAAGAATAAAGATCACATTTGCAACAATCCTTTACATAATAAAAACAGGGAAGAAGTACTGAAAACATAAGCAGGGTTGTCTAAACAGAATGTATCAGTGGATATTGAAAGTTACTCAACTCTTTACCACCACTCCATTGTAGTGAAGAATTTCATCACAAAATGTCCTCTAAATTGTTCTTTATCACTTCTTCTAAAGTATTTATCTATTTGAATGTAATAGTTCTTGGAGTGTGCTTACTTTTGTAAGTTTATGACAAATGAAACTTTTCCATATAATTTTATTATAATAAAGCATTCTCATCTGATGCTGATCCATAATATGTACATATGTAAAAAAAAAGTATTGTATTTCAAAGACTACTGTACAGGAGAGGCTCATGGATTTTCATGATTCCATTAGTAAAACAGATGTCATAACCATGTGAATACGATGCATATGAAACCTGCCATCCTTTTAATACTTACTGCCAGTGATTTCATATTGGTAGTTCTACGCTTGTGAATGTTTTGCTGCCTTAGGGCGCAAGTAACATTTCTCACCACAACTACATATCTAGGAGACTAGAACTGGTAGTCCATGCAGGAGTGGAAGACAGATGGAATGGGGAACTGGGACTGGCTGGAAAAGGAGACGGGGAATAGATGGCCTCCTGAGGTCCCTTCCAACCCTGATATTCTATTCTATGATTCTATGAGGAGCTTGGGGTGGTGAAGAGACAGGAGTGGGACAGAAACTAGTTGGAAGGGGTTGGGGGAAAACAGGCAGAAGAATCTCTACCCCACTGTGGAACACTTCTCTCCAGAGCCTGGAATGGAACCCAAGACTCCTGAGTCTCACCATTCCCTCTACTGTCAGCAATTGTGTGAAGGCCACTGGCTTCCCTGCCACCACTCCTACCACACTGGATTGCATTTTTGTTCTTGTTTCAGTGTCCCTTTCAGAGGTTAAAAATTATAGTCCTGAGATTTTGCTGTATCCCTGGGTTAGTGACAAAATTACAATGTTCAACCAAGGAGTTAGTAACATACTTGCATACTATGTAAAACTACGATCAATATACCACTGAAGTCTGAGAATCTGCTTTCCAATAATGTGCAGCATTATTTTTTGTTCTTAATGGACTATAAAGCTAGGTTATTGCGATCATTATCTCATATGGGCTAGAATGAATACATAACTTTCCTAGCTGTAGCTCTAGCAACAAATATCAGTTACTGATATAATAAAAAGGGTTGTTTCGTTTTGCTGTTCCAGCTGCAGTAGAATGTACAGGGACAGCAGTAGAGATGCAATCCTCCTCTGCCAAGAATCTTACTCAGCAGCTTTTAAACGTGAAAAGTCTAAATACGCTACAGGCACCTTAAATGTCTCTTGAATAGCGCTTTTATGGAGGATAATTCTTCATATCCTTCAAGCAGAGGATGAAAAGCCTAAACCATTGAAATAAAAATATAGACACCAGTATTGATGGTTAGCACAGCAACGTGAATTCTCCTTTCATAAGGCTTTCAACATCTCAATAGTCCAAGACCAGAGAGGACCAATGTGATAACATAGTCTGTCTTCCTGCATAACACAAGCCTTAGAACTTCCCCAGAATAATTCCTAGGGCATATCTTTAAGAAAAGCATCCAATTTTGATTTAAAAATTATCAGTGACGGGGAAGTTCCAGTGCTTAGTTACCCTCACTGTTAAAAATCTATCCCTTGTTTCCTGTCTGAAGTTGTCTAGCTTCAGCTTCTAGCCATTGGATTGTTAAACCTTTCTCTGTTGGACTGAAGAGCTCATTATTAGATATTTATTTCTCATGTGTATGTACTTAATCTTTTCTTTAAACTCAGTAGATTAAGCTCCTTGAGTCAATCACTAATAAGGCATGTTTTCTAATCTTTTAATCATTCTCATGGTTCTTCTGTGAACACTATCCAGTTTTTCAGCATTCTTCTCAAATTATGGCTACAGAACTGGACACGGTATTCCAGCAGCAGTCACACCAGTGCCAAATACAGAGATGAAATAACCTCTCTGCGCCTACTCAAGATTTCCCTATTTGTGCATCCCGGGATCACATTAGCTCTTTTGGCCATAGTGTCGCACTGAGAGCTCATGTTAGTTAATTATTCACTCTCCTCCCCCCCCCCCCCCCCATTCTTTTTCAGAGTCACTGCTTCCCAGGGTTGTGTCCCTCATCACATAAGTATGGCTATGTTCTTTGTTTCTGGTTGTATTAAATCACATATTGCTTGCTTACGTCCAGCTTACCGGGTGATCCAAATCACTCTGACTCAGTGACCTGTCCTCTTCATTATTTACCTCTCCCCCAATTTTTGTGTCATCTGCAACCTTTATCAGTGATGTTATATTTTCTCACAGGTAATTGATAAAAATGTTAAATAGTATAGGGCCAAGAACCAACCTCTGCAGGAGCCCACTAGAAACACACCCACTCAGTGATGACTCCCTGGTTATAGTTACATTTTTAGACCTATCAGTTAGCCAGCTTTTAGTCCCTTTAATGTGTGCTATGTTAATTTTATATTCTAGTTTTTTAAATCAAAATAAGGTAATAAGCCCAGGCATTTCAGTCATTCTCTATCCTAGCAGGTCAGCAAGGTGACGAACTTCTTTGTCCTATGTGCTCTTCCTCTAGACGCTTGCACCAGATAGCTTTGTGGAAACTGCAAACAAAGTTGTAATATTTCCCATCAAGCCTGGTGTGAGGGATGAGCCTTCCCTAGAAGTTCTTATTAACAAAAAGGCAATATGGTAATTCCTGCTCCTGTACCTGAACATTTTTCTCTCTAGGCCAAACCTGTCTCTTGGCATCTTAATCTAGGCTGGCACCATATGCCGTGGCTTGCTCATGCTCTGGCCAGGGAATGGAAGGGGGGAGAACATAGTTTAAAGGAATGAATTAGCAAATTACTTTTAATTATAATGAGGACATGACTAAAAGAGCCCCCCACTCACCTTGATTTTTAGGAGCTCTCCCTCTCAGGAACTGTAAATGATCAGCTTTTGAAAATCCATGCAATGGGCTGAACTTCTCAGGGGTGTCCTTTTACTCCTCCCCCTTCTTCAGCTCCTCTGAGACACGTTATTTTGATTTCCTGGAGAAGAGAGCATCACCAAAAACTTTAAAAATCATGCTTGCCTCCTAACACTTAATCCTTTACCTCTTCATACAAACAGTAAAAACCTCAACAATTAATGTCACTGAGTTTTAATCCGCTATTTAAACATGTCAATTTTTGCAGCATATGGGAAGCAGATAGACAGTCTCAGCAGTTTGTCCACAGAGGTTAATCAAATAATTGTGAAGATGCTCCTTTCCTATGTTGGATACCCACCATTGTACGCCCGGTGCTTTGTCAGTTTACTTACTGCTGTTAATGTTTTTAACATCTTTACAAGTGTGTGCTTGTAGTACTCTGCACTAATATGGTCCATAGAGACAACAACAGAAACCCCCACAATTATTCAAACTACCTTTAAGTTTCTGTTTTCTAATAGATCATTGACGTGAATTGTGAACAATTATCAAGCAGTGTGATTAAATGAATATTAATTAACAGCACTATATATCAGATAATTACCCCATATCATCTTGATCAGATAATTGCTTAACATAACTGGAGAAGAGCTTCTAGGAAACAATGAAAACACTGATGTTCTCTGAATACATTGATGAAATCTATGGGTATCTATCAGGTCTGGTGCACCCATTTCATAGAGTCCACACAGCTTCATGTTCTGACATGCCACATCCTTGCTGAGAATGGCATAAATCCAACCTATTGTGTCTGTCTTTGAGCCAAAGTCATGTAGTGGGAAACTTAAGAGAATTGAGGGTCATCTGAGACTCAAAGACCCATTATGTTTGGTATAATCAAATATTGGAATCCAGAAGGGAAACTTCATAAGAGGCAGATTGTCCTCACAACCCACATTCCATCCAGGATAATGCTTGAAAGAACTACCAAACAATTTGCTAGTTGAAGGAACATAAGAACACCCATGCTGGGTCAAACCAAGGTCCATCAAGCCCAGTATCCTATCTTCTGACAGTGGCCCATGCCATGTGGTTCAGAGGGAATGAACAAAACAGGTAATCCTCAAGTGATCCATCCGCTGTCGCCCATTCCTAGCTTCCGGCAAACAGAGGCTAGGGACGCCATTCCTGCCCATCCTGGCTAATACCCATTGATGGACCTATTCTCCATGAATTTATCTAGTTCTTTTTTGAACTCCATTATGTTCTTGGCCTTCTGTTACAGCGTTGGCCTTCACCACATCCTTTGGCAAGGAGTTCCACAGATTGACTGTGCATTGTGTGAAGAGATACTTCCTTCTGTTTTTTTTTAAACCTGCTGCCTATTAATTTTTTGTTTGGTGACCCTCTAGTTCTTGTGTTATGAATAAAGGGCTATATCTAATAGCAAGAAAAAATTCTAGACAAATAAGGCAAAGGATCCATCATTAAGGTTCGACATCACAATCCTAATGGTAAACAGCCCTGAAAAAGAGAACAGTGAGAACTGGGATTTCTAGTAGATGTCAGTCGATGGATCCTGCTTGATAACTTCGGCTTTGAGTGGCATAGATGTCTTTCAAAGTTTGAAGCATTTCTCTAGCCTAGCTACTATTTCTCCTTTTCAGAACCTCCTGGCAGCAGAGAAAGGAAAGGTCTCCTCAATTCCTTAATCCCCTCCAAAGCATCCTGGCAGCTGTGTGGCATTGGGGAAAGGAAAGAGGTCTCTGCCACCTCATTCTTCACCTGTATTTTTTTTTGCAGGGGGTATGTTAGTTAGGGGGAAGAGGAGTTGTCATACTTTAACTCCAATACCTGCTTCTGCTTTGGGCTTTCTCCAGCAGCATAAAATAACATTCTTTTTGATAGTTTTGCAGCTGGTCAAAGAGTTCTGAACAACAGAATCATTTTTAGTTTCAATCTATTGCTGCTTCATAAGTAACAGAGACACTAGAACTGTCTGTCTACAAGAGAACTGAAAATAATGAATTAATCACTTTCTAACTGTGCCCGGTGACCAAGATGAGCAGCAGTATAATGAGAACTGTGTTGCACTTAATATAAAGAGAGATAAATTGGTTACATATGCTCTTGAAAGCATGAAGTGTTAATAAGCAGGGCCATGACCTTCAAGCCTGATCATCATTGTCCCATTAAAAAAAACCCATGAATTTATCCATTCCTGCTTGTGGCTTTTTATTACTACAGTCCAAACTGCAACAATAATTGTTGTTTTGTGGAATCTTTGACAGTGATGATAGTGGCTTGATACATGTGGTTGGTCTTGGGAAAAGGAGTTCTGTTTGTGCTGAATAACTCCCATTGTGGGACTCATTTGGACTAGTGTGGTACTGTATGGGGATTGAAGTTTGGGTGTTGCTCTGTGCTATCCACAATATACTCCCCTTTTGGAAGGGAATCACCTTGTATCACACAGTTGAACTTCTCTGGGTTTTAGAGACTAAAATGCTCATAATGCTATAGTGATGGGGGTCATGTAAGCACACAAAGAAATGTTTTTCTGGTTTTTAACTGAATTCAACGTTTTAGTAACTTGCTGTTTATTTGTTATGTTTATTGTAGAATGGACAGCAAATTATGGATGAACCTATGGGAGAAGAAGAGATTAATCAGCAAACTGTAAGTAAAAGATTGCAAATGTAAGCTTTATTTTGTGGTACATTGTTATAGGTCACTCAAATACTAAGGGCTGGCTGTAACTCTCATAGTGTAAGCCCTGTGTTCCTTAGACCTAAATTGTTTGTCATGGATCTATATTTTTGAGGAAAAGCTCTCTTCCTCGCTCACCCACTGGTTCAGTACAGTGTCCCTTGTGTTAATTTCAGTACTAAATTCAGTTGCTTGTACAGTGCTCCCAATATTTTTAGTGTGATGCAGGTTTCTCTATGGAAGGCACAAAGCTATATCTTGTAGAAGTCAGGGGAAAACCAGTTGCTCTGACAACTGGAAAGGGCACAGATGTGGCACTTGGTACTAGGTGGCTTTTGCTAATAGGGAAGGGATGTATCTTTCTTTTTTCCCCCTTTTGGACAGAGGCAAAGGTGACTGACTTTAGAAAGGGAGATAGAATCCAGGAATTCACCTGTCACCCTAGAAATTCTGAAAACTATGTACCTTACAGCACCCATTATACCCAGTGTCAGTGAAGAAAGCACAACAGCTGTTTTCTGCAAAAATGATTCAGTGCAGTAGTTAAGAATGTTGATGGTGTCAGTTGATTGCAGAGATTGACATTGAGCTAGTAGGTGCTCTGCAGGTTACAGCATCAGCTAATATCAAGAATGTGAACAACAAATTCCATTGTCGATGTACATGTGCGTGTGAGATCAGATTCTTTTTGGCTAGAAGTGACCATCAGGCCTTATCTGCGTTCTAAGTGCCCTTGCAGCCTCACCCAGGAGCATAAAAGATAGAGCAGGCCCAGCCACCCCTCAGTTCCTTCTTACTGCCTTGGCTGTGAGATCAAACCATTGGCGGTGTTCCCTTACCTTGTGCCCTGCGCAATTAGGTTATCTTGGTTATTAGCTGTATTGGTATTAGTTAACATAATTAAATTTCCTTTTGCCCATTGGCCTGTAATATTTATTTATTTATTTAGCATATTGAGACAATCAGTTAGCCTAGCCACCCTCCCCCTCTTTCGTTTAGGGGCACTGGGATCATGGTAGAAGCCAAGAAACGAGGATTTAAGAGGTTTCAAATGACATTTCCTTACCCATCAAAAATGGTCACTCTTAATGCCTGATATGTTGTGGGGAAGGACACGTTCTTGGATGATTATCTGTGTGGTGGTTTTTTTCCAAGCCCACCCAGAGAACAAGGGCAATGAGGCTGAAACTTTTCCTCCTGGAGAAGTCAATGCAAGCTGTAAAGTAATGGAGCTCTTTGGAGAGCCTCAACAGGCAAGTTAGTTGCTCTGTCTGTGACCTGGTGAGCTGACAACCACCCCCCCCCCACCCCCCCCCCCCCCCCAAAATCAGGAAGACTTCTAGCATATCCCACCATCAGAAGTCTTTTAGCAAATCAACCTGATCAGCACCATCATGGGTACCAGAATCGAAGACCTCTAGACATAAGGACTCTAGGAGCAGGGACTTCTCTAAGAATCCTTATTCAGCCCATGCTCCAGAACTGCCATTTTGGGTCGCAGCCACAAAATGCTCTTGACCATACGTGTGCACCGTCTCGTACCATCCTCAGCTTGAATATACATGGAGCGCACAGACCATACTTTCCCATCATCCTTGGTGCGTTCCAGGTTCCCATGGACCTCTGTTTAGGCCCGCTGGTACAACCCAGGCTCCTCTCCCATGGGAGACTCATGGCTGACTTCCCTCATATGACTTTCTACTGTGGGTGCCCTTCTGCCCCCATTCTTGCTTCCTACCTAAGGTCTCTTCAGAAATCCATATCAATCAGGACATTTGACGACCAGTATTTTACCCAAAGCCTGATCCTTTGAGGGATGAGCCTAGGCTCCGTTCCCTGGACTTAAGAAGGACCCTTACCTTCTATTTCAAGAGAACTGGGCTTTTCAGGGCTTCCCCCAGACTCTTCATCTCCTTCACTGAGAGAATGACAAGACAACTGATTTCTACTCAGACTTTCTAAGTGTTTCACTGTGTATTCAAGCTTATTACAAAGATTTTGAGGTGCATCCCCTTCCTAGAGTGACTGCACATTACACCAGGGACCAATCCATCTTGATAGTCCTTAAAGATGTATACCTAATGGACATTTGCAGGGATGTGACCTGGTACTCTATTGACATATTCTTCAGTCACTGCACTATCGTACCTGCTTCCAGGAGGCATATGGCCTTTGGTGACACTGTTCTCAGGTCTGTGCTGGATCTGCCTCCTCAGTACTTGCATCCAAATGAAGGTACTGCTTGGGGTTTCCTATAGTAGGGCACCCAGAGGAACCATAACTCAAAGAAGAAAGAGGTTACTTACCTGTATAGTAAATGAAGTTCTTTGAGATGTTCTTAGAGATCTTTTGTCTGTGTGGGTGCTCCAGCACCTACTCTCCTTCCCTTCTGCTGCGGAGTCTCTTTGGACTTCGTAGTTGAGAAGGAACTTGAGAAATGGCTGGTCCTCCTCTTCCAATATACCCTTCCACCAGAGAACAAGTGGGTGTAGGGTGCAGCCACGGATCTGTGGACACTACTGGCTAAAATCTCCAATCAGGAGTGCCTGGGCATGGGCACTAGCACGTTCTATAGTGGAGCGGCCATAGTGTTAAAACATGTAAAAACTCCAATTACTGTACAGGTAAGTAATCCTTCTTTGGGGGGGAGACTATATTTAGTATTTAATATCATAATATTGTATTTCTAGAATAGATGAAATCTGTAATAGCTCTTTAGGTGTACATGTGTGTCAGACATATTAATGACATATATGAAAGTAAAGAAGTATTGCAGCAAATTTCATCTCACTGATGCATCCTAATATAATACTCCTATGAAAGTCGGCATCACTGGTTCTTTTTGTGCTTTTATCATCTTTTTAAGAGGTGCAAACAGCTCCTCAGATCCTAGTAATAAATTTACACTTTGAGACCAGCATGAAAAGTCAAATACTTCTTGTATTAAAAAGCCTTTGGATGGAAGTCCTTACACCTCTGCTTAATTGTATCTTGCTGCTTTGGCTGTATTAACCATACTTCATTGTAAGGACAAAGCTGTTGCATTGTCTCTTTCTGGTTAAACTAGGGCATTCAGAAGGCCAAACTATCTCCTCACAAAGAATCTCAAAATGGATCTGACGAAGTGGGAATGTTCTTAATGTTTTGTCTGAATACTGTTTGTACCTCAGTTTCCCCTATGTTGGTGGTGGGATAAGAGTGTGTGATCGTTGCAGAGACCCCTAGAGGGCAGGCGTGACTGACGATTGCCTGGGCACAGAGAATGGCCGACACTGTATTGGCAACTGATGGTTGGGCCCCCTCCTCTGCAAGAATCAGCCGGAAGTGTTGGAGAACAAAATTAGAGGTGCAGGCCAGGTGACTTGTTTGCCCAGGAAAGAGACGAAGGAGGCGGGGCAGCAGGTCCTGACTGAGGCTGGCTGCAGGAAGCTAGGCAGTGTCCTGGTTTGGGACTCAGGGAGAGCCCTGGTCTCTAGGGTCTGGATCCCTCCAAGGTGGACTTTGCTGAATGTTCCTGATTTCTGTGCTGAAAAGCTCTGTTCTACACTGTGATCCCGTCGACTAATAAACCCTTCTGTTTTACAACTCTGGCTGAGAGTCACTGCTGACTGCAAAGTTGGGATGGATGGCCTCTTTGGTTCGTGTAAGTCTTCCCCAGGTGTCCCTTCCAGGTGGACTCACTGTGGGAAGCTCATGGTGTGAACTGGGTGCTGCTGAATGATCTGAGGTCAGATGCAGGAAGCGCTGAAGCTGAGGAGGCTTTTTGCCCTGGTGATAGTGATAGTGTGCCCTCGGGATGGGGAGACACTACACACACTAGAGTCCTGCCTGTCCGAGACTGACTGTGACAGGATCACGCAGTGCATCTTTGTGTTACTAGTTGGCTGGTACTGAATATCAATGCCTGCTGCACCAGAACTCAGGCGATTTTTGTCTGGCTCAGATGTGCCAATGTCGGAGACCTGCAAGGCAACAATATGGAGTAACTTACTTTTATCAAGCACTATGACTTTGACATAGCTGCTAGGCCAGATGTCGGGGAAGCAATTTAAAAAAAAAATTTTTTTTAAACTGGTTAAACAGGTAAAAACTGCATGATATTCTCTTTAAAGGATAATGTTTGTGGAGAAGCCAACCAATTGCATTCGGTCATTAGATTCAAATAAATGAGTACATGCAGCCCTACTCCTGGCTTGACCCCAGTGTTGTCTTCCGTATCGTGGTGGTACAAAGACCTTTTCTGCAACATATAGAGAGTGGACAGGTCCAGTGCATGGCTGTGCAGCCCCTACACAGCACTTACGTGGTGCAGAGGGCCTTGCACATGGCCCTCCTCACCTAGGTGAATTTCCTTCTCCAACCCTCTGCATGCATGAGTAAATGATTATAAATGAACTGTATAAGCAAACTGCATTCCCTTGGAAAGGAAGCTAAAAAATATTGATTTACTATACCTTTAAAATACTTCTTAGTTGAATGTTCAGACAAACTCATATAAAATATGAATATCACATGATAAACTTAAATTAGTATTCCTGTTTGGCTTAACAGTTAGTATGTTGTTTAGCAACTTTATTTTCTGAGATAGTTGTTTTTTGTTTTTTGTTTTGTGAGGGGGGGAACCAGGAATAAATAACATCTTAACATCTGCAACAGCATTTTGCTATCAGTCTACTTAGTAGGCTTCCTGTGCTGATCTCCACACTATTAGCTACATGAATACTACTGCCTTCCATTTTTTTCTTTCTTTACCACAGGGGGCGGGGGAAGGGGAGGGAAGGGGAAATCAGGCCTCGTTTTTCTAACAGTATGTGACTCGCCTGACAGGAAATTTTCTAATTGCTGGAACAGCTAGTAGCAGCAAGAACATTAGGGTTTGGTCTTCCCTGTTAAACTTAGGATCACTCAGTCAGAAAATTTAAACATTATGGTTTCTTAGCCATGTTTAAGTTTCTGGCTCTACGTATTCGCTCTATTCGGGTAAGTTTGGTTTCTAATTTAAAATAATTAAACAAAAGTTTTGCATTGTGCAAACTGTAGTTAAACTGATAATTTTTAAGGTGGATTGTGATATTTACTGCTCTGTGAACTACATCTATGTTTGAACTAACTTATAAACTTCTGATCTCTCTAAATTTATTATTTATGTATTCAGTTCATATATTTTTTAAAACGTAGTGGAAACCTTTACCTTCTGTTAAACTTAAGTTCAGAGTAGCATTTCTTCAGGAATATTTTTGACTGTTAACAGCATATTTTACAATTTTCTGGTCAAATTCCAGGTTTGTTTTAAACTTAATACTTAGTAGTTAGCTTTTGATATTTTTGCAAAGTACTATACAAAGGCAGTTTAACATATCTTGGAATATAACTCAAAGAATTTGTTTATAAATGACATTAAATATCTTCCTTTTAAATATTAAGAAGCTAGTAGCCGACCGCTTATAAGGAAAAGTGACACTTTTTCGCTTGCACTATAGCTAAGATTTTAAGAGATTATATGCCTAGCTCAATTTAAATGGTACCAAAGACAGCAATTTTTAATTTTAACAAATTGTGCATTTTTTATATTTTTTTTTACATAGTTTAACGGAACCTTCTAGGCACACAATTGTTTTCTCCTACGCAAAATTTTCTAGTCATAAAGATATATGCAATATTCCTATGTAAATACATACAGTAACATTTATAATTTTATTGTCTCTGAAGCTCAAAAATGAATTTTCGTATTGCCTAACTGTTCCTCCAATGAGTCTAAGCATTTTTCAGTTTGAAGAATTGCTCATGTGTCTTAGGATGCTGGTATTACTTTTTAAAATGTTTTTAAAAATTAAAATGCAAATTTGTATGGAATTGATAAACAGAAAATTGGCCAGGATTGACTTGCTACTTTTTTTTAGCAGCATTGCTATATATTTGAAGTTCTGCGGGCTTTGAAATGTTCCATAGAGGAATTTGTAATATGATTCATTTGACCAAACCACTGTGTATATACTGTTGCTCAGGCAGGATAAATTTTAGTATACCTCTAAAATAGTTTTTTTTGTCAAATTAATAAAAATAGAAATTGTTTGTGTGTGGTGTCAGCAGCAGTAGACTCTAAATAAAATATTGTTCTGTCATCGGGTTGATACACCCTCCATTTTTCTCTAAATTTGTGGGTACTGCACATGTTCAGGAAATTTTTCAAACTTCACTGGGAGCTGAATTTCTCTTTTTAATAGAAAAAATGTTTAACTGCTTTCACTGAAAGTGCTCACAAAGAATAGGATCAAAATTTGTGAACTTTGCATTGAAATCACTAGGAAATGCAAGTTATACCCGAGTGTTTTTTTTCCCTATGCTGACATCCACAGTCTAGTTCATGCGATAATTTTGTATTGTTTGATCAAAAGAAAAATATGTAGTTTTAAAATGTAGTTTTTTTTATGAATAATACCTAGATTAACTAGATGATCATAGGAATTGTACAGTTTTACAACTGATCCTGAAATTCTACTTCACCCTTAGCAGTGGGATTTCACCCTGCTACAGTACCTGGGGAACTTAGTTACCTCCTCCTTCTCCCTGTCTCTGCACTTCAGTCAGAAAGTCTGGAGACCAAAGGAACTTTGAGGGAAGAAGCATCTTTAGAGTTCATCTCTCCCAGCGCTGCTGGAACCAGATATGTTGACCAGAGGGCCTTATCTGTGGGTATGTCTAACTACCCAACGGATCGGCGGTCAGCGATTGATCCAGTGGGGGTCGATTCATCACGTCTAATCTAGACGCAATAAATCGATCCCTGAGCGCTCTCCCATTGACTCCTGTACTCCACCGCTACGAGAGGCGCAGGTGGAGTCGATGGGGGAGAGGCAGCAGTTGACTCGCCGTGGTGAAGACACCACAGTAAGTCAATCTAAGTATGTCGACTTCAGCTATGTTGTTCACATAGTTGAAGTTGTGTAACTTAGATTGAAGTTTAGAGGATTATATGGAGTGTGATTGCTATTTTAAAAACACATGTAATGGTGTCACCACACTATACGCGCTTTAATTTTGTTTTTAATGCGAAAAACATTTCTTAAACCCTGGCATATCAGATAAAAGATGACTGGTTTGCATTTTGTACAGCTTGTTTGCTTTTACAAAGTTTTGTTTAGGGGGGTATTTTAGTTTTCTAGATAGTACTGAAGTGATTTGTCCTGACATTCATAGCAAGCTACAGAAAGTAAATGCATCTAGGAGACTTCCTGACTTAAAGGGAGGGGAGGAAAAGGAAATTATGTATGAGTCAGGGAGCTGTGCCAACATTGACTCATCGTTTTAAAATCGCTTGGTATCATTCTGTAGGATTAGTGTCCTTAACAGTGGGGTACCAGAACATTATTATTATGTAACTTCATTAACAGACACTTTAAATGTACTAAATGATGTTGAAATTATTCCCTATATTATTATTTTTCTATTAGAAATTTCATATAGTATATTTTCAATATAAATCACAGAACTTTGCCAGATGTAGTAATGTCCAACTGAACTGTAATTGGTAAATGCATTCAGGGGTTAAAATAAATAGGCAGAGGAAACTTCCAGTCGTGCTTGCAACAGACCCAGGTAACTTCCACAATGTTTCTCTTTTCATATAGTTACCATTATATAGTTTCATTTATATCTTTTCTGTTGATGAATACTCATAAGACTTGAAAAAATTCATTTGCCCAGAGTGAGTAAAACTTTTTTCTGCTATTACCTTTCATAGAATCTAAGCTTTCCTGTACAAAAACAGTTTCTATCCTTTATGGCTGCCCAGATAACACTTCCAAACACAGACTAACCCTTCATGCCTGACTAACTCTAGTAATGTTACTTTTAATAAAAAACAACATTGACCAATAAGTACAGTGCACATTACAATAACAAACTGTTGCTCTCCGTGGCAGGAACTATTAATAAGTGCTATGGGGGAAAAGGTAAGTTTTCAACTCTGCAGAAATAGTTTAACTCATATTTAGTTATGAAATAGATTTTCATTTTAGAGCTGGTCTTTTATCTTTTGTTCTTATAGAAAGTTGACAGTTCTTATAAAAAAAAAAAAATGTAACTCCTTTTTTGTTGGAAACCAAACCAGCAGAGGAGCTCAGTCTCAATGTCTGGTTTCTGGTTCCCGTTTACATAGAAATGGATATTGGATCTACAAAAATAAGGTAAGGATTCCCTAATTGTGATCCAGACATTCTAATTTAAAAACTAGCGCTCTACAAAATAAATGTGGCCTGTATCAATTGGATTTTAAAAGCTGTCTCAACTAACAGATTTCAGAATTCAATATAATTTTAAATGGGGAATCATCCACTGGAAGAGAGTCTAGTAAGAATTTAGGGCCAGAAGGGACCGCTAGATCTTCTAGTCTGAGCTCCTGCGTTTCACAGGCCACCAACATCACCCATATAGTAAACCCATGGGGATCTGCACTTGCCTCGTTGATATTCAATATATTAATGATCTGGAAGAAAACAATATTGTTGGTAACGTTTGCAGATGACCCAAATTAATGGAGTGGTAACTGTCTTCTCAGTTTTAGCCATCTGATTCACACTATATGCTAGTCTTACTTAAATCTGAATTTTAATAGTTAAATACAAGGTTGTACATCAAGAAACAAAGAATGTAGGTCACACTGACAAGATGGGAGACTGTGTTTTGGAAAGCAGTGACTCAGAAATGTACCTTTGGGTCATGGTGAATAAACCCTCTAAACATGAGCACATGGTGCAGTGGTTAAGAGAGCAAATGTGGTTCTTGTATGTATAAACAGGAAAATATTAGAAGTAGGTTAGTGGTATTGCTACTGTATACAGTATTAGTGAACCATTGCTGGAATACTGTGTCTAGTTCTACTGTCAACACTTCAAAAAAGGATGCTGAAAATTGGAAAGGATTCAGAAAAGAGAGAAGAATAATTTATGATCTGGAAAACCTGCTTTACAATGAGAGACTAATCAGCAAAGTCTGTTTAGCGTATCAAAGAAATGATTAAGCGGTGATTGGATCAAAGTTTATAAGTACCTGCACATGGAAAACATTTCAGATAGTAGATGGCACTTTAATGTAGCAGAAAGGGGCATAACAAGATCAGTTGAGGGAAGCAGAAGCTGGACAAATTCAGACTAGAATTAAAGTGCCAGTTTTTAAGTGAGGATAAATAACATTTGGAAAAACTTACCAAGGGGCGTGGTGGATTTGTCATCACTTTAAATGTTTATATCAAGATTGGGTGTCTTTCTAAAATACATGTTCTAGCTCAACCAGAAGTAATGGGCTTGATTTAGGTATCGCTTGGTGAAAATCTATGGACTGTTGCCAGAGATCAGACTAATTGATCACAAATGCCCTTTCTGGCATTACAATATTAATCTAATAGTTTTTTAAATGTCTGTTACCAACAGCAGCTCACATCTCCAGCTTGGTCTTTCAGCTTGTCTTTTGCGTTTGCCTATTGAGGTCTGATAGCAACATAACTCACTGGGATTGGCCACTTCTGTCTGTTCACCTTGTCCAAAAGTGGATTGGAGGGGAATATGTTCCAAAAACTCTTTAACATTCAACACCTTCCTTTAGTGCAGGGGTGGGCAAACATTTTGGCCTGAGGGCCACATCTGGGTATGGAAATTGTGTATATGAGAGCTGTGTGAAATTACAATAGTAATCACCTGTAATCTCAACAAAGGAATTTCTTCTGAGTTGCAGAGAGAAAAAGAATAGTGAATAACATCTCATTAAAACAGTACTCTCCTCTGACCATTCTTTGGTCAGCCTGTCAGCAATGCTTGCTGTTCAAATAGAAACTCAAGGGTGTAATCCTGTGTCCAGAACTGGGTCAGCATGCAGGTTCAGATGTGCCTGTTATGGCCATCCATATCTCATTTCTCTCACCATAAAATATAAATTGACAGACCCTAGATCTTTTGTCATGGTCCCATATGTTGTTCTGGAGGAAATAGGTTTAGCAGGTTAACAGTTGTTAGTAAGTATTCTGAGAGCAAAAATTCTCAGATCTCTTTCAGTCTCCCAGTTCAGACCTAACAGATTTTCCAGTGATGTGCTACAATATCTAAAGAATACCCAACTGTTGGCACAGTACTTACAGCTTGCTTTAGAGCTGCTCCATTGTGGACCCAGTGCCTTTTTCTTGTGCGCACAACACTTGGTCTCAAGTGTCTGAACTGTTCCCTTCCAAAGACAAGGAATGGTGCTGGTCTTCATCTTTAAAGTCCTGAATGTTTTGGGGGTCAAACATGAGAGGGATGGAAACTATTACTTCTGTTACTTAATCATGGAGGTAGGCACCTCTTCACCTAATCTAAACACTATTCCATGAAGCTTGAAGAGAGATCTCATACTGCAAAGACAAAGGAAATGAAAGAAATCCACTAAACTCCACTAGAACTGCCTATTCCTGGAATTCTTGAGAGTTCTTCACTTCCATATTTGTGCAGGTGAAAGACCCAGGGTCTCTCTTCTGGATTTTGAGTGGAGTGTTCTCTTGTATTTTATTGTAAATAAGTTAGTGGTTATCACATTATTAGAGATGAGTTAGGTTTTACCCTGTCTGAGAGTTTCTTTCAATTTCAGTTCCAAGGAATGCCTTGGTCACCGGGATTCGAGCCCTTTGTTTCCTGCTATAAGGTTATGTCCATGAGCGACCTGCACTCAAGTTGTTTAAAGTGCCTTAGGGAAGCTCATATCAGAGACCATTGCAAAATTTGCGGGGACTTTAAGGCTTGCATAAGGCTAAAGATTTTCTACTCCTGGCCTTCAGACTTCCATTTGAGCCAGTTTGGTCAGACTCGGCACCAAGTGCCTGAGCGTCAGTAAGGAGTGTGTTTCCTACCGTGCCGGAGTCCCAGTACCATTCACAATCCCCTGTGGCTAAGAAGAGGTATAAGAAGCAGACTGCCGAAAGGGCAAGATCCTTGGCACTGAAGTCTGGTAGGCATATGATTAAGAATAATGTGTGTCTAAGTCTAAGCACTCCTCTGCTTTGGTACTGCAGAAAATGGCATCATTGACTCCACACGTAGGCAGGCTTTGCTGAGTCCAGAGCCAAAAGGAGCTCCTCCCATGTGCACATCACCGCACTGTACCAACAGTGTCTTGATACTGACCACACCAGAGGTACTTGCGGCTGCCAGGGAACTCTTGACCCTGTTGGTGCTGGTATCTCTGGTAGTACGAGAGTTGATGCTATTGGTGCATCAACCCAACAAAAACACTACAGCGCTCAGTACCGTGCCAGCCTCCTGTACACCTGATGGGTGGCCCTTCAGTACTGTCAAAAGGAAAACCCCTGGTGCTTGCTTTTCTGTGGACCTCTCCAGCTCGGCACTAATCACTAGAACTGTCTGGAACTGCGCCTCTGTGGTGAGAGGAAGGAGAGTCATCTTCTAATTGGAGGTCGGGTCCAACGTTTCCCATCCTCGGAGCTGTTCTCACTTTTCCCTTTTTTTCTCAGGGCTTGGGCCTATATTAGCACAGACTGCAGGGTGTTGAGCACTGGAGAAGTGAGATACACCCTTCAGATTATTTCTACCTCCCCTTCCCGTTTCAGGGACCCCTCTCATGAAGAACTTCTGGTGCAGAAGGTTCCATCTCTCCTTCAGATGGGTGAGAAAGAGGAGGTTCCACAGAATTTAAGAGGGAAGGGTTTCTGTTCCTGTTGTTTCCTAACCCCAGAAGCGAATGGAAGTCTCAGACCTATTCTAGACCTGTATCAGCTTAACAGCTATCTCAAAGAGAAAGTTCTGTATGGTCAACCTGGCATCCAGCATTCCCTATCTGGAGACTGGTATACTGCCCTTGATTTAAGAGACGCTTACTGTCATGTGTCAGTATACCATGGGCACACAAAGTTCTTTAGGTTTGTAGCGAAGCACTCACATTTCCAGTTAGTGGTGCTTCCTTTCAGCTTCCCTGCAGCTCCTTGAGTGTTTGCAAAATGCATAGCTAAGCAGAGTTCCTGAGGAAACTAGGAGTGCAGGTCTACCCTTATCTGGATGACTGGCTAGTCAGGGGTCAGTCCAGAGCCCAGGTTATATCCAGCGTTCGACTCATTCAGTCAGCATTCAAGGCTCTAGACCTATAGATCAATGCAGGCAAGTCTACCCTGTGCCCAGTACACAGTATAGAGTTTATATGGATGGTGTTGGACTCTGCTCAGGCCAGAGCATCCTTCCCAGTCAAGATTCCAATCTCTAGTGACACACTTGAAGCTTCCTCCAGTCAAAGCAGTCCCAAACTGCGTGACGCTTCTAGGGCACATGCCTTCATGCACATATGTAGTACAATATGAGACTGCAGCTCAGACGCCTCCAAATATGGCTGACCTCAGTGTACTTGCTAAGCCATCTTCTGCTGGATGCTGTGCACATGGTTCCTGCATGAATTCTAATTTCCCTGAATTGGTGGTTGGACCCTCTCAATGTTTGTGTAGTGTCCCCTTCATCTGCCCTCAACCCTCAGTGACTCTCGGCTGTAGGGTGGGGACCTCATGCCTCTGAACTCTGGGTCTTTGGTCCTTTGAAGGAACTCTCTTCATATCAACATCAGAGAACTCTGGGAGATTCATCTGCCTGTCAGGCTTTCCTTCCTCATATGAGAAGGAGAAACCTGTTTTGTTCTTACAGGCAACACTGCAGCTATGTTTTACTTCAGTAGACAGGGAGGAGCTCACTCATCCCTCCTTTGTTAGGAAGCAGTTCACCTGTGGGAATTTTGCGTAGCCCATTCAATCAACCTTGAGGCCTCTCATCTTCCAGGGATGCAGAACAAGTCAGCAGACTGCCTGAGCAGATCATTTTTGAGTCATCATGAGTAGTCTCTTCCCCCAGAGGTAGCCAGATGCATTTTCCAGCAGTGGAAGACTCCCCAAATAGACCTATTTGCAAATAAGTCAAACAGAAAATGTCACCAGTTCTGCCCCCTTCAAGTCCAGGGTCTGGGCTCAATCACAGATGCCTTCTTTTCCCACTCCTACCCAGAGTGCTACTAAAAGTCAAGTGCCAACCATGCTTAGGCTATATTAATAGCCCCAGCGTGGCCCTGCCAACACTGGTTCTCCACTGTACTGGACCTCTCAGTGGTATCTCCAGTCTCATTCCTGCTGCAGCTGAATCTAATCTCCCAAAACCACAGTCAGCTTCTCCATCCGAACCTGCAGTCCCTTCATCTAATGGCCTGGAAGTTCCATGGCTAAATCTCAGAAAACAGGCTTACTTGAAGGAAGTAGTAAAAAACTCTCCATCAGGGCTGCCTACCTGTCAAAATGGAAGCTGTTCTCTCTGAGATTGTCAAACTGGAGTCTGTCTGCTGCACCTGAAACAACAGGGCTTAGCAATTTCCTCTATCAGGCTTCACTTGGCAGCAATACCAGCTTTCCACCCTCACATGGATAACTCTTTTTTTTTCTGATGACATAACCATCAGATTCCTTAAAGAAAGGTGGTACTCTCAATTAAGGGAACCCATTTGCCCTTGAGACCTGAACTTGGTCTTGTCCAGGCTTTAATGGGACCAACATTTGAGCCTTTAATAATGTGCTCCTTACTATGTCTGTCTTGGAAGGTGGTTTTCCTAATTGCTATCACTTCTGCCAGAAGGGTCTCTGAACTGCGTGCCCTCACATCTGAACCACCATATACAGTGTTCTTTAAAGATAAGATTTACTTAAAACCCAGATGAGGGTGTATCTCTAAAGTAGTTTTCAAATTTTCATAAGTCAGTCAATTTACTTACCTGTTTTTTTACCTAAAACCACATGCAAATTTTGTTGGTCTGTCAGACTGATTGTGGCTCTAGCAAACAAAGAAAGGTCTTCCAGACTCCTTTCAAAGAATTTTGTCTTGGATTATTTCTTGATCTGCGCTTGTTATGATCTGGCAGGCATTTCACCGGAAGTCAAACTGACTGCTGATTCCACAAGATCGCAGTCATCCTCAACAGTATTAGTAGTTCAGATCCCTATCCAGGACATTTGTAAAGCAGCAACCTGGTCATCAGTGCACACTTTCTCCTGCCATTACACCATCACCCAGTAGTCTAGAGATGATGCCAAATTTGGTTGAGCTGTTCTAAAGTCCGTGTGTACATGAACTCTGATTCCTCCACCTATATTACTGCTTGGGAGTTGCCAAGAGTGGAATACACATGGGTAGTCACTCGAAGAAAAAATGGTTACTAACCTTTCATAACTGTTCGAGATATGTTGCACATGTCCATTCCACGATCCATCCACCCTACCCCTCTACATCGGAGTTTCTGGAAAGAAGGAATTGAGGAGGCTTGGGGTCAGCTGGGCCCTTTATACTGATGCCAGCAGAGTGCAGTAGCAGAGGATGCTCAAGCTGCCCGGACAGGAACCACCGAGGGAAAAACTTTCAACAGCTGTGCAGAGGGCGCATGCACACCAACAGTGGAATGGACACGTGCAACCCGTCTCAAAGAACAACAGTTACGAAAAGTTAGTAACCACTTTTTCACTAAATGAATTACAAGCTTGTTTTATTTGACATCTTGCTTCTTAGGAAAAAAATAACTTGCTTAATCGTTGTGAATTGATCGTGAATGCACTGGAAAAAGAGGATTTTTACATTTTTTTTTTCATAAAGGTACATTTTCTGTGTTTTGACTTGCCAGAAATTGTGTGATGGTTAAATTACAGATTAATGTAGTTATTGTTTACTAATTTACTCATGTTCTATTAAATATTTTCTTGTGCCGTCATCGTTCTAATTACATATGGAATATTAAAAAAAAAAAATCAGTGTACTCTTTTGCTTTGGTCTTATTAAGAATCTGTCACCAAATCAAGCAAGTTACTTTAACCAGTAGAGATGCTTACACTTACAAGACAGTTATATAAACATTAGAAATGCAAGTAGCAGTTAATGTAGAAACTTAAAGCTTTACAGAACTCTTGAAAGGCAGCTTAAGATAAAATGGCAAGCTTTTACATAGGACATGTAAGATGGAAGAGTTCCAAAAAGCCCATCTAGGTCTATTTTCACTTCACCCATTTGCAATCCTGTAATAAAACATGCAGTACAGTAAAAGTAATATGCCAGTCTCTGATTAATGATGCCTGCACCCCACTATGATACTAAATGTCTTGTGTTATGAATATACATTGTTCAGTCTGATTTTTTCATTGAATGTCACTTCAAAACAGCAGCACAAAATGTCAGCAGAAGGGCTGTTGAAAGGCTCATCAGAAAATCTTCAGGAGCCTTTTTTCTTTTCTTTTTTTAATTAGGGTAAATGGGCAGTTGTGTGTTTTGTTAGATTAATCTCTAGAATATGGAGGGAAAAAAAGGGTATTCAAAATGTTTTTACACATACACTCAAATATTAATACCAGATTATATTAATGTTTTCTCATCAACATAAACAAAATTATAATTTTATTGACCGGTAAACTTATTGCATTTTCTGTAAAGCTTTAATGCTTTGCCTAACAAAGAAGAGAAATTGTGAGTAACATTACTATTCTGTTGTACAGGTTGAACCTCTCGAGTCTGGCACTCTCTGGTCTGGCAACATTCATGGTCCGGCATGATTTTATTTCATGTTTTTATGCTTTATCAACTTATTTCCTTGTGCCACTACAGTAAAATTGTGTAACAACACTAACACTTTGTTATGAAAAGAGCCAGTAAGCCTTAGCTAGGCGGCGTTGCAAGCGTTGTCTCGTTTATTCGCCTCGGCGAGATTAAAATAAAAAGAGACTCACTCGCTACATTATTGACCTCCCGTGGTTCGGCAAATCCTCTTGTTCGGCACTGGTCAGGTCCCAAGGGTGCTGGACTAGAGAGGCTCAACCTGTAGTACATATTGCTACAGTAGTTCACAGTTCAGGTGGAAAGTATACAAGCAAGCATGAAACAGTAATTAATGTAAAGCCACCAGCTACTTTCCATATTCATTTAAGATATTAAATGAACAGAACTTCTAACTTCATTGTCACGCTATGTGACCCAAACCCGGAATTAAAAATATGTAAATAAATCAAAATATAAAAGAATATTTCTTAAAATCCACAAATTAGGCTGGAGGCAGGACTAGGATGTGGTTAATGGTTATTCTTGTTAATGTGAAATGTTGACCATCGGTATACTTCTTTTGAGCTCTTTATCCTTCCTTTTCTCCCTGACCTAGAATTTATGTAAAATTTTTATGACTTTTTTTTATAAACTTGTCATCAAAATATTTTTTTAAAAATGCTTATTTTGGTAGAGTCTGAGGAATATTGTCACCACTTGTTTGTGTGCAAGTGATTGTTTAACAAGTGATTGTTAAAATGACATCAGATGGAATGTCTAGCATTGTGGAAAGAGGAGGGATTATATTAAATTTGTTACCACTCAAGAGCAATTCTATATCTTGCTTACAGCTGGTATTAGACTGTTCTGTTAGACAACAGCAGCTTTACTGGGCTGATATTTTGAATGTTATAATAAAGCATGATGGACTCCAGTGCATTTCCTATAGTTTTATTTGTTCTCTCCAAGAAAACTAATATCTGAAATGTATGTACTGATCTTCTGACAAGATGATTACTGTCTAAACTATTAAATTTCATAGGCAATGTGTGTCAGAGTTCCTCTAGGAAGACTAACTATGAATTCAGGCATATTAAAGCATTTTCAGTAACAATGTTCACAAAACCAAATTATTTTTAAACTGCTTCCTTATTAATCTGTTGCATTAAGAGCCAGTAGTTATCTCAGTAAAATTGTTTTTCATAGATCCTTTTTATAAGGAATCCATAGGAAGAGACTATGTTGTGGATGTATATCTTTGTCGCAAAGATTCCTTAAAATCTCAGCCTGGGGAAATAAGTTTTGTACACCAGGCTTGGCTTCAGTGTGCCAGAGCAAACTGTTCCTGATTTGAATTGGTGGCTTTAATTTGATTAGTTAGATCATAAACAAGCAGAGAATCTTAGGTATCTTAAAATCTAGTTGGAACTACCATTCTGATGATGGAAAACTAGTTAAATTTGAGAAATGAATTTTCTAATTTTTTATCAGTGCAAATTAATAATATAGCTACAGAAATATTGTATATTAACTGTAAGGAGACCATGAATACATAGTAAGAATTTACAACCTTTATGTCAGTCTTTACTGTCAACTACATCATAGGTGCCATGACTGAAAATTTCCTAGGGGGAGTTCATAGGTGATGGTTTGTAAATTCAAATGTCCAAATGATACAACTGCATAACTATTATAATTACAGCTGGTTATAGGGTATTTTAGTTGGATTGGTCGAAATAATGTACAAAAAGTTTTCGTGAACAAGATATTTGTAAATGAATTGAAACATGATCTAATTATGGACAACTTCAATAAAAAAAGTACATGAAAACTGCTATTTTGAAGAAAGTTGAGAATTAAAAATGAGAATTAGGAAGAACCTGTGAGTCTGCACAAGATACTCAAAACAAATACCTTCTCTGACCTTTCAGTGTAAATTCAGATAATGCATATGAATAATGTATAATGTAATACCAAACCTCAAGGCTCCTGCTTCTCTGGGATTTTTTCAGCAATATGAAAAGTGCTCAGACAGTTTGCTCTTCTGTTTCCATCTCCTAAAGGTCTGAGGTCAGTTCTCCCCCTTAATGGGTTACCCAAGAGGTATTCCCAAAATAACACTATACACATCTGACTCCAGATATCTTAAATTAAAGCAATGTTTATTTGGCCTCGAATGTAAAATAAGTACAAAATATATGTAAGAATGCATATAGTTTAATACTAGAATAGAAATACTGCTAGATGCACACAAAATTTAGAATATTTCCAACACTACAACTGAATAAGGTATTTATCTTACAGCCTAAAAGCTGTGAGCTAGTATTCCCTTACCTCTTTCCCGTATGTTTTTGGCCCAGTTAGTGACCAGTTGCTCAAAAGAAAAATTTAATCAGTCTTCTGTTGGTGAATTTTGCATGGTTAATCATGTTTAAAAAAATATTTCTCTGGTTAATTTCACCCTTGTGAATCAATAAACAGTAAAATGAAAATGTTCCTCCTCTTGAACAAAATAACTTCCAGTGCACCAGGTGTTTCATTCTTTGAGTTAGCTTTTTGTTTGTGTCACTGTTCTTGTTTAAGCACCAGTGTTGTATTTGATACTGTGAAATATGAATACAGATGTAGTTGCTGCCTTGAGGAGCTTACAGTCTTAAGTTCTGATCCTGCAAAGACTTAAGCATGTTCTTGCTTTTCTGCTGTCTCTCAGATGTGACTCATATGTTACAATAAACTCATTAGTGTGTTTCCATCACACCTTTGCTTTATTAGTATACAAACTCCTCCAAAATGTAGGGTAATTGTGATAGCACACCTTTAGGGGAATTCAATACTTTTTTTTTTTTTTTTTTTTTTTAGAGTTGTATAGCAAGGGAAATTTATATTTGGAAGCGGGTTAAGATACAGTGTGGGAGTGGGGGGAGTATTCTTAATCCAGGATAAGAATGTTCACAGAGGGAGTTATTCCAGAAAAGCTTTAGTGCTTTAAATTCACACCTTACCTAATTCTGAAATAAGTTCCCAATGTAGACAAGCCCTAACCATCACACCGTGATACTGTTAAAGAAATGAATATTAATTCATTGTCATATTATATTTTGTTTCCTTGTAAACTTTATTTAGTAACTGTGAATCTCACTGTAGGGAGAGCTGGTAGCAACCACTATGTTTAAGTTGCCTAATGCCATTACAAAAAAAAAAATTACCTTGTTTATGAGAGGTTTAACACATCCATTGTTTGCAGCAGGCATTTGAGTTCAACATGGAGAAACCGCTGGAGCTAGGGCAGTGCCTGTTCTTTGTCTTGTGACATTACATTAAGGCTTTGCTGGAATATAAACTGTTGAAAATCTGTTTCCTTTTGTCATTTGCAAGACTCCAGAAAAATTGTGCCAAAATGACTGAATATGAATATTCTAAGCGTGGGCTAATGCCACTATTGCAGCAGAACACGCTAGGAACACTGGGAGCTGCCAGAGCAGCCATAGTGGGAGTGGAAAAAGTTGGAGAGTTACAGGCTAGGCTTCCTCAAGACCTAGTACCTAGTCCATTTTTTCCTTTCTATTCTCCAGGGCTATTGTGTGAGGCAGGAGCTCCTCTAGTCCCAGGGAAGGAAGGGAGAGAGAAAGCCCGGTCATACCCAGCACCTGGCCTCAGTGGCTCATTTTTCTTCCCACTTCCTGTCCCTTCCAGGATAACAGCTGCTAATTAATGTAGTTTACTACTATTTGAATGACAGAACTATCTGTGCTGCAGTATTGAAGACCTAAGGTTCACTGATGATGGTGGGGTAGGTGGAGTTTATTCCTTTAAAAACATGCACGCACACATTCACACCCCCAAGTAAGGAGCTCTTACTTTAAAAAACTACGTTTAAAGAATATTATTTAGGTAGCAAAGTCAAGCATTCAAATGTTAGGAATTAGAAAATTTGAGGTTCACTGACCAACCTAAATTCTGCCTCTGTGGGTATCTGCATGATGATAGTCTCTTAAATACACACACCATTTTTTCCTATGGTATTCATGCCTCCTTCAGCACACAGGATGGGCGCGCAGAGACAGAATTAGTTTATGCACTGTTGTATGAAGGCCTTAAAAAAATATTTGGGTAAATGGTATCTTCTGAGAGGAACAGGGTACCCAGGGCAACCATGGGTATGAAAGCTAGTTAAATCGCAGTTGTTGTATTAGTTTAAAATCAAGTTTCTTCTTTGATAGTAATATTCCTTTGCTTTCTTGTGTTTCGTGCACCTTATTTGTGTTTTCTAGAGTGGTACTGGTAAAGCCAGTTGTCTAGCCAACCACCTCTGTTGAGCTGAGCAGATAATGTAGTCTGTGGAGATCCAGGTCTCCATAGAGCTGGTTGATGCAGGAACAGAAAATATCTGCAGTCAGTATATACTCAGACAGTTCTTCTGTAGTGTGCTATCCCCTCACCTGGAATTTTGTAAAACTACAGTGGAAAGATTAAAAAGTACCTAATCCCCTAATCACACCCTTAATTTAAAGGGTAAAAATGTATAGGTTCACCTGTGAATAACTCTATCAGAGTGTTTCTGTCATGCTCTCTACAATAACAGACAGAGTGGAAAGTGACCGCATTAAAACAAATATTTCTCCCTCCAAAAACACCTTCTTATGGATAGTTTCTGATACTAGGGGAATGTCCGGTAAGCATTCTTAGCCATTTTGCACCAGAAATCGACATCTGCTCTTATTTCTGTTTTCCTATTTTAAAAAAAAAGGGGTGGGGTGGGGGAGAAGCTTGTATTGTACATTAAGGATGCAGGTTCTCTATTCAATAATCCATACTATATGTAAATTTGAAAAGGATCCATAGACACAGTGTATGTTCATCCACATGCTTATGCAGGACTAGAAGTAAACTGTAAATAGGATTAATTTTACTCACTAATGGCTCTGGATCTTTTTAATGAGAAGAGTTTTTCAAAGAAAAAAGGCTGTCTGTGAACACACAGGGGGGGAATGGGAGTTTCAGTACATTTCTAAATCTGTTGTGCTCAAGCGGTCACATGTAAAATGTACATGTTCAGCTGTAGTTCATGCACTTAAATGTATAGAACTGTCAGAAATAGTGCTGAAAAAGCCAGATCTAGTCAAATAGCAGATCTATGATGATAGACCATAAAGATGGAACGAATGCAAAATTTGGAGAACAAACATACAACTAGATTTTGCTGGCCTTGATTAATAATAATGTAATCATGTTTATTACCATAGTGCTTAAGAGCCAACCAAGAACGGGGCCCTCATGTGCTAGGCACTGTACAAAGGGAGCAGTAGACCATCCCTGCCTCTAAGAACTTAGTCTCAATAGACAAGACTGAGGGGCAGGAATATAGCGCACAGAGCGAACAATGTGGTGATAGCAAATGTGTTACACAGTTTTTTAAGGGGAGGGAGATTTACTTGGAAGGGGATAAGCAAAGTGGAAAGAAAAAGGAAGAAGGGGATGAAGGAGACGGCAGAGGAGAAGAGGGAAAGAGGAGCAGGTTCAGAAGAAGTAGTGAAGAGACTAGAGGGAGGGGTAAAACAAAGGGGGGGGGGGAATGTTTTCAGATTAGAAAATAGTTGTAAAGGCAATTTTGATGTTATCCACAACAGTCCATGGAAAAAAGTAAGAATGTAGAGAAAGTTGCACAAGCAGTTAAATGTAGTTTTGGCACGTTTGTTGTCTTTTGTCTTAATTAGTTGGATAGCTTGCAGTCAGTGCTGTTTAGGCTGCCAGTAATGGATGAAAATGTGGAAGATGATTCTGTTTTAGAAGTTCTGATGATGGTGGCAAAGAAATAGCAGTGCCAAAAGATGTGCAATTTGTGTCGTCTTTTCACGATAGCTTGTCAGTTTTAAAATGCTCTTTTGCAGCAAGGAGCCCTGATTCTCAGGTGCTTTCTACCTGAATGTGTGCAAAGTAGAGTTAACTGAAGACCAGAGAAGGCTGGTAGATTTCACTGTATGTGAAGCCTTCTGCTGACCACTCTCTCCGATTAGAAGAAAATGCTAAAAAATCTGCAGCACCCTTCAAAGAATGGATCCAAGTAAGGATTGGTTCAGTCTTCCCTCAGAGTTCCCCAGTGGCCAAACTATTTTCTTGAGGTAGATGCAGAAGAGAAGATCTGCCTATACTGAAGATCAAATTCTAATTTGGCAAATGTAAGATAGCATTGTGAATTAACAGAAGTCTTATCAGAAATGTGAAATATGTGATTTTTTCAAAAAAAAAGGTTGATAGGGTTTTTATTTTAATTTGTTGCAAGTAATCAATAAGTAATTGTTATAACTGATGAGCTTCCTTATTTAGGTCATTATAATGTACTTCTGAGAGAAGCTTTAACAAGACTTCAGATTTCTATCTCTAATAGTGTGATTATGTATAAAAATCCCTTTCAGATTAATTATTTTAAAATAAACATGTATGCAAGAGTAGTGCTGTTCTGGAAAGAGTACTACACTACCAGTGTATTTCAGGTATCCAGCATACAACATTTTTGTAAAAGTATATTACACTGAAATATTGACTTAATTTTTTGATGATATGCCTGATGTGCAGGGGCATACTTATTTATTTGGAAAGATGAGTTCAGCTTGATCACATTTCTTAATCTCTAGAAACATTCCAACTGGGCGCACTTCTAAACCTTATTTGCACAAGTTTGTGTGCATATTTATAGCAGTTAAGTCTTGAACTAAGCTCTTTGGATTCTCCTCTGGCTATTGGATTTATTCCATGGCTAGTGGGCAAGGTGGATAGACTTTGAAATCAAGATGATTTTTAAATCTCTGCACTTAATTGTGATTTAAATAAACAGCTAAAACTTTTATTTAAATTTAAGATTTTAGTACTTTTTTTCTTAGTGTCCTAATGAAGTGTATTTTTGTTTGGTAGTTGAGCCAAAACATGTTTGTTTATTTGAACAATTAAAAGTGTAATACTAGACATCTACCAAGCTAATACTGCTATTTTATAACATGCTCGCGTGACTTTTACCATGACAGAAATGAAGATTGTAAAAAAAAAAAAAATGTTTTAACATGGTTCCAGCAAAATTACTTTTTAACCCAGTGTTTAAAAGGCCATTGTCAGTGTGGTGATATGTTAAACCATATTTTACAGTATCTTAAACATGAAAATGAGCAGCAGCTTCTGAGCAACAAGAAGATTGGGGGTTGTCTTTAAATCTTTGTGTTCCTGACAAGAGCATCTGTGGGTGTCTCCTGGTCCTGTCAGTGAATTTTTGGGCTGATCACACCATAGGGATGTTTGGAGCAGAAAAGGCACTGGAAGCTATAAAAGAATGAGAAGCAGAAGAAAGAATGAGAAGTAGAAATGGGAGAGAATTTAAAAGCACCAAAAAAATTTCAAGAGGAGGAGGACAGAATATATAGGCAAACAGGAAAGGAACAATAAGTATGGTAACATTTAGACAGGAAAGGGAGGACAGTAAGAAATAAAAAGTAGCAAAGCCTTCTACCAAATGACTTAAAATTTCAAGTGTAAGTACCTTGAAAGGAGGATCCTTTTCTCCTCTCTGTTCTCTCTAACTCCAAGTCCATTTTTGGCATTTAATTTTTTTAAACATGTGGGACCGAAACCTGCAGTGTCAGCCATTTTGACTGAAACAGGTCATAGGATTGGGCCCCGTTGAAAAACTTGGAATGGGAGAAAGCAGCAACATGGAGTTGTTAAATCCCCAAAACGTTTGTGCAAGATGAGGAAATACGGACATCCTGTGTGAGGAATATAAACTGTTATACAAACATTGTGTGGATTAAAAACTTATTCAAGGTTTCTTCTGCTGCTTCTACTGCAGTGGTGATTGATGGAGGAAGTTACAAATGTATAGCTAAAATAGAGATGTGCCAGCAAGCAGCAACTAAAGCTGCATATTTTGAGGAAAAAATGCATTTATAAAGTTTCTGTTTGTTGAAAAGTGACCTCCAGTAATAACCTAACTTTGTGTTCATGTAATAATTCCTCAGTGTACCATCCTGCAGTTCAAAAACTGGATGGCTGCTTACTTTTCATAAGTCTGTTAACTTTGGGAGAAAATTTGCACATCCTTTGCTTTTCCAGATGACACATTCTGTTCATTGTCCTGATTTCTGTTATTTCTGTACTCTTCATATACAAACTTAGAATTGGCTATAGAATTATGTAACATCACTTTCTTCCAAAATCCACCAGGATTAGATTTAATTCTAGATTAATTGTTTTACCTGGTCAGTTTCAGTATCTCTGATATTTGTGGATAAATTTGTGATGTTTACAAAATATTTTGGAAGGCATGACATTAACCTAGAGTTATTTCTTATGTTTTCCTTGCCAGGAAGAAGGCAATATCAAAGAGATTGCAATAACACATCATGTAAAGGAAGGACATGAGAAAGCGGACCCATCACAGTTTGAACTTCTTAAGGTTCTAGGACAGGGTTCTTTTGGAAAGGTATGTTGTACATATTTTTGTGGGTGGGTTATCAAAAGGGAAGTCAGAAGCTCTTGGATTGGACAGTAATAAGGGTGAAATATTTAGAGCAGTCAGATTTTTATATTCAAGCTTTAGTCCAGGTCAAGATTATTTTCTAAATTGGTCTTTACTAACAAAGTGCTCAGGTTCAGGCAGATCCTTTTGAAACCAGTAAATCTGTTCCAAATTTAGCTATTCTGTAAACCTCAAAAAGATTCCTGAATTCTCTCCTTGTGCAACTCTGGTATAAAAGTTTTCTGAAGTTAAGATATTCAGTATTAAGATGGAAGAGTATATTCATCCTGAATAGATCCATTCCATGTATCTTTAACGTACTGTCAGACCTGAAAGAAAGAACAGGTGGTAGGCAGAATGGCCATCAGTAAGGAAAAAGTATTTCACAATGTAGAATGGCTCTAGTTTTGTTCATGTGTTACAGAAAATGGGCTTTGGTCCTATAGTCATTGAATTAATAACAATGATATTTAGAGCTGTCAAGCGATTAAAAAAATTAATCGCACAGTTAATCACACTGTTAAACAATAATAGAATACCATTTATTTAAATATTTTGGGTGTTTTCTACATTTTTAAATATATTAATTTCAATTACCACACAGAATACAAAGTGTACAGTGCTCACTTAATCTTTATTTTTGATTACAAGTATTTGCACTGTAAAAAAACAGAAGTAATAGTATTTTTCAGTTCACCTAATACAAGTACTGTAATGCAATCTTTATCATGAAAGTTGAACTTACAAATGTAGAATTATGTACAAAAAAACCTGCATTCAAAAATAACAATGTAAAATTGTAGATCCTGCAAGTCCACTCGGTCCTACTTCCTGATCAGCCAATCACTCAGACAAACAAGTTTGTTTCCATTTGCAGGAGATAATGCTGCCTGCTTCTTGTTGACCCTATCACCTGAAAGTAGGGTTGCCAGGTGTCCATTTTTTGACCAAAATGCCTGGTCGAAAAGGGACCCTGGCAACTCTGGTCGGCACCACCGACTGGACCATTAAAAGTTCAGTTGGCAGTACTGCGGGTCTAAGGCAGGTTAGTCCCAACCTATCTTGGTACCATGCTGCGCCCTGGAAGTGGCCAGCAGGTCCGGCTCCTAGGCGGGGGGGGCCACGGGGCTCTGTGCGCTGCTCCTGCCCTGAGCACCGGCTTTGCACTCCCGTTGGCTGGGAACCGCAGTGAATGGGAGCTGGGGTGGTGGTGCCTGCAGGTGAGAGCAGTGTGTCGAGCCTCCTGGCCCCCCCCCCCGGCCTAGGAGCTGGACCTGCTGCTGGCTGCTTCCGGGGCGCAGCATGGTGCCAGGACAGGCAGGGAGCCTACCTTAGCCCTGCTGTGCTGTTGACTGGGAGCCTCCTGAGGTAAGCCCGTGCCCCAACCGCCTGCCCCAGCCCTGAAACCCTCCCTCAAACCCAGAGCCCTCTCCTGCACCCCAAACCCCTCAGCCCCAGCCCAGAGCCCGCCCCCCCCCCAAAATACCCTGCCTCAACCCACAGCCCCCTCCCGCATTCCAAATCCTTTGGCCGCACCTTCTAGCCTGCACCCCAAACCCTTCATCCTCACCCCCACCGAAGAGCCTACACCCCCACCCAAGAGCCCAAACCCTTCCCACACCCCATCCCCCTACCTCAACCTGCAGCCCTTTCCCGCACTCCGAATCCCTAATTTCTGGCCCCAGTTAGAGCGCTAACCCCCTTCTCCAGCCCAGTGAAAGTGAGTGGGTGGGGGACAGCGAGCCACCAAGGGAGGGGGAATGCAGTGAGGTGGGGGCGGGGTGTCAGGGAAGGGGTGGGGCTAGGGTGTTCACTTTTGTGCGATTAGAAAGTTGGCAACCCTATCTGAAAGTGAGAACAGGTCTTCTCATGGCACTGTTGTAACTGGTGTCGCAATATATTTACGTGCCAGATGCACTAAAGATTCATATGTCCCTTCATGCTTTAACCACCGTTCCAGGGGACATGAGTCAATGCTGATGACAGGTTCTGCTCAATAACAATCCAAAACAGTGCAGACGATGCATGTTCATTTTGATTATCTGAGTCAGATGCCACTAGTAGAAAGTTGATTTTCTTTTTTGGTGGTTGGGGTTCTGTAGTTTCCTCATCGGAGTGTTGCTCTTTTAAGACTTCTGAAAGCATGCAACATAGCTCGTCCCTCTCAGATTTTGGAACTTGGCACTTCAGATTCTTAAACTTTGGGCAAGTGCTGTAGCTATCTTTAGAAATCTCATATTGGTACCTTCTTTACGTTTTGTCAAATCTGCAGTGAAAGTATTCTTAAAATGAACATGTGCTGAATCATCGTCTGAGACTACTATAACATGAAATATACAGCATAATGCGGGTAAAACAGAGCAGGGGACATACTGTTCTCCCCCAAAGAGTTTAGTCTCAAATGTAATTAACACATTTTTTTTTTTTTTTTTTTGAACGAGCATCATCAGCATGAAAGCATGTCCTCTGGAATGGTGGCCAAAGCATGAAGGGGCATACAAATATTTAGCACATCTGGCACACAAATACCTTGCAGTGCTGGCTACAGAAGTGCCATGCAAATGCCCGTTCTCACTTTCTGGTGACATTGTAAATAAGAAGAGGACAGCATTTTCTCCTGTAAATGTAAACAAACCTGTTTGTCTTAGCAATTGGCTGAACAAGAAGTAGGACTGAATGGACTTGTAGGCACTGAAGTTTTACATTGTTTTGTTTTTGAGTGCAGTTATGTAACAAAAAAAATCTACATTTATAAGTTGCACTTTCACAACAGAGATTGCACTACAGTACTTGTATGAGGTGAATTGAAAAATACTAGTTCTTTTGTTTCATTTTTACAGTGCAAATATTTGTAATCATAAATAATATAACTTTGATTTAAATTACAACACAGAATACAATATATATGAAAATGCAGAAAAAATCCAAAATATTTAATGTTTCAATTGGTATTCTATTGTTTAACAGTGCGATTAAAACTGCGGTTAATTGCAATTAATTTTTTTTACTCACGGTTAATTTTTTTTGTTACTCACGTGAGTTAACTGTGATTAATCAACAGCCCTAATGATATTCAGTAACCCTGCAGGGTTGTTTCTATCAAACAACCGCCATCAAAATTTGGACAAGACAGAACTGTTCCTTATCTTCAATCCACCTTGAAATTTTGATAGAACCACTTGCAATCTTATTCAATAATAATCTTAATGTTTGGGGCATTAAAACAGGTACCATCACAAGCAAGATTGCCCTGTTTGCAGATAACCTTTTAATTTACTTATTCACTTTCCCACTCACTGAAATATTTAAAACCTAAACTGCATTTGGGAGATATACAAGGCTCACAATCAAGTGAAGGAAGATTGAAATATATCATATGAGTCAACAGTACTTTCCAGTTCCTCCTTAGTATTAGAATTCAGATTAGGTACTGATCATAAACATAAACCAAGATGTTTTTAACAACGTATTACACTTCAGTTCTATACCAGTCCTGGATAAAATTCCTCATTGGAGAGAGATGAGGTTATCCTATCTATGCCTAACTGTCAAGTAAGGTGCAGTCTTGTTCTTTCTAAGTATTTTTTCCCATCTGTCCTCTAATTATTTAAGAAACCACCAATAAAAGTTAATTTATTTGAATAAATAATAATAATAATAGAAATTTTGGCAGTAGCATTGCCGTTCATCTGAATATGTAATTCCTTGGCTTAACCAGGAACAAACCCCAAAGATGCTTTGTCTGTAGCCTGTTCCTTTGTCAAGGAATGCTACCCAAGTCATATGAAAATCTCTAAATTCGGGTACAGATGAGTAAATCCAGGATAAAGAAAACAATCTCGGCGCCATTAACAGTTACCTTTGAGAACTCATGGAGGACATGATATGTATCATTTTTAAAAGGCCTTAATTCCTGGGCAATTCTTAAATAGTAATAACTCATAATTTTGGGGCAATAATAACTACAAGGACCTGATTCTCGTTAACACTAAGTCCTGTTTGTATTTCTCTGGCATCCACTGGCATCAAAAGAGGTCTTAGTGTACGTGAGAGATGGGCCCAAAATTATTACATATAATTTACTGTACTAAACAATAAAACTTGATTCACATAACGGTTGTGCCACCTCTAACTGTATAGTGTCTCGTACCTCTATCAGGTCACTTGCACAAACACGTGGGAGCACCCTGTGTTTCCAGATTTACCCTAAGTGTTACATAGCAAATACTAAATTATCACTCGGAAAATCCCCTTTACCCCATGATCTGTCTCCTATGTCTTTTCATAAGTGAACCAAAACACAAATATAAAACGGTTTGTGTATTTGGCTTTCCTTCTTACTAAACATAGAATTTGTCTACAGTGGAAATCAATATATCCCCTTCCATATCTGACTGGTTTAAGGATATTAAAAACATAATCCCTCTCAAGAAATCCTATTTTCCTGCAAAAGGAAAGGAAACACTGTAGTTGGGTCTGGAAGTACTTTACTAATACATGTGACATTCAATCACAGTAAACTATATAACAAAGTAGATAGGCACAATTGTCTTCTCACAATTTTCTGATATATTTTTAAAAGCCTTTTACTATGGTTAATATATTGTCTTTAATTACTTATGAACAGTTGTTTGACTTGCAATCATGTATTTTTCCTCTCTGAATTAACTCTTCCACTCATCCCAATTATATGTAATATCTGCAGCTTGTTTATAACCATTTTTGTTATGTCCGCGTTAATTCCTGTAAAATGTGAAACTGCTTGAAGAGAAATATTTAAAACTTTTTTTAACTGAAGAGAATGGTCAGAATGTTTAATTTGCTGTTTCATTTAATTGTTTTTTAAATGCTTATTAGCTCAACTTTTCAGACACAACCAAATTAATCTCTAGAGTAACTGCTGAAATCAATTATGTTAAACCAGGATAAATTTGGCCCAATATATTTTTTGTTTTTTAAATGCAAGTAAAATTAGGGGGAGGTGAGATGTGGTAGGTAAACAGGGACATTTGTAATTAGGGACACAAGTTGTATAATCATGAACAAACATAGATAACTTTAAGTGGTCAGTACTAGAGTTGGGGGTGCCATTTGCTACAAATAAGAATTTTGTTGAAAAAACAACTGTGAATCCCTATTAATAGAACTAGATACCAAAGTTTACTGATCTGATTTATATTTATCTCCTTTAAGAACATTTTTAATCTATTGAATACAGGTATTTCTTGTCAAAAAAATCTCAGGATCAGATGCTAGACAGCTTTATGCAATGAAGGTATTAAAAAAAGCCACACTGAAAGGTAAGTAATTAAAGTAACCATTTATGGAAAGTGACGTACATATGAACCAAACCTTAATCTTTGCAAACAAAAATATAAATATAGATACTGTTGAAAGAGTTAGTTCAACAAAGATCTTTTATGTACATGCTTAACTTAAATTCTAAACCATCAAATAGGACAAAAAGTACCGTCTTTGTATTATAAACACAAAAGGATTAATAAATGAAAGCATCACGTTCGTAGAATTTTTAATGAAAACAGTTTTCTTTCCGTGATAGGTTCTGATGAACTTGTTTGTTGTCATCCTGTCAGAAACCCACGTTCACGAGATATGAAATTTCTAAATCTTTTACTACAAACTTAATTATAATGTAGTTCGGTAATCCTTCTTGAAATAATTAGTGTTAAAATCCATGTCCCTTACTGAAGCACTGCATAGGCATAATAAGTGTTTCATGAAGATAGCGGTGCTACATCATTACTTCTGGTTAGTTGACTTGATCCTGGACATGTTAATAGATACTTATTAAATGGCATATTTCTGTTCTCCAAAATGCTGTGTAACTTTGTGGATAAAGTTTCTTGCCTTTTGGTGAGAAGGTTATGAGATCAAATTACGTTCAGTTTGTGATGCTGAAAAATCCATTAATACCTCTTTTATTATGATAGTCACAAAAACTGAGTATTTTGTACAACAAAACCCACCAACTTTATAAAAAGAAAAATTCAGGAATATAAATATATAATAAGATTGTGCTTATATGTTTTGGAGAAAAGAGGAAGCTAATTGTATTTCCTCTTTCCTAATCACTCCCCATACACACATGCAGAGTGACCCCCTGGAAAAGGATAGGAGTCTTAACATTTTATAGTCTTCCAGATACCATATTTTGTATGATTGAATCTCTACTTGTCACAGATCCACAGGATAGAAGACTCCTATTTGGAGACCTTTCCCTTCTTCAGGAGTCAGTGCACCTCAGCAAGTATTTGCAGTGACACCAAGCAACCTTTTCAAAACAGAATAGGGTTCCATAGTGAACTGGAATATAACATCAGGAAATCCTTAAGTTAAACATCAAGATATAGTTCATACTGGCCAATTCCAGGGCTCCCTTGAACCAGGCTGCTGTAGGAACTATCTTGGTTTCCTGTCTCTGTCGCTTTATCTTCATTCCAGGAGAGCACTCTGTGTGTATCCCTGAGCCCAGTTCTTATCGCCTCCTGTCACCTCCCTCCATTGCCTTCCTCCTGAGTTCATATGTGCTCCACCCACCCAAGCTGGGAGCCTCTCATTGATATGTCAGTTGTTCAGTCCTTGGGGTTTCCCTTGTCTTTGTAGGGCCTTCCATTGATATGGGTTGGTCTCAGCCAGTAATAAATGATCCGTTCATGTCACCCAAGAGAGTTACGTGACAAAATGCCTCCTGTCTCCTGCTCTTTACACTCACACATAGCAATTCCAAGCACAGAGTGAAACTGAGGCACATATTGGAATCATAAATATATTACCAAAATTCCCACATTTGGTCCATTTGGTTCCATAGTTAAAGTTTGAGCTTAAAGTAGGAATTTAACTACTTTTTTTACAGCAAATCCTCTCCAAATACAGCAAATCCTCTCCAAAAATATAGGACTTGCTCCAAAATAGGATGAATTTTCTAAGAATTTATAAGTAAATTCTCTAATTAGCTTGCTTTAAAATTATTTTTTAAATGGTTCCTTTTAAAAAAAAAAAAAAAAAAAAATTTAGGCGCCTATATCAGTGCATTTTTTTGTCTTAAATATCTGTAATGAAATGAAACGCTAAGGCACCTGAAAATCTTAACTCTATCCTGTGGACACCATGAGGAAGAAAAACAAAAAAAATCTAATATTCCTAAAAATCAGAGTATCTTTTCTAACTGCAAGTACAGTCTCTCCTCAGCTATCCTGGGGGTAAACTCTCAGTTTTCTGTGGGAGATTAACAAAAATTTGGTTAAAACAGTGGATTTTTGGTTTTCAAGAAGACTTCATATTGAATAGTTATATCACCAATGGCCCAGATTTGGTGGTGGTATTTATCTGGTCCCAAAGAAGAGAAAATGCAAGAAAGAATTTGTTCTCCTTTTTGTCTTTGTTTGTTTCTTTGTGTTACTTTGTGTTACTAGGAGGAGCAGGTTACCTTCATCCCAGACCCAAAGCATCTGAAACAATTTGTTTCCAGAAAAAATTTAGAATGGCATATAACTACCTTTTAAAGACAGTCTGTGATTGAGATATAAGTTGTTACAGATTTGCGCTCTTGGGTCTTAAGCTTCAAGTGCAAGACTTTCAGATGTCTTAGGCAAACCAAAGATGAAGAATTTTTGAGAATGCTAATACCCTGTCCAGTGCGTTTCTCTCCTGCTTGTGCCTCAACTGATATTGCATTTTCAGCTACGGCTGTCAGAGGAGTTCTCAACTGACTGATCCTCCTTCAAGAGTTTGGCCATTAAAATTGATGTATTTCAGTGTTTTTAAATGATTATATATATTTTTGTTTATTTTTGGAGGGGATTGGCAGTTCTTTTGTGGTATACAAGATGCTTTGCCTCCAGAAGCTTTGTCCTATTCTTTACATCCTTTTTTAGACATTGGTTTCCTCCCATTAAAAATCACTTAAGTGATTTTGAGACTCCTGCCTGGTTGTGGCCCTGAGTGGGGTAGCAAGTTATATTCAGATGCTACACCACTGGGTCTTTTGGAACGTGAGTAATGAGTAATAGCCTTCTCTCCATCAGTAGAACAGATGTTATGTCAAAAGCAGGAATTTTGATGCAGCAGCAGCACTGCAAAAATCATCAGGAAAAGGCTCCAGTAGATTCTAGAGTGTGTTTTAAGACACTAGAAAGCACTGCCTGTGAGTAATAGGCATCGGCTAAAGACACTGCATTGTCCTCTGGGAGGTGGGGGACCGCACATTGGGAGAGGTCTTGTAGATCTCTTTAGGAGTTAAGACTCGGGCCTTCATACATCTTGTAATTGCAGTGCCTCACTAGCATGAAGCGTTGACACAGATGGGTCCTTGGCCTTCAGACATTGCCCAGAACTGACAGGAAAACCAAGATACTACACGAATGGGTTGCATTGATGTAATTAAACTGCCTTCTTAGACTGATTTAGTTAATCCAGTGCAATATTTGTATATAATCAAGACCTTTGATGCACCTTTAACCTTATGATTTAAAGTACCAGTACAATAGTGTCTTCTGACCAAAGATGTTGCCTTGTTTTTGCCTCTGCCAGCATCTGAGGCCTGGGGATTCCACGACCTAAAGGGCAAGGACTTCTATAGAGGATGCCACAATACTCAAAACATTGTGCTTGAACCTTAAGACTCAAGAATCTGATTCTGTTACAACTTATGTCTTAGGACAAGCAGAGTTACATGTAAATAAATTATTCCCTTCTGTGAAATTAATCCATTTTGAATACTGATGACAACTCAGTAATAATTTGTGTTTTGAGATTTAATGTCCCCTGCATTTAAACAAATGGTTGGTTTGCCTAAGACATTTTAGATCGTTTCCATCTTGGTTTCTTTCAGTAAACTATTTTCTTAATCCAGAGTCAGAGGCAATAGTACCCTTTAAGGACTGCTTGCTAACTGTAGGCAGTTTACATGCTTTATCACCTCCTATCTATAGGAGAGAACCTTCAGGGAAATGCAGCTACAGCAGCCAGAATGCATTGTTATAATACATTCCAACCTTTTAGTGTTTGCAGTATATTCAGGAGTAAACTGATAGCCTAGATTGATTGACATATGTGTTTTTAAGAGTCTCAATGGTGCCATAGCTTGGATGGATATCCTTTGATTGTAGTTTATAAAAATACAAATAAAAAGATGATTTTTGTTCAGCTTATATCGGTTTAAAGCTACTTTTATCAATATAATTTATTATTAAGCTGCTTATAAGGTACACTTTGTACAGTAAACCTGCATTCACACCAGTGGGTTGTACCACTTTAACTCTGTTTCTAAACTGATATAGTTACAGTACAAAAATGTGTGTAGATCAGAGTATAGTGCTGTTGGAGTGCTTGGTTACAGATTTTTAATATTTTTCCCCAGGTTTCAAATAGCAACAACTTGAGACTTGAGCAAGTCCCAGTTTTTAGTGAGGTTTTCAGGAAACAATGTATAGTGAAGTAGGTTCTCCACACAGTCTCACAAATTTGTCTCTGCATGGATGTTATTGAATGGCATAGCGTTGTAATAATTAAACCAAAAATATACAAGGAGAAGTAAATTAGGGAAATGTAAGAGGAATAGTCTGTTCTCAATATGAATTATAGTTTGTGTTCATGTTGTAGTTCGAGATCGGGTTCGGACAAAAATGGAACGTGACATCTTAGTGGAAGTTAATCATCCTTTTATTGTCAAGTTACACTATGGTGAGTTATAAAAGATGAAATCTTATTTGCCTGTCACTGTGGTGACAACAATTCAAATACCTGTGCAAAGAATCATAGAAATTAGAGTTGGTCATCTACACCCCAATCCTGCAAAAGTTTATTGCACATACTTAGCTTTACACACTTTGAATAGTCGCCCTAAAATCAATTTTACAATTCTGAGTGCATAAAGTTAAGCACATGAGTAAGTCTTTGCAGAAACTGGGACTTTAGTCCATCCCTTTATAAGATGAACGTATGTCAATTTAAATCTAGCTGGTATTTTTTAAAAAAAGATTTCAGTTTGTACACCTGTCTATCACACTTTTCTGTTTTTAAAATATTTTTCATCCCTGATTGTTCTATAAAGACTAACGTGTACAAAAGTGCCTAGTCCCATTCCCATCAAAGTCAGTAGAAATACTCTTACTGATTTCAGTAGCAACTCAGTTATTTAGAGGAACGAGTGAAAATGACTCTATTCAATATTCTCTTAGCTATACATAGTAAAACTGCAAAAATAGAGAAAAATATATTTTCTGATCTTTCAGTTATAGCAATGCAAAGTTTTATTTGTAACAATAGTTGCTACAAAATGTTCAGACAGAAGTGATTTTTTTTTTGGTTCTTAAGTTAATAGTGCCCCTTTAATATCATTCCCTATAGTGTATTCTTCAGTGTTTTGTCCAGTCCTGTTTCCATGTGATTACAGTACAATGTAATACATCTCCGTATTAGGTTGAATATCTCATAACACTTACTTACATGATGTACGTTAAATGTATTAGCATGCTCACTTAAATCTGACTTTTATTAAGATTTGGAAAAGGAATGCTGACTAGCCAAGCTACGTTTTGAGTGGCATAAAGTTTATTGGTGATCTGCCTTTATTTTTTTTCTTCTGACATGACACTGATTTGTTTAAAGGTAGAATTTATTTAATTCAAGTACTAGGAGAGAGAAAGTCAGGTTGTTTTGGTAATGGGAACAATGGTAAATTCTGGTAAACATATTCTTCTGGTCATAGGTAAAAGTATGAATTAGTTGCTTATTGAAATTGTTTTCAATGGGTCTTTTCAGCTTTTCAAACAGAAGGAAAACTATACCTTATTTTGGATTTTCTCAGGGGAGGAGACTTGTTTACACGCTTATCCAAAGAGGTAAACAATTTTTTTCACATTAAACATATGGTTAATTGTGGTATTTCACTGATCTGTGTCGGGGAGGTATATCAGGAGAGTTTACGTTCATGTTCTTAATTATTAAAAATGTGGTTTTCTTTAAACAGATCTTAGAAATGAACATATATTTCTATCCATGCTCTTCAGGAGGTTTTTGTTTTTGTTTGTTTTTAGCTTTGAAAGATTGCTGTCATAAGAATGTTGTTAATTTGTTACTCCCGAGGTACACTTCGGCAATTAGATTTCCCATATTGCTCTTGTGCTTTCTCGTATACCCCCACCAACCTGTTTAAATAACTTGCCTCACAAAGTATACAGAGCTATAGAAGTATGATTATACAGGGAGAATATCATAGTTTGAGTGTATTTATTGATATCTATATTTATGCTAAATGGATCTGTATTATTATCAGCCTCCCTCCCAAAAGTGCTGTGCATTTTATAAACTTGAGGTGAGCAAGATTCGTAATCCTTATCCTAAGCTTTAAAAAAAAAAAAAAAAAAACCACACACACACTTTTTTAGCCCTTATGGTCATGAAGATAACTTTCCAAACATGAGCCAAATGTAACTGATGCAGTGATGTCTGTCTGACTACACTGCGATCAAGAGGTGTGATTGCAGCTTGTATAGGTAACCTTCAACAATGCAACTTCAACCCTGATGAAGCTTGGAAAGCCAAATGGAGTTCACAGGAAGTCACAAATAAACACCTTGTGAAAGATCCACCACAGAAGATCACTGGCTTTGGTCTCCCATGAAGCTCATGGGCAACCCTAAATCATATCTGCGCAAACCATGGTAGATGCGGATACTTGCTGCACAAATGGAAAATTAAAGATCTCCAGTGTGCAGCTGTGGTCACGCAGAACACCATGGAACATATAACAACTTGATGCCCAATTCACAAATACGAAGGAGGCATCACAGCAGTACACTCTACTACTCCAGACTCAATTATCTGGCTTAACCATCTGAATGTAAAATTATAATTATTGAGCTACATTTACATCAGCCATATGAAGAAGAATGTAGCTTGATCTAGCTAGATCAAAGGTAGATTCTTCTTCTTCATATGGCTGATGTAAATGTAGATCAACAGTCTATCAACAACCATGCCCAGTATCCTGGATATATACTCAGGAGGCTAGCCCTTGCTGCTACCCATGCTGCCACAGCTGTTGCCAATCGTGTGCAGAAACATTGTTGTTATATTTATACCACAATCCCAAATCATGTTTCATGTCTTTCTGGTGGCCAACAGTCCCAATTTTACCTACCATCTGCCAAACACTTCATCTTTTCCGAAAGAGTCTAAAACTGTGATTCTCAACCAGAGGTCCGGGGCCCCCTGGGGGGCCGTGAGCAGGTTTCAGGAGGTCCGCCAAGCAGGACCAGTGTTAAACTTGCTGGGGCCCTGGGCAGAAAGCTGAAGTCCCACTGCCTGGGGCCCTGAGCCCTGCCACTTGGGGCTGAAGCAGAAGCTTGAGCAACTTAGCTTCGCGGTGTCCCCTTTGGCATGGGGACCAATAGTGTAGCTAGGGAGGGAGTGGGGCAGCAGCCGCTCCCCCACCGAGCAGAAGTGGCGCCTTGTTCATTCTTCGGCACCTTTTTAAATTTTTAGTCACCCAGCGGCGCTCCGGGTCTTCGGTGGTGGGTTGGGGGAGTGGGGATATAAAAAGGTGCCACCCCCTGGTACTCATCCGGCGGCACTCCGGGTCTTCAGCAGCACTTCGGCGTCAGGTCCAGCACTCGCTCTGGTCTTGGGCACTGAAGGACCGCCACCGCAATGCCGCTGAAGACCGGAGCGAGTACAGTACCTGACACCGAAGTGCTGCTGAAGACCCGGAGTGCCGCCGGGTGAGTACCAGGGGGTGTCACCTTTTTTTATCTCCACTCCCCCTGTTTTTTCCACCTCGTTATGCCACTAATGGAGCCCTGGGCAATTGTCCTGCTTGCTACTCCCTAACGCCGGCCCTGGCTTTTATATGCAGAAAACCAGTTACCTTGTCACAGGTGGGCCATGGCGTTTTCATAGCATGTTTGGGGGGCCTCAGAAAAAAAGGTCGAGAGCCCCGGTCTACAATACAATTCCTGCAAGCTACTTTAGGTTCAGCTTGTTCCACTTACTTGGGCCCTTGGCTATAATTGAAAACTTTGAGCATCTGTCCTCAATTTACATGCTCCTTGCTGGCATCTCAGTATATCACCTTCCTGCTAGTGGCTTTTCCAACTTCAGCCACTCCACATATACAGAAATTCTAAGGGTCTTGGTTAGTGTTTTCACCAGTATGGGAGCTGTCCCTATTTGGGATTTAAATCTGTTTCCCACAAATGTGTTGTGTGTCAAGTGGATCAAGTTGTTCGTTGAGATGTCCCAGAGAGACTTAAGGCTCATTACTGTAAGTTATTGGTGTATTTGCCTAATCTAATCTGTAGTACTGCTGCATGACATTTTACTCATGCTTTCATACAGCATTGTTCTTTTCATTTGCCATCTACTGGGGAGTAGTTCTGCAATTATGTTTTATTAGATCTCAGTCTCCTTCTTGGGGATTGTATTGACTGTTGTTTTTCTCTAGCTATTCGCACTAATGGACGTTTATCTCAAAAGTCACTCACTAGTAACAGTTCTTTGAGTATACTGCCTCTTCATATTTACACTTCTTGCGTGCCATCCCTCTTGTTTAGAATGTGTCTCTCTCTCCTTCTCTCGAGTTTAGTGCATTTGTACCTCTAAAGCCCTGTTATAGTCTTGGGCCCAAATGTTCAGATCCACAAGGGGGCACGCACACTGCCTCACTTTCTTTTACAGGGTTTCCAAATCTCTGTGATGCCAGCATACTACATGTTCTTCAAGTGATGGTCTGTTTTGTATTCCACTGAGGGTTATATGCATGTGCTGTACAGCCAGAGTTGGAGAATTTGCAACTACTAGTGGGTTTTTTGGTCCACACATGTCACCTTGTTCTATCTCATGGTTTCATCCAGGATAATAAAATGTAGGGCAGACCGACTGCACCCTCAGTTCCTTTTCACCACCAAATGGTCTGAGTCGGAACTGCTAGTGTCCTCTCGTCCTTCTCTGACGCGCTTGGGGGGGGGGGGGGGGGAACTGTGTTTAGAATTGTACTTAGTTTTTTCAGTAGTTTTAGTCTTAGTGCCAGTTTTTAGGAATTAAGAGACTTTGGGGACTGTTTCTCTGATTCCCACACCTCAGCACCCAAACTTGGGTACTGGATTATGCTGAAAACACCAGTGTTCAAGATCTGTGCCTCCTGCCCATGTTCATTCTCAGTCAGTGATGAGAACCAATGCTGCCTGTACTGCTTGGAAGAAGCCCACATTTCATCCAGGTTCGGTATGTGCCTCTCCTTCTCAAGCTGAACTCAGAAAGACTGGGCTTCAAGAAGCACCTCATGGAGGTTGCCATGAAGCCGCAGTTGGATACAGCCAGGAAACCACTCACTTCACATCGACCTGAGAAACCCAGGAGCATGTCTCTGACCTCAGAGATTGAGTCCAGTTCCACCAGTACCACCAGTACTCCCCATGCCGGGGTCTAGTCATGAGGCAAGGAAGCATGCGCCTAAGCATGGCAGTAAGTCTTCCTCCAGGCCCAAGAAGCATGATGCAATGAGTTCCAGCCACAGAGAAGCAGTGCATTCCAAGACTCTCAGGCACAAGAAGTCACACAAATCTTTGGATCTGCTGGTTCCAAGTCATTCACGACTTCCAAGTCTCAGAGTAACAGCCGTGTTAGTCTGTATTTGCAAAAAGAAAAGGAGTACTTGTGGCACCTTAGAGACTAACCAATTTATTTGAGCATAAGCTTTCGTGAGCTACAGCTCACTTCATCGGATGCATACTGTGAAAAGTACAGAAGATGGTTTTTATACACACAAACCATGGAAAAAAATGGGTGATTATCACTTCTCTCCCCCCACCCCACTCTCCTGCTAGTAATAGCTTATCTAAAGTGATCACTCTCCTTACAATGTGTATGATAATCAAGGTGGGCCATTTCCAGCACAAATCCAGCTTATCTCCCCCCCTCCCCCACCAACAGATGTCAAGAATTATAACATTCATAAACCAGTCGGAGAACACTTCAATCTCTCTGGTCACGCGATTACTGACATGAAAGTTGCGATATTACAACAGAAAAAACTTCAAATCCAGACTCCAGCGAGAGACTGCTGAATTGGAATTCATTTGCAAATTGGATACAATTAACTTAAGCTTGAATAGAGACTGGGAGTGGCTAAGTCATTATGCAAGGTTACCTATTTCCCCTTGTTTTTTCCAACCCCCCTGAACCCCCCAACGTTCTTGTTAAACCCTGGATTTGTGCTGGAAATGGCCCACCTTGATTATCATACACATTGTAAGGAGAGTGATCACTTTAGATAAGCTATTACCAGCAGGAGAGTGGGGTGTGGGGGAGAGAAAACCTTTTGTAGTGATAATCACCCATTTTTTTCATGCTTTGTGTGTATAAAAACATCTTCTGTACTTTCCACAGTATGCATCCGATGGAGTGAGCTGTAGCTCATGAAAGCTTATGCTCAAATAAATTGGCTAGACTTCCAAGTCAGCACCCCCTAAGTCAAGGGGACTATTAGTCCCAAAGCAGTCATCCATTCTGCCTCCACTTCTGACTGCAGAGCGTGGGCCACTGACACCAGGGAGGTTGAAGTCGCACCTGGACCCCATGAACGTCTTGCTTTGGGTGAAGCAAGGTCTGCACAGCTTCCTCTACAGTCGGCACCTAGGGAAGTATGCTCTTCTACCCTAGACCTACCTCACTTGAGTCTTGCTTCTTCAACTTGTTTGAACTGTCTGGCACACCCCAGACACTTGTGCACCCACTCCCAAGGGGGCAGAGAAGAGGTATAGCATTCCAGCTAACGAGTCTGAGTTTCTGTTCTCTCACACACATTGTGAATCACTTAATTCTCTAGTGATACAAACAGCAACGGCGTGAGTCAGGTAGCAGCACCCATGCTTCACCCCAGCAGACAAGGAGGGCAAACAACCAAATCTTCTGGGGCACAAGGTCTTCTTGTCTGGTAGCCTTCAATTTCGAATTTCCAATTAGCAGGCGCTTTTAGCTAAATATGACTTTCTCAACTATGGCAAGGTGGCAGACTTTGCAGACGAGCTTTCTCGGCAGGACTGTACCCACTTCCAGGCTATCTTGGAGAAGTTGGTCATGAGAACTTAGCATCTGCTGCTTCCACGATGGACTGGAGCAGCTTCACACACAATGACCATAGGGATCTCATGAGGAGGGAATCATCGGTGTATTCATCTGGTTTTCCCAGGGAAGTTCATAATGCTATTGAGGAACTTCCTTTTGATGAGTTTCATGTCCTCAATCAGAAGACCAACGATTCCCTCCACTCCCTCAAGGATTCCAAAGTCACTCTATGATCCGTAGGCATCTACATGCCAGCACCCAAGTGGAAGTTCTTCTGTCCACCACCTGCACAGTGGTTCAGAGCTCCTCAGTTCTTCCATCAACAGCCCTACAAACCTCCTCACCAGCAGCAGAAGACTCAAAGATCCCATCTTCAGGTCCGTTGTCACAGTTTTCAACATCACATGCATCACAAACGATTATTTCTGTGCGTCTAGAGAGCCACCAACCACTTTGCCTCCCATTGTACACCTAGTCCACCCCCTTTGGGGGGGTGCGTCTAGCACTCTCTTTACCAGTTTGGAGCGTCATAACAATGGTCAAGTGGGTCCTGGATGTCATTAGACATGGCTATACAATCATGTTCACAACACTACTTTATCCCTGCCCCAATCCCGCCTTAGGGACCACTCTCAAAACAGGATCTTCATCCTAGAGGTGGATTTCCTACTGCCAAGTGGAGTGATAGAACCCATTCCTCCGACCTATCAGGGCGCAGGATTTTACTCCATTTATTTCCTGATACCCAAGAAGAAGGGATGATGGAGACCAGTCTTTGACCTCCGTCATCTGAGTCGGTTCATACGCAAACAGAAGTTTCGTATGGTCACCTTAGCAGCCATCATCCCTTCACTAGAAAAAGGCATGTAGTTTACAGCTCTCGATATGCAGGACACCTGTTTTCACATAGACATCCATCCAACCCACAGAAGGTTCTTAAAGTTTACAGTTGGCCTTCAGCTCTTCCAATAGAGGGTTTTATTGTTTGGATAAACCACTGCTCCACAGGTCTTTACCAAGGTTTTCTCTGTAGTAGCGGCCCACCTGAGGCATTAGGGGTCATTATATTCCCATATCTCAACAACTGGCTCTTAGCAGCATGATCCAGGAGGAAGGCTTGATCCTTGACCTCCATGCTGCTCATACTCCTCTTCTCCCAGGGGGTGAGTGTAAACGTCGAAAAATCTACTTTAGACTCCTAGAATTCGTTTGGGCATTCATCTATGCAATTTCTGCACGCGCCTATCTACCAAGGGACTGACTGCCACAGTGGTCACCAGTCCTCCTGTCCCAGTCAGGATTTGCCTTTTCCTTTTGAGCCACATGGCAACCTGCATGTACATTACCGCCTTTGGTCATCAGCACCAGTGGTGGCTCCGGAAGGTCTGTTCTCTCACACAACAAACCATAGACCTCCAGCTGACAGTTCCCTCCAATACTGGGATACTGGGAGGAAGCACGAGCAGGAGAGCGCGAGAGGGAAGGGCTCCTGCCTCATACTAAGAAAGCAGGACAAACAGCAAGTTATCTCAAGTGCCTATACACAAATGCAAGAAGCCTGGGAAACAAGCAGGGAGAACTGGAAGTCCTGGCACAGTCAAGGAATTATGATGTGATTGGAATAACAGAGACTTGGTGGGATGACTCACGTGACTGGAGTACTGTCATGGATGGATATAAACTGTTCAGGAAGGACAGGCAGGGCAGAAAAGGTGGGGGAGTTGCATTGTATGTAAGAGAGCAGTATGCCTGCTCAGAGCGCCGGTATGAAACTGCAGAAAAATCTGAGTGTCTCTGGATTAAGTTTAGAAGTGTGAGCAACAAGGGTAAAGTTGTGGTGGGAGTCTGAAATAGACCACCGGACCAGAAGGATGAGGTGGACGAGGCTTTCTTCCGGAAACTAATGGAAGTTACTAGATCGCAGGCCCTGGTTCTTCAGTCACCCTGATATCTGCTGGGAGAGCAATACAGCGGTGCACAGACAATCCAGGAAGTTTTTGGAAAATGTAGGGGAAAATTTCCTGGTGCAAGTGCTAGAGGAACCAACTGGGGACAGAGCTCTTCTTGACCTGCTGCTCACAAACCGGGAAGAATTAGTAGGGGAAGCTAAAGTGGATGAGAACTTGGGAGGCAGTGACCATGAGATGGTCAAGTTCAGGATCCTGACACAAGGAAGAAAGGAAAGCAGCAGAATACGGACCCTGGACTTCAGAAAAGCAGACTTTGGCAACCTCAGGGAACTGATGGGCAAGATCCCCTGGGAGAATAACATGAGGGGGAAAGGAGTCCAGGAGAGCTGGCTGTATTTTAAAGAATCCTTATTGAAGTTGCAGGGACAAACCATCCCGATGTGTAGAAAAAATAGCAAATATGGCAGGCGACCAGCTTGGCGTAACAGTGAAATCCTTGCTGATCTTAAACACAAAAAAGAAGCTTACAAGAAGTGGAAGATTGCACAGATGACCAGGGAAGAGTATAAAAATATTTCTTGGGCATGCAGGAGTGAAATCAGAAAGGCCAAATCACACCTGGAGTTGCAGCTAGCAAGAGATGTTAAGAGTAACAAGAAGGGTTTCCTCAGGTATGTTAGCAACAAGAAGAAAGTCAAGGAAAGTGTGGGCCCCTTACTGAATGAGGGAGGCAACCTAGTGACAGAGGATGTGGAAAAAGCTAATGTACTCAATGCTTTTTTTGCCTCTGTCTTCAGGAACAAGGTCAGCTCCCAGATTGCTGGACTGGGCAGCCCAGCATGGGGAGAAGGTGACCAGCTCTCTGTGGAGAAAGAAGTGGTTCGGGACTATTTAGAAAAGCTGGACGAGCACAAGTCCATGCGGCCGGATGCGCTGCATCTGAGAATGCTAAAGGAGTTGGCGGATGTGATTGCAGAGCCATTGGCCATTACCTTTGAAAACTCATGATGACTGAGGGAGGTCCCGGACGACTGGAAAAAGGCTAATGTAGCGCCCATCTTTAAAAAAGGGAAGAAGGATGATCCTGGGAACTACAGGCCAGTCAGCCTCACCTCAGTCCCTGGAAAAGTCATGGAGCAGATCCTCAAGGAAGCAATTCTGAAGCACTTAGAGGAGAGGAAAGTGATCAGGAACGGTCAGCATGGATTCACCAAGGGCAAGTCATGCCTGACTAATCTAATTGCCTTCTATGACGAGGTAACTGGTTCTGTGGATGAGGGAAAAGCAGTGGACGTGTTGTTCCTTGACTTCAGCAAAGTTTTTGAGACTGTCTTCCACAGTATTCTTGCCAGCAAGTTAAAGTAGTATGGGCTGATTGAATGGACTATAAGGTGGATAGAAAGCTGGCTAGATTGTCGGACTCAACGGATAGTGATCAATGGCTCCATGTCTAGTTGGCAGCTGGTATCAAGCGGAGTGCCCCAAGGGTCAGTCCTGGGACCAGTTTTGTTCAGTATCTTCATAAATGATCTGGAGGATGGTGTTGATTGCACCCTCAGCAAGTTTGCAGGTGACACTAAACTGGGAGGAGAGGTAGATACACTGGAGAGTAGGGATTGGATACAGAGGGCCCTAGACAAATTAGAGGATTGGGCCAAAAGAAATCTGATGAGGTTCAACAAGGACAAGTGCAGAGTCCTGCACTTAGGATGGAAGAATCCCATGCACCACTACAGACTAGGGACCAGTTCTGCAGAAAAGGACCTAGGGGTTACAGTGGACGAGAAGCTGGATATGAGTCAAGTGTGCCCTTTTGCCAAGAAGGCTAATGGCATTTTGGAATGTATAAGTAGGGGCATTGCCAGCAGATCGAGGGACGTGATCGTTGCCCTCTATTCAACATTGGTGAGGCCTCATCTGGAGTACTGTGTCCAGTTTTGGGCCCCACACTACAAGAAGGATGTGGAAAAATTGGAAAGAGTCAAGCGGAGGGCAACAAAAATGATTAGGGGACTGGAACACATGACTTATGAGGAGAGGCTGAGGGAACTGGGATTGTTTAGTCTGCGGAAGAGAATCATAGAATCATAGAAGATCAGAATCAGAGAAGAATGAGGGGGGATTTGATAGCTGCTTTCAGCTACCTGAAAGGGGGTTTCAAAAAGGATGGATCTAGACTGTTCTCAGTGGTAGCAGATGACAGAACGAGGAGTAATGGTCTCAGGTTGCAGTGGGGGAGGTTTAGGTTGCATATTAGGAAAGACTTTTTCACTAGGAGAGTGGTGAAACACTGGAATGTGTTACCAAGGGAGGTGGTGGAATCTCCTTCCTTAGAAGTTTTTAAAATCAGGCTTGATAAAACCCTGGCTGGGATGATTTAGTTGGGGATTGGTCCTGCTTGAGCAGGGGGTTGGACTAGATGACCTCCTGAGGTCCCTTCCAACCCTGATATTCTATGATTCTATGTACTCTCCTCTCTCTAATGGTGCACGGATCTGGGTCAGGTCTGCACTTGGATACCCTTCCTTCCATTGTCCACGGATACGATAATCACAGATGCATCACTTGCCAGATGGGCGCCCACATGGGCGAGTATATGACACAGGGACTTGGACCAGTCGGGAATCCAAAATGCACATCAACATTCTGAAGCTTTGCGCAGTACGGCAGGCGTGTCGCTCATTTCTCCCATGTACTTCATGTAGAAGTACTCCAGGTGTGGGATTGGTGCAGTGCCCACAAGGATCCTGTTGTTGGCAGCCTGTCTTCCAGGGGCTCAAAATGTGTTTGCAGATTCTCTCAGCAGGAAATTCATGACCAACAACAAATGGGAGCACCACAACATAGCCAGTGACTTTTTCAACCTACAAGGGACTCCAACCAGGGATCTCTTTGCCACGCACACCAACAGCAAATGCATCACATACTGCTCCAGAAGGGGTCCCTTGTAACCCGCTGATCAGACCAGATCAGTTACACCTTTCCCCCGTTACCACTGGTGCCGCGTGTCCTCCACAAGATCCAGCAGGAAAGTGTCATGGTTATTCTGATAGCCCCATTCTGGCCTTGCCAGTTCTGGTTTCCCCACTTCTCTGCATGTCAGTGAATTCCCCACTTCTGCTAGCTTTCCCAGAAGTACTCATGCAACATTGCAGCAGGATCAGGCGTCCCCGTACGCAAACACTTCACCTCCCGAGTTTGGTTTTTGTATGGACATTTTCACTAGATTGGGATTGTTTGTCAGTAGTACAAGACATCCTCTCAAGTAGCAGAAAAGATTCCACTAGGTGCTCCTATCAGGCCAAGTGGAAGCGTTTCACCTTCTGGGCCAGGCAGAGGGGTCTCGCCCCAGAGCACATACGTTCCCCTTCTGTTAGCCTAGTTTCTGTCTCTTAAGACATCAGGCCTTGCGCTCAATTCCGTGAAGGTTCACCCCTCTGTGGAAGGATGTTCTGTGTTTACTCTCCCATTGACTACCAGGTTTTGGAAAGGCCTCTTCAGAACTTATCCACCCATTCAACCTGTCACTCACCAAGGGGACCTCAACCACGTCCTCTTGACATTAATGAAATCGTCCTTCGAATCTCTGGCTTTATGTTCCCTGTCCTTTCCAGGAAGGTCACCTTCCTGGTAGCTATTACTTCCGTGAGAAGGGTAGGAGAATTGGGGGCCCTAATGACTGACCCCTCTTTTACCATGTTCCCTAAAGACCAAGTTTCCTTGCCTCTGCACCCCAAATTTCTATCAAAGGTGGTATCCAATTTTCATTTCAATCAACCTATAAACTTTCTTTCCAAAGCCTCACACCCTGCTGTATCACATATTCCCTTCTTCAACCCCCCACCCCCTCTTTGGTTGTGTGCATCCATTGGAGTCGGGCGTGATCCATCATAAGGGTGAACCGCCACCCAAGTAGGTAGTTCTGTAAAATGTCCATGGCCCATTTAACTGCTAGGCATTCCTTTTCTACTACGGCATACCGTTGCTCCCTGGGCAGGAGCTTCCAGCTGAGGTAAAGGATTGGGTGCTCCTCATCCCCTACCATCTGTGAAAGGAGGGCCCCAAGTCCTACCTCCGAGGTGTCTGTAGGATGAATTCCTTCTTGAAATCTGGGGCGCTGAGCTCTGGATGACTGCAAAGGGCCGACCTCAGGTCCACTTAACTATCTCCAGGCCCCAAGCTCTTATCAGGTCTCTCAGAGGCGCTGCCCTCGTGGTGAAATGAGGGATGAACCAGCAATAGTACCCCACTATCCCTAAAAACGCTCTGACTTGTTTCTTGCGGATCAGGGGGGCAATTCCTGTGTTGCCTCCACTTTGTTCCATTGGGGTTTCACCAGGCCCCTTCTGACTACCTGAGGTATCTGGCCTCGGCTAGTCCTATTGCACATTTGGATGGGTTAGCAGTGAGGCCAGCCTGTCTAAGAGCATCTAGTACCGCTTCCACTTCCCCAGGTGCATCTCCCAGTCAGGGCTATGGATTACTACATCGTCCAAATAGGCAGCAGCATACTTGGCATGGGGTCAAAGTAATCTGTCCATCAATTGTTGTAAAGTTGCGGGGGGCCCTGTGGAGCCCAAAAGGGAGGACGGTATATTGGAAGAGGCTGTCGGGTGAAGAGAAGGTGGGTTTTTTCCTTGGCGTTCTCAATAGCCTTTTGTTAAGTCCAAGGTGGTCGAGTATCGGGCCTTGCCTAACTGATCCACCAGCTCATCAATACGTGGTATTGGGTAGGCATCAAATTGGGATACCTCGTTTAACTTCCAGAAGTCATTACAAAACCTGAGGGTGGTGTCAGGCTTGGGGACCAAGACAGCTCGGCTGGACCACTGGCTGTGGGATTCCTCAGTAACCCCAAGTTCAGCATCTTCCTTACTTCCGCCCTAATTTCTTTTTTTTGCCTCTGGTATGCGATATGGTTTTATCGTCACACTTGCTCCAGGACAGGCGCTGATGTGGTGTTGGATCAGCATTGTACGGCCTGGTTGCGTGGAGAACACATTCCGCTGGTTCGTCTTGACGACCTGCTTTCGTTCTGGGGCTAATTTGGGGAATATCCTTTCGTGGGCCATCTGCCTGGGGTGGAGCCGGCAGGACAGCCAGGCATGACTCCCGATCGAGCCAGGGTTTCAGTAAATTGACATGGTAGATCTGCTCAGGCCTTCGGCAATCTGGCTGCTTCACCTTATTATTCACCTCCCCAACAGCTTCCATGATCTCATGTGGTCCACTCCAGCTGGCCAGGAGCTTGCTTTCTGTTGTGTGCACCAGCACCAGTTCTCCTGGTTGAAATTTCCGTGATTTTGCCCAACAGTTGTAGTAGGTTCGCTGGGCCTCTTGTGCTTTCCCCAAATGCTTTCGTACTATGGGGGTCACTTGGGCTATTTATTCTCTCATCTGGACCACATGTGCGATGACATTCTTCCCTGGGTTGGGTTGTTCCTCCCATTCCTCCTTTGTGATGTCTAATATGCCACGTGAGTGGTGTCCGTACAGTAGCTCAAAGGGAGAGAATCCAGTAGATGCCTGGGGAACTTCTCGTATCGCAAACATCAGGGACTGTAGGAGGGTATCCCAGTCTTTTCCATCGTGGGCCACTGCCTTTTGGATCATGCTTTTGAGAGTGTGATTAAATCGCTCCACTAGACGATCTGTTTGGGGATGATAGACCAAAGTCCACAAGGCTTGGATGCAGAGCAGGGTACATAAGTCTTTCATCACATGAAAGGAGTCCCTTGGTCTGTCAGGATCTCCTTAGGGATTCCTACCCTAGCAAAAACCTGGACCAGTTATTTTGCCATGGCCTTGGATGTGGGGTTTCTTAGAGGAATGGCTTCTGGGTACCGTGTAGCGTAGTCCAGGATGACGAGTATGCTTCAGTGGCTGCGGGCCTATCTTTCTAGTTGGCCCCCTAGATCCATGGCTATCCTTTCAAAAGGGACTTAAATTACAGGCAAGGGTACCAATGGGGCCCTTAACTGAGGTCGAGGGCTATGCAGCTTGCACTCTGGGCAGGAGGTGCAATAGCGCTGGACTTCTGCCCGTACCCCTGACCAGTAGAACCTCCTTAGGACTCTGTCCAGGGTCTTATCTGCTCCTAAATCTGCCCCCAAACAGATGACTGAGAGGTAACTCTAATATGGCCCTTGTGTGCTTCCATGGCACCAAGAGTTGTTCTTCTACCTTGCCCCGTATTGGCATTACCCCGTACAACAGACCCTGTTTGATTATATAGTATGGCCCTGGGCCTTTGGTTTTCCCTTCTACTGGCACGCCATTTACCTCTACTACCTCCTCGCTCACGTTTGCATAAAGCGGGTCATAGGCTTGGTCCTGCTCAAAACACTTGCGTGTGGGCCTGTCTGGCCTGATTCTACTGGATCTATCTCCCCTCCTTCTCTGGAGGTACTTCCGCTCATGCTGGGGGCTGTCTCTGGGTCTCCCTTTCTCCTGTTCTCTGGTCTTTCAATTGTCAGCAGCACACCTCCAAACTCCAGTCCTCTCTTCCCTCCTCGCACTAGACATGATTATCCTACGCATTTTGAGAACGGTTTGCTGCTGAAAGCATTCTGGGTTAACACAGGAGAGAGGTCAGCATTTTATATAATCCAATTTTTATTGTGCCTCTACAGAAGATATTTATGAAGGCCCTGAATCAGCAAGTTACTTAAGCACGTGCTTAACTTTGAGCAAGAGTAGTTACACAGTTGTCACTGGATTAGTCGCATGCTTAAAGCTAGCCATGTGTTTAAGTAGTGTGTTGAATCGTGGCCTTGGGATGTGGCTCAACTCTCGTTAAAGTCAAAAGAAAGACTCCATTGACATCGGGGGAGTTGGACTGGACCATTATTAGACTTTTTTAAACACCATGTCCTTTAATTCTTCAGAACACTGCTCTCAGTCATCCATGTAAACCAATGGCCTATTGCTGTTAGGTTAATGGCTGGGAGGCAGAGCTCAAAAGTGGACTTTTTGTAATTCCTCCTCCTCCTCCTAGGGCCAGTAGAGACTGAGCGCACAGTTATGATGCCAATAGAGTAGGAAAGCAATACACATTGCACCTGCCTTCTGCTCCATTACATAATTTGTGGGCATGTAATTTGGAGAGCACATATCAGCGTTAGTCACATATTATTTATTGCATTAACTATTCTAAAAGTTTGCCATTTTTCAATGAATAATTTTTGACAGATCAGTTTCTCTGTTAGCTGACCAGCTGTAGTCCACAGCACAAGCTTTTAGAAATGTGGAAAAAATAAGAGTACACAGATCCAAGAGTTCACATCCACTCCACATACACATGCCAGCAGTGTAGAAAAGACAGCGCTAGTCCTTAAGAGATGTGATTGTTTATATGGGAGACAGAGACAAGGTAGGTGAGATAATATCTTTAATTAGACCAACTTGTGTTGGTAAGAGAGACCAACTTTCAAGCTTACACAGAGCTTTTCTTCAGGTCACAGAGCTGTGTGTAAGCTCAAAAGCTTCTCTCTCACCAACAGAAGTTGGTCCAGTGAAAGATATTATCTCGCCCACTTTGTCTCTCTAATATCCTGGGACCAACATGGCTACAAGAACAGTGCATATATACAAATGGCTCATTCAGTTGATGCTTCTTGTGGTTTTCCCTTGGAGGATTTTTTAAAAATCTCTTATTTTGCTTTTTCAGGTGATGTTCACAGAAGAAGATGTCAAATTCTACTTGGCTGAATTAGCACTTGCTTTAGACCACCTACATAGTCTTGGAATAATATACAGGGACCTAAAACCTGAGAAGTAAGAATCCATTTTAGTAAATGCAATGTATGAATTAGTTAATATTTTATATAGCAGTTCAACAGTGTAAAGCATTATATAAATCCTAGGCATTATTATCTTTATAACTATTAGCCATTTAAAATTAGTGACTCTATAAGCTAACCAGTGAAAGTTGCTTTAAAAAAAAGTGTGATAGTGTTTCAAGTAGGAAAAAAAGCAACTGGCACAAGGTTGGTATGCCAGATATTGGACATATGTTGCCCTGTTGGGCACTCCCTGACAGCTGCACTTCTGTGAGAAAAGAAATACTGAAATAAACATAGCCCATGATTTCCAGGTACTTTAAAAAGCGGAATGGAGCACAGCATACTCTTGATCACATAGTCAATATGCAGAGGAACAGTGGCCTTGATTTGTTGTTGTTGTGTCCATCAGATGTATGTTTGATCAATATTGCAGCCTTTATTGTATGAAACAGATTTTTTCAAAGAAGGGCTGAAGTTTTAAAAAAAATGCATAGTACAAGATTTAAGGTTACATTTGAGCCTATGCACTCTTACAAAACCTATTTGAAAACTAATGGTAGAAAAAATTGTCCATGTCTAGCTTTCAATGTAAATTGCAGTGAGGCGGAAAATGGAGTTCATGATTTAAAGCAATATTGTCAAGTCCAGTAATTTAAAATAGAAATTTTGACCTGTCTTAAACTGATTGAGTGAGTGACTCGGTCCGCAACTTAATGAGTTTCTGTTTGTCATGCTGAACCGGCATGAGTGACCACTGAAATTGTAAGCGTTTGGGATGCCAATTCAGATGTCCATCTCAATAACCCAATCATCCTTTCCTCACTCAGAGATGAGCACAGGTGACTGAATTCCTTCTCTTGGTTTCATATCCTTCCTTAGTTCAGTTTTCCCAGTTATCTAGGTCTTTGTGGGGGAGTGTGTGTGTGTGTGGTGGGGGTTAATACTAACATAAAATGGAGGCGGCAAAGAGGAAAACAGTTGTTCCCCTTGGGAACTGCAGTCTGGATTCTGAGTCTTTCTGCTCTCAATGCTGGATTTTTGAACTATCCTCTGGAGAGGTGTCTAAATGGGAATAAAATTCTCATCAGTGCTTCATCTAACAGACAGTTCATTCTTCCTCAAGGGCTTTAGGCCAGGTAACATGCAATTATGCTAACAGTGTTACTACCTTGGGTGATCTTACCCTTATTCCTTGAGCTCTCTGTCTGATTTGCAAATGATTTTGTAGCTGTCAGATCCCAGAAGAATGTGCCTGCCCCTGTTTCTGTAAAGTGCAAGAAGCCAGTTGCAGTTAAAATGTATGTGGGGTGGGGAAAGAGGCCATGGTTAAGACTTCCTCTCTTCAGTCATAAACCTACAGCTCCCACCTATAATGTGGCTTTAGTTGTTAAAAGCCATATCGTCAGACCATATCTAGAAACACGGTGCTGTAAGTACCCACTCCCTGTGCTCTAAATCTTATCCCTCTAATTCTAATGGGTTTGGATATAAATGACCCAGATTTCTCATGATGGAATGTGACTGCTTTATTAAGAGGTCCCAGTTCAGACCTCCTAATTTACTTTAGAAGACTAATCTGTTCTCTGTAGGAATAGTACAGAATTGCTGCATCTTATCCTCCTACCAAAGGAATGTCCTCCTTATTAACTTTGAGGAAAGTGAGCTGGATAACACTATCCCACTTCATCCAATGGTGAAAACATTGATTTATACCTGTTCTGTCCCAATATTCACTTTATCTTGCTGATACTTGCTAGCAGTATAAGCTCTCAACAGACAAAGCTTAATTCTGGGCCATTGTTCCCAAAGTTGATTTAGCATTTGTTTATTGTTCAGGAAGTAATTCTTTTCGTATCCTGAAAGATTCCTTGCAAAACCAAAGAGATGTATTTTTTTTTTATTTTTCCTATCCACATCTGGCTCTATAGTCATTCCTTCTGCTTAGCTAGGGTCCTGGTTTGTATATCTTACTGAACTTAATACTCTTCCAGATGAACCCTCCCTTCAGAGTTCTTCGAATCGTGTCCTGCAAGTCTTGATATCTTCTAAATAACTCTGATACCTGAGAGGATTCCATCAATTTTCCCATCATAGCTGTTGGTGTCCTCATACTGGCTTCCTGAGCCTTTTAGCTAAAGTCCTAGAGAAGGAGGGAACAACTCTGCTAAATATAGTATTATGGCTTTCTTTCTGTCTTTCTTCAGGGACAGACTTTCTGGGGAGCTTTTTAATCGGGTTCTTAAGGACTAAACAAGAGTGAGAACTCTGCTTTCTGCTTGATAAAATCCTCAAGGTTCTATCTCTGACATAACTTCAGATTTTGCACTGTTTTCTATAAACAGATCAGAAGATAAAATTATTAATCCTGTAGCAGAAGAGGCATGACACCAAGAGGTAGGGGACAGGAAACCCAGTTCCCATTTCTCCAAGACCTATGACTGTATGGAGAACCTGAAAAGTCTACAGATTAGGAGTCACTCTTTTTATTTAAAGCACATATGGACAAGTGTCACAAGTGGTTAAGAGAGCCATCTTCTTTGTGGATTACCTAGGTATCCCTTCTCAGCGTCTGTTACTTTGTTATACTTTTTCACTCCTGCTGGCAAGAGAGACAGTAGTTCTAAAGATTGTTCAGCACCTTCTGGCTATAGGTTCCAAGACTCATGCACTCAAATAAGCAATGCTGAGTGGTTCTGTTTATTTCATTGTGAGCAATGACTCCAAGGAAGAGTGGCATATTCTGAACCTCATATATAGTTCAAGATGGAATCCCACCCAGTCAGTGATCCTAACCATAGCCCTGAAAAATGCTCTGACTTCTGTTGACATGCAGAATGTCTAGCTGTATATTCCCGTTACTTCTTGGAACTAGTGGTACTTTCATTTTTACTTCAGAAGAGTTAATCTATGATATTTTGCTCTCCACATCAGTCTGTCCTCTGTGCCTTAAGTCTTTGACAAGCCATTGGTTGTAATGACAGCACACCTGTGGAAGCATAGACTAGCAGTTCATATCTACATAGATTTTTGTCTAGACCAGGACGTTTCAGTAAAGAATAAATATTTTCCTGCTTTTATTGTAAAGGTTAGCCTGCCTCCAGATGCAATATCTGGACACATCTTGATAGAATCATCCTGTTAGAGGAAAGTCAAGCAAACTACCTGGGTTCAAATCTGCAATACTATCTGCTTCTCCTGGGAATAGATGCAGCTAGTTGGACCCTGTCTTGAAGTGATACTTCAGCCTCACTTCCACTTCTGGACTCTCAAGATTAAATCAGGAACAGCTGCAGTCAATCATACTTGGACCCAAACTAATCAATAAGTAGTCATCTTAAGGTCAGAATTTAATGCTTCAGTCTCCGTAAGGGAACTTGCCTAGGCAAATTCTGGTGAGTGGTTTTGACCAGAGATGTGAATCTTTCCAGTTAGGAACATGTGGCTGGGGGGAGGGCAGGATGGAGGATGGTAGTCTTATTTTGGGGTCTTTAGATGCTAGTAAAATAACAAAAGAATAAGTTGGTCTAATGGAAGTGGTCTCACTTAGAGTCCAGCTCCATTAAATGTTTAAAAGATTAGAGCTTATTGAAGTCTTTGTTTCCCCTCTGGGGAATTCTGCCAGGAAAGATCTCCTAGTCTGGACAGATAACTTCATTGTTGTAGTTTACTTGAATCAGCAAACTAAGTGTTCCTGGAGTCCCTTCTGCTATTTTACTGGACACAGAAAGAAATCTGGTGGCACTCCAAACCCATTGCTTTGCAGGAAATTTAAATCAGTTTGCAAGTGGCCTAACCCAGGTATGATGTCCTTTTGAAGAGTGTGGAATCTCTTCCTTTATATGTTCCAGGACATAGAGGCTACATGGTGACTCCCATCCTTGTTCACATTCTTCAGGTTGGTTTGGACTTTCAGGTTGGGCTTTCCATATATTTCATGAGGCAGCAAATCTTGGCCCTCACAGAATACCCATTTATTATGGGTTTTGCAGCTCCTTACAAAAAACTTCTCTCAGGTACAGCTATGGATTAAACCTCCCATTAGACCCTTTATTTGTACCTGCCCGTCTAATCAGGGCTGGCAAACTCTCTGTATTTGGCCACTCCAGCATATCAAATTCTATAAACTATGTTTCCTAAAGACACGGTGGCTCTTCACTCTTTGCCCTTTTTTGTTTATAGGTGTCCTACCACTTTCCATCAAAATCAAGTGGTGGTTCCCCCCCTTTTTCTGCCATTGTTATGAAGAATTGTCTTCATTCCCTGGATGTCAGGAGGGCCTTGAATTTCCATATCAGTAGGACCCAGGATTTGAGGGTCAGTGAATGCTTTTGTTTTTTGTGTAGGTTCTAAGAAGGGTCACAGTACTCATAAAAATGATTAGTCTAGATGGATCAGAATCAAGAGCCCACCTGAGGACACATTCAAGAAGAGTGAATTCCTTATGGGATGCAGTCCCTTAGACACACTCAAGCAATGAGAGGGCAAAATTTGCATATGACACACAGTTATTGAGAGAAATCCAAAGAAGACAGTGCAGAACTTCAGGGGGACCTAGCCAAGCTATGTGAATGGTCAACATGATGGCAAGTTGAATTCAGTGTCAATAAATGCAAAGTAATGCACATAGCATGGAAAGCTTAGCACTACTTATATGCCTTACTGGGTTCTAAATTAACAGTATTAATTGAAGAAAAAGTATCTGGTCATCTTTGTGAACAGCTCAGTGAAAACCTATGCTCAATGAACAACTGCATTTAAAAAAGGAAATCACATTAGGATGCATAAGGAATGGGATGGAGAGAAATACAAAAAATATTACAATGCTAATATATAAATCGGTGATTATTCTCATCTGGATTACTGTGTTTAGTACTGGTCACCCCATCTCAGAAAGACTATTACAGAATTAGGGGGTTCAGAGAAAGGCAACAAGAATGAGTTAGGGAAATGGAAAAACCTTTCATGAGAAGAGTGGGATTGTTTACCTGAGAAAAGAGACATGTAATAAGGGTCAGGACAAAAGTATACAAAATAATTAATGGTATAGCAAAGGTATGCGGAGAGTGTCTGTTCCCCCTTATTACATAAGACAGGACAATAAAATAGAAGGGCAACAAAACTGATACTTTTTCACACGTAATTAGACTGTGGAACTTATTGCTTCAAGATGTTTTTGATGCAAGATTCAGAGGAATTGGATATTTATATGGATAACAAGAATATCCAGTTAGTTAATGAAAAAAATTAAAGTAATTTAAAATTTCATGCTTCCTAGCATAAGCCAATCTCTAACTATTAGGGGTTCAGATGAGACTTTGATAAGCACCAGTTTATCTCATGTATGTCTGCTGCAGGGCTTCTTGCAACTTCATGTGAGGCATCTGGTGCTGGCTATTGTCAGAGACAGTATACTGGCTTAGATGGCCCACGGTCTGATCCAGTATGGTAATTCCTATGCCTCTTAATGAAGAGAGAGTGTTGCTTTGGAAGAAGACTGCAAACTGGCAGTTTGGTTTCACATGCATGCCCTTACTGTGCATGATAGAATTAGTTACCTATCTACTCCTAGTGCTCCTTTTGGTAGCATTGTCTTTGACTTTGTTCTTGAAAAGTAATTCCTCCGTGTTGTGGAAATGGGATTGCTATAGACTAAGCTGGTTTACTCAAAGAATAGATACTTTTTCTTACCCAGAAATGGTTGTATTCTTATGAAACCAGCTCAGTTCACAATGACCAAACTTACAGTGGAACTGTTTGTGTTCACTCTGTAACTAGTACCTTCCCCTTTTCTGAAAGGTATTATGCTTAGGACAGTGGTGTTTGCAGAATGTTGCCTCATTTTGTCTTTTTTTGGTTTTACATAAATGTTCCCTGTTGATTCTAATGGAACTCTTATTTAACCTGATACGTGCCTTGGTGAAAGCATAAGTTGTCTTCTGTCCTATTTGTAACTACTCCAATGAGTGCTATGGCAATGGCTAGTAGCGTGCTCAGGAGGAACTTGGGGACACATGAATTATGTTCTAAAATCCTGCACTTTCCATTGGTTTCTTACGTCTATACAACCGTGAGGTGGATGAAAACTCGTTAAATTGTAAACTGAGCTGGTTTCATCAAAGAAATACCATTTACTGGTAAGAAGATTTTTCTAAGCTGGTGAGGAATGTCTTCCATATACTTAAAAAATACCACACCCAGTCTGAGAAATAAATCACTTTTCAAAACCACCTTTTCTATAGGATCCATGATGGTTCCTACATAGTTGGAGCATAGCCAGGTATTCTACCACTAGAAGCAGCACAGGTTAATAAATAAACACGATTTTCAAATCTTTGCTGGCCTCATCAATACTACTGTGCAAACAAGAAAGTGAATGAAGTTAGTTTATGATCCTTTTAAAATACAGAAGTGGGGAAAACTTGTTTGCCAAAAGTAAAAGGATAAAAATATCAAGGAAGGGGAGCTTTAGAGCTTTTAGGATAATAAAACTGTTTTTAAAAATTACTCCGTTCAATCTTGTAACCGTTTTCTTTTTTAATAGATGTTTTAATAATTATAGCTAAAATAGAAAAAATGAAGTCAGGCACACCGTACTTTCTAGAAATTGTACATTGACTGACTAAATGATATATCCTTCGTAGATTTCCTGTTCTTGGGTTTAAGCCTTGGGTGTGTCTGTCTCAGAGGAGACTCGCAAAGGTCAAAATTATTTAGAAGTTTTGGTTGAGGTCCTCATTCCCACTATGAGTTGTTCTTTTAAATGTATACGGTCTCTTAATTCTCATAGAGAGCCTGATCCTATAGCATGTTGAGCACTCTAAACTCCTGTTCTTTCAGTGGGAGTTGATGATGCTTAGAATCTGAAGGGAGGCACTCAGAATGTTACAAGATCAAGTCCAAAGAAAGCATAAAAGTAAATGGCAACACAGCACAACTTTAAGTATAGGTTTAAAAGGAACTTGACAGCATCCATTTAAAGTTGTTAGCACTTCCATTGAAACTACAAAGATAGATAATACACATGAAAAGCACTATATAGGAGCTATTTGTTGTTATATAAAAAAAAGCTTCAAAGAAACAGTGTTGGTCCTTAAAATATTCAATGTTGTGTGTAAGTTTCCCTGCTCACTTAGAGTATCGTGGATAGAAAATTCAGGATTAAAGAGCTGTTGCTGCCATGTGGACTACTAGCAAATACCTTTCAATTATATGGAATTCTTGAGACAGATTCTGTGTTCATTCACATTCTTTATTAAGAAAAAATCAAAGGAGAAAAAAGTTGTCCACTGAAATCTTTAGCTTTTTACTATTGTGACTTTGTCTTTACAGATATTTTTCATGTTAAAGTATATAACTAGGATTGAGATGCAACTTCTGAATTTTTTGGCTTTCATTAGGTTCTGATCCTGCAAACTGCCCAGCACAGACCCAAGAGTCTATCTGAGAAGAGCAGCTTGTAGGAACGGGGCCTTAGAAAACAACACACTGAATGCATGTTTTTGTAACTTCATTAAATATATCCCTTTTCTATAACTGTAAATTCCAAAATTATTCTTCTTTCCTTAGATTTTCACTGTTACATGTCTCTGTTTGTTGATGTTACTCTTTAAAGTTCTATTCTTAAAGTTCTTTTGATTGTCAGTACAGTTTCTAAAACAAGGTTAAAAGATACTTTCAACTGCCCTCTTTTTTTTTTTTTTTAGTATACTTCTTGACGAAGAAGGACATATCAAATTGACAGGTAAGTAAAAATAAATTCCAGTTTATGAAGTTTTTAATTCATAAGTTGTCTGAATGTTTTTTAAAGGAATATAGTAAAATCTGATTTTTTTTCTTTTTTATTGCAAGTAATTTTGCAGAACAGATGGTGATATTTAACATGGACTAAATGAAGTGTTATTATTTAAATAAGAAATCTGATTTAAAAAATAAAAAGTAATGATATGACCACTAATGTGACTTTTTTCATAGTTTTATAGCTTTTGTGTTAGTTATATTTGTATGCTTAGAAATTCTTAGCCAGTAGGAAAATTTCATTTCAGATTATATTTTTTTCAGATTTTGGCTTAAGCAAAGAGTCGATCGATCATGAAAAGAAAGCGTATTCTTTCTGTGGGACAGTAGAATATATGGCACCAGAGGTAGTTAATCGACGAGGCCACACACAGAGTGCAGACTGGTGGTCTTTTGGTGTTTTAATGGTAGGTTTCTGGTGAATAGAAATCATAGCAAAAGGTGGGTTATGACTGGCTTAACCCAGTCACATGAATTTATTGGTAATTAGTACTACTGTTCAGTTTGGCTCAACAGCATGGTTCAGATCTCATCACGTCACTGATATCATTCCACCTTTTTTCTTTTGCTTCAATGGAATATTGTGTGCCTGACTGTTCTTAACTGAGACTGATAGAAAAATGAAAGTGTTCAGAAAAGCTTGCTTTTCAAAAGTGAAAAATATTTTCCATATAGATTCAAATTTTGAAACTTTAAAATTGAATTCAATCACAGAAAAAGTAGTTTTTAGAAGTAAAATTTTCTGATCACCTTAGCCATCTCAGTTTCAAACTAACAGAATAATGAAAGCTGCTTTATTTGCACAGAGATAGAATTTAGAGTTGCACTGAGCTGATTACAGACTTTCAGCTGTTGCTTGGAAGGGCCATGCATATGATATTTCATCAAAAAATAAGTTCCATTAAATTGACAAAATTTTACCAGATGGAATTTTTTTTTAACATTTATAACAAATGCAGGTATTTTTGAAAAGGAAAAATGATTGTTTGAAAGTTTAGGAATGCCAAATAGAATTTTATACTTTAAAAATCATTGTATGATTTTTTTAACATTAAGATCAAATGATGTTTTTAAAAATGAAAGATTTTTTTATCTTTTGATGCTTCTGCAATACCTGTATAATTATGACAGCACAGTCTCTGTGTGTGCCTTATGATCTGATAAGGAGACTCTCTTTATTATTAGATCTGAAAACATACCCTATCACCTTTTGAATATGTAAAATGCTGTTGTGGTATGGAAAATGACTGTGTAAAAAAGGCATCTGATCACTGAAGAGATCTTGCATTTGTGTTTTGTCAGAGTCATATCTGCATACTTGACTAACAAGAATACATTTTCACTACTTCTTCCAGGACTGTGCAGCCAATACTCAGTAAGGGTGCTCTGTATTCTTTTCTGACTTGGGCATCATCAGAAAAAAACTAAGATTCTGCAATCAGATTGTAATTTTAATATGGATGGAAAACGAGCTAGAAAGAACATAATTTGGGGTTTAGATCCCAGATTGAGTTTGCAGAGCTGGTAACTAAAATAATAATAATAAAAAGTCTTTGTTTGAACTGAACATGTTAAAATTGGAAACCATGAAGAGTCATTAAACATGGCTGAATGTCATTTTTAGAGTCCAGTTGCACTTTTCTTAAAAATACTTGGGCTGTTGATTTGCAGGAGGGTGAATTGGGAAGTCTAACACTTAAAAAAACTATTTCAAATACACTTTGACAAACTTCCATAGTATCTTTCCATAAAATATTTATTTTTGTAGCCTGTATCTCTGACTCCTTAAGTTAATTTATCTCTGAACATGAGCTATCTAAATGGATGTTCAGTTAATCTTATTTTGCTTATTTTGAGGAACCCAGTGCAAGATGTCTTCATGATTACTTCAGCCTCTACCCAGTGTAGCTAAAACGTGTTTGTTCAGTAGCTTCTTTTGGTAAAACAGTTCTTCCTAACCGACTAATAAAACAAATTGCTCCTTCGTTCCTGCAGTCCCTTATATAGATGGTAGGCAAGGCGTGCAATAATTGGAATTCTACTTAAAACTGTAGAGGAGACAGATGATCTCACCAATAACTCTGCTCAAATAATAATAATAATGCTCAAATAAATTGGTTAGTCTCTAGGGTACCACTAGTACTCCTTTTCTTTTTGCGAATACAGACTAACACGGCTGCTACTCTGTCACCAATAGCTGTAATTGTTCACATCATGTAATTTCCTTCACCAGTGTATGCTTTCCCATTCACACATCCTGTTTATTTTCACTTTGCATCAGTTACAAGAAGCAGTCACGTGGTGGAAAAGTGTGTGCGCACATGCACTTGCGTGTACACACCTACAAAGGATAGTGTGTGTGTGTGTTAGACACTGTAGTTATCAAAATTTAACCTTTTACGGTGGGATTTTCAAAAGTGCTCAGCATTGGCTGAAGTCTGCTCCCATTGAAGTCAAAGTATTTAGGATTGACTTCAGTAAGAGCTGAAAAAGGCCAATCCTGAACATTTTTGAAAATCCTATTCTTAAAGTATTCTGGGTCCTGTGTAGTCTTTTGGGGAGGAGGTCAGAGAGATCTTAGATGAAAATCTGTGGAAATGACATCTATGAACACCAATTACAAGAGGATAACTTAGTTTTGTTTAGTTTTTTGTTGATAGAACTTATACATTTTATGAAATATCTCATAAATAGAATCTCACTGACTCATATGAAGTGTGAGACTTGTGTATTTACAAACTTTGTAGATTAGAAGTAAGTAAATAAACCTCAGAAAATAATTATACTGTGCAATACAATTTACTTTGTTCTTTTAGTTTGATAAATATAGGTAGTTTACATTTAATTGTTATGTATTTCATAGTACACAATTGAATGTACAGAGTAATTTTTAAAAAATAAAGTTGTGATAAGATTAGTCCTTTCTCCAGCATACCTTGCCAGGAAGTGTGGTAAGATTATCAGATTTGTAGTTCAGCAAAGTGAGAAGTAGTGAAATTATTCTATATTAGCATTATATTAAATAGAATAAAATGGTTAGTTGAACAATTTATTTCCAAAGTCAGGAAATGCAAAATTCCAGGCTCCAACTGCTATGTTAAGTTGGCAGCATCTCATATCCCTGTATGTTTTCTGAAATAATTTTTATAAAAAGCTAGCTATTTAGGCCTGGGTTTTAAGAACTGCATGAGTGCTATTGTCCTTGCATATTTTGTATCTGAGACTACTGCATTTGCATATGTAGTCGGGTTATTGTTCACTCAGAATTACTGATTACAATTTCAAACTTTTGGGCCATAATGAAAAATCAGGAATAAAAGATACTGTGTATGCAATATGACTACATTAACATAAGCGTTCAAACCTGAACTTTTATCATTTCATGACTTGGTGATTTTAAATGACCAACCATAAAACTTAATTAACATATTTTTGAATTAAATTCTCTAGGTTTTATGAAGCAAAAAACCTTGAAGGCATAAGCACTTATACTGTTTTACAACTCCGTAAGCACCTAACACCACCTCACAACATCTGAAAGATTTAACCTTTTAAACTACCTTGAATATATAGGAGGACTTAAACTGCCATATAGTGGAATAAGTGCTAAAACAGATGATTACATAATTTGACAAGTGTGCATTTACGGAGGAACTTAAGCTTCTTCAACTGCTTAAAGTGTACTTTTCTCTTAAAGGTGACAGTAAAAATGGCATTACGTGATACCATATTGTGTTGCAGGTCATATTTGTTCAGATTACAAATAAAAAGCTATTTTTTCTAACTGTTAAAAAGAATATAGCTTGTGATGTTATCTCATGCATTATCCACAGTAATAAAACATCTGCACTCAATTATACCTTGCAACTTTATTGCATCCAGTGAGGCTGCACAGGAGATGAAATTGGCCTGGCAATTGGAGATTAATAAACAATTATTTAAACAATTTATGAACCTGAATAGCAGAACACAGTTGGTTCTGTAGTGCTTGCAGGAGTAAAAGGTAGTTACCTTTTTTTTTTTCTTCAAAGGAGGTATGAGCCTGAATACAGACACACCAGGTTTGTAGACTAAGAATGTGCCTCATTTATAGACAAGGTAGGTGAGGCATTTTCTGTTGTTGGACCAACTTCTGATGGTGAAAGAGACAAGCTCCACAGAGCTCTTCTTCAACTCTGTGTGTTTCGAAAGCTTGTCTCTTTCACCAACAGAAAGTGGTCCAATAAAAGACATTACCTCACCCATCTACCTGGTCTCTCTAATATCCTGGGACCAACAAGGCTACAATACTGCAAACCTCTTTTATACAGTCACTTTCAGAATAGAACAGTATTTTAAAAGTGGCGGTTGCCCATTAAAAGGCATTGTAAAATATGTATGCCTGTACAATGCCGGTCTTCTATTTGCAAGTCCTCATACATTCCCCCATACATATGCAATAACCACTTTTTAATTGTGAATAACTTCATTATCCAACTACTTTTTTTTTTTCCTAGTAAAAACTATTTATATTGTTTCACCATTGTTTAGACATCTGGCAATATTTTTTACCTGAGAAAACTGTATTTTTGTCCCCTTGAAAAACTCAGATAACTAAAGTTATTTTGCTCAAGCTCCCAAAGAAAGTTGTATTTAGGGGAAAAAACAAGCATAGAGAATTACAGCTGATAAAAAGGTGAATTTTTCAGAAAGTTAAAGTATGTGAACACAGAGTAATGGTGGAAATTGTTTTGCAACTGTAAGTTCAGTAAGTGTTTCCAGGTCTTTGCAATAATTAAAACTTGTAGCATAAGCAGTTGCTTTGCAAAGTCTTAATTTTTGATATGCATGACTTTTAAAATATTATTCTGTTAAGTAGTTTTATCAAAAATTAGGTTTTGTCCAAGTCTTTTAATGTAATTGATGCAAGTTTTACTCTGTACAGTTTGAAATGCTCACGGGTACTCTACCTTTCCAAGGGAAAGACAGAAAAGAAACCATGACTATGATTCTCAAGTGAGTACACTCTTACTTATGTCTTCTACAGGGATGCCCTCTGGGCTGCAAATCTAATTTCTTCTCCTCCCTCATTTTCCAAGGTATTGGTAAATCCTCACTCCCTATTCCTATTCCACTTTATAAATTCCCTTTTCCACCCACCTAATTTGCCCGTTCCTCCAATCCTTTCCCTTATCAGTTGCAAAGAATTTCATATCATCCTTTTAATCTAATATTTCCCTAATTTATAACAATATCTTCTCCAGCCCCATCTTCTTCCCAATTTTGTGCCCATGATATTTCATTATCCTCTTCTGCCTTCCTCTTTATTGCAACTCTACACATTTCTGACATAATCCCATCTTTTAAGAAAATAGTCTCCTTCATCTTTTCCTGTTTGTTCCCTTCTCCTCCCCCTGCTCCTTACACTACCTCCATTGCCAACAGTGCTCTCCCCTGGTACCTTCCCCTAGCTTTCCAAAATCTACATCCGCCTTTGACTCTCATGAACTTGCACTGTCTCTAATCTTCTGAGTCATCTTGCTGACAGTATCCTTGACTGTTTTCAATATTGCTTTGGTTTTGCTTTAGCTATAGCATAGAAATCGCTTACTTTCGTGTAGTTAATGATCTTATTTCTGCTGACGAGGACTTGCTGTCTCTCCTCATTCTCCTTGACCTCAGTACAATCTTTGATATGGTGGAACTCTTCCCCTTCCAGACTTTGTCTTTGCTTGTGAAGGAATCTCTGGTTTCTTCATATCAGGGTTACATTCCTACCTATCAAGCCACTATTTCTGTTTCTCTTTAACTGTTCCGTGCTAAGACCCTTCCCCTGTGGAGTCTCACAAGGCTCAGCTCTCGATCCCTCGCTCTGTTTCCCCCCTTTTGTCGTTTTATCTCCAACCTCCGTTTTAGCTCCCACTTATATCGGGTTGGCAACCTTCCGCACACGGCCCATCAGGGTAATCTGCTGACCCGCGCTGCTTCCCGCAGCTCCCATTGGCCAGGAATGGCAAACTGTGGCTACTGGGAGCTGTGGGAGGCCGTGCCTGCAGACAGTCAACATAAACAAAATGTCTCATGGCCTGCCTGCAGATTACCCTGATAGGCCATGTGCCGAAGATTGCTGACACCTGACTTATATATTGATTCCAAATTGTATCTTTAGAGAGCTTTAATGACTCCTCCATGTCCATTGACAGCCTGTCTTGAAGGAATCAGAGGAAACCATAAATTAAATTTTTCAACTAAATATCTCTCTGACGAAGAGGTGCATCAGTAAACATAATCCATCTCTTTTCTTTCCCTGTCTGACTCAGCTCTCCCATTTGCTTCTTTTCTACATGCCATCCTTGGCCTTGACGTTTCCTTTTCCTTCTGCATCTCTTACATCTGTAAATCTATCTATTCCAGTTTATGCCACGTTGGCTGAAATCCTCATTCATGGCTGAAATCCTCATTATGTCATCATCTTCTGTTAATCTTAATTATTGCTAAGTTCTAACTCTCCAAACTCAAGCAGGTGTAGGCTGCTTCCCACCTCATGTTGCTTGTGGGGGAATTCTGCACCATCGTGCAGTGCAGAATTTTCACAGAAATTAATGTTTTTTGTGCTGAATTTCCTCCCCTCCCCTCCCCTCCGCCCCCCCCCCCCCATGGGCTACAGAGCCTACTGGCCACCACTAGGCAGCACTGGACCTGGCAGAGCCCAGCTTGCAAGTTGATGATGCTGCCGGGGGAGGGGGAGGGGAAGGGAGCTGGAGGCTACCGGGCAGCTGAAGTTCCCCGCACATCCTAAAGGAAGGAAGCAGTGTGCATGAAACTCCATATAAGCCCGGGACACAGCATCAGGTTGTTTCTCCCTCTGGATCCCTGGGCTCTGTGTGGGAGGGAGTGAGTGTGTCTGGGCTGTGGGGTACCGCAGCTGGATTCTGTGAGGTAGGGGGTGCGGGGATCTGGGATGGGGGGCCTGTAGCTGGGCTCTGGTGGGGAGGGGATGCATGCAAGTTGCCCCACAGCTGGGCTCTGGGACGAGAGGTGGGGATATCTGGCCCTCCTGCTGGGCTCTGGGGGGAGGGGAGAGAGAAACAGGAACTGAGTTGTCTTAGAGGTTTCCTTAACTCTATTTTGGAGGAATTTTTTGTGTTTGTATTGTTCCAGACATCAGGCTGGTGTGTACTGGTTAGTAGGTCGATCTAAGTCATGCTAGTTCAGTTACATAAGTTATGTAACTGAAGTTGACATAACTTGGGTCAACTTATAGCGGTGTCTACCCCGTGCTATGTTGATGGGAGACACTCTCCCATCGACATAGCTTCCATCTCTTGGGGAGGTGGAGTGCAGACATGGCTTAGCGTGTCTTCACCAGATCCACTTTATTGACACTGCTGCATCAATCGCAGTGGTGCCGATTTAGCTGGTAGTTTAGACTGGCCATATATAGTTGCTGATAGGTATTTTGAAATAAATTACCAAAATAATTGAAACTGGTGTGATCGTATAGTATTATTTTGACAAATAAAATATGCAGAATTTTGCAGAATTGTAAAATATTGTGCACAGAGTTTAGTTTTTTTATGGAAATTCCCCCAGGAGTATTATGTGTACAAGAAGCACAAAACTATAGATCTTGGCCAGCCCGAGACAGCTGCTTCCCCCATAAATTTCAGGAGCCAATTCAAATTTCCCACCTCATTTTTTAAAACTGTGGCTTTGTTTCTGTCTATCTCTTATACACCACATCTTTACATCCGTTACTCTGCTTATCCACATAGGACTTCTCTCTATCCTTCAGTGCAGTGTTTCTAAAGTTGGTACACAAGCCTCCTCTGTGCTCTGCTATGTGAAACAGCCTGCCTATGTCTTTCTGGCTAATTGACTCTCCAACTATTTTCATATCTCATCTGAGCACACATCTTTTCTCCCTTGCCTATACCGTTATTTTTTTCATCTTCTAGATTTTAATTTCAACTTTGAAACTATGTTGTTTAATTAGGATTATTGTACAAAAAATGTGATATAAAATAAAGAAATGAATTATCCAAGTAGTTCTACAAGTAATTGTAAATGTTCTGTAACTATTTATTAATACATTAATTAATACATTATATCTTGAATAATGTGCAGAGGTGAAAAACTTCAAAAATATTTAAAAAAAATACCTTCTACTAAAATTTCCTTTTTATTATCTAACACTGGAAGAGCTATTGAAAGCAGTACCAGTCTTTTCTTTGTAGTACTGAACCATCTCATGTCTCTCCTCCCAAAATACTCTTAGAACCATTTACAGTTGTGGGAATGGTGTACTAAACACATGTTCCACTGTGCACTGTTTGAGGTACATTACTTCACTACTACTCCTCTTCCCCTTAAATTCACACACAATGCACTCTTCCTACAGTGCACTTACATTTGCTTGGGTTCTTTGCTTTCAAGACAGGACCAAGAAAGTTCTTTGTTTAAAATTGAGAAGTTTTATCATTTGAAGGAATCATAGTTTGCAGTAATGAGATTAATTTTTTATGCAACTCTTTTTCTATCCAGTGCTTTTGTATAGGATTTGTCTCCACCCATTAGCAACTGGAGAAGACAAGATTGCTGTCACTCATGCAGCTGTATAACCTAGAAACTCTCCATTGACAGTAGTCATTTTTGCTTTCTGCTGTGTGCAGTGGCCAGTTGAGGATTTTTAGAAGGATCCTCTGCCATAACAGAAAAAAAACAATGACAGTCCTACTTGCTGCAATTTAAGGAAAGGAAGTTATATCCTGCAACTACAGGGCCCTTAGTACACTTGGATCCACTACTTCCTCTGGTAGATGCAAAAACTCTAGAGTTTCAACTGGATTCTCTCTCTTTGTCCATTGAGCTACTTCTCCAGAAGGTCAGTGGCACTTCTACTTTTAGGCATAGATTTGGTTCTCTCAAAGCAGTCAATCTCCCATCCTGACTTGCCATAGTTAGGGCTGGTCTACACTACAAAATTAGGTTGACTAAATTTAGGTCAACCGACAGCCACCACAGTACTTCAATTGGCTATTGCTGTCCACACTACCCTCCTTCTGTCGGTGGTGTGCTTGCACTGGCTGAAGGAGGGGCACTGACAGCCACACAGGGCTCACAGCAGGAGCCTGGCATGGGCTCAGGGAGCCTACCAGCAGTGAAATTGAAATTGTCAATTTCACAGCTGCCTGCACCTCAGAGCAGCAGCCCAGGCTCACAGCTGGAGCCCTGAAATTGACAAAAATATCAGTTTCGCTGCTGTAGGCTCTGTGCTGTAAAATTGAGCCCCATGCCAGGCTCATAGCTGGGGCTGTCACCCTGGGGTTGGGGCTCCAGCTAGGAGCCCAGCACCAGGATCAGTTTCACAGCAGGGAGCCTACCAGCATGAAATTGACATTCTTGTCAGTTTCATATCTCCAGCTGCAAGCCTTGTTGCTGCTCTGAGCCAGACACAGTTGTGAAATTGACAAGAATGATGGCCAACAGCTGAAATAAGTAATGGACAGACACTGCATTGCCCTGACTACACTGATGTAAGTGCTGTGCCTCTCGTGGAGATGGAGTCATGTTGGTGTAGCGGGCCACTTTGGCGAAAGCAGCATTCTAGTGTAGACACTGCCATGATTATGTTGACGTAAGCTGCCTTATGTTGACCTAATTCTGTAGTGCAGACCAAGCCTCATGTTCTAGTTTGAGGAGCTGTCTTGGATGATTATCTATTTAAGAAGGGATTTTTAATCTTTCAATATAATCCCAACACATCCGGTCTCCTGGTCTGTGGCCTGCAATATCTCTCTTGTGCTACAAGTCCACATGGTTGTCCTTCAGCAGCAATCAGGCAGCAGCACCCTGCTCCTTACTGTCTATCTGTCAACTGCTGTTTAGCCATGAATGGAAATAACATCTTGTAGAATGAGTGCAATGAAAGGCACTGCATAGAATATGCACATATGCACATACTAGAGGTTCATGATCACCAGAGGAGGAGCTGATGATCAGGCACCATCACCACCAGTCAACTGATCTTTTTGATGATGTGTACTACAATATTGAAGAGCCAGTAGAGAAAGAAGAGATTTTCTCCAACTTCTCCCCTGCAGGAAGAGATGGGAAATTTGGTAACTTACTAAGGACCTGATTAATGGTGTGTGATGAGGTAGCGCGGAGGTGGCTCTCTCCTGCAAGTAGCTTGGCTGATGGCACCTCTTGCTCAGAATAGAGGGAAGTTGGATACCCTCTTGTAGTCTGTGTGTTGTGGATCCTTGTGGAAGTGTAGAAGAATGGAAGAAACTTTGGGATGTGATGGGGAGACAGGTTAAGGGGGGGAAAAAAGGAAATTGTATCTTTCTTCTTCCAATAGATGCAGATGTGTATTTCAAGTAGGTGTGTGTGCACCCTGCTTGCCAGAGCCTTTTACCTAGCACTATCCATAGAGGGGCAGCCCTCGTTCCTTTAGCCCCTCCGTTGGCTATATGAGACAACATTGTCTCAAACACCTCTGCCCCCACCCCTGCCACCCTCAGCTCCATCTCACCGCCCGTCACCTGGAGTCAGAGCTCTGTGTGGCTGTCATTTCATAACTTTGCAATTCATCCTCTTAGGCTAGTTTTATTGTATATAGTCAAGTGAGAGTAAAAGTTTTAGACTATAGTATAGCGGTAGTGCTCCCTGGTGACGCCCTCACCAGCATTCAAGCATTGCCCTTCATGTGGAGTGGCAATTCCTAACAATGACCCCTACAGGAGGTGCTTGCTCTGCCTTGGCAAAGTCCACCTTAAAGTGTGCTGTTCAATCTGTAGATGATTTAAAAAGATGACTCGGATGGCATGAGACCTTCCCCCTCAAGCAGCACCTGCTTGAACAAGCCCTGAAGCAGGCCTCGGTACCGAGTCAGTTCTCAGGCCACAGATCGCCCTCCAGTTCGGAAAGTGCTACTGCCTTCCATTGCGGGTCAGGGGCCTCCAAAGAGGTACAGGAGTAGTTCTCTGTCATTGGTACCAAAGAAGAGGTTTCCAGAACCAATTGTGAGCACTCCAGGTCCCAGGGCGACTCTTCTGCCTGCCCTAAGAAGAGTGCAGACCGGCAAAGGTTGGCTCTGGTGTGTGGAATGGCACAGGTTCCTCTGACCCTCCCTTGGTACAGGGTAGGGAGGGTAGACATCTCATACCATTGACTCCAGTTCCGGCCTCCAGGTGTCCAATGAGTCCAGTACTGGCGAGAATAATATCGGTGCCAACAGCGTCTGTGATGTTAGCAGATCGACTCTACCTTTCAGTCCTGTCTTTGCTGCTGTTTTAAGATTTTGCAAGGCTGGTGCCCACAATGGACCCTCCCCACCCCAGTTGGAGCATGCCATTGAACTCTCAGGCCGTTTGTCACCGTACCAGGAAGCCCCCTTCCTGGGGGTTGGTATGAACACTGTACCGGAGCCAGTACAAAGTTTTTCAGTATCAGGCCCTTCCTCAGGATCAATGCAATTGACGCCGCAGATGGTTCTGTCAGGGTTGTTGCTGTCCCCTGGGATCGAGGCACTTGGGTGCTCTGTTACCAGTGTTTGCACTGGGAGCGACCTTGCATGCAGCACTGATGGTGCTGACTACATTGGGAGAGCCAATTCTTTGTGTCACAGATGAGTTGGATAGCCTGTTGGCTACCTCCCTCAGAATCGGGGTCCTCTTGCTCCACTTTGTTGGAGGAAGTTCAAAGGCCATCAGTAGACTAGTATGGCTACCAGGTTGGCATGTGACCCATGGCTGGGTTGGAGGCCCCTGGCCTGGCACTTACTGACCACCAATGCCTTACCCATCTCAGTGGCCCCCTTGGGCTTAATGGGAAGCTCCTTGCTCCCAGAGGTCTTGCTCATTGTCCAAGTCAAAAGCCAGATCACCTGCTCGTGCTGCAATGGTGGCTGCAGTTTAGGCGCCCACAATTCCCCTTCCTGTGGAGCCGCTGGAGTTTCCTTGTCTGGAGATGCAGCCTCAGGAGCAGGACCTGCCTTTGTCCCAGACAACAGCCTCATCTCCCTCCCCGGCCAATGCAGTGCTGGCTGGTTTGACCTCCCTTTCCATCCTGGAGGACTTTAAGGCATACCCAGACCTTTTACGTTATGTGGCCTCATCCCTTTGGTATTCAAGCAGAGTTTCTCCAGGAGAATACCCACAAACTCCTGGACGTTTTCTAGCCCTCCATCCCTGGGATCATGGCCCTCCCAATTCATGAAATGCTCCCAGATCCTGCGAGAACCCTTTGGGATATGCCAGCCTCGGTACTGCTGATGGCCAAGTGCTTGGAGAAGAGCTATTTTGTGCTTGTACAGGAATATGAGGGTTTTATTCCCATCTGACCTCACGCTCCCTGGTGGATACAGTGGTGAATGACAAGCCCAGCAGGGCAGGTTCAAGTCCACTCCCCAGAGAGAGAATCTAAGCGCCTGGACTTTTTGAGCAGAAAGATATACACCTCCTTTTCACTATGGATGAGGATCGCGAACCAGCAAGCTTTGCTGGCCAAATGTGACTTCCTCAATTGGTGAGTTATGGCCATATTTGAGAACCAGTTGACTGAGGCTTCCCGTGATGAATTTTAGGCATTTGTCGCTGAGGGCTGCTTGGTGGCTAAAATGTCTTTGCAGTCTGCCCTTGATGTTGCAGACGTGTCAGCCAGGGCGATGGCCTTAGATTACTATGAGGAGGGCTGCCTAGCTCCAGAACTCAGAGATCATGCTGGATGTCCAGCAAATGATTGAGGACTTGTCCCTTTCGGTTCCCAAATCTTGTTTTCAAACAAGACCGCTGAAACCCTGCATTCCTTTAAGGATTCAAGGGCTACTGTAAGGTCTCTGGGGGTGTACATGCCACCCATGCAGAGATGCCACTACAGGGTGTAACAACAATAGCATTGCAGGATGCAGCATCATTTTGTGCAGCCCTCCCCTTGAGACAGCGAGATCACCCCAGGAAGAGGGATAGGTCTGACCAGAGGAAGCATTCGAGCTTGGGGCCTGGCTGGTCTGCGCACCCTCCCTCTGCACCTGTTAAGCACCCATTTTGACTCGTTGGCTCAGAGTGGTGTTCCAGTTGTTCTTCCTTCCTCTTCATCCTCCCATTCCTTTGAGACAGGCTGGCCTGCTTTTACAATGGGTCTCAATTACTTCCGAAAGCTGGGTCCTAGACACTATCAGATTGGGCTATGCCATCCAGTTTCTCTCCATGCCCCCTCCCCACATCCTTCCCCATACCTTTTCAGGGACTCGTTTCACAAGACACTGCTCTTCGAGCAGGTCAGCTTGCTTGCTGCTAGAGTTCAGAGCAGTGGAGGAGGTTCCACGAGAACACCTAGGTCACAGGTTCTCCTCTCAGTATTTCCTGGTACCAAAATCAAAGGGGGGTTGAGGCCGATCCTCTACCTCTGAGGACTCAACAAATTCATTAAATACATGGTCATGCCTATCAGCTATCTTCCCTGCTTTGTCTCAGAATGACTGATTCGCTGCTCTGGACATTCAAGATGCTTACTTCCATGTGGCCATTCTGCTGAACCGCAGGAAGTTTCTTTGCTTCATGGTAGGGGACTGCTGCTTTGAGAACACTATTCTACTGTTTGGTGCCTCTTCTGCTCCGAGTCTTCACCAAATGCCTGGCGGTGGTCATGGTGTACGTCAGGAGGATGGGAATCTATATCTTCCCCTGTCTTGACAACCGGTTGCTGAAGAGCAGCTCCAGCGAGGAGGTTCTCGCCCACATCAATACTACACTATGTTTACTCGACCGTTTGGGACTCATTCTAAATACTGTGAAGTCGACCTTGGCTCCCATTCAGCAAATAGAATTAATTGGGGCCCTATTAGATTCCATGAAGTCCAAGGTGTTCCTCTAACTGACCACTTCCAGGCCATTTGACAGCTGTGCCTCTGTTTGCAATCACAACCGTCCACAATAGTTGCATTTGTCTTAGCCTATTGGGCCACATGTTCGCTTGTACACATGTATGACCATATGCACCTAGGTCATACAACTCTCCAAGTTGCATCTTTGCTCTCTTCAGATGTGACTCAGGATGGCTTACCTTCCTGTTCTGTATTCTTTGGGCAGGTTGGTTCTCCTTCCTCCATCAGTCCTGGAATCCTTGCACTGGTGGGAGTCCATGTGCAATGTGTGCCAAGGAGTCCCCTTCACTAGGCTTTCTTTAACCAAGTCAGTAGTTACTGACATGTCCCTTCTGGATTAGGAAGTGCATCTGAACTCTTTGAGGGTGCAGGGCCTATGGTTGGAACAGGAAACCTTGCTCCACATCAGCGTGCTGGAGCTTAGGGTCATCCACAAGGCACGTTATGCCTTCCGGGACTGCAGCAGGCATTCAGTGGTTCACATACTCACCGACAATACCACCACAGTGTACTATGTGAACAAACAAGGGAGAACCCACTCCAGATCACTCTGCCTATAGGCAATCAGCCTGTGCAGTTCTGCATCAAAGAGGACATCACCCTGACAGCTGTCCACTTACCAGGAGTCCAGAATCATGTCAGCAGGCTTTTCTCCCTGAGCCACAAATAGTCCCTGAAGTTAGAGACACCACATTGTGAAAACCATCCAAAGGACAGCGCCACAATCAACCTCTTTGTGATGAGGGAAAACAGGAAGTGTCGTCTATTCTGCTGTCGGGAAGGGCTCAGCTCAGGCTCCTTCTGTGATGCTTTCCTCTGCAGCTGGCAGTCAGCTCTGCTGTATGCATTCCCTCCTATCCTGATCACTCCGTAGGTCATCACTAAGCTCAAGGCAGATCGAACTAGGCTCATACCGATTGCCCCAACATGGCCAAAGCAGTGCTGGCTTTCGGACTTCCTCCCCCTGTCAGTTCAGCCTCCCATGCCACTTCTCCTTCCTGACCTTACACAGGACTGTGGCTGCACTCTGCTTCTGGCGATCAGCTCCTTGCACCTTATGGAGTGGCTGCTGCATGACTGAAAGAGGAGAGAGAGCACTGCTCGAGGTTGTCCAATAGGTCCTATTTAACAGTAGGAAGCCTTCAACTAGAACAGCCTACTTGGCAAAGTTGAAGTTTTCAGTATAGTCCTTAACCCGTGGGACCCATCCAGTGGAGACTTCTATCCAGGACATCTTGAATTACCTGCTACACCTTCAGGAATTTGACTTAGCACTCAGTTCTTTCAGAGTACACTTGGCAGCAATATTGGCATTTCATCCACCTATCCAAGGGAAATTGGCATTCTCCAGTGCAATGGTGATGAGATTTCTGAAAGGACTTCTCTCCCTGCATCCTCCAGTCCAAGAGCCAGTCCCCTTGTGGGACCCGAACATGGTCTTAGCAGCTCTAATGGGGACTTCATTCAAGCCCCTTGCTTCCTGACCATTGCCCCTCCTGTCTCAGAAAACTGCATTCTTGATAGCTATTACCTGTGCCAGGAGGGGGTGAGAGTAACAGGCCCTGATGGCTGGGCCTCCTTACAGTTCTCCAAGGACAAGGTTACGTTCTGGCCACATCTGAAGCTTGTATCCCAGGTGGTCTCTCAGTTTAATTTGAATCAAGCTGTGTACTTGCCTGTATTTTTCCCTGAGCTGCATTCCTCCGTGGAGGAACAACGCCTCCATATGTTAGATGATAGACCAATGGTTCTCAATGGTCCCAATGGTTCTATTTACCATTGTGGTACACATCCAATACTACCTGTAGGGCCCTGAAGATGTCACATGAGCTGCAGCTCTGTGCTGATTGGGCCACAGGTTGAGAAGCACTGGTCTAGCCTTTTTTTGAACAGGACTGAACAGTTTTATGCTTCGTGTCACCTGTTCCTATCATATGCAGACCCTCATGAAGGGTCAAGCAGTCTCTGTGCAGACCATCTCTAGATGGATAACATCTTGTATCAAGACTACATATGAGATAGTGTCGGCTACACCACCTCAGCAGATATGGGCATATTCAATGAGAGCGCAGGCAATGTTGGTGACCTTCCTCGATGACATTTCCATATTGGACATTTGTAGGGTGGCCACATAGTCATCCATACATACATTTACGGACCATTACGTGATCGCTGCTGCTTCCAGAGCAGACGCTAATGTCGGAAGAGCAGTCCTTACTCAGGTAACCTCCAAAATCCGCCTACAGATGGAGGTACTGCTTGCTAGTCACCTACTTGGAATGCACATCTGCATCTACTCAAAGAAAAAGAAACTGCTGCTTACTGTATCGTGGTTCTTTGAGATGTGATGCAGACATGTATTCCATGACCCACCCTCCATCCCCTCTGCGTCAATCTTCCCCTGGACATTTGGCGCAACGGAACTGAGGGGGTCTGGCAGCATTGCCTCATAGCCTGGGGAGGGGCTAAAGGCATGAGATGCAAGCACCCACCCCTCTACAGGTACTGCTAGGCAAAAGTCTCCAGGGAGCAGGGCGCATGCTCACCTATTTGGAATACACATCTGCATCGCATCTCGAAGAACCATACTTATAGTAGGTAACTGATCCCAGTCTTTTACACTATGCCCATCACCACAGTATCTGATGAAAAAGGAGGATAGAGATTGAGATGTGATAGATATGTACGCACCATTAGATGGGGAGAAGAAAGGTAGTGTGAGGAACTCGGGACAGTGTGAGAAAATAAAAGTACAGAAAAGTCAAAACCAAAAACCCAGAAGGAGGACAAGAATAAATGCAAGAAATAAGTTGAACGTGAAATGGGGTAATAAATCCACCCCTTCCCCCCCCCCCCCAAAAAAAAAAAAAAAAAAAAAGATTCCCAGGTCTGTGTTGTGTCAGGAAAATTACCATAAGAGATTGTGGGGGCAGGAGGGATGACTCTAAAATAGAGGGCTAAATATTTTTCTTCACTTCTTTCCCTTTACTGTCGTGTATTCCAGTTTTTCATTTTGAAAATAAGGCAGGACTTAACAAACTGGTGAAATGAGGAGAAAAGAATTAGATATGTACATGACAAATGGTTTCTTTCCAAACTGTGATCATTGTGGGTATTAGGACATCCACTGTTATGCCAGATGTTGCTTTTTCTTACCACCTACTTTGCCTCATTGCCGTGAGGAGAGCATTCAGTGTTTTTCTAATGGTCTCAGGATATGTCCCACTTGTGTCTTCTAACTCAGCAGTATTATATGGATATTTAAATTGCATCCGAAATTTTGGCCATTTTCTTAGATCAGACTTCCTTCCAGGGCTGCTTATCTCTTTGTCAAGGAGATTGGCTTACTTGCCATAGACTGGTAGCAGTTGACTACAAAAAACAACTAACTGTAAGCCTTTTCATCAACACCTACTTACCTTCCTACTACCTCGGCCTCTTATGTTCCTGGTCCAGTACTTGAAATATTACACTGCTGGAATAGGGAAGTTTGAGGTTATATGTCTACATGATTGACAGCACTTTATTTTGTTTCTGATGTCTGAAGCCAAATTCTCAATGGTGTTAACTTGCCTGATGTGGTTAGGGTGAAGGACTAGAAAAAAGTAAATAGTTGATTCTTGCCTAAAAACATGTATGCTATTAATGTGTTTTTGTTGTATAGAGCCAAACTTGGAATGCCCCAATTTTTAAGTCCTGAAGCACAGAGTCTTCTCCGAATGCTCTTCAAACGAAACCCTGCAAACAGATTAGGTAAAATACTCATATAAAAATAATTATTTCAGCTAGTAGTTCTTCGCAGTAAATAAACTACTATTCACAGCCTTTTTTCATAATAGGGGCAGGTCCAGATGGAGTTGAAGAAATTAAGAGGCATTTATTTTTCTCCACAATAGACTGGAATGTGAGTACTTTAGTAAAAGAACGTCTTTTAGGAAATGTTTGTTGACGGTTGTTATAATTATTTTTAATTTGGTTTCACCGCTGTCTTCTCTTTAGAAATTATACAGAAGAGAAATTCATCCACCTTTTAAACCTGCAACTGGCAGGCCTGAGGATACATTTTATTTTGATCCTGAATTTACAGCAAAAACACCGAAAGGTGAGAGAATAATTAACTGTAATTTAAGTATTCAAAAGTAGAAGAAACTTTCAGTCATTTCAATTTTCAGAAATTGTTTTCTATCTGGTTAGATTTGACTGACTACATGTACAAAACCTAAAACTTCATTATGTGAAAGATTTTATATAAGCCTGTAGGTGATATGAACTGCAGTTCGTTACTTGTGCATTTGTATCATGAGGATGCAGAAATACTTTATGTAAATAACAATCTCCAAACCGGTTTATAGTGTAAAATTCCTTTCCAGTGTTAAAACTATGATTTTATGCTCATTTTTATTCAGTGCATATTAGGAATACTGATTACTTACTGCTTTTGGATTTTTTTAAATAAATTGGAAAGAAGTCTTCCTGAAGACATTTGTTCTGTTTTTCAGATTCGCCTGGTATTCCACCTAGTGCTAATGCACATCAGCTTTTTCGGGGATTCAGTTTCGTTGCTATTGCATCAGATGATGAAAGCCAGGCAATGCAGACAGTTGGGGTTCATTCAATTGTTCAGGTGAGTGCAATTACTGAAGAATAAACATAACGAATGAAAACAAATTATTTAAAAACGAGTTGTCCTTTGCATAAAATATGATGTAGCTTTGTCATACCTTTCATAAACAAGATACCTAAAAACACTTAAAATAATTAATAGTACTGTAAGACTAGGGTTTATCCTCTGTTGTTCTTCGTGAAGTGTCATGAAAACGTCGTCAACTAAAGACAAGAAAAATACAACTCAGATTATTTTATCCAAAGAACAGCACCTTTGACAATGCAGAACCTACTGCTTCTGTACGCTGGGTGTGATCAGGCATGGGTTTTGACCACCTAAAAAGCAAGCATTTTAGCATCTGAGCCATAATGACTGTTCAAATATCTGAATAATCCAGGCTTAACATTTTGAAAACATTTTACATTTTCTTTATAAAGTCAATATTTAAAAAAAAGAAAGAAAGTTGCCTGCGGATCATTTTCCCCTGTGTTATAAGATAAACGTTGGGTTCATACTATGCAGCAAAACCCCTCTAAAATATTACTTGAAACTGGAATGTAGAGATGGTTTGGATTGCCATTTATTTTAAATCCTGTAAATTATGAGTATAGAGATGATCCCTGCCCTTCCTCCCTACACACACACTTTAAAAAAAAAATTATAAAGAATTATGCCAGTCTAAAATACTACTTGAACACTTTACATGTTGTCTGATAACTAACCCAATGTGTCAGGGTGCATTGGAACTTTTGGTTTCCTAGTAGAATTGGGAGAACCGATTAAACACAGACTCTCTCACATTAATGATGGTGACATTATTACTTCTGAAAGTAGTTCACTTGGCCTGTTAGCTGAAAAATGCTTACTGTTTCTATATGCTCTGTTGTTGCTACGGCATATTTTTGAACAATGAAACTCTGGTTAGAGACATCATTCCATGATCTGGGGAAGGATGACATCAAGCTGGAGGTAGGGGAGAAGTATGCATCATGCTCTTTTTTTTTTTTTAAATTTAGATTTTATAAGGTTAGCATGGGAATGTATTTCATTGTTGGGGAGAGTGTGGAAAAAGGAGGGATATGAAGTAGTATGAGGTCCTGTGGCCAATAGCTATGGGGCCAACAGCATGGGAGAAATAGCAGATGCCTTTTTAGGAAAAGAAGACTAAGTGGGTATAAAAGAAAGTGACAGGCCCAAGTAGGATTTTTAAGTAAAAATTTTATTTCTACCACCTACTTCTGTTAATTTTTTCTTCACATACATTCGGAAAACATATTTAATTGCTGAAAACTTTTCACTTGTTTGTACAGAAAGTTAACAAATACTTCTGATAAAAAATGATATCCTGTATGCTGGTTGCATAGACAATTTGCAACCATCTGAGTGTGTTTAATTCTTCAAAGTGATTGACCAAAATGCGAACACTTCTGGTGTTCTCTAATTACATCCTTTTTACTACATCGAGAATGCTCATAATAAGTTTATTTGCACACACTATATGCTTCAGGTGTTCAGTGGTGAGGATTTGTGGATATTTATGTACTCATCGAATCATATTCATAGATTTGCTGGATCAGATCATCTAGTCTGACCTGTACGGTTATAGCATTTCCCTAAATAATTCCTAGTGCATACCTTTTTGAAAAACATCCAATCTTGATTTAAAAGTTGTCAGTGATGGAGAATCCACCTGACTGTTGGTAAATTGTTCCACTTTAGACAATGGTTTGTTTATAACATGAATTTTAAACTGACAGTGTCCCTTTAATTTATCTGTCTCAAGCGATTTGGATACAGGTATGAAAATCACCACATAAAATATAGCTACATTTGGTATTTGTGGTTGGCTCATACGTGTACAATGACTTGTTTTTCATAAACCATCATTTCTTCAATTTGCTTCAGAAAAAACTTGTGGAATTTGCCCACATAAAGGGTGTACAGTGTCAAGAAACTTAAACTGAAGAGAGTGGGATATGTATTGGAAGAGATTGTCTTCAAAGGGAAACTAAAGAGGGTTGAGGGGAGGAAAGAGAAGAAAACACTGATTATTTTCAGTAGCTGCAAATGTAATTTGTAAAGTTTAAAATCACTTTTAATTGGGATAAATTCAGAGGGGGCTGAGCAAATAGGAGCAGGCACTATACAAATTGGCATTGGCTAGCTCCTGTGTATCCTCAACTGCAATTGACTTTAGATGTGTTGAACCAGTTGCCAAATCCATTTTAGTCTGTTGGCTTTCAGAAAGTTCTGCCCAGCTATGTTTTCTGGCAAAGCCAGCTTCACAGAAAAGTTTATTTTGAAAGTCCACCTTAAAACAAGTTTGCTCTCTTGGTGGGGTGGGGAGTATAACAGAGTTGGGGCCATGTATTCTCTTGTAGTTTTTGCTGTTTATTGCCCTTCAGTCCTGAATCTCTGCCAACAGTTTTTCTGCAACTTCTGCTGTGCTGTTTTCTTTGCACAAACTTGCAGATGGAGTTCTCTGTACCGCTTCCTCCTCTTGTAAACATTTCTCAAAACTTCTCTGCTCCCTTTCCTCTGTACCCCTTCAACCACTTCCTCATTCTTATTTCCCCTTTGCATGTCTGCAGGATACCCAGATGGCTTCCTGCTAAAGTTAGGCATCCTTTGTACAAGCTCCCCTACTGCTTCCCTGTATCAAAATACCATTTCCTTACCATGCAAAAAAGGCTGACCGTCACTCATTTTGCCTTTTATCCCCAGACTCAGATGACACTTCTACTTCCATTCCTACTGATGCCTGCAATTCCCAGTGAATTTGATATGTCTCTAAATTTCTCATACTAAGAACTGCACTTGCAAAAAAAAAAAAAAAAAAAATTACCTTATTTTATCGTTCATATTTTGGCAGATGAGACCAGAAAAAATGGTATTAGTTAAGATTAATGGGAAGTCTTCTTATCTGTTTTCTGTTTCATATTATTTGTTTAAATTAACAGAGCAGGAATCCCAAACGTAGACTTGTCATAGAATTTCTATGATATGGTATAAATGGATGGGATTTATATGATTTATAATATATCTTATTCAAACAGAAGGATTTTGAAAAGATTTTGAGCTAAGAAGATTATTAATTTAAAAAACTATAGGGAACAAATGTTTCTAGTTCCAATTGATTTGTAATGTAGATGATGATGTATATTTTTAAAGTAATCGTCAATTAATAATATTATTTTGGTAGCAGTTGCACAGGAACAGCATTCAGTTTACTGATGGATATGAAGTAAAAGAAGACATTGGAGTTGGTTCTTATTCTATCTGCAAGAGATGTATACATAAAGCTACCAATATGGAATATGCAGTTAAGGTAACCACTGTTAAAAAAAACTCTTAATTGGTAACAATCATATTTTCAGAATTTACAGTCATATAGGTCAATGTTAGCTTAAATTTATCTACCATAAACAAAATAGCGAATTGTTTTCTTCTTAAATGAATAGAAAAAATTGTGACTGCAAATGTCACATATTCATTAAATTTCGTATTTTGTTGTTATTTTTTTTTAAATGTTCCCCATGAAACGCTTATCTAACTCTTGCATGCTTCTGGGAGAGAATATACACCAAAGAGACTGCATTACTAAGCATTATTACGAAGTATATTATTACTAAGCATTATATACAGAAATGACAGTGATTAGATTAACTTAAATATAATTGTTTCTTTTAGTTCTGAAGTAGATATATAGATGATCACATAAATCCCTGTTCCTAGCTGTGCTGTTTGTGTAGTTTAGTACCATTGGCATTTTTTTTTCCAGAGGGAACCTCGACTCTGCATTTCCTTGCTTTTTTGTTGGTTTAAATCATTAATATTTTAACAAGGTTTTTAATATGTTAAAAAGCAATAAGCGATGCTAAGTGAATCAAATCTAGCTTTCAAAAACGTTACAATATTGAATAAAAGGCAATAAAATTTGTCTTACCAATGGGGAAATCTGTGTAACTGTCAAAGCAGGAACAGAGTTTGGCAAACTTTTAAGATCTTAGTTATATTTTGAAGCAATTTACCTTTTAGAATTATAGAACCATTCAGACATATGGACAGAATTGTTCAGTTTGGTTTCACACTCGTATAGTCTGATATACAGGCTACTCACAAGGAACCCTTGAATTCCAACAGAGGTATTTGTTTACATGCCATCAGTCTGGTTTTCGTCATAAACTGGATACATTTTCTGTAAAAGAAGATGTAAGATGCATTTTGGGAGGAAGTAGGTAAACAAATTATCTTTCATAATTTGAATGCACTGAATCTGGAATAAATGATTACCAAGTTGAATGTTTCACTTTCTAAATTAGAGTTCAACGTTTAAGTAAAATTTGGAGAAAAAATTATTTTTCTGTGGTTTTTATTCCAGTAAAAACAGCTACTATATATCCTGCACATTGTTTAAAAAAGTATAATTTAACAGTTCGTACGTTTACCAACGCACTCCTTGCATGTAAAGGCCCCAGTGCAGCATTTCTGCTGCAACAGCATTGTGATGTGCACCCTTCGACACATCCACAGGTAGCAATTTCTGCACAGCTGTCAGGGATTGGCTCCAGTGACATTAGCTTGGGTACCAGTTCTCCATTGTGTTTGGTCCAACCCATATTTTCTGGTGAGAGTAGTGTGAGATTGTTGCAGTTTGCCTGCCTCCACTTGAAAGTGAGCTCTTTGGATGTTGCAGCACAATGCATTGCTTGTTAGGGTCCATCACTAGGGTCTCTAGTGATCAACACTTGGAGAACAATATCACTGTGCCTTGTTGCAGCTCTCCTGATCAGGTAAATTGTACATGTTGCAGATCAATTTTTCTGCTGAAACGATTGATTCATTTTGGGGATAATCCTTCTCTCAGTTTATTTGAAGTCCGTGTTTCTCCATGGATACTGTCCAAGCAGTTTTCTTGCTGTGGCCAGCAATATGGGAAAGAGTATCACAGCCTGTCAGAGCATGGAAGGAGAATATTATTTCTATATCTGCGTGAGGAAACACAGGCAAAAGCTTCTCTTAAATAGTATGCACAGGAATGTATTTGAATTTTTTTGATATTCCAGCCTTCATCCACAGCTTGCTGAAAGGCATTTTGTCATCGTGTGCCACTAACAGAAAAAGAACATCAGTGTCTTGTGTTGACGTGCGACACACTTGTATTCAAAATTGGGTTTGATGACTTAACTATACTGTTGTCTCTGCACTCTCCAGATGTGACAGTTGTTTTGATTTGCAGAGCATGGGCTAGGAGTTCTTCAGAGAACAAGCAAGCCAGATCAGCCTTATTTTGGGAATGGGCCAAAAAGTCTGGCCAGCTGTTGGGAATTAGAACAGATCTGTTCTCCAATTAACTTAGAAGCTTTGGAGCACTTCTGTCATATCATTCCTTTAATAGAAAGGTTGAACATGGAAGAGATTTTCTCTGTGCCATTACACATGCTTGGCCATCAATCACCAGAGAGGATGTACTATCCAGTGTTATCTCAGGAGGACAAGGGATATCTCTGGTTAAAATGAGTAATTATTTCCAATTTTAAGATGCCCATTTACCTCAGCAAGATCAAGAGGAATTGGCATTAGCTCATGACATAATATTTTATGCAGATCCACCATCCTTCCTCCATTATAGGCATTAATTACACACTGTAGTATGAGACTGTCAACTTGCATTGTGATTACCTTGTCTTTGTTTTTCTTTTTCCAATTGCATGGAGGGAGGAAAACATCAGAGCCCTTGTCTTTCTCAGTGGGTCACGGAATTTGGTATGGGGACTTAGTTTCCCTGGTGTCATGAGCCTTTCCTGAAGAAAGTTATTCAGTTGCTCCTAGCCAAATGTTTCCGCATTCAGCAAAATTCTCTGTATCGCTTCTGTGGCCAAATCTTTTGTTGCAATGTTTTGCAGTGTGTTGCTAGTGAATAATTTTAATCTTTGAAGTGTCATTAATACTTTATTTTCATCATCATAATCATGTTGCTTTTGTGCTGGTGTGGATTCATTGTAACTCATTTGGTCATCATGCCCAAGACTGAACGGTTTTCTGGTTTGGGCTGCATTTCGGGCGTGTAGATTATATGAGAGAGCCCATCTGCTGAGTGCTGAGGCCATTCCTGTGATTCCTCTAATTCCTCCTTTCTTTCAAGTGGCATTGAGCCATGCTTGGGAATGGTCTGGGTCTTCCTGATTTGAATCTGTGGTTGGAACCTTTCACAACCCAGTTGCCTCTGTAGAACTCTAAGTACTTCCAGAGGGGGCTGGTTCATTTCTGCTAAGTACACAGATCCCCATCAGGCATAATTTGTGTGTTCATATTGGTGAAAGAACAGAAGTATTCTTTTGAAGACATACAGATGAAGCTCCCAAATTCCATCTCATTGAGCTCTGGGGAAGAGGAGGAGGATACGCACATACAACCAGCAGTACTGCAAATTGAGATGGTTGTCCATGTTGCTCAGCACAAATGATGGCATCTTGTCACAGAAAGTTGCAGATGACAGAATAGACACTAGGTTATTGTAATCTTCTTCCGCCTCAGATTTTGCAACATCCAGGAGTTTCTCTTTGAGTTTTTGTTGTGTTGCTATAGATAGGTCAGAAGTTGTGGTAATAAGAGTTGCCACACTGCCGTGTAGAGTGATCTTATAAGCATGAGTGGCTTTTGCATAATTTTTACCAGAAATTACATGCTCTTATCATTTTATCTACCTGAAATGCCATTTTCAGTCTACATGCTCAACAGTCCAGAATCATGTGTATTCTGCCCGAACATTTTTAGGAAGTTCACTGATGTATGTAGACCTCCTAAGCATGTAATCAGGATATCTTTACATTCTGGTACAGTCCATTTTAGGTCCATCAGAACAGGGAAGAGTGCTTGATCAACATGTTTCTGTTGAAGATAATTAGGGCTGTTGATTGATCACAATTAACTCACGCGATTAACTAAAAAAAAATTAATCACAATTAAACAAATTAATTGTGATTAATCACACTGTTAATAGAATACCAACTGAAATTTATTAAATATTTTGGATGTTTTTCTACATTTTTAAATATATCTATTTCAGTTACAACACAGAATACAAAGTGTACAGTGCTCACTTTATATTTTTTATTACAAATATTTGCACTGTAAAAATGATAAAAGGAATAGTATTTTTCAGTTCACTTCATACAAGTACTGTAGTGCAATCTCTTCATCATGAAAGTGCAACTTACAAATGTAGGTTTTTTTATTGCATAACTGCACTCAAAAACAAAACAATGTAAAACTTTAGAGCATACAAGTCCACTCACTCTTACCTCTTGTTCAGCCATTCGCTAAAAGAAGTAAGTTTGTTTACCTTTACGGGAGATAATGCTGCCCACTTATTAGTTAGTGTCACCTGAAAGTGAGAAGAGGCATTCACATGACACTGTTGAAGCTGGCGTTGCAAGATATTTATGTGCCAGATGCGATTAAGATTCATATGCCTCTTCATGCTTCGGCCATCGTTCCAGAGGACGTGCTTCCATGCCAATTACGCTTGTTAAAAAAATAATGCGTTAATTAAATTTGTGACTGAACTCCTTGGGGGAAAATTATATGTCTCCTGCTCTGTGTTTTACCTGCATTCTGCCATATATTTCATGTTATAGCAGTCTCGGATGATGACCCAGCACATGTTGTTTGTTTTAAGAACACTTTCACTGCAGATATGACAAAATGCAAAGAAGATACCAGTGTGAAATTTCTAAAGATAGCTACAGCACTCGACCTAAGGTTTAAGAATCTGAAGTGCCAAGTTCCAAAATCTGAGAGGGACGAGGTGTGGCACATGCTTTCAGAAGTCTTAAAAGAGCTACACTCTGATGCAGAAACTCAGAACCCAAACCACCAAAAAAGAAAATCAGCCTTCTGCTGGTGGCATTTGACTCATGATGATGAAAATGAATATGCATCAGTCTACGCTGTTTTGGATGGTTATCAAGTAGAACCTGTCATTAACATGGACGCATGTCTCCTGGAATGGTGGTTGAAACCTGAGGGGACATATGACTCTTTAGTGCATCTGGCATGTAAATGTCTTGCGACACTAGCTACAACAGTGCCATGCAAACGCCTATTCTTGCTTTCAGGTGATGTAAACAAGAAGCAGGCAGCATTATCTTCTGCAAATGTAAACAAACTTGTTTGTCTGAGCAATTGGCTGAACAAGAAGTAGGACCGACTAGACTTGTAGGCACTCAAGTTTTACAATGTTTTATTTTTGAATGCAGGTTTTTTTGTACATAATTCTACATTTGTAAGTTCAGCTTTCATGATAGAGATTTCACTACAGTATTTTTATTAGGTGAATTGAAAAATACTATTTATTTTTGTTTTTCCAGTGAAAATATTTGTAAGCAAATAAAGTGAGTACTATACACTTCGTATTCTGTGTTGTACTTGAAATCAATATATTTAAAATGTCCAAAAATATTTAAATAAATGGCATTCTATTATTGTGTAACAGTGCGATCAATCGTGATGAATTTTTTAATCGCTTGACAGCCCTAAAAATAACATGTGACTTGTGCAAATCTTTTTACCACAGTATTCAGTGTATCAGCTTCATGAGCGGGGGACCAAATGATAGGTATGTAACTGTATTCAGTTAATGGTGACAGCGGCAAAGAGTCCTGTGGCACCTTATAGACTAACAGACGTAGTGGAGCATAAGCCAATAGGTTAATGGTGAGTTATTGTTACTGTGCTTTTCATTAAAACTTGGCCAGTCAGATTTTGCATTTTCAAATTGATGTTTGAGGGAAAGTGCCATATCCTGCGCTAGTGTTTTCAAATCTGACTGGCAATCATTAAACCATCTCCCAGGACATCTTCATTGAATTTTGGTTCTGCTGTACCTTCTGTGATATTAGTAGGAAAGATATTAAATATCTCTCCTGTACTTTGTTTATTTTTTTAAGTAAGTGACAGTAGCCATGTTCTTTTTTGTATTTACTTATCTTAAAGTACAAAATTCAGCTTGGTAAACATTTTCAGATTCAGCACATTCAAATTATGAAAAAACATTTACCAACTTTTCCCAGAAATGCTTTTTTCTTTCATTAATATCAACTTATCTGGGAATTTGGTCTGCTCTATCAGGAGTAGATCTGACTTTTTGTGCTTGGGTTACCCAGGTAGCTTCCTCTGTCCTGAATAGCTGGGACAGAGCGGTGTTTGCACTACTGTTCCTTCTCTAAACCCTTCCGGACTGTTGTTCAGACTGTCTCATTTCCTTCTCTGTTGCTATTACTACCTGCTACCTCTGCTGGAGCTCCTCTTCTTCAAGAAGCAGAGAGAAAGCATGAGGAAGGAAGGCAGTGGAGTGTGCAGGGGGAAAGAAGGATTCAGCTAGAAGCAATGGATTCAAAACCTCATGCAGGAAAGGGATAAGAGATAAAAAGAGGGAGGAGACATCAGGGAAAACCTCACAACTCAGGTAGAAGGGAGGAAAGAAAGTAGTGCATCATGAGGAAGAGCAGGCTTATTTTCTTCAGTGGCAAATGGCAAAACTGAACCCACCAGACATTTTCAATTATACCAAATGTGAGTTACCAAGTCATAAGGCTTCCCCCCAAGAAGACAAAAGGTAGGGGAAAACAGTGCTTGTTAAAGGAGGGATGGTTGGTGTAGGGCAACGTCATAGTTTTTGATAAGATTCAAATAAGCATCTAGTGCTTACCTGAAAACCCCAGGGGGTTTCCCTTTTCTGGTTTCACGTCTCTTATATCTCCTGCTGCACCTGGGGCTAGATCTATAAAAGGGTTTAGGTGCCTAAGTCCAAGATATAGGTATCACTGAGATCCTCAAAACTCCCACTCAGCTGCTGCCTAAGTCTGTAGACACTTAGAGTCCCTAGGTACCCAAATTTCCATTGTTAAAGCCCCCTAGGTATTTAAATAGCAGTGTAGATGGTGAGGAGCTGCTTAGGTGAAGAGAGTACAGGCACACCAGAACGTGAGGGTATATACCCTACACAGCTCTCTACATGCCCCAGCAGTGCTTCCTATCTCTGTACTGGTTTTTTTAAGCAGCATAGTGTCCCTCTGCCTTCCCTTTGGCAGAGCTTTTCCCTGTTGCAGCAAAAGTCTCTGGCGATGGGAAGGCAGTAGGAAAAGGCTCTGGCAGCTCCCTGCTGCTGGAGCCTTTCCCCACTGCAGCAAAAGGCTCTGGAAGCAGGGAGCTGCTAGAGTTTTCACTGCCACCTCCCCACTGCCAGAGTCTCTTTGCTGCGGTGAAAGGTTCCAGCAGTGGGAAGCTGCCAGAACCTGTCCTTGCTGCAGCAAAAGGCTCCGGCAGCAGTGAGCCTGCTGCTTCCCCCTGTCAGAACCTTTCATTGTTGCATGTAGCTGCGCAATGCAACGTGGACACAGCCTGCTTTTCAATATCACATGTAGCTTCACATACCTTACATGGTGCCACCACTGTAAACCAAGCCTATGTTTCTGCCAGGTTGCATGCACCTAAGCCCTAGTATGATCCTCAAACTAGGTGCTGCCCTTCTTCCTAAATCCAGTAGGCATGCTCAGATCAGGTCTAAATGCACAAAAAACAGGTGGTGGCGGTTGTGGTGGTGCCCTCCTTATAACTTCTAGCCCAGTGGTTAGGATGATATTCTGGAATGTGGGAGACATGGATACAAATCCTACCTCCGCCTTAGGTGAAGCAGGGATGTGAACATGGGTCTCTCCCTTTCCATGAGATTGCTCTAACCACTGAGCTATAGAACAACCACTCGCTCTCTCGCCCAGTGCATATTTAGTTATTTGTATACAGTGGAAACTTAAAGCTTCAATAGAGAGACTGAGAGGCACCCCCCACCACCACACCCCAAAATTTCCTAGAGCCCAGTGGATAGAGTACTCTTGTAGGAGGGGGAAACCCAAGTTCAGATCCCTTCTCTACATCAGGCAGAGAAATTTTAACCCGGGTCTCCCACATCCCAGGTGAATGCTTCAACCACAGGTCTAGAACTTATCAGGGGATACGTGGGGCAGTACTACCACCTCCTCCGGCGTTTTTTGCAAGGAACAACTTGGACACCTAACTAGGAGAAGGTACATGGCTCAGAATCCCGCAAGCTGAGATAGGCACCTCCCTGTAGCCTGGAGGTAGCCTAACTCACTTTGAGGGGTGAGCTTAGGATCTACCCTTCTCCTCAGCATATTTATTGACTAACTTAGGTGGCTCCACACTCAACGTCCTGGCTTATGTGGATCCCATTCTTAGGTGCCTGTCTCTCCTTGTGCATTGTATAGGGAGTGTAGGTACCTAACTCGGGGCTGTGGATCCCACTGGGTGGCCTAAAAGTTAAGTCCCTTTTTAGATCTAGCCCCAGGTGCCTAGTTGGAGACAGCCAAACTAAAACGAGTCCAGCAATGTCATCCATCCAGGATTCAGTAACACATCCAAAATCAGGGGCTTTATGCTTTATTAAGTGGATGGTTAAAGTATTATTTACTGCCATCTTCACATTAATAATTGTGACCTGAAGAACAGTATTGTTATCCACCAGCATCCCATCCACCTGAAGAATTTTCTACATTCTTCCAAAAGATTATTTTTTCTTCCTCTCAAGGAACCAAATCTTGATTGTAGCCAGCATCCCTGTAAACATTGATGAGGAGTGTTGTGTGTTTGTACAAATGAAAATATCTGTCTATCTTCCGTGTTTAGAAAATATTTATTCTTACAAACTTGCTTGGTTTTCTAGATTATTGACAAGAGCAAAAGAGATCCAACAGAGGAAATTGAAATCCTACTGCGCTATGGACAGCATCCAAATATTATTACCCTTAAAGATGTAAGTAGACCCCAAAAGATTCATTCTTTGATAGTTTTATAAAAGTGTTTTCACTCTTCATTTTGTATCTATGTCAAAGAACAACATGCATGTTTTAGATGTATCTAAAAATGTTCTTTTGTCTAATATAAAGAGTAAAATGGTACAATTTCAAATGTCTTAATATGCTTTTGCCAATATTTAATTTTAAACTAAAATAGGTAATTGTTAAAAATAGTCCTTTTTATTTGAGACACTCAACATAGTAGACAGTTTATTAATATACAATAAAATATGAATCACAATCTGATTGAAATTACTAATTAAAAGAAAAATGTCACTGTATTATGTAAAAAAGACAAGATGAAGGGAAGGGGTAGGAGGGAAAGTTAATAAATAAAGGTCCAGTGGTCATTCAAAAACACTTCAGGGGTGTAGAAGTAATTAGGTATTCTTCAAAGTGGGAAGAGATGGATTAATATGGATTTATGGGGAGGTATGTTCTATTCCATCTAGGTTCTTATACCATGCTCATTTCCATAGCTGCACACCCATAGCCCAGTCCAACAGAGACATGACTGTCTGCCAACCTAAGACATGATGGTGGGATCCCTAGATGATATTTGGTATTCAGTGTAAAGAATGTAGAGTGAGCGTAATATCTTCACAGTTCCTTAAACCAGTCAACAGATTTGCTGTTGTGGTCTGAACAAGCTGCAAGTGATGAAGAAACCTTGCTGTAAGCCCATTTAAGAGGGAACTACAATAAGAGAGCCATGTGGTGACAAGGAGATGTATACAGGTGCATGGTAATTGGGATAAAATGCAACATGGTTTTACAAAAGGTAGATCATGCCTGACCAACCTGATCTCCTTCTTTGAGAAGATAGCTGATTTTTTAGATGAAAGAAATGTAGTAGATCTAATCTGCCTGGATTTCAGTAAGCCCTTTGTTCCAGTTCAGCACAGAGGAAAGTGGTTTTATTCAAGTACTTTCTGGGTCCACGAAAGAATGCGGGATGTAGACAGCTATTAGATCTCAGATGTCTGAACACTCTGTGAAACAGCAGAAATTCAGGATGGTGACCCTCACAGCTATAATCCCCTCTCTCATTTCTGCGGATTGGTTTGTGACTGTCGACTGAGATGCCAATTTTCATGTTGCAGTTCAGAGGTTTCTTTATTTTTGTAGTCAGCCACGACCACTACTGATATCACATCCTCCCTTTGGGCTTCTCCTCTGCCCCAGCGGTATTCTCAGAGATCATGGTGGTTGTAGCTGCCCACCTTCATCATTTAGAGAAAAGTGTCTTCTATTACCTCAACATTTGGTTGCTCAGGGGCCAGTCTTATCCAGAACTATGGTCAGCAATAGAAAGAATAATCTTGTTATTCCACAGACTAGTCCTCCAACTAAATCTTGAGAAGTCTACTTTGACACCAGTGCTGCGGATAGATTTCATAGCAGCTTCTCTGGATGCAGTGACAGGCAGTGCTTACCTGTCTACCAACAGATTTCTCACCCAAAAGACACTCATCTCAGGGATTTCAGTTCAGCCCTGAAACCTCAGTAAGGAATGGTCTTCGGCTATTGGGGCATGTGTCAGCATGTGGTGTTGTAATTCAAAACACCAGGTTACATCTTCAATACCTTCAGTGAGGACTCAGGATAGTCTATATATCAAACAAGCACAGTCTGAACAAACAAGTGTCTATCCAAGTGGGTTCTGCAGTCACTCAGCTGGTGAAAGGACCCTTCCAAAGACTCTGCAGGAGTCCAGTTTATTGAGAAGTCCCTCACCATCACGACAACATCAGATGCTTCCCCCTTCAGCTGGGGCCTCTCAGTTCAGGTCAAGTGGTCATCCCAAGAACAGTTTCTCAACATCAACCTTCTAGAAATGAGAACAGCTAGCAATGCTTGCTTTCGCTTCCTTTCTCTGAGCAGATCCAGGTCAGTCAAGATCTTGACAGACAATATAGCCTGCATGTTTTATATCCGTTGTCAGGGAGGAACATGTTTTTCTTTAACTCTGTGCCGAAATAATAAAACTCTGGAATTGGTGCATAGCCAGACAGGTAGTCTCTCAGCTTCTTACCTTCTAGTTGTTCAAAACACCATGGCCAATAACCTGCTCAGGCACTTTTCCCAAAATTACAAATGGGATCTAGACTCAGAAGCTTTCAACAACATATTCTTAACTTGGGGATTTCAGAGGTAGACCTTTTTGCAACTATCCATCAACAGAAAAGTGTAAGAAATTTTGCTCGAGCATGACCCTCAGTCACTGGGCATGCCTTCCTCCTCTTGTAGACAAGAGGCCTTCTTTATGCATATGCACCAACACCATTACTTTTGAAAGTACTGAACAAAATCAAGCAAGACAAGTCCCAGGGTCATTTTAATTGCACCAAGACTAGTTTGGTGTCCTTACCTCATTCAAATTACTTCTCATCTACCAGTGAGACTTCCAACCCATTGCTGTCTGTTGTCTCAGCGTGCCGGTCAGATGCTTCACTCCAGTCTGGAAATTCTGAGACTATAGGCATGGAACACCACTTGTGTACCCATCAGCAAGTCTCTCCCGTTCACTCTTCTCTTTCCACCATCCTTGACTACCTGTTGGAATTAAAGACATCAGCTCTCGCTAGGAGTTCTGTCAAGGTTCATTTGTCCACAGAAGGTTTTCAGTGTTTGCTCAACCCACAGCCTCCAGTTTCTCAGAGGACTGATTAATCTTTTTCCACAGACTAGAGAATCTACTCCAATAAGGGATTTGTACTTGGCTCTTAATTGCCTTACGAAACACCCCTTTGAGCCATTAGTTACATGTTCGTTGCTTCATTTGTCCATGAAGACAGCTTTCTTGGTGGCCATCACTTCCACCCACAGGGTTGGAGAACTGGGGACTTTGATGGGAGACCCTCCTTCTACAGTGTTTTTCAAGGAAGAGGTATTGTTCCGACCACATCCCAAGTTTCTCCCTCAGGTGTCTGAATTTCATATTAAGCAGACTGTTCATCTCCCATTTCCCCCCCCCCCCCCCCCCAAAACGACATCAGACTAGACAAGAAGCTGCCTTTTGTACCCTGTATGTCAGAAGGGCATTAGCTTTCAAACTAAACAAAACCAAACTGTTCTGAAAGTCTTTTAGACTCTCTTCAGTTGAGGACAGGTACAAAGGATGTGCATTCTCCACCCAAAGAGACTCAAGATGGATCTCTGGAATTATTATTGCATGTTATAACTTCGTTGACATTCTGGAGTAATAAATAGTTCATTCTGCAAGGTCACAGTTTACATCAATGGCATTAATCAAAGACATTTCAGTTACTGAAATTTGCAGCACTGCAACCTGGATCTCTGTATGTACTTCCTCCAACTGTTATGTTCTGGTTCATGCCTCTAGATCAGATGCTGCAATTGGCAATGCAATATGAGGATACTACTCAGGAATCACCTGAAGTGGAGCACCCACAGGGGTATAGATGTGCATGTGCCATGAGCCTTTGATCTGAGATTTTCTATAGCAGTCTGTTCTGCCCACAAATGCATGCTACACATCTTCGTTCCCTGATTGGAGGATATACAGGGCTGCACAAGCAAACTGCTCTCAGTTCCTTCTCCCACAAAGGGAATTCTGAAGGGGGCGGGGGGGGAAGGAGGGCAGGTAGAGGAGCACCCACAGGAACACATATCTTCAACTCCAGTTACAGCACAAGGTCAATAACGTCTCTTCAAGTAGAATCCCTGTAGGTGCTCCACTTCAGATATCAAAGAACTCTGGTTACTGCACAATGTGAGTAATACCTCTCCCCATGAGGCATCATGGACCCTTAGAAACATTCAGCTTAACATTGAATTGACTCAAAAAGAAATGTTTCAATGTATTAAAACAAAAAATATCAGTTTTGGAATGCCAAAACAAAATGTTTCAACATTTTCAATTTTTTTTTTCACATTTCTACTTTTAATTCAGATTTAGGATGAAAACAAATGTAGAAATATTGGAATTTCCCACAGGATGGAAATTCCAATTTTCACGCAGCCCTGGTTATGTTTCACCTTAAAGGTGGCTGCATTGGACTGATGGATAGTAAGGACACTATTTTCCTTGCAATTCAGCATCCTCAGATTTTGGGGGGCACTTCTTCATTTTACATCACAATATGTGCCCAACTGTGGAAAAAACCTTTCCAGCAGTTTTCAGTCCAAACTACTTCCTGGGAATGGACCGAACTACAAAGACACTTGTTCGTGAAATTCATTTTCACTGATGTCAAGAAAAGCAGAATTGTGAATAATGTACAGCCAAATGTTGAAGGTGAATATCCAAACTAATATTTGAAACACTGGTTACTTTTACCCTTCTCTACTGTTCACCAAACAAGAGCCTATCAGTGTAGCTGAAGGAGGACATCCAAGCTAAGATTTGAAATACTGATTACTCTTACCATTTGAGATCTGTAATGATGCTATGATAAAATGTCCCCTTTTCCGTTTTACCTGAACTAGTATGTACTTACCCTGGAAGAAATCAGCATCGGTTTTAGATCTGTAAAATTTTACCATTTTAGTGTCCAGAATTATTTATTTTCTCTGTTTTTTACATTTTGTATAACATAAATCTTAACTTCTTTTGGGTTAAGACATTTACTATTTTTAGTTAGTTGAATTAATTCATTCAGGAATTTACATTGAAAAAAATTAAATAATTCTTGCTTTCTGGGAGGAACTCAAATTTTGTAATTTGTGTTTTCAGAAAATCATGAGCCTGTAAAAACTAGGGAATTGATGGCTAAGTTAACTCCTATAGCTTTTTCTTCTGTATTTGGAAGCAGCCTTATTGAAAAGCATATTTTCTACAATATGAATTTTGTTTTCTCATCTCAGTTATTATTGATAAAGCAAATAAATGAAAAACAATAACCCCTACTTAACTGATATTAACTATACTGTAGTGTATTTAAAGATATAGAAATGTCACTTTTAAACACTTGAGTAACTGAACTTCCTTCACTTTGAAAACCAAAATTTGCTAATTTTGTTAGCCTATACTATGCAATATAATAAAGTGTAAACTATAATTGCTTTAGAGATTGAGAGGAGAAAAATAAAAATGACAAGAGATTTCCTCCTGATTGATTCATTAGCTAAATACACAATTTTATTTTACTAGCACCAAGGGATACCTCTTTTAATTTAAAAGCGAAACAAAAGTAATTTTGCTGTTTTTGGCAGATACTATAGGGCAGGGATGGGCAAACTTTTTGACCTGAGGGCCACATCTGGGTATCGAAATTGTATGGCGGGCCATGAATGTTCATGAAATTGGAGGTTGGGGTGCGGGGGGGTGAGGGCTCCGGCTGGGGGTGCAGGCTCTGGGGTGGGGCTGGGGATGAGGGGTTGGGGGTCAGGAGGGTGCTCCGGGCTGGGACCGAGGGGTTCGGAGGGCATGAGGGGGATCAGGGCTGGGGCATGTGTGGGGGGGGGTCAGGGGTGCATGCTCTAGGGGGCGCTTACTTCAAGCAGCTCCCAGAAGCAGTGACTTGTCCCACCTCCGGCTTCTTTACGGAGGCTTGGCCAGACAGCTCTGCACGCTGCCCCGTCCACAGGCGCCACCCCTGCAGCTCCCATTGGCTGCGTTTCCTGGCCAATGGGAGCTGCAGGAGTGGCGCTTGGGGCGGGGGCAGCTTGAGGAGCCCCCTGGTTGCCCCTATGCATAGGAGCCAGAGGAGGGAGATGCCACTGCTTCTGGGAGCCGCACGAAGCAGGGCAAGCCCCTGACCCAGAACCCCGGCGGGAGCTTGAGGGCCAAATTAAAACATCTGGAGGGCCAGATGTGGCCCCTGGGCCGTAGTTTGCCCACCCCTGGTATAGGGGCAGATAATGCTAACATTTTGGAAATTTTATATTGAATCATAGGACTGGAAGGTACCTCGAGAGGTCATCTAGTCCAGTCCCCTGCGCTCATGGCAGGACTAAGTATTCTCTAAACCAGTGGTAATCCACTGGTGGGCCGCAAGACAGTTTGTTTACACTGACCGTCGGCAGGCATGCTGCCTGCAGCTCCCAGTTGCCACAGGCCACAGGTTGCCCCCCACTGATCGAAACCATCCCTGACAGGTGTTTGTTTAACCTGCTCTTAAAAACTTCCAATGATGGAGATTCCACAACCTCCGTAGGCAGTTTATTCCAGTGGTTAACGACCCTGACAGGAAACTTTTCCTAATGTCCAACCTAAACCTCCCTTGCTGCAATTAAGGCCATTGCTTCTTGTCCTATCCTCAGAGGTTAACAAGAACAATTTTTCTCCCTTCTCCTTGTAACAACCTTTTATGTACTTGAAAACTATTATCATGACCTCCCCCACCTCCAGTCTTCTCTTTTCCAGACTAAAAAAAAACAAAACAATTTTTTCAATCTTCCCTCCTAGGTCTTGTTTTCTAGGCCTTTAATAATTTTGGTTGCTCTTCTCTGGACTTTCACCCATTTGTCCACATCTTTCCTGAAATGTGGTGCTCGGAGCTGGACACAATACTCCAGTTGAGGCCTAATCAGCATGGAGTAGAGCAGAAGAATTACATTGCATGTCTTGATTACAACACTCCTGCTAATAAATCCCAGAATGATGTTCGCTTTTTTTTGCAAGAGTGTTACACTGACTTATATTCAGCTTGTGGTCCACTATGACCCCAAGATCTTTCTGCAGTACTCCTTCATAGGCAGTCATTTCCCATTTTGTATGTGTGCAACTGAATGTTCCTTCCTAAGTGGAGTACTTTGCATTTGTCCTTATTGAATTTCATCCTGTTTACTTCAGACCATTTCTCCAGATCATTTTGAATTATAATCCTATCTTCCAAAGCACTTGCAACCCCTCCCAGATTGGTATCGTCCGCAAACTTTATAAGTGTACTCTGTCATTATCTAAATCATTGATGAAGATATTGACCCGAACCAGAACTGATCCCTGTGGGACCCCACTCTTTATGCCCTTCCAGCATGACTGTGAACCACTGATAACTACTCCCTGGGAACAGTTTTCCAAACAGTTATTCACTCACCTTATAGTAGTGCCATCTAGCTTGCATTTCCCTATTTTGTTTGACAAGGTCATGCAAGACAGTATCAAAAGCTTTACTAAAGTCAAGATATACCACATCCCCCTTATCCACAAGGCTTGTTACTCTGTCAAAGAAAGCTATCAGGTTGGTTTGACACAATTTGTTCTTGACAAATCCATGCTGACTGTTCCTTATGACTTTATTATCTTCTAGATGTTTGCAAATTGATTGCTTAATTATTTGCTCCATTATCTTTCCGGGTACAGAAGTTAAGCTGACAGGTCTGTAATTCCCTGGGTTGTCCTTATTTCCCTTTTTATAGATGGGCACTGTATTTGCCCTTTTCCAGTCTTCCATGACTTTTCAAAGATAATCACTAATGATTCAGATATCTCCTCAGTCAGCTCCTTGTGTATTCTAGGATGCATTTCATCAGGCGCTGGTGACGTGAAGACATCTAACTTGTCTAAGTAATTTTTAACTTGTTCTTTCCCTAATTTAGCCTCTGATCCTACCTCATTTTCACTGGCATTCACTATGTTAGACATCCAGTCACCACCAACCTTCTTGGTGAAAACTGAAACGACGTCATTAAGCACCTCTGCCATTTTCACGTTTTCTGTTATTATTTTTCCCCCCTCACTGAGGGAATAATGAGGGAATGATTTCTCTAAAATTACATTTCTGCATAATAAGAGAATCACTTAATGAAGGTTTCTTTAAAACAGAAGCCAAATTTTGAAGGAGATTAAAGTTAAAAGCCCGAAGAAGTGCAATAAAAATGAACTGTGGTATTCAGATATTAATGCTTTCAAGGTGCTTCTACGCAGTTTATAAGCTGCAGTGCCCCCAGCTGGTAAGATGGATAACTGGTTAGTTGTTTCAGCAGACTAGAACGTAGTTGTAGCCAAGCCGTCCCAGGATATTAGAGGGACAAGGTGGGTGCGGTAATATCTTTTATTGCACCAACTTCTGTTGGTGAAAGAGACTAGCTAAAAGCCACACAGAGCTCAAGAGCTTGACTCTTGGACCAGCTTCCGTTGGTGACGTTAAAGATAATTACCTCACTCACCTCATCTCACCAAAATAGAAGCAGACTAAATGGACATAAGCAAAAGCACTTAAACAATTTTTCATAGTGAAAAATACAGGATGAAGTCTTAATGGACTTCAATAAGCTTTTTAGAATAGTACGTGTGTGCACAATATCAAATTTGCCAAGAAATGAGATAGGAATTTATAAATTGACTTTGATTTCCAAATGCTACAATGCTAATTGTGTCAATAAAATCTAACAGATTGTTTCATGCACTAACTGCAGTGTCCCCAATTTATTATGTAAGATGAATCTTAAGTTATTTTATAATGCCCTAAAACTGATGCTGATATGGCTGATTTCTAGCCATTGCTGCACTTTTTTGTGGAATAGTTACTTGATTATGAAATTAGCTCTAATTCAGCCTTGACAATAGCAGTGTTACCTTATTATCTCCAGTTTACTGCATCCAGATCTGATATTCACTTAGATATCAAAGTAGTAATCTGAGCACTCCTAAATTTTACTGACCTGTTTTGTTTTCAGAGTTTTGCCTAGCAATTTATTACATGTTATTCAGTTACTGTACGTTGTTTAGTGGATAAAGTTTTGTGCTCATTTTGCAATTTAAAATATTGTTCAAATAGGTTGGTTGGGGAGTGGCAGTAATTCCACAGGTTTTCTAATAAAAAGAATCCTTTTGGGTTATCTGCACTATCCTGACATCCTTAGAGAAGGGTAATAGAAGAAAACTTTTTATAAAGAAGTTTACATGCTAATTTATTTCATTTTTGTAGGTGTATGATGATGGAAAGTACGTATATGTGGTAACAGAACTTATGAAAGGAGGAGAACTCCTGGACAAAATTCTTAGGCAAAAATTTTTCTCAGAACGAGAAGCTAGTGCTGTCCTGCTCACAATAACAAGAACTGTTGAGTACCTCCATGCACAAGGGGTAAGTCTTCTACTTGAAGAAAACATTTAGGAACGCATTATCTAATATATATTGAAACACACTTCTCTGTGCCAAATTGCAAGGACAAATCCACATCTGATACATTCTTCCATTGTGTAAAAATTTAACAAATGTTTCCTAGAAAATAACTATGCTGCACCAAACCTTTTCTCCAAAACTCTGAAACTCCCCATAGTTTCTGTAGCGGAAAGCTCATTTTGACAGACAAGTAATTTAGTGGTGGGTAAGGTTGATGTGGTGATAGTTGGAGTCGAGTGAAGAATCTTTGTATTGTAAAAGAAGGGAACCCAATGGGTAAGGACAAAGATGGAGAGTGACATTGGGAGCCAGGGAAACCGTAAGGCAGAAGGTAGTGATGTCACCGAAACAAGTGGAGGGCTTCGATGAGGAAAACAGATGAAACATCTGTAATTGTGATGAGAAGAAAAAGAAGGGGAAAATAAGCTTTTTAATTAACAACTCATTAATACATTCATTTGCTTGTCTGCCATGGCATCCCATTATGTACGGTAACAGTCTTTGTGACAAATGTTGAAGTCCATATTCCTAAATGTATATTTCAAGAAGCAGTTGTCAATAATTCAGCCTACGTGATCTTTGTTTCTCCAAACACTATAGTTCTAGGAAATTTGGAGATGAAATTACTTGATGATTGTAAGGGAGTTGCACTCACCTCTCGCGAGCGCCCCCCAGCCGAGCGCGTGTGCCTGCACTCTCTCTACCTGTTTATGATGGCTCTTTGACTCCGGCCAAGTCATACACAGTCTGTCTGTGAGATAAAAGCAACACAAACCCCTTTCGGGGTACAAGTCCAACAGGGGCCTCTCTCAGTGCCCTCTGTAATGTCTCTGTTTGTTCCTGCTCATAATAGAGCAGTGCCCCAGGACTCTTTCCCTGGAGGCGATGTCTTCCCTCTTCAGCTGGGCCACTACAGTTCAGTCCCCTTTCTGAGATGCCTCAAAGTCCAGGTCACTTTCCCAGTAGCTAGTGGGGGGGACCCAGGCCCATCCTCTACTCTGGTTCCCAGCCCAAGGAACCTATAGATAGCAGCTGTTCGCAATGTCCCTTTAAATAAACTGCATTGCTGCTATAATTCCCTGGGCCGCTTCCCTGTGGCTCCTGCACGTTCTTCACCCTTACCTCAGGGCCTTGTCCTTGTGCAGCCACAGCAGGCAGCCTGGAGGACCATCCATTCTCCTTCAGCTCTAGCAAAGAACTGAACTCGCTTTGGCCCTACAGCTCTTCTTATGCTGACCTGCTGGGCTCTAATTGGCTGTTTTTTAATACAGCTGCTCTAGGCAACTTGGAGGACCCCTCTACTTCCCTTTTCTGAGGCGGGGTGTGGCAGGGCCACAAGGCCTCCAGCAGGGGTCCTCAGGGCCTAGTCCACTCCGTCACAGTGTTCATCATCATCAACTCATGCCAAACATCACTTTCATGCTCGGAGTGCCCAAATTTGAAAGCTGGACCTATTGTATTGTTCTCAAAATTAACTCATGTATTTCACCATTCTGACATTCTGGGTAGCCAAAAACAATGCATTATAGTGTATTGGAGTTGATATTAGAAACATCACCTTCTTTTAAAGTTCATTGCTAGCTGCAAATTAAAAAGCAGTGAAGTAAGTGCTTATAATAGAGAACGCTATCCTATATTTTGTTTTTTGTATTTGTGTTTTTATTTAGGTTGTTCATAGAGATCTGAAACCTAGCAACATTCTTTACGTTGATGAATCTGGTAACCCAGAATCAATTCGAATTTGTGATTTTGGCTTTGCAAAACAACTAAGAGCAGAAAATGGTCTTTTGATGACTCCATGTTACACAGCAAATTTTGTTGCTCCAGAGGTAAATATCAAGTTCTGGTTTACATTCCTTCAGATTATCTTAATAGTTTTTTTTCCCCCATCATTTAAACATTGTTTCTCCATTATTGCATAGTTGTAAAATTATCAATGAATTTAGCTTTTGAAACAATAAACAGTTGAGATCTTTGAAGTAATATAACTTTGGCACCAAAATCATAGTAAAGTATACTGTTTTCTGCTTTTCACAGGTTTTGAAAAGGCAAGGCTATGATGCTGCTTGTGATATATGGAGTCTTGGTGTCCTGCTTTATACTATGCTCACTGGGTGAGTTTGCAGAAATTTAGTGGGTTTTTTTGTTTGTTTATATAGGTTTACTATTCTCAAACAAAGTATTGATTATGTGCTCAATCCTGCAAGTTGCTAATATTCCTGGGAGGTTCTGGATGCTGGTTTCAGTGGGAGTTGAAGGTGCTCTGCATGTGGTAGGATCAAGTTCTTAAGAGTCTGATATCTAAAATAAACTTCCCTTTATGAATTTGCTTAACTGTCGTTAAATCCAGTCAAAGATTATATCAAATGTATGTTTTGTAGCCTTTTGATTATTTAAGAATAGGAATAGACTCTCATACACTGTTACTTTACATGAAGTGGAAACTTGTTCCTACCAAAAAAGCTAGAAAGTACTATGCATATTGAAGAGAATATATGTGGTTAAGATTTACCAGTTGTGACCCGGTGTTCCTAGAGCAGCCCTCACTGCAGCCTGCCCTGACCTTGGCATTTCCAAAAGGGAGAGCAGATACTCCCAAGACTGGTGGGTAACACTCAAGTTGAATTCCCCACCAGTCACAAACTGTGCTTCTGATCTCCCACACTGGTTTTTAAGAAGCAAAAAAAGAAATCACACAGCCCCCCTTATTGCATTCCAGTTCTCTGTCTCCCAATCAGCACATAGGTCCACTATAGTGATAGGTTATTTAAAAAACTCTGCTCACATATATACAAAGTGTTCTTCTGACCCCAAAGGGTCAGCCATGTTACCAGGTCAGTATAGGTTTGGATCTTACCCAAAATACCACACTGCCAGCCAATCCTTTAGTGTCTAAAACGAAAGGTTTATTATAAAGAGAAAAGAAAGAACAAGAAGAGAGCTGTTAAATGGTAAAGCAGTCACATACATACAAATATTCAAAGTTCATGTTTTAGGTCCTTAGCAGTATTGCTGAGTTTGCTGGCTTGAAAGTCCCTTTGGAATACATCCAAAGGTTGGATGGGTCCTTCAGGCCTTTGTTCAGAGCTTCAGTTTGTAGCAAAGTTTTTTCCAATGTAAGAAGCAGGACTGAAGACAAAATGGAGATGATGCAGCTGCCCTTTATAGTCCTTTAGCCACATGCTGGTACTTCCTTTGTTTCAGACACAAACTCATAGCAGATAGCACATGGCATTGAAAGGCCTGCATGCCTGGCTGAGTCATAAGGTATAGTCCCTGGCCCTTTCAATGGGTTCATTGTACAGTTGATGTCCCTTGATGAGCCATCATGCAGGCCTAGCACTGATGTTAGTCTGTCTGGGGATGTCACCCAGAAACACAGCACAAGTTTGGAAATACAGATATACCCTGCATATCTATAACTCATAATACAAAAGTGATACAAACATGTGAACAATACCATCATACTTGGCAAAGTATAACATTTTCGCAGGTAACTCACGCAGCATATCTGGCAAGATTCATTGCAATTTTATGATATTGATATCAACAATATCATAAAATGTCTCCCATATTCCCTACAGCGTCACACCAGTGATGCTTTGAAGTTTACTCCTTAGGGGAATTCTGCGCCACTAAGCATGCGCAGAATTTATGTCCCCTGCAGATTTCTTTTCTTCCCCGCAGAAAAATGACTTTCTGACAGGGAAGCCACAAGAGCAGTCATGCGACCCGCTACAGCAGTATGTTTCGGGTGCCCCGGGCAGCCAGCAAAGCGGTAAATCACTGGGGAGTAGGGGCTGGGACTGGGAAAGCCCTGGCTGGTGGCTCCTACCCTATGCCAGGATCAGCTGCTAGTCCCACCTTCGCTGGGGAGGACAGGACTTCCTCTTCCCCTTCCCCTACATGGCATCTGGAGCCAGGTCAGACCAACCCACAGATTTCTCCTCCAGCTGCAGGAAGCTCTGCAAACACTTGCCCCACACACTCGCTTCCTGCACTCATCGCACCTCAGATGCAGGGGCAAGGATCCCTGTACAGGGAGCTGCTCCCTAATCCAACCAACCCCTGTGCATGCAGACCCAATCATAGCTTACCGCGCCTCACCCCCACACACTCAGAACCCCCTGATGAGCCCCACTCGCCCTTCATCTGGACCACCCTGACGAGCCACCCGGATCCCCCTACTGAGCCTCAACCAGCTACACCTGGTTCCCCACCCCACTGAGCCCCCCCAACTCCAGTATCTGGACCCTGACTAACCCCCCACACCCAGACTCCCATGCCGAGCTCTATTCTCTACATACCCAGATCCCCCTTGCTGAGCCCCAGCCACCTTCACTTGGACCCCCCTGCAGAGTCCCATTACTGTTGCACCCAAAAAACCCCAATAAGCCCATGTGCATCTGGATCTCCCACTGAGCTGCCTGCACCCAGATTGCCTCACATACAACTCTCTCAGTTCGCACCTGGACACCCCATATTGAACCCCTCCACACTTGGATCCTGTCTTGTTGAGCCTGTCTGCCCACACCTGGTGCATCTGGCATGGAGGGGCAGGGCCCTGGGGTGTTTCTAGGGCAGGCACGGTCCTTGCACTGTGTCAGGGGTGGGTGCAGCCTCACCGCTGAGTCTGTGTCCTGAGCGGGGACCTGCACAGTGATCTCCCACCTCTGTGCAGCCAGTGGTCTGTGCTCCCCAATGCCATGCTGAAGCCTCCACATGTATTTTGACAAAATTGGCAGAATTTTTCAGAATTTTAAAATATTGTGTGCAGTATTTTTAATTTTTGGCGCAGAATGTCCTCAGGAGTAGAAGTTTGATTACTCACAAGAATGAATCAGATCACTTCTCACAATACAGTCAGAATGATATATGCAATACAAGTGATCTGCATAAAAGAATACATTAAGTACAAGTACATCAAGCAATAATTCCAAATCTCAGCTTTGAAAAATACCACTTATACAGCCAATTAACCTCTTACACCTCACTTACAAGTTAGCCTCAAGATGCTTATAAAACTATTTGGTTATCATTTATTTACTGCCACAATTTTACAGTATTCCTGTTCATCTTAACCTCTTAACTAAGGCATTGAAATCCACATGTATAAAAATTAGTTATTCTTCTCATTCTGTTATGTTTAGTGTACTTTGTTAGTTCAATAGCAAGGATGTGAATTGTTAAACAAGGTAAATCCTCTAGGGTTTAGTGACTTCTTTCTTATTCTTTCTCAGCTAGCGTCAGGCTGGGTATTTGTTCTTTGCAGGTCAGAGTCATCAAGTCCTCCATTTTCAGAGTTCTTATACACAGATACTCCTTCCATTTCACCAGGATGTACTGACTTTTGGCCATAATAAGGACAGTCTTTGGATCTGTGACTCAGAATTAGCCTAAACTTAGACACACTCTCTTACAGAAGGAATATAGTAAGAGAAACAGGCCCTTACTCCCAATTCTACAAGTTCATCTATTATTTATTATTTTGGGTGCTTTTGCAATCAGTTTTACGATAATTTGTGATTTTGGAGAGGGGGGTGTTAATTATGATTATTTTGAAACCACTGGCAACTGTGGTCAGACTTGAAATAAGGATTGGAGTCCAGCATGGAAAAGCTATTAATTCTCTGAACTTGTTTCATTAATTAGCTACACTCCTTTTGCAAATGGTCCTGATGATACCCCAGAGGAGATACTGGCACGAATAGGTAGTGGAAAGTTCTCTCTCACTGGTGGTTACTGGAATTCAGTTTCAGTTACAGCTAAGGCAAGTATATTTAATATTTTGTCCTTTTGTGCATGAGACGGATGTTAACAGATTTTGTAAAGGATTTTTTGTCACAATAAAAATTGCTTATAGCATTAGAGAACATGATTTTAATGAAGGTTGCAGGTTTTTAAAAATTTACTGAGCCAATCCTTTGTATGAGTAGATATTTATTTGATAATTATGAATCCTTCATGTTTAAACAGTCAGTCATGTGTAGGAAGAAAAATAACCACATTTAATACCACCACTGTTAATTCAGTGGGGCATTGGAAAACCAAATCAGGATGCAGTAGTTATGGCCACCTACTCTTGGGTGCCTCTTTTGTGGGTCCATGAAGTGTCTGTGAAGGGCAGCCATAACTTGGCACTATATATATAATGTCCAAAAGCATTCGATATCCTTCATGACCCTCTATCTAGTTATAATAAAGCCCTAATATGCTCAAAGAACTCAGATTATTTAAGCATTTCCCCCCCTTCTTTAGCTAATGTCTTTAATTTGCTTTGTGCTTCCATATGTCTTGATTTTTAAACATAAGTATTTTCCCACATTTTATGTTAAACAGCCTGACTGACACATCTACCTGTTGTCCTGGACAAGATATACAATCACTTATCTCTTTGTTCAGTGCCATCCCAACCACTTATACTGGGAGTCCCGAATGTGTCTAAAATCATTCAACTTTTAAGAAGTCTTTTGATTAGAGTCTTTATTCTAAACTCCACAGCAGAGAGTTTGTTTTATAAGAAAATGTTTGCATGCTGTTAAGTACTTTAGAATGTTTTTAGGCAGTTTAAGATTACTAAATACATTTTTTTCTCATAACCAGTTGTCCCAGAATTAGAAGTTTTGTATTCTCCTTACCCTTTATATGGGGCCTGGTCTACAGTATAGAGTCAGGTCGACGTAAGGCAGCTTATGTTGACCTAATTATGTAAGTGTATACTTCAGCCAATGTGTGTGCCCTACTACACAGACATCATAACTCAAGTCTTACGCCTCTCAGGGAGGTGATGCCTGTGTAGTTAGGGCAACGCAGCAACGTGTTGACACTGTGGGTTACTTATGTCGGCTGTTGGTTGTCATTCTTGTCAATTTCATGGCTCCAAATTGACAAGAAAGTTGCTCACAGCTTGTGCTGTCATGCCGGGGAAGGTGGGGGGCTCCAGCTAGAGCCCGGCTGGCCCCCGTTTCCAGCTGGTGCTCCCCACTGAGAGTTGGGGTCCCGGCTCCCTGCTTCCAGCTAGTGCTTAATGCTTAATCGCATTAAGTTGGCGGAGTGCATCCACAGTACTGAGGCTACTGTCGACTTTCAGAGCATTGCACTGTGGGTAGCTATCCCACAGTTCCCGCAGTGTCCGCCGCCCATTGGAATATTGGGTTAAGCTCCCAATGCCTGATGGGGCAAAAACATTGTTGCGGGTGGTTTTGGGTACATGTCGTCAGTCACTCCTCCCTCCGTGAAAGCAACGGCAGACAATCATTTCGTGCCTTTTTTTTCGTGTGAGTGCCATACTGCTTTCAGCAGACAGTGCAGTAGGTCTGCAAACGGTCGCATCGAACGACGGCTTCCACTGCCACTCTGCTCTCCTGATGCTGTGAATCCACCTCGCAGGTCCTCTATATGACCATCGTTATCCACCACTTCCACTGCCACTCTGCTCTCCTGGTGGTCTCGCAAGGCTGCTTCTGCTGCAACTCTGCTCGGCTGCTCTTGTCTCGCCATACCATGGCTAGAGTGCAGCCCGCTCAGCCATTGTGTCCTGGCAGCAGACGGTGCAGTAGGTCTGCAAACCATTGTCATTGAACGACCGCTTCCGCTGCCACTCTACTCTCCTGCAGGCGCCATACCACAGCAAGCATGGAGCCTGCTCGGATCACTGCAGCAGTTATGAGCATTGTAAACACCTCGTGCATTATCATGCAGTATATGCAGAACCAGAACCTGCAAAAGCAGGCGAGGAAGCGATGGCAGCGCGGTGATGAGTGATGAGGACATGGACACAGACTTCTCTCAAAGCACGGGCCCCAGCAATTTGACCATCCTGGTGGCAATGGGGCAGGCTCATGCCATGGAACGCCGATTCTGGGCCTGGGAAATAAGCACAGACTGGTGGGACCGCATAGTGTTGCAGGTCTGGGACGATTCCCAGTGGCTGCAAAACTTTTGCATGCGTAAGGGCACTTTCATGGAACTTTGTGACTTGCTTTCCCCTGCCCTAAAGTGCAAGAATACCAAGATGAGAGCAGCCCTCACAGTTCACAAGCGAGTGGTGATCGCCCTCTGAAAGCTTGCAACTCCAGACAGCTACCGGTCAGTCGGGAATCAATTTGGAGTGGGCAAATCTACTGTGGGGGCTGCTGTGATGCAAGTAGCCAATGCAATCACTGAACTGCTGCTATCAAGGGTAGTGCCTCTGGGAAATGTGCAGGTCATAGTGGATGGCTTTGCTGCAATGGGATTCCCTAACTGTGGTGGGGCAATAGACAGAATGCATACCCCTTGGGACTGGATCACCAAGGCAGCCAGTACGTAAACCGCAAGGGGTATTTTTCAGTGGTGCTGCAAGCACTGGTGGATCACAAGGGACGTTTCACCAACATCAATGTGGGATGGCCTGGAAAAGTACGTGACGCGCGCATCTTCAGGAACTCTGGCCTGTATGAACAGCTGCAGCAAGGGACTTACTTTCCAGACCAGAAAATAACCACTGGGGATGTTGAAATGCCTATAGTTATCCTTGGGGACCCAGCCTACTCCTTAATGCCATGGCTCATGAAGCCATACACAGGCACCCTGGACAGTAGTCAGGAGCTGTTCAACTATAGGCTGAGCAAGTGCAGAATGGTGGTAGAATGTGCATTTGGATGTTTAAAAGCGCGCTGGCGCAGTTTACTGACTCGGACCTTAGCAAAACCAATATTCCCACTGTTATTACTGCTTGTTGTGTGCTCCACAGTATCTGTGAGAGTAAGGAGGAGACATTTATGGCAGGGTGGGAAGTTGAGGCAAATCGCCTCGCCGCTGATTACGCACAGCCAGACACACGGTTAGAAGAGCACAGTAGGGCGCGCTGCGCATCAGAGAAGCTTTGAAAACCAGTTTCATGGCTGACCAGGCTACGGTGTGACAGTTCTGTTTGTTTCTCCTTGATGAAAACCTGCCCCCTTAGTTCACTCTACTTCCCTGTAAGCCAACCGCCCTCCCCTCCCCCCTTCAATCACCGCTTGCAGAGGTAATAGTCATTGTTTCAAATTCATGAATACTTTATTAATTCGTCACACAAATAGGGGGATAACTGCCAAGGTAGCCCGGGAGGGTTCGTGGAGGAGGGAAGCACCGGGTGGGGTGGGGGAGGAGGGAAGGACAAGGACAGACTGCACTTCAAAACTTATTGAATGCCAGCCTTCTGTTGCTTGGTCAGTCCTTTGGGGTGGAGTGGTTGGGTGCCCGGAGCACCAGCACCCTTCCCCTCTCCCCCCCCCCCCCCCCCCCCCCCCCCGGCGTTCTTGGGCGTCTGGGTGAGGAGGCTATGGAACTTGGGGAGGAGGATGGTTGGTTATACAGGGGCTGCAGTGGTGGTCTGTATCTTTCCTGGACCTCAACCATACGCTGGAGCATATCAGTTTGATCCTCCAGTAGCCTCAGCATTGCATCCTTCCTCCTTTCATAATGCTGCCGCCACCTCTCCTCTTGATCCCGCCACCTCTCCTGTTGCTCCCGCCACTTATCCTCTCATGCATCCCTCGTGTCCTCGCGTTCATTTTGTGCTTTCCTGGACTCTGCCATTGTCTGCCTCCACACATTCTGCTGGGCTTTTTCAGTTTGGGTGGCCTGCGTGAGCTCAGAGAACATTTCATCATGAGTGTGGTTTTTTCACCTTCTTATCTGCGCTAGCCTCTGGGACGGAGATGCTAGTCGCAGCGTTGAAACATTTGCAGTGCGGGAGGAAAAAAAGGGAGATTAAAATTGAAAAAGACCCATTGGCCGTCTAAAAGGAGGAGCTGATGTTTTCAGTTTAACGTGCAGCACAAACCCAACTAAACCCCACACCCAATTCTCTGGGATGATCACTTCACCCCTCCCACAACGTGTGGCTAACAGCAGGGATGATTTCTTTTCAGCCACAGTCAAACAGCCCAGCAGGAACGGCCACCTCTGAATGTTCCCCTGAATAAAATTCCCCTATTTCAACCAGGTGACCATGAATCATATCACTCTCCTGAGGATAACACAGAGAGATAAAGAACGGATGTTGCTTGAATGCCAGCAAATGCCAGGACCATACGCTGCCATGCTTTCTTATGCAGTGATTCCAGATTACATGCTACTGGCCTGCCGTGGTAAAGTGTTCTACCATGGAGGACGCAATAAGGCTGCCCTCCCCAGAAACCTTTTGCAAAAGCTTTGGGAGTACCTCTAGGACAGCTTCATTGAGATATCCATGGAGGATTTCCACTCTATCCCCAGACACGTTAACAGACTTTTCCAGTACAGTAGCTGTACTGGCCACAAATGCATCCCAAGTCTTCAGGGCAAATTAATCATGAAACACGCTTGCTTTTAAACTGTGTATTATATTTACAAAGGTACACTCACCAGAGGTGCCTTCTCCACCTTCAAGGTCCGGGAGCCCGGGTTGGGAGGGTATTGGCTCCAAAGTGATAAACCATTCCTGGCTGTCGGGGAGAACGGTTTCTCCGCTTGCTTGGTGTGCGCTATCTTCAACCTCCCACTCCTCATCTTCCTCGTCCCCAAAATCCTCATCCCTGTTGCGTGAGACTCCCTTGCAGCAGTCCACGTACAGGTGTGGGGTAGTTGTAAGGGCACCCCTTAGAATTGCATGCAGCTCATCATAGAAGCGGCATGTCTGGGGCTGTAACCCCAAATGGGTGTTTGCCTCTTGGGTTTTTTGGTAGGCTTGCCTGAGCTCCTTAAGTTTCGCGCAGCACTGCTGTGGGTCCCTGTTATAGCCTCTGTGCTTCATGGCCTTGGAGATTTTTCTCAAATATTTTGGCATTTTGTCTTTTGGAACGGAGTTCTGATAGCACGGATTCGTCTCCCCATACAGCGATCAGATCCAGTACTTCCCGTTCGGTCCATGCTGGAGCTCTTTTGCAATTCTGGGATTCCACGGTCACCTCTGCTGATGAGATCTGCATGGTCACCTGTGCTGATCAGCTTGCCATGCTGGCCAAACAGTAAATGAAATTCCAAAGTTCGCGGGGCTTTTCCTGTCTACCTGGCCAGTGCATCTGAGTTGAGAGTGCTGTCCAGAGCGGTCACAATGGAGCACTGTGGGATAGCTCGCGGAGGCCAATACTGTCGAATTGCATCAACACAATTATGTCCCAAATTCAGCCCGTCGATGTCTATTTCAGCACTAATCCCCTTGTCAGGGAGAAGTACAGAAATTGATTTTAAGAGCCCATTAAGTTGACAAAAATGGCTTCGTTGTGTGGACAGATGCAGGGTTAAATCGATCTAACGCTGCTAAATTTGACCTAAACTCATAGTGTAGACCAGGGCTAAGATACCTCAGAATTGATCTATATAATTTCACTTGCATACTGCTCTTCACTTGACTAGTTACTTTGCAAACTCTCTAATAGATCTTGGCATTTGTGGGCACAGTATGGAGTAATATTTCAACCACTTCCAAAGGATGGCCTGGAGATTTGTTTAAACTACTGATCACAACAAAATATTTCTTCATATCTTGAATTTTAATCATGTTTAACATTGTTAATTCTCTAAAAATAATCCTACTGCCTTAAATTTTACTGTTCATCTGAATTAACTGTTTCTGGATTGTTGACAGGACCTGGTTTCAAAGATGCTTCATGTCGACCCACATCAAAGATTGACTGCTGCCCAGGTTCTTAGACACCCTTGGATAGTTGACTGTGACCAGTTGCCTCAGTACCAGCTAAACCGACAGGATGCTCCACATTTGGTGAAGGTAAATAAAATTTGTGTGTTCAGCTAGGTGATTAGCTAGTATTAATTGTAAACAAAAACAGTTACCGTGCATTTGCTCTCAGTACTAATCACAAACTTTTTATGATTGTTTGTGAGTTCAGTAAACACAGTGCATTCAACCATGTGAACTTGTGATTTACCTAATGTTTAGTAATTCAGGTGAATCCCTCTGTGGAGAATAAATCTGCTCTGTTCACAAAGAGCAGTACGCTGCAATCTCCATGCTGTTTTACTTCTTGTGTTGAGACAGATTACAAGATAAATGAGTTTATAAATAGTGTTTCCCCTGGTGATTTACACTGCTGTCTCCTAGATTTTGAACTCTGATTTAAAAAAATAGTTCATCTGAGACTGTAAGTGATTTAGATGTTTACAATGGAGGAATTGTAGTTATGACTGGTGGTGTGATTTTAGTGGAGGGATTATAAGTGTAAAAATTGATATTTTGGAGGTGAAATTTATTTTTTTCCAAAATTTTCATTAAAAATAAGAAATGAAATGGAAACCTTTATCGTAAAGGTTATATTGAATGGTGTATTATAAAACAATCAACACTTGATAGTCCGAAACAAAAACCACTTTTGATACCAACTGATTTTTTTATTTTAATTTTAACCTGGATGGGTGAGATTGAAGATCCCCACGCTCATTTCCCCCCCACACATACAAAGTTCCTCAAAGGCCTTATGTCATGGTGAACCTCCCAACCTACAGAAGAGGGATCTTACATCTTAAGAGTTAATCAAATGACCCTAAGTCAACTGTAAGAGACAGAGCTTCCAGCAGTAAATGGCTTAGAAGGAAGGAACGAAGTTCAGATCCCAGCCATAGATTAGAATTTTCTAACAATCTGTAAATTTAATTTAGATGTATACGCTTCAAATTTATATAGACTAGTTATGAAACATTTTTTAAAGCAATTTTTAGTGATAACATAAATGGTTAGACAGACCGTAAACAAGGACAATCCTCTGGTGGGATTTTACTCTCTGCACTTTTGGGATGTAGTTAAAGCACAACTTAAGTTTGCAATATAAATGGCACCTGCTGATTTTTAAAAATCATGTCAGTTGCCTTAAACAATTTTAACATAGTTGAGCTCTTCCTGTGCTGCAAAAAAAGAAACATGTAGTCGTGCTTTAAATAGCTAGAATACTACACTGGTAAATCAAGCCCATTGTTTTTAACTTACAGAAAACAGTTTTGATTATTAAAGATCTCTAAATCGTGTAATACTGTTATGATCTCTAGAATGTAGTAAAGTCACAATGTGTGGGGTTTTTTTGTTTGTTTGTTTGTTTTTTGTTTGTTTGTTTTACCTCTGCCTTCTAACCCTTTAGGGTGCCATGGCAGCCACATACTCTGCTTTGAACCGCAATCAGTCACCAGTTTTGGAGCCAGTAGGCCGTTCTACTCTTGCTCAGAGGAGAGGTATAAAAAAAATTACCTCAACAGCTTTGTGAAGTGACCTCAACCAGATACTTGGTACCATGGTATAAGATGATAGCACAAATCATGGCAACAAGTAGCACATATCTGCAAGCACACTCTGTCCCAGCTGGTACCCATAATGCTGCTGCTCCTATTGTTGCTACTGCTTTCATCTATTCTCCCTTTAAACTGTTGATGGCAAGTTACTGACCTTTCTGGAGCTTTGGATGGAGTGAAAAGTGGAAACACAATGAAAATGAACATGTTCACTGATTGAATAAACTAGAAGAATTATGAATGCCAACTCTATCATAAAAATACACTGAATAAAGCACTCTGCACCATATAGCATTATTTTTATAAGAAATATTTCTTGTCCCCTAAAATATTCTTTGTTACATGTTGGGATGGACAGTTTATGTTAAGCACTTAGCTTAAACAATCTGTTTGTTAGCACTGTATACTTTGTGCCATCCAACATTTTGTATGTTTTTGTAAACAATTCATAAGCAGTACTTTTTTGTGCTGTTTTCTTTAATGTATACATGCCTTGGTTTATTTAGATTTTATTAATCATTTTGACAATTAACTCTGGTTAAACAGTTCACCTGGATTAATCAGTATTGTTGGACAGCTCTAAAACAGCCTTGACTGTTAAACAGCTATTGAATGTAATATTATGAATGTGTATTTTTCCTTGTCTGTCTTTTCTACATTTCCATGTTTTTGAAGTTGCATGTCTTTTATGAAGACCAGAGAGATGTTGTAGTATTAAAAATTTAAACAGTGGGTTTCTCACACATGTAATAGGTAATGCATCCATAAGAAAAAGTAACTTGTTCCACATCACCCCCATCTCTTTTCCCCTGTTTTTCCCCCACCAATTACAGGACTCAGGAATCGTTGCTAAATAGTTTTCCCTTTCAAGACAGTTGTTTCTTGCTTATTCTCATAACTCATTTAATATTTTTACTTTTATTTTATTACTTTAGTTAAGAGCTGACAAATATTTTGTTCAGCTGGTGCGGGCATTAGAGAGTTAGAGAAGAAATGTAGTGCTGACTCTAAAGCAAAAGACAATGTCCATTGATAAACAGAAGCTTACCAAAAATGGATGTAAACTTTGTCTCTTGTGGTTAGAATATACTGGACTGATTAATTTCATTTTTTTCATTCTTGTGATGCTCTTAGTTTACAGTCCAAAGCAAAGTCAGAGAAGAACCATCCAGTACTTCCAACTGACATCTGAGGTTCTAGCACCATAATTGGTTTCCTTGGGCCATTCATCGCCAGTCCAGGCACCCTTAAAATTGTACTGTCCAAGTCAAGTAAAACAAAACCACCCTTTTCGTGTTCCTTGATGGCAGTGTTCTTCCCACTTTTCCTTTTAATGTGAGTGTAAAAGGCTCTTAGTTTACGTTCTGAGGACACAAATCATAAAATGTCCTTGCTTTTATGTAGTCTGTGAGATTCACTGCAGATGGCTGATCTTGAGTGTGCACTGGAGCACATTAAAGTTTGGCTGATACCCCATTCTGCCAAAGAAAATGGTAATCAACTGACTACCTGTATCAAATACCCTTTACAGAAATATCCAAAGCTACTGAATATGGAGCTTAGTGCACATTTTCTATGAACAATACTGTTTAAAAATCAAGAGATCACAAATGGTAATGTGATTCTTGGTTAATTAGTCTGTTCAGTTATTTTTCCAGTAACTAATTTGTTAGTTTTTCTACAGTGAGAAGTTTTCAAAGAAATTTGTGGAGGGAGCGAAGTCCTTCATTAATGTGACGCCACAGATTTCCTCCCTCTGATTCATTGATCCATATGAACATGGAACGAAGACTCTGTTAGAAGCTTTTAGGTATTCCTTGGCAAACAGGAAAGCTTAGGTTTTTACAAGCTGCCTGGAACTTTACAGTTAAGCAATTAGTCACTGTTTTAAGTGTGAAGTAGGGATAAACATCATAGCTTGTCCGTTTAATGCTCTAAACTGAAGGAGGGAAGACATTCTGGTCTCTGTATAATCTTGTGGGGATCTCTGAAAGGGGAGTAGAAATAGAGGATTGGAAAAGGGAAGGGATTTTAATTGGAGAACAAACTGTTTAGCTTCCAGAATCAACTTGATCACTGGTGTTAAAATGCTAAACAGAGAATCATGCTGTCAAATAGTCTCCTAATCGAAAAGTAGGAGTGTGGGGGAATTATGTAGACTCCATGCTCCCTTAAAAAAAAAAAAGGGAGGGGGGGCAATTAGAAAGAGCTGAAAAGCTAGAGTCTTTGTATGTAGTTTGGTGCTGTCTATGCTGATGTCCCTCCAGGGGTCTAGAGAACAAGAAAGGCCCTTTACAAATAAATAGTAGTAATAAGGGTTCCTCTATTAAACCTGCAATCTGTCTTACTGCCCTCTGTGGAACCTGATGTGTCTTATTTCTTAATACCTTGCCATGGTGCTGATCTAAATTTGGCAAGGATGATGAAGAGTTAGGAACTTGCCAAGGCAAGATCCATAACTCTAGCAGGGCCCTCAAGATGTACCCTTGGTCTCAGATGGGGCATGGTAATCCAAAGGAAATAGAGGATTTTTAATGTTGCTTTGTATTATTAAAGAATAACTTTTTAACTGGAGGGTTCTTATTGATCACAAAAAGTGGAACAGATGTCTTGAACATATTTGTTTCACTACTGTCCTCAGAGTAATTAGCCATTTGCTCCTTACCTAATGTTCTACAATTGAGTGGTGGCTCTTTCATTCTGTTGAGGATTCTCCCTTTTATACAAGAAAAATCCTTAATGTTGAGGTGGGGAAAAACCATTTGCAGTATAGTCTTTCCTTTGAGATTGGCTGCAGCACCAATGGTGTTAGCCTAACAACTGTTTGGTAATCTCACCCTTCAGCATGTCTCTCTAAGTCAAGCTTGACAAAAATTAAGAAATCATGTCTCCTGGAAACTGTTTATTTCTTTTGAAGATTAAGGTTAAACATTAAGTCAAATCTAGCTGATATCGTTTTAGAACAGTACTGCTGGAATAATTACATGGTCTTTCAGTTCTTTTGCTTCAAGTCATAAGATGATCAGCAACTGAATTCAGGAAGGAATATCCCATATATACTTAATAAATAGGAGTGCTATGGGGTTTTGTGCCTTCCTCTGAAACATCTGGTGTTATAGTCAGTATAACAGAGCAGAAGGACAGTAGATACTCAAATATGGTAATTTCTGTGTTCCTGAAGTCTTTAATTTTACAGTTGTTTCATTTATTCTGTCTCTGTTCCCTCCCAAACTCAACCTATAGATCAGAAACCTCATACTCAGCATGCATCATATACATTTCCATAATGGGCTGCAAACACACAACCTTAATCATCACCCCAGACAGTGTCAGAAACTAACCTCAATCCATCAGTTTCACTGTACTCGCCTTGCCTTGCAAGGGGATGTATCACTGTCTTGTGAGAGTATCTGTGTGCCTAATCCACCAAAGTTATGGCAATATCAAGACAAATGACTGTGGCAGAAATGTGTTAGTCTTTTGTCAATGCATGTACATTTTTAACAATTGTCTAATTTCAGAGGTTACGTTTTTTATGGCAGTCTGTTTAAGCTATAAATACTCCTCTACCTGGTTCTGTCTGAAAGTGGGACTCTGTGAAGGCATATTAATGAAAGCACAAACTGGGTTGCTTTCAGGTAACAGATGCTTAAATATTTTTAACGCTACTAAGTCACCTTTGTTCCCCTGTGCTTACTGGTCTTTGTAATCAATATATCCAAGCAGAGATTATTGGGAAATGTGAATATGATCAGTATGTTTCCTTTACACAGAATGTTTCCTTTACACAGATACTGCTCCCACATTGTGTATATGCACAAGCAAGCAAACTATACTGAGCTTTTAATTTCTTAAACAGCCCATCTCTCAGGCTTGATCTAGAGTAAGTTTTGAAGGTGTGTTGTTAGATGAGGTTGTATAAAACAACCTAATTAACACCATAAAGACTAGTCAAGACAAAGTGATTGTATTTTAACACATCCTAACCTGGTCAAATCTAAAGTCTAGATCGAATATAGCTTTAAATCCTAGTTTAGACAACTGTGTTTCTGTGGAGCAAATAAATTTTACAGGAAAATTAACTTAGTTTTATACATGTCTCTTTCTGGGATCCACACGCATTTTTCTCCGCGTTCATCTTCGGCATGTTTTTGTAACTGCAGTTACTTAGGAACGAAGGATGGGAAATTAACATACTGCTGCATAGTTGCAGTCTCAACTCCTTACCACACAAGCTTGAACGGTGTATGACCCACTGTGTAAATTTTCACTACCACTCCTTTGTCTGCAAAGCATAGCCAGTGACTCTAGAATACAGATTCATTGAAGAGGAAAAATGGAGAAGTGCAGATACAGGTGAATAGCCTACTTTTCAAAGCAAAATTGCCAGTTGTGTGTGAGTATGTGAGAACAGAGGGAGGAAGTAGCTACACTACTCGGATTAGCTCTATAGCAACAGTGAAGTACTAATCACTATTAGTACTGAACAAAACTTATACTGAATTTTTCAAATGAAGTATTTAAAACTGATTTTTGAAGAGAAAAAGGCATAAGGAAATAGAATTGTTTGTTTTGTTTTTGTTTGCTTTGTTTTTGTAAATGTAGTATACGAACTAAAGCTCTGCTTTTCTATTATTGGAAAGAGGCTTCTAGGTATGTCATTTCGTGGTAAGCATCAATGGTTAATGGATGAGTTTTCACTCATGAAAATAATGTAAATGATTAGCTTTATCTTGATACTCTTGACCTAATCAAAGGGAAGGTGTACTCATAAGGGATGTAATTATTTTGCAATCTAGCGGGGGTGGGGGGGAATCTACTTAAAACAATTTTTAAAAATGATGAAATCACAGATAATATTTTTCTACAATTCTATACAATCATACTTTATACTAGTTTCCTCCGCATGGCATGTAAGTGAGTCTAAGGTACAGTAGCAGGAATTCAACTGTATTGTACCTTTTGGCAGACAATTAAAATAGCATCTTTCAGATGCTTGGCACTGCTGTCATAGAATTGAAATGCTAGTAAAAAGGTTAAATAGTACTGAATACTTAAATGATTGTTTTATTCAGAGTATGATCTAGGAAATTTTCTAATCATACTATTAATTAATGTAATCTAAACTGTTCCAGATGTAACCATGAACAGTTCTGGAAAGGTATCATTGCTTGCATCCCTGTCAAGTGGCAGGTTTTGTAGTCTTTAAAGGAAATTGAAGTTTATACAGTGAATAAATTTTCAAACATATGAAAACAAATGTCTGTTTTATTGGGTTGGATTTTTCTCATCTCTCACACACACACGCACCCACCGCTGCAGTGTGGTTTCTACCTCAAGTGTAATTAACTTTGCTCCATATAAAACATGCATTCCCAGCCAGAAATGACTTACTAAATTAATTTCTAAACTGAGTTTGTTTTTTCTGAGCTTAATATGCAGGTGTTGTTTTCTCACTCAGACATTAAAGCTTTATGCCATTACTTTTTGCATGTTTAATCATCTTGACTTTTATTAGTATAGTCAACAGAGACCTGATGAAAAAAATTAGACCTAGTAGAAGGTCTCAATCACATTTAACTCTATTAAAAACTCTATGTATTTGTGACGTGACCAGATCAAAAGATGCTAATAATTCTAAAATTTGGTGTCACTTAGTCTCTAATCCTGCAACTTCTTGCATGTGGACAAACTGCTGCAAATGTATAGAGCTCCACTGAAGTCAATGGGGCTCTGTGCAGATGAAGTTACCCATCTGTACACAAGCAGCTGAAGGATAGGAGTCATAAATTGTAGACTCCAAAGGGCAGAGACCTGGTCTTTTTGTCTGCCATAAAGTGTCATACATCTGTGTGACTCTTTATGTAAACAAATAATTAGGATTGCTGCGTAAGTTTAAAAAAAAAACCCTCTATTTTGCCACACATTGAAATTAGATACATGTTTGATAAACAAATATCGAGTCTTATTTATTTGCAATGAGCCTCTTGAAATTCAGAAAGCAAGACAGAAGTTTTGCAAATTAAAATGTACAAATTAATGAGAAATGTAATAGGAAACATTCCACTGATCCAGTCAAATTCACTCTGTACAAGTGAAAAGGCATTGTGAACTCAAGTTGTGATTCTGAGATTATTGTATTGTAATCCTCTTCAGGCTTGCAACACAGAAAAAACAAGAATTGTTAGTCAACACAAAAGATATGAAATGTTTATATATTTTATGTAAAATAGCAGGAATAGCAATTATGATGGCTGATACATCTCCGAACAAAAGTGCATTCTTCAATAGTCCTGTTAAATTCACCAAGAGGAGAAGCCGAATAGGGCATCAAGATATTTCACCAAGCTACCAGAATCAACAGGAAGACAGTTTGCCTTTGCAACAGCTGGGAAAAATAGTGATTTGGGAGTGTAGGAGAATATTGTATGTAAAATTTTAAAGTGGCAATCTTAAAGTTATCTTGTGTGCATATGAACCCAGTCTGTATCTAACCAACATGAAAAATATAAATTGAATTTTAATTCTATCTTTAATTTTCTCCCATTTCTATATTTCTTTAAAACAACATAAAAGCTTAACATTCCTGACAAAGAACAAAATTCTGACATGCCCTTTGTCACACCCTTAACTATTTCATTGTTACCATTCTACCTGAATATATCCTGTAAATTTCTAAAAAGATAAGGTTTGTGATAGGTCCTGGATAAATCAAAAAAATGACTTACATTTAGGGCAAGATTGAGACTTTCCTCAGCATGAGAAAGGAGTGGTGTGTAGTTTCACTGTCCCAAGAGTAGCCCAGGGAAGGAACTGTAATTCTGAAAGGTTTCAGTGATGTAAACTGCTTTAGCTTTTAATAACTTTCTTTGTATGTCTTTTAAAATACTCTGTCAATGTTCTCCTGCAGCCTCTTGTGACCCTGAGGATGGGGCCCTTTCTTCGCAGGTATGAGGACCACCTATGAATCACCTGACTTGTTTAAATTCCCGAGAAGAGGAAGGGAAGAAAGATTGTAGAACAAATGCAGTAGGAACGATAAAAAGAAATAAAGAAATGGAAATACCTGGATTCCTGTGCTAAAGCTGGTCACAGATATTAAAGAGTAGTACAGGGTATTGTACATGTGTATTATATAAGCAGTGTGGTTTACAATCTTAAATTCCCATGTGTAGCAGCCTTTAGCTTATTTGTATCCTTCTTATATATTCATTTATTACTCAGCTCCATTACATTACATTTCTTTGAGACCTAGAAAGTGATTGCTTAATTACAGAGTGTAATGTAATAGTAACACATGCAAAAAGGGCAGAGTCAAGGGTATCCATTCAACGTCATTCTTGAATGTAACCACGCAGCTTTAATATTCTTAATGTAATTCTTTAAAGGGTTAGATTCTTTAGATTTTAGTGATAGTTTTTGCCAACGAAGATAAGATAATCCTAGAAGCAGTTTGTCAAAGATGATAGATCACATTCCTAGGACAGCTAATACATATCAAGAAATAGAGGAAGCAGGACAGGGGGAAAATGCAGATTAAATCCCGGTTGTTAGATTTCTCTGTGCAAGTGTCCTGGGGTTTAATAAAGGTTCTAACACCAAAGCTGTGTCAAAGAAAAAGTAAAAGCAAGGGAATCCAAAACAATTCTTAAAGGTTCTTCATAGTCCAGAAAGCATTTGATCTTGGGGAAGCAATTATCTTCGTCCTTGATTAGATATTTATCTTCTGGGCATTTATCACAATGATTTGTATCAGGGAGGAACAAATAAGGTCTTGGTATCTCTAACATGCCATAAATGTTTCTCACCAGATGCTTTTAAACCAATATCCAAGAAAATGAAATGACCCCTTTACTACACCGAATGACCTGAATTCTCACTTATATTAAGATCTCTTTATACCACATTAGCAGTGTAAAGGAGCCTTTCCCTTACAATTTGTCTAGTCTATCATTCTACTACCTAAATGGAATGTAATAAATTAGGCCCAATCCTTCAAAGACTTAAACTTGTATGTAACTTAACTCACAGAAATCAAGCGGATTATGCATTTGAAAAAAAGTTAACCTGTACATAATTCTTTGTAGGAACATGGATTTATATTTTAAGCAGAAGGGAAAAGGAAGGCCACAGTTTAGAGCTGAGTGCTAGGAGTATGTGTGTTTCATGGGGTGGATGGGATGGATCTGCTGCCCTTTTTTCCATTTGCCACCCAGGGTCCTTTCCATTTTAGCATTGGATACTGCAGCTCACATAATTTTACTTGAAATATTAATTTAAGTTGATTGGTGCTGGGCAGTCATGATTACTGATCACAGTGCGGTTAACCCCAGGCATTTAAAAAGTATGTCAGGTTAGGGTTACCATATGTCCAGGTTTTCCCAGACATAACCTCATTTTTGGTCCACCAATCTCCACCTGGGCAAATTTTTAAAATATTAGCAGCTGTCTGGGATTTTTCTTCTGTGGGGGGCTTACAGCTGGAGCCGCAGCTGCTCCATGCAAGGGTTGAGAGCTGGAGTTGTATCCTCCCTGCCACATACCCCTCCAGTTTCCTCCTTCCCCATCCTGCTCCCCTAACAGTGTTCTCTTTTGGGGAACCTGAAATGTGGTTACTCTATGTCAGGACCCTCCCAAAAATAAGATTAGCTAAAAATCATGAGATGGCAACAAACTAATCAATGGTAGATGGCTTGCGTTTGCCTTGTGGGTTTTGAGCCTTTTAGGTACATTGCTGGCCTCGCATTTTCCAGCCCAACCAGGAGGGCTCGACCCTTTTCTTTAAGGACAGGGCAGAATCTCACATTACAGTGGGACATTAAGAAAAACAGCAACTAGCGGGACTCGCACAAGAAAATCCTGAGCGCCGGGGACGCTGGACGCTGCCCAGCGAGCTGGGAACGGGGCTGGGACGTGCAAAGCAGCGCAGCTGGCCCCCGGCGCCCGTGTCTGGCTCTGCCGCCCGCGCCCTCGCTCGAGCTCCCGTCCCCACACAAGTCGCCCCACGCACGCGCATTTGGGACCGGGCGGGGCTTTTCGCGGTTAGTAATGCGCAATGAAAGCCGCCGGCGGCCAGGGGGCGCTGGAGCGCGAGTGGGCACGCACGCACGCCGCAGAGAGCCGCAGCCTCGGTTGCCTGCTGCGGTCGCTCTCGCAGCCGCGTGAGGGCCTGCCTGTCGCGTGACGCTCCAGTCCCAACGGCCGCCACGAGAGACGAGTCGCTGCCCGTGCGCCGCACGCAGGAACCCTCCGCCCGACCGGGAGCAGCAGCAGCAGCGCGCAGACCCCCCTCCTCCCGCCCCTCCCCCGCCCAGTGAGGAGCGGCCGGCGCCATGCCCAAGAATAAAGGTGAGGCCTCCCCGACCGCGCGGGCCCGGGGCCGTCGCGTCGCCTCCCTGAGGCCGGCCTCGCTGCCGCACGGGCCGCGCCAGCCGGGCCTGGGCCGGAGCGGCGCCGGGAGCCTCTCCTTGCAGGGCAGGCTGGGGCCTGGGAGCGGGGCCTGAGCTCGGTGGGGGGTGGCGGCGGCAGCTTTCGGAGACGGGCCGCGGGGCTCCCGCGGGGAGCGAGGCCGGAGCTCGCCTCACGTGGGGGGATCCGGGCAGGGCGGTCACAGCCGTTGCGGCGCGGCCTGGCCTTCCTGCCGCGGGCGGGCTCCCGCGTAGCCCCGCCTGGAGCACCGGCCCCGGGTCACCGGCACCTTCCCCACCCCACACCCGGGCGCCAAGGAGCTTGGCCGGGACGCGGGTTCCCGCGCCGCGCCGTCTCTGCCCCGCGGCGACCTCACTGGCTGAGCCGGGGTCGCTCCCGCCGGGTCGGCTCAGGCCCGGGGCTCGGAGTGTGCGACGGCTCTGGCCGGAAGGGCGCGGGGTGCAGGGCGGTAGGAAGCCGCTTGAGTGGTGAAGAAAAAGAGTCGTGTAGAGAGAAGTAGCCTTGGACTCCGGGGGTAAGTTTGTTCCCTCTCCCCTGTATGGCAAAACTCAACCGGCATTTAAGTGTCAACTGTGCTGTGCCCGGGTCCCTAACAGTCGTATTTGTTCTGATAGTAAATACAGACCTTCACAGGGGCACCAGCAGCCGGCGTTCCCATGGGTTAGAAACCTTAGCAGGTGTGGTTAACAGGTGACCTCTCCCCGTTTTTTTCCTGTGCTGTCGTGAAAGAGGACAGGAGAGAAAGGAAGCAGCTACTTTTGGGGTGCAGGGCTTACAAAAACTGCAAGGTGTTCTTGCTGATTTTTTAACAAGAAAACTAATCCTGTTGCCAGAAGCTTGTTGAAATGCTGCTGTTTAAAAGGAAAGCATCAGTTTGAAAATCACATGTCCCTCTGGATATTTGCACCTACTATTGCTACAAGAAAGTCCCTAAAATTATTTTTTTTCAGTTGTCTCTCTATTGAACTTTCTTTTGTGTAGTCACTTTCATGTGTTTGTTGATAGTAGGTTATGTTTCCTGTCTTGTTTATTTGCATAATGACATCACTCACTAATTTGGGGTGGGGAGCTCACATGGATGCTTCCCCAGTCCTTGCAAGAGTGTGTTCTCCAGTAGTAGCAGCAGCACAACAGAAACTGAAGATTCATCACAGAGCCCCTTTGTAGTCTCTCTCTTTCCTGAACAGTCATGAAGGTTTATTAACTAAGGGTCCACCAGAATGCAATCGATTGCAGGTTCAAGGGTGATAGTGGTAAATACTCTCTTGAAGGCTGCTGTTAGCTGCATTTCAAAGTGAGTTTAAATAGTCAGTAGTTACCACTATTTGATCTTTTAATTGATCCCTTGTTTGACAATGGTAAAATAAGAACAAATATGAGGTAATTTGATAGTAAATATTGCCAAAATTGATCCAAAGAAACACCAAACCTCCAGACTTTAAATATGATAGCATACTATCATTGACATGAGATTGAGGGGTGGGTGGTGCTTGAGAGATGTGATTCAGTTTCTTGTACATGTTCTTTTGTGGTGTGTAGCTCAAGAATTTATATGCACATGAATTTCTTCTGTCTGCCTCATGGGATTTTTTTTCTTGTATCCTCACCCTGCCACTTCAGCTCAGAATTAGGAAGGGTTAGAACAGAGATGAAACTGTTGCTGAAGAGAGTAGGTTTTTAAGTACTATTTGTAGCTTATGATGGACTTCTAAGAGTCCAAAAGAATACTACTTTTCTCATCACATTTATGAGGAACATGAAAATTAAAATTTGTCTTTAGTGGTTTTGACTTTAGGCAGCCACCTCATCCTTTTTGAAAGAAACTTGAAATCATCATGGTGTAGGGAGAAGCAAGATCAGTTTTATCACCGGCGTAGATATACAGTAGTCCTTTAAAGTTGCAGTAGTGAAGTTAGGTTTCCATAGGTCTAACAAATTATTGCTATTTCATCTTTTTAATACATGATTTTATATAGGTTTCTAAAATGCTTGTAGTGATTTATTTTATTTTCAATTTAGGTAAGGGAGGTAAAAACCGACGACGAGGTAAGAATGAGAATGAATCGGAGAAGAGAGAATTAGTGTTCAAGGAAGATGGACAAGGTGAGATTTTGAATTGTAATTGTCACTATATATTTTCAGTCAAATATGGTAGCTACCATACTTTTTGAAGGTTTCCACACAAGGGATAATTGGGCTGTGTATAGGTTTCATTTGAATGTTTGAAAAATACAAAATTACTTGATGTGATGGAATGGAGCATCTTCATTTTGGGAATATATTTAGCAAAAGGCAGATTGAATGGGAGTGAAGATATATCCATTTCAATTCCCATTTATTAATATCACTTAAGGAATAAGTTCAGTTCTTTGCTCCTCAAGCAGTTTGTGCTGCTGTGTGCTTAAAAAAGTTACGTTAGCTCCTATTTGTAAATTGTTCCTAGTTTCTTTCTAGAGATCACCTTTGGTTCACTCAGTGACATCACTGTGCTATAGGGAGCAACATTCAACCATCCTCTGCCAGAGGCACTATGATGAATGACTGATAGGGAAACCCCTGAGATCATGAATGGGTAGAGGAGTATAGTAAATTTTAAAATAGTGAGTATATTTGAGTGTTCACCTGGCAGTGAGCTAGCTAGTTGGCTTGGTAACCAAATGAAATTCAGGCAAAAGCTTTACTTAAAATTTCCCTGATGGCTAAAACACAAATTGACCTAGAGTCTTGCAGCTCTTCTGGTGTGCTTCCTTGACTTGCAACACTCACAGGCTTTTCAATTGCATCACATTGTGTGATAGTCATACTAAGAAAATTGAGCTGATTTATTTTATGCACCTATCGGTCTATCAACCACATATGAAAAGGAAAATAAGCCTCCCTAGGAAAATCTCCCCAGTTCCAGGACAAACTCCATCCATCCAGTTGAACGCAGCTCTCCAGTGGTGATATTCCAATGTGTTAATCATCTGTACTCCATCTAGCCCATGTTAAGGAAATATTTTGGTGTAGTAGAGCAGGGCTTGAAGTACAACTTCTGGGAGTTGATTTTCCCTGGTGAGTGTGGGTGTCTAGAGCATTGATTTTTATGCTGTTATTAACATAATATCCCTCAAAGATAGTCTTCTACATGTGATATGATACAGTATGTTTTCTTGAGCCTGTGATCCACTCCATTGTCCCTGCTATTCTTCGTAGCTTTAAGAAGCAGTGGAGTTAAACTGGTTTGTTTACTGGTGGGTGGGAAACTTGCAAATAAAATACTAGTGGGCCACTGTGAATCATGTCATTTTCATGCAGCTGCTTATGTAAACTATGAGCAACAGCAGATGTAGGCCCTGAAGCTACATGCGGGAGAAGAGCACCCAACTGCAGTCTAAGGGTGGGACTGAAGTAGCTGCAACCAGCTTTTAGCATTGTCCAAGAGACTGGAAGTGTAGTCAAGTAGCAGAGGACCTTCCTGCCCCCCGCCTTCCCAGGGGGAAAGGAGCTAGCATAAAATCCTTCTCCCTTCCAACAAGCAGAGGTGCTGGAGGCTTTGCATTTCTCAGTTGTAGGCTAATACGTATGAAAGAAGAGAGCTTTTCAGTGTGATCTAGGGACAGCATCCTTGTAAGAACAGTAGCACCCCCTGAAGATGGGATTCAGAATACACCAAAAAAGGGGAGAAAATAATGATGTGCTCTCCTGTCCCCAAATGATCTGCTTGTTTGGTGGTCTGTAGAGGTGGAGGGGGATGGTGATGGATCCACCAACTATTATGATGTGTAAAATGAGCACACTTGATCTGTAAGTCAGAGATCATAAATGTAGGCACTTATATATCGTTTAAAAATATTCTGGGGAAAAAATAAAGCATACAAAAATGTAAGAGGGGTTCAGTATCGAAAATGTCACTTTAAGTATCAACAGTAACATAAAGACTTTTTAAAGCCTAGATTATGGCTAATTTAAGCTCATATCAGTTCAAATTTGCATTTTTTCCAACACTAAAACTTGCACATTTATAATATCCATAAAGTTTCAGTGATGAACACAAAAAATCTTTGTAACGTGATTTTTGGAGTACATCCACACTGAAAATATTGGTCACCATGATAGGCAGTGGTCTCTCCTTACTAGCAGGCTAACTGTTGCCTACAAAAAATTTGACATCACAGCAAAGGAATTTTGAGAAGGGATCTGAAAGTGGAAAATGTGGTGGCTTTTTGGATGTTTACGTGGAACACCTCCCAAGCATGTGTGGCTACACAGGATAAAGTATAAAGGTTCTTCTTTGAAAGTTGAACAAGTGGTGATGAAGGCTAGTATAATGGACCAATCAGAAGTGAGCATCAACAGGTTGATAATGAATGAGGTGTTAGGTAGAGTGGGGATTGACTATGAAGAGCCTTGAAAGTGAATACAAGCTGCTCTTGCATTTGTCAAGGCCAGAGAAAGATATTAAAGTAATCAAGACTTTGCCAGGGCTACATTGTTCATAGCCCATTGGCTGGGAGGGCTGCTGAACCTGTCTGTTGGCATCACACCCCGGTGTTTCCTTCCATAGTCAGTGGAAGTGGGGCTGGGCTTGGTGCAAGGGACCTCCTTAGTGCCAGGAATTTCTTCAGCACCCCTGTTGTTGGTGCTACCTGTATTACCAGGGCAGCAATCATTGCCCTCCACTTGGGCACCATCAGTCATCTTGGTACTGCTGTTGACTTTGGGGTCAACACTTCTTCTGGCACCGGAAATGATAGAGGCATATTTGGCACTGCTAATATAGTTTCCACTGTCAGTACCAGTTGCCAATTCGTTCTGGGCTATGAATGAGTCAGAACAGTTGCTCCCATCCTCAAGGTTGGTTCCACCTTTATTCCCTGAAGGCCAGGACTCCTTGGCATCCAGGTCAGGATCTTCCCTCTCTCACTTTCCATTACCTGACACACACTGAGGGGGCTGTTCATGGAGCGCTGTGGGTATCTGGATTGGCACTCTTCTTGCGGTCGGAACGGGGGGCTCCTGGCTGGAGCCTATTGGCCCCAGTGCCCTACCCATACCACTGGCCTCCATAGAATCCCAGGGATGCTTCTTGGTCACCGAGGTCCCACTCCTCATCCGTTCTAAGGCAAGATCACCAGGCAGGTCTGTGGTAGTGACCATTAGTCTGTCACAGGCCCAGGCACTATTGAACCTTCCCCTCGCAGAGCCTCCAGAGTATGCTTCTGGGGGCAAGGATTGTCTTTTTGATCTGTTTATACAGTGCCTCGTACAATGGGATCCTGGTCCATGACTAGGGCTCCTTGGTGCAACAGTAAAATAAATACATAATTTTTTTTCTTGTAAAAATTCCTGTTGTCTGTTTAAAATTATTATGTAATTCAGCAACATTTTTGACTATCTTTTCCAGAGTATGCTCAGGTGATCAAGATGTTGGGCAATGGAAGATTGGAGGCATTATGTTTTGATGGTGTGAAGAGGTTATGTCATATCAGAGGGAAGCTAAGAAAAAAGGTAAGTCTAAATCGCTTAAATGGAAAATAAATGAATGTCTGTTCTGCTTGGTGTGTAATTTTCTGAAAATTGACATGGCTACACATACTTTAAAATAAAGGGACACTTTAAAAAATGTCCTTAATTACAGTACACCTCTACCCTGATACAACGCGGTCCTCAGGAGACAAAAAAATCTCACCGCGTTATAGGTGAGACCGCGTTATATCGAACTTGCTTTGGCCCCCGTTCCTTGTTCCCTGACAGTCCCCTCCAGAGACTCCCGTCCCTAATCACCCCCAGGACCCCACCCCCTACCCAACGCCCCTGCTCCCTCACTGCTCTGACCCCTATCCACACACCCCGCCCCCTAACAGGCACTCACCGGCAGTGGCGGAAGTGGAGCAGCCCGGCCCCAAACCGCTCCATTCCACCAGCTCCCAGCCATGGCACTCCGCTTCCTGCCGCCGATGAGTGCGGAGAGGTTGGGGAAAAGACGCCCCCCATACTCACCGGCGGCGGGAAGCAGAGTGACACAGCCCCAGCCCGCTCCGCTTTCCTTGACCCGGCCCCAGATGTGTCGCTAGGGGTGGGTTGGGGAAAGGTCCTGCACGCACCTGCGGCGGGAAGCGGAGCACTGCGGCTGGTAGCTGGTGGAATGGAGCGGTTTGGGGCCGGGCTGCTCCACTTCCGCCACTGCCAGTGAATCCCTTCCCCCAAGCAACATGGCTGGAGCTGGGGTGAGGGAAGTAGAGTGGGCTGCTCCTGGCCCCCCCGCTAATCCCCCGGGCCACTCTGGGACTGCGGGGCCCCCAAAAGTCCATCTCCCCCCCCCCCGCCCCCCCCCCCCCAGCTCCTGCCTACCAGACCCTGGGGGTGGGGGGAGCCCCTGACTGCCCCGACACCCCCTGCCCCTTATCCAACCCCTCGGCCCTGGTCTGGCACCCTTAACATCTGCTCAGAGCAGCGTGTCGGAGCTTTACTGTGTTGTACGCGAACCCGCGTTGTATGCAAATCAGGTCGCGTTATATCAGGGTAGAGGTGTACTAGCAACTTTAGATTATTAAAATTGAAAATTTTAAAACTCATATTTAGTTTTGTTCAGATTGTTAGCTACTTATACTTCTCTTGGCAAGGGCAGTGAAGGAAGTTTAAAGCTTGCCCATAGTCACAGTAACTTTCAGGTTCTTGGGGATGCAGATGTTTCAGAGGAGGTTTTGCTTGTTTAAAAACTGTCAGTTTTTTATTTTATAGAAACATTTCTGTTGTACTTGGGCTTTATAGAACCCCGTACAAACTCTAAATTTTGTCTTGAGTTTAAGGTTACTGGGTCACAGTAACCTGGTGGGTAGCATGATGGTAATTAAAATTGAGGCTAGCTTACTGTAAAATCTGCATGCTTACTTGGATAGACTTGCAGATTGCTGTACCTCAAGGAGATAGGTTTAGTGGTCCAAATTTGAGGTAATTTAACAAAGGTTTGCAAGATACAGTTCCCCCAGAAATCACAAGTGCAACAGGACAGGGGCTCTGTTGCACACCTGATTGTTTTACAGGTAGCCTAGCATCAGAATAACAGGGCTGGCTCAATGTGACATGCTGTGGCCATTTAAGCCAAGCAAACCGCATTGTCAGCTTTCTGACGGCATACGTTGTGCACATTAGTTGCTCTTTGTTTACATTCTGAAGATGCTCCATCTGGAAGGTTATATTAAAATTAGGCAGTGCACAAACTATAAACACTTTAAAATGATACTCTAACCCCAAAAGGCAGACTTTTCTTGACCGTTTTCCACCTGTGTTAAATGCTATGCCACATTAGGGCCTGTGGTAGTTTATTAGTGGATGTATGGGATTACTTGGTGAAGAAGTTCCTCAGATGCCAGGCTCGAGTAAGAAGCTGGGTTTAATTATCAGGGTGCTCTAAAATCCATATGCATAGGGAGATTGTTTGGAAAGCTGGTATGCTACAACAGGGGTTGGGGCAGATTTGGGTGGGTTATTTCATGCCTCTGCAATCCTCTTATGCTGCAGAAGGTTGAGCAGAACCTCTTCCCTTTGCAGCAGTCCCTGAAACCAAGTGTGGAGTCTGGAGTTCCCTTTCCATTCCTCTTGCTGCATACAGCTCATAGATGTGTTACTTGTAGTTAAGGCTGCAAATTTGTCACGGATTCTGTGACTTTCAGGGACCTCCGTGACTTCTGCAGCGGCTGGTGCTGCAGCAGTCTCAGACCATTGCATGCGTCTCCCCCAGCAGCAGGAGTTTGGGGGGGGGGGCTATGGGCTGGAGCAGTCTTGGGCCATTGCGTGCCTCTCCCCTGCCTGCAGCAGCAGCAGGAGTTTGGGTGTGGGAGGGGGCTATGGGCTGGGGCAGGGGATTGAGGTGGGGCTGGGGGGGGTGAGCTCCAGGCAGCACTTACCTCAGGGGACTCCCTGGAAGCAGGACGTGTCTCTCGGCTCCTAGGTGGAGGCATGGACTGGCGGCTCTGCGCGCTGCCTCCGCCCGTAGCTCCTGGCCAGTGCGAGCTGCGGAGCTGGCGCTTGTGGCGGGGGCAGCACACAGAATCCCCCCGACCGCACATCCGCCTAGGAGCCAAGGGACATATCGCCACTTCCTGGGAGCTGCACAGAGCCAGGTAGAGAGGCTGCCAACCCAAACGCTTCCCCCCAGCACAGCAGCAGCAGGGCCACAGCCCCTGAGCCACCTTTTCCCCCTTTTTTCTCTCCCCCCATCCTCCTGAGTACCCGCTGCGCGCACCTCCCAGCACCTTTGGGCTGCCCCAGAGCACCGAAGATTTAGTCGGATATATAGTACAAGTCATAGACTGGTCATGGGCTGTGAAATTTTGTTTACTGCCCAGGACCTGTCCATGACTTTTCCTAAAAATACCCATGACTAAAACGTAGACTTACATTCCATCAGATACCATCCTTCCTCCCTCCATCCTTGGCACCTGTGAGGGGCCACGAGAAGGAAGTGATGTTTTCCCAGGAAGCTGCCTTGTTCCTTTTCATAGGGATGCCCCCAGTCATGCCCTCCTCGCTACCACCACTTCCTACAGAGTCTCATATCCTTCTATGTCTCATACACCTATGCTTAACCCTTTGATAACTAGGAAGCAGAGAATTAAGGTACTGTTGTATAAATTTAGATGCAATAAAGGGGCCAAAGGCATTAACACACTCCAGCATTGTCTAACATTAAAGGTTCAGGACTTGGTGTACAGAGACCTTAGCCTGCTTAGCACTGTGGCAAACACTATTACAAATCTTTTTAGCCATTTATTAACAATACAGAAAAAAAGGAAAAACAGTTAAAGCATTTGAAATGTAAAATATTGAGCAAGGCTTTCATTTTAACACCACCCCTTACTTGTTTTCTCTTTAGCTGTAGACAGCCTTTAGAAGGAAAACCCCCATTTGTCAGTCTCTTAGATGGTCTCAAAGATGGTAATATCTATCCTTTTGGGGAAAAGAGGATAAGTCAGTTAGAGATGCTGCTGCTGCTGAAGTTTAATCTCAGAAGGAAAAGCCCCCTAGCTGACAATCTTAGATGCTATAAAAGATGGTAATAACTGTCATCCAGGTGGTGCTTGAGATTCAGCTGGAGCCTGTAGGGATGGCAGTATCATCTTGGTCCATCTATCTCTGGCCTGTTCTAGTTAAGACACCTCTCAAGTTCAAGATGATGAAGGCCTGAGGTCCCACGAAACAGTGGGGTTGGTATCTATGATTGGTGAAGCTCGCTCGAGTAGCCTTTAGCTGTTTTTTGTGTCTGTTCTTTTGTTCCTTCATACTTTCCCCACATTTTCTTTTAAGTACCCAAGAAGGGAGTGATGGGTATAATGGTCTATCCTGTCACTATTTTGTCCACCAATTAGGCCTAATATTTGACAAACCAACTTTGGCTCATTATCCTCTGGTGTCATATCTCCTGTTTTTTAATAAGCATAATTTCAACACAGTCCTTGAATTATACCAGCTTGGCCTTTTTGTTTAGACTAATTCAGTTATTCTGTCTCCCTTTCGTACCTTTTCCCATCAACATTTGTTGTTAGATTATTGAACATATTATAACCTTTTACATACTACTTACACTTGAGCTTACAATTCAAGTAAATTTGTGGGCCCAACAATGTACACTGCCCTGCAGTCTGAACTCTGAATGATGCCCCAGCTTGACCCCACTAGCCATTATGGCACTGTGCTTCCAGATGATATGGAGCAATGTGGGTGTCCCAATTTTGGGGTTAACGACACCTCTGCCTCATCCTTGGTCTGCTTAAGAGACGTCCGCTTAGGATTCGGGCCTCTATCACTTCTCTATAGACAGGGACTCACATTCTCTCCCTCCCAACCAGACTGGAATTCTTCCTCAGCAACTGCAGTTTCTCTCTCAAGTTCTACAACAGTGAAGACCAGTCAGCCTGTGCAAAGCAAAATACACTTATTTTTAGGACAAAAGCATTAGAGAGAATATATCACAAAACAAAACATCTATACACATGCTAGGTTTACCGGAAATCCCCCATCTTCCACATGGTAAACCAAGTCCTTCAAACCCTTTCAGCAGGATTTGCTCTCTTGGTTACAATCTGTCAGTTGTCAGATCAAAAATGAAGGCTCCTCAGCCAGTTCAGGTTTGCCTTTGATGCTATAGGCTCATTCTTTGTCTCCTGGACTTCTTGAACCTGTTCTGAACCAGTATATGCAATTCACCCAAGCGGTGGTACATCTCTACAGTTTTTCTGTTCCAGGTCTACAGTAATTACCCCCCACTGATTTTAGTTCTTAGAGGGAGCTGGGTAACCTGCTAGTGTACAATCTCTGGCTCATAAAGATATAGATAACATTTATAACATTGGAACAATAGTCTCACTGATATTGCATATATCAGTAACACCTGTCACAGTGTGGATACGGCGCATAGGTACTCTAGGATGAACTGTCAGACCATGTCCTCACTAAGGCCAAAGTTGTGTTCAGGGTGAGCTTAGTGAGCAGAAGCAGACTATGCCTGGTTTATATTCAACCACTTCACCTTCTCTTCACAAACCACCAGATGCACCTCTTTTCATATCAATCTAATCTGTGCCAGCTGCAGGTAATCCCCAAATCAGTCACTACAGCTATCCTAACATAGTGAAGAGTAGTTGGAGTTCATGCATGCAGCTGAGAATACAGTTCATAAAATGGCATACTCAGTCATTCCTCTTGTCTGTTTATTATAGGGTAGCACTGACTGTGAAATATACTTACAGTATATCCACAATAGTCCTAGTCATCTCTGGGTGGGGCATCTCTGTGTACCTTAACTCTGTATTTCCGGGTTTCTGAGGTTAAAGTTTAGGGGCATGAAACGTTCCAGGAAGGTCTAAGACCCTTGTGGTCAATGCTATCTCTGAATTAACAAAGATTTTGACCGATGAATACAGAAAAGTTTTAGTGTTGATCGAACTGAGAATGTTGTTTTGTAGTCTGAAATTAGGAGGGCCAGTTTAGTAAAATGCTGATTGCCAATCAAGATGCTTATAAATAAAAGGTTTGAATCTCAGTTCAACTCCATTTACACCCACTTTAAGGCTCCACCCTATCAATGTAGTCTACAGTGTCCCATGCCTCTGAAGAAGTGAGGTTTTTACCCACGAAAGCTTATGCTCAAATAAATCTGTTAGTCTTTAAGGTGCCACCGGACTTCTTGTTGTTTTCATAGCATAACTGAGACTCAAGCCCAAAATCTCTGAAATTTTTCTTCAAATATATTGTGACAATCATATGAAGACAGTAGTGCCACTTTCAGGCTGCTGATTTAAAGAAAACTTGAGTGGATTTTTTTTAACGGTGGGTGAATCAAGATATTTCTAGGCTACGAAACACAATCAGAACTTCATGTTGTGTTCTCAATCAAGTTAGGGGTGGCGGGGGCTGGAAGTTGTGGAGACTTTCAGTTGTGGAAAAAGGCACCCCAGCACAATCCACTAAATTCATTGACACATTTTGAATATTAAAGTGGCTGTGTAGTGACTGCTTTTGTAACTCCACTCTATTCTACTCAACTAACCTTAATCGTAGGACTGGAAGGAACCTCGAGAGGTCATCTAGTCCAGTACCTTGCACTCATGGCAGGACTAAGTATTATCTAGACTGTCCCTGACCGGTGTTTTTCTAACCTGCTCTTAAAATCTCCAATGATGGAGATTCCACAGCTTCCCTAGGCAATTTATTCCAGTATTTAACCACCCTGGCAGTTAGCAAGTTTTTCCCAATGTCCAACTGAAACCACCCTTGCTGCAGTTTAAGCCCATTCTTGTCCTATCCTCAGAGGTTAACGAGAACAATTTTTCTCCCCCTTCCTTGTAACAACCTTTTATGTACTTGAAAACTGTTATCATGTCCCCCCTGAGTTTTCTCTTTTCCAGACTAAACAAACCCAGTTTTTTCAATCTTCCTTTATAGGTCATGTTTTCTAGACCTTTAATCATTTTTGTTGCTCTTTCTCCAAATTGTCCATATCTTTCCTGAAATGTGGCACCCAGAACAATACTCCAGTTAAGGCCTAATCAGCATGGCGCAAGAATTACTTCTCGTGTCTTGCTTACAACACTCCCGTCAATACATCCCAGAATGATGTTTGCCTTTTTTTGTAGTGGTGTTACACTGTTGACAGACATTTAACTTGTGATCTGCTTTAACCCCCCCGATCCCTTTCTGCTGTACTCCTTCATAGGCAGTCATTTCCCATTTTGTATGTGTGCAACTGATCCGTCCTAAGTGGAATACTTTGCATTTGTCCTTATTGAATTTCATCCTGTTTACTTCTTACCATTTCCCAGTTTTTCCAGATCATTTTGAATTTTATTCCTATCCTCCAAAGCACTTGCAACCCCTCCCAGTTGGTATGGTCTACAAACTTTGTAAGTGTACTCTCAGTGCTATTATCTAAATCACTGATGAATATATTGAACAGAACTGATCCCTGTGAGACCTCACTTGATATGCCCTTCCAGCTTGACTGTGAACCACTGATAACTACTCTTTAGGAACGGTTTTCCAACCAGTTATGCACTTACGATAATGGTAACTTAAGGTTCCCCTGGTTGCCAGTCAGGCTTGCAGAGGAAAGTTAAGTACAGTAAAAACAAAAACAAAAAAAGAATTTACACTAACAGGCAGGACATGTGATCAGTTGACTAAATTGTCTTTCATTTCATTAACACACATCTAGATAAAGACATAAAATCCAGTTCCCTGAGTCTTTTTTTATGGTGTATGCTCTGTTTGGGAAAAATCCATTTAAGCAAGGAGCCTAACCACAAACACAAGTCTGTCTCTAATATCTGCGTCTGCAATAGATCTTATGAAGCTGTGTGGCTGATTTCTACATAGTCTGCATCCCTGTCTGTGTAAGTGATAGGAGATGCACCTTTCTCACTGAAGTTCTCTCCCTGTTATGGTACAAAAAAGCCTCCCATTCGCCCCATGCATTACAGCAGTGGTTCTCAACCAGGTGTCCGAGGCTCCCTGGGGAGCCTCAAGCAGGTTTCAGGAGGGCTGCCAAGCAGAGCTAGCATTAGACTTGCTGGGGCCCAGGGCGGAAAGCCAATGCCCTGTCGCAAGGGGCCCAGAGCTCTACCTCCTGAGGCTGAAGCCGAAGTGTGGGCAATGTAGCTCTGCCGGGGCACCTGTGGCATGAGGCCCTAGGCAGTTGCCCTGCTTGGTACCCCCTAGCACCAGCCCTGGCTTTTACCTGCAGAACAGTAGTTGTTATGATACAGGTGGGCCGTGAAGTTTTTATAGCATGTTGGGACAGGCCTCAGAAAGAAAAAGGTTGAGAACCCTTGCATTACCGGATGTCAGTAAGTATTTAGGATTCCAGTAAACTTAATTAATAAATATTTAATGCAATATCATATTTATACCAGTTACTACATTATTTATTTGAATTGCAGTAGTGCTTAGGGGCTTCAAGTCAGGGATCCTTTACCGTGCTAGGCACTGTACAAATGCTTAATGAATGGTCCCTGCCTCAAAGAGTTAATTAAAGCTGAGTATAACGAAAGACTCTTTTTCCTTATTGCAGACCTCCAAAACAACATAAACCACTGGAATAATGCACAGTGAATAGTTCAACATATTTTTAATCTTCATTTCCTTTAATGTGAATTTGTCATTGAAAAATGACCTGTTCGTAGTATCTCTTTAATGAATAAAATAATTCAGCTTTTAGAAAATCACTTTAACATAGTCATTCACGGAAACAGTTCAGGTTAGAATTCTTGCATTTTCTGTTCTGCTTGGCTTCTTCCTCGCATTCGCTTTACTGTGAAGTTTTACTTTTCTGCGCACCGTCCCTTTGTGAAACTCGGCCAATAAAATGGTTACAGACTTCCTTTGGCCTACCCAAATTTAACGATTTAGTAGCCATCCATAGGGCTGGAGACTCTAAATCACTTGATTCCCTGTAGTGATGGAGTTCTGTAACATGCTTGGTCAACTATTACCCACACCAGCAGTTATGTAATATAATATTGAAACCAAGTGTTAGGAAGTGGGGATGTCTTTGTCTTGTTTAGGAAAAATAGTGTCTGCACTTTAAATATTTTTTAAAAATAGTGTCTGCACTTTTAATATTTTAGTAGATCCACATGTATAGTGTTTGAACTTATTGCTGTTAAATTGCAGATGGACAAATGTGGATTTGTAGAGGGGGTTTTTAACAAATGTTCCTTGTTTCTGGCTTTCAGGTTTGGATAAATACGTCTGATATTATATTGGTTGGCTTAAGAGACTACCAGGTAAATATTCTTCTTGATTTAGCACTTGTATGTGTTATAGTGCATAGCATAGTTTATGGCTTAAATGGCACTAAAAGTCTGCTAAAGAGCATTGTGCAAATAATTTCTATTTAACTGGCACTTACTATGTGTTTAACTGTATCAAGTTAAATATGTTTCATATTTGGTTATTTTTATATTTGTAATACAAGGCAAATTCCTTGATGGGTAAGTGGACCAGTTTTCATCCAAATTGCATTGCCCCTTTAGACTGTGTGTGTGCGGAATATGCCCTGTGGCATCAGAATGCCTCTGACCTTTTCAGAAATTGCTGCTTGGTGAGCTGCTCCTGTGCATTTCACTGGCAATGGAGCAAAGTGCTCCAGTAGTCTGGTAGGGTGCCATCCGTCACAGTTCAGTGTAACTGCACCTGTATTTCTCCCTTTGTGGTCTAGCAAGGGCTCCCACTGTTAGGCTTCTGGCTGCTTTCCCTCACTCTCTTGGGTGGAGACCTGGCCCTCACTCTCCAGGCTGCACTCTCCTGGCCCTCACTCCCCTGACTACAATGTGATATTTCCATCAAGCCAGACTGCCTAAACAGGCCCCAGAGTTTTGTTTTAAGTTCATAATAGCTTTAGCACAAAACAACCACACACACGGATAGTCTTTCCTTTACACATCTTGGGCCTTTACTCTTTAGATTCTGGGAACAAGAACTCAGTAAACAATGGTCCCCTCAGGGTGTAGCTTCAAAGACTGGGCTTTTTCATAACCAGAGATGAGAATTTGCTTTCATTTCCCCTTCGAGATTCCCCGGGCAAACCACTTTACATTGTTTGGCCAAAAGTCCATTCTTGTGTGGCCCATTGTTCAGTATAGTTCTTTGAAGTTCATAATATTTCCAGGGCTCACAACAATACATAACCTTTGCATTTAATACAATGGACTCCAAAGACACTTAGATTTAATTCAGTAAGGTTTGTCAAGGATATTGCAGAAAATTGCCATGTCAATCACACCAGCCATTTCACTCAGATAAATGTATTCTTTGAGTCCTTTGCTGTTTGAAGAATCCTGCCCTAGTCTGTCACTGAATCCAGAGACTACATCGTTTTTTCTTTAAAATGTGTGGCTCTAATAGTTTCCTATAGTAACTATATGTTGAGTCAGGTGAATGGCAGTTGCATCAGACTTTTAATGGGCTGTTTTCATAACAAATATACGTTCAGTTAGTGCAGTGGAATGTGAATTTTGTTGCGAATGGAATTATGAAGAGAATTATATTTCTTCAAAATAGACTTTCAACAAATTAACAACCCATTTAGAAATATTTTATTACACAGCTGCAGAGATAAAATTTAGACTGCTAATGCTAGCTAAAGCTTTAGCGTTGTGATATGACAAATGTAGATGTACCTTGAAAAAACAGTTTAGAATGCTTAACAAAAATTGGACTTCAGGGAGGGAAGACTTATAATGTTCTGTATAGTGGGTTTACCTCTTTCACTTGTAGTGGCAAATTGAAGAAAAGTTGAGAACTAAGGATTTCGGGGGTGATTTCAGGACATAAGGATTGAAAAAGATTCAACTGTCCAACTAACAAACACCTTGCTAAGCTGTCATTTTAGGAGGTGGAAACATTTCCACAATGCTGACTAATGCTGTCAAATGTTCTCTTACTTAGGATAACAAGGCTGATGTCATTCTAAAATACAATGCAGATGAAGCCAGAAGTCTGAAGGCATATGGGGAACTTCCAGAACATGGTAAGAATCTTTCAAGATCAGATAGGAAGTCAGTAGACACAAATGTGGTCAGTAGCCCACAGAGAATTGTCAGTTTCTAATATGTGCATTAACTTTTTTTAAACTCTCTATTTAGCTAAAATCAATGAAACAGACACATTTGGACCTGGTGATGATGATGAAATCCAGTTTGATGATATTGGAGATGATGATGAGGACATTGATGATGTAAGTAATAAGAATACTACATTTATATTTAAAGCACCAACCCTTGATAATACTGCTTTGTTTACTACTTAATTTAGGTTGCATAATGTATTAAAGCTTTGAAGTCTTTAACAAGGCTAGATATTATTTCTCAAAGGCTGTCCAGTGACTAAGTGAAATTGGTCAAAAATCCTGTCCTTGGAGTTATGGCACTTCTTGCAGACCTCTGCATAGTCATAGATCGAAGATTTGTAGGCTGTCATACAGTGAATATTGCTTCAGATTTTTAATAACAGAATTTCATACCTGTCAAAGTTTGATCTTTAACACTGTTTATGGGAGCTAGAAATAAATTACCACATTATGGCTGCAGGAATGTAGTCAACCTCAGCAGTCACTATAGATTAATCAAGTTAATGTGACAATTTCAGAGCTCTAGTGCAGTGGTTCTCAACCTTTTTTCATTTGTGGACCCCTAAAATATTTCAAATGGAGGGAGGGGACCCCTTTGAAAATCTTAGATGTAGTCAGCGGACCCCAGGATGAAAACCACTGCTCTAGTGGATAAGTCACCCTCAAAATGAACAATGACTCAAAATCCCATCCTCTGACTCTTCAGGCAAATTCTGAAAACAGTGTGCCATATGAGCATGGAGTTTTATGTGGGGGAAAATGTATTTTAAAGTGCAGCTGAGACTGGTTATTAATCATTTATAGAGTATAAGATGGGTACAATACCTATAAGTTAGGTGTAGCAGGCAGAGAACAAGATTTCCGCCCAAAGGATAAGAGGGCAGAATAAAACAGTATGAAGAAACACTGTGACGTGTTAGCATGCTTGTAGTTTCTCTTTAATCCAGTTTCAGACTCGATGAGTAAAATGAGCTCAAATTCACAGTTAGTGTGAAAAAGTTGTGATTTGTATGCTGGAGCATCTTTGTAGTAGGAAGATTTAAACAGAAACAAGTTCATTTTGCCAGTGACTTCTTAAACTATATTTGTGTTTTGATTTGGAACTTTACCTCACAACTCGGATTATTTTTCTTTTTGCTTCTTCAGGAAAATCATAGCCCTGCCTGTTTGCATTTTACTGTTTACTCATTGCGATGATTTTACATTGATCATTAACTTCTCTGGAAGAGATGAGTTGGGAGGAAAGGGGCAAATGATTACGTACTCCTTAACAAAAAATGGCAAAGGAAACTGGGGGCAAAAAAAAAAATTGTGAAATGAGTTGTGAATCTTCTGTTCTCTAAGATAAGAAGTTATTAAAATACATCTTAAAGGTAGAATTGTTTGTTTGCTCACATGGTCAAAATTCTGTGTCTCACTGTGCTGTCTTTTTTTTTTTTCCCCCCTACTTACAGATCTAAATTGAGTTGAGGTTTACATTCCAACTTTTTTCCTCCAAGGATTATTCTACATTGATATATTGGGTAAAATCCCTTTCTTTTAAGAAGACTGAAACATCAATAATGAGTGTAGCTTATTACATCAAATGAGAATTTATTTTCAGTGTTTGTTTTAAAGTATTTATATTTCTTTAGAAACATAATGCTGGATTATCTTAAAGGCTAAATGAAATGCCACAACTATTTTGTCTTTTCACAAATTAGAGCTCTTACATCTGGATGGAAGTGAGACAGAGTAATATCTGCTGTAAAAGTCTGCATTTTTGCCTCTTACGCTTTCATCATTACATTTCCAGTTAAACTTGTATTTTGAAATAAAATTGTTTACCCTGTAATTATCATGGATTTTGATTAAATACCCAGTTCAGATTAGTGTCCAATCATACTATGCAGTGTCTTTCTGTATACCCCTTGCCTTGAAGTTAACTTGAAAAGATTTTGATAATCTAAAAGGAAGGCAGAAATCTGCATTCAAACTCCTAATGCATGGGTCTGCTTTTCATGTTTTAGTAGAATGCTGCTATTTTTATAATAGTTTTGATAATTAAGCACTCATTCTTTCAAAGATGTAAAGTTGCCACAATGGGAGAAAAAGTAAGCAGCATCTCAAATTTGCAGTTGTTTAAAACTGTTACGTATGTTTGAATAGTTATTCTGTATTTGTAAATGCAGTATTATACTGTAATTGCGGAAATTAAACACTGTGTGGCACCCAATTTAATGGACACATTGATACTAAACAATTAGTTGTTTTTTATACTGAAACATGCATAAAATAGTTTTCCCTCAACAAAATAAATGCCTAACATTCTTGATGTGTTAAACATACGTAGAATATTTTTACATTATAGAAAATGTTATGTTAAAAGTAGAGTTTTATTTTAATCTTAAGTTCCATACATTGTAAGGTACAACTTTGAAAAGGTTATGTAAACTTTGAATAACCGAATATAAATGAAAAATTAAATTAATGTCAAATTCTGCAAAATCTTTTTATCCAGAATTAACCAGTGAGACAAACTAATGGAAAGATTCTCTCCAGCTTCTGAATGGAAGAGTCATAGCTAAAAAGTTGAATAAAGACTAACATATTCAAGGAAATATTTTCACGTGCTAGCATTAGTTTGTGTGTCTTTTTAATGATGTATTTTGAGTTTAACAGTTGAAAGCAGAATGGGGCTCTGGAGAATTTAATTTTCATTCTGTGCTGTGTAAAATTGATTTTTGACATTTGTATTCATTATATGGTCTGATAGGCATGATGTGAAGTGACTATAGCTTTAAAAATGCAGATTGGTCTCATTGCTTTAAACAAGATTTTTTGGACACTGTTGAATATTCAAACTCCCTTAGAGCATGTAGCAAAAATGTAACTTTCTACCTTTTCTCCCCAGTGTACAATGTACTGTAGGTTTCCATTTCCCTTGTGTGGAGTTGGGAGTCACCACAGGGACTGAAAAATTTTCTTTGGTATTCAGTTTATTTGCAAAACTTATTATATATTTAAATAATTTATAAATAATTTTACAGTCCTAGTGACTTTTGAAAAAAGAAAATATATATGTATTACCCACACATCCTTCCTGCTCCATTGGTTTGGATCGGGTCTATTGACTTTTGTAATCCTTATATGCCTCAATTTCCAGCAATTCAGGATCTGATTTTTAATTAACAGTTTCATAGAGCCTGTAGTGAGCAGGAATTCATAAACCATTTCCCCCCTGCCCCTTTATCTTTTCCCCCGAGTGCCCAAACAGGATCTTGAACACCTAACATGGTTGAGCTCTTAAAATTTAGCTGGAGGCATGGCACAGAAGGCTTTTACTACATCGGTCCTGTCTTTGCTTGTGCTGTTTTTTCCTAATACCAATTACCTGTGAATTGACTGGGTGTCACAACAGATAAAATGTGGGCATTAACTTTAGAATGCTAGAACTATCCTTTGGAGAAGATTCAGCTCTGATGACTAAATCATCCTGCCTGTCCACTTACTGAAAGGACCGCTGTTAGGGAACCTGTACCTTTTGTTCAAATGTATTGTGACTGGGAGGAATGAGCCAAATTTTATACTGATTATCTTCATTTGTTTCAGGGAACTTTATTCATCATACCAATTTATTACCATCTGTATTTCAGCTTGGGTGCAGAACTGGGCCTGTCAGTCACTGGTAGCTGGCGAATGCCCTGCTCCCTGAAGTTCTGCCCGTTATGTGCACCCATGGTGGCAGATGGCACAGCCAGACCTCCCTGCTGCAGAGATTTTCTGAGGGAAAATTCCCAACTTCGTTTAAAATTTCTGACTAATGTTTTGGCTCAGCAGATTGGCTATCTGATTCCTGTCTCTGTTCTAGGGCTTCATTTGCATTTTAGGGAGATTGTCCCCTCAGTTTTTTCTCCATCTTAAGCATTTGCAGTGTTTGGTACATTTTCAGAGACTGAGCAAGGCTGAGAAAAGCCAGAGGCAAATGGAAGGGTCTGTTCTTGCTTCACTTGCTTATAGTGTCTCATTGTGGAGCTTGACTGGCTTTATGGGCAGGGTGCAGTCTCTGTCTCTCTCAGCCAGTCTAAGCAGGGTTGCTTTAGCCCCCCCCTCTCCTGGGCAGGATTGGAAAAACTGGGGCAAGCAGTTCCCACTCCCATCTTGATGCTAGAAGGACAGCTTGCTAGATGGAAGATTGCTGTTAAGTCCTTGGAGTTCATACCACCAACCCTCTTTTTGACTGTTGAGCTCAGTCACATCTTCTCACTCCCCTCAGTGTAGATGGTGGAGGATAGTGGACTCAGCACAGATACTGCTGATGGCAGTAAGGAGTCATTGGATCCAGCTCTTTCCGACTGCCACCATCTCTACAACAAGCTTTTTTAAAGGATCTCTATTGATATTGCAGGCCCATCTGGATCTCATTCAGTAGAAGGGGTAGAGCTGAGCTGTCCATCCTCAAACCCCTGGACACCAGTACCTGCCTTGAAAGCCCAGGGATTTAGAAGAGGCTCATGTGGGGGAGGAAGGGACAATAAATCTGACCACTTTGAGGAGAGGGAGATAGTTAACCACTTGAAATACTATTGAAGCAATCTCTGGGACTGGTTTTGCTCCCTTTAAATAAAATCAGCAACTCGTTCCCCTGCTCACTTTCAAAGTGTACAGTATGGTAGATCAGTGCAGAAGAGACCAAGCCATAGCCATGTGGTAATGCCTGTGGCTGTGTATGCCTGTTCAATCCCATGTGTGCTTTTAATGATCCAGAAGTCATATGAGACCTATCCCATAATTCAGATTATCCCCTCCACCTCTTTATCACATCCATTGACATTGATCAGGGTCCCATTGTGTATCCACTACTCTGCCAACTGAATGCAGAAGCAGGGTTTTGTTTTAAGAGAGCACCACTATTCTTGAATTAGGCAGAGTGATCCTAGCTCTGATGCCAGCTGGGTTTAATGGAGAGATTCATTCATCTCTTAATTCAATCCAAGGAATAGATTCCAGATACAGGCACACCACCTGCAGGAACCAGTGAATCATTGCATCTTTCCTTCTCTAGATACCAGACTTGTTTTGGTTCTAGCCATCAGTGTGTTTGACAGCTGTTTTCCTGAAATAAGAACAACATGATCACCTGATCCAAGAATGAAAATCAATTTCTCTAGTCCTGGGCAGAGCAGAGTTTCCCCTCTGTATGTGTACTGCCCATCAAGGGGGAGATGGATGCCAAGGCTTACATGTCAGAAGTTCTTCTCTCCACCCCACTTCCCCCCGCTCATCTTAGCATAGAATGTGCATCCAGAAATATTTTCATTCAGTGTAAGTCAATGTGGTGGTGATAGACATTTTTTGCATCTAGAAAGCAGTCACCTGCTTTGTGGCCTCTCCATGTACTAGATTCAGAATGTGAGGTGGTGAACAACCTCTTTCAAAGCTTGGCAATGTCTGTGCTGTATATCTTCCTACCTTTTCATAGAATCATAGAATATCAGGGTTGGAAGAGGCCTCAGGAGATCACCTAATCCAACCCCTTGCTCAAAGCAGGACCAATCCCCAATTTTTGCCCCAGATCCCAAATGGCCCCCTCAAGGATTGAACTAACAACCCTGGGTTTAGCAGGCCAATGCTCAAACCACTGAGCTATCCCTCCCCCCCGTTTTCCATTTCCCTAGAACCATACAACAGATAGGAAGGAGAAGCAGCAGTGATACTATTTATGCCTTTTTAGCTAAAGAAGCTGTGGCTTTCTGGCCTAACATAGCATTGAACCATCTGATGTGTCTGTCTCAGAGGACATCTGCTACTGCAAAACCTAATCCTCCACCTGGAATCAGGCAGGTTCAGAATGGATGCTTGGATAAAGTTCATGGACCCTAAGAGAAATCAACAAATAGAACTTAGTCTTTTGGCTGGAGCAAAGTCCATAATTTAACCAAGTGAAACGCAGCCCTGAGTTCTTGCAAGAGGGTTTTAAGCAGGTGTATAAGTATGAGCAAAAGGTCTAGTTCTTGTAGTATAATAATGTCCGTAGGTTCAAGAAAAATGTTTTGCACAAATCCCAACATTAAATGTTTTCTTAGGACAACACCCTTTTTTCCAGTCTCTCAAGGTCATAGAGCATAAGTTTGGACACTCATTCTGCTCCTTACAGCGCTACCTGGACTGAGCCCCTGCAGGAGCTGCTGTTACATTTCCTGTTCCTGAAAGGGCCTCCTGCTAGCTACTATCTTCAATCAGATGACTTTTTTGAAGTTTGGAGCTTTCTTATGTAAGAACCAATATCGTGCTCTTAATGCAAGGATGTAGCCCTTAGAAGTGTCATTATCCGCCTTCCAAAAATAAAGAAATATTCTTGCATCTGTTAAGCATGAAAGTCCAGTCCTTAGGAGCGTTGACAATCTCAGAGTTGAGAAGTCATGAGTCCTGTTTTGAGGTCTGTTAAGCCAAGTTGCAATAGGCTTGTCTCATTAAAGATCATACAGTATTCAGACAAAAAGAGACAGTTGGAGTTTTTCTGCTCTCTCTATACCAGGCACTAAAATGTCTCTTCCACTCACCAAGTCTCAGGCCTGTCCCTGCTACTGCTTTTAGGCACTGTTAACTAAGAGAAGCAAATGCTCTTAACTATATTGACATCTTTCATTACAGGCCCCATCTATTAAAGAAATCAGTGTTTGTGCACACTTGTTAAAAATCTCTTACAGCCACATGGAATTCTAATGCACTTGTACTGGCCAGTAGAACCAGGACAACCTTATTAGTCATGCTTTCTAGTGCTTTTATCTCAAAGAACGAGTTTATTTGTTAGCCCTATCTGCACCAACCAGCCAACTTGCATTAAAACCTCATTGTGTCTCTCAACTTCATGCTGCAGTGAAGACAGAGTTAGGCAATCACAAGTTAGTCATCTCACTTTTGTCTAGCTCATTAGAGTGTGACCCCTGCTGCAGAACAGCAGTTGAGTTCTTCACACTTATTGTCATACCACATATCCAGTCATGAGAAACTCAGAAATTTCTGGGTGCACGTTACATTGTTCATAGTATCATAACCTTGTGCTGAGGAACACTTTTTCTGCCCACTGGGGATTGTGGGCAGAAACTATAAACCTGAGAAATTCATGTTGTGGCAGGACACACGCAGGTGTATTGTAAAGTATGAATCTTGCTTGCCCTCAGAACAGAACCAGCAGCTGCTGCTGATGGCCATCTTACTTATAGTATGCTTCAGCCACTGAGATGGTGGCACGTGTTTCAGAGGTGGCTTTTTACCCCAAGAAGACAGTGGTGGTTTGCAGTTAGAAGCAAGACAAAAGGTCAGTGCCACACAGAGATGGAGGCATGGACCCAGCTGATGCTGTCTTTCATGGCAGACTCTTCCCTATTCAGACTGCCACTTCTGGACCAGTACCACAAGTGTAGAGTGGTGGGGCTATATCATAATGGAAATGTGGGGTGACCAGCAGTTGGCCCAAAACTTTTTTTATGAAGGAAGTAATGTTCGTGGAGTAGTGTGAGAAGCTCACTCCTTGAGTGCCACCATAACTTCCAGTTGAAAGGGAGTAACTGTCCAAAAATATGTTGCTATCACCTTGTGAAAACTGGCAACCCTAGATTGTTACACATCTGTGATAATCTGTTCAGGGTTGGCAAATCCGAAGTTATCACAGTGGTCATGGAGATTTGTAAGGCAATTATTGCTTTACTGCAATCCAGAGAGATTGAATTAGGAAGTATCTCCAAAATAATTGTGGAGTTTAATTGAAGTGAGTACATTATCTGGAAAGGATATTGCTATTCCATTTTGCAACCCTAGTGGTTCACCATGGTAGATCTGTGGACACCTACATTTGATGAGTGCATGATGCCAGGGTATTTCAGAGGTCTGAGCTATTTCAGCAGGCAAGTTTTATTCCATCCTCGTGACAGGCATCAAGTGGTTGTCCATGCCAACTGTGATTTTTAGACAATCCAGCCTACCCTCTGTTGCCATAGGTGGTGATGACTTCTCCTGATTTCTACCAGCCTGGCAGAAGACAATATAACTACACACTGAGCAAGAGCAGGATGGTGGTGCTGCTTAAGATTTGTTTGGACGGTAGCATGTATCATGCCATGTGATTATGATGTGCTTTACCATATATGTGGGGATAAGGAGGAATATTTTGGGACAATGGGATGCTTACAGACATCCACCTTGTGCTGATGGAGGGTCCATTACAGCAAAGGTGCTACCGGGTGCTTTGTATGTCCATGGAGCTAACGGGGATTAATGCCACACCTTGCACCGGAGGGTGAAATTAAATGTAGTCTTGTATGAAATAAATGTAGTGGACTTGTCATTTCTGGTTGTGTACTGTTAGCCATTGTAATTCCAGACCTCAGTATGGGACCAGATAAAGCTTTATAGAAGGTAAACATATTTGGGCAGCTCAACTGCCATTACAGTATTGAAAAGGTGTGCAAAACAGAACCAGCCAAATCGAAACCAGCAACAATTACCTGCAAAGATATCACAGTACAAAACATTCTAAACATCAAAGAGCAAAATAAACTGAAATGTTGATAGGCAGCGTAATATGTCATTGGGATATCTGTCCCTTTTCCCATATTGGAATAGGGATGCAGTGCAGCAGATACTGCTGATGGAGCATGTTCCCATAGCTTACTGACTGATTTCCTCCCTACCCCCACCCCACCCCTCCAGCTAGAGTTGTCCATAGGGCTGGGCATAGGTGGTCTGGGGGTTTAGGCAGCAGAACTTGAGGCCAACTGACTCGTGATCCCTAAACATCTCTGAGATGTCCCTCTGAAATGTCATGTCTCACTCCCTCATCTCCCAGTCATACCAAAGATACTCCACCATCATATCCCTTTCATCTTTGGATTGCTTCTTCAATGCCAGGTCCTCCCTTTGCTTTGCAGCTTGCTCTAGGTCCACTTGCCAGTTCCTGAGCTTCATTTCATAGTGCTAGTCTGACAGAGCAGTCATTCTGCATCTCCAACAGCAAGTCATCCCTGGGCCTCTGTCACTTGGCCCTCAGATTCTGCAGACAGGCTCACAGCTTTTGGCATCCTCCCTTCCCTCCTACATTTGAGAGTGACTCAGAGGTTCCTGATAAAGAAAAAAGTCTGTGAGTGTCCTTGAGTCCTACTATGATTTTATACCCTTTATATGTAGCTGGAAATAACAAAAAAATGCAACTTTTGATCTCCAATGCCATTCCTTTTGCTGCCTCATGTGCCTGTTTAAAGCATGTTCTCAGGAAAAGAATAGTGTGCTTCCATAAATTTCCACTTTAATAGGGAGATGTTTTAAAGGTGAGGCAGCCAGTCTGAGTGAAACAACAGCATTGGCGATTATTTCAAACTTATTGCAGGCTGATATGGTCATGTTGGAAATTCCAGCCTGGAGGAGAGAGCAGTTATTTCAGGCCTCAGAGCAGAGACCTGGTTATTCAAGGGAAATATTTCTGCACTTTTGTACCAGATGAACTGAAAAATAACGATTGAAGGGGTTTGTGAATTACAGAGAAGGCAGAGGGAAGCTTACCTTGTCCAGAAATCTAGTAGCCCACTTGGAATTTCTACTGTGTGAATACTTTACTATTTCTTACAAATGGACCAAAATAAGATCTGCAATTAACTGGCTGCTACACCAGTGAGAGGATAATACCACATGGTGTCTTTAAGGACTGCTCAAGCAAGCTATATTTTGTCAGGGCTATGGCTGCAATGCTTTTAGTCTTTTGAACACTTGCACTTTTAGTCTTTTGAACACTTCTATTAATAAATTGGTAATGCTATAAGGCACTGTAAACTGCTCCTTTACAAAAAAAATTTTTCTTTCTAGCTTATTGAACAGTGTGGTCTGTTAGGAGAAAAGAGGAGAGATAGTGGGAGATGGAGGGATGCAGGTAACAATACTGGATCCATCTGCAATTAATGCAAGATTGGGATTAAAGGCTAAAACCCACTCAGATATTTCTGTTGTTGTTATAAAGGATATTATGAAATATCTGTGTCCCTGTCTTACCCAGCTGAAATGCTGTGTTCTCTTCTGGTTTGTTAGCTAAGTTAATTGACATGGTAATTAAAATGCTCAAAGCCACCGGAGCTTTGTCTACACTAGGTTCTCCCACTGCTGTTAACAGTGGATGAGCTGATTTGATGGAAGCATAGACAGATTATTATTAATTAAATTCTTTGTAGAGTGGGTGGGGTCACCCCAATCTCCCTCTTTTCCTTCTTATTCCCTGTGGCCAATCAGAGCTCCCTGTGTGGTTTTTCTTGCATTCTTTTCAGAATACTTAGCTCTCTACCTTCCTTGTAGACAGTAAGCTGTTGTTTAGTACTCAATAGATAGGGTTTATTTTCTTTTGTTTTCTTTCAGATTTTAGTTCAGTGTTAGGCACTAGTGACATGCAGCGCTTGCCAGACTTCAAGCACTGCCTATTGCCTGGGGTATCTATCCCAAAATAGTGACCCCGACCCCCCCCCCCACACACACACCCTGCCTTTTGTTCCTCAGCAAGGGGCACATCAAGGAGAAATGCAGCATCTACCATTCTGTCCAGAAAAGAACGCAGATTACCAGAGAGCTTCGTCTCAAAGTAGTACCTCGTGGAGCAGGCAATGAGGCCCAACTCAGACCCAGGACCTTATGGCAAGTGCCCTGTCTCCTATGCTCAGTACGTTATAGTGGCTCCTGTTGTGTCTGACAGACCCCAGATTCAGACTGTTCTCCACAGAGAAAGAGGGGTCAATCTTCCTCTCTGGGACCTCCTAGAAAAAGGACCTACAAAACAGACCAGAGCCATTCAAAGCTGAAGAAGGACTCTTCTTCTTCAAGAAGGGATGTGAAACAGCATCAGGACTCTTCAGGTACTCATGGTAGAGCTGGGTCATCAACCCATATTACCCCTGTACTGTGATGAAAAATACCAGTACTGTACTGTCAACTCCAGTACTGTCTGCAGGATGGCCATTGAGTCTGGTACCAGTGGACACTATCTCTGCACCAGCTTTATCAGTACTTACGATCCTGCAAGTTTTTGAGGTAGCAAAGGATTTGCTGTGCCTTTCAGTCCTCTCCTGTGGTGCAGGACTCCATTTTGCTGATGATGCCTCCCACTGGTCCAGGCCTGTTGCAGTCCTGGGCTTCTGCTCAGGGACTGTTAGTGGTAACAATGCCCAGAACCGACTAAGAAATTTGGCCCCAGTACCACCTGGAGCGATTTGGCCCCAGTACCACCCTCAGCACCAGTGTACACCATGCCAACTTCAGCTGAGTCCCCAGCCTCGGTATCAGTTGTATTACTTCTTTTGGCCCCTGCAGCTTCTGTATTATGACGTTCATTGGAAGGCATCCTGTCTATGGGCTGTTCTTCAGCACCGACTGAGGGTTTTCCCAACATGGATGTATGACGACTGACCATCAATGTCTCTGTAGTACCAACAACTTTGTACTGACCTCAGTGTCTGTTCAATGCGCTATGGATAAGTTCGGTCACCCAATGGCCCCATCAGCCTTGGCACCTCTGATGCCCACTGACTGTTTGGATGATTTTTTGCAATCTTGTTCAGAGTTCTCCAGTACTTCACTGTCCCCTCTTAAGCACAGATGGTCTAGCAACTCCTCTAGGCCACCTCCAGAGGGAGAGCACTGGTACCAAGACTGGAGCCAACCAGATGGTAGAGACAGATCATTGTGTCCTAGTACTTACCGGCTGCCCAGGCCTTATGCTCTTCCCCAATGGCCTTTTTGGAATCCCTGGACTGTTTCTCAATTTCCCCCAGGCACCACTCACAGACTCAGTTGAATGGAAGGTCATCAGACTGCCAGCAAAACAGCTTTTAGAGCATCTTACATTGGAAACACATGGAGATACTGTTCCTCTTGAGCAGCCAATGCTTCAAAAGGGCCAGTTGTGGGAGGAGCTAGTTCCCCATCAGGAGGATCCTATAGCTCCAGTTCATGTGTCCTCCTCCTCGCTTGACAACTCACTGATACCAGAGTCGTCTTCTCCAGTCCTAGAGAACTTTGTCTTCTCAAGACCTGCTGAGGAGAATGGTAGTGGCGTTAGGCATACAAGTTGAGCTTGCTAGAGAGAATACTGACAAACATTTGGCAGTCTGCAGGCAGTTACCCCAGGATAATTAATTCTCAATTAATTATGCTCTTCTAGAGCTGTCAGAGGCACTTTTTCAGTGCTACTTTAAGGCACATGCCAGCCTCCTTAGCTCCTCCAGCTAAGTGCACAGACAAATGTTATGTGCCAAAGTAGAGAGTTTAGTGCTTTTCATAGAATGATAGCATCATAGAACTGGAAGGGAACTCGAGAAGTCATCTAGTTCAGTCCCCTGCACTCATGGCAGTACTAAGTATTATCTAGACCATCCCTGACAGGTGTTTGTCTAACCTGCTCTTAAAAATCTCCAATGACAGAGATTCCACAACCTCTCTAGGCAATTTATTCCAGTGCTTAACCATCCTCACAGTTAGGAAGTTTTTCCTAATGTCCAACCTAAATTGCAGCAAGGGCGGTTTAAGTCCATTGCTTCTTGTCCTATTTTATTCCCATCCTGCCCCTAACTCCCTGGTGGTTACTGTTGCTAAGGAAAGGTCACATCAAGGGAGATTTAAATCAGCCCCCAAAGAAAAAGAGCCCAAGAGATTTGATCTGTTTGGGAGAAAGATTCATTCCACCTTCTCTTTCCAGATGCATATAGCTAACCAGCAGGCCCTGTTAGCCAAATATGATTTTGTAAACTGGGATGCAATGTCCAAATTTACTGAAACTTCCAGAAGATGCAGAGGATGAGTTCAAGACTTTCCTGATGGAAGGTCGCATTGTAGCCAAGACATTCCTCCAGTCTGCGCTTGACATGGTGGACACTTCTTCTCGGGAGATGGTTTCTGCAATAACAATGAGCACCTCCTGGTTACAGAACTCAGGGCTGGCCTTACCATGAGGCGAACTGAGGCGGCCGCCTCAGATGCCAGATTGTGCGGGGGCACCACTAGGACCCAGAGTGTAGAAAATTGTGTCTGCAGCTGGTGCATATGTATTCTCTCTGCTCTAGATGCACAGAGATGGTGGAGTGCTGTGCTGGAGGAAGGAGGGCACAAGAGACATAACAGGCAGGCAGGAGAAAAGGTGAGAGGGAATAATAGAAAGTAGCAGGAGCTGCAGGGAGAGAGAGGAGGAGGAGCCTCTTATGTACCTCTCTAGCACCCCCAGGAGCCTGGACTGATTAACACCAGCTTCTCAGGGAGCTTCCTGTTTCCTGCTGCTTCCCTGAACCCACTTGAGGAGAACAGGCAGTCAACTGAAGTAGTAGGAGCCAGTTAGGCCTTTAAGACGCTGATATCTTCCCTTCTTTACCCAGAGGCCTGCCTGACCTCAAGGGCTGCCCTTCCACTCCTCATAACCCCAACAAGGCTGGGCCCAGGATCAGCCCCCCTCCTGCGGTCGGGGTTACGATAAGTCTGGCCTGCAAGGCCTCTTGCCTGGGGGTGTCTCCCTGCACTGGGCCAACTGCCCAGTGTCCCCCCTTGCAGTCCCCAACTGCTCACACACCTGGCTCCGGACTGCTCCAGCTCCACTCTGCCTCAGCACTGATGCTGCTCTGCCTCCAGCCCCCTGGGCTGCTTCTCTGGCCTCTCTGGCTCTGGTTGCTGTAGTTCTCCTCCCAGCACAGATCTGATCTCTGGGCTGTTTCTGTGGCTCTGCTCCCAGCACTGACCTGCTCCCTGGACTGCTTCTCTGGCCAGCACAGCTCTGCACCCCAGCTCAACTCAGGCTCCTGCTCTCTCCTTAGCTCAGCCCCACTCTGTTCCAGGCAATTCCAGCTCCCAGGGAGGATGGCCTCCTGATCCTTGATTGGCCTGCCTGCCCTGTCAATCAGGCTGACCTGGAGCATTGACCTCTCCCCATTGCTCCAGGGACTGTCAGTCTCAGGGTCCTGATTTCCCATCGACCCTTCCCCTTTCTTTTGGTACTAGCTAGCCAACCAAAACACCCCCACTGAGTTTTAGTAAGGGGCCAACAGTCCCCTTACATATGTTTTAAACCTGCTGCCCATTAATTTAATTGGGTGACCCCACTGCTTGTGTTATATGATAGGGTAAATAACACTTCCTTAATCACTTTCTCCATACCATTCATGATTTTATAGACCTCTAACGTAACCCTCCTCAGTAGTCTCTTGTCTAACCTCTAACTCAGTCTTTTTAATCTCTCCTCCATATGTAGGAGAGAGATTTTTTTTAATCTCTCCTCTCAATCCATAACCCTAATAATTTTTGTTGCCCTTCTATGTACCTCTTCCAATGGTAATATCTTTTTTGAGATGGTACAACCAAGACTGCATGCAGTTTTCAAGGTGAGGGGTGTTCCATGGATTTCTAGAGTGCATTATGATATTTTCTGTCTTATTATCTATCCCTTTCCTAATGGTTCCTAATAGTTGTTAGATTTTTGTCTGCTACTGCACATTAAGATGTTTTCAGAGAACTATCCACAATGACTCCAAGATCTTTCCTCAGTGGTAACAGCTAGTTTAAAACAGCTAATTTTGTATGTATGGTTGGGATTATGTTTTCCAATGTGCATTACCTTGCATTTATCAACATTAAATTTCATCTGCCAATTTGTTGCCCAGTCATCCAATTTAGTGAGATCCCTTTAACTCTTCACAGTCAGCTTTAGACTTGACTATTGAATAATTTTGTATAATCTGTAAACTTTGACACCTCACTGTTGACCTCCTTTTCTACATCATCTATGAATATTGAACACCACAGATCCTTGGGGGACCCTACTATTTACCTCTCTCCATTATGAAAACTGACCATTTATTTCTACCTTTTGTTTCCTAGCTTTTAAACAGTTACCAATGTAGAAAAGGCAGAAATGTTCAAAGGATATATCTGGTCTGTATTCGGAACACAGGAGGCGGTATCTATCCTATATGAAGTTGTGGATGGAGCAGAAAGGTTAACATCTGTAACAAAGGAGGATGCAAGCCAGCATCTGTCAAAATTAAATATTTTCAAAAAAAAAAAAAAAAAAGGGCTGCGTAACTTGTACCCAAGAGGGTAGAGCTGAAGAACTCTTATCCACTAATGTTAATTTTTAACAAATCTTAGAAAACTGTGGAAATTCCCTGGGCTCCCAGCAGCCACTGACCTACTCTGCCCTGCACATGGGTAGCACATGAATGCCCCCCTCAGGGAAGCTAGCCCCTCCCCACCCCTACCCCACATCCTCTCACCTGCCAGAGCCCTGAGTCCCCCCCCACCCGCTCACCATGGCCAGAGGAGCTCCAGCCAAACCGTACCAACCCCTGGGCTGCCGGACAGCCCTGAGCACCAGCCCAAGTGCCCACCAGCCCAGCCCCCAAACCACTAGCCAGCCACCCCTGAGCCACCCCCTGGCCCTAGGTACCCCAGGCTACCCTTGGCCACTGACTGGCCAAAGCAGCCAGCCAGCTGAGCCACAGCTCCAGGCTGCCAGCCTGAGCTGAGCCCCCTCCGGCTTCAGGGAAGAGGGGGAGCTAGGGCAGGGCCACAGCCTGGGTTAGGGAAGATTTAGTTTCCCCTAACCTATGATACCCATTGCCCATGGCACTGCAGCTCCTTTTTATTTGAGCCTACCGGGCCCAGATTGGTTACTCCCTGCAACTCCTCCCTGATTGGCTGTGCTTCATGCAGCCTCTCTGGGACATTCAGAGGACTAACCTCCATTGCTCCTTCCAGGGCAGGGCATAATTAAGCCCTTCTGTGCCTGTGTGGGGCAGCCACCCCATCACACGGCCAAAAGTCATTGGGCTCAATATAGGGATATCTAGATGAAATGTAATGGCCTGTGTTACACATGCAGTCAGACTAGATGATCTAATGGTCCCTTCCGGCCCTGAACTCTATGAAATCTATTAAACATGTTGTTTGGTGAAAGGGGGCTCTTTTGTCTCTCTGGCATTCCCAATGCACAAGTGCAGTTACCCAGAAACACTACAAACAACTCAATTTCCTTAAGGCAAGTATCAATGATTTCAGCAGTTGGTGATGAGAAACCCAAAAAAATATTTCTGTGACTTGAGGGCAAACATTCCATGCTTCCTAGGGAGGGTTTTTCTTTTTTACCTCTCCCAGCAAATGCTGAGGCTGTGTCACAGCCTGTTAAAGCATGAAAAACTAGGAGCGCTTTTGCCATTTCTTTGCCTAGCCTTGGAGCACAGAATCTTCAGTTTAATCCCAGAATCAAAAGTAATCCGAAACTCATTAAAATTCAATTTATTCACAACAATCACTGAAGCAAGGCCTTGATCCTGCAATGTGAGCCACAAAGGTATATCCTGTTATGCCTAAGATTGTTTATAATTGGAGTTATTTATTATGAGGGTTTGGGAGGGGTACATATATAGTAGAAAATAAGAAGGGGGAATAGGAGATGGAAGAGAAAGAAAGGTGATGTGTGGGGCAGAATTTATGAATACATTAAAAAAAAAAAAGCTATGCACCACTTGTTAAAATATTAGTATGTGATAATGTAATTAAAGACTATCATAATACATACAAACAATGAGGCAAATTAAGGTTGCACAGACAAACTTAATTCTGGCATTTCCTTACTTCTGAGTGCTTCTCTTTGCAGCCTTACTATTCTTGTAATTTAGGGAGTTTTGTTTGTTTTTAAAACCTTAGGGAATTACATTAAAAAACAAATATTGGAAATATAAAAATTTCGTCCCATGGAACCATGTTGTGGCTCAACTTGGTTAGCACCAGGATTGGGATCTTTAGATCCAGAGCACAGCCTTCTACTGCCTTGAGCTACCAGCGTAACTGGCAGCATTAGAGGTCTGTTCTCTTCTATATTACCTGCCGCTAGAGGAGGGGAGGGAGGATGAGATGCATACTTTGTCAGTGGGTTTCACAGCTATTTGCTAGACTGAAAAGGAATATTGAGACTCGGGAATGATGGGATCAAGTCCAGGTTCTGTAGGAGAGCATTTTCTAGTGGTTACAGACCTTTCTGCTCTGACCTGACCCCTTCAGTTCTCCCCTCTTCTCAGCTCCTGTCCTCGTCATTCCACTGTTGATATTCTTCCCCAGTTCCTGCCTATCCCGTCCCTCAACTCTTGCCCAGTCCCTCCCTCCCCCACTCCTATCTTCCCTCTGGCTCCTGCCTATGTTTTTCCGCACTCCTATCCTCCCTCTTCTCTGGCTCCTGCCCCCCCTCTGTTCCTGTTCCCCACCTCTTAGCTCCTGCTTCTAACACCCTACACCACCAGGCTCCTATCCCCTGAGCTCCTGGCCCTGTACCTTTTGCCCCTTATTTCCCCCTTCCCCACATTCCTTACACCTCAGCATTTGTTAGTCTCTACGGTGCCACAAGTACTCCTTTTCTTCTCTCAGCATTTGAGTCATCTGTTTCTTCCTTCTGCACATTCCCTGGGCATCAGCAAGGAGAGCACTGAGAGCATATGAGTGGTCTTGCTCTCAGTTCCAGCAGTACAGTGGCCCCTGGCAGCAACAAGGGGAGCATTGCAGGGGAAGTCCTGCTCAGCCCCTGCAGTGCTAGTCTAGGGCATGTTCAGTGAGTCTATAGCTCATCCAGTGGGCAGGAAGGAGCCATGTGAGGGAATGGAGTATACCCAGTGCAGACAGAAGCTTTGGTGTATTTAGCTACCAAACTCTAAGAAATCTCCACTGAGTTTGTGTGAACCATGATTTTTTTCCCCCAGAAAGTTATAAGTTGGCAATAGAGCTCGTCAGTGAAATGGTTGTAAGAATTTTTTTAACATGGGCAAAAATGCATTTTCCCCTAAGCTCATTCTTAGATCAGGATGAACCATTTTAGATGAAACATTCCAGAATAATTCAGCCTGAGGGAGATGCCCAGCATGGAAATTTTCAGCCCAAATGCTTTAACTTTGGTGCAGTTATCAACAACTGAACACAGCATTCTTATAAGGGCAACTTTAACTGATGAGCATTACTTCATGCGCCATCTATAATTATTTGATAGGAAATCATAGTTCTGTCTAGTAAAATTATTTTAATGGTACATGTAAATCAAAACCCAGTTGAATGTACTGACTTGAAAGAAATAGTTCACAAGAAAGTTCCAACAAAACAATTCACATGTAGCAAGAAACTTCTAATTTATTTGAAGTAGCATTAATACTAAAATACTGACAAAATTATGTTGCATATTGCCTTGTATTTTAATGGGGACAACTATATACTGGGAGTATAACTGCTGAGTACAAGTATAGTAGGACAGAGCAGCTGTAGGACTAAATTGTCTGTTAAAACTTCATTGCTTCTATGCAAAGAAAGATTTGCTCAATCCATCTGAACAGTGCACGCCTTCCCATCACACAAATGGAGATATATTGTACTCCGTTAGTATTAAAGCTGTCAGAGCTTTCGCAGGAATTAGCTAAAACAGAGATATCAGAAGCAAAGCAGATGTACCAGCTGAACTGTATAGCTTTCAGACATGTCCCTTGATCACAAACATACAGATACCAATGAGAAAATAGAAGCAGATTTCAGAAATCCAGAAAGCAATTTCCATAATTCTTTTTGGAGCCTGTCATTAGATGTATGAAGAAAACAATCATACTGTCCCAGCAGAGTAAACATATTTGAGTAACCTTCCTCTCAACCCAAACAATGGAAAGAATCATGTATTTAGAATATTGAGAAACATAACTATAGGATGACATATTGTATCTTTTTCAAGCTGTATTCCACACCAAAAAGCAAGCAGTATGTCTAGCAGTTTAGTAAGGAGCCAATAATGAGAATTTGCCATTGGTTTATCCAAGGCACTGTGTGACCTCCAACCAGTCACTTAACCTTCTTTTTTTTCAATCTGCTCAGCTGGAAAAATGAGTTAAACCAGGACCTTCCTGAAAGCCAGATGTTACAGATCGTTTAGCTTCCCTCCCTGGATAAACTAATTACAAGAGCCTAATTATCAATGTATGAAGTAATGTTGCTCCACAAAACACACCTTTGCATGCAAAGCTATGATGCAATGTGTCTCTTTATAATATAAAAAAAATCAACAGGTTTAAAGCTTGACATCTCACACGTAGTGTTGTCTTTCCTTTTTAAATGCCAATGAGATTTTTTTTCATATTTCTGCGTGTTTTAAAAGCTCTGCCGGTATTAGAATTCCTTTATTGTGGAACTGCAATGGGTCTAAACTTTGAAACAAAAATTATATACAGACAGTAACAAAGAATCAGTGAAAAGGGAAAGAAGTAGAAACGTTTTACTGCTACTTAAAACACTTTCGGGATCCTCGTTTTCTGATCCTTTAAAAAATGCTTTTATGTGATATTTGTTTTATGTATTGATTTTGTATATAATTAGGGAGTGAAATTTGCACGCTAGCAGATCCACGCACATGAATCCAAATTCCAGGTGCCACCTTTTCCAAGGAGCATGTGTGCAGCAGTCAGAATGCACCTGAAATTTCGCAAAAAGAACAGGAGTACTTGTGGCACCTTAGAGACTAACCAATTTATTTGAGCATAAGCTTTGGTGAGCTACAGCTCACTTCATCGGATGCATACTGTGGAAAGTGAAGCGAGCTGTAGCTCACCAAAGCTTATGCTCAAATAAATTGGTTAGTCTCTAAGGTGCCACAAGTACTCCTTTTCTTTTTGCGAATACAGACTAACACGGCTGTTACTCTGAAACCTGTCACCTGAAATTTGACCATCATGATCTACCTCTCACTGATTGTCCATGGCACTTAAATAATCACGCACCTGGATCCAGGTGTTTTCTCCTCACTTGTCCCTAAGCGTAGCAGGATCCAGGTGTTTTGTAAGGGGGAATCGTCCTCCGCACCCCCGCAAGGATTATGCCTGAGGCTGGATCTGTCCTGGTGAAGAAAGTTTTCCTGCTGCTCGGTTCAAGAATATCCATGGAGATAAACTTTGTACTTTGTACTAGAATCAGTCAAGTCAGGGCAAGATCCGTTCAAACCAATTTCCCGGCCCAACCTGGGAATCAGAAATATTTCAGAACAATGGAGAGGCCACGTGTGTGAAGGCGGAGGTGACGGCGGGGGGGGGCTATATCAAAAGAGACGCGACTCCAGAAGCCCATCGCTTGGCTACCCCATCTTCTAGGGGCCAGGCGGTCTGTCGGGCGTTATTAGCCTGCATCCCGAAGCCATCAGAGCTCTGAGGCCAGGGAAACGCACCAGCCCCCCGCCCAGGCCCGCCGCTTTGCAATCGCCTTTCACCTCCGCCCCCCCGCGGCGCGCCGAGAGCTGCCCGGGGAGGTGGCAGCTGGAGCTCGGCTGCCTGCGGAGAAGGCAGCGGCCGGGTCCCGCTTAGCGCCCACCCGCCAGTTGCGTTGCGGGGCCACGGGCCGCTCCCCAGCGCGGGTGCCCGGGGCAGGGGGCGGGCGCGGGCCGGCAGCGCGCAGCAAGCGCCGGGAAGGAGGGAAACACCTGGAGGCGCCGGAGCCTCCGCCCCACCCACTGCGCGCAGCGGGCACCGGAGCAGCCGCGGCCGCCTCCCGCCCCGCTGGCAGCCCGCGCCGCCTCCGCCTCCCCGCAGCGCGGCGTCAGGTGCGGCGGAGCGGCCAGCGCGCCTGTGCGGCGGCCACCCGGAGCGCAGCGGGGCCGCAGCCGGGAGCAGGAGCCGCGCTCGCCGCCGGCCGAGTGAGAAGATGGCGGAGCCGGGGGCTGCGCGTACCTCCCCCCCGCAGCCGCGGGCGCCAGGTGAGCGACAGGCCGGGGCAGCGGGGCTGGCGGCTGCGGGCGTGGGGGGACGCCCCTTCCCGCGGGGGCAGGGAGCGACCCCTCCAGCGGTGTCCGGAGCCGCTCGCTCTCCAGCTGGAGCAGCCCCGAGGCTTGGGGGGCGCCAGCGGAGCCTCCTTCGCTAGCATTAAAATGACAAAGACGGGGGCAGGTGCCCCCGTAATTCCCGGGGGCAGGGTCGCAAATAACCAGCGGGTGCGGAGGAGGGGAGCGCAAGGCCTTCGCAAGGGACTCCTGCTCCTGTGCCCGGGGGCCCTGGGCTCGGGGGCGGCGCACGCTGGTGGGCAGTAGTCGCTCGTGGAGGGGCAGGGCGCGTAGTGCTCATCCTGGGGCTGATGGCTGCATGTGGGGAGACTTCCGCATCCAGGCACCAGTCAGAGAATTTGGAGAGTTTCCTCTATCCTAGGAACACGCGGCCGGCTGTAAATAATGCCAGGGAAGGATTAGAAGGACCTGTGAATCCCTGCATCTGTGGGAGAGAGTATCCGTAACAGCTACAGGAGAAAGCTGTTAATGTTGAATGGTTTGCTCTTCCCTGGGGATGTCAAACATGATTTGGTTCAGCAGTATCAGAAAGGGAGTATGTGTTATCTGAGAGTAAATCTGCACAGAGCTCTGCTACTGTTAGACTGGTATAGTTCCGATTCACGCCCCTTGGCTTGCTTATTTTCATTTTAAAACTGTTTTCTTTGTGGTATAGTAAATATTTGCCACGAGGAAGTTTTTAGGTGTCTTTAAACCTGTTGGGCTGGTCTTGCATGACAGATGCATGTTAATTTCTTAACCACTAAATGTGTTGCCAGCGATGGAATGAGCTTTATTTTAGCCTAAAGTAAGGATCGAGGACAGAACATCTAAACACAATTTCCTACGGTGTCTGGGCCTGTCTATACTGGTAGGCCAAACCATGGAATAAACTGGTTAAGCTGGTATCGAGCTTGAACAATCAGTTTAGTTCTCAGTCCTATATAGGCACAGATTCTAAAGGGCTCTCCTTTCCTGCTTCATTCTAAATAACCACATTGTAAGCTTCTTGGGGCAAGGACTTTTTTTTGCTATATGTTTGTACAGCACGCAACACAATGGAGCTCTGATTCTAATTGGAATCTCTCAGTGCTCCCAAAATATAAATAATAATTACGTTAGAACATATTCAAATGAAGCGAGCTGTAGCTCACGAAAGCTTATGCTCACATAAATTTGTTAGTCTCTATGGTGCCACAAGTACTCCTTTTCTTTTTGTGGATACAGACTAACACGGCTGCTACTCTGAAACCAGTATTTACTTTGTGAAGTCAAGCATTTGAACATTAGGAAATACTAGAACTAAGGTTGCCTGTGAAACCTTATTCTTTCCCCTGCTTGTATGTGTGGGTGCATTATGATAGACACCTTAATGACCTGATTGCATACTATTTTTTCCACATGACCTCTGCTTCAGTCAGTGCACAGGAGGGATAATGCTCAGGGAGCTATTCAGTATATTTTTATCTCCATTATCCAATACGTGACCCTTTCGCGTCATGTAAAACCATGTACTGAATACAGAATTATTAATTTACTCATGGTGCTCATAAGCTGTAGTACCTGAGTGCCTCGCAAATGCTAATAAGTTTATTTTCACAATTTCTTGGAGAGATAAGAGTATTGTTAACCCTATTTTACAGGTGGGGAAAACTGAGACAAAGACAGTGAGCAGCCACAGCTCAGTTGCTCTTCAGAGTGTTTAGCATTTCTGATCATCCAGCCCTTGGTATCTCAAGTTGGGCCCCTAGAAAATGAGAGCGAAACTAATAGTGACCATGTACCAAAATTCCAATTCAAGTAACTTGCCTAGCATCACGTAGGAAGTTTCTGGTAGAGGGAAGGACGGAAGTGAGGTCTGTGTAACAGTCACCTGTCTTAACCACAAGACCATCTTTTATCTTTTTGCATTCCCTATTTTATTCTCTATGCACCTTCCAACTGCTAGAAAAATGAGGGAGGGTCCTATAGATAAATCTCATTGACTATACAACTTCTCAGTACCATCCATTCTCTGTCCTGTCCTGTGGAAATAGTCATATGTTATCATGTGATCAGTCTGTGTCACAATGAATCTGCACAAGAATGAAGCTTGCATGGGCAATTGTAATTGCTGATCATGCATCATCAGGATTTGAATCCTGAATTTTAAGTACTTCAACACAGAGTGCTATTCCTTCAACTACAGGACTAAATGTATTAGTTGGTAGCAGAAGACTGTTACCCTGTTTGAACCTTCCACTAAAAGAAGTTGCATAATACACTGAAAAATAGTGGGTTACATATGCATGAGTAGCCCCATTCTACAGACAGAATAGAAAATAAAGGTATGCAGTGTGGCTAATTGGATGAGATTTGGGTCTGCTGTAGTGGAGAGCTGGGATATATTGCTCGTCCCAGTTTAATAGTTGTGAAGGGTACACAATTACTAAAGCACTCAGCAACAGAGTTTAGAACTCATGCTCTTCTGGTACACATTATTATTATTATTTGAATTTATCTTCTCCTGGGGTTCTCATCCCAACATGGGAGGTATGTGGGTGCGGAAGAATAATATCTGCCCTCTGTGATACCCCTAGAGGTGGGCAATAGGCCACTGGGGCCATGTGTTGGGCCCAGGTGATAGTTGCAACTCAGCCTGGATCTTCCCATCCCTTCCTCTGGTACTATAGCTGCTCTGGCAGCAACTTGGCAGAGTTTCTGTTTGCAGGGATTTCCAGTGCAATGTATGCTGCTATGGCAATAGCTGTGGGGTCCCAGCCTTAGAATGTTCATGGTGTTTTTGCATGCTGCCAAAATCACGCAGTAACAACACAAGCCATGGTAGGGAAATAGCTATTTTCAACAGTTCATATTCATCTACATCTGAGCAGAATTTCATGGTGCTAGTAAACTGCACTTTCCTCTTGCCAAAACCCTGCTACAAATAATAAAGGTGATAGAGCTCAAGAAAGATGACAATCTTTTATAATGGAAGGTGTTAGGTAAACTAAATATTGGGGTCACTGCCAGTTCTCCGTCTAATAATAATAATTAATAATGAGGAATAAATACCAAATGTCAAGCTTCTGAGTTCCAGATCTCTCATCTTCCATTTCACTGCTCTGTGAAGCGTGCTTAGATCTGTCCTGGAAACCTAAGAAGAGCTCAGTATTTCTGGTTATTTTTCGGGGAAGTGTTTTTTTCTTTTCTCACAGAAAAGCTTGGTCAAAATTAAGAGGATTTAAGAAAAAGGTACATATGGTGCCTAGTTAGGTAGAAAATATAAACAGAGTGAAAATATAAGGAGCAAATTCTTACATATTCCTTCAGATTTTTTTTTCCTGCTGTGATGACAGCATTCACTCAGCTGATTTCTATAACATTTTTCAGTGTGTAGCACAGTATGTTAATGTTTTATAATTTCTTTTATGTGAGAAATTAATATTGTTTTCCCAAGGTGTTAATTTGAGGGCCTGCTTTTATATGGTATAACTATTTCATAACCATCAATTTTATTTCAGAATAGTGTAATGCATTCTGTAGTTACATAAGTAATGGCTCAGAGGCATTACCAGTTAAAATTATTTTTGTATTTTGTAGAATGAAGTGAGGAACAGTATCTTTCCTCTTTGAACTGCAAAAATGTGGTGGGAGGGGGGAGAAGAGTTGTTGCTTGAATGTCATAAGCTATTAAAAATGTAGCAGTGACAAATCTGAACTTTAGGGCGTTAGAAAGCAGTCTTGATACCATACATAATATACATATTTCAGTCTGCATTATTGGGTTTTCATACACATATATGCAAAATACATGAGGGTTAACTTAGATATTTGATATTCTTTTTTTCATGTGGACTGAAGGGGTTTACATGTATGTCATGTAAATAAAACTATGTATACTGCCCGTTGAAATCTTAAGATTTTTATAGTAAGCACTTTTTATTATGTATTAAAACAATTATACTTTTCTTAGCAATTTTTTTAACTTTAGGTTTATTTATAGCTTAACCTAGTAAAAGAAGTTTTGAATATCTTGTTCATACTCTTCAGTCAGGTACTAACACCACATATCCAGTGCACTGAAAAGTGAGAATGTGTGTTTGGTGGCCAGATTATTCTTTTTGACTGTTCATGTAAAAAGGTGTGTCTTTTTTCCCTTATTCTGACATGTGAATTCCTCCATTGTCAATATATTGCATGGTTGGCAGTACTAGTTGGTTCTTTTGCTGTCCTCCACTATGGTTATATTGGCAGTCTCAGCGGCCATTAGCCAGTATTTTAATAGATTAGCCATCTTTAAATAAGTGCCTTTTTATTTTGATGAATATAGTAGTATTGTAACTAAGCCTGGCTCCCGTCAAATCATTGGATCTCCCCATGTACAAGCTGGCTTCCATTAACTTCATTGCAGCACTGGCTGTGAAGGAAAATCACAATCTTTCTGCTAGGACCAGACGCTCAAACTGGTCTAAATTTAGGAGCATTCTCTGTAAGATTCTCAATAGCAGTTAGTCTCAATTTGAATATCCATATGCAATTTATGTGCTTAAATAAAGTAAAAAATTGTCATGTATAAAAGTTGTAACTAAATGCATCTATTCAGGCACTACTAAAAAAAAGAGTAGGCAGACAAACACTATGTTGTGAAGTGTGAAAATATTACCTACGTCCTGGTATAACCACCTCTTGATCCACTCTGTTTTCCACATTCCATCTCTGACTGGTTTCAGAGTAGCAGCCGTGTTAGTCTGTATTCGCAAAAAGAAAAGGAGTACTTGTGGCACCTTAGAGACTAACAAATTTATTCTACTGAATGCATCCAATGAAGTGAGCTGTAGCTCACGAAAGCTTATGCTCAAATAAATTTGTTAGTCTCTAAGGTGCCACAAGTACTCCTTTTCTTTTTGCATATTTAACTGGCTGTCACAATTTTTTCCAGCCTATCAAATTAGAATTTGAGCAAATCTGTGGAATTCGTTGTTTGATCCAGGTCCTCCTTGATACAATTTCCTTTCACTTGATGTGAACAACATATTTTACCTAGCTCAGTACAGCGTGTTACTGTGATTTGAGTAGTACACATTAATACAGTGTGTTCCTTTGTTACACACCCAAGTTTAACTTTCATACAGCATGTTTCTCTCATACTGGCCTAGGCAAACTTCTAGTTTATTGTTTAATTGTTTACAGGAATACTGGTGTACATTAACAAAAGTTACACTAATAAAACACCAATGTTCCTCTAGTACTATTGTGAACTTGATCTAGTTATTATTTAACCCCTCTTATTTATTACCATTTACATTCTTTTGTATGAATTTGCCATAAGTGACCTGCTTTTGAATGATAGATGACTTGATATTTACCGATTGTGTATTTTCTATAATTGTGTCAGTGAGGATTTTACCTGCCTATGTACAGTATGTGTGTGTATATATATATATGTGTGTATATTTTTATATATTGCCCACAGTCAGTTTCTCTGTTTTTTCCATGCTCCAACTTCATAAAAACTACATGATTTTAAATTTTGAGCTGTTATAGTATACTGGATAGTCTGCCACATTGCTTGTGTCCAGTACCTGTTTTAGGGTCATTTAATGGGCGACTCACTAATTTAGTGACTTGTAATCTTAGGTGGAAAAACATTTATTTTACAGCAGAATAGTATACTGTACTGAGGTTTTAGAGATACCCGTCATTGTAATTGATCTCCCTAACTGTGACTGATGCTTGTGTGTGTGCTTCTGCACACCTGCCTCAGTGGGAGCTGATGTCAGTTTGGTCTTCCTGCTGGGAAGTGGCTTAAGACAGGAAATGCATTTCGCTGTTAGAATGAAATAGGCAGAGACTTTCAAGGTTCTTATTGTTCTATTACTTAAAATCTTATGTCCGACAGTCACTGCCTCTCTCATTCAGATAATGAATTTCATTTTCTTTGCCTTGACTTCTGCCAATGGGCTGTCAAGGTAGCAGTGTTCTCTGCTTGACAATCTTTTCAAATGAATATTGTAAAGATCTTAGCGATGTATTTTGTGTGTAATTAGATAGTGATTAAAATCTTTCATATTAAATGGCAGTTTTGCTTAAAAATTGTTCTCTATTTGTGTTCATAGAGTATTTTTTGTTAAAGTAATAAAATAGGATGTTCAGATCTTCGATTGTTCTATCTTAGATTTTTTTTCTCTTCGTTCCCTCCCATTATTCATTATTTGAATTATTATTTAAATGATTCATGTAATTATACTTTCATTCAACTCTTTTAACATTTTTCTCTCTTGGCTCGTCTGAATTCTTGTCAAATGTGAGAGCAAATAGACGACATCAAATTGCTATATCTCAACTCTTGCTTACTGTGTGCCTAATTAACATGTGTTTCTGTGAATCTTAGCGCAACAATTCTCTTTACCCAATTTAATGTCTAAAAAGTATTAGTTATCATCATATATATCTGTTCTTTGTTCAACTTGCTATTGACGATGCTTGTAATAGTCACTTCACAATAGTAACAACCACACCTCTGCTTTCTCTAGAATTTCTATAGACCAGTGGTGTGCAAACTGGGGGGCACCCCCCAAAGGGGGGTGCAAGAGGTTCTCTGGGGTGGTGCGAAGAAACTTCTGCCTTTTGCCCTTTTAAAAAACAAACATACAAATATCAATGTTGCCAACCTTACTTCTGTGCTGCTGCTGGCAGCGGTGCTGCCTCCAGAGCTGGGCAGCCAGAGAGCAGTGGCTGCTGGCTGGGGCATTCGTGTTGTTCGTGGCACAGGACAACTATTTTTTTTTAATCCCACACCAGTCCCGCCCTACCGTTCCCACTCCCACCTGCTCCTGCATTGTCTGTTGAATTTTTATTCCACTCCCACTGTTATGGCAGCAGGCTCTCTTTGTTTCTATCGTGCTTCATAACTCTAGTTTCTGACAAGGGATCCCAAATTGGTAGTGACTAGAAAAGATGTTCGTTTTTAAAGGCTCTCATTTTCCAATAAGCAGTGTTTGGGGGAAGTGAGTAATATTTTAGGTAGCTTCTCTGCATATGACGGTAAATGAACCTTTCAGTGTTTTAAGTCGCTCCATGGCTTCTCAGTATGCAAAATAACTTTGGTTGCAAGTTATTTTCCTTGGTCTATCTTTTTCTCTGACTGCTGTTTCTTTTGGATTGGTTTTGGTAATACTCTTAACCTTTCTGTTGTAATACCAATCTGAACAGGGAAAACTCACATATGTCTGATAAATTAAAACCCTTGTAACAAACTTCATTTCTTAATGTTTCTTTAATATTAAATTATTTTCCATACTCCATGGAGTCAGCTTTATTGCCTTCCATTGTCAGAATTTAGGCATTCCAGTCTTTTGTAGGATTTAATTTCCCTGAAGATTTCTTTATCCCATAATGAGCTGAAATAGATTTTATCATGTATTCAGTTCCTGGATTTTCTGGTATGACAAAAATCTGAAGATGTCTTTCTCTCCCTGTTCCAGAAATATTTTAATTTCTCCATTCATTTGCTCTCTCTGTTGTCAAACCCAACCCATTTAATGAAAGTTCATTTTTATAGTTTGTCTAATGTCAAATCACTCCTGTCTGTTTGTGTTAGAAGGGGGACTGGTCCACCCCACAACTTCATTGCATATGTTTCTTAGCTGTTGTAAAGTTGGCTTGTCCACCTGCAGTGTCTTTCTAAGTGGGTTCTTCGCTTCAGTGATGTCGGTCTTTACATTCACTTTCGTGCCTCTGCTGCATTTCTCATATCCAGTGACAGAAAGGTGATGGGGCACATAGAGCATTCTTTAATCTTGCAGAGCTATTGGTTTAAGCAGCCATGTGAGAATCACGATGCTACTTGTCCCCCTTCTTGCTGTTTTAATAAATTTCCCCTCTTAATTGTTTTGATTTTTCCAATTGTTAACATTAACTCCCTCAATTAGAGAAATAGGCTGTGTTAAAAAATGAACAATTGTAGAGATTTTGCTAAACGAAGGGAAAGGGCTGGAAGGGTAATGTTGGTGAAACCATATGTCAGCTCCTGGATGCCTATTGTAAGGGCTCTGTAGAAATATGTAAGAAGATAATGGCATGATGTATACCTGTTGTTGTTTTTCTGTTCCAGTCAGATGCTGGAGGGCATATTGATCCCTGTAGTTTAATCCAGTTAGGTAAACTCTAGCAGTGTGTCCTGCTTTGTTCAGCGTTTGTGAGTGGTCAATTACCTCACACATTAAACAGAAACCAGAATGACTGTTCTTTAGTTTAATAAAATGCTCTTTCTAATATCTGTGGTTTGTAATTAATTCAGTTTGTGTGTCATAGAACGGAGGAATTTTTAATGGGTCTTTGATCCACAAAGAAAGATACAGACTTATCATAAGGCTAAGCCAGCATGCTCCAGGGTATTGACTACAGAAAGAACTTTGAAGTGGTCTTCCTTTTCAGTCAGTGAGTGTGCTGCTCTTTTTTTTTTTAAGAGTAAATTGGGTTATAGTTTGAGGAAAGCTATAATCTAAGTAAACAGTCCTTGATTATCTATCTAGAATTAAATGTTTTAAATGTGAATTAATTTTACTGTAAGTAAAATAAGCCTTTAATTTGGAAAACCTTAATCACTGAAACAAAGATGCATTATTTATGTAGTTAAGCAGGCCACAGGCACATCACAAAATGGATCTTGCTCTTTGTCCCAAAAGGAAATAAATATAATCTTCCATTAAATATCTTATCAGGGCATAAATAAACGCTGCATTAATAGCATTTTAAATACTTGATGTAATGGTGCCTTTATTTTTGAAATACTTTCTACATGGTACCATGACTGGATTTTAATAACAATAGTAATGCTATCCATGTGTATATTTCTTTTGATGAAAGCACGACACAAACACAAAAATTAAGCCTCTGTGAGGCTGGTATTCTGGTTTCCCTGATGGAAGAAGCTGAATCTTGCAACTGAGACTTAGTCAAGGTCACAAAGGAAATCTGAGGCAGAGCCTGAGTTGTATTTTCAGTCTCCTGATTCCCAGTCCTGTGTTTCAGCGACAAGACATCCTTCCCTGTATTCAAAGCACTTTATCTCCTGTTAATATGTACAAGCGTTTGTTGTTCAACTTCAAACTTTTTTTCAGTAAGAAACACAGTTAAGTGCTGTGGCTATGATTAGGAATGGCAGTTTTGGAACTGTCTAAAGGCCTGGTCCAAAGCCCACTGAAATTGATGGGTGCCCTTCCATTGACATCAAAGGGTTTTTGATCAGGTCCTGAAAGAAGAGATCTAAGGGCTTGCAAGGTAATGTTCCAGAATGTGGTTCTGTCATTTTTTGAGGCTAGATTTGAGAACAAAGTCTGAATAGGAATGAGGCACTGGGAGATGGGACACAGATAGTGCATGATATAGGTCAGGGGACTCAAACTCAAATGACCACGAGGGCCACATGAGGACTAGTACACTGGCCCGAGGGCTGCACCACTGACCACTCCACCCCCTCCCTGCCCCCAGGGGGTGCAGGAGGGGCACGGGGTGCGTCAGGGGGCTCAGGGTAGGAGGTTGGGGTGCAGGAGGGGTGTGGGGTGCAGTAGGGGGCTCAGAGTAGGGGGTAGGGGTGCAGCAGGGGGCTCAGGGCGGGGGATTCGGCTGCAGGAGGGGTTCAGGGGCCAGGGCCGGCCCGGCGCACACCAGGGGCAGGGGAACTGCGGCCAATGGGAGCTTCGGGGGTGGTACCTGGAGGAGTGGCCAGGGCAACACACAGACCCTGTGTCCCCACTCCCCCTGGCTGCTTCCTGGAGTGGCGCAGGGGCAGGGCAGGCAGGCAGGGAGCCTGCCCTGCCCCCAGTGCGTGCCAGGCCGGAGTTGCTCTCGGTAAATGCTGGGGCGGGGGGTGTCGTGGGGAGCTGGCTGGCTGCAGGAAATAGCCCCGCTGGCCTCGTGTTTGAGACCCCTGATATAGGTTGTTTAAAGAGTGTTCTATGGAGAGAGTAGAGTTGAAGAAATCATGAATCCTACAGTCAGTGAAGTGACTGAGAAGCTGAAGACCTAGAAGAAAAGTCTGAGAGACACGCCTGCATTGAGGCTTAAATAAACTGCGGTGCACTCATTTTTATAAGTTAGTAGGAAGAGAGCTTATTGTGTGCAGCTATTTTGACAGAATGAGGGAAAGTGCATTTTTGTGTATCTGTTTGTTTTTCCAGGATATTGTTCCTGATCTGTTTTATGTAGTGTTCCTGAGTTTTAGATATTATTCCTTATTTGGATACCACTGGAACTGAATGTACCTTGATTTTTTTTAAGATACATATTGATAAAAGGGTGTATAGAAGAAAATAAGTAGGCTGAATCATAGTGAATTTAAGCAAGCATAAGAGGGACCAGGGAGCAAGTGAAAAGGTGACTGACTTAAAATTACAAAAACCATTTGAAGAATGTCTTTTTATTAATGTATTCAGCACTTCTGGAACAAGTCCATGATGGGTAAATATTTTTCTGACACAGCAAATTGGTGGTCCCTTTTCTGTGCAGAGACTATTACCTTCCATAATTTTACTTATTATTTTCTTTGTTTGGAGTTTATGGACAAAGTTGTTTAATCCTGACTTGAAATTTTTCTTGCCTAAAATACCATGTTTGTCATTCATGCGCTGATCAGGTGTTCAGGGATTGAAAGTTTTACCTGACTACTTTTTGCAAGGGTACTAATCCTACTGGCTTAAGTAAAGAACACCTATGCTGCCATGATCCCATGACCATTTATGTGCAACTTTCTTTGATCCACCGGGGAGTGTGAAGATTTGCTGATTATGTAACCAACCTAAATAAATCAGTTCTGGGTCTGGCTGCTGCTCCTCCTGCTGCCTTCTTGAGCATGCAGGAGGCTCTAGCTTCTCATCTCCACATAGGTTTGCTGTTCCTCACTGCTACCTTCTCTCTGAAAGGAACAACCCCTGGGAGGCCACTTTTTGCTCCGTGGCAGCTTCCTTCTGAGAAATGTATTGGCTTCAGTTACTCAGGCCAACTCAGTCCATTCAACCCAACCACATATCTGGTTGCCTTAGTTTGCCTCAAGACACATCTTGCTTGACCTCTAAGCACAAAAGAAAATTGTGCAAAAGCAGGGGAGTCTAGGGCAACTGCTGTCTTTTCTGTTGCCTCAGAAGATAGGGGCATTTCTTACAAAGATTGCCTTTTAAAAGTAGTAAACGAACATGTAGGTTAACAGTATTGTTACAGCATTTGAGGCTGCAGACAGAAGCCATAAACAGTAAAGCTATGTAAAGCTTTCATGTGTACTAGGTATTTGTAATGGAAGGTAAGTTGTGTTGTTTTTAATGGACATGGTAAGTTAGTGAGCAGCCGGAAGACGCTGGAAGTTTCCCCTAGCGTTTTCAAATAGAGCTAGGTTTGTTATCTTCAGAAATTTCCTAGAAGGGATTAAGTTAAGCAGTTTTGTTTAGAGAACAGTAAACCTACAAAAATACATTTAAACCACTTGCTCCCCTTATTGGAAGCAAGGGGGGATGTTGCGGAAGCAGCGATTATCACTCTAAGGTAGCAGGTAGTGGATGTTAAGATATGTGTTTGGTTGGCAAGAGTTATTACCAGTTTGAGAATTTCACTGACAAGCTCTGAAAAGACACTCCAGCTGGAGGGGAGTTGTGCTGCCGCAAGACCCGTCAGCAGCAGAGGAGGATTATACAAGAATAAATCGGACCTTTAATAAAAGCAGAACTTGGGCTTGATGAGAAGGGGGAGGAGGAGTGCCTGCAGCCAAGAGCCTAGATGCTGAGTTCCTGAGTGAATTACTCAAATGGAAGGACCAGGCTTTTGGGGATGGGGGAAAGAAGGAGTGTGAGTGAAGGCAAGGGGGTGTTATCCCCAAACCTTTAAAATCATGAGAACAGAAGCTTTTCAAAAGCTTAAATATTTAAAGTAATTTCTGCAAAATATTAAGTAACTGCTGTCCTTATGATCAACGTATATTACTCCTCAGGGAAACTTAAATCATGACTGACACAAACCCTGAATCACATAAACCAGAGAATGTAGTGAACTTTAAAAAAAAAAAAAAAAAAAATCAAATAACTGGAGCCTTCTTTCGATTTAGGAATTTTTAGATTATTCTGTAAGAATCTGCTTCAGGTATACACAGACAAGAAGTTGCAATTTTCTCCAAGTATTTCTCCCTGTAACTGCCCATTCTCTTTGTGAGGAACTGCAAAGAGAATTCTGAGAATTCTATGTTGTGGACTACATAAGTTGAAATGTACATGATGTTTTTGGTGCATCAGACATGCAATCTGAAATGACACACTACTATTCAGATACTGGTTTTGTTATTCATAGGTAGTCACCAATATCCAGGGTATTCATATTTCCTCCCTGAACCTCAGATGATATGTTTATTTTTAATTTTTGTTTTTTGTCTGACCAAGAGTAGAAGCTGTCTGTCATTTACATATACTGTATTATGATTCTCCTGAGTAACTTTCAGCTTGAGTGCCATCAGATCTTAAGGGAAAGCAGGAGAGGTGAGATGGGATCTCTAACACTGAATGGTTCCTTTTTCTGCTAGACTCATAATGTGAGTTAGTCAAGAGTAACAGATTGGAGAATCCAAGATGCAGGTATTCTTATAGATAAATGTACAGGTAAAAATGTTTAATTTCTGGGCAAGTGGGGTACATTTGAAATCATGTAGAGCAGACTCTCATAATCTGCTCTGATTTTTTTATATATGCAGCTACTGTGTCCTGCACTAAAATGGTACCACTCATCATGGTGCAACAGCAGTGCGTCATCAAGGTGTGGGAACAAACTGGCTGAGCTGCATTACCCAGTGTGCAAATAAGAACTCTTCCTTCTTGGTCTTGCAAGCATCCCAGTAGCAGGCATTTGTTGATTGCCCTGTGGAGTCAGTAACTTCAGCAACCTGTGAAAAATCTCAGAACAAAGAAGGACTCACTTCCTACAGAGTTTTGAACTCCTCAGCCATGTTTATCTGTGGCAGCTGAAGTTGGAGCTGAACTTTAAGTTCCCAGAGAATTGTAGATGTAGGAGAGGCTGTGTAGCTATCTCCATGCCACAGGCCTGCATTGGTCAGCACTGAGGGGAGAAGAGAGCCAAGACAAGTAAACCAGTGGTTCTCAACCAGGGATCTGGGGGGCAATGAGCAGGTTTCAGGGGGTCCGCCAAGCAGGGCTGCCATTAGATGAGCTGGGGCCCTTGGCAGAAAGCTGAAGCCCCACCACATGGGGCTAAAGCCTGAGAACCTGATCCCCACCACCCGGGGAAGAAGCCAAAGCCTGAGCAACTTAGCTTCATGGGGGCCCCTGTGGCATGGGGCTCCGGGCAATTGCCTGGCTGCTACCCCCAATGCCAGCCCTGGCTTTTACATGCAGAATACAGTCTGTTGTGGCACAGGTGGGACGTGGAGTTTTTATAGCATGTTGGGGGGGCCTCAGAAAGAAAGAGGTTGAGAACCCCTGATGTGAAACTCTCAAGTGCAAGTTTTAGAGCATGAATTTAACAAATGGCTTATTAATTTCAGTACTTGCGTGTCCAGTTTCATATTAGAACAAATGACACTCTTTTTAGCACAAATTATAAAACCAAAATGTCCTTATTTGCTTTGAATGTTTATATGAAAATGTCAAAATCTTTTGTTTCCCAGGTAGCAGTGGTGCTCCCTAGCGCTGCTTCCAATCTCTGGTTGATGGAGATTGTTTCCCTCCAATGCTCACCTTGTCATGGTTATCCTTGTCTTAGTTATCTGGAATCTGACAGATCAAATCAGCGGAGGTGCTTCAGCTATGTGTTAGGGTAGAACTGTGTAGCAAATGGCATTGTGAGTAGAAGTCACCAGCTTATGGAATTTGCTTCCAAATAAGTGGCTTTCTGAGAAGGATGCTGTGCTTTGGGCTAAGGAGGCTTACGTGTGAGATTTGGGTTTCACAAGGAAGATACGTCTACCAGTCAGTAATTATGGGCAGTAATAGCAATGATGATTTGAACCATGCTGTGAGAGGAGTGGTAGATATGCTGGAGGGTAGGGATAGGATACAGAGGGCCCTAGACAAATTGGAGGATTGGGCCATAAGAAATCTGATGAGGTTCAACAAGGACAAGTGCAGAGTCCTGCACTTAGGACGAAAGAATCCAATGCACTGCTACAGACTAGGGACCGAATGGCTCAGCAGCAGTTCTGCAGAAAAGGACCTGGGGGTTACAGTGGACGAGAAGTTGGATATGAGTCAACAGTGTGCCCTTGTTGCCAAGAAGGCCAATGGCATTTTGGGATGTATAAGTAGGGGCATTGCCAGCAGATCGAGGGACGTAATCATTCCCCTCTATTCGACATTGGTGAGGCCTCATCTGGAGTAGTGTGTCCAGTTTTGGGCCCCACACTACAAGAAGGATGTGGAAAAATTGGAAAGAGCCCAGCGGAGGGCAACAAAAATGATTAGGGGACTGGAACACATGACTTATGAGGAGAGACTGAGGGAACTGGGATGTTTAGTCTTCAGAAGAGAAGAATGAGGGGGGATTTGATGGCTGCTTTCAACTACCTGAAAGGGGGTTCCAAAGAGGATGGCTCTAGACTGTTCTCAGTGGTAGCAGATGACAGAACAAGGATAATGGTCTCAAGTTGCAGTGGGGGAGATTTAGGTTGGATATTAGGAAAAACTTTTTCACAATGAGGGTGGTGAAACACTGGAATGGGTTACCTAGGGAGGTGGTGGAATCTCCTTCCTTAGAAGTTTTTAAGGTCAGGCTTGACAAAGCCCTGGCTGGGATGATTTAGTCGGGGATTGGTCCTGCTTTGAGCAGGGAGTTGAGCAGGGGGGTTTAGTCGGGGATTGGTCCTGCTTTGAGCTCCTGAGGTCGCTTCCAACCCTGATATTCTATGATTCTAGAGTTGTCGAGCTTTTCAAATAACTTAAAACTACACTGATGGGCACTTTTTTGGAGGGGAGATAGGAAGGTGAATGTATGGGGTTTTTTGTTTTTGTTTTTTACAAGTACTTCTGTGAATAAAGTAAAGGGATACTAGTCAGGTCAAATTTGATCCAAAATGTAAGGTTTTTTTAAATATACTCTTTTTTTTTTTTTTTTAACCAAACAAAAATGTTTTCATGACATTTAAAAAAAAAACAACTTTTAGTTGAAAGAGCATCTGAAAGTGATACTGACTAGAAAGCCAATGTGAAAATGATTAGGCTGCTTTCATTATGGAAGTTCAGTGGAATGTGAAGCAGTAAACAAACATAAATACTAAAAATAGTGAAAAGTTTTTTAAAAATATTTGCAGTATTAATTTAAAATGCTTCTTACTGTTTTTTTTAAAAAAACAGTATGGTGTAGTGGACTGAGCATGATCCTGGAACTTCTGGGTTTTAATCACAGCTCTGCTGTGGACTCACCATCATAGGCGCCGACTTCCACTGTTCCCGGTGGGTGCTCCACCCCACTCCCACACCTGGCCCCGCCCCTCACCCTGCCCCCCTTCAACCCCTTCTCCAAAGTCCCCTCCCTTCCCGCCCCAATTCCTCCCCCTTCTCCCAAGTCCCTGCCCCTGCCCCGCCTCTTCTCTGCCTCCTACCCTGAGCGTGCCGCATCGCCGCTCCTCCTCCCCCCCCCGCCCCCGGAAAGTCCTAAGAACTGCCAAACAGCTCTTTGGTGGCAGGAAGCGCTGGGAGATAGGCAGAGGAGCAGGGATGCGGTGCGCTTGGGGTGGGGAGGAGGAGGTGGGGTGGATGGGGGAGGGGAGCTTGGCTGCTGGTGGGTGCAGAGCACCCACTAATTTTTCCCCGGGGGTGCTCCAGCCCTGGAGCCGCCCTGGAGTTGGCGCCTATGCTCACCATATATCCCTGAGTACTCTCCTGTTCTCCTCCACGTCTTCCCGCCCTCAGTAGGGATGATATCTAACAAGTTTTGAGAAGTAGTATTTGTACAATGTTTTGAAAATGTAAAGTGCAAAGTATTAACTAAATCAGACTTTTAAAAATAACTCATTTGATGAAATTAACACATTAACACAGCTTGCCCACCTCAGAAGTTACCTTCCTGTGGCCAGGAGGAACATAGGTGTCTGAATGGTGCTGGTGGAGTAGAGTGGGGAAAAATCTTGAGGGAAATAGTTTAATCCAATATATCTTGTTACTGTTCTTTGTAGATGCAGGAGGGAGCACTAATGGAGGTCTGTGACAAATTGGCAAAGAGGAAAACAAGGATATCTTGACATTGAATTTGTCAGTAAAAAATGATCTAGGGTCAAATTGTGGCCCAACTTTATGACCAAACTTCCACTGACTTCACTGGGGACAGGATCTCACCCCTACTATTTAGTTTATACCAATATGGAGCAGTCTTCTGAGACATAGGAATTTCTTCAAGGTGTCTAGTTGTCATGTAACATTGAGAATATCATACTAGAAGCATCCATGCATAGCCAATCTAAACTGTGCCAGGTTAACAATTCAGGATGTAGGAAAACAGTGTTTTGGGTGAAACTAGTGTGGTATGAATGTGGCACAAACAGCAGAGCTAGGCTTGTCACTAGAGTGCATCAACCACAGAGTAGGCATTCATACCCCTAAATCTTCTGTTGTACAAAATGAGGATCCACATGGTGGGAACACAAGTAAAATTCAGCACATACTTTAAGCAAAACTTAAGAGACTTGGTTGTACATAATAGATGAAATTGAAAAACGAGATCAGAATTGTTTACTTCTATCATTCTGTGAAGGAGAACTTCACTGGGTTAGAGAGTGATAGACAAATAGTGTATCAATTACAGATTGATATGTAAATATGGAACCAGAAATCCATGTTGTTCATTTTTCCATTAATCACCTGGACGAATATTCTTGTGAATGTAGTTTTAAAAAAAAAAAAAAGGTGGTGACTTGCTCCTGGTTAATGATCTTGGAAATAAATACTTTCTCTCTACCTAGTCATATGCTGTGTGGGGATGCATGCCTGAACGTCTACCATGGGTGTTGGTTAGAAATGATTTCATCCTACATGTAAATGGTGGCGGGGGATGGGGGAGGAATGCAGTTCCGTAAGGTTATTTTTGAACAGTCTCTGATCATTGTATATCCTTTGGTATATGAAGTCCCCACGTGCAATCTTTGTGTATCAGTGTAACTAACAGGATGCTTGGAGGGTAGTGGTGGGCTGGTCAAGATGCCTCAGTCTTTCAGACACTCTGGGTAGGGGAACACGGGCGTTCCCACTGTACCACATCCTAGCCCAAGGACCTGTGTGAGTCAACCCCTGAACAGGGGCACTCCGAGCAGGAAGTCCAAAGCCACTGTCCTGGGCTACTTCCTACCAGATTCCCTTCAGCTTGGGGCCTGGCCCCTGTAGTCCAATTTGCTGAGGTGGCTTGCCTCCCGTGGTGCCCTATTGTGGATCTTGGGTCGCGTCCTGCTGCAGTCCCAGGCTCCTTCGCCGGGACAGCTGTAAGTTTGGTGAAGCCAAACCCCACAATGTCTCTGGGCTGCAATCATCCAGTTATCTCAATTGCTAGAGGCTCTGAGGTCTCCTTCACAGTCTCTGTTGGCTGGGAGACAGAAAGTGCTCCCTGGTGGCTGCGTTGTTTGGTAGACTAGCGATCCTTCCAGTCAGGTAGAGCAGTAGCTAGCTCCTGCCTCTTTGCAAGTCAGCCCTGATCTGGGCCTGGGTCTCTCCTTCTCTCCCTCCTCCAGGCCTGCCATTGGCTGCAGGTATAACTGGGTGGGGCTAGCTGGGCCCAAAGGCTCTCCTTAACCCTTGCAGTGCTGGTGGGTTGTTTCTCTCCTTCTTTACAATCAGATAAATATTTTTTAAAGGTATAATAGATAACACAAGGTCAGTAGACATTGGTACATTGTGCAGTTGTTGTTATAAGAGGTGTTCTGTATTTACTAATTCTGAAATGATTTTCAGTAAAGTGAAAGTCACCAGGCAAGGTGATTGAAGCAAAAAGCATAGTTAGTGTGAGGCATCTACATTTTATTGGAAGAGATTGTAGGTGTGGTGAGAAAGCCGGACAATGGGATTAAGATTAAACAAGGGTCAGGTATGTTGTACTAGCTTTATTTCACTTGTTCTGTTTTCTTAACCATAGTCATTTTCCCTCTCCTTTCATTAAACTATGAAAACTTTGAGGTCTTCTGAGGTTTACTGCTTATCTTTTAAGGCTAACATACTACAAATGGTGTTGATTCAGCACTGCTTTGATCATTCAGCATGATCTTGATAGTATGACACTTGAAAAACAAAGTTGGTGTGGTCTCTCCAGTGCAGCATCATTCAGGTTGAGTGAACAGTTAAATGCTTTAATTAGAACATCTCGTTAGCTGGTAGAGGATCTTTTTTAAAAATCAACCTTTACATAATTTTATGTACTGAGAATGCACTTGCAGAAAATTTTGGTTTTGCAAAAAGAACATTTTTTTGTTGGAAATCATATTTTTAATCCGCTCCAGTTTGTGTAAGGTCTGGCCAATTATCCTTGCCTCTCCTCTCTTATGTTCAGTATCCCTGTTTGTTTTGTCACTATTAAGATTGTGAGCCATTTGAGGCAGGGGCTGTCTTTTTTATTTTGTTGTGCATCATTCAGCACAATGTTGCCCTAAGCCGGATAGGAGTCTCTGGGTGTTTCTGCAATAAAAATAATAATGTTGTGATACAGCATCCCATATTCTTCATAGTGATGATATTATCATATGATTACCACGTAATCATAATGTATTTTATGGAAGATAATTCATGGGAGGTGTCATTGGGTAGGTTATGATTTGCTGAATATGATTATCCTATTTGTATGCATGTCATTTTTGTATCCGAAGTTATGAGTATTGACTATGTATCTGTATTTCAAAATGTAGTTGCACCTGGGGAATGCTCACTAGACAAGATGCATTCAGCCTAGATAGTGGGTGGGGAAGAGCCATTAGAGAGAACAATAAGTTTTAGGAGAGGCTTATCTCCCACCTGGGGAGCCTTCCTGAGGACACTGCAGACAGCCTTCGAGTAATGGTTGCTGTGACACTACAGGGACATGTGACCAAGTTACCTGGTGTTGGACTTCATCTTGGGATGTCAGTATTTTCGCACAGACTGGGCTGGGAACCAAGCTTTGAAACAAATGCAAAAAGCTATATAAGGCAGGGGAGTACCATCATCTGAGGTCTTTACTGACTCCCCACCCAAGAAGACTTGTGGAAACACCTAAGGAACAAAGACTGAACTGGGGAGAGTGATGGTCCCAGGCTAAAGGGATTTTTAGCCTGTGAATGGAACACCTGGGGATTCCAAGCTGTAAGCAAGTGCAGCTTGCCCCTTACAAATCTGCAACCTGCTTATATCGTCACTTTGGATATGAATAGCACATTCTCACCCTATTTATTTAGTATATTAAGCTTAGTTTGTGTTTTTTGTTTACTTGCTAGGTAATTTGCCTTGATCTGTTTGCTATCCCTTATAATCACTTAAAATCTATCTTTTGTAGTTAATAAACTTGATTTTGCTTTATCTGAAACCAGTGTGTGGGAATCATAACTCAGTGGGAGAAAGCTGTTGCATATTACTCTCCTCATTGAGGGAGGGGACACATTTTATAAGCTTATGCTGTATAGTTCCCGGTGCAGCACAAGATACTATAATTTTGGGTTTATGCTCCAGAGGGTGGGGAGTGTGCCTTAGAAACTGGGAGGTGTCCTAGCTGAAGCCTTCCCATGCAGGGTCTGGTTAAAGAGCCTACCTGCATGTGCTGCAGCAGGGTGTGTGTCTGCCTATATGTATGTTGGTGAAGGTGCAGGCTGAAGCCTGGAGGGCTTGGCAGCTTGTCACAGCAGTAGAGTGTAAGAGAGAGCCCAGGCTGATGCGTCAGGAGGCCTCAGTGATATCCCAATTCCAGGTTGCACCCCAGGTGGAACCCATCACAAATGTACATTACTATTTTTGTCTTCTCTGTGTCCTTTAGAAAAAATCTAGATGTAAAAAATAACATTTTCATCCTCCATGAGATTCCTATAAAACATTAATTAAAATTCCTAGCAACCATTCAGAGAATCCCTGTTTAAACATTTAGGTATTCTATGCAATGTTCACATGAGGAGAGAACTTTTTAAACTTAACACTTAAAGTTTTAAAAATCAAGTGTAGTCTCTCTTTTTTTTAAAAAAAAAAAACAACTTCCCCCATCACAGTAAAACACAATGTTATTTTTATCTGATATGAGTATGATCAAATTTAATAAAATGTTTAAGATGTGTTGACTGTAAATGGCTTTATATTTTGGGGAAAAATCCATATATGGAATGGCCAACTATTTAAAAAAGTATTTTCTCAAAGTAGATTTGCACTGAGTACAGACTTATATAAATATAGGGCTAGAAGGGACCTCAAGAGGTCATCAAGTCCAGCCTTCTGCGCTGTGTCTGTACCAAGTATATCTAGACGGTCCCTGACAGGTGTTTGTCCAACCTGTTCCTAAACACCTCCAGTGATGGGGTTCCACAATCTCCCTGGGATGCCTAATCCAATGCTTAACTATTCTTATAGTTAGAAAGTTGTTTTCCTAATATCTAACCTAAATCTCCCTTGCTGCAGATGAAGCCCATTACTTCTTGTCCTACCATCAGTGGACATGGAGAACAGTTGATCACAGTGCTCTTTATAACAACCCTTAACATATCTGAAGACTGTTATCAGAAATGAGGAATTCAGGGTATGGGAGGAGGCTCTGGGCTGGGGCAGGGGTTTGGAGAGTGTGTGTGGCGGGGCGGGGGGCTCTGGGCTGGGGCTGGGGGTGCGGGTTTTGGGGTGCAGGAGGGTGATCGGGGCTGGGGCTGAGGGGTTCAAAGGGTGGGAGGGGGCTGCTTATAAAAGGGCTTGGGGGGTGCAGGCTCTGGGCTGGGGATGAGAGGTTTAGGGTGCAGGAGGGTGCTCCGGGCTGGGACCAGGGGGTTTGAAGGGTGGGAGGGGGATCAGGGCTAGGGCGCATGGGGGGGGGGGGAGGGCTCTGGCTGGGGGTTTAGGCTCTGGGGTGGGAGTGGGGGTGACGGGTTTGGGGTGCAGGAGGGAGCTCTGGGCTGGGGCTGAGGGATTTGGAGGGCAGGAGGAGGATCAGGGATGGGGGTGTGGCAGGGGGTTGGGTCCCGGGAGGGGCTCAGGGGTACAGGCAGCGCTTACCTCGAGCAGCTCCCAGAAGCAGCGTCATATCCCCCATCCAGCTCCTACGTGGAGGCACGGTGTTGGGCAGCTCTGCATGCCGCCCTGTCCGTGTCCGCAGGCGCTGCCCCTGCAGCTCCCAGAAGCAGCTGCATGCCCCCCTCTGGCTCCTACAAAAAGGTGTGGCGCTGGGCAGCTCTGCACGCTGTCCCATCCACAGGTGTTGCCTCTGCAGCTCCCATTGGCCGCCTGGAAAGCCGCAGACTCCACCACACAAGTACATAAAGAAAATATGCAACTCACGAAATATTAAAAACAGTAAGGCATTGATTCAAACAGTCAATGATCCATTGTAATAAGAGCAAAAGGAAAACTGCGATTGTGTTGATGCTTACGATTAAATGTGCACATGGCGTCTTACAAATGGATTAACATACAGATGGCAATTACTTTGTATAAGGCTCTGCAAGCTTAACAGAAATCCATCAAAATGTACAGCGCCATCTGACAACTCGGTATGTCTGGAGGAATCAGCTTCGCTAGTTGTTCATAGCGGTGCGTAAAATGTGCACAGTAAGTTTTTTTTTTTTTTCCTAAAGCTTCTCATGTCCACTCCCCCCGAATACAGTCTGTGCCCCCCCCTCACCACAGAAGGGCCCGCCCCCAGTTTGAGAAGCTCTGTGTCATCACTGAGTGGTGAGAACTCCTCTTCCAATCCCTACTTTTGTGGGCTTCGTCTATACTAGGAAAATGCATCACATTAGAAAACGTTAACACTGTTAAATGCAATTTTTGCCTTTAGTGTGAATAAGATCATTAGCATTTAAAAACACATCAGCTTGTCGTGGCTAACGTTAGTCCAGAGGTGTGTCCTTTAGAAGTCAGGCTTAATTTGTTCAAGTGTTGTAGTCGACCATTCCATAAGCCTAAGCATTCTCCTTTTTTAGGTCTTTCAAAGGATTTCTTCTAACTACAAATGAAGGACGTAACAGCATCAGAGAGGTTGAATTTTCACCCTTAAGCAGTAGCACAGTGCTCAGAATCCTTGTTCATCTAAAGGGACTTCATGCTTCCTAATGCATTACATTTTTAATGTACTTAAAAATGTTGTTGGCATTCTCTCCTAACTTTTGTTCTAAAAAATAAAGAATTCAGAATCGTGTGAAAAACGACAGACTAAGATTTTCAAATTCTTAGCCTACATCTGTTTGTGTGGCAATGTCTGCTCCTGGTAAGCACATGTGTTGGGTGAGGGGAGCCCAGAGTTTCAGGAGTACAAAAACAGAATATAAGGTACTTATTCTATTTTAGTAATTCTTTTACTGCAGCCAAATTTATTTATATATACTTATATATTTCACACTATTGTGCTACAGTGTGTGGGATGAAAATCTTCTGGATCCAGTCTTTTTTGTTTTAAACAGTTGTATTTTAAAGTATACATATGACACAGTGAAGAACCTGTTGAGTGAATAGCTACTCTGTGTAAGGTGTGTATATATAGAAAGCACCCATTAGCTTGGCACCTGAGCATCAAATTCAGTCTCTTTAGATTCACTGACTTTTGTCCATAGAGCACACAATGGTAGATCCTGCTTTTCACCTCTCCCGTGGTTCTGGGAAGGGGCATGTGAGTGAGTGGTGCCAGTGATCTAGAACAGGTTTTGCAGCATTAACACAGCCTTCATTATAGTGGTCGGCGCTATACTGGTAAACTTCAGTGTTACTTGGGGCAGGGCCTGTCTGTTCTACATCCTGACCCTGCAAGAGATTCCGCATGGATGCACCTCTGCATCTGCGCAGAGCATCATTGGCTACAATGTATATACATATGGGTCTGCCTGTATAGATCCATTTGCAGGATTAGGGCATATGATTATATAGTGCCTACCACAAAGAAACACCAATCCTGAGTGGGGCCTCTGGATGCTCATGTGATATTAATCAAAGGCTCTTTTGCTACAACACTCTGGTATTTTGCACCCCAACTACATTTAAAGGCACTTAGATTTATTATAATGTTTTTCATAATTATTTTTAAATGTCTGACTCCCCAGGGTATGCTGTTTATATTAGGTGGGGGCTGTATTTGTCGTTATTTTCTTTTCATAACAGCTTGAGAAGATGAAATAGCGTTGGATTCACTCTTTCTTGTCTGGATCTACATATTCCTAATGGAATAATTGGACAAGTCTCCAATACAGTTGTCCTTTTTGTTCTTGTTTACTTCAAGCAGCATTGCAGTAGTTAATAGTATTAACAGTTAAACCACCATCATTAGGTTTATGAGTTAACACTTGATTAAATAAATAGGTGCAGTTCATACCCTCTCAAACCTACTGTTTTCCACTGTTTGCAGACTCAAGGACTGAACATTGGAAGGTTTGCATCAAACAAGGGCTAAAGAATTTTTAAAAGTGAGATTATATTGTGAATTGCAAGAAGGCAACTATCAAAAGAAGTACCCGCTTGCTGAGTTGCAGTGGGCTGGCCCAGCTCAACCCCTGCTTGGATCCCCATGAAGCCGTAGCCGTACTATTACTTGCCCCACCATGAAACTAATTGGATCTTTAGCTCTATTGATTACTTGAATTTCAGTTGCCTTAGGCATGAATTTTTCCTGTTACTATAATAAGGGGCCCTAAATACTTGTTGTTAGGCAACCATTGTGTCACTGACTTCACAAGTTGCTTTCATGCAGAAGCGCATGCAGCCAAATGATATGATTTTTCTACTGTAATTACTTATGAGGGATAAGACCATAATAATGCTTGCAGCAAAACTGACACTGTGCAAAAATTGGTTTCAGAGTAGCAGCCGTGTTAGTCTGTATTCGCAAAAAGAAAAGGAGTACTTGTGGCACCTTAGTACTTGTGGCACCTCTCTAAGGTGCCACAAGTACTCCTTTTCTTTGTGCAAAAATTGGCACTGTCTCTATTAGCTCTGTGAAAACAAAATACCTATTATGCCTATCCTGCATGTAACGAATTGTTTACATGCCTACTCCATGCTGAACATAAGAACATCCATACTGGGTCAGACCAAAGGTCCATCCAGCCCAGTATCCTGTCTGCTGACAGTGGCCAATGCCAGGTGCCCCAGAGGGAATGAACCTAACAGGTAATGATCAAGTGATCTCTGTCCTGCCATCCATCTCCACCCTCTGACAAATAGAGACTAGGGACACCATTCCTTACCCATCCTGGCTAATAGCCATTAATGGACTTAACCTCCCATGAATTTATCTAGTTCTCTTTTTTTAAACCCTGCTATAGTCCTAGCCTTCCCAACCTCTTCAGGCAAGGAGTTCCACAGGTTGACTGTGCGCTGAGTGAAGAAGAACTTCTGGGGAGTTACTAGGCACATTAAAAGACCAGCAGCTTCACTGAAGAAAAGAGATGCTGTATTCGGTATAAGACCATAAGAATAAGAACAAAAGAACGGCCATACTGGGTCAGACCAATGGTCCATCCAGTATCCTGGCTTTCGACAGTGGCCAATGCCAGATGCTTCAAAGGGAATGAACAGAACAGGGCAGTTAAGTGACCCATCTCCTGTCGTCCAGTCCTAGTATCTGGCAGTCAGAGGCTTATGGACACCCATAGCATACACATTGAGCAGATGTTTTCAGAGAGCTATCCACAGTGACTCCAAGATCTCTTTCTTGAGTGGTAACAGCTAATTTAGACCCAATGTATAGTTAGGATTATGTTTTCTGATATGCATTACTTTGCATTTATCAACATTGAATTTCATCTGCCATTTTGTTGCTCAGTCATCCAGTTTTGTGACATCCCTCTATAATGCTTTGAAGTCTGCTTTGGACTTAATTATCTTGAGTAATTTAGTATCATCTTCAAATGGTACCACCATACCTCTTTTTCCAGATTTTTTTATATATATGTTGAACAGTGCTGCTCCCAGTACAGATCCCCAGGGGACACCACTATTTACCTCTCTCCATTCTGAAAACTGACCATTTATTCCTACTCTTTGTTTCCTATCTTGTAACCAGTTACTGATCTATGAGATAACCTTCCCTCTTATCCCATGACTGTTTAGTTTGCTTAAGAGCCCTGAGGGACCATTTCAAAAGCTTTCTAAAAGTCCAAGTATGCTATATCCACTGGATAACCCTTGTCCAGCTGTTTGTTGACCCCCTCAAAGAATTCTTACATATTGGTGAGGCATGATTTCCCTTCACAAAAGCCTTGTTTACTCTTCCCCAACAAATCAGGTTCATCTATTTGTCTGATAATTCTGTTCTTTACTATAGTTTCAACCAGTTTGCCCTGTACTCAAGTTAGACTTACTGGCCTGTAATTGCCAGGGTTGCCTCTGGAACCTTTTTAAAAAATTGGCATCACATGAGCTATCCTCCAGTCATCTGGTACAGAAGCTGATTTAAGTGATAGCTTACATACCTCTGTTAGTAGTTCTGCAATTTCATATGAGTTCCTTCAGAACTCTTGGGTGAATACCATCTAGTCCTGGTGACTTCTTATTGTTTAATTTATTAGTTTGTTCCAAAACCACCCCTATTGACACCTCAATCTGAGTCAGTTTCTCAGATTTGTCACATAAAAAGAATGGCTTAGTGGTGGGAATCTCCCTCACATCCTCTGCAGTGAAGATGGATGCAAAGAATTCACTTAGCTTCTCCGCAATGGCCTTGTCTTCCTTGAGTGTTCCTTTTTCACCTTGAGTATAACTATTCAGGGGGATGCACTTTTACTTGCATAGGAATATTGAAGAAAGAAGGAAACAGTAGTGAGTGCATGTAGTTTTGTCCCTGAGTTGGACCCCTGTTGTTGGGGTTGTTTTTTGTTTGTTTGTTTTTTTTTGTTTGTTTGTTTGGGTGTTGACTTTGTTGTGAAGAAGTATCAAGTGTCCAAAGCTGACCATGCTCCTTCTCATTACTTTCAAAGAAGCAGTCTAATAATACAGTATAAGGCTTTACTAGGAGCAACAGTGGCCACAGACTCGGGTCTCTGAACTACTGATGTAATCTCCTTTCAGTCACTGAACCAGTAATAACACTTGTTCTGCACACTGAATTCTCATTACTGACTGGGTAGGTTGTCGTGCCTCAGGCCTGGCTGTGGGGACTCTAGCTGCTTGACCCCTTCCTTTCCTGTTTCAATGGAAAGTTTTCTGAATCTGTATTGTATATTCTTGCCTAAGCAAACCTCCATCCCCAAACCCCCAGTGCAGTTCTGAGGAGGATGTAGGATACAAGTTGTCTTATTTTAAAAAGTGAGGTATTGAAAAAATTAAGTTCTTACTTCCGTTTTGTTTTATAGCCGGGTGGCTACTTAATAGGTGGCAAACAGGTCTTTAAATTTTCCGAAACTGGGAGAGACTCTCAGTAACAACACCTCTGGGAAAGTAAAAATGACTTGTATGACAACTTGGGGAAAATAAGCTGTGTTTGAATCATGTAGCTGTCCTGATGCTGCTAGGTTTTCCCAAAGCAGCTTTAACCCAAAAAGAAAAAACTCAGATTAACCTCTCTCAGTTCTGTACATCTCACATTGGCAATAACTAGTCATTTGTTCATTATACATTTTCTCAGTTTAATGAATTGTTTGAGATTCTTTGCTCAAGGGTTTGTGAATCTTGCTATAAAAAGATACTTTTTTTATAGGCTACAGTAGTGACTAATGTTCATGGTGTTTGTGCATTTTTGTTAAGAGAAGCCTTCTTAATCCAACATCAGGATAAATATGTGCTATTAATATTGGATTGTGTAAGTACAACCATTTAAGAGATTCTCTTTAGTGGATCTCTCTGGCAAAGCTTGCATGGGCTCCCATCAGTTCATTAGTTTAGCTGAAAACCTGACTCTAGTTCACATAGCTTAAAAATGTCACAAGGGCAAATAAATGAATAATCAGTTTTTAGTCTTTCTAGCTATTACCACAAGATATGAATGATTTAGTCATAATAAAAACAACACATCTCCTATGTATAAACATTCTGGAACTGTGCAGAAAGACTAGATACTCGTGTACTTCAATCCAGTACAGATAAAAATTCACACACATTAGTATAACTAGGGACTTGCCAACTTTCAAGGTCTCTTCTGTATAGACAAAGATTTCTTCACAGAAATCTCTTCTGTTGGTATCTATTTCATGTTAGCTATTGTCTATATTAAGTTTAAGGACCATCCAAAGTATGTCTGACTATTTTTGGAATGTGCAATGTTTAAAGTTTGCTTTAATAAAAGTTTCATACACTGGCATTGCTTTTTGAGTTTCCAGACTTTTTTGTTTACCTTTCACTTTGTTTTGGCGTGTCTCTTAAACTTTAACCAGCATTACACCAATATTGACATAACTTTGTAAAGTAATCATTTAATCAACATTTTCTTACTAAAAAAACTTTCAGATATCTCCCTCTGCATATCATACTTAAGACAATATCCCTTTTTTGTTTTTAAATTTTAGTGGAATTTAGACAAACAAGCAGAGATGTTGGTTTCCAGTAGTGTAGTATCAAGATTCCATTGTATGTTCCTTAGGTGCAAGAAACTGCCCTGAAATTTTAATCAGTTTTGCATGAAGACCTAAAATACTTCCTTAGAACTTTTGTATGCTAAAGTTCTTCATAAAATAAATCAGTTAAGTTCCATAGAATTTAGGAACAGCATCAGTCTCTATTTCCGTAACTGAATAATAAACAAATATTGAAACTACTAGTGTTTGAGGGAGGACAGGGTGGAGCAAATAGAGAGTCATGTCTTGCCTCTCCTCTTCACTACTTCTGTTCAAAAAAAAAAAAAGAAGAAAAATTGGGAGAGAAAAAAGGAGAGGAGTTAAGGAGAAAGTTGGGGCACTTGTCTATTTTTTTTTTTTTTTTTTTAAAACCAGCAAAGGTGGGGAGAACAAGATATGTCATAATGGCCTATATCCCATCCCCAATTGAAACACTGAATTTTGCATCCATTTTTTTCATTTTGAATCCAGAAAATATCACAATGCATGTATTTACATTTTTGGTACTGATTAAAAAGTCAAAACTGTCCTTGTGGCTTTCAAATGGTTCAAATAATTATTTTGTGTTAGACTGACTAACTTTGGGAAAAGAGATAATAGGCATGTTTTTCATAATTATGGGGGAGGGGGTCTGACAATACTTGTTTAATGAGATTCAAAAATTTAAAGCTTTATATCTGTTAAAACATAAATTGTCAACATCACATGTCCAAATATACAAATTAAATAGCCTTAAATCAAATTCTGAGTTTTCAATCGGCATTTTTCTTACTTTGTAGATCTGTAAATTTCTGTTATCAATCGAAATATTTTTTTTGCTAGTTTGTGCGCGTGTGGTGCAGTCGACACTTAACCATCAGCTAATCCTTCCAAGTCTAGTTACACATAGTGGTTAAGCACAGCTTTGTTTTACATTGTCTGAATCTATGCTGCAGCACTGTCTTGGCTCCCTGCAGTGGCTGGAGCCCTGGGCCCTTTAAAGTGTGGCCAGCGCCCTGGGGTCCAGCTGCTGCGGGGAGCCTGGAGCCCCAGGGCAGCAGCAGCAGGGACCGGAGCTCTGCTGTGGTAGCGGTGGTCAGAGCCTGGGGCCCTTTAAATCGCCCCTGGGCTCCCAGCTGCCTCTGCAGCTGGTAGCTCTGGAGGTGAGGAGCCCTGGGGCCTTTAAATCTTGATTTAAAGGGCCCGGGTATTTAAAGGCCCTGCCTCTTCCGGTCAAGGCCACGCCCCCCGCTCAGTACTCCGGAGTACCGGTATGTCCTTTAAGTTACTTTCACCCCTGGGAACAGTGACCTTTATTTTCCTTTAGTGTCTTTGGGGGACCAGCTGTCTAGCCCGCAGCCCTCACCTGATCTCTTCACAGGGCCAGCTTTTCCAAGGCACAGGAAAAGCATCTTTCCCCAATAGTGAAACTTCAAATTTGGGATAAACTCTGGTGCCACTGCAGGCTTATGTGGGATCTGAAGTAAAATCAACCTACCCTCTCCCCATGTTGTATGGAGATACCCTACAGCCAACAGCAAACTCCACATAGGGAAACTCCACCTATCAATTCCACTCCCTTAAGGAGAACCTGTGTCAAATACTACACTGTGCGCGTATGTGTTCTTTAGACCATTCATTTTTTAAATAAAAAGGAAAAATTATATAACCCTGGGAGAAAAGACTGAACAGAAGTATGCAGAAGTAGACCGTGCCAAATACACTGAAACCCTATCCCAGGCAGATATAGCTACTTCTGATAAATACCAGTGGGTTCTCTCTCTTCCTTTACTGGTGTGAAACACTTTGGCAATGCTTAACTTATGGTTCTATTAAAATTTAACTTTTGCACTGGTCTTTATATGGCTGTTATATAGTTCTGTACCATGGTTATAACCCTGCTTGGTGTCTCCACAGGCAAGAACAAATCCTGTGATGACATGGTTGTGGCATTATTGTGTTGTAATGTGAGGCCCTGATACGGTCACTTTGGCTAGATGTTATGACGATGGACCCTGTAGACTGGGACAGGCAAACTTTTTGGCCTGAGGGCCGCATCGGGTTTCAGAAATTGTATGGAGGGCCGGTTAGGGGAGGCTGTGCCTCCGCAAACAGCTAGGCGTGGCCCAGCCCCTGCACCCTATCTGACCACCCCCCCACCCCGCTTCTCGCCCCCTGACGGCCCCCCTGGGACTCCTGCCCCATCCAACCCTCCATTCCCTGATGGCCCCTCAGGGACCCCTGCCCCCATTCAACCTCCCTGCTCCCTGTCCTCTGACCGCCCCGACCTCTATCCACACCCCCAACCCCTGACCACCCCCCGAACTCCACTGCCCTCCATCCAATCCCCCTGCCCCCTTGCCGCTCTGCCTGGAGCACCGGTGGCCGGCTAGAGCAAGCTATGGCACTGCATAGCACAGAGCACTGGGTCAGGCCGGGCTCTGCAGCTGCGCTGCCCCAGGAGCTCGCAGCCTCCCAGCCCAGAGCAGTGCGCCAGCAGCGCAGTGAGCTGAGGCTGTGGGGGAGGGGGAACAGCAGGGGAGGGGCCGGGGGCTGGCCTCCGGGGCCGGGAGCTCAGGGGCCGGGCAGAATGATCCCGCGAGCCAGATGTGGCCTGCGGGCCGTAGTTTGCCCATCTCTGCTGTAGAGAAACCTCAGATAGCCTGATGAATGATGGTTTGGAATAGTGTTAGGTGTGGACACAATATTCAAAGTACTGTGCTGGAACTGTTCAGAATAAGTTCCAAACCAGTCCCAGTATATTCAGTGGATTTACCCTGTTTACAGTGAACAGATTTGTGTTGGGCGGGAATAGATGATCATGGTATGTTCCACTTATCACTCCTGCTGGTTTGAGGAAACTGCAACACATGATTACACTTCATTATGGCTCTTTGCCTTTCAGATTTGGTCATGACACTCTCACCATCTTGACTTGACCTGCATGTTTATTTAACAGTTGAATTAAAGCATCCATGATTAACAGAAAGTAGCTAAATTGGACCATCTTTCTTGCCACTTGTATTCTTGGCTGGAAGTCTACATCATTTTGTAGATATTACACTTCTCAGGTTTTATGTTGGCTTTGACAAAGATTGCTCTTGGCAACTAACTGAAAATAAAAATGCTGTTGATACTGAAAACCTGAAATCTGTTAAATATCCCTGTGCTATCTTAGTAACTGACACACTGGTTGCTAACAGTATAAATGCACTCCTTTGCAATACATTTCCAAATCAAAGTTGGATGTGTGCTTTTTCTTTTTTTGGGAGGGATTGTTCAGTGCTACTTTGTAGGCAAGACTCACTGCTCTTGTCAGTGGTCCAACATTAAGTCCTTACTTTAAGTATCTGGAGAGGGTGTATCCCCATGTATGTATGCATGCCAAAACACACCCTCTAAAACCAGTCATTCAATGTTGGGAATAAGAGGTGGGGAGATGTAGGGGGAGATATTTTTAAAGGGTCTGAAATGGTATATAGTCTTGTTTTACACTAGCATCCCAAAAAGGGAAGGAAGGCAGAATATACAAGAACACAATGGTACAATATCAATTATACTAACTGATAGTGCTGTAAAATTTTCAAGTTCAATATTTGCATTTTTACTACCGTCTTTCTCTTAGACAGGTTTAAATACTGTAAACATTTTTTTCAATCTTAATACACTTCTGATATACAAATCAATAAATCTTACTGTAAAAGAGTAGTATCTAATTTATCATGCATCACTGTGCATCTGAGGCATTAATGGACCATTAAAATGCAAACCTTCATGTCTTAATGTTACATTGATCTACCAAATTAAAATGAAGAGAGCAGAGCCAATCAATAAAATGTAATGTCTAATCGAATTTCTTACATTTGCTGTTCTGATGGTGGTTAGCATCTTCTCAGTTGAAATCTCATTGCTCAGCAAGAAAAATAGACTTGAAATAGTAACAATCTAACTTTCAACAGCTAATATCTTTCCCTAAAAAGACACATTTAGAGAAGTATCAGCGTAGTGTCCATTTTTTACTAATTATTTTAGTATAACTCACTGTAGTGATAGTTCTATAAATGGCTGAGAGTCCTCTGCTCTTTCTTCTTTAGGCTTCTGAGTTGCAAAGTTAATGGAAAAAGTGGATCTTTTACCAATCCATGACCGTTGGATGGCTTGATGAGGGTAGGGTGGCCAGTTGTAGAACAGTAGTGTAAACAACAAAAGTATGTGCTAACTGTCCCACTGCTCACACTGTGGCAGCTATACAGTAACTCCTCACTTAACGTTGTAGTTATGTTCCTGAAAAATGTGACTTCAAGCGAAACGATGTTAAGCGAATCCAATTTCCCCATAAGAACTAACGTAAATGGGAGGGTTAGGTTCAAGGGAAAATGTCTTCTTTTTTTTTTGCCAGACAAAAGACCACACACACAGTAGAAGTTTTAAACAAACAATTTAATACTGTACACAGTGATGATGATTGTGAAGCTTGGTTGAGGTAGTGATATTAGAGGGTGGAAGAGGGTGGGATATTTCCCAGGGAATGCCTTACTGCTAAATGATGAACTAGCAGTTGGCTGAGCCCTCGAGGGTTAACTCGTTGTTAATGTAGCCTCACGCTCTACAAGGCAGCAGGAATGGAGGGAGGGGAGACATGCACCCTGTGTGTGAGAGAGAGAGATGCGCATTTCTCCTGTAAGTACCCTGACACCACACTTAAGTACACTACCTTGTTAAGTTAATCAGCAAGCTGAGACCACAGCTGCTGTCTGGAAGCCCCCTCAGTCCTGAGCCCTGTCATGTATCCCCCTGCTTTATGGAGATGGGGTAAGCGGGTGCGGGAGCAGGGGGGAGGGGGACACCCTGACATTAACCCCCCCCCTCATCCCCCACAGCAAGCAGGAGGCTCTGGAGAGCAGCTCCAAGGCAGAGGGCAGGAGCAGCACATGGCAGTGGGGGGAGGGACAGCTGAACTGCAGGCAAGTGATAGCTGCTGGGTAGCTGCTGCACAGGGAACTTAAGGGAGCGGGGAGCTGATGGGGGGGCTGCCAGTCCACCCTGGTTCCAAGCCCCCCCATAGCTGGCTGCTCTTCCTGCAAGCAGTGGACAAAGCAGGCAGCTGCTAAGGTTATAAGAGAATCATAGAATCTCAGGGTTGGAAGGGACCTCAGGAGGTCATCTAGTCCAACCCCTGCTCAAAGCAGGACCAATCCCCAATTTTTGCCCCAGATCCCTAAATGGCTCCCTCAAGGATTGAACTCACAAGCCTGGGTTTAGCAGGCCAATGCTCAAACCACTGAGCTATCCCACTGCACAACTTTAAATGAGCATGTTCCCTAATAGATCAGCAATGAAACAACGTTAACCGGTACGACTTTAAGTGAGGAGTTACTGTATTTTGTTTTTACCACTCTAGCACAGTTAGAAGTAGCATGGGAGTGTGTCCTGAAGCTGGGAATCACACTCCCAGCTTGAAATATGAATATACGCTCACAAAGTGTCTCCTCACATGGTTGTCTAGCACAATTCTGGGAGCAACATACTAGAAAAATGGTCAAGGTGACCATATTTCCTATGCTGAATACGGGATGCCTGGTAAAATTACTCGTGTTCAAGCGACTTTAACGGCAATCAATCAGAACTATGCAGTACAAACATTCAAATTAACATCAAGTTGACTGAGCCCCTGTTAAAAATAAATACTGCATAGTTAGATGCATTTATTTACTTTCTTATGGCTTTAGGGCTCACATGGGGAGAGGACACACACACACACACACACACACATACACACGACCCCTCTCTTCCTTGCGTGGCACTCTCCGCCCTTCATGCCTGGCTGGGCCCCTCGGGAGGACCCACCGTAATGTGGCCAACAGCAGCCTTTCGGCACTGTGTGAGAGGTAAGGAACGTGAGAGGGAAGGGACAGGAGCTGTTTCCAGCCACAGGGGAGGAAGGAGGGGGGGAAAGGATGACCTGGCCCATGTCTTTGCAGAGCTCATCTTTCCCCCCTCCCCCTTGTGGCTGGAAGCAGCTTGTCTCTTCCTGCCCGCAGAGTGTTGAAAGCCAACTAACACTTCCAGGCTGCTGCTGGCCACTGACATAACGCAGCTGCCTCCTGCCCCACCCCTGGCTACAGTGCAGGCAGGAAGAGGGTAAGCCCTAAGGATGCATTGAGCACCAGGGTCCAAGGAACCTGACTGTAGGGGCTTCAGCAAACCTGGCCAGAGAGCTGGCTCAGGAGGGGAGGGTGCCTAGGGAACGGAGCAGCCCTGGGCTCAAGACCCAGGGCGTGTGTGCGGGTGAAGAGGGTGCTAAGCCTCTGCCCAGGGGGGCTGCTGTGGACTCTGCAGGTTCTGGACAGGAACACGCTGGAAATCGCTTCCCTCCCCCACTCCAGAGCTTAGCTGAGGGGCGGAGAGGCTTCCCCGCACAAGCACTGTGCGTGGTTTTGGCACATGCAGGGCTCGGCTCCTCCTGGCCAGCACCCCGGGCCAGAGGGTCTTGGGCTTTCCTGGGGCACCGGCCCATCCAGAGGCAGTGGGGGAAGGAAGGAGCCTGCTGACCTGGCTGTTGGTGAGCGCTGAGCTCTCTGACTACAGGCTGGTTCTCCACACAGCACTGGGAGCAGGATGTACCCCACTGGGGGGGATCTGGAGGAGCAGCGGGGTTGGGGGGGGGGTGAAGGAGCAAAGCAGGGAGAGGACAGCGAGAGGGGGAGCACGTAAAGGACCGATGAGTGGGCAGCAGAGGCGACATGTAGCCGGCCACCACCTGGCACCTGCCCGCACTCACCAGCCACCGCAGCTCACAATGTGCAGCCAGTGCTGGCCGGAAATGGGACGGGGGGTGGGGCCCTGCTGGCCAAGAGCCCTCGCGCAGCGGGGGCTGTGTTGACGGACCAGCAGGGGGAGCAGCCTGGGCCTGCATGCTGCATCTTCGCCCTGCTATGAGCCTGGCACACCCACCCCCGTTATTGGACATTGGACGCCCTCCACTCACTGCTAGCGAGCAGGGATCTGGCCCGCAGCAGGACCTGCCTGTACTGGTTGGGAGGAGACAGAAAATACGGAACAATTTGACCATTTTAAAGAAAAATTTGGGACACCTGCAGGAGGGCTTAAATACAGGACTGTCCCTTTAAAAATGGGACATCTGGTCACCCTAAAAATGGTTATTTCACTTATAGTATGTGTTCAATGTGCATTGTGAACAAGTGTTCCTCAGTTACAGCACAGATATCTAATCTTCTGCACCCGGAAAGTCTGCAGCAGAGTTCCCAAAAGTGACTTAACACTAACAATGTTAGGTGTGGTTGCAACATTTGTTACTAAGTTTTGTTTGTTTGCTTGTTTTTAATTAAAAACATTCCAAGTGCTTTTACAAACCCTACTGAGGTCAGGGCCAATAGTTCTAGTCACCAAATGAGACAGTAAGATTTAATCTATACTACACATTTTGCGTGGAAGCTCTGTTATTACCTCAACTGCACTGTAGCATAATTTTGTCTTCTGTGTGGATAGGTCCAAATAGTATTGTCACTAGAGCTGGTAGAAAAACAGAAATGAGTTTTTCATTAACAAAAAAAATTGCCCGTTTTCAGCTAAACCTTTTGAAATCTGAAACTTTCCCAGCCAATTCTAGTTGCAACCGTGTTTCAGAAGTCTGCTACAGTTGCTGTTTCTAAAACAGACTCCATCCTTGGTGTTGCCACAATGCTAGAGTTGTGCTAATTTGTTTTTGACTACACGGTTGTAGGGAAGGTTTCTCAGCTCTACAGCGGAATGTTTGGTCTGGGGGGTTGGGAGGGAGCAGAACACCCCCAGAATAGACAATAGCCCAGTGGCTAGGGCACACACCTGGGAGGTGAGAGGCTCAAGTTAAAGTCTCTGGTGTGAATCAAGCAGAGCACTGGTACTCCTTGGTCCTTCCTACTCCCTGCCTGTGTCTAGACTTCTGTGGGCTGTAATACTTTGGCATCATTTTGGTTATTGGATTTAATGTGCAGGTGTTGGTGGCCTGTGATATATGCAGGAGATCAGACTAGATGATCTAGTGGTCTTTTCTGGCCTTAAATTCTGTGACTCTGTGGCTAGGCTGTTGGCTATTCTGGGGTGTGCACGTGCATGCTTGAAACTTTTCACGCACAAAAAAGTTAGAAATATATTGCTTTTGTGCCACATCAGAATGAAAACAAATGTCAAAACCTCTAAAATATTTGTGAACTGGAATTTGTATTTTCCAGCCAGTCTTAGTCCATAGATCTTTCCGGTGCAAAATGATCCTTTTCCTTGTTAATATAAAAATCAAACTTCAAGAGATGTTTCAGTTGCATTTTTTAAACTATCTGAAATTAGTGTGTTGTTTTTTCATGAAAGTAGCTGCCATTTGATTAAATCAAAATCAGCTACTGAACAGATTAATAGGACAATGTTCTGCACTGCTCAGTTCCTTTTTTATTTTTTTACTATTTTGTTTATTTTTTCTTTTTGTTATTTACCACCAAGGAATAAAGGTTTGGTTTTGTTGTTGCTTTACATCAATGACCTATAAATTATTCTTAAAGCTAGAAGTGTAACTGAGGGTGTAGATTGTTGGGGGGGGTTTTGGGGTTTTTTTTTACTTTTACTTTTACTGTGATTAAACAGAGTTCTTACTGATCCTCCTCTGCCAGAATGCCATATCTGGCACTTAAATATAAGGCAGATTCTAAGCCATATACAACTATTCTAGTTCATACATTACAAGGTGAAAGTGACTTAATCAGTGGAGAACTGTTCATTTCTGTATGTAAAACAAATGCATACTTTTGATTTGTCTTGGAAGTAATTCAATTAATCACTTTCTTTCTTGAGCAGTTTGCTTCTGGGGAATATGTCTACACAAATGCCAAAATGTTGCACATGGGGGTACTACTGAAGAATTTGCCAATATTGAGAAATATAACAGACCTGCTGAGATAAGCAATATTTTTTAAAAAAAGTTATTTGCAAAGCACAGTTTATACAAAAGGAGAATTGTGTGGCATTAGGTTAATCAGTTTGTCAGATAATCTTTTGCAGGAGAATGTGGTATACATAATAATGCCTGTCTTAGTAAGTGAATACCCTTGTAAAATATAAAGAGCAGATATATGTAATTCTGTGTCCTACAACATATTAAGGCATTTGGATAGAACATAGTAAAGTGCATCTGTTGTAATGTATGTGTTTGTAATACTGAAAATAATTAGTTTCACTACTTGATTATTGGGAAGCCATTCAAGTATTTTGGTATTGCCAAAATATCCTTGTTAGAACAATTCCTGATAGTTTCATAACTGGGTTTGTATCATATCATTCATGTTAGTGTTATAAAGCAGTTTATAAGTTATCTACGCCTGAATCATTTAACCATCACTGGATTACTGATCACCTCTGGATGGAATATGGTTACTGTTTAATAAGGTACAGAATCAGTACATGGCAGTTTAGGGGAGTGGCTTTCAGCCTGTGGTCTGTGGACCGGGGGCAGGGAGGGGTTGGCAGACTATGTCTAAGGGGTCCACGAAAGATGACTATGAAAATAAAGACAGGTTTCAGAGCAGCAGCTGTGTTAGTCTGTATTCGCAAAAAGAAAAGGAGGACTTGTGGCACCTTAGAGACTAACAAATTTATTTGAGCATAAGCTTTCATGAGCTACAACTCACTTCACTGAATGCATCCGATGAAGTGAGCTGTAGCTCGCGAAAGCTTATGCTCAAATAAATTTGTTAGTCTCTAAGGTGCCACAAGTACTCCTTTTCTTTTTATGAAAATAAAGTTTCAGACCCCAGAAAAGACATTCCATTTTTCTGATCAATCAAAAATATGTGAATACCCCCACCTACCGGTCAAACCCCAGAAGTGTAGTCATTACCTTAGAAGCCCACACTTTAGTGTCCTTTCTCACACTGTGTCAAATGTCTTGCCGAGCATGTGCAACGTTTATAGTTGAATTCTGTTCAGTGAGATTTCAGTCTCTTAAGACTTCTATGGTAGGGGTCCGTGGTCCACAGGTTGAATTTCCAAAGGGGTCTGCACCTCCATTTGAAATTTTTTAGGGGTCTGCAAATGAAAAAAGATTGAAAACCACTGGGAATACTGTAATAAGTTGAAACTTCAGTGGGAGTGATCTAGATAGGTAAAATATAACTACCCAAACTGGACTTTGTCCAGGACACTGAGTCTAACCTCATCCCTCATGCAAAATATGCCATAGAATCTTTAATAACTAAAGGTAGTCAGGACCTATATTTTATGTCCCATTCCACAAACCTCCCCTCTGGTAGGATAGTGAGTCTTAGCACAACACTTAGAGAGTCACCTTGATTAAATTGAGTGAATAATATTATATGGTGCCAAGATAGCGTAACAGTAGGTGTACCACAAGTCCCTTTGACAGAGATCATCCATAACTTAGATGCTATTGCAAACCTATGGGGGTAAAAATACCACCTGATTTTAACATTTTTATTTAATATGATTTGACCATACTACTGCAAACAAAATGAAGGGGTTTTGGGGGAGGGCGGGGGTGATCGTCCCCTTTTGGCTACAGAGCAATTTCTAGATTCGTGCACATCAGGCTAGTGATTTGAGCTCAGGCCTGAGAGTTAGGTACTCTTGAGCACAGCTGATGGGATTTGTTTGACTTTGGAAAATGCCAATTCATCAAAAGCAAAACTTTTTGCAAGGAAAAGATTAGTTCTGATGACTTTCTAATTTCAAAAACTTTTTTGGAAAAAAGTTGCAAAATTATAAATTTTTTAAATTAATTGTTTTGATTTTCACCTTTATTTAAAAAACATGTTTCTATTGACCTGAACCGTTTTTTTTTTTCCTGATCGTCGTTCACAAACATTTCGCGATTCCATCTTTTTTTTTGGCCATATGGGACACGGAAATTTTTTTGAAAATTTCAAAATTTTCCCAAAATGAGAAAACAGTTTCCAGCCTAGCTCTGCTTCTGAGCTGTAATCCAAGTTCTGACCAGCTCCCTCTCCAAAACGCATAAAATCTCTGGTTTAATTTTTTTCTGAAAAATGGGAGATAGCTACCTCAGCGGGGTGTTGCAGATTTGGACACAAAAAAGATGAGTCCAAAGTATGTATTAATACTGTGGTTCAAAAACATTTTTTAGCATGAATAGTATGACCATCTGAAGTATTTGATATAAATGTGTTATCTCAGCTTCCTTCAGAACACACATTTGTTGGAGTGGGAAGAGGAATAATTGCCAAGTGGAAATGGACAATATTTCTAAGTAAAGGATTTGTCCTTGAAGAGGATGTTACAGTGGAAAAAAGAAGACAAAATTATTTAAATATTACAGAGGCTGATTTTTGCATCTTTTTGTAAATTGGTTTTTAAAAAATAATTACCAACCAGCTTTTGACATTCAGAACCCACATTTTGTGCATATGGTAGCTAAATAAAGCTATTTTTATTTATTTGCAGAATTGGCAGAGTTAACATTCCTACAAAGAAATTGCTGCCGTAAAAGCACAATTATGACAAGCCAGAAGGGAAAGCGGAAATGAAGAATGTGGGGGAAATTATTTTTTAGTTTTCATTTTAATAAGGAAAAAATACAATTAAAATTGCATGCGTCACTTAAATCACCAAACCCTTTAGAGGCATATTATAGACACAAATTGAACTCCAAACACACATTAAAAGACATTAAACTGATGACAAAGCTTCCTCAGTCATAAGCCTCCCAATATTATTGTGTAGTATGCAGTGCAGTTGTAGCCCTGTCAGTCCCAGGATGTCCGAGAGACAAGGTGGGTGAGGTAATATCAAAGCAATCACTCTATATTTGACCTATCAGTCCTCATCCTCAAAGGAAACCTGCACAAAGCTTTCAAAAGACAAGTCTGGGAGCTAAAATCCATTACTCTGCTAGACACTAAGGGTATATCTTCACTACCCACCGGATCGATTTATCGCGTCTAGATTAAAATCTAGATAAATCGCAACTAGATAAATCCACCCCCCACCCCCCACCCCACCCCCCCGAGCACTCTCCCGTCGACTCCGCAGGTAGAGTCAACAGGGGAGCGGCAGCAGTCGACTCACCGCGGTGAAGACACCACGGTAAGTTGATCTAAGTATGTCGACTTCAGCTACGTTAGTCATATAGCTGAAGTTGCGTAACTTAGATGGATTCCCTTCCCCCACCCCGCCCAAGTGTAGACCAGGGCTAAGAATCATGGACTGAACAAAGAGACTGGATTTATGACTTGTTGCAACAAACTGTAAACCACTAACTCCCTCTTTTGGTCCTATGATTGTAGAGGTGTTAATGGGTCACTCTACCTTGAATGCTCCCTTACAATATGTGCTAACTACTTATGCTAAACGATCTGTTCCACCTTGCATTTTGCTGAGACCCTGAGAGCATCTTTCCTAGACCTGGGGAAGAGCTCTTTGTAGCTTGAAAGTTTCTCTCTCTCACCAACAGAGGTAGGTTCAATAAAAGATATTACCTCACCCACTTTCTCTCATATTATTGTGTATGTTAGTTAATTGATAAATGACCATTTTTACACTTGTTAAAGCAGTTAGACCAAAGTTATCATTTTGGTAAACAGAGATAAATATAATAGACTACGAACATTTGATTCGTTTGCATTCATTTTTGTTGCCTTGTGATGGGTTGGATCCCCATTCTGCGGTGCCACCTGATGTACTGGGATTTCACTGAGCCTCTCTTGCTCAACAAGCCAGGGTTCCCTCTGCTTGCTTTGCTGAATTAGGCTCTCTGGCCTTTTGCAGCACATACCCACAGGTAGGGCCACACCCCGATGCAGTCACGGTCTGAAGTCAGCACTGTGTGAGAGGACGCCCCCAGCACTCGCGTGCACACCTCTTTTGGGAGATAAACCCAAAATAATACCATCTTGCACTGTATAGAAAAATCTGCACAGTGCAAGCTCATAAAAATCCACCCTCTTCCTCAGTGTGAAGAGAGATGTGCACGACTCCCCCGCAGTTAGAAATTACATAAACTTATTTCTTGTTTATAGTAAAACCCAGTTTATTAACTACAAAAGGTGAATTTTAAGTGGTTCAAGAGATAGCAAACAGAACCAAGCAGATTACCTTAGTAAATAAAAGTTGCAGACTGAGTTTGCACACTAGATAATTTGTATCCTACCTAACAAATTCTCACTCTGAGTGATAAACAGGCTGGCAGATTCTTATGGCACAAGTTGCCTTGGCTTTTCCAGGTTTTCTTACACAGGCTAAAGATCTTAGCCTGGGACCATCACTTCTCACAGTTCAGTCTTTGCTCCTTAGGTGTTTTCAGGTGTGGTGTTCTAGGTAGAGTGAGGCCCCTTAATGTTGTCATTGTCCATTTTATATCTTCCCCCTGCTTTCTGGAAAGTTTTTCTTTTTCTGGGACCTGGGTCAAACAGTTCCCATTGTATAGAGCTATAATGAAAAAATATTACGGTGAAATCTATCATCTCCAACACTACAATTCAATTTCACATTGGCATTAACTCTAGTGTCATTGTACCAGGCAACTAAATTACTTTAGAAACTGTGGTTTTGAACGTGGTCACTGCCTCTCTCTAAGCCTGAGAAGGTGGGTGGGTAATATCAGAAGTTGATCCAATAAATAGGCGTGGCCAAACTTACTGACCCTCCGAGTCGCATACAACAATGTTCAGAAATTCCAGAGACAGGGCAAACCAGCTGAAGCAGGGCTTCTGCCCTGTGGTGGTGTGGTGGGATTAGGGGCTTCTGCCCTGCAGGAAGCGGGACCTCAGGACTTCAGCCCCGCAGGGCGCGCCTGCCAGGACTTGGGGCTCCAGGACTGCAGGACATATTTTCTGGTGGATGGAGCGGATGTGGGCAGCTTTGCGAGCCTCACTTTAATTGTAAAAGGTCTGCAGTTTGGCCACCCCTGAACCTCACTCACCTTGTGTCTCTAATATCCTGGGACTGACAAGGCTATGCCATCATCTCTCTAAGCCTCTCAGTTCTAATATTAGCTGTTTTGCATTACATGCTATGAAAACTGACACCAGTGTGATGTGGTGGTTATATCCCTTAACACGTTTAGACAGGAAATTTTCATATGACAGTACAACTTGAACTTCCTTTTTGGCTAATCCGTACATCACCTCATTCAATAAATTTACCTTTGTCATCTTCAAATTGCTCAGAAGTTAATATGTAAAAGAGTGGTTCCACTCTGAAAAGTGACACTAAAAATTCCATCGTGGGGTTTTGCAACTGTTGTGCCTGGATGGGGGAATCACTCGTTACCAAGTATAATCATCCATGGGAGTTATGGGTCCTCAGGTGGCTAATGAGGAAAATCCTTGAACCACAAGTTCTATTACAATGAGGGCAGATGTTTTCAGGCTCAGAAGGAGGCTGTTGACCATGACTGGAGACCTGTCTCTCCTTGCTCCTGTGCCTCTTGTCCTCTTCAGCTTGTCGGCAAGCAGGTTCAAAAATGCAGGGGACCATCACATCGGACTTCACTCCATTTTAAGCAATCCTGGGCAAGTGTCTCCCAAGTGTCAATGTCAATATTACACTTTTTTAGGTTGTCCTTCAGCAAGTCCTTATAACGTTTCCGTTGTCCACCCACATTATGGTGCCCTTCTTTCAGAGAATGGGACCTGTTTTGGGAGGCGATGGCCTGTATCCGGACAACGTGACCAGTCCAGCGGAATTGCAGATGGATGATCATTGCCTCAATACCAGTGGTCTTTGCCTCTTCCAGAACACTGATATTGGTGTGCCTGTCTTCCCATCAAATGTTGTGCCTAGGGACTTCTAGATCAAACTTTCTCAATTTAACTATAATGGATGTTTTTTATTTTTTCCCCCCTAACTGCCAGTCATGCTCTGAATGGGTCAAGTTCTCATCTGGGGCTTAACACTGCAAACACTCACTGGAGTAGTATCCAAACTCACAGAATTGATTGCTCTTAGGACATGCAGGTGAATGAAACAGTGGAATGGATTTTAAGTGACAAGTTGCAACTTTGTAAATTTAGCAGTGGGTGGAGGTGGTGTACACACCTATCCATCTCCTGTATTTGGTCTGCAAAGACTTCAGGCTTCCTCTTCTCTGTCTATAATGGCATGTAGCTGATCTGTGCCTGCTAGCTGCAAATATCTCCAATGGCCAGTGATGGGGAGGGCTCTGAGTTACTACAGAGTATTCTTTTCCAGCTGTCTGGCTGGTTGGTCTTCCTCACATGCTCAGGGTCTAACTGATGGGCATATTTGAGGTTGCGAAGGAATTTCCACCCCAGGTCAGATTGGTAGAGAGACTCCCGAGCCCGGGTTTTTTGCCTTTCTCTGCAGCATGGGGCATGGGTCACTTGCAGGTTTAAACTCACAGGTGCCGGCTTCCTCCAGGCCCGGGGTGTGTGTGGTCAACCCCCCCTGCTTCTTCCCTCCCAAGCCCTACCCCGGCCCCATGTCCACCCTACCCTGGCCCCACGTCCACCCTACCCCAGCCCCACACTCGCCCCACCTCTTCCTGCCCACTCCACCCCTATCCTGCCTCTTCTTGCCCAGTTCTGCCGCCTCCCCCCGAGGGTGCCCTGTTCCCGCTCCTTCCCTTCCCTGCCAGCGCCTCCTACATGCCGCGGAACAGCTGATCACCGCGGGTGGGAGGCACTGGGAGGGAGAGATGGAGCTGGCTGCCAGTGGGTGCTAAGCACCCACTAATTTTTTTCCATGGGTGTTCCAGCCCTGGAGAACCCAGAGAGTCGGCGCCTATGTTTAAACTAATGTAAATGGTGTATTCTCTGTAACTTTGAATCATGATTTGAGGGCTTCAGTAACTCAGCCAGAGGTTATGGGTCTGTTACAGGAGGGTGGGTGAGGTTCTGTGGCAATGTGCAGGAGGTCAGATTAGATGATCATGATGGTCCCTTCTGGCCTTAAAGTCTGAGTCTCTGAGGTATGCCCTGAGGTGGAATCTCCCAGCAGGAGATACACCTAGAAGGGGCTGTGCCCTCTTCTCTTATGCCCCATGATAATTGACTTATTGGAACCCCTGGCCTCTTATGGTGACCAGTTCTCCAAGGTCCCATTGCATAAGAGGGCATGCCAGGAGCAACAGCCACTGCCTTAGGTCCTGTTCCAGAGGAGGATCTTACAAAAGAGTAAGCTCCTGCTGATGAGGAAGAAATAACACCTTCCCACAAATTCTCCTCATCACAAGAGGAGGCTGTTAAGCCACCCCATCATCTTACACTGATGATTTCAAGGCCTGTCAGGGCTTTATGAAATGATTAGTGGAAGCCTTACTAATTCCATTGGAGGAGATACAGGAATCCCAACATTCCTAGCTCGACATCTATCATACGTCTCCTCAGGGCAAAATCGCCTAGCCCAGCAATGATGTTCTGTTGGCCCCAGCCTGTGCTGTATGGAAAACTCCAGCTACTGTACCACTTATGTGTAAATAGACTGACAAAAAAACCTATATCCAGGGGTGAAAGTAAGGTGGTATGGGCTGGTACGGCATACCGGTAAAAAGTGGCCGCCTGTACCGGCCCGTACTGCTGACTTTGAAGTACTGCCACGGCAGCACTCTAACATCCCTGCCCTTTTTGCCTCCCCAGGCTGCCGACGGGGTGGGGGGGGAGGGAGGCGCAGCTACCCCGGGGCCCGCGATTTTAAAGGGCCCAGGCTGGAGCCCCAGGCGGCGCGAGCAGGCTGGCTGGGGGATGCTGACCCCCTGAGGTCCTGCCCCTTCTGGGGGTCGGGGGGCGCACAAAGCCCCCCTGTACCGGTAAGAAACACATTTTACTTTCACCCCTGCCTATATCCCACCCAGATGCTCAAGAGTATTATTTTTTTCCCCATTCTACACCCAGCTCCCTAGTTGTCAAGGCTGTTAATGAACAAAACAAGCAACACTGGTCTTGCTCAACGCCGTCTGACAAGGAACTGAAACGACCGGACCTTCTGGGCTGCAAGAGCTACTCCTCTGCTTCTTTGCAGTTCACAGCAGCTAATTAACAAGCCCTGATGGCAAAATACGATTTTACTAATTATTCACATTGTTCCTCTTTTATTGAACACCTGCCGCAGGATCAGCAGGAAGGTTTGAAGCCCTAATAAGAGAAGGCCAAACAATTGCCAACTTGTCTCTCCAGGGTTTGCAGCACTAGCAGCACATGAGGCCTCCTACACGCCCCGGAAAAAACTCAGGTTCTCTCGGAAAGGGCCATCCTCTAACGCCCCAACGGTCCCTTCCAAAGGCCTCTCGGCCGTTGCAGCCCATCTTTGCCAGCTGGGAATAATTGACTTTCCCTTCCTGGGAGATTGGTTCCTGAAAGATCGCTCGTTTATCAAGGTACAGACAGGAACGACTGTGGTCCTATCTCTGTTCCAGTCACTGGGCCTCTTTCTCGACATAGAAGAGCCTACCCTTCCACCCATTCAACGCATGGACTTAATTGAGGCCACTCTGGACTCCTCCACTGCCAGACCATACTTGCTCAAGGATGGATTTGCCACAATGTCCAGCCTTATTTCAACATTACAACAGAACAGCTCACCTGCAACTTCTCGACCATATGGGAGCCTGTAAATTTGTGACACCTTTAGCAAGACTACAGTCTTGGTGTCTTCAAGCCTGGCTGAGAGCTGCATACCAACAAGCACAGTCTATCCAAGTGAGTGTCCATACCTCGGAGGGTCCTTGATTCTCTAAATTGGTTGAAGGATCCACAGAAGGTGTGAATGGGAGTTACATTCTTGTAGACTTCTCTCACTAGGATCATCACTACAGATGTCTTCCTGCTAGGCTGGGGCACACACTTCCAGAACTTCACAGCTCAGGGCAAATGGATCTCTTGGGAGGCTATCCTCCGTATCAATATATTAGCTCATAAAGCTTATGCTCAAATAAATTGGTTAGTCTCTAAGGTGCCACAAGTACTCCTTTTCTTTTTGCAAATACAGACTAACACGGCTGCTACTCTGAAACATATTAGCTCATAGTGGTTCATTATGCTTGGCAGCACTTCCCACTGCACACAGGGGCCACCCAATCAGAATGATGCTGGACGGAGGAACAAAATCCCAATCCTTACATACTGAATCCGTAAAACTATGGAACTGGTGCATGTCATACCATATACAGATCTCAGTGGTTTATCTACCATGACTGCAGAATACAGTGGCCGACTGCCTTAGCAGGCATTTTGTCATTGACCACAAATGGCAGCTGAATGATGTATTCTGAGAGAGATGCTTACTAGGGATCATCCAATGATAGATCTCCTTTGGATGGTATCACAATGCGAAGTGTAGACAGTTCTGCTTGGTGTGGGGAGGGACACAGCCACAACTCAAGGGGAGATGCTCTAGTCGTTCCTTGGCCTAGCATATGTTTATCCACCAGCGCCTTTACTACTTTGCTATGTGTTTACTACTTACTTTGCTATATGTTTATCCACCAGCGCCTTTACGCTTTGACAGGTTTCAGAGTAGCAGCTGTGTTAGTCTGTATTCACAAAAAGAAAAGGAGTACTTGTGGCACCATAGAGACTAACAAATTTATTTGAGCATAAGCTTTCGTGAGCTACAGCTCACTTCATCGGATGCATTCAGTGGAAAATACAGTGGGGAGATTTATATACATAGAGAACATGAAACAATGGGTGTTACCATACACAGAGTGATCACTTAAGGTGAGCTATTACCAGCAGGAGAGCGGGGGGGGGGGGAAAACCTTTTGTAGCGATAATCAAGGTGGGCCATTTCCAGCAGTTGACAGGAATGTCTGAGGAACAGTGTGGGGTGGCAGGGGGGAGGGGAATAAACATGGGGAAATAGTTTTACTTTGTGTAATGACACATCCACTCCCAGTCTCTATTCAAGCCTAAGTTAATTGTATCCAGTTTGCAAATTAATTCCAATTCAGCAGTCTCTCGTTGGAGTCTGTTTTTGAAGTTTTTTTGTTGAAGAATTGCAACTTTTAGGTCTGTAATCAAGTGACCAAAGAGATCAAAGTGTTCTCCAACTGGTTTTTGAATGTTATAATTCTTGACGTCTGATTTGTGTCCATTTATTCTTTTACGTAGAGACTGTCCCGTTTGACCAATGTACATGGCAGAGGGGCATTGCTGGCACATGATGGCATATATCACATTGGTGGATGTGCAGGTGAACGAGCCTCTGATAGTGTGGCTGATGTGATGTGAGGACTCTGAGGTCCTAAACAAATTGAAACAGGAGAAATTAGTATCCGTCCTTGTAGCACCGTTGTTGCTGAGACAGGTTTTGTTTCCAAAGCTGGTTCAGCCTTGCTCTGACAGTGAATCTACTCACTCAGTTGGGATCCATCACCCCCGCCCCCTGTAACCTCTTGGCGCTTCACCTCAAGGCATGGTGGCTACTAGCTGGCTCTCTGGTATAGGACAAAAATACTTCCCAGAGATACAAAGACTACATCTTAGTAGTGGAAATCTTGCCCGCAGAAGTGGAAACACTTCCAGACTTGGTGCAGCCACCAAGAAAATGGTCAGTGCTGCCTAAGATGAGGTGGATGAGGCTTTCTTCCGGCAACTCACGGAAGCTACTAGATCGCATGCCCTGATTCTCATGGGTGACTTTAATTTTCCTGATATCTGCTGGGAGAGCAATACAGCGGTGCATAGACAATCCAGGAAGTTTTTGGAAAGCGTAGGGGACAATTTCCTGGTGCAAGTGCTAGGGGAGCCAACTAGGGGGGGTGCTTTTCTTGACCTGCTGCTCACAAACCGGGTAGAATTAGTGGGGGAAGCAAAAGTGGATGGGAATCTGGGAGGCAGTGACCATGAGTTGGTTGAGTTCAGGATCCTGACGCAGGGAAGAAAGGTAAGCAGCAGGATACGGACCCTGGACTTCAGGAAAGCAGACTTCGACTCCCTCAGGGAACAGATGGCCAGGATCCCCTGGGGGACTAACATGAAGGGGAAGGGAGTCCAGGAGAGCTGGCTGTATTTCAAGGAATCCCTGTTGAGGTTACAGGGACAAACCATCCCGATGAGTCGAAAGAATAGTAAATATGGCAGGCGACCAGCTTGGCTTAACGGTGAAATCCTAGCGGATCTTAAACATAAAAAAGAAGCTTACAAGAAGTGGAAGGTTGGACATATGACCAGGGAAGAGTATAAAAATATTGCTCGGGCATGTAGGAAAGATATCAGGAGGGCCAAATCGCACCTGGAGCTGCAGCTAGCAAGAGATGTCAAGAGTAACAAGAAGGGTTTCTTCAGGTATGTTGGCAACAAGAAGAAAGCCAAGGAAAGTGTGGGCCCCTTACTGAATGAGAGAGGCAACCTAGTGACAGAGGATGTGGAAAAAGCTAATGTACTCAATGCTTTTCTTGCCTCTGTTTTCACTAACAAGGTCAGCTCCCAGACTGCTGCGCTGGGCATCACAAAATGGGGAAGAGATGGCCAGCCCTCTGTGGAGATAGAGGTGGTTAGGGACTATTTAGAAAAGCTGGACGTGCACAAGTCCATGGGGCCGGACGAGTTGCATCCGAGAGTGCTGAAGGAATTGGCGGCTGTGATTGCAGAGCCCTTGGCCATTATCTTTGAAAACTCGTGGCGAACGGGGGAAGTCCCGGATGACTGGAAAAAGGCTAATGTAGTGCCAATCTTTAAAAAAGGGAAGAAGGAGGATCCTGGGAACTACAGGCCAGTCAGCCTCACCTCAGTCCCTGGAAAAATCATGGAGCAGGTCCTCAAAGAATCAATCCTGAAGCACTTACATGAGAGGAAAGTGATCAGGAACAGTCAGCATGGATTCACCAAGGGAAGGTCATGCCTGACTAATCTAATCGCCTTTTATGATGAGATTACTGGTTCTGTGGATGAAGGGAAAGCAGTGGATGTATTGTTTCTTGACTTTAGCAAAGCTTTTGACACGGTCTCCCACAGTATTCTTGTCAGCAAGTTAAGGAAGTATGGGCTGGATGAATGCACTATAAGGTGGGTAGAAAGCTGGCTAGATTGTCGGGCTCAACGGGTAGTGATCAATGGCTCTATGTCTAGTTGGCAGCCGGTGTCAAGTGGAGTGCCCCAGGGGTCGGTCCTGGGGCCGGTTTTGTTCAATATCTTCATAAATGATCTGGAGGATGGTGTGGATTGCACTCTCAGCAAATTTGCGGATGATACTAAACTGGGAGGAGTGGTAGATACGCTGGAGGGGAGGGATAGGATACAGAAGGACCTAGACAAATTGGAGGATTAGGCCAAAAGAAATCTGATGAGGTTCAATAAGGATAAGTGCAGGGTCCTGCACTTAGGATGGAAGAATCCAATGCACCGCTACAGACTAGGGACCGAATGGCTAGGCAGCAGTTCTGCGGAAAAGGACCTAGGGGTGACAGTGGACGAGAAGCTGGATATGAGTCAGCAGTGTGCCCTTGTTGCCAAGAAGGCCAATGGCATTCTGGGATGTATAAGTAGGGGCATAGCGAGCAGATCGAGGGACGTGATCGTTCCCCTCTATTCGACACTGGTGAGGCCTCATCTGGAGTACTGTGTCCAGTTTTGGGCCCCACACTACAAGAAGGATGTGGATAAATTGGAGAGAGTCCAGCGAAGGGCAACAAAAATGATTAGGGGTCTAGAGCACATGACTTATGAGGAGAGGCTGAGGGAGCTGGGATTGTTTAGTCTGCAGAAGAGAAGAATGAGGGGGGATTTGATAGCTGCTTTCAACTACCTGAAAGGGGGTTCCAAAGAGGATGGCTCTAGACTGTTCTCAATGGTAGCAGATGACAGAACGAGGAGTAATGGTCTCAAGTTGCAGTGGGGGAGGTTTAGATTGGATATTAGGAAAAACTTTTTCACTAAGAGGGTGGTGAAACACTGGAATGCGTTACCTAGGGAGGTGGTAGAATCTCCTTCCTTAGAGGTTTTTAAGGTCAGGCTTGACAAAGCCCTGGCTGGGATGATTTAACTGGGAATTGGTCCTGCTTCGAGCAGGGGGTTGGACTAGATGACCTTCTGGGGTCCCTTCCAACCCTGATATTCTATGATTCTATGATTCTAAGAGCCCTGGCCCTCCTTGCCCTACATTCCATCTCCGGCTATGGCCATCCCTGATAAAAACTTGTTTTAAAAAAAACTGGGAGAGTGATTGTATGTTAATGTGGGTTAGTGTCCATGGGCCTTGAAGAAGAAGATAATGTAGAGTTACTAGTCAAAATGAAATATTGTGTTTGATTATGAGACAAATTGAGTCAGGACATTGGTTCACAAGTCTTCTCTTAGCTCTGTCCGTACACCTAAACTGCCTCCCTCGTTCTAGTTCTGGACTTCTCTTGAATAAAGTCTGCTAGTAGGGCTAAATATTTTTAGTCTCTTTGTGATATAGGCAAATGCCAAATAGTGATTGGGGTAAGACTGCCAACCTCAGTTTCACTTCTGACCTAAGCAAGATGTTGTTTGTAATACAATTTGGCTATTTTCAAGTGGTGACTTGGCTGAGTTGTATAACAGTTAAAAAGACTAGTGGACCAAATTCTTGAGCAGAACTAGTCCTTTAAAGCATAGTGGTGTTCAGCTGATGAAAAGAAGAGAGAGAACTCCTACAAATATGTTCAGGGGCTGCACATTTCCTCAAAAAAACCTAAGCGATATCTATTGTAACGAAAGTTATACACTCATCCTCAGGGCATCTTGTTACGCCTCACTGCACTTTTTATTAACCTTGAGGTTTTGATGTATTTTGACAGAATACTTACTACGGTGCCTTAACTTTGTGGTAAACCTAACTTAAACTGAAAGCTTAGTGACCTGCTGTATTCTAACTGGTTCTTTGATTTTTCTCTTGGAATGAGTGTGGCAAAACTCTGAAACTAGTGTGCGTGTGCGCGAATGTGCATATATGTACATTCAGTTTAATCTGGGTCCCCTCCCCATACCTTCACATTTGCTTTATCCTGTAGCTTAGAAAAATTTCTCTAAATGCTCCAAAATCTTACCTGCAGGTAGAGTTTTCTTTTTTTGAGACATGAAAATAAGCGTTAGAGACACAATTCTCTCATATACTACCTCTTGGGCTCGACAAACTTTACTTTGTTAATACTCAGTTGGTCTACAGATCAAGTGCTCATGATTAGATTGTCACCCTGAATCTGCTAGTATTTTTGTAAATAAACTTGAAGTTTTGCAACAGAAACTCATGAAGCCTTGAATAGGTTACAGGTTAACAAAGATTTAACTTTATTTTGCAATAGACATAAGAACAGATTTTGGTGAAAGCATCTTATGATCACATTTTTTTTCCCTTCAAATTCAGAATAGCCAGGGAAATACACAGACACACATCAATTTAACAATTAAGTTATTTATTCAGAACACTGACCTATACTCTTCCAAAGTGTATCCAAAGTATAGAATCATAGAAGATTAGGGTTGGAAGAGACTTGAGGAAGTCATCCAGTCTAACCCCCTGCTCAAAGCAGGACCAATCCCAACTAAATCATCCCAGCCACGGCTTTGTCAAGCCGGGCCTTAAAAACCTCTAAGTGAAATAGTTTTTCCTAATAATCAACCTGAATGTTTTTGTGCATCAACTCATTTGGATGTTGTTAATTGTACTTAAAATAGTCTCTTCCAGGAATCACACTGGACTCCCAGAAGGATGGAGTCACTTCAGCGTATCCTCTCACCTTGATTACAAACATTCTCTTTTGATTAGAAAGCCGCAGGACTTGCTCACTATGGGTGAGATTCTGTGATGCATCTCTGAGAAGTTTCAGAGTAGCAGCCATGTTAGTCTGTATTCGCAAAAAGAAAAGGAGTACTTGTGGCATCTTAGAGACTAACAAATTTATTTGAGCGTAAGCTTTCGTGAGCTGCATCCGATGAAGTGAGCTGTAGCTCACAAAAATTTATGCTCAAATAAATTGGTTAGTCTCTAAGGTGCCACAAGTACTCCTTTTCTTTTTTTCTCTAAGAAGTGCAGCACAGAATGCACAGCCATTGGCAGGGATAGGGCTGTTTATCGTGACTTTGAGCCACCTTTGTCCCCTCCCAATCTTGAGCTGCTCTGGGGACCGAAGTGGATTCCAGCATAATGTAGACAGCTATCTAAATCATGGCAACCTCTCTGTGCTGCTCCATGGGCAGCAAGGACCCCTTTATGCCTTTCTGGCCCTTTTAACCCTGCAGAAAAGACAAAGCAGGGGTGAGGATCTCGTCCTAGGAAGTCTCTCTAACTTTACACACACAGATGCATACGTCCTCTACATGACTGATCACAGCCACTGTGTAATTCACCTTAAAATATTAAACCAGACAATAATATGACTATTAAAAGGAACCAATATGAAGATGGCATAAAATGAAAACAAAATATTATACACCTTACATTTAGATTAGCCTCAGAGCTACCAAGAGGGTATAAAACATAGCTACAGACACAATTTGATTCTTAAATTCTCACCTCTCGGCAGCTGGTTCCCAACACTTGCTGGAATCTCAGCAAGCCCTTGCAGGTGGAATTGCAGCCGGTGGTGCTCTTTTCACTCAACGGTCCCTCAGAATCAAGAGCTGGAATTCTCTCTTGCCTTCTCAACAAGGCTGTAAAACACTCTTCACTTTGCTCCAGGCAAGATGGGTTGGATCCCATTGTGGGTGTGTTTCATACTACCTCTTTCTGGCTAGCTTAACATGCCAATACCAATTGTATTGTCTTTGAGATCTGTATCCCGAGAACCTACCAGAAATACCTTACCAAAGAGTCCCCTTTACAATGCTAAAATTCAGTAGTCTAGTCCAAAACCTGCTATTTCTATGTGTCTAATGTAATATATAGCTTATGACTTTGTGTGTGGAAAAAATGAAATAGAACATATACAAATTAATTATTGCCCTAAGGGTTGTGAAGCAAGAAGTTTTCATTTGTGGAGTGTGGTTTTGGTGCCTGTTGTAACTGTGGAGCGCAAGGCAGGAGTGCATTCACTCTCTTCTTGCCTCTTCCCCCTTCACTCTCTCTCTGTAGTATGTCACCTTGGAAAAGCATAAAATAGTCTCAGGTTTGATAGGATACTGACATCTTTCCACGTGCAGAATGCAACATCAAAGGGTAAAGACAAAAGATGACTTATAGTCAGTATTTCTTTAACTTCATGTCTGAAAGGTTATATTGAAAAGAAAAATCAGTTTGATTCAGACTTTCTCTATATGTTTAATCGACCATGGTGGCTCTCTCACACTCACATACTTGAGTTCTCAAAGAATATATAACCTAGGACACTTAGCACTAAAAGCACTAGTCCTCCACTAGCTGAGCTGAAGGATGACTACTCCAGCTATGGAAAAGGGGCAGGCTGAATAGTCTTTGGGGCACCTCCTAGAGAGAGAGGGAGAAAAACACGTGATCACATGTGCTGGGCCAATGTAATTATTATTTTTTATTTAAGTGCTCTCTAGACATGCAAGATTGGAAGGCCCCTGCTCTGTCTAAGGACAGATAGGAAAGTAGACACAGGTATGGGTATTGGGAAGGGGAATGACAAATAGGGACAACTAATACTAGTTAACTAAAGTCACTGTAGACATCACAGCAGAAGTGGGTCTTTAAAGGGTGGCTTAAACATAGAAAGGGTAGAGTCTTCAATGAGCTCATGGAGGCCTTTTTTGCATACGGGGCACGTGGAAGAAAGCACTGAAGCAGTTATTGATGTGGACTTAGAAATCAAGCTTTGAGAAGCAGCCTCTAATTGTGGGCAGCTAAAATTGTATTCCCAGAATTAGAGGCGGGGTAGAATTCATTTTGAATTGGCCAGAAAGATAATTAAGGAACTACAGTTGGTACTGGTGCTATTGTTGCTATACTTATAACATATGCTGTTTATAATATATGTAGTAGTGTAGCTTTCAAGAAAAACAGGATGAACAAACGGAAGGCATTAATGGAGAAACACCCCTAACAGTGGAAAGGGCTGACACACAGAGGCCTAGAAAAATTTGCATCCTTTTTCCGTTGATCTACGAACGTCCCTTGCTTTCCCTTAGCAAGTCAGTGGGAAATATTGTTCATTAAAATAAGATACAGTAAAAAGAACAAGTTAAACCTGTCTCCTAATCACAGTTGGATCCACAGCTGATACATTTTGCTTTTTTTCTGGATCTGTTAGGTTTGCTTTTATCCTGCAGTCATTGCTTATGGGAACGGTAGATGAGGAGAAAAGACTTTCCACATTTGGCAACCAACAGATGCTTCTATCTGAAGCCATGAGCTAGTCTACTGATGTAGCAGATGAGAGCAGAGCAAACTGGAACTTGTTTCAGCTTGCCATTGACAGGAGCATTCCATGCCAGTTAAGGTCAGTCAGTGTCTGACTGCTTATTTGTAGAGGATTAAGTTACATCAAGGGAAGCTTGCAGTAGAGACTACTCTGTATTCATATGGCTTATGTTAAACAATCCACATGCACCTGGTGGATATACAGAAGAGAAAATAAAATCCCTGACATCCTCTCTCCCAAAAAAGTTAAATACTTGAGTCACCACTGACTTAAGTCAATTTATAATTAGGCTTGGCAGAATTTTTTGGTGGATAAATGCAAAGTATTGCACATTGGAAAACATAATCCCAACTATACATATAAAATGACTGAGTCTAGATGACCTGTTACCACTCAAGAAAGAGATCTTGGAGTAATTGTGGATAGTTCTCTGAAAACATCCACTCAAAGCAGTCAAAAAAGCAAACAGAATGTTGGGAATCATTAAGAAAGGGATAGATAATAAGACAGAAAATATCATATTGCCTCTATATAAATCCATGGTACGCCCACATCTTGAATGTGTAGATGTGGTTGCCCCATCTCAAAAAATATATTTTGGAATTGGAAAAGGTATAGAATAGGGCAAAAAAATGATTAGGGATATGAAACAGCTTCCATATGAGGAGAGATTAATAAGACTGGGACTTTTCAGCTAGGAAAAGAGATGACTAAGGGGGGATATGATAGATGTCTATAAAGTCATGACTGGTATGGAGAAAGTAAATAAGGAAGTGTTGTTTACTCCTTCTCATAGCCCAAGAACTAGGGGACACCAAATGAAAATAATAGGCAGCAGGTTTAAAACGAACAAAAGGAAGTATTTCTTCACACAGTGCAGTCATCCTCTTTGCTAGAGGGTGTTGTGAAGGCTAGGATTGTAACAGGGTTCAAAAGAGAACTAGATAAGTTCATGGAGGATAGGTCCATCAATGGCTATTGGGCAGGGATGGAATACCATATTCTGCGTGTCCTTAGCCTCTGTTTGCCCGAGCTGGGAATGGGCGACAGGATGGATATCTTGGTGATTACCTGGGATAGATGGGCCATTGGTCTGATCCAATATGGCTGTTCTTATGTTCCTACCACTGGTCACAGGTTCCCAAAGGGAGGAAATATATATGCCTGAAATCCAGCCAGATCTGCCGGGTGATAAGCAATTGGCATACATGGGGAATTCCACCCCAAGACAAGTTGAGCCATGAGGCTCATCACTTGAGGGGTGTTGTCAGACCAAAAAGGGGGAACAGAGGTGCAGCTAACTCCATAACTGTGACAAGTATCTTGCTGAATTGGGCCAAAAGGAGGGGCAAGAACTTAGTTTCACATCTCACACAGGACTGTCAGTATTGGCAACCAAGTTTTCAAAAATGAGTCAGGCCTCCAAATCATAAGATTACTTTAAAAATCATGAAACTATTTAAAAGTATATTTGGGGTCCTTTTTATTTGCCTCCTGATTTTTGAGCTGTTAGGGTTCATATATTTAAGCTTTTCTCCACAGCCATGAGGACTCAAAATTAAAACAAGCAAACAGAAAAGTAAGCTGCAGTTCTCATGTAATCACAAGACTTCAGGAGCTGGAGCTTTAAGAAAAGCACCAAAGATCACATGAGTTGACATCACTGCTGCTTTACTTGAAATTTTGATCCTGTCGGTTAAGGAAATGCATTCAACTGGGCAAAAGATCACTAATTGACAGTTAGTGTTGGTACTGTTTTTTAAAAGGGTGCCACATAACTAGGTTCCCTTTGCCGGAAATAAACTGTGTAACAGAATGCATGTGCCAGCACGTGAGTTTTCAGAAAGGAGGGTCAAGGACTAGAAAAGCTATTAATTTTCCCATTTATGTAAAAATTCTCTCATAACCATCATCAGAGGAAGAGGTAATGTAATTTGACAAGCCATATTAAACTGCATTTTTCTGTAAGTATTGACTTTGCTCTTGAAAAATATCCTCCGTGTAACAGTTCAATTTGTGTAATTTGGAATAAGATGGAAGTTTAGGGTTTGTCAACCCTGGGAAAATGGGTGTGTTTAGCCATGACCAGTTAACGCACTTTTAAACATTTAAAGGCAATAACGCCTTTACCTGCACTGGGTGTTTAAGTGGTGTTTAATACACTTCTCTCAATCATGTTAATGCATTTTTAAAATACCACTCCTGGTTCCAGTTTAGACGATCCATAGGGCTTGTCTACACATTAACTAGACCAGGATGAACCAAACCGGTTTTAATTCACAACTTTAAGTATTTCCAGGTAAATCGGTGTGGACATTTTTATTTCGGATTACGTCCCTCTTAATCTGAAATAAGTGTCCACATACAGACTAACCCAGAAATAACTAAAACTGTGAATTACAATTGATTTACTTTATTCTGTTCCAGTTTGTGTGTATACAAACACTTAAACTTTAAGAAATCTAGTATATTTTTCCAGGATTTTTTTAAAGTGTGTGTGTGTGTGTGTGTGTACACGTACAGAAATTATCACCTTGTGGTGTCTCCAGAAAATGAAGAATTAAATGATTTTATAAGCTTTCTCTGTAAGGGATGATTCAGCAATATCTAGCGTGAGTGTCGACTGCTTTTGCCACCAGAAGGAAATCATCCTACCTTTTCCTTTACTGTGATGGCAAAATTTTAAAACAGGCTCCAGGGTACTGAAATCTTAGACCATAGCTTGTCAATCTAGTGGTGGGAGGAAAACTCTCTATGTGGAGGAGAAACATTCAGATTAAGAGGCTGCCAGTACTTTAGAGGCATTATGCTAAGCCCTTGAGTACAAAGAAACCTGGTTCTCTAGCCCCCCACCCCCACCAAAAAAAAAAAAAGACAGAAGATTTGACTTTCTGAGTAGCCCTCTGAATAAATATAGGCCCTGGTCTGTTTGTTAAATTACAATATCAAAAGCAATTATGTCAGAGAAATAAACAAGTGTGTTGTTGTTTTTTTTGTACAGTAATTTAAACAATAAAGTGAAAAAGTATTCTGCACATCCAGTTGCAGATCATCACTGTGCCCACATGGGGGCTGCACAAGACTGCAGAATGCACTGGCTTTAGAGATTCTAGGAAGGCTGTTATTAGTTTCTTGGACCATAAGAGCAGCTGTGTGATCTCCTTGACCTTCCATGCCTCCCAAATATTTTAGCTACATCCTAGGAGTATGTTGTAGTAAAGAAAATGGTAGAACAAGTGAAGAGGACTCTTTTTCCCCCTTCTCCTTCCCTCCTCAGAATGTGGATGCAAGGTGCTTGCACTGTGTTCAGGACTACATGCTGGCAGAGCCAATTAATCCTGATGGCAAGCAGTTTTTAACATGTAGCTGTGGAGTTACAGTTTCCATTAGAATGCTCAAAACTTAGGAGTCAAAATAAATGGGGCACCAATCTTGGTTGGGACCTCTACATGCTACTGTAATACTAATAAACAACAATAAAATGTAACAGATGGTTTGATTTTATAAAACCTGACTGTTTTAAATCCAAATATATTTAGAGTATGTTTAATATGAAGAAATTAACTCTGTTATATAATAAAACTATGCTGCTGCTGTTTTTTTCAAATAATAATGAACATAAGTCCAGATTTAAAAATCAATTGATTGTCACTGCAGATACCAAGTCCCTGCTCTATTCAAGTGTATGTTCTAAGAGAGCTTTTGTTGAGACCCAGGCTGAAGTCAAGAGATGGAGAAGCAAATCAGTGTGACTATAGCTACTCCACTATTCTGGACAAAGTAACTCTATTTACAGAATTTTTTTTTTTTTTTTTTTAATGAAGTTGACCTTCTGAGAGACTTTTTCTTCATAGGCCATGGCACAAGGCAAACTAGAGCAGCCTAAACAGAAGGTCTCCTGGATACCTTCCTTCACATCCTTCAAATGTAATATTCGGTTTGTATTGTGGCAGGGACCAAAGGCTCTGATCAGGGTTGGGGTTCCTTTGTGCTAAGTACTGCTTGGACACACAAAAGAGCTTCCAGTCTAAGGCCCCAGTTCTGCAGAGATTTACATACTTGATTAACTTATGTGGGGTGAGTAGCCCAATTGAAGTAATTGGAATGACGTACAGTCCATAAACTTAAGAAGGTGCATAAATCTTTGCAGGACCAGTGTCCAGTTCAAGACAAGTGCAATGTGTGAGTGTAACAGTCAATAAGAGGGCGTTTTAAAGTGGAGGAGGGACAAGAATAACAATAACACATGGTTCCATAGAGACTCTGCTCTGCTTTATGGTTCTGAGTAATTGTTAAAGTTTTTTTTAATTTTAAAATATATAAAAATCAGCGGTCCTGTATCCTAGCAATCCCTGCTGGCCTTTAGCTAAATTGGCGACTTATTTTAGAAAAGTAAAGCATTACTTAGAAGCAGTGATTATTCTAGTCCTCTGAAGCAATTGATTATTTTTTTTAACCCTTCCTGAAAGATGTTGACTTAGGCTGGCCTCCGTTCATCTTGTTTTAAAAGATGGATGTGCCCCAAGAGACCGTATGAGCACGTAGAAATCATGCACTTAACTTTTTTGGTATTTCATTTGCTTAGGGGGAATATGAAGGTGCAACTTTCCTGAGTTGCAGGGAGCAATACATCTATTCTCAAAATACTGTCTGTGCACAACTGTCTTCTGGAAATAAATTCTTATTTCATTCAATGAGCTTTAGAGCCAAGTGGATTATAGACTTTAAGGCCAGAAGGGACCATCATGATCTAGTGTGACCTCCTGCACCTTGCAGGCCACAGAACCTTACCCACCCACTCCTGTATTAGGCTCATAACCTGTGGATGAGTTTGTTGAAGTCCTCAAATCATGATTTAAAGACTTCAAGTTACAGAGAATCCACTATTTCTTCTAGTGCAAACTAGCAAGTGATCCACACTGCAAAGGAAAGCAAAAAATCTCACTGGGTCTCAGCCAATCTGACCTGACCCCAAATACTGTGATTAGTAAGACCTGAGCATGTGTGCGAAACTTTGCTGGGAAAGAGTTCTCTGTAGTAACTCAGATCCCTCCCCATCTAGTGTCCCATCTCCAGCAGTTGGAGATATTCCTAATAGCAATCATGGATGGGCCATATGCCGTTGTAGACAACCTCATCATCCCCTCCATAAACGTATCAAGCTCAATATTGAAACACATTAGATGTTTTGCTCCCACTTCTGCCCTTGGGAGTCTGTTCTAGTACTTCACTCCTCTGGTGGTTAGATACATTCATCTAATTTCAAGACTAAACTGGCAGGTGGCCAATTTATATCCATTTGTTCTTGGGCCAATGTTGATCCTGAACTTAAATAACCCTCTCTCTCCCTGGTGTTTATCCCTCTGATGTATTTATTGAGAGCAATCATATCTCCCTCCGCCTTCGTTTTGTTAGACTAAACAAGCCAAGCTCTTGTAAGTCTCCTCTGATCATCCTAGGAGCCTTTCTCTGCACTTATTCCAGTTTGAATTCATCTTTCTTAAGCAATGGAGATCAGAATTGCACACAGTATTCCAAATGAGGTCTCACTGTATCTTGTATAATGGTAATAACACTTCCCTATCTCTATTGGAAATATCTCGCCTGATTTATCCTGGGATTGCATTAGCCTTTTTCATAGTCATGTCATATTGATGGCTCATAGTCATCCTGTGATAGACCAGTACACATAGGCTTTTCTCCTCCTCTGTCTTCTCCAATTGATAAGTCCCCAGCTTATAGCAAAAATTCTTGTCATGAGTACCTAAGTGTATGACCATACACTTTACACTATTAAATTTCATCCCATTTCCATTAGTCCAGTTTTCCAGATCATCCATTTTGTATGATATTTTGTTCCTCCTCCATATTAACAATACCTCCCAACTTTGTGACATTTGCAGTTTTATTAGCACATGCCCACTCTTTGTGTCAAGGATATTAATAAAAATGTTAAATAAGATTGGTCCCAAGATCTTCAGGAATTCCACTAGTCATCTTCCTCCAGCCTGACAGCCACCTTTCAGTATGACCCACTGTGGTCTCCCCTTTCCTTCTGTTGTCTATGGAGTTCTTCTTAGTATTTTTATCTTCAGGAAAGCTCTTTCTTTCCTAAGGCTGCATGTCATAGCACCCTGAGAAACCAGGAACTATGGAAACCTAAGAAATTTATGGTCTTTTCTGTAATTTTTAAGGTGACAATTCTGAATTCCTTTCTCACAAGAAAACCTAATATTTGTCTTATTATATAGCTAAGTTTGTTGTCTTTTTTTATGTTTGTAAGTAAATATTTTTACCAGTCTAGGAATAGTGCTGAAGCATTAGTATAAGAGGTAATGCTGAAACTGTATGTTCGCATATTACTTGATTGTAGGAATGTTGTATAAAATTGCTAACTTTGAATTGTGAATTTAATATTAGATAATATAAGCGTTTTTGCTCATTTTATTAATGTTTTGAAGGTATTTAGGACAAGGTTAGAATAGCCAGAATATTTTAATGATTGGGAATTAGGATTATGATTTTATAATGAACCTGGAAGTTGTTTAAAAGTAGAATCAAATTTGGGGAAACCTTCATCTCTTCTCTTAAGAGAAAGATGAGATGAAACTCTCCTCAAATTAAAGTTAAGTGTAAGAAGAAAGAACATGAAAGCTTTAACTTCAAAATTAAGTAGAATTCTGGAAGATAATCACCAAGTTACCTCATCCTGTTGTTAAATGGTTCAAGAAGAAGTAGTGACAGAAAATTGAGCCAAAAGACTTTTCAAACAATTCTGTTGAATATATTTTAATTAACAGTGCTAAAAAAGAAATTAAAGAAGTCCAAAATAAAATGGTTTGAAACAGTTGAAGAGGTGAACTTTTCTAAAGCTTGGTTGCCATCTACTGGATTAATAGTAAACATGAAATGACATTTTGAGCTGTTCAGTTGATTAATTTATTACCTGCAATCAAATCTGAGTATGTCCCAAAATTTTTAACTGCCCAGTGGGATGATGTTAGAATGAGAGATTGATCCCTTTTCAGAATTGGGCCAACCCTTCCATACATCTGAATGGAAAGATGTTGCATAAAAAGTTTTGCAAAATCCAAATTCATTGTTCTCTCCACCTAAGAGAGTCCACTGATTCTCTTCATTGAGAGATCCAGTCTTTGTCCAAAGGTCCAGAGTCCTGAATACAGAAGCATCCTGATCTCAACTCAGATGAGCGTATCCTACTTATGTAAGAAGTGTGCAGTGATTCTGCTCTCTCAAGAGATTAGTTTATTTTAGTTGAAAGTCCTTTATGGATAAGAACCTGAGTTTTTGAACTTTAAAAGTCCAAAGTCCTAAATATAATTTGGACATACAATTTTAATCTCAAAATCTGGGAACATTGGTAAAGATTTCTAAATTAATTTACTTCCTTGCATATGTCTAAGATGTGTTAAATTGCAGAGATGGCGCCCTAAATTCTGGTTTAAATTAGAGGTAAGGGCTCTTCCCAAAATAAATGTGGGAGGGTTGTTTACCTTTAAATGCTCCTAACATTTAGGACCTCAACTCTCCAGGATAAGCATCCCTTTTATGGCCTATTCATAGCTAATAGGGTTCTGTTTAACACAACACAAGAGCCTTTTTTTGTGAATTTCCATGCAACTTGTTAAGAGATGGATTAACATTTCTTTTAGGATTAAACATAATTGGAGACCTTTGTGGGGTTACATTTTACTTCCAGTTAAGTTCATGTATTGGCAAAGTATCAGAGCTTCAGTGTGGGAATTAAGCAGAGAAAGAGGGAGGGAAGGAGTAGACTGCCCTCTTAGATATTGGAATGTGGTGAGGTGTCAAAAGGGGACCATTTTATACTTATTAAGTTTGCTGATCACCAAACTCCTAGTGCATTGCAAATGCCCTGAAAATCTTTTTGGTAAAGAACATTTGGCCAATGGTTCAGGATGTCTCATATGTAAAGCTTAAGTAAATCTAACTTGAATTTAGAAAAAAAAATCAGTACCATAACCTTATGTAAATATGGCATGCTATCAAAATTTTTGGACTTAAATGGATGTTGAAATATAGTCCCCACTACTTTGACTATCCACATTAACATAATCCTCTTTATGACAAATAAAATACTGTCATTCTTATATGTTTGGAACTAGAGCTGCCTGAAACTTTTCAATTCAAAATATTTTTTAATAAAAACTTTTTTTGGTCAAAATAGTATTTTCTGTGGAAAATATTGATGAAATTTTTGGATTATTTATTTTGAAAAACAAAATAATAAAATTTCAACCATTCATACAAAGTCTGGACTGGACAAAATTTTTAACTAGTTGAAAACCAAAAATGTTTCTCTTCTTGGGTTTTCAGTTCAATGAAAAACCTGAAAAAAATGTATAGGAAAAAGTCTGACTAACAGTTATTTTGTCAATAATTTTAATGGAAAATTTAGGAAAAAAAAAAGACCGTCTCTACTTGGCACATTGTTACTTAACACTTTCAAGATTTTTTGGCAATATACCAGAGTTTGAAAAACTGTTTTCTTTTAGCTGACCTGGGACTATGGTCAGTGTTATACCAAAATACAAAATTCACAGATACTTTCCTTATGACAATCTCTAGTATGTGTTGTGAAATACCCCGTCTGTTTCCAAAGTGTTGAATCTTGTGAATATACATTTGTATGTCATGGTTTCTTGGCACATCTTGTAAGATGCCGTATATTATGGCGGGAGTCACCGCATGGCAAAGTTATGCATCAATCTACAAGTTTTTTTTTAGATTGCAATACAGTTTTTAGTCTTTGAAGGAATGCTGTATTATTATTATTTTGTTATGCAGTACTACTTGGACAGAAGCTGTGGAAGAGAGTAGAGAGTTTGCCGTCTGCTTTATTCTCTATATTTGGAGACAATTCTTGAGACAGAGTAACTTCCGGGAACTGGACTTTGATGTGTGAGCTGAGATTTCTGGAAGAGTGGATTGCTTGTGTGCTGTGGGTAACTGCCTGTCTACCATGACTTGTGTATGTGCGTGTAAATAAAGCAAGTTATGCTTAGGATATGCACTGAGTCCACATCCCAGATTTTCTCTTACACTGGGAAGCCAATCTCCAAGGGCCCAGACATCTGCTGTCTCCTGACAGAGGGGCAGTATTTGTGTCAGAAATAGAATGCTGGTGTCTAAAGAAGTGGCAACATTATGTTAAGTTTAGAAACTTGCTCTACATTTCAGTTGACGTGGTTTAATTTCTACTTCTTGAGCAGCATTGCCCAAGAAATGGTAGTTTATCCTCCCCAAAATTACAAAAAGCAGGCAGAGAATGTGTTCTGACATTCAGTTTTATCACACAATAATTTATGTTGAAAGGGACTAGATGGCTCTGGAGGTCATCAAACTGAATTGTAGCCGTGATTAAGATAAGTGTGCATGTGCTCCTGTGAATATTTATCTCAAATGAACGTAAAAGTATTGAAAAAAGTCTTCAGTATTTGTTGATGTATTACTGCTGCAGGAATGCTGTCATCTTAACCGATTTCTAGCGTCCTATTAGGACCCTTTTCAGCAGAGGTGGATCTGTCCTGGAATTTTATACAAGCCCTTCACCACTGCAGATCCCTTGTTAAGGGACCAGTGGCTTGGCAATAAACATCCTTTTGGATTGAAGCTTTGTATACAAGTTTCCAGTCCTGGAGTGCAGTTTTTCATGCTTCAAATTTTGCAAAACTATTGCTCTGCTATCTGCTGGTATTTCATTATGTGAAATAAATAGATGCCATTTTTTTAATGGGAGATTAATGGTGTTGTGATTCATAAACATGCACTTAGCTTATCTGATGCACATCATTTGCAATCTGCTTTCTAGACTATTTAAATTTGTACTGTTGATCATATTCTTAGTAAATTAACTGTAAACCTCCATGGCAACTACTACCTTTACACTGTATTTTTTATTCTATGCCCTTGCTCTGTATGCTTATTTTGACCTACAATAAAAAATCATTACCAAATAATCAGTTATTACACAAGAGAAATAGCTAGATCAGCTTTGGAAAAATGTATTTGCCTACTCAGTTGGGGCAAGAAACTTTTGACGGACAAATCAAATATTAATTACACACAAAAAAACCCCATGCTAAAATATTATTAGGGTTGCAAAGTCAGGCACTCAAAAATTAGGATGTGTCAGAATTAAGGTTGACTTCAACCTTAATTTGCCTTCCTGGTGCATATGCATTATGATAGTCTTTACATGATCTCATACTATTTTTTCCATAGGACCTCTGGCTTACTGAGTGCATAGGATAGATCTGCTCTAGGGATGAATCTGGGTTGTATAATGCAGGAGGCTGTTGTCCATAGGATCCCTGCCTCATTTATTGCCGAGGTTGGAATGTGTGTAGTGAATGAGGCAGGGGATTGCACGAAGAGAAAGGAGGATCTCATAGTTCAGGCAGTGGAATGCCACCCTGGAGAACTGGATTCTATCCCTGCCTCTGCCACAGAGTTACTATATGATGCATCGTGCTGGGCAAGTCACTGAAACCAGCAGTTTCACAGGTGGCCATTGTGTGTTCCTCATTTTCTGGTTGTCCAACTTGAGATACTTAGCACTTCTGCAGTTCAGAGCCCAAGGACTCTCAGTTGCAACAGAGGCCAACAAGAACTCTACTCTGACTATATAAAGCGCTTTAAAATGCTAAGTACTCTGAACAATGCGGCCTTGTATAGAACACCCAAAATCAATATAGTTTTGACCTTAATCTTTGTGTCTTAGTTCCCCATTTGTAAAATACCACCTCCTCACTTCGTAAGAGTATTTTAATAATAAATTAATGTTTGTACAGCACTTAGAAACTATAGTGATGAGCGCCCTGTAACTTTTGATTTATATGTTCCCAATTAGTAGCTTAAATAAATAAATAAAACCAACCTGAATCCTTTAAGGTTCGAGCCTCCAGGGTGGTTACAGATCATTTAATTTAGTGGAGGACCGTGAAAATGGCACAAAGAGTGTTAAAATTAAAGACTTTATTTAATATAAAGTAGTTAAGCAAACAGGCATTGCAATATAACCATACACTGCATTCATACTCACTTTCTAATATGAAATGGTACATTTAGCCGTGATCAGTTCCTTAATGGATATAATTCTTTCTCTACCTTGATGGTGGATGGCCATACCTAATCTAGTGTGCTACCCTTTTATAATCAATTATAATAATGCCCTTTAATTAACATTAAATCTACCTTTTACCATATTTATGTTTACACTGCCATAATTAAATATTTTCTACTTATTTCTACATTGGCTATTCAACATTAAACATCATCTTAATTAACATCCACATAAATGCCGTACCAATAACTATCAATATAGGTAAGATTTTCCAAAACATTAACATTTTATGTAGAACACTTGTGAAAACCAGTTAGGACCAAAACATGTTTACAACATGACCTGGGGTTATGCCCTAATTTATCTCCAACTTGCTTCTGAATTGTCTCACTTCACTTTACTCATATTTTACGAGGCCTCACTTGGCTATTGTCCAGCCTGTTTCTAGAAAATAGATTTTTGGGCCTACTAACATTTCAACACATTTCTGTATAAATATGAGCAAGCAGCATTTCCATAGGCCATGAGGATATTAATAATTTTGTCTTCAGAGCAGGTTTTGAATAGTGTGCAGTAGTTAAGGCCTGGGGCCACTCATTGAACAATTAGGGGAAAAGAAAATATTGAACAGCTGCTTAGCAAGTGAGCACCATCTATTCTGTGCATTGAGTGAGGCAGGAGTCCTGTGGAAAAAATAGTATGTTATAATTTAATTAAATACTGTCTCATAATTCATATGCACACAAGTGCCAATTTAAGGTTGAAGAGGCAACCTTAATTCTGGCAATTCCTAACTTTTGAGCTCTGCAGCCTTAATAATGTTCTTTGAACATAGTTTTTTGTGGGTAATTTCCTAATTTTATAAAAAAGCAAACTGAAAAAACAGAAATTCCATCATGTGACATCATACTGACATCCATATGGGTCATCAGCAAGGTTGGAAACTTCAGATCCACCCCATGGACCTCTGCTACTTGAGCGAATGGAGTAACTGATAGCAGTTACTTTATGTGGACCAGCACAGCGGGGGCATGAGACACTTTTTGCCAGAAGGTTTCATAGATATTTGCTGATATGAGGGAACCACACTGGCACAGCAGGGGGTCCAAATAAACTAATCACTAGCTATAGATACAACATCTAAGATCTAGCTACCTGTATACACTGCTGCTCTGGCAGGATTGTGGTGGCTTCTGAAAACCTAGAAGAAAGTGAAGGCCATTACCTTGGAATAAGAAGCAAATATGCGATGAGTCAATCTCTGAAGGCTACCTAAGAACATGATTCAGAAGGAGCCTTTAAACAGTCTGTTTGATCAAAGGGCCCCGGGTTAATTGTTGGTGTATAAATGGAGACCATGTAGTTACGCCTCAGATGGATGACTTAAATTGTATTTTGTATTGTGTTTTGTGAAAGGTCTGTTAATTGACACCTACTAGGGGACTTGATACTGTAGCAGATTTACTGTGCTGACTGGGTCTGTGCATGGTCTATCTATAGACAGCCTCTAAAGCAGGGGTTCTCAAACTGGGAGTGGTGAGGGTATTACGGGGGGGGGGGAGGGGGTTGCAAGCTGTCAGTCTCCACCCCAAACCCAGCTTTGGCTTCAGCATTTATAAAGGTGTTAAATATATAAAAAAAGTGTTTTTAATTTATAAGGGGGGTCGCACTCAGAGGCTTCCTATGTGAAAGGGGTCACCAGTACAAAAGTTTGAGAACTACTGCTCTAAAGCGTGTGGCGTCTCACAGATGGAAAGTTCAGAAGCTAACTGAGAGGAAGATTGAAAGTGTGTTTGCTGCCTGGTGGGGTGGCAGGATGAGAGATGGGGAAATAAATTGTTTGTACCAGCTGCAGGAAGGGAGCAGTAATAATTACATATGGTTCTGTTGTACAAGTGTTATTCCAGGGATTTGGTATAGCTGTGCTTAACCCACGAATAAGGAGACCACAGGATCATGTAACAATTATATTAGAAGGCAGAAAAAGCTGTGTCTTTTGATGCCAGCTCCCTTTAATGTCCACAACGCTACTAAAACAGTGAAGGTCTCACATACGTCTTGTGGGAAATGACAACTTGTTGTGCCTTATTGTTATACTGAAATACCCCAACCCTAGCCAACGATTTGAGAACAAGCTTGTTAATGATATTGAATATATAGCAATAAAAACGTTTGAGTATTTTTAAAGTAAACTAAAAGTACACACACAAGAGAAGCTCCAAAAAGAGGATATGTTGCTGGCACAGAGTGCCCGAGGCAAGCAACAGCTGGGTTCGTTGCCCGGTGTGCGTCGCGCCAATGACCACAACGGGGTGGAGAAGCAGAGAGATTTATTTTAAGCTTCAAATAGGGCGCAGGGAAACTGAGCTGTCTCAAATCCTGCAGCAGCGCAGCAAATTCATTTATACCTTTGCCTACTTCACTACACAAGCTTATGCAACCAATTACCTGTTGCCCCGTACAATACCGTAGCCAATCAGCTAAAGCAGCCAGTTGTGTTTTCCCTCAGTAGCATTGCCCGAGCCTTGCCTTATTTGGTCCTATTTGTTACTGGTTTTTGCTAAACATTTCTGCCTTATCTATCTGTTTCCCAGGCCGAAGCTGGCCTTGGCTGGCGAGCCGTGTGCAAACCTGTCTGTCTGTGTGCTAGCTTCCTTAGAGTTATGCAGGGTCACAGAAAGTTCAAGGAGCAAAGGGGCCTCAGTTTATCTGGGCCTAGAGCAAGAGGGCTTCATCGACACTCATCGTCTTCCACCCTCCCGAGTTACCAGGTGTAGTGCCCAGTGTCACCAGCAGATAGGTGTTAAGAAATTTGGTCACCCTTCCTAGTGTTTTCAGCAGAGGAAGGATTCCCAACCAGCAGGTCAGAATCTGTAGCCAGGTTCTTTGAATATTAACGTTATCCTGAACAAGTGATGTACGATGTGTAGTGTATTAATGTTTTATTGTAATTTTGCCTTCACAAAAAAGGTTTTAAAAAACCACAGGCTACAAAAGCTTCATCTTTCACTTTTCTGCAGTCGAAGGGATTCAGGTTTGGGTATTTACAGTGATTAACTTTACTTGGAATTCCACAGTACATAGCAAGGAGTTGTTTAAAAAAAAAAAATTCCTGATACAATGCAATAACCCATGAAAGTATGGTGTAATTTATTTTTTTTTTTTTTTTTTTTTTTTAAGAAATGCACCAGCTCTTTGGCTCTTTTGGACTCTTCTTGAGTTTTATCGTTAAAATTCCTTTTTTCCCCTCTGGTTTTAGTGGTCGATGGATTTCTGAAAACTGACGAAAGGCAAAGATTAGCAAAAGAAAGAAGAGAAGAAAGAGAAAAATATCTAGGTAAGTTGACCTCTGCATTTTTTTAAAGCTATATGTGAGTTTTAGTGGAAAAAGAAAAATAATCATGTTTTTCCTCTTCTAATTTTAAATGTTACATTTCAGTCTACTTTTGTTTTTTGTCATCTTAAAATGGTTTAAATTGCTGAAGAATTTCAGCAGAATCTAATTCACTTTCAAATAGATAGAGAACCTAATCTTCTAGGACTCTTTCCATTGATTTCAGTATACAACACTTCACATTCTACAATTAACAATCAGTTATCTTCAATAAATGTGCTATTGAATATTATGACATGAATATATGTGTGAGATACTGACTTTCTGGAAGCTGATGTATATGATTCTGTCAAAAAGTCAAGCCTTGATCAATATTTACAATGAAAGATTGATTGGCTGCGGCATTGTGATTTTAGCCTCTGAGTGTTAACAACTTTAAAATTAAAGTGGAGTTAGTGAGAGTGGCATACACTAGATATTTTCTTTGCCTTGCTGTCACATGAATGAAAGTTTACAAATTCATTTTTCAGTCGTGGGAGGCAAAAATTATTTTTAGACTCATTGGTGTCATTTCTGATGCTTTAAAGAACAACTTAAACCTCATGGGAAATGTTGAGTGTGTGCAAAATATTTCTGAATAATTCTTTCTACCGCATTCTTATAGGCAGGGCAGGTTACCCAACACTTCCCAGGAAAACATACTGCTTTCAGTTGCTTATAACTTTACCAGACTTTAAACATTTGGACTGAAATTTGCCATGGCAGGTATTTTTGGAAGATTTCACCAAAATGATTCAATTGTTTCCAAGAAGGAGGCTAGAGAAAATATGTTTAGCTCATGTCCAAAATCTCTGGTCACCTTTCCTTTGAAAAGCTGTAGTGCCCCCATTTTTTGGAGTAGGGACTTGAAATTTGGCAGGGCTGTGGTCTTTGTGTGACTTTATACTGCAATTAGACACCCGCAGCTGACTCAGGCTGGAGCTGAAAGGGTTGTTTAATTGCAATGTAGAGGTTCCAGCTCAGGCTGAAGCCCGAACTCTGGGATCCTCCCACCTTGCAGAGTCTGAAAGCCTGCGCCTCAGCCTGAGCCTGAACATTTACACTGCAGTTAAACAGCCCCTTAGCTAGAGCCCCTGAGCACAGGCCAGCCAGGTGTCTAATTGCAGAGTAGACATAGCCATTGTCATGGATGTGCCCTTTCCTGTCCTTGTGAAAAGGTGCCAAAATCTGGCCAAGTTATAAGCCTTTGAAGAATCCCAGTTTGCACATGCTCAGTAGAGATGGCTTAGGTTTTTAGCTGGTAAATTCCCCAAAGATTCTGTATACACTGAGCATACTGCAGCCTGGGTCTCAACAGGGCTTTCTCTGCAATGGAAGAGATGGCCATCCCACTACCAGATGTGGGCACCTAAAGTAAGAAGAGGGAGACTCTCTCCAATGTGCACGTGAAGCCTGGGATCAGTTGGGAGAGAAAGCTGCCTGATTTGAGTGCAGAGAGAATAAGAACTAGGATTGGGGGGGCGGTGGGGGAAGTAGATTGGAATAAGGAGCCTGTGAGGGGAGGGAATACGACAACTGCGGGCTGATGGGGTGGGAGAGGAAACTATGACTGGGAGCAAGAGCCAGATGAGACTGGAAATGGGATCTGGGGAGGGAAATTGGGAAGGGATGGGCAGATTGAGACTGGATGAGGAGCCAAGTGTGGACACTGGGACTAGTGGGCAGAGAGATTGGGAATGAGAACCAATGGGGTGGGGAAAGGAGGGGAGACATACCAGATAAGGGTGCACGGGGGGCGCTCGGATGACTTTGGCCAAGAAACTAGAAAAGGAGCCGGAAGGGGAGGGTTCACAACTAGAATTGAATCAGGAACCTGAAGAGGGGGATTGGGACTGAGAGCCAGTGGGGATGGGGGTAAGGGATTTTAGGCCAGGTCTGGGGAGAGAGATGGATTGGATGAGGAGCTGGGAGGGGTGACCGGTACTGGAACAGTCTGAGGAGTTGAGATGGGGACTGACGGGGTGAGGAGAATGGGACTGGATGCATGATTTTTCAACTTTAATAATGTTCTGTTGATGTAGCTTTTAGTGTGTGTGTGTAATATATATTAAAGTGTGGTGTGTGTGTATGTACTCTTATACATTCATATCTATTTTGAATTATTTTTCTGTTGCCTTTTACCTAAAAGTTTGCATGAGAACGGGAGCTTTTTAAATAATTTATTGATTCACTCCCGATATTTATTCCCTTGTCCACTTGAAGTAACAATCCTGTTTATCATGTTGCAGTCATCATTTGTATAGCAGTAAATTAGTGTCTCAAAGCGGATGATGACTTTCACGTGGAACAAGCAATTGAGACAAATTCAACAACAGAAAAAATAAATGTTCTTCATACAAATAGCCAGAGGTGACAAACAAGGTAACTGAAACATACAAAATTATTAACTGAATGGACCACTGTTCAAAGTTTTCCATAAAGCTTTTGCAGCTATTTAAATTCTTTCTTTAAAGAAGATACCGCCAAAGAAGAGAAAAGGAAAGAATCAGCCTTTATAGTTCTAAAACCCACATTCAGCCCTCTCCATCCACATGTGACTCCTTTTAAAAGCCACAGAAGGCATGTTCGTGCAGGGAAGAATTTAGCCATAAAGCTATGAAGGAACTCGTAATGTATACAGATACAGGTCACTTGTTAGTCTGATTATAATGTTTATGGAAGAAATGGAGCACCTGCCAGATTGCAAACAAAGGGTGAACTCATTACTTATTGTACTAATTAGATTATTGCTTATTTTCTTGTTTACCTGCATAGTGTATTTTTATGCATTGTGCTGTTGATTTTATTGCACCAGTGTGTCCTGTATATTTGCACTTGGTATACTTTTGCTCTTTGCTTCCCATTTTGTCATACCGGTAAATTACTTTATAGACGGGGAAAAATCAAATCAAGTTAAGAGAGTATTTTTATTTATTTAAGCTGCCAGAGAGCAGCAGATTTTGGAGAAGGAGAGAAGAGCAAAACTTCAGTATGAAAAGCAAATTGAAGAACGATGGAGAAAACTGGAGGAACAGAGACAGAGAGAGGAGCAAAAGAGAGCAGCTGTTGAAGAGAAGAGGAAACAGAAGCTCAGAGAAGAGGAGGTGAGGTATACTGCTATGGCATATATAGTACAGCCACCACAGGGAGCAGGGATGGTTATGCTTTAACGTGAGCTATCCAATGATTATGGCACTGGGACTCAACCTTTGCTGCAGGAAGGACCATGCTGGCTACAGCCTGGTAGCCAACAGCTGTGCCTAAACTTGCATAGGATTTCAGAGAGCTGCACAAAGTTTGTTTTTATATGTATCTGTGTGTGTTGTGTATGTTTTATTGAGTACTGTGAATAGTATACAGTACTTCGCAAACTGCACAGAGACCAAATGCTCTGTGGGCTGCAGGGGATGGAGTACCTGTGGGGAAACTAGTACTGCATCTCTGAAAGTTGATCATTTATGACACCATTAATATCTCCTGGGCTTTTTGGTTTTCTTTTTTTGCGGGGCGGGGGGAGGTTAGTAAACAACTCATCTGCAAATTGTGTATATATTACTCCTGGGGAATTCTGTGCCAAAAAATTAAAATTCTGCACACAATATTTTAAAATTCTGTAATTTTATTTGTCAAAATAACACAATATAATCACGCCAGTTTCAATTATTTTGGTAATTTATTTCAAAATACCTGTCAGTAAATATGTCTGTAACAATACAGACAACAAAAGATTCAGGAAACATTTTTTGACAAATATCAGAGTAACAGCCGTGTTAGTCTGTATTCGCAAAAAGAAAAGGAGTACTTGTGGCACCTTAGAGACTAACCAATTTATTTGAGCATAAGCTTTCATGAGCTGCAGCTCACTTCATCGGATGCATATTGTGGAAAGTGTAGAAGATCTTTTTATACACACAAAGCATGGAAAAAATACCTCCCCCCACCCCACTCTCCTGCTGGTAATAGCTTATCTAAAGTGATCACTCTCCTTACAATGTGTACGATAATCAAGGTGGGCCATTTCCAGCACAAATCCAGGGTTTAACAAGAACGTCTGGTGGGGGGGAGGGAGGGGGGTAGGAAAAAACAAGGGGAAATAGGTTACCTTGCATAATGACTTAGCCACTCCCAGTCTCTATTCAAGCCTAAGTTAATTGTATCCAATTTGCAAATGAATTCCAATTCAACAGTCTCTCGCTGGAGTCTGGTTTTGAAGTTTTTTTGTTGTAATATCACAACTTTCATAAACCAATCGGAGAACACTTCAATCTCTCTGGTCACGCGATTACAGACATGAAAGTTGCGATATTACAACAAAAAAACTTCAAAACCAGACTCCAGCAAGAGACTGTTGAATTGGAATTCATTTGCAAATTGGATACAATTAACTTAGGCTTGAATAGAGACTGGGAGTGGCTAAGTCATTATGCAAGGTAACCTATTTCCCCTTGTTTTTTCCTACCCCCCCCCCCAACCAGATGTTCTTGTTAAACCCTGGATTTGTGCTGGAAATGGCCCACCTTGATTATCGTACACATTGTAAGGAGAGTGATCACTTTAGATAAGCTATTACCAGCAGGAGAGTGGGATGGGGGGAGGTATTTTTTCATGCTTTGTGTGTATAAAAAGATCTTCTACACTTTCCACAATATGCATCCGATGAAGTGAGCTGTAGCTCATGAAAGCTTATGCTCAAATAAATTGGTTAGTCTCTCAGGTGCCACAAGTACTCCTTTTCTTTTGACAAATAGATGCCTTTCTAGGCATATTAATACAGAACTCTTAGTAATCATTCATTTAAACTACAATATAGAACCATATTTCCCACTCCCCTCAGAAGCAGTGCAAAGGTTTTGGGGAGTTAAGGGTAATGGAGGAGCTTAGGCAGAGAGAAGTAATTGCTGGGAAGGAGCCTGGGTGTGAACTTGGAGGGTTGTTGGGTGTGGGTGGGAGAAGTATGGAACATTTTTTGTGGGGGATTGTTAGGGAGCTTCCACATGCAAACCCTGGCTGACCTCTAGCCTATCTAATTCAGTTATACACTCTCTGCCCCAGTCCCCATGTGTCCCTGTACCCCCACTCCCATTCAGCCCCTGCCCCAGTCTATCCCCCTCAACTAGCCCTTCTGAACCCCAGTCTGTGACCCCCCAGCAGCCCTATGTGCCCCACGCTATCCGTCCCCCCGTATCTCATGCCTTCTGACCTGGCCCCATGGGCTGGGTGCTGTGAGGAAAGCAGCCTCTTCTCTTCCCTGTCTGCAGCTGGGGTGCTCCCACCCAGGAGCAGCTGCTCTCTGTTCTGGTGCCACAGCAGCCACTGGTGGGTGAAAGGCATAACTGCAGGACTTTTCCAGCAGAATGTATTTTCTGCTGAGAAAAAAATTCTGCATGGTACATGAAGTCTGTGGATGCGCAGTGACACAGAATTCCCCCAGGAATAATTATTGTAATATGAATATTAAATATTGATGTCCTACTTTATTCTTGAAGTGGCCACACACATTATGCAGGGCAGACTGGAGTCTGACCACTGCCAGAAACTGGATACTAGATGAGATGGACCTTGGGTCTGATCCCATTCCTCTGAGCATGTCTAAACTACAGACTTAAGTCAAAATTTGTTAGGTCGATTTACAACCACCACAGTAATTACTGCAGTGACTGATGTCCACACTACCCTCCTTCTATCGGTGGTGCACGGCCTTACCAGGAGCGCTTCCACTGACCGAAGAGGAGTGGTGGAAGGGATTGAGAGCCAGGGCTCTCAGCTCCACTCACCTCCCCATTGCCTGCCAGAAGTGGGTGCCAGCTGCCTGTGCTTCTCGCCTCCCCATTCCCCACAGCATGCGGGGGCAGTTGCCCAGGCTTCTCGCCTCCCTGAGTGGGGAGCTGGGCAGGTGTAGTCCAGCAGAGAGCCAGGGGTAGCTGGGCTCTAGCTGCCTGGCTTTCTTGTCAATTTCAGCCAGTGCAAGTAAAGCAGTGTCTACACAGACACTGCATCGCTGTAACTACACTGACAGAAGCCCCACGCCTCTTGTGGAGGTGGAGTTATTATGTCGGTATAGTACGGCACTTACGTCAGTGGGACAAAGCTGTAGCGTGTACTGACATAATTGGATCGACGTAAGTTGCCTTACGTTGACCTAACTCTGTAGTGTAGACCAGGCCTATGTTTGGCCTGCAGTGTTTTGATATATTCAGTTTCATAGTAGAGAGTCTATTTATAAATACAAATACTTCCAAAGAATATAGCACAAATAAAAGTTTTCTTACATAACTCTGGAGATATGTCACTTGTTCTCAGACATTTATAGAACTTCAGTACATTTTCTTTGTGCACGTTTGGTCTTTCTGTGTTCAGGTGAACGTGGCTCTGCAAACAGCTGGAACATTTCTTTTCCTAAGTCTCTGTGCCACCGATTTTATATAAGCTTGAACCTGCTTGATCCATTTGCCCGTTAGGATAATTCATACATATTTTTGAGCATTCTTTGGAAATCTAGCAAGCAATGGAATGCCCTTTCCCAAACCTTCCTATGTAAAGCTTTCAGAAGCAAACAAATGCCTCCTTTCCTCCCTGTTCCCCTGCCACCTGCAAGAAAAGTTGCCTGCCTGTTCCATTCCTCTGGCAGCTGCAGACATATCCCTTTGCTTCCAACTGAAATGTAATATTTTTAAGCACTTCAAAAATACTTTTGCAGCCATTCACTCTCGACATGGCTTCCAATCAGCAGAGTACAGGCAAAGATTTTCATAGCCTGTTTGCTGGATTTTAGATACACGTCTCACCATAAAATTAATCGGTGTTGTGTGTCTACATCACCTAGTTGACCTTGAAAATCTGAACTACAGTCTTTATTGACCTGTGCAACACAGTTGCAGCCATGCAGTGTTGACTGCAGACTGATCTTTCCTTATAGTTTACTGCTATCCGCATACATTTTCTACTTATCCTACCCATCCCACAGGCATCTTGCTCCTCCACAGAGAGACTCTAGCTGGGAAGCATGGGTTTCTCTATCTCATAATTTCAGTCAAAACCCAAATGTTAGCTGGATGTTTCTGCTGAAATAACTAGGGCTTTCAGTAATGCATGAGTTAATGTAGCATTTCAAGAGCCAGTTTTTAAAAATAGCCAGGACAAGAGGGAAGAGTCAGAAAATGCCAAGGTTCTTTTTTTATGTCCTCTTTACGCTGTCCACTGAAAGATGAAGCACTTTATACATCTAAATACATATTTCCTTTTCCTACCATATCCCAAAACAAAACCAGAAAATCTCAGTGGAACATATGTAAATAATCTAGGCCAACTGACAATACCAGTGTTTAGAATAAAAGGAATAAAGTATTCTTAAAGGCTTGTGTGTGCATTTGCATATGCACGCTCTCTGCCAGGGTCAGTTAGTACTCTATTTGGTTTTCTGTTGTGGTGGACAGTGGCCTAATTTCCGATGTAGCTCTGTAAATGCAGTGTGTGCATGTGTGTATCTGCATGCTTATGGACAGGCGGGCGACATAGGAGACAAACATGTAATGAGACTGCTTTAAAACTCTTTTAATTTGTTTTGTTTTTTTCATTGTTAAAGAAGCAACAGATTTCTGATAAATTATATAGTAACAATACAGGCAAAGCTATAAAATATTATTTTATGCAGTGTCAGTGCACTGAAGTATCAAAAAGATGAACATAGAAATGAGTAAAAACAGAAACTGAAAAAGCAGAGTCCCTTAAAATAGGGAATTGCATAATGGCAACAATCAAAAAGTTTCAGAGTTAGCACTCGTCATGATAAAATGGGGCATGTTCACATCTCAGATGAACCTTTGCAGTGGACCATTCCAGTTCTGCCCTATGAGGAAGGTTTTAACAAATCATAAAGGGATAGAGACTTAAAATATGGTGTGAAAGTTCCAATTCTGCTGAAAACAAATGGCCACAAGTTTGCCCTGCACTTCCAGGATTTCACTTTAACACTTAAGTTCACCGCTATTATTGTGCTGCTGTTAATCACAGTAAGGTTCCCCTGACTATTATTGTTCACACACGGGCAGAGGTTGAAGACGGCTTGGGCCTTAGTAGACGCTAGCACTGCCACTGCAGCTGATTAAGAATTAAAAGATTTTTGAAAAGAGAGAGGGGATGAAAAGAGATGTCATGGGGGAAAGATGACGACTTTGCTAGAATAGTGGACTTTCAAATCTTATAAGGACAGACATTCTAGAGAGCCTTGATGATCTTCTCTATGACCAAATCACCTTTGCAAAAGAGAGAAAACATTTCCATGTAGTATCAAAATAATTTACTCCCACTTCTCTTCTTTCAGTCTATGTACGTTTTGCCCCGACTTTAACTTTAAAAGAGAAAACAAAATCTGGCCTCTCGTACTTTAACTCTGACATCCTGTTTCTATGATCTGGTTCTCTATGTGCTTTACTGTCCGTGGAAATGACTTGCTTCATTAAAAAAAATAATTATGGTGTCATGTTATACCAATAAAATAAAACCAGCAGGATCTTATTAAAGGGGAAAAGGCAAAATGCCACATTTATTGTGAATACAGAAAGAATCATAGAAAGCAGTTAGTTATAGCTATAACATTCCATTCAATCTCATAGTTATTCACACATTCATTCATTCATTCATTCATTCATTCACACACACACACACACACACACACACACACACACACACACACACACACACACACACACACACACACACACACACACACAGGTTCTGCAAGGTTATCATCATAGTTACCAGCCTTAGAGTTGCTCATGCCAAGCCACTGGCCAGGTGGCCTGGACATGAGGAGGGAGCAGGGCCTTGTCAGATGCTCATCTGATGCTCCTGGAAGTTGGTTTGCAGAATCAGACTCCCCCAAAGTTCTCACTTTCTAGAGTCCATTTTTATAGGAATTTCTTCCTATGCCAGTCTATGGGAATTGCTTCATCATGCTGTTGCTGAATCAATCAGCAGATGGCACATTCCTGACGGCTCCGTGCTGCCAGATGTTATCTTGTTCTTTGGTTCTCCCATTCTTGAGGCTGTTGGGTGGATTCCAGTCTGCCTCCGGGGGTCCTCTGGTTATTTCCACTTGACGCCTTCTTCAGCCGATGGACACTGCGTTCTTAGGCTGGCACCTCCCTGATCATTCAGTTATTATCCACACCAAGCATCCATCCACATACATCCTTTATCTCTATTTTAATCACAATTGTTAACAAAGCAAGATGAATACAACAAAAGGGCGGGGAGTCTCTGGGTGCTGTTTCTATTGTTACAAAGTATTGCTTTGAGTCTCTCTCTGTGTGAGTAGTTGTTGTTACAAAGAATTGCTTTGAGAACAGACTCTGTCTTAGAATGTACTAACAAAATTAGCAGCTTGCAAGTTTCACACATAGAGGGAGAGAAACAGTACCAAAAACCAAGAGACCTCTTAATTAGTAATACCCTGGAATTTAAACTATGGGGAATCAAACTCATTTGTGATTTTAATACAGAACTTATTTAATATGATCCAACACTCATACCACAGTTGTTTTGTCTGCCTGGGCGGAAAATGTTTTTGGTTCACTCCTGCCCTGCCCGAGTGGCAGAGCAAAAAATACAGAACATCTGGCTGGCCAATCAGCGGAGCAAAAAGTAAACATAGCTGAGTGGCACAGCAGTCTGGCACCCTCTGGAAGTTGGAATCCAGGGCAGCCACCCTGCTTGCCCTCCAATGTGTCATATGAATCATCTTAAGAATTGCTCCTGTTTTACCTTTGTAATGAGCAGCAACAGACCTCTATCTCCTTCTGAAATTACTTCATTGCCATGACAATACTTTCCCCAAAGATGTGGTAAACTAATTGGACGCAGCTGGAAATGCATATCAGTGATCCATCTGAAAAAAAATGGGGAAGTATAAGAACATAAGAATGGCTATACTGGGTCAGACCAATGGTCCATCTAGCCCAGTAACTTGTCTTCTGATGGCCGCCAGTGCCAGATGCTTCAGAGGGAATGAACAGAACAAGGTATTTAGCATGATCCATCCCCTGTCTAGTCCCAGCACCTGGCAGTCAGAGGCTTAGGGACACTCAGAGCCTGGGGTTACATCCCTGATCACCTTGGCTAATAGCCATAGATGGACATATCCTCCATGAACTTCTCTAATTCTTCTCTGAGCCCAGTTATGCTTTCATTCTTCAGAACATGCCCTGGCAATGAGATCCACAGGTTGATTGTGCATTGTGTGAAGTACTTCCTTATGTTTGTTTTAAACCTGCTGTCTGTTAATTTCAATGGGTGACCCTTGGTTCTTGTGTTATGTGAGTTTTTTATGTTATGTTAAGTGTATGCACCATCACAAACCTTTCTGTAACCATCCTGTCATGATGTTCAAAGAGAGAAGTGCTTCCATGTGCATGCCACTTGTAAATGTATACATATATATAACATCTTCAGAAAATGTACTGGGAAGATCTCACTCCATATCTGTGATGGAATAAGCCGTGAGAATCTGGGTAGAAAATATTTGTTGTTGTTGTTGAGTCTGTAGAACTTTAAAAAAAAAAAAAAAAGAAAGAAAGGAGAGTGGCTCTCCACAATCTGTATTAGGCTTATTCCTTTCATAGAGCTGAGAATCCTTTGCTCAGCTATTTTGTACTTAAAAGTATTTTTGAAGATCAGTAGGTGGTGAAAGTCTCACCTATTCTGACTTCTCTTCTTCCTTGTTCCCTGTGCAAAGGTAGATAGGGTGGTTTGTGTATTTTTAAGGGAATCAATAGTAAAAGTGGAGTGGCTCCAGCAAGGCCCTCTCTGAGGTGGTGATTATCTAAGCCACGTTGCAGAAGGGAGTGAAAGTGGGTGTGTTTCCGCTTTTTATTATTACTTAGGAACATTTCCTCAGACAGGAACTATGTGAATGTGACAAGTAGAAACTGAATTTTTACTTTAACTTAATCCTCTCTTTATTGGCTACTTCTTTTTTCCTAGAGGTTTCAGATGACACCATTTTTATCTCCATATTTATTTTAAAACCGTCCAATAGCCTTGGATTAAAAACCTCTGACATTTTGAGGAAGAAAGCACTCTCTCGTCCAGAAAAGGTTCAAGTGTGTTTTTTTTATTAGTGTATAGCCAGTGGTTTTGGGAAGTTTGTGCCTCATACTTTAGTAAAATGCAGGTCTGTCCCCACTGCTACTCCAAAGCACTTCTGAGACTGGAGTGCTTTAGTAGTTCTTTTGTTGTACCAATAAATTAAAAACCAGCAGGATCTTATTAAAGGGAAAAAGGCAAAATACCACATTTATTGAGAATACAGAAAGAATCATAGTAAGCAGTTAGTTATAGTTATAACATTCCATTCAATCTCATATTTATTCACACACACACACACACACACACACACACACACACACGTTCTGCAAGGTTGTTATCATAGTTACCAGCCTTAGAGTTGCTCATGCCAAGCCACTGGCCAGGTGGCCTGGACATGAGGAGGGAGCAGGGCCTTGTCAGATGCTCATCTGATGCTCCTGGAAGTTGGTTTGCAGAATCAGACCCTCCCAAAGTTCTCACTTTCTAGAGTCCATTTTTATAGGAATTTCTTCCTATGCCAGTCTATGGGAATTGCTTCATCATGCTGTTGCTGAATCAATCAGCAGATGGCACATTCCTGACGGCTCCGTGCTGCCAGATGTTATCTTGTTCTTTGGTTCTCCCATTCTTGAGGCTGTTGGGTGGATTCCAGTCTGCCCTCCGGGGGTCCTCTGGTTATTTCCACTTGACGCCTTCTTCAGCCGATGGACACTGCGTTCTTAGGCTGGCACCTCCCTGATCATTCAGTTATTATCCACACCAAGCATCTATCCACATACATCCTTTATCTCTATTTTAATCACAAGTGTTAACAAAGCAAGATGAATACAACAAAAGGGCGGGGAGTCTCTGGGTGCTGTTTCTATTGTTACAAAGTATTGCTTTGAGTCTCTCTCTGTGTGAGTAGTTGTTGTTACAAAGAATTGCTTTGAGAACAGACTCTGTCTTAGAATGTACTAACAAAATTAGCAGCTTGCAAGTTTCACACATAGAGGGAGAGAAATAGTACCAAAAACCAAGAGACCTCTTAATTAGTAATACCCTGGAATTTAAACTATGGGGAATCAAACTCATTTGTGATTTTAATACAGAACTTATTTAATATGATCCAACACTTTCAACATATTCTAAATGTATCTCTTGTTAGATGTGATGTCCTCTGCTCCTCTCACATTTTTGTTGTTAAAGCAATGTGAACACCTGTCAAAATGTACGATGCTGGATTACCATTCTAACTTGTACTGACTGTGTCAAGCATATTGGGTGCTCTTTCTCATATTTTTCCACACTGCCCATTCATACATCATTTTGGGGTAAAAATGTCAGATTATATTTTTTAAAAAGGCAATTAACATTGAATCTGCCACTGTATTGAGGTTTAAATAACAAGCATTGCAAAACAGGTACATATACAAAACCCAGCTTCCAACTTCAAGACATCTTGGTAATAGCTGTTGTAAAATCATTCTGCATCATTGGAAGGATTTCTCTCAGTTAAATATTCATTATGGAGTACATTTCATATTTTTGAAACTCACATTTGGGAAGGGTATATGTTTACAAAAAATAGACTGGAAGTATTCATGTATGTCTGGGGACTCCAGTTAATTACATTTGGAACCAAAATATGTGAATAATAATTTTTTCATAAGTGTTGTAATTCATTTGTGTGTAACTTAATCCAATATATAAATACACAACTGTATTGTCAAGCAGTTAAGGTATTACACACGCAACATACGGGACACAACTTTATTTCTTTACTCTTGTGAGTTTAAGCAACCAATCAGTCCATACCCTCTTCTCCTCCAACTGCAAGCATACCCATCATTGTCATTGCTATAACTGTTGTACACCACAGACCATGCACTGCAACCTTAACTCTGCCCTCCCTGTGCCCTTCTGCACACCTCTTTACCAGATTTTTTTTGCCCTGTCGGTACTAGTCGTTGTGAGTGTCTGTATAGAAATAAGTTGTGTTAAATGAGGGTAGTTTTGGTAAAGGGTTGTGTGCAGAAGGGCAGTTAAAAGGGGGGGTGGTGAAGGCCAGCATCATAGTTTTTGTGATTTTTACAATGCACATTTTTCCCCTTTAAAACCAACAAAAAATTCTTTCCCTCATTGCTGTGCAAAAGACCCACACAAATAAAAGTAGAAAGTGACTGGGTGGTGATATTTAGAAACAGTGCAACTAACTATATACACAGTTTTTATTTTTTTAAAATCCTTTTTTTTTTTTTCATTTTGTTTACTTTATGTGAACAGAATTAAACTTTTTCTCTAATCTTTCAGTTAGCTACGTGTTTGTAACAGTAGGTACAACAATTTCAGGCAGGAGCGTGACTTTTTAAAGCTGTCCTTTTAACCAATTCCTTTTTGTTTCTACCCATGATATTTGTAAAATAACTTCCAGTTTGAATGAGAAAAGAAATTGGATTCTTTTGCCTTTTGTGTGTATTATATTTTGTATAGATGAAAGGGAAGTTCTCTGATCCATTTACTTGCAGTCTCTGTGCTAGTGCTTTTTAAAAAAAATGTAATTTTGGGTGATCAAAATGATTCTGTTCTTTAGACTGAAGAAACTTGGGTGGATGACTATAAGGATTTTTGAAATGCAGAAATAAATGTTATATATTCCCTATGAACAGTAGATGGCTCTTTTCAGGTTTTCATAGTTTACTTATTCTTCATGCGAAGCTCATGGAATACTACAGGATTGTTTTTGGTGGCTCAACATATCAATAGTGCAGCAGTTACCTTCACAATAGCTATTACAGATTCCAGATGGGAAGTTGGCATAGTGTCTGAAACATCTTTGAAGGAGGTAGGGTCTATGTAACAAAGGCAGCAAATTTTGTGTGTTGCTGATGGAGAAATGCATTTGTGTCCTACTGTTTAGCTATTCCTGGACAAAAAAAATTGGTTGTAGGAGTACTAAATCCAAATTTTTTTGCTAACTCTGCATTTTATAGTCTAACAAGCTGGGTTTTTTTTGGTTTTTGCTTTAAGTATGTGATATTTTGCTAGTTTAAAATGTTAATGTATATGTTTGTTAATTTTGTGAGGGTTTAATATTCAAGTGTTCTGTGATTCTCTGATGAAAGGCACATATAAATGAAAGTATATATTTCCAAATAAAATGTACAGAAAATCCTTTTCTCTTTGTAGTTTCACACTATACAATTTAAAATATCAAATTCTAAATGTGGGTAACGTGAGTTTTAAAATACATATGAAAAAACCACCGTTTTTCCTTTAGACTTTCATTTTGTGTTTTATTTTGTTCATATAACAGTGTTGTCAGTTATTTTAAATGCCATGATTGTGTTATCTGACCTACAAAACAGAGGATGACACGATCTTTGCCCCATGGAATATTAAAGTTATAAACAAACATACAAAAAAAAATACATGTTGCCTCTTATAACCAGCTGACATTTTAATATATAGTATCACATTTTTTAAAAATAAGTGTGTTGTTATACTTATTAGCTATGATAAGGTTGGTAGTTTTTGCAGAAGTGTGTTTAAAGAGGGATATGAGAGAAGAGAGTGATTGTTTTGCATAACACTGGTAGGATGACATTTCATAGGCAAGGAGGATAACTGGAGAAAGTAATGTAAATGAGTGGGAGGAGACTACAAAGAGATCGGTGAGGTAGGAGGCTTGGGAGGAGTAGAGGAACTGAAGGGAAATGAGAGTAATGATTAGGCTGCTGTGGAGTTAGCATGGCCTTGAAGGGTGAGGACCAGAAGCTTGAACTTGATGTAGAAGATGAGTGGAAGACAGAAGAGGGATTTAAATGTGGGGATGACATAGAGAAGCGGGAATGGAAGGCTGTTTAGGTCGTGGCATGGTAGACTGGAGGGGAGCAAGTCTGGTATCAGGGAGACAGAGAAAAGCTGCATAGCAAAGGCAGAAGAAGACCACAGTATGGACAAGCATACTTACTCACAGAGACAGGAAGGAAGGTATGGGTTTTTCTGAGCTATTGTAGAGAGAGACGTCTGGATTTTGTGGTGGCCTGTGTGTGCCTCTCTGTGCATGCACTTGGAGGGAGGGTGGGAAATGAGGAGGGGGAAAAAGAGAAGGGAGCTTATGTGTCTGCTTGGACACTGATGGCATTGACAGTGACACAGGGAAAAAGGAAAAGGACAAAAAGCTGCAGTTTGCTTTTGGCATGTTTTGCATTAGCTAATGGCAGGGCATTTAGGATGTGGTGATCTAAAGAGAGCTGGAGATGAGAGACAGATCAAAGGGGGACATGTCAGTATGGAGTCATAGACGAAGGACTTATCAGTACATAGACGATAATAGCTGAAAGTTCGAGATCAGATGAGGTCATCCAGGGTAGCTTGAAAAGATTGAACAATGGACAGAGCCCTGAGAGAGACTGAAAGAATCCTCAAAAGAGGGAGAGGAGAAACTAAAGGAGCAGTTGCGGAGGAAGAACCAGTAGATCAGAATCCAGGAGGAGGAAGTGGCCTGGTGCTGAAATCAGTGGATAGATCATGGAGGAGGATAGGGTGGAGGCGTTTACACTCGGCCAGAAATAGGACATGCTCTTTATCTTAATACGCAGCACTGAGATGGTTTATAGTAAAACTCAGCATAAGTTTATTGATAAAGAATGTAGACTTAAATGATACTAAGCAAGAGTAACAAAGACAAATGGTTACAAATAAAACAGAAACATGTTTCCTAGTGACTAAAACTTAATTTTAACAAGTTACAATCTTTGCCTAAGCTTTCTCACTGATATCAAACTACCAGCATCTCTCGCTCTTCAGGCCAGAGGATCCAGCATTCACAGAATCAGAGGGCGCTGTTCCCTTTGTCCCCTAAGTGATAGATAGCCAGGATGTTGTTTTGCTCCCCTTTTATTGCCCAAAATCCATTGACTTTGCCTCAAGAGCCATGAAGACCTTCTGAGGGTTCAGACTCTGATGAGTCCTCTAGTATGCTCACCAAGCTCTTCCATCCTCTATTAACTTGATTACTTTGTTTACCTTAATTGTAAATGTACTTTCATTGTCCTTTGCCTGTAATCAAGCTAGGCAGACAGTTAAATCCACATTCCTTTGTCTAGGGCGGGCTTTCTTATCCACTCTACTTACTATGCTTGATCTAAACATATTTCCAGCACACCTAGCTAACTCTTCACATGCTAAATGTACATAAATCACGCAATAATATTAATGTGTTACCAGTTTACATATGATACCTTACAAGATGCCATTTGGGTAAGTATTATGAGACGTCCTTGTGAGCATGCTCAGTACAAGCCAAGCTGCAAATGGGCAGGGGGACAGGGACATGACCCTTATGCATTGCCTCTGGAGACCCGTGTTCTCTGCCACAGTGAAAGAGGTTAATGATAAAAGGATGGTGGTTAATGTCAGCAGGAAGTTGGTAATTTAATAGGTTGGAGGTAACACAAGGATTTTGAGATTGGGTTGGGGTTTAACAGGAATGAATAAGGGAGATAATGTGGTGATCAGGGACAGAAAATTTAGAGCATAAGAATCCAGTGTCTTGTGAAAAATAGAGTGACTGATTTAGTGAGTAGAGGAACTGATCCATAGCTGGAGGTAAAAAAACAAACGAATGAATGAATGTTGGGTAAGAAAGTGAGAGGCTGCACAGCTGGACCGATCTTCAGCATGGAGGCTGAAGTGGCCAAGGATGATGGAGGGCAGTTTAGAGAAAGAGAGGAAGAAGGACCAGGACCGTGTGAGGCAATAGATGCAAAAAATAAGTAGAGGGCAAAGAACAAGATGATGCCCATATTGAAGGGAAAAAAGAGAGAAAGTAAAAGGCCAATGCCACCATCTTGACCAATAAAGCACAGAGAGAGCGTGCACTGTAGGAGGAAGATGGTAACAGGCATGGATGGGGGAGGAGGAGTCAGGTTTCAGTGAGGGCCAGGATGTGGAGGTAGTAGAAAGATCATGCATAAACAGTTAAAAGTTTAAGGGTGGTGGGGTAAGATTTCCAGAAGGACCAAAAAAAATAAAATAAAAAATACACCAGGCAGACGGAAGGGGAGGATGTGGGGATGAGGGAGGGGGAATCAAGTTGTTCAGAGCAAGAAGTAGTAGATATGTGTTTAAAAATGTGTATCTAAATTGAATGGTCTGTGCAACTCGGATTAGGGTAAAGACAATTTTAAATGTCTAATCTGTAGAAGGTGTTATGGGGGAAGCAGGGATTTAAAAAAAAAATGTCATCCTGCAAATGCAACCTGCTTCAGATTTGAAGTGATCATTTATTTGTGCAGCTAGGAGGAGCCACTGGCATTGCAGCAATCTCACTTTAATACTGAAGGAGAAAAACCTGAGGCCTGCTTAGACAAGAAGGAGTTAATGCTTGTCAGGCATTATTCTTCTACAAATTAAGTCCACAGCACAGCAGCAGACTCCCCAGCGGGAACAGATGCTAGGCAGTGATGCAACCTGTGGTATTTACTTAGGCCTCGGTAGTGACCTCAGTGGATTGCAGACAAAGGATACTCTTCTCTGGAGGTAGGTAGACATACTGGTACCTTCTGTATTCAGTCGTTTTTCTTTTGTTGATAGCATAATTACAGGAACCTGTTACGTGGGGTGATAAAAAACGTTTATTTTTTAGTATTGATCAGAAAGCCCAGGTGACCTGAATTAGATTTTATTTCTCTGTCTCTTAATTTTTGCAACAATTTAACCAGGAACGTTTAGAAGCCATGATGCGTCGTTCACTAGAACGTAGTCAGCAGCTGGAACAGAAACAGAAGCGATGGTCATGGGGAGGAGCACTGGCTGCAGGCTCAGGAGGGAGAGATGGTGAGTGAAACAAGCTGCCTGCATTGCAGATCCTGAAATGCAAAATGCATGAGATTAAAGATAGAAAGAAGGTACCTGTTTATAGTTACTGTGATGTTGTGAGGGTTGTTGATATGTAGCATGAATAAATGCTTTGTAATAGCTTATCAGGTTTCCTGTCTATGGTACCTCCTGGGAAGAAAGGTCACTCCTAAGTTTGTGGAAGCAGATCATTTTAATAGAGTAATCAGAAACTGTTTTGGGGATAACAGCAAATGCTAAAATGAAATTTTAAAAATCCCCAACACATTTAGCTTGCTACGTATTCACAAAGGAACCGAGTGCTGCCCAAATCTTTGTGGAAAACGATCTATTTTTGTCACTGGCACTTCTAAAAGCTCACAGGGATTTCTAGATGATTATGCAGCATTCACGGTTTAAAATGGATTTTTCCATATACTTTTTTGTTGTTGATGTTGCTCTTTTTGATTTGGTTTCATAATTATTTCATAATCAACCATGAACTGCTTTTATGTTTCAAAAAGGTATTCATCTCTCTTCTGTTTATCTCATTTAAATTCACTGGGTTTCCAAATGGACTGGGTTATTTAAAAAAACAAGAACAAAAAAACCCCCTCTGCTCAGATGATGAAATATGGCTGCTGCTCTCTTCTAAACTAAGTGTAAATATATTTTTCTGTCCATGTTAAAGCAAAACACATTTAGCTTTATTTCACAATACAATTTTCAGGGTTTGTCATTTAAGAAAAATCGGGAAAGAAATATACATGCAACATAATAAAAGCAACTCTTCTTCTTCTAGAAAGCAACCTCTTTATTTTTCTAGTATCGCTTATACATGATTTTTTTTTAAGCTATTCGGTAATTTCTTTCACCTCTCTTTGCTCTGATTTTTCTGCTGTATAGGTGAATCAGAAAATACCCCACCCCCTCTCCTAGGTTTAGCTGCCAACACCCTTCCTCCAGACCCTGTGACCGCTACTGCTGCTGATGATTCCTACAATGGTATTTCAGAGAATCACAGTTACCATAGTGTCTCGTTTATAACTGTTCTAATCACTTTAAACCATCCCCTGATCTTGTCCTTCCTAACCACTGGTTTTCTTATTATTTCAGTCCGGTACTCTACACTGTTACCATTAAAGATATGGAACAAATGTCTTTTTTTTCTTTTGATTTTGTCATCGTGAAGCAATGCATGCCTAGCATTCCACCACAACAGAGACATTTCATAATTTTCTTACTAACTGTGGACTTGAATAACTCAATAAATTCACGTCTTTGTCAAATTTGTGGGCACAAATATATGTTTCTGTAGTTTTTTGTGTGTATGTCATTTGAGTAGCTTGTTCAAGAGAGACTTGATGGGGTAGAGGTTCTATTTTAAAAACATTTCAATTATACAATAAGAGTAAATATTTATGGACATAGCACGTCACCCATTATGTATTGATTCCTTCCAGCCCCACCCTCTACATCCACGTTAAAAATATGTTAAAAATTAGGAAGCATTGTTGTTTTAGTATGCTGAAGTATTTTGAACATTGTAATAATTACAAATTTTGATTGAGTTTGTCCTTTGACAACTTTATTGCATTTTATATTGTACATTAGATTAGAATATTAATTTCAAAGGACTGTGAAATAGATCTTGTATGTCTGTACCAGGGATGGATCATACAGTGTGGGGTTTGGTGTTTTTTTTGGTGGTGGTTGTTTTTTCCTTCAGCTGCAAATATATTTGACATATTTTGGATATCTAGCACAGCCAATCTACTCAAGAGCTGTTTTTTCACAGATGGGCACGATGGTTATGCCTGCAAAATGCATGAGTAACTGATGTACTGCAAAAACATGTATGTAAACCCCAAGACTCTTACTTTGGTGCAGACATGGGTGAACAGTCTTTATGAACAAATAAGTGATTTGCAGGTTTGCATGCATTTTCTGGAAGCAATCATTGCACCTATCTTTTAAAAATGTGAACATAAGGAATTTTATTGCTTGCTTTAGCAGATAGGACCAAATCATGCAGTTGTCCCTTAGGCAAGACTTCCACTGATGTAAGTGGGAGTCCTAGTTGAGCAAGGACTGCAGAATTTGTATCATGAATGTGAGTTACTAGCTGAGACTTCTTTGTTGTTGTCAGAAGAAACAAAATTTTAAAAATAAACAACCCCCCTTAAGCCATCCAGTATGCTTGTAGGTTCTGACCATTACATAACAAACACGTCATAGTTCGCTGCTACAATAATTGGGCATACGTGATTCCATCATTATATTGAACTTATGAGTACGTAGGAATAGTTATCAAGCCAAAATTTACTTTATCAAACAATATTGTAACAGAAATAAAAGCAAATATAAACAGTTGGGCTGAAACCAAGTTATTGTTTTGAAAGTTCTCATGCACGAGATGGTAAAGAGGTAAATGGTGCTGTCGTATGTCCTATAAATGCATAAATTAGTGTTGAATATCTTGAATTTTGCATTAGAATAGTACTTTGGAGGAGCTGATATACATATCACCTCCGGTAGACTGAAGCTGAGAGAGGTCAGGGAAGAGTTCAAATTTGTTATGTTTGTGCAGCCTATGTATTTTCTTCTTGTACAGGTATTGCATTTCTTTCCTTGATACCATTTCATTCATTTGGACTTAGTATGAAGTTACTTGCTCCTGGCATTGTATTACACAGGGTATTGTAAAATTGAAATGTTAAAATCACAAATTGAAAAATTTTATCCCAAAATGTATCTTATAAAATGCAGCAATTGGAATAGAATTATTTGTTCTGCATTATTCATTGCCCCTAGATGAATGACAAGGTCCGTGAGTGAAAAATGAGAGGTTAATTTTGGGAGTGTTCAACGCTGTAGTATGAATATAAATATCTTTAATGCGTCTCTCTGCAGCATGTGACAAACTTTCAGCTTCTACAATGAATCTGCCAAAGCAAATGGAGTCACCAATCAGTAAGCGTCTCTCCTCCTCCACAGCGGCAATAACGTATTCCCCTGACAGAGGCAAGTGAATATGCTGCTTATGGTCTCTTATCAGCATAAACTCTCCTATGTTTAAAACGTACCTTTTTGTCAATAGATCTGTCTGTAGCTCTTGAGTTCTTTATAATAACCAATTCTAACATTATTGGGGTGGTAAGTTAAATATATTAGTAAAAGATCTTAAATACTTGAAATAGCTTTATAGCCAGCCCAGGATAATGCTGCCATGTTGGAGACCCCAGGCTGTGTGGGACTAAACGTTGCACGGCAGATATAAGTCTATGCCACAGAGGACAAAGTGCACCTTCATGTAACCATTTTGAGTGGCCAGTTATCTGCATTACTGTGGCTGAATATTGGTGAGGAATGGCAGGGCAGTGAAAACGTTGGATGAATTAAAGAAAGGATGCAAATTAGGGTTTTTTTGAGATGTGATAGTTCACACTCTGATGTATTATGCTTCTGCACCTTAAGTAAATATGAGGTTTATTTAAACAGTAAATCACAGCAAGCATTTCATTTCTTACTGGTTGTATTTCATCTCGTGATGCACTAAGAAACAGGGCTGAGCACAAAATGTAATTGCAGTAATCCTCCAAAAAAGCATTGCTTGTGACACTTTAGCCATATTAAGAAACTATATGTAAAAAATGAGTGCTGGTGTGTATTTACTGGGTGTTTATTGACAAAAGTTTGTCGTCATTGTGAGCCAGCTGGAAGTTGTCACTTGTGTCAAGATTTCTAGAGTCTTTTAATTCGACTTAAAGACCTGATCCATGAGAGGCTCTGCAGATGATGAGCACTCTGCAAGATTAGGCCCTTTAGACGGTAATAATTGTACAGTAAATACTGAAGGATTTGTCCCTCTGTGAATTGTTTCTTTTAGAACAAATGACAAATATTTTGACAGAAACAAGAAGCAACAGTAAACATACTTCATTTTAAATTATTTTTAGAGTTGCTTAATAAATATAAATGTAGAACTCGGAGGTTATGGTGATGGGTGACTTTATAAATGCAGGTAATAGGAATTTGTTTATAAACATATGTAGTCATATCTCATATTTATGAGGAGGAAAGGCATAAGGATGTACTGTATAAATAAGGTTTATACAACAGAGAGACTGTGCATTTTAAATGACTCCCAGGGTACTTAGCACACAAACCAGGAACTGCTCTGTCATTGGGGAAAAAAGCAAACCCTTTTCATGCTGAGTCATGAAAGCAACCATTTTGCAGAACTGAAGATTCTTCTGTATAAAAAACAAGTTTAATCTACTGTATTTATTATACAGGTTGGAAGATAATTTAGGTGGCTTAAAATGATGAAGAAACCAGAAACCTCCTTCAGAGGAGCATTAACTTCTTTAACAGCATTTTTAAATCACAGACATAACAGGTTTTCTCTTGTTCATTTCATTTGATCATTTCACTGGTTTTATTTAAGTTATTTAAAACAATTTTTTTTCTGTTAAAATTTATTTGTTTTATTTGCTCCCATCCTTCAGCTCACCGCATGCACCTTAGTCCAGTGGAAAACTTTATTGTTTCTCGACTGCTGACTCCCACACAGTCTTCTTTAGCCAGAAGCAGAAGTACATTAATGCTTTCTGAGCAATACAATGATTCAGGTAAAAATGAAAATTGTGCTCTTTGAAAATGTTAAGGTATGTGTTTAGCTGCACTTGAAAAATTGCATAGAGATACTATCTGTTCTTTTTTAATATAATTTTACTTCCATTTTGGGTAGTAATGTCTCAAAAGCATGGAAATATTTACATGTCTACCATTTTGTCCTTTTCAGTTCTTACCTGTATTTATAAGAAAATTTGGTGACAGGGTCTTGAATTAACTAGCTATATAAAATAATCAGGAAATTCCAAACCAGGGCAGAATAATTATGAGGTAACTCAACTTTTGGACTTACCCTACAAGGTGACCCATTTATCAGAGAAAAAGATAGCACATTAATGTTGTGCTCTTTATCTTCAACAACCAAATAATATCCAAATTACTGGATATCCAGTATCCAAAATACAAATTAGCATTTTAAACATGTTATCCCCATATTACGTGACTCAAATGTACTCATGTTCTGTACATTACCACTTAATAAAAGGATGCTCAAAGATCTATTATAAAGGAAAGAGATGTTCTCTTTTTCCCCTCCACTTTTTCCTTATGATATATAAAGGTAGACTCATTAAAAGATCCTCCGTTTTTTGTTTCTACATGAAAAATATTGTACTTTGGAAGTTATGATATAGAATATTTTAGCCATGAGAGAATTCCTGATTTACTGTTCACAGAGCAACTGTCTAAAGGAAAGCCAGCTCAAAATGTCAGTGTACTCTGCTCTAGATTAAAGGAGAGCTATTAAGACAAAATGAAAGTTTGTTGCTTTTTACTTCACAGAACCACAGAAAGGTGGGACTGGAAGGGACCTAAGTAGGTCATCTAGTCCAGTCCCCTGCACTGAGGCAAGACTAAATTTTTTATGGGTTCTTCATTATATGTGTAGAAGACATCAAACGTAGGGCAAAAATGTTTTTTGTTTTGCCTTTTCTCACATTCTTCCAGTTAGTACTGTTTTTTCACATGTGTGAAAGCTGCCCAACATATTGTCAAAGCAATACGAGTAAAACGCAGAATATCCTCTTTTCACAAACCTTTTGTTCAAATTGCAAGTTAAAAAAAAAAAAAAAGGACAAAAAAGGAGGGGGAAAAAGTGCTGCGATTGTGGTCATGATGCACATAACCAGTGAACTTTCAAATTCAAGGTTATGTGGAGTAACAATAACTGTGTGTTTAATATGTGCACAGTTACAATAACTGTGCACTTAATATGTCTCAGGCAAGCTTTTTTTAGGACTCACGGGTACAGCTTTTAAAAGCCCCTGTTTGATCTAGGTGACTGGGGTCTTGTCTGTGTTTGGAGCGCTACTGCACTGCTGTAGTGCTTCGGTATAGACACTCACTGCTGCAGTCGGAGGGGTTCTTCCATTGGCACAGCTAATCCGCCTCCCTGAGAGGCAGTAGGTAGGCTGACAGATAGAGACCTCGCACTGTCTACACTGACACAGCTGTGGCTATCCTGTTAATCTTTTTTATGCATATTTAATAAAGGAGATCAGCCCTCTTCAGAAGAGGGGGGAAATCACGAAATCTGTATTTGCAAAGTTATTCAGAATTGTTATGGGTAAAAGAGAGATACTTTAGTGCTCAGGTATTTTATGGGCTTTTTAAAAATGCTCTTAGTTTTATGTTAATGCTTTTAGTGAAAGCATTTTTGGTAAATGAGACCATTCTGCACATATGCAAAAGGCACAGATTTAATGTGATTTAAATATCTATTTAAATCTTTAAAACTGTCGTTTGCCATGTCTCGTGTTATAACAAAGTTGTGCTGTTTTTTCCTCTCCCCTACTCTGTCTGTTCCCCTTTGCTCTTGCTATTGTACTGTAACTCTTTAGTATTCCATCTCTGTCCTCGTGTAGCACCAGCTAGTCCTCTTAAATCTCCCTACAAGCCTTCCCTCGCCCGAAGTGCGGAAAGGAAGAAGGCGGCATCAGCTTCCACTTCTGATACCATGAAAGGGGCAACTGCAGCTGAAGTTACACAGGTGGGTTTGGAACATGTTTTGATTGTGTTCCTGGACAAAGTTATGTTGCTTTTAGTTGCTGTGTTTCATTATTGTACAATATGGTTTTTGTTTGTTTGTTTTTAAGAACAGAAAGCAGAAAAACATTCATGTCCATTTGTTGGTTCCATTCACCTGCCAATCAGCAGGTTATTAATATCTTCCTGGAAAGCAGTGTAGCCTCTATGAACCAGCATTAGTTGGAATGACACTTCTGTATTCAGGGAATCTACATTTCTGGCAGTGAAACATGTTTTCTGGAAGTGCTGTGTCTTGTGAAACCAGTACTTCTGGGACTGAGTTTACAGCTGCATGGCAAATGGGATGTCGCCACCGTTGAGAGTGTTTGGCTAGAAATAAAACCACCCTACTAGTGAATTGGCAAATTTCCCTCCTGCTCCGGTAACTTGCCTAATGTATTGAGAGTATCACTACTTTATACCTGTCAAGTTTCACTTCTTTCTGTATATATAATTTTAAGTGAAATTTATTCAACATTTTCACTATTGACAACTGTACATTTTCTATAGAGGCATGGAAACTGAACTTAGCCTGCATGTGCCTAGTCACTGCATAGCATCTGAGAACAAAAGCTCAACTTTTCTGCCAAATCCCTGACAGTGCCATATCTTTTGTAAAAACTGAGAGAGACAACATGTCTGTGTAGTTGTGGAAGTCAGTAGGATTTAGATGCTTTTGAAAATTCTACCCAATGCTGTCCGGGCTCCAACGGGGGCAGTACCCTTCTGTACCGCTCCATACGTATTTGTTTATAGCCTGAAAGGTATTTTTGCAGCAGCATATACTGTGTGCGCAAGACATAAAAATGTATATACAGTATTGAAGAAGATCTTGCAGTTCAATTGTATGCTGGAATTTAGAAAACTTCCATTTTATGTGAATGTTATGCAAATCTGTTTATATGTCCTTGTGTTAATGAACTATCTGTATCATTGAAGCATTGCTTTTAACTACAAGCTAAACAAAAACACCTGAATTTCTTTTTCTAGACTGAAAAGATAAAGAGAGAGAAGCGACCCACAACACCTGTTTCATCATCTGGCGTGGGATCCCCACTGAGAAGATCTGATTCTCCTGCAAGCATGTCTAAAAGATCTGCATCACCGAAGTATGAATATTTTCTCATTGCTTCAGTACTTTTTGAGACTGTCCCTGTTGCCATAGGAAAACCATTAACTGCTCAGGGGCTTCCTTAGAAATTTTGATTAAAATCCAGATTAATTTGAGTTCTCATTTTTTTTATATATTATTGTGTTAATGGCTGTCTGATAACATTTCTCTTCATCTTTCTTAGTCCCACTCATGAACTGATTGGTGTTAGCCTTCCATTTGGTAGCTCATGTTAAATCTGGTTGAGTTAGCCTGTCTTTAGTTATGTAGCATAGAAATTGGGGGTGTGTGTTGGGGGGGAGGGGTTAAACCCATCCTTCTCTGTCTAAGAAGAAAGAAATTGGCAGGAGTACAAACACTACAGATTCGTCTAACTCCTTTTCTGATACATTTAATGTTGCAGTTTCTATTGCTGACCATGGCAGTCCAGTCCACAAACAAATTTATTACCCTTCATCTAAAGAAATTTATCCTTAACGTCCTTATAGTTTGATCCTTTCTTTCTTTAGGTCAGTGTACTATTGTGTTTGAGGTGATGACTCCCTAGAACAGTTCTGTTTTACCCATTTTCTCTGTGCCCCTTGGAACATTCATACCTCAATCTCATCCATCTATGTTATGATCTCCTTTTTCTAATTAGCACAGAGGTTTTTAACCTTGCCACATGCTGATGCCACATGAGTCCAGTTTGACACACACCCATCTTTAACAACAATAACAAACAAAAACCCAACCCTCCCTCTCTTTCAAACTTTTTGTGCGTGGCCTCTTAACAGAAGAGTTTTGTGCATGTAAGTTTAGTGTTAGTCAGACAAAATAGCGTGGAGAATTCATGGAGACGTTTCCAAAAGCAGTCTAGCCTTTGACACTGTGGCTATGTCTCTGCTACGAGCTAAGGGTGGAATTACACCTGCTTGTGTGGACACATTTGTGCTAACTCTCATGGAGCTAACATGAGTATAAACAGCAGTGTAACCAGGGTAGCACCAAGAGCGGGAGCGGAGGCACAGTTGAGCCATGCCGAGCACAAATCCTCCTGAGCCATACTCAGTATGGCTCAGCTCTGCCTTCACTGCCGCTACTGATGCTCCAGTGTACCATGGCTGTATTGCTGTTTACACTCACGAGTCAGTGCGAGTATGTATACATAAGCAAAGGAATCACACCCCTGCCTTTCAGTGTAGACAGAGCCTGTATTGATGCACATCTTGTACCTTCCAGAAGACCCCTCACACTCAGCCACAAAACATTCTTAATTCCTGTTTCCATCCTGGGTCACAATCAAATATCATATTTAAATATACAGTAAAGACTTGTATGTTCCAAATGTTGGCGTCACATGAATTTGGACTGAGACAAATTCATGTAACATTGAAGAATGAAAAGGCAACTCTGCAGAGGACCCAATTTTTTAAGCATCATTTTGGACAGTTCAGGGAAGACTTCCGCTCCGTGTGTGACGGCAGTCAAAAATGTAAACAAAAATTGGTTGATAGGATATAAAATAATTCCAAAAATATTATAAAAATGATGGTATTTCTTAAATGATGGTATTCCTTAACAGTTCAATCATCCTATCTCATAGATATACAAGAAATAGAGGAGGTTCAGGAATCTGAGAGTAGCGACGTGGAAACACTTCTGGATGAGTAGACAATGAAAATGTTTAGTTTAGAGAGATGATAAATAAGAAGGGACATGATCAAGAGATACAAGCTAATGAATGGTACAGAGTGGGAGAATAGTAGTACCTGATTTACCTTTTCTCATATCATGGAACAAGGGGACATTCAATGAAATTGAAAGACAGCAAACTTGTAACTGATAAAGGAAATACTTTATTTTTCAATGCCTTTAACCTATGAAACTAGTTAACATAAAAGATTGAAGCCAAGAACTTAGATATTTTTTAAAATAGACACTTATATGAATAATGAGAACATGCACAATTACATTTGGACAAAGACCTAGTGAAATGATTAAAAGAAAGAAGCTTGTCCACTAAAAGGGCCAAGAATATTCCTGGGGGCATTCGGCACCAAAAAATTAAAAATTCTGCACACAATATTGTAAAATTCTGCAAAATTCTGCAAATGTTTTCAAAATAACACCACATAATCACACCAGTTTCAATTATTTTGATAATTTATTTCAAAATGCCTGTCAACAAATATGTCTGTAACAATACAGAGAGACACACAAATTCCCCCAGGAGTAGAGTCAAAGAAACCCCTATGACAACCCAATTCCTGTTTCTCTGCACCCTCCCCCCGACCCAGAGCCCAGCCATGGGGTCAGACACCAACAACCCCTCCCCCACAGAGCCCATCCTCAACCGCCCCACCCCCACCCCCCCAAGGTAATATACCTGCACCACTACCCCCAGAGCCCAGCCACGGGGTCCTCCCTTGCCCAGATACCTGAATCCCCTCCCCAGAGCCCAGCCGTGCCCCCACCCAGCCCAGACACCGACTCCTGCCCCAGAGCCCAGGAATCCAGAGGAAGAAACAGCTTGATGCTCAGTCCCATGCTTGCATGGAGTTTCCTGCGTACCGCTGTCTCCTTCCCTCAGGACATGCAGGGAACTGCAGCTGCCAGGAACCCTCTAGCTCCCTCTCCCAGCAGTGTCTTCTATGTGCGAGCTGGGCTCTGCAGCCCATGTCTGTGGGGGAAAGGAAATTCTGCATGCATATTAATTTCTTCAAAATTCTGCATTGCGCAGTGGCACAGAATTCCCCCAGGAGTACAAGAAGAATGAAAGAGTGATAATATGATGAGGCAAAATGGGGTATAAAGGAGATGCCAAAAGAACACTAATTAGAAGACAAGAGGAAGTATACAAAGTTGTGTGAAATTACAGATGAGTCAGGAAATGGCATGAAGCACAGAAAAGTTTAGATTGATAATCTTACTTAATATGGAAGTCTGTTAATGGGCAGGGAAGTTGACAGAGTGGGATAGCTTGTCAAAAACAAGGAATTCTTTTTAATTTCTCAGTTGCCAGTGGATATTGATTATTTTAAGTGTTTATCGCCTTCAAGATACTTCCCCAGGTCAATAATACTTAGCACTTTTATAGCTCTCTTTATCTTCAAAGATCTTGAAAACATCAGCTAATTTTCATAACATTCCTGTAAGGGTGGGTAGATAAGTATTATTACCCTATTTTATGGATAGACGGAGTGATTGAAGGCCACATTGAGCTTGCCTTTAGTCAAGTGAGAAGTTCCACTGAAGTCAGTGGGACTACTTGCCTGAGTAAAGCAAGCAGGATTTAGCCCTAATTGACTTGCCATAAGGCCTAAGCCATAGAGGGAGCCAGTGCTAGGGCCAGGAATAGAAAGCAGAAGTTTTGGCCCCAAGTCCTCTGTTCAGGCCATTAGATTATCTCTCAGATCAGTATCTGGAAGCAAGTGTCTGTTTAAAATTATTGTTCCCTTGCCAGTTTTTCTCTGTTTACATTTGATCTGCCTGTCTGCACAAGTCCCCATTTCTTCTGACTTTCTTTGGGCCCAGCCATAGTCCTCCTGGGAACTGACAGGCCCCAACCTGTTCAAGCATCTGCAAATTTTCATACTTTGTAACATATTGTTTCCTGTAGGACACTTGATGTACAGAGTGTGTGTGTGTATATATATATATATATATATATTTGAAAGATGGAAAAGTGAACCCAATGAAGGTTCTCCTTGGGTGGTTGTCTTCTTTTTCTGATCTGTGTTTGTTTACCAGTACGCTCTGGCTTCTGTTGCTCAACCAATTTAGATTTTTGCTGCCAGTCAAGCTTACTAACTATGGCCCAGTCCAGCAATTTGATCCATGTGGGAGGGGTTCTGTATGGGCTCAGGATCTATCTTCATGGATCAAATTGCAGGATCATGGCCATAATGGTATTGAAATCAGTTTTTTGTTTTTTTGTTTTTTTAAGTTTTGAAAAGATCCATACAAGACCCCACTAGAAATACCCGTGTTCAGTGATTAATTCCCTGTTAACAGTTACATTTTTAGATCCATCAGTTAGCCAGTTTTTAATCCATTCAGTATGCTGCCTTGATTTTCAACCCAATGTTGTCTTGACTGAGGGAAGGAGAGAAATAAAGTAAAGCCACATATTAATTATTGGATCTACAATATTTAAAGTTTAACTGCTTCAGAGATAGTCAGCTAACAGAAGGCACTGAGACACATCAGTTTCAGAGCTGTGTTGACTTAACTGATGAGGATATTCAGACAAAGTAGTAAAGCCAGGCAAAGCTGTGTTGGTTCGTGCACTATTAGTAAGGCTAAGATTTTGTCATGGCTATTTGTAGTAGAAATCAGGGACAGGTCATGGGCAATAAATAAAAAAACCACGGAAGCCCATGATCTGTCCCTGACTTTTACTAAAAACATCCCTGACAAAATGTGGATGGAGGAGGGTCTAGCAACCTGCCCCGCTCCCCTCCCCTCCCCGCCCCGCAGCTGGAGGCTGGGGAGCTGTAGGGGGGGGGCCCTGCCTGCACCCGCTGAACAGCTCTGTTTCAGAGTAACAGCCGTGTTAGTCTGTATTCGCAAAAAGAAAAGGAGTACTTGTGGCACCTTAGAGACTAACACATTTATTATGCATCCGATGAAGTGAGCTGTAGCTCACGAAAGCTTATGCTCAAATAAATTGAACAGCTCTGGGGGTCCCTCTGCTGCCGCTGGCGATGGCTGGGAGCTGTGGGGGAGGGGGTTCCGGCTGCTTGCAGCGGCTGAGACACTGCAAGGGGGACCCTGCCAGCAGTGGCAGCTGGTCAGCTCAAGGGTCAACGGCAGCTGATCAGCTGCCGGGGGTCCCACACCATCTGCGGAAGTTGGGCTGCTGCAGCAGGGTCTCCCCCCCGCCCCCCCCCCAACCAGCAGTGGCTGGTCAGCTGCAGGGCCCCCAATGTCATGGAGGTCGTGGAAGTCACGGATTCCATGACATAATCTTAGTCTTAACTATTAGTAATGAAAGGAAGACATGAACCAAACTCTGGCAATAGGGGGAAATTTGCATCCAGGCTCTTGAGAAAACATTACAAATTATGAACCGTAAAAAGCAGACATGTTAATGCTAAAGAATGTCTGACAGCATCCTTTCAAAAAGAAAAACCTGAAAGTATGGCAGTCTCTTGGGTTTGAATTAAAGTGAACATAAAACAAACAGGATGTCTGAGCTATTCATTTCTGATTTAATATCAGCCTTCTAAACTACAGCATGGTCTTCCAATTCATGAGCTATTGTGAATCTGGCTTTTAAAGCAACACATTGTTCTCTTCCCTACTCCCTTTAGATAAAATTGGACGTGACCTCTGACTGGCACATATTGAGAGACTTAGATTTTCTTTTTTTGTTCTTGTGTATTTTGAAGCCTTATGAATCTTCTGGTGCAGCAGGACATATATCTCACCTGTCCTTGCTTCAGCTAAAATAACCTCAGAACTCCTCCTGTGGAGTTTCCTGCACATTCTTCTGCCATGCGGGGGTCATCTTTTCCGCCTTAGAAGTGGCAGGTGTTGACCCACAAACACCAGTGAATCCTCAGACCCTTTGGAGGGCTTGTGCCCCTGTGTTGGTGTTTGCCCTTGCTCTGCTTCTTCTGGTGCCATGTCAGTACAGCAACAGCAAGAGTTATGCTGACAGGGTTTCCCCACCAGCTGCCCCCAGAACACTGCCAAAGGAAGGTTTGTCAGAACAGGGAGGAAAGGTGGGTATGTTAATTAGCCTATCAGAAAAATTCCATGCTGTAGGTGGGAGGAGAATGCCTCTTCCACAGCTGTCCCTGCTTCATGTATTTACATTCAGGTAACTTACTGTGTTACCAATTCCTCCTGGGGTTTATTTGTCATTGATAAAGGATCCTTTTCTATAGAATTTTCTTGTCTCTCTCAGCCTGATCCCATGAGTCATAAAGTACCCTAAGCTTCCATCTTCCTTCTAGGATTGCATTCCCTGTTTCTAGTTCACCAAAAAAAATAAAGAAAACCACCACCACCAAACCATCAAGAAAGAAAGTATGGATCATGCCAAAGATTGCTTTATATATATTTTTTTTTCTAATAATCCTATTTTGTATTCACACATTCGTAGAGCCCTGCAAATCCACGGATATCTGCTTTGTATCCACAGACCATTGTTGCGGTTCATGGCTCAGATGAGGATAAAAATTTTGTATCTGTGTAAGGCTCTGCATCACACACTCACCTGAATGGAGCGGCTGTCACCCAGCCCTCAGGCTCCAGCTTGGCTCTCTGAATCACGCAGCAGCCGGCTGTGATATGTGGCAATATGGGAGTTGTTGTCCCCTGCTTGCTCAGACAGAGGAGGTGAACTACAACTCCCAGAAGGGAGAGAGCCAAACGCCATTTTGAAAGAGATGTGGTTGTACTTTTAAATTAGTGGGCAGCGACGGCAGGCACTGTGAGGAGAGTAGTTGTTGCCACTGTCTATCCTGGCCTGGTCTGTGTGCGTTAGAGCCACCGCAGCTGCGTAGGGGTGTCTGAGCCTCCCACTGGGAGGGCGGTGCTATGAGGGCCCAGGATTGTAGTCTCCCTGCCTGGAGTGGGGAAGGAGGTACAGCATGGTGGCAGGGCAGGAGGTCTCTGGGGAGAAGTGGAGGGCAGTTGGGAAGCAGGTGCTTGGCATACCCCTGCGTCACTGCGCGGTGACCTGTGGAGCTGTTAGTAGAGCCCTGCAAATCCGCGGATATCTGCAGACAAGTTTTGCAGATCAGATGTGTATACAAATTTTTGTATCCACTCAGGGCTCTAGACATTTGGGTTAATCCTTTCAGTAAAAAGAAGAGGAGAAAAGGAGAAACTTGCTTCAAATAATGACCCCTACTGGCATCTTGGAATAGAGGAATGCTAGAGGTGTCAATTTACGGTGCTCTTAAATGCAAAGAAAAAACCATCAAATCAAAGCAATGTTCCTTTTTCTGTATTTCTGACTGGCACCTACTGTGGGATTTGAAAACTTCAGAATGCAGATTCTTATTGCTGATATAAATTTTGTGGAACTGCTGTTCCTCTGTCACACTGCAGTATTGTCATTTTTACAGTTGAGTTATAGGTTTTATTTCTGGCTTTTAGCAAATATCAAAGCAAGTCAACCACTGTTCTCCTTTCCTCTCCTCAGACAACCACACAATAAAATGTGGAGAGATTTATTGCTCAAGTCACCATTTTAACTCACGTTTTGGCTCCAGTGTAGTATGCGGTGCCTTCTGTCCTGGTCCTCAAAGTAGATCAAGAGATTTAATTGCTTATTACTAGGCTCGTTGCTTACCAACCTCTTTAATATAAAATTGTTGTCATCCCTTAATCAGAATATAATTACTGCTGTGGTAATGCTAAACGTGATGACTCCGCCTTAGTTATATGACTGTTTCTCCTCCTGTCACAACACCTAAAACAGAGTTGCCAGAAATGTGTTCTGAAATGGAGAAGGTGATCCAAGAAACTGAGGTAGAGGGTGAATGCAATCTGGTTGGGAAGTAATATCTTCTGTGCTACAGAACAGGATAGACTGAGGGATGGCTATCAGTTTTTATTTACAAATTTTATTTTATTAAATAAAAAATATAGGGACGGTTTTAGCTTTAACCTTGAACATTACCACACATGCGCGCACACACATGAAAGCTGAAAGGTTTTCTCTATGTAGCTGATATATTTCATTTATTTTTATTTATTTATTTTGTGTCATAGGTGTGCATGATATTTAACGTGTGAATAAAACAAGGTCATTTCCTCAAGGAAATGTTTTACGTTCTAACTCAAATGAAATTTGGACACACACAGATAGAAGGGGAGTGCAAAGAACAAAAAGGGGAAAGTTCGGTCAATAGGCTTTGCTTGGAGAATGGACTGTTAAAGAAGTTGTTTGGATACATAATTCCCCCTCCCCCCACTTCAGGTCTGTCTAGACTAGGGGCATATCTTTTAAAGGAACCTAAGTCCCATTTTGAAAAATGACTTTCCGTGAAAATCAGGCTCCTAAGTGCCACATTACTTTTGAAAATAGAACTTGGATATCTAAATCATGTAAGTGCTTTGTAAATGTTACCCTGGGAAAATAGGTCATGTCTGAAAACATGTTTGATAACCTGATTTTAAACAAGGACTTTGCACCTAGTACAAACACAGTTTAAAAGTGTGTTAGCTGGTTGTGGCCAAACCTGGGCTCCCCACTAGCGTCAACCATGATCAGCGAACACACTTTCAAACTGTGTCTGTCCTAGGTGCAAAGTTCAGGTTTAAAAAAAGTTAGCTCACATGTTTCTAAATGTGAATTATTTTCCTATTGTAGACATACTCTTAGAATAGTTAAATTCCTGTTGTGTGCTATTCTGAAACACCTCACAGAAGCTGTGTTTGAAGGAGAGATTCAAATGATAGGCAGGAGCAGGGTTGTACAGCACCATAAGGATGGGAATCAGAAGTTAGGAGGTGGAAGCTGAAGGAAAGCCAGTGCAGGAATTCAAAAAGGCACATGGCACTGCTAAAGTAGCAGAACCCATGACTTTTTCAGCATAAGGAGAGGCTGGAGCAGAATGCCATGAAGGAGAGATTGTACTAATCAAAGTGGTAGATGACCTTTGTCCATGCTTTTTCTTTTTTGTCACTGCTAAAGGATTACTTAATTTACTTAACAGTCTTTTTAATTAGAATGAAGAGGAGCAGTTTATTTTATAGATATTAAAAATCAAATTGCAGGATTAATTATCAGGCTATATGTGGAGGGAGAAGAGATAGGAGTTGCATGACACCAAGATTGCAATACTGGAGGATGTGGGGAAAATAATACAGTTATTAACAGTGGAAAAGGAAGAGTCTGGGAGGGGAAGTCCAATTGAATTCATATATAATTACTCACTGAGAGATACATTTTCAAAGAGATTTAAATGTTTGTGCAGTCACTTGTGCATGCAGAAGACAAATTTGTTCATACAAAATTGGGTAGTTCCAGTTTTACATACAAAAATTTGGGCCCAGGGTTTTAAATGCAAATTTGTATGAACAGAACCATAGTACTTAGAAACTTTGTCATTTCATTCAGTTCGTACGCAGTGGTATTGCAGATTTTGCAAGGCTGTATAGCCCTCCACGCCATTCTGCAATGCCAAGTTTTTGTGCACGTTTCCTTTGTCGAATGAATGGCTCAGTAGGATAGGTCGGAAGGAGAGATGACAACGTGCATCTCTCTTAATTGCTGCTTCTTATGGTGGGGTTCACTTAGGGTTAACTGTAAATTCCTCACCTATTTCTGGATACATTTTCTAAATATAGTAATTGTAAATATACAATAGTAATCCAATAGAAAGTCTTGCAGGTAAAATGGCCTAAGGAGTGGATAAGGAGAAATTTAAAGGTTGAGTCGGGCAAAAATTTATATAGAGTGTTTATCTATTGCTCCTCGTTAAATACTAAGTAGAGTCTTCAAAGATGTTTGATAGTTTACTTCTAAAGTAAAGCAAAGGTTACAAAAAAAGGACTTTGCTCTTTGTAACTTTCTGTCAACTTGCCAAGTCTTTCAATAAGACAATCCTTCCTTGACTAGTTTCAGAGTAACAGCCGTGTTAGTCTGTATTCGCAAAAAGAAAAGGAGTACTTGTGGCACCTTAGAGCATAAGCTTTCGTGAGCTACAGCTCACTTCATCTTTATGCATCCGATGAAGTGAGCTGTAGCTCACGAAAGCTTATGCTCAAATAAATTGGTTAGTCTCTAAGGTGCCACAAGTACTCCTTTTCTTCTTCCTTGACTAGTTAAATTAAGATATTTGAGAGGGAACAGAATTGAGAGGTAAAAAAGCAGAAATGTACCCACGCTCAGCTGTGCCAAGAACAGGCGACTGTGCCCACAGATCCTAGCAGTGGATGTGCATGAGGAGGCACTGTCTGCACAGGTTCCCATTTCCTCTCACCCCTGGAGAATCCTCCCCAAGCCTTCGGCCTTCTGACTCCATGAGCTTGTAGGAGAGGAAGGCCAATAAGTCTCTTCTAGAGTCTCTTTCTCACTCCCTCCTTCTCCAGACAAATGTTTCTACAGTCAGACTAGAGGAGATGCCATGCTTTGACCCCCAGAAAATTATTCCTATAAACTTAAGGGGCTAGTTGAGAAGATAGAGAAATCTGTCCCTCCTCAGATTGAAAAGTTAGTCTAACCGAGTGAAAAGAAAAGGAGACAAACACCTACAAGATCTCTATCAAGCATTCTTAAACTACAATACGCACCTGCTGAAGTGAAGAAACAGATTGGCAGAGCCAGAAGAGTACCCAGAAGTTACCTACTACAGGACAGGCCCAACAAAGAGAAATAACAGAACGTCACTAGCCATCACCTTCAGCCCCCAACTAAAACCTCTCCAATGCATCATCAAGGATCTACAACCTATCCTGAAGGATGACCCATCACTCTCACAGATCTTGGGAGACAGGCCAGTCCTTGCTTGCAGACAGCCCCCCAACCTGAAGCAAATACTCACCGGCAACCACACGCCACACAACAAAAATACTAACCGAGGAACCTTTCCTTGCAACAAAGCCCGTTGCCAACTGTGTCCACATATCTATTTAGGGGACACCATCATGGGGCCTAATCACATCAGCCACACTATCAGAAGCTTGTTCACCTGCACATCTACCAATGTGATATATGCCATCATGTGCCAGCAATGCCCCTCTGCCATGTACAGTGGCCAAACTGGACAGTCTCTACGTAAAAGAAAAAATGGACACAAATCAGACGTCAAGAATTATAACATTCAGAAACCAGTCGGAGAACACTTCAGTCTCTTTGGTCGCTCGATTCCAGACCTAAAAGTGGCAATTCTTCAACAAAAAAACTTCAAAAACGGACTCCAACGAGAGACTGCTGAATTGGAATTAATTTACAACCTGGATACAATTAAGTTAGGCTTGAATAAAGACTGGGAGTAGATGTGTCATTACACAAAGTAAAACTATTTCCCCTTGTTTATTTCCCCTCCTGCTGTTCTTGTAAAGTGCTGGAAATGGCCCACCTTGATTATCACTTCAAAAGGTCCGTGCCCCGCCCCCCCTCCCCCCCCCCCCCCCCGCTCTCCTGCTGGTAATAGCTCACCTTTTCTGATCACTCTTGTTACAGTCTGTATGGTAATACCCATTGTTTCATGTTCTCTGTGTATATAAAATCTCCCCACTATATTTTTCATTGTATGCATCCGATGAAGTGAGCTGTAGCTCACGAAAGCTTATGCTCTAATAAATTTGTTAGTCTCTAAGGTGCCACAAGTACTCCTTTTCTTTTTGCGGATACAGACTAACACGGCTGCTACTTTGAAATCTAACCTAGTGATGTCTGTTGAATTATTTGCTATGTTCAAGATGATTATGCAAAATCTGATCTGTAATTTGTATGGGAGGGGTAGGCGTGGTATTCCAAAACTGCATTGTACTGATCTTCCCAGAGCTTTAACTAGTTAATCAAGTTATTTCCACATATCAATGTTCATTCTCTCTCTCTCTCTCTCTCTCTTTCTCTCAAAAAACAACGCTTGTATTCTTAGGGTCCAATACTCCCTTAAGTGTGAGTAATCCATGCAGGGGAATAGAAACTCAGTGAAAAGTTTCCTTCTGATCCTTTCTTTGGGGGCTCAGGGCTGTCTATCCCCAAATCCATGGATCTTGGGGAATCTGAGAGACCCAAGGGGTATTGGCATAATGGCTTTTTGTCTCCACCCTGCTGTATTGCCTCAGCACTGCTGTCCAGCCTCCCTGCAGCTCCTCTTCTTCCCTGGATCGCACTGCTGCAGACTAGCTGACTTGGGTCTGAGAGTGGCCTCTTAAAGATGACAATAACGCAACTAATGGTGCAAAACAACATGAGGGAAAGAAACTTTTCCTGGTGATCAATTTATGACCTGAAACATGGAGATAATAACCCCTAAAACTTTCTATCTTGGCTAGTGCAGTTCAAGATCCTATTCTTATAGTAGTGTCTGATCACTTCAAGCTGCAGATACATTTGCATAAAGGTTTCCATTTAACCCATTTATTTTCAGTTATTCATAACTTGTTGAAATTTGCTATGTGTGGTAGCTCCCTGAATAAGGTTACAGAAAACATTATACTATGGTACAGTAAATTGTATATTCTATTATGTTATATGAAAAATGTGATTATGTAATTAAAATTGTATCATAATTGCATAGCCTCAAGGGTGCAAAGTGAATATATATATTCATATGTATATATGCTCTCTTAATATAGATATTTTTAATATGGAGTTCATATAATTTATATTTTTTGAAAGATAATAAACCGTTTGCATCAGTATTCTAAGGCAGAGAATTGTACAGGATTTTTTGTCAACTTTACAAGTATTTAAAGTATTTAGCACATTATTGATGCTATATAAATAACAGATAGTATTTCCTCTTATCCATGTTTGTTTCCTTGTAATCTCTGTTCTTTAATATGTGCATATTTTTAAGGAAATAGCATAAAAAGCACACCTTGGACAGAGTATTATGATGATAAGCTATCTATGGCATGTGCTTACCCAAAATCCATTATCAGCACCATTGCCACTGCTTACGCAGTGCAACAAAAAAATTTCTAATACCTGAGTTTTCAGTGTCCAGTTTATGATAGGCATGATGCCGATCGAAGCACTTAATGAGTGATCTGGATCAAACCTGGCCTACTCCAGGTAAAGCTTTAGACATGTGGGGTTGGGCGTGTACGTATGTATATATAATAAATTCAATAAATTCAAGCCAGTAAGTTACATACTCTTCTATTTCTATATCTATATATAAACACACTCTCCTTATCACTAACATTTCATTTCCTTGATAGTCTGAGATACTGTGTCAAAGCCTACAAGAAAGGAGTAGCAAATATCTGTTAAGATAGAAATTCTTACTAAATCACATATAATTTATGGTGTGTGTGACTTTTCTTTCCCTTTCGTCCTCCCTCTCCCTCCCCAACCCCAGGACAGTTACAAAGACGTATCCACAGTCTCCTAAAAATGTTAAACAATATCCTGCATCTCCTGTGAAGCACCGTGTCACCTCTAATCTCAACCAGGAGACTCCTAAAAAGAAAGCAGACAAGGAGAAAGAGAACACCACTAGCCACAAACCCCAGCTATCTTCCACTGAGGAGGAGGTGGGCCAAGCAGTTGCTGAGAAACATGTGCCTTCTGCAGGAAAGACTGAAAGCGGTGAAGGTGAGTTTTGCTGCAAGGATCTATCTAAAGCTGCTGCTGGTACATGATACTTTAAACAAGGGCATTTCTTTCTTTTCCTAAAGCTACTTGTAAATCTGAAGTTTGGAGTATCTATTGAGATCACTAGTTATATAATTTCCACTGTGGCAACGTGGATAAACTCTTAATGATAAAAATGCAACATGAGGTGGCCAAACTGAGGATTCCCATCAGTGCATCTCATGGACCAAGGTTTTCAAAAATAAGAGCCTGAAGTTAGCCATTGTCATCAAGAGTGCATGGTTTTGAAAATCAGGTCACCTTATTTAGATGCCCAAGTGTGGATTTAGAAGCCTAGTCTAGGCTTTTTTTTAATTATTATTATTATTATTATTATTATTATTATAATCTTGCCACTTTTGGATTAAAACTTTTTTCTTTACTATCCTCTTCGTATCAAAATGGTCAGTTAAACATCCCCCTTTTTTTTTTTCCATTTTTGTTTTTCATGCTAACAAGGTGCTTCAGCTTCATCTGTGCTAATCATTTGAAGTCAATGGTCCTTAGAAAAATGAGCTCCTTGATCACTCCTTACACTTCAGACAGGTTTTCAGAACTTACCTTTATTCTGTCTGGTACTTCCCTGAAGTACTGGGCTCTGCCTGAGCAGGATCAGGGTCCATTTAGCTCGACAGTGGATGCCACTTGAAAATATTGCCTACTTCTTTCTTTTAAGATGCTGCTCAATCTCTACAGCAGTTGTGACCTAAAATACTTCACCACACAATGAAGTTATTTTTATATTAATCTTATTTCTATGTCTGTGTCAGCCTCTTTAAAGTGCCTGGTACTTTATAGACATACACAAAATAAAGACCCCACCCTAAGACATTTCCAGTGCATGAAGGATATAAAAAAGTACTTGTGAGGTGGATATGGGGGAAAGGGAAACAGTAGGCTACTGCGAAAAGATAACATGCTTATTGAATACATGTTATAAAGTATAATATGTATGTACTGTGCTGCTTTTTTCATTTCCTGACGAATCACAATGCTCCACCAGGGAAGCTCACAGCAGGAACTACTGATGCAGAAGAAGCTACAAAAATTCTGGCAGAGAAAAGACGGCAGGCTCGTCTGCTGAAAGAACAAGAAGAACAGGAGAGACAGGAGAGAGAAGAGCGGGAAAGGTACTTGCTGTCATTTAAAAAAAAAAAAAAAAGAAAAGAAAACCGTGGTGGTAGTCATTAGCACCCAGACATCGAAGGTCAGTGGCCCATTATAAAAAAGTACTGTACAAATGTAACGCTGACAGACCCTGGTCGTTGGTGGGCGGGATCAAACCTGGGACCTCTGGAGCTTAGTGCAGGAGCCTCTAAAGCCAACTGGCTCCTAGCTAAGGCTATAGAGCAGAGCCTCTGTCTCTTTCTTGTTCTCTTTCTCTTTCTCTCTTTCTCTTCCTTCTTCCTCCTTCCCCCCCGCCCCCGCTAGATGGCACAGAACACCACACCTAGGGGGTGTGTGGGTTACACAAACACATAGTAATAGAGAGAATCCCTAAGAGCTTATCTGTTATGGGAGCTCAGTACTTTTGAAAATCAAGCCAGCTACTCAGGAGCCTAAACTTAGGCCCTCATGTTTTTAAAAATTTGACTTAAATAACTAATTACTCAAGTCTTTTTATATCGAGTGCAATAGAAACGTGTGTTTTTATCCCTGTAGAAGGCCGGAGGCTTCTCACTCTTTCCCCACTTTACCCTCCCACACATCTAAAGCGTCTATCCTTCTGGCCCTGGAGGACTGAATGGAATTTAATTCAGAGCTTGTCATTGCTCCTTCACAACTGATAGGAGTCCCTATCCCATATCACAGTGTAGTACTAGATCCTTTCCCTCACCTCTCTTTCCCTGTGGCTAAGGGAGTATGAATATACTGCAGTGCTCTCAGCTCATTCTAGCCTGAATTGATTGTTTTATTTACAGATCAACTACCATGCAGTCCACTCCTACCTCCTGCTTCCTTACTGAGCTGTTAAGCACCCCGTGGTCCCTAGACTGCCTGGCTAAAATTGCACCGGGGAGAGAGAGCTCCAAGGACAGCCATGTAACCCAAGGACCATGAGAGGCTTAGCACTGTATGGAAGGGTTAGCTTCCAACTATACTGACCTCCTTAAGGTTTTATGTGTACAGATGCAACGTAGTGTGCAATCTCTCCTGTTAAGTGCGTCAAACTTTATACATGTAAAATTTGAAGTGCTGAGGCTCTAAACTTGGTTGATTTTTTTTTAAGCCAGTTTACTTGTAAAAGTACAAAACTTTAAGCAATTCAAAAGCTAGGAGTTTTACCCCTAGTCCAAGTGCTCTGTGGAGCTAATAGACATGAGTTTCTGTACTCCTGACCCCCTTAGCTCTCCGTGTCATGAGGTATTGTTTCTGGACACATGCACTCATGAATTGAGCAGGACACACAAGTGAATTAAAACAGAAACAGGGATGGATTTAAGCAGCAGGTCACAACTTTATTGACTTAACACTGGGGAAGGGCATTGTGTGTGTCCCACCCATCATACCACACATTTAACTCAGCAGTTGCAGGTCTCACATCATATAATCAATAGCTGGGGAGAGAACCTGCTCAGACTACCCCTACGACATAGCCCACTTCTGAATCTCTCACCCTCTCCCCCCGAGGGGATTAGATGATACTGAAGGTTTGGTCTGCAAAGATTTCAGATCTTCCCTTTTCCCAGAGATGCAAGGGCCACCAGCAAAATCCCAGGTCTCTCTTACCTCAGGAAGCTGGCTCTTTTAGCCTTTCCCCACACTGGACACCAGCTGAAAATTGTGACAAACTAACAGTTCCTATAAATTGCTAATATTAAAATTCCAAATCCTATTTCTTCTAATCTAACTCCATGATGCTGTGAGGAGGGTGAAAAGATTGAACCACTGGGCCTCAGTCAGTTTGGCCCAATGGGAAAAATTCTTTCCTGATCCCAAAATGGGACCTGTCAGACCCTCAGCATCGCAAATACACAGCTTAGAAAGCTAATGAAGGAGGCATTGTCAGGTATGTGCTTTCCCTTCCTTCTGGGGCTGTCTCTCACTATTTTCACCAAGGGAGGGCATTTGTATGTTCAAAAATAACTGTATTCCTCAGGTGGACTGGAGTGAGGTGAGGCTATCATAAGGCAAAAGTGGGAATAAGGGTCCTTTTTAACTACTCAGAGCTTGAAAAATGTTTAGTTCTACATACTGTAGTTGAAATTACAAACACATTTCTTGTTCTGTCCCGCTTTAGTCACATCAGTGTTCAAAGGGAAATGTTATCCCTGCAGAACATTAGATGGGGTGAAAATAAGGCTTAGAATGGAAGCTTGGTTGCAACTTGAACTATGGAGTTGTGGCCAGTCCCTCCATTGTGTCAGAGCCCATTCCATACAAATGTATGTAGAAGCATATATTCGCAGCCAAATTGCATTCTGTACATACAGTGTATGCATTCTGTGCGCCTTTGAGTTCTGTTAAACAAAGTGCAACATGTGCTGCATTTTTAAATGTGCTGCTGTGTTTTTGAAGGCTAGAGAGAGAGGAGCTGAAAAGAAAGGCAGAAGAAGAGAGAATTCGCCTAGAAGAAGAAGCTCGTAAGAGAGAGGAGGAAAGAAGGCGTGAAGAGGAAGAGGCTAGGAGAAAAGCAGAAGAGGATGCCAGAAGGAGAGCTGAGGAAGAAAAAATGCTAAAGGAAAAGCAAGAAAAAGAACTGCAGGCCAAGCTTGAAAAACAGGTACAAGATACCTCTTGCAAGAACTCCTGTTAAAGGACCAGAAATCTAAAATACAATCTGCCTACAAGCAATGGGCCTGATTTTCAGATGTTCTGAGAACAGCAACTCCAGTTGAATCACTGGAAACTTGGTGTGCTCATCATTTCAGAAAATTGGGGCCCCATCTTTATTTATGAATGTTATAAAAAGCTACTAGTGTGGAAAAGTTATTGAAGAGCACTTAATAGCTTAGAGTCCATTGCTTTTCAGATCAGGCGGAAAGCAGAGGGACACTGTAGTGAAGATAAAATGTAATCTAGAAATTTCTTCAGTGATTCCTTTTAAAATGGAACATGCAGTCTAATGAAACTGAAAACTCTTCCTCTTTTGTAAGATGCTTGCTGATGGAGATATGCCAATAATACATACCTGGCAGGCTATGCAAGATTTTATAGAATCTGATAATTTGTCTAAAATAAATAATGGCTCTACCTTAACTTACACATTTTAATTAGAGAGAAGAAGCTGAAGCAAAGGCCCGAGAGGCAGCTGAACACATGCGGCTGGAAAGGGAACAAATCATGCAGCAGATTGAGCAAGAAAGACTGGAGAGAAAGAAGGTAGATGTTCATCTCCAGTTTAAAAGAACTAGTACCTTTGTTATTTTAAATACATAAATCCAGAAACCTGCCCCAAAATATCCAAAACAAACATTCAGTTGAGTAGGCAGAGTTCACGGGTTGTTGGTTTTTTTTAAACCTAATCCATATTAACTAGTTTTCAACCTGGAGCAACATGTACCTCAGAGTTTGTAGCAAATTTATTAGTTGTTTTTTTATTATTATTTTTAATTCATAAATGTTATGGCGGTGCCTAGGGGTCCACTGAGAATGGGGCCCAATTGTTCTAGGCACTGTATAAACAAAGTATTGGACTGTTCCTGCCCTGAGGAGCTTACAAGACAAAGGGTAGGAGAATGGGTATAAATGGACAAGACAAAGGGTAGGAGAAGAGGATATAACATACAAGCGGAGCGGTGGTTAACACTCAAATTTATAAGCCACAGAAAGTTAAAAACAGTAATAGGGGTGTGTTTGCGTTAAATAAATATGCAGTTTTTAATTGAGAAAGTGGATTTGTACTCTGCAGAAAAAAAGAGTATGTTATCCAGTTGGAAAAAGCATTCTCCTCCCACTCTACTCTGAGGGGATGGAGGAGCAACAGCAGAGCCACTCTATGTCCACTACTGCAGCTGTTTCCCTCATGTAAGGAAATGGCTGGTGGTTCTATGTAACTCCATATCCACACCCTGCAAAGCATCCACGTAGTGCGTAGTCACACTGCATGCCTGTGGGTGGCCGGACAGAATTTCCCCCAGATTTGTAGAAATCTTTGTCTTTAGCTTAGTTAAGAGATGCCTGGAAAGGTGTTATAAAAGCCTTCCCTTTTGTGTGTTTTCTTCCAGTTTCATTCCAAATTATTAGTCTTGGAGGATGGAGGGGTTTAACTTTAGTAGGGTCAGCCACTTGTACATTGGCACACAGGAACTAGAAGTGATGTCTTTAAATCTAAAATAGTTTACTTTAAGTACATAACTCTCTGGGCAAAGACATAATGCATTTGATGAATTAACAAGAATTAAAAATGGATTTTACAGCTGTATCTGACACATTTCTGACAGGAGTAACTTTACATGTTTTGTTCTCCCCTACGCCCAAAATAAACAAAATTGGTACAACTATATAATAGTGTTTCATTTTAAATAGCAAATGGATTGCAATACTAGAGGACTACTGCTGACTTTGTGGTCTGAAGAAGCAGTAGTTAGACACTTGAGCAATTAGTATTCAGCTGACAAACTTTTCATTCAGGACCTGGGCACAGGGAGCTCATAATCACAAACCTTTTTATTTATTTTTTATCTACTGATTTGCACCTGGTGAGAAATTCAGTTTGTTGGAATTGTGATTGCATAGAGAGGTCCCTTCTCTTCTTCCCCTCTTCTTCTCTGGGTACATCTACACTGCAATAAAAATCCCACAGCACCGAGTCTTAGAACCTGGATGAATTGACTTGGGTTCGCAGGGACTTGGGCTGCAGGGCCAGAAATTGCAGTGTATGCCTTCGGCCTGGAGCTCATCCTCTGAGACTCACCCCCCCTTTTGGGGTCCTAAAGCCTGGGGTCCTGCCTGAGCTCAAACACCGGCACTGCCATTTTTAGCCATGTAAATCCAATTCAGCTAACCCAGGCCAGCCACAACCATGCTGCAGGTCTTTTATTGCAGTGTAGATGTACCTTCTGTCATCTTTTTCCTTTCTAGTGAGGGCAGAGATAAGTTTGTGACACCAGAGTTAAATCAACCTTTCCTGCTACCTATTACCAATCCCATGAGTCCTCTATCCCAGCTACATAGCATGTCTGCCTTGTAACCTTCTGATGTGATTGATTTACATTGCTTTCTAGCGAATAGATGAAATAATGAAGAGAACAAGAAAGAGTGAAACACCAGAAGTAAAGGTATGGAACAGAGTGCCCGCCCCCCCCCCCACACACACCACTCCCCAGATATTTCCCGTGTGGGTTGCAGAGGAGGAGCACTGTAGGGTTGCTCCCTGCAGAATAAATGCTTTGACTAGAAATGCTCTATTCTTATTCTTTCAATACATTTTAGAATTAAGAGCCACTATAGTCGTGGCAGCACCGTGAGGTCAGTACTATTCTCTGAGGCAGTGGAGGGGGTGAGCCGTATATATTGTTCAGAACTGTAGTGCTGAGAATTGGTATCTTTGTGACTTTTGCCTATGCAATGAACCTCCTCCATTTTGATGATGTTCAGTTAATCGGTCATAGAGCTTTTGTGCTCCTCCGTGTTAATTCTGATCACGGGGCAGGATTAACAGCAGAGGTGCCTGGTGATGCACCAGCATTTAATGGACAGAGGTAAAGTACTGGACTCTCACTTCAGACTTTTACTTCATAAAATGTTCTTTTAGGGAAGCTGTTTCTTTATTTGGCTTAGGAGGCTCTAGTTTTCTTTAAAAAGACAAAACCAGAAAAATCCTCTCTCCCTTCCACATTTCTCTAAAAACTACCAGACATTAGGCATATGAGGGGAGGAACAAATGGGAGTCATGACTCCTTTAAGGGTTTCCCTCCTTTGCGTTGAGGAGGCAGAAGGGGGACTTCATCTGAGCCAGGGGAGGACTGGAAATGGCACAGGTGGGCCACTAATCCATGGGCGCCTTGGGGAGGGAGGAGGTTTTTGAGTGCAATCCCTGACCAGTAAGGGGTTGTGCCACGATCTGCCCAGTGACCCTGTGTGCCTGCAAGCATGTCCTGAGTATCTATGTGGTAAGCAGCCCTGGTTCAGCAACTGACTCCAACTGCCTGCTTGTTTCACCACAGCCACACACTGGTCTCTAGCAGCCTTGGTTACTGCTAGCCAAGTGACCCTAACACACCTCCAGTCCCAAATTTCTCCAAAACTGTCTTCCCTGAAGTGTCCTGCCTTCTTCTGGAACACTCAGAGAAATAATATAGTTCGTTTGCTCATTCAAAGAGACAAAAGCCGATTAGAGCTTTTTACCTTAACTGGGGTAAATACACCCTTCCCTTCAAGCATACCACTGAGGAGTTGTTGGGGTTTTTTTTGTAAAAATAAAACAAGGGTATTAACAAAAGGGCATAGGTTAAGTGAGAGCAAGTAGAAGGAATAAAGACAGAAAGGGTTACAGACAAAAGTAAAAATACACTTTCTAGTGGCTAAGACTTAACTCAACAAGCTACAGCCTTTGTTTGAGGTAGATTTCTTACCAATCTTTTTCTTTCCAGCCACGCCTGACTTTCTCTCAGTCAGGACCTTCCACAGAAGTACAAGGTGCTGGTTTCCTTTGTCTTCCTGGGTGACAGATCTTTGCAGAAGCAGGTTTCTCACTTGTATTCAGTTCCCAGAAACTTCAACCCCCTTTGTTAAAGAACCTGTCTTTGTCAGCTTGCAAGAGCTCTGGCCCCTTGCGTCTGCCTAGTGATGGATGCCACGATGGCTTCTTCCTCTTGCTTTATATTATCTTCCCAAACTCACTCTTTTGTCCCCAGACCCAGGATTACGTCATGCTGTTCTTCCCTTCCTGTGGACTTCCCATCCCCCTGCTGATTCGTATGTAAAATGGTGCTTCCGTTATTTTTGGTCACACCTCGCTTAATGTCATTGGAGACAGATAGCCAACTTCTCACCTGTCTGGGAGAAGCCTGTTTTTCCCTGCTTTTGGTTACAGACTTTAAAGCATAATGTCCTTAAGTGTCCATATTTTCTCACAGAGTGTTAATACATACATTTCACAATGATATTAATCACCGCGTGTCATCAGCGTTCAGAAAAGAACTTCCTCTGTACACTTTGCTAATACAGTAATATTGTGTACAGTCAGTTGATTCTGTTACCTGCCATTTGAAGTTCAGATCCCTCCAGGGGCAGTCTCCCCCATATGCTAGGTTGGTGGCCTTTTTAAATCTTTTATGTAAATGTGCCTTCATTGTCTCTGCCTGATGACCAGGTGGGTCAGACAAACAAATGCACATTCTTTTGCCTACAGCAATCTGTGCTTATGCATTGCTTGCCAAACACATTTTTGAGAACATAATTCCAGCACATATCCATAACTCTTTGTACATACTCCATGCATACATCAAATATTAATGATCAGTGAGTTACTAGTTTTCAAATGATATATTGCGTGCCACTTTTTGGGTATATAACATATGACAACAGTGTGTGAGGTGTAGTGAGTATGTCAGGCCTGACGAGTTGCTGACAGAGTAGTGAACCACCCGTGGGCCTTTGTGTCACAAAGGTATTTATTAGGGCTGTCGATTAATTACAGTTAACTCATGCAATTAACTCAATAAATTAATAGCGATTTAAAAAATTAATCACCGTTTAAATAGCAGTGGTAAACAATAGAATACCAACTGAAATTTAATAAATATTTTGAATGTTTTTCTACGTTTTCAAATATATTGATTTCAGTTACAACACAGAATACAAAGTGTACAGTATTCACTTTGTATTATTTTTATTACAAATATTTGCACTGTAAAAATGATAAAAGAAATTTTATTTTTCAATTCACCTGATACAAGTACCATAGTGCAATCTCTTTACCGTGAAAGTGCAACTTACAAATGTAGATTTTTTTAGTTACATAACTGTACTCAAAAACAAAACAATGTAAAACTTTATAGCCTACAAGTCCACTCATGCCTGCTTCTTGTTCAGCCAATCGCTAAGAGAAACAAGTTTGTTTACATTTACTGGAGAAAATGTTGCCCTCTTCTTATTTACAATGTCACCGGAAAGTGAGAACAGGCATTCGCATGGCACTTTTGTAGCTTGCATTGCAAGGTATTTGCGTACTAGATATGCTAAACTTGTGTATGCCCCTTCATGCTTCGGCCACCATTCAAGAGGACATGCTTCCATGCTGATAACACTTGTTAAAAAAAAAATGCATTAATTAAATTTGTGACTGAACTCCTTGGGGGAGAATTGTATGTCTCCTGCTTTGTGTTTTACCTGCATTCTGCCATATATTTCATGTTATAGCAGTCTTGGATGATGACCCAGCATGTTCTTCATTTTAAGAACACTTTCACTGCAGATTTGACAAAACGCAGGGAAGGTACCAGAGAAATCCTTAAAGATTTCTAAGGATAGCTACAGCACTTGACCCAAGGTTTAAGAGTCTGAAGTGCCTTCCAAAATCTGAGAGAGACGAGGTGTGGAGCATGCCTTCAGAAGTCTTAAAAGAGCAACACTCCGATGCGGAAATTACGGAACCCAAACCACCAAAAAAGAAAATCAACCTTCTGCTGTTGGCATCTGACTCAGATGAGGAAAATGAACATGCACTGGTCTGCATTGCTTTGGATTGGATGATTGAATTGGATGATGAGCAGAACCCATCGTCAGCATGGACGCATGTCCTCTGGAGTGATAGTTGAAGCATCAAGGGGCATATGAATCTTTAGTGCATCTGGCACGTAAATATCTTGCAGTGCTGGCTACAACAGTGCCATGCGAACACCAGTGCTCAGTTTCAGATGACACTGTAAACAAGAAGCGGGCAGCATTATCTCCTGCAAATGTAAACAAACTTGTTTGCCTGAGCGATTGGCTGAACAAGAAGTAGGACTGAGTGGACTTGTAGGTTCTGAAGTTTTACATTGTTGTGTTTTTGAGTGCAGTCATGTAACAAAAAAAATCTATATTTGTAAGTTGCTCTTTCACGATAAAGAGATTGCACTACAGTACTTGTTAAGTGAATTGAAAAATACAAGTTTTTATTTTTACAGTGCAAATATTTATAATAAAAAATAAATAGAAAGTGAGAATTGTACACTTTGTATTCTGTGTTGTAACTGAAATCAATATATTTGAAAATGTGGAAAACATCCAAAAATATTTATATAAATGGTATTCTATTATTGTTTAACAGTGCGATTCATCACAATTCATTTTTTTAATCACTTGACAGCCCATGTATTTATATTTCTTTCCCAGGAACAGCATCTCTCACCCATGGATCATAGTAAGACTGGGTTTTATTGTCTGTGGTGGACATTACACCAGCTGCTTTTTGGGGGGACTGGGAAGGAGTTTCTCTCACGGCCAGAGTGGCTGAGACGGAGTGGGCTTTTTTTGAAGCTCAGGAACCTGGTGGGGCAGGTCAGGAGGAAAGGTTCAAGTTGTCGGAGCTTAGTATGTATCCAGTGGAGTTACTCGTTGCATGGAGGATCCGGTTCCCTGATGTACTAGTTGGAAGTGGATGTATGGGAAGGGCATCTCCTGGGGAACTGGGGCTCCTACCTTCTGGTATAGCAGGGAGACAACGTTGTATCCCCACCCCTTGTTAACCTTCATAGGAGAGAAGGGCAGTGAGGACCCAGCAATGAGCTGGGGCCAGGCAGGAAGTCCAGAGGGCTGTTGGCAGCCCTCACAGATCGGTGGGAGTTATTAAGGAAAGAGTGACCAGCACCATACAATCCTTGCCAGATATTTCCAAAATGAGTTAATAAAATTGTGGCCTAATTTAAACTACATCCCTTGCATCTTGTCTTTCTTCAACCCCCATTCTCCTGGCCATGCAGGAATTCCCCATCCATCTCAGTCAACTTTCTGATCCCCTTCTGGCACTGTCCTATCCCGTCCACTCCCCTACCACCATCACTTGAGCCTCTGCTTTTCCCTTTATGTCTTCCTTACACACCTTGTGCCTCTGTATCCCAAAGAGGGAATTGAAGATAATTTCACGAGGCCACGTGTACTCTCAGAGTAACTACTCTGGCAGTGTAGGGAATACTTCTACGATAGATGCAGCCTAAAGATCAAATTCTGTGTTTTGTAGTTTTTGCTATGTGCTTGAATGTAATTGAGAAAAAACATTCTAGGAACAATTGTTTCTTAACCAGCAGAGTTTTTTAAAGGTTCTGAGTCCAGTCAATTCCTTGAATCTTGGAACCTTGCATCTAATGTAGTTAAAACATTATTTGGTTACAGAAGGATGAGCCAAAACTGGAGATACCATCCACTTTGACTGTGGAAAAGCAACCAAAAACTCTTGTTCTCAGTCAAACAGGTAAAAGCCTTTCATTTTTGTTTTGACCAATATGCAGTGTTGTTAACTTGAAAACAAAAATCCATAACCTCAGATAGTGCTGTATTGTCATAGATGCTGTGTTTTCTTTCAGAAAAGGAACAAATACATTTGTGTAAATATGTTAAACATAAGAAAATAGAACATCTTTTGCTTACCAAAGCATGGTAAATGTAGAAGCAGGAGACAACTATCCTGAGGGGTAATATTCTACTCCACAGCATGTCCCAGATAGCATTTATATAAAAGTTATTCTAGCCTGCAGATTTCTGTTGTTCATTGTAGTCTACATTCCTGTTCTGTAGAGTCTCTAGAAATATTCTCCCCTACAGCCAAGTCTGACATGCTTTTTCAACATTTTTTTTAAAATACAGTCCCTTTTGCATTTAATTTGGTTTGATAACAGCACATATATATATATATTAAAGAATGATAAATGAAAAATGTGTAAATAGTGAAGTGTCACTTTTCTGCATTTTTTTCCCCTTCTCTACGGCTTCTCTGTGCATGTTGTAAAAGATAATATATTATCTTGTTTCTTTTTCAAATTGTCCTACAATAGCAGGGTGATTGACAAGATAATATGATGGGTCACTTTCATCTCTAATTTTTATGACTCAAATAATTTTGTGATTTTTAAATATAAACACTGCTACTGTCATATTTCCTAATGATGTTCTTTTATAGAAATCAATGGACTGACAGCCTGCCAGGAGAGTAAAGGCTTAGGATGTGCTGCTGCTGAAACACTTTCTCGAGATATATTTTCTAATGGACTTAAGTCAGTTACGGGGCTTATTCAGCTGGATGCCATTGATGGGAAATCTAACAGCATGGATGATTCAACAGATGAGGTTCAGTCTATGGATGTGAGGTACACGTCACATGAAACACATAACTTTTAAGTAACTGTTCAGAAAACCAAAACCAACCCACCAAAATATATGCAGTTCTCTCATTTCATTTGTTAATCTGTCTATCTCTCTGCACAGCCCAACCCCAAATATGGACTCCTGTGTAACTACTCTTTGTATGTTCTGACTAGTAGTATGCTCTCAAGAAGTAAATGCACTTTCAGATCTAAGGATAATTACAATCTCTTATCTCACTCTCATATCCTGCAAAATAATTAAGCTTTTCCATTGTTCTCACTTGCCAAGTGCACACAAACATGCCCAAACATTTTGGATTGTCCATAGAGTTCACATGCTGTGTTGCTGTGAAAATGGGTATTCAAATATCAGATTTTGTTTTGTACCAGAACTATAAAGCAGTGGCATATAAGTCATTGTGTTGTACAAATAATGCTTCAGGTTAGAATTTCAACATACACATTTTCAGTTATTTTAATCTTAAATCTTTTAATTCATGTTAATATAACAAATATTTGGCAACAAGTAAACAATATGAAGTAAGCAAGTGAACAAGCATTACAGGATCGTGAGTGAAAGACTCCTGTTGTACAGTGTGTGCAACAAGGGAATTGAAATTTTAAGATTGCTTGGAGCCATAGTCCTGAATTCCTTGATTTTAGTAAAATCTCGTATTTAATATTGCATTAATCTAGATTGTTTTAATCAATGGGCCAAATTAAGCCCTGATGCAACTCTGATTACTTCAGTAATTATGCAATGGATCCATTTGTTACAATGTTAGGTTCATTTAATTTTTAGTTATAATGTTAATGGGGAATGAACACTATATTTAAGGTTATAAATATATTCTATATCTATGCCAAACGTTGATATACAGATGTCTACAATCTTCACTTATTTCCTCCTGTTTCTCTAACAAATAGTCAAAAGGGTATGGGGACATTTCAAATGCAATTTTAATAAAAGATTTTTCTTGTTAAAATCTTGGTATAATCTTCAGACACAACATGAAAAAACTGAAAATTAAATGAACCTAACATCATAACAAATGGATCCACTGCATAACTATTGAAGTAATTAGAGTTGCAATATGACCAAATTTGACCCATTGATTATTACATCAATGCAATATTAAATATGAGATTTTACTAAAGTAAAGGAATTCAGAATTATAGTTTCCAGCAACCTTAGAATTTCAATTCCCTTGTACTGTATTTAGTTTGTTCTGTAAAAGTTAGCTTTTTAAATTTCATATGGTTTCACAACTTTCACATGGTCAAATATATCTTTGTTAATTTTGCGCAGTACAGATTTCAGTCTGAGACCATGGTCCTGCAAAGATTTATCCACAAGCTTAACTGAAATGTATGCATTGAAGGCAATGGGCCTACTTGCTGTTCATGAAGTTAAGTATGTGTGTAAACCTTTGCAGAATCAGGCCCAGAATTACTAAGATGCAATTAGAAATGGTAAATATAAGGAATCTGATGGTGCAGAGAGTGGAATATTCAGCCTTTTTAACCTCTGGGTCACCAGTTGGAATCCAGCCTCTCTGAAATGAGCTTGTAATCTCAGTCCAGTTCCTACTGGACTGTGTCGATACCACACAGCCACCTACCACACAGCCACCACCAAGGCCAACATTTAAGGAGTATGAAGACAGAATTACTTTCTCTCCTCTATAAGTTGGCCCCTCTGTGTATGAGTTGGGCCATGGCATGTTGTACCTGTTCTGACGATAAATAGAACAGCTTTCAGGGCTGTCGTAAACCTTTTCATGAACACTAAGAGCTTACAAGACTTTTATTCTGCTTTTTCCTTTCTGTCTTTCATACAGTCCTGTTTCAAAAGAAGAACTTATATCTATCCCAGAATTTTCACCCATGAATGAACTCATTCCTGGTGTTTCTATGGACCAAAATGGAACAAGTAATGCCAAGGCTCTTGAAGATCTCTTGGATTTCACAGGACAGGCCACCTACTCCAAGATATCCAGTGAAAACATTAGCATGGATGATTGTAACAAAAACTTGATTGATGGATTTAACAGTCCTGGGCAGGAGAATACACTTAACTCCATCTGTTGACAACCACACGACTCTGTTGTACAGATGAAGGTATAAAATTGTGAGAAATATCTAAAATATGGCAAGTTGTTGGGAGTGTAGATAGCACACGTTTTAGGTTAATCCAGTAGTACGAGCAGCATATGTTGAGAGTTAGGCTCCTGGACATTTAAATTTGCCATAATCTTCCGTGAGTAGACTAATTAGGAATGTAAGATTTGGCATAGTGGAAAAGATGAATGGTCCACTTAGTCCTGAATCCTGTTTTAGAGTGCAGTCTGCGCTAAACAGTGTCCCTCAGCGCAAGGTATAAACCCTCAGAATGCTCCTATGTATAACAAAGCAGAACTCTCCAGATCTTAACTGTAACTCCTCCTGACCCAAGATGTTTACCAGCTTAAGCCCTAAGATATGAGAAGTGATGGTTCTTGTAACTTTACCCTAGCTAGTATACTTGCAGATGCTATTCTTACTCCTCTTTTAAAACAATAATCTAATCCTTTTCTGAAATGTGCTAAGCTTTTTGCCAGAATACCCTGCAGCCAAGAGTTTCACAGATTAATTAAATGTAACATAAAAAGCATTTACTGTTATCAGTTATAAATTCTCTTCTAATTTCCTCTTATTCTTGTATTATGGGAAAGGGTAAATATGAATAAATGTTCAGCTTTCTCTACATTTTTATTTTTTTTATACCCCTATCATACTACTTATTCTTCCCCTTTCAAACCAAATAATCCTAGTCTTCCTGAAATCTGCTAGGATAGAATTCCCCAATCACATAAGTGTTCCTTTCTCTGAACACTTCTGCTCCATTTTTTTAGATCAAGTGACACAAGAGAAACCTTGTGAACCCTTGGAATACTGATTAATCTCCAGGTGTTGAACATTTTGGGGAATGAGCATTTTCCTAGGTTTTAGAGTAACTTGTTAGCCACCTGTATCAAATTCAAACTCCTTTTCGTATCCTTCAAGGACTTGCACAACTTCACTCCCTTGTACCTTTCCACTCATCTTTCCTTTCACCATCTCTTCTTGCTCCCTGTGCTGTGCCCAAGCAGGACAGCTAACTGTTCGCTTCATGTTGTGCTCCCTCCTAATCTTGTGCCTGTGCTTCTTTTCATATAGCCTCTGATTGTATGCTTGGAGCCTCTGTCCTTACTCATTTTGTCATACATCCACCCTCTCTACTGTCAAGGTCTCCTTATGACACAACCTGTTCCAAAAGGCCTATTAACTCTTGAGCTCTCTGCAGTTTAATTGTTAACTAGTCAGATGAATGAGAATCCTCAATAAAAGTACAAAAATGTAAAAAAGGAAAAGATGTAAAAACAGAACAAAGGAAAATAAACCCCACATAAAGATAATCGGAAAAGTGTGGAACTTACAAGATATGTCTCATCCTCAGTGTTTGCTCACCTTGCTCTTTGAGTTTGCCCATTCATCTTCCTGCAATTTCCTTTCAGTGACTACTTGGATTATAACTTTCTTGGTATAGGTGTTTTGTCTTCATACTAGTCTGTAAAGCGCCTTGCACATTCTTGGTACTCTATAGATAATAAATAGGTAAGGAGGGCAGCCTGAAGGAAGGGGGAAGCTTGTTTGGCTGTTGGAAAGATGGGTCACACCACTATGCTTTCCTATAATAAGTTTTTACTGGCCCCACTTCATCCCTGATGGGAACCCCTGTCATGCCCTACCTCACCCTGCTCCTGGTTTCTAACCACAGCCGGGAGGAGTGGGGAGCTAGCACATGTCCAGCTAGGAGTAGAAAGAAAGTGGAATCCAGATTGGTTCTGTGCTGGCAGTGCAAGAACTCGTTGTATAGTTCGGAACTATAGATGTAAATTCTGTGTCTGGCAGAGGACAGTGTCTTTATTTCTGAATTATACAGACAGTAGTCAGTACTTAATAAAATGTTTAAGACTTTTTGTTAATCTGCTCTGGTACCCAAATCAACTAGTTACATTAAAGCAATTGAGGTTACCTGCTTAACTTAAACATTTTAGCGATAAACTAAGGGTATAATGAAAAATATAGATGTGTGTTCTTTTCATTAAAGAACTATGCACCCTTCCCTATTAGTTATGATAGTCCTTAATTATATCTCATTTCAATTTAATAACAAAGAGAGAACAGTTAAAAGCAGGACCAGTTAAGTACGCAGCAAAGTGGAATGTGGTAGTGATTGCCATTTATTATGGTTCAGTGCAGCAGATGTACGCAGCATCGTACAGACAGTTAAGTAACAGTCCTTTTCCTGGAAAGTCTGCAAGCTAAGTGAAATACAGTATGATATAACGATAGTCTTAATGTTAATTGTAGCATTGTACTTTATTGCAAGAGAATCAGTTCTCCATTATAAAAATTGGAGCCATTTTACTTATATAAACTGTTTGGGTGTGTTTTTAATTGACAGAGGAAGTATTTGTGGAGGATATACGTCCTGTCATGCTGCTGGCAGTAAAATACGAGCTTGTCATCAGAAAGAGCTTCTGCAGTCTTTGAACACTGGATTTCACATAATCAGAGCTGAATATAACTTTGTCTTCCCAAGTGGTATGTTGAATAACTGGCTGTTCTTGGTAGATGCCAGGAATCTATAGCCTTGATTGGTTTCAGGGAAGATTCATTGTTCTTTATAATTTGGGCTTCATCTACTAATAAAGCTCTTACTACTTTTTTTTTTAATTTAAATTTCATCTGAATACTTCACTGTGATTTTTACCCTGTGCATTTTATTTTAAAATCATTCTTCCTTTAGTTTTATCATACAAGTACTTGATGTAATTTTCTTGTAAATACTCTGAGGTTTACCCACAGTGCATTGAAATTAAATAATGTACTGTACTTTAGCTCTGTGCCTATTTTTTTAAATGGGAAAAAATATTGATGAGTTCTCAGCAACTCTTTTTTGCAGGTGTATAATTGCAAAACTAGAACTGAGGAAGCATGAAAACAAATAATTATTCAACTGCTGGAATCAAAGGATCCTCCTTACAGACTGTGGAGGGTTAATTTATCCCCCTGCTACAATGCATCACACATGACTATTTTGTCTTTTTTTTTTTTTTTAAAGTCAATAGTGACAAAGCAGTTAGTTAGTACTAATAAAGCCTTGGGTTGACTCTTGCTGAAGTCTTTAAAACTCCCTTGATATAACACTTGTAGGCAATGTAGGCATAATACCCATTACAGTTCTCTAATATGTATTACATAACTGCAGTAGTTCTAAGCAAGTATGTCATGGGATTCAGATAAATGTTGCGTTAACTGTTTGAGATCAATTATTAATACCAGCAGGCTTTCATTCATGTAGATAACTATTTTGTGTCTTCCTACAGACTCAACAAAAAATATAATAAGTGGTAAAACAATAGACAGATATTGCAACAGAAATACTAAGTCTGTGAGACACTCTCTCTCACATAGTATTTTCACCTATATAACAATATTAGCCTCCTTAGTACTCAACAAACATCTATATGGGAAAATTCATATCAAGAATGTAAAATGTAGACATTATGTGCCATACAATGTATTTTAGTTAGTTTTATTTCTTTTGGTGAGCTATGGTAACTTTTATGCTATATTCTGTGCTGCCTGGAGGACATTTTTGTCCAAATCTTTTAAAAAAGTCACTACAATTCTGTTCGGAGACTAACAAAAAAGTAGAAACTTTTATATGTAGAGAAGTTTACAGTGTAGCTTGGTCTCAATTGTAGCCACGTTCTTCTGCTTTTAAAGCCAGAAACTGTTTAAAAATTGAAGTAGCCAATGAACCTGTGTGTGAGTATATAAAGAAAACATGCCTATAACAATAGTTCTTTTTATGTTGGTGTATTTCAGCAAAATACTTTTCTAGTGACTGTTCAGTAAGCTGTAGCATGGTATCGTGTCTTCCAAATTAGTCCCACAGTTGTTTCCTAAATAAAATTAAAAAAAAAAGAACCAAAACAAAAGAATCATGTTTGTTTTGCTTGATATATTGTGTTTGGCAGATGTCACCTGAGATGTTATATTTTATTATGGTGTCATTGTATAACCTGTAGATTACCTCACTTGCATGACGTGTATAGCATGTATAAGAGTGAAATACATTTTCATTTGAGTCTGACTTGTTTCCTAGCTTTTTTTCCGCCCCCCGCCAAATGATCATGGCAAAACTACTGCGCCCCCCCCCCCCCAAAAAAAAAAAAAAAAAAAAAAAAAAAAAGGGTAGTTTGAGGTGATTTTCTCAGCAAGGCTTAATACTACATGGAGGGATAATTCCTTAGCCTCTCAAAATACTTAACTTTTTACCTTTGTTTTCAATCTGATGTGGTGGTTTGCTTCTATAGGCTGCTCTATTCTCTTATTAGTCTTGTCTCAGGTACTTGAACTGTTAATTATCCACATTACAAAACAGCCTAAAATATAAATGTTAAACTGCTCCTTAGACTAAAGACAAATATCTTTTTAGAAAGAGACCAGCTTGTTCAATGTAATGACTAACCGTCCCTTGATCTCTTGGGGAGGAGTAGTCTGCAAACATTTGTTTTAAATAAAAGTAAAATAAAACAAAATAATTTTAATGCAAAATATCAAATATGTAAATCTGATATATTTTAGAGTGTACTAATACGTTACCTCTGTCATCCAGGATATCTCTTTCCATCATAGTGTTTCAACACATGCTCATTTGAGTTCTGTGGTACACTGGGTCCTTTATGTGATTTCTCAATACAATTGCATTCTAAGATGATAGGAGGAGACACAGATAGGTATACATATAAATAACTTCAGATCCTTTTCTTACTGACTTTCAAAGATATTTTTCAGCAGGATTGGGCTGAATATCTGGGGTTACTGCTCCTGTAGAAAATAGAATGTGTCGGGGGCGGGGCCTTAATTCATTTTCTTACTCTTTGTACTGGTATTCATATTTGCTGCTGTGGTTCAATGGACTTTCTTTGTATAGGACAGTGGTCCTGGAACTACAGTCTGTGCACCACAGGTGGTCCTCCAACTTCTTCTAGAGATCTACAGAATTAAACCATTACAGAACCAAGCTGTAAAGAAGGCAGGGAGAGAAGTGGATAAAAGCGATCTTTGTTACAAAGTGATCCACACAATGGAATTGTTGGAGAACCACTGAAATTAGCCTCTTTCATTGTGTTAGATGAAATCATATACTACATTGCTAATGTGAAGTTATAGAAAAGTATTTACACAACTGGACTAGAGCAAAATTACTATAAGGTGCGTGCACAACTAATTGAAAGATGGTACTCAGAGTAGTTGTCAGTGGTTCACTGTCAAATTAGGAGGTCATAGCTAGTGGGGTCCCACAGGGGTCAGTCGTGGATGTAGTACTATTTAACTTTCATTAATGACCTGAATAACAAAGTGGAGAGTATGCTTACACAATTTGCAGATGACACCAATCTGGGAGGGATTGCAAGCACTTTGGAGGACAGGGTTAGAATTCAAAATGACCTTGATGAATTGGAGAAGTGGTCTGAGTTCAGTAAAGACAAATGCAAAGTCCTTCACTTGGGAAGGACAAATCAAATGCACAACTACAAAAGGGGAATAACTGGCTAGGTGGTAGTATTGCTGAAAAGGATTTGAGGGTTATAGTGGATCACAAACTGAGTTTGAGTCACAATGTGACACTGTTGATTTTCATTAATACACAGTCCTTACTTTATCATCTGTATAAGCTCTAATGTCTGAAAATTAGAGAGTACTACTGCTCACTCTGCTAATCATCAATTACCTATTTTGTCTATTAAGAAAATATTTCATGGGAAAGGCAATTTAAATTTGAAAGCAGGGAGTAAGGAGGGAAAGGGTTTTAAGCTTTTTTAAAAAAATCTAAAATGCAAGCTAACAATTTCTTGTCCTTCAGAAGAGTTTTATGACACTTGTTTTCCACCATTTCCTCATTTTGCGCAGACTGAAGGACTGAAATATGGTGAGAAGTTCTTAGAGTATTTCTGATAATTGAAAACCAAGGAAATAGTGGAAATCTGTTTCCCAACTAGTTGGTTTGGATGACTATCTGAACTCTGCAATGTGCAGGATCAAAATGACCTAGAAGCTAGAGTCTCATGATTCACAATTAGACATGCAGCCCTTCTGAAATCCAGCCTGAATATTTGTTAGAGAGATGCAAGTTCAGACTGAGAAGAAATTAGAAAAATAGAAAGAAAACTTCAGTAATAAGTGGCATGATTTACATAGTCCTTGACTGAGAATGTTTTATTTATTTCTTTTGGCAATCACATGAGCTGTATATTTCAGCCATACACACGCAGGTTAAGAAGAGTCATTGAAGATAATGGGAGTTGAGAGTGCTCAGCACGTCACAGGATTGGACCCCCAAATATCCAAAATTACCTAGCTATAGAAGAATTTGCATGGGTGTGAGATGAGACCATAAACTGGAAAATTATTCTCATACTATTTCCTGTATTTTTCTGAGAATGACAGCTACATATTTACCAAATACTACATATGACCCGTACTTGTTAATCCCATGGAAAAACAAAGTGCAGGCCAGTGGCTGGCAATGTTAGGGCAATGCAGGCATCATACCATACTAAACTTTCAAAAGTTTGGATGTCCCTTATGTCATCACAATAACTTTTCTCTCTTAAAATAAAAGGCAAAACTATTCTACTGTGTTCTAAAACCTCTTTTTTTAACTGAATGTGGCAACATCCCCAAAAAGAAAATTATTAGCATCTTTCATAAATATGGAGAAATATGAGCATAACTGACCATCCTCAATTCCCTGGAGAACTGGATTGACCAGGGGACTAGAAATGACATCCAGTGTTACAGGGTTTAACTCTAGTGACTTCTCGAAGGTCACTCCTAACTTACACTGGTGTGAGTTCAGAATCAAGACCAGAGTTTTCACCTCTACTTTACCAGCCCCAAGACAGTCAGCCCTCGTGACTAAAAATTCTCACAGCTGTCTTGTGAAATTAGATTGCTCTTAGTCCAATTTCTACTTGAAGGCAATTTATACCACAGCTGGCAGAGACCAAAACTTGAATGGGCACGGAGACTGAATAATCCTCTCACCTCTAGAGATGGTACATCCGGATCAGAATTGCTATGGCCATATGGAGAAGTTTGCTCTGCTGTGGTCCATGCTATTCTTACTCTGTTAATAAATAGAGGACTTCTAGGGTGTGTCAAAGCACTAAAAATTCCCACACAATTTAGGAAATAAGTAATAGCTTCTTTGCCTGTTTCTTCTTCCTTGACCCAAACCTCCAGTTTTTCTTTACTAACTGTAATCCTGGTGGTATCCTGAACTCTGAACTTTCTCTTTCCCAGTGTCCTAGATCAGTAAGTCTACCTATTGCCATCTCAGATATAGTATTGCATCACCTCTACTTAATTATTTGTATTATGGTAACACTCAGTGCCTGCAATCAAAATCAGGACTCTGTTGTGCTAGTTGCTATACGAATACACAAGATCCTACGTTGAGGATTTTTATAATTTAATGTAAAACAAGATACAACAAATGGATTTAACAAACAATTGGAAGAAATGGGGGAGGATAAGGGTAACAGTGTCACTAAGGTGTTTCATAGACTCTGCAACCTTAATATTGAGTCATTAATATTAAAAATCATAATATATAAATGTCAGTAATGTCTTCTAACCATCGAGCTATCCATGTCTTTTGAAATCCAAAGTCATGCCTTCATTTTCTCATGCCACCACTTTATTACAACTTCTTTCGCTGTAGACTGTTCAAATTCTAGTTCTGCCTGCTCACATATGCACAGAAATGCAAACGTATCACTCCATCTTCAAATAATCTCACTGGTGTCCTGTTTATTACTTATTCAAAATTGAATACTTGTTCAATTTTTTTTTTAAATTCTCTTTTGATGATCAGGTTTGTACTCCAGACCTCTTCATACACGAAGTACCTCCACTCATTTGCAGCTAAAGTTATTAAGCTACATTTTACAAATTACACACCAGTCACCACAGTGAGCACAGCTAGAGGCAATGAATTCATTTTGTGTGTTGCTACAGGGAAGTCATGCTGACCATATAAATATCCAGGCACCATTATGTCATAAAAAGGAGGCTTGAATCCTATTTTATTTGACCAACCAGGAGAATTAGATGAGTTGTTAGATTCAGAGTAAGACTTAGCAACTAGAAATTATTCTTTAAATAAGTGAGCTGAGTAATGCAGTTAGTCATCCTGTTCAGGTTTAATGGTTAAATCTCATTTCTTTTTTCATATTTATAAGTTAACTGATTTGACAGAGTTTCACTCAAATATCAAAGCTACACAATGTGATTTTAATAAGGAGGATCCTAATTCCCTCAGTTAACTGAGGAAATGTTGGCTACTGTTTGGAGCACAGAATCAGGAGAGGATCATTGAGCTAATTGCTTAACCTTTTTCTGGGCCAAGTCATCCCTGGTCTGGGTGAGGTGTAACTCACCTGAAGTCCAGTTACCTCAAGGTCTGATTTGAGCTTCAGGCCTAAGTTTCTGTAAATTGGGGGAAAATAGCTGACCTACGTCATGTAGGTGTTTGTGATCTTAAGTAATTTGTTTCCACAGCACTATATAAATACTAAATATTACTATAGACTATCTATAAATGCTTTCTGTATAGTATGTATAAAGCGCTTTCCTTTAAAAAAGGGAAACAAAACTTGTGGTTTATTTGGTTAAAGTATTTTTGTATAAAAGGGAGAAAAATACCTGGATCTCCTAAGAGAGGCGTGTGAGGGAGAAATGAAGATTGAAGTTCAAGCTATTACAGAAAGCAGAGTCCAAAATTATTGTTACTATAAAAGCATATTTAAAACCAGGCTAAAAAAATGGTAAAGCACCAACTAAACCAGGGGCGGGTAAACTTTTTGGCCTGAGGGCCACATCGGGTTTCTGAAATTGTATGGAGGGCTGGTTAGGGGAAGCTGTGCCTCCCCAAACAGCCAGGTGTGGCCTGACACCCCCCCCCGCTTCTTGCCCCTTGATGGCCCCCCCGAGACTCCTGCCCCATCCAACCCCCCTGTCCCCTGACGGCCCCCCAGGACTCCTGCCCTATCCACCCCCCCTGCTCCCTGACTGCGTCCGGACTCCCTGCCCCTGACTGCCCCCCACTGACCCATCCAACCCCTCCTCTCATTCCTGACTGTCCCCCTGGGACCTGTGCCCCATCCAACTACCCCTTCTTCCTGTCCCCTGACTGCCCCCCGCTGCCCCAGCTAACCCCCCTCTCCTTCCTGACTGCCCCTCCCGACTCCTGCCCCCATTCAACCCCCCCGTTCCCCGCCTTCTGACTGCCCTTACCCCTATCCACACCCCCACCCCCTGACCACCACACCGAACTCTGTCCAACCCTCCCCCCCCCCCCCCCCCAGCTCCCTGCCCCCTTACCGCGCTGCCTGGAGCACTGGTGGCTGGCGGCGCTACAGCCGCATCGCCCAGAGCACCAGGACAGGCAGCCACGCTGCCCGGCTGGAGCCAGCCACGCCACTGCGCAGCACAGAGCACGGGGTCAGGCTGCGGCTCTGCAGCTGCGCTGCCACCCAGAGCATTGCGCCGGCGGCGCAGTGAGCTGAGGCTACGGGGGAGGGGGAATAGTAGGGGAGGGGCCGGGGGCGAGCCTCCCAGGCCAGGAGCTCAAGGGCCGGGCAGGAGGGTCCCATGGGTCGGATGTGCCCGCAGGGGCGTACTTTGCCCACCTCTGAACAAAATGTTTCTCTTGAAATTTGTCTTGTCCACTTTTTTTTATTGTTCCTTTGACAGCTCTCTTAGACTTTCTCCTCCCTTGCAAACTCCCTCTTCAGAGGATCTCCTGCAGCAGGTTTGAGGCAGCAGTCTTCCTCCTCTGAAACATCTCTTGCACTAGGGCTGGGTCAAGATTAGTAAAAATGAATTGTATATGACAACAAAACTAGCACACTTTTTACAATAGGCTTGGAACTTGGTTAACCAGGAACACCTCAGTGGAACAGCAGTATTCAAAACCAGCTGTTTTGATCTGTTGTCAAACCATTTAACTTTCACTAGTGCAGAGTAAGCCTGTGTTGCTCAGGTTGCCTCTACCTGATCCTGAAAGGGGCTGAGCAGCTTCCATTGAAATATTTTGTCCACTGTTCTACAATTAGCTTGACATGGCCTTTAGCGCAACTTTTTGCATGTAAAAGCGGTTTATATGGACAGTTAAGGCACCAGTCTGTTTAATTGTGTGATCTTTTATTTTTGAATTCCAGTTTACTTGCATTTGTAATCTATAAGTGTTTAGCCACATACACAGTTAACATATCCACAAAACAAATTTTTCATTCAAGTGGAATATGAAAGCTACACTAACTACTTTTAATTGGAAAGACAAATCACTTAAATAATAAATTTTCTTAAATATAATGAGTAATCATCAAATGAGCCATGTCCAATAAGGCCCATAGAGAAACCATTCACAGTTCACAGGTATGGAGATAATGAACTAGTGAGACTATTGATAAAAGCTGTTTTGAAATTTAAATATAATTTTACTGAGTTCATATTTAGTTAACTAGTTTATTGGAGGTTTCCTTTAAAAACTATGGTCCCAATTCTGGAAACACTTATGCACATGCTTAATATTAACCACATATTTAATAGCTGTTTGCAGGACAGAAATCTGTATTGCTAGAGGAGGATTCAGAAGTAAAGAAGTTAATATTGCTACATTATTTCAGGTTATTTAATATAAAAGCTTACGTACAAAGTGAGTTTTCTGTGGTCATTCTGAAGCAGTTTGCAACTTAAAGTGGGATGCTCTATCTGCTCATTTTCAAGTTTCAGAATGTTGTCAGCCACGTTATTGGTCTGAATATCCCTGTGTGGTTTATAAGGCCCTTGTTTTGTCATAGTAAATATACAAACCTGCCACCTGGAGTAATGAATAACAGAAAAAGTAAGATGTTTTCTTACTCTAACAGGTCCACCTTCCTTTTCTTGATTATGAAGATATTCCTCTTTGTGCAGTGATAGTGACTGTTCTATGTGATATAAAAGTGTAGTAAATTTTAAATGTATATAATCAGGTTGAGCCCTTTGGAGTTCAGGACTTTCCACCAGTTCACCTTTCCTTGTAAAGATGTATGGATTACTATTGCTGGCTCTGGGAGAGTTATTGCCCCATCAGGGGAATTGGAGGGGGTGAACTAATGCCCTGCCAGTTTTTTTTTTTTTTTGGGGGGGGGGGCGGGGGGTTGCCCAGCAGTGTGTGGGGATGCGGGCATTATTGCCCAGACCCCCAGTAGGGGTCTCCCCTCTCTCTAGAGGGCGGACGGGGGAGAGGAGGTTTGACTGGTTCTCATTCCCGCCTCTTCACTTCTCAGGCACTGGGCCCAGGATGGCCCACTCACAGGGAGAAGCTGCAGTCAGCATGCCTCCTAGCCAGGCTTGCTGCTCTGGGGCCAGTATAATGTTACAAACAGCTACAATCACAATTTTCTACCGATAGCAGTTACTGACTTCCATGGGTATGCTTTTTTGGTGCACTGCCACAATTTGCTGCCTTTGCCTTTCATCATCCTCTTGGTCTGAAGGTAGCACGTTATAATAGTTGGGTGCACTCCCATCACAATTTTGCTACCATTGTGAAATCTCTATTTTAAATTTGGACACAACTAAATAAAGGATTTTTGTAATTTGGAAAAGCATTCTACAGAATTAAACTGCAGGGCTATTGTATGTAAAACCCTGCAGGAAGGTATTGGTTTTTTTTTTATTAAGCTCTTCCCATTATAGATCAGAAACTGTATGTCCTATAGGAAGGTTTAATGTACACAAAACACTGATGCTAGTGTAAAGCATTGTAAACAGCAGTTGAAATACTTATGAAAACATTTTAAACACAACCCACTAGGCAGAAAATCTACCATTGTTCCTTATACAGACTCCCCACCCCTCTTCATTGTCACTATTACACTTACTGCTTAAGGTTTCAAAACAAGATTTGCACCTCTCTGCTTTGGCACAAACATATGAGCAAATTGCCTTCTATTCTTAGTGCAGAGACATTTTCTCACTGCTAAAACCTGAAGGGCCGTGTCCTCAGTGGGGTTTGTTTGTTTTTTTAACCTCAGAATAGCTCTTGCACCTTAGGTATCCAAAGTTAAACAAAACAAAAATCACCTTTTTTAGCCATGAGGAAAAGGCCTAAGGGGCAGATTCACAATGGAACTTAAGTGTTATAATGTTCAGGGCTTGTCTGTGCTTAAAACACAGCAGCAGTGCAGCTGTAGCACTTCAGTGAAGATGGCCTGTCAGGGGGCGGGAGTGTGGATAGGGCTGAGGGCAATCAGGGGACAAGAAGCAGGGCAGGTTGAATGGGTTGGAGGTTCTGAGAGGGGAAGTCAGGGGGTAGGAGGGGGTGGATAGGGGACGGGGGCCAGGCTGTTTGGGGAGGCACAGCCTTCCCTACCCAGCCCTCCATACTGTTTTGCAACCCCAATGTGGCCCTCGGGCCAAAAAGTTTGCCCACCCCTGCTCTAGAAAGTATGTACCAAAGACCATGTAGCAGCCCTGCAGATCTGGGCCAGATTTTTAAAGATATTTAGGCAACTATTGGGATTTTTGAAAGCATCTAGGTGCTTTTGCCCTTTACAAATCTGGCCTGTGGTGAATATTTGGGAACCAAGTTCTATGCCCCAGTGGTGACACCTGAAATACTACTGCGGTGTTGGATAGAGAGGCAAAAAAAAACAAAAACAAACAAACCCTAGACAAGGCAATCCCCGTTGGTGGATCAAAGGAATTGAATAAGTTTTGACACCACACCAGGAAATCAGCCAGCCTTAACCCCACATGATTCCAAGGAATAAACTTGTGCATTAAAAAAATGAGAAAAGAACAAAAATGTAGACAACAAATGTTGCCATAACGCAGGAAGCGCTAGAGGGGACTGGGATTGCTGAAGCTCCTCCAACTATTAATAGTTGCAGTGATTATTTGCTGTTACAGTGTCAGTGAAATGGCACACGCCTCCCAGCTGCACAAGGGTAAGGCAGGGAAATGCTGGAGTGCTCAGAGGAATGACAATAACACGTGAAGGGGTAAATCATTTAAAAGAGTGAAGCTGCAGCTCCCAAGAGCCAAGCTGGGTCCGGGGCAGGCGCTGAGCCCAGCTGCCAGGGCAGGTCGGGGAACCGCTCGGAGGCTCTGCGGACCCGGGACCGGGAGGCTTTGAACAGGAAACTCGGGTCTGGCCAGGAGCCGGCGGCGGGGGCGGCAGGTGAGATGCTGCCCCGACTGGCGGCTCTGCAGGCGGTTTGGGGCGAGGTGACCAGACAGCAAGTGTGAAAAATCCGGACAGAGGCTGGGGGGTAAGAGGCGCCTATGTAAGAAAAATCCCCAAATATCGGGACTGTCCCTATAAAATCAGGACATCTGGTCACCCTATTTGGGGCGGGGAAGAGCCGCCTTGTCCTGGCGCTGGGAGGGGCCGGAGTTGGTGGCACCGCCCTGGGGAGCGCAGCGGGGGCTCAGATGAACTGTCCTGCCAGGGGCAAAAGGCCCTCCCCGCCCCCCACCCTGGGTTTTTGCAGCCAGCTTCTCTGCCACCCCCAGCTCTCAACGCCCCGCCCCTAAGTATTTGCCGCTAGGCCCCGCCCCCAGCTCTGTGACCCGCCTGTGCGGTCAGCCCCGCCCCCTGCCCAGACTCCGCCCACCCCCGCTCGGACCCGAGCCTGCTCTCCCCAGCGCGGGCAGAGGCCTGGCAGCCGCTTCAGCGGGCGGCACGGAGCCTGCTCAGTCCCTGGGCGCATGCGCTGTGCGAGCCGAGCCGCAGCAGCCGCCGCCTATTCTGAGGGGCAGCGGTTGGTCGCGTTACGCCGGGGCCCGGCTCTCTCCGCGGCGGCGGCGGGCCCCGAAGCGGCGTTGGGGGCGGCTCCCCCGGGTGAGTGTCCGCGCGGGCCGGGCGGGAGGAGGGGGGCTGCGCCGGGGGGCTCCCGCTGGCGGGGCGGGAGGTGGGTGTGTCCCCGGCCGGGCCGCGCGCCCCGCGGCGGGGCGGGGGGCACCTGCTGCGGCCGGGCCGGGGCTCGCTGCGGCTCCCGGCGTGACTCGGGGGCGGCCGCGGGGACACGGCGAGGTGCGGGGCCTGCTCGGCCGCCTGCGGCCCGGGGCGAGCTCCCGAGCGGAGCCTCACCTGGGGACAGCGCTGGGAGGAAAACCAAAGCTTCCCCCCGCCCCCAGCCCGAGCCGCCCCCCGCCAGAGCCCCGCGCGGCCTGGGCACTGGGCTGGCTGCGCTTCGAGTTCTCCCAGTGCCCCCGGCATGCACAAAACCCCTCCTAGCACCCCCACCGGCGGCTGATAAATGCCCCCTGCCCGTCGCTTACCTTTCTTCTCCTCCCCCCCCTTCCACTCTGGCTGACTCTTCCCCCACCAGGGTGCCAGCCTGGCTTCAGGTCACGGGCCAGGGCTAGGGACAAACAAAATCTTCCCGCTTGATATTTCATGTGAAACCTTGGCCGCTCGTCGTGTAGTAAAACCAAATACAGTTTTTATTGGCATGGCAAATGGCATAAGATTAAAATACCAATCAAGCCAACAGCCTCCTCTTCTCCCCCTGCAAGAAACCCTATTCTAAACTGTCCTGTAAAGCGGGACAGGAGAGGTGCTGAAGACTCTGCAAATCTGTTAATCTGGAGAAACTCATGCTATGGTCATAAGTACAAACCCCTAAAATAGATCTCTTGCAGTTATGTTAGAGATGCATACAGTATGATTTGGCCAGGTTTGTTAGGGTCAAGGCAAGTGTAGGACAAGATTTATAAGGTTATAATATCCTGAGGTTACTCATATTTCTTGATCATTCCATTAAGTTCATTTTTTTCTATGAACTCTGCTGCATCACCTATACAGAACTGAGTTTATTGCTATTATTTTGCTTTGAACTGAACAAGATGTGTCAAGACCCTTCCTGCCCCAAGAAATTTAGGATTTATGAACACACAAACTTGCACAGCTTAACTGAAGATATGTATTTGTATTAGGGCTGTCAAGCGATTAAACAAATTAATTGCATGATTAAACAATAGAATACCATTTATCTTAAATATTTTTTTGTTTACTACATTTTCACAACACAGAATACAAAGTGTACTGTGCTCACTTTGTTTTTTATTATAAATATTTGCACTATAAAAAACAAAGAAAAGTATTTTTCAGTTCACCTCATACAACTCCTTTAGTGCATTCTCTTTATCATGAAACTTGAACTTACAAATGAAGAATTGTGTACAAAAAAAGCTGCTCTCAAAAGCAAAACAGTGTAAAACTTTAGCGCTGACAAGTCCACTCAGTCCTACATCTTATTCTGCCAATCACGAAGACAAACAAGTTTGTTTACATTGATGGGAGATACTGCTGCCTGTTTCTTATTTACAATGTCACCTGAAAGTCAGAACAGGCATTTGCATGGCACTTTTGTTGCTGGAGTTGCAAGGTGTTTACATGCCAGATATGCTAAACATTTGTATGACCCTTCCATGCTTCGGCCACCATTCCAGAAGACATGCTTCTGTGCTGCTGTTGCTCGTTAAAAAAATGCGTTAATTAAATTTGTGACTACACCTTGGGGGGAGAACTGTATGTCTCCTGCTCTGTTTTACCCGCATTCTGCATATATTTCATGTTATAGCAGTCTCGGATGATGACCCAGCATATGTTCGTTTTAAGAACAGTTTCACAACAGATTTGACAAAACGCAAAGAAGGTACCAATGTGAGATTTCTAAAAAGAGCTACAGCACTCAACCCAAGGTTTAAGAATCTGAAGTGCCTTCCAAAATCTGAGAGGGATGAGGTCTGGAGCATGCTTTCAGAAGTCTTAAAAGAGCAAAATTCTGATGCAGAAACTACAGAACCTGACCCACCGAAAAAGAATATTAACCTTCTGCTGGTGGCATCTGACTCAGATGATGAAAGTGAACATGCATCAGTCCGCACTGCTTTGAATCGTTATCAAGCATAACCTATCATCAGCATGGAAGCATGTCCTCTGGAATGATGGTTGAAACATGAAGGGACACATGAATCTTTAGTGCGTCTGGCACGTAAATATCATGCAATGCGAGCTACAATAGTGCCATGCGAATACCTGTTCTCACTTTCAGGTGACTTTGTAAACAAGAAGCAGGCAGAATTATCCCCTGCAAATTGTAACCAACCTTGTTTATCTGAGTGATTGGCTGACCAAGAAGTAGGACTGAGTGAACTTGTAGGCGCTACAATTTTACATTGTTCTATTTTTGAATGCAGGTTTTTTGTACCTAATTCTACATTTGTAAGCTCAACTTTCATGATAGAGAGGGTTTCAGAGTAGCAGCCATGTTAGTCTGTATCCATAAAAAGAAAAGGAGTACTTTTGGCACCTTAGAGACTAACAAATTTATTAGAGCATAAGCTTTCATGAGCTACAGTTCACTTCAGCAGATAGAGGTTGCACTATAGTACTTGTATGAGGTGAATTGAAAAATACTGTTTCTTTTGTTTATCATTTTACAAATATATGCACTGTAAAAAAAAATAATGTAAAGTGAGCACTGTGCACTTTGTATTCTGTGTTGTAATTGAAATCAATATTGAAAATGTAGAAAAACATCCAAAATATTTAATGAATTTCAGTTGGTATTGTTATAAGGGTGATTAATTTCGATTAATTTTTTAAATTGTGATTAATTGTTTTGAGTTAATCGCGAGAGTTAACTGCAATTCATTGACAGCCCTAATCTATATTGATTTCATTAAACAGGTACAAGTTTTGTGTGTAGGGACTGGTATTTTGGCTTGAGAGTTTTACAGGATTAAACCAAATCAACATAGACATCTACACAAACTTGCACCAGTTTAAACAAAGTAAATATACAATAAATAGTTGAAGTGGTACAAGCTTTTGTGTAGACAAACCCTTACACCTAAAGTCCTTATCTAGATAAAGCTACACAATTTTATAGAAACATCTTTTTGCCTAGCATAGATAAGTGGTAACACTTCTAAAAGCACAAAAGTGAGTTAGGAGGCTAAGCGTCATTTTCAAAAGTGACTTAGGCCATGTCTACAGTACAGAATTATGTCTACGTAACTTATGTTGGCATACAGCCACCACAGTTATTAACTGGCTTGTGTATGTGCACGTGGCTCCTAGTGCTTGTATTGATTGTATTGTCAGTAAGCAATGCAGTGTCTACACTGACAGTGCATCAACCTAGTTACATCAGTTGTGACTCTAGGCAGCTCAGGGAGGTGCTGTTACTCAATTGGTGCGAAGAGGCACTTACGTTGACGGGAACCAAAAGTGAAGACCCTTCCACAGCTAGGTTGACACAAGGCAGTTTGTCGACCTAACCCTGTAGTGTAGACCAGGCCTTAGGCTCCTGAAAATCACTGAGAAAATGGGGTGTGTGCTCCTTAGTCACATTGGAGCTCTTGAAAATTTTACCCGATTCCTAAAAAAGAGAGACAAGTGAGACAAGAAGTGATGGGAGAACTAGAGGAGAGAGCCCCTATCATAATTATGTTATGTTATTTTATTTCTTACCTTTATAGGTCTCTATTCTTTCTTGAGTATTATGGGAGGAGATTTGTGTAGTGCATTGGAAATTGAAGGCTGTTTCATCCATAAGGGACAGCATAGAAGAAGGCACAAAAATGTCAGTGGGAAAAGCATACAAAGGAGATCAGAGCCTGGGGCAGAGCTGGGGGCGGGGCTGGAAGGCAAGGACGAGAAGTTTAAATTTGATATTCAGTTGTTGCTGAACAACACATTTTTGACATCTTGAAAGTTCTAATTGGATTTTCTAGAATAGTTTTAAAATATTTTCTTCTGCAAGTGCTAGTGTGGGAAGAGATCAGTCAAAAGTAATTCATTTCGTTTTTGAGACATACCCTCATAGTTCTGATGAACAGCTGTCTTTCCTAAATAGTGTCTGTGCTATACTGTGCACCTCCACATCTGCCTCCAGCAAAATAACTCTGGTGGTATTGCCACTACTTTAGTATGTATAATCAAGTCAACTTTCTTCATGCCTGTGATAAACTGAGGCAGGATTCATTTTGGTCCAGTCTTTGCTAGAAAAACCAACTCTGTCAACGGACATGCATTTTGAACAGGGACCACCCCCCAGGTAGCTCTGTCTTGCAACGTAAAGGAGATCTTTGTACTTGGATTATTCTAAAGCAAGGTAGTTAAAACAGGTTGGATCCTATCTGTATTACAGATGGAACCATATTTTAATCATCTCAGGGGAAGGGGAAAGTATAGTAAATAAATTCTCCAGGATGACTTATTTTGTAGTGTAGATGGGCAACATAGTTAAAATGGCTGGAAGGGACCTCAAAATGATCTACTCTAGCCTCCCAGGCTGAAACAAGACCAAATAAACCTAGAGCATCCCTGGCAAGTGTTTGTCTAACCTGTTCCTAAAAATCTCCATGGACTGGGATTTCATAACTTACCTTGGAATCCTGTTCCAGTACTTACTTATCTTTTTAGTTAGAAAGTTTTTCCTCCTATCTAACCTAAATCTCATTTGCTGCAGATTAAGCCAATTACTACTTGTCCTGCCTTCAGTGGACATGGATAATTGGTCACCTTCCTCTTTATAATAGCCCTTGAAGCTTTGAAGACTGTTATAAGGTCCCCCCTTAGTCGTCTTTTCACAAAATTAAACATGTCCAATTGTTTTAACCTTTCCTCACAGGATAGTTTTTTAAACTTTTTGTCATTTTTGTTGCTGTCCTCTGGACTCTGTCCAATTTGTTCATCTTTCTTAAAGTGTGGTGCCCAAAACTGGATACAGTACTCCAGCTGAGGTCTTACCAGTGCATTAATTTAGCAGTGGGTTTGATATTTCATCTTTATGATATATAAATTCGAACAATTATCTCCTGTGTCTTGTATACATGTAACACGCCTGTTAATACACCCTGGAATATTTGCCTTTTTCACAACTACATGACATCGTTGAGTCATTCACTTAGTTATCCAGTGTAACCCCCCATATCCTTTTAGCAGTACTGTTGTCTAGCCAGTTATTCCCCATTGTGTAGTTGTGCATTTGATTTTTCCTTGCTACGTGTTGTACTTTTCACTTGTCATCTTTGAATTTCATCTTGTTGAATTCAGACAAGTTCTCCTATTTGTCAAAATTGCTTGAATTCTAATCCTGCCCTCCAAAGTGATAGAAATCCCTCCCAATTTGATGTAATCTGCAAATTTTATAAGCATACATACTCCATTGGGTCATTAACGAAAATATTGACTAGTACTAGACCCAGGACAGACCCTTGCAGGACCATACTAGCTATGCCCTTCCAGTTTGACAGTGAACCATTTATAACTACTCTTTGAGTACAATCTTTCAACCAGTTTTGCATCCACCTCATAGTAACTTCCTCTAGAGCACATTTCCCTAGTTTGCCTATGAGAATGTCACGTGGGACTGTGTGAAAAGTCTTAATTAAATCAAGATGTGTCCCATCTACTATTCTCCCCCCTCATCCAGTAGGCTATAACCCTCTTAAAGAAGGAAATTAAGTTGGTTTGGCATGATTTGCCTTATGACCTTGTTATCCTATAGGTGCTTACAATTTGATTGTTTAATGATTTGTTCCAGTATCTTTCCAGGTATCAAAGTTAGGCTGACTGGTCTATAATTCCTGGAATCCTCTTCCCCCTTTTAAAAGATTGACAAAGGACAAACATAGTACCTATCCTCTGGAACTTCACCTGTCGTCCATGAGTTCTTGAAGGTAATTGCTAACGGTTCAGAGATTTTTAGCTAGTTCCTTGGGTGAACTTTATTAGGTCCTGCTGACTTGAATACATTTAAGTTATCTGAATATTCCGTAATCTGTTTGTTCTCTATTCTGGCTTGAGTTCCTTCCCCCTTGTTGTTAGTGTTAATTGTGTTAAGCATCTGGTCACAATTAATCTTTTTAATGAAGACTGAAGCAAAATAGGCGTTAAACTGCTCAGCCTTCTTAATCTTCTTTTATTAGCTATCCTTCCTTGTTAGGTACTTGACCTACACTTTCCTTCATCTTTTGCTTGCTCCTCATATACTTATAGATTCTCTTCTTCTTGTCTTTTTTATCCCTTGTTGGGTGTAACTTGTTTTATGTCTTAGACTTTCTGATTTTTTGTCCCTACATGCATGTGCAATTTTTTTATACTTGTCTGTAACAATTTGTCCATGTTTCCACACTTTGTAGAATCCTTTTAGATTTTCAGGTTATTAAAAGAGCTCTTGGTGCAGTTCACTGGCAGCATTCACATACGACATCACTGAAAGTCCTTTTTAGTGTTTTTTGAAAATGATCTGAAGAAAATTTAGTTTCCTGTTGTTTTGTGATTATTAAAAACAGTTCTCTGTTAGGTTTTATATAATAGTGTGTTGTATAGCATTCAGGTGTTATAGAACTCTGGAGAAGATTGTGCTGAGATTGTACCGGTGACCTTTTTCTTGTCCATGACCCTAACCTGCAAAAGGGGGAAACAGGGTAAAAGAGGAGCTTTAGCTCAGTTTTGTTTCTTCATGAAGTCTGAAAGGCCCGAAAGGGTTCTATGAGATGAAGGGGTAGTATCTTTCCCTAGTTTGTTTGTCAGAAATTCAGGTTTTTTCTCCCCTGGAAGATACTCTAGGAGACTAGGGAGCTATTGAATTCAGGAAATTGCAAGACACTGAAAGATGAATATTTGAGACTCTGAGGGTTTAGTGTGGCTTGGGAATGCCTCTCAATTCCTGCAGAGTTCAAGCTTTCATTATGTGAGCCACATGGTCCGTTATGGCATGGTGCAGTGCAGCAGTGGGTCTGCCTCTGTTTCCCTCCTGGCCTTTTGCTGTTCCACCCAGCCTCCAACACCTTCTAAGTTGAGGTGATTTTAGCCCTCTGGCTAGGTCACCCAAAAGTTCCTCCCCTTCTGGGGTACCGAAAGTCCAAAATCAACATGAAGAAATATAAGCTTTCTCCTTACCTCAAGGAGAGCCTGTAGCAGTAGTCTTCCGCACTTCCCAGCCAGTCTTCTCTCCCGCAGTGAAAACTCAAGTTGTGCTCTCTCTCACACTCAGGGAACAAATCAGTTGGGCTCTCTTCCCTTTTAGCTTCTTCCTCAAGGCCTGACATCTGCTTCAAATGTTGTGAAGTGGGGTTGATTGGGCCTCCAATAGCCCATTAACTCTTACCTGACTAGTGTGATGGATTGTACGAACCTCACACATGATTTAAAAAAAGTAAGTTAGTCATTTTAGTAGTGAAATAAACCTCCTGAATATGAACTGAAAATAGTGTTGTCCTCCTGAGTCTGCGGACTACGTGGAATTCTAAGACAACTGCCTCACATCATCTTTGAAGTGTACTTATGAGGATTTCTCTGGTGCTCCTCACAGAAATGTCTAGATAATGTTTGCGGTTGACACTATAAAAGGTAGACTTGGAAAAGACCTTCTAAATCTGTGTATAACCTAGGGTCTTAGTGTTTCCTCCACAAAAAACTGCATTTATTTTGGGTTTAAAATATATAATCATTATGTACATTATTTTTAGCCCATTGGTTCTTGTAAGTTTCCACTGCATTCTTTTTTTGGTGCAAACATGGTGCTTTACTGGCCTAGGTGATGTCACTGACTGGGTGAGTTTTCATGGAAGTCTGCTAAAATTGTAGCAGATGCCCAGTAAACTTACTCACATAAGACATTTCTGCTGTTTATATTTACTAAAGATCATCATCATCATCATCATGTTCCCATTACGCCTCACGGCAGCGACAAAGCTCTTCCACTCTTGTCTGTTTCTGGCAGGTCTTTTAATGGTTCCCCAGCTGCGCCCCAGGCTTTTCAGCTCAGCTTCCACAGCTCTTTGCCATGTTGTTTTCGGGCGGCCTTGTTTTTGCTTGCCTTTAGGTGTCCATTTTATTGCCACTCTGGTGATGGAATCAGTTTCCATCCGAAGCACTTGGCCAATCCATCTCCAATGCCTCCTGGCAACGATGGTGCTCATATCCTCTTGGCTGCACTGTGCGAGTGGGTCTTGGTTTGAGATTGTCCTGGGCCAAAAGATATGGAGGATTTTTCTGAGGCAGGTTGTATGGAATTAAGGTAGTTTGGACACGCGTCCTCCTTTCTCATTCCCCAGTATTCTGCACTGTACAGTAATGTTGAAAGTATGCTGCTCTGATAAATCTTGAGTTTGGTTTTGTATGTTGATGATTTTCCGACTGTATTTGAGCTCCTGAAAGTGTTCCTGACTTTATTGATTTTGTTCTGGATGTCCTGGCTTGTTCCACCATCTTGAGTGATGGTGCTATCCAAGTATGTGAATGTTTCCACATTGGTGAGAACATAATCCTCTATCCCTGTTGGTGATGGTGAGACAACATGAAAGGTCATGATATCTGTCTTATTGTAGTTGATTTTCAGTTCAATTTGCTGGCTGAATGCATTGTCGAGTTGTTTTTTCTTGTATATGGTGTTGGGTATGTGATAGGAGAGCGAGATCATCTGTGAAGTCCAGGTCTTCAAGGATGTCCATTTAATGCCTCTTGGCATGTCTTCTGTTGTATGCTGCATTACTAAAGCTGTTCCCACAAATTAAAATATTGTAGAAAATTCTTTTAAATTTGTTGTAACAAACCCATTGATGCACTGCACTTTTTTTCTTCAGCATGGTAAAGTTTATAAATCCTATAGTAGGTCTTCATCCTGCTTCCATCTTTGGGATGGAACTCAGGCATATGGGACAGTTTTGTGTGGAATTTATGATTTCTATATGATATTATGAACTCTGTATGTTTATGCCCGGGTGGTGATCTTTACGGTTTGCATCATACTGCTTGTGGCAAGGAGAAAGGGGACTGAATAGGCTGGTCATTGAGGACCTTTAGCTGACTAGGCCTTGCCCTAGCAAAACAATAGTGTGGCTGCCACCTTGGTAAAAACAACTGTCCACAGAAGAGCAGAGAATGGGGGGAAAAACAGAAGGAACAAAGGACTAGGAGTCAGTGTTAGCTTTCAAAACTACAGAGACTGAGAGGATCAGAAGCACCAAGGCCCTGCTTTCTGGGCTAGAGGGAACCTTGTGACTGTCAGACCAACAGAAGCCAGAGGAAGCTGGTTGCAGGAGTCAAAGCAGACTCCATGATTCAGAAGAGAAGCTTGAGCTGGAGGCATGAGGTCCAGGAGAGGGGGCCTGGAAGCCTGAAATGTTATATACCAAATGACAAAGAATGCTCAAGAGTGGTGAGGAAACTGAGGCAGGGAATTGTATACAGATGTTTCTTATTTTGCACCGATCTGTGTATCTCATGTTGTCTAAAATAAAGCAGGGTGGATAAAAATTGGTGACTTTTTGAAAAACTTAAAATTGATTTTTTATTTTGTTTAAATTGTATTTTTTTCTTTTTTAAAAATAAACCTGTTTAGCATGAATCTGAATTTAATGCAAAATACGTTAAGGCCTACATTTACTGTAATCTCTTAAAACATTTAAATAAATATTCTGAATGCATGAGCCTCTATGAAAAATGGAGTTAAAGGCTGTTCTTCTATATAAAGAAAAACACTGGGAAAAAATCTAACTTTTGAAGTCAAGCATTATGAATATGGACCAACAGATCAGCCTAAGTAATTTAAGAGATAGTTGTTTCATTTTTGAGAGACTTAGGTGAGATTAGGAATTTAAGATCCTGTTACTTTTGTTTGGCATATTTGAAAATTTTCCCAGGCTGACCTGAAATCAGTTTGTTTGACTGACTACAGTTAACCCCTCTGTTTAATAAATTTTTTAGTTGTGTAAGTATGAAACATGTTTTGTTAAGAGAGATTTATGTATCTAAAACAATTAAGGGTGTTTTGTTTTGTGTAAACACTTTATGTGCTGTTTTGTGTGTTTAAATTCTAATTGCCATCCTAATACAGCTTTCTACAAACTGTGAGCTAAAAGTTAATTATCTAGTAAATAAGCAATATATCATTCATCATTTTCTAACAAACTAAAAATGTACAATAAATAAGAATCTGAAAATATTAAGCTATATTATTGCTTAAATAAATGTATATAGTGTACCCTTCTAGATAGCAAAAAGATGTACCAAATCTAGTGTAAAGGCTCTGTTTAGTTGTAAATCAACATGTTATATCAACCAATGAAAATGCACCTTCTTTAGAAAATTAACTGAAGTACAAATGGAAAAGTTGATTAAAATCTTATGTAAATCAAGGCTTTCCCTTGGGTTTTTTAAATCGGTGGTTTTCAAACTGTGGGTCACGACCCAGTACTGGGTCGCGGAATATAAGGCACTGGGTCCCATCGGTGGTGCTGCCCAACTAAGGCAGGCTAGTCCCTACCTGTTCTGACACCGCGCTGTGCCCCGGAAGCGACCAGCAACACGTCTGGCTCCTAGGTGGCGGGGGGGCACAGGGTTCCACATGCTGACCCTTCCCCGAGCACTGGGGTTCCCAGCCAATGGGAGCTGGGGTGGAGGGGGAGGGATGGTGCCTGCAGGCGAGCGCCGCATGGAGATGCTTGTGCGCCTCCACCTAGAAGGCAGACATGCTTCCGGCCGCATCCGGGGCGGAGCGCGGTCCACAGTGCCAGGACAGGCAGGAAGCATGCCTTAGCACCCCCACTGCACCGCTAACCGGGAGCTGCCTGAGGTATGCCTGCTCCCCAATCCCCTGCCCCAGCCCTGAGCTCCCTCCCCCCAAACCCAGAGCCCCATCCTCTGCCCCAAACTCCTCATCCTCAGCCCCACCCCAGAGCCCGCACTCCAACCCTCTGCCCCAGCCCTGAGCCTCCCACACCCCAAACACCTCATCCCCAGCTCCGTTGGATCGCGGGCATCAACAATTTTCTTCAACTGGGTCTCCAGAAAAGAAGTTTGAAAAGCACTGATTTAAATCATTCCACCCTGCAGTAAAGTGATTGGTTTAGAAATCCCTCTGCAAATTCTTGTTTATCTGCTTCAACTATCATGTCACTGAAGAGTTAAACTATACACCTGAGTACCCATTAGGGTGGAGTTCTGGAAAGTGTGTTCTTAATTTACTGGGGAGTCATGAGCAGGAGTGTGTGTTTTGCACTGGTCTTGGGGCTAGGGCAGCTGGACCATGGAGACCTTCCGAGAAGGGGTACCAGACAAGAGTCTGTTCCCGGGGAGTGAGCCAAGAGGCCAAAGAAAGAGAGTATCTGGAGCTCACTCAGAGGAGCTTAATAGCATACAGATCCAGTGACAGCAGCCTGGTGAGCCTCCAAAAAGGGGTAGCTATACCAGGTCTGTGAAAGCTTGTTAATCCCTGGCTCATGGGTATACCTCATCTGTTGAAAAGACTGCCAGGTTTGTCTTGCCACCTTGTTTATGAGTAGGACAGACAGACTTCTGTGCTGCAGGTCTTAGCTCTTAGGGCAGTTGAGCTTTAATGTGTCTGGATCTGTGTCAAATGTTTTGGCTGTCTTCTGGGGTTGAGCCTCTGAATTCTTGGCTTCTCTCTCTTGCTAAGCCACTGCATTGGTGCATGCTTTGGTATGTCCCTCCTAGCCTGCTAAATACTTGCTTGGCAAGTGGTCAAATGAAAGACCTTCAATTCCTAAACCTCTTTCCAGATAATGCATGGATAATGAGCTCTATTAGTTTATGGCTGGGGAAATGCCCTTCCTCTCTTTCTCCCCATCTCCTGCCTAGCCCACAGATGAATCATCCAGATCACCTTATTAAAAAGGCTAGATGAAAGCCAGACAGGAGAGGTATCAAGATGGCAGTAAGGGACCATTGTGCCCAACTCCACAGAATACCCAAAGTCCATATATTTTATGGCCTATTTACAGAAGCCTTAACTAGCTGCTGTTTTTCCAGTTAGACTTACCGATGTAAATTTTTTCCATTCAAGGTATATGAGGGTGGAGGTTGGGGCACCTCCAGTTCCCTCTCCCATTAGCCAGGTGACCACAGTTCCAACTGATGATTCCTGAGTCTGACCATGCTGGACAAAAATCCCCATAAAGGAGTCAGGAATCTATGAGCATACCCTCCTCCAAGACTTGTGTCTGACAAGGGAAGCAAAGAAGCAGCAGCCTTTTGGAGCATACAAAAAGATTAAAATAATCCGCCAACAAAAGCTGGTTCCATAAAAGATAGTACTTCACCCACCTTGTCTCTCTCAAATAATCTAGACGGGCATCCCACTAGCTCTGCAGGAATTGCCTTAGCTCTGTGTTGTATGTTAGTATCTCTGTCTGAATCAGACAGGGTAAAAGTACGGGAGCCAAATCCTTGCTGCCTCCCCAAAAGAATGCACATGGGAGGAGGGCAGGGAATACAAAATAACACTGGCCATTTTAAGCTCAGGCATAGATTTGTCTTTCAGACCCTTGCTAAGGGTGTTATAAGGATCCTTGTACCTACCCAAAGCACTACTCTCAAAAAGGCAGTGGCCAAGAAAAGTTGTCTTGGGAGCTCAGACTCTTCTTCTTGAGAGGAAAATCAGTTCTTGGAATTGAAACTTGAGGGACAACAAAAAGGAAATATAGGATGGGTGCCATCAGCAGTACTTCAAAACTATTCTAAGGAGGTTTATTTCTGCAGAAGACCGTTGCTTATGGCAAGTCTTCCCTTTTGTAAACAAAAAACAACAACCTGCTCTTCTTTCCCCTTGCCTCCCCAAAAAGACCCAAAAAACCAGACAGCAAAATGTCCAGAAGATATTTTTCCTCAGCTTCAAAATTAGTTCCGTATATCCCCCTAAATGGTGTCCAGATTATGGCAGAATGGGAGGGCCCTGCAGTACCCCAAGCTCTGTGGTACAATGGACTTCATTGGATCTCTAATTCAAAGCTTGTGGATTTGTATCCCACTATAGTTGCCAGTAGACAGTGTTAGGGGGCTTATTCCTTCACCCACTTACTTCCCTGGTCCTTCTCACATGAACAGAGAGCAACAATACCCGAAGTCCAAAGGTTCAAACAATTCGATGTTTATTGGGGTGAACTTCCAGCAAGCATGATTCCAGTTAGTTTCCTTCCTTCCTTCCTTCCTCCCCAGCTCTGACACCACAGAGCCTTACACCTGTGTCCCTGTTCCCATTCCTGCCCTTAGCCAAATATGATTCCAATTTCCCCACCCCCATTCCCTGTTCCCATTTCCCTTCCCCACACCCACCCACTTCCTGATTGACTGCAGACTATAGTAAAACTTGAGTTCTGCTTTCTATACCTTAACCAATCATTTTCCTGAAATTTAACTAACCAATCCTAGTATACTGTAACATGATTATGTAACCAATTATATCCCACCTCCTTAATTAGTTTACTCCCAGCAAAATTAATTATGCAGCAGACAGGAACAATCACAGAACCAGACAGAGATTATACAGACAAACAATAGCAAAGTGGGAACTATGATGACAAAACAATACAGAAGTGAGGATTTCACATCCCAGCTATTGATAAGTGAGTTCTTGCCAGACAGGATGCTTTCAAACTGAGTTTCCTTTTACATTTTGTAGGCACTTCCCTTTCTCTGGAGGTGATAGGAACTATCAGGACAGGATTGTATTCCTAACAGCTCAGTAGCACCTTCTTTCAATGTGACTAGTTTGGAATGTGAGGAGGTGACCCGTCGGTTATGGCTGCCTCTGTTGCTTAGCCAAAGGCCTTAGCCTAAGAACAGGGCCTCAGACTGTCACAGCAAGAGAAGGACCTTACACTGGCAGAAAGTGATTTTGATTGTTTCTTTTATACTTCTAACTAGCCAAGTGATAAAAAATACACCTAAATTCTTAGAGTATAGGCCTTTACAAACAGGCCTGAATATCTATATCCTAACAGACAGGCAAGTGAATTAATCTGTAAGGAAGATCTATGAGGCAGATTCAGCAACTCAAAAGGCCACCGCAGAATCCACCTGCTTGGCTCTAACAATCCTGACGTAGAATTACCGTCTACTTTCTTCCCCAAACGAATCAGTCTCATGACCTGGGACTAAGTCTTCATTTATTAATAATTCTTTCATATATTGCTATGATTTTAGGTTACTAATACTCTGGGTCATTGTCCGCATACCCTTGGAAAATAAGCTATGAGCAATTTCTTTAGTAAATTCTTTTTTTTTTTAAAACCATAATCTTCTGACTCTCACTGTCAGGAAGTCAGATTAAAACTTACCCAAATCAAGTAAATGTCCTATGTTAAAACAAGTAAGCCATTTCTTTCCATGAGGCAAAAGGAGTGTCTGAGCTGGAAATTATAATAGTACCATTTATCCCAAGGCGAAAACAAGTACATGCTATCAGTCTTTCCCACGCTTCCAAGATGACTGCATTGCTGATCTGGATGAGAAGGCTTTTTCTTAGGTTTGACTTAACCATGTACATTCCACTTTGTTTGATTGTATTGTATTATCATGGCTTTGAGACGGCTAGGGATGAGCATTGTTGCCTCTTCAGCATTACTACTTATTTTCAGTGGGGAGTAAATAGAGATGCTGCTTCTTTAGATGATGGACTTTTTAAAATTAAGAATGAAATACAAAGACTTTAAGAAACCTATGAAGGGAACAAGTTTTTGGTGAAGTATGCAAACCATTGTGCTTTTTCTGGATGGGCAGAGTTGGTGATTGGGAAGGAAAACAACTGAATCCTAGCAAAGATAGTAGAACTCTCTCTTCTTTGAAAGTATGGATCAGTTAAGGAAGCACCATTTCCAACATGTTCACTAGCCAAGATTTTAAAGATTTTCATTGCATTGGATCAAGTGGGAAATCACTTATGGCCCTGTTGTGATACCATTGATGTCAGTGGCATTATTTTTGGAATAAGATGCTACTCAGTGTGAGTAAAAATGTTGCAATCTGGCCTTTAATTTTTAAATAAACGTTGAATGAAACCATTTGTCTGTAAGTATCTGCAATTTTAGTAGTGTGGCTCTCATGCACATGACTTCAGCATTGATGATCAAAATTACTTTGAATTTGGATCTCTTATGAGGCACTCAGTACAAATGTCTTTGGGTGTATGTCACCATCTCTGCTCCATTACAAGGTTTTTGCCTTTTGGCATTACTCCTTCATTTTATGCCACATGGAAGGAGATATTTGATTTGTACAGAAAAAACACATATAAAGTAGCAGCAAAGTATAGTTCTAGTAAGAAACTTCAGTTTATTGCAAACTGGTATATGGGCAGGTTATGGCACATCTCAATGAGTAAATGCTGTTTTTGATAACCAGAGAACTAAATCCAATTATCAAGGGTGGTTCTCTGGAGGTCCTCTCCAATTGCAGCAACTCACCACTACTACTCCAGGTCTCCTTCGCCATCACCACCATGTTTTATTGTATTCTTCCAGCAGGCCATGGCCTGTAGCATTGTTTACATATATTTACAATCCCTAGCCAGTTTCCCCCTTGCTTCTAGGGAAGGGAACAGTACTAGCGGCATCTAATCCTGTGTACTTCAGGATCCCTCACCCCTGCACTTTCTTCCTGTCAGTTTATATAATCCCACCTGCTGGGGTTGCTTCCTCTTCAATTAGCCCTTGAGCTGTAGCTCTACTCAGTTAATTGACTCCCTCTGTCAACTACCTGTCTTCCTGTTAGATCCCAGTTAATATATACTGATGGGTATTAAAGTGACAGGGTGCTGAGTTAGCTCCTGACTTAGCATACCCTGTTGCTCTAGGTTTTTAAAAGGTTACCCACTATCATAATATCTGAATGCTTGTGGTCTTCGTTGGGACTATTCAGTATGTCCTTCTCAGTTGCAATTAATAGAATGATTTGTTAAGATCTAGTAGCTATTCCTGCAGTTGAAATTGGAGTTTGGTATTTTGTTTTAAGTTATATTATCCAAAAAGTCCCGCTTGATGGAAGCAAGCAAATAATGTTATGAAACATAATTGAATTTTATGGGGTTGGGAAGGAAAAGTGTAAACACTATATTAGACTTGCTTAAAAATGGGAAATGTTTCCTTTTGTAGTTTGTCATCATCTGTATGTTTTTAAATATATGTCTAAAATCAGGTTATAAAAACCTAAATCCAGAAATAAGCAAGTTACCACTGGGAAACGCTCTGTCACCAATGGATTAAAAAGTGAATATAAGGAAATTTAATCTGTCTTTTCCTGTGTATTATGATACTATTTAAGACAAGCAAAATGTAATTATGAAAAGGTGACCTATAACTGCTTAAAACATTTTTTTGCTGAATACACTAAGAGAAGTTCAGTATATGCAGATAATACTCTTAAATTTATAAAGAAGGGGGAAAAAATTAATTTAACTAATGTCCTGAATGCTCCTCCTATATCTGCTGTTTGTGTCATTCAGCACATAACCTTATAATCATGTCACTTTTTTTTCTGTTCTTGCAGGTCCCTTGTGACATTACTTTTTTTCAAAGATTCCTAAACACACACATCACAGAATTTAGAGAGGAAAGGGAGCAATTGCCCAATATTTAAATTAATTTTAAAGAAAACAGCTGTTTTTTTTCTCAGGCTACCAGCCTCACAAAATCACTTTTTATCTTTTTTTAAAAAAAAACTGAACAAGATTTAAATACAAATCTTGTAAAAATAAATAAATAAAAAAAGTCTATGCGTCCTATTGATAGCTCTCTTGCTTAAAAACTGTCTGGAGAACCAGTTATTATAGCTCTCTAAACAGACTAATAATTCATATTTTTCTTATAGCTTCAAGAAACTAATTGACACACACATCAAAAGATGGCTAGATCTAGATCAAGATCACCAAGGTGGAAATACAGGTAAATGCTTAACTTTTATTATGGTTTATATAAGAGCTGTCAAGTGATTAAAAACGTTAATAGCCATTAATTGCACTGTTAAACAATAACAGAATACCATTTATTTAAATATTTTTGGATGTTTTCTACATTTTCAAATATATTCATTTCAGTACAATACAGAATACAAAGTGTACAGTGCTCACTCTATATTTTTTTATTACAAGTATTTGCACTGTTAAAAAACAAAAAATATTATTTTTCAATTCACCTTATACAAGTACTGTAGTGATTCAATTTGTAAGTTGAACTTACAAATGTAGAATTATGTACAAAAAAACCTGCATTCAAAAATGAAACCATGTAAAATTTTAGAGCCTGCAAGTCCACTCAGTTCTACTTTTTGTTCAGCTAATTGCTCAGACAAACAAGTTTGTTTGTTTTACATTTGCAGGAATTAATTCTGCCCTCTTCTTGTTTACAAAGTCACCTGAAAGTGAGAACAGGCATTTGTGTGGCACTGTTGCAGCCAGCGTCGCAAGGTATTTACGTGCCAGATGTGCTAAAGATTCATATATCCATTCATGCTTCAACCGCCATTCCAGGTGTCATGCGTCCATGCTGATGACGGGTTCTGCTCAATAATAATCCAAAGCAGTTCAGACTGGCGCATGTTCATTTTTATTATCTGAGTCAGATGCTACCATCAGAAGGTTGATTTTCTTTTTTGATGGTTCGGGTTCTGTAGTTTCTGCATCAGAGTGTCGCTTTTTTAAGACTTCTGAAAGTATGCTCGACACCTTGTCCCTCTCAGATTTTGGAAGGCGTTTCAGATTCTTAAACCTTGTGTCGAGTGCTCTAGCTATCTTTAGAAATCTCACATTGGTGCCTTCTTTGCGTTTTGTCAAATCTGCAGTGAAAGTGTTCTTAAAATGCCAACATGTGGTTGGTCATCATCCGAGATTGCTGTAACACGAAATATGTATCAGAATGTGGGTAGAACAGAGCAGGGGACATACATTTGTGACTGAACTCATTGGGGGGAGAATTGTAATTAACGCAGTATTTTTTTAACGAGTGTCATCAGCATGGAAGCCTGTCCTCTGGAATGGTGGCCGAAGCATGAAGTGCCATACGAATGTTTAGCATATTTGTTACGTAAATACCTTGCAACGCCAGCTACAAAAGTGCCATGCAAATGCCTGTTCTCACTTTCTGGTAACATTGTAAATAAGAAGACAGCAGCATTATGTCCTGTAAATGTAAACAAACTTCTTTGTCTTAGCGATTGGCTGAACTTAGCGATTGGCAGAAGTAGGACTGAATGGACTTGTAGGCTCTGAAGTTTTACATTGTTTTGTTTTTGAGTGCAGTTATGTAACAAACAATGTACATTTGTAATTTGCACTTTCACGACAAAGAGATTGCACTACAATATTTGTATGAGGTGAACTGAAAAATACTATTTCTTTTGTTTATCATTTTTACAATGCAAGTATTTGTAATAAAAAATCTACACTTTGATTTCAGTTACAACACAGTACAATATAAATGTAGAAAAACATCCAAAATATGTAATTTCAATTGCTGTTCTATTTAACAGTGCAATTAAAAACAGCAATTAATTATGATTAATTATTTGAGTTAATCACGTGAGTTAACTGATTAACTGCGATTAATCGACAGCCCTAGTTTATATTTATTTTCAGAACATCGCTTCATATACAAGTTTATAAAACAGCCTGTATCTTCTAGGATAGCAGAACAAAAAGATATTAAGGCTAAAAATTTATTTCAAACAAAACATTTATTTTATAAAATATTAATTTTATGTAATCTGTAAAAGCAAGTTTTGAAAAGTAAATTGTTTCCATGAGTTCCTATTTGCATGAAATTTGAGCCAGATAGAAATTGGTAAGAGGTTTCAAGCATCATTAGGCCTGCAAGAAGGAGTTTGTGCATGCATGGCACCAGTTTAATTTGAGACAGGTTTTTAAATTCCATTTCCATTTTTAAAAAAGTAAAACAAACTGATTAACAATTAAGTGAGGTGGACTGTTGGGGTTTGTTGGGTAGGCTGGATGAAGCCTTTCCCTCCTGAGTAGAGGGAGCGGGGTGCATGCTATCAATTTTGGCAGAATGTCAAAACAACCACTACATTTCTAGTTGGCCCCCATAGGTGTGACCGTACCTTTCAAAGTTGATGGTGGTGTCCTGCGTCTGCAGACAGCTTTTTGCTGAACATAGCTTTCTAGAATTGAACTAGCAATCTGCAATGAATTTTGCATTTGCTAAGGGAAAATCCACAAGATAGTGATTTTCTTGGAATTTACGTTCTTCAAGGGTTCTCTAAATCTGTGGATTGATTGCAGAGTTTGCTGTAAATATTCAGTAATTGGTTAGTTTAAATACAAGATGCTTTGGTCTGTGATTGCCTCCTGATTCTCAATGGGTGGTTCCTACTTTCTTCTTTTGGAAGGGCCTCTGACTAGTAGGTGTCTGGCAGTTTAAAAAAACAAACAAACAAAAAAACACCCCTGCATAGCTGGCCTCAGCATTTTTGAAAGTCAGATGAGCATACTTTATCCAACATGCTTTCATCACACATTGAAATACACATGGAAGAGTATTTATTTTAATGCGCAAGTGTCACTTGAATTTGTGGTGGGACACTGTTCATTTGAATAATTAGTTGTATGAACTCCATATTTGCATATGAAAGTGCAATCAATCATGTTTTTTAATTTTTAAAATGAACATGTTGAAGCATTTTTAACATATTCACGTATATACTTACTAGCAAAACCATTCATATTTATGTGCAAGAAGACAGAGATTAGAGCTGGTTTAAATTTCTTGACTTATGAAAATTTTTCCTAGTGGCAAATGTGGTTTTGACAAAATCAGAATTTTCTGCAGGAAAAGGCTAATTTCAATAAAGTTTTTTGTTCAAAAGGAAGTTTTGAAATTAAACATAATGCTTCAAAGTGGCATTTCTTTTTAAAAAAAAAAAAAAAAAAATTGGTTCCAGTTTTTGGAAACTATGATGTTTTGTCTCCAGTTTTTGTTTTTGAACGTTTGGGGTTCCCCCATTCTCCACCTCTTACCACTCCAACCCCCTTTTTGTTTCCACTGGAAAAATTTGAAAAATGGTAAACAAGTGTGAAAGTGCTTTCTACATTTGCTTACTGTTTTCCAACATTTTCCAGTGTAATAGAAACGAAAAAAAAAATTGTTTTGAAATGAAAATTCTTGTGGAAAACCTGAAAATTTTCAGTTAAAAAAATTAGGTATTTTCCCGTGTAATTTTTCATTAGGGGAAAAATCAGGTTTTTATATCCGCTCTAGCTGAGATGCAATTGCTTTGGGCTTTCTAATTTTGAATACTTTGGCTTGTTTAGATTATGAACCGTAACACTGCAGTAATACTACGTAAGTTATTTTTGCATTGAATATATTTTTGTTCTAACAAAACAATTTGTAACACTTAAAATGGAATCTTTTTTTTTTTTTCTTGTGTAGGTCCTTATCACCTGCATTTAGGAGCCCAGAACACCATAGACAAAGGCATGCTCATATTAATTATGACTGTGAATATAAGGGATTTAGGAAGGACCTAAAGAAACCTATGTCTTGGAGAGTGGAAGATGGGAAATACGGACAAAGCAATGCGAGATTTGCACCACATGGGAATATCCACCACAGAATTTACGAACATAGATCATCTTCGCCAAACCTAAAAAGAATTTCTTTAGAGGATATGTATAGTCATAAACCCTATAGAACACATTCATCAGAAAGGGGTGAAGGCAACAGGAGATATCCGTTTCCACCCAAATACTCAGAAATATCCTACAAAGAACATGATCGACCTTTTTACCCACACAAAATGCAAGAAAAATATATGCCTGAGGACTTCAGAGACACTGCAGATGAGAAAGGAATGAAACCTTTTCATAGACCATTAGGGGCTTCATGTAAATTTGAAAGAAAATGGCATGAAGATGAAATGAGGCACCAGAGGTTACAAGGAGACAAATATGGTCAGTCACTCCGAAGAGCTTCTGAAGAATTTACGACAAGGAGCTCTTTGCAGAAGAGGTATAGGAATAAAATAATTAAACCTGGGTAATGTGGTGTAAAGCCTCAAGTGAAAGTCTGTTTTCATTGTAGTTGAAGATTTCCACCTTGAAAGGCATTTATCAATTTGTAGTTTAATTGTGGGCAACTGGTGGTAGAGAAGTATTTATCTTTTTAAGTAAATCCATGTACATGGCTAGAGTATAAAAGGATAATATTTTCCTTTTAAGTGCCCCTGCACTTCTGTACTCTGGCTTGAGGGATTTTGGGTTAACTTGCCACGCATTCTGCATATAAGGCCGTGCTATCCAACATTCTGCACATAAATTCTCACTTTCTTCTCTAGTGCAAGTGTAAATTGCTTTATGTCAACACAGGTATCCTGAAGATCGTGATTACAGAGAACATGGGCACACATCTAAAAGGGCTAAAGAAATTGAGAGAGATGACGGTGGAGAAATAGCAAGAAATCACAAATGGAAGCAAGATCGTTCTTTTCCACCCTACCAAAAAAAGGAGGAGCAAAGAAACCTTGGTCCCCAAGCTCATCGGTCTGCTGAAAGGGAGTACACGAAGAGTTCTGTTGCGAAGATAGCATATGACTATAGTTATAAACATCATAGATACCCAGATGGGACAAAATCTTTTTCTGATGATAGAGCTCAGAAGTATGTAAAGCAGGAAGACCAAAAATATAATTCTCCTAAGGGTGCTCTGAATAGCAAAGAGTTAGATTACTGTAGTGGTGGAAGAGTAAGACAGACGGAAGAAGGGCATAATGAAGTACCCATTAAATATAGTTCAGAGAAGGGCTGCAATGCATGTGCCAACTCTTACAAAAATGATGTTGATCTGAGACCCTTTAATAACACAAAGAAAGAAAGAGTAAGAAATGAAGGTGATTTCAGAAAAAAAATAGATTCTTCTAATAGCCATCATGATACAAGTCATACAGTTTCAGATGTGAAAATGTCAGATGTCACTCCTAGGAAGGAGCTGCTCACAATCAAAGTGGATATGAAGAAAATGATAAACAAGTACAGGTATTTTTTTTTCTTACCTGTTCATGCTTTCTTGTTTAGTTGTGAATATTAGAGAAACCAAAGAGTCTTAAGGTGGTAAGTAGGGCAAAATAAGGTGGTTGTTCCTTAGTACAAAAATGCTAACTTGCTAACTCTGGTGTAAGTTACTGTTTGTTTCTATGAAAAGAAAATAGTACCTGATTATAAGGATGTGGCAGGGGGGAAAAAAAGTGTATGCTTTTTTTTTCTCTCACTGAGATGCATATAGCTACCTGGGTGTGTTTTGTTTTGTTTTTTTTAACCAGGTAAAAAATTCCTTTCTTCAGGAATGACCATTTAGTATGGGATTTTCATTGACTTCCACTGGGACTTGGTACCTAACTCCATTAGGCTCCTTTGAAAATTACAGCCTTAAAATGTATATAATCTCAAACACCTGAGATCTCAAATCCAATAAAACTATAGAACAAAATGGTACATTCATGGGCTGTATAATCCAAATGTGTTGAAAGCGGTGTTGCTGGAACAAACTAAATTAAATAGCAGCATGTTACCTGGGCCTGATGGTATTTCTGCAACGGTTCTTCATGAGCTTGAAAGTGAAGTCACTAGCAGCTAACAAAAATATGGCATTATTGTAATCAACCACTATGCCAGAGGACTGGAAATGGCAAATGTTGTACCTATGTTAAATAGGTGTGTGTTTTATAATTTCTGTGATCATCCCTATCAGACCTACTTAAGTACCAGTAAATTAGTAGAAATTGCAATATAAATACCTAGATGAAAATTATAAGGACGGACAGGACAGTATGACTTCTTGAGAAGAAATCATGCTTCAGTATACTAGAATTATTCTAACCTATTAACATGATGGTGAATAAAAGAGAGATGGTTTATATAATTTGGGCTGGAAAACCTTGACGGAGTCCTTCACGAGAAGCTATTTTGAGGGGGTAGGGTAGGGAAACTAGGTAGTTATGGTCTGAGAGGTAAAGTACTGTGATGAATTATAACTTGCCTGAAAGACAGAAAACTATCCATTTGCAGCATGGCAAAAGATTAACAATTGGGTGTCATAAGATTCTCTACTAGGACTAGTGTTTATTATTATATTAATGAACTGTAGAAGAGGTGAACAGTTAAGTGGCAAAATCTTGAGGATGACCAGATTTAATCAAGAAGGAGTTAATAGGATTAAAAAAAGAATTGGATAACTACATAAGGTAGGAGAAAGATTTTTATAAGGGAGGCAAACAGTCATACCTCATGGCAGAAGCCAATTTCTGACACATGTTAGGAAGAAACTTCCCTTGCGGAGACTGCACGGGTTTTATCTGGTATAGCAATTCTTACGTTCATGATGGATTTTCTGAAAGGTGAACAATAAACCGATGCTCTAGATGTCTGAGTGGTATTTCATTACATTGATAAACTATATCGGTCTAAGAAATACCAAAATAATATAGTCAATTAGAAACTCCTTATATATTAAGGGAACTACTCCCACGGTATTTTTTCCCCTCCCCATAAAGGTTTCTTCTGTATATTTTTCTGCCTGAAATCAGTAATAAAATATGGAGTTATGGAGACTAAAAAGAACATTGTACTAACTGAAGAGAGGCCAATATGAAAGACTATAGAGGGCTATACCACTAGGGAGCTTGAGAGACAGTGGCACCTGTGCTTGGGCTGCTGTTTCTGCTTTCTTGAGTGGCAATATACATGACATGATCCTGCTCCGTTTCACTGCTTCCCACAAGGCTCTGAAAAACAGTAGTGAAGAACCTGGCCATGTCTTGCTAATTTCACTCTGCTTCTGTTTGGGAAAGCCACCCACAGTAGAGATGGAAATTTATTTGCAGACTGAGCAAGACAACACTGTATGGATTGTCATTCATTTCACATTTGGAAGACTATTTTTGCATCCATTTTTTTAACTGAAAACTTAAATTCTGCAGAAGTTGGTTGCTTAGGCCTGTTAATTTTCATTGGAAAGCTTCCTATTCTTCAGTGGCAAATAGGCAAACAGAGTTTTGAAGACCTTCCAGGAACAGCTATGTCTGATGTAGCTCATCATTATTTATATGTTGCTTCTTGATGGAAGAAAATAGAGAGGTGCCTTCCAAAAGCACAATAAAAAAAATTCCGAAACATTTTTGTGTATTATAAAACAGATGATAATGTGGAACACTTAAACATGTTCTGCATTTTGTGTTTTCCTAAATAATGACTAAAGCATTCATTGTAAGGAAGGTAACAGAATAAGATTGTTAAAGTATTGCTGTCTTCAAAATAGTTTGAGAGACTGCAGCAATTTTGGAGACCAACTTAATTTAGAAATTTTAAAATGTACTGATAAAAACACCAGATGCTTCTCCTTTGATATATTAACCAATCAAGCTGGTTACTTGCAATAGTCAGCCACAAGACTTTTTGAAAATTGGGTCATTGTTTGATGGGGTGGGAGTGGGAGGGAATAGCCTAGACTACTGTTGGAAACCAATATAGTCCCTCTTTTTGAATATGGAGATACATCCTGCTGAGTTCCAAAATCACTCCAGACCTTCTGCTGGAACATATGTCTATAGTAATGGCTGTTTCTGAATACATGTTTTTCCTTTATTTTTATTTGATAATCTAGGTGCATTACATAATTTTAAATCTACAAATATATATACTCATTAAAAATCCAGTTCTAGCTCACGCATAGTCTCTGAGCTATCCTCTCCTTCATCCCTCATTCAATCTTCTCCTTCATGATCTGTGTTCCTTGCGTAGTGTTTGATTTAAAATGTGAAAAGGGCTTTAATTTTTTTCCATCTTTCCCTAAGATGAAATTGTCTCTTGATCTAGCCTTTATTTTAATTTTTTGTTAATATTTCAGTATCTCTGAAAGTTACTAAATAAATTTATACAAATTTATTCTAGGACTGCTTCTAGCCATACTATGGAGCGGCAGATGTCTCATGATCTGGTTGCTGTTGGCAGGAAAAATGAACATTTTCATCCAGTGTTTGAACACATGGAGTCTGTAACACAAAATGTCGAGAACAACCCATCAAAAGAATTTACTCAGGAAATCATAACAATTATCCATCAAGTTAAAGGTGATTATAATATTTTAGGCTTGAACATATAAACTAGGGATGTGGTTAATTAAAATGTTTTGGTATTTACCATAATTCTCTCTATTTGAATACAAATAGAACAAGACAAGTAAAGCCTCATGCAGATTTCTGAGCAGTCTGTGGGGTGGCTGTGGCCTTGGGCATGTTTGACAAGGAATGCTGATGTGAAGGTTTTGGTAGTCTAGACTCTAGAGTAGAGGAAATCTGGTGTCCGCTAAGTGTTCAGGAAGGGTTTTTCTAGAGGAGCGATCAAATTAAGCTGTTTCTCAAGGAAGAGATGGGGTTCTGTCCTTAGTGAATGTGGGTAAGGGATATGCAGGGGGCTTGGCAGCACGGAGAAGGTGGTAGGATATCGGGGCTCTTGATTGTTAAAGGTGGGGTTAGAAATTGACTGCTGGGACAAAAGTAGTCTCTTAATCGGTGGCCTCACTTGATTACATAGTTTTTATATTAAGTAAAAACGGACTCGATTTGCATTTCATTTACAGCCAAAACAAATACAAAGCTAGGGCCTCAATTCTATGCGGTAATCCATATGTACAAACTATTGCACCAGTGTAGAGTTCTGTTGACCTCAGTGGGACACCCATATGCACCCCATCTTGCAGTACCAGGGCTTGTGTTGCCATGGAGAGATACTGGTGCCTCTCATATAGCTTTTCTTGGGAGGAAAGGAGTGAGATAAGATATACTTTATTTTATTCAACATTAACTATAAGCAATTTACATTTGCTTATTCTTTCATTTTTCGGTTTAACCTTACTAATTTTGTTGTAGTGCTACTTCTATGCCATGCTGATTGTGACAACCCATAGGTACCAGTATTTAAAATATTATATTAACAGAGATAGTAAACTCTTACTTCTCTTTATGTTGAGATTAATTTAATTGAAAAATGAAATGATTAATTTCATTGTTGCTAATATGCTAAATATTAAAGTACTAGGATGGCTGCTATAATATGTGTGCAGTTTGTTAAAGTACTAATCTTTCAGCAGTGAGAGTTAGGCTTGGATTTCAAGTGGAATTTATTTTGATGTCAGCGTTCAGTGTTTTGTACAGTTAATATTTTAATAGTATGGTTCTGCAATTGCAATACAAATGATAAAGTAATATTTTTGCATTTAATATATCTTCACAGCAAATTATTTTACATCTTCTGACCTAACTTTAAATGAACGCTTCTCAAAAATTCAAGATAAACCAGTTGTAAATTTAAATGAAGTTAAAATATATTCAGATCCAGAAATTCACAGGTAAAGCATAAACTTTGTGCTATTACTTATATTGATTAAGCTATTTAATTGTTTCCAGTATATTATACATGCAGCTTAATGTGGAATATGAAATAAATGGAATATTTCTTTCAACATCTTTTAGTGGACTGTAAATTGCATAGCATGCAACTGTGTAGTATAATTGTCTTAAGAATGGCCATAATAACAATGGCTTTTAGTTTAAAGTGATCATTCTCTTCCATGTTTAAATGTGGCATACTCATTCTTGTATCGTTTTGGCTTATTACTTCAGGAGAATTGATATATCCTTGGCAGAACTTCAGAATAAACTAGCTATGCCATGTGAATCTGGACAGGTATGTTAATTTTTTGTTTTTTATGGGGGGAGAATAAGTTACAGTGACAATCTGTCAGCACTTCTGTTATCCTTTTTTCATACTCTTGTAACTCGTCCATAACATTCCCATTAGTATACAAATACTGAACCACCAAAAATTTTAAGCTAATATTATGTTTTTTACTTTTTTTTGCACTTAGATTTAGAAACTGAATCTTGACAGTCCAGGTGTTATGTATTTCCCTGCCCACTCAATAAGCAGGCAAATGTGTTCTCTGCTAACTGAAGTTTTTGAGTACTCATGCTATGCTTTGTGAACCCAAAACCATTTGAAAGCAGTTTAAATAATATTGAGTTGATGCCAGTTAATCCATGGATCCAGTGTTCCCTCTGAGGTTCTAAAAGGCTCTAACCTTCTTCCCCTCCCACTAAACTAAATAGTTGTCCTGAGTATTTCTCTTTTTGTAGGAGCAAGCAGCCTCAGCACTATTTACCCCAAACCAACTGTATTGTCAATGTACTTCAATGATTATAGTTGTATTTACATATTGTTTAAAAAATGTTAGAACTAGTTAATGTGGATCCAGAAAAGCACGCAGGCTTCAAGCACTGCACTGTATTTCACACTAGGTACTTAAAATGTTTGGGAAAAGGACACCTACTTGAGGATACTTTGGCTGGTGTTCTCTGATATCAGAACAAGATGCAAATAAGAAAAGTGGGAATAGGCCTTTCCATCTGAGGCTTTGGATCATCCGATCAGAAGTACTTATAGACAAATAATTGGTTATAGCAGCCTGTTCAGAATCCCATTGTCCTCTGTTCTCTGTTAAGAAACAACATGCTGAGAGATCAGTTTTGATGTAGCTGTTTCAAAGAAACATTCAAGAGGTAAGCCCTTGTTGCCAAGCTCAGTGTTGTATGGAGAAGCATTCCCTCAAAGGTCTAATTCCCCCAGTTCACCAGCCTGTTAAATTCTGTATGTTGAGCTAGGTTCTTAGTCGGCTTATGGCTACTCTTTTTGAATGTTGGGGAACTGTTCTCTACCTTTTCTTTCCAGAAAAGTTGTCTTCCTGGCGGCTGAGTAAAATCCAGACTTTAATGATGGACCCCTCTTGTTTAGTATTTTCCAAAGGGAAAGCCGAACATATATCTATATCTTCCACTCAAAGCTTCAAACCATGCTGAGGAAGGCTAGCTGAATAAATTAGATGTGAAAACAGACCTTTGAAAACTAAGCCAATTTGGAAGTAATCTTATTTTAGGACTTTGGTAACAAGACCAAAGGAGAAGAGATCTCTATCTAGAGATTATCCAGATGGTTAAAGTAATGTATCTGGGTGTCACAGTTACCGGGTGAACTTTGAGCCCCTTTAGTCCTTCTCAAGTACCCCCTAGGTGGCAGACCTGGCTTCTTGCACCTTACTCTGTGTGGAACCATGTACTTCAACTACTCTGGAACTGGGTTTATGGCTGTCAGCTCACCTGTTTCCTACCTGTGTTAATGTGGCAGGACCAACTTGGTTTGGCACCTGTCACCACTTTCACTCGGGTCCTGTGACCACTGAGGTAGTTAATATGATTCCAAAACAGCTTTTTTCAAAATACAGCCCCTTGCCCCCGTTTTTTATTCATTCACTAATGGTACAAAGCATACAGAGCAAAGGATCAACATAATAAAAATCCACATGCATATTTCTCTTTAACCCCTGATTGCAGTCTTTCACATGTTTCAGCCAGCCCATTTATCTCCATCTCTGGGTTATGAGAAGCCGACTGCCACTACTTCAGTTCCTTCATTTCTCACTCTGTGTCTCCTTGCTAGCCTGTCAGCTCTCACTGATTCCTGGGGCAGACCCTCTTAGCTCACCTGTACCCTCTTCCTTTTCTAGGCCCCGGGGTCTTGTAATGGTTGAGTGTTCCCTTTGATATCTCTCTCCTCAGCCTTGATAAATCATATCACCAGAGTTGGGGCTGAGGAGCCTTGGAGCGCTTTGTAACAGAGGAGCCACCTTCCCAGTCTGTCTCATGAATGTACCTTTCTTTGTAAGGATCCCACTTGGAATTCCACTCATAGCTTAAAGAAAAGGAGTACTTGTGGCACCTTAAAGACTAACAAATTTATTTGAGCATAAGCTTTCGTGAGCTACAGCTCACTTCATCGGATGCGTTCGGTGAGCTGTAGCTCACGAAAGCTTATGCTCAAATAAATTTGTTAGTCTCTAAGGTGCCACAAGTACTCCTTTTCTTTTTGCGAATACAGACTAACATGGCTGCTACTCTGAAACCACTCATAGCTTAGTTTATTCAGCACTTTTTTTTTCTCAACTCCATAGCTAAATAGGATGCTCATTTCAGGAGGGAAGGCCTGAGGTCTTTTAATTAAGTATTCTGCCCTCTTGCCGCTTGCTAATCTACTACAGTGCAAATTTAGAGGTAACTACATGAAGGAGAATGGCAGCCTAAGTACCAGTAACGGAGTTCTGTGAATATTTTGCCTCTTCAGCTGTACGCTGACCCTTCTTCCTTGTTACTTTGAGATATTGTAATTAGTAAAACAAAGCAGAGAGGATCAGCAGATAGTTGCAGAGCTGAGTTCTTTCTAACCAAAGTCTGAACTTTGTATCCATGGGTCAATGTGCATGCCTGGCTCCTACCTGCCCTCAGATGGTTACACTTCTTTTAAATGGTTTTGCAAGCACAAGACAAGCCACAGCACCTACTGTGTGGATCAAGTAACCTGCCTTTAAATTAATTTTATATATCCAATATAATTTCAATAAAATTTCCCTTCCTATTACTTAGACTGTTGTGAGAGTTCTAGAAGATCCAAATGATCTACGTCATGATATAGAGAGGAGGAGAAAAGAGAGGCTGCAGAATGAAGATGAGAGATTGTTTCACATAGACAGTGTAATTCAAAGGTAATCTACCTTTAGTGAATACATCTGTATGCCTGAGTCTGTAGGGTCATCAGAAATTTTTGCATCTGTTTTTAAGGTTGGTCCTTGAATTTTGAGTCTCAAAATCAAATTCAATTGAAATCCACTATAAACATACCTAGACTTATTCTGAAGTACAAAGAACAGCCTTGAAAGAGAGAACAGTTAACTTTTAATAAAGATGAACTGCAATGTGAAAATCAAAATTAAGTTTTAAGTGTCTAATGTTCCCACTGGCCAGGCTCTGGGAAGGAGGAAGGAATTCAGTTCAAATAGATTTTTTTAACCATTTAAAAATTCCTCTTTGTTGTAAAATTCTCTTGGAATTCTCTGGTTCACTGACAGTATTCTGGAATTAATTGTTCTGTGCGACCACTGCTATTTGTGATGTCCCCATCTGGAATACCTTCAGTGAAGCCGGAAGTTCCGAGAATATTTTAGAGAGATCTTTTTCAAAAGATTTAGTTAATTACTGCACTGAGTGCCTCCCACTGCTTGATTAGTGGGGACATTCAGCACAGAAATGTCTGCTTAACTCAATTTTACTACTTCACTTGTTAACCTTAAAAGATTAATCTGAATATATAGAGATTACTTCTTTGTACAGAAAAGAATAATTGTGGAGGAAACTGCCAAATTATAATAAAGGCTTGATTTGATGATAGCTCATAACATGCAAGTGCATATTTATTTTAAATACAAAGTCTGTTACACAGTAAGTTGCAATACCTGCTGATTAGAAAATTAATTTGTGGCTTGGACTGGGTGCAGACTTCAGAAGGGGAGAAGGAACTAATTTCCTTTCTTTTTGTCAGTTTGTAACATCCTCATCATGTTTCTCTCTCTCTCTCTTTTTTTTTTTTAAATTGAGGAGAACTTTCATGGAAGATCATACAGAATATATTATGTAACTGACTAGCTTGACTCACTGCTATTCAAGTCTCATCCAGTATATCTCAATGGGTGTGCTTGGAATTCATTTTATAACTATATATTTTCAAACAGTAGAGATTTACCTTTAAATGCTTTTAGGCCATACTATAAATTCTTATTTAAAAGTAGGTGCTAAGCAACTTGAGTAGCCAAATGGAAATGGTCGGTTGTATAGTCCCAAAGCTAAATCTTGACTTGTAGTGGCTGCTTCTTTTTATGATAAATCTTTTCTTAGGTAGATGTTGACACTACTGTATTTGTGGTATACTAAATGAGAGAGGGAGGAGGGAAGGGAGAGGCATGGCCTGTTCAAGAAGGAGACTGAAGGGTATAATATCAGTAAGCATTCTTGTGTGTACTGCATAATGTCTGTTTTAATTTAGAACTTTAAAAATTACAAATTCTGTATGGTTTTATTTAGAGGACTTTTTAGTGGTGCTTACACTAATGAGCTATTTTCTTTCTATCAGGAGAGAATATAAAAGGCATTTTTAAAGCAGCATTCCAGGCTTTATGCGTTTGAAACTGCTAACCATAAACCCCAGTCTTATGTTTCAGGCAGTTATTTTTCAGCTTTATATTTAAACTGTATATAAGACACCAATGTACAATTGTGAAATCTGCAAAAGTTGTAGGAAAAACATATAATTTTGTGCAGGATGTGGAGAAGAAATATAGTTTTTCTTCTTGCGCTTTGCACCTTTGCTGCTTTTGGTGGCATATAGCGCCAAGGATTCTTCATCATTCATGCAGTGTTTCTTCATATCCTGCACTTTCATAGGTAAATAGTTTTTTAGCCTAGAAGGGATAATTTGATTGTCTAATCTGACATGCATAACTTTGGTTACAACCAGATTTTTAAAATTCCACCTTCAAAATTTGTTGTCTCCTCTTAATCCAGGGTGCTAAGAGTATGTTGTATTCAGCAGTGGTTCTCAACCAGGGGCACGGGACCCACTGGAGGGCCACGAGCAGGTTTCAGGGGGTCTGCCAAAATAAACCAGAGAGCAGGGCCGGTGTTAGACTCACTGGGGTCTGGGGCTGAAGCTGAAGCTTGAGCAACTTAGCTTTGCAGGCCCCCTGTGGCGTGGGGCCCCAGGCACTTGCTCTGCTTGTTACCCGCTAATGCCAGCCATGGCTTTTAATCTACTGGATATGCAGAAAAAGAGTTGTGGAACAGGTGGACCGTGGAGTTTATATAGCTTGTTGGGGGTGTGGGAGGGGCTCAGAAAAAAAATGTTGAGAAACCCTGGTATTCAGTATTTGAGTACATGACTTTCAATGGGACTTGCATTCCTAAATCACTTACCTACACTACAACTTATGTCAGCAGAATTTATGTCGCTCAGGGGTGTGAATAAACCACCCCCGCGAGAGGCATAAGTTACACCGACATAAGCGCTGGTGTGGACAGCACTGTGTTGGCGGAGAGTTTCTCCCACCGCCACAGCTTCTGCAGCTCATGAAGGTGATTTTATTATGCCGATGGGAGAGCTCTCTCCTGTCGGCATAGAGCATCTTCACCAGATGCGCTGCAGCAGTGCAGCTGCATCAGTGCTGCTGTAGTGTGTGGACATGCCCTTATATGCTTTTGAAAATCCTGTTGGTACATAAATAGACACTGGATGTCACACTGTACTGAATGTGGTATGAGGAATAGAGCTTGTGATCTTTAGCTCCAAAAGTGTAGACTTCTTCCATTTGAACTAATAGAACTCTCCATTTTATAAGAACGCTAAGACATAGAGCTATGTTGGACAGCCACAGTAGGCTGAGACAAGTTCAAGCTGTAAAATAATTAAAAGAAGATCTAACATATTCCAGCCAGCAGAGGGCAGTGATGGCCAAGCACATGCATCACTGAATCATTTGTACAAAGATTTCCAGTTGCAGAATGAGGATTTAAAGAAGGCGCAGAGAATCACTAGCTTGTCTATTATCTGTGTACCAGTATGCAATGATGATTTCATTTAACTTTGGTTTCGACAGTGAAAATGGACCACTAGTAATTTGTCAATTATTGTGCCAGTTTAACATATTTTTGTACTTGTACGTAATTTAAACTTTTCAAATAGCTTAATTTTGAAATATTGCTGGCTTAGTTTTCATTCCTTTTTTATTTTCTGTATCCAATCAGGAATGAGCACAACGGTAGCTTTTCAAAATTACAGATCTCTCAAATTGATGGATTCCAAAAACCTATAAGATTCCTGAAACCACCTTTCAGGAAATTTATTAGGAAACCTCCCATGGTAAGTTGAAGTGAAATATATTCCTTTTTTTGTCTTTCTTTTTTATTTCCTTTATACCTTCATATTTAAAATTTTGCTGTGTTGGCTGGGCTGACGTGACTTTTAAGTCTCTTGATCCCTTGTCTTGTAATAAATCATCTTTTGAAACTTAACGTCATAAGATTTATTTGTGTTAAATTACATCTAAATAGTACTAAAGTTTACTGGTCATGGGTAAACTCTGCTGCATCTGAACTTTTTCAAATGTTACAACTGTTACATAGTATAGAAAAAGGTATTGGCTTGCATGAATCATGACATTCTGATTTTAAATCTTGATTCTTTTGCTTCTTATGTGCCTGTGTACCAGTCCTAAACTTATACTGGCTTTTTATTTCTCTGGCATGGACATGGTTATTGGGAATCAGAACTCTGTGTGATTTAGAGTTGGAACTATTTACAGTGGAGTCAGAACATTTTCAGGATAGTCAGGAAATGGGGAGATCAGTTTCTAACACAGGATAATCAGCGCAGGTCAGTGTAATTCTGGGTGCTGAATGACTTTGCAATTTCAATAGATCATGGGGAACTATTAAATTAAAACTTGGATTGATTGCAGCCTGTATTCAAGAAATTTGGCGATGCACTACGTTTTCCCTTACTTCATAAAATACTCCCACCTAAAGCACAGATCAAAGGGTTTATTACTGAATGACTCATCTGAAGTACAATATAATAGTTTTGGATGAAGAACACAGGGACCGATCGTGAGCCCACACACCCCAGTGGCTGACCAAAGGACAAAGTGCACATCTTGCTTAAATTAAGTACTCTCCTCTGCAAAGAGATTATCTTTTAGTTACCAGAAATATTTTAGGACATGCATAAGAAAAAAAAAATTCCGGAAATAGATATAATTGGACATACTTAACATTCATGTAGTTAAAAAGCTCATGTTGCTCTAGATTTTTAATTCACCAAATTTAGATGGGGCCTTTACTGACACCTCCATAATGAGTCTTTTTTTAAATAAAATTTGTATGTTAAACTGGGCAAATGATTACTGTGGGACCAATGCTGACCTGCAATAATTAGAAATAAATGCATGTTCCCTCTGGACAATTGCTCTACAAATAAATTTAGTCTGTTTTCAAGTGTTTACTAAGGGCTGGTCTGCACTGGGAACTTACATTGGTGTAGCTATGTATGTCAGTCAGCATGGATTCACCAAGGGAAGGTCATGCCTGACTAATCTAATCACCTTCTATGATGAGACTACTGGTTCTGTGGATGAAGGGAAAGCAGTGGATGTTTTGTTTCTTGACTTTAGCAAAGCTTTTGACACGGTCTCCCACAGTATTCTTGTCAGCAAGTTAAAGAAGTATGGGCTGGATGAATGCACTATAAGGTGGGTAGAAAGTTGGCTAGATTGTCGGGCTCAACGGGTAGTGATCAATGGCTCCATGTCTAGATGGCAGCCGGTATCAAGTGGAGTGCCCCAAGGGTCGGTCCTGGGGCCGGTTTTGTTCAATATCTTCATAAATGATCTGGAGGATGGTGTGGATTGCACCCTCAGCAAGTTTGCATATGACATTAAACTGGGAGGAGAGGTAGATACGCTGGAGGGTAGGGATAGGATACAGAGGGACCTAAACAAATTGGAGGATTGGGCCAAAAGAAATCTGATGAGGTTCAACAAGGATAAGTGCAGGGTCCTGCACTTGGGACGGAAGAATCCAACGCACCGCTACAGACTAGGAACTGAATGGCTAGGCAGCAGTTCTGCAGAAAAGGACCTGGGGTGACAGTGGATGAGAAGCTGGATATGAGTCAACAGTGTGCCCTTGTTGCCAAGAAGGCCAGTGGCATTTTGTGATCAATAAGTAGGGGCGTAGCCAGCGGATCGAGGGACATGATCGTTCCCCTCTATTGGACATTGGTGAGGCCTCATCTGGAGTACTGTGTCCAGTTTTGGGCCCCACACTACAAGAAGGATGTGGAAAAATTGGAGAGAGTCCAGCGAAGGGCAACAAAAATGATTAGGGGTCTGGAACACGTGACTTATGAGGAGAGGCTGAGGGAACTGGGATTGTTTAGTCTGCAGAAGAGAAGGATGAGGGGGGATTTGATGGCTGCTTTCAACTACCTGAGAGGTGGTTCCAAAGAGGATGGTTCTAGACTATTCTCAGTGGTAGAAGATGACAGGACAAGGAGTAATGGTCTCAAGTTGCAGTGGGGGAGGTTTAGGTTGGATATTAGGAAAAACTTTTTCACTAGGAGGGTGGTGAAACACTGGAATGCGTTACCTAGGGAAGTGGCGGAATCTCCTTCCTTAGAAGTTTTTAAGGTCAGGCTTGACAAAGCCCTGGGTGGGATGATTTAATTGGGGATTAGGTCCTGCTTTGAGCAGGGGGTTGGACTAGATGACCCCCTGAGGTCCCTTCCAACCCTGATATTCTATGATTCTATGTCTCTCAGGGGTGTGAAAAATCCACACCCCTGAGTTACCCCCTGGTGTAGATCACATTAGGTATACGGAATAATTCTTCTGTCGACCTAGCTACCTCCTCTGAGGGAGGTGGATTAACTAAACCAGTGGGAGAACTTCTCCCGTCAGCGTTAGTAATGTCTACATTGAAGCACCACAGTGATGCAGCTGTAGCTGTGCCACTATAACTATTTGGGTACTGAAATACCCTCAGATAAATGAGTGACTGTAAGTTAACAGAGTTGGATAAGCAAAGGCACGCTGTAAACTAGAACTAAAGCCTCAACTTCCTGAGTTTTCAAGGGACTGTTTTGGTGCATGCAGAATAAATAAAAGAAACTAGATAGGAGACATCAAATTTTTGGTCTTCCTTATTAAATGTCTTGACACATCTAGTTAATATTTTAATGTCAAACTTCCATGGGTTCATCAAACTTTTCCTTAGTCTACCAGAAGTTTGTTTTTATTACCCACAATTAGTTTCACCAACCACTGAAATGCAGTTGCTTTGGGGATGTAATATGGCAACTCTCTAACAGCTCTAACAATGCTACAGAACAGTTTAGGATAGGACATGAATAATACTTCATTCAGAACTAAAATTGAAATTATGAATTTGAAACCATGAGAGCCCGGCTTAGCAGTTAACAGACTCAATGCAAATCAAAAGGGTGTTGGTTCAAAGTGGGAACTGAGTTAATGCATTGTGTCTACCGAGGGTGCAGTGAAAACTTTAGCCTGATATTTAACAGGAAACTGCAAACAAGAGAGTTCTTGGACAGCAGAAAAAGCCTTTGCCTTGACACTTACAAGTTCGGGCAATGATGAGTTGCTGAGTAAGAAGCAACGTCAGCTATGAAAGAACAATGCAGGGCATCCCGAAGAGGGGAGAGCCAGCCATGTGCTAGCCAGTTTGAAGACAAGTGGCGGCCAGTATGTCCCTCAGCCTGCGCTGCTTCCAGCAGCTCCCATGGGTCTGGAGCAGCGAACCGCGGCTACTGGGAGCTGAGATTGGCCGAACCTGTGGACGCGGCAGGTAAACAAACCAGCCCGGCCCTCCAGGGGCTTTCCCTGCACAAACGGAACAAGTTTGGGAACCACTGATCTAGAAGATGTCAGCAAAAATTAGAATGAGTTAATGCTAGCCAAATGTTTTAAGAGATTAAAAGGGCTTTTAGGGACAGCACTAGAACATTTTTTACCAGTCTTTATTAGTCAGAGCTCCCAGTTGTGACAGATTGGCAGATGAGCATCCCTTTTTGCCCTTGTCTTGCCCTGGCACACTTGTGCTTCCTTTCCCATCCATCTTCTCTCTTCTGTATTGGTTTTTTTTTTGCCTTTTAAAAAAATGTTTTTCATTTTGCTCCTTCTTACTATTTCCCCACTCACTGTATGCTGCTAAGATAGCCATTCATGGGGTGTATTGTAGTGGCTGGGTGGCAGATATTCTTGTAGCTGAGCTGAGTGCCATGGGAGAAGAACTTTGCCTGATAGGCTGTAGCTTAAGCCTGATCTCTGTACAAGTGAGCATCTATCACAGAATTATAGGCTGTTGCAGGAGCAGGGAGATAAGATTGTTTTCAAGGAGCCACCTGTAGCTTTAGCTTAAGAGTAATTTTGCAGGGTGCTTTAAGGTAGATCCAGAGCCACATAGCTTTCTCAACATCTATTGCTTTTGGCCTTGATCCCCCTAGAGTAGTCTGGCATCTCTTGGGTTGGAAAGTACTGCAGTAGAGAAGAGTGAAGGCAGCTATTTAAAGAACTGAATGAAAATAAAGATCCCAAAATGGCTCTAATATTAAACTCCTTTTCAAAAAGATCTGCCTTCAAGAAAACCTGAGAAGTTTACACAAATAGAAAGTGAGACAATGTTATACAAGTTACTGACAAAAAGCAAGTAAGGAAATAAAGTACATTAAATATGAATACACAAATCATCCAGTCTGCATAATATACATTCTGTGCTCTTAAGGGAATTTGTAAAACTCATGAATGACACATTTCTGAAATGTCATGAACACTGGGAATGTGCCAGATCATTAGAAAAAGCAAAGGTAGTATTGGTCTTCAAAATGAAGAGTGATCCTAGCAATTAATTTACTATCAATTCTATCTCTAATAAAATATAGAAGAAATGTTAAGAGAAATCACTAAGTATCAAGAGAAGAACAAAATCATGGGAAGTAAGCAGCGTAGAAATCTATCCACTAAAAATAATTTTTCATTGCTAATTTATCAAGGCACTCAAAAAGTAGGGAAAGAGATTTTGGAAGATTAATATTTGGATCTTAGTAAAGCATTAGTATCCCACAGAATCCTGCTACCAAAACAAATTCATGTGGCCTTGGATATGAATATTGTCGCATGGATTCAAAACTGGAGGCAGGACCATTTTAAAAAAAAAAGACTTTAAATAGCAGTGTGTCAGATTTGAAGAAGATGTTAATGTTGGGTCCACTCTAACCAAATATCTTCATAAATGATCTAGAACTGGGCAAATGTTAATGACACTCATAAAAAGTTGTGCTTGGTGGATGGGCAGTTGCAAATAGCCACAAGGGAAGAAGAGATAATAGGTAATAATTTGATAATGAAGTGACCTAGAGAGATTAAAAAGATTCAGCTTGGAAAAATGCATGTAGATACACAGACAGGAAATACAGATATGGGAGAGAAAAACCTGAAATGTTGAGAGTTAGGGGTTTGTGAAAAGTAAATTAAACATGATATTCTATTGCACTATGGGAGCAAAATAGGCCAGTATCTCTGAGCTATATAACTAGAGAGATCATGTTGTGGAATAATAAGTAATTTAACAAAGGTCAGAGTGGAGGGGTACTTGTGCAGGGGGCAGTGACTGTATTTTACTCCAGCTCTGCCCACAGTAATAAAATGGTTTATAGCCTGAATTTAATCTAGAAATGTAAAAGGTGCTAAAATTTTTTTAAAACAAATTAATCCTAAAATTGTGTGAAGTGTCCCATGTAATAAGAAACTAAACCTTTTAAATAAATAAATCCCAAACTGCAACAGATAAATTACATCCACATTAATCTTTTTATTTGGCTCAATTTTGGTGCGGATTAAGGAATTCATCCTGGGTTCTGTGGAAGAACTATAACAGTTTAGCGTAATATCAGCAAAATCATAAAATTTAGGGGAACAAGTGGAATGAATGTCTGGCTAGCCTTTCTGTTTGGGGTGTTCAGCATGCAATCATAAGATATATTCTTTTTAAATGACAAAACGCAACCTTAACCACTCCCCTTTTAAGTGTAATTGCTTTCGTTGACACATAACTATACAGCAAGAAGATTGTACTAGAGGGGCAGGTTTCCAAGGGCAAGCATGACTGTAGGCAAGGCTCTATAAATAACATTTTTAAAAGAATATTTAAATCAGGACAGAAATAAGTCCTTGAAGTTATTTAAAATGATATTTTAAATTAGATTGGACATCCAGTTGTTATGATGTTGTGTGGATATTTCTGCTTAACTTTTGTGTATTCAGTATTTAAAATACTTTATGGTTAAATCATGCTTGTCTGGCTCTTAGATTAAATGGTTGGTTCAGGTGCATCGTATGCAGGCATTAAAGAAGCAACTGATATTTGAAAGATTTAAATCTGAGTGGCAGGTCATACCAGATATTCAGATCCTGCTTGACATGAAACCTGAGAGTATGTTGTGCCTTATATATAAAAATAATAAAATGATTGTCCTTGATACAACTGAAATACTACTAGAAAGTTGATGTAAGCTCAATTTTGTTGTCATAGTTTAACTATTGCTGTTAAATGGAAAATGTCTGGTAGTTTGGGTCCAAAGTTTAACATAGTTGCCATACTAGATCAGATATGTGGACCATTTAGTCCGGTATCGTGTCTCCTGACAGTAGCCCCACACTGTAGTTTCAGAGGAAGGTGCCAGAAACCTTCAGATGCAAAGTAACCTTTCCTCCGTGAAGGTTTCATGCTAATACCCAGTAGTTACAGGTTGGTTTAAGCCATGAAACATAATGTTTTATCTCCCTTCCAATAATCTTTTTGTTAGCATTAACTATTATAACTCTAGATATTCTAGTTATCCATGTAAATACAAAGATTCAAAGAGAGCCTGGACAAGTCTTGGCTTCAATGAGTTCCGTGCTCTAATTACGTATTTTGTTTAAATAAATAAATAAAAGCTGACACCTTTTGATTTCATTAAATGCCCCTGTATTCTTGTATTATGAGACAGGAAGAACAGAAACTCCTGATGTACCTTCTCTATGCCACTCATTATTTTATATATTATTATTATGTTGCCTTTTATTGATCTCCTTTCTAAGTAAACAGTCCCATTCTCTTCAATCTCTCTTCATAAGAGTTTTTTCCATGCCCTCAATCATTTTTGTCCTCTTCTGAACCCCTTCTAATTCTGTAATAATATCCTTTGAGATGGGGTAACCAGTGAACACAATATTGCAGAAGCTGTACCATTATAATATTTTCCATAATATTCCCTATCCCATTCCCTCTGCATCATTATTTGCTCAATATGCAGCTGCCAGAGGTCTTTACAGTGATGTCCAGGTCCCTTTCCTGAGTTAGCACAGTTAATTTAGAAACTTATCAGGTGTAGTAGTAGCTTAAATTTGCCCCTTCAGTGTGCATTTCTTCGAATTTATCATGACTGAACTTCATCTGCTCATTCACTTGTCTTGGGTTAACTCTCTGAATTCTTGTCTAGAATTGATCAATATAAATAACTTTGCCACCTGCAAATTTTGTCACTTCACTGCTCACCTTTCTTTCTAGATTATAATAAATATATTAAACAACACCAGATTTAATAAGTACCTTCAGGCACTCCACTCTTTACCTTTTGCCATGATGTAAACTGACCACTTATTCTTACTGTGTTTCCTGCGTCTTAGTCAGTTTTTGTTCTCTGACAATACTTTGCCTTTCATTCCATAACTATCTAGTTTCTGTAGCCTCTTGTGAGAGATCTTGTAAAGGCCTTTTGAAATACTACATTTTCAACTGATTCTCTTAGCCACCTTTTTATTTCTGTTTAAAACAAACTAAATTAATAAAACACTTTCATGATTATCTTTAAATTCAAATAAACTTGTCACTGAATTTAAAACATTTTTCTGCAATATTTGCAACCTAAAAAGTAACTAGTGCATGAGACCCAGACATAGAAACTGTCAGTTTTTGTTTTTATTATTCAAGTTGAGTGAAGAGTAAAAATCTATCCTAAATGAAGAAAGAGAATAAATTCAGATTTTTATTTTTCTGTTCTTAATAATGTAAGATATCGCTGAACACAAGCAAGACTCTTTTAAATTATTAAATACTAATTCTTTAAAAATGATCTTCAGCTGTCTTTTTCAACTAATTTTGTTCTATTTCCGTTCATTATAATTAAGCAGCAGTAAGAAACAACTGGTTGCATAATCTGTTGTTAATAATTTGACATCTAGACACATGGATGAAATCCCAGACACAGTGCTGTTAACTGCAAATGTATCATTATTGAACTGTAACACATTCTGGAATGTATAGATCAGTGGCTTTCAACCTTTCCAGACTACTGTACCCCTTTCAGGAGTCTGATTTGTCTTGGGTACCCCAAGTTTCACCCTCACTTAAAAACTACTTGCTTACAAAAGCAGAAATAAACATACAAAAGTGTCAAGGTAATAGTTAGGGGGAATTCGATCATTAGAAACATAGATAGCTGGGTTTGCGATGACCGGGAGAACTGAATGGTGACTTGTCTCCCTGGTGCGAAGGTCGTGGATCTCTCTCAACATCTAGATTATATTTGTGTGTAGTGCTGGGGAGGAGCGGTGGTTGTGGTACATGTATGTACCAATGACATAGGGAAGGATAGGAGAGAGGTCCTGGAGGCCACATTTAGGCTGCTAGGTAAGAGACTGAAGTCCAGGACCTCCATGGTGGCATTCTCTGAAATGTTTCTAGTTCCATGCACAGGGCCAGTTAGGCAGAACTGCAGGGTCTCAATGCATTCATGAGACAATGGTGTAGTGAGAAGGGTTTTAGATTTATTAGGAACAGGGGAAACTTTTGGGAAAGGGGGAGACTATGCAGGAAGGATGAGCTCCACCTAAACCAAAATGGAGCCAGATTGCTTGCACTTTTTTTTTTTAAAACTGCTCTATGACCTTTTTAATTTTAAGCCCTGGGGGAAAGCTAACAGGTGCGGAGGAGCACGTGGTTCTGAAAGAGACATCCCTTAGGGGAGGATCTGTTAATGGAGATTCTCTATGTCCTAGTAAGGAGGAGAGAATGGAAGATGATAAAATATGGGTAGGATCTGGTGAGAAACAGACAAATGAAAGAGTCTCATTCAATTACATCATGTAATGGGAGACAAAGTGCTAAAAAGTGACAAGTTTTTGAAGTGTTTATATACAAATGCTAGAAGTCTAAATAATAAGATGGATGAACTAGAGTGTCTTATATCAATATCCTCATTTAATATAATAGGCATCACAGAAATGTGGTGGAATGAGGATAATCAATGGGACACAGTAATACCAGGGTACAAAATATATCAGAAGGACAGAACAGGTCATGCTGGTGGGGGAGTGGCACTATATGTGAAAGAAAGCATAGAATCAAGTGAAGTAAAAATCTTAAATGAACCAAACTGTACCATAGAATCTCTGGCTAGTAATTCCCTGCTCTAATAATAAGAATATGGCAGTAGGAATATATTACCGACCACCTGACCAGGATGGTGAATAGTGACTGTGAATGCTCAAGGAGATGAGAGAGGCTATAAAAACAAAAACACTCAATAATAATTGGGGATTTCAACTATCTCCATATTGACTGGGTACATGTCACTTCAGGACGGGATGCAGAGAAAAAGTTTCTTGACACTTTAAATGATTGCTTCTTAGAGCAGCTAGTCCTGGAACCCACAAGAGGAGAGGCAATTCTTGATTTAGTCCCACTTGGAGCACAGGATCTGTCACTATTATCAAGCAGTCCAGCTATATTCACCTCTTGGGCCAGATCCTCTGCTCTACTTAGGATCAAGGGAAACCCCACAGCAACCCAACACTCTAGCATTTAATTTCAGAAAGGGGGACTACACAAAAATGAGGAAGTTAGTTAAACAGAAATTAAAAGGTATAGTGCCAAAAGTGAAATCCCTGCAAGCTTCATGGAAACTTTTTAAAGACACCATAATAGAGGCACAACTTAAACGTATACCCCAAATTAAAAAACATAGTAATAGAACCAAAAAAATGCTACTGTGGGTAAACAACAAAGTAAAAGAAGCAGTAAGAGAAGAAAAAGACATCCTTTAAAAAGTGGAAGTTAAATCCTAGTGAGGAAAATAGAAAGGAGCATAACTCTAGCGAATGAAGTGTAAAAATATTTGGATTTTCAGAAAGCCTTTGACAAGGTCTGTCACCAAAGGCTCTTAAGCAAAGTAAGCTGTCATGGAATAAGAGGGAAGGTCCTCTCATGGATTGGTAACTGGTTAAAAGAGAAGAAACAAAGCATAGGAATAAATGGTCAGTTTTCAGAATGGAGAGAGGTAAATAGTGGTGTCCTGGGACCAGACCTATTCAACATATTCATAAATGATCTGGGAAAAGGGGTAAACAGTGAAGTGGCAAAATTTGCAGATGTTACAAAACTACTCAAGATAGTGAAGTCTCAAGCAGACTGCAAAGAGCTACAAAGGGATCTCTCAAAACTGGGTGACTGGGCAACAAAATGGCAGAAGAAATACAGTGTTGATAAATACAAAGTAATGCTCATTGGAAAACCTAATCCCAACTATATTTCAAGAAAGAGATCTTGGAGTCATTGTGGATAGTTCTCTGAAAACATCCACTCAATGTGCAGCGGCAGTCAAAAAAGCAAACAATGTTGGGAATCATTAGGAAATAAGACAGAAAATATCATATTGCCTCTCTAAAAATCCATGGTACACCCACATCTTGAATACCGCACGCAGATGTGGTTGCCCCATCTCAAAAAAGATATATTGGAATTGGAAAAGGTTCAGAAAAGGGCAACAAAAATTATTAGGGGTATGGAATGGCTGCCATATGAGGAGAGATTAATAAGACTGGGACTTTTCAGTTTGGAAAAGATTCTATGGAGGTGGGTGAGGAGGTGGGATATGATAGAGGTCTATAAAATCATGACTGGTGTGGAGAAAGTAAATAGGGAAGTGTTATTTACTCCTTCTCCTTGCACAAGAATGAGGGGTCACCAAATGAAATTAATAGGCAACAGATTTAAAACAAACAAAAGGAGGTATTTTTCACCACAGTGCACAGTCAACTTGTATAAATCCTTGCCTGAGGATGTTGTGAAGACCAAGAATTTAACAGGGTTCAAAAAAGAACTAGATAAGTTCATGAAGGATAGATCCATCAGTGGCTATTAGCCAGGCTGGGCAGGGATGGTTTTCCTAGCCTCTGTTTGCCAGAAGCTGGAAGTGGGTGACAAGGGAGGATCACTTGATGATTACCTGTTCTGTTCATTCCCTCTGAGGCACTTCGCATTAGCCACTGTCGGAAGACAGGATACTGGGCTAGATGGACCTTAGGTCTGACCCAGTATGGCCATTCTTATATCACAGCACGGTATTACTGAAAAATTGCTTGCTTTTTCATTTTTACCATATAATTATAAAATAAATCGATTGGCATATAAATATTGTATTTATATTTCAGTGTGCAGTATAAAAAAGTCATTGTCCTTATGAAATTTTAGTTTGTACTGACTTTGTTTGTGCTTTTTATCTAACCGGTTGTGAAACTAGGCAAATATATAGCTATGTTGATGTATTCCTAGGAAGACCTCTGCATGCTCCCAGGTGTACCTGTACCCCTGGTTGAGAACCACTGGTATAGATACTTTTCTTTCATGAGTTTTCTTTAGAACACTGTAACTGTTTCAAAGATCAAAAAATTGTTTGTTTGAAGAAAATAGTAGTCCCAACAAGTTCAAAACTTTTAGAAATATTAATGATTTATCATTAAAGGAAGCGTTAAAAATTATGGTGAATTTTCAGTTGTTAAAAGAAGAACTTAGCATCATTTAAGCTCTGCCTACATGAAACAATTTCTATAACAGTTTTTTATATTTGTATTTATATTTTACATGCATCTGGAAGATAGATTTATGTATGAAAATAACTTAATACATGTCATATATGTTTAAAAAATGCATGAGCTCCCGGCAGCTGTGCTGGAAACTATGGGAAAAGGGTCACAATGCACAGGTAAAGCACGGGTGGGAGGGAGTGCTGCGTGTGGAGGCATTGCACTGTGTTACATAACCAAGGCTGCTTAATTGCATACACACAACAGTTGTAGTGACAAACACTTACAACACCACTTGGTTGTGTCACTTGCTTCTGAAATAGTGCATGTCTCTAGGGTAGATGAGCCTCTTTTATATTGATACATGCCACAATCAAGAGAGGGTGAAGAGTAGTCCTCCTTATGGACAAATCTAATGTAGTTCTTAAGGTGGTGTTCAGTGCATGGGTATTACAGTAATGAGCATGTTAGAAATGCATATGGCTGCTCTAATGTTATAAAGTCTGACTGGTAATGACTCTGAAAAAAATTAGTAGTCCCATTTGCCAGCCAGGGATCACCAAAGATCTGGTTGCATCACTCCTGTTCCTCCCTCCCCCCGTGCCCTCCATGTCCCCCTCAAAGAGGGTTAGTATAGGAGGCTGCTATGCTGGCTCTGTGCCATCTGATGGCTCTCTGCCCCACACCAGGGTAATCTTCAGTTGGAAAGATCTGGCTGCTGTACAGTCCAAAGGGGCCATATTCTGGAGTGGTGCCCTATGTCTTTTCAGCTGTGGGAACTGAAATAAGTCTAAAAGGAAAGGAGCACTTGTGGCACCTTAGAGACTAACAAATTTATTTGAGCATAAGCTTTCGTGAGCTACAGGTCACTTCATCGGATGCATTCAGTGGAAAATACAGTGGGGAGATTTATATACATAGAGAACGTGAAACAATGCATGTTACCATACACACTGTAACCAGAGTGATCACTTAAGGTGAGCTATTACCAGCAGGGGTGGGGGGGTGGGTGGGGGGAGGAACCTTTTGTAGTGATAATCAAGGTGGGCCATTTCCAGCAGTTGACAAGAACTTCTGAGGAACAGTTTGGGGCGGGGGAGGAATAAACATGGGGAAATAGTTTGTGTAATGACCCATCCACTCCCAGTCTCTATTCAAGCCTAAGTTAATTGTATCCAGTTTGCAAATTAATTCCAATTCAGCAGTCTCTCATTGGAGTTTGTTTTTGAAGTTTTTTTGTTGAAGTATTGCCACTTTTAAGTCTGTAATTGAGTGACCAGAGAGATTGAAGTGTTCTCCGACTGGTTTTTGAATGTTATAATTCTTGACGTCTGATTTGTGTCCATTTATTCTTTTACGTAGAGACTGTCCAGTTTGATCAATGTACATGGCAGAGGGGCATTGCTGGCACATGATGGCATATATCACATTGGTGGATGTGCAGGTGAACGAGCCTCTGATAGTGTGGCTGATGTGATTAGGCCCTATGATGGTGTCCCCTGAATAGATATGTGGACACAGTTGGCAATGGGCTTTGTTGCAAGGATAGGTTCCTGGGTTAGTGGTTCTGTTGTGTGGTGTGTGGTTGCTGGTGAGTATTTGCTTCAGGTTGGGGGGCTGTCTGTAAGCAAGGACTGGCCTGTCTCCCAAGATCTGTGAGAGTGATGGGTCATCCTTCAGGATAGGTTGTAGATCCTTGATTGTGCGTTGGAGAGGTTTTAGTTGGGGGCTGAAGGTGATGGCTAGTGGCATTCTGTTATTTTCTTTGTTGGGCCTGTCCTGTAGTAGGTGACTTCTGGGTAATCTTCTAGCTCTGTCAATCCATTGCCAACTGTGTCCACATATCTATTCAGGGGACATATCCGATGAAGTGAGCTGTAGCTCACGAAAGCTCATGCTCAAATAAATTTGTTAGTCTCTAAGGTGTCACAAGTACTCCTTTTCTGTTTGCAAATACAGATTAACACGGCTGCTACTCTGAAATCTGAAATAAGTCTCTGCAACTTAGACCCCAGTTCAATAGGCAACGCACTGCTGCAATTTCACTGACTTAATCCATCACAGTTATAATTTAGGGCAAAAAAGTACAGTACAAATTAGCTTCATCTAAAAATTCTGTTTCTTTGAAACGATTGTTTTTAACATTGATAAACTATCTGTGCCATTTTTCTAGAATTCTTATTATGCTGCAAAAACAAATGACATTTTTACTCACAGACCATTTGGAGGACACCTGGAAAATCCAAGACCCTTCAGAAGACCCTTTAAGGTATTGTTTGGCTCTTGCCAAGTGAATGTGATGCATAAGGTTTCATTTCAGGCTGTGGTGTTGTGATTTAGGCATGTTGCCCTAAACAGACATGTTAGTGGTGAGATTTTCAAAAATGGTCAGCATTGGCTGAACTTTGTTCCCATTGAAATAACGGGGGGTTACCTTGACTTCAGTAGGAGGGGAGTTATGTCAGAACTGGATGTTTGAAAATTCCACTCCTTTCCCTCCCCAAGTCCCCAAACCCTCCTGTAACAGCTGGAGTGCTATCATATTTTGGAAGACTAAGCCCTGGTCTACACTGGGGGGGCAGGGATCGATCTATTATGCAACTTCAGCTACGTGAATAATGTAGCTGAAGTTGATGTACTTAGATCGACATACCGTGGTGTATTCACCGCGGTGAGTTGACTGCTGCTGCTCCCCTGTCGACTCCACCCGCACCTCTCGCGGCAGTGGAGTACAGCAGTCGACAGGAGAACACTTAGGCGCTGATTTATCATGTCTAGACTAGACGCGATAAATCGACCCCCGCTGGATTGATCGCTGCCCGCCGATCTGGCGGGTTGTGTAGACATACCCTAAGTTACTAGAATTTGGACTCTCCCAGGTTGGTAAGAGAGCTGACTCTTTTTTCAGGGTGTAATTTTAAATAACATTATTAAGGGAGAGGGCAAACAGAATGGCAAAACAGTAAGGTTGAAAGGAGAGTTGGACAAGGAAGGAGAGAGTGGCAAGATCATGGGGCTAGTGTTGGACAATAGAAGAGGAAAAATAACCTTAAAAAGCAAATGTTAAAATCAAAATTGCAGAAAAAAATGGGAGGTTACTAAAACATCTGACCAATAAATAGACTTGGAAAGATATTAGGGTTTTTATCAGTAAATGTTGGTAAACATTGATTTTACCATATGCAAACAAACCAACACAAATATTTCTATCCATAAGAATAAACATTCACAGATAGGCAAAGTAAGAGAAATGTTGCTTCAGAATTTGATTTAAGGATATTTACTTTGTATTTTTTGACATGTGATGTTGACAATTTGTGTTTCAACACTTATAAAGCTTTAACTTTTTGAATCACCATCTACTGTCATTAAATAACTATTGCCTGACCTTCTCCATAACTTCCCACAACTGTGAAAATTTAAATAATTTAAAAGAAAAGCGTAAATAAACATTGCTATCAGTCAAAATTTATTAAAAAACAAACAAACAGAAATCAAATTCTGTCAAATCTGCCTATGAGGAAACACCTTACATGAATATATTCACTCCTAATTTCATTATTTTGTTTGGATACTGTTCCACTGAAATTTTTTTGAAATTAAGCCTGGTGGAATGTTGTAGCTGTCATAACGCTACATGAGAAATTCAGAGTATTTTCCAAGTTTAAGAAAAAAATCACCCTTTTTAGTTGCACTTCTCCTGCATTCTGCTTGCATTTTTCATGTAAAATTGCCTTAAATCGATATAATGAATCCCAAACAGTGATCTTCTTATGTTTTATATTTTCTCATTCTATCTGATAAGTATTGCTTTTAGGTTTTGTTTACAGGAACCCCAAGATGTAAGAAAGTCAGCAAAATCATCCGATTCTGGGGTATTGCAGAGGCTTCCCAATGTGTCCTGACTGTAAAAGGCACCCTGGGGTCAAAGTCAATTAAATGTAAAACAAAGATTACTTGTATCTCTTCCTTCCTGTTGTGAGTGGCATGCTGTGCATGGGCCCAATTAGGTCCATTCATAATAGGAAAACGCTGATCAAATCTGGGTCAACCTCTTCTAGTTTAAAGTGGCCTTGGTATAAGGCAATTAGGTCACTGACTCATGGTCCAGAATATCCCTTTTCTCCATGAGCCACGTGAATGGCGGAGGAGTGATCACAATTAATCCACCTTTTCCACAAAACACATTTCAGATAAGCCACTGAAAAAAGCTTGATATTTACAAGGTCACTGCGAGGATTTTTTTTTTTAAAACTTGTGTAAAGTAGGTAGACATTATCATCATTTTACACATAGGGAAATTGAGGCAGAATTATTATGACCAAGTATATACAGGTAGTTGGCACCAAAGCCTAAATTCAAATTTCAGACTTTCTTATTCTTAACTATACTTTAAAACAATGGAACCATTAAATAGAAATGACTTTCAGGCTCTCCCATCCTGGCTAGTGGTGTCTTTCTCTGTAGCCTATTACTAAATGCACTTAGCCAACAAGTCCCACCAGATTAAAAGAAAAACAAACTTTCCTCAAGATAAAGTTCATAGTGTTATAAAATTAGCCTTTTTTAGTTATTACTTTAGTTAACAGGTTAAAAAAGTAGTCTTACACTAAAATTACATTACAGAGAATATTATTTTGGGGTTCTTTGGTGTACACGTTACCATAATGGCACCTGTGTCAGCACCTCCTGTCTATTTACCAGCACAGGAGAAGTAGATGGTTCTGTTACATCAGGGTTGATCCCTGCCTGCCATATGAAACCCTTTGGTCTGTTGGTACTTGATGTAACTTAAAGCAGCCTGAAGTCTGTCTTAATTCATGTCAACTTGGAATTCTGCTTAGGATTGGGGGAACATAAAGGTGAGCTTTAAGCCACTGTTGCATTCATGCATGCAACTTGTGCTGTGCACCCCTGTGCTGCAGTCAATAATATCTTCCCTTGTGCTTCAGTATCACATTGGATAAACAGCATATGCAGCAGCACTATGTTTTGCACGTGTGAAAAGCAATGGATTATGGTTGGTATGGGAAAAAGGATATTGATTTTTTGACCTAAAATTTCATCAACTTATTTTTTGCATTGAATTTTCTCTTGTCTTGCATATAATATTTTCTTATGTTGTTGAAGGTGGAGTGCGTTCAGTATACCTGAGATGGTAGTTTGACTGCTTTCTAATGTTAATATATCTTGATCAACCAAAAGACTTAGGTGAATCTCTTTTTTCTTGTGTATGAAACAAGTTCTGTTGAGTCTAAGCAGAAGTGTTTTGTTCAAAATACTTTATGAAAAGAGTAACAAACTCTAGAGGAGCAGTTTTTTTATGTGATACCCAAAGTTTTTAGGTTTAAAAAGCTCTTCCTTTGACTTAGTGATTCACAATGCACCCAAGGGATGAGGGCAATCAGTAAACCCACCTGGTATGTTTTTCATTTAAATAAAATCATTATCCTGGAATTCCGATGATTTAATTAACCATGTTCTACAGTCATGGTTGTATGGTGGGATAGCATAGATGTTAATATTATTTGGTAGATAGTCTCTGCTTTTAAAAATAAAATATTTTGAAAAACAATGTTACTTCATTTTTGAAGTGATGGTTTCAGAAACAAACAATATTAGCAATCTTTGTAAAATAGTTTTACATTGATTATTAAATTAAATTTAGAACCTTAGATTGTTTTGTGTTTCAAACTGAAACATCTTAAGATTTTCCAAATAACTTGGAGCAGTGGAGTAATTTTGTAGCAGAATCTGTTTAAATTGCATAAATTTGTCTTTGAGGAGTGTTAGTAATTTGGAATAAGCTACACTTTGGTTTTGTGGAATTTGATACTGAACGTAGCGGTAGGTAGGACCAAAACCCATTACTCTCTATCTTTGGTATTTCTAATGTGTCTGCTATCACAGTGCCCGATTGCCAAATACATAATTAAGCTTCTGGTTAGGTTTATCTACAATTGACTATACTCTTCATCAGTGTTGTCTTTTTGTTTTTTTCTCCGCTTTTGTGTGTGTCAAATGATTTCCTTAGTTCAAACATAGAACCTATGACAGCAGCAGCCCCACTCCCATTCCTTCCTCTTACTCTCTGTATCCATTATTTGCTTATTTCCATAGAGAGAGACATGCAGGGGGATAGCCTTGGAATCATCTTCCTAACCACTCCTGCTAGAATGAAGACCAGACGGTGTGGAAGGAGAGGGAAGCCTCAGTAGCTTTCTCCCAAGCTGGAAACAGTAGTGATGGCTGTGGGAAAGCCTTGGGGCCTCCTCTCATGGTAGGAGGCAGATGCCTCCTGATTGAAGAACTCCCCTGCTCAATGCAAGATGCCTGCTAATTGGGGCATAGACTGCCCATGCACATAGTTTAGGGGGAATCTTGGTTTTTACCTTACCAAGGTTCACGGGCTTAATTTAGAATTTTAAAAACATTTCAGTTTCCCATATTATGGCAATATATTTGCATAAAGGATGATGTTGTAATGTATCCTGAGAACAGTCAGGTTTGGACTTATTCTGATCTCCTGTGAGAAGTTGAGCATTTGGCAGCTATCTGCCAAGAATCCTGTGCCTCCAACTCCAATAAGCTTCACCATGGTCACTGACGTGTTCATCTTTTCTGATAAATGCAGCTTTCTCAGTATATCATGGATGAATACAGGGTCTTTGAAATAGAAAGACTTCTAGGAGTTTGTATAAATGAGCTCCTCTCTTGTGCAAGCCTTTTTTAGCTACACATTGCAAGTTTACTGAAAAACTGGTACAAAATATATTGTGTATGTGAAGCATGTGATTTTTTTTTTCAACTCTGTCAGATTGCTACCAAATGTTACCAGAACACTCAAAAGCACTTTTCAGTGAGGGCTGTTTTCATGACAAATTTCAGCTTTCTTCTAGCAATTAAAGTTGTTCATGAAAGTTTACAAGACTTTTACATGCGGAAGGTTTCTGTTCTTCCTCTTGCATTCTCTTGTATTCAAAAGTAGACCTAACAATTTTTTCTTAAAACTCCTTTAAAAAAAAAAAAAAAAAAAATCACCTTCTGGCAAGACCAAGTTTGCAAATTTCAAACAAAATGCTCAAAAACCATCTGAGAAACTATAATAAATGAGGTTGGAATTTTTTATGTTAATATTCTTATATTGCACCCTTTCGTGTGGCATCTGAGTGCCTGAGAATGGAAAACTTAACACAAACTTAATTATAGTGGACACTGCTGCTCCTGCTACATATGTTGTCTGTCCGCTCCAGTATTTATAGTGCCATTGACTTTCTATTTTTGTTTCTCTGTGGCCTTCACCCTCTGTTCTACTTAAAGTGAGTTTACAGTAGCCCAATATAGAGGTGAAGGAAGCATAGCTCTGTGGCTAGGATGTTCTTCCTATGGTTTTAAGGACTGAAGTGATTCCAGGTAATGCTATCTAATTTGATATCTTACATTCAGCATATGTACCAGAGACCGCTCTTGGATGCAGTCCTGGTTCCTTTTGAAGTCAGTGTGTTAATAAGGCCAGGATTTTACTCACTCATTAGAACAGCTGCTTATATAGAGAGATACTCTCACACCCCCCAAAAAGGGGCTTGTATCTCCCCTTCCACCTCATTTATTGCCCACATTATACAACCTCTTCAGTGCTCATAATTTTGATATCAAAACCTGTTCTATGAAGATAACTTGAGCTACTTTGGACCGTTGGCCAATATGTACCACACTGCAGTTCTGTGTTATGAACAGTGAGTACGGGTCTGAGAAGTATTAAATAGGAGGCAAAGAGGAGGAATATGCATTTATAAATGAATAATACTTCAGTACTGTAAGTTTGTGTGTATAATTGTGTAATTGTAACTTTAAAATAGTTGAATACAATAAAATACAAAAGACCTCTTTGACCAGAGTTCTGAAATTCGATCATTTTGTCCATTTTTTCTTTTTTTTCCCCTCTACAGAACAACTTTACAGATGGTCGATTGCAACACAGTTATAAATCAGGCTTAGTACAGAAGGGTTTATATATTCAGGCTAAGTACCAGCGGCTACGTTCTGCTGGTGTAAGGGGATTTACCACTTATAAATTCAGGGAAGGATTTTTGAGGAAAGAAAAGGTGAGTTGGATTAAAATTAATTTTCCCTAAACTTTTTTTTATATATAAAATGTGAGTATCCAAATGATCAGCTTCTATTTCAGAATCCACTTGGAGTTGTTTGTCTATCTTGTTTGGATATTCTTTGGAGTACTAAATTGATATTCTTCCCCTCCTCCCCCCCACTCCTGGAAACTTGGTAACTGGGGCAGGTCTACACTATGGCGGTAAGTCGACCTAAGTTATGCAACTCCAGCTATGTGAATGACGTAGCTGATGTCGACATCTCTTAGGTGGACTTATTGCGCTGGGTCGACAGGAGAAACCCTCCTGTCGACTTACCTTACGCTTCTCATTCCAGTGGAGTACTGGAGTTGATGGGAGAGCGATCTGCGATCGATTTTTAGCGGGTCTTCACTAGACCTGCTAAATTGACACCCCCCCCCCCCCCCCAGTGGATCGATCGCCGCAGCATCACTCCACAGTAAGTGTAGACATAGTCTGAGACTTTTGGTTAGCTGTAGGTTAGCTATGGCCTCTGACCTTGCCTCTCTTCTGAAATCTTAGTTTGGGCGATCCTTTCTGCAGCTCAACTAAGCTGATTTTCCATCTATAAGTGGGGAAGCTGGTTGAAGACTGTTTTGTGTGTCCTTTCAAACAATTGGCTAACTAAATTCTATTGTATGAATGTGTTCTTTTTCAGTACATTACTTAAGGATCCAAGCCAAATATTCACCTTATAAACCATCTGATTCATACACATTGGAGTGCTATATTGACAAGCAGCATACAGAACAATGCATATTCATGTTTACATCCGTAGATGCACTGGGATATGTTACAGGCAATCCTTGTGCATAAAAGGCAGACTGAACTCCCATCAATCTTTACCCATGCTAGAAGCTGGGACTGGATGATGGAGTGAATCACTCAAAAAATTGCCCTGTTCTGTTCACTACCTCCGATGCATCTGGCACCAGCCACTGCTGGAAGACAGGATACTGGGCTAGATGGACCATTGGTCTGACCCAGTATGGCCATTCCATGTTCTTAAATTGGGTATCTGAAATATGTTCCTGTTTGTTTATAAGCTTGCTTAACTGTGCAACTTTTGTTTTTAAAATACTCAAATGAGTGGTAGCACTCTGCAAAGTCATGTGCTACAGCAGTAGTAATTAATGGAGAATTTTTGGGGTACCCTGAACTGGTAGGATCTCCCATCGGTATTAGTGTAATTTTGATAGGGCACAGTCTGACACAGTTAGGAGTATCCATGTTGTAATAACTTCATAGGGTGCACAGGACAACGCTGTTGTAGCACCTGATGAAGTCTCATGTTACGGTTTATAGAATCATGTCAGGAGTCATGAGTATTGTAAGGCTCAGTAACAAATAGGGTACCTCAGTATTATTATGGCATCCTAAAGCCCCTATTTGAATTGTCTCAGCATAATCTAAGATGTATCTCCATTTCTTGTTTTATAACCATGGTGTCTAATCCATATTACAAATTATTAAACGTGCCAGACAAATGATCTGGATTCAAATGATTCAAATGATCTAGTCACGTAGATAACGCTGCAAAGGCAGTACATTACTTCTCTGAGGGAACAGGGCATGCTTCTCACATCACTAAACAATGACAGTCCTGACCATTCCTTTCTAATATCTCTGATAAATACCCATGCTTGCTAGATGGAAAAAGAAAATGAACAGGGCATGCTTCTCACATCACTAAACAATGACAGTCCTGACCATTCCTTTCTAATATCTCTGATAAATACCCATGCTTGCTAGATGGAAAAAGAAAATGACTGAAAGATCAATTTTCAGAATACAGAATCATTCTGAACTATAAACTTGTATTATAATACAAATGTACAATTGCTTCACTATAAACAGCAAACAGATGTCACTGCCATGTAAAATTCCTATTGCTATTTTATAATTCGATGTTAGAAATTCTTGTTTAAAATTCTTTAAAATAATCTTAAAATCTGGCTGCCAAAGATTACAGCATGAATTGTTGATCAGTATAATTAGGCTTTTTTAATATTCGATTTCTTTATTGGTTATAAAATTAATACCTCCCAGTTAAAGTAAAATAAATCCTGTATTAAAATGTATGATGTGGCCTTTTTCCTGTGTGCAACTAGCAGTTTAGAAAGCCTCTTCATGGCAACATGTTCTTACATTTCAGTAATTCATGTATTTCTACCCACATAGTAAACTTGTTAAATAGTTGATATTTGTTAAAATGGGTTACAATTGGTATGATTTATATGGATTCTTTAGAAAGTGCTAATCTATCGTGTTTCTTGCTGAAAGTTGATTTTTTTAAAAAGAATTGAATGTCCCCACTTAAATTATACTTTGATGTTCAAAGTAAACAATTTTAATTTTTTTAATCTAAATGATCTTTCCAGAAGCTTCTACCTGAAACAAAATTCCCAGTCACATTTTATAATGTTTTGATAATTAATAGCATTAATGAACAGTTTGTTTTCAAGTCTAGCAAGTCAAGAAGTTACTTAAACAATCTCTAATATGCTTATCTTTTAATCATGTATGAACCCTTTGTAAACTACAATTGTGCTATTAATATAAAGGCTAACCAAATTCCATGTCAGCCAAAACTCATCTTAAATATAAATCTACACATTCAAAACAATAAAATTACTGTTTATTCACCATGTTAGTCAAAGTATTTTCAGTGGATAGTGCGTTAACAAACTTTGATTTGCTAGAATAGGTACTTTTCAGGTTTTAAGAGTGCTTCTTTCTAATGAGGGTATTAAAGCTGCTGCTTTTGTATGACCCATGTGCCTTCTAAGGGGTAAACTCCCTGCCTGCACTGGTGTGCAGTTATTCACACAAGTAGTCCAACTGATATTAATGGGGCTGCTTGAGCAACTTCTCATCAGTATTGTGAACGAAGGGGTTCACAACAGTTGCCAACTTTCACACGGTAAATAAGCACCCCGACAAAAATCAAGTTAATCCCAAACAAGGCCAAAACAAGCCAATCCCTGAGAACCACAACACTCTGTTCCCCTGTCCCCTGAGAACCACAACACTCTGTCCCCCCGGCATGCAGTCTGGGACTGTGGTGGGCCCACTGTGCACCCCTCTCTCCCCCTCTTGCCCCTGCTTGCTGATCAAAAAAAAAAAGCAACAAGCTACAAGCCAAAAACTAGCCAACAATCAACTCACAAGCCAATTCAGCCAAAAACAAGCCCAATTTCGATGTGTTTTTCGCGGGTTTGGCATGTCTGGTTCACAGCCTAGCTATGAGTGAATAAAAGAACAGATTTAAGTGTTTGTACTCTACTGTACTAGTATTTTTTCTGGTCCCAAGTTTGACAGTTTAGTATATATTTATATTTTTTGACCAGAATTTTCCAACTTGGATAAGCACTTAAAGGTAAATAAATAAGTTCCCTGCTTTTCAGAGAGGCTGAGCTTCTGCTGACTTTGGAAAAGTTGGCATACATTGCATGATTTCCTTTAGCCTTGCAAAATTGACATGAAAATGTACCAGTCTGCGCACAATTCACACTCACCTACTCTTTGCTATGATGCTAAATGACTAAAAAACCCTACAGTATTACCTGTTAAAAGCATTTTGTCCTTGGCAAGTAAAATTTTGCAAAGCTGATTACTTATTATTTATAGCAGCATGGCCGCTTTAGTAAGAAGTCTTGTGCATTATTACATACCATATAGTGAAAATTAAAATAATAAAAATATGAGCCAATAGAGGTTTTTTCCACTGTTGTGACCTAGAAGTAACAATTTTTTCCTCTTAATAGGAACAGTCAGGCATTGCCACAGAAACCTGAACTGTGCTAAGTGGAGACATACAATAACACGGCAAGGGAGCATCGGTTTGTTTTTTGACAACTTTATCAGGAATTAAAATGGGAGAAATGAACTAACACTAACTGTCTTGATAAAATAACAATTTTTCAGTAGTGGCATGCTGCAGAACTTTTTTACAGTTTTAATAATTGCTTTTAAATTACAGTATTCAATTGAAAAGTTTAGTATGGTACCTTTGGTTCTTTTTGCAAACAAGTCTCAAAGAAAAATTGAACGGAGTCTTATTTATTGAATACTTTTTCTCTAAGCATGATTTTATGAATAGAACTTGAGTTGTTATACCCAGAGGTTTATATGTTGAAAAGTTTATTGCTTACATAATAATAAAAAAAAAAAGGGGGCGGGGTGGGGAAAGTGCCTGAATTGTTTAATGATAGCATATTAGCTCAGGACTCTCCAAACAATGACTTCTTAGGTTGTGCAATAGAGTTTACAGCTCTTTTGAGTAATTTCCCTAGAACAATCTTTTGTCAATCTTTTGTATTTATTTTTGCTTTATATTTAGTTGGGTTTTTGACTTGACTTATATATGTATATATAAATTTGTAAATAAATTGTTAGAAAAGTTGTAACAATTTCCAACATTTGCTAAAAATGTGTAGTAATGCGTAGGTATGTCATCTATTACATAGCAGTAGCTTATAACTGCATTGAGATGCGTGGGTTAGTTAAAGGACTGGTTGACCTGTATGCAGAAATATTCTGGCTCATCACTTTCCATATATATCATTTCTTGATTAGCAACACATTGTCTTATCTTCTGCTACAAATGACTGAGTGGCTTACTTGATTCTAAAAGTGGGCTTAAAGATATGTAAAAAATTTAGATAAGAGCAGCATATTCTCTAACAAAGCTGTTTATAACTGAAACTGTTTAAGGCAAAAAGCTTGTAATTTTTTTTATTAAAATCCCAATTATTCTCCATAGTTTACCACTCCTCAATATTGTTATGCTTTATGCAAAAATCAGGCAGGCCGATATACATAATATGCTGAGGCCTAAAGCAATATTGTGTTCATTTCCCATTTATAGTTTGAGCCTTAATGTAGATATGATAGGGTTGTTTGTTTTAAAGATTTATTTCAGACTTCTTATTACAAGTACACTAAAGGTAAAAACAAGTAACTTTTCCAGGAAAAACTTTCTAATTTAATTTTAAGAAGAAAGTTATTGTCATCCAGTCTTGTGCATTTTAGTAATCGCCAACGTGATAGTACCCATAAAATTACATGTTAGAATCTCATCTATGGAATGTATTCAGCAAGCTGGCGCATTCAATAGGCTTGTGAAAATACAAAGGAAAACACTCAACTTTTGGGAAGATCAAGATATAAACTATATATACTGCATGATTTTTCCAGAGTACCTTTAATAATAGGAGTATTTGACTTATTGAAACCCCTAAGCCATAGTTCAAGGGACTGTAAAATGTTGTTACACTGAAATCTGCCTAAAAACTTTGACATACGCTTCGGTACACAGTTTAGTCCTCATGTAGGATAATGTGCTGTACTCATTAGTATAACTGTGATTCAACAACAGATAGACATGTCGTCTTCTGTGAATGTTTCCAAAAGCTAAGTACAGGATTTAGGTAATAATGTACATACACTGCTCCGTTGTTCAAAAATTAAACTAGTTTTTTCAGGAACTTATGGTGTGCATAAGCCAAACAGCAAAGTTAAGTTAGAAAGGTTTTCTTTTTCAAACCAATACAGCTAACAATTTACAGGTACAGTAAATATTTTAAATATGAGATTGGATAAAGTGACTCTGTCCAAATCTAGGCCCAGTTTGTGCTCAAACTGTCCAACAGGCATGCTGCTTCTGAATGTGGAAAAATACGTTTGAACAAACTTACACACAATAGAATGTAAACTGTTGAAGCTGCATTGCTTTATGGGGCAATACAGTGTTGTACTATTTCTGAAACATTTTCATTTTTTTCACAAAAGTCCTTCAGAAGAATTATATTTTGAGCCAAGTAGGAAAAAATGGTTACATGAGACAACTCCACCATATCTGATAAGGCAAATTGATACCATTGTGTGGGAGTATACAATATTGGTGTAGTCAGACAGTAAAGTTAATACATTTTATGCAAAAATTCCAACATTAGAAATATGAATGACTTCCCCAACTGACTAGTATGTTTTGCTGATTTTAGCTATGACACTGGGTAGGTTTAATTTCTTTTGTACTTCAGTCATACCTTGTTCCGTGCACGATTTTAAGAGACTGATGACCATTGATGGTAACACATTGCAAATGGCACATATTTTAGACTGTAGCCATTGTAACTTTATAAACTTTTCTAGACGGGGGATGTCAAACATTACTCATTCAGTCATTGTACTTCAATTTGCTTTGACATGCTTTTCTTAAGAGCTCACCACTTGCACAAATGATTGTTTACTAATAATTTAGCAATGCTAATTCAAGATTCCTCGACTGCATTCATTGAATAAATTGGGTGTATAGATATTTTAGCTTACAGGAATTTACTTGAATTCTAGGTCTTTTTAAAACAGCCTGACTTACTACTACATGTTGTTATCCAGTGTGATATCTACATTGAAGAGCATCTGCTGTCCTGCTAATTGGGGGAATGTTGCAGAGATGACTCCCTTCACATTGTGCAAAGACTTCATTACATATTGTGTGATATACACAGATGTACACACACACGCACAATTGGCTCACTTAGCACTGCACACTTAACTGATTTCTGTGTCAGACGAATACTATACAGTGATGTACCTGATGAGAATAATAGACTGAAATACCAAAAGGCAGCCCAGAAATAGAGGAAAGAGGAAGTCAGTGAGAGTTATAAGAAAAATGAGATCATAAAATTATTCTGTGCCTTTCTGTAATGTACTGCATTAAGGAAAATAACCTCTTGCTGTACAAAAACAAAATGTCATTTTCAAAATCAGTTTGAAATGTGGGTAGGAGACATTTGTGGATTACAGTAGCCACTTTTTGTTTTCCTATGCAAGTAATTCTCAGCCTCCATATTGTAGCTTAACTAAGAGGAAGCATAGGTATGTCCTTTTATTGGCAAAGCCAATTGACACTACTATTGTGAAGTGCTAGATGTTGAATATGTAATTATGTCTGACAGCCATTCTTTTTAGTTTTTCTTATTTATGTAGATCTTTGTTAAATTGCTTTCAATCATCTCGAAATGACTGTACTAGAATGATGCTTGTCATATTTCCAATAGTTGTATTTATAAATTGAAATGTTTAAATTATTCTTCACCACTATCCAAAAATGCAATGGTTAATACGATCAAAGTTCCATTTTTAAGTATGTAATTGCTTTGGCATATACATTTGACATTGCATGGCTAGAACCCTAATTTAATCTTTTGGAATTTTTTTACTTTGATGGTCAGACTCCCAAAGTTAAGAAAATTGTGAGAGTTACTGGAAAACTAGAGAGCTAACGCACTAGTAGAGCTCTGCCTTACCCTCTTCTGTTTGCTTAATTTTAACAACTTTTTCAAAATTTAACAATTTACCTTATGTAAAGGACTTGGTTATATCCAGGTTTTGAGACAAGAAGACTACCTCAATGCAGATGACTGATTTCTTTGGGGATTCACCTGAAGGCCCAGTCTGGACACTAACTGACTATACCTAGGTGCCATCGTCTCTTCCACCGCATCTGGATGAAACAGACATTCAGCTTCCTGTGTCTGAGCGTAGAGTTGCACAGATAATGAAAAGGTTGAAGGTCTTTGTGAAACTCGATAGAAAAGGAAGGCTTTTCAAAACTGGCTTTTCAGTCCATGGAAAAATGCATCTCCATCTTGACTCAGAAATGATGGACAGAGTGAGAGAGGCTTCAGTTAAGTGATTAAGATACCGGTGGTAAGTGATAAGGAGGACTTGGAAAATACACTTGGCTTTTTAGTATTGACCTCAGACGAAGAACAAAGCATACAATCCTTACTAAACTTTGCTTTACCTGCTGGAAGAATCTGCTTTTCCAAGGTCTTTAGAAACAGGACACACATTTTGCCTCTGTTTAAACTGCTGTTAGTGCCACCCTTGCCAAGCTGTCTGTATTTCTTGGTTAAAGGGGAAATCTTAAACTTTTTACACCTCCTAGTGCAGCAAAAATGTGCAAAAACTTAGTGCCTAGATATATGCACAGATCTCTTGCCTATGACATGACTTTATTCCACTGGTGCAGGTTAGGAAGATACTTGGTGCTTCAGCATCCCTGCAAAGAAAAGTACCATAAATATAATTTAAAAATAGCAACCGCAAGAACTATGAGTGCTTACCTATAACCCTCTTTATTAGACTTCTAGGAGTCAGTTAAATGTTAACCACTGTCCTATCTCAGTCTTGGCTAAGAGAGAATTTCAGTGATAAGGAGTTGACATAACCACTCTTATAACAAAGCCCTTCGCCTGTTTCTTGAATAAATACTTAAGTATGTGATTTAGCACAGACTTGTGCCTCCCTACTTTCTTCATATGCTTCCCCCCTGCCCCCTACACTATACAAGTTGTTGCTCTGAATCTTGTCTGAGTCATTTAAATCTCATAGTCTTGAAATGTTGGTGTAATATTCTGTAAATAATTTAGTTGCTAATCTTATTTTGTGACTGGTTTCTTTTTCTTGTGACTGTTTTTATTCTAGTTAATGGGGTTGGCAAAGGGCCCTCCCAGTGAGTTGCTGATTAAGTAAACAGTCCTTGGAACAACAAAAGCTTCTTTCCTTTGTTTAGCCATTATCAACAATTTTCCATCCAGCAAAGATGTGGCTAGCTGTCCATTGTTAAGAAATACATTTAAAGTAGACCCAATCTATACTGCAGTTCCTCTCCATTAAACCTTTTAAAATGCTTTTTTTAAGTTTAACATGATTGTTTCTGTTGGTGTGGTGGGGCATAGTATTTTTTTTAATCTTCACTGTTGCGAGTAAAACTTTCTAAAGTATGACTTAGTCTCTTGATTCACTATAATTGTGTTTAATAGTTTCCTGATCATTAACATATATATTGTCATTCAAGTATGCTTATGTTTGACTCTGTACAGATACTATGTTAATACAGAGATTGTTCTTACAAACTCTAAATAGATGTTTTCACAAATTTAATTTTTTAGAGTTGCAAATTGTTTTAATGAGTTGTTTTAGGAGCAGGAATTAATAATCATGTGTAGTTATTGAAGTAGTGTCCAGTTTTCCTTAGAAAAAATTCTGCTAGATGCTTTCTGTAAAAATGTAGTCCATAAAAATATTTGTGTACTAGTTTGCTTTTTTTCTTCAAGGCTTCATCCATTGCTCTTTTGTGAATGTAAAGTTTTAACATAGTTATAATTTTGGGTACGTTTCCTTTCTGGCTAATATGGGGTGTAGTAGCATTGCTTCTATTTCATATTTCTTGTCTTTACAGTGCCCACAAATGTTCTTGAATTCTTAGAACAATAATGTTTGGGTATTATGATGATGGATACAGTAGAAAACTCTAGGATAGGTTCTGAATATATCACTTATTCCATTCAAAAGATGTAGTTCTATATCCTTTTTGTTGCAAATCCTGGTTATTTGTACACCACTTATGGGGAGGCATGCATTTGCTGTGTGAGTACATTTCTGTTGAATATTTAAAACTGCTGTAACAAACTCAAGCCCATCTATGCTAGTTTACACACGTCACTTCACAGTTTTTAAAACCTCGATTTTTAACAAAATGGAAAGTAGTGTAATAAGTGACCTTAGAATCTAGGGATAGGGCTGAAGGATAGAATATTTTCAATTGCAGTCAGAAAGTCACTAACTTTCTATATTACTTTTGTCCTCTATAGCATCTTTCGGCTTAACAGAGTCAGATCTAATATTTCTGATCACATCTAAATTCACATTTGTATTGTTCCAATTTCTAAAATTTAAGAGATCACCTTGAGAAAAGTGTGTGCTCTGCACTCCAGTAGTCTGACAAGTGTGTGTGTATTTTTTTGTGATGCCATCCTTTTACATGACACTAAAATGTAAAAAAGTAACACTACCCAGAGTTTAGGCCCTGAAAGGCCCTTAAGAGGCATGGCTACTCTCCCTCTTGAAACTCAAAAGTCAAAAATTAAATGTTTTGCCTTTTTCTAACCAATTGCCGAGAAAGTTCGTTCATTCCCTAAAATTGCAAGGATCCAAATTAGTATTTATGAATCAGTCCTCCACACAGTGGTCAACGCTGGTTCTCCTCTTGTGAGATAACTCCCTTCTCTTCATGTGTCAGTGTATATATATATACCTGCATCAATACTTTTCACTCCATGTATCTGAAGAAGTGTTTTTTTAACCCACAAAAGCTTTTGCCCAAATAAATCTGTTAGTCTTTAAGGTGCCACCGGACTCCTTGTTGTTTTTTGAAGAGCACAAGTCTCCCTAAAAATCAACAAGAACAATTATGTGCTTTTGAAAATTGCATCCTACATATGGTTGAGCTTTTGTTTCCTGAGAAATACATCAGTCAAAAAAATCATTTTTATCTAAAATATATAATCACATCCCATACATCAGGGTAATGTGCATTTTAACAAATCCTTACATTTTTCTAAGCAAACAGTGTAGTTGTGAAGATTAATTTTCTTTTCCAAATGCCTTCTTTTCTAAAGATATCCTTATCTCTGATATATTATTCAATAATATATTAAGTGTATGTCATTCTTTTGGCAAAGTAAAGGGCTTAGAAAGCTATTTTGGGATATTATGATACCATCTTGAGGCCTTAACCATATCAGGTCCCTTTTGTAGTTGGCACTGCATGAACATACAACTAATGATGCTTCCAGCCACAAAGTGCCTACACTATAGAAAAAGCTTTTTTTCGCTTTCCAGGATGGGAGTATATTATCTCCATGCTTTAATCCTTGGGAAACTGGCTAATTCAAATACAGTAATTATTTTAGAGTGATTTTCCTTCAAGCTGGACAGAAGTTGCTAGTGTGCTTTGGCAGAAGGGAAGAGGTTTTCTGATTCTGAGAGGCTAGTTGGGAATTGTACATAAGAGTAAGCCAGTTTGAAAACTGGAAGACACTGTGGCATCTGTCTCCCTGCCAGCACTGATCCATCCCTGTAGAAACTGCTGAAGAAATGCTCCTCTTTCTAAGGTTACGTCTACAATACAGCCAGGATCAATGCTCTGATATTGATCCACCAGCGGTAGATTTAGCGGGTCTAGTGAAGACCTGCCAAGTCGACAGCAGATCGCTCTTCAGTCAACCCCTGTACTCTACCCCTGACGAGAAGAGTAAGGAAAGTGGACGGGAGAGTTTCTCCCGTTGACCCCCCACGGTGTAGATCCTGCGGTAACTTGACCTAAGGTATGTCAACTCCAGCTATGTGAATAATGTAGCTGGAATTGCGTAGCGTAGGTCGACTTACCGTGGTAGTGTAGACATAGCCTAATCAGGTATACCAATTTTTCCAGTACACCTTAAGCTCCTTAGAACCACAACTGGAGCAATTAACATTCTACAATGGAATCATCCTCATTCTTTTATCAAAACTAGTTCCATCAATTCTAAATATAGGTTGGCACATTATTTACTTATGATCTTGGACTCTTCTTAAATGGAGGCAGATGGGTTGTGTCAGAATAGACCTTTCCAGCACTACAGTTTCAGCAGTTGTATTTCCACACTTTCTGGTTATCCCACAGATTTAAAAAATATAGGAAAGCCATTATAAAAGGGGTGTTTGGTTATTTTAAAAAGACCTTAAACCTCAGTTCATATTGTGGAAATGTGATGAATTTAGTACATGAGACAGATGTAAATTGGACCTTGTGCAGACTTTGTATGGTTGTATTTGTATGTGAAGAGCCAGGCTGTGATGTGTTAGAGAATCCTCCACTCCCTGACTGGAAGAATGGCTACAAGAAATGTTCCAATGCCATTGCCTGGAGTGAAAAGTGAAACAATACCTTTCAGTTTACATCTCTACTCTGCTTTTGATTGAACTACGTTAATGGACGAGTTGGCTTGATTCTTCTTTTCAATGAAAGCTGACTCAACGAGATACTCTTCCTACCTTGCTCCTCTTACATTTCTATTCTGTCCCTATTGTGTGTTGGATTTGTTTTCTATTTTCCTTACAGATACGTCTAATAAAAACAGAAATCATTTAACATTATAAGCCATTCTGTGCACACTTTTTTCTTTTTTGGACATGTAATATATTTTTTTCAAAACATAAAATTCCAGTACTTTAAACAATAAGAGGAATACAGTTAAGTCTAAGCTGGTTCAGTTTAAACTGCTTGAGCATATGGAATCACTCTCCTACAGACATTGCGTTATAGTTGAACAAAAGTTAGTTCTAATAGACATACTGTATTACTAAAAAATTAAACCTAGGTATTTATAAAGCACAATGTGTGCGTGACATCGAAAACTGAAATCATGCCACTTGCCCTGTGTAGTTTATGTTCTGAGATCATCTAATTTTCTACATTAAAACACTTCACTCAAGTCTTGATTTCAAAAATATAGATTCTGATGGCCAAATAAATTGCATCAAAGCATTTTTTCTACTTATAGGCAATTCTGCCTCCACTGAGGTGTTTTTATAATTTCTGCTTTTTTGATACTTGAGAGCTATTTTTCAAACAGGAAAGAATATGCTCCACATGTTAAATCTATATCATTTTGGCTGCTAGCATTTTTCCATCGTCACAGCTAAATTAATGCTAGGGAGAGTTAAAGAAATAGTCTACAGCAGCCTTGGGCAGTTAAAGCTGCTCAGTAGTGCAAATATCTCTTTAGATTACATTTCCTACACCTTACCATTTAAAATTGATTCTGTAGTTCTTAATTTTTTTTCCCCCTCTTAGTGCGAGTCTGCTTCAGTTGATATGTATAGCTCTTCCAAAGACCCTTGAACTTCTACATACACTCTAACCTCGGAAAAACACCAGTTACCAAATAGGTAGGGAAGCTGAGACAGGCCACTTGGCCTCTTTCTGTCCAAACATGTTACTGTTCCTGAAATAGCATAATGAATCATTTTGATACTGTTTCATTGTGTCAACGTCACAAGTGTTCATTGTCTTCAAATGCAGACTTCAAATCCTTATACTTTAGTTGAAAGTAGGAACAATCAATCACTACATGAAAGTATTTTTTTAAATTAAATCTCTGTCTCTTATTACCTAGCCTTCTCTACTCTGTCAGTTACAGCAGCTTTGATGCCTTGTCGTCTTACTAATATCTGTGTCTCTTTTTTCCATAGCAACAAGATGGGTGAGGTATCTTTTATTGGACTAACTTCTATTGGTGAGAGAGACAAGCTTTTGAGTGCTACAGAGCTCAGGTCTTTTTGTCATGCGACTTCACTCCAGGTGGAATAGCTTTACTGAGGTGGTCTATACATTCTCATTCGAATCTGTATTAAAGAGCTGTTTCTATCTGGTCACCAAGAATAGATGCTTTACAGACCCTCTATGTTTCAACACCCCCTAAACCATACAGGGCTACAAACTAATAGAACGTCTCCTAGGAGCCTTGGAAAGTACTCATCTAGAGCAACAACTCTAGATTAAAAACAAGGAGTTGAGGGGCACCTTAAAGACTAACAGATTTATTTGCGCATAAGCTTTCCTGGGTAAAAAACCCACTTCAGATGCATGGAGTGAAAAGTACAGCTGCAGGCATATATACTAGCACACTTGTGGAGGTTTCAGTTCAATGTAGAGCTTTGAATTTGGGAGGTATTTGAAGTTTAGGTGTCAGAAATTGTTCAGGGGCGTGGAACCTCCGCTCTCCAAGGGGTTGTGCGTGTTGTTTATAGCCCACCCCGACTGTTTTCGCTGCCTGACGTTAAAACCAACCCCCAAACCTCAGTCAGTGGCTCTGAGGCCAGGGTATGGTCATCCCTGTGTTGTTTCTTTTTAGCAACAGCCTAGATCTGCCACTGCCTCCCCCTTTAACTGTCCCTAGGGGGAGGAGCAGCATCCTCAGCCTTCCCTGGGCGGACCCCGGGAGCTGAGCTTTCCTCACGCCTGCGCCTCTCGCCTCTGCCTCAGGAGGGTCACTAACCCCCTTCTCTCCTTCCTTTCGCCGCCGCCGCTGCTGCTGCTGCGGGCGGCGCGGGGCCGAGGCGGTGCAGCCGGGCTGTGGCGCGTTCTCGCGACACTTCCCGCCGAGCGGAGCCGCTGATTGCGGCGGCAGCGCCCAGCGTGGCGGCGCCTGGGGCGGGGAGGGGGGAACCCAGGTCTGGATTCACACTTGCCCCGCTGCACACGCGGAACCCAAGAGGGGGAGTCGCCGCCCCTAAGCAGCCGCCCGCCCGCTCGCCGAGCCTGGCTGCCCCCGGTGCAGGCAGCAGCGGGGGCTCAGGTCCTTTGCGGAAACTGCGTCTCACCCCCCCCTTCCCCCCCCAGGTCTCGTCCTATTTCTGCGGTTTGGATGCCGACGAGAGCAGAGGAGCCGCTAGCGAGAAGCAGCACCACGCAGCCCGGCTGCCTCACTCAGCATCCTCCGCTCCGCTTGGCTCCCACCCCCGACCCGTGGCTTTAAACGCGCTCCCGTCCCCGCGGCTTGTCCAGCCGTCTCAAAGTTTCAGCCTGTCCCCGCTGCCGGGCAGAGCCCGGCTCCACATCCATGGGTGAGTGTGAGCTCGGGCTGCGGCGAGGGGAGCTCCTGGGTGCGTCTCCTTTCCGCAGGACGCCCCCAGGACTGGGCGGGTGGGTGACCAGGGCGGGGTAGAGATCCGGGGCTGCTGTCTCCCGCCGGGCTGGAGGCTCCCCGGCTTCCCCGGGGCGCCTGCTGCCTTTCCTCGCCCCCCCGGCTCGCGAAGTGTTTTCCCGGGCTAGGTGGAGTGAAGGGGGGACGCGTGGCTGTGCAGCACCGGGGCCGGGGCGGCGAGCAGCGGGGAAGGGATGGGGACCCATCCCCTTGGGGCGGGCGGTGATTGCAAAGCTGGGTTGACACGTTTGCGATTTTTCCAGCTAATCAGCGGGCTTGTGTTTGCTGCGGGAGCCGCTGTCGGGCTGCCGGCCGGCAAGGGGGTGAAATGCAGCCTCGAGAGGCTGGCCCGTGAGGGAGAGCAGACCCGGGGGGGCCCGAGGCGCGCAGGCTGCACTTTTCCTGCCGAGGTGCTCGAGCAGGCGCGCTGATGAGGGCAGCGGCTGTTGCCTTCCTGCGAGGCAGGAAATCTGAGAGGCCTGCTCGAGGTTTGACATGTCCCAGGGTGTGCGGGCGGGGGCCGCACAGAGGCGAGGCGTTGCTTTCGCTGCCCTACGTTGCATCCCCGGAGCGGGGAGCCGAGCAGCCCCGTCAGGCTGTTGCCCAGGGTCGGTTCTGCAGCCCGCTGCGCGCTCTCCCTCCGCAGCCTGCCTTGTTAACCCTCAGAGCAGCTCGCGCTGCAGGGGCGGCTCGCGTGGATTTGGGGAAGAGGTTGTGTCTGGTTTGCGAGTCCTAGTGCATCCAGCCAGGCGACGGGCGCACGCCTGGCGTGGGGTGGGCTCAGTACCTGGCTAGCGAGGAGCGCGGCAGGGGGTGGAAGGCGAGACTTACCCATGCTGCTCAGTTTGTAGGTGTTGGGAAGAGCCCGAGGTATGGGGGTTGCTCGGATGCTCCCCTGCTGTGCCCGTAGAGCCCGGGGGGTGAATTGTCCCCTGTCATGCAAAAAGAAAAGGAGTACTAGTGGCACCTTAGAGACTAAGTAGCTCACGAAAGCTTACGCTCAAATAAATTGGTTAGTCTCTAAGGTGCCACAAGTCCTCCTTTTCTTTTTGCGAATACAGACTAACACGGCTGCTACTCTGAAACCTGTCCTGTTATGCTGAGCGTGGAGCTGAAGAGAGGCGGGGTGACAGCAGCGCCAGGCTCTGGCTGGCTTGGAGGCACACACATGGGCCACAGCCTGCTCGCTCCTGAACAGGGCCAGACGCTGTTGTATCCGTCCAGTATGTTTAGCGCTCTGTGTGTAACACACTCACGCGTCTGTAGATTGGGGAGGAATACATGAAAGAAGGCAACAAAAGAGAACCCTTGCCATGGTGTTTTATAGACTCCTGGTGTGTGCACACAAACTCTTGCATGTGCGGCTGTAACTAGACTTGGGGAAGTGGCTAAGTGTACTTTAAGAGCTAGCTTTTAAGTTTTCTCCCTTATACTGCCACCCCATTTTGTGTACAATGAAGGCAAAGAGCAGATAGAATGGTGTCAACATTAGGTCTCCTTTTGGGGTGTCTGTATCCTGTCAATTACAGTGAGCGGATATGGGCACTTACACCTGCAGGCATACTCCAGGTTTCGGTATCTATAGTGATATTTGGTCATTTGAAAATCACCACAGTGCTACTGCTACTTGACATGTTAGAGGGATATTTATGAAAATATACATAACTACTGTAATGCACAAAGATACACAAGATTAAGCACCAGCTTTTTGCTCTTGAACTTCAGTTAGTCCTGCGGTCCAAAATGAAGTGCATTCAGTCACAGGAACAGATTCGGTTGCTTTGATCTGAGCTCAGTTGCTGGTTGACAGTAGGCCAATATCCCAGAACACCTCACTTCATTGGTGTATTTTAGAAGACTATGTAGGATTAGATCATTGCTGTTAATGTTCAGAGAGCATTCATCTCCATTTCTGTATTCAGCGGTAAAGGGTTGCACTCCTCAATCTGCAATATGACTATAAGATGGTGCTGTGATTGAGATTTTTTTTTTTTTAAAAAAATGGCTAAGCAGAGCTGCATCTTGGGTGTTATGTCCATACCTCCAGTGTAATAAAGGAATTTGGACAAAAATACGTAACAAGAAATTAAGCACACTTTTTTTTTTATTAGATGGCTGTAATCAAATTACATGCTTCAGGGCTTCAGTCAGCCATCTGCAGGGGCCAGGGAGAGTTTCCATCCCTGTCCCCCATGTAGAATTGATGTATTCCTCTGAAGCATCAGAGATTGGCCAGGGAGGGAGGAGTATGGACACCCAGCGGGGTGGATCAGTGCTCTGAGGAGATACAGAGAATCCTCTTATTGATGCCTGGTTGGTGTATCTTGCTCACACTCTCAGAGTCTTACTGATTTCCCATCCCCAAATCTGGCAGGAATTTTTCTCCAGGTCAGGTTAGCAGAGACATTGAGAGGTGGTTGGGTTTTTTTTGCCTTTCTCTGCAATATGGGGTGTGGCTTGCCTGCTGGGTTCATCTGGGCATATCTTGGAAACCTTTGTTTTCTTTCTGTTCTTATTCATATAGTTTATTCTTTGCCATGTCCCTATTATGATAAAAAGTTAACTGCCACAGGACACTTCTGTCACTCTTGCTTAGACCCAGTGTTTTGCCCAGCCACTTGTCAAAAAAGGTACGTGTCACTCATATCTGAGATCAAGCTGCAATGAATAAGAATAAGCTCTTTCTCTGATGTAATGTACAAAGGTTAAAATATTTGGCATTCCCTTTTTGTGCATTCCCACACAGGAGGTTAAAAGAAGTGATAAGGCAACATGAAGTAACTTTCCTTTTTCATTGAGCTTTAGATTGTGATCTACAAGCCAGTCTGAAATGAAGGGAAACTGTTTTTCTGATAGGTTTGAGAGTGGTAGCTGCCCAAATAAATTTGTTAGTCTCTAAGGTTCCACAAAGACTCCTCGTTGTTTTTCTGATGAGTTTTCTGCCCGTCCATGATGGTTTGTTTGTTCATACATTTGTTTGCACGTGCATGCTCTCTCTCATATCTCATTTTGGTCATTTATATTACTAATGGTTCCTTTCTGAACTCTCAGTAACTCATTCAGACTCTTTTTTTTTTTATTTGGCCGGGGGAAGAGGGTTGGAGATATTTTGCAGTGCTGGTAATATCTTTACTTTTAATTTTATGAGTACCACTTAAAAAACAAAAACAGAAACAAACTATATCGGGAAGCACAGGTATTAACAGCTAGAATGAAGGTGAAATTTTTATGTATTTGTCAAAGATTCAAGATGAAAATGGGAGTTTTAAAAATTAAATTGACAATTTAAAGATTTTCTGCATATACTAAAGAACAGGTAAGCTCCATCCTTCAGAAAATGGCTTTGCACTTAGTGAAAATGTCTATATGGTAGAACCTCAGAGTTATGAACATCTTGGGAATGGACATTGTTCGTAACTCTGAAATCTTCATAACTGAACAAAATGCTATGGTGGTTCTTTTGAAAGTTTATAGCTGAACATTGACTTAATACAGCTCTGAAACTCTACTACACAGAAGAAAAATGCTGCTCTTAACCATCTTAATTTAAATGAAACAAGCACAGTTTCCTTACCTTGTCAAATCTTATTTTTTGAAACTTCCCTTTATTTTTTTAGTAGTTTACGTTTAACACAGTACTGTATTGTATTTGCTTTTTTGGGGGGGGGGGGTTTCTGCTGCTGCCTGATTGTGTACTTCCAGTTTCAAATGAGGTGTGTCGCTGACTGGTCAGTTTGTAACTCTGAGGTTCTACTGCATTTATATATGAATACATAAAATCCAAGCCTGTGAATCTTGTCTGTCAATTATTAAAAACAAACCTGAGTCTGACACTGATATGTTTTTTGAATCTTTTCTGTGTTTTGAAAATCTGTGTATGTTAGACACCGTCTTACATCCCTCTCTAATCTGTCCCAGGCTAGGCTCCTTAGTGTATGTATATGCGTCATTAAAGAAAACAGCCCCCCCCCCAACACTTCCCTCCATACACATTAAAAGAATGTTACGATCCTAAAGTGAAGTGCTGAAAAGTTATGAAATGACAGAATTAAGGTTCTTCAAGTGGATGGTACATGTTCATTCCACTTTAGGCATGTGCTCACTCAGTGCACGGAAGCTATGGAAAAAAAAATCTCCAGGGTGGAACATGCACCCTCCACATGCTCATGCTGATAGCCAATGGTATGAAGAGGTCGGGATGCCCCCACCTCTCCCTCAGTTCCTTCTCCCGACCTGTGATAGGTAGACAGAGCCTGTGTGCCTCATCACTCTCCTTTTCTCTTGGTGAGAGCTTCTCTTTAAATAATTAGATTAGTAGTTAGTGTTAGTTTAGAAGTATTGTTTTTATATTTGTTTGTTTTTGCATATTTGGATGTAATGGTGTCATCGACACCAAGTAGTGGGGCATGCCCAAGTTCCGAAGGTTTAAGTAGTGTCTGCCTGTAATAAGTCTATGCCAGTCAGTGACCCTCAAGCCCATTGTTTAAAGTGTTTGGAAGGGGGCACCTTTTGAGAGAACTGTCTGATCTCCAGGGGATTTAAGACTAGGACCAAGAAATCTGGAGAGGTGAGGCTTTGACACCTGTTGATGGAAGTAGCTTTACATCCTTCCTCAGAACCCAGCCACTCAGTATAGGGAGCTATGGACTCTACTTCATCTCAGAGTGCACCTTTGGAAATTGCACGCTCTCTTTCTCTCCCTCCCCACTTCCCCCCCATTGGAGGGATTCAGAAAGGAGGCATCATTCTTCTTCGAGTGCTTGCTCAGGTCCATTCCTTATTAGGTGTGTGTGCTTGCCACATGAACCGGTACCGAAAGCTTTTCCTTCAGTGGTATCTGTAGGGCAGGGATGGGCAAACTATGGCCCATGGGCTGCATCCGGCCCGTGAGCCGTTTTAAGCCAGCCCCTGAGCTCCGGCTGGGGTGCTGGGTGAGGGGGCCGGACCATGTGGTTCGCTTAAAATGGCTCGCACCACGTGGCTCGGCCCCGCTCTGGCCGGGGTGCTGGGTCGGGGGCCACACCATGTGGCTCCTGGAAGCCATAGCATCGCCCTACTCTGGCTCCTACGTGCTCCAATGACCCCCTCCGGTGCTCCAGTGGTAGCTGCAGGGGGGTGCCTCTGGATGGGGCAGCGTGCAGAGCCGCCTGGCCACGCCTCTGCCTAGGAGCCAGAGAAGGGACATGCCGCTGCTTCCGGGAGCTGCTTGCGGTAAGTGCTGCTCAGAGCCTGCACCCCTGAGCCTCTCCCAACCCCCTCCCACAGCCCTGATCCCCCTCCTGCTCTCCAAACCCCTCAGTCCCAGACCAGAGCACCCTGCTACACCCCAGACTCCTCAGCCCCACCCCAGAGCCTGCACCCCCAACCAGAGCCCTCACCCCCTCCTGCACCCCAACTCCAATTTTGTGAACGTTCATGGCCCACCATACAATTTCTATTCCCCGATGTGGCCCTTGGGCCAAAAAGTTTGCCTCACCCGCTGTAGGGGACCGGCTCTGGTGCCCTCTGGAGTGGCGTGCACATGCCGTGGTATAAGGGGCGCTGCTGGTTCCCCCCACCCTCATTCCTTCTTGCCCCCAGTGACGGTGTTAAAACTTCTGCTAGCTTTTTCACTGCATTCAGTGTTATGAACTTTTCTTGTAAAATAGTTAATAGTTATCTCTTAGTGTGTTAGTGCATTTTACTTGGTTAGTCCCAATGGGACTCAGCCTAGGGACGGGGCATGCCCCGGTCCCCAGGCTTTAAGCCCTGCGATTGCTGCAAAAAACTGATACCCATCAGCAATCTGCATAACATTTGTCTAAGGTGTCTGGGCAAGTCGCGTATAAGCGACAAGTACTGTATCTGCACGTCCTTCAAACCTTGGACTAAGAAGGAGCGAGACATCCGTCTCAAGGCGCTCCTAATGGAGTCGGCTCCAACTCCGGCACTGGAGCAGTTGAGGTCCGATTCTGCCCCGAGCACCGCAGCGTCGGTGTGGAGTGCCCCACTGACACCGTTGACAGACCGGTGCTGATCCCCTTCCCCGGCACCTTCCATGCAGCAAAAGAAGACCGGGAGAGGACTATCTTCTACATTCAGCAAGGGGGAAGGAGAGGGCAGGAGAGGAGCCAGGCCTGAGGAGGGCAGCTCGGTACCTCCAGCCGGGAGTACCCTGCGCCTGAGGCATGGTGAACACCATAAAACATTTGTCAAAGTCTGGGTTTACCAGCACGGGGCCCTAGACCGGATCCTCCTCAGTGCGCAGAGAGCCCTTTGTCACTGCCTGGTCCAGATCACCTTGTCTGGCCTACCCTTATCATATAGCTCAGTGATGGGGGCTGACAGGGAGCTAAAGTGGGGCAGAAACCTCTGGTAGTGCCCCACCTTCCCAATAAAGGCCTGGACATGTTTCTTAGTCTGGGGAGCAGGCCAATCTCTGATCACCTCCACCTTGGCTGGTTCTGGCTTTAGGTAGCCGTTTCCTGCCTTGTGGCCCAAGTACAGCACCTCTGCCATCCCCACCTTGCACTTCCCAGCATTTATAGTCAGTTTTGCCTCCCAGAGTCAACCCTTCCCCCTCCTCACCTGGGACACATGTTCCTCCACAGTCTGGCTAAAGACACACATCATCAATATACGCTAGGATAAAATTCTCCATCCCCCTCAGTAACTGATTCCCTGGATGCTGGCGGGTGACCGGTGCCTCCTTGAGGCTGAAAGGTAGGATCAGAAATTCGTATAGCCCCAAAGGGGTGACAAAAGCAAGTTTTAACCTGGTATCTGGATCCACAAGCATCTGCCGGTAGCCTTTGGTGAGATCCCTGGTAGTGAAGTATCGAGTTCCCCCCAAAAACTTGTCTAGGATCTCGTCAGGCCCAGGCATGGGGCAGGCACCAGACATGGTGATGTCATTGAGCTTCCAATAGTCCACGCAGAATCGGATCCACCTGTCTTTTTTGTGGACCAGCACCACAGATGAGGCTCAGCGGCTGGTGGACGGCTGAATCACTTGTAAAGCCAGCATGTCTCTGTCCTCTCTTCCCAGGCTGGCTTTGGGCTGTTTTCCCAGGGGGACACCTGACAGGTCGGGTGGCTCCTGTCCCCACCCAGTGAACAGCCAAGTCAGTGAGCCCAGGCCAGCTGGAAAACAGCTGCTGGTAGGAACTCAGCACCACTCTGATCTCTGCCTGCCGGGCAGGGATTAGCTGGGCCTAGAGAAGAATTGATTCCAGCCAGAGGCCAGCTTCTGTCTCAGGGAAGAGATCCACCAGGGGATCATCCCCCTTCTCCCACAGCCCACACTCAGCCAGTACCATCCTCTCCCTTCATCATTCATCATGTTGACATGGTACCCTCGGTGGCTCAGGTTGGATAGTTTCACCACATGTTTCACCTCATTCAGCTGTGTGATGACCTTAAAGGGCCTGTCCCAGGCAGCTTGTAGCTTATTCTTCCTCACTGGGATGAGAAACACCACCTGGTCCCCTGTGACATAGGCTGAGCGGTCGTACCATATTTCTGCTTCCCTTGGGCCCTGGCTAGGTTCTCCCTGGCCAGACCCATGAGCTCAGTGAGCTTTTCCTAGAAGTCAGTACATACTCCATCGCTGATTCTCCATCGGGAGAGGCCTTCCCCTCCCATTCGTCCCTTACCAAGTCCAGGTGACTCTCCTCCCATACAGCAACTGAAAAGGAGAGAACCCCATGGATTCCTGGGGCTCTTCCCTTTATGCGAACAGCAGGTGCGTTAAATACTTGTCTCAGTCCTGCAGATGCTGGCCCATGAAAGTCTTCAGCATTGTCTTCAGGGTCCCATTAAATCTCTCCACCAGCCCACTGGCCTGAGGGTGATATGTTGAGGCCCAGGTGTGCTGGACCCCACACTTCTCCCAAAAGCACCAGAGCAGGACTGATATGAAATTGGATCCGTGGTCTCTTAAGGAGCTCCCAGCAGATGAAAATGGTCAGCAGTGCCTCTGCCACAGTGTCTGCCTCGATAGAGGACAGAGCCACTGCCTTTGGGTAATGGGTTGCAAAATCTACCACCACTAGAATGTATTTCTTTTCTGCCAGGGTTGCCTTGCTGAGGGGCCCCATTATGTCCATGGCCACCTTCTGAAAAGGCTCCTCTATGATGGGCAGGCATCTCAAGGCTGCTTTCCCTTTGTCCCGGGCCTTCCCCACCCTCTGGCAGGGGTCCCAGGACATGCAGTATTGCTGGATGTTATTGAAGACTCCGGGCCAGTAAAAATTCTGTAGCAGCCTCTGCCTGGGGCACAGGATTCCCTGGTGTCCTGAGAGAGGGACATTGCGGGCCGGGTACAGTAGCCTGTGGCAGTATTTCTGGGGGACCACTAGCTGTCTCCTGATCCCCCACAGTTCCACTTCCCCTAGGGAAGCCCATTCCCGGTACAGGAATCTCTTCTCCTACAGGAATCTTTCCCAGCAGCCTTCCTCAAGGGGTTTCGCCACGCTGTGGCCAGCAAGTTCCCTCAGCTTCTCTAAGGAGGGGTCCTTCTGCAGCTTGGTCTGGAATTCAGCAGCTGGAGAGGGGAGTGAAACCAGTTCCCTCTCGCTGCCTATGGTCACAGCCCTCCAGACTGGAATGCTAAGATTCGGGCTCTCTTGGTGAAGAGCCACCATTTTCATTTTGGTCACCCTCTGACGAGGCATCTCCGTCACCAGCAGTGCCCTTTTAGCTGCTTCCCCCTTCCCTGGGGCCTCCTGCACCTTTGGACAAGGCAGCCCTGGTTGGCAGCCACCCTGCCCTGGCTGTGGTTCTCCACACTCAGTCGGGGATCTCCGATACCCACGGGCTCAGCTTCACCCCTGCTGTCCCAGTGAGGGCAGGCAGCGAGCCTGCTGCTTTGGTCACAATGTCTTCAGAGCCAGTGTGAGCCGCAGGGGGGCGGGGAGCATCTCTCTGTCCCACTCAGCTCCAGGGTTACAGAAAGGGAGGGCACCTGAGCTTAGCAACTCCTCCTCCCTGCCAGCCAGGACATTTGCATTTACGCTGACCACATCAGTCTCAGCCGATTGGTTCCCTGAATTCAAACTTGAATCCTTGGCCATTACAGGAGCAGGGCCTAGATCCTGTCCCAAAGAGACAGTGATCCCTCCATCATCCACGTCAAAGCTGATATCTTGGAGACCCCCATCTACTAGCCAGCCCTACCCCTCTGGTGTCTGTACAAGAATCTGAGCCATAGGCAGGGCGAGTGGCTTCATCCCTCGGACCTTCACCCAGATCACACAGCCCTGCAGCATCTGGTGAGGCTGCACCACCTGGGGCCTGACAGCAGTTCTCTCTGTCCCAGGATCTCACCACCCCAGGAATGTCTCCCCGTTGTCCACCACCTTCCACTCCCACTGGAGATCCAAGGGGCCTGAGCCCAGGAGAGTACACGCAGACATATATGCTAGGGCCAGGAATGGGAGCCTGTCTGCCACCCTGTCCATCTGGCTAAACAGCTCTGGCCTTGAGACCCAGAAAGGGGGCTAGACACCGGAGCCTTTCCGTGGGGTCAGCCAGGTTCCAATTGCCCGCCTTCCCAAAGGCCACGAGACAGATATCTACATCTCCTCCCTCCTTAATCTGGGGCAGCAACTTAGTGTTGAGATTCCCTGCAGAACTGGCAACCCGTGGTCCATCCCCATTCACCCCTGGACAGGTCCCTCTGCCTCTCAGCTCAGCCATCCCAGTTCATGCTGCTGCTGTCTCTCCTGCTGTTCTGCCTCATGCCTTCCCTGTCTCTCATGATCCTCTGATTCCTTCAATCTTAGTTCCAATTCCATCCGTCTCAGGTCCACCGACAGGGAACCTGGTAGAGACCCCCTGCTGGTTGGGAACATGGGCCTCGGGGATGCCCGGTTGTTCCCAGACTCGTGGCCCCAGCTAGGTCAGGAACCAGCTCCTTAGAGCAATCATCCTCTTCCAACTGAGAAATTAAGCTCTACAATATACTTTTTACAGAGATGGTTATAGGTAAGCCTATGTTTTAGTCATGGGTATTTTTAGTAACACCCTCCTCCCAGGTAAGCGCCCCCCGCAAACCTCTTCCCCTAGCCCTCAGCCCCCTCCCACACACCAAACTGCTGCTGCTGGTCCAGGGGCTGCCTGGCTTGGACAGCCCCTAGGTCAGCACCAGCTGCTGCGGAGGTCACGGGAAGTCATGGAATCTTTGATCTCCATGACAGACTCGCAGCCTTAGTTATAGGCCATCTCTTCGCTGTTTCTAAGTTGTCACAGACTCTCAGGTCTCTGCTCTCTTGGCTCCCCAAGGTCCCTAGGAAGAATTCCCTTCAGTGTGACAGTCCTCCTCGGGGGTCACAATCTCTCTCAGGGTGGGGGGGAAGCCATGAGCTGCTCTGCCTCCTGGAACCGCACCTCACTCAGCCTTCAGCATGCCTGTGTCTCGCTAATCCCCCTTTGTTTTACTGCTCCCCAGTCACTTAGTGCACCCTGTGGATGGAGCATCCTGTAGTTGATTCCCCCCCACTCCTCCGCCATGAGCTATCACGGAGTCACAGGGCCAATGCTCTGGAACAGCTCCGAGTAAAGCCAATCAGGACTCTGGTTTAACATGCCTCCTCTCTTGGAACTGTTGCCAGGGCAAGAAGCCTACATGACTTTGGTCTTTCTGGGTCTAACCTCAGAGCATTCAGCACCCCTGTTCTCACTCTGCACTTCCCTCATCAAGTCTGCCTGGATGGGATGAAGTCAAAGGACCCTGCACCCCAACTTCGCAGTCATCCGTGCCTCTCAGCCAGCGTGTAAAACAGAAGGGTTTATTAGTCAACAGGAACACCATGTAGAAAGAACACAGCTTGCTAGCACAGAAATCAGGAACATACAGTAAAGTCCATCTTGGCGGGGGGAGGGGAGCCCAGAGCACTGGCTTTCCCCTGGGCCCCAAGGCATCCGAGACAGACTTGCTTCCAGTTGCCTGGCCCCTGCCTTGCCCGTTGCTCCTCCTCCGGTCTTTCCTCTTGCTTCCCAGTCAGTGTCACCTGATTGCATCTCCCTCCTGGTTCTCAGGTTATGAAGGGCATCGTCCATCGCTTAGGTGCAGGCAGCTGGAGCCGCCTCACCTGCCCCTGAGGGTCTCAGCAAAAGTCACACATCCTTATTCCCACCACCTAAGCACTGGTGTAATACACAGGAAACTGAGGTACACACAGTATTCATGCAAAACAGTAAGATTCACATAGGCTCATAATAAGGAGGAAAACCCAACTTTGTCACAGTCCTATTAATGGGAAGTGTGAGCAACCTTCACTACCTGCACCACTTAGAGTATTTTTATATTAAAATCTCCCATAACATTTTTTAAAGCTTTGTCTGCTTTCTAATTTCTAGTACTGTTTTCTTCTTAACTAGAACTCTGTCTTACTTCCATTGAAGTCATTGTGAGATTGAATGTTGACAGGTCCGGCTGAACTAGAGCTGTTCAAAAACATATTTCTAGTTGTTTGGTACATTGCATTTGGTACACCATTTGTGAACTCCTTTCATTGCATGAGTTCATCATGTGACATTTTCATAAATTGTAGTAAGTATGCTAATGTACTAAAGGTTAAGTTAATAGATCTACTGGAAATATTACACAAAAGCTGCAAAATAACTGGCTTCTCTTTCCTCCCAGAAGTCAGGAAATTACAAAACTTCTCACAAAAGCCTGTTCCAGGTTGCGTGCCTTCAGATTATATTTTAAACAATACAAGGCATACCTAGGAATTCTGAAATTAGGATATAAAATTGTGCAATTTTAGCTAATCGTTTGGGACCACGTACATCGTATTTTGAGAATGATTTCTAATTGCATAACTCTTTTTAATGCCAAGATGTACCCTCCATGAGTATCACTTTGCTTCGCTTCTCCTTCCCTTCCTCCACTGTTATCATAGGGTTGTGTATTAACTGTTGCTTCAAATTCATTAAGTGAGGAAGAGGAGGATAATTTGCAAATATGCTGGGAGTAAAACAACTGTTGGGTGGGTGGAGGGAGGGAGAAATTAGAGATTTCTATTGTCCCTATGGCCGTTTTTTGATCATTGTTTACTATATATGGGTTTTTATAGAGATCCTATCACTATGTGTCTAAAATCTGAACCAAGAAAAGGTATTTTGGGGGGAATATGAAAGCAGGCTTTGTGCAATCCATACTGTGAATGTCCTATTAAAAAAAGCAGTACAGTACTGGCTGGGGGAGAGGGAAATCAGATAATTGCTTCAACTTGTGTGAAAGTAATTGGTGAGTGTCTGCTTCGTATCCAGCGGGAAAAAGTTAAAAGCTTTAAGTTTGTGAATGTGTGAGAGAGAATATACAATATTGCAGTTTGGTAGTCATGAATTTTATTAGTAAATACTGAATGTGTGTTCTCTTTCCTCCTATGAATGATAACAGATGGGGATTTGTGGAAATTGAAGTCTTGGGAATTCAAGTAGCAGTAGCTACCTAAAGTCTGTAAGGCAAAACAAATATTGGTGTCTCAACTTTTCTTCCCTTCAAACCTGAGTTTGACTTGGTAAAAGAAATGCCCATGATGATGAAATAAGATGACCATGTATTTCTGACGAATAGTTTGTAAAGCAGTTCCTTTTCCACTGTGTCACTTAGAACTTGTGCTTCTGTTAATATCTGTTTTATGATGAGGAAATATCGATCAGAAATCATTGCTATGCTAAAATTCCTTTCTCTAGGTACAGGGAAGACATAAAATAGAAAACTGCTATTTCATTTGAGAAATAATTCCTGGTCTCCACTTATCTATAATCTCCGTGTAGAAAACTGCATTTTGAGCTCCTCTGAATTTTACTAGAAATATTTCAAATAAGAGAGAAAATGCTGGCATTTTTTTCTTTCCCTTCTGTTATATCCTTCTCACTCTGTCCTCCACTGTTCACCAAATTTACTTCTGGTGGAGTGGTTTCAACGTTAGTTGCAGTATAGCTGTGTCTAATTAGATCAGTCCTAGTATATGTCGGGGTATGTCTACACTACGAAATTAGGTCGAATTTATAGAAGTCGTTTTTTTAGAAATCGTTTTTATATATTCGAGTGTGTGTGTCCCCACAGAAAATGCTCTAAATGCATTAAGTGCATTAACTCGGCGGAGTGCTTCCACAGTACTGAGGCAAGCGTCGACTTCCGGAGTGTTGCACTGTGGGTAGCTATCCCACAGTTCCCGCAGTCTCCGCTGCCCATTGGAATTCTGGGTTGAGATCCCAATGCTTGATGGGGCTAAAACATTGTCGTGGGTGGTTCTGGGTACATATCGTCAGGCCCCCTTTCCCTCCCTCCCTCCCTCCGTGAAAGCAGCAGCAGACAATCGTTTCGCGCCTTTTTTCTTGAGTTACCTGTGCAGACGCCATACCACGGCAAGCATGAAGCCCGCTCAGGTAACCGTCACCGTATGTCTCCCGGGTGCTGGCAGACGTGGTACTGCATTGCTACACAGCAGCAGCAACCCCTTGCCTTGTGGCAGCAGACGGTACAATAGGACTGGTAGCCGTCATCATCATGTCCGAGGTGCGCCTGGCCACGTTGGCCAGGAGCGCCTGGGCAGACATGGGCGCAGGGACTAAATTTAGAGTGACTTGACCAGGTCATTCTCTTTAGTCCTGCAGTCAGTCCTATTGAACCATCTTATGGTGAGCAGGCAGGTGATACGGATTGCTAGCAGTCCTACTGTACCATCTTCTGCCAGGCAGGCAAGAGATGAGGATGGCTAGCAGTCCTACTGCACTATCTTCTGCCGAGCAGCCATGAGATGTGGATGGCTTGCAGTCCTTCTGCACCGTCTGCTGCCAGCCAAAGATGTAAAAGATAGATGGAGTGGATCAAAACAAGAAATAGACCAGATTTGTTTTGTACTCATTTGCTTCCCCCCTGCCCCCCTGTCTAGGGGACTCATTCCTCTAGGTCACACTGCAGTCACTCGCAGAGAAGGTGCAGTGAGGTAAATCTAGCCATGTATCAATCAGAGGCCAGACCAACCTGCTTGTTCCAACAAGAACAATTACTTAGGTGCACCATTTCTTATTGGAACCCTCCATGAAGTCCTGCCTGAAATACTCCTTGATGTAAAGCCACCCCCTTTGTTGATTTTAATTCCCTGTAAGCCAACCCTGTAAGCCATGTCGTCAGTTGCCCCTCCCTCCGTCAGAGCAACGGCAGACAATCGTTCCACGCCTTTTTTCTGTGCGGATGCCATACCAAGGCAAGCATGGAGGCCGCTCAGCTCACTTTGGCAATTAGGAGCACATTAAACACCACACGCATTATCCAGCAGTATATGCAGCAACAGAACCTGGCAGAGCGATACTGGGCGAGGAGGCGACGTCAGCGCGGTCACGTGAGTGATCAGGACATGGACACAGATTTTCTGTGAAAGCATGGGCCCTGCCAATGCATGCATCATGGTGCTAATGGGGCAGGTTCATGCGGTGGAACGCCAATTCTGGGCTCGGGAAACAAGCACAGACTGGTGGGACCGCATAGTGTTGCAGGTCTGGGACGATTCCCAGTGGCTGCGAAACTTTCGCATGCATAAGGGCACTTTCATGGAACTTTGTGACTTGCTTTCCCCTGCCCTGAAGTGCATAAATACCAAGATGAGAGCAGCCCTCACAGTTGAGAAGCGAGTGGCGATAGCCCTGTGGAAGCTTGCAATGCCAGACAGCTACTGGTCAGTCGGGAATCAATTTGGAGTGGGCAAATCTACTGTGGGGGCTGCTGTGATGCAAGTAGCCCATGCAATCAAAGATCTGCTGATATCAAGGGTAGTGACCCTGGGAAATGTGCAGGTCATAGTGGATGGCTTTGCTGCAATGGAATTCCCTAACTGTGGTGGGGCCATAGACGGAACCCATATCCCTATCTTGTCACCGGAGCACCAAGCCAGCGAGTACATAAACCACAAGGGGTACTTTTCAATAGTGCTGCAAGCTCTGGTGGATCACAAGCGACGTTTCACCAACATCAGTGTGGGATGGCCGGGAAAGGTACATGACGCTCGCATCTTCAGGAACTCTGGTCTGTTTCAAAAGCTGCAGGAAGGGACTTTATTCCCAGACCAGAAAATAACTGTTGGGGATGTTGAAATGACTATAGTTATCCTTGGGGACCCAGCCTACCCCTTAATGCCATGGCTCATGAAGCCGTACACAGGCACCCTGGACAATAGTCAGGAGCTGTTCAACTACAGGCTGAGCAAGTGCAGAATGGTGGTAGAATGTGCATTTGGACGTTTAAAGGCGCGCTGGCGCAGTTTACTGACTCGCTTAGACCTCAGCAAAACCAATATTCCCACTGTTATTACTGCTTGCTGTGCGCTCCACAATATTTGTGAGAGTAAGGGGGAGACGTTTATGGTGTGGTGGGAGGTTGAGGAAAATCGCCTGGCTGCTGGTTACGCGCAGCCAGACACGAGGGCAGTTAGAAGAGCACAGGAGAGCGTGGTACGCATCAGAGAAGCTTTGAAAACCAGTTTCATGACTGGCCAGGCTATGGTGTGAAAGTTCTGTTTGTTTCTACTTGATGAAACCTCCCGCCACTTGGTTCACTCTACTTCCCTGTAAGCTAACCACCCTCCCCTCCTCCCTTCGATCACCGCTTGCAGAGGCAATAAAGTCATTGTTGCTTCACATTCATGCATTCTTTATTCATTCATCACACAAATAGGGGGATGACTACCAAGGTAGCCCAGGAGGGGTGGTGGAGGAGGGAAGGAAAATGCCACACAGCACTTTAAAAGTTTACAACTTTAAAATTTATTGAATGCCAGCCTTCTGTTTTTTGGGCAATCCTCTGTGGTGGAGTGGCTGGTTGGCCGGAGGCCCCCGCACCGCATTCTTGGGCGTCTGGGTGAGGAGGCTATGGAACTTGGGGAGGAGGGTGGTTGGTTACACAGGGACTGTAGTGGCAGTCTGTGCTCCAGCTGCCTTTGCTGCAGCTCAACCATACACTGGAGCATATTGGTTTGATCCTCCAGCAGCCTCAGCATTGAATCCTGCCTCCTCTCATCACGCTGCCGCCGCATTTGAGCTTCAGCCCTGTCTTCAGCTTGCCACTTACTCTCTTCAGCTCGCCACCTCTCCTCCCGGTCATATCGTGCTTTCCTGCACTCTGACATTGTCTGCCTCCACGCATTTGTCTGTGCTCTGTCAGTGTGGGACGACAGCATGAGCTCAGAGAACGTTTCATCACGAGTGCGTTTTTTTTTCTTTCTAATCTTCACTAGCCTCTGGGAAGGAGAAGATCCTGTGATCCTTGAAACACATGCAGCTGGTGGAGAAAAAAAAGGGATAGTGGTATTTAAAAAGACACATTTTATAAAACAATGGCTACACTCTTTCAGGGTAAACCTTGCTGTTAACATTACATACATAGCACATGTGCTTTCGTTCCAAGGTCGCATTTTGCCTCCCCCCACTGCGTGGCTAGCCCCTCTCCCCTCCCCGTGGCTAACAGCGGGGAACATTTCTGTTCAGCCACAGGCAAACAGCCCAGCAGGAATGGGCACCTCTGAGTGTCCCTTTAAGAAAAGCACCCTATTTCAACCAGGTGACCATGAATGATATCTCACTCGCCTGAGGATAACACAGAGAGATAAAGAACGGATGTTGTTTGAACGCCAGCAAACATACACTGCAATGCTTTGTTGTACAATGATTCCCGAGTACGTGTTACTGGCCTGGAGTGGTAAAGTGTCCTACCATGAAGGACGCAATAAGGCTGCCCTCCCCAGAAACCTTTTGCAAAGGCTTTGGGAGTACATCCAGGAGAGCCGCGAATGCCAGGGCAAATTAATCCTTTCACATGCTTGCTTTTAAACCATGTATAGTATTTTAAAAGGTACACTCACCGGAGGTCCCTTCTCTGCCTGCCGGGTCCAGGAGGCAGCCTTGGGTGGGTTTTGGGGGTACTGGCTCCAGGTCCAGGGTGAGAAACTGTTCCTGGCTGTCGGGAAAACTGGTTTCTCTGCTTGCTTGCTGTGAGCTATCTACAACCTCCTCCTCCTCATCATCTTCTTCTTCGTCCCCAAAACCTGCTTCCGTGTTGCCTCCATCTCCATTGAAGGAGTCAAACAACACAGCTGGGGTAGTGGTGGCTGAACCCCCTAAAATGGCATGCAGCTCATCATAGAAGCAGCATGTTTGGGCCTCTGACCCGGAGCGGTCGTTCGCCTCTCTGGTTTTCTGGTAGGCTTGCCTCAGCTCCTTAAGTTTCATGCGGCACTGCTTCGGGTCCCTGTTATGGCCTCTGTCCTTCATGGCCTAGGAGATTTTGACAAAGGTTTTGGCATTTCGAAAACTGGAATGGAGTCCTCATACAGCGATCAGATCCCGTACCTCCTGTTCAGTCCATGCTGGAGCTCTTTTGCAATTCTGGGACTCCATCATGGTCAGCTCTGCTGATGAGCTCTACATGGTCACCTGCAGCTTGCCACGCTGGCCAAACAGGAAATGAGATTCAAAAGTTCGCGGTTCTTTTCCTGTCTACCTGGCCAGTGCATCTGAGTTGAGAGTGCTGTCCAGAGCGGTCACAATGGAGCACTCTGGGATAGCTCCCGGAGGCCAATACTGCCGAATTGTGTCCACAGTACCCCAAATTCGAACCGGCAAGGCCAATTGAAGCGCTAATCCACTTGTCGGGGTGGAGTAAGGAAATCGATTTTAAGATCCCTTTAAGTCGAAAAAAAGGGCTTCATCGTGTGGACGGGTGCAGGTTTACATCGATTTAACGCTGCTAAATTCGACCTAAAGTCCTAGTGTAGATCAGGGCTTGGATAAGCAACTCCCTTTGGAGCTGGTGCCTTTTATTATTCCATGTAGAGATATGGGTTAAATGTCTGTGGGAACTGGTTGCATGGTTTGCAAGTCAGGGCAGAGTCAGGACCATAGATATATAATCTGTAGAGGCCACAGAATTTGTGTCTAGTTACTGTGGTAGTTTGCTATGATAGAGGGAGCCTACTGTTCCAGTGGTTTGTTTTGTTTGTGTTTATCCTCTGTTTACTCAGAGTCCAGGAAATCTTGTTTACTAGTTTGTATGGTGTTTCTTAGCCACCAATGAAATACTGATATCTCAAAAGAATAAACCTTTACTTTTATTCACTGAAGGAGTTTGTAGTGGGCAGTGCATAGGACTTGTATTTTATATACCTTAAAAAAAAAACACCAAATGAAAACTTCTACTGAACTTTTCATTCTAGTTTCAGAGCAGCAGCCGTGTTAGTCTGTATTCGCAAAAAGAAAAGGAGTACCAGTGGCACCTTAGAGACTAACCAATTTATTTGAGCAAATTGGTTAGTCTCAAAGGTGCCACTGGTACTCCTTTTCTTTTTTCATTCTAGTAACTCTTTATTTTTTATACAGTATCCAGTTGCTAATGGCAGCATTATTCTTTTTACATGTGTTACTCTATTTCCGTGTAGACAAACTTGTAAAATATTTAGATAAGGTTAACAAAATAATTAGAATATAAATCTTCTCTTTTTGAACTAAATATACAGTGCAAAAACAACTTCCTGTGATTGCGTAAACCTTCAACTCCGGTTTGAGTCTAATGTGTAGTCTCGTATGCAATTGCTGCTGCTTTGCCACTGGCTAGGATCATTTAACACACTGATAACTTGACTGGATTTTTATCCATTAGGGACTTGTACAGTGGGGAATATTATTTATACTCAGGGCCTTGGAATGAATTAAACCATTGACTCGTGGTAAACCCTTTGTCTTTTCATTTAATTTCTTAAGTATTTTCCTCCTCATTTCCATTAGTCCTTTCAGTGGTGTTCATATTAGCTCTTAGTGAGTTGCTGGAACTTTAGCCCCTGTGAGTGAAACAGCATAATGGAAATACAGACTTTATAGAAATCTTTATTATTTATTAAATGGGTTTCATCCTGAGGTTTTAAAGTAACTTTACCTCTATCAAGATGAAAACTTTAAAAGAGAAGCTGTTTGACTTGTGCCCTAGTTCCTAAATATAAAAAGTACTAAATTGTTATGCAAGGAGAATGGTGACATCTGGTTATAAAATGTTCACATTTATGTTTAATTTTGCTGATGGATGAATGTTAAGTGGCTGGTTGGTGCTATGATCTTTTTAATCAGTTGTTTTATAGGATTTTTTTTGCCAAACTTTCTGTAAATTGGTGACATAATCTCACAAGTCTGACAAGGCCATGCCAGCTTCCTCAAAAGTGGTTTGGTATTCTCTATTTATAATTTTTTTTTTTTTTTTTTTTTGTGAGGGAGGATATAGTCACAGTCTCTGTGGTATGCAAACACCGAATATTTTAAAAGCTGTTGGCATAAGCAGGACTTTTCCAAATGGACACAAACTAAGGATGATCTAATCTTAACCTGATTGGATCAAGTTGCATGGCTCCAAGGTAAGCCTCACACCTGATTTGTCTGAAGGCCTGGGAGGGAGGCGAAGCTTGCAAACCATAAGAAGCCTTCCTATTTGTTCTATAAGCTACCCAGGGGAGGGAGGACCATTTCAGAACCTCTGACACTCCTCACGGTGGGGAGAGAAAGTCATGACATCAACGACCAGCCCACTTCAGCCTTTGACTAGTCTCTGCCTGCACCCAAAGGAGGCCTTCTAGTGAGAAGCTCTGAAGCAACAGCATCACTGTCTGGCTCCTTGACTGCAGTTCTAGCTTTTACTCTGAGAGTCCAGAAGATGATGAGAGTTGAAGAGTTTGTGAACCCATTATCTTAATATTTGTCCCCTTTTCTACGTTTGTCTTTTGTCTTTATTACCTGGGAGGTGTCCCAGCCCCTTTTATTCCCTAATTGTAATGTATGAAAACATGGCTGTGTGTAAGAGTACCTGTACCGACTACATGGGGAAAGGAAGGGGAAGAAAGTTTCCCCAGGTTTAAGCATCCCTCATACATAGTCTCTGAAATGTACTCATTAAAATGTGTTTGTTTGAGTCCTAAGAAACTGAAAGCTGTGTTAGCTGTAAACTGCCAAGCAAAAGTTGTCAAGCTTATCATTGTTCCTTTAAGGCCTTTTTTATCTGTTTGATATCTTGGAGGGGAAGGAAGGAACATGGAGTGAGGAAAGGATTAACGACCACACAAGAATTTATTGAAATCTGCAGAAGAAGCTTTATAATTGGCTCGGAGTTTGTGGTTATGATATTAGATAATAATTTGGATTCAGTATCAAACCAGCCAAATTATAGATTCGATTGACTTGGGTAGAGTTCTTTAGCTGGAGTTCATAACCAAATGGATAGCCATCTTCTTAGACCCGTCTTAGAATTTATAAAGATCAGTTATTTGTTGCATTGATTTTACAGGGTTTAACTCATTTGGTGATGTAATTCTAATCCAATATTGAGATTAACCTGTTGATTTGACTTTGATTTCATAGTTGTATTGCTTTCATTCTGAGTTCAGTATTCGTAGCAGTAGTGGTGATATGTTTCTCGATTTTATTTTTGTTTAATGGACTTAATAAAATGTATTAAAAATACAGAAAAATACAAATTCTTTTATTAAGCAATGTGGGTCCAGAGTCCTTGAGAACTTGGGTGGGTATTAGCTGGTCAATTTAAGTCTCACCAGCTTTCCCCAATTAGTCTCTGATTCTCGGACTCTCCCATTCAGCTATAGAAGAGATTTAACCTGGTGTTTGTATTGTGATCTGATATATATGTCCAACTGAAGGTCTAATATGGGAGAGAACTACCCTTCACTTCCTCTTCCTTGCTTGTGTTTGAGGTTGCAGGCTTGACAAGTTATGGCATTTGCATGATGAAAGAGCATACCTTGGACACAGCTTTCTATATTGCAAGTGAGGGAACAGTTCTTATTTGTGCAACAGAAAGCCAATGAATTAAAAATCAGGATGAGAGAAACACAGTTGCTGCTGCCTCTTGTGTTACAACCCTTTACATTTAGTCTGCTTACAGTAGACTGCCGTGGTTTGCTTCCTCTCCTGGTCTGAAGAAAAATCTGCCATCAAACTGGAGAAGTCTCCAGTACCATGAAATAGCCGTGATCACTCTCTTGCATCTACAGTTGACTATATATTATTAAACTATTACAAGTCGTTAGGATTGACATACTTTTGTCAGTTTTACTTTGCCTGGCCACTTAAATCAACTTGAAAATTCTTTGTTCTCTTGTTGTCTCATGCATGTCAAAATTGTTCAGATGGATTCATTGTCAATGTGCCATGTATTTTTGTAAAGACTGCAAGTTTTTAATGTGAAGTAGCCATAAACAGGACTTTCTGTTAATCTGATGATTGAGGTTTTGGCTAAAGTCCATGGAAAATTGGGATAAATGGCTTACCGGGATGCCAGCTAGAGAGTCCTGGACTGCCATCTGGTACTTTCTGAGATTGCTGATTCTAGGCAGTTCCTAGGCAGAGGTGAGACTTTTAGCATTTTGTTCTTCAGCATATTATAGTTTTGCTACTTTATGCAGGGAATAAAGCTTTACTAAAACAAGCTTGGGTAGACTGTTCTCTTCGTTACCCTGGGCCATTCTCCTGACACAAGCAACAGTTTTTCACGGTTGGCCTCCTATGTGCATGTCTACCCGCCTTTTTCCCTTGGGGAGTCACTCTTCCTTCCCCCCTCTTTTTCTTAAACACACAGATGCCTTCCTTCTTCTCCTGGGCACCCAGTCCTTGCTTTCTCCTTCTCAGATGCCTCTGAGTGTTCTCTCTTATTTCTTCTCCATATCCTCTCTTTAAGCTCGCCCTTCCTTCCGTCTCCCCTTCATCTTTTCTCCATCATTCCATCTCCCCTGTTTTACCCTCAGAAGTCTCCCTCCCATAGCACCTGCACAATCCAGTTGTGACTCTCCACTATTGGGTGCACAGGAACCTGCTCTAGAGGGGTTATCAGCCTGTTTTCCTGGTCTCTGAAGACACATTGTACAGGATTCTGCAACTGTATGTCTGATCCACTGTTGCTATGTGGGAGGAGGAGTACTTGTAACTTCAGCATAATGCTAAGGGAGAAAAGCCAAATGATCTCCCCCCTCCCCAGTCAAGAATCTGTGTGCCCTTGATACTGCAGGGGTGTCGTGTATGTAAACAGGTCATTTGACTGGCAGAGTTAAATGAGACCTGAACACTCTCTCCTTTTTGTTTGTCAGCTGCTACCTGAGTAGGGTCACATAGATGGTTGTGTTTCAGAAGAATGTAGCTGGGTCGTTCTGTTGCTCCATTATTGGGAGAAGGCTTTTGTGAAGTCACAGTTTTTGCAGTATACTTGCTTGTAGCCTGTCCCGACTTCTAAGAATTCCTGGTCCTCTGTACCTGTGGGCTTCACCCTGGGGAAAGCTACAGGGTTCCTGGTGATCAATGATCATAGCTGCTGGAGCAGGCAGAGGCAGTCTCTTAGATAGCTTTCGTCTAACTGTCCATTAACATTTTAAAGATCAGGACCAGCATCTTGAAAGTGAATGCCGAACTGCATAGGAAGTGTATTTTATTCTGTCTGTCTTTTGAGTTGCCCTGCTCAGTGGGACTTGCTGCATGATGGGTCAGTTGCTGTTTCCTGGTGGAACTAGCTCCTGAGACCTGCAGAGCTTATAGCTGAAGCACAAACATTCGCCAATTTGCAGAATGTAAAACTGTTAATTGGAATGTTACTTTTAAGTTTAATTTCCAGCTACAGTTTTGATGCCATTTATCATTTTTCTGCAAGACCTGACCGTCTCTCCCTGCAAAGCCAGAAAATGAGGGTCTCGCTTAAATACATTCTCACTAGGAACAGTGACTCCAGATAAAGATGTCCCCCAAGGCCGTTTGACTGGAGCACTGGTTTTGGCTCCAATTAACCAAGCAACAAGAAGTGCCTCATTCTTAGAAAATATCTGTTGAAGACTCAAAAGGTCTGTAGTTACTTTTCCCAATCATCTGAAGGCCAGAAACATTTTGCTCAAGTGGATTGGTAGTAAAATCTAAGCAGAAGCTTAGGGAATAGAGAAGCAGGGTGGGTAATGAGGGGTTTAGTCAGAGCTCTGTTTATCCGCTATAGCCTTCATCCTCTGCAGCTAGAAGAAGTTACCCATAACCCTGTATGGTTTTTGGAGACTATTCCAGGCCAGAGATTAAGAGAAGAGACACTGCTCAGGACAGATGCCCTCTCTATCAGCACCTGGGACCCTGCCCCAGCCAGTAGGATGGAAGCTGTGATGAATGGATCTGGATAACATTCCTGCCATGCCTCGCAGTATAATAGAGCTGCATAGCCTCATCTTGCGCATACTCTGGTTCTCTAGAACTCCACAGTGTCACTACCTTGTGTATTGTGTCGCATCCCATCACTGCAGCCATGAGCCTGCCTTCCCCCCTCCCCCCTCGCCCCAAGTTGGCTAATGTTAGTGCATTTGACTGAGTACTCAGTTCTAACTAACACAAACTAGCAAATTCTGTAGTTATAACTAAGGCTGTGAGTCTGTCACGGAAGGCATGGATTCCGCGACTTCTGCAGCAGCTGATGCTGGCTCAGGGGCTGCCCTGGGCCAGCAGCAGCAGTTTGAGTGTATGGGAGGGGGCTCAGGGCTAGGGGCAGGGGGTTGAGGAGTACAGGAGGGTGCTTATCTCGGAACCCCCTGGCCCTCCAGCTCCTAGGCGGCGGAGGGGCCAGGGGACTCCCTGCCTGCTCCTGCAGGCTCCATTCCCACAGCGCCCATTGGCTGAAGTTCCTGGCCAATGGGACCTGCACAGCCGGGGCTTGTGGAGGGATGGGAGCAGCATGCGGAGAAGCCCTCTGGCCCCTCCGCCGCCTAGGAGCTGGAGGAATGCGGAGCTGGGTAGGGAGCCCCTGCCCCCCCCAACCCTTACCTGCCCCCCCCTCCAGCACCACAGGGTTCCAGGCCACCTCCCCCAGCACCTGCAGTGCCCCCGACCTTCTCCCCTCCCCAAGCACCCCTGGCGCAAGTTTTAGTTAGGGGTATATAGTAAAAGTCATGGACTGGTCACAGGCTGTGAATTTTTGTTTACTGCCTGTGACCTGCCCATGATTTTTCCTAAAAATACCCATGACTAAAACGTAGCCATAGTTATAACTCTCTGCTGGAACAGCTCCACTGGTGGAAGCTATATGGTGTCGACAGAGCACAGGCTATTCTTGCTTATCATGAAAATTGGTGACAAGCTTTCAAATCTATTGTGATTTGCATGAGTATGTTTTCAAGGCTATTTTTCTAAGGAAAAGGACTGCAATGCTTCCTTCTTGGGGACTCCATCCATTTGCCTATGGGCAAGAGCTCACTCTTCTGGGCAACAGTCCTTAAGCTTTAAGCAGAAGACACGGGGGCTCTCTGTGGGAAAGTAAGCAGATTGTCTCCCCAGGTGGATTTAGCTTCCTGCGGAGTCGCCACCCCCACAAACAAAGTTCCATTAGATCCATGTTATCTTCTCTCGGCATGAGGACTGTTAACCATAAAGCAGTGCCCCTTTTTGGTAGGCAAGAGACTTTTTCTTTAAAAAATAAATTCCATGATGGAAGAGTCCTGTTTTGCCGAGTCACCTCAGGTAGGCCTATCTGACATTGCTTCAGAGCACAGTAAAGCCAGAGCAAAGTTAATGGCTGCAGCACATAAGTTCTTCAGTTATAAATACTATTTTAAAAATATTTACCACCAATTTTCCTTTTTTCTTAAAAGCCAGTCAAAATTACTTGTAAATATTGATTTGAACTGGAAGACTAGAGGCAGTAAAGATACCATCTAGAACTTTGTCCTTCAGGATTGCCTCTTGAATTCTAAAACTGTCATTTGGAAAGATTTTTAGTCCTCAGATTCAACATGCTATCTGATCTGATGGTTTGGGTTTATTTGCCCAACACTGGGCTGGAATCTGTGAATAGGTGAGCCCCTGTATCCAATAGCTTAAAGAGCATTTCCTTTTTGTACATCAATATTCTTTTAAGTTTGAATAAGCAAATAACAAGCTAGTAGTACTAATAACAGAGAGCCATGAAGAGCAGAAGAGTTGCAGTTTCTTTTTTTCTTTTATTGATTAAAAGTAGAATCTCATACTAGTAGGCATGGGTGGTTTGATTAAAAATCTTTTTCCAGGTACTTGGACCTTTCATGTACTCCCACCTCCATAATTAAACAGGTTATGTTTAGTTAGTATTCTGCCCTGGCTTTCTTATATTTGTCCATCATTATGTCACTGTAGTTTGAAGCATAGCAGGGAGAGCTGAATGTTAGGGTATTTTACTGTTGCATTGGTTCATAAGGGGGAGATTAAAACTAAATATTGTCCTGCTCTGCTGTAGCTCAAGACTGAATAAAAAGTTTGTCGAGCTTCCGCACCAAAATAGTATGGGCAAGGCCTGAAAATCAAGTATATGTGCAATTCTGGGATGTGGAATCCTGGTAGTAATTGTTTGTATCTGGCCTGTAATGAAAGCCGACTGAGTAGTTCCAGAGTGGGGCAGGCATTGCACTGAATATTTCTAATCTTTTGAACACATACATACTTGCATACGGGGGGAGACGAGAGTAGCAGATTTTCTTTCTATTTAACAGCAAGTCTAGGTCCTGATAGACTCTTCAACACACACAGGATTGTAATTTTAATCTCCGGTAATTGTTAATGCGATAGATAAGGTTGCCAGGCCAGTGTCAAATTATAACACTCCTGTTTTCATCAGTTTATAACTTTTTTCAAAACAATATATTTGATGGTAGACGATACCTATGCTTGGTTTCAGCAAAAAAGTGATCTAAAAATAGTTTAGAAAACTGGACAGTCTGTTCAACCGTTTGAGAGAGATGAGGCTGAAAAATTGCGCTTTTCCTTTTCCAAATGTAAAATAAAATTTGTCACTTTTTCACATAACTCAGAAAAGGCAGGAAGTTGAAAATGGACATGTCAAGAGTGCTTAAGAAGATGTGCATTGTCTTTTTGAGACAAGGAGAAATAATTGGATTATAAAGCTATAAATTATTGAAAACTCAATTCTGAGCATGCCCAGTAAGCATCAGCTAAGATTTTTTTTTTTAAAGTAGGACCTGATAAAGCCTTGCCTCTTTGTGATATTGCACTGTAGATCCTCTGTGCTCAATCTGACAGGCCCAAGGGCTGCTGCTGTCGGGTTGCTGTTGGAAGACTGGGAGAGTGAATTGTAAATTCTATAGGCAAAACTGACATCACAGCTCTCAAGAAAAAGAAAACTACAAAAAAGGAAGAAATAGTTGATTTTACGATTTATTTTTTTAAAGAAGTTGCTGCTGTTTTTGCATATAGTAGCTAAGTGCACATTCAACGATTAAAACGAACAGAAGGAATGTGTAATGTGGCTGGGTAAGTATAGGAATTTTTAAGGACAAGCTTTTGCGTTTAATTATCATACAATATATAAGTTTGGAGATAATGAATGAATGGTTGAATATCAGCTCCTTTCAAACTGCTAGGAGTTGAATTTTGCTGTATGATGTAGACTAGTGCTTTTTAACCTGTGGGCCGTGGACCCCTGGGGTCTGCAGACTGTCTAATATTTCCAAAGGGGTCTGTAACTTCATTTGACATTTTTTAGGAGTCTGCAAATGAAAAAAGGTTGAAAACCACTGATGTAGACTCATAGACTTTAAGGTCAGAAGGGATCATGGTGGTCATCTAGTCTGACTTCCTGCACATCACAGGCCACAGAATCTCGTCCCCTCCCTACTGTAATAGATCGCTAACATCTGGCTGAGTTACTGAAGTCCTCAAATCATGATTTAAAGACTTCAAGTTACAGAGCATCCACCATTTACACTTGTTTAAATTTGCAAGTGACCTGTGACCCAGGTCCCATGCTGCAGAGGAAGGTGAAAACCCCCCAGGATCTCTGCTAAGCTGATTTGGGGCGGGGGGGAGGATTCCTTCCCCACCCCAAATATGGTGATCAGTTAGACCCTGAGCATGTCAGCAACACCCACCAGCCAGGCTCCTGGGAAAGAATTCTCTGTAGTAACTCAGAGCCCTCCCCATCTAGTGTCCTGTTCCTGTCTCTGGCTGTTGGAGATATTTGCTAGTAGCAGTTGCAGATAGGCCACATGCCATTGTAGGAAGTCTCATCATACCACAGAATCATAGAATATCAGTGTTGGAAGGGACCTCAGGAGGTCATCTAGTCCAACCCCCTGCTCAAAGCAGGACCAATCCGCAACTAAATCATCCCAGGGCTTTGTCAAGCCTGACCTTAAAAACCTCTAAGGAAGGAGATTCCACCACCTCCCTAGGAATCCATTCCAGTGCTATCTCCTCCATAAACTTATTAAGCTCAGTCATGTAATCAGGTAGGTGTTTTGCTCCCACTGATGCCCTTGGAAGGCTGTTCCAGAACTTCACTCCTCTGATGGTTAGAAACCTTCGCCTAATTTCAAGCCTAAACTTATTAATGGCCAGTTTATATCTGTTTGTTCATGTGTCGGCATTGGTGCTTAAGTTAAATGCCTCTCCCTTCCTGGTTTGTATTTATAGGGAGCATATCCTATTTCCCCTCATCTTTCGTGTCATCTAGATGTTTGAGATGCTCGTTCATCTATTCTGCAATCCTTCCCTACGAATTTTTTCCCCTTGCTTGGGATGCAGGCTTCAGATAGTTTCTGCAACTTTAAGTCAAAATAATTCCAAGCCTCCTCCACATTCAGATCCTTGAGGTCTTCAGTCCACTTCCTAACTAATTCCCTTTAATTTTTTTAGTTTGCTCTTTTGAAATCAAGCACCCTAATTGCAGATCTGTTTATCCTTCCATTTAGTTTAAACTGAATTAGCTCATGATCTCAAACCGAAGTTGTCCTCTACAGCTCTCTCTCTCTCATGAGGTCCTTGCTTCACACCGATACTAAATCTAAAAGCTCTTGTTGGTTCGGTGACTATCTGCTGAAGAAATCTGTCAGCTATCGCATCCAGGAATATCTAGGCCCAACCATTATTAGTAGCACTTGTCCTTCAACCTATATCTGGGAAATTGAAGTCTCCCATAATCACACAATTCCAAGTAGCATTTATTTCATTAAAAATATAAAACAGGTCTCTCCATATTCAGATGGGGTTCTGGAGGTCTGTAACATATCCCAAGCACTATCCCAGTGGAGCATCTGTTAACTTTCTTCCCCAAAGTGATTTCGACCCAAACAGATTCTGTTGTATCCATTCCATCACTTCTAATTTCTTTACAGTCTACCACACCTTTACCTTTTTCTGTCTTTGCTGAACAGCACACACCTTTCAATACCTGTATTCCAGTCATGACTCTATTCCAACATGTTTCTGGTATCACTAGAATATCTGGTTTCGCTTTCTGGATTAATAGGTCTAGTTCCTCCATTTTGTTACCCAAGCTTCTGATATTGGTTTTTCCGTAGTTGTTTCTGCTTGGCTTTGCCCAGATTCCTTGCTTGATTGGTATAGTCATTGTACTGCCAGTGTTGCCTGCCTGACTGTTAATGCCATTGGTATGGGCGTTCTCTTTCCTCTTGATGTTAATTCTCCTACCCTCAGTTGTTCCTTTCTCTATTGCTGTAGCCTCTTCCTTGATTTTCCTCATGCTCAATATTAGAATCGGGTGTGGAGATTATGTGAGCATCTTCTGACGGGCTCTCTGGAGTTCCTAGTTTAAAGTTGTTGTTTTTTTTTTTATCAGTTGTGCTGACCTCCATCCCAGAAGTTTTTCTCTCTCTACTCATGTGGAATCCTCCCATGAGAACTGTCCTCTGTCCATGAATGCCTCCAAAGAGACGAACATCCCAAAGCCCTCCTTATAGCGCTACTGCCTGAGCCATCTATTGGTTATCGTAATCTTGTGTCACCTTTCGACCTTCTCCTGTAGGGACAGGTAGAATCCCACTGAAGATCATCTGAGCCTCCCGCAGCTTCCATGTCCCGTCATCTTTATTGTCTCCTCCATTCCTTGGGTTGCTACAACTGTTGCCTCTGTAGCTGTCATAGCCTTCTTACCTAAGCTCCTATCAAGGACGGGGATGGACACTCTCTCTCTCTTCCCCCCCCCCCCCACCCCACCCTTTCAGCCGTTTTTTGTCTCCTGTGCTGTTGCTCCTGCTATTCAAAGGGTAATTTTTCCTAGCTTTGCAGTAAGATTTGCAAGTAGATTTGACATCTGATCTCAATGCTAGCAGGAATCTATCTCCATCCACACAACTTTTTGTGACAATATTGAAAGTACAGTTCACACAAAGTGCTAAAAAATTGACACTACAGTGTAATTAGAACCATGTGATAGTTACAGTAGACTAATATTGCTAAACAGTGGCTACTTTCAAGGTATAAACTTTCTTCCTCCCCCCGCCCCCGCCCCCAAAATGAGCTGGTGTATTTCTGCGTCAGTAACACCGATGATAAGATATTTAGAATAACAATGCAACTCTCTTGCTCCTCAAAAAAATCTATCTAAAGGAAAAGCACATGTTTTTGTGTAGCTTATGTCCTTCAATAACTTCAAGTTGCTCGGGATGGGAGTTGGACAGCACAATAAGTAGTGTTCCCAGCATTGAGTGAATGGATGAATACATTTATTCCAGGTCACATCAGAGTTATTTAGTTTAATCTTTGCATGTAAGGGTTAGTTATGAACTTTTCCATTTTTAGTTTTGTTTTCAGTTCTAGCCATGCAGATATTCCTCTTCAGGTGCTAGCAAAATTTTAAAACTCCAGCACTGGAATCCTGGCTCTGTTGAAGTCAATGGGGAAACAATTGACTTCACTGGGGCCATGATTTTACCCTTAGGTGACTATTTCCCTTTGCAACTGGTCTGTCTTCTCCTGCTTCCTCTGTGCAACTAGTGGAATGTGGTAATACATCTGAGGGGGGAAAAAAGATGTTTAAAAGGAGAAAAATTTTTCTAAAGGATTTTCCTTCTAAAGCTTCTTGAAGGTTTGGAGAGGTTCAGAATAAGTGGCTATGTAACTCACACTGCAGAGTTACAACAGAAATAATTCTCAAATAAAATGTGAATTACAAAGTATGGCAAGCTGGCTTATGGAGGCAGTAAAGCTTGAAGCACCTGCTATATTTGGAAGATGCACTTCAATTTGTTTTGCTGCTGAATCAAAAATCAAGCTCTGTTACTGGCAGCATCCTGGTCCTAGATATCGGTGCACTAGACAGAAGGGCCACTTACTGGAGCAGCTGTTTCCCCCGCGGGAAAGGATGAATTAACTCATGGGACACAGGCATTGTTCAGACTGCCAGCCAAATGAATGCTAGAGTGAGGGTGCTTGTTCTCTACAGTCTCTAAAGGGTTATGGCATGGCAAATCTGGAAAATGCTGTTAGATCTAATGTGGCCTAAAAAGAAGCCTATAGCAATATGGTTCCAACTGCTACAGGTTAGAACTACTGTGGCTTTGTCCTGTTTCCTAGCTTATTCTTAAAATTTTGCATTGACCAGTCTGGTGGTCACATGCTATTGCACATATTGTCTTTAATTTTGTATTGATATGTCTGTGACAAATACAAAGGTCTGGTGGGGAAAAAACTATTCTGATAAAGCCCATTCAACAAGATAATGTTTAATAAATGTTAAGTGCGTGTGTCTCTAAAACTTTGCTTACTGTGGGAGCCCTGTGAGATACTTCACAGTTCATGGAGTTTCCTGTATGTTTAAACTAATTTGCATAATATTCCTTATTTGCATAATTGGAAATCCTAGACCTGTATGCTGGATTATGATTGTAATAAATGTGTGGCTGAGTATAATCCTGGAATCGTAAAATATTCTACCTATCCTACAAGGAATTTCCTGCTCTGCAGGGCGAATTCAACTAAATAATGTTGTGTTCCTGTTTAAAAAAATCAAAACAACAATACCTAACCCTCTCCAAAACAAAAAAAACCACCCTTACTCCTACCCCAAGAAAACCAAAACCATCTCTATTCCTTTCCTATTAGATAAATAGAATTGTATACATTCAGACAGTCTTCAGCTAGGGCTCATATATGGTATGAGAGACACAATCTAGGCATTCTCTATATCAAAAGCACAGGAGCATTTATTGCTTCAGCAAAAGCTGAACTTGGTTATCTTTCTGGGCCTGTCACTGGAGTGGGGGCAATTACAAGCACTAGAGCAACTCTGATTGAAGACAGTAGGAGGCAATGTGCATGCACACCACTCACTTCCTACAATTCTCCTTTTTGTGGTGCATGCTTGAATGATTCCTTTCACTGGGGAGGGTGGGGTATGTGTGCGAGAGAGAGAGAGAGCGTGCGAATACTACACAAATCCTTCTGATTTATCTTGGATATACAATGAGTAAAGATAAGAACGGCCATACTGGGTCTGACTTATCCATCTGTCCCTGACCATCTTTGCTAATAGCTGTTGATGGATCTGTCCTCCAGGAACTCCTCATTCTTTTTTGGAACCTAGTTATACTTTTGGCCTTCACAACATCCCCTGGCAATGAGTTCCAAAGGTTGGTTGTGCAGTATGCAAATAAGTACTTCCTTGTGTTTGCTTTAAACCTGCTGTCTATTAATTTCATTGAGTGATCTTTAGTTCTAGTGTTATGTGGAGGGGTAAATAACACTTGCTTATTCACTTTATCCACACAGTTCATGATTTTATAGATCTCTGTCATATCCCCCTTATTCATCTCTTTTCCAAGATGAACAGTCCCAGTCTTTTTAATCTCTCATATGTATGATGATCCATACCCCTAATCATTTTTATTGCCTTTTTCTGTACCTTTTCCAATCCTAATATGTCTTGTTTGAGATAGGACGACCAGAGTGTTGGGCATACCATGAATTTATATAATGACATTATGATATTTTCTGTTTTAATGTCTATCCTTTTCCTAATGGTTCCTAACATTGTTAGCCTTTTTAAATTGCTGCTGCACATCGAGCCAATGATTTCAGAGAACTATCCACCATGACTCCAAGATCTTGAGTGGTAACAGCTAATTTAGACCCCATCATTTTGTATGTATAGTTGGAATTATATCGTCCAATGTGCATTACTTTCCATTTATTAGCACTGAATTTCATCTGCCATTTTATTGCCCAGTCACCCAGTTTTGTGAGATCCTTTGTAACTCTTCGCAATTTGCTTAGGACTTTACTATCTTGAGTAATTTTGTATTGTCTTGCACATTTTGCCACCTCACTTCTCACCCCCTTTTCCAGATCATTCATAAATTTGTTGAACAACACAGGTCCTAGTAGAGATCCTTGAGGGACCCCGCTATTTACCTCTTTCCATGGTGAAAACTGACCATTTAATTACTATTCTTGTTTCTTCTCTTTTAACTAGTTACTGACCCATGACTGCTTAAGAGCCCTTTGGTGACGGACCTTGTCAAACGCTTTATGAAAGTTTCTGAAGTACATTGTATTGACTGGATCATCCTTGTTCACATGCTTGTTGACTCCTGCAGAGAATTCTCATAGATTGGTGAAATATGATTTTCTTTTACAAAAGCCATGTTGACTCTTCCTCAACATATCATGTTTCTCTATGTGTCTGACAGTTGTGTTCTTTACTATAGTTTTAAGCAATTTGCCTGGTATTTAGTTAGGTTTACAGGCATGTAATTGCCAGAATCGCCTCTGGACTCTCTCTTAAAAATCAGTGTGTGATGGGATCCCCAGTGTAAAACCTGGAACTGTGCTTCTGTGCCTCCTTAACTCTCCAGCCTGGGCTGTCTCCTCAGTGCTATGCCGGTGACAAACAGCAATACCCCTCCAGGCCCAGTGATCACTCATCCATCAAATTTGTTGGTCTCTAAGGTGCCACAAGTCCTACTTTTCTTTTTGTGGATACAGACTAACACGGCTGCTACTCTGAAACCATCAGCATGTGGAGACTCACCCAGCTAATTTGCATAAATGCTCTCTAAGCCACTCATGAATCATACAGAGAGGCAACAGCAAATTACCCCAGCCTTACACCCCAGAAATATACCGTCTTACACTGCTCAAGACTCCCTTGGATAGTGCAAGCTCATTAATTCGCCACTCCAGCAGAGGTTCGTAGACATGCAGCAGCCCTTGTTAACCTGAGCTAAGATTCCCCAAGCACTTCAACCCAAACCACACTGTTTTAGGTAAAATATAAAGCAGATTTATTAACTACAGAAAGATAGAAGTGATAAGTAGAAGGCACAGAGATCAAAGTTGGTTTCATAAGAAATAAAAATAGAAACACAGTCTAAATTGTAACTTTAGCAGAGTAAACAAGATTTTAATCAAATAGCTCTTCTCACCCTCATACATGTTAGACAGCTCACAGTACTTAATACACAGACTGTATTTCCTTTCAGCCTGGGACCAATATCCCCAGTTCAAAGTCTTTGTCTTCCAAACAATCTTCCAGGTGTTGAGACGGGGGAGAAGAGAGGCCAAATGGTGATGTCGTCGACCCTCATTTATACTTTCTCTCCAGGTTCTAGAATGATGCTTGCTGTGGCGTGGGGGTTAGGCAGCCCCAATTGTGTACACAACCTCTGTGAGGAGTCCCTGAGGGAGTGGAATCTTTCTGATGGCCCATCAACTCCTTTCTGGCCAGTGATAGTTGCTCCTTTGTTGTTACTGAAAGGCTGGCTGTGAACGTCTCCCAGCTTCACAACGTATTTCAGTAACACATATACCAATACTTCGTACTTCACTTACAATGGTAGTACACACAATTCAAAAGGATATTAACGTTCAGCAAATCAAGACGACTTAAATGATACCTCACAAGGCATACTTTGTACAAAACCCATTATAATCATATTACAGAGATGAATATGGGGTTTCCAGGATGCTATTTTGAGGTACTAAGTGTCACACAGTGTTACTTTTAGGTATCCTCCATTCATCTAGTATGGAGGCTGATTTAAGTGATAAGTTTTATATACCACAGTTAATAGTTGAGTTTCAGAACTCTTGGGCGAATACCATCTGGTCCTGGTGACTTGTTACTGTTTAATTTACCAATTTGTTCTAAAACCCTTCTCAGTTGACACCTAACTCTGGGACAGTTCCTTGGATTTGTCACCTAAAAAGAATGGCTTAGGTGTGGGAGACAACGTTGCATTCTCTGTAGTGAAGACTGCTTCTCCACAATGCCCTGGTTTTTCTGAGTGCTCCTTTTGCACCTCAATCATCCAGTGGCCCCGCTGACTTTTTGGCAGGCTTCCTGCTTCTGATGTACTTTTAAAAAATTGCTGTTAGTTTTTTGTGTCCTTAGCTAGTTCTTCAAATTCTTTCTTGGCCTACCTTCTTATACTTGATTTGCCAGTGTTTATGCTCCTTTGTATTATCCTCACTAGGATTTGACTTCCAGTTTTTAAAGGATGCCTTTTAGCCTCTGTCTCTTTTACTCTGCTCTTTAGCTATCGTGACATTCTTTTGATCCTCTTGCTGTTCATTTTGAGTTGTGGTGTACGTTTAGTTTGGGCCTCTATTATGGTGTTTTTAAATAGTCTCCATGCAGTTTGCATTTCACCTTGTGACTGTTCCTTTAAATTTCTGTTTAGCTAGCTTCCTCATTTTTGTGTAGTTCCCGGTATTGAAGTTTAAATGCTACTGTGGAGTAGGGTGTGTGTGTGTGTGTGTGTGTGTTTGTTTTTGGCATTTTTTCCCTCTACAAAGATGTTAAATTTAGTTACATTGTAGTCACTATTACTGAGCTATTCAGCTACAGTCTCTTCCTGGACCAGATCCTGTGCTCCACTTAGGACTAAATCAGGAATTGCCTCTCCCCTTTTGGTTTCCAGGACAAGCTGTTCCAAGAAGCAGTAATTTATGGTGTCCCTAGTCCAGGGGTCCACAACGCGGTGCCTGCGGGTGCCATGGCGCCCACCGGAGCATTTTTATGCACCCGCAGGACACCCCACTGCTGAAATGCCGCCGAGAAGTGTTGCCGTTTCTTGGCAGCATTTCAGCGGTGACCCTTCTTGCCGCTGCCGCTTCTTGGCAGCGGCATTTCGGCGGCGAGGTGTTTGGCACCCGCCACAGTCTTCTGGGAATAGCAATATGCTATTCCCACAAGAAAGGTTGGGGACCACTGCCTAGTCAATATGGGGATAATTGAAATTCTCAATTACTATTGTGTTTTCTGCCTTGGTGGCCTCTCTAATCTCTCTGAACATTTTACAGTCACTGTCACCATCCTGCTCAGGTGGTCGGTAGCATATTCCTCCTCCTATACTCTTATTGTTCAAGCATGGAATCTCTATCCATAGAGATTTTGTGGTACAGTTTGGTTCATTTAAGATATTTACTTTTTGATTCACACATAGTGCCACTCTTTCTCCCTCCCCCCCCATCAGTGCAACCTACTGTGTCATTCCTATGTATTTTGTACTCTGGTATTACCATGTCACTTGGATTATCCTCATTCCTCCAAGTTTCTGCAGTCCTTATTTATCAATATCCTCATTCAATGCCAGGTACTCAAGTTCACCCATCTTAGTATTTAGATTTCTAGTATTTCTATATAAGCACTCTCACATTTTGTCAATATTCAGTTTTGTCTTCACGTTACTTTTAAATGGGACTCGTTTATGTTTGACTGTTCCTCACTAGCTCCTACTTGTACTTCCCTATCCTTTTTCTACTAGGATATAGAGTTCCCCTTTTAATAAATTCACCTCTAAGGGAAGTCTTCTCCTGAGCTGTGTGTTCCTCTGCACCTGTCAACTTTCATACAGCCCTTAGTTTAAAAAATTTAGGCAGTCCCAGATTTTTACAGGCATTATACAGTTGAAATGGTTCTGTACTAATATTTTTTCTATCATTCAGATAAATCTTTGTACAGATTTTCTTCTCCCCCCACAACACTTATATTTCAGTTTTCCCCAAGTCTCTTCTATAGTACTGCTAGAGTAGAGGATCATTATCTTCACATAAGTCTCTCTGGTGGGATCCCCCTTCAGAACTCTACTTCTGAGGGAATTCTGTGCCAAAAAATAAAAATTCTGCACATAAGTTAAAATTTTTCAAAATTCTGTGTATTTTATTTGTAAATGTGGAGGCTCCAGCATGGCAATGGGGAGTACAGGCCACTGGCTACACAGAGGTGAGAGGCCACCCTGCAGCCTGCTCCCTCCTGGGACATGGACTCGGCGGTGAAGCTGCACCCAACCTTGACACAGCGCAAGGGCCAGGACTGCCCCAGAAATACTCTGGGATCTTGCCCCTCCGTGCCAGGTACACCAAGATAACAAGCAAGAGGGACAGAGTCTTGCACGCCCGGCCCTGACCCCCCGATCCACGTATAGGGCAAGCAGACTCAGCCCAGCAGGATTTAAGTGTGGAGGGGCTTAATCCGGGGGGATCCAGGTGTGGGGTGAGAGGATTCTGTGTGGTGCAATCTGGGTGCAGGTTGCTCGGTGAGGGAGTCCGGCTGCGTGGAGCTCTGGATGCACAGGGGCTCATTGGGGTGGGTGTAGGGGGAATGGGACTCTTCAAGGGGGTCCAGGTGAAGATGGTTGGGGCTCAGCAGAAGGTCTGAGTGTGGGGGGCTCAGTGAGCGGATCCAGGTGCAAGGGGAGTGGAGTTTGGTGGGGTGGTCTGGGTGCATGGAGGCTCCGGATGCAAGGGGTGAGGTTTGGTGGGGTTGGCTGGAGAGGGCCTGGGTATGGGGGGGGGTCCGGATGCCTGTGGGTTGGGCAGATGGGGGAACAACTCCCTGTAGTGACTCCTCCCACCTGTGGCTGGGGAGCAGGGGAGGGGTGATGCACAGCTGAGGAGGTTTCTGGGGTGGGTTTGACCCAGTCCCAGCCACTCCTTGCAGGGGAAGAGAAAGTCCCACCCTTCCCTGCCCCTAGCCTAGCTGGGACTAGCAGCTCAGCGCAGTGCAGGGTAGGAGCCTCTGGCTGAGGTGTCCCCAGGCCTGTCTCTATCCCCCGCAGTGATTTTACCTCTCCACTGGCTGCTCCAGGTGGCTGAAACGACGTGCCTGTGCTGCGGGGGAGGGCGCATGACCACTCTTGTGGCTGCCCTGTCAGAAGTCACTTTTCTGCGGGGAAGCAAAGAAATCTGCAGGGGACATGAATTTTGCGCATGTGCAATGGCACAGAATTCTCCCAGGAGTAGAACTCCTTTTCAAGAGAGAGAAATTTATAGCCTATCTATATAATCGGTGAGGTCTTGTATGAATAACCATCAAAGATCATTAATATCAGCATAAATTGTGAAGACATCTTCAATTTTTTGGTTGGTGAATATAATGTAAAACAACCAGTGCGCATCATGACTCATATGGTTAGGATAGAGACTGCTTGCCTTCCCATGTAATAGATGTATTCAGGTTAATAAGGATTGTGACCTTTGTCATTCCCCAAGTTCAGTATCCTTAAAACTAAAATATGAAAGCACAATGGTAGCAGAAGATCCTTACATTAGGAAGGCAGCTACACTTATAGGATGTACAGTAATGTAGGTTTATTGTTAATTTTTATTTCTTTTGGAGCTGAATCATGCAAATATTTACTACCAGGTGTAATGCTTATTATTGTGAGTAGTCCCAAAGGAAATCAAGTAACAGAGCAACACATAATTCTGAATTTCCATCCTGTGGGAAACTCCAACACTTCAACATTTTGTTTTTGTCCTGAAATGGCATTGAACTGACCTGAAACAAAATATTTCATTTCAAATTTATTGACAGAAAATAAAAAAAAATTGGAGGGAAAATTTTGATTTTGTGGAAATTGCAATTGTTCCATTAGAAAATTCCCAACCAGCTCTTCACCTAATCTCTCTCTTTGCTGAAGTCAATGGGACTACTCATAGTATACTCCTGAGGACATTCTGTGCCAAAATATTAAAAATTCTGCATACAGTATTTTAATATTCTGCAAAATTCTGCAAATTTTATTTGTCAAATAAATGTAGAGGCTCCAGGATGGCATTCGGGAGCACAGGCCAGTGGCTGCACAGAAGTAGGAGATCACTGTGCAGCCCCCCACCACGACAAAGACTCAGCAGTGAGGCTGCACCTAACCCTGACACAGTGGAAGGACTGGGCCTGCCCCAGAAACACCCCAGGGCCTTGCCCCTCCGTGCAAGATGCACCAGTTGTGGGTGGGCAGGCAGGCTTAGCAAGGCAGGATCCAAGTGTGGAGGGGCTTAGTGTGTGGGGGATCCAGGTGTGAGTTGAAAGGGTTCTGTGTGGGGCAACCTGGGTGTGGGCGGCTCAGTGGGGGATCCGGGTACAGGGGGGATCTGGATGCAGAGGGGTTTTGGGGGAGTGGTGGTCTGGGTGCAACAATAATGGGTCTCTGCAGGGGGGGTCCAGGTGAAGGTGGTTGGGGCTCAGTGGGGCGTGGGGTGTCTGGGTGTGGGAGGAATAAAGCTCGGCAGGGAATCTGGGTGGGGGGGGCAGATGCTGGGGGAGTGTGGCTCAGTGGGGTGGGGAACCAGGTGTAGCTGGTTGGGGCTCAGCAGGGTGGGGATCTGGGTACAGGTGGCTCGTTGGGGTGGTGCAGGGCGAGTGGGATTCATCAAATGGGGTTCTGAGTGTGAGGGGGTGAGGCTCAGTAGCAGGGTCTGGGTATGAGGGGGTCTGGATGCATGGATAGATGGGGGAGCAGCTCCCTGCACAGGGATCCCTCCCCCTGCAGCTGAGGAGTGATGGGTGCAGTAAATGGGGCGGGAGTTTGCAGAACTTCCTGCAGCGGGGGGAGAAACAGGGGAGGTGGGACTGAGCTGGCCTCACAGGGAGCTCACAGGAGGCATCTGGCTCCTCGGGTGGCAGCTGCCTCCTCACTGAGTTCTGCGGCACAGCTTTTGTACTTCCAGCCCCACCCACTGACTTCCAGGAGGAGGATTGAGTGTGGCATGGCTCCGCCCACCAGGGTTCAATGAGGGCTCCTCCCCCTCCGGGTCTGTGGGCGGCCAGTCCGCCCCACTATAGGTACTATAAATAATTATTTAGAGTTGTTGTCTTTCTTGTTGCTTGCCTATTTGGGGTCAGTGACTTCTATAGCCGTCTTCCAAAACTCATGATTCAGGCTGTCATGCAGGTTGATCTCCCTGAAGTCTGCCAATATCCATCCACGTACCAGGTCTTGCATAGGTTTCCCTCATAGTCAGCTTTCGTCATAGGTGCTGGAACTGCGGCTGCTGCCGCATCTCCTGTCTTGAAGTGGTTTCCATTATATACAGCGTTTAAACTTTGGTTCAGTGGCTCTTGGCACCCCCACCATGCAAATTGTTCCAAAAACAGTCATTGCAAGAGCCATGCTTCCGACAAAGCTCTCTGATCTCCACTGGATATGTCCACACCAACATGGCTTAGCTTCCCTCGACTTGTCTTCAATTGGAGCAACGTGCACTAGCCCCCTTACAATCTCAAACTTTAACCATTCCAGGCAGATGCTTTTCAACAACCTTCTTCCATACCACGTGACATCAGTTTAACTTGATGATCATTAGCATGCAGTGTAATATCCCTTTTATGTTTAAAATATTTATTTACAGTATTTTTTTTTTAATTCATGATGAAAGCAAGTTCTGTTTATTTAAAAAAAATATTCATCTCTGTATTAGGACCTTATCTAACAAGTTTCAATGCAGATTGAATTTTTATGGCCAGATTGAAAACCACTTATAAACTGTATTTATTGTAAAATGTTGACAGATTATTAACTACCGTGCAACTGCATAAATGAAGTTTCTGTTTTTAACCATGCTATAATAGAAATATTGTGTACCAAAAATACATATTCAAGGCAATTGATTTTTAAATAATTGAACAGTCCATGATAACTAGTAAAAATTACTTAATATTTAAAAAATACAAATCCCGGAAGAATCATTGTCCTCTTACTGAGATTTATAGGTAATGTTACATGAAAAGCAGAATGGTGAAAATTGCTATTATTTCTGCTCCAAATTTTTAATTCCATGCTAATAATTTCATTGTTGTGATTAGTTACAAAAATACAAATTACAGCTAATTTTTCCCCCCTGGATTTATGTAACTCAAATGTTATCTTTAAGTTTTAGTTTGAGATTTTGAAAGCCATTATTGCCCTCTTTCAGTTCTGATTTTCTGGTTATATTGTACAGCGTATGGTTTATCAATTTACATGAAACCTACGTGCTGTACAGATGGAACTTTAAGTTTCCTGCTTGTCATAGAGAAACTCTAAACCTTTTGATTGCCACATTAACTGCACACTCTAGTTTCAGGTGACAATAATTGAGGTGTGAGAAATCATGTTAGAACAGAAGGTTGTATGACCATATGGCTTCTGTTACTTCCGTGGAATAGTGGCAAAGACTTTAATAACACTTCTATTGTGCGTAGACACTTCAGACATCTCCAGAAAGTTGGTGATATTAATTAACATAGTTCTTGCTATAGAGTAACAATCTGTGATATTCTTGATAAGACACGGTGGTGTGGGTTAAGGTAGCAATAACTCTGATTGTCATCGCTTCTCTGAATTTTTGTCAAGTTGTTAAAGTTCCTTTTACTCTGACTAGGTCTTTTTGGGGGGGGGTTGTTTCTGTTCAATAATGGCAATAAATAGGGACAGGAACTAGTAAGTAGCCATAACCAATGAGGGAAAATTGTTGTGTAATTACCAAAAAAAGGTCTGTTCTCTCAAGTTCCTGTAAATAGCTGGAGGTTGCGGGGGGGAGAGGGAGGTGTAGATGTGATGGCAATAATTTAATCAACTCTGTCTTCTGTCACTCCACATTCTTCAGCAAAATGTATTTTAAATATATGTGAAAGACTCCTGGTGCATATAATAGGCATTTAAAATTTTGTTTCATAAACCCAAAGTAGCAAATAAAAAAAAAAAAACCCAAAACCTCTGTCCCTGATACTGTAGTAGTCCCAGAAGTCACCTACTACAGGACAGGCCCAACAAAGAAAATAACAGAATGCCACTAGCCATCACCTTCAGCCCCCAACTAAAACCTCTCCAACGCATCATCAAGGATCTACAACCTATCCTGAAGGATGACCCATCACTCTCACAGATCTTGGGAGACAGGCCAGTCCTTGCTTACAGACAGCCCCCAACCTGAAGCAAATACTCACCAGGAACCACACAACAGAACCACTAACCCAGGAACCTATCCTTGCAACAAAGCCCATTGCCAACTGTGTCCACATATCTATTCAGGGGACACCATCATAGCCTAATCACATCAGCCACACTATCAGAGGCTCGTTCACCTGCACATCTACCAATGTGACATATGCCATCATATGCCAGCAATGCCCCTCTGCCATGTACATTGATCAGACTGGACAGTCTGTACGTAAAAGAATAAATGGACACAAATCAGACGTCAAGAATTACAACATTCAAAAACCAGTCGGGGAACACTTCAGTCTCTCTGGTCACTCGATTACAGGCCTAAAAGTGGCAATTCTTCAACAAAAAACCTTCAAAACCAGACTCCAACGAGAGACTGCTGAATTGGAATTAATTTGCAAACTGGATACAATTAACTTAGGCTTGAATAGAGACTGGGAGAGGATGGGTCATTACGCAAAGTAAAACTATTTCCTCATGTTTATTCCTCCCCCCCCACTGTTCCTCAGAAGTTCTTGTCAACTGCTGGAAATGGCCCACCTTGATTATCACTACAAAAGGTCACCCCCTCCCCCCCCCCTCGTTGGTAATAGCTCATCTTATGTGATCACTCTCCTTACAGTAAAAAGAAAAGGAGTACTTGTGGCACCTTAGAGACTAACCAATTTATTTGAGCATAAGCTTTCGTGAGCTACAGCTCACTTCTTCGGTGAGCTGTAGCTCACGAAAGCTTATGCTCAAATAAATTGGTTAGTCTCTAAGGTGCCACAAGTCCTCCTTTTCTTTTTGCGAATACAGACTAATACAGCTGCTACTCTGAAACCTGTAGTAGTGAGTTCACTGTGTCAGTCTCTAACAGGGAAGTTGATAATTGCTTTTGATTCTGTCTCATGGGATTTTTGTTACAATTTAGATTGACAGTTGTATAATGTCATGCATAGTTGATCATGTTGGCATAGGAACGAACATTCAGTTTTCAGATCAAAATAGCTTGAATTGCTTTGGTGCTGGATTTAGTCTCCTCATGTCAGGGAAGGACTGCTAAGGAGAGTGTACATTGCATGTTGGAGGAAAAAATGGTTAACTTGTCAGGGTTAGAGATATGTGTTTGACATTATTGAGGCATCATGTACATTGTTTTGAAGTAAAAGTTGCTGAAAAAAGTTAAGTAGTCCAGTGATCTAGGGCTAGATCCTGTGCTCCCTGGTGTCACTGAGAGTTTTCCTCTTGCCTTCAGTGGGAGCAGGTGTAGGCTATTAATGCATAAGCAGAGCTTACAAGTGAAATTACTTTGATCTCATTGTCCATGAGATGCTTTTCTCCTCTCTAAAGCACTGTGCAATTTAGGATGCAAGTATCTGTTCCAGAGAGATCTAGCACAGCAGATCTCCATTTGAAATCAACGAAAGTTAGGCACTGTCAAAGTCAGATTCAAGCCTTACTGAATTTGTTAGACCACTCTGTTTCTTAGCAAAGCGCTTTGCCAATGCACCCAGATATGTGAGCCTCCTGCAAAAGCTCAAGCTAACTTATTTAAACAGGTAAGGGAAAGCCAATTTAACATAGGAGACAAAAGGAAGCAGAAACTGACAAGTATACACACATATCTTATTTGCATACTAACGTTTGCCAATCTCCTAGCTCAGTAGGAGCTCTAAGTTAATTAGTTTGAGGACCCATTGTCTCACACTCCTTAATGTTTCTCTTCCTGACAACTATATTTCAACAAACCCTTCAAGCAGCATTTCTTTAATGAATTATAATTTCAATATAATTCATTCTACTTTCACAATCCCTCCTTTTGGTCAAGCTACACAATGACCAACAATTACTGGGTTCCACATATCAATCGTTCTTTATCTCTTTGTTCATCAGTGATATTTAAAATCATCAAATTAGCACTCTGGTTTGGGGCAGCTATCTGTGTAGCATGCCTGACACAATTTTGGATACAACAGGAAAGTAACTGAAAACATACAAAAATTATTAGGATTCCAAACAGGAGAGTTAGGGCTCTTTTTGAAACAACCAGTTTCCTATGCCAGAGAAATTGAAAAGGTTACTTAGCCACTTCCATAAAGAACTTGGCTCTTCGTGGGGAAGATATGCGATGTGTTCTAAGTGGCTAGCACGATCTGTTACCTCATTGGTGTTGTCTGGTACATACACATAGCAGTCTTTTCCAATGAGAGCACAAGTCCCTCCTTTTGTCGCCAGCACTATGTTCAATGCCTGACGGTTTTGGAGGGCCATCTGTCGGATTGCTCCTGTTTCTTTGGCCAGGGCTCTTAAACTTTCTCCGGTTTCATTTGCCATTATTTCAACTACTGCTTGTAACCTTAGGAGCCTTTTTGCATGGTGTATTACTCCCCCTAATGGTATTAAGGAACCACCAATGGCCTCTTCCCAGGTTAAGGGGCTTATGTTATTTACATACCATTGGGCATCTGTTAAGTCCCTTCTTTTTCGCCTGAAATTGCGGAGGCGTTTTCGAGGTAAGGTTCCTAGCACTCAGAATTGTGGGAAGAGTTGGGCGGGATAACAGATTCCTGACCAATTAGCTGGTAGTGCGGTATAAGCTCTGGTCCCACACACCCAGCGATGGCCTATTAAGGCCGGGAAGGGTCGGTTGCACTCATTTGTCATATAGGTGTTTGCAAAGGAGGAGGAGTATCCCCCAAAGGGTACAGGGTAATTCTACTTACGAGGAGTGGTGTTATTTGCATGACATTGAAAGATTGTATTGTTTTCACTAAGGTTACTGTAGGGGGAACATGAGATTGATTTCTCTGTTTGATCCCAGGTTGAGAAAAAATTCATATCTCTATACCTGGCCCGCCACTTTTTAGTTTTGTTTGAATAATCCCATACACCATTGGCCACAATATGCTGAAGGCAACGGCTTTTCCCCAGATCCAGCCCTGTCCCATTACACACCCAACACCAATGACCTTTTCCCTCCACCACACTTATCCATTTAGATGCATTTATTCCCACCGCTTCCCAAGTGTCATTGCTGTTCCATATTTTGTTAAATGGACGAGGCCCTCCAGTGAGGTCTGGGGACTTGAGTGGGATAGCCAGGACAGGAACACCAGTTTGAGAGTGGGCTGGGATGTGGCTGCAGACCCAGCAATTAGAAATATTAAGGGTCTGAGCTATCCACATCTGCTGCTGGATAAAAGAATTGTCATCGTGGTCTCCCCAGACCGTAAGATACCAGCAGCCGAGGAACAGGCAGAGGCGCATGTTGGAGGCAAGGCTCTTCTGGTTCTGACAACCTCAACTGAGGGAACTGCAGTCACGGTTTTACACCCACCAGGCAGTAGGCGCTAGGCTCGCTACTGCTTTTTTTTGTTCGTCGTCTGCTTCTGGCAACCCTTACGAGAGCGTAGATTGTAAGGTATTGCAGACTGTTCCTCTACATCTTCTTCTGGAGTCAAAATTGACTCTGCGTTGTCCTGAGTTGAAGATTGGTTCTCTGGAGATGGTGCCTTCTTACACTGTGAAGCATGTATCCACGCTGCGATGCCAGATAGTTTAACAGCCGTCTGTGTAGTAAGCAGTACCTGATGAGGACCTTTCCACCGGGGCTCCGAGGCGTGCTTTCGATGATGGCGCCGTACGTAGACCCAATCACCTGGCTCGAGGTTGTGGCAAGCGTCGGAGATGGGTTCCGTGGGCCAGGCGCCTTGAACCTGTGAATGGAAGTGACTTACAGCTTGCATTAGTCCCTTGCAATACTGAAGGAGCGCACTGTGAGTCAAGTTCACTCCTGGAACGGGAGTAATGGTAGTCATAGCTTGCATAGGGCGTCCCATAACAATTTCAAAGGGACTAAATTTATGCCTTTGAGATGGAGTGGATCTCATGTCCATAAGGGCTAATGGTAGGGCTACTGGCCAGCTTAATCCTGTAGAGTCACAAATTTTAGCAAGCTTATTCTTAAGTACACCATTTCGTCTTTCAACTGTACCTGCACTCTGTGGGTGGTAGGGACAGTGCAACAGGTGTTTGATATGCAATATACGGTCCAGGTGTTGAACAAGTTGTCCAGTAAAATGTGTATCCCGATCACTGGACAGAGTAGCAGGAATTCCCTTGGCAGGCATAATATGATTTAAGAAACATTTGGCAACAGACAATGAGTCAGCCTTGCGACAAGGAAAGGCTTCAATCCAACCAGAGAATAAACATACCATAACCAATATAAATTCATATTGTTGACACTTAGGCATTTGTACAAAATCAAGTTGCCAATGCAAAAATGGTGCTTGAGGCAGGCCCCGGAACGCCGGGGCCACTTTTACAGGTTTACCAATATTATGGCTTTGGCAAATGGTACAGGCTGCACAGTGGTGGGCTGCAAAAGAGCTAAAATGGGGGGCCCACTGTCCTGTCTTAGTTACAGCAGAGACCATCCCCTCCTTTCCGACATGCGAAACACCGTGTAGGGCGGCCAGAGACAGGTAGAGTGAAAAGGGGGCTACAAAGGTGCCAGTAGGCAAGCGCCAAAGAGAATCGGGATGTAGAGAGCAACCTTGGGCAACCCAGGATTCTTTCTCGGTTTCTGGGGCAGACTCTTGGAGCAGGGTGAGCTCAGTGAGGGACAGCGGCGGTATAGAAACAGAAAGGGAACCTAGAAATGCATCTGGGAAAGGTTCTATGGCAGCAGCATGTTTAGCAGAGGCGTCAGCAAATGCGTTACCCTTAGCAACATCAGTATCCGCCATTGAGTGGCCAGGGCACTTAACAATAACTAGGGCAGACGGAAGTAAAACTGCATACAGGAGGGCAGCGATGTAGGGCCCATTTTTAATAGGGGTACTGGCAGAGGTAAGGAAACCCCGAGTTTGCCAGAGGGTACCAAAGTCGTGTACAACCCCAAAAGCGTAGCGGGAGTCAGTGTAAATGGTGGCGGAGCGTCCCTCCGCCAAAAAGCAGGCACGGGTGAGGGCAACTAATTCAGCGACTTGTGCTGAGGTTACAGAAGGTAAAGGCGCAGCTTCCAGGGTTTCAGAGAGTGAAACTACAGCGTATCCTGCAAGGAGATGACCTTGGTCGTCTCAAAAACAGGAACCATCAGTAAATAAAACAAGGTCAGAGTTAGGGAGAGGGACGTCAGAAAGGTCAGAGCGCGGGACGGTGACAGCAGAGACAGTTGCAAGGCAGTCATGGGGATCACCGTCATTAGACAAAGGAAGGAGAGTGGCAGGGTTTAACTGAGAACAACGCTTTATGGTGATATATGAAGCTGATAGTAGTAAAAGTTCATACCTGGTAGGGTGGGCAGAGGAGAGGTAGTAAAGGAGCTAAAATTTCCTGAGGTTCCCTGGTGTTCTGTCATTGCTGTGGGACAAAGTAAGTCTGGGGACTGTCGGGCTGTGCCGACAGGGGGTCTAGCTGGTTGTTTACAGAGCTATTAGGCCAGCGCGGACACTCGTTTTTCCAGTGTCCGGGTTGTTTACAGTAATTACAAACAACCCCAAAACCTGAAAATCCAGATCCACGGCCCCTCCCGTAACCACGTCCCCCTCCCCGGTACTGTTTACCTTGCCCTGAATAGTGCTGTATTTGCAGGGCCATTAACTTTTGGAAAGATTGTTCCTCCTTTCCCTTTAGAGTGCAATGGTAGTGTTCTGCCACTGATTGCAATTTATCCATGGTTTCAGTTTCCCACACAACACTTACTCGCTTTAGCATACTGCCAATAGCAGGTAGGAGGCCATTAACAAATGCATGAGCCAGGGCACCCTTCCCATTTTCACTCGGTTGCTGTATACCAGAATGTTGCAGAAAAACATCAGTTAGTCGGGTGCGATAGTCACCCGGACTTTCTCCCTGTCGCTGTTTACAGCAATGTATGGCTGTCCAGTTTGTTTTTGGAGTCCATACTCAAGGGATGGCCTCATGTAGGTTTTTAGCTCGGTCTTTACACTTTTTCCGGTATTCAGCGTCAGGACCGGTGTCTGGTAAAGTTGAGTGGCGCTAACTGATGGGCCAGTTGGCTGCTGTGAGCCATTTTTCGTGCTCACTAGGGGTTACCAGTAGCCTGCACAGCTGCAGGAGGTCTGCCTCAGAGGGTTCATAGGTGTCGCACACTAACAAAAATTCCTCTGCAAATGTGGTAGGATTTTCCAGGGGCTTTGGAAAGCCTTTTACAATTGAAAGGAGCTCTGTACGAGTCCAGGGTTTATAGCTCCAAGTGGGACCCTCTTGTTGGCCCCCAGCATGCAGGATTCGGAGGGGAGCCTGGATAGGTTTAGAGCCAGAGCGTAAGCGTTCAGCCCAATCAGTATCCAGGCTATCTTCGTATGCATGGGGAAAAACAGAGGAGTCAGGCAGACTGGAGGGTTTTGGGGGAACGGGGGGTTTTTCTTTACGGGTCTGAGTGGTACCGGAGGAATGGGCCTGGGTGGTGTTGGACGATCCGGGCTGGTCTGAACTGGAGACCCCTGGGAGTTGTTGTGACTGCCTATTGATCCGATGCAAGGATGCCAGGCCAATTAATACATCTTCCTCATCGTCATCCCCAGAATTTAACAAGGGGTTTTCCTCTTCCTTTCCCACAATGAGATGGGAGTATGAAGGGGGATGGGATCGATCCTGGTTTTCTCGGAGAACAGGATAAAGGGGAGCGCTCGGTCTGGCAGCGGGAGAGGAGGCTTCTAATAAAGCTTTTAAGTTATCATTTGAATCTTTGAGAGAGGCAAGTTTTGATTCTGTCCACCTATGATTTGCCTCTTCCCACCACTGCATGAAACAATCAACCTCGCCTTTTGCCAATTTAGTTTTAGGTTGGCCGAGTTTGTCTTTTAAGACGTCTACTCGGTCTTTGTCCCAAGATCCTAACAGTGGCCACTGAATTTTGGGATTCTCCTGAGTTAGCCTAGACCATTTTTCCAGAAATTTACAGGAGTCCGGACCCTTCCTAAAATACATAAAATGAGCCGGTGTTCCTTTAGAGAACTGTCCCAAATTAGACGTCTGGTTACCCATACAGGAGGACTTTACACACCAATCACACAAGAAAGAAAGTCGGGTTCATCAGAGCGATGCCCGGTGCAACACACAAAAGGAGCCCACAGACTACTGCCTCAATCGCCCTTGCTTTCACACCAAGGGTTTTACCCAAGGCACGATGCGGCTGCGATTGTCCAGATTTCACTCACTCAGACCGTGGGGACAGGAACCCTTTGGTCAGCCGATCCCCGGACGGAGACGGCACCCAGACTCAAACACACCACAGGGAGGACGGATAGACACAGAGACAAGACAGTCCTCAGTCTGGACAAAACACAAAAATAATTACCTGACCAGATTTCTGATGTCAGATCCTGGGATCCCTACCAGAACAGAGTGGGAACCAACAGGTTCGATGGCGTAGACTTCACTGTGGTCATGCAAGTTCTGGCGGAGGACCTTCCGTTCTGGCAGAGGACCGCTGGGCCAAATGCCCAGGTGCCGGCTTGCCACGGCTGTCCTAAGAACAGTCAGGAGTCACACGGCCCCAGTGAAGACGGTTGCCATCTCGGTGGGACCTCCAAATTGTCAAAGTCAGATTCAAGACTCACTGAATTTGTTAGACCACTCTGTTTCTTAGCAAAGCGCTTTGCCAATGCACCCAGATATGTGAGCCTCCTGCAAAGCTCAAGCTAACTTATTTAAACAGATAAGGGAAAGCCAATTTAACATAGGAGACAAAAGGAAGCAGAAACTGACAAATATACATACATATCTTATTTGCATACTAACTTTTACCAATCTCCTAGCTCAGTAGGAGCTCCAAGTTAATTAGTTTGAGGACCCATTGTCTCACACTCCTTAATGTTTCTCTTCCTGACAACTATATTTCAACAAACCCTTCAAGCAGCATTTCTTTAATGAATTATAATTTCAATATAATTCATTCTACTTTCACAGCACCTAAATACCTGAGAGGATCTAGGCCAAAATCGCGCCCCCCGCCCCCCCCCCCCACAAAAAAAAAAAAAAGTTGGCAGAATGTATTATTCAAAATATGTTTTGAAATATGGATGTGCAAATCCTTTAGTATGCTTTTAAAAATGAACTTGATTTAATAACTGAAACTCAGTCCTATAAATTATAAAGCAGGGTTAGGCTTTTATGTGCTATTTTTGATACATGGGAACTTGGATGTCTTTTTTTCAAAATGTTATTTTTCAATGATTTTCACATTCCTTCGATTTACCCTATTTGCCACCCTCCAGAGCTGTGGATTTCTTAGCTTTTTTTGAAAAATGCTTGCAATTATCCAGTTTCTGTGAAATTTCACCCTTTCTGTGCCAGCTGCTGTTCTGTATACCATCATCAAGTCACACACACTTAAAAAATAACTTTGGAATTTCCTGATAGGGTGCAGAATTTAAGAAGTATCAGTGAGCAGGAAGTTTCCTGGGGAGGACACATCTGTGTTTAATTAAATTTAACTTCCGTTTCAAAAAATGGTTTCTCGCACTTATGGTTGCAAAGATATATGTTCCAGTTCCTCTGCAGCAGCTTATAGCTTCCCCAAGCAGCTGCAAAGTCCAATTAACAGCAGTATGGTCAATTTTAGTGGTGCTATTCAGAATAAAATGAAGTCATATCAATTTTACACTGCTCCTTGGGCGCAGCGTCAGAGGCAAGGACTAGAATTATTTATGGAGAAAGAGGATTCAAAATAAAGACTAGGAGAGTTGTATGGTGTTGATCCGTTTCTTTCACTCTTCTTCTTGCAGCAGCCAGGGAATGGGAAGGCAGTGTAATTTGAAGAGTCAGTACTGGGAGTGAGCCTAGAGTTCCTACTCTTCCTGTCTCTCTTCTCTCCTCTCCTCCCCCCCGCTTCCGGTTTTGGAAAGGTTCATTCATAGCAACTGAGAGGAGGCCTGTCCACCTCAAGAACTGCAGGGTGGGGGGTGGCTATGACAGAGTTACATACTTCACTTTCAGCAAGATGAGGATAGAGGCTAATAGGTTTCCTTGGAAGAGAGCAGAAGGATGTGACACCTACCAAAGGGACTTCACAAGCTGTCAGACCTGGAGGCAGTTGGGCCATATTACAGAAGTAGGCTTTTTTAAAAGAAAGATTTGGGCCACACAAGCTCCTGCCCTCATTGCCTGGACCAAAGAGTGAAAAAATTATTTAAGGCCTACAATAGTGACTTGCCTCTTTAAACCCTGAAGTCACCCTCGCCAGGGCTGCAGCATGGATATGCTTCCCAACTAACAGACCACTCAGCCCACCACAAGGGGATATGTGCATCTATGAACAATATGGAAAATTGGTAGGACCCTTAGTTAGGTGTCTGATTCAAGCTCTGATTGAAAGTAAATTCTTTATAAGAAGTGGTATTGGACTTCATCTCACGTATGCTACAGGTCTTGCTATTTGTTTTACAGGCAGTGGGCCCCTTATGGCCTCGGCGCTGTATTGTTGGTCTCTGTGTGTACGTTTCTTTTGTTTTGTGGTTCCCAAACAGGGGCCAGAGGTTCTCACCAGCAGATCTTTCTTCCCAGATCCCTGAAAAGGTGCCACGACTGATAAATTCCCTATCTTAATGGTTTCCCCGGAAGGCTAGCAATGGCATTCTCATAATCTGTGGTCTCACGGGTGGACCAAAGCGGGCAACCAAATGCAAACTATCCAATGAACAGAATTGTCCTTTAGACTTTAGCCTCCAGTGCAGAAGGAGCATGATAACTTCACCATTATGCATTAAAATGGTTTATTCCATCTCTAGCTTCTTTATGATGCCCATGATCTCACTTGTGGGTATTTTGGATCCATTATGATTAAAGCTATGTTTTAGTCACAGGTATTTTTAGTAAAAGTCACAGACAGTTCCTGGGCAGTAAACAAAAATTTACGGCCGGTGACCTGTCCATGACTTGTACTAAAAATATCAGTGAATAAAACTTGGGAGGGGGAGCTGCCTGGGGGAGGGCGGCCTGGCTGCTTCGGGGCGGGGGAGGGAGGTGGCGGTGTGCAGCCTGGGACCCCGCTGGTGCTGGTGGGGAGGGTTGGGGCTCGCAGGCTCCCTAGCCAGTGCTGTCCATCCCCCTCAGCAGAGTTTGTGTGTGGGAGGAGCCAGGGGGTTGGGGCACTGGACGGGGTGAGGTGGGCTCTGAGCGGCGCTTACCAGGGGGGTGCCCAGAAGTACCAACATCCACCCTGGATCAGGTCCTAGGCGGAGGAGTGGCCACACAGCTCGGCGCATTGCCTCCGCCTGCAGGCACTGCCCCTGCAACTCCCACTGGTCGCGGTTCCCAGAGCCCACTTCACCCTGTCCGGTGCCCCAACCCTCTGCCTCCTCCCACACCCAAACTTTGCAGGGCGGGGGCCTGAGACTGCCCTGCGTTTGGTGCAGGGGCTTCCTGAGCTGTCCCTGAGCCAGACGTACCGGCTGCTGCAGAAGTCATGGAGGTCACAGAAAGTCACAGAATCCGTGACCTCTGTGACAAACTCTCCGCCTGAATTATGATGCCAAATGGTGGCTGTGATGTCTAAGTCTTGGTAGGACTAGAAATCTTTAATTATCTAATGTGAGATGAGACTGTAGTATGTTTTGATGAAAGGTCTCCAGGACATTCAGAAGTTCAAGGTGTGTTGTGGCCTTTAGCCCTTGGCCAAAAGCAATCAGGCTCTTCTAGCTATAGCTAGGTGATATCTCTGTCTGTGTTAATATTGCCCAAGAAACAAGAAAATGGGTGTGTGTGTGTGTGTGTGACTTCTTTGGGATGGGAGGAATAACCATACTCTCTTTCCAACCTAGTTCGATATAATGTTCTATCCCTTTATAAGTTAGGTGGAATGTTATTGGGATTGTCTTACTATCTGTGGTGGTATCACGGTCTTGTCTGGGCCAGTGGGGTTTCGCTAGCCTTCATTTTACAATGGTAAATTGATATTTAACTCAAGATGGCCACCTGGGCTTTAAATTTCATAATCTAAATTTAACACTTCTTCGCTGGTCCAACTACAATAAGCTGTGGTCAGAGTGTGGCCTGTGACCAAGCTGGGTTTCTTGGGTTAAGACTGGAGACATTCTTCCTCCCCGTCTCAACTTCACCTAGAACTGGCTCCTGGAAGAAACATTCAGTAACATGGTGGTGTTGGCCCTTGCTGGGCCCTGATTGGATTCTGCTTGCTCATCGCCCTTCTTGATCGGGGTGGGCAAACTTTTTGCCCCAAGGGCCACATCAGGGAATAGAAATTGTATGGCGGGTCATGAATGCTCACAACATTGGGGTTGGGGTGCGGGTGAGGATGAGGAGTTTGGGGTGTAGGAGGGTGATCTGGGCTGGGACCAAGGGGTTGGGAGGGTGGGAGGTTGATCAGGGCTGGGGCAGGTGCCCGGGAAGGGGTACAGGTTCTGGGTGGGGGTGTGTGGACTCTAGGGTGGGGCTGAGGATGAGAAGTTTGGAGTGCAGGAGGGTGCTCCGGGCTGGGATTGAGGGGTTTGGAGAGCGGGAGGGGGATCAGGGCTGGGGCAGGGGGTTGGGGCCTGGGGAGAGGCTCAGGGGATGCAGGCTCCGAGCGACGCTTACGTCAAGCGTCTCTCGAAAGCAGTAGCATGTCCCTTCTCCAACTCTTATGCAGAGGCGCAGCCAGGCATCTCTGCACGCTGCCAAATCCGCAGGCACCGCCCCTGCAGCTCCCATTGGAGCGCGTAGGAGCAAGAGCAGGGCCATGCCGTGGCTTCCGGGAGCTGCGTGGTGCGGCCCCGACCCTGTGCCCCCCGCTGGAGCAGGGCCGATGCGGCTCAACCGCGACCCAGCGCCCTAGCCGGAGCGGGGCCAAGCCACATGATGTGGCTCGCAGGCCAGCTTAAAACGTCTCCAGCCTGCGGGGTTCTGCTAGCAGCTCATCCTGGATGGCCTCTCTAGGCAGCTCTTGAAAGAATGAACTCACTCCTCCTTTTCTTCAAAAGGCCATCTGGGGGTGGTGGTGTCAAGGTGGCAGGGCCTCCAGCAGGGGGCAACAACACCCTGTTCCTGGTTTAATGGTGTATGTTCCTTTAGCTTTGCCAGCTGCCGTGATTCCCCAAGAGAGCATTCACTCTCGTGATGTCTTACATGGCACACACAGTTATCTGCACAGAAAGGAGATGCATGTGGGTATTTCTGTTCCTGCTGCTTCAACCTATTGGGGGGGTAAACGTTCTACAGAATGTCCTTAGAGTATGATTTCCCATCACAGGAGATGGGGCTTTCTAAATGCAGCTATTCCAGAGATTCTGGCATCCACTCTTCTTTTTGGTAGCTGCTGGGAGAGCCTCTAGAGATAAGAATAAAGTAATTTTGGTTCGGAGGGTGGTTTCAGGTGAAAATAAGTGAGAACAGCACCCGAAGGAAAATGCCACAATTGTTCTAGAGCGCCAAAAAACAAACAAACACAAGCAAACAAACAAAAATTTCCTTCCACCATTGAGCATCATCTTGCTAGTAACAGAAAAGTTATTAATTCCTTCTGCACGGCTTGCCTCTGATATTGGCTTTTAAAAAAAAAATTTTTTTTTGCCACAGTAAGTCAAATACTAAATATTTAGAAAATTTACTGTACGCCTCAATTCCACACTGATAGAGGAAGAGCTCGATTAGGATGGTATGGGGGTGGGCAGAGAAACTTTACCCATTTCTAATAGAGCTTATTCCTGCCATTATGAATTTCCTAGGCCCTTCCAGTGGGAGATATAGATATACACGATATCGACATAGGTATTTGTAATATAATATGAGAATCTGGGGTTGGGGTTGGGTTTATGGAGCTTTTATTCTTCTGGGAAAAGAGTAAGGCATACTACCTGGCATGATTAAATACTGGTATAGGAGCAGCAACAAATAAGTGTGTGTGTGTGTTGACATTTTGGAGCAATAGTAATATTTGAATTTCACATTCTCTGATGCATTGTCATTTTGCAAGTGAACATCAATTTTTCCTCCTCAGTGAAATCGTAAGAGAGTATATGCACAAAGCAAAGCTTTGCCAGGCTGAGCTCTGCATTTCTGAATACATCTTGCTTATAGAGAGATTGTTATAGAGAAATTTAGCATCATGCAGAAATTTTAATAATTGCTTCTGGGGGTAGCAGTGATGTGCCTGGCAAACTGAGTAAAGGACTATGGTTTTGAATGGTGTGGATTTGAACACCATTTCAGAATAGTACTGAAATAAAGCAAGTATTTATAAAGTAAGAGGGAGAAAAACCATAATCTTTTCCCAGAAGTAGACACCAGTTTGTAATGCTTACATCTGAATGGATACTGCTGCAGTGACACAAATTGATTTTTTTTTTTAAATTAAAAGATAAATATAAAATAAACTGATTCAAATTGCTGTCTGTCAACCAGTCATAAAAGGTTTCTCAAACGATCTCCCCCCACCAGCACTTGTCCCTTATATGCTGCTGTTGTATGAAGTCTTCAAGGTTAATCTGACGCTATTCCTGTTGCTGAGCAGCTGTTACCGGGTTGGTTGGTTGGTTGGCTGGTTTTTTCTTTTTATCTCTGAAGCCATGAAAACTTTAATCAACCTGACTGCAAATAAATACTGTCTCTAACTCTCTGCAACATGTGGCTGTTTCTTTTTTAGTGGAGGCGATAGTGGAATTTGACTACAAGGCTCAACATGATGATGAGCTGACAATCACAGTAGGTGACATAATCACCAATATCAAGAAAGAGACTGGAGGCTGGTGGGAAGGACAGCTCAAAGGCAGAAGAGGTTTGTTCCCTGACAACTTTGTAAGAGTGAGTACAAAGTGAAACAGTTCTTGTATATTGTACTTACTAGCTTGTATTGTTGTTTGACTGAAAAGCAGTCTTTTTATATCATGCTGCTATTAGTATTTTTTTGAATCATGTTGCATTACAAAGTAGAGAATGCATTTGTGTGGATATCTAGTGTAGTTACGATATCATTAAAATAAATAAATAGACAAACCTTTTTCCTGCTCTGCAGTGGTTATTGCAGCTCCATGGTCTGAAAACAAAATTAACTTTTAGGACAAAGCCGTCCTCCAAAACTCAGTTCCTTGTATGACTCATGCTGTTTGTAATATCTTCTCTCTCATATACAGTATCTATTTATAGATATCTAGAGTGCATTATGGTGTGATGTAAAGGCTTTATCACAGGAGAGGGCAAACTACGGGCTGGATGCGGTCCATCAGGGCTTTCAATCCGGCCTGCAGGATTGCCAGCCCCATGGCACAGCAGGGCTAAGGCAGCCTCCCTGCCTGCCCTGGCCCCACACCGCTCCCGGAAGCGGCCAGCACCACATCCCTGCAGCCCCTGGGGGAGCAGAGGGCTCCGTGCACTGCCCTTGCCTGCAGGAACCAACCCCCTTCAGCTTTCACTGGCCAGGAACAGGGAACCATGGCCAATGGGAGCTTTGGGGGTGGTACCCACCCTCCGGTGAGGGCAGCGCGAGGCGGAGCCACCTGCCGCACCTCACCCCCAAGAGCCATTGCTGGATATGCTGGCCACTTCCGGCAGTGGCGTGGGGTCAGAGCCTGCCTTAGCCCCACTGCATGCCTACTGCCACCCTGGAGCCGCTCGAGGTAAGTGGTGCCAGGCCAGAGACCACACCCTGTATGCCTCCTGTTCCCCAACCCCCTGCCTTGAGCCCCCCCGCTGCACCCCTTCTGCACCCCAACCCCTTGCCCATAGCCTCTTGCCGCACCTGCACCCCTTCTGCACCCCAACCCCCTTTCCTCAGCCCCGTCCTGCACACTGCACTGCACCCCCTTCTGCACCCGTGTCCCAGCCCTACATTCATGGCCCTGCATACAATTTCCCCACCCACATGTGGCCCTCGGGCCAGAAAGTTTGCCCACCCCTGCTTTATCAGCATAAGCTTGGGGTAGATGCGTTATTCACAAATAGTGAAGCTATGAGTGAGTTATGCAGATTTTTTCCAAACAAATGTCTTTAAAATTTTTATACCACAACTCCCGTTCACGTTTCTAGAATGTGCCAAATATGGTGCAGAAATACTATTTTTAGGAATGTTTTCAAGTGTTCTTTAATATTTTGTGTGGAGGCTCTTCTTTGTTCCCCTCCTCCCGTAAGAGCATCCACCATGATCTTGTACTGGGACCTGCGAGTGGGGACCCATATGCCTATACTGAGTCTTCTTGGTTCAGGGGTCCTTGTTTGCAGATCTTGATGTAGCTTTGGGGCGACAGTTACTATGAACCTAGCTCTGTAGGAGTCCAAGGGAGGCATAATAACCAGAATAAATTACTAAAGTAGCTTTTCTAGACACCAGTATTGGGATTTTCAAGTCTGATATTGCAGCCCTTAAGGGTCTGAGAGAATGTCCCCTTTCCAATGGTATAAAGGACCTGTTTCTAGCTGTGCAGAGCCATTGCATGTTGGACTTCAAACATATAAAGCATCTGTTACTGATGCAGGGTTGAATATTTTCCTTGTAGTCCTTGTCAAAATGTCATTTTTTGAGTAGTGGGTAGGAAGTTCTACATCTGGTTAAAGGAGGAAGAAACTATTTTGTGGAAGTTTTTTTTTATTAAACTTTTTTGAAAGCTTCTCAAAATGCCCCCCCTCCCCGCCCCCCTCCCCCCCCAAGAAAAGGAAAAAAAAGAAAATGTTTTTGAGGTCTGTTGCAGACAGTGGTAATGTTAGTTTCCCAGAAAAAGGGTTGCAAGACTTCTATAATGGAAAGTGTTAGACAACCTAAGTGTAGGGGTTGCTTGCCAGATTCTCCTATAATACATTAGGACCTCAGTGTTACGAACAACAGAGTTACAAACTGACCAGTCAACCACACACCTCATTTGGAACTGGAAGTAAGCAATCAGGCAGCGGCAGAGACCCCCCTCCCCCACAAAAGTAGTGCAATGTTAAATGTAAACCTCTTCAAAAATAAAGGGAAAGCAGCATTTTTCTTCTTCATAGTAGTTTTTAAAGCTGTATTAAGTCAATGTTCAGTTGCAAACTTTTGAAAGAACAACCGTAATGTTTTGTTCAGAGTTACAAACATTTCAAAGTTATGAACAACTTCCATTCCCGAGGTGTTCGTAACTCTGAGGTTCTACTGTGTCTAAGTTTTGTTACCTCCTGTACTTTCTAAATGATCGCAAACATGTGCATCTAATCAAATGATCTCAAAATTTTACCATTTTTCTCAATAAAAAAGAACTTAAGGCCAATATAAACATATACATTACATGCAGTATCAATAAAACTGCAGTTTTTGCTTAATCAGCATATAAAGCTATTTTCAAAAGAACTGAAAACCAGATTACACACGTGCTCTTTCTCATAGTCAACCAGAACACAGAGTAAAATTTGCTTTTCCTTTGTGGAACCTTCCCTATTCCAGTTGGATACAACTGTAATAGGAAAAAGTTTCTGACATACATTCTTTAAAAAAAAAAAAAAAAAATACTGTGCGAGAATTTCAAAAGTGCATAACCTCACCTGCTGCTTCTATTTGTTTTATCCATAATTCTCCTTAAACTTGATAGAACTACAATTCAGCATGGACATAGTCATGTTGGGAAAGCTTGTCAAGCATGATAACCATGGCAAATAAAATTAATGCACGTATATAATAATCACATACATACATATACTCACTCATGTTCACTGCGCCTCTCTTGAATTCCTGAGGATTCCTAAGGATGTTCACAACAATATCAAGTAGGTGTAACTTGCTTTTTGGAGCTGTGTTCAAAATGATCACTACTTTTTCAGTGTGTCTTGATGTTTCTGGTATGTGGCATCCTACCCTACTTCAGAATATCAAAATAGTTGCTCTCAGAGGTGAAAATAGTAGCTCTTCACAGTGAAACGTTTTACATATATGTTCATATACCTGTGTAAAGGTTAAATTTCACCTGTGAGTGGAGGGGCTGTGACAGGCCTCTAATACAGGGAACTGCAGCTATTCTTTTGTGCCAAAGAAGGATGAGGAGCAGGCAAACAGAATTGCACTCTCTGCAGGCATTGAAGGTGGGTTCAGTGCCAGTTGCACATTGCCCATCATGGAAGGTTTTCATGGTTTAGCTATGGGAAGGGTAGTAGTGTGGGCACTGAGTCTGTGATTACATGGATTGGGTGGCCATGAAACCTGTGACAGGATTGCAGAAAAGGCACAGCCCCTGTTTAACTCAAGCATTGGTATAAGGGCGTTGGAGCTACCCTACTTGTGCCTGCAAATTGGGGTATGGTTTCAGTGAGGTATTTGCTGCACTGGACTTTATAGGAGGGTTGGAGATTGTAGGCATGAGTACTATCTGAAAATCTTGGATTTGTTACCCATAAACCTCCTTGATCAGTACATGCCATAATACTGACAAACTAGTTTAGTGCTATTTTTTTTTGTTATAAAGAAAAAATAGTTATTGTAAGGTCACAACAATAGCAATATGTCTGCTGTACAAAGGAGATTGCATGTCATCAGAATACATATATGCAAGGTAGCTTTTTTTTTTTTTTTTTAATGGAGCCTGCCACCCACTACCCAAGGGCTGAATCCTGACCCCACCAGCCCTGGCAAGGTGGGGAACTCACTGGCTGCCTGCTCCTCCAGCTTTTGTGTCTCCAAAGGTGGGCAGGGTCCAACCACTGCTGGCGGCCCTGGGGGTGGGGGCCGCAGCTTTACCATCCCCCATCACTGCCTAGGAGGCTGTGACTGCAAGAGAAGTCCCTGGTGGCCTCATTCAGCCCTGGTGGCTGCGTATGAGAAACGCTGGTCTAGAGCAAGAGGAGGATGAGCAGTTCTGGTTATTACATTTTAGACCAGTCCTGAGGTAGATAAACATGTAGATTGGGTTGGAGGGATAAGATCTGGATTATGATGGAAAATGTGCTCTTCCTAGAATTGGTTTGCTGTTTAATAAGGTTATGAGAGCATCCCAGGCTCATCAGGAACTTTATAGATATCTAAAACTTGGGGGATTAGGCAATCAAATTTGCTTAAATCATAAAAATTAAGTAGTATGTGTGGATTCCAGAAGTGCAGTTGGAAGTGGGTAGAAGATTGTCAAGAGTATAGGGATGCTTAGGAGGTAAAGAGAATGAAATGTATTAAATCATGGTTTGGGGGAGAGTGGTGGAGGAAATTAAAAACAGAATATGGGGGTAAGAGCAGGTGGCACTGGAAGTACTTTTTGAAGTACCTGTAACCAGAATGAAGTTTTCATCTCTATAGAGTGAGAGAAAAGAGAAGACTAAAAATACAGATTACAAGAGAATATTCTAATGAAGAGAGAGAGAATAAAAAGACAGATGTGAGAAAGAAAGGGGAAAGGAAAGCAGGTGATGGTGTTATATTTACAACTTCAGTAGCCTTATTCATCAAGGTACTTTCACTATGAAGTTACAGGAAGGGTATTTCCTGCTCTTGAATCTGCAAGCCAAATGTACTGAAAACATACAAAACAGCCATCAAAAACAAATGCTGTAAGTGTAAGTTTTATAGGGAGAGTAGAGGGGCATATTTGTCATAAATGACCTTCAGTTCAATGGAGCAACTATACAGGTACTTAAGATATCGTTTTCCCACTTCCATGTTTTTGTCTATTGTCAAGATGTACATCTGGTCTAGTGAAAGGTGACGTGGGAAAAGTTTGTCTAAATATGTGTGAAAATACTTTGTGTTCCTCATTCAAGACCTAATTTTAGATTCTGCAGTCAACTCACTTCTGTTACTATAAACAATGACGCATGAAACTGATATTTTTAATTGTGTTTAAGAAATATCTCTTATCCTTTTATGATTCTTGCCTCTCAGATTTCGCAGGTGGAGAGGTATAAATACAAACAAATAAATACAAATAAATCCCCTCCCTGTATCTGCTCTAATACCTAATATCCTCCAGATACAGATTTTTTTTTTTTAAAGGAGATACAGGAAAAGAAGAGGAGGCGAATTCTGTGGCAAGGGAAGTTGATTGAACTTCTATTTTTAATCTGTAAAATGTTTTTTTGTTAATGTTCGTGCTGAGTCTGCAAAAGATGAAATGTGTCTGGACACTGAACTTCTGGGTAATACAGGCAGTGTGTGCTAAATTTGTTCCTCTTTCTTTTGGTGTTGAGAAATGTCATTCGGAAGCAGATGGAAGTTAAGAAAAACATTGAATTCCTAGTCAAACCTAGTCAAACCATGCTTTCAGTGTAACAAACTGTACTTGAAAATGCAGCGGCAGTTGAGACAGTTAGATTTTGCTGATAGCAAATGAAGATGCAGAAAGCAGGAAACTGTGGTGAAAACCCACGCTTGCTGGCTTTAATTTACAAAGGCAACTGGTGCGTGTGATCTAGTGGTGCAGCACTGGTAAATTGTATGCCTCACTAGACTATGACAGGTTAGACTATCTTCATCCTTGTCAATTTACTCCAGGTGACTTGCAAGTACTGTTAGCAGACTTGTAGACCCTTTATTTGCAGGCTACAAGTGCAACTGGAGTTGTGTAAAGTTGCTGTATAAAGCCAGGTTTTTAGAATCCGTGAAACAGAGGGCAGAAAACTATGCATAACTGCACTGATGCTTGAGGTCAGAAGAGCTGCCAAGCTCCATTGACTCCCTCTTTGTATTAAAGCAGAAAATAAGCCTCTAAATACTGCAAATCAGTTGAATTTCAAAGACGATGATGTGTCTGCTAAACCCTCTTGAGAAGCCCATCCTACCCTATCCCCTGTTAGTGGAGAGGGTACTGCTATTCCTAGGGGGATCTTGTTCTTGAACCCTTCACAGGGCTCCCTCTTTTATATAAAGACTTGGGCATGTGGGTGTCTCTTATAACTATAAAGCTTCCACAGCCCTGATCAGGCTGCTAGAGAGGAGAGAGCATGTATTCTTTCCTTCCCACATACCCCCAGAGCATCCCAATAGTTGTTAGCCACTCTATTATCTTTGCCCCAGCCTTCTGGCTGCTGCTTGGTGGTGGACAGGTTCTTTGTCACTCCTCCAGCATCCCCTCTCCCAACCCGGCAGCCTCCCATAAAGCTCCCTGTATCTGCTTCTGATAATGTGCTCTTGACTTTACTTGATTCTTGTTGATTTTATTGCTGCCCGCAAAGTTCTGAATAACGGTAATGAAACTGACTGTGACCTTGTTAATTTTGCTCAGTAACTGCTTCTGAAAGCTATGGCATCTCCAGAGGGGCTGAAGTTATCTGCAGACTGAGGAATACAACAGTGTCCGCACTTGGAAGTTTATCTGCTTAATTGGCCAGTGGAGCCCTTCAAGTCCTTTTGTGTACTTGGTGGAGTGTTGCCATTAAATTGTTGCATTCTGATAAGATTTCTATTATAAAAAACCCCTCATTAAATATAGATTAATTCTTGAGAGGCAGTGGGCTACAATGCCTCTTAATTGCCACTTCGTTCTTAGAAATAAAAGTCAATAGCCCTGCTCTTTAAGGCCTCGAGGAAAAATAATTAAATTTGTTACCTTAGGTCCCCAAACTGTGGAGCATGCCCCCCAGAGGGGTGCAGAGGAACATTTGTGGAGGGGCCTGGGCCAACCCCCATGGGCAGTGGGGGAGGGAGCTCCACTCTGCCCCCAGCCCAGCTGCAGCCCCACAGCTCCACTCCATCCCGTGCTCTTGTTCCAGTTTAGCTCTGCCATCTCTGCCCCCAGGCCACATCTGCCTCTAGCCCCAGCTCCCTCAACCCCCCGTGCGCTGCCACCTCCCCCCCACCCGCTTCCCCTCCACCCCCCCACACTGTTCTGTCCCCAGCTCCACCTTCAGCCCGCGCTCCTCTGTTGGGCCAACTGTGCTTTAATGGACTGGGGGCACGGACAGATTCTGTTACTGGTAAGGAGTGGTGCAACAGGAGAAGTTTGGGCACCACTGCCTTAGGGTCAAGTGCAAAAGAATTAAATGGGCAAAAATGCTTCAATTTTTGACATACAGGACAGATACTTTCATATTTTATTTCCCTCCCACCCTCTTCTTAATAGCAAGGTAGACATCATAAAAAGAAAGCTTTAATACTTGTTGGCTTATAAGTGCAGTTTTTTAAAATGCATGTTTAAATTATGCAAGGGATATATAATGTCATATGCCTCCAGTTCAGTACATCTATTCTAGTTTGTTTCATAGTATTGCATATTGTGATAACTTATTTGTAAAGAGTAGTATTTTGAAGAAGTGGCTTATTAGTTTATTTGTCAGTGACTTATTGGCAGCAGCACAACTGACTGCTGACTTAATTTATGGATGATACTTAAATGTATTCCTTTTTAATGTTTCCTATTGTTGGTTCCTTAGTATCTTTATTACATATGTTATACATTAAGTAATTGATTATACAGTACTAATACCACCACTACATTAGTTTGTTGTGAAGACCGTTCAATGTATAAAATGGAAATTAAAAAAAAGACTGCTCGGCAAGCTAATTATCCTTTGCTTTCTGTTTTGTTTTTTCTGAAGAAAACAAGTTCCATTTTGAAGCATATAGTTGATTTATATAAAGGAATAAAACTACATTTGTTGTTGGAATTTTCAGTAGAGGATTCTAAACTTATATTTTTTTATCCAGTAAGAATGAAACTAAGAATTTGTTTTTTGTGTTTCTCTGCTTGAGGCTCTAAGCCAGAGGCAGAGGAAAGGAGAGGAACAACCCAGTTAGAGCAGAATTTACCATTTTGGGGTAAGTTTTCAAAGTAGTGGTATCTTACTATCATGCTCCTGTACAGAAGGCCTTCATCACAACTTCGTTTGGACACTTTCTTCTGTCTGAACTTTGCATTGTGCAAATGGTTTGAATCTGTGGGACCAACATATTTGGAGGATAGTCTCTTGTGCTAGTATTCATCGCAGCATGTGCTATTGATTTGTAGGAGTATATGTGGTGACTCTTTCCCAATGCAATCTTGAAAGGTTGGGGGCAGTGCCTTTATCACTGTGGAGCTGTGACTTTGTAATTCTCTTCCTTTCGATATATATGTCTGAGTTCATTTCTGGCTTCCTTCCAGGTTCCAAATATTTCCTCTTTAGCTTGTTTGTGTGTGGGTGGATAGGTTGGTTATTTATGTGTATTGGATTGGGGCTCTTTTATACTAGGTCCAGCATTTGTTTTACTATTAACTCATGTTGCCATGAGAAATTCTTCTTCTTTAGATAAATTATTTTAAGGTGCTTGGAAACCTTCAGGTACAATTGCTTTATTTAAAAAAACAAAACAAAAAGGGCCAAAACCCTACAATTTTGGATATACAGAGGCCCTAGAACAGAACAGATCTGTCCTTTTCTTTCCTCTGTGGGAGAAGTTATAACTCTTGAGATGCAATAACAGTATTTGCAGTAAAAAATCATAGACTCCTGGAAACTAAAGGTAGAAAAGACCTGTTTTAACATCATGTTCACCCCCTGCCTTTGCAGGATTATTCCTTACTGTTTAGTCAAGGACAAGTTGGATTTTTGTATAATATAAATGTTGGAAGGAATGGTATAGGTAGAACCACTACATCTGTAAGGCTATGACTGATATCCTTTGGGTGATGCCATCTTTAAAATTATTAGATTATGAACTCTGTGGGATTTTTTTTTTTTCTGTGTGTAAGATGACGTAGAAGTGACACGTGATTCTGGAGGTATATGACAGAACTATGGGGTTTAACAATTCTCACTACAAAGGGTTACTCCCATGCACAAACTTAGTCTCACAGGTAGAGTTCCATTGACTCCTGTGGAACTATGGAAATCCTTTGCATAATTATAATAATTTCATCTTCTTCCAAATATCTCACAATACGCAGCAGTTACAATGGAAATTTTACAGTGTGACGACATATCAGATGGGCAAGAAAAGACATCAGGGATTGTAATACTAAATGCCACCATGGTGAATTTTAGCAAGCCTATACTCTGAGTAGTTGTTGTTGCACCTGATTTTGTGAGGATGAATAGACAATGGCATAAATTGTATAGGGAGATCATTAACATATATGTATGAAAATGGAGGTTTGTTTTTTAAGTCTTCTTTCCTGTGAACCCAAATAACAATGTTGTGCCAAGACATCAGACCCAGAAAGAAAGACTAGAGACAAATTTATAGTCAAAGGAAAAGCATCCAGTCCATTTTAATTGTTCAAGATGAATGAAGTGCAGAAATAAGCAAACAGTATAAGTGGTGAAAAATAACTAACAGTTTTAAAATGTGTTTAGTTTCAAATGAAATAAAAATTAAAAGTGAAGGTCACTTTTAAAAAATGTGGGGTTAAATTTAGGTCACCTAAAGGCATTCCTGGTAATATTTTATAAAGGGTGTTCGTTCTGGTTTGGGGTGAGTCTGCTTAAATTTAATATTGAGAATTGCATTTGACTAACTTGTCTTCATGTAAATATGTGTTTTGAGTGTTGTATTGCCTGTCTAGAATCTAGTGGGAAGCAGTTTAGAAGCTTATGTTGGAGACTGTATTGTTTACAGGGCTCCCCCCCCTCCTTTTCATCCTGCTAACGCCTGACTACATACATTTACTAGAGCTTCACAGGTATCTTTGTAGCATAATTATTATAAGGCAGAGTGTATTGGAGCTATTTAGATTCATGATCCACACATGTCATTCTCTTCGGAGTTGAGGGGGAGAAATGAAAGTACATTTCTCTTGAAGTTCGCATGATTTGGGCTTTTATAGTTAATAATATTTTACAGCTACATAATATCAATCCTTTCTTTTTTTTAAACTTTCAAGTGAATTTGGTGCTTTTGAAAGACGCTGGATTAACATCCCTGGAGACAAGTCCTCTCGTTATCCCTGGAAAGGACAAGGAATGCTGCCACAGTATTCCAGCTGGACGTTGGCTGGTCACCATGGCCATTCAGTTCTTAAACTTTTTTAAGGGGCTGCCAGTTGGAGTGCCAATTACTGCCATTTGTTGTGATAGTAGTTGTTTTTTTCCCTTTTTAAATAACATGGACACCTCCCACCACAAGCTGGACGAAGACTAAAATTTCACATTTGAGAACAAATGGTAATGAATTTCTTCTACCACTGACTTGAACTGGGGATGTAGAGGTAGAGTCTAGGCCAGGGGTGAGCAAACTTTTTGGCCAGAGGGCCACATCGGGTTTGCAAAACTGTATTGAGGGCTGGGTAGGGATGGCTGCGCCTCCCCAAACAGCCTGGCCCCCTCCCACTATCTGACCCCTCCCTCTTCCAGCCCCCTGACTGCCCCCCTCAGAACCCTTGACCCATCCAACCCCCCCTGCTCCTTGTCCCTTGACAGCCCCCTCCCAGATCCCTCATCCCTCACCGCCCCGCCCCGGGACCCCACCCCCTATCCAAACCCCCCTGCTCCCTATTCCCTGACTGCCCCAACCCCATCCAGACCCCCGCCCCCTAACAGACCCCTGGGGACTCCCACGCCTATCCAACCACCCCGCTCCCTCTCCCCTGACTGCTCCCCGGAACTCTCTGCCCCTTAGCCAACCCCCCTGCTCCCCGCCCCCTTACCATGCCGCTCAAAGCAGCATGTCTGGCAGCCATGCCGCCCAGCTGGTGCCAAACACGTTGCCGCGCTGCCCTGCAGGAGTGCGCAGCTCCACCGCCCAGAGCGCTGCCCGCGCAGCGGCATGGCTGTGGGGGAGGGGGGGCAGCGGGGGAAGGGGGCTAGGGGCTAGCCTCCCCGGCCGGGAGCTCAAGGGCCGGGCAGGACTGTCTGGCCTGCGGGCCGTTGTTTGCCCATCTCTGGTCTAGGCTATCCCGAAGCATGTGTAAGGCATATGGATCCATGATCCCATTATTTACAGTGACCTGATTTCTCCGCTACCTGTCTCCGTATGCTATTGTGACCCAACACACCCTGAAAGCCTAACTTGGGAGTCCAGGACTCCATGACTGTACAACAGAGGTAGTCAATAGGTAGACCGCAAGTCAAATCGGGATGCTTTTTAATGTACCCTGAAATCTTTTTATGTACTTGTTTTCATTATTATTTTTTTTATATTTTCTCTGGAGTCTGGACCTTGACTATACCTTGCTGAATAAATTTGGACCTTGACAAAAAATAATTGATTATCCCCGCTGCACAACAAGAGATTTGATCAAAACACCCCGCCAGCAGAACCTTTCCCCATTTGAACCTACAGTGACAAATGCCATCATTCCCCAGTGTTGCAGAGCGTGTGTCAGCATGAGCCACCCTCACTGCATGACAACATAACCACCCCAGCCTCTGTTTTCTTCATGAGCCAAACTTACTTGCACTCAGGTATTTGAAATAACATTTTCCCTCTGGTAGTCTGATTATTAAGCAGTAACCCAAAATAAACGTAGTTTCTTTGTCCCTCCTAGGCGCCAATTATTCTTCCCTCTTTCTAGGGGTAGTAGCACTTATACTCCTGGTGCAGGGTTCTCCATAGCCTTCCTTCTAGGGCAGGGGTGGCCAACCTGAGCCTGAGAAGGAGCCAGAATTTACCAATGTACATTGCCAAAGAGCCACCGTAATACATCAGCAGCCCCCCCATTAGCTCCCACCACCCGCTCCCGGTGTCTTCCACCCACCAGCAGCCCCTCCAATCAGCGTCTCCCCCTTCCTCCCAGCACCTCCCGATCAGCTGTTTCGTGGCATGCAGGAGGCTCTGGTGGGGAGGAGCTAGGGCATGGCAGGCTCAGGGGAGGGGGTGGGAAGAGGTGGAGGGGGACAGGGCCTGTGGCAGAGCCAGAGGTTGAGCAGTGAGCACCCCCTGGCACACTGGAAAGTTGGCGCCTGTAGCTCCAGCCCCAGAGTTGGGGCCTATACAAGGAGCCGCATATTAACTTCTGAAGAGCTGCATGTGGCTCCGGAGCCACAGGTTGGCCACCCCTGTCTTAGGGGGTGTACGTACTAGCCTCATGATTACTTTGAAGTCCTGCCCTTGATGGGATCAGCCTGTTCCCTGCAGGTCTATCCCAGTGTGTGAACAGGCAGCCCATCCTGTAGAAGCCTCATTTTTGGGCTACCATCATGTGACCTGCTGTCATCTGATTCCGTCACAGGCCAGAGCTTAGGGCTTTAGCCTCTTGGGATATGTCTATACTGTAATTAGACACTGATGGTTGGCCTGTGCCAGCTGACTGGGTTTTGCGGGGCTTGGGCTATGGAGCTGTTTAATTGCGGTGTAGATGTTCAGTCTCGGGTTGCAGCAGGAGCAAGGAAGCAGACATTACCAAATATACAGCACAGAGTAAATATGTATTGGCCCAACCCTGTGTTTTACCGAAAGAAGTTTTAAAATGCACTGTATGTAACAGCTTCTCGGCTCCTTGGAGCTCAGATCAAGTGCAAATAGTCTCTCGGCCTATCAAAGGCTACGATCAAGTGTCTTGATCTTTTTGGTCTTTTGGCCTTGAGATGAAAACCTCGTCTGTGTCTCTTGTACCGTGAAATAAAAACATTATCTATGATATTGCAGTTTATGGTTGTACAAATAGGGAAAATGTAAATCCAGAACATATACAAATTGCATTTTAAGCATTTGTCAATGTATATTTTGTAGAATGAATCCCTTTAAACATTGTAAAATAAGCACAAGAAAGATTGTTAAAGAACTCCATTGTTACCAGAAACTGAACAATTATTGCTTTGTGTGTCTGCTTGTAACTGTGTTGTTGGTTTTTATTGGTGGTCATGTTTACTCAAACTGTGTCACTGTAGATGAGGAGTGGTGATGCTTTACTTCCCTGCTTATCTGTCAGGTAGGTTAATAGAGGAACAAGATGGGTGAGGTAATACTTTTTTGGACCAACTTCTGTTGGTGAGAGAGACAAACTTTTGAGGTACATGGAGCTCTTCAGGTCTGGGAAAGGTACTCAGTGCTACAGCTAAATACAAGGACCTAGAACAGATTGTTTACAATAAGTAGTTAATACACATTGTAACAGACCACTCAGAGTGAAGTGGCCTGTTAGCACCTCTGCAGTACTAGAAAAAAAGACCAAAATCTGAGTGTATTTAGTTTAGCAAGCTAATGGCAAAACTATTATTTTATAAAGACATTTCTAAAAACAACATTACCATAAAAAGAGCTAAATTGCTCTTGTTACTAGATAGTTTTGGTGAAATATAGATGGAAAAAATGATTATGTGTAGTAAAAAACCACTGTGCTAATAATAATCTTGCAACAAGAACGTCTAAAGTTCAACCACAGAAAACCGGCATGCATGTCTCAATGTAAATTTATTCATCAGCATAATTTTTCCTGTTTCACTTTTTTCTTTGCTTTTTGTGGGTTTTAGTTTTCAAACTTTAGCTGAATTCCATTGTTTTATTTATGCTTATGTCTGACAATTTAAGAGGATCGAGGCATGACAAATGTGCAGCTGTAAGAACATTTAAATGTAGAGATTATTTTGTGCATTTTCTCTTAGTATTGCAAATACGTATTTAAGTAAAAGGTCTTTATGGCCCCACCCACCTTCTTCTTTTAAGCAATTATGCAATAAAATCAGAGCTCTATTGTGCCTTTTTCTGTGTGTGGATCTTTGACTCCATGGAATTTGCACCCATGGATTGAGAATATGTTAAGGCCCGTAATCCTGTATTTGAAATCAGAATCAGTTCTCATGAAATGATTGCCACAAATTCAGGATTAAGTAGGGGGAAAAGAAAATTTTGTACATTTACAAATATTTTTGTAATGAAACAATGACAAGGAAAACTATGACAAATACTTGAAAGGAGATAGGATTTGTTTTGTTCTGATGTAAATGAAAGTTATCTCCTTTGTGAAGTTGTTCTTTATGGAGCAAAAGTATTTATATTAAATGTATTTAAAACCTCCCTAGGTGCATGTGTAGGGCCTCATCCTGCAAACACTTCTGCAGAGGAATAACTTCACCATGCAGATAGTCCCAATGAAGTCATTGGGATAATTATGTGCGTAAAGTTACTGACATGCATAAGTGCTGGCAAGGTAGAGGCTGTCTTTAACAACTCTACTGAGGATATTGAATCTAATTATTATGAGAGAGACAGGATAGGTGAGGTTCATAGATTCATAGATATTAAGTTCAGAAGGGACCATTATAATCATCTGGTCTGACCTCCTGCACAATGCAGGCCACAGAATCTCACCCACCCACTCCTGCAATTAACCTCTCACCTATGTTTGAGCTATTGAAGTTCTCAAATCATGGTTTAAAGACTTCAAGGTGCAGAGAATCCTCCAGCAAGTGACCCGTGCCCCATGCTACAGAGGAAGGCAAAAAACCACCAGGGCCTCTTCCAATCTGCCCTGGAGGAAAATTCCTTCCTGATCCCAAATATGGCGATCAGCTGAACCCTAAGTATGTGGGCAAGATTCACCAGCCAGATACCCAGGAAAGAATTCTCTGTAGTAACTCAGATCCTACCCCATCTAACATCCCAATCACAGGCCATTGGGCCTATTTACCATGAATAGTTAAAGATCAGTTAATTGCCAAAATCATGTTATCCCATCATACCATCTCCTCCATAAACTTATCGAGTTTAATCTTAAAGCCAGATAGGTCTTTTGCCCCCACTGCTTCCCTTGGAAGGCTGTTCCAGAACTTCACTCCTCTGATGGTTAGAAATCTTCGTCTAATTTCAAGCCTAAGCTTCCTGATGGCCAGTTTATATCCATTTGTTCTTGTGTCCACATTGGTACTGAGCTTAAATAACTCCTCTCCCTCTCCAGTATTTATCCCTCTGATATATTTATAGAGAGCAATCATATCTCCCCTCAACCTTCTTTTGGTTAGGCTAAACAAGCCAAGCGCCTTGAGCCTCCTTTCATAAAACAAGTTTTCCATTCCTCGGATCATCCTAGTAGCTCTTCTCTATACTGTTCCAGTTTGAATTCATCCTTCTTAAACATGGGGGACCAGAACTGCACACAGTATTCCAGATGAGGTCTCACCAGTGCCTTGTATAACGGTACTAACACCTTCTTATCTCTACTGGAAACACCTCGCCTTGATGCATCCGAAGACCGCATTAGCTTTTTTCACGGCCATATCACATTGGCGGCTCATAGTCATCCTGTGATCAACCAATACTGCAAGGTCCTTCTCCTCCTCCATTACTTCTAATTGATGCGTCCCCAGCTTATAACTAGAATTCTTGTTGTTAATCCCTAAATGCATGACCTTACACTTCTCACTATTAAATTTCATCCTATTACTATTACTCCAGTTTACAAGGTTATCCAGATCCTCCTGTATGATAGCCCAGTCCTTCTCTAAATTGGCAATACCTCCCAGCTTTGTATCATCCGCAGACTTTATTAGCACACTCCCACTTTTTGTGCCGAGGTCAGTAATAAAAAGATTAAATAAGATTGGTCCCAAAACCAGTCCCTGAGGAACTCCACTGGTAACCTCCCTCCAGCCTGACAGTTCACCTTTCAGTATGACCCGCTGTAGTCTCCCTTTTAACCAATTCCTTATCCACCTTTCAATTTTCCTATTGATCCCCATCTTTTCCAATTTAACTAATAATTCCCCATGTGGCACCGTATCAAACATCTTACTGAAATCTAGGTAAATTAGATCCACTGCGTTTCCTTTGTCTGAAAAATCTGTTACTCTCTCAAAGAAGGAAATCGGGTTGGTTTGGCACGATCTACCTTTTGTAAAACCATGTTGTATTTTGTCCCATTTTACCATTGATCTCAATGTCCTTAACTGCTTTCTCCTTCAAAATTTTTTTCCAAGACCTTGCATACTACAGATGTCAAACTAAAAGGCCTGTAGTTACCCGGATCACTTTTTTTTCCTTTCTTAAAAATAGGAACTATGTTAGCAATTCTCCAGTCATATGGTACAACCCCTGGGTTTACAGATTCATTAAAAATTCTTGCTAATGGGCTTGCAATTTCGGGTGCCAATTCCTTTAATATTCTTGGATGAAGATTACCTGGGCCCCCCGATTTAGTCCCATTAAGCTGTTTGAGTTTCGCTTCTACCTCAGATATGGTAATATCTACCTCCATATCCTCATTCCCATTTGTCATGCTACCATTAACCCTAAGATCCTCATTAGCCTTATTAAAGACTGAGGCAAAGTATTTGTTTGGATATTGGGCCATGCCTAGATTATCCTTAACCTCCACTCCATCCTCAGTGTTTAGCGGTCCCACTTCTTTCTTTTCTTATTATTTATATGGCTATTGAATCTTTTACTATTGGTTTTAATTCCCTTTGCAAGGTCCAACTCTTCTTGACTTTTAGCCTTTCTCACTTTATCCCTACATGTTCTGACCTCATTAAAGTAGCTTTCCTTGCTGATCCTTCCCATCTTCCACTCCCTGTATGCTTTCTGATTTTTCTTAATCACCTCTGAGATGCTTGCTCATCCAGCTTGGTCTACAACTCTTGCCTATGAGTTTTTCCCCCTTTCTTGGGATGCAGGCTTCCGATAACTTCTGCAGCTTTGACTTGAAGTAATCCCAGGCCTCCTCTGCCTTTAGATCCATAAGTTCTTCAGTCCAATCCACTTCCCTAACTAATTTCCTTAATTTTTGAAAGTCAGCCTTTTTGAAATCAAAAACCCTAGTTGCAGATTTATTTTTGTTTATACTTCCGTTCAGTCTGAACTGAATTAGCTCATGATCTCTTGAACCAAGGTTGTCCCCTGTAACCATTTCTTCTATGAGGTCCTCACTACTCACCAAAACCAAATCTAAAATGGCATCCCCTTTAGTCAGTTCAGCAACTACTTGATGAAGGAATCCATCAGCTATCGCATCTAGGAAAATCTGAGCCCTCTCTCTTATTATTACTAGCTCTCGTCCTCCAGTCTATATCTGGGAAGTTAAAGTCTCCCATGATCACGCAGTTTCCCTTAGTATTTACTTCATTAAAAACATTAAAGAGGGCTCTATCCATATCCAAATTAGATCCCAGCAGTCTATAGCACACCCCAAGCACTCTCACAGGGGAGGCTCGGGTAGTTTTCTTCCACAATGTGATTTTTGCCCAGACGGACTCTGTCTTATCCATTCCATTGCTTCTTATTTCTTTACATTCTACCTCATCGTTGATATACAATGCTACCCCACCACCTTCACCTTTATTTCTGTCTTTCCTAAACAGCACATACCCTTTAATAGCTGTAGTCCAGTGATGACTACTATTCCACCATGTTTCTGTTATCTCTATAATATGTGGTTTCACTTCCTGCACTAGTAGATCTAGCTCCTCCATTTTGTTACCTAGGCTCCTCGCATTGGTGTACAAACCAATCTTAATTTTTGCTGTTTGGCCTCGCTCACATTCTTTACCCGATTAGGCACGGACATTCTACAGCCTTTATGACCTATTAGACTGGTATCCACACTGCCCTTCCTCCTTATGTCCATTCTCCTACCCACGGCTGTATCCTGTCTTACTTTGTTTTCTTCCCTCTCAATGCTAAAATCCGGCGTGGAGATTACCTGGACATCTCCCAACCATTTCCCCCAAATTCCTAGTTTAAAGCTCTCTTAATCAGTTGTGCCAGCCTCCATCCTAGAAGTCTATTTGCTTCCCTACTCAGATGAAGTCCATCCCGAGAGAACTGTCCTCTGTCCATGAATGCCTCCCAGTGTCCATACATCCCAAAGCCCTCCTTATAGCACCACTGCCTGAGCCATCTGTTGATAGTCATAATTTTGTCACACCTTTGTTGCTCTTCTCTAGGAACAGGCAGAATCTCAATGAAGATCACCTGAGCCTCGATTTCCTTAAGCGTCTTCCCCAGCCTGGCATAGCCTGTCTCCCTTGATATGTTCCAGCGAGAATCTACCAGTATCATTTGTTTCCCACATGAAGGTCGATCAGTGGATTCTTTCCCGCTCCCTTTAGGATCCTCTTCAACTTCTGGTCCACATCCCATATCTTAGCACCTGGAAGACAGCACACCCTTCTATTCTCTGGATGAGCCCTGGTTACAGGCCTGTCCATCCTTCTCAGTAAGGAGTCCCCGATCACGTAGACCTGCCTTTTCCTGGTGACGGTGCGATTCTCCAGTCTATCCCCTGTTCCTTCTGGCTGCAAGTTCTTTCCATTCCTATTCTCCCTTGTAATCCTCTTCAACTCATCCTGTATCCTCCTGGGGCTCATATATGGTGTAGTCTCCATTGATTCGTCCCCTTTTCCTATAGGACTAGCCGTTCTTCTCTTCTTCCTTGCCCTTCCACCTTCAGTGACCACCTGCTGAGCCCCTTCTTCATTTTCCAACTCTGCAAACCTGTTTTTGAGCTCTATTTTTCCTTCACTAGCTAGTCTTTTCCTCTGCCTGGTTCTCTTAGTCACATGCTTCCACTGTCCATTTTCTTTACCCAGCAGTCTCCCCTCAGAGTTCTTCAGTCCTGCTTCCATCGGCAAGTCTGAGCTTTTCCCTTCAGCTGCCTCATGTCTTTGCTCCATCATCCGCTCGAACCCCCTTCTAAACTCAACCAGACTTTCCACCTGCATCTCCAATCCTCGGATCTTTTCTTCCATCAGCTCTATCAGACGGCACTTCATGCAGACGAAACTCTTTCCAGGTGCCCCCTCCAGGATCATGTACATACTGCAGCTTCCACATCCAGTCATCTTCACTGTGACTCCCACTGCCGCCTCTGTATCTGTCATAGCCTTCCCACCTCAATCCTGTTCATCTGGGGAACACAAACCACACCAAAACACCAGCACCCACAGCAAAAACAAACCCCAAACAAGCACCCCAAGACAAACTCCCCTTTCAAACTCCCACTCAAACTTCCCTGTTTACAGCTCTGTTTGCTGGCTCCTGTGCCGCTGCAGCTGTCTGCAGGTAATATCTTTTATTGGACCTACTTCTGTTGGTGGATGGTAGAAGCTTTCAAGCCACACAGAGCTCTTCTTCAGGTCTGGGAAGGGTAATCAAAGTGTCTGAGCTAAATACAAGTTGGGACAGATAGGCATAAGGGATAGTGCTTGTTGTAGGTAGCCACTTGAAATGGAGTGGCGTGAATGGTTATGCAAAAGGGGTTTGAAGTGGGCCACTAAGGGTATGTCTATACAGCAAAATAAATCTTGCAGCTGGCTTGGGCCAGTCAACTCCGCTCACAGGGCTCGGTGCTGCAGGACTATTTCATTGCAGTGTAAACATTCAGGCTTATACTGGAGCCCGAGCTCTGGGACTCTGCGGGGTGGGAGGATCCCAGAACTCGAGCTCCAGTCCCAGACTGGATGTCTACACAGCAATGAAACAGCCTTGTGAGCCCGAGTCGGCTGGCACAGGCCAACTGGGGGTGTCTAGTTGCTCTGTAGATATATCCTAAGGGTTAGCAGGGTAGTGTGTGTGTGTGTGTGTGTGTGTGTGTGTTACCAAGTGTTGTTGTGAGTCATGAAACCACTGTTCTTGTTGAGTCCATTATTTTTGGTATCTAGCAGCATTATGAATCTGAGTTGACAGGCTTATTATGATTGCCGTGTGTGTAATTATTATTTTTAGATAGATATAAATCAGATTATGATTTTATTTCTTATGAGCTTTTCCAAATGGCTTTTCTTTACTTCATAGTTCTTGCTGTTTTGGGTTTTTTTTGTTTTTGTCCACTATTGTTTTTGTCCGCTATTTGTCAGTCAAATCAAGAGACTACTTTTTGTTTTGCAGATCACTAACCAGTAGATTCTAGTGACTCCGTGGAGCTATTGTAGTCCATCAGGTTATTTAAGTTACGTGAGAATGCATGCATGCATTCCTCTGAAAATTAACAAGAGATTTTGCAGAAATTCAGGGGAAGGAATGGATTGTAAATAAACACAAAATAAGACTTTTTTTAAAAATAGGAAATTTAATCTACATTTTGAACAATACATTTATGTCATTTTTTAAAATGGCTAATGAGAGTTAAGCTATCTGAATCACTTTTTAACTTAAACTGGCCTGATTTTTCTTTTCAAAATCGTTGGAGGGGGAAAAATACATTCCCTGACTCAATAGCCCTGTTAGTCTGTATCCACAAAAGCAACAAGGTGCCACTGGACTCCTTGTTGTTTTTCAAAATGTAGACATTCCTTTCACTGTTCTGGAATCTTTTCTGCTTACTACCACAGTACTGTGCATCCAGATATTTAAAAATCTTAAACTGTTGCTCATTCTTTTAGAGCGCGGTGCACTAGCCCTCCTGTAATTATGGTTCAGTTGTTTATATTAGAGAGCCTTTAATTTTTTTCAGTGTTTTACTTTCCTATCAAACTGAAACTAGACACACAAACTGTTATCTTGGATGCTGAACTGTTTTTGTGATTAATTTTTTATTAGGGTTTGTGAGTTTGTTTGTGAGTAACCTTTTGTCCTTCTCCCAATATGATGTCGTTCTCTTTGCGGAATTTCTGCTCTACTGTGTTGAGCACTGTGTAAAAATCAATAAGATATTTAGACTAGTTATGTTAGGGAAGTTTTATGTAATGCGTCTAGTGAAGGCTTCAGAGTCTCCCTTTGGAGCCTGTCCTCCTTTAAACATGAATGATCGCTCCAGCCAATGAACGATGCAGGCTATCATGGTTCCTGTATTTGGAGAGTTGGAAATTGAGATGGAAATTGAAAGCTTCAAGCTTTGCGATGCAGTACTGAAACCACTGTTTTGGTGCTCAGTGCTGACAAACATACTCTTGTTTTGTGACACGTGTATAGCAATAATAGTTCACTGTAGATTATCCATTCACTATATAGATCGTTCACCATCAGACACACCCCTCCCTCAACCCTACTGACACTATAACAATGGCACTGCATAATAAAGCGATCCATCTTTCTGCTTCTTGTGTGTCATGGGTCTGATCTTATCCTATTTGAAAACAATGGAAAGACTTCCATGGGCCTGGCAGCAGGCGGTATAAGTCTAAGTCTATCTTTTAAATACTTTTAACATCTTTTGCTTTTATTTATTTATTTTATTTGAACAATTTTAGGAGCGGCTTTTTCACAATAAGTGTAATTTATAAAACTAGTAACTGATGTTTTGGCAGGACGTGTGATTACCGGTGATATGAAGGGGGTGTAGCCAAAGTATCTAGAGTGAAGAAGCTGTTAGAAGCCTGTATTCTCAGAGTGCTGTGCTGTTTAATGCTGATCTCAATTGTACATAAGTAATAGCTGCAGGAACATTCAATACATAATACCTAGAAAAACCTTCACAGTTTTGAGATCCTTACAGCATACATAAACGGAATTAGGGATAGAGTAGGAGGTTCAACTCTGAAATTGGTGTCTTGGATGTGTATAAGTTACAACATCAAAACGTGATTTAATCATACTTTGGGCATTATGAATAAACAGTCTAGGATTACTGAATCTCCCGGAGGCTACTGAAACAAATCTGGGAGATTTTAGGCTGCTAAAAGTCCGGCGGCACAGCGGGGCTAAGGCAGGCTCCCTGCCTGCCCTGGCTCCGTGCGGCTCTCGGAAGCTACCAGTATGTCGGGCTCCTAGGCTCAGGGGCGGCCAAGGGCTCTCTGCGCGCTGTCCCTGTATGAGTGCCGACTCCACAGCTCCCATTGGCCGGGATCCATGGCCAATGGGAGCTGCAGGGGTGGTGCCTGCAGGCAGGGGCACCATGCAGAGCCGCCTGACTGCCCCTGAGCCTAGGAGCCGGACATGCTGGTTGCTTCCGGGAGCCACCCCAGCTAAGCGCTGACTAGAGGGAGCCCGCACCTCTATCCCCATCATGCACCCAAACTCCCTCCCAGAGCCCACACCCTCCCAGCCCCCACACACAGCCTGGAGCCCCCTCCCACACTCCAAACCCCTCGGCCCCACCTCCCAGCCCAGAGCCTGCACCCCCTTCCACACCACAACTCCCTGCCCCAACCTGGTGAAAGTGACTGAGGGTTGGAGAGAGTGAGTGACCGAGGGAGGGAAGAATGGAGTGAGTGGGAGCGTGGCCTTGGAGAAGGGGTGGGGGCAGGGTTGTGGCCTCGGGGCATGAGTGGGACAAGGGTGTTTGGGTTTGTGCGATTAGATAGTTGGCAACCCTAGAACAGTCAGCAGTGGGGTCCCATGGAATGTTGTGCCATATGTAATTCAAAATATAACTGTCAATACAGTTACAATAAAGGTCTTTAAATCACAGGGTATTGATGATCTCCAAATAATTAACACAAAGGGAAAAGCACACTTTTTTGGTAAATTCACTTGAACTTAATTTCCAAAAACCACATAAATTCAATTCGTAGAAATCACTAACCTCTACAATTTGTTGTTTAAACATATATGTTTATCTGGTATTCACTAGTATAAAAATAAACAATGAGATTTACTACAAAAATATCATGTAGGATGATACAGTAACATATTGTGGAGGGGGGAGGGTTTACGGGCATTATGGATGCAAGGAGCAAAACTGTCAGTGACAATAAATTCTCCCTTCATCTCTTTCAGAAATTTCATCTAAAAATAATAATTTGAACACATCTAGCATCCTTGGAAAGTGGATTCTTCTTTTCTTTTCCTTCCCTCTCTCCAAAGAACCTGCAGTTATAGGGAGCATACTGTATGTGCCTTTTAAAGATCTAAGTTAGGCTTAACTGGACTTGGAAATAGTTCCTTGCCTACCTTCCTTCTGTCTGATGTAAATTCTACACCTTTTGAAGATGGGATAGAGGTTTAAGATTTGTATTCTGTGTGTGGAAACAAGATAAGAATCGATATCCAGGAGATTACATTTCCAAGTACAAGGGTAGAGGTACTCTGACCATGACAGATATCCAAAATACTTGTGAAATGGTGTCCAGATCCTGGACATAATTGTGTGCTATAGAGCAGTGATTCTCAATTGGGGGTCCGTGGTTTCCTAGGGGGATGAGATCAGATTTCCGGAGGGGGCGTCAAAGTAAACCAGGCTTCAGCCCCGGGTGGTGGGGACAGGGAGGGAGTGCTACCTCCAACCCCTGACTCACCTCAGCAGGCCACCCAACCAGTGGGTCAGCACCAGCAACAAGTTTCACACTGAGCAAGTAAAACAAAAATGCTATCCATTTTTCTTATTTTTGTACCTATATTATCCTTTTGTTAATATTATACATGTGTGTGTGCATATTTAGCTGTATAACTATCAATTTAATGCAGCTTGTAATCCACTGGATATGCAGCAAAACAGTTGTTGTGGCACAGGTGAACCATAGAGTTTTTATAGCATGTGAGGGGAGAGGAGGCTCAGAAAGGAAAAGGTTGAGAACTCCTGCCATAGAGTACTAGCTCTAACTCTGTTTTTAAATTCAACCCTCAACAGGTGAGATAAGATGGAAGGGAACTGATTAGTTTCTTATGTTTCTTTTTTTGATCTGAAATCTCTACAAAGAATGTGAGGCCATATTAAACAATAGGGAAAGCTGTATAAAAATGAACCTACTTTAAGATAGCTCAGTTGTACGGGCTATCACAGGAAGTGTAGCTAGAGCACCAAATGGCAAAGTTTAACATATCAGCGAAACATTTTGTTGCATTGCAGAAACCGTAGCTGTGCTAGCAGTAGCAGAGGTTGTGCACAAGGGTGCACTTCGCTCATTGCTCCTCTCTGCTGGGTGCAGTTTTGTACATCATAAAGGAAAAACTGAGTAGACTCTGTGTGTATCTGGAATTACAGTAGACTCCTCTGTGTAAGGGTAAGAAGCAGACCAAGACTTGGGACTAGGGGTAGGAGGGTAGGGGACTGAGGAAGGGAACAGGGAGCAAGTAGGAGAGGACAGATGAAGTAAAGGGGTACAGGAGATTAACAAGAGTGTAATGTAGTAAACAGTTATTTTAGTCAATAAAGTGAGCAGATGAGACTGTGAATATACACAACAAACATGTTTCATTCTGATCATAATCATGTGTAAGTTTTCTGGCTTTTTTCAGTGGGTTGCATACCTGGCTTCCAACTCAAAGCATAATGTTGTTGTCATCCTCCATCCCTCCTCCCCAAAAAAACCCCAAAAACCCAACACCCACATTTTTATAACCAATAAGGGAAGGGATAGGGTTGGATAGTATTGTGAGGCTATATGACTTGTTGAAGCATTTGGATGGACCCAATAAAATCACAGGTTTTCACCCATCTTATTGTTGTACTCTTCTCTGTACCTCATATTGTGGCTAATGAGAAAATAAATAGTTTCCTCTATATAAAACTCAGTGGCTGGCCACTACACTGTTAGCTTCTAAGGCAGTGATATTGAGACCTCAGTGGTTCGGGAGCCAAATTAACGATCAACATTACCCAAAAGAACCATAAAAGTATGAATTCATTGTTTCATTTGGTATAGTACTATATATATATACACTATATTATTCAGATTTAAACAGCATGACAGGGGAAATATTTAGTTTTAATACAGTAGAACCTCAGAGTTACGAACTGACTGGTCAGCCACACACCTCATTTGAAACTGGAAGTATGCAAGCAGGTGGCAGCAACAGCAGCAGAAGAAGGCAAGTACGGTACTGTGTTAAATGTAAACTACTGAAAAAAAAAAAAAGGGGGAAGGTTTTAAAAAAAAGATTTGACAGGGTAAGGAAACTGTTTCTATGCTTGTTTCATTTAAATTAAGATGGTTAAAAGCAGCATTTTCTTCTGCATAGTAAAGTTTCAAAACCGTATTAAGTCAATGTTCAGTTGTAAACTTTTGAAAGAACAACCGTAACGTTTTGTTCAGAGTTATGAACAACCTCCATTCCCAAGGTGTTCATAACTGAGGTTCGTGTGTGTGTAAAAATAAAATATAATTCTCACAGCAAAATGAATGACTAAGTATTATTATTTAATCAACTACAGTTGGATAATAACATATTAAAAGCATCCTCATTTGTTAATAACTTAGATTGGTTAATAATTAAATCACAGTGTTTTAATATCATGTGCTGCAAATAGCCATGAGAGATGCATTAAAGAGCTGCTTGTGGCTCACAAGCCTCAGTCTGAGTATCACTGCTGTAAGGGTACAGTCCCCCTCCTTTTCGTCCTTATTTCCAAAGGTAGTGTTACCTCTGCAGCCTTTGTAATCTTTCCAGTGATCATGTCTCAGGAGCAGTCTTAGACTACCATCACTGAGGTTCTAAATGGCCTCAGACCTCTTTCCTTTTGTTTTTTTAACTTTATATTGTAAATATTACAGGAACATATATGCTTTTCTTTTATTTTCAGCAACAGCTAAATCTAAATGAGGATGGCACTATAGCTATATAATAATAAACTGATACCAAACCATATGCTAGAGGTATGTCTGTGTTGTTTATTTTGAAATAAGGTTGTTGTTTCTCGTTTCTTTTCAAACTGGTCTGAGTTCTGTGTTTATCTTGCTGATATTTGCTCCATTATAAGGTTTACTCTGATCAAGCTGAGCCATGCGGTCCTTTATGGCCCTCCTGGATATTTCCCTGCCATCAGGATTGCTTGTTTATTGTTAGTTACTAGATTAATATTTTATTCTTTTCTCCAGAACAACTTGTATAAATCAATGTATATGTTTCTATTTGTGGGGCTGGATCTGTCCTCATGTAAATCATCTTTATACTGCAGCATGAACAGGGTGCAGGCTGGCTTGAGTTTTATTAACTAAAAACACATACTGAAATGAGCAAGTGCTGAGCCCCCTATTTTATTTAACTATATACACCCTGTTTGCAGCTTCTCCTGGGGCTTGTGTAGAACATTTCAGTTCCTTTAAATAGCATCCCTTTACAGTCACCGCAGAGCCATCTTTTCTCCACAGCCTTCTCTCTTCTGCTGCTAATTATAGCCTCCTCTTATGAGACCCTTTTTCCTTGTCTGAGTGAAAGGAGAAAAATTATAGGCATTAAAAATTGCAATAGATGTAGGGTTTTAAATGCCTTTGTAGAGTGATTGGAATAATTTGGCTGCCAAATGAATCAAAGACTCAGGCTCCTCTTTTGTCATTTACTTAGAGCTGTGCTAAGATAGATCCCTTTTGTGAACAGGGCCTTTCCAGATTAGAGCATGTGAGCAGTTTATTCTCCATTCAAGTAAAACTATTTTTCAGCAACCAACATCTAATGTCCCCCCACCCCGAAATTGTAGGAAGTAAAAATGCTGTTAAATTAAAAAGTAGATTTTTTTTAAAAAAAATTATACATCGTGATCCAGTGTAGAGCTCCCTAAAATCAAGCTTGTATGTGTTCAAACATTTACCAGCCAAATTCTTCCCTTTTGATAGTGAGCCCTTATTGATTATCATGGGAGCCACACATGAACATCTGTGAGTACAAATGGACCTTAAATTGGGGGAGGTTTGGTAGAGAAGTAGCCAAGGTACCGTCAATAGCATGGTGGAAATGAAAGGTTGATTTGAGGACTTGGGAGGCAGCTGAGTTTGTGATCTGATCGGAAACCTAGGGTGCTGTCACTAGGACTGAATGAGAGTTTTTGAGTCAGGAAGGATCAGAGATAGGGCAGTGTGGGCCAGGAGGAAGAATCTAATTAGTAGCAAGTAGATCAGTTCTGGATAGGTACAACTGCAGGCAGCCGTTGAAGCAGGCAGAACCTGAGGAAGAGGTTGAAACGGTCAACAGCATGCACTGTTAGAACTCTTCCAGTGAGAAGATGGCTGCTAAAAATATGCAAAATTGATGGGAGTGAAGTAGGGAGGGAAGAGTGAGACATTGCTGTAGTGTCAGTCAAATATGCTCTAGTTTAATTATTTTTGTATTTAGTCCACTGAAATGGGAAGTAGAGAAAATAGACAGATGACTTCCCCTTTTAGAGATTTCAGTATAAAGTGATGAAAGACAGTAATTCAAGCAATGGCAAAACTCACAGAATATAGGATTTGCTGTACAGAATTACCATCAAGACAAGTATCCCGTGCTCAGCAGGGGATCCTTACCAGGTACCTGAGAAGAAGGCAAATCTTCTATCCCATAAGACACCTCAGCAATTCCGCAATGCTGTATAAAAAGGAGGAGGAATTCCTTTCTGCTCACTGTGATGATACTTGCTGGAACATGAGGTTTACCTTTATCTAAGAAACTGTCTGGTGTGGATTAATTTTAAACATTTGGTCTGTGGTTCCTTCTCTTTCTCTCTGTTTAGTGATTATTTTAGCTTAAGTAGCCAGATGTACTGTTTTTTTTTTAAATTTAAGATAAATTTGGTCAGTCAGTCATTCCAGAAGATTAGAAAACACTGCCTGAAGACACTGGGTGAGCTAGTGGGCAATATTGTTGTCAAAGGAGAAAACAGATGTTTGCGGGGAGGAGAGGAGGAGAAGATGTCCTGCTGAGTTTCGTTTCCTTCCCAGAAGACAACTTACTACGAGTAGAGGGAACAACGGCCTGTTGGAGGAGTGTGTGTAGGGATGGTTGCAGGGTCTTTTGCTGGAGGGGGAGTTGGTAAGGAGGGTCAAATGGCTTGTGTGGAAGGATCTCTTCCAAATGGTTCAGTTGTAACTTGTTGATGCTTACTCAGATCTGATGTATTACCCTTTTGCGGTTTGCCTATCATCATTAATAGCTGTATGTACTGTCTAGCCCTGTGGTGTCCAACGTTTCCCACTTGACAGTCACATCTACTTACCAAGGGGCACTGGGTGTTGGGGTGCATATGTGGACCCCAGTATGCCTATTATGGCCATGAGCACTTTAAAACTGAGAACTCTAGTGGCAGAGCATCTGACAAGTCGCCAACATGTGATCTAATGAAAACCAGGTGTGAAGTTTCCTACCCTTAGGGCAAGGGCAGCAGACCGAAGAGACTGTGGTTCTGTTCACAGTAGACACTTAGTTTAAAAGTCACTGACGGCAACTCAAGGAGTGCGTTTTCAATCCATAATCAGGCACATATTGTCTCTTCAATAGAGTTGCCTTTGAGAACCACATATTAGAGCTTTAAAGGACTGGGAGACAACTGGCATCTAGCTTTTCACTGAATTCCTTCGATAAAGCTTACATGGGATTGGTAATGGGACATAGGATTGAGGAAGATGGAGCCCTCCCTCACTTAATCAAATTGCTTGCAGACTGCTTTGGGTTTTTTCTTCAAGATGGGGAATTATTTAATATTATGGAAGCATTTTGAGATCCCAGTGAGGATCGGGGCCTTATATCTTACCCTATACAAACATGAGAAAACACACATTCCCTGCCCTAAAAGCTTATGATCTAAGATGGTCCTGGATATTCTGACTCTCTTCCCCTACTTCACCCTTTAGTTAGGAGAAACAGAAACATTTTTTGCTTCTTTTCTCCCAAAATGTAAATCAAACATGAATAAACATATTTCAATTTATAAACAAAGAAAATCAATAAAAAGATGCTTAAAATATTTTTGGGGTGTGAAGTGGCAAAGGAAGGTAAGAAAAACACAGAAACAAATACAGTGCTTTACACCTGGTTGGCCTGTTTGGGCTGCAGTATCATACCATAACTTAATTGTTTAATGAAGAGAGGGGAGAGGAAATAAAACAGGAAGGTATAGAAGAGTGATCTGGAAGTTATATATAAAACATGCTCCCAAAAGTCCTCAATCTGATATCTAAGCTTATTATGTATCTATATTTGGGACAGTTTCTCTTTATGTGGGATAAAATTCATTGTAAGAAATGCCTTTTCATTGTTTTTTTTTGTTTGTTGCTGTGGCCTAACCACTTCATACAGCAAAGGCAAAGATAACAATTTAAGATTCCCAAGTACCTTATCAAAATGGTCATATACATCGATGATTGGTACGCATGACTTGCCTCAGCAAGCCCTCTAGAACCACTATGATTTTCAGCTAATTAATATAGTTCCTTCAAGAGAGAGGTCTTCCACTCTTGACTATTTTGACAATCACTGGAAAATATACTTTGCTCTCCATTTTACTTTAAGGAAATGGTGAAAACTTAGGCCTGGATCCTGCAACTGACTTTGTGTGGGTGGATCTGAGAGACCTGGGGGCTCCGTGTGGGCACCGGTATAGAGTTAGTTACAGGCTTGTGGCTGTACTGATCAGAACTGTGAATTTGTAGAGGGTTTGTGCTCCTATGCATGAGAGAAGATTACATCAATAACAATGAACATCCCTTTCCCCTCACTTCTTTTATTACTAAAGTATTGGTGGTTTTTAAAATATAGAGTCATCATGGCCTTTTAAAAACTTTTACACCAAGTTCAATAGTAAACAACTTTTTAGATAGCTTATGTGTTTTCATTCTAATTTTTATTGCATTTTATTTAGTGTCCTTAGATATTTAAGGCAAGATTATGATAGCCTTACTCCTTGAGTAATCCCACTGATTTCTCTACCTGTATAAGGTTCTACCTAATTTTTTTTTTTTTTTTTGGTAATAAAAGCTGAAGAGTGAGTTTGTCTATGCAGTGAAGGCTAACCTGTTTGCTTTCCCAGAAAGTCCAAAGAGATCTGTTTGATCATTTTGATTTATAGGAATTGTAACTGTGCGTCAGCATGCCTGAAACCAGGTTCTACGCTGGCACGACCCTTTTCTATCACCTCTATGGGTAGAGACTACAGTCTCTCCCAAGCTTATTTCTTATGACCTTGGGAATTTCTAAACTAATTAACCTCATCCTGTTTTTAATTCCTCCCATGAAAGGAAAGATTCCCAGGATGTTCAGTCAATCTTCCAGGTAATTACCAGAGGAAATTTAACCGATGTGATTTAACATATAGGGTGCTAAATGGCATACTCTTGTCTTCCTCAGACACTGCCTCTCTTCTCTTGCCGTGATTCAAGGCAATTATGATTAACTAAGGTTGGCCCCACGCCTCGTTTAAAAGAGAGGGAGATGCTTGTGGAATGTGAGGGTTCCTTGGCTCTATAACTGCCTTCCTTGGTCTGCCAGAGGCTAAAGTTGATAACATTGAAAACATGCAGCAAGACCAGAAAGTGGCGGTAGTGATTGTGGTATTGACAGTGTTGTGGAGTTGATGGCAGGGAGTGACCTTTGTTAGTGGTGTGCTATTTTTATAGATGTTGCTGTTCAGAAAGGGTTTAAAGTCTGGTTAGAAATAAAAATAATCAAAATATTATTGACTGTTTCTTGTGACTCATGATTACTCAATGTTGCTCAGTCTTCCTCTTCTCATTTCCTCCTCCTCTTCTGCTCTAGAGAAACTGCTCCACAGAGTAACTGAAACTTTGGTGAGTACTTACAGTTAGTTTATTCAGTCTGGGTCATAGTCACCTTAAACACAGTACAGATTTGAGTCAAGCATTATGCTAAGAAAATGAAAACTTGATCTTACATTTACCACAGAAATGGTGGAATGACCTTTGAATGTTAAGGCAAAAAGTCACGTGCAGTCTGTTATAACACATGAAAGTATTGTATCAAGGCATAAAATCTGCACTCAAAATTACAGTATTTGTGCAGGTTTTTTAATTTTACTATAAAAAGTTTGCATTTTAAACTGACCGTTGCAATAGGTTTAATGAGCTCTGATAAGTAATCTGGTTTAAGTACCTGATACAAGCTTACTTTCAAGCGAAGCATCAGTTGAGTGCAGAAATCAATGAACAGTCCTTGTGCTGACAGGAAAAATATTTTCTGAAATGGGTACACGGTTCTCAAACTCAGTGTTTTTCCTGCTGAAACTAAGCTTTTTAAAAGGGAGAAAACAACCATGGATTTAACATATTCTTTTTCCTCTATATTTTGGATGCAGCATATGTGAATGAATGAATTTCACTATGTGGTAGTGCTGACTATCGCATAATGTATACTTGTACTCCTTCTCTCTGTCTTTTCAGAGGGGACTCTGTTTTAAATATCTGAATGCCAGAGTGGAGCTGGCTTTGTTATGGTTGTAATAAAGCTTCCATTCTTTAAAACAGAACCAAAAATGCAAAGAGACAGCTGAAAAGTACTGACCTGAAAAAAACAATTGAGGATGTTTCAGTCAAAGCCTAAAAATTTAGAGCAGAACATTTTAGAGAAAAGAGAGAGAACTAACGAATACTATTTCCGTTGCTTTGGAGCTGTTAGTAACTGGGTTTCATGGTGCATTTTGAAGGATCTCTTCAGACTCTCATTGTATTTTGGAAAAAGAAAAGGAGTACTTGTGGCACCTTAGAGACTAACCAATTTATTTGAGCATGAGCATTAGCTGTAGATCACGAAAGCTCATGCTCAAATAAATTGGTTAGTCTCTAAGGTGCCACAAGTACTCCTTTTCTTTTTGCGAATACAGACTAACACGGCTGTTACTCTGAAACCTGTCATTGTATTTTGGCTAGATTTTAGGCAGTCTGGGACACTAAATACATCATGACACTAAGGCCCCTGTGGCATCTCTGACCATACCCCCAACTGTCCCAAAAGTCACAGGGGCAGCAGCAGGGAGGGCCTGTCAATACACAACCTGGATAAAGTGGTCTATCTGTGTGAGTGGGGCAGGCTTACTGCACTGTTTTCCTGCCACACTCAAATCCTCTGTTGGGAGGGTGTTGGCAGGCTCTCCAGAACAGTGAGTCTTGACATTAATACCCCACTGAGATGGATGGGCTAAACCACCCCTCTTGGAGCTATTGTTTCAGGCTGACTGCAGGCTCAGGCAGACATGGCTGCATTGAAAATGTGACACCCCACCCCCCACCCCCCCATTTAACCAAACTTTTCTTTTCAACCATGAGTAGGGTGACCAGACAGTAAGTGTGAAAAATCGGAACAGAGGGTGGGGGGTAATAGGAGCCTATATAAGAAAAAGCCCCAAATATCGGGACTGTCCCTGTAAAATTGGGACATCTGGTCACCCTAACCATGAGGGCTAGAATCTTCCTTTTTATTTTTTCAATGAAAGCTGAGTTTGGGACCCTAGGCATAGGCCCGGAGTGTCTGTGCTTTAATCCAGCCCTGACTTGAACAACTGGTTGGTTTAGCAGAAATAGATTTTAAAAACTTAGATTTTGTGCTTTACACAAGATATAGATGCTTGTCTAGAGCAATCTAAGTTAAGAATGGGCTGGAATTTTTACTCTTGTTAAATTAATACAATAAATACTCAATTTGTGGGTGGGGACAAGAATCCTTTAACTTCATTATGATACCTCCATTCAGAAAACAAAATGCCACATGAACTTAATTAAGGAATGACCTTGTGCATTTTAACAAGAAGTTTGCCAACAGCTATTGCATAGACCTTTGCTTGGAATCATGTGATTTCACCAGTTGTATGTATTCTACACAAAACAACATATTAATTCTGCTCAAAGCAGACAGTTCAGAAATCAGTGCAACATTTATTTGTGGCTAATTTCTACACCATTTCACTTCAAGATGGAGTCTCTTAACTCTGGAGCCATGTTGATTAAATTGCTGAACCCTTCCAGTCATGGTGCATTGCACCAACTTGGCTTCTGAGAGAGAAGATCAATAGGTGTTAAATTTATGGTAAAGATACATCACACATCAATTCTGGGGTGAAACCATGGATCCACTGAAGTCAATGACAAAACTCCCACTGACTTCACTGGGGTCAGGATTTCACCCCTGGTGTCTGAGAAGATCTAACCTAGAATGGTGATTAAACTGCAGTTAAAAAAAATACATAAGAGATTTACATTTGGGTCTCAGGATAAATTTGGGGCTTTTAACATTTTAGTCTCAGCAAACATTGTTTAAAATAAATATATTTATTGCTGGAATCATGTAGGTAATACTGCTTTTCTTAAATTATATACTGTAGTTATTTCTCACACACACACACACACACACACACACACACACAACGTTAAAAGAACTGCAAAGTCAAGTACTCAGAAGTTAGGAAATGGCAGAATTAAGGTTGCCTATGCGTTATGATACAGTCTTTAATTACACGGTGACTCTCTATTTTTTCCACAGGAGCCCTGCCTCAGTCAGTGCACAGAATGGACAGTTAATGAACAGCTATTCAATATTTTGTTATCCTGTCATTGTTCAGTGTGTGGCCTCATTCCTTTTGTACTGCACACTATTCAAACCCTGCTCTCTGAATATAGAATTATTAATTGCCTCATAGACTTTTCTGTGGTGCTCATCACTATTGTATCTGAGTCCCTCACAAACAGTAATTCATTTATTTTCATAACTGCTCTGTGGTGAGAGGATTATCTCCCAATTTACAGAGGGGAACTGAGGTACAGTGCAGTTAAGGTAGAAAATATTCACTAATTTTAGGTGTCCAGTTTGAGACACGTAGGATCTGATGACTGATGCAGTTTTTACTTGTGTGGTTATAACACTGACAGACCCTGGTCATCAGCGGGCAGGATCAAACCTGGGACCTTTGGAACTTAGTGCATGAACCTCTACTGCATGAGCTAAAAGCCATCTGGCTGTTAGCAAAGGCTGTAGAGCAGACTCATTAATCGCTCTCTCTAAGTGGTCTCGGTGTCACTAGATGGGACAGAACACCACACCCAGAAGGTGTGGGTTACATAGTCACATGCTATGTTTCCCACAGGACCCCTGCCTCATTCCTGCCTTATCTCCCTTGCTAGATTCCAATCACAGTCTGTCTCTTCCCTCCTCTCACACCCCTTCTGCCAAATCCCTTCCCCAGCCCCTTGTCCCAGTGCTTCTTGCCCAGCCAGTCCCAGTTCTGCCCCTGCAACCAGCTCCTTGTCAGATTTGTCTCCCTTCCCTTGTCCCCTTCTTCCCCATTCACTGGTTCATAGTCCCAGTCTTTGTCCAGCCAGTCCAAGTCTCCTTGCTCCTTGTACTCTTTGTTGGATCTCCGTATACTGTGCCATCCCAGCCAGCTGACTCCAAGTACCAACTATCCCCATCACTGGCTCCCAGTCTCCAAGTCCAGTAGCCCCAATTTGCTCTTCCCTCACTTCCAGTCCCAGTTTTGTCAGATTCCTTCTCCAAATCTACTCTTCTCTCTCCCCCAGTCTGACTTTTCCCTCTGTATTAAAATCAGATGGCTTCCTTTTACACAGTGCCTGAGCACCAGCAGTGGGGGCATTCAGAGTACAGGAGAGCCAGGCTTCCTGCTCTCTCTTCCAGTGCCTGGCTGGGAGCAGCCATTAAAGAGAGAGTCTGGGTAAGGCCATTGCTTGGGGCTGGAGGAAGCATATACAGTTGCTCTGTGGGAAAGGTGTATGCATCATGTAGTTACATGTAGGAGCTGTGAGAGGCTTGAGATTGCTTAGTAAGGATGGACTCTTCAGAGACTTTAACTGCTATACTCTAAGAAGTGTCTATTTGTGAGCATGTGAGAACTGATTTTTTCCAAAAGCTTGTAACTTGACCATATTTGGGAAGATTTTATGGGTATGGCAAAAGGTACATTCCTGATATAAAGGCCCACCCCCCCTGCCAAATTTCAGGTTGCTGGTATCATGTCTGGGAGAACTAGAGCTGTTCAGAGAAAAGTTCACCAGATTTTTTTTTAACATGGACAAAACATACTTTTCCTTACCTTTGTTCCTAGACACAGTTTTGACTGAAGTTTTCCAAAATAATTCAGTCTGAAGCAGACATCTGCATGTAGGTCTTTAGCCCAAACAAAGTTTGGCAAAGTTAAGCAACTGAATTCTGGGTTTGTATAAGAAGTGATGTCAGGCAACCTTAATAGCAGCGTTACCAGCCTCACCTATTATAAACTGACCAGAAAGTTGCCTCTAAAGGAACAAAAAGAGGTCAAATTTGTCCTGACATTTAGGTTTTATAAAATACAAGTTTTTGCAAAATCTAAGTAAGACCAATGGAAATGTAAGACAAGTATTAAATGATAAGAATATTTCCATGACATATTTTTAATTTTCTTGTTTTATTTAAAACATTCCCCCCCATGTTTGTGAGCCAAAAACTGCTGCTTTGTGTTACTGTATGACCAATAAAGTGAAATAATATGAACAGAAGTAAAAATGAGTAATTATCATTGTCCGACAGAAGTGCAAAATATAAATAGTGAAAAGTAAATTAGATTTTGAAGTGTTTTAGCAATCTCATTGCCTATCCACACAACAAATTTATCTGAATTTGTAACCAGTTACAAAATCTAAATATGATTGACTTTGCGTTCACGTACCACATGGCTTATATTCAGTTGGTAACCAGTGGCAGTAATCTTTGGCAGTCTGGGTTGACATATGGTGGTTTTCCTGTAATCTGTTCCGAGCACTGTTTTATTAGAGCTTGGAAAGAACCCACAGATTTGTATAAGCAGTTGGGTTGGCCCTCCTACCTCATAGTTCTCTGTACAATAAGACATCCCCGTGCGCTTTGCCACATGTGTGTCAAGTGCTGTTCTATGTGAATGTGTGCCCTGTTGAGGCACTGTGGGATAACTGCCCCAAATTTGCTAGAATGCAGTGAACCAAACATGGATGGGTAGCAGAAGAGATATGGACATGTAAATGCAGTTGTGGTTGCAGATCAGCTGATGTATGGAAACAAACTGAACAGTGTTACCCTCCTTTACCAGTTACAAGTATGCTTCTAATCACTTACAAAATCACCGTGGATGTGATCAAAAGAGTTGTTTGTAACACACACACCTATATATTTAACATGAAAAAGTCCTTTTGATATCTTATGTTTGATTGGCTTTATGTTTACATTGCTCATTCCCCCCCTCCCCCCCCCCCCCGAATGAGGTGAAACATCATTATCTAAGAAGTTGTGCTGCTTTGACATGGATCCCTGTTTATGCTGTATTTTAGCAGGCTTTCCCCCATTTGTAGAGGATCATTTATATATTACACCAATGGGTCTTATTTGGATTTAGCAATCCAGCACAGTATGGGACAGACTTTAAGTACTGGATTACATTGTGCAGGAAGAAAAGGGAATTGTGAAATAGCAAAATATCTTTTCTAATTAAAACTAATGCAAAGAATCTCTTGATGTTTCAAATTGGTTTAATATTGGCTTAGAAATATAATATTTTAGATAGCTCAGTGCTGGGCAGTGATAATGCTTATCTACCTTTTTAAAAATCTCTGAATCTATTTAGTGGTCTAGGAATCGCTGGAAAATGTGTTACTAACATGATTGCCATAACTGCAGTACTAGGAAGATGTTGTTGGCATTCATTTCTTAGTGCAAATATTTTGAAATTGATATATGGTTCTGTGATACTGTGTGTAATCTACATATCTGTTGTATGGACAGCAGTACAAGGGGAGAAAAGAAACAAGTTTTTTCCTGGGTTTTTAAAGTACTGTATCCTTATTAAATTAGATTAATCAAGTCAGTTCTCAAAAGTAATTGTTGTATTAACATTTTAAAAAAATCTACAGTGACATAGTGCTGAAAAATCTATTTCCATCACCACTCATCACCATTTTCCCTTGGAACAGAAGTAGACGCACACACAAACATTTGGGCATCACATAAGAACGGCCATACTGGGTCAGACCAATGGTCCATTTAGCCCAGTATCCTGTCTTCTGACAGTGGTCAGTTCCAGATGCTTCAGAGGAAATGAGCAGAATAGGGCAATTATTGGTAGGTCCATCCTCTACCATCCATTCTCAGCTTCTGGCAGTCAGAAGGGTAGAGACAGTCAGACCATACAGTTGCATCCCTGACCATTTTGGCTAATAGCCATCGATGGACCTATCCTCCATAACTTATCTACTTCTTTTTTGAACTCAGTTACACTTTTATATGGTTGCAATGAGTGCAGGAGACATCGCTTAGGAGACGACATGGCCAGCCCTCAGTGTGACCCTAAACCTTGAGGGATGGAAAAAAGCGATGTGTGGATCACTTTTTCATTTTCCTCTGAAAGCATATTTTGACCACCGCATCCCACTTTAATCAATCTGCTACCTTACATGACAATAGAGAAGTCTTGAATTGTTTCTTAATTCAAGCTATGGCTGGAGCCTTTGATTAGACTGTAAGCTGGCTCCTGATGAAAGGCATTGTGGGTCCATTAAAAATTGAGTGTGAAATTTTATTTAAAAGCTAAAAAGCAGTCAGTTTGGTCTGCTTTGTGTGTGTGGCGGGGAGGGGAAGAGAGACTTCAGTGTCTCATGTGACTGAAAATTGATCTGATGACACACCATAATAAATTGCTTCATGTTTGTTTCATAACCTGTGGTTTCTCTGTCATTGCATATGGTTGTTAGACATTATTATTTCTATGCTCTTACAGTGTACGGGAACTCGGAGAATACGTTTGTCACCTTTGCATAGGTGTGTGTGGAGGTGGTGGTGATGATGTAAGCATACAAGATGCTAGAGAAAAACGATTCAAGGAATGCTAGGGTGGAGAGGTTACCCTAGGTGCTGGACCACATGCAGCTCTATGTCAGGGTTTATGTATTACCTATAAAACATCAAGTAACAAGCAAGGTTAAAAATAGAAACACTTCGATTCTATAGGAGATCTTGGGTTACCTTTTTAACTGGCAGGAAAACTAAAGCAGATATGTGTCTTCAATGCTGTACAGAACATGCTTAAACTGATCTGGGCTAGGAGGGGCATGTTTTGTACACAATGCTGTTTTGTGGTGGCTCATACAGTATTTTTTTAAAGTAAAATAGGTTGTTGCAAAATATGAATATAAAAGAGTATCAAAAAACAAATACCACTTAATGTGCTATATGCCCAAGAGGAACAATTATTTCTAACTTTGTGCTCTCTCTGACACTTGGAAGGATAGCTGGAATTTTTTTTTAACATAGCTTCTGTGTACAAAAGGCAAAGTTAATATGAAGAAAGAAGAGATGGATGCTTTGGCTGTGTCTGCACTAGGTGTTTGTGTTTTTTGTTTTTTTTTGTTTTTGTTTTTGTTTTTTGCTTAAAATTTCACACCACACTATAGCTTTGGGAGAGGGTAGTATGGTAGAGCGGGTCTTCAAAAAGCACAGCAGTGTGTCGTCTTTGGAGGAATTTGCCAAAGAGAGTGTTGGAAGGCTGTCATCCCAATGGTACTCCTGGGGGAATTCTGCATAAAAAAATTAAAAATTCAGTGCACAATATTTTAAAATTCTGCATATTTTGTTTGTCAAAATAACACTATATAATCACACCAGTTTCAATTGTTTTGTAATTTATTTCAGAATACCTGTCAGCAACTGTCTTTAACAATACAGACACAAAATTTTTTCCCAGGCAGCAGAGAGTTAAGGAAACCCCTATGACAACCCAGTCACTGTTTCTCTGCCCCCTCCCCCCCAGAGCCCAGCAGGGGGGCCAGATACTCAAACCTTCCCCCCCAAAGCCCAGTCGCAGGGATCCCCCAGCCCAGATATTTGCATGCACTCCCTACCCCCCAGGGCCCAGCAGTGGATCCCCCCCAGCCCAGACACCTGCACCTCCTACCCCCGCAGAGCCCAGCTGCTGGGCATCCACCCAGCCCAGACACTCTCACCCCCTCCCCGCCAGAGCCCAGGATCCAGATGGAGCCTGATGCTGGATCCGGGACTTGTAGGGAGTTTCCAGCAGGCTGCCTCCTTCCTTCCTTCAGGGCTTGTTCTGATGAGGTGTGAGGAGGACTGTACTACCATACCATATTACAGAGCCATGCAAAGTGCAAGGCTGTGCTATACATGACTGTCACCAGTGTTTCGGTGTGTATTTTATTATAATGAAACACCAAGTTCAGACTCTAAATGTTTTTAGCATAGATATGGAAGCACATAAATGATGCAGAAAAATATATAGGTATCAGTACCGTGAGGAGTGATTTCAAGGAGACATGACAGGGTTTTTTGAATGCTCCTAAGCTCCCAGCACTTGACCTCTCCTTTCTTCTCATAACCATAACATAGCATTGGGGAAGATTTTTGAGCCACTTTTGGAGATATCTGGTGATTTCATGATCTTCATGATCAGGTCAGCTTGTAGCCCACTGTTGCACTATCTTGAGTGTTTTCAGCATCTGGCTTTTAGATTGAATCAACAGTTGGAGGAAGAAGGTGGAGAAGTAAAGGCTTTGAATATATGTAGCAAAAGTAAATGAGCATTAATGTTGGCTCATATGAAGAAAGGCCATGACTCCACCCACTGAGCCCTCATTGTGTTCCTGCTGGGGCAAAAATAATGTGTGCGCGAGACTTGGAGCAAGGAACATATATACACCAAAATTCATGAACCACACTACTAATCCCAGGCAGTGCCTTTTCCATGGCTCAGACTGCGGAGGACCAACAGAGTGTGAACTGCCCATGTTTTGACAGACAGAGATGTAAATGTTATATCCTCTAGTTACCCCTTCTGTTTTACTGTGGACTTCTAGTTACAGGGATATGCGACGGTCCATGTGTAGGGACAACTTATTGAACTGAACAGTTGTATGCTCCTGGAGAAGGGATGAGATGGTAGTGGAGTGGTAATGGGGAATATCTTCCCAGGATATCAAGTTATCCAAAACAAAGTGCTTTAAAAATATTTATAGAAAAGAATCTGAGTTCTTGACATGTTACTAAGGCATTGAATTTCCCCAAGGGTAATGACTCTTTAATTGTCTAATTCTAAAATAGGGTAGAAATGCATCAATGATTTTGCAGCCTGCTAGTCACTGTATAGTATTTCTGAAAATAATTAAAAAGAAGGGGAGGCCTGACTGAGAGAGCCCAGTGTTACCATGAAGGTCTCACAAGCCTCATGATGGATGAAAAGTGAGCAGACCTGTCAAAGCATTGACAAGATAATAATGAAGAACAGCTGTGCTGAAGTGCATTATTCTTTCAAATGTCCTTTTAATTAATCAATATTCTTTAGATTGTCACTAGGTATTTCTAAATGATCATGCCTTGAAATGACATATGAAATGCCTTGAAATGACAATGAAGCATCTTGAACTGTTTCCTTTATTTCTCTCCCTTTCACCCATATTTGTTTTGACCGATCTCTTCCTGTCTAAAGCATTTTTAGAGAAATGCTCTCTGGATTATGAAACTCAAGTAATCACCAGACACCGCCTTAGGTGGCTCACTTATTCCAAATGAAGCCTCTTAATCCTATTATATTTTTGAAAAGCAACTGGAGGCTAAATACTGGGATGTATCTTAAAAACATTCTGAAAAGAAACGTTAAACCAGACCCTTGGCCTCATTTTGGCCCTCTTTGCTGTGATCTGGTGATGTAAAGGGACTGCAAAGTTAGTACATCATGGGGTTGTATCTGGGTGGTGTAAAATTGGCATAGCCAGCTCTCTATCCCACCCTATTCTGGCCCTGCCTGACATAAAGTGTGCCTGAGTAGGGGGTAGCTGGATCACTGGTCCTCTCTGGCTGTTCCTAGCCAGTGTAATGGCCCCTTGGACTGAACTGACCCTAAGCAGCCTTGGGTGATGTAGAGCTATTTTTCCCACCTGCCTTCTCAGGGCCTCTCTGAGTGCAGCTCAGCTGGATTGGTCCCTTTATACAGTAAAACCTGTGTTAACCAGTACTTTATCAACCAGAAAGCTCTAGAAACTGGCATTTCTGATTCCCATTAAAAGTCCGGTTGGTGCGGGGCCGGCAGGCTACCTACCTGGCTCCGCGTGCCTCCACGGAAGTGGCAACAAGTCCCTGCTACTCCTAGATAGAGGAACGGCCACGGGGACTCTGTGCACTGCCCCCACCCCAAGCGCTGGCTCCACAGCTCTCATTGGCCGGGAACCGTGGTCAGTTTGTTATGCCAATAAATGAAAAACCAGCAGGATCTTATTAACGGGGAAAAGGCAAAATACCACATTTATTGTGAATACAGAAAGAATCATAGTAAGCAGTTAGTTATAGTTATAACATTCCATTCAATCTCATATTTATTCACACACACACACACACACACACACACACACACAGGTTCTGCAAGGTTGTTATCATAGTTACCAGCCTTAGAGTTGCTCATGCCAAGCCACTGGCCAGGTGGCCTGGACGTGAGGAGGGAACAGGGCCTTGTCAGATGCTCATCTGACGCTCCTGGAAGTTGGTTTGCAGAATCAGACCCCAAAGGTCTCACTTTCTAGAGTCCATTTTTATAGGAATTTCTTCCTATGCCAGTCTGTGGGAATTGCTTCATCATGCTGTTGCTGAATCAATCAGCAGATAGCACATTCCTGATGGCTCCATGCTGCCAGATGTTATCTTGTTCTTTGGTTCTCCCATCCTTGAGGCTGTTGGGTGGATGCCAGTCTGCCCTCCAGGGGTCCTCTGGTTATTTCCACTTGACGCCTTCTTCGGCCGATGGACGCTGGATTTTTAGGCTGGCACCTCCCTGATCATTCAGTTATTATCCACACCAAGCATCCATCCACATACATCCTCTATCTCTATTTTAATCACAATTGTTAATACAACAAAAGTGCCGGGAGTCTCTGGGTGCTGTTTCTGTTGTTACAGAGTATTGCTTTGAGTCTCTCTCTGTGTGAATTGCTTTGAGAACAGACTCTGTCTTAGAATGTACTAACGCAATTAGCAGCTTGCAAGTTTCACGCACAGCGGGAGAGAAACAGTACCAAAAACCAAGAGATCTCTTAATTAGTAATACCCTGGAATTTAAACTATGGGGAATCAAACTCATTTGTGATTTTAATACAGAACTTCTTTAATATGATCCAACAAGTTGGGGCTTTGGGGGTGGCACCTGTGGGCGGAGGCAGTGCACAGAGCTGCCTGGCTGCGCCTCCGCCTAGGAGCAGCAGGGACACGTTGCCGCCTCCGGGGAGCCACCCGAGGTGAGTGCCACCTGGATCTGGCACCCCAAAACCCCTCCTGCGCCCCAATGCCCTGCCCCGAACCTCCTCCCATATCCAAACGCCACCCAAAATAATTAAAAAGAAGGGGAGGTCTAACTGAGAGACCCTTCCATTGGTAAGTATAACTCTGTTAACCGGAATTTTGACTAACTGGCATCCCCCATTCTCCCAACATGCCGGATAACAAAGCTTTTACTGTATTTTGTGTCCTTGTAAACAATACATGCACCCTTCTTGTGCTGATCTTTCTGAAGAAAAACCAGCATGACTGTGATGGAGACTAATAGAATTTTGTCTTTTTTGTGTGTGTGTGTGTTCTGGGTGAATTATGAGGAAACTTGTTCATTGTGTAGTATACTATACACAGCCATTTCTTCCTGGTTTGTCGGTGGGTATTTAGAACACTGGTGGAGTAACCCTGGTTCATCAGTCACTACCTCTCAGCATCCAGGCTACCAGGGACTGATTCTGCACTCACTACAACTTTTCACGGTCTCTGTACCCAGTTAACTGCATGGTTGGTTCTAAATATAGTTTATGTTCGCACACCATGGGGTTAAAACTCTTAATAACCATGGGAGTTAACAGTGTTTGACCCCTGGCCTGTTACCAATTCAACATTCTGTTTAAGCTGTGTGGTTGGATCCCATAATTGAGTGGGTGTAAGGAATTGGATTGGCCTTTCTCCCTCCCAGCTCTCTGTGCAGTAGGACAGCCTAAAATGCATTTCCCCATGTGCCCTGGTGATTCTGTGTTCACATTTTACAGGCACTCTGTTCCCTAATGAGGTCTGATGGAAGAGCTACACATGAATTCCCTACATTCGCAGATGCAAACATGGCCGCAGATGTATACCTGGCTGTGAAGTTAGAAGAGCTGTTGTATGGACACAGCCTGGCCTTCAATACTTGTAACTTGACTTTGAAGGTACAGCCCCATCAGGATTAAGAAATGATCTCTTGGGGGATGGTTCCTTCAGACCATAGTTCCTCAATAATGTGAGGTGGCATCTGCCATGAGGGAGGGAGATGGGTAAGGAATCCCCTCAGGATCTCAATTTTTGCTAGAACCGTGGCTGCTAATTGTGGACTTGATGCTGTTCTGCCTATGGAAGCACTTCAAATCTCTGCTTCCGGTGCCTCTGCTGTTCTTCAGCAGAGGGTGTGGTAGCAGGGGTAGGTCTGCTCCCTTAATTTAGATGAAAATTAAGTTATGAATTGACGCTTCGGTTTTGCCTTGCCTTTTTGTTTACTAAAAGCCTTCATTAAAGTTTAACCGATCTTAAAAGAGAAAAAAAACGCTGTTCTGCTTCCTTCTAATTTTCTATCTGCTTTGTTAAATTGGGACTCTCAGCTGAACTGGCTGCTACAGGTCACTCAAAAGTGTCTGCTTCCAAAATTGCCAGTTAAGTGGTTGGGAGAGGGTAAATTTCTTGTCTAAGGAGGTGTATTTTTAAAACCTGAGAAACTGCAGTACAAACCAAAATCACAGTGCAAGTTGACTGATACAACCGATGTAGCTGTGAGGAAAGAAGCATGTAATGTTGTGTGTACATTTACATTACATTATGCATTCATCAGTGAGTTAATAGGTAGGCTGTATCAGACAATATTAACAGTGTGAACATCTATAATCCTTCCATTTTTGCTTTTAATTGTTTTTACATTTCATTCCAGTGGCTGATGACAAACACTAATTATAATTTGTAGGTACTGTATTTCATATCTGTTGAAAACAGTGATATTACTTTTATTGAAGGAGAGGATGCTATAAAAACTTGTTTATTTAATCATACAACTTAGAAGTTTGAAAATGTAGAATGTACTAGTTTGCTTGAAACAATCTAACTAGATGGGCTTTGTGTGGCTGTCGCATACATGGCAAATTACATGCTGAAGTAAACAATGCATGAAAATAGAAATAATAAAATTGATATAGGCCTGTGGGTGGAAAAATAGTACAATTACAGAATTTTCATGGCCTGGAGCAACAGCAATAAGTAGCATAGCAACAGTTGCTAGGTAAGGCCTGTTCTCCGTCTCTAGGTCATTTTTGAGGAGAGATGTGGTTAGTTGACGTAGCCATAACGAAAAAAGGGGAACATTTGACAGCACTAGGATATATGTGGCCAGTTCACTGGTGGTCTGTGGTTCTCACTGTACTAACTCACTGAATTTTTGGTATCACAGTTGTAAAGTGTCATTTTATAGAAATGTACTTTGCATCAAACACAGGATAAGCTTTGTGTAGTCTTACTGATAAGGTAACATTTTGCTTATGCTAATACCGCATATTGCTAACATAATGGAAAAGTGTAATTTTTCTGTCACTTATCCTTCATACCATTCAGAGTTTACTCTTAAGCATTGTGTGTCCATGTCTGCATGGTCTTTGAAACTGATTATTTTTACCAGATAATGTAGACACGAACATTAATTAGCTAGTGCTGTGTTTTTGTAATCTTTCATGAGGAGGGACTTCATGTCATTTCCATATTGTATTTTATTATAGAGAGCGCATACTGAGGCAGAGACAGAACAGCTCCCAAGTTAATTTCTTTAGTGAACAACCTGTCAAACAAAAAATGTTTATAATACCATTGTAACCTCTTCCAGTTGTTCTGCTACTGATGCTCCCAGACCCAGTCGCTTCCTAGAGCTTCACTGCATTCACACTTCCTGTGTGTCTGGGTACCCAGACTAAGGCTTCCAGTAGCCTTTTAAATGGCAGCTATTATGGTCCCCAAATTTCCAATTTAATCAGATGGCAAATCCTGCATACAGTTGCCGTGGGTTTCTGGGAAAATTCTGTGGTGTCTACCCTGACTCTCGGGCAACTCATTTGTTCTGACAGCCTGTGCTGTTAGTGACTCAGAATTCATAAACTTGCTTTCCCCAGCGGTGGTAACCGTAGTACTCTTCACTCTAGTCTCTACTGACAGTATTAGGGTGTGGCTTCAAGTTCCTTCCAAATGCTGCAATGCCAAAATGCATCAGACTGAGTCCTCTTTATCCAGTGGTTTTCTGGTCCCGCTGCTCCTTCGCAGAGTCTTGATCTTCACCATTATGGAATATGTAGAACAGGCTATGGTGCTCTGATGGTTTAGACTGCTGATTGGTAGGCTTTCTGACTCGTCTTTTGGTCCCCTCTCATATCATAACAGGACTTGGAACTGGACTGACGTTGGTCTGATTATTCATTGCCACCCTCTCCCGGGGTCCAGTTAATGATTTACTATGTCGGAATAATAATTTTCCCTGGCCCTCATCTGAGATACTATTTGTTATGGAACTGGCAGATGTCTCTGGCAGACTGTTTCCCTTTTCCTTTTGGACATACCACATATCACTTGAAGGTGTGCTTGTTTCTAGATGGAGCTAGTGCAGGTCTGTCTACGCTAGCTGGGAACGACACCCCCAGCTTGAAGCGTGCACATGCCCGTGCTTGAGGCCAGCCCTTGCCGCAGGCAGTGCTGCTGCAGCCATGCTGCTGTTGTTACTCAGGCTAGCTTTGATCTAAAATAGATCAAAGCTAGCGTGGGTTATGCTCACAGTTGCTGCAATCACACTTCTTGTTTGCAGTGTAGACATAGCCTAAGTGTGCAAAATAGCTATCAAAAATTGTCCTAAAAAACCCAGTATTTGAACTTAATTATAGCATCTATAGAGCAAATACAAGCAGCTTCCTGAATACTTGCAGAGAGCTTCCTCTAAAGAGCCTAGAGTAGAGCTGCCTGACATCACCATTCATTGACAGATTTATATAATTTTTCTTTTATTTAAATCTGTTTATAAGGCACTTAATTGCAAACTGCAATACTAAATAAAAACCTGCTTTGTGTCATTCAAGAACCACCCATACCATACATTAACTTGTCTTTGTTTTCCTCAGATACACATGGGCATTCTAATCCAGCATAATATACATTTCCATACATATTTGTTTAGAATTTCTACTTCTATTCCTGTGTGGAAAGATGCTTGTGTGTGCACAGAACTGATATTTGCTTTCATTTAGTTATTCAGACTTCCTGATGGATAAGTTACACCTCAAGATATTTTATTTTGAGAGTCCCAAATCCCTAGTCCCAAATCCCTGCATTGTCCAAGAAATACTGGGTCAAAATACTACTCCTTTGAAGAGAATAAGCATGGTTTTTCATATGACCATAGCTCTACACTTGTTCTCGTGGCTATTTTCAAGTATATGTGGATGTGAAGTTTCTGTGATATTTAATTACAAAATACCACTTTCAAGGATAAGCCATGTAAACTTTGTTTTAGCAAGATTGCAGTCAGTCACATACTTTTACTCACTCACTGCATTTCCTTCATATTTTTATGCATTTGCACTAAAGTTTGTCTATTTTTCCTTTCCCTATGTTATGGTCCATAATTTACAAAACTATTTGGCTTGATTTCCCACATAACACTTATGCATAGGCTTGTATGCAGTATAGTTGTAGCCATGTTCCCATGTCCCAGTATATTAGAGACAAGGCAGGTGAGGTAATATCTCTGTTGAAGAGCTGTGTGTAACTCAAAAGCTTGTCTCTCTCACCAGCAGAAATTGGTCCAATAAAACACATTACCTCACGCACCTTGTGTCTCTATACGTAGGTTTGGCAGAATTAAATATTTTTATAACAGATATTGGTTTATTTTTATGCAATTCTTAGATTTTTATTGATTTTTTTTTTTTAATTCATAGATTCCAAGGCCAGCAGGGTCCATTGTGATCATCTAGTCTGACCTCCTGTATAACACAGGCCACAGACCTTCTCCAAGATAATTCCTAGAACAAATTTTCAGTTCCGTGAAATCATGGGTGTTAAGCACTTTTTAAAGATATTTATCTATTTAAATTTTAACAGTTGTGGGAAATTAATAGGGGTGTCAGACAATAATTGTTTAATGACTGTAGATGTTCCGAGTCAAAAAGTGAAAGCTTTATAAGTGATAAAACACAAATTGTCAGCATTGCATGTCAAAATATACAAAATAATTTTCCTCAAATCAAACTCTAAGGTCTTAAGCAGATTTTTCTTTCTTTACCTATTTGTAAATTTCAACTATCATTGATGGAAGTATTTCTTCATTGGGGGGGATGTGCGTGCGTGCGTGCGTATGGTGAAATCAATGTTTACTGACATTTGCTGATAAAAATCTAATTCTTCCAAGCTTACTTATAACGACTGACGAGAGTGAGTGTTGGAGAGTGAAGAGGCTATTAAAAAGTAAGCTATGTCAACTGTCATCCATTGCTATCTAGGAAGGACTTAGGACAGGAATACCATGCTTTTTATAGACTATGCTGAACAGTGATTTATACTTGGTGATTATCAAAGGGACTAACCAAAACATTTTTTTAAAAAAATCAAGTATGCAGTTCAATATATTTAAAAAAGTTTGAAATCTGTCCACTGTGCAATATTAAAAATCCTGACTCCTATAAATATAGCATTAAAGTTGAGAACGTTGTAAGATCAAATGGTAGCCAATTGATTCTTGCATGTTGTTTACTCCGAATTTTTAGAAATGAAAGATTTTATTTTGTGAGTTAAATTCTTCTCTATTTAAGTGCTGTTTTAATTAAGTTATTTAAACAAACAGCTTTGTGTGAGGCTTTTCAATCCTGTCCCTCAGTTATTGTCTTGAATAGTATGCCTGCTGGATGTGTTTTCATTGAAAATTACTATCGTGTATCAAAATGATCCTGAGACCAAGCTAAAGTAAGTCATGGAACCCTAATTTCAGAATTCATTCCGTTTGCCGAGAGCTTTTCCTTTGAATAGTTACACTGCTCTTATGCCCATTACTGTTCTGAAACAATAGGTGAATATTCAAGTCTTTCTCTGTACAGCAAGCTAAATTCTGCGCTCACATACTCCAGTGTAAATCAGGAATAATGCTACTGAAATCAGTGGAGTTATTCCTAATTTACAACAGTGTAAATTAGACCAAAAACTTACCCGCAACATCTAAAGAATAGTGTACCAGAATTACACACTATTACACACTTATTTCAAGAATTCTTTCTATTTGAGTTAAATAGTTAGTGACCATCAATTTGACAACTATCATGAAATTGACTTTGAAGGACCACCGTAGTAACTTCTAGGAAAGCATATTTTCAGCTGTGATATCAAGAATGATATCCAGTGGCCAGGTAAACCAGTTCTTGATGATAATACGCCATGGATAATCCATAATAATAAACTAGTTATAGGATTTTAGGGGTTTTTGCAGTTTTATACTGAGAGGAGCTGCACACGTTGGGTAACTCCTTCTATTACTTTACGTAAGAAAAGTGAGCCCTGCATGTGTTCCTTAGGCCTTTCATAGGAAAAACGCATTGAACCAGCTCTGCTGGAAAAATGAATATCCTTTTTACTCCAAAGAAACAAACCTAGAAGTGTATTTCTCTGGTTCTTAGAATAAACCCCCCAAATTCTAGGAAAGGTCAGCTTTGCCTCCATGCATGACACCAGCTTTTACTAGTATAATACTGTTTTGTCACCATCTTTATAACTATTGTTGCTGGGATATGTATTTTAGTGGTGGAACCCAGGAATGGATGCATTAAAACCACAGCACCAAAGAAATCAAACCACTCCTTCTTTCCATCAACGCAGTGTATTGAGTGTCAATAGAAAATAAACTCTGTGTGTTTGTGATTTAGGTTAGAAATCTATGTACTGAAGATATTTCTAGAAAATGTGCCTGTTATGTGGTTGATCTTTTTACAGAAGGTTTCTGGTCATAAATAGATTGAAATTAAAAACTACATTGGAACCAGCTCAGCAGTTCATGTTCAATCAACAAATTGGAATCAGATGTAGAAGTTAGCTTGCTTCTCCACACCAGGCAACAGGGATAGGTGTCCTTTTTATTGTTTAATAGAAACTCCTGTGCTGGTGCAGGATGCCCAGCCTAGAGAGAGTTACATCAGCTCTCCTAGCCATCGCAGTGAGGAGGGTTTGGTAAAAGTAAAAAGAAAGGGAGAGAATCCTCAGTGAGCTGGGAGGGATTATAAAGTGCTTACTGGTGTGCAGACCAAGCAAGGAATATATTATACTGAGGTGTGTCACTAGTCAAATACAGTACGTGACAATTTATTTACGCAATCTGATATGACAATTCCATGGTTCTTCGAAATTCCACGCTGAACTGTGAAATCAGTGATGTGTCCTCTTGCAGTTATGAAAACTCCTAGGGAGCAAAAGAGTTGGACTTTTTTTTTTTAATCAATTCCAAGAAAACATATATGCACTGAAGTTCTTCCAACCCCCGATGGATAGGTTAGAGACCTGATGAGGTGGTAGATTGGAATGAGCCTGTAAAAACTGTGACTCCCATTTAATATTTGTACCCACCTTAAACCCATAGACCACGCTTCATTTTTTCCCTGTTTTTAGGGATACCAAATAAACTAATGTTTGGAACAGCCAGTGGAAGGAAACATCTAAAGGAGAGAGCTATGCCCTGCAGCTCCTGAAAGGCAACAGGTGGCTTACACACTGGCCTCAGACTTCTCTCTAGCCATGGAATAGTAAAAGCGACATTATAACACAGCCTTCCTACACAAGAAACTATATATTTATAGCCAGCAAAAGGTGAAGGGAAAAGAAAAAATAAATGGGATGGGAGGGAAAGCACTTTCCACATGGAGTGTAGCTGTGGGAGGGGCTAGCCACTCAGAGTATGTATCTAGCATCTCGGCTCGGTACATACTTGGGGCAGGTAGCCCCTCCTGCCACTCTCGCTGCTGCGGCTACACTCTGATTTTTAGTGGGACAGCTTGATTAGAGCTGGTGTGCTGCTACGGCTGTGCTGCCATTGCTACTCAATCTAACTTTGATATGTCTACATGTTCTTCAGTCACACCTCCTGATTGCAGTAGGCATACCCTTAGTTTAGGGGTCTGGCCAGAACACAACAGTGAGATAAGGTTTATTTAGCCTAGGAAAGTGAATGGTGCTTTAAAATGGGTTAGGTAACGAGTTTAATTAACATAAACACCATTTAGCGGAGAGTCATTTCCAAAAAGGAACTAGCTGCCCGTTATCAAGCATGGAGAAGAGTTGTAGGTCTAGAAGTTTGATCCCAACCAGTAACATATTTGAAAGAGCTACTCATTTGCCCAATCTAGATGAGTCCCTAGCAGACATCAGTGCTGTGGCAGAGGGGTTCATATGCTCTAGCAGCATCCTTTTGAGTCTGACAGTATCATTAGTCTCTTCACTCCCTGGTCTGTCTTCCAACAGCAATGAATGATAAACCATGCCTTTCCCTATTCTCTCTGAGGTCATTGGCTCTCCATGGTGGGCTAATGTTTAAGGCTGTGTCTATACGATAATGTTGTACTGCTTTAACTGTACCATCTAGTTAAAGTGGCACAGCCCCCCTTGCGTGGAGTCAGTGTAACGATGCTTACTGCTCCAGCCATTCCCACATGGCAGTGGGAATATCAGTATTGGTATAAGTCACCTTTTTACAGGTATAACTGACTCCACCCTAGAGGGTTGTGCCATATTTTACTAGACTGGTAGGTGGTGGGAGCAGAATGGTATGCGGCGTTGGTGTCCAGAGGATAATAGACTGGACGTTCAAATGTTAACAAAATGGGGTGTGTAAATTGCTAGCCTGAATTGGGACAGAGCAGAGCTTGTGGAGCGCAGAGCAGAGTCCTTGTGTTGCAAGCAGCTGGGGAGGGTTTCTTCCGGTGTGCACAGACAAGACTCCTTTCTGCTGTGAGAAGGTGGTATCAAACCCCAGTTAATCCTGAAAAGTGTCACACCATCTCCACCATTTCCAAGGCCAAATTCAGTGATTGAATAAGCAGATACAACTCCCTTCAATGTAAATAGGTCTTGCACTCATACAGGATGTGGTTGAGTTTGTTCCCCAGTGAATATCATATATATGTATGTTACAGTCATTTGCAAATCTATTGAACGTCTGATTGGTGTAAATTACAGTACTTTGGCCACTTAAACCTATCCTGTGACCAAATTATAAGCACTGTTTATGTCTGTATTGAATCTGACCTCTATTTCTTAAAGAATTTTCCCTTAACTCTCCGATCTCATCAGCTGACTATATCCATGTACTTAGTTCCCCCAAGACTGACAATTTCTCTGTCTCCACCCTACCATTCTACACATGTGGGAATGACTTTTACTTGTAATCTCTCTGAGAAGTAGTCCATTTGGAATGGCTGTGTTGAGTGAATGGTAATGTCTCGCTGATAACTGTCCTTGAAGAACGGAAAGAAACAATAGCTCAAGCAGAAGAGACAGTGTTGTGGACTGTAGCAGCCAGTGGCTTAGCTTTCTGTCAGATTCAGATGCAGCTTTAGTTTCTCCTTGTTGCGGGTTGTGTAGTAATTAGAAAAACTCCATCCCTTCTGGGAAAGCAGAAGCTCCAGGGAAGCACTAAGCTAAAGCCAAACAGTCTCCTCTCTCTTCCCCTGCACCCCTTCCCCCCGCCCGAAGTCTTCCCTGGATCCCAAGGCTTCTCACTGGCGGCTGTGCCCAACTGCCACATTGATATGGTAGAGAGGTGAAAGGAGCGTCTGTCTTCCCTCTCTCAGAAGCTCAGGGCCTTGGATCCCTGAAGGAAGCAGGTTCCCAGTTCAGTCCTCAGATCAACTCTGCGGCTCTGCTCAAAGCCCCTTTTTTCATCCCTCTTCAAATTTCTTGTCAATCCCATGGATTCAGCTTCTCCTCAAACTGCCTGCCATCTAGGTCCTTCCATTGAGAGACCAGAGCAGCTGCGCTCTGCATTCATGCTTTCTCTAGTCTGTGCCTGGGTCTGTCGCTTACCGAGAAAAAGGATGTGTTGTATGTCTGCACTATTTCCCAGTATATTGAGGCCAAGCTTCTGTCAGTCCTGAGAACAACAGGCCTTGTCAGGACCAGTATTTAAAATTTAGCATGTGTTAGCTGACACACAATATGTTTAAAATTCTAAGGTAGACAAGGCGCATGCTGCCTTAAACGTGCTAAGCTGGTTGAGTCAAAACCAACACCATGGATCACAAATGGTAGCAACTCTGTTGGAGTGCTAGCCAGCTTTTGTTGAAAGAAACAAAAATTTTAAACTCGGAACACCAGGAGATACTGTTAGCATTCTTTAAGTAGGTTTTTAGATATGGCACATTCAGGTGTTTTAAACCCCAGCATCTATACCGCTGCAGTTTTTGTAACTGCTGATGTCTTCTTAAGTGCCCATCTTTACAAGCACATGAGACTTTTAAAAATTCCATGTACTGTAGCAACAGCTGGCAGCTTGAAGTTCAGACTTCAAAGCAACACAAGCATGAGTTGTAGATCAAAGTGGCTGTTACAGACAGAGATTTAGTGGCTTATCTTAACTTTTTGCATTCTGGTAGCCATTTTGGACTCCTACTTTGGTTTGATTAGAATTGATCTAATCAAGAAAAACTGTAATCGGATATTCAAATAATTTAACCAGACAATTCTGGCTAACGCTGGAGAGAGAGGGGAGATAGTTTCGTACTATGTATTGTTTACATAGTAAAAAGTCAGTCACAGGTATATATGTTGCATTTTTCTTGTATGATGTGATTTAGTGGCCTTTATTATTGTGTTTGTCAATAGCAACCCTCTCTTTCTCCATTATTCTTAAGTTATTTCAGGATGACTGTTTGTGGCTAATTTCCAAGGGCCAAATATATCCTTCCTTCTAATTAAGATTGATTTAGTACATGACTAGACCTATTGAATTCAATGGGACAACCTGTGGATATGGGTTAGAGAAGCTGTGCTTCCAAGTTCTCCTATACTTGATCCATACCACAAAGGAGAGGATACTTCCTTCTGTTGTGAGAGAGATTGCCCCCTACCCTCAGAGATGCATGTATTTATATAAATCATTCCAGCTTTTTTTGTAGCGTGAATACTCTCTGTATTCTTTTTACTTTTTAATATATATTTTAAGGAGACAACTGTACTTTTAGGATAGAATGTTCTAGCAGGAGGAAAACTGATATCAACATGCAAAAGTTAGTCCGATAAAAGATATTACCTCACCTACCCATTCATTTTCCCTGTTGTTCTGAGAGCTTCACAAGTTGACATTTAGCAGAATGAAGGCCCAGTTCTGCAGCTACTTCACACACAATTATTCGAGGCTCCATACTTAAGGTTACATTTAGATTTTTCACTATAAGCTTTAATTGACCTGCATTCAGACAGATGGATGGGCTTTTCTTCTGATTCTGGATAGCCCAGCTGGTTTTTGTTAAATGTGCAGCTTTACCTACTATTCATTAAAAGCCCATAATGAAACTTCAGGCTGAGCAGTACAGCCAACTTTGTGGCTCCAGGAACCTCGATTTTTCTACTTACTAACTCTGAACCAGTAGCATCAGTCAATGAATACTGTATTAAAGCAATTTCAACAGGGCAGTACAGTAACTCCAGGAGTTCCCTTATCCTTGTTAAAGGACTTGGACTCTGTATGATCAAGCAGCACTGTTGCACCATCCCTTCTGCCTATTTTCTATCCTCAACCCACATCCTTAAATCCTCCCCTCTGTTCAGTCTATGCAAGATTGTGGCAAGGTGCTATTCCAGAGCATGTCCCCCTCATGATACGGCATGGCCTTGTAGGCACACTGCCCTCTGTTCCCTCTTGCTTCTCCAAAATAACTTGTTCACAGCCCAGAGCACACAAAGTAATATTTCATCTTGCTGGGGTCCAGTTTATTAAGTCTTCATAAAAATCCAATCTACTTTGGCCCATCAGACCCAAACCTTTTCCCATGGTTAAAAGATTCCATAGCCTGCCTTCCTGGGGCTGTGCACTGCTTCCCCCGTGGGTTAAGGGATTCCACAGACCCCCTTTGTGGGGCAATGTAGTGGTTCAAGCTGGCATCCCCCAGGCCAGGTTCCAGCCCTGCTTTACAGAGCCTCTCTCCCAGAGTCCACTAACTGATGGGTTTTTATCCTATTCAGGAGATAGTTCCCTGATTAATACCTGGCTCCCATTCCTCAGCTTGTCTGCTGCTCCCTTAAGGGGCATATTATGGAACAGGTTGGCTGGCCCCCAGACCCACAACTCCTTAAAGGGGCTGGACCATCTTGTTACAAAGATGTTACTGACATTGTCAAAGAAGCAATTGACAAGATTCTTCATGGTCTTATACTTCCCCCTCCCTAAAGGCACTCTTGTGGTTTTAATACCAGTGATTTCCATTCACACTGGCATTGCACCAGTAAACAATGTCACCTTGGAGGACCGTACAGAGGTTAGCCTTTCTTTGAAACAAGTCTTATCCAAATGGTGGTGGTTATGCATGTGCAACTTCTTGTGTGTGGACATGAGATCTGTTCTGGATGTGCTGGGTGACCATGTAATGGTTAGCGTACTGCGTTTCTCTAGCGCAGGCAAGGCTTAAATAGGTCCTCTTGTTTGAAGTTTAAAACAAAACATTTTTTTTTTTTTTTTGGAGAGGGGAAAGACCCAACTTGTCGCAGAAGACTTTTAAAAACAAGAAATTTACACTGCTGTGATATCCCTCGATGTTTGTGCCAAGTTTCATACTGGTGTTGTAAGAGGGAGTTCTGAATAAGTATAGGATTGAGAAACTGAGGTGAGAAATTTCCATGTGACATATTACTTCAAAGGTAACATGCCAATCGCATTTGTAAACATTGAATAATTCTGGATCTTGACCTCCTCCTCCTCCTCTTCCTCCTCAGTCTGAGATGTGTAGGTTGCACCTTTCTTCCTACAAATACTGAAGGCAGGTCTGACATGCCCCTGAGGCTCTGGGGCATGGCCACCGCCTTTCTAGTCTTACGCCTTATTCTCAGCAAGTTTGGAGCAGGAGTGAGCAAGATCTTTCTTCCTACTCACTCTTCTCCCTTCAGAGACTATAAAACATAAAGGGCACGCTTCTGAACAGATCAACCCACTGGTCTTCTGTCTGCCTGTTCCCCTTTCCCCAACCATGGCAGAGTAGACAGAATGGAGTAAGCTTAAGGACACGAGATGCTCCATCTGTGACTAGACCTCAGGAAGGACACTGAGTTCAGCCATCTCTGCTCCCAGCCAGTGTGCCTTCCCTCTGCCTGAAGAGAGGGACTCAGAGGCTGGAAGGGTTATTGCTGGTAACTCTGCATTACTCCACGTCAGTCAAGACTTTTCTCTGAGATGCCTCCTTGAAGGGTAAGTGCTCTCTACTCTTGGGACTCAGCAGATTGGCTGTCCTCATCGATCAAGAGGTCTTCAGGGTTAAGTCAAAGACTTCCTATGAATCCCCCATCCTACCTCTAAAGAGAAATGCTCCATGATCCCACACCCAGTTCCTTATGTGGATAATTAGAAACCTTGCCAGTGACTCAGAAGCTTTTCTGACTACTTTATTTCCAAAGAAGATGATCTGTTTTCTGGGATATACTCTTGAATGTCAATTATATATGGGATATGAGTGTTAGGGACTTCAGCAGTAGGTTGAGACCCAAAAGGACACACTAGATTTTATTTATTTATTTACTTATTTATAAAAGAGGCCAGAAGGTATGTTTCCTAGCCCCAGAGCCTCAGGGAATAGCCTGAATTGCATCTGGTCTGTGCAGGAAGAGGTGCAGATGAAATGTCTTGGATTGAAAGAGAGAGGAAGTGGGGAAACAAATTTTCCATTATGACATATAAAAGAACTTTATTGTTTGTGGAACCTGATTTTTCTGAGGTGCTGAGCACCTGCAACTTCCATTAACTTCCTGTTGGAGTTGCGGGTGCTCAGCACTTGTGAAATCAGGGCTGTAACATCAATGTCTATGAACTTGGCAGGTGGTTTCCAGCAATATTTATAAAAAGACCTTTAGGCCTAGACTGTCAGATCTCAGAAGGAATAGTGTTAAATTCTAATCTCTGATTTACAAGTCTGGCAGCATACCCTGCTCGCATGGAGTGTGATTTGAATAATAATGTGTCTTCTCCTAATCTCATTTAACCCTGATTTAATCCAGGATTTTATTGCATTAATGCTTGCCAACTTTAATAGAGCTGGTGATGTAAACAAACATTCCTGTAATTGTCTTTCTAGGAAGATATTTTCATGACACTTTTTTTTTTAAGAGGGTAAAAACGCAACTTTTGTGAGAAGACGCCTTAAAACACAGGGAACTGGATTTTGACCTTGTCTGCATCTTGCAATCAATGGGATTTCACAGTTTGTTTTATGTTTTTGGTAGATACAGTGGACTTTCCTTCGTTGTCTTCATAATCAAAGGCTGTAAAGGCTTGGATTATTGGGTTAATAGAGTGACATACATTTGAAGGCAGCTCTGTCAAGGAACAATAAGCTTTTACCAATATGTGTAATTTGTGGCATAAAAAGGTTTAGGCAAGGCTTTGTGCTCTGATATAAAAAAAGAATTATGTGAGTAGAGACTGGGAATTTGTGTATATTTTTCTGGACTGGAGAAGGAAATGAATGTTTGGGCTGTCACTGTGGCATTTTTTAAAAACAGTGGCTGAAATAAAAACTTCAGTATTTCAAAGTTGAAGTGTTTTTGTTTTGCATAGGGATTTTACTTTATTTTTTCCCTTCACTGAAGATCATTTGGAGACGAAAAATCCTTTCACCAATAAATAAATAAATAACTCTTTCCCATGGTTCTAAACTGAGGACTCAAGGCACTGGATGACTCTGTTACTGCTCTCATTAGAAAATCCTGCTATTAAGGATTGCCTGGTGTGTTGAGAGGATTCTGCACAGAGAATTTGTGCTTCTTGTCGCTCACTGAACCTGCATGTATCATAGGCAATGCTTTATGCCTTGTTTAATGCATTATACTTTACCATAATGTCTGCAATTTCTTGTTTCTAAGAATGTTATTTTTCCATATCCGTTTACCTACTTCAGATTGTGTGATTGTGAAAAGAGGGAGGAAGAACAAAGATGCAGCCTTTTAAATTAATGATTTCAAGAAGCATCTTGAATATCAGCGAGAGAGCCTTTGCTATGCTCTCAGCATAAATATTTATACTAGACTAAATAGAAGAACTGACTTTTTCGGGTGATCTTCCTTTTATTCATGTCTCAGAAAAGTAATATCTTGTGTGTGAGGGAAGCACAATTATATACACCTATTCTTATAAACGCATAATTCTGTTTTTCTCTATATAAAGAACAATCTTATACTTTCTAAGCAGGTAATGGTGGTTTAACTCTTTTGGAGAAAAATGGGGCCTCCAATGCACTATTGTTGCTATTCAGGAGCTTGAATAGACATACAGAAATAGCACAATGGGGTCTGTTTCCTTTCTTTCTGCTATGATAGGACAGAGAACTGGCTGGTAGATAGAACTTTCAGTGCCCCTCCACAGCTGTCACAATCAGGGCAGGGTGTATGTGGGGGTGTGGCTGTTGTCAGACCCAATGGGTCACTGAAACTGTATAGAGCCTTTTCTGTGTTGCTGTGATCATGGTGAGGGAGAGAGTGCTTCGACTCAGTGGCAGTTGAAAGCCTCACAGTCTCTCCAGTGCCATGAAGGTTATGGGGAGGGAGAGAGACAGGGGCTTCTCTACTGCTGTTAGACTATTTGATGACAGGAGAGCTGGTTGCAATCAGCCTCCCCAAGATAATGCTTGCTGCACCAAAGCTTGGTGCCACTCTACTCTCTGTATGTTAAATGGAACAAATCCTTGGTTGAGGATTAAAAACTAGGAATGAGTACTGGAGACAACATTGCTGGGCTAGCAGGCGACTCTGCTGTAGTACAAAGTACATCACTCGTAGTTTCTGCTTCATCTCCAGCCTACCCAAACCCTTTGCAATCTCACTGTTTGTGCCTTTGTAAGATATTATTTTCAGTCTCATGATTTTGTATTTCTGAAAATTTTCTATAAATTTGCATTAGGACCAAACTTGTCTTCATTTTTAAGGCCTTTCATGGCCTATCCTTTTGCTACCGATCATTTGTAATGCACTATGAGAAGTTGACTCCCACCTCTACTCTGCCAACAATGTCCACCTTCATCACCTATTTATTAAATTGACAAAGAAGCACCTTTCTGCTTTTTCCCATGATGCCTCTTACACAAGGGAGGCTCTTCCTATAAACATCCACAAACATGGGTGGCAGGTATAATAGGCAGGAGGAGGCTGTGCCTCTCCAAACAGCCTGGCTTGGCCCTGCCCACGCTATGCCCCCAGCCCCCCATCTGAGGTTCCCGGTGCTCTTCTGTGGCCCTGCCGCCAGGACTCGAGGTGACTGGCACCAGTGCTGCGCTGCCCACCCAGCACTCAGGGGCTGGGGTTCGCTGCTGCCGTGCCACCGGGTGCTCTGGGTCTGCGGGTTGCCCATGCGGCCCAGGCCTGGGGCCGCAGTGGGGGTTCTCTGGGCTCCTGCAGGGGAGGGGCAGAAGAGAAGGGGAGGGGCTGGGGGATAGTCCCCCAAAGGCCGGTTCACTGGCCACCCATATCCACAGTATCCTCAGTATTCTCTGTCACATCCCTCCTTAAAACTCGCCTTTTCCATGATGCCTAGAAAAACTTGACAAGGGTTATTCAGCTGGTATTTTGTGACCACTGCTTTCATCCTGACCAATTTTGTGTCATTGTTTCGCTGTGTTTCCCTATAAAGGGACCTGAAATAGAATAACAGAGCTGAACTTCCCCACTCTTTTGAAATGGGTGAAGATTGGGTCCAGAACTGCACCTTGTGACTTAGACTAATCTCTTTAGTTAAATACATAGATTACACATTGTTTCTGTTTTTTTTTCCCCATTTGTTGTTTTACTTCTCATTTTGAGTCTTGACAGGGCACACATTTTAAAGATCTTTAGCATGTATTTGAATGTCGTAATCTATCTGTCTTCTTGTAATGTGGCTCATCAACATCATATCCCTCCAGAGAACCTAAATCTCAATAGGTAAATGGTCTGATTTTTTTTCACCCTACTTCTCTAAGGCAGTTGGAGCTGTTTATTTCCTTCCTCCTCCTCTCTCTCTGCTGTTCGCCTTTTGCCCCTTCTCTCTCCCCCACCGCCCTTCACCTTTCTTCTCTTCTTGGCTGTTTTTAGTTGCAGCTAATAATCTAAATTGAAGAAGTGCATTGAATAGTTTTCTCTGAATGGAAGGGTTGAGAGCTATGCTTATTGCCTAGAGCAGGAACCACTACTGAAAAGCAACACACAGGAGGGGAAAAAAGTCTATCATGCTTCTATAAAATAGAGCTGAGGGATTACTTAGGATCTATGGAGTTTATTATTATATTTTAAATATTTACAGTAATTTACCTTTCTAAATATACAAGGCAGTTTACATACATAGTTCCTATTCTGAAGTTCTTTAGGATGAGACCAGCGTATACAAGATGCAACACAGCTGTTTCAGAAAAGGGAAAATGTAGGGCTTATTGATTAGGAGGGATTGCTTGAAGATGAGATTTAAGAAGACATAAAGGAGGTGCTAAGTCGACAGTGGGAAAAGCAAGAGAGCAAGAAGAAATTGAGAGGTAGGCAGACTAAGATTTATGTAGGGCTTTGGAGAGGAAGGTGAGGTGCTTGAATTTGATGTAGAAACCGCCGTTGGGGTTCAAACCTCAGCAGGATGTGACATGGTCAGAGTGCTTCAGCACCTGGGTCCATGGGAAGGTTTGAGTAGGGAATGTTTAATACATGCAGGAGTCTACAGCAATGGTTCAGCAATCTTTATTCACTGTAAAATATGCCACCTATTGGAGTTTATTTCCTCTTATTCTTTCATGCCAGCTGCCATTTTCTTAATATGTAATCACTTTGACAGGAAAATACAATACAGAAACCACCTATATTTGCACTAAATCTAAATTGTTTATATTAATGTCTGACATGGCTTTGTTCCAGAGGCCTATGCATTTCCGCAAAACTCATTACTGCTTCTCAACTACTCATTTATGCCCTGATATTGCAGTGATCTTAGGTCAACGCATGATAGGTTATAAAATATCTATTAGGAGTAATGGAGTATAGATGACAAACCTTTCAACTTTACTACGGCCATCAGTCTAACAACAGTTGTAGGGCTTCACACACATCTGTGCAATCAAGCAAACAGCACTGTCAACAAATGATGGATGGGGTCCAGTAATTTCTTTGCACCAGAGGAAGAAAGTGAGACAAAAAGCAGTGAGGTGAGTTCAGGCAGAAAGGGAGTTCCCTGCAAAAAGAAGCCCTCTAAGGCCCTGATCTTTAGATGTTGTGAGCATTCCCACTGAAAACAATGGAGCTACTCTCAGAAGGGAAGGTTCAGCATGTGCATAATTCTTTGCAGGATTAGGGCCTCCAGTAGATGGAGATCATGTGAGCCGCTGAAATAGGCTATGTGCAGGACTCTGAAAGCAACATACACAAATCAAATAACTCAGTGAGATGTTTAGAAGGCTGTGGTTTAGAAATAAGTCAATAGCCAAAAAGGACGGCTGGAGTTATCTGCTGAAGTTTTGATTAGTAGAAGTCCTAGGGGAAACCAGGAGACTGATAAGTTGTTGTGTCCCCCTCTAGTGGCTGATGTACATAAGAGCCTACTGCTATTAGGACTAGCTAATGGAGTTCCTCCTTTATCTCACACTCAATCTGTGCTTTTGGTGCCTGGCCCCTAGTTCCGTCCTTTCAGACAATGCCTTGTGATTGGTTGTTATATGTCTGTTTAATAATGTAGAATAAATATAAAATTAGATAATTGAAGTTAGCTTAAGTTTGTAAAGAAAGACCGTAACTAGCAAATAAAAGATAGGACTTGAGAATAATGAGTTATAAGGCCAGAAGGAATGGAGTAGGAAGGATATCTGGTTCAGGAATAACTAATGAAATAAGGCAGAGTTTCTTAAAAAAACCAAAACAAAACAAAACAAGAAAACCCTCTGACCAATAGGGGTGATTGCAGATGGTTTTAAATAAGACAAAGTGAATCCGAATTAGAAGACGCCACCCCACATACCAGTGCTATATTAAAAATTAGGACCCATATAAACCCCAGTGCAGTGGAAAAACTGTTTGATCAGCAAGAAGGAGGGGAGAAAATAGGGTTTATTGCTAAGGCTGCGAGTTTGTCATGAAAGTTATGGATTCCGTGACTTCTTCAGCGGCCAGTGCGCCTGGCTCAGGGGCAGCTCAGGCAGCCCCTGTGCCACTTGCACTGGCCGTTGCCCGCTGCTGGGGCAGTCTCAGGCCAATGCCCCCCAATCCCACCAGCAGCAGAGTTTGGGTGTGGGAGCGGGCAGGGATTGGGGCATGGGATGGAGTGAGGTGGGCTCTGGGCAGTGCTTACCTGGGGGGGGCTCCCTGGAAGCGGTGACATCACCCTCGCTCAGCTCCTAGGCAGAGGCCTGGCCAGGCAACTCTGCACGCTGCCTCCGCCTGCAGGCATCACCCCTGCAGTTCCCATTGGCCAGGGTTCACGGGTGATGGGAGCTGCAAAGCCAGTGCTCTGGGCGGGTGGAGGCAGCCCACAGAGCTGTCTAGCCACACCTCCCCCTAGGAGCTGAGTGAGGGGGAATGTCACCGTTTCTGGGGAGCACCCCAAGTAAGTGCTGCCCAGCACCTGCCTCACCCCGTCCCATGCCCCAACCCCTGCCCCTTCCCACACCTAAACTCTCCTGCTGCTCCGGGGGGCAGGGGGAACGGGGACAGGAGGTGTGGAGCCAGGTAGGGAGCCTGCTGGCTCTGCACACGCCCCTCCAGCACGAGTGGGGGTCCTGAGCCGCCCGTCGCCACCCGCCCCCCCCTCAGCACCAGCGGGGGTCCCGGGCCATGCACCATCATCTCCCTCTCCAAGCATCCGCGGGGTCCCCGGGCAGCCCTCCCTCCTCCCCCCCCCCCCCCCCCCCCCCCCCCCGCAAGTCTTAGTCAAGGGTATATAGTACAAGTCATGACCGTGATTTTTTTTTTTTAACTGTCCATGACTTTTACTAAAAATACCCATGACTAAACATAGCCTCATTTATTGCTAATACCTGCCTGACTGAGTTGGAGTTGACCAATATGGTTCTAAGCACCCATGGGTTTGACCCATGTGTAAGTATCTTGATGATATGGTTATAAATGTTTTGTTAGTGTCTGGATGTAGTAAATTGCATTTAGGCTTTTTAGGGGTGTTTAGAGTAATTGTATAAATGCCATTTGACCTTTGGATTTAATAAAAGAATTTATGGTAAAATTAGTGTTGTGATAATACCATAAACAGTGATAATCCCAACACATAATAAAGGAGACACAAAGTCCAGTTAATCCTGAAGGATTTTGTGGAGAGTGGACAGCAGAGGCCAATGGGTTTCTGTATATCCCTGCAGGGGTTTGCTACTTCACTGTTTTACTTCACCTTTATATCCTTGTCCTTGAGCGCTGCATGTCCCTTTTAAATGCAGCCATCATCTTTCTAACTGGATAACGTTCTCATTGGTGCCAAAGCTGATCTTCAGTTGACAGGGGTGTTGATGTTGACTAGTACAAGAGACTTGCAGCAGAAATACTGTGAGGTTTGATGTAAAAATACGTTTTAAATCATGCTTTGTTTTAAATTGTAGATAACAATTTGGAGGAAATAACAATAGAAGTTGTATCTCTTAAAATATACACAATCGGTTTAGGAGTATGAGAGACAGGAGAAGAGTTACATTCTTCATATCAGAGGGGTTAAGATGTTTCTATTATCCTATTCTGATAATTAGAATGTGTTGCATGCCATCCCTCTAGGCTTCTGATTCTGTATTCTTATTACTATTACCGTATTTGGCTTCAAGCAATGTACAGGTAGGCAGTTGGTTTTTGAGTTGTAAAATGTCTCATTACTTCTTAACTTGCCTCTGCTTTTTACTGTTTGTTGTTTTTTTGTTTGTTTTCAAAAGCTTTGTGACTGCATATAGATTAATTTGATTACATTCTGGGAGGAAGGGAGTTAAAGAATCAGTTTTCCTTTTTCAAGCCTTGGATAAATTATCTTGGTCTGTGACAATAATTTGCACATACATTTGCAGAGCTTCCTACAGCTTTGAGAAATGAAAATGACCTACTGTCTGGAACCTTTCATCTTCAAATTAGCACAGAACAGCTTTTTGTGTTGCAGTGGTTGCTGTGGAAACCTTGCAGCAATTTACTCAATTGTTTTTAGTCCATTTACACAGTGAGGATTGTAAATGCATTGTTGGAAGAATCAATTGAGTAAGTTCTTAAAATGTTCATTTAATAAAAATGGCAGAACTTCCCTCTAGTGAGAATGGTAAACTAATAAATTGAAGTAGTATTAGGAGTAATCACAAAAATACTACTGAGACCCCTCTCCCCTTAGTGCTAGACTTTTTAAACATACAATTTAGAAAAAAATTAATACCGCTGGGGTGACTTTCGGATTTTGTTTCTAATACCTCTGAGCAGATTTTTCTCAGGGTCTTGGTGGTGGTTTACTACTTTCCCCTGACAAGTATTAGCTGTAACTATGGTGACAGAACTGATTTGAGCACTTCTGTTAGGGGGCTTATTCCTTCACCCACTTACTTCCCTGGTCCTTCTCGCATGAACAGAGAGCAACAATATCCAAAGTCCAAAGGTGCAAACAATTCAATGTTTATTGGGGTGAACTTCCAGCAAGCATGATTCCAGTTTCCTTCCTTAGTATCCTCCTTCCCAGCTCTGACACCACAGAGTCTTACACCTGTGTCCTTGTTCCCATTCCTGCCGTTAGCCAAACATGATTCCAATTTCCCCAGCCCCATTCCCTGTTCCCATTTCCCCCCTTAGCAAAACATGATTCCAATTTCCCCACCCCCATTCCCTGTTCCCATTTCACACACCCACTCCCACCCACTCACTTCCTGATTGACTGCAGACTATATAGTAAAACTTGAGTTCTGCTTAGCTATACCTTAACCAATCATTTTCCTGAAATTTAACTAACCAATCCTAACATATTGTAACATGATTATGTAACCAATTATACGCCACCACCTTAATTAGTTTACACCCAGCAAAATTAATTATACAGCAGACAGGAACAATCACAGAACCAGACAGAGATTATACAGACAAACAATAGCAAAGTGGGAACTATAATGACAAAACAATACAGAAGTGAGGATTTCACATCCCAGCTATTGATAAGTGAGTTCTTGCCATGCTATCAAACTAAGTTTCCTTTTACATTTTCTAGGCACTTCCCTTTCTCTGGAGGTGATAGGCACTATCAGGACAGGACTGTATTCCTAACAGCCCAATAGCACCTTCTTTCAATGTGACTAGTTTGGAATGTGAGGCGGTGACTGTTGGCTTCCCAGCTTATGGCTGTCTCTGCTGCTTAGCCAAAGGCCTTAGCCTAAGCACAGGGCCTCAGACTGTCACGGTAAGAGAAGGCCCTTACACCGGCAGACAGTGATTTTGATTTTTTTGTACCTCTATAACTAGCCAAGTGCTAAGAATACACCTAAATTCTTAGAGTATAGGCCTTTACAGACAGGCCTGAATATCTATATCCTAACAACTTCCTCTGTATTAGAGGAAATATTTTGGTAGAGGGGACTATATGCAGACACAGTAGTTAGACTTCAAGGGCAGTGAGAGAGCAGATTCTGAAAGCAAAGCTATATATATTAATACAAATAGAAATAAAAAAAAAATACAAAAAAATTAGGTTTGCTAAAGGCTTTTTTTGTGTGTGCACAAATTAGCAACCCTATTATTTAACACCACTAGCAGAATTTGCTAATTATATGCAGACTGGATAAATGTCATCAGTATACAGTAGAACCTCAGAGTTAGGAACACCAGAGTTACAAACTGACCAGTCAACCACATATCTCATTTGGAACCGGAAATACACAATCAGGCAGCAAGAGTTTAAAAAAAAAAATTGGCGTGTTAAGGAAACCGTTTTTGTGCTTGTTTAATTTAAATTAAGATGATTATAAGCAACATTTTTCTTTTGCATAGTAAAGTTTCAAAGCTGTATTAAGTCAAAGTCCAGTTGTAAACTTTTGAAAGAACAACCGTAACGTTTTGTTGAGAGTTACAAACATTTCAGGGTTACAAACAACCTCCATTCCCCAGGTGTTCGTAACTATGAGGTTCTACTGTAATTAATAATTCTTGAAAGATTAAGAAAAGATGAAAGATTGCATTCAAGAAGGTTTTTATTTTATTTATTTATTTATTTTTGCTTAAATCCTCTTACATGTTGATACAGCTGTCAAATAGGATAGTCATGAAGCTTTATATACTAACTTTTGCTTTATTATATGGGTAGGGTGACCGTACATCCCGTTTTGGCCGGAACAGTCCCTTTTTTTTAAGCTCTGTCCCAGGCTCTGATTTGCCCCAAACCAATATCACCCTCATAAGTTTTTATCCAGAATCCTCTGCCTCTTTGGGGAAGCAATATTTTAAAAGTTATTTAGAATACAAATAAATCTCCGCTGTGACTTGAGCCAAACTGATGCGCCAGAGAAAGTCATTTGTACATGCTCAGTTTGACTGGAGCTTTGTTGTAAGCCAGGGTGTTTGCAGGCAGCCTGACATCAGAGTAACTGATTTCAGAGTAACAGCCGTGTTAGTCTGTATTCGTAAAAAGAAAAGGAGTACTTGTGGCACCTTAGAGACTAACCAGTTTATCTGAGCATGAGCTTTCGTGAGCTACAGCTCACTTCATCAGATGCATAGCATATCGTGGAAACTGCAGAAGACATTATATACACACAGAGACCATGAAACAAAACTTCCTCCCACCTCACTCCCCCGCTGGCAACAGCTTATCTAAAGTGATCCTCAAGTAGAGCCATTTCCAGCACAAATCCAGGTTTTCTCACCCTTCCCCCCCCCCCCCCCCACACACACACATACAAACTCACTCTCCTGCTGGCAACAGCCCATCCCCCTTTGAAACCCCTCTTTATAATGCGCATGATAATCAAGGTGGGTCACCTCCAGCACTAATCCAGGTTTTCTCACCCCCCCCCCCACACCCCCCCCTTTTTCCAAAAACCACACACACAAACTCATTCTCCTGCTGGCAACAGCTCATCTTACAATGTGCACAGCAATAATCCAAGTTTAACCAGAACGTCTTGGGGGGGGGTTTTGCAGGAAAAAAACAAGGGGAGACAGGCTACCTTGCATAATGACTTAGCCACTCCCAGTCTCTATTCAAGCCCAAATTAATAGTATCCAATTTGCAAATGAATTCCAATTCAGCAGTTTCTCGCTGGAGTCTGGATTTGAAGTTTTTTTGCTTTAAGATAGCGACCCTCATGTCTGTGATTGCGTGACCAGAGAGATTGAAGTGTTCTCCGACTGGTTTATGAATGTTATAATTCTTGACATCTGATTTGTGTCCATTTATTCTTTTACGTAGAGACTGTCCAGTTTGACCAATGTACATGGCAGAGGGGCATTGCTGGCACATGATGGCATATATCACATTGGTGGATGTGCAGGTGAACGAGCCTCTGATAGTGTGGCTGATGTTGTTAGGCCCTGTGATGGTGTCCCCTGAATAGATATGTGGGCACAGTTGGCAACGGGCTTTGTTGCAAGGATAGGTTCCTGGGCTAGTGGTTCTGTTGTGTGGTATGTGGTTGTTGGTGAGTATTCGCTTCAGGTTGGGGGGCTGTCTGTAGGCAAGGAGTAACTGAGTGACTCAAGGTAATATGGTGAAGTCATTGAACCCAAGCAGTACCCAGGGAGTGTGAGTATGAGTCCTGCTCTCCACAGTTTGTTGAGAATGTGTGGTGTGGACATTACTCTCTGCTGACATTGTAAAGGGGCTTCTTTTGGAAGTTTTGCCCCGAGAACAAAGCTGCTGATTTAAGAGCTGATGTTTCAAGTGCACGTACACCAGGTTGTTTTGAAAAGTGCTATGCCTCATCCGTGCCTGGGGCAAGGTTTTGTGGTGCTAGTTTGGGGTCATTTGGTTCAGGTGTTCCTTTGATCAGCTGTTCTCAAACTGTGGGTTGGGACCCGAAAGTGAGTCGGGACCCTGTTTTAATGGGGTTACCAGGGCTGGCTTAGACTTGCTGGGGCCCAGGGCTAAAGCCTGAGCCCCACCATGCAGGGCTGAAGCCCTTGGGCCCCCTTCCTGGGGCTGAAGCCCCTGGGCTTTGTCCCCCACCCAGGGTGATGGGACTCGGGCGGGCTCCTGGGCTTTGTCCCCCCACCCAGGGTGATGGGACTCGGGACTCTGGGATTGTGTAGTAATTTTGTTGTCAGAAGTGGGTCACGGTGCAATGAAGTTTGAGAACCCCTGCCTTAGATACACAGCATTCAACTTTCAGAATAAGAGATTTCTTCCTCTACTTCTGGACATCTTTGCTGGAGTCCTTAGAAACACAGACTCAAGAGGTAGTGAATATATTATTGGTATGAGACATGAAAATGCCATTTCTATTCATGTGATGCCAAGAAAACAGTTTTTTTTTTAAAATAGGTAGAGTGTGTGAGAGAGTGCCATTCATCTCTTCTATAGTCCCTTTTTCATTAGTTTAACTCAAAAAATTTTATGGAAGACACCCTGTCAGCTATGAAATCTGTTGTCTCCTGGAGAGCTACACAAGCAGTTAAGGATTTGGAGCCATCTGTGGCTTGCCCTAAAGTGGTTAATCAAGACCAGTCTCTTGTGGCACAGAACCCTGCATAAGTCAGAATTTGGTGTCCCCTGACATCGGTAGGAGTTTGGGGGAGAGACAACCCCCTTCATCTTAATTAGCTGTGGGGTGGTAGCTATTAAAATCTACAGATAGTGGAGTGGAATGGGGCGGAGTATTAGGCAAAGGCTAATATGAACAATGAAGGGGAGAAGAGCCCTGCCCGTGAAGTTCAGGGGAAATGCTGGTGAGAGTTCCAGGCCCCACTCCAGCCTACAGGTGATGGGCATGAGGATGCCGCCATCCTTGATCTCTGGAAGTGGGATGGGGTTGCATCTTTGTCAGCCCCTGGCTAGTAGACATTTGATAAGTTTGTTGCCTCCCCAGCCTTTTATGGAAAGCTCCTGACTCCTTCCCACCCGGATCTGATAGTTGGCCCACCTCATTAAGATCAGCTGGGTGTGTGTTTGAGGCGTAGGTGGTGAGGTAGAGCCCAATTCCCTTTAAAGATCCAGCTTGTGGCTCACTCTTTCCTCCAGCTCCATGTGTTTTGTAAATTGAACAGTGGTGCTTGGTGGGAAAGCTATAAACTGGAGCAGAAGCACTAGAGTTGTCTCTGCAGATTCTGGAAGGCTGCACTTCACTCAGTCACATCAGAAGGCTTTCTGCTTTAGAGCTGTGAATGGAGTTTTTTGTATTGAAAATCATATTCTGCAGAAATTGCTGGCTTATTACTTTTCCCATGCTCCTTATTCAACAAGGAAAAGTGTCCTATTTGCTACTGGTGACTGTAGAAGTTAATTTCTGACTCTTGTTAGTTGAAGAACATTGAGTTTCATATTGACATGAGGTTTTGAAAAATCCATTTGGCAGTGGTGCATAGGAAACTACCTCTGGCAATAAGGCAGGACCTCTGAGGTCATGCCTGAAGAAGACTAATGTTTTGACATATTAGCTCCTTCCACTTAAATTGTCAGTATCCATTTGATATTCTGGCAAATAGTCTGTCACTTAGAGTTGCAAACTGAGCTTGGGAACTCCAGATTTAGAATGAACAAGTTCATTCTTTCCTGCCATTTTAAGATTTTAAAAATATACTCTTGTAACCATCCATGTACTGGACTAGTCTGTTTTTAAAAAGTATTGTTACCTTTTTAAACACATGCATCATTTTTGGACTATACTTTCTGGATCATGCATAGTAAGCATAGGGATATGATGCTATGCACTGCTTGGGAAGCTCATGCACAGTCACAGACACTTTCACTCCTTAAAGGTGCAGCATTATACAACTTCCACTTTCTGAGATCTATGCATTAATTGCATCCCACGTGCATGCATTTTGGAGAAGTGGCAGACAGCTCAGGTTCATACAATTAATGAATAATAATACAATGTCTGGTTAAGTAGTACTGTTTGGGGGCTACATTTAATAAAAACCTTTAGAAAAAAAATCAAAGGATTCACAATATTACTGCTGAGACATTTTGGGGTCTGAAATTGTAGAAATAAAATGTAAGTTTAGATATTTGTTAGAATTTAGAACAAAAAAGTTAAAGATGAGTCAGAGGGTGGGGCTCTAGCCTGGAATTTAGGAGACCCAGGTTCAGTTGACTACTCCATTACAGACTTCCGGTGTGACTTCAGAAGGATGTTGTGAAGATTGTTAAAGATATTACAGCGAGGGGGTCAAATAAGAACTGAAAGTAGATTGTATTTTAAGGTCTGCATGAAAGGTTTGTGAAATGGTGTTCCTGCATATGTGCTGTAAATATTTGTTTAATGAGAATTAACTGTGAACTATTGGGAAAACCTTTACCTTTGGCGCAGTGATGAGGGAGGGAGCAGAATTGCTATGATGAAAGTTCACTCCACTTGTTTTTCCCCTGTCCACTGCTAAAGAGACAGTCTCCTTAAAAGGCAGTCAGTTGAAAAATATGTTATCTGTAGTAGCTGGTATGATACCTGCCCTGGGTGCCCATTACAATATTTGTAGTGTTAGTCAGATTTTCCTATTTAAAAAAAATGTTTTCATGTCTCCCTGTTGCTGTGTTGAAATGCCTACAGAAACAACAGGACAAACTGACTTAACTGCCTTTACAAGGGTAACCATGTAGCAGACTCTGTGTTACGTTGTCAAATGCACAAGTATTCGTGTTGGAACAATGGTGAAAAATATTTTTTGGTAATTGTTCAGCTACAGTAATTTTAGGTGTTGCTGATAAAATAGAAGGCAGACATTTTACAGACAAAAATGTGATTAAATTGGTGAGATTAACCCTTTTAAAACACTGATTGGGGAAAATTTTGATAATCTATTAGCCTGAATATTGCTTGGTTTTCATTGTGACATTTTCACTTATAAATATGTCTAGGAGTTGGGGAAGAAATATTATTTATTACATTGTGGCTGTACACACACTGTGTATAACAATACAGCAGTTTAAATTGAAATATTCTTCTTGTGAGAAGGGAGAGGCAGTTTAAAGATTTTAGCTGACACAATCTTGAGTTGCCCACTGGGTGATTTTTTTAAATTAACTTCATTTAATTATATGTGTTTGGAAGCCATTAAATATGATAGATGGCCAGTTCAAAAATTTGTCCAGTTGTTCCATGTATTGGAGTGGCAATAACCTGTCACTACCATAACAATGGTAAGAGTGTAACTGTCTGCTTTCTGCAGAGAAGAGTAAGAATAACCCAAATTATTGTGAAATATAAAAAACATGGGTGAGTCTAGCTGTCAGACTTTGAGCCTTTGGGACTTATCACAGTTCACATCTATGACTTTTTCCAGTACTGGACACTTGAGACTTAAGAGTATCCTGTGAGACATCTTGTAAGCTGTCTTTCCTTTTTCCTCCCATACAGGAAATAAAGAAGGACATGAAGAAAGAAAGTATTGCCAACAAACCACCAGAGAAGCCTATAGATGAAGTTTCCAATGGAAGCCCTTTACTGTTTTCTGAGACAATTGTTAGAACCACCAGGAAAGGTACAGTATATCGAAGTATAGACTTTGGTTGAATCGATGTGCTTTGTTCACAAAAAATTAAAAGAATGGAATGTAAGCTTTCATTGTTTTTAGCACAGCATGTATACAGTTGTGAAAGGCTACCAATAATTTTGGGAAGATAACAAACATCTTTTCTTAGATTGGCATACAGATATATTCAGTATGTCAATTTCCATTTTCATTTACATTTACAGAATCACAGCTTTTTTCCTTCTAAAGAGATCTTGTCTAGATTTATTTTAATTAAGAAAAGCTACATGGGTGGATTACTAAATCTTATCAAACTGACAGCTAGAAGCATATATAGCACTCTTGTGCAATGTTATCAGCAAACTTCAGTCCTGAATGTATCCTTTTTTCACATTCTTTCCCAAACAGAAGTTGCTCTGTGAAAGTATACTGTTTTTGTTTTTTTTGTTTTTTGGGGTTTTTTTGTGTGTGTGGTTTTTTTCTTTTTAAGTTACTAAAAATGATGATAGGAGATGGGCAAAGTAGCAGAGATCTCTTTTCTCTCTCCCCCGGCTCCAGCACCCCAGAAGCTTTGGTGGAAAGAGAAGAAATAGAAAGTTATTTTGTCTCTTCCAGTAGCTAAGAGGAGATAGCTTCAAATTAATGAAACACTGCCTAAACCAAATCTGATATGAAAGGTGTAGCTTTCAAATTATGTGAAGGACAGCATTCTCCATCTGGGGATGGCAGAAGGGCTTCTTAACAAGGTGGTGTTGCCCCACTTGTATATCCAACTCTGTATAGCAGAAGGCTGGTGAATTTTTCAAACGCTGCCTCCTTCCTACAGCTATCCCCTCTGCTCCTGGACAAACAGGGTCCTTGTCCACTATGCAGCAGTTCTTTCTCTCAGCTCTTCCAACTCATGCTCTCGCTCTGTTTCAGTACAAAGTTGAGGGTGTAGAGGCCTCAACTGGGTGGAGACAGCTCATAGGTAGCCAAGAGAATGTTGTTGCCACTGCCAATCTCCTCTTTCTCTGAGCAGCTGATTACCAAAAAAATCTTATTAGAGGGAGGGAAGCTAAGCAGACAGTTGATGCAACATGCAAGCATGAAGAAGAGCCCGCTAAGAGATACATGGGGACGGATCGGGGAGGGTTAAATTGATTTGGGACGGGGAAAGAATGGAAATATTTTATTAGAGAGAAAAGGTGGGTGAGGTAATATCTTATATTGGACCAACTTCTGTTGGTGAAAGGGACAAGCTTTTGAGCTTAAACGGAGCTTTTCTTCAGGTCTTGGCAGTGTGTATATATATTACAGGCACTTTTTACTAATTTAATTTATTTTGTCTTTGAGCAGCTAGGTGCCAGGGATGTTTTTTAAGCCCTGCCCTATACTGCCACGGGCCTGTAGCCCTTAAAGGGCAAGCCCCTCTGTTGCAGTCTACATAGTTGAGAGAAAATAAATTTCTAAATGAAAATTTTCTTTTTTTGGCTACAGTATTATGCCTTATGATTTCTTCAGAGCCCTGCTTTGTAATGGAGGGGTGGTTTTTTTAATGAAACAAGTATACAACTGAAGTGCCTCTTATAAAGATTTGTGCTTAATTAAATGATTGGTTAGTCTAAATCAGTGGTTCTCAGCCAGGGGTATGCATACACCTGTGGATACGCAGAGGTCTTCCGAGGGTACATCAACTCATCTAGATACTTGCCTAGTTTTACAACAGGCTACATAAAAAGCACTTGAGAAGTCAGTACAAATTAAAATTTCATACGGACAATGACTTGTTTATACTGCTCTATATATTGTACAGTGAAATGTAAGTGCAGTATTTATATTCCAATTGATTTATTTTATAATTATATGGTAGTAATGAGAAAGTAGGCAGTTTTTCAGTAATAGCATGCTGTGACACTTTTTTGTATTTTTATGTTTGATTTTGTAAGCAAGTAGATTAAGTGAAGTGAAACTTGGGGGTACGCAAGACAAATCAGACTCCTGAAAGGGGTACAGTAAGAAAGGTTGAGAGCCACTGGTCTAACTCCTTCAGATTGCAGTCATGATCTAGGAATGCTTCAGGGCCTCCAAATGCCTCCCAGTAATAGCCTGCCCATGTTACTAATTGTCTTTAGCTGCTTAAAGGGGGTAGCCGTTTTGTTACAGGATTGTTGGTTGGAAATCACCTCCAGCGATTTATTTGGCTCAAAACTGAATAGAACACGAAAAATAAAAGGGGCCTGGTTGCATTGGCTGCAGTCCTGATTTTTTTTTCTTTTCGTTTTGCTTTTCCGTCTGAATATTCTTGATAGCTTTAATATGTTTCCTGCTGGCTACCGTAGGTAGCCCACAGAGACGCTGTACTAGAACTGATTGGTGTGATGGAAGTAATTTAGGGAAACATGTTGTCTGTAACTTTAAGTATATCCTTAAGGGGTGAATTAGTAATTCTAGGGGTTTGCTTTTCTGCACTATTTAGGGAGTACGATCTAGGGCTTGGTGCTCCCAAATAAGGAGTAGTAGGATCTTTTCTCAAGTCAGCTACAGAAATGCTATGTGACCTGTTCAAATTACTTAAAAGTTTGGGCCTAAGAGTTTGAAAATGATTAGTGATTTTGGGTGCCCAATTCTAAACACTGTGTTGTGCACTGGTTTCCAGCAGGGCTGAGTGCCTTCAACCAGCTTTAATTTGCCTCAGGTTGGACATCAAAAATCACAAATCACTTTTGAAAATTTAGGCCTCTGTGCCTCAGTTTTCACACCTGCAAAATAGGAGTCGTACCTGCCAAATAAAGGTGTTGAAGCATCATAATCATATACTGCAAGTAAATACATTTCTTCACCTAAATTACACATAGTACTGTAACTTTTTTTTATTTATTTAAAAAAAATAGAAAACTACTTTTTTTTTTTTTTAAGTTCTCTTGAAAGGATCAGAATTTAAACATTGGCCTAATATACAGAACTGCTTTAATCTTTTAGATAAAAGTTCTGTGATGAAGTCCAAAATTTTCTGCACCTCCGCAGATAATAAATAACATCAAGAATGATGAATAACGTCTAAAGCCATGTAGTGGAAGAATGTTAAGATCCAAGGGAGAGATTCTGTGTTGTACCTCTGAGAGTCTCAATACAGAACTGTAAGCTCAGTGACTGTGGGGCGGGGCATGGGACTAAGCGGGCTTTGTCAGCTCTGTGCCTTCCAGACCTGGGCTGCTCTGAGGGCTGTAACATCCCCTGGTGTAACATAGACAGGGGCCCAAAATTGTCTAAGTTGTGGCATATATTAAGAGCCCTAGCACTGCCTGGCATATATTAAGAGCCCTGAGCGATATTAAAAGCTGCAGTGCTGCCTGAAACCACTGCAGCCAGAGGCAGTGGTTGTTTTTTTTGGGGGGGTGGGGAGCGTGGGCCAGCTGTATGGCATTGCTGGCTCGAGCCGCCTGGGGTCACCGTTCCCCCCCGCACCCCCACAATGTTTCTCTGCACCCACGTGGGGGCATGTCCCGCAATTTGAAAACCTCTGTTCTCGATCTAGAGGCGACGCATGGGGCAGTTACGTGCCCCCCCCCCCGCAATTATCAACAGTTACACGTTGCCTCTGCAGCTGTATGTGCTGCAGCTGTGGCCCTGGCGCACATGCTACCCCAGAGCTTGAGAAGGCTCAAATTTGAATAACCTTAAGACTGCCTTCTGCAGAGTGTACGCCAGGAAAATCTTCTCCTGCCTGGATATGGAGCTTTTAGGACCCCTTTATGCTGCTTCAGCCTTTTTATCTGGCATAAAGGTCTAGATTGAGAGTGAGAATTTTACTCCAAAAGTCCAACTGCCACAATATCTTAAATTATTAAAACTGATCTTTCTTGTCACAGTTTATGCTGTTTGTGTCTACTCTTCTCTTAGCTCAAACAGTGAAAATTGGTGAGGTGAAAGTAACTTTTGTTCATAGTCTTTGAAGAACTCAGTGCTATAGTACGTGGGTTGCTAACCTTAGAGGGATATGTTTACAGTACTGCCAAATCATGTAATTTTATCACCAGTCTCTCTATTTTTGGTGTTATTTTGTAAAGCCGCCGCTGCTGGAAGCAAGCGATTGTATGTGAATCATGGGTGCAGTTTGACTTCTATATTTGGGAGGCAGCTCCAGTCAGGCTAGTCGAGCCAGGTGTGGGAGGGGGGGAATTCTGTGCAAGCCCAACATTTGCAGTTTTGAGGGGGCAAAGCCCCCGTGTCCTCCCCAAACTTCTCCCAGTTTTTATTTTAATAAAATAAGTTTCTAACCCTCATGGTTATAGAGGAAACACTTGAAAACATAACATGAGTATACCCTAGGGTTGCCAGGGATCCAGTTTTTGACCGGAACACCTGGTCGAAAAGGACCCTGGTGGCTCCGGTCGGCGGTGCAATGGGAGCCCAGGGCTAAGGCAGGCTCCCTGCCTGCCCTGGCTCTGCACGGCTCCCGGAAGCGGCTGCCAGGTCCCTGCAGCCCCTAGGCACGTGGGTGGCAAGGGATGCTCTGCGTGCTGCCCCCGCCCCGAGTGCTGGCTCCGCAGCTCCCATTGACTGAGAACTGTGACCACTGGGAGCTAAGGGGGTGGCGCCTTGTGGGCCATTGAGTCAGAAAGCTTTTTTAAAAAATGGAAACTGTCGAGGGATTTTTTTCTGTCTTAAGACCTGACTGCATCCTCTCCCTAATAATAGTAATACACACCACTTTGCATTTGTTTGGCCAAAGATCTTGAAATGCTTCACAAAAATTAATCTTCCCAACACACTAGTTAACCGAAGTGACATTGTCAACTCATATTATGGCTCAAAATTTAGTTTTTGTAAAAACAAGCTTTTATAATGCTAAGAGCGATAGAAACCTAGGTTACAAAATCAGTTGCAAAGTCCTGAAGTACCAGTACCAACTAAGTGGCTGGGACCGACTAGTACTCAGATAACGTAAAATTCTACAGGACCAGTTGGTTACATTGAGAGATCATCATGAAATGAAGTAGGAAAGGTGCCAGTCACAGAGAGTTCTGTTGTTAGGCTTGGAAATAAAGATCTTGTATTGTTGCTCATTTAGACAAGCCTGCATGGCTGAGGACAGAAGTACAAAACCGTTACTGTGTTATAGCACCTAAAACACAATGTGAGACATTAAAAGGAATGCAAATCAGCAGCTGTTTTCTCTAAGTTTAGTGCAGTTGTGATTACCATGCAGCATTAATTCCTCGATTTTTATTTTCACTTATACCAAGTATATCCCCAATACCTAATTGTGGCACCCTGTACCTCAAAGCAGCACCCTGGAACCCTCATATTCATCACTATAACATAATTATGATATGTTTTGTACAAAGTATGCCATGTGAGGTATCATTTTGAAAGTTTTGATCTGTTGAACATTAATATCCTGTTGGATTGTATGTGCCATCATTGTATGTGAAGTTACAAACTGTTGCTATGTGTGTGTTACTGAAATATGTTGTGAGGTTGGAACACCCACAGCCAGCCTTTCAGGTACAACAGTGGAGTAACCAGATGAGCAGATGCCCCATTAAAGAGAATCCACTAACCCAGGAACTGTATATAATGGAGACTTCTCAGAGAGCACATGTAGATAATGGAGAATGCTTGACCAAGGTGTGCCGCCGCCGCCCCCCCCCCCCCCCCCCCCCCGGGGTCACAAGCATAGTTCTTTCCAGCAAGCTGAAAGAAACTATACAGAGGGGAAGTTATATCATGACTTGGCCTCATTCCCCCCCACAACTCAACACCTGGATGCACGTCTAGAGGACAGAGACTTTGAACCTGGGGAGGGTGGTCTAGGAGAGTCCTAGCGTGGGTATTGAACTATACCTTCCGTCAGGGTGAGACACTGCTTGATTCAAATCCAGTTTAGTTTACTGAACTCAGACTGCAAATTTATTTTATTTCTTAGCAAGGGTCCCAGAAGAGGAGCGGGGTGGGAGAAGGTGGCCCCGAAGGGTCATAACCCTCCCACATTTGAAAGTTCATGGGCCTGGCCCAATCCCCTGACCCTCTTCTTCCCCCTGAGGCTCTGCCCCCCAGCCGGGCTGGAAGCTGGAGCGTGGCCTGGGTAAGAGCAGCCTAGGCAGCGGTGGGGAGCTGCAGACCCTCTACCTGTCTGGAGTGGGAGGGCCCAAGAACAGCCCCCGGCCTGTGTCCCTGTCCCCTAATCCCCCCAGCCAGGGCAGGTGAGGGGCCATGGCTCCCAACAGATGCCCAGGCAGCTTGTACTGTGGCCTGGCTGTGACTGTTTGGCCCCCAAGGCTCCGCCCCCAGCCTGGGCCGGAAGCCGGAGACAGGTCAGGGTAAAAGCTGCAGGGGCAGCTATGGGGAGCCATGGACCCTGCACTGCCCTGGGTGGAGGGCCCAGGGGCAGGGACATAGGCTTGGGGGCTGCTCTCGGGGACCCCCCCCAACCCCAGGCAGGTGGAGGGACCCAGGCTCCCCGGCCCGGCTCCAGCTTCTGGCTTGGCCAGGTTCTGGGGCCTCAGGGGGAAGAGGAGGAGCATGGCCTCGTGGCCCTCCCACTTTTAAGAAGAATCCATCGCCCCTGTTTCTTAGGTAACCAACTTTGATCTCTATGCTTACTACTTATAATCACTTAAAAGCTATCTTTTTGTGCTTAATAAACCTGTTTTATATTTTACCTAAAATATAGGTTGAAATGCTTGGGAAATCTCAGCTTAGTTTACAAAGGCTAGTGTGTGTCCTGTCCACATTGAGGGAGGGGTGGACTGGATAATGAACTTACACTGGTCAGGCTTCTGACCAGTGCACGATGGTACAGTTCTGAGGTGCAAGGCTGGAGAGCTGGTGGGGGGATTGGCTGGAGCCTCTCTATTGATGGTTCATGAGAGGCTGGGAGAAGCCTTCAGATAACTCAGTTGGGTGCATTTCTGCCTGTGGATGTCTGTGTAAGTGTAGTACCTGCCAGAGGTTTGTAGCTTGCCAATAGCATCACAGTGTGAGAGGGAGCCCAGGATGGTGGGGCAGAGGGCTCTGAGGGCCCATAGTTCAGGTTGCACCTCGGGAACCTGGTCACATTGATATTAGGCATTGCTTTGTCTCTGAGCTAACAGGTAAGTTATGACTTCTTCACCTACATGTGATTGGTATTTGAGTTTAGCCACCTATTGCATTTTTATGATGCTCTTAATGGGTCAGAGGAAATGCCTGCTAACTGAAAAATTGTCATGAGTGGAGAAGGTAACATGCTTTCAGTAAGGATACACAGGTGCTAGTCTAAGTTTCAACGCCATTGCAGTGTGCGATGAGCGCCTCATAGTAATATGTACAGAAACACTCATGGGGTTATCTGCTCTTGGTACCAAGGAAAGAGGAGGGTTCCAGCCCACCATGCTCCCTGAAACACAGCATTAGCCTGGGTGGGTCCTTTCAAACCTGTTGTCTTCCTGAGATAGCTTCCTCTTTCTTGTTAGAGCCATACTCCCTGCTTTCCTTTCAGGGAGATTAAAGTTGTTCAGGCTGACAAACAAAAGCTGTTTTAGATAATTTCTTCTGAAAGGTATCATTAAACTGAAAGTCTCTCTTTAGCAGGCTGTAAAATAAGCAGTCAACAGGCCTCTCTCCCTCTGCAGGATGGGTTGAAAGCAGGAATAAATATAATTTAGTTCTTTTGGCTGCAGGTAGCAGCAAAACATAGTCTGAATAAAACTTCTCCTTTTAAAATTGAGCTTTCCCACGATGACAGGAACTTCAGTTACTTTTGTACCTACTAGATTAGTACAAACTTCCCAGAAGCACAGTATGCCCCACCTAGAAGCTGCCATTCTCTCTCTCCTGTCTGCTTTGGCCTGAGTTCGGTGGAGCCTGATGAGCACCAGCCAACTCTGAGCTCTATCCATTAACTCAGAGGTGGGCAGACTACGGCCCGTGGGACCGTCCTGCCCAGCCCCTGAGCTCCTGGCCCCAGGAGGCTAGCCCCTGGCCCCTCCCCTCCCCTCTGGCCTGCTGCTCGTGCTGGGCGGCGGGGCTGCAAGCTCCTGCCGCTCCGAGCAGCATGGTAAGGGAGCAGGGGGAGGGGAGATTGGATAAGAGGCAGGGTGTCCCTGGGGCAGTCGGGACAGGGAGCAGGGGGTGGTTGGATAGGTGTGGGAGTCCTGGGGGGGCTGTTAGGGGGCAGGGTGTGGATGGGGTTGGGGCAGTCAGAGGACAGGGAGCAGGGGAGGATTGGATAGGAGGTGGGGTTCCAGGGTGCGGTTAGGGGCAGGGGTGTGGATAGGGGTCTGGGCAATTGGGATGGGAAACGGGGCGGTTGGATGGGGCGGAGGTTCTGGAAGGGGGTTAGGGGATGGGGGACAGGGAACAGGGGGGTTTGAGAGGCATGGGAGTCCCAGGGGGCCTGTCTGGGGGCGGGCTTGTGGATAGAGGTTGGGGCATTCAGGGGACAGGGAGCAGGGGAGATTGAATGGGGGTGGAGTCCCGGGATGGGGTGGTCAAGGGGCAAGGAGCAGGGGGAGTTGGATGGATCAGGGATTCTGAGGGGGGCAGTCTGTTATACCAATAAAATAAAAACCAACAGGATCTTATTAAAGGGGAAAAGGCAAAATGCTACATTTATTGTGAATACAGAAAGAATCATAGTAAGCAGTTCGTTATAGCTATAACATTCCATTCAATTTCATATTTATTCACACATTCATTCATACACAGACACACACACAGAGGTTCTGCAAGGTTGTTATCATAGTTACCAGCCTTAGAGTTGCTCATGCCAAGCCACTGGCCAGGTGGCCTGGACGTGAGGAGGGAACAGGGCCTTGTCAGATGCTCATCTGACGCTCCTGGAAGTTGGTTTGCAGAATCAGACCCCAAAGGTCTCACTTTCTAGAGTCCATTTTTATAGGAATTTCTTCCTATGCCAGTCTGTGGGAATTGCTTCATCATGCTGTTGCTGAATCAATCAGCAGATAGCACATTCCTGATGGCTCCATGCTGCCAGATGTTATCTTGTTCTTTGGTTCTCCCATCCTTGAGGCTGTTGGGTGGATGCCAGTCTGCCCTCCAGGGGTCCTCTGGTTATTTCCACTTGACGCCTTCTTCAGCCCATGGACACTGGATTCTTAGGCTGGCACCTCCCTGATCATTCAGTTATTATCCATACCAAGCATCCATCCACATACATCCTCTATCTCTATTTTAATCACAATTGTTAACAAAGCAAGATGAATACAACAAAAGGGCGGGGAGTCTCTGGGTGCTGTTTCTATTGTTACAAAGTATTGCTTTGAGTCTCTTTGTGTGAGTAGTTGTTGTTACAAAGAATTGCTTTGAGAACAGACTGTCTTAGAATGTACTAACACAATTAGCAGCTTGCAAGTTTCACACATAGAGGGAGAGAAACAGTACCAAAAACCAAGAGACCTCTTAATTAGTAATACCCTGGACTTTAAACTATGGGGAATCAAACTCATTTGTGATTTTTAATACAGAACTTCTTTAATATGATCCAACAAGTGAGGGGGCGGGGGCCAGGCTGTTTGGGGAGGCACAGCTTTCCCTACCTGGCCCTCCATACAGTTTTGCACCCCGATGTGGCCCTCGGGCCAGAAAGTTTGCCCACCTCTGCATTAATCTTTGCTTCCCAACCCTGGAGCCTTGTGACTTTCTTCCTTGGTCCTGTACCCAGCCATCCCAAGATCCTCAGGATAGTATAAGCACCATGATCTGGATGGACCCTGATTAAAACACATCTTTTGATCTGAACACATGTCAAATGAAAATGACAGAGGACTCGTCAGTGGCTCTCATCCTTTGGAGACCTAAAGGTAACTCCAGGGCTGCAATTGTTATTGCCATGGAAGATCTCCCAACAGTCACAAGTGTACAGACTAGTTTTCTCAGTGTGGTATCTGATCGCTTTGATGGAAACCAAGTCATGCTGGATACACTGGGTTAGCTGAAATAGAGAGAAGGAGCGGTATGATTTTGTATCAGTGGCTATAAAGCATAAGTCAGTACTCTGGGAATGTGTATTTCATTTTATTTTAAATTATACAAATCAAAAAGTGGGAGTTGTGACCCTGTGAGCATTCGACTTTCCTAACAGCTCTAAGCATTTGCACTGAGTAGGGTCAAAACTCAGCCTTGCCTGGGGTTTCACTAGATTAAGAAATGGCTGAGAAGGTAAGAGTACCACTGAAGCCTTCTCCCCAGGAGAAGCTTAGCTCTCTAGCTCAGCACTGCTCATTCTCCTTTTCTCTCTGAACGTGAACAGGTACATATGGCTAGATGGCCCAAGAGAATGCTGCGTGGGTGGTGGGGGAGGCAGTTGGTGCTGGCACTCCTTACTGCACTAGGCTGCTGGTTCAGAGATGACTTCCATCCTCCCACAGGCTTTGTGCTCTGGCTACTGGCATTTTCGCCCTCTGCTTCTCCCCTCTGGGTGAGGATAAGAGCCAGTTGGGTTATGATTAGTCAGCTGCACTCACCAGCATAGCAGGGGGAGTTGAGGCAGCTGGCTGATAGGGCCATATCAGCAGCCCTAGAGCCCGTGAGTGATTTTTTTGAAGTTGTGGGTAGAAAGCAGTGCCCATGAAGGTCCCCGTGGGTTTACTTTTAGTTGTGATGTAGTTTAGTGACTTACATACCTAGTGTAAATGAGAGGTCTCAGAGTAGCTCTTAAACTAGCATTCATCCTTCTTTCAATTAAGATTTATTTTATTTAGTTACATTCCTGTCTCATTAAAATTTACTTCGAAAAGCCCACTGGTGCACTTGTTTTTAAGAATGTCTGTTATCTTTTTAAAATGAGTGCGCTGCTGTAGCATTGCATAGGTAATGACATGTAATGAGTTATTGTGGCTGCATGTGAGATGCATTGTTCTCATGGTGTTCCTTGTGTGGTTTGACTTGAGTCAATCCATCCTCTAATATGGTGGAGGAAGTTATTTAGCTTTGTCTTAACAGAACAGAAGGAAATTGAGATCAGTATCTGTGAGCTTTACTCTTCAAATGAATGACATTTAGAAGTTGAAATGGGAATAAACATAAGAGGAAGTGACATGTGGACTAGCATTTTGAGAACACAAAACAATGAAACGTAGAATAGCATTGCAGATAATGCTTTTGTTCCTTTGTGTTGCCAATCTCTTAATGCTCCTAGGATAGCATAACATAAAATTCTACTTGAAAGTATGCTGTATTACCTCAGTTCTCATATAGTTGTATGTTTTGATCAAGGGAGAACTTGGTTGCATTTTGAATGTTTTTACTACTACTAGTAGTAGTAGTAGTAGTACACACACACACACACACACACACACTCCAAACAAAATGTAATAATTAACGTCAAATCGTGAAAGGCTGACTGTTGGGAAGCAGTGTCCAATACAGTTGTTTTAATGCCACATATGTTGTGCTGTTGTGTGATCCATCACAGTTTCCACTAAAACACCTTAGTTTCAGAAACCGATACAGGCTTTAAAAACATTCTCCCAGCTGAAGTGTGACAAACATGGCATGAGCCTGTCAGTGCATTTATTATGATTATTTTTCTTAAACAACTCAAAACATTTTGATTCCACTGATTAAAGCCTACTGAAGACACAAAGAATAAAAAGTTAAATTAATGGTGTTAGGTGGGGGTGTTTTCACTCCTGTAACTTATTTTTGATCGCATATAAACTAGCTGACTGTCAATAATGTGTAAGCTAGATAATTCTGGGTAGGATAGAATTACCATGTATGTAGGATAGGGGTGGGCAAATTACAGCCCAGGGGCCACATCCAGCCCTCCAGGCATTTTTGAACTGGCCCTTGAGTTTCTGCCAGGATGTGGGCTCTGGGGCTTGCCCCGCTCCAGCCGGGGAGCAGGGTCATGGTCTTGCCCCACTCTGCACAGCTCCCGGAAGCAGCGGCATGTTCCCCCTCTGTCTCCTATGTGTAGGGGCAGCCAGGGGGCTTCACACGCTGCCCCCTCCCCAAGCGCTGCCCCTGCAGCTACCATTGTCCGGGAACCACAGCCAATGGGAGCTGCAGGGGCAGCACCTGCGGACAGGGCAGCGCACAGAGACGCCTGACCACACCTCTGCCTAGGAGCCGGAGGTGGGACATGCCGCTGTTTCTGGGAGCTGCTTGAAGTAAGCACTGCCCAGAGCCTGCCCCCTGACCCTCTCCCATGTCCCAACCCCCTACCCCAGCCCTGATTCCTCTCCTGCCCTCAAACCCCTTATCCCCAGCCTCATCCCAGAGCCCGTACTTCCCTCCTGGAGCCCTCCTGCACCCCAACCCCCAATTTTGTGTGCATTCGTGGCCCACTATACAACTTCCATACCCAGATGTGGCCCGCAGGCTAAAAAGCTTGCCCACCCAGGTGTAGACTCTCATTGTTCTGATTCTGGTAATTCATAGGCACAGTGGCTTGAGTAAGAGTGACCCCAAGTGTTTATTCCTCTTGTGCACTGACATGAGGCCCTGTTGGTTCCTTAAGAGTTTTTTTACTTTAATTTTTCATTGTTTGTTTTATCAATCATCTCTCAGAAAAATTCATTCCTCCCATGACACACTTCTGTGTATGCCCTTTCATTGGCACGATACCCAGGGCCCGGAAAGATGTGTAGTTTTCGCCACATTGTACAGTTTGAGTGAAGACCTTTTTTAAAGACCTGTCCCATGTATCTTATGGCAATCTCATTGCTTTCTACTAGTACATAATGTTATGGTAATGATACTGGAGTGAAGATTTAGATAGGGCTTCCATTAAATATCTCTCTGCAGTGCATTCTGGTTTTTGTTAAACATTTTTTGCTTGTTGCATTGGGTGTGATGGTGTCCGTTCAAGACTCTCGAAGGCACTAATTAATTTAGCTTCACAGCACACCAATAGGGTAGCTAAGTGTGATGCAGGAATGACGCACAGAATACTGGTAAGTAATTTTTATTTCCTGACTCCAGACACTTGACATAGGTCAGGGTTCCAAAAGATCATTATACCTGGTCATATCACAGAGGTGGTTATTCGCGGACTCCAATGGCAACTTTATTTTTTACATATGTGGAAAGTGAAACAGAGAGATTAAGTGAAGTGACCAAGGTCTGCTGAAAGTCTATATCAAAGTCAGCAATAGGACCCAAATTTCTTGATTCCTTGTCCCTTGCTTTAACTACTTTATCATCTTTTTCTCTCTAAAAAAAAATCTATTAAAATATTGTAGAGTTTGTGCAGACCAGGGCATGTTCACTTAAAGCTGTTAACTTTTGAGGAAACAACTTCAAATTCATGTAGCACTTATAATGAAACGTTAAAAGGAACTTGACAGCAATTTTGAGGAAGAGAAAGTGGCTCTCTCAGGAGAAGTAGAGAAAATAAAGGGACAACATAAACTTTGTCTGGTCAGTTTTAAAAGAAGTTTATTAATTGCTCTTGAATTACCCTGAAAATTTGAGTAGTTCTATAGTTACATTTTCATACTCTTGTAAATGAATTTTCTCCAGTTTCATTATATGAAAAACACACAGAAACAGAAATGGAAAAAACCTGACACTGTAGAGGAAATAGTGAAACTGACTATACAAAGTGTTGTCAAATGCACAAAGGAAGCAAAACAGAAAAAAAAAACAAACTCGAGAGCCGTGTTACTGCATTTTCATCTAATTTCTTCGTTATGATCTTAAGTAATAGGTAAACAATTTTCAGACAAGTTTATTTTTTTAAACTTTACTGTGTTCCTTCAGGGAAAAGAAACTACTGGATTATTAAGTCAAGAAAAAGAGAGATGGATTAAATGTATTATAGATAAGGCTAAGATTTTGTCACAATTATTTTTAGTAAAGTCATGACAGGTCACTGGCCACAAACAAAAATTCACGGAGCCTGTGACTTTTACTAAAAATAACCGTACAAGCTGGGGCAGAAACTCACAGCCCCAGCTGCAGCCCCCACCGCAGGGCAGGGGCGCACGGCCCTGGCAGCGCCCCCACTCCCCTGAAAGCCACGGGGCAGGGCGCACAGCCCAGCAACGGCCCCCACTGCTGATAGCTGAAGCTGAAGAAGTCACAGAGGTCCAGAATCCATGACTGCCAGGACCAAATTGTAGTCTTAATTATAGAGGATCTTTGTAATAATTACAGATAACCAGATTGATCTGAAAGACCATTTGTGAATCAAAAGAAGAGGGGGGAGCAGAAACACAGGCAGAGGTCGATGACCTGCACCAGTAAGCCAGTGGGTCAACCTCAATATCCTTAACAGCTGGTGTCTGGGAGAAGAGCCAGGTTGGATCAACAGCAATATATACCTGGGATCAGAAGCGTGGTCTAGCACTGGCAGCAGGTTTCAGAAAACTGAGTGTTGTCTGAGGATTCAGGTGTATTTTGTAGTTGGTGTGGCAGGATGCGAGAACAGTGAAAGCCATCAGTGCAGGCAGGAAAGCAACAGTGCATACTGTCTCGGGGCAGCTGTACAGCCATGCAGAGTAGAGGAAGCAGACCTGAAAGCAATCACCTGTGAGATAAGCAGCTCCGCAGTTGTACGGAGGAAGAAGGGACAAGGAAAAGAGAAGAGGAGGAGCCAATAGGTCAGAAGAGGTTGCCACAGCCCCATGCATGGAGATGAGTGGGAAGGCTGAGAGCATTGTGAAGAGCTCCAGGCAGGGTCATGGGGAGAGCTAGCAAAAGCAGCCCAGAGGCTGCCGGCCCAGAAGCCTGGGGTGGAAGAAGTAACGCTCTGGTTGCTGGGAAAGCGCTAAAAGGAGGGCTAGTAAGAACAGGTTAATTAAGGGACCTCGGGGTAGGGAGGTGGCCATGTGGTGGACAAGAGGGAGCGGTGCAACAGGAATTCAGGAGCTGGGTTGATCTGATGGGAGGCCTGCCCCTCTTCTTCATACAGGGCATCACTGGCCAGATACTTGGTATGTCTACACACCAATCACACAGGTGTGACTGCAGCTGAGCTAGCTTTAATCTAGCTATCGCAGGTTAGCAGTGCAGTGAATCTCTGGCAGCAAGGGCTTTACAAGCCCATGTGGAACCCTGGGTACTTACTCAGATGGTTAGACCATGCTGAACTTCTCTGCTGCCATTGGTCTTTGATCCCCAAGCTAGCTAGATTAAAGCTAATTCAGCTGCTGTCCCACCATGTGATTGTAGTGTAGACATGAGGGCAGCGAAGGAGCAGACACCATCTGCAGCACACAGTCTAGCATCACATAGTCTCGCATGAGAACAGAAATGAGCCTGGGGACAGGGACAAAGGGAATTAAACTGTGGGAAGAGTCACCCAAGAGTGCTGACTGTGACATGCCCAAGCAGAGATACTGGGAGGAAGGTGGGTAACTTGTCTGTCACTCATAGGTAGAGAGACAAAGTGGGGTGAGGTAATAATATCTTTTATTGGACCAACTTCCCGTCACCAGAAGAAGAGCTCTGTGTAAGCTCCAAAGCTTGTGTCTCTCACCAACAGAAGTTGGTACAATAAAAGATATTGTCCCTCACCCACCTTGTGTCTCTGATATCCTGGAATGGACACAGCTTCAACAACGCTGCGTACAATCCACGGTAGAGCAGTGAAGTGATGGACTCGGAACTACCAGTGTGATTATCTGGTGGGGCAAATGTAGGGAGGACCTCTCAACAAGACCAGTGACAGCACCAACGCTTGAACCAGGAAGCTAGTGAACAGGAGTGGTAAGTGGGAGTTTTCTGCGGGAGTTCTCCAGGGGAAGGAGAGGAGACTTAAGTGATGCTTGGGGTGACTTTCTGTTTGTTTGTTTATGTGCTTGCTTGTTTGAAGATTATAGTATGGTCTGTTTTGGGGCCTGTATGCTAAGCCAATTGGCCAGCTACGCTAGACTGGGCTAGGCTGAGTTCTTACTGATGAGCCTCTAGCCTCTCCCTGCTACCGAGGTCTTGGATTCAGCTCGTTCTCAGCTTCTCTTTCTGTTAGGGTGCGTAGGACCAAGCTGTATGGTATTTTAGAAATCTAGCACTAACTGAGGTTGACCAATAACAGAGAATTAGAAAAATGTGTTGTGATTTCTTAAGAGTTGTCATAAAAGTTTTTCTTTGTTTGTTTATGTTCCCTTAACTGCTTAAGACCCCAATCAGATAGAATCCCCATTTTCCTACAGGCTGTACAAAGATATGAACAGACAGTTCCTGTCTTAAAGAGCTTACAGTCTAATTTAGGACAAGGCACAAGAACTTAGCTAATCAACAATAGGAGGATGAGGGGTAACTGTAATATGATTATGCACTAATGCAGTATAACAATATCCTAAATTATTTTTTTTTATTTAAAACAGCCATTGCTCATTACTTTCTTAAATGTCTTTTATGTGCTTTTGTTAGAGGGTGTGCTCTGTGGAACGGAAAGAAGAAAAAAAGGAGGAAAAGGGTGTAGACAGGAAGGAGAGGAGGGAGTTGGGACAGGGTGGAGGGTACAAGGTCAACAGGATGAGGGCACAGTGAAAGAGAAGAAGTAGATACCAATAAATGTTGGCAATAAAGTCCATTAATGAAGCTGAAGGAGTGAAAAGGTCAAAGAAGAGCTATTATGCTGTGTTGTCAGAATTTCTGAAAGGTGCCTGCCCCTCTTGCTGCTGCTGCTCTGCTGGAGCCTCGGGGATGTGTGTGGGGGTGTGTGTGTTGGATGATCTGTTGAGAGCCTGGCAGTGGGACAGAGACCATATTTGGGGCGGGGGGGTGGAACCAACATCCAATGTTGAAATTTTCAACATGGATTTAAGAAGAAAAAAAAAAGCACCATTTTTTGCTTCTCCTCTTGTTGTCACTGCTGAAAGTAATTTTTAGTATTTGATATTCCATGTAACCACTTAGCTGTTGGCATGTGATACAGCGTTTATCTTTAGTGTCAGCATTCCAATGGAACTTTGACACTTCCACGGGGTCTTTCAGATTCATTAAGCAGGTGTATTTTAATGCTAGTTAACACTGAAGCAATTAAATTTTTAAGCACCCATCACAATGATATAAAATGTATTCCTCTGATACATTTGCTGGTGGTGAGGTACACATATGCACACACTCTCTCTTCATTTCTCTCTTCCTTCTTTGTTAAATGTGACCTATAGAAAAAATAGCATTTTATTATAATTTGGTATGTAAACAGAGAAGAAACCGTGAACTTCAATAAATATTCTGTCACTGAGTCGTTGGCGGGATGCCTTTAAAATACAAAACAGGATAGTCCTGGATGAGGTAAGAGTGTAAAGATGCACCTGGAGAGCTATTCAATAGTGCTAGATAGATAACAGAAACCAATGTTTTTGCTGGAAGTACTTAAGCAAAACTGGAAGAGAGCCTGCTCCTAAATGAATGACCTCAACCACTAATGAGAAAACAAAAGGCTAGAAAGGAATTTGTAGTAAGGAAGAAGAAGAGGGGGATAAATACAAGCCCACAAATTGGGAGAGATGAACACAAGTAAAAGAACGCCTTTAGCTAATATGTATGCAAAACCATAAGAGATTGATGACACCTTTTTTAACTTGATTATTCCTGTATCAATCAGATTCAACAGCTACATGGTCAAGGGGAAAGAGGACAGATCATAAATGATTCATTCAATGTTTTTCTCCTGTCAATGTGAGATAATGACAGTTACTAAAGGGCTGAATTCACAGAAAATACCGTGAGAAGATGCAGCGGTATTTTAAAGAGTTCTGTTGAGTGCTAAAATAAAAAAGTAAACAAAACATTTAACCTATCTGCTTTCAAACTCTAAAAGAGATACTTGCACAGAGAAATGGCTTTTCCTCTCTGAGCGAACTGCCTAGTACCTCACTTCTGCTTAATGAAGGAAAGCAGCTCTTCTGTATGTATTCACACTATAAACTGGTTTTGTTTGTCATGACTTGTCCAATAGTTATTTTTGATTTCAGGCAAGTCAGCTCTACACTGGAAACACCATATGCAAAAGCACAGCTGATCATCTAGTAGTGCTCTACATTAAATATGGTGCTGTTCAGGTTTTTTGTTTTTTTTTTTTAAATTTGGGATGAGGGGAGAGAATATTAAAGAACATTTGTCTTTTTAACTATGAGAGCTTTCAGAGCTAATTCAAAACAACTCCTGGGCCAGATCCTTGGCTTCTGTGAATTGGCGTCGCTCCATTGAGCTACAATGGAGCTATGACAGTTTACAGCAGCCCAGGAGCTGATCCAATATACAGTATTTGATTCCCCAGTGATTGCTTACAGAAGCCATTCAACAAGCTTGAATTGCAAATACCAAGGAACACTCTGTAAACAAAGACTAGTTATAATAATAAAACCTCTTATGTACAAAAAGTGTGACTGCATACTCTGTAGGTTTCTATATTAATAGTGCTCTCCGTTTAAAGAATTGAAAATGGAAAAAGGCATGACAAGTAATTGTTCTCCCTCACATCAGAGAGAGAATGTTTATTAATACATTTAAAAATACATTTAAAAAGCCCCCAAAGAAGTGGTTGGAGTTTGATATTTTAGTGAGAATTTATGATTCATGTGGGTGTCTGTGTAACTAGAATGAAAAGTGCTAGGCTGACAGTTCTGCAGGCTCACATTATTATGTATCCATAAAACAAGGTACCACCCTACCACAAGCAATGTGAATTTCCCTACACTGCCTCACTAATGTGCCCACCACCCTCACCTGGGTGGGAGTAGGGGCTCTTAGAAGCAGCCCAGACTTCATCTGCTTCCACGAGACTAACAGTTCTGGTGATAGTTTTTAGCCCGATTCAGTAAAACACATGCTTAAGTCCTCTTTATTTTACTTGTAGTTTGTGACATGGGTACTTGTGCATTACAGATTGATGTGAAAGAGTACTCACTGCTTTCACAGTAGCCCCCTAAGAGCCGTCTCTCCCCGGCTGAGAGGGGTGGGCACGTTGGCAAGGCAGCATAGGGGAATTCACACTGCTTGTGATGCTCTGGTCCCTTGTGGGTAGTACCTCCTCAGATGATGAGTTTTGATGATTTGAATCGTTGGTGAAATTTGAGCCAGTGGTACACGGCGGTAAAAGGCTCTATATGGCATTGACCAATTCCTTAGCTACCGAACAACCACCATTCATGATCTGACACTTTCTGTTCTGACAGGGATGATTTAGGTTGGAGACTTGATACAGGTCCCAGCTCTCCTACTGACAACTCCTAGGTTTGAAATCTTTATTTATGAACATCACAGCATAATTAAACAAACAGGGTAGAAAATTTTGAGGCAGACAAGAAATGTAGCTCAGTGGCGAAACTATGATATAGGTCTTTTGTTGTTTACATAGATTTTTTTCTGGAAATAAATTATGAGACAATGAAATACTGATGTCCTGTGTGCAGTGACATTTATCTTCCAAGGCAAAGACTACTGAAAATTACTTAAAGCCTGAAATATATTTTTTATTAATTTCCCTTTGTGGCGGGCAGATATGAAATCTGTTATGTGGAATATTTAATTTAAAATGCAGACTGTGCTAGAGCTATATTTGCTTATTTATCTGGATGTGGATGGGGTTTTTATTTCCTCATAATTTTTACTAAGGCTTTGCTGTTACCGAATTCTTGTACTCTCCTGTTTTCCATGATCCAAGCAGCACAAATTCTAACACACACATGAGATTTTTAATAGTTATCAGGTTCTAGATATTGTGAAGTTATTTATAGTAGTTATAAAATAAAATAAAATAAAATAAATAAAAACAGGATAATTATAGTATATTATATATTTATACGTACTGTATTTATAATACAGTATTTATTTCATCAATTTAGACTGTGTATCTTACCACAGTTCTCTAAGCACTCATACTATACAACTTATTTTAAAACATACATCACAAAAATTAACAATGTAAAAAAACAAAACCTAAGTACTAAAACAACATGGCAGCTCACTAAAATCCTCCCTACTTATGCCACTTCCTCAGAAGAATCCAGATCCTTGTAACATGCCTGAAATATCAGCAAACTCTGGGCCTTTCAGACCACAGAAGGGAGCAAATTCTAGTCTAGAAAGCCATCCACTTAACATGTCCTTCCTCATATATACAGACATTGGCATTTTTAGCCCAGGCATTTCAGCTGATTTAACTGTAATGGTAAAACATTGACTGAGAAGTAGTCTCTGAGATACTCTGGATCCAAAGAGCATATTTCTTATATCTTACGAGCCCGTGAGCCCAAGTCAGCTGGCATGGGCCAGTCGCGGATGTGTACTTGCAGTGTAGACATACCCCTAGAATGTGAATTTGAGAAACAAATGTCAAGCAAACTCCATCAGCTGAATGGGCAGATGTCATCTTCACAATTTCTTTTTGCAAACCTTTGGGCTTATCCAGATTCAGCTTTGATTCTCTTGCTGTCAGCCAGGTACGAGGAAATCACACTCCTATAAGTCCTGGGGTTAGTGCCCTTTCCAAGCCCTTTTTTCAAAATGGATGCCAGGATGAATATTCAGGAAAAAGGGTCTCCTAAGCTTTTGAAAAGCACTTGAAAAGAGTCTGAGGCATGGGTATTCTGGCAGTATTTTCAGGGAGCTGGAGATAGAGATCAGCTGTTGATAAAAATTTTCTGCAGTCCCCCTCATGGAGTGCCATGCTGTGCTTGATTATGCTTAGTAGGCGAAGCATTGTTTTGTGGTACATATGTTATGTTTACAGTATACACACAGTGACGTTAGATAAAATGTAAATATTGTTGCTTGAAGGTTGCAACGTATACTCCTTTATTTCTTAGTATTCAGAATGATAACTCACAAAAACCCTAACAGATGGAGAGAGAGAGAGCGAAAGCAGGCTGCTCCCTATGGCAGACACACAAAACTCACCATCATCTAGGCTGGCTCTTTTCAGAATGACTGTCTGCTGGCACGCCTTTCTTGCTAGGGTCACAGAGACTTCTAGTCTACAAGCTAGCCCAGTACCCCTTCTCCTCCACACGCTCTCTCTCTCTCTCTGTCTCTCTCAAAACGATAACTTGCAATTCAAACATAATTCTCAATGCAACACCCATACCTCATGTAGAGAATGTATTCATTCTGGTTCTCCTCCAACAAGCCCAAGAGTACACTAACTGGAAGGGGTAGTTAGTGGTGATGCAGGCCTTAGACAATGATTGTATAAGGTATGTCACAGTGTACATAGAGTGGTCAGAAGAAGTGCAACCCCCCAGAAATTTTATAGACTTCAGGCGCAGCTGCCAGTGGGAAGTAGGGTTGCCAACTTGGTAATATTTAAAAACTGGACACTCCAGCAAGAGTGCCAGAACCTTCCTGTCCCGCCTCTTCCCCCCGGAGGCCGCACACCTGCAGAGACTCTTTCCCCCAAAGCCCCCGTCCCTGTCCCACCTCTTCCCCTGAATCCCAGCTCCCATCCACACCTCTTCCTCCTCCCCCATGTTGCTTGCTGCTTTTCCCCTACAAACTGCTGTCTGGGTCAGGAGGTACTTGCCTGTAGGAGCCGGGGCTGGGAGCCGCAGCCGTCCAACAAAGGTAGGAGGCAGCCTCAGCTGAGTGGGGGCTGGAGCAGGTGATGGCTTGGTCCTTCCACGCCTCCCCTGCTCACAGTAACTGGACTTTGGGTGTCCAGTCAATAGATCTGACAGGACATTGTTAGGTCCTGTTTTTGACCAGACTTTTCGGTCAAAAACCTGGTACCTGGTCACCTTAATGGGGAGAGTGGAATGAATCTCCTCCAGCCAAGCAACATTGACCTAACTAGTGTTCCCATCCACACTGTGATTGTGCATGACTTTGAATGACCACTTCAACCATGGGAAGTGAAGCTTACCCAGATAATACAAACTCACAGAGACACGGATTCAGTAGTACATTTGAGGGGGTGCAAGATGTTGTTGCCATGTACTTCAGGCATTTCAGTGACTGATGTAGTAATTAAAATATCTGTGCGTTTCACTTTGCATAATACGTTAAAGCAAAGGTGAAACCTGTAATGATCAATGGAGTGAGGAGGCTGTGAGATTTGCAGCATTTTGTGCACAGATGACAGTCAGGTAAACTGTTAATAATCAGGCTGATATTAGCACAGCCTGCAATTGCCATGCTGTCCAAATTAGAAATCCTGTGTACACATACTTCCAAACTGAAGGTGGGAGGGATGAGATTGATCATGTGTATCCATGACTATTACTTATTTAAAACTTAGGAGCCATTTATTGCTGTGTTGGTGGTGGGTTTCTACTTATGTATTAAATATGACCTTAATTATCCTATTGATTAATTTGTATGGTGGATATATTATATATTATATGGTGTACATAACCGTGGTTATATTGATGGGGCTTTATCATCAGTTGTAGATTTTGTGTGCTTTTGTGGTGCTGGGATTATACTTGTAATGGATTTAGTCATTTGTTTTTTTTCTGGTTTAACGATGATTTGCATTAGTTATCAAGAGGAAGTTTATGGAGAGTGATTTGTTGTATTGATATTCAGATGGCATGATTGACATCCAAAGTACACAGACTTGCACCTGCCCCGCCCCCTCCTCCCCCCCCCTCCCCCCCCCCCCCCCCAGCATTTTCTTTATTATATCCACACAGCCATGAAGGGCTTCTTCAATATCAACTCAGAGTAACATATTTATTAAAAACAGGGGCAGTTGGATGCATTTCAAAGGCACATAAATGCATCCCATTAGGATTTCAGTTTTTCTTTCTCTAAACCTGTGAAAGGATAGAATGCCCAGAGTAGGAATATGAGGAAATAGGAGAGTAGAGGGAATCTTATTTGTTGTATTGTACTAAGTATCGGTGTTGTTTTGGTGGTGCAGGCACAGGTACAGAGGCTGGTTGTTGTGTGAGCTGTGCTGGGATCTTTTTTTGATGACGCAGATACTCATTGTAAATTATTCTTTGGGCTATCTGTCCTCCATTCTCATTTCCCTATTATGTTAGAAATAGTTCAACATGGGCTCCTAATCCTTCTTCCTGAATCTGCCCTGCCTCTCAAAATGGTCTTTGCTTTCTTCTCCTTGAACTGAGACATAATCAGAGTTCCCTTTCCTCTCCCTCTTCATGCCCAGGAATAGCTCTTTCCTGATTTTCCTTTTCCTGTGATCAGGGTTGTCAGATATTCCATCGTGGTGGTTCTCATCCACCTCGTCTCAGCCATGCTGCTGTAGTGGGCATTATTATAAAAAATAACAAGTTATTAGCCATGGGGGAATTTTTAAACGTGCTTAATGGCTTTAGAAGCAGAGTCCTGTTGAAAATTGATAGTGGTGTATCTCTGAATCCTTTAGTCACTTTGAAAATCTGCCCCAGAACTCATTCATGCCTTAGAATACTAAGGGATACAATAAAAATAACCATCATAATTCAATTTCAGGTGTAGTATTTTTCTTTTGCCCGGACTAGAAATAGTAAGTAGATGTAATAGTGATGAGACTTAAAACTTATATTTAAAAAAGCTGTATGGGGGTTTGTTAGATTATAGTGAGAAGGGGAGCTATAAATGGGGTGAGGATGATGCTTGTGGTGGTCAGTGCAAGTGGGCTCATAAAGGTTATTTATTACAGGTCAACAAGAGCCTCAAACAACTCTGTGCAGAAGGTCTCAGCAAGGAAAAAAAGGGAGTTTCCAAGAGAATGAGGGGAAAAGCTGATTAAATTTGTATTAGGTTTGTTCACACAGATGATATCAGAGGACCAAGTAAACAAATTCAGGTTCCTTTGTGCCTTCTAGGGAAGCAGGTCAGAGAAATTTGTATTGCCCCAAAATTTGATTTTAAGGCTCAAATACTGACTTTATATAAATGGTTTTCACACATTACTGCTGGGGATTTGGGGAAATAATGGGTAAGATTACTTGGTATTTATGCTAAATTTCTAAAAATGTGTTTGATTTCTGACAGTAGACAGGATGAGCACTGCAATGGTTCCCCCCAATTCTCATGACCCAAATTAGGTATATTTTGATAGCTAAGTGATGTGCAACTAAGACTGTTTTTCATGTATTAAATAAAGACTGAATGAAATGTGATTGCAGGTAGATAAGAGCAGCATGCTAATTAAGAGATGGGATCCAGGACATGGGCCAGCAGACACAATATAAATAATGTAAGTGTTTTGGTTGTGGTGCCCAATATATAATTTCTTGTAATAAAACTCCTGTTTTTAAACCGTTAAAATCATCACAGGTATGGCGTCTGGCATATTTTCTCTTCTTTGAGGTGGAATGCAGAAAATAAACCAGACAGACGGAAGCAGTGACTAGTGCACCAGAAGACGATGATGAGAGCATTGTTTATTCCATTAGGGCTATTACTCCATTGACTCCCATCCATGTTGGTGCTGCACTAGTGTGTGTTGAATGGCATAGTGGAGGACCTTGCTGGTTAACCTTGCTTGATCCAAGTCTTTTCCAAACAGTGGTGTACACCTTTAGGAAGACTTTTTTATTTGGACATGTGGTTTGTGATGGGTCTACTTAGTGGGACTTAGTGAGCCAAATTTCCCAACCATAGACAAGATCCCAGTGAGTAGGATATATCATGTGGTGTCTGTCACATGTGCCTTTCTTTATGCTCTTGCTCACTCAAACATATACTACTACAAGTAGCAATTTGGATTCCGAGCAGGGTGCTATCTTTGGACCCTTTTCAGGAGCTCCATCTTTTATATCAGCTTCTATTAATGATGCCCAAGAAAAGAAAACCAGCTTGATTTTGAGAGCCCAAGTTGAATGTGTGTGGAAGGCAGTTAGAAAGAACAACACTGGTTTATTGGTCAAATGGAACAAATTTGGCATGAAGTAATTGAGATACAGTATAAAAATGACAACATAAGGGTCCACGTGGAGTCATTTTTCAGAGTAGAATTTTGTTTTAAATTCTGCTTAAATTGATGGCTGTCTCCCCCTACTCTGTTCACCAAAGAAAATTTTCTACTCATCCTTGGCAAATAGGTTGAAAAATCTGTGTGTAATTCCCATTAGCACTAATGGGACTGATAGCTACACAAACAAATTCCTCACATGTTGATGAGGAAATAGACCCTTAAATGTGTTCAGCAGTTTTGCTTTTTGAGACAGCTATAGTCTGGTTTCCAAAGGGAAGCAAAGGCCCAAGACAGAAATAAAAGAATCAAACCGTACACATTTTGACTATTTTGATGAGACACATTTTGATTACTTTATTAGTCTATTTCATAGCCTTGTGACAAGGATGAGAAGAACATCACCAAAACGGTGTGGCTAATATTTGTGTTGAGTTGTTAACTGCCCTCCTATCCCTTGGGTCACTGATTGTAATAGCCGTGTTTGTCAACCAGGACTTCAGTTCTACTCAACTGAACACCCTTCCCACCTGTTATAATTGCCAAAGGGCTCATTTGTATGATAGCAGCAACAAGGAAAAACACAGGGTCCAATCCAGCAGAATGTATGTATGGCATTGTGAGCCCTAGACGGCTCTGCATTCAAGCTCCCCAGAGCCAAAAAAGAAGTCTGATGCAGAGCTGCCTTAGAAGAAAGAAGACTCTTTATTCCACTCCCTATCAGTATTATTCTGGGAACGAGGATACAGTTGAAACTCTAGGCCTTTAATTTTTTTCTGAAAGGCTGCTAGCAGCCAGGTGGGGCTAGGTACCTTGCTCATTTGTGAGATTAGTCGCCCTCTATGATAAATGGACTGCTTCCAGGGAGGAAGAGATTGTGGAATACTTAATACAGCATTCGACATCCACCAAATGTGTGGGGGCTTCCTCTTGGAGTAGACCACCACCTTACCAGCACATAGCCTCTGATGCGCAGAGGTTCAGTGAACCAGCAGCAACCGGAATAACTGGATTTGTTTGTATTATCAGATTTATTTAACACTTTACTTGACATGTTCCCAATGCACTGCACAGTCAGGTAAACCACCAAATAACAAAGCACTACATAAAATGACCTTTCATGAAACCAGTTACGTTTGGATTATAGCAATTTTGCAACAGTAGGTAAAAATAATAAACCTTAACACAGCCAGAACAACTGAGTGTTCCTCCTGGTGAGTTTTCCCTTGAGGAGCTGGAAGATGGTTAGTTGTATAAACTAGCATGCTGGGCTAATGTATTTCACTGGATCAATAAGTCATGTTAGCAAGGCTCTGGTTAGAGAGAGCTTTTGGAAATGTCATGGTTTAATTGCCATCTAACACATGTATGTGTGTGGCCTATTTAAGTTGCCAGCTGAGGAGTGATTTGTCTCTGTATATAATAGACTAAGATAGGACCAAAAAATGGGTTAGTCTATTGTGTGAGGGATGTTTTGTGATTTCACATGTTTTAGTTAATAGATATATCAATAAAAGCTTTATTTTAAGAGTTCTGAGTTTAGAGCTATTTATTAAGTTAGAATGAATATATGAATTAGGGCTGTCAATCACAATTAACTCACATGATTAACTCAAAAAAATTAATCATGATTAATCACACTGTTAATAATAGAATACCAATTGAAATGTATTAAATATGTTGCATGTTTTTTCTACATTTTCAAATATATTGATTTAAATTATAACACAGAATGCAAAGTGTACAGTGCTTGCTTTATATTTATTTTTGATTGCACTGTAAAAATGATAAACAAAATAGTATTTTTCAGTTGACCTCATACAAGTACTGTAGTCCAATCTCTTTATTGTGAAAGTGAGGTTTACAAATGTAGATTGTTGTTGTTGTTACATAGTTGCACTCAAAATCAATGTAAAACTTTAGAACCTACAGGTCCACTCAGTCCCACTTCTTTTTCAGCCAATCGCTAAGACAAACAAGCTTGTTTACATTTACAGGAGATAATGTGCCCGCTTCCTATTTCCAATGTCACCTGAAAGTGAGAACAGGCATTTGAATGGCACTTTTGTAGCTGGCATTGCAAGGTATTTATGTATAAAATATGCTAAACATTCATATGCTGTTTAGCCACCATTCCAGAGGAAATGCTTCCATGCTGATGCTCATTAAAAAAATAATGCATTAATTAAATTTGTGATTGAACTCCTTAGGGGAGAATTGTATGTCTCCTGCTCTGTGCTTTACCTGCATTCTGCCATATATTTCATGTTCTAGCAGTCTCGGATGATGACCCAGCACATGTTGGTTTTAAGAACACTTTCACTGAACAAAGAAGGTATCAATGTGAGATTTCTAAAGATAGCTACAGCACTCAACCCAAGGTTTAAGAATCTGAAGTGCCTTCCAATATCTGAGAGGGACGAGGTGTGGAACATGCTTTCAGAGTCTTAAAAGAGCAACACTCCTATGCAGAAACTATAGAACCCAAACCACCATAAAAGAAAATCAACTTTCTGCTGGTGGCATCTGACTCATGATGATGAAAATGAACATGCGTTGCTCCGCGCTGCTTTGGATCGTTATCGAGAAGAACCCATCAGCAGCATGGACGCATGTCCACTGGAATGGTGGGTGAAGCATGAAAGGACATGTGAATCTTGCACATAAATATCTTGCAATGCCAGCTACAACAGTACCATGCAAATGCCTGTTCTCATTTTCAGATGACACTGTCAGCAGGAAGCCAGCAGTATTATCTCCCGCAAGTGTAAACAAACTAGTTTGAGCTATTGGCTGAACAAAAAGCAGGAATGAGTGGATTTGTAGGCTCTAAAGTTTTACATTGTTTTATTTTTGAGTGCAGTTATTTTTTTGTACATAATTATACGTTTGTAAGTTCAATTTTCATGATAGAGATTGTAATACAGTACCTGTATTAGGTGTATTGAAATACTATTTCTTTTGTTTTGTTTTGTTTTTACAGTGCAAATATTTGTAATCAAAAATAAAGTGAGCACTGTACACTTCGTATTGTGTGTTGTAATTGAAATCAATATATTTGAAAATATGGAAAACATCCAAAATATTTAAATAATGGTATTCCATTATTGTTTAGCAGTGTGATTAATCACAGTTAATTATTTAGTTGCTTGACAGCCCTAATATAAATACTATGATATGAAAATTAAACATTAATAGATGAATTTAGAAAATCAGGTACTCCTGTGTATTTTTGCAAGAATTGCCTGTGTCAGGATGTGGGAATTTCATGACGGTCACTTATGGGGGATGAATTCTGCTGCTGATGCATAAGGATGTAAACTAGGGCATAATTTGACCCATTGTATACCATTTGAGTAGGAACAAACAAATGTCTTATATGGCTGCCATGTTTCTGTGTGTGTCAGCATTTTCACCCTGCAGCAGAGATTTATGCAATGGGAAGCAAAGTCTCTTTTGAAGGCATTGGATTAGATTCTGTCAACCTTACTTATGATGAGTAGTATTTTACTGTGCAAACAATCCCATCATTGTGGGGATTGTTTATGTAATAAGGTACTACTCACTGTGAGCAAAAACGGAAGAATCAGGCCCATTAGGTTGAACTAGGCAAGACCTTTTCTGTATAGGACAGATTCTATTCTCAGATGCACATACATAACATAATTAGAATTTAATGACATTTGTCTGGGCATATCTCAGAATCTGGCCCTTTGTATTTACTCAACTACCTATAATGGCTTCAAAGTTAAGAACGATATTAAAATAATTTAATTTGCTTAAATATTCTAGAGGGAAGTGGTTTTTATAGATGAAAGTCTTGAGTGGTGTTAGAAATGTCCAGCTGGAGAGGTGTTGTGAGGTTTTTATTTTTTTTATTACATGAGTTTATTTTATCAATTGTTCACTTGAGTCCAGCAATTTGAAAAGTAGTAGTGGTGATCTTTACGTATTTTCTCCAGCACTGGAGGGCAGTGGATTAATTCATGTTATTGCTGGTTGAACTGAAAATTAACATTTTGAGGAGCTGGCAGGATAGGCTTATTTGAAATTAGTATATCAAGGGGAAATTCTAATAGAGAAAAGGAACCAAAAGTGGTTTTGCAAAACTTACATGACAGTTTCATGACAGAATTCCAGTATTGGCAGCCAACAGCAATGTTTGAGAAACCAAAATTGGTCAGTACAGCTATCAACACCAGTGCCCCCCAGACAATAAATAAATAAATCAGAATTGTTCTGCTCAGTTAAATTAAGCATTCCAGAGGTCATTCTACAAAGCAATAAACTGATAGTTTGTGGTTTACTAAATTGCAGAAATGTTAACTTCACACTTTCCTCTGTGATCCAAACAAGCTTATTCGTAAGAGACAGTACTATACCCTTTACACAGAAACTGGAAGATGACATCGCGGTTATTGGAAGATAGCATTGAAACGGAAAAGGCTGATTGGTACTGGGTGGAACATCTGTCTGCTTTGCAAATTGTTTGGTCTCTGTTAATATATCTTGCAAAACATTGACATTCATAGGTATATTCATTTCTGTAAATGATATACTGATATGTGAAACGAGTAGGCAAGATACAACAGGTGTTAACATTTATTTTTAACTTAGTTACTAAAATCTGTATAGAGATTAATGTTTCACTGTTTATTATTTTATCTACCTTGAAAAGGGGCTTTGCAAGCATTTTGATAAACTGATGATTGAAAGGTAGCTTTCAGTTTCATTTCAGCTTCACTATGTACAGTATATCTCCCATCCACTGGAATCCTCCTGAAACAAATAACAAAACAGTAATAATCAGCAGCGAATCCAAACAGAACTCACTGTTGTGCCTCCTCCAGCAACACTACAATACAGGGATTTCTTTTTCTTCTGTGATAGAAAACCAAAGCATAAAATCCAACCACCATCACTGTAGTAACACTATTATAAGCTGTAGCAGCGTATTTAGGATTTTTGCTGTTGGGCTGGTCATAGCCTATATTAATCACTAGCTTCTCAAGGCTGACACAGTAAGTTTATTCAGTGTTTTTAAAAAACACCACACCTGGCTCAATTGCTAATCTTTTTTGTACTCTTGGATTTTGTTAAATGAACTTCAAAATTTGCCACGACCCCCATTCCCCCCTCTCCCCCCACCCAAAAGCACAGTAGCTTAATGACTACTTAGCTTTGTTTCTTCTCGTTACTGAAACCACCACAGAGATTATAAATTGGAATTTGTGTATACCTTGTTGCTATTTCAGGGAATTAGGTGGTATTGCCAGGCAACTGTTAACTGGAGGTATTGTTTTGTGATTAATGACCATAGATGCCATTCTGGAGTGAAAGAAATCTGTTTTTTTCAAGGCTACCTAATGCATCCTGCTCTTGAGAGTAGGTTTAAATTGCTTTGTTTACATCATTGATTTTCATAATTTTTTTTATTCTTAAAGAACTCATTTTCGCAAGACGGTATATGACAGCGAAAACATCTGATGTATATGCTACTGCCATTGTTTGATTAACCAAAATATTTCCAAGTTAATAATGAGTTAACTTGGTTAAACTACATTTATTAATAATCTTCATTTTGCCAATATGGAAATATTTCATATTCTAGTTTAGTGAACATTTTGTCTTCATCAAAATGTGTAAGCTGTATTCTTTTCATCAGAGTCAAATTAAACCAGTAAAACTAGCATGATCAAAAATGTCTCTATTAAAGATATGTTAAGCTTATTGATGCATAATCAAACTGATATGGGAGAATCAAAGCATGTTTCACATTATAAATGACTGACTAAATAAAAGGGATAAAATTTAGTTTAATTTTGATAGGACTCTATTTGTACTTCACTGGGAACGCTTTGAATGATTCAGCTCTAGTCATTAATTTGTGGGTGGGTTGGTTATCAAGTAGTAAGTGTTGATGTGGTAGCAATATCCACCTCTTCAAGAGTAGGATTAGGCAGCCATTTGTTTAGTTTTAAGCCCCACTGTCCGATACGGAGACAAAACCAGATGTGGTTTTGTCCGGTATCACACAGGCGTAGGCAGGCCCATGTCATTCTCAGAAGTACCAGAATGTCCATTGTTCTGGGGATGCATGAGTGGCTACCCAAAGTAAGATACTTTCCCTGATTCTGGTACTTGTACTGAGACTATGACCACAAAAATGAGATGGAGCATATGCTTGCTGCTTACAGTTTAACTGTAGGTGTCTCTGCAGTGTTTCTTGAAGTTTCTTTCAAATTCAGTTTGTATAAATTATACAATATATATAGCCCTCTTTTAATTTGTTCCTGACCGTCTTCTGTACCCTCAGACCATCTCCTACAGTTCTCTTTAGTCCTATGTTTACAGTTTAAGCTGTGTGATTATTTCATGTATTTTATCATGTTTTTCCATCAGGATTTAGTGGGTTGAACCAACAACATGAAGGTTTATTTCTGATAAATTTCTAAAGAATTTCTCTGATCACTTCCCTGTCCAGCTTCCAGCTTCTTGCTTTACCCTCCAGAGGCATAGTTTCCCACCTCTGAAGATCACATCCTTCTGCAACAGTTTCTAGTTCAAATCCTTGGTCATTTTACACATTTTTCATCCTCATCCCGTGGCAGCAGGATGTTAAAACTCAGTAACTCCTCTGCTGAGTCATGCTGCTGCATTTCCATTCATTCTGAGGCTGTCTGGTACTTATACATGAGGGAACTCTTCTAAACCCACTAAACCAGGAAGTTTCAGAGTTACAGGGAAGAATGAGTGAGTGCAATCATAGTTGCAGGATGCTGTGTTGGGCTGTGCTCAGCTGTGCTCAGCTGCTACTAAAGTGCAGTGGATAATGGGAGGCAGTATGTTCTAGAGAACAGAACACTGGCTAGAGACCTGGGCTCTGTTCCCAGCTCTGCCATGGCTTGCTGGGTGGCCTTGGGTAAGTCACTTCACCTGTCTATGTTTCAGTTTCTCCATCTGTAAAATGGGAATGATGAAACTGGCCTCTCTTTGTAAAGCGCTTTGGGATCTACTGATGAAGAAAGCCAGATAAGAGCTAGGTATTTATTTATTTATTCATTTGTTCATTCTCTGTTTGGAGCAGGCGAGAGAACAGGCTGCCTGGGAGAAGACCTTTACTGGGGCAAGTGTGCTTTGGAGGGATCTTGGTGAACACTTTCTGAATCTCAGCAAAGATTAGGTTGGGAAACAAGTGAAAGTGGTCCCAGTTTGTCCAATCCCTGTCAGGATAGAGTAGTTCCTTTCAATAGTATTAAAAAATCTATTAGAAACAGCGTCACTGAGCCCATCTTTCAATTTATGATATAATCATAGAATCCTAGAATATCAGGGTTGGAAGGGACCTCAGGAGGTCATCTAGTCCAACCCCTTGCTCAAAGCAGGACCGATCCCCGACTAAAACATCCCAGCCAGGACTTTGTCAAGCCTGATCTTAAAAACTTCTAGGGAAGGAGATTCCACCACCTCCCTAGGTAACACATTCCAGTGTTTCACCACCCTCATCGTGAAAAAGTTTTTCCTAATATCCAACCTAAATCTCCCCCACTGCAACTTGAGACCATTACTCCTTGTTCTGTCATCTGCTACCACTGAGAACGGTCTTGAGCCATCCTCTTTGGAACCCCCTTTCAGGTAGTTGAAAGCAGCTATGAAATCCCCCCTCATTCTTCTCTTCCGCAGACTAAACAATCCCAGTTGCCTCAGCCTTTCCTCATAAGTCATGTGTTCCAGTCCCCTAATCATTTTTGTTGCTCTCCGCTGGACTCTTTCCAATTTTTCCACATCCTTCTTGTGGTGTGGGGCCCAAAACTGGACACAGTACTCCAGATGAGGCCTCACCAATGTCGAATAGAGGGGAACGATCACGTCCCTCGATCTGCTGGCAATGCCCCTACTTATAAATCCCAAAATGCCATTGGCCTTCTTGGCAACACGGGCACACTGTTGACTCATATCCAACTTCTCGTCCACTGTAACCCCCAGGTCCTTTTCTGCAGAACTGCTGCCGAGCCATTCAGTCCCTAGTCTGTAGTGGTGCATTGGATTCTTCCGTCCTAAGTGCAGGACTCTGCACTTGTCCTTGTTGAACCTCATCAGATTTCTTTTGGCCCAATCCTCCAATTTGTCTAGGTCCCTCTGTATCCTATCCCTACCCTCCAGCGTATCTACCACTCCTGTTTCATTCTTTCATTCAATGTTTCATTCTTCTTGTTCATGCCTATAGCTGATACAGTGTGTTCGTTTACAGTTTAAATTACAAAACAGTCAGGCAACATGAAAGATAAAGTTCTGGTAGAAGTGTTAATTTTGCTGTGTTGGACATATTTATTATTTTTGAATCTGCACCCTGTTAAATGTGTGACTTAATATAGTATATTACTTTTTCTGTTGTATCATATGGACGTAAATATGCGAGATGTGCAGCAAAGTCTAATGTTACTGTTTACTTATTATTTATTGTTAACTGTTGAACTTCGATGTTATAGTGTTTGCATTTTTAAGTGTAATTACTTTCAGATTCACTTAATTATCCTCTTTTGTAAGATTCTTCTATCTGCAGCCTTTCTATGATTAAACTACTCATTTGGTGTCTAAGTTTTGTTTACAGATGTATAGTTTTTGCTTCTACTTCAGGATATGCTTATATCACAATCTTTTTTGTCATGGATATTTTTAGTAAAAGTCACAGACAGGTCACAGGCAATAAAGAAAAATTCATGGAAGCCATGACCTGTCTGTGACTTTTACTAAAGATATCTGTGACAAAATGGGATCTGTGGGTCCCCATACCGCCTGCAGCCGGGCAGCTGTGCGGCGGCTAGGAGTTCCGGAGTGCCCCACTGCAGGTTCTGTGTTGGAGCTCCAGGGCCCCCCTCCCACCGCCTGCAGCAGCTGGGGGCTGCGGGGTACCCCTGCAGCCTGCAACTCCCAGGGTTTCCCTGTCGCCTGCGGGGCTGGGAGTTGCGGGGTTCCCCCATCATCTGCTGTGGCTTGGAGCTCCAGGGACTGCCAGAGGCAACAGGGGTACCCCGTAACTCTTGGCCCCCACAGGTGGCAGGGAACCCTGCAGCTCCCAAGCGCCATAAGCTGAAATCATGGAGGTTTTTGGAAGTCACGGATTCCATGACTTCCGCAACCTCCCTGACTAAATCGTATCCTTAACGATCAACACTTCACTGATATCAGTTGTCTGTCAATTACACAACTCTGGCTTCTGTTATTGTACTTAAACATTATTATTGGATCATTGTGCTCATGTTGCTCCACCTATCAACTAATTAAAAGTTTAAAAGTATTAATCCCACTGTGTTCATTTTCCTTGGTATATGTTGCTTCCAGTAATCTCTACTGTAATCGCTGCTGACATGCAGCCTTGATATAACCACATTGATACACACTTCTGGAAAACAGAAAAAAAAATTCAACTGTATGACCTGAGCAATGATTTTGTCTGGGGAATCCTGTGAGAATTTAATGGAATAACACAAGTATTTCTGCCAGACTTCCAAGATCCTCACAGCTTTGACCAAATAAATCTTGGTCATAAAATTCACAATAGCAGCCAGCTGAGTCGGCGCAGAAGTCTAGCTGTGGTATCTAGCAAGAGAAAATACACTCTGCAGTAATGGTGGAACATTAGCACATACCTCGTAAACTATTGCATAACTGCAGTGACATAGTGTATGATGGCTTAAACATATTTGAGAGTCCTGCAATGTTCATAATTCAGCCTCAAATGTACCAACAGGGCACTTGACACAGCAGAGCTAAAAGGTGCACTTAAAAATTAGCTGCAAGACAAACAGAGCAGCCTTTTACTGCTCCTTTTTAGTGAAAAGAGAGTTTCAACGATTGATCAATTGATTTAAGGGGGTGGGCGAATCTTACTCTTTATATTAGAAATATCAGCGCTCAACTGGCATCTGTTTCCTGCTGGATCTGGAACACATCAGAGGTGGGATTTTATTTCTTCTGCCCCGCATGTCAACCACCCTTCCACTGGAGTGATTAAGAGAATTAGAGCTCAGGTTTCAACATCCCAGCTGTGGTGTCACAATTCAATTCCTATGAATATTTCCAAAGTCCTCCTGGATAAAAGGGAAATCAGGACCTGATATTTCTGTTTTTGTTTATTTAAATGGGAGATGGACATTAAATCCTGGTACTGTTGTAGTTAATGGCAAAACTCTCATTGACTTAAACAGAGCCAGGATTTCACCTGGGGACTTGAAATTCCAACTTAAATAAATCTTACAAGATCTCTAAGGGCACCATCTAGTTTTTGTTCTCTTCCCTTTTAATTAGAAAACTTCAGCTTCACAAAAGCACCCAAAATAATTATTCACTTTAAAAAAAATTGCTTTAAATTTAGTGAGCAACTAACTTTCATTTCTTAAAATCTAATTTAACAAATATGAAAACACACTAAGGGTATGTCTACACTACAAAATTAGGTCGAACTTATAGAAGTCGGTTTTTTAGAAATCGTTTTTATATAGTCGATTGTGTGTGTGTCCCCACACAAAATGCTCTAAGTGCATTAACTTGGTGGAGTGCTTCCACAGTACCGAGGCTAGCGATGTGTTGCACTGTGGGTAGCTATCCCACAGTTCCTGCAGTCTCCACTGCCCATTGGAATTCTGGGTTGAGATCCCAATGCCTGATGGGGCAAAAAACATTGTCGCGGGTGGTTCTGGGTACATGTCATCAGGCCCTCCCTCTCTCCCACCCTCTATGAAAGCAACGGCAGAATCGTTTCGCGCCTTTTTTCCTGAGTTAACCTGTGCAGACGCCATACCACGGCAAGCATGGAGCCCGCTCAGCTCACTGTCACCATATGTCTCCTGGGTGCTGGCAGACGCGGTACTGCATTGCTACACAGCAGCAACCCATTGCCTTGTGGCAGCAGACGGTACAATAGGACTGAAAACCATCCTCATCGTGTCCGAGGTGCTCCTGGACGCCTCAGTAAGGTCGGTCAGGAGCGCCTGGGCAGACATGGGCACAGGGACTAAATTAGGAGTGACTTGACCAGGTCATTCTCTCTTTAGTCCTGCAGGCAGTCCTATTGCACCATCTTCCGCTGGGCAGGCAGGAGATGAGGATGGCTTGCAGTCCTATTGCACCATCTTCTTCCGAGCAGTGAGGAGATGCGGATGGCTTGCAGTCCTACTGCACCGTCTGCTGCCAGCCAAAGATGTAAAAGACAGATGGAGTGGATCAAAACAAGAAATAGACCAGATTTGTTTTGTATTCATTTGCTCCCCCCTCCCTCCCTCCCTCCCTCCCTCTGTGAAATCAACGGCCGACAATCGTTTTGTTGAGGTCTGTCAGGGATACCTTGAAAACTTTAATGGAGATTCAGTCCTGCCTGAAATATCAGAGGGAGGGATAGCTTAGTGGGTTGAGCATTGGCCTGCTAAATCCAGGGTTTTGAGTTCAATCCTTGAGGGGACCATTCTGTGTGACAGTTGTTTTTGCTTCTCCTTGATGTAAAGCCACCCCTTTTGTTGATTTTAATTCCCTATTAAACCAACCCTGTAAGCCATGTTGTCAGGTGCCCCTCCCTCCGTCAGAGCAATGGCAGTCAGTCGTTCCGCGCCTTTTTTCTGTGCGGACGCCATACCACGGCAAGCATGGAGCCTGCTCAGATCACTTTGGCAATTAGGAGCACATTAAACACCACGTGCATTATCCAGCAGTATATGCAGCACCAGAATCTGGCAAAGCGAAACCGGGCGAGTAGGCAACGTCAATGCTGTGACGAGAGTGATGAGGACATGGACACGGACTTCTCTCAAAGCACGGGCCCTGGCAATGTGGGCATCATGGTGCTAATGGGGCAGGTTCATGCGGTGGAATGCCGATCCTGGGCCCAGGAAACGAGCACAGACTGGTGGGACTGCATAGTGTTGCGGGTCTGGGACGATTCCCAGTGCTGCGAAACTTTCGCATGCATAAGGGCACTTTCATGGAACGTTGTGCCTCAGGGCAGGGGAAAGCAAGTCACAAGAATACCAAGATGAGAGCAGCCCTCACAGTTGAGAAGCGAGTGGCAATAGCCCTGTGGAAGCTTGCAGTGGCAGACAGCTACCGGTCAGTTGGGAATCAATTTGGAGTGGGCAAATCTACTGTGGGGGCTGCTGTGATGCAAGTAGCCCACGCAATCAAAGATCTGCTGATATCAAGGGTAGTGACCCTGGGAAATGTGCAGGTCATAGTGGATGGCTTTGCTGCAATGGTGGGGCCATAGACGGGACCCATATCCCTATCTTGGCACCAGAGCACCAAGCCGGAAAGTACATAAACCGCAAGGGGTACTTTTCAGTAGTGCTGCAAGCACTGGTGGACCACAAGGGACGTTTCACCAACATCAACGTGGGATGGCCGGGAAAGGTACATGACGCTCGCATCTTCAGGAACTCTGATCTGTTTCAAAAGCTGCAAGAAGGGACTTTATTCCCAGACCAGAAAATAACGGTTGGGGATGTTGAAATGCCTATAGTTATCCTTGGGGACCCAGCCTACCCCTTAATGCCATGGCTCATGAAGCCATACGCAGGCACCCTGGACAGTAGTCAGTAGCTGTTCAATTACAGGCTGAGCAAGTGCAGAATGGTGGTAGAATGTGCATTTGGACGTTTAAAAGCGCGCTGGCGCAGTTTACTGACTCGGTTAGACCTCAGCGAAACCAATATTCCCATTGTTATTACTGCTTGCTGTGCGCTCCACAGTATCTGTGAGAGTAAGGGGGAGACGTTTATGGCGGGGTGGGAGGTTGAGACAAATCGCCTGGCTGCTGGTTACACGCAGCCAGACACCAGGGCAGTTAGAAGAGCACAGGAGGGAGCGGTGCGCATCAGAGAAGCTTTGAAAACCAGTTTCATGACTGGCCAGGCTACAGCATGAAAGTTATGTTTGTTTCTTCTTGATGAACCCCCCCCACTCTACTTCCGTGTAAGTTAACTACCCTCTCCTCCTCCCTTCGATCATTGCTTGCAGAGGAAATAAAGTCATTGTTGCTTCACATTCGTGCATTCCTTATTAATTCATCACACAAATAGGGGGATAACTGCCAAGGTAGCCCGGGAGGGGTGGTGGAGCAGAGAAGCACCATGAGGGGTGGTGGAGGAGGGAAGGACAACGCCACACAGCACTTTAAAAGTTTAAAACTTATTGAATGTCAACCTTCTGTTGCTTGGGCAGTCCTCTGGGGTGGAGTGGCTGGGTGGCCAGAGGCCCCCTCACCACGTTCTTGGGCGTCTGGGTGAGGAGGCTATGGAACTTGGGGAGGAGGACGGTTGGTTACACTGGGGCTGTAGCGGCGGTCTGTGCTCCAGCCTTTCCTGCAGCTCAACCATATGCTGGAGCACATTAGTTTGATCCTCCAGCAGCTTCAGCATTGAATCCTGCCTCCTCTAATCATGCTGCCGCCACCTTTCAGCTTCAGCCCTCTCTTCAGCCCGCCACCTCTCCTCCTGGTCATTTTGTGCTTTTCTGCACTCTGACATTGTCTGCCTCCACGCATTCATCTGTGCTCTGTCAGTGTGGGAGGACAGCATGAGCTCAGAGAACATTCCATCGCGAGTGCGGTTTTTTTCACCTTCTAATCTTCACTAGCCTCTGGGAAGGAGAAGATCCTGTGATCCTTGAGACACATGCAGCTGGTGGAGGAAAAAAAAAGGGACAGTGGTATTTAAAAAGACACCTTTTTTAGAACAATGGGTACACTCTTTCAGGGTAAACCTTGCTGTTAACATTACATACATAGCAGATGTGCTTTCGTTCCAAGGTCGCATTTTGCCTCCCCCCACTGCGTGGCTAGCCCCTCCCCCCCTCCCCGTAGCTAACAGCGGGGAACATTTCTGTTCAGCCACAGGCAAACAGCCCAGCAGGAATGGGCACCTCTGAGTGTCCCCTTAAGAAAAGCACCCTATTTCAACCAGGTGACCATGAATGATATCTCACTCGCCTGAGGATAACACAGAGAAATAAAGAACGGATGTTGTTTGAACGCCAGCAAACATACACTGCAATGCTTTGTTGTACAGTGATTCCCGAGTACGTGTTACTGGCCTGGAGTGGTAAAGTGTCCTACCATGAAGGACGCAATAAGGCTGCCCTCCCCAGAAACCTTTTGCAAAGACTTTGGGAGTACATCCAGGAGAGCCGCGAATGCCAGGGCAAATTAATCATTAAACATGCTTGCTTTTAAACCATGTGTAGTATTTTAAAAGGTATACTCACCGGAGGTCCCTTCTCCGTCTGGCAGGTCCGGGAGGCAGCCTTGGGTGGGTTTTGGGGGTACTGGCTCCAGGTCCAGGGTGAGAAACAGTTCCTGGCTGTCGGGAAAACCAGTTTCTCTGCTTGCTTGCTGTGAGCTATCTACAACCTCATCATCATCATCTTCCTCGTCCCCAAAACCTGCTTCTGTGTTACGTCCATCTCTATTGAAGGAGTCAAACAACACGGCTGGGGTAGTGGTGGCTGAACCCCCTAAAATGGCATGCAGCTCATCATAGAAGCGGCATGTTTGGGGCTCTGACCCGGAGCGGCCATTCGCCTCTCTGGTTTTCTGGTAGGCTTGCCTCAGCTCCTTAAGTTTCACGCGGCACTGCTTTGGGTCCCTGTTATGGCCTCTGTCCTTCATGTCCTGGGAGATTTTGACAAATGTTTTGGCATTTCGAAAACTGGAATATAGTTCTGATAGCACGGATTCCTCTCCCCATAGAGCGATCAGATCCCGTACCTCTGGTTCGGTCCATGCTGGAGCTCTTTTGCAATTCTGGGACTCCATCATGGTCACCTCTGCTGATGAGCTCTGCATGGTCGCCTCTGCTGATGAGCTCTGTACTTGCATTCACTGCACTCACCTGCAGCTTGCCATGCTGGCCAAACAGGAAATTGAAATTCAAAAGTTTGCTGGCCAGTGCATCTGAGTTGAGAGTGCTGTCCAGAGCAGTCACAATGGAGCACTCTGGGATAGCTCCCGGAGGCCAATACTGTCCAATTGCGTCCACAATACCCCAAATTCGACCCAGCAAGGCCGATTTCAGCTCTAATCCCCTTGTTGGGGGTGGAGTAAGGAAATCGATTTTAAGAGCCCTTTAAGTCGAAAAAAGGGCTTCGTTGTGTGGACGGGTGCAGGGTTAAATCGATCTAACGCTGCTAAATTCGACCTCAACTCCTAGTGTAGACCAGGGCTTAAAAGAAAATACTTGGTGCTGTAACTGCCCCAGCCAATGGCCAAAAATGATCAAATGTAAAACTCCATGAAACACAGTAAAATACAAAGATTGCTAAAAGCATAGAGCAATAAGTGCCTTCCCCTGTTATATAATAACTTTAAAAAACTGAAAACTAAACTTAAGTTTTTAAAGTTGGTTTCCAGTATAATCACAATAAAGAACAGCTTGTCTAGCCAGCCTTAACAGCAGACTGAACTGTTTCCTCATAGGTACAGGTTTAGCTTCTGAAAGAGGGAAATGGGAAGTGCCACTTAAAATGATAGAATCAGATAGTGCTGCATGCAGAAAAAAAATGAAGTAGAAGACAAGAATTCTGAGCTTCGACATGCAAAGTTTCCTCAGAATTGTCCTGTCAGGAGCGATCTGCTTTGCAGGTCACTTTTAGGAGGGGTTTTTCTGTATTATGTCCCCCCTTTCAGATGGGGGAAACTGAGGTCCAGTGAGCCTATGTGATTTGCCCAAGTCCACACAACAAGCCAGAGACAGAAAGAGGAATAAAGCCCAGTGGCCTGGTAGGAGCTGCTAGGTGATCAGCACTTTTGAAAATCGGGTCACTCATTTAGGTGCCTAAAGATGAGTTTAGAAGAACTTTAGGCTCTTATTACTGAAAATCTTGGCACAAGTCTTCTGGCTTTTTTGCTCCAGCCCTTGAAGTCTAGCAATCTTTGTACATCTCAGGCTGCTGAGAGAGGCTGGCAATACTTTTTTAAAAAAGAAAAGCAGGAAAAAATATTGATTGCGGAGATACCTGTGCATGCCTGATACACCAGCCCCAATTACAAAATTGTACATGGTTTGTGGGTTTTGTTATGGTGGAATTATGATGATTAATTCTTTAAAAGGTGTAAACAGCCACTCCATGGTCCCAGATTACACAATTTCTGTACTAAATGTAACTTTACCGTGTTATAGGCTGTTGTACTGCCCAGGATGTCATGAATAGGTGATGAAAAATAAAGATTTGCAATGTATAACATACTGAAACAATATAATACTGTATATTAATTTAAATTATAATTAGTTTGTATTAGTGAGATTAACAGCCTAAATCTCATTTACAGTGACAGGGCAGTGTGAAGGGGCTTTTGTTGTAAATGATGATCAGGTCCATGGAAATTAATTTACAACTATATGTCTCAGGAGATACATTTTAAATAATCTTATTTGGATTTAAATATTCTGATTTGTTTTAAATAATTGATTTTGTGTTTACTCTACTGCTGGCTCACATTTCAATTTCTCCAAAACTTGATATTTTGGATCTGTTGCTGCTCTCTGATGGCAGTATGTCTGCCAACAGTATTAGTCTGACCTACTTTTAATTGTTGGCTTAAGCTTTCAGTGACACTTGACAACCATTAAAGATGACTTTTTGTTGTTGTATGCAGTGTAGTTGTAGCTGTCTTGGTCCAAGCATATCAGAGAGACAAGGTTGGTGAGGTAATATCAATATGGAACCAACTTCTGTTGGTGAGAAAGATGAGCTTTTGAGCTTACACTGAGCTGTGACACTTGAGTACATTTCCCCGACCTGAAGAAGAGCTCTGTGTCGCTCGAAAGCTTCTCTCTCACCAACAGAAGTTGGCCCAATAAAAGATATTAGCTCCCCCAGCTTGTTTTTGTTGTTGTCTCCTTTTCGTATTAGTTGTTAACTCCACTACTTTGTTCAAGTAGTTTTAAAACTCTATCATGGGATTTCCTGCTCACCTGTGTCTTTCACATAGAAGATTAAATTATTCACATGGAAGAATGTCTTGCTGTTGGAGGTGGAAAGGTTCTTCCACGTCTCTAAATATGGGTCCACAGAGATGTCAAGGGTTAGCTGTCCTTAAGAGTGAGATTTACAGCCCCAAAGACTGAGATTCAAGGCCCAAGAATGAGACTTTTCAGGTGGTGTGTTTGGTCATTGCTTAAAACAGTAAAAACAACGAGGAGTCCCTGTGGCACCTTTATAGACTAACAAATTTATTTGGACATAAGCTTTCATGGGCGAAAACCCACTTCATTGGAGTGGAAAATATGGTAGGGCACTACAAGAACTAAAAAAACCTAATTTGCCCCTACTGTTACTCACACCTTCTTGTTAACTGTTTGAGCCACCCTGATTACCACTACAAAAGTGATTTTTCATACTGTTGATGTTAGCCCAGTTTAATGGAATTGTCTCGACCCCCCACTTGGTAAGGCAACTCCTATCTTTTCATGTACTGCTATATATATCTTCCTCCATGCATCTGATGAAGTGGGTTTTAGCCCATGAAAGCTTATGCCCAAATAAATTTGTTAGTCTATAAAGGTGCCACAGGGACTCCTCGTTGTTTTTGCTGAGTACTTGTGGCACCTTACAGACTAACAAATTTATTTGAGCATAAGCTTTCATGGGCTAAAGCCCACTTCATCAGATGCATGCAGTGGAAAATACAGTAGGAAGATATGAAAAAATGGGGGTTGCCGTACCAACTCTAACAAGAGTAATCAATTAAGGTGGGCTTTTATCAGCAGGAGAAAAAAAACTTTTTGTAGTGATAATCAGGATGGCCCATTTCAAACAGTTGACAAGAAGGTGTGATTAACAGTAGGGGGACTTTATTCAAGCCTAATTTAATGGTGTCCAGTTTGCAAATTAATTCCAGTTCTGCAGTTTCTCGTTGGAGTCTGTTTTTGAAGTCTTTTTGTTGAATAATTGCGACTTTAGGTCTGTAATTGAGTGTCCAGGGAGGTTGAAGTGTTCTCCCGCTGGTTTTTGAATGTTATAATTCTTGAGGTCTGATTTGTGTACATTTATTCTTTGGTTTATAGACTCTCCGGTTTGACCAATGTACATGGCAGAGGGGCATTGCTGGCACATGGTGGCATATATCACATGGGTAGATATACCGTATATACTCGATCATAAGCCGGTTCGTTTATAAGTCAACCCCCCCAGGATGGATAAGTAAAAATGGTAAAGACTGTATGACCCTTTCATAAGCCGACCCTATATTTCAGGGGTTGGCAAACATTGGCTCTCGGCTTGTCTGGGTAAGCCACTGGTGGGTCGGGACGTTTTGTTTACCTGGAGCCGCTGCAGGCATGGAGCCCTCAGTTCCCTGCGGCCGCGGTTTGCCATTCCCAGCCAATGGGAGCTGCCGGAAGAGGGCTCCACACCTGCAGAGGCTCCAGGTAAACAACACGAGAATGTATTAGATATTCAATTCAATGGTTTCATAGCTTTTAAAATCATCAAATTTTGGTGTAGACCCGTTTATAAACTGATCCCCACTCTTTGATGCGTCACTTTTTTACCAAAAATATTCGGCTTATGAACGAGTGTATACGGTATGCTTAAAATAGTGAGTCTCATCTTTTGTCCTTGGCAACATCCAGTAGACCAGGTTTTTAATCCAACCAGCACTTAATAGTTTGTTTTAAAATGTATACTGCTTAATATTGCATATGAAATACTAAAATGTCCTAATTCATATTAAAGTCTTAAATTTTACATGCAGTGCAAACCCAGTGGATTTTAATAAAAACAATTATTTGCTGGATGGAATAAAAACCTGGATGGTTGGAGATTCCTGAGGACCAGAGTTAATAACCCCATTATTTAGGCAAACAGTCAGTGGACAGAACAAGAGAAATACTCAAAAATAAACTGTTTTTATATAAGCCTTACCAACCCCCCCCTTTTTTTCAATAGAACGATATGTTTATTTTGCATATCACCTTGTAATAGTGATCATCCATTTGAAAAAAAATTACAGTACAAATATTTGGTTTGTATATTATTGCTCATATTACATTTACAGCAAACTAAAATAATCAGGTTCCAAAATAAATAAATGCAAAATAAATTAATTAAAATTAAATAATTAAAATAACGCACAACAAAACAATACATCAAATAAATGTAAAATAAATCAACTGAATTGAATTGAATTAATTTGAAGCTAACAAACCACAGGTAAAGGATTCAGATTCCACATTTCTTTTAATATCTAGCTTGATTTCACATTTTATTCATGTGTTTTGTTATATTGTCGTGTGGCGTCTTTGTGGTTTTTCTTTTGGTGGCTCAAACTTGAAACGTGGCTCAGGATTTGCCCACTTCATTTCGATAATAGGGGACAATGTCCCATCTAGTCCAGAAGACCAGTAGGGCTTCTGACATTAAGTGATGTCCACGCAGTGTCCATCCTGTATTGCACAGTAGTGTTATCTGTGTCAATTTGTAGTGCTGTGTCATCCCATACACACTGAGGTATATCTGATTTCTGCATCAACTGATAATCAACAAACTCCTCTTGCAGCTTCTCTATCTCAGTTGAGATTGAAAATGCGCTTGTATCTGCCAACAACATGCTCAGCCTGTTTAAAAATGCAGTTTTCCCTAATATCAAATTCACAAAAGCTGCCATCTTTAACATTTCATCCTTCAAATGTAGCTTCTCACGTGCACACTTGGCTTCACTAGTGTAGAATGCTCTAGCTGCACAGAAGTACTTCCATTTTGCAAGAGGACTAATATCCTCTTGCAATTGATTACAACTTTCCATACACCCTATTTTGTGACCAAACCTACAAATGCTGTTTGTCATCTCTTTCAGCACCTGAGTAAAAACATTTTAAATCTTTAAGTCTTTACTCAAAATTTGTGAGATTGAGATAGCTTGCTAATGTGTGAGTCTCACACCCAGTGAGTGAGACTTGACTTGTCTGGGTCCAGTCTTGCTCCCTTTGAAAATATATGGCAACCTCCCCTTCCCGCCCCCCCTCCCCCCACCATTGAAATCAAAGGGAGTCTTTCCATTGACATCTATGGGCTTTAGATCAAGATCCATATAGGGTGGATTGATTTAAATTACTGATTTTAATAATGATTTAAAGCAGCAAGTAGGAAACCTTGATCATTGATTTTAATCTTGTTTTGCATTTGTACTTTTTCCCCCCCAGGAACTAAGTTGATTCTCGTTGGTTGGTAACCATTAAAACATGTTGATTTGCAACTAAATGTAGCCTCTATACTGCATTTGGTGCCTCCCTCCCTCCTTCTCTCTCTCTCTCTCTCTCTCTTTTATTTTTCTAACCAGGAGGATACACTATGTCGATACACATTTATGTAAATGATTATTCACATTCTTAATTTTTACATTTCTTATTATGTTAGAAAATATTGAAGGATGCATTTCATATTTACTCAGTGATAAATTTTTTACGTAGAGAGACCAGGTGGGTGAAGTGATTTCTTTTATTGGACCAACTTCTGTTGGTGAGAGAGACAAGCTTTTTACTTGTCATATGTGTCAAGGTCTGTTGGACAAAGATTAAAATTTAATTAAAATGAACAAAAAACAGCAATGTTTTTAATGTTTCTTAAATTAGCCAAATAAAACTCACTTATGTGCTGGATACTTAAGAAAAAAAGTTTATCAAAACATATGTTGCCTTTAAAACTGCCAATTATTTAACAAAGAACTGATTATATGTAAGTTAGTAAATTGAACTGGTTGTTTCTGGTCATTATACTCTTAAGGATTTTAGAACTAGTAGATCTCATCCTTGCATACCTGGTTTTTATTCAGGTGTTGAAAGGAAAAAAAAAGCTTTTCTGCTTTTTCAGCTCCCAATTGGTTTCTTAACTTTGAATTAAACTAGTTTTTGACTGAACTAGTTGAATAAACTGAAATAAAGAAAAGAAAATATTCTGTCTGCACGTGCAGAAGAGGCTGCTGATGTCAAAAGTTGGTTTAGCATTTCAACAAACCCTGATTCCGGGTGCTTAGCCAGTGACTTCTGGCAGCTCGGTGGTTTGACATTCTTTAAAGCTTGGTTGCAAAGATGAACTGCTTAATATTATTTTTTAAATTAATTTAATTTATTCTAATAGACTATAGTAAGTTTAGGCTTTCACACTAAGTTGTCATAATTTCAAATTTAATTTTAAATAGGTTTATTTTAATTCAATTGAAATATTTCAATTTTTTAAAAATCACCTATTTCTGTCCATGTTGGCTCTGTGAAAAGCTAAGTAAAACTGACTTTTGTCTTCAATATATCATAATTTTAATGAAAAATTGGTTTAATAAGGTAGTGAATATTGTTTAGTTAAATCCAGTACAGTTCAATTTAATTTTATGAAGTGTCATTCATGTTACTTGTTCACAGCGTACAGCAATTAAAATAATGGAATTCTTGACCATGCTGGGCACTAGTCCATTTTGTAGGATATTATGAGAATAGGCAACATCTCTGGTGGCTCTGTGTGCCAAGTTATAAACAACATTGCGCACATTATTTTAATTAGCAATGTTTAAATGTTCATATTTCAGCTTCCTGACCTAGACCCTAGCTATAAACTCTGAATTTTATTAGACATTACTGATAAATATCCTGATAAGTAGATTTCCATTTGTGTAAAGTTTTACTATGACATGTCCATTTACTTATAAATCCAGAGGGAAGAATTGTGTTGAGAATATTACAATTACATGGTTAAGCACTCTGCTCTACAAATGCCAATTGAGGTTGCAACCTCAACCTTGGTTGTGTTCCCTTGTGCATATGCATTATGATATAGACTTTAATTATGTGATCTTCTACTATTTTTAAAAATACAATATATCATCTGTTTTTCTACCACCTTAGCTGCAAGTGTAGCATCTTGTTATACTTTTTTATATTTTTGGATAGTTACACTATGGTAATTTCATATTCACCATGGTCCAGTATATTTTATCGGCTTACATATTTTATATACTAATATTTATTTGTATTCCTGTAGCACCTAAGGGCTAGATCTAAGGGGGACTTAGGTGTTGTAGTGCCTAACTTTTAGTTACCCTGTTGCATAATGGAATTCAAAACCCCAAGTTAGGCACATAGGCTCCCCATACAAATCGTAGGGTGAGTTCGGTGTCTAAAAAAGGGATTCACAGAAGCCAGCATGCTGAGGGAGGAGACATTTAATCTAGTCAATAGGAAATGTTGAGGAGAGGTGTGTAGCCTAAGATGCTTTCTTCAAAGGGCATTTTTAAATTAGAAGGTCTGGATGAGTTACATCCAAGAGTTTGAAAAGAACTGGCTGAGGAGCTCTCAAGACCATTAATATTGATTTTCAGTAAGTCTTGGAACACCAGGGAAGTTCCAGAAGAATGGAGGAAAGCTAATGTTAGTGTATTGTATTGTAATGTAGTTAATGTATTTTAAAAGAGTAGACAGAATGACGTGAGTAATTATAGGCCTGACAGTTTGACATCAGTCCCAGGCAAGTTGATGGAGCAGCTAATGCAAGACTCAATTAATAAAAAATTAAAGGGGAGGATGATATAATTAATGCCAATCAACATGAGTTTGTGGAAAATAGATCCTGCCAAACTAACTTAATATCTTTCTTGGATAAGAGTACAAGTTTGGTTGAGAAATGTAATAGGGTTGATGTAATATACCCAGTCTTCTGTAAGGAATTTGACTTGGTACTGAATGACATTTTGTTTAAAAAAAAAAAAAAACTAGAAAGATATAAAACTGACATGGCACACATTAAATGGATTAAAAGCTGGCTTTCTGATAGATCTCAAAATGTAAGTGTAAATGGGGAATCATCATTGAATGGGTGTATTTCTAGTGGCATCCCACAAGGATCAGTTCTTGGCCCTCCACTATTTAACATTTTTATCGGTGACCTGGAAGAAAACACAAAATAATGTATGATAAAATTCGCAGATGACACAAAAAGTGAAGAGGACAGGTCACTGATACAGAGTGATCACCTTTGAAGTAGTTCCACTTTTTATAAAATATTAAATATTAATGGGGCGTGAGAGAGAGGGCATGACTCTATAGCATGGTGGTTAGGATACTCACCAGGGAGGGGGAAACCTGGATTCCAGTCTCTGCTCCGATGAATATTTAATTATTCATAAAAAGTGGAACAGCTTCAACAGAAGAGAGTGGTTAGGGTGCTCTGGTGGGAGACCTGGGTTCAACTCCCTGCTTTATATCAGGCAGAGGGGGAGTTTAAAGCTGGGTCTCCCACACCCTGAGTGAGTGCTTTGACCACTGGGCTGCTGAGTAAAAGGCAGGCATTATTCTCGCTCTGAGATACCTACTGAATCTGGCCCCTCTAGGCAGTAGAATACCTAATTTGAGAATCCTGTTGTGAGTTAGGAACTGAGCAGCTGAGCAGTGTTAGGACTTAGGTAGTTGTATGCATGCCCTGCAAGAGAAATTTAGGTGGTATGGGGATTTAGGCACCTCCAGGGATAGGTGGGAGCTAAGCAGTGGTTTTGTGAATGCCAGGGACATCCAAGTGTTAGACTTAGGTGCCTAAAGGGGCCCTAGCTCTGCTAGGCCTAGTTATGGACCAGGACCCCATTATGCTAGTCAGTGTATGAGCAGAACAAAAGTCCCAATCGAAGTCTGAAAGATGAGGCAACAGATGGATATGGACAGACCGATGCAGGAGTACAATATTGGTCAGCTTGATGGACAGTGGTCTGTTGCCTAACCATAGTCAAGTGTCTTGCAGGCATCAAGGAGAGTTCTGAGGAGTGATTTGAAGGTGGTTAATGAGGTAGCTTTGTGGATGTTTACAAGTCATGCCTCCCAAGCATGCGGGACAGCCTGGGATGTGGTTGTTTGACAATTTCACAAGGCAGCGATGAATAGATTCATAGATATTTAGGTCAGAAGGGACCATTATGATCATCTAGTCTGACCTCCTGCACAACGCAGGCCACAGAATTTCACCCACCACTCCTACAAAAAAAACCTCACACCTATATCTGTGCTATTGAAGTCCTCAAATCGTAGTTTAAAGACTTCAAGGAGCAGAGAATCCTCCAGCAAGTGACCCGTGCCCCATGCTACAGAGGAAGGCGAAAAACCTCCAGGGCCTCTTCCAATCTGCCCTGGAGGAAAATTCCTTCCTGACCCCAAATATGGCGATCAGCTAAACCCTGAGCATATGGGCAAGATTCATCAGCCAGATACTACAGAACATTCTTTCCTGGGTAACTCGGATCTCACCCCATCTAATAGCCCATCACAGGCCATTGGGCCTATTTGCCATGAATATTTAATTACCAAAATCATGTTATCCCATCATACCATCTCCTCCATAAACTTATTGAGTTTAATCTTAAATCCAGATAGATCTTTTGCCCCCACTGCTTCCCTTGGAAGGCTATTCCAAAACTTCACTCCTCTGATGGTTAAAAACCTTCATCTAATTTCTAGTCTAAATTTCCTAGTGGCCAGTTTATATCCATTTGTTCTTGTGTCCACATTGGTACTGAGCTTAAATAATTCCTCTCCCTCTCCGGTATTTATCCCTCTGATATATTTATAGAGAGCAATCATATCTCCCCTCAACCGTCTTTTAGTTAGGCTAAACAAGCCAAGCTCCCTGAGTCTTCTTTCATAAGACAAGTTTTCCATTCCTCGGATCATCCTAGTAGCCCTTCTCTGTACCTGTTCCAGTTTGAATTCATCCTTCTTAAACATGGGAGACCAGAACTGCACACAGTATTCCAGGTGAGGTCTCACCAGTGCCTTGTATAACGGTACTAAAACCTCCTTATCCCTACTGGAAATACCTCTCCTGATGCATCCCAAGACCGCATTAGCTTTTTTCACGGCCATATCACATTGGCGGCTCATAGTCATCCTATGATCAACCAATACTGCAAGGTCCTTCTCCTCCTCCGTTACTTCTAATTGATGCGTCCCTAGCTTATAACTAAAATTCTTGTTATTAATCCCTAAATGCATGACCTTACACTTCTCACTATTAAATTTCATCCTATTACTATTACTCCAGTTTACAAGGTCATCCAGATCCTCCTGTAGGGTATCCCAGTCCTTCTCTAAATTGGCAATACTTCCCAGCTTTGTATCATCAGCAAATTTTATTAGCACACTCCCACTTTTTGTGCCAAGATCAGTAATAAAAAGATTGGTCCCAAAACCGATCCTTGAGGAACTCCACTGGTAACCTTCCTCCAGCCTGACAGTTCACCTTTCAGTAGGACCCGTTGTAGTCTCCCCTTTAACCAATTCCTTATCCACCTTTCAATTTTCCTATTGATCCCCATCTTATCCAATTTAACTAATAATTCCCCATGTGACACGGTATCAAATGCCTTACTAAAATCTAGGTAAATTAGATCCACTGCGTTTCCTTTGTCTAAAAAATCTGTTACTTTCTCAAAGAAGGAGATCAGGTTGGTTTGGCACGATCTACCTTTTTTAAAACCATGTTGTATGTTGTCCCATTTACCATTGACTTCAATGTCCTTAACTACCTTCTCCTTCAAAATTTTTTCCAAGACCTTGCATACTACAGATGTCAAACTAACAGGCCTATAATTACCCGGATCACTTTTTTTCCCTTTCTTAAAAACAGGAACTATGTTAGCAATTCTCCAATCATACGGTACAACCCCTGAGTTTACAGATTCATTAAAAATTCTTGCTAATGGGCTTGCAATTTCGGGTGCCAGTTCCTTTAATATTCTTGGATGAAGATTATCTGGGCCCCCGATTTAGTCCCATTAAGCTGTTTGAGTTTCGCTTCTACCTCAAATATGGTAATGTCTACCTCCATATCCTCATTCCCATTTGTCATGCTACCAATTATCCCTAAGATCCTCTTTAGTCTTATTAAAGACTGAGGCAAAGTATTTGTTTAGATATTGGGCCATGCCTAGATTATCCTTGACCTCCACTCCATCCTCAGTGTTTAGCAGTCCCACTTCTTCTTTCTTTGTTTTCTTATTTATATGACTATAGAACGTTTTACTACTGGTTTTAATTCCCTTTGCAAGGTCCAACTCTACTTGACTTTTAGCCTTTCTCACTTTATCCCTACATGTTCTGACCTCAATAAGGTAGCTTTCCTTGCTGATCCCTCCCTTCTTCCACTCCCTATATGCTTTCTGGTTTTTCTTAATCACCTCTCTGAGATGCTTGCTCATCCAGCTTGGTCTACAACTCCTGCCTATGAATTTTTTCCCCTTTCTTGGGATGCAGGCTTCCGATAGCTTCTGCAGCTTTGATTTAAAATAATCCCAGGCATCCTCTACCTTTAGATCCATAAATTCTTCAGTCCAATCCACTTCCCTAACTAATTTCCTTAATTTTTGAAAGTCAGCCCTTTTGAAATCAAAAACCCTAGCTGCAGATTTATTTTTATTAATCCTTCCGTTCAGTTTGAACTGAATTAGCTCATGATCACTTGAGCCAAGATTATCCCCTACAACCATCTCTTCTTTCTATAATAGTTGTCTTAATCATTTTGAAAGCATCTTTTCAACAAGCAAAACATGCTTTCTTGGGTGTATTTCAGGATCTGAGACAGTTAACTACGAATCTAAGTGAGAGTTGAACATTGGGGAGCTATATATGTCACCAAATATTCTCTCTGATTATGTTTTATACTTAATGTGTAGTATCTTGTGTCCTGTAAGTGTGGTTTACTGGGTACTTTATGTATTAACATAGGCGTGCACAGTACATTTCATTAGGGTATGCACCCAGGGAATTTTTTTATTTTTTTTAAAGGCGAACATTTATTGAATACTCAAATATAAAGGGCATTATTTTTATTCATCAAACAAACTAAAGAAACTAAAACTTAACTAAACTTAATGTTTTTTAAATTAACAACTAAACTTTACTTAAAAAACACAAACTTAAAAAATGAGACACAAAATACCAAATTTTTGCTGTAGTAATAACCAGGCATATACAAAGATACAGTCAATTTTCATGATCTTTATCTTTAACCAGATAACGAGCTAACCCAAATCGACCAAAACAGATTAAGGTTTCTTCATCTTCCTGTCCTAGAGAATGAGACATGGCTCACCAGGTGTTATGGACTTAAATTCCTCAATCACATCATTGTAATTAACTGATGAAGCCAATTCTTGTTCAATGTACAAAATCATGAGTGAGTCGAGCGCTGTTGGGACATTGTACTACTTAGTTTGTTTTTCAGATGTGCTAGTTTCGAAAAGGTTCTTTCACATGAACAGCTTGTAACAGGTAAGACTGCAAAGCATTGAATAAATTTGTAAAAGGCCTGGAACATGAAAGACTGATCCAATTCCTTTAGCCAATCAAACCACTCTCTGGTGGTGTTAGTAGTGCTACCTTTAGGAACAGATCCGTAATGACCCCGAAGCAGTCCTACTTCAGCTTCCAACTCATCCAAGGACACTTTAAATTTGTTGGCAATGATTCTCATATCGTCCTTGCCAATGTCTAAGCTCAGCAGTTTTCCATTTGCAGTCACAATTTTACAAGTCTCCTGTTCAAATCACTGGTCAATGCTGGTAATCATTGAGTATAATTTTTTTCATCAAGTTAATTTGTTTTGAGTTAATTGCTTGAGTTAACTGCGATTAATTGACAGCCCTAATAATTTCCTGACTGAGTGCTTTACCATGCAGGGTTAACATTCTACTACTCTAGGGTTTTCCTCTGGCATTTCTTACACGCAAAATAAAAAATATATAAAATAAAAGCAGGAAAAAGTTATACCAAAAAAAATGGAGCTTCATTCTTCAAGACTTTGAGTATCTGCTACCTTGCAAAAAATTGCAATAGCATTTGTGAATGACATAATATAAAATTATTTATCTACCCATATCCCCTTTATACCCTCTTCAGTGTACCTTAATAGGTCCACAGAGAGAAGCCCTCCTCTAGCATGTCATAGGATCTCTGTAATAGAGAGCCTCTTTCCCGTGAACTTTTAAGTCTTGATGCTAAGGTGCATCAAAGCATTGCATACCTTACAAAATGAACCGTTTCGTAGTCTTTTCCCACTTGTCTGCAGAAGCTGGATAAAGGCATGAAGCCCTCAACGTCAGCCCTTACAAAGCACAGGGGAGCCCTACCTGAACCCCTGCTCACTTCTTAATGTCTGCATTGAGGTCCTGGGTGCCATTGCTACAAATGCAGTACACTTTTACAAAGTTTTCATTTCATAGTTATGTTAGCCCCTAACATCTGCACAGTAAATCCTTCCTGTGGCTGCACACTGTATTTTTAAATATTGACTGCATATAATAGATATGTGATTTTTTTAAAGGTTTATAACCTTGTCCAGTGAAAACCAGTTTCTTTTAAAACAGTGAAAGATGCTACTTTGCTATTACAACTATAGCCAGAGAAAATTTAGCATTTCAAAGCATGGGCAGTTTGATTCATGTGCTGTTCAAAAATTCTAGTACTTTTAAAATGGGAAAGGTGCCTTGTTCACCTCCTCCTACCCACCTGCACCCAGAACTGGCTGAACTGTTTATGCCAAAACTTAAAAACAAAAGTGGGAAATTTTCATCCAAATGGTGAAATTTTCATCAAGTTGAAGGACCAAAAATGGTATTAGAATGAAAACTTTATGCAACTTTAATTGCTGCAATGGTTGCAGCTACTTCTGTAATCATAATTTTAGTAAGAAAATGGTTTAAAATTTAACTGCACATTGACTAGTCAAGTACAATACATTTTAATTTCACAGTGTGTCTTTAATGCATTTCACAACACACAGCAGTTAGCAATAATTTCAGTACAAGTTTGATAGTAGGTGGGAATATTAGGGGGGACAGGGCAGACAGAGCCTCAGGACTGATATTTTGTCTTAACTGTCTATAAGCCATTCCAGGGGGTATTCATGATTCCTGAACATGCTGTGTTGAGAAACGTGTACTAATTAGACAGAAACAAAAAACTCAGGAGGGTGACTGGCATGGGAATTTTATGAAAATATCTTTATCTTTGCTAACAACTCCTGTATGTGTGCTGCTTGTTGACTCTGAACTCTCTGTGAATCAGCTCTGTTTTCATAGTGATCTAGTAGAACCTGTTGGGTTCTGCTTGAACTACCCAAGTTGGTTCATCACACTGTACAAAACAAAAACAACACTTCTGCTGTATATAGTTCTTAGCGCTGCTGGTATGCTGTCCCCAAGGACTCTAAACGTGTACATAAGCAGTTAGCTGTTCGTGGGGCCTGGCTGATTACGTGTCCCCTTGTTGAAATCAAAAGAGTGAACTGCTGCTTCTGTTAACAACTGCATTAGAAGAAAGAGAAGAACTGGGTTATAGTCTCTCTCTCATCTTCCATTCCTCGCTGTTCTCCATTTCGACATTTCTTTACAGAGGGATCCAGGGAGCGAGAGAGAATTGAGAGAACCCGGAGACTAATTTGAGGAACTTTGAACAGTTGGGAATATTGAATGCTGTGGGTTGATCTTTCTTGTTTGGTATCATGCTGCTTTCATGCCTTAATGTACTTTGTAACTGCTGTGAATATGTCTGAGAATGGAACTGTAAGTTCATGATCCCCATATGTTTCAGAGTAGCAGCTGTGTTAGTCTGTATCCGCAAAAAGAAAAGGAGTACTTGTGGCACCTTAGAGACTAACACATTCATTTGAGCATAAGCTTTCTTGAGCTACAGCTCACTTCATCAGATGCATGCAGTGGAAAATACAGTGGGGGATTTTATATACACAGAGAACATGAAACAATGGGTGTTACCATACACACTGTAACGAGAGTGATCAGACAAGGTGAGCTATTACCAGCAGGAGAGAAAAAAAATCTTTTGTAGTGATAATCAAGGTGGGCCATTTCCAGCCGTTGACAAGAACGTCTGAGGAACGTGCGTGTGTGTGTGTGTGTGTGTGTGTGTGTGTGTGTGTGTGAAATAAACATGGGGAAATAGTTTTACTTTGTGTAATGACACATCCACTTCCAGTCTTTATTCAAGCCTAAGTTAATGGTGTCCAGTTTGCAAATTAATTCCAATTCAGCAGTCTCTCGTTGGAGTCTGTTTTTGAAGTTTTTTTGTTGAAGAATTGCTACTTTTAGGTCTGTAATCGAGTGACCGAAGAGATCAAAGTGTTCTCTGACTGGTTTTTGAATGTTATAATTCTTGACATCTGATTTGTGTCCATTTATTCTTTTACGCAGAGACTGTCCAGTTTGGCCAATGTACATGGCAGAGGGTCATTGCTGGCACATGATGGCATATATCACATTGGTAGATGTGCAGGTGAACGAGCCTCTGATAGTGTGGAGTGGAAATCTATCAACTTCATGAAAAAACTCGTACAGATACAGACAGACATCATCTTCCTTTCCAAATGCAAACAGATGGACATCATACCAAAAGGACTGAAGGTAAAAAATCCATTACAGTCTACATACCACACAGACTATGCTGACAGCTTGTGCCACACACTCTCAAATAAACTGTGGAACCACCTGATCAACATCTTCTACAGCAAACAGGGAAAGATTAAGAATGAGCTCTCAAAACTGGATACTTTCATAAAAAACAACCTTCCACACAACCTTCCTCGTGGCTGGACTTTACAAAAACTAGACAAGCCATTTACAACACATACTTTGCTTCTCTACAAAAGAAAAAGGACACTAAACTATCTAAACTACTACATGCCACAAGGGGCCACCACAGTGGTTCCCTTAACCCACCCAGCAATGTTGTTAATCTGCCCAGCTATACTCTTAGCCCAGCAGAAGAATCTGTCCTATCTCGGGGCCTCTCCTTCTACCCCTCCACCCCCACGAACATGATACAGTTCTGTGGTGACCTAGAATCCTATTTTCGACCTTTCCGACTCAAGGAATATTTCCAACACACCTCTGAACAACATACTAACCCACAGAGATCTTCCTACCAAGACTACAAAAAGAAGGAATCTGGGTGGACTCCTCCTGAAGGTCAAAACAACAGACTGGACTTCTACATAGAGTGCTTCCGCCGACGTGCACGCGCTGAAATTGTGGAAAAGCAGCATCGCTTGCCGCATAACCTCAGCCGTGCAGAACACAATGCCATCCACAGCCTCAGAAACAACTCTGACATCATAATCAAAAAGGCTGACAAAGGAGGTGCTGTTGTCATCATGAACAGGTTGGATTATGAACAAGAGGCTGCTAGGCAGCTCTCCCAACACCACATTCTGCAAGCCATTACTCTCTGATCCCACTGAGGGTTACCAAAAGAAACTACACCATCTGCTCAAGAAACTCCCTGAAAAAGCACAAGAACAAATCCGCACAGACACACCCGTAGAACCCCAACCAGGGGTATTCTATCTGCTACCCAAGATCCATAAACCTGGAAATCCTGGACGCCCCATCATTTCAGGATTTGGCACCCTGAGAGCAGGACTGTCTGGCTATGTAGACTCCTTCCTCAGGCCCTACGCCACCAGCAGTCCCAGCTATCTTCGAGACACCACTGACTTCCTGAGGAAACTACAATCCATCGGTGATCTTCCTGAAAACACCATCCTGGCCACTATGGATGTAGAAGCCCTCTACACCAACATTCCACACAAAGATGGACTAGAAGCCGTCAGGAACAGTATCCCCGATAATGTCACAGCAAACCTGGTGGCTGAACTTTTTGTTCTCACCCATAACTATTTCGCATTTGGGGACACTGTATACCTTCAAGTCAGTGGCACTGCTATGGGTACCCACATGGCCTCACAGTATGTCAACTTTTTTATGGCTGACTTAGAACAACGCTTCCTCAGCTCTCGTCCCCTAATGCCCCAATTCTACTTGCACTACATTGATGACATCATCATCTGGACCCATGGAAAAGAAGCCCTTGAGGAATTCCACCATGATTTCAACAATTTCCATCCCACCATCAACCTCGGCCTGGACCAGTCCACTCAAGAGATCCATTTCCTGGACAATACGGTGCTAATAAGTGATGGTCACATAAACACCACCCTACACCGGAAACCTACTGACTGCTATACTTACCTACATGCCTCCAGCTTTCATCCTGAACACACCACATGATCCATTATCTACAGCCAAGCTCTACGATACAACCGCATTTACTCCAACCCCTCAGACAGAGACAAACACCTACAAGGTCTCTATCAAGCATTCTTACAACTACAGTGCCCACCTGCTGAAGTGAAGAAACAGATTGACAGAGCCAGAAGAGTACCGAGAAGTTACCTACTAAAGGACAGGCCCAACAAAGAAAATAACAGAATGCCACTAGCCATCACCTTCAGCCCCCAACTAAAACCTCTCCATCAAGGAGCATTATCAAGGATCTACAACCTATCCTGAAGGATGACCCATCACTCTCACAGATCTTGGGAGACAGGCCAGTCCTTGCGGACAGACAGCCCCCCAACCTGAAGCAAATACTCACTCACCAGCCACCACACACAACACAACAAAAACACTAACCCAGAACCCTATCCTTGCAACAAAGCCCGTTGCCAACTGTGTCCACATATCTATTCAGGGGACACAATTATAGGGCCTAATCGCATCAGCCACACTATCAGAGGCTCGTTCACCTGCACATCTACTAATGTGATATATGCCATCATGTGCCAGCAATGCCCCTCTGCCATGTACATTGGCCAAACTGGACAGTCTCTACGTAAAAGAATAAATGGACACAAATCAGACGTCAAGAATTATAACATTCAAAAACCAGTCGGAGAACACGTCAGTCTCTTCGGTCACTCAATTACAGACCTAAAAGTGGCAATTCTTCAACAAAAAAACTTCAAAAACAGACTCCAACGAGAGACTGCTGAATTGGAATTAATTAGCAAACTGGACACCATTAACTTAGGCTTGAATAAAGACTGGAAGTGGATGTGTCATTACACAAAGTAAAACTATTTCCCCATGTTTATTTTCCCCCCTACTGTTCCTGACACGTTCTTATCAACTGCTGGAAATGGCCCACCTTGATTATCACTACAAAAGGTTTTTTTTTTTCCTCTCCTGCTGGTAATAGCTCACCTTATCTGATCACTCTCGTTACAGTGTGTATGGTAACACCCATTATTTCATGTTCTCTGTGTATATAAATCTCCCTACTGTATTTTCCACTGCATGCATCCAATGAAGTGAGCTGTAGCTCACAAAAGCTTATGCTCAAATAAATGTGTTAGTCTCTAAGGTGCCACAAGTACTCCTTTTCTTGTCATGATCCCCATAGTTGTTATACTTCGTACTTCTGTAAAATTTTTGGGATCTCGGAGTTTTACAAATATTAAGTTAGGCTCACAATAAATGAGGGAGAGAGGAAAATACAATTTCTCCTATTTACAAATGGGGAAATAGAGGCCCAAAGATCTTATGGATCCTCAAAGCCACACAGTGACTAGGTGGTCGAGCAGAGAAGAGAAGGCTCTTTGTTCTGTGCTTTACTCACTTGCTGTTTGTTCCTAAATTTTAAAATGTAGGAGATTTTTCACTATTAAGATTCCCCTCTGCCCACCGTTTTCTTGGATTCTCCATGTGCCTAATGCTCTGCTGTCAATGGAGCTGAAATCAATGGAGTTGCACTCATTTTATTTTTAACTTTTTCTAGTTTTGCTGTGACATGAAGTGGATTTCAAAGCATTTGCCCCTTGTCTCTTTTCCTCTATCTTTCTCACAAGAGCAGGATTAAGAAAATAGCAGTAGAGAAGACAGTATATTGGATGGATGGGGGTTATAGCTCCTTGTTTATTCTACACTGTCCCTATTGCATTGTAGAGTGGACCCATTTCACACACATTGAAGCTGTGTTGGATGGATAATTACTGAAGCCACTAGGAATGTTTCTAAACATATACTGTATATCTTTCCTCCTTCACCCCATGACTTTTGTATATCTTTTTTACCTGCTGGACTGCAGCATTGAAGGAGCTTCCTTTCACTCGTCCTTCTCTTGTACTAAGACTTGCATCACATTATTAGAGGATCTCCCATAGAATCATAGGATATCAGGGTTGGAAAGGACCTCAGGAGGTCATCTAGTCCAACCTCCTGCTCAAAGCAGGACCAATCCCCAACTAAATCATCCCAGCCAGAGCTTTGTCAAGCCTGACCTTAAAAACCTCGAAGGAAGGAAATTCCACCACCTCCCTGGGTAACCCATTCCAGTGCTTCATCACCCTCCTAGTGAAAAAGTTTTTCCTAATATCCAACCTAAACCTCCCCCACTGCAACTTGAGACCATTACTCCTTGTTCTGTCATGTTGTTTTCTTGCTCATTGAGCAAGTCCTGATCAGCCTTAGGAGACGTATTAAGGACCCTAAGTATACTTTTTAAAAATGTATTTATGTATATTACCTTAGCACCTAGGAGCCCCCAGTCATTGACGAGGATCCCATTCTGCTAGGTGCTGTACAAACGCACAACAAAACAACAGTCCCAGTTCCAAAGAGATTACAATAAAGTGATTACATCTTTGTGGTAGTAAGAAGTTTTGAAACAAAACATCATTTCATACAGAAAAATTCAAATGTTTCGTTTTATTTGATGTGAAATGTTTTATTAGTTTTTTTTTCAGATTTTATTAGTTTTCTTTCCCCACCTGAAACAATTTGATGAAATTGACACAAATTTACATTTCCCCCCAAAATAAGTTGTGTGTGAAAAATTTTGACCAGCTCTGTTCTTGGGAGTAAAATAAGACCAGTTGAGCCTGTCTAAAACTGGACAGCTTGCATGAGGTATACATGTGCACAGTGAGTGAGAGTGAGCTGCTGACCAAGTAATGCTGACCAGAGGAGATAGTGTAAGAGGAGAGACTGGTTGTGTAGTTGTAGAAAAGGCCTTCCTCTCAACCCCGGTAGCTAAACTTCCAAATTTAGAAAACATCTGAGGGATTCCTGGAGTTTGTAAGTGTACCTTGATTTGAGGCTTAATGTCTTCATGTTCCTTTTACATGGATATCAATCTTTTTGTTTAAAACAAGTCAATTCACCTTGAAGATCCAGGGAAGACACACTTTTATAGCAATCACACAAAAATATCATCATAAGTAAATACGCAAAAAAAAGAGAGATTCACTATCAGTAGTATCCAGTGCTGCACCGATTTCTTATTCTCTTAGGCCACGTGTACACTACTGGCTAAATCAGCACCGCTGCAATTGATTCAGTGGTGTCAATTTAGCAGGTTTGGTGAAGACACGCTACGTTGATGGGAGAGTGCTCTCCTGCTGACATCTGTACTCCACCTCCCTGAGCGCTCTCCCGTCGACATAGCGCGGTGTAGGCACCGCTGTAAGTCGATCTAACTTATGTCGACTTCAGTTATGTAACTTGCGTAACTAAACTAGCGTAACTTAGATCGACTTAAATTCATAGATATTAAGGTCAGAAGGGACCATTAAGATCATCTAGTCCTGCACAACGCAGGCCACAGAATCTCACCAACCCACTCCTGCGAAAAACCTCTCACCTGTCTGAGCTATTGAAGTCCTCAAATCATGGTTTAAAGACTTCAAGGAGCAGAGAATCCTCCAGCAAGTGACCCGTGCCCCATGCTACAGAGGAAGGCGAAAAACTGCCCTGGAGGAAAATTCCTTCCTGACCCCAAATATGGCGATCAGCTAAACCATGAGCATATGGGCAAGATTCACCAGCCAGATACTACAGAACATTCTTTCCTGGGTAACTCAGATCCCACCCCATCTAGCATCCCATCACAGGCCATTAGGCCTATTTACCATGAATATTTAAAGATCAATTAATTACCAAAATCATGTTATCCCATCACACCATCTCCTCCATAAACTTATTGAGTTTAATCTTAAATCCAGATAGATCTTTTGCCCCCACTGCTTCCCTTGGAAGGCTATTCCAAAACTTCACTCCTCTGATGGTTAGAAACCCTCGTCTAATTTCAAGTCTAAACTTCCTGGTGGCCAGTTTATATCCATTTGTTCTTGTGTCCACACTGGTACTGAGCTTAAATAATTCCTCTCCCTCTCCGGTATTTATCCCTCTGATATATTTATAGAGAGCAATCATATCTCCCCTCAACCTTCTTTTGGTTAGGCTAAACAAGCCAAGCTCCTTGAGTCTCCTTTCATAAGACAAGTTTTCCATTCCTCGGATCATCCTAGTAGCCCTTCTCTGTACCTGTTCCAGTTTGAATTCATCCTTCTTAAACATGGTAGACCAGAACTGCACACAGTATTCCAGGTGAGGTCTCACCAGTGCCTTGTAAAACGGTACTAAAACCTCCTTATCTCTACTGGAAATACCTCTCCTGATGCATCCCAAGACCTCATTAGCTTTTTTCACGGCCATATCACATTGGCGGCTCATAGTCATCCTATGATCAACCAATACTGCAAGGTCCTTCTCCTCCTCCGTTACTTCTAATTGATGCGTCCCTAGCTTATAACTAAAATTCTTGTTATTAATCCCTAAATGCATAACCTTATACTTCTCACTATTAAATTTCATCCTATTACTATTACTCCAGTTTACAAGGTCATCCAGATCCTCCTGTAGGATATCCCAGTCCTTCTCTAAATTGGCAATACCTCCCAGCTTTGAATCATCTGCAAACTTTATTAGCACACAACCACTTTTTGTTCCGAAGTCAGTAATAAAAAGATTAAATAAGATTGGTCCCAAAACTGATCTTTGAGGAACTCCACTGGTAACCTCCCTCCAGCTTGACAGTTCACCTTTCAGTATGACCCATTGTAGTCTCCCCTTTAACCAATTCCTTATCCACCTTTCAATTTTCATATTGATCCCCATCTTTTCCAATTTAACTAATAATTCCCCATGTGGCACTGTATCAAACACCTTACTGAAATCTAGGTAAATTAGATCCACTGCGTTTCCTTTGTCTAAAAAATCTGTTACTTTCTCAAAGAAGGAGATCAGGTTGGTTTGGCACGATCTACCTTTTTTAAAACCATGTTGTATTTTGTCCCATTTACCATTGACTTCAATGTCCTTAACTACTTTCTCCTTCAAAATTTTTTCCAAGACCTTGCATACTACAGATGTCAAACTAAAAGGCCTGTAGTTACCCGGATCACTTTTTTTCCCTTTCTTAAAAATAGGAACTATGTTAGCAATTCTCCAATCATACGGTACAACCCCTGAGTTTACAGATTCATTAAAAATTCTTGCTAATGGGCTTGCCATTTCGGGTGCCAATTCCTGTAATATTCTTGGATGAAGATTATCTGGGGCCCCCCGATTTAGTCCCATTAAGCTGTTTGAGTTTCGCTTCTACCTCAGATATGGTAATGTCTACCTCCATATCCTCATTCCCATTTGTCATGCTACCATTATCCCTAAGATCCTCATTAGCCTTATTAAAGACTGAGGCAAAGTATTTGTTTAGATATTGGGCCATTCCTAGATTATCCTTGACCTCCACTCCATCCTCAGTGTTTAGCGGTCCCACTTCTTCTTTCTTTGTTTTCTTCTTATTTATATGGCTATAGAACCTTTTACTATTGGTTTTAATTCCCTTTGCAAGGTCCAACTCTACTTGACTTTCAGCCTTTCTCACTTTACCCCTACATGTTCTGACCTCAATAAGGTAGCTTTCTTTGCTGATCCCTCCCATCTTCCACTCCCTGTATGCTTTCTGCTTTTTCTTAATCACCTCTGTGAGATGCTCGCTCATCCAGCTTGGTCTACAACTCCTGCCTATGAATTTTTTCCCCTTTCTTGGGATGCAGGCTTCCGATAGCTTCTGCAGCTTTGACTTGAAGTAATCCCAGGCCTCCTCTGCCTTTAGATCCGTAAGTTCTTCAGTCCAATCCACCTCCCTAACTAATTTCCTTAATTTTTGAAAGTCAGCCCTTTTGAAATCAAAAACCCTAGTAGCAGATTTATTTTTGTTAATCCTTCCGTTCAGTTTGAACTGAATTAGCTCATGATCACTTGAACCAAGATTATCCCCTACAACCATTTCTTCTATGAGGTCCTCACTACTCACCAAAACCAAATCTAAAATGGCATCCCCTTTAGTTGGTTCAGCAGCTACTTGATGAAGGAATCCATCAGCTATCACATCTAGGAAAATCTGAGCCCTCTCTCTTATTATTACTAGCTCTCGTCCTCCAGTCTATATCTGGGAAGTTAAAGTCTCCCATGATTACGCAGTTTCCCTTAGTATTTACTTTATTAAAAACATTAAAAAGGACTCTATCCATATCCACATCCAAATTAGATCCTGGTGGTCTATAGCACACCCCAAACACTATCCCAGGGGAGGCTCTAATAGTTTTCTTCCCCAATGTAATTTTTGCCCAGAAGAACTCTGTCTTATCCATTCCATTGCTTCTTATTTCTTTACATTCTACTTCATCATTGATATACAATGCTACTCCACCACCTTTACCTTTATTTCTGTCTTTCCTAAACAGCACATACCCTTCAATACCTGTAGTCCAGTCATGACTACTATTCCACCATGTTTCTGTTACCCCTATAATATCTGGTTTCACTTCCTGCACCAGTAGCTCTAGTTCCTCCATTTTGTTACCTAGGCTCCTCGCATTGGTGTAGACCAGCCCTTAGAAATGTCAAAATCATTTATCCTTGAGTCACCCAATGTTGATTATAAAATACCATGGCAACTGACGTACTTCAGTCTGTCAAATCAGTCAACAGTTACCACTTTGTAAGTGCTGATATTCATACAATGAGTATGTTTATCTTTAGAAAAAAGTCTGTTTTTTATTTGCAGCCTCTAATTTTTGCACAGTCCTGAAGGCATTCTATACAGAATGTATTTATTAGGATACCGCCCAGAAATCACTCTAATGAAATCATCATCGTCACACAATACTTTTTATTTGTATAAGTGAAGAAAAATAAACTTAACATTTTTGTGTAAGTGAAGAAAAATAAACTTAACATTTTATGAGATAGATAGGTCAACTGCATTAAAATATATTTTTATTTTTTTAAAATTCAAATAGTCATCTGCTGTTTATACTATACCTCAAAGACAAGGGAAACTTTCTCCTAAAGCCCAAGATGGGAAAATTTAAAAGCTAAGTCATCTAGTGAAGGTAAAATTGCCTTTCAAATTTGTCTGCGTGGGACTTCCCCCTGCCTTTTCTTCTTTTTAAAGACCAGCTTTCCAAACTGAAAAAAAGAGAATCATCAATGATATGACTTTTCTCATTCATTTGTCCTAAGGAGCATTTCTAGTACGGTCAATGAGTATTTTTGTAGAGTAAACATCATACTGACTGCATGACTTTTTTTGTAATGGAAGTCTAGGGGCATTTGGACAGTAATTATGAAGACACACCTGATTTGTGTGTGCGAATTTGAGGAGATTTAATATTTCAGTTTGTAAGTAAACAAATTACTCATGAAGTGAAGAAATATATTGACAGTTTTTTTATATGGTATTTGGTATGGTTCCTGCATTGCAAGGCATCTGAACAAGAAATTTCCTTATTTATGACAGAGGGAGCTGTATTTTAATTGGTTTCTATCACTCTACCTCCATCATGCCCACATGCAAAATGCTGTTACTATTCTTCGTTTTGCTAGGTGGTTCTTTAACCAGAAGAGGGTGGGTAGGATGTTTCAGCAGGTAAATTACAGAAAGTTTTCTCTTTCCCTCTCAGTTCCACAAAAAAGTCCAAATATCGATAGATACTGAGCTGTTTGTTTAGCAAGCAATATTCCAAAACTGAATCGTCCCATTTACCTGGCTGCATTTAAATCAACACCCTAAATTTAGAATAGTGCACAAGTATGCCATTTAAAAATATATATCTACGGAAGATGAGCCTACTGGTGCACTGATATTTAAAAAAGAGAGAGAGAGAGCAAGCAGTAGTAGTAGTAGTAGAAGAAGAAGAAAGACCATTTATTCTTACCTGAATATCTCATTGTATCAATTTACATCAAAAGACAAAAATAGTTTGAAGGAATAATATGCTCTGTGGTCCTCTGAAAAAATCTAAATATTCATCTTTTTTTTGTAAACCGATCCTAGGCACATTTATTAGGGATTGCAAACATTCAAAAAGTTTTGAATAGTGCTCATTTAGAACAGTGCAATTCATCTTCAGTGCTGTCCCATGGAGTGTGTTCAGGGCCACAGTGTAGCTGGGTTGTTTGTTCAGGAAGCCTTATTTTATTTAAATTTTCATCTAAATATTTTGCTCTATTCTTTCATCTCCATCTAGGGGAGAGAAATAGGAGGAGAAGATGTCAGGTGGCTTTCAGTTACATGCCTCAGAATGACGATGAGCTGGAGTTAAAAGTTGGTGACATCATTGAAGTGATGGGAGAAGTAAGTAACTCTTACGTACTGTGTAGGCACACAGTCTTCATTTGCTTTGTACATGCTAACCTTTCAGAGGGTAATATGTTTTAAAACAATTCAAAAGAGTTTTTTATTGTTTTTTTGTTTGTGTTGTGTCAGTTTAGATTTTTTGCCCCTTATGATTATGTTGTAATTTGATCTGCTTGAAAGCTTTACCTGCAGGAATATGCGCATACTCCACACCAAGTGGCATTTAAACACAGATCAGTTTCTTGGATTGGGCACCATTTACAAAAGTTTACGCTTAGAACCAAAAGCTTAGAACCTGCAAGTAGTTCTGCATACGGAGATTGCTTGTCAGATCGATTCTATACACCTTCTGAGGACTTGATCTTGTGCCATTGAAGCTGTTGGAAGTTATGCTTTTGATTTAAATATCGGGACTGGGAACTAAAATACTAACCTGGAATCTTTAGAATGAATCAGGATATGCTCAGTCATTTAATTTTATTTATTGAGCATTAAAACAATCTATTAAGGATTCAGTTTGATGAAAAGTCCAATAAAAGGCAGGTTTTCTGCTGCCGAGATTTATTTTCAGGGATTTTTTTCAATGACTGAGCAGCTAACAAATCAGCATTTGTTATTCTGCTGAGGATATGGCCAGTTTTATTTCTCTTTTATCTGTCACTTAAATAACAAACAATCCATTTAAAAAAAAAAAGTTGTTTGCAATCTGGTCAGGTCTCTCAGTTGCCTGTGAAAAGACTAAACTTGACATATCCAAATGTGAGGGGCTTAGTAATCACTGTTTCTTCTTTAACCTGAGTGCACATACTGCACATTTTCCTTCCCAGAACCAGACATCTCATGTCATCTAACTAACCTTATTTTGGCTGTGAGCAGAATTGTAATGTAGGATGTCAAGATTATAAGATATTGGCTAGGACATTTGGATGACACTATTCAGCCAACATTCTAATGAGTTCCAAGACTGAATTTAAGCTCATCTTGCTGTGCAATTTGAAACATATTAGACCTTACATGAACATAGAAAACCTCCCTTGAATTGTCTCACTTCAAACTTGATAAATCTGTCTTTGAAGAACAAGGTGATGGAATAAAAAGTCCTCCTAACATAATCTAAATAGGCCCATCCATGAGGAAGAACTATCACCCTCCAATGAATCATATAAGTAACGAATTTAATTGAGAGCCCTCTAAAGTTCAGCCAACAAATGTATCTCTTATTTCTTTTCACACACATTTTAATAACTTCCTTTTTCTGTAATCCGTACAATTTTTCAAATCCAGATGAAATTGAAAATGTTTACGTTACATGTGGAAGTTGTAGACATATGAAAATGAAACATTCCACTCCCTCACCCTCCACCACATACCCACCCCTGCTAATAGTTAAGGGAATGTTTTTCATAAGTAGGTGTTTACATAATATTTAAAATATATTCAATTAGTAATACACACATCTGGCATGGAATTCATAATTCTGTCTTGATTGGCACTGCTGAAGGGAGCCTGAGTGTCTTGCAGATTCTCTGCTCTAAGAAAATGAACAGTATTAGCTAAGGCAAGGTTCTATTGGGCAGACCTGGGGGAAGCACTGCTGGGATTACTTTTACTGCTGCACTGAAAAGGTTTGCCAGTGGCTTGCATGGGGTGTTGACCATAATGCCTATGGCAGTTGGCTAGAGAATAAGGGGGCCAGAAGTAGATGAGCTGTTTCCCCTTCCTAATACTCATTTGTGTCCTAGGGAAATATCCTACATTGTCATTTGCCCAAATGTAAAATCTTCCTTACTCCTCGCTGCATTAGTGCAACATAAGGTGTTATCTTAGCCTTCTGAGTGGTACCAGACTGGGTTGATGGAAGAAAAAAATTATTCTGCAAAATCAAAATTCTTAAGATCACAGTGAGTACAACCACAGGGCATTTATTATAACCAGCGTTGTTTTTTAGAATGGTGATGCAGAATAGATTGTCTGTGTTCTGTTTTTGCCCAACTGCCCTTGTGATCAGTATCTATTCCTATGAAAGTACAGCAGGCTTTTTTCACCATTTCACAGGACCTTTATCTGCCACAGAAAGCTGCAGCAGTAATTTACTGCTTGTCTTTCTCTGTGTCGATGTTACTATGTACAAAGGCATAGCACTGCAGTGTGAACCACGGCACTTCTGACACCCCATAAATACCACTTTACTTAGAGGAATTCATCTTTAAGATGTGAATGCCTAACCTATGGAATTATTAAGAATATAAGCACCTCAGTAGTGCAAACCAGAAACATATTTCTGTAAAGTTTTACTTTATGATGTACCATAACATGCGCATTCAAATGATGAATGCGCAAACCTATTATATTAATCATGCTTTGCAAAATGTCCATTACTATTTAGTAGCACCAGCACAAAATTTACTTGCTCAGTCTAAACCATTGTGATTGAATGGTAGTTTATTTGCTTGTTAAAAAATTATTTACCCTGTGTAAATTTTGCAAGGTTAGATCATACAGCTATCCTCACTTATTCCAAGTCCTCCCTTCCACCCACCAAATCTTTTTTTATTCACAGTATGAGGTATGATGTCATGCCTGTGAATTTTAAGCCTTGTCTACACAATAAAGTTGCACATGTTTAAATTAAATTGGTCTGAAACTGATTTAGTTAAACCAGTGCAAACTCCTGTGTGAACACTCATTTTGGTTTGAGTGGCTCACTTTTAATTTATTCTAAACCAATTTGTAACTGACTTAAACTAATCCAAAATAAGCTTGGTTTAGAGTGAAATAAAAGTGTGTACACAGCCTTTTACACTGATTTAGCTAAATCTGTTTAAAACACACTTTTAGTTATACCAGTACAACTTTCCCATATAGCCAAACCCTTAGATTTCACCTGTTAGAGACAGAAGCTGCCCCCCCATTGTATTCTTCTACTGTGCTGCGTCTTTAAAGTATCAGTTTAGGAACTGAGATCTATGGTCTCTGCGGAAGTAAGGAGGTCTCTTAGAGTATGGTTACACAGTAAGCAAGATCCTGTGGTAGTGAGTCTCAGAGCCTGGGTCTACAGTGCTCAAAATAGCTGTGGAGACATTCAGTCTTGTGCAGGAGCCTGGGCTCTGAAGCCTGGGGGAAGGGGAGGGGTGTTGCTGGCTCCAGAGCCCAAGTCCACACAATCACATGGCTATTTTTAGCACCATAGTACCAGCCCCGCAAGCCTGAGTCTGTAGATCCAGGCTCTGAGATTCACTGCTGTGGGATCCAGCTTGTTATGTAGACATACCCTTAGGGTTTTCTATAGCACCTGTGGTAGGTATAGATAGGTATTATAGAAAGCCCAACTAGCAGAAACTGTTTTGGGGTTTGAGTGTAGTGGAGCAGCAAAAAGTTACAAGTTTGCTGTGTCTTATGTAAATTAAACTATCGCAGTATGAATTGTAAGATTACAATTCTATCAAAGTATTTGAATTGCTAAACAAACTACATGCACTTTGCTTTTTTGGTTGGTGTCATAAGAACCCCTTGATGGAATTATAGCCCTTTAATTCACAGTTCCTTCCTGGTTGTTCTATATGGCATATAAATGTATTTAATATCATAAGATCAAACAGTCAAAAGAGTAGCTACATTTCCACCATTTCTAAGGTTTATGAATGATAGCTCTTTATATGTAGTTCGTTTTCCAAGCTCATTAGTTATAACTTTAATTACAATTGTCCCAAAATGCAGCTATAGCCATCTAATTCTCTTACTGAATGTAAACATTCAAATACCCGTTGCAGTTTTTTCTAGTTTATATAATGCTGAACAATTCTGCCAGGTTAAGAACATTTGGAATGTCACTTGACAGTTTTGAGCATGTATTCAGTTTTGATTATTCTATAATTATATTGCAATACACTTTAAGGCCCAATCCTCGTTACGAGCCGTGTCTTGGACTACATAGAGTACTTAAAGTTAAGCATGCCAGTAAGTCTTTGCGGTATTGGGGCCTTAAAATATACTGCAGTTCTTTATACACAGAAGTGGTAGTGCTGCCTATAGTTAAGGATGTCTAACATTTCCATTAAAAAAAGAAAAGGAGGACTTGTGGCACCGTAGAGACTAACAAATTTATTTGAGCATAAGCTTTTTTTTTTGTGGATACAGACTAACACGGCTGCTACTCTGAAACATTTCCATTGTAACACCCTGCTTTCAGTTTCTTTTAACTTTAACAGTTCACACTAAATGTTTACATGCTGGGTGTCTGCCTCACGTTGAACTTACTGTTTTGCAAGTCTCAGCTCAAAGTTTACAAGAACAGTGAAAAATGTTTTACTGCTCTCACCAAAAAATTCTCATAACCATTTTATTGAGACGCTATGGAGCAAGAGCTTAAAATTTGGCAGAGGGGTGGCCGTAGTGTCAGGGATGTGCCTTTTGCTGTTCCTACCAAAATTCCACATATGATCAAGATATAAACCTTTGAATACCTTCTGTCTGTACCAAGCATGCTGAATGCGAGAGATGTAGGGGCTGAGCCAGATTTTTCCCACAATAGCTCTTCCTGGTTGCTGCGGGCCACTAGGTGGTTGGCACCAGAACTGAAAGCAGGGAGACTGCCTCTTTTGTGCTCTCAATGCTCCCCCTGCTGTCACGCAGGTTGCGAGGATAAGGCGGAAGCAACCTGCCTTAAACGCAACGTAGTAAGAAATGGTGTGGGAAGAGAATGTCACAAGGTGAGGGAAGAAGCTCATAGATGGAAGTGGGATTGATAGGAGCAGACAGCGACAGACCCTTTTGCCTCATAGCAGAGCCTAACAACACTAAAGCGCATACTCTCCATCAGAACCTGAAATTGAACCCAGTAGTCCTGTGCCTCTACATTCATCTGCTGTCAGTAAATAGCTGTAAAACCCACAAGCAAAGTGTCTGATTCACCCTTATATGGCTGGTCCACATAGAGGTTCACAATATTACTGCTACGAGATACTCTTCTAGCTCAAGTGGTAGAGAACTCTGCTATGGATCTAAGGGTCTGAACCTGCAGATGGCCCAAGTTGAGGGACAGTACTGTTCCAGATGATGACATTTTTTAATTTTAATGGTTTAAAATTTTTTTTTAAATTAAGTATTTACAGTTTTAAAAACCTACATTAAAAAAAGCATTAAGGTTGCAAATTTAAGCACTAAAAGTTAGGAAATGCCACATTAAGGTTACTTGTGCAATCTTAATTCAGTCTCCTTGTGCACATGCATTGACATATGGCCTTTGGTTTCATGTTCACATACAGTTTTTTCCACAAGATCCCCTGGCTTACTCAGTGCACAGGATGGGACTGTGCTTTGGGACTGAAGCTTGTATGTTTGTAGTTACTCCTGGGAGAATTCTGCACCACTGTGCAATGCAGAATTTGTGCAGAATTAATGTTCTGTGCAGCATTTCATTTTTCTCTGCAGAATTGGTGCTGCAGAGCTGCTTTTCACCACTAGGGGCTGCTGGACCCAGCAAAGCCCTGGTCTCTAGCTTACAAATACAGGACACTCCTGGGGAGGTGCGTGCGTGTGTGCATGCATGCATGCATGCATGCGCGCGCGGAGCTGGATGGTTCCCGGCAGCTGCAATTCCTGTAACACCCTGAAGGAAGGAGGCAGCATTCCAGAAACTCTGTACAAACCTAGGACCCAGAATCAGGCTGTTTCTCTCTCTGGATCCCTGGGCTGTGGGAGCATAGGGGGATGCGGGTGACTGGGATAGGGGGCCCTGCGGCTGGGCTCTGAGGGTGTAGGAGGATGCAGGTGTCTGGGCCAGGGCGAGGGTGGGGCCTCCCTGCGGCTGGGCTCTGGGGGGCAGGGTGTTGGTGTCTAGAGACCAGAGGGGGGGAGTTTTCCCCCAAGATGTGCTCAGCTAACACGAGTGACACACCCAGACTGAGGCACCCAACTAAAAGATAACAGAGAAACAGGAACTGGGTTGTCATAGGGGTTTCTTTAATTCGCTACTGCTGGGGGAATCTTTTGTTGTCTGTATTGTTACCGACATGATTGCTGACAGGTATTTTGAAATAAATTACCAAAATAATTGAATCTGGTGTGATCATATAATGTTATTTTGACAAATAAAACATTCACAATTTTGTAGAATTTTAAAATACTGTGTGCAGAATTTTTAATTTTTTGGCACAGAATTTCCCCAGGAGTTGTCTATAGGACCCCAGAGTTCCTATGTGATGCTAGTCAAGTCACTTAACCATACTTTTCACACTTTGTCAAGGTTCCTTCCCCACTCTGAACTCTATGGTACAGATGTGGGGACCTGCATGAAAAACCCCCTAAGCTTATTTGTACCAGCTTAGGTTAAAACTTCCCCAAGGTACAAACTATTTTTCCGTTTGTCCCTGGACTTTATTGCTGCCACCACCAAGTGTCTAACAAAATATAACTGAGAAAGAGCCCCCTTGGAAACGTCTTTCCCCCCAAAATTCTCCCAAGCCCTACACCCCCTTTCCTGGGGAAGGCTTGATAAAAATCCTCACGAATTTGCATAGGTGAACACAGACCCAAACCCTTGGATCTTAAGAACAATGAAAAAGCAATCAGGTTCTTAAAAGAAGAATTTTAATTGAAGAAAAAGTAAAACAATCACCTCTGTAAAATCAGGATGGTAAATACCTTACAGCGTAATCAGATTCAAAACATAGAGAATCCCTCTAGGCAAAACCTTAAGTTACAAAAAAGACACAAAAACCAGAATATACATTCAATTCAGCACAACTTATTTTATCAGCCATTTAAACAAAACAGAATCTAATGCATATCTAACTAGATTGCTTATTAACCCTTTACAGGAGTTCTGACCTGCATTCCTGCTCTGGTCCCAGCAGAAGAAACACACAGACAGAGAAAACCCTTTGTTTCCCCACCCCCCTCCAGCTTTGAAAGTATCTTGTCTCCTCATTGGTCATTTTGGTCAGGTGCCAGCGAGGTTATCTTTAGCTTCTTAACCCTTTACAGGTGAAAGGGTTTCTCCTCTGGCCAGGAGGGATTTAAGTAAAGGTGGTTAGCCTTCCCTTTATATTTATGACACACTTGAACACTAATTGTATGTTCCTCATTTTCTGAGTGGCCAATGTGAGACACCTGGGGCCAGATTTGCATAAATGCTGACTGCTCACAGCTGGAAATGATGTGGACTACACCTGTGCATTGAACAGATAAAGTTCTATTAAAATGCTAAATACTCTGAAAAACCAGGCTGAGGTGTCTTAAGTTGAGCTTGCAAAAGTAGTGGAAACTTTTGACAATTTTGCCTCAATCTCTGTGCTTCAGTTCCCCAGCTGGGGATTGTAATACAGTATCTCCTCACTTAGTCGTCCCGGTTAATGTTGTTTCGTTGTTACATTGCTGATCAATTAGGGAACATGCTCGTTTAAAGTTGTTCAATGCTCCCTCATAACGTTGTTTGGCCGCTACCTGCTTTGTCCACTGCTTGCAGGAAGAGCAGCCCGTTGCAGCTAGCTGGTGGGGGCTTGGAACCTGGGTGGACCGGCAGCCCCCCATCAGCTCCCTTATCAGCTCCCTGCTCCTCTAAGTTCCCTGCGCAGCAGCCACCCAGCAGGCTATCAATTGCTGGCAGTTCAGCTGTCCCTCCCCCCACTGCCATGTGCTGCTCCTGCCCTCTGCCTTGGAGCTGCTCCTGGGAGCCTCCTGCTTGCTGTGTAGGGGAGGGGAGGGAAAGAGGGGCTAATATCAGGGTGTCCCCCACCCCCCTACTCCTGCCCCCGCTTACCCCTTCTCCATATAGAGCAGGGTGGGGACAGGACAAGGCTCAGAACAGAGAGAGCTTGCTGGCCGCAGCTGCTAGCTCAAGTTCCTGATCTTTTCAAAGGCGATGTACTTAGAATGGTGTCAGCAAACTTAAAGGGGCAATGCACATCTCTCTCTCTCCCACACACAGGGTGTGTGTCTCTGTCTCTGTCTGCCATGCTGTCTCCCCTCCCTCCATTCATGTTGTCTTGTAGAGTGAGGCTACATTAACAACAATGTGTTAACCCTTGAGGGCTCAGCCGAATGCTAGTTCATCATTTAGCAGTAAGGCATTCCCTGGGAAATATCCCACCCTCTTCCACCCTCTAACTTCACTACCTCAACCAAGCTTCACAATCATCATTGCTGTGTACAGTATTAAATTATTTGTTTAAAACTTATACCGTGTGTGTGTGTGTGTATGTATGTATATACACACACACACAGTATAAGTTTTGTCTGGTGAAAAAAATTTCCCTGGAATCTAACCCCCACCCTATTTACATTAATTCTTTTGGGGAAATTGGATTCATTCAGCATCAGTTCACTTAAAGTTGCATTTTTCAGGAACATAACTACAACGTTAAGTGAGGAGTTCCTGTACCACATAATCTTATATGAGTGCTGTGGAGCTAAATACATTAATGTTTGTGAAGTACTGAGACACTATGGTGAGAGCAACATTATGGCCCAAAGCACTTCCATATTCACATCCTTAATTTTTGTTCAAAATATGCCCTGTTAGGTATCATTTGAAAACTAATAATTCACTGGTCAATAATATCATGGTGAAATACATGTAGCAACATGATATGTAAAGTTGTGTATTCCCCCAGTATGATGATACTAGTATATGCTCAAAACAGACAGCCTTGCCTCAGCAAGAGTTGTTAAACAGGTCTATCCTAAACAAATGAATGTGTGTTTACCTCAGTTTACAGGTAAGTGGTAAATAGAACCATCAAAACATCAGGAAGAGGAGATGGCAGGAACCAGAACAATTTGCATTTTAGCAAACAAAAGTGGGGGAAGATGGAGCATAGAGCTTTCCATGTTGCCTTCCTCACAATTTGAATGAACTTTACTTTGAGGGGGTACCCTTCAGAAGAATTCATTTCAAAGATTAAATCTACTATAAAAGGAAAGGGGCAGTGATCCCCAAATTATCTCTTTCACTAAGAAGACAAAATAACCAGTGCCTGAGGGCCTCTGGAAGAGATCCTGACTGAAATGAGAGGCCCGCCACATCTTGCTGGTAGATTGTGGGTTGAGAACAGTCCTCTTGAACAAAGCCTTGAACCAAACCTTGATAGATTAAGTTTCAGACTTTTAGATGTGTGCTTTTATTTTTACTTTATCTCTTATACATGAACTCACTTAAAATAATATCTTCTTTTGTTAATTAACTTGTCTTACTGTTAATCTAAACCAGCAGTGCTGTGTGGTAGGTTTTGTCTCCTTAAAGGAGCAAATGGATCATCTTCTTCTGAATGTTGCAGGAGAGGGCTGGACGTATCAAAGCACATGGGTCTGGGGAAGTTTAGGAATGGGAGTATGTTGGGGTCACCTGCTAACATTAGCCAAGGCTGGTAAAGACAAAAGTGTGTCTGTGATAACTGCTGGCAGGCTGTTGGATTCAAAGTGATGGAATCAGAGCTGTACAGCATGCAGAACACATGTACATGCTGGCCGCTGACTGTGTGTGTACCAGGAAGGAAGCCACAAGTAGCAGAAGCATTTTGGGGCACTCAGGATTATAATGCAAGCAGTGACACAACCTCTCACTGGTCGGGCCTCACGTTGAATGAGGTGCAGTACTGGAGTATGTCACCTAATGGCACTGCAGGCTCACTACTCCGTTTACCTCTGGGTTTTTCCAAATATCTCGCCCACAGTCAGGGGGTTTTACATATGCAACTTTAATACTAGCATTTTCTAACTTTTGAGTGCTTGACTTTTCAACCTTTATGTTCTTCTAACATAGGGTTTTTGTTTATGTAATATAATATTAGAATAATTAAAACTGCATGCATGCTAAAAACTGCAATCACAGTAAATAAAGTTGAGCATGTATGTAGATCTTTACGGGATTGGCACCTATATATGTAACTTAGGTGGCAGAAAACACCTCTTCCAGATTTTCTTTCACCTGAGAGTAACTGCTACTTTAGGATTACACTAGCTGATTATATTGAAATATTATTTGCTGTGATGCAAGACCAATATGGAAGGCAAAATAATGGCTATGTATGTTGTATTATCCATATAGAGTCAAGATGGGAACCATGTGGGGTATGCTGTATTTGGGAAGGGGAAAGAGTTTTCCAAGCCAGATTTCGACACAGAGCCACATATTCTGTTAGAATAAAAAGGGGGAAAATTTTTACCAGAAGCTGTAAAGTGAAGCATTTTAAATAGTATATTCAGCTATCCTTAAACTTCTAAGCCTTGGCTTCACTAGGAAAAAATGCTATGTTCTTAACTCAAGTTAACTTGTAAAATTCTAATGAAGACAAGACAGTAGTTTTCACTTTAGTTAGAAGGTCATAAGAATGGCCATACTGGGTCAGACCAAAGGTCCATCCAGCCCAGTATCTTGAACCAAAAACAGTATATACAGTATTGTCAGTAGGAGATGGCTTAATTCAAGAACCTTTCCTCTACTACAGGAATCCTGATTTCTGTTCTGTGGTTGAGGTAAAAAAGAAGAGGATGATTTTTACAGTACATGAATGCTAGGCAAGAGTTAGGACCCAGGTGCATAAATCCTGAAAGCACTTAGCTACAGTAACAGATTTTACTGAATACTTGTGCCTTCTGATAGGCTACTCACATGAATAATGCATTTCTATTTGTAAGCTTTTATTGGCTAAGAATTATCACATCATTTCAAACCATATGGCACAAGGTTGTCCCTATTTGGGGCTGTTAAATCCCAGAGACAGTTTTATATGTAGTTTGCTTTATGAAATAATCTCTAACTAGTGTGTTTAAAGTTAATAAAAATGTGCATGCACACACATACGCACACCTGTGTTGTACAATGCTGTTGTTGAAAAAATATTTATTAAAACATGGAGCTCCCCAGTATCCTATGCGAACATCACTTTGCATAGTGTTTGGAAAGATTCCACTTTTGGCTCTAGTCTCTTGCTCACTGGGCAGACACTGGAAATATCATGCAGTAGTCATCAGTAAGCATTGCAGATGATGTAAGGGTGAATAATGGTGAGATTTGTGCGTGTGTGTGTATGGTACTGATATTAATTTATTAGAAATCAGTGTTATGCAAGAGGAAACATACAGAAAAAATTACTTTGGAGGGATGTAAGTGGATAATATTGGTTGGTCTCGTTTTGGTTTTATAGCACACGGGGGGAAAAAGGCAGTAAGGGCTCAATCTTGCAAGATTGAGACCTAAAGGTCTGCATAATTCCATTGTGCTTCATCTTTTGGTCATCTGTAAGTCAGACTTGAGTAACTGTTAGGGTAGTATGGGTAATGAATAAAGATTCAGTTTTGATTAATAATGTCTTCTGTGAATAATACAGTATTATAAGTAGAAATATTTTATATATGAATAGTATTAAAAGGTGCAGCTAACGATTTTAACCCTATAATTTTCCTCTTTGAAAATTATTATAGGAAAGATTTGGCTTTTGAAAATACTATTGTTTATTTTTATCTCTGTTTTTCCCAGCCATTTTAGTTTGACCAGAGAAGACAAAAACAAACAAGTATTATTTTTCTAGGACATATGAAAACACTGACTGAAATCCTAGCCCCACTGAAGCCAATGGGAGTTTTGCCATTGACTTTCAGTGTGGCGGGGCCACTGTTTCACCAAGAATGTCTTGTTTCTTCTTCTCTCTAAGGCAGCAGTTAGCTAATAACCATTGACCTCATTGATGTTACTGATGCATCAACAAGGTGTTTTGGCATGGTAAGGTACTGAAGTTGTTAAATGAAAATAGCCACGTTGATTTGCATTTCATTCAAAATTAAAGGCAAAAAGTCAGCATAAAAGGACATGAATTTGTATGAGAAGTAGGAGGTAGAAAAAACCCTACAGTAAAAATAACTTGGTAAATGTACTTTGTAGTAATATATCAAAAGGAAGTACCCAAACAAAAATAAATCACGGTACAGTATATGTCTGGGTTTTAAGATTCAGCTACTTCATCTGTAGGTTGAGAAAATATTTTCTATAAGTTGTTGCTGGCATCCTGAATATGTTCTTAATAAATGATTTACAATATAAAAACTTGTGACTTTTACAAATATTTGCTATATAGCTGAGTTCTTAGCAAATAACTGAAACCGTTTTAATTTTTTGTTTCTAAAAAAATTAGTAAACAGCTACAACTTGCAAAGCTACAACTTGCAAAAATTAGTAAACAGCTACAACTTGCAAAGCACTTGGAATCTGGTATTCAGAATTTTATTTTATTTATTTATTTTTTGACAGAAAGGAGATGGGTCAAACCACATTAGAGACTGATATTTCACAGACTGAAGCTGTCCTCTCCTGTCACTTTTTTGTGGATGGGCAGTGTCTGATGAATGGAAGATATTAATCTGTCAAAGATATGTTTATCTGATGCAGAGAATAAATCATTCCCTGCTGTCATGTTATAACCTAAAGGCATCTGGTATTTAGGGACTGTCATTTCCTAGTATGATGCTCCCATTCCATATTGGATAGGTTACACATGAGGGAATGAATCATTTTTAGGTGATGTATTTATTTTCTACGGGAATTACATTAGGAAGTTGCTTGCTTCTTTTTCTCCCATTATTATTTATTTCTGTAGGTCCTGTTGACTCTACTGCAATCTAACACACATTAGTACTGTTCTTCATATTCTCTCAGTCTTTGCCATTTCTTTAACTTTTACATAATACGTGGTGTCATGTCATGCAGTGAAAACCTAAAGAAGTTGCTTGTAAAGACATGGAATTTTTCAGTTAGTGTTCTTTTTCACATCCTGTCATGAACGGGGGTGTGGTGTTGCTGCGCACAGTTAACGAGCTGTCATATTTCAACCGCTGCATTTCCTTGGTGGTTGAACTAATTCTTACAAATGTGAAGTGTGCTCTGTAATTGTGGAGTATTGCTCAGTCATTTTATTTAACGGCTTGTCCACTCCCATGGTTGAACAAATAAAAAAAACTGTAGACGTGCACAGATAATATACATCCATCTCGTGCATATAAAAAGGACACATGCAAATCGCATCCCATACTTGTAGAAATGCATACAAACAGCTCAAAATCAGTGTTCTTTTCACATTTGTTCTTATTCATACAATTTGTATTTTAAAACATTTAAATAAAAAAAGTACTGTATATATTAACACCCCTTTTTTTTCTGTTTCTGTCTTGCTCCAGGTGGAGGAGGGCTGGTGGGAAGGAATTCTCAATGGAAAGACTGGCATGTTTCCTTCCAACTTCATAAAGGAACTTTCTGTTGATTCTGATGATGTGGAAATTGCACAGGAGGAACAACTAATAAAGCCAAGTAAGGAACAAAGTATTATCAAGTCAGTCTATTTTTCCTCTTCTTGTTTATTGACTTGCTGGTATGCTGGGATCGTCTTACCTCTTGCTTGGAAGAGTTTCAGGATGCCTTGTTCTAAAGCTGGTGCCAGGAAAAGATTGATTGGCTGTTGATGCTATATGGGTATTAGCACCTTCCCCTTAATTATAGCACTTTGCATTAAAGACCAGTCCAGCTACAACTGTGAAGGGCCAAGGAAATGATGCCATTTCATGACTTTAGGGCTTCTGTTTCATAATGAAAATACACTACCATTTTGTCCTTACATGCAGTAGCAGAACAAAATTACCAAAACGCCTATACAATGGTTATACTTAGTTATTTTAGCAGGGGACTAGGAGTGCCAGGCCTTATTCAATGAGTCCTCCTGGGTATTTAAGGATTCATAATTATTGGTGTGGGACATGCGGCACTTTCTCCCTCCAGGTGCTGAGCATGCTACTTCCACATCCATCATTCCCAATCCCTGCTAGCCAAAGGAGCAAAAGGCCAGAACTAGGACTCAGATTTGGTTCTCCCACTGCGCCATCCGCTCACCTGGATTTTCAATACTGCTGCAGGTGAAAAGCATGTTTGGTAACTAAGTTTGCAGTAGTGTCAGCTTGGTAGTGGATTCTCCCAATTTGTAACTTTTTCCTTGATGTAAGGAGAAGAATAACCTGAATCATAAATTTGCTTCTGTATGAATCGGATATTCCTCTGTCTTGCTGTGTTTCAGTTTCTTCAAGTAAAGATTCTTGGCACTATCTCCAAATTCTGTGGTCACTAGATCCTGTGTTTTAAAAATATTCCAACAGTATTTGCATATTTTAGCATAAGTGCACATTTACTTGATAAGTTGCTCCCTGACAGGCCATTTGTTGTCTTTATTCTATATGACAGAAATAAGGTTGTTAAATAAAAACCTACTGTAGTGTTTGGAAGAGGGTTTTTCTAATTTCTTATACGGACAGGTATTAGTGACCAACTCTATATGCGTGGGGTTGATATGATCTTCATAGAGAATACTGCTTCAGTCTCAAATTAACCTGCTTTAAAAATATTCAGCAATTTAAAGAGAGGTGCAGGGGGGAAATTAATCTGCAGAAGTAATATTGAAGTTATATGTTCCAATATGTAGGCAGGCTACACTTTGAAATTACTACTTGCAATTATAATGTTTTTAATATAAATGCAATGAAGTTTCATAGAATTAATCCCAATTTGTCAATAACATTTCACAAGTTAATTCATAGAGGCTTCAATTTGGAATCTGTATTTTATCTCCTAGATTCTACACTGATGGGTACTTTATAAAAATGTTTATAGGTTGGTAGATTTCCAGGATGGGCCCCCCTTTTCCTGTACGAGAGGGAAAATGTTCCTTTTCTTTGCTAATGTTTCATTTTTAGCCTTAAGTGCTCACTTGTTATGAGGATAAATGTCCCAGAAAAGGCTTTAAACAGATTTGACAAAGGCAAGTAAGTGTAAAATATTTATATCCTTTCATAATGACATAGGTAACCAATTTAGTTAAGTAATCAGATTGCTCCCTTGGGCCTCTTTGCTTGATAAAACCCTACCAATTATAAAATTCATGTTAAAGGGACATCATCAACATAAAAATTACATCTGTCTAAAATCACTTGTACCTTCTCTCCTAAGTAATACCTAAGATTACTTTATCTGAAAGAGAGTGAGAGAATGTTGGTTTTTTTCATTTTGTGTAAATTGAATATTTGAATGTGCTCAGTCACTAGCCAGTTTCACAGTTGTTTATGTGGGTGTTTCAGACAGCAGCAAAATAGTTATAAAATGGAAAAATATTACGAAGCCACAAATAAAGGCAAGGGGACTTAGGGCTCAGCTGTAGTCTCTGTAATTATTTTTTAAAAATTGACAATTTCCAAGTTAACATTATCCCTTTAGGGGCCTGATCCTGTAACATTGAAGTCAATGGGAGTTTTGTTATCCATTTTAATGAGTTTAGGATTGGGACCATATGGAAGTCATGCATACACATTCCTCCAAGGGAGCTAAGAACTGACTGAGTTCTTTCTGGACTGTCTCTTGTAATGGTTACAGCTGTTACCTCATAAATGAATGGCCATTTATAAGGCTACATCAGGTACCTCAATATGTATATTAAAAATCTATACATTAGATAGGCATTAGGCACACACATCAGTGGGAAATGCCACTTAAAATATCCATATTTACTATTTTTTCAGAAGGAAGAGTTGTAGATCAAGCAAATATAAATACATCAAGAGACAGTATGTTACTTAATTTAGGGATCTAATTTCAGGCCTCCAACTCAGCTCCTTGCTTGGAGGAAGACGAGGGATGTTAGTGCTGCAGTTTCTTGAGAGATGGTAGGATCATGTAGTATAGGACTATAACATCTCTCGGCTTTGTAGCAGCTTGACTACACTGCACCATAGAGTGGACTACGGGTGTGAATTGCAGAGTGCACCAAAATGTTGCCATCTAACTGCCCTATGTGGACACTACTGGCACAAACTAAAATGTATCTAGTTTGCATGAATGCAGTTCTATTTGAAAGAGGACTGTGTTAATGCTAACTAAGTACTTTATAGTTCGTTCCAGCAGCATCCACACAGGACAGTTATATTGCAACACTATGGTGTGCTCTGCCATTCAGACCTCTGTAGTGCACACTGGTGCAGTGCAGACATGGCCTAGGAGTAGCACTGGTTGAGATGGACTATATCTAGGGATTATAACACAGGACTCGGAGTCAGATCTTAGATGTTTACTCTGGATGACAAACTTGTATCCCAATCATGCAATCAAGTCTGTGTGGCCTGAACATCCATGCCGAGCCCCGTGGAGATCAATGGGCATCTGCGCAGACTCAGATCTGCCCATGAAGATCCAATTGCAGAATGGAAGTTATAATGTAATCTGGGGCAGTGACTTAACTCTGCTTCCCCACCTGAAAAATGGGTATAATAATACTTGTCCACTTTTTTAGGTCTTTTATGCAGTTTGGTTAATCAAGGTTTGTAAAGCAGTTGGGGATCTTCAGGTGAAATGGACTGTAGAAATGCAAAACATTATCATTATTTGGTTTTTAATAAGTCTTATTTACTATCTCTGGAGAGAGCATTGTCCAGTGCCATAGGTCAGACAGACAGGGGCTATGCTCCAGGCTCTCAGAGTGGAGAAAGTGCAGGGGGGTATGTCCTTGGTGCTCCAAGATTGGTTCTGATGAAACACCATCCCCTCTCCTCTATGTAAGAAAATAAAATATAAATTATGGGAATTTGGGGGTGTCTCTCTTTATTTATGCTGTGTCCCTTTTTTAGGACAAGCAAATGTTTTGTAGTAGTTTAGAGAAGTGACTTGGATTGAGGAATCCAGAGTCCTTTTCTCACCACTGCCACAACTGAATGACCTTGAAAAAGTTACTTAGAGCAAATGTTTTAAAAGTGGCATCTGTTCTTGGATACTCTATTTGGAACTCAGTTGGGCCCAGTTTTTCAGAGGGGCTGAGAAACTGTAATTCCCAATGAGTTCTGAGTGCCTTGGCATTTTGGAAAGTAAGGGCTTCGTAAGATCAGAGATAATTTAAAAAATGTATGGCCCATCTGTAAAATGACTGTAATATGCCCTGTCCTCGAAGACGCATGGGCATACTTCATTAAGGCTTGATTTTCATACCCATGCTCACATTGAGTAACTCCTTATTTTTCCAGGAGTCCTATTGATTTCAAAGTGTTGTTGTCTGTTGGTAGTAGATAATATCGACAAGTTGTGTGTGCTATATTTCGCAGCTGTCTTTGCATTTGTTTATTTGGTTTTAGGATATTCTGAAATACCACAGCTTCTCATTACAGCTTAACAAAAGATCAGGAAAATTGTCATGTGTATAATGAAACTGAGTATTATAACCTAGTGAATGAAAGTCTTATCTTAAGGGGGTGATTTCACAGTCCTTTTAATATGCCTGTGGCAATATTACAGCATTTAAAGACTGCTGGATATATCTTGCTATCTCTTTTGCTTGTGTGTAAGTTAAGCTATGACTAGGTCTAATTTAATATATTGGATATTTATAAAACATATTAGCCATGATCTCTAAGAAATCATGAGCGCCAGTACTAAGATTGATGTTAGACTCTGCAGCTAATGATTTAGTTAGGCAATGTAATACATCTTAACTTCTTTACATTTCAGCTGTCTTTTCACTGTCACGCAGCCAAACATTTCCTTCTCTGCTTTCTTAACAGCTGAATGAATGAGTGCTTTCACTTAAAGGTGATCTGCAAAGGAGAGGGGGAGGGCTTTGTGCTTTTTTTTGTTGCTTGCTTGCTTATGTAGACAGATGGTGTTGGATATTTTCATTTGTATACTTTATTCTGCCTGTTTGTTACAGTATATATACAGTTCTGACTGTTTTTTCCCCTAGAAGAAGTTTTGGATGACTGGAGAACTGGTAGGACTATGACAGAATGATATGCAATGAAATCTGTATTAGCTAATGTGTTAGCTGTCTCACTGTAAACAGCAAACAAACAAAACCCTACACTCTTTTTTTGGCAGTAAAGGCATAGCCTTAATCAACTGAAATGGGAAGCAGTCTTTGATCAGACTGTTTAAAGCTCTTTATGTTTTGTTTGTTTTTTGGATAACACCTATTTAGCTGAATAAACCACTGGGTTAAACAAATGTCTTTAAGAGTCAACATGTCATCCCTTCAGTTAAGAACTGTTAAAGTTCATAATCCATATCTGAAACCTTCAATGAGTCCCTCAGCAAAACATGTTGTTTTTGGTATTTCTAATGTCCTGTCTACATTAAGTGAATGCTGGTATTCAGTGACCTGCCAGTGAAGTGTGTCTCTATATCAGGGGCATGAAGTGATATTAATAGAAATTTCCCTACTATAGACAGGGCCTAGGGCGAAAAAAGTGTTTGAAAAGTCTTTTCAGGCTGTCTTTAAATCTCAGATAGAGACTAAAAAGAGGAGACACATTTTTTCTGTTCATTCACACTTGTAAAATAAAACTTTATGGGCCAAATTTTCTCTCATTTGGCCATTAGAGATTATGGGAAACAATACATTATACAACTCAACCAAGGTGGCTTTAGCAAAATCAAGAGAGATTTCCCTATCTGACATACATGCAGTGAGAATATTTGTAACTTCATGTACAGTCAGATATTGCAGCTAATGGTCTCATTGTTTTGCTAATAGAACTCTTAAAATGTTAGTAATTGAAAGTACAGATTAAAAACTCTTCTTCTACCTTCTTTTTTACCACCATTCGATCTCTCCTTCCCCTCTTCTGTTTCCTCTTTCCTTCTTTTCTTTCATTTCCTGTCAGGAAAGTCTGCCTTTCATGGGACAGTTCTGTACAGAGTGGCACAAGCAAAGATTGACAGCTACAGACGCTATAACAGTGAGTGTAATTAAAATTCAAAAGGCAGTTTTAAAGATGACATCTTACTCCTCAATATATGTTTGATTCATCTACACTTGTAAAGTGTGTCACCATTACTCGCTTATGGCTGTACTACCTGTAGATGTGTCTGTGAGCTAACTCTTATTTGCTGCTGACAGATGCCATAATCGTAGTGTATTGAGAAAGTATTCTCATTTTCTCTGTGCATGTGTGTATATATATCTATACAATGTATGTGAGCACGCAACAAGCTGTCAATTGTGTTGGCTTTCGGTCACAGGTATGGAGTGGGGTGCAAAGCCTTTGGTCTGATGATTTCAGCCATGTGAGACTTGTAGGTTTCTGGAGTGTAACCATACTCTCTGAAGTGTGTTGTTGCTTTTACGTTGTTGCATGCAACGATTGTTGAACATATCAAATATATTTTTCTTTCAAGAAAAAAGTGTAAAGGAATTTTAAAGAGAAAACCCTGCATTCTTTAAAAATGAAATAAATTACATTTGTGCACCCATCTTCTCTTGTCCTGTCCATGATTGCAATTACTGACAGCATTATGGCTCTATATAATGTACCATTCAGGAAGAAGGTAAAAGATCTGTCAGTCTAGGCCAGTTTCTAAGCACCAGTCTGCTCATTTCATGATCAGGCTTTTTGCTCCTCTATCCTGGAAGCATGGTGTGCATGATTCATTCCACATGCTTTCCTAATCTTCCTCCTTTCTTTTTCTTCTCCTACTGCAACTCTAGCTCTCAGAATAAGGCAGAAAATATGAAGATGAAAGTCAAAGACAAAGATGGGCAGAGAAGAGAGGAGGAAAGGAAAACGGAAATCCTCTGCTCCTCACAAACTGCTCTCTCATGCAGAACTCCAGCAGCCAGAGATCAAGCATCACCACGACAACCCCCTCGGCTTGTCCACTCTGACTCTCTGACTCTAGGGAAACAAGTGGTCAGTACTTCTGCCCTGCACAGGGAGTGAGGTCTCATGTTTATCTTGGCATGTGCTTCCCTCCAATGCAGCTGTCTGGTCAGGACAGCCTAGCGGTGACAACAATGCTCCCTGGTCTTCATCCTTCCCCACCCTTACTCTGCCCCTCCACTTAGCTGTGGGTTGCTGCTCTCCTGCCTCCCAGAGACTTTGGACCAGGTACGTCCTGTATCAGTGGACACTCCCTCTTACGCTCTGAGTCTGCCAGGGCAGTAGGCCCCTGCTCTGCTGCCTCTCATCCACCACAGTTTGTTTTTTAGTGACTGGAGCTTTTACCGTTCTCCCTTCTTCCTGGTTCAATGCAGCTGCTGGTGCTCAGCTCCCAAAAGAGGGTGCTGTCTCCTCAGCCGCGGCTTCATAGGCTGTCTGTTTGCAGGCATTCATTTCTTTTTGTGGCTCCTCTTTCCCATTCATGTTTCAAACACGCTCTCAGCCCAGCTGGAACAATCCACTTGGTCTGTGGTTTCTCTGCCTTCTTCCCTGGTGGTCCTTCTCTGGTACTTAGTTGTGAGGCCCTCTGTGTTCTTTCAGATTCTTCCCACGCAACTTCCTATCTCTGTGATACTGCTTTTGACAATGCTAGACTTACAGGCAGATCCATGGCCTCTGTGGCTATCTGTGTGTGGATTTGAAGCTAGAAAGCTGAGAAGAGGTTCCTACAGATAAGCCTCTTTGGACAGGTTTGAAACAAGGCAAGAATCTGGTCTCCCAAGTGCTTTCAGAGATGCCCTCTCGTGATCCGGTGCCCAAAGGGGGTATTTTATCACTCTTCGTCCTATTTCTCTAAGCAGCTCATCTTGCAGACAAGACTCCTTCTCTATACTGACTTTTACTTTCTCTCTTCCAGAGCGGCCCTACTGAGGCTGTGCTAAACCTGCCTCCTCTCATATCCTACCCAATGGTTTTTGGTTTTAGACAAAGTGTTCTTTTGATTCTTCAGGTGCTCAGTCCTCCATTTTGGACACCTCCACAAAGACATTTTCATTTAAGAAAGCCTATTTAATTGTAGTCATGATAGCCCACGGAATGAAGGATTTGAGTTTTATTATTTCTTCTCTCCTGTTCCTGAAATCTTACTTGAAAATAGGACAGTTCTTTGACTTCTCCATGAGTTAATTTCAAAAGTAAATTCACATGTATATATTAAGGAACTCACTGTTCTTCCTAAAGCATGTCTTGATTGTCTACTTTCACAGCAGAGGAAACTTCACTCCCAGGCCTTCAAACAAGCTCAGAAGTTTTTACCTCTCCATTGTATTCAAGGTTTTATGAAAATCAAGAGGAGTTCATTTTGTTTTGAAAGTCATAATAAAAGGACATTAATATAGTGGATTAAAAATTGTTTTCTGTTAGCCTATGACCATGCTAAATGACCATGTCCTAAAATTGTTAAATTCCATTCAGTTAGGGTCCAGCAGCTCTTTCTGAGCACCAAGGACTGAGACACTGCCACTGAAATTTGTAAGATCATCTCCTTGCATTTACGTTCAGCATTATCCTTGGACCTCTCCTCATCTGCTGACATCACTTTTTGGCCATTAGGTATGGCAGGCTCCACTATACAGTAAGCCAAAATGTAGCATGCTGGGGAAATTGCTTCTGAGTAGGGTGGTTTGAAGAGGGATATACGACAAAGGAAAATTACTCACCAGTAATTTTGTTTATCGCAGTCCTCTCTTCTCCCATCCTACACTTCTCCCATGCCTCCTCAGAGAATTCTAGTTGGAATTGTTTTATTTTGTCTTAATTTCTCCCTCTCTCTCTTTTCCTTTCTTTTCATCTGGAAGTGCTGTAACTGAAGGAAGTAGGCAGATTGGCGCATATTTAATGCCTTGATTGACAAATATTTTGCCTTGATAGGTGGAGCCATAATGCTGACAGTAATAGCTGCTGTTTAGTGTTATGGAAGAAGACAGGATTGCTACAAACAGAATTACCAGTGAGTAATTTTTCTTTTGTGCTTTCTACTCTTCCACCAGTTTAGACCTTTTTTTTTTTTCCTTTTAAAAATATTTTCTAGTCCTTGAGTAACTGTTGCTGGTCAGTGTTCAAAGAAAGCAATACATGATTCATTACCTATTTATAATATGAATACTGTTGAAATATCTCATCATATGAACAAAGTTAATTCACACAGTTTTTAAAACATCATGAATTTTAGCAAATTTAAGGAGAGGTTTAAACTTTTCCATTTCTCTCCAATGTCTCTTAACTTGCTTACAGTATTTGCTTTCTAAAGAGAAAATATAACTAATACACAGATGCTACAGTGTAAAGTAACATTTGAGGAAACAACAGTGCGAACATTTCGTGAGGCACAATTTTCCTGAATAAGAATTAGCATACTGAGAAATGTTGCCTGGAAAACAAATGTGCAGATGGAGAAAGGGAAAAAAACAGTGGTGGAGAGGGAGAAATGCATCAGATCCTTCCAAAGATTCAAGAACCCACCCGCAGAGAATGTTTTATCAGGCTTATAATAGACAATTTTTCTCTGGCTGTCAGGAAGAAATACTGTTTGATTGTGATTGTTACAAGTCCCTTCATGTAGTGTAAGCAATGTGTTTCTGCAGCCACTCAGAACGAGGGGGATAAATATAATTCAGAAATCAAGAAGGCACCAGACAGAAGCACAGTAAAACCAGTCTAAAATTAAATTGTGAGAATACTCTGTGACCGTTTATGGGGAATGGAAAAAAGGCACCAGCTTCAATATTGATGGCTCAGAATTCATGCTAAAGAGAATTCAAAGAGAGTTGTGCTCACACTGCACGTCTAATGCATGCTGCTCCATGGTGCAGGAAACCACTCCCCTTTACCCGGCATGATTTCTTGCTAAGGCATAAAGAATTTGGGGCTGCTTGTCACATAGCAAGAATCATTGTGCTAAGGAAAATGAACATGCTGAAAGGAAATGACAATGTTTGGATTACAGAATTACATCTCCTGAAGGAATATATCTGATGATAAATAAATAAATAAATAAATGAGTAATGCAGAGGATAGTCTAAATTTGCAATTTGTATGCACTATATACTGCAGCAGAAGCATTTTTAATTACTGTTTTACCCTGATTATAAAGCATGTGTTTGTTTTTCAAAATGTGCATTCATAATCATAACATTGTTCTGAACCAATATTTTAAATCAGTTTTACGTAAACTGCTTTTCCTTTGTCTTTAATACTACTTTGAGGTAGTATGAACCTAGCATCAGGGAACACAGGATATTCACAGAAAACAAGGCCAGAGATGAGTGCTGGGTGCGCACAAAAACAAAATAAATCATGGGTGTGTGTGTGTGCGCTCTCCTGCTTGCCACTGGGAAGGAAGGACCCTTCCTGCTTCATTTCTTGACAAGATAATCATTTGGCTGTCACCATGGAACCACCCATCCCATGAGAATTCACCAGCCAAGACTTCCACAATCCCATGCTGTCAATCTCTACTAGAGGGGAAGAGTATACTTCTCCCCTCTCTTCCTTTCTTCCTTAAAATCAAAGTGGGGGAGAGAAACAAGTTCCATTTACACAGTTCTCCCTTTATCCCATTAAACACAGCTGACAGCATTTCTCTCTGGATGCCACACCAAATTAGGAAAATCTCTTAGCTGTCTCAGGTGTTTGCGTCTGAACAGCTGACCTTTGTATTACTTGGTCTGGTAAAGCTTAGAGGGCATCAGGGAGGCAGGGCGGAAACATTGGCTACTGGCTATTCTGCCAGTTACGTTTAGGGATTTTGCCAATACCATGAAATAAAGAGTAGCAGTACAGAACAAAGAATAAAAATGAAATTGCTAAACAATACATTAAAAGAGAATTTTCTTTGAAGCTTGAAAATGTTTTTTCTTTTTCTTTTTGGCCTTTTCACTTATTTACATTTAGAAACAATTATTTTTCCTGTGTTTTGAATAGAGTTAAAACAAAAATAAACAGCTGTGATAAAATTAACATTTTGAGCTTATCAAGTCTGAATATATCTTTGTGTTCCAGAATCCTGGACTGATGCCGCACAACTCTGGGTATATTGTTTGTTAGTGAATTAAATCTGATGGTCCTTCTAATCCCCATTTGTGCTAATCTCAAAACCACTATAGTTTGGAACAATTTGGAGAGTTTGCTCTGGGGAGACCTCAGACAAATAGCAAGAGTGTTATAGGTCAAGTCTTGAAATGGCTTGACACAGCTGTGGTTTTCTGAGAAAGGATTAGGTCTGAGCTGCCTCTGGAGATAGTGTTGTTAAACTCTTACCTGCATGAATACTAAATTACCTAACACATTTACTGTGTAAATGAAATAAATAGCAGACAATACTAGGGCTATGAACATGTTTATACCATTTTATGTATGTCTGCGGTCCCCTACCTTCTCATAGATAATAGACAAAAGTCTAGCTTCCTAGAGTCAGGTTTGGGAAATTTAACTTCTTGCTGCTACTCCTCTCCCAGCTTCAACAGTTTAATGTTAATAGTGGGCAGAACCAAAGCTATTAGTCACTGTCAGAAGGAGAATGCCCTGCCTCCTGACGCTCTCTTCAATATTTTAGCCAGCCCTCCCTGTAGCAGAGCTTTTCTGAGGAAAATGCCAAACTTTATTTCAGATTTTTAGACTAACAATTCAGTTCCATAATGTGTTTGTCTATTTGCCAGCTGTGTCCCAAGGCTGCATTTGATTTTTTGGGGAGATTGTCCCCTTAGTTCTGCTTCCCCTTCTGAGATGTTGGCAGCAGCTGGTGCACCTATGGGCTTCAGGGAGAGAGCCAGGCAAAGAAAAGTCAGAAGCAAAAGGAAAGGCCTGTGTCTCCTGCTCCTCCCTTATTGAAAATAAAGTAGCTATTTTCCCTGGTGGTCAGGGACTCAGTGTTTCTAACTGGGGGAGATTTTTACTTGTGGCCACATAATAATCAAAAAATTCAACTGACAGTCCTGACTCTGGACACACATTATAGAAGCAAGTACAAATCATATGGCAACTTGAAGCACAACAGGAAAGAATACTTTTTTGTCTGGCAGCTAGAACAAGAGTAGGGTAGGGTCTGTAGTTGCCCTACCTTGCCCCAGAGCTATCTGAAGGTCTCCCAACCAGCCCTTTCTGGAGATAGACCCCTGAGTAGTGCCAGGTTCTCTCAATTTTGAAGCAATAGAGTTACCTGTAGCTTTGATCAAATATGGTCACTGGATAATGTCCATGGGAGTACCCTAGGGAGCTGTGCAAAAATTACAAGAACAGCTTTGTTCCATTTCCAGTCTCAGCAACACATTCCAATCTCAGCCACTAAATGAATGAAATCATCCATCACCTACTTCATATTGGAGGGTTGCAACTGGTTCACCTTTTTGTTTCTAGCCTCAGAGAATTGGGGACAAAGAGTCTGAAACATTTGAATAAATTCTTAATGCAGGTTTGTCTTCAAAGCATTCCCATTTAACCATCTTTAGATAATACTTATGATTTGCAGATGAATGGCAGCCTTTTATTTTTTTCCCAATTTCAGTCATTACCATTTGATGTTCCATGTGCTCCCAGAGTGTCTCTCCAGCATTATGGTAGAAATAATATTGGCTTTAGGGAAGAAGGAAATTCACTTATCACTTCCCAGACCATTTTTCTGATCTGGATTCTGTACAGAGAAAAGCTGAATCAATCACACAGAGTGACACAGTTCCTGGAGTATCTTGGATTCGGGACAAACACATTGTGCCTGGAAAGTCAATAACAGACCTCGGATGAGGAGGAATACTATCAGATACAGGGTCTCATCTCAGAAAAATGTTACAGAAGATGAAGATTGCCCCTAATGGAAAACAAGTGGTGTCACAGAAACAAAAATCCAGTTTTTATCAGAGCCTATTGGGAATTCTGATCTCATACAGAGGCATGTTCAATGAGTTCATATGATACCTATATCCAGTAATTCTGGGTACTGCCACTGCATCTTACTCTATCTTATCCATTGGCAAAGATCTAGCTCCAATTGTATGTTATCTGCTCTGATAACTAGTACATTTAGAGAATCAGATTATTTTTATTATTTTTAAGGGACCTTCCTAATTCAGTTCAGGGAATGGGCACCAGAAAAGGAAGGCACAGCATCCACCAGCTGGAATACAATAATTAATTGAGGTCTCAGAGCATGGCTACTTCCATGAACAACAGACCTGTTCTAGTGACGGCAGTGAGTGTGTCCAATAGGGTTTCATAATGACTAGAAAGAACACATTCAGCCCTAACCCAGAGAGAAATTTGCTTGTTCTTGGCAGAGTGAAGTTTCCTGTCTCTAAGTGCACTGCCCACCAAAGGGGAGATGAACACCAAGACTTACATGGCAGAAGTTGGATTATCAGAGTGGCTCTGTCACAAGGTGGCTGACCCCTTTCAGTGAAGCAGGTCCAGCTCCCCTGTGCTAGAACAGGTGCTCCCAGTTGGTCAATTAAGAGGGTGGAGCAGCATCTGGGGCTGTGAAGATCCAGGCTGTCAGTAAGGAAGCAGGAGCAACAGGAAGTTCCCTGGGAGTGGTTTCTACAGTGCCAAGAGGGAAGGCAATGGGAACCGAAGGGGGGCAGCTTCCAGGGAGAAAGCTGGGAGGCAGTGCTCTGTGAAAAGAGCAAGAAAGAATCCTGCAGTAGGCCCTGAAGCAGGAAAAATTGAGAGGCAAAGGGGAAGCCCCCCTAGGTGCTACAATCCAGGGTTCACCAATGAACTATTTTTATTTTGCCTATGTTTGGAACATAAAACTGAGCTTGGAAAGAGACTCTGGGTATGGCAGTGGGTCCTTTAAGGCCTGGGGACAAGGCCTTATCAGCTTCTAAACCCAAGAATATCTCACACATCATCAGTTTGGTCAGCTGGTGATCAGCTGCTTTGCTGGAAACAGTAAATAAAGTGCCTCTCTGCGTGACATCACTCACTACCTCCCCCCCTGCATCCACACACAAAGTCCTTGCTTTGCTTTCTCGCCTTTTCCACAGCTTCCCAGGACAATAGAGAAGATAAGAACAAGAGCTTCTGCAGTTTCCACAGTATGCATCCGATGAAGTGAGCTGTAGCTCACGAAAGCTTATGCTCAGATAAATTGGTTAGTCTCTAAGGTGCCACAAGTCCTCCTTTTCTTTTTGTGAATACAGACTAACACGGCTGCTACTCTGAAAGTAGTGACACTGTTTATGCCTTTCTGGCTGAAGAGAGTTTGGCTCTCCAGGTTGATTAACCTAGCAGTGGATTTTGGGAAGTGTCCTTCTCACAAAGGACATTTGCTGTTGCAAGACCAGTCCTCCATCTGACCAGACAGCTGCAAAATGAATAGCTGAAGGAAGTGATTTTTGCTCCCAAGGACCTCAAGCAAGAGAAGTCAGCAAATAAAACTTACTTTGCGAGCTGGTGCAAAGCTTAACTATCCTGTTAAATCAGTGAAACATAACCTCAAGTTCCTCCAGGAGGACCTTAATATGGGAATATGAGTGTCCCACAAACAGGTCAGGTCTCTGTAGTATAATGTTAGCAGCATGTTCAAGAAAAGGAAACTTTGTATATATCCCAACATTTAATGTTTCCTTAGGGCGGCAACCTTATTCCAACCTCACAAGGTCATAGAGTATAACCTTGTAACCTCATCCTGCTCCTTACCTCACTACCCAAATGGAACCTCTGCAGCAAGCGTCACCATATTTCCTATCCATTAGAGCAGGCCTCCCAGTGGGTACTATCTCCAATCAGATGAGCGTTTTTTAATTTGAAATTTGGGGCTTTCTATGAGACCCAGTATTGTACTTAAATTTCAGCCCAGTAGTCCTCACAATTGTCATAGCATTCATTCCTTAAGTAAACTCAAGAAATAGCCCTGCTTTAGTTATGCATCACCATCCAATCCTTAGGAGAACTGGCAATCTCAGGGCAGAATAATCATATCTCCTGTAATAAAATGTGCTAGTCTGCCATTCATTCACCATATTAGTCATCCAGTGTCAGCTAATGCCATTTCCTTTGTTTTGGAAGAAGTCTCCTCCGTGCCTTGGTACCCAGGGGAAGATGGAGGAGATATATAATCTACTTGGTTTTGGATGTCTATATTTAAGAGATGATCTTGCTTCCTATCCTGGCGGCACCCTACTATGAAAACCCATTTTAATTAGCACTAAGAAAAATGGGAAAATTTATCTATGCTTTCCTAAAAATTTCCTTTCTTTAAGTATTAAGGTCCACATATCCAGCTGCCCTGAAGACAAATGGTCATTCAGAATAGAGATGGAAATCGACATAAAAGGATTTGGGTTTATTGTCATTAGGCAGAATTTACCATGATCTGCAATAGGATACTTCATTGTGTTTTTTCTCAAAGTTTATTTAACGTGATATGTAATTTAAGAAAGTAGATTTGAGTTATCCTGGCTGTGGAAGTTTCCTCAACTGGAGAGAACTTCAAGAGGCAGGGCACTCTAGTCTGTTCTCTAATGGTTTTTATACCACACTCATCATCCTAGTATCTGAGTGTCCTCCAGTAATGCAGTTAGCAATGTGCTTACACAGCTGTCATGTGTGTTCTCGTATTCTCTCCCCAGAGGGAGAAGTGTGTGCAGTGGAGTGTCTAGGTTTGGTAAGGCATTTTTTTAAATATCAGTGTACCCGTTGCTATGTGTTTATGTAAGAGAAGGCAAGGTGAAAGAAATGTGCCTTGCATTTGGAGCAGAAAGTGGTGGTGTTTGTGTTGGTCCTTAATTCCTGGGAGAGATCACTCCACAGTCTCGGAACATCCCCGGAGAATGTTCTGTCTCCCACACAGATGAGCTTTACTCTTATTGTTGAGAGTTCTGTTGTGCCAGAGTGTAGTTGTCAAACACTCTTCACCCCAGAGCTTTGTAGATGATCTTTTAGATACCCTGAGCCCAGGCCAGGGAGTGATTTGAAGATAAAGGCTGCAACCTTGAACTTGATTAGAAATTCAAAGGGAAGCCAGTGGAGAGAGTGGAGGACAGGTTTGATAAGTTCATGGTAGCCTGTGTTGCTGAGGAGATGCGCTGCAGCATTCTGTGCCAGTGGATTTTCCGAAGTGCTGAAGGCTTCATGCCCATTGCTGTAGTCCATCTGAGAGGTGACAAAGGCCAGGTGTTCATCCACCAGGATGGGATGGAGTTTCCTAGCCAAGCAGAGATGGAAAGCATTACATGCAGATGCTGCTATGTGAGAGCTCAGTGTTAGCGAAGAATCCAAGAGTACTCCTAAGCTATGGACTGAATTGACCAATTATGGGTGTCTATCTTCTACCAATAGAAACCACACTGAGGCTCCAAGCTCTTCAAAATACTCTCCTCTGCGCACCAGCATCATCGCTGTCTTGCTCAGGTTCAGCTTCAGCCAGCTCTTCTTTATCCAAGAGCTGCTTTCATCCAAGTACTGGGCTGTCTTGATGGTAGTTGTGTGGTTGTATGTGGTAAAGGATAGATAGTGTGGTGTGTCATCTGCATACGCTGACACTTCCCTCCTGATAGTTCTGGTTCTGCCCTTGAACTGCACGCAGACTGAATTTAAAATACTCATTGTATATGCTCAAATAAATGTGTTAGTCTCTAAGGTGCCACAAGTACTCCTTTTCTTTTTGTAATAGAACTGTGGACCTTATTACTTGAAGTAAGGAAATTTTCAGGTAAGTTTGGATTTTCCTGTTCATTGAGAGTAGTAAAGCAAATTGGAATGTCAATTTTGATTTATTATATTCCTAGAGGAGGGTGTGCATGTGTGCTTTTCTTACAAGGCTGTCTAATCTACAGAGAAATGTAATTCTTCAGCAGGGATAATATTATGCCACTTATTTGATTGCAAATTTGTTTAAACAGCTTTTAGCTTTGTGTTTCCCTTTTAGGTAATGTATCTTTAGATACTAATTGCAAAATTGGTTTGACATGAGTCATACATATACAGTATAGTATATCTGGTCTGACTCCTGAATTTTAAGTGCCATAAGTATGATAGCTGAACTAGAACTGAAATTAATTCTAATTTCTTGGACTCTCTTTTGAGTGAACTGTGTCTAGGGAAAAAGGATATTTAGGTGTATAGCAGTGGCCTTCTTCAGGGATAATATTTTGATATTGGAAGAGTGTGTGTGTTGTGGATTGGGAGAAGTTCTAAGACGTATGTGAAAATGATGAAATAAAAAAACCCTAGAATGAGTACTTGGCACAAAGAAAGGACATCCACTTTACCTATGCGTTGGGGGTGGGAGGAGCTGCTATTTGCTTTGACCACCATTCTCTGTTTTTAAAATATTGTCAAGCTCCATATCTAACGTTTCTTCCCCTCACCCCCTTTTTTGGCAGGTTTAAGAGATGCTACAGGCTCTGAGAGTGATGGTGGTGACTCAAGCAGCACAAAATCAGAAGGAGCCAATGGAGCAGCAGCAATCCAACCCAAAAAGGTCAAGGGGATTGGTTTTGGAGATATCTTCAAAGACAAACCAATAAAGCTACGGCCAAGGTCAATAGAAGTAGAAAATGACTTTCCACCAGTAGAAAAGGTACATATTGTAACTTAATTCTGTCGTTGTTGTCATTGGAATCCTTCAAATGAGCATGACTTCTGTCCGCAAAGTACTCAACTTTATGATAAGGTAGAACTGACAGCTTTATGGTTTCTTTCCTATTCCTTACTTTGACTGACTCCTTTTGTCACCTGTTGTGCCAAGTGCAGGAAAATAGATTCCTGTGACGTTGATAATAACTCGTCTACTTAATTGCCTGGAAGAATGTTATTTCAGTGAAGGTTTTATTCCTGTGTTCACACCTCCACCCACTGGTCTTTGTTCTAAATAACTACCAGTGCAGGGAACAAGACTGACGAGTCTGTATTAGAGCTGTGGTTACCCACATGACAATACAAATAATAATAATAATGCCCAGTTCTTATGTAAAGTAACATGGCAGCATAAAATCACTGTACCATCAGGCTGCCAAAAAGGAAACTTCAAAAAGTACCTACAGAATTTAACTTTTAACTTAGTGCTTTGGATATTCATTTAAAAAAATGCATTGTGCAAACTACCATACTTTTTGTAGGTGACCTGCAGAGGGTGGAAATTGTTTTATGCTTTTCTTTTGTTTGTGTGACACATAGAGAAGATCCCAATTAACACTTTGAGGGGGAACTCTCTTTGTTAAAAGAAAAGGAGTACTTGTGGCACCTTAGAGACTAACAAATTTATTTGAGCATAAGCTTTCGTGAGCTACTGCTCATTTCATCGGATGCATGCAATGGAAAATAGAGTAGGGAGATTTTATATACACAGAGAACATGAAACAATGGGTGTTACCATACATACTGTAATGAGAGTGATCAAGGTAAGGTGAGCTATTACCAGCAGGAGAGAAAAAAAACAACCTTTTGTAGTGATAATAAAATAGAAAATAACAGAACGCCACTGGCTGTCGCCTTCAGCCGCCAACTAAAACCTCTCCAGTGCATCATCAAGGGTCTACAACCTATCCTGAAGGACGACCCATCACTCTCACAGATCTTGGGAGACAGGCCAGTCCTTGCTTACAGACAGCCCCCCAACCTGAAGCAAATACTCACCAGCAACCACACACCACACAACAAAAACACTAACCCAGGAACCTTTCCTGGCAACAAAGCCAGTTGCCAACTGTGTCCACACATCTATTCAGGGGACACCGTCACAGGGCCTAATCACATCAGCCACACTATCAGAGGCTTGTTCACCTGCACATCTATCAATGTGACATATGCCATCATGTGCCAGCAATGCCCCTCTGCCATGTACATTGGCCTAACCGGACAGTCTCTACGTAAAAGAATAAATGGACACAAATCAGACTTCAAGAATTATAACTTTCAAAAACCAGTCGGAAAACACTTCAGTCTTTCTGGTCACTCGATTACAGACCTAAAAGTGGCAATATTACAACAAAAAAACTTCAAAAACAGACTCCGAGAGACTGCTGAATTGGAATTAATTTGCAAACTGGACACCATTAAATTAGGCTTGAATAAAGACTGGGAGTGGATGTGTCATTACACAAAGTAAAACTATTTCCCCATGTTTATTTTCCCCCCTACTGTTCCTCACACGTTCTTATCAACTGCTGGAAATGGCCCACCTTGATTATCACTACAAAAGGTTTTTTTTTTTTTTTCCTCTCCTGCTGGTAATAGCTCGCCTTACCTGATCACTCTCATTACAGTGTGTATGGTAACACCCACTGTTTCATGTTCTCTGTGTATATAAAATCCCCGTACTGTATTTTCCACTGCATGCATCCAATGAAGTGAGCTGTAGCTCATGAAAGCTTATGCTCAAATAAATTGGTTAGTCTCTAAGGTGCCACAAGTACTCCTTTTCTTTTTGCGGATACAGACTAACACAGATGCTACTCTGAAACCTCTCTTTTTGTTAAAGATTCAAACACCACCTTCACCCTTTCAGTTGAGCCCTCAGAGAGGTCCATTCATTCTCTAATCTCCAAGGAGAACCAGAGACACAAGAAGACAAGACTTAATGTTTCTACTACGCAGGGGGGAAAAAGCTTTTTAGCTTTTTTTCATGCCTTCTGTATGTAACGAAGTATGTACCATAGTGAAAAAGGCACAAAATCCTTCCCCTCACCTTTATAAGCAATTATATTTATCTCGTGTGTGGATAATCTGATCAGTGAGGTTTTGATAGACATATGCATGCTTGGAATTCTGCTTATCTTTGGTAAAATTCAAATTAGGGTCTTCTGCAAGGTAAACATTTATATGTGCTGCTTTAAAATGTTGAAAGAGATTGTTACTACCACCAGAACGGGATAATGAAAGGTTTTTATTTTGTTTTTTTCTTTTTAACTTGATAGTGTGATAGCTGTTTAGGACTGGATTTGTGTAGGCCCCAATTCAAGAAAGCATCTTTCTTCAGGAATACACTTGTAGTCAATAGGATTTAAGCTTCTGCTTAAAATGAAGCATGTAGTTATGTGCTGTCCTGGTCTAGGGCCATAAACTTTTCCTATTACATTAGAAAATGTCTCTTTTTGGTAGTTCATTTCCAGCAGGTATATAGGTAAAGAAAACAAATACAGTGCATGCAGATATTCTGATGAGCTAGATGCACAGTCGGTATTTGCATGTTATAAATAGTGTTTGTTTATGATTACTATATACACATTCACCTGTGAATGTGCACATATGGACCTTAACCAGAACTGTAGAGGTATTCAATTATCCACGTCTGATTCAGATGGCTTGGAATTGACAGACTCCAGTGCTCTGCAAATACCATATGACTAGGCTTGGGAGAATTCGATTTTTATCAGTGAATGTTGGTACACTTTGATTTCTGTGCACACACAAACCAACAAAAAAGTATTTCCATCAGTGATATAATTGAAATGTACAGATTGGTAAAGTAAAAAAAATGCTGCTTGAGAACTTTTTTATTTAAGGATATTTACTTTGCATATTTTGACATGTGATGTTGTCAATTTATGTTTTAATGGTTAGAAAGCTTTTTTTATCTCAGTGTCTACGGTCATTAAATAATTGTCTGACATCCTCCAATGTTCCACAACTGAGAAAATTTAAAAATAAAAAGCTTAAAAATAAACTTTGATATTGTCCTTCAAAATTATATTTAAAAAATTGAATTCTGCCAAGCCTATGGTAGTTTTTGGTAAAGATACAGAATTTTTTGGTAAATGGGCTCTGTATTAAATAATAAATTAAATTAAATGTAGACCCATTCACTTTTTAGTTACTCATCTAATATAGTTAAATTTGAGGTGTCCATCTGGTAGATATTAAATGGTTTTTGTGAAATGAGAGGAGGTCTTAGTCCACTTTTTACTGGGCAGGAAGTATCATTATCCCTGTTTTGCAGATGGGGAACTGAAAAGTGGTTTGTTTAAGGTCAGACAGGAGGTCTGCGACATAGCCAGGAATTTAATCCAAAATCCTTAGTCTTAGCCTGGTGTCTTAATTACAAGACCACCCTTCTTCTGTATTCACATTTTCCTTAAAGAATATTTTTAATGGAATGTGATTACATCATATTTGCAGTTAGAAAACTTTATTTCCTGTATTTAGTAACTTCTCAGGCTGCAAGTAGGAAATGCTTGCATAACACTTACCATACTCACCCCACATTTAACAGCTAGAGCAGTGGTTCTCGGGAGGCCTTCCGGAGTGGTACATCCACTCATCTAGGTAGTTGCCTAGTTTTACACTAAAACATTACATTACATTAAAAGCACTAGCGAAATCAGTACAAACTAAAATTTCATACAGACAATGACTGGTTTATACTGCTCTATATACGACACACTGAAATTTAAGTACAATATTTATATTCCAATTAATTTATTTTATAATTATATGGTAAAAATGAGAAAGTAAGCAATTTTTTCAGTAATAGTGTGCTGTGACACTTTTATATTTTTATGTCTGATTTTGTAAGCAAGTAGTTTTTAAGTGAGGTGAAACTTGGGAATACGTAAGACAACTCAGACTCCTGAAAGGGGTACAGTAAAAAAGGTTGAGAGCCACTGAGCTTAGAGAGCCACTCAATCAAATGGAGTCTAAGAATGACACAAAATTATCAATAAAATATATTGCCTCACCCCCCCTTGTCTTCCACAAAATAATCATATGATGTTATTACAATATTTGCCTGATCATGGCACACGTTTATTATACGTTGACACAAACGTGATCCCCTCTCTCTCTCATATATATCCTCTTGGCAGTTCCTCCTCCTCTTCCCTTTCCACCCTCATCTTCCTGTAGACCTCATGCTGGCTGTTGGGAGGAAGAGGAACTCCATTTTTGCTTGTTGTGGAGGAAGGGAATACCAGTTGCTCCTGTTTCTTTATTCTTCTGTGTGATAAAGGGTAACTGAACAGCAGCATAGGAGTTGCTGAGTTTGCTCAGTGCTCCCTGTGCTGCACAATGTATTAGGCAGATGGTTCTGTGACTGGCATTCTTGTGCGTCTCTTCTTGAGATCCAGCTAAACTGAGTGGATCACTAATCAGTCATCTACGCAGTGAGAGCTGCATGTAGAACCATAAAGAGCAATGTATAGAGAATTGCTGTTTTAAAGAACTTATATGTTTTGGTTGGCGGACAGGCTGCTTTGGTTTTTAGTTCCTTTAAGACTCTTGTATTTATTAAGTTTCTTCTTAAACACCATTATTTCTGATAGTCCCCATTTTAGATGATCAGGGTGAACTGTCTCCACTCATCTCTTTTGTGAAGACAGAAGGAAAGGGAGAATTCACTTCACATTAGTTGCTCTTTATCCCTTTGCCACCCTTCTCCCCTGCTGCACTTTCCCAGGTATGACATTAGAACTAAAAGCAGTTACAGAGTTGAATGCTAAAAATAGTTAGAACCAAAGCTCAAAATAAGGGACATGAGAAGAATAGTAGCATATATTGTTTTGTAGCCTAGGGACATGATAGTGTAGCCACTCCATGCATGAAACGCCCACATCATGAGGTCCCTCGCTTTTGTACCTCTGTAGCTCTTCTGACACTAAACTACTCATTCTGGTCCATTTCTTTACCATTCTTTGCCTCCTCATCTCTAATCTACCATGAGATAATTAACTGAATATAAAACTGCCATTTTAAGTGATGAACATTGTTCATTGGTGCTTCAGTGGTAAAGTGTTAACAATGTAGGATTAATTTTTTTTTTGCAAAGATATCATTTGAAAATTATGAAGAGCACTTTGAAATTGTAAAATGTAACGCACAAAATTCTCAAGAATATTATTTATCCTTTTTGCTATAAATAATTTACAGCAGTAAAAGCTAATTAATGACACCAGGTCTTCATGAGATAGGTAAAACACAGCTAGCTCTCAGATGAAGGACAGTTTAGATCTATACCTGAATGAGATTGTGAAACCATAATCTCATGCAGGAAAACAGGTACAAAGGGAATGGAGCAGGAAGTGGAAAACTGAGTTTAATAGAGAGGAACAAATTTGATAAACCAGACTGGCAGTGAGTCTCTTGAAGAGTGATGCGTCAGTGAGCAGTGTCTCTTTTCATCTTCCATATTCCTTCCCCAAACGTGTCTGTGATATCACGATTTCACTCTGGATTGTAAAATGTTCAAGCTACTCTCTGGTAAACGGGAATAATCCAGCTGTCAGCGAAATGGCTTTGCCCTGGGTTTTAACAGAGATCATGTAGCTGTATAAGTGGCATTTAAAAAAAATGAGTACCATACAACAATGCTCTGTGTCACTTAAGATCGTTATTTTTAAAAACTGTTATTGCAGTATAAATGACATAAATATAGGATGTTTTAACATTGCCTACACCACAGTGCCTTGCACATACATCACATACCAAAGTGAAGGAAAGCATTGTCCATATGGAGGAAACAGTTGATTTTAGATTCCTTTTGCCTACTTGAGCTACTTGAAAACTGCATGAGATCTACTGGTGAAAAGACTATATAACAGCTAGGTGATGTTAGTAGCAATACTATGGAGAGTCTGGTTTTGATTCCTGGTTGGGAGCCATGGACTTCTGCTTTGGTGGTGTACCCTGAAAAACAAAATCTATGAAATCTCAAAATGTTTCGGCCTGGAAACAAAAAAGTAGAAGCATTTCGGGATGGATCACTCCCAAGAAATCACCGTGCTTTATTTAGGCAAAAGTGAAGCTGATTTCCATATCGCTGAGTTTCAGAGATTTTCTGTGGAGACATGAATTAATGTGATAGTGAATTTCTAGAAAGAGGCAGCTGCTCTGCTTCTCTCCATTCCCCACAGGTTTCAACTCCAGTACAATGAACATGCTTTGATAAATACCAGCGCTCCTTGGTATGTATCTAAAATGTAGAATGATTTTACTTTCTATCTGATGAGCTCCCAGATAACTGGCTGACAGTGTGATACAACACAACATGTAAAATAGCAGTAAAACCTACTTTAAATAAACTCTAATAACTAATATAGTGATCATAAGCAAAGTTGGTTCCTGAGACTTTGTCTACATCAAAGAAACAACTGTATTATTTTTTCCTAGCAAGATCCTAGGGTGATTTACCTGATCATTGCAGACAAGGATGAACTGTTACAACTTTGTAAAATCCTACATTCGAAACTCAGTGCTTTCAAACGCTTGTTTTGGCACTTGTGGCAGTTTATAAACCATATTGTGAAATTTCTAGCATCTAGATTTACTTGAAATGAGTTTTTCTTTTCTGTTTCTATTTTGTTTGCTTGTGTTTGAGAATTTAACCTTGATGCTGGTGATCCTTAATTATACATTGGAACTGTTTGTTTTGGGGGTAGGGGGTGGGGGTTGGTAGCCTTTTTAAAGCTCAGGAAGGTTTTAATGAGCAAACATTTGGTACTCTTTGCATGCATGAACATGGGAAGTAAAGATAGCAAATAGCTTGGCACAAATAATAAAATAACGAGTCTAATTCAGCTTTAATGTTGCATATGTAACCTTCATATTCATTGAGGTATTAAGGAGATTTCTGATTAAATAATTTTCATGTTACGTAAAGCAAACTGAACTGCATCAAGCAACTGAAATGAGACTTTGTACAGTCATAATTTTCTATCAGTTTGAATTAATCAATGGATTTTTTTTTCTGAATCTGTAAATTTGGCTTTTTTAAAAATATCTTTAGCAGAGGATTTTAAAAAATACAATTGATTGTGGTTTATATAATTAAAATGTGTTTTAGGCTTTTTTAAAAAAGAACCCCAACTTTATATTCTGTACAACTGAAAAGGATATATTTCATTATGAGTTTAAAAGAATTTGTTCAGTGGAAGTTTGAAATTAACATCTTCTTCAGGAAGTGGTTTTGATGACTCAGGTTGCATACTGCCATCTGAGCCATTACCAAACCTGTTCCACAGCGTGGTGCTAGGGTGGTTACTGTGCTTATAGAGATGCTGTCAAAGAGTCAGAGGGTTTGTCTCCCACATGAGAGGTAAAACCAACCTTGTGATCATTTCTGGTCATTAAAAAAGTACTGTGGCACATTTCCCAGCAGTAGGTACGTCTGCTTCGCTGTCCTGACTAGATAATTTATGATATTCTTTCAAAATTCCTGTTTTCATTTGTTAAGGTATTTTGTTTCATGTCCTTATGCCTAAATTTTGTTGTTTTGGTATTGATGGTGGAATTTTGCAGAATGTTTTGAAGCTTGGTAAACACACGGTATAGCTCAAATAAAAGAGAGAGGTATGGCCTCCTCTGATTTATTCTTTGGTATCCATATTATTGTTTTCCATTTCCGATCATTCTTATACATTTGCATGAATGTCTTTATATGGGACATGGAAGTGTAAAGATTTTATACTTTTGTTGTGGAAGAGAGGATTCATGGTGATATTTCAGCTTTTAAAAAAAGTAGTAAATCACGTGGAATTTTAGCTCCTAGCTTTTGAATTGGTGAAAAAATTGGGTAGTTGGAATGTGACAAAGACCAGAATCATTTTTCAGTTTAATTATATGATTTATATGTTAAAAGATTTTCTGTCTGAGCTGTTTACGAATTTTTTTTGCATATTACTGCTTATGTTGCCTTTTCTGGCTGTCATATACATGAAGCCAGTGAAGCTGAGTTTTCTGTCTGGAAAGGCGAGGAAACCTCTACCCCAAAGTAAGCAAAACTACGAAAAAGTTCCAGGCTTCCTGTGAAATAAACAAATGCAAGCTTTGTTTTCCTCAAAGCTCAGAGGGCCCTAAATGTGACTCAGTTTTAGGCTTGGTCTTTTAGACTTGTGAGTTTAGCTATTATAGGGAAGTGGGAGAACTCCGTTACTCTTCTTGGACACTTCTAACTGTAGAAAGGCAGCTTTACTTCACAATGGGAGAGGAGGTATTTCTTTTTAAACAAGCTTTTTTGTTTTGTTTTTAACCATCTAATACTATATTGCAACTTATACTTTGCAGAGCACAGATGTTTGGTAGGAGGGTTCTTTCCATAGTGGTCAAAAATTGTGTATACGAAAATAAACTATTTTGTATTAGTCAGGATCTTGAGCAGATGGGAACTCCAGCTCTGTTAAAGAGGAAGATATTAAAATAAGGGATTACTCTGTGAAGACATAGTCTGTCCTGGAACTGTTTTGTTGTAATTTTTTCCCCTTCGGTCAATTTGGCCATTAAACTTACACAGATGTTTTCAATTTTTATACTACTTGTTTTCCAGTACTTTAAAGAATAATGTAACTTGGCATTTCACATAAGCAGTAACTGTTACACCATCTCTCTAGGATGTGTAGCCATTTCAAGTGTTTGCTTACTAACCAAAAATCCAGTTTTTTTCTCCAAAATAATTTAGTATGGCTAAAGTTCCTCTTCCTTGGTAGAAAAAGAGAGCGCGCTTTAGTGTTTCATTTTCTGTGAGGTGACATTTGGAGTTCACTGTATGAATGGGAAAAACTAAAATTAGTAATTTCTTGATGTTGTCACACCTTTTTTCAGTAAAGTAATGAAATCTAAACAGCAATCATTACTTCATGGAATTGCAAGGAGCATTTGTGCCAATTGGTGGTGTGTGTTATGAAATTATCTAGCACATTCAAAGGAGAAACACCAAATAAATTATTTGATTTTTTTTTTTTTTTGCAAATAGTTTTTTGTTTTTTGTTTGCTTGTTTGGTAGATATAGATCTCTAAGATCATGCATTTAAAAGCAGAAGGCTGTGAGTTCTCATCCAAACATGAAATGAAGCTACAAGTTTCCCTGAATAGACTTTTAAGCTTACAATATACCATGTTTGTCTCCTTTTCCTGCCTTTAAAAAAAAAGCGGGGGGGGGGGGGGGGGTAGAACGGGGCCATATAATATCTAGACAGTCTACAGGATGAAATGTCTGTAGTCTGATTTAACTATTTGTTGACAAAAGAAATTTAACAAGAAAATATCTTGACACAAAAATAGTTGCTTTTTAAAAACTATCCTAAAATACAAGCTTACAGATGAGAGCTACTAAGCACTTTGTGAAAATCTTCTATTAAAAATTATTGTGTGGGGGAGGAGTGGGACTGTAAACTGCTGGTTTGAGGAAGGCCTTGGAGCAATGCTGCTCAAATGGCAATTCCTAGACTTGTATAGACTGCTGCCTGCTGTGTTCTGGCTATTCTGATACTTACCGCACTGTGGCCACCCAAACAGATATCAGCACAGCTTCATACACAGAGCTGACTGTTCCCTTTAAAGCTGTCTCTGTGCGAAAGGCGCTTGCTGCAGAGGAAAACTATCACACGATCCTAGTCATTTTCCATTTGTATTCCACACTCCAGAGATTCATGCAGAGCGAAACAGATAAGTTCCAGTGAGTTTCCTTGTTCATGCTGTGCCAAAGAACTTTATCCTTGGAAGGGCTGGTAAGGGAAATGGACGAGATTGCTAATCAATTTTCCCTTGCAGTTCTTCGTTATATAATTTGCTACTAATGCTATGCTGCCCGGTAAAGAATTTTTTTTTAATACAAAAACCTCCAAAGTAAAGAGCATAAAGGTATAAAACTAAGCAGGATGGACAAAAGGGCACAAAAATATGGTAAAAGCTCACAGAACAGGGAAAGAGGATGGAGGAAGAAGGAACAAAAAGAAGGAAAAAGAAAAATGTCACATAAAGTAAGAAGGAAACAATAGTGGAGGGTGGTGAAAATTCCTTTATTGTCCTGATTACAATAAAACTTACTTTCTAAATGTTCAGTCTTACCGGTTTTCTTGGTTGTTGGATTTGGGGTTTGGGAGGGATGGGGGCGGGGGGACTGTTTGTTGGAGGGTTGACTGTGTCTGAAGGGCATTCCACAGGTCCTCCTTTCAGGCAGGTTTCGGGGAGGGGAAGGTGTTTGTGACTGGATCCAAGGGAGTAGTAACTGTCCATCACTGTTGCAGAAGGGACTATGAGTTAGGATAGTGGAACAGTTTCTTTATCAGTTAACTTTTGAGAATATTATTGAACTGTTTTTTATCATTGCTGGCATTATAACTTTACTATAGAAGAACTAAGTAGTCTCGTTTTCATTACCATGATCAAGAAAAATCTAATATTACTATCTTTCTTTTGTCACTAGTTACAACTTATCATAAGCATAAAAAGAAAGGAACACGGGTAAAACAAAAAGAAACACAACAGAAGATGGCAAAGGCAATGTTATCTGGTGGGTTACCAGAGCATAGAACCGGGAGTCAGGAAACATGGGTTTTATTCCTGCTTCTGTCCTGAGTTGCTCTGTTGCATCTATAAAATGGGGATGTTTCCCTACCTCACAGGACTGTCATGTGAATAAAATCCATTAGTGACTGTGAGTTGCTCTGATACTGTGGTGACTAGGGCTATGTAAGTACCTTTACAGATAGGCGCTTCTATCGGAAAACCTCTGCGGTATCAAGAAGCTCCTGATGCAAAGTAAGAGCGCACCACTACTGGGGCGGGGGAGAGGGAGCACATAAGCATGGTATTGGAAAAATTGTATTATATCTCCATTGAGGGAAAGAATACAGATTGTTTTTTAAAATATGAAAATGCTGCTTGTACCAGATGATGCGAAAAAAAGGGAAAAGGAATGGATGGCAGGATAGACACAGAATAAATGCCGTTTTACAAAATGTTACACAAGAAAATATAGTATAATAAGAGAAAATTTCTTAGGTTGTGTGACGATTCTGAAGTGTTGGTTGTGCAGACTAGCCATAATTATTCTTCTGTCGGTGAACATAACTTTGTTGATATAGTGAATGAACCAAGGAATCAGAGCTATCTTTAAGCAGCAGCATCCCTGTTAACACTGTAACAGCCCCATTGGTTGCTAATTGCTACAAAAGGGGAGGTTTCATAAAAGCAGTTTTCTGTGCTGGATGGTGCAATCTGGAGCATGCTAGTTGCTGACAGTGTACGTTCCTCATGAGAAAGCACAGAAGGATTTCAACCATGATGTGTAGACTGACTATAGACTCCTCCTCAAATGACAGAAAACTGATTCTGAACTGTGTTTTGAATTGCAGCCCACAAATGGTGGAATTTCTAATGAGTGGTATTGGGAGAAATGATCCCTTCATTTGCACGAGCCATAGTCAGTAGAAGTTATGATTAAAAATAAATAAAAGGAGGAGGGGGAACGAAAGAAAGATGTCTGCTACAAGAATATTTACCTTACTTTTCAGCCACGTTCTTGTCAGAAATCTGACCTTCCGTTGTGAATCTCCAGTTTGAGAGAAAAGAAAAGGAGTACTTGTGGCACCTTAGAGACTAACAAATTAATTTGAGCATAAGCTTTCATGAGCTACAGCTCACTTCATTGGATGCAGTTTGAGAGAGAAAGCAAGTGACTATGTTCACTCAGATGTTGTTCGCATACCTCATTTAGTTGTGTATATTTTTTTGTTCCTTTGAGATAAGGCAGTTAGGAGCATGCTGCATAGATTTAGTTCTGCATTTGTTCTTTTTATTTCATTTGCTAAGCTTTTTACTCATCTGTGATTCCAATATGTCTTGCTCCATTTGTTTAGGCAATTTCTACTTAGCTAAACTGTTGCTCTCAACTCCCTGCATTTACTTTGTCACTTGGATACACTAATCCCAGTAAAATCTCTTGGGAGGAAAGATTTTTAGCTCATTAACAAAAGTGATAACTGAGGTTCTAGCAACATCAAATGTCAAAATTTCAGATTTTATAGAGTCATAGATTTTTAAAACCAGATGGGACTATTGTGATTGTCTAGTCTGACCTCCTGCACAACACAGATCATATGACTTCCCTGAATTAATTAGTGTTTCAAGTATTAATTCCCTGAATTAATTCGTGTTTTGAACTAGAGCGTGTCTTTTCGAAAAACATTCAATCTTACATTAAAAATTTCCAGTGAATATGAAGCCCCACGACACTTGGTAAGTTGTTTCAATGATTAATTACACTCACTGTTATAAATTTGCACCTTTGTTCTAGTCTGAATTTGTCCAGCTTCTTATACTTTTATTTGGTAGATTGAAGATTCCTCTATCATCAAATTTCTGTTCCCCAAGGCCATGGGCAGTCTTGTGTAGTGGTGGGAGCAAGAATGTGGCCTATCCATTAGAGCCGAGCCAAAGGATAACCAGAGTCGCAGTCAGAAGGCATAGTGGAGGGTCAGAACTGGGAGTCAGAAGTCAGGCTAGACCCTATCAGTCTTGGCACCTCCCCTTCAAGGGGACCTACTAGAGTCCATGGGACCAGGTTTCAGGGGGTGTTTCTGATGGAAGGCATGTACTAGTTGTGGAACACCAATGTTTTCTACCGGTTTCCATGATTGCTCTTCCAGTTCATAGCCCTCCCACTCCACCAGATAATAAGAGTTTGCCTCAAACTTGTGTGGAGTCAAGAAGTTCCCAGACCTCATATGCTTCTTGGCCCTGGACATCTATGGGAGGTGGCAGTAAAGCTGAGTGACTGGGAAGGTAATTATTCATGTGAGGTTTCAATCAGGAAATATGGGAAACTGGGTGGACTTTCAAGGATTCCAGCAACTGGAGCCTAAATGCTACAGGGTCAATTGGCTCCAGGATCTTAAATTGGCCTAGGTACTGGTGGTCCAATTTGGCTGAGGGGCAGGTGAGTTTTTGAGGTGTTTGGAGGACAACCAGACTTTTTCTCCTACAGACAGAGTCTCTATGGCTCGCTGGTTTTGGTCAGCATGACATTTTTTAGGCCTCCTGGGTGACTTCCAGGCGTTCAGTAAGCTCTTGGTGGACCCAGTGAAGGTGGGCAACTAGACTTGCTGTGGTAGGGAGTTGGGAATCTGTAGGTGCAGCTGAATGAAGGCGATGGTGGAAACCCTACTTTGCATAGAAAGGACGCATGGGCAGAATTGTACACAAATTCTGCGTATTGGAGGACGACGAGCTAGTTATCCTGACAATAATTGAGAAAGCAGTGGAGGCATTGTTCGAGGGCTTGGTTCACTTGCTCTCTCTGCCGGTTGGTTTGTCGGTGATAGGCTGAGTAGGTAAACAGTTCCTAAAAGTTTGTGGAGTTGGTATCAAAAGTGGGAAGTGAATTGTGAATCTCCATCTGAGACTAGTATGGTGGGCAGCCCATGGAAGTAAAAACATGATCTAGAAAAAGGTGGACTGTTTCCTGGAGGGGTTGGGAGGGGGCAAATGGAAATAAATTGCACCATCTTAATGAGGAGATCAATGGTGACAAGGATGACCGTGTACCCCTGGGAGCAAAGTAGCTCTACAATGAAATTCAAGGATGCCAAGGACCAGGATCAAGGCAGGATAGGCAAAGGCTGGAGAAGACAGAGTAGTTTGGCACATAGGCACTTGCTTTGGCAGCACAGATCACATGAACTAATGTACTCTCAGTAGACCATGTGCAATTTGATCATCAAACACAATCACCATGGCTTGGATGAAGTCTTTGAGCTTGCCCAGAAGAGGGGCTAGTGGTCTCCAAGAAGGGAGATGCCCAGGCCAGTGCCTGTCCAGTTAGCAGACTAATAAGAAGCCCTACTTGGGTTTGGCCAGTGGAGAATGATTGGGACTGAACAATAAAAAAGAGCCAACACTGGGTCATGGAAAAGCGGAACTTGCTCCAGTCCCTATCAAACGTATCCAGCATTGGAATCTCTATCTCTCTAGAAGTCGGGGCAGCAGATATGGGTAGGATGGCTTGAGTCTGTAGGGCTGCTGTTTGTACATGCAAGGCCATAACCTGGGCTGTAGGGTCTTCATGATTCTCTCAATGCCCGGCAAAGGCACACCTGCCTCTGAGAAATTCATGGGAAAGGCAGTCCGGCACCTTATTCACCCTTGTTCAATCTTTTGAACTGCTCAAACTATCAGCAGTGGGTGGTCTTGCCTAGTGGTGAGAGCAAGAGTCCGACCTACCAATTTGAGCTGAGCCAAAGATTAACTGGGTTCACAGTCAGAAGGTGTAGCAGAGGATTGGAGCTGGAAGTCAGAAACCACTGCCTAAACTGAAGGGTTAACCAGCATCTCAGTCAGAAGGTGTAGCCGAGGGTCGGAGTCAGGAAAAGGCTGGAGCAGGAGCAGGTACAGGTAGGGGTATAGAAGGAGCAAGGCTGGAGACAGCAGAGACAGGACCAAGCACAGCTGCGGGCTAGGAATGGGATGAGGAGCCACTGAACTGTAGCTGCTGCTGAGCGTAAGTATCAGCCTGCTGAGTTCGTCAACTAACCAGGTGGCACAATCAATCAGACAGCGTCTGTCAGGGTCAACTTCACTCATTAGATTGATGCAGGCTAGGACCCTGATACCCATGTCGGTACTCACAGACGTTGATCAGGTCACTCCTTAACCTTCTCTTTGTTAAGTAAACAGATTGAGTTCCTTGAGTCTTTCGTTATAAGGCATGTTTTCCCATCCATTAATCATGGTCATGCAGTGGTGCTGGGACATTTTTAGTAGTGAGGGTGCTGAAAGCCAGCCTGCTTATCCCTGTCTGCTCCCCACCCCACTGAGGCTGGAAGCAAGGCTGTATCTCTCGGAGGAGGAGACCTGGACAGCGGTAAGGGGGCTGAGGCCACAGCTGGGGGCCAGGAGTGGAGCCTTAGGCAGGAACCGGCAGCTGGGACCAAACGTGCAGGGCAAAGAGCAGAGCCCCGGCCGCGGGGCTCTGGGAGCCAGATGCGGGCCCCAGTCATGGGGCTGGGACGTGGGGCTGGGAGTGTGTCCCAGGCACAGGTCCAGCAGCCAGGGAGTGAGCCAGCGGCTGGGACCAGAGCCCCAGGTGAGGTGAGGGGTTGGGGAATGGAGTGCGGGCAGAGGGCCGGGAGCAGGTCATAGGCACAGGAAGCACCCCCAGGTTTTATGTGTGGAGCCAGCGGCTGGGGAGCGGGGCTAGCAGCCCCGCATTAAACCTGGGGGTGCTGCAGTACCTCCCGCACCCTTACTTCCCCTGCCTATGTGGTCATGGCTGTTCTTTGGATTCTCTCCAATTTTTCAACATCCTTCTTGATGTGTGGACATCAGAACTGGACATAATATTCCATTAGTGGTCACACCAGTGCCAAATACAAAGCTAATAAAACCTCTCCACTCGTACTCAGTATTCTCCTGTTTGTACATCCAAGGATCACATTAGTCCTTTTATCATTTTAATGATAGAAATTATTACTATGGCAAGTGAGGGAGATAAGAGTTGTCTTTTTCTAATATGACACAAGTGAAGCCCTTTGTGAAAAACATCTGTTTTTTTTGTTTTTCCATTTGAAATATTAAGGCTTCAGAAAAGCACCATGTTATAACAGCTTTAGAGACTGAAGTCCTCTATTCACAGAACAGGTACACTGTGGAGAGTAGCACTGCAAGTTTCCTCACATTGTGACCCAAGACTAACTTGGAAGGATGTGAAACAAATAGCTTTTTCTCTAGGCTTATTCAGCTCTTGGCCTGTCTGTTGAGACTGCTAACAAGATTTCCAGTTTTGCTAATGGATGGGCTTTTCTTGTTGATGTGTTCATAAACTTATTTCATATAAGCACCTGTAGCGGGGCGGCGACTCACCCCTGTGGTGCCTCCTGCTGGTCTCTCAGGGAATTAGCTCTTCCAGCCTCCGGAAGCACCCTGTGCAGGCCGGTGTCCCGCTTGCTGCTGGTCCCCATGTCCCTCCCGGACCCTGGTGCCCCTCTTACCCAGGGTGCTTCCCCCTGGCAGTACCCCCACAGTCTCCCCTCAGTCAGTCTCCCCTCCCCGGGGAACCCCCACCCACTATCCCTACCTCGCCTCAGTCTTTGGCTACTGCCAGTCACCATTGACCCCCACACACTGGGGTGGAATGCAGTGTATAAGCCAATCATCACAGGCAAGGGGGGTTTGGACCTGCTGCCTCTGCCTACCTTTGGGCTGCCCCCTGCAACCTCAGTACCCATCCAGCCTTACACTAGGCCTCCAGCCTGGGGGGTTTCCAGGCCAGAGCTCCCCAGCTCTTCTGGCCTTCCCCCAGCCCTGCTCCACCTCAGGTACTCTGGTACGCTCCACAGCTAGAGGAGATTGTCTGCTCCTGGCCCACTGCCCTCTTATAAGGGCCAGCTGAGCCCTGATTAGGGTGTGGCCACAGCTGAGCCTGCTTCCCCAATCAGCCTCGGAACTGCTTGCTCCCAGCCACTGCCCTCTCCTGGGCTGTTTTAAGCCCTTCAGGTCAGGAGTGGATGACCACCGCGCTACAGCATCGTACAGCAATCAGATGGTATTTTTTTGTTTGCTGTTGACCTGGATTGTGTTTGAACTTGCAACTTCTCTGTATTCCATTATTCTCTGTTTTCCATTACCAGCTCTCTGAGCTATTCAGGCCTTCAGCCAGCAAATGCTATTTCATTGTCAGGCCTATTTATTTATTTATTTTATTGAGCTGTAAGGGATGGTAAATCAGTACTTATAGATTTCCCCTCACTCCTTATTTTTATGCACTATAGTGTATATTTGATTTCTTTGGTGCCTTAGATAATTCTTTTTCTTAAACTGTGATCTGTAGATTGCTTGTGTCTCTGGATCACTTGGTGAGGATGGTGCACGGATAGCTGGTTGGCACATGATGCTGGCTCTGGTCCTTGTTTTCAACTTCCAAATTGCACTAAAAACACATAAAATAATTTTACCTGTAAGCAATTGCTGAAGTTGCTGAAGTGATGTCATCTGATTGCAAATGGGAGGATAGGTGTCTGTGGGTAAGTCTACACTGCAATTAAAAATCCACGGTTGGCTCGTGCTAGCTGACTCGGGCTCATGGGGCTAAGGCGCTGCTTAATTGCAGTGTAGACATTCAGGCTCAGGTCAGCTGCAGGTGTCTCATTGCAGTGTAGACATAACCCATGAGACAATCTCTCTATTTAGATGTCTTCCACCCAGTAAAGTTTGTGAATCTCTGCTTTAATGTAATACTATAAATTACATGAATGTGGAAGATATAAACTGTACTACCCTACATAAATCCCAGTGTCTTTACTGATAGCGAATGTGTATAATTTTGTTTGTGTAAAATAAAATGACTAGAAAAAGTTAATTATTATAGGTTTAACACTTTAGAGGAAATAAACCAAGGATGAATTTGGGCCAAATGTTCTAAATGTTGAAACTTCTTAAATCTATACCCCTTTGTCTATAGCTAGTTGAAAGTTTGGAAATATTCCCTTTCAGAATATTAGTCAAAAAATTGATTAGTTCAGGGATTTGCTATTAGGGTATGGAGTCTTTCATTTTTAGCTCTCTGTTACCCACATAGCTAAGGATGTGGAAGTCATCCATATAATGTTTCTTCATTTGACCAAAATGAAAGGAGCTGATGATCTCAGTCCAGTTCCTGTAGATAAGCGTCCACTGCATGAAAGCTGCCATTCTTCACAATCATGGCAGTTTTAGGAAAGAAGTCAGGGACTGAATGGTCTTGGACATTGAAATGATGTCTCCCAAACCTAAAAGTAGCTCTCCCAGGTCAGACCAGGTTTGAGGCATGTTAGGAAGGGCAAATGGAAAATATACTAATGGCCTACAGGTCAGTTTTTCAGCACTGAATGGGATTTCAATGACTTGCTCATATTAATGAGAAAAAGAGTTACAGTGCTCAGAGAATAGTGCATTCCTTTCTTGTGCTATGATTTGATGTTTTTTCCTGTTCTATTCCTTTTCTCTTTATTTCCATTTTATTTATCTCACCCTTATATAATGGAAAAGCTACTAGTTATTTTGTTTGAATGTTTTTTGATTTTGTGTTTTTTTCCAGCCTAATTCTTCATAGCTTCTTTGTTTTATCGTGTATTCCCACTTATTGTCTTGCCCTTTGCTGCTTCCCCTTCTTTATTGTGTGCCTTAAGCAGCATTGCCAAGCCCAAACATAGAAAAATTGTGAGTCAGAACCCACAAAATCATGAGAGTGGCTTTAAAATCAAGGGATTTTGTTAAAAAATGAATGGGTTCTTTTTATTTGCCTTTTGGTTTCTGAGCCTTTAGTGTATGCTCACATTACATTTTCAGGCTTTTCTCTGCAACCACGAGAGCTAGAAACATTTTTTTAATGGAAGCTGAGGGTCTTGTATGATGACTCGGCTCCTGGATTTGGGTCTTTAAGTAAAACATCAAATATTGTGAGGCTAACAATAAAATCATGAGAGTTGGCAACACTGTTACGTTATTTCCCTTTTTCCTTCTACATAGCACTCCCAATACTTTCACACTACAGCTCACCAGGCACACACAATGGAACAATGCAGTGTGGGAGAGTTACATAAAGGAAGAGACAAAAGACGACTCTTGCATTGTCATAATACCAGTACGTTTTAAGTTAGATGTTAAGTGCAGTATTGGTTGGTACAATGCATGTACTGTGTATTTTTCGTATACTGTAAATAACAATCAATGACTGTCTGACACCGAATACTACAGGTTGTTACATTTGTGCATTTAAAATTATAGAAAAAATGGAATGATACTGGATTACCTGACAGTCTGTAATCATTCCATTGAGGGTGTTATAATGCATACCCACAGCAGAGTAGAACGAAGGCTGCACGTGCAGTCTGAATTCAGGAATTCCCTAGTTTTTTAGTGCTTCTGTGAAACCACACCCTATTACTAGTTTAAATTACTGTATTTGTAAATAACATAATAAAGTGGCTAATAGGTAATTAATCTCATGGAACTCGCCAAGGTTTTCTTTCAGTAAACAAATACATATTTGAACTCCTGGTTCTAAAAGTGCATCCTGAGGTCTCTTTATGCCTTCTATTTTATTTTAAAGGAACTCTTTTTTGTTGTTTTAAATCTTCATTTAGCAACTGCAAATAAAAATATGAAAAAATAATAAATACAGAACCGTCAAGCTGCCTGTATAGTAGACTAACTCAACCATATTATATTTTTGTAGCCTCTCCCATTTCCATTGTTTGTCATAATTTATAGCGTTGTCTATAAGCAGATTGGTGCTGGGCTTGTCATTTTTGTCTTTAGAGTGTCATGCACACACAGCACTGGATAAATAAATCCTCTTCCACCAAGAGAAGTGCTTTTTGTTGTTCATCTTACTTAACATTTCAGGGAAGGGGTTGAAATGGGGGCAGGGAAGGGGTGGGAAGAGGCAGGGCAGGGGTGGGGCCTCATGGAAGGGGTGGAGTGGGGGCAGGGCCAGGGCAGCAGGGTGGGCGTGTACTAGTCCTCATGTGGCCCTCGTGGTCATTTGAATTTGAGACTCCTGTTTTAAAGTGTCTTTTCAAGTAACTTTTGACATCACTAGAATCTTTCTCTTTATCCAGCTAGCTAAAGAGTGATTTTTCACAAGAAGCATCAATAACCCTTTTCTTAAAAACTCAAGAGAGAAAGCAATTTTGAAAAAGAATTTTTAATCTTTGAAAGCACATCTGCCTATTCGTTCAGTATTCAGAGCACTGGCTATTAGCCTTAAGTGTGTTTATACAGTTTACCTGATGAAAGACAGCAGTTTATCTTTTTTCACTGGAGGAGAAAACAATGCTTAGATTTGACCCTGATGAACAAGCAACTGACACTGCCCAGAAATGGAGAACCCCAACAAAATCCTGCTTTGTTCTAAAAGTCATCTAATCTGGAGCTCTCTCCGTGACTTATTATTTTTTTGCTTTTCTGCTCGCTCGTCCGCTTGGATTCAGATGTGCAAAAAGTGGATCTGTGTGTGTCAGACAGGGAAGTATAAGATGCTCTGACATCCAGCACTTTATTTCAACAGCACTGAAGGTGATCTGATATGATCACAACCTGTTTCACACAATTTTGAATGAGACTTATAGCACTGTGGTAGTTTCTCTAGTTGTGGAATGATCTAGTTTGTGTTTATTTTCAACTGCTTATAGTAGTCTCTGAAAATAACTTCTGGCCTGAAATTTTTCATGTGTTTCTATTTAAAAGGTGAATTTTAATAACGTTAAAAGAATTCTGTTTATGCATATCTTGACATTTGTAGCTATTTTGTGTGTATATGCTCAGATTTTAAAATTGTTTAACTTCCAAATATTATACTTGCCCTGAATTTAGTCTTTAGTGAAGTTAAGGAGCTTTGACATGCTTGAAGAAATTTGGTTTAGAAATAACAAAGATACTGTTGCTTCAAATATCATTCTATAATGTGGTCACTAGTATGCTGTCTGTGTATGTAATCCTGGTTGTTGAGAAGTTTTGCTCATTTACTTCAGTACAGCCAAGATTTCATCCTAAAAGGCTTTTCGTATTTGTGAATTTATTAAATGTGTTAAATAATTTCCCCAGAGAAGGAAGAATCAAGATATCAGTGTTCCATTTATTTGCCATGAAAACAATTTTTTTAAAGCTAGCAGAGAAATGTATGTAGCAAAGTAACAGTAATTCATAACTTGTATGCAGGTTGTTTGTTTATACAACTCCTAATTGGATACGAGAACAAACAGCAATTTAACAGGAAAATTCAATGCAATCTATTGGAGTATGTGGTATTGGAATATTTTCAGATTCTGCAATTGCAGATAATCTGGTTTGCCTGCCTGCAAAGGGATGGCGACATGTAGTTAAAAAAAATTTGTGATTTGTTTTCACTCTGCACTGGGTGAAATATCTTCCTAGAAATTAAAAAGTAAAACTTCAAGTATGTGTGAGTGTAGATCCCACTGTAAGTGCATGCAAGATTTGATTTTTATTTTTTTTAATTGTAGTGTCCATCTGGGCCACACATGCGTTCTGTGCCTCCTCATGCTCCCATGGTAGGGCATAAACACCATATACATTGGTGATTGCCCCTAAAGGAGGTGTATTCCTCCTTACCATCACCAAGGTAAATGTTGTTCTCCTCTTCGAACAGAAAATCCTCTTCTCTGAGGTTAGGTGGACACTGCAGAGAGACCTGCAGCTTTCCTTACAGGGCTCAGCCACCAGTGTCTCGTAAGGAATGGCCACTGATCTGGCCAATACCAAACAGGTCAGCCCCATTCCTGTTATAAGCCACTCTGGGCCTATTTGGAGAACTGTGGTCCACTATCTCATGTATAGAGAAGCCCGATCTCCACTGAACTCCTCACCAGCATCTTTGGCCAGATCACCTATGCCAGAGCACAAGGAAGAACCGGATTTAGGGACAGAGCAACAACAGCATCTCACCATCAAAGAAACCAAAGGAACTCTCTTTGTCATTGAATGAAGCAGTGTCCTCAGCACTGGTACTGGTGCCGGATGACTTCGTCTTTCCAGGAGATCCTTGAGGATTGCTGAGACTCTGGAGATAGAGATCTGCATCAGATCAGAGAAATCCTGCAAGCTATTTGACATCTTGTCAGTTTCTGGTCCAGCCAGGATCACCCTCCCCAAGGACATACTTGATAGCTTGATCAACTTGTGAGAAAATTTTTCTTCTCTGCCTCCTTACAACTATGCATGGCTAAGTGCCACGTCTTACCGTCCAAGTATGACTTTCTAAACTAGGACAAAGCAATGCCTTTCCTCTTGAAGCTCCTGCATGACAACAGGGAGGAGCTCAGAAACATAATTAAGGCTAAGACATTCTTACAGAGACATAATCGGTGGCTAAGACATCCTTTCAGGTGGTAATCAACAGTGCTTCTCTTGTTATAACCACAGGAACATTCAGAGTGATGTTTCCACCATTGTGGAGCTGGGCAGAGGTGTAGATGGAGGAAGCCATTCAGATGAACAGAGGAGACAACTATATAGAAAGTCAGGAATTTAAATCCACTCTGCTGAGAAACTTTTCCTTCCTTTTTGAGGCCTTTTTTTTTTTTAAATGTGAGAATTATACTTCCCCCTGTCTGAAGTGCCACTGTACTGACCCTTCAGTTACTGTTAACTCTGTTCTTTCAGCAGAGCTCATGTAGAGGGTCAGGAAAACCCCATGGTAGTAAAACTAAGTGTTGCTGTCATGGAAGGCAGTTCACATAGAGCTGAGTTTGGTACCACAGGAATAACTGATTCTAGTCACTTCTCTGTTTTAAATTTCTGTGACAAAGTAGGATACATTTATTTCTGGAGGACTTTATTGAAATGTAAAATAGTTCAGATTTGAGGCTTAAAAGACTTCAAGATTTGTGTCCCTTTAAGATGTAAATAGAAAAAGTATTCCCCATCACCACCAAAAAAAAAAACAACACCAAACCCACCCTGTTTAGTTGATAAGAAGCTTGTTTATGCTCCTGTTCATTCAACATCTAGAAGAAACTGGTAACTGTTTGCTTCTTTTTTGTAGTTGAGAGCCTCCCTCTCATAATTTGCCTATCAGAGATTTTTTATTGTTGTTTTTTCATTTTCTTAGTTATTAAAATAAATACAAAAGAACAAAGACCTAGTTTTCTCTTATTATAGTAATAGTCTTGGATTTGTGCCTGAAGCAAAAAATCAATTTTTTCATCACATGTAAACAAGAATTCAAAAATAGTAGCTAAAGGGGAAAGGGAAAGCAATGGCCAAAGAATCTTTGCATTCCTTTCCCCCTGCCCCAGTCAGTGGAATTTTCTGAACTTCTGAGAGCGCTCTGAGATAGTGTGACTAGCCTCTTTCTCTTTTTTGCAGGGCCTTGTCACAATCACCAATGTCTGAATAGATGAGACAGAATTCTTCTCAAAGGGCACGTCTTCACTGGCAACATTAAAGCGCTGCCGCGACACAGCTCTCCTAGCGCTATAAAAAACCCACCCCCATAAGGGGAATAGCTCCCAGCGCTGGTAGTGTGGCTCCCAGCGCTGTCTACACTGGCACTTTACAGCGCTGAAACTTGCAGCACTCAGGGGGATGTTTTTTTACTCCCCTGCACAAGAAAGTTGCAGCGCTGTAGAGTGCCAGTGTAGACAAGCCCAAAGTCTGTCAATATAAATTCTAAATGAAAGGTAGTGGTATACACTACAGTACAGTGCTAGGCTCTTAAACTGGTGCAGAAGTTCTGTATTTCCTTGATACAGTCCTACTATTCTGAAATAAGTGTCCACACAGGGTCTTAAACAGGTAAATTTCCGAGTGTAGACGAGCCTTTAAGTTGATGCCATGAGAAACCTACCTGTGTTAATGCATAATGTTAAGGGGGAATTGTATTCCTTTAACTGGAATATAACAGAGCTGGAGTATAACAGAGCCTTCAGTCCTGACCTGAGCAGATCATGAGTGAGAGCTTGACTTTGCTAGCATCCAGAATCACACAATCACCACACCATTTGAGTTGCAAATTGTTTATAACATTGAACTTGTGCCTTGTTTTGATTCTTTATGACCTTTAAAGAAGGTGTAAAATATTTTTAAAAAATCTTGATCAATTTTTCCCTCAAAACCCAATCTTTTCTGGTTGTGCAGAAGGTCTTGTTGAAGAGTTCAGACCATGTTTATTGTGGCACCTTAATTGAAGGAGTGTGGGTGTGGAATCTTTCACGAAGGCAGCTTCTGTGCTGCTAACTCACATTATTTTATCATGAGTTTTGTAATATTAAGTGTTTAGCCCGGAGTCATGTGACTATATGATAATCTAACATTTCATTAAAAAAAAAAAGTTTCTGGCTCTCATAGTTCTGAAATAAAGCTTGAAAATGTGACCTGAGTGTATCCTAATGGTTCAAAAAACAGAAAGCAAACAAAAAACTCCCAAACAAACAAAATCAACCCCCACACCAAGTGCATTATTTATAAAATCTCTCTTGATTTAAGATAATCTGACAATTTTTATTTGCCTGGCTGATGCTTTTTCAGTACGTAGGATTGGCAATTTATCCAAAATATTATTCTTAGAAGTTATACAGGAGTTTAAAAAAAGTTTTTCCTTCTCAGTTGCTCAGCTTTCCCTATCTTGATTCTTGTGATGTCAGCATTTCACTGGTTCTCCAGTCATCACTGAATGTTCCAGGCAGACAAGCCCTCATTTTTTAATGTAAAATACAAGTAGATTCATAAAAACAAAAAAGTCCAGGCTTTCTGTATAATCATAAAGAAGCAAAACTGAGCTCAAGTCAAATTTTTCTCCCTTTTGCATGTCGCCTTTAAGAAAGGCTCAGGTGTTGCAGGTGACGGCTGAGGGACCTTAACGGAGCAATGTGATGGATACTTGCATGTTGTCTACCCATGCTATGTTTGGCTTTAACCTGTGTTGTCCCTCACTCTTATGGATATCACCCCAATTCCAAAATTTTATATTTTTTTATATATATGTAACCCTTCTGCCTGTCAGAGTTGGCAGCAACAAGGGCCGGGTTCAGTATCTAGGGGTTCCATTCTAATAACACAATGCAAAACCTGCTCGAGCCCCCACCCAGTGACCTGGGACAAATATATACCACCCCCGCTGGGCTCCTCCAAGAGGCAATACTTCCCCTCTCGCAAGCACATAGTCTGAGTGTAACAAAAAGCCTTTTAATACCTTAATCCACCTTCAAATAACAGAGAGAAACAATGTGGCATTATGTTGGGGAAACACCACCAACAGGATTCATAACACAACCCATGAGCAAAAACCCACCCCAAGCAAATTGGGGCATGTCCTTTCCCTTTAGTTCTTGAGTCCAGCAACCCAAAGTCCCAAAAGTCCAACAACCCCAAAGTCTCTGTCCCTGGTCAGGGCAGCCCCAGAGTTCAAAAGTTTACCTGCTGAGTTTTACCTCCCAACCTGGGTGGAGATTGGGGGGGGGGGGTTTAAGGGGCATCTTACGCGGTCCAAAGCTGATGGCGCCACCTCTCCATGGGGCTCTGCTCTGCCAGCCACCCCATGGGCTGCTCTAGACATCCAACAAACTGCTCTGCTCCACCAGTTGTTCTGCGCCGCTCACCGTCCCCCAAACTGCTCTGCTCCACCAGCCGCTTTGCTCCACCATATATCTTTAGGCTCCCCCACTACTTAACACAACACTCAGTGATTTCAGCTCTTAGTAAGTTTAGCTCTTTTGTGATTTCAGCTTGTAGCAGGGGAGCCTCAGTGCTGGTGCACCATTAGCCCAAAGTGAATTCAGCTCAGCAACCTGTAACTAGACTCCTAATGGAATCAAAATTAGCTCTGATATTCCACAGTGGAGAGAGGAGGAAGTGCAATTAGCATCACGAGGGGGGCCCATGCCACCAAGTATTAATACCTGTCCCCAGCCTCTCAATTCACAGAGTTTTGGAACCCATGTCCCTTGCCTAGCGAGTGCTACTTAGTTGATAACAAAAGGCCATCATAACAAAAGGCCAAGTGCAGTTCCACTGTCCTTGATTCCCATAATCAGGGTAATAACAATTTATTCTTCCTGCCCCAATAACAGAGACACTGGGGATCCCACAGCAGCCAAAGTGACCATTTGGGCAGCTATGGCCTCATTCTAGGCGGGGTGGGTGTTCCTATGCAAATGAGATCAGCCCCTGAAGTTCTTTTCCACAACTTGCCACACCTCACCACCAGATGTCAGGGTGGAGCTCATCCTGACTCTGCTTACATCTATATATATAGCATTTAAAGAGCATTATTTATCACACAGTGACTACGAGAGAGGTAACTTGCCATCTCTACGGTGTTTATGGCAACTCTTAGTTTGATAACTGGGAAAAGCATGGACTGCAGTGATAGGGCTATGCAGTATATGTGACTTCACAGTGCCACTGAAACCCATTGTATTAACTACTGCCTGTTATTTTAATGCTAGGTATTGGCTTCATGAAACCAAGCATTAATGCCTGCAGGTTGCTGCTAAATCTGTGACATCTCTCTTAATATCTATACAGCAAAGCTTGGCCAGTATTATTATTCTGATTGGCTGTTTTTGTGCAGGAAAGGTCTCCTTCCCCTTTCTTCTTTAGGATCCACTAGCCTGGAGCCATAAGATATGGGGAATTTGTGTTTGACAGCTACGTAATCCAACTATTGTTACCCCACAGGACAGGCAAGATCAAGATACTCTTGTGTTGGTGATATATTCTGGTGCCTGTTGAGAGGCAGCCTGGGCTGAGAGGCAGGAGATCTGGGTTCTCTCTCTGTGTCCACAACAAATTCCCTTTCTGATCTTAGACAAGTCACTTTGTGTCTCCGTTTCCCCATCTGTAAAATAGAAATATTAATTAATATCTACCTGCTTCAGAGGGATGGTGAGTCTTCATTAATGTTTGCCTAGTGCTCTGAGATCCTTCCTCATAAAAATGTTAGCATTTAGGTTGTGGTGAATTTGGGAGATGAATAAACAAAAATGAAAGCGAATACTTGATATTCATACTAACTATTATTGTATGTCAACATTTTGCTGTGTGAATCATTGTTTCCGAAACAGCTTAAAGATTGTATGTAATTTTTTCCTCTCCAGCAGGAAGTGGTTTCTCCTTTACAGTATAGTAAGGGAAAAGTAGGGTAGGGTGAGAAATTGTATCAAGATCTTGCCAAGCAAAGTTAGAAGTGTTTGTCATTGATCCTGTGGAGAACTAGGAAATATCTATATTATTTTTATGAATATTGTGCTTGTCTCTCCGTGTGTGTTCATGATGGGTTACTTGCTATGGAGTTAGATCAAAAGGGGTTGTTATGGAAAACAAGCAGAAAAGGATAAATAGTGGCCTGGATAAGAATCATCCCAGCAAACACTCAAACACAATAGCCAGATTTATAGCCATGAAGAAGCTACTCCTCAGACTTAATCCTGGTTACATAACACTTTTGCTGTGAGAACCTGGAGATCAAAAGGCACTGATCAGTTAAAAGGTCTTCCCTTCAGAAAGAGAGGTGGGAAGTTATCTGGCTGCTGCAGGATGACCCAGACTGATTGAGAGTCCGGGGTCTGCAGCAAGTAGGTTGTAACTTTGGATCCAAGAGAACAGGATGGCCCAAAGCTAAGTAATGCCTGCTTAGGGGCTTGAGAGTTATGCCTAGGCCCTACCAAAGCCACAGCCATGAAAAACGCGTCACAGACCGTGAAATCTGGTCTCTTGTGTGCTTTTACCCTGTACTGTACAGATTTCATGGGGGAGACCAGCATTTCTCAAATTGAGGCTCCTCACCCAAAAGGGAGTTGCAGGGGGGTCACAAGGTGATTTTCGGGGGGGGTGTCACTGTATTGCCACCCTTACTTCTGCGCTGACTTCAGAGCTGGGTGGCTCTTGGCCAGGTGCCCAGCTCTGAAGGCAGAGCCCCACCAGCAGCAGTGCAGAAGTAAGGGTGGCAATACCATCCCATGTCATCCTTACTTCTGCGCTGCTGCCTTCAGAGCTGGGCGGCCAGACAATGGCAGCTGCTGACGGAGGGCCCAGCTCTGCAGGCAGCAGTGCAGAAGTAAGGGTGGCAATAACAGACCATGCCATCCTCACTTCTGCGCTGCTGCTGGCGGCAGCTCTGCCTTCAGAGTTGGGCTCCCGGCCAGCAGCTGCCACTCTCCGGCCACTCAGCTCGGAAGGCAGCACCGCTGCCAGCAGCAATGCAGAAGTAATGGTAGCAGTACTGCAACCTCCCCTCCAATAACCTTGCAACCCTCCCACAACACCTTTTTGCGTCAGGACCCCTACAATTACAACACCATGGAATTTCAGATTTAAATAGCTGAAATCATGAAATTTACGATTTTTTAAATCCTATGACCATGAAATTGACCAAAGTGGAATTTGGTAGGACCCTAGTTATGCCAACCAAAGTATGACAGTATGTGCACAGATCTGTGTTATTTTAAACCCATTCCTGGGAGTGCATCTTTTGGTGATATAAATCATACTTCATTTTGAAAAAGCTAGTGGGTGTAACAGCTATCCTTCCATTCAGGCTAAATGAAGGAGTAGTTAAATGCGTCTTTGTTTAGTAATAGCTGAAACAAGCAGGGCCGCTGCCCAAAACATAGACCCTCATGGCAAGACTGAGCAGAAGTTATGCTATGTTGACTGAGGGGTTTCTTGAGGACTGATGCAGCAAATGCAGGGGAAAAGTCATTGATTGGTGGAGCGGTCTGTTTTTATGCGTTTGTGAGGAGGAGGAAAATACACCAGAGAAGCAGGAGAAAAAAAGGACTTAGTCAGAACAAGCCCCGGGAGCATGGCCCTGAGAGCGCTTTTGGGATAATGCTGACTGGAAGGGGGCTTGGAACTCTGAGCAAAGACACTGTCTTTCATTGTTCGATTCCTGCAGTGTTCAGGGAAACTGGACTTTATGCATTCCTTGTAAGTAAACAGGATTGCATCAAAAATGCCTAACTCCATCACCAGTTTATCTTTGTAATGGAAACAACCCACAACATCCTGAATTTGACTTACCACTAAGGTCATAAATGGGTAATAATACTACTGCTGTCCACAGACTCCCAAAGGGAAACTCTTGCAGGTGCCAAGTCCGTTGGGCCTGCTAGTTATTATGGTTGGCAAGTGCAGGGAAGGGTGTAACCCTGAGATGTAATTGAAGAGGCTCAACTTAAATGTACCCCCCAAATTAAAAAACATAGTAAGAGAACCAAAAAAGTGCCACTGTGACTAAACAACAAAGTAAAAGAAGCAGTAAGAGATGAAAAAGGCATCCTTTAAAAAGTGGAAGTTAAATCCTAGTGAGGAAAATAGAAAGGTGCATAAATTCTGGCAAATGAAGTGTAAAAATATCATTAGGAAGGCCAAAAAAATAATTTGAAGAACAGCTAGCCTCCTTTTACTGAGCTAGGTGGGCTCCCTTCAGCTGAGTGAGCCCTTGTTTGCAAAGAAGGGTGGATTTTACCTCAGGGACTCCTCATACTGCAGGGAGGCTGGTGCAGGGAGGCTGAGCTCGCCAGGCCCATGTTCTCGGTGGGGTACCCCCGGAGCGAGCGGCCAGCTAGAGGCAATAGGGCACGACACAGGGGGATTGGTCCCGGGAGTGAGGGGCCGGCCGGGAACAATAGGGCCCGGGCTGGCTAAGGTGCCGATATGGCCCGTTTTGGCCAGGACAGTTCCCTTTTTCAGCTCTGTCCTGGCCGTCCCAACTTTTTCGCCAAACCTGGGCATTTGTCCCAGCTGCAAGGCAGAGCAGAGAGAGGCAGCTGCTGCCTGCGGGTCAGCTGTAGGCAACAGTGCCTGCCAGCAGGAAACTGGAGAAATTTGCTGCTGGCGGGCAATGCTGGCTTCAGAGCTGACCCCTGGGCAGTGCAGAGCTGGGGGGAGGGGGATCAGTCTCAGCTGGGGGAGGCCCAAAGCTGGGGGAGGAGGGGATCAGCCTCAGCTGGGGGAGGCGCAGAGCTGGGGGAGGAGGGGATCAGCCTCAGCTGGGGGAGGCGCAGAGCTCGGGTTGGGGTGTGGGGATCAGCCCCAGCTGCGAGTGGCACAGGGCTGGGAGGGGGAGACCTCACCCTGGGCAGTGCGAAGCTCAGGGTGGGGAGCCGGCATGGGGTGGGTCGGGCGAGCTCATGCTGCCCTCCCACCCAGAGGGTCTGCGATTAATGCACATTTAAAAAATTAACGCATTAATTGTGCTGTGTGCTAATGGCAGTTAATTGACAGCCCGAGTAATAAGTCATGAGGACCAGATGGTATTCACTCAAAAGTTCTGAAGGAACTCAAATGTAAAATTGCAGGACTACTAACTGTCATCTGTAACTGATCATTTAAATCAGCTTCTGTACCAAATGACTGGAGGATAGCTAATGTAACAACAATTTTTAAAAAGGACTCCAGAGGTGATCCTGACACAGGCCGGTAAGCCTGACTTCAGTGCCGGGCGAACTGGTTGAAACTATGGTAAAGAGCAAAATTGTCAGACACATAGATGAACATAATCTGTTGGGAAAGAGTCAACATGGTTTTTGTAAAGGGAAATCATGCTTCACCAATCTACTAGAATTCTTTGAGGGGGCCAACAAGCATGTGGACAAGGGGGATTCAGTGGATTTAGTGTACTTAGATTTTCAAAAAGCCTTTGATAAGGTCTCTCACCAAAGGCTCTTAAGCAAAACAAGCTGTCATGGGAAAGAGGGAAGGTCCTCTCATGGATTGGTAACTGGTTAAAAGATCGTAACAAAGGATAGGAATAAATGGTCAGTTTTCAGAATGGAGAGAGGTAAATAGTGGTGTCCCTCAGGGGTCTGTACTGGGACCAGTCCTATTCAACATATTCATAAATGATCTGGAAAAAAGGGGTAAACAGTGAGGTGGCAAAATTTGCACATAACACAAGACTACGCAAGATAGTTAAGTCCGAAGCAGACTGCAAAGAGCTACAAAAGGATCTCTCCAAACTGCGTGACTGAGCAACAAAATGGCAGATGAAATTCAATGTTAATAAATGCAAAGTAATGCACACTGGAAAACATAATCCCAACTATACATAAAAAATTACAATAAAAATAAGTCTAAATTAGCTGTTACCACTAAAGAAAGAGATCTTGGAGTCATTATGGATAGTTCTCTGAAAACATTCACTCAACGCAGTCAAAAAAGCGAACAGAATGTTGGGAATCATTAAGAAAGGGATAGAGAATAAGACAGAAAATATCATATTGCCTCTATATAAATCCATGGTATGCCCACATCTTGAATACTGTGTGCAGATGTGGTCGCCCCATCTCAAAAAAGATATATTGGAATTGGAAAAGGTTCAGAAAAGGGCAAAAAAATGATTAGGGGTATGGAACGGCTGCCATACGAGGAGAGATTAAGAAGACTGGAACTTTTCATCTTGGAAAAGAGATGACTAAGGCGGGATATGACAGAGATCTATAAAGTCGTGAAGGGTGTGGAGAAAGTAAGTAGGGAAGTGTTATTTACTCCTCATAACACAAGAACTAGGGGCCACCAAATGAAATTAATAGCCAGCAGGTTTAAAACAAAAGGAAGTATTTCTTCACACAGCGAACAGTCAACCTGTGGAACTCCTTGCCAGAGGATGTTATGAAGGCCAAGACCATAACAGGGTTCAATAAAGAGCTAGATAAATTCATGGAGGATAGATCCATCAATGGCTATTGATGCCAGGATGGGAAGGGATGATGTTCCTAGCCTCTGTTTGCCAGAAGCTGGGAATGGGCAACCGGGGATGGATCACTTGATGATTAGCTGTTCTGTTCATTCCCTCTGGGGCATCTGGCATCGGTCACTGTCTGAAGACAGGATACTGGGCTAGGTGGACCTTTGGTCTGACCCAGTATGGCCGTTCTTATGTTCTTAAGAGTGGTTGTATTGCGAGGGCCAACCTGAAAGAGAAATGAAGGCTTGGGACTGCCGCTTGAAAGAGGTGAACTCGGAGACTGGAGAAGAGTCTCAGATGGACCAGCTTACCCAGGGATCATGACAGCTCCCACACTTAGTAAAATGCCTAACTCTCCTATTTAGAGGTGAAAGAGAGTGTGGTAGGGTATGTTGGTCTTTGGCGTTGAGAAGGGGAGAAACTATCTGGACCAAAAGCAACCTTTGTGAGCTGGTCTCTGGAAAGAAAACCCACTACTACAGGGATGTGTCCAGGATCAGCAGGAATTAGAAAGTTGGATTTGCTTAGTCCTTGTTACCTGCCGATGACCTCAGGAGGTACTTGACCTGCCAACTTTCCCTAGGAAGGGGCCTAGGATGACATAAAGACAAATCAGAAAGCCGACAGCAGGAACTCTGGCCCAAATAGCAGGGGAGGGGGATTTATCTTTCTTCTGGACTCCTTTTCTGTCCTTTCACTTACTATAGATTGGTAACTGTGAAAGAAACACCTGCTGTGGGATTCTTCTCAGACATGTCCTTGGTTGGCTGTATGTTTTATTCTTCTGAAAACCTAATAAACAGTCAGAGTGTTGACTATGTTGGAACAGAGAGGATCCTGTGTCTCAAACACTGGAGGAAACTGACCTTATATCTATTTTTAAGTTAACAATTCAAGTTTTATTGATATTCAGAATAAAAAGAAATGGAGATACTATGTACCCAAATATACTCAAAGGCAATTGAATCAAGCTTTCAATAAGAAGAGAGGTATTAGTATGTACAAATTGCGTAAAGTTTCCTGAATGCCTTTCACTGGAGGACTAGAGGCATAAGTGGAAAGTACCTGTGCTGCCAGGACATGCCTATCTAAAGGCAAATTTATGTACTTAACATTGTTATAGCTTCACTTCCTCTCCCTAGTAAATCAACGGGCCCTGCCCTCCCCTCCGCATCACCGATTAAACATTTCCGTTGCCCTTCAAAAACTTCATTTGTAACGTTCCCTAATTTTGACACACACATCAATGAATTCTGGGCTCATCCTCTCCTTGTTGTTGAGTTCTGGGACCTCCCTGCTCTTCCCCAAATAAATGAGTCTGGCAGATACCAGATCATGTTGCAGGGCATCCTGACCTCCCAGCAACTCTTCTCCATGTATGCTACTCTGTTCCTTTCCCCCTCTCCCCGCTGGGTAAAACATCTATGGGGGCCAGTTTCTCATCTTCCATCTTTTTAAGAAAAAGCGTGCCTGGCTCGGCTTCTTTCCTCCCCTTCTACAAAAGAAAGTGGTATCTTGTGCCACTCTGCTCTCCTACCTCCTGTCCTGAGCAAAGAGCAAGTGGCCAGGGGCTGCTTTGTTTCCGGCTGACCTTTCAGTAAAACAGACAGTGGTGTTTGGGCCATTCTTTTTCCTTCCTTTCTCCCTTCCCTCCAAGGAAGGAGGGAAGGAAGCTCACCAGTCCAGTTCACCCCGTAAGTCTGGAATGCACTAGCTTCATCTTGTGTTCAGTTAGTTAACGTTTGTTATTAACTGTTGTTTCTAGTCATACATACATTTTTCCATGAGCTAAACTCAAAAAAAGGATGGGTTTTTTGGTTGGGGTTTTTTTTGTTTTTGTTTTTAGTTTTAGCGTATAGTCAATGATTCACCCATGGTGTGTTTAAAAAAAAAAAAAAAAAGCATATGGATACCAAAATATTTCTTTCTTCCTAATTGTTTCAGTAATGTTCTCATTACAAAAAAAAATGTGAAAAATCCCTTGACTCTCTTGTTGGAGCTAGGGTGACTTACACTGTACTTGTGCTGGAGCACCCGTGGGAAAAAAAATAGCTTAGAACCCACTGGAAGCCCCGCGGATCAGCTCCTCCCTCCTGCCCCCAGCGATCAGCAGTTCAGTGGCATGCGGGAGGAGCGGGGGCAGGAAGAGGCAGAGCGGGGGTGGGAAGAGGCTGGGTGGTGGCTTTGGGAAAGGGGTGGACCGGGGGGCCAGCACTCTGGGGGAAATCACAAAGTTGGTGCTTCTGATTTAAATCATGTGCTCCACTATAGCCCCAACCTGTTTTTGATGCAGAACCATAGATGAGTTTTTGATATGGAAATATATACTATTCCAAGTGGTGGGGAAGTATGTAGCCATCCGTGACCACACTTGCCTCTCGAACGACCGCTCCATCTTCTTTCTCCCTTTAATCTCTCAGCCCATTGAATGTATTGTCTACTATTGCTGTCTGGAGTTCATCTCCTCCAGTTCTATCCTAGACCATCTCCAGTCCATCTTCTGCCTTAGACTGCTCTTGCCAATGTCTCTGATGAACTTGTCCTAGCCAAATCTCAGAACTAGCAGTCCCTCCTCATCCTGCTTGGCCTGTTAGCCTCCTTCCTCACAGGCAACCATGCTCCTCTTCTTGAAATGTTTTCCTCTCTTGGCTTTTGTGACTATCCTCTTCTGTTCCGATCCTACCTCTCTAATTGATCTTTCAGTGTATCATTTGGAGAATCCACCCCATCCTTCCTCCAGCTTTCTATGGGGGTTCCACGGGGCTCTGTCCTTGGTCCCCTTCTTTTCTCCTTCTTCACCTTATGACTGAATAATCTCACCCACAGACAAATTCAATTACCAACTCTATGCTGGTGACTGACAGATCTACTTCTCTACTCCAGACCTAAAATCTCAACCCGTCTCTCTGACATCACCTCATGAATGTCTAGCTATCAGCTCTAGTACAACATGGCCAAGCACAGCTCTTAATTCCCCTCCCCTCCCCACCACTTCCTTTCTCAGTCACTGTGGACAATACCACCATCCTGCTTGTCACTCAGGCCAGTAACCTGGGCATCATCTTCAACTTAGACCTCTCTATTTTCTTGTATCCAGGTTATGTCTAAATCTTGCAAATCCTTTCTGCATAACATCTCTAAGATATGGTTTTTCCCAACCATCCATACAGATAAAACTCTCATCCAGTCTCTCATCATTTTGGTTTCTGCAATATCCTTTTCTCTGGCCTTGACAAATGCAGTTTTGCCTCACTAATATCCATTCAGAATGTTGCTACAAAGATCATTTTCCTAGCCTGCCATGTCGGCAATATCAGCCCTCTCTTTGAGTCCCTGCTCTATTGCGTCAAACACAAGCTTGTTTGTCTTTACTTCAAAGGCCCTTCATGGCCTATCCCCACCCTAACTAGCATCTCTCATTCAGTGTCAAATGTTAACTCCTGGCTCCGATCAGCTCAGGATGACAACCTCCATTGCCCCACTTGTTAAATTTTCAAACAAGCACCCTTGTGTTTTCTCCCATGCTGCCCTTCATGCGTGAGAGGAGCTCTCCTCAAACATCCACGAACTACCTTATTAGCCTCCTTCAAATCCGTCTCAAAACTCTCCATAAGGCCTATAAAAAATGGTTAAGCTGCTGGTACACTAATATCACTGTCTGCCTTGCTGACCAGTATTGTCTCGTTTTACTTTTACTTCCCCATCTGTCTACATCCATCTGTTGTCTCTTGTCTTATAGTTAGATTGAAAGTTCTTTGGGGAAGGGACTGTCTTTTTGTTCTGTGTTTGTGCAGCACCTACCACAGTGGTTCTCAACCCGCAGCCCAATTATGCACTAAAAAAAAAAATGCAAAGCTTGCTGCTCCTCCTTTCTGGCAGGAGACGGGGACGGCTGATGGGGAAATGGCGGCAGGCAGCCCTGCTGGAGTGCTTCTGCCAGCAGGGAAGGCTAAGCAGCCCCCTGTGGCAGGGGAAGAGCTCAGCAGTCCAATGCAGGGGGCCCTGCCAGGCAAGTGGGTGCTGAGGGAGCCCAGCCTGGGGAGGCCCCACTCCTGCTCCAGCATGACTATTTGCATTGCTCCCCAGGGGCCAGAGCGATCCATGGCTGTGCTGCCAGCTCAGCCCGGCAAACACAGTCATCTCCCAGCAGGGCCGGTGAGTGTGGCTGGGGGGCAGGGCACGGGAGAGTGGGTCTCTTGCGGGGGGTGGGAGGGGAGAGGGAGTTAGGGGGTTCTGGGAAGTGAGAGAATGTGGGGCAGTGGGGGGTTTGTGGGGGGTGCTGGGCAGCATAGGCTCAGGAACTAGGGGTGTGGCTCCGCTCCTGGCCCTGCTCTGTGGAGGTGTCTCTGGGCCGGGGGGGGGTGCTGGGCATATGGGTCTGTGGGGAGTCTTAGCAGGGGGTTGGTGTGGTCACAGGAGTCTGAGGGGGGTGTCTCTGGGCAGGGGAGTGCTGGGCATAGGGAGTCGGGGGGCACTGGGCAGGGGATCGGTGTGGTGTGGGTCTTCCCCCAAAGAGAAGGGGTACCCTGGCAGCACAGGGCTGGTCAGGCCAGTGTGTGTTTGGCACGGTGTTTCTCAGCCTGTGGCCCACAATGGTAAATAGGTTGAGAACCACTGACCTAGCACAGTGGGGTTCTGGCCCATGACTGGGGGCTCCTAGGTGCCATGGTTATACAAACAATAAAAGTAGCCAGATCCTTGACCATAGATATTACCAGGCTTTCCAGGGGCATAATTTTCATTGTAGGTTAGAATAATATATTTACAAAATTAAAAGTAAAAAATGTACATTTATAAAGATCACGGTCAGTGAAGAAAAATAATGGTTGTGCAGTGTGTGCATACTGTTCCTTCAGCTTAGCTGTCTAACACTGATGATGATGCATTATTATACTGCTTGGTAAACTAGATAATATATGTACTTAAAATGACAAAAAGGGACGCTGTCCACTTAAAAAGCACATTTATGTCTGAAATTTGTTTACCGCCTATTGTTACTTGTTACACCTAATACTAGTATAATAGAAGGAAATTGGAGGATTTTTTTTTCTTTTTTTTTCCACGTTATTTCTTCGTTTGGCAGCACTTTGTAAAGTCAGTTTCCCTGTATAATCCATTTACCCATCTTGTTTCTGTGGGTCTTTCACACAGCAACATTGAAGAGGAAAGTATTTTTAAAAACAGGAAAATGTGACTGTAAAATCACACACAAATTGACAGAGGCATTTAGGGTAGGAGTACTACTTTGAAATCTTTTTACCTTTTTCTTTTTTCTCCCCCAACCCCTTTTTTACCTTTTTCTTTTTTCTCCCCCTGCAAACTGACTAGATTTCAAGTTGTCCATGTCCCTTTAATGTAACTTTTTCTCCCCCCCCCCTTTTATTTTTTTGCTCATGATTTCTGCACTGTTGCTAAAGCTTTAACTGGGAAAATAAAGGTTTTAAAGAGGAATAATTTATTTATTTCAGACTGTTGGGAAGAAATTACCTCCAGCTACAGCAGCTCAAGAGCCAACGAAAATAGAAATGGACAGCAGAATCAAGAGTAGGTCTCACTGTTTGTTTTTTCCTCATTTGCACTCAGAGCTATTGAGCTTTTTGGGAAGTGTTGAATATTTTTTCTTTGGTTTTGGTTTTAGCAATTTTCTGTATGTCTGAAAAATAAGAAAAGCAAGACTGCAAATATATTCAGCATGGAGCTTTTAATAATTAAGCTTCTTAGGAAGATCACTGCTTTGTCCAGTGGAGATGTATTTAACTATCATACAAAGCAAATTAAACACAAACTGCTCCTGCTTTAGTCTTATTTTTTGATAAAAATTATAATTAAATGTATTGGGACCTAAGGGGAACTAAGGGGGAAAATAAAGCCTGAATTAGCAAAGAAATTGGTTAGAAAGTGAAGCTTAGTATTTCTAGGTCAAATTTCTCCTCTCTGATCTACACTTGAGGCTCTTTATTACACATTCTCCATTTACTCCCTTCATATCAACAGAGATCTCCACAGCTGATAAGAAATCTGTAATGTAGAATGGATAGGAGAATATGGCTCATAGAAATTAGAGCTGGAAAAGACCTTTCAATATATATCCAGTACAGCGTTATTACTCAATTATTTTTCAGTTTTAAATGAACCAAAAAAATTATTTTTCCACTGCTTCCGTTTTGGAGCCTGGTCCATAACCTGAAGAGATCTCCCTGTTAGGAAATTGTTCCTAATTTGTAGATTACATTTTCCTATGACTTATTTCATGTAATGACTCCTTTATATCACTTGAACTGCCCAACACAATTTCTCTCCCTCTTGAAGTTTCTACCCTTCAGATACTTATGGGTAGTTTACACTGTGATGGGTTCTCCCCAGGGTGCCACCTGGGACTGGGATACCACTAATCCCCCCCCCAATCCACCAGCTTGGGCTCCCTCTCACACTGTATTGCTGTGACAAGCTGAAAAGCCCTCCACTCTGCACTTTTACCAGCCTTCATACAGGTGGGGCCACACCTAGCTACAGGCTCTCTGTCCAGCTTCTTCAATGAATCAACAATGGAAAGGCTACAGCTAAGGCAACTCCCAACTCCCCAGGCGTGCAGCCCCTCTGCAGTATAAGCCCAAAATTGTACTGTCTTGCACTGCACAGGAAACTGTACAGTGTAAGCTCAGAAAGTTCACCCCCTCCCTCAATGTGGAGAGGAATATGCAACAGCCTTTGCCCCTGAGCTAAGATTCCCATACACTTCACATCAACTCATTGGTTTAGATAAAGCAAAAGCAAGTTTATTAACTACAAAAGATAAATGTTAAGTGATTATAAGTGATAGCAAACAGATTGAAGCAGATTACCTAGCAAAGAAAAAAAACACAAACTAAGCTTAATATACTAAATTGATTGGATATGAATTAGCAGATTCTCACTCTAAGAGATGATACAAGCAGGCCACAGATTCTTAAGGGACAAGCTGCACTTGCTTTAAAGCTTGGAATCCCCAGGTGTTTCATTCGCAGGCTAGAAATCCCTTTAGCCTGGGTCCAGCACTTCCCCCAGTTCAGTCTTTGTTCCTCAGGTGTTTCCAGGAGTCCTCTTATGTGGGGAATGAAGAACACCAGATGATGTCATACCCTGCCTTATATAGCTTTTGCATATAGCGGGAACCTTTTGTTTCAAAGCTTGGTTCCCAGAACAGTCTGTGGAAAAATACTGACATCCCAAGGAGTCCGGCATGTGATCTGAGCACATGGCCTTGTAGGGTCATAGCAGCCATTACTCACAGGCTGTTTGGAGTGTTCCCAGGAAGGTTCATCACCAGGTGGGAAATAAGTTGCTCCTAAGGCATATTGTTTTTTTCCTAATGGCCCACTGCCCTGAATAGGCCCTTCCCAACCCACTGTCTAGACTGAAAGCATCTTGTCTAATGGGCGTTACCCAGGTGTAACTACATTTGAAATGTAGGTATATAGTCAATATTCATGACTTCAGATACAAAAATGATATATGCATACAAATAGGATACTCATATTCAGCAAATCGTAACTTTTCCCAGGACACCTCACATGACTTATCTTGCATAAAATACATAATAATTATGTCATAATCATATCATAATATCACTATGAAGAATATGTCACAAACATTTTCTCCCAAACTTTAGTAATCATTTAGCCTATCTATCTATATTTTATTTCTTATAGTTTTTCATTATGTGTTGCTTTCCTTAATAATTTTTGTTGTTCTCTGACCTCTTTCTAAATGTGCTGACATCCTGACACTTAATGCATGTCTGGTCTTCCTCACAAATATTTTATGCACTCTTCGGCCCTGGGGACATAGCGTCTCTTGATGTAGGTATCATACATACAATGCAGAATTGTATAGAACTACTTATAAGCAAAGTACAGAGGTGGTGAAAGTTAGTTGTTGGATGTAAGCTGATAAGAAAATCATGGTAAGTAACAAAATAGGGCAACGTGCACCAACTTGCTATTATTTTAGCCTGCAAACTGGGTATAGTTTGTACACTGAGGAGGAGGAAGAGAGGGAGTTGTAGCAGGAAAAAGACTGGAGGTGACCAGGAAGAGGCCATACAAGCAGTAAGTTCCACTGCAAAAATTCTGAGGCTGGGAAAGCAGCTAAAAATCTATTAATATTAATGTAATATGAGGCAGTCCTCCTACTTTAATATACACCTGAGTGGATTTTCCCAACACTCTTGGGTTTCATGCTTTCCCTGAGGTAAGCAGGTGCAATTCCCAAAGTCAATAGGAGAGTGGCTCACTCTTATATTAGGATTAACCTTAGTCCCTGGTTGAATGGTGCTACTTGCACCTCCCTGGAATATTCCTCTGACACTTTGATTTTTTTGGCCAGAAACATCATCTCTTTCTTCTGCATACCTCTTTCCCCCTGCTGTGTGCAAATAAATACTCAATTTCTTATATGTGATCAAAATTGATGGGATGAGCCTGTTCTTGCACAATATCAAAGTGGAATAAGCTAGACAACATTCCCATTTACACCCAAATTTTTGACCCCATAGAGAACCTCTGCATTTTCCCCAAACTTTGTTGAATTAGGACATTTTATCCATGCTGGAATCTACAGGCTCCATTTGAACCTTTTTAGTGTCTGTGGTCTTGCTTGGGAGACAGGGGACTGAGGCATGCATGTAGACTCATTGACTTTAAGGTCAGAAGGGACCATTGTGATTATCCAGTCTGACCACCTGTAATCTCAGGCCACAGAAACTCACCCACACACTCCTGTAATAGACGCCTAACCTCTGGCTGAGTTACTGATGTCCTCAAATCATGATTTAAAGACTTCAAGTGACAGAGAATCCACCATTTACTCCAGTTCAAACCAGCAAGTGACCCATGCTGTAGAGGAGAGCAAAAAAAACCCCACGGGCTCTGCCAATCTGACCTGGAAGAAAATTCCTGGTGATGAATTAGATCTTGAGCATGTGGGCAAGACCCTCCAGCCAGACACCCAGAAAAGAATTCATTGTAGTAACTCAGAGCCCTTTCCATCTATTGCCCCATCTCTGGCTGTTGGAGATACTTGCTACTAGCAATCACAGATGGGCCACATGCCACGGTAGGCAAGCTCATCATACCATCCCCTCCATAAACTTATCTAGCTTGTAACCAGGTACGTGTTTTGCCCCTTTGAAGGCTGTTCATGGTGAAACCTTCACCTACTTTCAAGCCTAAACTTCTTGATGGACAGTTTATATCCTTTTTTCTTTTGCCCACACTGATCCTTAACTTCAATAACTCCTCTCCCTCCCTGTTGTTTATCCCTCTGTTGTATTTACAGAGAGCAACCGTATTTCCCCTCAGCCTTCAGTTGGTTAAGCTAAACAAGCCAAGTTTCTTAAGTCTCCTCTCAAGGTGGGTTCTCCATTCTTCTGCTCATTATAGTATCCCTTCTCTGCACCTGTTTCAGTTTGAATTCATTTTTCTTAAAATGGGAGACCAAAATTGCATACCGTATTCCAGATAAGGCCTCACCAGTGTCTTTTATAATGGCAGTAACACTTCCCTATCTCTACTGGAAATACCTCGCCTGATGCATTCTAGGTTTGCATTAGCCTTTTTCATGGCCACATCACATTGGTGGCTCATAGTCATCCTGTGATCAACCAGTACACCCAACTTTTTCTCCTCTTCCCCCTTCCAACTGATAAACCCCCAGTTTATAGTAAAAATTCTCGTTGTTAGTCCCTAAGTGCATGATCTTGCACTATTTAATTTCATCCCATTTCTATTAGTCCAGTTTTCAAGGTCTTCCAGATCTTCTTGTGTGATACAGTAAAATGTGCCTTAGCGACCACTTCTGAAGAGAGACCACCTATCACGAGTGACTACCTGCAGAGGCCACAGAATGTTTTCCTCCTATAATTTAACTGTGAGGAGTGACCACCTGTCGTCTGCAACCAGCAACCATATTTTGTTACTCCATCCATAAAAACAAACCTGTAGGACACATGATCTTCCTTACTTCTGTGCTGCTGCTTGCGGCGGCACTGCGTTCAGAGCAGGGAATCTGGCCAGCAACCACTGCTGTCTGGCTGCCCAGCTCTGAAGGTAGCAAATCTTTAAAGAGAGACCACTGCTTACAAGCGACCATTTTTGCTAAGCCCTGGTCTACACTAGGAGTTGAGGTCGAACTTAGCAGCATTAAATTGATTTAACCCTGCACTCGTCCACACGACGAAGCCCTTTTTTCCGACTTAAAGGGCTCTTAAAATCAATTTCCTTACTCCACCCCTGACAAGGGGATTAGCGCTGAAATCAGCCTCACTGGGTAGAATTTGGGGTACTGTGGACACAATTAGACAGTATTGGCCTCCGGGAGCTATCCCAGAGTGCTCCATTGTGACCGATCTGGACAGCACTCTAAACTCAGATGCACTGGCTAGGTAGACAGGAAAAGGCCCACGAACTTTTGAATTTCAATTTCCTGTTTGGCCAGCATGACAAGCTGCAGGTGATCATGCAGAGCTCATCAGCAGAGGTGACCATGATGGAGTCCCAGAATCACAAAAGAGCTCCAGCATGGACCGAACGGGAGGTACGGGATCTGATCACTGTATGGGGAGAGGAATCCGTGCTATCAGAACTACGTTCCAGTTTTCGAAATGCCAAAACATTTGTCAAAATCTGCCAGGCCATGAAGGACAGAGGCCATAACGGGGACCCGAAGCAGTGCCGCATGAAACTTAAGATGCTGAGGCAAGCCTACCAGAAAACCAGAGAGGCAAACGGCCGCTCCGGGTCAGAGCCCAAAACATGCCGCTTCTATAATGAGCTGCATGCCATTTTAGGGAGTTCAGCCACCACTACCCCAGCCATATTGTTTGACTCCTTCAATGGAGATGGAGGCAACACGGAAGTTTTGAAGACGAGGAAGATGATGGGGAGGAGGTTGTAGATAGCTCACAGCAAGCAAGCGGAGAAACCGGTTTTCCCAACAGCCAGGAACTGTTTCTCACCCTGGACCTGGAGCCAGTACCCCCTGAACCCACCCAAGGCTGCCTCCTGGACCCGGCAGGCAGAGAAGGGACCTCTGGTGAGTGTACCTTTTAAAATACTAAACATGGTTTAAAAGCAAGCATGTTTAATGATTAATTTGCCCTGGCATTCGCGACTCTCCTGGATGTACTCCCGAAGCCTTTGCAAAAGGTTTCTGGGGAGGGCAGCCTTATTCCATCCACCATGGTGGGACACTTCACCACTCCAGGCCAGTAACACGTACTCAGGAATCATTGTAGAACAAAGCATTGCATGTTGGCTGGCGTTCAAACAACATCCGTTCTTTATCTCTCTGTGTTATCCTCAGGAGAGTGATATCGTTCATGGTCACCTGGTTGAAATAGGGTGCTTTTCTTAACGGGATATTCAGGGTGCCCGTTCCTGCTGGGCTGTTTGCCTGTGGCTGAACAGCAATGTTCCCTGCTGTTAGCCACGGGGAGGGGTGAGGGGCTAGCCACGCGGAGGGGGGAGGCAAAATGCGACCTTGGAACGAAAGCACATGTGCTATGTATGTAATGTTAACAGCAAGGTTTACCCTGAAAGAGTGTATCCATTGTTCCATAAAATGTGTCTTTTTAAATACCACTGTCCTTTTTTTTTTCTCCACCAGCTGCATGTGTCTCAAGGATCACAGGATCTTTTCCTTCTCAGAGGCTAGCGAAGATTAGAAGGCAAAAAAAACGCACTCGCGATTAAAAGTTCTCTGAGCTCATGCTGTCCTCCCACATTGACAGAGCAGAGACGAATGCGTGGAGGCAGACAATGTCAGAGTGCAGGAAAGCACAAAATGACCGAGAGGAGAGGTGGCGGACTGAAGAGAGTAAGTGGCGGGCTGAAGAGAGGGCTGAAGCTGAAAGGTGGCTGCAGCGTGATGAGAGGAGGCTGGATTCAATGCTGAGGCTGCTGGAGGATAAAACTAATATGCTCCAGTGTATGGCTGAGCTGCAGGAAAGGCAGCTGGAGCACAGACCGCTGCTCCAGCCCCTGTGTAACCAACCACCCTCCTCCCCAAGTTCCATAGCCTCCTCACCCAGACGCCCAGGAACACGGTGGAGGGGCCTCCGGCCACCCAGCCACTCCACCCCAGAGAATTGCCCAAGCAACAGAAGGCTGGCATTCAATAAGTTTTAAAGTTTTAAACTTTTAAAGTGCTGTGTGGCATTGTCCTTACCTCTTCCACCATCCCTCCTGGTGCTTCTCTCCTCCACCACCCCTCCTGGGCTACCTTGGTGGTTATCCCCCTATTTGTGTGATGAATTAATAAAGAATGCATGAATGTGAAGCAACAATGACTTTATTGGCTCTGCAAACAGTGATCAAAGGGAGGAGGGGAGGGTGGTTAGCTTACAGGGAAGTAGAGTGAACCAAGGGATGGGGGATTTCATCAAGGAGAAACAAACAGAACTTTCACACCATAGCCTGGCCAGTCATGAAACTGGTTTTCAAAGATTCTCTGATGCGCACAGCGCCCTCCTGTGCTCTTCTAACTGCCCTGGTATCTGGCTGCGTGTAACCAGCAGCCAGGCGATTTGCCTCAACCGCCCACCCCGCCATAAATGTCTCCCCCTTACTCTCACAGATATTGTGGAGCACACAGCAAGCAGTAATAACAGTGGGAATATTGGTTTCACTGAGGTCTAAGCGAGTCAGTAAACTGCGCCAGCGCGCTTTTAAACTCCAAAAGGAAATGCTACCACCATTCTGCATTTGCTCAGCCTGTAGTTGAACAGCTCCTGACTACTGTCCAAGCTGCCTGTGTATGACTTCATGAGCCATGGCATTAAGGGGTAGGCTGGGTCCCCAAGGATAACTATAGGCATTTCAACATCCCCAACAGTTATTTTCTGGTCTGGGAATAAAGTCCCTTCCTGCAGCTTTTGAAACAGACCAGAGTTCCTGAAGATGCGAGCGTCATGTACCTTTCGCAGCCATCCCATGTTGATGTTGGTGAAACGTCCCTTGTGATCCACCAGTGCTTGCAGCACTATTGAAAAGTACCCCTTGCGGTTTATGTACTTTCCGGCTTGGTGCTCCGGTGCCAAGATAGGGATGTGGGTTCCGTCTATGGCCCCACCACAGTTAGGGAATCCCATTGCAGCAAAGCCATCCACTATGACCTGCACATTTCCCAGGGTCACTCCCCTTGATATCAGCAGATCTTTGCTTGCGTTGGCTACTTGCATCACAGCAGCCCCCACAGTAGATTTGCCCACTCCAAATTGATTCCCGACTGACCGGTAGCTGTCTGGCATTGCAAGCTTCCACAGAGCTATTGCCACTCGCTTCTCAACTGTGAGGGCTGCTCTCATCTTGGTATTCTTGCGCCTCAGGGCAGAGGAAAGCAAGTCACAACGTTCCATGAAAGTGCCCTTATGCATGCAAAAGTTTCGCAGCCACTGGGAATCATCCCAGACCTGCAACACTATGCGGTCCCACCAGTTTGTGCTTGTTTCCCGAGCCCAGAATCGGTGTTCCACCGCATGAACCTGCCCCATTAGCACCATGATGCCCACATTGCCAGGTCCCGTGCTTTGAGAGAAGTCTGTGTCCATGTCCTCATCACTCTTGTCACTGCGCTGACGTCGCCTACTCATCTGGTTTCGCTTTGCCAGGTTCTGGTGTTGCATATACTCCTGGATAATGCACGTGGTGTTTAATGTGCTCCTAATTGCCAAAGTGATCTGAGCGGGCTCCGTGCTTGCCATGGTATGGTGTCTGCACAGAAAAAAGGCTCGGAACAATTGTCTGCTGTTCCCCTGATGGAGGGAGGGACGACTGACGACATGGCTTACAGGGTTGGCTTACAGGGAATTAAAATCAACAAAGGGGGTGGCTTTGCAAGAAACAGAATGGCCCCCTCAAGGATAGAACTCAAAACTGGGTTTAGCAGGCCGTTGATTTCACGGAGGGAGGGAGGAGAAAATGAATACAAAACAAATCTGGTCTATTTTTTGTTTTGAGCCACTTCATCTATCTTTATACATCTTGCTGGCAGCAGACTGTGCAATACGACCGCTAGCCATCGTCATCTCCTGGGTGCTCGGCAGAAGACGGTGCAGAATGACTGCTGTCCATCATCTTCTGCTGGCTGCTGATTAAAAGACAGTGCACTGCCGGTAGGAGTCAATCGCCATGAGACAAAACTTAAAAGGGAAATGACCTGGCTGAGTCACTCCCATGTTTGCCCAGGCGCCCCAGACCTCATCAAGGTCGGTTAAAAGAGCACCCAGGACTATGTCAATGATGGCTACCAGTCATACTGTACTGTCTGCTGCCAAAAGGCAATAAACTGCTGCTGTGTAGCAATGCAGTACTGTGTCTGCCAGCACCCAGGAGACATACAGTGACGGTTAGTTGAGCGGGCTCCATGCTTGCCGTGGTATGGCGTCTACACAGGTAACTCAAGAAAAAAGGCGCAAAACGATTGTTTTGGGGGGCCTGACGATATGTACCCAGAACCACCCGTGACAATGTTTTAGCCCCATCAGGCACTGGGATTTGTACTCAGAATTCAAATGGGCGGCGGAGACTGCGGGAACTGTGGGATAGTTACCCACAGTGCAACGCTCCGGAAGTCGACGGTTGCATCGGTACTGTGGACACACTCCGCCGACTACATGCACTTAGAGCATTTGTGTGGGGACACACACAATCGAGTGTATAAAAACGCTTTCTACAAAACCGACTTCTATAAATTCGACCTAATTTTGTAGTGTACACATACCATAACTTCCATGAGTGGTTGCTCTTGGCAGGTTTTACTGTATTCTGGTCCTTCTCTGTAATGGCAACACCTCCCAACTTTGTGTCATCCTCAGATTTTATTAGTACATTCCTGCTTTTTGTGCCAAGGTCATTAATGAAAATGTTAAATAAGATTGGTCCCAAGACTGATCCATGTGGTACACCACTAGTAACCTCCCTCCAGTCTGACATTACCTGCTGTAGGCTCCTGTTAACCCGTTTCTTATCCACCTTTCAACTCTTGTGTTAATCTAACTAATAATTTCCCATGTGGAACCGTATCAGATGTTTTACTGAAATCCAGGTAGATTAGATTTACTGTATTTCCTTTGTCTAGAAAACCAGTTATCTTTTCAAAGAAAGAGATCAGGTTGGTCTGCCACAATCTACAGTTTGTAGAACCATATTGTACTTTATCCCAATTACCGTTTACCTTTATGTCCTTAACTATTTTTAACAAGATTTTTTTTAATATCCAATGTTATATGAGAGAAATGTTTTTGTAATAATAAACTTCATCTGTAATAGTCGGACCATAGGCATATGATCCATTGTTCTCCATGTTAAGAAAGTTATTCCAAAAGAATTGTTCTATGGTATTCTGGGTATTCTCTTAAGTTCTACATCTGGTGCCTCTTTTACTTTATTACAGGAGTGGCCAACCTGTGGCTCCAGAGCCTTATGCAACTCTTTAGAGGTTAATATGCGGCTCCTTGCATAGGCGCTGACTCCGGGGCTGGAGCTACAGACGCTAACTTTCCAGTGTGATGGGGGGGTGCTCACTGCTCAACCCCGTGTCTGCCCCAGGCCTGCCCCCACTCCACTCCTTCCCCCAAGGCCCCTGCCCCTTCCCCCGAGCCTGCCAGGTGCTCACTGCTTCCCCCCTCTCTCCCCCCAGCCTCCTGTACATGCAAAACAGCTGATTGCAGCAGGCAGGAGGTGCTGACTGTCAGGGCTGCCTGTGGGCGGGAGGTGCTGGGGGCTGGAGCAGGGGGGAGCTGATGGGGTGCTGCTGATGTATTACTGTGGATCTTTGGCAATATACATTGGTAAATTCTGGCTCCTTCTCAGGCTCAGGTTGGCCACTTGTGCTCTATTACAATGCATCCAGAATTTCCCACAGTCCCTAGATTGCATAACTTCCTGAATAAGTCTCAGTTTAGAAATCTATATAAACTAATTGCATAGTCCTATAGCATTTATGGATCACTGTGAATACCTACTATTTGCACGCCTAAATAATAATCTCATGTTTATGTCACTGTTTCCATCCCACTATGTATAAGTAAAAGTAGAAAAGTAGAAACAGCTGAACAGTTCTCAGAGGTACTTTTAAGGTTTCAGAAGTTGTATTAGGCATGGGAATTTTCTTTGTGTTTTTTTGAGAAGCTGCCACAAGTAAGCTGGATTAGCCATAAATCCAAAAAGTCTCCAGTCCCAGGCTGTTACTAAATCTTCCTCAAGAGTGCTAGGTACCAGCATTCTTGGAGTTTAGCTTAATTTCTCTTTCCTCTTTGCTGTGTTTTCAATACAACACCTAGTACAATGGGACCCCAGTCCTGACTAGAGCCTATAGGTGCTAAACACAATAGACACTGTGCCACTCACGGCACAATCCACTGATCCAGCTCCAAACTGAGAGAGGGCTCTTGGATTCACGATTTGGATCCTAGTGTGCTCGCTGCCAGAGGGTGCTTAGAGGGGATGGAATGATGAGACTGCCTACAGTATCGGATCTGCTACTGCGAGCAGCAAATATCTCCAATGGCCAGTGATGAGACACTAGTTGGAGAGGGCTCTGAGTTACTACAGAGAATTCTTTCCCAGGTGTCTGGCTGGTGGGTTTTGCCCACATGCTCAGTGTCTAGCTGACCGCCATATTTGGAGTCGTGATGGAATTTTATCCTGGGTCAGATTGGCAGAGACCCTCGGAGGGTGGGGAGGTTCGCCTTCCTGTGCAGCATGGGGCACAGGTCACCTGCGATTTAAAGTAGTGGAAATGTTGGATTCTCTGTAACTTGAAGTCTTTAAATCATGATTCCAGAACTTCAATAACTCAGCTAGAGGTATGCGGTCTACAGAAGTGGTTGGGTGTGGTTTTGTGGCCTGCAGTGTTCAGGAGGTTAGACTAACTAGATGACCTTAAAGTTCCCACAGGGGTCTGTACTGGGACCAGTATTCTTCAACATATTCATAAATGATCTGGAAAAAGGGGTAAACAGTGAAGTGACAAAATTTGCAGATGATACAAAACTACTCAAGATAGTTAAATCCAAAGTAAACTGGGCAACAAAATGGCAGATGAAATTCAGTGTTGATCAGTGCAAAGTAATGCACATTGGAACACATAATCCCAACTATACAAATAAAATGATGGGTCTAAATTAGCTGTTATCACTCAAGAAAGAGATCTTTGAGTCATTCTGGATAATTCTCTGAAAATATCAATGTGCAGTGGCAGTCAAAAAATCTAACAGAATATTAGGAATCATTGGGAAAGGAATAGATAATAAGAGAAAATATATTGCCTCTATATAAATCCATGGTACGCCCACATCTCGAATACTGCATGTAGATCTGATCATCTCATCTCAAAAAAGATATATTGGAATTGGAAAAGGTACAGAAAAAGGCAACAAAAAATGACTGGGGTATGAAACAGCTTCCATATGAGGAGAGATTTATAAGACTGGAACTTTTCAGTTTGGAAAAGAGATGACTAAGGGGGGATATGATAGATGTCTATAAAATCATGACTGGTTGGGGAAAGTAAATAAGGAAGTGTTATTTTCTCCTCATAACACAAGAATTAGGGGCTCAGCAAATGAAATTAATAGGCATCAGGTTTAAAACAAACAAGGAAGAATTTCTTCACATAACGCACAGTGAAACTGTGGAATTCTTTGCCAAAGGATGTTGTGAAGTCCAAGACTATAACAGGGCTTAAAAAAGAACTAGATAAATGGCTATAAGCCAGGATGGGCAAGGAAGCAAAACTATGCTCTGAAGCATCCCTAATCTCTGCCAAAAGCTGGGAATGGGCGGGGATGGATCACTTGATGATTACCTGTTCTGTTCATTTCCTCTGAAGCACCTGGCATTAGCCACTGTTGGAAGACAGGATACTGGGCTAGATGGACCATTAATATGACTCAGTATGGCTGTTCTTATGTTCTCATGAGTCTATGAGTATACTGCTGGCCTGAGGAGCAGCAGGTAGCATAGGTAGGGCAGGAAGATTGGCGTGCCGCCACAGAGCCATCCTTCCTTTGGCTAACGTTGGTGCTTCTTGCTCTCAGATGCATAGCAGCTGCATGTTGGTTGTAGCCCACAAACACAGAGAATGCAGAGCAGCTTCACTTCCTTTCTACCCTCTCTGCCCAACTGAGTGAGCCCCCCGTCTCTTTATTGGCCTATCATTCCACAGAGGGGTAAAAGGATAGGAGGAAGGGTTCTCAGGGATCTGAGAGACAAGGAGGAGGAAGCACTTCAGAGCTAGAGAACCATCAGAGTGAAAGAAGGGCACTCAAAGATTTGGGGGAGAAAAAGATGGGACCTCAGGGCTCCAAGGGCAAAGAGGAGGTGGAAGAGCGTGTAGAGCTTGAGGGGGCAGAATATGTGGGAGAGTCCTTGGGGTATAGGGAGGCAGCAGAAAAAGAGGGCAAGGAGGAATGTCATTGAAGGTGTCACATGAGTTTATAGGAGTGATTTTTGTAGGGGAAGACTGATATGTGCTGTGTTTGGGTTTTCGTGGGGGCAATGCTGATGATGGGTGTCTATATTTTTCTATGATTTTGGAATAGAATATGTTGTGGGGAGGTGTGTGTTTGTTGTGGGGTTGGAGTTATTTGCTTTTGGGGGGAGGGGTGCTAGCCTGTCGTGATAAGGTTGTGTGTTAGGAAATATTTATGCATTATTATAAGAATTTGAGATTGGATTCTGAAAAATCTGTACAGCAGAACATTGCTAATTAACTGGGAGAACTATTGCAAATGATTGAAATTGCCAATTTAGAATGTAAATAAATGCAGTAGAAAAATATGGATAATGTAGCACAAAATGCATTATAATTTACTTTCAGGTACTTCATGGTGTTTCATAATGTGCAAATGATTTCTACATTTTGTAAAAGTAACAAATTCTTATAATAAGGAAACTTTATTAAAATGTTGTGTCTGATATTCCTCAGTAGTAGGCAGAAGATACCTCTTGGTACAAATTATAAAATATAAAGATTAGTTAATCTGGATTAGAGAAGTTCTAATTTATTCCAGGTTGTTATGTTTTATGTTTGTTTCTACGGTGGTGAGGTAGTGTTCTGATGTTCTCGGTATACATGGTGAAATTCTGTGGAAAGATTGATTTGGGTAGTCCAGTTTTGGATCATGACTCTAATGATCTGTGTAGATATTGAGCAGTAGAACTAAATTCTGCTGTAACTTGGACTTGGGTTTGAGTTGTGTGGTGTGTTTGTTTGTCTTTGCAACAGAGTTGCAGTTTTTTCTCATTTAAATAGTGTGCAGGGTCTTTTGTGCTCTAGCATCTCTTCCTCCATTTATAGAAACCTGTTTTCTCAGTAATAGGATTAATCTCACTTAATTTTAGGCTTCTTCTTTCAGACTGTGTTGTTTTTATTTATCCAAACTCCATTAGCGTGTGCACCCAACTCAGTTGGTATGTGAATTTAGACTCCCTGTGGAGAGCTAAATAACTGGTTTTCAATTTTCAAGTAAACTGCAAATACAAATCTAGCATAGTGCTTGTGCTGTGTCAAACTGAGGAAAGTTTATTGCAGTGTATCACACTAGTTGTCTAACAAGGAAGAAGCAGGATCAGACTTAAAAAGAGTATTATGCCTCCACTTGAACTTAGAGGGAAAGCAAGCTCCAGAGTCCTAGACCTTCCCTGGAGAATTGCCCTATTTCGGCCTCTGGATGTGCGCATATGTGGACTGTCTGCTTGAATGCCACATCTGATCTTTAGAGTCTGGTAAGAGAACAAGGAGAAAGTTGGTCTTTAAAGATAAATGGGACTCCAAACCATATAGGGCTTTATACGTAATGCTTCAAATTGCCACTGGAAATACATTTCAAGCCAGTGCAGTTTGTGGTGTGTGAAAGAAATATGACCCAGGCACCAACCTAAGTAATTAGGCATCCACATTCTGTACTAGCTGCAGTTTCCAAGTTATCCTTAACTTTGGCACTTGCTTGCCCTCTTTCAACAAAGCTGTGCTTTTTGCCTGAGTGCCAGACATATTTCAGATAGATCAAGGAGCTATGTTCAGTACTTTAGGACAGATTCTGGGGCATGGACGGGGAGTAGCTGGAGTGAGTTGCATTCTAGCTTCCCCCTGGTGCATTGTTCCTTGGAGACCATAGCCAGTTTACACAACTTAAAGCAGCCCCTGGACTTCTGTAACCTGTGCTGGGGCTCAGGCTGTGGTAGAGAATCAGAGAGCTGTTAGTTCTCTGATTTTCTTCCTTTTTCCCACTGCCTGAGTGATTGTGTGCAAGTGGGGAACCATGTTTTACTCCATGTTTTTTCTGGGATTAGGCACAGCCAGTTGAGCTCCTATTGTATTTTCCCTGGGGCTCCCATAGCCTGGTGGGGAAACTGGCAATGGAGGAGCCAGAACCATTCTCCTCCCTCCCTGGAGGTGCAGCAAATAGCCATTGAGGGAGCTCCTGAGCCACTGCAGCAGATAAAGTACAGCAGCTGCTCAGGGCACTCCCGAGTCACATCAGAGCTGCTATTAGGACTGCACCAGAAGTGATAGGAGACAGCTCGAGAGAGGGTCCCCCTCTATTGCCTCTCCATAGTAAAAGGCCAGGTTAAAACACTTCATTTTAAAAATCACAAGGTGTGGCCCAGAGAATGGACTTTAAATTAGACAAATACAATTTTTCTTCGTAACACAGACTCCTTCAAGAGTTATGTTGATGAAAACAATGTAGTGGTTTTAAACAATGACACCCCAACTCAAATTAATGCAGAATAGGTAATCTTTCTTGGTTAGTCCTGGAAATTATAACACCAGATACTGCAAGTAGACGCAGCTAGGAAATACATAAGGAAGAAGGAATGGGGAGTGGTCATTTCCCCAGACATATTACTTTTCAAGGGCAAGGTAAGGTTGAATGTAATGGAAGATTACCTACCTGGAATTTTAAGAAAGCTTTATGTGAATGATGACAGAGAATTTCAATGACAATATAGTAAAAGGATTAATCGCAGCAGCTACTCTAGCCATACCTAAGATATTGAAGTACCCCAAAACAAAAACTCTCTTCCATGGTGAAGTGAGGAGTGCAAAATGTCAGTTAAAGAAAGGAACAAAGTCTATGAAAAAGCAAAAAAATGCAATTAATAGTGAAGATGTAATGAAGTGTAAAAGAAGTAAGGCAACAGCACAAAGACTTATTAAAAAAAATCAAAGAGCATGTGAAGAGGTACTGCGGGCAGATAAATAAAGATACTAAGACATCAGAAATGTACAGGCAAATTAGAAGAATGAATGGAATTCAGACCAAGAGGAGTCACATTCCAGGCCTTACTAGGACTGACAAAATAGTTAGATGTTCTGATAATGAGAAAGCAGAAGTTTTGACAGAAGCTTTTCAAGGGGTGAGTAATTATGAAAATCAAAGGGCAGTTTTCCACAAGAATAAAATACAATTCATTGAAGAGAATCATGAACAGTGTAGTTGTTATCTTTATCTTTATTTTCTGAATGAATGGTTTTGTATGTGGGAACTTGAGAAAGCTATTGATATCAGCAAGAATACATCCGTAGGTAAAGATAATATATGCAACATAGTGTTTAAATATCTCTTTGAAAGCAGTTTGAGGGTTCTCTTGTAATTATATAACTGTCATGGCCTGGTTGTGGGAGGCCAGACCTAGCAGAGATAGAGTCCGCAATAGACCAGAGTCAAGAGTCGGCTGGGTCAGGATACCAGGAGGTCAGAAGCACAAGACAAACTAGAGGTCAGAACCATGACTTAGGAACCAGAGTCAGGCTGGATCAGAATACTAGAGTGTCAGAGGCAGGAGAATAACTGGAGGTTAGGAACCACAAGTCAGATGCCAAGAGTCGAGCCTGGTCGGGATTCCAGGAAATCAAGCCACAGAGCAGGAAACATAAGGCACACAGTCCAGAACAGGGTGGAGCTTCCTGTTCCTCCTGCTGCCAGTGGACTAGTCAGCCGCTCTGGGATTCCACCAGCTGGACTTCAGGGGTGGAGCCTCACACTGGGGCAGGGCTTGGTGGGTCCAGGTAAGCCATTGTCAGCAGGCTGCTAGGTGGAGGATTGGAGTGTGGCTGCTCCCAGGAATCCTGCAGGCCTGGGTTCAAGATCTGTGGGAAATGACAATAATATTATATGGGGAAAAGGAGTGATAACAATAGAATAGAAACGTGCAGTAATTCTAGTGCAAAAATCAGGCAAACTGTCAAAAACATACGAATGCAGAAACTAGGCAAACTGTCCACAAAAGTAGTGCCTGTAGACCTATTGCCCTTACATCCTGCCTGGGTAAAAAGTATGGGGAGACTGATGAATGAAAGATTGGCTGCCTATTTGGAAAAGAGTGGCATTGTAGATGAGGTGCAGAGTGGTTTTTGGGCAGGAAGGTGCACCGTTGATCAAATTGTTAAATTAGAAACTGTATGGGGCACAAACGTTTCATGGTAGCTATCTTTATAGATATTGAAAAGTTTTATGACATGCTGTGGAGGGAGGGCGTGTTGTGCAAAATAGGTGCACAAGGAATAAGGGGAAGAATATATGGGTGGATTAGAGAATTTTTGAGTAAAAAGACTAGGCAGGTCAGAGTTGGGAAAATTATGTCAAAAATATGTAATGTTAAAAATGATACGCCATGTGTAAGTGTTATCAGCCTGACCTTCTTTAATATTAGAATAAATGATCTCCCAACACGAATAAGTGCCAGAGTAGGTGTCACTCTATTTGCAGATGATTGGGCTCTGTGGGTTAGGAGCAAGAATACTGAAGTGGGAGAAAAGAGAATCAACAAAGCATTACAAAAGACCTCTGACTGGGAAAATGCTTGAGGTTTCAAGTTCTCCATCACTAAAATCAAAGTATTGGTCTTTATGATAAGGAAGGTTATAAAGGAATGTCAGCTGTATCTGTATGGAGAACAAATAGACATAGGTAAAAGGTTTTAATTTCTAGGAGGTAATATTTGATACTAAATTAGTTTGGAAAGATCGTATAGACTGTGTTAAAGATAAACGTACAGGAAGTAGTAACCTGCTTATAAGTTTGGCTGGGACTGCTTGCGGGGTGGATAAGAAAACACTGTTGATAGTATACAGAGCTTTAATCGGCCCAATTATTGACTATGGCCTGGGTGTCAGCATCAAAATCAGAACTTAAAAAATTAGATTTAATATAAGCACAGGCACTGTGAGTGTATGCGGTTCATTTATTACAACACCCATATACACATTACAGATAACTTCTAGTGAAATGCCAGTTACGCTACAAATGAAACTACTGGACCTAACTTTCTGGGCCAAAGTTAATGGGAATTTCAGTGAGGAAAGTACCAAACAAATCTACGAGGATTGTTGAGAATTCAGTTGGTGAATGATAGCACATGATGTGAGAAAGCCACATGATTGAGTTAAAGTGTGGAAGCAGAAGTTGAAAGGCAAGGAAAAGCTAAACAAAGTCAAAACTATTAGTCATTTTGGAAAATTGTAGGAAAATTAGTCGTAGGAAAATTAGTTATAGATGGAAAGTTGCATGTCCAAATGCGGATTTAAATTTATTTTATAAACATAAGCGTAAAAAAGAAACAGTAGGTAATAAAAACGAAGTGTACCAGTATATAAATGAAAAGTAGTTGTTGTTTTTTTCAAATATATACAGATGGATCCAAAAAAGAAAAAATAGGAAGAGTAGGGGCAGCATATGGTATACCAGAAGTTGGAATTAGTACATCTACCAGAACATCTGATTTTGTAGCTGTCATGACAGCCAAACTAGTAGCAGTAATGCTAGCATTAAATCGGATCTGGGGTGTACTCCCAACAGAAGTGGTCATTTTTTTTTTATCTCAGTCTGAGGTCTTATAATGATAAAAAAAAAAGGTGTCTCAGTGTGTAGAAGTGATTTAATCAATGAAATAATATATTTCTAATGATAGCTACTACAGATGGGGATACCGTTAGCATTAGCTTGGATCCCAGAGCATATTGGGATAACAGGGAATGAAAAGGCAGACAATGAAATAAAAGGATTGGCATAGAAATACCCTTAAGTAAACAGGAATTTAAAAGCCTAGTACAGAAAAACCTAAAAAAGGAATGGCAAAAATTTGGGATTAGTGAAGAAAGCAGAAGAAGATTTTTTGAATTGTGCCATACAGCTGAGGATAACAACATACATCAGAGCCTGGGTAGAGTGAATGAAATGATTTAGTTTAGCGTACTAACCAGTTGTGACTTAAACAAAAATCTTTTTTGGATAAATAGACGCAAAGATGGACTATGTATATTCTGTAAGGTGGAAGAAACAATTGATCCCCTTTTATGGGTATGTATGGGCTTTGATAAAGACAGGGAAAAGCTTTCTGAGGAACTCAAACATCTTAAGGTAACAAAAGTTACATTATGTTATTTAGTAAAGATATCAGAGATATGGAGTGGTATTAGAAAAGTGTTTTACCGGAAGCGCAGGGTGAGAGAATATAAACTGCTAAGTATTTAGGAATTAGAATTCGTGGTAGTTATGGATTATTCAGTCAAGCTTCGCCCCTCCCCCCACAAAAAAGACGATTCCTCCCTCAATGGCCACAGTTAAGATGCCACTGCAAAAGAGGTTGAGTTTATTAATTTTCAGGGGCAATATTAAGGCCTGTCTGTTCACTCAGTCTGTTTCCTGAGGAATGTGAATTGAGAAAGAAGGGTTATTTGTCCATTTCTAGAGAGGGAGGGTGGGGCTTGTGATTCAAGTTATTTTACTGGAAATTCATATAGTTTGAAAGAGTAAACATAGCGATATCATTTTAAAGTATTAAGTAAGAACTGAAAATCATCAAATTGAATGTCTTCATCTTCCCCCGGTATTTCTTTGCCAAAATTTGCACGTGCATATGTTTGGGAGGGAGTCTTGTTTTAAAAATGTGCCTTTACATTAGGTCAGAGAGAAATTTCAAGGCATTTGGTGGAACTTAAGAAGAGTGCTGCAGGTTTGTGTGCCTTATATACTAGTCCACAGTGTGAAGCTGATGAAGAGGGGGTACAAAACTGGCAGCTGGGAGTACTAAATATAGGGGCTGTACAAACATTTTCTTTTTGGTGCAGGAGGATAGAGTTTCGCTTGTCTGTTTTGTTATTGTCTATAGTTGTCATTTGTCAGATTTCTCCAGGCAGCCATTGTTTTAACCACTCATTTACTGTTGATCTCATTTTTTTAAAAAAAATCCATTCTACTGTGGTCTCTAGGAGGTAGTTTTTCAGTGTAAATACCCAGTGTATCTCACCTCTTTGTTGGCAACCAGCGTAATAGGCTGGAAAACCAGCGTCCCATTACATTTCATGGGCTTGATTCTGACCTCAGCTTTCTGGCATGTGTTGACATTTCTCAGAACATTTATTTTTGTATACATATATGCTGTGTGTCTGAGATTAGAGTCTGTCCCTTTCTTTTATTCTGTCTAAACGTGATTGCTGGAAGTAAGCACATTTTAATCCTGTTGTTATCTTTTGCTCAGATGATTTATGGAGGTCTTAATGTGGCGAAGAAAAGTAGAATATCACCTTGTTTTGTTAATAGAATTTTATGTTTGACCTGTTGAGCCTCTTGACTATTTATTTTTGCTTCTCCTAAACAGTGAGCCTTTCCAGAGGCTTGAAAGTTGATTCAACCTTTTTATGCAGTCACCCATATCATCACTACACACTCATAAGTGTTACTAAGACCTAGGTATATTGCCCCTTTCTGGGAGCCCTTCTCTGAGAACACTGGGGTTTTAATTCTAATGTAATAGAATTTCTTTCTACTTATTCACTGTAGACTGCTGTGCACTGTTTCCCACCTGATACTGAGAACATAACATCCAATTAATTCACAGAGGAATAATTTATGCACCTGAGAATGCACAGTCTCCCGAGTCTCAATCAAAAAGGAAAATCACTTCCTGCAACAGCCCCTCCCAACATTCCATTCTGTGTCATAAAAATGAATCACTAAGGTCCTGCCTAATAACAAGAGGCTTTACACAAGATGCTGCACACACTTTTTTGAAGTACAGCCTTAAATTGATACCAGCTCTACATACATTCATTAAATCTGTTATTTGTCAAAATCTTTCTTTGTGGTGTGTAGATTCTGTAAATACAAAATTATTATGATGATAGCCCACATGCAAATGAAATGATGAGAACATAGTGGATTCTATCAGTCTCTCTCTCCTTGCTGTTCACTTGCTCCACAACCAGCTGTTCTAGATCAGTGCATGTAAGCCTTCCACCCCCATATCTCCACTATTCTGCATACTCCATCCTACAGTGATATGGGGTCAAGCACCCCAGAGGAACTGCTCAATATGTTGAGCTGGAGTAACTTCCTTGCTTGGCCCCAGAGAAAAGATGGAGAGGTTCAGGACTCAACTTACAGACTGGTAGTTAACCACTCTCGTCCCACCTCAAATACTAATTATGGGTCTCAGGTTCTCCCATGCTGAATCCTTGGAGACCGTTCTTTTGTTCTGAGCAACTAATACATAAATAATAGTATTTGGAAATTGTTATTGGAGGATGTTCTCTATTTCTGGAAAGTATCAGGAGGATCAGCCTCTTCCTCCTTGGCTCTTGTCAGAGAGTCTTTCCAGAAGTGTGCTCATCCTCTTTTCCTGATCATTATATCTTCAGAGGAGGAAAGAGGCTACAAACTGATGGTTCATGTAGTAATTTTCCTGGCTGTCAAGAAGAGAGCTGTGAGCCAGAGAGATCTTGACATACTTACTTCACAGCAACTTAAAATTCATCCCCTGCTGAGTAATAATATGTGAACCAGAAAAGACCCTGACCCCCATTAAAACTGTCTAATTGTTCAAGCACAGTGCATCCCCATGCAGCGACTTACCTAGATGTATATTTTATAATTACTTAATATTAATCTACAAAGCATCCACCTATCGTTCTAGTAGAGGGCTCTGATTTAAAATATTGTATATTTTTATATATACTCTAATAGGAGAAATGAATGATCCTCTTTATTTATAACTTCTCAATGAGGATTGGCATGCTTGACTTCGCTGCATAGCAACAAGTCATAATTAACTGGGGTTTTTTTTGACAGTTGTGTTGATGATTAGGAGTAGGAGTATTTGGTATCTTAGAACTGAGAAGATACCTTATTTATAGAAAGTGAAGAAAGAAAGGAGGAAAAAACTTTATAGTAATGTTGGAAAATGTCCATTAATGATGTATATACAAGGAAATATTTATGAATCCTCTTTACATTTTTTTAAATTATTTTGAGTCACCAGATTAAAAATATCTATTGCCTTGCATTAGCAGGAAGATAAATGAACTATCTGGCCTCCTAGGTCTTTTCCATCTCTAATTTCTGTGAGCTTATGGAAAGAAATACAGGGAACAACAAACACTTATATTTATTTTGATGGAAATGGTTCATGACATATGGCTACAAAACTCTCTTTTTTCTTCCTAGCTGATAAATGCAGGAATTGTCAATACAGAACTTCTGAATATTTCATGCAATTTGTGAAGGTCTACAATATACAGAGAAACAAATAGTAAAAATAGAAAACAATATTTTATATAGAGACACTTAAAGTATAGCGTGACTATATTTATAGGGAAATAGTTGGATAAAAAATGTTATAAGATTATCGTTTATTGAATTGCACATTTTTCCTTTCAGTCAAGGAGTATTGCAAAGTAATATTTCCGTATGAAGCACAGAATGAAGATGAACTGACAATCAAAGAAGGTGATATCGTCATACTCATCAATAAGGTAAAGGCAGCATTTTCCTTTCATAAACCAGAATACAGCTTTATATATATATATATATATATATATATATATATATATATATATATAAAAATTTCCATGCTGGGCACCTAACTCCATTTTGTGCCTTTGAAAATCTCCCTCTTAGCTCGTAAAACTAAAAGAGTTTTGTTAAAACATGATAAAATAGGTGTCAGGAAGACCTACTTTTTTTTCTCTTTTGCTTCAGAGTCTTATCTTGATAAAATTAAGCAAAGCACAGAGTTTGTGTTTTCATGAGTTTACAAGTGTGACTGGAGTCCCAGGGGAGCCAACTGAGGTCACTCAACTAGGCTGAACTGGAAAGAATGGGGCAGGCAATCCCCAAAGCTGGTGGATATTCCAACACTTAAATTTACCAAACTGGCACATAACAGCTTCTATAATACTGCACTGGCAACCCAGAAGCCAACAACACAGTTCCCTTAAAGCAACCCAGCCTTAGGCCTCCACGCAGACACCCAAGGCAAATGTGATGAGGATTACTGAAAATCTTATTCATCATATAAAAAAATTCTACCAATCTCAAAGGATCCGACAGATTACCTCCCAGGTTAATGAATATTTCAAATCTTACCCAAATACACACTTACAGACAATTCTTATTAACTAAACTAAAATTTATTAAAAAAGAAAAGAAGAGAGAGGGTATTGGTTAAAAGATCAGTATACATACACAGATGAGTACAATTCTTGAGATTCAGATTCATAGCAGAGATGGTGAGCTTTGTAATTGCAAAGAGTTCTTTCAGAATTAGCTCATAGGTTTATAGTCCAATGTTCGTATTCAGGGTGATTCCAGATTGGGATTCTGAAGATCTCAACCTTTTGACTCAAGCTTCCCCTGTATCAAGCATTAAGCAGGTCTGAGATAAAAAGGATCAGGACCCAAGCCCTTTTTGATACAGTTTCAGGCCTTTTTTGACATGTTGGTGTCCTTTGGTGAACAATAGGCAATTAATGGAGACTTCTTTCCTAAGCATCACCGGTAATTAGTTACCCAAATTAACACAAGGCAATTTATCCATTAGGCAGTCTAACACAAACTTCAAAGAGACGTTTAGACAATTACATGATTGCACCCAAGATGCATCTAAATGTTAATATTTCTTTTGATCTCTGAATCAATAGCTATAGTGACAGACAGGAACTGTCTGTTTACATAGCTCACATATTAATATGAAATGAGTACACACATACAATTAGTATCACCTCTAATTTCTAAAAATATAGGTTTGCATTTCAAAATTCTAGCCAATCTAACATAGAATGGCTCTAATTACCATTTCTGATATGTCTTTACAAGTTGTCTCTGGGTCAGTTAGCCTGCAGGATGCTTAACCCTTTCTGGCTATGTGTTACACTTTGTATAAGATTTGTTGCAATTATATAACAGTGGTAGCAGTAATGATTTGCATGATTATATTTTAATAGACATCCCAAGTAATTATAAAACTCTTTGATTTGCACCCAGTGACAAATCCGCATTACCCAAATAAGCCATGGGTTGGTTCCTTTTCCAAATGCAACAGCCTTGGGATTAGATGCGAAGGATAGTAAATGTACCCAAGCACAGCAGCATCAGTGCAGTGCTTATATGTCCAGTTTGGGTGGGTTGCAGTGGTTTTTGTTGTGATTTGCTTTGCTTTGGCTTTTTTTGGTGGTTTGGTTGGGGTTTTGTTTTGGTTTGGTTTTATTTTTATTTTAGTAAGTAGGTGCTTTTACTAAATGGCAAGCATGTGGTAATTGAATTTGAAAACAAAACAAAAACCCCAAAGACAATGGGTCAAAATGGTGTTATAGACACACACGCGCACACACACACATACACACACTCGTTGACTTAATATCATTACACGTGTAATAAATAGCCCAGTTTCATTAATATACTAAATATACACGGTTACAATTTGTGTTAAATAACTATATTATACTTCTGTAGTATAAGCCAAAGTTCTATTACTATCTTAATAGTAAGTTTGATTTTCTACATAATTTTTGTATGTCTGTGAACATTTGCAAATTATGGCTTAGCTCTCTATACTGGCAAGTATGACCAAAAATTGGTCAGATTATTTAAAAATATTCTGAATTAGGGCTGTTAAGCAATTAAAATATTAATCGCAATTAATCATGTGATTATAAAAATTAGTTGTGATTAATCACGTTAATAATGGAATACCATGTATTTAAATATTTTTGGATGTTTTCTACATTTTCAAATATATTGATTTCAGTTACAACACAGAATACAAAGTGTATAGTGCTCACTTTATATTTATTTTTGATTATTAATTGAACTGTAAAAAACAAAAGAAATAGTATTTTTCAATTCACCTCTTACAAGTATTGTAGTGCAACCTCTTTATTGTGAAAGTTGAATTTACAAATATAGAATTATGTACAAAAAATAACTGCATTGAAAAATAAAACAATGTAAATCTTTAGTGTCTACAAGTCCACGCAGTCCTACTTCAACCAATGGCTCAGACAAACTTGGTTACAATTTGCTGGAGATAATGCTGCCTGCTTTTTGTTTACAATGTCGCCTGAAAGTGAGAACAGGCATTCTCATGGCACTGTTGTAGCCAGTGTCGCAAAATATTTATGTGCCAGATGCACTAAAGATTCATATGCCCCTTGGGGGGAGGGATAGCTCAGTGGTTTGAGCATTGGCCTGCTAAACCCAGGGTTGTGATTTCAATCCTTGAGGGGGCCATTTGGGATCTGGGGCAAAAATTGGGGATTGGTCCTGCTTTGAGCAGGGGTTTGGACTAGATGACCTCCTGAGGTCCCTTCCAACCCTGATATTCTATGATTCTTCGTGCTTCAACCACCATTCCAGAGGACACGCATCCGTGCTGATGATGGGTTCTGCTTGATAACGATCCAAAGTAGAGCGGACTGATGCACATTCATTTTCATCATCTGATTTTCTTTTTTGGTGGTTTGGGTTCTGTTGTTTCTGCATTGGAGTGTTGCTCTTTTAAGGCTTCTGAACGCATGCTCCAGACCTCGTCCCTCTCAGATTTTGGAAGGCACTTCTGATTCTTAAACCTTGGGTCGAGTGCTGTAGCTATTTTTAGAAATCTCACATTGGTACCTTCTTTGCGTTTTGTCAAATCTGCTGTGAAAGTGTTCTTAGAACAAACACGTGCTGGGTCATCATCCAAGACTGCTAGAACATGACATATATGGCAGAATGCAGGTAAAACAGAGCAGGAGACATACAATTCTCCCCCAAAGAGTTTAGTCACAAATTTAATTAATGCATTATTTTTTAATGAGCATCATCAGCATGGATTCATGTCCTCTGGAATGATGGCCGAAGCATGAAGGCCTACATCTGCAGGGCTGGCTCAAGGCACCAGATAAGGAAGCTGGTGTCTGGGGCGGCAAATCAGAAGGGGGCGGCACTCCCGTATGGGGGGTTTTGTTGTTTTTTTCTTTTTCCCCCCTTCTTCAGTGGCACTTTGGCGGCAGCTTTTTCATTTTCCCTTCTTCGGTGGCACTTGGGTGGCAGCTTTTTCATTTTTTTCTTCTTCGGTGGCTGTTTTTTTTGTTTTTTGTTTTGTTTTGCTTCTCTGCTTGGGGAGGCAAAAAAGGTAGAGCCGGCAATGCATATCTGGCACATAAATAACTTCAACGCCAGCTACAAAAGTACCATGCGAACGCCTGTTCTCACTTTCAGGTGACATTGTATATCAGAAGAGGACAGCATTATCTCCTGTAAATGTAAACAAACTTGTTTGTCTTAGCGATTGGCTGAACAAGGAGTAGGACTGAGTGGACTTGTAGGCTCTAAAGTTTTACATTGTTTTGTTTTTGACAGCAATTACGTAACAAAAAAAATCTACATTTGTAAGCTGCACTTTCATGATAAAGAGATTGGACTACAATACTTGTATGAGGTGAATTGAAAAATACTATTTCTTTTGTTTATCATTTTTACAGTGCAAATATTTGTAATAATAATATAAAGTGAGCACTGTACACTTTGTATTCCATGTTGTAATAGAAATCAATATCTTTGAAAATGTAGAAAAACATCCAAAATATTTAATAACTTTCAATTGTTATTCTATTGTTTAACCGTGCGATTAATCACGATTAATTTTTTTGAGTTAATCGCGTGAGTTATTTGCAATTATTTGACAGCCCTATTCTGAATATAAATATAGTTAATGAGTCAGTATACATATTGAAAGAAAACCCAATCCAGTGTCTCAAAACTGAATGCTTGTTTGTCCCTGTCCTTTCTCCGTTGCTAACATATTTAATATTTATCCAGCTTTCATGGTGAGCCCATGTGTTAATTTTCCATCAGGTTGTATCACCGCTTATGGTGGGGAGCCTAAACAGATAATGGGTAGGATAGGTGAGCAGCCAATACACAGTTAATTTAACAAGTATAAATAAGTAGGACATGTAAAATATGCTCAAGTTACTCCTCAAGTCTGGCTGTGGAAGTTTCTGACGGGCATCATGACCGTGACCCGAATGTAAAGAGGATGGGGACTTCGCAGATAGCGCCCTCACTTAAGCAGGAAAAAAAACCCATAGGGAAAGCATTAAAACACTAGAGATAATCTAAACCTTCACAGACATGCATGCTGTTACACGTTGCCTACCTGCCAAGAGCATGTGTGGAGTTTGACTTCAGTGGATTGTAACTTTTCAGCTATCTTTTTATTCTCGTCTTCCCCTTTAGTCTGTCAAAATAAGGAAAACCTATTGTTCTGCCAAACAAATTCAGTCCTGTTATCCTTTTGTTCCACTTGTATACATAGTCTTTCCTCATGGATGCACAGAGATATTACAAGAATTGTTATGCTAGAGATGAATCTTGCATGCTGTGTAGGGAATTGATTTCTAAGTGTAAGGTGAACCTGAAATAGGTTGAGTATGTTTTCTTCTTAGGAGTCCGGTGGCACGGCTACCCCTCTGATACTTTTCTTCTTAGATTTATCAGGACCTTTGGTACAAAAGAAATAAAATAATCTCATTAGTTTGTCAACTAACTAATAGCAGAATCGGAGTACTGTAATGGTTTCCAAATTACTTACTTATAGTTGCTAACGAAGATGAACTTGCATACGTGGACAAAAAATTAAACATAAGTCTTGCTAATTTTGGATCTTCTTTATTGTTCTTTTTAAAAAATTAATTTGAAATGAATAAGTTGTTCATGCAGAGCAGCTGTTTTCTCCCAATATTTGTCTTCATCCTGCTTGAAAATCCATTGTGACATCAGTCATACCTTGAAACTGAAGTCATGATCTATCCCTTTTATTCACTTATCAATCAAAGGAATACAGTGTCCTACTAGTTTATCCCATTGTGATCATTTGGAGGGGAACAGAGATGTTATTGATGAATAAGTTTTTGAAGGCCATAATCTTTTACACTTTGCTTAATGAACTTCCTTCTTTAGAATGTGTTTGCAATAAAATAAGTTAAATAATTATTCAGATAATAAAATGTTAATTGAGGTTAGTAAATATTAATTGGGGGAAAATGAAATTTGTTGTGTTCCATGTAGACTAAAGGTAGTAAACACGAGTCACCGCTGTATTTGAAAGACCACTTTTTCTGGAATTTGATTCTTTATTGTTCCATTAGCTTTATAATTTTGGTTTTTTAAATAAATTGAGTATCTCTCTGTAGTATCTTTTAGTTCATCTGGCCTTCACTGAAACTATTTCTGACTGGATAGAGGCTTTCACTGAGGTAATTTTTAAAGATTGTCCATTACCAAATAGAAGTTGCTTTAAATTTTGTGGCATGTACTCTTTGTTGACCAAGCCTTTGTTTTAACTCCAGTGAGGTGTCTGATCTCCAGGCAAGGACAGCAGAGTCTTACTCCCACTATTTCTTCTAGATAGATTCATCTTTATGTAAAACCAGCAACAGCTGCAGCTGGACTATTGAGCCAGAACCACTGGATTTCATATTCATCCCTTCTTTACGACCCCCATAGCCTTGACGAACGTATCTTTCTTTGATAATAGCTGAGTTGATGATTTGACTGGCCTGATCAATTCTTCCAAACCTGTAATCAACAACTTCTCTCTGGGTATTCCAGTATTTCCAAATATTCTCTAATCTGATATTACACAAGACAAATTGCAGAGATTTTGGTTAATTGTATATTTTCTTTTTTTCTGTGGTTTCTCACAAGCCTTTTATCATTAATTGTTCATTGAGCATATCCCTAGTGAGTGGAGACACTCAGTGCAAAGGTGCTTGGCGCTCCTCCGTAGTTCATGCTTTTGTGCTTTGTCTGAACTGTACCCTAATATCTGAGATAGATGTTGAAGAAGCTATTGCTTACCCAGTAGTCATCCTCCAGATCTCTGGACTCAGCCTTAGAAACTAAATTCTATAGTTTGTTAGGGCAGAATTCAAGTGGTTGGTTCAGGATCTTTGCAATAGGAGTCTCAAAACAGGTGGCGCTCCCTCCCGGCTCTTAATGTAATATACATACCCGGTATTTTGTCTGAACCTAGCCCCCACTCCTGGACTTCTTGGATAATTCAAAGAACAACACAAATGCAAACCTGTCTATTGTGGCTTTTCCTGACGAGATCTTTCTGTCCTAGAACCCAAGTCACTCTGCCTAAGGAATCCCCCTCATATCCAGGGTGGAATTAATAGTCACATCTGCCACAGCAAGTCATCAGGAATTAATCAGTATCTTTATACAAGGCTCTTCTTCAAGTAGAGGCAGCCATGTATTCTATATGGGTACACGTTCCCCATGTAGCAGAGCTGGAGAACTTTGTCTAGCAGAACCTGTAGGCGTGGCGCTCACACCCTGCAGCCCCTTCCCATGCCATATAAAGGTAGTGCCACCTTGACTCCCTCAGAACTCTTCCTTGTAGATAGTAGTAGTAATATCTTTAGGGTTAGTTAAGTGTTAGTTTATTGTTAGCTAGAGTAGTTGGCTGCCCTGTACGATGCCCTCAGCAGGAGTCAAGAATTGTCCATCATGGAGGGGGTCACCCCAACAGCGACTCCGGCACCAGGTGTTTGTTGTGCAAGGGACACATTAAAGAGAGGTGCTCCATCTGCAAGTCATTCGAAGTGAGAACCCCGGTGGCAAGAGACTTGCCGTTGAAGCAGCACCTTCCAGAACAGGCCATAAGGCATGCTTCAGCACAGAGGTCCTCCTCTGATCAGCAGTTGCCTTCGGACCTGGCAAGAGATGCCTCTCTGCATTCAGGCTCTGGCATTTCCCCCAGGAGGACAAGGGGTCGTTCACCCTCCTCTGGTGTCGCAAGGAAAAGGTCCCATAGAATGAACCAGAACCATTCCAGAGCTTGCAGAGGAAGTGATGACCAACACCATACTCCCTCTGGCATGTAGAATGGAGCAGATCCATCCAACCGCTGCCCAGTACCATGTTGAGAGCAGGAAGGGCCCATACTGTTGACTGTGGTTCTGGCCATAGGGTGTCTGTTGAGTCAGGTATTGATGATATCAGCAGCAACTATCTCCATGCTGAAGGCATACCTGGTAGCATCAGACCTGGTTTGCCTCTCAGTCCTGGACTCTCCACTGGTTCAGGAGTTCTCTGGTGCTGTAGCATCTACCAGATCATCCTCCATTATGTCCTTGGCACCTTCTGGCTGTGTTGCAGAGCATTGGCCCTGTAGCTCATGCCACCTGGGCCACAGACTATTGAGTCAAGGCCAGGCCGAACATCGAAGGCCCCTTCGACACTGGGACTTCCTTCGGCACTCTCGTTTTCTTGGTGGCACATGCCATCTCAAATGCAGTACCAGCCTTGGTGCCAATGCCTCCCCAGTACCTAGTGGGAGTGTCTCTTATTCAGTGCCAATTCTCTACTGCTCTTCGGCACCAGTGCCGCCTCCTTATTGTGCTTCAGATGACTTGAACTGGTTGTTTGCCACATTGGTGCTGGCTCCCCCTTTGTCATCACAGGATGTCTGGGATTCTTCAATATCCAGATCAGGATCGTCCTCACCTCCTCACCAGATAAGTACCAGGGATCTCCCTCAGATCACTATCAGTATCGAGATTGACATCTGTCCTGCAGTAGGAACAGAGGTTGTTGGCCCAGGACCTACTATATACCAATGCCTTATCTGTATGCCCAGTGGCCTCCTTGGAAATCCTCAGATGCTCCTTGGTCTCTGAGGTCCCGCTCTTCTGTTTCCTCCAGAGGAATATCACCAGTCCCGTCAGTGGCTCCTGTGACCACCGAATCTGTTCCCTCTGGTCCTACGGGGCACTTCCAACCAGATCCTGTGGTATAAGAGCAGGATCCATTGTTGATTCTGCAAATTACCTCCTTGTCCTCCCCATGTGTGCTGGAATCATCCACTCTCTTGGTGATCAGGACCTCCTGCCAACTTGGGTATCCAGGCAGAATTCCTCCAGGAGAATATGCATAAACTCCTGGATGTTTTCCAAACATCAGCTTTAGGGAGAGTTGCCCTACCAATAAATGAGGCTCTCCTGGATCCTGCAAAGGCCCTCTGAAATACCCCAGCTTCATTCCCCTCTATGGCAAAACATTTGGAGAAACTATACTTCATTTCCATACCAGGTTTTGAGGGTTTCTATTCCCACCTAGCCCCCAACTCCCTGGTGGTGACAGCAGCAAACAGCAGGGCAGGTATAAATCTGCACCCAAAGATAGAGAGTCAAAGAGGATGGACTTGATGGGGAGAAAGATTTATACCTCCTCTTCCCTGCAGAAGTGCATCGCAAACTAGCAGGCCTTGCTCTCCAGATATGACTTTGTTAACAGGGCAGCCAGGTCTGAGGTTAATGGACAAGTTCCACCCTCTGTCCCCTCTACATTGGAGTCTGCACTTCTGATGTTTGGAGCAAAGGAACTGAAGGCTATGTCTCCCTGACCGCTATATGGCCTGGGGAGGGGCTATGGCTTCAGGGTATGAGTGCTAGGCAAAGTTTTCTGGCTCTGGTGAGGCATACCCACATAAAATAAATGTCTTCATCACATCTCAAAGAACCACAGTTATAGTCAGGTAACCTTTTTTTTTCCCAACAGTTTCTACCATGCTGAACCAATGGAAACTGCCATCCCATTACAAAGCCTCTCCAAGCTCTCAATATTGATCTAGAAGTACATGGTCTGTAGGTTCTGCTTTCTATGGTTGGGCACATAAGAGGTGAACATGCTGACCCTCTCCAATTGTCTAGACCCAAGTGGCCTAAACAGGTGGTTTTGTAGAGAGAGACTTGAAGGGTGGATTGAGTTTTCTCTCTAGCAACAGACTACAATAAAATAACAAGTTTAAGGAACAGGCACTTTTTCAATATTCTGTGAACTTTCTGCTTTTATCTAAATAGTGAAATCACTTTTTAAAAAAAAAAGAAAATGACCTGAACTCATAGTACAAGTATGCTCACTAGCGATTGGCAACCTCTTCTTGCATAAAGTCAATTGTACTTGAACATTTTCAGAAGTTTGTCTCTGACTCAAAGAACTGTCGGGTTCATATTTTACTTAGGAGAGAATCTTGGCAAAAACATGGACAGAAATGTCAAAGTGACAAGAAAGGAGGAGTTAGGACAGAATTTCTAATGAAAAAATTGTTACAGCACACTGGGTACCTTTTTAAAAACATAACATTATGGTAGTGTTTGTGGTAGTTTCCTACTCTTAAGTATAAGGGATAACTTAAATATGCTAAATGGTCAGTTATTAAGGATGCCAATTATACATATACATTTGCTGTCTCTAGGGCATCCACAGCTGACACTGTAATTTTTTTGGATAGTATTTCTACCTGTAAGAACACAATTTCCTGTTCAGTTAACGTTTTGGGGCGGGGGGGAGGGAGTGAAAATTGCATCTCACTTGGAAATAAGTTGGGAAATTAACTTTTGTGAACTTAAAAAATTGTATGAGAGGTTTATCAAGCCTGATACTTGTCAGCCTTTGCAGTTCCTACCAATCCTGCAGGAATTCTCATGGGTCTAATACAGGGGTGGGCAAACTTTTTGGCTCAAGGGCCACATCGGGGTTGCAAAACTATATGGAGGGCGGGGGCTGTGCCTCCCCAAACAGCCTGGCTCCCGCCCCCTATCTGCCCCGTCCCACTTCCCACCCCCTGACTGTCTCCTCAGAATCCCTGACCCATCCAACCCCCCCTGCTCCTTGTCCCCTGACCGCCCCCTCCTGGGACCCTCGCTCCTAACCACCCCTTCCCCCCCGGGACCCTACCCCCTGTCCAACCCCCTTTTCTCCCTGTCACCTGACTGCCCCGACCCCAATCCACACCCCCGCCCCCTGACAGGCCCCCCAGGACTCCCACTCCTATCTTGCCCCTCCTGTTCCCTGTTCCCTGAGCTTCCCCCCCCCCAGAACCTCTGCCCCATCCAACTGCTCCCAGGACCCCCCCACCCCCTTACCATGCCACAGCCAGCCACGCTGCCTGGGAGGAGCAGCGGGCCAGAGCACGGGCGGCACGGCGAGCTGAGCCTGCGGGGGAGGGGGGACAGCAGGGGAGTTGCCGGGGACTAGGCTCCCCGGCCGGGAGCTCAGGGGCCAGGCAGGATGGTCCCACGGGCTGGATGTGGCCTGCGGGCCATAGTTTGCCCACTTCTGGTCTAACAGATGGAGGCTAATATATATTTCATTCATTGCTATTTCCCTACATTGAAAATATTTGATTGTTTACCCTTATTCACTTTTGCCCCATTCTAGAATTTACAGAGTAGGAATAAAGACTGTTCATAAAGAATAAAGGTTCCATATCGTAAGCATTACTCTGAAAATAATAGAGACAGGTACAGCATAACATCTGGCTGACGGAGGTAAGCCAGGAAACAAGATATCTGACTCATATATGAAAATATGTTATTTATTGCAATGTGTTAATAAAACATTCTGCTCTGGCTATCAGAAAAGAGAATGGTGGGGGGTAGTCAATCAAGTTTAACTCAGTAGAGGCATTTTTACAAATTTCTGCTCTAATGCTGGCCTTGGGGACAAGAAGAACATAAGAAGGCACCATGTTTCACGCTCTCTCTCTCGTTAAATTAGTTACAGGAATCTATTTTTCAAGATTCTGATACAACTTCCTGATGTAGAAAGTGAACTAGTGAAATGTTTGTTCAGGATTTTGGCAGGCTTCATTTGCTTTCTCAAACCATGTCAGAGTTTTCCTCCACTTAATTTATATCTTGATTGCAATCTTATCTTTACCTTTCACCTCTTCAACAACAAAAATCATACCTTTCTAGTAACTTAATTGGACTCTGAAATGGTATCTGTTCAGGAGATAGATCCTCTTTTATACTGAAAGAGAACACATTTCTCCAAAAACATCACATTTTAAAGACATAGTGTGATTTGTTGGAATACCTGCAATATAGCTACTAACAAGGATATCCCCCCATCAGTGTAGTGCTAATGAAGTTGTTGACCCCTTCAGTCTTCCTTATGTTATGTTTGAGAACAGAGTTATAATTTTCATAGATCTTGGGACATTTTCCTTTAATATTTATAAATGTGAAAAAGATAAGATCACTTAATTTGAGGCAGGCCATACAAGTATAATGATTTACTAGCAGAGAAAATATGAATTCCAAATATTATTTCAACAAAATAATAACTATACTACCCAACTTTCAACAGTACCACCCAGGAGCCTTTTTGTTCCCAAGAACTACTAAGTGAACTCTGGTATAGATCATCTCTAATAAATATTTCCCCCTATGATCGACTACATAAGACTTTGGGGATATCAGAGGTTTACAGAAAATAAACTGTTTAAGAAGGGACAGCCCAACAGCTATACAGCCCATTTGATGAGAGATTTTTTTTGCAAGGATTTAATTTCTCTACATCAATCTCTACAGAGCTCCAAGCAATAAAGAACATGTGGTCAAGTATTCCATATCATTATTATTTTGAAAAATGAAAGACAACATAATAGTTTAATTATACAAACATACAAGGAAGAATGAAATTCAGAATCTAGAGCACATCATCTCTGACTCTCCTAGAGATTCCAAGACCTGACAACAGATGGGTTTCCTTCAACTTTCCCTTTTAAAACCTCTGATCTGTTCATTCTTGTCCAGGAGGTAGTGGACCAGAGGGCCTTCCTGAGACTTCTAAGAAGAACTGAATTAGGTGTGAGTTGTGGAGGAAGCAGCTGCTCTCATGGATGTGCAAGGATGCTATAGGAACAAAATGGGGAATTGCTATTGTACCAGCATCCTGCCAGTTAGCTGAGGCCAGGGGGGCAGAGGAGGGAACAGGAAAAGGATGGTGTGCTGTAGAGGATGCTACTTGATATTGCCAGTGGATCTCATCACACTGAGCATGTGACCAGATCACTGAGTTTTACAGGTGGAAAATATTTCCTTCTAATTTTTAAGATCAGTCTGATATTTTTTATTGACATTTTCTGTAGGCTGTCCATAAACTTACAGATGTTTGACACCCCAGAATGATTGAGACATTGGCACAGTAAAGAAAATTGTCTGCAACAGCAGAAAATAGAAGAATGTAGGAAGCGTTTTTGTTTTAAAGTGATAGTATAAGCCAACCAGTGGATGATAGACTATGGTTTCAGTGTCAAGAAGCTATAAGAACTGTCTTTAAGAACCACTTCTTATCTCCCTATTGATTTCCAGAATTCTCAACTTCCTGAAAAAGTTCACACTGATAATCACATAATGTAGTCATACAAGTATACCTGATTGGCCGGGAAGACACTGGTTTCCAGAGCTGAAAAAATAATCTAGTAATTAAAGCGTTCTTTCTTTCTTTCATTCAAAAGAAAAAGAGAGTTCCCTTTCCAGACAGTCTCTCTAGTAATTCAACTTTTTTCTTTCTCTGACAGATATAGCTGGTTAGGGACATTTCTTATTTAATAAAAAAGTTTGTCTGATACAGCAATTTAAGAAAATTCAAGTCAACCAGGGGAAAAAAAACCCTAATCTATTACAGTAAATAGAAACTATTTTTAATTTTATCTTAAAGTAGTCACTACCAAAATGCCTTTTTATTTGCAATAAATGTTCACTCACAAATGCCATCATTCTGGGTTTCAATAATTTGAGCATGTGCAACAGACATGTCAGTCTTGTATACAGACACTGAAATCAGTAAGGTGAGCGAGCATCAAATAACATCATACTTCATGCAAGAATTCAAGAACCATAGTCTTTAAAGAATAGCATTAGTCCTCTTTTGGAGTTCTAAAGGCCCTGACAAGTTTTTCTTTGGGGCTTTATGAGTATTCCCATTGTGAAAAACAATACCTTAAAAGAACTTCAGGAATGCTTTTAAATTCTCTCTTCAGAAAGCTATAAAATAATTGAGTATATCTTGGATGAGACCTTATATTTCTGCATATGATAGATAATTTTATTTTGAATTAAACTTCTGATGAGCTAGGTGAAAATAAGTCTGCTTATAGTTAAGCGTTTCATTTTGTACTTACTCAGATAAGGGCAAAATCCTGTAGCCTAAGGACTGAAAGATTTGAACCAGAAGGAATAGAAAGTGGTTGCATTCTGCCATATCTGAACTGTCAGTACCTTGTATGATGGTGATTTTAGATGTTTGTAGAATCAGGCCCTTAGAAAATGTTCCTCTGTGGCAAATATTTGAGGCAGAATCCTAGTTATCATATAAAAGAAGCATGATTGCTTAAGCACAGTACCTTATAAATTATCTAAAATAGATGCTATACTTAGGAAAAAAGGAATGAGCTCACAGAAGAGGTTCTTTTTCTAAAATACATTAATATACTGAGAGGAAAAATAAACTGTTAGTAACTGTCTATGAGTTGTTTCCTCTTCCTCTTCCTTTCAGTTGTTGTGGTGATTATACTTGCCCTAGATTTTTTTTTTTCTTTTAACACTTGGATTATTTCCATGTCTTGTGACTTTCCATTGACCGGTTTGACTAAAAATAAAGCACCAAACTAGGTCTTCCTTGGGATGGGGGCTGATGAAATATTCATGTAACCAAATGCATCTCAAGTCGTACTGCTGCGATCAGAAGTGTTAGCGAAACAGTCATTTTCTGAATGACACACTTGAGTAAATGTTTAAGACTGAATTAATTACAGGTGATGGAATAAATGACACTTCCTTTTCTTACTTGCTGATATGTGTATAAAAGTTGTTTATTAAACATGCACTAAAATGAAGTTCATGCATCTTTGACTCCTTTCTCCTTGTTTTCATCCTCCTGTTCCCATCCTACAAGTTAGGCTTGCATTGACTCTAGTGTATTACAGGGCTAGACCAGTGTCTTGCAATTAAAAGATCATATTGTTGTTGGAAAGGTAAGAACATGAATTTTGGCAAATGGAAGTGCAGGCCACAGCTGTGAGAGTAAGGTGACAAGTTGTTGCATACATACAGTGATTAAGAATTGCTTCTTTTAACACTGGCTGTTAAGGTCTGTTTGCTAAGCTAAAAACTAAACTAAAATTATGCAGTGCTAACTCAAACTTATTTTAAAATTTTAAAATAAAAAAGGAAAAGTTTGGAAGTCCCTGCAAAACACCACCTGTTGAAATGGCTAAACACATGGCACGCGGTGACTATTGATTAGCATGCAAAACTTTTTCATTTCACTGAATGTCATCCTCCCCTTTATGCTGGTCTGTTTGTTTCATCCACCATTGCATCTTGTCACCATAAATCCAAGACAGTAAGATCTTTAGAATAGGGAGTCCATTTTTATTTTACATTTGCACAGAAGCTAGCACAGTGAAGTCCTGATCCCTAGGCACTACTATGCTATAAATAAAAACAGAGTTAAATAATCCTACAAATGTATTCTAATGGACTAATTCTAGGTTTTGTCATAGATTCTTTTTTATATACAAATATTGTTGATGCACGTGTGATGTATAGGCCCAACAGAGAAAATATAGGTGTTATCAGAACCACCTCAGATTTGTTGTATGTTCTGGTTTTATTTAGAATATGGACACTAATGATGCAGGTTCTGTGTGTTGAGATGCATCTATTTCCCTGTGATAGTCTGTTTTCTGCTGAGTGAACACGGCAAGTAAATCTCTAGGAGAAATTGTTTTGTTCAGTGAACATGATCATTTTTGCTGCATGTGCAATATTTCATCAAAGCATGTCAAATTTGCTATAGATTATCTGATTATTTAAATTCATAGTTTAAGGTCAGGAAGGACTGTTAGATCCATCTAGTCTGATCTCCTGCAAATCACATTTCACTCAGTTACCTCTGTACTGAGCCCAGTAACTTGTGTTTGACTAAAGCATGTCTTCCAGAAAGGCAACCAGTCTTGATTTCAAGACATCAGGAGATGGAGAATCCACCATTTCCCCTGGTAATTTGTTCCAATGGTTAATCACTCTCACTGTTTAAAAAACGTCATGCCATATTTCTAATTTCAGTTTGTGTAGCTTCAGCTTCCAGTCATTGGTTCTTATGTCTTTCTTCGCTAGATTAAAGAGCCCATCCGTACCTGGTATTTTCTCCTCGTGAGGGTAATTATATACTATAATCAAATCATCTCTGACTCTTCTTTTTGACAAATTTAGCAGATTGAGCGCTTAAAATTTCTCACTGTAAGGAATTTTCTCCAGCCCTCAAATCATTGCTTGTGGCTCTTTTTTGCACCCTCTCCAGTTTTTCAACATCCTTTTAAAAATGAAAAAGAAAGGGGAAGTATACTTAGATTTCCAGAAAGCCTTTGACAAGGTCCCTCACCAAAGGCTCTTACATAAATAAGTTGTCATGGGATAAGAGGGAAGATCGTTTCATGGATTGAGAACTGGTTAAAAAAGATAGGGAACAAAGGATAGGAATAAATGGTAAATTTTCAGAATGGAGAGGGGTAACTAGTGGTCCCCAAGGGTCAGTCCTAGGACCAATCCTAGTCAACTTATTCATAAATGATCTGGAAAAAGGGGTAAACCATGAGGTGGCAAAGTTTGCAGACAATACTAAACTGCTCAAGATAGTTAAGACCAAAGCAGACTGAGGCACTTCAAAAAGATCTCACAAAACTAAGTGACTGGGCAACAAAATGGCAAATGAAATTTAATGTGGATAAATGTAAAGTAACGCACACTGGAAAAAATAATCCCAACTATACATACAATATGATGGGGGCTAATTTAGCTACAACTAATCAGGAAAGAGATCTTGGAGTCATTGTGGATAGTTCTCTGAAGATGTCCACACAGTGTGCAGTCAAAAAAGCAAACGGGATGTTAGGAATCATTTAAAAAGGGATAGAGAATAAGATGGAGAATATCTTATTGCCCTTATATAAATCCACGGTACGCCCACATCTTGAATACTCTGTACAGATGTGGTCCCCTCATCTCAAAAAAGATATACTGTCATTAGAAAAGGTTCAGAAAAGGGCAACTAAAATGATTAGGGGTTTGGAACGGGTCCCATAGGAGGAGAGATTAAAGAAGCTAGGACTTTTCAGCTTGGAAAAGAGGAGACTAAGGGGGGATATGATAGAGGTATATAAAATCATGAGTTGTGTGGAGAAAGTGAATAAGGAAAAGTTATTTACTTGTTCCCATAATATAAGAACTAGGGGCTGCCAAATGAAATTAATGGGTAGCAGGTTTAAAACAAATAAAAGGAAGTTCTTCTTCACTCAGCACACAGTCAACGTGTGGAACTCCTTGCCTAAGGAGGTTGTGAAGGCTAGGACTATTACAGGGTTTAAAAGTGAACTGGATAAGTTCATGGAGGTTAAGTCCATTAAAGGCTATTAGCCAGGATGGGTAAGGAATGGTGTCCCTAGCCTCTGTTTGTCAGAGGGTGGAGATGGATGGCAGGACAGAGATCACTTGATCATTACCTGTTAGGTTCACTCCCTCTGGGGCACCTGGCATTGGCCACTGTTGGCAGACAGGGTACTGGGCTGGATGGACCTTTGGTCTGATCCAGTATGGCCATTCTTATGTTCTAATGTGTTCACCAAACTGGACACAGCATTCCAGTATCAGTCTCACCAATGCCATATACAAAGGTAAAATCCCCTCCTGCTTATATGCATTACTCCTCGAGTATTTTTTTAAACCAACTTTCTAGTTTAGTAACCACTTCATTCCTCCCCTGCCTTACCTCCCCACCCCCCCACCCCCCCACACACTAGTGGAATGGCATAAAGGGGCAGTAATGGGGAAAGACCTAATGTTTTACTGTACAAGATTTCACATCAGTTGCTATGGCTTCCAATAAAAACTACAGCTTCTGTTTATCCTGAATTGGCACCACAATATGTGCACAGATCACATAACACATTCCCACTGGTTTAGAAGAGAAGTATAATCCCCAAATTAAGAGGTCTTTTAAAAATTTATACTTACTGATAATTTCTGGAAAAGTGTTAACACACTTGTCCTAAGGCTAAAATTTTCAAAACTCAAATTTGGTGGTTTTGCTTTTGAAAATTATGGGGTTGGCTCTCAATTGTGGGGGGAAATGCAAGAAAGAGACTTAAAATTATGGTAGGAATAATTTAATATGTAGCTGTCAGATACAGCTGACACATGAAAGCTCTCTGTACTAAAAATGTAAGACACATTCATGACTCTTTCTAATAATGTGGTTTTACAAGTTCAGCGTCTTTCTTGATGTACCTACTTAACAAAAGCAGAAGGAAAACAGACATGTGTAACTTACAGTTGTCAAGAACAGGAAAATATTTTGTGAGAGCCCTTCTGCAGAGACCAAGGCATTGTGTTGAAGATTTCTATCATTTCTTTCAGAATCTCTAGGTTCCTACTATTCAGGGGGATTTTATTTTCCAAAAGACTCCACTGTTTTGCGATGTTCACTGCATAATTAGTTTGAGTAATTTATATTTTTCACTGTGTAATTTGCTAATTATCTGGATATTTGTATGTGTAATTAAATTTATTTATAAAATCTTAGGTTTAAAAGAAGTCTTATAGGGTACATTTTTCCAAAAATGCTATCAGTATATGAAAGTTCATCTATTTGCATGGGCAAAAAGCCCCTTTATTGGAGTATTCAGAAAACTCACGTGACCATAGAAAACTCCAGCATGTGTGCACACATTCTGCAGTTACATTTTCAGAGGAGCTGCTGTGTTACACTGGTCTCAACAGTGCTCTCTAGAACAGTTGTAACTGTCCACTTGCCAGTCCCGCTGTGCCAAGCAACTTTTTGGAAAATCCTAATAAACACAAGCAGTAACTAGCAGTTGATGTCTTAACTATAGCCTCATATTTAATTGTACTGGGATGTAATTATACATTTAAAAGGCCACTATACACACTTACCGGCTAGCTCGGAAATACAAGAGCCATGCTGAGTAAAAGAGCAGTCTTTGTAAATTGCTCTATGCATCTCAAGTTATAGGATATTGCTATAGCTTTACATACATACATTACTCCTGGGGGGGATTCTGTGTGACTGCACACCCGCACAACTCTCCCTACCCCGAATTCCTGTGCTTCTGTGCAGAAAACATCAGGGAAGACATGATGGGGGCCAGGAGGAAGACGGGGGCAACAATGTGTGCAGTTTGAAGGGGGATTGCTCCCTCCAAACAGAGATGAGGTGGGGGAGGGGCACATGGGGTTACCTGCCACTACCCCCCCTTCATTTCTGCAAGCGCAGTGCTGCCCAGCTGAAGGAGGCTGTGTCTGGGCTACCTCTGAATACCGCTTCCTGGATCCTAATGCCAGTCGTGCTCCCCTTCTGTGTGCGGGGAGCCTTCCTGTTTTCTGTGCAACAGTGAATGCCCTTGGTGGGGCTGGGTAAGGGAAGGGGGATGAAAGGTTGAGGGGAAGAGTTAGTGGGGAAGGAAGGAGGGGTGGAATAGGGCAGGCGGAGGGGAATGTGGGAGTGGGATGGAGAAGAAAAGGAGATAGGAGAATCGTGGGGGGAAGTGGCATCCTGGCATGCGGCATCCCCTCGGCAGCAGCTAGGGGTCCCCCATTAAGCAGGCCTATCGAACCCTCACCCTGACAAGCCCTACCCCTCTACACCTGGATCCCTCCAATGAGCCCCCCACATCCAGGCCCCCACCCCATTGATTCCCAACCAGCTGCTCCTGGACCCTCATACCATCAAGCCCTACTTCTCCAACACCTGGACTCCCCCGCCGAGCTCCTCTCCCTACACCCAGACCCCCCCTTGCTGAGTCCCAACCATCTTCACCTGGATCCCCTGCAGAGTCCCATTGTCCCTGCATCTGAACCCCCCAACAAGCCCCTGTGCATCCAGATCTCCCACTGAGCCACCCACACCCAGATTGCCCCACACAGAAACCTGTAATACCCTGTCAAGAATCCGACTGCCGTGGAGCAGGCAGCAGAAAACACTACTGCACGCTAAAATAGATGGAGAATGTGACAGGGAGTAAGTGGAACGCGCAGAAGAACTGTGCTAAGGTGGGAAGCTAACAGATGGTAGAGCTACTTCTGCTCTTCTCCCAGCCGCCCTTTGATTTGCCCCTGAGAGGGAACCTGGGTAGTGCTGATCCCAAATGTTCAAAATCATAAATCAGGCCCCCAAAAGTCATGAGTGGCTTACTAATAATAATATAAAAATAATAAATTCGGGATTCCTTTTGTTTGATTTCTGGTTTTGAGCTTTCAGGCTACATTTGGTTTGTGTTTTTAACCTTTTCTCCACAATTGTGAGGCCTAGAAACTTACTTTTTTTTTTAAATGGAAACTGAGATTCTTCTGCAGTCACATGTATCTAGGTGCTCAGGCATTAATTAAAGTATAAAATACCCTCATGAGACCATCAATAAAAATCACAAGAATTGGCAACATGGGAACCTCCACTGGCTCTTTCTCCCAACCCCATGAGAAAAGGGTACTGGCCACCTACCACATGTGTGTGGGAAAGGACAGTGGGGGTTCTCTCCCAGATGCTGGAAGGAGTGCAGATGTGGCTACCATAACTGCTGCAATCGCTCCAGGGATAACAGAAAGGAGGGAGATCGGTGGTTGCACAGCTTCATTGCTAGCTGGACATCCCCTTCCCCACCTCAGCCCAGTTGCTCTTGACCCTCCTACACCACCTCAGGTTTTCTATTATGTTGATGAAGCCATGGTACTTGGCCTTCCCTTACCAGATGCAGGCCCCCAGATATCCCCCAGGATCAGACAGCTGATGCCATTGGAAGCAGCAGTAGCAGCTTGTTGTCTTCAGGCATATGCTGCTGCCTTCGGTACTTCTGCTGCTCACCCCTCACCCTGCTCCCAAAGCATGAAACTAGGTGGTGGTATGGGTTGGGTGGGGCTTCTGGGTGCAGAAGAAAAGGGAACCAAAGGGCTAAATTACTACTGCTTGTTATTAAAGTGATCAAGAATGGTCACTTACACAGCATGACCCTCCTTTTTTCAAGTGATTTTAAGAAAAAAAATAAAATGAAGAGTAGAGCAGTACTTGCAATGTGACCCAGTTTGGCCTACCTCTTATATTTTATTTAAAAAAAAACAACCACCCTAAACTTGTATATTGTGACTTCTATGAATTAGGGAAATAGGAAAACCTGTGTCGTGAGTTTATATGAACCTGAACTAGATATGCACTTTTCCATTAACAGGGAAAAGGGTGGTTGCCTTGTTGACCCTTTTAGCTGGGTCAGAGTCTAGAGTGCCTCTCAGCCATGGAAGCACTTATGGGCTAATAGTAACTCCCTTTGTGATATCTAAACATAATTTGCATAAGTATTGCTTTATACAAAATAAAAACTAACTTTGGTAGAATATATGAAATTATTTTTGCCTCAGATAGAAATTTGCAGGGCTGTAAAGATGTGATAATTTCAGTGAGGGAGATTTCCAATCTCAATTAATCATGTTGTAAAATCCTACAGTGCAAGAAGTGTATGTTAGAACCTGCCTTAAAATTAATTCCAAGTGAGTGACACTTGGTAGGTCAGTGTAACACAATGGGTTTGAAGTTACTAAATCATTAGCGCCTTTAATTTCAAACTGTTGCATGGGGTTTTAGCTAAGAAACTCATGTTTAAATTAATGGGGCGGGGGGTTTCATGGCAAAATGCCCAAATGCTTTGGAAACTGCCTTTTTCTTTTCTGGGAGAAAAAAAAACCCCAAAGCCCATGTAATATGGGTGTCATACAAATAAAGCAAAATTTGAATTCAGCTCCTCCAAACAATGATTCACACAAGGTTCGTTGGTGATTAGGGCTAAGGCTAAGCTTGCCAACAGTGTCCCAGCATTCATCCACCCCACAGACAGTGAGTGTGTAGTAAGTAGTGTTTGTGGTACTACAGTGTACCAAGGAGCTGGACCTGGCTGCCACCAAGGGAACAAACACAGACAAACCCAAGCCTGTGTGGGCACCAATGAGAATTCATTCTGACCACAGATAGTATACATTAATGCACATATTTATGTAAACTTCTGTTCTGTAAGTTCTACATAAAAATTACCATCAACTGTAGAGCAGCCACTAAAATTTGGATCACCAATTCACACAAAATGGTTCCTAGATGTATCTCACAGTCACCATTTTCAATCTCATACTCTACACCACATATTTACACACACTAGTGCAGAAATACTTACAAAATAATTTATGAAAACCACCCAGCCCTGTATTATCATCCAAACACATGAATGTATAACCATTTAAATGTGGTCAGAGTGAAGTCCAACACTGGTTATTTGCAAAAAGAAAAGGAGTACTTGTGGCACCTTAGAGACTAACCAATTTATTTGAGCATAAGCTTTCGTGAGCTACAGCTCACTTCAGCTTATGCTCAAATAAATTGGTTAGTCTCTAAGGTGCCACAAGTACTCCTTTTCTTTTTGCGAATACAGACTAACATGGCTGTTACGCTGAAACTGGTTATTTGGGATACTGGTGGAGATACATGGATTGTGAATGGTGGAAGGGAGGTAGCTGAGGGAAACTGAGAGAATGTAAGACCTATCTACCTAACCAGCTTCCATGCTCTGGAGGATTTATTTTATAGAGGTTGTTTAGGCAGTACTGTAGCACTGTCACTCTGAATAAGGAGCCCTGTTGAATACACATTTTGAAGTTGCACTTTAAACACAGACTGTAAAAGGAAAAGCACAATAGCACATAACCATAGCTGAAATCTGTCATAATACAAAGGGCTTCAAAACAATTTACATATCAGTAGAAGAGTATGACAGAACAGAATGGACACGTTTTAAACTTGGGTGCTTAAAATTAGGCACATATATCCTTATTAGACATCTACATAAAATTAGCTTTTACATAAAAAGTGGCCTGATTTTCTGATGTGCTGAATACACACACCTCCCACTGGAGCAGGCTGAGTAAAGCTCCCATACGCTCTTTCATCATAGTCCTTCAGTTTTAAAGGGGTTTCTCTTGCAGTTACAGAAGCTATCCTGTAAGTAAACCAACACATAAATGGTTCAGAGTCATTACAGTGCTGCCTGAGGGAGGCAGTTTCTACCACCTCCTTGCTGCAGAAGGAAGGTTGAGTTTATAAACACATTTCCCCAGAAGAATCCTGTTTACATTCCTAGGCAAAGTGCATTTTTAGGAAAAGCCCCCTTTTGGCCTATATCCAAGCACTCTTTTTTACCAAACAGTCTTCTCGTTGCTTCATACAGAACACCTGTCCCTTCCCTATTGATGGGACTGCCAGATTTGGCACAATGCTAGCACATCTGTGCCTGGACTAAATCCACTTTAGCACTGCAACTTCTAACTGCGACTTCCTGTCCTCTGGTTTTCTAAAGAAAGTGAATAGTGGGTTCACGTGGGGAGGAAGGATGGGCTAGGGGTTGAATAAGAGATTTGCTGGCCAGACAAAAGCTAAGAACAGGTTAAAAATAGAGAGCATAAAGCAATAAAGGTTAGAAAGGTGTGATATTCCCCTCTCTACTGCACCTACACAAAAAGACAATTCCCCCATTGAAAACCTCAAGGAAGGATAATAAAGGGCAGTTTTCCCACCTCTAAACCATGTCTCCCCCACTATCACCATCTCTTGGGAGTGCTTATGTCAGGGCAATTTCCATAACATAACATTAACCAAGTATAGAGGAAAACAAACATTTCCCCTGTCCTCTTTTGTTAAATCAAACATAAAAATCCCTAAGACCTTTCTTGGGTGTGATACGTTTCCCTTGCTTCTCTTCCCTACCTGTACTAAGGGGAATAACTTTGTCACAAGGTGTTAGCGTTAAAGCTGAATGTACAAAACAGGTTTTCACAGAGACTATGGCAGTGACGCTGCCTTAGCTTGTGTCAACGAATCATAACTAAGAACTGCCTTCTTTTAGCTGGCAGGACCACTGTGGAGGAATTCTATTAGCCAAAGTCTGTTCCCTTGCTCTTTAGAGCAGGCTGCAAAGAATACCATTGTTTGCTGGCCAAGCAAAGCGAGATCTAACGCTCAATTCGATGGCATTTCTCTGTCTGTCTGTTATGCATATTGATTTTGTGCAAAGGAACCCTGACTGGAGGTGTTGCAAGCAGAGGATGCGCTCTGCTACCCCCTACTGCTGGCTACACGTATCACAAGTAGCAATGTAACTGCCTGGGAAGATTTTCTGTAGCTTGGACTCCAACAGAAATAAGTGTCTTACAGAGAGGAGTTGTGGGGGAAGAGCATAGTATGTGGGGCTGTAGGGGAAATAACGGCTTGTAGAGTACAGGGAAGAGTAGTGGTAGTGGGAAAATTAGAGCGACTGGAGGAATGGGGCAGTGGAGATAAAGAGGGAAGGAAGCAGGGACTCAGAGAGGAGGAGGAATGGCGGAGTGGAGGTGATGAGGGAAGCAGGGATCCAGAGGGGAGTCAGGAGAAAGGAAGTGAACTTGGCAGTGATGGGGGGATGTGGTGATGAGGGAAGTGGGGATCTAGTGAGGGAACTGGGTGGGTGAATGGGGAAGAAGAGACCTGGGGGGCGAGGGGAATAAAGACACACACAGCCCTGGCACATGGTAGTGAGGGAATAGAGGACAGACACAGCCCCTGGGTGTGGGGGAGCTGCAGGGAGTCCCTGAAACAGAGGGGGATGGGAGGGTGGTGCACAGGGTGCTTGTAGGGAGAATGGAGGGATGCAAGGAGCCTCTGGGATGTGCAATAAGCTTGGCCTACAGAAGCTACAAAGTTTGTGTCTTCCCCCTCATTTGTAATTTTAAGAAAAAATTCAGCAGTTTTGTAGTCTATTTAAGAATGTGCTAGTCCACCAGCCCACCATCTGAGAGACCAAGTACTATAATGACGTCTTAGCCCAGAAGGACAAAATATGACTTCACTGTTCTTTTAGCTTTTATAAGCCAAGATAGAGTTTTCTACAAGGTCCCAGTTGGGAGCTGCTGAAATGTGATCCTGCAGTCATAGTCTTATACTGTAAGCAGTGCCTATGTTTCCTTCACCTTGGCAGGTGGTATCAGAAATCTGGTGCTCCAAATACAAGTTTCTTTAGCTTACATGCTAACAGATCAGGTGCTCCTTTTATTTTCTCTTTCAAGTCTTGATCGCCTTGTGTACTTGATATTTTGCCTTGTCTCTTTTGCTCACTGTAGGCTCCAGTTTCAGAATTGAGACCTTTGTCTTCTTTTTCTGCCCTCCTGGAAAAATATCTGTTTTCTTGAGATGGTTCCCTTTTATAATTTCTTTGCAGCTCGGTGTGTTTCATTTCTGATTACATGAGGGATGTCCTTACTCCCATTTCCCCTGGTCATTGCTGATGTCAAGAAAGGGATCATTCTTTTAGTGGATGCCAGAATGTACACTTACAATTACTGGCAAAATTCTTAGACATCCTGGGGAATGCTAGGTATCCGATTATTCTGGTATATGCTGTTTCTTGCGCTTGCTACTTCTCCGACACTAAATGTTTTTTTCTGTTTACCTTTTTTTTTTTTTTTTTTTTTTTAAGATAAATTGCTTAAAAATCCCAGGTCATATTGACATTTTATCTGATATCCCTGTGATCTTTTTCTTTGTCTTATAGGGTACGTCTGCACAATAGCTGGGAGGTATAATTCTCAACTTGGGTAGATGTACATGCACTAGTTCTGGTCAAGCCAGTGGGCTAAAAATAGCAGTGTGGCCATGGAGGCTAGGGCTAGAAGCCTGAGTACATGCCCAGGGGTTAGGTGGTGTTTACTGGGTTTTTTTAATCCAAGCTTCTCCTTTACTACAGAAGATACTTAGCTAACAAATAATTTTATTTCGTGTAATAATACTTTACTATGGTCCAGTGATTAGGGTTCTAGACTGGAGCATAGGAGAATGTAGGTTGCAAATTGGCTTCTTCCACTGGCCTGCTTTGTGACCTTGGGCCCAGCCCTTCTTCTCTGTCTCCATTTTCCCATCTGTTAAATGGAGATGATACTTTCCTCTGTAAATTGATTTGAGATCTATGGATAAAAAGCTCTTTATATGAAAGCATATGAATAAGCCATGGCCTTTATCTTACATTTTATTGCTTCGTTAATTTTGCTAGGAGTGTATTTAAAAATCTGTCTGCCTTAAAATAATGTGAAACAAAAATTCCTGAGTATATGACAAAAAACTCCTCCAACTTTTCTTTTTAAAGGGAGAAAAAGTTAAACATCCTCTTTACTTTTCACTGTGCTGTTTAGGATTTACGTTTCTCTCAGCTGGATGATGAAAAGAGTAGTCAAATTTTTTTGTTTTACCACATACTTTCTATAAGTCATGTTATCACATACTCAGGTTCTTATGTGAAAGCATAATACTGCAATGTGTTGCTTACAAACGCTGCAGGGGAATATATAATTTTGTTTTATAAAAGGTTTCCATTGGAAGTTTTAAAAGAAATTAATTAAAACAGTTCTGTTGGTCTTTAGCTTTTGTTAAAGCTTATTTTTACAAAAGCTAAATTTTGGTTCAAACTGTTCCTGACAATACTCCTTAAAGCTCTGAATTAAACACTCCTGTTCTTATCTAACACAAATTCCTCTTTTTTTTTCTTATCTTGTATTTTCATGGTGAACTGCAAGGTGACATCCTAGATGAGGTACACCCATTCTCTAAGCTTAGCTTTCTTTTTGATGAAGTCTCCCCATTCTTTCTGCTCAGCGACAGAGAAGGACCTTCTTGCATATAAGACAGAGAATGAAAAAATTAGAGAGTCTGTCTGAAGATTTGCTTAATGTGTGAAAAATCCCGTGTGGCGATTGGCTGCATAAGCCTGATTGACAGGTTGTGGGAGTGGGGGGACACCATCTGTTCTGGATTAATGTAATTAATTAATCACATCTCTATGGCAACTAAAGCAATTGCTTACCTGGAAAAGCAATAGTAAGCCCATGCAACCTTAATTTGGCCCCCTCATGTGTCTGTATTATAATACAGTCTTTAATTACCATGATCATCTGCTATTTTTATTACCTGCTTCATTCATTGCACAGTTTGGACGGTACTCACTGAATGAGCTGCTATTCTATATATTTTAATCTTCATAGTTCCATGTGTGGCCCCATGCCTTATTTACTGCACATGATTCAAACCCTACTCTGAATACAGAATTAATCACTTCCTCGTGAGCTTTTTTATAGTGCTTATTCCTATAGTATCTGAGTGCTTTACAAACAATTAATTTATCTTCATAGTACCTCTGTGAGGTGAGGGGATGGTATGATCTCCAATTTGCAGATGAGGAAATGAGGCAGAGGGATTAGGGTCAAAAGTTTCCACTAATTTTGGGTGCCCAATTTGAGAAACCTGGGGCCTGATTTTCCCCAGTATTTAGCATTGTATAGCACTATATGTTCAAAGCACACCTCTCAGTGACTTCATTTGCATCAGCACTTCTGTAAATCAACCCACAAAGGTCTCGTGTTTGGCACCGAGAAAATGAGGAACTTACTATTAGTGGCCAGCTGTGAACATTTTAGTTTAAATGACTTGCCCAGTATCACATGGAAACTCTGTGGCTGATGCAGGGACACAACCTTAATCATAAGACCATCCTCTCTCTTCCTGCAGTTCCTTGTCTCATTGATTACACACCTCCAGCTTCTGTGAGAAATGAGGCAGGGTCCTACAGACAGCAGTTTTATTCACTACATGACATCAATTCATTCCCTGAGGACCATCCATTCTGTGAAAAAAGTAGTATGTGGTTATGTAATTAAAGACCTTAATGTTCTATTAACGTACGTTTTTTAAATGTTATTTCTTACTTTAAAAAAATTCTATCACGTGGAATCATACTGACTCTCAACTTGGGTCATCAACAGCGTTCGGACCTATGCATCCACCTGATAGTCCTCTACCATTTAAGTTAACAGCGTAACAGCTAGCAGAAGTAGACTATTATTTTTTATGTGGACAAGGCACTAGACAGGGATGAGACACTTTGCCAGTGGTCTTCACAGCCCTGTATTGGATTATTCTCACTGAAGACAGAATCTTCAGAGAATTTACCTCCAAACTCTAACAAGTGTCTACTGAGCATGTGTGAACTGTGAATTTTCAGACATTTTAACATGAGCAAATGTGGTTGAATATTCACAGGGTCAGCAAAAGGCATATCCCTGGTACCAGGGCAACCCCTTACCAATTGTCAGGACCTTGCTCCAAAACGTGGTGATGATAGAGGTTCTCAGTTCAATGGCTGTAATGAATTTTTTAATATGAGCAAAACAACATATTTTCCCTAATGTCATTTTTTAAATGACTGAAACTTTCAAATAAAATTCAGCTTGAGGCATACACCCAGCATGGAAAATTTCAGTCTGAACTGTGTCATTTATCAAAGCTATAAACCGCTGAACAACAGTGTCTGCCGTCTCTCGTTATAATAATAATAATAGAATTAATAATAAATAATAATGAAAAACCTTGTTAAATTGTCATCGTTTTTTCTATTTCACTATTATGGTTCATTACCAAGATACCTAATTTTCTTTTTTTATTTAGAATTAGCCTGTGCCTCCAACCTGTCATCTAATAATGTCATAACTCAATATTTTTGTTGTCACCACCATAGTAGAATTGTTTTGTTATACACACTAGTTTGTGCTATTCAGAGAATGCTGCAGATGATAGTGATGCCTTAAGGAAGTTTCTGGGTAGATGTAAACATACTGCTAATCAATGACTGGTGGTAATAAATAATGAACCGGCATATAACAGTTCAAATGGACTTGTGATCAAATTTAATAATTGTAAAAGTTATTAGTGTGAAGAGTTTTTACATTTCAGAGCCTTAGTATTAAAATAAAGGAGCCTTATTACTGCTTAGAATGCATTCTAAAATGTATTTGTTTAATAAAATCATTTTATTTTACTAAAATGAAATCAGAGAGAAGTAATATCATACCTGCCAAAAGGCCTTATTGGTTTCATGGATTAAATGGTAACATTTGACTTTAAGCCCAGCCAGTCTTGATTAAGCACTTACCTTTATTGTTCTTTCCTCCTTCTTCCACATCACAGTATGAGCCAAGGTGATTATTGTGGCTTTCATTTAGGAGAGTGTTCTGCGTACCTGAAACTCTAGAAAATTGTCCTGCTGAAGTGAAAAGGCAGAAGGTTATGGCAAACTGCCTTTCAACCCATAAATCTGTACAGCATACATGTACATTTAATTTTTGACATTTTATTTTAATGTATTGTAGGATTGCATTGATGCAGGCTGGTGGGAAGGAGAACTCAATGGCAGGCGTGGAGTGTTTCCAGATAACTTTGTCAAGCTTCTTCCCTCTGATTTTGAAAAAGAGGTAAGTGTAATTATTTCCCTCTGTTTTGCTTTATCATATAGGATAAAATTTGAGCTGAAATTCTGCTCTGGATTTCTATGATTCCTACAAGACAAGTTACACTTACAAAAAATTAAACAAAAATGATTAGGGAAAATGTCATTGCTGGATAGCAGCAGCAGCATCTATGACTGGATTGTTCATGGCTTGAGGCCATATTGTGTAATTTCTTGGAACGTATTTTGCTGGCCCATAAAACCAGTCATCCAACCTCTGCTACCTTGTTTTTAAAGCCCTCTGTGCCACATTCTCAGTTTATCTGAGACAGAGTGACTGGAGATTATGGTGTAATTTGCTTAGTTTTTATGGTGTAATGATGATCAGAATCATTAACATGTCTACAGTGTGTGTGATACAGTATGAAACATTAGTCTACCAAATGCTTTTAGACAGATGTCATTTTGTCTTGCCAGCAGCCATAATTTAAAGCACTCTTCCAGAAAGAAAAGGGTGAAATTCTAGCATGTGTTTGAAAGGAGAAAGCTAAACTTGTTTAATGACATGTTCGCTTGAGCTCTGTCAGAATCCATTAATTAAAAAAAAAAAAACTGTGGGTAAATTCTTTTTGCCTATTTTAAAATAGGCAAGGTTATTTATTTCCCTAACACCATTTAGAAATCCTAACACACTTTTTGAGAGAACTTGATAGATTCCTCCTCTCTAAAGAGACTGTCCCATTTTCAGGAAACTCCTCTGTCATCAGGGTGATACTGTGAGCTTGTAATCAGGCTCTTGATTTATAGTTCAGAGTGATTATTATGTAAGCCATCAATGATAAAATCAAGACTCAGAGACACTCTCTCTCAAGGACTGACAGTAAAATTGGATGCCAGATTAAATAACTTGGAAACCTTGATAAAGAAATCACAAAACAACTCTCAGAAGCTACCATAATTATTGAAGATGAAGGTGGAATTTATGGCTCTTGTGAGAGCAACAATAACTCTTCCACAGAGTAAAATGTCATTCCACACCAGAGTGGATAGCCTGGAAAAGAACGAGGCCTGGTTATGAAAAGATGATGATTTCAAGAAGAGGCAGAGACCCTTGAAAAAAAATATGCAAGGGAGTGAGGAATGGGGGGGAGTGGGGGAAGAGGAAGTGGTGGAATAGGGACGGGGTGGGTGGGGGGAAGAGGTTGTAGGGAGGGGGGAAGAGGGAGTGGGAAAGAGGGTGGAGTGGGGAGGGGAAGGGGGTAGGGTGGGGTAAGAGGGAGTGGGGGAATGGGGAAGGGGGTAGAGTGGGGGGAGAGGCAGTGGGAAAGGGAGGTGGGGTTGGCGGAAGAGAAGGGGAATGCGGAGAGGAGGAGCAGGGGGCAGGGACCCATGGCGAGGCGGCTGGGGTGGGGGGGCAAAAGTTCTTTGTGCCCAGGTCCCCAGTAAATCTTAATTGGTCTCTTTTGGTGCAGACTTCCAACCTTGAGCCCTTCTAGCTTGTCCCTTCCAACCAGTCCCTGTGCCACTCCTGTTTCTTTCCCATCCTTGGCTCCTGCCCCAGTTCCAGACTCCTTTGCTGATACATTTTCAGTCTGAGTCTCCTCTGCTCAGGCTTCTCATCCCAGTCTCAGGCTCCTTGCCCAGCGAGGTCTCCCTCTCCTGGCTCAGGGCCAAGTCCCAGTCTGCTCCCTACCCCACAGGCCCGCTCTCCTTTCCAACCAGTCCCCGTTTCCTCTTCTCAGCTATTTGTCTGATCTATTTCCTCCCATCACCCCCCTGACACTAGTTCCTAGTCACAGGCTCCATCCTCAGGCTCTTCAGCCAATCTTGAACTCAGGCAACCCCTCCCCTGTTCTTTGTTCTGGTCTCTTTGCCTATCCAGTTCCACTTTTTGCTCTCCCCCCATTTTCTCATCCAATCTGTGTTTCCCCCCCCCGCCCCCCGCAACCAACTGACTCCAAGGCCCTCCAGCTCCCACTCCCAGTCTCCTGACCCAACCAATCCCAGCATCCCTTCCCCACCCCCCCACAGCTCCCAACTGCCCCCACTTAACCAATCACAGTCTGCCCCTGCTGCTACTAGCTCCCAGTGTGTCCTTGTCCCAATCTCCCCCTTCCACCTCCCAATCAAGGTTTCTCTCCCTTCCCCTCTAGTCCCAGTCTTACCAGACTCCTTGTCCCAAAATACTTCTTTATCTCCCTGCTTTTATTCCCCCTGTATTCGAATCAGATGGCTTCCTCTTCCACTCTGCTTGGGCACGAGCTGGGGAGAGGGGCGGGGGCAGAAGAGGCCAGCACTGAAAGCACAGGAGAGGCGAGCTCCCTGCTCTCAGCTCCAGTGTCCAGCCCCACCCTGGCCCAGAACAGCCACTACAGGGAAAGGCTTTGAACCCCCTTAGCCTTGGGCTGGAACATGCTCAGTTGCTCTGTGGGGATGGTGCATCTGCCGTCCAGTCACATGTGAGAGCTGTGAGGGGATGGACCATACTCAGTGAGAATGGGATATTCAGAGATTGTAGATGTTTAGCTCTATTAAATCTTTACTGAGCACATGTGAACTGTGATTTTTATTTCAAAGGCTTGTAACATGGCTAAATTTGGAGGGGGGGGGGAATTGTTGAACTTTCCCCCAAAAGAGTCAGCCTGAGGCAAACACCCAACAAGGAAAATTTCAGCCAAAAGGATTAAAGTTTGGGAAAGTTATAAGCAACTGAATACACGGTTTTATAATGGGTAGTATCAGGCAAACTTAATAAGCGGTGCTACCAGCCCCACCTATAATAAAGGGTGTTCCTCAGTCAAGAAGGTAGTGGCTTTTATGTGGGGCCATTAGGTTGCAAGTGATTAACCAGGAATAATAGAGTCATCCTGAGGAATGAGGAATACCACATAGAGAGAGAGAGTGTGTGTGTGTGTTTTATATCTATCTATCTATCTATCTATCTATCTACCTATCACCTCTCTAATAAAAACTATATATATATATATATATATATATATACGTTTTTTATTAGAAGAGTTTTAACTCAAAAGCTTTGACCTTTTATTCTAAGTGTGGGAGTTAAATTAGTGTGTCATATGCCCCGTTTGATTTTGCATTCACTCCAAGGCATTTACAACATCTGTCAGTATGATGCGCACGCGCACACAAGCACAAAAGGAAAAACCACCCACAACTAATCTACATAATAGAGAAGAAAAACAGATCTGGAACCAATTCAGTGATCATATTTGTTAAACATGTAAAGTGTTGCAGTCCTGTTAGGAAGGATGGTGATTGCAGAGAAAATAAATGATGAATAATTATTCAGAGATGAATAATAGGCTGTTGATGTGAATAATTAGCTTCATTTCATCAAGCTTGGGAAGCCTTAATAACTGTGCTTGAAAATGTTCTTCACAAATGGGATAACAACCATATATTGGCAAATGACAAAATGTAACCTCTAGAGTATTTCCTGTGTTCTACATTTATGCTTCAATTTAGTGTAAGAAACATATTTCAGCTCTTGGATTGCCTACACGTTTTTCAAAATGGCTTTGGATATTTAAAAGATTAAAGCTTAATTGCAAAGGCTACTTCAGTATATAAAAGGCCATTGTTTTCAGTGATTGTAAGCCACTTAATGCTGAGCTTTTATCTAAAAGACATTTCAACTATAAAAATAGTAAAGTGGCATATTATTTCTCAATTACATTTTCTTTCTTGAAAATCTTTTAAATGAATTTAGTACTTGTGAAATGTGTGATTGACAGGCCTGGAATCTGAAGGCTTGTAATTCTCATTGTAAAGTAGCATCTGATTACATCAAATCTTTCTATGAGTTCAAGTGTTTACAAGCAATCTCTTTTCCGCTTTTCCTTGATTTTAGAGACCTAAGAAACCACCACCTCCATCAGCTCCTGTCATCAAACAAGGGTCAGGTAAGGTGTTGTTGCTCTAATATAATATACATCAGTTAAACACATTCCATACAGAACACATGTATTTTCAAATTTGTATGGATGCCATCAGTATCAAAGCCAATATGCAGGAAGAGTCTTAATTACTAACAGTAGATTGGATACAAGATGCAAAAGATTACACAATCATGAAAGATTGTGATATGCTTGCTGAATAGATTGTGAGTGAACTGAAAGAGGACACATGCCAATTCTTATTTGAAAATAATACATTAGAAGATTTATCTTAAATATTATGGTTCATTTCAAACAGTTTATACTAAACATGAAACTTTTGTTCTTGGAATTTAAAACAAATTGTGATGGTGCATAAAGTTAAGCACATGCATACATTTTTGCAAAGTCAGTGTCATAATGTTAGGGAATATAAACTGTAGTAGGAAAGTTTATTAACCTTTCACCTGCAGGCCCCATCTGCACTAGAAATACATGGCCTTTTTCCTGTCCATTTGCAACTTAGGCCTCACTCCTGAAACTGGATCTGCATGCATTCAGGAGTCAAAATGTGTGGATCCAGTTGCAGAATCAATCTCTTAGTTTCAGTTTCTTGTTTATCCATATTTTATAGGTAGGCTTAAGTACACTATTAACCACAGAATCATGTTCAAACTGATTTAGGAGACAACCTGTGTTGTAACCAAGTTCCCTGGTATATCTGCATTTTTACAACGGCTAGGTCCAAAGCTATACTACTGCAGCTGAACTGGAGTTAACTGTGGTTCATGGTAACACAACACAGATATGATTTACTTGCCCAGTGTAGATTAGGCATCACCATGTTTAAACATGTGGGTATAAACATGTTTTTAAAACTCTTATCCCTGCTGTGGAGAATGAGGAAGATATCTGGATTATTTTTTATGAGTATTGTATGTACTTCACTTTACCAGCTTGATGATATTCTGCCTGAGTACACAGAGTTAAATCAAAGGAGGCTGTTAGGGAGAACAAGAAAGAAATACATTATTCATATTATTTTCTGGGTAAGCAAACTGTGTTTAAACCACGTTAGAATGAACCATGATCAAACCCAGTTAACCAAAACTAGTTTTCCCTCTGTAGATAAGACCTTAGGGTAAAATTTTTTGAAGCAACTATGTTTCAGTGGAACGTACGCAACTAAGTTTCTTAAGGTGCTTTTGAAAATTTTAGCCTTAAAGACAGAATTCAAGTTGTGTTTAGATCATAATAACTCAGAATGAATGGGATGGTCTCAAAGGCCTTGTCTGCACTAGTGTTTTTCCCCTAAAATTTCCCAGTTGTTGTCACAGTGATGCAGGCACTTGTGAGGACAAAGGACTTTAATCACTGTTTTCTATCCCCCACCTCTTGGTTAAAAATCTAGTGGCTTCTCTACAATCACACTCCCACTGTTACTTACCACCACTGGGAAATTTTATGGTAAATAAGCAAGTATAGACATAGCCAGTCTAGTCAGGGTTTTCTACCTATTGTTATCTGTTCCAAGTTTGTGTTTCAGTTCACTAGTGTGTCTGATTGTGAATCAAGGAACTATATTTGAAATTTAACTCAATCAAGCAGTTGTTTCTATTTGTTTAATCATGCCAATAGTTCACTTCTTTGTCTTGAGACACTTAAAAAGAGATTTAATTTTAAGATAGATTCTGTTATTCAGATGATCTACCTGAATCATTGCTCACTGAGAGCAGTATAATTTTGCCATCTAGTGGTGGTTGCAGTGTTAAAAAAAAAAATCAGCAATGCTTTATCCACAAATGAAATTACAATCACGGCTATGTTTTGGAAAAACCCTTTAAAAGGTTACATTTCTGTTTATATCTCTGCTTCAGGTTTCCCTTTCATAAAATGGTGAGAATAATAATTTTAGCCTGTATATAGCCCTTTACGTACTCAAATCACAAGGTACTTAGTCATCACAATAGCCTTGCAAGATAGATAAAGTGCAAATTGAGACACGGAGAAATGAAATGACTTGCTCAAGGCCATTTGAGTTGGGGGCAAAAGCCAAAGATGAGAACTCAGGTGTTTCAGGTTCCTAGTTCCAAACCCAATCTACTGACTGGACCATGCTGTGTATCTGCAAGAAGTCTGTGAATGTTTAGGTAGTGTACAACATTTCAAGGCTGAAGAATGCTGTACTTGTTGTTATGAATTAATATCTCCTGCCACCAACTACAGTGTGAAATCACAATTTTACCAACATGGTACTGTATTTTACCAGTCTTAGCACAAGGCTGATTCTGCTATTGGTGGTTTTGAGTACCTGTTAATACATGATGTGAAAAATTAGATCCAGAACGATCAGTTGCATGCTAAATAATTAAAAAACAATATATTCTATTACTGAGCATAGAAAAATAGCACAGAGTAGAAGCAAAATTAACATGAGAATCTGGGGAACTACAGACCGGTCCGCCTCGCCTCAGTCCCTGGAAAAATCAGGGAGCAGGTCCTCAAGGAATCCATTTGGAAGCACTTGGAGGAGAGGAAGATGATCGGGAACAGTCAGCATGGATTCACAAAGAGCAAGTCATGCCTGACCAACCTGATTGCCTTCTATGATGAGATAACTGGCTCTGTGGATATGGGAAAAGCGGTGGACGTGATATATCTTGACTTTAGCAAAGCTTTTGATACAGTCTCCCATAGTATTCTTGCCAGCAAGTTAAAAAAGTATGGATTGGATGAATGGACTATAGGATGGATAGAAAGCTGGCTAGATCGTTGGGCTCAACCGGTAGTGATCAACAGCTCGATGTCTAGTTGGCAGCCGGTATCAAGCGGAGTGCCCAAGGGTCGGTCCTGGGGCCAGTTTTGTTCAACATCTTCTTTAATGATCTGGATGATGGGATGGATTCCACTCTCAGCAAGTTCACAGATGACACTAAGTTGGGGGGAGAAGTAGCTACATTGGAGGGTAGGTATAGGGTCCAGAGTGGCCTAGACAAATTGGAGGATTGGGGCAAAAGAAATCTGATGAGGTTCAACAAGGACAAGTGCAGTCCTGCACTTAGGACGGAAGAATCCCATGAACCGCTACAGGCTGGGGACTGACTAGCCAAGTGGCAGTTCTGCAGAAAAGGACCTGTGGATTACAGTGGACGAGAAGCTGGATATGAGTCAACAGTGTGCCCTTGTTGCCAAGAAGGCTAATGGCATATTGGGCTGCATTAGTAGGAGCATTGCCAGCAGATTGAGGAAAGTGATTATTCCCCTCTTTTCGGCACTGGTGAGACCACATCTGGACTATTGCATCCAGTTTTGGGCCCCCCACTACAGAAAGAATGTGGACAAATTGGAGAAAGTCCAGCGGAGGACAATGAAAATGATAAGGGGGCTGGGGCACATGACTTACAAGGAGAGGCTGAGGGAACTGGGCTTATTTAGACTGCAAAAGAGAAGAGTGAGGGGGGATTTGATAACAGCCTTCAACTACCTGAAAGGGGGTTCCAAAGAGGATGGAGCTTGGCTGTTCTCATTGGTGGCAGATGACCAAACAAGGAGCAATGGTCTCAAGTTGCAGTGGGGGAGGTTTAGGTTGGATATTAGGAAAAACTGTTTCACTAGGAGGGTGGTGAAGCACTGCAATGGGTTACCTAGGGAGGTGGTGAAATCTCCATCCCTAGAAGTTTGTAAGGCCTGACTTGACAGAGCCCTAACTGGGATGATTTAATTGGTGTTGGTCCTGCTTTGAGCAGGAGGTTGGACTAGATGACCTCCTGAGGTCCTTTCCAAGCCTAATTCTTCTATGAGTCTATGATTCTTCTATGATTCTATGTTTAGAATTAGCCTTTGTCTATATTACAAATTAAAGCCTGGTTCTATTTTGTATTTTAGTATAATTGGGACCTTAACTATATCCCCAAACTGGGCTTGAGATGAGACTGTGTGGTAATCATCCTTAGGAACCTTGGCCAGCTGCAGCCATGTTGCAGCTGCGCACACACACACACACGTTTAAAGTCCTGTGTCGCTACTTAAGTTTCTCGGGATATTCAACTTATATAACCCATGAGTTTAGAGTGACTGTGATTGGGAGGCTAGCAGTAGTGTCCTCCTCTATGTCAGTGGTTCTCAGACTTTTGTACGGGTGACCCCTTTCACAGAGCAAGCCTCTGAGTGCGACCCCCCTTATAAATTAAAAACACTTTTATAACACCATTATAAATACTGGAGGCAAAGCGGGGTTTAGGGTGGAGACTGACAGCTCACAACCCCCCCACGTAATAACCTCGCAACCCCCTTCAGGGTCCCGACCTCCAGTTTGAGAACGTCTGTTCTATGTGGTGTAAAAGGGTGATGTGTGCGGCTCAGTTCAAAAATACTTATGGGCATGATAAGCTATACAAGTGTTGCCTGTTGAATAGAGCAGTTACAGAGAAACAATGTCCAGTAATCTCCAGTAATGAGGGGCCATTAGCATTGATGAGTAGTGAGTGTTAGGGACCAGCTGCAAGTATTGTATTACCATATTCAGAAAATGTAAATGTGCTTGAGTGCTGCATAACACACAGTGAAACAGACGGAACAAAATAGTGTTATGTAGCCATTTTAAACACTGCTAAGCTAAAATGACTGTAACACTTTGTAGTTGGCTAGTGGAATGAAGCCAAAACCTGTTATAATAATTCTTATAAATAGAGCCCTACCAAGTTCACGGCCGTGAAAAACGTGTCACGAACTGTGAAATCTGGTCTCCCCTGTGAAATTTGGTCTTTTGTGTACTTTTACCCTATACTACATAGATTTCACAGGGGAGACCAGCATTTCTCAAACTGGGGGTCCCAACCCAAAAAAGGGTTGTGAGGGGGTTGCAAGGTTATTGTAGGGGGGGGTCATGGTATTGCCACCTTTACTTCTGCACTGCCTTCAGAGCTGGGTGGCCGGAGAGTATATATACCCCCTTTAGCTGTGAATCATGTTCAAAACTACTTTAAAACACAAACAGTACTTTATTTGTGCTAAGTATTATTATGCAGACAGCAACTAAATTAATAAATTTGATATCTAACTATGTGGAATTATTTTCTTAGCATCAAAAAGTCCCATTTAATTGACTTACTCTATTGAACTTTCCTCCCCATTGAATTATTTTTGAGTCTAACAATAATACAGAGTTAAAGGATTGTAAAATTTAATTTTCTGACTCCCTGATATTTGGAATGGAACAATTGTTTGCACATTTCACAAAATATTCTACATTTCCATTTTGCAAGTACCTGCTCTCCTGAGAGTTTTGGAAATCATGTAACTTGGTTGCAAAGACTACACAATCATGCCATTTTGTATGCTTTTGTGACGTAAATAATTTTAATTGAAAATGGGCTAATTTTTAGTTTAAGCATGAAAATTTCAAAATTGGGGAATCAAAAAATCAAAATAAAGGGGGACAAATTTAAATGTATATCTTTTTGCTTGGTTTGTTTGCAGATACCTTTTTGCATAATCCTGAATTTTCCTTTCTTTGACAGGTACCACAGACAGAAAACATGAAATCAAAAAGGTACCTCCTGAAAGGCCAGAATGTCTTCCTAATCGAACAGAGGAGAAAGGTATGAAATGTGCTTCTGTGTCTGCTGTTTGCAGAGTGATGAATAGAGAAGGAGGTTGATTCAAGTTTTCATTTTCCAGTCAGTAGATAGATTTAATTAAGTGTATTCTGTGGATGTTTTGTTCTTTTTATAAATTTTATAACTTGGCTGATACTATGCTTAACCTAAACCACTAGCCCATTCAAATATGCCTGTGAAATACAAATGGTTTATAATATTTTGCATCACTTAGACAACACAGCAATAAATTGGTCTCCAGGGCTTGAATGCCACTGCTTTTGTGAGTTGAAATCAGACCTTTGAACACATTTTTATGTTGGAATTTATTTAATTTTTTTCCCTGCAACTATTATCAACAAAGACAAATTGCCAATGGCTGTTTTTGTGGTCCATGATTCCTTCAAACCTAGTATCCTAAAACTTATGAAGAGATAGCTTGGCTCTATGTCATATTCTTAAGTGTATGCCGTAGGGATTCCTGTGTATATTCACAACATACTGTAGACCATCTTGTCTCTGATGGGTTTGGTATACTATGAGAGACAAGGTGTGAGAGTTTTGCCACTGACTTCAATGGAGCCAAGGTTTCATCCAAGTAATCTGGAGTGTTAAAAGTGTTTAGCTACATTTTACAATGTGCATTTTCAGCATATTTTATAATGGGACCATTCAAGCTGTTGTATGTGCTCTATGTACATCCTAGCAATAGCAAGCATTGGCATGTTAAAGACTGTAGAATTTCCTATGAAAAGTAATGAGTTTAAATTCAAACTAACCACTTTTTAAACTTGGAATCCCAAATATTAGGTACCTACATCCATATTTAAGCCCTTTTTGAGAGGTACTTACTTCCTGTGGATCCAATTGCCCAAATTTGTAAAAAAAAAAAATCAGGCCACTTCTATTTAGATGCCTAAATATGAATCTGGATGTCTAAATGTTGGCCCCCACATTGTTATATTTTGACCCTAGTATCTTAAGCTGATTCATTTTTCATTTAAATATATTTGTATTAAATACGTGCCGAATACATTTTCAAAAGAAGATATTTGCATGCTTCAGCAGAATATTAAGAATACACAAAATTATCCTTATTTTTGTGCTCTTCTAACTGAGTATTATCTCACAGAGTAAAAATTAGTATGAAGGTGGGCTTGGAAAAAATGTTTCTGTATGATGTGTAATTCTCTTGTCTTCTTATTTTAATAGTTATTTAGATAATCAATAAGTTTTTTTAATTATTAAAATCAGAAATTACACTCAGATTCATACACTGTCTACACATGTCAGCCAAGAGTAGGTTTAATGCAAATTCAAACTATTGAAATGTGTTTAGCACAAAACTGGTATAAACATTTTATTCTCAGAAAAGAGTGAAATAAGGCAGAACAGTGAAGAATGCAGACTTATTTCTTAGATATGGTTTAACTAACATTCATAGCTTCTGTACATTGTAAATCAATGTGTGCCAGTGAATTCCACTTAATAAGGTCTTTGTTCTTTTTTGGGGGGAAATTGATTTAAAGAAAGACCAGAAAGAGAGCAAAAACTGGTAGATTTGCACAAGCCTTCAGTTCCTGCGATACCTCCGAAGAAACCTCGACCACCCAAAGCAAACTCTCTGAACAGACCTGGTGCATTGCCCCCAAGACGACCGGAAAGACCAGCTGTGCCTGTGACGCATACAAGGTATTGTTAAAAGTTGCATATTCACAGAGTGTAGGTTTTCTATTGATGTTACAGTTCATTTCCAATTCTAACTTTCTTTGAAATAATAATATTAAAGCCCTTTGGTTAGATACTGTATCATCACTCTGTCACACTGGTTTTACCTAGACTAGCGCTTCTGGTTTTATTGTAACTCAATTGAATTGATTATCAATTAGACACCTGAAGATGTTTATTCCTGCTGTAAAGTTTGTGGAGTGTCTATATTAGCATGTACAATCAAGTTAGTTAACTCAAGTTACAAGACCAACAACTCTAGATTAGCCATGGCCACTGCGTGGCCCTTTCTACTCTCCTGGGTAGCTAAATATAATAGTGAATAATATTAGCCAGGATGCTCCCCTCTTAAACACTGTAGTGCCTAGAAATTTGATTTGATTTCAGTCCATTTTCCCTGGCTATTGTAGTGCAAGTCTAAGCATGTTGCAAACTGGGTTACAGAATGTGTTTTGATTACACAATGACTTACTCAAGGTACTACTCTAGAATGCTACTTGAAAAATAATGTATAGCCTCCATCAGTGGCTGTTCAATGTCCTTTACAAGCTTTGATTAAGTTTTGCAACACACTGGAGGGATAGATCAGTATCATTGACTCAATTTTACAAGTGGGGGAACAGAGGATGCAGGAGTTAAATGACTTACTCATGGTCACACAATGTCCGTGGCACAGACAAGAATACAATGTAGATGTCTTGACTCTCAGTCCTTCTCTTTAACTTTAAGTGATCATATACTACCTTGATAAGGGCAGGTTAAGAACCTGAATAGAATAGGACCCATAGATCATGCTTCCCTTCATTCGTCTAATAATAGCCTATAGAAGGACACTCTTTATTGAAATCTAGTCAATTAAAAAAGTCATTTAAGATGCTATACCTGCCCTTGACCCCTCTCAGTTTTTGAAGTCTTACTGAAGTGCTTGGGACATGTCTATCTCTCCCCACCTGACTATACATGGGAGGTGCTTGAACATAACACTAAAGAAAATAATTAATACATACATACAATCTCATGTTTCTATGTTTAAGAATGTTTATGTTTCCCCATTAGCTGTTTGAAAGACCTACAGAAGGGTAAACAGTGAAACTGGATTGAAAGTGCTGTCCAGTACATAATGTAACACACAAAAAAGAGAGAAATATGTAATCCTCTAATCTCTTATGGGAGTAGGTGTTACTTGTAATAGTAATTGGTTTTTTTAAAAGTACAGAAAAATGTGTTTAAGTTGATACTGCCCCATGATCTTCTAAAGACTTAGCATTTTGCTCCTTACTTTTCACTAGCAGATACAAGCACATACCACCTGTCTGCTTCTGGTGGTCTAATCTGGCAAAGGATGGTTTGGATTTAATTAATGATGCCAGATTTATAAGCATGAACATGGCATTAGCTATTAGAACTGTTCAGACTAAAAATGCTGTAATGGATAAGAAGTCTGGCAAGTTTTGTTGAAAACTGGAAGAAATGACAAAAAATTGGATACATAGATCAGAATGTAAAAAGACAAAAAACCCAGTTGATGATCTGGAAAACAAGATCATATTATGAAATATTAAGTTGTCAGGACATCCCTGTAGGTGAGGAAGCAAGAGAAATTAAGACATTCCTATCACACTGGATTAGTAAAATGCTGATGATAAATGAGGATGTTCAGAATGATCTACTTGATCAATAAAATGCCCTCTTTTTTTTAATCACCGGAAGAAATGTATAACAACGTAACAGTATTCTGGTGGTAATCCCCAAAACTGTCTTCACTGTACCTCCCCTGGACCTCTTTGCCAAGGTGTATTTAATGGCGAAGAAAGAATGTTAATTGGAAGTGTTCTGAGAGAGGTTTGGGTTGGGGTTGTAAACTATTACGATTTTAGGGCTGAAGGATACTGAGGCTGAACTTGATGTTGGATCCTAAAAGGATACTTAACACCGCTGTCTTAAGGAATGCTAAATGTCCTTCAAGACTCCATATCATAAAAATGTTCCCAATGAACAGAATTTTTCCATCACACACATACAAGTTTATTATAGGGTTGTTCACAGGGGTGCTAGAACAATTTATAAATTATAGTGGAGGTGCTGAAAGCGTAAACCATGTATTCGGTTATTACTGCTTCAAGCCCAAGAGGTGCTGCCGCATCCCCAGCACCCCAAGTTGCTCATACCTTAAATGCTCAATTGCTGGCACTGACCTTTTGCCATTTGTATAGCCTTCTATTCCTTCAAAAAGCAACACCAATCTTTTGTAATGCACTTAATCTCCAATAGATGAAAGTGAAAAAGATTGCTTCAGATGAACGTATCTCAGAAAAACAGGGTAAAACCCTGGTTTCAAAAGAGACAATCCAACAGATAGTATGTGCCTTGTCTACACTAGAAAATTGAACTACTGGTAACTGGTGTAATTACCAATAGTGGAGCATGCCCAAATAAACCATTATGTCTGGGGACAGGTCAGTTGCAGCTTTGCCCCACATCCAAACTAGTTGCAGGGCCTTCTTGGTACCCAACCCACAGTCCTTGAAGCCCTATCCAGCCTCCAAAAGAAAATTATTTATTTAACTGAAGAAACTGATTTTTATTACAAAAGATAAAAACAGCCCACTGAAACCCATGAATGCAAGACTCTTGACACACACTAGAATAAGGATGCCGTTGCTAACCAACAGCAACAGAAATCTAAGGGGAATTTTATTAAAATCTACAGGATTTTTCCCTTAGAATCTGCAAAATTTCTGTAGGAGTTCTATTTTTATTTGATATTCTAATTGGCCTGAGTCTTACAGATCTCAGAATAAGATACCAGAAGGTACTTTCAAAATATGTATTAGCTTATTAAACGGAAATGATTGTAAAAAGAAATAACCAAACATATCCTGTAAATTACATTTAACAAAAACATTATTTTACCCTAATTTTCCAAGTTTCTGAATTATCCAAATAATTAAAAAACTATTTTATAGATTTGATCATATGAATGTCAAGCCTTATTCCTATAAAATGTCCTTACAAATAGGCATAACAGGATACAAAAGTGATCCTGGATAACCCATTAGTTTAAATTAGCTGATAAAATAGTGAGTGGTAAAACAGTTAGCAATTGTGGCATGCTTTATTTCTAACGTATTAATAGCTAATACCACTATTTTAAGAAACGCTAAATATCTAGGTCATTAGTTGCAGGGACAGTTATGTATTTGGCACATTTTGCCCAGTGTGCAAAGATATGTGTACAATAACACTGTATAGATAATACTGTTTATGTATGTATGGTGACAATTATTGTGGGAATTATACAATATTGTGAGGCTGGCCATGAAATGGGATAAATATTTCATGACTATAATACACATTTTTATTCCATTAAGTGAACTGAAGCTGTCTTGAAATGTCATAGTAAATTTTCACAAGGATGTTGTGTGTGTGACCCGTGCAGTTTAACCATGTGCTCCTACCGCTGATCCCATTTTATTCTGTCTGAGTGGTCATATTGCTTTGATAATTCAACTTGTATGTATTATGTGAGCTTTTGCATGGAAGAAAAACAGGGTTACTCATGGCTGAATCTCTGTTGCTCTTAAAAATTTCTGTCCCCCCTATATAAAGTATCACCATTCCTCTGTCATTTTTCTATGGTGAAGAAATTTTCGCTCTACAGTTCCTGGGTTGGGAGACATCCTTGAAACCATAGAAAGGGATTTCGTAGTATAATGATGGGTAATATGTACAAAAATCTTCATTTTCTAGTGGGAAGCACTTATCATGGTGAGGAAGCTGCTTCTATGAACAGAACGGAGCACTGCTGGATCCCATTATCCCAGCTTGACATTTTTTCTCTTCATCCATTTATCTGCAGATTTCTGGTTCACCTATCCATAATATCTAGGCACCAATTATTAATTGTAAGCAACTAAGAATAAGCTGTTGAAGGGTAGCCCTTTGCCCTTAGATTTCCTTCATGTTGAGATGCTGTGAACATTTGAGGAATAATTTAGGACACTACTGTGTCTAAAATAGCTTTTTGACAGGTGTTAAAGAGAAATGAGATAAGGTTAATCCATGCAGTATGTCTGCTTACTAGAGATGGCTCTCTGTGACAGGTTGCTATAACTCAGTGCTACACAAGAGGAACACATCCCCTCTCTTTTTATTAATTGCAAGCTGGCAATTTATTGTAACACACAGACAAACTCTAATAAATGTCTCCTCTTTTTTTTCTCACCCTAGGAATGATAGTACAAAAATAGAGTTAGTGGGCAGTACAGTATCCGGAACCTTGGAGAAGGACTCCTCAGAAAGAAGCAGTGACATTGGTAAGTTGACATATTTTTGTTGTTCCTCTAATAAAGTTATGGTGTAGATATCTGCATTTTAGTGGTACTTGCTCTGCTCCAAGAAGCAGTTAATGGGTTCATAGTAAATTTTAAATGCAAGGTTAATCACACGTTCCTTGCATAAACTTTATTTTAAGAGAACAGAGAAATATGAAACTTACATTTTTTGGCATGGGAAATTGATTTTATTGTTAAAAGCCTGAAATAATTGGCTAGGCCAAATGAATAATTGTACTATGTTTTGGTAAGGTGAAGATTAATGCATATTATATATTTGTAATGTGTTAAAGGTTTACATTGTGGTGTAGTTACCAATAATCTTTACATTTCAAATACAAGGGAAATAGAGACTGCTTTTAAAAAATCCATTTTGCTGAAAAAGTATTAAAGGAAGTGTCTGTTCCAATTTTAAAATGAACATGAACTCGACTGCAGTTAAGATAATAATCGATATCCCTAAAATACGTACAGTTGAATCACTGAGTCACCTTGAATAGGAGTAAAGTTAAAGATTGGATTGTTCTTCTTATTTTTTTTTTCCATTGCTAAGCTTGAAATCCATAAGAGATGTTCGTTGAGCAGGATGTTGTTGTAACTGAGGCATTGAAAGTGAGGTGTTCTGACTCTTCTTTATTTCTGAAGCAAACCCAGGGACAGAGTCATTTGTATGTGAAAGTATTCCAATGACATCTGCTCCAGTCACTCAATTTAGTAACAACTGTGCGGCAGCAGGCATGTTTTTGTAAGAGGCAGAATCTTTGTACCCTGAATGTAAGCATTACTAGAACTCATTAGTAGCATATAAAGTTAATTTGATGTTTTGTTTTTTTTCATAGAACACATTAATATTAACACATTTTGGTAGAATATTATACTTTCAGCAACCAGTCTGCCTTTTCTCCAGACTTTAAAGGAAAACTTTTATATATAATTTAAAATATAGAAAGTGAACACAAATAATTTTTCTTAGTTTTATGAAGATGACCTTGATTATTGCTCTCAGTATTCATGTATCCGCTTTTTGAATTTGTTGCTGTCAGTGTGTTCTATGACAGCAAGCTTGTTCTAAAGGAGTAAACAGTATTTTTTTTTATTTTTAATGAAGGTGAACGTAGCAAAACACATTGCAATTAAATTGCATGAACTGTTTTACAGTTCCCCAACTATTTCCCCATGCTAATATTCCCCCTACTGTTACTCACACCTTCTTGTCAACTGTTTGAAATGGGCCGTTCTGATTATCACTAGAAAAGTTTTTTTTCTCCTGCTGATCATAGCCCACCTTAATCCATTGGTCTTGTTAAGAGTTGGTATGGCAACACCCATTTTTTCATGTGTGTGTATGTGTGTGTATATATATATATATGTTCTCTCTGTGTGTGTATATATATATATATATCTTCCTCCTGTATTTTCCACTGATGCATCTGATGAAGTGGGCTTTAGCCCACGAAAGCTTATACTCAGGTACATTTGTTAGTCTCTAAGGTGCCACAAGTACTCCTCATTCTTTCTGCTGATACAAACTAACACGGCTACCACTCTGAAACCTGTTTTACAGGTGTATATTATGATGTTTTCTGATTAATATTATGTTAAAGCCAACAGTATGATGTGGAAATGCAATCAATTTCAGCATGTAATATTAATGTTTATAAATTTAGTTCAAAGCCTGTAGGCCGCTGTGTACTAGAAGGGAAAAATGCACCAAATAGCATGGTGTGATATAAGTATCCTAGCACTGCGATGTGCTAAAAGTGCGATGTGATAAAAGCACAGATTTTAAAAAATGGTATCGTGGGATAACTAGTAAATGTTGTTTAAGAACAATCCCTGTTCTCTTCCAGAATCATTTCAGATATTTTTATTTTTTGAGGTGGAACTGGTAGGGAGAACAGAAGCAAATACAAAGATCACCCAACGACAATGCACACAAAAATAAACAAATCACATTTGCAAAACATTGCATAAGGTTTTAGCCACTGAGCTGCTAGTAACTTTAATGGAAAGAACTAAATGAGTCTAAGGATAGAATAGTGTGAACACTTAGGTAAATTTATTGGATAAAGGAAAGTATACTTAGATAAGTATAACCTGATAGGGTCAAACGAGCATGACATCTACACCACATGTCTTTCTAGCCCATTAGAGTTCATAGAAAAAAGTATTAACTTGGGAGTGAAAGGTGACCCAGTGATCATAATTTACTTGGATTTTCAAAAAGCTATTGATCAAGGAAATAAAAAGCCACCTTGTAGAGGGCAAAGTTCTGTGATGGATTAAAATTTTGTAAGCTAAAATGAGTAGCAGTGAATGACTGCTCCTTGCAATGGAGAGGGATTACCTCCCCAGGGTTTACTATGGATCAGTGTTATTTTATAGATTTATTAATCGTTCATGAGATGAAGGGACAGTAAATTGGTGAGATTTTGTTGATAATAAATTGTTAGTAAAAATGTTAGAGAATTGAGAGATGGATTTAAAAGCACTGACTGATTGGGCAGCACGAGGTCAGAGTGAATTAAATTGGGATACGTGAAAGGTAGTGAACATTGCCAAAACTGCCTTAACTTTATAATACAGTAAAACCTGCCAAGAGGGATCACTCCTGGAAGTTAGCAAAAGTGGTCACTTGTAAGAGGTGGTCTCTCTTCATAGGTTTGCACACCGGAGAGTGGGAGCATTCTGCAGCTTCTGCAAGTAGTCGTGTGTGACAGGTGGTCTGTCTTCAGAGGTGGTCACTAAGGCAGGATTTACCCTACATGCTGATGAGCTGTGAGGGGAGAGGGCAGCCCCCAGCTGCCTCCTTTTCCCCTTTTGCTTCCAATAAAGTGAGAAGGAGGTGGATCTAAGTACCATCTTCTTCTCAGCACAGACCCACGGTAGGGCTCAGTACTGTAGAAAGCATGCAAGCAGAGGCAGTAGCTGTAGGAGTAGTCTTTGAAGAGGAGGGAACCGAAGTGGCCTTTCTAACAGCTCTTGCATACCCATTTCACTGTAATCTTGGTCACTGGTTACTTTCCATTTCTACGATAGCCTAAATAGAGCTGTTCTGGGGCTCTGAGAACCCCCTGCAGCAGGAGGAGGAGGAGCACCAGCAGTAGCCAATCATATGTGGCCTAGCTTGGTTTCATGATGCTGCTAAGTGTTAGTGCACGAGGTGGTGCTTCAGCACTGTCCTGGCCCCCTGGCACTGGACATTTTGAAGCCTTTCTAATCTGCACTGCGGCACTCCCACTGTCAGTAAGGTTCTGCTATACTCTATGTCAGAGGGGTGTTGAGTATTAGCACACAAATTATAACTGAATTGCCATTGCTTGAGCTTCACTAGATTGATATTGTACAATTCAGATAATGTTGTATGTCAGAAAGTTAATTTTAAATAGATGCAAAAGAGCAAAGGGGCTCGTCTTCACTGGCAAATTGTATTGAATTGGAAGTTAACCTTGAGAAGTTAGCTAACTTGATGCTGACCGCTACTTTGCGGTCTGTATACTCAGGGACACATCATGTTCTACATGGAGTTAGATGGTCATTGATAAACCCTAGGCTCATTTGGTTTTATCCATTACATGTCTTGTCCCTCTCTATACCGACTGAAAAGTTGTGGTCAGGATCATCTTAACACGACTCCTCAGGGTCATATTCCAACTTGATGTAATTTGCTAGTGAAAACAAGCCCCCAAGGTATGCAAAATAAATGGCTTATCTACAGTCATAATGAACTGTGAGATACTAGTTAATGGAGTATGTTTGATTTTATGGCTGTCTTTTTAATTCAGTAAAGTGGAGTACTGGTTTTACAGCTATTACCATCTTGCTTACAAAGTATAATATTATAATTATAGTTACAGTAAGGGACATGAAAAACAAACCATTCCCCTTTCCTCCTCACTTTTTTTTTTCCTTCCCTCCTATTTTTAGTGATGCCTTTCTTTTCCTTTCCACTCATATTTCATCAAGCTTTTCCCATTTACATCTCTTTACCATGGGTAACTCTTCTTCACTTGATGAGGGTAAGGCGTTTTTCCATCTCTTTTCTATCCTGACATTTACCTTAGCTAAGAATGAATAGCATGCATTCTGTGGAACTACTGTTGTGCATTTTGGTGATAAATATTTTCTAATTGCAAATGGGTAGATAGTGGACTGTGATGGAAAATATTGCACTATAATATTGCAACAGAAATATAATCATTACAATTTCTTATAACCCCTCTCTATGGGATTTTATTGGGTTATCTGATGTATATATTTTATGCATGCACTATCAGTCAACACCTGGTTTCTGTTTATCTGGTCTTTATATTCAAATGGTGCCACCATAAAGTATAATACATACATTTCATTGTGGCATCATTACATATTACACAACAGAAGGACCATTTAGTAACATCTTTGAGCTGTTATCTAGTCTGAAGTAAAATATATAAAGTGAGGTTGTCAAAAACACCCATTGACTTTCAATAGACTCACGTACCTAAGTCACTAAGGGCTTGCCTGCATGGGAAATGTTTCCAGTTGTACTAGGATAATATATATATTTCCATCTGTGGATGCTCTTATTCCAAAATAAAAGTAGCCTGTTTCAGTTGAGCTTAAACCACTTCCAAAGCAACATAAGCTAAAGCAGAAAAAGGCACTCTTATACCAGTGTTACAGACCTCCTGGGGCTTGGACTCTCTGATACCCTTCTTGGAAGTGGGACACTGTGGTCCAGCTACCCTGGGCTCCCAAGATTTCCCAGGAGCTCAAGCACACCCTTTTCCCAGAGCTCAATCCTCATGGGTACTCTAGTTTATAATTTAACCCTTCAGGGAGACTTGATTGTCTTAGGCCAGGTCTACGCTACAGACCTATACCCGTATAACTAAAGTTGCTCAGGGGAGTGGATATTTCACGCCCCTGAGTGACATAACGCCCCGCATAGACAGCACTACGTTGGTGGGAGAGCTTTTCCCATTGACATAGCTACCCCCTCTTGGGGAGGTGGATTAACTACACCAGTGGGAGAGCTCTCTTCTGTCGGGGAAGAGCTCTCTTCTGTCGGGGGAGAGCTCTCTTCTGTCGGGGCAGAGCCTTTTCATTAAAGTGCTACAGTGGTGCAGCTGCGCTGATGCAGCGTGCTAAGTGTAGCTTTGCCCTTGACTTTGGATTTCTAAATCATTCACTCTTTACTTTATACAGCACAAAAGATATATACAGATCCATGCAAACTAAGATTCCCTGTGCGCAATTCTTTGCCTCAATTTCCTCAACACTCTTGAGCATTCTTAGAGATTTGGTCAGTGTTTTTTTAGAGTTTCACGTCCCCTCTCCTGGACCTCACTCGTCCTGCTGAAGCTTCTCTTCTGAAATCATAGAGACTCCTTCCACTCCTGCCCAAGCTCATTTTGCATTTCTGACCCTCCCACTCTCTGTGGTTTTAAAAGCCAGGGCTAATATCTTGGTTCTTTGCTCTTTTTTTCCTTCCATTCTACACACAAGTTGGAAAGAACTGGTTTTTCACCTAGATTGCAACAACCCCACTGTTCTGTTAGGGTAGACTTATTCAGTTGTTGATGCTCCTCAATGATTGTCCCCTTCAGAAGCAGACACCCTCGCGCCAGTCCCCCTCTCCCTACCACAAGAAATATGATGCAAGAAGACGGCAAAGTCAGCCATATGGGCATAAACATACAGAGGGGCCATAGCATCAAACAGAATTCATACAGTGTAGATAGACAGGTCTCCCAAACCACCACAACTGGAATAAGAGTGCCACCAGGGGAAGTTATACTGGTATAACTATAGTGGTTTAAATTCACACCTGATATATATGGCAAAGTACTAGTACAAGGTAAGCCATTTTTTCTTAAAAATTCCACCCATAGTTCCTAGATCCTGGACCAATAAACGTCAATCTACTAGCCCTCAGAAATATGATCTATTTTATAACAATGATAATTTTTGAGGGCTAGTAGATTGACAAAAGAAAACTTTTAGCAAATTTGGTAATTTAAAGGATAAAGCTCTAATTTTGTTTTCAAAGAATTACAGAATAATTTCAATCAATAATGAATGTAGAGGACTCTCTCCTGTTTGAGTTAGAAATTATTATATACATTTTTAAAAGAATACAGTGAAGTCTTTTAAAACCCAAAATTTGACCTTTTAAAAATTATCTGATATTGAAAGTCTTATGGATTTGAACTATGTCATTTAAACTGTAATCTGCCAGTAAATACGGTTAAAATATATACAGCAGAACCACGCAATAATCCACACAAAATAGTAGTCTCTGTACTTCCCAGTAAATAATGGACTGCACATGCACAGTATTGCCAACCCCAAATGTTCAAAAATCATGAGTCAAGCTCACCAAAAATCATGAGATTGGCTTTAAAATCATGAGATTATGTACAAATGATACATTTGGTGTGGTTTTTTATATGCCTGCTGCTTTTTGAGCCTTCACTGAGAGTCACACTTTGAAGCTTTCTTCATAGCAACAAGAGCTAGAAACTTACTTTTACTTTAAGAATGAAGGTTAAAATAATCACAAATCCACATGACTCCAGGAGCTGGGGTTTTAAGGAAAACAATAATTATCATGAGACTTGTGACAAAATCATGAGAGTTGGCAACACTGCGTGCACAGTTCATGCATGCATCTAAGAGTACACAATCTGTTTCAATGTTTGTCCTGTCTTTTTATACCCTTTGCTCTGTCAGATCTTAGCTATCTGTAATATTACTAACAGAAGACACCTAAGTACTCATTGATTGCTGCTGAAAAATGTAGCACTGACATGAGATTTATTAAGAGATATTCTATAAGGTAACAGAAGAAAGCTCTTTTTTCAGAGCTGTAGGGAGATATGATCTTGAAAGATAGTAAATCAGTAGTTCTCAAAGTATGGTCTGAGGAACACCTGCTAGTGAGTGATGGAGAGCTGACTGGCACATGCTGCCAGCTCTCCTCCTTTTTTTCCACATGCTAAATTGCATTAATACAGTTAAAAATACCCTAAAAAGCTCTTTTCCTCTTAATATCAGCCAGTGCTGATATACATTCATAAATGGGAGGGGAGGTGGTCAGTGTGATTGTGGATGGGTGGGGAAGTGGCAGTGAAATGATTTCCACAATAAGTTATGGTCCACATTATGTAAAAAGTTAGAGAATCCTTGAAGAAAGAGTTATGAAACACATAGTCCTGTGTTTAAATCCCGGGTAAGCCATTAGCTCATTTTGTGACTTCAGGCAAATAACTAAACCCCCTTGTTCCTTGGCAACCTCATCTGTAAAACTTAGGAAGAGTAGTTCTTCACTGAATACCAGATGCTGAGGGCAAAATGAGAGTTATAGTGAAAAGAGAAATCCACCTTCAGCTGGCATCCCCCAACACAATGCTGTACATATTCATTCTAACACAGTTATACAAAGCTGCCAGAATTAATAGAATTGCAGAAATGCATGAAGCTGTAATATTTATGTTAGCTAACTGAGGATTACCCATAACCATAGCCTTGAATTGTAAATATTGTAATCAGAGAGATAATAATAGTCCATGAAATAATTAATTAACTCCCTAGCCCTTCAGGGCAAGGAAAATGTGGTAAAACAGAAATATAAACCACTCTCCATGTGTGTTGAATTGCCTAAAAGCAACATACCCATTTTTTCTAGCTTAGCTTAGTTTTCTTGACCGCTAAATACTTGCTCGGCATCTTCTGAATCTTTAAAGGTAAAAACTTGATGAGAGCACTGACCCAGAGCTTTGCAGGGTACCATACGGCAACTTTCAGCATTCAGTTTTCAACTATCCAAGATTCAGGATAAAATCTGAAAAGGCAGCTAAGAAAAGAAAGTTATCTAATTACTGTCTTATGGAGCTTTTGTTATCCAAATTCTTGCACCTAAAGCAAGAGACTGAGATGGCAGAAGTCTCGCATACAATCCATGTTATTCTAAATGCAATAGATTTAGAAACAGGAAGCCTTCCTGATAAAATTGAATGAATCAGATCTGAACTGGAGTTCAAATGGAGTTAGTCTGTATTTCATTATGGACAGGGGTCTGCTACTCTGACTCATTCTAAGAAACCAATGCGGGATTCCTTCCCAAAGTAAGGTACTACTCAGAATGAGTAAAGGGTGGGAAAATCTGGCCTGTTGTATAGAAATACATAGATAATAATGTCAGTTTTCTCAGAGTCCTCAACAATACTTAGGTTCTTCATTTTTTTCAATTATTAACCATATTTACTGTATTTGCATTAATTAACATGCAACAAATTTAATTAATCTCTATCTCATCCACCATACATGGACTTTTCATGTTTATTTTCTTTCAAGATTTTAGTATCCATGGTACTATTAAAAATATTGATTCTACTATCTGTTGATCACTTTTCATTATTAATTTTCAAGGTGAAATCACTTTGCTTGTTTCTTCCAAAGCACCAAAGAGCTGAGTCCATATGAAGAAGAAAAAAAAACTGAGCAAACAAAAAACCTTATGAAACAAGCTTAAAACCCTTGCCTATTTCTTGCCAACTCAGTAATTGTAAAATTGCTTAATGACTTTTTTCCCCCCTTTTTGAGGGACAAAAATCCCTTGCAGGCTGAAAACTTGTACCCTAAGTTTTTTCACGTGGATCTGTTTTGAAAACAGTAACATTTTTACACACACACACTCCTTAAAAGATAATGTAATGGAAGAACTACTTTTGATTTCCATGCCAATTTACCTGAGAATATTTCTTGCACAGCTGAGTTTTTCATTTTAACCAACTATCAGGGCCGGCTCTAGGTTTTTTGCCGCCCCAAGCTCCGAGAGCGCAACTGCCCAAGCAAGAAAAAAAGGGTGGCCAGGACGCCGCCCCTGGTATTGTGCCGCCCCAAGCACGTGCTTGCTTTGCTGGTGCCTAGAACCAGTCCTGCCAACTAGGCTTGGACAGCAAGCAGAACACTTTAAAAAAGATTATGCTGCATTAGTACACTGCCACAGGGTGGCTGGCCCCTGTAAGTGAACAGGTCCGGTGGCCTGGTGCCAGAGTAGGTGCTCCCAGTTTGGCCAATTAAGAGAGCAGGGCAGCACGTGGGGCTATTAAGGGGAGGGGAGGGGGAAGCTGAGACCCAGTTTGAGAGAGACCTGGAAGTTAGGAGACTGGAGGTATTATCTCATCTGAGTCTTAGGTGAAGCCTACTGCCTGGAGCTTGGTTGGTGTCAGACCAGAGAAGGGAAGGGCTTCTTGTGAGAAGAATTTGATTGTTTGCTTCCACGGGCTGCTGTATGGTCTACAGCACAATTAGCAAGACTTTGCATACAGTAACTGCTTCCTTTTTCTGTTATGGCATCCCACATTTCCCAGAACAAGGGAGGTATACTGTACTCAAATGTAAAATCCCAAAATATAATCTTCCTTAGCTATATATAAATTGTTTTATAATCACATGCCTGCATTAGCATTTAATGCTGTCATTTCTGCACACCCCTATATAATGTGTGTACAATATATAAGAGGAAACCTGGCTAAGAACATTGAAAAATCATTGTAGCATTATATTTCATTGGCAAGAATAATCAGAAAAATAAGCAGTGTAAATAAAAAATTGACCCTAACTGTACAGCATTCTACACTGTACATTCATACACCAACTCTGCTACCACTGAGACCTGCCTTTAATTTGAGCAATTGCAGTCTTTGTTTTTCTTGTACCGATTTAATCAATTATTAAAATAATTTGTTCTCTGTGTGAATAGTACTTTAGGGTCTGCCTCTGAAGTGCTGATCAACTTGGCAAGGGAAGGATTTGAAAGAGATACAAAAGTCTAAATAAGAAGATCAAAAAAAGGGCAAGGGGGTTCTATAAATGAGTTTGCTATTTTAGACTGGCACAAGTAAGGGTCCTTCTCTTTGGGCTCTGACTTACAGTTTAATAGGATTTTATTTATAGTGTCATTTGGGTTTTTGCAATCTCACTAGTTTGGCAGCATATAACGGAAGTTAAATCTTTCCATCTTCTGTATTTCTCTTTTATAGTCTGTATTTCTCGTAGAGGCTATTTTGAACTACTTTTCTAGCAATCAGCTGTAGATTGAGAAACTTGAAAAACTGGGCTATTGCTAAAACCCTTCCATCTATTTCTTGTTGTTAGAACCTTTTCACAGAAGTCAGGTTTCACTATGGACAAAACTATTATATGGTCCATCCAATTTTATTAATAGTCTCCTTCATTCAGATGCTCACAGCTTTTACTGACTTCAGTGACACATGCATTCAGTTGCTGAATCTAACCCATATGTTTTTACATTAAAATGAACAAAATGTGAATGTTTAATTACTCTGATCAAATATAGAATCATATGTTTGATAATAATTCATGAGTAGGATCAGCAGTACTACACTTAAAAAATGGAGAGAGCTGACTTCTCAAGTGTGATCCTTTTATATACTAACCAGCACTTTGAATTAATAATGTCACCCTTTTTCATTGGTTGCTTTCCACGATAGTCTAATTACCTGTAGTAGTTAATTACCTTTTATAAGAAAAAAGGAGAGAACAGTGGCGCTTTGGACAAAAGTCACAAGACAGAGAACAGTGAAGCTGTCAATGTGTTTTCTTGGTTCAGTGGTGGAAGAGATGGTAGTCAAGAGGGTCAGAATTTACCTTTATTCCCCATCTTTAAAACTTAAGGTAGAGTTGTGTATAGTGGTTAAAACACATGTCATGGGTTCTAATTCAAGTTGGGCAACTTATTAACTGTGTGGTCTTAGGCAAGTCACTTAACCTCATCAGCCTTTATTCACCTCAGCTGGAAAACTGGATAGAAGTGGGGTATTACTGAAAATCAGATGCCACATTTGAACTAAGATTTCCAGAGAAAATAAATTACACCCAAACAAAAAGCAGCACTAGAGGGCAAAAGGATAGGTTTCAGATATATGTTGGCTGGATGGACTTTTAAAGTTTAATCCATGCTCTTCCACAGTGGCCCATTGCATCACCTGACCTTTGCAAAGATGAACTTGTAACTTTAGACTGTCAGATCCTGAGTGGCAGAATGTGTAACATGCCACAGTGGCAAGGCTAAGATGTAGGTTACAAGATCCAACAAAAGACGCGCTGAAGGCATGTTCATTAGAGGACGGGCAGTTATTTGTTGTGTGTAGAAAGAGTTATTCCTAAAATGTTGTAAAATTCTGAGGCAAATAACCTTTAGAGTACCATAAGAAGGTCGTTGAAAGTAGTGTACACACCTTCCTTGGAGATTCTCCAGGGTATTACTGCCACAGAGATACATGGTTTAAAATGTAGATCCTGTTTAACTCCCAGCCACCAAATCCTCTAAGTACCTGAAATCTGTTTGGCTCTCCTACTTAATGTGCAACAGTTTATCCATCTAATGGGTCTTTATTTTCTATTATCTGTCATTTTAAGGATATTACCCTTGTGTATTATATCAACGTAGCTTGATCTGCAGTAGATTAATTGCTCCTTTACCAGGTCTGAATACAATCCCATTTAACTCTTTGGTATATATATTTTATGAAGGATTTGCAGTTTTTGGTTCACAGCCAATGCATTCTTTTATCGAGTTTATTCTTGAATCACATATTCCAATAATTTGATAAAACAGGGGGACCAGAGGGGTGATATATCTATCTCATACACAAATGCAGTAGAATATCTTAAGTTGAGGTGGCTGAAACAGTGTTGTCTATAAAACAAAACAGATGAGTGATGTTAAACCATCTGATTCAAATGTGCTCAAGAGCAGTAATATTCCTTCAGATGCCATATCCCTCCTTCAGTACTAGCATGTGGCTGGATTCAGTAAACACTCCATCCATGTGTCTCATGTCACATAAAGCCAAGCCAGGTTCCTGTTCTTTGAATTGACTTACCCTGGGCCCTGTAGACTTTTAGGAGTCTACTGAGGTGTTTTCTTTTCATTGTTATTATAGGTTTCAATTAGTGATCATTATCAAATGCTGTAGTGCAAATCTAGCATTGGGGATACAAACACTGGGAGAATGTGCATGCTATTTTCTGCCTCAAATTACTCATAGAAAAATTGTTAGCCTCTCTAGCAGCAACAAGGTAATTTTGCAGCTGCATTTTCCGTTTCACATGACTGGGACAGTTTTGTCATTCAATTTTAATTACACTGCTAGGCAAAAAAGTCTCCTGAACTCTTTCCATGCCTGATTATAACTGATCCAAAGAATAAGCATGCATGGCAGAAGTTAAAAGTGCCTAGATTTCAGCTACCCTAGATTTTTTTTTAAACATAAGGGTAGCTAAATTCTGAAAAAAAGAACAGAAGCAATATGATGTAATGGGGACTTAATTTCTTTGAGATTTTCCAAAGGTAGGGGTTTTGTTTTGTCTTTAGTATAAGTTTGTATTGTTTCTCTTGGAGAATGATTCTCAGAATTGACTCAATGTGATCTTTGTTTTTAAGATCTGGAAGGTTTTGACTCTGTAGTACCAGTTGCTGAGAAGCTCAGTCATCCAACTACAACCAGACCAAAAGCTACTGGCAGACGACCTCCATCCCAGTCACTCACATCTGTACGTTCATTTTTTTCTTCCTTTTTTTTTCAAATTACTTTCTGAAAAATTTTTTCTTGGTAAGTATCCGTGTTGTTCAATCCTTTCATTTACACTTAGGCAGCTGTGTCACACACACTAATGAGGTGCTGGAGGTGGTTCTCAGGGAGACCCTTTTTAAAATTGTCATAATTTTGAATGTAAGTTTAAGAACATTCTGTGTCTAAGAAAGAGTTTCACCACTCTCTGGATACTACTAGATCATCTCTACCAAGCGTGACTGGAGCTCATAAAAATACTTTGTCAAGGTTCCTCCCCCACTCTGAACTCTAGGGTACAGATGTGGGGACCTGCATGAAAAACCTCCTAAGCTTATCTTTACCAGCTTAGGTCAAAACTTCCCCAAGGTACAAAATATTCCACCCTTTTGTCCTTGGATTGGCCTCTACCACCACCAAACAAATACTGGTTACTGGGGAAGAGCTGTTTGGACATGTCTTTCCCCCCAAAATACTTCCCAAAACCTTGCACCCACTTCCTGGACAAGGTTTGGTAAAAAGCCTCACCAATTTGCATAGGTGACCACAGACCCAAACCCTTGGATCTGAGAACAATGAAAAAGCATTCAGTTTTCTTACAAAAAGACTTTTAATAGAAATAGAAGTAAATAGAAATAAAAAAAAAAGATCCCCCTTGTAAAGTCAGGATGGTAGATACCTTACAGGGTAATTAGATTCAAAACATAGAGAACCCCTCTAGGCAAAAACCTTAAGTTACAAAAAAGATACACAGACAGAAATAGTTATTCTATTCAGCACAATTCTTTTCTCAGCCATTTAAAGAAATCATAATCTAACACGTACCTAGCTAGATTACTTACTAAAAGTTCTAAGGCTTCATTCCTGGTCTATCCCCGGCAAAGACAAAATATAGACAGACCCACATACCCTTTGTTTCTCTCCCTCCTCCCAGCTTTTGAAAGTATCTTGTCTCCTCATTGGTCATTTTGGTCAGGTGCCAGCGAGGTTACCTTTAGCTTCTTAACCCTTTACAGGTGAGAGGAGATTTCCTCTGGCCAGGAGGGATTTTAAAGGGGTTTACCCTTCCCTTTCTATTTATGACATACTTCATAAGAGTTTTTGGAGTAGACCAGATTGCACTTGAGGTGTCAAGTACTTTTAAAAAAGTTTCCCCAAGGAGAATATTCCTTGGTCTTTTTAGGGGTCTTCAAAACTGCCCCCACTGTCAAATTATACAAGTTGAATTCTGTGCTATATTGGCAATAAACACATTATGTTTTTAGAGGAACAAAGTATCAACATTTCTAGCAAAGTGAACTTAATGTGCTGTCTGTTTGCCAAATGGTGTTGCCTTCTTCCTTGATTGTTATGATTTAAAAAAGCATTTTTATTTAAATGGTAAATCAAATCAATATATTGAAGTCCCTCACCCTTCCTCTTTGCAAACATATACATCCCTGGAAAATAGAGATTTTCAAAGACTAAGGGGAATATCTTTGTATGAGCCTCTTGTTCAGGTATGGGCTACTCATAACTGACACACACACTCTCTCTATATTTCTGTAATAACATGCCAGTTGCAGTTTTTCTGCATATTAAGTCATACTTTTAAATTTCATTGTCCATGTTTGCATGTTTTTCTCTCATACTTTCCTGCCTCTTCTATAAGAGCTGTTATTCTTGACTCATACTTACCTGTGAGAAACTTAAATTTCATCTTTTTTTTTTCACGACAAGAAAGAAATAAAAAGGGGCAATTGACAGAAGACTCCATGTCTTACACCAGTTGCACATCAACTGTGACTTTTAGGAAACTCTTGCTCAACAAGTTACACCCAATAAACAGTGTGTCTCAGATGAAGGAATCAAAATGACCTATTGGTTGTGCCCGGGGGTCACTATTTAATAGATCTGAAAACCCAAAAGACACTCCTTGACATCTCCAGATACTAAACATGTGACTGGTACAGGGCACAGCCAGATAAGTTCAGTAGCAACAACAATTAAAGAAAATGAAGAAATTAAAATTAAAGATCAGAAAAGATGGAATTGAAGGGATTGAACAAGAAGGGGAAAGGAAGAATTTCAGTAGCTACACATGAATTTTTTTCAGTTATAATATAATAATGTAATATAATATTGTGATTTCCTAATAACAGGCCTTCTCTCACTTATCATATACCCATGCAAGTACTCACAATGATAAAAGGCAACCTATCCACTATTCACACATCCTGTTCAATTCTGTTATCAAGCAACCCATTAGCCGCTGTTAGCTCTAAATAATGTATTTGTTTTTACTGACATCCAACAACCAATGACCCAAAGGACTCAGGTGTGTATCAGGATGATATTAATTTTGATAGGGGCCCAGGGCTGTTATAGTTTGGGAGTCCCTCCTTGCATATTCAGTTTCTTTCCTTCACTGTTTTACCACCACCCCTGTCCAAAGCCAAAGAATCAGTTGTTAAATTACCTTGGTTATTTCCGTTTTCTTTTTTAAATGTGATATGGTAAAGCTGAATTAAAGTTAAAATGGACAAAACCATTTTAATTTTGGCCCATAACCAGTAGTAAGGCTTTAATTACCTAATTACCAATAGCAGTGGTATTCAGTTACATTTTCTGATGAGCCAGATAAGGCAAAGTCCAAATCTTGGTGGGCCAAAGGGCTCTTCAGGTGTTTGTTCTCTAGTGAAACTGCCACTGGCCAGGGCTCACAAGCTTTCAAGAGTGGTGTGCCAGATTGTATTTATTAATCTCAAAATAAAAGGTTGAGTGAGCCAGTAGGCAACAGTGCAACAAAATCTTTCAAGCAAATAATTATATAGATTCACTGTAATGCTATTAACACAGCATGCTATTTATATTAATTCTATTTAAACTGTGAAATTAACATTATAAATTAATCTCACTAGGAATGAAGGGACATCTTACTTTCTTTTCCTTATTGTCTGAAATTTTGACACTTGCACCATCTTTTTTTTTTTTTTTTTTTTTGAAAACTTCTGTGCAGCATGTGATCACGTGAAAGTATGACAATTACTCATAACTTCATGGTGTATAACTAAGTATCTGAGTAAGCTCCCGATTAAAAGTGTACCACTGTAAGTAGAAATGTATCAATGGATTGTAGATCTAATCTGTTTAAATGTAAATGAAAAGCTTCTACATTAAATCCATGGCATGAAAGTCAATAGAGGGAAAATAAACTGAAGTGCATCGGCACAGAACCCATCAGTTCTGCCATCTAGTGACCTGAAGAAGAGCTCTGTGTCAGCTCCAAAGCGTGTCTCTCTCACCAGTAGAAGTTGGTCCAATAAAAGATTTGCCTTACTCACAGTGTCTCTCTAATATCCTGGGACTAACACAACTACAACATCACTGCATACATCTAGTGCCCCCATCAGTACTGCCCAGCCCCCATCAGTTCTGCCCTCTAACACCGCCCATCAGCTCTGCCTCCTCCCCAGCCTCACCTCTACTCCTACTGGGGGTTCTTCACCCCCCTTTTTCAGGCCAGAGAGGGCTGCAGCAGGGTCCCCTCTTCCCCTTCCTGGCAAGGGGTCTTCACCTCCCTCCCTCTTCCCTGGTCAGGAGTTACAGGGTGGGAGAGAAAGGAACAGAAAAGCCATCCCTGCTCACAGGAAGGGGTGCAGGGGAAGAGCGAGTGGAGCTGCCCAATGCTTCAGGGCTTTTTATGCTCCTTCCTCTCCTCCTGTGAGCAGGGGCTTCCCTCCCTTCAAGTGAGAATAGGCCAGGCTCCGGAGAGGAGAGGGATGGAGGTCTGCTGAGTCACTGTGATTGGCTGCTTTCCAGTAGGTGTGAAGGAACATGACTGCCAATTGAAGATGCTATAAATGATATATCAATATCTAGATCCCCTATAGGCCCTGCATTAATCCACCCCTTAATGTATGAAGACATAGTCCAGACTACCAGCTCCACGTAATAGGACCTCCCTTTCATCTGTTAAAATACCACTTAGGGGGAGTAAAGCTATCTTTTTCTAACTTCTCTGGATCTGTTATATAGATCAAATTGTGCCCAGCTTCCTGGTATGTGACCAATATAATTTTGCTGCTTAAAAAAACAAAAATTTGATCATGCACAAATACTCAATCTTTTATGTATAATTTTCATTTTCTTCCATTTTTTGTTTTTGCATGTTGGGATGTCTAAATGAGAGTATGCTACTGCTAACACTAATGTCTCATGTTCATATGCTAGAAAAATAAAGTGGAGGGAAAGTGAATAGCTCATCATGGAAATAAAAAAGATAAAAAACGGAAGGTTACATTTACTTAAAATAAATCTAAGAGCCAGTTTGTGGTTGACTCTGTGCAAGACGCAAACTGTGCAAGGTCAGGGGGCAAAGGATGCAATGAGCTTTCCCCTCTTCGTGCTCCTACACAGAGGCTAGACACAAGGTGGATTGGAATGCAGGTGCTGTGTACAGATAGCAGCACTAACCTCCCCAAAAATGGTAGAGTGAGGCCTGCACCTGACCAGGCCAAATGCATCCTCTCCCAGTGCGGTGGAAAGGAAGTAACAGCAGCATACGCACCTTATTAACCTCAGCAAAATTCTGCCTCATTAAACTAAAATTCTGGGGGGCAGGAAGGCGCTGTGCACCCTCTTCTTAACAAAGAGTGCCCCTAAATCACAATATAGCCACTACACATTTGTCAGTTCAGTATTGCTCTTTCTATTCGCCACCCTTTAAAACAAGGTACTAATTAAAACAGAACTTTGAAAACCTTCTTTTTGAGTTATAAGTTGTCTTGTATGATAACTTTTGATATTATTTGCTATGTAATTTTTTTCTTTTAAAAGTAGTCTAGAATGAAAATATCTGTTTTTATTTTTTGCCTATATAGTCCTCCCTTTCAAGTCCTGATTTCTTTGACTCACCAAGCCCTGAAGAGGAAAAGGAAGAACATGTGTCCATTATACATAAAGCAACTGAAGTGTCAAAGAAAACAAAGACTGTTACAATATCACAAGTAAGTTAATCAGACCGTTTTGATTACTCTGCATCTGCTAACTTACCCTCATGTACATGCATTGTCGTTTATTTTATTTATTTCACTTTACCCATCATCTCAGTAACTAGGCTCCTCAGGGTAGTTAGTTTTAAAAAATACATATAATACTGAAGGATTGTCCTACAGTGAAACACAAGATGTAGGCCTAGTCTACACTAGAAGAGGTTTGCCCTTACAGCTTTGCAAGTATAGCTATATGGGCAAATCCTCCCACTGTAGACACATTTTATACTGGCAAAAAAGTGTGTATCCCAATATAGCTTATACCCACTCCCTGAGCAAAATAAGCTGTACTGGCAACACTTTTTTGCTGGTATTACTGCCTGGTATTCTGGTATTCTATGGCTTTTGCCAGTATAAAAAGGTTGCAAAAATCATATCCCTAAGCAACATTACTATACCACAAAAGTTTCTGGTGTAGGCAGGGCCTTAGTAATTAAAGATCTAAGTTCTGTTTGAACTTAGAAAAGTTACTAAATCTCTCTTCACATCCTTTTCTTTTCTGTTTACTATTAGGCATGTTGTGTTGTCTATTTGTGTAACATTTTATCTTTGCTTTGAGGTCCTCAGAGAAAAAATCTGATACAAATACAATGTATTATTTATGATGATTAAATATTGATCTCAATCAAGGTTTCATTAGTGCAAATGACCCTATTATCTGCCTCAGCTACGGTACCCCAGTCAGTCAAAAGACCAACCAAAGAGGTAAATCTGGCACCGTGTCCTTTAGACTGTCAAACTCTGGCCACTGCTGACTCATTGGAAACCAGTTCCAGAGGTTATGAATCCCTATTGGGAATATCCTGTGGTCATCCAGAACTCAAGAGCAAAAGCCGTCAAACCACTAGAATTAAATCTGAGAGGGAGAAGAGGATGAGATAATTGAGTTCCAAACCATTTATGATTTTAAATATTGGTACCAAAACTTTAAATGTTACTGGTAAGTGAACAGTCATTAGTGTAGAACATGTCATATTGATAATATATCGTCACAGTAGCCTAGAGAAAATGGAACCATGTTAATAATGAATACAGACATCTGTATTTACTGCTCTAAACTGTCGTACTGTTCTAGGTAAACTTCACAAGGGAGCTGCACATCACAGAGAACTATTGTCAAGGTTTTAGGCACCGAATTCCATTTAACTTAAAAATTTGTTTTATTCTGATTCTAGTTCTCTGGATCCTAAATGTGTGAAGCAAACTTCTAGCAGAAAAAAACAAAACCCTAGCATGGTCTAGTGGATATCAGCCTGGGAGTCAGGAGACATGGGTTCCATTCCTACCTCTACCACCTTTTGAGACACCTTGGGCCTGTGCTTCTGTTTCCTCTTCCACTCTGTCTTATCTGCCAAGGGCTTGTCCATGTGTAGTTTTTGCACCACTTTCACTAAATCAGTTTAGAAACAGACATAAATATAAATTCACAGGAATAAACTATATATGTATAAGCACCTTCAAATTGTTGAAACCTGCCCACAACAGGGGTTGTACCACTCTAAATATATCAATATAAAATCACAGCCCTGTCTGAAATAAATTGGTATAAAAATTTTGTGTAGGACAGGCCTTAGACTGTAAATTCTTTGGGGCAGGACCTGTTTCTTACTGTGTGTTTGTACAGTGCCTAGCACAATGGGACCTCTAGGCACTACCTTAACACAAAATATAAATTCTAGATTGGATATTTTAAAAAGAAAGATAGCCACATTTGTTATGGTGTTACTGAAAGAACACTTTCTGTATTGCTCCCTGTGCTCTGCAGCATTTTAATCAGCAAATACTGTTCCCAGAGTTCTGCCAACATCAGTAAGTGACAAAGTTTAGTCTAACCTGTACCTCACTTCCTAATCTGTAAAATAGGAATAATATTTCACAGGGACGTTGTGTGGATAAAAATCCATTATTTTTTTATTCAGACACTTCAGTGATGTGGGCCCATATAAGTACCTACATAGGTAGATTAAGACAATGAAACTTCCAAGCCCCAGAATTCCTGTATGAAAGTGTGGAGATGTAGACATGAGCAGAAACTCAGTACCAAAGTTACACAATTCTTTTAAAATAGTTGAACATATTATGTTTCTCCTTGATAGATGTTTCTCATTGATAGATGAATACTTCCTGCAATATGAGGTACATTTGTTCTGATGGAGGATAGGTCAGGGAGGTTTAAGGATTATATAGCTCTTAAGTAATAGTCTGGGTAAAGTAACTTTTCCTTTTCTTTAACTGTGTTTTGGATTGCAGACAGAATCTTTCAATTACTAGTTGAAAATCACAACTAATTTGGTACTGCAAGAAATCCTACTTAGTTTCTCTGCATGACACAAGTTGCATTCTCACAGAAATAGGTCAGCTTAGCTCAGCGTACTCTGACTTATAACAAAGTTCTGTGTGAAACGTGTATCAAGCACTTAATTTTGTTAGAGAATTGCCTGTGTCGTCTTAATAAAAATGTAAAATCTCTGTTTTTAACTCTTTTCACCTTTGTATCTGTCTTATTGGTGACCTAGATTTTGGTAACGTTTTTTCCTTGTCAGTTGCAACAATACTGATGGAAAACATTTCAGTGATGGGCTGGGCTGAGGGTCCCTGGCAGGCTCAAGCTTAATACTGTGGTTGTTCAGAAAGACAGATTTGAGTAACAGTGACGTATCGTATCCATTGTGCCATGTTGAAGCATGTAAAGGTTCTAACCAAACCCATCAGCATGACTGCAGGGGAGTAAAATATAGCTAATACTGAGATGTGCTTCGAATTCAGGAAACCAAAGCTTCTTATCACTGGCAACTTAATATTCATTGGTTTTTGTTGACAGGTGTCTGATAATAAAACTTCATTGCCTCCAAAACCAGGGGGTTTGACTAGTGGGAGTAATGTACAAGCATCGTTATCCTCCTCATCCTCACCTGCACTTCATTCAGTTACTGTGGGAACAACAGGCCATAGGTCAAATTCCCCATCTTTGTTCAGTACTGAAGGAAAGCCAAAGACTGAGCTCTCAAGCCAGGGTCCGGCAGCCTTGGAAGAGCTGAGAACACAAGTTAAGGAGCTAAGAACTATCGTTGAAACAATGAAAGACCAGCAAAAGTAAGCATTAGAAACCACAACATCCATTCTAAGCATCTTTACTGTGCTTTGTACCAATCTTTTCCATATAATATGTGTGTTTGTGTGTGAAATTCCTTTGATCTTTGTGAGACAAAAAGGTTTCATGAAGACAGATGTTGAGAAAAATTTTAAAATACTGATACAGTCAATCTGATAGTTTGTAACAGCTTCTCTGGAGCTACGTTGTTTTATCATATAAGTACATGTTTACATGGACTTTTTGAAAAGCTGAACTGCTGACTGACAGAGGTTAATGAGTCTAACGAGGTGCTACTGTCTAACACGTCAGTTGTCATTTAGGGACTCTTAAATATGTTGATCTGAAAGCTGAGAAGCATTTCTAGTGGGGTTTTATACTAAAATTCTTTAGTAGTTGTTAAACAGTTAATACAGTTGCCCAGAAAGCTGCTCCTCCAAATGATTTTGTTGCAAGTGACGGGATTTCTGAGAGTCTAGAGCCCATCTCACCATGATGTGAGACATTCCAGCCCCCTCATGAAGTTCAGCCCTGCTATAAGCCAGCAGAGCCTCTCCATCCTGCTTGCAGTGTTCTCACAGGAGGGGAGGGAGGAGTAGGGAGCAAAGAGCACAACAGCCCAGCATGGCTCCACTCCTTCTGCCCCACTTGCTAGGATGGTGCCTCTGCTCCTCACCTGCATCCCCCTGCAGCACCTGCGATGGGAAGGGGCAGAGAGAGGTGAAGAGCCCATGGGAAAGGGGAGATGAGAGGGGACGCTGCTGTATACCCCCAGGCCTGGGAAAGGGGAGTGAAGACCCCAGGAGAAGCAGTGGTGTGGCTGTGGGGGGAGGGCTGAAATGTGGGAATAGGGACTGATGGGAATGGGGGGACTGAACTGATGGTGGGGGCTAGGGTGTGCTGTTGGGTTCAAGGAAGGGGAGAAGTCCCAGGAAGCACAGGAGGAAAGAACAATTAAAATAAAAATGAATTTTTTTAGCTATTTGGACAATTATGAGATTTTAAAAAATAATTTATTGTAACTACTGGATAATGTATATAGTTACACAGTTATCCAAATTACACAAAGAAAGAATGGTTTAAAATTATTTGTTAAATACTTAGAATGTAACTGAATTATTTAAAAAATAATATTTAGGGATTGATAAGTATCATTACTGCACTGAAATATAGAAAGCTCGGAAAGGTGGTTCATGTTGTAAACATATTCATGTACATAGAGATCTTTGCAGCTCACATAAATCTTTATTGAAAAATAATGGGAAAACTTGATACATAACGAGAGTGCTCTGTGTTTCTTGGATGTTCTTTATTCATTTTCCAGCTCCATTTTACAGGCTTTGTATGTTTTCAAATATGTGTAAATTAGATTTTTCGTCATATTTTATATTTATTACATTATAGTGCTCTCCACTAAAGTACATATATTATACCTGTGTACAATACATTAACATAAGTACTCCCCCTCTTTCCCACCAGCCTGGGTGTCTTCCCTCTCTTTATCCGTTCTCTCCGTTTTTGAAGGGGCATCCATCCTAATAAGGAGATACCATTAACAGAGGCCACTTAGGACTAAATAAATAAAACAACTAAATAAAACAAATATTTAACCATTTTGCATCTTCTCCATTCTAATTCTCCTTAAATATGTTTGTGTACCTCCACCATCTCCATTTGAGCAGCCAGGGAGAAGCATGTGTGCATTAAAGGTTGATTTTTCAACCTGAAATTATCATACACACGTTACCAGAAGAGTAGAGGGAGGTAAAAAGTCAAAAGACAGACTAAAAAAACATGGTTTGATGATGTTTTATAAATCTCATTACTTTTTTAGGAACTGGCTCATGATTTTTGATCTTGTGAGGCTGGCAATACTGTAACTGAATTGTGATTAATAATGAGTTGAAAACTCTCCTGTCATTATTCTGAGTCTTACATTTATTTTTATTCTTGGGGGAGGGGGGATATTGGGAGGGTTTAAACTGCTCAAATCTCAGAAGCTGGGATTTTCTCATTATTTTTGCCCTTCCTGAATATCGCTGATATCTTCCATTGTTCCCAGTGGGAATGAAACTAGGGTACCCACAGGCCAGGCCAAAAACAGTAAAGGGACAGGGTAGAGGTTTGGGGAAGAGGATTTTAGGAGTACCACTAAAACCTGTAGTGGCAGAGGAATGTGACAGAACAAAAAAGGAGACTGTAGGGGAATAAAAGAACACGGGGAAGACTGTCAAGTAGGGGTTGTCGAGGTGAATGTGGCCCAATTTGGGCCAACTGACACCTATTCCCAGCCTGCCTTGCATAGCCGCTGGCCCCAAGAGCCCTCTGGCCTGACATTCTAGCAGGAGCTGCCTCCAACTGCTGGTTTCTGGCTTGAAGGACAGGGCAGTAAACAGGAGTGTGACAAGATTTATTACATTCAGCGTTGCTGTAGCTGTGTTGGTCCCACTTTCTATTTAGCTGTGGTATTCTGAGTACCTTTCCCAGACTTGAAGAAAACTCTGAATAAGCTCGAAAGCTTGTCTCTCTCACCAACATAAGTTGGTTCAATAAAATATATTACCGCACCCGCCTTGTCTCTCCGAGATTTATTATGATCAGAGCACAGGCCTGGGACAGAGGAGAGGATCTCTCTATGGGAAAGATATAGTGAAACTTCCTCCTCCAAATAATCACATCCTGGTCTTACCTTTCAAAGGTCAGAAACCATTTCTTTTCCCTTCATGACATCCCCTGGACAACAGACCATTTTGTGGTAACCTACCAGTGGACTAATCCAAATTTCCTATTGTCGTTTACAAAAAATGTAATTGGGGACTGAGTCAGTGGTGACGTTACTGACCAGAGCAAATTTTGGTGGCCAAAGTACTAAACCTGTAAACACAGTACTTTTATTACAATGGAAAACCTTATTCCTTGTCGTATTTTTGTAAGTTGAACAAAAGTGGTCAGCTGCTACACAGCTGTTTTCCAAAAGCATAAATGAAGTCTCTTCTGTCGATTATGTGTTTTAAATTAAACTAATGCAAAAAGTTTTAAGGATATAAATACTTAGATAAATCATTATTGAGAAAATACAGTAACTGGTTTGGTGGGAAAATGGTTCAGAGATAATTATCTTTATTTTAATAATATGAACCTTTGCAATTTTTTCATTCTTTTTTATAGAAAAGAGATTAAACAATTGTTGTCTGAATTGGATGAAGAAAAAAAGATCCGTCTACGATTACAGGTACTTGAATCTTATGACAGGTTTCAGAATAGCAGCAGTGTTAGTCTGTATTCGCAAAAAGAAAAGGAGTACTTGTGGCACCTTAGAGACTAACAAATCTTATGTGGTCGGAGGCAACTTTACAGGGATACTGGCAGGTCAAATTTAGCCTCAAGCTTAAGGCAAACAAGCTCTTATAAATGTTATAAGAAGCACACAGTATCTTCATAGGGAAGAAAGCAGCATGCCGCATTTATTGAGAATACAACAGTTAGCATATGCTTTTCAATCACACATACACACACACACGCTCTCTCTCTCTCTCTCTCTCCTGCCAGTTGATGTTTATAGTTACCAGTCCAGAGTCTGGATCAATCTAGTGGCCAACCAGATTGGTCACAAAGGGGACCAGGGATCATGGATATGCGTTGATGGTTCTTTGGCGTCAACAAATCTGGATAAGTGTCTTCGCTCCTCCTTTCTTGACCATCTGGTTAACAATGGCCTTCACACCTTATCTTTTCCTGATGCATGCATTCCTCATTCACACAAGCAGTCTCTTACAGAGACCAAACAGTCTTTTACAGAGACTTTGAGAATACAAACAGTAGTATTTTATATCAAGCAAAAAGGCATTGCAAACTAAACCTTGTTAAGTTTTACAATTAATAACCAAGACAATTTACATTGAGACCCAGGCCTTCAATGTTCCTCTAATCTACTTAACATAGACACAATACAGAATCCTGTCTCTACTAACTAAACCTTAAAACAAAGAACTAAAGAGGGCCCAATTTGTAATGCATATGGGAAAACAGAATCTCATAGTCCCAGAGGGTCATTCCTTTCTGCTATTCAAATGGGGTGGCTAGCAGGATGAAATCAAATCATACATTAATTCTTATAGTGCAATTCTAAAATCCTGCCCCTACAATAAAACTTAAGATAAATACATTCTTTTAATATAAAAAGAAATTAAAATATATGTATATAAACAAATATATATTCCCCTTGTAGTGTTTGCAATCTATATGCTGTTGCATTGTGTTATCGCATGAAAATATGAAAATTTTCTGGAATCTGAATAGTCTTATTTTTTATTGTCTAAGCTGAGGGAAATACAAAAAAGTAAACAGAGTTCAGCTAATGAAAAGTGAAATCTGTTTTTAAAATTCTTAGTTTTAATCATCTAATTTGTTCATAAAGTAGATGAGAGAATTTATGTTTTAAAATGTTATTTACAGTCTGCCAATGACTTTTTAAATAAGAATTGGTCTTATTTTATTTGAAAAGTTAATTTCAGCTAACAAGATTCTGCTGTTTCTCTTGCACACAATCTGATAATTCTAAAAAAGTGTCATTTTAAAAAATATATATTATTTCCATTAAGAGTCCAGGTCCTGCTTCTTTAACATTTAATATTACCTTACTTGGAGTCATCCTATTGAATCAGTCACTTGAGTAGTACTTGACACTGGCAACATGAGTAAATGTAGTAGAACTGAGCCATTATTTGGACCATCAAATATACTGCTTGTGATACACCATAGCCAGAAGGCAGCAGGAGAGTGATATAGGAGAGATATCCAGAGGAAGGAGTTGGAGCAGAGTGGTTTGGAGTTTGAGCATAGAGCAGTTTGAAGGAGTTGGAGCAGAGTGCAGTTTGGAGGAGTTGAAGTAGAGGAGAGTTTGGAGAAGTGCCGTGGCTAGAAGACCAAGACCCTAGGTAAAGAGACACCTGGCTTGTGCAGAGAGAGAGGGCAGGAAGCCCCACAAGCTGAAGAGCAGGAGAGGGAAGTAGCCCAGGGGAAGGAAGCACGAGTTCAAGTGGTTTACCACGATCCCTAGGGCCCCTGGGCTGGGACCCAGAGTAGAGGGTAACTATCAGTTACTCTGTTAGCTCAATTGGCAGAGGACTGTGTGGTGGATCACAGATTTCATAGAAGATTAGGGTTGGAGGTCATCTAATCCAACCCCCTGCTCAAAGCAGGACCAACCCCAACTAAATCATCCCACCCAGGGCTTTATCAAGCCGGGCCTTAAAAGCCTCAAAGGATGGAGGTTCCACCACCTCCCTAGGTAACCCATTCCAATACTTCACCACCTTCCTAGTGAAATAAAGAGAAGCCTTTAGGCTTGGAGTGCAGCAACAGTTCAGTCTCCACTCAATGGAGAAGAGTCTGAGTAGGTTCACGACATGTTCCAATGACTATCTTTGCGGGGCTCTGGAAGAAGAATCTCCAATTCTCTTTAGCTGGAATGAGAGTCACCTGGATGTGTGAGGCTTTTGCTTGTGGGAGTAATAAGGGGATAATAGAGAATCCTCTACTTTCAAGCCCACCACACCCTGAGATAAGAGGCAACTGAATTTGCTGCTGGCACTGTGCATGAATTTGACACATCAATAAATCTCCTAATCAGATTTTTCTTTGCAGATGGAAGTTAACGACATAAAGAAAGCTCTTCAATCAAAATGAATACTGGATAGGTGGAATGTTACATTATTCATCATGACTGAGACTCAAATTTATGCCCCAGCCAAAATAACTTTGTGCCAAATGATTTAAGAATTGCCTCAATATCCCTTTGTTTGAAGGATTAGCACAAGAGTTTTTGATAGCACAACACAAATTCCAACGAAGAGGAAAAAACTCCATGGGATGCAGTTGCTGTATGGCACTGGTTGTGACTGAAACTGATCTTACTGTGCTAACGTCTCTACTTCAAGATCACAAATGAAATGAAAACTCAGGCAGTGTAGTCCGTAGTGGTACTATTTTGACGATATTTTTCCATAAATAAAATGTATTTCAGGTTATCCGTTTACAAGCTTTTATGATTTTGACCTTTTTTTTAATTCTTTTGTCACAGATTCCTAAAATATTTGTACTGCATATAAGCCAGGAATGAATGTTGATGTTTGGGGGGGGGTGTTCTTTTGCTTCTGGTAGAATAGCCTGCTTTTTGTGGGATGGTTTACATGCTAGTACAGATGCAATTTTATGTCCCAAAACCAATCTACAGTGTAAATTTAAGTTTGTGTAGAATGGCATATTTAAAAAAAAGAAAATCTTGTCTTGACAATGATTTGTGCCTTCTTTTTGCCACCCACTGGTTGGAACTGGGTTGCAAACCAGATCTCAATAATGTAGCTGCCATGATGACACCAATCACTTAGGTCCACTAGAGGTCACTCTTCTGAGGTATAGCTGCTCAGACAGCCTCGCCAGATGTGATCTAAGGCAGCATAAGGTTGGGAGCAGTTTTGTCTTACAAGCCGTGGCTTTTTAGCTTTCCTGTTTAATAAGACTCTCATTCAGCTAGAAAAGTCATCTCTGCTTGATTTTCATTAGAAAAGTTAAAACACCTGCCTTTGTCCCCATTTTTGCACACTTTGAGTGAACAGAATATGCATTACTAAAGCAAAAATAAATAAAATTTAACTAAATATATCATCAGTTAAAAGGTTGTATTATTTCATACACAAGGTTCTCTTTGTTGTGTGATGTTGTTTAACTTGCTATTTATGTGATGTCATTTGCCACATTCTGTTGTAAGCTTTCTAACATAGATGAAATAGAAGGATTTCTTTATAATACATTTTAGCAGCTGTGCTTTCTTTTCTGGTTTTATGAAAATCAAGTTTTGTGTGTGTTTGTTTGTTTGTTTGCAATGGAGCATTTCAGCCTTTGAAAGTAACTTGTTTCTTTCCTGTTAGTGCAATCTGAAAACAAAGTATTATAAGACTGCTCTGGCTTCATATTTAAATGGCAGCAGATTTCATTTAGCCTGTGAGAATGGTTTTATTATGTTTCTCAAATGCCCACTATGTCTGTTTATTGAGTTTATCTGAATCAGCTAAATATAGATATTTTTGTACAGCTTGTGGAATGAGTGATTGATAATGCTAGTATTAGGAAGTGATAAAATCGCACAAAGGATCTATTATTCATTATATCAAGTGTTATTAATTGATACCACCCTAGAGTTCCTGCATCACAGTTTACTATTCTTCCTGCTAAGGGTTGGATGGGACTTATTTCTCAATCTGTCTGTGCCATTCATGAACAGCTGGAGGGGTTCTCATTTGGTTATATGGAGAATTCATTTATATATGTTTAAACACACACAAACATCCCAGTATACACGTGTTACCTGAAGGATTCTCAACTGGGTGTTCTGCATGGCAATACAGAACATTATCATTGGGTCAATTTCCTTTGCTTGTGCTTTTATGTAATGAAGGTGTCTGAGATTTCAACTTTTGTTAGTGAAATTTACAATCTTTGATTTAAATTACAGTGTATTCTCAGTTGTAACTGGAACAAAAGCACTAATTACATATTTGGTCACTGAGATGCTTTTATTTAATGTTTTTAAACAACTGCATTGAGATTTTTTAAAATAAAATTTATAGTCCCATCACGGTTTTCCAGCAATAAAGATTTTTAGGTTATTAATTTCTGTATCTTTTATGAGACAAATAACAGTTTGGGGAGAATAGGAGGACTTGCGATGTAGCCTGTAAGGATTCTGCTGGGGTTCTGAACTGTGTATATTTGAAACATATACAGAATTAAACAGTTTCATAATGCAGTAGATTCCTAACTTCACCCATGGGGAAAAAAGCTATGGTACCAGTGATAAATTAAAGTATTTTTTCCTGGACTGGACCTTGAAATATAAGAGGCAACTCTGAAAAGTTGCTTTTGTAAAAACCTGTCTGAACTCAGCATGGACTTTCCTGAAATTAGATTTCATCTATTTTTTTCTCCTGTTAAAATGGTAACTTGTCATTTTATAAGGCTATACTTAGAAGTCCAACATATCATGCTTTGTAAAAGAAGATAAAATGAGATTTTGTGAAAATATTTTGTTCAAAACTTTATTGTTCTGGGAGGAAGATTTCTGGGGAAAACAAGTTGTTCTTCTTCTTTCTGGTTTCAGAGTAGCAGCCGTGTTAGTCTGTATTCGCAAAAAGAAAAGGAGTACTTGTGGCACTACATCCTATGAAGTGAGTTGTAGCTCACGAAAGCTTATGCTCAGATAAATTGGTTAGTCTCTAAGGTGTCACAAGTACTCCTTTTCTTCTTCTTTCTGCATTTCATTATAATAATAGAAAATTTTACAAAGGACATGAAATCCCCCTTTAAAAAAATGAATGATTCAGTAAGACCTGTAGATATTAACTGCTGCTTGTAGAAAGGTTCGTTTTTATATTCAAAGAAAAACAGAAAATGCTGAGGAGCTACGAAGTCATTTTGAAATGAAAATAAATGTGTTTGAAGAGTCATGTAAAATTACTTTTCATTAACGTGCACACACACACAAACACTCTGGTGGCAAACATGCAATTTTGTGATTGTTTTCTTTCATGTGGAAATTGCTGTAAAGCATCACGTTTATGCCTTTGAGTTATTATTAATAGTTCAATTGCTTTTTCCTTCTATAATCACTTGTACCTGGGCCACCATGTTACATATAATTTGATTCATTGATGTTTTGCCTGTTTTGTGTATGATAATGCTTTATATAATTCAATGAAAGAAATTATGTATACCCCAGGTGGCAAACTCATAATAAACAGAGCCCCTCAGTTTACAGGTAACTTTAACAAATGCATTTTGTATTTATGCAACTGGTAGGAAATACTGAAAATCCTTCAAAATGATACTTTTAAAAAATCAACACTGAAAGGGCCTAGTTTCCGCTAGATGTGTGACCATAATTGTTGTTAACATTACTAGAAGAATAAATGTTAAATGAAAATAGAACCCATAATATAAAAAGTATTCAAAGCAGGGATTAAATTCTAGTAGTGAAATTTCATTTTTTGGTCAGACATTTTAATCATGTTCTGTTTATAAATAAGTTATAAATCAAGTGTTAGTCCAACAGGTCACTTATAGCCATCTATCACACTTTCAATAGATGTGCTTAAAATGGTCTATAATGCACACTCCTCACATCTGTAACATGCTTGTAACATCTAGACATTATAAACTATGTAGAATGTTACCTTAATATAAAATGTAAACCATCTTTCTATATCCATCAATGTTTAAATTTCTACCACTGCAAGAAAGATAATGGGTATGGGCAAGGAAAAACCTGCAGGCATGGACGGATGTGCAGAAATATTACTCCATAGCTATCTTTTTTATCTTTATACTTTAGTCCAGTGGTTCTCAAAGCTGGGCCGCCGTTTGTTCAGGGAAAGCCCCTGGCAGGCCGGACCGGTTTGTTTACCTGCCGTGTATGCAGGTTCAGCTGATCGCAGCTCCCACTGGCTGCTGTTCGCTGCTCCAGGCCAATGGGGGCTGCAGGAAGGGTGGCCAGCACAACCCTTGGCCCACGCTGCTTCCCGCAGGCCCCATTGGCCTGGAGCAGCGAACCGCGGCCAATGGGAGCCGCGATCGGCCGAACCTGCGGACGCGGCAGGTAAACAAACCGGCCCAGCCCGCCAGGGGCTTTCCCTGAACAAACGGCAGACTGGCTTTGAGAACTACTGCTTTAGTCCATCTTAAATCTATTGTGTGTTGTTCTTTTACATTCAAGTTCCAGTAAAGATACAGAAATGTTTAGCCTCTCTGACAGGAAACTTTGCCTTCCAAATGAACTAGTGCCCTCTGCACCACCCTCTGCTGCCTTGTCATGTCTGGAAGCAGACAGACTGATATAATATTACTGTGCTAAGGCCCTGATGTTACAAGCTCTTCTGTGGTGAGCCCATTGGATTCAATGGCAGCCGGGGGCAGGGGTCAAGTGTGGCAGCTTGTGTGATCAGGGCTTATGTGATTTATAAGCATCTACTATTTGTTTTCATTGTGTTGAAGTGCTACACTATGTCAGCAGTGTTGCCAACTCTTGTGATTTCAGCCTGACTAATGCAATTTTGGCCGTTGCTGAAGTCTCTCTTTCTCCCTGTGAGAGGCTCCAGTCCTGCGGGGGGGGAGGGAATCCCTTTGATCGGCTGCCTTCACTTCTCCCATTCCCTGCCTCCTAGGAAAGAGCAGCCAATCGGGGCTGCTATAGGAAGTAGGCTGAGTTCCCATACACACACATCACACCAGGAACCAGGAGGAGGTTTTCGGTAGGGGTGGGAGGAGAGGAAGCAGCAAGTAATGTTCTCACAGGAGGGGAATGGGGAGCAGAAAGAGCACAGCAGTTGAGGGCGGTTCTTCTCCGTCCACTTCTCTCACTCTATCCTTGCAACACAGGCCTGTTGAGGAGTTGTGGGGAATAACGTGTGGAGCTGGGCAAGCGACCGAGGTGGGGAGGGGGAGAAATGCGGGGAAGGGCCTGAGAGCTGGCAATGCTGCAGCTACCACACTGGAGGTAGGCAGGAGGATTCAAAACAGACTAAAAGCATAATATAATCAACAAGAAATCACCTCATGATTTGTGGGGGGGGGGGTCCTCAAGATTGTTGGAGTTAGCAATACTACATGGGAAGTGAACTTACCATTGTTCAGAGAGGAGAGAAAGCCAGACTACTTAAGAGATTGCTTGTTTTATACCCAAAATAACGCTTGCTGTTTAGAATTCCATGAAGTGTATGGAATCACCATATTCAACTTCAATTACTGGTATCTGAAAGTACTAACAAGAAATCAGCTTTTGCTTGGGACCAGTGGCATGAACAGGGCTGGCCTTACCATGAGGCTAACTGAGGCGGCCACCTCAGGTGCCAGACTGTGGGGGGGCACCACTAGGACCCAGAGCATAGAAAACTGTGTCTGCGGCTGGTGCATATGTATTCTCTGTGCTCTAGATGCACAGAGAGGGTGGAGTGCTGTGCTGGAGGAAGGAGGGCACAAGAGACATAACAGGCAGGCAGGAGAAAAGGTGAGAGGGAATAATAGAAAGTAGCAGGAGCTGCAGGGAGAGAGAGGAGGAGCAGCCTCTTATGTACCTCTCTAGCACCCCCAGGAGCCTGGACTGATTAACACCAGCTTCTCAGGGAGCTTCCTGAACCCACTTGAGAAGAAGAGGCAGTCAACCGAAGTAGTAGGAGCCAGTTAGGTCTTTAAGATGCTGATATCTTCCCTCACTCAGGCCCTGCTACCAGCCTGCTTATTTGTCCCCTTCAATTAAGTTGAGAGCTACTATAGCTGGCACAGAACAGCAGTCATGAGGGAAAAGAAAACACCCCTCTGGGGCAGCATTCAGAAAAAGAAAAAAAGCAAAGGAAGCTTTTCTATCTAAGCAAGAAGGAGCTCTCCTGAGATACATAGACACAAATGTTTATGGTGAGTCTTCCGGCCCCAGTGAGGATGTGAGTGGTAAGGAGATGCCTGATCTTCCAGTTAGAGTGCAGGTGACTTGGCAGCTACTGCAGCATCCATATCTCCATCTCAAATGGATGTAACCATGCACATTCCTGAAAAGTGTAGATCAGAGAAGAGTGGTGGAGGCACAAGAAACAGCTGCTGCTGAGTTTAGTTCCTTAAGTCTAGATGATCCAGGACTGTGGATCCACTTGAGCAGTAGCCTGAGGGACTTTCTTGTACTGCATGGGCCACAGCAAGTGAAAAACTTCATGTTCCCCAAAGACAATGAAAATAGAAGTTTCCATCCAACACATTACTGGCGTGAAATCCACAATGGTGACAAAGTGGAGAGGCCATGGTTTATGTACTCAAAAACCCAGAATGCTGCATACTGTTTTTGTTGCAAACTCTTCCAGTCTAATGTTCCAGCCACATTGGGTTCTACAGAAACAAAGGACTGGAAAAATCTGGCTAGAAATCTGGCATGCCATGAGAAGGCAGCAAATCACCAGAGAGCATTCCATAGGTGGAAAGAGTTTGAGATGAGACTAAGGTTAAAGGCCACCATAGATGATCAGCATCAAGAGCAGATTGCATCAGAGTCTCTTTACTGGCAAAATGTTCTGAAAAGGCTCATTGCCATTGTGAGAATGCTTGCTACCCAAAACCTAGCACTGCGTGGCACTTCAGATCAGCTGTATGTGCCAAACAATGGAAACTTCCTTAAAATTGTGGAGCTGACGGCTGAGTTTGATGCTGTACTCCAGGAGCATCTAAGAAGAGTCACCACCCAAGAAATGTACACACACCACTACTTTGGAAAAACTATTCAAAATGAGATCATACAGTTACTGGCAACAAAAGTCAAACAGAATATTGTGGCAGATCTGAAGTCAGCAAGATATTATTCTGGACTGCACACCTGACATCAGCCATACGGAACAAATTACTTTAATAGTGCATTTTGTAACAACAACAGAACCTAGTGAAAATGTCCCTGCAGAGATGTCAGAGAGCATTTTCTAGAATTTATTGACATTGATGATACTACACGAGCTGGTATGACAAATGTGCTTCTTAAAAAGCTGGAAGATACGGGAATTGGAATAGGTGACATGAGAGGTCAGGCTACTATAATGGTGCCAACATGAGAGGAAAGAACAGAGGAGTGCAGACATGGATCCAAGAGTTAAACCCTCGAGCTTTTTTTGTCCCATGCAGTTCTCATTCATTGAACTTGGTGGTCAGTGATGCAGCATCAGCTTCTAGTGAGGCTGCTGAATTTTTTAATGTAATTCAAGGCATCCATGTGTTTTTCTCTGCATCAACTCATTGATGGCAAATTTTGAAGCAACATCTGGGAACATCCTTTCTGACACTGAAACCACTGAGAGCCACACGATGGGAAAGTTGAGTGGAGGCGATAAAGCCTATCAAACACCAAATTGGGAAGATAGATGATGCCATAGTTGCCATTATGGAGGATAATGCTATGACAGGAACTGTTTGTGGGAGAACAGTGGCAGAGGGAAATGGAATCACCAGAAACATACGTAACTTGAAATTTCTGTGTGGCTTAGTGTTGTAGCATGACATACTGTTTGAAATAAATGTTGTAAGCAAGAGACTCCAAGGTGTTGACCTTGATATATCTGGAGAAATGGAACAACTGGACAAAGCAAAGTCATACCTACAGTCTTACCAGTCTGATGAGGGATTTCAAAACGTTCTGAAGAGTGCACAGAAGTTGGCAGAGAAACTTCACACTGAAGCTATTTTCCCACCCATTCAGGAATACAAGAGTCACCGAAGACGACATTTTGATTACGAGGCACGGGATAATCCCATAAAAGACCCCCAAACAACAATTCAAAGTTGAATTCTTTAACCAGGCGCTAGATTGTGCAATACAGTCAGTTGAAGAATGTTTCATGCAGCTCAAGGAACACAGGGGTATATTTGGGATGTTCCAAAACTCCTCACTATACCCGAAGAAGACCTACACCAGCAATGCAGGGCACTAAAGACAGTGTTGACACATGATGACGTGCGATATTGATGCGAGTGATTTAGGTAATAAACTGAAAGCCTTTTCAAGATACATTTCAGCAGGATCAACTCCAAAGGCTGTTCTGGAATATATGTGCACAAATAAGATGACCACCCTCTTTCCAAATGCTTTTGTTGCTCTGCGCATACTTCTAACACGTCATGTAACAGTTGCCAGTGGAGAACGCAGCTTCTCCAAGCTGAAGTTAATAAAAACACATCTACGCTCCACAATGACACATGAGAGGCTGGTTGGCCTTGCAACCTTCTCAACAGAGCATGAGCTGGCCCAGACTGTGGACCATCTTTGCAACCAAGAAGGCACAGAAAGCACCACTTTGATTATTCAAACAGATAAGAATGCCAGTGTTTACTGTGCAGACAAGAAAAGTTACATTTGCTGTTGAGGCGTTTGAAAGTTAAGTAAAAAGAAAAGGAGGACTTGTGGCACCTTAGAGACTAACACATTTATTTGAGCGTAAGCTTTCGTAAGCTACAGCTCACTTAAGTGTTACTTAAAATTTTTGAACAAGGCATTTTAAGTTGTTAGTTCTCCTTTATTGGGGTAGGTAGCAGAGCAGTACCATGAGAGGAGTAGAACAGGAAGAAGGCAGAATTGAGACCTTTCAAAGTTTTGGCCCAAGCGAGGGGGCATGAAGGCGTCAATTGAGCTCCCTGCCTCAGGTCCCAAAATGTTGTGGGCCAGCTCTGGGCATGAATCACAAACTGAACTAGCCTGAGCATTGGAGACTTAACTATAAGCTGCTGCCTTTTCGTCCATTTCCTTCCTGCAGTCAGTCCTCTTCACCTTTCCAAGCTCAGAGAATGACAAAAGTCCACCAATTAATGCTAGTGAATATCAAAAGGCTGAAAGTATCCAGTTCCAGAGCCTCTGCAGAACATCTGTGACCCCCCAGTAGACTCCAGATCTTTACTACCTGCTCTTAGCTTTTAGAGTGGGGGAAAGGGTGAGAGGTCCAGTGGCTTTTGGGGCTTTTCAAAGGGAAGCTGGTAGCAAGACATGGAATACTGAGATTCCCCAACACCCTGATGAGTCATACAGTCATACAGTTTAAAGTGAGAGAGAAAGCAGCAGGACCCAGCGGAAGAGTGTCTGAGTTCCGCAGTTCCAGAGCCAAGCCCCTGGAAAAATTCTTTTGGGGGGATGGGAAGAGTAGACTTGCTGGGTTGTCCCTTAAAGTTCCTAAGAGAAAGTAGAAAAGTGGGCCAGTCAGCTGTCCCCTTGTGACAGGATGGTCTGTCTCCTTAAGAGAGTCTGGAGTTCTTGGGTTTTTCTCCTTTTCAGGTTCAGTAAACTTTCCTGTTTTGGGTTGTGTGTGCACGTGAGAGTGGGATAGAAATGTTGTGTCAAAGGTCATAATCACAGCAGCTATCTGTGTGTCTTTCTATCCTTTCCAGAAAACCAGGGGAAGAACAATTAGCCAAATGCACAAGCTTGTGTGAAAATTACTGTTGAGTAGCCCAACCACAATCCTAAATAGAAGAGCCAAACTAATGAAACTGCTGGAGGACAGATGCAGCAGGTTAGTAAAGGGGACCCTGAGGAATGGGAAACCCTATATAAAAATCCAGAAACTTCAGGGAAAATATCCAACACTCTCTGATGATAGGACATGTCTAGTATATATGCATAAAATCTCTTTCACCACAATTTCTCCAACATTTATCCCCATTCAATCTCTATGTATATTTTAACTGGACTGAGGTGAGGTACCATTGAAACAGGGTCTTAAAGAAAGTTTCTTTTGTTGTGCTACAGACTGATGTTGCTGGTCCTATTTTTTCATATCAAACCCCAGTTCTCTGGGCTAACTTCTTTATCCAGGCCCTTTTCCCAGGCATCAGCTGCTGCTGCTGCTCAGCAAGGGAGCAATACTGCGTCAGAAGAAAGGGCACCAATGTATTACGTAAAATAAAAGGACATGTTGCTACCTGCTTTAAAGGATCATCATCAACAAACGGAACTGGGCTTAAGTTGCAAAATGTGGAACTTGAGAACACAACACTTCATTAGAAAAATAGGCCAAAGGCTGCCATGAAAGCTGCTTCTACAAAGGGTGAATGTAATAAAGAAAAAAAGACATATTCTTGTTTCATCACACACAGAGCCTGCTCCTGTGTGTGATGAAACACACACACACACTTCAAAGGAAGCGTATAGGCCAAGAAAGACTTCACTTCAACCACACAAATTAAAACAGTAATTAATAGATTAGAAATAGATCAAGGTTAACAAAATTTGTGTGCCACTAGGCTTCACTTTATCCTTACAACAGTGTGTGCTAAGACCCACTCCCTCAGAGTTCAGTGCCTATATTCCCAGTGCAGGCAGGCACCTAGATCTGCCTGGAGATCCATGAATGGGAACCCCACTCCTGGAATCAGGCAGCTAGGCAGGTATCTAACTCCCACAGAACAGCCAGAGGATGTGGTACCCACCTTGTACCTTCTATTGCAGTGGTTAGAGCATTCACCTGGGATTTGGGAGACCCCTGTTCAAAGCCTTTCTTCCCCTCTGCCTGAGGAGGGAATTGAACCTGAGTCTCCTACATCACAGCTGAGTACTCTAACCACTGGGCTCGAAGTTGTAAGGTGGTGAGTGACTCATGTCATTGTTTTCCAGTGAGATCTACCTATTGGCTCAGGCCCCACTCACAAGATATGCATTGCCTCCTTCCCCAATCTTCCCTGGTTTGTGAATTGCTCTGAGTCTTAGGTGGGATATAGGCACTCAGATGTCTAGAATAACGCAGCAGTGCGCACGCAGAAAATTAGGTACCAAAGGAACTTTTACCCTGAAAATGTAGGTGCGGAGTGAGTTTAGGTGCCTAACGCATTTGGCAAGAGTTTGGGAATTTGGTGGAGCCTTAAATTGGGATGTAGACACCTAAACCTTTATGAATCTAGCCCTAAGTAAGTCTCTATAAAGAGGAACAAAGAGGACCAGGGAATTATAGACCAGTCAGCCTAACTTTGATACCTGGAAAGATGCTGGAACAAATTATTAAACAATTAATTTTTAACCATGTAGAGGATAATCGGGTTCTAAGGAATAGAAAGCATGGATATGTCAAGAACAAATCATGCAAAACCAACCTAATTGCCTTCGACAGGGTTACTGATCTAGTGGATAAGGGGAGAAGCAGTACATGTGATATATTTTCATTTTAGTAAGACTTTTGACACAGTCCCACATGACCGTCACCTAAGCAAAGCAAATTAGGGAAATATGGTCTGGTTGAAAGACTATATTCAAAGAGTAGTTATGAATGGTTCGCTGTCAAACTGGGAGGACGTACCTAGTGGGGTCCTGCAAAGCCAGTCCTGGATCCAGTACTATTCAATATTTTCATTAATGACTTAGCTAATGGATTGGAGAATATGCTTATGTAACCCTTCTGCCCATCAGAGTTGGCAGCAACAAGAGCCGGGTTCAGTGTCTAGGGGTTCCATTCCAATAACACAATGCAAAGCCCACTCGAGCCCCCACCCAGTGACAAATATACACTACCCCTGCTGGGCACCTCTAAGAAGTAATACATCCCCTCTCGCAAGCACAGAGTCTGGGCGTAGCAAAAGCCTTTTAATAACAGAGAGAAACAATGTGGCATTATGTTGGGAAAACACCACCAACAGGATTCATAACACAAAACCATGAGCCAAAACCCACCCCAAGCAAATTGGGCCATGTCCTTTCCCTTTGGTTCTTGAGTCCAGCAACCCAAAAGTCACACAAAGTCCCAAAAGTCTCTGTCCCTGGTCAGTGTGGCCCCAGAGTCTGAAAGTTTATCTGCAGAGTTTTACCTCCCAACCTGGGTGGAAATGGGGGGGTTAAGGGGCACCTTACATGGTCCAAAGCTGACTGCCCAACCTCTCTGTGGGGCTCTGCTCTGCTCCACCAGCTACCCCATGAATTGCTTTGCTCCGCCAGCCATCCCACAAACTGCTCTGCTCTGCCAGCCACTCTGCTCCACCAGTCACCCCATGAACTGCTCCACAATATATCTTCAGGCCCACCCCCTACTTAACACAACACTCAGTGATTTCAGCTCTTAGTAATTTTAGCTCTTTAGAAAGTTCAGCTTGTAGTAGGGGAGCCTCAGTGCTGGTACACCACTGGCTCAAAGTGAATTCAACTCAGTAGCCTATAACTAGACTCATAGTAGAATCAAAACTAGCTCTGATATTCTACTGCAAAGAAGGTGCAATTAGTATGTAAGGCCCTTATCAGGGAGCCTATACCACCAGGTATTAATACCTGTACCCAACCTCTCTCAATTCACTGGGTTTTGGAACCCATGGCCCTTTCCTAGCGAGTGCTGCATAGTTGATGGTGAGTCCCCCCAGCATAACAAAAGGCCAAGTACAGTTCTACTGTCCTTGATTCACATAATCAGGATAAGAACAGTTTATTCTTCCTACCCCAATAACAGAGAAACTGGGGCTCCTACAGCAGCCAAAGTGACCATCTAGGCGGGGTAGGTGTGCCTATGCAAATGAGATCAGCCCCTGAAGTTCTTTTCCATAACCCACCATGACTGGCCACCAGATGTCAGGGTAGAGCTCATCCTGACTCTGCTTACACTTATAAAATGCGCAGATGACACCCAGCTGGGAGGGGCTGCAAGTGCTTTGGAGGGCAGGATTAGAATTCAAAATGATCTTGACAAACTGGAAGAAATGGTCTGAAATAAATAGGATGAAATGTATTAAGGACAAATACAAAGTACTACATTTAGGCAGGAAAAATCAACTGCACAAATACAAAATGGGAAATGATTGACTATGAAGCAGTACTGCAGAAAAGGATCTGGAGGTTACAGTGAATCACAAACTAAATATGAGTCAACAATATAATACTGTTGCAAAAAAACCAAAAATCATTCTACGTAGTAGCAGGAGTGTTGTAAGCAAGACACAAGAAGTAATTATTCCACTCATCTATGCATTGATAAGGTCTCTACAGGTGTACAATGTCCAGTTCTGGGCATAGCACTTTGGGAAAGATGTGGACATTCTGGAGAAAGTCCAGAGGGGAGCAAGAAAAATGATTAAAGGTCTAGAAAACCTGCAACCCCCTCCCCCCATTTGTGTGGAAAGATTTAAAAAGATTGAAAGATTGAAAAAATTGGGTTTGTTTCATGTGTAGGAGAGAAGACGGGGCAGGGGCACAATAGTCTTCAAGTACATAAAAGGTTGTTTTAAAGAGGAGGGTGATAAATTGTTCTCCTTATCCACTGAGGACAGGAAAAGAAGTAATGAATTTAAATTGCAGCAAGGGAGATTTAGATTAGATTTTAGGCAAAACTTCCTGTTAGGATGGTTAAGCACGGGAACAAATTACCTTGGGAGGCTGAAAGAAAAGGAGTACTTGTGGCACCTTAGAGACTAACCAGTTTATTTGATGCTCAAATAAATTGGTTAGTCTCTAAGGTGCCACAAGTACTCCTTTTCTTTTTGCGAATACAGACTAACATGGCTGTTACTCTGAAACCTGTCATTAGGGAGGCTGTGGAATCTCTGTCATTAGAAAAGGAGTACTTGTGGCACCTTAGAGACTAACTTAGATGCATCCGATGAAGTGAGCTGTGGCTCACGAAAGCTTATGCTCAAATAAATTGGTTAGTCTCTAAGGTGCCACAAGTACTCCTTTTCTTTTTGCGAATACAGACTAACACGGCTGTTACTCTGAAACCTGTCATTAGGGAGGCTGTGGAATCTCTGTCATTAGAAAAGGAGTACTTGTGGCACCTTAGAGACTAACTTAGATGCATCCGATGAAGTGAGCTGTGGCTCACGAAAGCTTATGCTCAAATAAATTGGTTAGTCTCTAAGGTGCCACAAGTACTCCTTTTCTTTTTGCGAATACAGACTAACATGGCTGTTACTCTGAAATCTGTCATTAGAGGTTTTTAAGAACAGGTTAGACAAACACCTGTCAGAGATGGCCTAGATAATACTTAGTCCTGCCTCAGTGCCAGGGACTGGACTAAATGACCTATCAGGTCCCTTTTAGACCTACATTTCTCTGAATGCTCCATTACGTCACTCCTTCTCTTTAGACTTAAAAAATCAAATGGGGGATACACTTGAACTGTACAAAATTTAAAAAATGTCCAACAGAGGTAAAAAGCCTGCTGATTAATAGTGTGTTAGGGAAGGACTCCTGCAATCTTCTATGGTTGCCCTGACTGACAATGTCTAAACTAAAGTCAACTTTACTTCTGAAGGAGAGTGTGCACTCAGGGGTTTAAGGTGCTGTAATGTATGTGCTGTAACTTCACACCTTGGTCCCACGATATAGACATGCCCCTAATAAGGGAAGGGAATAAGGGAAATTGAGGGGAGGGGGAGCCTCTGTTAATTCCTTTAGTTTAAAATGCATAAACTGGTTTTCCATGGCACTCACACAAATGGGGGCCTGCAGGCATGCAGACACACATACCTTTGATAGTGAAGGAGCAGTGTTAGGCACACAATCAGTATCAGAGTTGTAAAGCTCTGAATAATAATGGTTAATGTAACATCTGAGCCAGCATTATAGTCTGTGTCCTTAGCATTAAGAAAATGTGTGTTTTTATTGTGGGACAACTAGCATGCGTTAGCTATCTCCCTGAGAAAACATAGTGGAGACAAGGCGCTTTATTTTCTCAAAAGGGAACCAATTCAAAGGAGTGACAGGATAATTCATTTAAAAAAATCCTTGATTTTGGCAGTACAAAACAGTAAGTCTGTCAGAATGAAAAACATCACTGAAATGTATTATAACAAAATATGTAGTATACATAAAAGGCTATGAAATTAAAATATTCAACTAGAAGCATAAACAACTCAGTAGAAAAAAAAATCAACATTTATGTAAGGATGTAACAGAAGAGTAAAGCCTGCACTCCGGGCGCTGAGCCCAGCCGCCCGGGCAGGTCGGGGAACCGCTCGGAGGCTCTGCGGACCCGGGACCGGGAGGCTTTGAACAGGAAACTCGGGTCTGGCCAGGAGCCGGCGGCGGGGGCGGCAGGTGAGATGCTGCCCCGACTGGCGGATCCGCAGGCGGTTTGGGGCGAGGTGACCAGACAGCAAGTGTGAAAAATCCGGACAGAGGCTGGGGGGTAATAAGCGCCTATGTAAGAAAAATCCCCAAATATCAGGACTGTCCCTATAAAATCAGGACATCTGGTCACCCTATTTGGGGCGGGGAAGAGCCGCCTTGTCCTGGCGCTGGGAGGGGCCGGAGTTGGCGGCACCGCCCTGGGGAGCGCAGGGGGGTCTGAGATGAACCGTCCTGCGAGGGGCAAAGTCTCCCCCGCCCCCCACCCCGGGTTTTTGCAGCCGCTGCAGCCCAAATCCCAGGCGGCTTCTCCGCTGCCCCGCGCCCTGCAGCGCCCGGGCCCCGCTCTCAACCGCGGCTCCTCCCCCCGGCTCCAGTGCTGCCCCGGGCCCGCCCCCGCTCCCAGCTGTTTGGCCCCCCCGCCCCCCGTGCGGTGCGAAGCTGACTCCGCCCGGGGCGGGAGCAGACTTCTCCCCAGTCGCCCCAGCGCGGGCGGCGCCGAGCCCAGCCGGGGGCCGCTGCTCCCTGCCCCACCCTGACGACTTAAGCGGCCGCTCTGCGGAGAAGTTTTCCCCAGCTCCTGCCCCCGCCCCCCCGGCACCTGCCCGGGAGCAGCCCCGCCGTCACCCTCCCGGGGCCGGGCAGCGCCCCCATGTAGCGCGGGGCGGCGGGCGCCATGGAGCACAGCGGGGGCCCCGCGGCGGAGCCGCTGCCTTCCCTCAGCGGGGAAGCGGAGCAGCAGCCCGGGGCCGAGGCGGCGGCGGCGGCGAGGCCGGGGGGCGAAGGCAGCGTCCCCGCCCCGCGGCAGCGCTCCCTGCGGGCCGTGTATGTGCTGAACGACAGCCCGGGGGCCGGGGCCGGGGCCGGGGCGCTGCAGTGCCTGGTGCGAGCCTGCGAGGCCCAGGGAGCCCAGCTCACCACGGTCAACTTCGGGGAGCTGGACTTCGGGGAGACGGCGGTGCTGGACGCCTTCTACGACGCAGGTGAGCGGGGCGGAGAGCGGCGCCCGGGTTGCCACCCTCCCCCTGCGCCCAGCCCGGGGAGCAGCCGGGGGCTGGGCACAGGCGGGGCTAGCTCACTGGGGGATGGTCTCCCCCCTCCCCCAATACGGACTGCGTTATTTCCACCAGCCAGCACGTAGCCAGACCCAGCACGGACTCAGACACCTGTTAGAAAGTTCATCTTAAATTTGGGGGGGGATCAGTAGGTCCAGCAATGGCTACTAGCCAAGATCATCAGGGCTGCAACCCCATGTTGCAGTGTCCCTGGCCTCAGTTTTGCCGGAAGCTGGGAATGGGCGGCAGGGGATGGATTGCTGGAGGATTGCCTCTTCTGTTCATTCCCCCTGAAACATCAAGCGTTGGCCTCTGTTGGCTGCAGGGCCAGACTGGGACAGATGGACCCTTGGTCTGCCCAGTATGGCCATTCTCATGTAAATAAATCAGATTCCTTTCCCCGCCAACCCCCCAGACCTGCGTGGGGCCCTAAACAGTTCCTTAATTTGCTTATGCCTAGTGCTTCCCCTAGTTCTGGGTTTTGTCCCCCTCTCCTCTGATGTTGGGGACTGGCAACTGGGGTGTTTGGCTCCAGGGTTTTGATTCACACTCCACTCTGCTTAGTCTTCATCTTGCTGGCTCCCTGGGGACTGTATGGGCAGTAGAAGATGGTGATCCCCTCTTATCCCTTGAAATGAGAAGAGGTGCAGGAACAGAGCCCACCCCAGGGATGTGTGAAAACATAGCAACCCATGCCAGGCAAAGGAGCTGCTGTTGGTGCCTGTAGAGTATTAAAAAAAAGTGGGTGAGATGGAAGGATGAGAGGTTGGGGGCCCCTCTTGGAGGGGAATGAGGTGAGCATGGTAATATCCTTGCCCCCACTCGAGGGAGCTCTTGCATTTCCTCTATACTAGGGGTTAGCAGACCTTTTCATTGTGTAAATCTCTTAGAGAGATTGTCTTATGGACAGCTCCCTTCTGATAATCTTGCAGACCACCTTACCTACTCCCCCCACCTTTCGTGATTCCTAATATCCTTGTGGCAGCTATTGCTTCCATGGCAAAGTCATGTTAGGACTATGTTTAATGTACTATAGTTGCATTGTAATGAGATTTAGTAGCTGGAAGGAGGAGGAAATGTGACTAACCAGCTCTCTGGAAAGTACAAGAAGTGCTCCATGAACCACAATCTGGGAACGTCTTCTGTTGCACTGGCACTGGGTTGGAGGACTGAGGGCATTTGGTAATGGGACAAAAACCTGTTGCCCTTAGGTCATCTAAGGGGGTTAGGCATTTGAGCTTCATTGAAATTCAGGGGATTTGGATATCTAACTCCCCTCCTTCAGGCTCTTTTTAAACCCTAGCCATAGTGTCTTAAGATATTAAATACAATAATCTTTTTTAGCCTTTTTCATTTTCTAGGACCATCAATCCAACACTGTGCACAAAGAAACTGAATTTTACTTTAAAAACAAAAAATTATAAAATGCTATATTGAAAAGCCTGTTGTCGCTCTGGAAACAATTTCCCAGAAGTCCCTTCCTTCTCTCAAGGTAGGGGGAAAGCCAGAGTGTGTGAGCAAGGAAGACTGGATTTTAGAGGGGCACAAGTGGATTTAAATTTTCAAGAGCTTACTTAGTAGTTGTTGAATTTGTGAATCCATAACATGATTTTTAAAAAAATTCTTAAATTCTTGTAGAGTTATTTTATTTAATATATTGTTTTAAATGTACTTTTCATTTTCTCTTGCTTTTTACATTTTCTACTTTTCTGAGCTATCCTAAGAAGTAGATAACCCCATCCTTCTGGTTCCGATCGAATGCTGCTGTTATTCCAGTTGGAAGTAGCCAGTGCTACTGTTCTTTAAAAGGGCAAAGATATTACTGTTGAGTGATTCGTGTCATCGTAGTCCATTAGTGGTCTAAATTAAGTAGGCCATCACACCAGTTAGGTGCGAATATGCCTGTACCTCCTCCATTTTTCTGACCCTATTAAAAATTCTAATAACTATTGTGTTTCCTTCAATTCATATTTACCCACTCAGTTTATTTTTGGTATCTTTGTTTTCATGACGATATGCCTCAGGGAGTTGAAGAACTGCAAACTGATGCTGTATCTCCTATCTTATGATTTTTATTGTAAATAAAATATGCAGTGATGTGTATAAGCCATCAAATATTAATTTTCAAAATAACAAGCAGAGAAGGCAATGGGCACAAAAAGAAGGCAGAGAATTTTCTGAAAGGTGGGTGGGGAGTTTTTCTTGGGTGTTGGAAAGACCTCCTTCATTATGGTATAGACTAGAGCATGATCCTTTCAAATGCTGAGCCATATGAGAGAGTAACCTACAGGACAATAGGGCCAGTTATGACATTTGGAAAGCTTTCTCTTGATTATTTGGAATGCTCAAATCTAGTTTAAATTATATTAATTATGACATGTACAAAACATTGAGAACCTTTCCAATTCTGCCCACTCTATCCTTTTCTCTTCTTTTTCACCCTTTTGAGAGTTACAGTTCAACCTTCATACTACTGCTAACTACAAAATAAAGTTATATTTTCTACACTGTTTACTCCATATCCTCTCAAAGGAGGGGGATGGAGAATCTGTAATCATATGTTGTCTGTATGTCATGTCGTTCTGTTATCTTATTAATATAAGTTAGAAACCAAAAGGAATTAAGCTTCCAGAGTGTAAACTGAGTAAAATAAAGTATTGTTATTCAAATAGCAGCATGGATGTACATGGAACTTCATAGACAAAATACTCCTCTCTGCTTTTAGTGTTCTGCAATCTAATTTATTCCATTAGGTCAGGAATAAGGTATTCTCATACTGCACATAATTTGTTGGTTTCCCACTTCCTTGGTTTATGCTCTCTTTCCCATGTACTTCCACTCTTTCAGCCTTCCTGCTTTCTCCACTCAGTACTTTGATTCTCTGCATTTCTGAGCTATCCCAAGAAGTAGATAACCTCATTCTTTAAAAATAAAAGTTAATGGCTACCTGCCTTTCACATGACTCATCAGAGAACTTAAGGAAGGGGCAGCATGGACTCCTGAAATACCCTAGCTACTTAAATGCACCCTCTCCCAGAACTCCAACCCAGAAGTGTGAAGCTTAAGGTTCAGCTCTCTCAGGGGCATGCAGCAGCTATGAAGCATGTAACAGCCTCTGTGCAAAGTGTGTAATGCATTAATGCTTGCATTGTCTCTGTCTGGTGTGTACCTGTCAACAGTGGTGGATCCACGTACATATGGGTACTCATGATAAAAACTTAAGTTTTTCATAATACAACTTCACAATATCAACCAGAATTTGTAAATTGTACAACCACATTCCCAATTCATCAGACCTTTTTCCTGGAGAAGATGGAGCTGAGGTGAATGGGTCCCTGGCTAAAGAAAAGGGGGTCTTCGTAATCCCAGTGTGGAGTCCCCTAATTTGCTTCTGGGGGCAGAAAGGCCGTTGGGTTTGGCCCAATATGAAGTAGGCTTTAGAATAACCACATACATCTGAAACCCTCAAGAGACCCTCTAGATCAAAAGGTAGGTGGTTTCTGTTGTAGTAAATGGAACGTAGGTGTCAGGGCTGGTGGATTCAGGCTTGGGACAGACATTTGTGCAGGAACATTAATATCCCTGGAGAATTTGCAAGGGGATAGGAAAATGGCTATACATTGACTGTATCCAGGAGGACATTTGACCCTATCCCATGACCAGGATTTAGTTGCTAGTGGGTAGGCTGGAACACTGAAATGATAGTACCTGTGGCTAACCACTTGTCTTACTCAGTGGTGCTAAGCAGTGACTGTGGCCCCGTATCCAGTCTCTAAAGTGAGGCAGCAAGGCAAAGCCAGGCATCACAACTCAGAATTGGCCAGAGGGGGACTTTTTCCTTCTCTGATCCCAAACTCTTTTGTGAGTGGCCTATGTCTAAAAGGACACCTTATCACGCCAGGGGAGAGGCTCTGGGCAACCAGGAAACTCCAGGAAAAAGAGCTAGGTAAAGCACAGTGGTGCAATGTAATCTGGACCCCACAGCGACCTCCATCCTGATATAGATACTGAGATTATACCAAGTGGGTCCAATTTTCTTCAAAGCTAGGATGATGCAGCATTCTGTTGGCTCTATATAGATGACTGGCTAGGGTGAATGGGGTACTGGTTGACTCCTCCCAGGATTTCAGTATCCCCAGTTTGAGCTTCAGTGGCACATCCTGGTAAGGGTTGTCTGGGATACCCAGAGTGGAACATGCTGACCTCTGCATATTGTTCCCAAACTGTACCAGAGATAGGTATTGAATCTAGTCCATGATGACCCTGGGGTGAGGCCACTGAGGCGTGGAGTAGACTCAAAGAGGGGTGCCAGACTAATTATTTTGGCCAGTAGTCTACCAAGAGGTAAAGGACTACTGCATTTCCTGCTCTGAGTGCCAGTTTGTGGCATTTAGGCTTGCCTACAAGACTCATTGTAGTCCTTCTCCTGCTGGTAGGTGCTCCGAGTATTGGGGCCACTTGATACTTGGAAACTGTGCCCTTTTACTTGGCATCAGCACAGGAGATGGCTAATGAATTCCTTAGAGTATTTTCCTGATTAGGAATCCTGATGGTGATTTTAATAGATTGGGGCACTGCATTCATGGGTCTGCTAATCCAGGGGGTATGTGCCCTCCTTGATATATGATAGGTAAGAACCTGTGTGAAACCTGCAGATAGACTAGCTAGTAGAGCACTTTAACAGACACTGGAGGGAATGCTGCAAAAAACGGAGACTGCCAAACCCAAAATTGGGTTAGGATGCAACCGTACTTATTGTTTACAGTCCAAGAGATCCCACAGTCCTTCCTGGATTTCTCACCATTTGAGTTGTTATAGGAGAGACAGCCTTGGAGTATTTTGGACTGCTAATAAGAGGCCTGGCATAAGCAAGGTACCACAACCCATAATGCGAACCAGTATGCCTTCTATCTATGGGAACGACTAGACTCCGCTCCGGTTAGGGGTAATAGAGTCCTAGAGGAAGTAGTGCAGCCTGACTTTGCTGGTCCCAAAACTGGAGAAGAGTATCTGTTCCTTGACTGATTTCAGGAAGGAGAATGTGATTCCTATCCCATGCCTTAGGTGGGCGAGATGTTGGATATATTAGAAAAGACTGGGTATAGAACCAATCTTGGACCTCACCAAAGAGTACTGGCGGAAAGCCCTTGGCCCCGGAATCCAAGGATATAACCGCATTTGTCACTCCATTTGGACTGTACCAATAGCTGGACCTTCCATTTGCTCTCTATGAGGCCCTGGACACATTTCAGAAGTTGAAAGCATCTTCTATGTCACCAAGCACATGCTGCAGCCTATTTTCACAGCCTGAAATGGACACTGGTGTGGCACCGGTTCTTTCCCAGGCTGGTGAGATTATCATTGCTCTTGTAATCAAAGCTGGATTCGTTTTCTGTTTCGATAGGACCTCATTTTCCTCTCTTACTCTTTTTTTTCTCCACCTGTCCCAACAGCTTGAGATTTTAATGTTTAAATCTAAATGCCTTCTCACCAAAATTACATTGTGTATTAATGTCATATCCCCTCTCATATCAGAAGCATGAGTCAAGTTGAAAAAATGCAAAACCTTGGTATGATGCATCTACCATGTATATTGTCATGTGCAGGGCAGGCCTTAGACCAAATGGCACCCAGACGAGGAACATCTTCAGTCCCCCCCTCTCCATGTGTTAAATGGTTCAATACCTATTTTTTTTATTGCATTTGCATTTCATGACTTTGAACGATTTGAATGCATGATTTATCCCAGTCATGTAAGATGATAAATTTGCATGCTAGGATCTGTAAATCTGTATTTATTCATGCCATATGTGAGCAAATAAAAAAATCATTTCCTCTAAGCTTATAGAAACCTTTTCATTTTAAGAATAACTGAAATGTACTCACATCAAGAAATTGAACTGTGCATGAACATTGGGTGGACCAGTATTAAATAGTGTTACAGTAGGTGACAGTCTTAGAAGGTTAACCCTCAAAGCTATCCATACATTAGGAAAAGTATCCTTCAGCTCTGCATCATGAATGAATTGGAGAACTTTCAGTGGCGAAGCTCCTGTGTGGCAAAATGTGATGGATGTTGTCCAATTCAACATAGTCTTTATCATTGACGTTGGAAGATTCCCCATGGATCAGTGTCTGGTGAAGGTCCGTACAATTGTTCAAGAGTGTTTTCCTGTCTGCCAACACTTTACTAAGGTCATAAACACCCCCCCACCCAGGTTTTTTCATGGTGCTTCATTTGTCCGAATCTCTTCAATGGACACTCGAGCAGTGTCAACGACTGGGCAAAAAAACTCCTTCTTGAATTTTTCTTCTGAGCTTCCCATCATCTCATCTCTGCCCTCGTAACCAAACAGTCTCCTCTTCTGATGAATATGAGTTTCCTTGAAGACAGGCTCAACTCCTAAGTTTTCTGCCATTTCTTTGGCGGTAGTGATGGCATCTTCAAATCCGTTGTCTCTGTAGGCCACAATGAAATCAAGGCAGCATCTCATCAAGGTAGTAGTAGTCACAATGTGTGTGCTTACAGCATTTACGTGGAACAGGATATCATGCCAAACCACAATTGAGACCAGAAATTTGAAGTCAGTAATCTGGTTTGCGCCTTGTGTCACATTCCGGCCTCGGCTTTACTCAATTATGCCAGTTCCATCAGGGTATCATAAATCTCACGCACTTGGTATCTCACTGGTCTTACACTGTCTATGCAGCTCTCCCAGCAAGTGTCACTTAGAAGCTTCGTGGCTTCATAGTCAGATTCGTAACATTGTCCGTGAGGATCTTCCATCTGATAGTTGATGCTGAAAACAGGACGTATATTCTTTGCCTTACTCTAAAGAGAGATACTGAATCTAAAGATGATGACGCTGGATCTCATACAACCAGGTTGAGGGAATGACAGCCACAAGGCATGAAAAAAGCTCTTGGATCATTCGGCGCAAGGATCCTTGTTTGTACGCCACTGTTTCTTCCTTTCATGTTCGTGCCGTCATTGTAACCTTGGCTATGACAGTCCTGAAACTTTATTTTATTCTCATTCAGAATGTTCATAAACAGTTCTGTTAGCCTTTTCCATTAGAGTCGTTTACAGACCAGAAACAGATAAAGTTTTCCTTTACTTGGATACAGCCATCCTCGTTGTCCATAAATCTTACTGTAAATGACATATTTTCACTTGGACTAATGTCAGGAGTGCAGTCCATTATTATGGCCTAGTACTTACTGAGCTGCACCAATATGTTATCTTCCTTGCCATAAGGTCAGTCAATTCGTTTTGAATTGTTTTGCTGCAGTAATGGTCTATAGCTTCTTTACAAACTACTCGATGTAGGTGCTCACGCATGACATCCTCGTATTTCCCTGAACATAACAGTTTGGTAGAGCTGCTTGGGAACAATTTATCCGATGAGCCCCAGAAAGCCAAATTATTCTTTGAAAGGAACACAGTAATTGAGATCATACACTCAAGCAAGTTTCTCTAATATTGGGTTTCTACATAATAATGCACTGGTTTTCTGCATCTGTGCATTTATCTATCTTGAGCCTGGATTTGACCTCCATCCATTTGGAGTAGGCTGTAAAATGGCTGGGTGACTTTTCATGTTGCTTTAGAGCATCAGCTAAGTTATTCCAGTAATTGTACCCAAAAAATGCACACAACGATTTGGCATTCTTGTCAAATATTTTGCGGCAAAAATAGAACACTTTGTCAGTTGATTCTGAGTAAACTGGCCAATGCCAATTCAGTTTCTCACCATTTTTGAGCACTGTTTCATAGTGTCGCTTCTGCTCATTAACTGGAAATGTCATATCCTCGATTTTGCCCAGCTTATTCAAAATTGTATGATCAATATTGGCAGAGTATAGGATCACTGGCAATAAAGCAGGATCTGATGTATCGATTTGTGGTGTGCAATTTTTCTCACTGCTATTTATGTCTTCATGCGAGGCTGATTCTTCTTTATCGTTTCTCTCCTTTTCATGTAAACCAGATTTTTCTTTGTCATTATTCTCCTTTTCATGTGAGCCACATTCTTCTTTATCATCATTTTCCTTTACGCCACCAGGAAAACTGGACGATTCTTCATCACTTTCCTCATTTTCCTATTCCTTATCTTAAGGTAAATCTGCTAATTCCTTAGTAATAGGACTTCCATCATTTATGCTTTGTTCCTCAATTTCTTCTGCACTGAGAGGTTTGATACTGCCTAAAGCGTGATCTATGTTGTTCTGTTTCATATGTTTTCCCATCAAATTTGCCCCTTGCTGCAGACTAGATTGTAATTGAGTTTTTTGCTTCCTGTACTGAGTTCCCGAAGGCTTCTTCAGGGCATCTTTTCTTTTCTACGGGGGAGAACAGGCAATATTAGGGAGAGCAAAAGTCTATGTTTCTCAGTTTTAGAAAATCATCAAACATTATGTATTAAGCATGGCAAAAGAAGTAACAGTATTTCTTTTATATTGTTGCGCAGATAGGGGTTCAATAGCTATCTCTGGCGTCTCATTAAATTGGTCCTTTATTAGTCACTACTTACACTCTGTACTTGTGTTTTAAGACTTGAACTTTCACAATTACACAGTAAAACAAGGTTCACAATATTGCAGCTGAGCTCTCACTTCACTTCATTCTTATATCTCACTGACTGACTGGTGACGCCCCGCCACTTATATGCCCAGAGGGGCATGGCTGACAACATTTTAGGAGGTTCAAAGAAAATGTAGTTCTCAGAAAGTCTGGAAGGTTCCACAAGATCCTACAAAGTTTCAGAACATTCTAGGAGGTTAGTGAAAAATGAATACACATACGGAATACCTGAAACATTTTACTTGAAACATTCTATTTTCCTTTTTGTCACTAACACCAAAAACAGCACCCTGAGCCTGGAATCACTTGTCTGTTCAGCCTTCTTTCAGGCTGCTTCACAGAGAGAGGGACCTCTCTACATCTTCTCCTCTGGGTCTCCTCCCTTCATCTGGGCTAACCCAACTCTTTATGGCAATAAGCCCTACTGTCCGCCAGCTGGGCTTTATTTCTAATTGGGCCTGGCCCACCCTCCAGTGCAAGCAGGCAGGTTAACTGGCTTTTCAGGTCCATATTCATTCTTTCCTGCCCATATTAACCCTTTCCCAACATGTGTGGGGTGAGGGAGGGAAGCATACAATTCTGACTGTCTGCGCTATGCCTGTCTAATCAGTGAATTAAGAGAGAACTTAAGCTCTTAGGTCCTTTACTTTTGCAGACACACATACTTTATATTTTGTAAATTATTTTGAATATTCCTGTTTGAGATTTAATAGTTCAACCATAAGACCTTCATGTTCTGTTTTATTGCATTTCAACTTGGTCAGAGATGTCAGGTGGAGCCTTTGGAAGTGAAGTGCTAACGATGTCTGTGGCCAGTGCCTAATGATGTTACAAGCAAATTTTAGTGTCATCAACTCTCATAATTTTAACATTTCTCAATATTTGGTGTTTTTTCTTAAAGCCCCAGCTTCTGGCATCATGTGACTTGCCCTCATAGTTGTAGAGAAAACTTGACTAAACTGTACTCTAGATGCTCAGAAACCAGAAAACCAGTAAATAGAACCAAAGTGTATTAATTTTTTTAAAAAAATCTCATTGTTTTTAAGCTCGTGTCATGGTTTTTGAATGCTTGAGGTTGGCAATACTTGGATTGCAGCCCACAGCACAGGTCTGCAAATTAATCAGAACTATGGAGGAGGGGGAGAAACATTTCTCCAACTGCAAAATGGGGACAATAGCAGGGCATGAAGCTAGTTTATTATAGTTTTACATTCTGAAATTTTATAACAAGTAGGAAAGGAGTTACACTTTAACCTATTTAAAGATGAATCTCCTTTTATCCCCCCCCCCTCATTTTGTGGACTCGGGTTGTAGAAAAGTTGACCTTGTCATTTCAGTCAAAAACAATATCAATTGAAAATGCAACTAAAGCCGAGAGCTTCTGTTGCTTTCGAGTGCTCATGTAATAAGTATTCATCACCTCAAAAGGTAGCAAAGGTTCTTTCCACGCATAAAACCATACTTGGAGTGGTTCAGTTAAGTGCAGCACATAATGTTCCAACATAAAACAGTGCTTTTGTTTGAATCAAATGTAAGCAATTAAAGAATGACCTTCCACAAAAATAATCCAACCAGTAACAAAATTTTGTTCTACATCAGAATAGGCAGTGATATCCATCTGTTTCCTTGAGGGACTCCAAGGCCACATCTGAAAAACTTCACTGGTGAGCTTCATGTTCATTGCATTTAGAAAAAACCTTTTTATTTTATTTTGTATGGCTTGAAAATAAAGCCCATTAAACAGGAAAATCTGGGGGAAAACTTTCTTGACACTATCTTTAGGAACAAAATCATAACGCCAACTTCAGAATCTGAGACTAGTGGAACATACACAACACGTGGCATTTTTCATATGCTCTTACCTGCAGAGTTCCGTGACATCATTGGAAGGCCTCCATAAATTTCCATGTCTTCTCCCCTTCCCCTCCCTCCCACCAAGCTCTTAAAGTAATTTGTCATGCTCACTGAGAATTACTGCAAGATTTCTTTCCTTTGCTGACATTCTTGCATCCCATGAACCTTTCATAAAGTAGCCCATATGGTCCAACATGTATTGTGAAATGGACGAAAATCATATTGCAGGCACTTCATTGATATCAACAAATGGTGGATTTGAGGCAATTAGTGAAATTTTGGTCAACAACAAAGTCATAGAGTGTTACAGTTCCAGTGTATGGTAATGTGTCTGAGGTAAGACTCAAGTCTTGTAGCTAAAATGTTAGCATGTCTGCAAGTTAAAAGATGAAAGTTTCAGTACTAAATGTTGACTTTTCTTCCTACAAAATTGATGAACATAAGGAGGAAACCATAGTCACCGGTTTCATGCATTGCTTTGTCATGATACACTTCTCCCCATGTAATACACTGAAAATAAAAAACCAAAATGCTTCATAAAAGTTACCACACTTAGGAATAATAATACTGATTTAACTCGCATTTTCCAGATCGAGAAACTTGAGGTAAAGAGCTTGTGACACAGTACATACAGCTGTAAGCCCATGGAACAATTTCAGTCATACCTCCGAAGAAAAGGTATATATTATAGGTATCATCTAAGGTTGATTTGAAGCAGTTTTGAAAACTTTCACTAGGACTGGTCTTATTTATCCCTGACTTTTACATAAAATTATCAGAGAGAAGGTCCAGATTCTGTGCAGCAATACACTTTGTTTCCCTCCTACTCACACAGCTATAATTCTGCTGCTGCTAGCGACATTGTGCTCAAAAGCTCAAGGAATCTTGTTCAGATCATTACCCCCAATGTTTTGGAGCCTTATTTCAAATGTGAAAATTTCAGGTTCTGCAACATCTCTCAACAGGCTCTTTCATAAGACTCTTCTACTTGCTGTTTCTAATAGTGTCAGCAGTATTGTGAGAGAAACCTTTCTTCAGGTGTAATATTTCACTGCTTCCAGAACAAAGAGTTGCGGAAACATATGAAAATTAGGGACACGGGAGATTAATGCAGGGGAAAAGTTATCTGAGCTTGATTCAAGTTTTGGGTGACGGCTTAGGTCTGCACTTATCTTAACCAAACTGTTATTTCCCATCTTACTAGTACTATGAGTTAGCATTACTAACATTTGGTAATTAGCAAAGTTAAACTTATAGTGAATCCAAGTGTGTTTATTCATAGTACTCATGAATTCAGTCAGTTTCCCTTAGATAGAAGTCATGGATGTAGGATTGGGCTAATTCAGAGAATTAATCATATGGCATCTGGGTTAATACAGAGAATTAATTATCTGCCATCTGTAAATTAACTTAATACAAGGTGAGATCGGATTTATTAGTTTGCGAAAACTACCTCTCTTGTTGTCCCATACATGGCAGTTTGAAAAAATACTTAGGAGTCCTGTTTTTTTGGAATGTTTGTTTTGCATGCAAAGAGAGTGACAGGATGAAATGGGAATTTGGAATTTGTAAATGAAAATAGTGTTACAGGATTGAACTGTGTGTGTGTCTCTTTCGAATAGTGCCAGACCAGTCAGCTCTACTGCTCTAATCTGGGTTGAAAATGAAAATCTGCAGTAGAAAAGCTAATGTTAACAGTGGTATTACGTCCTGGCACCAGGTTTCCTTGCTGAGCAGAACTGCTATGTGCATTGTTGTGTAATGGGCCAACTGTCCACTTCAGTTACTGGCTGCTTCTCTGTTGGTGTGCTTGGAAGTCTGTGTATCTGAATTATTTGTGTCAGGTGTTCTTTTTTTATCTAAATGGATACTTTACATTCATTAAATCTTTTAAAGCAAATTTGAGAAAAGTGTGTAATAACTTAATTCAGTTATTAAGCTGAAAGCCAAACATTACGTCTGCTGTTTTTATTAGTTTTATTCATGCTCCACAAGGTAGTGAAGTGGAGAAGATGCAAAGTGCGTTTGTGTGAAGCAGAATGGAATGAAACCTAAAAATGGCTAACAGCCAGAGTTGTTCTCTGTTTAATGTAAAAAATTTGCATCTGACCAAAAGTAAGTGTAGAAATTGAAAAATTACATCTTCTTGATAATGTGATGAGTGAATTTCTGTGGAAAATAACGATGTAACAAATCAGCATGGGTTTATGGAAGGTATATTGAGTTAGTTTGACAGGATCTTTTTGTTTGTTGATATTACAGCTTTGGTTGATAAAGGTAATAGTGTTGATATAATATACTTAGACTTTTGTAAGGCATTTTACTTGGTACTGCATGACATTTTGATCAGAAAACTAAAATGATATAAAATCAACATGGCTCACAATAAACGGATTAAAAGCTGGCTAACAGGCTCAATGTAATTGTAAACGGAATCATCATGTAGTGGGCGTGTTTATATTTGGGTGCCTCGGGTTGGTTCTTGGCTCTACGCTATTTAACTTTACTATTAATTACCTGGAAGCAAACATAAAATCATCCCCGATAAAGTTTGCAGATTACACAAAAATTCGGGGGAGTGGTAAATAATGAAGAGGGCAGGTCACTGATATTTGGATCACTTGGCAAGCTGGGTGCAAGAAAACAATAGGCATTTTAATATGGCTGTGTGTAAATCTCGGAACAAAGACTAGGCCATACTTACAGAATGGAGGACTCTATCTTGGGAAGCAGAGACTCTGAAAAAAGATTTGGGGGTGGGCTCCCAGTGCAACGCTATGGCCAGAGGGCTAATGTGATTGTGATGCTTCCTGGGAGTGCCCAGAATTGTGAGGTAGCTCACTACCCCCTGCCCTTAGCATGAAAAAGCTTTGTCTGTGCCTACTGTGGGTCAGCTCCTCGATTCCACCAGCCACAGGCAACAGAAGCACTCTCATCTAGGCCTACACAGGCCCTGTTGTCTCTCCACAGGTTAGCGATAGGCACACTGCAACCCCTGAGCCCTACAAGTGTCTCCCTGGAGTGTCCAGCCCCTGATCCACTGAACACTCAGAGATTTGGTGCTTCCAGAGAAACAGTACACCCCAGCTTGCCACCTCAGATCACCACTCCACTTAACAAACACCACTTAGCTATATCTATAGAGAAATGCCATATAAAGTTTATTTAACAAAGAATAGAGATTCAAGTGACAGCAAGAAACAGCTTTGGAAGTAAATGGTCACACACAGAATAAAATCATAACACATTCTAGAGCCTAGACTTATTTACAAGATACGATCATGTCTAATAAAGTATTGCTCGCTAGCACTTTACTGCCAGGTTTGGTATTACCCACTCTTCTGAGAGACAGAACACGGTGTCAGCTTGCTTCCTCAGTAAAGGATCAAGGTACCTTTTCCTATATCAGGACAGTCCTTTTGTTCTTTTTCATAAACAGGATACCCTAGCTGACTTTTTTTTTCCCCCGTGCCTTCCCTCTCTTGTCAATTTTGCAATCTTTGGATTAGCATCAGGCTAAGTATGTACATAGACCTCCATTGTGAAGCAGACTAATACACAATACACCTATGACCAGACTGAAAAATTAACATCTGTTACCTCCCGCCTGAAAGGAACCTGTCCGAGGCATGTTGTCTTCTCCAAGACCTTAAGAACATAATTTTCAGTATAGATACATAACTTAAATATTATTCTTATGTACATTTTGCAATGATTGTGATGACCAGTGGGCTACTGCCTCTTGGTAGAGACCTTACTTGCCACTCTTTAGTGAACTAATACGCATATATCTGACCCAGAGGATCCCTGTAAACCCATAGCATCTTCTGCCATTTGGCATCAAGAGGTGTCTGGGTTACAGTGATACTTGGGTGCATAAATGAGAATCTAGGAGTAGGGAGGTTATTTTACTTCTGTATTTGACACTGGTGAGACTGTTGCTGTAATACTGTGTCCCTTTCTGGTATCCATGAATACAAGAAGACTATTGATAAACTGGAGAGAGTGCAAAGCCACAAGAATGATTTAAAGGATTGGAAAACCTGCTGTATAGTGATAGACTACTAGATAGAAACTCAATTAGTTTAGCTTAACTAAGAGGAGGTTAAGGGGTGACTTGATTACAGTCCATGAGTGCCTACATGGAGAACAAATATCTGATGATGGGCTTTTCAGTGTAGCAGAGAAAGGTATAACATGATCCAGTGGCTGAAAGTTGAATCTTGGCGAATTCAGACTAGAAATAAAGTGTAAATTTTTAACGGTGAGAGTAATTAATCATTGGGACAATTTACCAAGTGTCATGGTGAATTTTATATAGCTGACAATTTTAAAATCAAGATTGGATGTTTCTTCTAAAAGATATGCTGTAGGAATGATTCTGGGGAGGTTCTGTGATTTGTGTTATACAGGAGGTCAGACTAGATGATCACAATGGTCCCTTCTTATGTTGGAATCTATGAATTATTTGGGAGGTCATGATTTTTGGTTTTGCAAAACCAGGGGAGGAATTTAATTTTGGGGTGTGGTTAGTACATACAGGAATGTGGAATATTGTTTTATTGTTCAAGTTAAATCAAATAATAATCACATCCAAGTTACTCTTAGAAGAAGAATACACACCAAACCATCAACTTTGTGGGGTTTTTTGCAACTAACGATGACAGAACTTTCAAAAGGTTTGGTGATTGGGTTTGATTTGGATAAGGGTTCAAAACATAGGGAGCTGACTCTAATCTTTTCTGCACTATCTGAACTTGAAGGGGATACAGGAGTCTGGAAGGGTTGAGAGCCACTGCCTTAGTTAGCCCCTGTCAAGGTTCCTCCCCCACTCTGAACTCTAGGGTACAGATGTGGGGACCTGCATGAAAAAAACCTCCTAAGCTTATCTTTACCAGCTTAGGTCAAAACTTCCCCAAGGTACAAAATATTCCACCCTTTGTCCTTGGATTGGCCGCTACCACCACCAAACAAATACTGGTTACTGGGGAAGAGCTGTTTGGACACGTCTTTCCCCCCAAAATACTTCCCAAAACCTTGCACCCCACTTCCTGGACAAGGTTTGGTAAAAAGCCTCACCAATTTGCCTAGGTGACTACAGACCCAGACCCTTGGATCTTAAGAACAATGAACAATCCTCCCAACACTTGCACCCCCCCTTTCCAGGGAAATGTTGGATAAAAAGCCTCACCAATTTGCATAGGTGACCACAGACCCAAACCCTTGGATCTGAGAACAATGAAAAAGCATTCAGTTTTCTTACAAAAAGACTTTTAATAGAAATAGAAGTAAATAGAAATAAAAAAAAAAATCCCCCCTGTAAAATCAGGATGGTAGATACCTTACAGGGTAGTTAGATTCAAAACATAGAGAATCCCTCTAGGCAAAAACCTTAAGTTACAAAAAAGATACACAGACAGAAATAGTTATTCTATTCAGCACAATTCTTTTCTCAGCCATTTAAAGAAATCATAATCTAACACGTACCTAGCTAGATTACTTACTAAAAGTTCTAAGGCTTCATTCCTGGTCTATCCCCAGCAAAGACAGAATATAGACAGACACACATACCCCCTTTGTTTCTCTCCCTCCTCCCAGCTTTTGAAAGTATCTTGTCTCCCCATTGGTCATTTTGGTCAGGTGCCAGCGAGGTTACCTTTAGCTTCTTAACCCTTTACAGGTGAGAGGAGATTTCCTCTGGCCAGGAGGGATTTTAAAGGGGTTTACCCTTCCCTTTATATTTATGACAGCCCCAAACCATCCACTCCCTCACACCAGTTCACTAGATCACCATGGTTCACAGATGAACTATGGCAGATGATGTACGCAGGTAGTAAGTTAGAATGCCAGTGGCTCAAAAGCCACTCTGAATCCCTCTGTCAGCAGCACAAACATCACTTACAGCCAGACTCTGGCATGGCAGCAAAGGAGGCAAAATGAGCCTCCTAATCCTTCACGATGAACACGGCAAAATTATGCCCAGCAGAACTGTTTTACCTAGAGAATCGGCTGATCAACTCAGACTGCATAACCCAGTTGCTAACCACTGTAAAAAGCTGTCGGCATACTTCACTGGTAAGATCAACAGATTACTTATGGAGCTAACTGGGAAGGAAAATTCCACCCTGACGACATTGTATTATCTGCCCCACCACCCCTGACTGAGCTTGGCCCCATCGCATATAAAGATGCTCAAGAAGCTGTGAAAAATATTAGAGCCACGATCTCTGAAACAGATCCTCTCCACACCTGGCAGGTAAAAGCCAGAGAAGAACTATGGCTGCTATGAATGGGAATAGTCAATGCCTCCTCCAGAGGAGCTGTACGGGAACTACAGCTGAACCTAGACTGGTTGTTTCTCTCAGCTAACGAACCCAGGCTCCTGATTCCCTGAAGACTCCAGCAGGCACAGTCTTAAACCCTGCAGCCTCCCTGGGACCTCGCGGCAGGCATGGAACACTATCAAGCACCCCTGGTTCTGCTTCCTTTCCTGCTCTCAGCTCCCTTCTTTCTCCCAGCCCTCACTCTGAATCCCTGCTTCTGCTCCTTGTCCCTGGTTCTGTTCCTGATTTTCTACACCTGACTCCTAGTCCCCACTCCTGGCTCCTGTGCCCACCACAGCTGATAGTCTGGCTCTAATGCCCGATTCCCAGCTCCAGCTTGCTCCATGGACTTGGTATTATTATTCTGAGTGCAACGTGGCTCCTGGTCTCTGGCTCTTGGCTCTGGCATGCCTCCTGGAATTGACCACATGGCCTCACTACCTCTGTTTTATCCATTAAGGCAGCCTCTTGCCCTGACCATTAGGCAAGGCCACCCACGGCCTGGTTGTTACAGTTTGAGCAGTTCAGGAACCAGGGCTGCTGGAGGTTATGATTGTGCCTACTGGAGTTTTCAGCCAATCAGGAGACTGGATTCATTAGCTGAATCAGCTGAGGGCAATGAGCAGGGTTTGAGTTCAGCTGTGGGTCCCTGAGAGAAGCACAGCTACTATCCTCCTTGGAAAAAACAGAACGGTTCAGTCAATCCTCAAGAAGCCAACACTTGACCCTGATAATATTTGCAACTGCCATCTTTAAGCTCCCATTTCTGGGCAAAATAATTGAGAAGTATAGTAACCACCCAGCTCCAACTCCAACAGCATGACATCAGCCAGCATCCTGGATTCGTCACAATCAGGGCTCAGATCAGGGCTCTGCAGGGATAGCTCTAGTTGCACTGAAAGATTTCTTATGGATACAGGTAAGATCTCCATGTCCTACTGCTGGACCTCTCTGCAGCCTTTGACACAGTTAACTGCAGGGATCCATGCTATTCCCACTTCTCTTCAATATCTACCTGAGACCACTGGGGGAGATAGTGAGCTGTTGTGGGTTCAACCGCCTACAGTATGCTGATAGCATTCAGCTGTATTCTTCATTCTCAAGTGATGCATCCTCCACCACTGCTAAAAGGCCAGCATGCCTACAAGCTGAACTCGGACAAGTCCAAAATGATGCTGGTCAGAAACAGGAAATGCTTCAAAGAGCTGGCCAAGACATTGGCTCTGCCTTCCTTTAAAGGCATATAGCCCCCATTTGTCAAAGTGGTGTGAAGTGCCAGGGTCCTGTCTGACTCCTCAATGAGCTTGGATGACCAGGTAGCATCACTTTCCAAACGTGCCTCTTTACTTCCAGCCCACTGGGAAACTTAATCTCTTCCTCACAGACAAGGACCTAGCTACAGTAATCCATCAGACTGGATTACTGTAACTCATTATATCTGAAGCTGAATGTGAAGATAATGCACAGGCTCAAGTTGGTACAGAATGCGATTGCCTGCCTTTTCCATTGCCCAAGGCACTGTAAGGATATCAGGACTGTACTCTATCTCTTCAATGGCTTCTAGTCAGCTTCTGGTGTCACTTCCAGGCCTTGGTCCTAATTTTCAAAGCAATTAATGAATTGAGCTCTAGCTACATAAGACTTTCACTCTATGAATCACTGAGGCAACTGCGCTCCTCAGAGACAAAGCAGACGACAAAGCTCACAACAAAGTACGTGAGACCTGGGTACAAAACATCTTCTCAAGAGAGGATCTGGCTATGGAGCACTCTTCCAAAGGAGATCAGGTGAATCCAGTGTCTGACCATCTTTAGGAAACTTTGCAAACTCTTCCTTTCTGAGAAAGCTGTTCCATTGTAAGAGGCACTGTCTCACAATTCAAACACCCATCTTATTCCCAACCTCCCTCAAGCAGAGTTCTGACCATGTAAAAGGAGAAGTGGTGGAGATTGGATGAAAGCCACTACAGACTTTGTAATTGCTATTGAATTTATATGGAAGGCACTCAGATACTATGTTGATGAGTAGCAGTATAAAACACTAAGATAGCACTTCCTGGGAGGAATGCAGATGAGTTTGATAAACAAAACATCACAAAGCAACAATTTGAAAACATAGTTTAGAATAATTCTGGTCACAGACTCCAATATCTAAGAATTTTTTTCTTAGATAACCTGTAACTTCCAAGATTCTGAACTATAATTTTAAAGATTAACCCAAAAGAAATGACAACAGAATTTTTTAAACAAGAGGAAAGAGCATAAGGAGGCAAATAATCTTAAAGTTAGATATCGTTGTGCTCTGACAATGTGTTATGGTATGTAAACTGTGATGCTGACAGACCAGGTGCCCTCTCGTGCCAAGGCCCATGGGCCGCACTGAACACTGACAAATGTATAGCTGGAAACCGGTCTGGCTCACCTGTGTGTTAGTATTTCTTAAAATAGGTATTAGATTTATAAAAATGTGTTTAGTGTTTAGATTTCATGAAAAGCTTGTGAATTGCTGTGTGCATTAATCTCATTTACGATATCTGTTTCCCATGTTATAAGGTGGTAATTAAGTGTTTGCTCTGTAACTATAAAAGTGTTTGCTCTAAACCTGTAGACCCCTACAGGAATGAGAGAAGCATTACCAAATGTGAAATACTTGCTTATGACAAAAGGTGTCATCTCCTCTCCTACAAAAGAAGGCCCATAGGCACCAAACAAGCCATTATGGAACATCAGTGGACAAAATACTTTGTTGATTGCTGCCCTCACACCCATGAAGAAGACACAAGCACTTGTCCCCTCAGCTTGAACTCTGGGAGGAAGAGATTCAAAATCCTTGTCAAGAAGAAATTGTTACCTCTATGCTGCTTGGACTCTGAGGGGCAAAGATTTCTAAGCAAGAGTTCTTCAGTTCCTTGCATATTACAGCAACTCTTATTACCTTTTGGAACCTAAAACTGTAGCTCATTTGTGTGTGCATATTCACTTGTTTTAACTTTTGTAAATCACTCTAATTTCTTTTTCCTAGTTAATAAATCTTTATTTATTATAGGATTGGCTATAAGCGTTGTTGACTTTGGTGAGAGATCTAGTGTGCAATTGACCTGGGGTAAGTGACTTGTCCTTTGAGACTGGGAGTAACCTGAATATTATTGTGGTTTTTGGTATAAGGGACCAGCTATCACAAAGGGAAGCTTGCCTTGGTGGCAGGATAGATCAGAGTACCCAAGAGGACTGTCTGTGACTCCATGTTAAGGCTGTTACAGGGCTTGAAGAGTTTGCACTTGATACTGGGTTGGTGAAATCTAAGTATAGAACACACAACCAGTTTGGGGTTTGTGCCCTGGTTTGTTACTGTCTGCCCTGAGGTTGGTATTCGTGTTTGAGTCACTCCAGACAGCTTGACATAAACATTTATTTCTAGTGTTCTATCAGGAGAGGGAGCATGTGGTTAAAGAGGTTTTAATCATCGCACTGGGATTGGGAAGTCCAGAGTATTAATTCTGATAGAGTTTTCTCTGTGACCTTGAACAACCCACTTGTTTGCTTCACTTTCCCTTCTGCAAAATAGAAGTAATACCTACTGCACTCATAGTGTGGTTATAGATATTGTTTGTAATCTGCTTTGAAAATTAAAAATGTTACAGAAGGTCTAAATATTACTGATCATTAAGTACTTGGAGACAAACTTTTTGTGTTCTGCAGGAGCCAGAGGAATTTGTGTGTGTTTATAATGTTGCTCAGTGGACCATAGGGTTTACTACAACAATATGTGACAGGTCCATGTGCTTCCATAGAGCCTATGCTATGGAGAGACACATAAACCAAGAAATTGAAAATATATCTATTCAGCATCCAGACCAGGATGGGACCAGGAACTCCATAGTGGGACCAGGGACTCTGTATTGTTATCTGAGCCTAAGTCTCTTAGCTCAGTGTGGGTGGAAGCTTTGGAGCTAGGTACACTTTAGGACACATACTGTTGTTGATATATTGGTCAAACCAGACAGTCTCTATGCAAAAGAACAAATGGACACACATCTGACATCAGGAATTACAACATGCAAAAACCAGTAGGAGAGCACTTCAACCTCCCTGGTCACTCAACAACAGACTTAAAAGTGGTAATTCTTCAACAAAAAAACTTCAAAAACAGACTCCAATGTGAAACTGCAGAACTGGAATTAATTTGCAAAATTAATTTGCAAACTGGACACCATCAAATTAGGCCTGAATAAAGACTGGGAGTGGATGGGTCATTACAAAACCTATTTTTCCATACTAATTTTAACCTACTGTTTATTCACACCTTCTTGTCAACTGTTTGAAATGTGCCACCCTTATTACCGTTACAAACATGATTTTTCCTCTCATGGTATTCTACTGTTAATTGAATTGTCTCTTTAGACTGACCCCCAACTTGGTAAGGCAACTTCCATTTTTTCAAGGTGTGTGTGTGTGTGTGTGTGTGTGTGTGTGTGTGTGTGTGTGTATAAAATATACCTGCTCCTGTACTTTCCACTCCATGCATCTAATGAAATGGGTTCTAACCCACAAAAGCTTATGCCCAAATAAATTTGTTAGTCTCTAAAGTGTTACAAGGACTCCTTGTTGTTGTTTTTTTAATTTTTATGTGTATATCCTTTGTATGTGACAGAACCTTTGTGTCACAGCTATGAATGCCAATCTCAGGTCAGACTGTTAGAAAACAGGGCAGACACCCCAAACTGGTAGCATATTTTATTATTAGATTTCACCAAACCGGTAACAAGTGTGCACTCCTGGATCACTATATTAGTCTTACCATGGAGCCAGACAGTCCCCCTTAGGCTCTCCAGCCCCTACTTTACCACCCAGACAGACTGGACTTTATGATGAAAGGTTATTAAAACTGAAGTTCACCACACATTAGGTTACTCCCAACCCCAAGGGGCTAGTCACTTATCCTAGGTCAGTGGATACTCTTGATCTCACCTAAAATAACACTGTAGCCAATTTTCTCCAGTAAACTAACTACAGATTTATTAGCTTAGTCCTGGTTTACACTGGGGGGGGGATCGATCTAAGTTACGCGACTTCAGCTACGTGAAGTCGACGTACTTAGACCTACTCACCGCAGTGTTTTCACTGCGGTGAGTCAACTGCTGCCGCTCCCCTGTTGACTCTGCCTGCGCCTCTCAGGAATCGATGGGAGAGCGCTCGGGGGTCGATTTATCATGTCTAGACTAGACATCCCCCGCTGGATCGATTGCTGCCCGCCGATCTGGAGGGTAGTATAGATATACCATAAGAAAAAGAAATGAGTGTTATTGAGAGGTTAAAGCTGGTAAAATACATTCCAGGTGAATCTTAAGTTTGTAGTCCAAATGTTATCAGAGAGGTAGTGTCTGCTCGTTCTCCAGAAGTCTCTGTTACCCAAAAAGGCTTTGGGGACCTCTGTCCACTTGCTCAGAATTCCACCCTGTCAGAATTCATCAGTCCAGAGATGTAAAGTCGCTCCCAGGGTTCCTTCTTATAGTTGAAAACAGTCTGGCAAGTGTTCTCAGCACAGCATGGGCTCTTGCTTTGTTGACTACCTGCAGACAAAGTTTGTGGATTTCCCATTGTTGAATGAAAAGACCCATGCTTTGAGGTTAATGTTTCATCGTTTACAGTTCTGAAGCTCCAATCCCGTTTAATGGGCAATTTAGAGATAATGCATTTAGATACAGCCATTCAAACAAATCTTTCATTAAGTATCAGGGAGTTTTATATATTTAGTGAACTCACATCTAAACAGAACAGGAGTACTTGTGGCACCTTAGAGACTAACCAATTTATTTGAGCATAAGCTTTCGTGAGCTACAGCTCACTTTGAAGTGAGCTGTAGCTCACGAAAGCTTATGCTCAAATAAATTGGTTAGTCTCTAAGGTGCCACAAGTACTCCTGTTCTTTATGCGGATACAGACTAACACGGCTGTTACTCTGAAACCTCACATCTAAATGCTAATACATCTGTTTGATCTAGGGTTAACTAAGTACAAGGAAATACATAATGTAATGGGGTAGCAGTCAACAGGTTTATAGGTAAGTGAAGACAATGTCATTAACATTTCATTAATTTTCATGAATTTTAGAGCAAATGTAAAGTGTAAATGTAAAATGCTATGACCTCTTTAGCATTTCTTTGATATACACATATCTGTGTATTGCCCTGTTCGTCTAGCCTGAGCTGGCAAGCCGTTATAGCATCACACCCTTGATTTTAATTTATAGAGAGAATTGTAATTTGGTGGGAAGGAAAGGAATTGGTTGTGCTGGGTTTGTGTTGCCTAATTCTGTGTCTGTTAAGGACAGAAGCCTGAAGAAGTAGGTCATTTTATGTTTGACTGTATGAATGGGGTTTTTGTTTCAATGCATTTTAAAATATATTTGAAAAAAATTGAAATAATTCATATTAAATAAAAATAAATAAAAGTTTGAAAAAATTGATATCTAATTCTCTAGTGAAAAATTTGAAATTTGGAAATATTTTGCACAGTCTTTTCTTGCAATATCATATTGTGTTCACTTTCATGTTATCAATTTGCATTTCAGTGGGTGGAAAATACTGATCAGCCTTCCTATATTTTTTTCAAATATTTTTCTTAAATCAGGATGGCCAGTGTCTGACCTGAAGGAAATGTGGAGCCTTGGCTGGCTTCTGTTGCTACCCAGCCAAGGTATTCAACATTAAATGATGGGTGACCATCAAGAGGTTTGGTCTGTATAATTATCAAGAAATTCAGAGCTGATTGAAACTTTTATCTAGAAATACATCTGGATGTATTATTGCAGGGATGGAGGGGAAAACCACCTTTTTCATATAACTTTAAATATATTTTAATCAAAAATACCCCATGAACAACCTTTCTCAAGGACTTCACCATTTTTCACTACAAGTGATGACCCAGCATAGGACATGCAGAGCATTGGGAAAATTAAATAAATAAAGTTAACCTTTTTCAAATGACAAGAAATGTTCAGGGTTGGTTCAGATTTGGTTCCGTTCAAACTAGTTCACCCAGCCCTAGTTAACATGGCGATGGAAATATTCTTATGTGACACTTGGCACATCTACTACTGTAGTTGGCAAGTGTGCAATGTCTGTTTTCAATTTACTTCTGTTGTTCCCTTGAGTTAATCCCCGTAAAGACAGGCGACAAAGCTTATGCTCAAATAAATTTGTTAGTCTCTGCGGTGCCACAGGTACTCCTGTTCTTTATGCGGATACAGACTAACACGGCTGCTACTCTGAAACCTAGCAGAATTCATAGGTTCTTATGCAAAAAGAATTTAGGAAATAAAGTTGTATGTATTAAAAGGACAGGAAAAGCAAAACATCAGCAGTTGTGGTCTAGACATCCATTTGTAATGCCATGTCCATATGCCAAAAATGTATAGTAGTGTAGTACATGCAGTATGTCAGTAGGAGGCAAATTATCTAACAAATGTAGTTATTTGTTCGTGAATAATTTAAGAGATCCTGGCTTCTGAATATATATTCATTGTTGCTAAGTATTTGTTTGATAGTTTGGATGAACACCTTTTGAACCTATAGGTCGCTTGTTGACTATTCAATTCAACTATTCACTGATCATTAACTGCAGTGTGTGATTAGCAAGCTAAACCATATGCTGCCTGTGCTCCCTGTTGGATGACGGAAACGTCTTCAACCAAAGAATAACAGATGATAAAAAGTGAATGACTCTTCCTGTTTGCCTGCATCAAAGAAGAGCCACTCCTCTAATACTCGTTTGTGCAGATGTTCTTGAATAACAAAAATGTGGTTAGAATTTGTGGATGCTACTTTTGTAGTATTCAGGCAGCTCTAGGCAAGGATTGAACAAGCATGGAGGCTGGACTACTTTTGGCCTTTTTAAAAATAGGATTCTGGTGTGTTGGTTATGTGCATGATGGGGAAGCCTATTGCCAGTGTTGTAACCTGTTCTGTAGATGGAGGACTGCAGTTGCTAAGTCTGTGACCTTTCATGAATACTAAACCGGGCATAATCATGACGGAAGGTAGGAAGGAATGGTTTAGGCAGAATATTAGGAAGAGGCTTTTTTCTTTCAGCGGATTCTTGGATTTGTCCCAAACCACCTTGAAAATAAGGGGTCCTAATTTTCAAGGTGCTAAGGACCCTTGGCTCCCTTTTATTTTAATGGGAATTTGAGTACCCTAGCTCTTCTGAAAATAGGTCCTAAAGACCTGAAAAACTGTTACTATATTCCTTTTTTTAATAGCTGATAAGTTAAGAGGTGATATCCTAGCTCTGATGAAGCCAAGGGCAAAGCTCCTGTTAGTTTAAATGGATTCAGGATTTCACCAAAGACATTTTCAGAATAATGAAGCAGGCATTGCCATTGGATACAAGGTCCAGAATAATGTATCAATAGCTGGCAGGGTGGATAAAAATCATTCATTTTTAAAAAATAAATAAAATGTTTTTTTTTCATTTAAATCGGATTTTTTTGATAAAATGCTTTTTGAGGAAAAAAACCTATCTAAAAATAGTTTTAATTAAGATACATTATAGCTCAAAGATATCTCATCATGGAATAGGGATTATAAATTCTAATTCTATAGTAGGAGACAATATATTCATGTAAAGTTTAAGAAAAGTTTTGTAAATGAGTTCCAATAGTTCATGGATTAGGGACCCAATCTTATGGAGTTCCAGGGGTTTCTGTATAGATTATTTAGGTTAATCTTTCTATCTACCCAATGGGACTCAGTGCTCAGTCTAGAAGAGACCATCAGAGATGCTTAGTTTCTCAGTTCTCAAACTGTGGATTTGTGTCTCCAGAGATAACATGCTTATTAACAGCAAAAATGTTTTTAAATAAATAAGTATAGAGGTGAGAAATAACAGACCTCCACCCTATTGTGTCTCTGCAAATTTGTGTACACAGAGTCAGTCCCTTACCTCTCTCTAAAAGTGCAAAGTTTCAAAAAGTTCAATGAATAGAAGATTGTTGGGGGCAGAATAGATCTGGACAAGTAAAACTCTGGAGATAAATCTGAGAAAGGAGGGACAGGCAGTAGAAACAAAAATTAAACTGTTTGAGCAACATATTCCAGAAGTCTTGAGGTCTTTCTGAGTGCAGCCTTCATTGATTTGAGATCTACCATACTGTTCTCTTGCTAGAAGGGAAAACCTATAATGGCAGCAGGCCATAAAAGAGACCCCACCAACATAATGCTGTCCACACCGGCACTTCTATCGGTATAACTAACGCTCTCCCACCGCGGTCAAAAGAGGTAATAATGTAATATTTGGTATCCTGTGTAGTGTAGCAGTAGTGTAGCAAGAAATTTTATCATGAGGATCAATTGCTTTTCCCTTTTTCTTTTCCCAAAGTTGCAGAATAAAAAATAGTCTGGAAATCTTTCACTTCTTTTTTGTGAGTCATAGGACAAATAAGTGCGTTTAGTAGGTTACAGATTGTTGTAATAAACCATAAATCCAGCATCTTTATTAAGGCTATGATTTTAGTGTCTAGCAAAATTATGAATTTAATTTTGGGGTTCTTTCTGCCGCCCGCGCTGCCAGTCTGGGGTCCCAGCCGCTGGCCCCCCCATCCTGCTGGACGGAACCCCGCCGGCAGAGGGCTGAGCGGGGCCGGCGGCTGGGACCCCGGCTGACAGCAGAGTGCCACTAAAAATCAGCTCGCGTGCCTTTGGCATGCCTGCCACAGGTTGCCGACCCCCGGTAGTGACTTAGTGACATTTATTCCTTTCATTATTCAAATAACAATACCTCTCGCTATCTTTAGATATTTGAAAGAAGGTTTAAAGCTACTCTAAATATATTATAGATTGTCATCTACATGTTAGCTGCATTACTTTGTGTATTTGGGGGGGTGTTCTTTATTGTTTTGTTTTTGTAAGGATACACAACTTGTTGATATTTTGCCATGTTCCATTCAAGCACATTAGAGCAAAATATTTGCCTAAACCAATCATTATTTGAATCTGTTTACACAGCTATCCCAAGACAGGAGCACAGATAAAACATCTGCACCAGGAAACATCTGAACTGTTTTTTGTTGTTGTTGTTAGGTTTTTTTGTTTGTTTGTTTGTTTTTTGAGTGAGTGGGCAGAAATATATCTTAATTTAATGGTAAATTTGATGTTTTTCTTAAAACCCCAGCTCCTGGAATCGGGAGACTTCAGGAGAATTTCAGCCTTTATTTAAAAAAATAAATAAAAAGTTTCTAGCTTCAATAGTGGTAGAGAAGAGCTGGAATACCTGAAGCAAACACATCCTAACGCCTCTCAAACCAAAGCAAATAAAAAGAATCCAACATTTCATGTTTTAAAAAATCATGAGGTTTTTTTAAAAAAAAAAAAAAAACACTTGAGGTTGGCAGTGCTGATAACCTATTTTTGTTTGTCATCTCTTTAGTTAGAATTAAGTGTAATTTCTTGGGTAATCATTTTTGGAGCAAAATAATGATGTTGGTCTCAAAATATTCTACTTTGCATGTTAGTTCTTAAATGTGCCATGCAGTCTTTTAGTCATTGAAGCTGAACAATAAACTGTGTCCAATTTTTCCTATGAGACATAATAAATGAAAGAAGAGAGTGACAAATATGCAGTAGTTCTATTTTTAATATTTGTTCTGTGTACTGTAAGGTGGATTGTAGATGTGTTTGGGCACAGTTGTAACTCAACACCATGCTGCTGGTATATATTTAGTAGTTATACTATTTGCGTATGAGTATAGCCCTATGCTGGAGTTCAGTGTATTATTTATTTATTTATTTGTATAGTGTACACTATATATTCACAGAATTATAGAAATTAGCGAAGGAAAAGACCTGTCAATTTTTGTCAGTCTATTGTTTTGCTTGTGTATTATTTTATTAGGCACCTAAAAAGTGGCTTGATTTTTCAAAGGTGTTGAGCTACAATAGCTTCTGTTTACTTAAGAGAGATCTGTGGGTGCTTAGTAATTCTGAAGCCAATCAATCAGGCTAGCCAGGCACTGAAGGCAATGACACCATAAAGCATCCCAGGAGCATGCTCCATTGCAAAATGTTTACCGATATCAACTGAACTGATGAATGGTGCCAGTTCTGATTAAAAGTCCGCCATGTAAAATCAATAAAGTAATTTTCTGTATTTCTCATGATCCCTAGCCGGATTAAAGTAAAGTACTTTTTAGGCTACATGTCTGATTAGCTCCACCAGGGACGTGCATTATTTACCATTTAGGAGCTCCCTTATTGACTCCACTATAATTACGCATGTCTTTTGATCATTATAGACTGAATTACTGTAATATGCTTTCCTTGAGGTTACATTTCATCACTTGAAATTTCAGCTGGTACAAAATATGGCCGTTCATTAATTTACGGGCTTGATCCTGCTCGCATTGAAATCAATGGGTGCTAACAGCTCCTAGATTTGTGTCTAGTGACAAGATGTGCTCAGCTACAGGATAGAGAAAGGCCTTGTAGTGGTGCTTCTGAGCCATGTTATCGTGAAAGACTGAAGTGCAGCTCCCAGTTAAAGTGTCTGACAGATTCTGTTGGGAAAATTGTATTTCTTAGGGCCAGATAATGACAGCTTGGTGGAAAACTAGTTGACTTTTTTTAATATAGACACATGCACATCACAAACTGAAGTCAGGCTTCGTCTGCACTAGGAACGTACGTCAGTATAACTGCTCAGGGCATGAGCAACTTAATGTAGTTATACTGACCTAACCCCCCGGTGTAGACAGCACTATGTTGATGGGAGAGCTTCTCCTGTCGACATAGCTACCACTTCTCAGAGAGGTGGATTACCTACACAGTTGGGAGGAGTTCTCCTATCGGCATAGGTAGTGTCTTCAGTAAGCTCTACAGCGGTACAGCTTTGCCATTGCAGTGCAGTGCTGTAAGTGTAGACAAGCCCTCAGTCTTTGGTCTGGGCTTGAGCTAATAGTTGTCTCTTAAAGATGTAGAAAGGCTAGAGGAATGTGGTGGAAGGAACAGAAGAACATCTAGCATCTTTCCCTCAACACATACTGATGTTAACTGGAACTGACCGGTATGCTCTATGTATTTACAGAAAGCTATGGGTAATCCATTTCGGGGAATAATGTTACAACTCTTTATAATACTATCTTTATTATTGTTGTTTCTATTAAAGGAGACTACCCCTAACTCATTTCCCTCATTCCATTGTACTGCTTTTTGAGGACGTATGAATCTTTTCATTGTAACTATCATAATTTTTCTATTTGTTCAAAATGCTTATTTTATAATATCTTGGACTGGTTGAATGTAGCTTTTAGTGTTATAATAGGCCTGATGTAGTGCAAGTGTGACCAGTGTCATCAGAATATATTTTCCAGGAAAATAAAAGCACTAGAAAAAAAATGATTAACTTAAAAATGTAGTAGCATATTAGTTTTTTTAATTGCTATATAGATGACTTTAGGATTTATTCTTTTTTTAAAAATAAATTTTAAAACAAAAGTGGAAAATAATAGGTAAATGAAAGATTACTTAAATTAGTTTAATAAATATCTGTGTATCTGTCTAAGCATTTTATACTGGCACCCATTTTTGTAATAACTGAATGCTTTCCACATAACATCAAATAGCAACAGCGAAGTCTCTAGTGGAATTCGTGGGAGTAATGTCACACTCCTCGTGATCAAAACAAAACTCTCCTTGGGGCTGTCATGTTTAAAAGATTTTATTAATTTCCCTTTTTGTTTGTTTTTGTTTTGGTAGGGGCTTACAGCTGGAAGGGGTGTCTAGTGATGTGAGTGTTATTCTTATGATAGAAAGGCTTTTTTAAAGAGGCAAGTTCTTCTTTGCTCGTGTCCATTCCATGTTAGATGTGCGTGTGCCGTGTGCACCGTTGCTGGAGATTTTTTCCCTTAGTGGTATCCGTTGGGCCAGCTCTAGCACCCTCTGGAGGCACACGATCATGTGCTGGTATAAGGGGCACTGCTGGGCAAACCCTCTCTGAGTTCCTTCTTACCTTTTTGCTTCTGCAAGGTTTACTTCCCAGTGGTTTTTGGATTCTAGCTCTTTGTTCTTACTTACCATAGTTTAGTGTATATAGCTTTTGTAATTCGTATTAGTGTGCATAATTAGTATAAATAGATTAGTTTCTGTTGTTGAGGGACTCCTCCACTCCAGGGGCTGGGCATGCCCCAGTTCCTGGTCTTCAAACCTTATGCCTCCTGTGGCAAACCTATGCCTGTGAGTGTACCAATTGACGTTATTTTTGTATTTAAGCTTAGGCCTTAATGTAGGTTGTCTTTTTCAAATTTATTTGAAATACGTTTATTAAACCCCCCCAACAAACCTGTGTTTAATTTAAATTTTTTAAAAATCTGATTTTTCTTTTAAATCAATGTTTATCCATCCTGTCCGTTAGCATATACTCAGGTCACATTTTCAAGCTTTCTTCTCTACAGCCATAGGGAGTAGAATCTTACTTTTTTTTCTTTTCTTTTCTTTTTTTTTTAAATAAAGCCGAGATTCTCATGAAATAACATGTTTCAGAGTAGATGAAGTGGGCTGTAGCTCACGAAAGCTTATGCTCAAATAAATTTGTTAGTCTCTAAGGTGCCACAAGTCCTCCTTTTCTTTTTATGAAATAACATGACTCCAAGAGCTGGGAATTTAAGAAAAATACCAACTATTGTGAGAGTCACAACACTATTATGAGAATCGGCACTACTGTTGGTGGTCAGAATCAGTTGTAAGATCTATAGCTACAAGTACTAGTTACGCGCTGGGATAACAACTATACAGAAAACTAGTGCCTTGGCTGCAGTTATTATCATTACTTGTAATTGTTACCTGTGCTACATCTCTCCCAAAACTCAAGGTAATGGGCGGGCTGGAGTCAGGAGCTGGCATTGTTATACCAATAAAATAAAAACCAGCAGGATCTTATTAAAGGGGAAAAGGCAAAATGCCACATTTATTGTGAATACAGAAAGAATCATAGTAAACAGTTAGTTATAGCTATAACATTCCATTCAATTTCATATTTATTCACACATACACACACACACACACACGTTCTGCAAGGTTGTTATCATAGTTACCAGCCTTAGAGTTGCTCATGCCAAGCCACTGGCCAGGTGGCCTGGACATGAGGAGGGAGCAGGGCCTTGTCAGATGCTCATCTGATGCTCCTGGAAGTTGGTTTGCAGAATCAGACCCCCCCAAAGTTCTCACTTTCTAGAGTCCATTTTTATAGGAATTTCTTCCTATGCCAGTCTATGGGAATTGCTTCATCATGCTGTTGCTGAATCAATCAGCAGATGGCACATTCCTGACGGCCCCGTGCTGCTAGATGTTATCTTGTTCTTTGGTTCTCCCATTCTTGAGGCTGTTGGGTGGATTCCAGTCTGCCCTCCGGGGGTCCTCTGGTTATTTCCACTTGACGCCTTCTTCAGCCGATGGACACTGGATTCTTAGGCTGGCACCTCCCTGATCATTCAGTTATTATCCATACCAAGCATCCATCCACTCTATCTCTATTTTAATCACAATTGTTAACAAAGCGAGATGAATACAACAAAAGGGCGGGGAGTCTCTGGGTGCTGTTTCTGTTGTTACAGAGTATTGTTTTGAGTCTCTCTCTGTGTGAGTAGTTGTTGTTACAAAGAATTGCTTTGAGAACAGACTCTGTCTTAGAATGTACTAACACAATTAGCAGCTTGCAAGTTTCACACATAGAGAGAGAGAAACAGTGCCAAAAACCAAGAGACCTCTTAATTAGTAATACCCTGGAATTTAAACTATGGGGAATCAAACTCATTTGTGATTTTAATACAGAACTTCTTTTAATATGATCCAACAGCATGGCTGGAGCATTGTGCTCTGGCAATGCCCAGTTGGCAGGTTGTCCCTTTGGAATTGTGGTAGCCAGGATGCAGTCTCTGCACTTCAGGTATTGCCAGACTTGTTTCACTATGAGAATTTCAATACTTGTTTTTGCTAAAAAGGGAGGCCGTAATAGGGCAATAATTAGTGAGATTATCAGCATCAAGCAGTGGTTTCTTGAGAACAGGTGTTAACAGTTGCTTCTGTAGGGGATACATTACTCCTTCCTGTTCTGAAGAGAGGCTTTGACGGTTTCCTCCAATGGACGTAATGCCCCGTCATTCATTCGCACTAGCCATGGAGGACATGGATCCAAAATGCAATATATTATTTGCATATTATATGATGCATTATGAATTTGAAAAATATAACTTTGTTTCAATAAATTATATTCTGGTATGCCAAATGCAGCATCTATGTCCTACCTGCACACATTGTCTAAATTCTCTCATCAGGAAGGTGATTTTGATTTCATAGCATTGTTTCCACAAAAACAATTGACACAGGCACAAAACCCACAGTTCTCGAGTTTTTAGACTTGTTTCTCTGAAAGTTAGTATGCGTATCCATAATCAAATTCTCTAAATTTCCCTTGGTTATATACCACTTACATTTTTTAAATGTGGTGTTGAATTATTGTAAGAAAAAAAATTGTAGTTTTTGATGTATATTCAAAGCACTGTGTACTCTACATCAAGCCCTCTTGGTTTCTATAAGTATGTCTGTACTGCAGCTGGGAGGTGTAATTCCCAGCTCAGGTAAATGTACACATGCTAGGTATGCTCGAGCTGCGTGCTAAAAAGAGCAGCGTGGACTCAGTGGGATGGACAGCAGTTCAGGCGAGCCACCTGGAGTACATACCTAAGATCTCAGGTGGGAATATACTCGGATAGCCAGCCTGAGCTGCCACCCATGCCACTGCAGTCACACAGCTATTTTTAGCTTGCTAGCTCGAGCACAGCTAGCATGTCTTCATCTACCGGAGCAGGGAATTATGCCACCCAGCTGCAGTACAGACATATAGTCTGTGACATTCTGATATTGAATTTTTCAGCAAACTGGGAACTCTGTGGAAGCTTTGAGAGGACCAGTTGAATTGGTTGGAAAGTACACCAAGATGTGGTTGGGAGGCACCCAGTCTGGTTTGGGTTGTGGGGACAGTGGATTCTTTTCCCTACAGCCCCCCCATGATTTTTGAAGGAAGTCAACAACTAAGGAATGGTGAAAGGGGTTGGTCTTAGGAGGTGCCTCAGTGCCTTGGTAAATGTTTGGGGTCACTTGTGCATTAGTATAAATTGGCTACTGCCCTGGTGGCTGGCTGGCTGCTCTGGTGTGGTTTGCCAAAGTGACCCCTTGAGATTTCTTGCTATAATGGCATAGGGGTAGGCAAATGGGACTTGCTTTCCCTCAGATTCAGCATTTTCCTTTCTGGCAAAAGTAGTAACATGATGATGATATTTTAGCCATTTACTACTGTATATACTAAGTGTGTGTGTCTCTGTCTCTTCCCAGGCTGAGGGGTAAATTTACTTTTAAATAGACCAAACACTGTACTGAATATATGGATTTTTGTCTGTTGTCCAAATTTAATTCCATTTTTTTAATTTTAAATTCTGTAAAATAAGAATCTGCTTGGAAGTGAGTTTTGGTTTTTAGCTATTATTCCCCCTGCCCCTCATTACAGATGTTGCAGTCGTGGACATGAGTGATGTTTCCAGACAACCATCACTCTTCTACCACCTTGGAGTGCGTGAAAGCTTTGACATGGCCAATAATGTTATACTCTACCATGATACTGATGCTGACACTGCTCTGTCACTTAAGGTAAGGTCCTCACTTCAAAATCCATTTTAATACAGATGTATCTTTTAATTGTTTTGCAAATGTAGAGCCTGATTCTGCAAACACTTGTGCATCTTGGAAGCTTTACCCCTGTGCATAGCCGTGTTGACTACTCAACAAAATGGGAGTATTTGTGTTTCTAAAATGACATGCAGGCACGTTTATAGGCCCATAATATGGTAATTGTTTTTCTTCAGACTGCTAGACATGGAAACAAGTGTGTAGTTCTGATTTTTATTAGTTCAGTCACAAGTAAGGTTTGTTTCTTTCTCTTGACTATTGTAAGTACACTGTAAAAAGATTTTAGGATTTTTGTTTAATAATGACACATTTCATTTGATTTAGGCCCATATTTTAACATACTTTTATTATTAATCAGCGTACTCATCTCCATTACTATAGGTTTGCTTTGTATTTCCTAGAGGCTGAGTGGGTGAAACTATGTGCACACACAGTCATCATAAAAATTCATCTGCTGTTGCTGTGGGGTGGAGATAAGAAAGATGTAATCACAAAAGCTTTTTATAAGCTTGTCATTTAATTTTATATTAGGGCAATAAATGTTATTACACTTTTAAGTACTCTGTCTGGCCATGGATAGACTGCCTCTATTCTGCTGAAACGGACAGAATGAGTTATGATTTGTGTCCAGAGCAGACATCCTCTTCTGTGCAGCAGATTATCCCTACCTTCTTATCCCTACCTTCACATCCTGTAGTTCTTTGCTGTCCCCACTGGTAAAACCTTTGTCATAGAGTTTCAGACCAGAAGAGACTACTAGACCATCTACTCTGACCTTCTGTATATCACAGGCCACCAGCCCCACCCAGCACCCACACACTAAACCCAACAATGGAAATGAGACCAAAGTAAATGAGATCCATAGAAGTCTGGACTAATATTTCCCACAGGCGAATATTCTACCCAATGGGATGACCTGGTGTCCAGAAAGCTAACCAGCCACCAGGTCAACCCAGTACATGTTCCGGAACCTTACCCATCTCATGGTTAGAAACCTTCTGCTAATTTCCAGTCTGAATTTATTCATGGCCAGTTTATATCTCTTCTTGTTCCAGCACTGTCCTTTAGCTTAAATGGCTCTTTGTTCTCCTTGATATTTACCCCTCTAATGTATCTACAGAGAGCATTCATAATCCCCTCTCAACCATTTTTTGTGTGTGAGAGAGAGAGAGACTAAACAAACCAAGCTCTTCCAGTGTCCTCTGGTAAGATAGGCTCTCCATTCTCCTGATCTTCCTAATAGCTCTTCTCTGTACCTGTTCCAGTTTAAACTCATCTTTCTTGAACTTTGGTATGTAAATCAGCTTCTGTAAGAGATGACTGGAGGCTAGCTAATGTGACACCAATTTTTTAAAAAGACTCCAGAGGCAATCCTGGAAATTACAGGCTAGTAAGCTTAACTTCAGTACCAGGAAAATTTCTTGAAACTACTATAAAGAACAGAATTACCAGACACATAAACGAATACACTTTGTTGAGGAAGAGTCAGCACAGCTTTTGTAAAGAGAAATCATGTCTCACCAATCTTAGAATTCTTTGAGGGGATCAACAAACATTTGGACAAAGGTGGTCTAGTGAATAGAGTGTTCTGGGATTTTCAGAAAGTCTTTAACAAGGGGTCTCACCAAAGGCTCTTAAGCAAAGAAAGCAGTCATGGGATAAAAGGGAGGGTCCTCTCGTGGATCTGTAACTGTTTAAAAAACAGGAAACAACAGGTAGGAATAAATGGTCAGTTTTCAGAATGGAGAGAGGTAAATAGTGGTGTCCCCCAGACTGGGACCAGTCCTATTCAACATATTCATAAAAGATCTGGAAAAAGGGTTAAACAGTGAGGTGGCAAAATTTGCAGATGATACAAACCGACTCAAGATAGTTAAGTCCCAAGTAGACTGTGAAGAGTTACAAAGGGATCTCACAAAAGCGGGTGACTGGGCAACAAAATGGCAGATGAAATTCAGTGTTGATAAATGCAAAGTAATGCACATTGGAAAACATAGTCCCAATTATACAAATAAAATGATGGGTCTAAATTAGCTGTTACCACTCAAGAAACAGATCTTGCAGTCATTATGGATAGTTCTATGAAATCATCTGCTCTATGTCCAGAGGCAGTCATAAAAGCTAACAATGTAGGAACCATTAGGAAAAGGATAGATAATAAGACAGAAAATATCATAATGCCACTATATAAATCCATGGTATACCCACATCTTGAGTACTGTGTGCAGTTCTGGTCACCACATCTCAAAAAAGTTATATTAGAAATGAAAAATATACAGAGAAGGGCAACCAAAATGATTAGAGGTGTGGAACAGCCTCCATATGAGGAGAGATTAATAAGACTGGGACTATTCAGCTTGAAAAAGAGATGACTAAGTGGGGATATTATAGAGGTCTATAAAAGCGTGAGTAGTGTGGAGAAAGTAAATAAGGAAGTGTTATTTACCCCTTCACATAACACAGGAACCAGGGGTCACCTAATTAAATTAATAGGCAGCAGGTTTAAAACAAAGAAAAGGAAGTACTGCTTCAGACAACACAGTCAGCCTGTGGAACTCCTTGCTAGGGAATGTTGTGAAGGATAAAAATATAACTGGGTTCAAAAAAGACATAGGCCAGGTCTACACTATATACTTACTTCAGTATAACTACATCACTCACAGGTGTGAAAAATCCAAATCCCTGGGCAATGTAGTTATACCGACTTTAATCCCTGATGTAGACAGAGCCAACATAGTGACTGCCTCTTGTGGAGATGGAATTATTAAGCCATTGTGAAAGCTCTCCCCCATTGGCTTAGGGTATCTTCAGCAGAAGCACTGCAGTGATGCAGCTGCACTGATGCAAGTTTGTCGTGTAGACCTGCCCTCAGATAAATTTGTGGAGGATAGGTCCATCAATGGCTGTTAGCCAAGATGATCAGAGATGCAACCCCATGCTTTGGGGTCCTAAGTCTCTAACTGCCAGAAGCTGAGACTGGATGACAGGGGATGGATCTCTTGATAATTGCCCTGTTCTTCTCATTCCCTCTGAAGCATTTGGCATTGGCCACTGTCAGAAGACAGGATCCTTTCCTTAGATGGACCATTGGACTGACCCACTGTAGCTGTTCTTATGGTGACCAGAATTGAATACAATACTCCAGAAGATGTCTTATCAATGCCTTGTATGATGGCATCAGTACTTCCATGCCTTGGTCTTCTCCTGTCTTGATTACTATAACCTCCTCTTCACCTGGTCTGCTTTTCACTTCTTCCCACTCCACTACTGTGCAAAAAGCCATTGCTACATTCTACTTATTGTCGTGACATTCTAACCATGTTGAGCACCTAACATTAGGTTCTTCATTATCTTTTTGTCTCTTCTCAAATGAAATTCTGTCTCATTGTCCTCTTCTTCCCCTCCCAACTCAGACTCAAAACCTTTCCCAGTCCTCCTTTCATCTTTTTTTCTACACTCTCAAGCCATCTCTTCCACTTGTCCATCAAGCATGCTTTTTCTTTCCTTTTGGTCCCTCCTTGAAAATGACTTCCTCTAGAAAGCCTTCCTTGGTTCTCCTCATGGCAGCTTCCCTCATCTGAGCTGTTATGCTATTTCTTACTGAGGCAGGAAATATGACTTAGTCTGTAAATCAATATGTACATTGATAGGGCTATGCAAAGTATTTTTATTGAAAATAATAATCCAGGCAAATGTTCCTAAACTTTTCCTTGATCTCTTTGTTTTGCAGGACATGGTATCTCAGAAAAACACAGTAAGTACTCTGGAACCTGACAGTAAGTATTAAATCCTGATTTTTTTAACATAATGTGAGGATGCCGCAAATGATTTAATTTGAAGTGACGAACATGAAAAATGCCACTCAGTATTGCATAAGTGGGTCTGCCAAGTCATGCAGTAGTTGCTATAATGTAATCAAGAAGGCCACTTTGTTTAGGTGCAGTGTAAATTACTGTAAATCATGCTGACTTCCTCTCCAAAGTATGTTGTTGGTGACAGTTTCAGAAAGTAGATTGTCTTTGTGACTGCCGGGAAGATGTACAAAATAGACTTTGACTACATGACCCTGGAGGTCTGGTGAAAAAGCTTCAGAGAGATTTTAACGATGATTATATACTGTGGATGGACAACCAAGACAGCACATTTAAAGTTTTTTTTTTTATTTGTTTGTTTTTTGCTGGGGTGCATTTCAAATTCCAGGAAACATATAGAGAGAGATTCATGGTTCTTACAAAAGACTTGTGGATGCAAAAGCTTGGTTCTCAAAACAAAGTTATTAGTATTACATATTCTTGATTCCAACTAAAACTAAACAGACCAGAAAACCCAGTCCAATATAAAACATATTTTTGGATGTTTTAGTTCTATTGCGTTATATAAATGTAGACTAATATTAAAGGATGATTTAGCTCAGGGGTCGGCAACCTATGGCACGTGTGCCGATTTTTAATGGCACTCTGCTGCCTGCCGGGGTCCCAGCCGCTGGGCCCGCTCAGCCCGCTGTCGAACCCAGGCTGGCAGTGGGCTGAGCAGGGCTGGCGGCTGGGACCCCGGCAGGCAGCAGCGTGCCATTAAAAATCCTGCCCACCCCAGCCTGCTCTTCTCCGTTCCCGGCGGGGGCAGGGTGAAGAAGCTTGGTCCTGCTGGCTGCTGCTGCAGGGCAGGCAAGCTTCCCCCTCCCCCGCCTCTTCCCTCAGGGTGCTGGGTTCCTGTCCCTCCTACTTTCCCTCCCTGCCACCAGTCAGCTGATGGCCCTTGCACGGGAGGGGGAGAAGCGGAGCCACAGCGCGCTTGCTGCTCTGGGGAGGAGGCGGAGAAGAGGTGGGGAAGGGGGGTGGAATCGGGGCATATCCCCTCCACCCCCCTGCCGTGAGCCGCTCTGGGCAGGGGGCTGGGAGCACCTCCCCCCAACCCTAGCCCACACCCTCTGCCCTCACCCCTGCATCCCCCACAACCCCAGCCCTGACTCCAGCACCCCCCCACACATACTCAGCCCTCCCATGCCCTGACTCCTGCACCCCTTCACATGCCCCCAGCCCCCTGCCCTGACTCCTGCACCCCCACACATACCCAGCCCCCCCATGCCCTGAGTCTTGCACCCCCCACATTCCCACCCCCACCCTGAGCACCAAAACGGGAGCTCCTGCACCCACCCCCCATTCCCATCTGCACCCTCGCACCAAATGGGAGCTGCCCAGGTAAGCACTCCACACCCAAACCTCCTGCCTCAGCCCCCTCCCTCATTCTAGCTCCTGGCCAGACCCTACACCCCAACCCCCAGCCTGCTCCTTCACCCGCAGCCCTGAGCTTAGTGCACTCCCACCCTCAGCTCAGTGCAGAGAAGAGGAAGAGAATGGGCTAGAACCAGGGAGAAGGTAGGTACCCACTCTATGTGGGCAGGGCCAGGATCCCAGATTGGCAGCGGGCTGAGCAGGGCCGGCAGCCGGGACTCTGGCTGGCAGGAGCCGGCGGATGGAACTCCAGACCAGCAGCGGGCTGAGCCGCTCAGCCCACTGCCGGTCTGGGGTCCCGGCTGCCAGCCCCTTGCCAGCTGGGGTCCCGGCCGCAGGTCCCACTCAGCCCGCTGCCGGCCGAGGTGAACGGAACCCCAGGCTGGCAGCGGGCTGAGCGGGCCGGCGGCGTAAGATCAGCATTTTAATTTAATTTTAAGTGAAGCTTCTTAAACATTTTGAAAACCTTGTTTACATACGACAAGTGTTTGGTTATGTAATATATAGACCTATAGCGAGACACCTTCTAAAAAACGTTAAAATGTATTACTGGCACGCAAAACCTTAAATTAAAGTGAATAAATGAAGACTCAGCACACCACTTCTGAAAGGTTGCCGACCCCTGGTTTAGTTCCTTCAGCAGTTCCATAGCTGCTTATATTTCAGAGCATATAAAAGTGGCCATTCCCAATTTAATACCGTACTTTCTAAAGATGAGACCTGATTGTTAATTTGTACAGAGCTGAAACCTTGCTTTATCACTTTTTGTTTCCATTTGCGCACACACCCAAAGCTTCTATTCTATTTTGCATCTACAGAGCAAGAATAAAGACATGAACATGTTATTTTGTTCTTTGAAAACCAGCAGTTTTAAAACTTTAATTGGAGTTACAGGTTAAATGTGGTAACTTTAACACACTGTGTAGATAAAAAAGCTACTGTGTAGACCAATACACCTAGGGCTGGATTAGACTAAGTAAACATGAGTAAGGGGTGTAAGGCCCTCAACCCATTTGCTTGGCCTGCCTGGTAAGGCTCATTTTAGCTCCAGATGTGGTATGGAGTATGCCCACTACTATCTCTGAAAAAGCTCCCTGCAAACAAGGGTAGGGGGTATGGGTGGTGGAACCTTGCTTCTGAACCCCACCTACCCTCTAGCTGGCCTAAGTAGCTGGCTAGGCACTAGGAGGAGAAATAAACTGATCTTCTCCAGAGCTGATCACTTTCCTCTCGTGTAAGTGCTTCAGGATTGATTCCTTGAGGACCTGCTCCATGATTTTTCCAGGGACTGAGGTGAGGCTGACTGGCCTGTAGTTCCCAGGATCCTCCTTCTTCCCTTTTTTAAAGATTGGCACTACATTAGCCTTTTTCCAGTCATCTGGGACTTCCCCTGTTCGCCACGAGTTTTCAAAGATAATGGCCAATGGCTCTGCAATCACATCCGCCAATTCCTTTAGCACTCTCGGATGCAACTCGTCCGGCCCCATAGACTTGTGCACTGCCGAGACTCATCAAGCCCTCGGATCGCTACCCGTTCCTGCTTCTCCACGTGGGCACCAATGATACTGCCAAGAATGACCTTGAGCGGATCACTGCGGACTACGTGGCTCTGGGAAGAAGGATAAAGGAGTTTGAGGCGCAAGTGGTGTTCTCGTCCATCCTCCCCGTGGAAGGAAAAGGACGGGGCAGGGACCGTCGGATCGTGGAAGTCAACGAATGGCTACGCAGGTGGTGTCGGAGAGAGGGCTTTGGATTCTTTGACCATGGGATGGTGTTCCATGAAGGAGGAGTGCTGGGCAGAGATGGGCTCCATCTTACAAAGAGAGGGAAGAGCATCTTTGCGAGCAGGCTGGCTAACCTAGTGAGGAGGGCTTTAAACTAGGTTCACCGGGGGAAGGAGACCAAAGCCCTGAGGTAAGTGGGAAAGCGGGATACCGGGAGGAAACACAGGCAGGAACGTCTGTGAGGGGCGGGCTCCTGCCTCATACTGAGAAGGAGGGGTGATCAGCAGGTTATCTCAAGTGCTTGTATACAAATGCACAAAGCCTTGGAAACAAGCAGGGAGAACTGGTGGTCCTGGTGATGTCAAGGAGTTATGATGTCATTGGAATAACAGAGACTTGGTGGGATAACTCACATGACTGGAGTACTGTCGTGGATGGTTATAAACTGTTCAGGAAGGACAGGCAGGGCAGAAAAGGTGGTGGAGTAGCACTGTATGTAAGGGAGCAGTATGACTGCTCAGAGCTCCGGTATGAAACTGCAGAAAAACCTGAGTGTCTATGGATTAAGTTTAGAAGTGTGAGCAACAAGAGTGATGTAGTGGTGGGAGTCTGCTATAGACCACCGGACCAGGGGGATAAGGTGGATGAGGCTTTCTTCCGGCAACTCGCAGAAGCTACTAGATCGCACGCCCTGGTTCTCATGGGTGACTTTAATTTTCCTGATATTTGCTGGGAGAGCAATACAGCGGTGCATAGACAATCCAGGAAGTTTTTGGAAAGCGTAGGGGACAATTTCCTGGTGCAAGTGCTAGACGAGCCAACTGGGGGGGAGCTTTTCTTGACCTGCTGCTCACAAACGGAAGAATTAGTGGGGGAAGCAAAAGTGGACGGGAATCTGGGAGGCAGTGACCATGAGTTGGTTGAGTTCAGGATCCTGACGCAGGGAAGAAAGGTAAGCAGCAGGATACGGACCCTGGACCAAGGGTAGGTCATGCCTGACTAATCTAATCGCCTTCTATGATGAGATTACTGATTCTGTGGATGAAGGGAAAGCAGTGGATGTATTGTTTCTTGACTTTAGCAAAGCTTTTGACACGGTCTCCCACAGTATTCTTGTCAGCAAGTTAAAGAAGTATGGGCTGGATGAATGCACTATAAGGTGGGTAGAAAGTTGGCTAGATTGTCGGGCTCAACGGGTAGTGATCAATGGCTCCATGTCTAGTTGGCAGCCGGTGTCAAGTGGAGTGCCCCAGGGGTCGGTCCTGGGGCCGGTTTTGTTCAACATCTTCATTAATGATCTGGAGGATGGTGTGGATTGCACTCTCAGCAAATTTGCGGATGATACTAAACTGGGAGGAGTGGTAGATACGCTGGAGGGCAGGGATAGGATACAGAGGGACCTAGACAAATTGGAGGATTGGGCCAAAAGAAACCTGATGCGGTTCAATAAGGACAAGTGCAGGGTCCTGCACTTAGGACGGAAGAACCCAATGCACAGCTACAGACTAGGGACCGAATGGCTAGGCAGCAGTTCTGTGGAAAAGGACCTAGGGGTTACAGTGGACGAGAAGCTGGATATGAGTCAGCAGTGTGCCCTTGTTGCCAAGAAGGCCAATGGCATTTTGGGATGTATAAGTAGGGGCATAGCGAGCAGATCGAGGGACGTGATCGTTCCTCTCTATTCGACATTGGTGAGGCCTCATCTGGAGTACTGTGTCCAGTTTTGGGCCCCACACTACAAGAAGGACGTGGATAAATTGGAGAGAGTCCAGCGAAGGGCAACAAAAATGATTAGGGGTCTGGAACACATGACTTATGAGGAGAGGCTGAGGGAACTGGGATTGTTTAGTCTGCGGAAGAGAAGAATGAGGGGGGATTTGATAGCTGCTTTCAACTACCTGAGAGGTGGTTCCAGAGAGGATGGTTCTAGACTATTCTCAGTGGTAGAAGAGGACAGGACAAGGAGTAATGGTCTCAAGTTGCAGTGGGGGAGGTTTAGGTTGGATATTAGGAAAAACTTTTTCACTAAGAGGGTGGTGAAACACTGGAATGCGTTACCTAGGGAGGTGGTAGAATCTCCTTCCTTGGAAGTTTTTAAGGTCAGGCTTGACAAAGCCTTGGCTGGGATGATTTGATTGGGGATTGGTCCTGCTTTGAGCAGGGGGTTGGACTAGATGACCTCCTGAGGTCCCTTCCAACCCTGATATTCTATGATACACTCACTGCATCCCCACCCAGAGCAAGAGAGGAGAAGAGGAATCATTGTGATAGTCACAGTTTCTTCTAGGGGTTGCTCTTGGGACAGAGCAGTTATGTGCTGCCCCTTCATTCAGGACTGATCACAAAAGCACCATCCGGGCTATAGTAACTCCTGACACCTTTTACTGAAGAGTACTAAGCAAGTATTCTTGACTTTTGGGGGGGGTGGGGGAAGAATATGGCTTGCTTGAAATTTGATAGTAGATTATATTTAAATTTATTTCCTTAAAACTGATCAGAGAGAACAAATTATCTGAGATTACTGTGGCAATGTTGTTAATTTAACAAACTAATTATACTAGTAGATCAAAGTTTTATAACTAAGCTGAAATTACTGTCTCTCTGCATAAACAAGAGTCTGTTGTTTTCCCCTCCAGAAGTAACTGCATGCTGTAGACAAGTCTGTGTTTTGTCACTGTTACAGTATTCTACCAATGCTTCATTTGAAGCTTTTGGATAAGGAGGGTCACTTCACTCCTTAGGTTTCAGAGTAACAGCCGTGTTAGTCTGTATTCGCAAAAAGAAAAGGAGGACTTGTGGCATCTTAGAGACTAACCAATTTATTTGAGCATAAGCTTTCGTGAGCTACAGCTCACTTCATCGGATGCATCTGATGAAGTGAGCTGTAGCTCACGAAAGCTTATGCTCAAATAAATTGGTTAGTCTCTAAGGTGCCACAAGTCCTCCTTTTCTTTTCACTCCTTAGATAATTACAGTGTCAGTGTAAACGTAAATCAAATGAAGTGAACTGCTAATCAGCCCTTTAGGTTTAAATGGCAAATATTTACATTAGAATTAACGCTGCTGCTGTGGTGTTTGTTTTTTGTTTGTTTTCTGGTTTAATTGTTCTCCATTGGGGAAGCCCGAACACAAATTGGCTGTGCTTTCTGTCAGGCAGTAGAGATCAGTAGGGGAAAGACTACTTCCCATCCCTGCCCTGAGCCCTGGAGAATCCACAGAGCTGCAACTGCAGTCTTAAGGCAGTAGTGATGCCTTATGCTTTGTTGGGGAAAGAGGGCAACTGAAACTGTCCCTAGCTACATTATCCCTTTTTCCTGGCAGTGCAAAAGCAGTCCCCTGTGTGGTGTATGCGAGGTGCAGAATCCTTGCCCTTAAGGACTTAATATTTTAATGTTATCCTTTATTCTGGAAATCTCAAATCCCATAAAAAGGGCAAAGAAAATCAGTGTAGAACAGTAGTTGAAACTGATAAAGATGTAGATGTTTCCTTTACAGTGATTGTTTCTTCATTCTAAATAAATAAGTAAACCTAGAAAAATGATTAATGTTTTCCCTTTAGGGAAAATGTAAATCATTATACTAATTATGCTTCAGGGGAAGAGGGAGTGGAGAGAAAGTTGAATATAAACAGAGAATGCTACATTGCAAACAGTTCAGCAGTTCATTTGGGACTTGGCCTGTGTCCATAGCTGAAATGTGAAAACCACAGAGCAGCTCTGTAATGCTGAGTGATCAGATTGCAACATAGATTTAATAACTTATTTGAAAAGTATAAGGGTGGGAAAACTCGGGATGTAGCTTCCATCATCAGTAATGAAATATTTTGAGATAAGATTGGGATAAGAGTCTGTTCTATTTGACTTCCCCCAAAGCAAGCAATTAAAATTCTGTGTTGCTAATTTACTGCCCCACTGAGATGTTTAAAGCATGCAGTCTGCAACTGGGAGCTCAGTCCCCAAGACAGAATTGCCCTTGCATGTAACTAAAGGTCAAAATTCTCCATGTCCCTTCCATTAGGTGGTTCTTTTTGTGAGGAACTGATCTTAGTCTTAAGGCAGTCAGCTGCTTATTTCACTCAGAGATGGTGTAGGCGCAGCTGTACTGTTTCTTTCAAAGTAGTTATCTATAAAATAAACCACAAATATCTAGCCTTGTGGAACAGTCTCCTCTTCATCTCTGTTACCATGAAGCCATGAAGATTTGGGAGCTGGCTTGAGGATATATTTTTGGACTTGTAGAGAGTGTGTATGGGGATAATGTATTTATCCTTAGAGGGCAAGGATAAACGTGTGTTTTATTAGGCTTCCTATATTCTCTTCTCCGAGTCACAACTGGTTGATTCTAAGAGTGCAACTTCAGAAAAACATGAGGACCAGAGCTGGTCAAAAACTTGACTTTTCACAATTTTTTTTGTAGCAAATTTGTCATTTTTTTGGATGAAGAATCAAAAGTCAGAAAATTTCTACTAGATTTAATGAAAACTAAGGCACAGAATCTAGAAAACACAAGACATAGGAAGAAGTGGGATTAAGCATTTTTTAAAATGTTGCTAGAATCAAAGGGCCGATGGACAGTGCTTTCCAGAATAGTTTTGGCCCTGACTGCCCATCCTTCATGATATATAAATAGAATGTCGGGATGGCTAAGCACTGGTACAGATTGCCTAGGGAGGTTGTGGAATCTCCATCACTAGAGGTTTTTAAAACAGTTTAGACAACCCCCTGTCATGAATGGTCTAGTTATTACTTAGTCCTTCCTTGAGTTTCGGGGCCTGCACTACATGACCTATTGAGGTCCCTTCCAGTTGTACACATCTAAGATTCTATGAAAGTGGGATGCATTTGGTTTATTTGAATGTGGGCAGTGAAGGGTGGTGAGTTAGGTACAGCCCACCCTGGAAAGTAATCACAAAATCATAGAAATGTCAGGCTGGAATGGACCTTGAGAGGTCAACAAGTCGAGCTCCCTCTGCTGAAGCTGAACCAAATAATCCTAGACCATCCCTGACAAGTGTTTGTCCAACCTGTTATTAAAAATCTCCAGTGATGGGGCTTCCACAATCACCTTTGGAAGCCTATGCCAGAGTTTAACTCGCCTTATAATTAGTAAACTTTTCTTAATATCCAAACTAAATCTCTCTTCCTGCAGATTAAGCCCATTATTTCTTGTTCTCCATGTCCACTAAAGGTAGAACAATTTATCATTGTCCTCTTTATAACAGCCCTTAATATATTTGTTATTGGGTCCCTGCTCAGTCTTCTCTTCTCAAATCTAAACATACCCAGATTTTTTAACCTTTCCTCATAGGTCAGATTTTCTAAACCTTCTCTAATTTTTTTACTTTCTTCTGGACTCTCTCTCCAAATTGTCCACATCTTTCCTAAAATGTGGTGCTCAGAATTGAACACAATTCTCCAACTCGGGCCTCGCCAGTGCTAAGTAGAGGGGGACAATTACCTCCAGTCGGGGTGAAAGTAACTTAAGGGACTTACCAGTACACAGGGCGGCCGGGGTCCTGAGCAAGGTGGGGGACGGGGCCTTGGGTGGAAGGGGCAGGGCTGGGGCCAGACTCCCCCAGCCAGCCCTTCAGTGCTGGCTGGCCCATGCTGCCTGGGGCTCCAGCGGTGATTTAAAGGGTCAGGGGCTCCCAGCCACCACTAGCGCTACCCCAGGGCTCTGGCGGTTATTTAAAAGGCCAGGGGCTCCGGCCACTGCCAGGAACCCTGGGCTCTTTTAAATTGCTGGGCCCTGGGGAAGCTGCCCCTTTTGCCTCCCCCGTGGCCCTGCCGGTGCGGTCGGTTGTGTACCGGCTCTTACTGGTAAGCCATACCAGCTTACTTTCACCTCTGCCTCGAGGGTCTTACATACAACACTCTTGTTGATACATCCCAGAATGATATTAACTTTTTTGCAACTGCATCACATTGTTAACTCACATTCAATTTGTTATCCAATATAAACCACAGATGCTTTTCAATAGTACTACTGCTTAGCCAGTTATTTCCCATTTTGTAGTTGTGTATTTTATTTTTCCTTCCTAAGCTGTAGTCTTTGCATTTGTCTTTATTGAATTTCATTTTTGTTGATTTCATACCAATTCTCTAATTTTTCAAGGTCATTTTGAATTCTAATCCTTTCCTCTAAAGTGCTTGCAACCCCTCCCAGCTTGGTGTCATCCTCACATTTTATAAGCATACTCTCTATTCTGTTATCCAAGTCATTGATGAAAATATTGAATGGTACCAGACCCAGGACTGACTCCTGAAGGACCCTAGTGGTCTGACACTGAACCATTGATAACTACTCTGAGAGTACAATCTTTCTAACAGATGTGCAGTCACTTCATCGTAATTTCATCTAAACTGCATTTTCGTAGTTCTCTTATGAAAATGTCATTTGGGACTGTGTCAGAAGCCGTACTAAAATCAAGATATATCGTGTCTACAGCTTCCCTCCATCCAGTAGGCTAGTTAACAAATCCATATTGGCTATTCCTTATAGTCGTAAGTAGAACAGAGGTGGGCAAACTACGGGCCACATCCAGCCTGCGAGACCATCCTGCCCGGCCCCTGAGCTCCTGGCCAGGGAGGCTGTCCCTCAGCTGTCCCCCCTCCCCTGCAGCCTCAGCGTGACGCAACGCCAGCGCTTTGGCCTGCCACTCCTGCTGGGCAGCACAGCAGCAGCATGGCTGGCTCTGGCCGGGTGGCAGGGCTTTGCTGCTCCGAGCAGCATGGTAAGGGGGGAGTTGGATAAGGGGCAAGGGATCCTGGGAGGCAGTCAGGGCATAGGGGAGTTTGGATAGGCATGGGAGTCCCGGGAGGGCCTGTCTGGGGGCAGGAGTATGGATAGGGGTCAGGGCAGTCAGGGGACAGGGAGTGGGGGGGGGGGTGGTTGGATAGGCGTGGGCGTCCCGGGGGGCCCTGTCTGGGGATGGGGGTGTGGATAGGGGTCGGGGCAGTCAGGGGACAGGGAATGGTGGGGTTGGATAGGGGATGGGGTCCTGGAGGTGCCTGTCTGGGGGTAGGGGTGTGGATAGGGGTCAGGGCAGTCAGGGGACAGGGAGAAGAGGTGGTCAGGGGCCGGGGTCCTGAAAGGGGGTGGTCAGGGGACAAGGAGTGTTGGATGGGTTGGGGGTTCTGAGGGGGGAAGGAAGTAGGAGGGGGAGGATAGGGGGTGAGGGCCGGGTTCTTTGGGGAGGCACAGCCTTCCCTACCCGGCCCTCCATACAGTTTTGCAATGCCAGTGTGGCCCTTGGGCCAAAAAGTTTGCCCACTCCTGCTCTAGAAGCTTACAAGTTGATAATAACTAGGACAAAAATAGAATATGTAGATAATAGAAGGGAAATAGTTAAACTGATTTTTCCTTAAATTGTTGGTTTTCTAATGATTTAGAATTAACAATCTGTTATACACTTGTTTTGGTGAAGGTATTTAAAGGAAATTAACACAGAGATTTTAAAAGAAATCTATAAATCAATCTGGTTACATTACTAAATATCTATGGGCCTGATCCAAAGTCCAGTGAAGTCAGTGTGAGACTTTCCCTTGACTTAGATGGGCTTTGAACCAAGCACTGTGGTAGCTTTTTATTACACACAGTGAGTGAAATCCTGCCTCCTTTGAAGTCAATAGCAAAACTTCCACTGCATTCAATAGGACAGGATTTCACATAGCATCATTGCCACAAGGAATTGTTATGTTACCATCTAAGCAGGAAACTTATGTAAAGTTTCAATAGTCAATTAGATTGTAAATAGTACCTGCAATTAATGAATCTGCAGGAAAGCTGGTTCTGACACCTATACTCTCATTGTGTAGTGTTTTACACAGTTATAAGTCCCTGTCAGACTGAACTGGAGAGACTACAGCATTCAGTGCATTCTATATTAATGCAGTAAGGATGAGTAAGGATCCTGATGAGCAAGTATTTAAAATTAATAATTCTGCATACTCTTTTCATACTGTAACCACATTTCATAAAAGTTTGTATGATGTAGTAAGTTTAAAGATCAAAATGGTAAGTATATTTCTAGAGAAGCATCTGAAGTAGAAAACATATTTCAAAGACTTCCCGGAAGGACACACAAATGAAAACTGTTTTATTTAGGATTAGAGACTCTTTAAACACAGATATACAAAGACAAAACAAAACACCCTTGTTAGTGCGCTTCTTTGAGGAAAGTAGTATAAACAAACAGGTAACCTAATAAAGTATAATTAGAAGTGTTTTTATGCATTAAACATGTTTATAACATACCTCTGATTTTAATACTCGGTATATATTAAATGTGAAAAATATGTTAATACAAGTTAAGGATATATATTTAAGAGCAAAGAGTTCTAGAAATGCAAAAGGTAAAGTTTTAATAGGCACACACTAGTTTACCTCCATTGTATATATGTTGTATGTAGTTAATTACAGTATTCATGTAATAATCTAACTAGGGATTGTATATAAAACTTCCCTGAATGCATGTCAGCTATAAAACAAGAACATATGCTGACAAACTTGCATTGTAGTTATACTGTGATTTCTGCAAACTTCCTCGATCTTAAAGATTATATATAGACTTGCTGTATGTGTGTTTTCATCTTCTGTTGTATCTCTTTCTAATAATTTCTCTCTCCATGTGTCCTATGTTTGTCTGCCTTTTTTTATTATTTGTATACTTCCATATTCTTTATTTTTCCATGCTGTTCCATTTCAATTTGGAGCAGGCTGCAGTTGCCAACCACAAAGCTTTTCTTCAGGTCCAAGTGCCTCCTGAGTACCACAGTGGTTATGTGATAGGCAAAGTATGTATTATTTTCTATTCTGCTTTCTGGCTGAATTAAAGTAATTTTAGAATTATTTTATTACTGTGCCTTTACAATTGTATTTATTTAAGAATATTTTAAAAATAATACTGGGCTGGATCTTATTTTTCAGGCAATTGTTATCTTGGAATAGATGTTGTTTGGAAATTATATCCTGTAGCCTAGGGATTCTTTTTTAATAGAACACAAACCCTGCATTTTCAAAAAATATATTTATGTTCAGACTTTTAAAATGAATTACTACATATAAAGTACTCTAATTTTGCTGGGAAATCAGTCACACACAACAATTTTCTGTGGTTTCCAGCCCGTCATATTTTTCTGCTTTGTTGAAAATTTTCTTGATCCTTAAGACAACTGATTAATTGAACTCCCTGAGTGTGTTCAGACAGGCAATGTGTTTAGAAGCATCCAAATTCTTCTAATCAATTGGGTTTGTTCTTTGTTGTCCAGTTTTATGGATTAAACCATATTATGAGAGTCTTTTACATGTTATCTTAAATACTCTTAGGACTTATCTACACAGGGATCTCAACTCGCATAGCTCTAGGGCATAATTCTACCACTATAACTATGCCAGTATAACACCCCATGTGGGATACTCTGATTTCAGAATAAAAGTAATTTAATGTGTGTGGGTGGGGGTGGTATAATTACTCTGTGTGGAGGAACTGAGCAATTATTTTAAAGTTGATGGTATATGTACAAGTTTGCTACTCACTGTTGTTATCCTCACCTAGCTCCAAGGACCCATTATTGCGCTTAGCACAGTACAGACACCTAGTAGAAGGCAGTCGCTTTCCCTAAGAGTTTACAATGCTAGTTTAAGACAAGTCATGATAGGTTGGTGAAACATACAAATGGGAGGAGGGAGAATGGGATAACCGTAATATAAGCATATTTTTTCATAGACTAGCTGTGTGCACAATTTGTAGAATTTTTTTTAATAATGGTGATATATAAGCAGATCAGTAGCCGTAGTCTTAAATTGCAGCCTGCCTAACCACTATCAACCAATAGTATGCTCTAGGCATCACAGTAGAAGTAGGGAAATCAGAGGTCCTATGCACACCAGCGCACATCTCCTCAACTCCAGGAACACCAAAGGGTTCCCTCCCTCCCTGGAGGAGCAGAGTTGAGAGGAGAGACCCCTCCAGTACTTACTGTAACAGCCAGGGTGTATCTGAGTGGGAGGATGGGTCAGGACTGCTGCACTCCTCTCCTCTCCTGCCACATTGAGTCCTCTCCCTGAGATCATGAGGTCTTGGAGATAACAGCCAAGTTAGGTGTTAAAACCTCTCTGAGCTATTGGTCCAGGCTTACTGCAGACTTATGGGATCATCAGTGCATTAGTTATACTCAGGTCTTGTTTTCAAGCTTCCCTCACCCCCACCTCCCCTGCTAGAAGGGCTAGAAACTTCTTAGTTTATTTTTCAACAAAAGCTGAGATTCTAATGTAAGTACATGACTTCAGGAGCTGATGCCCTGAAGCATGGGCCTAATGTTCCTATGCTTTACCCAGTGCTGAATAGAAGTGAGTAGGAAGGAGGTAAAGTCATGGTCTTACACATGTTTTATGGGGCACTGATTTACACCTAAGTAGGGCCCTACCAAATTTACGCCATGAAAAACGCGTCACAGACAATGATATTTGGTCTCCCCCAGTGAAATCTGGTCTTGTGTATGTTTTTACCATATACTATACAGATTTCATAGGGGAAACCAGTTTCTCTCAAATTGGGGATCCTGACCCAAAAAGGAGTTGCAGGGGGTTCAAGGTGTTGCCACCTTTACTTCTGTGCTGCCTTCAGAGCTGGGCAGCCGGAGAGTGGCAGCTGTTGGCCGGGTGCCCAGCTCTGAAGGCAGTGTCCTGCCAGCAGCAGAGAAGAAGTAAGGGTGACAATACCATACCCTGCCACCCTTACTTCTGCGATGCTGCCATCAGAGCTGGGCGGCTGGAGAGTGACTGAGGGCCCAGTTCTGCAAGCAGCAGCACAGAAGTAAGGGTGGCAATACCCTACCAAAAAGAACAGGAGTCCTTGTGGCACCTTAGAGACTAACACATTTATTAGAGCATAAGCTTTCGTGAGCTACAGCTCACTTCATCGGATGCATAGAATGGAACATATAATAACACGCACACACACACCCACACACAGAGAGAGAGATAAGTTGGAAGTTACCATACAAACTGTAAGAGGCTAATTAATTAAGATGAGCTATTATCAGCAGGAGAAAAAAAAACTTTTGTAGTTATAATCAAGATGTCCCATTTAGACAGTTGACAAGAAGGAGTGAAGTTACTTAACATGGGGAAATAGATTCAATATGTGTAATGACCCAGCCACTCCCAGTCTCTATTCAAACCCAAGTTAATGGTATCTAGTTTGCTGGAGAGGTTTTAGTTAGGGGCTGAAGGTGACAGCTAGTGGTGTTCTATTATTTTCTTTGTTGGGCCTGTCCTGTAGTAGGTGACTTCTGGGTACTCTTCTGGCTCTGTCAATCTGTTTTTTCACTTCAGCAGGTGGGTATTGTGGTTTTAAGAATGCATGATAGAGATCTTGTAGGTGTTTGTCTCTGTCTGAGGGATTGGAGCAAATGCGGTTGTATCTTGGAGCTTGGCTGTAGACAACGGATCGTGTGGTGTGTCCTGGATGGAAGCTGGAGGCATGTCGGTAAGGATAGTGGTCAGTAGGTGTCTGGTGTCATAGGGTGGTGGTTATGTGACCATAGCTGCTTAGTACAGTAGTGTCCAGGAAATGGACCACTTGTGTCACCTTCAGCCTCCAACTAAAACCTCTCTAGCGCATCATCAAAGAGCTACAACCTATCCTGAAAAATGATCCCTCACTCTCACAGATCTTGGGAGACAGACCAGTCCTCGCTTACAGACAGCTCCCCAACCTGAAGCAAATACTCTCTAGCAACAACACAACAAACACACTAACCCAGGCACCTATCCTTGCAACAAAGCCCAATGCCAACTCTGTCCACATATTTATTCAAGTGACACCATCATAGGACCTAATCACATTAGCCATGCCATCAGGGGCTTGTTCACCTGCACATCTACCAATGTGATATATGCCATCATGTGCCAGCAATGCCCCTCTGCCATGTACATTGGTCAAACCGGACAATCTCTACGCAAAAGAATAAATGGACACAAATCCGACATCAGGAATCATAACGTTCAAAAATTGGTAGGAGAACACTTCAACCTCTCTGGCCACTCAGTAAAAGACTTAAGGGTGGCAATTTTGCAACAGAAAAGCTTCAAAAACAGACTTCAGCGAGAAACTGCTGAGCCTGAATTCATATGCAAACTAGATACCATTAACTTGGGTTTGAATAGAGACTGGGAGTGGTTGGGTCATTACATATATTGAATCTATTTCCCCATGTTAAGTAACCTCACTCCTTCTTGTCAACTGTCTAAATGGGCCATCTTGATTATCGCTACAAAAGTTTTTTTTTCTCCTGCTGATAATAGCTCATCTTAATTAATTAGCCTCTTTGTATGGCAGCTTCCACCTTCTGTGTGTGTGTGTGTGTGTGTGTCTTCTTACTATATGTTCCATTCTATGGATCCAGTGAAGCCCACGAAAGTTTATGCTCTAATAAATTTGTTAGCCTCTAAGGTGCCACAAGTACGCCTATTCTTTTTGCGGATACAGACTAACACGGCTGCTACTCTGAAATCTAATACCCTACCATGCCATCCTCACTTCTGCGCTGCTGCTGGCAGCGGCTCTGCCTTCAGAGCTGGGCTCCTGGCCAGCAGGTCCCGCTTTCCAGCTGCCCAGCTCTGAAGGCAGTGCCGCCGCCAACAGCAGTAAGGGTAGCAGTACCACAACCTCCCTTCCAATAACCTTGCAACTCCCCCACAACTCCTTTTTGGGTCAGGATCCCTACAATTACGACACCATGAAATTTCAGATTTTAATAGCTGAAATCATGAAATTTACTATTTTAAAAATCCTATGACCATGAAATTGACCAAAATGGACCGTGAATTAGTGGAATTTGGACCATGAATTTGGAAATAGAGCCCTACACGTAAGGGATAACATGGAAGAAGGGATGAAGCTGCTTGTTGGAGAAACAGACAAGCAGATGATGGCTGAGACTTTCATCATTGGCAGAGCAAAGAGGAAGGCTGATAAGATAATAGAGAGGGGTAGGTAGGATGGAGCTGAACTGTGAAAGACCTTGAAGGCAATCTTGTATTTGTTGCAGTGGATAATGAGGGGAGGGACCAAAAAAGGCCTGGAAGATTGTCTTAGGAATAGCATTTTGAACAGACTCTTCAAACTCTGGAAGTTTTTCATCCGAAAAGAAACCAAGAACTGAATCTTTCATTGAGTTTGAAATGACCTGTCACTCTCTTCGATATCAGGCTATACGTTTAATGTTAGAGGTGTTTTAGAGGAAGTCTTTTTACACCAGTCTTATTTGCAGTTTATCTATGGATATCTTAAAAGATGTTTAACTTCCAGTAATAGATATCTTCTTCCCCCTTGACTCCAAAAACTGTAAATAAAATGGTTCTTTATTACCATCTCTTTTGATCACTGATTCCTGCAAGGTGCTGTTCTGGTGCATGGCCTAAATTGATGAGGCAGCTAGTCCATGCTTTACTTGGAAAAGATTGAAAGTGTTGCTTGTTGGATGGGGGAAGGCTTTTGAAAGATCTTGTTTATTTGAAAATTGCCGTGTTTGTTGATGACTGTGGATTGATAGGCCCTTTATATGGGGACTCTTCTTTTTTTTTTTTTTTTTACTGGGAGCTGAACATGGAAACCCATGTTTCACTGATGATGGTCAGATATCGCTCTCTCCCACCTGCCTCCCCCCAAAATCTTTTGAAATTGTGACCTTTTCTTCTAGAGATAGAGATTACAGTGGCAAAGTCTGTCTTTATCTGTAAAGACAATTTTTTAAATTTCAGTAATTTATTTGGTATGGTATTAAAGCTGCTCTATTGAGGGCTACCTTTGAAAACCATTTATAGTTTGTAACTCTGGCAGAATGCAGTAGCATAGATTCATGGAGTCCTGTAATATGCACTGGATGTCTGTTAACCAGTGAACGAGCTTCAGATACTTTTGTTTGATTCTGAAATCCTTATATAATAGAGGACTAGTTCACTGGGGAGGGAAGGGGGCATGTTTTCATCTTGATTCCTTTATGTCAATAGAGATTAGTTGGTTTGGAATTACTGACTGTCCCAAGTCACATATTTGAGAATATGGGAGGGAGAGTCAATGTTGTTGAGGTCTTGTAGCTTTGGAAAGGTCTTAATCCTTAACCTAGTGAAGACAAGGCCGGCAACTATGATTTTAATAGTAGTGAGCCGCTACTATTAAACCCCAGGTTCCCTGTAGACTTTAACTTGTTTGCTAACTCATGTGGTCATAGGTGCTGGAACTCCTGGCTTTGAAGTGGTTTCCATCATGTACAGGGTTTACAGTTTGGTTCAGTGGCTCTCAGCACCCCCACTATACATATTGTTCCAACACCGTTGCAAGTGATGACTGTGGCTGCCTAGTCTCCATTAGGATTTTAATTCTAGTTATCTAACCTGAGTGAGTTAGTGAATAACACACCTTTTTGTTCTTCAGTGAAGATACGCCCACATTATGCCAAAATATAGCAATGGCATCCTTCCACGAAAAGATTGTAAAACTTGTTGTTGTTGTTGTTAAGTATATTTGGGGTTCATTTAACTGATTCTGATATCTCCTTCTTGAGCTGAATTGTCTTTGTTTAGATTGTTTTTAGTTATATTCTGGAAGGCCACCCACATACCTCAATTGAAATAATAAATTTTAATTTCTATCATGTTTTTAAAGTGCTATGAAAAAAACTGATGTATAAATACTAAGAATTATTTCTTAAATCAGTGTATAAGTGCAAAAAATTATTTCCTTATAGTACATTTATACTATTAACTGAATACAAATTCTGTACTTATTCCTTAACTTAATTTTAAGTTATTAAAATGTATCATTTCTAACTGCAAATACTTATTTTGCTTGTATTTTAGATTAGAAATATTTCAAACTAATTCAGATAGCTAATAACTTTAGATTATCTAGATGTTGCTATACAGTCTTGTGCAGGCATTAATTTTATTTATCTTGCACAAGCAGAACGATAAGTTTAGCAGGCAGATATTGGTCCTGTTTGAATCACTGTGTAACGGCACTTGCATTTGCTGCACATGTGGCAAAAAAGTTAGATTCACAAGACTGTTTCCTTTAGACATTTACCATGTATTCTCACTGATGCCAATAGGAGTTCCAGCTGGTGGAGCAATCGTAGAATATGGCTCCAGGATCAGGTTGTGTAGCTCTTACACTAGTGAGCACTTACTTATGAATGACAGTGAAGTGTTCACCTGCATGAATAAAATCTATATATCATAGGGCTGGAATCATCTAGTTCATGAGCACTTGATTTCTCTCTGTTATTCCTTCTACTTTCTTTATTGAGTGTTTTCTTGAATACCTCTCGTGATAGTAGGGGAAGCACTAGTTTTGGTAGTTGAAATTCCTGATTGTTCTAACTGCTAAGAAATTTCTTTCGTAATGTCCAATTTTAGGCCACTACCGCTTATTCTGCAATATATTTAAATACAAATTAGATCTCATAAAAATACTTTGCACAATAAAGCTATTACATAATTTTGTCCCTTGCTCTTCCTAAAACATCTTGCTGCTCTTCACTTCCTCTCTATTAAACGACTTCTGCATTTCACTGACTGGTGAAATGATGATTATATGCTCCATAGAGGGCAATTTCCTGCTCACGTTACAAATGCAAGTAATTCTATTAAAATTCGTAGGACTGCTCCTGTGATGAAAGTGAGAACATTGGCCCCATAGAGGAAAAATTCCTGTTTACTTCAATGGGCATTTGACCGGTACTATAGCTTATCAAGTGTCATGGGGTCATTTGCAGTAGAGGGGCTATGTAATGTAAGTCATTCATCATTGCTCTTCTGGTAGCAATAATGAGAGTAATCAGAGTTTAAAACTAAATCTTTCCTGATTTGATGTGTCACCAGTTTAGGTTCCAATCCTGCAACGGACTCCATGCAAGTGGACCCGTGCACTCATGCATCTAGTTACAGGATCAGGATACTGTTTGTCAAGGTGGAATGTTTCCCTTAGGTCGTATAAGCATATTACCTGAGTTTGAGTCTGGATTTAGTATATATTCTATAGAAACAAAATAAAGTCAAACTATTGTAGTTCCTCAAGCCACCACTTTGAATACAATGGCATGTGTGCCCTGGGTGTCACCTGTACTTAATAAAGAAAAGTATCACTATAACAAAGATGTCCTGGGTTAATCGCTGCCACCTGCTTACAGCAGGAGCAAGCCTCATCTCTGCCCACCACCCTCCCTCTTGGCAACACAAGTGCTCCAATCCAGGCTCCACAAGCCCACTCTTTCCCAGTGCATGCTAGCAATGTACACACCCCACTTTACTACACTCGAGTGCACAATTTCTTGTCTTGTGGACACCCATGGTTTACACGGATCTGCTGCCTCTATGGAAGCAGTGCATCTCAGTTCACCGGTTTCACCTCAGTTCAACACTCTACTTAGGACAAGGTGTCTATACGTGTCTACAGTAAAGCAAATTTAAGTTTGTTTAACAGAGCTTGAGAGAAAGATGCAAAATAAAAGTAAAAGGGTTTGGAAACATAATGTTACAGGTAAAAGAAAAACAAACTGCAATCTATAGCCTATACTTATTAACAAGTTACCTTCCTAGACAGGAAAGTATTTCTCATCCAGTGGTCCGTCCTTGCAGCACTTGCCCAGTCCAGAAAGCTGGGTTCCACCTTTCATGAGACACTCCTACTGGCACAGTGCTCCTCCCATAATGAATAACACCTTTGCCCTTTCTTCTTCCCTTAGACAATTACAGACTGTTGTGTCTGAGCCCAAGTGGTCCCCTAACCAGAGACTTTTCTTGGGGGTTCTTTTGTTTTGGTAAACGCTCAGGCCTGCATCTGGTCCAGACAGTAAGTCCAGGGCTTGGGCTGGCTCCATGGGTGTCCCTTGGTCTCATTGTTGATTGAGTCAGGTCTGAGACTCCTCCATCTCAAGTGGCAAGTTTCACTTTCAACCATTTTGGAACACCATAGCCTACATGTTTCATAACTCTAAAATGGTTTCCCATAGAAACACATCGCAATAATCATGACATTCAGCTAGTTCTTAGCTCTCAGCCCATCATTTCACCATATACAGCTTGGGTTCTAGTGTCTTCACCCAGGCAGGAAGAGCTATCACGCTACTTCCACTCCCTTGCTCCTCCTGCCCAGCCTTTTGTGTAGCCCCAGGCTAATTGGCTAGGCAGCTGTCTCCCACTCACCAATTAGCTGCAGATTTTCTCTAGCCAGCTCCCATTTACTTCCCTTAATGGGAGCTGGCATGACAGAGCGTTGAGTCAGCAGTTCTTCCCTTTGGCAGACTGTGAACAGTGACCAGGCAGCTTCTTAAATGAAAGTATTGTTTAATTTTAACAGTAGGAACAAAGCATTTAGAGGCCAAGATTTTAAAACAAAAAACTGTCTATACACATGTCTATCTTTCTAACCCCAGATGGTAGCCTAGGTAGGCCTAACTTTTCAGACCCCCCGATGGGTATGTCTGTCTGTCGATCACAAACACCTGTTCCTTCTCTTGAGAGAGAGACCTTTAAAACCCTGCTATACTCCTTTGTTCTTCTGTATTCTTGAGGTTTGGCCCTTCTGGTCAAAACTACTTTTGCAGGCTAGCTGGGCAAGAGGTAAACTCTTCAAGGCTAAAAGTTTGGACATTGTCACTTAACAACCCTCGAGTTTGCTGAGGAATGGCTTATCTTCAGCCATTCTTTTCACATTCTGCTTTTTTTCTTACAGCCTCCTGTTAAACTAAACCAGTATATTCATACAATAAACATCATGATAACCAGATCAACATATATTATTCATAAATTATTAGAGAGCAGCTCCAATTCTGTCATAATGATCTAAGCCAATCACAAAATTTTGGGGAGCCTGGCTGACAATTTATTAACACTTGGGGTTGGCAATACTACATAAGTTGCTTAAGAGGTCATCCGCTGCTTATTTCTCACCTAGAATATCAGTAATTTCTTTGTGACATTACAATAATTTTCCACAGTGGCTAATTTTGATAAGTCAGAGCATTTTCTTTAGGTGAGGAATAGGCAACTAGAGCAGAGACCTCCTAAAGAATAAAGATGTTATTTTCAGACGCCTGTGGGTCATAATGAAAACAATAAAAAGGAAGTAGATAAACAGAATTGTTCCTAAGTAGTGAAGATTCGATGGAATCTTTTAGAAATTTCAGTCCACATATTGTACTGTGTGGGGTGTTTGGATTTTATTTATTGCGTGCATATGTTAAACAGGAAAGAGAAGAGTCGGGAAACTGTTGATCATTAGTCATGAGATAGCACAGAAATACTAGGCGTTGATGGGCATCCCTTAAATATTCAAGGTTACTTCTGCCAGGAGGTAGCCTGCCTGTTTTTTTATAACACTGATGGCTTACATTGGCAGCTGAATGCACTGATAATGTGGCTGTGTATCACAAACTTATGGGGCTAAATTTTCAGCTCAAGTCCCACTGCTTGCACCTCTAGAACTCTTCACATAAGGCAATGTGTTTAAATACAGATAGGCCTTAATTTCTGCATAAAAATATGTGCTTCTGCATTGTGGATGAAAATTTGTGGAAACTTATGTGGGGTGCAAACATCCAAGAGGAGGCGGGGAATGTGAATAAAATGGTTAAATGTTGTCCAAACAGGTGTATTGCACTATTCCACATAGGTAACTTTTTGAGAAACATCTCTAAAGGTTAGTTGTGAAATTTAAAGTTTTCCTTCTCTCAGCAAATAACTTCAGTTTTCATTACTATTACAAATTGTAGTCATAAGAAAATTATATGAACTATCAAAGCTGATCTTCATCTTCTCCCCCAGCTCATGGACTGTTAGTTTTAAATTTCAAACATTCATACACAAGGAGTATTATTGACCTACAGTGTTTGTCTTTATAGGTTTGAGGGGGTGGGAGCAGACTTGCTTTCTCACGAGGCCAAAGACTACCTTAAAAATAATAATAGAATAAAAACAAAACTAATTTTTTGCAAAATGTGCACTGAGCAACTTGACATGCTGCTTGCATGAGTTGAGCTTGATTTATTTAGCTAGTTTTGGGGAGGCAGGTGGTAGAAAATAAAGACAGCAGTGCGACCGATGATCACAGTGTTAGAAATGTGAATACTGTATTGTGTGATGACATTTAGTTCAAGTACAGTCAATAGGAATGTGGTATTGTTTTTATGAGAAATGATGGATCTTTTATAGTTCTGAATCATAATGAACTCAAATAGAGGGGCAAACAGGTCACTGTGCCTCAGTTACTTCCTCTTTCTCTGCCTTTGGGGTAACCACATGCCTGAAATGAGGGTTCCAAATGAAAAATCTCCCCTTCTAGTGACTGGTTTATTGGTATACAACAAAATATGTTCAGCTCTCCACTCTTGTATCAGGGCTTCTTAGTCCTTCCTTTCCAGGCCTGTGCTAGTCTTCCCCTCTTTCACAGAAGATGCCAGTCTACTGCAGGCGGCTGTCTTTCTGCAAGTCCGTGGAGCAGTCCACACAAGGTCTTTCCCAGTCTATGGCACCTCTCAGACTCAGCTGAGAGCACTGCTTTATATAGCCCTGCCTGGCAGCCACATGCCTCTTTCTAAGTGTGTCTGCACTGATTGCAAACAGCTATGGCCCTTCCATGGGGTGGGCTGGGAAGGCAGCATAAGGGTTAACCCTATTCCTTGCTGGACCGGGGGATGAGATCTGCGCACCTGGTCACAAAGGGCAACAGTTTTCCTAATTTGTTTCTCTTCAGGTCTAGTGCCTGATTCCTTCACCCTTAGTAATGTGTATATTCCTCCCATACGTGAGGAGTCTCACTGAAGTTCATTTTGCCAACACTACTTGTTTTCTGCAAGTCTCACAATATTTGATAGGGTTTTTAAAGCCACAGCTCCTGGAGTCATGAATCTCAGCTCCCCCGCCCCCTTTTTTTTTAAAGTAAGTTTTTTTCAGCCCTCATGGTTTTAGGGGATAAATAGGTTGCAAATAGGAACCCTGAAGTCTCAAAAACCAGAAAGCAAATAGAATGTTTGATTATTATTTAAAACCTCCTGATTTGGGGGGGCCTGAGTCATAATTTTTGAATGCTTGGGGTTGGCGATACTGAGCTGGGCCTCTTGTTCTGGAATGCAGTAAGGTGTCTGGATCTTAAAATATTAAGTATGGCCCTCTTGTCGTTGTTACTTCCATCTCTCTCTCTCCTCTCCTCTCCCCTCCTCTACAGAGAGCCTTCTACCTGCTTCCTCCAACAGGAGCTAATCCTTTATCCTTCTTTGACTACAGGGACTGCTTCCCAGCAACTGCTTCCTTCTGTAGTTCATTCTCAGTATGGGTCAGATCAAAAATCTGCTGAAGTGTTACATATATATAAATGTATATATATATTTATATTAACATTATATATATATATATATATATATATATATATATGAAGTGTCTTTTCAGTTATAAGAATGCTACTGCCAGTCCCCTTTTATTATGTTGTCATTGGACTGATCTACTGAATAACAGTGACAATATTGTGACAGCTGTCACGCTATACAATTTGTCTTACCCATATTCAGAATATTTAATTAAAAATTTCAGTTAAATAAAAATAAGGTAATTTAAAAAATGTGTTTTGTTATTTAAATTCTGAAGCTCTGGTGACACCACCATGACATCCTGAGGGTTGCTGCTTTTTAAACAAAAATGTATAGTGTACAGTAAACTTGGGTGTTTTTTAAAAAACCTGGATTTCCAATTAAGCATATATTTACATAAAGACTTAAGTCTTCCCTCAAGAAAGCAACTCTTACTGAAGTCAATAGGAGCTGTGGTCCTTGGCATGTCTGAAAGTCAGGCCCAAAGTGTCTCAAGTTGAGCCTCCAAAAAGTGGAGGCATGCAAATTTAGAGAACACTTGTGCAAACTTAGCTGCCCATTATTTGCTCTTAAGGAATTAATCAAAAGATTCAGAATCACTCCATCCAGTTTGACTGTGCAGTGCTTCTATTTGCTATCTGAATGTGTTTGCTTTTCCTTCTAGGCTTCCAGTGGGAATTACTATTTTATTCCATACATTGTAACACCTGGTGCTGATTATTTTTGCTGTGAAAGTGATGCCCTGCGGAGAGCCTCTGAGTACATGCAGCCTAACTGGGACAACATCCTGGGTCCTCTCTGTGTTCCACTGATGGACAGGTTTATCTGTCTTCTGAAGGACATTCACATTACATCATGGTAATTTTGCCACGTTTACACTTCCTGCCCATGGATATTTTCTCCTATGCTGCAAGGGGTTTCAGAATCCCCACCAAGGTTCAGTGTTCAACGTGTTTAACCCTGTGTTAAAAGAAATGCCTTAATGTAATCTAAACTATATTGCTGTCATGCAGCTGTTGTAGTAAACTAACCATCTTATGACAGCAGCGGATTGCATTTACTATCCAAAATATCAGTCAGCAGAGTCAGAACTGTGGACACAGCCCCTGGAAAAGAGAGGGTATAGAGAAGAAAACATAAAATATAGTGCATAGTGATGTAATGAGAGAGACATACCTCAGCTTCTTTGTAAGTCTTGAAGCCAAAGACCATCTTTTCTTAGCACCAACTAAGTGTGTGCATACAGTATGGTATTAACTGTGGTCACACAGGCTAGTGTCTGAGTGGAACCTTTTTAACAGTTGAATTGCATAGTAATTGTAGAATGGTGCTCTGGGCCTCAGCTGTCCCATGGTGACTCCTGTTTACAGACCCATCTTGATACCCGTTTGTTTACTAGGCACTGCCCGTTGTACCTCTTCTGCACTTTTCACATTCCCTTCCTCGGTCAAAATGTTGTGTAATTTCTGTTGCTATAGTGACAAGAAAGCTCCTGGCTTATGGCATAGGTTCCGTGCGCTGGGTAAACTACATGATCATTATCACTTTTCAGCTGTGCTTGTTGTCCAGTCGTAGCACAGTCAGAGGCAAACTCAATTTGGATCCAAACTCAGCATCATTTGAAACTGTGCAATGTGGAATGATCAGTAACTGTCCTATGTTGCTGCTATTGTTATTTATTATTTGAATTACTGTAGCAGCTAGGAGCCGTAATCATGGTCCAGGACCCCATTATGCAAGGCTGTGAAGGAACAAACAGAACAAAAAGATGGTCTCTGCCCAGCAGTCAATTTCAGTGTTGCTGAACTTCAGCCATACTGTTGAACAGAGTTGCCTTCATTCAGTGTTATCAGTGGAGCTCAGGTTTAAGTTGGTGCATTTTTGTTTGTGACAGCTGCTACACTCAGTTCCTACAGTGCCCTAGAACTTGTGATGTATTTTTGTATTAATTTTAAAGTAACTGATTGTAAAATTATTCTTTTGCTCCTCTATTTCTGACCCTGCCATTTACAAGCATATTAATGTGAAGGGGGGAGGTAAAAATGAGGGGTAATGTGTTGCAGTCAATAAAGCTTTTGCTTATGTGGTGCCTTTTATACAACCTCTCTCCTAAAAAGCTTTAAAGAGTTAATTGTACAGTTGTAGAGTTAGTAAGAGTGGTGGTAGGTAGATGTGAAGATATACAGTAGAGACAAGAGACAAAAGATAAGTTTTAATGAGACACATAGGTGCCTAAGTTACTTTTGAAAATGGGACTCAGGCTTCTAAGTCACTTAGGTGACTTAGGGTACAATTTTCAAATCACCTATGTCCACTCTTATTAATGCAAGAAGAACTGATTAACATAAACCTGGAAACAGTGCATGAGAACTAGGAGAGATAGTGTTCAACAAATTAGACATGAGTTTTCAGTGACAGTAAAATAAATAAAATGAAAAAGCCTTCCATTGGCCATTTCTTCAGACCCTCACTGCATTATCTCGTGAGAATACCTTGCAAGTGATATATTCTGTGGCTATTAGTATCACAGTATTAGTGGATATTAAGAGAGAGCTGAATTTCCTCTTCTATATTTAGGATTTAGGATCTGAGCACTTGCAACTCCTCTTGGACAAGAAAAGCAGTTATATGTGCTCAGTACCTGTCAGGATCTGGATATTAATTAATAAGCCCTGGCCTTAGTAATTGCTCGCTACAAGTTTTAAATAGACTGCATTTATTTTTTTTTAACATTCCTACATTGCAATATAAACTGATTTTTAGTGAAAAAATACATGACCGTTGTTAGTGTGGCTTTTGCATGCCTCCTGTGTAATAGTATATATTATGTTTTGTGAACTACAGCTAGTCAGATAATGGATGGCTCTGGTTGGTTTATTTAATAAGAGCTGCTCGTCTCCATTAGATATAAAGATGAGGGATTTTGTTTTATATTACTGTAGTCTCTTTGTTTAGCATGCCACTTTCTGCTTTCTTCAGGATAAATGTGTAGATTAATGTGTTTATTTTGGGCACTGTTCCTCTACTTTACTAGGCCTGTTAAATAATAATATAAAAAAATTAGAACTTGTAATTTAATAATGCTCATATAAAATATTTCTTAAAAGTGTAAACTGAAAGGAATAGTTAACTTAAACCTCACTTGGATAAAGAAATATTAGTGCTGTTTTAATGTTGTAACCAAACCTCCATTTAGAAAATTCTAACACTTTATCTCCATTTTTATTTCTTTAGCGCACATTGTAAGGAAACGCTGTTGAATGATATTAGAAAAGCTAGAGACAAGTATCAAGGAGATGAACTAGCAAAGGAGCTGGCCAGGATTAAGCTCCGTCTGGATAATACCGAAGTCCTGACTTCTGACATTGTTATAAACCTGCTTCTTTCTTATCGAGATATCCAGGTATCTTATTGACGTGAAAGTAAGGAAGATACTCTTTTCAAGTGGGTTTTACCCTTGTTTATTGTTCTTGTTTATTGCCTGTTTGTTTGATATTTTCTTGAATTTGGACCACTGTATTATTTTAGTTTCAAGCTAAATCAGGTTATATTGTGGTTTTAAAGTAAATTATTTTTTTCTTTTTCATCTATGAAAAAAAGAAGTGTATTTGGTTTTTAATTTTTAAATCTAACCTTTAAGCCTGTGGAAACTAAGAAAAAGAATTTGTTGTGATTTCAACATTTGCTAAAAGAACCCAGGTTTACGATGTTTCAGAATTGGTATAAAAAGCAATGTTGTGTTTGTTTTAAAAACCCTCCCTCCACCCCTAAAAAACAACCTTTTGGATTTTTTAAAAAAACTCTGGTTTTGGTAGAACAGGGCCTCACTTATAATACTTATGAACTGTCCATCTTTGTGAGTGACATTGCTCTGAAGACTTATTTTCACCAATCCTATCGAAATATAGTATTTGTTCTTCTGGTAATTAGCACTTTTGTTTCTTGTGTTCCTCCCTCAGGGTACGTCTACTTGGCAAATGCAGATGTGATTGCAGTATGAATTGGCATACCCACTCTATCTTTAATCTAGCTGGCATGGGTACAGTGGTAGCGAGGAACTGGTGGCACAGGCTTTGGCGCCCCAGTAGAAGCCTGCTGGGTTGCTGATCCATGTCAGGGTCTGTGACCCCATGATTGTTACCCGCACTACCGACATTAAAGTTAGCACAGTTAGGCCTACCCACGCTGCAATAACACTTTCATTTTTAGTGTAGATGTACCTAAACTGGGTATTTGTCAGTCATTAGCAGGTCAAGAGAGAGATCATCATATTGTCTTGTCTTATCCAGCTCTCCATTGTAAGTTCCCTTTCATCCCACCCCAATTTATCTATCTGTTTGATTGCCAGTGATGAACTTCCCACTAGCTGGTTACCTTCTGATGTTCCTTCTTATTCCTTTGAGGGCTCTCTTCATTAGGAAGTTTAATCATATTTAAACACAATTTGAACAACAGTCAAGCTGGGTAAGAGGATGCTGACCCCATGGGAGCTGGTCAGTATATACCTGAACATGTCATGGTCAGTACATGTCAACAAGATGAGGCTATGCCCTGCTGAGACAAGGGTTTCTTCTTTGAGTAGTGTCCCTATGGGTACTCCACTGTAGATGCGTCCCTACGCTGCTGATCGGAGAACTTTGGTGGAAATGTCCGTTGGGCCCGCATATGCGTTCTCTCCTTGTGCTGCGCCACAAGGCTAGTCAGCATGCACGGGCTAACCCCCCTCACTTCCTTCTCAACCGCCACTGGCTAGAGACGGAGCTATTAGCAGTCTGTTAATGACTATTATCTCGACCTTTGTAGCCTAAAGCTTAGTTTTTGGTAGTAGTTATTCTAGTGTCTTTTATTTTCTCTTATTTTCTCTAAATAGATCTATAGATAGATTTTTATTTGTTTTTTTTTCTTCCTGTCCTTTCTCATTGGGGGCCCTTCCAAACAGGGTATGCCCAGTTCTCTGGGCTTCAAGAAGCGCCTCTCATGCAACGAGGCTATCCCCGTCGCAAACATGTACTCATGGTGTGTTTGTTGCCTCGGGGAAGGACACATCCCTCAAAAGTGTGCTCTCTGCCAGCAGCTTAGACCTTGGTCCCGCAAGGACAGAGAGCTGAGGCTGAAGATTATATTCATGGAGGAGGCCCTCAGACCTTGTCTGGACCCATGCCAAGAGTCACCAGGCAGACATGAGTCTTCCCCACAGCCCTCAACATCCAAGCGCTATGGGGTGAAGAAATTAGCTGTTGATCCCTCTCATATATTGAAAAAGAGAGCAGGAAGTCCCCGCAGTGAGCCATGAGCTAGCCCTAAATGATCACTGGCATGTTTGGTATCCTCGGTACCGTTGGCACCGAGGTAGATCAAACCTGGTACTCATGGCTCAACAAAGTCTACAGCGGCAGGTACTGTTGACGTGCCTATAGACCCAGTGGGCACAGGCACCGAGTCAACAGCACTGAGGGAGAAGGACGAGCAAGCACTCGAAGGTGCTACCTGTACGCAATGCCTCATCGGTACCGATGCCCCATCCGGCACCTGAACATCCAGTGTGGGCAAGAATTTCATTCTTCCTGGCACCGTCAGTGGCACCAAGCTGGTCGTCCCCATCGAGTGACCTGCATATATGGATATGTTGAAGTCTCCTCTCCTCAATACCAGGACTTCCACGCTGAGTCTTTGTCCGGCACAGGAGTCTTCCCCAGTGCCCTGCCATGCTCCCCACTCTCTAGTGAGGACTTGGATAGAGAACCAAAGGAGGGGGTATCTCAGTATTCCTCCCAGGCTCCCTAGGGTGCCTGATACCAACAGTGCCCCCAGGCATATCCTCATATGACGCCACCCCCGTCATCCTGGTATAGGCATCCCTGGGTACCACCACTGGGCTCTATACCACCACTGCTCCAGTGGTGACACTGAGACCTCTGGGCTGCATACCGCCCCCCTACCTCTCAGGCTACTAGACCCACCTGAGAACCCCGGAGAGGTGCTCTTCCGGCCATGGTATCCAGGGCTTCAGAACCTCCAGGAGAAAACCTACAGGAGTGTGAGGGTGATGTCGAGGAAGAGGCGGCCTCAAAGACCATATCCTCCTCCTCCTCAGATAAGGCTTTCATGCCTCCCCCACTGTCCCTGGCAGATGACTTTTGCCTCTTCCAGGATCTCACAAAGAGAGTGCCAGATTCTCTCCAGATACTGCTGGAACAAGTCAAGGACACACTCCACAACCTCCTTGACATCCTCCATTCATCTTCCTCCTCAAAAGTTGCCCTCCCTATTAATGAGACTCTCCTTGACCCTGTGAAAACCGTATGGCAGACCCCAGCATCGATTGCACTGACCTGCAAGCGGGCAGACAAAAAGTATTATGTCCCAGCAAGAGTGACAGAATTCCTCTTCTCTCACCTCTCACCTAACTCCATCGTGGTGGGTGCTTTAAATTCTCATGACCGTTAACACCAGATGAGATCCACTTCCTATGGTAGGGACTGGACCTTTTTGGGAGGAAGGTGTACTCCTCACCTATGCTTCAGTTTTAAATTGCCAATTACCAAGCCCTCATGGCAAAATATGATTATGTAAACTATTCAGAACTGAATGATTTTATTGAACAGATGCCTATGTTGCATCGTGACCAATTTAAGGCCATCATTCAGGAGGGTCTGCTAGTAGCAAAGACAACGCTACAATCTGCCCTCGATACAACTGACGCTGTGGCCAGCTCCATCTTCATTGTGGTGGTGATGCAGTGTACCTCTTGGCTCCATCTGTTGGGCTTCCTGAAGGAGGTACAGTCAACCGTTGAAGTTCTTCCCCTTGAGGGCGCTAAGCTCTTTGCGGAAAAGACCGATGCCTCTCTTCACACCTTGAAGGATTCTCAGGCCACTCTCCATTTGCTGAGCATCTACACACCAGGACAGAAAAGAAAATTTAGTCTGCAGCCCATCACAAGCCATGCACTTTCCAATACCCAGCTCAAAGTTACTTTGAGACCCAGAGAAAAAAAATAAATTTTCAAGACATAAACCATCTGACCCACAATCTTTCTTATCCCAGCCATCCACATCCAAACATCCATTTTGAGGTGTTGGACAAGGTGCCATTAGACCGCTCCCCACAACTGCTACAACCGGCCACCGCTACCCACCCATTGGCCACCAACTGGCAGTGTTCTGCGGCACCTGGGAGTGCATAATATTGGATTAATGGGTACTCTGTTCATTTTGCTTTCCTGCCCCCTTCACAATACCCTTCCCCATACTCCTTCAGGGACGCTTCTCACAAGCGTTTGCTACGACAAGAAGTAGATCATCTCCTCCAGTTAGGAACCATAGAACCAGTACCTCAACACCTTTGAGGCAAAGAGTTCTACTCTTACTTCCTAATACCCAAGTGGAAGGGAGGTTGGAGACCAATACTAGACCTCAGAGCTCTCAACAAGTTTGTCAAGGCTCAAAAATTCAAGATGGTCACTTGAGCACCTGTCATTTCAGTGTTGGAACAGGGAGACTGGTTTTCAGCCCTTGGCCTTCAGGACACCTACTTTCATATCTCACTCCTACCGACTCTCAGATGATTTCTCAGAGTCATTCTGGGACAAGAGCACTACCACTACATGGTACTCCCATTCAGGCTATCATCAGCCCCAAGAGTATTTTCCAAGGTTCTCTCAGTGGTGGCCGCCCAGTTACACTCCCAAGGGGTCATGATTTACTCTTTTCTGGACAGGACGAGGGCCTTCAGAGACTCCCCCAGGCTTTTCCTCTCTGTTGTGGAAAGATCCAAGGGCTCAGCAGTATCAGCCCGAAGACTCTCCAAGATGGTCTCATTTGTATCAATGTTACCAAGTTCACAATATGACCCCTCTAGATACTGTTCGTACACGCTCCACAAGGTCAATCTCCTCATCCCTCACCTTCTTCAAGAATGTGCTTGTCTCAGAGATCTGCAGAGCGGCAACATGGGTGTCAATCCACTCCTGCACACAACATTATGCGATCACTGGGGACTCTGCCTCCCATGCCATCTTTGGTTCCACAGTGCTGACATCTGTAACTGACCTGACTCTGAAGTCCCAGCCCTCCATTGGGGATACTGCTCTGGAATCACCTACAGTGGAGCACCCATAGGGACACTACTTGAAGAAGAAGTTACCATATATACTCATTCATAAGCCGAATCTTTTTGGTAAAAAAGTGACACATCAAAGAGTGGGATTCTGCTTATAAATGGGTCTACACCAAAATTTGATGATTTTAAACTCTATGGAATCATTGAATTGAATATCTAATACATTGTTGTTTTGTTTACCTGGAGCGTCTGCAGGCATGGAGCCCCTCAGCTCCTTGTGGCCACAGTTTGCCACTCCCATTGGCTGGGAACGGCGAACTGCGGCTACAGGGAGCTGAGAGGCTCCATGCCTGCAGACATTCCAGGTAAACAAAACGTCCCGACCTGCCAGTGGCTTACCCTGACAGGCCGGGAGCCAAAGTTTTTGACCCATTTATTGATGTCAATACTGCAGCCTTTTAAAATTGCAAAGGTTTTGTTTAGTGGACTTGATTGGCTTGAAAGGAATACTAAAAGAGCGGTGCTGCAGATCTGCATGACGTTTCATGGAATCATAGAATATCAGGGTTGGAAGGGACCTTAGGAAGTCATCTGGTCCAACCCCCTGCTCAAAGCAGGATCAATCCCCAGTTTTTTTCCCAGATCCCTAAATGGCCCCCTCAAGGATTGAGCTCGCAACCCTGGGTTTAGCAGGCCAATGCTCAAACCACTGAGCTATCCCTCCCCCCTACTTGTGTCTCTGTGTGGTTCACATGGCTGCCATCACCAGAATATCTGAATGCTTCTCTAATATTTATTAATAGACCTTGCCTAAAAACATGAAATTTCCTGCTGGTATCATCGTACATACACACAAAAAGGGATGGATGGATGAAAGTAGGACTACTGAATAGCTGGAAAAAGTGTGGAATAAGAGATCAGAAGCACTTTTCAAGAAACCTGCTATTCTCGTTTGGGACATGTTCAGGGCACACAAGACGGATGAGGTGAAAAATGTGGCCAAAAATATGAAAACTACTTTGGCTGTAATACCTGGAGGCTTAACTTCAGTTCTACAACCGCTTGATGTCTGCCTGAACAAACCCTTTAAAGACAGGCTGTGCAAAATGTGGTCTGAATGGATGTGCTCAGGCATGGCGAAGTTGACAAAAGGCGGGAATCTTATGAAGCCCGAAATCAATCTGGTCGCCCAGTGGATCAAGGACGCGTGGGTGTGCATTCCCTCGGAAATGATAGAAAAATCATCTAGGAAATGCTGTATCAGCAATGCACTCGACAGGTCAGAAGCTGATGCCATATTTGATGATGACAGAACAGAGGCTGATGATGAGAAGGAATCTGAGTCTGAAGACGACACTGCCGACATCTACGATGACAATGCTGGTGCAGCTGTGACTGAAGCCGAGTTTAATGAACTGTTTGGTGAATCAGAGACTGATTCAGACTTTGAAGGATTTTAAGGCTTTTTAAAGTCTCATATTGTTTGTTTTAAATATCCATTTACTGATTTTAAATATTGACTCTAATTTTGAAGGTGAATACATATTTGTTCAGTTGTTATAACAACAACAGGTTTTTCGTTAGGTTACATTAAAATAATTCTAGCAGAACTTTTGAGTGTTTCTTGTGACACCAGCTTTTAAAATATATCAGGGGTTGGAAAACTTTGGCTCCCGGCCCATCAGGGTAAGCTACTGGCGGGTTGGGACGTTTTGTTTACTTGGAGCGTCTGCAGGCACAGAGCCCCTCAGCTCCCAGTGGCTGCGGTTTCCGTTTCCAGCCAATGGGAGCTGCGGGAAGTGGCGCCTAATGGTCCAGGAGCCAAAGTCGGCTTATGAAAGGGTCATACAGTTTTTTCTATTTTTACGTATCCATCTTGGGGGGTCGGCTTATAAACAAATGGGCTAATGAACGAGTATATACGGTACTCACCTTGTGCAGTAACGATGGTTCTTTGAGATGTGTGTCACTATGGGTGCTCCGCAACCCACCCTCTGCCCCCTTCCTTCGGAGTTCTTGTCGGTGACTCTGCTGTAGAGAAGGAACTGAGCGGGGTTAGCCCGCGCGTGCTGACTAGCCTTTTGGCGGAGCACAAGGAGAGAGCACGCATGTGCGGGCCTAATGGACACGGCTACCAAAGTTCTCCAGTCAGCAGCGCAGGAATGCAAGCACCCCTACAGTGGAACACCCTTCGGGAAACACCTCTCAAAGAACCATCGTTACTGCACAAGGTGAGTAACTACTTCTTGTGCCCCTCTGCCTCACCTGTTAATGAATGTGAGTTGTCCTTGTCCACAGTGACCAGTAATTATTATTGTAACTAAATCGATTTACGTTTCCAAGTGAAGAGCCTGATCCAGCTGGGAGTTTGATCAAATGATTTGGTTTAGTGATATTTTCTTTGATTGGATTTTTTTTATTGTTATCAGAACTATGATGCTATGGTGAAGCTGGTGGAAACACTGGAAATGCTGCCTACCTGCGATCTGGCTGATCAGCACAACATTAAATTTCATTATGCATTTGCATTGAATCGGTAAGGATAACTGCTAGGTTTTTTGCATTCTCTATAGGTGTATATGTATATGCACAAATTTAAAATGTATGTGCATATACTTGCGTGTGTGTGTGTGTGCATGCATATATGTGTAACATCTTTCTCACTCACACCCACACCACTGGGGATGATATTCATGAAATAAATTACTTTGTTTGCCATAACCATGTGTTAATCCATTTGTGCCAGGACACCTTTTAACATTTGAAATCTCAGTGCAGCTTTCAAACAGCCCCCATTTGGTAAAAGAATAGCCTGCCCACAAGACTGGATAAAAGACCTGAATCAAAGCCCATTGAAGTCCATGGAAAAACTTCCATTGACTATAGTGGGCTTTGGATCAGGCCCAAATTCATTAAATGGTTGAGTTCTTGCTTACCTTTATCTAATAGCAATTTAGCAAAAAGGAAACATGGGTGAGTTATTAAAGTAATCAGTGACAAGTGGTAGTTGAACTGTACATTGTATCTCCAGTTGAGGGAAGAAAAGCCCATTTGAGCCTTCCTGCTTTCATCCACTCTACCTCTCCTGAAGCGACAAAGATAAATGTTCTGTTTTCTCCTTCTATTCCTCTAGGCTGGTCTTTCCATAGCACTTATCTACAATGGCTACTGCATTTTAAAATTATTGTAAGAAAGCTTTTAGCTTGTTTCTGTGGAAAATAGGTCTTGTCAAACAAGCCTGATTTTGTTCTTTGATGAGATTACAAGTTTGGTTGATAATAAAGTAACTGTATACATGTAATATACTTAGATTATTGTAAGGCATTTGACTTAGTACAGCACAACATTCTTAAAACTCTCCCAGAATATAGCTGAAATTTTCCATTTTTGGTGCCCACTTCACTGTACCTTTATGTATGTGTGAGAGTTTCAGCAAAAGGGATTCAGGCTTTCTGAGAATGAAGCTTCTCAAAACTGTCTCCCCCGACCCCCCATCTAAAATTTTTGGTGACTTTTTTGAACACCTTTATTGACTTGGGAATTTGATGTAGGAAATTGAAATTGGTCAGAGAGCTAGTCCTGGGGCCAGAAAAATACTTTTCATTGTCTCTGTGAAAATTTATCTAGGTTTGACCAGGTTATGAGCTGCAAAAAGCTGCCATTTGCATATGTGCAGTAAAGTTTATTAATTAATCATGTTTACTGTGGTAGCACCTTAGGGCCAACTAAGAATGGGGCTCCATGTGTTGGGCACTGTACAAACACAGTGTAGTAGACAGCCCCTGCTTACAGTCTAAATAGACAACAGAGAGACAGGGTAGACACACAAGCAGAGTGAACAGTGGGATGGCAGCAAATGTCATGTTAGTTCCACAGTTTATTTATTTATTCATTTATTGTGGGTTTAGTTAGGAGAGGATGAGCTGAAGGGAAGGAAAAGGGGACATTGAAAGGAAGGTGACTGGGGGGAAAGGGGCATGTGTGGAGTGAATCTAAGGTGAAGAGTGGGGGATTTCTACACTTCTTGAGCTGGAATTGACACCGCCAGCTTGGAGACATACTCATGCTAGCTGTGATCAGATGAGTTCACTAGCTTGATACAGTGTAGCCGCAAGAGCATGAACAGTGGGAGGGTCTAACCTCCCGGAGTATGTTCCCATCCGACACAATTAGGCACATACTTTGGATGACTACCCACTCCCACTGCTCATACTACTGTGGCTACACTTAATCGTAGGTACCACAGCTATGTCACCTCCAGCTTGACATGCTGACATACCCTGGGAGGGAATTGGGGGCAGGGAATTGGAGCGAGTAGCTATCTGCACAGGGCAGAGTTAGTTATTAGTTATTTGTGTGATTCGTTGTTGTTGTTAATTATTTGTATAATGCATTGTTATTATTAGTGGTATGATTAGTTATTGTATGATTAGTATATTAGTGCCACTAAATCTCATGCATCTTTTTGAAGACATTGATGGAGTTAGAGCTCTGTAAAAGACCCATGCAAAATGATCTGCACCTATTCTCATCGACATATGCTGCGCTGAGTTACCAGTCTGCTCGAGTATGGTATTCTTATGTTCTTTTGGAAATGATTAGGAAATGTATTATGATAAATAGTTTCCTAGAAATAAACAACTAATTTTCCAACAGCGAGAATGCAAAAAGTACTCTCTCCTGTTTATAGATTTTTTTGGTCCAATCAAAGAGTAATCTTTTTAAATTACTTCCCTTCAGCAATTTTCAAAATGTATTTGCTACTGATGCTTTGTTTTGGACTTGAAAATATTTTTAGACCAGGTCTATTCATATATCTGGTCATCCTAAAAACTTAATTGTTAACTACTTTTTTTTACACCCTGCTTGTGCTGTTAACTTTCTGGTTTTTTTATTCCTGTTTTATTGAATTTTGGTAGTATTCACAAGAAAAGTTATACCTAAGATATTGATTCTTGCCTTGCAAAACAGAGTAAAGATTACCCAGAATCTACAGTAAAGTGCAGCAGGAACAACAATCATCATAAGTAATAACAGAATAACTGATTGTAGGAACCTGATATGTCTGGTATGATGATACAACCACATTTTGTCCTCTGCCATCAATACAGTGGTTCCTACGCAATCCTCCCATTGTATGTTCTCATGAGTCATCATGTGTCTGCCTCAGATTGAAACTGTTTGAAGAAAATGACCCAAAATGATTCAGCCATTTCAGAGAACAAGGTTAGAAAAAACTTATGTTCCTTTTGCCCATGTTAAAAAATTCTGTTAAGCTTTTCTTTGAAAAGCTCTAGCATTTCCATGCCTTGAAGATAGGGACTTGAAATTTGGTAGGGGCCCTTTGTATCAGGAATGTGCCTTTCCCTTCCCCATGAAATTCCACTCACATCTGGCCAATTTATAAGCTTTAGAAAAATCACAGTTTGCACATGCTTAGTGGAGACTTCTTAGGTTTTAGCAGCTAAATTTCCCAGAACTCCATCAACTCTGGGCATGCTCTAACTTGGGCTGAGCAGGACTTTCCCTGCCATTGCAGGTCTTTGTGTCTGCAGGCTGTGCTGAGCCTGGGCACCTGAACTGAGACACTGGAGACTGTCTCTCCTGTGCTGTCAATGCAGTGCAGAGGGGGAAAGAGCTTAACCTGCTATTGGGGAGTAGATTGAGCAAGGTTGATAGAAAGCTGAGGCTGTCAAAGGAAACTGGGGGACTGGTCTACATGGAAAAGTTACATCAACCCAGTTATGCCACTCAGGGGTGTGAAAAATCCACACCCCAGAGCAACCTCCTTAATCTGACCTAAGGCACAGTGTAGCCAGCACTAGGTCGATGGAAGAATTCTTCTCTCAACCAAGCTACCATCTCTTGGGGAGGTGCAATAACGACAGCAACAGGAGAACGCCTCCTGTCAGTGTAGTGAGTATTTACACCGAAGGGCTACAGTGGTGCAGCTGCAGTTGTGCTGCTATAGTGTTTTAGATGTAGACATAGCCTGGACTGGGCTGGAGGAATGACTGGGGCCGTGAGCAGGGAGACCAGGACTGGCTGGACAAGGAAACTGGGACTGGGCAATGGGAGGAGGGGCAACTGATATCAGATTGCAGGGGGAGGAGAGAATGGGTAAGTAAGGAGGGGGGGTAAGGAGACTGGGACTGAGAATCAGTGGGGCCGGGGATAGGAGATGAGAGTGGAAGGGAGACAGATCTGATGAGGAGACAAGTGTGGGCATAGAACTGGGACTGGCTGAGTAAAGAGAATGCAACAGAGAGCTGGAGAAGAACGGGGACACTGAGATTGGATGAGAAGCCCAGGAAGGGAGACTGGGACAGAAAATTTGGGTGAGGGTTGGGTAGGGAGGGGGTTGTCGAGAGGCTAGGGTAGAGCTTTAACTTGCCTGTAATTAGATAGCTTAATGCTAAGAGAATGATTAAATGGCACATTAGGTTGGCTCTTTGTTGTTTTACTTACTGCAGTAGTTTGTCTGAATATTAATAAAGTCTAAATTTTCACTATCAGCTAGAATTTTAACATTATGGCTGTCCATAGGTGATTTAAAGTTTAGTCACATCAACTAAAAATGATTTAATTAATATTTTGAAGAGGTCCTTACAGACTAACCAGGACAGTCCAAATATTGCTCAAATGATGGCTGCATTGGTAGCTTGCCCAGCGCCCAAGGGCTACATCTGATTTTTCATAAAATAGAGCAGACTACAGCTACCTTAAGGCCGAGTTCAGCCTTCGCATAAGGTGTAGGGTGGAGATATTACAGCTCCTGCTATTCAACATTCGGGTGTGTGTGATTTCTTTGTAGCCCCCACCCAGTTCCATCTTGACTCATATTAAAGATAAGGGAGGATGCAATCACTGATTATTAACAATGTATTAGCATACAAAGAGAAGCTATTAGCAAGTGATGGGAATAACATTATACAAGGGATTCATTAGTAAATAACTAGTTATTACTGGTAATGAAAGCCATAGGAAATTATTCTCCTTAAAAAGCAATAAGTGTTTTAAAATGCAGTTCTTCTGTAAAAATGGCATCATGGGGGTATGCAGTTTATTATGTGTCTATATTATATGCATATATTATATGCAGTTTATTATATTATATTTATTACATGATTTGCATCTAACATTTGCAGAATTTCAAGAAAAAATGTTTTTTTCCTGACTAGAGCCCTGCAAGTTCAACCTCCAATCTGAAAGTCAAGCTGAGTTCTCATCACTTATGCATTATCACCAGTATTAAAGGATCTGCAGGCCAAATTATACCCTCATTGACACCTATATAACCCCATTAGCCTTCAGTGGGATCAGTACTGTGTTTTTAATGAAAGTGTATGTGGAATACCACTAAAGTATCTGCTGTAAATAATTCTAGGCCTATTTCTTGCTGTAGATTTTAATATACTTAGTGATACTGTGGATTGTCCATCTGTATTTATAAACTGTGCAAATCTGATATGGTGTAATTGAGATGCAATAAATATTGTAATGCTGTAATGCTATTTTTTCAGCAGTCATTATCAGACCTCATCCTCATTTTAAGACTGCTTTGATATGCATATTGATTATTTTTTATTAGTGCAAGTAAGTGTTCCAGAATGTATTAAGTCACAGTAAACAGAAAGTGCTGCTTTTGAATGCCAATTACTTTATGAATGGTTGTATTTATATTTATGATGGATTAGACTGACTCATGTTCTCATGACAGTAGTTCAAATTCAATCTGAAGAAACAATGCACTCTTTTAAAACTCTCTGGTACTTGCTACTGTACAGTTTACATCATGCCTCTGGCATCACAGGCAGCAAAAAATGTAGAGAACTAGTTACAAATCTGTATAGCCATATTACACTTTTATCCTGCACGTCTCACACTCAGAAGAACATGTTTTGCTGTACGTATGTTTCATGGGCCCTGTTCCATCTGCTGGTTACCCAAGGAACTGGGCAGCTTTACTGGAGATACAATCCTTTCAGCGGAAAAAATTTCTAAAATTACCAGAAGCAGCTCTCTGCCCCTAGCATTGCTGACAAAGTAAGCATAGATGTTTTTAAGCATAAGTCTGTTTCTGTATACCTAGATACTGGGGATCAGGAAACCATAAGCAGATCTGAAAATGGGTTGGTAAATAGTTTGAATCCTAGTGATTAGCAAAATGCTGGTAAGTGGATTTTAAGCTCTAAAACCAGGCTTGCTTTTCACTTGCAAATGCATTTTTTTCCTGTTCACACTGACATTTTTTTTCTGTTCACACGTGCCTTTTTGATGTAAATAGTGAGAGTGAGTTTTAAATTTACTGAAAACTACAAGGTGAATCTGGGTTTATTTAGCCAGGAATTCTGAAATTATGTTAACAAAAATGTTAAGAGTATATAATATTTTACTAGCTTGATTTTTGTGATGACAATGACTGTTACATGTTAAATGTTACATTTAATTAGATGCTCATTACAGCTGTTAATTTTTAGATCTTTTACACTTTTTATCTCTTACCTCCACAAATTAATCAAGGAATAAAAGTAGTTCACTTCAGTACTATGTCCCTCAATATCCGTTTCCCCAAAGGTTTCATGTTGATCTCCCTCGTCTTGCTGGACAAAGAGAGATCAACCTGGCTTTCCTGCACAGCCAGTCAGTATCACCACAGGACTGGCTGGTGGTGGTCACTTCTGAATTATGGGTCCATGCCTGTAGACACTGTTAGGCATAGTACAGTGAGTTGTCCCATTGACTACCATGGAAATACGACTGTTACCCTGTAGCAACTGTTGTGGGGACTGAGCCTCATGTGAAGTGCTGTTTTCCCTTTCACAGCATGCCCAACACCTGTCTATTCATGGATGGAAGAACGAGTAGTTCCCCTATGACAACAGAATTTCATTTCTACCAGCCAATACACAATTACATTTCAGTGGAATGATAGCACAAACTAAATCTACTGTGCATCTCAAACTTGCTATTTTGGATTTGAACTCATTCGTGTCATTTTCTGCATTGATTTTAGAAGGAACAATACAGGCGACAGAGGGAAGGCATTACAAGTGATGCTTCAAGTCCTGCAGACCTGTGATCACCCTGCTCCAGATATGTTCTGCCTGTGCGGGAGAATCTACAAGGACATATTCCTTGATTCTGACTGTAAAGATACCAGTAGCCGAGACATTGCCATTGAATGGTAACAGAAAAAGCAAACCCATTTAACAGCATTTTCAAAGTTTTTCATCTGGCTTTGAAAAAACAGCAGAATTTATCTAAACAAGACTATGCCAAATTATAAGGCTAAACTCCAAGGTCTTTACTTCCTCACAGTCCTTATTTAAGCAAACTCCTACTGAAGTAAAATTAGCACTTGGTTTAGTCAGAATTGAGAAAACTTTGAGTCAGGATCTCCATTTTGGCCAACTGTATCTTAGTGTGGTTTGTTTGTTTTGTTTTTTTTAAGGCAAACAAATTCCTGGTCTCTTACTCTTCTCTGTGTATTGGTATGGGTTGGGAGTGCCGCACAAACAGTGAATTCAGGGTAAAAGTCACCTCTGTGCAGAGACACCACAGAAGACCTAGCTCTATTTACATCTCACTTAAACCCCACTTTGAGGGTTTAAGTGAGATGCAGGTAGTGTATCGGCATCATGCTGGTCTTCTGCACAGGGAGGAATTCTATCCTTAGTCCCATGAGGGGGTGCTGAGAAAGGAGATGTCTCATGTTGCTCAATAGCAAGTTGTCCAGTGAGTTTAAGGAGCTGCGTTGATAAACTCCATAATAAAGTCTGCTAATGCAGTCACGGTGCACACATGTGGGGAGAGAGAGAGATGTAAGCCGCATATTGTACAGTAATTATTCAAACTTCTGCAATACAGATTAATGGTGTATTTTCTGGATCGTTACTGTAAAATACTGTCTTTTTTTTTTTTTTCAGAAGAGATGTCTCAAGCAAGAGTAATATTACAATGTGCAGGGAATAAAGGACCCCCAAGATGTAAATGGGTCTCTCCTGGAATAAAATAAATGCATAAAAACAGTTGGCCCTAGATGATTTAGCCAAGTTCATGGGAGTTTTGCTACTAAGGAACAGGATTTGGGGCAAAGAGACATAAAGTAACAGAACATGTGTAACTCACAGCTCTTTATGTAAAATTCTCACTAAGAAAGAACATCTTGCTGTATTTTCCTTGGCATTCCTACATCACCAATGGACTAAAATGACATTCTGTTGCATTAAATGTTAATTTTTTAAAATAACTAACTCAGATTTTCCTTCCTCCAAATCATGCAAATTGATGGGACACAAAATTGTATGCAGATATTTTCCTCTCCTCTCCTTTCCTCTCCGACGACAGGTTAAATCAGTGGCTCTCAACCTTTCCAGATGATTGTACCCCTTTCAGGAGTCTGATTTGTCTTGCATTCCCCCAAGTTTCACTTCATTTAAAAACTACTTGCTTACAAAGTCAGACATAAAAATACAAAAGTGTCACAGCACACTATTACTGAAAAACTGCTTACTTTCTCATTACTACCATATAATTTAAAATAAATCAATTGGAATATAAATATTGTACTGACATTTCAGTATATAATATATAGAGCAGCATAAACAAGTCAACTGTATGCAACTTAAATTTGTATTGACTTCGCTACTGCTTTTTATGTAGCTTGTAAAACTGGGCAACTATCTAGATGAGTTGGTGTACCCCCTAGAAGACCTCTGTGTGCCCCTGGTTGAGACCCATTGGTGTTGGTACAAAGTAATGAACTTGTTACACGGTCCCTAAAAATGCTTTCATCCAGGGGGCTATGAGCCCCTTTTTTCACAACTGTGCTGTGTTTTATGTTTAAAGCATAGTAAGACATGAGCTCTAGACCCTTTGTCTCTGCAGGTACCGCAAAGGATTTGAGCTCCAGTCAAGTCTGTATTCTGGAATTAACCTTGCAGTTTTGCTGATTGTGGCAGGGCAGCAGTTTGAAACCTCTATGGAACTAAGAAAAATAGGTAAAAAACCAAGAAGTTTGTGTTCTCTTTAATAAAGAACAGTTCAATTTTATTTTGCAGAGATGGGTCTGAGGTGTATTCATCATTGCCCCTTGGTCCCTTTATGCCAGCTACACCCACATAAAAGGGGCCACAGAAGAAGCATAAATCTGCCGCAGGGAACAGACCCCAGATAAGAGTAGCCCCTACAGTTGCTGCAGAGACAGCTCTGTGCCACCCCTTCAGGAGCCCTGGGAACGGGGGTGGGGGGGATTAGAGCACACAGCAGAGGTGGAGGGAGATGGTGCAGTGGTTCAGAGCTGCCGTTGCAACAAAGGTATAAGTTAAGGGGCACTGTGTGCCACTACAGACACTTAATCAGGGAGACGACCCCCCCCGTATCAGTGCAGAGATGAATTTGGTTTAGCCCATTACAGAATTAGGAGCCAATTGCCCAACTCAGATTCTAATTTCCCCAAAGTTTAAGAGCTTGAACTCCCTGATATAAATAGATCTATAAAATAAAACTGTTGTATTGTAGATTCAGTTGCGTTCTAGAAAGGTAATAGCCAAAAATCAAACTTCTACATTTGGACTTGGATCCTCAGCTGCACCAGAACAGCCCTTCCTGCAGCGAAGGAGGTCAGGGGGATGCAAAAGTGGCTTTTTAACCACTCTTACACCTCAATCCCGGGACCAATCTGCACCAGCTCCTGACCTAGGGACTGTTCCAGCAGGTGGGGCTCTCTGGGGCATAGGGACACCGAGGTACATCCCCTACACTCGGAGCCGGGAGGAAGGTAGTGTAAGAGCTCCTACAGGGGCCCTGCACACAAAAAAATCCTTCACTGGCCAGTTGAGCCATGTTTAAGGCTGCGTTTTGTCACCACAGCTGTACAGAGTAGCCTTAATGGGGTCAAACATCTGGCTCATAATCTCCAGGTAGGAGTAAATACTCCCCATTCTTTCATTAAGGACAATTCCGTCTCTGAATGATCATTGTTATAGTGATAGCATAATATGCAAAAATTTAATTTAAAATAGAAGCTTTCTTTCAATGTGAAATTTCCCAGGTGTGCGGCTGAACAGTTTGTTGGGAAGAAAAGGAAGCTTGGAAAAAATGAATAATTATTGGGATGTGGGACAGTTTTTCAGTGTGAGCATGCTGGCCAGTGACATTGGTAAGGCAGTGCAAGCAGCGGAGAAACTGTTCAGACTGAAGCCTCCAGTTTGGTAAGTAGTGTGTGCTTACATTAAATGTACATATATCGTCTGGGTCAAAAGCCCTATCTTTTGGGATTTTTATAACTAGACTAGACAAAATACTAGAAAATGTCCAGTAGGGAACAGTCCTACACAGACAATTGGATGAACCAGATGACTTATACATTTCTAAATCTCAAATTTTTGCATCTCCGTAATCTGAACTTGATTCTTTATTGTGGTTTTATTCTGATAGAAAATAAAATATCCATCAGACTGATAGAGCTGGTTTTAGATTCCCCTGAAATGTGTATGTTAAGGGAAGGAGAATGATGGAGATGACTCAGACTGAAGTAGAATTCTCTTCTAAGTTTTGATATGCACAACCAATTCTGCCCCCGCATGTGATCAGTCCATTGGCATCACTACATAGGGATCCATGTAACCATGTACTTCTCAAATCAGATGTGCACAAAAGCATACTATAGATTCATGTCTAAACTTGATATCAGGCCTATAAATCTGTAAAATCAACACTGTCATATGTAAATGACAGTATCTTGTAGAATACATATAATTTTGTTTGAAATTACATGTGAGCTACTAACTTATTGAAAAGCTTGGTGAGGGGAGGGGAGGGTGATTCTGAGTCATTCAGTCTCTCTCTCTCTCTCTCTCTCTCCCTTCCCCCCCGCCCCCTCCCAACCCTTGACTGACTGTATGTGTTCTAGGTACTTGAGGTCATTAGTGCAGAACCTGTTGTTAATTCAGCGTTTCAAGAAACTCCCCATCGAGCATTCTCCCAGACAAGAGAGACTGAACTTCTGGTTAGATATCATTTTTGAGGCAACGAAAGAAACAACTAATGGACTGAGATTTCCAGTAAGATGCCCAAATAAGTGTTGTAACATATAAATCCTAATTTCTCCAGATCTTACTGAATGGCACTAACCAAAATCTAGCATTTTTTCAATCTCCCTTCTTCTAAGTAGTCATTTGACCAACCTAAGAACATCTGATGCCCTCTGTAAAGTACAATGACAAATACCACAATAATATTGTTTTATTGTAAATAGGGAAAAAACATGGATTTTTATAAAATAAAAAAATATATATTTAATGTCTGGTTTGAGATTGCTTATTATCCTATATCATTATTCTTCTTGACATCTTACGGTATAGTTGCTGTTACAGTTCACTAAACAGAACTTTGGGTTTTTTTAGGTTTTAGTGATAGAACCAACTAAGGTCTACCAGCCTGCATATGTGTCAATCAACAATGAAGCAGAAGAGAGAACTGTCTCTCTGTGGCATGTCTCGCCCCCTGAAGTGGTAAGACAAATGGCAAACACATTTCACATGGCGAATGATGCTTTGTACTTATATGGCTCCTTTTTCACCTGTGGATCTTGGAGCACTTTAGAAACACTTTAAACCTTTCTACATCTCTGTGATGTAGGATAATTAATATCTCCATTTTACACATTGGGAAACTGAGGTACTATAGAGAAGGTGAAATGACTTGCAGATCTGGGATTATTCAGTAGCTGATCTCAGATTAGAATTCAGGTGTTTGTGGCTCCCAGTCCTGGGCTCATTTCACTAGAACATGCTCTATCGAAGTCCTTTTGGGTAGTGGGTTTGATACTATTATCCTCTTTAGTTTTGTTTTTTACATTAGCACATGTGATTTTACAGAGATACAATTCAGACATAACCTACATTGATTATTAGTTATTATTGATAAAGCACCACAATGTGCATGGCATTGTTGAAATTGTAAAGGTTTTCCAAATGTAGAGGGCAGCATGAAAGAAGATATAAGGTCATGAGCCGGTGAAGGACAAAGTCAAGAGACAAACTTTGTTGGAATATGGGATTATGAGAGAGGGTATAGGAGGAAATTTGTAAAGAGATGTGATGCAGACAGTTATGAAGTTGTCCAAACCCTTGAAAGTGAGAAGTAACTTTAATTTGATGAGAAAGAAGAATAGAAAGCCCAGAATGATCAAGAAGGGGGAGATATTGTTGGAGAGGCATGAGGAGGAGGACAGCTTTTGCAGCCTCCGTGAGGTGAGATCTGGAAAAGAGGTATGATACCCAAAGAGGTTATGATAACCAAAGTAAGAGATGACCAAATCATGGGTCAAGGTTTTAAATGTTGGTGCATCCCTGAAATCTAACCTGGCCTGGTGTGGTGGGGTTGTGCACTACTCCCAATTCAGGCCACAGCATATATGACACGATTTTACCTTACAAAGCAGATTCCTTGTGGACTGCCCTAACCTATGTTAGCTGACAACAGTAACCAAGACACCATCCATTCGCTGGGGACAGCTGGAGGGCAGTACTTCTGGTCACACTCTGTCCATCTCCCTCTCTGCCTCCAATTATTTCTGTGCCAGAGCTTCCAGGGGAAGAGAAGTCATAGAAACCAATTACGCTAGTGCTCTGTCTGCTGAAAATGGCAGCGTTCTATTCCTAAAGGGGAAGAGAAGGGCAGCGGATCTGCCCTATGTGTTTTTTTTAATATGAAAGGAATAATCAATCAGTACAAAGATGCACTGTTTGGTAAATTACACTTCAAGCTTCAACTTTGCTTTTGAAACTGAATTTTACACTAGAAAATATGTATCTTAATTCATTGTGATATTTTTAAATTTGCTTTTCCTCAAGTGAGTAAAACTAGCATTGAATGTAGGTCCTTCATCTACCCAAATCTATTCATCCTTTCAAATAAGAAAATGGAGCTGTGGCTATTCTTGACAAGATTCTATGTATTGTGTGACTTTGCTTTCAAATAACAAGCTGAGACTAACCTGTGGTTGACTTAGATCTTTGTTCCTTACAGAAACAAATTCATGAATGGAATTTTACAGCTTCCTCCATTAGGGGAATAAGGTTGGTATGTTTGAAAACAACTAATTATGGTTTCACATTTTATATTTCACTTATGTCAGATGATCATGCCTTATGATTTGAGATAATGAACTCTGCTTTTCATTTGCTGTTAAATTTTTGTTCTACCTAAACCGCTTCAAAACACTGTAACAGGGAAGACTTGTCTGTCTTTCCTTAGGTCAAGCAGAGCAGTGAATTTCTGCTGTACAGTCTGACCTAAAATGTCAGAGTTCTATTTTGAAAATCAGTATTTTGAACTGTATTTACAATTCTTATATTCAGCTAAGCCGGGGTTGCCAAACTTTTTGCCACCATGACCCCATTTAACTAATTATTTCCTCCCAGGACCCCAGACTGCCTGGAGGATGACATTTTGTCCTAGAACATGACGTCCTCTGCACAGAGTGACCGTGTATGTATGGTGCATGTGAAGTCATGCTGTGCGGAGGATGCCATTTTGTAGAGCACCATGACCTGGCACACACTGTACGTGTGAGGTCATGCAGTGTGGAGCAAAATGGCATCCTCCTCGCAATAGGGATCGCCACAACCCCATCTGGGGTCACAACCCAGAGTTTGGGAACCACTGAGCTAAACCCACCCTCAATTGGTGCAATCTTGTTTAAACTTTGTTAGTTCCGTGTTACTGGAAGCTAGATTTCCGGGAAATAAATTTTAGTTTCTTTTCCACGGTTGACACTTTTTTGTATTTAAAAACAAGGACAAGAGAGGGCTGGAAGAGGCCAGCTGAAGACATCTCTTACATTAGGAGACATTTATAGAGAAGTCTTCAGGCTGCAAGAAAAAAATACAAGGTCTCAGTCTAGGGTTGCCAACTGTCTAATCTCACAAACCCAAACACCCTTACCCCATCCCCTGCCCTGCCCCTTCTCTAAGGCCTCGCCTTCTCACTCCTTCCCCCTCCCTGTTTTGCTTGCTCTCCCCCACCCTTACTCACTTTCACCGGGTGTGGGTGGGGAGCTCCGGGCTGTGCCTGGTGCTAGAGTGGGTGTGCGGTCCAGGAGGGGGCTCAGGGCTGGGGCATGGGATTGGGGTTCTTGAGGGGTGTGGGCTCTGGGAGGGAGTTTGGGTGCAGGAGGGGGCTCTGGGCTGGGGCAGGGGGTCGAGGTGCAGGAGGGAGTGTGGGCTCTGGCAGGAAGTTTGGGTGCAAGAGGGGGCTCAGGACTGGGGCGGGGGTTGGGGTGTGGGAGGCGGTGAGGGTTGTGGGCTCTGGCAGGGTGGCACTTACCTCAGGCGGCTCCCAGTAGGCAGCACAGTGGGGTAAGGCAGGCTCCCTGCCTGCTCTGGCCCCACGCCACTCCCAGAAGCAGCTGGCACGGCCCTGCAGGGGGGGAGGTGGCTCTGCACGCTGCCTCCCACCACAGGCACCGCCCCGACAGTTCCCATTGGCCAGGCACCGCGGCCAATGGGAGCTGCAGAGTCAGCGCTTGGAACGAGGGTAGCTCGCAGAGACCTCTTGGATCGCCCCCGCAGAGGCTGCAGGGACGTGCCGGCCGCTTCTGGGAGCGGCGTGGTGCCAGGGCAGGCAGGGAGCCTGCCTTAGCCCTGCTGCTCCCCCACACTTTTAGCAGCCTAAAATCTCCTGGTTTGGCTTCACTAGCCTCTGGGAGATAGACCTCGATTCCGGGAGACTTCCAGCAAAACTGGGAGGTTTGGCAACCCTATCTCAGACTCAGATAGGGATAAAGTCATTGTGGAGAAAGTAAATGAATTCTTTGCTTCAGTCTTCACAGCTGAGGATGTTAGGGAGGTTCCCAAACGTGAGCCGTCTTTTGTAGGTGACGAATCTGAGGAATTGTCACAGATTGAAGTGTCACTAGAGGAGGTTTTGGAATTAATTGATAAACTTAACAGTAACAAGTCACTGAGACCAGATGGCATTCACCCAAGAGTTCTGAAAGAACTCAAATGTGAAATTGCGGAACTATTAACTATGGTTTGTAACCTGTCCTTTAAATCAGCTTCTGTACCCAGTGACTGGAAGATAGCTAATGTAATGCCAATATTTAAGAAGGGCTCTAGAGGTGATCCCGGCAATTACAGACCGGTAAGTCGAACGTCAGTACCGGGCAAATTAGTTGAAACAATAGTAAAGAATAAAATGGTCAGACACACAGAAGAACATAAATTGGTGGGCAAAAGTCAACGTGGTTTCTGTAAAGTGAAATCATGTCTTACTAATCTATTAGAGTTCTTTGAGGGGGTCAACAAACATGTGGACAAGGGGGATCCAGTGGACATAATGTACTTAGATTTCCAGAAAGCCTTTGACAAGGTCCCTCACCAAAGGCTCTTACGTAAATTAAGTTGTCATGGGATAAGAGGGAAGACGCTTTCATGGATTGAGAACTGGTTAAAAGACAGGGAATAAAGGGTTGGAATAAATGGTAAATTTTCAGAATGGAGAGGGGTAACTAGTGGTGTGCCCCAAGGGTAAGTCCTAGGACCAATCCTATTCAACTTATTGATAAATGATCTGGAGAGAGGGGTAAACAGTGAGGTGGCAAAGTTTGCAGATGATTCTAAACTGCTCAAGATAGTTAAGACCAAAGCAGACTGTGAAGAACTTCAAAAAGATCTCACAAAACTAAGTGATTGGGCAACAAAATGGCAAATGAAATTTAATGTGGATAAATGTAAAGTAATACACACTGGAAAAAATAACCCCAATTATACATACAATATGATGGGGGCTAATTTAGCAACAGCTAATCAGGAAAGAGATCTTGGAGTCATTGTGGATAGTTCTCTGAAGATGTCCACGCAGTGTGCAGCGGCAGTCAAAAAAGCAAACGGGATGTTAGGAATCATTTAAAAAGGGATAGAGAATAAGATGGAGAATATCTTATTGCCCTTATATAAATCCATGGTATGCTCACATCTTGAATACTCTGTACAGATGTGGTCCCCTCATCTCAAAAAAGATATACTGGCATTAGAAAAGGTTCAGAGAAGGGCAACTAAAATGATTAAGGTTTTGGAACAGGTCCCATAGGAGGAGAGATTAAAGAGGCTAGGACTTTTCAGCTTGGAAAAGAGGAGACTAAGGGGAGATATGATAGAGGTATATAAAATCATGAGTGGTGTGGAGAAAGTGAATAAGGAAAAGTTATTTACTTGTTCCCATACTATAAGAACTAGGGGCCACCAAATGAAATTAATGGGCAGCAGATTTAAAACAAATAAAAGGAAGTTCTTTTTCACACAGCGCACAGTCAACCTGTGGAACTCCTTGCCTGAGGAGGCTGTGAAGGCTAGGACTATAACAGGGTTTAAAAGAGAACTAGATAAATTCATGAAGGTTAAGTCCATTAATGGCTATTAGCTAGGATGGGTAAGGAATGGTGTCCCTAGCCTCTGTTTGTCAGAGGGTGGAGATGGATGGCAGGAGAGAGATCACTTGATCATTACATGTTAGGTTCACTCCCTCTGGGGCACCTGGCATTGGCCACTGTCGGTAGACAGGATACTGGGCTGGATGGACCTTTGGTCTGACCCAGTATGGCCATTCTTATGTGTGCAAAAAAATACCTGCAAAGTAATCAGCAAAGGTGATTACCCAAGCTAGGTGTAGGAGCTGCTGAGAAAAGTGAACCAAGGGGTAACTCCTTTTCTCTTCTATTCCTGGAATTTCTTGATCAAGAAACAAATAATAATATTGTCCGAAAGCTTCTTCCCTCAGTTTGACAAAGGATTAAATTGAATCCAACTCTAAATGTAATTTTGCCAGATAATAGTAAAAAGTCAGTCACATTTTCTAAAACTTAATTAAGTTTTTTTAACAGAGCTCAGTTGTAATTTCTTAGGCCATGAGTTATCCTAGTGTTAGCATAAAACATCAGACCAATAAAGAAGATACATTACAACAAAGAGCTCTGAACTCAAAATCCTGGAAGAGTTACAAAGAACCTACCCGTATAATTTAGCACTTGAAGATATCACATAAATAAAACAAAGAATTTCATATTTCCTCTCACGTGTAAATAATGACCTTAAAACAGTGCTCCTTTGATTAAATTAAAATAATACTACCTTTCTTGGTTCATTAACCAAGCAATAAAATAATATAACAAGATTCTTCTGCTCAAAAGCTACACTGATTAAAGTCTTCCAAGAGAGGAAAGAATAAGCCATGTTTTAAATGCCCAAACTAATACACCATGTTTCCTAACAAATTTTACCCATTTAGGACTAAATCTTGCTTATCTTATTCAAATGAGTAGGCCCAGTAACAATATTTGCCTGAGTAGGGTGAGCGGGCTTTCGACTACGAAGGCCAATATCTTCAATATGTACATGTGAGGGAAGATTTTGGGTTTACATTTCTACTTTACATGAATCCAGTGGGTGAAAATCCCCTCTGCTACATCCATGCAACTCGAATGGATCTGATCCTGCTCTTGTTGAAGTCAGTGGAGGTGCCCCAGTATCACTTGAGATCAGAATTTGGCTCTACATTTGAATTTGGCTCTACATTATAACTAATTGGTTACTATGGGGCAAATCCTTCCTGAACCACAGAGATGAAATAGGTGGGAATTCTATAGTGGCTCTGGGGAAATAATTTTACCCCCTAGGGCTGCTGTGCATCCACTGCTGTGGCCTCACGCTCCTGTGCGTCCTGGCCCCTTCTCCACCTAGCTCTGCTGAAGAACAATGGCTACCCCTTTCCTAGTCTGTCCTTGCCCTGCCTCCCTCCCGCCCCACCCAAATGTTCAGGTGCAACAGCATGCTGGGAGCATGGGTGCTGGAACTAGAGGTGCTGCTGCACCCGCTGGCTTGAAGTGGTTTCCATTATAGACAGGATTTAGTTTGGTTCAGTGGCTCTCAGCTCCCCAGCTTTAAAAATAGTTCCAGCACCCTTGCCGGGAGCCTTCACAGAGTTGTTGGCCCCTTGCTGTAAGGATCTTTGGGTCTGGAGCTGGGTCTGCTGGTCCCTGAGCAACCGCTGTGTCCACACTGCCACCAGATAGCTCTGTCAGAGCAGCAATTGACAGGCTGGGAACGTAGTGAGCCCAAACACTACTGGATATGCCACCAACAGAGGATCTGATAGGCAGTGCTCCCAGAGTCCCTGATTGTTCCAGGTGCACTACTTAAGCTTAGAGGGAACACCAGGAACAGGAAGTTGACAGTGCAAATAGGTGGATCCTCAGCTGGCTTCTATGACAGTGCTCCTTGGCCTTTTTCTTCGTTACCGCTCTGATCCCTGGCTTTAGTTCCTGGCTTCTGACTGTCTCTGACCCTCAGCCTTGACTCCTAGCTTCCAACCCCGGCTTTGATCCTCCATGCTGGTTCCGGGCTTCCAATTACAGTTCTTACCCTTGGTTCTGTTCCTGGCTCCTGACCCCAGCCCTGCCCATTAGGCCTGGTCACCCAGGCCCCGACTGTGACACTTGCACTCAAATCCTGCCTACCTGACCTTCAGTACTGCAGAACCACCACTAGTCCTTCTGCACCTGTGCAACTGAGATGGGCGCAGCCAGGATTTTCCCTTTGTTGCACTGGAGAATTGTTGGGTTATTTTTGGTCCCAACAAGTTTCCAAGACCAATGAAATGATTATTGTTGCTGGTGTGCACCGTCACCAGATAAGGAATCCCTTATCATGCTAATATTCTAAAACACACATTAATTACTTTACAGTGGGCTCAGTTAGCATGATTAATTATTGCTTAGCACGGTAACTTTAATTAAATAGTGACGATTTATTTGCTTTAGCTCCTTTCTTAATCTAAAACCCTGGGAAGTACCGTTTTATATGTGATTGAATTAGGTTTGATTTCTTTTAACGTTTGTATTTGTTGATTTTGAGTTATTTTGACCTCTTCATGCTTTTGAAACTCTCACCAGTTATTTAATATAGAATAGTACTTGTAATCATAGTTCACACATTTGTCAAATGTAATCGCTTTTTATGGTAGCCAGTTAATCTTAAATACCTGAGTATTCTTATATAGTTCTGTTATATTTAGTAAACTGAAAATCATATGCATGGATACTGAGTTGTTTCACCTTTGTATAACCTTTGAAAATTCACTTGGTTTATTATCCTAATTTAGTCAGATAGATTAATCTGCCTCATATATTTCTACACCGGAGATTGCTTCATCAAAGCCAAGTGATCCAGTGACATTTGAAATGGAGAGTTTTATTGTGTGTTTTGTAGAGTAATAGAGCTGGCTGCAAAAAGTGGGGGTTTCCTCGCATGTTATGTTTCCAGAGTAGAATTATTACTAAATATAACTTTTTAAAAAAATTATACAGAATGTTTTCTTTGTTTTGGCAGAATTCTTAATATGCATTTTAGAATGTTGGCACTATTGTGTTACCCTTAAATGTTACAGCAACCCAAAATATTGAGCATTCAATTATTTCATGTTCTCAAATGAACAATGCTTTTACAAAACAAGGTGCCTCATACACATAAGTAAAGTGCTTGTCAAAAATTATTGAATGGGAGAAGAAAATATAATTTCGAAATGCAGCTGAACTGCAAAGGTTCTCTTACAAAGTGGACACATAAAAGACCTCTGCAAACTCTACACTTAGTTGAACAGGGCTTCATGACCTTTCTGTGCAGTCTAGCGTGGAGGGAGAGCCTGGTGACTGCTCAGGCAAGGGAGGAAGGGGTTGCAGGAGTTCGAAGTTATGCAGATCCTGTGACTATGAACTCCTGTATGGAGGATGCAAAATGTTTTGCAATTCAGAAGCTATTCCAATCCAAAAGCTAGTAGCACCTATGAAGGGACCTTAGGACTTCTATGTGCATGGACTGAAGGTGGATTCCATTTCTCCCAGTTCCTGCATAGTTCTTCAGCACGTAGCCCATTTACTTGGGTTCTGTGCAGGGGTGATCAAAGAGAGGCAATTTTTCGACAAAGGGTCTTGCCTCAATGGCAGATGTGGTTGCACATTAATCTGGTCTTTAAAGAGTTCTAAGAAGCTTACGCACTAATGTATGTTGCCATTTCCTTTTTAAGGTTTATTGCAAATGTAACAGAAGTATAAACTAAATTTGTTAACATAAACAAAGACAGCCCTGGAATCTAAATAGATGTTAAATTGGTTCAGTTTCCACACATGGGCCGTCAAATACTAGGAAATCATATGATCCAGAGAATAGAAGGGTGTGCTGTCTAAGATACGGGATGTAGACCTGAGGTTGAAAAGGATTCTAAAGGGAGCGGGAAAGAATCCCCTAATTATCCTTCATGTGGGAACAAATGATACGGCTAGATTCTCGCTGGAAAGTATTAAGGGAGACTATGCTAGGCTGGGGAGGACGCTTAAGGAAATTGAGGCTCAGGTGATCTTTAGTGGGATTCTGCCTGTTCCTAGAGAAGGGCAACAAAGGTGTGACAAGATTATGACTATCAATAGATGGCTTAGGCAGTGGTGCTATAAGGAGGGCTTTGGGATGTATGGCCACTGGGAGGCATTCATGGATAGAGGACAGTTCTCTCGGGATGGACTTCATCTGAGTAGGGAAGGAAATAGACTTCTAGGATGGAGGCTGGCACAACTGATTAAGAGAGCTTTAAACTAGGAATTTGGGGGAGATGGTTGGGAGATGTCCAGGTAATCTCCACGCCAGAATTTAGCATAGAGTGGAAAGAAAATGAAGTAAGAGTGGATACAGCCGTAGGTAGGAGGAAGGGCAGTGTAGGTACAAGTCTAATAGGTTATACTGGTAGTAAAATAACCGTGCCTAATAGGGTACAGAATGTGAGTGAGGCCAAACAGCAAAAATTAAGATGTTTGTACACTAATGCAAGGAGCCTAGGTAACAAAATGGAGGAACTAGAGTTACTGGTGCAGGAAGTGAAACCAGATATTATAGGTATAACAGAGACCTGGTGGAATAGTAGTCATGACTGGGCTACAGGTATTGAAGGGTATGTGCTGTTTAGGAAAGACCGAAATAAAGGTAAAGGTGGTGGAGTAGCACTGTATATCAATGATGAGATAGAATGTAAAGAAATAAGAAGCGATGAAATGGATATGACTGAGTCTGTCTGGGCAAAAATTAAATTGGGGAAGAAAACTATTAGAGCCTCCCCTGGGATAGTGCTTGGGGTGTGCTATAGACCGCCGGGATCTAATTTGGATATGGATAGAGCCCTTTTTAATGTTTTTAATAAAGTAAATACTAATGGAAACTGTGTGATCATGGGAGACTTTAACTTCCCAGATATAGACTGGAGGACGAGTGCTAGTAATAATAATAGGGCTCAGATTTTCCTAGCTGCGATAGCTGATGGATTCCTTCAGCAAGTAGTTGCTGAACCGACTAGAGGGGATGCCATTTTAGATTTGGTCTTGGTGAGTAATGAGGACCTCATAGAGGACATGGTTGTAGGGGATAATCTTGGCTCAAGTGATCATGAGCTAATTCAGTTCAAACTGAATGGAAGGATTAACAAAAATAAATCTGCAACTAGGGTTTTTGATTTCAAAAGGGCTGACTTTCAAAAATTAAGAAAATTAGTTAGGGAAGTGGATTGGACTGAAGAATTTATGGGTCTAAAGGTAGAGGAGGCCTGGGATTATTTTAAATTAAAGCTGCAGAAGCTATCGGAAGCCTGCATCCCAAGAAAGGGGAAAAAATTCATAGGCAGGAGTTGTAGACCAAGCTGGATGAGCAAGCATCTTAGAGAGGTAATTAAGAAAAAGCAGAAAGCATATAGGGAGTGGAAGAAGGGAGGGATCAGTAAGGAAAGCTACCTTATTGAGGTCAGAATATGTAGGGATAAAGTGAGACAGGCTAAAAGTCAAGTAGAGTTGGACCTTGCAAAGGGAATTAAAACCAATAGTAAAAGGTTCTATAGTCATATAAATAGGAAGAAAACAAAGAAAGAAGAAGTGGGACCGCTAAAAACTGAGGATGGAGTGGAGGTCAAGGATAATCTAGGCATGGCCCAATATCTAAACAAATACTTTGCCTCAGTCTTTAATAAGACTAAAGAGGATCTTAGGGATAATGGTAGCATGATAAATGGGAATGAGGATATGGAGGTAGACATCACCATATCTGAGGTAGAAGCGAAACTCAAACAGTTTAATGGGACTAAATCGGGGGGCCCAGATAATCTTCATCCAAGAATATTAAAAGAATTGGCACAAGAAATTGCAAGCCCATTAGCAAGAATTTTTAATGAATCTGTAAACTCAGGGGTTGTACCGTATGATTGGAGAATTGCTAACATAGTTCCTATTTTTAAGAAAGGGAAAAAAGGTGATCCAAGTAATTATAGGCCTGTTAGTTTGACATCTGTAGTATGCAAGGTCTTGGAAAAAATTTTGAAGGAGAAGGTAGTTAAGGACATTGAAGTCAATGGTAAATGGGACAAAATACAACATGGTTTTACAAAAGGTAGATCGTGCCAAACCAACCTGATCTCCTTCTTTGAGAAAGTAACAGATTTCTTAGACAAAGGAAACGCAGTGGATCTAATTTACTTAGATTTTAGTAAGGCGTTTGATACTGTGCCACATGGGGAATTATTAGTTAAATTGGATAAGATGGGCATCAATAGGAAAATTGAAAGGTGGATAGGGAATTGGTTAAAGGGGAGACTACAACGGGTCCTACTGAAAGGTGAACTGTCAAGCTGGAGGGAGGTTACCAGTGGAGTTCCTCAAGGATCAGTTTTGGGACCAATCTTATTTAATCTTTTTATTACTGACCTGGGCACAAAAAGTGGGAGTGTGCTAATAAAGTTTGCAGATGATACAAAGCTGGGAGGTATTGCTAATTTAGAGAAGGACAGGGATACCCTACAGGAGGATCTGGATGCCCTTGTAAACTGGAGTAATAGGAATAGGATGAAATTTAATAGTGAGAAGTGTAAGGTCATGCATTTAGGGATTAATAACAAGAATTTTAGTTATAAGCTAGGGACGCATCAACTAGAAGTAACGGAGGAGGAAAAGGACCTTGGAGTATTGGTTGATCATAGGATGACTATGAGCTGCCAATGTGATATGGCTGTGAAAAAAGCTAATGTCGTCTTGGGATGCATCAGGAGAGGTATTTCCAGTAGGGATAAGGAGGTTTTAGTACCGTTATACAAGGCACTGGTGAGACCTCACCTGGAATACTGTGTGCAGTTCTGGTCTCCCATGTTTAAGAAGGATGAATTCAAACTGGAACAGGTACAGAGAAGGGCTACTAGGATGATCCGAGGAATGGAAAACTTGTCTTATGAAAGGAGACTCAGGGAGCTTGGCTTGTTTAGCCTAACTAAAAGAAGGTTGAGGGGAGATATGATTGCTCTCTATAAATATATCAGAGGGATAAATACCAGAGAGGGAGAGGAATTATTTAAACTCAGTACCAATGTGGACACAAGAACAAATGGATATAAACTGGCCACTAGGAAATTTAGATTAGAAATTAGACGAAGGTTTCTAACCATTAGAGGAGTGAAGTTTTGGAATAGCCTTCCGAGGGAAGTAGTGGGGGCAAAAGATCTATCTTGCTTTAAGATTAAACTCAATAAGTTTATGGAGGAGATGGTATGATGGGATAACATGGTTTTGGTAATTAAACATTCATGGTAAATAGGCCCAATGGCCTGTGATGGGTTTTTAGATGGGGTAAGATCCAAGTTACCCGGGAAAGAATTTTCTGTAGTATCTGGCTGATGAATCTTGCCCATATGCTCAGGGTTTAGCTGATCGCCATATTTGGGGTCGGGAAGGAATTTTCCTCCAGGGCAGATTGGAAGGCCCTGGAGGTTTTTCGCCTTCCTCTGTAGCATGGGGCACGGGTCACTTGCTGGAGGATTCTCTGCTCCTTGAGGTCTTTAAACTACAATTTGAGGACTTCAATAGCACAGATATAGGTGTGAGGTTTTTTTTGTAGGAGTGGTGGGTGAAATTCTGTGGCCTGCGTTGTGCAGGAGGTCAGACTAGATGATCATAATGGTCCCTTCTGACCTAAATATCTATGAATCTATGAGTCTACTAAGAAAGGTTAAAAAAACCAAAAACATCTGGGATGAGGTTTATCCCTGTCAAAGTCAACATTAGTTTTGCCAGTGACTTAAATGTGTCCAGGATTTCACCCTAAATCATAGGTGACACAAAAGACATTTTATATGTAAGGAGAACAATTACAGCTGTTCTTGCATTTGTGAGTAAATTAACTGTGTCCTTAAGAAAAGAAAAGTTGTCTGAAATTGAATAATTCCTAAGATATTACTACTTCCTCCTCCATGCTGTCTAATATGAACATATAGAGTAAAACTTTTTTTGATGGAAATTTTACAGCATATCCAAGTTTGACGAACGATGTTGTTTTCTTTATGTCCATGACAATTCTGATGACTTTCAAATCTACTTTTCCACAGAGGACCAGTGTAGTAGGTGAGTTGATTTTACCACTAATAAAATTTCTATGGTACGTGACTGGAAAGGGCGTTGGAGCCTTCCCAAAAGTGGGGGAACCAGGGACCCCTACTCCTCCCCAGGCCAAGCCAGAAGCTGGAGCGGGGCCGGGGAGCCCACTGTTCCCCTGCCTGGGTTGGAGTGCGGCCGAAAGCATCCCCCTGCCTGTGTGCCCGCCCCCCAGGCATCCCACGTAGGGCAGATGGAGGGACCCATGCTTCCCACAGCTGCCCGTGTGGCTCTCCCTGACCCGGCTCGGGGCAGGGCCATGGAGCCATAGCCTGGCCATGATAAGAGCTGTGCAGGAAGCTGTGGAGAGCTGCAGTGGACCCTCCACCTGCCGCGGTACGGGAGGCCGACTGAGAGCAGCCCCCAGCCCGTGTCTCCCCCACCCCCCGGCCGGAGCTGAGTTGGTGAGAGCCACGCGGGCAGCTGTGGTGAGTCAGCATGGAGTCGTGGACCCTCCACCTGCCCTGGGTTGGGCAGGGAGCCCGGGGGGGCAGGGACATGGGCCGGGGGCTGCTTTAGGCTCCCTCACACCGTGGGCAGGTCGTCTGCGCGGCTCCCACAACTGCCCAGGCTCCCCAGGCAGGCTCCACGCTGGCCTGGCCGTGGGGTTGGGCCTCGGGGGAAGAGGGAGGGCTATGGCATCACTGGTGACTGATATATAGCACTAAGTAGAGGACAAAAACTGACAGTTTTTCAGATAATAAATAAAAGTTCATTTGTGCATTTATCTTGAAACTTTTTTCCTTACTAAGAAACTATGGGTCGAATTCAGAGATAATATATAAGATGATATGATCTAGATCCCATTACACTCAGACTGTCCCTACACCTACTTTTGCAATATTTAGGGGAGTCTCTGTTGGTACAACGTGCATGTAAAAAAGCTTGAACGAAGGTATAAGTTAAAGTAGCCCCCATCCTACTTTAACCTATACCTTCTTCTAGCTCTTTGGCATGTAAATTACACCTGCTTGGACTTCCTTATACCCTGCAAAGTGGTGGTAAGTAGGTTTAAGGAAATGTAATGGAGAGTCTAACTTACTACCTCGCATGTAACCCTTCTGAAGTTTGCCTTGGGTATCTGAATATTCTCTGCAGACAGAGAATATCAGATCTAAATAATAAGTACAGTAATTGAAATTCAGGTGGAAGACGTACTAGGAGAGCATTTGGTCTATAACTCCACTGGGATTGGAATTTGACTGGTGACATCAGTGGACTTTCTACCAGGAGTGAATTCAGCTCTGTTTGTCTTAATGCGTCTAATGTTTTTTCCCTCTTTTGGGCTGTAATCTGTGTTTAGTGTTTATATAAAATGGGGAACACACAAAAATATGTTAAACATTATTAAGATTGTAAAGTCAAGCTCTCAAAAGTTAGCAAATGCCAGAATTAGGGTTGTTTGTGTAACCTTATATCTGGCCCCTCGTATGAATGCATTATAATACAGTCTTTAATTACATGGTCACATAATATTTTTTCCACGGGACCCCTGGCTCACTCGGTGCAGAGGCTACACCTGCTCTGGGGTGAATGAGAGCATGTAGTAAAGTAGGTGTGTAGGACCCATGCCTTATTTGTTTGAAGGAGTTGGAAAATGTGCAGTGAACAAGGCAGGGGATTGTCAGAAGAGAAGGTCAATGAGAGCTGTGTTTTGAACGTATTAAGTGTTATGTAATCCTAAGTACTCTCAAAAATTGGGTCCAAATTAGGCACCCAAAATTCGTGCAAAATGTTGACCTTAATCTCTCTCTGCCTTCAATTACATAACAGCTGTACTGGGTCAGACCAACCATCCATCTAGCCCAGGATCCTGTCTTATGGCAGTGGCTATTTCCAGATGCTTCAGAGGGAATGAACAGAATAGGGCAATTATCTAGTGATCCATCCCCTGTCGTTCAGTCCCAGCATCTGGCAGTCAGAGACCTAGGGACACCCAGAGCATGAGGTTGCATCTCTGACCATCTTGGCTAATGGCCATTAATGGACCTATCCTCCATGAACTTATCTAATTCTTTTTTAAACCCAATTCCACTTTTAGCTTTCACCAACATCCCCTGACAATGAGTTCCACAGATTGACTGTGTGTTGCGCAAAGAAGTACTTCCTATTGTTTGTTCGTTGCTTCCCTGGGGAAACCCCCTCACCTTAGAGATATTGTGAAGATAAAGTACTAAATGGCTGTATAGCAATCAAGCACTAAAGTAATGAGTGCCATAGAAAAAATGTGCAGAAATTAGCATTTCTATCTTCAAAGCAGAGTTTGAATAGTTTGCAGTATATAAGGCATGGGCCACACATGGAATGATGAAACTAAAACAAAATATTGCATAACTGCTAATTAAATGAGTACCATTCATTCTGTGTTCTTAGGGAGATAGGTGTCCTGTGGAGAAAGTAGTATGTGATCATTTAATTAAGGACTGCATCATAATGCATACACGTAAGGCGGCCAAATTAAAGTCGCACCAGACCACAATGCTATTCACTCAGTTTTGGTCCTGCCTCCCATCCCTTCATCATGACAGAGGGGCTGTGGGGCCCAACATAAGTGGGCAGCGGGGAAGCCAGGTCTGCTGCTCCTCACCAGTTCCAAGGGGCTGGCTCCTGCAGCAGGGCTCCCATACCACTGATGGCCTGCCTGGCCATGCCCCATTTCCAGGACCCCAGCCCTAGGCACCCCTGCCAATGCTATGTACAGTGTAACAGCCGCATGCCTGCAGGCATCACTGCCTGAGTTTCGTAGGATACTCAGCACTTTCTAAAAGTCAGCCGTTACCAAGGGGTCTCAGATTGTGCACCCCAAAACTGAGGCACTGAATATCTCTAGCCACTTTTAAATATCTTGGTTTTCATGTTTCTGTAATTGCATTTGTAAAGACTAGGCCACACTAAGGCTAATCTATAGATTTAGCTAACTAAAACATTGTAGTTAAAAGAATTACGATTCAAAAAACCCAAACAAATCCTTGGGTACACTGCAGCTGATTAAACCACTTTGTAGATAAGTAGGTTTTTATTTTTCAATGTATGTTTGATATCTTTCCTCAGGTAAACTATAGTAAATGTAAAGATGGAAAGTAAATGAAGGAACCCTCTTACAGTTTGTTAGTAAATGTATTGCTTTGCACATGGATTACAAAGTTCTAGCTAATCTTTTTCAGAGAGGGTGTTGTCTTTGCTGATGGTGTGATACTTACTGCTTGCAGATTCTGTGGCTTGGTTAAGGAGATTTTGACTGATGCTGTGGGCAGTGCGTTGGAATTAGAAGGAGAGATTGATGGGGACACATTGGAAGTAAGTCATGTTTATGGGTAAAATAGCTGAAAACCCTAAACCATTTTTCCTTTTCCATTTTTCCTGTCTCAAATGAATTTGTTTGAGAAACAAGGATAAGGAAATAACATGTAAATCCTTCAAAATATATAGAAAATTGCAACACTCCTGTAACTCTTTATGTAAAACAGTTAACTTTCTTATGGGGGAAAAATACAGGTTTGTATTTAACATAGTGAGCCAGCTACTACAGTGGCTGGGATCATATAAGTACATGAGAATGTGAGTTATTGATCTTGAAAATTATTGCACATGTGATAGATAGTTGAGAATCACCTGATCCTGCTTGGAGTTGGTTAGATAATGATAGCAGGTATTGCATACTTCCCAAGGAAAACCTATTTAGAAACTTCCATTCAGGTTTTTCTAACCAGATCCACGATGTTGCCATCTCTTTGGATAAATTAAATGGATAGGCTATTTCGGTGGTGATTGAATACCAGACTCTTAGGAATGTGAACACTGGTCTCTTCATCCAGAAAATTAGGAATTGTCAGTTTTGAGGGTATACACTGCATTCTGTTGTTTTATTGCAATTGGGAAAGCATCGCAAAAAAAGATTCATGTCATTTTTATTTATGGGCAGGTAAAAGTAAATCCAGCTGCTGTTTTTAAAAAATACTTACTCTCTGTAATTCACCTGAACCTAAGCTCTTTCTGCTCCTGTTTATCCCATCAAAAGCCATTGCCAAATGGGCACTTCCCAGGAGCAATTTACTTACCTTTATGATTAGAATAGGTCTTCATCATAATGACTCTCCTGTAGGAGTTGAGGCTTCAAGCATGAATTGGGGGAGGGAAGAGTTGTTTGAGATTGTGCACGAGCTGAAAGACAAGGTTCCACAACCAAGTCTGTAAGTGCTGGCCGCAGAATTCTCTCATCCTGCCAATGTAAAGTGCATCAGTTGAGAGAGTCTGTTAAGGCTCAGCTAAATAGTTCATATCTGTGGCCTCAGCATTTACTGTAGAGAAAACAGGATCTAGGAAGCAGTATTTTGCTTGGTCAGAGATATAGTTATATCTGGAGCAATGGGTTTTACTTGCATATTTGTGTACTTAGCCAACAGCAGAAACACTTCCGAACAATACAGTGTATTTGATTGAGGAATAGTCTCTCAAAGGAAGTGAGTTCACCATAGCTTAAGCCTTTTAAAAACTGAACTGAGCTAAATGCTTAAGGATACATTGTAGGGCATAATCATGCATTGATAGGTTCCATGTATAAAAATGGTGGCCTAATATATATTGCATCTTTACATTGCATGATTGTATAAGCAACCTGCATTTTTTCACATTTATTAAATTAAGTTTACTCTATTATGCAACAAGGGGCAAAGTAGAAATCAAGGTGTGGGAGGGAAAGGCAGAACATCCATCCATCCAGGACAGCTATTTGGTTTGAGAGCCCCTAAGCAGATTTGTCTGTATGGGAAAAGGTTTTTTTGGGGTTGAGGTTTTTGTTTGATTGTTTTTTTTTCACTGTTTTAACTTGGACATTGGAACTTTGGTTGATTATTTGACATTACAGTCCCTAAAAAAATTTTTTTTAAATGAAAAACAATAGTTTTAGCTAGAAACAGCTGGTTCATAAATGAGATCAGACATCTTATATCTCTCCACAGTTATAAGTTATGGAGTCTTTTCACTTAAAGAGGGACTATCATGCTGTCTGGAGTGGCTCATGACCATGAGGGCCAACCTCAGGGCAGATTGTCAAGAAGCAGGGCAGAAACCCCAAACTGGTTATATGTTCTATAATTAGATTTCACCAACCTAGTAACAAATGTGAATTCCTGAAGCACTATAACAGACTTACCATGTAGTCACAGACAGTCTATCTTGCCATCAAGGATAGATGAGTTTAGGGATAGTTGGTTGCTATACGCCAAAGATTGCAAAATATTCAGGTTGCTTCCAGTCCCAAAAGACCAGTCACTTACCCCACATCAATTTGTACCTTAGATCTGTCACCAAAGACAATGCTTGTAGCCAATCCAGTAATAAACTAACTAAAGATTTATTAACTAGAAAAAAAAAGTGAGAGAATTATTACGAGGTTAAAGCAGGCAAACATATATACACAAATAAGTTAGTCTATAGTTTAAAAGGTGACAGAGTTGTAGTAATATGTCAGATCTGAATGTCATTTAGGGCTAACTCAGGTTGACCCTTAGGATCTCTGCTTCTGTTTCATAGGTCCAGTCCTGTGAGAGTCCAAACAACAAAAGAGAGATGAAAACTTTTCTTGTCAGTTATTTTTATTTTCTTCTTCCCAAATTCAAGCTGATGGGATGAGCCCTTTTGCACTGAGCCTTTTCATGGGTGTGAAGGGGCAGTTAACAAAGTCTTTGTATTGTTATGTCCCACAATGGCCCATTTAGTTTTGATAGGCCTTCTTGATGGTTGGGAGACGATCCCTCCTGATTGAGTTCATAGTTTCAGAGCAAACATTTTTTACAGTCATAAATCAAAAACTAAAATATCATATAGCATGATAAAGATATTATAAGTGAGATTAATGCATGCAGCAACTTACAAGCATTTCATAGTGTCGAAACACTAAACACGTTAAAAGTCCAATACCCATCCAAACCATACTAAAACACAGGTGAAACAGACTGGTTTCCAGCAATGAATTTGTCATTGCTCAGCTGAGGCCTTAAACCTTGGCAATGGCTTACAGTCAGTCTGTCAACGTCGCAGTGACAACATGAAAAATGCTAGGTGACATATTCTTGATGGACTTGATGAGAAAGCCTCACCTGGGAACCACACATGGTATTAAGGGGAAAAGAAACTTTGGAAGGAAAAAGAAAACCTCTGAATTTAAGATCTGATCTTGCAGTTTTCAGTCAAAATTCTTGTGATTACGAGTGTCGTCTGGGTAAAGAGCTACATGATAGGGACAACGGTAGCATCTGAAAATGTTTATAACTTGGAGTAAAAGCTATTGTTAATAAGAATTTAGATTTAGAACTAGAGCCAATTTTGGGATTCTTTGAACCAAGTGGGATTTACTTGTAGTACCTTTTGTGCACATCTGGACATTGATACTGAGGAAGTTTCTATCACTGGAAAAGTGTTACTCAATCCCAAATAGGAAATCCCCTAGGCCTGGGAACATCAGACTGTGTGCCTTGACCAAGGTCTTAGGAGGAATGCCTGCTTGTTCATAACTGCAGTTGAATCATGCATCAAGGAGGCTCAGTAGTTGATCATGTGTGCAGATTTTCTGCAGTGGCAAACTAGTATGGATTTATTGTCCATCTAAAGAAAACGGAATGGAAACATACCAAATTGCATCAGGTACACAGTCTACTAAACCTACTGTTAAGCACTGAATTACACATCTCAACAGACTTCACATATCCTGGGAGGTATGCTGGGGAACATCGACTCCTTCTCCAGGCTGAGAAGATTAACCTTAGAACTAGTCTGTTGCAAAGCTGCATCCTAACCTCAAACTCTGTCATGCAGCTGTATCATGCCATAGCTGCGAAACCTGGGTGTGCTACTGCCAAAGAACTTGACAAGCTTTACTTGTGACATTTTGGTCAATTGTGCATGTCACATGACAGGATAATGTTATGAACTTTGAAGAACTAAAACATGGAAAATGAAACTATATTAAAGCTGTGTTAATCCAAGTACAGATCCACTGAGTAGGATATGGTGTTCGAGTTCAACAACAACAGAATTCCTTAGCATGTTCTGTACAGCGACACAAAGATGGTAATCATTTTGTAAATGAACAGAGAGCATTCTGAAGGCAACATGAAACAACACCAACTGAACTCAGGACATGCTCGAAGAAGACAGATCTCAAGATTGCATTCAGTACCACAGCATGACGTGGACGTATGTGTCATAGCAGAAAAAATGGTACCATGAGAAAAGTGTCTATTAATTACAGCAGTAAAAAAAAATTTAAAATAATGTTAAAGGTAGGGAATTCATATAGACACAGCATGGGAAGCCTGAAGTCTCACAGACTGGGCATAAACAGCCATTTGGATTTGGGAATGAGGGGAAGTCTGCATACTCCAGTGGTTCATCTTGAAAGTTATAAAGCTACACACGTCTTTTAAAAAAAAAAAAATCTCTGTTTTCTGTTTGTGTAAAAGCTTTCAAAATGTCCTACGCTAATTCCTCACTCTCAAATTTGTATATGAATCAAGAGTGCACTGTTTAACCCATCTCTCATAATAGAGGTTCATTTAGTACCTATGAATTTGCTTCATGCATCAATAGGCCTTTTGTCTGCAAAGATCTTTGCAACACGAGTTCTCTACAATGAGGTCACAGTAGTGGACCAGATCCTCAGATGGTGCAAACCAGTGTAGCACCATTGAAGTCAGTCTCCTGCACTGATTTATACCAGCTGCAGATATGACCCAGTATGTTCCAGCAGAAATGTATACAACTACTTAGTTTTGTATTTTTAATTTCCTTTTAGAAGATCAGGATATTTTTAGGGCTGTCAATTAATCTCAGTTAACTCAAGAGATTAACGCAAACCAAATTAACTTGATTAAAAAAATTTATTGCAATTAATTGCATTTTTAATCACACTGTTAAACAACAATAATAGAATACCAATTAAAAATTATTATAAATATTTTTGGATGTTTTCTACATTTTCAAATATACTGATTTCAATTACAGTGCTCACTTTATATTATTGTTTTTGATTATAAATATTTGCACAGTTTGGGCCCAATCCTGCATTTGTTATTCAGGCAAAATTCATTTCGAGTAAATCTATTTAGCAATTATATATCTGGACTCCTGTTAGGGAAGGCCACATTTTATAAAGCAAAAAGTAAATAATTGACCAGTGAGTTTTTAAAAATTATTTCTGTATGTATAGACCAATATGTAATTCATCATTCTTACTAAAACTTATTTGCAGTCTGAAAGGTGGCTTCAGTTGTAACTATTTGTGTACCATTACGTATACTTTTCTGCTTTCAGTATGAATATGACTGTGATGAGAATGGCGATAGAGTGATACTAGGGAAAGGTACTTATGGAATAGTTTATGCTGGAAGAGATCTTAGCAATCAAGTCCGAATAGCCATCAAGGAAATCCCTGAGAGAGACAGCAGGTGAGTCTTAGGCCTTGTCTACACTGCAGGGAAAAGTCTATCTAAACTATGCAATTTGAGTTACATGAATAGCGTAACTCAAGTTGATGTAGCTTAGATTTACTTACCGCAGGGTCCACACTATGCGATGTCGACGGGAGACACTCTCCTGTTAACTCCCCTTACTCTTCTTGATCCAGTGGAGTACAGGAGCTGACAGGAGAGAGATCTGCGGTCGATTTAGTGGGTCTTCACTAGACCCGCTAAATCGACCGCTGATGCATCAATCGCTGCACGTCAATCCCCCGGTAAGTGTAGACCAGCCCTCAATGTAGTAATAAACCTACATCACCAATGAAAAATGCTGCTCGTTGCTAAGACTTTTTTCCTTCTAAAATGTATTAAAGTATAATGGATTGTAGTCTAATATTCCAATACATGATAATTGAATTAATCTATTAAAATATGGCATTACTCATTCTGTTTGGGGCAACTTTAATGTCTTCCTCTTTTCCCAGTACTACCAAACCACGAAAAAATATATGCTAATTTGATAAAATCCTTTGTGGGGATCAGGATTTTTTAATTGTTTGAATAAAGAGTCAAACATTATTTCTTGGAATATTTTAGATAAGAAACGGTTTGTTTTCCATGTAGCAATCCAATCATATTTTTATCCTTTTTTGCAAAAGGGTTTTAAACCATTTGAATATGTCAAACATAGAGCTGGAAAATGCTAGGAAAAGATGCATGTAATTTCTTCCTCCCTCCTCCGCAATGCACATCTATCCTTTTGGGAAGCTGTTCTTGTACTCCATTGCTGTGTCTTTTCTGAACAGCCAGCTAGTCGTGCTGCATTTTGAGTTTAGCAACTAGAAGGTTTTTGGAGACTTGGATGAAACCACTAAACTTGTTTTATTTGTAAACCAGGATTTAAAACTAGGTCTCCAAAGATATTATTCCAGTATATTTGCATGCATCTTCAACTGGTCCACAATTTACCTCTCCTTGATAGATATTCTCAGCCACTGCATGAAGAGATAGCGCTGCATAAATATCTAAAGCATCGGAACATTGTCCAGTACCTTGGTTCTGTCTCTGAAGATGGATACATTAAGATCTTTATGGAGCAGGTGCCAGGAGGTTTGTATAATTCTGTCCTGGGATTTTCAAAGGCACTTAAGGGTATTAGGAATCCAACTCCAGGGAACAGACAATAGGAGTGGAGCACTCAAATGCTTTAGGAACTTCACTAAATCCCAGGACTAATGTGTTGCTATGCTGTAGCTGTCCTTCCTGTTGAGAAGTTAATTGCAATTGGCATTTTTCTGTTTATAAGCAGATTCTCTGTATGTGAACAATAGATATGAAGTGGTACAGTTCTCGAGGTCCTGTGAAATCCCTTTCTATGATTACACACACACACACACAAACTAGGTTAAAAGAACATTTGTAAGGTTACAAAGTACAGCACTCAGAAATTAAGAAATGCCAGAAGTAAGGTTGTTTCCCCTTTGGCTCAAGCAGTTAGTCAGTATTCGGAGCGTTGCTGTTAGGAGGAGAACTTGATGATATGAATCATGTAGAGACTGTGTACTTGTGGTAAAAGAATAAGTGGACACAAATCAGACATCAAGAATTATAACTACATCAAAAACCAGTTGGAGAACACTTCAATCTCTTTGGTCACTCGATTACAGACCTAAAAGTTGCAATTCTTCAACAAAAAAACTTCAAAAACAGACTCCAAGGAGAGACTACTGAATTGGAATTAATTTGCAAACTGGAAACAATTAGCTTAGGCTTGAATAGAGACTGGGAGTGGATGTGTCATTACACAAAGTAAAACTATTTCCCCTTGTTTATTCACCCCCACGCCACCCCCCACTGTTCCTCAGACGTTCTTGTCAACTGCTGGAAATAGCCCACCTTGATTATCACTACAAAAGGTTTCTCCCCCTCCCCGCCCCTCCGCCCCCCGGTTCTCCTGCTGGTAATAGCTCACCTTAAGTGATCACTCTCGTTACAGTATGTATGGTAATGCCCACTGTTTCATGTTCTCTATGTATATAAATCTCCCCATTGTATTTTCCACTGAATGCATCCGATGAAGTGAGTTGTAGCTCATGAAAGCTTGTGCTCAAATAAATTTGTTAGTCTCTAAGGTGCCACAAGTACTCCTTTTTTTTTTTACTGTTCAATGTGTAGCTCCAGGCTTAATTTACTGCACACGATTGCTCAGAAAACAGAATTATTAATTTAATCACGGTCTTTCCTATGGCACTTATCACTATCGTATCTGAAAAAAGAAAAGGAGTACCTGAGTATCTGAGTGCATCACACATGTTAATGGATTTGTTTTCACAATGCCTCAATAAGATAAGGGAGTATTATTATACCCATTTAACAGATGGGAACTTAATGGCACAGAGAGATTAAGGTAAAAAATATAAAGTATTGTTGGATGCCCAATTTGAGACAGCTGGGACCTGATTTTTCAGAATACTTAGCATTAGTTAGCACTTCATATGTTCAAAGCACAGCTCCTATTGACATCAGTTGCTACTGTGAATGCTCGGCATTTCTGTAAATCAGACCCTCAGGCATCAAGTAGGGCACCCAAAAATGAGGAAAACACAATTAATGACCACTCATGAAAAGTTTGGGTTAAATGTCTTGCCTAGCATCACATAAAGAACTTCTGTGGCACAGGCAGGGTAGAATCCAGTTCTCCAGAGCATCATTCAACTGCCTAACCACAAGACCATCCTTTCTCTTCCTGCAATTGCCTGCCTCATTTACTACACACCTTCCAAATTCTGCAAGAAATGAGACGGGGTCCTGTAGACCACAGCTTCTTTCACTACACAACCCCGATTCATCTCCAGAAGCAGGTCCAGCCTGTGCACTGAATGAGGCAGGGATCCTGAGGGAAAAATATTATGTGCTTAGGTAACTAAAAGACTATTATCATGCATGCACACAAGGGGGCTACCTTAATTCTGGCATTTCCTAAATTTTGTGCGCGTAATAATAATGCTTTTTTTTCCTGTGGGTATAATTGCCTAGGTTTTTAAAAATGGAAAATGAAAAAACAGAAGTTCCATCTGTGGCATCATATTGATACCCACATAGTTCATTAGCATGGCTCTAACCTTTAGAGGAGTGGCTGAGGGAACTGGGCTTATTTAGTCTGCAGAAGAGAAGAGTGAGGTGGGATTTGATAGCAACCTTCAACTACATGAAGGGGGGTTCCAAAGAGGATGGAGCTCGGCTGTTCTCAGTGGTGGCAGATGACAGAACGAGGAGCAATGGTCTCAAGTTGCAGTGGGGGAGGTCTAGGTTGGATATTAGGAAAAACTGTTTCACTAGGTGGGTGGTGAAGCCCTGGAATGGGTTACCTAGGGAGGTGGTGGAATCTCCATCCTTAGAGGTTTTTAAGGCCTGGCTTGACAAAGCCCTGGCTGGGATGATTTAGTTTGGGTTGGTCCTGCTTTGAGCATGGGGTTGGACTAGATGACCCTAATCTTCTATGAAATCTGTGATCCACCACACAGTCCTCTGCCAATTGAGCTAACAGAGTAACTGATAGCAGTAGTAGGTTGTCATGCTCTCTGTGGACCAGCACTAGAGGGGGATGAGACACACACTTTGCCTGGTCCAGGCATGGCCCACCGCAGCTCAGAGCTACAATTGCAGGGAAAGTCCTTTTCAATCCTCGGCAGGAACATGCCCAGTGCAAATGGAATGTCATGGGATTTTAACCACTATATTCGCCAAATTCTCTACTGAGCATGGATGAATTGCAGTTTTTGTTTTCCAAAGGCTTATAACTTGGTGTCAAATTTGGATTAGATGTTTCAGGCAGGTGGCAAAAAGTACAGGCTTGACACAGAGACCACCTCCTGCCAAATTTAAAATTCCTGTTCCAAAATATGGGGGCACTATTGCTTTAAAAAATTGCCAGAAATTTTAAACAAAGGGCAAAACAATATAATTTCCCTAAGCCCCATTCTCTGAAATGACTGAACTGTTTCACTGAACTTTTTCAAAAAACATTCAGCCTGAGGCAGACACCCAGCATGGTAAATTCATCCCAAATAGTTAAAATTTGGCAAAACTTATAAGCAATTGAAAACAGTGTCTTCTAATAGGAAGGGGAGCAGTGGGGGCAAAAAACCTAAATGATTTCAAGACAGAACTTGATAAATTTTTGGAGGGGTGGTATGATGAGACTGCCTACAATGGCATGTAGCTGATCTGCGACTGCTAGCAGCAAATATCTCCAATGGCTGGTGATGGGACATTAGATGGAGAGGGCTCTGCGTTACTTCAGAGAATTCTTTCCCAGGTGTCTGGCTAGTGGGTTTTAGGGTCTAACTGCTTGCCGTATTTGGGTCAGGAAGGAATTTTCCCCTGAGTCAGATTAGTAGACTCTGGGTTGTTGTTGTTTTTGCCTTCCTCTGCAGCATGGGATCGTGTGCAGATTTAAACAAATGTAAATGGTGGATTCTCTGTAACTTGGAGTTTTTAACCATGATTTGAGGACTTCAGTAACACATCCACAGGATAGGGGTCTATTACAGGAGTGGGTGGGTGAGGTTCTGTGGCCTGCAATGTGCAGGAGGTCAGACTTAGATGATCATGATGGTCCCTTCTGACCTTACAGTCTGAGTCTAAGTGACAAGTAATCTTTTTAATAGCTGGTGGGATTAGCCTCCCCACCCCATAATAATTCCCAGACAAAAGCTTTGTTTAAGGAGAGAGTATATATCAATAATTTGAGGGAAAAATCCTTACTAGTAGTTCACCAAAGCAGCTATTAAAAGGCAGGAAAATCAAAGTTAAGGTTAAACTTCCAAGACTCAGGCTCAAAAAATGTAATGCAGAGTGCATTTTAAAAATATATTTGGGAGGCACGAGACGATAATCCTGTATCCATTGCACTCCCTTCTTTAGATTCTCACTGCCTCTTGACCATAATGTGTTTGCTTGCCAACACTGCCATGCACAGGTGCCGACTTTCTGATTCCCCCGTGGGTGCCCTGCCCCTGCTTTGCCCCAGGCCTTGCCCCCACTCCACCCCTTTCTCTAAGGCCCCACCCTCCGTCCACCTCTTCTCACCCCCGCTACACCTCTTTCCGTTCTGACACCAAGCGTGCCCCACCTTCGCTCTGCCTCTTCCTGCCCCTCCACCCTCCCCTTCAGCCCACAGCACTTCCTGTCCGCTACTGAACAGCTGATCAGCAGCAGGCAGGAGGTTCTGGGCGGGAGATGGGGAGGAGATGATCGACAGGGCCAGCCAGTGGGTGCTGGGCACTCGCTATTTTTTTTCTGTGGGTGCTCCAGCCCCACAGCATCCATGGAATCGGTGCCTATGCTGCCATGCTAACATGCTAAATTCATCCCAACATCTCCAGTCACTCTCCTGCCCCGGGACAGTACCAGCTGCTGTTGCTTACCTGGTGCTTCATTCTGTCCAGGCACTCCTCCTCCTATATATGTTGTTGTGCACTCTGAATAGCTGCTGGAGACCGGACATGACTGCACTAACACGTACATTTCTTCACCACCAGCTAGCCTTAAAGGGACAGCTACTTAGAAAACCTATGGTCCAATTCTGTCAGGAAACTTCCAACTCAGAAAGCTGTTGGCATGGATTGAAAACTCCCTCAACTAAGTTTGCTAGAACTTAAATAGAGCCCATTGTAAATTCTGTACCTGACTTCTAAGCAGAAAGTGTTGCAGAAAATGCTGCTATGTGAGCAAAGAACGTGGTCTGTTAAAAAAGATGAAATCTGGTTCACTGTCTCTACTAAGTAGGAGAAATAACAGCAACCCATCTTCCAATCTGAGTCTATGAGGCCTCCAGCCCCTAGTTTCTTTCTGGAATATTCTTTCCTCTACCTCCCTCTATTCCCAGTGGTCAAGGCTATATTAACAAATCAAAGGGAGGTGGGTTTAGACTGCTTTGTTGTCAGAGTAGATCAGCTTCTCTTAACTTACATATAGTTTGTCATATTTCATGTGACATACTATGACATTCACCCAAGTCCATGCTGCTTTTCGTTAAGTGCCAGAGTGTGGCTGACCCTAACGTGCACACCTAGGGGTCTAAAAGGGAGTGAGACCAGTCCAACCCTGACATACAGCTTCCTCATATCATGGTTTAAGGAATGGGTTGTGCATTAGTTATTTCATGCCCCTTTCAATCAAACAAGTGGTGGAGATGGGTAGGATGCCATTCCACTGATATGCCAGCCAATGGAGCTGAGCTGACGTGAAGAGGGAAATAACCTGCATCAAAGACTGCAGTAAATCACTTCTGCCCTGGGGGAAGTGGGTGACCAGCAAAGTCTTGGGCTCATCCTGGAGTGCTGTAGCTACACCCCATCACCATCCTCAGGACATTGACCTGAGGTTAAGCCTAGCTCTAAATTTATTATTACTGACCTCCAAAAGTTGACCTTGTAACTGTGCTATCCTGACATGTTTTCCTCTTTATGTAACCCAGGAAGCCTCTCTGCTCTTCTAAAATCAAAATGGGGCCCAATGAAAGAACCCACAATAAAATTTTACACCAAGCAGATTCTGGAAGGGCTTAAATATCTCCATGAGAACCTGATTGTACATAGAGATATAAAGGTAAATTTTTTCCAAGTGTTGTATTGTGTACAGTAGAGGTGGGGCGGGAGGGGAGATTCATTTCAGTACCTCTTGCAAGAAAGTTAATTTTGTTATAAACAGAAGTAGTACTTTTGGTAGGAAGGAGCTTTTAAAAAAAAAACAACAAAAACCACCGTTGCCCCCTGGCAGTTTCCTTTGTAAAAAGTGTTATCTTTGTTATCAATCTTCCTGGAATCTTGTTGTCAGCATGTTGGAATCTGTTTACATCTATCTGCCTCTTTCTTGTCTCCAGGGAGATAATGTTCTGGTGAACACATATAGTGGGGTGGTAAAAATTTCTGATTTTGGGACTTCCAAGAGGCTCGCAGGGATCAATCCATGTACTGAGACATTTACAGGTAAGAGGAACTGAACAAATTTCTTAACAGTCTCCCCTTTGGTGGTGGTGGTTTGATGCTGTAGTTAATATTCTTATTTAGGATTCAGTTTTGGATTCCCCACAGATCCAAAGGTCCTGTTGAAGCCACTAAGAGCTTTGGGGCCACAAAGAAAGAAGGGACTTCTGCTTTGAAGAAAACAAAGAAAGTAAATTGGTGTAGGTCACATGTAAGGATAGGCTTTTTTCTTTTCTTTTTTTTAAATAACTTATTTAAACCTTCTAATTTAAAATCTTAGACCAAAAATGTCTTTGAAAAGTTTTATAGCAAAACTTTAAACTCCCACACCTCACAAAATACCACAAATTGCATCATAAGAATCAGTGAGAACCTAATTTTGACTGACAAAGCTTTTAAAACTTTTTTTTGTAGTTGGATCCGCTAAAGATGTTTTCCCTATAGTCAGTTAAGTATGCTGTGTGTTTAAACAATAAAATAGTGTTGTGTCAATAACAAATAGTTAAAATGTTGTGTCAATAACAAATAGTTAAAATGAACTAGAGTTGGGCCTACATAATTTTATGTATGTCATCCTTTGTAAGAAAACCAGAGGAATTACATAACCACTGCAGGTTGAGATGATGGAAAAGCTATTTTATCACTGTGAATGAACACACCCTTTAGAAGCTGGAAGCTGTTTTCTGTCTTCACCATCTGTGACCAATCATGATGTCTATGTAACTTTTTCCAAACTTAAAAAGATTGCTGCCATTTTGCAGGCCAGTAGCTAATCTGTTCTGTGGTTTTTAGGAAACAGATGATAGCTCTGAAGATGATAAAATATTATCCTTCCAGTTTTCCACTGTTCAGACTGAGCAAAAAATTGAGTAATTATGTAAGCATATTTTCCTTTTCCAATCCATAGCTTCTTTGTTACATAGCAAGTTTTCCTTCCTCCTTGACTTTGCAAGCTTTTACTTCCTTTCTTGTGTAAGAGTTCTTTTTGCTTTATGCAAATCAGAATCTGGCTAAAATCAACCAGCCTCGTATTTCCAAACAATGTGAGCTCTTTTTTATTGACCATAACAAACAATGGGTCAGCCAGTTTTTCTGTGTTTTATAATTAACTTCTCAAACTAAAGTATTTATTTGATATTAAAACATAGTTTAGGAAAGTATGCATTCATGAATTGCCAAATGAATAAGAGGGATTTTTAACCAAAATTTACTAGTTTTAATTAAATACTGAAAGAGAAATTAAATCTGTAGAAATAAAGACCAGTACTATTTCATGTAAAAATTGAAATACTTGAAAGAAAAGTTGTAGATATCACTTTAGATATTACAACTACATTCAGTATCTTAGGGGACCATATAGTATTAAGTTTATGAATGGCTTATGTATCACTTTGGGCCAGCGATTGTGTGCAACTCTGAGGAGGGGGAGAGTTACCACAGCTCCTCCAGGAACCAAAAACAGTGAGGGGGTGATTAAAATAAATCACTTAAGTTGTAAACACCTCCAGAGAGGTACCACCCCCAGAGAGGCTTACATATACTGGTTCAAGGTGAGTTTTCCAGATGCCAACAGACTAAGAAAGGGCTTTTGGTATACAAAGGTTGAGTTGAACCTTTTTTGATTCAGCAAATGGACCCTTGTGGAAGGGTTGGAATGAATTTGGCTTACTAGGGCCCTATAAGATTGAGGGTTGACCTCTGGTGTGTTTTAGCATGCATATAGGAACTTCTATTGACTTCTGTGTATTTTTTCTGTAATGCTTTTACCTTAAGGATAAATGTATTTTGCTTTGTGAAGGCTGGTTGGTAACCTGTAGACACTGTTGTAGCCCTTGGGGAAAGGTTAATGACAGGTGCTGAACCCCAGTCATCCCTGTTGGGGAAATTACAGTGAGGTTCAGAGGGACTGCAAGCCTAAGCCCCTGGTCTGGAGGGACAGAGATGTGGGTCTCTGCCCCAGAGAGGTGACAGCTGGGAGCCTGAAACCTTAAAAAAATGATAAATTTAACAGTAATAGTCACTAGGACCAGATGGTATTCACCCAAGATTTCTGAAGGAACTCAAATATGAAATTGCAGAACTAAAAACTGTGGAATGTAACCTATCACTTAAATCAGCTTCTCCAACAGATGACTGGAGGATAGTTAATGTGATGCCAATTTTTTAAAAAAAGATCCAGAGGCGACCCTGGCAATTACAGGTTGGTAGGCCTAACTTCAGTACCAGGAAATTTGCTTGAAACTACCATAAAGAACAGAATTATCAGAAACATAGATGAACGTGATTTGTAGGGGAAGAGTCAACACAGCTTTTGTAAAGAAAAATTATGCTTCACCAATATATTAGAATTCTTTATGGGGTCAACAAATATGAACAAGAGTGATCCAGTGGATATAGTGTACTTGGACTTTCAGAAAGCCTTTTTCAAGGTTCCTCAGCAAAGGCTCTTAAGCAAAGTAAGCAGTCATGGGATAAGAGGGAAGATTCTCTCGCAGATCGGTAACTGGTTAAAAGGCAAGAAACCAAGGGTAGGAATAAATGGTCATTTTTCAGAATGGAAAGAGGTAAGTAGTGGTGTCCCTCAGGAATCTGTATGGGGACTGGTGCTGTTCAACATATTCATAAATGATTTGGAAAAGGGAAAACAGCGAGGTGGCAAAATTTACAGATGATACAAAATAACTCAAGATAGTTAAGTCCAAAGCAGACTATAAAGTTACAAAGGGATGGCAACAAAATGGCAGATGAAATTCAATGTTGTTAAATGCAAAGTAAGGCACACTGAAAAACATAAATCCCAAGTATACATACAAAATGATGGGGTCTAAATTAGCTGTTACCACTCGAGAAAGAGATCTTTGTGCCATCTTGCATAGCTCTTTGAAATCATCTGCTGAATGTGCAGAGGCAGTCAAAAACACTAACAGAATGTTAGGAACCATTAGGAAAGGGATAGATAATAAGACAGTAAATATAATGCCACTATATAAAGCCATAGTATGCCCACACCTTGAATACCGCATGGAGTTCTAGTTACCTCATCTCAAAAAAGATATATTAGAAATGGAAAAGGTATAGAGAAGGGCAATAAAAATGTTTAAGGGTGTGGAATAGCTTCCATATGAGGAGAGATTAAAAAGACTGGGACTGTCCAGCTTGGAAAAGAGATGATTAAGGGGGGATGTGATAGAGGTCTGTAAAATCATGAATGGTGTGGAGAAAGTGAATAAGGAAGTGTTATTTATCTCTTCACATAACACAATAACCAAGGGGTCACCCAATGAAATTAGTAGGGAGCAGGGTTAAAGCAAGCAAAAGGAAGTACTTCTTCATGCAGCACAGTCAACCTGTGGAGCTCCTTGCCAGGGGATGTTGTGAAGGCCAAAAGTATAACTGGATTAAAAAAAGAATAATATAATTTCATGGTGGATAGGTCCATCACTGCTGTTAGCCAAGATGGTCAGGAGTACAACCTGTGCTGTGGGTGTCCTTAAGCCTCGGGCAGCCAGATGCTGGACGACAGAGATCACTTGATAATTTCCCTATTCCGTTCATTCCCTTTGAAGCATCTGGCATTGGCCACTGTCAGAAGACAGGACATTGGGCTAGAAGGACCATTGGTCTGACCCAGTATCTCATTCTTATGTTCTTAGGTAAGTGGGTGCCCTCTAAGAAGACCAGGATCGGGGTCAAAGGTGCAGTTAACCCTGAAACTGTGACAGTTTCCACAAATATAATTTCTCTTCCAATAAAGACCGGTTTTATTTGATTTAAAAATTGAAGTATTTGAAAGGGAAAAAATCTCACCACTTAACATTTAAAAAGTGGCAAAGTAAAATTAAAGGGCAAGTTATAGTCATAGCATTTCTAAAAATCATCAATCTTGATTCCTAATAAAATGCTGTACTTAGGTGAAATTAAAATAATATTTGTCAATTTACATAGATCTGAGATTGCCCATTTTGGGAAACATGAAATGCACTATCTCTTTAGCTCATAGACATGAAAACATGAAATGCAAATGTACAGTACATTTTTGGGTAGAGTTTGGTTGAATAATTTCTTTAACAAATATCACCATATTTTTCCAAATAGATTATTCAGTAAACAGTTTTTATTATTCACATAGCTTTTGAGGCTGGATAAATAACAAAAATATATATATACAATTTTCATTAAATATTGGAAATAGAATACTTGCAATTGTTACTTGTAAGTATTTGAGTGGTTCTGTGCTGTTGTATAAAATAATGAGAACTGAACAGCATACTGCACATGGGAACCATATGAAATACGCGCATTTTAATACAGTCTTAAAGGAACTACCAAATGACAGCATAAGAACAGTTGCCATATTGTGACAAGAGCAGGTACAAATTTCATCTTGTTTCTGCATTCATCCCCTCCTACATTTTTTCAGGGCTTTTTGTGGACATATTTTACCTACGTGTAATTGTAGTAGTCTCCACTGGATATGCCCTTACTGACACAGGCTAGTATCCCTCAATTTGTCTTCAACTGGAGCAAATCTACATTAGGCCCCTTACATACTCCTTTTATTTCCTGTCATGGAGTCTCCAACCGTTTGACCATCTCAACATGTTCATTTCCATAGTGGAAAGCATGCTGATTTCCTTTCTTGTGGCTGGCCAAGTCACTGATCCATTAAGTTCCATCAAATTACAGTTTTATACGCTCTGCCTTTTATTGGCATCATTTTGTCACAGAGAACTGGAGTCAGGTCCCGCTATTTTTACCCACCCAACTTCAGTACGATGCCAGGCTTCACTCGGGGGGCACCACTGTCAGCAACCATTGATCCTAGAAATTTAAATACTTCTGCTTTTCTAAGCTCGCAGCCAGTGGTATACTTTATGTTGAGTCCTCCTCCCTCATAGCCTCGGTCCTACCAACGTTCACTCTATGTGCAGTCTGTTTAAAACTATGTTTCCACTGTTCATAGTTGGCTTGCAGGGGCTCTCAGTCTTCCACATGTATCACTAAGTCATCAGCGAACAGCATGTTCCAAGGTGACTCCCTTCATGTATTCTCACGTATTGCATTTGTGACCATCACAAATAAAAAGGGACTCAATGCTGACCCATGATGCAGGCCAATATTTATCGGAAGTTCTCTACTGTAGTCCCATTTAATTTTGACTATGGTAGTCCCTCCATCATCCATATCCTGGATAAAAGGAATGTATCCTTCTGGCAGACCTCTCCATCACAAACTCCACTGAACTAGTTCTCTTGGAACATGATCCTATGCCTTCTCCGGGTCCACAAAGACCATACCTACTTGCCATCTCTCTTCCATGAACTTTTCCTTCTCCTAGGTGAGCTGCCTGCTGAGGCTTGTCAGCCTTAGCAGACAGCACACCTAGGAGAAGGAACACTCCAATTTCAAACCAAATGTTCTGGCCCAGCAAGACTGATTTTAAGGCAGTCTTTATTCAACTTGATGTCGTCATCATGGGGCTTAAGTGGCATTTTATGAAGGTAACTGTGCCATCAGCTACCCCATCATACCCTGCTGAGAGGGTGGTCTGTGACTGCTTACTGATTATTTGCAGCTGCCCTGCATATCTGCAGGATGATCCCCTATCTGCCCTCTGGGGGTGCACGTGGTGGGAGTTGGCCATTCCTACACAAATTTTATAAGATTCCTGAAAAGAAATATCCTTGAAAGTAAAAATGTCATAAAGATGTTGGCTACATTATTTTTTTTGAATGGCAACTTTTCCATATGCTTTTTATGGACAAGAGTCCAAGGAAGCAATTCACATGCAGAAATATTCTGAAATCTGTGTTGTATTGCAAACTGTGTAAAAATTATAAGCTGTCACTTTAAATCATAAAGCCTTTCCTGATTCTGCTTGCAGGCTAGGATTGTGCAATCTGGGTCCTTCAGCAGTCAGTATGCTAAGAGCCAGCCTAGAGCCAGGTGAATTGTGCCCTTTTGGCTTAGGAAGCAGCCTGATTTCTCTCTCTGATTTTGGTTCTTTGTGTTAAGGTTCTGGATTTTTAAGTCAGAGTGTTACTTGCAACCTTCCAGAAAGAGTATGTTAGGTTTTTCTCTAACTTCTCTGTTTATAAGCTGTGAACCTAATAAAATCCTTCAAGCACCCAAGTGCATGTGCAGAGTTCTTCTACTGTGAATGCAGAGTTATTTATGTACTGACTGAAAATCCATTAAACGTTATAGAGCAACTTTACAGTATATAAGAGGGTACAAAGTGCATTTGACTTGATGGCCTAGTAAAAGATTACAATAACTGTTCCAGACAAACTTGTTGCATGTTTTACTACTTTCTTCAACAATATTACAATCTTTAGCCTCAGTCTTGTAATCAGATCTGTACAAACAGATTGATGGCCATGGGACTCTGTACAGGCATGCAGATCAGATTGCAAGATCCGGGCCTTATTTTATTAACAGGTAGAATTGTAAACACTTGTGTGCTTTAGCACTGCAATTCAGTATTCCAAGAATACCATTTTTGTTGTGTTATTCTTGTATTGATTGCTTGCTGATTTTGTTGTAACACTAATCAGCTAAAAAATGCAAAACCTAAGTGCTATCTAAAACCAAAAAACCCATATACAAACTGCATTTTATACTAAAACACTTCAGCTTTTGCAATCAACATATAATTGAATTTCTTTCATGAAGGTAAACCTTTTCATTTAAAAATGTTGTGACCTTTAAAAATTTTCATTTACATTTCCCAAGGTTTTAGTTTTTCACCCTTTTCTTATTATGTTGTTACTTTCTTTTTGACTGCCCCTGCCACTAGCATAACTCCGATGTGTGGTGTTTAGGCATTTGTTTCTAGTGGTATTATGAGACTTTTATGTTTTAAATGATTTATGTTGTTTTCCACCTATAAACAAACTGATCTTTTGATTAAGTATAATTTCCTGGAATATATAATTATTACAAAAATCTCTGAGATGTGTAGCTATTTGAGTATGGTAAGTAAGCTGATAATGCCTGGGTTGTTTTTTTTTAATTATTGGTATTCTATAATTTTGTAAACCTATTTCTTAACTAACTAATCCAAAATTAATTTATTAACATTCCAGGCAGAGCCTTTTCACTGTTGTCACTAGCATCTCTTGTAGCCCAAAGGAAACTGTATAATATGTGTTCCTCTTTCATGAGAGTTTATAGAGCTCTTCATATGTTTTGTACGTGTAATATTACACGTCTGTTAAGCCTGTTTCTTACTCAATAACTTTTGATGATTTACAGTTACTAAGACCCCTCACTGAGTTCTGCTTCCTCAATTTATTTCTGCTTGAGCAGCCAACTACACTTATGAAGTTAGTTATGAAGTTAGGGAAGTTTAGCTTTCAGACTTCTTTTTCCTTGAAGCAGTGAGAATGTGCCTGTGCTGTATTACGGACCTGGAAACTGAAAATGACACTCTTCCATAGTGGCGAAGAAAACATACCACCCTAAAAAAAATCTTTCTTTGCATTAATTTATATCTGATAACAGAAGCATTCTTTAAAGTGTATGAAACTACGTCTTATCATCATCAATAATCATCAAACACGTGTGCAGCCCAGCCCAGTCCCCCACTCTGGATGGAACTCAGTCCATTATGATTGGATCCATCTGCTGAATGCCACGTGCTTCCTAAGTGCCCTGTGTCTTGATAGTGATTGGTCACTGTTCCTAACTTAGGGTCTCTCACATGCACTCTCAGGTGCCGAACCAGTGTCTGATCCTCCTTGGGCAGCAGGACCTTTCAATTAACTGCCCAGACCCTAGAACCATCATCACAGCCCTCCCAAGCACCCCGTTGCTTAGACATGTTTCCCCTGGCTGTGCAAGCTCTGATTTCCTAGTTAATCCCTTTAGGGACAATGTGGCAGTAAAGCAATGAATACAGGCTTAGCAAACGAATTTCTTAACCAAAGTTACATTTACTCTTAACAAAGCACAACACAGTTACAGATCCATGGAAAACAACAAAACCCTAAACATAACTCCCTGGTCTGATCTCACCCCATCTGAAAGCTCTAGTTCTGGTCAGTATCCTTTGGCAAGGCAAGCCTCCCCCTCCACCCCCCTGCCTTTTCTTCCTCTCTCCAGCACAGCCTTCTGGTGTTGGATGGCCCCCTTCTTCAGAGAAGCAGCCTCCATAAATAAAGTCTCCCGTCTTTAGTCAGATGGTCAGGCAGAGAAATTGCATGCTCTCCCAGCCAGGTTTCTGTGTATGAAGTCCATTCAAAGTCACAGGTCCTGCTAGTAGAAAACCAATTGCTCCAGCAGGGAAGAGTCATTCCATGTTAATGGTCCTTGATGGCTCTCTCATTATTAGCCTCTTCAAGGTGTCGGACCCTCTAACATGAGCACACAGCATCTACAAGACACTTCCTTTGTCTAGATTTCATCTCCACCTGGATGTCTGAACCCGCCATGGAGAATACAATACAGACCAAACATCACAGTGAAGGTTACAATCACTGGTATTCTCAAAACAAATGGGAATCCCCAAAAATGTGGAGTTCACAATTTGATGCAGACATTCACCCAGTTTGTGTCACACTTCTGACACTTGCCTCCACGAGGCTGTTTCTTTTGCTTTCTTTTACTCCGGCCCTGATATTTCATTTGTAATCTAGGACACTTTTTTCCTCTTTCCGGGAGCTTTATCTCTTTTCCAGATCTCATCTCTCTAGCCTTGCCTCTTTCCATCTCGCTCCCTCTTCACGATTTCTCATTCAGCTCCTGATCCTCTCCTACTAGGCCTGACCCTCTCTCCATGGACTAGCTCACTTCGTTATTGCTGATGTTCGTCTGCTCTGTATTCCCACCAGAGGCTGTGAATACAGCAAAAAAGTATTCCCTCAAAGAAAACCTGTCAACTAGTTGGCTGCTCTCTCTTTTTATTCACATATCTTTCCAATTCATCATTTGCAGAAACGGAGGTAGGTTTAGCTTAAATAAAGGCAAGGGAGAGCTTTCAGATTATACAGTAAATATATTTTCTCCCACCTGAAGTCCTTCATGTGAGGGGAAGAACTAAGAGTTTGTATAGAAAAGACCTGGGAAAATACAATCTTATGACTTAGTGTTGGTGGTGGAGTTTGACTTAGAGGGCTCACCTTTCAGTCGTACAAGCCGCATCTGAAGTGACAACCTTTAATGATATGGTGTATCTGTTTGAATGATAAGAAAAACAAATGTGTGACTTGTGTTCTTCCTTTTTTGTCTTTATTCAGGTACTTTGCAGTATATGGCTCCAGAGATTATAGATAAGGGGCCTCGAGGATATGGGGCACCAGCTGATATCTGGTCACTGGGTTGTACTATCATTGAAATGGCAACAGGAAAACCTCCATTTCATGAGCTGGGGGAACCGCAAGCAGCAATGTTTAAAGTAAGAATTGTTTTATTTGCTGGACGGTTTGTGAACCTTGAAGTAGTACCTGTTAATTAAATTTTCATATAGTTAATATTTACAAGTTAAATATTCTGGGCAATTTAATCTACACTGACATTGTAATTACCTGCCTTTATTGTTATATGAGTTGCTCTGCACTGGGTCAACTTCCAAACTGTGATCTCCTTATGCATGTGAATGATCCCATTTGCTTCAAGATGCATCACTCAGGGAAGTGCTGTTTCCATTGGGCAGGAAATAGGTCAGGACTCAATGTGCTGAGAAATGAGTGAGGATTTCTGAAAATTGCTGTTCCTGATCCCACCTTTCACTCCCCATGTTCATCCAATCCTCTCGTCATCACCCCTTTCTACTCTTCACTGTATGCCTTCTTTCTTGGGACTGCAGAGAGTCCTGCAATTATTACCTGACAGATGCCCTCTCTGCTCCTTCAGATCTGTCCTTAAAAGCCTCCCTTCCAGAAAATCTATCTTGTCTTTCTAATGCTCCCATCCTGTTGGATGCCAAGAACCACCTGGGAGATACTGAGCACTTTCAGCTCCTGGTAATTTCCATGGGAGTTGGGGGTGCGCTGCCCCTCACAGCATCATTCCCTTAGATTGCACGGTCTTTGGACTAGGGATGTGTCTTGCTCTGTTTGGTAAAGTGATGCACACACTGGTGGTGCTATATGCCTGGTCAGGAATAAAAAGACATAGAAAAGTGCTTTTAACTAACTTCTAAAATAACTTTTATATCAGATCTATCTTTGTTCACTTTTTGTTCTGAATGCCAATTACGGCACTTTGCAAGATGTGTATGATCTAAGTGATAAGATAGGAGGGCTGTGAGTCAGGACTCTATTCCTGGCTCTGCCACTGGCTTCCTGGAACAAGACACTTAACTTCTCATTATGCCTCGGTTTCCCCACCCATGCATTAAGGGAAGTATCATCCCCCTAACCAGGTAAAGCATGGCTTAATTCATTAATATTTGTAAAGTGCTTTGTGACCTTTTGGTAAAAGTCACTGTGCAAATAGTGTTATAATTATCACTAGAGCTGTCACAATAAAATCAAATATCAGCCATTAGAGACGGTAAATTAGGCTCCAGTCCAGCAAAGCACTTAAGCACATGCATCATTTTAAGCACGAGTAGTCCCATTGAACTCAAAAGGAAAAGAAATGGAAGAGTGAGGAATTTATAATAGTCTTTTGGTTACATAGTCTGGTTTATTAAATTGTCTGATTGATCCATGAACAGCAAAAGCGATTTCCATGTCACTGTAAATGTCCGTTGTGGTCAGTTTCTGTCAGCAGACACCTTTTCTAGTCTCTGGCCCTTTGTAGGACTGTTCTCTGCATGAGAAGGGAGATGTATCTTTTCTTTAAGACATGCTTTTGAGCTGTTAAAATATGGATCAATATTTTCAAAGTTCTGGATGCCCTGGTGGGCTTTGCACAAGTTCACAGAATGACTAGTGTGGGAGGCAAGCAGGGCCTTGCATGTTCCCTGATTTGCAATTGTGGAGTTTGCACAGATTTTGCCTTTTGCCACAAAATGGTATTCCTGAATCTCCTTTAATATTTAATGTTCCTTTATTTTTTTTAAGTTAAGTTTCTTGCCCTTCTGTTTGTGACCACAACCTTGGAAAAATGAACAGAGCATAAGCTAATTGCTGTCTGAGTCGGCCAAGAGTCTGAAATGGTAACTGTGAGAGGTGTAAACTGTCCCTTTCATCTCACTCAGGGCCCTGTGCACACCATGATTCTTTGGTCATGGAATTTGGCATTTTTCAAAGAATACCACCTAATTTAGCATTTTAATAATTCATTACAATATTTTATTGCATGCGTATCTTTTGTTTTCCATCTCCCTCCCTACTGGGACCTGACTGCAGCTATGTCTTGCTTGGCATCTTTCCCCAAAAGGGGAATAAACCAATAGGACTATGGTGCATGGTCTCCTTGCTGTTCTGTGGCACCAGTCAGGAAGAGGGTCAGATTCCAGTGTGCAGCCAGGAAGCTGGCAGTGCAGGCTAGGTAGATGGGCGGCCTAAGAGAAAAAAACAGCAAGTAGCCTGGGCCCGGAGAGCTGAGAAGATGAACCCCGGAAGCTGACTATGAGCTCCCTCCCTACCCTGGGGCAGGAGAAGAGGATTCAGAGTTGAACTGCATAGGCAGCATTGTAACTGCTAAGGCCTGTAGAGCTGGGCCGTCCGGAGAACACCGTGAAAAAGCCCATCGTTGGTCCAGCAGTAATCGTTGCTGAAAGTAATCATTGACCAATCGTACATCACGGAGTGTTTTCACCTGTGAGTCAGAGTTGTGTGTATGTTTGGGGGTGGGAGGGATGGGAACAAAGGGTATTTCATGGAAGTACAATAACCTAACATTGCCACAGAATGTAGGGGTGCTTACTGCCAACTTTGGTTCCATAGTGCTGTGGAGAACACAGGGCCCTGGAGACAGGGGAGCATCTAGCTGTATAATAGCACTGATGAAGCTCCCATGTGGCTCTAGAAGAGTTTGAGTAAGGTTGGCTGAATGATTTGGGGAGATATATTCAGACTTGAACTAGCACCACTAGGTTTCACTGAATAGTGGTGTATTTTGGCTTGGTAAAGTGATCTGTGTTATAGTGGTATAGTGATCTGGTGGCATCTGTGCCATAATGTGGTCTGCTTGTTTTACTGCCCCAGAGGAAGCTGCATTGTGAGAGCCCATTCCTAGAGTGCATGTAGCAGGAGAGGGCCAACCCCATGGGTTGATGGCTCAAGAAGAGTCCCACAATGTGAGGATCCATTATCAGAGCACAGGAGAGAAATGCTTCCCCATGCAGCTGGCTTCTTTTGCCATCTGTGCTGCCCGGGAATGTAAATTATACAAAGCTGACAGTAAGAGACAATAACTATTTATTACTTAGTAAAGCACTGTATTTGGTATGCATGGTGCTTTACAAATCAAATAGAGATGGTCCCTCAGACAGGTTAACTGAAGTGCAGAGAGACCAGGTGGCCTGCTGGTCACATAGTGAGTAGTAGCAGAGCTTAGAACATTTTTATGCCTATGCATTTGCTGCTTGGAATCTTACACTGCACAGGAAATATTAGGTCTGGCTTTTAAAGGCATAGTTTTGGATGCGCATGGAGACATAGCTTGGAAGTGGTTAATGCATTGACATTTTATACCCTGCACTAAAATTCTAATACAGGCTCTACTGTTCAGCATTTTGGCTTCAGCCTGCATTGCGAGTAGACCTTACTGGATCTCACAAAGCTAAATTGCTATTGTAAATGTATAATAGTGCCACAGTGCATTAATGGTTATCTAATGTGATTATTCAGACAACTCTTTATTTTAGCAAGCTGCTGCCACTTGTTTAATCACTTAGCTACTATCTGCCTTGTGGCCAGCATAATTTCCAGGCTTCTGGTACTTGGTCTCCAGAGTCTATTTTACATAAATATGTCAAGGCTGAAAAGAATAATTTTGCCAGATGTGTACTGCATGTGCAGAATATGTGGCACAACTCTGTTGTAAAGGGTACACCTACACTGCAAAGAAAACCCCCTGCAGCAACGCGTGTCAGAACTTGGGTCAGCTACTCCGGTCTCCTGCCATTGGGATAAAAATAGCAGTGTGGACGTTCAAACTCAGGCTTAAGACCTGGCGAGGGGGTTGAGGCTCAATCTCAGGGTTCTGCCCTCGCCTGAACGTCCACACTGCTGTTTTTAGCCCCACTAGAGATTTGCTGCTGTGGGTTGCTTGGTTTGTGTGCAGTGTAGACATACCCAAAAATAGTTATGTAAAATCAGCCCTGGGGATTAAAAATGGGTAGCTCAAGCTGATGCATGCAGAGGGCAATATCAAGTTACTATCCAGTGATGTTTTGAAATAAATTAAATATCTGTCCAATCACATGATCCAAGTGTGGGATTACGTTAACCCTTTGAACATTGCGTAATTTCCAGTTGGCTGCCATTGAAGGGCTAAGAAACACACGGGGTCTCAGCACTGGGTACAATGAGTGTATCTGGCAGCCGGGGACTGGGTGTTCGCCCTTTGTGCTGAGAGTGAGCACTGGGTAGTTTGGCATCTGCAAAGCGGGACAGGTCTGGGCACCAGACAGAGGGAATGGGCAATGAAGGGACTCAGCATTAGGGCTGGAAGTTGGTTTTGGTGTTTGGGGGGAAGTGTACTGAGAGGGTTCAGAGGGTACTGGGAGGGAGGCGCTGGCTGGCATATAGAATAGAAGGGCTTGGCGGTTAATAGTGCGGCTAGAGTCTGGAGCACTTGTGGTGAGTATGGTCAGGCCCAGGGGTTGCTCGAGGCTTAGATAGTTGGACATGTCCATGTCTTGACATTTGAGTTGGGCTGGTGTAACTGGTTAGGATACACATCTGCAGGGTTAAACATTTGCAGTAGAAATACAGCCAAATCCCCTGCTGGCATAAATGGAGCCCTGTTGATGTTCCACTGACTTCAATGGACTTCTGCATTGCAGCTGTCAAACCCTCCATCTGCCGTCAATAGAGCTATGCCAGTTTACGCCAAGTGAGGAGCTAGCTAATGGCCCTTTTGCAGCTATTCATTTGAGGCCAAATAATTTTCTGTCCATATTTTACTTACAGGTTGGGATGTTTAAAATTCATCCTGAAATCCCAGAATCACTATCGGCTGAAGCAAGGGCCTTTATTTTGCTCTGCTTTGAACCTGATCCGAATGAGCGTGTCACAGCATCTGATTTACTCAAAGACCCCTTCTTAAAGCAGGTGAACAAGGGCAAGAAAAACAGAATTGCATTCAAGCCTTTAGGTAAGGAATTATCAGCCAAGTACAAGTCAACATCATTAAGTGTTACATAAAAAGATTTGAATCATTAGCCAATTCCTCCCTGTTATTCAGGATGTTGAACAAACCAAGAAATCAACTGGAGTTAAACTGTAGAAAGTACCTTGTGGTTTATATTTATATTTTGTTTTGCCTTGTTAAAAACTCCCACTGGCCAAATGAATAAACCATTTATAATAAAATAAAAGTTCATTTGGCCAAGATTTTCGCAAGTTACTTAAACTTTTGGGTGCCCACCAAGAGTCACCTCAAAGAGGTCTAATATTCAGAAGATTGGTGCTCAGCACTTTCTGAAAATCAGGTCCCTTTTAAGATGCGTCAGATGGGTTAAGGGAACCCACATTTTAAGATACCCAAAGCACTAATCAGTTTTGAAAATCTTGGCCATGCACCTTGATGTTTTGTGTTCAATTTATACATATTGGACAAGATTTTCAAACATTGGTGCTGTCACCGTGCCTCAGTGGTTCACAGAATACCAGATTCAGGACAAACTGCTGAGAAATAAGGGCAGACTCACCCCACACTGGTGGTTATTCTATCATTAGATATACGAAGCCAATAACAAAAGTAAACTTCTTCTTATCCAGCGTGGTGGGACAGAAGTCAAAAATGCAAACTCCATAGGCATTCCAGCCCTTATTTCACCACCCAGACACTAGACTTAGGGATGATTTGTTATTGAGAACCAATTTAATGAAACAAGGGGTCTTCTGATCTCAAGAGATCAGCCGCACAGCCAGGTCAATATATAACTCAATATATATACTCAATAATCAGGCTGCTGCTAATCCTTTAGTAACTAAAATCTAAAAGTTTGTTAATAAGAAAAGAAGAAGAGAGTTAAAATGGTTAATAGATCATATACATAGAGTCATTGCAAAGTTCTTATACCAGGTTTGTAGCAGTGATGTTATAGACTGCTAGCTTGTAAAGTCTCTCTGGTAACTTACAAAAGATTGGGAGGTCCTCAGTCCATAGTCAATATGCTCCTTTTAGTTGTAAATCCATAGTCCAGAGAATCAGAGCAGGAAAAAGGCAACATGGAGCTATTTCAGGGGTCTTCTATATCCTCTGCCATCTGCTTAGAATTTTACTGTCCCAAACAAAGCCCACAGCACAGTTTGTGGAAAATTATTGGCACAAGATGGAGTCCAGGGTCATGTGAGTATGTCACATGCCCTTACATGGCTTGATGATTCCAAGGGGTAGCCATTGGCCTCTTGGAAATGGCGGTGTCAGCAGGACGAGCCATCTGGGCACAATGAGTTTATTCCATGGCCCATTGTGAGAGTGAAGTGTCCTTAATGGGCAACCAAGCTTGAAAAGTCCCTTCATAATGTGTTGGCTAGACTGGATGTAAACTACCTTGTGGGTGTTACCTCAGGAAGAAACACAATGGTGATACCAGTACATAACCAATATTCATAACTTTGGATACAAAAATGATACATGCATATAAACAGGATAATCATCTTTAGCAAATTATAACTTTTCCATTGACACCTTACATGATATATTTTGGACAAGTTTTGTTGCAGTTGTGTAACAGTGGCAATATTAATGATAAACATGGTCATATTTCAGTCATACAGCATCACAAGTGCCTAATGTGGAATATCAATATTTTGGCACCTAGTGGCCTAATTTTCCAGTTACTGCTGTTTCTACTGAAAATCTGGCCACTTTGTTAGCAGGATGAATAGTGAGCCTGAACTTTGACCTGCTGAAGAGCCCCATTTGTATCTGAGAAAACTACCCATACAAATATCACAGAATGCAAACTGGAAAAGTTATTTTCTTCCTCAGCTCACCTGTTCTCATCCTCTTACCCACCCCACACCAGGAAAGGTCTGCACACACTAGGAACTGCTCCATGCCTAGCAACCTTGCTTCCTTTCCTTTTGCTGCAAGTGGCGGTTCCTTGTCTGACCAATATTGGGTGGCCCCAGCTCTTCCTAATATGACCACAGGCAACTTCCTGATGTGGCAAGTGGACGTGGGCCTACCCAGTAAACACAGGACTGTGAAGAGCCAGAAGTTGACATGTGTTTTTATTTTGGTGGCAATTTAAACTCCTATTTGAAGATTAACTGTGTCCTAATGACTATGCCAGAATTTTACACCCAATCCTCCCTAACAAAATATCAACAGTTTGAGATGGTGGAGACAAACACTCAGAAACTTGTATGGCCTTTTAGCCTCCTAGCCTAAATATGTACTCCCAGCCTGCAACACCCCTCCTGCATCGTATTCTAGTAAATGGGCCTGTAGGGCAATAGCGGGCACCCAACTACTCATTTATTTTTTTCTCGCTTCTGGATGAAATGGGAGGGATTGTAAGAGGCCTCTTGGCTTGTCCTGAAGGAGATAACAGAAGGCAGGGGATGCAAGAGAAGCAGATAGCTAGGAGGCCAGTGAGAGATCAAATCTTGGTCCCATAGTCATGGCCTTGGCTGGGGTAATTGGATGCACCTGGTGTTAGTTATGTCATAGGAGGAAAATATTAATTAGCTAAAAATGCTGATTCATTATATTCACAATGACCAATCCTGCAGAATCACCTCTCAGTACCTTGCCAAATGAGCAAATTGTGGCGTTCAGTGTTTTGGAGTTCTGTGGTTTGAAAAGCACTGCCCTCTCTTACAGTTGTGTGATATACTTTATTAAACGATGGGTGTGGTTTGCTTGTTTGTGGTCTCTTGCTAGATTATAATCGTAGTGCGTCCCTCCCACTGCCAGTCCATGGGGAACAGGCTGGCAGTAGCAGCAGTGAACATGGCTCTGTCTCGCCAGATTCGGATGTACAGCATGATGTGTTCTTTGACAAGACAAAGCGATCTGTTTCAGAGACCCCAACGAAGCATCCCATTTCCCACTTGTTAAGGTAAAGCTGTCTAATTGCTTCTGGCGTGACCTACACAAAGCTTATGCAGGTTAGAGTCACATCACATTTTGTCCAAGGCAATTTGAGCATGTAATGAATAGATAACAGATGTGTTCAATAATTAAATCAGTTGCTTAATCAAAATGTCAGTTGATTTAAATATTGATTATATTTAACTGATTCATGGAGATTTCCCGCAAATGTCTCCAAGTATTATGCCAGTTTATAACAGCAGATAAAGCATGGGGCACGTGAGGGCTCCATAGCCCATTGGAGTCAGTGACAGTCTTTCTGTTGATTTCAGCAGGGTTTGGTTCAGGCCCTTGAACAGTAATTGCAAGTGTTCCCTCTATTTAAATACACATTAAGAAGCCTGGGAAGAAAATAGTGTCCTGATTAGAAGAGAACATGAGACATGACGCCTTCAGATACATTTGTTGCAAAGTGTGCTCAGAATGAAATTCATCGTTATGCTCATTCTGTTTTATTTTCACTGCTTGTTCTTGATTGACTTGGTGCAGCCTAAAGGGCCAGACTAAGCTGAAGTAAATTGGTGTAGTTCCATTGACTTCAGGGGTGCTAGATGAATTTTACCAGCTGAGGATCTGAACCGTCTTCAACAATGATTCTGAAATGAAAATTGCAGTGACAGTGAAATAAGATGAGATTAGTACTAGTTATTATTTATTCATCTATGTAAATATCCCTACCCACTTCCAACTGTGATTTGTGGTTTCTAATGCTTAGTTATGTCTTCTACATCTTCTCTTGTCTCTGCTCCAGTGTTCCTGATGAGAATTCTGCCTTAGAGGATCGGAGTGCTTCTCCTTCCCTTGAGGATAGAGATTCTGGTCTCTTTCTGCTAAGGAAGGACAGTGAACGCCGGGCAATTCTCTATAAAATTCTTAAAGAGGAACAAAATAAAGTTGCTTCAAACTTACAGGAGTGTCTCGCACAGGTAATATTTTAATGCTGCTTTTCGTGTTTAAAAAGGAAAATTAAAAATCTAGTAGTATGTAGCATTCCTCTTTTTATGACAGATGAGAGAGGGTACTTGTAGATTTTACCATTCACAGCAACTCACTCATCCACATTCCAGGTTTATACTGTACCCCTTTTCAGTGGTCACTGGCTGGTAGTCGCATTTGATTTTTTAACTTTCCGTTTCTTTACTGTCTTCCTCCGGGAAGAGGTTTCTGTAATGGAATGCTAAACTGTATTATAGCATGTGTCACATGTCTTACTTGAGTGTGTAACAGCTATAGGTGGCAGTGCATTTAAAGATCTTCTAAAGTGCACCTCTCTCGTACTCTCTCTGTGATGGTAGCTCTGTAGCCAGTCCATATCTGGTACAGGACCCTGAGCTGATAGTAGCAGTCTGAAACCTGTTATGTACAGGGAGTACATGACATGGTGTCAGAAGTGATTTCCATTACAATTACTTTATACATTTAAACACAAGAGGAACTTAGGCAGGCAGAATGTAATTATCCAAACTGGAAACTGGCCAGGAAACTGGGGGTTATGACCTTACTTGTATGAGAAGCGCAAAGGACAGTATACATTGTAGTGGGGTGTTGGTTCAGTGTTCAGCCAAAGGGAAGAGCACCACCTTCTGAATCATCAACATATAAACCCCAGCTAACCAAGTGTGTAGGGAAGTACTTGAACAACCAAAGGTAAAAATGCCTTTCTCTCAGGGACAAAATCTTCTTGAGTAGCCAGGCTGTGTGAACTGGTGATCTCTGCAGGTGTAGGAGGGAAAGAGTCCATTCCTCAGGCCACAGTGAGTATGTCTACACTGCAAATACAAACCCGCAGCTGGCCTGTGCCAGCTGCCGTGGGGTAAGGGGCTTGGTCTAAGGGGGATCCCAGAGCTCGGGCTGCAGCCTGAGACCAAACATCTACACCGCAATTAAACCGCCCATTAGCCCGAATGTGAGTCAGCTGGCCCGGGTCAGCTGCAGGTTTTTAATTGCAGTGTAGACATACCCATTGTGAGTGGTAAGTCATTATGTTGTGCCCCTGCTCAGTGGAGAACAATGGGTGTAAAGATAGTTCCACCGGCACCTCCACCTCCCCCCATTCCCTCCCCACAAGCCTGGCTTGCAGAACAAAAAGCCTGGAGCGTGCCCTAAGTGTGGTGAGTCAAGTAGGCTTCCAAAAGAATGGCAACAGTCCGGCTGTATTTGAGGACCTCCACACCTATAGAAATAGGGGCAGGAATTTCGTTTTAGTGGGGAAAATCTCCAATAATCTAAGAGCTTGTGTGGTTGCATAAGTGTAAATTAATTCGAGCTGGATGAGAAATGAAACCAATTCTGATAAAAAAAAAAATTAGACATTTTTGGGGCTTTTTTTGGTGGTTTTCAAGTGAATTTTTTGCTGGAAACACTCCAAATATGTTGAACTCCTAACATAGTCAGCAGGTGGGTTCTTTACATACTTTTTGTATTCGGTATCAGTGCAATTAATCTGCAAGCAAGAAAACAGAAGTAAAATTTATCATCATCGGATAGAAATGTGTCTCTTGTGCGTTTTTGTCCTATATAAACCTCTTCCACCCAGAAATGATGGTGAATGAATTGGTTTAAAGTTCTGCTTTCTATTGGATCCTGAAAGTGTAGGACATCTTTGAAAACTACCATCTTAATTTCACTGGTCAATGCAGCTCTTCTTATTCATCTACATTTTCTCTGACACAAAACAATCTAAATTCTATTAGAGAAGCACAGACTAAGTCCAGGTAAAATGTTGAGTGGTGTCATGCCAGTGCACTGAATCCTTTCTAGAAAGGGTGTAGTGCACAGGCCTTGTCTACAGTGCTAAACATTGTGGACATGAGTGACTTGGTCAGACATGTTGAGCCAAGTTCAGCCCTAGCGTAAGCAGGTGGAACTCTATCTCTTGCACTGTGGTTGAATTTAGCTCACTATCTGTATCCTGCCTTAACAGCCAACTTAATCATGCAGTACAATATTGCCTGCATTTTTGGAGAAAGCTGCAGTTGCAGTGAATTGGTAGAATTACATGAGAAGCCTATTGGAATGGAAACAAAGCAAAAATATATTTTAGGGCTTAAAATATATTTTAGGGCTGGTGACTGCTTCTGACACAGTGATTTTCATGCTGAGTTACAACAAACTCTTTCTGTATTTAACAAACTTACTAGGTCTTAATTTGTCACAAGAAGTCACTAAACTGTAAATTATATACTGATTACACGTCTACTAATGTGATAAAGTGAGAGAACCCATATTGTGACTGGACTTTAATGTGTTTGTCATCCTCTCTATTTACATACAGAGAAGCAAATATAAAGGGCACTGACTAAACAACTATGTATCCACTCTCTTTTCATTTCATTGTCCTCAAGGACAGTCATTACAACCCTTGGTTTTGTTTTCACAAAGTAAATGTTAAGTTACAGTAAATATAATTCTTAAGGTTTGACTAGAGCAGAGAATACAATACAAGTTTAGTAGGACTTCCAGCTGGGTGATTAAAGTTCCGTCATTTGTGTGTGGTTGTTTGAGAAACAGCAGCAGCAAATATAAATTGTAACCCTGTAATGTTAGCACTGCTAAACCATTAGGTTCTTATCAGTGGATTTATTGTTTCTTCGTATGAGTCTTGATATAGTGCATTGAATACCTTTTCTCCAGAATTCTGAAGAACTGCAACTTTCAATCACCCACGTCAAGCAGATAATTGAGATTTTAAGGGACTTCATACGTTCTCCTGAGCACAGAGTGATGGCCTCCACTATATCCAAGCTGAAAATGGATTTGGACTTTGACAGCACTTCCATCAATCAGATTCACCTGGTGCTGTTTGGATTTCAGGATGCAGTATGTCCTCCATTTGTCTAGAAGCAGAAGGGAGTGGCATTCCACTCTGATAAACGAAATCCCTGTACTCCTCTTCCTACTCCCAGGGCCTTCCTGGCTGAACCCCTGCTACTTCCCTCAGCTTTCCCTGCTCCCCATCCCTGCTCATTCCTAATGGTCCCCTCCGCACAGCCATTCACTCCTATACCTCCTCTTGGCCCTTCTGTGTGATGTGTCAGGCACTGGGGGGGTATGTTGGGTAAGTGAGAGAGGTACTGGGATGTGGTGAGCTGGGAGGTGAGAAGGGATGTGTGCTCGATGTTATTGAGGGTCAGGGGAAAACGTCTGTTTGGAGGATACCTGGGTAGTGGGGAACAGCTGTGTGGACAACCTAGGGTGAGGGAGGAGCCCAGTGCTTCTGTGCTGAGCCATCAATGCTAAATGGTCTCTCTTGATGCAGCAGTCATTGCTACCTGGCATACTGAGCACGATGCAGAGCTCTAGGTGCATGGAAATCTCAGTGCAGAAACACGTGGGCTCCCCAAGCACTAGTGCCTGGGGCATGAGTAAGCCAAGGCCATTGGTGCTTCCTCAACGCTATGTCTTGGCACAGTGTGGCCGATCCCAGGGTCCTTGCACATACGTCTCATCCCAGCAGGCCTCCGAGACATCGCTAGTGACCCCCACTAGGGCCCTACTCATCCCTGCTCTCTGTTTGTTGCCCCATCCTCACTTACACAGCAGAGCCCTATTTATCTGATCTAATTGGGACTGGATTGGATAATCAAAAATTCGGATAATCCAGAGAATGGGAAAGTGCAGTGCGATCTGGTGGTCACAGGAGAGATCACCTGCTTTTGGACCTGTGTGTGTTGGTTATTTGGTTAACTCAGAGAGCTGGTTAATGGAGGGTTGGATAAATGGGGCTCTGCTGAACTCCCATATCTCCCTAGAGTCCCATCTCTTTTGTTGTCCCATGATAATCATATCAGGCCCTGTAGTTCAGGAATGAATTTGGCAACTGTAATGGGGCTTTTGTAAGGGCTTCATCCAAGATGTCAAATCCTAAGAGCATCGCTTTCCCTACGATCTCTCCTGCCCCAGAGGCCACTCCGATACATCCCACTGCCCCTCACTGTCCTGATTTTGTAGGTTTTTACAAAATATCAGAAGGTTTATATTTTTGCTCGTCTGGGGGGAAAAACCAGCTCAGGGCTGGATCCTTCAGCGCCTCCATGTACAGAATTTCCACTGGCTTCAGCGGGAGCTGGTGCTGCACGTGCAGTGACGACAGCAGCATTGTGCTGTTACCAGTGAACAACTTCCTTGGGGCCCCTAATAAGGTTGGTTGTTTGACTCCTCCTAAGCACCAGACAGGATCCCGTGACTTATACATTCCCTGTCATTATCTTTTTATTTTATTTTATTTAAATACATGACTGCTTGGCTCCACTATCTCACATGGAAACCCATTCACCAATTTTTCTGTAAAAAAGTACTTCTCAAATTCTTCTTATGCATTGAGTATATTCCCTTTATGCCCTAGTTCTTGTCTTATCACATCTCCTGTTAATCCTATTCTGTCCAGGCTAAATAAGTTTTTGTCAGTCTCCCTTCATCTGTGAACCCCACCATTGCATTTATCAGTTTAGTTATTCTAAGCTAAATTGAAGAGTGTTCAAGAAACTCCTGTCTTTATATATATATGTGTGTGTATCCTTAGTCCTGCAAAATTTTAATTTTGTTTAGTATGGCTACAAATGCTGAGATATCTGAGTGGCTGCTGAGAGCACGGCATTTTATTAACATAGGGGAGATTTGGAAGTTGTTGGTCATGAGCTGGTGAAGTCTGAACTCAGCATCTAATAATTTTAGTCTCAAGAGGAGAGGGTTGTGCTGACTTATACAATACAGATTCCCATTAATTTACAGAGCTTCATCTGAATCTTTACAAAACAAAGTTTTGTCCGTAGTGTCTAGGTCCTTGGCTGATGCTTTTGCTTATTTCTATACTTGTAGGTGAACAAAGTATTAAGGAATCATTTAATTAGGCCTCATTGGATGTTTGCAATGGATAACATAATTCGCCGTGCAGTCCAAGCAGCAGTCACTATTCTTATTCCAGGTAAATCAAAACACATCAGTACTAGTTTCTAAATGAAACCCTTACAAAATGCATCATAAATGGTTTCACGTTCTTTCCAGCTGATTGATCCATCTCATTTCTGAAGTTTGTTAGTAGCGGGGACATAGGGACTTCAGTGATTTCTCTTCAGCTGGGAGGGACGGGCGATGGACAGGGACAACAGTTTTTTCAAATTACCAGTGAACTAGGCTGCACAGAGTGAAATGGATTTACTCATTTATATTTGATAGTTTTATAACTGGGGAAACCTAATTCTAAAGGCTTTTGGAATTAGGCCATAACTTACCCTTAAACGGAAAGGGAAGTGCTTCATTTGATGGTCTCTGTGTGTATTCCATTTGAGGTGCACATGCACTCCATACCCCTGAGATTGGAAGACTTTTCATTATTAGTGTCCATTGGTCCGTGCCTGTGGCCGCCTTCTCCTGGTGCTCCAACCAGGGACGGTGCAGACCAACTGCCTCTCTAGTTCCTTTCTATCACCTTTGGTCTGAGACAGGGCTCCTCCATTATCCACAGCTTTAGCTAGTGTTCTTTGTTTATGTGTAAAAAGTTGTAAATGGTTTGTTCTTATATAAGTTTGCTCTAGACCTAGTTAGTTTTAGGAGCCATTGTTTGGGGGTACCTCTGCACTCCCCACGCCCATGTAGAGGATTCCTAGCATGTCCAAGATGCCAGGATTCAAGATCTCCATGGTTTTCCCCTGTGCCTTCCTGGTCAGCGGCAACCACAACACTTGTCTGTATTGCCTCGGGGAAGCTCACATCTCCTCCAAGTATAATATTTGTCGGTCCTTTCCTCATTCGACCCACTAATCCTGAGAGTTCTGACTTCAAACATTGCTGATGGATCGCTCAAGGAGGCCACAGTCCAACCTTGGCCCATCAGACCTCATGTACGTTGGGCAGAGGCACCAAGAAGCAGTCTTAGAGCGTGGATGTGTCCACACTGGGAACAGAATTAAGGACTGTAGCAAACAGGACAGACATGAGAAGGGTAAGAGTAAACACTCTCACAAGAATGTATGTGAGAAATCCCCCTCTAAGTCCTCATCTAAGGAGAGGACTTTCTCCCCAGCGCATTCTATGTTGGGCGACACTCTGCACCCCAATATGGGTGTGTCAGGAGGTCCTAAGGAGCACAGTACCAGTTCCGTGGCCCCAAGAGGCAAAAGTGCCCCGAGACCATCAACCCCTGAAGGAGCAGGACCGTCCTGTGTACCAACGAGCGAAAGGAGTGAGTGAACAAGTCCTATACAAGTGCTGACTTGCATGGAGGAGTATTCATTGGTACTGAGAACACTCTCTGCTCAAAACTGGCACTGCCAGTGCCACCAAGAGACAGAAGCCCACCAGCAACAGTGGTCAGATATGCTATCCTGGAGGATGTTACAGTCTGTGCAGACCCAGAATCACTGATTCTGTCCCCACACCATCATTTCGTCACTCATTGGTACCATCTACCAGTGGAAGCATAGTAAGACCATCACTGGTACTAACAGCCCTGCCCATGGACGCAGAGGCCTTGTGCTCCTCCAACAAGCCTGGGATCAGTGGGGAGAGCTTACCAGTCTTATCAAGACAGGAAGTCAGCTCCAGCAGAGGCTCTAAAATCTCATGGGCACCTTCTCACTCCCACAGGACCTAGCTTGGGACCAGTAGTACCCTTCTCCCTGGAGACCACCTCATTATCCCTATGAACTCTCTCAATGGCTTTATTGGGGTCCCAGGGATCCCTATATGAGACATCCTGAATACAGACAGACAAGAATGCAAGTTGAGGAAGAACCCCAACCCACTCAGGAATGCTCTGAGAAAAAGAAACAACTCAACAAGGCAGAGCCACTAGCCACTGTGGGGATATCATTGTTCTCACTAGATGAGGCAGTCACACCAGCCCCACCACCTGATGACTATAGCAATTTCAGGATCTCCTAAGGAGAACTGCAGACATGCTTCATATCCCCCTGGAAGAAGCATGGGTTATCCCTCATACATTACTGGATATCCTTCAAAGTTCAGATCTTAGCAAGGTGGCATTGCCAATCAATGAGGCTATATTAGGTCTAGCCAAGATGGTCTGGCATATTCGAGCCATCTGTGCTCCTACTCTGAAAAAAACAAAGGAGAAATATTTTATACCATCTAAAGCAGCATAATACTTATTCTTGCATCCCACTCTGAACTTCTAGTGGTGCAGGCTGTCACTGAAAGGAACAAGCAATATCAACCCAGATCTACACCCACAAATAAGGAGGCCAAATGTCTAGGCTTCTTTGGGAGAAAGAACTACACTTCCTCAAGTTTACAGTTCTGAATAGCAAACTATCAGGCTTTAATGGCCAAGTGTGAGTTTATTAATTATAATCCGTTCTCTAAATTTGTCAGCCGGCTGCTTCAAGAACACAGACTTCAATTCCAAACAATCATCAAAGAAGGTAAATTGCTAGCCAGGTCTGCCCTCCAAGCTTTGGTAGATGCAGCAGATACAGCCTCCCACTCGATGGCACCATCTGTAGTCATGAGGTGGGCTTTATGACTCCAATCCTCCAGTTTTCCCAAAGAAGTCCAATCAACCTTGGAAGATCTGCCCATCAAGGGAAATAACCTGTTCATTGAGAAGACAGACTAACCATTATATACCTTTAAGGGCTCAAGAGCGACATTCCCTTTGCTGATATTTGGATGGATGATGAACTTAGAGCATGCTTGGAGACCGTACAGTCCATCCTCAGCAATAACAGAAAATGCTAAGCAGCAAAATGGAAGAGATTCTCCTTATGACATCAATTCCAAGACTCCCTACAATTATGACCTTCCTCCTCTTTCTGAAAACATCGAAGTTCTCTAGTGCACGTGGCGGCTATTAGTGCCTTTCACCCTCCAATGGACAAGTATTCAGTCTTCAGCCACCCGACTATAGTCAGGTTTCTGAAGGGGCTTGTCAGATCCTTTCCCCCAGTGCTGAAATCTACTCTGACGTGGAACCTCAATCTAGTCCAGTCAGCATTAACAAATTCTCCCTTCGAACCTTTAGCCTCATGTTCCTTCGCTCCTCTGTCCATGAAGGTTGCCTATCTGGTTGCTCACCTCAGCCAGAAGAGTAGGTGAGCTGAAGGCCCTTGCGGTTGACCCACCTTATATGTCCTTCCATAAGGATAAAGTTTCCCTGAGGTTACATTCTAAATTCAATCCAAAAGTAATCTCATAATTCCATCTGACTCAGGTCATCCACTTCCCTGTCTTCAATCCAAAGCCCCATGCCACCACAGAGGACAGTGTCTATTGAGCCTTGACCTTTTATCTACAGTGGACAACATCTTTCAGGAAATCTCCTAAATTATTTGTCTCCTTTGCTTCCCCCCTCACACATTTAGCCATCTCCTCACAGAGACTTCCTAAATGGATTTTGGGCTGCATTCTGCTTTGCTATGAGTTGACAGCAACCGCTCCCCCACGTGAGAGAGCACACCTGACCAGAGCTCAGTGTCAATCTGTAACTTCATGTAGAGATGTCCCTCTTCTAGAGGTTTGCAGAGCAGCAGCGTGGGGCTCTGTGCGTACCTTTGAGACATTTTGTCCTGGTACAAGCTTCTACAGAAAATGCATCCTTCAGTCTGTGGTACAGCAGGATTCCTCACACCCTCCTCCTCAATGAGTATGGCTTGTGAGTTGCCTCGAATGGAATACACATATGGACCATCATTCAAAGAAAGTCTGGTAACTTACCTTGTACAGCAGCTGGAGTTCTTTGAGATGTGTCCCTGTGTGTATTCCACTGCCCACCTCTGCTTCAGATCCTTATCCAAAGGTTATTTGCTGTGGAGAAGGACCTGGAGAGGCAGTCAGTCCACATCACCCCTTGTACCCTTGGTTTGGAGCAGAAGGAGAAGGGTGCAGGCATGAGCCATTGGACACTGCTAGTGAAAATCTTCCGGTCTCAGGCATATGGAGCACATGTGCACTTCAGGAGGAATACAGATAGGAACAACACATCTCGAAGAATGCCAGTTAGTGCACAAAGTAAGTAACCAAACTTTTCTGGAATTCTTCTTTCTCTAAAAGCAACTCTGTTCCCCCATTATGTAAACAGAATCCTGAATAGCTACTGCCTATCCATGCTATTTATTACTTCCGCTACATCACCAGCGCGCTTGCCATTTTATAGGCTAGTAAGATTGTGAACACCATACAAACAGGGACCTATCCACAGATGAATGCACTAATACTGCTACTGCTGTTGTTTAATCCTGTTCGGAAATGATGCCACAAAGTCTGTGGTCCAGTTAATGTAAGAGACGAATGCTATCATGTGTTAATATTTGCCAAGGTTACATTTCACTCCTAGCTACTGGTGTCTCCTTTATTAAATACCCTAGGAAAGTACATTCCATGTGGGAAGCATCAGGATAAAATCTCATCACTACTTTACTCAGCTGAGGCAGCTTTTTTCAATTAAAGAGGAAATATGCCGCCCATAAGCTGTCCAGAAAAGGAGTTGCTTTCCGGTAGCTTTCCCACATTCACTGCCTCCAAAAAAGCAAGGGTAAGTGGTACTAAACAGACTTCTTCGTTGGTTTGTGCAGAACTTCAAGCTCACTTTGAGCCAGCTTCAGAGACTGAAGGAGTGGAAAAAGATGCCGATGAAGTGGAAGATGATTGCCACCCAGTGGAACAAAATGGAAATGAAGAGCCAGTTGTCACATCTGGAGTGAGCACACTCGGTTCTGTGGTGTCATATGAATCACAGCAGCAACATCTTAATCTGCAGCTAGCCAAACTTAAACAAGAGACAAACAGGTATTTTCACGTGTAGAGCTATGCCTTTTTTCATGTGGCCTTCCAAAAGCCTTCAAGAATAAACGCACTCAAAAAAGAACGTTTATTCATAGGCATATGTTCATCCACCACAGTATCCTCTAGTCAAGAGTTCACCAAGTGGTCTCAGAAAGGTACCCAGCAATATATCTAGGCACTTGTATAACTTTCACCAAATCTTACAACACCACTTAGGATCTTGCAATTCACAGAAAGTACACGGAAAAAATGTTGGAGTCCCAGTAAGCATTGACACACGCTTTTTATTTGTAAATGAGAGTGCTCAGGTAAGGGTGCCAAACACTGGATATTAAATATAAGCACAGGATTCCCAGTGTGATCTGAACTCCAGTTTTCTCACCAGCGTTGTGGAGTAGTGGCAACTAAAATGAGGTGTCTAAATGTCATGTCAGAAAATTCCAAATAATCACATACAATTACTGGTCTAAGAACTCAGGATGTAATGCCCAGTGGTGGGGACACAATCTGCATTAGACAACTCAGAAGGTTTTATATATGCCTGTACAGTAGGACTCACATCAGCCCCTTCGCTCCAGTAATGAAAAATCTGGAGTCCTTGTCAGTAGATAATATTGTAAAAGCTGCAGCTCTGTCAACACAGGCTTAATATGGGACCACACAGTAAAATAAGGAATGCACTGATTTGTTGAATTATTAAAACTTTGGGATCTCTGGGCACCATCATGATAAATCAGGATTGGTGCCCAGTAGGCTAGGTGCTGTGCAAACATGAAGGAAAGAGAGTCCTTCATGGCAGAGAAAACTCAATATTCATGTAAAAATTCTTATTGATGAAAGAATGGTTCTTTACCCCCTACTAACTATGCTTACTGTACAGTAAAGAACTGTGGTTCTTTGAGATGTGTTGTCTATGTGTGTTCCACTTAAGGTGTACTCATGCCTTATGTGCGCGAGATTGGACTCTTTGAGGAGCAACACCCAGTGAGGCCGTGCATGGGTCCCCTTGTGCTTCGTAATTCAGTGTGTAAAGAATGGGACAGCTGCCACTGCTTTCCTGTTCCTTCGCTAATGCTGAATCCAGTGGGGCAAGGACTGTACAGTAGCTGGGAAAGAGGGTGGGCCATGGAATGCATGTGGACGACACCATCCTGAGGAACCAGTTTTTGTAGGATAAGTAACCTTTCTTCTTCGAGCGATTGCCCACCTGGATTCCACTTCTGGTGAGATTCAAGCAGTAACTGAGTCTGAGACAGCTCTGCTGAAGCGGGTGTCAGAGCTGGAGCTGTCCACAAGCAAATAGTGCAGGATGAAAGTGTGAACTGAATTCCAGGTAGCTGCTTTGCAGATTTCTATGATTAGGATGCCTTTCAGGGAAGTTGCAGAAGCTGCCTAAGCTCTGGTGGAATGGGTCCTAATGTGCTCACTGCACCTCAGTGTACCACCACATAGCATGCCTTAATACAATCAGAGATCCATTTTGACAGTTTTTAGGTAGCGATAGGTTCTATGCGTAAATGCTAGGAACAATCTAGGAGAATTCTTAAAACACCTGTTCTGTCCAGATAATACTGTGACACCTTGACGAGTCAGGAGGAAAGCTATGAACACTAGCCAAATGGCCCTCAATTCCAGGATGTTTTAGTGAATATTGGCCTTCTGCGGGGAGCTAGAAGCATTGATTCTGATGGCCCAGATACAGTCCCCATTATGAATAAGTCTGTCACGCTGGAGAGAGGTGTGGAGCAGGACACTGCTAGAGACATGTAGATGGTCCTTCAACCAATCATATGAGAGGAGCCCCTAGGGAATTGTGACCTCTGTACACTACATCATGCCCTTTAACGTGACACAGTGTAAACACTACATGTGTTGTGTCTCACAGTCCCTGGCAGGCACAAGGAACTGGAGTGCAGTTGCAGCCACCCTCTGGGAACAGGGACTGCAGGGGAGTCCTCCCAGTACACAGCCCCTACCCCTCTCCCTACACCCGGAGCTTACCCCCTTGCCCGCACGCATCCCCTAGCCATCCCTCTCCCTGCAACCTGAGCTACCCTCTGCCTGCACACAGCCCCTAGTGCCACACACCCCTCCCTGCCAGGGGATGGTGTCTTTGCATGCAGTGCAGGGAAACTCTGGCAACCTGTCTCACATGGCATGAGACACGAGTTTCAAACAGGTTCTGGGCTGATGTTGTCAGCTAAGTTGGAAGCTGTTTGACGAGGTTGTCAATGGTGAGAAATCTGTCCCGGGGCAGATAGGCCTTTGCCAGTAAGGAGTCCGGGAGGGCCCCCATGACTTCTATACTTGGGACAGGGCTGCAAGTAGACTTCGGTCTGTTGACTCTGAGGCACACTGTGGCAAAGAGAACCAAAAGTACTCAAATGGAGTCATTCACGGGTGGAGCTGACTGACCTCGAATCAGCCAATCTGGGGTCAATTTTAATTCCTTGCCTTCTCAGCCGTGGAGCCAGATGTATAGCGATAATGAGACTTCTCCATAAGAAACCTGACATATTTCCTGTGAGCCAGCTAGACTTCAACATGACAGTATATCTTGCAAGCCAAGAGCCCATCTTGAGGATCCAGCATTGAGATTATGAATTTGAACCAATGGATGAACTTGAGTTTCAGAGGTCCGAAGGGTGCCATCCCACTTTCTTCTTTGGGAGCAGGGAAATAATGAGACTAAACTAACTATAACTGGCTAGAAGATAAATGACCTTTTTCTCTCTGACGCTCCCCCTTGATATGCTATAAAAATGCCAGGGCCCAGCAGGAGCGTAGGAGTGCAGGGGCCTTGGGCATAGGTATAGTTTGACGACTTATTGCTGGGGGCAAGGGCCAGAAGGACTTGAGCCCCCTCTGCATGGTGGGGTTCAGGGAAGGGGTGCTACCTCCACTCCCTGACTCACCTCAGCAGGCCACCCAGCCTGTCTGGGTTGGGGCAGGGAGGTGCAACCAAAAATTGTAACTCAAAGGTTGGTGGCTTAGCTCAAAAGTTTGAAAACAGCTTAGGGTGGAGGGAGGGGGTACCTAGGGGCTGGGTGATTACCAACCTGCCTTCGCCTTGACTGAATTTTAAGAAAGCCTCAGAAAGTCTGATTTGTCAACAGCACATACTCCCCCATACAGCTTTTATAATTTCAGTCTTCCTTTATCTTCTCATATTTTTCTTAGGTGTATATAAAGCAGTAGTTTAATTTGTTCTTTGTATACAATATTTAAAAAGAGGTTTTTAAATTGCAAGTTGAAAATGTACTGCAAATTCTGAATCCTAAATCTCAGGACCATTTTGGTCAAAAGGGCCAGCAGACCAGTAAAATTGTTTGTTCAAAGATCCAAGTGCAGCTCTCTGGTATGTGATACAAGTCTGAGTTTTGTCTAAAGCAAGAGATTTTGTAGGAATGTTCAGGGATGCACTGTTACCAGGAGCCATACATACGGGCTTTCTCACCAAAGAAAACACCTTCATTTTAAAACCCCAACAAATACTTAATGATGGTTAAGCACCTTATGTATTTGCAAATGTTTTGTAGCAAGTCTCAAATTCCTAATACATTGTGAGAATAGAGATTTTATAGCAAGATCATTTGATGCTATCAGCAGTTACTAAAGTAAGAAGCCACTTTAGTTCCACACATTAATATAAATAATCCTCTACTAGTTCTCTGGCACTGCTTGGCAAATTACTTACCAAGAGTCGCTTCTCCCATGCCTTCTTGAATGGCTATTCAATTTTCAGGATGCTGAAATTTAAAAAGACTACTGAGAGCTGTAAGGCCTTTGCATATGGCAAAAGGGTATTTGGACCCATTTGAAGCAGAATCTCAATTATTAACCCCCCAAAGGAATTCAAGGGAAATGTAAGAAAAAGAGTTTCAGCTTAGAGCATCTTTACAGTCAATATAGCCAATGAATGGAAGAAAAATTACCACCCTGCTGCATAGACAGTAGCAGAGTGCATATTCCTGAACTGAAGATGTTGCTGTAGCCAATCCATGAAGGCACTGAGTCAATGAAAGGATGACAGCAGCTAATTTTTTAACCCGGCCAAAGAAGGACGTTTTCCTCCTTCAGTAAGACTACGGAAAGAATATAAAAGCTTGCTGTGCTGAGCAACCAGTAGCACAATGCTCACGTCTCTCAACTTCAGCAGGCAGCTCTCAGAAGCGCACTCATCACACAGCCTGTTTGACACTTCTGCAAGCAAGCAACAGCAGCAATTGGACAGCTAACAAGAAAGAAGCCACAGAACAGCATCAAGATGCAGCAGCCTTCCAGTTCAGCACGATGAGTGAGATGCAATTTGCCAAAGGACTCACAAAGAATTTAAATTTTTCTTGCAGTGACTTTTACAATTGCAGTGCAATATTTGGACTTAGGGTATTAACAGCTCCTTTTGTTAAAAACAAGATTGTTTAGCCTATGCATTGCTACAGAGTGTCATAAACTAACCTTGGCAAACAGCAAAAATGTGGGATGTAATTTGGGTTAAAATTCTGGATTATTTTCTCTGTCCCAAGACAGCTCTATGAATGGCTTCTTTTGAGTAACTGATTTAAACACTTTCCTTGGGTTCATAAGACTTAGCCTAGGATCACTTACCTTTGGTATATCATCATAAAACAGTTTATAGATGTGGAAACGGGTGTCAGAGCTGCTTAAAGTTCGCTAGCCCTTCTAGAAGCTGTTTACATTGAGGCTGGACTCAATACTAATTTGGGGAATAATGTACTTGGGTCTTAATTTAGCAAGAAAAGAGCTCCCCTACTAGAGGCAGGCCCACTCTTTAAGGTGTAATCTTGTTAATTCTCCACATACGAAAAGACTAACTGAAGTAACAGTTATTGCTTGCTTGTTTAGTTTTAATTTTATTAGTAAAGTCAGTAGTTGTGATTTTGCTTGTTTATAATTGTGGTGTCCCCTAAGGCCTGGCAAAAAACCCCCACGTGATTAAAATAGTGGGAGGACCTTCGCTGTATTGGCATATAATTAAAATTTGTTTTTAACGAACCTTTCTTGTTTCTCTAAACTATAAATTTTAGTAATATTGGAGAAAAAATTATTTGGCACTTGTCAACCTGAAACATCCTTTTCCACTCACACTCTGCACCGAAGAGTTTACGAAACACGATTTGTTAGATAGGATACATCTCTCTTAACGCCACTTTTATCCTAGTTTTCAGAGACTGTAAAACATCAAACCAAAATTACTTAATAAAAGGAAAATAGTTGCTAGAATATTTGACTACAGTTACTGTATTTGTATGTTTACAGGAAAGGATTTCAACTCTGGGTTAGGAATTGGACTGCATTTTGTTTGGCTGTTTGTGTAGGAGAAAGTACTCATTTGGAAAGGGAATTAACTCAGCAATGTGTAGATATGGCTCTTCTGTAAATACTGGTATTTAACAGCTCTTATTTTTGAAAGTACTCAAGATACTCTTTGGGACATTAAAATAGGAATACAGATTTTATTCTCAACTTGACTATCTACGGTTTTGGTCACATTTCATAGGCTTTTGGAAATCCTGGTTCAGAAGGAGAGCGAGTATCAAACCCTCTTACGGCAAACTCTAGAGCAGAAAACCCAGGAGTTACACCTGCTTCAGTTACAGTCCAAGCCTACAGGTAGGAGGGGTTATATTTCTGTAGATTGCCTTGCACTCAGTTCCAAATGCTTACCAAAAGCTTTGCTTGAATCAGATTCTCATTAAATGGGACTCACTAAATAATTTTGCATGATTGTATTTTTGGCCTTGCAATAGTCTAAGAAGAAATGGGTGGCCCACAGACATAGGGTGTGTTCTATTTGAGGAAAGCATCAGCTTGCTGATGCTAACTATTTTTGCCCTAGAAAATACCCATACAGCTGTACAATTCTACATGTTGTTGACCTGTTAACCTACATATTTAAATTATTACAGAATTTCAAAGGCTCCCGGGAGCTCCTGTACAGAATGTAGACCAGGAGCTCCTAGATTGGTTAAGACAACAAGGAGCTGACTCAGATGCAATTGAGAGGGTAAAAAAACAAAAATTAACAATCTGTTTATTGTTAATACCAGTTTGGTTTCAATGAAATTACATAACTTAATTTAGGAACAACTCTGCCTTTCAGTTTGCTGAAGAGGATTACGCACTAAATGATGTCCTTAATAGTATCACTAAGGATGACTTGAGATACCTTAGACTACGGTAAGGCAATGTTTGAATACTGCCAGAAATGTGCTGGCCATTCTATTGGTCTTAATATAAAGATGTCAAGGATCACTGTAGTGGTCCTTATCAAAAAATGAGTTTGTGCAATGAAGCTGTGAAAGCTTATTTAATAGCAAGAACCCCTTGTAAAGATTTTCTTTTAGTAAACTTGAAAGAATATTTAAACATGTAGGTGTTAAGGCCTATGGCGCAAGGGACACTTTCATGCAGGATCACTGGGGCAAGTTTAATTTTATCTAGAACAGTTGGGATGCCACAGACTTAACATTAAGTGAAGTCTTCTTTACATAGTCATCCTTTCTTGGACATGAGGGCCATTATGGGTGGCTTTTCTATGTTGGCATTCCAGAAAGTTCACATTGATTGACTTACGTACTAACTGAGGAAGAGTAAATTTTTGGAAATTATGCACAAATTATTTACAGCCTTGTGAAAGGATTTAAAAAAAAAATCAAAATTCTTCCTCAAAAATATTAACCTCTGGCAGTAATGGAAAAGCAGTTTGACGTATTTAGTGATAGATGAAAATTATTATCTCCAGCTTGCTTTAGCCAGCTCTCCCCTCTATCACTATTTGGAATTTCCTGTTCCCTAGGAGAGATCACACACAGAATTTAAAAAAATTCTCCCAACGCTTTCCAAGAGTGCAATTACTACTGGCATAATGTTTTGGAATTTTAAATATAGTTTCTAATTCAGTGTTATTTCCTATTTTCATTTCATCTTTATAGTGGTGGTGTTCTCTGCAGAATTTGGAATGCAATATTAAACCACAGAAAAATGGCTAATAAGCCCTCAGAAACCAACAGTTAATTCTTTCTTACAGTTGCACAGGCAGAAAACACATTCCAAGTAAGCCTTAAATTATTAGATTGTTTTATATTGGTCCTGCAATTTTGCACAGCTAAATGGCCTGTTTATCAATGTAAAAATTTAACTTCAAAATGTAATGCACAGTGGACATTAGCATAGCTTTCTTTGAGCGGGTGTTTGTGATTTTTGCTCATTAGATCCTGGATGTTGAAACATCTGTAAAACCACTCTCTAATCATTTGTAAAAATTAAGTGCATTATGTATGTAATGCATCTGTCAATGTAAATAACTACAGCTGAAAAAACCAGCTTGCTGTTTTTAATAAAGCACGTGCCTTATACCTAGACCAGTCTATTTGTTGAACAGTCTTGTATTTAAAATGCATTCTAATTTTAGATACGTCAGATTTTTTAGAAGGTGTTGTACAGTTCTGCTATCATGTGCACTGATTATTAAGTATTAACCAAATGTATATAAAAGATAGGGAAATGTATGTGGTTACCTAGAACTTCTGGATAATTAAATATTGAAATGTTTGCTTTCTGTGGCTAGAGTTTCATTTCCTTAAGCAGCAAAACCAATTTAACAAAATCATAAACACTAATTTGTATAGTGTTAGTCCCATCTTCAAGTTCTATAAATTCCGAAGTAAATCCTTATTTCTCTTTACAACTTATTGAAAGAGTTGGGGCCTGACAACAAAAAATGGTATGACAAGCCTCTGATCTCACACCCAAAGCGAACAGGCACAGTAGACCACTTTCATGTGACAGTATATTTATATACCATACATAACATGATTTTTATTCAAAACATTTAGAGGAGTAACTTTCGTAAGTAAAGCAATCCAAAACCACCCACTGAAGCAAATTTATAGCGATTTAAATAACCATTGCTTTATCCTAATTCAGCTCCTTATCCATGGGTTCATGCATTTTTCTACATAATGTTTGGCTGTCCTTGGCTGAAAGCAATTTTATTCTTCCAAATAAACAAACCTTAAATATGAACAGTTCATTCTTACTATGAATACAAAATTTAATCCTCCCAAAAAGGCCACAGGCTGCTGGAGTAAACTGCATTCATTTTAGCAAACAGACTTGTATTTGATCCACTGACTGGGGCCACGTACTTCAAAGGGTGGCTCATTTTTGTAGATATGGTTGCCTAATTCTTCCAAGGGTGGTTCTGGATCAGTGGTAGCAAACTGAGCTGCGTCCTCAATTTCCTTCCTTACTTCCACATCAATCTCCTAAAACACAGAAGACAGGTGAGGCTGTGACAGAGAAAGCAATCTTAAAAGAAATGTTGGTCTGTTCGTATAAAAGGGCGTGGCAGATGGAATAGTTACTGCCCATTGCTGGATTTCCTCTTTTCAGCAACTAATGCAGAGTGAGATAGGGTTACATCAGAAGATCCATATTCAGGCAAACTTCTAGTGGTATTCAATAGGAACTACATTTGCCTGAATGAGAACTGCAAGATTTGGCCAAACATGGGAGCTTCAAATGCCTAATAGGCTAAAATTAAACTTCAAGCCCAAAGGTCACTTTAGTCATCTTGTCATTCAAAAGGGCTCATGATCACACTATCCCTTTCCATTACAGCTCCTGACTGCCAGACACATGTGGAGAGAGCTTTTGCAAACTTTACCTGTTAGTTAAGCATACAAAACTCTCAAGCAGGGAATAATAAGCCATTTCCTGAGGGGTTACTGAACTCTGGCAACTAACTCCTCCCCACAGGACCAAATGACTATACTGCAGTCATTAACCTGTTAGGTAAATTACTTTTTAATCACATGCAGGACACTGAGAATTAATAAACTACCAGAAGTCTAACTCTTCTCTAGAATTACCGCTAATTATGTTTCAGTAACGTGCTTAGTAGATTCACAAGATAAGCCTGGCAGAATTTAATTTATTTATTTAAAGTGCAGTGTGCAATATCAATGATTAAGCTCCCCCTCCCCCACAATTAAAGTTTCAGAGATGTGGAAAATTATGCCGGGGGGGGGCAGGGTCAGACAATTATTTAATGACAAAGTTTTAACTTTTTGAATCTCAATGTCAATATCATAAAGTAAATATCCTTAAGTTAGTTCTTACCACATTTTTCTTACTTTGTCTTTCTGTAAACTTCAATGGAAATATTTTTTTCATGGGTTTGTGTGTGTGGTTAAATGGATGGTTATCATCATTTAATCCTTCCAGGCCAATTTAAAAACAAAATAACTCCCTCATCATGGAATTTATAATGCACTGATGGAACACTTCAGAGTTGGCATATGCTCACGTTCCAAATGCTGGGATTGGGACCAGAATAAGAAAAGGCTCTTATACACAAATTGCCTTCAAAGGTAAAATATAACCACCTTTCTCTGAACTGGGCAGAAAATGAAAGCATGTAAATCTGGCCAATCCCCTTTACTTTTACATGAAAGTCCTATGATAAAGTTCTGTTCTTTGTCGGAAACTGAACTATTTAACATGCTTTTATTTTGTAGACTCAAACCTACACACTACTTAAAGAGCTACAGCTGTAATTAACAACACGCATATTCTACATTTCCTCTTTTTCAGTTCTGGTTACAAATTAAGATGTTAAAGCTTTCATCTTTTTAAGTGACCTGTGCCTCTTGCCAGATGTGTATTGCCAATTCAAAGAAGAAAAATCTTATCTTGATAAACAGCAGAAACTGCAAAGAAGTGCAGAAAGAGTGTAACACAGCTGTAGCATAGTATTTGCGACACTTGGGTGGAGATGTTAGAGAGGACTTTCTGGGACCTGCCACCACCAAACTGACATCTTCGGAGTTAATCCCAAGAAGCAGTGGTTTATCCCTGGGGTTTTCAAAATAGCCTAATTTAAAAAAAACGGTTTTTAAATGCACCAAGTAGTAGGCATTTTAAAATACAATTCCCAGGTGACAAAAAGCCTTCCCTCTACCCCCTCCAAGAGCTGTCACTCACTTCAAAGTTTGCAAGGGGAAATACTGCACTGAATTCTGTTGTTCAGAAACAGAACACACGCAGTAAAGCGTAAACTCACTTGCATGTAGTTTTGTCTCAGTTAGTTAGTTAACGTTCTTAGACTCCTTTTGTTTAAATAGGAAAACCCTGAATATTTTTATTAGTCCCTTATTTCTCACCAATACCACTTTTACGCAGCCGGGGTTGGAGAGAGAGAAACTCTTGGCAGCACGATCTCACAGGGCCACTTACTGCAACGTCTTGTTGCTCTTTTACAGGCTGCTCATTTACGCCTTAACAGGTTATCACCAAGAGTCATCTGCAAAATATCACTTAATACCTTCAATTCCTCGACACTAGAAAGATTGCTGTTAACCATTCTGTCCTTCAGCAGAGTAATAGGGTCACTTTTGCTTCTGACTTCCTGAATTTCTTCCCTAGTACGATAGCTGTGGGAGCCAAGGAAAGACATGATTATATAAGTCCCCCCCACACGAACACCCGGACATCAGAGTTGTGATTACCCATTGACACAGAGCAAGAATTAGAATGAAATCAATCAACACAGTTAATTTACTGGTGAAAAAAGTCATTATTGGTGTGAAGGCTAATAAAATGTTGGGAGATCTGGATCCAACTCCCACTCTGCATGACTGGGCAAGTGACTTACTCCCTCAAAAAGGGATACTGCTCCATCTCATGAGGGGTGTGTTAATGAATTCATCTCTGTCAGACGACGGGGAATTTAAGTACTTAGACAGAATATACTTGTATTTTTAAGACAATTGCCTACATAAGGCAGTGCCTAAACTCAGAAATGAAAAATACTTAAAGCCATCTCATGCCCTAGCCCCTGGAGGACTGCTCCCTACAGTCTCATCTCTCCTCTAGGGTTCAGTGACTGCACTTTTAGGCTTCCATTACTTCCCTTTTCAGGTTAAAGAACTTTCTAAAAATTCAGACTTAGTGCTCAGTTTGGTTGCAAACATTTTTCCAGCTGTCTTCACTGGCCCCCTAAACTGGGTCCAGAGTCTTTCCTTTCCTGCACAAACCACCTGCAGGAAAACTAGTCCCCCACTGATACACATGCAACTCCATTATTTTCAAATTATGCTCTCTGAGGGCTGGTCTACACTACCGTGGTAAATCAATCTAACTTACGCGACTTCCATTATGTGAATAACATAACGGAAGCTGACATAGTAAGATCCACTTACTGCGGTGGCTACACTGCACGGTGTCGACAGGAGAGCATCTCCCATCGACTTCCCTTACACTTCTCAGGGAGGTGGAGTACACAAATCGATGGGAGAGGGCTCTCCCATCAATTTAGCATGTCTTCACCAGACCCGCTAAATCAACACTCGCTGCATTAATTGCAGCAGTGCTGATCTACCAGTAAGTGTAGACATGCCCTTAGATCACACAGGTGTAACTGGTTAGAACTCAGGAAAAAAAAAAATCTTAACGATGAAGCACAAGAAGGAACAGAATCCTGCTCTTATACTCAGCTATGAATCAGAAAATTGTTTGATCACTGAAGAAATTGGCAGCCGGCCTTCAGGGACTAAAATCAAGTATTATCACACACACAAATAGAGGGAATGGTGTAACAGGACTACCTCCTCCTAGAAATTCTCATCACCAGACCATGTTTTCCAATAGCTAGAAAATATCCTTCCTGAAATACAGAATCCACACGGAAACTCTAGCACAGTGATCAGTCCCCAATGTGTTTAAAAACACTCAGGAGTAGAGCTAGTGTGCTAAGGGTGAAAACTACATAAAATACGAAGATGGAATTTTTCATTCCAAATTAAAATACTGTTACTTTAATTTCTCTACCAAAGGACAATCAACACCTGCATTGAAAGCATGCACCAGAGAGGTTTAAAAGCAAGCAGTTTTTCAGTTAAAGCTTACGTAAAATAGTGGAAAAAGGAATTTGTTGGTGCAGAATAAACAAGGTCTTACTGAATGTGAATCTTTGAAAAATATATCTAACATTGGGACTTATGCCACTTTGAAGTATTAGGAGTCAAAGCAACTGAGAGAGATATTAAGTCAGACATTACGGTGATGTGCGCAATATAAACCTATGAAGAGATACAGTATAGCATTACTGACTGGTGATGTGTTATTGGGCAATGGGATAGGAGTGGTCACACAGAGTCTCATAAGCAGCAATATTTCAACCTTAATTTTTTTTACATGCCTAAAGGTGGATTTCAGCAAGGTACCCACATTTCTACATTTTGGTCAGTGACATTGATTTTTTGATTCTGAGTGTGCAGGTACAGGGAGAAAGGAAACATTACTACCATCTTTTCTACCACTCACTAGGCCTTGTATATAGATTAACCAATAGAGTAAATTCACACAATCCTTTTTACTGTACCTGATTCCAGGGTCACTCATACTGTGTCCATGATAACGATATGTCTGTAACTCCATCAGCATAGGACCCTGGAAAAAGAGTTTATGGTTGTTTTCATAAGCCTAAAGAGCAACAACAACATACTACAGATCCAGGCATTACCCACTCGCCTCAGCTACAAATTTTGTGTTTGAATGAGACAACACCAATGCTCCCCCAAAACACCTTTCCAAGCTCACTCTTCGCATTACACATGATCTCTTGCAACATGGACAAGAGATATTTCATTATCCTTAAATTATTCTTAGATGGGTTTCAAGAAGAACCTTGGATATATGTTTTGTGAAGGCAATTTAATAACCTCACTTGGCAGCTTGTTCTCACTACCTGGTTCTCAAGTATTTAAACAGCATAGCTCCACAGCTTCAGATATCAGTCCATCATTACTCAGCAAATTTCAGTTGCATAAAATTGTCCTTCCCTTTCAAGATTGTAACGGAGTTGACCTTGCTGTATCAGCACTGATTAGGTCTCTTGTGCTTCTTTCATGCCAGTACCCTTCTGGTGTCAAAAATAGTATTCAAAAATAAATTCATCCACTTCATAAGTCTACACGTTGGTTCTAAAGAACAGAGGAAGTGGAACACACACTCCAATACAGAAGGCCTTCACTGTGATTTTATATCATGTCTGAGTTAGTGCAAATTACTGTATATGCCTTCTTTAAAGAGAACTTTCTAAAAATTCAGACTTAGTGCTCAGTTTTACTCTTCCTACATGATCTCACAAAGATTTACTTCAGTTATTTTATATTAGTTGCAAATACAGCAGAATTGTTCCTCTTTCCCCCACTGACCTTTTAATTGGTAAATAAAATGTTTAAAGCAGTGGTTTCCAAACTTTTCGGCATCACGCCCCCTTTTTAGTTTTCGAGAAACCCTCACGCCCCCCACCTCTCCTTTACTATCATCCTTGTTCCCTGACCACCCCTTCCCAGGATCCCCTGCCCCTAACCACCCCCCCCCGGGACCCCACTCCTTATCCAATCCCCCCTGCTCCTTGTCCCCGACCTTCCCCCGCCCCCGGGACCAGCCCCATATCTACACCCCCCCCACCCTGCTCCCCGTCTCCTGACTGCCCCGACCCCTATCCACACCCCCACCCCCGACAGCCCCCCCCCCCCCCGGGACCCCCACGCCTATCCAACGCCTCCTGTTTCCTGTCTCCTGACTGCCCCCCACCCAGAACCTCTGCCCCATCCAACCGCTCCCTGTCCCTTGACTGCCCCCCCCCGGGACCCCCCTCCTTACCAGGACACTCAGAGCAGCAGGACTGGCTTATTGGAAAGCCTGGGAGGTGGGCAGGTGCCAGCCGCGCTGCCCGCGCAGTGACGTACCTATGGGGGAGGGTGGACAGCAGGGGGGGGCTGGGGGCTAGCCTCCCCGGCCAGGAGCTCAAGGGCCGGGCAGCCTCGCGCCCCCTTGGAATTTCTGCGCTCCCCCCCCCCAGTTTGGGAACCAATTGTTTAAAGCATATTCAGAAATCCTCTCAGCAGAAGACATAAAACGGATGAAAATACATGCTTTTCAGTTTTAATATGGTCTTTTTACTTAAGTCAATTAATATTGGTAAAAGGTATTTAGACCGTCCATTTCTGTAAAACTGAGAGAAATAGAGAAAAATTTGGTCAAATAAATAGTATATAAATAAATGTTTGACACTGAAACTTTCCTTAATTGAGAAAAAGAGATGCAAAGAGAATTTCAAAAATAATTTAACTGCAGAGTACGGGCTTGGCATGAGATTTTGTACGTGAGAGCAATATAGCACAAAATAATTACCTTTTCCATGGTAAAGGACTGATATTGAGTAACTTACTTTTCCAGATCTACAGTGTTCAGCTGCAAACTTTGTTGCTTCTCTCACACAGAGAATATCCATACCATCCACCTGTTAACAGAAAAGCTTTTTAATTAGATAAGATCAGAGCAGACTTCAGAGGGTGAACAATCAATTTAAGTATTCCCATAAATTCAGTATGAATTCATGATCTGTAATGATCTGCTCCACCATAAATATGGAAAAGATGGAAAGTGTTCTCACTCTTATCCCTGGAATGTAGTCTCCTCTTTTGTAGTAGTCAGTGCTGGCTGCAGCTCTCTCTACTGAAGTACCCATTCCATACCGGTTGTTCTCGCAGATGAAAATGCATGGCAGCTTCCACAAGGCTGCCATATTATATGTTTCAAATATCTGACCCTGGAAGAAAAACAGTAACATGTAAGTTGGGTCCCCCCTTGGATTCTTTAAATTTTAAGTATCAAGGCCTACAGGAGTTCTTTCACTTCCATCAAAGGTCTGGCTAGTATTTAACTCTGATAGTGAACTCAAATTCTGAGTCAGTTCAGTCTTGAAAGAAAATCATAGGGTTGAAAATCTACTTTTCATCTTAACCCGTATGTAGTAAAATACTCGCCCATTAAAAAATATTATCCTTAACCCCTAGATAGCAACATTCAGGATAAACTGATGCACCAAAGAGTTCACAACACTAAAATATTTTCAATACAAAATTTGAAAACTACTTTAATAAAAGCAATGTTGGACTACACATGTAATGTGTTACAGTTCTACTTCCGCTACATAAAGAAAGTTCCAACACTGTTGTATCAACTACTCTATGCAAGTAGAGGTCACAGAAAAGGTCATCACTTGAGAACTCCGTTTGCTAGTGGAAACTGGAATGGCTTCCACAGTGTGGGGAGAGGAGATTTAAAGCCCAGATTTCTGTAGAAGTTGCTATAGTTAAGTTTCTAGCCCTTATTGGTAAAATAACCTACTCCTGGGGGAATTCTGTGCCACTGCGCATGTGCAAAATTTATGTTCCCCTGTAGATTTCTTTGCTTCCCTGCAGAAAAATGATGTTCTGATGGGGAAGCAAAGGGAACCCACAAGAGTGGTCATGCAGCCCTCCCCAGCAGTATTTTTTGGGTGCCCCTGGCAGCCAGCAGAGAGAAAAATCACCGCGAGGCAGCAGGCAGGACGGGGGAAGACCTGGCTGGTGGCTCCTACCCTGTGGGGAGGACAGGACTTCCCTTGCATGGCACCCCCAGATTTCTCCCCCAGCTTTAGAAAACTCTGCAAACTCCTCCCCCATCCCGCTTCCTGAGCCCATCGCTCCTCAGCTGCAAAGGGAGGGATCACTGTACAGGGAGCTGCTACCACAACTGCCCACCCCTGTGAACCCAGACACCCTCATACCCAGACCCTCTTGCCAAGTGTCACTTCCCCTGCACCACCTCAATGAGCCACCCACAGCCAGATCCCCACCCTACTGAGCCCCAACCACATTCACCTGGACCCCCTCTGCAGAGTCCCATTATTGTTGCACCCAGAACCCCCCCAACAAGCCCCTGTGCATGCAGATCCTCCCCGCACCTGGATCCCCCACTGAGCCACCTGCACCCAGATTGCCCCACACAGAACCCTCTCAACCCACACCAAACTCCTCCGCACTTGGATCCTGCCTTGCTGAGCCTGTCTGCCCACACCTGGTGCACCTGGCATGGAGGGGCTGCGTCAGGGTTGGCTGCAACCTCATCGTGTCCGAGAGGGGAGCTGCACAGTCATCTCCCACTTCTGTGAAGCCAGTGGCCTGTGCTCCCCAATGCCATGCTGGAGCCTCCACATTTATTTGACAAATAAAATTTGCAGAATTTTAAAACACTGTGCACAGAAATTTTAATATTTTGGTGCAGAATGCCCTCAGGAGTAAATAACCTTTCATATGTGAATCAAATATAAGCTGATTCCCCACCCCAGGTCTTCAGGAAGACAGGTCTATTCTGTCTGCTACAGCTCGTGGATTTTTCCAAGCACCAACAGAGTGAAGTCAGAATGAAATTAACACCACTAGTCAGTTTGAGTGCTGCACTTGAGAACTCTGGACAGCAGAGAAACTCAAGAATCATGTCAACATCATGCTTCTCCTACTTAGGAAAGCCATGAGTAACAGCAGAGGCAGGCAGTATGAGAGTTGTTCACAGGGCAGGTCCAGAGTATGTAAAGACCTCTCCCCTCAACACTTGCAGGCTAGACAGGGCTAGAATAGTGAAGATCTGGCCCCACTCCCCCACAGCTTCCTGCAGGGGAACAGAGCTCCAAATGCGGGGAGTGGTGAGGAATATGGCGCTTCAAAATTATAAGGCACCTACTAGCAATAAGTTTAAGTGAAAGATGTGCTTCCAAGCAGACCCTTGTAGGCATTCCAGGATCCTTTACACTTCTGGTATGCGAAGAACCACTAGGGTGAAGATTTCCACCACCACTTCTCTTGTCTTTCAGATCTACCTTTGGAAAGCAAGCCTAGTTCCCTAACTTATAAGCCTTCCAAACTTAAAGTTTCCAAGCTCTAAAATATTTCTATAATTCAATCAGCGTGAATGCCTAAAGTATATAGATTTCAGAGTAGCAGCCGTGTTAGTCTGTATCCACAAAAAGAAAAGGAGGACTTGTGGCACCTTAGAGACTAACAAATTTATTTGAGCATAAGCTTTCGTGAGCTACAGCTCCCTTCATCGGATGAAGGGAGCTGTAGCTCACGAAAGCTTATGCTCAAATAAATTTGTTAGTCTCTAAGGTGCCACAAGTCCTCCTTTTCTTTTTAAAGTATATAGAGTGATTAGACAGAGCAGCAGCCTGAGAGTGACCAAAAGTTCTCTGACAACTGCTCAGCAATCTATATGACATGAGTCTGGTTCTTAAGTAGTTACCAGCAGTTACCAGTGGACAACTGTCCACATTCTAAAACCCTCCCTCCATCACAACTGCCAAACTTACTGACTTCTACATATAAGTCACAAAGTGATTGAAATGAATGTCAATAGGGCATACATAGGACTACTCTTACTAAACACATTTAAAATCAAGAAAGCTTACTTGATTGGCAGCACCATCTCCATATAAAGTCAAACAGATCTCATCTTTGCCAAAGTACTTACAGGCCAAGGCAATCCCAGCTCCAAGAGGAACCTACAGTGAAATATAAAACAGATTTAACAAGTCAAACTGATATTTTTAGAGCAACATTTGGAACAGTTGTAGACAGCTGAGAACTATAAAAATTAACTTTTGTAGATGTATGCAATTAATAATGAATCATAGAATATCAGAGTTGGAAGGGATCTCAGGAGATCATCTTGTCCAACCCCCTGCTCAAAGCAGGACCAATCCTCAATTTTTGCCCCATATCCCTAAATGGCCCCCTCAAGGATTGAACTCACAACCCTGGGTTTAGCAGGCCAATGCTCAAACCACTGAGCTATCCCTCCCCCCGAAGAAGAGTATATATGAAGAGTATAGCTACAAAGGCTGTTAACTCATTTCCATTAGATTGTAACAGGAATCAAATCTTAACTCTAGTTTTCACATAACATTAAAAAATATCAGGAGTTTAATCTGTTAGATTCAGCTATATGTTTTGGCTTGGAAAGCATTAAGTGGAAACCAATTTAGACTATGGCCACGTACAGCAATGATTGCTGCCGGCAGGCCCATAGCAAGAAAGGTGATGCTGGCACAGAACCTCTCTAAGTGAGATTTAATTTGATTTTAAAATGCTAGACATTTGCATACTGCATCATAGTACCTGAGCACCAACAATACCATTGCCACCATAGAAGTTCTGGCCATACATGTGCATTGATCCTCCTTTTCCCTTAGCACATCCTCCTTTTCGACCTGAAAGGTGTAGACATATAATGAAAAGACAGACCCTTTTCCAAAGAGGTTACATTTTAAGTATCTGACAGGACACAACTGTTAGCCTACAAACAGATGGGGAATAGAAGAAAACAGTGCAACCATTACAACTAGCATCAAAGTAAACACTAAATGAGATTAGCGAGAGAAATGAAAAACAAACATCTACAGGAAGAGTCCCATCATTCTATAACAGCTTAGTATTTTCTAACAAGGAAGCAGATCCTATCTGTGTTCAGTCAGTCCCCTCATACCTCTGATACATGCTATAAGCTATAGCAGAGAAACACGGTTAGTCACAACCTTGTGTAAATATGGTTCCTGAGACAAAGGTTCTAACCTGGGTTTTCCTGACCAGTCTAATGTATTATCTCAGTTTCACTGTAGCAAATACCATAATAAGAGTTCCCTCGTGTACTCAGGTCATCCCTGACACAATTCAGTTGTGCATTATAGATGAAGCCGTGCTGTGCTACCACTCCTGTAAAGACCGAGGCAGTAGTACAGCTCAGGGTCAGAACCATCCAAATTGCAAAACTGGAGGCTGTCAAATCCTATCATGAATAAATAAGGTCCACCAAAAGCATAGTTTAGATGGGACCTATAGCACAAGTAATAATAAAGCTACTGTAGCAAGACATGCTTCTAGATAATGCTCATGTAGACAGAGTCTATGATATCAAGAAAAGTTTTCAGAAGTGGTGTTAACTGAAAGGAATAGCATTTTGTATTACTTACTCCAAGTCATGAGAAGTATCTGAGTATTAAAGTTACCTTGTGACTTTATTGTGAGGCATCCAGAGAGGTCACAGAATACTGATGATTTAACTTTCCCATGTTACTGTGTGACATCCCATGTCCCAATGTATTTAGTATGTCATAGTTAGTCTGGATCAGTGATACTCAGACCTCAGTGGTTCAGGAGCCACATTAACCCAAAAGAGCCACAGCAGTGTAAATTCACGGTTTAATTTACTATAGGACTATATATTCATATTTAAACAGTATGACAGGAAATATTTAGTATTGTATGTATATTATTCTCACAGCAAAATGACCAAGTATTATTATTTTATCAACTACAATTGGTTACTAACATAGTAAAAGCATCTTGGTTACTAATTAAATCACACAGTGTTTTAATATCATGTGCAGCAAAGAGCTGTAGGAGGCACATTAAAGAGCCACTTGCGGCTCGCGAGCCTCAGTCTGAGTATCACTGGTTTAGATGTTATCTGGAAATGCTGATGCAAGATAGGTACAGCAGTGCCTGGATCCTCATTTATCTTTATTATTTTATTCAAAATGAACCTGTAAGCTCAGCAAGGATCTCTCGGACAGGAGTTCCACGTGTGTGGACATAGCCATGAGCCCGGTATGCTGTTATCAAGTGATCGGTTTGTTTCATGGCAGCTTGAAGTCCAACACAGCATGCTTCCTGTTGTAAAGGAAAAATAAGTCTGACAACAGGGGACAAAACATGAGACTCCTCTAACCAGCTCTTGAGGCTGGGGGCCAAGGTCCCCAGTCCATACTTAGAAGACCTGTAGCAATGGAGGCACCAGGTACAGTCAACTGTCCTGCACCCCAACAGAGTCATATGCCTGACATGGGGCTGGAGCTAGGTCCTTTGACTACAACAGTCTGCACCTCCAAAATAATCAAAACCAGCATAGGAGGAGATTGATGATTATGTTCAGGAAGGTGAGAAACTAGGAAAGCTTGCAGACCACTGTCACTGCCTGTGTGTTCAACCTCTTAAGCACTGCTCTTCCCATGCTCACCGTGACTGACCTTTCCATTCCCCAGGATCAGTGAGCGGGGGAGACAAGTATCATCAGCCATCTCACAGAAGAGGGGATTTTGCACCACACCCAAAAAGGGGGAAAAAGGACAGGCAGCAAAACTAGGCCACAAACATCCCTGAAGTTCTTTCCCTGCTGGCAGATGCTATTTTAGAGGCCAAATGTTTTTTGCCCCAGCCTTCCCAAAGGACATCTGGGAAGCTTGATGTGGAGGAAACAGGCAACCCCAGCCCTGCCTCCACCTCCAGATTAGCTGTAAACAGAACATTGCAGATGCTGGTTCCCTGTGCCCATCTTCAGCAGCTTCCTGCCTTCTCCCTCCCATCTGTTGCCCTGAGGAAGCTACAGGTAGATCTTCTTCTGACCTCATTAGCTGGGGCACATATGATCTAAAGTGGATTTTTTGTTTGTCTTTTTAAATAAGGAAAAATAGACCAAATTTTGGTTTATACATATGTTGAAAGAGAAGGGGTGTCCGTGATCAAGCTATGCTTTAAGACTAAGGTATTTTCCACTTCTAAAATTTATTTATGCTTCTAAACTTAGCTCCCTCTTCATTCAAACCCCTACATTAAATAATGCAACAAACAAAGACTCCACACTGTTTTATGAACTCTCTGGACCTATCACTCACCTGACCATCACATAAATGGCAGAAGCCACGAATAATCTTCTGTTTATACAACTGGTCTGACTTCAGTTCCATGCGCCGAATGGTCTGCATAGTCCTATAGTAACGGAGTCCCTCCTCCCGAGTCAGCACTGCTGTGACAGGAGGGCCCTCTTCCAGGAGATGGAGATCGCATTTCTAAAGAAACAATCAAGGAGGTATTTCAATAAGGTACATGTCCCCATTTCTCATCTCAGCACTAAAAATCCAATATTTTAATTTATTATGTTCAAGTTCCAGATAGTTTTTGAACAGTAAAACCTGAATCTTTAGGTCTAAACCAGAGGTTCTCAACTTTTCCAGACTACTGTACCCGTTTCAGGAGTCTGATTTGTCTTGCATATCCCCAACTTTCACTTAACTTAAAAACTACTTGCTTACAAAATCAGACATAAAAATACAGAAGTGTCACAGAACACTATTATTGAACAATTGCTTACTTTCGCATGACTACCATATAATTATAAAATAAATCAACCGGAATATAAATACTGCACTTGCATTTCAGTGTACAGTATATAGAGCAGTATAAACAAGTCATCGTCTGTATGAAATTTTAATTTGTACTGACTTCACTAAAAAGCAAATATCTAGATGAGTTGATTGAATCTCTGGGGTGGGGCTGGGAATGAAGAATTTGGGGTGCAGGAGGGGGTTCAGGGCTGGGGCAGAGAGTTTGGGCTTGGGGTGTAGCAGGGTGAGGGCTCTGGCTGGGGGTGTGGGTTCTGGGGTGGGGCCAGGGATGAGGGGTTTGGGGTACAGGCTCCCCCAGGAGGAGAGAACTCCCCCTAGCCATCTCCCCACCAGCAGCAGCTCTGGGGCCAGCCCTGCACACCCCAGCTTGCTCTCCTCCCTGCCCAGCCCCTACCTCTCCCCTGTCCAGGCCCCTGTGGCTGTGCGCCTGCACGGTCCTTTATAGCCTGCTGCGCAGCTTAGAGGGAACTTAGATACCCAGTCCTTTAGTACGGCTATTCCTTTTCAGCAGGCCAGTCTACTTTGTACGTGCCCTATCAAAGGACAGAAAAAAAAAAAAAAGAGTCTGATCCTTTTACATGGCTGTCTTTCTGTGGAGGAAGGGGTCACAGTACTATCCGGGGTCAGATAGGGAAGTGGTGGTAATCTACTCAAATTCTCCCCACAAGACTGTGATGATCAGAATGTTCGTTAAAGGGGTCGGCTGTAAAACAATTAACAGTGGGGACATTTACACAGTCTTTGTTACACTTCAAAGTTAATGCTCCATTTTGTACCCCACAGCTATTAGAGCAGTTTGATATCAGTGGATTGTCACTGGAGATGAGTGGGCTTACATCAGGAAGAAGTTGATCCAACTATTCTATCTGCAGACTCAGGAAGACAGCACTGCTTCATAAGTCACATTCCAAAGATAATCTTAAAAACCATAATGGCTCGCAACATAGGTGAGACACTCTGTACCTCAAAGTAGCACCCTGGAGCCCCCATATTCACCACTGTGATATTAGGATATGTTTTGTACAAAGTATGCCTTGAGGGATATCATTTTATAAGTCTTGATCTGGTGAACATTAATATCCTGTGGGATTGTATATACTACCATATCATTGTATGTGAAGATATGAAGTATTGCTATATGTGTTATGGAAATATGTTCTGAGGTTGGGAACTCCCACAACCAGCCTTTCAGTTACAACAAAGGAGTAGCCATCAATAGCCAGACAGTATTAATGACTCATTAACACCCAATCCACTATCCCACAGTCTTGCTGGAGAAGGCAAGTACCCCACGGGGGCAGACTAACACATCACAGCAAAGATCTTTCCAGCAAGCTGGAAGAAAGCATAAAAGAGACAGTGGGTCTCTTCCCTCCCCCACCCCCAACATCTGGAAGAACATCTGGAGGACAAAGACTTTGAACTGGGGAAGTTTGGTCCCAGGCTGGAAAGGGAGTCCAGTCTATGTACTTAGGAACTGTAACCTGCTTGTACCATCTGTCAGGGTGAGAAAAGCTGTTCGATCCAACACTTGCTTAGAATAAAAGTTTAGGATTTAGAACGCATGTTTCTATTTTTACTTCTTAAGGTAACTATCTCCTTTATGCCTACCACTTATAATCACTTAAAAACTATCTTTCTGTAGTTAATAAACTAAGTTAATGTTTTATCCTTACCAGTGAGTTTGTCTAAAGTGCTTGGGAAATCTGCTCAGGTCACAAAGGCTGGCGTATGTCCACTTTCCTATGAAGAAGTGGTGAACTAAGTAATGAACTTGCACTGGTCAGGCTTCTGACCAGTGCAAGATAGTACAGTTCTGGGCTACAAGGCTGGGGAGCTGGTGGGGGGGCGGGGCGGAGAATTGGCTGGAACCTCTCTATTGCTGGTTCATGAGTGGCTGGGAGATCACTCATGTAAGTCAGTTGGGTATGTCCCTGCCTGTGGATGGCTGTGTAAGTGCAGTGCCTGTCAGAGGTTTATAGTTTGACATCAGCATCACAGCGTGAGAGGCAAGCGAGGTTGGTGGGTTTGGAGGGCTCAGCGGTCCCACAGTCCAGGTTGCACCCCGGGGACCCCATCACAATAGGACCAGGTCTTATTCTGTACACCAGCACACAGAGGGCGTTGTGTGCAGGATCTCCCTTTGCCTGCCAAAAGGGACACCACCTTTGCAACATACTGCCCTCCCCACCCTTATACCATGCAGGAAGCTTCCACCAGTCTGGATGAGTGGGAAGTGGGTACTTTCCAAAACCTGAACAGGAAGTGAGCATAAATTACTGCAGATAGAGTCTGAAGTTACTGAAACTGTTTTCCCCTCTCTGTGCTCCAAAGCAACCTCTCCTTCCTGGGGTAGCTAGTGGCATAGGGAACACATTCTCCAGGGACTGTAGCAAATCAAGCAATTACAGAGGATACCCCATTCCCTCTTGCATGTTCCCCAGAATCCACACAGACCTGAGGGAAAGGCTGCATGTTTGGGATATGGAACCCATGGCTTCTGCTATGGTGTGACATTTTGGGGTCCACCCAGACCAGGCTAATGCCTGCCCTTTGGATGCCTTGGTGCTGTGCAGCCATGGTTCAGATCTCTGACACCAGCAGCCGGCCCACAAGCATAAGGTTTGACCCTAGCTCTCACCAGCCCAATTACTCTTTGCCGGGTGATGCCAGCCCTTGCGGTCCCAAGTCTCCCTAAATATGTCCATCCCAAGTTCTTAACTACCAGATACTTGGTTTTTTCACATCTGATCTGTCATCCTTGAAGACATGAAGCCAGTCCCTCAGATACCAGTTTATTTTGTGTGGAGCGTGTGTTCCAGCTTGCACAACAGAGATCTGCTTGGTATGAAAATAAACAAAGACAATCACAGGCTTTGCACTTTCCTATTAGACAAAATCCCTTTTCTAATAAGAGTTACCTATTGCCTTAAAAGTTTCCCAGCTTACCCCTTAGCTGTAAGGGAGATCCAGTATTCACAGGCGCTGGCTTCTTCCTTGCCCCGGCAGTGCTCCACCCCCACTCCACCCCTTTCCCCAAGGCCCCACCCCCAGCCACCTTGTCCCACCCCTGCTCTGCAGGAACAGCTCATTGCGGCAGGCAGGAGGCGCTTGGAGGGAGCGAGAGGAGTTGATCAGCAGGGACACTGGCAGGGGTTGGAGAGAAGCTGACTGCCGGTGGGTGCTAAGCACCCGCTAGTTTTTTTCCATGGGTGCTCCAGGGCTGGAGCATCCACAGAGTTGGTGCTTATGCCAGTATTCACTGATAGCATCCAGAACTTGGGGGACAGTCTCAAGGCAGGAGGCTCTTCAATTCAAATCACTTCCATTTTAAAATGGTTAGCCTCCCCCCCGCTTCAGTCACTACTCACAATAGATATTCAAAGTGGGGAAAACTCCCTCCTTTCTTAGTTTTCGAAGACTGTGATTTTCTTTTCAGTTTCAAGCCATTTCCCTTTACTTTGATGGTTCCTCAATGTTTTTTCTTGGATTGGCCAATGGCTACATGTTTGAAGCTAGTCTCCTCTGGGTGGGGAGATAATTCCTCTCGGTCTGATTGCTTCACCGCCCTGTTGTGAGGTGATGCTGAAGTTGCACCACAGTATCTATTACAATTTTCTACATACATATATTCACAACCATAAACTGTATACATATTATAATGACTATGAGACTAATGACTTAAACCTTCCGTTCTCTCCTTGGGGTAACTGGACCCTGACTGTCACACATGGGGAGCAGCAAATGCCATTCCTCTGATAGAAGACTGTGAGGGAAACCCAAATAGGAGAGAATGACTGAGCCCCTTAATAGAACTAACTGACTTCAAACTTTAGATTCTGCCGATACTGATAGGGCCAAGAGGTGAAAAATGGTATTGTGTACTACTAAGGGCCCGATCAATCCAATGCCTGCTGGCATGCTGGGTATAAAGACAAGAGACCTTCATCCTCATGAGTCCGTGCAGATGCTTAGTACATGTCTCAAGAGCAATTTAAGCTAAAGGACAAAGCTGGCACAACAACAAACGGGTATAAACTAGTCGTGAATATAGACTGGAAATTAGAAGGTTTCCAGCCATCAGAGGAGTAATGTTCTGGAACAGCCTTCCAATAGGATTAGTAGGGGTAAACAATCTCCCTAATTTTAAGATACAGCTTGATGCACTTATGAACAGGATTATACGTGAGGGTTGCCTGAACAGCAGGGGACTGGGCTCCAGGACTCAGGAGGTCCCTTCCAGTCCTAAGTTCACGATATTTCAGTTTTTCATCTCAATAATTTATGCTATTTTCTGTTTTTAGTTACCTCAGAATCTTACATTAGCATTTTAAATATCCCAAACAGCAACAATTTTTACTCGTCACGTAATTTCACTTTTTTTCATGCACTGAGGAAATAACAGTTGTGAACTCCTGCCAGGTGCAGACAGATATAGAAATGTTTGGTTTTGAACATTCAGAAATTATGTCTTTTCTTACAGAGAAATCCACAGTGGTAATATCTACAACAATACTTCTATTTAATGCTAATTCTCAAAAATGAAATATTCAACTTCCTTACCTTAATATCAAATGTAGCCTCACTTGTGAAATCTGCGTAGTTACGAGATGCCACCACCACACGGGAAACCTAAAAAAACCCCCAATACATGTTATTTAAATGTAGAAGTCAACAACAATCCCAAGGAAAAAGAACATTTCCCCAGTCATTTAAACAATCAGTCAACATTATATGTAGCACATACAGTACTTCCAGATACCAATGGAAAGTGCTTAACTCACAAATTATGTTTATCTTCCCATAGTACTAGAGAGTAGTTTGGATTTTAACTTGTACCCCTCCCTAGATATTAGAACTCCTTTTCTAACTTGAATTTAAAGTTTTTTTAAACAGAAGATTGGGTGCCATCTTAAGCTCGCAACAGTGATCAATAACTAAGTAATAATGGAAACATGAGGATTCTGAACAGTTCTAAAGATCCTGCAAGCATCAAGAGCATCAAACTCAAAGGGAAGTTGTCTTTGTGGGTGTGTGAAATTTACCGTGTGAGAACACAGGGTGAGTAGGACATAGGCTTTGTCCTGGCCCTCTGCATAGGGGTTAATTTCACCTATATTAGAATAGCAAGAAAAATACAAATTTTCTGAAATTTAGGCTGCTCTAATCATTTCAAGTTAACAGCTACCTTTCATCCCTAGACCAATCCCCATGACTTGGCAGGATTTAAAATTATTCACTTCTAGGGACAACCTAGACCCACTTTAGAAAGGTAATGACAGGAACAGATCATTGAGGAATAAAGAATAGCATAGATTGAGCCAGAGCAGCACGGTCAGCTCTTGAAAACAGTGTGGAAACCACAAGGGCCAGGGACCTAAGACACAGACAGCTTCAAGAAGGAAATGTAACAGAACAGGCAGTACATTTTAAAATAAAGTGGGCACGGATCAGGGGGCTACTCTACACTCAACACTCCTTTGTAACTCTCATAAATGATGGTTATGTTGCAACAATTGCTTATCCATCCATCCACTGTCTATACAGCATAGTGAATACAACATTTTACCTCTGGTTCCAAAAGCCCAAGTTCCTATCTAGCTATATAAAAGAGCAATTCCAGTAACTCATTCAGCCAAGCTGCTGACATATATGGTCACCTGAAAGGGTCATATAGCACATCATGTAGTTCACCTCCCACCCCACAATGACAGGATATTTTTCAGTTTTACTTTAAAAAAAAAAAAGAAAGAAGTTCTTACAGACGGATGTCACTCTAGTCTCTTAGGATTGTGATCCTACAAGTTACCTTGGCAGTTTATTCTATTGCTTAACTGACTTTATAACCCAATGTTTTTCGTAATATGAACAGGTAAGACATTCTATCCAGGAGCGGGCAAACAGACAAGCCAGTACATAACAGTGCATGTACATCTTTGGAATAAGAGTCCCGGGGTAGGTCTACATTACAGAAATACACTGTAGCAGCACCATGGTGTAGACACTTCCTACATTGACATACAGGGTGTGACATTATTGACATGAACTGTGACAGTATAGATCATTGTTGCAACCAAGGTCCTATAGTTGCACCAAAACTTGTACAAAGGCGATCAAGTAAGGGGTCTATGAAAAGGTTGTAATTTGCTGGTTATGATTATGCTGTCTGTATCATTTTTGTATCTGAAATTATGAATACTGGCTATGTACTTGTATCTCAATGTGTTTGATTCTAGGTAGCACCAATGAAGCATTTGGCCAGCTTTTTGAGAAGGGACTCTTCAGATTAAGTGCCCGATCAAGAAACACTTAACTGACAATGGACCTTGGGAGACTCCAATCCACAACAGTCAAGGTAGCATGTGAGTAATGGCTGCTCCACCTGTAAAGAACTGAGTCATGCATGGACATGTGACTTGCCCATGTGACTCCAAACTCCATCTTGCTGCTGTGATTTTCCACAGTAAGAACAAAGGGGTGTCCTTCCACATGGCAGAGGATATAAAAGGCCCTGGAATCCCCTCCATTTTGTCTTCAATCCTACTTCTTACCTCTGGAGGAACTTTGCTACAAACTGAAGCTCTGAACAAAGGACTCAATGACCCATCCAAGCTGTGGATGTACTCCAGAGACTTGATTTGAGCCTGCAGTTTATTCCATCATTGCTACAAGCCTGAACAAAGAACTTTGCCATTACTGTATGTAATTGATTCCATTTAACCAGTTTTAGCTCTCATCTATATTTTTTTTCTTTTTATGAATAAACCTTTAGATTTTAGATTCTAAAGGATTGGCAACAGCGTGATTTGTGGGTAAGATCTAACTGGTTTACTGACCTTAGTCTGGGGCTTGGTCCTTTGGGATCGGGAGAACCCTTTTTCTTTCACTGGGGTATTGTTTTTCATAACCATTCATCCCCATAAGAAGTGGGGCTGGTGGCGATACTGGGAAATTGGAGTGTCTAAGGAAATTGCTTGTATGACTTCTGGTTAGACAGCAGGGTAAAACCGAAGTCCTCTCTGTTTGGCTGGTTTGGTGTACCTCAGTAGTGAAGGAACCCCAGCTTTGGGCTGTAACTGCCCTGCTCTAAGCAGTTTGTCCTGAATTGATACTCTCAGTAGTGTCCCGCCAGAGGCTGCATCATTTCAATCAATGTAGTTAATCCACTTCTCTGAGAGGTGGTAGCTACGTTGATGGAAGAATCCTTCCATTCACCTCACCACATCTACACCATGGGTTAGGCTGACCTAACTGTGGTGCTCACGGTGCAAAATTTTTCATATTTAAAAATGAAGTTGCAATTAATTACCAGAAACCAGAGTGAACTGCAATCTAAGCCTGGCCTACATCTAAAATGTAAGCTGACCTAGCTACATTGCTCAGGACTGTGAAAAATGTATACATATACACACACACACACACCATATTATATATACACATAAATTTATGTCTATAGCAAATACTACATAAATTACATATATATATATATATATATACATATATATACACACACACACACAGTATCTCTCAAGCACATTATATTTCAACATACTACGAAGTTACTACCAGTCTACAGAACATTAGCAAGCTAAATATAATCCCATTTCTTCCTCCTCTATCTTTCAACCTTCATCCCGCAGCCCATCACTTTTCATCCACATTCACCAAAATTTGGCATACCATGCACAACCCACATTACATGACTGAATTCACTGGTACCATCACTACATTAAAAAGACACTGACTTCTTTACACTCTTAATTACTTACTCTTTAAAATCTTGTGGGAAGAGGCTGCATTTTTATCCTGTTTTGGTTTACATTTGGGTTTTTTTCCCCTCAATGTTTTGAAAGGAGCAGATGACACATACAATTATTTTTCTTGAGTAACAATTAAAGTTTTGGCCTGAGGGTTGGTAAACATCTCTCTTTGATAATTAATATCAGTAACCATGGATCTGGGATACTTATTGTTAGTTTGTTGCTTGGCATCAACTGACAGAACAACAGAACTATTTTATACTTAACAAAAAATATTGTTCTGGTGTACTCTCTCAGAAATTGAGTACAAATTTAAAAACAAAAAACCCTCCACTTTTAGACTCTGAAGACTTTCCTCAAACTATAAACATTTTGAAGCAATCTAAAAACCTCAATATCCTTTTAACCCTTCTTTAGTGCAACAGATTAAAAGAAAAAACAACTAAGATTAAAGATATTCAAGAAACATTCTGAAAATTAGATTAAATAAGTAAAATGTAGCAATACTAACAGTGCTCTCTAGCCATTTTACATGTGACATTAAAAATGAGCAAGGAGTTTAGGTTTATATAAAAAGGCTAGCAAGTTTGTACAGCAGATTACATATGTACGTAATTTTAACTGGCTAAAAGCAAACCTTTACAGAAGTGATGTGCCTTACCTCACTAACAGCTCCCTAAGGTAGCAGCAATTGGAGGAAACAAAAAGAGAAAAGAGTCAACAGCTGTAATAAATCGATTCAGGGAAAAAATAATCAATAGCCTAGCAAAATAAAAGATAGTACTATAATTTTTTTTGCTTATGGATGTACTTTAAGGCCTCATGACTTGATTCTTCCCAGCTCTGGACTTCATGAAGTCATTTAGCACCTGTGCACATGGAGTGCAAAGTAGATGTAAAACATTACCTTATGAAGTGGATATAAGTGCTACTCTTGATTGGCAGTATGTTAACACTGACTTGCACCAGTGTAAGTAACAAAATCCAGGGAAAAGAATCAGACCCAAAATTTTCAAACCTGAAAGCCTAAAATTAGGTTTCCAAATCAATATTAAGATATCTCAATAGAACTAGCTTGGGCACTCAAATGTGCAGGAAAGCCCAGGCCATTTCTAATTGGGTGCCTTAATGTAGACTGAGGAACTAGCAAACAGCTCCTGGATTTTATGACTTAAAGATCACATGTGGCAAATGAGCTGCATCAGAGGGAACGGATCCAGTGAAAGATTACCTCCTAAAGTCCAGAAAGGGCAGTCTGCTACTTTCAGTTACAAAAATGACAAATAACCTTTTAACTTATTAGAGTCTCTGCTGTTCAGGGAAGAATCCTGAAGTTTCCTTCTATAGGGACTATCATTCTGAAAGTAAAGACTAATAAATGCTGCAATTGGTGTACACAGTCTTATAATGTTAAGTGTCCTGAAATGTACTTAAAATTTCAGTTCTTGATTAAAATGATTTTCACAAAAGCAGAGACAACATGTACTGTCAAGAACTAATGCCAGCAGCATAAAAGGACACCGGAAGAGTTAAAAGCCTGGTACTAAGTTCATAATCTGGGGGAAAAAAAGTTTGTCAAATATTAAATAATTTAACACTTCATTGGTAAAGTTACTTTACAGATTCTCCTAAAGGCATTTTTCCTCTCAAGAGAGACTCCCTCCCCTTCTGCAGAGTTCCTGATTTCTGCAAGAGAGCTTTCCTCCCTTCCTGAGGTAGCACTCTGCCACTGTACTGTCAGTCTATAAAGCTATAATTTATGAAGGGTTTGGGGATTGGTTGGTTTGTTTTTTTGAGTTATCTGCTTCACCCCAAGCTGTTCTCAAAATGAAATATACTAGAAATCAATTTTTTAAACCGCTTCATGGATCTTAAATTTAATACATTTTAGTTTGCTGTAAGCACACTGAACATAAAGTGGAGCAATTGGCAAAAAACCCCAAACATAAGAGCAGTGGGGTGTACAAGAATACACAATGAAAGGAGAATGGGAAAAAAAACAAATATAAGAATTGAGCTGCAACAGAGACATTGAGTGGGTGGAAAAGGAAAGGCAATTGACAGTTGAAAGAATTCTCGCTGCTTCTACTCATGCCCTCATTCCATAATCTTGGAAGTTGATGATTGGTCAATCAGCCCGGCAAGTTTAAACAACAGAGACAAAACTCATTGGTCCAGGCTGCAGACCAAGCATGTCAGCACAAACCTGACTCAGAAAAATCTACCTTTTTAGTGTAGTGCTCAAAAGTGTGTTTGGTGCTTTCCAGACATGTAATAAGACAATGTGGTGTGGAATAAGGAGGAGGGAGTAATAGGATACCCCACTCAGCTCATTTGTCCCTGTTATATTCCTACGCAGCCCTCAAACTTGCCAATTTTCATTTACAAAATTTCTCTATTACTATTCTCCTCAGAATGTTGCCCATTCATCCGCTGTGCCTACTGAATGACCTTAGGCAAGTCACTTCACCTCTATGTCTCAGTTTCCCTCTTCTATAAAATCAGGATAACTATATTTACCTCTTTTGTAAAGTGCTTTGAGATCTTTGGATAAAAAATACTATATCAGAACTAGGTATTAATAACCACTTTTACTTCCTATTTTTAACCCACTAAATCCTTATCTTTGTCAAAGTAACTCCTACGCATGACAATCCCCCTCCAATCCCATGTCCTCTCTCCATACAGCAGGCCTGATTCTGGTTTGCTTTCACCGGTTAACCAGAAGTAACACTGCTAAAGTCAGAGTTACACAGGTATAAAACTAGTGTAGGAAAGATGAAAGTCAGATGCATTAATTCTTAGCCTCTCTACCAATATCTTCTCCCCATTAGCCCCTACCATGCAAGAGTGAGCAAGTCACTCTATCGGTCTCAGGGCTTGTCTACGCTTACCGTGCTGCAGCTGCACCGCCATAGCGCTGAGCGAAGACATTACCTACACCAACAGGAGAGCTTTTTTTTTTTTTTAAACCAGCATAGGTACTCCACCTCTCCAAGAGGTGGTAGCTATGTCAATGGGGGAAGCCCTCCTATCAACATAGTGCTGTCTACACCAGAAGTTAGGTCGGTACACTCAGGGGTGTAGAAAATGCATACCCCAGAGCGACACAGTTATACCAACATAAGTTCCTAGTGTAGACCAAGCCTCGGAGGTCTGTACTGAGTGGAAAGCACACTGCTGCACAAGCTCGCTTCGCCAGCCTTTTTCTACCAGGTGTAAGATCCATGCAAAAGAAGTCTCTGGGGAAGCTCTTTTACCCATGTGATATTGAGGAGGGTCAGTGGCACACTGAGAACAGAGCCCAAAGTCATTCTCCTCACTGATTAGTTTCAACACCACGAAGTTGGTGGTTTCAGAGTAGCAACCGTGTTAGTCTGTATTCACAAAAAGAAAAGGCGTACTTGTGGCACCTTCGAGACTAACAAATTTATTTGAGCATAAGCTTTCGTGAGCTATGTCTCACTCACCGGGGGTCTCTTGTCTATATGGAAATGAGTTGCAAAAGAAGGGTAGGGATCAAAATGTTAAGATGTAAGCTCATATAAAACTTCATTAAACAAAGTAATTTCACTGAGCATGGGATATTTTTTCCTTAAAATAGTCAGCAATTTCAACAGCTCAGTACAAGATTAGGGAGTTGTCTGACTATATGCTTCCTGAGACATATGAATTCCACACTCAAAATACAAACAAACAGCAAAAAAAATATACACTAACAGTCTTCATAATCATGTTAGTACACTTAAACTGGGATCACTGCTCAGACATGTGAACAGAAGAAATGTAGGAAATCTTAATTTAGAGAACATCCTTATCTGTTTCAGATCGTAATCCATCTTTGAATGAATCTCTTTAGTTCACCCAGCAACTATTTTTAAAAGCTTTCTTTCCAAAAGCATACTAAGAGAATTTGACCACTTATGCTAACACCAGATCATTTATCTGCACAATTGCAGACACTGGGTTACACAGCCTAAGAAAACAGCACAAGATGAAAAATCCTGTAAAGTCATACAGTAGTAATTCAATAATGTCTTCTGTGGTTCACTACCTTTCTTTGGTTTCAACACTTCACAAGTTATTTTTAAAAGCTCACCACCAAAATGAAATCGAATCAATTTTAAAAAAGGCTGGTGTCCTCCCCAATTGTTCTGAGTTTACACACATAAATGACTAGACATGGGAAACAGTGAAGCTTCCTTTGTATAAAATGTCAAATGTACAAAGTAGACAAACTGAAAAATAAGAATTGTATTCTCTGATCTTTAGTAACTTTAGGATTACACATGCAACAACAGTATGTAAAAAAATGCATACAATGGTAGGATGTTTTGACAGTATCTGTAAATTAGCATTTTTGTTAGCATTTTGAACTTTCCCTCTCAACCACCTATTCTCATTTTAATCCTCAAGCCTTAGTTATTTTATCACTAAAAACAATCGGAGAGTGAAGATGGAATTTTACACTAGATTAGTGTGGACTGACCTCAGACCCAGGATCACTGAGGTTCGCAGTCAGGATAAGATTAAGTCCCCTTTTCCTTCCCAAAATATTTACCTTTCATTAACCCATTCAGTATTGAACCTCTCTGCATATTCCTCTGCTGATGTTTTAAGTTGATATTCTATTTAAACTCATACATTTTTGTTCCATTAAGTACATTTGGCAAAAGATGCACTGAAGACAACTGAAGTCTTAAGAAGCTCAAGCTACTCCCTGCCCCCCTTAACCCTCTCAGTGCCTCAAGATAACTCCCACTTTTGCTCCTTACTTCCCTTCACTACCAAGAGTTCCCAAGTTGGGTGAAGGAAAGGTTGGACTGACCTAAGTAGGGTAGGACAAAGCACTCTGCAAAGCCTGTCAAAAAAAAAAAAAATTTTTTTTTCATATCAACTATAGAAGTTAGTAAATAGGGTCTGAATGCATCCCATGAAGTGAGCTGTAGCTCACGAAAGCTTATGCTCAAATAAATATGTTAGTCTCTAAGGTGCCACAAGTACTCCTTTTCTTTTAGGGTCAAATAGCACACCCTTCCAGCTCCTAGTGAGCCAAAACCAAAGAAGAGTGTTGCTCTGCCACTAGAACACAGGACCAGCTCCTACTATCTGGTTTTAATAGCATTTCATGTGATAATATGCATACCACTGCAAGTTTATACTGCACTTTACAAACCTGTGTTGACATATTTCACCCTGAACTATTTACAAAGTAAGTTAAACAAGACAGACACAAGACATGACCAGCTGCTATAAGGAAAGGTATGTCGATTGATACTGAAAGGGTAAAAAGATTCTCTGGAAGTGAGTTTTGAAGAAAAATCTAAGGAGGAAACGAGATTTGAGAGATGAAAAGAGGGAGACTGTTCCAAATGTACCAGCAGCATGATGGGAGATGCGTAACAAAATAAACGGGAAGAACGTACAGGAACTGGCAGAATGAGGAGAGTCTGCAATGCTCAAGAATAAATGGTGATGGTAGGGCTAATTCAGAGCGATCAGAAAAAGAGCACTATGCAGCAACAGTTTGAGGGTTCATCTGCACTTAAAACACTACAGCGGCACAACTTCGCTGCTGTAGTGTTTCAGTGTAGACACTACCCACACCAACAGGAGAGATTTTCCCCACTGGTGTAAGTAATCCACCTCCCCGAGAGGCAATAGCTAGATCAATGGAAGAACTCGTCCTTCTACACTGTCTACCTGAGGATTTAGGTTGGTTTAACCTCACTGCTCCGGGGTGTGGATTTTCACATCCTTGACTGATGCAGTTAAACTGACAAAAAGAAAAGGGGGACTTGTGGCACCTTAGAGACTAACCAATTTATTTGAGCATAAGCTTTCGTAAGCATAAGCTTATGCTCAAATAAATTGGCTAGTCTCTAAGGTGCCGCAAGTCCTCCTTTTCTTTTTGCAAATACAGACTAACACGGCTGTTACTCTGAAACCAGTTAAACTGACCTAATTTTCTAGTGCAGATCAGGCCTGAGACAGAGGACCAGATACTCAGCTGGTGTAAAAGAGTACCCATTTACACCCACTGATGATCTGACCCGAATTAGGAACTTAAGACAAAAAGTGACGCAGCACGGGCTAACAGAAACAGGTGGGAAACGGCAGGTGACTTCAAGGAGATATTTTCAACTTGTACCGAATCTAAACAAACCAAACCTGTGTTCCAATTTGCTGTGTATATGTACAAAGGGTAATTGTGCCTGGATCTGCCAGAGAGCGCCCCTGGAGGGAACATCCTCTGCCTTCAACAATCCGATTTTGTAAAAGAGGATCTCATCTCATCTCACTGTGGCAGCATGAGCCCAGACACTGCCCTCAGGAGCGCCCCTTTCTGGGCCCGGGAATCCCCCCTTCACATCACAGAGAGCAGACACGGACTCACACCATTCTTCGCGTTCTCATTTTAAACGCCTCGAAAAAGCCGCAAGCCCGCAGTGACTCCGGAGTGCGGGCGACATCAGCCGCCCCGGTTTCCTCCGCAGCAGCAGCAGCGGGCGGGCAGGGGGTTTAGTGTTATGTTTAGCAAGTCACAAGGAGGCACCTGGGGGCGGCTCCTGCCTCCGCGCCCCCGGCCTGAAGCGGCCCCGGTGCCCTGCCCGGCCGCACGGGCCCAGTTTTCTCCAGCCCGGGGCCGCGCTCCGGCCGGACTCACAAACCCCCACGCTCCGCTTCGGGCTCGGCCCGCCCCCACCCGGACGCGGGTCGATCGCGCCGCTCCCCGCGCAGCGGCGCCCCCGGCCCCCCTCACCGGTCTCGCGGCGGCGGCCGGGCCCTGCAGCACGCGGGAGAGCGCGGCCAGCAGCATCTTGCGCATCAGGGGGCACGAGCAGCCCGCTGCCCTCGAGTCTCCTTCAGCGAGGGCCGCTGGGCCGACCCGGAGCGGCGCGGAGTGACGGCGGCGGCTTCTCGCGGCGCTGCGTTCCAGAGCGGCGCGGCGGCCGACCGACGCCTTGCCCTGCGTTCCCGCGCGCCCGGCCCCCACCCACGCGCCCGCTCCTCTGCCCCTGGCCGGGGCTCTCAGCAGAAGGGAAAGGGGGAGGGAGGTTAAAGGCACGTTTCTGGCCCTGGTTGCTGGAGCCCTCAATGGTCAACGCCAGAGAAGGCCCAGTTAAAAACATCAGCCTGTATTGTTTTCGATTGCTTTTTTTAAAAAAAAATAAAATCTCAGATTTGGGGAGGGGGGGGGCTCGGCGCATGATCTTTCAATGCTGGTGGTTAGCGGTGGTGTGTGGATGCGCTGCGGGGGACGGCAAAGGAAAGTTAGGAAGGCAGGATGTAATGACCTGAATGGGACTCGAGCCAGAAAACCACTCAGGCTAGAGCTGACTGAAAGATTTTGAAAATTTTCAACAAGAAAGGGATATATTTTAAAAAATTATGAAAAATGTTTCTGTTTTTCAACCTACTCTAGTTAATTTCTCTTTTGACTGTCAGTACCTAGACTATCCAGTATGGCTGATATCTGTACTACAGAGTTAAATAGTAATACTATACTATGTACCACTTAGCGTGTGTGTCTGTGTGGCTCAGTAAACTTAGGCAAAAGGACACAGAATCTTCTTTAGTGTTGTTGCTGTATTAATTAGGGTTTATCTGTTTTAGCTCAAGGTAGCGAAGTATATTGGAGTCAGACACGAGAACTGCAAAGTTTGTGGCATGACAATATGTCATAGAATCATAGAGTTAGAAGGGACTGCAAGGGTCATCTAATCTAATGCCATACCAAAATGCAGGATTTGTTGTGTCTAAATCGTCCAAGACAGATGGCTATCTGGCCTCCTTTTGATAACCTCCAGTGAAGGAGCTTCCACAACTTCCCTCGGCTGTCTGTTCCATTGTCCTACTGTTCTTACAGTTAGGATGTCTTTCCTGAGATTTAATCTAAACCTGCTATGCTGTAGTTTGAACCGATTACCTCTTGTCCTGCCTTCTGTGGCACAAGAGAACAACTTTTCTTCATCTTTTGTATGGCAGCCTTTCAAGTATTTGAAGACCACTATCATGTTTCCCCCTTAATCTCCTCTTTTCCAAACTAAACATAGCCAGTTCCTTCAGACTTTGCTCATATGGCTTGCATTCCATCCCTTTGATCATCTTTGTTGCTTGCCTCCTGGATCCTTTGTTGCTTGTTGCTGGATCCTTTCCAGTTTCTCCACATCCTTTCTGTATGTTGATGACCAGAATTGGTCACAGTACTGCTGAGGCCTAACCAGTGCCGAGTAGAGTGGTACTATCACTTCCTGTGACATGCATGCCTCTCTGTTAATGCAACCTAAAATCACATTTGCTTTTTTTGCAACAGCATCGATAATTGGTGTTGAGGTTTTGATCCACCTCAACTCCCAGATCCTTCTCAGCTGTGCAGCTGCCAAGCCAGTTTTCCCCCATTCTGTATTTGTGCATTTGGTTTTTCTTCTCTTACATTTGTCTTTGTGGAATTTCATTTTGTTGCCAATAGCCCAGTTCTCCAATTTATCAAGATCCCTCTGAATTTTGGCTCTATCCTCCAAAGTCTGGGCACCCTCCCCCCTTAGCTTTGTGTCATCTGAAAATTTGATCTGTATGCTCTCTATTCCTATATCCAGGTATTAATAAAGATGTTAAGCAATACCAGACCCAGAACAGATCCCTATGGAAACCACTTGAGAACTCCCTTCAATCTGACATCATTCCAATAATAACAGGTTTCAGAGTAGCAGCCATGTTAGTCTGTATCTGCAAAAAGAAAAGGAGGACTTGTGACACCTTAGAGATGAACAAATTCATTTGAGCATAAGCTTTTGTGAGCTGTAGCTCAAATAAATTTGTTCGTCTCTAAGGTGCCACAAGTCCTCCTTTTCTCATTCCAATAATAGTTCCTCTTTGTTTGCAATTGTTTAACCAGTCATGTATCTGCTTAATGGTATTTCTGCCAAGCCTGAATTTCTCCAACTTACTTATGAGAATATCATGTGGAACTGTGTCAAAAGCTTTGCTGAAGTCCAAGTATATTATGTCCAAGTCCACCACATTCCCCCTATCCACCAAACCAGTTACCCTGTCAAAGAAGGCAATCAAGCTGGTTTGGCAAGATTTGTTCTTGGTAAATCCATGCTGGCTGCTAGTGATTTACCCCTTCATCCTCCAGGTATTCGCAAATAGAATGTATTATACATTGCTCTAGTAGCTTCCCAGGTATCACAGTCAGGCTGACTCGGCTATAGTTCCCCAGTTTCTCCTCTTTCCCCTTTTTAAAAGATGGGCACTGTGAACCCTTCTCCAGTCTTCCGACACCTCTCCCATCATCCAGGAGTTTGCAAATATCATTACCAGTGGCTCTGAGATTTCTTCAGTGTCAAGAAGCAACACTATGATACAACCTCCAACCTGACTTAAATTTAGGACTCTTTGATATCCTTCAGAATGCAGGTGAGAGTACTAAAAATCTGCAATATCCTGAACATTTCAAGAAGTAGAAACCCTAAGTTTGTGAATGTAGCAGTTACCATGGTATCATCTCTCCTGCTCAAATAGAAAATGTCAGGATTAGTTAAAAATATAAATTGGGGCCATTGCTCTTCCCCACCCGCATTCAAAAAATCAGATTACTTTTCATAATTATATTTTTATAAACTGACATATTGTGAATATTTTAACAGTCATGGAAATGCAAGGTGTTTCTGAGTGGAAAGGGACCCACTTTATCTCTCTCTTGAAAAATAATAAAGCACTACTCTGAATCATTTCTGTGGTTTATAAAAAACGTGTTCATTTTGTTTTATTTGTATTAATACAGTCTCACCATTTAAAACTGAAAAGCATGTCATTTTTAACATTCTGAAATAATTTGAATGCCACAGATATTAATTCAGAAAACTAACCCTTGAATGAGGTAAATGATCAAAAGGAGGATATAATAAAATTAACAGTAGAAAACACCAGGAGAAAATAACACTCTTGCTGAAAGTAACAGTTTTATATAACTTCTCATAATTAAGCAATAACATATTTAGAATTTGACTTTATTTATTATTTTGATGTATAATATTTTAAGCATTTTTATTGTTTTTATTTACATTTTCATAGTTGCAGGAAATTATGTAGGGGGTCAGATAATAGGGTGATCAAACAATAATTATTTAATGACAGTAGATTTTGAGATTCAAGAAGTTAAAGCTTTATAATCATTAAAACACAAATTGTCAACATCACATGACAAAATTTACAAATTAAATAGCATTAAATAAAACTGCAACAAGTTCTCAAGCAGCATTATTCTTGTTTTGCCTATCTGTAAATTTCAATTTATATCAATGGAAATATTGTGTGTGTGTGTGTATGTGTATGATGAAGTTGACATTTATTGATAAAAATCTAGTCCTTCCAAGCCTATATGGAGTGGATGAATGATCCTAGGGACATTTTCACAGTTGCTAAAACAGTCAACTCTCACTTATCTGAACCTCAGATATCCAAAGGCTGAATATTGTCCATAAGGTTTGACTTCAGCACATAAAAATGACTTCCCCCAATTAATCAAACCTATGATTATCTAAAGACTTAGATGCTCCGTAAGCTTTTGGATAACTGAGGTTGTACTATAGCTTACATGTTTGAGTTGAAACAACTGGAAACTGTTCAAGGTCAAAGACCATATAAGACAAAGATAAAAAAGCATAGCATTGTAACAAAAATGCCATAAGGTGTCACTATGGCATAAGGAATAGAGAAGAGCTATCTCCCTCACTTTCAGATACTGACTGATATCAAGTAGCTATTGAGAGTCACAGTAGTGACTCAATTCCTGTTAGAAGAAAAGCATTGCTTGGTTACTTGGAAAAGCAATATTAGGACAATATTAAGGAGATGAGATGAAAATAAAATTGTTTCAATGCAAAGGGTGGGGCTGCTTGGTATAGTTCCCTGTTTCATATCTAGGCTATTTATTTCCTGTCCCTGAGTGCAAGAATTTATTATTTTAGTAACAAAGCTTTCAACATTGCCTCAGCTCCCACTGCTTTAATCTTCCCCAATTATTTGCAGTTTAGTTTTGTCTCCTGTGCTTCTGCTGTGCATTTGGTTTTAGTGTCATTTACAAATTTGACCACAGTTGTTACTGTATTCATAATAGTGGAACCCACAACAAAGAAAGACAGGAAACAGCTGTACATGGTAAAAAGTTTTTGGAGCTCCAACAAGAGTCCACAGTGAACAGGAAGTGTCATTTCTTAAAGGCTGTGGGATGTGTCATCACCAGTGTGACAAAAGTAGCTCCGTGCACTGCCAGATATCTATGCTCCACTGACCTCGGTTTAAGACCCATTGCACTAAACCATTCTATCTCTCAATACTGTTAGTGGGTCTGACTTGCCACCACTGGGTTACTCCAGTTTTATGCTGATATAACGTCAAGTTTTTTTTCTCCCTCTTTTTCACTGTAAAACATATACAAAATGATGTGAGATAATGTTAAGACTGCAAAATCAAACCTGCAAAGGTCAGAATGAAGGTTGCTTGTACAACCTTAAGTTCACTCCTCATGAGTATGCATTATGATAAAATCTTGCCCTACACAGGAAGATTATGGCAGAGCCAGAAATAAAATCCCACTTTCTTGGATCCCAGTCCAGTGCCACAAACGTAAAAGAACATCCTTTCTCTTCTTGCTACCATGAGGAAGGGTCTTGTTCAACATATAGCATATGATCATGTAGTTAAAGACTGCATTATAATGCATACGCATAAAGGGGCCAAATTAAGGTTGTGCAGGTTCCCCTAGGGTCCCTTTACAGCTTGCAGTTTCCACAGGATCTTAGGTGACTGAATAATACTTTAACATTTTTTTTAAAACCTAAGGACCAGATTGTGATATGTCCTTGTGGAGGTGCAAGTGCCACCTCAGGAGTAGTCAGAATTGCAGTCCAGGCCAGTAAAGCTCAGGGGCTGTTCACTTCCTGTTCTCCCAGAGGCAAACACCCCAAACTGGCCATTAACAAACCAATATGTTGTGGTTTTTTGTTTGGAAATGACTTTGGCTTTTGAATAATACAATATTAAAAGGAGTCAAAATCAAAATGAAGTGTTTCAATTTTGTCAAAACAAATGTTTCAACTGACCCCTCCCACTCTCTGTCTACCAATTTGTTTTTTAATTTTCCTTTGTGGAGAATTTCAAAATTTCCAGTTTTTGTTCCAATTTGGAACAAAGCCAAATTTCAAAATCTCATAATCCTTTGCAAAATGGAACTTGCATCCTCTGCACAGCTCTAGTGATGGGAATGGGCTTAGTTTTTGGTAAATGTTATCCTACACCTCTATTGTTGCTCTGATAAATGGGTGGTTATATATTATTTTTGGCCTAGAGATTTAGGAGAAGCTTCTTGACCATATTGCTTGGTTACACTTGGATTTAAAATCTCTGCTCAGTTCAGTACTTGAAATGATACCCAAGAAAGCTATCAGTAAAATCCCAAACAGCTGTCAATGTACAAAAGCAATATTTCACATCGTTTATTGTTCTTGCTGTACAGCTCCCACAGGGTTTTCCAGTTGTCTGTGAGCATCAATAGTCTTTCCCTGCAGAGCCTGTCCTATTTACAACAGTGATTCCAGGACAAAAAGTTGCCCACAAAGCCTGCTGAGTGGAGCCTTGGCTTTGTCTCCAGTTGTCATAGCAACAAGACCTCACCTGTTAGAAAGAAGCTGATGGAGACAGGGAAAGGTCATATGTGGACCTTCACCCATCTTGATGAGATAAACATTTATAATACTAGTTTTCATATTATGGGTCTATTCCAAAGCCCATTGAGTCAATGGAATGTCTCCAAGACTTATTTAGACTTTCCATTGACTCAACAGGCTTTGGATCAGGCCCATTATGCACTAGTTTTCAAATAATCAATAAATATGGATATTTGTGGTCATGCCTATGTGAGTATGTAGTAGTTTTCACATAATATATACAAATCAGCAAAAGACATTGGTGTGTGTAACGCACCTATCTTTGAAGTGTGAAAGACATGAATTACATTGGGTATATTGGCTCATTGTACTTAAACGTTTAGTTCCATATGCTGCGATTCACCACCACCTTGCATAAAAAAAATACTCTGTTTTTGATTGTTGACAAACTAATTTCTTTTTTTTTAAGTCTTAGTTTCTGTACCATTAGCTTGTCTCTTTTGCCTCAAGAGCTTTAGTTGTTCTTGGGCAATGGATATATTTTACAAAGATTATGCCTGTGATTTTTTTTTTCTTTTTTACAGTGTGATACTATGTCTCTTGACTTTGCTTTTTCCTCCAGCACCTGTCTCCTATTTCATGTGACAAGCAATCCTCTCCTATGTCCTTCCTACCCTCTCTCGCCAACTAGACTCCAATAGTCTTGCTATGGTGCCATGTAAAGTAGCTCAGTTCCCGATTATAAACCCGATTATTAACTAATTTGCTTTAAATGACATTGGGTGGAACTTTTCACATTTGGTTGTTCAGATGACTTCATTCTCGAATACAAAACATTATTTACATTGGTTAATCACTTTTGATTAACAAATTGGCTAAATAAAACAACCTTGCAAAACGGCCCATTCATCCACATGCCCATTTTTGTGAGGGCGGGAGATAGGTATTTGGGAGGGGGGATGAGCAGGGAAAATTCTTGGGCTATATTCTTCCACTGCAGGGCAACAGTAATTCCAAATGCAGCTAAAGGGAGTTTCTTTTATCCTGATGGAGAATTGGGCTCATTAGTATTTTCCATCGTCAACTTTATAGCGAGGGTGGGTGAGCAGATTGTGCATCTGGCCTAGTAAATTTCCATGATGAATTTGCAAGGCTGAAATAAAGACACTTATTTAGATTTTCAGGGTTATTGGGTTTTCTTTCTTTCCAACCTCTAGGTCACAAATAAATTAACTTCCAAAAAATAAAATGTTTTAAGCTGTTATTAGTTGCAGAGCCCCCTCCTTTTTGATATTCAGTTAAATCAATGCTTTGAAAGAGTCCAGAGATTTATGTTTGAAAAATACTTAACTAATCCCATTGCAGGGTACTTTATGATTGCACATCAATTTCCAGTACTACATTTCATCCAGAAAGTATTTAGTATGTCATACCTCAATGATTGTTAATGGTAATCTGTGAGAAATGGATAGTATTGAGATCAGGGATATAAACACAATTATTTTTACTTAATGGTCCACTCAGGAAGGTTACAGGACCTTATGAAATAGATGAAACCATGATCTTAATTTTCAGATGTTTTTTGTAGGATCCTTGCAGTACAAATACCTTTAATTTAAAAAACTAATAAGGTAATGCAGCAAGTGAAAACATGAAGAAATGGTGGGAAAAGTTTCTTAGATGTGATCCAGCTGGCTGAATTGGATCAGCTAAGCGTTGTGCTGATTTCCAATGTGAATTTTTGATGGCTCTTCTTGGAAACATTTATGCTGAAGAGCAATTCTGAAAACATGAGCAAGGGAGATTTGAGCCCCCATCAGATTTCCTGTTATGTATCCAAATTTTATATAACACAAGAAACCGGATATTCCAGAGGCAGAGTTAGTTTAATTAATACTAAATCATGCAACTGCATATATGGTTGGCTTTATTAGAGTTCATGTGAAGATTGAAGGAGATGAACTTCTTAATGGTATATGGGAGTGTGATGGGGTGTTCACCCCACACCGGAAAGGAAGGGGTTAAAAGCAGCCAAGGGAGGCTGCACAGGAAGCAGCCAGTTGGAGGGAGGCTGCATGGAGCAGCCAATCAGGGCCCAGCGGGCTCACATAAAAGGGAGATGCAGGGCAAAAGCAGTCGCAGTGTTGCCAACTTAATGATTTTGTCACTAGATTTAGTGATTTTTTTGGTTTCCCTAGTGAGGAAATACGTGTCAAAGCGACCTGCGATAAATCTAGCCACTTTCACTGCCAATTATAGAGATATTCAGAGAAAGAAGTCACCACTTTGTACAGTGACAAAATCATTCACAAGCAGCTCAATAGTGTTAATAAAATCCATTCCATACTCCTCTTATTACATTCTGTTGCACACCAAGTCATTGTCATTATGTTTCACTTGGGCATGTCCTTGGAAGGAAGCGCATCCCAGGGCTTGGGCAAAGAGGCTGTGAATGAAAGGAAGGGTTTGACTTAAGCTCGTGGTGGCAGAATAAATGCTTAGCAAGGAACTGGGGCTCAGCTTCAATTTCTTGGTGGCGGGGAGGGGGTGAAAAGCCAGATCTAATGCAGAGGGGAGGCTGGAAGAGGGGATGATACAACTGCCCCTATAGGAAAAAGTTATGATCTGCTGCTTAGTAAAAAGCATTAGTGACCAGAGCAGGCGCCACTCCCTGGGTGACGGGGATGCAGGAAAAATCATTTGTCAACAGATCTTTGAGCCTTTGGCCATTGAAATGTTAATTGAAATGTTAACAAAATCCCCCTCCAAAGAGTGTGAAGCTGGGTTGTCTAGCTGGGTGATTCCCTGGGACTCTGCTGAACCTGCCCCTGTTATTAGCTTCTGCACTCACCCTGCCCAGGTGAGAGGACACGCCCAGCTGATGAACAGAAAGCAGCAGCAATGCTGGGCACTCCCTCTCCAGCCAGATAGTTTTGTCAACTGAGTTTATTTTGTTATCACTGACCAGCTCCATTGGTGTCTCTCAGCTATTAGGGGGCTGGCAAAGGGTTTCATGGCTGTCCTTGTTACACAGGGCAGGGCTGGGGTCCCCCCCTACATCTAAACTGGTCATTTGGCTGCCCCTCCAGGCATAGGAGCTGGCTTTCTCTGGGCCCCGGGGGTGCTCAACCCCCTGCTCTGCCCCAGGTCCCCCCCCAACCTGACCCCTTCTCCCAAGTCCCCACCCCACCCCGCCTCTTCCCTGCCTCTTCCTGTCCAGTTCCACTCCCTCTCCTTAGCGTGCCCCATTCCTGTTCCTCCCCCTTCCTCCCAGCACCTCCCACATGCCACAAAACAGCTGATTGCGGTGGGCGGTAGGCACTGGGAGGGAGGGGGAGGAGTTGATTGGCAGGGACGCCAGCAGGCAGGAGGCACTGGGGGAGGGGAAGAGCAGGGTGCCAGTGGGTGCAAAGCATCTGCTAATTTTTTTCCATGGATGCTCGGCGCCTATGCCTCCAGCCCTCCTTCGGGACTCTGCTCCCTGGGGGCATGGTCCAAATTCCCTTAACCCCTGCCACCTCTAAAAAGAAAATGAGAGAACATAGGATTAGAACCCTTGGAAATTAAGGCCTTAAAGGAAATTAAGGCCTTGGATGAGCTGTCCTGGGCAGACTGAACGTTGGACAGAGCAGTTGCTGGCCAGGATCAGGGGAGCAAGAAGGAGTTCCTAGCTGGCTGCTGGGACTTGCAGGCTTGAGGCCTTGAGAAGAGGGCGAAGAAGGTGCTGGAACTATGGGGAAGTGGCCCAGGGAATTGAAGCAATATTGGCAGAGAAGTTAAGGAGAGGCAGAAGGCCCAGGTCTTCCCGCCCCCATTTGCCACTGGGGAAGTGGCTGGACTATAGAACTGGGAGATGCTTCCCCCCCAGGAGGGGGAAAACACAGATGGTGACACAGCCAGAGGGCCAAGGCATGAAAAGGCTGCTGCTGTTCCTGGGCTGAGATAGGGCTGCCGGCGCAGAAGGCGGCACCACCAGGAGAGGGTGCACCGGTTGAGAAAGCTAATCCCTGAGACAGCCAGCAGGAGGCACTGTTCTGGTGAGTGGCCCCCCTCACAGGGAACAAAAGAGCACAAGACTCAAGCTGAGTACCAACAACAGCATATAGACAATGGTAAGAAAGCTCTAGAATAGATCAAGACAGATTTAAAACCAGTGTGGTAAGGAATTAATAACTTCCAGTAGATAGAAAAGGAGTACTTGTGGCACCTTAGAGACTAACCAATTTATTTGAGCATGAGCTTTCGTGAGCTACAGCTCACTTCATCGGATGCATACTGTGGAAACTGCAGAAGACATTATATACACAGAGACCATGAAACAATACCTCCTCCCACCCCACTCTCCTGCTGGTAATAGCTTATCTAAAGTGATCATCAAGTTGGGCCATTTCCAGCACAAATCCAGGTTTTCTCACCCTCCGCCCCCCCACCTTTCAAATGGCCCACCTTGATTATCATACACATTGTGAAGAGAGTGGTCACTTTGGATGGGCTATTACCAGCAGGAGAGTGAGGTTGGGGGGGGGGGGGGCGGAGGGTGAGAAAACCTGGATTTGTGCTGGAAATGGCCCAACTTGATGATCACTTTAGATAAGCTATTACCAGTAGGAGAGTGGGGTGGGAGGAGGTATTGTTTCATGGTCTCTGTGTATATAATGTCTTCTGCAGTTTCCACAGTATGCATCCGATGAAGTGAGCTGTAGCTCACGAAAGCTCATGCTCAAATAAATTGGTTAGTCTCTAAGGTGCCACAAGTACTCCTTTTCTTTTTGCGAATACAGACTAACACGGCTGTTACTCTGAAACCTTCCAGTAGATAGTTTAACAAAATGCAATGTTGGAGCAGTACCAATCTCCCTGGGAAGTGCCAACTGGGTAAAACCTAGAATCCTCAGGAAGCAGAACCTAATTTAGCTAATACTGCACAAAGGCCATTGAAAATAGTCCCCCTCAGCCCAACGCTGGGACTAGGGTGAGATAAATTAACTGCTTTTGGGTGTTTCCAGTGCTGAGACAGGAGCTGGGAAACCTACATGATACCCTGGTGTCAGCCGACTGGGGCAAGGGCAGTCTAGCCTAGTGGTCAGAGCAGGCATCAGGGATAGTGGTCAGAGAGGGCATCGGTAGTCAAAGGTCACACTGAAGGGAACCGGATATCAGAGCCAAAGGTCAAGCCAGAGTCAGTAATGAGGAGCTAGAGCCAAGGTTCAAATGAAAAGTCAGGAACTGAAGCTAGCAGGGTAACAGGTAAGGAGGCGCTCAAGGTAGGGCCAGGACAAAGGCAAGGCCGGGTGCAAGACAAGAGCTGCAGGAGCAAGGTAATGCAGGAGCAGGCACAGTGGTGGGTATGAGCACTGAGAAGTCAGCAAGCTGCTACAGCTGCTGCTACTGGCAGGGCCGTCCTTAGGATTTATGGGGCCCTACACAGTATTATTAAACTGGTGCCCCTATGCCCGATGGCAGCCTGAGCTTGCAGCCCGGTGGGGGGAAGGGGAAGCGGCGCGGGCCGAGGGACGTACTGGCTGCCGCTTCCAGCAGCTCCCATTGGCCTGGAGCAGCGAACCGTGGCCACTGGGAGCCGCGATTGGCCGAACCTGCAGACACGGCAGATAAACAAACCGGCCCGGCCCGCCAGGGGCTTTCCCTGAACAAGCGGCGGAACAAGTTTGGGAACCGCTGATCTAAGTCAACAGAACTCCAGCAATGCAGACTGGAACCACTCACATATGAAATTCAAAAATTTGTTAGTGTTACTGCCACTACATTCAGCCATCTTATTAGTATTAGCTCTACATTCTTTTGGACATTATGGTATGAGATCAATATGCAATGGCAACAGTAATGCAATATTGAAATATGCAATGGCAATTCTTTAATGGAAGGAAATATCAAGTGTACTTAAAACAGCCTGAAATGCTTGGCTTACAGACCTGAATTCTTTGGACATGAGGGCAACTTATATCTTCATAGATGTTCTGCCATCTCCAATACAGTACAATAGAACCTCAGAGTTACGAACACCAGCGTTACAAATTGACCGGTCAGCCACACACCTCATATGGAACCAGAAGTACACAATCATGCAGCTGCAGAGACATAAAAAAAAAAAAAGCAAATATAGCACAGTACTGCGTTAAATGTAAATTACTACAAAAATAAAAGGAAAGCAGCATTTTACTTCTGCATAGTAAAGTTTCAAAGCTGTATTAAGTCAGTGTTCAGCTGTAAACTTTTGAAAGAACAACCATAACATTTTGTTCAGCGTTACGAACATTTCAGAGTTACAAGAGTTGGCTTTTAACCGAACAAAACAATTGACCAGGAAGATGGACCTGAAGTATTTTATTAAATACCTGGCAACACTCCTTATGGGGAGAAGACTGTATCATTCAGTTCCCCTCAGGAGGCAGAAAAATACCGAAAAAAATCTACAAACTCCTTCCTTGCTATAGGAGACATCTATGGAATGATCCAACTGAAAGGAATTTATGTATTACTCTCTGAGATCTGATATGGCTGCTCTAAATAAATTGATGGGTGCCAGTTGATATTGATATATTATTTGCTTTTCTTTTTTTCTCTCTCTCATTGGGTGTGAAGAGTTGAAGGGTGATTATCAATTTTCTTCCTATTGTCTTAACTCATGGGAAAGATTTTACATTGAGCTTGTCATTTGATTATTAATTATATATATTTGTAAGGGTGCCATGGTATATGGTGTATTGCCACTCTTACTTCTGTGCTGCTGCTGCTGCTGGTGGCACTACCTTCAGAGCTGGGCGCCCAGCCAGCAGTCGCTGCTCTCCGGCCACCCAGCTCTGATGGCAAAAAACCAGAGAACAGCAAAGTTACAAGAAATTTATCACATTGTCACAAATTTGATTTGGGGGAAAAATTTCAACTTCTAAATGCTACACAGAATAACCAATCTTTCTGTACATCATAAAAGAAGCCACTTCCTAAAAGAGCTTGTCTCTTTTCTCTGCTCTGTCCAGCTGGTTTAATATAATGCCAGGAGAAAGGATAGAGAAAGGCTTATTCTACCCATTTTGTTTTTGTATTTGTAATTTTTTATTAAAAGTAGGTGGTAAATAATCTAAAACAGAAGTAGATGCTTTCACACATTCCAGTAAAATAGGCTAGACACTGCATCATCTACTGCAGGAATTTCCACTATATATAGATGTGGAATTGGAGTCTCAAAAGATTAAGGCTTAAAAAACATATTCACAATAACCCGTCAAACAGAATATAGAACACATAGTGTTTACTTCTCCAGGCTTCTGTTCTTATAACTGTATAACTTAGCAACCACTTAGCAACTTCTATGTTACCTAAAAAATAAAAGCAAAAATAAAAATATATAAGCAAGTGCAAAAAGGGGTATAAATTTTGGACTTGGGCATACATTGTCTGCTATTAAACAGTCTTTACAAAAATAATAATTTGAATAGGCTAATCAATATTGCAAAAATTGATTTCAGTGTTCATTCTGAAGAAATTGTCTTTATTAGGAATTCATTTGTAGGGAAATTCCTCCTGTGCAAACCCGTACATTCTAGCTTTAACAATATTACACATCTGCAATGTGTGTCACAGAATGGGCAAGGAAATATGCTTTCTCTCTCACAGCACGTGCTATATATAGCCAACAGGAGTCTGCCAGATGTTATTTTACTTCAGGATGCAACAACTGTATGGTAGCACATAGAATCGTTCTTTATTCTTCATGGCGGCAAAATATCTAAACGTCTGCAGACAAATCAACACAAATATAGGCTGCTCCAAAACTCTGAACTGCTGAACTACAGCAGGAGCTGGGGGACAGATCCTGCAACTTTCATGAGTTCAGTGACATTAAGTGTATGAGTAAGGACTACTTACAGAGTAAAGGTTTCAGGATCATATCTTTGTCTTCTGCTGATAGGTTTCTGCATGCTCCCGAGAATAAAGTAAGGGAAGGAGAGAACCCAGGCAGACAGAGGAGAAGTTGGGCCCATCTTGTGCTAGTGCAGAGAAGCTGAGAGATGGTAGTCATTGATAAAATTGAGTGTGATTTCAGGCACCTAATCTGAGACATAAATCTGAAATCATTTGTAAAATACACAATAATAACAATAATGATGAATAACCCCTTCTCCCCTAGCCCTTCCTGTGCCCCTTCTCCCCTAACCCTGCACTTCCTTCCTGCACCCCTAATCCCTGCACCCACTTTGCCCCAACCCCTGTACTGTGCCCCCTTCTCCTCAACCCCCTCCTGTGCCCTTTCTCCCCAAACTCTTTGTGTGCCCCCTTCCTGCACACCTTCTTTGCTAACCTTACACCCCCCTTTGCCCCTAACCTCTGCACACCCTTCTGCGCCCCTAGCCCCTGCACTCCCCTCCTATGCCCCCTTCTCCCCAGCCCCTCCTGCACTCCTTCTCCCCTAGCCCTACACTCAGTCAGATATAAAAAAAACCAGTTGTAACAGTTTTATTCAAAACTATATTTAGCTGAAGAGGACATCAGTAAAGATGCCCTAGATAACTTTTTTAGTGGATTGTCTCTGCCACAGATCTCTGACTCAGAAGGAACTTTTAGATGTCCCTCTAGAAATTGTGGAACTGACTCAGGGTATAAAAGAAATGAAGGTCAGAAAGATTCCTAGTGCAGATGGGTTCTCAACTGAATATTACAGAAAGTTCTCTGGAACTTTAACACCTAGATTATTGAATATGGTCAATGAGCCAGGAATGAGCAAATTCTCCTGCCTACTCTAAAACAAGCTGTAATTTCAGTTATTCCTAAAACCTTAGACTATGTAGTAATTACGGGACAATTTCTGCAATCAATTGTGACGCTAAGATTTTAGCTAAAGCTCTTGCTATGTGATTGGACAAGTTTTCTCATGTATTATACACATAAATCCGGTAGGCTTCCTTAATAACAGACATGGCTTAGATACCTTACGTCAACTGTTTGATTGTATTGCCACTTCGAGAGATTCGAAAAACCCTTAGCTGTCATTTCTTTAGATGGCAAAAGGCCTTTGATTGCATAGCCTGGGACTATCTTTTTCAATTGTTAGCAAAATTTGAATGTGGTAACCTATTTATTGCTTGGATTAAGCTCTTGTACACTTCCAGGGTAGTTATCCATGGTATTATTTCCGCCCCGTTTCCATTCAGAGAAGTATAAGGCAGAGCTGCCCCCTTTCTCCTCTTCTGTTTTAGCTCTAGAATCTTTTGCCATTGCCATTCAAGCAAATCAACATATTCGTGGAATCATTATTATGCTTTCTGTGGATGATGCTTTAGTACTTGTATCTAAGCCTGAAGTTACCATTCATAAGGATATAAAATTAATTGGGGTAAATCAAAAATCTTAGCCATTAATAAATATGCCCACAAAGACCTTTTCTCAATGGCAATCTTCTTATATGAAATATTGAGAAATAATGATTCCCAAAAATATTCAGGACATCCCTAAAATAACTATAGAACCAATTATTATGCAAGTGGCTAATGATTTGGAGATGGAGTTCGTTAACCCTCAGTTTGTGGGGTAAAATTTATATACTGAAAATGAATGGCTTTCCTAGCATTTTGTATATCCTGTGGGGTCTCCCTACTTATAGTCCTCAAACTTATCTTAAGAAATTCAATAATATTTTCAGAAGATTCCTTTGGGGCACAAGTAAGAAACCTAGATTGGCTCTGAACAAATTACAGCTCCCCCTACCTCTGAGAGGATTTCATTTTCGCAACTTGGAAAATGATCATCTCCTTTTCGTTAAGTCAGGCATCTTCGTGGCTGTTAGATATGACTACGCAGCCCCCACCTTGGGTTCAGGTTGAACAAGAATTTGAGTGTTGTTTGGAATAGAGATTTGGTACTTAACTAACTCCAACACAATGGAATAGAATTGTATCTAAAGTTAAAAAAGCAACTATAGATCTGAGGATACAGCTTATTCACCAAAAGACACTTTTTTGAATATACTAGTCCCCACATGGGCTACTGGTAATGGGCCTGATAAATGCTGACCACTGTGGGAAATGTAACTCTGTTAGTGCTACATTAGCTCATATCTTTTGGAAGTGCCCCTGTTGCAAGAATTTCCGGGATGAGGTGAGTCACAGGACCAATTTGATATTGGATGCTAGGTTGGAGCCTTCCCCCTTAAATTTCATTCTTGGATATACTCCTGATATCTGGAGATTACCAGGTAACAAGGCAGCGTGGTTCCAATGTACAGATTTGGTTGCTAAAAAATTAATCCTGCAAAATGGAAAAGTCAGTCCCCACCAAATACTGACGCCTGGCTCAGTGATTTGGCTGACTTTGCAGCTAACCAACTACCGGCTTGCCACAGAAAAAGAAAGCAATTTGGGCTGACTTTTTAGAGGTCTATGATTAACATGGACCCTGAAGATAGTAACCTAACCCTCTTTATTTACTTTGAATCTGGTATGTTGCTATATTTGTTGTAGTTGGAAAAATTAATAAAAAATATAAATATGAAAAACAAAAATATGGGGCATCAAACTTGTTTGCATGGTTCCAAGGCAGGGGCGAGATTAGTGGTGCAGTTACATAATTTGGGGGACGATGACTTTTCTGAGTCTGGGATCCATACTGGTATTCCATTAAAGACTGCTTTAATCTGCCATTGATTATTAATTAATTTCAGGTGCTAAATCCCCTTCAGGAACAGTCCTGAATCCACATAATGGCCCTAATTCTGCATTTGGCCTCCAATATAGCTGAAAAATTTATAAAAATTTATGTAGCAAGACAGCTCCCAATTAGACATACATCTGAGGAAATTCAAGAGCACAAATTATTCCAGGAAGGATCTGGAATAAATTACTGAACAAATTGCCTCCAGATCGTCCTTTTTTCCAGACAGTAGAATAGGAATAATTTATTAATACACCTATATTTGGCCAAACCATGCCCCTTTTTGGAGACTGGCCAAACCATGCGCCTTTTTGGAGACTGGCCCGGTCGGCGGTGCTGACCAGAGCCACTGTGACCCAATGCCTTCCATTCCGTGACCCAGTACTGGAAAGGACATGAGGATAGGAGGACCCACATGTTTTGCAGGAGAGGAGAATAATATTGGTCACACAAAATGTTTGGAATGAAGAATGCTGTCAGATCCTCAAAAGCACATTTAATCTGAGAGTGATGCAGTAGTAGTTAATTTTGCAACGTTATTGAAGTACTCAAAGGAGATTATGAATAAAAAAATTATTCCATATGAAGGGCTATATTCTTCTCTCAGTGCAGTGTACTGTCACCCACTGAAGATTTACCACTTAGGTCACTACTGTTTCAGTTCAGAATGTTGTACTGTGCCTATTTCTTACCATATTTAAAGACTAGATGATAAAATGATACAAATGAAGGGACCTTGAGCCATCATCTAGTCCAGTCCCCAGCACTGAGTCTGAGGCAGAATAACCTAGACCAGTGGTTTTCAAACTTTTTTTCTGGCGACCCAGTTGAAGAAAATTGTTGATTGGCGACCCAACAGAACTGGGAATGAGAGGCTTAGGGCTGGGGCAGAGGGTTAGGGTGCAGGGTTGAGGGCTGCAGGGTGGGGCCAGGAATGAGGGGTTCAGAGTGTGAGAGGGGGCTCGGGGCTGGGGCAGGGGGTTGGGGTACAGGACGGGGTCAGGGCTCTGGGCTGGGGGTGCAGGCTCTGGGGTGGGGCCAGGGATGAGGAGTTTGGGGTGCAGGAGGGGGCTCTGGGTTTGGGGGGGCTCAGGGCTGGGGCAGGGGATTGGGGCATGGGTAGCTCCTGGTCAGTGGCGCAGCAGGGGTGCTAAGGCAGGCTTCCTGCTTGTCCGGACACTGCGGACCGTGCTGTGTCTCGGAAGTGGCCAGCAGTGGGTCTGGCTCCTGGGCGGAGGCACGCAAGCAGCTCTGCGGGGCTCTCGCCCGCAGGCACCGCCCCTCCCAGCTCCCATTGGCCGGGAATCAGGCAATGGGAGTGCGGAGCCAGTGCTTGGGGTGGGGGCCGCGTGCGGAGCCCCGTGGCCCCCCCGCCTAGGAGCCAGACCTGCTGCTGGCCACTTCTGGGGCACAGCGCGGTGTCAGAACAGGTGGGGACTAGCCTGCCTTAGCCGGGCAGCACTGCCGATGGGACTTTTAATGGCCCAGTCGGCGGTGCTGACCAGAGCCACCGCGATCCAATGCCTTCCATTCTGAGACCCAGTACTGGGTCACAACCCACAGTTTGAAAACCACTGACCTAGACCAGGCCTGAGAAGTGTTTGTCTAACTTGTTCTTAAAAACCTCCAGTGACAGGTCTTCTACAACCTTCTTGGAAGCCTATTCCAGTGCTTAACTACCCTTATAGTTAGAAAGTTTTTCCTAATATCTGACCTAAATCTCTCTTGCTGCAGATGAAGACCGTTAATTCTTGTCCTACCTCCAGTGGACTGATCACTGTCCTTTTTATAACAGCTCTTAACATATTTGAAGACAGCTATCAGGTCCCTCCTTCCCCCCCGTGCCCTCTCCCCCCCCGTGTCTTCTTTTCTCAAGACTAAAAATGGCCATTTTAAAAAATCTTTCGTCATAGGTCAGGTTTTCTAAACCTTTTATCATTTATGTTGTTTTCCTCTGGACTTTCTCCAATTTGTCCACATCTTTCTTAAAGCATGGTGCACAGAACTGGACACAGTGCTAAAGCTCAGCCCTCACCAGGCTAAGGAGAGTGGAACAATTACCTCCTGTCTCTTATATATGACATTCTTGTTAATGCATCCCAGAATGATATTTGCCTTTTTGCAACTGCATCACATTGTTAGTTCATATTCAATTTATAATCCAATATAACCCCCAGATCCTTGTCTGCAATACTAACTGCCTAGTCAGTTATTCCCCATTTTGTATTTGTGCTTTTGATTTTTCCTTCCTAAGTGTAGTACTTTGCACTTGTCTTTATTGAATTTCATCTTGTTGATTTCAGCTCAATTCTCCAATTTGTCGCGGTCATTTTTAATTCTAATCCTGTCCTCCAAAGTGCTTGCAACCCTTCCCAGTTGGGTGTCATCTGCAAATTTTATAAACCTATTCCCCATCACAAAAAACATTTAAGTTCTGTTTTCTCCCTCAAGCCACTTGAATTGGATAATGATCTATAATTCCTGAAAACAAACTAAGGACCCAATCCTGTCTTTGCCTGCACAACATTTCCATTGTTGTCAATGGGAGATTTATGCACATAAGAACTGATGGATCAGGCTCTAAAATAAGGTTTCTTCAAAGCATCTTTAGACGGATATTTCAATCGGTTCCTAATGCATTTGAACATTTGAGGTTGCTAAACTGAATTGTAATACTACCAAGAGTAAAGTAAAAATATGTGTGCTTGTTCCTGCAAGCCTCAGTCATGTGGGTAGTCCTTACACAGACAGTCTCTCTCTAAAGCCTATAGAGCAATGGCATCAATGGGGCTAGTCACATAAGCAAGGATTACTCAGATAAGTAAAGACTGCAGATTAGGGGACATATTTTGGGTTGCGGGGAGAACTAGAGCTTGAGTTATAGTGAAAATGAATCTTGAGATGATCCCAATTTTCAGAAAGGCAATTAAAAACACAAGCCAAAACATTAAGCCTGATCTTCCTCTCACACCTATCTTATACCAATGCAACTCCACTGATTTAAAAGGCGTTACACCTAATTTTCAGTGTGTTATAGAGCAGAATAGGATCATCTGAGAGTACATGCTGGGGACATCACTTAAGTTTCATTGCATCAGTTCACCAGCTATGATAACTTGAACATAGATAGCCTGTACTGACATTGACTAAAAGAGAAGATGTGCATTTTACAAAAATCCAGATTTTAATCTCTGATACCTAGCACCATGTATAAATCAAGAAAATCAGCTCCTACACTACGGGTTCAGAGCAATGCTTACAAAACACTTAGGATTCGACACTCTTCAATGGTGTATAAAGTCAGCAGCCCAGGTCTCATTTGTGTATTTGTACTACTCCTGTGAGTATATAGTTAAAATATAGAAGCAGCATGTTTTTTAATGTACAATCTTCATTTTTTCATATTTTATATCACTACATATATTTGTTAAAATTCTTTTTTATGAAAGAAAAAATGGAAGTAAGAAGCAGAAAAGAGGTCTTGGCACCCTCTGTCAGTTACTTCGGTTTCTTCTTTCCAAGTTCCCATAAAACAATCAAAAACCACAACAGCTCTTTAACAACAATGCTCCAGATGACTTTGAGAAGGTTTTTCCCCTTCTATCTGGCTAGAGTCAAAGCAGGGCAGACTTGCAGGTGATTTTTAAAATCATATTAAAAACCCCAGAACTTTTGCCAACTATATGCTTGCTGACCAAGCCAAATGCTACACAGGGATGAAATTTACAGAACAGCTTGGCTTGGCTTGGTCAGCAAACAGATGGTGAAGTTGTTTTTTTATTATTAAAAAATCTTAGTGTGCCTGCTCTGCTTCATCTCCAGCCAGTGATGGAAAATAAATCAATGGGAAGTCTATGCTAAGGATGGTGCACAGCTCATCAGACTTTCTACATAATAATTACATGATTTAATGAAGTGCTCGTCTCTAGGATCAAAGCCAGAAGTGTCCACCTGCATCATTCCTGGAATCTTCACCTGTCAAACTGCAGTATAGAGACTCCTGGAGTGCATCTTGACCAGGTGCTGGTTCTGTTCTCTGGAAAAGCAGAGTGTCAAATTAATGTGTTTTTTTTAAACTCGCCCTTTGGCATTCTGCTTTATTCCTTAAACCAGTATTTTATAAAGCAGGGTTACTCTACACAGTTTAACTTAAGAAAGAGACTACAGTCAATGTGTGCTTCATTTATAGAATCATAGAAATGTTGCACTGGAAGAGACCATGAGAAATCATCAAGTCCAGCCCCCTGCTGAGGCAGAACCAGGTTTACCTAGACCATCCCTGCCAGGTGTTTGTCTAACTTGGTCTTAAAGCCTTCCACAACCTCCTTGGAAGCCTATTCCAATGCTTAACTATCCTTATGGTTAGAAAGTTTTTCCTAATATCTAACCTAAATCTCCCCTGCTGCAGATTAAGCCCATTACGTCTTGTCCTATCTTCAGTGGACATGGAGAACAATTGATCACAGTCCTCATTATAAAAGTCCTTAATATCTGAAGACTGTTATCAGGTGCCCTCTCAGTTGTCTTTTCACAAAACTAAACATGCCCAGTTTTTTTAACCTTTCCTCAGAGGTCAGATTTTCTAAACCTTTTATCATTTTCATTGCTCTCCTCTGTACTCTCTCCAATTTGTCTACATGCAGGACTAGAAAACAAGGAAAAGGAATATATCGGATTCACAGAGATTTAGTCAGACTACCCTTATACTTTTTTTTAAAACTCAAGACTAATCTCACTAATTCTCAACAAACCAACCAACCAACCGGGCTTCAAATGCACATTTAAAAAAACTCTCTAGATGTGTGCAGCTGATAAGGGGTAAATATAATGGAACCCACTTATAGTAAACTCATATAGACTGACACTCGCTTTGGCTCTGATTCTGCAAACACTTATGCACATGCTTATTGCTGTGAGTAGTCCCATTGAAATCAATGGGACTGCTCATTGTAGTAAAGTTGAGCATAAGTGTAAGTGATTGCAGGAACTGGGCCTTCATGGGCCTTTTAAATCAAGATTGGATTTTTTTCTGACATATATTCTCTAAGAATTATTTTGGGGAAGTTCTATGGTCTGTGTTATACAGGACATTAGAGTAGATCACAATGGTCTCTTCTGGCTTTGGAATCTGTGAATCTATGAAGTATAGAAAAAAAGCCCTAAATTGTTTTGGTGGATTGCAATGTGTAAAGTTACAAATCTGGTTGACGTCAACCTTCATGTATCATAAGGTCTAATCCTGCAAGGTGTTGAGCTTCTCTCAACTCCCATTAAAGTCAAAGGGAATTGAGGGTACTCCTGTGAGCTGTTCAGTACTCTGGCAGAGTCCAGTTCTAACGTTAAACTCAGAAACAACAGGAGACACTTTAGAAAGAAAACGCTCTATTGGGGAAAAGGCCTGATTCTTTATCTTACAACAGCCAGCACAAAATAAGGTGTTTAAAAAAAAAAAAGCCCTCAGTTCTGTGGCCTACTTATTCCTAATAATATGAACAACACAATAAGCCATAGGTATATTTTAGAGTTCCCTTCCAGTTCACATAAATAAAGAGACTAATGGTTCCCCTGGCGGTGTGTGACACATCCTGCTGGCCCTGAGAAAACAGCAAGGGGTACAGATTATAGCAGAGCACCACCTCAGTAACACAGAACCCACCCTCCACTCACTTCACTGGCTCTTCAGAGGATACTGTGCCACATTTGAAATCTCAGGCCCAGACTTTTAAAGGTAGTTAGGTGTTGCTGCATTCAGCACTGACATACCTACCTGAGCCTAAATTTCATTTTCTAAAGCACTTAAGAGCCAAAATCCCAGAGACAGTGGAATTTAGGCTCCTAAATGCCTACATAACTTTTGAAAATGAGAGTTAGGCTTCTAAATCAGTTAGGTGTTGCAATGCTGGGTGAAGCATTGCCTACATATCTTTAAAAAGTCTGGGCCTCAGTCTGTATCTTCAAGGTTCTTTGGATACAGAAAAGGTCACCTTACATGCCAGCATCAAGATGGTTGTCAATTCCACTTCTCTGGAGCAGTGGAATTATCCCCCACAGTTTTTTTGTGCAGAAGACGGAGCATTCTCAGGGGGCTGGTCCAAGCCTGTGGAACTCTTCCCCTCAGGAAACAAGAACTTCCTGAAACTTTACAACTTTTCTTCTCATGTGCAAAGAACACTTCTTTGACTTTCATTAATAAAGAAACCATAACAAATTAATCTCGAGGCACAATTTTTGCCCTACAGAAAGGACTGGGTAAGGAGCCATACATGGCAGATGCTAGTCTTGTTGCTTAATATACTGTTGAAAAGTACTCCAATACCACATGAAAAGCACAGTATAAGAACTTAAATAAATAGAATTTTTCCTTCTTAATCATTCCCATGCAAATAGCTTCATGAATTGGGTGCATGCTACTGCTGCTATAAGCACAGGCAAAAGAGAGTCTGGCTATGAAACAATCACTCCAGCATTATTTCCCATCCATGGGTGCTCTGCTCAGACAGGGAAAGAAGTGCAATCTAAAGTGACTGGAGGATGCATTAAGCCATGTGCCAGTGCCACCCTGCCCTTTCCCGCTATACACAAATGTCTACAGAGCAATGTGATGAGATGACCATGGTCACAGCATAAACATCACCATCCACTAATCCCAGGATGGCATATACAAGCCATATTCAATATCCTTTGCAATTTCTGAACATAAAAAGGCAGCAAAGTCCATGGCACAACACATGGTACTGCTCTAGATATTTATTAGTACATATCACAGAGAAAAATTAGTAATGGAGCCCAAGGGATACACAAAATGATGTCAGAGAGGCCAAGCATACCCTGCACTTCTACTCACTCCTAGGGTTTGGGTCTACACAAGAGAATTCTTCAATTATATTTAACTAACTTGAGTTATCTCAATTGGAACCAGCACACAGTATTCACACACATGTTTAGTGGGCTTGTTATTACACCCCACATCCTCACTAGCACTGCACTCATGTTTACAGCAATGATTTCTGGACAAGCATCCCAGAGTTTCCATCATCACTGCAAACTGAAATGGATTGTGGATGATCATATGCAGCCTTCCAGGAGACCTCATACCTATCCAGGTGGATTGTGGAAGGAGAGGCCAGACTCTGAAAACTCTCACAGTCCTGATCTGGAACATTCTGGAAGTCACCTTACCACTGCAAGCTGCCATTGTAGGGGGCTCAGAACTGGGGCAGCTCACAACTATGTGACTGCGCTGAGAAATGTAAATCAGTAAGAGGCTTCAGGCCAGGGTGAGCCATGACCAGTGGAGGTTAGTTAAATGGCCAGAGAGGTCACTTTTGCAATGTGCCGGGCACTTTGGAACAGCCCACGAAGGACTAATCTGATTCATGTTATAAACAACACTGATTTCTATTCATAGACTGTGATATGATTGAGTTGACCCGATTTGGCTTCTGTTGTGGTTAATCCTAGGAGGTACAACTTGTAGAACAAGTTAGATGTGTTTGAAGGAATTTTGTGTTTGGACTCAGGGTGTGTTGAACTCAGGGAACAATCAATATTAAACATCAGCAAAGTTTGTGAGGTGGATGGGGCCCTCCACAGTCAATATGCCAAGAGCATTCCATTCTCACACAGAATGAACACTGCCATATGCTATTCTGAGATAGACCTCCATGCTGTTGAGGGCCCTAGGTGGTGGGGCTCAGGCTTTGTCCCCGGGCCCCAGCAAGTCTAAGCCAGCACTGGCTACCCCATTAAAATGGGGTCATGACCCACTTTGGGGTCCCTACCCACAGTTTGAGAACCGATGGGCTAGATGGTATAAAGGTCCCTTCTGGCCTCAAAATATTTCCATCTCTGAAATTTATAGGCCTGATCCTGCAAGTCACATGTGTATATTTGTTGATGTTAATGGGCTTACTGGTGTGTATAAAGGGTTCAGGATGAAACTCTAAATTAACTTGCTTTTCTTCTTCTCCCCTCTCTACAGACTCTACCATTTGTTGTAACAGAAAAGAACAACTCAGTGCATTACTTAGGTTACTAAGGAATTTTTTTACCTTAAAACTTCCCTGAGAGTCACACCTTACTGAGGAAGACCATACAGGTTCACTTGGAAAAGTCCGTGAAAGTAAATTGATTGCTGTTTGCCCATTAGTAGTGGCGTGAAAATAAGCTTTTGAGCTTCCAAGATTTATAGCATTATATTTGGCAATTTAATTGTTTTTATCTGAAAGAGAGACTGTTCTGGGACTTTGAGGTCAGGGCAAAAATAGCATATTTATGGACCAAATTATTTCTCAGTGTGATATTTCTCATTTGACTTTTCTTAAGCCTTCACTGGGTTTAAGAAGCAAAAGAGGAAGTATATTTTGCTATCTGGTTTTATTTTTGAGAACTTATGGCTCATAAGTTTATGGCTTCATAAACAATTTATGAAGGATAATTTGAGGGAAAGTAACATTAAATCCTATCTCTAACAGCAATTCAAAGTCATAGTCTGATTTAAATTATGTACAGTGTAAACACATTTCATTTGATGTGACAGACTTGCCAGGTTACTAATTTGTGGAAAGCATTGTATGAGCTCTAGATTTATATTCAAAGTAAAAAACGTTAACTGCCTGTGTACCTGAAAAGTTCATACACAAGATTTTTCATAGATCAGAAGCCAGATCAATTTGGTCAGATGAAATCAAGGGCCTGATTACACATACAGCAGCATAATTTCACTGTCTTCAATAAAGTTACTCCATACGCACACCGTTTTAATGAGAGCAGAATCAGGGCCCTTACGTTTTCATAGTGTACATTATCCAATTATAATTTTGAATTTCTACTCTCCTGGGCTGCCTTCAACGTGATAGTTACAGGTCTCAGTCCTGGGGTACAAAGCAACCTCAGCTCCCATTTCCTCAGTTTTCATTGCCACAGTCACATTGAATCCAACAGGAGCTGAAGGACACAGATCCTCAAAGGTATTTAGGTGCCTAACTTTCACTGAAATCAATGGGAGTTAGGTGCTTAGATATCTTTGACGATCTGGGCCCAGGTGCTTTGGACCATACAGGAGTTGGACTACTGATCCATCAAAACAAAGTGTAACTAGTTTACTAATAATTTTACATATGTGGAGGAATGAGAAACCTGATTCTGAACAGGTTTCAGAGTAACAGCCGTGTTAGTCTGTATTCGCAAAAAGAAAAGGAGTACTTGTGGCACCTTAGAGACTAACCAATTTATTTGAGCATGAGCTTTCGTGAGTTCACGAAAGCTCATGCTCAAATAAATTGGTTAGTCTCTAAGGTGCCACAAGTACTCCTTTTCTTTTTTCTGATTCTGAACAATTTCTTATTTCTACTCAGAGCAGAGCACATCAGCTTAGAATTTATTTCCATAACAGTGTGCTTCCTTCGCAGCAAAGGCATTGACTCATTCTAAGGAATGTATTCCATTACAGCTCTGCTGGCTTGTACTATAACTTTATGTAGAACCAGTTAGTTGTCACGGTGACTTTGACCAACAAACAAACAAAAAACCAGGAACTCTTTCAGGACTGGTCAGAGTACTTTTAATGAGAACATATAGCTTAAGGCTACTTGTGGTTTTTTTTTTTAAGGAAGGATCAGCCCCTTCCATAAACATAATATCTCCCTGAGGCCATCCACATTCATTTCAAAGAAATCCTGGCTGGCTATATTTTATATATAGTTCTTAGAGGTAGATACAAAAGAGTAAACTAAAACCATTACTCCATTTCCAACTAATCTGAAGTAAGTGTAACTGAACAACAAAGTGGACCAGATATACCCTTGATGTAACTCCCAGGTTTGAATCCAGGCTAGTATGGTTCGAGTAGTTGTCATTTGGTATTTAGATCAGTAGAATGCCTTTATATAACCCTTTGGTGATTGTAATGCTCCAGACAGGTGAGAAGGAAAGAAAGGTTGTCATGGACAGTTCTTAAGACAAGTATAATTTATTAGTAATAACACACACACACACACACACACACACACACACACACACACACACACACGCTGCTTAAAAACCTCACAAAAAACAAAGGCCAGGTGATCTTTTCTGTAGTTCTTTTTGCCACTTAAATATTTTAATCACCTTTAGAAGGTTACAATGTAGAGGAGAATGTTTGAAAAATTGGTAATTTCTCCAGTTCATGAGAAAATACTCAAAAACGCCCCTGATTCAGCTCTGAACTTGGTATTATCTCATACTGCCACCTTAGATCTCTCGTCAACCCACAGGTGCCCAACACATGAGTAACTAATCATGTTACTGATAGGATGCAGGGTTACTATTGGGTCCCTGGTGAATGAGTCATCTCAGCTTCCCACTCTGGTTTCACAGGTGCTCTAGTGAAAAACTATAAATTAGTTGCTTAGGCACTGGAAGGGCTGAATGGCTTAGAAGTTGGGACTCCACATGTAGGGATGTAAGTCTAGGTTGAATGCCAGACTGGTGAGTTTTTTGTGTTCATTTTTTCCTTACGTTAACTGTTTTTATTTTCTTGCTGTGAAGATTATTCCACTGGGGAAGAGACCTTGCTGAAAGCAACTGTTATTGTTTATGCTGTCATGTCACCATTTTATAATGACTGTAAAGAGTGTAGTAACAGTTGTGCCTGTTTTGCAGTCATTTGGAGAGAGAGCAAGGGGTCTCGCGTGCTCTCTCTGCATTATATAGCAGATGAATACATGTAGTTAAAAATAACTATGAAAAGCAGTGATTTTTTTATATAACACCTGCATACTTCTATGAAAGTACCAACTTCAGAAACTACTTCATGAAAACTTAATGGATTTTTAAATTGAAAAAGCTCAGTGTAAAATGATGCAATTTCACAGTTTTGTGTAGCCAAGTTTTTGTGCAGGCACAGATTTGGACTTGTGTGCACAAATTGCATTTTTGTACACCTGCCCAAGTCAGTATTTTTCTTGGCTAAAACTTGGCCATGAAAAATTGCGCATGCAAAAATGTATTTGGTTTTATTTGATTCTCCAGTGGTCTCCTATAGCACCATCATTTGAATTAAAAATGAAATACAAAATCAAATAATACAAGAAATGAAGTAAAGCCTCTGTTATTTATTCTCCTCTCAAATTTATTTAATTTTAGCCTGTTCTTGCCTTTCAAAGTGCTGCAGATCTTTGCTACTGATACTGCATAATCCTATCCCAGAACTTCTCAGGGGTGATCAGCCAGTTAGGGAGCCGTTGGGGCTTTTGGCACCTGGGGACACAGTTTAGGATTGTGGGATAAGCACATTGGCTGGTAGCTTCTGTTAACATGATTAGAAGTGAATTCGTTAAGAGTACAGTTTACCCCTTTAAAAGTAATTGTTTCAGGCTGTCTGAAGACTCATGAAGGCAATGCTGCATCATTTTATACTCAGTTTACATTTTTGATGCTATTTTCATAACCATTTGTGACAGAAAAATATATTTTCTATCTACCTATCTGTCATGGGGATTTATGCTGCCACTCCTCACTGTAGTATCTGAGCACATTCCACTTAAAATTAATAGCAATAGTGAAGCCTCTAGTGGGGACTTTGAAGGAAAGGAGAGATTATTCATCTTGTGCAGTAACTGGAGCTCTTTGAGATGTCCTATGGATGTTCCACTTCCAGTGTGCCTTTGATTGGAGATTTTTGGTAGCAGTGTCCATTCAGCCCACACATGTGCCCCACATATCCTCATGCCCCACACTGAGGCTATATGGACTGTGCAGGCAAACTGTCCTCAGTTCCTTCTCAACCACAAAGTCCCACAGGGGAGACTCCAAAGCAGTTGGGAAGGAAGGAGGGTAGCAGAGCACTCACAGGGACACCCCCTCCAAGAACTTCAGTTACTGCACAAGGTGAGTAAACTCTCCTTCTTTCAGTAGTGTCTCTGTGGGTGCTTCAGCTCAAGTGACTCCTGAGCAGTACCCCCCTAAGGAGGTGGGAGGCTTGGAGCAGAGTCAATATAAGAGAACTGCATTGCCTACAGCAGCATCTGATCCAGCCACAGGAATAGATGCATAATGCTTAGGAAAAAGTATGAACAGAGGCCCAAGCTGCCACTCTGCAGATCTTTGCAACTGGAATACCTGTTAGTAAGGCTATAGAAATAGTGCTCTGGTGGAATGTGCAATCACCCTCGAAGGGGATTGAACATGAGTTTAGTCATAACAGATCTTAATACACCTGGAGATCTACTTTGACATCCTCTGTTTTGAAATTGCTGAACCCTTGTTTCTGTCCACAATGGACACAAATAATCTAGCAGATCTTCTAAATGGTTTGGCCTTCCCTAGATAAAGGCTAATGCCTTCCTGACATTTAGGCTATAGAATGACCTCTTGAGTAGTTCAGTGCAGTTTTGGGGGAAAAAACAGAAGATGAATGGTTTGATTAATACGAAATTCTGAGGACATCTTAGGTATCTTGGATGGGCCCATAGCAATACTTTCTCTCTGGTGAGTACTGGAAATGGGGGGGGGGCCTGCCATTGAAGCCCCCAATTCTCCAATCCTTCGGGTAGAAGTGATAGCTACCAGGGAGAGTGTCTTCAGATAAATCTAATAAAGAACACATAGCAAGTGGCTCAAAGAATGTTTCATAAGGCAATTAAAGACTAGCTGGGGGTCCCAGCTAGGAGTAGGATCTCTGATTTGTGGGGAGAGATTTGACAAACCCCTCAGGAATTCTGTTGTGGTAGGGTGAGCAAAGAGTGAAAAATCCCCAGTGGGTGTGTGAAAAGTTGTTGTTGCTGCTAAGTGTACCCTAACGGCATTCGTAGAAAGACCCGGTGTTTTTGATTCCACCAGGTAATCCAATATGCTGGAAACAGGGGAGAGTCGGCAAAATCTGACTGCTACACCAAAGATAATAAATTTTCCACTTCTGGAGCTAAGCAAATCTTGTGGAATCTTTTCTATTATTTAATGTTTGTTGAACAGGATATCTCTATTCCCAAGAACTATCAAGGAACCATGCTTGCAGCGTCAGAATCTGTGGGTTGGGGTGAAGTGTTTGACCAGTACCTTGAGTCAGTAGGCAAGGATTGAATGGAAGGTGCCATGGTGGGTGACAGGTAAAGCTGATTAGACAGGGATACAAGCTTGTCTTGGACATGACACTGGCCCATTCTTGTTTGTTCTTGCTGAGAACCTTTAACATTAATCATGTCAGTGGATACAGACAGAGAAGCCCCTTCGGCCATGAGATGAGAAAACGTCTTCTAGGGATTGGGGATTGAGACCCTCTCTGGAACAAGACCTGATGCATTTTGTGTGGCAAGCATAATGACCTCTGGGAAGCCACAAGCTAGAACTATCATGGGGCGGACTTGTGAGTCCAGTTTCCATTAATTATTTAGCAATGTCTGCTGAGGCCATCTGCCATGGTGTATTGACTACTGGGTAGGTAAGTAGCTGAGATGAATATTTGGCTGTGCACCAATTCCAGAGCTTTATCGCTTTGGCACTGAGAGATGGGGAATGTGCCCCTCCCTGACAGTTGATATGATGCATGCATGCCCCATTGCCTATCATTATCTTTACTGACTTGGGTCTGATTAGAGGTAGAAAGTGTAGGCATGAATTTCTGACTGCTCTCAATTCCAAAAGTTTGATGTGGAGAAGCTGCTCTCGTAGTGACCATTTGCCTGCACTATGTGAAGTCCCAGATGTGTCCTCCATCCAATAGCAAAGCATCTGATGTTATGGTAGGGGTATTCTGCAAGAACAGAACAGCTGCACACTTGTTGGTCAGATCCTTCCACCAGCTGAGTGACTGGGGGACAGACAGCAGCCTGCGTAGGCTGTGTGCCTGCTTGGTTTGTAAACTGTTTGAAGCCACCCCTGTAGACCTCCGGGATGTAATCTGGCATCTTTTAGTACAAAGAAGCAAGATGACATGCCCCAGCAGTTGAAAGCAATTTTTTACTGTTACCTGAAGTCTGCTCTGACTCTTTGAGAGTCATTACTGTGAGAAATCTGCTAGAAGGGAGGTACGCTCTGTCTGTCATTGCATCCAGAGAAGCTCCTATGAAGTCTAGATGCTGTATTGGAGTCAAAACTGACTTTTCGAGGTTGATTTGAAGTGGTAGGCTGTGAAACTGAATGTTACCTTTACTACCACCAACACTTCCTGATACTATCTGCCCCAATCAACCAATTGTCCAGATACAGGAAAATGATTATACCCAGATAACATAGGTGGGCAGCAACTACCACCAGAATCTTTGAGAATACCTTGGGGCAGAAGATACTGTAAAAGGGAGCACCCTGTACTGGTAGTGCTAGATGTTGATTAGAAAACAAAGAAATCTCTTGCTTGTGTGAAGGGTGAATAGTGACATGAAAATGTGTATCTTAAGAGATTGGTTTGCAAATCTCAATCTACAAATCTTATGAGGGAATTTCTGCTGGAAGGGTCTCCTTCCTGAATTTCTACTGTTTTCCATATCTGTTTAGAGACCTGAGGTCTAAAATTGGCGTTCACCCTCCATTCTTTTTGGGGACCAGGAAGTACTTTGAATAGAATCCTCTTTTCCTGCACTGTACCAGAACTGGTTCTATTGCTCCTAAGCACAGAAGTGTGGTAACACCTTGTGCCAGCAATTGATTGTGAGAAGGGTCCCTGAGGAGCGATGGAGAGGGAGAGTGGGCAGGAGGGACAGGTTTGAAATGGATAGTGTAACCCGACGTTACAGCTTCCAAAACCGTTTTGTCCGATGTTGTATTTGCCCATGCAGCCTGAAAATGGGAGAGGCAACATCTGACTGGAAGGAGTGGGGTAGGATGTTGCAGTTGTAAACTCCTGTCGGTTGGATGGTTGACTCTCAAACACACCATCAGAACTGTTGCTTGGAGGATATAGGTGTCTGAGAAGATATAGCTGTAGGGGAAGCAGGTTTTTGTCTTAGAATATCTTAGCCTCTTGGCGGAGGGCTCAAATGGTCTATGATAAGTAGAATATGGGGTGGGGTATGCTCTTTGTGCCATCTGAGACCCACTAAATCTCCTCTTATTTACAGGCGTATAAATCCCTGAGGATAACAGCATGGCTCCTGAGTCCTTTAAAGTGTGGAGAAATGTAACCACTGAGTACACACAGAGCTTGTGACTGTCAAAGGGGAGGTCTTCAACCGTATGCTGGACCTCTCTTGTGAAACCTCACTGCTGCAGCTAAGACACTCTTCTCATGACCACTGTAGTGGATATAGACCATGTTGCCATATCAGCAGCATCAAAGGAGGCCTGGAGCAATGTCTTGTATAATGGCCTTAAATTGTTCATGATGTTCCTTTGGCAAGTGCTCTATAAATGAATTAAATTTGTTGTAATTCAAATACTTGTATTTGGCCATGAGCACCTGATAGTCTGCTATTCTGAACTGAAGTGTGGCTGAAGAATAAGATTTGTGACCAAAAAGACCTAGTCTCTCATGGCCCTTATTGTAGAGGGTGGACTTTGACCTATGTTTTCTGCCTTGGTTATTAATGGCCTCTATTAGCAGGGAATTCAGAGCTGGGTGAGAAATTAGAAACTGATTCCCTGGCTGGGACATTTGTTTTAATCCACTCTTTTGCAAGTAGGCAGTGCGCTAGCTGGGGTTTGCCAAACAGTCTTAGCAAGTTCCATAAGAGCTTCATTGACATCTGTGAGGATCACCATTCCAGTCAAAGCATGCAAAATATCTACATGTCTCTTTGAAGGTTGTGGTGAACTGTTTAATGGATAAATTACCCTGTGCTAATTGCCATGATGTTTGGGAGAAGGAAAGTTAAGCCTATTGTTTTCTCAGGTCAAAAGGCTGCTGCAAATGTATAAAAACCCTGGGACACAACCCTTCATCTCAGATCTGCTTTGGGTTTCAAGAAGGGGAAACCCTAAGCCATAAGGATTGAGATCCCCAGTCACTGACTAGAGTCACCCTGAATATGGACATTGGACTATAACCTATGGACTATTTCTAAAGACTTCTGGCAACTACAAGCTCATCGCTGCCATGTATCTGAACCTCAAGAAATGAATTCAAGTCCGTATGTATATTGATCTTTTAACCAACACTCTTTTTTCTTTTTTATAAATGGTTAGCTTAGTTAATAAGAATTGGCTATAAGCATATATTTTGGGTAAGATCTAAGTTATAATTGGAGCTGGGTGTGTGGCTGACCCTTTGGGGCTGGAAGAACCTTTTCTTTGATATACGATTTTTTCAATCATCATATCTGACATGTGCGTCTGGATGGAGGCCTGAGGCTGGGTACTTTAAGGGAACTGCATTGTTTGGACTTCTGAGTAACCAGTGAGGTACTATAAATATACCAAGCCAGCACAAAACAGCTTCTAAGTATTGGAATATCCACCAGCTTTTGGGGTTTGTCTGCTATGTTTTGTTTGCAGTTCACCCTAATTGAGTGACCTCAGCTGGCTCCCATGGACAGTATCATTACAGCTGGCCACCAAAAAGCAGTTGTTGAACCTTTTTAAGGTGTACCATGGCAACCACGTTCCCACTACAGGCCAGGAAGCTCTGGAAAATATTGTGCCCTTGATGTACAGTTTCTTCTGGGCAGGACAGTACCTAGAGCACACAGTCCAGACCTTTATATTTATGCAACCTTAAATCAATGCGGGTATTAAACGCTCAGAGAATCTTCCTGACAATCTTCAGTAGAAACAATGTACATACCTGAAAATGTCATGCAAAATGATTAATACCAGGGCTCAGAAAAACAAAACCCCCTACCAATATAGATTAATGCTCACTTCTTCCTCAAAGCATATAAGGATTAAACCACCTGAGTAACAAATGCTGACACACCCCCTAACTAAAACACCTCTCAAGGCTCTTGCATAGAGCCAGCTCATCCAGGGCGTGGTTTTGTTTGTTTGAATGGTTTTGTTTGGATGTTACGTTTCATGGCTCTCCCTTTTGCATAGTACATTCTTACAGTTTGATCACAGATTGGATAGACAAAGGGCCTAAGCCTGTGAGAGGTTATCCATAGGAAATTCCTATCTGGTCAAGCCCACAGTGACCATCTAATTTTGAATACATCTAGTTCAGGGTACATCTACATCAGAGGTGGGCAAACTACAGCCCGCAGGCCACATCCAGCCCACGGGACCGTCCTGCCTGGCCCCTGAGCTGGCCCCTTCCCTACAGCCCCCTCTCCCCCACAGCCACGCCACCGCACAGCACAATGCTCTGGGCGCGGGGCCAGCCTGACCCGGTGCTCTGTGCTGCACAGCTGCCTGTCCTGCTGCAGCCGCACCGCCAGCCACCAGTGTTCCAGGCAGTGCAGTAAGGGGGCAGGGAGCAGGGGGGGCATTGGATAGAGGGTAGTGGAGTTTGGGGGGTGGTCAGGAGCGTGGATAGGGGTTGGGGTGGTCACAGGGGGATTGAATGGGGGCAGGGGTTCCAGGGGGGCAGTCAGGAAGGAGAGGAGGGGTTGGATGGGGTGGTGGGGGGCGGTCAAGGGACAGGGAGCGTGGGGGGGTGGATGGGGTGGTGGGGGGCAGTTAGGGGTGAGGGGTCTGGGGCCTGTCGGGACTGAGAGCAGGGTGGTTGGATGGGGCAGTGGTCCCTAGGGGGCTGTCAGGGAGCTGGGAGGTTGGATGGGGCAGGAGTCCCGGGGGGGCCATCAGGGCGCTAGAAGCAGGGGGGGTCGGATAGGGGTGAGGGCCAGGCTGTTTGGGGAGGCACAGCCTCCCCTAACCAGGCCCTCCATACAATTTCAGAAATCTGATGCCAAAAAGTTTGCCTGCCCCGATCTACATTGCAGTAAAAAATCCATTGCAATGAGTCTCAGAACTCGGGTTAATTGACTCAGGCTCTCAGGGCTTGGGCTGCGGGGATAAAAATAACAGTGTAGATGTTTGGGCTCAGGCTGGATACTGGGTTCTGAGGTCCAGCCCCCTCCTGGGGTTTCAGAGCCTGGGCTCCATCCAAGTACCGGGTTTACAATTGTGCTAGTGGCACCAGCCCATGCTCAGAAGGGGCCTTTGCACCTGGACCATGGGGCCCACCCCCACTGCTCCGCCTGTGTTCTGCTCAGAGTCCCTGCCCGTGCTTGGCCTCCTCCCCGAGGCCTTGCTCCTATCCACCCCCTCTTTGCTTCACCCCTTCCCCCCCCACCCTCTGCTCGCTCCTCTCCACCCCTCCCCCTGAGCAAGTGGTGGGCAGGGCCTCCAGGGGAAGAGGCTGAGCGAGGATGGGGCCTTGAGACAGAAGGCAGGTGGAGTGTGGGGGGCGGGGGCCTTGGGGTGGAGTGTGGGCAGAGCAGGGGGCAGGGTCTGAGTGCCAGGGCCCACAAAAGGTTAATCTGGCCCTGTTCCAGCCCAAACCCAAACATCCACACCATTATTTTTAGCCCCCCAGTCCAAACCCCATAAGCCTGAGTCAGGGCAGCCGGGGCTTTTATTGAAGGGAAGATGTACCCGCAGTCTCTAAGCCTGAGCTTCTCAATTCTCTCTCATCTTGATCTCTAATATTGATTATCATGCTGCCTCAGTCACTCAGCCTCGCTCCATCTGTCCTTCATCCTCTCCTCCCTGTTCTCCCTGCCCTGTTTTCTTCATCCTTCTCCCTTCAAAGTCCTCTCTCCTTTTGTCTTTTCATTAAGCATGTCCTCTTCTAACAAACCCCCACCACTATCCCACAAATCGTGGCTCCAGTATGATGTTTGCAGAGCACCTCCTTGCTCTTGTATGTTCTTTTTCCCATCCTTTGTCTGTCTTGTCTATTTGGACTGTAAGCTCTTTGGGGCAGGGACTGTCTTCTACTCTTTGTTTCTACAGTGCCTAGCACAATGGGGCTATTTCCTCACTCAATCCCAAGGCATTATTGTAATAATTACAACACCACAAATAGAAATACTTCTGAATCAACAGGTACGTGCAATTTTCAGTGCTGTTTTTTCTTTCTGAGGGCCCGCACCTAACATGCTATAAAAATTTCACAGCCCATCTGTGCCACAACTGTTTTTCTGAATAGCTGTATTAAATTATAAGTTATAGAGTTAAACACACGCACACATTTACAATATAAAAAAGAAAAGGATAATATAGGTATAAAAATAAAAAACTGAATATTTTTGTTTTACTTACTCAGTGTGAAACTTGTTGCTGGCGCTGACCCACAGGCTGGGTGGCCCACTGAGGTGAGTCAGGGGGTGGAGGTGGTGCTTCCTCCCGGAGCCCCATTGCCCGGGGCTGAAGCCCCAACCCGAGTCCTGTTGCCTGGGACTGAAGCTTGAGCCCAAATCCCATCGCCTGGGGCTGAAGCCCAAGCCCTGCCACTCGGGGCTGAAGCCCAATTTATTTTGGCAGACCCTTGAAACGCACTCATGGCCTGCTGGTTGAAAACTGCTGGTTTAGGATGTGGTTTAACTTTGTTGTTTAATTGCTACAAAAATGACCACATTGTCCGAATACAAGCCAGTTTAGGCATCTGTTCAGCTGGTCACTGGAAAAATATAGGGAAAACGTTGGGGACAACATAATATTGCAAAGTGCTCTGAATGTAATATAATTTCCTTTGGAAAATTACAAACTCAGTGGTTGCTGTCTCACATGTAGTTGCAGGATGGAGTAACTCTATCTGTAGCCAGAAATGAACTAGAAGGGACTCACCTTAGCCAAATAAGCCTGACAAGCCCAGGAGAGAGAGTTAAACTTAACTTAGCTGGGCCTTCCCTTGCAGTTAAGTTTTTACCTTATTCACTTGACCTGAAAGGACAGAAACATCTGTATGCTACAGACTTTGCGTTATCCATACAACTTGACTGTTCTACAATTTTTTTCTATCCAGCTAAAACTATTTGATACCAAACTATAATCAAATTTCATCAGTTAACAGAGCAATAGCTACTTCAAAAAAATTGCATTTGGATGGTTACCAGTTAATTCTGGGTTTGGATATTATCCTCTAGTTATATCAGAAACAGATTTTTTTCTTTTTCTGAAAAGAAACACTGGTATTCCTCAGCCAGGACATTTTTATTTTTTATAAGGGCATTTTTGTGGGCCAGATACATTTTTGCCACAACATAAACTATAATGAAAAAAGGTGTTTGAGATTCAACAAAAGCCAAATCAAAGATGCCTCAATATAGACAGCAAAAGGTCAATTCAATGTCAAATGAAGGTGTAAGTTGCCTAAGCGGTCTTGTATTAACATAATAATTATTGAACTTATTGATCGCTATTCAAAATGTTTTGGAATCAACTGTTGTAAATTGGTGTGCATGCAGTTATATAATAAATTGCTAGAGGGGTCGTACTCTCACTTGTATTTTGTCCTTTTGACAGGGCAGAATAGAAATGCATGACAGCATGTTGGTAGAATTTAGCGCATTCCACATTTTGCTAATGACTTCCTGTATGGGCATACCTACTGTATAGCTCATGTGCTTATTAGAACTAGGAATAAGCACAAACTCTTCTTGCAAATTCTGGTTAAGAAGCAGACATCCTGACAGCCTTTGCAACATAGATGACTTGTGGGTCAAATTAATCAGTGGTTTAGTTACACCAAATTCAATAGGATTACACCAGAGTTTAGCCTGGCCCTCTGTGTTATCTGGCTATATGTATCTCTAGCACTTCCTTTACCAGCCAGTCCGATCTTGCCTGTGGTCTCATGTAACAACCAGTCTGCCTGCTAAAAAAGTAATAAGTCTTGTACAACTGGTAGGTCTATTATAACCTATTTTTTTGCCTTACAAGGAAAAATATACACATGCAGAAACTAGAAGGAGATTTTCACACGAGTAAATTTGACAAGAGAACACTTATAGGTGTAACCCTTCTGCCAGGTGGATCCGGCAGCAACCAGGGCCGAGTTCACAATCGCGGGGTTTCTTTTCAACAATACAACCCAGAACTAGCTTGAGGTCCCACCTAGTAACCTGGGAAAATTACATGCCATCCTTGGTGCCTTTGAGAGGCAATACTTCCCTCCTTTCATTGTTTCTTTTCTAGACTCAGACTCTGTGCTTGTGAGTGGGGAAGTCCCCTGAGATTACTTAGGGAAAAAGCCACAAGCAGGATTCATAATTATAAAACTGAGCAGGACACCCACCCCAGAATGCATGGGGCAGTGTCTTTTGCCTCGTGGTCTTGAGATCTACAACCAACAGTTCCTTTTCTGTGCCACAGGGGTCTGAGCCCCTGGCTTACCAAGGTCCTTTCAGCTGAGGGTGACTCCCTCATTTGGGACAGGTTAAGCAAAGTTCTGCTCCCCTTTACTCATATAATAAAGACAATAACATTGATAACATTTCACTGCCCCTGCATTCAGTACTAAAGTGATTTGTAACCCAACACCAGCCAAAGTTGATCACTTTGAGCAATACTGCTCTATCCGCTTGATATCTAGGCAGAGAAGGTATATTCATGTGTCAGGGTTCCCTCCCCACTCTGAACTCTAGGATACAGATGTGGGGACCCGCATGAAAGACCCCCTAAGCTTATTTCTACCAGCTTAGGTTAAAACTTCTCCAAGGCAAAAATTCTTTGCCCTTGGAGGGTATGCTGCTACCACCAAGTGATTTAACAAAGAATCAGGGAAAGGACCACTTGGAGTTCCTATTCCCCAAACATATCCAAGCCCTTACACCCCCTTTCCTGGGGAGGCTTGAGAATAATATCCTAACCAATTGGATACAAAATGATCACAGACCCAAACCGCTGGCTCTTACGACAATAGAGAAATCAGTCAGGTTCTTAAAAGAAGGATTTTATTTTTTAAAAAAAAAGGTAAAAATCACTTCTGTGAAATCAGGATGGAAAATAACTTTACAGGGTAACAAAAGATTCAAAAACACAACAGAACTTCCTAGGCTTAGTTTCAAAGTTACAAAAAACAGGAATAAACCTCCCTCCAGCAAAGGAAAAATTCTCAAGCAGAACAAAAGATAATCTAACATGCCTTGCTTGGCTTTTACTTACAATTTTTGTAATATGAGAGACTTTTAGGGTGGTTTATAGGAGAAGGAGCTTTCTGACCTGATGCTTCTCTGCTTCCTAAGAGAACACACCAAAACAAAGCCTTCCCCTCCCCAAGATTTGAAAGCATCTTCTTTCCCCATTGGTTCTTTTGGTCAGGTGCCAACCAGGTTATTTGAGCTTCTTAACTCCTTACAGGTAAGGAGGAATTCTAGGCTACCCTTAGCTGATGGTTAGAACATCATGTAAATGCAGTTTTCTCCTGAAGTCTCTCCCACTCCCAGCTAACTGTCAGGGGAGAACTCATTCAGACCCTGCTTACATAGGCAACAGTATTACCAACTCCATGTGTTTAGAAACCAAGTATCGGACCCCCAAAATCATGAAACTAGCTTAACAGTTTATGATTTTTAAAAACAATAATACAGTGGGGTTCTTTTTATTTGTCTTTTGGTTTGAGCCTTTATGGCTGGGGTGAGCAAACATTTTGGCCCAAGGGCCACATCTGGGTGGGGAAATTGTATGAAGGGCCATGAATGTAGGGCTGGGGCAGGGGGTTGGGGTGCAGGAGGGAGTGCGGTGTGTGGGAGGGGCTGCAGGAAGGGGCTTAGGGCAAGGGGTTGGGGCAGAGGAGGGGTGTGGGGTGTACAAGGGGCCTCAGGGAAGTGGGTTGGTGTGCAGGGAGGGGTGTAGAGTGCAGGAGGGGGCTTAGGGCAGGGGTTTGGGGTGTGGGGTGCAGCAGGGGGCTCAGGGCAGGGGTCCAGGGTGCAGGAGGGATTCAGGCTCTGGCCTGGCGCCGCTTACCTGGAGTGGCTCCGGGGTGGCAGCGGCACCCACAGGGGCCAGGGCAGGCTCCCTATCTACCTGCCCTGGCCCTGGCCCTGCGCCGCTCTGGGAAGCGGCCGGCACCACTTCCCTGCAGCCCCTGGGGGAGGGGGGTAGAGGGCTCCGCATGCTGCCCTTGCCTGTGGGTGCCTCCCCCGAAGCTCCCATTGGCCAGAAACGGGGAACCATGGCCAATGGGAGCTTCGGGGGAGGTACCCACAGGCAAGGGCAGCATGCAGAGTCCTCTGCCCCCCGCCCCCAGGGGCTGCAGGGACGTGCTGCTGGCCGCTTCTGGGAGCGGCGCGGGGCCCACGGCACCATGGTGGTGGCAATCCCGTGGGCCGGAGCCAAAGCCCTGAGGGGCCGGATCCGGCCTGCAGGCTGTAGTTTGGCCACCCCTGCTTTATGGTATAGTTGGATCACATTTTCAAGCTTTTCTCTGCAGCCATGAGGGCTAGAAAATTTTTTTTCTTCTTTAAATGAGAGCTGAGATTCTCACAAAATCAAAGGGCTCCAGGAACCGGGGCTTTAAGAAAAACACCAGATATTGCAAAACTTGGAATAATATTGTGAGTGTTGGCAACACTCAGGAAAATTTATGGTACATTATTCTTCTGTATTCCCTCAGCTTGTATTTCAGATATTTATGTTTTAGTAAGCAGCCTCTATCAGCCTCTCATTCTTAATATTGCACAGAAGTGCCTCATAAATGGTATTTATGACAGCAGTCTGTTGCTTTAGGAATGACTGATGTCACAAATTTAACATTATGATTTCAGTGAAGTCTCAAATCTGAAAAGATGGGATAAAGAGCAAGCTATTTAGAACACAAATCACATTGATAAAATTTGTAAACGTGCTAAAACAAAGTTATGAAAAACCAAGTGTAAATGGAATTATTTTTAAGTTTGCTTCAAAGTTTCCCCACTATGGACAGCTAGCTTTAAAGGAATATTATCAGCTCAGATTTACTATTTTAAAATATTTAGACTCTCTGTCCCAGGTAGGATAACCAGACAGCAAGTGTGAAAAATCGGGACAGAGGGTGGGAGGGTAATAGGAGCCTATATAAGAAAAAGCCCCAAATATTGGAACTGTCCCTATAAAATCAGGACATCTGGTCACCCTAGTCCCAGGAGCAGCAGTCTACCTATGTTAATGTGCTTTAGTTGGCAAATAAACATGCCAGGCTAGGCTAGTTTGGAAGACCCTTGCAAATGTTAGCCTAGGAATGCATAAGGACAAGCAGCATGAGGCACTGAAACACCATTTAGGAAAACACCAAGCTATATTGCTATCACCTGCAGGGATTCCTCCAGAAGAGTCACAGGAGGAGCACTTCCTGGAGAAGTCATGCAGAATAAAGAGACATTCAAGACTGAAGCAAGCACGCATGGCTGCTCCCTTCTCTCCAAAATCTTGTGTATAACAGCCCACTTTCCCACATGTCAGGCCTCTGTCCCCACCCAAAGCATCCTGTGTGTCACAGAGGGACTGGCCACCTCCTGTAGGCATCTTTTCAGGGACATTTCGGGGGATTGGGTGAAGAGAGAAATCTGTTGGTAGCCTAGTGTTTTTAAAGGAAGATGGTGATTGCTGTGGGGTTGGAGGAAAGTCGGGATAGTATGCTCCAAACAGAAATAAATGAAAACAAAAACACTCGGGAAATCCTTTTAAAAAAGATTTTAAAGTGGTAACATGAAACAGTCCATTATATAACTTACACATATTCAATTCTCTAATAGTAAGAGCTAGATTCTGCCACCTTACTCTGAGTATTATCTTACTTCCCAGAGAGCCTGAGGCTCTGCATGGAACAGGGTACTACTCAACATGAGTAATGGTGGCAAAATCTCGCCCAGAGATTGGAGCAGTTGCTTTACTCGTGTCCCATTCCTACTGAGTGAATGGGGAAGAGTGCAAGTGGCTTCCATAGCAACTCAGAAGCTTGATGATGGCACCATGCTGGGGCAATGATCAGGAAGCACCAGGCTGTGTCAGTAGGCATCTCCACCTTCACAGGAATAAGCAGATGAAAACATGTAAAATTGGAGAATTACAAGCCCCATTTGAAGGCAAGCTGTACTTTGAGGTTTCTGGGTCTAATTATTAAGTTAACTAAGGATAACAATTAAAAATATTATTCTTAAATTGATAATGTCCCTTTAAATATATTTAATCTGATGCAAACCAAATGGTCACCATTAGAAATAAGTGACCATTTGCCAGCTATTAATAAAATAGGAAATAACTGCGGGATCTGTGTGGTAACTCTTGACTTTAATGGCAGCCACTCTAAACATTAACCAAATTCAAAAGGAAAACTGGAACAATCTGTTGGTTAACTGGGGAGTAAAAAGTGCTTTTCTTTGAAAAAATAGAGTATAGTAAGTCTCTCTTCTGAATTTTTTGGACTGCTGGCTGAACTTGTCAGCTTGTCCATTATACAGTCTGAGGGGTGCCACTTTATGTATTGAAGAGACAAAACAGAAGTTGATAGGTAGCATGACAGTAATATAGTTTCAGTACACAAGTCCACGAGATATTACCCACCCACTTAACTGACATCTCATAGCAACATATCCCAACATATCTTAATAGAGCAGTGGGTCCCCAACTTGTTCCACTGCTTGTGCAGGGAAAGCATCCCTTGGCCCGTGCCGCGTCCAGCAGCTCCCATTGGCCTGGAGCAGCGAACCGCGGCCCCTGGGAGCTGCGATCGGCCGAACCTGTGGACACGGCAGGTAAACAAACCAGGCTGGCCTGCCAGGGGCTTTCCCTGAACAAACGGCTGAACAAGTTTGGGAACCACTGTAATAGAGCAATAGGGCTTTGTCACACGGGGAGGAAAAAAGACTTTTCATGATGTATTCCATTCCTTTTACTGAGACAAACAGACACTTTCCCAGCACCTTCAGATCTCTGTATTACCTTGAAACCACTCTTGTTTGTACTCTTCAATATTTCTAGGGTGGATAAAAAACCATGATTAAAAAAAAATACAGATATTTTTACTTAAATTGGATTTTTTTTATTTTGTTATTTAAATTATAATTTTTTCTTTTTAAAAATAAACCTGTTTAAAATTAAATCTGAACTTAATACAAAAATGTGTTAAGGCCTAAATTTATTATAATCTCTTAAAACATTGAAATAAAAAATAAATATGCTGAGTCCAGGAGCCTCTATCAAAACCTTTGAGTTAAAGGCTGCTTTTCTATATAAGGAAAGAATGGGGGAGGGGAGGGAGTAATCTAACTTTTCAGATCAAGCTTTATAGATAGGGCACAATAGGTCATATGGTGTATTAAGGGATTTTGTTTAATAAGAATAAATTGTATATGCTGATTTGTGTATTTAATTAAATTCCAGTTACCATCCTAATGCAGCTTGACACAAATTATGAGCAAAAAGTTAATTGTCTAGTAAATGAGCAATAAATTATTCTCCATTTCTAACATTCTAAAATGTACAATTAGTTAATAAGAATCTAAAAATATTAAGCTACATAATTGTTTAACTAAATGTATACAATTAGAGCATTTCCCACCCCAGGTAGCAAAAAGATATACCAAATTTGGCATAAAGGCTCTATTTAGTTGTAAATCAACAGGTTTTAATGGTTATATCACCAATGAGAATGCACCTTTCATTAGAAAATTAAGTACAAATGGAAAAATTGATTAAAATTGATTATTTCAATTAAGACTTTCCACTTGGTAATTTAAAAATCACCGATTTAAATCAATCCACCCTGAATATTACTATTGTATTGCTACCAAGTTGTATCTGTTAATAATACAAATTTTATAAGCAGTGTTATGTATTCACTTCCTGAGTGAACACATAACATTTTTAATGCCACATCTAAATATCTGATCTGCCCACCACCTATTTTCTTGCTCCTAAATCTATCAAGAAGAAGTTTATCTCTGGGCACGTGCTACTATATATGTTTTACATAAGTAAGGCTGATGTTCAGTTGTCACTGAATCAGTTAAAAGAGGAAATGGTGAGTACATTTGAAGTTGCCTATAGACATTTCTAAAGTGCTTATCACCATAGCATCTAGGTGCTGGAATGGGAAAACTTGTTCAGTTAACTTCTCCCCACAAAAACATTTATCGTCCAGAACTCAGATTCATATCTCAGTTATGTGAAACTCAGTATTTTTATTCCAGCTGAGATCAGAAGCAGTAGTGCTTAAACAGAACAAGGAAAGCTGTTCTTGTGGTATTTCTAGTCAGGTCAGGACTACTGGAAATCTCATAAGAACCTATTAGAATCATAGAATATTAGGGTTGGAAGAGACCTCAGGAGGTCATCTAGTTCAATCCCCTGCTCAAAGCAGGACCAATCCCCAACTAAATCACGGAACTTCCAATCTAATTTTATAGACCCAAGTGTTTTGGATAATTCTGATTAGAGCTCATCGAACAGTTAAAAATATAAAATATAAATAAAAGCACCACTACAATTCATAGATTCATATAATTATTCACAAATATTTGTACAGTTGCCAAGTATTGTTGAAAACATTTGTGAATCTGGAAAGTTTCATAATATTTAGCATGAAGATTATTTGGCTGAAGATTTCAATCAGAAATGCTTTTTTTTGACTGTTCTCCTCTTTAAAATGTTTCAGGCCAAGTAGAAACAATGCAATAATTACCTCTTCACAACAGAAAATAGTTAATAATTAAGGCAAATGGATTGCAAAGAACTCAGTCTCAAAATTATTTGTCCAAACTATAAATCAAAAACATGAACACCTTATTGCCCAAATTAAATCAGGATCAGTTCACAAAAAATTCACTCTCCAAAAGGAATGCTAAGTTAAGAAAAAATATATTTTATAACGAATAGGTCACTCAGTTCTGATCCTGGTAACCTTCTAAACCAAGAGCTGAGGTCTAAATCTTGAAGTCCTTATTCAGGGACAGATTCTGATCTTTTTTTCATGTTGAGTAATACCGTACTCCACAAGTAGTTTAACTTAATTCTGTGGGACTGTGACGGGACAGAGTGGCCCTGCACTGGTACCGCAGGGGTTAACTCTTCCTTCCTGGCAGAGGAAGCCCCGCCCCGGAAGCCCTGCTGGGCATGCTCCAACTGGAGACTAGGTATAAAAGCCTGCAAAGCTGCTCAGTCTGGGCTGACCACTGGGGGAGAAGGAGGCACACAGCCAGCACCTGTGGTGGGACAGCCAATGCTCCAGGATACAGGGGCCAGCCAAGCTGGAACACACCTGGTGTCCCAGATGGAGGTCTTGACAGGAGGAGATGGACCAGAGTGGGGGACCCCCCCCCCCCTGGAGTGCAGAACACGATGTTGAGGGTAGGAAGTGACCCAGGGGAACTTTAGAGACAAGCAGGGTTAAAGCTGCACTGACACTGAGCGTGTTGCAGGCAGATGCCCACTGAGCTACATGCGAGGGGGAACCCTGCCAATAGGCGAGCCCTGGGTTGGGACCTGGTGGAGAGGGTGGGCCCGGGTCCCCCTATCACTCCAGCCATTGGGATACACTTCCCTGCCTGAGAGGGGGAAGGTATGGACTCTGGCTGTTGGGCCACGCTGCCCTGATACGTGGGGCAGAGTTGTATGGACTCTGGCCGTTGGGCCACATTGGGATGCCCTTAAAGGGACAGGCATGGGAACTTAAGAGTGGTGAGGCCCCGACACCCCATCCACCCCTGCCACAAAGGGGCGCTGCGGTGCCGGACTTGTCACAAGGACTACTCTTTGAGTAAGGTGCTACTCAACATAAGGCAATCAGAATCTGTCCCTCAGTTTAGACCTTATTCTGATGAACTTCATCTAGAACTTTGCCAATGACTAGTTTAAACCAGAACAAATTCTTCTTGTATATACTCAGTCATTGCTCTCTGGCTTCAACTTTGTTCCTCTTCCAGATCCTCAGCTGGTGTAAATTAGCATTGATGGAGCTATGCCAATTTACACCATAACATACAACCTTCTCTAATCCTTCATATATTGCGTAGCATCTTCCCTGCTAAGGGGGAAATTATCATCATCATTTGAGGACATACTGTGATTCCTACCAGTTACTCCCTAGCTCAGGGTCAGGTTTTTAATTTTTCCTGTATCAAACTCAGGAAAAACTCTGTCCTACATAGCCTCTTCTCTGTCAGAATGTAGAAAGCTCCAGCTCCAAGAATTGAAATTGTTGGTGTTAGCTAGCTAATATTCATTTTTCCTTTACAGCTCTGGATCAACCAGAAGGGATACTTATTTCCCTTTGCTACTAAAGGGAAAATATCAGTGCACTGCACAGAGAATGGCTACTTTCCTCCATGATCTTGATCACTGTATTAATACTTTTTGCTGCAGGGACTTTCAGCCAGCCTCAGGTTCTGCTTTATCTTGCCATCCATGCCAACAGCCAAGGGCTACATTTTTGGTCAGGCCAGCGAGTTGCTCTGTGAGTTCCGTTGCTGCTACTTCTGCTCTTCCCAGGTTAGAACACGGGTAGTCAGCTAAGGAGGGCCGTGGTTACACGTCATCTGGGTGTCTGACCTTGCCTCCCACTTCATTTGGTGGTTTTTCTAAATATAAAATTACCATCAGCATGTACTTAGGGCCTGATTCAGAGCCCTTTGAAGTCAATGGGAGTTTTTCCCCTGACTTCAAAAGGACTTTGGAGCATGCCCTTGATGTAGAGTATACCAATTAATTATTAAGCCATTATTACTGGGTAATTATTTCTTGTAATGTGTACTAGAATATTACTGTAGACCAGTTGCATTGAGTACTCTACAGAGCGTAGGCTGACTACTGGGGAACAAGGATTTATTTCTTTAATCCTTATGTTTTTCTATTATAAATTGTTTTAATAATTTTATGTAATTATCCTCCTGTTTTTCTACACACTTATATTTAGAGTGTGCCTTTGCTACAGCCCGTCCTCTGTACCACAGGGGACGATATTAGGTATGCAGTTATTTTTATCCAATATTTTGGGATAGGAAGGATTTTTTGGGTTCGTTTTAATATCTTGGTTGTACAGCAGTTCTCTACATTTGCATGCATGTGCTTAGCCGTTAGGGCCAGACTGTGCCACTTGGGGGCGGTATGGAGCTGCACGCCCCAAGGGGAGCTCCAGGAGGCACTGTGCTATGGCGGTGGAGGGCATGTTGGCCAAACCTTCCTTTAGAAGGTCACACACTGCTTTCTTTCACAGCTGGCTGGTGTGGAGTGAGGTTATGTCTATGGCCCTTCTCCTCCCTGCCCCTCTATGGCCCTATTTGGAGTGACTAGTGCCTCACAGGGTGCTGGCAGGGAGTAATCCCTGTGTTCAGGAGAGAACCTGCACTGCAGTAGTGTTTGCCTCCTGTTTGTAGGGTGTGTAAAGAGGGAAGGGCTGGGCTGGGATTTTCAAAGGGGCCTAAGGCAATTAGGTGCCAACTGCCATTTGCTTTCAATGGGAGTTGGGCACCTAAATCCCTTATTTCTTTGGAAATCCCATCCAAGGTCCTGGTACTGATTCTCTCCACCCTGACTTCTGTACCCACAAGAAGTCCAAGCACAATATAAAAAATAATTCAAAAATAGTTTTTACGAAGTGTTGAAATTAAGCAAAGGGGAATTTAGTGTGAAGAGCAGGAAAAAATTCATAACCCTGAATTTGATTATGGAATAGTCTCCCAAAGGAACTAGTGGAAGCCTAATTACTTGAGTAATTTAAAACAAGACTAGACAAAGCATTCAATAATACGCGGCAGAGAAAAATCCTGCACTGGCTGGAGATGGAGTAAATGACCTAATAGAGCTTTTCCAGTTCTTGTTTCTATGACTGTATGATTTATTACTGCAAAATAATGTAACTTCAGAGACAAGTTAACAATGGTGGTTAATGATGTTTGGTCTACTTCCTCCCATCTTCATACTGCAGACCCATGTACACCCATATTGTAGTTATGTCATGAAGATTACCGTTTGGTAGAGGAAAGACATGTTCAGAGAAAATAAGAATTCTTAACCTTTTACATAGGAGCATAGGATTACTGTATAAAAACACATTAATTTACCACACCAAATATTTTTCCGAAAAGACAACAGAGGAAATTGGGCGGCGGGGGGGTGGGGAATCATAGGAGAATATTGTTCTAAAAGTGGTATGAGGAAGCTTCTTTGTGGGACCCTGAGGATAAAGTTTCATCAAAATAAACAGAATCCGATACAAGAGAGCTTAAAGAATTTGGGAACTAAAATTCCTGTGATAAAACTAGTTGATACTGCATTGCTGGAAAACTCAAGCTCTAATGTTCAAGCCTATTTTAGGCCACATTAAAATGAAAGGCAGAATATGACAGAATAAAATAAAGCACTTCAATACATTGATGGAATTACTGCTTATAGAACACACTGATTCTTAGAAACAACAGTAGACTTTGGATTATCTGTATTGTGACAGGAACAGGAGTACTTGTGGCACCTCAAAGACTAACAAATTTATTAGAGCATAAGCTTATGCTCAAATTTGTTAGTCTCTAAGGTGCCACAAGTACTCCGTTCTTTTTGTGGATACAGACTAACACGGCTGCTACTCTGAAATCTGAGGCACTATTTAAATACACTAAGGCCCAGATCCACAAAAGGATTAAGAATCATAATGAACAGGATTAAATCATAGTAATACCAAAATCATTGTTTGGGAAATGTCCAGTTTCTGGAAATGGTCCTGTTAGGCTGGTTCTGACAGGGCTTTTTCCATCATTCTAAATGATCTATTCTTTCTGTTAATGTGTGAACCTCAAAAGGTTCAGCTCAGAGAGCGACCTGAAAGAAAACACCGAAAAATCTGTCTCTGCGGATAGTTAAACTCTGAAAAAACTGGGATCAAAATCCAGGACCCATCTCTAGTTCAAGGGTTTAGTTTGGATAAGGCAAACGGCCGTGAAATTCTTATCCATCTTTCTAGAACCCTGATGCTTTATAGATTTTTTTTGTATCACCAGCTCTCTTCAAATACTTGGAGGCCAAGGGCCAATACATTTAATTACTTTCCAAGCTCTCTCCCTTTTGTAGCAACAGTCAAAGACTTTTCCCAATACTCTTCTTCCACATTAATGAGTTTTGGCCTGTGGTGCTGGACACATTCCAGGTACAAATAGTCTAAAACAGTCCATTCTAATATCTGGGTTACCACATGGAAAAGTTACCTCAACCCTTCAGTTATTTCTGCACCATAAATCTCTAATAGAGCTTTAGGCTAGTGAGATCTGCATTCATTAACATCTGAAAATTGGCTGAATATTTTTTCTACCAAATATGCCTTGGGTCTCTACCCCCATTGAGTCATGTTTTAAAACATTTGCAGGGAAAGGACCCAAAAAACAAATGTGATACACAGGCAAACTATTAGGTATGTTCTATGATGGTAAATTTGAATATGCTTTTATTGCAATAGTTAGCTTATTTTTTTAACATTTCTTTTCCACATTGATGAAGATTAACTAGTAGATTAACCCCTATGAGAGGAGGCGTAGTATAATTTTTTTGTAGCGTGATTGTTCACTCTTTCCTTCTATACTGAGAAATTCACTTTTTTTTACTTTTCTCATTTCCAGATTATGTTCTCCCCTTTTATTTCGCTCCTTCTACTAGCTTTTGCTATGTTATTACTGGAATGAATACCATAAATTGCTGAATACAAGCTATTCACTCACTGCAGCCATCACTCTGTACCAGTCCCCAACAGTCACAATTTCCACAGCAAGGGACTTCATAAAATAGAAGGAAAATATCCCCAACCTACTACCATGCCAAGAGTCTGTAGGTCACGGTTCCCTGCAGCCTTGCTAAGATGTTTCAACAGTATTCCTTGCCAAGGACCAGCTACTTGGAGAGCTCCTTCAGCAAAATAAAGCTGTTGGTGGTACAAACAGACAGCTTGGAATGTTGTTGCTCTTATTTCCCAGTTCTCTCATTTTTTTCCCCCATAGTCACCCACCAATGTCATTACAATTCTAACCTTTCTTTAAAGCCGCACTGCACAAAATAATTTGGATAGTCATGCTGTAAGCCCAATTCAAAGCCCAGTAATGTCAGTGGAAGCCTTTCAATTGACTTCAGTGGCTGGATCAGGCACTATCATTTTGATGGATTGCATTTTTACCCCAACACTTCCATTTAGCTTCATCTGGAAAAAATTTTAGTTGAACAATAACTACACCAAATCTGTGGGACACATAAAACCAGTCACAGTAGATGATTAAAGGTATGTTAGTTCAGTAGGGTGATTAGATGTGGTTAGATATCTTGGGTGAAACTAAAAGTTATCTATATTGTGGGTGAGGTAATTCAGGGGTAACTGTTTTTATCAAGATCCAAATTTCTTGGTCAAGGTATAATCAAGATCCAGACTCCAGTGAAACATTTTTTCACACTGCAATAGCAATAATGATAATAAGTAAATAGAAAGATTTTGCAGTGCATTCAAAAGCATCTGGCGGCCTGGATTTGGACTGTGGTTCGCCTACTGACTACCCCTGAGGTAATGTCTTTTATTGGACCAACTTCTGTTGATGAGAGCAAGATTTTGAGCTTACACAGAGCTCTTCTTGAAAAAAGAGCTTGAAAGCTTGTCTCTTTCACCAGCAGAAGTTGGTCCAATAAAAAATACTCTCACCCACCTTGTCGCTCTAATATCCTGGGACCAACACAGCTATAACAACACTGCATATTATCTATACTGTAACAGGCACTGATCATTTCTGCTACGGTTTATATTCCTATATATCAAGGTTAGAAGAGACCATTGTAATCTAGTCTGACCTTCTGTATAACACAGGCCATAGAACTTCCCTCAAATAATTCCTAGAGCATATATTTGAGAAGTATACAATCTCGATTTTTCAGTGATGGAGAATCCACTATCCTAGGTAAATTGTTCTAATGGTTAATTACCCACACTTAAAACTGTATACCTTATTTCCAGTCTGAATTTGCCTAGCTTAAACTTCCTGCTTGTGGACTGTTACATCCTTCTCTACTAGCTTGAACTCTGCTATAGTTAAAGTTGCAAAACAATCTCCTTTAAAAATTGCCTGTAGGTGACCTTTTTTTTGGAAGTATGAGCAAACTCCCTTCAGCTGCTTTTGAATTAGGTGATGGTGACAAATCATCGCTTTTCTTTTTTTAAAAAAAAAAATCCCTATTTTTTCAATTGGGCTACAGCTGAAGTTTGATGTTTTAATGGCTGAATTCTGAAAATTGGCAGGGACATATTCCTCACTGAGGAGGATGTACTTTGCTTGGTTTCAGGAAAAACAGTTTAAAGTAAAAATTACGAGTGATGCAAAAATCACTTGCAAGCATGCTAAGAGGGTATCTGCTAAGACTTTTAGCAGATTCTGATGAAGCCCCACCCTTAATGCTATCACAAATCACATTCTCCCAGCCTGGCCTGACTAAGGTCAGGGGAGAGAGAGACACTATTGCTACCAGCCACGCCTCTGCTAGGATAGTTAGCATGAGGGAAGTGTTGATTGTTTAATGAGAACACCCACAACAAAATCCTCCCCTACCCCCAACACAAACACACACAAAAAAGGACAGATGAAAATTGAAGACATGAAAAGAAATCATAAATCCCACTATATTACAGTCTCTGTAATTTTTCCTGCATTCTGCAAAATTCTAACTTTTCATTTTTTAAAATAAAATTCTCTATAGTTTCAGCTATCATCACAATGTAAACAGACCTGCTGCAATTATCTCTCTCATATATGGGGCAAATATGACAAAACAAGGAAATTAAATGCAAAAACCACATTGATATATTTTTAAGGCTGTCCCACTCAAATCACAAAGTCAGGAAATGCAATAGCTATAATTCTCACAGCAAATTAGCTCGCCCAGATTGCATCTATTTACCATACTTTTTTTTTGGTTAAACGTGTAACTTAATTTTGTCTTGATGGTGCCTTTCTCTGTGTGGGTATAAGGAGACTTCCCTTGCACAGAGGCTGGGCACAATGCTAGAATCCAGTTGTGTAAACAGTGCGCAGGTGTGTAACTTTACGTACATTACCAATCCAACTGGCAACTGGTTGCAGAAGCAGAGCCTAGCCCTTTTATTCAGGGGAAAAGACAGAGATAAGACTGCTCTGGGATAGCACCTGCAGCAGTGACAGTTTCTCAGAAAGATATAGACCAGGAAAGAGAGTGGGGCTAGGGTAGAACTGGCCAATCACCGAGGGATAGGTGCACGCTACACTTCTTTATAGGGTATAGTGGCAGCCAGGGCTGGCTCCAGGCACCAGCTTTCCAAGCAGGTGTCTGAGGCGGCATTCAGAATGGGGCGGCAGTCCGTGTCCCATGGCGGCAATTCGGCGGCGACTGCTTGGGGCGGCCAAATTGGTCGAGCCGCCCCAGGTGGCAGCAGGATTGACAGCCCTTGCAATTTTGTTGCAAGTCTTGCAATATGTACTGTTTTTCTTAATGCCCAAGTTTCTGGAGTCGAGAAACTTAGCTTTCATTTAAAAAAAATTCTAATTCTCGTGGTTGTAGAGACCAGCCTGAAAATGTGAATTAGCTGTGCCCTAAGTAACCAGACACCAAAAAGCCAAATAAACAGTACTCCCAATTGAGTGCTTTTAAAAATCTCACTATTTTTCAGCTAATCTCATGATTTTGGAGGGCTTGACATGCATTTTGAGTGCTTGGGGTTGGCAATACAGTTGCAGTGACTGCAGTCCAGGAACCATCTGCACAACGTGTGAGGGAGCTCCTCCCTTCACCAAGAGAAAACATCTTAAATGCCACAATTCATCCCTTACTCTTTCTTCATGTAATGTCATAAAATACTACATACTATGGGGGAAGTGTAATGCGGATGAGTTAATGTTGGTATGAGAACTTTAAACTTTTGTCTTCCATAGGTTTTTGTTGTTTTAATTGCATGACCTTAATGTTACATTAACATAGTCATTTGAATGTACTTAGATTTGAAAGCTGGAAAAGTGTGTCAGTTATATTGTGGGGGCGTTGGAAAGAGAGGAGTTGGAGCAGAATTATCTAAGTGATGTTTTCTTGGTGTAACCAAGGCCAATAAAGTATTTCTCCAAGTGTTATACAGTGATTAAACTTTCCAACAATACAGACTGGATCTGTCCTCACTTAGAGTGTGACCACATTTCTGGAGTTTCCAAGGGATTTTAAGCGAACATTGGAAATAGAAATCCCTCTTCCACCTCTTTCATCATTTCCTAAATAAGACGAATGTTTCCTAGTTTCTTTCACTGCACTTAATTTAGGAGTATGACAAGCCCACTTACTTTATAGCTAGCCAATCTGAAATATACCAGCCCTAACATTTACTCAGATACCAGATAAGACACATTACTCAATGTTTGAAAAAGGAAAAAGATGTCAGATTTATTTCAGCAGCCTATTTAAAGCTAAATAATTAAGACTACACTACATAACAGTGCTTTATATTCAGCAACACATTGCCTGCATTTCATAGGAAGACCCCAGTCCAACAACTGATAGCTTGCAGGTGGACTGATGCTGCTACAGAGAGCTCTGACTTTTGTTTTCGATAATCTGTGATAGCAGAGAAATGCTATTTGCATACTGAAACATGTGAATCAGATATTAGTACATAAAATAAGTACTCAGAGTGTTAGAAAAAGAGAAGGGCTGAAATCCTGGCCCCATCAAACTCAATGAAAGTTTTGCCATTGACTTCAGTGGAGCCAGGATTTCACCCAAGATCTCCAAGTGCTGATTATATCTTCAACATGGGTTTTCTTTACAGGTTGCTGGATTAGTACAGTATTTCTTTGCCCTCTACTTTTATGATATCAGACTCTCCAGTTCTCACATTCTTTATATGTGTGTATATATATATATTTCCCAGTTTCAGATTTATAATTTATATTACAGCACCCAAGCATGCACCAAAAAGTGTGCTATTCTATGCAAGGTGTTGGCTTGTTGGACTAGATGCAGGAATCACTGGATGAATTCTATGTCCTGTGTTCTACAGGGGGGTCAGACTAGATGATGACAATGATCCCTACTTGCTTTAAAATCTAGGAATCTATAAATGTGATAAATCCTCACATTACAGATAAGATGACTAGTTGCATGCCTCAAAGAATTTCCCTTGTAATTTCAGACATTATACAATGGATGGAACATTAACATTGGGTTGGGAGCGGGTATAAGGACTAGAGCTTTCAGAAAGTTGGACTTTCTGTTCTACGGAAAATTCAGAATTTCTTAAAATAAATTTGTTCCATTTCAGAATGAAAAGCACGCACTTTGAAATTTCCTGTGGAAGGGAAATTTGAAAAAAAAATTGTTTAGGAACTTGTAATTGACCCTGAGACTCCATGCTCAGAGGCTCCCATCTCAGCCAGAGCTCCCAGGACTTCCAGCTCTGCAGCTGTGAGAACACTCAGAGTTTCCAGGCTCCTGGCTCTGTGGTAGACCTTGGGGCTGTCTGTATGCCAGGACAGCTCTGGAGCTGCTGATTGTGGAAGCCCTGGCGTCCCCAACACCAAGGCAGTCCTCATGGCTGTGCTGCCCTGGAGCCACGGACCCTGGAAGATGTGGCGTCCCTAGCAGTCTACCAGGTCAAACTGTCAGAGCATCAGGCAGGTTTTTCAGTAAAAACCTGCCAGTGATTCACTGGAAGCTTTATGAAACAGATACCTTGCCACAAAATATTTAGGTTTAATTGGATGAGCATTTTCTGATAACGTGTTTTGTTGTAAAATTAACTAACTCTAACATGGACAGGATTTGCAGCACTAAGGTTAGGTAGCTACAGTTTCAATAGCAGTTACAGTTGAATTGGTCTTAATATGTAGCCACATGGATTGTGTAGTACAGTAATTCAGTCTCTCTTCCACATGACTAATGTGGAGTATCCAGACACAGCAATGACCCTATAAATAGGAAGGTTACAAACATCATGGGCTTCTTCTACTGGGTTGGAATCCCAAACTGAAAAACTCCTATATTATATTGCACTTCTTTTTTAATCAATCGTTCTAACCACAAAACATCAAGATGGAAGTCGTTGAGGTTAAAATAGCCATTGGTCTTGATCCTACAAACCTTACACATTTTCTAAACTTTACAACCATGAGCCATTCCATTGAATTCAATGGGACTATTTACATCAGTAAAGTTTAGCACAAGTGTAAGTGTTTGCAGGTTTGGGGCATTGACTAATAGTGAACAATGATCAATTACAACACATGGTAAATTGGGCATGACACACCACAACATCAACAGACTATCACCTTTAAAAAAAAATGCTATCTGAGTTGTGCTGAATACCTTCACTATTATGGATCCATGTACAAATATAATGTGAATGGGGTAATCCTCTCATATCTACGTTAATTGCAATAGAAGCAGTGGGTTAGGGCAAATGATGCTACTTTATAGCAATGTTTAGAAATGCTTCATTTTAAAATACAAAATTACATGCACATAAGGAAGCACTTTTATATTGTTTTTGTGTCCAAACGGAAGATGTGATATTGTAAAACAATCAGGAGCTTGGCATCTGGATTTGCTGTGCTGCATTTCTGGAATTTCCATTTTAAATTTCTAGAAATAAATATCCTCTCCCTCTCTTTCAAATCCCTCCTCAACACCTACCTTTTTCCATAGAAACAACTGTTCCACAACTCTTTGCACATAAGACTCCAGCAGGGTGGTGGTAGTGGGCAAAGAAATGTGCAGCACACATAATGTGTGACACTTGGAAAGTTTATATTTTAAAAAATGTACCTATAGCTCTTTGTAAGCAATCATTACTTTTTTTAAATTTTCCATTCAGATCTTTCGGTGTCCCTGCTCAGATTAAAGCACATTCTCTCCTCCCTTCAAAGACAGAGACATCAAATTAAATTTCAAAAAGGACACATTCATTCATTCCAAATGAAATAATTTTTCTAGGTCCAACATTATTGTAATGTTTTAAATCTAGCACTAAAAATGCAGACTCTGGTAGCTATTGTTTTCATCACTGATAATCATGGGGTAATCCCAGACTAGATATTGTACCTACAACCACATGATGTACCTATGTTTACTCTCAAACTACAAAGGCAGGCTTCTGGTCTTCAGAAGAAAACTAATTTTCTGAAATGTAGCATATAAGGGTACAGTTAGACCCCACTCTCCTTGGCAGCCTGCAGAAACAACTGGACCCAAACATAAAGATATATGCTGGAATAATAGACACAATACAGGAAAAGTGGGCAATGAGCAATCTTTAGGTAAAGAAATGAAAGCTTGACAAGACAAAGCAAACTTATGAATATATATTATAGGTGCAGCTGGTACCACTGCCTTAGTTAGGGCTGACACTTCACTATAAGACCCTGTTTACAGTTGCTCATAACTTTGCCAAAGTTTAGCTTTTTGTACTGAAATTTGCCAAGCTGGGTGTCTGTCTCACACTTTTTTTGTGTGTGTCTGTGTTGTTTTTTGGGGGGGGGGAGGGGTGGAGTGCAGGAAGATTTTAGCTAAAATGCCTCAGTGATTTCCAAGAATGCGTTTAGAGAAACTCTAACAAGTTTTGTCCAGGTTAAAAAATTCTTACAACAAATTTGTTGAGAAGCTGTAGTGCCCCCGTGCTTTGGAGGAAGGGCTTGAAATTTGGCAGTCACTCTGGTGTCATGTCAGGGATGTGTCTTTTGTTATTCCTGTGACAATTCATGGAAATGTGGCCACATTATGAGAGTCTGAAAAATCTGTGTGCACATGCTCAGTAGAGACATGTTAAAGTTTGGCAGCTAAATTCTCCAAAGATTTCATTTGTAGCGAGCCTACTCCATCCCCTCAGAACTCCTGCCTGTGACTGTTTTGCACATGGTCCACTCCCACAAAGCAACTGAACATGCTCTATTCCAGGGCTGCACAGACTGACCAGGCTTTCCTAGCAGTTGGTCATCCCAATCACCAGTAGCCACTGTAGTACCAGGCACAGGGACTGAGAGCAGGGAGGCTGTTTCACCTGAGCTCTTAATAGTCACCCAGCTGGACCCCAAGCAGTAGGAAGGAAGAGGAGGAAGCAACCAGATTACAGCAGAGGGGTGAGTAGTAGAAGAAGAAGAAAAGAGGGGGCCCAGGGACTTGAGCCAAGCCTAAGAATCTACGTTCCTCTACTGTCCACAAATAGTTTTGAAACGCACTGGTAAGATATGTGTCTCATACCCTTCTATGGTTGTGCCTCATAAGAGATAACAGCCTACTACTCCTACTAGTAGTAGTTCTGTTAGCCCAAGTGGTAGAGGTCTGTACTATGGATCTAAAGATCTGAGCCTTGCTAATTGGGGGGGTCAATGTGGTTCCCCATGATGATGTTTCTGGGTTTTTTAGTTTGTTTTTTAAAAAATTAGGCAACTACATCCAAAACACTATGATTTAAAGGACATTAAGATTACAAATTCAAGCGCTCAAATTTTGGGAAACGCCAGAATTAAGGTAACCCACGCTTAACTCCACCTCTGTTTATGTATCCATTATGATACAGTCTTTAATTATATGATCCACAAATTTTTTTTCCACTGGATGCTTTTCCAGGGAACCCCCAATTAACAGGAATTCTACATACATTTGCATTGGAGTCATATTTATACAGGCTTTGGATATGAGCAGGGGGATCTGTGCTAATATATTTTTAGAGCTGTCTGGAGGACAATGATTCCATTTTGAGGCAACATTCGGTGTCAAAATGTTCATTTTCAGATGAGCCTTTTGATTTAGGAAGTTTTTAGTAAGTAAGTGACTCATGTGCTGTAGCCTGGTACTTAGGGAACTGGCCTGGCATGTGGGAACCAAGGGTCAAGTTTCTATGCTGGCTCACTCAGAGCAGAGTTTGTCATGCCAGATCACCTGGAAGTTTTTGTTGAAACTGATATGTCTCCACTAAAAGTTTCCGCTTTGTTGAAATGAACTAGCTCTATTCTTTATGCATTGTAGTCCCTGGAAAGAACAGTGGGTGTTTTGTAGAATAAACAAATTTCATTTTGGTTTTTAAATAATTATTTTGTAACAATTTCAAGTTATTTTAGGTGCTTTTTAAAATATCCCTTTGGATATTCCTTTGGTGTTCAATAGTACTGAAACACTTATAACAAATTAATGAGCCTTCATGCTGTTAAATATGAATTCTCTGTAATAAAAGTTGTTGTGTCCCATTTTGTGACCAAGAGACAATCTGGTTTTCTAAGGAAACAATTTTCTCTTTGACCGGATGTTCCGCCTCTTCAATGTTTAGAGTAAATACAGTGCCAAAACTTACATCAGAGGCATCTGTTTGCATTAGGAAACTTTTGGTAAAATATAAATGGGCCAACACAGTCTTGTTCAACAGAGCCATGTCAAGCTGATGAAGGCAATTTAGAATGCTTGAGACAGTATAATTTCATGGTTGTGTGATATAGTAGGGCCAGGGAGCAGTGGGAGAGTGCTAAAGGGAAATATATAAGCTCAAGGCTAATTAAGGCATGGTTCCCTGTAGACTAGGGAAGGTGGCTGCAGGTTAATTGGGGCACCTGCAGTCAATTAAGGCCCTGTTAGGAACCTAATAAACCCCCCTGCATCAGGCAGACAGAGGAAGGACTGGAGCTTGGAGGTGTGTTGAGAGATTTGGAAGACCTGAGAATTGGAGTAAGGGAGACTCCATCCCCCCAGCATCTAAGGACCGAGGGTAACCCCACCTAAGGGCGATGAGGGTAAGAAACCCACAGGGGTTGAGAGGGGCTGGGACTCAGAGCAAGGAGCAAACCCAGACCCCTCCCCTGCTTCCCTCCTCTACCACCTTCCCGGGCTAGTAGCGGGGCCCTCTGCACCCAGGAGCAGGGGCAAAGGGTGGCATCTTAGCTCCCTGCCAAGAAAAGCACAGGACCCACCAGACTAAAATTGGCCATCTTGCCACAGTTGTTACTCTTGATTTTGGGTTGAAATTAGCATGGATAGTAGTTTCTTGCTTTAAGGGTAGTATAATTGTTTTCTGAGGTAGGTATTCATCACACAACTTACTTGTGCTTACCTGCCATTTGTATCACCTTTTATCAGATATTCTAAGTCTTCTGTTACAGTAGACTCCCTTTAGCTAGACTAATAATCATCTTCTACATTGTGGAAACTTTCTGGTAGAAATACTGGACATGGCTGAGAGAGAGACAACTGTAGATTAGCTTATATTATATGGAAATTTTCACACACACAAAACTTCATTAAGATGCATTTAAGTTACTTATATATTATCAGCCTTAAGGCCAAAGAAACCTCTCTTGGCTGTTGTAGTTTTAAAAACCAACAACAAAATAAGGCATTTAATCTCAGAAAAATAAGAGTTTAGGTTAAACTTTAAAGAAATCTAAACATTTGAAAGTTGGAAATGCACAGTTAAAACACCCAAACAACCTAGACCCTGCCCCTGTAGTGACACTAATCTCCACATTTTCTTTTATTTTGTTTTCCTATTTTCCTATCCTGATCCTGAATACCCTTACTCATACAAATAATGGTTTGCAGAATCAGCTTCCTACTTTGTCAGATATGCTGTATTTGGACTAAGTACATTTACTGAGGGGTTTTTAAGAAGTTACTGACTGTGGCTCAAATTCTGAGTTAATCTCAGCACAGTTCAAGGGTAGGGAGCAAGTTTTGCATTCCACGGATTCTGGAGATTCCCTTTGTGGCTTCCAAGTTTTGGAGCTGGCTGGCAATCATTCTGGTCCCAGTGTAAGCTAGAACAATTTACACTACATTGTAATGGCCTCCAAGTAGCTGAGAACAGGCAGAGTGCAGAGGTGTTTGGCCATATTCCTCTCTCCCAGCTATGCAGGTAATCTGTAGGATTGGAGAAATCAGTATGGATCAACACATTTCAGATATCTTTGGAATCTAAATAATGGTGCTTCTGCACAGATATTAAGATCTGATCTGGTGTGGTAGTTAGGCCTTAGCAACTTATCCCACTTGAGCCAAATAACTTCCCCCGTGGCAAAGATCCATCTTTCATTCCTGATGTTTTTTATCTTCATATCCAGGGTTTTTTAAAACTTTTTTATTGGACTATGTAAAGATCTTTTTCTCTAAAGGAGAAACATCTTTGTCTACCAGATTCATCTGCCGTATCTTTTATAACTTGCAAGTTAGCCATTTATAATACAGCCTATAAAAATATTTCTTAGCACTAATTCGGATTCATTACTTTTATCACTTACTTCAGGTATACTGTACCCAATTTTTCACCATAAATGCAGGATTTGTCAGTGTACACCTAGAAGTACAAATTGAACAAGATTTTTTTAATAACAAATATCTGCTAAGGGTTTCACAATACCACTTTACATTTTCAAGTAAGAGTTATATGAAAACTGAACAGTGTATATTTGTGGGGATTGCAAAAATTCTCTATTTATTCAGAAAGGCTTTGAGAAGAAGTAAGTTATTAAATCAGCTTACTTACTGTGGCGTTTACTAGTATGGTGGTGTTAAAAAAATCACTATTAACATTGAAGGATGTATGATATTTCCTGACTCAGGCCAATTTTCAGGCAATGCTGGTTGGTTTTTCAAGAGTAATAATTCTATGACAGGCTCTGGTCTTACTTTACAAAGCAGAATTTTTTCATTTTTCTTACTTACATGTGTAATCTGGGAGGTTATCATAATTACTATTTGAAATGACTAAGGCTATGGAGAAAATTGAGATGTCTTACACTAAATTCTGGAAAAAGGCTTAGAAAATATTTCTCCTGGATCCCCATTCTCTGATTCCATTCACTGCCCTCTTTCTGTGGTTTTCCATGCAGGAGTTATTACATGAACAGGATACATTTTCAGCCAATCACAGTTCTATGCTCAAAGTTCCAGAGCTTCTCTGAAGAGCCAAAGATGGTCTCATGAGAACATTAGAAGCTGTTTCCTTCTAGTTCTTGTAAATGTATTTTTAGTTAAATAAAGATTAAAACACTATTTTTTTCCCATCATTTCTTTTGTATTCCACTTGGCGCTGTGAAAATGTATTCCAGACAAGTATCGTTGTTTTAGGTTATTTTAGAAGGAAGTCCTGTTTTAGGTCCAGTAACTGAAGTGAGACCCATCGGAGCACTGCAAACTTTATGCTTCTAATTTTCTGATTTATGTTCTCATTCTGTTGCTGACTCACCCTCTTTCCAGTGTGAAATTTGCAACGTTTAGTCTCTCTCTCTCTCTGGGTTTCCTGAAGTCCCTATCATTGTACTATCTAAGCACCGTTTCAACAACAGGAACAATAAAATCAGAACTTATACACTAAAACTTTTATAGCACCTCTCAAGGATCTCAAAGCACTTTACAAATATTAAGCCTCAAAACATCCATATGTAGTAGCTACATATTAGTAAATTGTCTTTTCACAGATGGAGAAACTGAGGGTATGTCTACACTATGAAATTAAGTCGAATTTATTTAAGTCAACATTTAGCCTCTGATTTTACAAAGTAGATGCTGCATGACCCCACTACGCACATTCCATCAGCGGAGCGCATCCTCACTACCATGGCTAGCATCGACCCACGGGGTGATGCACTGTGAGCAGCTATCCCACAGTTCCTGCTGCCCATTGGAATTCTGGGTTAGGCTCCCAATGCCTGATGGGACAAAAACATTTTTGTGGATTGTTTTGGATACATGTTGTCAGCCTCCCATGATGCACTTGCCTCCTCCCTCCCTCCATCCTTGAAAGCAACGGCAAACAATCATTTTCATGCCTAAGCCTGGGTTACTCATGCAGACGCCATAGCACAGCAAACATGGACCCACTCAGCTGTGCACTGTTGTCAGCATCGCAAACACCTCACGCATTGTCCTGCGGTATTTGCAGAACCTAGCCAGGAGCCGCTGTGAGGAAGAATGTGATGCCACGCAAATAGCCATGCTGGAAGTCATGGAATAGAGCAATTCGCACATGCTGGCTGTGGCAGCTGGGCTTGTTAACATGATGGAATGCCTCTTCTGGGCCTGGGAAACAAGCACAGACTGGTGGGACTGCATCGTTATGCAGGTATGGGATGAGGAGCAGTGCCTGCATAACTTTTGAATGCATAAGGCCACTTTCATGGAACTTTGTGAATTGCTTTTCCCAGCTCTGAAGCGCAGAAATACCAAAATGAGACCACGTCTGACAGCTGAGAAGTGAATGGCAATAGCCCTATGGAAGCTTGCAACGCCAGATTGCTACTGGTTAGTCAGGAATCAGTTTGGTGTGGGTAAATCTACCGTGGGGGCTGCTGTGGTCCAAGTAGCCAGGACAATCAATTCACTTCTGCTAAGAAGGGTAGTGATTCTGGGAAACATGCAGGACATAGTGGATGGCTTTGCCACGATGCGGTTCCCTAACCGTGGTGAGGCAATAGATGGAACGCACATCCCTATCTTGGCACCAGACCACCTTGCCAAAGAGTACATAAGCTGTAAGGGATACTTCTCACTAGTGTTGCGAGCGCTAGTGGATCACAGGGGCCATTCTATGATTTCACCAACATCAACATGGGATGGTTGGGAAAGGTAAATGACGCATGCATTTTTAGGAACTCTGGTCTTTTCAGAAAGCTGCAAGAAGGAACTTTCTTCCCAGACTGGAAAATTATCATTGGTGACGTTGAAATGACAATAGTTATCCTTGGAGACCCAGCCTACCCCTTGCTCCCATGGCTCATGAAGCTGTACACAGGCAGCCTGGACAGCAGTAAGGACCAGTTGAGCCATAGGCTGAGCAAGTGCAGAATGGTGGTAGAATGTGCCTTTGGACGTTTAAAGGGATGCTGGCGCAGTTTAGTCACTAGGTTAGACCTCAGCAAAAGCAATATTCCCATTGTTGCTGCTTGTTCTGTGCTTCATAATATCTGTGAAAGTAAGGGGGAAAAGTTTCTGGTGGGGTGGGAGGTTGAGGCAGATCACCTGGCTGCCAGTTATGAGCAGCCAGACACCTGGGCAATAAGAAGAGCACACTGAGGCGCACTGGGTCTCGGAGAGGCTTTGAAAACCAGTTTTGTGAATGACCCAACACTGATGTGACAGTTCTGTGTGGTGTTCCTTACCAAGCTGACTCCTCTTTTTTGCATGTACTTCCCTGTAGACTAAACCCCCACCAGCCCCAGTGTGTACAGTGAATAAAGAGCCTCTTGTCCTCAATCCATGAATTTTTATTATACTAATAAACACACTGAACAGAGACAGCAATGAATAGCAAAGATAACTCAGGTCTAAGGGCCTGATAACACAGGGAGGGAGGGGCAAAGACACGTAGCTTATTACAATTGCACTGTCTAGCAGTCAGAGCTGTGTGAATGAGAGCCTTCTGCTCCATGAACCATCCCCTGGAGTTGAGTTCAAGGGATAATGGAGCTTTCTCCCGCCACCACATTCTAAGGTGCCTGGGAGAGGAGGATATGAAACTCGGTGGGGAGGGCAGCTGGTTCATCATTGGGTGCAGCAGGACTCTAAGGTCTAGGTGCCTTTCCTGAACCTGAGCCAGATGCCTCAACATGTCTGTTCACTTCCCCATAAGCTGCAACATCTCCTCTTGCATGTTATGCTCTTGTTCCCTGCATGCTTTCCTGCCCTCTTGGTTGGTGTGCATGCTCTCCGACAGTGTACGCCTCCATGCATTCAGCTGGGCCCTGTCAGTCTCAGAGGAACGCATCACATCACAGAACATGTCTTCCCTTGTCTGCTTTTTTTCGCCGTCTAGTCTGGGAAAGCCTTTGTGCTGGTGTGGAGGAAGCACCCACAGACAAGGTTTCAGCTGCAAGGAAAAAAAAACAATCCACAAGGGTAGCCTTATAGAAAATACAATGTTGAAAACAGACGGTTAGGTCCTGCAATGAATGAAACACTTCACAGCAGTAAATACATTCCCTGAGGTTCACAGCCACATTTTGTCTTTTAAAAGAAGAGCCTACCAGAAAGGTACAACGCATGGCAGAGCGCTGGGCAGCAGACTTCGGCTTGCAGGCAGGCATGGTAAGCACACAAAGGGTAGCAGGTGTCAGGGCACACCTAGGGACATTTTTTGGTGGGGAAACTCTTGGTACATAAACAGGCTTTTCCGGGAAGCACCCTTTGCATAGCTGGACTGGCAGCCACTGTATCCCAATTGTTTACCTCAGATTAAACATTACCCACAATTGCATTTAACCCCTGTAGTGTGAGTACAAGTGTGCACTCACCAAAGGTGCCTTCCCCGCCATCATGGTCCCGCAACAATAGGTCCTGGGTGGGGATTGGCTCCAGAGTTAGGAAAAGGTCCTGGCCATCGGGGAGAATGGATCCTCCGTTTGCCTGCTGCACATTCTCCTCCTCTTCCTCATCAACAATGTCCTCCTTGTTATTGCCTTAGGCCGCCTGGGGCCCCTCGGAGGTATCCACGGAGAGTATTGGAGTACTGGTGGGGTCCCTGCCTAGAACCGCATACAGCTGCTCATAGAAGCAGCATGTCTGTGGCTCAGAACCAGAGCGACTGTTTGCCTCCCTTGTCTTCTGGTATGCTTGCCAAAGCGCCTTTATTTTCACACCGCACTGTTGTGTGTCCCTGGTATAGCCTTGTCTCCCTTGCCCTGTGCGATTTTGGCGCAGAGGTCAGCATTTCTTCCGCAGGTTCGGAGCTCTGCCTGCATAGACTCTTCTCCCCACACAGCAATCGGATCCAGCGTCTCCTGTATGCTCCGTGCTGGAGTGTATTTGCAGCCCTGGGCAGGCATGGTCAGCTGTGCTGGTGAACTCTTCACACTCATCAAACAGGAAATGAAATCTAAAAGTTCCTGGGGCTTTTCCTGTGTATCTGGCTGAAGTGCAGTGGAGTTGAAAGTGCTGTCCAGAGTGGTCACACTGGAGCACTCTGGGACACCGCCCAGAGGCCAATCCCGTCAAATTACACACTGTTGTGTCTACGCTACCCCTAATTCGACCCAGGAAGATTGACTCTAGCACTGTGCCTCTCACCAAGGTGGAGTACAGGCATCGATTTTACAAGTCCTTTAGGTCTGCGGAAAGGGCTCAGTAGTGTAGAGACACACATTAGAAATTCGACCTAATGTGGTGCATGTCTACCTAACGCAGTAGGATAGACCAGGCCTGAGAGACAGAACTGTTAAGTCACTTGCCCAGGGAGCAAGGTTGTAGAGCAAGTCACCAGCAGTACTAGGAGTGTGGAACCAGGAATATTATAGGCAGGGCTGGTGACACTTCCCCCTATAAAACCCTGTTTATGGTGGCACATAACTTTGCCAAACCATAACTGTTTGGGCTGAAATTTTACATGCCAGGTGCCTGCCTTATGCTATTTTTTGTTTTGTTTTAATTCCACCCAAATTTGTTCAGCCATTTTTGAGAATGAGAGCAGCCTTTACAAAGCTGTTGCCACTCCTGACAGAGCACTCAGGATCAGCCTTGCTTCCTGATGCAGCATGCAGCTCCATCATCTCTTTCCTGGGCTACCAGTGTCCTTTCAAACTGTTCTATGATTGGTACCATGCCCTGCACCTGTGGCTCTACTCCTAGCTCTGGTTCAGTGTTGGGCCAGTAGACCCCAGCACACATCCCAAATTTATAAACTTTTGGAAAATCACAGATCATATGTGCTCAATTTTAGCAGCTAAAATCTCTGAGGATTCCATCCTCAGTGAGCTTGCTCGAGTCTCTGACCACCCCTAGTGCTGACTAGACCATGCATCCCCATCCCCACACAGCAACTGAGTATGAGCCATCTCCTCACAGCTCCTATGAGTGACTGGACTGAGGCAGGGAGCCTGTCTCTCCCATGGTCTCTGTGACCCTCGTTCTGTCCTCCAGACAGGAGAGAGGAGGAAGCTTCCCAAACCAAATGCAGGGCGGACAAAAGCTGGACCTGGGGGAAGGAAGGGGATAGATTAGGACAAGGAGTCTGGTGAGACTGGGAGTGGTGGGGGAGAGAGGAACTGCAACTGGGGGTTGGAGGGAGGGGACTGGGAGTGGCTTGGTAAGGGGACTGGGAGTTGGTGGGGTGTGTGTGACCGACATGGCAATTTTCTGCAATAGCCTTGAAAAACCTTATTGAATAAAGTTTAAGTATTGTTGGGGTCCATTGTACTAAATGCAGAGGTTATATATTATTGTGGGCCAGGATTGTATGTGACCTTTCTAGATGGGGAGATGTAATGTGAGCCTTGGGAAATGTTATGAACTTCAAAAAGACTGTACTGAACAATGCGCCAGACAAGAATGGCCTTTTGGGACAAACAGAGTCAAGTGGCCTGCCTGGTGAATCTCTAGGGGGAGGTTAATGCAAATCCCACACCTCCAGTTACATCCACCTCACCTCCCACAGCCTTTTGAAACTATGCTTCGAGGAGATGACCATTCTCTACTGACTGCCGCTCCCAGACTCTCAAAATCAAAGGTCCAAGCAATATAAAGGAAAGACTCAACTATTCATGGGTGTGCTAGTTCTGAGCTAAGGCAGTTATGAACTTGCAACCACAGATATACCCCTTGGTGGGGTCTGAAGGACTGACTCCTGCCAGAACTCTCATTGGAGCTGGGGGTGATCCCTGGTAAGCTTTTGAGCATGCATGTACATTTCTTTATTGTTTGTAATGTGTTTTCTATGTAATGCTGTCACCTTAAGAATAAATGTGCTTACTTAGAAAGAGCTGTGTGACTGCTGGGAATTCACACTGTCATAGACCCCACACATGTTGCTACCACATATGCCACAATTCAGGGCAACTGCACCTACATTCCCCCTGTGTGGTTCCTTGAGAACACACTAGGCTCTTGGCTCTTCAGCCATCATTCTCTTGGGTAGAGCCCTGTGTCTCTCTCCCTCCATACCAGGATTTTTCCAGGCTACACAGTTCCCTGCCTATACTGTGATATCCCCAGCAAGCCAGACTACCTAAAGAGGCCAGTGCCTGTGCTTTGCTTTCTCTTTGAAGGCTATGAACAGCTGTGTCCAGTTTTGGGCACCACACTTTAAGAAAGATGGACAAATTGGAGAGAGTACAGAGGACAGCAACAAAATGATAAAAGGTTTAGAGAACCTGATCCATGAGGAAATGTTACAAAAATTGCATGTTTAGTCCTGAGAAAAGAAGACTGAGGGGGGACCCTGATAACAAAAACATTCAGATCAGAGCAAATGTATATAAAAGACTGTTCCAAAGCCCACTGAAATCAATGGAAAGACTCAAATTACTTCAAAGGGCTTTGGGATCATGCCCTAGCTGCTTTGTTACTTTTAGTGCAATGCATTTGTTTGTACCAAACAATCCAGTTAAAGTATTTCCTGTGACTCACTGAAAAGTAAACAAGTGTTTTAATGCAATCACCAAGGTTCCTTTTATGGCAGCAATCTAATACCAGTCCAATGTACAGGCAGTGTGAAGTGGGCTTTAGCCCACAAAAGCTTATGCTCAAATAAATTTGTTAGTCTCTAAGGTGCCACAAGTACTCCTCGTTCTTTCTGCAGAGCAGTAAAATATTGTAAGCCAGTGATATGTTAATAAGGGAATGATAATTAAAACACCACTAGCAAGAAAGCAATCCCTGGGGATTGGTCAATGTAAAAGGAGAGTTCGATTAAAGATCTTTTAACTTGCAGTATGAATTGATTTGTGAAACTCTGCTCTTTACCATTAGCTACATAATTTAATTACTGAGCTCCTGCATTTATTTTATTTTGCCATAGAAAATATTATTTAGTGTGGTAATTTATAGATGAGTAAATGCACTGAAATATAATTAATTACCATAGTAACTTTACTATCTATTATTGAAAATAGAATCTTTTGGAGACAAAAGTACTCACATCCACATTTCATAAACTTTAGTAAAAGTGTAAAGAACATAGGGAAAGAAAACATATAAAATCCCAAATAAAGAAAAATAAAAAGGGAGCCAAGACTAGTGTTGTTTTCTCTTGCTAACTAAAATTTAAAACAGATTGAAATTATTTTCTATTGCAATGTAGTCGTTACACACAAGTAACTACACAACGTGTCAGCTTACTTGTGTCTCCTATTATATACTTTAAAACCAGTACTATCCAGTGTCATCTAAGCCAGGTTGTGTTTTGTACTGGGAACAACAGAATTGTCTTTTGCCTAAACAATAGCAGTTCACCTGGGGATCTTAAAATGTAGGAGGATTTTAAATCAACTGAAAGCTCTTCCTCTGCTTGCTAATTCAAGTGAAACATGATCCATTCTAAAAACCTAGAATAACGTCAAGGTCATTGCCAAGAGGTTGGATAAGCAATAAAAAGGGACACAGGAACAGGCTAATGGTATAAGGACATTAAAAATTAAAAAGGAGCTATTGATTTAAAGGTGCTATCTCACAGGCTAAGTAGCACTAACTATTGACCCAATGGTGGATGGTATATTTCTGACAATGTGTGCACCAACCTATTAGTGTTTATCAGGCCTTTCCAGTTGCCTTGTAAATGCTACCTATTCTGCATTTTATCTGGACAGTTTGCATGTAGTTTTTAAAAACATAATAAATAAAGAAAATGGGCATTCCAACCTTTTCACAACTCATTACAAACACTAATTTGAGCTTCTATATTTAGAAAAATATTAGGAAAGATAATAAATAACAGAGATTATTTTAGGGACGTTGCAGGCCTCATGAAAAGGTTTCACACTGTGGCACAAATCTCTCCGAGTACTAAGCTCATGTATCTTGACTGAACATTTGGGATCTCTGCTGATAGAGCAGGGGAATCCTCCCTGGAAGATGGAATATCCTTTTCATTATGCATGGAGGTTGGGGCTGCAGAGATACGACCAGAGAAATGGTGAATGCTCTGGCCTGGTCTCTTCCCAAGGCATCACCAGCCCTGTCCCCAAACAACCCTTGTGCTTCTACAGAGTTGGCCTATGTACTGTACACAGGGTGCATATCTCTTGTCTGGTCCTGTAAAATCTTGCTCTCATCTTGTGCAAGAGAACTACACTGCCAGGAATATTTCCACATGACCAGAGGAGGGGTAGGATTTGTTCCTAGGTGTTCAAATTTTAAATGTAGGCATTACCTACAATGTGGGTCTCTGAAACGTGCAACTATTCCATAGGTGCGACCCCCACTGTATACTTGCCATTAAATCTCCAGGCACCCGCCTTGTGGTAGTTACCGTAAGGAGAATGTTACATGCTTGAAGTGCATGCTGCCACTGGACCTGCTACCTTGTGAGCCCCAGTTCCTGCCCTGTCTCCCACCTTGCTCTGAGGAGGGAGCAAATTACTTTACTCTCTTTTGGAGTGCAACATACTCCCCCTGTACACTAGGGGCAGCCACTTCAACTTCTCCCTGCCAACTTGCTCATAGGGGGAATATTGTGTAAGCAACCATTGGCTACCCCTTTGTGTCTAGAGCCCCCATCATGCGCCCCTCATGTGGCCTTGCAAAGAAAGTAGTTATGGGGCCTTAGACCCTGGCACAGGCAAGGAGTGGCTAGGGAAAATCTAGACCACTACATTTATGCTTGGGGAGAACCAAACACCAACAGAAACTGATGATGGATTGAGCAAACTCAAATCAAGGAGTATCTCTGAAAAATTTTGTTTTATTTACCACTGTGTAAATCCAGAGTATCTTCATCAGTTTCAGTAGAGCTCCTCCAAATTATACCAGTGAAGTGAGACAGAAAACCAGCCCAGCTGTTCAACGGAACATTATTACATTGCAAAGCTGTTCTCAGCACCCAGAAGAACACTTTTTATTTGTATTAAAATGAATGCTTAGATTATAGGGAATCTGTGAAGGGTTGTTTTTTTTTTTGTAATGTCCTCTTGGAATGGGTAGGGGAGCCCTGGACCACCCTCTCCACCAGGCTCCAGTCCAGGGATGGGCAGCTCCAATCAGCACCTTCGGGTGCTAATCAGCCGCCAGTGGGATCATTTCCAACCCCAGCCTCCTTTAGCTTCCCAGAGTAAATCACTTCACTCTAGACTCTGACCTGCACACGTAGTCACCGGCCTCTCCTTGGAATGTTTGTACAGGTCTGTGCTGTCAGGTCCCAGGCAATGAGGTTCTGGGCAGTGCTTTCCCCATGCAGCAGTCATCTGTTGCCTTCTGCTGCCCACCTTCCCCAAACTGCTCTGCACTCCTTTGTAAAGCCCTGCCTCCAGCTTGTGCAGGCTTTGCAGTGGGTCCAGACAGGACTGCCTAAGCCCAGAGCTGTTCCTTGCTCTCCAGTGTGAGGTTTGTATACACCATGAAAGGCTCAAAAAAGATTACATTGTAACCTTGTGACCAACAAATCCTGGGATTAGGGGTACAGTTACGTCAGTGATCATGTGGCTAGGATTACCTGAAATTTATGGTACAATATGATTGGACCTGGAGGACATTCAGATAAAGATTGATGCTACCTACTGTCTTTCCTGCCCCTCCCCCCCCCCCCCCCCCCCCCGTTCAGTAGCTTTTGGGTACAGTTCACTCTATATCTGAGGTTAGATTGAAGTGTGTGGTGGTGCTTCAAAGTGCCCAAAACGGTCACTTCCTTATCCTACAACCTCTTATAGACTATCATCAGCATTAACTGAAACACATTCCTGTTTGTGCTAGATAATCTGAAAAACTCTTTCTTATCCCAGACGATCTTTGCTAACACCATCACGCATTCTTATTGTTCTTAGCAATTAAACTAGAAATACCAAAAGGGCTTATTTCTATCAAGATAAATCTTGTTCTCGTAACTAGAGCTTACCAATAAAGTAATGACTTTTGATTCATATTGTGGAAATACAGATATTACACCCAAAGCCACAATGCTGATTGCTAAAGAGGGTGATGATGCCCTCCATGACTAAGGAGCAGCCCATGCTTGGGTTGCATCACTCTCATTGGCTAAATGGTAAAGGCAGCCATTTTCAGCATTACTTATCCTTTCATCTTCATGAATAGAAAATACATCCAGAAAAGATAAGTGAGTACTGATTGAAACAGAACTGCCAAAAAGGGAGGAGAAATTGAAATCCCTTTTTGTTTTCTGCAGGTGAGCCAGGGGAGATGTTACACCGAGTTCTAAGCATTGTTTTCCTTGACTAAATAACCTACAACAACATTATACTGATTGACAGTGATCCTCAGCATTCTGCGGACCCATTTCATAAGTGACAATATACCCCATCCACCCCTCTTGATACCTACATCCATGACTGTTAGGTTCATTCTGCAGACCAGTAGGAAGGACCTTACAAGCCACTAATGATCCATGCACCCTACTCTGCGAATCTCTGCAGCACAAGGGACAAAAAAGTGAGGATCCTCCTCTCATGATATTCAACAAAAGCCTACTGCAGGAAAGTGTGGCTCTAAAATAATTTTCTTCCCATTTAATAAAGATCAAGTGTATGCTCTTTATGTTGTAATGGCAGACATGCACGTCTAAGTTTTACACCTCTCATTCACATGTAACTGTAAACTAGGGCTGTCAAGCGATTAAAAAATTAATTGTGATTAATCACAAGATTAAAAAATAATTTGGATTAATCACTGTTTTAATTGCACTGTTAAGCAATAATAGAATACCATTTATTTAAATATTTTTGATGTTTTCCACATTTTCAAATATACTGATTTCAATTACAGAATACAAAGTGTACAGTGCTCACTTTATATTTATTTCTGATTATAAATATTTGCACTGTAAAAAAACAAAATTCTATTTTTCAATTCACCTAATACAAGTACTGTAGTGCAATCTCTTTATCATGAAAGTTAAATTTACAAATGTAGAATTACATACAAAAATTATGTTCCAGATGAACTAAAGATTCGTATGTCCCGTCATGCTTCAACCACCATTCCAGACGACATTCGTCTATGCTGATGACGGGTTCTGTTAGATAACAATCCAAAGCAGTGCAGACTGACGCATGTTCATTTTCATCCTCTGAGTCAGATGATTTTCTTTTTTGGTCATTCAGGTTCTGTATTTTCCACATCGGAGTGTTGCTCTTTTAAGACTTCTGAAGGCATGCTCTACACCTTGTCCTTCTCAAATTTGGGAAGGCACTTCAGATTCTTAAACCTTGGGTCGAGTGCTGTAGCTATCTTTAGAAATCTCATATTGGTACCTTCTTTGCATTTTGTGAAATCTGCAGCAAAAGTGAACAACATGTGCTGACTCATCATCCAAGACTTCTATAACATGAAATATATAGCAGAATGCAGGTAAAACAGAGCCGGAGACATACAATTCTCCCCCAAGGAGTTCAGTCACATATTTAATTAATGCATTTTTTTTAACGAGCATCATCAGTATGGAAGCATGTCCTCTGGAATGGTGGCCAAAGCATGAAGGGGCATACAAATATTTAGCATATCTGGCATGCAAATACCTTGCAATGCCAGCTACAAAAATACCATGCGAACACCTGTTCTCACTTTCTGGTGACATTGTAAATAAGAAGTGGGCAGCATTGTCTCCCATAAATGTAAACAAACATGTTTGTCTTAGCGACTGGCTGAACAAGAAGTAGGACTGAATGGACTTGTAGGCTCTAAAGTTTTGCATTGTTTTGTTTTTGAGTGCAGTTATGTAACAAAAAAATCTACATTTGTAAGTTGCAGTTTCACAATAAAGAGATTGCACTACAGTACTTGTACGAGATGAATTGAAAAATACTATTTCTTTTGTTTATCATTTCTACAGTGAAAATACCTGTAATCCAAAATAATATAAAGTGAGCACTGTACACTTTGTATTCTGTGTCGTAATTGAAATCAATATATTTGAAAAATGTAGAAAAACATCCAACAATATTTAATAAATTTCAATTTGTATTCTATTGTTTAACAGTGTGATTAAAACTGCAATTAATAATCACTATTAATTTTTTAAATTGCGATTCATTTTTTTGAGTTAATCACACAAGTTAACTGTGATTAATCTACAGCCCTACTGCAAACCAAACAATAACAATATAACACAGGTTCACATACAAGTATCAAAAATGGATCCTCACAAAGATAAATTCTTTTGGTTACTAGCTCTCCGAAAACATGGAAGCAGCCAGGTAATATACAGTAAAATGTGCGTAGGCAGGGAACAGGTTTTTCTTCTGACATTAAACAAAAGCTTTACCTTCCTGCATAATTTTTGTATGTCTCTGGCACCCAGAGAGAAAAACACTACAGATTGTATGGCTTTGCCATCCAAGAACCTCAATAATTCTCCAGGAATGCATAGCTTACAATCAGACATTCTTGCTACATTTATAATTCGATGGTGATTATGATAAAAAAAATTGAGAAATGCAGAGTTATGCTTTTTGTGAGTTTGAAATGGCGAGTGTCCTTTGTATTGTGGGTGAAATTGACCTAGGTACAAAATGCCAGCACAAGGGCCTCTGTATCACTTAAATGGGGGCATTCTGCATCAAAAAATAAAAATGATGCACCAAAAAATTAAAATTCTGGGCAGAATATTTTAAAATTCTGCCAAATTCTGCAAATGTTACTTGTCACATAAATGTGGAGGCTCCAGCAGGGCATTAGGGAGCACAAGCCACTGGCTGCACAGAGGTGGGAGATCACTGTGCGGCTCCCACCCTGGGACACGGACTCAGTGGTGAGGCTGCACCGAACCCTTACACAGCACAAGGACTGGGCCTGCCCCAGAAACACCCCATGGCCCTGCCCCTCCATGCCAGGAGCACCAGGTTTGGGCAGGCAGACTCAGTAAGGCAGGTTCCAAGTGTGGAGAGGCTTAGTGTGCAGGGATCTAGGTGTGGGTTGAGAGGGTTCTGTGTGGGCCAATCTGGGTGCAGGCGGCTCAGTGGGGGATCTGGGTGCAGGGGGGATCTGGATGCAAAGGGGCTTCTTGGGAGTTCTGGATGCAATGGTAATGGCAAGGGGGTCCAGGTGAAGGTAATTGGGGCTCAGTGGGGAGGGGGTCTGGGTGTGGGAGGGATAGAGCTCGGCAGGGGGTTTTTGGTGCTGGAGGCTCAGCGGGGGGTTCAGATGCTAGGGGAATGTGGCTCAGTGGGGTGGGGATTCAGGTGAAGCTGGTTGGGGCTTGGTAGGGTAGGGATCCAGTTGCAGGTGGCTCGTCGAGGTGATCCAGGTGCAGGGGGAGTGGGGGTTGTCTGTGTGGGGGGGGAGTTTTGGGTAGGAGAGGGTCTGGATGCACAGGGGTTGGGTGAATGGGGGAGCAGCTCCCTGTACAGCAATCCCTCCCCCTGCAACTGAAGAGCGATAGGTGCAGGAAGCACGGCGGAGGGTGGAGAGAGAAAGAGTTTGCAGAGCTTCCTGTAGTCGGGGAGAAATCTGTGGGTGGGTCTGACATGGCCTCGGATGCCATGCAGGGAAAGAGGAAGTCCCATCCTCCCCAGCCCAGCCAGGACAAGCAGCTGAGCCCAGTGCAGGGTAGGAGCTAACAGACGGCTCTTCCTCAGTCTCGCGCCCTGCCCCACATTGATTTACCTCTCTGCCAGCTGCCCTGGGCATCCAAAACATACTGCTGGGGAGGATCTCATGACTGCTCTTGTGGCTTCCCTTTGCTTCCCCATTAGAAAGTCATTTTTCTGTGTGGAAGCAAAGAAATCTGTGTGGGACATAAATTCTGTGCATGCGTAATGGCACAGAATTCCTCCAAGAGTAGCATAAGTAAGTCAGAAGGAGTGCACAAATCTGGCATTGGCCCACTGCCCAGGGATGAATTTCATCCTATATGGAAGGGTAGGATAGCACTCATGGCCTTTCAGAAAGTTCTTGTGTGTCTACATCTCAAAAAGGGGGCTCATTTAAAGAAAAAGATGCTGACAAGTTAGCAAAGAACAATACCAAAATGATTTAAGGCCCAATCCTGTAAACACTTAGACACAAGAAGAATCTTATTTACAAGAGCATTGCTACTGCTTCAATGACACTACTCATGTGCATAAAGTTAAGCATGTATTTAAGTGTTTTCAGGATCAGGGCCCTAGTTTGTAACCTCTCTAGAATAAGACCTTTTTCCCTGTGTGTTTGTACAATACTTAGCACAACGTGCCCTAATCCAGACTGGAATCATTCTGTGCTACTGAAACACAAAATAAATGTAATTCACTTAGGGAGTAAGATAAATGCCATGTGCTGATATAAATAAAATGTACACATTTTACACAGGACTGAACAAAGCACTGGACAATATACTGTAGGAAATAATTCTGCATTGGCAGTGGGGATCGACTGGATTACCTAGCATGTCTTTTTTAAATCTCTTAAACATGTTATTGTGAGTCAGTTGTGGCGATGCCCTACAACTCTACACAGTGATTTGAGCCTTTCCTATTTACTAATTATAGCTCTAAAATAATGATTTCAATTTTGTTTTTAACTTATAGTAGCAGCCATGTTACTCTGTATCTGCAAAAAGAACAGGAGTACTTGTGGCACCTTAGAGACTAACCAATTTAAGGTCTCTAAGGTGCCACAAGTACTCCTGTTCTTTTTTCTAAAACAGAGGTTTTGTTGATGGGGAGAGCACAGGTGGGTTGGGTTTTTTTTAAATGCTAAGGCCTCCATTCAGGAAGTCACTTAAGCATTTGTTTTAATTGATCTCTATACAGCACATCATTGGATCTTTCCTCTTGTGTTCACTGTGCTTGTGATCATAGTTGCACAAGCACAGCTAGGACCACATCCCAGTGTGACTCTTCGGTATTTATTCAGACAAAATATCAGCACAACCCCCAATTTCGTGAGCATTTGCCCACCCCTGCTCTAACCGCTGGGCTATTAGATATGGCGGGGGAGACAGAAGAGATGGTGGCAGCTCCTCCTCCTCTCTTTTCATGAGAAAGGCATAACCTGGCTTAGGTGCCTAACTCCTGGAGAGGGTTCACAATTGTGAATCCGCAGCGCTTTTAGCAGGGTCCTTAAAGTGCTGCCATGGCAGCGCTTTCAAGTCAGCTATATGGGCCGATACCAGTGGCCACTTTTTTCTGGTACGTTATACCGGCCTGTAACTACTTACTTTCACCCCTGGGTGTCATCTCCTTTAACCACTAATTTATGCCTTCAAGGGCTGATCAAAAACTTTCCTGTGAAACATTTTTTTTGGGGGGGACAGAAAATTGGGTGTTTGAATAAACACATTTTGGCACATAGTGTCTGCTTTCCTGGAGATTTTTCTAATTTTTGTTGGAAACCTGAACTCATGAAAAAAATTGGCCAAAAACTGAAATATTTTCAGTTTTCAGTTGTTTTGGCTGAAAATTTTTGGGTTTCAGGTTTTTTGAACAAGAGTCAAAACATTTCACTGACAATTTCAATGAAAATGATTTTTTTAAAAAAAGGTTGTCAATATTTTCAGTGGGGGAAAAAAAACTATTTTTGACTAACTCTAATGCCCTGCCAAAACTGCAGAGCGACAAAAATACAGAAAGGGTCTTTTGTTGGTCAGAGGAAGGATTCTATCGAGGTAAGGGGAGATAATTTTTCTATATACACTCACTAAAAAGCATTAGCCTTTTTGCAAACATATATCAATTTTCCGACCCTCAATGGGATTTTTGTGACGACACAACCTAGCCCAAAGTAATTTAGTTAATCATTGATAATCCCCCTGTGCAACAGTTTCAAATCATATGACTGTGTAAATAATAGATTGAATTAGTAATATAGGGGAAGAATGTAGTAAGTAAATATTTAGTCACTAGCATATTAATGGCATATGTATTACGTAGAACAAACGGAGCTATGTACAAATTGCCATTTCCTTACCATGGAAAAGAATTGTTAATACCATTAAAAGATGCTGATTTTACTGAACAATACAGTAACTGGATTTTTCATAATGTCATTTCAGTTAACAGACAAACATTGGTCCTTAGGGAATATTTTATGTGCTGTCTTTGTTTACTCTATGATTGATTAATGTTGAAATTGATCTTACGGAATTACCATAGAAAAGAATAGACATAAGATTTTAAATGAATCTCAAAGTGATTCATTAAATTTGTGTTTTAAAAAATGATTCTGAAAAAAAAAGTCCAATTTTAGAGGAATGGTTCAAAAATATGGGAGGTTGATGTTATGGAAATATTAACACCAATTACGCACCCAGCAGAATAAGTAGAAATAAGCAGAGGACAAATAGGTACCAAAGGTACATCCGCACTGCAGCTGGAAGTGAGCCTCCCAGCCCAGGTAGACAGATTTGCACGAGCAGGGCCCAAGCAAGCGTGTTAAAAACAACAGTGTGGATATTGTGGCTCTTGTGGAGACTAGAGCTGGCCCCCCAGCTCAGACCCAGGGGGTCTGGTTGGCTTGAGAGTCCGAGTTGCTGCCCAAAATGCAACATCCACATGGTTATTTTTAGCATGCTAGCTCAAGCCCTGCTAGTGCGAGTCTGTCTACCCAGCGTGCAAAAACAACAAAAATCAGTGCAGCTGTCCAGTTTTTTTTAATATTAATATTTGATAGACATGCCTGGTCTTTTAAATATGTGTAATCAGAGATTTCACTCAATTCAATAAAATCACTAGAAACCACGTCATAGGTGTAATGATGCTCTGTATAATATCATAACACCCTATTCGATAGGAATATCTGATTACTACATTCCCATATAATGTCTCTTTAAACAAAAGCTCACAGTTGCAATGATTATTTCTGATTTTTACAAGGCAGGGATTGGTAAACCTGTTAATACTTGCTAAAAAAATAATTTTTTTTGGATTCTGAAAGCATTTACATTTGGTTTGCACTTAGTGTTTGTTTCAAGGGCACTTTACACTGGTCTGTTTCCCACTAGATGCAGTTCCCCATATAGAATTCATCTGTGTTCTAAGATTTAAAATGTTTTGTGTGGTTGTTATGTCAACTCTGAGCCTTGCACTGATCTCATTTCATATTTATAGTTAATAATTTAACCACAGATTTCACATTATCTGCAGGTCCTCAGGAAAAACAGAACAATAAGAAGCTGATGTTAACCCCTGCACACAATAATTTCCATGGAATTATGAAATTGTCGTTATGTAATCAGCATGAGCAAGACACTGAGGGGAAACTGGGAACACCCAGACTGGCCATGCATATTCTAATGAAGGAGACACAGAGTGTTGGTACTGACGTGTTATAAAGCACTCATGTACTTTCATTTTAAAATAATAAATTATGAATCTTTTAATCCATTTCCTCTTCCAGTAGTTATAATGGAATGTAACTTTAGATGCTCTTTCCACAAGCAGGTGTTGTCTTTTACAGAAGATGTGTTCACATGTTCAGTTGGAACCATGTGAGGTTGTTTTTTAAATGTTGTATGGGTGGTTTATTCATCATTTGTTATTCTTCGTCCATTATTCTCCTGTTTAAAATCTTTTGGTTGTTCCGTAAGAAAGTTGGGACAATATTGTGAGATAGAAGAGACTAATCACATACCATGAATAGTGAACAGCCAATAATCAAACATTTCCTGGAAAAAAAAACATGATTGAAATTTGTTTGCATCAACTATTGGGCACATATTTAGCAATAACAAATGTTTGTAGACATTAGGATCAGTTTGTGAATTAACCACACACGGAAAGAAGGCTTATGTGCAACCATTAATTCAACTAGCTCTAATAACAATGATAGCTAGCTGCAAGAGTTGAGAATATATATGTAGTCTTAGGATATCATGTCTCAGGGCTTTGTCTTCACTACAACTCGATTTACTGCACTTGAGCTAGTCTAGCTCCCAATGAGAGCAGCCACACTGCTGAACAATACCGCACAGAGCAATTAGATTAGCAGCACAGAGTGATGGGATTAGCAGTTGATGAGTTGTGCTAACTCTGTAGCTGCAACTGCACTGTATTGTTAGCTTCAGTGTCAGCAACACTTGAGCTTTAACCCATACCTCTGAGTTCCACTGAACTTGAGCTAGAGATCTGTGTATATGAACAGGAGTTGGGTTAGGGGTAACACTTGAGGTATTCCTCAATACTGCGAATGCTGCATTCAGATATGGCCAGGAGACTTGGAAGAAATAGATCTACTTAGACATCTTTAAAGAGTACAAAATGTGTAAATGGTCTTTGAGCTCTCCTTCATCCAATTTTTAATTCTGCGTACCTGCAACTCGTAGGCAGAACAGTAGAGAAGAGGTAATTACTTTCCTTCAAACTGTTATCTGGATATAAATGTTAATGGGCTATTAGCATCACAGGCCCAAGGATATTTGTAGATAGGAAGGATTGGATTCCCTGCAATATCTCTTCTCGATATTGCTGAACTTAAGTGCACTGTTGAAGGGGACAAATTGGAGGAATTCATTTATATTGCCTCTCAGGAGAGCAGGGAGGTGGGGGGGACCTTTTGTAGTGATAATCAAGGTGGGCCATTTCCAGCAGTTTTCCCCACCCTCCACCCCCGCTCTCCTGCTGGTAATAGCTCACCTTACCTGATCACTCTCGTTACAGTGTGTATGGTAACACCCATTGTTTCATGTTCTCTGTGTATATAAATCTCCCCACTGTATTTTCCACTGCATGCATCCGATGAAGTGAGCTGTAGCTCAAATAAATTTGTTAGTCTCTAAGGTGCCACAAGTCCTCCTTTTCTTTTTACGGATACAGACTAACATGGCTGCTACTCTGAAACCACAACTGGAAGGGACTTCAATAGGTCATCTAGTCCAGTTCTTTGCACTGAGGCAGGACAAAATATTATCTACACCATCCTGGACAGGTGTTTGCCTAACCTGTTCTTAAAAACCTCCAGTGATGAAGATTCAGCAACTTCCCTAGTTAATTTGTTCCAGTGCTTAACTACCCTTGCGGTTTAGCAAAAAATTCCAAATGTCTAACCTAAATCTCCCTTGTTCCAATTTAAGCCCATTCCTTCTTGTCCTATCCTCAATGGTTAAGGAGAACAACTTATCACCTTCCTCTTCATAACAATCTTTTACATATTTGAATACTATCATTTCCCCCCTCAATTCTCTCTTCTCCAGACTAAACAAACCCATTTTTTCAATCTTTCCTCATAGGTCATGTTTTCTAGACCTTTAATAATTTTTGTTGCTCTCCTCTGGACTTTCTCCAATTTGTCCACATCTTCCCTGAAGTGTGGTACCCAGAACTGGACACAATACTCCAGCTGAGGCCTTATCAGCATGGAGTAGACTGGAAGAATTACTTCTTGTGTCTTGCTTATAACACTCTTGCTAATACATCCCAGGATGGTGTTTGCTTTTTTTGCAGCAGTTGTTGACTCAATGCTTGTGATCCATTATAACCCCCGGATCATTTTCTGCACTACTCCCTCATTCCTGGGCAGTCATTTACCATTTTGTATTTGCGTGATTGCTTATTCCTTCCTAAGTGGAGTACTTTGCATTTGTCCTTGTTGAGTTTCATCCTCTATAATTCAGACCATTTCTTCATTTTGTCAAGATCATTTTGAATTCTAATCCTGTCTTCCAAGGCACTTGCAACTTCTCCCAGGCTGGAATCATCCACAAACTCTGTATGCCATTAACCAACTCATTTATGAAGATATTGAAAAGAACCGGACTCAGGACAGATTCCTGCGGAATCTCACTTGATATGCCCTTCCAGATCAATTGTGAACCACTCATAACTACTCTGAGTATGGTTTTCCAGCCAGTTGTGCAACAGCTTAGAGTAGGTTCGTCTCTAGGCTATATTTCTCTCATTTATTTATGAGATGGTCACATGAGACAGTAAGTTGCAGCTGTTCAGTTTATGCAGTCCTGCCGTGCCTCCCAAATGTATGTGATTTACCCAGATATTGGAATGGGTCTGAGGACCAGATTTTTAAAGGTATTTAGGCATTGTTACACTCAGTGAGACTAAATCTTACTTTCAAAGGGATTTAGGCATTTAGGCATTCAACTATTGATGGGATTTTGGCTCCTAAATACCTAAATCCCTTTTGAAAATGAGATTTAGGCTCTTAAATCTGTTAGGCGTTGCAACACTGAGTGCAGCAATGCCTAAATGCCTTTAAAATCTGGATTTGAATGCTCGCCACCCTCCAGCTGTTACATATGGATGCTGATCGCTTATCAGATTGAGTATAATTAACTGAAAATGTTTCTAGTTATGAAAGCAATCATTTTTGTTCTGCATTTGTACAGCACCTCGAGCAATATCATCCTGATCCACCACTGTGGCTCCTAAATGCTATCATAATATAAATAATAATACAAATGTTTAATATTAGGTTGCTGTCCTTTTTCACCTTTCCCCAAAACCTACATATCTTGAAACACTAGCTTACATTATAGATCAGTGGTGGGCAACCTGTGGACCGTCAGGGTAATCTACTGGTGGGCCGCGAGACAGTTTGTTTACATTGACCATCCGCAGGCACGGCCCCTGCAGCTCCCAATGGCTGCTGTTCGCCGTTCCCGGCCAATGGGAGCTGCGGGAAGTGGCGACCAGCACGTCCCTACAGCCCGCGCCGCTTTCCTGCAGCTCCCATTGGCCGGGAACGGTGAACCGCAGCCACTGGGAGCTGTGGGCGGCTGTGCCTGCAGACGGTCAATGTAAACAAACTGCCTCATGGCCTGCCAGTGGATTACCCTGACAGGCTGTGTGCTGCCCGCAGGTTGCCCACCACTGTTATAGATTAAAGGTCTTTCAAGCACTTTTAAACAACAAAATCATTTTTAAGGTAGTCAAATGGGGAAAAAGTAGAAAGCACAAACTTGTGTGTGTGTGTGTGTTTCATAATATAAAAGGGACACATTTTTACATGTTTTAAAACAAAACAAAAAACCCAAAACACCTCACTCCAGGGATAACAGTTTCCTTGCCAAATTTCAGAGCTCAGTAATAAACATCTGAAAGTAAAGAACTAGAATGGAAATGCTGACACAACTGAAACTTATATTGTCACAGCTGTGCTGTTATAATACTTACCTTGTGTATATCTTTCTAAAAGAAATAAACTCCTGAAGATTATGAAAGTAAACATAAAATATATAATTGCTGGAAAACTTTTTAGAGTAAGTTTGCCACGTTGACACCAGGGCCCAAATCTTCAGCTGATGTAAATTGGAATAGCTCCATTGAAATCAATGGATGTGTGCTTATTTACATCAGCTGAGGATCTGGTCAAAGAAATCTGAACAAGAACCAAAGTTGGTACCATATGTTGATTGAAAATGTAAATATGATTAATCATTATAATTTATAGGACCCCATGAAATAGACTTCCCCTCATACAGCCTGTGACAGGGTGTATCTACCCCATACTGGCCCAGCTAGGATTGACCACACAATGTCGGCTGAAGAGGCCACACCCCCTTGCCCCAGCTGGGCATGCTCCAACTGGCGATAGGATACAAAAGGGAGCAGCTCAGCTCAGTCAGGGCTGACTGAGGAGGAGAGCAGATGCATGCTCCTACCAGGGAGTTTGTAGCCTGATTTATAAATTATATTGATTACTTAGGAATCCCCAGTTATCACTTTGAGGGTTGACAGGTTCTTGTCCCAAGATCAGGCCCAGTATTATTCAAATTATGATATAGTTGGGAACCCTGATATGCACAGTTGAAACACTCACACTATAGAAACTCTTCTATATTTACAAATAGTTTATTAATACATTTAGCACAGTCACAAACACTCCAACTCAGTAAGGTAGATAGAGATACTACAGAATGTAGATCTGCGCATCCATAGACTCACACCATCCCTGGTAGAACAACCTGAACTGTTAGCCATCATCTTCCTCATCACCATCACCTTCCCCCTCATCACCAGTGGCCATCATTCTGGCACCTCCCAAGGGCTACATCTCCTTCCCCTACCACCATTAGGCTGGGATGCAACTTTTATAATATGTTATGCTGATGCCGTTATGTTTGATGCATATTCAGTAGGGGATTTTCCCCTTTTCTTTATTTGTATATCCTTACCGTACTAATTTTGGTGTGTCCTTCTCCTATAAATTAGTATATCAGTGATCTCAATTTATTATCATATAAGTCAATTCCTTCCTGTGGCCCTCTTGTGGTTCAGTATCTGTGGATGTAGTTCATGTTCCTGTTATATATGTCAATTCATTGCCATTACACTCTTGTGGTTCAATCAGTATCTGTAGTCAAAAAATCCCCTTAAACACTATTTTCAGCTCCCCAATACTTGGGGTTTCCTTTGCTCTGTTTATCTGTTCAGAGTTCACAGGCCTCAAGCCTTTTGCTAACTTCGCTAATGTCTTACAGGACGCAGGCCTGTAGGTTCCTTGCATTACTGCCGAATATGATGGAAAACAGTGAATATAATAAAGGCAAGTTAGCCTACTGGGCTACTAGTCGCTGGAGTTTTGGACAGTGGAAGCTGAATAGACTGAACTGATGGTGGAATCCCCCGCCAACTCCGGGGATGGAGGGCTGGCACCTCCAGAGGAACTGACGGAGCAGGAAACAAGGGTAGGAAGTTGCCCAGGGAATGTGACTGTTGGACTGGGAACCTAAATCTAAATCAAGGATTACTAGTTTCCCAGGGCCCTGGGTCAGGACCTGGTAGAGTAGGGTTGGCCCAGGGCCCCCTACCCCTGACCTGCACCTACCGCTGGGTGCAGGCACTGCCCATAGGGCAGCTTTAAGGACTCCAGCTGTGAGGCTCTGCTACTTAGAAGCTAGGGAAGCCATATTGACTCCAGCCATTAGAGCTTGTTGCCATGCAGACAGGCGACAGCCCTAGTGACTTTTGCCACCAAAGCTGCTGGTTCCCAGTTTTTGTTGTCCTCGACCCAAAACCCCCTGATGGGGTGTGTCTAACTGCAACACAGCTGGTCAACTTTTTTATGTTGGCTGACTCTTTTTATTTAAGAGTTTTGATATACCCAGTAATGCAGTAAAAGGTCATGGAAAATATTTTTCCTAATAGTGACAGGAAATCATATTTACACTGTTTACTAATATAACTACATTCAGATATTTTCAAATTTAAATTAAATCTTATTTACAAATTGATAAAGTTGAATGTATTTTTTTAGTTTTAACTATTAAGAGGTTTGCTTTATGCAAGGATTCCTAAATTTTGCCGACTCTGAGGCTTGTTGGCAGCTTGTTAGAATTCAAAGGACTGTATGATTGTATGAAATTGTGCACATTTCAACCACCCTCATCTTTTTTTAATGCAGAGGTGTGGCCCACAGAAGCTCAGATTCTAGCATGCCAGGGTACATTGTGATCAAAATGGACTCTTGAGTTGCCAACAAGGAGAGGAGTCCTTTGCTGGCTACTTCAATGACATGAATGCAACATGCCACACATTGCTTGAACTCCTATTACTTTCTTTGGAACCGTGACAGAGCTCAGGGGAGTTGCATGATCTTTAGGAGTTGCGCGATGTATGAAATTTTTAGAAAAGATTGCTTAGGACTGTATGATTTTTCAGATTACCTACATGTTAGTCTCAGGAAAAGAGAGAGTAGGGTAACTAAGGCTCTGTTTAAGGTATCATGAAACACCACCACTACTCTTAAATTTAGCTCTAGATACAGTGTTAATTACTGGTTGCTTGCAGAACATGAACTTTTGCTCCAAATTCATTCTAGGGTTGTTTGTTTTGTTTTGTTTTTTTAAAAAACACACTGGCCACATTAGTAAGATGCCTTTGACATGGATTACCTTGGGGCCTTTTATAAATGCCTAGTGGTTTTATTCATTACTGTGTTCACCTGATTTAGACAGCATTTGGCCAGCTAACAGGCTTAGTTAGCATGTTTTATAGCTAGCTAATGTGTATATGCATCTGAACAGTTAGATAAATTATGGAGTCCTATAATGCCCTTTTATAGGCTGGATGCTCTTAATAATTGTTTATATACCAACTTAAATCCTAAATAATCCAAAAGAGCTTTGCGGACAAAATTTCCAGAGGTAGTTGCCTAAAAATTAGCACAAAAATATGTATTTATGCACCTAAAATTAAATAGTCTAATTACTGATGAGATGGTGCTGTTCTCATTGATGTCAGTGGCAGCTGCATGTATTTGGCATATCAGATGAACATTTCCTTTTTGGTGCCTAAATATGGATTTACATGTCCAGCTTTAGGTACTGAAGCTTGAAAAGTGTGCTCTGTGTGTACTAGGATCACTCCACCTGTCATGGGGGGGAAATGCATTGGAAATATTATACTTTTTCAGAAGATGAAATGAAAAATGGCTTACCTAATTGAAGAGATAAGAGGAATGTCGGTAAGTATCATTGAGGCAATTGATTTGTAGTTTTTGCCACTGCTAAGCTGATAATCAGTTCTGCTGTATCATTTGCAGCATTCTTTCTATAATTTGATTGTCAGCATGTTGTGATTCTTCTTGGCTAATGCATACAACTGGTGGTCACAGCTACCCAAGATCCAGCATCTTTAGTAAAGTGAGGCAACTAGTACAATTGGTAGCACGCTTTCCCTTGTCAGTTTTGTTGATGAAAATTTTATTATTACTTACAATATGTTGGTAACTGCCAAGACTTTGAATTTAACTTCTGAACAGGCCGCAGATATTGCATCTGTGGTTAGGTCATTATTCTGGAACTATAGTTGCTCAAGAAAAATCAGATGACTTTACATACTATCCTGAAGTTATTAGAAGATCTCTCGGCATCATCAGTCATCACTGAGCCAAGACTATGTAATAACAAACTGGAATAAAACTAATTTGTGATTCACAAAGGTCCCAAGTTACTTTCACAATTATCCTGCAATTATTAAAAAGAAAACTGTGAAAGTTCACATGTTGAAAAATACTCATTAGAAAGACGTTGGAGGATCAGATGTTAAGGATTAAAAAAAAATATAGTCCAGATCTTCATCTGGTGTAAATTGGCATAACTCTATTAATTCCATCTGAACTGAGGATCTGGCCCTATGACTAGAGTCCTAGGTGTTTGCAATACGAAGCAGTGTAATTTCATATCCATTTTATATTTTGTAAGTTTTGTTATTGCAGGCTATGCCAAAAATATATTAAGGGCCAGATTGTACCCTGGTTGAATGGCTGTAAAGAGGTGCAAAGAACAGTAAGACCCCAGCATGCACTCCAGTCCAGCCTCGCTGGAATTTGGATCTGGCCAGGGATGGATTTAGGGGCAGGCAAACCAGGTGACTGCCTGAGGTGTCCAGATTGCAGGGGCGTCAGGCTCGCAGATTTATAGATCTCAGTATGCAAATTTATCATCTTATATGACAAGGATAAGTCATGCATGCAAATTGTGCATCAAAGTCGTGAAATGGGCTACAAATGCAATAAAAAGAAACAAAGTATTGCAAAGTTTAACAAATGGAGCGGGGGTAGGGAGTGGGGTGTCGAAGATGCTCCTCGCCTGGGGCACCATTTGGTCTAGGGCTGGCCCTGGGTCTGGGGACATAAGAGGTGATGCTGTGCACCTGCTTCTCCCTACTACTTGCAAGCAGATGTGCAAGGAGATATGAGGAGGGAATGGAGTCTTGGCTCTACACCCATTACAATGATCAGTGAAACTAGCACAAGGAAGGAGGTTTAGTAATCTATTTACAACCCCCTGGAGCTAGGGGGCAAGAATCAGAGAGCAAAAATTCCTTCACTTAAACAGGGCATATGGATAACTGCAATCTGCCTTCAAGGAAGAATTTGCATTTTACACCATAACATGGATTCTTAAATTGTAATGTTCAAAATCAATGTCTGTTTTTTAAACGCTTGTCATGTACAAATTGGAATACTGAGACTAAAAGGCCGGATTGTGGCTCGTCTTCCTCTGTGTGCTCTGAGTATCCGTGTTATTTGGTGTAGTATCAGAAAGGTGCAGCTGTTAAGTGCTTTGATACTTAGAAAAACTACAGGAAAACCATGAATTTGGCACAACACAACTTATAGTACAGTCCATAGGCCAGAAAGGACCATCTAGTTTGGCCTCCTATATAACACAAACCATAGCACTTCCCCAAAATAATTCCTAGAACGTATCTTTTAGAAAAACATCCAATCTTGATTTAAAAATGGTCAGTGATGGAGAATCCACCATGACCTTTGGTAAATTGTTTCCATAGTTAATTACTCTGACTGTTAAAAATGTATACCTTATTTCCAGTCTGAATTTATCTAGCTTCAATTTCCAGCCATTGGATTGTGTTCTACCTTTCTCTGCTAGATTGAAGAGTCATTATTAAATATTTGTTCCCCATGTAGGTACAGTAGAACCTCAGAGTTACGAACACCAAAGTGATCAACTGGTCAGTTCATAACACACCTCATTTGGAACCAGAAGTATGCAATCAATAACAGCAGAGACAAATAAAACAAGCAAATACAATACAGTACATTAAATGTAAATGACTAAAAAAAATAAAGGGAAAGTTAAAATAAAAAGATTTGACAAGGTAAGGAAACTATTTGTGAGAGTTTCATTTAACTTTAGATGGTTAAAAGCAGCATTTTTCTTCTGCATAATAAAGCTTCAAAGCTATATTAAGTCAATGTTCAATTGTAAACTTTTGAAAGAACCATAATGTTTTGTTCACAGTTACAAACATTTCAGAGTTATGAGCAACCTCGTTTGTGTTCATAACTCTGAGGTTCTACTGTACTTATAGTCCGTAATCAAGTCACCCCTTAACCTTCTCTTTGTTAAGCTACATAAATTGATAGACTCAAGGAGCTCACTAGAAGGCGTGTTTTCTGATCCTTTAATCGTTCTCCTGGCTCTTCTCTGAACCCTGCGTCTCTTCAAGAGCAATTCCACTGTACAGCTCAGTTGACTTTTCTTACTCCTAGGCATAGCCTCTTCTCTTGCTGGAGCCTGTCAGGATTTAGTCACCCTTCTTTCTTTCTCTCTTGTATTCTGAAGGAATTCAATCTATTTGCTGTTCAGTAGGTTTACTGGAAACTGACTGTTCTTCCTGGCTCAGCTCCACTCACTTGTTTGCAATTACTCAGTTGCTCTTGTTCAGTACATCCCCTCTCCCCCCCCCCCCCCCAGAGATTCCAAACAAAGCATATATAAACCTCCAGGAATAGTTTAATCAATAATTAATATTTACTGTTTTCTGTTTCACTGATAACCATAGCCCAGATTTCTCACTCCACTTCTCTAAAGTGAAGTGAGCCAAAACTTGTGGACCAGGGCTGGGGACGTGCAGAAGGGAGGGAGAAAGTTCCAGAGCATGGTCTCCTATACTTCCAAGTTCAAAGCAGCCTTTCTGTGGAAGTTTCAGGCGTAGGATGGAGAAATCTGGATTTAATGGGTTGGAAAAAGGCAGGGTGTGAGGGAAAGGACATTCTCTGTAGCATCATTGTCCTCAAATTCACTGAGGAAACCAGGCATGATAATACTGACTGAATCGTTAGTATTTTGCATGGGTTCCACCTTCAACTATGAACCTCACCACTGAGGCTATGTGTAGGTTCATTGCCAGCATACAGCAGCAACCTTTATGAGCAACAGCCCTCATGGTCACAACCAGTATCTGTCAGGAGAAATGCTGCTAGAAGAGAAAGCAGGGAGGTTGGGTGAAGCTGAAGGCAGAGCAAAGGCAAGGAGCTTTCATACAAATGGCCCTGACCTCTGGCAGATCCCCAAAGATCAAGGGGGTTCTGTGTATGAAATCTCTACCACTATCTTGTTTCTGGGGGAGAAGGATGAAGAGGGGAGAGAACACCTCAAAACTGCTTTTACACTAGTGTAATTCCATTTACTCCAGTGGTGATACTTCAGAGTTATACTAGTGTGGGGAGAGAATCAGGCCTGAATTGTCTCAAACCCCTATGATTTAAGGAAGTGTTTTATATCTGTTTTACAGAGAGTGAGCCATGGAGCTTTCCCAAGGCCATTGTGCAAGTAAATGGCAGGGCCAAGAATAGAATTCATGAGTCTCAGCTTTCATGTACCTGCACCAACTATTAAATACCCTGCAAATATTGTACCCTGGGCTCTTAGTGTCTCTAAATATATGGAATCATAATAAAGTGTATATTGATGCTGAAGTCAGTGAAGCTATGCCAGTTTATACCAGCAGAGAATCCAGACCTATACTTTCAGAATATGTGACGTTAATGTATGGCTAACTTCTCCCCTCTGTTTCACCAGTGCAACTCATCTCATTTCAGTTTATTTACCTAACTCATGCAGGTGCGAGTCTGAATTAGTATCTTGCACATTGCTATATTGTGCTCATTAAGAAACATGGAGACGATGCTATTAAAGCTACGCATAAATTTAATCAGCATATTAGCCTCATGTACCTTTAGGTCAAAACTGAAAAGGGAGAATTTTGATTTTAGACTTTGATTAACAAAGACACAGGAGCAACATTTTTCTCTTTTTCAAATACAAAAGGTGGACTAATATGCACTGAATTTAGTTCAAAGGAAAGTTGATCATATAGTCACAAGTATTTACTTGATTACACATTTCAGATTTGCATTGGTTGCATTCATACCCTTTGTGTTTACCTTCCAGTAATATTCTAGTGAACAGTGTCAATGGAAACAGAATTTTAAGTGAATTCACTAAAAGCAAATTTCAGTAAAGAAATTCAAATATTTGCACTGGAAACCAGATACTAAGAGTTATGCTCATCTATTCATGGAACAGAAAGAATCCTCAGTCACCACTCAGATATGCAATATTCTCAATGAACTTCCCATGACTGATCATGACAATTATCACTGAATAAATTAAAAATAATTAATATAGGTCTGACTAACAATTTGTTTGCAGCCAAGGATAAAATGTGACAAATTATTTACTGAAAATGATTCACTTAGCACTACTGAGTTCAGTGAGGCAAATATGTACTCATAACATGAATGACCATTTTCTTTAACCAAAGTTATTCAATACATTTGTGTGTATTTTACATTTCAGAAAAGGCTGATATTTTTCTATTCCAACAAATACTTTAAATTGCTAAATAATTAAAAACAAAGCAGGGAGTTTAATGATCCTGTAGACTGTGCACATTTACATGTACATATATCTCCAGTATAATCACACATATAGTGAACAATGCATACAGTTTACACAAAAGGAGCGATTAACTTCTCATATGTGTGTAAATCAGGAGCAACGTCAATGAAGTCAGTGCAGTTACACTAGTGTAAAGATGGAGTGAGACCAGAAACAGGGCGTTTGACTATATACTGTACAATGTAAATATATGTATTTTGAGAGAGAGATTAGACTTCCTTATGATTTAGTCAACTGTTAATGAAAAAATATGTACATACACAGTTTAAGAGTGTTATTTCTTTACTCAAGATAATTAAAAGTTAAAATGTTACAGTGTCAGAATGTAAATTGGAAGCAAAGTCCAGGAAGCAAGTTCCTGTATTTTTGTACTATAATTACTTCTCCTGTTGCTAAGTTTACTAAATCTTAAGACTGGAGCTTTCGAATTTGTTACCAGCTATCAAGTGTGAAAATAAACTCTAATTATTCAGAAGTTCTTAAACTTGAAAGTTTAGTTTGGTCACTCTAATCATATAACAATAGTATAAGGAAAGGAGCTGAAACATCTGCTACCAGGATTAGCAGAGTTACCAGGACCTAAAAAACCCCGCTCTATTATGCTGTCACTAATCCAGTTACTATCTTCAAGTTCCTTTAGACTTCAATGGATATCTAATGTCTTTGAACTTCAATTATATATTTCTAAAGAGAACTCTAGAAACCAAGTACAAGTAAAAGAAACCACATACACGAGCAAACTTAAAAAAGACTGATTGAACTAGAGAACAGTACCCCGGAGATTAGAGGGTCATGCATTCTTGCTGGTTTTATGAAAAAAAAAACCCACCATTTTTTGGTTTTGAATAAAAATAAAAGGTGATCTTTGTAGACAAAATGCAACAATTTTGTTTTGAAGAACTGTTTTCACAGCAAAACAACAAAGTTTAGGTGTAAAAATTATGACTTTTCACCTGGGACAAGGTGGGAAAATGTGATTAATTCTAGTGTACAATTTCACTGTCGTCATCAGGTAAGTGTCTAATCCTGATCTGACTATTAATATACCAATTTTCTCAAAAATATCCTGTGGCTTTTTTTTTTTTTTTTTTTAAACAGTAGGGCAGCACTCTGCCCTCTCAGGAAAACAACTACTCCTCTTAATTTCAAGAGTTTTACATTGAAGTCAGTGGAGTTACACCAATGGACTTTTGACTTACGATTCAATTCTTCTCCTTAGACCAATGTGAGAGTTCCAGGTTGTATATACTGTTGAGCACATAACAGTAGCTGCTTTCTTTACAATATATGATCACTTCTCTAATAATTTCTTTGTAAATATTTTGGGGCACCTTTGGTCAAGTTCTCCTTTTGCGCTGGCACAACCTTACTGATTTCAAAAGGGATGCACTGGCATGAGTGAGGGAAATGTGCAAGGCACTAACACTACATTTTTTAAGCATTCTGAAGAGTTTAAGTTGTGTCCCTCACTAAAGTCAGTATCAGCTGTACGCAGCTAAAACCCACACCATACTTTTTGAAACTTTAGGGATTCCAGAAATTACTTTGTCAAAATAAAATGTTTTAGGAGAAAATTGAAATGAAAATATTAATATACTGAAAGTGAGAATCCTTAAAGATGTGACCTTATTAAATTACTGTTTTTTAAAACCAAACATTAATTTAACATGACTGGTTATTTTAAACTGGAAGCACATTTGCAGAGTAACATCTCCGTATACCTTACAGAAAATAAAGAAACCACAGTGAACAAAGAAACAGCAACTAATGCACAGAAGTTTTAACAAGAGTTATGACCATTTTTCTAATTTTGTATTGTTCCCTGTTTTTATCCTACATAAAACAATACTCATTAAGGTATGAATGCTGCATATAAAAATCTGACAAAAAATGACTAAGATTATGCAGTAAGAGTTTACAAATATGATTCTCCTGAAGTTAATCACAGGAGTAGGTAAGGTAGCTCTTGTGCTATTAGAGGAGGACTTATGACACAGGGCAAGATTCAGCTATGTCACATCAAGGACAGTATATGTAACCTATGGAAAACTAGGAGGAAGAGGAGGCAGGGTGTGGTGATGTCAGAACACAGCCACGAAACATAAAAGCTTTGATTCTATTGTCTCTTATGTCATTTCCTGCAAATCCCCATGCTCAGATTTATTTCTATCACTTTAATGACAACCCACTTGTATCTGGTCTTAAGATAGGAAGGCCACATCCATCTCTTCTTTTTGCAGTTTAAATCCTTGGAGCCTCACATCATGCCCCGCAGAACCATTCCTAGCACTAGCTAAAAAGAAAGTTCACTTAGCTTTACCCAAGACATTTTCACACCTACAGCAAAACTGAGGATAACTGTGTACCATTTTAGTCCTGGGTAGATGTCATCACTCCAGTCTGACTCAGCATGCTCCCTTGCAGGTGAACATGGTGTTCTGGTTGAGCCCTTGCTTAATTTTAACTTCTCCCTGGTATCAGCAAGTCCAGATCATGAGATGCTAAGGAGCACCCCCAGCAGTTCTGTCAGTTCCAATCTCTGCCCCCTAGTATTAGACTTCTTGCCTGTATTTGAGTAAGATCCTCCTCTGGATTCAAGGGTCCAGAGAGGTCCACCCACTGCAACTCTTCCAGAGACAGCAGGTGATCCTTTATCAGGCCAGACTTCCAGCCAGTATCTGGGAAACTGCACACTGAAACCAGGCCTTCTTGGATGTCTGCTGCCTAGGAGGTTTCCCTCTCTAGGAGCACCTCTTACAGGTTTCCCATTTTGGTGGTTTCCCCAAAAAGCTCAACTGCTAGGCTCCCTGCTCAGGCCTCTCTTAGGATTTCATCTCTAGAGGAGACTCCTGTCTTCCTTGGAAGTGTTCCCCTCACTGAGCTTGGATAACCTTTATTAGGTCCAGGTGCTCATTTACTAATCAGCCATCTGGGGCAGTTAATTATCCCCAGGTGAGGCCTTCATAAGGCAATCACAAAAAGACTGCACCCTAATTCCCTGTAAAGGGAAGCTACCCCATAACAGTAAAAATAATAATAATTTTTCTCTTGAGGCAGTCTTGTGGAATTTCATAAAAGTGAAAAACCATTTCCCAATTCATGAACCTATAATGTGTACCTAATTGCAGACATAGAATTGAAGGTCTAAAGCACTACCACTTTGAGGAGAACTTCTCAGAGGAAGAAGAAAATTACTAAGAGATTACTAAATTATTTGAGTTACACACAAATTATGCAATACTTCAACCTGAGGGTCCATTTCTCCCACCCTTCCTCATACTGAGTGGTACCTACCTGATCCCCACTGGCATTAATTCTGGAGTAAGGTAATACTCAATGTAAATAAAGGTGGCAAAATTGGGCCCTGAGTAGAGCAAGCTAGCTGCTAATTAGGGCTAAGTGGGGACAAAAAAATTCTCAGATGTAGCAAAACCAATGAACAACAACATAGTTTTTAATAAATAAATAAATATATAATGCTGTTGTGTTCATGCCTCAGAGTTTTCACACAAATGTCTTTCTCTCTTACAGTGAAAGTGGCAAATTTCCTTATCAATATTGTCTTGGAGTAATTTCACAATTCTGCCCATGAGTCGGATTTTGCCATTTTTCACTGCAAAAAGCTATGCTTACCAGAAAATAAAAGCTGGCTTTGCTGTGCATACATCCTGAACATTATCAGAACTAAGAAACTCAAACTGGGACACTCATAGTCCAAATATAGCAACTCCACCAAGTAAGGCAAAAGGAATTCTTTCTTTTCATAAGCCAGTAGGAATCAGCTAACATTGCTTTCTGCATATCTAACTGTGGTAGCCTGGTAAGCTGTTCTCTAGTAATGCTATAGTTGTAAAATTCAATGGTCTGTGACGGAACACCTGTGAAGGTAATGTTCAAAACATGACTCATAAGAATTCTTCTAATCTTTGAAAGGATGCCCCACAGATGCACTATGAAGTATTTCTTCTGCATGCAGTACACAAAAAAGTCCTTTGAAAATACGTAACTGCAATGTTTTAACTGTAGTTTAGGAGTTATAGTAGGTTGACTGGTTTCAAAGTTACAACACTAAGCTGGCACTCAATGTAAAATACAGAAATTTTAAGAGACCTACATTTTAAACAAGCTTATTTGGGGGCAATATGTGGCAATATTTGTGGTGCAAGCAATTATGAACTATTATATCTTTGTTTTCTCTGTACTGAATCTGACTGTACTGACAGTAATTGTTCAGTGTTGCTGCAGCCAGATACATAAAATACACATTCTGTGCTTTCATAAAGATTTTACTTTTATTCTTTCTTCTTGTTGTTTCAGTGCTTCAGAAATAAAGGTAATTTGAACTGAAAGCATACGGTTGCTTTCTGAGTATGGAAAAACAGAGCAATAATATTATCTTTTTGTAATATTTGGAGAAGTCTGGTCATTACACTATGGGAAGGATATTGCTAAGAATGGAAAGATGCAGTGGAAGACAAACAAAGGCTATCTTTCAAATGGATGTGCTGGTGTGGAAACTTACCCTCAATGCAGTGGCCCTCTGACTTCAATGAATGTGTTTGTAAGCATAAAGGTTACATCAGTTTATCTATTTGCAGACTGAGTTGCAAAGTGAAGTCCATTTAAGCAATGTTCCTTTAAAATTGATTGCGGGGGAGTAAATTAATGGCAGAATTCATGATCTTCCAACAGCTAGCCAATCAAATTATAGCAGTTCATACGAACAGCAACACTGGAAGTGGGAGAAAGTGGTGGTGGCACTGGGTGTGTTAGGAGTGGTCAGGAAATAGTATACAGCAAGCAATGCAATCAAGCCACAGGAGCTAGCAATGTTTCAGTAGTAGGAGAGGTGTGCAGAAGAGAATCAGTGGAGCTGCTCCCATTTACACCAGAGGAGGATCTGGACTGGACAATGGTATACAGTGAGTTTTTGAGAAACGGTTCTAGTAGCAGAGCGATGAAGCCTGGAAGAGGAAAAGTCAAGCCAAAAATAATCTTTCAATGACACAAAATGTAATGGTAATTATAAAAATATGTTTGATTGAACTGAGTCATTTCTATTGGGAAAAGATATGCTTCTGTAAAAGAATATTTCATGAAAAATCTAGAACTTTTTAAAGATGTCCCAAAGTATTTTAGGTAATAGACACACTGGAAAAAAATGAAATGTTCGTTTCCTGGCATTTGAGGTATGATCTTTTTCTTTTTTCAATCTCAATCAGCAAGTATTAGGTACTATTTAAAAAATCAGAATAGATATTCAATAAATATTTAGAACTGCAAATTATTTGGGCAGAAGCAGGGATTCCACACCTGGATTTTTATAATTTATCATTCAGCTAGACCATTTTAGGTAAATTGTCAATCATCATGAAGTCTGCATAGGACATTGGTCAGATGACAGCACTGAGGTTTATTAAAATTCCTGTGGTTCACTTAGCCAAAGAGCTTTCTGGCATCACAGAAAAATGACATATTGTGACTTTCAGTTAAGACCGCCATCACTTCAACACTTTAAATAATAAATACATACAAAAAAGGCTGAAAATTATCTTTAGATAGAAAACAATAGATAAACAATAAAATATTTTTATACCAGAAACTAGCTGTTTTTCTTCACCAGATAATAGACATCTCACTGACAATCCTGATCCCTCGCAGTGTGACATTGCTAGCAATATCTCATGTCAATGTGATGGCTCACACACAGCACAGGTCCGCATCCACTTATATTTAGGGGCACCAGAGCATTGCTGGAAACTAAGCCGACTTCAAAGTTCTACAATAAGCTCTCCAGACATACACAGCCTCACTGAAAAAAACCTGCTCTGGAAACAACCAAGTAAGATGCCAATCTCCATTTTGAAGAGTGTTTATTTGTTAAACCTATACTAAATTATATGGAAAGCTTGATTTTTCTTTCATGGGACATCCAGGATTTAAAAGTAGCCATCCTTCAACAAAAACTTCAAAAACATACTTCAAAGAGAAACTGCAGAGTTACAATTCATTTGCAAACTTAACACCATTAATTTGGGCTTGAATAAGGACTGGGAATGGCTGGCTTACTACAAAAGCAATTTTCCCTCTCTTGGTATTGATACCTCCTTATCAATTATTGGGAGTGGACCACATCCACCCTGACTGAATTGGCCATGTCAGCAATGGTTCTCCACTTGTAAGGTAACTCCCTTCTCTTTATGTGCCAGTATATTTATGCCTGTATCTGTAATTTTCACTCCATGCATCTGAAGAAGTGGGGTTTTTACCCACGAAAGCTTATGCCCAAATAAATCTGTTAGTCGTTAAGGTGCCACCGGACTCCTTGTTATTTTTATATAAAGAGGATCAACAATTAGAGCTTGGATTTCACTGAGTATCATTCGTTATTAGGCATGCAGTCTTCACAGATTGATGGCATAATGAACAATCTCAGAAAAGTTCAGACAGGGAGTATTCTGACTCATTTCTCTGAACAATACTTCTCCTAAAAACTAGTGAAATGTGCATTTTCTTGGCAACTTGGTATGTAGAAATGAGCCACCTAGATATAATATGTATCTATCTTTTATCTCTTGAACAGAGGATGGGATCGCTGTTAGTTTTTCTTGGGGAAACTGATATAGTGATATACTTCCAAAAAACAGGTCCTTCCCCTGACTTCTGGATTTTGCATTTGTATCTCTGTGTCAACTAACATGTGAACATTACACATAGACAGACAAAAGCTCCTTTTTTATTGACTACATATCTAAGGAAGCTCCTTTGCATTGTTGATTTCAGCTAGTAGTTGGCAAACACTGTGCTAATGAAATGTACTCATTTTTGCCAGCTTCTGGCAGGAGGATATTAATAATTAATTGGGCTAAACTCTGACTTTTAGGTAAACCTGGCCCCTTACAGCAATCTTTGAGCACAGAAGCGTCAGGTGTCTTCTATAGGATACCAGTGTCCTGGACAGGCAACAGTTTTCTCTAGTTACTCAAATAAACTCTTGTTCAATGTTTTGGTGCTCAATATGCATGTCAGACTTGAGCCCTTACAGTTCAATTCCTTCCTCTCTGAATGTGTTTAACTTCTGTCAACTTCAGTAGGAGTTCACACTCATACTTATAAAGGAATGGATTCTTTATGATGTGCATTCCCATAACTCCAGTTAGCAGGGCTAATATAAAAAACTTCTTGTCTCCTTAGTTTTAATCTTCAAGAGTCACCACCAACTAAAAATCACACTTTTGTCTGATTTTTTTGCCTAGTATCACTGTTAGTAAAACCTAAGATTATTATAATTTTTCTCTATTTTAATTTGTTATATGTATGCTTTTGACAGTGCTTTGTGTCTTGCCAGTTTTACTGCTTTTTCTGATAGTCATTTGCAGTGTTGTAGCTATATTGGTCCCAGGATATGGGAGAGACAAGATAGGTGAGGTAATATATTTTATTGGACCAACTTCTGTTGATGGAGGATACAAGCTTTTGAACTACAGAGAGCTCTTCTTCTGGTCTGGGGAAAGAAGTAGAATGTCTGAGCTAAATACAATTGGGACACATTGTTAAGCAGAAGGAGGTAATACATGTTGGAGGAGGTGACTTGAAATGAAGTGGGCAATTGGTGATTAGATTATTATGTGAACAATGTTATAGTCAGTCCATTTGCTCTGTTGTTTCCATGAATCTTTCACACAGCAAAAGAAGAGAGAAAAATCGGGGATTGACACTGCTGTGATTGATGCAGAGGGGGTCAATTGCACGGGTCTAGTGAAGACCTGCTAAATCAATGGCAGAGCTGCTCTGCAGTCAACTCTCATACTCCACTGGAACGAGAGCAGTAACGTAAGTCAACGGGAGAGCATCTCCCGTCAACCCAGAGTGGTGTAAACACCTCACTAGGTTGACCTAAGCTACATCGACTCCAGCTATATTATTCACGTACCTGGAGTAGTGTAACTTAGGTCAACTTACCCTGGTAGTGTAGACCAGACCTAAGACATGAGCATTCAGCATATACTGCCACAATTAAATGAGAAACAAAGAAGCCTCATTCACACTGGACAATTGCTTTATCTTTTTTTCACTTTCTGAGGCTCGTACTTCATTGCTGGAATCTCTCACATTTTAAGGCACTGGTTACAAATGTGAGATGAATGCTGTAATTTGATACATCATTTTAACTTTATGTCTGGTTAGGAAATATAAAAAAGAGACTTTTTTTAAAGAAATGCAGTTTAAAAAGCAACTCAAGACTTGTGAAAATACATGGTGTGAAATCTTGACTTTAGGGGGGAGGGATAGCTCAGTGGTTTAAGCATTGGCCTGCTAAACCCATAGTTGTGAGATCAATCCTTGAGGGGCCCAGTTAGGGATCTGGGGTGAAAATTGGGGATTAGTCCTGCTTTGAGCAGGGGGTTGGACTAGATGACCTCCTGAGGTCCCTTCCAACCCTGATATTCTATGAGTCTATGTTAATGGGTGTTTTGCCATTGACTTCATTGGAGCCAGGATTTCAACCATGGTGGTTATAAGTGCAATTTTATTTTCAAAGCATTGGTGAGAAATAAAATGCTTGGAATGTTGTCACATACTTGAAATCCAATACCTCTCTACTAGGAGAATATGTAAACTTAATAATAATAATACCAGTCTGATATGCATGTCACCCTTCTCAAACTTGTGGTCTTGTAGTCTGCTGCTTGGGAGGAGGAGTTTTCTGGAGGTCCTCAGTCTCTAGGACTAAGCAGTTTTATTCGGCATATTATTATTGTGATAATGAAGAAAAGATATGGTGTGACCATATATGTTGCTTCCATCCTTTGGCGTATCACTTATTAAGCATGAATTAATGTTTTGCTGTTTCCAGGGGCCAGTATCCAGAGTTGCACAAACAAACAATAATGGAGGAAGTGAGCAATTTTTAGCCCATGAAACCAAAATAAACAGTTTTTTGGTGTTTTCTGGAAAATGTGACAAAATCAACTGGAGTGAAAACTTGTTAATTATTTATTTATCTATGCCTATGTATCAGACCCAGTGTGTTTAAGAAGATAAGCCTCTTCGTGGAACTCAGCCTTTGGCTTGTATGTGATAGTGACAAACACTGGAAGTGGTCTTAAAGCTGTATAGCTGGATTAGTAGTGAATACACACAGGGTTTTTTTAGCTCAAGGCAGCTATCACAAATACACTTTGGGGATGAAGTTTTTTACGTAGCCCGGGATCTCAGTTTCTCAGTAATAACCAAATAGGAAACCATGCTTGGTTTCTACTTCTGAATATGTTAGTGGACATAGTCCAGTTTTACATGATGTGTTGGACAACTGCAAACATGAATTAAGTAGATATTTTTGTCTTTTGTATAGGAAATTACGCAATATTTTCCCCTTCACTCCAGTCTTTATGGTTAATACTTCCTTAATCAGAGACTCTCCTACTTGATGTTTTTCTCCTAATAATGAGCTTGATCTGAGAGACGAGGGAAAAGAAGTAGACAATTCCCCTAGATAGATTTCAATGTTCGAAAATTCATCAGTTGATTGTTTTTTCAGAGGCTTTATATATTTATCCAGAAGAATGTATTGCTTGTGAAAGGTGCTAGACTGACAGCTCTAGAAATGTAGCCTTATTTATATAATGGTTACTAACTGCTTAGGTAGCAGCACGGTAAGCTTCCAACAACTGCCCTGCCACTTGCCATCTCAAGGGTTAAGCGGGTGCTTCTGTTTCCATGTCCTTTCAATCACTGGCCTTTCTGCTGATATTCCAACAAAGGGGTAATTGGTAAGTGGCACTGCTATCCACTAGGGACTGGAATGAAAGTCCCTTGTCAGCAACACAAGTGTCATGCTTTCTGTTGTTTTCTTATCAGTGTGAGGTCCTGAAGCTTGCAAATAAAGCAAGTAAGATACTCATTAAATCCTTAAAATTCTGAGGATGAATATAATCACCTTCAGGATCCAGAGATTGGGCTATACTGCAACCACTTAATACTTCTTATTGGATATGGAGCTTAACAAGTCAATTTGCAGCAGTCTCATCAGCAAACTGCAAAGCCCTCAGATCACCATCAAATTTGATCAGAGGGCAGTCATCAGTGAAGTGTGACATTGACTGTCTTTGGCCACGACTGCATGTGGGATCTTGCCAATGGCCCCAGGTGTGTATGCTGGCTGCATATTGACCCTGGCCCATTCCAAATTGGTTCAGAAAGGCCCATGAGTGGCATGGCATATCAAAGCCGGGTACACACTTGGTTGGGTCCATTATAAGAGACTGGTGTCTGATGTCAGCCACAGACCAATCTTCATGCCACATTGACATTGTAGAGAAATCTGGCATAAGTTAGCAGCCCTCAGACTGCTCTAATTTATGTGAGGGATTGCCCTTTGCACTTGTGTAAGTGATTATACAAAGTACAACTTGTGATGCTAGCAGACCAGGTGCCTGCTTTTGCCAAGGCTTTAGGCCTCAGCTGAGCAATGACAAATTTATTGCCGGAAACCAGTCTGTTTCACCTGTGTGTTAGTATGGTGAAGATGGGTATTGGACTTATAATAATGAGTTTAGTGTTTAGGCTTTATGAAATGCTTTAGTCTCACTTATAATACCTCTATGTAACTATAGCACCCCGGTGGCCAAGGTGGAGTCTGCTTTGCAGGCAGCTCTGGCCAAGAAAAGACACAAGCAGGAATAAAGCAGGAAAACTCCCTTCCACCCCGGACACACCTGTTCTAAATCCCCAGAATAAACACACACACTGGAATAGTACAATGTATATCATCATCATCATATTCCTATTACACCTCTGGCGTTTAGGGCAGTGACGAAGCTCCTCTACTCCTGTCTGTTTCTGGCAAGTCTTTCAATGGTTCTCCAGCTGTGCCTCAGGCTTTGCAGCTCGGCTTCTGGAGCTCTTTGCCATGTTGTTTTTGGGCGGCCTCATTTTCACTTGCCTTCAGGTGTCCATCCTATTGCTACTCTGGTGATGGAATCAATTTCCATCCGAAGCACATGACCGATCCATCTCCAATGCCTCCTGGCAATGATGGTGCTCAGATCCTCTTAGCTGCACTGTGTCAATAGATCTTGGTTTGAGATTGTTCTGGGCCAAAAGATACGGAGGATTTTTCTGAGGCAGGTTGTATGGAAAGAAGACAGTTTGGACATGTCATACTTTCTCATTCCCCAGCATTATGCACTATAAAGTGGTGTTGAAAGTATGCAGCTCTGATAAATCTTGAGTTTGGTTTTGGTGTTGTATTTTGATGATTTCCAGACTGTATTAAAGGTGGTCCTGAAGGTGGTCCTGGCTTTATTGATTTTGTTCTGGATGCCCTGGCTGTTCCACCATCCTGGCTGATAGTGCTACCCAAGTATGTGAATGTTTCTACATTGGTAAGAACATAATCCTCTATCCGTACTGGTGATGGTGAGGCAATATTAAAGGTCATGATATCTGTCTTATTGCGGTTGATTTTCAGTCCAATTTGCTGGCTGAATATGTTGAATCGAGTTGTTTTTTCTTGTATATGGTGTTGGGTGTGTGATAGGAGAGTGACATCATCTGCAAAGTCCAGGTCTTCAAGAGATGGGAAGAGTGTCCATTTAATGCCTCATGGCATGTCTTCTGTTGTACGCCACATTACTCAGTCGATGGCAACGTTGAAGAGGATTGCAGACATGACACACCCCTGACGTACTCCTGTTTTGACTTCAAAACTGAGCTCACTGTGATCAACACTGCATGTAAGGTTGAAATAGAAGCTGTTGATTATGTTGATTATATGGAAAGGAATTCCATATGCCCACAGAATGCACCATAGGCTGGACCTGTGAATGTTATCAAAAACCTTCTCAAACTCTATCAAATTTATGTAGAGTTGCCGTTGCCATTCTAAGCCCTGTTCTATTATGTTTCGTAGAGTGAAGATCTGGTCTGTTCATCCACGCCCTTTCCAAAAACCCGCTTGCTCTTTTTTGAGAATGCTATCAATTGCCTCTGATATATGCTGGACTATGATTTTACACAATACTTTGCTTGGCACAGATAGAAGTGTGATACCACACCAGTTATTACAATCACTGAGAGTTCCTTTCTTTGGTATCTTCACTATAACCCCATTGGTCCACTCATCTGGCACTTTTTCCCTTTCCCAGACTGATGTAAATAAAGGGGCCAGGATAGATGCTGCTAATTTAGAATTTACCTTGAACAATTCTGCATTTAAGTTATCCTTGCCAGGAGCTTTCCAATTTTTTAAGGCTTTGATGGCTTGAATGATCTCTTCCTTAGTTGGGGTGTCTATGTTGATATCAAGATCTTCTTCTGCCTCCTGAATGTTTGTTTCCTCTTTAGGTGGCTCTCTGTTTAGCAATTCTTTGAAATGCTCTTTCCAGTGCATTTCTTGTTCTTTTTCGGTTGTTAGTTGGTGTCCTTGTTTGTTCCTGATTAGAGTGTTTGTTGGTGTCTGCTGTTTACCACTGATAAGCCGTGTCATTTTGTAGATGGTTCCTTGTTCACCACGAGTAGCTGCAGCCTCTGTTTGTGTTGCCAGATTATCAATCTAATGCCGTTTGTCCGCTCTCACAAGGCATTTGACCTCCCGGTGTGCCTTGCTATACTGCTTGTGGTATTTGTCCTTTAGCTTCTGGGATTTTGTGTCTAAAACTTTTTTTCTTCAGGGCTCGTCTGGTTTCTATGGTGTTCTATGTGCTGGGTGTAATCCTGCCTTCCTTCTCTTCTGCTTGTAGCCTAGACAGGCTTCACTGCTTTGTTTATAAATTCCTGTTACTTTGTCCCACTTCTTGTTGATCTCCTCATCTACATTCCCCTCCCCAATGAATACAGGAGAGGGAAATATTTATTTACAGAGGGATGAATGGAGAAAAACAACAGGTGGGAATATAGGGGGAGCAGTAAAACAGGGTTACATCCAAAGGCCCAGTGGTGCCATAATATGAAAGGACAGACACCGAGCGCTGCATCTGCACACAGAGTTCAGGAGTCCTAGGCAAAGTTCCAGTCCAGTGGTGAGTCTTGGGTGCTCCTGGTTGTCTTTAGCACCAGTGCACTTTCCACAACAAACCCCTCCAGCGCCCTCTTCTGCCACTCTCTGCAAACCCACTCAGAGCGACAACCTCCCCACTTAGCTAGCTACAGCTTCCCGCCTTATTCCCAGTGCAAGGTCACAAGCCCCAGTACTCTTGGCCCATTACAGCTCGCTTACCCCTGAACCCCATACAGAACTGTCTTCCATGCTCATCCCACACTCCCCCCCTCAATTCCTCGCATGTTCCCGGCTCGTCACAATACCCCATGCACTCCATCACAAGGTACATGTTTCACAATGATCGCTGGACATACACCCAGCTATGAGATCTTCATTGGCAAATGTGCTCTTGATTTTCATGTCCCTTGCAGAACATAGAAATGTTTGCATCGGCGTTGAATAAAAATGTACTTATAGAAAGAGAAGGCATATTTATAGAAAGAGAAGACATCCTACACATGGTGGTTGCTGCTGAAATTCATACACAGTGTTAATCGGTGTATTTGCATTGTAAAATTAATGCACACACAGCAATCATTACAAGATTCATACTTCGGTGCAAGAAAACAATGCCTAGCTCAATGCATTACAGAAACCCACATTACTGAGGCTCATTGTCAAAATGCTCCTTTAAAGCCTCCCTGATTCAAATAGTTCCCCATTGAGCCTCTCTAACAGCCCTGGTTTCTGGCTGCTCAAAAGCAGCAGCCAGCTGATCCACCTCAATGCTCCACCGCTTCGCTTCACAAATGTTATGCAGATCACAGCAGGCTGCTAGGACCATGGGAATATTTTCCTCATTGAGGTCTAACCTGCCAAAAAAGCAGCACCAGCAACCCTTTAAGCAGTCAAAGGCACATTCAATAGCTATTCTGCACCCTCTGACACTGTTGTTGAAACGCTCCTTGCTACAGTCAAGGTGTAAGACTTCATGAGCCACGGGAGCAAGGGGTAAGCTGGGTTTCCAAGGATCACTTCTGGCATTTCCACATCCCCAAGTGGAATCTTCTGGTGTGGAAAGAAAGTCCCTGCCTGCAGCTTTCAGTACAGGTCAGTATCCCTGAAGATGCATGCGTCATAGACCTTCCCTGACCACCCTGCGTTGATTTCAGTGAGATGACCCTGGTGAGCCACCAGTGCTTGCAATACCATTGAAAAGTAGTCCTTTCTGTTGATGTACTCCATTGCAAGGTGCTCTGGGGCCAAAATGGGGATATGCTTGCCATTTATTGTTCCGCCGCAGCTGGGAAATCCCATTGCCACAAAGCCATCCACTATTTCCCGCACATTGTCCAGAGTCACAGTCCTTTGTAGCAAGAGGTGATTAATGGCCCTGCACACTTGCATCACTGCAACTCCCATGGTGGACTTCCCCACTCCAAACTGGTTCATGACTAACCAGTAGCAGTCTGGAGTTTCCAGCTTCCACACAGTGAACACCACTTGCTTCTCCACTATGACTGCAGCTCACATTTTGGTGTCCTTGCACCACAGAGCAGGGGTGAACTCTGCACACAGTTCCAGAAGGTGGCTTTGCACATCTGAAAGTTCTGCAGCCACTGCTCACCCTCTCATACCTGCATAATGATGCAATCCCACCACTTAGTGTTTGTTTCTCATGCCCAAATTGGACTGTCCGCTGTGTGCAGCTGCGCCATGAATGCCAAAAACAGTCTTGAATTGTTTCTGTCCATGGCACACAGCAGGGCAGACGCCAGGGTGTCATCATCAGATTTGAAGCTCATGAAATACTGCAGGATAGCTACCCACGGTGCATTGCTCTCTGTTTATGTAAGACCACCAACTGTGGACGCACTCTGCTGTCACAGGGAGAATTGTGTGGAAGGTGCAAAAGTGTTTTAATTACAGTGGTGGATGAATGTCGATGTAACTTAAGTCGACTTAACTTTGTAGTGTAGACATAGCCTATGTGAGGGCCTGCTCACTGTATCACTCTTGTCTGGAGCTACAGACACACACATCCTGTCACTCTCCCCCCTCCCATCCCCTGGAACAAGCAGCATATCCTCTTCCTGGAACAATCAGCACTTCCTCTGCCTCAGGACAAGGTTTTAAAGGAGTCATGCTCTTTAAACCCCAAGGGGGTTACATTTATCACATGGTAGATAATAATATTTAAGTTACTGCTTTGTAACTGTAAAAAATGTTTGCTCTTGTGATAAATGAAGTGGGAGTTAGCTCCCTTTTGTGGACACCCCGCCAACCAATTAGCTGTAAAATCCCTGTTAGTAGCTGTTCTCTACATGCTTTACCTGTAAAGGGTTAAAAAAGCCCATAGGTAAAAGGAAGTGAGTGGGCACCTGACCAAAAGAGCCAATGGGAGAGCTAGAACTTTTTTAAATTGTGAAAAAAAACTTTCCCTTTTTCTGTCTGTTGTTCTCTGGAGAGAGGATACACAGAGCAGGAACAGGGCTGAACTATGCTGTAAGAAGCTTTAAGTCACGTATAAAAAACTATCAGATCATATCTAGAAACTACTTATTTGAAACTCCAGATACGTAAAAAGATTAGGAATATCTAGGAAAACATGATTAGGTTGATCTCTTTTATATCTTCATGGCTTGTGGACTCCTCTGTGCTAATCCCCAAATGCTTTTGTTTTGCTTGTAACCTTTAAGCTGGACCTCACGTAGCTATCTTGATGCTTAATTTTGTAATTGTTTTTTTTTAATCAAGCAAAAAGCCTAAATTCCAGATGTATTTTCTTTTAAGAACAGGATTGGATTTTTGTGTCCTAAGAGGTTTGTGCAAGTTGCAACAGTGCAATGCATACTAGCCATTCTGTTTTGGAGGCACAAAGCTCACCATGTTCATGCACAGCACTTCCTGCAATTGTTGCAGGGTTTGTAGAGTGTTGCATGTATCCCACAATTTCCAGCACAGCTTCCAAAGACAGATGGATATGTATATGACATATAATGCACATTTTTAGTTCACTGGCAGGATTAATTGTACCACTGCAACTGCACCACTTTCATTTCCTCTTCACAGGAAACTGGTCCTGCAACAGTGCAAGGTGATATAATGGTGCTTATACTTGCTCATTTTATAAGCAGTACAAGCCTGCCAGGCTGTTGCAACAGCTAAATGTTAGATCTAGTGTGGACAAACCTTCAGAAGCAATGAAGGCACACACCCCTTCCAAGCAGGTGAAAAAGTCTTACTTCTACCTGTGCTCACCGCTTGGCAGCCTCTTTGAACAGAATTGTTTGGGAGTCTGTGACACTCCTTCCAGTGCTCTGTGAATCAATCTCTCCCTTCTCCCAAATGTCTTGGCCCAGCTTGATATCCAGTCCACAACTGACTTCCCAACACAAAGGTGGATATCCATTGTCTTAGTGCATCTCCATTAATCTCATGGTGGCCTTCCAGACTTCTGTCCTGTTTGTCTCTCTCCTGGGGATTGTAGTTGTTTGGGGATTATGCCATCCCATATATTCATGGGCTCCCTGCCTGTCTCCCTAAATTTACTGTTTATTTGGTGCAAAACCCAAGCTTGTTACAGGCAGCAATCCAAAGAAGCTACAGAGCTGCTGCCCTGGCAACAAAATTCCTTGCCAGCCTCAGTACAGTGCCATAGCTCCTCTTCCACTGCCTGCATACTAACTCCACCCACTTGCAGGAGGCCCAGAACTTACAAAAACAAAAGTAATAATAAAAAAAAACCTTTTACAATTAAAATAATTCCCTGTCCAGTCCCTGCATATGATTGGTCATTCATTTCTCTCTCATTACATTGGCTGGAACATCCGGTTGACAGGATAATTTCTAAAAATCTGGGACTGCCAGGGCCAAACTTGTTAGATGTTATCTAGTTTTGGCACTCCAGGGAGCCTGAGTCTACCAAATCCAACATGGAGCAGTGGAGGGTCATGGACTAGGAAAGGGGAAAGACAACAACACTGAACAGGAGATACTTCAGGGAACATTATTCCACTCTGAATGGAAATGACCTATGAGGAAAGACTGAAAAAGTTTGACATGTTTAGTCTAGAGAAAAGATGGCTGAGGGGAGACATAACAATCTTCAAATATATTAATGCTACTATAAAGAGGATGGTGATCAGTTGTTCTTCATGTCTACCAAGGGTCTGACAAGAAGTAATCAGCTTAATTTGCAACAAGGGAGATTTAGGTTAGATATTAGGAAAAAATTGTAATGATAAGGATAGATAAGCAATGGAACAGGTTACCGAGGGGGGTTGTGGAATCCCCATCATTAGAGGTTTTTAAGAACTGTTGAGGGAAACATGTAAGAACATAAGAACGGCCATACTGGGTCAGACCAATAGTCCATCTAGCCCAGTATCCTGTCTTCCAACAATAGCCAATGCCAGGTGCCCCAGAAGGAATGAACAGAACAGGTAATCATCAAGTGATCCACTTCCTGTCGCCCTTTCCCAGCTTCTGGCAAACAGAGGAGAGGGACACCCTCCCTGCCCCTCCTGGCTAATAGCCGTTGATGGACCGATCCTCCATGAATTTATCTAGTTCTTTTTTGAACCCTGTTATAGTCTTGCCTTTCACACATCCTCTGGCAAAGAGTTCCACAGGTTAACTGTGCATTGTGTGAAGAAATATTTCCTCTTTTTTTTGTTTTAAACCTGCAGCCTATTAATTTCATTTGGTGACCCCTAGTTCTTGTGTTATGAGAAGGAACAAATAACACTTCCTTATTTACTTTCTCCACACCAGTCATGACTTTATAGACTTCAATCATATCCCCCCCGTAGTCATCTCTTTTCCAAGCTTAGAAGTCCCAGTCTTATTAATCTGTCCTCAAATGGAAGCCATTCCATATCCCTAATCATTTTTGTTGCCCTTTTCTGAACCTTTTCCAATTCCAATATATCTTTTTTGAGATGGGGCGACCACATCTGAACTCAATATTCAAGATGTGGGTGTACCATGGATTTATATAGAGGAAATATGATTTTTCTGTCTTATTATCTGTCCCTTTCTTAATGATTCCCAACATTCTGTTAGCTTTTTTGACTGCCGCTGCATATTAAGTGGATGTTTTCAGAGAACTATCCACAATGACGCCAAGATCTTTCTTGAGTGTTGATAGCTAATTTAGACCCCATCATTTTATATGTATAGTTGGGATTATGTTTTCCAATGTGCATTACTTTGCATTTGTCAACACTGAATTTCATCAGACATTTTGTTGCCCAGTCACTGAGATTTGAGAGATCCTTTTGTAGCTCTTCATAGTCTGCCTGGGACATAACTATCTTGCGTAGTCATAGGCGCCGACTTCTACTGGCTCCGGTGGGTGCTCAACCTCCCTCTGCCCCCAGCCCCGCCCCTGCCCTGCCCCCTCCGACCCCGCCCCCACTCCAACCCCTTCCCCAAAGTCCTCGCCCCAACTCAACCCCCTCCCTGCCCCTATTCTGACTTCTTCCCCAAATCCCCGCCCCAGGCCCACCTCTTCCCCACCTCCTCCCCTGAGCACGCCACATTCCAGAGCCTCCCCCCTCCCTCCCGGAGCTTCCTATGCTGCCAAACAGCTGTTTGGCTTTGGGAAGCGCTGGGAGCTAGGCGGAGAGGCAAGGACCTGGTGCACTCAGGGAAGGAGGTGGAGGTGGAGGAGGAAGTGGAGGAGGAGCACCCAAGGAGCTGGCGCCTATGTGCGTAGTTTTGTATCATCTGTAAATTTTGCCATCTCACTGTTTACCCTTTTTTCCAGATCATTTATGAATATGTTGAATCGGGCAGGTCCCAGTACAGAACGCTGGGGGACACCACGGTTTACCTCTCTCTCCATTCGGAAAACTGACCATTTATTCCTACCCTTTGTTTCCTATCTTTTAACCAATTACCAGTCCATGAGAGGACCTTCCCTCTTATCCCATAACAGCTTACTTTGTTTAAGAGCCTTTGGGGAGGGACCTTGCCAAAGGCTTTCTGAAAATCTAAGTACACTATATCTACTGGATTCCCCTTGTCCACATGCTTGTTGACCCCCTCAAAGAATTCTAGTAGATTGGTGAGTCTAGGTATTCTTAGTCCTGCCTCAGCATGAGGTGGCTGGACTAGATGACTTCTCAAGGTCCCTTCCAACCCTATATTTCTATGATTCTATGACGTGAGAATACCATCTCTCAGTATCTCATATTGGAGGATGGATTTTTCAGCACCTTTTCTAATTGCCAGGTCCTCTTTGACTGTACCAAATCACACTTCACATACCTCTTGACCTCCATGTATATCAAAGATAACATTCTCCCTACCCCTTCAACTAACTACTGAGCTATAGAAAATACTATAATGCAATAAATTATGGAAACATTGATTTAATAAGCTGACCTTTTTTCCTCATGACTTTAGACTATTTTTCTTTTTTCTTTTTTTTCATTTTCATATTAATCTGATCCATTTATTTTGTTATGCTGATATGATTTATATGTACGAGTCTAGTTTGGATACTTTTATATAGTCAAAGCATCTGCCAATTCAATGAAATAACATTTATGGATCAAATTTTCCAACATAATTTCCTTCCCTTAAAACAACAACAAAACTATGGCTTACAGGGGAGACTGCCTTTATTTAGAAATGCTCATTAACATTAATATTCATGTTTTATATGATGCGTATAACCTAACCCAGTATAAAACTGATTCTTTTGCACAACTAAGATTTTTGCATGTTCATTACTTCAGCCTACAGAAAATCACACAGACATTTAATATATTGTATTGTGTCCCATGTGGTTTATTTGTAAGGATATTTCAATATCCTAAATTCAACATTTACAGTTATGAGTGTCTAATTTTAAACTGGGTCATTAAGACTTTACTGGCTCTAGAGCTTTTTATTGCTGCCTCAAGCAAACCGACCTGCCAGCTCAAGTGTTATAGCCCTGTGGGTCCCAGGATATTAGACAAACAAGGTGGGTGAGGTAATAACTTTTACTGCTCCAACTTCCCTTGGTGAGAGAGTCCAGCTTTGGAGCTTATAAAGAGTGTTTCCCAGACCTGAAGAAGAGCTCTGTGTAAACTCCAAAGCTGGTCTCTCTCACCAAGAGAAGGTGATTCAATAAAATATATTGTCTGTCACCCACCTTGTCCCACCAATATAAGGCACTCCTGGCGGGAAACTGGGAAGGGGGTATACAGATACTTCTCTTGCTACGCTCCTGTCAGAATCATAGAATAATAGAATATCAGGGTTGGAAGGGACATCAGGAAGTCATCTAGTCCACCCCCCTGCTCAAAGCAGGACCGATCCCCCAGTCAGAGCTGTTTCCTGGCAGCAGCTGTCGCTAAAGACCCGCCAGTGATTTAGGAGACCCCCGATCAAATTCCCTCAGGAAAAAAATAAGCAGGCTTCTGCCTTGAGCTGCGCCCAGGAGAACTGGACCCTAAAGCATGAGCCCCAGGATGAATTGTTCCAGTGGGCACCGGGCATTCCTGAGATCAAGGGCGCAAACTCCTTGGAGGGGGTTGTAGACCGGCTGGGAAAGCCAGCCAGTGTCTTGGCTTTGCCCCTTACGTCGGTGCCTCCCCCAGATCCCCAGCTGGAAGCGGAGGTGGTTTGGCAGCCGCGTTCACACCCCGCTTTTGTGTTTCCTCGGCAGCCTTTCAAAGCAGCGAGATGCGGGAATAACCCTGCGAGAGGCGGCCCCGCTGCTCTGGGGGCAGAAACACCGGCGCTGCCGGGCCAGGGGGGTGGGACGGCGCCGGGGCTCAGGGCAGCAGGGGCGCGCCCTGTGGCGGGACGCGCGGGGACCGCGCCGCCTGCGAGAGCAGCGGCCCGAAGAGCAGCGCCCCGAGGGCACCCGCGGCCACCGCCGCGGCATCTGGCGCCCCGCTGCTGGGTTTCCTCCTCCCGCCGCCGCCTCCTCCCACAGGCGGCGGCTGCTGCAGCGGCCGGGACTGGCCACGCCGCGCGCCGCCCCTGGCTCAGAAGCGGCCCCGGCAGCAGGGCGGCCGCAGCGAGCAGAGCAGCGATCCCCCGCCGGCCGGGCCAGGTGAGTGCCCCTGGCTCTGGGGGGCGGCCGGAGGGGCACAGACGCGCGGGCTCCTTTGCACGTTCAGTTACGGGCTGTCCAAGGGCTGCGAAGTTGGGAGTCTCCCGCCGGGGTCCGCCCCGAGTGGCTGGGCTGAGGTGAGCGAGGGGGGGACTCACTGGGGATGAAGGGACCTGGCTTCCTCCCCACCAGCCCGTCTTGCCCCGTCTTCTAGCAGGGCAGGTGGGGGAAGCGGGTCCCGCTGGGTGGGGAGCGGAGAGGTACCTGGGGGGAAGTTGCCCGCTCAGGCTGGTGTTTGCAAGGGCTGGAGGCTGGGGCGGTGTGTCTGGGGCTGGCCGGGCTGCGGCGGGGGATCTTGTTAAGCAGCCCGGCTCCTAGGTGAACGGGGACGATGCGCAGCCCCTTCCCGCGGGCAGCAGGCGGCATGTACTGTACACCTCTTCACTTGAGCTGGGAAGGAGCCTGATTGTTATCGTTGGGGCCAAAGCACAAGGCTCCTCCTCAGCTTTCTCCTCACTCGTTGTCTGGGAAATGTGACTTTTGCCAGGCTAAAGGAGGAGAAACTAAATAAGAGCCCCAGGATCTGGCCCTGGGAAAAGAAAGTCTGCTACGAAATAGGGCTCACAGGTGTAAACACAGCTCTCAACCTGCCAAGGACCCAGCTTTAAAATATGCCACTGACCCGCCCATAAGAAGAAACAATCGAAATAGCAAAGGTGGAAAGTGTGGGGCCATTGATCTACATGAGTTCAGTGGGGTGGCACAAGTGTAAGTGCGGACAATGTCTTGCCCATGCCTTCAGTGGGACCAGGACTTGGCCCAGTGTCTGTCACCTTTTGTTTAGCCACTGTTCCGGGGTTGTGTTTCTGATATCAGGAATAAGCAGTGAGATGGCAGCAAGTTTCATTATGATGTCGACATCAATATTGGTTTGAAATGAGTGGCTCTCCATGTAATTGGGTGTGTTTGAGAGGCACTGCTGCAAGGGGTTCTTTCTGTCTAATCAAGAGTGATAAAATGATTAACTTCTCAGAAATAGCCAGTGTGTTACACAATAGAGCAGTGGTTCTCAACCAGCGGTCCAGGGCCCCCGGTTTCAGGAAGTCCACCAAGTAGGGCCAGCGTTAGACTCATTGGGGCCCAAGGCAGAAAGCTGAAGTCACACCACATGGGGCTGAAGCCTAGGGCCCTGAGCCCCGCCACCTGGGGCTGAAGCCAAAGCCTGAGCAACTTAGCTTTGCAGGGGCCCCTGTGGCATGGGGCCCCAGGCAGTTACCCTACTTGCTACCCTCTAACACTGGTCCTGGCTTTTATATGCAGACAACCAGTTGTGACACAAGTGGGCCATGGAGTTTTTATAGCATGTATCGGGGAGGCAGGAGGGACGGCTCAGAAAGAGAAAGGTTGAGAACCTCTGCAATAGAGAATACCTTATTTCTCTAATGTTTTGACTGACAGGTTTTTAATGTTTGGGTAGATCATACTTTTTAATACCTGCATCATGGCCATGTTTCTGTATTAATCACAGTAGGCCAATTTTGCTCTCGGTTACACATTTTTTTCTATGGGGTAAATGGGTGTAACCGAGAGCTGAATTTAGCCCAGTATTTGTTATTGCTTATCTTTTCACGTTACATTCTGAAACCAAAATCATGAAACAGATGCATTTTAAACAAGATATTTTGAAAGTCATCTGTGTATGGTAAGTCATTTGATACTCCTGAGGGCATTCTGTGCCAAAAAAATAAAAATTCTCTGTACAATATTTTAAAATTCTGCAAATTTTATTTGTCAAATAAATGTGGAGGCTCCAGCATGGGGAGCCCGGGGCTGCACAGAAGTGGGCAATCACTGTGCAGCTCGCCCCACCCCGGATATGGACTCAGCGGTAAGGCTGCACCCAATCCTGACATAGCACAAGGACCGGGCCTGCACCAGAAACACCCCAGGGCCCTGCCCCTCTGTGCCAGGTGCACCAGATGTGGGGAGGCAGGCTCAGCAAGGCAGGATCCAAGTGTGGAGGGGCTTACTGTGTGGGGATCCAAGTGCGGGTTGAGAGGATTCGTGTGGGGCAGTCTGGGTGCGGGTGGCTCATTGGGGGATCCAGTTGTGTGTGTGGGTGGGGGGCTTGTTGAGGGGTTCTGGGTGCAGTGAAAATGGCACTCTGTAGGGGGGATCAGGTGAAGGTAGTTGGGGCTCAGCAGGCTGGAGGGTCTGGGTGTGGGGAAGAAAGAGCTTGGCAGTAGGGCATGGGTGTGAGGGGCTCAGTGGGGGGTCCAGCTGCAGCTGGTTGGGGCTTGGTGGGGTGGGGATCCAGGTGCAGGTGGCTTGTCGGGGTGGTCCAGGTGCAGCAGGAGTGGGGCTGATGGTGGAGGGGGAGTTCTGAGTGGGGTCATGAGGCTTGGCAAGAGGGTCTGGGTATGAGGAGGTCTGGATGCATGGGGGTTGTATGGATGGGGGAGCAGCTCCCTGTACAGGGATAACTCCCCCTGCAGCTGAGGAGTGAGGGGTGCAGAAAGCGGTGGGGGTGGGGGGCTTTGCAGAGCTTCTTTCAGCTGACCCATGCAAAGAAAGAGGAAGTCCCATCCTCTCAGTCCAGATGGGACTAGCAGCTGAGCCTCGCGCAGGGTAGGAGCCACCAGTTAGGTCTTCCCCAGTCCCGCCAACTGCCCCACAGTGATTTATCTCTCTGCCTCTGCCCTGGGCCCCCAAAACATACTGCTGGGGCGGGTTGCATGACCACTCTTGTGGCTTCCCTTTGCTTTCCCATCAGAAAGTAATTTTTCTGCTGGGATGCAAAGAAATCTGTGGGTGACATAAATTCTGCACATGCACAGTGGCGCAGAATTCCCCCAGGAGTAAAAATTTGAAACTGTGTATAGTGCAGCCAACCCTCTTATATTGTCTTTCATGAGGAATGATGTGCATGCTAATTACTGAAACCATCTTTCCCTGAGTTTAGAGAGAAAAGGTGGGCAAAGTACAAGCTTTCAAACTTACACAGGTCCTGAAGAAGAGCTTTGTGTATGCTCAAAAGCTTGTCTCTTTCACCAGCAGAAGTTCATCCAATGAAAGATATTACCTCACACACCTTGTCTCCCTAATATCCTGGGACTAACACGGCTACAACATCACTGCATTTCTCTGACTTTGTCATTTTGTTACACTGAATTAAAAGAAAATGTGTATCTCTTCCATCATTTAGAGACTGTATTTATAAATGGTTTTTATATACAATATTTTTCTTTAACTCTTTTTATAGTGCACAGTTTTACATTCATTGTTTCAAGTTGCTGGCTGCTGTATGTGTGGGGATGTTGTTTTGATTTGTGCAAAGAACACTAAACATCTTGTATATTCTTAAGGTGCCAGATCCGCTCAGATTCCCTTTACTGTTTTTATACCCTAAAATTATGGGCCAAATCCTGCTTGCCTTCCTTTTGTTTTTAATGTCATCACTGGAACTATTTGCATGAGTAAGGTATGCAGGGTTTTGTCCTATGCAAGGTGACACTGGTGGTGTTTTTGTTTGTTTAAAATTTTTTGTCAATAAAGAGTTGGAAACAGTCATTGAATTAAACCAAAGAACAGAAACAGCTAACTTTGACATGTTATCATTAAAATATTACACATTGCTAAGAAAGTACACATATTGTAATTTATGGCTGAAAATAGTTGAAAGAGTGAAACATTTGAGAGATGGCATATATTATAAATAATGTGTAAATCAAGTTTTCTTAGGTGTGAATTGGAGCCAATAAAATCTTTTCACATACATGAAGTGGCAGTTAGATTCTAATATTAATATTTTAACTGGATTTCTGTAGGTCAGATGGAACCTGTTAGCAAATTTTTCCTCCTTAGTACATTTCAAATTGAATTTCAGGATTTAGTATTTAATACCTCAATATATGTGTCTCTAGTTGGGTGAGTGGAATGAAGAAGGGACTCAATTCCCACTCTTAAATTAATTAGCTTCATTTATGCTACGTATATTATGGGGGATAGGGGTTTGTAGGCAGAACTCCCCTTGAATGCAGCAGTAATTTTGCCTGACTAAGAACAGAATGGCATGAGAGGAAATATAGGAAGAAGTTCTGACAGTTTTAGCTCTCAGTATGAGACATGAGTAGCAGCCTCCACAAATATGGTGCTTTTAATATTAAACACCATATTTGAGTTATGAATGTTGTATTTTCAGCTAAAAGCTAGACCAGAATGTATTTGAAGGGCAAAATCCTAATCAATAATTTTAATGTATAGAAATATGTCTAAGGGTTTTGCTCTTATCTCAAACACATGAACTCAAAAATATTGCTTATTTTGTAAAATCAATGTTGTGTTCACATCAAGAGATTTATTTTTATAAAATATACAAATAATAAATGTTTTATATGAAATTGTGTATTAATGCTACTCATTTGGGAATCAGGCCTGCATTTCTTATATACCAAAAATTCCTTCAGAGTAAATTAGAGACAAGGTGGGTAAAAGAATATCTTTTATTGGACCAACTTTTGTTGATGAGAAAGACAATCTACAACAATTTGAAGTAAATTTAAATTCTGGGTGCTCAAGGAATACAGGATTGATTATACCCTTTGTGCAAAGACCACGGGACAAATCCTGTTCTCCGTGCTCATGAGCAGTACCACTCATGTGAGAGGCTGATCAGACTTTGCCTCCAAATGTGAACTAAGGATCCAATTCTGAAATTCTGCAGGACTTCAGTGTGAGTGTAATCTGCATCAGGACTGTGGGATCAGGACCAAGTTTTTCAGTCACTGTATCTACAATTTGTAGGCATTTAAAAGGTTGAGAGATATTGGACTTTTCATATGTTTGTTTTAGTCCCCACTTCAAGCTTTTCCATACATCTTAATGGCTATATGAGCTGTAACTACACAGACAGTTCAGGTATCTGGTATATGAGCAACTCTGTGGTGTTGTGCCATTGTTGTTCACTCTTTGTTTCAACAAGTGGGACTCAAAATAGCACCTTATTAAAGTGGTGGTCATCGTTTCTGCTCTTATGATCCTCTTGTGTTTTCGGAGACAACTGTTCAATTGCAGCCTACTGACTATTACAGAAAAAAAATCCTATCACAGTAGTTGGGATCATTTTGTAACTTAAAAAATATGTTTTTGAAGAAAAGAGACAGCAAACCACATGTAGATGAAAGAGTAGATGAGAAAAAAAAAATACTAGAGTTCTGGAAAAGTCTGATTAAGTTAAAATACTTATTTACTTCACGGCCTTTAGAAGAAGTTACTAGAATTTGTACTTAATATTTATATTAGTAAAATTAGAATGAGATCATTTTAGTTAATTTTTTAGTCACCAAAACACTAACCACAAATGTGGCATTAGACGTGTTCTCATTTATAGAGTTCTTTAGAGGATATTCATTGAAGAAGCAATCCTGCAAGATGTTATGATGGGCGAACCTGAAGTTGTCACACAAGATCAAACATGAGTGTTTAGGAGCAGCACAGACTGCATGTACCAGGAAAAGTGAATAATGTATATATACTGATTAGGAACATATTATTGTGGACTCATTAAAAACAAAACCTGGTTACTGGTATCTATGGATATTTTAAATATTAAAAAAAACCATGTTTGTACTGAAAATAGTTTAGGTTGGCTCTCTGCCTGGATTTGAGACTTCTGGGCATGCTGGATTATGGCTATTGCCAAATTCTCCAGTTTAATTTGTCTTCCAACCTTTGGATTTTGGATTGTTCCATGTAGATTTTGCACCAAATTAATTCCAAGTGTTATTGTTGAGTTCAGTGGAGTTAAGAATAAACCTGGCCCATTATGTTTGAGATTTTTGAGTTTTTGTTCTGTCATTACAACAGTTATTCTGTGCATACACCATCTTTTTCACAATGAAAGGAAAAAGTGAGATTATATTCATGTTAAACTAAGTCAGTACTTTCCTCAGTGTGACTCATTACTGAGGAAACTAATCACTTTAACTGTTGATGATGAGCAAGAAGGAAAGAACCCAGATTGAGTGTAAGGTTCCAGACTGAGTTTGCCAAGTTGACACTTATGCCTGGTCTACACACAGAAATTGAATTGGATTTAGCTAAATTGTTTTCTAAATCAGTGGCTCTCAACCTTTCCAGACTATTGTACCCCTTTCAGGAATCTGATTTGTCTTGTGTACCTCAAGTTTCACCTCACTTAAAAAGTACTTGCTTACAAAATCAGACATAAGAATACAAAAGTGTCATAGCACACTATCACTGAAAAATGGCTTACTTTCTCATTAGTACCATATAATTATAAAATAAATTAATTGGAATATAAATATTTTACTTACATTTCATGTATAGTATATAGAGCAGTATAAACATGTCGTATGAAATTTTAGTTTGTACTAACTTCACTATTGCTTTTTGTGTAGCCTGTTGTAAAATTAGGCAAATATCTCGATGAGTTGATGTAACCCTGGAAGACCGCTGTGTACCTGCAGGGATTTGCGTACCTCTGGTTGAGAACCACTGTTCTAAATTGAGTTAGTTAAACTAGCCTAATCTTCTTGTGTGGACACTCAGACTGATTTTAAAAGTTGCTAATATTGATTTAGCTTAATTCTGTTATATTAGCCCAACCTCAACTCCTGGTTTGACCTGACCTTTGCCCCTCCCTTTCTCAGACAGCTTTTTGTGGAGCCTCTCTGTCATGTACTCCTTCTACACCCTAGTTTTGCGGGGCTGCTACTAGCCGGTCAGGCTTCTGTACTGTAATATGAAATGGCTACACAGTTTCCTTCCCAGAGAGATACACCAGATGCATTCCCTATTAATATCTTTTAATACACTGCCAAGAATGGCTGTTGTGAGCTTAAGTATATTATACACAGCACCACTTGGGGGTTGAACAGTAGAATACAATTTAACATCCAGTTAAGCTCTCCTTGTAAGGGAGCTCTCCCTGCGCCACATACTGCACCAGCCAGGAACAGCACCATGTGCTGCCAGGAGCTCTGCTGAGACAGCCTTTGGTGCAGGAGGGGCAGCATGTGTCTGCCCCTTCAACGGCACATGCACTAAAGTTAGTGTAGTTCCCAGTGCAACATGTTGCTTAGGCCATGCTCCCCCTGTCATGTCAGATCAAAGCTATATGAAGAGAGTGAATCACTCCCTCAAAATGAAGAGGCATTAACTTCTGTGCTTACCGTTCATTTGGCCATTGGGCTACAATAAAAGTGAACTTTGATTTTTTTTTTAAAGTCTGTTAAATATTGCACCTTGCAACTCCTAAGGAATGCCAACAGCTGCAAGGATGGGCGATAAGAGACCTGCTGAATCCATAAAGTGATGTATAGGATGAAATCACATCATTTTGCTTTCTTTGCTTCTACTTCTGCTGCTGTATGAGCCAGGTGAGCATGGAAAGGAGAGTGGGGGAGACTGTTTCACTACTTGTATACGTGCACAAACACAGGAAGCTGGAGGAAGTTTAAGTGTAAGTTTTCAGGAGAAGGCCAAGAAGTGTGAATTAAGCATTCGTCTCTCTGGCATCCGTGGCTCTCACCATCTTGGAGAGACTGAAGTGCTGTGAAAATATCTGCCTTGCTCACTATTCTGGTACATCTCCATCTTCAAAACCTCTTAGGGTATGTCTACGGGGCAGCTGGGAGCGAGCCTCCCAGGCTGGGTAGAGAAACTCATGCTAGTGGGGCTTGAGCTAGTTAACTAAAAATAGCAGCATGGACATTGTGGCTTAGGCCCGAAGGCCTTGGAGGTCAGGTGGGCTTGGGAGCCTGAACTTCAGCCTGAGCCATAGCATCCAGACTGCTATTTTTGGCATGATAGCTCAAGTCCTACTAGCATGAGTCTGTCTACCTGGGCAAGGTGGCTTACTCCCCACCACAGTATAGACATGCCCTTAATGGTTCCTCTTGCCATCCACATCAAATTCAAGCCCTGTAGCTGAATTTCAAGGCTTTGTAAAACTTTGCTTTTCTCACTTGCCACTTCTTCTCTTGTCCCTTCTACTGAACTCAGACTACATGCCTAAGTGCTTCCCTAGTCTCCATCTTCCACTTACCTCCTTGACAACTTGCATGAGGCCCTGTATGTTTGGAATTTCCATCCTGACTTTGTCTGCCATGCCTTCACACTTTTCATGAAACCTATAGCACTACTTAGAGTTTAACAACTTCCCACCCCTGAGGCACTGAGACATAAGCAAACATAGCTACTTTGCTGCTTATTGCAACCCTTCCTCCTCCTCATCCTCCATCCATATTTTGTCTATTTAGCTTGTAAACTCCTTGAAGCAGAGACCATGGCCCCAGTTACATGTTGCCTTAAGGCTTTTATGTTGATCCAGTCTTAAGGACTCTTAACAGATCTCTCTCTGGGGGATACCCCATGTGTAAGGTGATCTCTTGGTCAGTGTAAATCTTGTGAAACAGCTGTAAGATGTCCCCTCTCTTATTCCCCAGCATATGGGGTATGCAAGGTAGGGGGAAAAGGAGAGACTGAGGCTGCTCTCACTTACTATAGACAACTATTTCCAGAATGGCCTTGGAATAAAAAGGAGACACAAAGGTGACTTAAGGCTATAAACTCCCCCATTTCTATACTGAATGCAAGAATTCAGGAACTCAGAATTGGGGTCTTTGTCTCTGGAAAAGCATTATGTAAAATAAGTTAAAATAATGCAAAGTCTTACATTAGTTCCATATTAAGGTTAAGATTTACATGCTCCCAAAGTCAGGAAATACAAAAGTTAAGGCTGAATGTACAGTCTTTTGGATTCAAACGAAACAGCCCTTGTGTTTGATTATTTTTTTTATTGTGTCTGACACCAGTCACTCAGCTTGACACTAAGTTTAGGTTCACAAGAGTCTTAGTCACTGAGTAGATGCTTATTGGAAAAACACCCAGTAGGCTATTACACTCATGAACTGCACATATGAATTTTATATGAGTTTGTTTATGCCATGTCTCAAACTTTAACACAGTTACATGAGTGAAACTCAGGCAGAACTTGGCCCACTGTGCTTGGCTTCTTTGCATTTGTAAGAGACCATCCAATACCAATAACCTAGAATAAGTCAAATATAGATTTCCTCCCAAGGTTTTCCCCCTAATTACCACTAGCAGTTAAGCCAATGTTTTGAGACAGGTTTCAGAGTAACAGCCGTGTTAGTCTGTATTCGTAAAAAGAAAAGGAGTACTTGTGGCACCTTAGAGACTAACCAGTTTATTTGAGCATGAGCTTTCGTGAGCTACAGCTCATGCATCCGATGAAGTGAGCTGTAGCTCACGAAAGCTCATGCTCAAATAAACTGGTTAGTCTCTAAGGTGCCACAAGTACTCCTTTTCTGTTTTGAGACAGTTTGCTGTGCTGTACGTACAACATTTTGCTCACTTTGAGCTGCTGTTAGGTGTTAGGATATAGCTTTCTTAAAAATGAAGTATTAAACATCTTTTGAAGTATTAAATATTACTTGCATCACTTTTAGCCATTCACAAAAGGCCTACAAAAGCTTAAAAGTGAAGAAAAATACTTTCTACTTCTAGACAAATTGATCCGAGAGTGCTAAAGGAGTTGGCGGATATGATTGCAGAGCCACTGGCCATTATCTTTGAAAACTCATGGCGATCGGGGGAAGTCCCGGATGACTGGAAAAAGACTAATGTAGTGCCTCTCTTTAAAAAAGGAAAGAAGGAGGATCCTGGGAACTACAGGCCAGTCAGCCTCACCTCAGTCTCTGGAAAAATCATGGAGCAGGTCCTCAAGGAATCAATTCTGAAGCACTTAGAGGAGAGGAAAGGGATCAGGAACAGTCAGCATGGACTCACCAAGGGCAAGTCATGCCTGACTAATCTAATTGCCTTCTATGATGAGATAACTGGCTCTGTGGATGAGGGGAAAGCGGTGGATGTGTTGTTCCTTGACTTTAGCAAAGCTTTTGACATGGTCTCCCACAGTATTCTTGCCAGCAAGTTAAAGAAGTGTGGGCTGGATGAATGGATTAGAAGGTGGATAGAAAGTTGGCTAGGTTGTCGGGCTCAACAGGTAGTGATCAATGGCTCCATGTCTAGTTGGCAGCTGGTATCAAGGGTCGGTCGGTTTTGTTCAATATCTTCATAAATGATCTGGAGGATGGTGTGGATTGCACCCTCAGCAAGTTTGCAGATGACACTAAACTGGGAGGAGAGGTAGATACGCTGGAGGGTAGGGGTAGGATACAGAGGGCCCTAGACAAATTAGAGGATTGGGCCAAAAGAAATCTGATGAGGTTCAACAAGGACAAGTGCAGAGTCCTGCACTTAGGACGAAGAATCCCATGCACCGCTACAGACTAGGGACCGAATGGCTCGGCAGCAGTTCGGCAGAAAAGGACCTAGGGGTTACAGTGGACGAGAAGCTGGATATGAGTCAACAGTGTGCCCTTGTTGCCAAGAAGGCCAAAGGCATTTTGGGATGTATATGTAGGGGCATTGCCAGCAGATCGAGGGACGTGATCGTTCCCCTCTATTCAACATTGGTGAGGCCTCATCTGGAGTCCTGTGTCCAGTTTTGGGCCCCACACTACAAGAAGGATGTGGAAAAATTGGAAAGAGTCCAGCGGAGGGCAACAAAAATGATTAGGGGACTGGAACACATGACTTATGAGGAGAGGCTGAGGGAACTGTTTAGTCTGCGGAAGAGAAGAATGAGGGGGGATTTGATAGCTGCTTTCAACTACCTGAAAGGGGGTTCCAAAGAGGATGGATCTAGACTGTTCTCAGTGGTAGCTGATGACAGAACAAGGAGTAATGGTCTCAAGTTGCAGTGGGGGAGGTTTAGGTTGGATATTAGAAAAAACTTTTTCACTAGGAGGGTGGTGAAACACTGGAATGTGTTACCTAGGGAGGTGGTGGAATCTCCTTCCTTAGATATTTTTAAGGTCAGACTTGACAAAGCCCTGGCTGGGATGATTTAGTTGGGGATTGGTCCTGCTTTGAGCAGGGGGTTGGACTAGATGACCTCCTGAGGTCCCTTCCAACCCTGATATTCTATGATTCTATGAAACAGGAAATATAAATTCAATTAAGCTTTACTTGTTACATGTTGGATAGACTAGCTGAAACACACATTCAGGGACATACAAACACTTGTAGCAGCCAAAGAAAAAGGTGGTATTCTATTAGAAGATAACTGATTTTTACAGACTACTTGTATGTCTCAGTTTGCAGTCTTAGGCTTTGTCTACACTACAGGGGAAATTCGATCTAAGCTACGCAATTTGAGCTACGTGAATAGCATAACTCAGATCGACGTAGCTTAGATCTACTTACCATGGGGTCCACACTATGCAATGTTGACGGGAGACACTCTCCCATTGACTCCCCCTACTTTTCTCGATCCGGTGAAGTACAGGTGTCAACAGGAGAGCGCCATCTGCAGTTGATTTAGTGGGACTTCACTAGACCCGCTAAATCAACCGCTGATGCATCGATCGCTTTCTTTTACTGGAAAAAAACTGACTGCCTCCCACGCAAACTTAGGACAACATTTTTTAAAGGATGGTGTTATTTCTGCTGTTAAGTCAGTGGATGGTGCACGTGCCAGATTTCACAGTGACATAAGACTTTCCAACATAAGCATCCTCCCCATTACATCTCTCTTACTTCAGCCAATATTTAAAAATAAACTAGAAGCTTTACTACTTTCTGATGCCAATCTGGAAAATAAGGGAGCGGAGCTGATGGAAGAAGTTGATAGTCTTATTCTTATCCTGGAGAAAGCAATGGGAAGCACGGAGAGAGAGAGAGAGAGAGAGAGAGAGACAGATACATACCTGCGCAGTCCCAGCCATCCTTCCTGTGTCTTGCTCCTTATTTACTTCTTGCAGCTGGCATAATGCATTTTTGTGACAGAAAGCCTGTAACAGAAAAGGCTTACTATTCCAACACTTCCAACTTCAACAAAGAAAACATATCAAATTGCAATATGACTCCAGAAGAATGAGAAAAATATCCCCAATGTAAGGAAGTGCTAAATATGTCTATATGTGAGTGATCTTTTGGAGACATACTGAAGTATGGTATGGTTATAAGTGTGAAATCCTGGCTGCAGTGACTTCAGTGGAGCCAGGATTTCACTCCAGATCCTTTTCATATCACTGCTAATGTTCTGCTTTTATTTTAAAACTGTGTTGAGTTAATAAGATTGTTTTCATGTGGCCTCTTTTTGCTCCAATTATGTTTTTAACTTTAAATAAAAGCTAACAAAAATTAGAATAATTAAAACAGAAAAAATAAAAATATTAGATTAACACAATTTGTATTAGGATTGTTTGCTAGAGGGAGCTACAAACTTTAACATTACAATAATGCTATTTTAAGGTATGCAAAATACTGCATGGAGTTTTTAAATAATTCTGTAATGTAGGAAAATATTTGTATTAAAACCAAAGGTCTTTAATGGGGCTCTCTCTAAGTAACTGATGCAGGATTAGAACAAAAGAGAGTAAAATGCAACAGTAGACAACAGTTAGCTATGAATGAGTGACCATTAAGAATGTCTGAATTTCAAGTGTTTGAAATTATTTTAAATGGTGAAAAGTTGTTCTGGATAAAGCTGGACATAGTATAACAAGATCCCAATAATTTATTTTTTAAAGTGTAAAGAGTACGAAAAAGAGAAACACTTACTGGTTTAAGGTTTTCATATTTCATTTGCCTACAGTTGTATTAAAAAAAAACTGTGAAGGCTTTATGGGACTTTTAAAATTCAGTTTCACAAAGAATACAATACAGAGCAGGACAGTAATATTCATAGTAAATACCATCTGTTTCATCTAGAGAGATTGAATTGATCTTAAACCCACTCAAAAAGTACTTTTATCAAAAAAGCAAAACCTCTTTAGAAAATCGCTATTCTATTTAAAAAGTGCTGGCACAATATGGCACATGGTTTGGAAAAAGCTGTGGATGGCACTATTGCACCATAATAAGGCAATAACTAATAAAGGTCTTCTCTAATTCCAACTAGCACATTGTAAGTAATACTAATAATCACCTTAAATGTCATTACTTCAGAACACCAGTGACCTGTATTTTAAATATATTCAGCTAAATCTGTAGTGATCCTTCCAGAGTTCTTTAGCTCTAGTTGTTGCAGCACTTACAGAGTGTAGTTTTCTCTAACACATTTGGGTTGCTCTGCAACGGTGCATAAGAAAGGTGGGGAAGTTCGCTCACTGCAGGTTAGATGTGGCATAGCAGATGTTCTCCCTTCCCCACTCCCTCCACTGTGGTCTGCTTCTTCTTGTGACTCATCCTTCTAGCCACGTTATGTTTAGTCCCACCCCTTCTGGTAACAGAGTGCATCAAAAGCAAGCATCCAATCCCTCTGTTCAATCTGCTGTCCTCACTTCAGGGCCCAGTTGTCCATATGCCCTTTTCTCAGGGCTTACAGTAGACGATATGCCCTTCACAGTGGCTGGTAGGGGAATCCAGGCTCATCTTCTACACTGGGTTCCAGTCCAGAGACTCTCGGACAGGCATTCAAAGTTCACACTGCCAGACTCCAGCTGCCACTTCCCTGGACTTCTTCCTACCAAGGCTTTCCCTGGGGGTTCTTGTCATCCTGCAGGAGCCTTCCTGTTCCTTACAGGTCTCTTTACTCCCTGCTACCATGAGAGTGACAGCAGAGTTCCTCCCTCTTTCCCTACAACCTCTCAAACTTCAGTCCAAATGCCCCATAGACTTTGCCATCACTCTTGGGCTTCACTGCCTCCAGCTGCCTTTCAGCTCAAGACAGGCCACCGCTGGACCCACATTTCACTGTTCCCAGCCTTTCTGGTTTCTTCCTGACTCAGGACCCACCAGTTCTGACTCCAGGCCTCCCGGGCTCTCTCTGCCTTTAGCCTAAGAGAGGAAACCTCTCTACTGATAAGCTGGGTCTTCTCCATGGCCTTCCTTTCCCACTGTCTTGTGCTCCTTTTTTTAATATAAGGATCCAGCACCAACTTAGCTGGGCTTGATCACCAGTTATGCTTAATACCCCTCCAGGTGCCATCCAGTGGCCTAATTGAGCTCAGGCTCCTGTTAACCCATGGTTAACCAGTGCAGAGTTTATACACCCCATCACAAGAAGCTTCTGTCTAGTGATTCTGTATCATATGTCCTCCATTTACAAATGAAAATATGCTGTTCTGACTGCCAACTCTGCAAATTCAGCCTGAGCACTGAGAGCCAAGCTGACTTCTTTCCTTTTCCTACATGATCACAAATACTAAACTGTAGGCCAAATTCTGTCCTCACTTATTACCTGCAACCCTTCCGTCTCCAAATTATGTCTTCAATTATACCTTTACAATTCCATTTACAGCTACATGCATCCGACGAAGTGAGCTGTAGCTCACGAAAGCTTATGCTCAAAGAAATTGGTTAGTCTCTAAGGTGCCACAAGTACTCCTTTTCTTTTTGCGGATACAGACTAACATGGCTACTACTCTGAAACCTGTCATTTACTAGTAATAATGATTCTAAAAGTTATGATGCACAAACCAGAACCCATATATGTTCTGTCTGCAAATTTAATTGTATTCTTATTACTAGAAAACATTGTTTCCAAATTATTAAATCACATATGTACAAATTGTATTTCAGTAGTTAGTCATAGCTATTGGAATACTATGTGTACAGTAGTGTGCTGTTTGGTTTGGTTTTAAATACGTCTTAATACATTATCTTAGTTGTCTAGTTTCTTGTAGGTGTTATATCAGGAATGAATGTCAAGGAGGGAATTGGATGAGGTAGGAGCCTTGTGCATCAGTATTGTATGTGACATACTATAGGAAATTTGCTCTTTAATCTTCTGGATGCCCCTTCAGACGTTCCTAGGGTTCAGGGAAGTTCACAAGGCAAATGTTGGGTGCTAAGTAGTACAGCCAATTGATGGTACAATCTATATTTGATGAGTTTGTTGTCTGAGAATATCACTGTGGGTAAATCCCTTGCCTTACAGAGGAAGGAATTTGCCTATAAAACTGGGGTGTTGGTTTACAACTTGATTTTTGTTAGGGGGAGAGGTAGTCTAAGGTCTGGGGAAATTTGGTGTATCTCAAGGTAATGGTTGTATACCCACACCTTTTGGATGGGCACCTCATTTATTTATGAATCCAAATAAATAATGATGAAATATATTATGGCACTAAGATCCTGGGAGTTTAACTGATAACATTCCCAGGTTACATATATAAAAGTATTTAAGCACAGGGGTCTTCCTAATCAGTCTTGGGACAATTAAAGTAATTCTGCAGTTCAATCAAATGCAAACATATAGTTTTATTTTTAGAAGTTGTAACAGAGGTGAGCTGAAGACTGACTTGGCATACATTTCCTGTGAATCTCTGAGGTGCTTGTTTGTCTTTAGATTCTCGTAGTTTGTGAATTACTTTTTTTTATCTAGTTTCAACTCATCCTTGCTAAGCCCTGGTCTACACTAGGAGTTGAGGTCGAATATAGCAGCATTAAATCGATTTAAGCCTGCACCCGTCCACACGACGAAGCCCTTTTTTTCGACTTAAAGGGCTCTTAAAATCGATTTTCTTACTTCACCCCTGACAAGGGTATTAGCGCTGAAATCGGCCTTGCTGGGTCGAATTTGGGATACTGTGGACGAAGTTAGACAGTATTGGCCTCCGGGAGCTATCCCAGGGTGCTCCATTGTGACCGCTCTGGAGAGCACTCTCAACTCAGATGCACTGGCCAGGTAGACAGGAAAAGGCCCGCAAACTTTTGAATTTCAATTTCCTGTTTGGCCAGCGTGGCAAGCTGCAGGTGAGTGCAGAGCTCATCAGCAAAGGTGACCATGCAGAGCTCATCAGCAGAGGTGACCATGATGGAGTCCCAGAATCGCAAAAGAGCTCCAGCATGGACCAAATGGGAGGTACGGGATCTGATCGCTGTATGGGGAGAGGAATCCGTGCTATCAGAACTCCGTTCCAGTTTTCGAAATGCCAAAACCTTTGTCAAAATCTCCCAGGGCATGAAGGACAGAGGCCAAAACAGGGACCCGAAGCAGTGCCGCGTGAAACTTAAGGAGCTGAGGCAAGCCTACCAGAAAACCAGAGAGGCGAATGGCCTCTCCAGGTCAGAGCCCCAAAAATGCCGCTTCTATGATGAGCTGCATGCCATTTTAGGGGGTTCAGCCACCACTACCCCAGCCGTGTTGTTTGACTCCTTCAATGGAGATGGAGGCAACACGGAAGCAGGTTTTGGGGACGAAGAAGGTGATGATGATGATGAGGTTGTAGATAGCTCACAGCAAGCAAGCGGAGAAACCGTTTTTCCTGACAGCCAGGAACTGTTTTGCACCCTGGACCTGGAGCTAGTACCCTCCGAACCCACCCAAGGCTGCCTCCCAGACCCGCCAGGCGGAGAAGGGACCTCCGGTGAGTGTACCTTTTAAAATACTACACATGGTTTAAAAGCAAGCATGTTTAATGATTAATTTGCCCTGGCATTCGTGGCTCTCCAAAGCCTTTGCAAAAGGTTTCTGGGAAGGGCAGCCTTATTCCATCCACCACGGTAGGACACTTTACCACTCCAGGCCAGTAGCACGTAGTCGGGAATCATTGTAGAACAAAGCATTGCAGTGTTTGTTTGCTGGCGTTCAAACAACATCTATTCTTTATCTCTCTGTGTTATCCTCAGGAGAGTGATATCATTCATGGTCACCTGGTTGAAATAGGGTGCTTTTCTTAAGGGGACACTCAGAGGTGCCCATTCCTGCTGGGCTGTTTGCCTATGGCTGAACAGAAATGTTCCCTGCTGTTAGCCCTGGGGAGGGTGGAGGGGCTAGCCACGTGCTGGGGGGAGGCAAAATGTGACCTTGTAACGAAAGCACATGTGCTATGTATGTAATGTTAACAGCAAGGTTTACTGTGAAAGAGTGTACCCATTGTTCTATAAAATGTGTTTTTTTAAATACTACTGTCCCTTTTTTTTCTCCACCAGCTGCATGTGTTTCAAGGATATTCTCCTTCCCAGAGGCTAGCCAAGATTAGAAAGCGAAAAAAACGCACTTGTGATTAAATATTCTCTGAGCTCATGCTGTCCTCCCACACTGACAGAGCAGAGACGAATGCGTGGAGGCTGACAATGTCAGAGTGCAGGAAAGCACAAAATGACCGGGAGGAGAGGTGGCGGGCTGAAGAGAGGGCTGAAGCTGAAAGGTGGTGGCAGCGTGATGAGAGGAGGCAGGATTCAATGCTGAGGCTGCTGGAGGATCAAACCAATATGCTCCAGCATATGGCTGAGCTGCAGGAAAGGCAGCAGGAGCACAGACTGCTGCTACAGCCCCTGTGTAACCAACCTCCCTCCTCCCCAAGTTCCATAGTCTCCTCACCCAGATGCCCAAGAACGCGGTGGGGGGGCCTCTGGCCACCCAGCCACTCCACCCCAGAGGATTGCCCAAGCAACAGAAGGCTGGCATTCAATAAGTTTTAAAGTTTTAAACTTTTAAAGTGCTGTGTGGCCTTGTTCTTCCCTCCTCCACCACCCCTCCTGGTGCTTCTCTCCTCCACCACCCCTCCTGGGCTACCTTGGTAGTTATCCCCCTATTTGTCTGATGAACGAATAAAGAATGCATGAATGTGAAGCAACAATGACTTTATTGCCTCTGCAAGTGGTGATCGAAGGGAGGTGGGGAAGGTGGTTAGCTTACAGGGAAGTAGAGCGAACCAAGGGGTGGGGGGTTTCATCAAGGAGAAACAAACAGAACTTTCACACCGTAGCCTGTCCAGTCATGAAACTGGTTTTCAAAGCTTCTCTGATGTGCACCGTGCCCTCCTGTGCTCTTCTAACCGCCTTGGTGTCCTGCTGTGCGTAACCAGCAGCCAGGCGATTTGCCTCAACCTCCCACCCCGCCATAAACGTCTCCCCCTTACTCTCACAGATATTGTGAAGCGCACAACAAGCAGTAATAACAGTGGGGATATTGGTTTCGCTGAGGTCTGAGTCAGTAAACTGCGCCAGCACGCTTTTAACCATCCAAATGCACATTCTACCACCATTCTGCACTTGCTCAGCCTGTAGTTGAACAGCTCCTGACTACTGTCCAGGGTGCCTGTGTATGGCTTCATGATACCCATGGCATTAAGGGGTAGGCTGGGTCCCCAAGGATAACTATAGGCATTTCAACATCCCCAATGGTTATTTTCTGGTCTGGAAAGTAAGTCCCTTGCTGCACCTGTTCATACAGGCCAGAGTTCCTGAAGATGTGAGCGTCATGTACTTTTCCCGGCCATCCCACATTGATATTGATGAAACGTCTCTTGTGATCCGCCAGTGCTTGCAGCACCATTGAAAAGTATCCCTTGTGGTTTAAATACTGGCTGCCTTGGTGATCCAGTCCCAAGGGATATGCATTCTGTCTATTGCCCCACTACAGTTAGGGAATCCCTTTGCAGCAAAGCCATCCACTATGACCTGCACATTTCCCAGAGGCACTACCCTTGATAGCAGCAGCTCAGTGATTGCATTAGCTACTTGCATCACAGCAGCCCCCACAGTAGATTTGCCCACTCCAAATTGATTCCCGACTGACCGGTAGCTGTCTGGAGTTGCAAGCTTTCAGAGGGCGATCGCCACTCGCTTGTGAACTGTGAGGGCTGCTCTCATCTTGGTATTCTTGCACTTTAGGGCAGGGGAAAGCAAGTCACAAATTTCAATGAAAGTGCCCTTACGCATGCAAAAGTTTTGCAGCCACTGGGAATCGTCCCAGACCTGCAACCCTATGCGGTCCCACCAGTCTGTGCTTGTTTCCCAAGCCCAGAATCAGCATTCCACCACATGAACCTGCCCCATTAGCACCATGATGCCCACATTGCCAGGGCCCGTGCTTTGAGAGAAGTCTGTGTCCATGTCCTCATCACTCACGTCACCACGCTGACGTCGCCTACTCGCCCGATATCGCTTTGCCAGGTTCTGGTGCTGCATATACTGCTCGATAATGCATGTGGTGTTTAATGTGCTCCTAATTGCCAAAGTGATCTGAGCGGGCTCCATGCTTGCCGTGGTATGGTGTCTGCACAGAAAAAAGGCGCGGAACAATTGTCTGCCGTTGCCCTGACGGAGGGAGTGGCGACTGACGACATGGCTTACAGGGTTGGCTTACAGGGAATTAAAATCAACAAAGGGGGTGGGTTTGTGAGAAACTGAATGGCCCCCTCAAGGATAGAACTCAAAACCTCAAGGATAGAACTCAAAACTGGGTTTAGCAGGCTGTTGATTTCACAGAGGGAGGGAGGGAGGAGAAAATGAATACAAAACAAATCTGGTCTATTTCTTGTTTTGAGCCACTTCATCTATCTTTATACATCTTGCTGGCAGCAGACTGTGTAGTACGACCGCTAGCCATTGTCAGCACCTGGGTGCTCAGCAGAAGACGGTGCAGTATGATGACTAGCCATCATCTTCTGCTAGCTGCAGGTTAAAAGACAGTGCACTGCCAGTAGGACTCAATAGCCACGAGACGAAACAAGGGAAATGACCTGGCTGAGTCACTCCCATGTTTGCCCAGGCACCCGGTTGAAAGAGCACCCAGGACTACATCGATGACGGCTACCAGTCATACTGCACTGTCTGCTGCCAAAAGGCAATAAACTGCTGCTGTGTAGTAACGCAGTACCACGTCTGCCAGCACCCAGGAGACATATGGTGACGGTTAGCTGAGCGGGCTCCATGCTTGCCGTGGTATGGTATCTGCACAGGTAACTCAAGAAAAAAGGCGCAAAACGATTGTCTGCCCTTGCTTTCACGGAGGGAGGGAGGGAGGGAGGGAACGGGAGCCTGACGATATGTACCCAGAACCACCCGCAACAAAGTTTTAGCCCCATCAGGCACTGGGATTTCTACCCAGAATTCAAATGGGTGGGGGGAACTGTGGGATAGCCACCCACAGTGCAACACTCCGGAAGTCGATGGTCGCCTTGGTACTGTGGACACACTCCGCCGACTACATGCACTTAGAGCATTTGTGTGGGGACACACACAATCAACTATATAAAACGCTTTCTACAAAACCGACTTCTATAAATTCGACCTAATTTCGTAATGTAGACATACCCTAAGACTCATGACTTATGGTAGCTAACTGCCATTCTAATGGGATATTTCTTTTTGTGCAGTTTTAGGCTCTTATCCTTTGCTCAACTGAGTTTTCCTCTGAAGGGCCTTTCTTTGAGGTGTTTAATTTCTGCAGCACACATGACAACATTACCCATGATATGCAGTACCTTAACTTCTTCCAATTGATAAAAAAAAATATTGGGACATTTCTTCCTTCAGAATATTTCAGAAGGTGAGGATATTCCAGATTATAGGCTGTGTACTATATCTCCACAATGCATAATACACTAGTTTCGTCATTCCAGTAAATCTACCTAAACCTGTTGTACCCAACTACGATGGGATTTCTTTTGTACTGGAAATACTGGTTACTGTATAGCTATTGGAAGCCCTGTCTGATGTTCATGCTGTATTTCTCTTATTAAAGTCTTTTGGGCCAATGTGTATTTTCTGTATTTGACTTCAAGATGCATTTGAGTGATACATACAGATTGCTTCCATGCTTTTCCAACCACTTTTCCCCCCCACTCATTTCTTTTGTTTGGTCCAACCCTTCTGCAGTGCAGTTGGCACTTTTTATGGTGGGTACATTTGTTCTTTCCCTCCCAGATAACACATTCTGATAGACCTTTAAATATCAGCACCTTCTTGCAAGTACCTGCAAAGTCACTGGCCAAGATTTTCAAACACAAGTGCCTAAAGTTTTAAATATCTAAATAGATTTTCTTGATTTTCAAAAGTGCTGAGCGCTCAGCAACTCTCATTGACTGAGGGGAGCAGTTCAAAGCTACATCTCCTGGTACCAGCACTTGTCTGTCATAGTTTATCTATAGTGACTATTCATTTTATACTAATAAAATATTTTCATTAATTTGAATGCTTGCAATGGCCTATTTTTCAGCTGTAACCTAAGTATACAAATGTGCACTTTCTGCAAATAGGAGGGATCCTATCAACCTAAAATAGCATGTGCAGAAATATGGTATATTTTTGAAGATTATATAATTTTGGTGTGTCGCAGAGTATCTGGTGTAGATTATATATGTAGATAGATGGATATATTTTACAAATATATACTACTTGTATTAAAGGTACTGCTTTGAAATTTTGTTTTAAATTGTAATAGAATCCCTCCTAATTGCAATAAGTGCACATCTATAAACTTAACTTTTGGTTATAGCAGGGAAAAATAAAAAGAGATGCTTAAGATTTTTTGGGTCATTTCCACATTCTAGCCACATTCTAGCCTCCACAGTAAGAATATAAGCCCCATTTGGGTAGAAATAGCTGACTTCAAAAGATTTACATCCATGTCTCGGAAGTATCATTTAATGTAATATCCACAATCCTGTCCTTTTGCTGATCATTGTTGTAGAATATGATTTTTTTTCCCTTGTGTGTTCTAGGATGATTGCCTGTGGAGTTCAGCGCTGCTGTGCTGGCAGAATCCAGAAGCTTTTACTGAAATTCAAGATTTCTCTAGCTATCATTTTACTTCACGTGTTTCTGGCTACCTCTGACATACGTAAGATATCTTTTTCCTTACTCATCCAACATTGATAGAGAGAGTGTGTGAGAGAGATTATGTAATCATTAATTTTATGGGTGGGATTTTTTTCACATATGCTCATGATTGGCCAAATTCCACTCCCATAAAAATCTATGGTAATATTCCCATAGTATCAATGGGAGCAGTTAGGTCAAATCTGAGCACTTTCAAATATCCAATGCTACATTTACATTCTTTCTTTACTGTTAATAAGAACATCAGGTATAAGTAATTTCTAATTAGCTATGGTGAGAAAAATAAAAATGCAACTTATTAGTAATATACTATGGAGGTGGTATAACAGTTTCTGTGCCACTCTTTGGCTGTTGGGTGTTGCGTGGAAAAAGGAGGTGAGGTCCAAAGTATGGAACAAAATCATGTATCAGAATTTGACAATTTTTTGCCATTTTTGATTAAACTAATTTATGGATACTCTTCACAGAGTTATTTTGTTTCTAATAAAAATAAGGGAAGCAGCATTGTTGTGTATGTGGTACAATAGACATGGGAGACCAGTGATTTGGGTTTTATTCCCAGCTCTGTTACTAACTGATTTTCTGACCTTGGACTAGTGATTTCACTCCTCTGTGCCTCACTTTCCTTTTCTAATGATGATTGTGTTCCTTTGTAAAGCATTTTGACATCTAAGGATGAAAAGTGATGATAGATAGATAATTTTAGAGGTAAAGGTTAAATGTTTCATATATAAAATACATGATGGCTTAATTTTAGAAACTGACTCCTATGCTGTGTCATGTATTTACACTCCAGGAAGTCAGAGTTTTTAGAAATTTAAACATATTTAGCAAATGGTGTGACACCATTGACTATACTGGGTTATGCCAGTGGGTGGAATTTGGTACAATGATATGATGGACTAGTTCTGAACATACTGAAGTTCTCCAGATGGCTCTTACTCATGCACTCAGGCGGAGGTGCCTTGAACCATTATCTCTATAAAAGACATAATATTTCTAGAGCTTGGAGGAGCAGGTGGAGGTGTGTCCCTTTCCACACCTACACAAACAGCTGTAGCCAAGGCTCCCTCCAGTGCACCTAACCTGGTAAATGGAGTGATCAATAGCCTTAGCTTCACACCACCCTGAATTTTTTCCATTTTGGTTGCCAGCAGCACTAGCCGTTCTTCCATACCTCATTTCGTCCCTAATATAAGGTGCCAAATTATGCCTTTTCCCTGTCTATATACGCTAGGAGGGAAGGTTGAGAAGGACTTCCAACACTGTCTGACTTCTAGAATACCACACCAGGTGGCATAATTTATCCCCAGATATAAAAATAAATCTGCAGGTAAAAAGGAGGGAGAAAAGTAACTTTAAGCAAACAAGTTTTATTTTCAAACTTCACAGTCATTCAAGAAAAATGTACGTGAACCATTTTAAAAAGGTACCTTGAATGCCTTTTTAAACTCCAGTGAAGAAAAATTACAAGATGCGGAAGGTATATAATGAAGTAAAGATTTTTATGACTTCATTAGTTGTAATGGCTTTTGTAAATCAGATGTGAACAATTGACAAGCATTTGTAGGTAAATTAATGACTCCTCTTGCTACTTATATGCCAGGTCCTGGCAACATATAAACACTTGATCAACTTTACTCATGAGACTAGTCAGTTCTATTGCAGCCTAACTAATGTAAATAACTCAGATGCGTAAGTGCTCCTGTGTTTGTTATTTCTAATTTACTTACTAATTAATATTTGCATTTGCTTATAGATGCCAGTTATTATGCACTTGATTATCTTTGCAGAAACACAAAGAATATACATTTATTTAATATGTAACACTTTCACTTAACTAGTAAGTCATTTAAAATAATATTTTCATCTGAAAATATCTACATGTATCCAATAGTTTTATTGATGCTTGGGACAGCACATTTAATTGTGAATTCCTGATTTGGGAAAATACTGAGAATCCAAGCTCCTGTGTCAGTTAAAGATGACTATACTGAGAGCCAGTGCTTCACACTTATGAAAGATGTCAAGGGCAGTATCGTTACAGTAGAAGCCATTGAAAAGTCTTTTTTCTTTTTTTTGCCAACCATTATTATTACACAGATTTTAAGTATAGGGAAAAACTGGTAATCTCAGATATCACTATTTAACAGGGACAGTTCAATTACCTTTCTGCTTATTCATTAAGCTAAATTATCAAAGGGATTTCTGTGCAAACACTTTCATTACACATAAGTGCCAGTGACATTAGCTTTGGAGAGGTGAGCATATTTGGTCAGTGACTGATATCTCAGTGTTTGGTTTGCCAAATTATTCTGCATTCAGATGCAAGAGAAAAATATCAGAGCAATCAACTCAGATGATAATTTATTATTGGTGTTCTGTATAGTGCCTAGGGGTACTGTAGCAAAGTGACAACACACCAGCATGGCACCGCCTGCTGGTCATCTTAGGAATTAGCTTTTTCCAGCCTTCAGAGCACCCTGTGCAGGCTGGTGTCTTGCCTGCCACTGGCCTTGTGTCCCTCCCAGACCCCAGTACCCCATTCCCTCAGGGCTCTGCCCCAGCAGTACCCCCACACTCTGGGTCTCCCCTCCTAGGGGAGGCCCCCAACCCACCTTGGGTGAGTGGCTACTGCTAGTCATCATCTAGCCCCCACTCACTGGGGCAGACTGCAGTCACCACACATCATTGACAAGGGGTTAGGACCCACTACCTTTGCCTATCTCTGGGCTGCTCCTCTGCAGCCCCAGTACCTTCATAGGCCTTCACCAAGGCCTGCAGCCTGGGAGTTTACCAGGCTGGAGCTCCCCAGCTCCTTTTGCACTGCACCAGCTTCAAGTACCTTCCTCTCAAGCACCTAGCCCTTCTCCCTTCAGGGCAGAGGAGAAAGACTCCTACAGTTTCTGGCCCACAGCCCTCTTATAAGGGCCAGCTGGGCCCTGATTAAGCCAGCCACACACACAGCTACATAGTCAGCTTTCCCCAGCTGTTCTTACTCCTCATATCAGGAGTGGGGTAACCACCTTGCTACAAGTCCTAATAAGGAATCATTGCCCCACAGTACAAGGTGTTGTATGGCAAAGAAGTAAAAATACTGTCTCTACCCCAAAGAGCTTTAGTCTTTGTTTATGGCAGGAAACAACCCCTAGACACAAGAAACAGGTTGGAGAGGGAAGTGGGAAGATAAGGTAACAGTATAATGATCAAGTTTTGCATTTTAAGCTTTAGTCACTGCTTGCCACCTGCAAAACAGTGGTCATCAGTCAAGGTTTTGTAGGCATCACAACAGAGGTGAATCTTAAAGAGTGATTTGAAGGCCGCTTAAAGCTATATAATTATTTCATCTTGAACTTTTTATTATTTAAATTTGATACATTTAGGTTCTGACCTTTCAAGCTGCTCCAGTCTCTGGGCAACTGTGAAATAACATACAGGGCCAATACTTTAAATAGTCACATAGGAGCTGTACTGTCTCAAAGCCTTTACAAGCAGATGGAACAGAGCAACAACAACAAAAATAAAGAAAACAAAGGGGAAAAAAGGACATTTCTTGAAATATAGTGTGGGCAAATTTTATGTAAATCTAATAATGTTAATACATGTGATCATTACAATGTTATATTAAAAAGTCATTATAAAAGAATTTATTTAAAAGTTACATTTTCTTTATTTAGCTCAGGATGGTTTCCTAGGACAATACAGAGCTGTTTTTAAGACTGCATGTGAAGATGTTTGGTCTCTGTCACCAGGAATTCATGTGCCTGCCCTGAAAGAATTCACAGTCTGTGTGTACCTTAAGCTAGTGACTTCCAGTAATCCCTGGACTGCTTTTGTATACAATATAAAAAGACCTGGTAGCACTACCTCTGCAAATGGGTATGAACTTGGACTTATAGGCGACCATGACAAATTGACAGTTTGGATGTTTGGCACCCAAATAAACTTAATGGAGAAACTTAATGTGGACACCTGGTACCAAGTGTGCATAGAGTGGAGAAGTGAATACAAGAAGATGAAGCTATTTATAAATGGAACAGAAAAAAGAAACCAAAAACTGGTTAAAAGAAAAGACCTTATTGCAGATGGGCAGATTTTACTTGGCTGTTCACAATCATCAGCCACATCTTCTGCCATGGGTATGGTTGGTGAGCTGTACATGTTCAGAATGTGGAATGAAGCAGATAAAATATCTGGCTGCAAAGATGGTAATATTATAGGCTGGAAAAAGAAAAATTGGGTCTATAATCACACATTAGAAGAAAGTAACACTTTGCCATGTGGTAAGTACCATATGTCACAATTAAAAACAATATTTTTTGCTAATGCTGGTGTGACCACAGATACCGAACCTCTGTATTTTTGATATTGGTTTTAATTTCATGAAATCTTTTCTCCATAAAATTCTCCAATTGTTAGTTTTCAGTTAAAAATTTAAAAAGGCAATATCAAGGTTTGTAGGCCTTACAGTTTATCCAATTTGTATAATGTCAAATGTTAAATTATGTCCCCGGTCCTGCAAACAGCTTCACTTTAGCAGACATACAAAAAGAAAAGGAGTACTTGTGGCACCTTAGAGACTAACCAATTTATTTGAGCATAAGCTTTCGTGAGCTACAGCTCACTTCATCGGATGCACAGCATCCCAGTGACTTCAGTGGGGTTCTGAATGGCTGCAGGGTCTGCCTGAAAAAAGTTCAGGATTCAGGCCAATGTTAATTTAATGTTAGCTCTGTGAATTTAAACACATGCAGGACAATATACAGGATAGGATGCTAATAGTAACATTAACAGGTTTTGCATGCAAAGTGTGTCCGATCCTCAGCTAGTGTGACTTGTTATAGCCCTATTGATAAGTTACACCACCTGAGGATCTGGCCTGTATTTTTAATTGCTAGTTACCATGCACCATATTTTCTTCTCAGTTTTGTCTATCTGATGTCTATCTAGGTTTTTATGCTATGCTCATCACTGTAGTATCTGAACATAATACAGAAGTATTATATCTCAGGTAGAATGATCTTTCTTTACCTCTCTCCTCATCCCTGTTATGGGTGAGAAACTATATGTCAAAAGGTGAGTCTTGCATTTGATGTTGAGGTTGTATGAGGATTTGACTTCAGTAGAGTTGCATGATGTATCAGTAAGAAGGAATTAACCCAGCAAGCACACTGTAGAACAGTTAATATCACTTATTAGAACTTTCTTTTTCATTTTCTGTACATAAAATACATACCTTAACTTAGTCTTAGATTTTATCAGTCTCGGTGTCCTTTCCAGCTTCAGCTAATGGGAGGGAGAAAGTAAGTGAGATGCAAGTTATAGCCTAGAAGTGACATCACTCTTCATGTTTGCAGTGTTATTGTAACCATATGGGCCCCGGGATATTAGAGAGATAAGGTGGGTGAGGTCATATCTTTTACTGGACCAACTTCTGTTAGTGAAAGAGACAGGCTTTCAAGCTTACACAGAGCTCTTCTTCTGGTCTGGGAAAGATACTCTGATACCTGAAGCAGAGCTCTGTGTAAGCTCATAAGCTCATCTCTTTCACCAACGGAAGTTGGTCCAATCAAAGATACTACTTCACCCACCTTATCAATCTTCATGTCTTCCAAATATCCTACCCACTTCCTCCAGCAAAAGAGGGAGATATGAAAGTCTGCTGTTTCTAATATTAAAAATACCAAGTAGGAAAAAAAGTTGTTTGGAGAAAAGTGGGGGAGAGAAATGTAACGATTCTAAAAATGTCTAATCTAGTTTGCTATTCAGTTTTAGGGAAGATTTTTGATGATGGTTGCTATATGTGTTTCAATAAGGCATTTTTGAAGTCTTTCTCATGCCACTTGTCTCATCAGCAGCTTGAGAGCAGCAACCCCTTTTCCTGTTGGGCCAGGAAGGCAGCTGTAATTTAGCAAAGATATCATTCCTCTTGAAGGATTGTAGAAGTATATCAGATTTGGAGATTTTTGATTCAGCCACTTTTGAATTATTAATAAGCAAAATAAGTCTTAAATTTCCCTCTAATCTAAAGTGTACATGTTTCACTTTCCCTTTCACTCTTATTTGAAACGTGGCTGGTTGGATTTTCTTCCAGTTTTCCAAAAGTTCACTTTTGAGATGAAGGCCAAGCATAAAAAGCTTCAGTCCAAAAAGACAGCTATGGGCATGTGAAAACTGTTATGATAGTCATCATAAAGTTATATTAGAAGTAAGAGTGTAACCTCAACTATTCTGCTGAGAAAGGTCTATGTGAAGAGAAGTTTGAATCTGTTAATCTTCATAACAGTGCCACAGATTGAAAACTCAGATCCATCCTTTAATAATCCCCTTTGGATGCTTTAAACAAATCTGTAATGGAAATGATATCTGCTCAATGTCCAAGATAGGCTTGTGTTTGGTGAGATGCTCTAACATGGACTAGACTAGTGATGTCACAACTATAGTGCATGCAGGGGAAAGCACAAATTGCTATAAAGCTATCTGTGACTTCACTGAATATAAAGGGTGGGGGAATAGTAAGTTTAAAATTACATACATGTGGAAAGCCTGTATTAGTTTTCCTATGTGGGACATTTAGCACAACTCTACAGTTAGTGTTTTTTTTTTAAAGGGGTATTTACCTCTAATAATGATTTAACAATCAGAAGAAATTTACTGTTTAAACATTAAACTGTTAGGTTACATATTAAACAGTAACATGCTTGTACTAATTGTAAATATTAGAGTTGTTATTGTGTTGTATATTTTTATTTATGTAAGGACCACAGAGAGCATGGGATGGCTTTTATAAATCTAAAAAACCCCCAAAACAATTAAACACATTTTAAACCAGGAGTAAAGTAAGTATGGCTTTACAGTCTCTGGCTCACTCATAGAAGCAGTGTCATTAAAAATATGTTATTTTTCACTACCACTAGGAGCCTAAAAATTGTTGATTTTAATTGCATTCTTTTACATGAACACAATTCACAGTTTATATCTAGGCACCTTGCTTCCTCTAGGCTTTCCTGTCCAGTCCTCAAGACTGTATCCTGGTGTCCTCTTCTTTGTGCAGCCCTCTCCCTCTTCTTTACTTCAGTGCTATGATTGTAGTAATCACTCTAGAGCTACTGCAGGGGTAGGGGAGTTGGTTCGTGGGGACAAAGGGTCTATTAGTGGCGGGGTAACTTGGAGGTGGTGAGTGGTCTATACAAACCTTCTCTGCCCTTGATTGCCCAAGGGAGAGGACATCTTCTGCCTGACACACAGTTCAGTCTGGCGCTGTCAGTCAGAATAGTTTCTTGGGTCTGTGGAAGCCCTAAAAGGTACAGCTACACTGCAATAAAAGACCTGTGGCACAACCACAGCTGACCTAGCTCATGGGGTGCAGAGCTATAAAACTGCAGTGTAGACATTCAGGCTCGGGCTGGAGCCCAGGCCCTGAGACCCCCTTATTTTTCTGCCATTATCCCCAAATACGTAAGAGGGTGGGAGTGGAGTCTGAGGCTCCAGCCCTTGGGCAGAAGTTTGGATTGAAGTTACTGTGTAGTCACGGCCACTGCTCAGCTTGTGAAGGGGAATCCCAAGTGAGGATTTCAACTGTGCTTTACAAGTTGGGTGGAAAGAATTGCTTTGGGACTTATTGCTATGTTTATTACTGTACAATGGAGGATATGGAAACGGCATGAAACAAGCAAGATAGAGAGCCTTTTCCAGATTGGGGCTAAAAAAAGAAGTTTAGTTTGTCATTCCTATTACTATATTTTCTTGAATTTAGAAATTTTAAAACCTTTAGAAACCTTTGTGTTTCAACAAGAAGACTAAACATGGGGAAAATTCTGTGACTTTAGTGTCCCTGTTTGCTGACTCACATAGCTTGTGCTTTGTACCCATTAGAAGAGCTTAAATTTGACCTTTCTCTTTCTTTTCCTGCTTTTCATTGTCCTCCCTCTTTTGTGATATCAAAGTGCTTTTTGAAAATCAGAAAAAATGAGGTAATCAGCTTCACCGCAGCCCCTAGGCTATATGAGAGGTAGACTCAAATGTGGTTTATTTAAATGATAAATCCCTGCATTTATAGTGAAATCTTGAAGGGCCATGTAATGTCAGAGCAGGGCTAAAGATATTACACCTACTTTTTCCATGTTTGCTTGGTACAACTCTCAGGGCTGTCAGAATTAGCTGGCCATTTTCACTGCTAATGTGTCACAAAGAGAAATGGGCCCCTGATGAACAAGCACCTTTGTGGTTGTCTCCCATCCATTTTCCCCCAACAGTCAGTGACAAGTGTCACTGTGCCTCAGTGGGTTACAGCTGAGGATGCCCAATTCAGGACAAACTGCTGAGAAATAAGGCAGCCTCACCCCAAACTGGTGGTTATTCTATCATTAGATTATGCCAAGCCAGTAACAAAAGTAAATCTATGTATCACCACACTGGTTAACAGGAAGTAAAAAATGGAGTCTCTTTAGGCATTCCAGCCCTTGTCTCACCATCCAGACACTGAACTCTATGATGAATGGTTACGGAAAATTTCAACCAACATAGGCCTCTTCTAATCCCAAGAGATCAGCCACACAGCCAGGTCAATATATAACCTAGATTTTACCATAATCATGCTGATGCCAATTCTTTTGTAACTAAAACTTAAGGTCTAAATATAAAAGAAAAGATGAGAGTTAATAATAGTTAAAAGATCATATACATACAAATAATTGCCAACTCTTTATATTAGGCTTGTAGCAGTGATGGAATAGACTTCTGGCTTGTAAAATTTCTCTGGTAACTTCCAAAAGATTGGAAGGTCCTCAGTCCATAGTTCAAAATGCTCCTTTTAGTTGTAATACTACAGTCCAGAGAATCAGGACAGGAAAGAGGCAAAATGGAGATATCTATGGGGTCTTTTATATCCTTTGCCATGTAACAGAACGCCACTAGCCATCACCTTCAGCCCCCAACTAAAACCCCTCCAGCGCACCATCAAGGATCTACAACCTATCCTGAAGGACGACCCATCACTCTCACAGATCTTGGGAGACAGGCCAATCCTTGCTTACAGACAGCCCCCCAAGCTGAAGCAAATACTCACCGGCAACCACACGCCACACAACAAAAACACTAACCCAGAAACCTATCCTTGCAACAAAGCCCGTTGCCAACTGTGCTCACATATCTATTCGGGGACACCATCTAATCACATCAGCCACACTATCAGAGGCTCGATCACCTGCACATCTACCAATGTGATATATGCCATCATGTGCCAGCAATGCCCTTCTACCATGTACATTGGCCAAACCGGACAGTCTCTACATAAAAGAATAAATGGACACAAATCAGATGTCAAGAATTATAACATTCAAAAACCAGTCGGAGAACACTTCAATCTCCCTGGTCACTCGATTACAGACCTAAAAGTTGCAATATTACAACAAAAAAACTTCAAAAACAGACTCCAACGAGAGACTGCTGAATTGGAATTAATTTGCAAACTGGACACCGTTAACTTAGGCTTGAATACAGACTGGGAGTGGATGTGTCATTACACAAAATAAAACTATTTCCCCATGTTTATTTTTCCCCCCTACTGTTCCTCACATGTTCTTGTCAACTGCTGGAAATGGCCCATCTCGATTATCACTACATCACTACTATGGCCATTGCCCATATTCTTGCCAATGCATTCACAGGAAGAGCTATCTGGAGGGAATGAGTTTCTTCTATGGCCCAGTGTGAGAGCTAAGTGTCCTTGATGGGACATCAACACATAGCTGACTGGGCTTAATGTAAATTTTCCTTGGTGGGTGTTCCCCAGGAATTACAACTCATATGTATGATGCCAGTACATAGCCAATATTCATAACTTCAGATACAAAAATGATACATGCATATAAACAGGATAATCATACTTAGCAAATCGTAACTTTTCCATTGACACCTTACATGCCATACTTTGTACAAGATTTGTTGCAATTGTATAACAGTGGCAATATCAATAATATAAATGGTCATATTCAATCATACAGCATCACAACAGGTAGCCCATCTTTTCTTCCATAATGCCACCTTTAAGTCACCATAGGCCCTAGGGCCCACTACAAGCCCTAAGATGTAAAACTAAAACTGCTCTGAAAATATCATATGCACCTGAGGATCCAATCTACATGGAAAGTAAATGTGAATTTATGTGTGTGGAAGAATTTCAGGATTGGGCTTTTATTCCTCACCATTATTGTTACCTTGCGTGACAGGATGTTTTACTTTGACAAAAATTGTGGCAGTTTATTCATTGTTAGCAGCACTTTGCCTTTTTACAGAAAAATTGGATTAAATATGAATCTGAGCATTTAATATGATGTTAACTATACCTGTTTTTTATCTATATATGGCTGGAGTGCCTCTTTTAACCATTTAGAATAGTATCTGCATTGGTCTTTCTGTGTTAGAGCTGTTCAGTTTAGTTCATGAGTAAAGCTTCTGAGATTCAGTCATGGCAGGAATTTCCAGTCAGTGGTAGTGTCATAGTAACTCTAAATACAAATACAAAGCCAAAAAACCAAAATGACATTTTATTTCTATTTTGAAATAAAATTTTTCATCTTGACAGTTCTTCCTGGAAGATAGAATGATTTTGTTGGAATTGACATTTCTCCACAAAAATAATTCAATTTTGATTAAACTATATTTTTCAGTGGAAAGATTTTCAGCACAATTTTTTTTGATCAGATCTAATTTTCTAAAACCAATCTATATTTGTGTTCCTAACATGTTCACATAATATATCTGAGAGTCTAAATGACCTTCTAACACTAGGGATCTGCCTCCAGGAATTGGTTCTTGGCCCTACACTATTTAACATCTTTTCTCAGTCTCCTGATAGCGTGATGGATTAGCCACTGGGCCAACAGGGCCTGTGCCCAGGGGCCCTGGCCAATTGGGGGCCTCCAGAAAAATGCCTCCCCCCCACGCCCTGACCCGCTCTGCCCACCCGGCGCTCCTCCTGGGAAGCAGGGTCGGGGCACGAGGGCTTGCTCTGCTCTGCCCGCCCAACGCTCCAGCCAAGGAGCAGCATCAGGGCATGGGAGCTTGCCCTGCTCTGCCCACTTGCCCGGTGTGGGGGATGGGTGGAGCAGGGCAGTTCCCTGTGCCCCAACCCTGCTCCCCAGCAGAAGCGCCAGGGGAGGGGGAAGATACTACAGGCGGAAGGGGTGGGGAGGGTCCCCCCTCAAAATCCTAATCTGCTCCTGACCTGATTTCTCCACATAAAATCCTCACTGTTAAAGTTTGCAGATGACACAAAATTGTGGGAGTGGAAAACAATAAAGAGGACAGGTCAGTGATATAGAGCAATCTGGATCTCTTGGTAAACTGGGTGCAAGCAAACATGCATTTTAATATGGCCAAATGTAAATATATACATCTAAGAATAATTTAATTAATGTAGGACATACTTACAGGATGGGGGGACTCTATCCTGGGAAGCAGTGATCTGGAAAAGACTTGGGATTCATGGTGGATAACCAGCAGAACATGAGATCTCAGTGCAACACTGTGGCCAAAAAGGATAACACAATCTTTGGATGTGTAAACAGGGGAATCTCGAGTAGGAGTAGGGAGGTTATACTACCTCTGTAATTGGCACTGTTGTAACCACTGCTGGAATACTATGTCCAGTTCTGGTGTCCACAATTCAAGATAGATGTTAATAAATTGGAAAAGGTTCAGAGAACTGCCATGAGAATGATTGAAGGACTGGAAAAGAAGCCTTACAATGATGAGTTCAATCGATTTAGCTTGACAAAGAGATGGTTAAGGGGTGTCTTGATTACAGACTATAAGTATCTACATGGGGAACAAATGTTTGAGCTCTTCAATCTAGCACAGAAAGGTATAACAAATGGCCTGAAGTTGAGGTTAGACAAATTCAGACTGGAAATAAGTCGTACATTTTTAACAGTGAGGGTAATTAGCTTCCCCAAGGTCATAGTGGATTCACCATCACTGTCAACTTTAAATCAAGATTAGATGTTTTTTCTAAAAGATATGCTCTAGTTGAAACAAAAATTATTTCAGGGAAGTTCTGCAGTCTGTACTATGTGGGAGATTGGTCCCTTCTGGCATTTGAATATATCTATATCGCTAAATAATGTACAGTCTTGATCAGCTAGATTTTGGTATTACACCACACAGAACCCACTAACCACATTCTGAGGCCAAATATGAGTCACCGAATACTGTGTTCCCTGTTCAGTTGCCAAGGTGTACCTTGGAAAACTTCCATCCAAATACTGCCCCAGCCTAGTTTGTAAAATATGACATGAACAGAGGGGATAGTGATGTGGCTGAAGTAGTCCTGTGTTGTATTATAGGCTGTTCTATTCAAGCTCTATTCAAAATCAGAAATTTTGTGTAGTTCTCTTTTTTGGTACGGACTTTTGCAGTGGAAATTCGAAAATTTTCAATTTAGTGTGGAGCTAGAAGAAAATTGTGACTTGGAAAGTCAAACTTGGAAGGTTAGAGCTATGAAGAAGACTTCAGTTTCTTCATTTAAAATGAATAGGAAGCAAAGTAAGACAGGAAAAAAGTCTTTAGTATGTCGGTATTACCTGTTTAGCTAGATACTAAATGCCTCACCAGTATTAACAAATTTATCCGCCCTACAACTCAGAATTGCTCTAAATTATGTTGTTTACCATTTGCTTTGAAAAGAAAAGGAGTTCTTGTGGCACCTTAGAGACTAACAAATTTATTTGAGCATAAGCTTTTGTGAGCTACAGCTCACTTCATCGGATGCATGCAGTGGAAAATTTCCACTGAATGCATCTCTTCCACTGCATGCATCCGATGAAGTGAGCTGTAGCTCACAAAAGCTTATGCTCAAATAAATTTGTTAGTCTCTAAGGTGCCACAAGTACTCCTTTTCTTTTTGCGGATACAGACTAACACGGCTGCTACTCTGAAACCTGTCATTTGCTTTAAGGGGCCCTTATGGGAACTGGGTGCTGTTGTGGTGCAAGGAATCTTATTCCCCAGGTAAACCTTATACAGTGGCAGTATGGAGGGTAGTGGTGTAAAAACTGCTAAGCTGGATTTATACCTCAGAAAGACTTCTCCCTGTCCTTACACACGGAGGTCATTCTCCTGGAGTGGTTACTGTGGCTTTAGGGCCTATTTGTGCTGGAGCAGTGCGAAGTGGTACCAGCACAGGCTAGTAGTTACTGCTTTGGTTGTTTAATAAGGAATGTTATTGACCATAACTCCATCTTAACTCAGTTTGTGATATTGGCTCTTCTTAAAAAATCTCCTGGAAATATGCTGTTTTTTCTTTCGTATAAAGGGAGATACATACTGGTCTGAAGAACACTATTTTCTCTTTAGACTATACACAGATGATGAGATCCTCATGTAGCAATCTCTGCTTGTTGAAAATACTAAAATCCACCATTGTAAATTCATATTATGGTGTTCAAGATGACTATATTTTTGTACTCTAGAAAAAGATGTGAGGAGATGGTGACATCAGTTATTTATATAAGGATTTTCTCTTTCCCTATCTCAACAAATTAATAACCTGAGAGGAAAATCCTACCTCCTTGGCACTAGTACAGATTTTGTTATCAAACACTTTGTATGTCAGCCATGGGGAAATCTTAGACTGGACTTCTTAGCTTTCTTAAAATAAACTTTGGCTACTTCTTTGTCTAGAACTTAGGTCCAACAATGTGGGAGATGATTTGAAAATTTTAAGAGAGTTTGAATAATGCATAGATTTTTAAAAAAATATTTTTACAATCTTAAACTGATATTCACGAATCTGGTAATGTAAAAAGTATTATTTATGTTTATCCAGAAAGATCTGCTTGTTTTATTTCTGTTGAGAAATGGCAAAAACCTGAACAACAAAGAAACTGTTATTCATCTAATGATTATGTGGCAAATTAGAATATAAAATACTAACAATGGGCCTGAACCTGCACTTTGACAAATAGAAAACCCCACTCGCGGTAATAATTCCTATACATACTCCCCACACTGCTGTCGGAGAAGTGGAGGCAGGCTTGTGATCCAGAAGAAAATGCTCTCTCCCCTTGCATGCGGTGCCTCCAGATCTGCAACTGGCTTATAGTTTATTACTCCAGGAATAACTGGCTCTTTATGTATTCTAATGCATTCAGTGATTAATGGTGCTTGACCTGATAAACATTACAAAATCCACATAGGGGGCTGAATGAGGAGGAGAGGTGAAAGTAGAAATTTGTTTATATGGTTTCCTGTTGCTGTGACCTGAGTAGGGAGCCTTAGTCCTAGAGAATATGAATAAGTAGCATTTTGTTTTTATATAAAAGGGATGCTGCTGCTCTTCTGTTTGTTCCTCCCAAGCATGTCCCCTTCACATAGTTGTTTTCATGGCAAAACTATTGTAGGGGGAAGAAGAGGTGTGAGTTCCATGGGCCCTACCCTGAAAGATGCTGACCATTTCAAGATGCGGGATGCTTTAAGGAGCTTAGTACAGTCAATGCCCATTAATTTAATTGAAACTGAGGACCTTGGCAAGAGGTACTCAGCACTTAGTAAGATTGGACCTGTGGTGAGCAAGCCTGTGCAGGAGATGGATTTTACTTTTTATACTAGCTTGCATGCACACTGGAGCATAATTCTCCTTCTCACCCACTTAAACCCCACAGATTGATTCCAATAATGCTTATTTAGCTGTTTCCATCTTAATAATTAATTTATATATTTTATAATTTTATAATTTTGAAAAGGTATGGAAGTAGCTGATGGTAAAGAAAGGTGTCATGTTCTGTGTCTACAGGAGACAATGGACAGGGAACGCAGCAAAGGAGTTAGGCTTAGATTGCAAACTTTTCCCATGGGTGACAAAAGGGGGCGTAACGGAATCAGGGTGGTTGTTAGAGGAGAGCTGAAGAAGATGTTATTTGAAAATTACTAGAGTAAGTGACAGACTGATGGCTGTATGAGTCCAAGTTAAAGAGCGAGTCATGTTTGTGGTATTAGCATATTCACCTCCACAAGGATGTGGTGAGGAAGAAAAGAAGAGTCTCTTCCAAGACTGGCAGGCACTAGTGGACAAAGCAGCACCTGAGGGGCTGGGTGATCTGAATGCATACAACAGCCAGAAACAGATGGTGCTGTGAAATGTGTTTAGGAAAATGCAGTTTATGCACTATAAATGAGGAAGGGAAAGTGCTACTAGACATTTGTATTGTCAACGAGTGGATGATAACTCATACATGGTTCCAAAAGAGAGTGAGTCATTTGTTTACATACATCAGTGGTGGAGATCAAAGCCAAATTGATATGATGTTGGTAAGGAAATCTCAGAGGAATTGAGTTATGGACTGCAAAGTGATACCTAGCAAGACGGTAGCACTGAACACAAACCTCTTGTGGCAAAAATTCCAGCAGAGTGTTGGACAAGGAGGGAACTAAGCTCAAAAGAAACAATATTAAAGTACGGGAGTTAAGGGGAAGTCCAGCAGAGATGTTTGTGCAAGCAGTACAGGATAAATATTTGGCTGAAAAGGAGTGGAACCACTCAGAAGAACATGGATTGTGTGGTGGAAGCGGTTTATGGACAATACAGATCGGGAAAAGGCAGGGAAGGAAAGGAGTAGTGCTAGATTGATGACATGCAAGTAGCAATCTGAAAAAAGAAAATGGTATGTAAAGAAAAATAAATGACTCCGCTGAGAGTAAATGAAAATAAATACAAAGAAGCAAAATGAGCTGCCAAGTAGGCAGTGAAGAAGGTCAAAGAGAGTGCCCTAGATGATTTGTACGCCAACCTTGTAAACAGCCCCTAGATAGCTGGCAAAAAGATGTATAGCATTGCAAAAATAAGATGCAGAGAGAAGGAGGATGGTATTATAACACCATTTGTAAATGATGATCAGGGGAGACTGCTAGAAAACACAGAAACAAGTGAAGTTGATGTGGAAAAAATACTTTGAGAGTCTCTTAAATGAGGCTAACCCTTTTAGGGAAGAGTTGCCAACATGTGGTATAGCAGAGGAGATGAGAAATGCAGTCTAGGAAATGAAAAATGGTAAGGCAGTGACAAAGGACCTGGCAAAAGTCTTGGGTGAGAGAGGCATAAGATGGATGAGCAGAGTGGTTAAAGCTGCATGCCGAGACAAAAGGATTCTCAAAGACTGGTGCAAGTCTATCTGGGTCCCAATACAGAAGAAGGAAAGCATCCATGAATGTGGAAACTACCAAGGGATAAAGCTATTGTTACATGAGATGAAGATACTTGGACACATCTTGGATGCTAGGATTAGGGCAATGGTGGAACCCCTCCTTGAACAAGAACAGTTTTGCTTTAGGAAAGGATGAGGAACTACAGAGCCCATGTTTATAGTTCGGCAAGGGATAGAGAAGCAGCTAGAGTGCCAACAGGACAGCTTCTGGGCTTTTATAAATGTAGGAAACTCTCACAATAAAGTAGGATTGGAAATAAAGTAGACAGAAGAATTCTGACACCAGTGCTGGGGAAATATGCAGTGTCAGAGGATTTAATAACTATGGTGAATGCCCTGTATTGATCACCTAAAACAGTGATCCAAACATCTTTTGAAATGACCAGTCCCTTTGAAAGTCCGACTGCACCAGTGGTTGGTTCTAAGGCCACTGCTGTTTATCATATTGATGGACTATATAAGCAGGAAGATCCCAATGGGAAAAGGTGAGAAGCTGCTATATGCAGATGACACAGCAAGAAGGGCACCCTCAAAGAAGACCTAGCGGAAAGAGCAAGCCAGTGGTATGACCATCTAAACTGGCATGGCATGAAAATGAACATGAATAATACTGAGGACCTGTGGGTCATTTGAGGTGCCCCAGGGAAATGAACATAGAGATTAGTAAGTAGACTGACCAGTTCAAGCGCTTTAGCAATTGGGTCACGGAAGATGATGAGTTTGAACATGAGTGGGGAGTGCTGGAAGAGTGTGGAATAACATCTCAATGTTTGTATATGACAAACATATGCCACTGAGACTAAAAGCCCAACCATATAGAACAATGTTGCACCCTGCAATGCTTATGGTGCAGAAGCATGGGCAATAAACAGATCATAGGTTCAATGCCTATGGGTGTTTTGAGATGAGATGTCTTTGCACCATAAGAGGAGTTACACGAAGAGACAGATGTCAGAATGAAAGTATTAGGATGGAAGTCAAAATCCATGATGTGGCTGACAAAATCCAGGAAGTCCGACTTCACTGGTTTGGGCACAGGCAGAGGATGAATGAAGGGGACCTGGTGAAAATAGCATGGCAGGTGAGGGTGGTAGAAAGAGACCCTGAGGAAAGCCAAGGAAGCAATGGTTGGATTGCATCAAAGAAGATGGAAAGCAAGTGAATTTTAGTGCTGCCTTGGACAGATGAAGATGGTGGATGCTTGCATGGAGGCAACCCCAGTTGATGGGATAAGCAGACGAAGATAATTTATATAGTATTCCATTCACCTTCACAAGCAGCTGTTTTGTTTAGCATCTCATCACTATTATTTCCACAAAGATAATTATACATATTACTTAAATAATATTACATCTTAAAGAACTTCCATAAAGACCAATGTGGAGTTAGAAAGAGTTTTATAGATGGCATAAAGCCTAATCACAATAATATTAAAAAACCCAAACATTTCCACAGAACAACTCTCGAACACAAAGTTCTAGAACACACTTCTTATGGGATTAAATATTGTAACTTCACTTTGATTCTATCCTCTATAGGACTTAAAACTGATATCTGCTTTTTTGCACTCAGGAACATTGTGTCTGCTTGATCTTAGTGTAAATAAATAGTAGTTCTTCATACTTCATATTAAGAAAAGGAGTACTTGTGGCACCTTAGAGACTAACCAATTTATTTGAGCACGAGCTTTCGTGAGCTACAGCTCACTTCAGCTCACGAAAGCTCATGCTCAAATAAATTGGTTAGTCTCTAAGGTGCCACAAGTACTCCTTTTCTTTTTGCGAATACAGACTAACACGGCTGTTACTCTGAAATGTATACTTCATATTGAATCATAACAATTTGGCTTATAAGGCAATTTTCACCGTGCCCCTTTTCATGGCCTCCAATGTGGGGGCCAAATCCTGATTGTCTCACTCAGATAGTCCTACTGACAAAATTGATCCCTGGTGTAACTTCAGTTAAATCAACGGCTCCACTGAAGTCAGTTTGACTTCAATAGGATTACTGTATTTATGAGACTAAAGCGATTTGGCCTTTATGTTGGACTTTTTCCTTGAGAAAATCCTTTTCTTTATCAATAGGACAGAATATTAGCTAAAACTAGCAAGCAACGTGGGGGGGAAACTGCCATAAAGCATACATGCATGGTTTAATATCTCTGAGGATATTTTTCATCTAGCTGTATTTCATAATTACTGGTTTCAGAGGGGTAGCTGTGTCAGTCTGTATCAGCAAAAAGAACGAGGAGTACTTGTGGCACCTTAGAGACTAACAAATTTATTTGACCATAAGCTTTCGTTTGTTAGTCTCTAAGGTGCCACAAGTACTCCTCGTTCTTCATAATTACTGCTTTTAGTTTAGCTCAATGTATCATGTCCAGCAAAAATGAGCTGAGGTTTCTTTACATTTTCTAATACAAATTGTCTAATTTCCATAGAAAAGAGACTCTCTTTATTGGTATTAGTATGATCAGAGTGATACCTCCATATAAGGACTGTGTTGGTATTCCAAAAGAGCTTTTGTATCTCTCTCTTCTCTTGGAGCCGGAGCGGTTCTGCTAAAGTCCTTTTAGCAGTTAGGTATTGCCCTCTACTGGTGAATACTCCCAGTTAACACGATTGAATGGAAAGATGGTTATATTTTTATATGAATAGATTCCGCTTCCTCTAACAAACTGTGTTAAATATTTTTTCTCTACAGCAAATGATGTAACTTCAAGATCATCAGTTTCAAAATCTTCAGTATCCATATCTGGTAAGAAAATCACTAACTGTAATATTCTGATTTATTGCAAATTTATGGCAGATAAGTGTCCGCCTCATGATAATTGAAGTAATGCAAAGAAGCTACTGTGTAAATAAGTTACTATATTTCATCAGTCTAGTTTTATTTTTTCATAAGAATAAAATTGTCTGTACCATCTAGATAAACTCTTCTATTCTTAGTGGAATCATTCCAGTTTAGCACTAACTCTCTCAGGCATGGAATGATAGATTCAAGTTGCCTGGCCAATAGCCTTTGACAGCCCACTAAATAGTGAATAATTTGTGGGGGATGGAAGGGAAGGTGAAGACAACATGAAGATTTCCTCCCACCACACAAACGCAGCTGGTAGAAATACCAAAAATGCTTTTCAAGATGTTCAGGAATATGTTCAGGGGATAAACATCATCCATAAAAATATTATTTATAGCAGAATGTGGGTGAATAAAATTGATACACAAGCACACAGCTCGCTGTTTACTGTTTAACACTATTGAAACTTTTTTGGCATCTGTTACTTTTTAAATAGAAATCATTTTATATATGTATGTATTTTTATTACAAAAGACAGCCTTGCTGTGCAGAATTTGTCCCTATCTGCCACATTTCCAATTAATTGAATGTCCATGCTAAACAAAATGCTGTAGCTAAGGCCAAGGTGCAATTTCCATACTGATGCCTCATTTATTGGTTGCTCACAGAATATCCCCTGTCCCACTGCCAGCTGAGACAATATCTGTTAGCAACGTCCACCAGTTCTAATCCCTGCTTTTGGGTTACTCAGTTGTTCTAGAAAATTAATTGTAATCATAATAGTCCATCAGAATCCTGATAGTTGAAGGGCCATTTGTGCCAAGTCGTTAATCCCATGAGCAAGGAGCAAGGGGGTACTCTACAAGGGATTTTGTAAAATGGTAGGCCAAAATAAATTTGTTTCCAAAATAATCTAACCTATGAAACAGGAGCCTTTTGTCCTCCTTTGTATCATGAAATAGGTTGCTTATGTCTTGTGTGCAAGTCTCTCTTAATTGATGTAATCGTTATTCTTTAGTATATTTATCGTGTTTGTTTCTTTGATGACAATCGCCTTCTAAGCAACATTTTGAAAAACATAGTACTGGTCCCGTCTGACAGATTGACAAGCAGTTGTTGTATGGAGCCCTTCGAAGTTGTTACTGAGGTGTCACATGGTACATCTGAGCTAGGCTGCCCTCTGAACGCTATTTACGTCTACACTATATTGTGTGGAAATACTTTTAAAATGTGTGTGTTCAAGAATAAGCTTTTGCATACATCCCTTTCCAAAAAAACCCCCAAACATTTCTGCATTTCTGTTTTATGGCTTGTATTAATATAATTTTATTTTGTTTCATGTATATAGCTGAAGTATTTATTTACATCCTTTTTCATTTGTTATCAAACACATCTTATTTGAGGTACAATAAATAATTCATATTACATATAGTTTGCCACAGTCCAGTATAATTGGGAATCTCTTTTTCAAGAGAGTCACAGGACTAGACTGGCAGGGCTATACAGGCAGGGCTGCATTCAGCAATAAAATAGTGGTGGGGAAGTTAATTGCTACTGGCCAGACTCATCTCTCTCTTTTATGAGTACTAAACAAAACCAAGGACAAAATTATCAAAAGAGCTCAGCTACTAACAACTTCAAGTCAGGCACTTAATCAGTGGCCAGCTGTCTAAAAGTGCTCAACATCTATTGTTCTGAATGTCAGCTGCTGGGTATTGAATATTTTTGAAAAAGTGGCCATTTCTAGGTACTTAAATTGGATCTTGAGCTCTTGTAGTTCTGTCCTGAGTTATAGGTGATGAGCAATGGAAAATCTGGTCCCAGATTCTCACAAAAAAATGAAAGCACTAATTTTATGCCTCTTCCCAAACCTTTTTCCCCTTTGGCAGAATCAGCTATTGGTATTTTTATCACCTATTCTATTAACGCTTCAGGCAAAATTTTTATTAACATATCTGATATCTAGATGTATCTACCCTATGTTTTACTTTTTATTTTATTTTTTATTACTTTTTATTATTATTGTTATATTTCTTTCACAGATACAACTTCATTAGAAAAGACAAGCACTTCAGGTGAGAATTATTCTACCCACTACAAACTGTAGAACTGGGGACAAATTCAGACCTGATGTAAGCAGACAAAACTCCATTGTGTTTAGTGAGGTTATGTGTGTTTTTAACCAGTGCTGAATTTTGCCTTAGGACAATTTTTCAAAACCTCAAAATATTTTGTTATTATTTTATTTATTATTTGTATTACCATAGCACTAGGAGCCTGAGTCAAGGACCAGGACCCCACTTTGCTAGCAGCGATTTAGCAATTCCGTAGTTATGATTACATTGGAATTTGGAGTTGTGAGAATGAAGGGTTGGCTTTTTAAAAGCTCCCAAGTAATGTCCACACTGCATTTGGGAGATAGCATAGATTTGTGCTAGTGGGGCTAGCACTAGTGAGCTAAAAATAGCCTGGTCTCCAGCCCAGGACACAGTGTCAAAGCAATGTCTCCACAGCTATTTCTAGGGTTCTAGCATGAGTCTGTAGACCTGAACTGGGAGGTTTGCTCCCAGATGTGGTGTAAACATACTCTGAGTGACTTATGAACATAAGTCATCAGAGGAAGGATGGAATGGACTGCTTAGAACTGATGGTAAAATAATATAGAGCCTTTCACCTCTAGATCCCTGGTTCCAATCCGACCTACCTGAGTAATGTTAAAAAGGCATTAGCATGTGACTGCCATGCCCTGGCTTATGTGACTTCTTTCTGGACAATTGAATAGATCATAAAAATCACTTCAGTTTGCTGTGATTGACATCCTTCTTGGTAGCATTAGTGCAGGCCAAGGATTGAACTGGTAAAGGGATTGAACAAGCCTGTCTCACTTGCAGTGGTGGATTAGCCGCTGGGCCTATGGGGCCCGTGCCCAGGGGCCCCGGCCAACTGGGGGTCCCGGAACCGGCCACCAGGCGGGCAGGGAGGGGAAAGTCCCTGTGCCCCAACCCCACTCCCTGGCAGAAGCCAGAGGGCAGCGGGAGAAGCCCCCAGCATTCTCCAACCCTGGCAGAAGCCAGGGGGGCAGCGGGGAAAGCCCCAGCACTGGGACCCCTGCTGCGGCCCTAGGACTGGAGAAGTGCTCGCTATCTGTCATGGCCTCAGGGCTGTGGGAGCTTTGACTCCCTGGTGTGGCCTGGGGCTGTGGCAGGGGGACAGAGCTTTTCTGGTTTTGGGGCCGCAGTGAGGGGGGCAGAAAGTAGCAAACAGGTTGTGGGGGGGGTGGAATGGAGGAGACCCTGAGTGGAACAGGGGTGGGCCCCAGGGAAGGGACAGAAAGGGGTGGGGCCATGGGCAGGGCTGAAGGTGGAAGGGGTGGGGAGGGGCCTCCTCCTCTTGATCTGGCCCAGGGCCCCAGGAAACCTTTATCCATCTTCGCTCACCTGCTGGTAGTCCCACAAGAAGATGAGGTTCAGACACATTGCAGATAAACATAGCAGTGTATCTGTTCTGAGACTAAAGGGAAGACTTCACTTACCATGGCTGGCAATACACAATTCTTCCAAGTACCAAACAAATGTAAAAATAATCTCACCATAGTCACACTTATTATTAATAGTACCTAACCCTAGCTGGCTGACAGTCAGAGATGCCTTTTGCATATACTGAAGCTATTAGTTTGACATCACTCGATCATTTACAGATGTCTGTCATTTTTTGAGACCTGAAGAAGAGCTTTGTGTAATTCAAAAGTTTGTCTCTCTCACTAGCAGAAGGTGGTCCAGTCAAAGATATTGCCTCACCCACCTTGTCTCTCTAATATTTTGTAATGTGGGTTGGGCCTCTTTTTTTTTTTTTTTTTTTTACTTTACCAGAGGATAATAAATGCTAGAAATTTTTGACACTGGTTAGAGGAGTCATATTAGAAGCTGAAGAAACAAAGTCTGTTTTTATGGAGGTGGCTCTATACTGTAAATAATACTTTAGGTAAAATGGGAACAAAATATATGCCATCCCGAGTTATGGAATTATTGCATTTTTGGTTTGTGCTCCATTGCCAGATGACATTAGAAGAAACTTTGTTTGAGGAGAGAAGCAAAGGTGGAAGTGTGGCATTAGGTACAGATGTCAGATTGCTCACTTCATTGGATGTAGCTGTAGCTCATGAAAGCTTATGCTCAAATAAATTTGTTAGTCTCTAAGGTGCCACAAGTACTCCTGTTCTTTTTGCGGATACAGACTAACACGGCTGCTATTCTGAAAGAGGTCAGATTATCTTCCTCAGAAATTAGCAGAAAATAACATCTAAAAAGAATATTTGACCCATTTTGTAACAACAATTTAATGTGTAAGGATATATTCTGCCCTTTCCAGCAAATTGAAGAACAATTCCCATTTAGTGTACAAAATTATATTTTATAGAAATGACATACAATGAAATTACTGTCATTATCCATACAATTTTTTTTTACCTAACATGAAGTATCTGCACTTGAAATAAGGTACCAAAGATGCCTGGAAGAGTGCATTTGTTGTAATATTAAATTAATAGTCTATTAAAACAAAACAAAACTTCCCTTCCAGAACGTTAAGTGAGTTGCCTGAGTCAAACCAAACAGGCTTATGCTCATTTTTGCATAATTTTTTTTTGCATTTGTCTTAGAAAATATGTTTTTCCTTTCTTTCATAATCCTTAAATGTAGATGATGTAGGGCCTGATTTTCCTCTCACTTATGTCTATTTTAACTCTATGTTTTCACTGTAGTTTTACATGTGTAAAGGGAGATTCAAGCCAAGAATGCCTAGGATGGGAAATAGACTAAACAGTGGCCAAGAATCTCTCTATTAAGAGAATAAAAAGTCTGAGAATTCCTACCCACCGAGAGTTAACCAGGGACAAATATAGAGCAAAACAACTTTTCTTTGTGACTGTGTTGAGATGACTCTTATAAAGGCTGTATTACAGAGTATGTGCATTTTATTGTTAGCATTGAGGGGCATTTCCTTTTCTTCCTTGCATTTCAGGTTACAATGCCAAAGAACCTGACTCACACCTGTAACTCATAGTTAAAAGCCATGAGTAATAGAGTGAGAATTTTTTTGGCCATAATTCAAGTAGAAGAATCATGACTTACTAACAGACAGGAAAGAACTGTAGAGTTTTTTTTTCCTTTTTAAATTAAAAGAAAAATCGCAGTCAAATACAATGTGTATTAATGTACACATGCCATAGAACCTGACTTGCAAATTTCAAGCATGCTCTCCACTCTGTGGTATACCCTCACCAGGCTTTGAGGTTGAATTTGTTAATAATTCTGTAATAGATCTTGTAGCAGTTTCATGGGTCTTCCTACTAAGTGGTATTACAGTTTAATAGATGGGAACCAGGTTTGTTTCTGTGATGACAAATCACCTTGTTAGGAAGCCATTCAGAAAAAATCATATTACTGGTGTCTACTGGCACACTGACAAGCAGTTGTGTAGAGCCCTTCAAAGTAATCATTGAGATATCACAAGTTGTACCTGAGCTACATTGTCCTCTGAGCTACACTGCCCTTTGAACACTATTTACTCTTGTATTGCAATGTGGGAAAAGACATTTTAACTGTGTACATTGAAGAATAAGTTGCTGCATACATTCCTGATTTTTCCCTGCATTTCTTTGTTCCTGCTTGTATTAATATAGTTTTCTTTTGTTTCATGTATGTAGCTAAAACATTTATTTACTTCCTTTTCATTTTTAGCAAGACCAGCTAATTTGAGGCAAAATAGATATTTCATATTACATACAGTTTTCTATATTTCAATAAAATTGGTGATTTTTGCTCAACAAAGTCACAGGACTAGACTGGCAGGGCTATCACAGCTCAAGGTTGAGTTGAAATGGAAGAAAGGTGAGGAAGTTCATTGCTACTGGCCAGTCAGTACCAGACTAATCTTTGTCTTTCATGAGTACTAAAAACACCAAGCGCAAAATTTTCAAAAGAACTCAATTACCAGCATCTCCCATTCAGTAATTCATTCAGATTTTCAAAAGTATTCAACACCCATTGTTCTCAATGTATACTCAGTATTTTTGAAAATCTGGCCACTTTTTTTAGGTGCTTAAATTGGAGGTTTAGCTTTTGGAAATTCTGTCCCCATTTACTGGTCTTGAGAGTTTGAAACTCTGGCCCTGACAATCTTAGAAGAAAATAATTTAATAAAGCACTAACTTTATGTTTGTCTATTTTCTTTTCTCTTTTTTCCAGCAGAATCCTCTATTGTTACTTTTATCACCTACCCCATCAATGCTTCAGGCAAGAAATTTATATTTCTCATATCTAGATCTATTTAGCTTAAGTTTTACTTTTTATTTTGTCATTTTTATAATTTTTGTATATTTTTGTTGTATTTTTCAGCTACAAGTTCAGATACAAGCACTGCAGGTGAGAATGATATGTATTACACAAATAAAAACTATAGAATTAAGGCCAAATTCGGACGTGGTATAAGCAGACAAAACTCCATTGTGTTCAATAGGTTTGAGCTTGTATAAACCAGGGCTAAATTTGGCCAGCTTTGAACTTTGAAAAAAGGTTCATTATACTGGGTGTTTAGCCACCCCACAGGTAAGGTTGCACTGGTTGAGTTTTTTAAAAAACTGTTAAATTAATATTTTACAGTTATCCAAAATATACTCCTTTCCCTTTCAGACAGAACTTTAAATGTATTGCCAAAGCCAAACCATACAGGTACATGCTTATTTTTATGGAGGGTTTTTTTTATTATTAATTTGTATGTTAGAAAATATTTAGGGCTATTGGTTCTGTTTGAAAAGTGAATTTAGTGCATTTGCTAAAACTACTTAAAATATTTTTCAATTATTATTAAATATCCAACACATTCATTATTCACATTTGTATTTTGTCTATTACTGTGGTATATGGGCACACATTTCATGGTTTAAATTGTGTCAGTAATGTTCCAGACAAGAGGGGCATCATTTACCCACTCCCCTGATCTCTGAACTTAGGGTATGTCTACACTACGAAATTAGGTCGAATTTATAGAAGTCGGTTTTTTAGAAATCGGTTTTATATATTCGAGTGTGTGTGTCCCCACAGAAAATGCTCTAAGTGCATTAAGTGCATTAACTTGGCGGAGTGCTTCCACAGTACCGAGGCTAGAGTCGACTTCCGGAGCGTTGCACTGTGGGTAGCTATCCCACAGTTCCCACAGTCTCTGCTGCCCATTGGAATTCTGGGTTGAGATCCCAATGCCTGATGGGGCTAAAACATTGTCGCGGGTGGTTCTGGGTACATATTGTCAGGCCCCCGTTCCTTCCCTCCCTCCGTGAAAGCAAGGGCAGACAATCGTTTTGCACCTTTTTTCCTGAGTTACCTGTGCAGACGCCATACCATGGCAAGGATGGAGCCCGCTCAGCTCACTGTCACCGTATGTCTCCTGGGTGCTGGCAGACGCAGTACTGCATTGCTACACAGTAGCAGCAACCCATTGCCTTGTGGCAGCAGACGATACAATACGACTGGTAGCTGTCATCGTCATGTCCGAGGCAGACATGGGCGCAGGGACTAAATTTGGAGTGACTTGACCAGGTCATTCTCTTTAGTCCTGCAGTCAGTCCTACTGAACCATCTTATGGTGAGCAGGCAGGCGATACGGATTGCTAGCAGTCGTACTGTGCCATCTTCTGCCAGGCAGGCAAGAGATGAGGATGGCTAGCAGTCCTACTGCACCGTCTTCTGCTGAGCAGCCATGAGATGTGGATGGCTTGCAGTCCTTCTGCACCGTCTGCTGCCAGCCAAAGATGTAAAAGATACCTGGAGTGGATCAAAACAAGAAATAGACCAGATTTGTTTTGTACTCATTTGCTTCCACCCCCCCCCGGTCTAGGGGACTAATTCCTCTAGGTCACACTGCAGTCACTCACAGAGAAGGTGCAGCGAGGTAAATCTAGCCATGTATCAATCAGAGGCCAGACTAACCTCCTTGTTCCAATAAGAACAATAACTTAGGTGCACCATTTCTTATTGGAACCCTCCATGAAGTCCTGCCTGAAATACTCCTTGATGTAAAGCCACCCCCTTTGTTGATTTTAGCTCCCTGAAGCCAACCCTGTAAGCCGTGTCGTCAGTTGCCCCTCCCTCTGTCAGAGCAACGGCAGACAATCGTTCCGCGCCTTTTTTCTGTGCGGACGCCATACCAAGGCAAGCATGGAAGCCGCTCAGCTCACTTTGGCAATTAGGAGCACATTAAACACCACACGCATTATCCAGCAGTATATGCAGCACCAGAACCTGGCAGAGCGATACTGGGCGAGGAGGCGACATCAGCACGGTCATGTGAGTGATCAGGACATGGACACAGATTTCTCTGAAAGCATGGGTCCTGCCAATGCATGCATCATGGTGCTAATGGGGCAGGTTGATGCTGTGGAACGCCGATTCTGGGCTCGGGAAACAAGCACAGACTGGTGGGACCGCATAGTGTTGCAGGTCTGGGACGATTCCCAGTGGCTGCAAAACTTTCACATGCATAAGGGCACTTTCATGGAACTTTGTGACTTGCTTTCCCCTGCCCTGAAGCGCATGAATACTAAGATGAGAGCAGCCCACACAGTTGAGAAGCGAGTGGCGATAGCCCTGTGGAAGCTTGCAACGCCAGACAGCTACCGGTCAGTTGGGAATCAATTTGGAGTGGGCAAATCTACTGTGGGGGCTGCTGTGATGCAAGTAGCCCACGCAATCAAAGATCTGCTGATATCAAGGGTAGTGACCCTGGGAAATGTGCAGGTCATAGTGGATGGCTTTGCTGCAATGGGATTCCCTAACTGTGGTGGGGCCATAGACGGAACCCATATCCCTATCTTGGCACCGGAGCACCAAGCCGGCGAGTACATAAACCGCAAGGGGTACTTTTCAATAGTGCTGCAAGCTCTGGTGGATCACAAGGGATGTTTCACCAACATCAACATGGGATGGCTGGGAAAGGTACATGACGCTCGCATCTTCAGGAACTCTGATCTGTTTCAAAAGCTGCAGGAAGGGACTTTATTCCCAGACCAGAAAATAACTGTTGGGGATGTTGAAATGCCTATAGTTATCCTTGGGGACCCAGCCTACCCCTTAATGCCATGGCTCATGAAGCCGTACACAGGCAGCCTGGACAGTAGTCAGGAGCTGTTCAACTACAGGCTGAGCAAGTGCAGAATGGTGGTAGAATGTGCATTTGGACGTTTAAAGGTGCGCTGGCGCAGTTTACTGACTCGGTTAGACCTCAGCGAAACCAATATTCCACTGTTATTACTGCTTGCTGTGCACTCCACAATATCTGTGAGAGTAAGGGGGAGATGTTTATGGCGGGGTGGGAGGTTGAGGCAAATCGCCTGGCTGCTGGTTACGCGCAGCCAGACACCAGGGCGGTTAGAAGAGCACAGGAGGGCACGGTACGCATCAGAGAAGCTTTGAAAACCAGTTTCATGACTGGCCAGGCTACGGTCTGAAAGTTCTGTTTGTTTCTCCTTGATGAAACTCCCCGCCCCTTGGTTCACTCTACTTCCCTGTAAGCTAACCACCCTCCCCTCCTCCCTTCGATCACCATTTGCAGAGGCAATAAAGTCATTGTTGCTTCACATTCATGCATTCTTTATTCATTCATCAGACAAACAGGGGGATAACTACCAAGGTAGCCCAAGAGGGGTGGTGGAGGAGGGAAGGAAAATGCCACACAGCACTTTAAAAGTTTACAACTTTAAAATTTATTGAATGCCAGCCTTCTGTTTTTTGGGCAATCCTCTGTGGTGGAGTGGCTGGTTGGCCGGAGGCCCCCCCACCGCGTTCTTGGGCGTCTGGGTGAGGGGGCTACGGAACTTGGGGAGGAGGGCAGTTGGTTACACAGGGGCTGTAGTGGCAGTCTGTGCTCCAGCTGCCTTTGCTGCAGCTCAACCATACACTGGAGCATACTCGTTTGATCCTCCAGCAGCCTCAGCATTGAATCCTGCCTCCTCTCATCATGCTGCCGCCACATTTCAGCTTCAGCCCTGTCTTCAGCCCGCCACTTACTCTCTTCAGCCTGCCACCTCTCCTCCCGGTCATTTTGTGCTTTCCTGCACTCTGACATTGTCAGCCTCCACGCATTCGTCTGTACTCTGTCAGTGTGGGAGGACAGCATGAGCTCAGAGAACTTTTCATCACGAGTGCATTTTTTTTTCTTTCTAATCTTCACTAGCCTCTGGGAAGGAGAAGATCCTGTGATCATTGAAACACATGCAGCTGGTGGAGGAAAAAAAAAGGAACTACGGTATTTAAAAAGACACATTTTATAAAACAGTGGCTAACTCTTTCAGGGTAAACCTTGCTGTTAACATTACATACATAGCACATGTGCTTTTGTTACAAGGTCGCATTTTGCCTCCCCCCACTGCGTGGCTACCCCCTCAACCCTCCCTCCTCCCCATGGCTAACAGCGGGGAACATTTCTGTTCAGCCATAGGCAAACAGCCCAGCAGGAACGGGCTCCTCTGAGTGTCCCCTGAAGAAAAGCACCTTATTTCAACCAGATGACCATGAATGATATCTCACTCTCCTGAGGATAACACAGAGAGATAAAGAACGGATGTTGTTTGAACGCCAGCAAACATACACTGCAATGCTTTGTTGTACAGTGATTCCCGAGTATGTGTTACTGGCCTGGAGTGGTAAAGTGTCCTACCATGGAGGAGGCAATAAGGCTGCCCTCCCCAGAAACCTTTTGCAAAGGCTTTGGGAGTACATCTAGGAGAGTCGCGAATGCCAGGGCAAATTAATCCTTTCACATGCTTGCTTTTAAACCATGTATAGTATTTTAAAAGGTACACTCGCTGGAGGTCCCTTCTCTGCCTGCCGGGTCCAGGAGGCAGCCTTGGATGGGTTCGGGGGTACTGGCTCCAGGTCCAGGGTGCGAAACAGTTCCTGGCTGTCGGGAAAACCGGTTTCTCCGTTTGCTTGCTGTGAGCTATCTACAACCTCATCATCATCATCATCTTCTTCATCCCCAAAACCTGCTTCCATGTTGCCTCCATCTCCATTGAAGGAGTCAAACAACACGGCTGGGGTAGTGGTGGCTGAACCCCCTAAAATGGCATGCTGCTCATCATAGAAGCGGCATGTTTGGGGCTCTGACCCGGAGTGGCCGTTCGCCTCTCTGGTTTTCTGGTAGGCTTGCCTCAGCTCCTTAAGTTTCACGCGGCACTGCTTCGGGTCCCTGTTTTGGCCTCTGTCCTTCATGCCCTGGGAGATTTTGACAAAGATTTTGGCATTTCGAAAACTGGAACGTAGTTCTGATAGCACGGATTCCTCTCCCCATACAGCGATCAGATCCCGTACCTCCCGTTCAGTCCATTCTGGAGCTCTTTTGCGATTCTGGGACTCCATCACGGTCACCTCTGCTGATGAGCTCTGCATGGTCACCTGCAGCTTGCCACGCTGGCCAAACAGGAAATGAGATTCAAAAGTTCGCGGTTCTTTTCCTGTCTACCTGGCCAGTGTATCTGAGTTGAGAGTGCTGTCCAGAGCGGTCACAATGGAGCACCCTGGGATAGCTCCCGGAGGCCAATACCGTCAAATTGTGTCCACAGTACCCCAAATTCGACCTGGCAAGGCCAATTTAAGCGCTAATCCACTTGTCAGGGGTGGAGTAAGGAAATCGATTTTAAGAGCCCTTTAAGTCGAAATAAAGGGCTTCATTGTGTGGACGGGTGCAAGTTTACATCGATTTAACGCTGCTAAATTCGACCTAAAGTCCTAGTGTAGACCAGGGCTTAGAGACAAATGAGCTAATTCTCCTTTCACTTGCAAAAGTTTTATTCTGAAGTAACTCAATCATCTTTTATAAGAAGTTATTATGGATTAATGCTAGGGCAAACAGGAGGAGAGTCTGAAATAAACATGGGAACGAGACCTGGCAGCTCATTTAAGTGATCAGTATTATATTGGCTTGTTATCAGAAATTCTTATATTTAATTTATTTATTTTTTTCTACAGGAACTACTAATATCCCTGAATTTAACTTCTCCACAACAGTAGGTAAGGCTGTATATTGTTGTTAAATTGTATTTTGAGTGGCATAAAAGTGTGGTTTATGAGCTGTGGGAGTCTATGTTCTAATATTTTCAATATTATTTTTTTAATATTGTATTTCACATTAGCAATCAGTCTTACTGTGGGCCAAGTTCATATGATTTCATTGTGTATATACATGAGAACTGAGATTGTAAACCTACAGGATCCTTTCATAAAACATTCAGTAACTGAAATAAATGGATTTAATGTTAATTTTATCTGAATTTCCCAACTTGTGTTTGATAAAAATTTTCACCTCAACATTGGCTTTCTCTGTTCCTGCTTCTATGGATACATTTTCTTCTATTTTATGTATATAGCTGAAGCAATTATATGCATCCTTTTTCAATTTTTAGCAAAAATGGCTAGGAACAATGGACAATGATATGACCATGTTACACATAATTTACCACAATTCAGAACAATTGGTAATCTTTGCAAGAGAGTCACAGGACTAGATTGGTAGGGCTGTCACAGCTTCAGTAGAAGAATGGTGGGGAAGTTCATAGCTACTGGGCAGGCTGTACCAGACTAATCTGCTATACATGGGGCAAATATCCAAGGGCAAAATTTTCAAAAAAAGCTCAGTTACCAGCAGTCCCCATTCAAGCACTCATTCAGATGTTCAAAAGTATTCAGCACCTCTTGTTCTCAGTGGGTTCTAGGTATTTTTGAAAATCTGGCCACTTCCTTCAGGTGCCTAAACTGGAGTCTTAACTTTTTGAAATTCTGTCCCCAGTTGTGGGCATAGTAAGCTTAAAAATCTGCCCACATTTTCTTACAAACAAAAATTTAAGCACTAATGTTATGCTTCTCTATTTTTATTTATTTTGCTGCAGAATCCTCAATCGTTACTTTTATCACCTACCCCATTAATGCTTCAGGCAAGATTTTCTTAACATTTCTCATATTTTGATGTATTTAGCTTATGTCTTACCTTTTTATTGTGAACATTTTAACTTTTTTTCTATTTTTGTTCTATTACTCAGATACAACTTCACTAGAAAGAACAAGTGACGAAGGTGAGAATTATTTTACACAAATACAAAGTTTAGAATGAGAACCAAATTCAGATCTGGTGTAAGAGAGAAAACTCTCTTATATTCAGTAAGGTTGTACTTGTTTAAACTAGTGTTAAATTTGGCCCATGATCATTATTTTCACAACCTTAAAAATGTTTATCATATTGGCTGGTTAGCCACCCCCCTTCATTAAGTTTGCATTGATAGAGTTTTTAAAATATAAAATTCATATGATACTGTTAATCAAAAGAAACTCCTTTCCTTTTTAGATAGAACTTTAAGTGTATGGCCGGAGCCAAACCAGACAAGTAATGCTTATCTTTACATAGTATTTTTCTCCATTTTTTGTATTTTAGAAACTATGTAGGAATGCTGGTTCTGTGTTGAACAGTGAATTCAGTAAGATTGCTGTGACCAAGGTCCCAGTGGAGCCATGCTGAGATTACTCAATTAGGGCATACTGCAAAGAATGAGGCAGACAATCCCCAAAACTGGTGGTTATTCTGATACTTAGATTTACCAAGCCAGCAACAATATCTTACTACAATATCTAACTTGTTACCCAGAAGCCAAAAACACAGTTCCCTTAAAGTAACCCAGCCTTGGGCTTCCACCCAGACTGCCAAGTCGCAGATGATGAGGATTACTGAAAGTCTTGTTCATCATATGAAAAAGTTCTACCAATTCCAAAGGATCAGACACATTACCCATCAAGTTAATGAATATCTCAGATCGTACCCAAATACATACTTACAACCAATTCTTATTAACTAAACTAAGATTTATTAAAAGAAAAGAGAGAGGGTATTGGTTAAAAGATCATTATACATACAGAAATGCATAGAGTCCTTAGGTCAGTTTCATAGTAGAGATTGTGAACTTCAGAGTTGCAAAGACTCCTTTCCAGAATCAGTTTATCAGGTTATAGTCCAATATCCAGTTTGAATATCAGGGTGATCCAGAATGCACTGGAGACCACAGTCTTGCGACTTAAACTTCCCCTGACAAAGTTTAAGCAAATCTGAGATGAAAGGATCAGCTCCCAAAAGCCCTTTACACATTTTCCAGACAGCATGCCCTTGGGTAAAGAATAGTTGCTTTGAAGAAGAATTACCTATTTCTTATGTATACACAGGTAACTAGTCGCATTCATTAGCATAAGGTAATTATGCATAAAGAGGTTCATAGACAGTTTGCTACAAGCTTCAAAGAGAAGTATAGACAATGAAATTGTACACCCAAGTTCCATCTAAATGTTAATATTCCCATTTATCTCTGCATCAATAGATATAGAAACAGACAGGAACCATCTATTTACATGGTTAACATCTAACAAGATATAAGTAAACACATACAATTAGTACTACCTCTAATTCTCTAACAATACAGGTTTGCGTTTCAAAGCTCTAGTCTATTTAACATGGCTATGTTAGTTATTTATAAGGAATTGCCCTAATTACCATTTATCTACTTCTCTAATATGTCTTTAAATGCTGAATTTGGGTCATTTAGCCAGCAAGTTACTTAACTCTTTCTGGCTCTGTGTCATAATTGCTAAAACTACTCAAAATATTTTTGAAACAATTTTAAATATCCACCTCCTTCATTACACACATTTATAAGGTGTCCACTATGGTGGAATATGGGAGTATGTTTCATGGTTTAAACTGGGTCAATCATATTCTAAACAAGAAGGACATAATTAACTCGCTCTCCTGATCTCTGAATTTAGAGACAGAGGCCTAATTCTTCTTTCACTTGCAAAAGTTTTATTCTGAAGTAACTCACTCATCTTTTAAAAGAAATTATTACTGATTCATGCAAGTGCAAACAAGAGGAGAGTCTGAACTAGAAATCGGAAAGTGACTTGCAGCTCATTTATATGACCAGTATTTCACAGGCTTTTTATTAGAAATTCTTGTATTTATTTATTTTTTCTGCAGAAACTACTAATATCCCTGAATTTAACTTCTCCACAACAGCAGGTAAGGCTGTTATATCCTTGTTAAACTCTATTTTGAGTGGCAGAAAAGGATGATTTCTGAGCTTTGGGAGTCTATGATCAAGTATTCTGAATATGACTTTTTTTATTATGGTATTTCATATGAGCAATCAGTCTTGTTTTATATCGTGTTCATATGATTTCATTGCATATACGTGAAAGTTGAGATTTTAAACCTACAGGCCCTATCATAAAACATGCAGTAACTGAAAGGGATAAATGTAACATTGCTATTGAACCCTATCTTTGAATTTCCTAACTTCTGTCTGATTAAAATGTTTCCATTAATGTACTGTCGTTTTAGCAGCTACTATCTGCTGCACAGATAATCCACAGGCTCCTAAATACCTGAAAGCCTCCAATCCAGCTATTGACAAGGCCCAGCTTGACTCAGTTTATTATATCTGTCAAGATCACACAGTTTGTTTTGATTGGTTGCTGTTATCCAGTGAAGCCTTTAGGATAAGGTAATGGGAGCATGAATTGAGGCCATGATTCAGTAAAGCACAAATCCATTTATCTCACAGAGTAGAACAGGAAGTATGGAACAATCTTTCAGAACAAGAGAGGGCTGTGTGGCCGTAGAACCCGTGTGGTTCTGCTGTACCTACGTGTGAAAGGGGTAGTATCCCTATGATGAGTTATGCATCTCTAGTATGGAGTGCAGCTCAGACCTGCAGTGGCAGCACGCAAACAGTATTTCTGGTGGTTGGGGCATCAGAGTGTGGAGGGGCAAGGGTTTACGATATGCTGGGCCAGGAGCCATGTTTCTTGAAAAAAAACAAATTGTTTTTAAATTGGTTGAGGATATCAAAACTGAGTTCAAAACAAGTTTGGAAATTAGTATCTTCTAACCTATGTATGAATCTAACAGATTGGGTTATCCTGAGTGGGCTAGGCACTGGCTTTAAACTATTCAGCAGACACAATTTGAATCGCAGTGTGAACACAGAATAAAAGAAAATCACAATGATGATGGCCAGCAGGTTTTGCAGGGTTGAGGCACAAAAGCATGTAGATAGCCCCTAAACTTGCTCTATGGCATTTATTGCATCCTTACGATTTATTATTTTCATTATGGTAGCACAGGCAGACTCTAAACAAGATCAGGGCCTCATTGTGCTAAGGCACAACCTTTTCAGACTACTCTATCCCTGCAGGAGTCTGATGTGTCTTGTGTATCACCAAGTTTCACCTCACTTAAAAACTAATTGCGTACACAATCATACACATAAAAATACAATAGTGTCACAAGCACACTATTACTGAAAAACTGCTTACTTTCTCATTTTGTCTATATGAAATTAAGTTTGTACTGACTTCACTTGTGCTTTTTACGTAGCCTGTTGTAAAACTAAGCAAATATCTAGATGAGCTGATGTACCCCAGGGGTATGCGTACCCCTGGTTGAGAACACTAAGGCACTGTATCAACACAGAGAAAGAGACAAGTCCATTCTTGTCAGCTTTGTGCTACTATCTAAATTATCTAAACTGAGTCTTTCTAATGTATTGCTTTTAATACAGTGTTAACTATTTTAATAAATTCAGTTACCTTTATTTCTTTTAGCGAAATTATCTGCAAATATAACCTTCAATGTAACTGACAGTGTTACTCTACCAACTACTGCCAATACGAATGGTAAGTGGCAAACTTATTTTAATTTAAAAAGTGAGCTGAGTGTATTAGTATTTTTGTAATACTGTATAATGAAGTGAGTTTATAAAATAATTAAAGCTTCACACAATGTTTAAAAAGTGCCCCACAGGCCAGGCGTAGAACCTTTTACTTTTGTAAAATAGGTTTAAAACTGTATCATCCAACAATCTAAAGTCACGGTCTTCTGATGGCTGTCCATCTACTAAAGTAAAAAAAAAAAAAGTGCATTACATAGATTAGCCCTGTTTATTATGTAGCACAAAAAACATAATCCAGGCTTCCCATTTGGCATGTGATGATAACTTCAGCAGAGAAATCAGGAATTGATTGGGAAAGAAGACTGAACTACGGTCTCACCCCAAGGAATGGTGCCTACACAAAAGGATTGAGGAGGGTTGGCTAAGTAGGGTGTGGAAGCTTGCAGTGTCATTGGCTGAGCTGATTATTGTTTGATTTCTTTGTAGGTATAAGTAGTTGTAAAAATGGTAAGTATGTGACTTACTGTATATGCAAACATATTGTACCATGTGAAAGAAAAAAAATTCATATCACAATAGGATAAAATAATGGGATAGACCAAAAAGAATAGTTTTTGAATCTCATGTGTTCATGAAATAAATAGCCAGAGTAAGACCATCAAAAACACATGATAGTTTTTAAAGTGATTGAGCATAGTAGTATGTTAAGAGCCTGTTCATGATATGCTGATTTATATTACATTGTGGTGCATAGTATATTAACCTTATTAGCTTAACTATGCATGTTTGTTTAATTTAATATTCAACAACAAAAGTGTCCAGATAAATGGGCCTTTTCTTCACTCTTTGCACCTGGAAAGTTGTAATATGGATTACAGAAATGAATGTCTTATTTCATTGTTTAGAGAAGTAGCTGCTTTACCCGACTTTGGATGATGTCTGTCTGTCTGTCTGTCTATCTAATATGATACTAAATTAACTTCCCATTCTAAGTATAGGGAATCAGTGGCACATTGTCTCAGATACTAGTTTGTGGAAAATATAATTGCTGCTTTGTTTTCTTCTCTTAAACGGTGATCACAAAAATATGTTTTTATTATATATAGTGAGAGTATGTTTATGTGTATGTGTGTAGATATACTATGTAGTTATGCTGGGGGAAGAGTTACAGAACAATTTAGGTAGATATACATTATATCTGAATACTGGGACTTAAATACCCTGGTGGTAGGTGCCTTACAAACACCAATAAAGCACAGATAAAATGTAAAATATTTTGCAAACCTCAAGACATTTAAGTTTATACAGACATTCATCATTTAAAAACATAATATATAAATACATATGTTGAACAAGATTACATTTGAATTCAACTGTATTAATTTTTTTTGCAGAAACAAAACTATCTGATAACAACTTACATAATTTATCAGCCATCTGTAATGATTCAGGTTAGTGGGTTTTTTCCTTAAGTGTATCATATCCAAATATTTATCTCTTCTGAGCAGTGAGGCATACATGCAATATATTTATAAAATCTCTAAAATATCCTAGGTTTGAAATTCTTATATCCTGGTTGCCAACCTAGAAAAAACAAGTATGTAACTTTCTCTTACAAAATCATGTGCAATATTAAAAATAATATTTAAGAAAATATTTTCTGAGTTTGTATTTCACAAGTTTAATACTGAAGGAAAATTATTAAATTTATAATTTCTCTCATCCACATGTAAATGTAAAGTTTACATACTACTAGTACCTATCATTATCAAGCTTAGGAAATGCAAAGAATGCATTTAAAATTGTATTATAATAATAATATCATTAATGTTATTTTAAACCAGGGGAGGGCAAACCACGGCCCATGGACTGGATCCGGCCCCTCAGAGCTTTGGATCCGGCGGATGGGATTACCACCCCCATGGTGCTACGGGCCCCATGCCACTCCGGGAAGCGGCCGGCACCACATCCCTGCGGCCCCTAGTGGGGGGCGGGGAGGGCAGGGTAGAGGGCTCCGCGCGCTGCTCTTGCCAGTGGATACCTCCCCCGAAGCTCCCATGGGCCGGGAACGGGGAACCACGGCCAATGGGAGCTTCGGGGGAGGTACCCACAGGCAAGAGCAGTGCACGGAGCCCTCTGCCCCCCCGCCCCCAGGGGCCACAGTGATGTGGTGCCAGCCGCTTCCTGGAGTGGCACAGGGCCGGGGCAGAGATCAGGGCAGGCAGGCAGGGAGCCTGCCCTGGCCCTGATGCGTGCCACTGCCACTCTGGAGCTGCTCCAGGTAAGCGGCACCAGGCTGGAGCCCGCACCCCGAACTCCTCCTGCACCCTGCACCCCAACCCCCTGCCCTGAGCCCCCTCGTACACCCCGCACCCCTTCTCTGCCCCAACCCCTTGCCCTGAGCCCCTTCCTGCACACTGCACCTCCTACCACACCCCACACTCCCTCCTGCACCCCTACCCTCTGCCCCAGCCCTACATTCATGGCCCTGCATGCAATTTCCCCACCCAGATGTGGCCATCAGGCCAAAAAGTTTGCCCACCTCTGTTTTAAACAGACAGTAAAATAGTGTTATATTTAAAAATAAGGATAAAAAGGAAACAATAGAAAGCATATGTAAGTATTGAGGGAGCACTGTAATAAGTTCACAGTTAGATGTATTACACAATACAATACAATATGAAAATTAAAACTAAGGAAACTAAAATTGACAGACTCATAATTAAGAGGGATTTTGAAGAGCCAAGACATAAAAACAAATAAGAGATTTGTTAGGTATATTGGCAGCAGAAAACCTCTTGATGGGTCCACTGGACTATTGGAAAGTAAAGATAGAAATTAAAGAGCGTGAGGACTTTTCAGAGAAACTAAATGATGTCTTTGTATCATTACTGATTCAAAGAAATAATTTAGCTTCTCTGCAAAGACCACACAGTCCGCTGGGAAGGTATCTTTTTCCCTTTAGTGACGTTTTTTCAAAGATTGTGAAGTAAAAAAGGAAGGTGCTATGAAAAACTGATAAATTAAAGAACAAGGACCAGTTGGTGTACATCCAAGAGCTCTGAATGAAATATCTGAGCATCTATTAAAAGTATAAAATCTCTCATTAAAATTAGCTACTCCAAGTGAAGTTAACAAATGTACTCATTTTTGAAAAAGGATCTAAAGGTCAACTTGGAATTGCAGACCAATAGGCCTTACTTCAGTACCAGGAACAGAGGTTGAAAGATGGATTAGAAAAATACTTATAGAACACTTAGATGAAAGTGATATGATATGGACAAACAAGCATGGCTTCTGGAAAGGAAAATGGTACTTTTGAGCGTGTCAACAAAAGAATGGATAAAGGAGTATTTGTTGGCACATATTTGGATTTTCAAAAATCAAAAAGTTTTGTTAAGGAAATTATCTAGTCATGCATTGAGAGGGAAAGTACCATCATGTTCCGCTGGTACAGAGCTGCCCTAAAGATGACATAGCAAGCTGTATATGGTGAGCCTTGAGTGGTGCACAGCTGATGTAGCGACTCTTATATGACACTCCCTATGTCTAGAGCAGTCCCAGTAAATCATGGCTGGTCTAACAGCCTTTGGAGCCATTGGCTGATGGTTTTAAATTAGAGTAGCCTAAAGGCTGCTCTAATTTACACTGACACTGGACCAGTGCCTAGACTTCCCTATTCCCTTCAGCAACACCCCGACTGGTCACAAGGGGGGACTCATATAGGAGTCACTACATCATCAGTATGCCACTAGAAGATTCCCCCTAAACTAGCCTGAAACATATAGAGCAGATTAAAATTGTGGAAGCAGTATAAAGCTGTCCTTATGCAGCTCAAGGTCTGGGTCACTGTGTGTGCAGTCTAGTTTTTCTATCTTGAAAATGATACAGGAGAAATGGAGTTCAGAGATGGGCAGCAAAAAATATTAGAGACCCAGAGAAACTAAAGATATTGGGAATATTTAGTTTAGGTAGGAAATGAATAAGCATGGCAAAAGAATACAGAATAATGAATGGTACAGAGAAGGTAGATTCAATCCTCTTATTTATCTTCTCACATAATACAAAACAAGTGAAATGTATAGTTCTCAAAATGGTTCTAAATCAAGCAGTTAACCATGAAAATTATTATTAACTTTGTTTGTCTTTTTGTATTTAGTTTTCTACATGGGCTCTGTAAAATTTCAGTACAGTGAAAAAAGCAATAATACTTCTGTAAGTGTTGAAATAGTAAGTCCTAAGAATTTTTTTATCCATTCTCCAGTCTATCCATTTAAATTAATCTTATCCTAATATGATTTTTAAAATGTTTTGTAAATTGTTAACTCTTGTATCACAATTTGCTTCACAATCTCTAATGGTTCGTTTGGTACCATATCTATGTAATAGATGCCTGATGTCCCTTTCAGAAAAATGTCCGCTATGTGCAGTAAACCTAGAAATATTAGTTGTTGATGTGATGCTTCCCAGGGGTACCCAGGGCTGTGGTGCACCTTGCCATGACCTGCCTTTAGCATGAGGAAGTCTTGTCTGTGCCTGTTGTGTATCAGCTCCCTTTCTCCACTGACCATGGGCAGCACAAGTGCTCCCCGTAAGGCTTCACAGACCCTGCTGTTAATTTACAGGTTAGCAAATATTACACCTCAACCCTCAAGTGTCTCCCTGAAGTATCCAGCCTCAGTCCACTGCTTTCAAAGAAACAGTACACCCCAGCTTACCAGTTCCACCTCAGATCACCACTACATTTAGTACAGAGCAGTAAGATAAGTTTGTAGTGAAATCAAGTATAAGTTTATTTAACAAAGCATAGTGATTCAAGTAATAGCAAGTAGAAGTGTTGGAAACAAATATTTACATATAAAATAAAGTAACCCACATTCTAGACTAACCAAGTATTGATCACCCAAAGTCCTTCAGTGGTTTAGAGCCAGGCTTGGATGACCCTCCTTACACAAAACAAGCATGCTGTCAGCTTGTCTTCTCAGAGAAGGACTCAGTGTGGTTTTTTGAGATATACCAGTCCTATCATTCGTCTTTATTCATAAATAGGATCCCCTGTTGTTTATTTATTCCTGTAGATTTCCTCTCTTGTAGATTTCACAATCTCATCTTTTGCCTGTGGCTCAGTATGCAAACAGACCTACACTGGGAGGTGTACAACAGAAAAATGGCCAGACAGAGCGATAGGTGTCTGTTACCTCCCGCCTGAAAGGAGAGTTTCTGGGATATATCACCTCCTGGTGAGAGGGGCAGTGGGCATCCACAGTGGGTCCAGGCTGTGGCCCTGCCCATGCTCCCCCCTGAAGCCAGTGGAGGCTCAGCTCCAGCCGCGGCCTGGAGCTCAGGCTGAGCCAGTGGCTAGGGCAGCCAGGGGCAGCTCAGGCCAGCTGGTGGGTGTCGGGCCCACTATTGTGGCCCAGGGCAGCCAGCGGGGGTTGGACCAGCCAGGGTGGCCCTGGGCAGCTCAGGTATCAGGGACGCCGGTGGTGGTTACGCCAACCGCCTTGGTCCGAGGCAGCTCAGGGGTCAGGCTCACAAGTGGGGGTCGGGCCAGCTGGAGCAGCTCGGGCTGGCATAGTTGGCATGGCTTGGGCTGGCCCAGGGGTTGGGTCAGGCTGGCCAGGGTCAGGCTGCCCGGGGTGGCTTGGGCAGTCCAGGAGTCAGGCCCGCCAGTATGGCCTGGGGCGGCCAGTGGGGGTTGGGCCAGCCAGGGTGGCCTGGGGTAGCTCAGGTCTCGGGCCTGCTGGCAGGGGTTGGGCCAGCTGGGGTGTGCCAGTTAGCACAGCTTGGGCTGTGGGATGCTTGGGACTCAGCTGTGGGGAGAGTAGGGACTCGGCGGGTGGAGAGAGGGCCTCAGGTGGAAGGGATGGGGCCAGCGGGCTAGCCTCCCCAAAGGGCGGGTTCACCCGCTGCCCATACCTGGTGACCTCCCTTAACTCCAAGACCTTAAGAACATTGTTTTCCGTATAGTTATATAATTCCTTAAATATTCTTAAATATTCCTTAAATATTTTCACTCCATGCATCTGAAGAAGTGGGTTTTTTACCCACGAAAGCTTATGCCCAAATAAATCTGTTAGTCTTTAAGGTGCCACCAGACTCCTTGTTGTCTTTGTGGATACAGACTAACATGGCTACCCCTGTGGTACAATGATTATGAATACCCGTGGGTTACTGGTTTTCGGTAGACACCTCACCTGCCACCCTTCAGTGAACTATCATGCATATATCTGGCCCAGGGGATCCCTCAAAAATCCTATATACCTCCTGTACTCTCTGCCAACTGGCATCCAGTGGTTCCTGGGTCACAGCTGTTAAGATTTCTGTTAAATCATGTTTTACAGTATGCTCATGATGAGTGCTTTTAACCTTTGCAATTTCAGACTGTTGGGTTGAGTAAGATGTACATTTTAAAAAAATTCTATAAGAATTGTATTTTTAATTATTATTTGAATCTGTGTTTCTAACAGATTGATGATGTAACCAGCAGCCATAAAGTTGCAAAATTAATTCCATTTACCACACCTAATCTACAAGAATCAAAGTAAGTAACTTATAATTATCATCATAAGTTGACTCTTCCAATTCTGCTGAATACTGGTTGTATTTAAGATTAAGTGAGAACTGTTATGTCATCAGTAGGTTTTTCACTTCTCATTATTCCTGTATTTATTCTAGAATGAATAATAGTTTAAGGAATGTATATGGAATTTCAGTATTTTCTCAAAATGAAAAGGAGGACTTGTGGCACCTTAGAGACTAACCAATTTATTTGAGCATGAGCTTTCGTGAGCTACAGCTCACTTCATCGGATGCATACTGTGGAAATTGCAGAAGACATTATATACACAGACACCATGAAACAATACCTCCTCCCACCCCACTCTCCTGCTGGTAATAGTTTATCTAAAGTGATCATCAAGTTGGGCCATTTCCAGCACAAATCCAGGTTTTCTCACCCTCCGCCCCCCCACAGACAAACTCACTCTCTTGCTGGTAATAGCCCATCCAAAGTGACTACTGTCTTCACAATGTGTATGATAATCAAGGTGGGCCATTTCCTGCAGAAACCTGGATTTGTGCTGGAAATGGCCCAACTTGATGATCACTTTAGATAAGCTATTACCAGCAGGAGAGTGGGGTGGGAGGAGGTATTGTTTCATGGTGTCTGTGTATATAATGTCTTCTGCAATTTCCACAGTATGCATCCGATGAAGTGAGCTGTAGCTCACGAAAGCTCATGCTCAAATAAATTGGTTAGTCTCTAAGGTGCCACAAGTCCTCCTTTTCATTTTGCGAATACAGACTAACACGGCTGTTACTCTGAAACCAGTATTTTCTCACAGCATGAGTAAAATTTACATTGCTTAGACTATTCTTAGTTTTATGTATTGGTGTTTTGATATTTTACAAATAGTATTATTTGCTATCCTTATTTAGACTCTTATCCTGCAAATGCAGGGGTCTATCTTCATGGAGTCCTTTGCAGGATCAGGGCCTTAGTAAGAAAATAACAAAGTGTGTTGAAGCTGTGTAAAATTCACCATGTGTACTGACAGGCTGATTAAAGGGAAAAAATCTGATCACTTATATGTTATCAGCTGTGAATTCAAATGTGGGTGTTCATCAGGAAAATCCAGTTTTGGTCTCATTCTGCTTAGAAAATGAAATATTATTGTGCTTATGATTGCCTATATGAATTTGTCACATTCACCTTGTTCTGTTTTGGACTCTGGTGCCACTTCTTCTTTCATAATATTCCGAAGATATGTACTTTGCTTTCTTTGCAAACATCCAAAACGCTTGGTTGGGCAAAACAAAGCTGATAAGATCATTTTCCTAGCCATTACTCTACTCAAATTCCCCCCCTCTTCGACTCTCTCTGCTGGCTCTTCCTGTTTCACTGCATCAAATTCAAAGTTGGAATAGCATGGGTTTGAGCAAGGTTGAAGTGGTAAGCTAGAGATTGGAATACAGAAAAATTCCCTTGCAAGTTGGTGCTTATCCTATAGTTGAAGGACAGATCTTGTTTACAGAAGGAGCCTACATGACTCTTCTGTTCCCACGCCCTGCTTCAATTACAAGTTCTGACTGTGTTCCACATACTTGCTCGTTAGCAGAACATGAGTCAGAAATTGTCTATTGCTCAATATTAAATTACTTTAAAATAAGTGAATTGACGATAATAAAATAAGTTTATGTGGGTTTGATGACAGAGGATTAAACTTAAATTCCTCTGACATTGTCAAGGAGCAAACAGGAATTATAGGGCTTCACCCAAAATGCCAACCAATTCTTTTGTTAACAAATACTGTTTACTACAATATTAGAAATTTGCACCATTAAAGTAATTATACTTTAATTATATGATTTTGAGTTAGCATGTTAGGAAATCATTGCCAAGTAAATTTCAAAGAACATTTCAAGAAATATTATATATCTTAACATTCTTTTAGTTCCTACCATTTTAACTTCTGTTAATATCTTCTTTATAAACATAAGTAGAATCCACCATTTATAGTTAACCTTTGCTTTTAAAGAATTTCAGAATTCAACAAAACATTGCAAGAACGAAGTGAGGTAAGCACTTTTATTTGTGTGCTTATTTGTTATTATAGCCATTTGGAAAAGTGAACTTCCTATTTATTTCTGACATTCTCAGTATCTGATGATCAAACATGTTTTCTACTGAAAGAATAATTAAGTTTTATTTTATTTTTCCCTACAGTCTTCTGTTATGGAGTGTGCTGCAGAAAACCAAAGGTCTGCCATGTTAAAATTTTAAATAATAATTTTACCCCCTAAGATCCTGCACTGTATTGTGTACAAAAAATGGATATGTCGTAGAACTGAGCCAAACTAGCTAGGAAGTCAGATGTGGGGCTGATCCTGCCTCAATTGAAGTAAATGGAAACAGGATTGAGGCCCCATGTATACAGACTCAGGGACAGACAGAGAGACCCTGGATCAAATCCTAGTCCCATTGAACTCACCTTGGATTTGTCCCAAAGTGTCAGAGAAGGGAGGAAGATTGGCCAGAGTACATCTTTAGGGACCATTACCAGTTAGTGCAGGTTAGGATAGCTGCCAGGATAGGCTAATTTTCAACATGGTGTGTAATAGGGCAGAGGATCAAGAAACTGTAACTAGCTCTTTGACAGCTTCCTCCCCCCACCCCCGCCCCGCTCCTGCCGCAGCTTTGCTCATGCAACATAAAATGCCCAGACCAGCAGGGAGGAAGAGCAAAGGGGTGGCACTCAGGATAGAACAGGACATTTGTCCCACCCCCCTGATGCCCAATTTGCCAGTTTGTAGGGGGCTAGCTGATCGTTTTTGGTCACCCACACCTATCCCCAGCCCTGGGTTATAATGCCTCTTCCCTGGGCATGGGCACCGTCTTTGCTGGCACTTAATGACTTTCCAGTCTCCCTCTCTGTGAGTTATTGGTCTTGAAGTAGGGTTGCCAACTTTGGTTGGATGTATTCCTGGAGGTTTCATCAGATGACAATCTTTAATTAAAGATTAATCTTTCATTTCTGGAGACTCCAGAACAATCCTGGAGGGTTGGCAACCATATCTTGAAGGTGGCATAATTTTGTCTTATGTACTGTGGCAGTATTTCCCAAACTTGGGCTGCCACTTGTTCAGGGAAAGCCCCTGGTGGGTCAGGCGTTTGTTTACCTGCCATGTCCGCAGGTTCGGCTGATCGTGGCTCCCACTGGCCGCGGTTCGCCACTGCAGGCTAATGGGGGCTGCAGGAAACGGTGCGGGCTGAGGGACGTACCGGCCGCCGCTTCCAGCAGCCCCCATTGGCCTGCAGCGGTGAACCGCGGCCAGTGGGAGCCGCAATCAGCCGAACCTGCGGATGCGGCAGGTAAACAAACCAGCCCGGCCCGCCAGGGGCTTTCCCTGAACAAGCGGCGTTCCAAGTTTGGGAAACACTGTACTGTGGGCCTAGCCAGAATGCTCCTCTGTGGGATCTGGAAGGAGTTTTCCCTCCAGGCAGAACTGGTTGATGTCCTGAGAATATTTTGACTTTTTCATATCTCCTGGGAGGCCTGGATTGGTAGGAAGGACATTTGAATTGTTTCCAATGTTGCTCCGTGTGAGGTAGGGTAGTTGCTGACTGGCATGCTCCTGGGGGGTATCTGATTTTGGAAGGGAAGTCTCTTAAATCTAGTGCAGACCAAAGAATTTCTAGTCTCTACCTTCATTTGTATGAGGGGGGCAACTGGTTGGGTCCCACAAATGACATAGAGGTCAGGCAGAGGCTGACTGATTTCTTGTTTGGGGTTATGATGTAAAGCCATGACCTCTTACACTGGCCCCTCATTTTGAGTGGTAAGATTTGGGGGTACTGATCTCATCAGTATTCCTTTGGCTAAACAGAAGTTTCAGCTTGTCACTTAAACTCAGTCACTATGTTGTGTCTTCATTCATCTACTTGTCTGTCTTAACTGAGTGCCATGGAGAATCTGGCCTTAAGACTTAGTTGGTGTCTGTGGAACAAGGAGAGAGTAAACCAGTACAAAGTGATACTTTCTTTCTCTCTATTTTTAAATTGAAAAGGGTAGGTTGTTAGCATAATAATATTCCTCAGAATTGAAAATAGGTTGGGAAAATGGTACTTGAATTCAGATATTGGCAGTATTTCTGTATACAGCGTCCAAAGTTAAATCTGTTTCTTGTTTACAATTCATTTTCTTCTCATTGCAGTATATCAGTCTGCAAGTTTATAATAAAGCTGGCCAAGACTGTTAATATAAGTAGTTTAATAGCACATTTAAAAGACAGAGCAGAAATACACCAAATTGGTAAGTTGTATTTAATATTTAATATATTTTTATTACAGTGTCCCCCTTCAGTCTAAGGATAATAATTTTAAAGATGGCCCTGTAAATGTTTTAACAGAAAATATATTTTTAAAATAAATAAAAGAGTTTATTACAGTTAGTTGCAGGTACAGTATATGTGAAGTATCTCTCTGCCATGTTTCATATTTTGGATATTTAGATATGGAAATGTATTTAGTGTTTGTATTTATTGGGGAGATTTTCTGTTAGAAAAACTGCTGATTAAGTTTATACAACAAACTAATGAAGGACAGGCTGCCACACTACTTGATAAGGTACAAGTATTTTTATGGTAGTGGGTCATGCTATCTTTTTTTAAAATCACAAGTCATGAAGTTGTTCATTCTACACTCCATTTGTTTGCACACGCCAAAAGAGCCATCTCCACTGTCTGTAACAGCTTGTGCCACACCGCAAAGATGTGTCAAGTTGCAGTGGGGGAGGTTTAGATTGGATATTAGGAAAAACTTTTTCACTAGGAGGGTGGTGAAACACTGGAATGCATTACCTAGGGAGGTGGTGGAATCCCCTTCCTTAGAAGTTTTAAGGTCAGGCTTGACAAAGCCCTGGCTGGGATGATTTAGTTGGGGATTGGTCCTGCTTTGAGCAGGGGGTTGGACTAGATGACCTCCTGAGGTCCCTTCCAACCCTGATATTCTATGATTCTATGATGGTGTACTAATATTTATATTGATTTATTACATGATTATGAATGTGAAAAAAAGCTTGACACAGACTATCTCAATGTTTTATGGAATTTAAACGGTCAAAATTATGATTTTCAACAATTGTATATAATGGTTATGAGTGCTACTGGACAAATCAGGGTAATGCTTTTTTGTGTCTTTGTCACCATAGAACAGTGCTTCTGTTCAGCTCTGCAATCTTGGCCATCAGCCGCTGAAGAGTTACAAATATTGCAATGGTAAGTATAAATAGCAAAGGCTTGCTTTCCTATTTAAGGAATATTCTGATTTTTAGTCTGGGATGCATTAGCAAATATCCCAGCCACAACATAACAATTGGGAAGGGAATCTCCATAAGTAAAACCCATTGGAATTTTCCTCTCCTTTTAGCTCTCTCATGTGGGTTTTCCCACATGCTATAAGGTCCAAAGTCCAGATATCATCCACAAAGTAGGCACCCAATGTAGTATTGCTATTACAATACCTACATTACTGGTGAGCATTTAACAAAATAGAATTCAGAATTTGTATCCTCAAAGTGTGACAAATTAACAACATTTGTTGCCAGAGTACCACACGCATCTGATCTGATGCACTATTGTAATGATGTCATTTAAAAGTTTCCTTTAGTGAAGCCTTATTAAATTGTGTTCTTTAATATATAAACAATGCTAAGATTGCCACAACTTTCATACCAGTCTTTTATTTTTCTATAGTGATGGACAAGACAGAGTTGTATGTGCTGCCCTTAGCAAACTTGGCCCTCCAGCTTCTCCTGCTGCTACTTCCAGTAAAATTTCTTTTGACATTCATCCTCATGATATTCATCCCCCTAAACATACCACTGTTTTTAATCCTCATCTTCCAACCAAACCTAGTACTACAAATCACCTTTTGACCAAACTTATTGCTACGCATTCCACCACACCTACCACAATTCCCCCTGCTACTCCTTCTCCTGCACACACCACTACAATTCCTCCTGCTACATCTTCTCCTACAAGTACCATTTCAATTCTCCCTGCTATGCATTTCACCACATCTATCTGCAAATCTACCACAATTTCTCTTCCTACGTCTCCAACCAAACCTGCTACTGTAGTTCCTTCTGCCATTTCTTCGACCAAACCTATAAATGTGGCTCCTGCTCCTTCCACTGAACCTACTGTCCTCTCTCCTCCTGGTATTCATTCGACCACTGATAGCCAAGCTACCGGGGCCAACGGTACAACAGGTAAATATGACAAGCTGATAGATTGCATCTTTTGTCTGAGGGAGTTTTTCCCCTCACAGAACTGAGATCTTACCTGTTTAATAAAGTTTCAAAACTGCTTTAAGTAACGTAGTTCTGAAAGAGCCTTGTGCTGTTAAGAGTCTTAAGCAAACCTAACAGAGTACAGTACTCTCTTTGGGACAGGTTCTACCACCCTTACTCATGTTGCCTAGTGCCTTACTCTATTGTTATCAATGAGTAGACTCATTGATAACAATAGGAGTTAAGGCTCTATGTGACTTGTTTCTAGCACCACACACTGGATAGGCAAAATGCAATAAACAAATAAGAGAGTGACAGAACTGGTCAGAAAAGTCTTGAAATAAGTTTGAATTTAAAATAAGTCTTCATGATTTTAGAGGCTTTTATGCTTCAGTGAAAAAAACATAGCAAAAAAACAGAAGACGGATGGGAGGGGGAAAAAGAATATAGTCGCAGGATTGAAAATAAATGTATTCTTCAGATAAATTACCAAGTGCTTTCATATATTTCTTTCTTTCCTTTAAAAGAAAGAGATTCGGAGTCATGGCAAAGAATTCACAGTTGCTGTCATACAAGAGAGCTTTGTGGAAACAAAGCAGAATTATCCATCAATACTAGATCCTCCTTAAAAAGTTGTAACTGGGTGGGAATATCCTCTGAGATTTTAGATATTTACATTTGTGTATGTTGTCTCTGAAATCCCTACTCTAGATCTTATCCTACTCCCACTGAAGTCAAAGATAAAACTTCCAGAGAATAGTTAATTAGAATGTCATTAAAGGCCAGACATATCATCATCAAATGTGCCTGGTCTACTGAGGACCACTGTGCCAGCCAGAGTGACCATGGCTGATGGTATCATACCAGATATTGTAGCGAGAAGTTCCCAGATCTGACTCTCTGGGGTGGCCCTTCAGGCAACATCAGGTAGGGTCCAGGCATACACCCCTTTGCGTGTCGATGGAGAGTTTGAGAGCACGGTGTGCTGGGATATTTTTGTCCATCCCGGTGACATGGCAGAGGAGCATGCAATGGTGATTTTGAATGCAGTGAGTGACTGGTGGAAGGGCAGATCTCTGCAAGATTATGGCATTTTGCACAAGTCAAACCACTTTATGCTCAGGATTTGGTGATGACAGTGCATATGGAATGCCTCAAGCTGCTCCAACTCTGCCTGTAAGAGAGTCCAAGTTTCTGACCAATATAGCAGTATGGCAGTACACAAGTTTGATAGATCCTGAACTTTGTCTCAGCACAGAGATGTTTTTGCATCTATAGGCAAGGCATGGACTTCATGCAGGAGATGGTGAGTCCTATTTGTCAGAGGACATCTGGTTTGCTCTGATGGTTTGAACTCTGCTTGTGGCCTAGGTAGATGAACTTATAGGTGCTGTCCATGGTGCTTGACCCCACCTTTATTGAGGATTCTGGTGGTCCAGCTCCAAGGTTCTGGACATTGGTCTTCTGCCATGAGACATTCAACTCCATGGTGTGGGCAGCATCTCAGAAACTTTGAAGAGCAGGGTGGAAATTCTCTGGCTTCCCCACAAATAGGGCAGCATCATAGGTATACTCTTGGTCAATGAACGTGGCTTGACCAACCTTGATTCTGATGTTTGGAGTGGGAAATCCTAGTATTCAATCAATAGCTCAGAAGAAGGCTGCAAGGGTGAGAACACATCTCTGCTGCACAGCTGTCACTTTACTCTTAACAAGCGCAAGAGAGTTACAGATCTTTTCAAAATAGCAAGTCCTGAGATGCATCCTCCCCTTGACTAGTCTCACTGCTCCCATGACTCTGAGATTTGTCAGCCCTTCAGACTAGGCAGAGTGCTTCCTGCCTTCCTTCTCTCCAGCCAGTCCTCCTTATGTGTAGGGCAGCCAAGATTATACCATAACTGTAAATATTTTACCAGTTAATGCATATTTTCTAACAATAGCTCTCAATTTAAGGATATAAAATTAGAATTAGCAGGCTGAAAATTAGAGACTAGTTTAAACAAAACTGGGTCCATTTACACCGGTGCTGAATTTTCATCTTCTTTATATATGTGAATAGTATAATTCCACAGTGATTTAATTAGTGATGAATGTCCACCTTCTGGGCTAGGCTTGCTGTGTGATAACAAGCTGGGTAAGGTAATATCTTTAATTGGACCAACTTCTGTTGGAGAAAGATACAAGCTTTTGATCTTATACAGAACTGCCCTTCTGATCTGAAGAAGAGCTCTGTGTAAGCTTGGAAGCTTATCTCTTTGTCCAAGAGAAGTTATCCAATAAACAATATTACCTCATCCACCTCATCTCTCTAGTATCTTCAACAGGTCTTCAGTGACTCAGCCCTCTGGCTGAGTCACACACGCTATCTGTAGGTGGAATAGAACAAACCCCTTTCAGGGTATACAGTCTTTAAATTGTCCCGGCCCTGGTATAGGGCATATGCCCGGGGCTTCCTCCCCAGAGACACTGTCTTTCTGGAGCCCTCCCTGGTCTCAGTTCTTGCTTAGGGTATGTCTGTACTACCTGCCGAATCGGCGGGCAGCAATCGATCCAGTGGGGTCGATTTACCGTGTCTACTTTTAGATGTGATAAATTGACCCCCGAGCGCTCTCCCGTCGACTCCTGTAGTCCAGTACCGCGAGAGGTGCACACAGAGTTGACAGCGGAGCGGCAGCAGTCAACTCACCGCAGTGAAGACACCGCAGTGAGTAGATCTAAGTACGTCAACTTCAGCTGTGTTATTCACATAGCTGAAGTTGCGTAACTTAGATTGATTACTCCCTACCCCCAGTGTAGACCAGGCCTTGGTCCCCACAGCCAGCCAGGAGCTTCTTCCTATCTCCCCCATTCCCTGCCACACTGAGGTGTCCATGGTCCTGCTGCTCTTCCAGCCAGCTAGGAAAATGGTCAGCTCTCTTCCCACTCCAGGCAGCAATTGACTGCTCTGTTTCTGCTGCTTCTTTTTATATGGTCCTCCAGGGCTCTGACTGGCCACTCCAGCAGCCCCTCTGATTGGCTGCTTCCCCTGCAGCCACTGTCTAGAGGACTTCTCTTCTGCTCTTTTCTGGGGCTAGGTGAGGCAGGGCTACGCAGCCTCCAGCAGGGGGCCTCCAGACGTAGACCACCCCTTCACAGTAACTCACCAGTAAGTGTGTGTTATAAGTCTGCCTCTGTGCCAGTCTGCAGAGAATAGGAATCTGTTACAGCCTTAGCTCTGGAGTCTAGTCTATTTAATTCAATCCTTAGTAACTTATGCTTTTAATTCTGGAGGCCCAGGGGTTCAATCCGTGGTATATCAGCCTCGATCAATGGTCTCCAACCTTTTTACACCAAAGATTACTTTCTGAATTTAAGGGCAACCCAAAATCTACCCCGCCCCTTCCCTGAGGCCCTGCCCCTTCCCTGAAACCCCACCCCACTCACTCCATCCCTCCCTCTCTCTGTTGCTCACTCTCCCGAACCTCACTCACTTTCACTGGGCTGGGGCAGGGGTTTGGGGTTCAGGAGGAGTGCAAGCTCTGGGAGGGACTTTAGGTGCAGGAGGGGGCTCCAGGCTGGGGCAGGGAGTTGGGGTGCAGGAGGGGTTATGGGGTGCTGGCTCTGGGAGGGGGCTCAGGGCTAGGGCAGGGGCTTGGGGTGCAGGAGGTGGTTCGGGGTCCAGGAAGGGGTATGAGGTGCTGGCTCGGGGAGGGGGCTCAGGGCTGGGGGTTGGGGCGCGGGCTCCCACCAGGCAGCACTTACCTTGGGTGGCTCCCGGTCGGCGGTGCAGCGTGGCTAAGGCAGGCTCCCTGCCGGCCCCAACCCAACCCAGGCACATCGGCACCTCCTCCCCACCCTGCCAAGCCAGTAGTGCACCAAATGACCATGCCGCTCCCGGTAGGGCCCATTTGACCCTGCACCCCCTGGAGGGGGCACGTGACTCCACACATTGCCCCTCTCTGCAGGATCTGCCCCCGCAGCTCCCATTGGCCACAGCTCCCCATTTCTGGCCAATGGGAGCTGCGGAGGTGATGCTTCCAGGCAGAAGCAGAGCGCAGAGACCTCTGCCCCTCCACCCTGCGGGGCTGCTGGAGCATGCTGGCCGCTTCCAGGAGTGGTGTGGGGCCACAGCCAGCAAGGAGCCTGCCTTAGCGGCAGGCAGCCCCACTGTGCCACGGTGGCCAGAGATCACGATCGACTGGGAGAGTCTCCAGGATTGACCAGTCGATCACAATCAACGGGTTGGTGACCACTGGCCTAGATGGTAGCCATCACATAATGGCTCATTTTTTCTCCTCCAGTTTATTCCCTTTGGCATACACAATATTTTGACGGTTTTCAATTAACGTACACTATTTTTCTTCTGTCATAGGAAACATTTTGGATAATCTGTCAAATATCACACATACCACGATTAATCCCTCTGAAGTTGAGAGCATAATATCCCAAATGGAAAGTGCTCTGTCAGCCCAGAAAATAGAGCCAAAAGTTGCAAGAGAGATGATCAACACAATTAGCAGTCTCCTAAATGCTCCATATTCATTACTATCCCCAATGTCTAAAAGGTATGCATTTTTGTAAACAGATTAACTGAATGTTGTGTTTGTCATCTTGGTAAAGTAACACATTATAGGTAGCTCCTTAAATGATGGGCAAACTATCAGCCTGCACCTTTTTTCCTCACCCAAACTGAACTTTGATATCAGGCATGATTCTGATTCCACTTGTTTTACACTGATATAAATCCATGGCCTTCACTGGAGTTCCTTCTTATTTACACTGGCATAACAGAGATCAGAGAAAAGCTCCGATTGTTTTCAGAATATGCTTGGCTTGCTGTTTCACAACCTGCTTGAAAATGAAGAGATAGGTGCATTGTAATACTAAGTATATTTTGTCTTAACAGAATAATAAAAATAGTGGATGCCATTGGCTTAAAACTGAACTTTTCAACAGAATCCATTAATTTTACCTCCCCGGCCTTGGCTCTAGCAGTCACCAAAGTCAACAGCAGTAACTTCAGCAAAATGTCATTCGCTGTCCAAGATTCATCAGATCTTCAGGTAAAGCCACCTATGATTTTAATCCTTAAAAATTTAAATTCAAACTCTTTGTGGATAAAGTGCATTTGTTATATTAAAAAAATAGAGAGAGAGATTTAATCAAGAGAATCTGAAATCCAGATCTCTAACACTAAACTGGGGGGAGAGGTAAATACGCAGGAAGGTAGGGATAGGGTACAGAGGGCCCTAGACAAATTAGAGGATTGGGCCAAAAGAAATCTGATGAGGTTCAACAAGGACAAGTGCAGAGTCCTGCACTTAGGATGGAAGAATCCCATGCACCACTACAGACTAGGGACTGAATGGCTCGGCAGCAGTTCGGCAGAAAAGGACCTAGGGGTTACAGTGGACGAGAAGCTGGATATGAGTCAACAGTGTGCCCTTGTTGCCAAGAAGACCAATGGCATTTTGGGATGTATATGTAGGGGCACTGCCAGCAGATCGAGGGATGTGATCGTTCCCCTCTATTGGACATTGGTGAGGCCTCATCTGGAGTACTGTGTCCAGTTTTGGGCCCCACACTACAAGAAGGATGTGGAAAAATTGGAGAGAGTCCAGCAGAGGGCAACAAAAATGATTAGGGGACTGGAACACATGACTTATGAGGAGAGGCTGAGGGAACTGGGATTGTTTAGTCTGCAGAAGAGAAGAATGAGTGGGGATTTGATAGCTGCTTTCAACTACCTGAAAGGGAGTTCCAAAGAGGATACATCTAGACTGTTCTCAGTGGTAGCTGATGACAGAACAAGGAGTAATGGTCTCAAGTTGCAGTGGGGGAGGTTTAGGTTGGATATTAGGAAAAACTTTTTCACTAGGAGGGTGGTGAAACACTGGAATGCGTTACCTAGGGAGGTGGCGGAATCTCCTTCCTTAGAAGTTTTTAAGGTCAGGCTTGACAAAGCCCTGGCTGGGATGATTTAGTTGGGGATTGGTCCTGCTTTAAGCAGCGGGTTGGACTAGATGACCTCCTGAGGTCCCTTCCAACCCTGATATTCTATGAGTCTATGATCTGCCGTATGATATTTGTTACTCATGTCTGCTGTAATCAGGGGATCTTTATTAACTATTTTCTTCCACTAAGACTTATAGGAGAAAATTTCTGTATCGATAAGAAGCCACTGTCCTAGCAGAAGCTAACAATATTTCACTAACAAGCTGTTAGTAAGGGAACAGCCAAAACACCAGAAGGATTTGGCAAAACATCCCCCTCCTCCAGCAGCCTAAAATCATGAATAGTTTAATCACCCACCCCCAGAGCACTGAAGAATTTCAAGGAGTTTTGCCAGATGGCCTCACCTGTCAGAAATGGTATTAGAATTACATTGGCTGCCTGGAAAAGAGCTATTAAGTTGCTTAATTGATGAATTTCATATTATTTGCCAGTTCGCCTTGCCAAGAGAAAAGTACTTGGAAAGGTTTAACACCACTTTCTCACTTAAAAGCCTATCCACCCTCCGATTTTGGGGTAATTCTAAAGGGCACACTACAAACCTTTAAGACTTTGTCTGTGAGAGATGGAAAGTTCTCAACAAATATTAGAGTACTGTTTGTCTTCCCAGGCAAGTCTGATTTAAACAATAAGTGGTACTTGTATCCCTCTATAATATTATAAATAATGTAAAACAATCACAAGATCTAAGTTCTGCTTTGTTTTCCTTAGGATGTGTAAAGTATAAGTATGTGGTGAGACTAGGAAGGAGGTAGTAGTGGAAGCTTGACATTTGCTACTCCTGGGAGAATTCTGCGCCACTGTGGACGCACAGAATTCATGTCGTCGTCCCACCCAGTCCTCCCTCCCCCCCATTTCTTTGCTTCCCCACAAAAAATGATGGGGAAGCAAAGGAAAGCTGCATGACCAGTCATGAGCCCCTCCACAGCAGCGCAGGTGCATCATTCCAGGTGCCTGAAGCAGCTGGTGGAGAGGTAAATCACCACAAAGGGGGGCAGAACTGGGACGCCCCAGCCAGTAGCTTCTACCCTGCGCTTGGCTCAGCTGCTAGTTCACGCTGGGCTGGGGAGGACGGGACTTCCTCTTCCCCTGCAAGGAGCAGTGAGGGCTGGGTCAGACCCACCCGCAGCTGCAGGAAGCTCTGTACCCCTCCCGCTTCCTGGCCCAATGCTCCTCAGTCACGGAGGAAGGGGTCACTGTACAGGGAGCTGCTCCCCCGTCTGCCCAACCCCTGTGCATCCAGAGCCCCTCTGCATCCAGACCCCACATGTGGACTCCCGCCCCTGCACTCAGACCACCCCAGCTGAGTCCCCTGTACTCAAATTCCCAGCCTGATGGGACCCACCCCCTGCACATAGACCACCCTGACAAGCTCTCCACATCCAGATTCCCAATCCACCGAGCCCCAACCAGCTGCACCCAGACCCCCACCCCACCAAGCCCGACTCCCCCACCAAACCCCACTCCCCCACTCCTTGTTGAATCCCAACAACTTTCTCTTGGATCCCCCCTGCAGAGTCCCATTCCCCCTGTATCTGGAACCCCTTAATAAGCCCCTGTGCATCCAGATCCACCCCGCACACGGACCGCCCACCGAGCCATCTGCACCCAGATTGCCCCACATAGAATCCTCTCACCCCACATTAAGCCCCTCCACACTTAGATTCTTCCAGGCTGAGTCTGCCTGCCCCACACCTGGATTGGGGGCCAAGGTTGGTTGCGCGAGACTTTGTCCTTCTCGCTTGCTATCTTGGTGCCCCTGCCATGGAGGGGCAGGGCCACAGGGTATTTCTGGGCCAGGCCCGGCCCTTGCACTGTGTCAGGGTCTGGTGCAGCCTCACCGCCCAGTCTGTGTCCAGAGGGGTGAGGAAGCAGTGCAGGTTGATTTCCCACTTCCATACAGCCAGTGGCCTGTGCTTCCCACTGCCATGCTGGAGCCTCCATATCTATTTATTGACAATAAAATATGAAGAATTTAGAATATTGTCTGAAGAATTCTTAATTTTTTGATCAGAATTCCCTCAGGAGTAATTTGCTAAGTAAATCTCATGATGTACTGGAAGGTTTAGGGACTGGTAATGAGATATGCAGAGCTTTTCAACAAATTTGTATCTAGCCTGGATTAGAGTGATGGAAATGCATTTGTAAACTTAATTGGGGTCTCAGTGCTAGCAGCCTGAGAGGTCAGAGACTGGGTTCTGGAGTTTGAATTACCCTTGCACGCTTAGAAGTGACCGGTTCCTGACCTCATGGGCAGGATTGATGCACATTGTTAGGGCATTGCTGGGAAGCTTGCACAGCTGTTTCTCGGCTGTGACTGTTCTTTTGATTATACATATGACTTCTGTCTTGAGTTCTGAGAGTCTCTGACACCTTTCATGAGCTCTAAACTATTTAAGTTGTACAACTACAGTATCTTAGCAACACTAGTTACCTCAGAAAGCTAAAACACACTTAATCTTAAAGGTGTACCCCAAAAGTTTAGCTAAAAGTTAACATCATGTTTGTATGACGTTACATCTTTAAGGTCTTGAGAAAACTGAACAACAGGTTATTTGGTTTACCGGCTAGAATGAATGACATCACCAGTACTATACACAAGGGAATGAAAATAAGCAGTTTAAAAATAAATAATTGTTTCAGACCTTTGCTTTGTATAGTCATAATTAAAGATGGGCCCACACCTAGCTCTGAAGACACCCAAATTTTGAAGGTGTTCAAATTATGATCCTAAATTTAAACCCAAATTTTACAAAATGTCCTTAGTTTTATAATAGGCCAAATCAAAATTCTGATCTGCAGACCTTTAACTTTAGGGCTTGATCTCATCTCCTAGTTATGGTGTCAGATGTCGGGCAGCAAATGATGATAAAGTTGGGATAATTGTCTCAAATTTTGTTTAAGATGCAGTATTAAACTTCAGTTACAAACAGTGGCTATGTACAGCTCTTTTGGATTCATACAAAAAGGGTTGGGGATTTCTTTTAAAAAAATAAAAACAATTTTGCAGTAAACCTTTAATAACATTGTCATCACTGCCACCTTCTTCCCGAAGTCTGGAATTTAAGTAGTTAAATAATGCTGTAAATTTCTGTGCTACAAAATACCAACTTTGGATAAGCTAAAATATATGCAGAACTATATGTCTGTTTCCCAACTCCCTCCTCTTTACCATCTCAGTGTTTCTTATAAAAGCATACATTGTTTTCCCCTCTTCTCTCAGTCCCTGGAATGGCTCCTTAAGAGCTAGATTGTTTTTTTGTTTGTTTGTTTTGTTAAATTTCATTTATTGTTAATATTTTAGGATTTAACTGAAATCCTGACAGAATTCTGCAGGGCATGGAGGGATGATCTTTCAGTGGTGATGTTTCTGTTTAAACTGAAGTCCACAGTAACCACATGTTCCAGTTTTTGTATCTTTGTCGAAATTTATGTACACTTTAGGATGTCCCAGAGCTCCACCACCACCATCACATGATATCACTCGGCTTTCAACTTTATTCACAGGCTGCTCTGCTATTAAGTCAATAGCAAAGGTCTCATTCACCTCGTTCTGTCGTGCAATAAATTGAACCTTCCTGTAGTCATTCTCTTCATAAACCTGTCCCATGCGCTTCACGCTCTCACCACTCTCAGACACGCGTGTGCCATAGCCTCTTTGGGGGGGAGCGGCCGCCACTCGAACTGGAGCGCGGCGCCTTAGCAACAAGAATCCGCAGAAGGTTGAGCAGGACGCTGGCATTTTGCCCCAATGCAGCTGTAAAATGCCCACCCCCTGCACAGCTCCTACATTACAGCTACCCAGATTATGGCTCTGGCTCCTTTGCAAAGCACTACCGATGCTCGGTCCTGATGAGCAAATGGATGGAGCCATAGCTGGGTGCAAGAGCTGAAGTATGCTATACCCTTTACAGAGCTGAGGTAAATTATTTCTCCCCTGGAGCTAAAGAAGAGCAGGGGATGCAGCTAATAGCTCCGGAGGTAAGGTGTGTGACAAGAATTTTCACATGGGACTGGAGAGTGAGCCTGTTCCACACGCACCCGGCAGCAGCAGCATCTGGTCTGCAGGGCTGGGCCTAGCTCCCTGCTCTGGGCATTGCAACATGACCCACGTACCATGTTACAATGCCATTCACTCTGATTTGGCTTGGCCATCCCTACATCACAACAGGTGGGTGGCTGGGCCAAACCTGAATGGCCCTGCAACCCCATGCATTAAGGCTCAATATCCAGAGCGGGGAGTTGGGCTAAGCCCGGTGGGACAGGAACCACCGCTGCTGCGGGTGCATGGGCAGGCTTGCTCTCCAGCCCATGACAAATGGTCCATCAGCCCCCACCTCCAAGTTGCAAAACGTAGCTCTGCCACTGAGGGGAAATAGTATGATTCTGAGTCATGGTTCCTTCCCAATGGTGCTCCTGGGGTGGCACAGCTATATAATAGGCTGCTCCTATACTCAGGATTGAGCCTAAGGCACAATCTAATCTTCTGTTAGCAACAAAAATTGTTGTTCCTTTTTATGTTTAATTTTCAGATTGCTCTAGACATCCAAGCACCTATAAATAGCGTTGGAGCTATTGCACTCCCTTCCTCATTGCTGACAAACTTGTCTTCTGAAGATATGTCTCTGGCTTCTAGAATTATATTCAACTTTTTCGAAAAGACAACTCCATTTCAGGTAACTTTTTGGGACCCTGTACATGAGGGATCCTTCACAATATTCTTTAACTCCATGTTAGAACTGATTGAAAAATGAGTGGTGAGAAGGGCAAATGAGCATAAATTTTCACAAAAAATCATTCCTTTTCTCATCAGAAGATTTTAACATTTCAAACATTTTTGCCCAGCTCTAATCACTGTAATAACTGAAATTGTGTGTGCACGCATGCGCTCTATTGTATTTAATTTTTTTCTACTCTTAGTTACCTTTTTGTTGTTTCAGGATTCTTCACTCGAGAATCTCTCTCTAATCAGCAATGTCATATCATCAAGTGTAGCTAACCTCACACTTAGCGACTTGAAGGCAAATGTTACTGTCACTCTAAAGAACACCATGCCTACTCAGGTATGACTTAGGTTTTAGCAGTTTACAAAATGCCATTTTACTGAATTGTTTTAGAACTTATGCTAGGCTGAATATGCAGGCTGCTTCATTTGCTCTGGTTCTTTTGTGGTTTTCTCATCTAAGTTCAAAAAAAAGAAAAGGAGTACTTGTGGCACCTTAGAGACTAACAAATTTATTTGAGCATAAGCTTTCGTGAGCTACAGCTCACTTCATCGGATGCATGCAGTGGAAAATACAGTGGGGAGATTTATATACACAGAGAACATGAAACAGTGGGTGTTACCATACACACTGTAACAAGAGTGATCAGGTAAGGTGAGGTTTCAGAGTAGCAGCCGTGTTAGTCTGTATTCACAAAAAGAAAAGGAATACTTGTGGCACCTTAGAGACTAACCAATTTATTTGAGCATAAGCTTTCGTGAGCTACAGCTCACTTCATCTTTATGCATCCGATGAAGTGAGCTGTAGCTCACGAAAGCTTATGCTCAAATAAATTGGTTAGTCTCTAAGGTGCCACAAGTACGCCTTTTCTTTTTTCAGGTAAGGTGAGCTATTACCAGCAGGAGAGCTCACCTTACCTGATCACTCTTGTTACAGTGTATGGTAACACCCATTGTTTCATGTTCTCTGTGTATATAAATCTCCCCACTGTATTTTCCACTGCATGCATCCGATGAAGTGAGCTGTAGCTCACGAAAGCTTATGCTCAAATAAATTTGTTAGTCTCCTAAGGTGCCACAAGTACTCCTTTTCTTTTTGTGGATACAGACTAACACGGCTGCTACTCTGAAACCTGTCATCTAAGTTCAGTGGCTTCAAAATTTCCAACAGATCTCATGTTTGCATAATGTTAATTAATAAACATTTTTGGTTCACAATTGATTTGCAGTTATTCTGTGATTTTTCTCTATTCTATCAAATTCCTATCCAGTCAGCATTATTTTATGTTGTTTCCCCTCAGATGAATGAACATATCATGAGTGGGGTTTAGGCAGTTATGACCAACAGGGAAACACTGGCAACATGGCTTTCACAGAGGCAATGCAGTCAGGAAACAGCATATTGCCTTGGGTTGGCCTGTGTGGTTGTCCTTAGATCCACAGATTTGGGTAATCTATAAATTTTGGGGGCTGATATTCCCTACTTGTTCATGGATGGGTTAAAATCTGCCCATTTGCCAAGAAACATTCTGTGTTGAAACTGGCAGAGATTCCAGTCCCTTGTGTGGGATTTCCCCAAAGCTAGCCTCTGTAATCAGAACTTGCACTGGTAAAAAGTTGAGCCCAATGCAACAATGTAGTATTGTTGTTCCTAACAACATTATATATCACTTACTAGCTGCAATGTTCTAAGATCTTCAAGGAAAACACAACACTTTTAAAACTCTAACATTTCAATACTAAAACATGACCAAAAAATCTTTTAAAAAAGAACTAATTCCTTCGTACTTCTAAAATCAGTAAGAGATGAGAAATCCCCAGGTCTGGTATCCCAGAGGCAAACTTGTAGACATCACATATTCTGCCCTTATGTTGCGTATCCTAAAACGAAAACTTCCATTCCCTCCAAACTAAGAGTCTGATTCTGCAGACACTGATGAGTAGCTCGTATTCAGATGAGTAATCTCTTTGAAGCCACAAGTAAGATGTGCAGGGCTGTGGTGTGTCACAGGACAGTACTCTCCCCCCCCGCCCCGGATTTCTTGGTGCAAACTGTCCTCACACACACTGATAGCTAGCTCAACACTATGTGCTTTATCTATAACATGCTCTGCATGTGTTTGTTCCGCCACAGCATAAGGCAGCAGTTCCCCAAACCTTTATTTAGTACCCAGGCACAGGGAGAAGAGAGATCTCACCTCTCAAGCTTCTCTGGCCCTTCTTTTCAAGCCTTCTCTTCCTGCTTCTTCTTGTCTCTTTTTTTTTTAACTGTCCTCAGCTGAGGAGCTAAATCATCTTGTTAACTGGTTAATTACCTGGTGCTTAACCAATTATCTCCTCAATTTGGCCCTTGTAGGGACCCTTGCAAAGTGCACAGAGTGATAAGGCAGCCTTAGGTGATTCACACTCTGTCACATGGTCCAAGAGGTTAAGATAATATTTAGGATGTGAGAAACTTGGAAAGATTAAAATAAAATCTTCAATTCAATCTGCACTGTGCATACAGACAACAAAACAGCAGGTAGTTAGGAAAAGCCCCTATTCCTACCACCAATAATCATTTTGCACAAGCTGAAGGCAATAGAGCTACCCATATAGGCCAATTTTAGTTTGTTGTGTATATCCACATTTGTGTACACCTTAGGTAACATAGAAGAAATAGCTTTTCCTTATTATGTTGTATTGCTATAGACAGTCTTTACTTCTCTGTCCATTTTACATTCATAACTGCCTTGCTCATCACTTATAATTCAGTAAAATGTGTGTATTTTTTTCAAACAGGATAATTTAAAAGTTAGATGTGCATTTTGGGACTTAAATAAAAATGGTAAGTATCTGATATCACCATTTCTAAGTGCCATGCCATCTCAGCTGTGTTAACTTTTGTTAACCGTTTTAAGAGATACTGTAAATACTATCAGTAATGGAATCTTCTTATCTGTTACAGGTGGCAAAGGAGGCTGGTCATATGAAGGATGCATGGTTAAAGAAAGGAGAGCAAATGAAACCGTTTGTACATGCAACCACCTCACAAGCTTTGGAGTTTTGCTGGTAATTAGTTATAAATAATATCCCAAACCAGTATATTTGGATCCCTGATTCAGGAAAGCACTCATGCACATGCTTAACTTTAAGCAAATGAGGCTGTTGAACTGGGGGCATGAATAGAACCATGGAAGTCTAAGGGTTTGTCTACACTGCAATTAGACACCCACAGCTGGCCTGTGCCAGCTGACTTGGGCTCGCTGGGCTTGGGCTAAGGGGATGTTTAACTGTAGAATAGATGTTCGAGCTCAGGCTACAGCCCAGACTCTGGGGCCCTCCTACTTCGCAGGTTCCTAGAGCCCGGACTCCAGCCCAAGCCCAAAAGTCTACACTGAAATTAAACAGCCCCTTAGCCTAAGTCCTGCAAGACTGAGTCAGCTGGTATGGACCAACCACGGGTTTTTAATTGTGATGTAGACATACTCTAAGGGGACTTAAGTACCTTGCTAAATCAGGGCCCTTAATTTTAAACAGTGATTATTCTGCAGGAAAGAAGATGGGGATAAATCAAAACTAAAGGGATACTCTTGGGTCAAGTATAGCCCCATATTTAGTTTTTTTAAAATTCAGCTTGTATTTAATCTAATATGAACAGAAATGTTTCCATGGTATTTTTTTTAAAAAAATTCCAGTGGAATGGGTTTTTGTTTGTTTATTTCAAAGAAGCATACCCCTTAAAGATAATTTCTGTTTTCTTTTTAGGACCTGTCTAGAAATATTACTTTACCACCCATCCAGACACTGGTTCTGACTTTTATCACCTATATCGGCTGTGGCCTTTCTGCAATTTTTCTTTCTGTTACTCTTGTAACCTACATAGCTTTTGAGTAAGTACCTGCAGAGTTAAATTTACATTATAAACTTGATCATGATTGTCCATAACTACCGCTCTGAAGGACAATGGATGAGTCCTTTCTTCTTCAAGTGATTGCACAGGTCCATTCCAATGTAGGTGTGTGTGTGCCCCGAGCACAGTCGCCAGAAATTTCTTCCTCCATGGTACCCGTCAGTGTGGCTCTGGTGCTGTCTGGTGCTGTGTGCTCAAAGTGCTGGTTAAAAGGGCCCAACTGACCCTGTGCCCCTCAGTTCCTTCTTACCGCCTGTGATGGTCGCTGGAACTGTTCCCCTTGCTACAGTAAGCTTTTCAGTGGACTTCCTTTCAGATTATTGTACATAGTGTGTTTCCAGTTATTAGAGGGGAAGCTGTGTTAGTCTGTATGCACAAAAACAACAAGGAGTCCGGTGACACCTTAAAGACTAACAGATTTATTTGGGCATAAGCTTTCGTGGGCAAAAAATCCACTTCTTCAAATGCATGGAGTGAAAATTACAGCTACAGGCATAAATATTTATTGGCACATGAAGAGAAGGGAGTTACCTTACAAGTGGAGAACCAGTGTTGACAGGGCCAATTCAGTCAGGGTGGTTGTGGTCCACTCCCAATAATTGATGAAGAGGTGTCAATACCAAGAGAAGGAAAATTGCTTTTTTAGTGAGCCAGCCAATCCCAGTCCCTATTCAAGCCCAAATTGATGGTGTTAAGTTTGCAAATGAATTGTAGCTCAGCAGTTTCTCTTTGAAGTCTGTTTTTGAAGTTTTTTTTTGTTGAAGTATGGCTACTTTTAAATCTGTTATAGAATGTCCAGGGAGATTGAAGTGTTCTCCTACTGGCTTTTGTATGTTACCATTCCTGATGTCTGATTTGTGTCCATTTATTCTTTTGTGTCGAGACTGTCTGGTTTGGCCAATGTACATGGCATAGGGGCATTGCTGGCACATGATGGCTTATTTCACATTAGTAGATGTGCAAGTGAATGAGCCTCTGATGGTGTGGCTGATGTGGTTGGGTCCTATGATGGCGTCGCTAGCGTAGATATGGGGACAGAGAAGACAACGGGGTTTGTTACAGGGATTGGTTCCTGGGTTAGTGTTTTTGTGGTGTGGTGTGTAGTTGCTGGTATTTGCTTCAGGTTGGGGGGCTGTCTGTAAGCAAGGATTGGCCTGTCTCCCAAGGTCTGGGAGAGTGAGGGATCGTTGATGATGCGCTGGAGAGGTTTTAGCTGGGAGCTGTACGTGATGGTCAGTGGTGTTCTGTTATTTTCCTTGTTGGGCCTGTCCTGTAGTAGGTGATTTCTGGGTACTCTTCTGGCTCTGTCAATCTGTTTCCTTACTTCCCCAGGTGCGTATTGTAGTTTTAAGAACGCTTGATAAAGATCTTGTAGGTGTTTTGTCTCTGTCTGAGGGACTGGAGCAAATGCGGTTGTATCTTAAGACTTGGCTGTAGACAGTGGATCGTGTGATGTGCATTTAATCCAAGCCAGTAGGAAAGCATTTCAGTCTCCCTGGACACTCAATAACAGATTTAAAAGTAGCCATACTTCAACAAAAAAACTGCAAAAACAGACTTCAAAGAGAAACTGCTGAGCTACAATTCATGTGCAAACTTAACACCATCAGTTTGGGCTTGAATAGGGACTGGGAGTGGCTGGCTCACTACAAAAGCAATTTTTCCACTCTTGGTATTGACATCTCCTCATCAATTATTGGGAGTGGACCATATCCACCCTGACTAAATTGGCCTTGTCAACACTGGTTCCCACTTGTAAGGTAACTCCCTTCTCTTCATGTGCCAATATATATTTATGCGGGTATCTGTAATTTTCACTCCATGCATCTGAAGAAGTGGGTTTTTTATCCACGGAAGTTTATGCCCAAATAAATCTGTTAGTCTTTAAGGTGCCACCAGACTCCACATTGTTTCCAGTTAGTTAGCAGAGTTTTCTCCGTACCCGGTGCCGAGGCATGCCTTGGTCACTGGGCTTCAAGTCCTGTGTCACCTGCAATAAGGCAATGCCTCTGAGTTGTTTGAAGTGCTTGGGTGAGGCTCACATTGGGGACTGGTGCCAAATTTGCAGGGACTTTAAACCCCATACCAAAAAGGACTGGCAGGGTAGATTGAAGTTTTGCCTTATGGAGGCGGTGCTGAGACCTTCCTCCTAGCTGAGCTGGTCAGACTTGGCACTGAACATCTCAGTGTCGCTGAGGAGTGCTTTTCCTATGGTGTAGGAGTCCTGGCACCATTTGCTAGCCTTGGTGCCGAAGAAGGGGCACAAGGGGCAGCCAGCCAAGAGGGGACATTTCCCGACTCCTAAGAAGGCCAGGCATGGGAAACAGAGCACAGTGCAACCTAAATCAGGCCACTCCTCTGCCTTGGCATCAGTTGGCACTGTTGATTCCAGGCCTTATGCGGGTATCAGGAAGCAATCCACTTATGGGAGTTCTGCATAGCCCATGTAATTTGTCTTGAGGCTTCTCACCTTTCAGGAGTGCAGAACGAACTGGCAGATTGCCTCAGCAGCCTCCAATCATCATAAGTGGTCCCTGTTCCTGGACATCATGAGGGATGCTTTCCAGTGGTGGGGGACTCCCCAGATAGACCTGTCTGCAACTGGGCTCAACAGAAAGTGTCACCAGTTTTTCTCCCTGCGAGTCCACAGCCCAGGTTTGCTCACAGATGCCTTCTTGCTCCCATGGACAGGTCACCTGTTCTACGCTTTCCCCTCTATCCTACTCATGCACAAGGTTCTGCTAAAAACCAAGCGGGATCGGGTGTGGGTCATTTGATAGCCCCACCTTGACTCCATCAGCACTGGTTTGCCACACTGCTAGGCCTTTCTGTGGCTGCTCCAATTCTACTCCTTCTATATTTGGACCTGATCTCCCTGGACTACAGTCGTCTGATCCACTCGAACCTCAGCTCCCTCCACCAGGGCTATGTACCTCTCAAAACGGAGGCGGTACTCCATATTGGCTTCCCAGCAGGGAGTCTCACCCACACAGTTGTCTCTGCAGGACATGCTGGACTATTTGCTATGCTTGAAACAGCAACGTTTAGCAATTTCCTCAATTAAGGTCCACCTTGCAACGATTTCAGCATTTCATCCCCTGGTGGAAAGCTGGTTCACCTTTTCATGAGATGTCCATCCATTTCCCCAAGGGCCTGGAAAGACTAAACCCCCAAGTACAGGAACCCATCCCTCCATGGGACTTAAACCTGGTCTTATCAAAACTTATGGGTTTGCTGTTTGAGCCATTGGCAATATGTCCCTTGTCATACATTTCATGGAAGGTGGCTTTCTTAGTGGCCATTACTTCGGACAGAAAGGTCTTGGAGATCTGCACCCTCACATCGGAGCCTCCATACATGTTTTTTTTTTTTAAGGATAAGGTGCAGCTGTGTCCTCCAGCTTCCTCCTGAAGGTGGTTTCCCTGTTTCATAGTAATCAGGCAATCTTTCTGCCTGTTTTCTCCTCAAAGCCACATGCAAGTAGGGAGGAGCAATGTCTTCACACTCTGGGTGTTAGACTGCCTTAGTGTTCTACACAGAGAGGACTAAATCATTCTGTAGATCCATCCAACTCTTTGTAGCGATTGCTGAAAGGAAGAAAGGTGTCCCTATCTCAGCTCAGACTTTTATCGTGGATTACATCGTGCATTTGTACATGTTATGAGCAGGTGGGTGTTCCACCACCAGCTATCCTGACTGCCCACTCCATGAGAGCGCAGACAGCAGCAGCAGTAGCAGCATTCTTGGCTCAGGTCCCTATTCAGGACATTTGCAGAGCGGTGACTTGGATGTCAGTGCATACGTTCTCTCATCATTACACTTTACTCAACAAGCTAGGGATGATGCCCATTTCGGTCAAGCTGTTTTACAGTCAGCATGTCCATGAACTCTGATCCCACTCTTATGCAACTGTTTGGGATTCATCTACATCCTTAAATTGAAATGGACATGTGCAATCACTCAAAGAAGAAAAATCATTTAATAACCTTTCTGTAACTGTTGTTCTTTGAGATGTGTTGCACATGTCCATTCCAGAACCCACCGTCCTACCCCTCTTTTTCGGAGTTGGCTGGATAGAAGGAACTGAGGAGGTCCTGAAAGCCTTTTTACAGGTTTAGTCTAACCTCTTAATAGTAGAGAATGTGATGAGTGTTGTTGTGGTGAAGTACTCCAACAATAAGAAGCCTAATATACAAAATAGAAAAATATGGACAAAAGTAATACAATATTTAAACAAACATTAAACTAAGACAACTGAAATTTAAGCAAGAATGTTTGTATTTATAAGAGTTTAGAACCTGGTTGTAACAAGAATAGTGATGTCACAAATATTAACCTTTTCATTCATAAATACTTCTTAACCATGCGTAAAATGTGTTCTCTTAGTGGCTCTTCTGCATTAAGGACCAAAGAACACAGAATCAATGTGAGATCTACAGTAATGCTCGTAGAATGATGAAAGCTTATATCATCTCACTCATTTTCTTTTTAGGAAAATCCGGAGAGACTACCCTTCCAAAATCCTTATTCAGCTGTGTGCTGCATTACTTCTGCTCAACCTAGTTTTCCTCCTTGATTCATGGATTGCTCTGTATAACATACGAGGCCTGTGCATCACAGTTGCTGTATTTCTTCATTATTTCCTCTTGGTTTCCTTCACTTGGATGGGCCTTGAAGCATTCCACATGTATCTTGCCCTTGTCAAAGTGTTTAATACCTATGTACGGAAATACATCCTTAAGTTTTGTATCGTTGGCTGGGGTATGTATATTTTTCTGGTTTTGGAATCTAAAATAAATATAGGTTTCAGAGTAGCAGCCGTGTTAGTCTGTATTCGCAAAAAGAAAAGGAGTACTTGTGGCACCTTAGAGACTAATAAATTTATTTGAGCATAAGCTTTCGTGAGCTACATCCGATGAAGTAAGCTGTAGCTCACGAAAGCTTATGCTCAAATAAATTTGTTAGCCTAAAATAAATATAGTTTCTTTACAACAATTTTGGTGGATGGAAGACCATTTAAAAGGAACAACAAAGCAAGTATCAAATACCTGTTGCCTGTAAGAATCTCAGATGCATTATCAATAACAGGGTTCTATTTACTTCACTATTCTGTGACTTTAGCATGTTGCAGAATTCACCCCTTGTTGCAAAGTTTTTCAGATTGTAAGTTCTTCTGGGGCATACACAATATATTGTGGATGTTGTTGCAATTCAAATGAATCATAAATTGTTTCTGTTGGAACTACAGTTGCAGCTGCCTGAGAGCCAATTACACATTTGACTATTTCCATCTCCAACCCCCAAAGCAGATGGTATCTCTTCCATTGGGGAAATTAATGTTATTGCTCCAGAATATCAACTACATATTCTTCCTCTAGACTGCTACTGTTTCTAAAAAAAGGTAGCAAAACAGTGCCTACGACTTAAGTGATGAGAAAACCCTAGGCCTGATTCTCTTCTCTTACCCATTATTGTAAATCAGGAGTAACTGCACTGAAAACAATGGAGTTAAACTAGTGTAAAACAGGTGTGAGAGGCAAAATCAAGCCCATTGTATTTCATGTCCTTAAATCTGTGATATCAAAGAGCATATGCAACACATGTTGCTAGTTTACTGTAGGTTGCAAGTGATATAATTGGATCAAATCACAGAATATATAGTCTTGTTCAGAAAGATTAAAACTTCAAATGTGTGCCAGTTTATTTTGCCTTTTACAAAGTAAGTTATCATGATATAACAGTCTCCGACAGCCTTCATACTGGGGCCCTAGGTTTCATAGGATAATATAGTAATTTAATCTCATAATTCTGAGTGAAAGTTTTGTGATAACTATTATCTAATCTTTCAGGTGTACCACTTTTAGTGGTAGGCATTGTATTGGCTATAACACCAAATAACTATGGGCTTGGATCATATGGAAAGTTTCCTAATGGCTCACCAGATGAATTGTAAGTTAAAAGATAGGCATATTTTAAAAGTGAATGCTAACAGAATGCTTTTATCGAATGGTTATGTGTGAGTGTGTATGTGAGCTTCTTTCCTGAAAGTGACACTTCTGTGAATAAATCTCTGCAGTATATATTAAGTCTCTTCCTGAAACTGTTTGCAAGGCTCTGATCCTGGTCACAAAAGAGGGTATACTCCAAAACACTGGCATGGAGCTAGAGCATGAAAATAAGGTGAAGGCAAGACAAGAGAAAGAAAGGAGATGGGGGATGAAGAGTAGAGTGTAGAAGAAAGCAAGCCTAAATGTGAAAAACAAAACAAACAAAAAACATCATATTGCCTAAGGAAACGGGAAACCTAAACCTAATCCATTGGTGTATTTTTTTTGCTTTAGCCCTTGGGATTCATTAAGATAGATGATGATGGACACCGTTATAAATATCTAGATAGAGATATGAAAACTTGAATCAGTGTATGTGGCCTTGAATATTGCAGGATGAAGTGTTTTCAACAAAATATAGCCATGCCTAATACTATTCTTTACCTAATACCTATTACTAAAATGAATGTCTGATAATATGATCTTTCCTCCTTTGTTTATGTATTCTAGCTGCTGGATCAACAATAACATTGTCTTCTATATTACTGTTGTGGGATACTTCTGCATGATATTCCTGTTGAACATCAGCATGTTTATAGTGGTGCTGATTCAGCTTTGTCGAATCAAAAAGAAGAAACAACTTGGAACTCAGAGAAAAACCAGTATTCAAGACCTCAGGAGTGTTGCAGGCCTCACATTCTTATTGGGAATTACTTGGGGATTTGCCTTTTTTGCATGGGGACCAGTAAATCTGATATTTATGTACCTCTTTGCCATCTTTAACACGTTACAAGGTAAGTTTATGCTTTGTTATGGCCTTTTGTATAAAAATGTAATGAATAATTCCATTTTAAGAAATGCTTTATTATGCACAAGTGTTTACCAGAAATTATATCTTTGCTGTTACGTAATACAAAAAATAAAACTACCTTGAAGATGACCCTTCTTAATTGTTGTATTACATTTAAAGAAAATTAATGCAAAGCAAACACTTTCAGAAGTGACATGATGTCTTTTTGAGTGCATTGTAATTAAAATTATTGTCTTAAGGTCCATTCAGAGAATCGGAGAAGCTACAAGACAAAAGACCTATTGGGTCATTTAGGCTCTGATGTAATTGATTTGCTTTTGAAAATGTTTACCCTATGTTGCACTTTCAAATGTGAGTTAGGCATTTAGGACCCAATTTTTAAAAGTAATTAGGTGTTGTTCCATTCAGCATTGCAAGGTATCAGTGACTTAGATGGCTGAGTCCCATTTTCAAAAGTAACTTAGGCACTTAGGAGGCTGATTCCCATTGGCTTTCATTGTGACTTACACTTCTCAGTGCCTAAGTCACTTTTGAAGATGGGACTTAACTGTCTAAGTCACTTAGGCCCAGATCTGAAAATCCCATTAATTTCAATGGGAGTTAGATGTCTAAATATCTTTGAGGATGTGGGCCTTAGGCCTTGCAACAATGAGCAGAGCAACATCTAAATGCCATTAAAAATCTGAGCATTAGGGCCAAATTGAAGTGCCCAAAGCAGCAGATTTTCAAAAGCAACTAGGTGCCTAAATCCTGTTGAAGACAATGGGAGTTAGGGGTCTAACTTACCCCGAGAACTGGTTCAGAAAATGCTAATCTCTGTCTTCTCCAGTCCAAACTTGTAGCTTCTCCTTTATTTTTCATTCCCTGTAATCTAATTTAAAGAATTGCACAACCACATTCTTCTTTGATAAATTGTAGCTGGAAGGCAGCGTAAATATTTCTGACACGCTTTCTTGGAAAAGTGGAAGGTTTGGAAGCAAGTACAGTTCCACTCTGTATAGGAAGCCGTGAGTAGCAAGTGTATTTGTGACCTGGCACAGTTTGAGGTACTCCCACATTGTGTGAGCTGCATCCTTCCAGGAAAAGATGTGGCTTTCAATCTGTGGTGAAGAGGGCTACAATTACTGTTATTTGAGCATGAGTTGTTAGCCTATGTGGGCTTTCACTATGACTTAATTGTGATTGGTGGTGGGGGAGACCAAAAGCTGCCTCGTAACCTTGAATTTGTATTTGTTTAATAAAATTTGCCCCAGTGGCTTATCAACACGGACACTGGTCTGTAAGTGTGTTCTATTGATTCCATCACCACCACCAGCAGCAATATATAAACTCCAAATAAAATACGGAGAAGTTCCACAAAGTACGTGGAGAAAGCCAAAGCTATGCACTTGATTATACCTCCTATTTGAAACTGTACAGCTATAATGAGACTGTGTTGTTATCTTGTCTTGATTTCTGTACTGGAAGATTCAAATAAACATGTAGCTTCACACAGATCTTCATGTTTTAAACTCCGTTACCTGATGCATTTGTATTTTTGGTACTCTATATCCTCCTTATATCTAATACATATCGTGCAAGTGTAATGAGAAAAAGCATTTTCAGCTAATGGCATCAGTCCATTGTTTAGACTATCAGCGTCTCTTCTGAACAAGAAGGTGTGAGAGCATTTGATTGGAATCAGTTGACTTGAGAAGAAACAAAAGGAAAATGATACATCCATTTAAAACAGTTACAAAACGGCAAAAATTCTGTGGCTTGAAGTAATATTCTGACATTTGGTACTTTGCAGGATTCTTCATTTTTATTTTCTACTGTGTGGCAAAGGAAAATGTCCGCAAACAGTGGAGACGATATCTGTGTTGTGGAAAATTCAGGCTGGCTGAAAATTCTGGTAAATATTAAACACTGCTTTCTAAATTTGTAAATTATATAATTAAAGTCAGGTGTAAAGTCCCCATTGTCCTGAGCAAACATTGTTATGCAATAAATGGCATAGCAATATTTCCAGATCTATCTACTACTTTGTTTTATTTTCCTGATGCATAAAGATTGCATTTTATTTAATTGCAAAATACTGCTGTATAAAGTATTAATTTTGATTGATTGGGACTCTGCATATGTGTAAGGCTGCAGCCTTGTGGAGTCCTTTTTATGACTGGGACCTAAATCAATCCCCAAAGATCTGCTTCCTCAAAGTCAGTGGTAGCCTTAGCAATGACTTCAGTGGGAGCAGGTCAGAAGCAGCTTTGAGAATAATGTGTGTTCCTAACAGTTTGTACCTTAATTGTCTTTGAAAAGTTATATGCACCCTTACAAAGTTTAAACTCAAAGGTGAAGTACTGCGGTTGCAGTTACTGATAATCTCTAAATGGGCCTACAGTCACAAAAGTATGATTAGTGACTTTTTAAAACTAAGAAATTAAAAAAGAGAAAATGTAAATTCTTACACATCTAGAATTATGCAATTCCTAGGAGAATAGTTTTCTATCTGAAATATTGGGAAAAGATCTTTGGTAGAAGTTAAGTTAAATTGCATTATTAACTGTACTCTTGCATTTATTTTTGCTTGAATGTACTGCACTATTTTCTGTAACACTTATTCTACTATAGATTGGAGTAGAACTGCTACTAATGGTTTAAAGAAGCAGACTGTAAACCAAGGAGTATCCAGTTCTTCCAATTCCTTACAATCAAACAGTAACTCTACTAATTCCACCACACTGCTAATGAATAATGATTATTCAGTTCACGCAAATGGGAATGGTATGTATGTTGCAAAATAGTACTTTTCAAACTATATCCTTTTGTTATTTTAAAACAGTTTTAGGCTCTCTTATGGCAATTTAAAGAGGGCAGTGAACCAATTATTATTTATGAGTACAGAATCAAAATGTTTGTGTGGTCTTATAAATAATACTACAATTATCCAGTTGATATAGCAGTACTTTTTAAAAAAAAATACTCACTTCTCATCCTTAATGTGAACTGGTGATTATGTGAAAAATTGTAAATGGTATACATTACTCAAATACCCAGCAGAGGTGCTCTTTATACCCTGCTTGTCAGCTGAAGACAAAACTAGCAGTGGAAAGCTTTAAGAACATTTTAAAATAGCTTTATCAAGTTGTATCAACTGTTAAAGAAAAAACAATCTACAGATAAAAGAAATGTGATGACACCCAATAAAACACTTTTTAAAAACATGAAAGCTATCATTTGGGAGTGCTATTAGTGTATGAGGGCTTGATCTGCAGAACCCCTGCTATCATGACCAGGACATCCACATGTAAACCCCTGTCATAAATATAAAGGGAAGAGTAACCACCTTTCTGTATACAGTGCTATAAAATCCCACCTGGCCAGAGGCAAAACCCTTTCACCTGTAAAGGGTTAAGAAGCTAAGGTAACCTTGCTGGCACCTGACCCAAAATGACCAATGAGGGGACAAGATACTTTCAAATCTCGAGGTGGGGGGGAGAAACAAAGGGTTCTCTCTGTCTGTGTGATGCTTTTGCCGGAAACAGATCAGAAATTCAAGCCTTCCAACTCCTGTTAAGTTGGTAAGTAATCTAGCTAGAAAATGCATTAGATTTTCTTTTGTTTAATGGCTGGTAAAATAAGCTGTGCTGGAGGGAATGTATATTCCTGTTTTTGTGTCTTTTTGTAACTTAAGGTTTTGTCTAGAGGGATTCTCTATGTTTTGAATCTGATTACCCTGTAAGGTATTTACCATCCTGATTTTATGAGGTGATTCTTTTACCTTTTCTTTAATTAAAATTCTTCTTCTAAGAACCTGATTGATTTTTCATTGTTCCTAAGATCCAAGGGTTTGGGTCTGTGTTCACCTGTACCAATTGGTGAGGATTATTATCAAGCCTTCCCCAGGAAAGGGGGTGTAGGGCTTGGGGGTATATTTTGGGGGAAGATGTCTCCAAGTAGTCTCTTTCCCTGTTCTTTGTTTAAAACCCTTGGTGGTGGCAGCATACTGTTCAAGGACAAGGCAAAGTTTGTACCTTGGGGAAGTTTTTAACCTAAGCTGGTAACAATAAGCTTAGGGGGTCTTTCATGCAGGTCCCCACATCTGCACCCTAGACTTCAGAGTGGGGAAGGAACCTTGACAACCCCGTATGAGGCTGAGGAAGCAGAGTAAGAAAGGGAGAATGGGACAACAGAGGCTATCAAATCTTCTCACTTAAGAGGTCATAGCCAGAGGGCTGCATTGCTATTGGCTACTGGGCAAGTAATGGAGCTCAGTTCCAGTATTTTTCCTGTGACTTCCATGGCCAGTCTTCCCTAATGGAAATGTATTTATGTGTTGCAGGAAACGGTGCTTAAGGACAAAATGCTTCATGACTTACATTCCAAATATGCATGCTTCCATTTAGGACAAACAGAATGCTGCCCACTAAGTTGTTAGTCTCTGTAGGCAATGTGGATATACTCATTCCCTATCCATCTCTCCCCTTTCCTGGTTCATGAAAATGCAGGTGTTCAGATGTCACTGCACTCCATTTCAGATGCAAATTGGAGTGGCTAGTGAGAAAATTAGATATGGACATAATTTGAATGCACCCACAAAAAATGAACCTTTCATGGCTGAAAGTAATCTAAGTTTTGCATCTTTATCTAATGGCATCACAAAAAAGAGAGCATGACTTATGCCGGGGTGGCCAAACCGTGGCTTGTGAGCTCCATATGGCTCTTTTACAGTTGAAGTGTGGCTGGCAGAGGCCCCACATTCCTCCCCATTCTCTGCCTACCAGACTGGGGGAGGCGGGAGCTTGGGGCTTCAGCCATGTGGCGGGTGGTGGGGCTAAGGACTTCTGCCCTGCAGGGAGGGGTCTCAGGGCATCAGCCCTGTGGCAGGCACACCGCAGGCCTGAAGCCCTGAGCCCCAGCAGGCGTGCCCATGGGGCTGCAGCCTTGAACCCCAGCAGGCACCTCCCACAGGGCTGAAGCGCCAAGCCCTGGCAGGTGTACCCTGGCTCTCGAACTGCTGAAGATTGTCATATGTGGCTCGGATGGTCAGTAAGTTTGGCCACCCCTGACTTATGCTTTGGCCATGCTGGTTGTGCACTCTGATGGTGCAGCATTTCCTCTTTCCATGCTGAAAATAAAAGTAATGATTCAGGTTATCCCACACTGTGGAGCACATAGGTCATCATATGTTATAAGACATGAATACTGTACTCCTGGATGCCTAAAGGCCAGTGTTTCTTTCACTCAGCCAAGGGTTGACTCTCAGCACTATTGTAATTGCTCAAATTGTTTTATAGGCAGTTGATGACCTTCACAGACTGGCTACTTTGTCTGTATGATTAGTACTGGGATGTGGCTGTAGTTGTCCTTTAAATGTTGTTTTTTAAGTACATCTGAAGGAGGAAGCTTGCTAAACAGCCAGTGATGCCATTGAATGATCGAGATGCTAAAGGAGCACTCAAGGAAGACAAGGCCATTGTGGAGAAACTAAATGAATTCTTTGCATCAGCCTTCACTTAAGAGGATGAGGGAGATTCCCATACCTGAGCTATTCTTTTTAGGTGACAAATCTGAGGAACTGTCCCAGATCGAGATGTCATTAGAGGAGGTTTTGGAACAACCTAATCAATGAAACAGTAATATGTCGCCTGGACCAGATGGTATTCACCCAAATGTTTTGAAGGAACTCAGATATGAAATTTTTGACAGGTTTCAGAGTAGCAGCCGTGTTAGTCTGTATCTGCAAAAAGAAAGGGAGTACTTGTGGCACCTTAGAGACTAACAAATTTATTTGAGCATAAGCTTTCGTGAGCTACAGCTCACTTCATCGGATGCATGCAGTGGAAAATACAGTGGGGAGATTTATATACACAGAGAACACGAAACAATGGGTGTTACCATACACACTGTAACAAGAGTGATCAGGTAAGGTGAGCTATTACCAGCAGGACCTCGTGCACAAGGTGCTAAAAACCAAGCGGGATCTGCATTTGCTCCAACCCCTCAGACAGAGACAAACACCTACAAGATCTCTATCAAGCGTTCTTACAACTACAATACCCACCTGCTGAAGTGAAGAAACAGATTGACAGAGCCAGAAGAGTACCCAGAAGTTACCTACTACAGGACAGGCCCAAGAAAGAAAATAACAGAACGCCACTAGCCATCACCTTCAGCCCCCAACTAAAACCTCTCCAACGCATCATCAAGGATCTACAACCTATCCTGAAGGACGACCCATCACTCTCACAGATCTTGGGAGACAGGCCAGTCCTTGCTTACAGACAGCCCCCCAACCTGAAGCAAATACTCACCCACACAACAAAAACACTAACCCAGGAACCTATCCTTGCAACAAAGGCCGTTGCCAACTGTGTCCACATATCTATTCAGGGGACACCATCACAGGGCCTAATCACATCAGTCACACTATCAGAGGCTCGTTCACCTGCACATCTACCAGTGTGATATATGCCATCATGTGCCAGCAATGCCCGTCTGCCATGTACATTGGCCAAACCGGACAGTCTCTACATAAAAGAATACATGGACACAAATCAGATGTCAGGAATTATAACATTCAAAAACCAGTCGGAGAACACTTCAATCTCTTTGGTCACGCGATTACAGACCTAAAAGTGGCAATTCTTCAACAAAAAAACTTCAAACCCAGACTCCAACGAGAGACTGCTGAATTGGAATTAATTTGCAAACTGGATACAATTAACTTAGGCTTGAATAAAGAGGTCTGTAACATATTGACTAGTGTGGAGAAAATGAACAAGGAAATATTTACGCCTTCACATAACACAAGAACTAGAGGTCACCTAATGAGATTAACAGGCAGCAGGTTTAAAACAAACAGAAGGAAGTACTGCTTCACATAATGCACAGTCAACCTGTGGAACTCTTTGCCAGAGGATGTTGTGAAGGATGTTGTGAAGAACTAAATAAGTTCATGGAGGATAGGCCCATCACTATTAGCCAGGATGGGCAGGGAGGCAACACCATGCTCTGAGTGTCCCTAGCCTCTGTTAGCCAGAAGCTAGGAGTGGATGACAGGTGGTGGATCACTCAGTGATTGTCTGTTCTGTTAATTCCCTCTGCAGCACCAACTGTTGGAAGACAGAATACTGAGTTAGATGGACCATTGGTCTGACCCAGTATGGCCCTTCTTAAGTTCTTATTTTATGTTCTTATGTTCTCATATCCTGACACCTTATATTAGAAAAATAAGTAAACATCTCTCATATTTAACAATGCTTTTGGATAATAATGTTAGGTAGCGTAAAATCTTTAGCTTGAATTCAAATGTCTACCATTTTCACATAATATTGTCCATATATGTAGGCGAACTACATGTTGTGAAGAAATCATGAAACTTGAGGAAATAAATCCTGAATGGCATTTTGCCATGTTCTCATTAGCTTTCCAAATTAAATGAGTTTGTGAAATAGTTCCTTTTGTCCCATCCCCCTGTAAAACCTTCCTCCACTGTTTGATACTAGCAGGATTAATGCACTTGGTACCTGACAATTCAGTTTACAGGTAAAAAACAAAACAGTAATTCTCACAGCCATTAAGACAATGTGGGTGAGGTAACCTCTTTCATTGGACCAACTTCTGTTGGTGAGAGAGACAAGCTTTCAAGCCACACAGAGCTCTTCTTCAGGTGTACCTTTCCAAGATCTGAAGAAGAGCTCTGTGGGGCTCGAAAGCTTTTCTCTCTCACCAACAGAAGTTGGTCCAATAAAAGATATTACCTCCCCCACCTTGTCTCTCTAATATCCTGGGACTGACACAGCTACAACTACATTAAATAGAAAGACTTACAATAGGCACCTAAGCCTTTGCTGTACTTGTGCATTGTGGCAACTGAGCCACAAATCCCAGCACAGCTTTCCAGAGCAGAAGATTTTTGGTCCTCAGTGGTATTTTGGAATTATAGACAAACTCCAATGGTTTTAATAGGTGAGCAATTCCATTGATCTGAGGTCATCTCCCTGTCCTGTCCAATGCTGGTCTCTCAGATGACACAGAGTCCATGGTCTGCTTCTGCAGTTAGGTTCTGTCCAGGCTGAGTCTCTCGGCATATGTCCTGAATTGGTACATCATCTTTCTGCTGATGCACCACTGCAGATGGAGGTGATGGACCATCATTTCCTAACCCACCTGGAAGCTTGAAAGGCTTTTATGATAGACACTACCACACATGCATGGAAGTAAGCCACTTATTTTTACTTAATTTTTAATTGAATATTTTGAATGCTGTGAGTCTGACCCTGCAGCCTCCATTCATACCAAAAAGAGTTTTGTTAAGTGGGTTGGATGAAGCTTTAGATCCTGTATTACATATCCCCTGATGGTTTCCTTCCTTTTTCTTTCCTCTTAAGATATGGGGGTGGGGGGGTCAGTCATCTGGAGAGAGAGAGTCCTCCTTGCAAGCCCTTTGATGAACCAGTTCCTTCCACTCATCGGCCTTTCGTAGGGCAGTTGTACCTGAGGAGAGATAAATACACTGATGGAAGGACAGGAGTATACTGATGGTGGATAGAGTAACGCAAGATGGTAAGTTTGGAATTTTGGATGTATACAGGCTGTGGCTTTGCTTAGTTAGTGGATCTCTAATTTATAATTTTGTACTGTCACTTCACACTAATGTCGTCTCTTCTGCCTTTCTCTTGCAGATTTGCAGAGTTTGCGGGAATGGGTGTCTCCCAGATGAACATGCAAATCCCATCACTCAGCATTGTTTTTCAGTCTTCTGTTACCTCTGCCTGGTTTATCAGCCTTTATTTTATTACAAGACATGAAGAGGAATAAAACTATCATTTATCTTATCTGTTTATTTGTATGTGTTTCAGTGATTGACAGTTTTGTGCATTAAATTGTGTATGTTTGGGTTTTGTATCCTGTGTATTTTTCCAGCTTTCTTTAGCAGATCCAACACCAGCCCAGCAGATTTGCAGGGAATTGAGAATTACCATTGGATAGTTTGCTGTCATCATTTTCTAAAACGATGAGAAAAAACTTTACAAATCTAGTCCTAATCAGAGCCAGATCAAGGCATAGGTATTATAGGTCTGAACCAACAAAGCCCTAGCTCCTGGAGATATGTGATTTACATCAGAATCTGAACTTTAATTTAAAATAAATAAAATAAGTTTCTGGCTCTTATTGCAAAGAAAAGCTTGAAAATATGACCCAAGTGCAAATGATACAGCAGGGTGACCAGACAGCAAGTGTGAAAAATCGGGACAGGGGGTGGGAGGCAATAGGAGCCTATATAAGAAAAAGACCCAAAAATCGGGACTGTCCCTATAAAATCGAGACATCTGGTCACCCTATGATACACTGACATCTGCTTGAATCTGTAGGGAGCTTGGAACAAGAGCTCTGAGAGACATGTACGCCACATAAAACCTCCCCCAACAGAAGACCATGTGGTAGGAGGAGGAGAGAGCAGCAGGCCAAGCCCTGTCACTCAAACAGGAAAAATCCTGTCTGCTGGGTTAAGTACTGGGGTCCCAGTGCTGGCACTCCTGGGAACTAGAATGCAACCCTATTGTGCTGCCCCTTCCTCTTTGGGGCAGAGCCATGGGGGAGTCCTGTGTTCTGCTGTGCCTCTGCCCCTGGATGGTCTTAATCTAGCTTTGGTGTTGGCTGGATCAAACCCCTGTCCCTCACATGGAAGCATATTCTGTGGCCGCTACACCAGTCTTAGAAATTCACAGTTCTGTTTATTTAAGAAAACTTCATTCTCCTTTGTTAGTCAGAAGGATATTTTCATGCACTTGATCTATGACCTCAGATTAAGGTATTCATAAATGTTATTTTTTAAAAAAAGTTTTGCCAATACTCATACTAATAGCAATGTTTTTATCTTTAATGAATACAGTTTCCCGCATAAATAACAGCACTGCAACTTCTGCTTGTGAGCCCATTCCTGAATATTTGCTTAACACAAAACACTCTGTCTCAAAGGAAATGTTTGTTCATTTTTTGTTTTCCTCAACTTCATATTTTTCTTCACAACCAACCCACATCCTTATTTTGTTTTGTTTTCATATCTTGCTATCTCCTCTGGTTCACTAACAATACATGGAGGAAAATAGTTTGAAAATGCATTCATCATTTTCTTTTGACTTAATATTAATTAAATCAATTGTAGTAACTGTGGTGAAATACCCTGGAACTTTGAAAATCATTTGAACATAACACAGTCCTTAAAAAGCCTACATAAAATATTAGCAATCATATGTATGCTATGTCTGACTTCTGACAGCCCTTTCAAGTTGGCCTACTTTACAAGAAAGAACTGCAGAAACTCTACTTTGAAGCATTTGCCCAGTTGGATTTTGTTATTAGAAAAACAAAATAAATGGAAAAGAAAGAGTAAAAGTTAAAATACAACTGAAGTATCTAGCATGCAATGTATAGAGATAAGAGATCCATACCCAAGGATTTAGGACTTTTAGAATTTCAGGAATTCTGGAACCCTTTAAATATTCTCGAAGCTTCTGTTCCACTGAGCTGATAAGTCACAGAAGTGCAAGTATACTTGTTCATAGCTGTGGCAGCACCAGAAACACTCAAACTTTCTATCCGTATGTGGGTTTGGATGCACACTGTGCAAGACCTGTATCTCATATGCTTCAAAGAAAGCAAATTCCACAAACAAGACATGTTTTAAAGAGGTAAAAGCTCAGTGCTCCAGATGTCTTGCAAAGCAGCTAAACTCTTAAAAACATTAAATTAAAAATTAAAGTTTTCATTCAAAATTGTTTTAATTATTGTTTTCTGGGTTCCAGGTTTCTAGTAATTAATCTCAATTGATGTATTCTGATTATTTTAATTTTCTTGTTGTATTATATGTACTGCTACATTGCATTTACCTAATTTAGCACATATATTTTTCATTCTGGTGTAAGTCAGTTGGTTCCCGTTTGTGTTGTTTGTGCTTTGGAATTAGACACTGTCATTATATAAATTATTTCACATATTGTTTGACTAATATGTGGACAAGATATCAGTGGGAGATAACTATATGAGTAAGGTGAGAAGGATTTGGCCCTCTGTAATGATCTATACAGTCTGGGTCAAATTTTGTCCTCAGGCCATATGTGAAAATTATTATATAACAAATTAGTTACAGAACAATCCCTACTTAAAAGTCATCCCAGGAAGCAAAGAAAAGTGAAATATGACAGTTTAAAGAAATATGCATGTTTTTGGTGACTTTTCACTCTGAATCCTTTCTGACTTATGCCATGCTTCTATTTTTGCAGGTAATGTCTCCAGTGAGAAGAACGGTGTTTCTTTCAATGTACAGAATGGCGATGTGTGTCTTCATGACTTTTCAGGAAAGCAACTCGTATTTCATGAGAAGGATGATGCAGACCACAAAAAAACCCGTGTCTCACTCAGAAGGACTTCAAAGAGGGGAAGCCTACATTTTATTAAGCAAATATGATTTTTTTTTCAAAACACATTGTTTTACAGAGTAAAACACAGATTTTTACTTTAACCATTTTACATAATGTGAGAAGACCAGAAACTGATCCTTATTTAATAGACGGTACTGGGGCCTTGAGGCAGTCATATATTGGGTTGATAAGGAGAGTTATAATTTTTAAAAAAATCATTGCTACTATTTGTCAAGGTACTTCAAATACTACATCACAACTGGTACAATTTCCAATTTGAATTTCCATTCTTCCTTTTTTCCCCCCAAGGTTTAAAGGAAGGTTTGGTTTTAGACTCTTATTTTGTCAGTATAACTACAGTTAGTATATCTGAATACAATACACAGTATTGTAAATGTAAATGTAGGTAACTACAAGTTACACTTAAACAAGATTAATTTATCTTTCAAAACATTATTTTCATTGTCTACTATAACATTTTTAAGATTATAGTTGCAGATTTTATAGCATTGTAAATAAGCTAAATAATATCCACTTTTAAGCATTTTATGGTATTTTTTATATTTATTTCTTGTAAAATAAATTTAAAAATATTCCTTTGTATAGAAAAATTGATATTTTGTTTTAACTTTATTGTTAGAATGTAGATAAAGTTGATTTCAATTAACTTCTGAAGATCCTACATTATATATTCATAGGTAATTTGTTCAATATGTGAAATAACTTACAGTGGTTACAGTGTGAAGATGTTTACAAGACACAGAACTGTAAATATGAACACTATCACTATAGAACCACTGACTGGGACCCAGGAATACAGTGCGTGAGTGTCTTTTCAAGGGCTAAAACTCAGCAGGAGGAAGTGATTTATAAAGTAGGCAATAGGCTACTAGCTATATACTTGGAGTGAAATCCTGGCCCCATTGAAATCAATGGGAGTTTTGCCATTGATTTCAGTGGGGACACGATTTCACTCCTAGTGGTTGTAACAGAGATAAATACACGGCCAGTTCTCAACTGCAATATTTAGAGAAAGATAATTATCATTTAAAAAACAGTAGCTGTTATTACTTAGTAGCCAAGACGAGTGTTTGTTTAGTTATTAAATTTGATAAAAGATCAATTTCTCTCACATCCTGAGCTATAATGCAGGTTTCTATTTGTTGTTGGTCTATGCTGACAGTCAAATCCTGAGGTCCTTACTCAGTGTTTACTTGTTACCTACTCAACTAAAACTTCTAATGATCTTCAGCAAGCATTTATGAGGAGAGACTAAAAAGACTGGGACTTTTAAGCTTGGAAAAGAGACGACTAAGCGGGGATATGATAGGTCTATAAGATTGTAAATGGTGTGGAAAAAGTGAATAAGGAAGTGTTATTTACTCCTTCACGTAACATAAGAACCAGGGGTCACCCAATGAAATTGATAGGCAGCAGGTTTAAAACAAATTACAGGACACAATGCAGAGTCAACCTGTGGAACTCCTTGCCAGAGGATGTTGTGAAGATACGAAGTATAACGGGGTTCAAAAAAGAATTAGATGAGTTCATTGAGGACAGGTCCATCAATGGCTATTAGCCAAGATGGTCAGGGACACAACCCCATGCTTTGGGTGTTTGTAAATCTCTAGCTTCCAGAAGCTGCATCTGGATGATGGGATGGATCACTTGATAAAGTACCCTGCTCTTTTCATTCCCTCTGAAGCCTCTGGAACTGGCCATTGTCAGAAGACAGGATGCTGGGCAAGACAGACCATTGGTCTGACCCAGGATGGCCATGATTCTATTCTTATGTTTGCCTGAATAAGGACAGCCGGATTTGGCGCTATATGCATAATATCTCATACTAGACAGAGAATGCCTCATTCCTCCTTATGTTCTTGCACAAGGGCTGGGTATAGCTGGAGTCCTTGGGTCCAGGAGTGCAAAGACTGCTACCAGCTAATACCCACAGTAGTACCAGCCCCTCTGAAGGAGATTACTAGGGGGCTGGGTTATGCTGGCTCTCTACAGGGGAGGAACAAAGGTTGTACTTCCTTTGAGGTTGGTGCACTTCCAGCATTCCCTGAGGAACCCTGGAAACACTGTTCTAGAGTGGTGAGCACTGGTACTGCCTCCTAGTTTGGATTCTGATGCAATGCAACAATTTGAACTCTTAACATTCTCACAAATGTCAAATCCTTCTGTGTTGTTACAATACATGGGTTCTGTTTGTCACCTAATTCTGAGACTGCCCTGAGCACATTTGTATGGGGACAATTTAAAACATTTGTTCTGTTTACCCACAAGGGTTGTAACTGCATGTGAACCACATGTAAGAATGATCATGGTACTACAACACAAATAATCTAGGCATGCATTTCTGTGAATGCTTTAACTATTTGGCTTAGGGGCCTTTACACTGTTTGTTATAATACAAGAAAATTAAATTTAATATTTTCAAATGTAAAAATAAATAAATTTGTAGTAAGTAATGGGCATGAGCTATGGAATTTATTTCATTTAGATAATATGCAACTATAAATTATCTATTTACATTTCTCCGAATAATGCGATCCAGGTTATCTGTCCTGTAGGAGGAAATGCTATCAGGCCCTCTATATTTGTTTAGATTCCACCTTTCATGGTTTTAGCAGCCCTACTCTTTGTAGAGGAGGTCTGAACATGAACCCACCCAGAGCTGGTCAGTGCCACCCTGAGTCTGCTGGAGGTGAGAGCTTGGGGATTGGTCCTGCTTTGGGCAGGGGGTTGGACTAGATGACCCCCTGAGGTCCCTTCCAACCCTGATATTCTATGAACATGGTGTGAGAAGTACCAAACGGCTATGTTTCTGTCCACTATTCTGATTGCCTGCAAAAAAGCATGTTACACAACCCTTAAATTGCTTGGATTCTTAATTTGGTTTTATTTTTGCATCCAGTGTGTCCTCCTTGAATTTTTCATCCTTTTCATTTGATTTCTTGCTCATAGGAGATATCACCTATATACCCTCTCTATTAAAATAAGTAAACATCTCTCATATATAACAATGCTTTTGATTAATAATGTTAGGTAGAGTAAAATCTATAGCTTGAATTCAAATGTCTACCATTTTCATTAATATTGTCCAATATACTGTATCACTTTAGCTCAGTGAACAACCTCCCCACATAACCCCATTTGAGAAAAATGCCTGTACAACCACCTTTGTAAGAACTCATTTGGTAGTGGGTAAAGAGATGTTCTGTGTAAATTTTCATCTGAAATATCTCATACTCCCTCACAGAAAGCATGTTAAATGCCAGTACATTCCTTAAACATTTTAGGGCTGTATTAATCAAAGTTTTAAATAATACAAATTATTAATCATTTGCACTTATACAACCACTTCAGATGTGTGCCTGTCCAGGAACATGCTGGACTCTCCAGTTTTCCCAAAAATAGCATTGCTATTTAAATGGCATCTTCTGCTAATCAGAATTTCTTCTAAACAGTGATGAAAGGCCGTCCACCAGGGCTTCTTGCCTGGGAGTCTACTGAATTGGCAGAGGGAAACACTTTCCTTGGACTGTTTGTTATGTCTACACAAGTCCAAAGAAACAATTGCTTGCTATTGAAGTCAAGGTGATTAGAAAACATGCTACGCTGCCCAGTAAGACACTACTTGATGTACTGTCAATGCCTGTGTCTTATAGAAGTGGGCAGGTGGCTGGGGGGGCGGGAAGGGAGTGAGAGGAGGAGAGTTGGAAATGCCTGCTTCTGCTGCCAGTCTGCCAAGTAGGGGAGAGGTAGCTGTGTAGATGAAAGCATCCCAACTGAAGACAGACAGCTGGTGAATTGCAGCAGGGGAAGAGAAAGAAAACCCGGAACTCTTTTAGACTCTGCTACTGTCTTGATAGTTAGCTGTTGCCAAAATACTATTTATAGTAGGGGTGGGCAAACTTTTTGGCCTGAGGGCCACGTCGGGGTTCCAAAACTGTATAGAGGGCCGTGTAGGGAAGGCTGTGCCTCCCCAAACAGCCTGTCCCCTGCCCCCTATCCACCTCCTCCCGCTTCCCACCCCCTGACTGCCCCCCTCAGAACCTCTGACCCATCCAACCTGCCCTGCTCCTTGTCCCCTGACCGCCCCCTCCCAGGACCCCCGCCCCAACCGCTCCCCGGGACCCCACCCCCATTCAGTGCCCCCCTGCTCCCTGTCCCCTCACTGCCCTGACCCTTATCCACAGCCCTGCCCCTGACAGGCCCCCGGGACTCCCACGCCTATCCGACCGCCCCCCGGGACTCCCACGCCTATCCGACTGCTCCCTGTCCCCTGACTGCCCCCTGCGACCCCCCCTGCCCCTTATCCAACACCCCCACTCCCCGCCCCCTTACCATGCTGCTCAGAGCACCGGGACTGGCAGCCGCGCCGCCCGGCCAGAGCCAGCCACGCCACCCATCATGAGCTTGCAGCCCTGCTGCCCAAAGCGCTGGCGGCATGGCGAGCTGAGGCTGTGGGGGTCGGGGGGGCTAGGGGCTAGCCTCCCAGGCTGGGAGCTCAAGTGCCAGGCAGGACAGACCTGCGGGCCGGATGTGGTCCATGGGCCATAGTTTGCCCATCTCTGATTTATACTGTGGCACAGGGTTTGCATGACCTATTACTGACAAATACTATGATGGCCTTATTAGGGTTTGGGAGTTCAATCCAGACCAGTGATGGGCTGTGTCACCATCTTCCCTGTAACCTTGGGTGCCTCACAGTTCTTTTCAGAGTAGCAGCCGTGTTAGTCTGTATCCGTAAAAAGAAAAGAAGTACTTGTGGCACCCTCCTTTTCTTTTCACAATTCTTTGCCAGTGTAGCTTCCAACCTGGGCCACTCAACAACGCTACCAGCATGCAGGTCACGCCCGAAATGTCTGTGTGCTAAACAGCCCAGGTTCATCAGCTCTGACCCCAGCAGCCTGTCTGCAGCCATAGCCCCACACTGGATTCAACCAGCTTTGGTTACTACTTGTAGGGTGACCTCAAAACACACCCTGTATTTTCCCAAAACCATGTGCCCTGAAGTGTCCGACCCTCTCCTGGACAGTTTAGAGGAACAAATGAACCCTATTATTTCTCTGAAGATACAAAAACATGACACAGCTTATTAACTTAACTGGGGTGAGTACACCCTTCCCTTAAAACACCTCACTGAGTTGGTTTATAGTAAAATAAAACAAATTTATTAACAATAGGGCATAGGTTAAGTGATGCTAAGTAAGAAGGAATAAAGTTAGAAAAGGTTACAAGCAAATAAAAGTGAAAATAATCTAAAAGACTAAAACTTAACCTAGCAAGACACAGGCTTTGTGATGGTTTCAATCACCTATCTTCCTTCTTCCCAGCCATGGCTGACTTTCCCTCCATCAGGAATTTCCACAGAAGTACAAGGTGCTCGCTTCCCTTGTTTTCTTAGGTGAAAGATCTTTATGTTAGCAAGTCTCTCACCTATATTCAGTTTCAGAGACTTCAGCCCCTCCTTGGTTGAAGGACCCGTTTTTCTCACCTTGCAAGAGCGCTGTTCTTCTTCAAGGAATTTCCCTATGGATGCTCCACTTCAGGTGAAAGTGTGTCCCGGCACCTTTGGTCAGAGAATCTCAGCAGCAGAGCTCATCTGGGTTGCGCATGCGCTCTCCCAGTCTTGCACCATTATTGGCACCTATCTAGCACATCATGACTAGACCCTCTCTCATTTCTTTCTCAACCATCCTTGGCCTGAGACAGAGCTCCCAGCAGTGTTAAAATCAATAGTTATCTTTAGGATTAGTATAGTCTTTTAGTATGCAAGTTAGATTTAGTTATCCTTTTCTCCCCATTTCTTTCTTTCATTCAAAAAAATGTTTTTCCTTCCTTTCCCCCCCAAGTTTGAATAGTTTATGTTCACCCTTGTAGCAGTTCACCAGGCTGAACTGCTACAAATCAATGGACTCCAAGCATTGCCTTTCTTGCCAGAAGGCGATCCTGTCTCAGACAGACACTCTCAATGTGTCCAATGTCTAGATGAGATACACGTCCCACAAAAGTGCTCTCACTGCAGCAACCAAAAGTCTCAGGCCAGGAAGGGCAGAGACCTAGGTCCTAAACTTATCCAGATTGAGAAGTCTCTGTGATTAGCATTCGATCCCAACAGTAGACATCCTCCCTCCCCCAGACAATAGTCTCCTACAACCCCTTCTGCAAGACAACTTTCACCCTCCTCACAGAGGAAGATTCACTCCTCCAAAAAGGCAGCAAGGAAAAGAGCATCAACCTCCCCTCTTAAAGAGCTACCAAAGAAGAAATGGTCTCCGGCTCGTTCTATATCCTCGGTACCAACTGCACGACGGCTGAGTAGATTCATAGATACTAAGGTCAGAAGGGACCATTATGATCATCTAGTCTGACCTCCTGCACAACGCAGGCCACAGAATTTCACCCACCACTCCTGCAAAAAAACTCTCACCCATATCTGAGCTACTGAAGTCCTCAAATCGTGGTTTAAAGACTTCAAGGAGCAGAGAATCCTCCAGCAAGTGACCCGTGCCCCATGCTACAGAAGAAGGCGAAAAACCTCCAGGGCCTCTTCCAATCTGCCCTGGAGGAAAATTCCTTCCCGACCCCAAATATGGCGATCAGCTAAACCCTGAGCATATGGGCAAGATTCACCAGCCAGATACTACAGAAAATTCTTTCCTGGGTAACTCGGATCTCACCCCATCTAACATCCCATCACAGGCCATTAGACCTATTTACCATGAATATTTAATTACCAAAACCATGTTATCCCATCATACCATCTCCTCCATAAACTTATTGAGTTTAATCTTAAACCCAGATAGATCTTTTGCCCCCACTGCTTCCCTTGGAAGGCTATTCCAAAACTTCACTCCTCTGATGGTGAGAAACCTTCGTCTAATTTCAAGTCTAAACTTCCTGGTGGCCAGTTTATATCCATTTGTATTGTGTTTACAGTGAAAGCCAGTGACCCCGAGCAGACAGGCTCAGAGCTGAGACAAACAGAAGCCTAACACTTCTGCCACGGCACCGACGGAGGCTCCTAAAGATGCAGCACCGATGCACTCTCCACAGGCTATGGTGCCACCTTCAGCTCCCAGGTCGGCACCAACACCTGCAATTACAACGGCATCATCTGCACTGACCACCTCCACACCAAAACCACTGGCACTGCACCATTTACTGCACCACGAAGACTTACTTATCTCAGCAATACTGGGATCACCAGTCTTCGATACTGACGTATCTCCGGTATACACGGTACCAGGTCAACCCACCTCACTTCTGGCCCCTCCATTTTCCAGCGAGGAAGAAGACAATGAGGAGAAAGGTGCTTTTTCACCACACCATTCTTCTCCCATGCAAACTACATCAGCATTAGGCCTACCTGTACAGCCTAAATCTCACCACAGGGTTGACACCCAGACCTGGTATGGCCACCCATGGATGCCTATGCCATTCCCCATGCAGTGGCCCTTTGGGTGGCATACATGAAACAATACCCCAGGCTCCCAAGCTCCTACAGGGAGAGGATTAGATCTCACCCACCACCTTCAGTGGCTGCACCATCAGAAACCCCTGAGGAAAGCTTTGAAGAACAGGAGGAGGCCCTGGAACAGGAAATGAAACCACCAGCCAACATTTCCTCCTCTTCCCCAGATGAGGCCATAATGCCTCCACCACCCACAGCTGCAGATGATTTCAAACATTTTCAGGAGCTCTTCAAAAGAATTTCCAATTCCCTAGAGATCCCTCTCGAGGAAGTCCAAGAGTTCCAACATACATTACTGGACATTCTCCAAACTTCATCTCCATCGAAAATTGCACTTACAATAAACAAAGCACTTATGGAGCCAGCTACAAACATATGGCAGACCCTGGCAAGAATACTGCCCACTTGCAAGAGAGTGGATAAAAAATATTATGTCCCCTCAAAGGGAATGGATGGACTTTTTATTTTCTCACCCCACATAAAACTCCTTAGTGGTTGATGCCGTCAATCAATGAGGCAGACAACACCAATCCAGATCCACCCCATATGACAAAGTGGAAATGGTTAGATCTTTTTGGCCACAAGGCCTGTTCATCAGCCACTCTTAAATTTTGAATTGCCAGTTATGTCGCATTGATGGCAAAATACAATCACACAAATTATTCCAAACTGATGGACTTTGACTACATACTGTAGGACAAAAGAGACCAATTTAAAGTCATCTCAGAGGGCCATCTCCTAGCCAGGACTGCATTACAGTGTCTTTACATGTGGCAGACATGGCAGCACACTCCACAGCCAATACCATAGTTAATGTGCCAAGCTTCATGGCTCCACCTGTCCAGACTCCCACCATGAAGGACCTCCCTTTTGATGGCCAGAAGCTGTTCGTGGCAAAGACTGACAAGTCCCTCCACACCCTGAAGTACTCTTGGGTGACCTTTCGTTCCCTTGGTATATACATACTTGTATCAAGTAAAAAACGGGATAAATACTATCCCACCCAGCGTACAATTCTGCCAGATACGCCCAACAACAGAGGCAATATGACACACAAAAGCACAGACAGAGACTTCCAATGTGTTGACCACCTCCAGCTCAATCATCAGTGTCCCAGCAACCCTTTGCAAAAACAACAATTTTGAGGGTTTGGTCAAGGGCCTGAGAGACCTCCTCCATTCCTCAGTGCTGACACCATCACTGACCTTCTCCGTTTTGGACATTGTTTGACTCCTTTCTATTTGCTGTAGAAATCCATCACCATGGACAAATAGGTTCTAGAAATAATCCACACAGGCTATTTGATACCATTCACCTCCCTCCCCCCTACCCAACCTCCCTCCCTGTCCCTCTTCAGGAACCCCTCTCACAAACATCTTCTATGGCAAGAAGTAAACCACCTCCTAAATCTGGGTGCTGTGGAGCCAGTACCATCACAACACAGTGGGAAGGGGTTTTATTCTCACTACTTCTTAACCCAGAAAAAGAACGGAGGATGGAGACCTATTCTAGACCTCAGAAAATTCAACAAATTCTTAAGGGTCCAATGGTTCATGATGGTCACTTTAGCAACAACACCAGCACCACTGGAACAGGGGGACTGGTTCTTGGACCTTGACCTCCAAGACACCTATTTTCACATAACTCTACATCCCACTCACAGAAGGTTCCTCAGATTTATTCTGGGAACAGAACATTATCAATACAAAGTGCTACCTTTTGGCCTTTTGACAGCACCATGGGTGTTTTCCAAAATGTTTGCAGTAGTGATGGTACACCTTCACAAGCAGGGAGATAATCCATCCAATCACAAATTCTCCTCAGTTACTGCACAGGGTGAGTAACCTTCTGTGTGTCTGTGTCTGTCTAGTGATGGATGCCAGAGATGGCTTCTGTCCTTGCTTATATCTTCCAAGGTTCAATGAACTTGTTTCAAGAGGGAAGGGGACCTCCTGCTGTTCTTCTCATCCTGTGGGCTTCCCATCCCCCTGAATGATTTCTACATAAATAGGGCTTCCATTGTTTTTGATTTCACCGTGCTTAATTTACACAGGAGACAAGTAGATAGCTGTGACATTCCCTCCTGTATGGGCAGACTGCACAGCCCAATAGGACCAATGAGCCTCCACAATGCCCCCACAGAGTGCCAATACATACTTTTCACAATGATATTAATCACCAGTGTGTCATCAGCTTTCAGAAAAGACCTTACTCAATACACTCTGATAATACAGTAATATTGTATAGAATCAGTTGATTCAAGTGCTTATCACTTGAGGTTCAGCCCCCCCTTGTCTTTATGGACCAGTGAACCTTTGCAGTGGATTCTTCTGAAAATTAAAACTCAGACCAAGCTTCTGTCTTTTGCTGGGTGGGGATGCCATGCTGTCTCTTCCCCCATTTGTTCCCTTCACCATTTGTTAGCTTGATGGGTCTGTTTACTGCTCATATGTAAACTGGTGTAAACACACATTCTTCTGTTTAGGATAGACTTATTTAAAACTTCCCCTGACATACCTGATTTATGCACACTTTAGTTATAATTCCAGAAGATTAATGCCCATCATGTACACATGTCACACAAGAATATTATTGACCTGTGAGTTATTAGTTTTCAAATGACACCTCAAAGGCATGTTTTTTACAAAGATAATTACAATAGCATGCAGGGTGTGAATAGATGGGTGCTTAGTATCACAGTTTGCATGACATTACTACAGATGGAAAAAAGGACCAGTCCTTGTGCTAATGAGCTAATAGCCTATACTGGAAAAACACAAAAACGGAAGAATGAGGGAGGGACTTTGAAGGATAAGGGTTATGACCTTCAAAGTTAATGAGTTATGCTTATTGTTAAATATTGTTGCATGCAGTATTGTAGCCATGTTGGTCCCAGGACATTAGAGACAAGATGCGTGAGGTAATATCTTTTATTGGATCAACTTCTATTGGTGAAAGAAAGAAACAAACTTAAGCATACACAGAGCCTTCTTCAAGTCACCTGAGAGTTGAAGAAGAATTCTGTGTAAGCTCAAAAGCTTGTCTCTTTCACCAACAGAAGTTGGTCGAATACAAGATATTACCTCACCCACTTCGTCTCTCTGTTGTTACATACGCAATTTGAGTTGGGAATTCATGACATCCTAACAAGATATCAGGTTTCTAGATAGCATGGTGAGGGCACATTAAAATACAGAGAGTCACGCAACAAAGCCAGTCAGAGACAGGATGAAGTATTGAGAAACAGCTGCACATTTTAGGTTCTGCTAGACTTTTAACTTTGTACCTGTCAATACATTTAAGTATTGAGGCAGGTCAGTGCTGTTATGTTATTGCTTAACACTTAGCAGCCATTGGTCATAAGTGTATGCTTCAACAGAAACAAAGCCATCAAGTCCATACTTGAAGCTGTTCTAAAGATTTGAGAATAGGAAAAATCTGCAATCACGAATGTTGAACAAAGAGAACTCCCATCCATTTTCTCCTCTATGTTTTACAAAACTATTTTAACAGAGGAAATGGTGTTCCCTGCTCCCTTCAGTTTGAAATCTTAAGACAACAGCAAAGTATCGTCTAAAAAATGGCACTACCTTACTCGACAGATCTGGCCCCTGTGTGTATTTATAGACTTGTCTGTTAATTTTTTTTTTTTTTTTTTTTTTTTACTATTTGTACTGTACTGCATTCTGTTAACACTACAGAGTTAATATGGCTAGGAGAGAATGAGCTGGATTCTGTTCTGGGATTGTGCATCATCCACTAAATTGTTATCTAAATTCCAATTTTAGGGCTCTGGCTAGAGGGTTTAAGGAACTTCTGCATAGTAATTCTCCTTACCCCATCCTGTATTATATATTGCAACACTTCCATAGTGCAAAGACTGAATTCACAGGTCTCCATTTCCTTATATCTTCTCTGCCTTTACAGTCAGTCACAGCCAATTTGGGAATCATGTCAAAAATAGAGTATTACAACATGAATGCTTTTCAATAATATTCTTAATTCCACATGCAAATCCCTTGAAGATGTTTAGGAGTGGATTTTGTGCCTTCAACTATTTTGAAAATTCCCTTCTGGGGTAAACAGCCACTTACACGTCTGGTTCTTTTTTGTTTGGGGGAGGGGCAGTGGAAGGGCAAGGAACTATAGGTTTTGCAACTGTCTGTTGTGCACATGGAGGTCAGGTATCTTTATTTGAAATCAAGACTTAGAGCTCTGCCATATGGGGAAACTCCACAGATTTTAATGGAGTTATAGCAGTGTAAAACAGGACTAACAGTGGTAAATCAGGCCAAAAGTACACATTTCAGCTGTCCATTACACCCCCAGTGACTGCTTACAAGAAAAACAGTTTCATTTACAACTGGATACTGTAAATCTTCTATCTTCTTTAATTAATTTAAAAATAAAAGTCTAGAGCTGAATGAACCAGATAGATGGCGACAATCTCAAATCTGGTTTCAGTGCCCATTTGTTTTTCAAGTAAAAAAAAACAGCTCATTTTCAAGTAACTGTCCTTACTTTTGCTAATGGCATCTTATAACATTAAATCAAAAAGAACATATAAAATCCAATTTACTTTGTACTTTTTATTGTTATTTTTGCATTTCTCAGCTTGGACAATGGGAATAGGCTACTCGTTTTCACTTTTGTTTCTAATGACTTTCTAGTTAATTTGTTAGTCTCTAAGGTGCCACAAGTACTCCTGTTCTTTTTGCTGATTTGGACTAACACGGCTGCTACTCTGAAACTAGTTAACTTCACTTTTTTATGTATTAACATAGTGTTCAGTGTTTAAGATCCTTACCTTGCAAGGTGCCTCACACAACATTATGTTGACTTCAGCAGAGCTCCCTGTAAGCATAGGGGTCTGTGTACAGTAGTTTGTGAGTGTACTGCCTGAGTCACAAATATTGTAGGGGGAAGTGTATTGGTTCTTAGACTCCCCCCCCCCCCCAATCCTCCAAAAACATCCTGTTAATTAGAACTCTTAAAATATCTGTTTCATGAAAACATTCCTATTGATCTTAGGCTTTATACATATTGATAGTTGCTAAAGGTAAATTTGGAGTCAACTTTTCCTTGAATCTGAAAGCCTCCCTAGACACTCATCCTGCAAACATTTATGCCTGTGCTTAGTCTTACTAGCACAAGTAAACAAACTAGGGAAATACAATCTAGACGGAGCTACTATAAGGTGGGTGCATAACTAGTTGGAAAATCAGTGGTTCACAGTCATACTGGAAGGGCATAACAAGCAGTGTCCTGCAAGGATTGGTTCTGGGTCTGGTTCTATTCAATATCTTCATCAGTGATTTAGATAATGGCATAAAGACTACACTTATAAAGTTTGCGGACGATACCAATCTGGGAGGCGTTGCAAGTGCATTAATGCACCAGCAATGCCCCTCTGCCATGTACATTTGTCAAACTGGACAGCCTCTATGTAAAAGAATAAATGGACCCAAATCAGACGTCAAGAATTATTACATTCAAACACCAGCTGGCGAACACTTCCAATCTCTTTGGTCACTCGATTTCTGACCTAAAAGTGGCTATTCTTCAACAAAAAGACTTCAAAAACAGACTTCAACGAGAGACTGCTGAATTGGAATTAATTTGCAAATTGGATACAATTAATTTAGGCTTGAATAGAGACTGGGAATGGTTGAGTCATTACACAAAGTAAAACTATTTCCCTTTGTTTATTCCCCCCCCTCTCCCCAACTGTTCCTCAGATGTTCTTGTTAACCGCTGGAAATGGCCCACCTTGATTATCACTACAAAAGGTCCCTCCCCCACTGGTAATAGCTCATCTTAAGTGATCACTCTCCTCACAGTGTGCATGATAAACACCCATTTTTTCATGTTCTGTGTGAATATAAATCTCTTCACTGTATTTTCCACTTTATGCATCCCATGAAGTGAGCTGTAGCTCACGAAAGCTTATGTGCAAATAAATTGTTTAGTCTCTAAGGTACCACAAGGACTCCTTTTCTTTTTGCGAATACAGACTAACACAGCTGCTACTCTGAAACCTGTGTCTCTTTAGTTACCCCTGGTTTTTGATCCTTCAGGGTTCCCAGCATCCAACCTTTCTCAGCTGCCATGAGGGCCTTTTCAAAATGAAATGTCAGATTTGCTCTTAATAACATGACTCCAGGAGCTGGGGCTTTCAGAAAACAAACACACCAACCATCTCAAGAGCGGGCAACTAGCAGCGCAGTCACACAGGTCGGAGTCTCTGCCTAGGCGTGTGTGAGACGCCCGGGCTGCTGGAGACGGACCAGCGGCGGCGCTCCGGCGAAGAGTGGGGCGATTCCCCGCCCCCGCCCGGGCAGAGGGTCCAGCGCGAGGAGGCGGCTCCCCAAGATGCTGCGGGAGCGCCGGGCTCAGTCCGCGCGCTGCTCTCACCGAGAACTAGGCTGCCGCTGCCCGGGTCCTAACAGAGGCGTAAAGCCGTTATTGATGCTAAAGGGCTTGAAAAATACACCCAAGGGAAAGTCCCCTCCTGACTCAAGCCCATTAGCAGCACCAACGATATCATCGGCGAGGTGGGTTTTTTCTCCTCTCTCAAGAGCAAGCGGCGGTTCCATTTGGGTGCCAGCCGCTCTAGTGTCCTTGCATGACCTGTGCGCTAGCGAGCTGCCGCGGGAGGGCGGGGCGGGCAGAACCAAGGTTTCCCCTCCCCCCGGCTCCGAGGGAACCGTCCCCGCTGCCGCAGCCCCGCGGCACCTGTCAGTCAGCAGCCTGCCGGGGCTCGGGCGCGCCGCTGCCTGCAGACGCCCCAGGGCCCGCCCGCGCGGGGCTGGATGGCCCCGGGCGGCTGGTTTGCCTGCCTCTGCCCCGCAGTGCCTAGCCCGGGCAACTGACTGGGTTGCTGCTGGGAAAGACGTTCACGTTCCTCCTCCCACGGCAGCCGTCCGGAGCGGGGCGGGCAGAGGATGGGCCCCGCGGTTGCTGTTCGGCAGGTGAGTGGCTGCAAAGCGCCCAGCTGCGCGCATCTGTCCGAGCGGGGGACGCCCAACGCTGGCTCCGCTCCGCTGGTCGGGGACGTGAACAGGCATTCAGAGCCGTTCGTAATTCGGCAAAGGAAGGCGATTGTTGGTAACTATGGTAAAGAAAACAGGCAAACCAACCATCGGCCAGTCCCCTTAAACCCAATCGTATATTGAGATTAGAGCAAATTAACTCTCCCCCCCCCCCCCCCAACCACCAGAGCCAGGTGCTCTTGCTGTGTGAAATTCTAATCAGTTGGCGAAGAGGGGAGTCAAACCATCGCTGGCTGGGACACACTCACGCTCCCTGGAATGTGGCAGCCTTGGGCCTGTTAAGTACTGAACACAATTCATTGTGTCCCTGTATGTTTCTTAGATATTGAACTAAAGAGCTGTGTTACCCCCTGGACTGAACCCCTATCCCTGGGTAGGGTTACAGCACAGAAACTATAAGCAATCGCTTACAATCATCCTTTGTACACAATAACTGTATCCATATAAGCACGGTTCATATGGTGCAATAACTAACCCATGCATTTTAGGTGTTATAAAATGCTTTAAAATATATTACTTCTGTCATATAGATTCTTTATACACTGGAATAATATTGCTTGCTTATGGGTCATAATGATAGCATGTAGACTTATGATAACTAGGATTATATATGACAGAAGTAATATATTGCAATATATGTGTGTTAGGTGTTAAAATAATACATGCTGTTCTTGATCTGAATTGTTGTTGTTTTTCTTTCATAGTGGTGTGAACACAGCATCGAGATAATAAACCAATCATTTATGGCATCTGATTATGTGAGGAGCATGTAGATAATGTCTGTGGTGCAGTATGCACATTGATTAGTGGCCAGGTTTAGCATGTAGATGAAGGGGTAAACCCTCTCTATAATCCCTGCTTTGTTGACAGCTGCTCTGTTTATTTTGGAATAAGGGCATCAGTTGCCAGCAAGTGTCACAGGAGAGCTTGCTGCATGTATGAACCAGGAAGAATAAGAGCTGCTTCAGAGAGAGGATCCCAGCCACGCTCTTGCTGCTCTGAAGTGTGGGAGGGAGAGAGACACACAGGAAGAGAGAGAGATAAAAATCCCAGGCCTTGGGGAGATGAGAAGCAGAAGCAACTCTGGAGTCCGCTTGGATGGCTATGCCCGACTGGTTCAACAGACCATTTTATTTCATCAGGTGAGTGCAGAGTCAGTGCAGAGAAGAGTGGGACCCTTTCACTCCTCCACCAACCCCGTTGGGCCTTTATTTTGAGGGAGTATTTTTTTTCTTTTACGAATTTTTTTTTAATCTTACTCATTATTTCAGTCGGCTCTGTTGGGATTCCTAATATGAATTCAGTGGGCTGGTTAATTGCTTAGCGGACGTGACTGAGTACTGGTTTGAGGCAGATCCAAGAGCAGCGCCCGTGCTTTTGGAGTATGTGTGTGGAGCTCATTATTGTATGGAGCGGAGTATGTTGGTTCAGCGTGTTGCAATAGGGAGCAGAGTATGTTTGTACAATCTGTTATTGTAGGAAATAGAGTATTTGTGGAGAGTTATGCTATGAAGTATTTCTTATAACGTGGTGTGGTATGAGGTGGAGTGTATTGTACAAATTAAGTGGAGTATTAGTTTAGGAAGAGAATAGAGAGAGGTGTACTGAGGTAGTGCCACAGATAGATATCCTGTACTGATTTACTTCAGTAATGTGGATGTTGGACATACAGCATTCATAACGATAGAAAAATATCTTCTCTGTAAAGTAAATGGTGGCTTCTTTTCATTTTGAGTGGGCATCAAGTAAAATTAGTCACTGTAACTCGACAAGGCTACTCAGTAGCTGATTATACAAGACTTGAAAAAGCATGTCCATTGTATGTGGAAACCCAGTAAGTTCTTAAATGTTCTTTTAACGTTGTTGTTTGTGGTTATGTTCAATGGCTTGCCTTCATGCTCAGATATGTGAGCTTGCATTATTGTGTATCTTTTGAAACTGGTGTAGATAGGCATAACAGTGACTTTCAGATACGTGGCTATGAATGTCATTTAGCTGAAAGTAAGACTGAATCCGAAATAGAGCTGGTTCAGTTACCAGCAAACATAATTTGTTTAGTATGTGTTTATTACAATACACTTCGTACCAGAATCTTTGGCCAGATTCTCTTCTCAAGTCACACTGGTGAAAATCTACAATCACTATGTTAACTTTAGTGGAGTGACTTTAGATTTATATAGCAGTGTAACTCAGATCAGACTCTAACCCCTTGTTGTGTGGCTTGGATACATACATAGTAAAAGAATGACACTCTCAAGGCTGGTAGGCAAAAAATGTGACCTACTATACGTGTTGGCTCATGGACATGCATAAACACCTACCATATTGTTCTCCATTTGCTCACATCATCTATTACATTGTTAAGAACAGACATAGGGTGCAGAAAAGTTAGTGTCCTTTGAGATGGTGGGTGGTTCAATTCAAATAGTTCAGCATATAAAGATGAGAGCAAGGAATTTTTTCCATGAGTCAGTTTCCAAATATACTTATTACTAAGCACTGAAAGAGGCTGCAAGGCAGTGGAGGAGGGTGTTATGGACCCAAACCTGCTCACGCTGAAGTCAATAGGAGTTTTGCCATTTCAGATCCATTTCGTATATTTGTGAATTCTTGTGTTTGGAAAGCATATGTTATAAGCAAAATAGAAATCTAATAAAAAGCAATGATGTATTTAATGTATACTGGGGTAGATTATTGGTTTTATTCCAATTTATACCAGATGACCTATAATCTTCAAATCACACAATACATTTTTTGTGCAAAATATAAGTGAAACATTGAAGTCAGAGCTCCTTGCAGGACTGGTGCTGTAGTGAACGTTTTCTGCTAACATATGTGACCCTCGCAGCAGGGTGGATTTGATTTAAATCAAATTGAGTTAAATCACTAGTCATTTAATCATGGATTTCTACGTAAAAGTGCATTCTTGTTGGTTGTTATAACCTTAATACATATTCTTCACAATGCAGAGATAGATGTAGGTTTCATTTTTGGAAGGTACACACTATACATTTTTAACGTGATTTATTTTGAAAACTTTTCAGATTAGTTTTACAGCTGTATCAGAAAATGAATGATTGCTTGCTTATTTCATTTACCAAAGGTAATTGAAGCAGATATTTATGAAGTCATTGGGAGGTGAACTATCTCCAATTTAACAGGTTAATAATCATTAATATTTGGAGGATTTTCTTTCCATGCTGTATTTGGAGGAGAACATCACCAGATGGACATTTAAATTATTTTATTTAACTAAAATAACGTTATATATTCTGGATTTTTTTTTCTTCAACAGCAAACATATAATATTTTAACAAAACAAGCATATGAATATTTGAATTTAGTTAAACATTCACATTTTTAAAATCAGATTTGTTTTTGTTAAAATTGTTTTTAACTAAAATAGTTAAATCAAATATTAAAAAAAAATTAAATTGATTATATCAGCCAGGTCAACATGAGAAACTTAAAATATTGGCTTCTGCAGCTAGCTCAGTTGTCTTCACCTTCATTTTCCTGTTTGTTCATAATCTGGAAAAGAAAAACCAGCTTTCCTGCTTTTTCAGGTCCCAAATGATTTCTCAATTTGGAATGAATTAGTCCAAAGGAAGAAATATTCTTTCTACACCGGCAGAAGAAGGTACTGCAGTTAAAAGTGAGATTATCACTTCAACAGTCTCGGAATCCAAGTGCTTAAGTGACTTTCACCAGTTCACTGGTATGACTTTCTTTAAAACATCATAAGAAAACATATATTTCTTGAATGGTTCACCCTTAGCTCTGAAGTTTATTATAGTTGGCATTATGGAGGGATGATTGCTGGATGTCCATGCCATAGCCAACTCCTCTTCTTCAGCAGTTAAGGTTTGACCCTGTTACCAAGTATTGAGAATATTTGCAAGAAAATGAGCTGGAGATAGTGCTTGTCCCATTCCTTTTTTTAATGCTTGTGATTTAATTCTGTCGTATATATCTCTTTTTAAGATCTCACTCAGTTCCTTCCAAATTTCAACAGCGTCAGCAATAAAACAGCGATTTCCCTGCATTTTGTTCCAGGCTACAGAAATAGGCTTCAGGGCACTCAGCATGTGTTCAGCGTTTCTCTCTCAAGCCCACTGTTGAGAACTTTGGCTGTGACAGTGCCATCTGTTTTTTCACGATTTTGTTCACAAACTGTCATCAGATTAGGCCAGTTCTTGATATAGTGCTCAAACCAGTCCACTACTGAGTTCAATCTCACATCTTGTGGGAGAGTTATCTTGGTTCCTCCCACTTTTTTCAGAGCAGCTGCTGCAAAGTGGTTATTACGGAAGTATTTTGCAATTTCAACAACATTAGCCTTTATTTCTGGAACGCTGAAGTCTTTAGCTAGGAGGTGCATCAAATGAGCACTGCAACCATACATTATTAGCTTGGGACTCTCTTCTAATTTTCTTCTCATCTTGGATACATTTGCAGCATTGTCTGTGACCAAGCTGCATACTAGACGTTTGAATTATTTTTCAGAGTTTGTTATAGCTTTTACTGCTACTTCTTGTAAGTATTCTGCTGTGTGCGCATTTCCTGATGTATCAGTTGTTTGTGTATGGAAGACATTCCCTTCTTCTGCTGTCACACAAGCACATACAACAGAATCATTATGGACATTGCTCCACCCATCAAGACTCAGGTTAACAATTTCACTCTCTAGACCTTTTGCACACTGCTCAATTTCTCTTTCATACACTTTATCGAGCAATTTGCCTGTGAAATCTGCTCTGTTGGGTGGACTGTATCCTGGTCTTAATCACTGAACCATGTTAATGAAGTATGGGTTCTCAGTCATATGGAAAGGAGAGTTTATTGCATAAACAAACAAGGCAGTTTTTTCACCAGTTACCTCTTTTTGTAATCCGCTGGTTCTTATCCCAAATTTATATATGGTTGTTTCTGGATTATGGAGGGTTTTTTTTTTTTCTTTTTGCTACAGGTGATATACTGTGGCTATGTGACATGATGTGACTGAAATGCTATCATTGGCAGATAACTCTGAAACTATAGAAAATGATGGTGATCTTGAAAGTGGATAGTCTTCAGAATCCTGTATGTTGAGGATGGATTCTCCTAAACAAAATAAATCAATGCAGTTATTTAATTACCATTACCATACTGCTCATTTAGTATTACTCATTGCATTCGCTGACATTCAGTACTACTTTAAAGGTGAAATTGTAAAAGGAAGATCTGCCTATTTCAGCTATTTATTTTTATCACAACTGCAGCTAAAATGATAGTACCATAGAGTAACAACTATATTTTTTTGCTCAAACATGAGAATTCAAGAATAGTCCATAGGGAATACAGGCAGTGCTTAAGAAAGAGGTATGAAATAAAAAAGTTTACCAACCTGAAGATCCTGCATGTTCAGACATGTTCCTTTCATCATCTTCAGTGTAGCTTCCTCCTGAGAAGGAACACTTCTCATGATGATCTTTCATTCGAACAATCAGGCCTTGCATTTCTTTCTTGCACTGTTTGCATTTTGCGCGCATTCCTGTCTTACCCACAGGTAGATGAACTTCATTAAAATATTCTCAAACGGGTCTATTTTACGGCCTGTTGCCATTATAGTTTTTTCCTTCTAGTGAGAGAATGATATGGTAGATCTCAAATCAATGAAGGCTACACTCAAAAATACCTCAAGACTTCTGGAATATGCTGCTCGAAACAAAAGTGAAACTGTTTAACTGCCTGTTCCTCCCATTTCACATTTATCTCCAGACTTCTTCTCCTTGTCCAGATCTATTCCGCCCCCAACAATCTTCAATTCATTGAACTTTTTGAAACTTTGCACTTTTAGAGAGAGGTAAGGGATTGACTCTGTACACAAATTTGCAGAGGGACAATAGGGTTGAGGTCTGTTATTTCTCACCTCTATTTATTTATTTATTTAAAAACAAATTTTTGCTGTTAACAAGCATGTTATCTCTGGAGACACAAATCCACAGTTTGAGAACTGCAAAACTAAGCATCTCTGATGGTATCTTCTACACTGAGCACTGAGTCCCATTGGTTAGATAGAAAGATTAACCTAAATAATCTATACAGAAGCTCCTGGAACCCCATAAGATTGGGTCCCTAGTCCATGAACTATTAGAACTCATTTACAAAACTTTTCTTAAACATTACATGAATATGTTGTCTCATACTATAGAATTAGAATTTATAATCCCTATTCCATGATGAGATGTTATAGCTCAAAGATATATCTTTATCTTTAGATAGGGTTTTTTCCTCAAAAAGCATTTTATCAAAAAAATCCGATTTAAATAAAACTGATTTTTTTGAAAAAAAATTTTAAATAATTGATTTGTATCCACCCTGCCTTGCAGTGTATAGACATCTCCATGATAGGTGCTTTAGAAATGCAGGTGGATAGATTAGATTTAAGTCTTTAATTGGAGTTAATATGATGGAGAAGGTGTAGCTATGATCATATGTTAGTTAACGTTGAGGAAAATCCAGTGGGGAAAATGTTCAGTATGTTTCCTCCACCTGCAATATCATTATTCTTCTGATACAATTATTTTATTTCTATAACAGCTTTTATTTAAAGAGTATTGCACTATATTATTTATACCCTCTATAGCCCGGTGTACAGAAGAATAATGACTCAACTATTCTATTTCACCCATCGATTTAGGTTGGTATTTTTTGCATTTTTTGTGTTTTATCCAATGTCAATATTCATTTTATGAAAAAAAATTAAGTTTTTCTTTTTAAAAAAAGTATTACATGGGGTATTTAAGGAGAAAAGAATATGTAGCTAAAATAAAATCATTAAATGTCAGCTGATAAAAATAAGATAATCAGAAGTGGTCACAAAAAATACATTACAGTCAACTTCATACAATCAAACCCAGCTGGAGTTTAGTGACGGTCTGACTTTAATATCAGTACTCTGCTAGATCAAAGCAGAGGTTATATAAGTCTGTGTGTTTGCTAAACTATGCTCTGAGTGAAACTCTGATCTCCGTTATCTCAATTTAATTCTGTGGTAGCTCCAGTGTGGTCAATGAAATTACTCGATTTTTACACCAATGAAAGTGAGATCGGAATCTGGTCTTTTTAGCAGATTCTTGTTTCCAGACAAATAGATGTAGTGAAATGCAAATATATTAAATAGAAAGAGACACAGCACACACAATTAAGAAACAATTTAAGGCCTCAGTTTGGCAATCAGATCTCTGCAACAGAGCCTTCTGTCCTTGTAGAACCCCATTGACTTCAGTGGGGTTCCTTGGCACATGGATCTGCTCATGCAGATCTCATTGGGAGGCCCTCATCCTACAAACTAAATTAAATTTTATAATCACATGGTGGGCCTAATGCTACATGGTGCCCGGACATTCTTTTGATGTCCATGGGAGTTGAGCATACCCAGTACCTCATAGTTCACATTCAGCATCTTGCAGGGGTGGACTCTTTGTATACTAGCAGGAGGAACTGAGAAAAAAATCCTAATTTTTAAGAGTAGGCATTTTATGAAGCAAACTTTTAAAAATATTAGTCAGTTAATGTTTCTTCCTGTGAATTGATAGTACCATGATGCTACAGAATTACCTTTGTTCATGATGTTTCACAAAAGGCCTGATCCAATGTCCATTAAAGTCCAGAGTGGACTTAACCTAGATACTCGGGACTTGACTGAAAAGTTAAGTCCCTCTGATTCTAATGTAGAGGGGGAGAAGGGATTGCCTCTAGATCTTGTTGTATGTTTTCTTAATTCAGCACCTTTTAAAACTTTGAAAGCAGGTAGGTCCCTGGTAGTTGATGAGTCTCCCAGTGTCTTGTGTGAACATTGACATTTTTGGGGGAACAATCTTAGTGCTGTTTAGAATTTTCCATTGCACAACTGGCTCCAGGCCCAGAATGTAGCTGCTAGGGGGCTTGGAGTGCAATCTCTGCAGGGCTAGAATTACAGCTACGTAGACTTTCTTTGTACAGCAAGTGAGAGATGAACAAAAAAAGACTGGGCAAAATAGCTAGAAATATGAGATTTGCCTTTTAGGCTCATCCTTCTTCCTAGTCTACTTAGCTTAGACCGCAGGTGCCTTCTGCTGAATCACTTTTTCTTTTTTTCCTGTTTATCTTCTGCTTTTGCTTTTTTCCCGTTTGGAAATGTCTTTGAGCAGTTAATCCCCGTTTGGGTATTTACGTGACATATGGAATGTTCCATTCATAAAGCTAGCATCAGAGAGATTATTCTGCACTCATCCAATCTCTGTTATTTGAACTATAAGCTCTTTGGGACAGAGACCGTCTCTACAATGTAGATGTTTATACAGTGTGTGCTATATGAGTAGGCTGTGTGACACTGATCCCTGATTTAAGCCACTGAATGCTACTTTCTTCTAATAATAAATGAGAATACTGATTATATACCAGTAATGTTTACCTGGCTGCTACCCGTGTCTTCATTCAAATTCCTCCTAAAAAGCATACGAGGAAGACAGGTGACATTTCCTCCCCTGCAAAACTACCTCTTCCCAAAAAATAAGGTGTTCTAAACATTTAACTGAACCAACATATGCCAATAAGGAGTCCGTGTGTAATTCTGTTATTTGTAACCCTTGTCTTTCTGCACCCCAGCCTAAACCCCTGTTTGTTGTTCTCACTGGGGCTTGGTTCTGCACCACAGACATCAATGGTGCAGGCTCAGGCACTAAATACATGATAAGCTCTTTGAGCTGGGAACCTTCTCTTTTTATTTGTTCTGAATATTGCTAGGTCAGTAGGTGAATCATATGCTCTTGGGTGGGATGAGAACTGCTCAGCTGTATGTCATAGCCTCTATGCTACTAGCAGTCAAAGGAGATTCTCCTTTACCTCAAGTTTTGGGAGTCTGGTGGGAAGATCAAGGTTGTATCCCACTGTGAATTTATGAATGACCATTGTCTAAGTGCAGGTAAGTGTATGAAGTCTTATGTGGTCCTGTGTTTCTTACATCATCAATTGATATGGAAAGTGCTGCTGTAGTTAAATAAGATGACTTTTCAGGTGAACAGTGTGTGCTGTTCTGGTTTTCTTTTCTTTCCGATTAGAATCCAGTTACTGGACTGCTTTCGGCCAGCACGGAGCAAAAGGATGCTTGGGTCCGGGATAATGTCTACAGCATTCTGGCTGTGTGGGGTCTGGGAATGGCTTATCGGAAGAATGCAGACCGGGATGAGGATAAGGCAAAAGCCTATGAACTTGAGCAGGTATGTCTAAATATTACATGTAGTAAATGTATTGTTTATTGTCTTTCAGCTATTCTTTCATGTGATGGTGATTTTATTTTATGCTGTATTTATTGTTTATATTGCTGTTGTGCCCAGGATATGCAAGGGTTTCCAGACACATAGAGTCTGGGCTGGTGCTGGCACTTTCCATCTGTTTTTCTGGGGTACTTATCTAGCCCATGTTACAATAGTATCTGAGATCTCACAATCTCTAATGTGTTTGTCCTCCCAACATCCCTGTGGGATAGGGAAGTGCTGTTATCCCCATTGTACAGATAGGGAACTAAGGCACAGAGAGACTAAGGGACTTGCCCAAGGTCACATGGGAAGTCTGTGGTGCAGCAGGAAATTGAACCTTGGTCTTCCAGGTCCCAGGCTAGCACCCTAGCCACTGGACCATCCTTTCTCTCTAAACAATTTATAATCTAAGGTCCCAATCCTCCAAACACCCACATGGTTAACTCTAAGCAGTCCCATTAAAGTCAGAAGCCACGCGCATAAGCGTTTGCAAGATCAGGGCCTAAGAAGGAAAAACATCAGGGTGGCCGTGCGGGGGTGGGGGAGGAGGAGACAGTGTACAAGAAAAGCCATGAGGGTGATAATTGGCACATGTGCTGTTAGTTCTATTGTATAAAATTGTAGTATTAATGATTTAATTATTATTATTATTTATTATTATTATTCATATGGGGAGGGTTGAGGTAAGGGGATGGCAAGAAGGGTGGCTTAATAGGAGCAATGCGTGGGGGTAGGGAGGGATGGAGAGTACAGATGGCTGGCAGAGCAAGACTAGCTATGAAGGGACAGTGAGGGAGAGGAGCAGCATGAGGTTAGGAGAAGAGCCATAAGGTTGATTCTCCCACTCCATGTAGTTGGGAGGATAGGTTTGTCCAGTGGGCATTTCTGCAGTGTCGTCTTGCAATTTTGAAGGCACTGTGTGAATTTAATGCTTGACTTTAATCACCAACCCATGGTTACCTTGGAAACCTACTATGGGAGAAATAGCCCAGACTCAATAATGTGTATTGCCTCTTTGTCTTCTGAGGGCATTGCATAACTTTTCCAAATATTCTTGTTTCGGGTACAGAGATGTGCTTAATTACTGGATTTAGGGGAAAATCCTATTGTCACACTGTATGGGGTGGCTCACGACTGAGAGTGCCTACCTCAGGGCAGACTGTCAGACACCCCAAACTGGTGGTATATTCTGTAATTAAATTTCACCAAGCAGTGTGAACTCCTGGATCACTATAACAGTCTTACCATGGAGTCACAGACCGTTCCCTGAGACTCTCCAGCCTATCTTGCCGCCCAGACAAACTGGACTTTGTGATAAAATGGATACTTACACCAAAAATCACACCACGTTTAGGTTGCTTCCCAAGAGACCAGTCGCTTACCCCAGATCAGTTAGTACTCTAGATCTTGCACCAAAGACAATGCTGGCAGCCAATTCTATAGTAAACTAACTAAAGGTTTATTAGCTAAGAAAAGGAAATGAGAGTTATTGAGAGGTTAGAGCAGGTAAAATGTATGCACAGGTGAATCACAGTTTGTAATTCCAAATGGTGGCAGTGATATAATGAACTGCCAGTTTCCCAAAAGCCTTTTCAAGGTACCCATATTGTCTCTGAGGATCTCTGCTTTGGATCTGCTTCCCTGTAAGAGTTTAAACAGTCCAGAGATTCAGGATCTTTCCTTGAGTCCATACTTATAGCTTCTTCTCACAAAAAACAAGCTGATAGTGTCACTACCCATGTGGGCTTTTCCTTTCATGATGGGGAGATAGAGGAATGCATTTTGAGTCTTTGACCTCCGATCATCGCACACAATGACCATTTGCTTTGAAATTAGCACTTTTCTGTTTAAGTTCTTCACTTGCATCCCATAAGGTGTCTTTCTCCTTTGATGGGTTATTTAGTTGCAGGGGTGTGCACAATGTAAATATTTGCTATTACATTATAACGGGATACAGATACGTGAAAACAATGCAAGTAACATCCCACTAGTTTTCACGAAGTTTAAACACCAAATACACTCTTATACATTTAACAGTGAGATGAGAATACCATATTTTTTCAAGTGACCATGTATCAGTTTCCCCAAAAAGCACATTCAAGGCAAAAATCTGGAAAAGAAAACACACAGAAATGTATTTCTTTAAAAGCATTTCAGGATATTCATGTTCACACGCATGGCAGGCCAGTGGTAGAGACCCTGAGCCTTGTTGTTAAATACTGTCTAATACAGGTAAGCAGACTGGTGATTTTTAGACTTTAATTATTATGTTTTATTCTTACAGAATGTTGTGAAACTGATGCGGGGACTTTTGCAATGTATGATGAGACAGGTAATCTAATAACCCAGGAGTATTTACTCAGTTGCAAGGTCAGATCTGGTGCTTTAAAGTCAATTTGTGCATGAAAGGGCGAGATTAATTATGAGAATATGGTATCCCAGATTGAAGGAGTGACTGAAATTCCCAAGACTAGTGGTTCTCTGGAATCCTTTTTGTATGATAAAGAATGCATCCCTTTGGCACCTCCCTTCATCTCATAGATTTGAAACAAATGGCAATACATCTTTAATTAAAATTTAAATCACCGCTCATATAAGTGTATTGCATATGGGGAAATACGTTTATACCATGCATATCTGTGGACAAGTGCTTGTTATATTTACAAAGCATTTCATTTCAGAGCAGATATTTCTTTTCTTTTATCTGAGACTTCAGTGGATTGATTTCTGTATGTACAAATATGGGTGTAATAAAAGTATTTTAACCTGTGCAATTGCTATGAGCAAAACTCTGCTCTGTTATACTTTTATGACTAGTCACACCTATGACAAATTGCATTTATATCTGGGCAAATAAATTGCACAGCTGTAACTAAGGCCTCAACTCAGCAAGGCACTTAAGCACATTCTTAAGTGCTTCACTGAATTGGAGCATATAAGAGTAAGATAACAAAAGTCAGAGCACGAACATATTATTTCCTATTCTTGGAGCATGTATGTTCTTGGCTGAAAAACCTCTTGCAAAGTTTTTTGACTTTAAAATCCTGGGTGTTCTTTTTAGGTGGATAAAGTAGAGAAGTTCAAATACACACAGACTACCAAGGACTGCTTGCATGCCAAGTATAACTCAGCCACTTGTTCCACAGTAGTAGGGGATGACCAGTGGGGACATCTACAAGTAGATGCAACTTCCCTTTTCCTGCTCTTCCTGGCACAGATGACTGCATCAGGTAAGCAGAAGATGTTTTAGCCGTGATCATTGGTGCAGATTTTTTGTTAAGTTAAACGTTGTAGTTACTTTCCATCAGAACAACACAATTTAATAGTGTGGAAATCTGCCTTTCTTCTACAAAATGGAGTATACTAAAAAAATCACCAAATCGTATACTTGGGAGAAGCAGCCCTTTTTTATCAGAACTCCATAACTATGTTCTGATTGCCCCCTCTTTCAAATATAAGAGGACAGGATGTGACTTTGGGTGTACGTTAGCATTGCTACTGATTGGGTTTCTCCACTTCTCTATGTACAGTGGGAGCACTGTCCCTATTTTATCTCAAGCTCTTTTAAGTATAAATAGAAATCAGGGCTGCCTCTTGGGTTTTGTGCATAATACTCTGCATAATGGTTTGAATGGGTTTCCCTGGCTCTACTTTTGCTTGTGAACCTCATGTCGCTTTTTTCTCCATAGGAGCACTCGCAAATTCCAGCACTTTCCTTTAAGTGCATTACCAGAGAGGATTTGCAGAGGAGTATCTTCCATAAAAGAGATGGCAGTTGCATCATTTACCTAGCTGTGCAGTGAAAGCAGTTATTGCTTAAACATTGTCCCTAGCTAAATATTTAAATGACCTATGGCAAAATGCCAGAAAAAATAAGGCCGTGATCTAAAGCAATCAACAGTGAGCCTCAAGTCTGGTTACTGAGAGCAGGATTCCCAGCCAGTCTGAGTCCTGAGGGTACAATGCCGGTAGGAAAGCAGATGAGCTATCACTCTGTATGGAGTTGCTTCAAAAACGAAAACTTGCCTCCCATGGCTGCCTTCCTCCTAGCTACCCCCTCTCCCGCCATGAGTAATATTTTAGAGGTGAAGAGGGGCTGGTACAGTGAGCTGTAACAGCATATCTATTTCCTTTTGGTGCCAAACATATGGCTCCTTGATAACTGGCAGGAAAATATTTCATATTCCTGGGATGGAATAAAATATGGTAGATAGAATATGTGAGCAGGGAGTACTACATTTAAAAGTTCTTTGTGCACTTATAGGGACGTAACGTCTCTGTGAATAGAGATCTGGATCAGTTGGATCAGATGATTATTAAGAAAACAATCACTTGAAGGGCAGTGTCAGAAAAGCTGGCTCATGGAGGTGCAAAGCACATAGCGTATCCTGAATCATATAAGTCCATTGAGCCTGTGAAGGGTAGGTGTTAGTTCGACTGCTGCCCTACCGAGAGCTTAGACTGGGCTACGTTTTGGATCAGTTGGGAGCCTGATCAGAGTTAAAAACTTTTATTAAAGCTAATGTTTAAAATCAAGTTTACGCAAGTTAAGAAGGAAGGTACTGTACATCTGGGGTCAGGCTTGTGTTATGAGAGATTACATATATCAGTCAGAAGATACATATATAGCACATAACCAGCATAGACCCAGATTGGGGTGTGGGAGTTTTTAAAGTGTCAGTGAATAAATGATCTCGGGTCTGCCACCCACAGAATGTATTTAGAGTCCAAGTCAGTATTGGTATAGCGAATAGGTATGTGGGTGGGGTGCATCCTAAATGAACATGAATGCCAGCTGTCCTGGCCATGGTTCCCTGCTCACTGGCACCATGTTGTTTGAATGCTTTACAGATGCCACCCACCAAGTGGTCCTCTGATACCTTCTATCCTCAGGGTCCCTTGCAATGGTCTTCCCCGGCAAAAGTGGGTGTCAACCCTTCAGGCACTTGCCCTGTGTGTGAATGTGGCCCGGAGAGTTTAATATTTTGATGACTCTTTGAAACAACATGTATTAGTGGCCTTTAAAGTGCTATCTCAACTGCAGATATTATAGGGATCTTTCCACTGATTTCAGCAGGCATTGGTTGCTAGTGAATAAAATGAAAATTTCAAACTTGTTTTCTGTCAAACATTTCAATTTTTATGTAGGAATGTAATTTTTTGTTCTGTTTTTAATCAGGATTGCATATTGTATTCACCCTTGATGAAGTTGCCTTTATACAGAATCTTGTTTTTTACATAGAAGCTGCCTATAAAGTCGCTGTAAGTATTTAGTTTATATATAAACAATTTGAGTACTTCCTAGGAACTGACTGAACAGAATTTCTTATTTCTCTGCTGGGAAGGAATATATTCCGACTTAAGGGTGGGGCTGAAGCAGCAAATCTGATTATAAGATTTCATAGCTGATTTATACAGTAATTCAAACAGCATTCCCATTGCTTGGAACTTGCTGCTCTGAATACGCAGGAAAACAAGCCAAAGTGGGGACCTGAAATGATTAAAGTTTAAGGATAGGTTCTTTCAGAAGAACTTCAACCCAAGTTCAGTCATTTAAAAGTTTCATTTACCACATATATAGCCTGAACTTGCCTGAGTTAAGAAAGGCTCTGAAGTCTCGATCTCACTCAGTGCACATGAGCGAAATTACCTCATTAGAAAGAACTGCATGTCTGAGATGATATCTGAATTTGCTTTGATAAACCATTTAACCTACCGTATTGTTTAAAAGAGAAATATACAAGCACAAAAATACCCAGACTGGCCTTGAAGGAAGTGCAAGTTAATGGGCCAAACTGTGTTCTCCGATACACTCTTGAATTCCTAATGAGCCTGATTTGCCATTCTGGAATAGCACTTTTCTCTGTGAGCAGCACCACGGCAACCAATGGGGGTCCCTGGTCACTGTTCTCTGAAAGTAGAGATTTCTGTATCATATCATAATGTGAAGTAAGATTTGGTTTTGTTTCTTGGTACTTATTGTCCCAATTTTCATTTTAAAAAAAATCATTCTTTGTGGAAAAAAAGAAAAAAAATTGCCAAATTGTTTTTAAGGAGAGAGTAGTGATGTGAAGGGATTGGGAGAAGGTATATGGGGTGGGAGTTGCCTTCTTTGCCTTTGACTTTCCTTGTCTATCAGGAAACTAGTACATGACTAAGGCCCCAATCCTGCTGAGATTTACTTGCATGAGATTTACTTTAAGCATGTAAGACAGGGGTTCTCAAACCGGGGGTTGGGACCGCTCAGGGGGTCGTGAGATTATTATATGCGGGGTCTTGAGCTGTCAGCCTCCACCCAAAACCACGCTTTGCATCCAGCATTTATAATAGTGTTAAAAATATATAAAAAAGTGTTTTTTAATTTATAAGGGGGGTCGCACTCAGAGGCTTGCTATTTGGAAGGGGTCACCAGTACAAACGTTTGAGAACCACTGAGGTCCCATTGAATTCAAAATTAAGCATGAGTAAGCCTTTGCAGGATCAGGTCCTAACTCCGTAAATAAACAGGTCCTTCCAACGGTGTTGTTGGGTTGTGATTTTTTACCTTGGCTGTTTTTCCTTCTTTTTGTTTCAGGACTATGGAATATGGGAACGTGGTGATAAAACCAATCAGGGCATCCCTGAACTGAATGCAAGCTCTGTAGGCATGGCCAAGGTGAAAATATTTTTACTGGTTTGTTCTTCATATGTAGAATTAGAACGGTGACTCTCTAACATGTTTGTTTGCCTCACTGTCTCGGTTCATCTGACCTTGTGGTTGCTAGTTGATTACATCAGAATATGTATTTTAGTGGAGATTGCACATAAATCTCAATGTCATTTTAGTCCTTTTGCGGCCTTAGTTTTCATCTCTGAAGCCTGGCTATGTCTCTCTTTGGAGGGGGCTAAGAATCTTTCAGAGATCTAGCTAGATGCACTAGCATAAAGTGCTTGCTCTCTCTTGATATTAAGTATGCTGCTTCCATGGTGCTCTCAGGTCTGAAGGAAATTCTGGATAAGTAACAGAATGCTTGGTTAAGGAGTTAAATAAAAAAAATTGTTTGGAGAGGAAATGAATAATAGAGGTATAAGTCAGGCATTGTGCATGCCTCTGTCTCACAAAGTAAGGACAGAGAGACATTCCATGAAATTGAAAGGCAACAAACGTAAAACTGAGAATCCACTTTTTTACACAGTGCCTAATTAATCTGTGGAACTCACTGCCACCAAGTAACTTGAGGCCAAGAGCCTAGTAGGTTTCCAAAATGGATTATAAGGAGCCCTATAAGTAGAGATCAAAAAAAGGATTTATAAGGATGCTGAGACATCTGCAGACACATTAGATAGTAAAAGGGAGAATTCTGCATGCTCTTGCTGTAGACCAACCAAATGTTGATGGGAGTAGGATTAAGTTTGCTCCATAGTTGTCTTGTGCCTTCCTATGAAAAATCTGTACTGGCTGCTGTCAGTACTGGAGCGAGCACTGTGCTGTATATCCCTGCTGGGAGTGAGCTATCTGGCTGCTGACGCACTGCAGGCGGAAAAATGCATGTTTGCTTTTAGCTGAACAATCTTCTGTAATACTGAACAAAACATAAGTGTTTGCATGTGTGGGGAAGCAAAGCAACCCGCTGCTACACAAAAGGAAATTTGGTTTTCTTCGTTCAATACATTTACTCTCTTTCACTACAAATACAAGAGGTAAGGAAGGGAAATGTGAAGTGGAGGACAACTATTCCCATGGCAGCAGTGCAGCATGGATCTTGATGGGCTTTGTACATGCTTGCTTGCCTTTAAGTCTCCCCTGGGTCCAACTGTAAATTCCCCTACAGGAAATTCTTGTCATCAAACACTGATCTCCTGATCTGTACAGCAGACCAATAGAGAGAGGCTATTTATAGTTTCAGAGCTTGGCAATAACACTCCTGATATTAGCTTTGCAGGATTTTATGTATCCATGTCTCCAGAAAGAACAAGACAGAAAGGGTTGTGTTCTCTACTTGTATGCTGCTTGTGTCTGAAATCAATTTGCACTGCAGTGAATACCTAGGGTGAAAACAGACAAGGAGACACATTCACCTCTGGTGTAACTCCATTGACACCAACTCCAGGAGAGAGCTCTGTGAGAAGTACAGCTCTGCCGGCCTGGCTCCTGAGCTCCAGACATCAGCTGTTTCTTTGTCCCAACCCCGTTACAGGTCCAAGATCCCCATCCCAGCAGAGTTACAGATTTCATAGCCCCCTTGGTATAGATTCCTCTGTCCCCATCACCAATTTTGGAGATGCTTCTGCAGCTCCCTCACAGGAGCCCACCTCATTGGAAATATTCCTGCTCTCCCCTGTTCCTTCTTAAGACTGTAACAGCTGAACTAGAAGGATATGATAATCCTCCTTTGGACTGAAATAGCCTCAGTCAGTTGACCTTGAGGCATGCTGTAAAGCCCATATTTTTGAATGGGCACTTCAGGAGTGGTGGGGCATGGGATTATTTGGGAATTTGAGAAATGGGGAGATTGGCAATATTTTCTAGATTCAGTAGAGATGGATTGATTGTTATGCATTGCATTTTTAACTGATGGAAAGTGCGGGGAGTCTTATGTTTGCTTAAATCTAAATACACAAATATGACTCTCTCTTTTCTAAAAGAGTGAGGTCAGAAATTCCCATGCTTTTTTATCAAGTGTATAAGAGTCCACAAGTCACTGAAGTCCACTGGCATTTTTCTGTTGTCTTCAGTGGGCATTGGATCAGGTGGGAAGTGCACAAATCTGGATTGATATGTGTCTGTGTTTCTAAAGGCTGCACTGGAAGCAATTGATGAACTAGACCTTTTTGGAGCCCATGGGGGGAGCAAGTCCGTGATTCACGTCCTTCCTGATGAAGTTGAACATTGCCAGGTAAAGAGCAGCCTTCAAGGTTCCTTTGCTATAAGGGAGCACAAACGAGCCAGTGACAAGCACCCTGCTTGTAGAAAATGTTGACTAAGCGAAACCAGAACTTCAGCATACAGTTTCACACAATACATTGTGTATCCTCTGTAGAGTAGGTTACATGCCACCAATGAGTAACTTTGACCATTCCCATTTAAATAGTTCTCATTCAATAAATTCCCAGCTGTTTTGAACGCTGATTATGCGCTCTTTTTGCATCTGACATAATCCCTTGAATGAGGCTGATTGTTTTACATATTTTGTTCTGTGTTTGTATTTTGCTCAGTCTATTCTATACTCCATGTTGCCAAGGGCATCCACGTCAAAGGAGATTGATGCTGGACTGTTGTCCATTATTTCTTACCCAGCTTTTGCAGTGGAGGATGTGAACATTGTTAATGCAACCAAAAGTGAAATCCTCACCAAATTGCAAGTAAGAGTTCTCTTTTTTTTTTCTTGGTCTGTTTGCTTGCGGGGAGAGGAGGTAATACATTGAGTTGTCTTCTCCTGCCAGTTAGCTGACAGATTGCAGGGCACAGTGGGTGTGAGTAGGAGGAAGAGGTAGCTCTCCCCTCCCTGAAGTAATGTAAAATAACAAAGAATTTCTATTGTGCAATGTCAGCGTTTTCAAGAACGTTATTTTTTCTCCACAGGGGCGTTATGGCTGCTCTCGCTTCCTTCGAGATGGATACAAAACACCAAGAGAGGTCCTACTTCTGCAGATTTTCAGTAGACATTTTGAAGATTTTTTTAACCCAAATTTGTCAAAATTTCATGCCTATTTTGTTTATTTTGTGCTACATAGCCTGTATCATAACTAAGATTCTGCATCATCAGGAAGAGTACACAGTGTTATACAATCCAAATAGCAACATATCCACACTGATAATGAACCTTGGCCAAAGGAGATTAGATAATGGAAAAACAATTATTAACAACAGGAAAACATAATTCGCCATTCTAATATCAAAATCAAACACATTTTTTATAACTGGTTATGGTTCCTAAGGGGAGATAATAGCACACTCAAAATCACAACGAACAGGGAATAAAGATTAATTCCACATGCACACAGTCATCAAACAGTGGGCAGAGCAAAGGTGATCTTGATAAGATGTAGGTTTCTGGGATTGCATAGAGGTTTGGTTGAGTACGTGTGGGTACATATATGTGAGAAGAAAAGGTGATAAATGTAGGTGTGTGGCATTATCCGGTATTTCCTTTGGCTTTAGAGGGTTTATGTGTGACACACATCTGTTCATATCATATATAGAATATTAAATGAATATGATTTGATTTTTAGGATCCAAACAGGTTACACTATGATCCTGCTGAGCTCAAACTGTTCGAGAATATAGAGTGTGAGTGGCCAGTATTCTGGACCTACTTCCTAATTGATGGAGTGTTCAATGGGGACAAAATTCAGGTAAGGAAGGAGCAAACTGCTTGAGTTAGGCTGGAATGGAAAAGCAGTCAGCAGTATGGCTGTTACTCTGCTTGTTTGCACTGTCCGTTATTTTCCCTCGTTTCTGAATAAATCCCCCTGGACTACTTTCCCAACTAGATCCCAGTGTTGGCTGTTTTAGGGAAATGCCTTCCACAGTGCCTGACGAGATGGACTGGGAGGCGCTGCGGGAGGCCAGAGGAAGGACTCTTCTCCCCCCACCATGGGCAGTGAGGCGGCAATGGAGCCATTCTGTGCTTTCTCAGGGTCACAAAAACCTGTGGAGCTAGTTTCCAGGGGCAATGTCAAGTGGATCTGCATAGCATGGATTCACCATCCACACCTGATACCCCCCCTTCCCTGTCAGAGTGAGCTCCCAGCAGCCTGACCATTCCCCCCCAGTGCTGTGCATGGCACCTGCAAACCCAGTCTGTTGTGCCTTGGGACTGGCCCCCTTGAAAAGCTTCTCTTCTGCTGATGGAATGAGTAGGTTAATTATCTTTCATTGATGATTCAAGCACTCCCTCTCCAGGAGTGCAAAGTTGACAGCCTTATAATGATCATCATTTCAAGGAGGTGCTGCAGGAAACTGTTAAACTATATAGCAACAAGTCACCCAGACCAGATGGTACCAATGCAAGAGTTTTGAAGAAACTCAAGAATTAAGAGGCTGAGGAACTAACACAAGTATGATTAAAATCACATAGCATACAGGCGGCTGAAAGGGGGCCAAATGTTGTACTCTCATTAAAAAAGGGCAGTAGGGGTGATGCCGGGAATCACCGACCAGCAAGCCTCATTTCAGTACCTTGTACATAAATGGAATGAAAGAATAGCTAGAGAGAGAATTATGAAACGCCTAGATGGCCATAGTACAATAGAAAAACACCAGCACAGCTTCTTGAGAGGAAATGCAAAATTAACCTGTGGAATTTATTGCTGCAAGATATCACTGAGGCTAAAAGCTTAATAGGATTCAAAGTAGGACTAGACACATTTGAATACCAAGAGAATAGCAATTTATAAGGGTTATAAACCCTTATGCTTCAGGACGTAAGCCAACCACTAACTTCTTGTGGTCAAGAAGCAACCGGCCGGCAGGTTATTGTGTAATTATCCGTTATGGGGTTTCTTGTGGTGTCTTCTGATGTTGGCCGATCTTGGCAGGAAGACGCTAGAGTAATGGATCGCTGGCCTTATCCAGTAGGGCAATACCTGTGTTACCAGAGCCCTATTCATTTGAATATCTTTAAAGAAAGCTTTCCCCTACTTTCAAAGCTATTTTTTACTTGTGTTTTTATTTAATTTTTATAGTCTTTTTATCCCCCAGAAATTGTAGAATTTTAGATGGGTTCTACTCTGATTCAGATTCCAGTTATGAATCTCGCCAGAGGATTCTGAGAAAGTCAAAAGCTGTACAATGTAAACTTCTTTTGTTGTACTTTTTTTTGAAAGAAAAAGCCAGTCAATAAACCAATGAAAAAGCTCCATTTGTTCTCTCTTCCCCACAACCTAATGGGGACACACAATTATTTTAAAATGGGAAGTTCAACAAAACTAGTGAATAAAATCTCAGATCAAATGCATTTTGGATCATAAAATCTCGCAAAATCTGATACAGCTGAGATTGGAAGATGTCTGAAAGGCAAAATAGATTCCCTGAATCTAAATGAAGAATGGAGGAGAATGAATCAAATGAATGCTTTGGGCACACAGGAGAGAGATGGGTCAAAATCAGAAAGAAGTGCCTAACCATTTTGTCATTCCACCTGCATATTTAAAACAAGTAAGAATGGTTATTCTTTGTAGATAAGAGGTCGTGGCATGCTTTTTAGAATGGCAATTTGTATTGGCTTATTGAAAGGGAATCTAAAAATACAATTTCTTCCTTAGTGGTCCACAAGATTTTCCATATTGTGAACCATGTTACAATGGAGAGAAGTTTTGAGGACCCCTGTTCCCATATAAGCTGTAAAGAAAGGGAGCAAAGTCTTGACTTTCTTGTAGGTGATTCTCCCCCTGCCTCCCTCCCCCCCTCCCCTGGATTGAGAATTTATGCTAACGCTGGACTATTATTATTTTTAAAATAAGGATTTTTTGCTCACCGATCTAGAAACTGAGTCTACAATTTGAATCCGGGTCTTGCATTTGGCAGCACATTATGATCTCTTCACTGCTGCACTGTCTTGAGTCAGGCCTAGAATTAATTATAGCAGATTTATTAGCTAGTTCTAAGATTTCAGCATTGTTTAATATTCTTTTCATGCTGCATAACATTAGCTTCTCTCTCTTTTTAAGGCAATATGAGCTTTCTCTACCATTTTTTTTTGTTTTTGTGTCCAGGTTCAAGAGTACAGAGAGGCCCTGGAGGGAATAATTATTAGAGAAAAGAATGGAATTCTTCTGATGCCAGAGTTGTATGCTGTCCCTCCAGACAAGGTATTGGTGGCAATGCAGCAGCTCTTGTAGCTTTCAAAGTGCAGATATCAAAATAAGTATCAGCATGATCATTTCCTGTAGTTAAGTATAGGTTTGCAGTATGAGAAATGCCTTTGTCACTTCCTGTACTTAACTAAAAGGATTGTGCAGTAGCTTTGACTTTTTCAATTAAAAAAGATCTCATAGCTCCCATTGATAAGACTCTGGTAAATTTTCATGTTTCCAAATGACTAGGTGTCTGATATGACGGTTATGAAAGAGGCACAAAAATATGATGGAGTCCGTTTTTATCTGAGTGCATGTGGACGTATTGGAGCTAGTCAAAAAAATTCCAGATTAGAAATTTGTCTACAGAAAAAAACAAGGACAATTGTTTTGCAATGTTGTTTTTAGTTTAGTTTTGGTTTTTTTGCCTTTGCAAGGGAATAAAGGTGAGAAATGTGTCTACGTTGAAATGAGAACAGATCCCCTGAGAAGATGTAAAGTTACTCTGCCCTGCCTCTTATATTGTGTTTATCATCTGTGTGTTTTTTCAAAACCTGAATGTCCTAGATAAATCCAAGATAAATCAGATTTTGTTATCTTTGAAGTTAGGGATCCACCTGACCCACTTCTTGATCAATAAAGCCAGCCAGCCAGCCAGCGGCCTTTGCCAGTTTGAGCTACTAACCTCTCAAATACCTTCCTGCTAGGCCAGCCTCTCCCTCCCATTCCAAAATTTACCAGTCCTCACTGACTAAGGACATTAAATCCAGTGCAAACCAGAATATTTAAAGATGGAGTGTTGACATCTCCAGTCTTCTTTACAAATCTGATGCTAAATAAGAGTGTAGATGTACCTCCTTGCCTGCTATGTGCAAGCACAGCACCGAACCTCTCTTGTGGCCTTCAGTTGGAAACAGTGTAAATCTGGTAGGGATTTCAAAAAGTAAGTAGGGTGGGCTTTGCCTAACCTCTTTTGTGTCAGATCACATCTTACAAAGCCTCTTGTATAATAAAATTCTCTAGTATTTCCCCCTTCCCTCTCTTTCTCTCTTTCATCAGGTCATCATTATATTACTGTGCAAATAAATTAATGGCTTTTTTTATTAACAGAATTCCCCATTTCTTTCCTTGTGAACCATCTTACAAACACAGTAATGGTAGGATAGTATGTACTTTGAGGATGCATGTGCAGCTTTCATTCCAGGAAGATAAGGTGGGCCTGCATCAATAGTATACAAGGGTTACCTGGCAGGGGATCAGAAAGGAGACCCAAAATTGATTCACAGCCTTCGGGGGGAAGGAAACAATAGGAGTGAGAGGAATATAATATAATCATTTACACTTCCACGTTTTATTCATGCCAGAAAGTCCTGGTCAGCCTGGGGGCTCTGCTGGGTTAGGCACTGTACAAAGGTCAGTGTGCAATCTAAGAGATGGAAGCAGGGTGGGAGGGACCAATGCATCATCACTAATGATGGCAAGTTAAAAATCTGAAAGGTCCAGATCCTCAACAGCACAAAGTATTTTGAAACATATGATTTGTAATATCTCTTATAACCAGGTAGGGCTCATCTCTTGCTTATGTTTGTTGGCAGGTGGATGAGGAGTATGAAAATCCTCACTCAGTGGATCGTGTCCCAGGTGGAAAGTTGCCTCATCTGTGGGGCCAGTCTTTATACATCCTCAGTTCCCTATTAGCAGAGGTAATTTATCTGTAAAACCAGCGAGTTAATGGTTCAGTTCATCTTGAGGTGCACTGAATTCTGAGTACTGCCTAGTCCAGCCTGCTCTCATTCAGTGTCAACTGGATGCAGTATATTTTGTGGCAGAATCATATCTGTGAGTCGGTAGAAGTGGTGTTTCTGTCAGTTTCTCTATCCAACTTAAATTACTTTCAAAGTGTTTGTTCGCTTTGACCTACAGCTAACTTCATTTCAGTCCATATCTTACCTTACGTTTTATTAGAGCGAAGCAAAAGGGTATCTTTGAAAACCCAAGCATATCTTGTTTTTATATGCTACATGAAATTTCATCATTGTAAGGAAATTTTCAACTTGTGGAGCAAGAGATTTGTTATCTGGGTTTCTCCAGTGGATACAAAGAGTATGTCGGTTAAACCATTGTGTAGTCTCCATTTATGCATGCCTCTTGTGAACTACACACATTGTACACTCTTGTTTTCCTTGGCAGAGAACATTGCAAGGCATTCTGGGCTTAGACTAATGGGCAGGCTCCCAGACTGCTGTGAAAGTGGAAAGGGCCAGGCAGCAGCGGACTGCGGACTGGCCTCAGCTGTTGCTGGGCTCTGCCACTTAGAGATATGAGGAAAGTCAAGAGCTTGAGAGGGATCATAGGAAAGGGGTTGGTTACAAGGAAGGAGCTAGACACTACTCTGGAGTGCGTGAGGCAGGAGAGATCCTTCCATAGGTTTACATAGGCATTTCAAGTGCTTATCCAAACTGTACTGAACCTCCAGTCTTCTGAGATTCACGCCGTATCAGTCCTTGACTGAGCCCAATAATGACTGACTCAGTAAAGGGTTAACTTTCTGGTGTCAAAAAATGACAGAAGCAACCAAATAATGTGCAGGTGCTCCCACTCTATCATGTGAAAGATGGGCACATGAATTGACTTCAGTCCTGACAATAAACACCTTTCCTGCAGTATTTTTTTTAAAATTAGAATTAAAGTTTTTACTGAAAATACTGCAGAGTAAAATAGGGGACAGAGATGTTTTACATTACATTTGTGGAAGTTTGACGATTAGCATGAGGATCCCCTATAACTGGACTGGATGTTAAAGACATCTTACTTGGGTTCTTTTTTTTTTTTCCTGTTTTATCACAGGGGTTTCTAGCTCCTGGAGAAATTGATCCCTTAAATAGGAGATTTTCAACTGCTTTTAAACCTGATGTGGTGGTGCAAAGTGAGTGATTTCATTTTTGATTCATTGTGGCAAAAAAATGGGCTAAAGGTGGTTATACCCCCTCAAGAAAGAAAGGCAGAATTAAAAATAAATAAATAAAAAAGCTCCGACTAATGAAGTGAAGGAGGAGGGGCAGGTCACTATTCAGTGCTACACTGCTGGGCATACTCAATGTTTCTTAATCAGTGCATGGCATGTGGATACTCTGGTGAATGATATCTGAGTCAGAGAAACTGAGAGAGTGGGTTTTTTTATCATGCTTGCTTTTTTCATGTGGAGGCGCTTACTGCAATTTATTACTGTTTTTAAAGCTCTTTCGTTAACAATTTAAGATTGAATTTGCCAGATTCCCAGCCCCTGCATCCACTTCCTGGGGAAAAGGCAGGTCTGGGCATGCTCTGGGATGATGACGAGGGCAGATCTGACAGGAAGCTGAGAAGACAGCGTGCCAGTCACTCTGAAGCTCTGTGCGTTTCCCCCAAGGAACCAAGTGTGGTGGGGGCAGGAGAGCTCAGGACCATCCTAATGACTTCCTAATGGGGGAATCCCCGAACCCAGTCACTTATTGGAGGTTGTGGATGAACTAGCTAGTAGAAGGCAGGCAGGCTGCTGCTTAAGTATGTCCAAGAGAGGCAGGGACAGAGACTTTATCTCCTGAGCATCCCCAGTACCACTGCCAGGAACCTGCTCCTTTCCTCAGTGGGACTGGCAGCCAGAAAGGTGAAATTAGGAGAATGTAGCAGATACCTGGCAGCAGTGTGATGATGATCAAGGGATAAAAGCTCTTCCACTGCCCATCTGTGCAGCCCTTGAGAAGCAGTCAGGAGCCTGGATTGTCAGGAGCAGCCTTCAACCCTCCTTCCTCCCAGCCACTTGTGACACTAGCTGCCATCTGTCCAGTTTATCTCGGCAAATACCACAGAGCCTGTGGTTTACAGCTGTAGCTGTCCCCCAGAACTATCTATGGGATTGTTGCACAGATCCTGCATGCACATCCAAACTGGCACCTTAGGGGAGGAGTGTTCTCTTACTGGTGATGGTATCTCCTTCTGGGACTGTTTCTGTTTCTTTAGAGGAAATTTTATAGTGTTCACTTCCAGTACAGATATTCATGGTTGCAAATTTAAAATTCACTTTTTGTCAATATTCATGAATGCAATAGTATTAACTAGCAAGTCTGTGCTAGATTGTTAGATCCCGACCCAGCAAACTGACACATATTGGCAAAACCCCATGCAGAGCATTTTGCAAGATCAGGGCCTTAGATTGTAAATTCCTTGGGTTAGGGTCTTCCTCTGTAATTGTACAGCACCTATCACAACAGGGCTCTGATCTATAGAAATAATAAATAGCGTTCATAGCCTCTGTATCTCACTGACACAGATAAATTGGCTTACTACAGTGTCTTACAGTGACATCTTCTGGGGAGGAGGGAAGCTGAGAAATCTGGGGAAATAAAGTGCCAAATGCTGTTCTGCACATTCTTGCACCCCCAGTGGTATAACTGGGGTTGGCAAATCAAGAAAGACTCAGGCCTTCAGCATTTTTAGACACCCACATTGTGGGTAAATAGCTATGATGGGTGATGTCAGAATAAAGGAGAATGATTCTGGTTAAAATAATTCAGCTATTCTTTTCTGTTCTACAGTAACTGTCTTGGCAGAATCAAATGAAATTAAGGAACTCTTGAGACACCATGGAATCAGTGTTCAGAGCATTGCAGACATCTATCCAATCCGAGTGCAGCCGGCACGTATCCTGAGTCACCTTTATGCCAAGCTTGGTAGGTGCTGGAATTTAGACGTGTATGGTGGTGGTTGTGAAACCTAATTTATTTTTCTTTTCCACTTCCCCTGCCCCCATTTCTTTCTTTTTATTTATCAGGGGGTAGCTGTGTTAGTCTGTATCCACAAAAAGAACAAAGAGTCCTGTGGCACCTTAAAGACTAACAGATTTATTTGGGCATAAGCTTTTGTGGGTAAAAAACCCCACTTCTTCAGGCACTGGACTCCTCGTTTCTTTTTATTTGTTTGCTTCCAGAATCATTTTAACTTTTTATTTGTTGCGTGCATGTGGTGGTGAAATATACACCATATGCATGCAATATGTAAAGTAAAGTAAAAACTAGTAATGAATATACTAATATGAATTGATTCTTCAGGTAAGGGATCTATTAGAAGAATATGTTCGCTTTGTGAGCTGGCGGCCAGTGTAGTAGTTTCTGTATGCTCTGTTCCAGTGGAGTTTCACAGATTGTCAGAAGGTGGTTCTCTGCAGAGGCTAATTCTAGACACAGGCTGGGTTTTTGGAAAGAGCCTGAAGTTATGCATCTAAATCCCCTTGAACTTCAACCTTGGGCTCCTTTGACACTCCCTTCCAGAGGAGATTGGGGGCTTTGTAAAGCGTAATACATACACACAAACACATATTTCACCTGATTCAAACCGCTCACAGATTTGCTTGGTATCATCATGGACATTATTCTTCAATGTTAAGTCCTGTATGAGAGTGGATCATGAATGGCAAATCCTCTCCATCACTGGCAGGGAAATTCACAGTGGGCAGTATTCAATGCCACTCTTTCGGTATTCCCATTGGGAATCCGGCTTATAGGTAGTTTGTGAGGAAACCTCAGGTGTTGTTCAGTGGCCCAGATAAACAGCCCACAATTCAGATGCTCATCTCAAGATGTTGGGCCTTGAGCAGAGATTTAAATAAACCTTGTAAAGTATATATTTTACATGAAGAAATCACCCACACTGCTTAGGAGGCAAAAAAAAGGCAGGGAGGGATAAAATTAATTCTCATCTCTATCTGCAGGCAGTTGAGTAGGCTAACTTGAAGCGTTGTGTTGTTGTTGTTGTTTTAACAATGACTGCTTTGTCAGCAATTGTAGATTATTCTCCCTCCGTGATGTGATCTACCCCCTGCTCAGCGGAAGGGGAATCACATACTATTTTGGCACCATCGGCTCCTTCCTGACTTGTAGAGAGCTCACTCTGGGGATGGGGTCTGCAGGGAAGGGAAGGTCAAGTCTGTAATGGGTTTAATGAGACATGCATCACTCCAACCCCATGATCTTTGGGAAAGCCAAAATGAAAAATGTAATACAGCTGAAGGTCCACTTTGCTCTCCAGAAACCCCTTTCATGGGAGCCCTTAGACCAGGGGTACGTGACAGTTGAGGATCCCCTCTAGTGGAGCCAGGTTATCTGAGAGCTGCATGTTGAGAGCTCTGTGAAGATGGTTCTGGCCTCCTGGTGATCCCTCCTTCCAGCTCCCTCCCCTCCCGAGGATTTGAAGATCTGAGTTCAGAACCTGCTGGTTCATTCTGCAGTGGCGATCCCTCCCATCATGGGGGCGGTTTGGAAAACGCATGGGGGTTATGTTTGCCTGCTGCAGAGTCCAAAGAGTTTAAAGATACAAAAGGGACTTCAGCTTGGTCCCTTGGCTAGAATGAAGAATAATACCCTCTCTGATGTCACTGCACATGGTGGGCCAGATGAAGGGAAGAGTGGCCATGTGTATCCCTCTGCAGTCATGGGACCACTGTGCCAGAATAGGGATTCATTCCAGCTGGAGGGTGGGGTGGGTCTATAGGGCTGAGCTGGCGCTCAGATGCTAGGTAGCAGTTGTGGGTGGCTTGTGTCACTGCTCCCCACTCTGGTGGTCTTTCTGCTGCTAGGGGCCTCACACCCAGATGCTTGCACGAGTTGGACTCCTGAAGTGAATCTGGCCCAGTGGATTTAATAATTTTTATTTCCTTCTCAAGAATGTATTTAATTGTCTAGCAGGTAGATCTGTTGAAACTGGAAAACTTTTTAGGTGACATAAGGCTTCTGTAGAATGATTGAAGTGGGTGGAGTCCTCCTCTGTGTGGGCAATGTAATCTGCTGCATACAGTAGAAACAGTATCTTTTCCCGAGGCAGAATTTAAGGGCTTAATCCTGCAAGGTACTGAGCACTTGCAACTCTCATGGCTTCAGAGAGAACCTTGCAGGGTCAAGCTCATAGAGTAGCTGGGATTTGCTTTTTCCTAAAGACGACAGATGTGCTTTGGTTGTATTTGTGTCTGACCCAGCCCAAAAACAAAGTGCTATGTGCAGTACTGGAAGGGCAGAGGACACAGCTGTGAGGGGGAGGGGTCTCTTCAGTTCAGTGGTTCAATGCAGAGGAGAAGAATTAAAATTGTTATAATAAAGACAGGGATTGCCTGCTACTTGTGATGTTTGATACGGCATGAGGTTTTCTCCATTTTTTGTGAACATACCTCATTTCGTTTGGAGTGCTGCCTGTCATTCACTGTAGATGGATTTATTTGACTTGCTGACAAATCAGTGTTTGTTTATGAATATCTTTTGTTGTTTTCCTGTAAAAATCTATGTGGCATTTTACCCCTGTGAACATTTGGCTAGCCAGCATCAGCTTGGAATGCCAGCTAGAGCTTCATAGCTTTACTGGATGAGCTGAATTCTTGTTCGATCTCTGTCTTTGTCATACTCTTTTTAGGGCTTGTGTTCCTTTTTGTTCAGATTTTAAAAGAAATTGAAGCATCTTCTCCTCCATGTGTACATCTGTATATCTTCCTCATTGGAATGTGACTGATTTCTTTGTTGTTTTTTGTAAATACAGACTCTTTAGTGCAAAGAATTGTTACGCAGAAATAATTTGAAAAAGGAAAACATAGTTGAAACCAAGAACATCAGTGTCACATTTGCATGTGCTATAACATTCTTATCTTCTCATGGATCCATCACCTTTTTAAAAAAAATTCTAGCGCTTCAGATGCTTTACAGTGAAATATGGCAAGTGCGGTAATCTATTGAGAGCCAGATTTCAGAGTTCAGGTCATGTATTCAGTGGGAGCTGCTGGTTGCTGAGTACTTTTGCAGATCTAGCCCTGAGGTCTTATAGGGGCTGATCCAAAACCCACTGAAGTCCATGGGAGACTTTCCACTGATTTTAGAGGGCCTTTGAATCAGGCTCCTAAAGAATCAGAATTGTGGTGTTATAGGATCAGATCCTATGATAGTGGGTGCGTAGAAAACTTTTAAGATTGGTGCTAACACCACAGCAGGTGGAGATATTCTCTAATTGTGTTTATTGTACATAACAGGTGTCCCTGACTGAAGATTTGATGTTCACATTTAACAGAAAATTATGTACAGTAACTCCTCACTTAAAGTCGTCCTGGTTAACGTTGTTTTGTTGCTGATCAGTTAGGGAACATGCTCGTTTAAAGTTGTGCAGTGCTCCCTTACAATGTTGTTTGGCAGCCGCCTGCTTTGTCCACTGCTTGCAGGAAGAGCAGCCCATTGCAGCTAGCTGTTGGGGGCTTGGAACCAGGGTGGACCGGCAGCACCCTATCAGCTCCCTGCTCCCCTAAGTTCCCTGTGCAGCAGCCACCCATCAGGCTATCAATTGCCGGCAGTTCAGCTGTCCCTCCCCCCACTGCCATGTGCTGCTCCTGCCCTCTGCCTTGGAGCTGCTCTCCAGAACCTCCTACTTGCTGTGTGGGTGGGGGAAGAGGGCTAATGTCAGGGTGTCCCCCTCCCTCTTGCTCCTGCACCCCGCTTACACCATCTCCATAGAGCAGGGATACACACGACAGAGCTCAGGACGAAGGGAGCTTCCTGGCAGCAGCTGTGGTCTCAGCTTGCTGATTAACTTAACAAGGCAGTGTACTTAAGAGTGGGTCAGTGTACTTAAAGGGGAAATGCGAATCTCTCACACGCACACACACAGTCTCTCTGTCTCCCATGCTGTCTCCCCTCCCTCCGTTCCTGCTGCCTTGTAGAGTGTGAGGCTACATTAACAACGAGTTAACCCTTGAGGGCTCAGCGAATTGCTAGTTCATCATTTAGCAGAAAGGCGTTCCCTGGGAAATATATATATATATATATATATATATATATATATAGTCTTTTGTCAGGCAAAAAAAAAAAATTCCCTGGAGCCTGACCCCTCTATTTACATTAATTCTTATGGGGAAATTGGATTCACTTAACATTGTTTCGCTTAAAGTCTCATTTTTCAGGAATATAACTACAACGTTAAGTGAGGAGTTACTGTAATAGGATTTAAATACTTGTAGATACTTGGAGAAGAAAAGAAGAAAAAAATATTAAATTAGATCTTTTTTATTTTTACAGGCCGAAACAAGAACATGAACCTGAGTGGCCGGCCTTACCGACATATTGGTGTGCTTGGAACATCCAAACTGTACATGATACGGAATCAAATATTTACTTTTACCCCTCAGGTGAGCATGTTAAACTAATAGGAAAACTTCCATGGACCTAATATCTAGTGATTCTCTTTGTGACTCCACTCTAGGTCCAGCAGGACTGATAAAGCGGCTGTACTTTGCTTTGCTCTTTTATAGAAGTTGGATGCCAGCCAAATAGTAATGCCGATACAGCCCTTTCTGTCTCTAAGCAGAGCCCAGCTCCTATAGGCTTATGATCCAGTGAAGAGCACACTAGATCAATAGTACAAAATCACTGCCCTCACCACAATTCTGGCTGCTAAAAAAAAAAAAAAAAAAAAAAAGGAATGGGAGAGAGAGAAATAGTTTATCTGAAGAGCTGATCACTTAATAAATCTTTCTACTAATTACTTCAGTTGAAAGTGTAGTTCCAGTTTATCATGTCAAGAATTATAAACCTCCAGGAGCATGGAATCTGATCTGTGCATTATATCCTCACCATGGCCAGCAGTGCTACAGAAAGGAAATCTATTCTTTCTGTTTTCTCTTAAAAGTCCTTCTGAATATATGTTTGGAAGAAAAATCCTGTATTTTAGAAGAAATGGTCCTTTTTGTCCATTTAATAAAATATTCCATATTTCTAAGTACAGCCTTATTATAGATTGCTGTAATTCATCCCTGGAAAATTGTGCTTGCCCCAGAGCTCATAATGAGAGTCCTGAGAGGATATAAAATTTGGATCTGCATCCATCCACGATCTGCAAAAATGGTCTGTGAATAATCACATCCGCAGATATAAAGCGGATAACCGTGGATTTGCAGTGCTCTACTCATAATTTCTTTTTCATGGACAAATGAAATATCATTTCTTTCATTATCACCAGTCTGTATGGTAAAGGATAGGAAAGTAGATTTTATACTTGGGCTAGTAAATTTTCATTGTAGTACCATGCAAGGCCAGGTTAATTAGAGCTGTTTCCTTTTCAGCCTAGCAATGTCTGTAGGGCTTTTATAAATGACTTAAGGAATGAAAATGAAAAAAGAAAACTGAAAGAATACAAGCACTGGTAAAAACTTAACGTATATGTTTTCTGCTCTCCAGTTTACTGATCAGCACCACTTCTACCTGGCTCTAGACAATCGGATGATTGTGGAGATGCTCAAAACAGAGCTGGCTTACCTCACCTCTTGCTGGAGGATGACTGGAAGACCAACCCTCACTTTTCCCATCACCCACACCATGCTCAGTAAATTTGATTTTGTCTCTGAGACTATCCCAGGCATAGATGATTATTGTGGAGGAGTAGGAGGGTGAATTTGAGAACAGGAAGATTGCATGTCTATCATTATTTTCTCTGAATTTTAAATGTTAAGAACACAGGTTTGACTTCTTCAGGCTTGTGCCATATTTGAATGGCGACATGATGATTTATAAGGAATTATAAGGGTTTTTTACCCCTCCTCTCTATCCTTGCGTCTCCCCACTGTACCTGTCCTGTTTCTGTCTAAGGAACACTTAATAGAAATTCTATTTGAAACTTGTTATCAATGCTTTTGAATAAGTTAGAGTGGTGTGCTGCCTTTATGTGGCCTGTGTCTTGAACCTATGCCTAGTTTTCATTGAAGAGGACAGCTAGTCAGTCTACTTGCTGGCCATATTTACCCTTTAATAAAATGTTCCTAAACACTAAAACTAGTCCCCACATAAGCTAAGGACTCAGTCACACACAGCTGTGTAAACACAATTGGGATCCTAATCAGTGACTCGATATCCATTTTAAAATCAAAACTGTTTTGGTTACTTACAAGAAAACTGATCATGTTAAAATGGTCAAGTGATTTAAAATATTAAATAGGCATTTGTTCCCAAACTAAATAAAACTTTCATGTTTCTTTCTAGTTGATGATGGCTCTGACATTGATCCAGTAGTGCTTGCAACCATAAGAAAATTAGAGGATGGGTATTTTGGAGGGGCAAGGTAATGTCACTGTCCAAAAGCAATTATTCTACTGTTTCTTTGAAGTAAGTCCCATTTAACACCTCCCCCCCCCCCATTTTGAAGATCTGAGTGGTTGATAGGCCTTGTGCTAGCCCTTTCCATAGGGGTGAATTTCAATCTGAATTGTTACATGGGAATTAGTCACTATTTGGATCTACAAATAACAGCAATGTAAAGTTCTTAGCAGAACTCAGGCCTACAGATCTAACATCCATCATTTTTATTAACAGATTGTTCTTTTGAGAAGGCTTGAAATTAAATCTTAATTAAGCATCAATATTGGATGTTGGGGATTTGTGGGTTTTCAGAAACATGGTATAAAAAACAATTATCTTCATTAAAATACTTATCACATTTTTGAAATTAAAGGTGCATTATATAGGTGTATGTATGAATATGTGTGTACACTTCTCCCCCCCCCTTCCCATTAGGTTATAAATAAAAATAATGTTATATGATGCTTATTTGTTTACTATTTCCACACTAGTTTTCTACTAAACTTCCAACTATTGGCATCTCTCTGAGCCTTAAATCAGCTTTACATCCTACCTGCGTCTTTTAATTTTTGTCAGAGGAGGCTGAACCCATGGTCTCAGTGGTGCTGAATCCTTTTCCATTAAACAAGTAGCATTCTATGGGAATTAGTTCCTGCTCCAAAAAGATAAAATTCTCTCTCTTACTATATGTAGGTACAGCTCCTTGCACAATGGGGCTGTGACCTTATTTGGGCCTCTAGGAACTAGTATAATACAAATAAATAATAATAGCTACAACAGCATCCACCAGATCTGTGATTATTTACTGGGCACATTTATTGTTTTGTTTCTTTCCTGGTACCAATTATTGCCTAATTACCAAATGTGGATGCGACAGTGGACCTGGTTGGATTTTGAAGGGGTTTCCAGTGTTGTCTAACGAAGCAAAATCCAATATAAAGATGTTAATTCTTTCTTACATGCTTTCATGTTTGCAGGGTAAAGCTAGGCAAACTGTCAGATTTTCTTACCACCTCGTTCTACACACATCTGAGCTTCCTAGATCCAGACTGTGACGGAAAGCTATTTGATGATTCTAATGATGGCTGTGATAGTCCTGAAAGTGGATATGAATTAGAAGGCTATCCAGATGATTTCTGTGACAAAGGTAACAATCTTTAACTTGGAAGTATTGTGTGTCCTGTTGTTATAATTAACTCCTAAGTTTACTATAATACCTAATTTAGAGGAGAGAAAAAAGATCTTTATTTTCACTGTTGACTTTATGTGTATTTGACAGTTGATGGTCAGTTGCTCTGTGTCTCCGGCACTAGTACAGTGACAATACTCATGTATTTCTTTGGGAGGGAAGTTCATGTGCAAGTTCTTCCCCAGCCCTCATAAGAGGGTGTTTACCAGTAATAGCAGCAGCAAAACTGACAGTGAACTTAGGTATGTGCATGAACATGTGTCGTAGCGTTGCTCTATGGCCCAGCCAAAAGACCCTTCTAAACATGAGCTGGAGAACCACCTCCCCTGCTTTTGTTTTGTTTTGTTTTTGCTTTTAAGGAAAAAATCCAGGAAATACTACTTAAAAGGAGAAACCTATTAGAAACACAGGATTTTTTTTTCCAAGTTCAATTAAAAAAAAAATCCAGTTGAAAGTGTCCCTTCGCTATGTAGTCTCTCGTCTTTTTTGCCTTTCTGTTATTTTTCAGTGGAAAAAAGATAATTGTGCCTCTAAAAGGAAGCACATGTAAATATTTCCAGTCACTTCTTTGAATAAGCCTTTTCTATCTGTCTCTCTCTCCAGAAAGCCAAGATGAGCTGGACCAGTATATAAACGATATGCTGCAAAGCACAGCGCTTAAGTGCTACCTGCCTCCAACTTCAAAGAATGCTAATCAACCTCATGTGTTCAGTGCTGTTCACTCCATGCGAGAGATACTGTTAATAATGGCCAAGGCAAAGGGTTTGGATGTTCCATGTATGTTTTCTCTGATTTTTAATTCTTACTGGATGATAAATATGATAAATGTAAATAACAGAATTTGATGATTGATGACACAAGTAAATTGCAGTTGCTAGAAAGTAACAAAGTAGTGTGTTACTCTGTTTTCAGTGTGATTGCTTCATTATTCCCACAAGTATCAGGGGGTAACCGTGTTAGTCTGTATCCACAAAAACAACAAGGAGTCCGGTGGCACCTTAAAGACTAACATGTATTTGGACATAAGCTTTCATGGGTAAAAACCTCACTTCTTCAGATGCATGGATAAATATTACAGATGCAGGTGTAAATATACTGACACATGATGAGAAGGGAGTTACCTGACAAGTGGAGAACCAGTGTTGACAGGGCCAATTCGATCAGGATGGATGTAGTCTGCTCCCAATAAGAGATGAGGAGGGGTCAATTCCAGGAGAGGCAAAGCTGCTTTTGTAATGAGTCAGCCACTCCCAGTCCCTATTCAAGCCCAAATTAATGGTGGTAAATTTGCAAATGAATTTTAGTTCTGCTGTTTCTCTTTGAAGTCTGTTTCTGAAGCTTTTTTATTCAAGTATAGCTACTTTTAAATCTGTTACAGAATGTCCAGGAAGATTGAAGTGTTCTCCTACTGGCTTTTGTATGTTACCATTCCTGATGTCCGATTTGTGTCCATTTATTGTTTTACGTAGGGACTGTCTGGTTTGGCCAATGTACGTGGCAGAGGGGCTTTGCTGGCACATGATGGCATATATATAACGTTAGTAGACGTGCAGGTGAATGAGCCTCTGATGGTGTCGCTAGAGTAGATATGGGGACAGAGTAAGCAACAAGGTTTGCTACAGGGATTGGTTCCTGGGTTAGTGTTTCTGTGGAGTGGTGTGTAGTTGCTGGTGAGTACTTGCTTCAGGTTGGGGGGCTGTCTGTAAGCGAGGACTGGCCTGCCTCCCAAGGTCTGGGAGAGTGAGGGATCATTTTCCAGGATAGGTTGTAGATCGTTGAAAATGTGCTGGAGAGGTTTTAGCTGGGGGCTGTACGTGATGGCCAGTGGTGTTCTGTTATTTTCCTTGTTGGGCCTGTCCCGTAGTAGGTGATTTCTGGGTACCCATCTCCCTCTGTCAATCTGTTACCTCGCTTCCCCAGGTGGGTATTGTAGTTTTAAGAATGCTTGATAAAGATCTTATAGGTGTTTGTCTCTGTCTGAGGGATTGGAGCAAATGTGGTTGTATCTTAGGGCTTGGCTGTAGACAATGGATCATGTGATGTATCCTGGATGGAAGCTGGAGGCATGTAGGTCAGTAGGTTCCTGGTATAGGGTGGTGTTTATGTGACCATCACTTATTTGCACTGTAGTGTCCAGGAAGTGGATCTCTTGTGTGGACTGGTCCAGGCTGAGGATGATGGTGGGATGGAAATTGTTGAAATCATGGTGGAATTCCTCAAGGGCTTCTTTTCCATTGGCCCAGATGATGAAGATGTCATCAATGTAGCGCAAGTAGAGTAGGGGCATTAGGGGACAAGAGCTGAGGAAGCGTTGTTCTAAGTCAGCCATAAAAATGTTGGCATGCTGTGGGGCCATGTGGGTACCCATAGCAGTCCCACTGACTTACTCCCACAGTCCTATGTCATTTCATGGTAACTGCAATTAACATGCCACAGAACTTAAACATTTAATCCAAATGACAATATGAAATCTGTTGCAACTAGACCGATTTATTTTGTACTCATATTTGCAGGTGTTGTTTTTGAGTGGAACTCCAGTTACAAAAAACAGATAAAGACATGGGAAGTGGGATACCACAATGTGATTGGATGTATTGTGGTTTTTTACGTTTGTGATATTTTAAAATGGACTGAACACTTTTGTTTTTAGTAAGGACATTGGGAAATGAAACATCTTTAACACTAGAAATTGCCAGTTGATCTACATAAACTCCAGAATTACAAGAATAAATAGAAAAAAGGACTGGATTATAAACAATAATGGATAGATTGAAGGGCTATTAGATAATTTACCAGCTAAACGCATCTGTAAATAGACGTGTAACATATATGGAAATCCAGTATCCGTTGAAATTAATGGAAAGACTCCACTGGATCTTGGATCAGGCCCTATATAAATAATATATATTAATATTGTACAAACCTGTTATCCTTATCCCCCATCCTTCACAAATAGCCTGTCCTGGGGCTATAATAAAAACAATGTGAAATTAACCAGGTGTTTGTCCAATCACTTTGCTTCTGTTATCCCACTCTCTTTGTTTTCACCTGTCTTTTGTCATTTTAGGTCCCAATCAAGGAAAGCACATCCTTAACTTTAAGCATATGAGTTGTGTTTCTTGCCTTAGTTGGACTATTCTTGTTCTTAAGGTTTATCAGACACTTAAGTGTTGTGCTAGATTGCATCATTAGACTGTAAGATTTTTGGCACATAGACTGTCTTTTACTCGGTGTTGGTAAAGAATCTAGCACAATGGGGCACCGACTTTGCTTCAGCCTTTGGGCTCTACTATATGATAAATCACATTGGATCAGTCTCTATTTAAGGAGATAAGATAAAAACCTGAGAGTGAAGCTTGGTATATAAGTACCATGTCCCAGACAGCATGGCTCTTGCATTCTGATTGCTAGAGGTGTTTCTAACATTTTTACTCAGTATTATTCTTTTACCCAATGTTGCGTTTCCTTTGCATGTTATTTTAGATTGTTTTGCTTTTCAGGTGTTTCTATGTCTCTGCCAACTAAAGTTTTGAACACTCACCGGAAATCTCTGAATCTCGTTGATTCTCCACATCCTCTTGAAGTGAAGGTGAGCTAGTGGAATGGTTATACAGCAAGTCCTGGAAGATTGTATTTGGAATGAATTTTTGGCCATTAAAGGGGTTTTTGTTTGGAAATTATAGTTAATTGTATGTTATTGAATGAAATGCTTCCTTTAACATTAGCAAAACACTGTAAAATAACTTGTACTTATCTTTTAGAGGCAAATCCTGCCCCACCCTCTTCATAGCCATGTAGGGATGATAGGCCGCGAGACCAGAGCAATGGAGGGACAGCATACTGGGAACTTAGTGCAGTCTGCACTCCCCATCCACCATTGAGCTGTTCTCCAAGGAGTTCAATTCACAGCAGTGTGTGAGGAGGAGGATTTGTGAAAGGACAGTGCATGGCTGGTGGCTATGTGGTTTTACCAGCCAAACGCCACCAGGATGGAGATATAGCTCCAACAGAGGCTACTGCAGTCATAAGTGTGCACTGTCAGCTGCAAAATGTTACATATCCCGAAAGGATGGGATTCCACCACTGGCAGGATTTCTCTATTCAAAGGCCACTATTAGCTTATGCACATGAAAAAAGGATATGGTCCTGAGCACATTAGTCATGCAACGCCCGACAGTTTATTAAACAGAATCACTTCTTTGGCCAAAAATCTTTCTCGCATTATAATATCTCTGCTGACTCAGTGGACCAAAAATATTTGTGACCATAGAGGGAATGTTCCATACTAGCTGCTATATTTTCTGGGATTAATCACCATCTTCACTGTAGCTTGATGCAAACTGCATGGTGTATCTAAATTTCAGTTAAGGAATTGCATTACTTTGCATTATTATGTCTTCTCCAGTGAGTAGCCAGAGCTAATGAGTTAGTGTTCCATCTACTTATTCTTTCATACTTTTGTTGGTGTTTTTTTGTTTTTGTTTTTTTAAATCTCTTCTGTCTTTGATGATCAGGATCCTGAAGCTGTTTTGCACTTGCCCAAAGATGATCATGGTGAATTGGATTGTGAGAAGTTAGTTGAACAGCTGAAGGAGTGTCCAACTCTACATGATCAAGCAGATATATTATATGTCTTGTATATAATAAAGTAAGTTATCAAGGGTTTTCTGAATTGTCTCTTCAGCTTGTCTGGCAGTTCCATCACAGGTTCCCCAAACAAAAGCGTAGATACTGTAAACATTTGTCTACTTTAATAATTTGTTTTTATAGGGATATTTACAAGTACCATAAGTACACCTAATGCATATAGGTACAGATTTTAGGTGAGACAGGTAAGAACACAAGGACTTTAATGAGGAATTGTTTAGCATAAAATATGCAGTGGCACTTGAGGCCTGGAACAAAGCTCACTGGAATCAAATACGTAAGTCTTCTATATTCGCAAAATACAGTACATGATACAATATTATTGTGCACCAATAAGTTCACAAGAAGTTGGAGTAGAATTTTTATACACAGGTAGGTAGGCATGTGGACATTTGGTGCAGAATTGTTTCGCTGTGTTATTTTTCAGTGTGTATATATAAGAGTATTGCTTGTCTGGATAGAGTACAAATGTAGTTTTTAATGAATTTTAATTTGTTTCTTGCATGTTAAAGTGACCCGTTGGCTAAAATCCAACAATCCTCAAAACACTCTTGGGAATGTCTAACTGGAGCTGCTAAACATAGTAAAATAGTTCAGTGAATAAACAGGGTTGATGAGAACAGAACACAAATTTAACCCAACAGCAGTCTTGTAAGAGTGTATTTGCTAACACATACTAATTCATTTATTTATTTTTTTTATGTTGAAGAAACACTACAGGACATTGGCAGAGAGTTAGCTTAAGGTCTGGGACACTCACCCACTGCTGGGTTTTCTTAATAACACACATGGTCTTTCGTTTGCTTCTGTGTTTAGCTTCTCACAGCAGGGCCTTTATAGCCTCTGGGATCTTTCTGAGCATATGTGTAGCAGCCTCATTTTTCTCCCTTGCCCTTTATATCAACCCACCACATTTTCACTGTGTTGGGCCAATGTCACAGCAACATCAACTTTCCAAAGGCAAGCCCCCTTTGATGCACTGCTTCCCATCAAAATTAGGTGGGGCGGCACTGTGGTAATATTATGAAGCATAGTCAACAGGGAGCCAAGTTCTTCACCATCATGACACCCTTGGAAGGAGTTAAGAACACAGGAGATGAACAAACAGTTTATCTGAACCTCTTCTTCATGCCCCTTCCAGAAGTTTAGAAATATGAAAGATGTAGTTTCCCAAGAATAATGTCACTATCATTTCATTTGTATAATCTCCAGGAGTTTTCTCCAGAGTGTTTGGATTCCTATGACCTATTGCTAGAGTGCAGAATTCTCAAACCCCAAACATAGTGGCAAAAATACTCACTGCCTCTTTCAACACCTTCACCATAACGACAGCACCAGTATTAACACACCACCTTCCGTTGATGCCCAGAAGATGTCAAATCTAATAGGGTATAGTGTGGAAGTTTGATTAACAACTTGAAAAAAGACAACATGAAAAAATCGATGAGAAACCCTGGACACGCTGAAGAAACTAATGAAATCTTCAGCACTGTTGGTGAAGGCTGCTGTTATATGGCTTTGTCCTGCAAGGTGCTGAGCACTTTGGTCCTGATCCAACAGAGTGTCTAAACATATCCTTAACTTAAAGCATGAGAGCAGTTCTGTTGACTTCAGCGAGACTACTCACATGCTTAACTTTAAGCAAGAATGTAAGTGTGGCAAAGAGATTTATGTGCCCAAATCCTCTTAACTTCTAATAGATACCTAATTGCCCTCTATGCTTGTAAATTCCTTCCCAAGTGATCTATTGGATTAGGACCAGACTGCTTGGCACCTTGCAGGATCATAGGGGAGTTCAGTATCCTGGTTTCACCATCTGTCATATCTCTGCATGGATGGTCTTTAGAAATCTGCATTCTTTGCTTCTGGGCACCAAAGTTGTCATTTCTGCTTTTTCTTCCGGCAGAGGCCCAGATTGGGATACAGAGCTGAATGGACAGTATGGAGTCACCGTTCATTGTCTGCTCAATGAGCTCTACAGCAAGGCAGGCCTGAACCAAGAGTGGGGGTTAATTCGGTACATCTCTGGCATACTCAAAAAGAGAGTGGAAGTTCTGGCTGAGGTATAACAAACACAAGTGTTGCCAATTTATTCAGTTTCCTTCCTGTATGCCCCAGAAACAGATATTCTCAAATAGTTTTGTCTATTAACACTCAAAACACAAATTCCAATGTGGCCTATGTTTACCCCGTTCTAGTTTTACCTTCCATCAAGTGTGTTAAAGCAAACAGAATGCTGTAGTATATTTTAGTGCAACAATGAAGGCTTAGTAACATGAAACCTTACAATAAAACTCTGCCTTTGAACTTCTCTGAGAAAGGTAAAATCTACGTGAGGTTGCCTGGTTATTTGGAGAATTGAGGATTGTAGATTAGTGAAGTGAGACTAGAAAGATTCTGCAGTACTGGAGAAGGTTAGATGAAGTTTTTTTTTTTGTTTTGTTTTGTTTTTTAAAGGTGTCTTGATTATAATAATTATTTATTTGTGTTACCGTAGTGCCTTGGAACCCCAGTCATAGAGTTTAAAGCGAGAAGGGACCACCAGATCAACTAGTCTGACCTTCTGTACATCACAGGCCATCAGTACCCATGCACTAAACCCAACAGTCAAAATTAGGCCGAAGTATTACAGCCCACAGGAGACTAGACTGTTATGTGCCAAAGGCAGAGAATAAGAGGGAGAAAGGTGCACCAGTGCCCAAGATCCCTGTAATGGCAGGGAAATCATAGGCCAGTACAAAAAGATGGTCCCTTTCCCAAAGAGCTTACAGTCTAAAGTCTAAGTATATTGAAATATACAGGAATGACAAAACATCTGGAACTATTTAAGGAAAATAGCAGAAGTCCATTCCCTACACATTGGGCTTCTCTGCATGTACAGCCTGCTGTCGCGCTTTAGTGAAGAAGCTACTATGCTGATGGGAGAGCATCTTCCAGCTGGCATAGTTAATCCCCCTCCATGAGAGACGGTAGCTATGTCTACTCTGGGGGATAGGTCAGTATAACTATGTTGCTCAGGGTGTAGATTTTTCACAAACCCTGAGCGACATAGTTATACTGATGTAAGTTTTTGTAATGTAAACCTGGCCATTGATTTCATCCTGATCATTAAAAATTATTTCCTTTCAGCTCTCATAAATAAGTCTCCAATTGCCTTGCTTATACTTAGTTACAGTAAGTGCCTGAGATTTGCGTATTGCTATCATACCGAGCATTTTTCTGCTTGCTTTTTATCCTGTGTAATGGTATTGCAGCGCTTTGACCATCACACACACACACAGGCTACAGTGAGCAATTTGCTGTAGCTGCACTGCACCATTTCCCTAAGTGTGAAGCATGTTCTTTTCCTGTCTTCCCAGAGGGGCCATGAAGGGCTAGCTAGGCATGGCAACATTGAAAAATTTATAAATAAGGATGTTAGGACTCTGACAATGGAGTGCAGGGGAGGATGACAGCAGGTGTGATTAGTTCTCAGGAGGGTTGGGAAACACTGCTCTGCTCTCAATGGGCTTTGATTCAGGGCCTTGTATCTGTTAAACTAAACACCAGTCTTACCTTTGCAACATAAAGAAGGTAACATACAGCAGGACTGTGGGGCAGTACCTATTTGGAAATAAATTGAAGTGTGTAAACTGACTATAGGACAGTATATTCCATACAGATAATCTTTTTTTTTTTTTGAAGGGATACAATTGTTCAGAGGCTGTCTAGCTATAATACACACATTCTGTCTCCCACACATACAAGAAAACTTCAGTGGTGTGTATCTTTATCTATTTTATCTTGTAAATAACAAAGTAGTAATAATATAGGAAGAGTTAGAATACTCCATAGGCCATGTCATATCTCTGTTGGCTTCAGTGGACCTATGACAATTACTTTAATCTACTTTAATGTACATTTAATCTACAATAGCTGAGGATCTGCCTCTGAACTATACATTTAGTAGCAGATGCAAATACACTGAGGAATTACAGAAGAAATGCTTTTTTTCTTAAATTAAAAAAAAATCATTGTTGCCATATAACTTAACAGAGTGGGCTCTCTTGCTTTCTGTATTGTACTGTAATAGGCATGCACAGACCTTCTGTCACACCACAAGCAGCTTACAGTGGGCCTGCCACCTGAGCCACGTGAAAAAACTATTACCGCGTAAGTGTTAGCTCTGTCTTAGTCTGGATGTCTTGTATTTCAGAGTTCCTACTGCTGATACAGTGTTTCCAAATTATTAACTATTATTTTCAGAAGGAATCACGGGTCCATTAGCTGGAAGGTCTATAAAGCAAAATTGTTTTGGTGCATTTTAAGTTAGACACTTCAGATTAAAACCTCTAAATCCAAACAGTTGACACATGTAGAAACTAACAAGCATCATAGGTAGTCCTAACTGTCTGGTTCACTTTCCTTAGCCCTCTGCCACCTGAAGAGTTGTCAGCACTTATTTATGAAGCCAGTGGACAAGACATCAGTATTGCAGTCCTTACCCAGGTATAAAACACGTGGAAGGAATGGGGTTTTTTACATGCTGTACCTTCTGTTTCTTGTGTTGTCTGGAACTGGCAAGAGTTATAATGAATGCCCCTGAATAGATACCCTTTGTTCATTTGCTCATGCCAGGAGATGGTGGTGTATTTGGCGATGTACGTCAGGTCACAGCCCAGCCTTTTTGCAGAGATGCTCAGACTCCGCATTGGACTAATAATTCAGGTGATGGCTACTGAGCTGGTTCGCAGTTTGAACTGTTCAGGTAAGACCAACTGTACTATAATAACTGTGGTAAAAAAATATCTCACCTCTTCCCTCCCCCCGCCCCCCAATGGTCAACATTTCAGTTACATAAGACAAGACAAATAATTTGCTTATTTTTAACATAGCCCTATTCTTAAAATATCTGTATCAAAATTCTCCCTTCAATAAACACCGTAAAGAAACATTGGGGGGGTCCTTTAAAAATCGTAATACAATCATTCTTTTTTTAAAGCAGACTCTCGATTTTGTGTGTGTGTAGTTTTAGCTTTTATTTCCCCAGGAAAGCTCAGCTTAAATACAATCTGTTTTAAATTAAATCCTTTATCCAACATACACAGTTAGTTACAAACTTCAAAAATAATCTGCATTCCTGGCATCCTTTTGACATAAAGAAATACCCACAGTCCTTTTAAAAAGTTTCCTAGCCATTTAGACTATGTGTCCATTGTCCCGCAGTACGGACTATGGGGATGTGAATTGCAGCGCACACTAGCGTGCTATGCAGTAACTCCCCAATGTGGATGGTGCGGGCACGAACTAAAAGGTCCCTAGTGTGTGTTAACTTAGTACTGTTTAATGAGGGCTACGTTAACATGAACTAGATATCTTTTAGTTCATGCCTACAGTGTCCACGTGGGGGGTAGGGGAGATACATTGCAGTGCACTAGTGTGCAGTGCACTAGTGTGCACTGCAGTTCACACACCCCGAAGTCCGAACTGCAGGACTGTGTCGTCAAGCCGTTAGGCTGCCCTGACTAACTCACACTGAGGCCTGGTTTACAACTAAAACTCAGGTTGACCAATCAAAATTTAATGCACTGTGCTAATTAGTTAGGCCAGTCTAACCCCACAGTAGACACCACAGTGTCACCACAGAAGAATTCTTCCATTGACCTGGCTACCACATCTTAAGGGGGTAGATCTGTTACTTTCTGTAGCTGTAATAAGTGTCTACCCTACAGCACTACAGTGATGTAGCTGTAGCACTTGTAATGTAAACACACCCTGACTTTCAATGAGATTTAGGCTGTAGTGTAGACACAGGCAATGTCAGCAAAATTTGTGTCACGGAGGGCTGTGAATATTCCACTCCTCTGAGCGACATAAGTTACACCAACATAAGCGCCTGTGTGGACAGTGCTATGTCGTCACTCACAGAGGTGGGTTTTTAATGCCGACGGGAAAACTCTCTCCCATTGGCATAGAGCATCTTCACCACACAGGCTGAAGTGGTGCAGCTCTGCTGGTACAGGTGTGCCATTGCAGCACTGTATGTATAGACCAGGGGTCGGCAACCTGCAGCACACGTGCCAGAGGCGGCATGCCAGCCGATTTTTACTGGCACGCTGCTGCCAGCCGGGGTCCCGGCCGCCGGCCCCACTCAACCCGCTGCGGGCCTGGGTGAATGGAACCCCTGGCCAGCAACGGGCTGAGCAGGGCCGGTGGCCAGGACCCCGGCTGGCAGGAGCTGGCGGACGGAACCCCGGACCAGCAGTGGGCTGAGCAGCTCAGCCTGCTGCCGGTCTGGGGTTCTGTCCGCTGGCCCTGCTCAGCCCACTGCCTGCCTGGGTGAACCCCGGCTGGCAGGAGCCGGCAGACGGAACCCCAGACCGTTGGTGGGCTGAGCCACTCAGCCCACTGCTGGTCTGGGGTTCCAGCTGCCGGCCCCTTGCCAGCCGGGGTCCCAGCCATCGGCCCCGCTCAGCCTGGTGCCGGCCTGGGATACCAGCCACCGGCCCCGCTCACCTCGCTGCAGCTCTGGGGTTCCAACCGCCTGGCCCCCTGCCAGCCAGGGTCCTGGCCGCGGGCCCCACTCAGCCTGCTGCCAGTCTGGGGCCCCTGTAAATGTAAAATTTATTACTGGCACGCGAAACCTTAAATTAATGAAGACTTGGCACGCCACTTCTCAAAGGTTGCGGACCCGTGGTATAGACATAGCTTTAGATGCTTTTGGAATTTCTACTTGAAGTGACTTTATATCAATTACAAACTTTGAGGCATTCAGCCTTCCCCTAGCTCCCCCTTCTCCCGCCCCCGCAGTCTTAAATATGTTTGGCTGTTGTAGGGTTAGTATCTAAATTTCTGAATATTGACATATTTGCTCTTTAATTTTATTTCCCTGACCTCCCAAAGGGGATATGTAAGACCTATTCTGTGATGTTACTCATATCCTACTGCAAATGGGAATTAAATAAATGAGCTGCACACTGCATAGCTAATACAGCCTTGAAGTTCGTCACAGTAGGAGACAGTGAAGCTGAAGGGAAATCCATGAACAATTGAAGGACTTGCTGAACAGTAAAATCTAAAGTTGTTATAGTCCTGTGTAGCAGTAGCAGCAATTGTCAGAAGTAATAAGAGTTAATTGGTACCAAATCATAGTCAAATCTTGATGCTGATACTGAGTGGACATGGGGTCCACCCAGATTTCTGTGTCCTAGATGGTCTCAGTGTCTGTGGCACACTAAGTGAATCCTGTGTGAGAAGCTTCCAGTCAGCAGCAGCTGGTAGACTTCCCAGTTTTTCCGTCTCCTGGGCATGAAGTCAGAGACTTTGCCACCCTCCCTAGCAAACTGGAGCACACTGATTTAAAAAAAAATATTACCGCTTGTGACCCAGTATTATACTTAGCCAGTATTTGGGAACTTTGGGTTATTTCCATTAGGAGGAGCAACTGATGATGGAGTTATTAATTTTTTTTTTATGTAATCCTGTTTGTTTACAAAAAAACAAAGTCCTGTTTCCCAGAACACAATAAGAATGGAAAATCAGGGGATAGTTTCTTTGCTCAAGGTTCCAACCAGCCAGCACTCTGCCCAACAGCTTTCTCTCACTTAACTTTTTCTTGGGTTCATGCTACGAATGCTTCTCTGACCATCTCTGGGGCTTCCTTGCTGCCTTCTCTGACTGCTTCCATGGTGTTTCTCCTGCTTCTGTCTCTTACACAGACAGCTCCATCAATAATAAAAATATCCAGCTCTCTGCATTTGCAATCATTCCTCAGGAAAATTCCTCTGTCCGCATAGTTCAGATTCCTGACCAGCAGCCTTGCATGTGGCCTGTGTTTTGGGTGGTGTCTCCTATTGTTTCAGCTATTTTCTTTCATAAAGGAGCTTTAACTGTTTCTTACATCTATCCTGATGAAGGGTAGCTGTTATACCCACTAGCTTCTATGAGGTTTCGCGCAAACCTTAGTACAAATAATAATTAGGGTTCCTTTTATGAAGATTACCTCTTCAGGGTTTGTCAACTACTTTTTGCTTTTAAAAAAAAAAATAAAAGCAAGCATTAATAACAGACTATAACTAGGAATTAACCCTGTTTTCCTAGAAAAACTATAGTATGAATGACCTAGTATAGTATTTGTTCACTAGGTGAAGAAGCCTCAGAAAGCTTAATGAATCTAAGCCCCTTTGATATGAAAAATCTCCTGCACCATATTTTGAGTGGGAAAGAGTTTGGCGTTGAAAGAAGCAGTAAGTTGTCTGTTTGATTGTTTGAATGTATTATAGCTTGTGCATGTATATATTAAGCAAGAGCTTATTTAGATACAGAGTTTATTTTAAGTTTTATAAGCAGCAGTCTCCTCTTTAGAAATGTTTGCTGCAGAGATCCTGATTATCTATGAAACACAAGGGTTTAATATCCAAAAACAAACATACCTGTTATTTTCAGTACCCCAAGTATTATTTTGAACTATAGAATTTTTAATTCAGCAACATTGTAAGACCACTTAATCATTTTTGGACACATCTGTGGAAATATGTGATCTTTCCAGACAGGAGGAATAGGATAAGAATTGTAGTGAGATTGCATCCAGCATTTTTATATGTACCAAGAGTGGTCTGTTTATAACCTATCTTGCCCCTCAACGTGTGCCCCAGCCAGGTGACATATCTTATCATGGCAGAGATAGTTTCATTGTTATGTCATCTCTTCACTTTTGAATGTAGAGTAATCCTTAAAACGTAAACTGTTGTAGGATTGGGCTTTGGTGTGGTCATAGAGCCCCTGCCATGTTGTTGTACGGGGGACAGATTCATGGTGTCTCAGTGGGAGCTTTGGGAGACATTTTATTAGATTTAGGCATGGAAGGCCAGATTCCCAGCTGGTGTAAATGAATGAACATCTGGAAGTGTGAGCCAGAGCAACCCCTGCCTTACACCCTTTTACAGGGCACAGTATGTGCTCCCCACTCAGTATAGGCCCAGCTGTGCAGGATGTTACAGATGAGGAGGGGAATGGCCCTCTCTCCTCCACATTTTTAGGGTAGGCTAGGGTTGCTGTCAGGACTAGCCAGGATCACACTGAGCATGAGGACTAGGGTTGTGTCTGGTCTCTGTGCAGGGGCACAAAAGTGAGAGACTCCTTCTGCCGTGTACCTACATAAGGCCAGATAGGAAGTTTAGCGTTAGTTGATTTCACTTATGTGCACACAGTTAGATGATAATTAAGGTTGATTATTAAACTTAAAACATAGATGCGGGTCTGAAACTGGGAGCTGGTGAAAATGCTTGTGAATGGCAAATATTTATAGATGCCAGATGCTATAGTGTTTCCATCATTTGTTCTGGGCATGTAATGGACATTGACAGAGCAGAGCTCCGTCTCCTTCCTACCTAACGACCATTTTTGAAGGCTCATCCTTTCACAGGTCTGCAAATCATGTTAAGTAACTGCGCATCAAATTGTTTTAAAATATACGTGAATACAGAAAACATGGTGCACTAAAATTAGGCCATGTCAAGCTCTCAGTGATATGCAGACAGACTTTTAAAATGAGAATGTCTAATGTGACCAGGGTTGAAGGATATTGAGAACAAAAACATCTGGCCTGTCTAAACTTCAAAGGGCATATCAATAGTTCCCAGGAATTCCTGAGTGGCGTTAGAACTGGCTCCTAAATCCATATTTAGGCCAAAATATTTGGAAGGGTTGAGCACTCAGAAAACCCTACCGAAGTCATTGGGAGCTGCAGATTCCCACTAGCTTTGAAAATTGAGCCAAAAATATTTAAATGTCTAAATATGGATTTAGAAGCCTAACTTTAGGCCATTCTGATTTGAAAGTTTGACTTACGCTTTTAATCTTATTGGAAGTAAAGAGGTACCATGGAAAGTGCATAGTCCTAAAATATAAGGTGTTTTTCCTTTAATTTCTACATACAGTTTTAAGTTGTATTCTTATTACTACTTAAACATAGCTTACCTTTAATCTAGAAAACTGCCTTGTTTCTTTCTTTAGTGCGGCCTCTAGATTCCTCTGCCTCCAGCCCAGCAATTTCTATTCATGAAGTGGGGCACACTGGAGCAACTAAAACAGAAAGAAGTGGCATTACTAGACTGAAGAGTGAAATGAAACAGGTGGGAGGATCTCCTTTTCTGTGTGTTCTTTAAGCAGCACAGGATTTATGAAAGTCATTTTTTTTAAACCCAGGAGACACAACTGATTGTTTTTGGTTATATCTGCCCCTTATTACATTCATGGTAAATTCCAAACTTTTCCTATCTGTTTTATTATTTGAAGTAGTAGTGGCTGTTTTTTTTAAAAAAAAAAAGGCATGCGAGGGAGAAGATAAGGAAATCAAATTTTTTCCAAAACATTTTCCTTTTTGGTTTTAATTTAAAATTCTGAAATTAGCTCATTTCAACCAGCTCCTGGCTTGAAGCATTAAGGGCACCTGACTTAGACCAAGTTCCCGTCATTCTTTCTTAGGTAAAGATTCCATTTGCATCAAAGTAAAGATTTGGCTCAAACAATATTCATTCTTGTGTTTTACACCTCTGTTTTTTCTGGCATACAAATCTTTATTGTGACCCATATGTCTCAGGTAAAGAACTCTGTTTACTTTAGCAAATGGTAGGTTGGAAGGCAAACAAAGAGGCATTTTCTTATCTCGGTAGGCAGAGGGATTTGTGAGCTACCTCCCCATTAATGCAGTAACATATGTACGGTATAAATAAGATACCAAGACAGCTGGAGGAGTTTTACTATGCTGATTACTAGACGCAAACATCTTTTCTGGGAACAGCACATTCAATTCTTATTTACTTTGGCATGCAAATGTAATTCTTAAATCAAAACAAGTTTGTCTAATGATTTGGCCGAAATAAATAAGTCCTGATTTAATTTCTCCTGGTGAAAGCTGCTTTTTTTTTTGGTGGGGGGCTGAATTAATACTGAAGAGAGAGCCAAATCAGGTACTGAGTATAGCCTCATCCTGCACTGGGATCTGCAAGCAGGGATCTTTACTCTTCCCCCCTTCCCTCCCCTCCCTCCCCAGTCTCTCCATGCAGATGTAAACATTCACTCAGAAAAGAAATCTTAGATCCATTTTTCATGTGTTTCTGTGTAGGAGGGACAAGAGTCATTATCCAGTGAGACCATTAGGACTCTCTTTTTGCTAATACATTTTCTCATGCAGCAAGTGAGCATTTGGAAAGATAAAACAGTTTAAAAACAAATCTGGTTTGTGTTCTCTATTGTAGGTTATTTTTTTACATTTGTTTAAAATAATTGCATAACTAATTTTTGATTCCAGATGAATAGGAGGTCATCTGCTGATGAAAAGGTGAAATAAATCTATATGTTCATGAGAATGCATGTTTTCCTCCCTCACTACTGAATTATGTATGCTTGTCCTAGAACTAAGGGAACTAAAAGCCTTTTTGTTTGCTCTGAATACAGAACACTTTTTAACATTCAAGTAGTAAATGATTTAATTAATATGGTGCAGTTTTGCCTGTGCTGCTGGTGCTAGTTTGTTGTTGTGAGCAGAATGGCCTATGTTCTGGTCTCTCCAGAGGTCTAGCAATTTATATCATTATACAAATTTAGAGTGTGGATATCAGTCACATGGCAAGTTGTGAATATCTGAGTTAATTTCCTTTCAAATAGAGAACATATTATAATGTCCTGCCTTTTGGAATACCTGACTGGACACTAGATGGCAGCATTATATCGCTCTGCATAGAGATGTAGCACAGTTGCAACTTTCTGTAGACATTTAAAGGTGGGAAAATGTTTCCTGAGATTAGTCACTTTGGAAGGAGAGGTGCCATTTCTGCACAGAAAAGGAGTTGAGTGGCTTCTTTCCCACTGAGGAGAGTTGAATTTTTTCCATTCATGCTGATTCCCAGTAGGTTTCATTGAGCCATCAGGAATATTCAGCCTTTAGTATCAGGGGGAAAAACCTGAATCTTAAAGACATCAATCTGAAGGTGAACATTTTGATTGTTTTGACCTTAGACTGTTTCTATATTGGAGCTGATTTTCAAATGTGCTTAGCACCTCCAGCTCCAATTATTGATTTCGTTGGGTGCTCCATATTTCTGAAAATCAGTCCCATAAGCTGTAAAAGTAATCTGAATCATTATTGTTTAATCAAAAAGAAAGCTATTAAGAATACCCTTAGGTGCTAATCGGCATCTAATCATTTCTCTTGGAAAACTGCCTCACTAGTTTTGCTAAGCATTACCGGCCTGGCTGGCAACTTGCATGATTTGATAGTATGGGATAACTTTCTTTCTAGCACTAATATAAGGTAAGGGATGCTGAAGAGAAAATGTAAGCTTGCAATATCGACCCTGCATTTATGTGGAGGCAGCAGCATTCTTTTTTTTATCTCATTTGGGTTTTTATGTCCTTATGCTGTCTGAGGTAGATTCTGTGGAAAGCTTGTGATAGTATAGTAAGAGATGAATGTAAAACTCTGAAGATCCTTAAACATAAAGGGTCTAATTGTGATTTCATTTGCACTAATGTAAATCAGGAGTAACTTCCGTGATGTCAATGAAATTGTACCAGTATGAGAGCCCATTCTGACCCAAAAAATGGTTCTCTCTTAAATTAATAAGTGAGTTTAATTTTTATTGCACCTTTGTTCCTTTTCATGCATGTGTCACTTCATCTTGTTTGTCTTGTCATGACTGACTGACTTTTTTTTTATTTCTGTTTTGTAGTTCTTTTATGGGGGCCATTCCATGTCCAGCAGCATGCACGCTTCCAGGTTCATGGTAAAATGCCATTCAGAAATTTGCAGTCTTTTTCTTTTCTCCCTCTGCAGGGACTCTAAACATAACTTGCAGCTTTTCTTATGTGACATTTATGTATTTTTTTTTTTAACCTTAGCTTTTTGTTTCATTCACCTTCATGGAGGGCCAGTTCTTATTTCTGGTCTTTTATAACAGAAATCTTATTTTCCACATTCTTCTAAATTTTCAGAGTTAAGATGGATTTAGCTACTTGACTAGGAGCTGCGTGGCTAAATCCTGTGCAGCCCTGAACATTTAATGGTAATGTGGAAATATAAGTTTAACCCAATTTATTCTTAGAGGGGTTTTTAGTTATATAAATTTTGAATTCATAAGAGGAAAGAGATAATAGTACTGGTTAGAGCACAGTGTGGGCCAGTTTCCACGTACTGTAATATCTTGCCCTTCTATTCCACCCCTGTTGGGATAAAACTGAGGAGTAATTTTGTCTACTAGGGACTTGGATGAGATTCTCTTCAAATTCACTTTTACTTTTCAATCTAAATAAGAGTTTGAAATTAGGCCTGCCTTTTCATATGAAGGATAAAGCATATTAATTCATTGTGTCAGCTGCTCCTTAACTCCCAAACTCTCCCAGTCTGCATGAACAAATAGCCATACAAGTAAAATGACAAATGTCCAATGTTAGCTATCATAGGTGGTAGGATAACAATTAGCACAGGGCCTACCTGTACTGCACCCAAAGACCAATTGGCTTCATTGTGAAGGCGAGTACATAGGTGCTGGAACTAGGAGTGCTGGGGGTGCTGCCACACCTCCTGGCTTGAAGTGGTTTCCATCATGTTGTACAGGGTTTACAGTTTGGTTCAACATCTCTCAGCACCGCCACTACACGAATTGTTCCAGCATCCCTAGTTGAGTATAGTTAAAATCTTCAATATTAGTAGCTGAAAGGTTTCATTTTTATGGGCTCCTAATTCATATCCTCAACGATAACTTTGCAACATCTTTAGTTAGTTTTAATACTCAAAAAACAGAATGTTTCTTCATTTCCACATAACTCTCAAAAGTGACCAACTAGCCTTAATAATTCACTGCGCTTTGATCCAAATGCTATACACGCTGGGTGCAATACATCCCTTTTCAGCAGGTTTGCACCAGATGTAGGCATCATTTAAGACCTGGGAGGTTAACTGGTACATAGGATTTAGGCTGGCCACTGTGGACAGGGATAAATTTCATCCACTCTGAATATTAAATTAGTGGTCCAAATCCTGGTCCAGTACACGAAGATGAATTTAAACCCATGGCTTTTACTAGTGTGAATTTCTTCTCCAGCCAGCCATCTCCCTCCAAGGCCTTTAATGGAGAGATCTTCAGCAACTTCAGGTCCTTCCTAGGCTCTCACTCTTGAGAGAGAAGGGAGCTCTTGTCCCCTTCCCAGCATGCCTTGCTTTAGTAACCTGCAGTTCCCAGATGGCCTCTCTGCTTCGGTCCCTCAAATTCCCACCATGCTGCAGTGGACAGCAGAAACCTGAAACTGGGCAGTGCTAGGCCTGAAAGCGTCTCTTCACTGTCTTAAAGGGACAGTAAACTCCATTACTCTCACAGTCACCCACCCCTTGTGCTTTTTGGCCAGTGGATCCATGTGCACACAGACCCACAGTACATGTTACACCTCCCAAACCCCATGGATATTGTACAATGTACCATCTCAAAACACTTTTCTGACACAGGCAATGTACCTCTTTGTGGTTTCTCCATGGCCTGCCTGACTCCTGCACAGTAGGTATGTGGCTTTTCAGTCCTTCTGCACCAATGCAAAGAGGGACAGAATTCGGCTCCATATTATCAGTGTACTTGATTCAAATATAGTGAGTTATTAAATGAGATCTGGATAAACAGCATAGTCAAAACAGGGACAAATGAAAGACGTGAATATGCACACAGTAATTACTTCAGCACTGGCACTCCTGCTGAACTCCTTCATTACTTAAATGTCATCTTTGCTGAATTAGAGAAAGAAAGCTTGACTGTGCATTAGTCAGGAGGATGCTGTACAATGAAAATGAACATATTGCATCAAACCAGCAAAGGTAAGCTGGGGGGTTTTGCATTAGAAGGAAAAGTAGTTATATCACGTCTTTAGATTTCAAGTCTGTAGTTTTCTAACATTCTGATCCTGCAGACCTTACTCTGGCTAAACTTCCACAAACTTCAGTAGCAGTTTCTTCTGAGAAAGGACTGGTAGGATCAGGCTGTCAGTGAGCTTCTCTTTAGGCAGTACTCCAGGCGCAGTTATGCCTGGCCCTGCATGGATGCGCAAGAGTGGGCAAGGAGCCTTTCCTACCTTAATGCAGAACTGGACACAGTCCAGTTGACTGGAAGGTTTATGCAAGTCTAGAGCCACAGCTAGTGCAAGACTCTTCCCTCTTTGCACAGAACAACGAAGCTGGTTGTAGGCATGTGCATCACCTTGTCATAGCATAGTCTCTCTGCGCTCTTTTTTGTGCACAATATATTCAGAAACTCTGGCAGTAGTCTCTGCACCACTCCCAATCGCTGGTGCTCCCTAAAAGGCACCAATTTAGCCGTGAGAGTGTTTAAACACCGATGTTTTGCAGATGAACTGTGAAAGTTGTCTACAATAGGCAAGAAATCCCATTTTAATCAGTGCACGCTGTTCTGGTCATGGAACAGAGCCTGCCTCTTCAGTATTTCCAAGTTAGATTCAAAAGGAAATTCCTCTGAAGTATGAAGATGTTTTTAAAGTCATTAAACTTAGATTTTACATAATTATCTTTTGCTCTAACAGACTCATTTGTCCAGCTGGTTGACTTGAAAATGTTTGTGTAAGCACCAACAGATACAGTATAAATCAGCTCACTTGGTCTAGCAGCAAAGGTCCAGCTACGAAAAGTTGCTTCTTCCTTCCCAAAAAATGGGAGGGGCTGCTATTTTTACTTTGTTACTTTGATTCCCTCTTTAAGACAAGGGGATACCCTCTCAGGCCCCAATCCCCATGAAGGGTATTTGTAAGTAAGGAGAGAGATTCTTGCTTGCTTCTCTGTAAAAACCTGAGGAAGATGGGAACATTGCCCAGGAGTCGCATAGTTTAGGAGGATTGAATGATTCATGTATTATAAGAAGATTCCCGGATTGCCAGGCTGAGTCAGTGTGAAGCGATGGAAGAAACGACAAGCAGGGTTGAGAACTATTGCTTAGAATGTCACTAGGTTCAATCCCCACTGGGCCCCATGAGAACAAGATGGAATGTTGGCGTCCAAAGGTTCTGTGGCAGTTAGAATGTGACAGTTGAGCAGAGGAGGTGGGAGTAACAGCTACGTGGATTAACAAAAAGGTGCCTCCAGCCAGGGGGCAGCTCTGTGCACGAACTTTGGGCAACAAGTTCAAACAGCAACATGGCTCGTTACAACACACAGTGCATGGAAACGATAGCCCCTCAATATTACCTACCTACGTGGCTTCACTATCTGATTTCCTGTTCACTAATACACACTGCTTTGTGGTGCTAGCATGTTTCCTGCTGTGGTGTTTTGTGTGTGTTTCCCAATGTGGTGTTCGGCGGAATAGTACACAAGTGTACCGGTGTGAAGGGCTGCCACAAGTACTAAAATAATCTGATTCCAAGCTGTACAGAATTGGGCACAAGTGTAAACAGTTCCCATGCGTACCACAATACGATGGCACTGTTGCCAGGACCACTCTGAACTTTGGCCACACAATGCCAGGAAGGCAAGCTACCCGTGCTGGCCATAGGAGGTTAAAAGAAGGAAAATGCTATGTGAAAATAATCAGATACAGAGCAAAGATGGTGGTTTACTTGGCCTAAATGCCATACCTGTATGACAGCACTGGCTTTCATCTACTGATAGTGTATGTGTGATTTATTGAGTAGGCCAATGTATCAAAATATGGGCCCTGGTCTCTCTCTCTCTTTTTCTCTCTCAACCTATGATACCCTTTGCAGTGCATTCCATTAAATGGGTGGCTTTTGCTCCCCGGGCTTTAAAGAGGGAGATTTGTTGTAAAAGAAATACCTTGACCGTATCCTGTCAACATCTTCAAAAGAAATCTTTAATGGCAAAAGAAATCAGTCAATATTTATTTAGTCAATATTCACTAGAAACCGCACTGAATTGAAGCTGTAGCAGAATGATGTAACATGCAAGGGTGGGTGCTCTCATGGTAACATGTTGTAGTTACTAAATGGTTTGTCTCTTGCAGAGGGGCAGTACTCCATCATCTCCCACTAGGACTTCATCCCCTATAGGGTCTACTGGAAACAACATCAGCTGGGGTGATCGCCAAGGGCAATGGCTCCGCAGAAGAAGGCTCGATGGTGCCATTAACAGAGTTCCTGTAGGATTCTATCAAAAAGTATGGAAAATCCTTCAGAAGGTAAGTTAATAGCAGTAGAGGGTGTACGGTATCTTGGGAGGCTGGTATTTTAGATACAATATTACTGTGGTCAGGAAAAACTCTAATACTTTGTGGAATATGTCTGACTAATACACAAGAGCTCCATTAACATATGCTCATGAATGAGTTTGTCAATGTATTTCCTCTGAAAACCAGCACTAAACTGCAGCCGAATGATTAAATTCTATTGTTTCACATTGTTCCCCATCTTAAACAGGTCATGGTCATTGCCAATGAAAGGCTCACAATCCACCCACACCCAATTCAAGAGGATAAATAGGGAGACTAGGAAGGGTTAAATAAGAAGCTATGTTTCTTAAAAATGTCTGAGTTCTGCTGGTGGATTTCATAAGGGCTATACTGTTTTTAAAACCAATTTTTAGTTTGCTCCACATTCACTGAAAATAATCCCTGCAGTTGCTCCTGAGCTTAGTAGTATGGTGCAGTAGTTGAACTAGAGCTGGGGTGGCCAACCTGAGCCTGAGAAGAAGCCAGAATTTACCAATGTACATTGCCAAAGAGCCACAGTAATACGTCAACAGCCCCCCATCTGCTCCCCTGCCCCCAGTGCCTCTTGTTTGCTGGCAGCCCCCACCAGTCAGTGCCTACTCCCCCCTCCTCCCGCCCTCTGCAATAAGCTGTTTCACATGCGCAGGATGCTATGGCGGGGAGGGAGGAGGAGCAGCGAGGGCATGGCAGGCTCAGGGGAAGGGACAGGGGCCTTGGGAGAAGGGGTGGAGTAGGGGCAGGGCTTGGGGCACACAGAGGGTTGAGCAGTGAGCACCCCCCAGCACATTGGAAAGTTGGCATCTATAGCTCCAGCCCCGGAATCAGTGCCTAGGTAAGGAGCAGCATATTAACCTCTGAAGAGCCACATGTAGCTCAGGAGCCACAGGTTGGCCACCCCTGAACTAGAGAATGATTTAAGAAACAGGGGAACAGGAATTCCCATTGACTTCAATGAGACTATTCACCTGCTTTGTGTATTGCTGGATTAGGGCCAAAGTGTTCAGCACCTGGCTGCATTGAGCTGTATTGAGTACTAAAGTGGAGGTAGGAATATATGCCTTGAGTCAAGATAGCTCACACTTGTGCAATTCAAAGCAACACTCTAAAATGCAGGCTTAACTGATGCCAGCAAAGACAAAAGTCTTTTGTGAATTCATTCACTAGGTTTATTAAAGGGACACTGCCAACTTAAATTGCCTTTGTCTGAAATGTACCATTTTTACAAATAATACCTAAAATAACTAAAACTGATAGATCAGAGGAAAAACTGTTCACATTTTTTTATTCATGACAGCACTTTGTATAGTCAGTGTCACAGTTTCCCATGAACAGTTAGTCAGATTCCCTTGTTGTTTGAATGACTTCTACACAGCAACAATGGAAAGGAAAAACATTTAAAAGAGTGCAAACTACAGTTGTAAAATGACTGAGGTCATACTTAATTTGCAGAATGGTGGAAATTGCAGATTCAACAATATTAGGCCTCCACCACCATTTTGATTTTAATTGGCTCACTTTCCTGAACTACTGTACATGTCAGGTTCTTTCTGTTTTTTTTGGAGAATCAAATAGAATTTTATTTAGTCAAACTCAGCCTATATTTTCCTTTGCTCATTGTCATCCAATTATTCTTAAAATCCCTTTGGACAATTCTTAATACCTCTCCCTCCTTGGTGTTTTCAGACTTCAGATGCCTAGGTGACCATCATGCCCTGGTCATGCCTTAGATAAGCTATATGTATTTAGTTTTTTTAAACTCTTTTCTCATATGCCAATTTGTCTAGCTCCTCCGTAATTTTTGTTGCCCATTTTGAAGGGCATTTTTCATTTACTGATATTATATTGTGGTGCTCCAAGTCCTATATCCTAAACTAAGTGGTGTTTGACCCTAGGGCAAGAGAGAGGGATCTTCACTTTCCTGGTCCATAACAAAGCTGCTCCATTGGTGGGCTGATTTTTTTTTTTTTAACCCCTCCTCTAATTGTCCTTTCGTATTGCAAACTCATATCTAATTTGCTGTACTTTCACCTCTAGATGTATCCTGCTGTTACTGCTTTCCAAGTACCTCCCTCCCACTGAACAGTTGTTTCAGCTTAAGTGTGGCATAAGGTTATTTTATAGCATCCAGACTTTCTCTCCAATAGTTTTCTTGTCATATGATCTTTTTGGAAGAAATGAAATAACATTTTTATATGCGTTCACTGTTTTTAAAACTTGTCATACATCAGAACAGCTTTTCCAGGAAGAATTTAAAACTCAAAAGGAATATAAGTTTCCAGATATACTTTTAAGGATTGTGTTTTTAATCAATATTGATTTTTTTTATTATTATTATTTTGTTTAGTGCCATGGCCTGTCCATTGATGGCTACGTCCTTCCTTCTTCAACTACAAGAGAGGTATAGTAAATAATAATATTAATGAGGTCTTTCCATGATTTTACGACAAGTTGTATGACTCTCGAGCACATGCTGTAACAGGATCACTGGAGAAAACGCTTTGTTTTAAAATATTTAAAATATAAACTCACAATGGAAGTTTTACAGTTTGAATCTTAACTAATAGTTCTGTTGGATGTCTGAGTGACAGGGATGGTGTAGGGCCAGATTTTAATCTGAGATCCATGATGTTCACAGATGCAAGTCTTGCAAATACTAGGCTTTCCCACGACAACATAAGATTATACTTAGAACATCTGAGGTTTGCATGTGTTAGTATAATTTCTATGATATACCATAATGTGATCCTCATTTAAGAAAATGAAGTTATTTTTAACCACAGGCAATGAAGTTTCAGAGCTCTGCACCTGCAGTGAGTTGATAATTAATCTTGACAGCACATTCAGAATTAGAAGCAAGATTTCCTACTTGAAAAAAGTTAAACACAGTCCTTGACCTCTGGATGCTATTTTCTAGGAAAATTTGCAATAATGTAACATCATTTGTGTTGGCTAATGTGCATTCAGTCTTTTTCTCTTAATTTTCCCTGTTCAATTATTAATTTTTTAGTAAAGAGAGGTTAAAGTTTACTCAGTTCTGTTTAAAACAGAGGATGGCAAATACAAAAGGGAATAGAAACCGAATTAGGAGAATGTCCCGATTTGCTGAAATTAAACAAAGACAAATACCTGTTTAGAATTCTTTGACTGCAGACAATATTTCAGCACTGTGGTTACAAAAACAAATACGAATCTCAGAAATGTGGCTGACCCAAATTTTGCCTTTTTAAACCTTTGTTCGTTCGTCATATAATTTTTTTTGGTTGGTTGGTTTTTATACAAACAAGTTGGATCTATGCTGCTAGGTGCTATTTTGCTTATCAAAGAGAAGGTTATGGGTGACTTAATCCGTCTACAAGTACCTACATCAGGAACAGCAGTTTGATAATAGAGGGGTCTTCAGTCTTGCAGAGAAAGGTACAATAAGAACCAAGGGTTGGAAGTTGATGCTAGACAAATTCAGACTGGAACTAAGGTGCAACATTTTTAACAGTGAGGTTAATTAATCACTGCAACAACTTACCAAGAGTTGTACTGGATTCTCCATCACTGGAAATTTTAAAATCAAGATTGGTGGCTTTTCAGAAAGACATCCTCTAGTTCAAACACAACTATTGGACTTGAAACAGAAATTAGTACCTGGAAATCCTATGGCCCGTATTATGGAGGCAGTCAGACTGAAGGTCACAATAGTTCCTTCTGCCTTAAAATCTATGAATCACTTCTGACAACTTTTAAATCTACAATTAACAATAATCCAGCAACAAAATAAAAAAATCTAGACATTTAAGAGTCCCACCCACCAGATTTCTGTCACTATTCCTATCTCTGTGGCTCCAGCAATTCTTACGCCACCTCAGAAGCCAGTGAGTAGAGGCAGGCTTTGCAGCATCCCCTAAAGGTCAACATATTTGAGCTGTTTCAATCCAAGGAGAGAGCAAGTGCTAGAGTCTTCCTTTCTTTGTGTGTTGTGACTATCCGTCAATAGGACTCAGTGATTCCAAATGATTCCCTTGTCAGTGTAGATCATTTATGCTACACCTAGATGTTTTATTTTAGTTTTCCCTTTCATTCACCATCCTAGACTTTTGAAGAGACCCACCTACCATTTCTGCCACCACCTGCACCACAAACAATCTTACATGTTAGGATCTTGACGCAGTATGACGTAGTGTAATAATACTCAGCCAGTAAAACAGGGAACCAAGCCATAAGGCTAATGAGCTGTAGAGTGAGTAGGTTAAATTATTGTCTCTAAACCCTTCCACTTGTCTGTTTCTCAGTATTTGGAGAGTAACTGTTTCACAGATTGCAAACTGTAATCATTCTTGTCACTTGAAGATATTTAAGTCTGTTCCCACCAGGAAAAGAGAAGCACATGAATTTCACCCCACCCCCAACCGAATCCCTACAATGCTCCATTCCTGTTTCCACTCTCAGGGATCTTTGACTCCCAACATTGCCTGTCTTTGGATAGCTGCTTACCACCAAGGTTGCCTTGTCTCCAGAGCTGATGGTCTTTCTTCACCGCGGGAGCAGCTCTTACCTGCTCCTCCAGCATCAGTTTCCAGGCAGCTCTTTGTTCACCATGATAAAAAACCTTCTTTTCTTGCTCTTAAATGCCATGGTTGATTCAGTTGTACAATTTGCACAGGTGGCATTACACTTGTGAAGTGCAAAATCTTTTTGCAGTGCACTGGGTACAGCAAGCCATGTGTTTTAACAATTTCATGTATGCCGATGACAATACCTCCTATGGTGTGACTATCACCCATACCACTTGCAAGGTGGCACCTCACCCATGGGTATATATGGGAATATCAGTGTAATATTGCTGTTTGATTAAAATGAATACCATCCCCTGTAAAAGCATAATGTCTGCCTTGTGTAGTGTAATACTGTATGATTCTCATATTCTGACTTGTAAGCTTTATTGCTATTTAATCGGTTAAAACAATAGGACAGTATTCACTCTTCTTCAGATCTATTTTCAGAATTAACAGGATATGGTTAGGATTGGTAGGCCTAAAATTAGACAGTCTGGCTTTAAGTTTGCTGATGTATTATACATGCAAATGATGCCATCCTGCCTGTCTGCCTCACTCTTGTAAGCATGTAGAGTATTGAAATTGACAACAAACCTATATAATGCAGTCTCCTGTCTGCTCATACAAATAGAGCAGACAAGCACAATGGAGGCACAGCTCAGTGTGCATATCCCTGTTTGAAACATACACATCACTCTATGTTATGGTGCTGGTAACAGCTGCAAAAGAAGATAAATTTTTTTGTGATACTGCAGTCCTTATTTTGTGGAAGTGAAAAGTTTTCCCCTCCCCTGCCCCCCATCTCCCTCTACCATCAGGCTAGTTACAAAAAATAGGATTCGTTTTTAGGCCTGTCTGACCTTGACAGTATCTAATTTCACTGTTAATAGGAATCAAACTCAATAAGCATAACCTCCTGAGGCTATCATTTAATGTGACATCTCCACAGCTCTGCCAATGCAAAGTAGGTTCTTCTACCAGCAGTGTAGATATCAGTCTGTGGGATAACATTCACTCTTAGCAGGTGATGTGGGCTTTTTTTTTAATCTCTACAATATCTTTGGCTTCATAAACAAAACCTGTGATCCAAAAAGATGCCTACACAAAATAATGTGTGAGGTTAATGTCATGATCAAAGAATTAATTTGCAAGATAATAAGCATCAACATTCCCATATGTAAGCAATGTGTGTTGACCGATAGTAATTGTACAACAGACTTTTCTGGAAGTTACAGAATTTTTTTTGGATTGCTAAGCCTTGAGTCTGCAAATAGTTTGCAAGTAGTTAGTTTTCCATATGCAAATAATCCCATTCATTTCCATAGGACTCTTTACATGTGCAAAGTTAAGCACATGTTTAAGTGTCTGGAGGATCTGGGGCCTTATCGTCTTGCATTTATCTGTTTATCTTTCCACTAGGGCTGTCAAGCGATTAAAAAAATTAATTGCAATTAATCAACACTGTTAATAATAGAATACCATTAATTTAAATATTTTGGATGTTTTCTACATTTTCAAATATACTGATTTCAATTACAACAGAATACAAAATGTACAGTGCTCACTTTATATTATTTTTGATTACAGGTATTTGAACTGTAAGAAAACAAAAGAAATACTATTTTTCAATTCACCTAATACAAGTACTGTAGTGCAATCTCTTTATTGTGAAAGTTGAATTTACAAATGTAGAATTATGTACAAAAAAAAAGCACTAAAAAATAAAACAGTGTAAAATTTTAGAGCCTGCAAATCCACTCAGTCCTACTTCTTGTTCAGCTAATTGCTCAGACAGACAAGTTTGTTTACTTTTGCAGGAGATAACGCTGCCCGCTTCTTGTTTACAATGTCACCGGAAAGTGAGAACAGATGTTCTCATGGCACTGTTGTAGCCGGCATCGCAAGATATTTACGTGCCAGATGCACTAAAGAATCGTATGTCCCTTCATGCTTTAACCACAATGCATCCATGCTGATGACGGGTTCTGATCGATAACAGTCCAAAGCAGTGAGGAGCAACACATGTTCATTTTTATTATCTGAGTCAGATGTCACAAGCAGAAGGTTGATTTTCTTTTTTGGTGGTTCAGGTTCTGTAGTTTCTGCATCGGAGTGTTGCTCTTTTAAGACTTCTGAAAGCATGCTCCAAACCTCGTCTCTCTCGGATTTTAAAAGGCACTTCAAATTCTTAAACCTTGGGTCGAGTGCTGTAGCTATCTTTAGAAATCTCACATTGGTACTTTCTTTGCATTTTGTGAAATCTGCAGTGAAAGTGTTCTTAAAATGAACAACATGTGCTGGGTCATCATCCGAGACTGCTATAACATGAAATATATGGCAGAATGTGGGCAAAACAGAGCAGGGGACGTATAATTCTCCCCCAAGAAGTTCAGTCACAAATTTAATTAACACTTTTTTTTTTTTTTACGAGCGTCATCATCGTGGAAGCATGTTCTCTGGAATGGTGGCCAAAGCATGAAGGGGCATATGAATGTTTAGCATATCTGGCATGTAAATACCTTGCACTGCTGGCTACAAAAGTGCCTTGCAAATGCATGTACTCGCTTTCTGGTGACATTGTAAATAAGAAGAGGGCAGTATTATCTCCTGTAAACGTAAATAAACTTGTTTGTCTTAGCGATTGGCTGAACAAGAAGTAGGACTGAGTGGACTTCTAGGCTCTGAAGTTTTACATTGTTTTGTTTTTGAGCACAGTCATGTAACAAAAAAAAATCTACATTCTTAAGTTGCACTTTCACGGTAAAGAGATTGCACTACAGTACTTGTATGAGATGAATTGAAAAATACTATTTCTTCGGTTTATCATTTTTACAGTGCAAATATTTATAATCAAAATAATATACACTGATTTCAATTACAACACAGAACACAATATATATGAAAATGTAGAAAAACATCCAAAATATTTAATAAATTTCAATTCATAGAATCATAGAATATCAGGGTTGTAAGGGACCTCAGGAGGTCATCTAGTCCAACCCCTGCTCAAAGCAGGACCAAATTTTCTGCAGAACTGCTGCCTATCCATTTGGTCCCTAGTCTGTAGCGGTACATGGGATTCTTCCGTCCTAAGTGCAGGACTCTGCACTTGTCCTTGTTGAACCTCATCAGATTTCTTTTGGCCCAATCCTCTAATTTGTCTAGGGCCCTCTGTATCCTATCCCTACCCTCCAGCGTATCTACCTCTCCTCCCAGTTTAGTGTCATCTGCAAACTTGCTGAGGGTGCAATCCACACCATCCTCCAGATCATTTATGAAGATATTGAACAAAACCGGCCCGAGGACCGACCCTTGGGGCACTCCACTTGATACCGGCTGCCAACTAGACATGGAGCCATTGATCACTACCCGTTGAGCCCGACAATCTAGCCAACTTTCTATCCACCTTATAATCCATTCATCCAGCCCATACTTCTTTAACTTGCTGGCAAGAATACTGTGGGAGACCGTGTCAAAAGCTTTGCTAAAGTCAAGCAACAACACGTCCACTTTTCCCTCATCCACAGAGCCAGTTATCTTGTCATAGAAGGCAATTAGATTACTCAGGCATGACATGCCCTTGGTGAGTCCATGCTGACTGTTCCTGATCACTTTCCTCTCCTCTAAGTGCTTCAGAATTGATTCCTTGAGGACCTGCTCCATGACTTTTCCAGGGACTGAGGTGAGGCTGACTGGCCTGTAGTTCCCAGGATCCTCCTCCTTCCCTTTTTTAAAGATGAGCACTACATTAGCCTTTTTCCAGTCATCCGGGACTTCCCCGATCGCCATGAGTTTTCAACGATAATGGCCAATGGCTCTGCAATCACATCCGCCAACTCCTTTAGCGCTCTCGGATGCAGCACATCCGGCCCCATGGACTTGTGCTCATCCAGCTTTTCTAAATAGTCCCGAACCACTTCTTTCTCCACAGAGGGCTGGTCACCTCCTCCTCATTCTGTGCTGCCCAGTGCAGTAGTCTGGGAGCTGACCTTGTTCGTGAATTGGTGTTCTATTGTTTAACAGTGTGATTAAAACTGCAATTAATTGTGATTGATTTTTTTGAGTTCATTGCGTGAGTTAACTGCAATTGACAGGTTTCAGAGTAGCAGCCATGTTAGTCTGTATTCGCAAAAAGAAAAGGAGTACTTGTGGCACCTTAGAGACTAACCAATTTAATTGAGCATAAGCATCCGATGAAGTGAGCTGTAGCTCACGAAAGCTTATGCTCAAATAAATTTTAGTCTCTAAGGTGCCACAAGTACTCCTTTTCTTTTTGCAATTGACAGTCCTACTTTCCACTAACCTACCACCTAACTTTCCAGATGACCCCTTGTGAAATCAAGTTTGCTGTGCATGTGGAGTCAGTGCTGAACCATGTACCTCAACCTGAATACAGACAGCTGCTGGTGGAAGCTATTCTTGTTCTCACACTGCTGTCGGACATAGAGGTGACCAGCATCGGGGGCATAATCCATGTGGACAGAATAGTGCATGTGGCTAATGATCTGTTTCTTCAGGAACAGGTGGGTACAGCAGATTTCCAGTAATATCTGAGGGTGGAATTAGGAAGGTATTGTGTTTGAAACGAACTTCATTTTTGGTATTTGTGAAAAATTATTTTTCCCTCCACAAAAAGCAAGTCATGTAAGCATCTTTTGAAAATGTATTCAGAAGATTAAAACCTCCTGTAATTAATGAAATACAGTCTCTTTTGCTGCAGTTTTACAGTTATAGCGGGGTAATGCTCTGTCAAGTCTAAACATCTGTTTAAAATCACCTTTTACTTCACCAGATTACTAAAAACCAAAGGGCTGCTGTTTAAGTAGAGATGGGGAAAAACAAGCTAGTCGTGTGTTACCAGAGAAATGCAAAAAATAAGGTCCGTAAAGGGGAAGTTAAGAGAACTGAACTAGCATAGGTAGAGAAAAAGGTTCTAAATAACCTGTGTTGTCCTACAGTCTTTGGAAAGGAATTCGTGAAGGGAGAACTGTTTTCCATATTCAGTGCAGATACAATTGTAGTCCTGGTCTAGTATTTGTTTTTAAGTTTAGTAATTCTGATCTGAACACGGATATCTGATTTTCTCCTCCCCTCCTTTTTATTTTCCCCCTCTCAGAAATCACTTGGAGCAAATGATGACTTCTTGGAGCGAGACTTCGCCACAGGAATTTGCCACTTTTTCTATGACAGCGCTCCAAGTGGGGCATATGGAACTATGACATACTTAACGAAAGCTGTAGCCACCTATTTACAGGATTTCCTGCCTAGCACAGGCTGCCTGATGCAATAGGCTATGCCTCTTGATGAAAAGCAAAAGTAAAGATTCAGAAGCTCTTTTTCCCCCTCTCCTCTCTCTTCCCTCTTCACTTACTGAACATATGTCTTTGACTCCACGGGATTTAAACGCCACTCATCATGTGTGAGCACCAATCTGTAGGGACAGCTGAACAATGAAGATGGAATTTGGCCTAATTCCAGAACCATGTGAAACATGTACAATGAGTGATGCCTATTCTGCCCTAAGTGCAATGTGCAATTTAAAGTAAATTAAGTAAGAATTATGCACTTATGCCAAGAGGAAAATAATTAGTGTAGAGATCAAAAAATATAAATAGGGAGATGCTCCTCTGGCATAAATTTCCCAACTAAGGAGAGTGGATTTTTTCTGTATATTTGAATTAATTAACTCTCTCTTAAGCATGGCTTCTGTATGTTGATGTTGTGAATAGTTAAAGCACAGTTTAGGGTTCTCTTTCTCCGATTTATTCAGTTTCCATGTGATACCCAGGCACTATTTTCAATACACGTTGAGCTGGATTCTGATCTCAATTACACCAGGGTGATGCAGGAGTAACTCCAGTGAAGTCAAGCATGAGATCAGAATTATGACTGTCATAAATCGGTAGCCTCTCTCTGATGACATAGCATCTGCCTTGAGAAAGCTACATCGTTTGGACCAATGCAGCTTTGGAGAAGCTGATCTCTGACTTCCTCTTTTAAAGACAGTTTTATGCTTATAATCGTTTTGGGTAGATGAATAAACAGCTGCCTGTAGATCCAAAAGATATGTTTCCTTCGCTCAAGCACGCTTTCTAAATCTTAATATCTTGTCCACTGTAAATGGCCTAGAAGATGAGATACTTGAGCGTCGCCCTTCCAGAATACCATCTGTACTTACTAGAGGAAGAGTTGATGTGTGTTTCGTGTCCTTTGATTAGACAGATGCTCCTTCATCAGATGTAACTAGAACCATTAGTGGTGTTCTCGCTAATAGAAAAATCTCTCTTTAAACAGCACCAGGATAATACTTAGTACTCTTTAATATGTAGGCTGTTGTTGTATTTGTTTATATTAAATATACAGAGCCACAGTGCTCCCTCCTGTGGCTTAACCCAGGTGAGCTCAAGGTGGAGGAAGACAATGATTTCCCCTTGTTGACTTCCACTGAGGGGTGAGGCTTGCTCCTGTGAAATGGGCTGAATGAGTATCCACTGGTTCTTAGCTAGAGCCCTGTTAAAGAGAGGTACAATAGCACAGGCATTTGTTGGTGTAATTACTGGCCAGTGCACAAGAAAGGGTTGGAGTAGATTCCAAGTGGCAGATTAGTAAAAGGGTAAGTAGAAATGGTACCATCCAGTCTCTCATTTTTACTTCTTATAAGTGACCTTGAGTGGGATCTTTCCTTAAGCACCAACACCCCGACGAAGAAAAATGGTCCTAGTGTTGTTAGAACTTTTGAACAGCACTCATTGGAGTCTTTCTACAGGGAAATAGTTTTTCCATCTCATACATTTTTAAATGTTTTCCTAATTTCAAAATGTGTTGTCAGAGGAAAAATAATATCATCTGCCCAATCCACATGATCTCAACCAAGCCAGGTGGCAGGAGTCAAATTCACCCCCCAAACCTGGGTATCTTGTAAGATACTACAGTGCACTGCTCCCACAGCAATGCACATCCAGACAGTATTTGGTGCAGGCTGGAGAGATGAGTGCCATAGAGTTGTCCCTTACAATGTCTTAGGCTTAGAAATTTCCCAAAGAGCAAGAAGATACACAGCCTTTCTGGATAGAATGTACCTGGGGGGAGGAGGCAGGTGCATGTGTGCATATTACCCAGGCAAAGAGTTGTTAATGGTGTAAGGAGCAGGGATGAGTAGCTCAAATGCAGTTGGAAGTCAGTATCTTGTAGATGCCTATTTGTACTTTTGTTTAATGATAGCTCAGTTTTTATACATGTGCTGAGAGATTGATTTAGCTCATTTTCCAAGTAAATGAAAATAAAATTTTCTCCAGTTTAAACAGGGCAAGCCATACATTGAAAAGTAATTTATGCTGTGTATGCATGTTCATAGGTGAGGGACTTATATAAACTCTTATTTTATTAGGTTCCTTATAAAGCTTCGGTAATGTCATTCATGCAGAGCATGGTTTTCATGCAGAGCCCTTTGATTGATTGAGATGCAAGAAGGTTCTCTCTCAAATCTGTTTTAATGTGCTTTTTTTAATTCAGTCTGAGACATTAACTGTTTAAAATTTGTAGAACAAGAGAAGACTGCTAAAATCTGACATTTGTATGCTGCTAAATAGAGGTTTAAAATAGATTAGGGCCCATAGCAAAATTCCACCATTTACAAATTTAAATTTGTGTGTGCATGTAACTTTAAAAAAAAAAAAGTTACCATTCATAATATGAACTAGCTTGGTATACATGGTTTAGAAATACTGGGTTTTAGTCTGTCTAAAAGTGATACTAACACAATCAGTGAAGAGAAGTCATAGGAAAAATACTTTTATGTAATTTAGAAGTCTGGGACAGTTCAGTACAAAAGGATGAGAAACAGTACAGTAAACTTTGAATTGCAGTGTGAACGGACCAATCACCCATTTATACTTCTAGATTGACTCACTCATCTGTTGCCTTATCTCCTGAACTTCTGTTTTTAAAGGAATACATTAAAATCTGTACCATTCATTGGTGGAATCATTGTTCCTGAAACAGGGAAAACTTAATTGGGTCATGAAGGTGTCTTGTAGCAACCTCTCTGGAGAGGATTCAGATGTGTTAGGGAGTTTATGAATCAACCATTATTGATTCCAGTGTGTGTTTCCAGCTAGACAAAATCTTTTTCAGTTTATTTAGGGTAAGCTCATTACCAAAGACTTGATTTGGTTGTCAGGCATCCCAGAGGAGTGAAAAATGAATGACATGTCCAACTTCTAACTCTGGGACCTAATTTATGGAAAATAAATAAGACAAGGGTAAACAGACACCTTATGTGTCTTGGAAATTGGGGCATTAATGGAATGGAAATAGAACCAACTGAGACCCACTGTTTTAGTTTGACAGGCAGTGCTGTTGCATCAGCAGACTGCAGCTGTCATGAAGGAAACACCTACACTACTTCCTTGAAATATCAGACATGTCTGAAAACAGAAAATTGGTCTGAGATGGTGCAGGGACCAGAATAATAAAATGGTACTTATACACAGTGGATACTGTATAGGGGTGGTAAGTCCAACTTTTTTATGAAGTAGTATTAGGGTTGTCTCCATTCATTGAATCAATGCTCTTTTCTCCCCTCTCCCAATTGTATCAGATACTTAACTGTTTAACATTGTTGTTAGAATTTTGTTAAGCTTTTACAGTTTAATCATTAGTTCTGACATGTTGCCTAAATGTAGCACTCTTCGCTTTCACTGTGTGTAATCAGTCCTCAGACAGCCTTACAAAACAGTGAGGAAAACTTAATAGGCCAGGCACAAAAATCTGTTCATATTAGTTATGGGTTACTTGCTCATCAAATTTTTTAAAAAAGCATGTTCCAGGGAAGTAGAATTTGGCAAAGTTGTTCACAACACCCTTGAAGGTAAATATTATTCATACTTTACAGAGGGGGAAACTGAAATAGAGCAATTAAGTGACTTGTCTAAAGCAACCACATAGGCTATCTTGGCATTGACATAGCTTTTCCGAAGGATAAGTGGATGTGCATCATCATGAAGTTTACCTTGGCTATTAGTTACAAAGGAATCCATGACAGAAGGCACTTTACAGCATAAATGGAGAAACAAATCAAGAACTGAGTATAAACTCTCATTTCATTAATGCCCTACTTCCCCCAACAGGGCCAAGCCTAATTTGGGGCCTCATCCACTGCCCATTGAAGTCAGTGGAAAGACTTCCATTGACTTCACTAGGCTGCTAGCTGAGCACTCTTGAAAAATCTGGCTATTAGTGTACATAGAGCGCTCAATAGCCTATTCCTAAGAGGCAGTCTGTTCCCCTGTTATGGAAACATTGGTGCAGTTTAAATACAGCAGAAATCTCCACTGGATATTCCCAGCCACATATCTGTGATCACTGAGTGGTAAGCCAACAGTGCTGGGTTTACCACCAGTCTCATAAAAATGTGGCTAGAGGTAGCGTACACATCTGTCACTAACAACAACTTTTACATACATCTAGTACTTTTAACAAATGCTCTGAGAGGTTACAGTAATGGATCTCTTAATATGTGGATACTAAGAACGGCCATACTGGATCAGACCAAAGGTCCATCTAGCCTAGTATCCTGTCTTCCAACAGTGGCCAAGGCCAGGTGCCCCCGTGTGAATGAACAGAACAGGTAATCGTCAAGTGATCCATTCCCTGTTGCTCATAATGCACAATATAGATGGGATATGTGTTTTCTGATGATGTTATTCAGAATGCCCCAGCAGGTCCTCCCCGCAACACCCGCTCAGAGTTGTGTCATAGGCTTACTTCTAAAAAGTGTGTGTTCTTAAGAGAGGACTCCTCCAAAAGAGATTATAAAAAATATATTGTAAAAGTAGATCTTAAATACGTCTTTCCTACAGGTGCAGCTTTCTCTCCCAGCACTGGAGGAAGGTGTGGCCAGCATGTGACCAATATCATTAATACAGCATATACTGTAGGAGTGTAGGTCAATATTGAGAGCAAAAGAATGCATGCTAGCCAGCCATTGTGGCTCATAGCCTCGTGTGTATGTATGTCCACACTATGATCATCAGTACTTTTTTTAAAATGAGAATGCAGTGCTTCTCTTTGCACCAGCCATATTCATATGAACTATTTTAAGTGTAAAGTTAGACAGTAATGCACCATGATTTTCCAGATGTAAACAGACTTTAGAAATGGTGGCTCAGCAGAGGATGTTACTACATTTTGGGATTAATTTAAAAAGCTTTAAAGGTGGTTATCTTCTTCTGCTCACCAATAAACTCTGCTTTGAGTGAGTTATTCTTCAGTAAAATTAACTGTGGCTAAATGTATCTTTCAAATCCCTGGGCTGAAACTTTCTATTTTTACCCTACATGGTATTATTTACAAAATTAGTTTTTGGTAGGGTTTCTTTTTCTTTCTTTTCTTGTTATAAAGGATCCCAAAATGCTTTTAAAATTTCACTCAGAACATCATCCATGCACAGCACGAAAAAATGTGTCCAGCCCTTCCCACTATCAGATGTAGATGGGGTGGGGGCAGGAGGGAACCTGGGGCTCCCCTTCCTCTAAACAGCAGGAAGGGTGGAAGGAGAGCCCAGAGCTCATAAGTGCTAGAACTAGGGTTGAAGTGATTTCCATTATATATACATGGATTACAGTTTGGTTCAATCACTCTCAGCACCCCCACTATCCAAATTGTTCCAGCGCTCCTCTCCCCTGGAACCTGGCAGCATAAAGGGAAGAGACTTGAGCATCTTTTCCCTCTCAGCAGCAGCACCTTTGTTCATCCAGAGAAGGGGCTCAGGACACTATTGTCCATGACTCAGCATGAGGTGATGAGCTCTCCATTATCCTCCTGCTGAGTGGCAGGAAGCTCCCCTGCATAGCAAGCTCTCTGGGAAACTTCTAGGAACCCTAAAGGGGGTGAGGGGTAGCATGTACCACCTCCAGCCAGCTGACCGAGGACGATTTTCTGGAGTGTGCATCCCCAGTACCATTGTACCTGCTTGTTTTCTCCTCAAGCCAAATACCTCTCACAATGGGCGATGTGCTTTGCCTCCACCCCCTAGCCCTGGCCCTTATCACTGCATGTGAAGATGCTCCTATATCTTTTAACCACAAGCCGTTTTTAAGCCAAACCCAACCTCCATAGGCAGAGTTCTCAGGCACCGTAGTTGCAATGTTTAGGGCTAGCACTGACCAGGAAAACCTTGATCCCCCTCAGAAAATGCAGTTCTTTTGAAAAGCTTTGTGAAATTGTGGCAATTCCACCAACATGGCATTTAGGAGAAAATACAAAAAAGATCCAACAATGATAAAACGTTTTGGGAATGAAACAAAGTAATTTCAAAACAAAACAAAAAAAAAAACCATATAATACAAATTGTCCAAAGTCAACATTGAAATAAAAAAGCAATTTTCAGAAATTCTGAAGTTTTCAGGTTTTGTTCCAAGGTGAAATGAAGACAAATTTCAAAATCCTTCAGGAAATGGCATTGCCTTTACCTAGCTGTCTCCTGGGCCTATTGGGGGGATGGGCATGTGTAAGAACTTCCCCTGCCCCCAACTTGACACTTTTATCCATATCTGGCATCAAACTAACCCAGGTTGAGGGTCTGAAATGTACAGAACATTTCCCCCCACTCCCCCTTTATTCTTTAGCTGCCTTTGAACCCTCATATTCCAGTGAGGGGTGCAGCATAACAACAGACTTACATCCCAAATGCTGTGAGTGAAGTGGGAATTCTGATCCCTTTGATGCAAAACATCCAGTCACTTCAGGGAACCTATTGTCAAGCCTGAGTATTGGTGAAACTTGTTTACATTTCTGTGTGCTACATACCTGCTGTTTGATTATTTTAAATGAAAGCCTGTTGTGATTCCTGACTGAGCCCATTTTTTTCCATAGGCAGGGTCATTTATGAGTGGACTGCAACCTTTTGGACAAATTCCTATTAATTATAGTGTTACAGTTTGATACCAGAGAGCTGGGATTCTAGATCTATATATAGAAGAGGCACGTACAGCTTCATAGACCTATTCCGCGGTCTTAAAAACCTTTTGCATGCAATATAGAACCTGAGGAACATAGAATTCTGACTTTGGAAAGCAAAGTCATTGACAGCTGCACATAATGCAGCACCCTACACAGTTGGGATTATTTAGAAATCTGACTGAATTTCATAAGTTGTCATATAACAAAGCGTTCCTTGTAGTTAGGTACTGCATTTCTGCACCCAAAAGAGACGATCGATCATATGGAACAGAAAACTCAGCTCCCACAATTGACATTCATGATATTTGCTCTTAAAAACAATGCAGCTGAAAGGGCCAAGGAACAGACTGTCACCAGAGCATACTAGGTGCTTTGAGTTTATTTCCAAATTCTTGTCAAGCTTAGACAAGAAATTTATTTCCAAATTCTTGGAGGCTTGGTCCTAATGAGGAGGTATGCACGTTTCTGGAAGTGTGAGTATTCTTTTAGTTATTACAAAGGCAAATTTGCATAGAACTTTTAATAAATGTGATTTAAATGAACATTTTCTAAATAAGCTTCCCTAAATCCTGAAGTGCCATAAGGCACAACAGTATCCTAAGAAAATAATGGTAACGTCAATTGGAGGTACGCAGTATGTTACGAGAGTTCATGGGTGTAGGTCTCCTCCCTTGTCTGCTCACGTAGGGCTTGAGCCAAAGCCCATGGAAGTCAAGCAGGCCCATACACTGTACTATTTCACATACACCCATATATATTATACCTACTGCATTCCCTTCAGCCACTAATTTTAATTCCTCTATCCTTCCCCTCGCCCCCCAAGTTAAGCTGCTAGCATTTGTTCTTTATCTACCTGTTGCTCATGGTTACCATATAGACCAGAGGTGGGCAAAGTACAGCCCGCAGGACCCTCCTACCCGGCCCCTGAGCTCCCAGCCTGGGAGGCTAGCCCCCGGCCCCTCCCCTGCTGTTCCCCGTCCCCCTCAGTGTGCTGCGCCATGCTCTGGATGGCCGGGCAGCGCAGTTGCAGAGCCATGACCCGACCCAATGCTCTGGGCAGCGCTGCCAGCCACCGGTGCTCCAGGCAGCACGGTAAGGGGGTAGAGGGGGTTGGATAGAGGGCAGGGGAGTTTGGGGGTGTGGATAGGGGTTAGGGGGAGTCATAGGGCGAGGAACAGGGGGTTGGATGGGGTAGGGGTCCTGGAGGGGCAGTCAGGGGTGGGGGGATCTGAGGGTGGTCAGGGGAAAGGGAGCAGGGGGTAGTGGATGGGGAAGGAGTCCCGGGGGGGGGGGCCATCAGGGGACAGAGAACGGGGGGGTTGGATGGGGCAGGTGGCCCAGGGGAGCTGTCAGGGGGCGAGAAGCGGGGGGGGGGGGGGGAGGGTCGGATAGGAGGCAGGGGCTGGGCCACACCTGGCTGTTTGGGGAGACACAGCCTCCCCTAACCGGCCCTCCATACAATTTTGGAAACCTGATGTGGCCCTCAGGCCAAAAAGTTTGCCCGCCCCGATGTAGACTCATGCAGGGCTTAATTTTTGCCAGGGCTGAGCCCCAGCACCTCTAGGCTTGGCAGTTCATAGCCCTGGCACCACAGGGCTTGCCACATCAGTTATGAATGTAAAAAAAATTTCTTGAGCCCCAGCACCTAATTGCTTGAGCCTCAGCACCGCTTTCATTACAAAATAAGCAGTGAACTCATGGAACAGGTTCCCTTACCTCTCTGATGTCAGGTCACATCAGTTGCCCCATCTTTGGCTGGAGGACTGTAGGGTTGCCTGGTAAATTGTTGCTTTGGTGTGTGTCTCTCCTCCCTGGAGTCCTTTCACATCTAGCTGTTTCGGGTGGTGAACAGATTACTTCCCTTTGGGGTTTCTGCCCCATCACAGACTCTCACTACAGAGCCTTTCTGGGCTGCTTCCCCAGCTTTAGTCACAGGTCTGAACGCCAGGTCTGCTTTTTCCCCATGCCTTGTAAAGCAGCCCATGCCATATATGTATAGTCCTGCAGTCGTCTTAGCTCGGTCACATGTTCCTTCAGACACATGATCCTGCAACCCCCTCAGTCCATTTTAGGGCCAGATCTCCCAGAATGCCATTGTTGGGGCTGAACCAGGACTGGCACATGCTTGCTGATAATTTCCCTTAAAAGGCCAGTGCACATCCCATTACGGCCCTCATCCTACTGCTGAGCTCCATGGTTGGATGCTTGAATCTATGAAGGGCCCCAAATGGTATTCTGTACAGACAGCGCCAGAGCCACAGATGCTTAGGGATGCTTTTCTCTTAAAAAATTCTATTATTTTTAGCAGGGCCTGAAGAGTAATTCACGTGTCAGTGAGTGCCAAGCTCAAGGCTTGCAGGAAATCAACCTAACAAGGAGTGCCAGCCTCTCAAATCTCAGGGGTTAAAACATGACAAATTGTCAGTAACTAAAGCTGCAGAGCACAAAACAGTTGCCCTTTCTTCTATTTAGCATCTTTTGTGGGCATGCTTTCAGTAGAAAACACCTAACAGCAAGGATAGTATGAATGTGGGTGGTATTTTTCAGCGATTTCGAGTGCTACTAACTATATGCCCCCATGCTCTGGGAGTGTCCCAAACAATAGGATGTATATAATCCCAGGCCAGGTCCACGCTACAAAGTTAAGTCGCATGCATGTAAGTCAACATCAAGCCTCCGATTTAAGCAAGTCGATCCTGCATGTCCACACTACGCTCATTATGTCGGCCGTGTGCATTCTCACTAGCAGGGCTTGCATCAACAGTAGCTACCTCACAGCGCATGTAGCTGAGTAGAATGTTGGGCTGGGCTTGCAATGCCTTATGGGACAAAACATTGGCACAGGTGGTTATGGGACCATGGCATTAGCCTCCCATGATGCACTTTCCTCCTCCCTCCCTGAAATCAACAGCCAACAAACCAAGCCTTTGCACGCCTTTCTTCATAAACCTGGGTTACCCGTGCAGACGCCATAGCATGATAAGCATGGCCCCCACTCAGCTGTACACTGTTGTTGTGAGCATTACAAACACCTCGCACCTGATCATGCAGTATTTACACTGCTGCTGCAGGAGCCGCAGCACAGAACAACGTGACGCAACGCAAGCAGCCCTGCTCACAGCCATAAAGTGGAGCCATTCGCAGTTGCTGTCGACAGTCACGCATCACCTTGACAGGCCTGAGTGCCGTTTCTGGGCCCAGTAAACAAGCACTGACTGGGGGGGGGGGGGGGGGGCGGCCACATCGTTATCCAGCTATGGGATGATGAGCAGCGGCTGCAGAACTTTTGAACGGCACTTTCCGGGAACCGTGTGAAGCGCTTTCCTCAGCCTTGACGGGCAGCAATCCTAAAATGAGAGCTTCTCTGACAGTGGAGAAGCGAGCGGCAATAGCTCTGTGGAAGCTTACAATGCCAGACTGCTACTGGTCAGTAGGGCATCAATTTGGAGTGGGTAAATCTATTGTGGGATCTGTTGTGATCCAGGTGTGCAGGGACATCAATGGACTTCTAAGAAGAGTAGTGACTCTGGGCAAAGCGCAGGACCTAGGGGATGGTTTTGCCGCAATGGAGTTCCCCAACTGCGGTGGAGTGATAGATGGAACACACATCCCTATCTTGGCCCCAGACCACCTGGCCAAAGAGTACATAAACCACAAGGGCTACTTCTCAATGGTGTGGCAAGTGCTGGTGGATCATAGGGGCCATTTCACTGACATCAACATGGGATGGTCGAGAAAGGTGCATGACGTGCGCATTTTTAGGAACCCAGGTCTGTTCAGAAAGCTGCACACAGGGACTTTCTTTTCAGACTGCAAAATAACCACTGATGATGTTGAAATGCCAATTCTGATTCTGGAAGACCCAGCCTATCCCTTGCTCCCATGGCTCATGAAGCTGTACTCAGGCAGGCTAGACAGCAGTAAGGAGCGGTTCAACCATAGGCTGAGCCAGTGTAGAGTGGTGGTGGAATGTGCCTTTGGACACTGGTGGCGCTGGTTGGTTGCTTACTGGGTTAGACCTCGGTGAAAGCAATACCCCATTGTTATCGCTGCCTGCTGTGTGCTCCATAATGTCTGTGAAACAAAGGGAGAAAAGTTTCTGGTGGGGTGGGGGGGTTGAGGCAGATCGTCTGGCAGCCAATTTTGAGCAGCCAGACACCAGGGCAATAAGAAGAGCACAATGAGGTTCTGCATCTGTGTCTCCATGAGGCTTTGAAAACCAGTTTCGGCAATGAGCCACAGTAACGTGACACTTATCTGTTTTGTTCCTTACCAAACTGTCCCCTCCCTTGCACTTTCTCCCCTGTAAACTCCACCCCCACCAACCACTGTGTGTTGAATGAATAAGGAGCCTTTTCTCCTCAATCTGTTAAGTTTTATTATGCACACAAAGACACAGAGACAGCAAAGAAAAGTAAGAACCTTTTGCCCCAGGTTATCTGTTATACTGTGAGGGGACAAAGAAGGACAGCTTGCTTACAGATGCACTGCAAGAACAATCAAAGGTCTGAGAATGGGCGCCTTCTGGTCCTTGTACCCTCCCCCGGTGTTGAGTGCAAGGGATGCCAGACTTTCCCGCCTCGCCTCACAGGATGTTTGGGGGAGGAGGATGTAGAACTGGGCGATGATGGCAGCAGGTTCAGCGTAGGCTGCAGCAGGACTCTAACATCCAGCTGCCTTTCCTGAACCTCAGCCAGATGCCTCAACATGTCTGTTTGCTCCCTCATAATCTGCAGCATCTCTGCCTGCGTGGCACGCTCTTATTCCCTGCATGATCTCCTGTCCTCTCTGTCCATGACCTGGTTCTCGGACAGGGTAATCCTCCATGATCTGCGCTCCGTCTTGTCACTCTCGGAGGCACGCATTAACTCATTGAACAGGTCCTCCCAAGTCTTCTTTTTCCGCTTTCTAATCTGGGAAATTCTCTGTCCCGATGTGGAGGATGTGCCAACGGACAAGGTCTCAGCTCCAAGGAATGCAGAGCACAAGGGTAGCACTGACAGTGTATCCGATGAAGTGAGCTGTAGCTCACGAAAGCTTATGCTCAAATAAATGTGTTAGTCTCTAAGGTGCCACAAGTACTCCTTTTCTTTTTGCAAATACAGACTAACACGGCTGCTACTCTGAAACCAGTGTATACATTGTTTCTGGTGCAAGGATAAATTTTTGATTAAAAATACAGCCCTCAATACACTTCACTACAAGCCCCACTGTAATCACAACCACTGGCTATTGCAAGAATTGGTTTGCTGCTCCAGCCATGGTGAGTAAGGCCACAAGGCATCCATGAGAGGTCTTGTGCTGCTGCTTTTGTGAAGACATCCTTGGGATCACAGGTTGGTACTTGAGAAAAGCAGCAGGCTGGATGGTGCTTGAGGGCAGGCACCAGTGTAAAGCCCCCCAAATAGTTTGTTTTTTACAAAAGCAGCACTGGGTTGGGGGGATGGAGACAAACAGGAAGCAGCCACTGTCCCCCTCCCCCCCAGTACTGCTTGCAATACACAGTGATGCCTTCCAACCACAACCATGGCATGCTAAGGAAACAGATTACATACACAACCCAGATTTCACCAAAAAGGGGACGGATTACTCGTTTGCAGTTTAAGGGCTAGCATTCAAAACTTCCCCCGTTTTCCCTAGGTGACCCTATGTGATATCACTCTCCTGAGGGTAACAGAGGCGGAAAGGGAGCAGATGCTGTAAGTGTCTGGGTCCTTATGCTGCAATGCTGTGTGCTGAAATGATGCCAGCAGGGTTAATACTGGAGTGGCGCGGGAAAGTGTCCTACCATGGTGGCCGAAATAAGGCAGCCCTTCCCGGAAACCTTCATGAAAGCTTCCTAGAAATCTCCATGGAGGATTCCTGGGCCATCCCAGGCACATAAACAGTCTTTTTTCAGACAGCACGCTCTGCGTAGCTGGAGTGGCTATCAATACCCACTACACCTTCTTTTTTGTTCAGATTAAACATAAAAAAAACATAGCATGTAACCCCTACAGTTTGATTGGAAATATGTACTCACCAGAGGTGCCTTTCCTGACATCATGCTCCGCTGCCAACTGGTCCTGTGAAGGGATGGGCTCCACGGTTAAAAACAGTTCTTGGCTGTCAGGGAGAATGGATCCTCTGCTTGCCTGCCTCACAGTCTCCTCCTCCTCCTCAACAATGTCCTCCTCGTTGCTGCTCGAGTTCACCCGGGGCTCCTGAAAGGTATCCACAGAATGTTTTGGGATAGTGGTGGGGTCACTGCCGAAAATCGCATGCAGCTCCTCATAAAAGTAGCATGTCTGTGGGACAGAACCAGAACGACTGTTTGCCTCCCTTGTCTTCTGGTATTCTTGCCAAAACTCCTTTATTTTCACATTGCACTGCTGTGCGTCCCCATGCCCTGCGCAATCTTGGCATAGATGTTAGCGTTTCTTCTCCTGGATCGGAGCACTGCTTGCACAGACTCCTTCCCGCACGGCAGCAAGATCCACCACCTCCTGTGGATCTTATTGCTGGAGCACGTTTGCAGCCTTGAGTCTCCATGATCAGCTGTGCTGGTAAGCTCTCCATGCTGATCAAACAGGAAATGAAAATTCAAAAGTTCCCGGGGCTTTAACAGGGGAGAGTCTGTTTCCTGTGTACCTGGCTGATGTGCCGTCAGATTGAAAGTATTCCCCACAGCGGAGCACTGTGAGACACCTTCTGAGGCCAATTCATTCGAATTACACAATGCAGTGTCTACACTATCCCCATGTCGACCCATGGATGTCGAATCAAGCACTAAGCCTCTTATGGAGGTGGAGTACAGAAGTTGACTTTACAGGCCACTTAGGTCAGCGGAAGGGACTTGGTAGTGTAGACACACACATTATTAGATTGATTTAATGAGGCTTATGTTGGCCTAAGTTTGTAACATAGACCAGGCCCCAGTTTAAAAGCAAGAACTGATGCCAAATTCCAGATTTTGCTTTCTTCTGGAAGGAATCTGCAGAGTATCATTTCCTTTACAGTACCTGTAAGTCACCTGCAGTACACACCTCCGGGCTTCCCAACTTGGAGATCATGTTAACGTTACGGTGGCCTGTTGTATATTTCCTCACTTTCCAAGTTTGGTATATACTGAAGAAAAGAAAAATAATGCATTATCAAAAGCATTTTCATTCTCTATAAAGCAGAATCTTCTAAAGACACACTGAAACAATAGTCAAAGTAATTCTGCTGTTCACGGTCAGCCCTTGAATAAGAAAATGAGGGAAATATAAAAGCCACACATTTCTATTTGGGATTGTCACTTTTTTTAATTTTAAAGCCATTTTTTCTTCAATAAAATGCACCTTCCTATATTTCTTACAAGTGAGTTTGCATTTTTGAGACAGGAGGTAGTCAATTTTAACAGTTTCAAAAAAGAAAAGAGCTCAATTTATCTACTATAGTTATAGCAGCACTGTAGCAAAGCTCCGACTCACCGGTGCAGCGCCTCCTGCTGGTCGTCCAGGAATTAGCTCGATTCCAGCTTCGGAGCACCTCCTGCTGGCTGGTGTCTTCCTACTGGTACCTGCTTTCTGTAAATCTCAACCATTTGTAGCACTTCAGGTCCCGCATCCCTCCCGGACCCCGATACCTCTTATCTTGGAGTACTGCCCACAGCAGTGCCCCCACACTCTGGGTCTCCCCTCCCAGGGGAACCCCAACCCCCTCTACCCATCTTGCCTCAGTGGCTACTGCCATTCATCCTCTAGCCCCTTCTCTCAGGGGCAAACTGCAGTCCGTAATGGCCACTCATCACTGGCAAGGGAGTTGGACCTGCTGCCTTTCTAGCAGCAGCTGCCTCCTTGCAGCCCTAATACTTCCCCTGGCCTTTAGCAAAGCCTCAACCCGGGGACTCAACAGGCCAGATCTCCTCAGCTCTGCCTGCCCTTCCCCAACCCTGCTCTGCCTCAGGTACCCTGCTTGCTCTCCCAGGCAGCCAGGTCCTCTCTACTTCTCAGCTGGAGCAAGAGTCTCTCCCACTCTCTCAGCCTGCCCTTTTATCAGGGCCAGCTGTTCCGTAATTGGGTGCAACCACACCTGTGGCTGATTACCCAAGCAACCTCCCTTGGCTGCTTTTAACCCCTTTCTGACCCCCACCAGAAGCACCCAAAGTATCTAAACACTGTGGGCATGATACAAAGTTTGTTGAAGTCAATGAAAAACAAGACACCTAGATCCTGTACTTCTGTCTCAAGCAAAATTCCCATTACAAATAATGGGAGTTTTGCTTGGATAAAGAGTACTGTTTTAGGCCTAGTATAGTACTAGTTTATTAATGTGAGTAGACAATTCAAAGTCTGAATTGTCAAATCACCTAAAAAGTCAAAATATATAAATGCAAATCTACAGTACAAGCATATTTTACTTCAATTACAACTGAAAAGTAAGGAAGATCATTTCCCTCCCATTCTGTTTTTGAGTGTTATTTAAATAACCACCGTTATTTTTTCCAGTCCTGGGGTACCTTCCTTGTTCTCCATGCTTGAAAAATAATTGGAATGATTCAAGTAAACTCACGAGTTCACTGCCTTCAAACCTGAAATGAGTGTCATCCACACGTGCTTCTTACTGATACCTTTGCATGCAGTACTTACAAGGTCTTCAGTGCTTCTAACTGGGACTGATCCTTCCAATGGAAAAATATTCTTAGACTTCGGTGAGAGTGGGATTAGGCCCCAATGGCCAGAACATTTTGTTGTTAAAGTAAGACTTCACAAGCTCACCTATAGGCCTTTATTACTCTACTTATCCCCTTTGTATCATACTAGTTGATTCTGCTTTTTTGCAAGCTAATTCTCTGTACACACAGATACTGCTTCTTCTGTTAACCCTAATATCACTAAGCAGTCCCTTCTACAGTGACACTGGCCACCTCTTATTCTTTCTTTTATTCTCTTTCAGAGGAAGTGTCATTTGTTGCGGTTTATGATGGCACACAATGTTCCAGAATTGTTCCACATAGATACTTCCTCCCACTGCATCAAGCTCAGTAATTTTCTTAATCTCTCACACTTTGCTTTTTTGGAATCTAAACCCCTTGTACGACTTTGTTCCATGTACCCACTCCATATGATGTTCAAATCCAAGAACTTTTTCTTTGCTATGTTGAAGCATCTCGTGCGCAGTGCCACCAAGCTTCCTTATTACCATCATTTTCTTAGTCAATTCCTCTTTAATAAAATGCCCAAGTTATTTATGGAGGAAATCAGTGTTCTACTGTGATCCATACAAGACCAAGACCAGTGAAGCAGGATAATATACCACATTTTTAATTGCTTTGAAAGCTAAGATTTTTATTCTGTTATTGACCACATATTTATGCCCATGCAAGACAGTAACATGTATTTTGAGTTTAAACTTAATGGATCTCCATTCTTATCATAATGAGACCTATTCAGAAAAAAAAAACATAAGGGCAGGCTTTTCAAAAGAATGCTCATTAACTATCCTAGCACACGGGGGAATCAGTAACAAGCAAACACTTTGTCTTTAAATAATAGGCTATGTATGTAAACAATAGTAAGAGAGGTAGTATTGAGCTGAAATTATTAATTTATTAGCATCATGCAAAATACTAGTTTAAATGTAGAATAATTTCTGTAGATGAGTGTTTCTCCTCTCAGTTTTCAACCTTAGGAATAGCTGGTCCAAAGGATCTCTCTACTTTTCCCTATCATATCCCTCATTGGAAGCACCATCTGATCAATCAAGGAGGACCAGAAAGGACTTCCTTCAGAGTACATCAATTCTTCTCATCTGTGAGGACTGTTGTTGAGCCACACAAAGAAGTTCACCTTAACTTCCCACAAGGTTAAAGGAGCTACACTGGCAGTGATCAAGTTCTCAATGGTCAGGCGATAAAGAAACATGGACTGGAATCAAACAAGTTGCTAATATGGCCGTGTCCTGCTCTACCATCAGGCAACCACCCCATAAGAAGGCAGTTAAAGTTTTTCATCTCTTCTCTCTCATCATTAATATCCTCCAGTGTAGCAGCTGTCCACAGTTTACAAGTGGCTGAGCAATGACTTCCCCAAACAGCACAATGCTTCTGGTTCTCCACCTCATATGTTTACCATGCTGCCTTATCAGAACGAGCAGTCCATTCTTTCTCCGACAGGCATTATGTTTCTCAGTGCAGCATAATATCACCAGCAAACATGCAAGCTCCTGACAAGAACTTCTGAAACGAATTCTGCTTCTACTTGTTTTCAAATTTATTAACCACATGAAAGGCCTCTAAAAATTCATTGAAGTCAATGCTGCCATCTTTGTTGAAGTCAATGCTGCGGGCGAGGTTGTCAATGGATTCATCATCTATGTCGATTTTGAGATGAGAATTGAAGAGCTTCCATGTCTGGCGAAATTCTTCAATGGAGATCAGACCTAAAGGAGACAGAAGGGGGAAGCAGTGCACTATTCAACTCACCTGTCTCCCCTTAAAAGGGCTATCTGCCACCTACCACCGTTGGAATTTATTTGCTATATAATGACCGCTGCAGACACACATCACTTACCCACAATAACAACAAATAGATGCTTCATAGACCTGTAGTAGTAAGCAGAAATTACCCTAATGTACCTGAATGATCTTTGTCAATGATGTTAAAGATTATCTCCAGATCAGTTCTGTATCTGTACAGGGTTTCCACCAAAGCTGGTTGAACCTAAAAAGATTTTGAAATTACAATCCGTGGGCAGATCGTACCTCAATCTGATTTAGACTAACAAACAGGACAGACATTGTACCAATCTAAAAAACAAAACTAATACACAAAGCATACATTTTCAAACATTAAAAAGACTCCTTTAGCACAGCTTCCAAGCGGGGGTTTCTCCCCGGCCCTGAACAAACCGCAGTAGACAGTACTTGTCTGTCTTTCAGTTGCCAGATACATTGCCACTAGGTGGCAGTGAGAATTGTCACTGGGATAAGGAGCCTTTTACATCTATGATAAGTGATTATTAATGAAAGCTCAAATAACTTGTCAGGGTGCTGCATATTATGCTCTCAAAGACACACAACTTAAAGGTGCATATGGAAAGTGACCCGGCTGTTCTTACTTTGAAAAAAAATGGAAACTTCAGCTACAGGCCATGTAGTAAGAGGAGGCCCTGAAACATAAATTCTTGTATCAGAGGCCCAGTCTGAGGCCTGAAGCCTGAATCAAAGTACTTCCAGGCAGTGACAAGCAAAGTTGGGCAGTGAGCCAGAGGCAGGTCCCACTCACAGAAGTTGGCAAGAAAAGGTTGTTAGAGGCACGTGCACACACACACACACACACACACACACACGTGCTAATGAGAAGAACTTGTGCCTAGACGGTGGCAAGACACTCCATAGACGTAACAAGGAACAGGCAGGTGCATCTTAAAGACAGGGTCAAAGGGACAACATGATGGATAGATTCTTTTGAACTATGATGAGTAATCTGTCCTGCAACAGTATAAAAGTAGGTCCTAGAGCACACATCTTTGTCCAGCCTAGGGGGCAGTGGAGTATCCCACCACTGACTGAGCTGTGTCCATTGCCAGGGAGCACAAATTCGTAGTATGCCCTGTAGAGTCTATAGGGAACTATTACCGTGCTTCGTTTGACAATAAACCTGGCTCAGGTTCCTTCGTACCTTACTAGAGTCTGTGGTTTTTGGGGGTTCTCTTGGGGTCTGCTGTGTTAGCTATCTGCGCAGAGCTGGGGCAGCACACAGAGGGAACACGCATGCAGCCGACTATTATCATCATCGAACAAGAGCGGAGCACCACACCGGTAGCTACCGACAACAGGCCAGACTTCCGAAAGGGCTCAGCACCCAAGTGCTCCTATTTAGGAAAGTTCACACTGCAAGTGAAAGCATGATTGAAGCACAGGTAGGCATACCCATGGCAGCTTTAATCTAGCTAGCACAGCTAACAATAGAAATGGAAGCACGGGCTTCAGCACAGCCTAGCAACCTGAGTATGTACCCAGGATCCCCAGCGGACTTGCGCTCAGGTGACTAGTCCAAGTACAAGCTCATGCCACCACGTGTTCACTGCTACTGTTACTCATGCTAGCTAGATTTAAGGTATGCCTACCTGTAACCGGGCGCAGACTCACCAGCCGCGGCCCCTGCTAGTCATCTCATATTACAATCAGAACTTCACTTAACAGTGCAGATAAATCCTTAAGTCACTTTAATAAATGGAGAGATGATAAAGGAGCTCACTTCCTATTTAGCACTTTTTGAAAATATGACCATTTTATTTAGCTTCCTACATGGAAATTGAGCATTTTGAAAATCTGGCCTCAATTGTCCAAGAAATTGTCCATCCAGCCTCCAAGAAAATGTTCCTGTAAGATTTGGATATGACTCTTTTTCCTCTTACCTCTTTTATAGCTGGCTTTATTTCCAAATCATTAAAACATGAAAGATACTCGACATTTCCACCTGGAGCAAGCTGCACCAACCGAGAACGCAGAGTCCTCCATGGGAGATCCAGATGTAAAACAGATTCCACTGCTGAGGCCCATTCAGTGGCAGAAATTCTTCCTGTCAAAATGGATCATTTCATGGTTATAAATGCATGCCAAACAACACACTCTTACTAACTGCTAACAATTTTTGTTGCTGTTTTTTTAAAGAGTTGCAGAATAGTCTAATACAAATATTCTTTGACACAAAAACTAGACAATATTGAAGTGTTTTAGTACATTTGAAATAACTGTATACTGAGCAATTACTTTATTCAAAAGGAATGTTACAGATTTGAGGTCCTGCAAACATATACTGTAGCTATATTACCATGCGCAGCTGATAGGGCAACATAAGACCTAGAAAATGTGACTTGACTGTTTAGCTCTGAAATGGTGTTTACGACCTTAACATTTGGGTTATCACATTTAAAGGACACGGAGTGAGGTAGTGTAATGAGGAAAAGATTTTTGGTGCCCAAAGATTTCAATCCCTATTCCTATGCAAATAGTCCATCCAATGTCAACCAACCACAGATTTACCTTCACTTGATGCCTCAGTGTTTGTGTTCTCTAGTGGTATTGCCCGACAGCTTCGCCCATTCTAGAGACTTGTCAGACTATATGGAGGAGGTGCCCACTCTCTGGCTTTTTACCCTTGATCTCAGTTCCACACCGACATAGCTTTCTGAAGATGTCTAGCAATGGAGGAGTTTAGAAATGCTCCCGAGGCAGAGACTGCCTTAGCACTGCTGGACTTGTGCCTGCCCAAACCCTTACTCTCATAGTTGGGGCACTTTCTATCTGTGAGTTTCTTCAGCTGCCCACTTCTTTCTTAGTTGGATTTCCTCTCCTAGTGTGATGCTTAAGGCCCTAAGGCCTGGACTTCAGTACCAACCCTTTCACTCATTTCACCTAGAAAGAAGCATGCACCATTGACTAACTGTCACACCTAAACCCCACCTCCCAGGAAACATGAGATGGTTTCCCACACAGATAGTAATTGGAGGCTCCCCAGATACTGAGGCAGCAAATCAGGCTGGATAATCAAAAAATTCCATACTTCAAAGCTCTCCTATAACAAAGCTACACAGGGTCCAACACAATCCATCAGGCTCCTATATGAATAAGTGAACTGGTCAGGTTTCCTCCCCCCATTTTCAGAAACCTTGTGCTGAAATACAGTGAGAGGCAGCTCTGGACACTCCTGATTTGGAAGAAGCTTTTGTGCAGTTCCTAATTCCCAGGAACAAGAAACCCACTGGGCCTAAGTGGGGTAGTACAAAGTGCTATGTGTTATTCAGTGGAGGATGGCGGATTGACACTTGTCCCGAGTGCACTCAAAGGTATGGAATCTAACGGGAACAGCCTTCCAAGGGAAGCAGTGAAGGCAAAAGACATATCTGGCTTCCAGACTCAGCTTGATAAATTTATAGAAGGGATGATATGATGGGATAGCCTAATTTTGGCAATTAATTGATCTTCAGCTATTAACGGTAAATATGCCCAATGGCCTGTGATGGGATGTTAGATGGGGTGGGATCGGAGTTACTACAGAGAATTCTTTCCTGGGTGTCTGGCTGGTGAGTCTTGCCCACATGCTCAGGGTTCAGCTGATCGCCATATTTGGGGTCGGGAAGGAATTTTCCTCCAGGGCAGATTGGTAGAGGCCCTGGGGGTTTTTCACCTTCCTCAGCAGTGTAGGGGAACGGGTCACTTGCTGGAGGATTCTCTGCGCCTTGAAGTCTTTAAACCACGATTTGAGGACTTCAGTAGCTCAGACATAGGTTAGGGGTTTGTTACAGGAGTGGGTGGGTGAGATTCTGTGGCCTACGTTGTGCAGGAGGTCAGACTAGACGATCATAATGGTCCCTTCTGACCTTAAAGTCTATGATTCTTTGGACAGAAAATGGAGTGGCTGATGCCTTGTCCAGGGTGAAAGGCCTCCCTGAGCTAGGGACATTCTTCAGACTATCAACTCACTTATGGAGAATTCTGGGAGCTCATGAAACCCACACCCACCTAGCATGGTTTGGGTCCATTCGCCAGGCCTCACAAATGCAAAACCCTGAAATTCTTCACAAGAGTTCCATCCAGCAGTGCATTATGATGCATCCTTGATTCCCTGGCATATTCTTCTGCTCTCCCTTGTACTTATATAAGCATTGGCAAAGATCCAGTAATGAAGGACAAAGCAGAAGACCATTTTCTGGACCTACTCCAATGGCATCCAACAGCAGCCTTTTGACAGGCATATTTAGGGCCCGATCCCTTTGAAGTGTTGAGCACCTCCTGTAAGGTGCTGAGGGCCCTTAGCTCCTATTGACTTCACTGGGAATTAGGGGTACTCAGTCTCTCACAGAATTAGGCTCTTCCTTTGTTTAATCATGTATTTTACAGATTGCAGTCTCCTCAGTGGATGCCATTCATGTGAAAAATATGTTGTGCTCCTGATATGTATCAAGTATTCAGACAAACGGTACTCTTGATGTACTCCAGTTTGTGGGATGTTTGTTCTATGCAGTGTTTGTATGTCTTTACACAGGAAACTATCCTACTACACAGAAGAAATAATGTTCTATTCATAATATAATCAAATAATAATACAAATCCAGATACTTAAAAGCTGTTAACTAAATTTTAGAGAGAGTGCATTTTTGGTCCTATTTGATGACAATGCTGGCAACTTAATTTTAAGAGCTAATTACTTTCATCTGTGGTTGGTTTCATTACCTGTGTCATTTGGGTCATACTGTCTGAAAGCTGCAATGAGTTCTGATCTCCGGGAGTAAAGTTTCTCTCGTAATGACTTTAATGCAGACCATTCAACTACACTCACCCTATGAAGAAAATAATCAGAGTGGATAATTCAAGGATTGAAATTCTCTAGCTCTTCAAATTTTTCCATATGCAGTATTTATTGCGTACCAATCCCCTGTAACAAACAATCTCAGTTTAGGAGCCCTGCAACGAGCCCCCTAAAACAGTGACATTAAAAAACCCAAAAGAATGGTCTGAGCTTATTTGGTGGCTGAGTTATTCATGACAGACATTACACAGTCAAGTTATAAGTCCTTTACATTAGCAAAGTGGACTCTAGTGTCATGCATGGCAGAATTGTTCTGACAAAATTCTTGGGCCTGATTCACACCAGTATTACTCCAGTTTTACGCCATGGCATTACACCGGTGTGAAAATGGTGTCATACAATGGCGAATCAGGCTCGACATATATCCTGTACATTTGCTGTCTTATACAATTCAAATCCTTGATTCTTTTTATAGCACTGCAAATAACTCAGAACAATCAAATTAGAGCTGTTGGAACCCCTTTTATCTGTTATCACATTTGTTTTTAAATCCATTTAAAAAAAAGAAAACCAAGTAACGTAAAGGGCTGTGCAAATACAATTAAACCTCTCATGTAACTTCTGCCATGAACAATTCACACATTCTGGGTTCATATTGATACACTGTACATGTATCCACAGGCGCCGGCTTCTAATTTTCCCCAGGGGTGCTCAACCCCCACTTAGCCCCAGGCCCCACCCCCACTCCACCCCTTCCCCCAAGGCCACATCACCAACCCGTCTCTTCCCATCCCTGCTCCACCCCCACCCCGCCTCTTTCCGCCCTCTCCTCCGAGCACCCCTCGTTTCCACTCCTCCTCGCTCCATCCCAATGCCTCCCACATGCTGCAGAACAGCTGTTCAGGAGGCGCTGGGAGTTGATTGGCAGGGGCCACTGGCGGGCGGGAGTGGGGGGGGAGGGGCAAGCTTGGGTGGAGCACCCACGGAGTCGGCGCCTATGCCTGTATCCATTAGATGTGTTGTCCTTACTGTACCTCTGGTGAAGAGTCTGTTTGCGTGTGCATTTACTGACTTGATACTGCACAAAGCGAGGTATCAAATCAGGATTCAGTTTGAGATAAGCACCACGGTTGCTGCCATCTTCATAGTAGTTAGAGGCAGAAAAAATAGTGATAACCTGATAATAAAAGAAAAAAAAGAAATCAGTGGGATTGATTAAAGCTGCCCCCTTTTTGGACTGAAGTTTAAAACTGGCTTTAGAAAATTGAGACAGGTTACAAAATGAATTAAAACAAGTGTAAAACCCTAATAAATCTACAAGCCTGCCAATGGCTGCTCAGCTAAACAAAATGTCAACTCTAGTCCTGCTTCAGGACTTCATTTTTTACTTTTTCCATGAGGACTTCACTTTATAAGACAAACAACATATAATTACACTTGCCACAAAGGCAACATTTCCCTGGGGTCTAAATGGTTTTGAATCTCCTTCCCTTCCTTCTAGCCATGTGTGTCAGAGAGAGAGAGGCCAAGAAGATGAAGGAAATTACTCAGAGGAATTAAAGTAACATGTACGTTGATATACTTACAATACAGTGGGTCTTGACCTTTCCCACACTGGAACTCAGCTCCCATTAGCAAAATGAAAAGGACAGGGTGGTCATGACCTAAGTTCCCTCTAAGCTGTTCGGCAGCGCACCATGCTATCAAGGGCCACGCAGATGGGGAGAGGCACCCCTCCCCTGGCCCAGCCTCAGAACTTTGGTGGCCAGGAAAAGGCGCCCCTGCCCCAGTTCCAGCCTCAGAGCTGCCGCAGCTGGGAAGAGGAGCCCTGGCCCCGGCCCTGGGCTTGGAGCTGCAGCAGCCAGGGAGAGGTGCCTCTCCCCTGGCCCCGAGCTGCTGCGGCAAGAGAGGCCTGGGAGGAGTCCTCTCTCCCCGCCACAGCCCCAGGGTACCCTAAACCCCTCATCCCTGGCCCCACCCCAGGGCCTGCACCCCCAGCCAGAGCCCTCACCCCCCTGCACCCCAACCCTCTGCCCCATCCCTGAGCCCCCTTCGGCACCCTGAACCCCTCATCCCTGGCCTCAACCAAAGGCCCACACTCCCAGCCAGAGCCCTCACCCCCCTGCACCCCAAACCTGGGCCACAGCTCTGAGCCCCCTCCCACATGCCGAACCCCTTGGCTCCACCCCCACCACACATCACCTCCATATTGGTGCACATAACAAAATTCATTCCGCACATGGCTGTACAAAATTAGAGGGAACATTGGTCATGACCCTCAGGTTGCAAACCCATGCAATAATGAATGTAACTCATAATAATGGACTATAGCATAGCTACAAAAAGATTATTGGAATTTTAGGCTTGAGCAACAGGAAATGACCCAGGAACATCTTCCCTCTCAATTTCCCAGAACTTGAATTTACCCAGGGTAAGATTTCAGGCACAAAAACGTAGCTCAGATTCTTTCTCTACCCTCAGTGATGCAGCTCTAACTAGCATTTGTCCTGACAAATTTCCAGTGTGCAAAAAACGAGTTGCAGAAGCACGTGCAGTAAGCCCCATAATGTTTCTATTACAAAGTGCCGGTCTGCACAGTCAGTGGGCCTTTCAGTGAGCTGCTTTTTTCAGAGACACAGAGACACGCTTTTTTTAAAAAATGCACTTTCCTAAGGCAGAGACGGTGTGACTTGAGTGGAGGTTTTCAGCGATTTCAAAGCATGGGTGGCTATGGCGCCATTCTTGTTGTCATTAACAAATCTCCCCTTCAAGGTGAGGGGAGTTTTGCCTAAGAAAACCTCACACGAGTACTGTGAATATTCCCAATACCTGTTTTATAGAACTCACTCTTTTTCACCAATTGACTTAGCTGATAAATTTGAGGTTACTCCTATGGGGTTTTCTGTGAAGTTCACAGCAGCATTTTATTTTATACGTGACGATCTTACCTGCCCATCATGACTGATCTCATAACCTTCTTGTTTGCATTCATGAGACCTGATCAGCATCTTCAGATTATACCGTTTAAGCAGCCTGGCAGTAACATCGGGCCCAAAGTAGCAACCACCTCCTCGAGATTTGTTTGGTGTGCAGCCATTTTGGTTTTTTGGATCACTCCAAAGAATATCAGCCACCTTTGAAGAGCAAACCAACAGACATGATTACTGACAATTAGTACAACATAGGCTACAACCTGGGACATTATTTAGAAATGCTGGCTATTACAGGGGCCCCAAGCACAATAAGATACAGCTAGACTTCTCAGGTTTTCTTTATTTCCTTAAACTAATACATTCCTTTTGCTTGGAAAACATTTCTTTTTATTTGCCTTTATTAAACAAAAGCCATCTGAGTTGAGTTTTTAAATGTAAATCACTAGGTAGATTTTATACTGTATTTCCAAACAATTTCAGAAACTAATACTCTCCAGAGAGAACAAAATACTTGCTTTTTGTTTTCTGTTGTCTTTGGAAGACTCACATTTCAAAAGAATAGTCTAATTTCTACACTAGAGTTTTATCAGTCTCCATTGTATTAGTTTAAGGACCTGCTTTCCTAAGTCACATGGGTCAGTGGCAGGAGGCAGGTTTCCTATGTTAGAAGAGAGTTGCCCACAGAGAAGCCAATATAACCATCCACTTCTGCTTAAAGGAGCTGACCAAAGAGAAACTTGGAAAATATACCCCTGCCTTACAATTATTTTTTCAGATTACAAACAGCTCTGTGAATTAAAATCACAGAGTTGTCACAATTCATTAAATTATTGTACACTGAGGGCTTAATCTTGTTCTTTGGTAAACAAGGCAAAAGTGGAGAGAAGATGACAAAGGTAAATCCCTTCTCCCTGAACAATCAGCAGGCCCTGCATACCACAAACCCGAGGAGTTGGGATTTGTTGGGTAGGTCAGCGTCCAGCTCCCCAAGCCTGCTCGTGTGTGCGCTGCAACCACAAAATAGGTGCAGTTTTTGACTGACGACTGGGAAATTATAGCCCATTGAAACTAAAAGTACCTTTTGTACTATCAGATCCTACCACACAAGGACACTCAACTGCATCAGATACTATTGAAATGGATTGAAATGTTTGCTATTGAGACATTTTGAACACTGAGGAAATATAGTACATAAAACATATTTATTTGTAGAATAAAGTGATGTGTCTTGAAATGCATTTGAATGACCAGAGGTAGAAGGTAGAGTCAGCCATAATGAAAATTGCCTTGACTGCCCAGAATGATGTCTGAAAGAAAAAGTTTTCTCTATTCATCTCAGAATCAAAACATCCTGTTTACACAAAATAAATTCCATTTGTCTATACAGATAGTTTGTTTTTTAAGAAGTCTGTATTTGGTTTCACATACTTGTTTCCATTCCTTTGCTGTTAATTCCGAAGGCACGCTCGGCATATGAACACCGGACTCTAGATACTGTGCACCTAGGAGCGGGCCAGAGTTAGCACCATCATGAAGCAGCCACCTGTGCTCCCCAACATCCAGTAGATCACCGGTGTATCGTCTTCTATGGCTAGATGATGAAGGCCTGGTCATTCCTTTGACAGCAATAGCCTGACCAGGAAGGCATCTCTTGACTCTTATTATAGGAGAGTATTCTACAAAGTCAGTTCTTTCCAGGTCATGGTTTCTCTCTGTGCTTGATTTTGGTGGTCTCAGCACAGACTTCATCTAAAAGACAGACTCATCAGTGCATATTTACTGATGCTTATATAAATCAAAAAAGTCAAAGATGCACTATATTTCATCATATGCTCCATATCTCAGCAACAACTGCTTGAAGGAAATATTAACTCATCACTACTCTGGATTTAAACTCTGAGTTTTAACTTTTCACCAAATATAGTTCTTCAAGTCCCGGTAGAAACTTCAGTACCTAATTCCATTGGAAGTTAGATACCTATGTTGAAAATCTGCCCCTTTATCAATAACATTGGGGATGAAATGGTATTCACTGAGAAACATGGACCTGATTCTCCACTCTTTACTCTAGCATTACTCTGGTTTAACTCAGTTGAAATCAATGGAATTACACCAGTATAAAACGGGAGTAACCCAGTAGTGAATCAGACACTATATCCTTAAATAAACCTAAGCTCCTTGATTGTTCACCAGGGCTAGTGCTCTTCTGGAGCTGCACAGGTTGGCTATGGCAATTCATTTTAAAACAAACCTTTTCTTGAAAGAGTCAGGCTGCTTCTTGCATTCTCTTTTGAGATTCACTTGCACTAGCTCATTTTTTTAGCCAAAAAAGTGTGTGTATTAAACAATTTATTAAAGAAAAAGAAAATTGATTCTACTACTACCATAATTTTCTTCCACAGAGTCCTAAATATCTGAGCCGAAGCTGTCTTTCCCCATGGTCCTGATCAACATCCAAACAGTTGTTATCTACCTAAGGCGCTGACTCAAAAATATGAGTGGGGATTGTGCAGCGTGCCAAAAAATAACAGCTAGATATCAGAAACTGCTTCTGGCAGCAAATGGTGCCAGGTATCAGTTTGGAATACCACAAATGCCAGTGCATTTGGAATCCGGCTCACAAATGTCTGACTCTTACTGAAGTATTTCAATACTCTCCTGCAGAGGTGATTTCACACGTTAATTATGTGTTGCATAGCAGCTGCATTAATATCTGCAAATAACAGGCCAAGCATAGACTTGGTGTTAGTAACTTCCACTGTTTTCAGCGGGAGTTGCACCTGCTTAATCTCAGGGCCGAATTTGACCTCTTGTCTTCTGAACTTGTTTCAGTTATGAAAAGTGGAATTTTGGCTGCCTCTGGGCCTGATCCTGAAACAGGCTCCAAATAGGCAGAAATTTTTGACTCCTGTGGGATTTCACGCAGCTGCAAAGTAGCTCCATGCAGGCCAAGGAGTTCCGCTTGCACAGATCAGATTGTAGGGCTGGGGCCCCAGTGCACAACTATCACTAAAGGAAAGTTGAACCGGATTAAAAAGGAGGAAATTCACACACTGATGGATTTCCTAGTTCTCCTGAAACTTCTGCGAGTTGTTAAAATAAGGTAATTTTCATATTTTCTAGACAAACATATGGTCTTACTATATAGTGGGTCAGATGCTCAGGTGGTGTAAATTGGTGTAGCTCCACTTATCTCAATGGATCTACACTCATTTACACCAGCTGAAGATTTGGCTCAAAATGTCCATTGGCACCATTCACCACAAATGTTTCCTTCTGAAGAAATCATTGTCTCTATTTTGCTGTATTTTCTTTAGGTAGTATCTACTGTCTTCTCTAAATCTATAAAATGCTTAGATAACTTTACCTTAATATTTTTACTAGTAAACACTTTCAGAGATCACAAACAGAATAAAGGCAACTCTACAGAAGTACTGTCTCTTACCTTATTTCTCTTAAATAAATTCAGGAAATCCAAATCAGTGGTGTCTGATATTCCTCCATGTACGATTAGTACTTTGCTGTCAATTACAGTGGCAAGGGGAAGCCAGCTATAAACATCTTGCAGAAGATTTAAAATTTTTTTGCCATGGGACTGTAAAATATATTATTTTATTACATATCATTCTTGAAAGTCACTGGTGCTTATCACAACAAGTAAATAATGTGGAAGTTTCTTTTGACCTCATTGTTTTGCTTGGACTTCAATAATCTGTATGAACAATTATGCCCATTGGTTTAACCCAGAAATATAATATGAATATATACATTCCAAAATTTACCTTCAGGACTGCTTGATTCTGCCTTGATCGTTTTGTTACTCTTTCAGTATCATTTTTTCTGATGTTTATTGTTTGGCTTCATAAACTTTTCCTATTTTACTTCATACATCTCTGGACATAAGTAAAACTAACTGTTCAAATTCTAATCTCACGGTTACACTTGTATAAATGCAAAATAATTCCATTGATCTTGATGGAATTACTCTGTATTTACACTACATTCTTGAGAGCAAATCTTCTTGTTGACACACACTTCAGTTTGCACATGTTGGAAGCAAATAAGGGGGGAGAGAGGATATCTTACCCGGTACTTCTTCATAACTTCTTTTGTGAAGCCATATCTGAAAAAACAGAGACAGCATCACAAACTGGCTTTCTGCATGATCACTTTTCACTATAACCCGGCAATAGTTTCTATGATTCATGTGAAACATTACTTCGGCCATTATAGCTAGTGCATACACTGTAAATCTTTAACAATAATAATTACAAAAAATGAAAACTACAGTAACTTCTAGGAATTCTCCATTCCCTCTTTCCTCTTCCATGCCCCATAACTTTTCCAGACATTTTCCTGACTTAACAATATACACAAATGGCTTTCCTCTACTCTGATTCATTCGGTTGAGAATGAGTTTTGACCATTATACAATGTTAATGGAGCCAAAACTTCCTGGGCAGAAACAGAACCCAGAGCAAAAGGAATTGGTGGGCTCTTGCCCCATTAGCAAAAGAGAAATTTCATGCAATTCTTTTGCCTTACGGATTTTCAAAGGCACTTAAGTGACTTCAGAGCACAAGTCCCAGTGAAAGTCAATGGGAATTGTCCTCTTAAATCATTTACGTTCTTTCCAAAAGCTCCCCCACCATGTCCGTGCTTCACCAAGGGCAGGATTCTGATCTTCTATTGGTTTTATATGATTGTAACTCCTGATTTCAGTGGAATGAAGTCCTGGTGTCCAAAGCCCCACATCTCTCAGCCTTCAAATTAGCCAATGTGTGATACAACCACTCAAAATATGTGACAAATGACAATAATCGGAACATCTTAGCTTTCTTGCACATTGCACCATAATTGACAGGTTTATGTTTTTTTCACTATAAACTCCATTTTTAAAGACATTGTCTCACTGTGTGAATTAACCAACCAGTTTTGTAAAAAAACAACCCTGGGAAAATAAATGTCATTATTTGCAACCATAAGGATCCTCTCCCATGGAACATCAACAAGGTTTGAATTCTGAACCCGAGCTCCCCTGCATAGCTCTCTACCACTTGAGCTAAGAGAGTAATTTCCCCTCTGGGTAATGATCACAAGAGGGGGACACAACTCATCTCTTACTATTTGGTCAGGCAACTATTTGCTAAACAGCAGTAGAATGATGGGGATCAGGATTGCTCGGTTCTCTTCCTGTGCCTGGGAGAAGCGTTGTCCAGCGGTGAGCCCCGTGGGTACAATCAGGATAGCTACTAACGTTGCTTTGGCATATTTTTTTTCCTGAGATGCAGTGTGGCTGAATGGACGAGACTTGGATCTGCCCACAGCCTTAGCTTTTCCCGAGATCACTTTGTGCAGCCTTTCAATTAACTTATTTGTACAATGAAGGAAGTCTCTGATGCTGAGAAACAGCAGTCAGTAGAGGTGGGATTTTAGCTCATGGTCTCCTGGCTCCTATCTTCGTGCATTTCTCCTGGTGTTACAATGTATTTGGACAGGGCGCATCACTTGTTTGGTGATGGAACACCGCCTGCCTTATCAGTGCTCTGGAACAGGCAACCCGATTCAAACAACATACGGACCGTGCCTCAGAATCTCATGTGCCTGAAAGCTCTGCAAAGTTGATTGACTTCAGTGCGCTGTGAATTGGTCCCTGAGTGAGAAATGAATCAGATCCATGTTTAAGGGGGTTAGTAGAAATATCCCTTCCCCCTGCTAGATTAAGATGCAGAATTAACATCTGAGTGCCCAATAAAACACTTGTTTCTGTATGAGACAAACCTGTGGCAACTAGATTCATCATAACCATAGCAAAAGGATCAAAAAGGCATTCAACTCGGTGACATTTGCATGGAAAAAGAACAGAAGAAAATGTTACCTCAGATTCATGATATGGTCTTCATGGTTCCCTCTGTTCAAGTGTAAATGGTTGGGGTAGACAAGAAGAAAGGCAAACAGGATAATAAGTATTTCAACAGAATTTTTCCCTCGATCCACAAAATCTCCATTAAAAAGGTAAGGGTTTTCTTCTGAAGGCAGGCCATTCTGCAGGAGGAAACAAAACAAGCAAAGTTGATGAGGCAACGTACTTAACAGGCATAGACTGAAATGAATTTCCAAAAACAAAGGCTAGAGGTTTTCAGATTGTATGTCATGTTATGGTTGTTTTTATAATATGAAAAAGTGGAGCTGCAAGCAACACAGGTTATATTGCTAGGTCATCTACATAACACATGGATTTAGAGAAACAGTGCTGTCACATTGTTCTCTCCTCTTTAGGACAGAGGTCCCCACACTGTGATCTTTGGATTACTGGAGGTTTGCAAAGCACTTGCTGATGACTCATGGAAATCTGACGCCTCACATGGTGCTAACTCTAAGCCTTGCTTCCACCTGCTAAATTATATTAAAAAGGAGCAATCAAATCATTACTCTCCTAATGTAATATTATTTTCCCATAAATGCCATTGCTGCGGGGAAGTGATACAATTGCAAATGGTGGGGAGGAGGCCTGTTCGACGTGAATGGGAGGCGAGGTGCCCATGAGACACTCTACTGTTAAGAGAGAAAAAGTCTGAGAAGCCTGGGGTTAGCATACTCAAGAAGAAAGCTACGATCTGAAAAGTTCTCAGACTCAGGGGACAAGGGATCTGGGATTTGTAGGTATCGTAATAATCCACACTTCATAGTTCAGAAGATATAAGGCAATTCAGTTTTATGAATGACAATTTCGAGATATACCTTAGTGAATCTATTGTACTATGTTTTACCTGCATTGGTTGTCAACATACCAGTGGCTACTGTCAGCTTACAGGAAGCATGACGTCAATGTTTATATATCTCCATCATTTCTAAGGGGTATGAATTTTAGAACTGTTTATTCCACTTCTGACTTGCTACAGAGATTACCCTGCCAGAAAGAAACCTTCTAGACATTGGCATACAGACTCATTACTGACAGATCATCACCATACACATTAACACAGTCCAACTCCGATACTGTGAAGTCACCCAAAGCATTACATCCCCGGGGCACAGCACAAGTTACTCAGCATTTCTTGGGCAGCTATGAGATTCCTTGACAAAGTGCCTCCCAATTGACTTCATTCTGGGGGAGTGAAATGGGACACTGATGGGGCCCACTATTGTATGCAAATTGGTGGCCTAAGGCCTGATCCAAAGCCTAATGAAGTAACAGGGCATCTTTCCATTGATTTCAGTGGGTTTGGATCAGGCGTTCGATGATTGCTGTTCGCCCTGCTATTAAAAGACAGCAGTATTTGATTTCTCATTCTGGTCTCTCAATTCTCTGGAGAGCACAGGCTGGGAATGTTGCAAAAGCAGCATGCTCATCCCCTGCAGCAACTTCCCTCTAATTCAGGCAGTTTCTGAATTAAAGGTCACAAAAAGGACTGTAACTATGAGAGTCTGAAAATGAAGTGAGTTAAAGTAGGTTTCAGAGTAGCAGCTGTGTTAGTCTGTATTCGCAAAAAGAAAAGGAGTACTTGTGGCACCTTAGAGACTAACCAATTTATTTGAGCATAAGCTTTCGTGAGCTACAACTCACTTCATCGGGTGCATTCAATGGGAAATACAGTGGGGAGATTTATATACATAAAGAACATGAAACAATGGGTGTTACCATGCACACTGTAAGGAGAGTGATCACTTAAGATGAGCTATTACCAGCAGGGGAGCGGGGGGGGGGGGGGGCGGGGGGAAGGGGACCTTTTGTAGTGATTATCAAGGTGGGCCATTTCCAGCAGTTGAACAGCAGCAGCAAGAACGTCTGAGGAACAGTTTTGGGGGGGGGGAGGGGAATAAACATGGGGAAATAGTTTTACTTTGTGTAATGACCCATCCACTCCCAGTGTCTATTCAAGCCTAAGTTAATTGTATCCAGTTTGCAAATTAATTCCAATTCAGCAGTCTCTCGTTGGAGTCTGCTTCTGAAGTCTTTTTGTTGAAGAATTGCCACTTTTAGGTCTGTAATCGAGTGACCAGAGAAATTGAAGTGTTCTCTGACTGGTTTTTTTATGTTATAATTCTTGACGTCTGATTTGTGTCCATTTATTCTTTTACATAGAGACTGTCCAGTTTGACCAATGTACATGGCAGAGGGGCATCGCTGGCACATGATGGCATATATCACATTGGTAGATGTGCAGGTGAATGAGCCTCTGATAGTGTGGCTGATATGATTAGTAATAAAAAAAAATAAAATTTAAAAAAAAAAGAAAAAAAAGGAAGGAAGGAAGGACTCCTTGAGGCTCCTTGAGGCTCCAGAAAGGGCAGGGACATCCACAGACAGGAGGAAAAGGCAAGGAACTGATATTAGTATGTGGAAAGTTGGATTGATTGGATTAACATCAGCTGGTGTTTGTTCTCTAAGCTCTACCAATTCTCTCTTGGAAAAGCTTGTCACAGCCCTACTTTTTAAAAACAAGTTTAGATTTTGAACTTAAAACACAATTATATCTGGATTCCAAATTCAAAGTGGTATTTTAGCTCTTTGATGTTCTCTTGCCAAGTTTTAAAGTGATTTCCACTTCTCCAATGTTCACGGACAGTCATAGTTCCAGAGCAAAAAAAATTAAAATCTATAGAAGCTTGAGACACTTCAGAAATGAGAACAAAAAATAGCTCTCTAATGATTTGCAGACTAGTGCTGTGAGGCTGTTTGCTGCTGGGCATCATTATTGTATCTTCTGTGTTAGTGGTTAATTAGCTTCTTTGTTATCTGCCTTCTATTCAGCTTCAGGGTATCTCTACACATCAATTTAACAGAGTCTAATTTAGCAATAAACTATTTAAAATTCCAAGGCTTTGGGTGAATGACTGGAAACACTGTAATTTAACAAAGACTCATGCCCGGAATGAAGTATCTACAAATTGGACACTTCAGTTAAGAAAAGGTGAGATAATCTTCTTAAAAATGAAAGCAAAAGGTATCAGGCACAATATTATGTAAAATAGTTCAACTGATCATCAAATTTGTCATTTAAACCTATGTAGCTCCTATCCTTTTTTATTCATTAATGGTTCAGAGATGTGTATACATTGTGGCAAAAATCATATGGATAGCAAACCAATGAGTGTATTGTAAACCACATCTGTAAATGAACCTTGCCAAAGGGGGTTAGCAGCCACTTCCAATCCACCAAGCTCAGTAGGCAGCTGAGTTAAATGGAATTCTTCAGCTGGGTGTTTAGACAGTTGTATCACTTTGTCCCTCTGATGGGGAGCTAACAGTACTTGTTATCTCAAAGGAAGAAATTCCTTTTAAGTTTAAGAATGTGGTGCTGATAGAGTTGCAAATGGATCCCAGATGTAGTGCTGGCCGGATCCCCAGCTGGTGTAAACTGCAGCTCCATTTCCTTCAACTGAACTATGCTTTACACAAGCTGAGGATCTGGAGCTTGTAGGATTAGGCAGCAGGAGGAAGGAAAATTCATTCATGACCCTTTTGTGCTGACCATGCCCATGAAAAGTGGCCACGAAACAGCCATGGCCTATAAGCCACCTCCCCCACCCAAGACCACGCCTGACATACGGTGCATCCCTGGGATGTGCAGAGCCAGCATAGACAGTTGCACATACATAGGGCCCTACCAAATTTACAGCCATGAAAAACGCATCATGGACCATGAAATCTGATCTCTCCCTCTGAAATCTGGTCTTTTGTGTGCTTTTACCCTATATTATATAGATTTCACGGGGGAGACCAGTGTTTCTCAGATTGGGGGTCCTGACCCAAAAGGGAATTGCAGGGGGATCTCAAGGTTATTTTAGGGGGGTTGCAGTATTGCCACCCTTACTTCTGGGCTGCTCCAGAGCTGGGCAGCCAGAGAGCAGCTGCTGTTGGCCGGGTGCCCAGCTCTGCAGGCAGTGTCCCACCAGCAGCACTGCAGAAGTAAGGGTGGCAATACCGTACCATGCCACCCTTACGTCTGCGCTGGTGCTGGCAGTAGCTCTGCCTTCAGAGCTGGGCTTCTGGCCAGCAGCCACCGCTCTCCAGCTGCCCAGCTCTGAAGGCAGCACCACTGCCAGCAGGAACACAGAAGTAAGGGTAGCAGCAGGTACTGCAATCCCCTCTACAATAACCTTGTGACCCTCCCCTCCTCCCACAACTGTTTTTTGGGTCAGGACCCCTATAATTACAACACTGTGAAATTTCAGATTTAAATAGCTGAAATCCTGACATTTATTATTTTAAAAATCCTATGACCATGAAATTGACCAAAATGGATTGTGAATTTGGTAGGGCCCTATACATACACCTCCCCATGCAGGAGCCCCTGGGACTTGGTGGCACATCAAGGACATGTCAGGAGAGTGTCACTGCGGAACTCCTAAACCTAAGGGCTATGTAAATCTATGTTGAAGACTGAGCTGTACCTATCTGCATCAATTAATTACTCTCCGCATAAGTAAGATCCTCAATCCTGAATTCCCTGACCACTCAGAAGTCATGACAAAATGTTTGCTTTTTTATGTAGTTTGATGAAAGGATCCTGTCAATAACCTCCTAACCATGGAAGGCTTTGGGTAAAGTCCTGGCCCCACTGCTGTCAAAGGCAGTTTCGCCATTGAGTCCAGCAGAGTCATGATTTCCTCCCTCACACTGCGGGCTGTTTTCATTATTTCATCCTGATTAAGAAACAAACGCTCTTCTCCAATGCCGTATTTTAAAATGGTACGTCATATCCAGGGCTGTTTGCAGCTATAAACATTCAAGTATTCACTCCCAAAATAGAGTGTTTTACCATGCCATGTGTTTTGAATATTGAAAGTAGGCTGAATCCAACTGTTCTATCATGCTGTTCTAATATGCAATTTGGAAATGGAAAAGTTGTCTCATTGAACTATCAGCTAAAAGGCAGGAAAGCAAAGAAGTAGCTAAAATTGGTAACTTAATAACATGGGAAGTTGACCCCTGCTTAGGTCAGTATTGTACTAATTTTTTTAAAATTAGGTTTCTGCTTGGACAAGATATTCAAGTTTGCAGCTGACAGATGAGTGGAAAGTGTAACTGAGCCAATTAAACAAAGAGGTATTACATCATTCAAGCACCTGGATTAACTCATGCCAGCCAATTCAGACGAATACAGAATAATCAGTCACAAAAAGAAATCAGAGGGAGTATCTGTTAAACTGTAAGGTGGTGAATCATACAAAAAGAAAATAAATTTGGAACGTATTGTAGGAAAATTCTTATGCCTTCAGCTAAATATACAACTGCAGAGAAGACAGCCTGGAGTTTCATTTTTTCCACGTTAGCAAAGCATAATTATGTTTTATTTCACATGAAACACATGAACAGCTGCTGAAGGCTAAATGGAGGATGCCCAAGATATTTTCATTTTGTGCAAAACTGCATGACTGCTTTCAAAAAAGGGAAAGCTTTTAAGCAGATAGAAGTGCTCTGCACTTCACTTCCTGTAAATAGTATATAAAAAAAAAAGCACTTTTGTAGATATTGATTGGAAGCGTAAATGGGTTTGGAGAGGTTTGAGAAAACTGCTGCATTCTTCATGATGGCTAAATCAGCCATGATGTAGGGTTTCACCAGGGATGAATTTGGCTCTTTCTCTTTGAAGAACTGAGCCTTTACAAAATATTACAGTAACACCAGGATTTTGTAGAAGGTTCAAGAAGCCATCTCTCATTTTGGTTTATCACTCTAGTCTATGCTCTCTGCTTGGCATTCAGTCAAACTGTCAGAGAGCCAAAGACACCCAGATTTCTCTCTTCAAAATGGCCATTTGGTTGCTGAGGTGGAAAGACAGCAGTAGCCAAAGAACTAGCACAACCTACTGTTCTGTGAATATATATCACATACACAGTACCTAACAATACCTGTGTGGTATGCAGTTGCTTTCCTAGCACCAACCTAAAGAGTGAAAATGCTCAGGAATAAAGCATCTAATTACCTTGTAGAATATCAGCAAAAGATCATCCAGTTTTCCATGCAAATCACCTAGAGGGAACAGGATATTCAAAGTTTTGTGACAAAGTCTGTTATACCACACTGATTAAATGAGAAAACTGGAATTAAAAACTACAGTAGGTGTCAATATGATTTTATCACATTTTCCCTGGTAGAACTGTCCTTGCAACTTGGTTTATACAGACTACATTTTCAAAGAGGTGTGCCTGAGCTGCACATCTAAATCTGGCAATTACACACTGAAGTGCACCTACAGTGGCCTTGTATGAAGCTTTAATCTTTTTATGTGGGTGTGTTGGAGGGTAGAAGATCACTTGCAGCCTTGAAAAGAGTTAGGTACTTGAGGAGATGGGTACATTATGAACAAACATATTATGAATTTTAGTTCTTATATTTGTGCTTTGTTACCAGTGAGGGGTGCCCTACAAATATCTATGAGAAAAAGATAGGAACCTAGAAATAAGTGTTTAGCATACCTATGAGCATAGCCAATATGCACACTGGTACTTAGGACAGATGGCCATGCTTAATTGGGCAACTAAATTAATGGGATTTTAAAATCCTATTTATTTTTTAAAAAACATCACCTTGTTATCTGACATATATTATATAGCATCTGTTCTATTTGTCTAATTCAGGACCAGAGTTTGGCTGTTGGGGATGGGCAGAGAGAGTATAAATAATCTTTCCAAGAACAAGATGCACCAATAATGCCAGTTTTAGCTCTGTCAGGGGGTTTCTTGTGGAATAGTACAAAGTATTATTCAAAAGAAGGAATTCACCCCTATGTAAAGGGATCCTGCACTACTTTAAGTCTTCAAAGTGGACTCAGTGGGATTTAACTGGTGCATAGGCCCCCTCTGCATAGGAGTAAATTTCACCTGGATGAGAAGGGGAGCCAGAATCGGGCTCTTAACTTGTATCTCATCATCCAAATAAACATTAAAAAGTTTCCTAATTTACATAAATATACTCAAAGATTTCATGCTTTCACCATCAGTATTAAAAATGGGGTGGGCAAAGGCATTTTTACTGTTAATAGGGCATATAGCCAATTTTAGTCAATTTAAACACTCCCGTAGACTTCAATGGGCTAAGGGGGTTCAGATAGGAAAATATTTCAGAATAATATTTAATCCTCAGTTTCTGAATGGAGTTCAAAGGGGATCTGGAGGGGGGAAATCTTATTTTAAGTTACTATTGTGGTCTCAACATCAGTAAAAATTAGGCTTTCATCTGGCTACAAAACATCTTTTGGTTTCAAAGGCCATTATGTATTTGAATGGCAAGAAGGGACATCTTTTATGCTGCTTAAATAGTGCAAATGAGGCTACAAATAGGAGGATGCATGTATATTGATTAGCAAGAGAGCACTGATCCGTCAGCAAACGTGAACACACGTTTATTTGGTTCAGATTTTTGTATTTTGTTTTTTGAAGTCCGGTGAACAATAGTTTACCTAAAAGACCTCATTTAGGGGCACAGCTGTGCATGTAAAATCCCTTGTTTGCAATTGCATTACGTGCTCAACCAACTCTTATGAAAATGTTGGTATTTATCTGCACCTGCAATTGTACACTTAATAGTAACCTACTACTGTAAGTAACTTTGGACAAGTTATAGCTGTCAGTTACTATAGCCATTACTGTTCTGTTTTGCAGCTAAAACTCCCTACTCATGCTCTGTTATCCTTTTATCTATAATGTATGATGGCATAATCAAAACACATGGACAGTAGGCACTTTTCATTCTGAAACTTCTCCCCTGTGTCACACTACATCACTGTGTGAAGATTAATTAACTTCTTGTATAAAGAAAGATTAAGCCCTATAATGACATTAATACTTTTAGGAGGCAGAAGGTTTAAAAGGCTATTACACATGTTGTCACATACAATATAATCTATTCCAGAGGCAGGCATGTTGTCAATCAAGGGCCTCATTCTGCCATCCCCATCAATGGCAGCAGTCACAGAGTATGGTACGACTAAATGTAAAGATGGCTGAACTTGGCCTAAAACATGGTGAATTTCAGTGTACTGACTACACCCGTGGCAGGATGTTTCTATCATATACTCCATAACTCTAATCTTATTAACTGGGAAATACAGGGGCATCATGTGCTACCCCAAAGTAGCACACTGGAATCTCCATGTTCACCATGGTGATATAATTATGATATATTTTGTACAAAGTGTGCCTTGTGAGGTATCATTTTAAAAGTCTTGATCTGTTGAACATTAATATCCTGTTGGATTGTATGTGCCGTCATTGTATGTGGAGTTATGAAGCATTGCTATGTGTGTGTTACTGAAATATGTTGTGAGGTTGGGAACACCCATAATGAGCCTTTCAGTTACAACAAAAGAGTAGCCGTCAATAGCCAGACAGCATTAATGGCTCATCAACACCCAACAAGAAAGAATCCACTATCCCAGAGGCTCCTTAGAGAAGGCACATATGTAATGGAAACTGCTTGATCAATTTTCAGAGTAACAGCCGTGTTAGTCTGTATTCGCAAAAAGAAAAGGAGTACTTGTGGCACCTTAGAGACTAACCAATTATTTGAGCATAAGCTTTCGTGAGCTACAGCTCACTTCATCAGATGCATACTGTGGAAAGTGTAGAAGATCTTTTTATACACACAAAGCATGAAAAAATACCTCCTCCCACCCCACTCTCCTGCTGGTGAGAGCTTATCTAAAGTAATCACTCTCCTTACAATGTGTATGATAATCAAGTTGGGCCATTTCCAGCACAAATCCAGGTTTTCTCACCCCCCCCCCCCCACAAACCCATTCTCCTGCCGGTAATAGCTCATCCAAAGTGACCACTCTCCTTACAATGTGCATGATAATCAAGGTGGGCCATTTCCAGCACAAATCCAGGGTTTAACAAGAACGTCTTGTGGGGGGGGGGGGGGTAGGAAAAAACAAGGGGAAATAGGTTACCTTGCATGCTTTGTGTGTATAAAAAGATCTTCTACACTTTCCACAGTATGCATCCGATGAAGTGAGCTGCAGCTCACGAAAGCTTATGCTCAAATAAATTGGTTAGTCTCTAAGGTGCCACAAGTACTCCTTTTCTTTTTGCTTGATCAATGGGGACTGACTGGTTCCCACATCACAGCAAAGATCTTTCCAGCAAGCTGGAAGAAAGTAGAGAGACAGTTACATCATCACTTGGCCTCTCTCTTTCCTCCCCCAAAATCTCAGCACCTGGAAGCATGTCTGGGAGACAAAGTTTTTGAACAGGGGAAGTTTGGTTTCAGACTGGAAAAGGAGTCCAGTCTGTGTATTGGGGAACTGTAACCTGCTTGTACCATCTGTCAGGGGGAGAAAAGGTGTTCATCTACTCTTGCTTAGAGTAAAAGTTTAGGATTTAGAATGTGTTTCTATTTTTATTTTCTTAAGGTAACTATCTCTGACCTTTATACCTACCACATATAATCACTTAAATTCTACTTTCTGTAGTTAATATACTTATTTTAACGTTTTATCCTTACCAGTGAGTTTGTCTAAAGTGCGTGGGAAATCTGTTCAGATTACAAAGGCTGGTGCATGTCCACTTTCCGCTTCTGGCTAGTGTAAGATGGTACAGTTCTGGGGTGCAAGCCTGGGAAGCTGTGGGAATTGGCTAGAGCCTCTCTGTTGTTGGTTCATGAGTAGCGGAGAGATCATTCATGTAACTCATTTGGGTGTGCCCCTGCCTGTGTAAGTGCAGTGCCTATCAGAGTTTGGTAGCTTGACATCAACATCACAGTGTGAGAGACATCCCAGGCTGGTGGATTTTGGAGGGCTCAGCAGTTCCACAGTCCAGGTTGCACCCTGGGGACCCCGTCACAAAGAGTTTCATAACATGTCTACCCTTCAGCCCTATTAGGAAATTTTATATCAACTAGGAAATTCTAGAAGGTTCCTCGTGATTTACTGAACATAGAGTTTTTAGTCTCTTCATCTATTTGATACAAAGCATAGACCAAGAAGGAGCACAACCTAAGCAAGACCCCTTAACTCAGGAAACTCTTACGGAAATTATTGTTGAGCCAAATGTGATGGAAAGTTCCCTTTCTCAAGGACATGTAAGTCAAGCGGTGATGCAGAAAGTAAATGTTTACAACACTAGGTGGCATTTTATATATGGTTGTGCAACTTTCCAAAAAAAAAACCCCTGACTATAGTGCAGGATCTGTGTTTTAACACTGACTCACCAAGCAACATCTGAGGGTGAAAAAAGAGAGGAGATTTTTGGCTTTCTTAAAATATACCAGTGGTGATTCAGCAGTATGAGTTGTAGTAGTTTGGGGAGATTTGCGCTTTTCTAAAACCATTTGCAAAATTACAGTTATGGCTGCAGTCAGGAATATCCATATCACCCTGTGGCCAAAACCAGCTATATGCACTGTCATTTTACCACAGATGGTTATCTCCTTAGAGTAGGAGGTCGACAGATGAATGATGTTGGGCATCTGTTTAAGGACTTTCTTGGTTTCATGTAGCAGCTGTAGGACATAGCGGGCATGAAGGTGCTGTGAAAGGAATGCAGTGAGACGAAGGAGGCATATTAGAAATATACATAGGACATGCTACTTCATAAAAGTTCTGCCAGCACAGAGACCCACCCACTACCAACAATTTTGCTACAGGTATTTGCCATTTAAAGATTGTTTACTGTACACACATACTTTCTAAACACATACTTTACACATACTGTACACACATACTTTCACAATTACAGGCAGCATGGTCTAGGAAGAAGAATCAAAAACTCATAAGAACATACTAATGGCATACTGGGTCAACCAATGGTTCATCTAGCCCAGTATCCTATCTGCCAATAGTGGCTGGTGCCAGATGCTTCACAGGGAATGAACAGTACAGGGCAATTTTTTGAGTGCTCCATTCCCTGCTGTCCAGTCTCAGCTTCTGGCAGTCAAAGATTTAAGGATACCCAGAGCATGGGATCTTAGAACTCCCAAATTCTAATCCTAGCTTTCCCAGTAAATTGCTTTGGGGTTTTAGGGAAGTCACTTCACCTGTGTGCCTCATTTTCCCCACTTGTACAATGGGGTTAATAGGTAGTTAATGTAGCTCTTTGAATAGATAAAGGCTATACAAATGCTAGGTATTGTTAAATAACAAAAAACTTCCTTTTAGCTGTGAAAGTTTAATAATGAGTAGTAAAGTACAAAAGAAGGGGAAAAAAACCAAGAGAGAGAAAACTAAAGTCAGGGCTGTAAAGTTAATAGTTAATCTGCCTTCTTCTATATAAACTATTCCAGACGAATTTTGAGCAACTGCATGGGTGCAGAATTCTTATGGTCCACAGATTTCTGTGACCCTGCGCAGAAAAATACCAGAAGAAATCTGGGGGGGACACATGCCTCTTCCCCAACAGCCCAGGCAGCGCGTCTGTTCCAGCACCTGGAAAAGCCCTCAGAGACCCAAATCACTGCCCGGGGTGGGGGGGGAGGGAGGGGGAGGGCATGGGCATACATGTCTGCGTGGAAGATATTAATCACCATCAGGGGCTGGGGCTGGGCATGTCTGCCTGCGAACAAGCAAGAGAGACTCTGTCCCTCACCCTTGCTACTGTGGAGCACCTGGTGCAGAGGGCTAGGGCTTCGGATTGTTAGGCATGAGGGCAGGCTCTGTCCCCTGAGGCAGAAATATAGCAGCATGCCTGCCTATGTTCCTTCATTGCAACAAAGCAAGCAGCTGTTTTGCCAGGGTTGGAAATGCAATCAGACAGTGCTATCCATTAAATTGCCTGGAGGCTCATTTTATAGCAGATAAGCACTGGATTGATAGAAAATTCCATCAGTTTTTGCTTGAGAGGGGATAAGGTGTGGAAGAATAAGAGTCTGCTCTGTGCATTCCTACAAAACTGTTTCAATGTTTGAAATGAAAAGCAGTTCTTGATGTGAAAAAAACAAAACAATTGTTAATGTTGCTATTGATAGTTAATTGAGCTCATTCTCTGAGACAGAAATGTAGCGACCTGCCTGCTAGTGACGTTGTTAATGTTTCTATTGTTAGTTAACAGTTCCCATTCTCAGTAAATTCCCTCAGGAGCATAAAACCTGTAAAAGTTTTAAGGTTTCAGAGTAGCAGCTGTGTTAGTCTGTATTTGCAAAAAGAAAAGGAGTACTTGTGGCACCTTAGAGACTAACAAATTTATTTGAGCATAAGCTTTCATGAGCTACAGCATCACATCCAATGAAGTGAGCTGTAGCTCACGAAAGCTTATGCTCAAATAAATTTATTAGTCTCTAAGGTGCCACAAGTATTTTTTTAAAAGTTTTAAGGCTCCTTTATGTCACCAGGGTGAGATAAAGGAGCCTTATTACAAAAGACAGTAAGGGAATCCTCAGCGAGGAAGATCTATGTGCTTTCTCACTTTTTTCCTGTGCCAAAGTGGCACAACGGGGTTAGATTACAGTTTAGGATTTATTTTATTTACACATTTTTTTAAAAAAAGACTTTGACGGCAAATAAAACATTTATCAAGCAGTCAATAAAACATCAGGACAATCAGAAGCAAGCACTTCCCAAAGTACCCAGCCAGGTCCAGATGAAGTTACCAAAGGGATATTCGTTCTTTTGCATGACATGAACAGCCTTCACATCATGCATCAAAAATGCCTCCACCAGCTTCTCATGCTCGAGAATTCCCTACAAAACTTCATGCAGATGGGGACAAATTATTTTGCACATCCTGCAATGATGTTCTCAATCATGACTGATGGTCTGTAATTGTGGATCATTTTGCACAAAAAACCCACATTATTTCGACAAAATATGCAGAATTTTAAAATACTGTGCGCAGAATTTTTAATTTTTTGGCACAGAATTCCCCCAGGAGTAAGTAAGTGTCAGAATGAAACTCTCAATCTTTAAAACTCATCCATTCAATCTCTTTGTTCCTCTCAGCTGCAAAAATACTTTCCCACTGAGATTCCTTCTTTCTTGTACTTCCTGCTCTGTTAATAATGTCTAGGATGATCCCACCAGCCAATGATTGCAGGCCTTTTAATTTAAAAATAGCCATCTCAGTGCACCATCCAGCTGAAATTCTACTCAGACTTTCAACCACTTTTGTTCTGGAAGGTGGTGCGGGGAGAGGCAAAGTCACAGAGGCTAATTACCCCATCTCCAAAAGACTTTTGATCATAGAATGAGCCTTAACTCCCACTTGGGAGCAAGAAAGCCGGTGCTCAAGGATGAAGCCTGTGTTTGCTCATTTACTCTTCTATTTACCACAGCTCCTCTTTCTAGATCCATCACTCAAGATAAATATTGGAAGCCCCATTTACTCAATAAATTTAAAACTTGGCTGGACTATTAATAGTTAGCACTGAAACTGCAGTTTAAAGTTTCAAATTAATCACTCCCCATAACACTCAACAGTGTAAATATTAGCACCATTTTACAGAGGGGAACACAGAGGCAAGCAGGCAAGGAAGTCAGTAGCAGAGCCAACTTCAGCTTTCCTAGCTCCTTGACTCATGCTCAGTCCTTTAGACCATAACAAATAATCAGTAAATGAACAGCAGAGAATAATCCTGCATTGGCAGAAAGAGTAGAAAGACATATTAGGTCACCTAGTTCACTTAGTTTCTATGATCCTATAATTTAGTCTCCATAACAACTTCTGACATTACTTAAGTTTAGTCAGTCATGATAGTCATATTCTAAAACCAATATAGTCCCAACTCCTAACTTGCCTGTTGATCCTTGAAAGCATGAAGAAGTGAATTAGTGTCTGCAACAGTCAGGGGAAACGACAGCCGAGGTCCATGGTAGGAGTCTGGGACCTCTATCGTCCGCTCATATTCTAGTAACTGTACATCCGAACCTGCGGTATTAAAAATCACTGGAACTATTGAAAAAATCAGAAATCAAATCTAGAAAGGGAGGGAGGAAGACAATGTAGACAGTCTCATCTTGGAAGGCAACACAAGTTCTGAACCCACAGTAATCACTGGTATTTACACTGCTATTATAATAAAGTGGTTAATTAGTTCCTGCCATTAGTTTGTGGATCAACTACAACTTTCCAACAATTATCTCTGATTTATAAATTAAAAAAAATACAGTGTCTAAAGTCAGATGGAACATTGCTGCAAAATATTTTTCAACCACAGCCTGTCATTCTAGATTAGGAGAAATTTTGCTATCCAATCCACCCTCCCTTCCCCCAACATAGATCTGAAGTTTATTGTTGATGATCGATAGCTCCTTCTTTACTGTTGATCATCAATAACTCCTTCACCTGTTTACAACAATGTAATGTTAAACTTTTACTGGGTTTAAAGCCAATTAGTTTTGTTGTAGTTACTTTCCTATATATGAGAAATGCCAAAAGCTCACTGAAGATTTAGGGCTTGTCTACACTCAAAACACTGCAGCGCTTCAGCACAGACACTACCTACACCGATGGGAAGGGTTCGCCCACCAGCGTAGGTAGTTCACCTCCCTGAAAGGTGGTAGTTAAGTCGACGGACGAATTCTTACATCGACCTAGTTCTGTCTACATGGGGACCTAGGCTGGCTTAACTACCCAGCTCAGGGGTGTGGATTTTTCCAGACCGATGTAGTTAAACTGACCTAATTTTCTAGTGTAGCCCAGGCCTCAACCAAACAAATCCTATTCTCTCACAGCTGTGTGCCAACAGTGGTGTTTCAAGATCACCATTTCCACGAGAACGGAGACACAATGTCCCCATTTGGCCAGCTGTCAAAAACCTATTGTCTGTACTGCAGCAAGTATAAGTATGTCAGGAGAAAGAAACATAGTTTGTTCTCCTATTCTTCGTGGCGTGTGGAGAAGGTGGAAATATTTCTAATTGCTTCAATTCAGGGTTCTTTTTATATACACTTGTCTATACACGAGTATGTAGGGCACTGAAGTGTTTGCTTCTGCACATTACTGGTCTGCCTCATTCCTTGAACAGAGAACCAGCTAGCAGCAGTATCCTTACTAAAAACATTCTAGTGGTTGCTCGGGTCGAGCTATGGTGTTGCTCTTGTGAGGTTCCAGTGTTTAAAACAGCTTTTGTTTTGTTGTTGTTGAGCTTAATTTTTTTCATAACCCTGATTAGACTTGATCTGAAATTCATAAAAAAGGGTTTATTTATTATTTATCATCATAGCCGAAGAACTGGATGCAAAATAAAACTCACAGCAGCAGAATCCTTCTTGCATTCACGTACATATTTTATATGATTCATAATTGTTACCAAGCTTTTGAAGTAGCATACAATGCCATCATACAGGCAAAGTTCAACTCGGCCAGCAACTGAAGAAAGTTCAGAATAAGACGTGTTATTTGAATGAACAGAAAGGAACAGTTTCCTCCTTAAATGCTTACCCCATTCAAACCCTGGGTCTACGTGAATCCAACTGGAGCAAAGCATCAAGCAGCACCGCTAAGGGCTTGAGCCTACAAGGTGCTGAGCACTCCCAATTTCCACTCAGTGCAATGGGAGCTGAGTGCACATCACCATCTTGCAGAATGATCCATAACTGACTGACTAGTCAGTAGCTTACGAGTGCCTTCCTCTTTACAGGGTAATAACCAAATCTAGATTAAACAGACTCCAAGGGCCTACATGGAATCAATTTTGCCATGAAAAGCACAGTGACCTGATTTCAGAGTAGCAGTCGTGTTAGTCTGTATCCGCAAAAAGAAAAGGAGTACTTGTGGCACCTTAGAGACTAACAAATTTATTTGAGCATAAGCTTTCGTGAGCTACAGCTCACTTCATTGGATGCATTCAGTGGAAAATACAGTGGGGAGATTTATATACACAGAGAACATGAAACAATGGGTGTTACCTGATTATCACAACCAGTGTGCACACCAGGTCTCACTGACAAGCCTGAGGAGAATAGCTCAGGCTGTAGTTACTATCAAGTTAGCAGAGAGTATCTTGAAGATATAACACTGAAATGGGTTCTCCATTCTCTCGCTTCTATGCTCTGATTGACTCCTGTCCTCACAGCTCCCCATCCAGGGCTCTGACAAACCTAGCTATTCCATCTTTTTACCACTATGCCTACTCTGTCTCTATGCCTAATCTCAGGCTTTGCAAGGTCTCCTTCTGCTCCTTCTAAAGGGCTGACTTCCCCCAGCCCTTACCCCCACTTTAGCAATTCCATTTTAAAATTAAATTTTATTAATTCACTGGGGATTGTATGGGGTGACAGGCAGGGAATCAGATCAGAAATCGAGGTATACATGTTTGCTGTGGGCATATGGATGAGGAATTCTAAGAATAGTAACCAATCAGAGCAGAGATTTATAGTGGCTAGAGTCGGGAGATTTACATAATTACTGAGCTGATACTGAAAAATAAGCATAGAATAATTATGTAAATCAGAGCCTCACCTCAAGCCAGCATGCAGGGATTTGCATCACTGAAAAATAAACGTATAGCTGTGGATTAATAACTGTATAGTATCCTGTGTTCTCAGCTAGTGGGGAGGACCTTCTTTCACGGTGGCATGCAATAAAGAACAGCTCTTCATATACCAAATAAACCAGTTCCTCACTGTGACCAAAATGTGACCAAAAGATTAAGACAAAAAACAAAGGCTATCTACATTTTTTTAAAATGGGTTCCCATACAGTACAGTCTGTTACTTTTTTATTTAAATGATGGAAATTACCAAGAATATGTGCTATGCCAATTCTTTAAAATTAATTTTCTTTTCTCCTGGTAGAGATCCTAGGGGTGTATTGAAAGGCTGGGCAGGTACATTCACAAAGTCCCCCCTACACATTTTTTTTTTTTAAATGTTGCTGAAAGGGCTTTTACAGCTCCCTCCCACAGACCTCTTTGAAAATCACCTCCAAACACCACCAGAATAACAAGACTGCTAGGTGAACAATTTACACAGTTATGAAGTATCTCGCTCGTGATGCTGAAACTACACTGACATCAGGAAGAGGAGGAGGAGAGGAGAAATAGCTGTTTTACAAATAGCTGATTTGTAAAACAAATCAAAAGGACAATTGCATTAAGAGGAAAATTATCACCATTTTTTAAAAACATTAAAAATAACCCAGAAAAGTAAACGGACACTGTGATGAACCAGGAAGATTTCTTAGGGGGTTAATTATAGTATAAGAAAGACCAGGGTCTATAAGACCTTCAACGACCCCACCCCTCTCTTCTTTCCTGCACATAGAACTATTGGACAGGACAGGCAATCTCTGTTTTTATTGAGAATACAGAAGTTCTTGGGGAGGAGCTTAGCTAGAGAGGAGCAAATAAGCCATTTTTCAGTTCAAGGTTCGAACAGAAAAATCCAGAAAAAACATTTGTTAGTTTCGAATAAAAAGATTTTAAACAAAAATTGTCAAATTGAAAAACTTGACAAAACTGTTCGAATTGATAGAAATGTTTCGGATTGGCCCAAAACTATTTTTTTTTCTTCCAGTTTTTCATTTCAATCGAAGTAGTTTGGTCAACTTGAATAGATTTTTTTTTATTATTTTTTCATTTCGATTCAGGCTTTTTCAAGTGTTTTTCATTCTGGGTTTTTTTCCTGGTCAAATTTCAGGACAGAGTGCTGTTTTGACATAAAAAGTTGAAACAAAGTGTTTCAAGGTGGCAGAAACAAAAAAATTTTACTTTAAAAAATTGTGTTTTTTTTAATGGAAATAATATATCAAATTGACTCAAACGGCAAATAGTTTTGGAGCCCCCTAAAATGCAAAGTTAATCGAAAATATTTTGCCTACCTCTACTCAGCACTTTTTAGCCCTGTTTCTATTACCCTAAGTTAAAGGAACATGTTGAGGAAAGCAGCAGCAGAATTCTTTTTACCAGATCCTGGGCTTCCTGGAACATTTGGACAATTGGCCAGGCTGATTTGCAGCTTCTTTGTTCACTATAAGAAAAGGAGTTCTAGTGGCACCTTAGAGACTAACCAATTTATTTGAGCATAAGCTTTCGTGAGCTACAGCTCACTTCATCTTTATGCATCCGATGAAGTGAGCTGTAGCTCACGAAAGCTTATGCTCAAATAAATTGGTTAGTCTCTAAGGTGCCACAAGTACTCCTTTTCTTTTTGCGAATACAGACTAACACGGCTGCTACTCTGAAACCTTTGTTCACTATGCTCACATTCACAGTAGGTCAGTTCCGTAAGGCTTTGAGTCAGCAAGAACTTAAGCACTTGCTTAAGAATAGCCCTATTCAGAAAAGCATTTTAAATACCTGCTTAAGTCCCAGTAAAGTCAGGTTCTTAAATGCTTCGCTAAATAGGGATGGACTTAGGTATGTGCTTTAAGTTAAACACTAAAGCAGTACAGCCGCGCTTCAGTGTAGACACCACCTACACTGACTGGAGAATCATAGAATATCAGGGTTGGAAGGGACCTCAGGAGGTCATCTAGTCCAACCCCCTGCTCAAAGCAGGACCAATCCCCAATTTTTGGCCCAGATCCCTAAATGGCCCCCTTAAAGGATTGAACTCACAACCCTGGGTTTAGCAGGCCAATGCTCAAACCACTGAACTATCCATCGACCTAGTTAATCCACCTTCCGGAGAGGTGGTAGCTAGGTTGATGGAAGAATTCTTCTATCAACCTAGCACTGTCTACACTGGAGCCTAGGTTGGCTTAGCTACGCTGCTCGGGGTATGGATTTTTCACACCCTCGAGCGATGTAGCTGGGTCGACCTAACTTTTTAGTACAGCTCAAGCCTAGATGTTGATTTGACAAGCGTAGTATTTAAAAAAACCAAAAAACCAAAACCAAACCAAAACAAAAACCTCTACTGCACATTTTCAGTATGCAAGCACTTATAACATGCATATAGTTAAACTAATTCCGTTTGGTGCAAGGCCTTGTGCTGCCTTTCAATGAGAACTATTTTCATGCCAATCTTGAAACTTGCAATCCTCATTTTTTTCAGCTGTAGGCCTGATAAGATTTTTTTTTTTTATGGGAAGCTTGTATTTTTTAGCCTCTCCTATCATCAGAGTAGCAGACCTTTTTACACTCAAAAAACAAGAAAAAAAAAAGAGTTATCTTTGGGCAGACACCAAGTCTCAAACATTTAGCCCCAAAGATACAACTTTCTCAAAACTATATGACAGTGAAAATTGAGCTTTATCATGAAAGCTTTTTTTTTTTTTTTTTTTGGGGGGGGGGGGGGGGGACCAAGAATCATAGAACCAGAGGGCTAGAAGGGACTGCAAGGGTCATCTAGTCTAACCCGCTGCCAAGATGCAGGATTTGTTACATCTAAACCATCCAAGAGAGATGGCTATCCAGCCTCCTTTTGAAAACCTCCAGTGAAGGAGCTTCCACAACCTCCTTAGGCAGTCCTTAAGTATAACTAATATTTGCTCTTAATGCAGGTAGACCACACAGGGAAATAAGGGGCAATTTATACCCCTTACTCCTCTGTGTGGGCACAAGAAGTGAGCCATGACACTCTATGTAGTTAAAGTGTTTACCTAAGAAAGGTCAATATACATAGATTTATCTAGGCTGGTTACGGGAGACATCTCAGACATGGTTCAGTCTAATTTACAAGCCACTGAATAGCCAAGCTAACCCCTCATCCTAAAAACTTTGGATTCAGTTGGGTTCAGAAAGGGAAACAAAATACATACACCATTAGCGCAGATAACTAGTAGATGATATGAACATCATTAGATTTGCTTCAAGTTAGCCACTTTACTCCTATAAAACCCCACAAGAAAAGCAGATCATTCGCAGACTGCACTTATCTATCATAGTGCACTGTGTAGAAAAATGAATTGCAGGACTACCTTATTCTCTGTCTTGGCCCTGGAGCACAGCTCAGATGTACTTTCTCCTTCAAGAAGAGTACACTGTACATTAGGCACTCTAGGCAGTTTAATAAGAGAAGAACTGCTGTTTCTAATTGTTGCCATTAGAACACTGAACCACTTATGGTTTTTGATGGTTTTATTCTGCTATCAAAGTGCCTTGTATGCATTTTAAATGAAGTAATCAATGGCTGGCTCAGATGAAGGAGAAGTGACCTTTCATATTCTTTTATGACTCAGTAAGGTGAGGACTGCCTCCTTCTTAACACAGCTAGGTTCCAATTTGCTTATGTCTCTTCAGACCTTCTGAACAAATTGATGTTGGTTTAACAGAAGTCAGTTTCAAGCTGTAGTTCCATGTGGAACTTGAACTTCAAAGGCTACTTTTATCCAAGGATTTCAAAACACTTTAAAGATCAAAGGCTAGTCTTTCATTGCCTTATTAGAGCTGGTTGCAAAATGTTTGTAACATAGCCTAATACAAATTTTAATTTGATCATTTTAATTGTTCACATTCTGAATGGTTTTGGTATTCCTTGAATCCTATGCACTATTCACTTCAGTCATATAGGATGAAATTCAATAAGGACAAATGCAAAGTACTCCACTTAGGAAGGACCAATCAGTTGCACACATACAAAATGGGAAATAACTGCCTAGGAAGGAGTTCTTCAGAAGGAGATCTGGGGGTCATAGTGAACCACAAGCTGAATATGAGTCAAGTGTAACAGGGTTAAAAAAAAAAAGCAAACATCATTCAGGAGGGATGTATTAGCAGGGGTGTTGTAAGCAAGACACAAGAAGTAATTCTCCTGCTCTACTCCACACTGATTAGGCCCCAGCTGGAGTATTGTGTTCAGTTCTGGGTGCCACATTTCAGGAAAGATGTGGACAAACTGGAGAAAGTCCAGAGAAAAGCAATAAAAACCATTAAAGGTCTAGAAAACATGACCTATGAGGGAAGATGGAAAAAAAAAACGGGTTTGTTTAGTCTGGAGAAGAGAAGATTGAGAGGGGGCATAATAGTTTTCAAGTACATAAAAGGTTGTTACAAAGAGGAGGGTGAACAATTGTTTTCCTTAATCTCTGAGGATAGGATCAGAAGTAATAGGCTTAAATTGCAGAAAGTACAATTTAGGTTGGACTTTAGGAAAAAATTCCTGTCAGGGTGGTTGAGAACTGGAATAAATTGCCCAGGGAGGTTGTGGGATCTCCATCACTGGAGATTTTTAAGAGCAGGTTAACCAAACACCTGTCAAGGATGGTCTAGATTAGGGATCGGCAACCTTTGGCACGCGGCCCACCAGGGTAAACCCCCTGGCGGGCTGGGCCGGTTTGTTTACCTGCTGCGTCCGCAGGTTCAGCCGATCGCAGCTCTTACTAGCCACGGTTCACTGCTCCAGGCCAATGAGGGCTGCAGGAATCAGTGGCCAGCACATCCCTCGGCCTGTGCCACTTCCCGCAGCCCCTATTGGCCTGGAGCGGCGAACCGCGACCACTGGGAGCTGCGATCGGCTGAACCTGCGGACACGGCAGATAAACAAACCGGCCCAGCCCACCAGGGGGCTTACCCTGGCGGGCCGCGTGCCAAAGGTTGCCAACCCGTGATCTAGATAATACTTAGTCCTGCCATGATTGCAGGGGACTGGACTAGATGACCTCTCGAGGTCCCTTCCAATTCTATGATTCTACTGAAGTGAAATTACAGTACGTTCCTGTTGTGGTCTTTCCTCCTGAATCTTCTCTGGTTTCCAACCCTCTGCTTCTACACCTTCTTCCTTCATTGGCTGTACCCCTTAATTTTCAGAATATCTCATTCCTACAGGGATCAGAGAAGTAGGATGGCAAAGAGATCCAAGGTACCCCTGGCAAGTCTGTTCCAGCTGAGTTCAGTGATTACAACTATTTTTAAGAAGATAAAATTATCTATAAACATCTGTCCCAAATTTTTAAAATGTCTGACTAAACATAATCCAGTCATTGTTTTATTAAACCAAAGTATTCGCGCTGGAGTGTCAAAAATCCATGTCATATCCACAAGGGCATCTGCAACTCTGGTTAGCTAAAAAAAGTGGAAAAACTCATGTAGCCAGACAGCTTCCTACTGGCCCCACATAAAATGCTCTGCAGTAAAAGTCCAGAAGAAATTACACTAAAAAATGCTCCGTATTTGCCTATTTCAGATGATGCCATAGAGAACACCTCTGTGCTTTGTTACATTTGCTCAGTATTGGTCAATACATACCCTTTTTGAGAATTTTCCATTACAAATTAGAAAAATACATAATTCTAGAGATTGGAGGTGGGGGGGGAGGTTGCAAGCAGGAAGACCACAAGAACAATTTACTAGCTCTTCAAGGAGAGAATTTATAATAGAACACTCTATACATTTTGGGGGCTACTTGTATGTTTGACTGGAATCTCACACAGTTCAATCTACTGTGTATATATTTAACAGAATCAGCATTTATAGGATCAAGTTTTCACTACAGTGTATGGGAAGCTCCAAGCTAAGCTTCAGTCATGTGCATGTAGCTAGGCATCACATGGACAACTCATCTTCTAATGTTTGTTTTTAAACTGGAATTTTCATATTAAACTTTTTTTATCCTTACCTATATCAGTCCCGTTGAGATGAGTAAAGTGATCCAGCATGAATGTAAAAAAACTGGACAGCTGAATAAGAAAAAAAATACACTGATCAATTCAGGAGATCACACAAACATTAATGGTCTCTCATTTTTCTTTACTCTTTTCCCACTAATTAGGACATTTAGATAGAAAGATACAGAGGCACCTTGGATCTGTATCACTAGTTTATGATAACAATGCAACCTTGTCCTCCCGTAAGAGTTGCAACTTTCTCCCTCCTCCTTACTGCAGGCTAGTGGGCTAACGCTGATTCATAAACATACACTAATTGAATTCAACAAATTCCTTTAAAGCTAGTTGATACTATTCATCTTCAGAATAGAATGAACTTTAACTGAGCTTCATTAAACCATGTAAAACATGACCCAAAAGCAGCAGTGCAAGTAGGGGGGGGTACAGTACCAGCAAGATATTTATAGCTGGTACAGCGAACCGGAAAGAGGAGCAGCAGAACATGGGGACGCTGGGCGGCCCCACACCGTCAGTTCCTCCATCGCAGCTGTACCGCCCCCAGCCCTTCCACGCAAGGTCTCCTCCATCTGTCCAGGAGCCCCGCCAGAGGACAGGGCTTGGGGGCAGTACAGTTGTGCTGGAGGAGCTGCGGGCGTGGGGCCGCCTGGTGCCTCCACGTTCTGCTCCTTTCACCACTGCGGTTCCTCACCAGGTAAGGGGGGTGGATCATAGAGAGGGGACAGGGAGAGTGTGGGAGCCCTGGACGGGGGGCAGGGCGGGGAGAAGTCACATGGAGGGTCACATGAGGAGGTCATGTGCCCCCCATCCTGGTAAGAAATGGATTCCACTTGCACCACTGACAAAAAGGGACCACATTTTGAAATCCAGCACAGCCTCTTGAAATACAGTATTGACTATGGTCATTTTTAATGTTTTGTAAGAATTCATTTAAACACACACGATTAAAAAACGTTAAACGCTTACCAAAAAATTAAACTGTATTTGTAAAGAAAAGTGTGAGAAATGTAGAAAAATGTGGGGGCAAAGAATTTTCCACCTTGTTCTTGTGGTTACGCCAGTGAACACCCCAGAGGCAGATTAAGGTCTCCTGTGGCCCTGGCCCAGAGCAAGTGGGGAGGCCCCAGAGATGGAACGGTGGCCCCACCCCACCCTTGCTGCCTGCGGCCCCACCCCATTCCACTCTTCCGTGGCCCCTCCTCCCGTTCGCTCCTTTCTGCTACCCCTCCCCCACACACACACTGTGTCCCCAAGACTGGAGAAGCTCCATCCCCCCAGCCTCAGCCCTGGGTCAACAGTGGGGAATGAGAGCTACTCCAGCCCTGAGAGGGAAAGAGAGCTACTCCAGTCCCAGGGCTCCAGCTGGGGTCAGGGTGCTGGGACTTCCCCTGCCCACCCCACGGTTTCTACTAGGGTTCTGGGCTCTGCTGCCCCACGGCGGATTTCTGCTGGGGCACCCATTTTTCCGGGGCCCCCAGTTGGCTGGGGCCCCCAGGTACAGGCCCCGTGGGCCCATTGGATAATCCTCCACTGCCACCACTCTCTTTAAAATGTTGATGAGGATGATTATTTGTTTGTATTACAGTAGCCCTATTGGGCTAGATGCTGTACAAATAGTGAGAGATAATATCTGCCCTGAGGCACTGACAAACTAGAGTGTGAGAAAGGAAATATTTTACATTATTTTACTGCACTGAGGCACAGAGAGGTTAATTGTCTTGCCCAAGATCACACAGGAAGTCTGTGGCAGAGCCAGGAATTAAATCCAGACCTCCTTAGTCCCAGTCCAGAGCCTTAATTACAAAACCTTCCTCAGTTAACAAACAAATGGATTACAGGCAAAAAGCTATATAAACTTAACTTTTTGGTAAGCATCCAAAACATCCACAGGATTAGACAGGATTTTTTGTAAACATACAAGTAACATAATCCCTCCTGCTTCAGGGCATAAAATAACCACTAACTGGTGGAGGGTTAGGAAGAAACTTCCCCTATAAGCATGTTATTCCATAATTTTAACTACAGAGTTCATGCACCTTCTTTTGAAGCTTCTGATATTGGCCACTGTCAGAGACAGGTTACTGCACTGGATGGAACAGTGGTCCAGTCTGGTATGGCAATTTCCACATTCCCATTTTTAAGCAAATCAGGAAATTGGAGAGACAAAAAATTCAGCTGGGACACAACTGGGAAGTTGCAACCCACACATGCAGTTATCCGTTTTGTTTGTGCAGCTTAGGGATGCATTTTTGGAAAGTGTGGCCTTAATGTTTCACCATAAGAACCCAGAAGTACAGACCTGTAGCTGAGCTTGTTCTTCAGCATATTCAATTGACTGAAAGATGCTAAGAGCATATTGTCGCCTCATCTCCAACCGGGCCATGTAACACCGATACCACCTCTGAATGAGGATAGCTGCTTTAATTGCTGCCAAAACATAAAGCGACAAAAGTACAATGAAACACAGTTACCGTGCAGCTACTGTGAAAACAGAAAGGGACCAAGTTTCCACACACCCTCCTCCCCAGAGCCCAGCCCAGACACCTGCCCCCTCCCCTCCCAGAGCCCAGCTGTGGGGTCCCCCGGAGCCCAGATACCCGCATCCCCCCTCCCCCAGAGCCCAGTCATGCCCCCACCACCAGTCCAGACACCCGGCCCCCTCTCCCCCAGAGCGCAGGGATCCAGAGGGAGAACAGCCTGATGTTCACTCCCAGGCTTGCATGATGGAGTGTCCTGCGCACTGCACAGTTGCCAACTTTCACACGGTAAATAAGCACCCCGACTTTCACAATAAGCCAAAAATCAAGCTAATCCCATTTCAAAACAAGCCAATCCCTAAGAACCCCAACACTCAGTGTGACTAGATCACCCCCTAGCGTGCAGTCTGGGACTGTGGTGGGCCTATTGTGCACCCCGACTCTCTCATCCTCTTGCCCCCCCTTGCCCCTGCTTGCCGGGAGCCAATCTAAAAAAAGAAGCAACAAGCCAAACAAGCTACAAGCCAGAAACTAACCAACAAGCAACTCACAAGCCAATTAAGCCAAAAACAAGCCCAATTTCTGTGATTTCTCCACTGGGTTGGCATGTCTGGCGCAACGCCCTCCTCCTTCCCTCAGGGCGTGCGAAGAACTGCAGCTGCTGGAAACCCTCCAGCTCCTCCTCCTCCTTCCCCTCCTCCCCGGCAGTGGCTTCTATGTGCTAGTTGGGCTCAGCAGGGTCCAGCAGCCCCCTAGTGGCAGCCACCAGCCCATTTTTGTGGGAGAAAGGAAATTCTGCGCGAAAAAACATTAATTTCTGAAAAAATCTGCATTGCGCAATAGCACAGAATTCCCCCAGGAGCACTAGTGGAGACACATAAGCGTCCTTTTGCCAGTATAGTTTATACCAGTTCCCTGAACAGAATAAGATATACCAGCAAAATGACATTTTTGCTGGAATAACTGCATCTACACTAGGACTATGTACACACTGCAGCTTAGGCTGGCATAAATTGTGTCGCTCAGGGATGTGAATAAGCCACCGACCTAAGCACCGATGTGGACAGGGCCCCGAGCAACGTAAGTTACACCGACCTAAGCACCGATGTGGACAGGGCTCTGTCGGCAGGAGAGCTTCTCATAGCTACCGCCGCTTGTGGGGGCTGAAGTCATGAAGTCGAAGGGAGAGCTGTCTCCCATCAGCTTAGAGTGTCAGCACTAGCCGCGCTACACCAGGGCAGCGGCCCCGATGCCGCTGCGCTGCTGTAAACTCTGTAGTGTAGCCATAGCCTTGGACTTTTGCCAGCATAGCTATATTGGTCGGGCAGAGACTTTTTCCACGTACCTAACTGAGGCATGTCTACACAATCAATAGCTTTTCCCATTCTCCTCTCCCCACCCCCTGATCATTAAAGCAACTGCATCAAGTAGTTATTATTATTTATATTGCCATAACACCTAGAAGCCCCAGTCATGGACCGTGATCCCTTTAGGCACTGTACAAATACAAAACAAAAGACAGCCCTGTCCCAAAGAGCTTACAGCCTAGGTAATGTAATGGTTAAAGTTAATGTTACTCTAAATTCTGGTTAAAATGTAACCCTCTTACTAATGGGCTAATCCCATACAGCACCAGACACTGAGTGTTACAGGTATTAAGTGCAGGGTGTTAAACTGACGAGCAGAAGAAGGAGAGCGTTCATTTAAAATATCTGTGCCACTGCGTCACTGTTCCTCATCTGTAAAATGAGCAGAAAAATCCCCCTGTCCCCATGCTCATTCTGTTTTGCAGACTGCAAGCTCTACCTTCAAACAGGGTAGGGACTCTTTCTTACTACATGTATGTACAGCACCAAGCACCATGAAGCTTTGCTTCCTGATTGAGTCTTTAAGCACTATTATAATGCAAATAATAATAAAGCTTGTGCAAGGCATGTGAAGGGGAAATCGAGCCATCCCCAGGAGCACTGTGCAAAGGCTAGGCACATTCTAGCTCTATGCCAAGCACCACTGGCATATACCACTGTGTGACATATTTTTTGAACAAGGAAAATGCCAGCATTAACTTTTAACTGAATTTTTACCCAAGTACCAAAGAGATTTGTCAACCAAACAGACTAACTGACATTAAGCAAGAAATTAAACAAAACACTGTTTTGCAGACTAATCTTTCTGTAGTGCAATTATTGAATCTGACCATCATTGAGGTAGCTCTGTTTTATCTCAGTTTCTTTTTAACTACTCGAGTCGTTCTGCCTTAACCAATATTTAAAAGCCAGGAATCCTTTAAAAAAGAGCACTTAAAACAAAATTTAATCTAAGCTACTACTTGACAACAGGAATGGGGGGAAGAAGTGCAACCCTTTAATTCTCTTTCATTGTTAGCAGAGGATAACAAGGCTAACAAATGACACAGACGCAGCACCTACCTCTCTCTGACTTTTTTGCCCGACTCCCAGTCACAGAAGTGCCACATCCCATGGCTCTAGTACAGACTGTCCATCAATTTAATTTCTCTTCATAGGCAATGGGTTTTTCTCATCCAACGATGTTACAAGCATTTCCTTTATGTTCCACTTATGATGCAATGAACCACCCCAAGCTGATTCACTCCTGTTATTAGCTCTAATGAGGAAGAGGAGCAGGGGAGGTAATAAAAAAGAAAGTGGTTAATAGCATACTATCTACCGTGCAACTCAGCAGAGATCATTAAAGCTCTTTATGAAATACTGTACGTCATATGATGTGGAAACTGAACCTCACAAACAGTGTAGGGTTATTTTCCAGAACTCAGCAGCAGTAGCCGCCTATTGCTGTTGCCTGCGTTTGGGTCAGATGAACATCTATGAATAAAGTTTCCTCATCTGAACAAAATGCTACATACTGGCTGAAAAGCAATATCAACCAGTGAGCTATTGAAAGCTTTCCTACCAGTGACAGGAAACTACAGAGAAATTACTTTTGCTATTGTGATTTGAAAAGTAGTGCATCAGAACTTAAAGCATTTAAAATTAAATGGAAATGATACTACAACTATTAAACCAAGAAAATAAATTTTAAGATGACTTACCTTACCATTTACCAGTACACCGCACTTAATCCCTCATCGCACCATAATGCTGTTTACCAGTTCTTCTGAGTACAGAAGAAGCTCTTTAATGTACACTTAGTTAAAATCATATCTTAAATTCACTTGAACACAATATAAGGTGACCCCTTGAAAAGTTTTAGTAGCAGATATAATGCTGTAGTGAGGTGTCTCATAATAAGAATTCACCTATTTTTACTAGATGTACCACAGCACATTTTCTATGAGTCATGATAAACAAAACCAAAGTAATTTTGTCAAATAAATGAACAAAGTACATTTTATAATGCAGTCTTCTGGGTTTTTCTTTGTGTTTGTTCACCGACTCACTAACTCACATCATTCACAAATTTGCAATGTGTCTCCTAGTCAATGAGTTCAAATTAGTGAATTTCACTGTAAAATAAATGTGGTGACATTTTTTGAGCACTACACAATTCTATAGAGTGTTATGATTGTTGGGGTTTATTTTAGCCTGAACACCTTATCTGATCATACTTTTACTTCTCCTTCCTTTGGTTGTGTATGAGTCTGTAGCACAGACTGCATGGCTAAATTATTGTGCCCATTATATTGAATATCCTTTCAAAAGGTTTCGAAACAAAAAGCAAAACACTCTCTCCAGCCAATCTAAATGTGACTACATAAATAACAGAAGGAATGCTTGACTAATGCTCTTTTGCTTCTATTTTACTGTTATGATAAACAAGATAAAAGGCATGAAGAGGCAGATAAAGGCAAAAATGTTATACCAACTAGTGCAGTCTATAAAGTTACTGTATTTGCAAGACCATAAAGTAGGACACTACTGTTGCAACATTTTTTATAGTCCCAACATACTCCTACAAAAGACAAAAGTATGCTTTAAAAATCTACGCCAGTGTTGCGACTGCCGAGCTTCTGAAGGCAGTGACATGAAACATACTTCACAGAGCAGAGGGTTTTTTCTCGTAACTCCAGTGTTCTGAATGAGTTTATCATGAAACACTGAACAAGTGATGTTAACATTCACTTTGAGGAAAACAACATCTTTAATGCCTGCACTCATGCAGCTTCTCTCTTTGCTCCACTCAGTGTTCACAGCACTGAACGCCACCTCCTAACGTGCCTTCCTAGGATTTTCACAGGTCATTATGGGTCCAACTGACACAGCCAATCACATCTAAGTCCTGTTTTTCGAATTAGATGTCAATATCAAGGATATCACAACCCAGCCTCCATCTTGGACAGACCACAATCTCACTAAGGCGGTAATCAGAGCACTCCCAGCTCCTAGGTATCAAGAAAGACCCATACAACCATGATGGCTCTTCAACTCCATCAAACTGCTAAAGGAGTGCAACACTCCACCCACAGGACAAGTTGTTAAAGATGTTGTGAATCATCATAATTGTATACCAGCCTCAAACATTGACATATTCTCCCCCAAAAGGCCCATTCCTTCCCATTGCCTCTTTGGTTTTCAGACACCTCTGTGCCAGATGAATGAGAGCGAGGCAGAAACCTGAGCACCTATGATGGAAAATGAAGGCTGAAACATATAGGTTGAAACACAGAATTTTTCCAAACCTACACTGATCCTGGACATGGTCTTCCTACCAGCCTCCACTGAAGCTGCCAAATCCAACCTGAAGGAGCTGCTTCATCCATTCTGAATGCTTACTCCCTGCATCCGAGCTGAGCAGCAGGCACTGCGAAAGACCATCATTCTATTTTGCTGAAAAGTTCATGCACAAGCACTTTCAGGAAGTTTCTTAAACAGCATGGATCCGCTTGGCCAATTAACAGCCCACCTGCATTCCAAGAGTTCAGTACATTCACTCACTGAGAAGTACTGGACACCCTAAAGAGTCTTGACCCAAGACCTGTAAATCCAACTTATGCCCCTTCTGACTGGTGTAAGATAGGCATGAGCAACTGGTGCCATTCCTGACTGAAATAGCCAATGCCATCTTCAGGAAAGGAACTGTCTCTTCCTCCTTCAAACATGCAAAAATCTGAATGATCCTGAACTAACCCACTCTGGATACTCCAGTTCTTGCTAATTATCACCAGTGTCAAACCTTCTGCTCCTGAGCAAGCTCAGAGAAACTAGTCAAAGGCCAACTGCAAGCTTATCTAATTGAATCTAATATTCTAGACCCAGCAGAATCTGGACTCAAGCCAGGGCATGGAAGGGAAAAACTTTTAGATGATCATCTGCTGCCAGTGGGTGGTGACATCCATTCTCATCCTCCCGGATGTCTCTGCAACATTCAAATCTTTCAACCATTAGATATTCCTGCCTCAGCTGAGAGGGAAATACTGGTTTGAGTATACTAAAATGGTTTGAGTTCTCTTTGTAGGGATGCACCCAAAGAATAGCAATGGAAAACTGCACCTGAATCCCTAGGTTACTCATCTGTGGAGTTCCACAAAGATCTTTTCTCTCTCTCTAGTCCTACACAATGTTTACATGAAGCTGCTAGGTGAACTAGACTACTTGGACTCAAATGCCACCAATATGCAGATCAGCACAGCTCTACTTATTCTTCACCACTACCACCAAGCTGGCTTAGTGCTTTGATATCAGCTCATGGATGAAGAACAGCTGATGGAAGCTGAACCCAAGCAAGACATGGGTGGGCAGAGGAAAGCATTTTGAAGAGTTTGCCACTAGACTATATTGTAGTCTCCATTGTTTGAAGGTACACACCCACAATCAGTGAATTCAGTCTGTAGTTTAGGAGTGGGGAAGTGGGATACCGGGAGGAAGCACGAGCAGGAGCGCGTGAAAGGGGAGAGCTCCTGCCTCATACTGAGAAAGAGGGGCGATCAGCGGGTTCTCAAGTGCCTATACACAAATGCACGAAGCCTGGGAAACAAGCAGGGAGAACTGGAAGTCCTGGCAAAGTCAAAGAATTATGATGTGATTGGAATAACAGAGACTTGGTGGGATAACTCACATGACTGGAGTACTGTCAGGGATGGATATAAGCTGTTCAGGAAGGACAGGCAGGGCAGAAAAGGTGGGGGAGTTGCACTGTATGTAAGAGAGCAGTATGACTGCTCAGAGCTCAAGTATGAAACTGCAGAAAAACCTGAGAGTCTCTGGATTAAGTTTTGAAGTGTGAGCAACAAGGGTGATGTCGTGGTGGGAGTCTACTATAGACCACCAGACCTTCTTCCGGCAACTCGCAGAAGTTACTAGATTGCAGGCCCTGGTTCTCATGGGAGACTTCAATCACCCTGATATCTGCTGGGAGAGCAATACAGCGGTGCACAGACAATCCAGGAAGTTTTTGGAAAATGTAGGGGACAATTTCCTGGTGCACGTGCTGGAGGAACCAACTAGGGGCAGAGCTCTTCTTGACCTGCTGCTCACAAACCGGGAAGAATTAGTAGGGGAAGCAAAAGTGGATGGGAACCTGGGAGGCAGTGACCATGAGATGGTCGAGTTCAGGATCCTGACACAAGGAAGAAAGGAAAGCAGCAGAATACGGACTCTGGACTTCAGAAAAGCAGACTTTGATTCCCTCAGGGAACTGATGGGCAAGATCCCCTGGGAGAATAACATGAGGGGGAAAGGAGTCCAGGAGAGCTGGCTGTATTTTAAAGAATCCTTATTGAGGTTACAGGGACAAACCATCCCGATGTGTAGAAAGAATAGTAAATATGGCAGGCGACCAGCTTGGCTTAACAGTGAAATCCTTGCTGATCTTAAATACAAAAAAGAAGCTTACAAGAAGTGGAAGATTGGACAAATGACCAGGAATGAGTACAAAAATATTGCTCGGGCATGCAGGAGTGAAATCAGGAAGGCCAAATCACACCTGGAGTTGCAGCTAGCAAGAGATGTTAAGAGTAACAAGAAGGGTTTCTTCAGATATGTTAGCAAAAAGAAGAAAGTCAAGGAAAGTGTGGGCCCCTTACTGAAGGAGGGAGGCAACCTAGTGACAGAGGATGTGGAAAAAGCTAATGTACTCAATGCTTTTTTTGCCTCTGTCTTCACGACCAAGGTCAGCTCCCAGACTACTGCACTGGGCAGCACAGCATGGGGAGGAGGTGACCAGCCCTCTGTGAAGAAAGAAGTGGTTTGGGACTATTTAGAAAAGCTGGACGTGCACAAGTCCATGGGGCCAGATGCGTTGCATCCGAGAGTGCTAAAGATGATCATAATGGTCCCTTCTGACCTAAATATCTATGAATCTATAAAGCAGTTGGCGGATGTGATTGCAGAGCCATTGGCCATTATCTTTGAAAACTCATGGCGATCGGGGGAAGTCCCGGACGACTGGAAAAAGGCTAACGTAGTGCCCGTCTTTTAAAAAGGTAAGAAGGAGGATCCTGGGAACTACAGGCCAGTCAGCCTCACCTCAGTCCCTGGAAAAATCATGGAGCAGGTCCTCAAGGAATCAATTCTGAAGCACTTAGAGGAGAGGAAAGTGATCAGGAACAGTCAGCATGGATTCACCAAGGGCAAGTCATGCCTGACTAATCTAATTGCCTTCTATGACGAGATAACTGGTTCTGTGGATGAAGGGAAAGCAGGGGACGTGTTGTTCCTTGACTTTAGCAAAGCTTTTGACGCTGTCTCCCACAGTATTCTTGCCAGCAAGTTAAAGAAGTATGGGCTGGATGAATGGACTATAAGGTGGATAGAAAGCTGGCTAGATTGTCGGGCTCAACGGGTTGTGATCAATGGCTCCATGTCCAGTTGGCAGCCGGTATCAAGTGGAGTGCCCCAAGGGTCAGTCCTCGGGCCGGTTTTGTTCAATATCTTCATAAATGATCTGGAGGATGGTGTGGATTGCACCCTCAGCAAGTTTGCAGATGACACTAAACTGGGAGGAGAGGTAGATACGCTGGAGGGTAGGGATAGGATACAGAGGGCCCTAGACAAATTGGAGAATTGGGCCAAAAGAAATCTGATGAGGTTCAACAAGGACAAGTGCACAGTCCTGCACTTAGGACGGAAGAATCCAATGCACTGCTACAGACTAGGGACCGAATGGCTAAGCAGCAGTTCTGCAGAAAAGGACCGAGGGGTTACAGTGGACGAGAAGCTGGATATGAGTCAACAGTGTGCCCTTGTTGTCAAGAAGGCCAATGGCATTTTGGGATGTATAAGTAGGGGCATTGCCAGCAGATCGAGGAACATGATCGTTCCCCTCTATTTGACACTGGTGAGGCCTCATCTGGAGTACTGTGTCCAGTTTTGGGCCCCACACTACAAGAAGAATGTGGAAAAATTGGAAAGAGTCAAGCAGAGGGCAACAAAAAAGATTTGGGGACTGGAACACATGAGTTATGAGGAGAGGCTGAGCGAACTGGGGATGTTTAGTCTACAGAAGAGAAGAATGAGGGGGGATTTGATAGCTGCTTTCAACTACCTGAAGGGGGGTTCCAAAGAGGATGGCTCTAGACTGTTCTCAGTGGTAACAGATGTCAGAACAAGGAGTAATGGTCTCAAGTTGCAGTGGGGGAGATTTAGGTTGGATATTAGGAAAAACTTTTTCACTAGGAGGGTGGTGAAACACTTGAATGCGTTACCTAGGGAGGTGGTGGAATCTCCTTCCTTAGAAGTTTTTAAGGTCAGGCTTGACAAAGCCCTGGCTGGGATGATTTAATTGGGGATCGGTCCTGCTTTGAGCAGGGGGTTGGACTAGATGACCTCCTGAGGTCCCTTCCAACCCTGATATTCTATGATTCTATGATTCTATGAGTGCTTCTGGATTCCTTGCTGATGCTAAGCTCTCACATAGCAACATCCCCGAGTAATGCTTCTCATCATCTCTAGTTGGTTAGGAGACTCCATCCCATCTTGGTGAAGGATGATCTGGCCTAGGGTTATTCACACCTTTGTCTCCTCTTGACTGGACTACAACAGTGCAATATTCCAGGTAATGAATCCTTCATCACTTACAAAACCCCAGCTAATACAGAACACTGCAGCACTTCTCTGCAACAAAGGCTACTGTGAGCACATCTAATCTGTGTTCCACTCTCTAATGTGGATTCCCATAGAATATCAAGTCAAGTTCAAGGTTTCGATCCTTATTTTCAAGGTGCTCAATGGCCTGGGCCCAGGGTATCTAAAAGATTGCCTAATGTTCCAAAATGAAGACTGGTCAACAACTCCACTCCTCTGGCACAACAGAACACTCTACAATAAGGGTAAAGTTTGTTTGTGCAGGAGACAGCCTTCTCTGAGACCAGTCTGAAACTCCCCTGGGAGCGAGCTCCCCTAGGAACTAAGGATTATCACAAACCTCACCACCTTCCACTCCGAAGAAGTGCACCTGGCACTTGATCTGCCTTTAAAGCAGTGAGTACATTAAAAAAGAATCCCCACAACACAAAATCTTACCAACTCTGTATATATAGTTATTTCACTGGGGGGAAAAATGAGAGAGAACAAGCCACATATGACACGTTAGTCACAACACTTAACAGGCCGCTGGAAGGTGCTCAGGTACCATGGTGATGAAGTAGCAACCTATTTAGAACAGAAAAGGAGTTCCACTGGACTATTTACTCCTGATAAATACTGAGCAAATATTACCCAGTGTAGCAATGTGTCTTAAACAAACAAACAAAAACAAAAAAAATAATACCAATTTTACTGACGAAATGAAAAACTAGGGCTTTCCTGTTTCAAAAGGAGTTTCTAGGATACCAGTAAATCATATGAAAAAGCAGGACATAGGATAGTTAGCATTCTAGCTGCTGTTTTTAAAGAAAACATGCTTCCATAAGGCAGACAATAGAACAACTTTTGGGACAATAAGGGTAAGCAGGTTTCCTGGGGAGTCTCTGGGGAGCGGTTAATGCAAAGTGCACAACCCCAGTTATGCAAAACCCCAGACTTTTGAAGCTACATCCTGAGGAAAGGGCCACTGACTAGGTGATTATCTGTTCCCAGAGCCTGGAGATACACTCTAGGCCTGAGCTCTATAAAGAAACAGCTGAACTGTCCAATCAGGATGTGGAAAGACTGACACCTACCAAAGTCCTATATTGGAGCTGATGTGGCCTCTGGTAAGCATCTAACATGCAAGTAGGTTCTTTTATTGATTTTTTATGTTGTCTCTGTAATGGTTTTACCCTAAGAATAAATGCAGTTTTCTTTGTGAAGGCTGGCTGGTAACTGGTATACACTGTTGAAGTGTATACACCAAAACTAAAGCACGCAAACTAGTGGGCACATTTGAAAACTCATGTTTGACTTTTAATGAAATTAGATGGCAAGGCTTTTAGGGCAGGGAGTGCACCTGTTTTATAAAAAACAGCATATATTCGCAGCACTGTATTAGTTATGATATAAGCTGATGAGCCCATGGGCTGCCAGATATAAGACAGAGCAGGCCTGAGGATCCAAAAGCCATACAAATGAAAGCCACTAGCCTATTACCTCTCACTCTTCCCCTATCACCAGGGCTTAATTTTTGCCAGGGCTTAGCCCTGGCATCTCTAGGCTTGGCAGTTCACAGCCCCGGCACCTCTGGGCTTGGCAGTTCATAGCCCCAGTGCCTCTGGGCTTGATGTGTCAGTTATGAAAATAAAAAAAAAATTGCTTGAGCCCCAGCACCTCTTTCATTACAAATTAAGCACTGCCTATCACTGTTGCCCTGCTTGTTCCTTCTGTTTCTTCCTCACTTTCATAAATGAAGATTGAAGGTTTGTACTGGTTTTTATCAGGACAGGATCCCTGCTGGGATGCAGCTTAATTTATGCTACATTGTACTTCCCCTGCAGGTTGTTTCAGTGGACATTCCCATTGTGCAAGTCCTCTCCTTTCTCTCTCCCATTCCTATCTGTATTTCTATTACAGGGTATTTATGACGTCCTTCAATAACATTTGTTAGAAAAACATCTGTGGTTTGATGAATTATGAGAGGGAGATGGATTTTCTAGGAGCGTCTGAGGTTGTACATTTCTCATTAGAGGTCTGGCTTTGGCACTGCTTATATTTTGATTCATTAAACATTCCACCAGTGCTTGTGGAAGACTACTTCAGTTAGAGTTTTTTCCATGGAATTGAGGACTAGTGTACACATAAATGATAGGCTTGATCTTGATAGGATAAAATTTATAACATCTGGAAACCTTTCCTGAAATCTGTTCTAAGAGAGGCTAAATAAGACACTGGAGATTCAGGATATTATCTGTCTAGGTACTTACAGATACAGTATATGGCCCTCATCACTGTTGTACCTTAACCCCTGAAAAATACCTGTTTATCAAGGAAATTATACCACGTCCAACGCTGTGACATTTGAGCACTTCTGTGTAGTATAGCACCTCTTGTTGAGACCCTTGTAGATGATATTGTTTATTATCAAACCACACTACTAAGTGATATTTCCTGGAGCCTGGTGGGATAGACATGGTGAAATTAGGAGTAATTTTATTTTATTTTTCTTAGGGGTTGGAATAAAATGAAATCCTAGTGGTTCACTGAAAGAAAATCATCACTATAATCCTTTGTGTTGCACAGTGTTAATTTACTCAAATTTTTCTATGTAACTATGATTAAGCCTTCTGGCTCTGTAACATTACCTCTTTTTATTGTTTTGTATAGTATTTGCATCCACTATACTAGTCAGTGGCTATTTTATCTAGTGGTATGCGGTGCCAAAACCTGGGATTAGACCAACCGTGAACTTCAGGAGGATCTGGATCCAAACTTCAGTCTCCAGGACCCATTTCTTGCACATTTTATGCATGTAACCCACTTGTTATGAATAAGTAATTTTAAACAGGACTTTTAAAAATAGTTAAGAAAATACATTGGGTGATGGGATATTCATAAGAGAAACCTCTCATGTGTCCACTATAGATGCTATTGCCCTTGGAGAAACCTACACATATTGCCATAGTTTAAGAGAAGAATACTATTATTACCTGATTCATGGTCCATTTTGATCAATTTCACAGTCATGGGATTTAAAAAATTGTAAATTTCATGATTTCAGCTATTTAAATCTGAAATTTCATGGTGTTGTGACTGTAGAGGTCCTGACCCAAAAAGGATTGGGGGGGGGAGTTGCAAGGTTATTGTAGGGGGGGTTGCAGTACTGCTACTCTTACTCCTGTGTTGCTGCTGGAGGCGGCGCTGCCTGCAGAGCTGGGCCCTCAGTCAGCCACCGCCACTCTTTTGATGCCCAGCTCTGAAGGCAGCAGCGCAGAAGCATGGCTTGGTATGGTAGGGCATTGCCACCCTTACTTGTGCGCTGCTGCTGGCGGAGTGCTGCCTTCAGAGCTGGGTGCCCAGCCAGCAGCTGCCGCACTCTGACTGGCCAGCTCTGAAGGCAGCGCAGAAGTAAGGGTGGCAATACTGTGACCCCCCATAAAAAACCTTGCAACCCTCCTGAAACTCCCTTTTGGGTCAGAGTACCCAATTTGAGAAATACTGCTTTCCCACTAGACCAGATTTCACAGGGGGAGACCAGATTTCCCGGTCCATGACACGTTTTTCATGGTCTTGAATTTGGTAGAGCCCTATCTATAATCAAGATTGAAGAAAACCTGCAATAAGTCATTTATAGCTTGATTCTGCATATTGTTAAACACACTCAAATTCCCTTTGGTTTAATGGAAGTTGAAGGTGCTCAGAACTTCAGAAGATTACATCCTTAAAATCAACAGTGATGTACCTGAAAACGATGACTTTTAAGTTAAGAAGAAGAGGATGTAAACAATAGCCTATGAAAAGCAATAAGTATTTTATCTACTGATTCTTTATCTGATAAGGTCTACTATACAAGGCATGATTAGCATCTCTATTTAAGTGATTTGCAGTGACTATATATGTGAATGGAAGAAATCAAATACTGGTACTTTCTGTTCAATATATCGTAAATAAAAATAAATATTTCATGTAACAGCCAGTTAATTTCTTGAGCCTGTTTAGGGATAGGAAGCTAGGGTCAATATTGAATTGACTGAACTATTTCTGTGCATTGCTATGGGTGATGCATCTCAAAGACCAGGCCAGGAACTAATAGGGAACAAATGTAGTAAGCTATCTGAAAGCCAATAAAGTCAACACCAAATTCCTATGGATCGTGGAAAGTATAGTATTTTTGCTAACAAAAAATTAAGTGTAATATGTTCCAAAACTTCAGATCACAAAGCACTCTGTTCTCATCTACTCAGAACTTCTGGATAGCTGGTACAATCAATTTTAAACTTTTTAAGATGAACCATTCTGATTTTTATCACAGCAGTAAGCAAAATAATCTATATTACCATACACATCCTGTCATTCACTGCACAAAGCTGTGATGCAGTTAATTTGCTTTTTTTAAAAGTGAATTAAAAGTGATCTTAACCCCTTCCCCTCAAAGAAATTACCTGTTTTCTTCTGCTGCAGCAATGCAGAGGGCTTCCACAAAAGTGTCTTCAGGAGAATAAAAAAGCAGTCTCTTTTTGGAACCAGACAACATGACAGGGGTGCAGATCTGAAGGAGAATAGGTACTCTGGTTCCCTTTAGGGCTCTGAGGCTCACAGACTGCAATACTGGTGCCCTCCTTGCACTTACACAGCTTCCTGTGAGGAAATCTTTTAAGCCCTGCTTAAAAAATGAATACAATAACACAAAGAGCTGCTTTCCATCTTCCAGCTTATTATGGGACCACAGGGCTGCAGACACAGAGCTAAACTGTACGCATGCTGTTGTTGGAGCTGTGTTGTCACTATGCACTATGAATCTCAAACGGAGAAAGGATGTGCCGAAGTTATCTGCTTCAAATCTGAAGTCACATGATCACTTTCCAGAACAGCCATTGCACAGTGACTATGAAACAACAATTTGCATCTGAGCAGCACTAGTACACACAATATAACAGGGCGCTTAGGTCCTCCTATGCTGTGAGCACCAATGTAAGGTCCCAGCTAGAGACACAGACTGCTAACTGCATTTAGCAGTATAACATTGTGTCTGTCAGTTAGTGCTGGAATATTTTAGAAAACAATTATACTTTGTTATTGTGAGGCACTCAACAACTATGTTGAGGAACTTCACAGAAATGCCTATAAACTAAATACATTCAGTAAGCTAAATACATGCACTGTTTAGAGTGGACCAGTGCATTGTTTCCCCAACCCAGGCAGAGTGGGGAAATCAGATAGGGTCAGAGATGCACATGTGGGGCAAGTGGGGGCATGGTAGGACACATCGTCCCCAATTCTACATGAACTTGCTACAAGCTGAGGCTTTATTAACAGCCTCAGGTTTATTAACTCCTGAGCTGAGCAAATCTCGGCTTCAAAATCCACCTTTAAAGAGTGTGGGAAGGTGTGCTGGGGGGCATTCCAGAAGCAGCCGTACCAAAAGAAGCCCTTTCAGCCTAGAGAATTGTAGGAGGCTAGGAGGGAGCACACTGCATTTGGTAGATCCTCAAGGTCTGCTAGGTTTCAGAGTAACAGCCGTGTTAGTCTGTATTCGCAAAAAGAAAAGGAGTACTTGTGGCACCTTAGAGACTAAGTGAGCTGTAGCTCACGAAAGTTTATGCTCAAATAAATTGGTTAGTCTCTAAGGTGCCACAAGGTCTGCTAGGATCTCAGGAGGCCAAATCCCCTGCTGCTTCCAGAGAAGGGTGTCAGACCCTCCTCCCTGCTCTGAATAAGGAATTCAGAGGAAACTCTGCAGGTTTCTTGGCCCCTACATAGGTTTTCCTGTGTAAGCCATGATCTGACTTACATGTACACTGGTGTAAATCCAGACTGACTTCAGTGAAGTTACACTGGTATAAATTTGGAGTAACTGAAGACTGAATTAGGCTCAATGATCTATATTCTGCTCTCCTGTGTGGTTACACACGATTTGCAACAGCTCTAGAAATGCTTCTTCTGTGGGGGCTAATTCAGATCCTAAGCACAATGCAATGTGCATGCCATGATTCTTTATGAATTAAAAATTATTCTGCTTTTGTTTAACCATAGCATGGTGTCACGGCTTGAGGACATCAGAGCTTTACATGCTGCTAAAAGCAGGGAGTGACTATTACTCAGCAACCTGATTCTAGTATACCACATTTCTGATATTGGAGTGTCCTAGTGCAATTTAATACAGGCTTTGGGCTAATGAGCCTAATCCACACATGCCCAGACCTATTAACAAACTTCATACATCTAGGGCAGGGGTGGGCAAACTACAGCCTGGGGGTCGCATCCGGCCCTCCAGATATTTTAATTTGGCTCTCGAGCTCCTGCCAGAGAGTGGGGTCCGGGGCTTGCCCCGCTCCGCGCAGCTCCCAGAGGCAGCAGCATGTCCCCGCTCCTGCTCCTACATAGGGGCAGCCAGGAGGCTCTGCATGCTGCCCCCCTCCTCAAGCACCACCCCCGCAGCCCCGATTGGCTGGGAACCATGGCCACTGGGAGCTGCAGGGGTGGCGCCTGTGGACGGGCAGCGCGCTGAGCCACCTGGCTGTGCCTCCACATAGGAGTTGGAGGGGGAACATGCCACTGCTTCGGGGAGCTGCTTGAGGTAAGAACCCCCCAAAGCCTTCACCCCTGACCCCTTCCTGTTCCCCAACCCCCTGCACCACCCCTAATCCCCCTCCCACCCCCCATACCCCTCGGTCCCATCCCAGAACAACCTCCTGCACCCCAGCCCCTCATCCTCAGCCCCACCCCAGAGCCTGCACCCCCAGTCAGAGCCCTCACACCCACCCCACACCGCAACTCCCAATTTTGTGAGCATTCATGGCCCGCCATACAATTTCCATACCCAATGTGGCCCTTGGGCCAAAAAGTTTGCCCACCCCTGATGCAGGGCCTCTCAAAGCTCTCGGCTAGTCCCACAGGGTAAAGCAAGATATGTATAGTACTTCCTCGCTCTCCTGGGTAAGAAAAGTGATCATCAACAGCACCTTTCCCAATACCTAAAATTTGGTCATGCCACTGCTCAGGAATCTAAACTCTTTATTTATTTTAAAAGGGAACCAAATGGTAGTAAGAACTTTTAAAGATTTTACACAAAACACTATTAAAATCTTTTCAGATGAGTTGTGAAACTAAGGTCCTGGCCACTTGTGGTCATTAAAGACCTATATGACACTTTTTCTAAGAGCAGCAGTGTTCAAACATAAGGTCCTAAACAAATTCCAATTTGGATAGCAATATTCTGCCTCCTTAAAATTTCCCTCAGAGCTGTTTTCCCCCCAAGTCTAAAAAAATAAAATAAAATCTGTCTGTCTTTCTTAAAGCCATGGCTTTACTGAGCTCAATCTTGATCTCTTTCCTGTCTCTCAAAACTCCCTTTGATTTCAGTAAGAATTTTGTGTGAAAAAGGAATTCATGATGAGGCCCCAAAAACTCTAAATTAAACTCGGTTTATAAATCAAAATGTGCCTACGGTTTCATCAGTTGATTTTGTTTTGTAGTCAATCCGTAGATTCACAGAGTTTAAGGCCAGAAGGGACCATTAGATCATCTAGTCTGACCTCCTGTATGATATAAACCATAGTATTTCATCCAGTTATCCCTGTATTGAGCCCAGTAATTTGTGTTTGGCTAAAGCATATCTTCTAGAAAGGCAACCAGTCTTGATCTGAGAATGGAGAATCCACCGCTTCCCTTGGTATTTTCTCCCCAGGAAGTTTCTTGTACACTGTATCAAGTCACCTCTTGAGAACTATATATAAGACCCTACAACGTAAAGTAAAATCCTAGTGGTAGAATGGTATATTTTTAAAGTATATTTAAGTAAAATTATTTTGTGGCAGAACACTGAAGCAAATTATATTGTAAATTTATTAGTTTACATCTTAATTTATTGGGCTGACTTCTTGTGGCTTTTCTCATATCCTATGCACACACTTCTATTTTCTAAATCTGTTTTATGTTACTGTCCCTGTCATAATAAAGGTTGGGTAATAAATAAACACACACACACATACCCTGAGATGATGATTTTATGTCACCCTAAAGAGTTTTAATTTTTTTTGACAGTATACACTTTCCCTCAGAGTTACAGTATCTAATCGTTTACGTATGATCATTCTGTTCCAAAATACATGCAAGTAAAAATACATTACACAACCTCTTTTCACTACACTCTGGTGGTATGTGTTATTTATCAAATATTTACTCTATGTGATATATTCATGCATGTGAGCAATTTCTAATATTTCAAAAGAAGAAGATATGGGGCTTAGCTCAACTTTCACTGAAGTCTTTAGACAGGATTCCTTTGATTTCAGTGGGAGTTGGATCAAATCCTTAATTGTTAGCTTCCATAGGATACAAACATCCATTGTCTGTCCGCTTTCTATTCTAGTCCTGAGGGAATTCTGCGCCAAAAAATTAAAATTTCTGTGCTAAAACGTTAAAAATTATGCACATGATATTTTAAAATTCTGCAAAATTTATTTGTCAATAAGTAAAATTTATTTGGCTCCAGCATTGTGGTGGGGAGCACAGGCCACTGGCAGCACTGAGGTGGGAGATCACCCTGAAGCCTCCACCTCTGCAGATACAGGGACATGGCAGTGAGACTGTACCTGACCCTGACATAGTGCAAGGGCTGGGCCTGCCCCAGAAACACCCCGGGCCCTGCCCCTGTGCAGGTGTGGGTAGGCAGGCTCAGCCCAGCAGGATCCAAGTGTGGAAGAGTTTAGTGTGGGGGGATCCAGGTGTGGGGTGAGAGGTTTCTGTGTGGGGCAATCTGGATGTGGGCAGCTCAGTAGGAGATCTGGATGCACAAGGGCTCATTGTGGGGTTCTAGTACAGGGGCAATGGGACCTGCAGGGATCCAGGTGAAGGTGGTTGGGGCTCAGCAGGGGGGCTATGGGTATGGGAATCCCCCCAGAAATACAATTCATAAAAGTCCCTTGTTCTCTGTCTTAGTGGTCTGGTGTGACTAGTCTTAGTGGGAACTTGATAAAGGGAATGGTCTGCGCCACCTCTCCAATTACCAAACAGGATCATGATACCATCCAAATTGAGGAAACAGAAGTGAATGCAGTTTCCAGGTTAACCCCCTCTATGTTCCAGTCCCTACACATAGGTTCCAACCTAACAAAGTGGCTCCCCCTTTTAAGCATGGCAGGCAGAACATACAACTTCCATAAGCAGGGCCAGGCATATGCCCTTTTGCTGAACATAACGTATACCATGCACCTTTCAGTGCCTTAATGGACTTATACTGAGAGCGGATTCTTGAAACAGCTAGTAGGCAACAACCTATATCTGAAATGAGAGAGTCAGTGTAACACGAACAACTATCAATAAATGCTGCTTGTGCAAAGACTAGGTAATCTTACAATTGCATCCACCTGAAATATGACATACATGTTGTCATCATGAATGTACATTTTTTGTTCCACACAGTGTTCCAAAACTAAGTTCTTAAACAGATTATCATGCATGCATGTCACCAACATAAGTCAAATTTAGTTACAGGCTTATCTCTGAGAGGCTCCAGTGACAAAGTGATTTAACTGATATTTTTCAGGGATGGACTATGACCACAAGTCAGAGAGAGCGTGCTCCTTCAGAGCTCTGACCAAGTTCTTCCTCTTCTTATCCCATTTTCCCACAAAACTCAGAAAATAATTATTTTAACAGCATCCCGAAGCACATGAGGCGTTTTCCAATACACACTTGGAGGCCTTACCATCCAATCACACAATAAAAGGGAAAAAAACAAGAAGGGAAGAGTGGACTGGCATGTTGTTTGACTGTTTGTGAGGGGCCCAGGTTGGGAGCTACAGCAGCAAAGTATTGTGAGGCACCCCAACTTGCAGGGCAGGTGGTGACAACCCCTCACTGGTCCTGATTACACCCCAGAATGTCATAACCCCGAGTGTCTGTGTATAGCTGCAGCCTGCCAGCACACTCCAACCACACTCCGGCTTCCACCCGCCTTGGTTACCACTTGCAGGGTAACCCCAAAGCACTCCCAGTCCCAGATTTTCCCTCAAAATATGTGTTCTGCACTGTCCAGCCCTTTCCCAGACAGTTCAAATATTTTAGGTCCGTTGCCCCTGTAAGGGGTCAATGTCCAACAGTTTGCTACTTTAAATGGAGTTACCACACAGACAAGTTTAACGACAACACCAGATTCGTTTTGATTAAAGAATAAAACAAGTTTGTTTAACTACAGAGAGAGATTTTATAAGTGAGTACAAGTACAAGGCATTAAAGTCAGAAATGGTTACAAAAGAAATAAAGATAAAATGATTTCTAGTGCTAAAGCTTAACTAACTAGACTTGGTTCAAGATAAAATTCTTACCTCATGTCCCCAGCAACAGGGCTGACCAAATTTCAGGTCAGGATCTCTCCCAGAGTCAAATGGCTGCTTCCTTTGTTGTCTTAGGTGAAAAAGAAAAGAGAGATACATAGGAAGAGATACCTAGGGTTATTTTTGCTTTTGCAGTTATAGTCCTGTCCTCCCTTGAAATGCATTTTCCTGAGGATTATCCCTAGACAAAGTTCATTTCTGCTGTGAGGATGTAGACAAGGAGGCTGGAGGTGAAAGAAGTTCCATGCTGTTGTTTGCTAAAAAGCAGATCAGTTTTTCCCTGCCCCTCTTACTTCCCAAAGAATGGTCATTTGACAGGTGATTGCCATCAGCTTTTATGACACCTGGCTAGAGGCATCAGCTTGTCTCTGAGAAACGAGTTTACTCAGACATGTCTGGTAAAACACATTTCAGACCTAATTTCAGCTTATGTTTATAACTTCACCTATAATGGTGCTACACACATTTCATCACAATGTTATTGACCAGTGAGTTGTTAGTTTTCAGATGATACCTCAAAAGGCATATTTTGTACAAAGATTATTACAATGCTACGTAGGGTGTAGTGGTTAGCCTATCTGCTTTACATGCAGAAAATCCTGGGTTCAAGCCCCAGTGAAACCAAAACCTCTGACTTTATTTTCAATAGGCAGCAGGTTTAAAACAAAGAAATGGAAGTATTTCTTCACACAGTCAACTTGGGAAACTCTTTGCCAGACAATATTTTGAAGGTCAAGACTATAACAGGGTTTTGAAAAAAACAAACCCCTAGATAATTTCATGGAACACAGGTCCATCAATAGCTATTAGCCGGGCTGGGCAGGGATGGTGTCCCCAGCCTCTGATTGCCAGAAGCTGGGAATGGGTGACAGGGGATGGATCACTTGATGATTACCTGATTTGATTTGAAGCACCTGGCATTGGCCACTGTTGGAAGACAGGACACTGGGCTAGATGGACCTTTGATCTGACCCAGTATGGCTGTTCTTAAGTTCTTATGGATGTGAATACACGGGTGTATTCAGTCACAAAGGTGTGGGGCTTTGAAATTGAAAAGAAGAAACTGGGCCAAAACATTTAAGCCATCAGAATGCCAAAAAGCAAAACATTATCTCCAAACTACAGACAGAGACCCAAAGGTACAATTTTGTACCCCTTAAACCCCCAATTTACTTTTAATCTCCCATAACAGGTTTCTTAGGTACTTGGTGCTTTTTGTATCTTGAAAAGATGTAGCTTTTATTTAGATTAAGAGATCTAACAATGATTTTACATAATAATTCACTTTCAAAAACAGCTACTGAGGGAGAGCATAGACATGCATTCATATCTCTAATGCAAACTCCCTCTTCACTTGAAAGGTACATACTATTATCACAATAATCGAAAGAAAAATTCAAAGCATTCCTCTGACTTTTCAGTAGGAAACTACACTAGAAAGATGAAATCCATCAAAGTCTGAAGATCACGTGACATTGCCAAGATAATACCAAACATCTGCATTCAAGTTTTTAAAAATGGAAACTAAAAAACAGACAAATTAAACTAATGTTGAGGTTCAGATACCCACACACAGACATTTTGAGTACATGCCTCCCTGAGTACATTAAACTCAGATTTCCTTTGCCTTAAATCACACCACATATGGTACAAAAAAAAAAGGTGAGGGGATATTTTCAAAGGGTACCATGTTAAAAGACTCTGGGAAAATATTTATTCCAGTACTTTGATGTTTCCCCTCATAAAATACCATTGAATCTAACTAAGTCTAATCCAATTTTAGTACCCTTTTCTTGAATGTAGGACAAGGTAGTGTGGTGCATTAGACAGTACACTGGACTGGGAGTCAGAGATGTGGATTCTGGTCCCACCTCACCCATTCATCTCCCCTGTGACCACAGGCAAGTCACTTCAACTGTCTTTGTGCCTCAGTCTCCCCTCCCAACTTTTGTCTGTCTTGTCTACTTAGATTGTAAACTGTTCAGGGCAGGGCCTTGGGGTGTGTATGTGTGTAGTGTGCCTGGCAAACAATCCTTCATCTCTACTGGGGCCTCCAGGAACCACTGAAATTAAAAAAAAAAAAAAAGTGGTTTTAAGGTACTGAAGGTACTTTTCATGAGAGTTAATCACTAAAGCAGCAGTTCTCAAACTGTGGGTTGGGACGCCAAAGTGGGTCACAACCCTGTTTTAACGGGATTGCCAGGGATGGCTTAGACTTGCTAGGGTTTGGGGCCAAGGCCTGAGCCCCACCACATAGGGGCCGAAGCCCAAGCTCAAGGGCTTCAGCCCTGGGTGGTGGGGCTCACATTACAGGCCCCCTGCCACAGGCTGAAACCCTTGGGCTTCAGCTTTGAGCCCCCCACCCAGGGCGCCGGGGTCAGGCTTTGGCCCCCCCACCCAGGGCGGCGGGACTTGGGTGGGCTCAGGCTTCAGTCCCCCGTCCTGGGGTCGTGTAGTAATTTTTGTTGTCAGAAGGGGGTCGCGGTGCAATGAAGTTTGAGAACCCCTGCGCTAAAGGATAGCTGGTAGTCAACACATTTTAGAGAGAGATGAAGATGGATACAGCGGCACAGGAACTGACACTACCAGAGAAGGACAGCCTAGTGGAGAGGGCACTGGACTGGGATGCCTGAAACCTGGGTTTTAATTCACAGACTCAAGTCACAGCCTTCCTGCATGACCAAGCCACTACAGCCCAGACCCACAAAGGTGTTGCAGGAGGAGGGATTTGAACCGGGGCTCCCCCCTCTCAGATGACTGCAGTGGGCTGTGGCACATTCTGAGGCGGTTCCCTCTCCATCTCTCCCTCTGAAGCTGTTCTGCTTTCTATTAAACACTTAAATATGCAGCGAGCCAGAAAGAGCATGAGGAGGACTCCATGCTTCAGGCACTCCCCTGGGAGGTGGGGAACTCCTGTTCAAATCCTCATTCCTCATCAGGAAAATGGGGAATTTGAACCAGGCTCTCCCCCATCTTGGATGACATTCTTTAACCACTGGGCTAAAGATTATAAGGGAGGCTGCTGCTGCCTCCTCCTGCCCATTTTGTGTGGAGTTACGTATGCTCTGAGCACATCTATCGCATCAGGCCCTGCAGGTGATACAGGCACTCCTCTGCTCATCTTCCCCTGTTTTGAGGATCCCTCTAGGGCTTAGGTGTAAGATATGCGTTAGGATGCAGAAACTTAGGTGCCTCGGTGAACTTTGCAGCAAAAATTTAGGCACTGAGTGAGTTTAGGTGCCTCCAGAGTTAGAGTTTGTGGCTCACAGTGGCATATAAATCTGACATTTAGGCATCAAAGACTCTTTGTATAGCTGGGCCTTCCCACCCCGTGCCTCAGTTTCCACATGTGTAAAATGGGGATAACGATACTTACCTCCTGTGCGAGCTAAAGTATAATTATTAATAGGCTCTTCAAACTATTAATACTAAAAGTAACTGATTAGCCAGTCCCTAAAAGTGTGTTTTTGGTTTGTTTTCTAAAACTGGATCTGCCAGCTAGTACTTGCAGCCATTGGACATGTGGCAAGAGAAGCATGAAGTTGTTTGCTCCCCGTCCCTTCCCCTTATTATTGTGAAATTACACCTAATGAAAAATGAACTTCTAACACTTTTCTTCCTAGTCACAATCAATTATCGTACATCGTAAGTTACTTAAAGAAAACATTAATAACAAAAAAAAATGAAGACATACATGCTTCACTACAAATGTAAACAAACTTAAATTTTAGAGTTTTCTGCCCCTTGTGCTAATGAAGAATAACATATTCCTGACCTTCTTAATCCTGAGTCATGGCATTTCTAATTACATTTTTAGGTGCCAGTCCTGTAAATACATCCTGAACTTTACTACTGTGATATGGACTTTGATTGGACTACTCATGGTAGAAAAGCAAAGCACAAATACAGGTGTTTACAGGATCATGTTTTTACTGAGGTGTGTTAGCTAGCACTAAAAAAATGTTACAAAGGTGCAGTGTTGCAAAGGGGTATTTCAGAATACCTACAGATTGTGTTTCACTGTACCTACACAAACTTGTGTTATACCATAAAGATTTGGAACAGTTAGTTGGGTAAGGAGAGCATCAGGAACTACAGGGAATGAGCAACTCATCGAAGTGAGCACTGAGAGCCCTCTACTGACAGAAGACATATTCTCAAAGCTACATTGTAAGAAAATGGCACCTCCAAAGCTCTTGTCTGTCCTTCAACTTATTGTTTGTGTTCACTGAAAACACACCCGTATCAAAGTAAAAGTAACGATCTAGTTAAAAAACAGATGCCTCACAGTTAAGGTGATAATTTATCCTTTAGGTACCCTAGCATGCAGTGTCCTTGGATACGGCAGATCTTATGTATTAGAACAAGAGGCAAAATGGGATGGGTTAAAGAACACAGTTTTAGGCTTCTCTTTTACCTTTTTTGACTTCTGTCATTTAAAGGAAAATGCTTAATATTTTTACGCAGATTTTAGAAAGCAAATATATCTGGTTTGTTTTCTTAACGATCGCAAACAAATTCAATCACTAATATGTACTACATAATTATTGTTAGGATAAATCATAATAACCCCTACTTTGGATCCATTCTGGACTATCTCACAACTTCTTAAAGGGGCACTATACAAGACTGACAAATTCTACCCATTTCCTTATTACCCTTTTTTAAAAAAGACCTATCCTCTACGCCAAAGAAAATATATGACCGCTGTTTTCCTCCCAATGAAAAAGTGATTTTAAAAAGCAGCAATACATCTGTGGTTCCCAAACTTGTTCCGCCGCTTGTGCGGGGAAAGCCCCTGGCGTGCCGGGCTGTTTTGTTTACCTGCCGCATCCACAGGTTCGGCCGATCATGGCTTCCACTACCCGCGGTTCGCTGCTCCAGGCCAATGGGGGCTGCGGGAAGCAGCGGCCAGTACGTCCCTCGGCCCGCACCGCTTCCAGCAGCTCACTACGCTCATCCTGCCCTTAACCATTCTGTCAGCATGCTGGGTATTGAAATGAAATATATCAATTTAAGAATCTGTTCTCTTCTTGTTCTCAAGAATAGAGCAAATAAGCAAAGCAAGGGACTGGCAGGATGTATACAACTAAGGTTGCAAATAAAAACAAAGTTGTCAGTCCTGACAGTGTCATTTTTAAACAGACAATTAAACAAAGCTTGATTCCCCCCACCCTTCTACTTACTGTTACTGCCCCTTCAAAGCATTTATAGTCCAGGGCTGAAGAATTTATTAAAACATTAAAATGTGTGAATTAAAAATGTTAAATACTTCTTAATTGCTCCTTCAGACATGTCATGAAAATCTGCATTGAGGCACAAACAACATAGGCCCTCAATGCTACAAATAGTCATACACATGCTGAACTGCTATGCAGGTGAGTAATCTTGTTGACTTCCATTACAATTAATGTCACATGTAACTCCTTGCAGGACCCTCAGCACTCATGCACAGTACTGTGGCTTTGTTCACGCTAGAGAACTGAGTGAAATTATTACTGTGTTTAAACACAATAGTGCTACAACCCAGGTCAACAACCATCTCCTTGGTTAGTGTGGATAGGGAAGTTTCACCCTCCTACTCATGCTGTCCCAGTCGTGTAGGTAATTATATTATAGTTTTATAAAATGGGTGTAGGATCAAGTGCTCCCCACATCCCCCCGAAGTGTGTTCAAGAAAAGTATTTCATTGCCTCTGAAAAAATATGGCTCAAAGGGTTCTACCGCTTTCCCTGATCGGCACGGGTAAAAGGGATTTTGGTCTTTGAACCGCATTACAAAACAGCGCTAAATTTATTAAGTGCTTTGGGGATCGACTACAGCATGATTCTCAGAAAATAACACCCGTCCTGTCGTGCAGATTCCTGACCAGGACCATGCTGAAAAATGGCTATATCTGGAACAGCCAGCACAGTCCCCAGTGTGGACGTGACCCCTTTGGTTGCTAGAAATGCCATTTGAATTGCAAACGTTCTGAAGAGGAAGTAGAAATTTATTTTTGTTCAACCACTGGCTTGAGGCAGCCACGAAACCTCTGCGGGCCTCGGTTTCGCTCATGTATAAACCCAGCGACAGCCGCGTCCGTCGTGCTAAATGCCCCTACAGAGACCCTTGGATCACCGGCATGTCAGACCCTACGCTCCCCGGGGCGGGAAGAGCCAGGCGCTGCACCCGGAGCTGGCTGTGGGCGCTGAATGATCACTGCGAAATGGCTTGCCGGACACCTTCTTCCTTCCTTGAGCCTTCCAATACGCCAGGCGCAATCGGTCTCCACCGCCCTGGGCCAGTCACCTAAGAAACGCAAATGTGACACGCTCGCCTTTCAGACGCTGCAGGGGCGACGCCAGTAAAAACCCGCGTCTATTTGGGCTGCGCGCTGCCCCGGCCGAAGGGAAGCTCCAGGCCCGGCAGGGTTCGTTGTTGGAGCCAGGTGGCTCCTTCCCAACAACCCGCCCGGTGCCACTCGGGTCGTGCCTGGCCGCTTCCTTCTCTGGCACGCGGCACGGGCCGGCCCGGAGCAAGCCGCGCGCCCCCAGGGCTGCGGGCAGCCGCCGCCGGGGGAAGGGGGCGCCACGCGCTCGGCACAGGGCCGGCTTTGAGGCCCGCCCCGCGCGCTCGCCCGGCGGCTCCTGCTTCGGCTCCCGGGAGGCGCCGCGCGCCCGGGCCAGCAGCCGCTAGTTCTCGCGGCGTGGGCGGGGAGCCGGAGGCTTGCGGTGTCTTCCTGCACAAAGGCGGCGACGGCGGACTGTAGCTATGCGGCGGTTCCATAGTGTAGTGGTTATCACGTCTGCTTTACACGCAGAAGGTCCTGGGTTCGAGCCCCAGTGGAACCAAAGCCTGTGGCTTTGTTTTTGGCTTTGTTTTCCTTCTGGGGAAGGGGGAAGTTAGACTCTTCCCGTTTTTCCAGGCTGGGGATTTAATTAATGAGAGAATTTATAGTAACATTTCTAAATAAATAAACCAGATTGAGGTCTGGGACCTGTGACGCTGCAGCCAGCATGCACTCCAAGGGGGCAGGTCTGCGGCTTGCAGCCAGCGCCGTGCAAGCCAAGCTCCTCTTCCTGCCTTGGGAAGGTAACGAAGGTGTCTGGCAGACTTGCCCCTAGTGCAGCGGGTGTCTAGCTGTGACACTGCGCCGTGCAGAGAGGGCTTGCCAAAAAATGAACACGAGTGCCGGGGACTGGGCTGGGTGGCCGCTCCAGGTCCCGTCCAGTTTCGTGATTCTACGAACACACTTTGTATTCGGGTCTTGTTGCAAAGGGTTTGAAATTGACTCATTTTTCCTTTAAAACAATCTTTGCAAAACGTTTGTCATCAAAATTTGAAACCGAATTGTTTAGTTGATCAAACACAGGGTTTCCGGGAAAGGAAATAGTTTGACAACATTTTCAAGAATGTTTTAGATAAAAAGAAAAACGATTAAAAAGTCTCTTTTTCAAAAGGCAAATGTCTAATAATGAAAAAAGGAATTACTGCTATGTCTGTTATTTTTCAGAAAAAAATGGGTTTTTAAAAAAAGATAATTTTCAGTAAACACTGGTTCAAATTTTTTTGGCCAGCTCTAATAGTGACTCACCTCTCCTCCTATTTGACTTCCTTTTGTAAATTCCCAGGGACACCTACAGCAAGAGTTTATATGTCAAAGAATTATTAGGAAAGCATTTAATGCATTTCATTTTCTGTTAGTGTACTTTTGCAGCTGGTAATAAGGAGGAGAGCCATCATCATATGACCAACTAGCCATCTGTGGCATAAATGCTTTGTAGACAACTGCTGATCCATAGACCACAGATTATGTTCTGTGTCATAAGGAGCAATCCTAGCACTGGAAAATATACCAGTGAACCATTCTTCCCTGGAGAATATACCAGAGGGAATTATTCCAAACTGAGGAATATCTAGGGGAAGAAGCCTAGCATGAGAGGAAGGGTGATCTTGGGCCTGATTCTCCTCTGTCTTGCACCTTGTGTGTCATTTACACCTATGCCAGGTGTGTATCAGACACAACCATTCTGATTTGGTAGCACTTTAAACCCTCTTTGCATGGGTATAAATATCTATACAAAGGCTAAAGCAGTGGCATGGGAGTCAGGCGGTCTGTGTTCTACTCCCAGCTTTTCTACAGACATTCACTGAGTATTACTTCAGGTAAGTTTGTAAGGCCAAAAGTGCTTACGGATTCTGGGTGGCCAGCTGAGGCTTTGCTTTTTAATAGTGATTAGCACCGATAGCCTCCATGTAGGGCCAGATTCTGATAATATCAGTCACATTGAGTAACACCTCATTTCTTGAGTGATCCCCAATGAGGTCAACAGGAATATTTGTGGATTCAAGTGCTACTCAACGTGAATAAGGTAGGCAGAGTCAACCAAAATAAACAGAAGTTACAAGTGGTCAGCACCTTCAGTTCCAAAGCAATTCAAAAAATCAGTTCCAAAGCAATTCAAATTGGGTACCCAAAGTCAGCACCAGCTGATAAATTTTTGGGCTTTAGTCTCTGTGCACTTTAGTTTCCCCATCTGTAAACTGGGGTAATAATACTTTCAGTAGTGTAGTCAAAGGTTAACTCAGATAAACTGAGGTTACCCACTTCTCAGTTGGGGACTGTGGAATTTATCTTCTCATTTGGGGAATATGAAGTTGAGTTTAGGTTAGTTTACCCAATTTTTTTTTTAACCACCACTGAATACTTCCCTCAATGGGGTGTCGTGAAGCTAAATCCATTTACATTTGTAAGGTGATCAGATACTGTGATGACGAGCACTATAAAACATTATGTGGATAAATAAACACAGGAGAACAGATCATAGGGTGCAATCTTGAACTGTTCCCTCCTCCTGTAGTAGAATGGCTGGAGTAGACATGTCTGATCCTCTTTTCATGGTGTGAATCTGGACTGGATTCAGTGGAATTGCCAGTGTGAGTGTAAATCAGGCCTGATGTGTCCTAAGAGGTCTTTTCCATCTCTGGTTTCTATGGACCCTCCTCTTTTGTCCTTATCTGAGCAAAACTTCATGGAGTTCAGTGACAGTTTTGCTCAGTAAAGGACCACAAAATTTGTCCCCTATGATTCTGTGATTCAGACCTCTACAAAGTTAATGTATACTGGTGGGTACAGAACTGATGAGAGATTCCCAGTTTCACTGAGTATATTTTGATTCTGTAACCCGGGAGACAATAGTGAATAGAAACACTGATGCATGCGGCATGGGGAGTGTGCAGCATTATCAGGAAGCGAGGGAAACAGACAGAGGGAGTAGCATCCTGTGCCTCCTCTAAAGAAGGGATGAGTGGTTCTGAGTACTGGTAGCTGCTGTGATAATAACAGTTCTGCTGCTGCCACCACCCACGCACAGACTTCTGCTGCTGAATGCAAATAGCCTCATTGTGACACATGGCGGGGAACACTGAGGTCAGCACAGTAGGTAATTGGTGATATCATCACTGATGGGAAGAAGGCTTCATCCCACCTGCATTATCTAACATAGGTCTCCGTCGGAGAACTGCAGGGCCAGGGCAGTGTTCATGCTACTGTGCTTGTGTCACTTCAGCGAAGGGTCAGCATAGTTTATCCAAGACATAAAGCTAGTTTGTACAGCTTTAAACACCTTTGATTTTATATCCATGTCAATTCACCTGTTCTCAAATATTCCATTGTCTGAATGCTTGGGAAAAGTGCAATTCCCATCACATGTTGTGTCTCCATTTTCCTTTGTGTGTATGGAATTGTTTTTACCCTTGATTTTATCTGCATACAACAAAATCAATACAATATTAAATAAGAGAAACAGAGACTTAAAATCTGGACCATCTCAAATTACATTGGACTGATATTTCTGCATTTAACTTTATTTATAAAAATGCTCCTACATGTTGTATGCAGTGTTGTTGCAGCTGTGTAACCCCAGGATATTACAGAGACAAGGTGGGTGAGGTAATATCTTTTATTGGACCAACTTCTGTTGGCAGGGGCGGCAGGTTTGTATAATTTTTGGTGGTGCCCAGAATGGGTTCAAGTCCTGCCCCGCCCCACACCTGCCTAAGGCTCTGGGAGGGAGTTTGGGTGTGGGAGGGGTGAGGGGTCGGGCTCTGGGAGGGAGTTTGGGTGTGGGCTCTGGGCTGGGGCAGGAGGTTGGGGTGCAGGGCAGGGTGCGGGCTTTCAGAGGGTGTTTGGGGGCAGGCTCTGGGCTGGGGCAGGGGGTTGGGATGTGGGGGGCGGGCTTTGGGAGGGAGTTTGGGTGTCGTGGGAAGGTTCTGGGCTGGGGCAGGGGGTTGGGGTGTGGGAGAGGGTGTGCGGGACTGACTCTGGGAGGGAGTTTGGGTGTGGGGTGTGGAATCTGGGCTGGGGCAGGGGGTTGGGGTGCGGGCTTTGGGAGGGAATCTGGGGGCAGGCTCTGGGCTGGGGCAGGGATGTGGGAGAGGGTGTGGGGGCGGACTCTGGGAGGGAGTTTGGTGTGGGCTCTGGGCTGGGGCAGGGGGTTGGGGTGCAGGAGGGAGTGCAGGGGGCGGGCTCTGGGAGGGAGTTTGAGTGCAGGGTGCGGGCTCTGGGCTGGGGCAGGGGGTTGGGGTGCAGGAGGGGTGCGGAGGCCGGGCTCTGGGAGGGAGTTTGGGTGTGGGCTCTGGGCTGAGGCAGGGGGTTTGGATGCGGCACTTACCTCGGGCAGCTCCCAAAAGCAACCTGCACCCCGCTCTGGCAGCAGCTCCTAGATGGGGAGGCCGGAGGGGTCTCCAGACGCTGCTGCCCGCAGGCACCGCCCCCACAGCTCCCATTGGCCACAGTTGGCAGAGTTGGCGCTCGGGGCGGGGGCAGCGCATGGAGACACCACTCCCCTGCAGCGGCCGCAGGGACATGCCAGCCACTTCCAGAAGCAGAGCGGGCGGGCTGGAAGTAGTAACACCAATACTATCCTTCCACTAAAAGTCAATGACAATCATACCTAATTAATAGGGCTTTAGGCCCTGATCCAAAGCAGGAGTCTTTCCACTGACTTCAACAGGCTTTAGAGAAGGCTCTCACTGTCTTCAGTTTTCAGAGTGGCAGCCGTGTTAGTCTGTATCAGCAAAAACAACAAGGAGTCCTTGTGGCACCTTAGAGACTAACAAATTTATTTGGGCATAAGCTTTCATGGGCTAGAACCCACTTCATCAGATGAATGGAGTGAAAATACAGGAGCAGGTGTAAATACATGAAAGGACGTGAGGTTGCTTTACGAAGTGTGAGAACAATGGTCTGCAATTTAAATTGTCTGATAGTGACTTTTAACGGAAGGATACTATGAGGTAGAACTTTTAGCAAAGGAAGGCTTCTTATGGTGGTTTATTTTTTGGTTCAAGATTTTACAAGTAATCAGCAGATAAATAGCTGCATAGGTCAAATGTGCTGCTTCTTCTAGATTAAGTCATTGCTGCTCTCAATCCTTTGCTCTTTGTGGGCTTGGAAAACATTATAACCAGGGCTGTTTTCTAAGCAAGACAGTTTTTAGAAAAACAAATGTCACCAAGTGTTTATGGTGGGAAAAAATGAAGGGGGAAATATACTATATACACACTATACACGTCGTGCCTTTTAAATAAATTGGTTAGTCTCTAAGGTGCCACTAGTCCTCCTTTTCTTTTTGCGAATAGAGACTAACACGGCTGCTACTCTGAAACCTTTTAAATACTGTTCCTCTTGATATCTTCTCTAGGATGGAGCTTTGATGACTGTAGTAGTGTATGGCTGGCTTGATTGTATTTGGTAAAACCATAAGAGCTAAGGAGAGTAATGTGCTTAATCAGGCATTGCTCAAGTTAATCTCACTCGTTCTCAGAAAGCTGTGCGTGCACTAGGTACCCATTCTTGAAAGACAAAAGAAGAGATGCAGTTCAAGATGGAGAACATCCTGCTGTCTCTTCTTTTCTGCTACAAAGGTATGCACTGTACCTATTTGCAGGCACTTTTGGCTGTTTGTATTTATATTTCTTGTTTCACTCACCCCTCTTTATTCTGTCACTGGCTCTTCTGTAAGTGCTATTGGAGACATAATAATTTGTGTAAAGGAAAAATTCTAGAACCGATGTAATTTATGTACACTTGCATTTGAGAGAGAGAGCGAGAGAGAGAGAATATTTCTCATAACTCTCTGAATACCAAATAATTGCCATTTTAAAAAATTGACATATAATTTGCCAAAATATAAATTTGGACAGGAGACTGTAATGATTCTTAATCAGGGAGTAAATAATAGTTATTTGAAAAATGAGGTACTGTATAATATGAAGGAGCTGGTCTCTCATGAATCAAACCTCTTGATTAAGTGGAGGTTGGTTGTGACCCTTGACAGCATAACATTGCATTTCTGATTATACAAATCCTCATTTCCCCAAAGATTTTTCAGAGGTTTCCAGAACTTGCTGGAAAATCAGAGTTGTAGTGGAAAGGTTTCAAAAGAACTACTCTACTGAATAAAAAAATAGATATCTGAAGAAAATTTGAAAATTATTTACTGATTTTGAAGCTATCCAAAATTTAAGTTTAAGGAAACCATCAATAATAGGAGTTTAATAAGAGTTGCCAAAAGCCAGAAAATGTAGGGGTCACAGCTACCCTCCATCTATCCTTAATTAACCCCATTGTGCCTAGGTATTACCAGCGTTAGCTACAAGGAGATACATTTATAGACTCATTTGAAATTCTGATCCCATTGGAATCAAAGGCAAAACTCCCATTAATTTCACCCCATAATATCTAACCACATTAAGGATCACAAAATTTCAGAAGTCAGAGTATCAGACAATCCAATTCATCCCTCTGAGAATACAAAATTGTTCCTTCCAGTATGTTTTTTATTGTTTTGTCCAGTCTAGTTTTTAAAGTCCGAAACCTATTCATATCCATGTCCATTATTTTAGCCTAATGCATCTTGTGATCAGGAAAGTTTTCCCAAATTAGTCCTGTCTTAATTTCATCCTATTATTCCTTGTTGTAGCTCAGAGTATCTCATACAATAATTTAGTTCCCTTCAGATATTTGTACATTGTTATGATATCTCATATCTCTCCGGTCTTCATTTGCATGTAGCTGACTTGTCAGCCTTCAAATATCCTGGAACTTACGGGTTTAAGCCAAATCTTTAGCATTACTTGACTGGATGTGGAGTAATGTGTTTCTATTTTCCTATGAATCCCAGCACTGCTTCGTTTTGATTGGGCACCCACATTTCTGGATAGAGGTGCAAAAAATTACTTGTGCCATCACTTTCCAAATGTTGCTTTCCGTATTTCCTGTTTTTCTCTCTTTCCTCACGGAAGTGCCTTCTATACTGCACATTTACCTCCTGTACATTAAAATGACTGCGTTCCAGTCTTTTATCCCAATCCCTTAGAATTCCTATCGGCTTCTCCATGTAGCTTACACCATCAAGAAGGTGGCATCAGGTCAGTCACGTAAGCTATGAGCAGTTATCCTGTACTAACCAATTTAGTTGTTCTCTTTAGTTTTACATGCACCTTTTGGTTGGTTCTTATATTTGCAGTGGGCCCTACCAAAGCAGCAGCAGATGTTGCTATGGCAAGCTCTTGTGACTAGTGCCTGAGCAGCTGCTGGTCCCAAATCCATATAGAGATAAAGTGCACACTGAGCTTTCTATTGACACAAATATGTTTTAACGCATTGAATGTGACATGCTTATTCCGCATTCTTCTGTCAGTGTCAGTATATGCATGGAAAAATGAACTCATCCCTACAGTTAAAAAAATGAGCCTCTTCTGAATCAGCTGTGGGTTTAACAACAGCAACATTCAAATCACATTAAGGGCCACCTTAAGTTATACCCAGGCTACCCCAATATATCTAGTGGCGGCAATATACCTTATGACCACCGATACTAAGGAAGAATGGTGTGAATTCCAAGATCAGAGCTGCTCAACATTTCTCAGATGAAAAAAAATTCATTAAAAAGGACCTTTTTTAAAAGCAAAAAAAAAAAGTTTCGACAAACTGTTTTTGAAATTATTTGTTTTTTGCAAATCCGTTTCACAATACCTTTTTATTGAAACATGTATCAAAATCATTACTGAAAACATCAAAAACATCAAAATGTTTGTTGCAATTTTTTCCATTTACCAAAACATTGTAATAATCATTTTGATAGTGGTTTTTGATAACATTTTTTATTTAAAAAATGATTGACTTTTCACACATAAAAATAAAAAAAAAAACCCTAGAACTCTAAAGTGGATCCATTTTGGGTGTTGTGAAACAGAAACAATTTAAAAACTTTGAAGTCTTTCATCATTTTTCATTTTTGATCATCTTCTAATTAAGATGCACCAGAGGTGAAATCCTTGTCCCAACTGAATTCAGTTGCAGTTTTTGACTTCAGTGGGGCCAGGATTTCAATCCAGATATCTAAATTTCCAAATACATATTTGTGTCCTGCCTACCCCAGGTCACAAAATGTGATGTTTATATTATTATTTTCTACTTTGTGTTAAAGGGAAAGGATATGGAACATTGCAATCAGTGCAGATGGTGATGAGAAATCTATTCCCAGCAGGTTTAAAGATCAGAGAGAAGTTTAAAACAAAATAGCATCTCTCTCTTCTTGGGGAAGTAGCTGGTTCAGAAGATGGCTAATGGGATACTGACCTTTCACCATTTATGTCTCTGGTTCAAATCCTGCCCTGGCTGGTAGTTACTGAAATGAACTGGTAGCCTCAGCCCAGGAGATACACATAGCTGCATCACAACTGGCTCCCTTTTGGCTGTGGAGAAAGCATATGAATAAAGTTAGGGTGGGGACCGGGAGTGAAAATGCGCAAGATCTGCAACTGCACTGAGGGGGACACATCAACAGGATTGCAGATAGGAGAACAGGTCCCCCTTATGCCTCACAGCAGCTCTGTTGATGTCTATTGGCAGTCTCTGTAGACCAGCCAAGTGATGCATTGGTGTGAAGACTTCAGGTCAAATTTTGAAAGGGGCCTTGAAACTTAAGAGCTGAAGTCCCATTTTCAAAAGCAAACTAGGTCTTGAGGGACAGATTCTCAAAGGTCATTAAGTGCTTTCAGATGCCGATAGGCACCTAGTAGGATCTTCAAAAGCACCTAGGTGCCTAATTCCCACTGAAAGCAACTTTGTTCAAATCTGCCCCATACACAAGTTACACATTCAGTGGAATTCACCCCTGTGTGGAGGAGCAGCCCAAGACCTCTGCTTCACTTAAGTTCCAGTAAAGCCCTATTTAGAGGTTATAAGTGGCAAAGGTAAGTTTGCTGGGTCCCTCTGCACAGGGGGTGAAATCCTGGCCCGACTGACCACTAAATGCCTAAGTCCCTTTTGAAAAATGGGACACAAGCTCCTAAATCACTTTGGCAGTTTTGAAATTTTTGTCCTGAGTTACTACATTGCAAGCATTTGAACCCTGCAGCTCAGGGCTAAGGCACACAAAATGTACATTGCTGGGGTGCGTGCTGCTTTTGTAGCACCCAAGGAATACGCCCTGGGAAAATATGAGAACCTGACTGAATCTGGTTGCTAAACCTGAACAGAAGGGTCCCCGTAACATGATTCATCCCAGGAGCAGATGGCTAGCTAGTGTAAATCAGTGACTGAATGAAATCAGTGGAGTGTGTCCAATTTACATAAGCTGAGCATCTGGCCCAAAGAGCACATGTTACAGCTGAAATGTCAAAGGACTGAAATATTTGACAAATGGCTGCCAGAGGATTATTGCACATAAAAGGTGAGAACCTGTGCAGAGGGCCAGCAAGAGGCCTATGCACTTAAATGCCATTTAAATACTATGAGTGAAATCCTGGCCCCAGTGAAGTCAATGGCAAAATAGTGGATTTCAACGGACCCAGGATTTCACCCCAGCACACTTGCCCTTTGTCACTTATGTCCTTGAAAAAGGTTGGCCCTCTGCACAGGGGTGAATTGCACTAAACATGTATCAGTGTGATGTTGTATATTTATATAGCATCACTTATCCCCAAAGATCCTAAGGTGTTCATTAGATTTCTACCACACCAATGGAATGAATTCACCTTTGGTAGAGAGGTTAGCAGGTAACCAGGACTGCAAGATATGAGGGGAGGGGAAATTATAAAGAATTGCATTTAATACTGTAATTACAGCAGAGGTATTTGCATTTTTATAGTATTACTTATTCCACAGATACCAAATTAGTCTTAAATTTTGGATTATATCTTATTTATTACATTCATTGTATAAACTACTACATAAATATTTTATACGTTTCTATTTTTTAAAACCCAGATACTCCTTAGTCTTGTTGAAAAATTTGATGTACATTTCAATGGTTTTATAATTTCAGGAACTCATTTGTAAGTATAACACAGCCAAGCATGTGTGAACATCTCAAATATTATCATTTAAGGATGGGAGACATCAAAAGTATGGAAAATATATAGATGTCTTAGGCCTAATTCTGCTTTCATTTGTACCTGTGCTACCCCCCGCCCCCCACTGATGTCAGTGGGGTTACAGGGTGCTGAGTATTTAATTTACTGTGTGCAAAATAGCAAACAGACCCAAAGTTGTTTTTCTTTTCAATAAACACAAACAGCAGAATACTAAGGAATACATTTGGATGGACTTTTACCCATCTGCATAATTATGACTTCTACTAACTTCTCTATAGAAAGGTAGTATGGGCTGGGGTAATAAGCACTGCGTCGGGGAAGTCTCAGATTCTAATCTTGCCTCTGCCACTGATGCTTTGTAAGGCTTTGGGTAATTCACTTCAGCTTTCTATTCCAGTTTCCCTACCTACAAACTGTGTATGATAGTACTTACCTGTGGTCCGTGTACCTCAGAGTGGGGCTTAAGAGGATAAAATAAATAATATCTGTATAGTGTCTTGACCCTTTCAAGTGCTAAGTGTTGTATTAAAAAACTCGATTGAATATATATTTATATTCACATATTTATTTTTTGTGACTTCATATTTATATATTGTGACATTAAAGAGACACTATCAACTTGAAACCAAGTCAGATTCAGAAAATGAATTAGAAGTAGTTTTAGGTACATCACCTATTTCTTTAGTTTTCCTGTCAGTTTTTTGTAGTTTTTGTCATATTTTTTCATTTTAACACGTTTTTCTTTGCCCTGTTACTGTGTGAAATGACTCACAAAAACAAGAGGGGTAACTAACTAACTTACTTGATTATACCGGTGAAACAATTAAATTGATTGTGCCCAAAATATTGCCAAAGACACAAACTATAAAAAGAGAAAATACGATTTACTAATTTCTCTCTTTATGGTCTACTTAGCTGTTATCTACACAAATAATAGGCAGAATATTTCCAAGCAGAAGTGCGATTTTTAGTTTGACGATGTTCATTTAAAGAAGCAAATAAACAAAAATAAACATTCTCCACATGTCTGTGTTTACAATATTTTGATTTGCTTGAGTTTATTTGATCATATAACATGATCTATTTTAATCATGTTTTGTATAATCTAAAAAGGGTTCACTGTTTCATAAATAGATCTTGCATATGTTATTACATCTGTCATAAACCATAATCACTCTTGAAAGTGTGCTCTAGCATCCTTCCAGTGTCGGAGATCCAATATGCACTGCCAGAAGTGATCTTAGTATTATCCATGTTCTTTAAATTTTGTCAATTCTGTTCTTTTCCTTTGACTGAAAATTTGTTTCCTCTTAACAGTATCATTTTAGACTACGCTAAGCTATATGCCTTCCTTCACCAATTAACTCTTTTTTTTTCTAATAACTATTAGAAATTTTATGAGAGGCTGCAACTATCTGCTCCTTTCATTAAATGTGCTGGGTTTTTTATATACCGCATGGCAGTTTACCTCTCTTGTTCCTGACCTAACTCAACTTGCCTTGATCTCCATTAATTGCTTTTAGTCATGTGACAATCTTCAGTGTAAATTTTTTTTAAAAGCTAGATGTTGGGTCTGCAGTGTAAATGCTGCCCAAAATTAACTGTACTTGTCAAAGATCTACACACTGTGATTTCTCCAATTACAAAAGAAAGTTATCCAGAACGTTCAGGGCAGATAAGGTAAGGTGCAGAAGGGGTGATCTGAAACCCCGCCTGGAGCTGAGCCAGCAGTTTTTGCAGAGTCTCAGCTATGGTGCACAGAAGATTATCAATTTGTAATTATTAAGTCTGGTCATAGTGCTTTACAGAACGTAGAATAAGACATAGTTCTTGCCTTGAAGACTGTACAATCTAGATCTAAACCAGACAAGACACAGGACCACAGTACAGAAAAGGGAGGGGGTGGAGGTGGAAAGCAGGGATCAGTGAGTCTACCCTGAGCTGAAGGCTAAAAGTGTGGGGAGAGCAGGACTGCTCAACCAGAGGGACAGTGCCCCAAGGCAGGCTACCTGGTGCTATCCACTAGGTCACAACAACTCACAACTAGGAGCCAGCAGGAATGAGGACAGGGAAGAGACACTCTCCTTCCTGAGGCTGCTCCTTTTCTGCCCCACCCCCTCCCAGCCCCAACCCAATCCTAGTGCTGTGCCTCATGCCTAACCCTCCCATTCACTCAGTGTTCAGCTCTAGGGCAAGAGCACTTCAAGAGGCCATGGCACAAAAATGGCCACACAAGCAACTGACTGTAAGCCTCCAGCACCCCCAAATAAAGCCAGTATAGACGTAGAAAACTGGTGGTGGTTCTTCTTTTCACAAGAATTCATATGACCTGAAATATGACACCAGCATCACTTCTTTTTTGTGTCTAATTCCAAAGTAAATTTTAGAGCTGGTAATAAACAACATTTTTCACAAAAAACTTTTTGCCAACAAAATTATCCCCTTTTCAAAGAAAACTTCTGGAATTCAACATTTTTCATCAAGTTCTATAACTGGTCAAAAAACAGTGACCATTTTTTTTGCAAATGACTATTTTTTCACTGAAAAAAATTTAGAATTTGATTTTTTTTTTTAGGCAAACATTTTGGCAAAAAAAATGTCCCATTTTGGCTGAAAACTTTTGAATTTTGAAAATTTCCAACAGCTTGAATAAAATCCTAACTTCTTCTTATTGAGCTCTTGCTTTTACAGTTCTTAAATTACCTATGAACTGATCAACTACTCACCACAGGCTAAACCTTGTTCTCACTGAATCTCACTCTGACTTCAAAGGGCCCAGAATTTTCCCCATAAAAATAGAAAGAGTGTATAATAATCCATTTAGATAAGTTATTAGAGAATTATAAAGTCAGAAGATATTCAACACTACATTATTTAGATAGGGCCAAAGCCACTAAGTTTATATCTGGATCTAAACACCCCCAAGATTTGGAGTTCTTAGCTCCAGCAGGGGGGTTGGTTTGTCCCATTCTAGAAAGTGGTCAGTGCGGCATCAAATGCAGACGTCCTCAGTGCTTGTGGATGTTCAGACCTAGGGTTTTGATTTAGGCCCAGCTCTAGAATTACTAGCAAGTAGGCATGCCTCATTGCTTACCAAAATGGACGTCATATGCAGCAGAAAGGACTGAGCCTTCAACTCCTTACTGAGGCAAAGCTACTCATTCTACCCAATGGTATTTTTTACTGAATTAGGAGTAAGAACTCTGGGATTTACCCAAATGCAAACACCTCCAAATGAAATAAAAACTAAAATCACTGTGTGCCCTGTTTGCTGAAAGAATTTAGTGTCTCTGGTTTTATTTCTGTAATTCAGTGACCCAAAGTGCACCAAACTGAATACACCTGCTCAGCATTTGTGTAAACGTGTTCTGTGCTGCTAATGACCTGATCTGAACATTTATTTTCACTGTATTAAAGGCAGTAAAGTACTGTAAAAAATGGATACGAAACACAGTGTATCATTAGAACCAAAATATAACGGGACTTCAGTGTCCTATTCTCACCTTGATCATATTACTTGCATTTCAGTAATTTGTGCTGAAAGAAGTTAAAGCATTTGAATTGCATAATTCAGCTTTTTTTTATCATGAATTTATTCTTTACAAAGGGCCAAAATCCAGAGGTCTCTACTTTATATTTAGTCATTTTTTCTAAGTCTGTGCTCATCCAAATTCCAATTATGGTCAGTTTAAGTTGTGCCACTGAATTCAGTGGAAGCAGGGTAGGGCTTGTGGCCCACACAGCTCTCAGCTGTACCTGATTGTAAGGTGCATCATTCATTTTAGACCCAAATTTACCTCTATTCCACATAAATCTGGCATTGTCCTGTTTATTGTTGTAAATTGCTGACATCAGAAATGCTGACTCAGGGGACTGAGGTTAAAACAAATGTTCCGTATTTTTTAAAAACATCCATTGTATAGTTTTCAAACTCTCACCTCTGTCATTGTGTTCTTTGTTGTGTTCTTCATTTGAGGGTGTTGATGCATACTTGCTAAGCCATTGGCACATCCGAGAAGAGTCTACGTTTCAGCAGTGGATAAACTGATCCTTGTCAATAGTTTGTATTTCAATTGATTATGACTGTGAAGCATTTTGGAAATATGATGTGATGAAAGTTGCTATATACATGTAAGACATTATTAACTATTAGCATTATTTAAACCTTGCTAGGTTCAGCTATGGCCCAGTGTAGGAATGAATAACCTGTAATTAGAGTTCAGTGAACAATTCACAGAAAGTAATTTGTTTGATAGAAAGAGCCTCTTTTACTGCTCAGAGAACATGTGCTTGCAGATTTCTAGTTCCTCATTCAAATTTATTCACTTTTTTTCTACTCTGTGGCTTGATCATCAGCAGTTTGCCAGTTCACTGCAGGTATTGGACACTGAACATTTGACATTCAAGTTGTGTTGGTTGGTTTTCGCAGTCACATGGTACTTTTTTCCATTTCTTATTGGACAAGTAAATCTGATAGGGCCCTATTGAATTCCCATTAAAGTCAATAGACAGGGTCCTATTGATTTCAGTGGGAGATGGAGCAGGCCTGTAATCAGGAAGAGTGCTAGAAGAAGCCACAGTTTAGGAGGAGGCATAAGATAAACAAGGTCAGAGAATTTTAGAAAACTGTAAATCGGCCACAGTGGTCTTGTCTGAGGTACCACTGTTAGAAAACAACTAGTCTGCTGTATAATATTGATTGGTGGGGGTCAGTTTCAATTTCATTTTCTTTCTTTGTAGTTGCACAAAATGATTGTGGTACAAATACTTAGGGTGAAATCCTGACTTCACTGAAGTCAATGGGAGTTTTGTCACTGACTTCAGTGGAGCTGGGATTTCACCCTTATATTAGTGTGTTCTTCCTGCCCAGTAGTCCATGTCCTTCTGCTAGCACATGGAAGTCAGCTTTTGTAAAATATATTTAACTCTTGAAAACAGCAGGATTTATCTGCAGCACCTTCGATTCTTAACTCTCTTTTTATTCTTTCTACCATGCTTGATTATCTCATCCACACAGCTACGCTGGCATTGTCGCCTGGTGAGGTAAGTCCATTAAGCTTTTCTGAATGTTACTTAAGTACTCTCTGGGACCAATTCTGCATTATGCTTAGCCAGTGAAATCCCACTGCAGTTAGCAGGAGCTGAGGGTGCTTAGCACAATGCAGGACTAGTCCCTGTGTTTGTGGCTTATTCTGTCTAAATATGAATTATGGGTGTAGGTCTTCTGAATTTGTTTGTTAATTACCAGATCATCTGAATGCAACCTCCCGGTAAAAATACAACACTGCGGGCTTGTCTAGAATGGAGATATTTGCACCACCGTAACCACATTGATGCAGTTCCACTGGTACAAACCCCTAATGTAGACTCATGCTGCACAAGTGCAAAACACAGCTTGCATCTGTGTGACTTACTCCAGTAGGTTACCAGAGTAAGACACACCGGTGAAGGCTCAGTCTTGCACCCATGTGCACATTTATACTGGACAATTAAAAATTCCCAGAAGAGGTAGGTTCTCAAAGTGGGAGAGCACAAAGCTAGCTTTGTAAATATCATACAGCGCCACAATATCACAAATTATTTGTGCTTTAACAAGAATGGAAGGGGCATTAATTATGGTTCATTCTGTCCCATCATCCTTACCGTACGTTCTCTAAAAAACACAATTTTCTGATATCACCCACGCTTGGTCAAGACATTAACACAATTTTGAAACACTGACTTACAAATCCCCATGTAATAATGCCATAATATATCATCCAATTTTGAGAATTGGTTCTAATTTATACTCTGTTAGGGCTAGATTCAGATCTCAATGGCACCAGTGTATCAAAACAGTATAATTCCACTGATGTCAGTTGAGTTACTTTGGATTTATACCAATTTAATAAAGGACGCAGTCTGGCCCTGAGTTTCAGAATACTGGTTCCTTAGCAGAGATGAATGTTTGGAAGATTTACTTAAATATTCATGATGCATAAACAAAAATATGTAAATTTGGTACATTAATGGAAGTCTCATGAACCCAAGAGTAATACTTTGCAGCATTAGATGGCATTATTTATTTGGGGTGAAATTCACACCTATACAGTAAAACTTAAGTTTGGTGCATGAGTCTTCTCTGGCTCTTTGTAATGGGATGAATTTCATCCTCAGGTCCTGTGACTTCCTCGTTTAGGGACCATTTCTGTTTCCATTAAATGATAAAACTCTTATTGACTTCAGTGGAAGCAGGATCAGCCTTTGTAGCACACTAAAAGCTTTACATGTACTGTGAACAGACCCTAGGACCATAAATACAGCGGGTCTGATTTTTCCACTGCCTTGTGCCATCTTTTATACCTGTGCAAAGTAAGTGCAAAGCAGGAGTGAAGAGCTTCCATAGCACAATGGTCATGTTCTGCACTCACATTGAAGAGAGATAAGTGAGTACACAAGGTGCAAGGCTTTGGAGAATCAGGCCCAGTCTCCTCTCACCACATACGATAGCTGTGTTGGTTTCTTTTGTATTACATTAGGATGACCGATTGGAGCACTGGCACAGTAAAGCTTGCAAATGTGATTGTCAAGGAAGTGCCAATTCAGTATGGGCCACCGGAACCAACAGCTTAGTGTGCATGCCAGGTAAGGGATTATTTCTCTCCAAGTTATGAGCTATGTACTTCACTGCCTTTCTCTCTAGAGCTTCTTATAGCACTATTTTCACTTGTTCTGACATCCTAAAATGCTACCCTGTACTGTCGGTCTGTAGCTTTTGAACTGAACGTCCTATTCCCTTAGCACACATTGGGTCCTGTCTGATTCTGGATGATCAGCTCAGCCCCAACGTACTGGATCAATGATGGGACTGCTCAGAAATAGAGTAGTAGATCTCAGCTGGCTGTGTTACTAACTGCTGTGGGTGCTATTGTGGTTTGTGTCATAGGGCAGCACTCATGCTGAACCTCTGAGGGGTTGCCTACACTGCAGTCAGGGGGTGTGACTGCGGCACGTGGAGCCATACCTGAGCTAGCTTAGATTTAGCTAGCGTGAGTACCCGTAGCAGTGAAGCCACAGCAGCATGGACTTCAGCGCAATCTAACCACTGGAGTACAGAGCTAGTCCTGGGCAGCTTTGTACGGCCCACTTGGAAGCCTGTGCTGCCTAGCTTCACTGCTATCAGTGCTCACAGTCACTAGATTAAAGCTAACTCGGGATGTCTACAGGTCATTGGAGCCAGAATTTCTCCGTAGGGGCTGGCACTGGTGAAGCCACCCAAGCTGCCAGCGGCTAACAATGCGGGAATTGAGGCAAATTGCCCGTGTAGATGAGATCTAAGATATCCCACCTGAAGAATTAGAATTATTCAAGCTCTGCCTTTTTTCAGCCAGTGTCTCCACAGGGCAATGGTGTTGAGGACTAGCTCTATAAAGTGGTTACGAATGGAAATTAAGGGGTATATGAAGGAAAAGGCCTGTTGATGAACTGGCATTGTGCTGCTGCCATGACCTCAGGGCCGAGTTCAGTATCTGCCACAGAAATCCTTCTCCTGCTCCCTGGGGCTTGGTGCAGAGGTGACTCACTTTGTCTTTGCATGGGGTGGGGAACACTAGACTGATGGTAGATTCATAGAGTTCAAGGCCAGAAGGGACCATTAGCTCATCTAGTCTGACCTCCTCCACATCACATCAACTTCCATCCATCTACCTCTGTATTAAGCCCAATAAACTTGTGTGTGACTAAGGCCTTGTCTACACTTACTGGGGGTTCGATGAGCAGCTATGAATGCATCAGCGGTTGATTTAGCAGGTCTAATGAAGACCTGCTAAATCGACCACCAATTGCTCTCCCATCGACTCCTGTATTCCACCTGAATGAGAAGCACAAAGGGAGTCGACAGGAGAGCGTCTCCAGTCGACATTGTGTAATGTGGAACCCACAGTAAGTAGATCTGAGTATGTCGACTTCAGCTACATTATTCACATAGCTGAAGTTGTGTAACTTAGATCAATCTCCCCCCGTAGTGTAGACAAGGCCTAACATGTTCCAGATGTGCATCAAAGGCATCCAGACTTGATTTGAAGACCTCAAATCAAGCTGGAAAATCCACCACTCCCCTTGGTAGTTTATTCCAGTGGACGGTGGTTAATCACCCTCATTGTAAAAAAAATTGGGCCTTATTTCTAATTCAAATTTATCTGCTACAGCTTCCAACCACTGGTTCTTGTTATACCTTTCTCTGCTAGGTTATCGTTTATCCTTTAGTACCCGCTATTTTCTCCCCAGTAATCAAGTCACCTCTTAGTCTAGTTTTTGACAAGCTTAACAGATTGAGCTCTTTAAGTCTCTCACTATAAAGCATTTTCTCCAGCCCTCCAAGTTTTGTGGCTCTTTCCCGCACTCTCACTAATTTTTCAACCTCCTTTTTATACTGTGTACATCAGAACTGTACATAGTATTTCAGTACTGATCTCACCAATGCTGTATACAGAGGTAAAATCACCTCCATACGGCTGCTCCAACTCCCTATTCCCCTGTTTATGCATCCAAGGATTGAATTAGCCTTTTTGCTGCAGCATTGCTCTGGGAGATCATGTTGAGTTGCTTGTCCACGACAACCCCCATTCTGGTATGGCCTGTATTTCTTAGATGTATAATGTTTCATAGATTCGAAGGCCAGAAGGCACCACTGCAGTCATGTACTCTGACCTCCTGTGTAACATGGGCCAAAGAACTTCCCCAGAATCATGCCTAGAGCAGATCTTTTAGATAAACATCCAATCGTGATTTTAAAATTGTCAGTGATGGAGAATCCACTATGACCACTGGTAAATTGTTCTAATGGTTAAGTGTTCTCATTGCTAAAATTGACACCTTATTTCCAATCTGAGTTTGTGTAGCTTCAGCTTTCAGCCATTGGATTGTGTTATACCTTGCTCTGCTTGACTGAAGAGCCCATTATTAAATATTTAATACCATGTCGGTACTTATACACTGTAATCAAGTCACTCCTTAAACTTCTCCTGGTTAAGCTAAATAGATTGAGCTCTTTGAGTCCATCACTATACGGCAGGTTTTCTCTGAACCCTTTCCAATTTACCAACAACCTTCTTGAATTGTGGGCACCAGAACTGGACACAATATTCCAGCAGTAGTGGCAGCTGTGCCAAAGATAGAGGTAAAATAACTTCTCTACTTCTACTCAAATTTCCCCTGTTTATGCATCCCAGGATCACATTCGCTCTTTTGGCCATAGCATCACACTGGGAGTTCATGTTCAGCTGATTATCTACCACAACCCCCAAATCTTTTTCAGAGTCACTGCTTCTCAGGATAGAGTCCCACACCCTGTAAGTATGGCCTACACTCTTTGTTCCTAGATTTGTATATTTACATGTAGCCCTATTAAAATGCATATTGTTTGCTTGTGCCCAGTTAACCAAACAATCCAGACTGATTTGAATCAGTGTCCTATCTTCTTCATTATTTACCATTGCCCCAATTTTTGTATCATCTGCAAACTTGAACAGTGATGATTTTATGTTCCAAGTCCTTAATAAAAATGTTAAATAGCATAGGGCCAAGACCAAATCATTGTGAGATGCCACTGAAAACACACCCGCTCAGTGACGATTCCCTGTTTACGGATATATTTTGAGACTTATCAGTTAGCTAGTTTTAAATCCATTTAATGTGTGCCATGTTAATTTTATATCATTCTATATTTTTAATCAAAATGTTGCACAGTACCAAGTCAAACACATTACAGAAGTCTAAGTATATTACATCAACTGTATTACCTTTATCAATCAAACTTGTAATCTCATCTAAAAAATATGAAGCAGTTTGACAGGATCTGTTTTCCATAAACCCATGTTGATTTGCATTAATTACATTATTTTCCTTTAATTCTTTATTAATCAACTGCTGTATCAACCACTCCATTTTCTTGCCTGGGACTGATGTCCGGCTGATAGGCGTATAATTATTGTGGTCCATCCCACTTACCCTTTTTAAAAATTGGCACAGCTTTAGCTTCCAAGCTTCTGGAATTTCCCCAGTGCTTCAAGACTCATTGAAAATCAACATTAACGATTCAGTAAGCTCCTCAGCCAACTTTCTGATGCAAATTATCTGGACCTGCTGATTTAAAAATGTGTAGCGTTAGTAGCTGCTGTTTAACATCCTCCCGAGATACTAGTGGAATGGAAAGAGTGTTATCATCACCATATAATGAGGCTATATCATCTGTTTTTCCCCCAAATACAGACCACAAATATTTATTGAACACATCTGCCTTTTCTGCATTACTACTGATAATTCTATCATTTCCATCTAGTAATGGACCAATATTGTGGTCAGGGTTCTTTTTTGTTCTTAAAATATTTCAAAAACTTCTTCTCATTGTCCTTAACTCTGCTAGCCATAGATTTCCCCTTGTGCCTCCTTTCTTCTCTTATCTATTTTTCACAATTCCTAACTTCTGATTTATATTCATTACTATCAACTTCCCCATTTTTCTATTTGCTACATTTTTTTAATAGCTGACTTCCCTTCCCTTCTAAAGCAGGGTGGTGTTGTTTTTTAACCAGTATAACCTTCTTGCTCAGTTGTGGAATTGCTTTTTGGGGCATCTAGTAAGGTGTTCTTAAATGATTCCAAATTATCATTCACATTTTTCTGATTAAATTCTTCCTCCCAGATAATTTGCCTCATAATTGTTTTCAGCTTTGTGAAACTGGCCCTATTAAAGCACCAAGTACACATATTACTGGTCTGGACTTTATTCTGCATTTGACTGTATTAAAATGTATTGTGTATCAGTGTTCCCAGTTTATCAAGTGATCCATATTGCTCTGTATGATTGCTCTGTCCACATCATTGTTTATTACGCTACCAACATTTGTGTCAAATGCAAATTTTATCAGCAGTGATTTTATATTTACTTCTAGCGTATTGCTGAAAGGGTTGGACAGCATCAGGCCTAGTACTGATCTCTGCCAATCCCAGGTAGAAACACTTCTTTTCAGTGATGATCCCCCACTGACAACTCCTTTTGAGATCTATCAGTTAGCCATTTCTTAAACCATTTTGCATGTGCTTTGCTATTACATTGTTCTAATATTTTAATCAGAATGCAGCATTGCCAGCCTCAGAAATCATGAGTCAAACCATCTCAAAATCATGAGACTGGCCCAAAAATAATGAACATTTTAAAAAGAAGACTATAGTGTGGTTTTGGTCTGTCATTTTTTTGATTTGTGAACTTCCCCTACCATCCCCAGTGTGTGGGTCTGAGATAATTAGTCTTGCCCACTCTCAAATGTATTGGAGAAGGTGATTTTAACCCCTGCTCCAGGAGCGGTCACCCCACATCTATCCATCCCATGCCCAGCAATTAATCTTGTCCCTCAGGTCAGCCCCCCCCAACTCCATCAACCCCAACCCCAGTTCAGCGTAGCCATCAGTCCAGCCACCCCCACATCAGCCCTCACCCCCTCAGTTCAGCCCCTACACCAGCTTCACCTCTGCTCCTCTTGGGGTTCTTCACTGCCCTTCCCCAGGCTGGGGGTGGATTCCAGGTGCTCTTCACCCTCTAGCTCTTCCCAAGCCAGATGCTGCAGAGGGCGGGGGGGGGGGAGGGAGGGAGAAAGCAGGGGCATTGTCCTGTCTGTATTTGTCACAGGAGGGTGAGGGAGAGGAACTTTGTTGAGATGCTGGGCTCTTTGCTCCCTCCTCTGAGAACTGCGAGTGCAGAGAGAGACTCTGCTGGCTTCTGGCAGGGGTGCTGGTGCCTCTCATGCGATCATGGGACAGACTCCAGAACCCCTGAAATCCTGTCACTTGCAAGAGCTGGCAATACGGCGAATGTTGTGTGGTAATAATATTTATAAAAGCCTCGGTATCTACATAGATACCTTTATCATCCAAACTTGTGATCTCAAAGAATGAAATCAGGGCTGTTTGACGGCTATAGGGGAGGGTACAATGGGAATTAAGTACTGTATTTAGGCAACTCCATTATGAAGAACATACTTACATGTCTGAGGAGAACAGAATAATAAAAGATTACATCATTTTACCGAGAAGGCTCTTTTACTGTAAAAAAGAGTCTCACTGGTAGAAATAACAAAATTGTGCTGGGGTTCAAATGAACAAACACAGAATTTGCATAATGTAACTGCAAAGAATTTATAATGAGCCTAATTCTCCATGCGCTGCACCTCACGGAGCCATTCACACCTGCACAAAAGGTGCACAACGTGACTGGAAAATGCTACCCTCTCAGACAGCAGAGTTTTAGTCTCACTTTGCCCAGATATAAATGGCTACAAAATGTGCAAGGCAGTGGAGAATCAGGCCCATGAGGGCTAGCATTCAGGGGAGCAAAAGTGGTTCCCATTAAAGTCTTTACAAACAACTCTGCAAGTAATTAATATTACTACAATATTCCCTAGCTATTTCGTATCTATTTACTATCTATTTGCAAAAGCAAAATGTAAAGGTTTTAATGACGACCACTTAGCTTGTGCCGGTTTGTACACAAAACAAACTCAAATAGCAGTAGAGCTGTCACTCTGCTATCCCAGTCAGTCTCCTTATGCCTTTGCAACATTGCCTCTCACAAGCTTAACTATGGTGGGCGTAGCCATTCTAATAACCACTTTAAGAGTTTTCTTAAGGTCAGTGATAACAGCATTAAATAAATTAACTGGTTGGTCCTGGCAGCCTCCAGACATCTGTTGAGTAGTTCTCTGTCTGTGACAGTCTTCCAGAGCCGAAGGTGACCTCTTAATTGTATTATGGCTGGGTGATCTACGGATTAGTGTTACTAAAAGTAAAATTGTTCTGTCTTCCATCCCTCACGTTCAAGATAAGCCTGCCAAGTAGTAAATGTGTGGGGCCACTTAAGTCCAGTCTCAGTTTGTGGTTTCTTACACAAAGGGGACAACTTATTTTAATGCTGTGGAAAAGCTGGTTATGTTGTGAATTGATCACAAGAAGACTGCTATAAACCCACTAGATGGTTTAACTCCTGCCAGTGGGTCACATCAGACCTGAAGGGAGATGAAAGCTAATTTCCATTGTCTTTTGATTTTTTTTTCTTTCGATGTCATAAAAAAGGCAAAGTTTGTGCAACTCAGAGGGGAGGGGAGGGGAAGGACTATCGATCCCCCACCCCAGTGTGGGGGGTGGAGGAAGCCTTTTGTTTCCCACAGGCAGTCAAGCAGAATTTCCTCTCCCCGCCCCCGAGACCATCAAGCAGTCAGACACTGTGGTAAGAAGCTCCCCCCACTTCCTGGCTGTAGCTCCCTTTGTCATCTCCCAAGCAGCTGTCATAGACTTTACTTGGACATTCCCACCCTGGGGTGGGTGTTATAGGCTTTGGCAGTGCACTGCAGCTGCCTCAGTGTCCCTGTTTTGGCTGGAGACCCTGCCATCCCCAGCCTCTGTACTGCCTCTGGATCCTTGGTAAGGGTAGGCAGACAGCTTATTTCCCTGGCTTGGGCTTTTGTACTGGGAGAATGGGAAGTCCCTTCAAAACAGTGGTTCTTGTCACTCCCCTGCAATATAAGGCTGTCTCTCACCCTCCTTCTCCTCAGGTATTTCTCTGCATACACTGGGAAGGTAACTTGATTCCTGTTGGATACTGGCAGCTCTCCTGTTCCAGTCCAATTGTTCCCATTTGGCCCATTAAGAGGGCAGGACAGTACCTGGGAGCTATAAGGATATGTTTGCACTGCAGTGTAATCATTCAGGCTCAAGCCTAACTCACCTTCTGTCTACACACACTTTGCGCTAACCTAGGGCTTGGATCTAGGCTCCCAGCACCCCACAGGATAGAGATTCCGAGCGTGAGTCAAGCCAGAACCCTGGGTTCAAGTCCTATTGCTTTGCAGTGTAGATGCAGCCCCACTGGACTCGTGCTCTGGGAGTCCGCCAAAAGTATCCCACAGGCGACTTTCTTTGTGCTCTGGACAGGCAAATTTATGGGATAGTCAAGTTTTCCCACTCTGCACCAAAGGCTAAGGGCTACAGTGGCCGCATTTTGGGAGGATGCTTGGAAGTCTGGGATATGGTTGGTTGGACTGGGACCCGCACTGTAGGCGCAGGAGCACCAGGTTGAGATTCAGAATTCAATAATTCCTAACCTCGGGTTACAAACGAGTGTAGATGCTCAAGTCCTAGGTTAACAAACCTAGGGTCAGGGACAGGGCTGGCTCCAGGCACCAGCAAAACAAGCAGGTGCTTGGGGCGGCACATTTCTAGGGGCGACGTCCCGGCGCTGGCCATGCCGCCCCTAGAAATGTGCCCCCACTGCCCCAGCTCCCCTCTGCTCCGCCTGCTCCCCTGAGCACGCTGCCGCCACTCCGCTCCTCTCCGCTCCTGCCCAGGCTTGCCGCGCGCTAAACACCTGTTTGGCGCAGCAAGCCTGAGAGGGAGGGAGGAGAAGCTGAGTGGCGGCGCGCTCAGGAGAGGCGGGGGTGGTGGAGCGGAGGCGAGCAGGGGCGAGGAGTGGTTCCTCTACCCCCCCCTTACTTCCTGCGCTACCTCCCCCCCCAGCTCCCTTCCGCTCCGCCTGCTCCCCTGAACATGCTACCTCTCCCTTGCCTGAGAGGGAGCGGGGAGAAGCGGAGCGGTGGCATGTTCAAGGGAGCAGGCGGAGCGGAGGTGAGTGAGGGTGGGGGGTTGCAGGGGGGGGGAGCCGCAGGAAGCAATGGAGGGGGGGGAAATGTGGCACACCCAGGGGAGGAGGTGGGGCCGGGGATTTGGGGAAGGGGTTGGGGCAGAGCTGGGGGCGGGGGAGCACGAAAAAGAAGCAGGGGTGGCCAAAAATTTTTTTTCTTGGGGCGGCAAAAATCCTAGAGCCGGCCCTTGTCAGTGAGCTTGAGTTCTACTAAGCCTGGGCTTGCGTTACAGTATAGACATCCCCTAAGAGGTTTGGTGAGCAAGATCCAGTGATTCAGAGCAGACTGAGTCAGTCAGGAGAGGAGAGCTGCCAGAGAGAGAGAGAGAGGGGCTGGGTCCTGAGAGAAAGCTGAAGGCAGGAGAGCAGCAGGAGAGTTTTTCAGGCTGGCGTCCCCAAGCCAGAGGGCCAGAGCAGGAGGGCTGGAGAGAGCTGAAGCCAGGAAGAGCAGAAGCAGGACAGGGAGATGCCTGCTGGCTCGAAGCTAGAGAGCCGGAGCCAAGGGCCAGGCAGGGAAGCCGTGGAGGGGCTTATCCACTGACCTCTGCAGGGCCAGACAGCTGGGCCCAGAGTAACCATGAGAGGGCCAGGGGGAGTGTGGAACTGCTCCCTGAGAAAGGATTATCTCCCAGCAGACAGGCTGTGGAGGATTGGGCTCTCACTGGGATGGCTGTCCTGGCAGAGGGATGGAGGTGTGGCAGAAGACACTGGGTATGGTGAGAATTAAGGTAGGTCATCAGAACTACATGCAGTGGGGTGATATGGACTATGGTTTATTACGGACTGTTTGCACTACATTTAGTTAATAAACTATGCTGATGGACTAGAAGATAAACTTGTATGAGTTACTGGGGACTCAAAAGGGAAACTGAGGTGAGGGGCCACTGGCAGGACTTCCCTGAGGCCAGGAGGGGGTGCCCAGGAAGGAGCCATGTGGTTACAACCCCTAATTTGAGTTGAAACCTCAGCATCGTTCATATCCCCTTTTTTTCTGAACTCCCTGAAATCGTCTTCTATACACGTCAGGGGTTACTTTAAACTTTTGCAACAATCCCTAGAGACCCCTCTGTCCATAAGGGTGAAAATGTCCAAAGCCTTTATCCCTGGCAGTAGTGGAGCCAGATACCATACCATGGCCTCCTGCCCTACCCCCACCCCCGTTCAACTCACACCCCATTTCAAAAGTATCTAGAAACACATCCATGTCACCCCACCCCTCCCCAAAGTGAGGAAGTAATTTGGAGTCTGTGCCACCCACTGGGCTAGGTACGTGGGGTCCGCAGATGTTGATTCTTTCCCTCTCCTCACTCCCCTTATGTTGGTGCTGGTGCTGCGACTGTTGCTGCTGGTCTTTATGCTGCTGGTCCCTCTCCAGCTGAATCCTCTCTCGGTCCACCTGTGGACCTGTCCAAATTCCCAGTTGCGGTGAGGCAAGCCTCTTCCCAGCTTCCCTCCAGGGAGTTGGCTCCAAGATCTCCTAGGCCTGCTGGCCCCTCTGCCAGTGGGCCGGATGTTCCCTGCAAACCTGGACCATCGTTCCTCTTCTGATCTTGAGAATCCAGCAAGTCGACTAGCTGTTTCTTTGTCTGCGCCTCAGTGCTGAGCTGCCTTTCTCTGCATAGCTCAAGCAGCTGACCTTTCTTCAGCTGTCCTTAACTCATTTTCACCTCTCTTTTTGCTATTCTTTTCCTGAGAAGACTATCAAACTTTACTCTGTGCTTTCCCCCTTCTGTGCTACTTGCTTTCACTGCAGTAGGCAATAATGACAAGTTACACTGCCACAGAGCTCACATATGCTGCCACCATATATATCATAGGTCAGGCCAACTGCATGCATATTCCCCCTCAGTGCTCCCTGAAGGCACCCACTCTAGGCTTCCAGCTCCTCAGCCATCACCTCTGTTCAGTAGAGACCCGCATCTCTCTCTCCTGAGCAGGGTTTTTCCAGGCTGCACAGCTCCCTGCCCACACTGTAAAATCCCCAGCAAGCCAGAGTGACTACACAGGCCAGCGTCTGTGCTTGGCTTGCTCTCCGAAGGCTATAAACAGTGTAAGTGTCAGCAGTTACACATTACTACACAGCTCTTCGCAAGTACACACATTCATTCTTATGGTGAAATCACTACAGAGAAAACATATTGAAAACAATAAAAGAACTTACACACACGCTAAAAAGCTTACCAGAGATCACCCCAACTCCAGCCTCAGGCTCTGGTACCTGGCCGTCCTTCAAAATCCACAACTGGGTTTCCCCCAAGTTCATAACTGTCTCAGTTTCAGAACCAGAACACCCATGACTAGTTCAGCCTTTTCTTTATACAGCTTGGGCCTTTAATCTTGACTTCATGGTGTGACTTCTCACTCAGGACACCTCGAACTGCGAGCCACTGTGTTACCCCTCCGCCTTAGCAGGAGTAAGCTTTGCTGCTAAACTATGTGTCAATCCCATGACACACCCAGCTGTTTGCCTGGCCAGCAAACTCCTCAGGACTCAGCCAGTCCACACCTTGCCTTGTAGGTAACAATCAGCAAACCCGAGTTCCCCAGAGAGGTCGCCCAGCAGTGCCCAGTCCCTCTCACTGGACACACACAGGAGTTATTAAGTTTGCTGCCTCCAAAAGGACAGAGTATGCACCAGCCTGTTAGGCTGGCGGAGGACTCACCCTCTGCCGTTAATACACAACATCGAGATGGGTTTTGTAATAAAACAAACAAAGAACAGAGACATAAGTGATACTAAGCACAAATGAAAGACAGGTATGGTTACAAATAAAACACAACACCCTTTCTAGTGACTAAAACTTCATTTAAGCACATTACAATCTTTGCCTAAGCAGTTTTCTTACTTATGTCAAATTACCAGTGTATCTTGCCTTTCAGGTCAAGAGGGTCCAGCTTTCATAGGCTCAAAGGGTCCTATGCCCTATTATTCCCTCAGTGATGGATCCCTAAAATGTCTCTTTGCCCACCCCCACCATATTACCCAAAGACTGTGTCCCTGTTTCAAGAGCCAGGAAGTTTTCCTGGGGTGCAGATTCTGTCCCCTGGTGTGTTTGTAAATGGGCTTCTTCCCTACTCCTCTAGCGTAATGGCTTTGTTCATCTTACATGCAAGTGTCTTTCTATTGTCCTCTGCCTGTAACCAAGCCGTTCAGACAGGTACATACACATTCCTTTGTCTAGGGCAGTCTGAGGTCATGCACTGCCTCCCAAATACATTTTAAGAACGTATTTCCAGCACACATCTATAACTTTTCATATACAGGCTGGACGCACATCCTGCAATGATTTTTTCCTTTGAGAGCTACATTATGACAATAACTTGTTGGGGCAATGAGTGCATCAGATTGATGTCAGTTACAGTATAGGGGATCCTTCTGCCAGTTGGCACTGAGGCGTTCCGGGGGTGTGTGTGTCACACATGTAACAAGTGATTCATAAACAATTACCCTCTCGTCAGGGCATAGTTTCAGAAGGCTGGGGAGTTGCATAACCGGAGGTTTGGAATTTCATTCACCTCTTCCCAGGTATTCCCCAGGAAATCCACTGCACACGTATCGTCCCAACAGTCCGAGCTTGTCTGTTACATTTTCAGTATTCACAACCTCCCACCCCGACAATCAATCCCGGCCCATGATAATACATAAAACTATTTGTTTAATACAGTGGATCTCAAAGATCCGCTAATTCAATTCACTAAAAGCTCCCAAAGCTACTGCAGGAAAGTCTGTCACAACATGCTTGACAACATAGTTTTGGAATTTAAAGCAGTTCATGTTTGCAGTTATTATCCACAAGCTTTTATAGGCTGGTATTTCCTTGCCTGGAGGAAGGAGGGATGGCAGCTACTCGTTTGTAACAGAAAAATATGTTAATGAGATATTTACCTACCAAAATATGTTAATGAGATATTGAACTTATGTTTGCATTGCTCTACAGTGACTGTAGGAAAAGTACTATAGGGACTAGAGTCCAATTATGCTCTGGAAGAGCATAATACAGAGCATTATAAGAGCATTATACAGTTAGACACAGATTTGTTGTTAAGGGGTTATACTGTGCTTTCAAATGTGATTCAGAAAAGAAGATTTTCTGTCCATGAACTCAGCTTTATACAAGGAAGCAGATTTGTTTATTTTTGAAATCTGTAAAAGTAGGCCAGGTTGGTGAAATTTGCATTGGTAGTTACCATAGGAGACAAAATTAGCCTGTGTAATATGAATGTCGGGGGTGGGGGGTGGAGGAGGGATAAAGTATGGAAATTAAGTGCCTAGGTTATTGGAATTTGCTCAGGCAATTCGTATTTGCTTGTTAGCATCTTCCTTTGGTTTCTCTGGACACATAACTAGACCTCTCAAAAAAATTGCTTAATGGAAAATGAGGCACTTTGCAGAGCCCAGCAGATTGGAATCGCAAAAGGGAAGGAGCATGTTCCACCGGCAATAAACTGTGACACACATTTGAAAATAATGTTTTAATAATAAATGTGCATTGCTGCCGTTAGTGACTCTGGCAGCCAGTTGGATTCTTGTTGAACCACTAATCATCCCGAGAAGCTCATTCCTATATTATATTTAAACAACATGTCCAGCTGTTACATATTACATTACTTGTATAGTTGTTAACCCCATATGAAAGCGGGCTGAAAACCGGTTCACGTTCTCATGCACTGGGATCACATCCTGCCCTGCTGTTATCTCAGATGGTGTCACATGGTATGTTTACAAAATGGTCACACCCCACAGAAGACTCAGAAACATCAATGACAGGTTTCAGAGTAGCAGCCGTGTTAGTCTGTATTCGCAAAAAGAAAAGGAGGATTTGTGGCACCTTAGAGACTAACCAATTTATTTGAGCATAAGCTTTCGTGAGCTCACTAAGGTGCCACAAGTCCTCCTTTTCTTTTTTCTAGAAACATCAATGATGATTAAAAGCTTAACGATGCTCCATCATTGACACTAGCTGAGGATCTGGCCTTTTCATTTTAAAAATGTGTCCGCCATGTCCCAGTTTCCCAGAAGTATCAGCTCCCAGGAAGGAACATTGAATACAGAGCGCCACATGCCACCAAAGGGTTTGGCTCCCTTTTTCAGCCACGCCAGTCAAATTAGGAGCTTCTTCCACTCTTTTCCTGTTCCCAATCCCAGCTACCTCCCTGAGTCCCAATGTGCCTTCCCTGTTTTTGCAGGAAGCAGTCAGTGAGCAAAGGTAGGGGGCCAGGGAGGGAGCTGCAGTGGCTAGGAAAGGGGTCTTGAGAGGGGCAGATCCCCAATGGGTGGGAATGAGGAGAGAACAGGCTTCTTCATAAAGAATTCTCTTTCCTGCATAAAGCTTTCAAAGCCCAGCAGTGGTGCTATTGCAGAGACCCCTTCCTTCTTGCTGGTCTCCCCGATTCCTTGGGAGTCCCCAGCTGTTCCCTCCTCCCTAGGGAAGGAGACGGTCTTCATGTCAGAAGAGCATCAGAGAAAAACAGCTGTGGAAGGAAGGAAGAGTTGGGGTGCGGGGGTATCTCTGGGGCAGCCGGAGGCTGAAGGAGGGAGCAGCTGGAGGCTCTTTTAACTATCCAGCTCCTGTTTGCAGTTTGTAACGTGATGTGCTGTCTGTTTGTCACATCCTCTTTCTTCGTTTCTATTTCATCGTTTATTCGTGTGAGCAACAAGTAGTCCTTCTGGCCTTGGGAAATTCCAGGTTGGTGGCTGAGCAGACGGGCTGGAATTGGTTTAATCCATTTCTAGAGGATAGTGCTGCTGCCCACGGTAAATGGGCTGATCCATGCCCTCGTGGTGTGAGCTCTACTGGCACCTGGCAGAGCCAGCTTTGACTCCTAATTGCAGCCCTTTGCTCCCGGCAGGTCAGACTGGGAGCACGCAAATAGTCCCATTGCCCTCAACATGGCAGGGGGACAAAGGAAGCCCAAGCAGGTCAGCTCGCACCTGGCCTCGCTAAAGCCCTTCTGCTAGCTGGGAGTAGCCCTTACTGGTTCCAAAGAGACTTTAATTTGAGCCAGAAAGATGAGATCCTGCAGGCAGGAGTGGAAAAATGAAAGCAACCTCAGGGGGATCCTTCAGTAGAGAAGACCCCTTCAGCAAGGGGAGCAATGGCAGAAGGATTATTATACATGGCTCAAAACTGGAGGCCTTGCAAACATCCCACAAGGTCAGAGGAAGAATCTCATGAAAGCAAAGCCCCATGAGTCCACCTTAGGGTGCCTCTCACAAATCCTGCAGAAGCAAGTCTCAGAGCCTGGGTCAGCTGACTCGGGCTCATGCTACAAGGCTAAAAATAGCAGTGTAGGTGTTCTGGCTTGGGCTGGAGCCAGGGCTGTGAGACCCAGAGGGGGGAAGGATCTCAGAGCCCAGGCTTCAGCCTGAGCAGGAACATCCCCGCTGCTATTTTTAGCCCCATAGCGCAAGCCCTGTGAGCCCCAGTCAGTTGACCCCAGGCTCTCAGACTTGCTGCGCAGGTCTTCTTTTGCAGTGTAACTATACCCCCTCCCCCAATGGGGACGTGGTGTGCAATGTCTGTGCAAGGGTAAGAAAGAGTTGTTAAAATAAATGAGTGCATCAGAGAGTTGAAATGAAGAGAAGGGACTCCCCGCTCCCCATGAGTTCTGCGGTGCACTTTTTATGGTTGCTGAGACTCCTCAGTGGCAGAGTGAAATGAAGCCTGCAGCTCCGCAGGTGTCCATGTGTCTGCTGCAGTTTATGATCTGGCCTAACAGTGTGCCACCACCATGCCAGAGGAGAGCTGACCATGTGAAAACACGGCTTGAATCCACACGCCACAAACACTCTGAGCAAACAAAACCAGGCAATAAAAGCAGCCGGACTTTCCTTGGATTAAACTGCTCGTTTCTCTTGCAGAGTGTCCCTATCATAAACCCCTTGGGTTTGAGTCAGGAGCGCTTCCTTCCGACCAGATAAGCTGCTCCAATTCAGAGCAGTACACCGGATGGTATACTTCATGGACTGCAAACAAGGCCCGACTTAATGGCCAGGGTTTTGGGTAAGCCTAACACCCCTGCAAGTGCATTACAATGTTGAGGGCTGTGCAGCAATTCAGCCGAGCACAATGCAGAGTTTTAGGAGTCTTGATACTAATGTTACAAAGCAAAAAAAAGGGGGAAATGAAGTAAAGCGAGAGGAGCAAACGGTGCCTTAAATATTCAGTGGCATTTCCACCTGCTTATACCAGGGCTGAATCTGGTTCAGAGAATGTCGTATCTCCAAGGCCATTCCTAGTACATTTTCCAATAAAAAGCTGGAGTCTTAGGGCCAGACTGTGGGCCAGACTGAGTCACTGGAGTTTTGCCCCAGACCAAAAGATTTGTGCTAAGATTTTCAAACATGACCAGTGATTGGACTCCTCAGTTTCTCGCTGCCTAACCTGAGACACCTTATTTTCAGAAAGTGCCGAGCACCTGCTCGCTTTCAGTTGGGCACCTAAACATGGAGGTACCACAAATCACTAGTCATTGAAAAAAATTCTTGTCCTTGACCCTTAATGGATCAGTTCATTTGCATTCCTTCCTTTCCTGTCTGATTTCCCTGGGACTAATACCTGTACTGTGTTCTTTGATTTGCCTGCTTCCGACAGGTGTGCGTGGCTCTCCAAATTTCAAGACAATGGGCAGTGGCTGCAGATTGACATGAAAGAGGTCAAAGTTATCTCCGGGATACTCACACAGGGGCGCTGTGATGCAGATGAGTGGATGACAAAATACAGCGTGCAGTACAGGACTGATGAGAATCTGAATTGGATTTACTACAAGGACCAGACAGGAAACAACAGGGTCAGTGGGAGGAGCATTTTGGTGAAAATGGTTTTAAGCTAAATGCAGATTTTGGCTCACAATGGGTGATATCCCATGTGGAACACCAAGAATAACCCTTTGTGCCATTAAATCAAATTAAGTTATAAGAGCAACTATGGGCCAGACTTTCTTGCACCTACGCTCTGCTCAGAGCTGGAAGGAAGGGTGTTAGCTAGTAGATTGCATTCCTTGATGCCAGTGCTGGTTTGTAACCCCAGACCTCAGCAATACTAAAAGAAGCTGCCAGGAAGCTCTAAGATATGCCTCTGGTGTGACATATCTTAATGAACCCCCACCAGTGGAGGATTTGGCATAGCAGAGCTCTGCTTCACCACATCCTGATATGTCCTTTCCCAACCCATTCACCAGCCTACAACAGGGGTGGGCAGATGGCGCAGGACCCAGATCTTCACAGCTATGCCAGCAGGGAGTTCTCCTCCTACAGTGGAATTCTCTGCTGGCCTTATGCAGCCATTTCCTTTGCACCGTTATAGAGAATCCAGCCTGAGAAATCCAACTCATCTACATGCAGGGTAAGGAAAGACTGGGATTAGGCTCACTCTTGTGAGGAGCTCTACTAATTTGACCCCTTACCACTTTCTGTTTAGCAAAGCTGTAGCTATAAATATGCAAATTGACCAATATAAATAAAGAGGCATGAGAAAACACAGAGGAACACCCAAAACAGAGTAAAAAGAAGGGAAACAAAGGCCTGCATCCCTCAAGGGCAGGAACCCCTTGCAGCAGATCTTACTTTAATTACAACAAAAGGAAACCACACAGTGATCCCTTACTATTGGATGGAGGGAGACCACCAGGTCCCTGGGTATTCCCTGTTTTAAGTCCAGAGACTTTTTTGCAAACTGGTAGAATCGGTGGCACTGTAAGGAACTTTTCAAGCGCAACCCCAGTCTCTTTTCGAAATCCGACCTCAACGTTGTGCTCCTGGGGAGGACGTAGGTCGTTCAGTGATACTTTGTCAGCGTTAGATAAGGGCAATGCTGTTAGATGAAAGCTGGTGGATTACTAATGACTGGCACTACAGCAAATAATATTTGAGAGTTTTTGTCAGAGGGACTCCCGTAATATAAGCAGTCAGACATAACAGCAGCTAGGGAGCGAAAGGAGTCTGAATGGGTCTTGCGTGAACCAGGTGTACACAGGATGAGCTCTCTGTAGGGAGTGAAGATCAGGAATTTCACAGGAGCCGGAGGTTATGCTTTCCCCATGAACATCTTGGGATTTGTGATGAAATCTGGTGAAATCTGGCACAATTTTAGAAGGCCGAACAGTTTTCTTTTAATGGCGGTACTGGATTCCAAAATTAAGTACAGCAGGACAGGGAAGCCGGCACAGTCTTCAGAAGGTGTTGCACCGCTGTGTTAACCCTCATGCCAGCTGGAGCCCCGAGCGTCACAGAAGCCAACCTCATTCCCTGTTCAGCTCGCTGCTAGCCGCGGGGCATGTATAGGGCTGCACAGAGCAGCGCTCATTCCAAACATTGCCTTTGAGAAACAAGTGGAGCTCAGCCTTGTCGTTGTTTAAATACACAATCAGTGACACCCCTTACGGTAGCTGGCAGGGTGACAAAGCCAGGCCACATTGCAAAGGGGAACCTGCCCAGTGCGCTGCAGTAGCAGGGGAACAAAGCACAGAATGCGACCCACACCCCGAGTCTGAAGAGGAGATGTCTCACGTTCTCCCAAAATACACAGGTGGCCTGACTCTCATTGACACTACGTCATCTTTACTGCGTTTCAGAGGGGTGGCAAAGAGCCCTAGTACAAATGAGAACCAGGCCCTTCGAATTAAAAATGGCAATTCTTCCCTGCCCTTCTTGGGTCACTTTTGTTTAAAAACGGTGTGGTTTTTTTTTGGGGGGGACAAGAACAATAGGTCTGAATCTCCCCAGACTTACACTAGTTTTACACTGTTGTAACTCCACTCCTGATGCTTTATGCTGACTTGGTGCTAGAGTAACTTTAAGCCAGTAGGCAGAATTGCACCATTCGCTGTCGAAATGGAAGAGGTTTGTTGCAAATGACCAATATTGTCATCAGCACTGTCTGGTGCATACTTCACACCATGCCATTCAGCAATTCACATTCTTGGCTTGCAAACTGGTGAGCGTGAAAATGGATCGTCACATGATCTGGGGAAGGAGGAGATCTAGCCCTTTAACCCATTCTGCTCTGTGCTAACCTGCCTTTTTGTCTCTCTCTTGGTGTTGTGTAGGTTTTCTATGGAAACTCAGACAGATCATCCATTGTCCAGAATCTCCTGCGCCCGCCGATTGTTTCCCGCTACATCCGATTAATACCGCTAGGCTGGCATGTACGCATTGCCATCAGGATGGAGCTGCTGGAGTGCATGAGTAAATGTGCTTAAAGTCCAACCATGCGTGGTTTTCAAAGGGGTGCGAGGAGAGTCCCTAGCAAAATGTAGAAAGACAATAAACACAATGATGAGGGTAGCAAAGATGGGCTGGATTTTGCCATAACAACTCGCAGCCTGCACAATAGGGCTGCCCAAGGATGGAAGTCAGAACAGAATCTGGCCCCAGTTAGTTTTGTTGAAACTGATCTCAGGAGCTGAGCTGTGTGGAGAGCCCCAGTTTTGTGTCTTGAAATTGTCACAGTGAAAACACAGGTTTGGGGCAATTTCATCTGCTCTCAGCAGAGCAGGAAATTGTTGAACCTGCTGCCCTCATTCCAGAGGCCAGAACAAAACATTTACCAAAAAATCTCCCCCCTCAAGACCAATATTTTTTCACAAGGGCTGCAGTGTGTCCTCACTTTCCACTGATGCCAATGGGACTTGCATCTGGGAACTAAAGTCCAGCAAAGACTTAATTAGATTTTTAAAAAACCTTTGCATATGATTTCACACAGCTCCAGTTTCTGGTTATAATATAGTTTAGTTGCTTATCTCCTCTTGCGTAACATTAAAAGAAATTGTACTCTATGTTTACTAAAAATGGGTTAGAGGTTTAAAGTGTATTCAGTAAGAGTTTAGAGGGTTGCTTAAAATTATATTTGGTGAACTGTAAATGTGATTTGAACATTTAGGTGTTTATGAGAAAATAATGAAAGCAAGCTCTTCATTATATATGTGTATTGCTCCCACAAATATATATACAGTGTAAATGCTCATCCTGTAAATTAAAGGGCTTTCTGGAATTGAAAAGGATTTTAACAGCACATAAAATAATAAAGCCAAAGTTTATTATAGAAGTTTCTTGATTTTTGAGGGAGAAACATTAGCAAAATAAGGAAAATTGGCTATACCATTTTTATCATGCTAGTGATTTATTGTTTTTCAGCCTAGATGGATGGCTTCTTTCATTGTTGCCTATTCTTAATTTATCGTACAGGACTTGCTAGAGTAGATCAGACTATAATTCTTTCAGGTCCAGGATCTTGCCTCTACCAACGGACAGCCAGCAGTGCTGTACATGGTGGGGTGAGCGGCACAGGGAGAAGGAATTATTTCCAGATTCCTGCCATGATCACATTATGTGAAACTTGAACCCACCAGCACATGACTCGAAATGTTGTTTTAGACTTAACAACTAGAGCAAATGCTTTTCATATCCAATCTTTGTATGTACATAGTTCTGTTCACCCAAAGTACTTAGAATACTTTTACAGGCATTAAACAAACTTCACACTATACCTGGGACGTAGGTAAGTATTTTTAGACTCGTTATACACTGACTTGCTCGTGCTCACACAGCAAGCTAGTGGCAGTACTGGCTGCCTGACTTAGGCCAAAACACTCCATGGAGTTGCATAAGATCTTGTTCCTCATGCAGGCATCAGACCAAGCAACCAATTCCACCTCCATAGCCTGTTGGATTCTGGTGCTACGGGGCTATGCAGATAGTCAGTATAGATGGTGATGCTGTGTTTCTAGTATAATGCACTGGTGTGTAGATGGACAAAGAGGGGACTTTGCAGCACACTCATCAGTGGGTTACACTAGTTCCTGGCTTCCCAGTCCCTCAGGAGGAGTCACCAGAGGCCACTGAGCCTCCTGAGCAAGTGAGTGTTTTAGGTCAGCCAGAAGGAGTAGCACATCTCATTGCTGGGGAGGCAGGGAATGTGAAGAAGTGGGATGGGACCCATAATATTAATAGGCTTTATACAGGGCCAAGTAAACCTAGGGCTGACCTAGAGCTCTACTGCGCTAAATACACTCCCTTTTTCAAGATGAACTTTACCTACCATCACCAAACCCACTTCTATTGGGTTACTCACTGTTCTCTGTAGTTGTTATGAATTGAAAGAACTCTGTTGTCAGCCAGCCTCACCAGCTCCCCATCATTTCCTCCTGCAGATCAGTAACAAGTGTGTTCAATAAATGGCAACCCAGCTAGTAACGTCTCACCATTGTGGGGTGCAACCCTTCTCTCCAATTGTTTCCTATTCATTTTAATACAACCTTGCATTACCTATGTCAGGTCAGGACACCCAAACCTTCTACCTGAAATAAACCTGTGATAGCAGCCAGAGCCCCGCACCAAAGTGTACCGAAAGGTTCCTACTTCATCACTGCACTTTGACCCGTTATTAAGATTGGTAAAGAAGCATGACTGAAATTGTTCATCAGTTCTGGAGAAGCACCTGCAGTATTACACATTGCATGGGACCCTCATCAAAGCCTTGGTTTGTTTAAAAAAATCCCTCTCTCTACTCTTGGCGTGCTGCTTACTCCCACTGGAACCAATTGCAATGCTCTCTGCCTCCTCTTGCTACGGGCTCAATCCTGCCGCCTCGAATGCAGCCCCGTATCACACTGTATGTTCTGATGGTGTCATGGAACTGTTTTGTGGGTTTCTCACATAGCTGACTGCAGAAATCAGTCAGCAGCAAAGGACCAATTTACAGGAGAGCAGGTCTGTGCCCACAACACTTTGTAGATCCACCAGTGAGAATTCCTTGAGATAGACAGGGCCTTAGATTACTGTGGTGATTGTAATCATTACCCAACCAGCTTCATGCCTAAGGTGGGATTATGACAGCTACTTCAGGGCTAATAGTTTTTACAGTTTCTGCATCAGTCTCAAAGGACTCAAGGAAAATTGAACACAAAGGGGGAAGAAAGAGAGAAAGAACAGCAACAAAGGCCAGGCTGACAACTCACCAGTGACGACAACTTTACAAGTCCGCATACATTCAGGATATTACTTAATGGGGGGGAAGTGAGATGTGACAAAAATATGGAACACACCTTTTGCTGTAGTTAATTCATCATGCTTTATTCATTCATGGTGGCAGATGGGGTGTGGTACATGGTTCGTCTGAGGCCCCTGATAATAAATCAGAAATGTAAGAACTATCTGCTGCTCTGGCAAGTTTGCAGACTTCTGCTCTTTTGCAACAATAGGCTAATGGCTGCAGTGCTACAGGAAACACCCCACGCTGATGATGAAAGGTGTTTCCTGTAATGTGTTCGTTGGCCTCTTGCCTCCCAAGCATAACTTTAAAAAAAAGGGGGGAGGGTGTTTCCCCCCCCATATGGAGAAAGTCCATTCTTTAGCTGCAGGTTGGAAAGTCTTGTTTTGCCATCTTTTGTGTGAAGGAGGTTTCTAACATACCACGCTAGGTGCACAGAGCCCAGCCCTGGCCTTCCCAGAACTCTCCCTGAAGCCAAAGGGAATGCCACATGCACAGCACTTACAGGACTGGTTTCTGGGGCAACGAAATGCCACTGGATACATTGCAAATAAAACAAAATGTTGATGGGGTTTCCCTGTTTGAAATAACCGTAGCCCACCTATAAAACGAGGCTGAGATCCCAAGTGTTTCTTGGCCCAAGACATAGTAACCACCGAGTTAGCAGATTGCAACCTCGTTTTATGATTACGTTGAAATGTCTTATTCCTCTTACTGTTGTTAGCTACTACTCCCCACCTGTCCCATCCCATGTCCACAGCAAACATGTCCTCCTCAGCGCCTGATCTCCACCCCTCCGAATCTCAGACCTCTCCCTTCCTCTGCTCCTCCTTGCACCTCAGCAAAGCTTGGCTCTATTTTCCCCAGAAAGTGCAATTCCCTTTTTAATTTAAACCCTATTCAATCTCCATGGGTCGCGAAGGGGGCTGCGTGGGATGGGGGGCAGCAGTCGGGGCAACAGTTTCTGTTGTGGTCGTGTGAATGGGGAACTAGCCAACCGGCCTGGGGGACAGCGCACAGTGACTACTGAGCAAGATGTATCTAACCTCTTAACAGGGGAGACCGACATAGACACCCTGCACTCTGATTGCTAATAATGGCCTTCAGGCAGAGTACAGTGCTTTGTATGCTGTCTGGTTGCCAAGAAAAAAATGGAGTTATTATGCAAGTCGCACACCTTTAGCAAGTGAAGGGAGCACCGTAATGTGAAATAAATTCTTGGTTAGCGGTAAATAACTGAACTGTGCTCTTAGCAGATTAGATCATTGTAGTCACTGGAGCCTTATAAATAGCACATCAGCATTCAATGGGTTCTTGCTCTACTATATAATAAAATGAACGCTGGGCAGGAGTAGAGTCTGGGCAGGGAGTCCCTGTGTTAAACCTCTCCTCAAAACACACCCCATATGCTTGTCACTATTCCCTCCCTTCACACAAAATGATAAAGTAGCATGAAGAGGCACATGCTAAATTTCCCAGTTCACTTACTTAAGAACATAGGAACGGCCATACTGGGTCAGACCAAAGGTCCATCCAGCCCAGTATCCTGTCTGCCGACAGTGGCCAATGCCACGAGCCCCAGAGGGAGTGAGCCGAACAGGTAATGATCAAGTGATCTCTCTCCTGCCATCCAGCTCCACCCGCTGACAAACAGAGGCTAGGGACACCATTCCTTACCCATCCTGGCTAATAGCCATTAATGAACTTAACCGCCATGAATTTATCCAGTTCTCTTTTAAACCCTGTTATAGTCCTAGCCTTCACAACCTCCTCAGGCAAGGAGTTCCACAGGTTGGCTGTGTGCTGAGTGAAGAAGAACTTCCTTTTGTTTTAAACCTGCTGCCCATTAATTTCATTTGGTGGCCCCTAGTTCTTATATTATGGGAACAAGTAAATAACTTTTCCTTATTCACTTTCTTCACACCACTCATGATTTTATATACCTCTATCATATCCCCACTTAGTCTCCTCTTTTCCAAGCTGGAAAGTCCTAGCCTCTTTAATCTCTCCTCATATGGGACCCGTTCCAAACCCCTAATCATTTTAGTTGCCCTTTTCTGAACCTTTTCTAATGCCAGTATATCTTTTTTGAGATGAGGGGACCACATCTGTACGCAGTATTCAAGATGCGGGCATGCCATGGATTTATATAAGGGCAATAAGATATTTAAAAAGGGATAGAGAATAAGATGGAGAATGATTCCTAACATCCCATTTGCTTTTTTGACTGCCGCTGCACATTGCATGGACGTCTTCAGAAAACTATCCAGGATGACTCCAAGATCTGTCTTCTGATTAGTTGTAGCTAAATTAGCCCCCATCATATTGTATGTATAATTGGGGTTATTTTTTCCAATGTGCATTACTTTACATTTATCCTCATTAAACTTCATTTGCCATTTTGCTGCGCAATCACTTAGTTGTGTGAGATCTTTTTGAAGTTCTTCACAGCCTGCTTTGGTCTTAACTATCTTGAGCAGTTTAGTATCATCTGCAAACTTTGCCACCTCGCTGTTTATCCCTTTCTCCAGATCATTTATGAATAGGGTGAATAGGATTGGTCCTAGGACTGACCCTTGGGGAACACCATTAGTTACCCCTCTCCATTCTGAAAATTTACCGTTTATTCCTAACCTTTGTTCCCAGACTTTTAACCAGTTTTCAGTCCATGAAAGGATCTTCCCTCTTATCACATGACAACTTAATTTACATAAGAGCCTTTGGTTAGGGACCTTGGCAAAGGCTTTCTGGAAATCTAAGTACACTATGTTCACTGGATCCCCTTTGTCCACGTTTGTTGACCCCCGCAAGGAACTCTAATAGATTAGTAAGACATGATTTCCCTTTACAGAAACTACGTTGACTTTTGCCCAACAATTTATGTTCTTCTATGTGTCTGACAATTTTATTTTTTACTATTGTTTCAACTAATTTGCCCGGTACTGATGTTCGACTTACCGGTCTGTAATTGCCAGGATCACCTCTAGAGCCCTTCTTAAATATTGGCGTTACATTAGCTATCTTCCAGTCACTGGGTACAGAAGCTGATTTAAGGGACAGGTTACAAACCATAGTTAATAGTTCCACAATCTCACATTTGAGTTCTTTCAGAACTCTTGGGTGAATGCCATCTGGTCCCGGTGACTTGTTACTGTTAAGTTTCTCAATTAATTCCAAAACCTCCTCTAGTGTCACTTCAATCTGTGACAATTCCTCAGCTCCATCACCTACAAAAGACAGCTCAGGTTTGGGAATCTCCCTAACATCTTCAGCCATGAAGACTGAAGCAAAGAATTCATTTAGTTTCTCCGCAATGACTTTGTCGTCTTTAAGTGCTCCTTTTGTATCTCGATCGTCCAGGGGCCCCACTGGTTGTTTAGCAGGCTTCCTGCTTCTGATGTACTTAAAAAACATTTTGTTCCTTTTTGAGTTTTTGGCTACTTGTTCTTCAAACTCCTTTTTGGCTTTTCTTATTACATTTTTACATTTAATTTGGCAGTGTCTATGTGCCTTTCTATTTACCTCACTAAGATTTGACTTCCACTTTTTAAAAGATGCCTTTTTATCTCTCACTGCTTCTTTTACGTGGTTGTTAAGCCACGGTGGCTCTTTTTTAGTTCTTTTACTCTGTTTTTAAATTTGGGGTATACATTTAAGTTGAGCCTCTATTATGGTGTCTTTGAAAAGTGTCCATGCAGCTTGCAGGGATTTCACTCTAGTTGCTCGCTGTACCTTTTAAATTCTGATTAACTAACCTCATTTTTGCATAGTTCCTTTCTGAAATTAAATGCCACAGTGTTGGGCTGTTGAGGTGTTCTTCCCACCACAGGTATGTTAAATGTTGTTATATTATGGTCACTATTTCCAAGCAGTCCTGTTATAGTTACCTCTTGGACCAGATCCTGCGCTCCACTCAGGACTAGATCGAGAGTTGCCTCTTCGCTTGTGGGTTCCTGTACCAGCTGCTCCAAGAAGCAGTCATTTAAAGTACTGAGAAATTTTGTCTCTGCATTTTGTCCTGAGGTGACATGTACCCAGTCAATATGGGAATAATTGAAATCCCCTGCTATTATTGAGTTTTTTATTTTGATAGCCTCTCTAATCTCACTTAGCATTTCATCGCCCCTATCAGTGTCCTGGTCAGGTTTTATTGCTTATTGCTGCACCTCATACTTTGTCTACGTGTTTTCTCTTTAGCTCAGACACTTAATGGGCCTGGGAAAAGGCTTGCTTATTTAAATGTAAATAATAGCACCACAATTATTACTACAGGAGGAAACTCTGTTCTGGTCCCACCTCTGCTACTGACTTGCTACATAACCTTGAGGAAGTCACTTAATCTCTGTCTCATCTGTAAAATAGGGATAATTAAGGCTAAGATTTTGTCATGGATATTTTTAGTAAAAGTCAGGGACAGGTCATGGGCAATAAATAAAAATTCATGGAAGCCGTGACCTGTCCCTGACTTTTACTAAAAATATCTATGACAAAATGGGAAGCCCCTGGGCAGCTGCAGGGGTCCCTCATCACCCATGGATCCCCCTGCAGCTCCCAGCCACTGTGGGCTGAAGTCACAGAGATCTTTGGAAGTCATGGATTCCGTGACTTCAGTGACAAAATCATAGCCTTAAGGATATCACCTCACCGGGTGTTGAGAGGCCTAATTAAGTGGTCAGAAAGTACTTTGAGAACTTCATTTTTGTTGCTCCAACTCAACATGAGTGCAAAGCATTGAAGTAACAGCGTGACTGATAATGTGATGAAAGCACAGTAAAATGAGCCAAAATACATTTATTAAAATCCAAAGCTATTCCTAATACAGCTTTTTATTAGCATATCAGTGTCATTCTAACTCACTGACGTAAGTGCCTCCATGTACAATCAAACCAAATTGCGGCAGGAAAGACTGGAAGAAATGGAGTGAGGTAGTGCTGAAAAAGGAATGTGCTGGGAGTGGAAATTCAGCTGGTAAGTATTGGTGACAACTTTTAAAACCCTGTCACTCATAATGACTTTGAAATAGAAGCAGTGAGAGCATGACCTTGAAACGGCTTGCAATTTAATTAGATCAATTTTTAGCCTGGAGGGACTATAAAGTGACAAACAAGGTCACTGTGTTGAGTGGTCAAACCAGCCTGGACACTGAGTTGCCAACTGTAAATTAGGCAATAAGCATCTGCCCGAGGCCTTCCTATTGAACTACTGTGCACCACTTATCTGAGCCAATGACCCTTCCCTCCTAATGGGTACAGGATGGAATTTTCCTTTCTGACTGTGGGAGAGGATTGAGACCACTTCAGTCTCTGTCTTAGCTGTTGGGAGGGAGACATCGCCTCCTTACCTAGCTCCCGGGGAAGAGGGAGAGCCTATATTTCCAATCTCTTCAAGGAGGGCGAGGCTCCACTCTTTCCCAGTCCTTTATGGTTGCCAGGAGGACACACACAGCTGAGCTGCAGAGAGAAGTCAGTCAGAAGAAAAGGAAATTAATCCAAGCAGTTCACTTATGATAAGAGATTTTCTCTCTGTAGGGGATATAGGAAAAGGAGATGAGCAGATAAAACAGCTGAACACCAAGTACATTGGGGTCACGGCTGTGAGGTCGATAAATGAGGAACACAGCAAGGAAAGGTTGTAAGAGTAAAGCTAAACAAGAGAGCTAGAGGAAATAGAAATTTCGAATGGATTTCTGGCCACCGGCATTTGTGGGAATTTTGGTTGTTGGGCCTGTGGTACTGGATGAAATGAAAGCTACCAGAGCAGTGGTTTGCCTGCTTCAAAAGTGAACTAAGCCTAGTTCAATGAAGGCATCAGCCAGTTTGGTGGTTTGTTAGCACTGGCAGTAGCACTTACCCTCCATACCGCCCCCAAGTAGTAACTCACTCCAGCCCACGGGGACCTGACAGCACTGCAGAAACAGCACACTCCACTTCCTGGAAGTCACAGGATGAGGCAGAGGGCCGAGAGACAAGGTCTCCATCCCTCCATAGGGCTGCATCTGACCACCCTTTGTGAGAACGATGGCCCAGGGTCTTTGGCAATGGTAGAGGAGGGAGAGGCTCAGACGACTCTCCCCAAGGAAACCAAAATTATTTAAATTTTCTGAGCATCAACAGCCTGCTCAGTGCTAGACAAATAAAAAGGATACTAACCCAGCCACAAGTAGCTTACAAGTTAGTGTAGATAATGTGGGGACTGAATCAGTGATCTAAGGAATCTTGCAGAGTTCATTGTGACTTTGTGGAAGCAGCATATTGAAAGGAAGGATTTAAAATCCTTGAGAGGTGTTTTGGTGCGTATATGAGGAGGCATTTAAGCAATGAGGGCAACATGACTGTGAGGAGCTAGAAAGGGGGCACACGAGGGAGATGTGGAAAGATATGAAGGGAAGAGGGATGGGGAAGCAATGAGAGGAGAAATATAGGCAGGAAAGCAAGGCCCTTCAGGAAAGGGCAAACAGCTTGAAGGTAGGAGGAAGCCAATGAAGCAATACGAAGAGGGGAGTGACATGGCCAGAAGCATGGAAGAGGATGGGATGGGCAAAATGAAGCACGAAGAGGACAGGCAAAAGGTAAGCCATGATCTGGCAAGAGAAAGACACTGCAGTGATATTCTGGTTTTCATGATATCAGTGTAATGCATCTGTGGCATGGCAGAAAATTAACCTTGGTTAAAAATTGATCTGAAGTATGAAGGCTCATGGGCCAGATGTAAGTATTTAGGTACTTAAAGATGCAGATAGGCCCATAGTCGGATTTTCAAAAGCATCTAGGCCCCTAATTCCCATTGTTTCCAATGGAAGTTAGATACCTAGGCACTTTTGAAAACCCCACTAAGTACCTATTCGCATCTTCAGACACCTAAACACCTCAACAATCTGGCCCCCATATGCCCTCCTGGAATGTGACATAAGGTTTACATATCAAATGAGCAGAAATTGCAGCGATGATTTTGATGAGGAAGCATGGAGAGCTAATCCACTTAAATGGATGCAATTGATTTCTGAGGGTCAGGGAACGTGGAGACCCCAACAAGCTATCCAGCCTTTAACCCTCTTCCCCCAGCTAAACAAGCATTCATGAGCCTGGTGCATTCATGGCAGAGTTGTTCTTCTGTGGCTTCTGAGCAGGTGTCCTTCAAGATGGAGCACCTTTTGGCCTTTTTTGTAACAACTGGTGAGCAGGCAACAAATAGAGACAATGTGACTGGGGTGGATATGCTTCAAGGGGCAAGGCCCCAGAAATTTTGGCTGCTTAAGGGAGAGGAGGAAGAGAGAAAGATTTTGCTTTCCCTGCCACAAAGATATACAAGCTGGGGCATTAATGGATAAGGCATGGCCCAAACAGAATAGTACTTTAGCACCCATCATAGAAAATTCTGGCACAAAGGTGGAAGGAGTGTGTTCAAGCTCCAAACACCAAGGCCAAGAATTTTCAGGGGGACTGGTGTAATCCACACATCTCAAACTGGGAAAAGGCCAAGATCCAGCAACAAATGTATCTACAGAGGCACATTGCTGAATTCTGATAATCTGGATTCATACTTCTAGCATGTAGCGACACAATGAAAAGTTAGACAGAAGCTAATATGTCAAAGGAAACTCCATACTTGTTACTCAGAAAGCATTTCACACCACATTAGCCAACATTAGAACCTCAGTTTTCTAGTGCAAAACCTGCATTTTATTAAAGACTAGTTTGGAAGGCCCAGTCAAAAATACATTGTGCTCAGTAAAAATTAACCATTTCCATGCTGATAATTACGGTTATCACAGGATTTTTTTTCTCTTATAATATTTACAGCAACAATAGAAATTGTACAGAAGTTAAGAATGGAATACATGCCCCAAAATAATTGATACGGTGTACCAACAACATGATACAAAGAGTTGTATATAGACACTTTACACATGGTTTATTAACTCGTGTGAAGTCTTCTTTACATATCCAACACATTTTAAAATCAGTTTGTATTCAAGGATTAAAAAGGTTAAACACAATATCACATCCCTTGCACAACAGAAAGTATGGTAAATTTAAAAGTTTGTGCATTTTAGAATTTCTAATAGCTGCTAATGAAAGTGGGTAATTCGTTACCAATAAATTTGGAAGTTTGGAAAAACTACCTCCACAGTCTCATACTTTTGGCATAGCCCTTTCTGCCAGGTGGTGAAAAATATCATCATCAAATTCTCCAAGCCTTGCTCTTCGGCCATCCCTCTTCCTTTGAAACCATAAAATTCAGTATTTGACAGTGGAGATCTAAGCAGTCCTGAATGGTTTTCTTAACAAATTAACCAGATTTACAAATGCTTCAATGGAATTTCCAACAACATTACACTTTCAGGGAGGATTTCAGTTCATGATCATTGTTCCACATAATCCAAATTTATAGGTCAGAAATTACTCCTTTTGATGAGACATATCCTTTCATATGATGCATCTAAAATAGGAGTACAAAAACACCTTGCTGGGGGAGAAAGCAAGACGAGGACACAATCTATACTTTGGGCTTAGCCTTTTACTAAACCGTGATGCACTCTCTCTGTCATCTGATTTATATCTCAAGAGCTTACACCGAGATCTTCAGATTCATAGATTTTCAGAAATTCATATTCTGTACTGCAGACCTGCTTTGGCTTTGGCAACTAGAGATTTAATGGAATCAGTTACTGTGAGCAGCCCCCCTCTATTTCTGAGGCTTTCCTCAGAATGGACAGACAAACAAGGCCATGTGAAAGCTTAGTCCGGGTGTTTTTTTTATACTGTGTTCTAACTCATCATAAGGGTTGATTTTTTTTGTCGAGGGTGGGGGGGCGGAAATGGGACAATGAGATAAGATTTCTTCTTTGGATGAAGTGAAAAATTAAACTGAAGAAAATCCTGAGCAAGTCTAAGGATAGCTGTCTCTGCGTAGAGCAGCAAACCAGGGTGGAGTAATAGGTAAGGCCTCTATCTCCCTGATAATCTGCGCTAGAGCAATAGCAAAGAACAAGGCAACTTCAATATTTGAAAACTACATGGAAATAAATAGAGGGCACAAAGGGAAGACTGAAAAGCAGTGCAAAGATGACATTAGGATTCCATGAGAGTAGCTGAGCTGGCTTAGAGGTTTTTAGAAGCACATCCAGATGAAGGCCTATTGATGCTCTTATTAGGCTCCTAAGAGCACATAATTCTCTTATGTTAAAGTGTAAGATGGAATACTTTATAGACCTTTTCCTGTAAAAATTACAACATTTTATAAGTCAATGGTAAACTGAGGGCCAACTAAGCAAACCCTGACCACATTCTGTAAGAGAGGAGGTAGAACAACTCCTAGAGAGGACAGGAAAGGTCCAGAGCTACGTCTCTGATCTCTTAGCCTTTGAGCCATCAACTCCATATTCGGTCTCTTGGGCCGAGACACCAAAAGTCACGTGCATCTAGCTATATGTTCTGAATTACAATCTGCAGAAAGGTTGATAGCAACACAGGACATTGTTTTAATGGAGGGAGAGGATCCAAACGGACAACATGGAGATGGCTGACCCTAAAACTGATCTTGCGCATCTTACATTTAGTCATTGTCTCCAAGAGGGCCTCTTGCTCCAACCAATTGACTGAACACCAAGATATCCTTGATCATGAACAACAGCCATGCAGAACTAACTGCAGGTACTCTAGAACCTAAATTTATGAAACTTATATCTTATACATTCAGGAAGTGTTAAAGCAGGCCACTCAGCCAAGGGATTTTTCCATCAAGAGATAGTCTTCCCCCCAAAATTGTTCCTATGATTTGGGTGCTGATTGGTGAGAGAAAAACTTTGCAGTTCTCTCATAACATCTGACTCAAGAGGACTTTATGCAATGATGCTCCATGACTGGAACCTCTTCCTAGAAACACCCAAACTATGTATAAAAGAGTTTATTCAAATTGCTCCTTAAATATCCCAAAGGCTAAAAGTTAAATGGCTTTTCTCCTCATTCACTGCAAACCCGTTTATGAAGTGGTCAACATTATGACACAGACAGACAAAGGAAGTTGTATGGGGAAAGGCACCTGTTCCTAGAATAGTATCCTGATCTGAAGGATATTTTAGAAATGGTTAAATAGGGCACTCTACCTTTCTTAACATCTCCTGTGCCATACTCCCTTCACTGCACACACTGGGCCTATTTACGTCAACTCTACAACTGCAAAGCTGAGTGGTACACAGCATGGTCCCCTTTTTGGATGTCTGGTGTCTGCCAAGAGACACTGAAGAGATTAAACAAATGTTCACAACCAACACAAATTATGCAATACATCATTATGGCTATTCAGAATATTCCTTGTGGGACTGACTGGGACTCCAATGTTTCTCATAGCTCTTCTCTCACACACAGTTATAGTTCTTATATTATTAATTTGATGTATACAAATTTAAAACCTGCCTGACTCCCAAATTGTTTTAGGATCATGAACAACTGTAACCAGAATAGGAGCCCAATTGACTTTCTGGCTGGTGGTCACCCTTCAAAGACTGCCAATTTTACTTTAGATAAATAACTTCATCTCCAACCTTAGCTAAACTACATTGCTCCTGTTATAAGGAATGCCTAAAATACTGCAGATTATTTAAAGCAAGTGGCAAATTTTTAAGGATGACCACCGCATCCTTAAAACTCACACATGTAAGGACTTGAGGAAAATAAAAATCTAGTCTTTATTTTGTGGCTTTTCAAACTTCCTTGATCAGATGATCTTTCATAGAGACCCAACTGGAATGCTTAATAGTGGCGAAAAAATCTCAAGCCTCTGCAATAATACCAGTCCACCTCTTCAAAGGCATAACCCACCTTTTCTCCCAGAAACCTATGTGAGAGAGGAAGGCAACAATGTCTGTAAATTATCTGAGGATGAATCAATTTGAGGCCTGTCTTTACATTGATCTAAGACAATGGTAGTCTGTAAACATGCATTCAAATTCAGAAACATTAGAACCTACACATCTGGTTCAAAAGCCTGGATCTGATCCGGCAGCAGAAATCGGAGTTTGAGGTTGGTCCTGAACTCTGTGGGTTGGGAGAATTTGTAGAGGCAGCAGGTTGACTTCCTGAAGCAGAGAGTGCTACCCACTGTTCTTCTGAGACCATGACCTCTACTCGCACTCAGAACAGTGATGGTGCTCCAGAGGGAACAGTGACCCTCTGAATGTGCTGGTGGAGCAAAGTGTCTAACAATTTCAACCAGCCCTGTACAATTCTATTTGCTCAGAATACATACCTTTCCCCCGCAACAGGTGAGTACCAGATAATTAGTTTTTTCATTATCATGGTCAAAAGGGCAAAAAATCTGTGTCTTCAGATTAGCAAATTTTCATGACAGTTGTGAAAGGCTAGTTTAAGTCCATGTAAAGAGTATAAATTTTAATTGAAAAGAGGTTAAGTGCCTATTTTTCAGTTTACAAGAGCCAAACTCATAGACAAGTTTAGTCAGCTTGAGTTATATAAATGACCCTAATTAATTCCTGTGAACTTGTTTCTTTTATGTTCTCATTAGTGACACCATCATAAGGCAAAACAAATTGGCAAGGAATGGAAACTTAAACCCTAATTTAGCAGCTTTATTCTTAGTAAATCCACTGGATATATAATAAAGCAAAGTTAGACCTAGAGACCAATAATCTCAGTGAAAAGCAAAGCTCACACTTGAAAAATCGTTTGCTCTGTAATAGGCTTTTCTCTACTAAAGAGTTAGCAAATCTCAATTATCCTAACAAGATTCCTTTGGGAGCCTTAGCCAAATTGTATTAGCAATACACTAAATGTTGGGAATTTAGGCAGGGTTAAAAATATGGGAACATTTATACCAACACCAGTTCGCAAAAAGAGAATTTAACTTTCTTTCGAACAGAATTACATACATTCCATACAGTTTACTGATCAGTTTTAATTTTTCAAGGTTTGTAGAAGTTTCTAAAGAGGAAATTGCGGTACAGGATAGAGAGATCTCGTAAATTTGGACCACCAAATAGTCTGTATGTTTTCTGGATCACATTTGAAGCTGCAATAAGGATGTTAAAGGACTGACAGTACAATTAGTAATCTCTCTTATTTAGCTTATCGCATGCTGAGGGGAAATCCACTGGAGGCTTCTGTTCTTCCTATAAATCTGCATAATGGCCCAATGTGATTATCCAAGCGTGAAGGCCTTACCAGCAAGGTAAGAAGGCTTTTAGAGGCAAAATGCAAGTGATGTATTATTTAATGAAAAAAGAAGTTCTTATAAGACTAAAGAGCCAAACTCGGACACTACCAGTCTTGCAGACATTCATACAATACTGCTTAGAGCCCCACTCTCAAACTAGAAACTGCATTGTTGTCTACTGAGCTTATCAAGACATAAAAAGCACTGTTTCACACCCACCACATGTATATTATATATAATATATAGTGTTTATATATTACATATATCAGATAAAATCTGAAAAAACAACACATGCACATTTCTTTCAGGCAGCTGAGAAATCAAGAATTCTTGCTTTATAGTCTGCAAAACTTGTTACCAATTTGTTTTTTTGTACTGTGAAAACCTGAAACAGATTGTACCCTCTGAGCCAGATTTTGCAAATGTTGGTGTCAATTTTGTTTAATGTTCTTAAATGCATTATTTTGGACATCACCTCCTTTTGCAATGAAGTAGGAACTCCAGATGTTACTAGATGGCTATTTTTGCATCTATATCTGTGGCTGAATTAGGACATTCATGCTCATCTTGACTTCTTTTTGGAAAGGACAGAACGTCTGTAAGAACAACTGATATATGAAGACAACAGGCAGAAAGTGAGCTACACTGCAGACGGATGCAAGAGTTGAACGCATTAGTTTAAATGTAGGAAAGATTGTATTGTTCTGACACTACAGCCTGATGCTCCTCTCACCTACACCAAGTTTATACCAGTGTAACTTTTCTGACTTCAGTGGACTTGCTCCTAATTTACACTAGCGTGAGAGGGGAAATCAGGCCTTACACTTAAAATCCATTGTTATAAAGGCAATCCCTTTTCTTTTCATAATCTTCTACAGGAGACTGAAACCTCACATCTAATATTTTGTAGAAACTGGAAACTGACTGTGAATGGGAATATTCTGATAGCGAGCTACAAGGAGAAACGAAGCTGCCCGGCACCATTCCTACCTCTATCTGAATATCATTATTTTAGTAGCTTTAAGTATATCCTGAAACAGGAAGAAAAAAAAGTGCAAGAGCATTTTAAATTTAAATACAAGATTTATCTTTCTAGTTAGTAGACTTTTAAACCAAGTGTAAAATACATAGATGCATAAAAGCTTAGACCATGATTTGCAGTGTCATGCTATGTGTAAGTGTCACAACTTTGGCATGTCACTTGCAACTCATGCTAGATTTCTTTGGTCTTCACCCTATTATTAAGTGGAAGAGCATCTGCTTTAGCTTGTGGCAAAGGGGCACTTTCTCCCTTTAGAGAAAGATAAGTGATACCAAGCTTTCTATTCTCTTGATGCAGATGCATAACTCCCATTGACGCTAATGGGAAAGCTGAGTGCACCTGTAGGGGAGAATATACCACATTCAGATTACTGTACAGTTCCGTAGTCTCTTACATTCAGCCAGTAACTCCAACAAAATAGCCAGTATAAAGTTTTGAAATGATTATACTTTTGTTTGCTACCAATAGTAATGCCTATAGTACTGCGCTCTCATAGCTGAGCAAGATTCATACTGTTACAGTCACACTTATGTCCACATTCAACTCCCTTTTATTAGAAGTATAATACTGCACTTTATATCACAAATGTATAAAAATATGGCGGATAGTGTCATAACAATACTTTTCTTTTAAATGAGTATATTTAAAAAATCAGACAGTTATTTACCATTTATATATATATAGATATATATATATAGATAGAATAAAATACTCCTGATGCAATATATAAATGTTACTGTTAGTTTTTATAGAAACTACGGTAGCTGTTGCACTGCTTCACAATGTTTCAAACAGCTCAAAAATAACTTTACATTGTAACAGAAGAGATATGATAATAACAGTACGATATTAGTTCATCATAAATAAATATTACAAATCCTATCAAATGTGGAAGTTTAAAAAACAAATTTAAGACATACAATTCAACATTAACCCTTAACAGGGATACTTGTATCACATAAACCCCACTGTTCTAACTAGGCAGCAAAATATGTAGTAAGGGCATAGGTCTAGACACTAATTTTTTTTCACCCCTCTAAGTGCCAGTACATACTTAAACTCTCCCAGCTTTCAGACAGAGATGTGCACCGAGCTGGAATGTAAATGAGAAAAAATGGCAACACATTTCTTCTCCCTGAACTGCACACTATCATCCAATGAGATTTCTGATGACTGGTAATTAATAATTCGTCTGGTTTTACTGTATGATCCCTGACTATCAGTGTGGTGCCAAACGGTATAGCCCCACAGGTACATATTGCACACTTTTATAAAGCTGAAAATACAGTCTTACTATCACCAGCACCACCACCAAACCCTCGACTCAAATTCCTGTGTTAATTGGTGTACGATCGGGAGTGCCATTACAAGGCCGTCTCCTTTAAATCATTCAGATTTGGCATTCGGGATCGGTTTGTTCGGTTATACGTGGGCCCATTCTGTCCACTCTTGGAAGGCAGTTGATCAGAGTAGGAAGTCCCGTCACTAGCGCTCCTGTTCACCGGAGACACGTGCCAACTTGGTTCTATCTGGCTTGGTATCTGAAGCGTTGGCCTGCTTTTTGACTGGGACTCCTGACGCACATTGCTGCTGCTACTGGAAGTTTGACTTATGGGATGAATTCGCACTTCAGAAAAAGAAGCTTTGGCTGGCTGACTTGGTAAGGGCTGGAAGCGGGATTCAGAGGGGATGGAATGATTTGAGGAGGAGGAGAGATGTAACAGCTTCCGAAGGGATTTTAAAGGTTGGCTCTGGAAGACAAAGAATGAGGGAAACATTTGGTCTTATGCCCTGCTGTTATACGAGCATGCCAGCCTTTCTGTAGGAAAACTAGCTGCCTTGGGCATATTTTAAACTGAACCAGCTTAACTTTAAAAAAACATCAGGACTTTGTCACTTTTACTGTTTACTAATTCTGAACATTTCATTTCAATCCACTGACTAGGACCCACTGTACAGGAACACGGAAATACACCAAGTGCTTGGTGGGTATGATCAGTATCTACTATTGCTGCTTCAGCAGTTGAGATCGCTACAAGCACAAAAACTTTTGTTCCCACTGAGTATTTTTTTAAAACATGGCAGCTGCAATGAAGTTCTCCTGTCTGGTTTTGAAACTCTAGGGGGATGTCTACATGAGTGCTTAGTTCACAGCAAGCTGGGATGTAAGCTTACCCCACACACTAAGTGTCCATGTGGAGGCTGCTATGTACTAAAATTTCTGCAGTGTGCTTTGATCTGCTCCTGTTTCAAAGTGGAGTGGATCTAAGCACACTAGAGAACTTTTAGTGCCCAGCAAGCAGCATGGTCCACATAGACACACAGTGCATGGCAGAATAGCATGGGGTAGATTTACACCCCAGTTTGCCTCAAACTACGTGTGCGTGTAGACAAGGCCAAATATTCCGGTTTTGTTTGAGAGCGTCTCTAACGCAAAAACATAACCAAAGCTTTTGCAGCCTCAAAGGTGGACACAGGGACTATTATGGCTTCCATTCTGGATTTATAGGTAATTTTTGCCACTCCTATAGTCCTATTGGTATTGCCCCGAATCCAAGGCTTGGGAAGGGGAAAGGAGGAAGGTTTGTGAGGTCCTTCCAGCAGGTGATATGTACTGTATAGATTGTAATACACTGTTCTTCTCCCTGTCTCATGTCTCTTACTTCTCAAACAATTATGCAGAATGGTAGCCACATGACTGAGAAGTGAGTGGAGAATAATGGGAAATGCAATTTTTCTGTCCACTGCAGAAAAAGCCCGTCAAGACACCACAATCAGAGGTTGAACGGAACAGAAAATGTCACTTACATGAGTCTGGATTTCTGTCATCTTCTCAGGATGCCAATCCTTCTGCCTGCTGCTCTGGAGATTGGAAGAGTGAATGGCTTTTTGTAATGCCAAAAGATCCTGACCATCACTGCCGGGCATCTGCAACATAATAGTAAGCAGGGGATTTCAGTAGGTCCTTAAGAATAGGTGTAGGAATCATCCCCCACTCCTAGTTAATTATACAATGCAGGTGAAGCCCACTACTGCAGCTGAATTGCAATGTCCTCTCAATATTTTCCCCCATATTAAAAGGATAATATTTGTGGCTATCATGCAGATTTGTTACAACCTCAACCCTTAAAAGCATTCCCATGCTGTTAGTTGCTGGAAGAGAGAGCATTTTAAAAAGCCTACAAAAAGACCTGCAGTGCCTTATCCTCATTTCAATAGCATTCCATATTGCAGTTAAGACCATGGGCCAGTTCTGTAAAGCCAAATTTTGTCCTGGATGAAAACAGATCAAAACTGTATTTAATTGGGTATATTGCTGAGTCTTGCTGCTACAAATGCAGGGGGACCCTATTCTCAAGTTCAGCGTATTTGTGTGTCTGTAAAACTTGATGAAGAATATGTAAAGCTTTTTAATATATAGGGGATTTACCTCATACCACAATTCCATGGAATAACAGACAAAAACAAAACCACCAAAATTTGATCTCATTAAAAAAAGGTCACCAGTAACAATTAGAACAAAGAAAAATCCAGCCGCAGCACAAGCTAATAAAAATTGATCTTTCAATGAGCCTGCAGTTACAATAGTTGATTGTTCTCTTATGTCCAAATTTAATCAATCTGCAAACAAAATATAAATACAATTTATAAACCAAATTATTTTAAAGTTTATGTTTACTGGTCAAACAAAAAGGGAAAAGTCACTGTTTTACAGTGTAACTGATTTCAGGAGAATTTGCCTTCTTTAGTCTTAGTCCCAGGCTCTCCCTCTCTCAGCAACTGGATATATTATATTTTGAGTATATCTTCGACTACTCAATTATGAATCCTTTTTATTAGATGTACTCTGATAGGACTGCTGATCGTATTTGAATTCATGGAACTGGTCCAAGATACTTAACTGGCTTAAAGAAAATGTGACCCCATGAAAATATAATACATGCTGCTGTAGTCAGTAAAACAAGTTTACTGGAGCATTTTTCAGTGCTACTGTACTTAAAAATTAATACCATGGGTAGAGTGACTACAGGAAGCTTTTTCAAAGAAGAACTATGCTTTAAATAATTCTTTGAATTAAAAAGAGGAAAGAGGGATTTCTTGATGCTTGGATTCTCCCCGTTGGTTGATTCTATCTGCAATATAAGATATAAAAACTAAATGCATAAATAGGGCTTCAATGACACGATCTGTCCTTGGCATATTCATGCATAAATGGTACTTTTAAATATGAACAATAACTAACAGATCCTATACTTTCTGGACAAGTTCAAATTGACTGCTATTCTGAAGAAAAGGATGCCTACGAAAGGAATCCCAGGTATCACTAAACCTTTGTATATGTAAAGAATGTGCAAATAATAATGAATGTGTGTCTATGTTCAGACTGATCCTTCACAGGATCTACAGAGCCTGATCCAAATCTTATTCCAATCAATAGAAATCAATCATTTTAAGACTCTCATTAACTTCAGTGGACTGTGGTTCAATCCCATAATTGTGGCAATGATATTTTACTAGCAGAAATATTACTAGAGAAGTTTGCATGTTCTGTGAAACTGTATGTAATATTTATTTTCCAGATGTACAATTAATAATAGTAATATGTTTTAACTATTTTAAAAATAAACAAAAGCATTAGTATTTCTAATTTGGCTGAAAAGAGTTTGGGACCTCAGATACATGTTTGAATAAAGCACCTTTAAAAATGGTATTTACAGTTGCATGATTACTGGCTGACATTTTGTTTCTTAATATATGAGAATACAACCAGACGTCATGACACTGGGTGCAAGTAAACAAACAACAATATCCACGGTCAAAAATCACAAATGGGATATACTTCCCTCTCAATGGAAATTTGTAAAATATGTGCAGTATTATTTTGCCTATAAAGGAAAACTTGACAGTATAGTATTTTAGACTGTATAACATTAATTAACAGAAAGACAGATATATTGGTGAAATTCAAGGTTTTTAAAACAGCTCAGCTTCTAGTTTCTAGCTAGAAATTGTATAAATAAAAGGACAAAAGATTCATTAGCTGGCTTAACACCTTTAAAATCTTATGGTTTGAAGATTCACACTATTTGTAACTCAGCAAATTTTGACAAAAACAAATGATCACCATGAAGCGTGCTCAAATATAACTGCCTTTCTTCGAGTACATTGCTTCTTCAGAGCCACACCATGGAGTATGTGCCATAATGCTACAAGATCTGGGTCCATGTGGAAAGCAGCGACTGTTGAGACTGCACACAACCCCTCATGTGGATCAAAATGTTTGATTCTAGGTTATGAAAGGAGCCACGGAGGCTTTAATTATCCTCAGTTCCTTTATGCTACATCAGGAAGGATTCCAAGCAAGAGAGAAAGGAGAGTGGGTGGGAATGGCTCTGCAGAGACACTATCTTTGTGAGAACTCCAGTAATAGGCAATTAACCTTCCTTACTCCTTCAAGAATTGCCTCTGGAAAACCCTACTCTTGGGAGAACAATTATCAGGAACAACTCTCTGCAGGAGAAAGGGTCAGGATTAGGACAGGAGATCTTTGGCAAAATGAAACTTACCAAAAGACACAGAAAGTCCGGTAGTGCCCAGCAGGCCAGAATGCATCCTGAAGCACTGACAGCTCACAGAGGTACTGCTTGCAGACTGATTTCTCAGACTACAATTTGTAGTGCCTCAAATGAGGCTTCAAAGCCCTGATCTGCATTTGGCTGTAATTGGTTTATTCTGAAGTAGACATGTGAATTTATGTACTTGCCAGGGTACATGAGACCTAAGAATCTCAGAAACGACTTGATTTGCCACGAGACTGTATCCCTATGAGCAACGTGTATTTGAATGTCAATGAATTTTTCTTGTGGTACAAAAGCAGCTAACACTGCATTGTTAAGAGTTTCTGCTACAGAAGCCAATCTCTGCATGGAAATGAAGGTAGCCTTCTAGTTTATCCCAACCCATAGCTGCTCAGAGTAGGAAGAAGATAATATGCAGAGAAGAGGAGATTGGGCCTTGAGAAGCTAGTCATCCAGATAGGAGTAAATAGAACATCCTGATGCTTTAGGTGGGCTCTCTCAACTGCCTGGTATTTGGTGAAAATTCAAGGAACTGTATCTAAACCAAACAGGAACACCTCACACTGAGTACTGTCCACACATAACCCGAGATAATCTCTATGAGCAGTCCTGTTAGAGATACAGAAGCAGGAATTGGAAGAAATCCTGGTCTGCTCATATTCTGAGGCCTGGTCTACACTGTAGGGGGAGAGAATCGACCTAATGTACGCAACTTCAGCTATGAGAATAGCGTAGCTGAAGTTGATGTATCTTAGGTTCACTCACCTCATGTCCTCACGGCGCGGGGTCGACTGCTGCCGCTTGCCGCAGTGGAGTACAGGAGTCGACGGCAGAGCGATCGGGGATCAATTTATCGCGTCTACACTAGACACCATAAATCGATCCCCGATAGATCTATCACTACCCGCCGATCCAGCGGGTAGTGTAGACGCACCCTTAGATGATTTCCCATGGCCTTAAACAAACAGAGTGGCACACTGGCCACTGCCTCTTTCAGTTCACTATCAGAACAGATTGAGTACACAGATATAAGGGAGGCAACAATGCCAAGAGGTGAAGGCTACTGATACGGGGACTGATGTAGCCTCAGTGCTTACCTGTCGGATCCAAAGACCCAGTTGGAGTCATTAGGTCCCCAGATCAGGTTTATGGTTCTTATCAGACTCTGGCTCCAAATCTGTGCCACTTCTTATTAAGAATGGAGAACAGCAGAAGTAAGCACTCTGTATAAGACTTGTAGACCCTCATATATTGACTTTTTTGGTGCTCTTAGATCAAAGTGCTTGATTTTTTTGAATGCTTTATGTGCAGTGCCATCTAATGCACACTGTATGAACTCCTGCACAGGTCTTGGTCTGGAAAAGGTGGACTCAGTGTTTATATGCTAGGTTTTCAAGGTCTCTATCATCAACATGAGATAGAGACACTACTTCCTTGACAGGTTGAACCAGAGTAGCGTAGAACCTGTGCAAATTCAGCATCTCTTTAGGAAATACCCTTCTCGCTAACTACCACTTGTATCCAGTGTGCTCATCTGTCATGAACATTTTACTACCACATAATCACACTTTTTAGATCTAGATATTTTACCTGGGTCTGTCATGCAACAGATCAACTTTTAGCTGGGCAACAGAACAGACATGAATATTTTCATACCCATGAAATAGCATGTACAAATAGCTTGGAAACACACATCAGCACAAATCTAACTAGCCTTCATCAATACTAACATTCATTTACAAAAAGGGGGATTAAATACTTTTAATTTTTGTCTTCAAACTACAGCTAACATATAAACTAGATAAACAGATAAAAGAGACAGTGGACTGATACCACAATATAAATTAATCAAATACATGTTTGGAAACCTGCAACTATGATGGTAGGAAAGGAACTGAGGGCATTTGTGGGAGAAGTCCCTTATATAAACTTGAACCATGATCCTAAGAAGTGTATGCTGCACACAGCCCCAAGGTCACTTACTTTCTCCGAGGAGTGCGCTATCAAGAGTAGTGATCTGCTGAGCCAGAGTTCAATGTAGAAATTATGTGGTGCCAGCTGACATATTGCTGCTAAAATCATGGCAGCTTCCCTTTCTCCCACATGATATCATCTAGAACTCTGGCCCATTTTGTGTGATGACAACAACAGGCCTGTTTCTCCAGTCATTCACAGTGTAAACCAGGATGATTCCACTGAAGGCAATAGTGTTAAACGAGCATAAATACTGATGTGCATGAGAGAAAAATCAGACCCAGAGTCTTTGTATTTCGTTAGCCCAGTTCAAAAGATTTATTTATGCATCACTCTGCTGATTTTGTAGCCAAAACACCAGAGAGATAGACAGAGGTTGTGATGAAAAATACTCTGACATAAGATTACTGTAGCTGTGGCTACCAACCAGATTAATCTCCTCTCTCCCAACTTTCCCAAAACACAGAGTAAACTCAGTTCTGTCAGATATACATTTGGAATCCTTGGCTCTGGAAAGGATCTGAGGAGTGTTATGAGAGTAAAGATCTGCTTTAAAAAAGGTGAGATCTCTGCTTCTGTATAGGACCTGCTCTAACTCCCACTGAAGTCAGCAGGAGTCTTTCCATTTCTTTTTGAGGCGTTAGATCAGGCCTATCAGTAACACTGAAGCTGACAGAAGACTGATATGTTGCAAGTTGTGACACTATTAAAGGACAGTTTCTAATCTCAGCTCCCTAGCGTGTATCACAATATATCCACAAAACACTTGCCATTTGTTTTTATTTATAGACTTTTCTATCATGATTGTAGCTCCAGTATCTGATCATTAAAATATTTATTGTCCCCATGTCCCTGTGAGGTAGGGAAATATACTCTCCCAATTCCTAAGAAGGCAAACTGAGGCACAGAGAAATTAGTGACTTGCTTCAGTCAAACTGCAGGTCTCACCAGAGCTTGGAATCAAGCTCAAATCCCAAGTCCGCTGCCTTAGCAGTGAAACCATCCTCCCTCTCAAACCAACATAGCAGAAGATACTTCTAGATACATGATCATACACACCATGCATCTGAGATTAGAATCTGACCCTACCAATTTAATACAAACAAACAGTTTACAAATACTCCAATAATGATACTCTCTCCAAACACCAATGCCTTGAAAGCCAAGTATAGCCATTATGAGTAACATGTTTCTTTCCTCCTTTTTTATTTACTAGACGAAAAAGTGTGCTGTTTTCCATAATCTTTGTTTACTAATAAGTATTCTCATCCCAATCTCCCTAGACTTTTCCATCTTAAAATTTGGCAACATTAAAGTTGTTCTTTATTTGTCAATTTTTTTTTTTTACTTGAAGTCACAAACAAAAAAGTTTGCAGCAAACAACAATTCAATCGCTCTATATTACTGAACTTCTGTTCCCATACATTTTACCAGTCAGTAGTATAGGCTGTTTTGTGAAGCACACTGACCTAATTTTTAACATTTACCCAATTTTAGGGCCTGATCCTAAGTTCAATTACGTAAATAGGAGTCTTTCCAATGGACTTTGGATCCAGATCTTAGTGTACAGTATGTAAGCAGTATCAGATCATTATTCCAATATGGCTTTGCTGCCAGCTGATGATTCTGTCACAGAAACATTTCAGGATCTTAAATGCTGCAGCTAACTAACTAACTAACTACTGATGAGTAGTAAAGCTTGATCTGATGAGTGAGGCAGCCTACATATTTACAGTCCATGCAGACGTGAAGAAAACCTTCTAGGTGTAGTTGGGTGTAGGGCAATCTTATCTGCCTAAGTCTGAAGACAGACATCTTCCAGCATCTGATACTGCCTATAGTTTTGCCAAAACAGCAGCAGAGTGGCTCCCGGCGAATGGGAGCTATGGAGTCGGGGCTCAGGGCAGGGGCAGCGTGTGGAGCCCCTGTGCCTAGGAGCTGGAGGGACATGCCTGCTGTTTCTGGGAGCCATACGGAGCCAGAGCAGGCAGGGAGCCTGCCTTAGCCCTGCTGTGCTGCCAACTGGACTTTTAGCGGCCCAGTCAGCGATGCTGACCAGAGCTACCAGGGTCCCTTTTCGACCAGGCATTCCAGTTGAAAACCAGACCCTGGCAACCCGACCTGAAATGTAATAGAATTCCAGGGGTCCTGGATGCAAGCAAATAAATGTAGAAAGTATAGCTCCTTAGCAAGTAAACATCTGAATAGGCAAATAGGTAAATCCTGAACAGGAAAAGAAGACTACTTCCACAAGTTAAAAAGCTAACAGATGTACACAGGTATACCCACACATAATATAACAATACAGCAATGGTCTAGCTCATTTTATGGTGGGAGCTCCAAAACAATGGAAAATATACACTATTTTAGAAACTACTGGGTATACTTACAGTTTGAGATTTCTTCTTTTTCTTTTTTATTGCCCTGAAAAAACCTTGTTTCTCCTTCTCCTTGAGTTGCTCCGACTGACTGTTAACATTTTCAGGACTTTTCCTAAACATGAAAAAAATATATTGTCAGAGAAAAATCTTTGGATGTTATGTCATCATAGATCATCTTTGGATTTCAGGTTAAAGAATGCAGATATTTTTAAACCAAAGATATTAAAAATATTTTATTACTTTATGGCACAAGGATTAACATAAAACTAATAGATAAAACATTCTTAATTAAATGGAAAGCTAAGGACACATTGTTAGGTTAAAATGGTTAACTAAAAACATCCAAGGAGGTACTCTGGGGTACTTTAGTTTGTCTAATTTTTCACTTGGGATTTTATATTCAAACCAAAAACATCACAGAGAAGATATTACAAAAAAAAAAAGTAAAATCTGAGCAAATATACAAACAACTATATCAGATAAAATCAGTCCTAATTCACCCATCACTTGTTTGAGGGTCACAAGAGCTGTAACGATCAGGAGACTGAAACAAAAGATTGTCTTCATAAATTCTTGAGCTTTGCTGACATGGCTCCAAATTTATCATCGCGGAAGCTATGGAGATCCATTGTTGTTCACTTCTACAGCTCCTCTTAAACCTTTCTTATGGATGGGTCTCTCTCTGGATCATGGGACACTGCTGGCAAGTGAAGACTGCAATAACTCCAAATTTCTGTGGCTAGGACTGAATTTTAAATTTCACGCTCCCAAAAACTCTGATCCAGAGCTGATCAACAACAGATTACTTTAAATGTAAGGAAAACAACTACAAATTTTATTTTTCATATGGATGAAAAGGCTAGGACATATCCCATGCTCAAAGTATGTTCATTATATCAGAAGTTAAACTCAATTTCTGGACATTATATATTTACTATATAAAAGCAAAGTCAGATGGGAATCCAAATACAAATGTATGAGGTGTCTAAAGGCTGTCACAAATTGAATTTGCTGAATAAGATTTTTTCTTTTTGTTGGGAGGAGGTGGGATCAGTTTGTGATGTGTAGGAAGAAAGGAGAAGTGGACATTTGCATAATTTGTGATTCTAGACCAAACATGTACACTAAACCCCCCTCTCTAGAATGCTCCTTCTAGATTTCAGCAATATGCTTTTCATTAGAAAATTACAAAGCTATAGTTAGCTTCCATGAAAAGTCATTAGTATAGTATTTAATGACTAGATTCTTATACAAATTTAAAATACATCAAATTACTAGGGATTCCCAATTCCATCCAGCCTTTTGCATTTGGTAATACAGCAAAACTGCAGAAAGGCTGTCTTCTAACTATTCACCCATTTAATGCAGCCTGGAAGAAATCCAAGAGTAAACTACTGTCATAAATATAAAGGGAAGAGGTTAAGAAGCTCTGATACAGTACTATAAAATCCTCTTACCTGTAAAGGGTTAAGAAGCTCAAGTAACCTGGTTGGCACCTGACCAAAATGACCAATAAGGGGACAAGATATTTTCAAATGTAGGGCCGGGGGAGGGAGGGGAGTGGGGGTAGAGAAAGGCTTTGTCTGTCTGTGTGATACCTCTGCCTGGGGATAGATCAAGAAAGCAAGCAATCCAACTCCTATAGAGTTAGTAAGTAATCTAGGTAGAAAATGCGTTAGATTTTCCTTTTGTTTTTGGCTTGTGAAAGTCTCTGTGCTGGAGGAAATGTGTATTCCTGTTTTGTGTCTTTTTGTAACTTAAGGTTTTGCCTAGAGGGATTCTCTATGTTTTGAATCTGACTGCCTGTGAGATTATCTTCCATTCTAATTTCACAGCCGTGCTTCTTTTACCTTTTTTCTTTCTAATAAAGTGCTGTTTCTTTTAAGAGTCTGACTGATTTCTCTATGATCCTAAGACCCAGGGGTTTGGGTCTGTGATCACTTTGTAACCAATTGGTTAGGATATTATTCTCAAGCCTCCTCAGGAAAGGGGGTGTAAGGCTTGGGGGAATAGGAACTCCAAGTGGTCCTTTCCCTGATTCTTTGTTAAACCACTTGGTGGTGGCAGCATACCCTCCAAAGGTAAAAAGTTTGTGCCTTGGGGAAGTTTTACCCTAAGCTGGTAGAAATAAGCTTAAGGGGTCTTTCATGCGGGTCCCCACATCTGTACCCTAGAGTTCAGAGTGGGGAGGGAACCCTGACAACTACTGACAGCTTTACGGATGCCTTCCATCACAGAGGTAACGTAACACGGACAACACACACAGCTATTGACACAAAAGTATGTGGTCTGAAATAGTTCCATCTCCCCTAACTTGTAGGCCAAATCCTTAAAAGTACAGAGTCCATGGACTGAGCAAGTTGCGCTGAGGAATCCTCGGCCTCACCCTGTAGTATGCAGTGTGCACCTACTACCATTAGAGAGCTGGGGTGTGAGAAAACAGGACAGTTTGCTGCCTGCCATTCCTCAAAACATGGGATTTAAACGACAAAACTGACCCAATGTAAATTGCAATCCCAGTGACCAGGTCTATACCACTCCACTGGCTCATATACAAACCCTTCTGTGTTGCCACAGAGGTTGGCCCTATAACACACTGGGTAAAGCAGAATTTCCTGGCATGGCTTTTCTGCCTCCAAGTCCCATGTAAAGAAGAGTCACTGTCTATTTGGTTTTGATTTTGAAGATGCGATCATCTTAAACACTTTTGGCACCATTTTTTCAAGGTAATGATATATTCAGATGCTCTATGTTCTGGCTCCCATCCTTGATTCACTGCATCCAGGTCAGAAAATGTCTGCCTGTAGCAGCAGAGAAGACTGGAGGGAGGTGGAGCTCTATTCTTCACTTCCTTCTCTTCTATAAAGAGTAGGAAAGTGATGGACAAACAGACAGGTTGGTACCTGCCCTCTCACTCCCCAATCCCTGCTTGCTCAAGGGGCCAATGGAGTGGCTTTGCATGAATTAGACTGGTGCTCAGCTCCTGAAACTCATATTGTTTATGCTGTTGTCTGACAAGCTTTGGCCTTGAACAATGGTTGATACAAAAAACACATGCTCGTTATATGATATGAGTAAAATAAGGACGTACAAAGAGATAGCATTAAAGCAGAAAGTCTCAAATCAAAGACTTTGCACGGATTAAAAAAAATAGAACATTTTGATTGATGAGATGAACACCAGGACATTTCAAGGATCCAAAAGAAGTTATTGAGACATTAGTCAATATAAGAAAAAACAGGATTAGCCAGGTAAAAGTGGGATGGATAGTCATTCAGTGTTACCAACGCTTCCAAGTTTATGACAAGCCTTGTGATATTTGGTGTTTTTTCTTAAAACCCCAGCTCCTGGAAGTAAGCAGTTACGCGAGAATCACAGCCTTTTTTTTTTTTTTTTTTTTTTTTTTAAAGTAATCTTCTAGCCCTTATGGTTGCAGAGAAAAACCTGATCACGTGACCAGAGTGCACCCTAACAGCTCAGAAACCAGAAGGCAAATAAAAACAACCCAATTCAAAAAAATAAAAAAAGCAACAAGCCTCATAAATTTTAAGCCTGTCTCATGATTTTTGAATGCTTAGGTTTGGCAATACTGGTCATCTTGTGTGTTTTGGCTTCACTGAAGAGATGGATGTGGGGACAAAAATTTAAAGTAAACAGTAGAGTAAACACTGAGCTGGAGTGGATGTGATGCAGCAAGCATGCATGTACAAACAGGCCAGCATCCAGCTTTCACAGTAGGCTGGGGTCCTAGCTAATGTGCTCAGTAGTAGTTCACAGCTCCAGAGACATTGCTGCATGCATACTGACGGTACGTCTCCAAACAGACGGTACTTCTACACAGCATTTTAGAAACCACACTAGCGAGTCTCAGAGCCCGGGTCTACAGATTTGAGCTCAAGGGACTTGTGCTACGGTGTTAACAGCAATTTAGACGTTGTGGCTTGGGCTGGAGTTCGGGCTCGGAAACCCACCCCCCTCCCTGGGCTTCAAACCTTGAGCTCCAGCCCAAACCTCTACACAGCTGTTATCAGTGCCATAGCATCAGCCCCACGAGCCTGAGCTTGCAGACCTGAGCTCTGAGACTCGCTGCCACGGTTTCACAGCACAGCGTTGACATACGCACCGTCTCTCACATGTCTGAGAGTTCGATTTTGTCCTAATCAAAAACATTTTTAAAATCTGTGTGAAGGTTTCTTTCAAAAGTGTTTAGCGCACATGGCCAGTAATGAATTCTCAAAGCTAAATACTGACTTTTAGGTTAACTTTTTAAAAAAATAAAAGAATAATAGTTATTGAGTTACTGTAAATGAAGGCAAGACATCATCTGAAACTAACAAACTATTTTCAATACCAGTTCTCTTAAGAGCAGGATTTTTTACTTTTTTAAATTAATGCCCTTGTCCCCCAAGATCTAAGGCAAAGATTTTGCACATGGGGTAAAAACATAGCAAATGTTTACTGCCAAGTTAAAATCACTTGAAAAAGGGGCTTCCTAGTAAAAAAAAAAAAAAAAAAAGACACACAGTCTTATCCGTACTGGTACCACCAGGTGTCACTATAAGAAATACATGAAATGCAACAAGACGACGACAGTGCATGGCCTCAATAAGTAAATCATTTATTATGAAAACAGAAATTGCATCATTTTGTGCAATTAACTGTTAAACTTTTAAAAGTGGCTGGATCAGAATTCCCTGTACTGGTATCGTGTATGCTTCACTAGCTTTATTTCCAAGACAGAATCCCAGTGCCTTCAGGATTTTGGAAAGCCATTGTAAATAATATAAAGGGTCCTTTTCCTCTCTCCTCAGGTGCACTTCTGGCTTCCTCTTTCCCATTATAATGGGCAGTGTAATAGGGCATGACAACATTCCAAAAGATTAGAGTTCAAAGATCAGTATTTACCCGAATTTAAATATGTTAATTGTGCACTATTGATAATGCACAAGGAAAAGACTAGCAAACAAAACCATGAATGACTGAGGAAGATGAAGGCATGAAATATTGACAATTAGGATGAGAAGTGAGGACTGTATGCACAAGTGTGAGGGCTCAGACACCAGGGAGTAGATGAAAAGAAAAAAGGCAAATACAGTAGGTGAAAATGGGGCTTACTTGATGCATATGAAAGATTTATGCAGGAAATATGAAAGAGAAATATATATATATATATTATCAGGTGATGTGAACAAGATCAAGCTATGCAGAGTTGATAAAGAGCCAGATCTTCAGCTCAAGTAAATGAGTGTAGCTCCACTGAAATTATAAATCTGCAGCTCCTTGCAATATTCTAGTCAAATTCCAGAAGTGTAAAGAAACTCTGGTCTTAAAAACTCATGGTAGATGTCTATAAGCCTATGACACTCTTCAAATGTCAAGTTGGTAAAACTTCAGCCCACAGCTATGAATTCTTCGAAGTGACGGTAAGAAAAGTACATATTCATTTTTGCAGAAAGGTCGCATGCAATAAAGAAGATGTGACCAGCCATTTGTCATCAGGGCACAGAAAAACATTCACTCCTGCATAAGGGATCTCACTAACTGAAGTTCCCCACAAGCCCCCAGATGTCTAATATGTGGCCATTTCAGAGATTTCCAACACACCGTTGCATAATTCAACACAAATTATAGCCTGTAGTGAAGAGAGCTGTAGTAGTAGTACGGATAATTCAGGTCAAGACTGGGGTACATTGGTAGAGCTATGCAGGTAATCTCACAGTGCAGGCAGGTAATATTTATCTGGCTCAAGGCCAAGCTATTACTGTCATTTGCATTAGTTCCATGAGAATTAAGAGAAAGAGGGCAAAATATCTACTCTCACAAGTGGAGAAGGAAACGGAAAAACCCAAGAATTTAGAGGAATATAAAGTCAGTCTAATAAACAGAAAAGTTCCCGATAGGATGAAAAACATGTTTTTGTTTAAACCAGGTTACCTAAGTGCAGAGATAATTTAAGTCATTTAAAAGTAAATCCTAATGACAATAGACAAGTTCAGCAGTATAATGTCTTTAATTTTAAAGATGCAGGACAGTGAAGCTAGGGTGGACAAATGCATACATGGACAAGGGAACATCTGTGGCAGTTCAGCCTAAAAATTCACTAAATCTTTGACATCAGAAAGAGGTAACAAAGAGCAATAAGATGAGTGAGAAGCAATATCTTAGAGTGGTAGGAAGTTCAGGAGGACTACACATTCATTCATAACTTGAGATGAGTTTTTACATAATAGTTATGTATGCCATTAGAACATTAAATATTTAGTTCATCATAAAATGATGTAATCAGAGTGATGTTCCATTAAAATAGAGTTATTAACATTTTTACATGCAATTACAGAATTTCCCCCACAAAAAGATATAAAGTAGAGAAACACAGACTCTACATTAGTGAAGAATGTGATTAAGTTGCACTTACAGCAGAGAACAATTTTGCAATATCATTAAACCATTGCTAGGACTTCTCACACAGAACCACGTGTGCCAGTACTTTGGAGTTCATCCATTACATAACACTACATTTTCCTTTGTAGCCACTGTATAGTTAATACAATTAAGGATCTTACTAAAATCTTGCAAAAGATGTAATGGAGTTTGAAGGCCAGTTAGCTCACTAGTGAGAACCAACACCATTTTTAATCATGTAAAGATAAGTCACAATCCTTTCTAAGAGTAATACTTATTTATATTTGATGTAAATTATTGTATTTGTACAAAACGGTAGAATGACAAGATTTTAAGGGCTAAATAATTGTCAATGATCAAATTATGTTTTTTCCTTTTATTTCAGGGCTGTTAAGTTATTGGTGCAATTACACAGGAATTAATCCCTCTGTTATATGATGGAGTTAGATTATGTTTATTAGTAGGAATACAGAAATCTGGCACATAAAATACCTAAGAAAGGTAACTGAGTATACAATTTTCCTCTAAAAGTTTCTCTAATCTTTTAAAAACAACGTACAGCGCTAACACAGAAGGTTTGTCCTGTCCTCTCAATAGCAAGGATCCATTTCTTTCTGCAGTGTTAGCTACTGTAGTTCTGTGGTGTATGAGCAATCACCACATGTAGAACCATGACTATCTTCTTCATAAATACAGTCCTACATTATACATGAAGACATGCATTTTGGACTTTTCCATTCGTCTGCCACTTGCTGACTCTGGAATCCACAAATGGGGCTAATGGCCTTGTACGCCACATTACACACACACACTCCTTCTTATCTTTAATCACAGACGACATATGTTGGATAATGGAAAATTCAGAGAAAAATACACAAATATATTAACATTTATATATTTTTTTTAAAATGTGTTTGCTGGAATGACTTCACGAGATGCTTCCTGAGGATCCAAAAGGGGCAGGAATCATGCAGGATTATTTCAGCGTGGGCAAAGAGAACATGCAAGGGACGCCTGCATGCCAGAACCACAACTACAGGCAGCAAGGGGATCATAGTAACGACTCCTTTTCAGAGAAGTCTGACTGAGGCCGCTCTTCAGCGGTCTCGCTTGCCATATTACCCTGTGTACGTCTGTGTAAACAACAACTCACCACGGGTCAAAGGTAGTTTGTCTTTTTGAGTGGTTGGTCACGGTGCTGCTGTCTGCTGGCAGTGCACTGCCTCTGTTTGACACACTGGTTTCAAGGAATGTACCCTCTGGACGTGGAGATGGCACTGCAAGAAATACCAATAAGCAGAACTCATCAGAACAGCTCGCTGGCTCCAATGACCTTCAAATAGGTCTCTAGATGGCTACTGAAGACCGATGTATATAAATGTGCTTCATTTAAAGAATGGATTTTGTCCTTTAGTAAATCAAAGAACAGATTTGAATCTAGGTCTCTAGAGATGAAAGGCTAGTATACCGTTGCAATGTACCACCCGGTCTTTAATAATTAAGATTTTGTATTATAGAACACTCCCATCAGTTAAAATGGACACGATACCATATGCATGTACAGACTGGGAAAGAAAGTTTTCTGAACACAAAGACAGTTCATTAAATATGTCCTTGTGTGTTGTATATTGCTAAATGTGATCAGATACCTTGGTGATTAGAATGGTATATAAACCCTGATAAACTCCTTAATTTCATTGAGTTTATTTTTCCCCCAATCCCCACATAAGCAAATTGTCTTGTGCTCTGCAAAGTATTATACTATGTATGCCTTGTGAATCAGCAAAAGTTAGTATTTGCAAAAAATACTTTGTAGATATGCACTGTAGTAAAAGGGATAAACCAGAAGGAATCTACAGACTTAGTACTAGCTTGGTGTTTTTTTTTTCCAGTCACTCTTTTACTTATTCTTGCATAGCTCAGAATATCTTTCTTAGTGCTATGAGTCCGCTGTATGTTAAAACATTGGTTAATTGTGTAAGGCACATTGCAAAATTACCTCTGTAAAAGCTGCCAACTCTTCTGGGAATAGGGTCATTATACAGAAGTCTATTTTCTTTACTAGAGGCTCCATCCTCTGGGTGTGGATCATGATACGTTCCACCCTAAGCCAAAGAACAAACATCTGTTAAAAACAAAGGATGACACTTGTACTATTCTTCCATGACGACATGTCACAGCATAAAATCCAGCCACAGTTTATCTTTTGTTTTGTGAACCGCTACTATAATGAAACCCAACACTATGCAACCAATTACTATTGGATTTTGTTTATAAAAAGACAAAGCTGGCATTAAAAAAAATATTTGCCCCAAAGGCATAATATTATGGATTTGAAAGTGACTCAGACCTCAGACTTTTGCCGTGAATGAAATGAAGTTGTAATATCTCTGGAAGAATCTTTAACTGCAGGTCTTGTTAGATTCATCTCTGGTGGGATCTGGTCACTCTGTCGAAAGCAAATTAAAAGAAGCAAATAGGAAAAGCATGTGATTTATGATATGCGCATTATAATAACATTAGCACTTATTATATTATGGTAGTGCCTAGAGGCCCCATTGTGCTATGCACTGTACATAAAAACAATAAGCAACAGTTCCTGCCCCAAAGAGCTTACAATCTAAATAAACATGATAAAAAGTGGAAGAAAGTACTGTTATTTCTGTTCTATAGATAGGGAAATGAGATAAAGAGAACCTGATTCAGGAAAACATTTTAAAATCCAGGTCTATTTAGGAAAGTCCTTATGAGTGTACTTTGACTTCATTGGGACTTAACCACATGACTAAAGTTAATCAGGTGCTTGCAGGGCTTTCTAGAATAACATTTTAAGTGACATTTGTAAGTGACTTGCCTATGATCACACAAGAAATCTGTGATGGAGTCAGGAACTGAACCCAGATTTCTCAAGTCCCAGTCCAGTGCTTTAATTAACCATAAAGCCACCAAAAGGCATGTCTGACTAGGGATGGGTCAGTTTCTTATAGTTAGTTTTGAATTCATTGATCATTGTGGGCTCTAGAGAGCAACTAAAACATCCCTGCATTTTGCTTAGAAGAGGCATTGTGCAGAGTCCTGGATACCAGTTTAAAGTCTTAAATTGTCGAAAGCAGGACATAAAAAGTAACAAAAGTTTTGCTCAATCTGTCACATAAAACTGTTTATAAAATAAGCAAAAATTGCAAACCCAGATTGGCACACACTAGATGTGTTTAAACTGGAAGAAATGCTTAGGGATTTTCAAGGCTTTTGGTGTGATTACAAATCTGGAGAGGAATACAGGCAATCACCAAACAGGCGTGTTGACTGGTTGATTTTGATAGAGCAAGGCTGCCACCCCACTCCGTACATTGCTTTTCTTGAGGCTATGTGACAACTTGCTGGGAAGGAGGAGTGAGCAGATGACTACTGGTGTTGCATGTTAAGCAGCCTCACAGTAATGGAGGTCAGCCACCAGGAATGGATTAAGGCAGAGGCACTAGAGGCTCATGCCTAGGGTCCCAGGTTCTGGAGTTACGTGATTACACCAGAATCTTAGTTTTCATTTAAAAAAAAAAAGAAGTCTCTGGCTGTTATGGTTGTGAAGAACATCTGATAACATGACCCAAGTGTAACCAATGGAGCAATGTTTGCCTGACAGCCTGAAATAATAGCTGTCAGACGGTGAACTAATGAATGTATCTCAGTGGAGTTATTAACTCTAAGATCTGCTGCTGTGGGTGGCAGGGGTGTGTGTGTGAGGAGCTGCCACGAAACCTTCAGTAGAGGATTGTATGTGTATCAGGAGAGAAAAGTGCAGAGGGCTCTGCTCATTCACCCAAATACCTCAGCAACCAAGCTGTAAGTACTGGGAGGGCGGGGCATCCTGCTGCCACCCTGCTTCTCCACAGGAGAAAAGGGGCCTCATGCTGCCATTCCTGGTGGGGGAGAAGGAAGCTCCATGCTGCTGCCCCAGTTTCTCCAAGCACAGAAAGAGACATTCGTGGAGTGGGGCCACAGGGACAGAGCCATAGGGGAACCCTGTGTCATGATGTGCCTATGGCCCCCAATTGCCAGAATCTGCTTGGACCCAGAAATTTACCACCAATTATGTCCTGATTTGGAAAGATGTTCTAGCCAGACCCTGTGAGAAGAGATAACCAGGTGATACCCCTACTGCCAGTGGGTTGGTTAGATCCTTAGCAATATTTAGGATGTGAATTTAAGGTTCCTGCTATTGACTCCCCCCAGGTTACCAAATTTCCTTCCCGACCTCATTTTCCTCTTGCCCATTTCCTTCTATCCTGCCATCTATCTAATAAAATCTGGTTTAGTAAGCCCAGGTAAGTATATTCTGCAACACTGCTGTTACAAGAAAGGCAAGCTAAAAACATGCCTTAAACTACAGCCTGATTCTGCTAAAAGTTTGCAAGGTGCTAAAATGCCTGATAAGGTTGCTTCTTGTTTGATGTACCCGTGATTTTTCAGCAGTTAAACTGCAAGTGAGAGAAACAGAAGATGTCATTTATCTTTCCTATTCTTTTTCTCTCTCGTGTTCATCTTTTAAAACAAAACACAAAATAAAAACAAATACCCATCCAAAAAGTGGACTTAAACTACAACCCAAAAGCTACTATCTAAAATCTGACTTTTTTTCTCCCACCAAAGGACTTAGTGACATCTAAAAGACAGCCAAGCAAGGTATTTTCCCTTTAAACAGACCTTGTACAGCTAACAGGAAGAGGAAAGGAAATTGCTAAAAGGAAATTCAGAAAACAGAAAGAGAGAGAGAGAGAAAGAGAGAGAGAGAGGGTGGGGAAAAGAAAAATCTGAACATTTGATAAAGTATATAAGACAAATCTGTGCTCAACTCAGCTTTTGAGCAAAGAGCGTTGGGGAGCAGTTCTTTTAATACAGAGCACAGGCTTTCCTTTAACGAAAATACAGTTGACCTGACCACCCCAATCCACCCAATCCCCCACCCTGAAGTTTTGGAAAAAATTACTTTATACAATCAAAAAATGTTTATGAATTCTAACTAGTATTGTCAACCCTGTGAAAACAAACAATAGTTCAAGAGATCTGAGAATTTACAAACTTCCTGACATTCACTATCCTTGTTCCTTATGACTGAATTTTCTGACCATAATAGTTTACAAATCCATTTTAACTTTATCTTGATATTGTACCTCAATATAAGGGGAGGAGCAGGAGAGAGCATAAAAGGTATTTAAATCTTACTTTGGATTAATATGTTCAAACCTAGGCTCCTAAATCCATATTTAAGCATGTAAGTAAAAATTGCCAGATTTTCAGAAGGTAATGGGCACCATTAAGTTCTATTAGCATCAGGGAGATTTATGAGGGCTCAGCAACTCAGAAAAATGAAGCCACTTTTATTCCTTTACACCTTTACTTTGCCTAAATATGAATTTAGAAACCTTACTTGAGATATTCAGGTTTGAAAATGTTCGCCTTAAGAGACAAAAGCATACCAAATGAATTAGAAACTGCCAAGCCAGACAGACATTCCTAACCAAGCCAAAATGAATCAATGCAATAGAGATGGAAGGCATAACATTTTTCCTAACTAAAATATGCATTTGTCAACTGGTTGTCAAAAGACAAAAATGATTTGATAATTACACTCAGTGTCTCCACACAATGTGAAATACCATTAAAATTACTTATTGAATTAACATTCACTGCAATAAGACTATCTGTAACAGATACTGCTAAATCACAGAATAAAAATATAAGCTAGCATCAGGAAGTACCCTGTCACTGAATTGTGGAAACAATTGCTCTGTTTCAGTAACCATTATACTGACTGCGTGATCATGACTAAAACCAGCTGAACTGAAATGCAAGCTGGAAAATGAGCACTCACGGGGGAAATAAAACCTAACTTTGCAAAGCATCTACTGCAGCACCATTTTAAATGTTACTTTTCTTTTAAAATAGTTCACAGCTGTCATGCCTGCCGACATCCATGGAACAGAAGGGCTTCTCCTACTGCAATCATGTCTGAGATGATGTAGTAAGTATACAAAAACTTGTATTAATATGATTTCTAGAAAGAGGGTTGTATTACTTTAAGAATTGGTGCATCGGCAAATATTATTTCTCTCTCAGAGAGATCCAACACACCCAGGAACAGAGAAACATTCAATTTATAGACAATTAAGAATGCCTAATTGATGGCTCCTTCCTTATCAAGCAAAGAGTGAAAGATACAGAAAGACATAGCATGGCTGGGAAGCATCCTGGCATGGAGGGACAAGCATCAGGTGGTTCCAAGCTTGGCCAATGTCTTGCTGGGTGGCATTAGGGAAATCACGTCACCTTTCTGTTTCACATTCCACATCTGTAAACCGGGAATCCTACATCTTCCCTATGTCCCTGCCTGAAAAGTGGGCTGGGAGGACTAATAAGTCACTGTTTGTGAAGTGCTCAGAACATGTGAAGTGCTCAATAAATTTCAACTATTATTAGATACTGTGTAATGGGGAATCAAGCACAGCTTGGAATAACCAGGCAACCAAATACATCTCAAATAGCTGGATATGCATGATTACATGGTACAGAATTTTAAAAATAGCTATACCCCAGATATCAATTAAACTTTATGCTGTCCCCTCAGCTGACAGAATTCAGCAGATGGCTAAGGATGGCAATGGTTAAACAGGAATTAAAGGGCAATTTCATTAAATATTGGAATTGACAGAGATGCATAAAAAAGTTTGTCTAATCTCATGCCATCCTTGAATATATTCCTAAACCTTTCTATTATAAATATTTCATAGATTCACATATTTTACACTGAGAAGGGAACACCATGATCTAGTCTGATCTTCTGCATAACACAAGCCAAAGAACCTCCCCCAATAATTTATGCATCAAGCCCATAACTTTTGTCTGAGCTCCAGCATATCTTATATCCAGTCTTGATTTAAAGACTTCAAGTGACAGAGAATCCACCATATCCTTAGGTTATTTGTTCCAATGGTTAGTTACCCTCACTATTTAAAAAGTTTGAACCTCGTTTCTAGTCTGAATTTGTCTAGCTTCAGCTCCTAACAACTGAATCTTTTTAGGCCTTTTCTATTGGCCTGGAGATCTCTACCCCCATGTAGGTTCTTGTAGACCATGATAAAGTCACCTCTTAACCTTCTCTTGGATAAACTAAATACATTGAGCTTGTTTAGTGTCTCACTATAAGGCATATTTTCTAGACCTTGAATCATTCTTGTAGCTCTTTTCGGAACCCTTTCAAATTTGTCAACAAATCGCAAACCATTTTTAAATTTCCTTAGAATTCACCATGCTGCTTATATTTGCAGGTACTTATGTAAAATGCTCATTGTATGTAAGTACTTCTCTTTGCACCATATTGCTGTCCAACTTTGCAAAAATCTCCAAGAACAGTATCAAGTTTAAAAAAAAAGAAAATAAAGATTTTGGGACACATTTTGTACCGATTTACAACCATGTGTACTTTCAATGAAGTCAATAGGACTGAATAAAGAATCAAATCAGCACAGAATCTGGCCCATTCTTTGGAGAAGATCTATAATACACAAACTAAGGCTAGACTACAGTCTCCACAGAGAGATACCATATCTGTGCAGTGCATAACCAAAATAAACTCAGTTCACATTGACCAGAAAGGGGCAGTGTAAAAGCTGAGTGAGAGGAGATGGTTCTGCATAGACTATGTAAATTATCAATCTCGACAGGTGGGTTTGAGACACATACAGGGATCACCATTGAGGAGTTACCATTTATTAACAATTTCCACACTACAGTCTCTCACATACCCCAGTTATTTATTATATTAGGCATACATCAACACTGCAATTGGGAAGTCTGAAAGACTGCACGGGCGATGGCCACTCAAGTATGTATGCAGGGTCTTTGGCAGGCAGGGCTAGCTCATGGAGCCATCTGTGCCTGCTGTGGCTTCAAAGCTAGCTCAGGTAGGTCTACACGGGCTGCAATCACACCTCACAACTGCAGTGTAGATATACCCTTAGTGTAGAGAAATACTGCAGTATCTCAGATACCATACTGTCACAACTGTTAGCAAATGCTGACTTTTTAACAGTGACCACTGTATCAAACTCATGCTGCAGGTTAAGCGACAGAAAATCCCATTTCAGAAATGTTTAAGATTTGTATTTACAGCAGTAAGGCAGGCTACAAAATCCAAATATAGAAAGTTAAGAAAAATAATCTAGTAAAAATTACATCAGTTAGAATAAACACTGGTTCAGTAACCACTTATCAAATCACATGATTTTACACATCTTGACTGTTCTCACATTTTCAGTATTTTGCTAGACGTGACTGTATGCTTCATTGTGGCCCAAATTTTTAAAAGTGCCCTCTTATTTTGAATGGTGGATACCTCAGCACCTCCGAAAATCCAACCTCTCTTCTTTTGAAGTAAAAAAAAAAAAACGGAAAAAGCATACAAAATTAGAGGCCACTTTTGACCATCTGAGCCTACATGCATGCAAGAAATACAGAGAAAGAAAACAACCTTCTTCAATACGCAACATTTCAAACTAACCCTATTAGTATCTTCTGTACAGTCTTCCCGTGAAGAGCCAACAGATCGTGTGAGTGACCTATGCTGCACCTGTGGAGATAACAGTTGCAGGCTGTTTGCTCTGGCTGCCATCCCCTGCCCTACGCTTAAGCCACCCTCTGAGCCCTTGGACCTCACTCTGTCTCGGCTCACATACATGGAATGTCTATGAGGGCGCTGCTGTGAGGAAAAGGGACTTGTGTAACCTAGACCATATGAAAACGATTCATGTGGGGCAGATAATGAATGTGAATGGCTTCCATCTATGTGATCTGGCAATTTCAACTCTTCCATGGTTTTGGAATGTCTCGTTGGCGGTCTTCGGGAATCCAGGGTACCATCGCTTCGGTTAGTCCTTCCCGAAGGACTGAGTAAAGTTCTATTGTCGCTGTGGCGAGGAGGAGTAGGACTGGTAGGAGAATTCAGGTCCAAGCAGCTTGATGGAAAATACCTACTGCTGTTTGGTTCCGCAATTTGAGCCCTGGCCTCAGAAAGATTACCCACAGATTTTGAATCTGTTAGAACCCCATGAGTCTTTGACTTTGTCCGATAGGAGGGACTCTTTGAAGACTGGGGAATAGTATCAATATAGCTGTGGCGAGTATGTTTCTCACTTGGCTGCAGCGTGCCAGTTTTGCTTTGAGAAGTTTCCATAAATGAGTGCCGGTTCTGCTGAGATCTGGTGTTTGACTTCAGGTATTTTGTACCTGGACCATCAGAAGCTTTTGGGTCCAAATTAAAATCGAACTCTGTTTTTGCCTTTGATTCCTTTGGACTGAGAAGATGTGGTATGTTGTTATTGGCTAGATCCTTGTTGCCAGATCCAGGTAGGTTGCTTGTTTTTTTTGTATGCATTGGACTATGTGCAGCTGCAGGAAGATTTCCATTTAGAAAGCTTTCATTTGCTGGAAGAACCTCTTCTCCTCTTTGCAGTCCAGCCCCTAGAGTCTGCATATCTTTGCTATTCGATCTGTGATGTGACTGCACAGCAGAGCTTTTGCTGGCTTGATTTCTACATTAAAAAGCATATGAACAAGGATTAACATGGTACCATACATACTAATCACTCTCAACTTCAATAAAATACCCTAATTTCTAAATGGAGTACTCAGTTCAAAACTGAGAGATAATTTAACTGTGGTGATTTAAATACTGCAAATTAGGCACCTGGAATTCCGCCATCCCAAATACCTAGAACAAATAAATTTGCAAGTGTTAGCTGGTAAGAAACAACAATGTATTATTAACAACGTCTGATAGCCGAATTTTTGCTTCTAATTTGTACCATTAGTTAATGACAATACATTTTTAAACATAACTTATACATTCCAACAGCAGCTTTGAATCCTTTCAATATCTACAGCACTAATATATGTAAACTGGGGGGGGGTGCGCGGGAGAAAGGGGCAGGAGATGAATAGCTATGTTCTGGTGAAACAGTTCTTGAGTACATCTTATATATGAGATGTAACAGTTATTGAAATGTGCAAGGTGAAGTGCCAAATCTGTGCTGTCAAACAATGGATAGATTGAAAAGGTGATACAATTTTTATGCAAATAATTGTAACTGGTTATTTCTATCCTTTTTATGCTTAGAATTTTATGGTAATGCTTTCATTATCTAGTTATGTATTTTGCATAGGGTCATAATAATTACTTCAGTAACCTTAAACTAACTTTTTTTAAAATATAAGAAATAGAAGGAGTCCTGAAAGCTTTAATCAGGTTGACATGGGAAATTTTATGCACTGGGCACAAAGTTTTTTATAGGGCTAGATCTCTCTCTTCCACATCATGACTTCAAAGGTGCACAAGAGGAGCAGAACAGGAGAAGAGGAGATCTCCTAGGCACCTATAAGAACAACAGAGTTTCTCTCCTGCACATCTCAGATGGTTACAGAAGATGAACTTTGCTGTCCCAGATCTCAAAGTGAAGAATACAGGTGCTCAATTTCAGTGGATCGTATGAGATGTGCAAGAGAAAAGGCCTGTGACTGCAGATGGTCTAAGATCTAGAGGAGATCAATCACTGCTCTGTGTACCTTTGGAAGGGTGCCACTAGGGAAGATGCCTATCCTCTAGAACTCCTAGTGTCAATCACAACAAAGGACCCTGCTTTTGACTGGAGCTCCCTCATCCATCTGTCCCATCTGTCTAAAGGTATGAAATATAAAATGCTATGCATATATTCTTACACATTGGCATATGATGTCTATTTTTATCTAATATCTTCCACAACAGAGTTAGAAGCATTTATGGAATTAAATGCTTATAATGCGGTTTATTTTTTTAATCTCTTTCACTTACAAATAAATTACATTTACATGATCAAACTTTTAAGAGAGAAGGACTGATCAATATCACATATTATAGGGCTATTTAAAAAAGTAGATACAAGTCCTTTATTCACAAAAACAATTAAAAATGAAATAAAACGTCTTTTCTTTTTTAAAAAATAATTCAGATTTCTAATTTACTAGTTGAATTCGCTTCAAATATTCACACAAAATGAATCATAACCGAAGAGTAATGAGTAATTTTGGGCTGTGATCATCATTTCACAGTTTAGATGTATATTATGTATTGCACACCAAAAACTATGTTAAAAGAACATTAAAATTGCCAAATCAAGCACTCAAAAGTGAGGAAATGCCAAGATTAAGGTTGCCTGTCCATCGTTCTCAGTCCCAGTCTTGTTGTGCAGCCCAGTTCCACAGCTGATCTCACCCTTATCCCAACTACTGACTCCCAGACCACCCCCAAAGCCCATTTCCCTCCCTGGATTCCAGTCCCAATCTTACCCACCCGCCACCCAGTCTCCTTTTCTCAATCTATTCCCTATCACGGCAGGTCTGGCTCTTATCCCCTGTGTATTTGAACCAGACAGCTTCCTCCTCCACACTGCTTGGACCCAACAGGGGGATTATTGAGAGCACAGGAGAGACTGTCTCCCCTGCTCTCAGTTCAGGTATCTAGACCCAGCACCAGCCCTCAGCTGTTATTGTAGAGAGAGTCCTGCTCAGGCCCAGGCTGGAGCATGCCCAGATCAGATAAAATCTCCAGGGAATCTAGCTGCCAAAAATCTAATGTTTGCAGTGGTGTTGTAGTCACGTCAGTCCCAGGAGATTAGAAAGAGAAGATGGGTGAGGTAATGTCTTTCACTGAGAAGTTCATAGAATCGTAGGACTGGAAGGGACTTCGAGAGGTCATCTAGTCCACTCCCCTGCACTCATTGCAGGACTAAATATTATCTAGACCATCCCCGACAAGCGTTTGTATAATCTGCTCTTAAAAACCTCCAGTGATGAAGAGTCCACAACCTACCTAGGCAATTTATTTCAGTGCTTAACTACCCTGACAGTTAGGAAGTTCTTCCTAATGTCCAACGTAAACTGCCCTTGCTGCAATTTAAGCTTCTTGTTCTACCCTGAGAGGTTAAGAAGAATAATTTTCTCTCTCCTTGTAACAACCTTTTATATTGGTCCAATAAAAGATATTACCTCACCCACCTTGTCTCTAACATCTCAGAACTCTATGCTTGATCATGTGTGAAATGTAGTTTTTCAGAGGCTTATGTACTGGCCAAATTTTGGTGGATTTTCACAGGAACAACAAAAGGCACATCCCTGTCACAAATGCCACCCCTCTTCCAAATTTTAAGTCTCTGCTCCAAGGCAAATTTTTTTTAACATGGGCAAACCCTAGGCTCATTATCAGAAATGGCTGAACCATTTTTGCTGAATTTTTCAAAAAAAATATCAGCCACAGGCAGACAGCTAGAAAACAAAGTTTCAGCTTGAATGGTTGAAGTTTGACAAAGTTGTAAGCAACCGAAAACAGAGACTTATAATGGGGAGCGTTGGGCATGTTTAACAACAGGCAGTGCTATCAGCCCCATATTTTTATTACAATTACAAAAAAAAAAAGACTATATATATATATATATATATATATATATATATATATATATATATATATATATATATATATATATATATATATATACACACACACACACAAAATTTTTTTTTATTTTATGTAATTGGGCCTTTAACTTATCTTTAATCAATTAACAAAAGTGAGTGTGGAAGAAGCATGTTTTAGGGATGAACTGGCTTTATCTCTCCTGTTAAGCTCAGATATCGAAAACAATACCAATATGACAAAATTATCAGACAACATGTGTTTTTTTTGTGAAGATGATTTAACATTGAAACCTGAAAGGAACTTACTCATTAAATGTAACAAATGAAGCTGATGAGGATCTGGTTACTGTATTTACCTGTTAGATAATGTGTTGGTATCTACATGGTAAGGTTTTCTCTTAGCTGACCGTGAAGGTGAACTTCCACAACGATCCAAGAGTCTCTGAGTTTGAAACGAAGGATGGTTCAAACATTGCTCTGTCAAGTATCTATCTGCTGGATCCAGCTTCAGCAAGTTCTTTGGAAAACAAAGTCTGGGTTTTAAACAAGTATTAGTATTTAAACCAGTCACAGCAAATCTTGTCGCTCAATAACATTTTCATCTCAATAGTTTCGGTGAGATTATTATGTGCAACTGCAAGAATAATTTGCAGTTATATTAATATACCATTTAACAGCAAATCATCATTCCATTTATATTATATTAAACTCATCTCAATACTGAGCTACACAGGTCTCTAAGAAACTCAGTTCCTTGTTTCTAATTGCAAGGTAAAGCCATGGAAGTGTGAGAGTGAAGAACAATTCCGCTTTCAGAAGCAATAAACATACACACAAAAATGATACATAATAAAAGAGGTTTGATAAACAAAGTTCATTCAAAGAGCTTTGCTATTTATAAAAATATGCTTTAAAACTTTACACACACACACACACACACAGAGAAATGTAGGTATTTTTGTCATTGTTTCGTGGGGCTATGATTTCACTAACGCTTTTCAGGAATTCATCTACAGTAGTCAGAAGGAAATTCCTACGATAGTTTTGTGAAGTTTGTTCTATTTCTGAAGACAGTCACTGTTTCTGATATTTAGAGAATGAACATTTAATTATAAAGTTAGAAACTAACAGGGTTGACTAACTTGCAACATATTATGACTGCTATTCACACAAGTTCTGTAAGAAATATATTAATAGTTGTGGTAAATTAATATGATAAGCAAACACAATACTCATGCTTGAACTAAAATAGGACATTTTGTCTACTATGAACAGAGAACATATTATTTCTATGTTTTCCTTTATCCTCCAACAGTTATTGGTAATTTATACAAAAATACAGCTTTTAAAAAGTTGTAAGATATCCTAAGGCTATCTGTGTTTCATACTTAGAACAAATACATATCATGGTGGATCATGAAGGCAAACAGATTACTCAGAGCGTGTAAAGTTGTTTCATTACAAACAATGAGTAATCTCATGGAAACTAAAGTTAAACACATGCATAAGTCTTTGCAGGATCAGAGCCACACTTAGCAATTATTGACTCAACAGAACATATACTATCATCAGTGAGGATAAATGTATTATATTCATAATTTATCTTTCTGCATCCCTTACCTCTTTCTAAATAAATAAATACATACAACACAAAACAAAACCTATATTAAAATAAAGTTATTCATGTTGCATCGTCAACCACTTAAAAGTTAGGAAGTGACAGAATCAAGTGCCTGTTCAACCTTAATTCAGCCCCTTTGCGTGTGTGTGTGTGTGTGTATATTCTAACACTCTGTTAATTACACGACCACATGCTATTTTTCCTCCACAGGACCCTTGCTTCATTCAGTGCACAGGATGGATGGTGCTCAGGAAATGAGGCTTCTTTTTATCCTCATAGTACAATGCGTAGACTTGCCTGTACTACGCACCATACGATGCACTGAATAATTAATTTTTTCTGATCTTTTCTATGGCTCTCATCAGTACAGTATTGGACTGCCTCACAAATACTAATGAATTTTCTTCACAAGTCCCCTGTGAGAGGAGTGTATTATTCTCCCCCATTTTACAGATGGGGAAAGTAAGGCAAAGAGCCTGAGGCCAATACAGCAATTCACTGGTGAAGCAAGGGTTAGAACAGAGGGCCACTGGACTCCCACCATAGTGCTCATTGCTCCAGACACAGCCCCTTACTCTAGACGGGCTGAAAATCCATAGCTTCAACTGACCTCAATTACAGTTGAGAATGCTCAGCAGTTCTGACAATCAGGCTCCAGGTGTCTGGGCATGTAGAAACTGAGGCACATAGAAATAGGGGCTACATGTCAAAATTCTGTTTCAAGTGATTTGCCCAGCACCACTTAGGAAGTCTGCAGTAGAAGCATGGATATAAGTGAATTCTGCTGTGTAGCATTCACCTGCCTTAACCACAAAACCATCATTTCTCCTCTTGCAATCCACAGTCCCATTCTTTACACACTTCTAACCTCTATGGGTTCTACAGACAACAACCTCATTCTCTGAACAACCCCTGAGAACCACCCACTCCGTGCACTGAATGAGGTAAGAGTCCTGTGGAAAAGATAATAGGAGGTCATATAATTAAAACCCATATCATAATGCCCATGAATACACACAAGAAAGATAGAATTAAGGTTTCACAGACAACTTTAATTCTGGCATTTCTTAATTTTCAAGTGCTTGATTTTGCAACCCAAATGACTTAAAGATCTAGGAAAGAACATACAAAAAAAAAAAACCAGTTATAAGAAAGAAGATGGGTAAAGACAAATTTTATTACAAACAACACCCTTCCTATCATGCATCATGACCACTGCATTTCAATCCTCAGCATTGCAACACAGACTGCTACCAATTGTGCTTCCGCTAATTACATTAGCTAACAATAGGAAAAAAACTGTTATCCCCTTTGAAGCAGCCACTAAAGGGGGATGCACAAGACACAGAGAGTGGATTATGCCTAAGTAGCCCAATTTTAGACTCCACAGAAAAGGATAAAGCTATGAGCAACTCTTTTTTGAAAGGCAGTATGGCTCAATGGATGAGATTTGGGCCCACTATTCTCAAGATGAGTTTAGAACTCATGCTATTTTGGTTCCCATGATGAATTATTTGTATTTGTCTCTGCTCCAGGAATTCCCATCTCACTCCCATCAAGTGGGGGTGGGAGGTGAGGAAGGGAAAAGGTCTCCTGTCTCATGTAGTGCCCCATCAGTTACAATGCTGAGAAGGGAGGGTGGCTTACAGGAGCCAAGATGGTTCACTCTCCACCTCTGCTAGAACAGCTGCTCCAACATCAGCCAGGCTGAGTTTCGGCTCCTAACTATTCACAGTACAGTGTATGGTGCTGCAGTGATGGTAGGGACCCAAGCTTGGAATATGCACTGTTTTTCGCATGTTGTCAAAATCAGGCAGTAACAAGTATAATACAGAACAGGGAAATGAAGATTTTCAGCAGATTACAACTCAGCCAAATCTGAACAGAATTTCAAGGCACTAGCAAAAGGTATTTTTTTCACCTCAGGGCTTTCCCCCAGGAAATATCAAAGATCTGCTGCAAACAGTGGAGGTTGTTAAAGTTTATCAAAACAAGTTCAGAAGATTTTTTTTAAAAAGGGAATGTATTAGGCAATATAAATTTAGTGGTCACTGTAAACTTTGCCTATATAATATACACAAACAAATAATGCAGGTTTTTCCTACCTTCATAAGGTCAAGCAAAACACCACTTAAAATTCCTAAATATCTCCTCTCTAAAGACTGAGGATGGTTGACTGCTGGGAACTGTAAAAATAAGAATATAGCATAAATGTACAGTGTCTGTAAATCACCAGAACATTTATATAAAGGGAAGTGAAATAACAGGTGTGTTAAAGTGGACACAGTGGTACCTGAAACACCACACAACAATAGCATTAAACAGACAATTTTCTGTTGATATACCCATATGTACAACAGTCCATTCAATCAAACAGAGCAAGGGAAGCTATCCTTGGGGAACAAGATATTCAACCAGATCTTCTTATCAATGACTAAAATAATCCAGTTAGATATACAAATGGCTGTCGCTGCATTACGATTGATAGAAATATGGAAGGTATAAACAAGCTAATAATGGGAGAAGTACAAGGAAGATGAACATAGGTATTATTCCAAAATGTTCTAATTTGACCTGAAAATAATCCCATTTTGAGCATGAATGGTATTGAATTAATTAATAAAGGATTAAACAGATTACTTGGAAATTTTTTGGGTAAAAAAGATCACCTAGAAATAGAACAACCAATCTTCTTTCCAAGTATTAAGTCTACCAAGAACCTTCTGGAACTAATTTTGTTGGATCTCAGCAGACTACTGGTTGCATAATTTCCCATATTGTAATGTGTTAAGACTCAATATCACTCCCTTAACTCTAGCTGGTCTAGGGTTGGCAACTGTACAGATGCAGTAAACACAGACCCTGAGGGCATTGTCCATTAGGCTCTTGCAAAAGCCAATCAAAGGCTATGTCCAAGCCCAGCCCCCCTTATCCAGAAAAATGGACAAGAGAGACATGGATGCTTTGAAGATGGGGAAAGTAAATCGCAGGTTCTCATACGAGGCTCATCACTGTTATCTGAAGTGTGAAAGTGGGGCCTTATAGGTTTTTATGAGAGCTTAGAGAACACAGAGGTGAAAAATATTATTGCATCATCCAGGAAAGGGCTATAACAACAACAATTTTAAAAAGTGAACCTCACCAATGGTAGACATTTAGACAGACCTGAAAATGAGCAGAGAAATGGTAACTTAACAGAAGGGGTGTAATTTTCATGAAAGTTACAGTATTATGGATAAGATCTTTTCCTGGTATTAGGGTAATGAAAAGAACCATAAATGCAGTAAGTTATGCTTCTTGGATTTTCAAAATGCACACAACTAATTCTCAGGAGTGCAAGACTCAGGGCTAGCTTTTGCAGGTTCAGTCTCTTTTCCAGAAGTGTGAAAATTATGTTTGATAAATAACAAGTGTCCTCTCTCTCTCTCTCTCTCTCTGAGAGACAGAGAGACAGAGAGACAGAGAGACAGAGAGACACACAGACACACAGACACACAGACACACAGACACACAGACACACAGACACACAGACACACAGACACACAGACACACAGACACACAGACAGAATGAATGAATATATATACTGGTTAAATTTTGATTGTATCAAAAATCTTTTAAAGTTATTTTCTTGTTGTGACATAGTATGCAAGAGTGTGAAAGTGACTCTTCTAAATAGCTAATGTTAATAGTATGGAGTTTCATTACTGGGAGGACAGGAGTTTCCAGGAATAATTTACTTAACTTGAAATGTTCCCAGTACTAAAAATAAAGACCAATATGTAACCATCAACACACAGGTTTCAGAGTAACAGCCGTGTTAGTCTGTATTCGTAAAAAGAAAAGGAGTACTTGTGGCACCTTAGAGACTAACCAGTTTATTTGAGCATGAGCTTTCGTGAGCTACAGCTCACTTCATCGGATGCATAGCATATCGTGGAAACTGCAGAAGACATTATATACACACAGAGACCATGAAACAAAACACACACAATTTCTTGTTGCTGCTCTTTATTGACAACGAAAGCTTGAATAGACAAGAGTTGTGTGGGTGAGGTGGGAATGATGCAAAGGAAAGGGAAAAGGCAGGGGTCAAGTAGCTAAAACTAGCTGAGCTCCAGTGAACTAAGCTGATGCTATGAAAAACGGGATGTTTATCCCTAGTCATATCCCCCCAAACATGACCTAAATGACTGAACTTCTGCACCTCAGTATTTACATAATCATTACCAATAGTACAGGCCACCTTACTGAGTGTTGTTTGGTACTTGGTTAAAAATAATTTAATCTTTCTGATATAGAAAATATTCAGCATGTGTAAAGACTCAAGAATGGCCCTCTTAAGAACTCTTTGGCTGGACACGAAAATGAGCAGAGAAACAGTAAAAAGGATTAAAAAAATTTCCACACACCCACCCACCCCTTTTTTGAAGGTACTCTTAAATTTCTGAAGGGGAACTCAAAAAGCCATGACTGATAACCTCTAATCTTGATTGAGTAAAGCAATCCTTCAATATCAGTAGCGGCACAATCAGAAATGTATATAATGGGATATTTATAGACAAGTGTAACAGGGTCAGCACCTACTTCTTGCAAGCGCCCCCCTGGTTAGGTGTGTCCACAGTCTTTAAACCAGTCCAGTCATGGTATAAGGCTGTATCCATAGGACTTCCTCCCTGGAGACACTATCTTCCTGTGTCCCTCCCCAGGCTCAGTCCCTACTCAGTCCCCGAAGCCAGCCAGGACTTCTTTCATTACTCCTCCAGTCCTTTCCAGCAAACTGTCTTTGGCTTAGTCCTAACTGCCAGCCAGGAACACCTCTTGCTCCCCCAGTCCCTGCAAACAGACTTAGCTGGCCATAGTCCTGCTGCTCTTCCACCCAGGCATGCAATCCTTTATTCTCCAGCTCCAAACAGCAACTAACTACTGTTCTGTTCTGCATCTCCTTTTTACAGGGCCCTCCTGGCCCCTGATTGGCCGTTCCAGCAGCCCCTTTGACTGGTTGCTTCTTTACAACCACTGTAGGACACTTGGAGGACCTCTCCACTGCTCCTTTCCTGGGGTATGGCAGAACCCTGAGGCCTCCACCAGAGGGCCTTTGGACCTAGTCCAGCCCATCATAGAAAGAAAAAGTTACATCCCTGAACTTTTTACACAGAGAAGATGGCAAAGATAAATTGGTTTATGTACAACACAATGACCTAGAAAAGTTGTCAAGAAAGGCTTTCTCGGTCATAATGAGTAGATAGCATCTCAGATAGCATAGTCCACCCAACATATTCAGAACCTCTACCTATCAGTGTGATATGTAATATAGGCTTTTCTAGATCATTAAGACTGGCCACTTTATTATTTATTATTGTTAATATTGCTCTCTGATCTTGCTTCATCTGTAACCACCCAAAAAGTCATGTGGGATAGCCCAAGACCAATAAGGCCATGGAGGATACTGCATTATCCAAGTCATGCACAGTGGGGGACAACATGCTGGAGCCAGCCAGCATAAAGAAACCAGTCTTGGTCCCTCAGTTCCCTTGACCCTGGTAGGAGATCTATAAGATGATCTAAAAGACCTTGAAGGTGATTCAGATTCCTCCCTTTCAAAGAACGAAGAAACAGATTTCTACAGAATAGAGAGGAGTGGTCCCCACTGGGATTTGAGGTGGTCTGTGTAATGGAGACACCCGGAGAGCCAACAAAACTGAGGGTCAAGGTGGTTGGAATTCAGACAAAGTGACCGATATTGGCATAACAGGTGCTGTGTGCGTTAGTGATTTCAAAGACACCAAAGTTGCTTTAAGCAGAACCAGCTGCGGGGGAGACATAGAAGATCCTTCACCAACAAGAAGGGCTGCAGATAGAGAGTACTAAAAGGGTAAACATTGGTACTGAGATAGACTTGATCGGCTGGAATGATGAAGAGGGAGCCGGTAAGGGTGAAGACACCGGTCTCAACAGGTGGAATCAACTATGCTGCCTCATACAAGAGCTGGTGAGTACCTAGATTTGTCGTGTCCTGAACTGGTACCAGACTTCCTGAAAAATTTTTTAGGAGAAGACCAAGACTTAGAGCACTTGTCAGCAACTGAATGCTTGGAGCACTTCAAGGAGGCTAGTGGTGAGGGCAAAGGGTGACCTTTCTCATCAGACTTACACTTTGAATCATGGCAGTGGGAGGGGTGCTCCTCGTGGACTCTGAATCTGCTACCTCGGGGTCAGGGCTCGGTTCCGACATGGGACACATGGTCTTTCATAAGGTGAACTTTGAGGCAGAAATCCCTCTTTTTTGTGTCTTGGTGGTGAAGGAGGTACAAATAGGGCATTTCCCCCCTCACCTGGCCCTCACCAAGGCAAATCAAGTGGTTACTACTATGTACATTATAGGAATTTTAAAACACTGGCTAACTAATGCGAATACCATGGGGAACTCCAACTCTCCCCATGGGCGGTGAGAAGGAACTGAAAGGGAAGTAGCAGACACACCCATTTTATGCCTTCATCTGAGAGCATTTGGAGATATGGAGCATGTGTGACTCCTAGTGGTATTGCTGGCAAATATCTCTGACTCCAAGTGCCTTGAAGTGCACATACACCTGCAGTGGAACGTATATGTGCATAATCACTTGAAGGAGAACTTAAACGTGCCTAAGTTTAAAAATGTAAGTATTTTCAGGATCAGAATCTAAGGTTGGGATCTTAAAGTGGGCTTAAGGTACTTAGGTGACCAACTTCTGTTGATTTCTAATAGGAATTGAGCACTTAACTGCCAGAGGCCTTTATGTAAATTCAGTCTAGCACCACTAATCATATCTCATCTGAACTATACAATTAAGATTAAAGGTATTTTTTAATACTCTACTGTCACACACCAATAATGGTGTTAGTTGTATTTTATGCATATCGATAATAGCCAAAATTACATAATGAACCTATGAACAGTGTGATGGTTCAGTAAGTACTGTTTACACATCTCAGGGTAAGTTTTCAAAGCTATGTGGATTTGGTAGAAGTAAACACAGACATTCTGTTAACAGTTGAATACAGCTGAACAATTTCCAAAGTAGCGTGCAGGAAGTTTTGCATTAAGTCTCCATTAACATGAGCAGTAATTGTGAGATTAACCTGCCATAAACTACTTCAATAATGTAAACTAAACTCTGTTTTCTTCCAGTGCTTGAGCAACTGCATTAAAGTAAAAATCCTGTGAATATGGAATACTTGGCGTTCACTGGCACTCACACTTATTCTGTACCCACCCAAAGAACATCAGCAATGATTAATGTATGCTCATATAAAATGCTGAACTATATTTTAAAGAGCTGAAATAACTTAATACCAGAAAGAAACAAAATTAAGTTAACAGATTAAGATGCATCTCTTAAGAAACAACAACAACAAAAAAGTAAAGGCAAAATACAAAAATGTATGAACATTTTAGAATACAGCACAGTTGTCACTGGAAAAAAAGTGAAAGACCTAGAGAACCATGGGCTAGATTCACAAAGAAACTTGGGTCCGATCTCGTAAGCTTCACCACACCTAACAGACAAGTTAGGTGGAGAAATACTTATCTGCTCCCAGTTTGTGTATCGCGTTGTGCAAGCCTTGGGACTTAATCATCTGGATGCCTGGCAGGGGGATGCAGCATGCATTCTCATAGGCAAAAATATAGATTCTAGAGAACTGTTACTGCAAAAATTTAAGCACCGAGCGATGTTAGGTGCCTCCGGGGCTCAGAGGCTACTGAGCAGGGGTTTTGTGAATCCCAGTGGGGCCTGATTATGGGACTTAGGCTCCTAACTGCCACTTTAGGTGCCTATGTCCTTTTTGTGAATCTAACCCTGGGTGCCTGGCATGAACAGGCTCGGAGCAGGAAGTCTTGTAAAGCTACTTTTAAGTACTACCTTCTCATATGCACTCTTCAACCTTCACTCACGTCCAGAGCTCTAGTAAAGCTTCTTCACTGTAAATATCAGATTTTTTAAAAATAATTCAATTCTATCCAAAGACAATTTATAAATATTTTTCCATTTGAGATCAGCAATTCTGAGCATACAGGAGAGAAACTACCTTGTTTCTTCTTTGGTTTTACTAGCATTATTGTTCACAAATTGCATTATTATGTGAACTTTGAGGGAAGATTAAAAAGAACATGTTCACTATCTTCACAGTCTCAACACTATTAATCTTTAAGTTATTTTTATTTTTTCATTTTACAGTGGTTTACCAGTGATAGGTTTGGCCATCTGCATGGCTTGGTCATCTGTACTGGATGAACAATGGATGCGTTCCAAAGGATCTCCTGTATGGAGAACTTGCAGATTCTCAAAGGCCACTGGGACAATTGAGACTCTGGTTGAAAAGGGACTTAAACTTTTCAGCATTGATACCACAAGCTGGGCAGATGCAGCTAGTAACAGGCCACACTGAAGGGTTGCACTAAACTAGGGAGTCAAAGGGGTTGAAGAGAGGGCAGGAAAGTGAAGAGAACAAATAGGAAAACACAGCAGATCTCATACGCTAGTCAGGCACTGTGATACTGTAGCATGACCCACAGTAACTGAACTGCTTTGGCGCTTACACCATTGTCTTTGGAGACTGGTGGTTGCCTACTATCAGTGACAGGGTTACATTTTTTATAGAAAGTCTGCTATGTGATCTCAGAGCACACCTTAGATGGATTAATCCATTGTAGCCAAGGCTATAGTTCAACAAGATGCAAGAGGATCTCCAGAAGGGGCCACCATTTTGCCAAAAAGGAGCATTTTTAGAACAAACTGAACCTCATTCAGATTCTACTCTCCAAGAACTTGTTTAAGATGAGAGTCCAGGTGGAGAGTACTCCTATCTTCAAATGGAATAACTGACATCTAGTAGCCTCTTGAACAAGGAGCCACTAGAGAGATGTATGTTGTCAGATCTGTGAGAGAAGGTGACACAGAATCTAGAAACTATTTCCCATTAGGGATTTTTCCAATGCTGTCACCTTCATGTACCTCAACTTACTTATGGGATGATGTTTACAGAGCCCTACAGTGCCAGCCCTGTTTTCTGCGAGGAATAATCACCTCTGTTTAGATCTTGGGACCTTCGTTAACATCTTTAGGGTGGCCACTGGCTTGTTTCTGCTCCCATGCTGCTTTCCTGGGGTCTTTAAGATGCGACATGTCTTCTTCCTCAGGCAGGGTGGTAGAGAGGCCACCCATTGCTCCTCAAGACCCAGATGTAACAGGGTATCCGGAGCCAGGAACTAACTCAGCACCCTGTCACTCTAACATCCACCAGCCGAGCTAGAGCTGAGGGGTAATTGATGGGGATGCAACCCCAGCAGCTAGGATTATATAAAACAGGCAGGAAGGAGTGTGGATAAGGCGCAGGGAGCCTGAAGGATGGCTGACATACACAGGACTCGATGCTGCTAGTACTGTTCCTTAGAAGCAAGTGGGGAAGCTGCTATTGATTGTAAATATAGATATAAACAACACTACAGGCTGTGGCCTGCTGGAGGAATACAATAAAACATGGAGACAGTGAAGGAGACCTGGAATTGTTGTGGTGAGTGACTGAGGCTGAAAGGATGTTCAGGGGATCAGTCTGTGGCAGCACTGAAGGGAAAAAGTTATGTGGAGGGGGAGGAGCATATTATCGGAATGTCTAAAATACTGCTGTAAGTGCCCATCCTAGACAGGAAGATGGTGCATGATGGTGGTAAGTACATTAAGGTAATGTGGGGTTTCCTGAAACCTAGAGATGGATGGATGAATTTCTTCTGAGAATTTCACAGGCTAGTCTGGCGCCTACTCTTGTGAATGGATCATGCTGGCCTGGCTTGTGTACAAGATCTACATATTCCCATTATATGCATCGTATAATTATTAACCTCTAAAGAGCATCTTTACGAGGACTTCAGTTTCTTAAAAGCACTTTGGTAGCATGGGACAAAATTAATTCTATATTTAAGTGTTTCATGCTGTTCAAAAGGGAAGCTGTACCACCGCTATGAAACTATTGAATAAGCATACAGTGTATATGCAGTTGGAAAAGATGTCAACATCCCACTCAGGAAAGAGCTACTCCAGCTCTCTTGCCTATCTAAGCTTCCCATCTGTGAATTACTAAATATCATAATAATTAACATTTTTACAGCACTTTGCATGTTCAAAGCACTGTACAGATCTTACCTCATTAATTCTCACATGACCCGTTTGGTATGTGAGTAAGTATTATTCTTCCAATTTAACAAATGGGGATAAAAAGAGGCAGTTACTTGCCCAAGGACAACCAGTAAATCACTGGCCCAGATTAGGACATAGGTCCTCATTAAACCCAGCCCTAGGCTAATCGCATTAACATCACACCGTCTTTCTGAATTTTGAGTTTTTAAATCTACAAAATAAATATACTTTATTCCATTCCTCAGTGTAACATTTTACAATGCATTAATCCAATAAAGTTTATGTTGGATGTCTGGAACTGAGGTGAAGCAGGATAGTACTTTACACTGTGGAAAACTTTTAACGTATTATCTTTGTACTCACGTGTAATACTTCAGATTAGAGCAGAAATTCATCATTCTGAATAATATTAAATTGACAAAATGGCAGCAGTTGTCAAGACAACCAAAACTAAATTGTAATAAACCACAAACAAGACCTCTAGACACGAGCTGTGGGAGATAACACAGTAAATGCAAGTATAAAACTCTTTTGGGATCTTGCCATGTAGAGAACCGACTGTCTGAGCTAGAGATAAATTCAGTCTCCTAGTCTAAACAATCGCTTAACTGGAGTGTACACTCTAACCTGCCAAAAATGTCATAGCAATGATGTAAAAAATTTTAAGTGATAATGTACACATCTACACATGCGACAGTGTAACCATAATGCAATTTTATTTATGAATCTATGACTTCCTCACAATCTAAATCCATCCCTTACCTTTTTAGGTGGAAGTGCTCAGAATAAATAAGAGAATATATAAAACCTGAGGGAAAAAGGTCTAAAACATTTATTTTCTACTGAACAATGGTTTAAATACCACATCAACAGAAGATTGAAAGAAAAGGTTTTTGGTCAGTCTCCCTTACCCGCAGCCCATGGAAACGAGGATTGCTGTAGAACAGCTTCATCTGCTCTGATGGAAGTGGTCCCAGCACCTTCTGAATTGTAAAAAGCTGGTCAATTTCACTTTCTCCAGGAAACAGTGGTTGCCCATCACTAAGTTCCCCAAGAATGCAGCCTACAGACCACATATCCACAGACTTCCCATAGGGGGCTCTGAAAAGCAAGTACAATAATGTTCACACTAATCAACAAAAATATCTTCTTGACAATCTAACTATCTGCATTTATTAACTAACTTTTAGTCTACATTCAGCTTACTTGTAGCAGGAAAAATAAATTTGATACTTGCTTCTCTAGGCTCTCCATTTACAAAGTGGGTTCTCTAACTGCACTGCAGCCTGAGAAGGCAAGACCAGACTTAGCAATTACCCTTGAGGACTTTCCTCTCTTTTCTGGAAAACTCACCAATAAAGAACATTTTCAAAGCAGAAAAATGGACATTACTCTAATGTTCAAAGTTAAGCTAACACAAACGTCTCTTGATCTTTCCTGTCTACAGAGCATAGCTGAATATAATATAATTGAATCAATTCTTTTCTTATTCTGTGGAAAAAGGTGAGTGAGAATGGTGAAACTGGCTATTAAGAGAACAGAAATTATCAAGTATCAAATTTCTTTCTTATCCAGGCTCAGGACTCCTAAGAAAGAATTTTAATATCAATGAATCCCAAAGGGAATCCTCCAATAGCTATTTCAAAGTTGAAAAAAAATGGTTAAGAAAACATTTCAGGTATCATAGCATACAGGACTCTCCCACTAGAGGCAAAGTCCAGAAAGGCACATTAGTCTCATACACGTGTCTGGTAAACATACAAGCAGATGACCAAGTTGATGCCTGGCAGATCTCTTCAGAGGACAAGACTTTTCAGCCCTGGATGTAGCTAATCCCTTATTTGATAGTCTTTGATCTTCCCTCTAAGATGTTGCTCCTTTGTATCACATACTACTTCAATTCAATACTTCCGAAATCTAGCAACCCCTTTAGATGTTTTTTGGCCTCTTAGTGCTGGTGATACAAAAACAAACAAAGCAGCTCATTTTCTGTGTACTTGAATTCATGCAAGGTAGATTTTTGTGGATATGCAGCATATGACACTCTCTTTTGGATATTAATGTTTTGAGCAGATTGTATGGAGAACTCTCCTGAGATCTGAAACAACAAACTTTTGGTATAAAGGCAGAACTGAGAAAGACTACTTTGTCATCTCTCTTCCTTTTCAGCACTGGAATCTGAGCGCTCACATTCTGTTTTAAAGGGTATCTTATACTTGACTAGCTTGACTGTCTCAAGGTTGAGAAGTCATTAAGAATTGGGAGTCCTAACAGATTCTGTTCTAAATCTATTCCCTTTTCTCATGGATCAGTAACTGGTTAAAAGACAGGAACCAAAGGATAGAATTAAATGGTCAGTTTTCACAACATAGAGAAGTAAATAGCAGTGGTTCCCAAGGACCTGCACTGGGACCAGTGCTAAATGATGTGGAAAAGAGGGTGAACAGTGAGGTAACAACATCTGCAGATAATACAAAATTACTCAAGATAGTTAAATCCAAATCTGACTGTGAAGAGTTACAAAGGGATTTCACTAAGCTGGGTGACTGGGTGACAAAATGGCACATGAATGTCAATGTTGTTAAGTACGAAGTAATTGCACAGTGGAAAAAATAATCCCAATTATACATACAAAACGATGGGGTTTAAATTAGCTCTTATCACTCAAGATTGAGATCTTGGAATCATTGTGGATAAGCTCTCTTAAAACATCTGCTCAACATGCAGCAGCAGTGAAAAAAGCTAACAATGTTAGGAACCATTAGTAAAGCAATAAATTAGGAAACAGAAAATATACTAATGCAACTATATAAATCCATGGTACGCCCACAACTTGAATACTGCCTGCAGTTTTGGTCACCCCATCTCAAACAAGATATATTAGAATTGGAAAAGACACAGAGAAGGGCAACAAAAAATATTAGGGGCATGGAACTGTTTCCATATGAGGAGACATTAAAAAGACTGAGACTGACCATCTTAGAAGAGATGACTAAGGGGTGATATGAGAGAAATCTATAAAATCATGAATGATGTGGAGAAAAAGTGTTATTTACTCTCTCACAACACAAGAACAAGAAGTCACTGAATAAAATTAATAGGCAGCAGATTTAAAACAAACAAAAGAAAGTGCTTCTTCACATAAAACACAGTCAACCAGTGGAACTCATTGCTAGGGGATGTTGTGAAGGCCAAAAGTATAACTGGGTTCAAAAAAGAATGAGAAGCTCCTGGAAGATAGCAAATAACCATTGATGGACCTAAGATGGTCAGGGATCCAAACCTATGCTGCAGGTGTCACTAAACCTCCAACTTCCAGCATTTGGGACTAGATGACTGAGTGTGGCTCACTCAAAATTGTCCTGTTCTGTTCCTTCCTCTGACACATCTGGTGCTGTCCACTGACAGGATACTGGGCTAGCTAGACCACTGGTCTGACCCAGCATGGCTGTTATGTTCTTCCTTACTTTGATGATTGAATCTTACATTGTGGGTTGCTGAGAGTCAGTTACTTCATTCTGGTGCCCTTTGTGAGGGGAGGGCTAAAGAGGGTTACTTGCAGAGACAGCTTGGGCCCTGTGATGCTGGACTGATAGCGCCTGATTCCACCTGGGCAGGTCCCATGGGGAAGCCTTGCTTGAGAACAGGCCCACTGAGCTCAGCCTACTCCAAAGGTGGGGAGCTAGAAAAAATGAAGGAGGAAGCAAAGGTGCATGGACAGGTTGTGTTCCAGAAGTTGCCATGAGACAGTGTGATGCTTTCACTTAGCGGGAGAGGGGAGCACCACTAAGAAAAATTACTTATCCCAGCTGGAGAATAGCGTTGACAGCAGCCCAAGGATGGCAAGTCAGAGCATGATGAAGCTCCTTAAAGGCCCATGAGGGATGGCCCTGCTGGTGTCTTGCCTCTGGTGCTGGCGGGGCTTGGTGCTACTGAAAATGTAATACATGGAGCTACTGGAGCTGCCTGGGTCACTGATTCCTCTTGCTGATCTAGCAGAGACACTTCCCATGCATCCCCGCTCCCCAGACCTGATGCTGGAATTTCTTAATGCCATTTGTTTTTGTGATGCTGCTAGTACATTCAGACTGGGAGAAGGGTGGGAGCCAAAGGAGGGCTAGTGCTCTTGTCCCCACTGTAATCTGCATCAGATTGCTAGGCACAACTTCCAAAAGATAAGACGCTTCTCCTGTTGGTGCCCGTAGGGCAGAGGTTCTCATACCGGGGGTCAATCTCCACCCCAAACCCCACTTCTCCTCCAGCATTTATAATGGTGTTAAATAGATAAAAAAAGTGTTTTTAATTTATAAGGTAGGGTTGCACTCAGAGGCTTGCTCTGTGAAAGGGGTCATCAGTACAAAAGTTTGAGACCCACTGCCGTAGGGGGTATAGGGCAGCTGTGGCGTTCCCGGAGCAGAGCAGCTTCTGAGAGCAAAAGCTGTACAACTCCCGTTTGGCAATGCTGTAGGGTAAATGAGCACAAAGAGCACCTTTTCTCCCTGGGCTTTTCCTCGGCAGGCTGGTCCCCCATGTGAAGCCTCAGGCTAGGCAAGGAGTAGGGAAGGCTGCTTCATGCTATGGAGCAAGATTGCTCTACAGCTGGAAAATGAGCTAAAACCCCCTGTAAGTCCGTAACAGTTTATCTTCCTTGCAAACAGGAGCAATGGGAAGAAAAATTCTGGACCCAGACTGGCAGTTTAATAGATTTTTCATCGTGTGCTGTACGTCAAGAGGACTGAAAAATTGCCCATCTGCAGTAAAGCAGCAGATTAAATGGGGACATTTTCCAAAAGCAAAAGTCAAGCCTCCACCTGCTGACTGACAGGTGAGATCCTGCCTCCTCAAACTGCAGAACAGAGGAAACTATATAGGCACGGTAAGCCTGGATTAGAGAAAGAACTCCTACACATTACACAGACCAACAGGCCTACCCACAGTGAATAAAAAGGAAGTATAACAGTCCCTCACTGCACAGAATGCAGATTGTGCTTCCAGACACTAATTCAGTTGGTCTCTCAGGACAGTATGTCTTTAAACATGCTACTATTTGTCAATAATTTATAGCCCCCAAAAGATACAATGTATTTCACTAAAAGTTACCTGAAGCTCTTTAAAGTAAGTAGATTTTGGATAATGTATTCATAATTGGATACTGTACAATAATGTTTCCTTCCCCTTATGAAAAAGTTAAGTATTTTCCATTTTTATGCACACAGATTAAATGAACACACAAACCTCTTTAAAATTATAATATTCTCCAGTTTTAAAGAGTACAGATATTTAATATTTCTGCACAGAATATGGCTGCAAAGGAACACGCGTTACATTGCACCAAAGAAAACATAGCTTTAAAACAAAGTATCAGCAATAGCTAAAGATCACAGTGTCAAACACATTTGTAATAGATACTCTCTTCTATACAAGCTAATTCAAAGTTTATGTCTATATTGTGCACCAAGACTTTATGCTGTATTTTCCTGTGATAGCAGAACATTTAAAAATTAAGGGTCAATTTACATTAAGAATGCACAGTATATTACTGTCAAAAGTTACACTTCATCACTTTCTTCCTTTATAAGCCTACTTACTAATATACAAAGACTTATTAAAAAAACAACCCGTCGTGTTATATAACTAAAAAGCCACTTTTTATTCTCTTTTGTAACTTATTACATGCAGCACTTTCATAGAATCTTGATAATACATCTCTACAAGCTGACAAACTGATATTTCCCTCGTTTTGTTTAATGACAACCATTGTGCATATAATGATTTATTATGCCACTGTCATTGTGCACCAGTAACAAAAGTCCTACAGTAATGTCAGCAGAGCTCTGGAAATAGTGGGATGAATTTATTAAAAGGGTAATGACTTTGTTTCAATTTTGACATATACAAGAAATTTCTACTATCTATTTATAAAATTTCAACAAATGGTTCCAAGAAGATCTGTTTTTTGGTGGTGCTGAATACTTGCAGCTCTCATTTAGCTTATTGGGAGTTGTGTGTACTCAGACCCTATAGTGACCAAATCTCTGTATCTGTAGAATATACAGCACATACAGATAATAGCATAATTTGATCATCCTGAAGTGCTTTATTCACCTTCAATATGGGAAACTTTCAGCAGAAACTGATGGTAAAGGAAAGACTACAATAGATAACCTCAGGGATTTCTTTTCTTTTTAAATATGGGCTTTTCTAGAGAATGCGTCACTACTGTATTTGAGCATCTAAGGGTGCGTCACCCCATCGCCCATGATTCAGTGACTACCAAGAAGTTCAGAGCCTACCTGAATAGCAACTGCAAAACAATTTTTCCCAAAGCTTGCATCAGATCTGGAAGCAGCTGTGATGGTATAATGTTGAATAAAGGTATGTATGGAGCCCCACAGATGTCCAAAACAGACGTGTCTTGTAAGAAGGCTACAGAAGTAGCTCGCACTCTTGTGGAACAAGCTAGCAGTTTTTCCAGCAAGGGAAGGTCACTCTATACATTGCCCTGTTCTGTTCATTCACTCTGAGGCATCTGGCACTGACCGCTGTCAGAAGACAGGATACTGGGCTAGATGGACCATTAGTTTGACCAAGTATGGCCACTCTTATGTCCGCTACCTCTTAGGATGGTGTAACATGTTGTAAAAAGAAAAGGAGTACTTGTGGCACCTTAGAGACTAACCAGTTTATTTGAGTCTCTAAGGTGCCACAAGTACTCCTTTTCTTTTTACGAATACAGACTAACACGGCTGTTACTCTGAAACCTAACATGTTGTAGTTCACCTAGTTTGTGCTGAAACTGCCTGGCCTTTCATTCTACTGGTATAAGAAACAAAGAGGAGAGGAGATGCTCAAAAAGGCTTCATTCTATCTAAACAGAATGCCTGTGCTCATATCACATCTAATGCATGAAAATTCTGTTTATCCCTACTGGAGTGTGGTTTAAGAAAAAATACACGTAAGTATATCATTTGGTTTAGATGATAGGCCAATATAATTTTCATCAAAATCTTTGGATGTGGTCTTAAGGGCACTTTATCTTTGACAAACTGCATGTATGGAGGGCCTGCCATCAGTACTTGTTCTCCCGCTGTTCTGGCTGATAGTAGTGCAACAAGAAAAGCAATCCTCTGAGAAAGGTGAGCTAGAGAGCAATTAGCTAGAGCAGTGGTTTTCAATCTGTGGCTCACAGACCCCTGGGGGTCCGCAGACTATGTCTAAGATTTCCAAAAGGGTCTGCACCTCTATAAGAAATTTTTATGGATCCACAAATGAAAAAAGGTTGAAAATCACTGAGCTAAAGGCTCAAACGGCTGCCAACACTGTGATTAAGTCCCAAATAGGAATTGCATTTTTACAGGGGCATTAGAGACAAATATCACCTTTAAGGAACCTAACTACAATTGGATTAGAAAATAATGACTTTCCATCCATTGGAAGATGAATGGCTCTCTCAACTGAAGATGCAATAAGTACTCCAGAATGTCCTGAATCTTAGCAAACAATGGTTGAATATTTCTGCCAGCTGACCAGATTGAAAATCTCTAATATTTAACCAAGTAAGTGGATCTTGTAGATTGCTTTCCACTACTAAGCAGGATGTGTTGGACTGCAGTCAAAGAAGCCTTATTTACTTGATCTAGCCATTCAACAGCCAAGTCACAAGCCTTGGGCTGCTTGGGATCAGGTGCCAAATCCAAATGTGATGTTGCAACAACAGGTCTGGGACAGGTGGTAGAGGTCATCGGGGTTAGACAGAGGCTGTAGAGGTCCAAAAACCAGCACTGCCTCAGCCAATCCAAAGCAATGAGTATTATCCTGGCCTGGTCCTGCTTCAACTTGAGAATGATCTAAGGAATAGGGGGGTATGAGGAAACACATACATGAGGTCTGGGCCACACTTCAGCAAGAAAGCATCAGTTACTGAGCCCGAGAACAAAACTGATGGCATTTCTTTTTGTGTCTTATAGCAAACAGATCGAATGATGGGATAACCCCAATTCTGAAAATGATCATCCATACTCTACTGTTGAGGAACCATTCGTGATTGCAGTAAAGGAATCTGCTGAGATGACTGGCCAAATTATTCTGAGAGCCCAGTGAGTAAGCAGCCATTGGGGAGATACTTTCCCTGATGCAAAAGTACCACAGCTTCATCATCTTTTGACAGAGTTGATTGGATCAAGCCCTTCCTTGCCTGTTCTACATCATGGTCCTATTGTTCATGAGAATCCAGGCAGACCTTGGACATGGGAAGAGAAGGCGTGGCAGGCACTGAAAACCATTCAGAGCTCAAGCATGTTGATGCCTCTCACTCTGTCCATACCTCCTAGACTTGCAAGGACTCCAAATGTGCCTCCCAACCTGATTTTGAAGCATCCATAGCTATGGTCATCATTGGGGGTGGGTGAAAAAGGGAATGCTTCTGCAAATATTGTTATGATCCTGCCACCATTCTACGGATCTCAGAACCATTGGGGGAACCCTGGCCAACTTGTTTAGCAAATGGAAATTTGGTCAATAGACTTTAGCCAACCATGGAGAATGTACACATGCAGCCTTCCATATAGTAGTACGTAGACAGATGAAACCATGTGGCCCAAGAGTCTCAAACATATATAGACCATAGTGGTTAGGCGGAATTTAAGGGACAAAGTTGGTGAATTACTTGAAACCTCTCTTGAGGAAAAAAGGCCATTGATTTTGTAGAATTAAGTAGGAACCCAATGAACATGATTTGTGTCTGAAGTAACAGATTTTCTCTATTTAGTGAGACCCACATGATCAAAGAGATACGGGAGGACATGAATGTGATGGAGAGCTTTGGTTTCTGATTTGCCCCAAACTAACCAACCATCTGTGTAAGGGAAGATGTGACTCCCTTTCCTCCCGAAATGGGCAGCCACCACTTGATAAATAAATGTAGGGCCAAGGCCATTTTGAAGAAAAGCACCCTGTACTGATAACGTTGAGTCCAAAGAACAAATCTCTGGAACTTCCAGCGGTTTGGTAGCATTGCCAAGGATCTTCTCTGAGATCCTTCCTACAGCACGAGCAAAGCAAGAAGATTCTGGAAGTGAACCTAACTGATGAAGGGTTTTCACTTTGTGGAACATTGGTCCATCTATAGGGAGAGGGGGGCTGTATAGTTTAGACAGCCTCCAACTCTGTAGAAGGGAAACCAATCTCTTTGGGGGCAGGCTGGGTAGAGTAGTCAGGAGGGTGTTAAACTAATGGCAAAAGTGGAGGGTAAAAAGAGAGAAGATATGATCACTCAGAACAATATTGAGATGTTCAGAAGAAACTTAATCAAGGAACCAAAGGACATGGAGAAGAAATTCTTTAATTACATGAGTAACAAACAAGAGGAACTGGAATTGCTGATTTATGAGCATAAATTCAATCTGGTGGCCATTACTGAAACCTGGTGGGATGATTCCTATGATTGGAACATTTAAATCAGTGGTTATAACCTATTTAAGAAGGACTGAATGGACCAAAGGGGTTGGGGCATTCTACGTAAAAAATGGCATTATGTGTTTCCGGGTCACTGATAACTCAGAAGAAAATTATCTTGAATGCTTATGGATCAATGTCCTAACAGATAAAATACAAGATGGGGTATTAGTTGGTGTCTGCTATAGACGACCAAATCACACTAGGGAACAAGATGACTGCTGCCTTACACACCTACCTGCAATGTATAGGGGAAAAAAAGCTGTGAGATCATGAGCTGTGAGACTTCAATCTGCACGACAGATACTAATGGGCTCATGCTGCCAGTTCTAAATCAGCCTTGGAATTTCTGAACATTACGGATGCCAATTTCCTAACTCACAAAGTGTTGCAGCCAAAATGGGGGAATTCTTTATTAGACCTTGTCTTAACAGATAAAAATGAATTGCCCACAGAGCTGAAAATTAAACGTAATTTAGATACAAATGATCATGACTTGATCACATTTATAATGTGCAAGCAGAATAAAGTCCAGACTGTTAACATATATATTTGGTGCTTTAATAGGGCCAATTTCACAAAGTTGAAAACAATTATGAGCCAGATCAGTTGGAAGGAAGAATTTAATCAGAATGGTATGGCACTAGTAGCGTCCCATCTTGGCACCGGGGAGCCATGGGATGAAGGCCTCGCTCTACCCTGGGCACTAGAATAATGCCTGTAATGTTTGGAGTCCCTTCTTGATGTAGAGGGGACTCTTTTGGACTTGGAATGGTTCCTGTCCATTTTTATGGGTTCTCATTCATGGAGAGTCCATACAGGAGGAGGAGGAGGAGGAGGAGGAGTTTGAGTTCAAGGGCCTGTCCGAGATCATTGCTACCTCAGAGGCTGATTGTGGGGCTGGATGCTGAAGGCCCCAGTGCCGAATTGAGCCTCTCTAGAGAACTATTTTTTTGTTTTGTTTTTTAAACAAAAACAAAAACCGCACCTCTCTTTGATATGCCCATCACCAATGCATAAGAGACAGCTCACGTGGGTATCACTGATTAGGATAGCTACCCCACACAACGAACAATGTTTGAAGCCTGGTGATGGCATGCCATTGATCTCTCCCCTAATACTAGCTAAACTAATACTAACTAGTGGATACGACTGCTAAACTATAACTAACTATAAAGAATGAACTGCAAAACCAAATACTGGAAAAAATTGCTAACTGCACAGAAACTGAGAGATAAACCAGACAGGGAGCTTCAACTCAGGCCACAGGTGGTGCGATGGAACTGAGGGGGGGTTGGGGCGGCACCACCCCTAAATAGACTTGGCTGAAGCCACGAGGTGGCATAGGGCATGCATGCATGCTGCCCAGTAGGTGCTGCTGCAGAAAACTCTCCAGCTCTGGTAGCGTGCACCTGAGCTGAATACGTGTGAACAACTCAAAGAAGAACTATTACCTGAACTCTGGCTGCTTGGGGCCTGTGGCAAAGTTACTGCCCCAACAGGCCTCCTGGCTGGCTGTGATGAGGCAGCAACTTTTGCCTCAGTTTCCTCCTCTGTCTTTTGACCTATTCTACCGTAGGAGTGTCCTGACCCTCAGGCCAGACCACTTGGTAGAATCCGCCCTCTTCTGGGGCCAGAGAGTCCTTTGCCAAGGTCCGACAGCAACGTATACAAAAAACAAACCTATAGCTTAACTCGGCTCAGCTGGCAGCCACCTTGTCATAGGCATATGTCTGCTGCTGCAGGCTGTCTTCCTGTGCCTTAATCCACCCTACAACACAGGGGTTGGTCCACTCCCCTCCTTATTCAGGGGCTCGGGCAGGCTCCAGCTCAGCCTCCAGCTCACCCCTGGAGAAGCTTGTCTGGTCTCTCCTTTTTCCTTCTGAGCCTTCCTTCAGGCTGCTTCTCACAACTGAGGCATGGAGGAGTTTCCTCTAGGGTTCCTCTCCCCAGATGTGCTCTTTGTTAAAACATGCCCTGCTCTCCCCTAGCTATTTCTAATTAATCCTGGCCCACCTGTGAGCAAGCAGGTTAACTGACCTCTCAAGCCCATATTAACTCTTTCACATCACATCACAGAGCCTTATGTGAAATGAACCGATGGCCTGCCGCCACGGTTCTTCATGGAACTGTGTCTTCCTGCCCAACAAAAAGACACGCTTAAAACTGACACCTTGCTTATTAGCCATCTCTGCAGTGCTGGCAAAGATGAAATGGAGGCTGAACTACACTCTCAAGCCAGAGTGGTGGGATCCCCCTCAGGAGAGGCGTGTTAGCAGTACGGTGTGGAGCACGGTCTGTGCTGTATCCATTCTGTGGCTAACAGAACGTTTCACACTCCAGGTCTGTTAATCCAGCACCTTTCACGACCACTAAATACCTTTTTTTAAAAATAAAGAGATGGTTTAAAATATAGTTATGATAATTTACTAATATGTAAACCTGAATCAAGATAGCAATTTGTTCAAAATATGCTATCATATCATAGCATCAAGTCACCTTACAAGAAGAATAATCCCAAGTAATTAATGAGACATAATTAAATCAATTTATTAACCAACTACCATATCCAATGGTAAATCTTCACAAAAGTACTTGAGTAAATGCATTGGATTATTCAAGATTTAGATCTCAGAGCTATTACTTCTGGAAAGTGTACTTACCCAAGCAAGAGTTCAGGTGAACGGTACCACCTGGTGGCCACATATTCTGTATAGTTTGCATTGCTTCCTTCTGACAGATTCCGAGCAAAGCCTGCAAAAAAGATAATACAAAAGATTATGTCTCCACCTAAATGAAGATTTACATACTACTATTGATTATTGTATTAAAGGTCAAATCAATTTTTCATATCATCGGATTTAAAATGAATGCCTTAAATAAGTATTAAGTGTAACTGATTAGTATTATATATTTCATTGTTATCCTATTGCTTTTTAAATATATGCCTGTGTTCATGTATTGGTGAAAACATGTGTTTCTGTTTCACTGACAAGTTCAACTGGCATCTGTCCCACAGAGGTCTATGCTCTTGAGTCTTCATTAGCATGGAACATTGTTGGGTTGGTTAAATGGCCTCTCCGGAGATTGCACCAGCTATATTCAAATTTAGGTACCAAGTCTTATTGTGGAATCCCCTATGCAGCAGGAAAAAATACGGATCTGTAAAAGAAAGTTAGAGCTCTAACATACTCAGTGAGTAGCGGGATCACCAATAAGTAGTTCTCTCACAGCTTCTAGAAACACAGATTACGACTATGGTACAGAAGGTCTTCAGTCTTTGGCTGGTCAAATGACTCCATCTACTCCTTTCACATGAGAACCTTGCCACACTGATTCATGCATTGGTCACCTTCATGTTAGACTACTACAACTTACTAGGTTGAATATAACCACCACCCAAAAACTACAACTCCTATGGTATGCAGCAGCCATCAAAGGCCAGGACAAACACTTCATAGGCTGCTCAGCACACAACACCGGCTTCCTATCTGCTTGACAATCAAATTTAATATAAGGCTCTTAATGGATTAGGATCAGAGCCTCCCACAGTCCATTAGTGTTTGTTTAGCACCAACACCACACTATATATTTGCAACTACACAAAGATAGTACCTGTAAGCAAGAGTTTCCAAAACAGACACAAAGAGGATGGTATATTAGAAAATCCAAAAGGAGGAATAATTGTGAATTTTTAAATATTATTGTTACCCATCCACAACCCACCAAGTCAGCTGAATATCACAGGGAAACTGCACATGGTAAAGCCACTAATAAACACTTTAGGGCAGATACTGTCATCATTTTTGTAAAGTGCCAAGCATGATGTCATTGCTAAATAAATAAATAATAATCAGGCAGGACTGGGGCCAGACAGATCTCAGCAACTACACTCTGCATGTGGAACTCCTTACCAGAGAGTAAACTGAGTCTAGTTGGGTCATTCACACTGAAATGCAGAGGCAAAATATTCATAACTCTCTCCTCCTGGGATATGGCTTTAGGGCCTGATAGCCAGCCCACTACAATCAAACCACAGAGTTCTTCCATTGGTTTGTAAGAGAGAAAGAAAAAATAACAACTCTGGAATCCAGGAGAGCCTCAGAGCAGTGTTTCACTTTTGGACTTAGTAACTGCTCTCTTTGCTTTTGAATGCTCAGGGGGCAGCAGCAGCAGCGCTTCCTCCTTCTTCCCCCTGCCTCCCTTCTTCTGTGGCTGCAAAGGCTGTAATCTTTATTCTGGAAGCAGATCTCACTTCACACCTTAGTCTGGCAGAGTTCAAAGCCATGGTCCTCCAGGACACACTAAGTTCTACCCATTCTCCTAGATCTTTGAAGAGAAGATGGGTAGTGGAAATTATCATTAGTCCGTTGGGTTGAGTGGATGATAAATTAGTTATTGATATAGGATTCATTTTATACTTTTGAAAAAAAATTGTATTATTGTCCATGTGCTTAGAGTTGGAATAGGTCATTTTCTAAACCTAAAATAAATAAAAATAAATAAATATGTGTAACTGCATAAACACACAGACAGTATTGCCTCAGCCAAAGGTGACATGGTCCATCATATTAATCATGTAAATGAAAAACCTTTCATTATATGCTTGAAGAGAAGCAAGGAGAAGAAAATTCCTTTCAATCCCAGGCTGGGTGCTGGTTGTTTGAGAGGAACACAATCCTGATACAGCAAAAGAATGAAAAATATCAACAAATCATAGTCAAGGAAGGGTCTTCCATCCAAGCCAGCCTTCAGGAACCGAAAGGGAACTTGGTCACAATCAGGGACTCCTGAAAACACTGAATATCAATCAGCAGCTAATGCAATCCTGAAGACAATAAGCAACTGCTTTTAAAAGTGCTCAGCTTTGACACGGTACAGCAATGGGAAAGGAAAATTAATACTATAGGCTTAATAAGTACACTGCTTATGTGAGAATCCACTTGATGGCAACTTCATTCTATCATATTACACTGGAAGATGGCTGACAAAATCTTTGACTGCTTGACACCTTTCTAAGAGGCATCCCAATGCCTATACTGTAAAATGGCCTCAATTGGCAAAAGATGTGTGTGGTTGTTTCAATGTTTAACTATTAAAGTAATTCTACCACCACCCTTCCCCTCATCCCCCTTTGCTAGTTACCCTAACTTTTATCACAACAAAAATTTTGATAACATTTGTGTGGCAGGGACTTTTACTTGCGCTGTAATTTTTTCCTGTCAATTTAGGACTATATGCAAGCATCTAGCACACTTCTGCACACTTTCTGAAAACTGCATTCAAGTGCTTTAGCACATAATTACACCACAAGTAGCGGTGTATTCCACACACGAAAGCAATAAATGCTAACAAAAAGTCCATGTACCTGCCACAGTGCAGATGTTTAAGTGATAGGATGCCCCAACACAGGGGTAACAGGACAAACCTATATGATCTCATTATGTTGCTGAAGATCTACTAACACATCACTTCTCTTGTCCCAGTGGCTTCTCACACATCTCTACAAATTCGCCATACTGTGTTCTGTACATATGGTGATGTGTAATAGGTGCCTGGATGTGCTGTGTGGCACAGGGCTGGATTACCCAATAGGCAGACTAAGCACTTGCTTAGGGCACCAGCAAAGCAGGGGGCACCAAAAAAAAAAAAGTTTTTTGGAAAAAATTTGATATATGAAAAAAAGCATCGAAGTAGTCATCATGGGAAAAATCAGAACTTTGTTAGACTTCCTTACACTCCATTACACACTCTTCCCCCGTTTTTCTGTTCTCTTTTTATTACTTATCCCCACCTAAACCAAGGGGGCATCCTACTAACGTAGATCGAAATAATGTGAGGAAATCAGATCCTGTCATGTATTGCAATAAATTTATGTTTTATTATTGATATATTCTTCTGAGTTATATTCTTGTTGGAGCTTGTGGCTCAGTTTGACCCATTTTTAGCAGGCCATATCTAAAAATATGGGAATGCTGGCAAAGGTAACCCATCATACTTATCCAAGACAATATGTGATGAACTCATTGGTCTAATGAGTGACAAAGTTTGTTCAGCCATTGTGGATGAAATAAGAACTGCTGGGTATTTCAGTTTATCTGTCGACTCTACACCTGATCTTTCACATATTGATCAGTTGAGTATTGTACTAAGATGTGTGTCTCCCACAGCTGGAAAACCAGTTGAACGATTTAGAACATTCCTCAATTTGAAAAGCCACATTGGTGAAGAAATGGCAAATCAAGTACTGCATTATCCCTGCCAAGTTTGCAAAACAGATTTCTCAAAGTGCAGAGGTCAGTCTTATGACAACGCTGCCAACATGTCAGGGCGTTATCAAGGAATGCAGAAGAAGCTTTAAGAACAGAACAAATATGCCATATTCATACCATGTGCTGCACACTCTCTCAATCTTGTTGGCTGCAGTGCTGTTGATTGTTGTCCGGTGGCAGTACGTTTTTTCTCAACAGTCCAGTTACTTTATCCATTTTTCTCTGCCTCAACACACCGATGGGCAGTTCTTAAAACATATTTGGGCAATGATCGTGTGTTGAAATCTCTTTCTAATACTCGCTAGGAGGCACATGCAGTGGCAACAAGTGCAATTCTGGAGTGCTACTCAAAGACTGTGGATGCATTAGAAAGTATAGCTGAAGACCAATCACAAAAGGGAGAAACTATATCAGAGGCAGAAAACTTTGCAAACAAGATGCAAGAACTAGAGTTTGTATTCATGTTGACCATGTGGAATGAAATTTTACACTTTTACCACACAAAAGTCAAGCTCTCCAAGAAAAAGAATTGGATTTGAAAACATGCGCAGACCTCTGTCAATCATTAGCAGACCACTTACACACTTTGAGGAATGATTTCGAAAGATCTGAAGACATATCAAAAGATATCTTGCCTGATACGATCTACAAAGAAGCCCAGTCCCACAAGCGAATCAGGAAAAAACAAGCAAATGATAGCAGTGCAACAGGAACAGCATTGAATCCTAGAGACAAATTTCGCATATCTACTTACTATGCTATAATTGATACACTTGAAACTCACATAAAAGAGGAGAGGTGAAGTGTACAAAGTACCACCAAGTAGATTTTCTTTTCTAAACGATATGGACTTATCTGACTAAAAATATTCACAAGGCTCCCAAAAGCTAGTTGACTCATACCCTGTTGACTTGAACATGAATCTCTGTGGAGAAGTACGGCAGTTCCACTGTTATATGCGCGCAAAGTTTAATGAAACAGGAAAAATGAAATTCAGTCACATTGATCTTCATGACACAATACTGAAAGACGGAATACAATGTGTATTTCCAAATGTAGAGATCACACTATTGATGCACTATCTAACATTGATGATTACTAACTGCTCGGCAGAACGCTCATTTTCTCAGCTGAAAAGAATAAAAAACCCTCAGAAAACAACGTGTCAGGACAGACTTGATTCACTTTCCCTATTGCATATGGAAGCGGACATGCTTCGTCGAGTCAGCTTCGATGATTTTATCCAGAATTTTGCAACCAGAAAATCCAGAAAGAAGCTATTTTAATTTCAGCATACATGTAAATTTTGTGTCATTTCGAAAAATAAAATTTTATTTTACGGTATAGTATTGTTTGTATTTTGAATTACATATTGGGGGGCACCATAATTCTTTTCAGTGCTTAGGGCCTCTAAAGGTCTTAATCCGGCCCTGTGTGTGGGCATAGTTTCTGCCAACAGGAATGAAGAAAGGAACAGTTCTGAGTATAGACTGATTGCAACAGATGTACCTGACTATTGTTGGAAGCACTTTGGCATTCCAATTGGTGTATTAGCTGTGTTGATCGAATTTCCACCCCATTGCCAGAGCCACTAGTCCTAACAGTCTCCTGATATCTACATGGTATTGGCCATCATGTGGTGCACAAGCATGTTGATGTATGACAGCTTTTTCAGTACTGTGACACAGGTGGTATGGTATTCACAGCATTTTAATAAAAGGAGCCAACCACCAGTACATACAACATCTGCATGCAATTAACGTAACATTTCTGTTCTGTCCCCACTCCACTGCACCTTAGTGAAAAAGACGACAGGATATAAGACCATTATTTTTGCAGTGTGCAGGGGTTTGTGTACACGTGTGCTAATGCAGTTGTGGTTCTCTCTGGCCATACTTTGAGGATACAGTGGCTTTTCTGATTAGTGTACCAAGCATCTTCTGGACAAAGTAATGGGACCAGCCCCTGGCGCCTATTATTATTTCAATCACTTTTGTATCAGTCCCTTTATCCTACATGATCCATGTTTACTTTCACACATAGCATTACCAGTGTGCAGGGGGATAACTCATTCAATTCTATTTAGGCATGAACAGTTTACATACCAGACTCAATATTCTCAATTCCATGTTTAAAAAACCTCACAGTAAAAAATACGGTCTTAATTATCCATTTCTCAATGGCTTTGTCTACGCTAAGATTTAAGGTGTGATGTTGGCACATGTTAGCTAACATATGCTAATTAATACATTGAAAATGTCTAGCATAGACAAGGCTTTAACTAGACCAGTTTAGCTTTGTCTACACGACACATTTACTATGTATTAATTTGCATGTATTATCTAACATCACACCTTTAAATTCTAGTCTAGACAAAGAAGGACAATATGTGCTTGAAACTTATATGGTTACAAAGTGCAATAAAAGCATGCTTACCGAAATTGGTTGTAATAAGTAATGGCTTAATCTAATACAGGGGTAATAAATTTTTTTGGTCAAGGTCAAAATTCCTTTGTCAAGACATAGTCAAGATCCAGACTCCAGAGTAAGTACTAAAAACAAACAACGATGATGATGATGAGTAAATAAAAAGATGTTAGGGCCTGTTCAAAAGTGTCTGGTGGTCCAGATTTCGTTTGCAGTCCATCTATTGACTACCCCCGATCCTAGTCTAACATTGTCTCTTTGTAGTAAAACTGAGTGAAGCTACTATAACTAATTCCAACGTAAGCAAAATCAAATAAGCTTTCCTTTGTGATTTCAGTTCAACCAAACCTGAAATACAAAGCAAAATTCAAAGCATGTTAACCTATATAAATCAAAGAAGAGTTAACATAAAAGCTATTAGGTACTATAAGTGCATTATGGTATGGCTTTCTTTTCTACTTAATGGCCACTACTTATGGGGAATAAAATCTTTGTTCTTACCGACTATATGAAGTAGCATAATTGCTTGAGACAAGCCAGGATTCATCATTATCTGCCTCTTAGTGGCAAAGCTGTGAACCAAAATGAAGGGCCATAATCCATTTAACGTGGATGTAAAATCTTAACTAAAATTTCTGTTAGGAACTTTTCATAGAGGCCTGGAGTCCACAGCTTGGTCTGGGGCATGAGGGCTAGCTAACAAAGAACAATACATGGCTAGGAGAAAGCTGGGGTAGACAGACAACCTTGTGTGCTTCAAGTTGATAAGCAGAGTCAGCGTGACTCCAGATGGTAAGCTGTAATTGGGTGTCCTTATCACGAGTTATAGATACACCAAGCGCTGAGAAGGGCCTCAAACTTAACTCCCTGGTACAGATGCCAGAACAGAGTTCAGGGAGAGGCCTAACATGATTGACATGAGTAATGACACCCTCCCCTCACATATGTACACCAATCCCAGTTCACAGAAATGCAAAGGTAAAACTATTAAACAATTGTTGTTGTTAAATCCTAATTACTGCTTTTTTGCTTTAAATGTCCAGGAATGTACCTGTTGGTCAACAAGGAGAGCTGCTACCTCATTACCCTGGACCCCAAAATTAGGATTTAACCTATATATTTTAATAGAAATAGTTTGAGGGTAATTACCTGTGTGTTAGCAATATGTTAATTTGAGCCATGGGCGGAGCCATTATGCAATCTTTTAGACCATTGGCCTATTGCGCTTATCTTGTTTTGCTGATAGAACCTATCCAGGGGCTTGGGAACTCCCACCCCGTCGCTTCTCTCCGCCCAATAAGCATCCTATATAATCTATGGTAATAAATTGTTTTGCAGTGTCTCTGAGCCTAATAAGCAAAGTGACACTCCGCCAGCACTGTGCGTAATAAACTCCTGAGCTTGACTCGACACGGTGTCCATTTCTGTTCCTTCAGATGCGGGCTCGTCTGGCATACAAGTTTGTGAACTGATTGGGAGCCTGAGACTGACATCCAAAGAGAGGAGAGTATGTTTAATTTACCACCTCATTAGGCTAGGAGTCTCTCATCCCCTTCAGACACATCTTGTTCCTACTTTTTAAAATTTAAGTGAGAAGGAACCTAGACATGTGTAGTCAAAGCACAGGGGTTAAACAGGGGTACCAATTGGGAGGGGAGGCGAGTACAAGAGGGTTATGTACTGTTTAAACTAAGAGGTGTGTTACGGAGGACTTGGACAAACCACCAGCATGAACACATTTGCTTGGATTTTCATTTCCCTACAAAACTGTTCCGTCCTTTCAGGGCTATGAATTCCTTTCTGGTGTAAAAGACACCTCAGTTCTGACTAAAGATTTCTGGGCTCAACATTTGTTGGAATGTGTAGCATCTGTCGCCTATCCAGTTTTGGCACATCCTAGCCACTGCCCCAGTTTCCCCTCTTGGACTCCTCAGTAACTCACAAAGGCTTTCATGTATGCAATAACACCTCTAGAGATCTAGTTTATTCACAAAATTCAAATGGGAAAACAAAACACCCTAAAACTCCCTGGCTTTTCCTTCAGCCAAATGTTTCTACACTTCAGCCTTGCTGGTTGGAACAGGGACTTGGAACAGCTCAGGCACTGTCCCTAGGAGCTAAGAAGAGCCTTTGTGTAGGGCTGCTCGCACCCTCCTTCTGCTCCCTATCAAGCAGCTACTCCCTATCTGAAGTCTCCCTATGGAGAGGGCCCAAGGCCTCTCTGGCTCTCCGCAGGCATCTCTTTTATAACCCCAGATGCCTGATTTAGCCACATGACCCATTTGTCACATGACATTACTCATTTTTTCAACCTGGGGAGGTAAGCTGTGTGTCATAAACAAAGCTAGGGCCCATCTCCCTTTAAAAAGAGACTAGCTGCCTGTGAAAGCATGTTTAAGTAAAAATGGTTTGTGGTTTTTTTGGGGGGAGTTTTGTTTTCTGAACAGCTCCTCTTCTTGGCCAAAATTAAAGAGGTTTGACTGGCAACTGGCATGGAAGTAGCCCTCACCAAGGAATGCCCCCGAGTACTCCTGTAAAATTGGTTTTCATTTGACTGGGTTAACAAAACTGTAAACTCGTTATGGACACAACTGTGTTTTACTCTGTGTTAATAAAGGACCCAGCAAAACAGGACCCTGATCTTGACTAGTGCTCAATAGGGACTACTCATGTGTGTAAAGTTGCTCAAGTACTTAAGGCTTTGCAGAATTAGAGCCTAAACAGGCATAGGTAAGCACTCAAGTCAGGAAATGCCATACTTAAAATTGCACATGACCATAAGTCTGCCTCCTGAGCACACGTATCACAGTGCGGTCTTTAATTATATGATCACATATTGTTTCTCAAATAATACAATATCATACTTGTTCTTCTTTCAAGCCTAAAAACATATGTAGCATCTTGTAATATGGTATACTATTTCATGTATTTCAGGCAGTCCACAAAAACCATTTATATACAGGAAACCAATACTTATTCAACATACTAAATTATTTATGATATAACAAAGTGTAATGAAAAATTACTGATGTGTGGGCCAAATGGGTCCACACAGTTAATTCATCCTCTGAACTGCACATAAGGAAATCTCTGCCAATGCTTGAAAAGAAAATGAATATTATAGGAATATGTCAACCTATATTTGGGAACCCATATTTTATTTATAGAATGAGTATATTTAAAAACATACTTAACAACAATCAAAGGTTAGAGATCTTTACAAAATTAATGTGATACCCAGAAACATGAATATTGACCTCTAAAACGTGCTCAAAATACACATGCTGGAGAACTTACAAATAAACAATGTGGAATTTTTAAGGTAAAAAGTGCTTCTTTCAAAAAATAAAAAGTAAGCAACTTACCAAAGTCACACAGCTTCAGAACATCACAGTGGCTTATTAAGAGATTTTCTGGTTTGATATCTAAAATATCAGAGTAGGAGAAAAAAAAAGTAAGAGTTCCTAATGTCCATTTTTAATTTTCAACTTCCTAAACACCATTTAATTGTAAGAGAATTACACTTAATCATACAGTGATAACAAAAATAGACTGTAGTAGAAAGTACTTGTAATCTGTAAAACTAATTTTCAAACAATCCTGTACTTTGCTAAACATGAATTCATAGCTTCTGTATTGAGGTTTCTTTTAAAAAATTTCTCAAAAGAAACATGGGAAGAGTAAATCTGCACTTGCACTTATGCAAGGGTACAAAATCAACTTGTAGATGTGGAAATGTCATTTAATTACCCAGTTTATTAGCAAAATGTAGGATATGTAAGCTCAATATTTGTACACTTAAAATTACCTTCTGGGGCTCATTGGGTTTGTCTTCTAGAAATATTTTTGCTCTCTAGTTTCATAAACATATTGTTTACTCAGATACATTTAGTATAGTACCTATTGAGTAGATGCAACCTGTATACAGTAGTTACACGTTTACAATGTACTTGAGAAAAGTTCTCTCCCCTGTATTTTGTTTAATTTCATTTATAAGTCATTTTGTTCTCTATTTGTATTCCATTATTGAAATCATCCATTGGAAAACAACAACAAAAAAAACCAAAAAAACAAAAAACACTCTTGTAGAACCACACTGGAAAACAAGGCTTTATAAAGTAAGAACATAATAAAATTAGATAAAGTCACCTTACCGCATGTGTTACACAAATAATAAAGAATAAAGAGCAGGAGGGGAAAATGTGAGTCTTAATAAACATTTTCATAATTCCTTTTCCTTTGGCTAGGTCTCCATTGTAATTTTGTCTCATGATGCAAATGGTAGAATTTTGTCTCTAATAATACGCAGGAGACAGCAGCCTTTTATATTGATGAACATCATTTTAAAGTAGTCTTAGGTTCCCATGCTTTTGGTGGCTTCTAGGGAGAAACTTTAGCAGTCTTGTTTGAAGAAAAGTCTGTCTCCATAGGTAGTTATCTGACAGTATCTGAAGTCACTTAGGTGACTTCAGGGCTTAGCTAAATTGAAATACTTTTTCTATACCCACTTAAATATGGTTTGTTTTAAAGGAAACTTTTTGTTTAAAGTAAATCCAAACACATTTATGATACTTTTTACAAGCTGTAGCTATTTTCCTATAAAAAGAAAATTGTTACAAGGGGTTCATTTCCATGTGGAAAGCTATACACACTTACCTCTGTGAACAATGTCATTCTTATGACACCAGTGAATCGCTTTGATTAATTGGTAGATATAGCTTTTTACTTTTTCAGGTGGAACTCCATTCGGCATTTCTTCTAGCAATTCAAGCATATTCTAAATGTTTAAAATATAGATATTAATTTCTAAAAGTAGTTTGACCCATACTATGATTCTAACATACTAAAGTACCATAAATTATGCCATAAATCTAGCTCTGCAAACCAGCAGTTTAACATCGAAGGGCCATAATCTAGCCATATATAGCCTGCTTTCATTCTAGACAAAGATCTAGTGAATACCATCTACTGTAAATGTGAACCAAAAAGCTCTTGTTAAAATAGAACTGCTTAAACCCCCAAATAATTAGCAGACTTATAGATTTAAACTGCTAAAAATATTCAGTATGAGCTCATTTTATTTACAAATAATTGCTTAGAACAGAATTCCCCTGCATGATGTGACAACATGAACATTTCTCTAAAGCAGAGAAAATACTAAATATCCTGCAATAGTTTATGCCAGTGCTTCCTGAACTTTTCAGCCAGCTGTACCAGTTTCACATCCTAAGGCCTTGTCTAGACAAAATTACCCTGCTTTAACTATACCTGCATAGCTACCTATTCCTATAGGGAAGGGCAAATAAGCTGTAGCAGTATACGGCACATTTACACTGACATAACTGTCCACACTAAATGGTTGTACCAATGTAACTATTTCAGTAGAAAAAAAAAAGACCCCCTAACCAAAATAGTGATACTGGTTCAAAACCCATGTGCAGCTAAGGCCTGAGATTTCAATTATGTTGGCAAAGGCCTGCTACCTCACAATCAACTTTGTGTGCAGAGATATACAATAGAGATTTGTCTACGCTAAATCCCATTTGAATGGATGGTAGGCAGCAGCTGCTCACTAGAGTACAGAAGAGAGTTTCATTAAGGTAGGAAGAGGGATGTGAGAACATCAGCCTCAAAAGCCTGAAGTACCATTACTTGAACATATACCAATAGTTAATCACTGCTTATGGTGCTTGCAAGGGAAACACAAATTTCTGATCCTGGTGCTGGAAAATTGAAAATAATATGTTTGGATATTTTGTTTTCCATAAAGTATACAGTTATTGATTTGGGAATTTACACGGATTTTAACAATTTACAAAAGCATTTCACTTCACCTTTGATGCACATTTTCTTCTATGCTACAATCTAGTTTTGAGTTTGGAAGCTGTCTTAATAATATATACAAAATATATATATACACAGTATACAAAATACAAAGCATACACTAAAATCAAAGTATTTTTAAAAAATATGGTCGTATTCCAAAGGCACTTGAATACTAAATCTATCAATAGATTGAAAAGCAATTTAAGACTATGAGGTATGGGTTTTGTTAAATCCATATTTAGAATATGGACAAATGATCACAGATATGTCTATCAAGACACTCTAATGGATTTAGACAAGAGTCCTGTTCACTAGGAGGTAGTGTAAAAATCTGGACAAATAGGACAGTGAATTCCTTAGTGTTCAAATCTGGACAAGAATAGCAGTATCAAGTGGCGAAGCATAATCCTATATGTTCACTGACATCATCAACTAAAGAGATGATGGAAAAAAGACGACTAGTTAAATTTGGATTAGTGTAATCTGGATTTTAGTATTGCAGAGATAATACTCTTTAAAGGACAAAATGTGCCATCAACCAGCAGAGAGGCTAAACAGAAATTGGCTAACTGTAAAACATTTTCTTCAATTCTTCTCCCTCCTCCTCACTTAAAATATAAGAATTGCCTACACATTTATCATAGCCCTGAAAAATATCTGTAAGAGACTGTGGAATCCATTTAACACATTCTGAAAGCAAAAATAATTTATAAACTGTTAAGTGTAATTGAAAATAAAGAGGATAATTACAACAGCAATGATATCAAGGAAAAATTATGCATAGCAGCTATCCTCACAATTATATAATTTTACATTAATAAAAAGTAATGTTGGGTCACAAAAATACACTTCCTTCCTAACGTAGGAAGGAAATGCATAATAGAAGCATGTGCAACCTATTGTAGTCTCTTTGATATTTATTATTAATTCAAAATATGTGATTATTAAAATACACAGTTGAAATATTCATCTTTTTCCTTATGCTGGTCTTCTGTATTTTTGGCATAGCAGTTTTAGCAATGTCAGCATTAATAAAAATGATATAAAGTAAATAACTACAAATATAACTAAATAGACAGCATAGTCCATATCCATATTTTTATACACACACACGCTTAGCTTACAGAAGACGGCACTGATCATAGTGAGCACAAGTGGATTAAAGCAGGAACTTTAGAATCCAGACAGTAAGGCTACAGAGGACCTAATGCAGTAGGAATTAACTGATTGTCAGATAGTGCGTCACGGAACATGGACAAAGAACATGGACAAAAAACTTATGGACAAAAGAACCAGAATATGCAATATAGACTTAGTGTCATCTCACCCTGGATGTTTCAGATCACATCACATGATCACTTTATTACCTCAGGTAAGGCAAGCAGGTAGTGGTAAGGAGTCTCATGAATACTCATTCAGCGAGCACTGCACACATTGTTAGCAACAAATGCTGAGGGCAGGGAAGGACTGTAGATAGGGGGATGTTTTAACTGAGGACGACTAGTTCCCACCTGGTCCACAGCACAGCACCAGAAGGACATAAAATTATGATTTTAGGAAAGAGAGCAAGGCCAGATGAAGGCTTTTAGCAAAAATAAGTGTTGGATTTTTTTTTTCAAATGAAAAGACAGAAACCAGAGTCTAGAATAGAGAGTTACAGCCTACTCTTGCCCTAGAGGGCTTACAGAAATAGCAGAGAACTAGTCTGTCCTGGGCTCACTCTCCTGAGAAGCAGACTAAGGTGTAAGGAGTGCTAATATAGGGGCTAGAAAGAAAACGGTGGAATGGGTTCTGATGCTGTCAGGAATGGAAAGAATTTAAGTCAGTCAGTCATAAGGAGATTTTGAGAGGTCCTACAATTTAGTTGGTTTCAAATATTTCACACCGTTTTCCAAAGATTAGATTTCTATGTGAAAAAAAATAATAAGAGCAACTCTGTTTTTAACAACAAGAGGAGAAAGAGAAAGAAACAACAGATACATAAGGACAAGCAATCTATGTTCCTGTTTTGGAAAACACACTATAGAAGGAATTTTGAGGTAAACACTTGACAATCATTCAACCTTCAAATTAAACTGGTTTATGGACCTTTGGGCAAAAAACCAGACAAATAACGCTCTTTCAAATGACACATATTCCAGTCTAATAATGCTTGTTTGATTTTGTGCCTCTGCTTCACTGTACTATGTAAATATTATTACTTATGTCATTTGTGTAATTTTCTTAACAGAAGAAGGGACACGATATATATATTCTGTTTAGATTTTATTTAATTTCTTGGTTTCCCATTCCTACATTAAAATACTTTCATTTTTAGCGTTCAAATCCCTGTATTTATTGTTCATAAATTACTTGATGATTTTGCCTTGAAAGATGTAAAAGATCAACTCACTTTTTCCACATATTCAAACACTAAGTATAATTTTCCTCTTCTTCTGAAGGCTTCCTTCAGCTCCACTATATTTTCCTGTTTCAAAGTGCGAAGCATTTTAAGCTCTCGTAAAGTGGTTTCTTTGACTTCTTCATTTTCTAGAATATAAACAATGGTAAGTGTGGTAAAACAAAATTTAGCAAAGAGCAACAAGAACCTTAGTAATCAAGGTTAACAATCCGTACACTAATGTACAATATTCAGTAGACACTCACAGTAAAAAGCCATCTAAAAAACTGTAAACTATTTAAGTGATTTGGGTACTAAATATAACTATCTGCCAGTCCACATATACAACTATTATAATGGACTTCAAGCACTCTAGTTTTAAACATTCAAAGAATTATCACTGCACACTTCTCTCTCTCTGATACCACTGACGAAGGTTTATGATTTAACTTGGGCTCCCTCTGCTGCTTGGCTGGCTCTGCATCAGAAGAGGGAAAATATTGTACAATCATGTGTAAACTTGATATCCCTCACTCCACCGCTCTTCAAATTTTTGGTTATCCGATAATTGTTTGCATTTACATGCTTTTCATCCTGAAGAATCTTAACATGCGTTACAAATTATGCGTACACAGTGGACATCATCAATGAAATGGGAACTCAGTGCATAGCACACTGCAAACAATGGGGAAAAAGGGTCATTTTTGGTCAACGATTTAAGGACAAACCCATACCACTCTGAAAAGTACCATAGATCTCTACTAGCCATGGGAAGGACAGCAATGCAGAGCACACAGAATTTCTGTTCTAAAGGTCTCACACAAAAGACTTTCAATATAGTGTTCAATGATACAGATACTCAATTCATCCATCTCAGAAGGTGGAAGGGCTAAAGTTGATGTAGTAAAGATCTGAACCTGTTGTTCTATGGAGTCTAGGATTTCAATCTTAGACTTCTTTTAGATTCTAAGCTCTTTAAGACAGGGACTGTCATTTCCTATAAGTTAGCACAATGGGGCCCTGACCTGGCTGTCCTCTGGGCAATAATGCAGTATAAATGTTAACTAACTAACTAAAGCCAGCCAGCAGCTGTTGTCTTCCATACTGTAAGGCTTGACAACATTCTGTTTCTTAAATTTCAGTGGATTATATTGATGTTTGGTTTAAAGCTTTTTTGGTTTTTATTAATTTATATGTATGGTGAAATTTATGTTGATTTATGACACTTATTGACATTTACTGACAAAAAGAAAGAAAGAAAATCGTGTTTATAAGCCACTCAATGTAGTTCCTGAAATCTGGGCAGAATAAGCATCCTGTGGAGAGCTCAGAGAGTTGTTTTCTAAGACAGGGTTCTCTCTTCAACAGCCAGCTCCAGTCCTGAAAAACTATTCCAAAATATTGTGATGATTTGTTTGATAGGGATCATCACAATTCGTTTCAGCCAGTATTTTCTGCTTTGGGTATAAAACAGGACTTGTGAATGACAAAGCTAAAAGACTTGCTGAATACATTATCCAGGCATCTTGGTGTTGCTTAGAGTTTGCACTGGATTAACACAGAGGTAAATTTAACTTTCCTGATACATCCTTGACAACCAATTGCATCTTCATGGCCACATCCCATGGTTAACAAACAACACAGATAAAACATTCACCAAAATCTAACGGGTAGCATTTTTGAGCTATATAATTAAGGTTATAATGAGTCATTAGGCCAACACAGCGTAAGTGGTGGGACACAGCTGCAACATCCCAGGAAGAAATTATGCCTCTTTAGGTAAAAATTCCTCAATCGCTACCTCTTTGATCTATAGTGGGGAAGAAATTCACTTCACACTTGGCTTACTCCCCTGCTTGTGCCTGGCCAGCTCTGACAGTCAGTGCATGGACAGTAGGGGACAGAGCCTTTGCTCTGTTCATTTCCTTAACCTGTATCCACCACAGTCCCTACTCTTGATACTCTGCCTGGCACCATAATCCAGGCAATGCTAATATCGCTGCACAGGAGAGGAAGGTAGGGATTGGGAGATGGAGCTTATTCCTTTGTGTGGCAACCTAGTTCAAGGACACAGTCTAGCCTTCAGACAGGAGCTGATGTATCAAAGCACAGCACACTAGTACAGCTAACACATCATCATCGAGGTTGTCATTTTAAGTCATCTCTCATATGTGAGGTCTTGTATTTTCATCAAGTATCTGCAACATGTTTATTTACAAAAATGATCAGAGAGGAAGCAATTACCTTCACTGTCTTTAAATTTCTTGATGGCCACAATTTCATGTGTCTCCTATAAAACAAAAACAAAACAGGAGATGAGAAAGGCAAGATTTTTTTCTGAGCACTTGGATCAAATAAAATTTCCAGATTAAATACAGTGTTTTCATTTTACATTTGCAAAAAACACACAAAAGCAAAAAAGAGTGAATACAGAATCTAGTAAAAATCTAAATGATTCGGCCAACTGCAGTATACGAGCCTATTCAACAAATATGCAATGATTAGACACTGAAATGTGAAACTCTTAAGTTAGACACCAAAAATGCATATTCAGATACATAAAATGAATGGCCTTGTTTTCAAAGGAGTGAGCACCTGTAGCTCCCATTGCTCAGCTGCTCTGAAAGTCAGGCCACTTATTTAGGTAATCAAATATGGATTTAAGTGCCTATATTTGTACACCCAAATTTAAAAATATTAACTGATGGCCAAAATTTACAAGACTGATTAGTGCTTTTGGGTCCCCAACTTGAAACACCTAAAAGATATGAGAGTTTTTCAGAGGGTGGGAACTCTGTGCTTTTTGAAAATCAGACCCCTTTCAGGTACCTCAAGGTTGGGGAGCTAAAACTAATCACCCCAAATCACTAGTCACTTCTGAAAATGGTGGCCTGTGTGCCTACCTCAGAACTACAGGTAACACAGCCTGAAAGAGCCTCTTGAGTCATCTAGTCTTGCGGCTGCACCCATAAAGGAGTCTTATCTAAACTGATCTTCACCACGTTGTACCCATTTTACTCCTGAACATCTCTAGTTTATTTCCACTAGAGCATCCTATACCCTCTAAAACATAAATATACAGCCTATTGACATAGGACACATATGAATACAAAAGATTTACTTGTGGTCTCATGTATTTGCCTGTATAGGATGCTGCAACATGCTACAAGAAAGTCCCTATGTTACCAAATGTAGTAGTACATCTCTTCTAAAATGCCAATATTCCAGAGAGGTAACAGCACTTCACACAATCCTGAGGTCTGTCAGTGTACAGAGGCTGAATTAGGGGCCAGCAGCAAAACAGTTAAGTCATTTTGGAACATGTTCATACTTGTTATATTTACAAATGTGAAAACACGCACACAACTAATTATTAAAGCATCTGCTCTCTGTCGTTCAATGTCACCAAATGTCCACAATATGTGATCCTAAATGAAAAGTTTATCCGTCTATAAAAGCACGTTGGAACACTACCATTTATTTCAGTGGGAATGGACTCAAGTCCTTTGAGATCCTTATGAAAAAGTCTTAATATTAGCAATATTCAAATCAATAAAAAAAGAAGATGTGGCATATTTATTTTAGAGCTGTTAGTGCAGAAACATAAAATGCTCAGAGCCAGCTGTTCAGGGCACTCTGCCTTTATGCTGCCTTAGAAAGGGTTGTCAACTTTCTAATTGCAGAAATCTGAACACCCTTGCCCCATCCCTTCTCCGAGGCCCTGCCCCCCACTCACTCCATCCCACCTCCCTCCATCGCTAGCTCTCCACCACCCTCGCTCACTTGCTCATTTTCACTGGGATGGGGGTGGGGTGGCGTGCAGGAGGGGGTGAGGGCTCCAGCTGGGAATGTGGGCTTGAGGGTGCAGCCAGAAATGAGGGGTTCAGGGCTGGGGCAGGGGATTGGGGTGCAGGAGGGGGTGAGGGCTCCGGCTGGATATGCTGGCTCTGGGGTGGGGCTGGGGTTGAGGGGCTTGGAGGGTGCGGTGAGAGCTCTGGCTGGGGGTGCAGGATTTGGGGTGCAGCAGGGGGCTCCGGGCTGCAGCTGAGGGGTTCAGAGCTGGGGCAGTGGAGGGGGAGCGGGGTGTGGGCTCTGAGAAGGGGGCTCAGGAGTGGAGTGTGGGATGGGGGTCAGGAGTGTGGGCTCTGGGTGGCACTTACCTAAGGCGACTCCCGGGAAGCAGCAACATGTCCATCCAGCTCCTAGGCTGAAGGCTGGCCAGTGGGCTCTGCTGTGCACTTGCCCTGCCCACAGGTGCTGCTCCTGCAGCTCCCATTGGCCACAGTTCCCAGCCAATGAGAGCTGTGGAGCTGGCGCTCAGGGCGGGGGCAGCACGCAGAGCCCCCGTGGCTGGCCCTCAACCTAGGAGTTGGAGGGACGTCGCCACTTTCTGGGAGCCACATGGAGCCGGGCAGAGAGCCCACCAGCCCTGCTGCACCACCAACCGGCATTTTAACGGCCAGGTCAGCAGTGCTGACCGGAGACACCCGAATTCCTTTTCGACCGGTTGTTCTGGTCGAAAACCGGATGCTTGGCAACCCTATGAAGCACCAGGCATGTTGTTCATGCTATGTAAAAACAAAATAAATAATCATGTGGCAATAAATTCATTTTGTGATCACCATGCCAGATTTGGTATAAATACCATGTAAGTGTTATGTTGTGCATTGATCTTAATGACCGACTATGGCCTCTAAATGACCTCATGAGGAAAGTTAATTTAACAAAAGCAACTCATGTGGAAGTCATTTTTGCTGTTAGTTCCTGATCATCTCTCACAGTACATTGTCCTGCCAAAACGCATCCTAAATATACTGGCCTAATTTGAAAGCTTATGCGTTACGTAAGTCCAGCTGAAATGAGACAACTGACCAAGAAACAGCTCTGCTCACCAATTACAGAAAAAAGGGATGACAAGGCTGAGGACATAATATTGAATTGTAGTTAGAACTGCATTCTGAGAAGTTTGTATCTCTCACTTCAAATACAGCAGCACACATACATTTAATTATAAATTAATTATTCATTAATTAGGTTAGTCTAACCTAAATTGAGCAAATTGTTCTTACTAGTTGTATCACCACCAATGAGCGATCTCAGTGTCAAATACATCCATCCACCTTACAGAGCCATCTTTCTGCAAAACCAAAGTTATTCATAGAGGCTGCTCTGCTGACTGTTACTGTACACTTTGAATAATTATTTAAAGCACTGTTTTGAGAAAAAAGTAAACATGTACTTAGGCTCCAATGTAGCAAAGACGTTTGCAAGTGGTTAACTGTACGTACTGTGAGTAATCCCATAGCACTCAACAAGACTCTTCACAGTACGTAGAGCACATGCTTAACTCTTTGCAGGATCAGGGCCTTTATTCTACTTTCAGCAAGGCTCACCAAGAGGCGTGGAGTTTTCAAATGAGGGGCTTTTCTCATGCATACTATCTAGAAATCATATTATTAATGTATCTCAACAAGTTAAGAAGTTGAATCTATTGTTACATTTAACAAATTTTCATCTTGGGAGCCTTTTTACTTATATTGCTTATAAAACAATTTAGTTTTTATCACGATGAAGTAATTAAAAATGAGCATGTAACAAATTGCCTCTGTCTTATTGTTTAGGATTTTGAGTAAAATGATTAAATATTTAAGAGAAACTTCATATTATTACATAATTAAATAATTTTAAAAACAAATCAACAGTAGAAATGGCAACTAAACAGCAGGATATTTGAGGAACTGTGTTGATAACGTATCTTTTCTCCTTGAGAATTAACTTTTCTTTATCTATCTAGGTTTTTAGGATACATTACTCTATTGTTAACTGTGTGATCTACCTTAGAAATTAGCTTGCTGCACAAGTTGCAGAAGACCCAGTCCCTCAAGAATAAATGCAGTATTTTCCTATCAATGGACAATCTAGTCCAGTATCCTGCCTCTGATTGCATCAGTACATCAGAGGCTTAGAAGGTTTCCAAGAGGAAAAAAAACCACCTAATGAGGGCTGTGATGCAGGAAATGGAATAGGGGATATCTTTTTGACCTCTCCAAGTATCAGTTTATACTCTGAAGCATGAAATTTGAGTCCATTCATCCGTTATCTTAACTACATTTGTCATAAAGGGACAAAATTAACCAGCCCTTTACAAAATATCTAGCCACAGTATTTAACTTTATAACATTATGAAGACATGAAAGCCACAGATGACACATACATAACATAATGCAGTACTTAAATGCCTGTTAACATCAGTGGTGCCTTCAGCTATCACATAGACATCTATATATTATCCAATTGCAACTATTCAGCATAATAAAAAACTACAGGAAAAGTACAAACTTATAATAATTATGCAACTAAAGATAAATGCTGCTGAATACACTTGACTTTCTATTTGTAGGAAAGGTCAGGTGCGAACTGGCTGCTCATACGCCACGAGACCACTGGTGGGATCCATGAAGGGACTGAGGTTTTGCAATGCTGAGTGTCCTGCTCCTAACTTTTAGGTGCCTAAGAAATCACAGGAACAACACTGTAACCCACAAAGCCAATTTAGGCACCTAGACTCCCTATACTGTGAAGGGAGAGAGAAGGCACCTAGGAATGGGATCCACAAGAGCCACTTAAGTCAGTCAATAGGTGATGCTGATTGGGGGTAGAGTCCTGACCCTCTCTCGGAGATAGGCACCTAAGTCTGGGCTGAAGGGACCTTTGTGGATTCCACCCACGTGACCAGGACAGAGTAGTCATGCTTCCTTTCTAGTGCAGAAACCCAACAGCTCTCTAACACCACTTCAATGCAGGCAGGCAGATTGTCAGTTCTGGGGTTGCCTCTCCCTGCCTCATCAGAAAGGGGGAAAACTTGGTTTGACAAACAAAGGAATGGGCCAGCTCCTGGGAGGGGGAAGAGCTCATGCTCAGACATTCTGTGGTCAAGCTCCTTCTCGTGTCTCAATGTGCATGTGGGTGTTTGTCTCAAGGAGGGGCTTCTCTGCCTTCTACTGGCCAGGTGTGTGTGTGTGTATGGGGAGGGGGGCAATTAGTGGAGCCAGCTGGGACTCTCAGTTCTCTCTCTGAAAGCATTCCCGCACCTACGGGCTATCTTGTTGCTACTGCTGCCCCCTCCCACCCTCTATATTTGAGGCATACTGAGCTGTGTTTTTAGGATGGTGAGAGTCTGACTAATTGCCTGTTTTGGGGATCAGAAAAGAATTTTTTCCAGTTGCCCCAAATAAACAGGGGTTCGGAAGGTTTTTTGGCTTCCTTGCAGCATTGTGCAGTCACAGTTTAGGTTAGAAGGAGTAAGAACAGGAATTTTAATGTGAGGAGGTAATATAGGAATGTTTAGTTCATTACAATTTACAGCCAGTGTTGAGTGCAGATGAAGGCTAAAAGGGCCAGCAAGACCTTGGATATAGCTGGGGGTTCTTCTACCTGTAAATTGGGTTGCCAACCCACCAGGATTGTCCTGGAGTCTCCAGGAATTAAAGATTGATCTTCAATTAAAAATTATGTCATTTGATGAAACCTCCAAGAATATGTCCAACTAAACCTGGCAACCCTACATGTAAGGAGAAGGGGAGATCTGAAGTCTTCACAGACCAAGGTAAGGGAGAAAACTGAAAAACGAGCCAAGTCTTAGGTTATGTTTAAGAAGGTCCTCCACTAATTATTGGTTACATGGTTTGAGCCCGTTAATCGCACACTGACTGTAATTAAATGTCTGGCACATGAGAGGGGGTGAACTGATAACAATGGGGAAGGAGGCTAAGATAATACAGTTGTGGCCTGCTGCTTAAATCCACCTCTGTTCCAGTCTTTCATTCACCTGCATGTCCTCTTCAACAGTGGTGAGTAAGTCTGAGCTCTGCACATAGTGCATGTCTGGAATCTATGATCAAATATCCTTTTTTGATCATTGGTGCAGGATCCCTATTAGAGGAGTAAAGTCCTGGAACAGCCCTCCAAGGGAAGCTGGAGGAGGGTGGAGAAACCTAACTGGCTTCAAGACTGAGCTTGAAAAATTTATGGAGTGGATGGTATAATAGGACAGCCTACAATAGCATATGGCCCATCAGTGACTCCCAGTAGCAAAAATCCCCAACAGCTAGAGATGGGACACTAGATGGGGAGGGCTCTGAGAATTTTTTCCCAGGTATCTGCCTGGTGGATCTTGCCCATATGCTCAGGGTCTAACAGACTGCCATATTTGGGGTTGGGAAGGAATTTTCTCCGACTGGCCGAGACCGGGGAGGGGAGGAGGAGGTTCGGCCTTCCTCTGTGGCATGGGGCACAGATCACTTGCCTGTTTAAACTAGTGTAAGTGGTGAATTCTCTGTAACTTGAATTCTTTAAACCATGATTTGAGGACTTCAATAACTCAGCCAGAGGCCTGAGGGTCTATTACAGGAGTGGGTGGCTGAGGTTCTGTGGCCTGCAAGGTGCAAGAGGTGATAGCATCTTGATGATAGATGATAACAATGGTCCCTTCTGACCTTACAGTCTATGAATCAGATAAATTTCCTAGTACCAAAGCATTTGTATGTTTCCACCCAAGTAAGTCATGAAACATGACAACTGAAAGCACAGGTGTCACCTCATTTCTTATTTGCTGTTAATTATGTAAAATTTCAATTGTGTCAGAAACAAATTTAACTTGTTTCCTTCATCTGTTTCCTAGAAAAGTCCCTAATGTCACTGGTGGGACTAATCAAGGAGTACAGTTTTACTCAACATAAGCAAGGGTGGCAGAACCTGTGGCCATTTTTTGTCTGGATAAAGAAACATGTCGGAGAAAGAGAAGTTAAGGTGGTAGGACATATCACACCTGCCAAGCTGAGCCTCATGTCAGGATTGGCAGAAAAGTCCTAGATTAAGAAAGAATCAATATGAACATGTTTTAATGGCGTAAAACAAGTTTCTCTTTATGTATCAATGACCCATCTGCCAGCTCTGACATCAGGCACGGAGCAGGAAACAAGTCCTTAAAAAATATAGCTAAGATGATGTTTTTCAGAAAACTATTTATTTTACTATAATGCTAGTACCTCAGGGTATCTGTTTTAGAAACTAAGCCCCCAAAGTTATTACTGTTTATAAACTGCCCAGTCACACAGGCTGTTTAGAAAATATAGGACAAAAGGCTGAGAGAAAAAATCTCAAGCACTAATGTCAAGATTTCTTCTGTCCGATGAAACTTAGAGTTGCAGCAGCCTTTTACAAGAATGTACTGTTGGTGTACAAATTATATCAAACGTGAAGATATTATATGATGTTGCCTGATACAGTAGAGAAAAATAGGGAACTTGATGGACTCTAATACAGTGATTAAATGAAGTTATATGTATCAAAGGGAAGCCAACTAAAAGTGATACAGTTCGGGCAAAGCAGTGTAAACTTTAATGGCAGGGCAATCCCACTAGGGAGGAAAAAAGTTTTTCACATTGATTTATTTTAGTTTAGTGACAAACTGAAGTTAGGCTAATGTAGCCAATCAAGCTTATGCTATCAAGTAAGTGAAATAAACCTGTGCTGAGACAGAAAATAAAAACTGAAAAACAAATTATGTCTTTATAAGGACCCTTGATCACAGAGTGGAATAATCAGAAATGTAACTGTGATTAATAATGCACAGACTCAGCTCATTCATATTACCAAGGACTCATCACTGCTGTTAAAACAAGGAGAACAGAAGTGGAAGATTTATATAGTTGTTCTGAAGAACAACAGTTCTTGAAGTGGCTTTGCATTGTATAATTAACAGTTAAAACATGTTTAAAGAGAATAATATAATTTATATAAAAGTTCCATATTCTATTAACTTAAAACTGGACATTTCCACAGCTAGCAGAGAGTTGATGGAGGAAATGCAACTTGAGCACGCATAATTGCAAAGTTGGCCCAGGAATGCACTGCAGAGGGGCGCAATGAAACCAACTTGTGGAGGTAAGTAGCTGACAAAAATAAACCAGATAGTGTTCAAGGTATGTCCCAAGATGGTTGGACCAACAGCTATGGCCAATTTGTCTTACACAAGCAGTTCTGACAGGATATGTTGCACAAAGAGACTGGAAAATTCCAGCCCCAGTTGCCAGTACTCAAAAGGTGATGCCTTATTCCATGCCTGGATAGTGAGAGGGAACAACTGTTCTTCAGAAGAAATATGAGTTGCCATCTGATTGGTCCACACCAGCACTTCCAAGAAGAGGAACCAAGTTGGACTACCCAGCAGAAATGGGATAAAACAGCCTGTCTCCTTCAGCACATCACTTCCCGAAAGCCAAAATACACCTGGAACGGAGAAGACTTTTGAGGTCCTAGGCCAGGCATCTGGGAGTCTTCCTGGTGACATCAAGTACCTATCTCAGATGTAGGCATCTTTAACTGTCTCTATTTTCCAGTAATTCGGCGTTGCCAACTAGCGTACCAGGAAAAGACTACAGTCATGCCCATCCTTCTCTCCACCTGTGTTCGCTCCTGCTGTGAACTCCCGCATGTGAAAGCTGACAGCTGAGCAAAGATCTGGTGATAAGTAACACACAGACTTTCTCTTGGGCACTGACCCAAATCAGTCATCTGACTGCTTCCTCAAACTAGGCAGCTAATTAGTAAGGAATTGTACATACGCTAGTATGTGCTCTAAAGATTGTCACAGAGTTAGTGTGTGTCCTTCTTTTGTAACAGGTTCCAATCAAGATGGTTGTAAAGTAGATTTGAAACAGCAGTTACTGTTGTTAACGAAGACTGTAGAACACTGTACATGTGTCTACCATAGTTAATGATTTCAAACTGCCCTCCAAGTTCTAGGTATATACAGACATAAAACAGACCAAAGTGCACAAGCTTCTTGAACGGCACTCAGTCTATACAGTCTGTTATAAATGTAGGAGTTTATCTTAGGTAGTTAAGAGTGTTAGTCAGATATTGGGGTTATATAATTTGTGGAGAAGTAGGTTAAAAGGGCTGACTACTTTAGATTCATTGGGAAGGAGATGTTTGTGAACTGACATAAGAAATTGACCAAATTGTCTTATGCTTTATCTTAGGATTGGTTTCTTTCCCCGCCCTCTCGCCCCCTGTTGTGTTAGCAATCTAGGCGTCGATAGCCCATTGGCACAAGTGAGGCCCTATTCTGATGGACACATGGTGCAAAATCTAAACACAATTCACCTTCCCAACATAGTGATTGAGTATGCAGTAGAACCTCAGAGTTACGAACTGATTAGTCAACCACACACCGCATTTGGAACCGGAAGTACGCCATCAGGCAGGAGCAGAGACCAAAAAAAAAGGGGGGGGGGAAGCAAATACAGTACAGTACTGTGTTAAATGTAAACTACTAAAAAATAAAGGGAAAGTGTAAAAAAAAGATTTGATGAGGTAAGGAAGCTGTTTCTGTGCTTGTTTCATTTAAATTAAGATGGTTAAAAGCAACTTTTTTCTTCTGCATAATAAAGTTTCAAAACTGTATTAAGTCAATGTTCAGTTGTAAACTTTTGAAAGAACAACCGTAACTTGTTCAGAGTTAAGAACATTTCAGAGTTACAACCAACCTCCATTCCCAAAGTGTTTGTAACTCTGAGGTTCTACTGCATTATTTTCTGTTGTGATTGTATGATTTGATTCTGAAACCATAAATGATTATATCGACCAATTTTCTAGTTTATGTTAGCCAAATCATAATCAATACTAGTTTGTCATCTTATCTCCTATACTATTAGTTGCTGTTAAGGTTATTTAATAAAACTCTATAAAACTAAATTCAACTCTCAAGTCCTTTTCTTTAGTTAAGCAGCCAAAATTAAAATTAAGGTGGTACAGTAATCAGTTAAGCAGTTTTAAACTAAGATTTGTTTTATGTCCTATCTTTTTTACAGTGCCATACAGGCCACTGGCTTCAGGTCAGAAATCTTAAATCAGTATAGCGTAGGTCAAAAAGGTAAATATTAATGCCACAAATGTTATGCCAAATTATGATGCAATGGCTTTATTTTCTGAAACAGCTAACAAGCCGCAGTAAATATTGGGTACCAGACCTGTACACATGAAAATATTCCTGAAAGATAAATATGAAGTCTAAAATCTCCAAGTTCGTTCCATTTTTCTTTAAAGTATAGGCATGGATTCAGTGTTTCCCCCTATACCGCAATGGTCTTTCTTAACTTTGCATTTTTGCTTTAAATGGTACAAGTGATGAACACTCTTTATGCACATATCAGGAGAAATTAATTAAATGCTGAAGGAAAGAAAATGGCCTGTAGGAGTTGTGTATTATTATTGCAAGCATATTACCACCCCCCACACACTATGGCTTTTATACTAGCAGCCGTAAGAAAACAAGAGAAGAGGTAATCCATTTCCCTTTCCTCAGAATAAGAAAGCAACGTGTGCTCTGACTTTCCAATTACTTGCCATATTGTGGGTGGAACTGGAATGAATAAATAAGCACTGAAAGGGTTCAATACTGATTAAACAGAGTGAATCTTTAAAGTGACTAACTGAGGGAATAGGTTGTACATAAAAGGAGTGACAAGATTAGGAATGGAGATCATCATGGCTAGATGTTTAACATGTCGCATAGAGCTGTAGCTGTGACACACCCATCAGTGTTAATAGGAGCTGCACCAATCATACTCCATGCATCACACTGAACATTTACACAAAGAGTTATAAATACAGCTTTAAAACATGACATGGCATGTTTCAGTGGTTGATTAATTCACATCTTGGATGAGTTGAAGCATGAGTCTGCAGGTCAAGAATTAAAAATCACATTTTTAATTTCCGCAAAAAAAGTATAATCAGAATTATTGCACAAGAGATATATTTATTACCCATAAAATTTAATTCACAACATAAAAACAGCTTGCAATCTCACTTAATGTCCACTAAACTAGGATTACATATGGCACATTTACTTTGTCACAAAATAGCCAAAAAATAAAAATAAAAGAAGAATCCCTTCCCCTCTTCCCCCCACCCCAACAACAGAACTCAGTCAAAGATATCTTCCTGACCCAATGGCCTTTCTAAACAAAACCAGTGCTGCATGTGATTTTCTGGCCTGCACAAATATCGCATTTTTGCAGCAATAAAATGTGCAGGAATGACCTGTCAATTATCCCACAAATAACCAAATGAAAACTTAATAAAAATTAACCAGTGTCCCTACATAAGTCTCACCAGAGTCCTACAGTACCATTACAATAAGGAGATGAAATTATTTACCCTTTATAAAGGAATGCTTATCATGAATGCTGTAATTTGGGTAAATATAAAGATATTTGAAAAGATTTGCAGAAAAAAGGTGAATACACCTTAGCTGAAAATTCAATAGACAGAATCCAGTTGCCTACATGTTACCACTTTTTTCCTCCCTTCTTGAGAGTTTTAATTTGATACATTCATTTTTCCATCATCACTACATCCTAAACTATAACGTGCCCAGTACTAACACAGGGGAGTGTTTCCTTTTTTCAATTCCCAGTTAATAAAAAAAGTGCTACTAATAATAAATGTTAGTAAAGATTCAGGTTCTTGGAAGGCCACATCATTAACTGGACCTACATGAATCACTAATGGGTCTTTAGGAAGACTGTTTACAGATTTGATCTGTTTTCCTGCCCAATAACCTCATGCCCTGGACATACGAATTAAGTTTCCTATCTTTTCTCAACACCTCAGTTGCTGATTGTTTTATAAAATTCTTTGAAGTTTCACTGGAGCATCTTAAAACAGAGAGGATCCACAAAAACTAGAGAAAAGATTTTCCAAAAACAATTAAGGGATTTAGGAGTATAAATCCAATGGATTTTCAAAGGACTTGTGATCCTATCTCCCTCAGCAGCTTTCAAAAATTGCTAACCCCAAATCACTAACCTTTCCTCAATGTGCGTTTCTCTGTCAACATCTTTCTCTGTCTCTTGAGAAAGATAGGGTTCTCCTTTATGTCCTTAGTGAGCAAATATTTATACATTAAATGGCAAAAAAAAAAAGTATGCTAATACAGAGTTGAGGTTGCTTGGTGGTATATCATCCCCTTGCAGAAAGCAGAGTTGAGCAAAACTCAAACTTCTGAAAACTAGGAGATAGAGTGTTGAGGTTGCCCATGAAACTTTCTCTCTGCCCTCTTTCAGCAATGCCCCAATACGCCCCTTAATGCACATACCTTTACTCTGAAAACCCCACAGTTGCTGAAACGTACAACCTCTTCACCTCTTTTTGCAACCCATTTATTCTCACCCACAGGATTCCATCTCACGCTATTAATGGATAAAAGGTGGTGGGGAGCTGCACATGCCACTTTCCCTCTACCCTCTTTGAGAAATGCCCCAATATGCACACACAGTGCATGTACTGCACACTGGCCCTTGGCATTTTAAGATTCAGGAGGTTCCAGATCCTGGCATACACTCACACACTTAGCCATCTCCCCAGAAAGAATACCACACAAGATTAGGATGGTATTAGAATACCACATAAGATTAGAAGTTTTAGATCCACTTCACAGCCTTTTACAACTCCCTTACCCTTACTCACCGGATACCATCTCAATCTACACATTTAATCATTAAAGCATTAGTATCCTCTCATATTCCACTTTACGACCGACAATATCCTTTGTAATAAAAGCCCCGTGCCCTACTGCTGATATAACCCCATAAAAATGATGCATACTTCCTCCTGAAGGTACACACGTGCCTCTTCCCTTCCTTCACCCCCAAAAGGGTGGAAAACAGATCTCCTTACATCACTATCACAGCTCTGTCACACACTTCAACGTAATCCACCACATGCCCTCATATCACAGACAAGCAGGCCCAGCTACTGCCTCCACCATTTAATGTAGGTACGTGTAACACACTGACTGCACCTGGAGAGTACCTAAATAATTCCCACTGGCTACTGCCAGCTCCCAGGGAACAGAGGGAAGGTGGTGGGGGCAACTTTTTTTTTTGGTCCTTTAATCGTGTTAGATGGAATTCTGTCGGTGAGACTGAACGGGCTGTAAAAGGAGGTGAAGAGCTTTTTACCCCACTCAACAGTTTACGCTTTGAGAATAAGCTATTCTTTGAATCCAAGGTAATTTGTTAATATTTAGCTCTGAACCATCAGACTGCTCTGAATGTCACCCAGAAAAAACACTGGGTCAAGTTGAAGCTAATCAATAACAGCTCCTATCAGCCTAAGAATAGTGCTTTACTGTTTGAAACCGCCATTCCTCTAATTATGCCAGGTTTTTGGTTTCCTCCATATAAAGCATTTGTACAATACAGTAATCAGAAGTGTTTGGAACAGAAAGGAGAATTTTAAGTAGAATGTTCACTTTGATTACAGGTATCCTGCCTATTCATAGTAAATTAGTGTTGTTCCATCTCTCCCAAGCCTTTTTCAGAATGATTCTAATTTTACCTTATTACAGAAACATATAACTACCAGTATCAATTTGCTGCTGGACTCCAAGATATCTATTTAAACCTTTGGTCAACTGAAAAGCAATTTACTGCCTACCCATTGTTTTTCTGATGCTGAAAAGTTTATACCCAACATTTCAGACTTAAGAGTCTGGAATAGTGTCAGGGTCCAAAGTTAATTGAACTAAAGGTATGTCCACACTGCATTTAAACACCCACAGCTGGCTCATATCAGCTGACTTGGACTTGGGGGGCTCAGGCTGTTTAACTGCAGCATAGACATTCGGGCTCAGGCTGGAGCCATGGCTCTATGACCCCGCAGGTGGGGAGGATCCGAGCGCTCACGCAACAGACTGAGCCAAAATGTATACACTGCTATTAAACAGCCAGCGAGCCTGAATCTGTTGACACAGGCCAGCTGCAGATTTTTAATCACAGTGTAGATATACCCTAATTCTTTGGTTGTTTCCTGAAGGGAACCAGGATGGATAAAAATCTGATTTTCTTAAAAATAAATTAAAAAAAAAAGATTTTTTTTAATTTAAAAATCAGATTTTTTTGATAAAATGCTTTGTGAAAAACTTATCTAAAGATAGTTTTAATTAAGATAAATTATAGCTCAAATATCTCATCATGGAATAGGGATTACAAATTCTAATTCTATAGTAGGAGACAATATATATTAATGTAATGTTTAAGAAAAGTTTTGTAAATGAGTTCCAACAGTTCATGGATTAGGGACCCAATTTTATGGGGTTCCACAGCGGCTTCTGTATAGATTATTTAGGTTAATCTTTATATCTACCCAGTGGACTCAGTGCTCAGTCTAGAAGATATCATCAGAGATGCTTAGTTTTGCAGTTCTCGAAATGTGGATTTGTTTCTCCAGAGGTAACATGGTTGTTAACAGCAAAAATATTTTAAAATAAATAAACATATAGAGGTGAGAAATAACAGACCTCAACTCTATTGTCCCTCTGCAAATTTGTGTACACAGAGTCAATACCTTACCTCTCTCTAAAGTGAGAAGTTTCAAAAAGTCCAATGAATAGAAGATTGTTGGGGGCAGACAAGGAGATCTGGACAAGAAGAAGTCTGGAGATAAATGTGAGAAGTGAGGGACTTCTGTTTTGTTAAAATATTATATGTTTGCTGTTGAAGAAAAAAAATCCAGAATACTGAACATTGTTGTTTTAGTTAACTAAAACTTAAATGTCTATCTGGTGATGTTCTCCTCCTAATACATCATGGCAAGAAAATCCTGCAAATATTAATGATTAACCTGTTGAACTGGAGATAAATTGGGAGGTGAACTACCTTTAGTAAATGAAATAACCAAACAATCCTTCATTTTCTGATATAGCTGTAAAACTAATCTGAAAAACAAATCATTGTTTAAAAATGTATAGTGTGTAATTTCTAAAAATGAAACCTACATCTATCTCTGAGTTGTGAAGAATATGTATTAAGGTTATAAAAACCAACAAGAATGCACTTTTATGTAGAAAAACATGATTAAATTGAGTCTTCCTGACTAGTGATTTAAATCATGATTTAAATCAATTTGATGTTTGAATTAATACAGAATTATTGATAGACTGGTTTTTATATTAGTTATATAAGCGACACGGGTTAAGAGGTTGGCCTCCTAGTTAACTACAGTATCAGGATTAGCAGGGTGAGAATCATCATTAGGCGTATCATGGGGGACCTTAAGAGCACATGTGGGACAATAATCATAACTGATGGACATTTGAAAACTTGTAAGTACTTTTATTAAGACTCTTAATAAGCAGATAAACAATATCAAAAACACTCCATTATAAACAGGAAAGAAAGGGCTAACAGCATGTCTAGTCCTAATACGGGTATTATTTACACTTCCTAGTAGGGACCCTGAGATGTCAACCAGTATTCTTATCACCACCAGTGGTTGTCCTACTTGTCTCCTTCCCCCAAGGCATGCAGGCCAGAATACAGCATTTATAGCATGTTATACTGATGCCCCCTGTATCTTATGCTCATGCATAATGGTTTCAGCCCCTTTTCTTTATCATCTGTCCTTTTACACCTCACTAATTGCAGGGTGCTTTGGTTTTTTTTTTAGGCTAACTCCTTAGTTTCTCCTTAGCATTTATGTCAATGAATTATTATGGTAACGTGCAGTCACTACAGAATTTCCCCTGATGTTACTACCACTCATCTTTGGTATTAACTGATCCATTGCAACACATTTTCCAATTTATTTTTGCATAGTTTCCAGAACATCAGTACCTTAACACATCTTTTACTGTAATCTTATATTTTACTGGTACAGGGTTCTCTCTTGATCAGCTAGTCATATCAACCTGTTTCAGGCCTGAGGCCTTCTATGGCCAAGCGACATCTCTTATACACCTAGAGCCTGCAGGTCTTATATTACAGCCTTATATTACTTATATACCTAATACACACTTATTGGTATTACATACTTACTAGTTCCACATTCCTGCGGTGTGATCCTTCTCATATTTTGCCACTTAAACCTGCCAGTCAAATCTAGTCTAATACCCTTATATTAATTATATAATTATATATGATATTATATATGCTTCACAAGTTACAAAATAACACTGTCAGCACATACTGAAATTTTGTCTTTGACATCAGCTATCCTTTTTACTTCGGTACTTATTGCAGCATATTCTTTCGGTAAGTGGATCCATGTCGAATGGAAAAAGCAGGAAGAAAGATCATCTCTGGATGGTACCACTAGAAGTGTAAATTTCTAACATGTATCCATTAATCCTCAGCCTGCAGAAGGCTGTAAATATAGTGATTTTATTAATCTGAGAAGGTTGTATTCAATTCCCTATTGTTCTGAAACTGCCATCAGTAATCCCACTCTACTTGATCAAAGGCTCTATAAAAATCTAACCCTAACAACGTACATGGGTCCGCCTTTGATCAGGCAGATCTGCCTGTGACAGAGAGCCTGTCTGATCTGCATGTATATGTGTAAGCAGTGTTTTAGTTTAATTTATTAGCCAAAACCAGAAGTCAGGAGGGGAAGACAGGTACGGATCTATCCAAAATTGCGCTGTTCTGCACACTCCCCGTGAAGTTCTAATACTGGCCTCTGTCCGAGACAGGATATCAGGCTAGATGGACCATTGGTCTGACCCTGTATGGCACTTCTTAAGTAATATTTGTACATGGTTTAACAGGGAAATAGGCCACTAAACAATAATAATGCACTACTAAATGGCATTTGGACAGATGCTTTATCTGTGATAGCTATCCTTATCTGTTTTTGTCTTATGGTTTTTTTAAGATATCTAAACTTGCCTAGAATGAAGAAAGAAACTGTTGATTAATAATGTCTACTCTTGATGTGGAGCATATATGGACACTATATTAAATTTTTTTCACAATAAGGTTTCTTTTACCTGCCTTCCTTGTCTGTGGTCTGGAGGTGGGGGAAGAGAAGTATACCGCTATCTTGTTCATACTGTTCCAGCCCTGAATCTAGCCTTGTGTCACTAACTGCAACCAACATATTTAGTCCTCAGAGTAGCTGATGGAGTCAATTCCTTGGTTTTATTTGGGAATCTCTTCCTACTTCGGCTTTGACAGCCTGCCACACAATTTCCCCTTGCTCCTCTGGTGTCTCCCCTGGCAACTAATTATGTCTTTCCTCAAGTACACAGAAGGATCACAGAACTTTTTTCCCTTTTTTAGATTTTTAACAACAAAGGTTATTTTTTCTGGCAGAAGATAAATTTGAGTGGGAAATGCCATCTGTATTTTAGATCTTCAGTTCCTTCTTCCATTTCACTATGCACTCACCATGTAGTAGCTAATAAATCCTGAAATATTTGGATTTTGCTCTCTAGCCTGTTGTTGTTGTTAGGAATGCAATTTTATAATTATATCCCTAGGGTGATTCGATGAATTGGTAGGGAGAAAGAGCTCTGAGGGCACAGTCTACAACTACTGCATCTTCTATCCTCAGATTTTAAAGCTCTTTAATGATGTGCTGTACTAATAGAGCAAAAGCACTCAGACTTCACAGGGGCTCCTTTTATTTCCCATTAGTCCTTTTTTCCATGATTCTCCCATCATTTTACAGATCCCATCTCGTCCCGATCTCTAACTTCTTGAAACCATCCCACAGATTCATCACCACATCATCATTCTTTCCTACCCCAGTTTCAACTATGCTGACCCCTCTCACTGAGGTCAGCCACATCCTTTTTTATGACCAGCATCTTGGAGTAAGTATCAGCTCAATGCCTTGATCTCTGTTAGAAGCTCATTCATCTCAGTTTGTGGAGAAGAAAGGGGTCTTTTCTTTCTCTGCCTGAGGCAGTCTGCACAATATCTTGTCTGCCTCACGGAGTTACAACAAATCCCTCCGAGCTGCCAGACTACCATTTTACTTTCCTACATATTTAAGGCTTGGATTCCTTTTGGGAATAGTCATAGGATCCTTTCTGGATGGTTTTTAAGGAAAAGACTATGACTCAGCCCTATGCAGCAACACAGGAAGATAGATACAACCCCACCACGGTGCACATGGTTGGTTTCTCATCGCAGCTCCAGGTGTAGGAGGAGGAAAAGCAGGACTACACATCAGGTACTACACTACAGCAGGTGGGTGGAAAGTGAACCTATAAGATCAGGGCCTGGGTACCTGAACTCATTCGCCTCGGGAGCTGAGACAGTGTGAAGGCAAGGGGAGGCAGGTTGGTCCAGGGGGTGAAGCACTGGACTTGGGAGACCCACTTTCTATGCCTGGCTCTGCCACTGGCGTAGTGGGTGACCTCAGGTAAATCATTCCCCAACTCAGTACTTCAATTTCTCTATCTACAAAATGAGGATAATTATACTTAACGCTGTGGTAAAGCTCTTTGAGAAAGTGCTATGAGAGCTAAGTAAAATTCTTAATTATTTATTATTATAGTATCTGAGTGCTTCAAACACATTAATTATTTTCACAACTCCTCTGTGAGGGGAAGGGGAATTATCCCCATTTTATAAATGGGGAATGGAAGCACAGAGGTCCAAATTTTTAAAGGTATTTAGCTTTGCTGCATTCATGCTGCAATGCCTACATTTCATTTTCAAAAGGGATTTAGGCAGTAAGGTGCCCAAACCCCATTAACAGTCAACTAAGTTTAAAAGTATCCATTAATTTCACATACCCAATTTGAGACACTGAGGACCTGATTTTTCAACTGCTATATATACATTTTAAGCACAGCTCCTGCTGACTTTAGTTGCAGCTTTAAGTGCTCAGCATTTTAGCTAATATGACCTCACAGTGTTAAGTCAGTCACCAGACAACGAGGGACATACAATTAGTGACCACCTCTCAAAAATCTGGTTTAAGTGACTTACCTAACATCACACAAGACCGCTATCGCAAAGGCAGGGATAGAATTCAATTTGCCAAGGCAATATTCAACTGTCTTAACCACATCTCTGCAACTCCCTGCCTCATTTACTGTACACTTCCCAACTTCTGCAATAAATGAACCAGCGGTTGTACAGACAACAGCCTTATTCACTACGCAAGCGTGATTCATCCCAGAGCAGCTCCGCTCTGTGTAGAGCTAAGCAAACAATTGATATTTCAGTCTGGTGGCTCAACTGAAAAAAAAAAAAAGATTGGGGGACATATTTGGTTAGTTTCAAGCAAACTAAATGTTTTAGTTTTCTCGGTGGAATGACACTTCTGAAACACAGTGCCTCCATTCAAAATATTTCAAAACAAAATTGTTTCAAAACAACATTTTGAAAAGTTTTCAAATTGAATGTTGAAATGAACTACTGACTTTTTTGAAGCTCCCTCCCCCCTGAATTTTTTATTCAGCTGAAACTATTTGCTGAGTTAAACCTGAATACATGAAGTTTTAACCACATTTTTCAACAAATTTATTCATCACAACATTTTTTTCCTAGTTCCAGTTCTCTGCACTGAATGAGGCAAGGATCCTGTGGAAAAAAATAATCCGTGATCATGTAATTAAAGCTTGTATTATAATGCATATGCACAAAGGGGCTCAATTAAAGGTTGCACTTAAAACAGACATTTCCTAACTTCAGTGCTAAAAACTATGCAACCTTAGTATTTTTTAACATGGTTTATATGATGTTATATATAGTTCCATCACTAAATTAACTTTCAGGACATACATGTGTCATTTTTAATACAATTTTTATTTTAACTTCAGCCACATTACAACAACTCTATTGGTATGTTTTGAGTTCCACTGTTAAATCAACTAATACCATCCTCTCAATCAACTGGGTTGTGTTCTCAGCACTAAAGCTACTAATAAAAAACAAAATAGTTTCATCTTTGCTGCTGAACAAGAAAGAATATCAACCTTGCCAACATAGTTGTTCAGTGTCAACATTGCTATCACATCCCACAAGGCAATCTGCCACAGTTAGCATAAGAGGTTGACTTAATAAAGTCTAATCTTCTCTTAAGCTTTCAACACCCTATAACGATGTTAAACTGGTTCTAAAAGTTTGTCTCCCAGAGCAGCATTAGGATGATTTGCTACATTCCCACTGTAATGAATGTAGCTCTATGATTTTGAATCAAGTAAGCACATTCTGTTCACATCGTGCTTCCCGTCAGTACCCAGTTCAGGCTGGGGAAGCTAATGATCCAATCAGAGGACCAAATTCGGTGATAAATCCTGGTCGCATGTCACTTGAGGCACATTGCACATACACTAAGAACTTGAATGTTTTACACAGATAAGAAAATACATGTTAAAATTATTGGGTTTCCTTCTTCCTGTATTTCTTCATACTGGTGACCATCAAAAAAAGGTTTTATATATTTTTAAACAGTTGAACAAATACACACTAATGATAAGATATTTAGTGGTGGCAAAAAATAAATGAAGTGTCAATAATAGAACTGCTCTGAGTGGAAAATAGCCTTGTGACACTGGATTGTTTCCTCAGTTGCAGAGTAGAGTTTCTTGGAAGCAGTGATTTTCTAACTAGTACATGGATAAGATCACTCAGATTTGGACTAAGCTGTTAGATAATCAAACAATATGTAGGTGGTGTGGACTGGGGACAGGGACAAACATGGTTTTCTCTACTTCAGTTTTGGCCAATGTTAATTAAGATCTGAAAATGTTCAGAGTGCTTTAGGCTTCCACCTGTGAACCTATGTCCTTTTTGGTTGGTAAAATCCATTCAAGAGACAGTGGGTCCACTATTGGTTCAACAGGATTTTAAAACTCCCTTTCCCCCTCTGCTCTACTTCTATCACCTTCTTCCACCCATCTGACAGTTTCTCACATAAGCATCTCCATGCCTTCCCTTAAAGATGGAATACCATCCATGAGCTATTCCAATAAGGTCACTTACCTCTCAAGACACACACTACCATGACAAACCTATACACAGTCAACTAAATTAATGATGGCTAGATTGAGGGAGAACTGGAATTTTATTACACAAAAGTAAACATTTTGTGTATGACTGTACCCCACTCCCCCGATCCTGCATGTGTTGCTTGTTGCCTTAAATTGTAATATATTGTTTGTACATAACCTAGCATAATGAAGGTCCTGCTTTTAATTGGGACTGTCCATGTGCTACAGTAATAAAATAATTTGAGAAACTTGTCAATTCTTTCTTTCAAAAGAGTAAGAAGCCAGCTTCCCTTCAGGAAGCAGTTGTTAAACCCTTACTCAAACTCTTTCAATTCCAAGAATCTCACCAGTTATCTTCTTGTTGGTAATCTTTATTTTTTAATAGAAGATTGACAAGGCTGTGGCAAGTTAATTCAGGTACTATATGGATTTCAAATATCCTTGGGCCCTATCAATTTGGTCTTAGGTCTAGGTGCCACACCAGAAACCACACTGGTCATGTTGGCCACAGGCTCCTTGCTTGTCATGAACATGAAAAAGCATAATCAACGATTAGGTAACCAACACTAGAAACAGTGTGTCCATCCCTCTCCCAGAGGCTAGACCACATAAGGGGTATTAGGGTCTACTAGTGCTTCTAGGCAAAGAACTGAGGCCCAGATCCTGAAAGCATTTAGGTGTCTAACTCACATTAGGCACTTAATTCCCATTGAAATGAAATACCTTTGAAGATCTGGGCCTCACTCTTTTAGCTAAAACAGTACTGGCTCATGCTTTTACAGCTATGGCTCAAATATTCAATCCTCACTGACATTTCCTGTCCAGGAGTTCATCACAATTAGATTCAATTGGCTACTGTAGATAAGTTTGATCACAAAACAGTGCAACACTTATGAACTCTGGCAGGAATAGACACCAGCTAGCTCTAAAAGCTCCTTTTCAGCACATTTCAACAGTGCAACCTTAGCTTTCCCAAATCAGGTCAGAAGGACAGCTAGGTAGATGAAGCTCAACCAAGACATGATGTTGGATCCATGAACAAAGACTCTAGAGAAGGTGGAGATTATGCCCTATAGTTCATAGGATTCCAAGGCCAGATGGGACCATTGTGATCATCTAATCTGACCTACTGTTTAACACGGGCAAGAAAACTTCCCCACAGTAATTCCTAGAGCATAGCTTTTAGAAAAACATCCAATCTTGATTTAAAAATGGTCAGAAGAGCTTCTATAGAAGAGCTTTTTGCCACACATTAGCTAATTAAAAAAACTAGTTTAGGGATCTGGTCAGATAGTGAAGAGTAAGAGTAAAACAGCAGCAACCACTGCTGCCTAGAGTGCTTTATCCCCCTCAACCCACCTACAACTCATGAGGCGATTACAACTTTTCCAATCAGGTGCAGGCCTCACCACAGCTATTTACATTTTTATCACCTCAAGATTGGATAAATGTAATGAGATACACTTCAGCTACACTTGCACAGAATGTAGCTGTTGTTTAGGTTGGGTCTTCAAAAGAACACTCACACTCTGTTTCCTGAACTTTCTGACCTTCCCCCCTCATACAATTCAAGCTCTTTACAGCATCTCCAGAGCAGAGCAGAGCTCAACTGAAGTGTTTGCAGTAACAGCCCTTAGACTTCAGTGACTTTATGCTGACAGGTTTTCAGGGAAGTCTTGTGGATTTAAAATCAAGTCCATATGCTGGTCTGCCAGAGTTCTTCCAGACCTGCCACAAAGCTTAACTATTTAGACCAGGGGTCGGCAACCTGCGGCATGCGAGCTGATTTTTAGTGGCACTCTGCTGCCAGCCAGGGTCCCGGCCACCAACCCGCTGCCAGCCTGGATGGACAGAACCCTGGGCCAGGAGCAGGCTGAGCGGGGCCGGCAGCCGGGACCCCAGACCAGCAGCACGCTGAGCCACTCAGCCCGCTGCCAGTCTGGGTTCCATCCAACAACCCCGCCCAGCCAGGGTCCCGGCCGCTGGCCCCACTCAGCCTGCTGCCGGCCTGGGGTTCCGTCCATCCAGGCTGGCGGCAGGATGAGCGGGGCTGGTGGCTGGGACCCCAGACCGCCCACGCTGCTGGTCTGGGGTTCCATCCACTGGCCCCTGCCAGCCGGGGTCCCAGCCACTGGCACCGCTCAGCTCGCTGCCAGTCTGGGGTTCTGTCGGGGGGCCCCTGTAAATGCAAAATTTATTACTGGCACGCGAAACCTTAAATTAATGAAGACTTGGCACTCCACTTCTCAAAGGTTGCCAGCTCCTGATTTAGACACTTGAGCCAAAGGTGGTGTTTGGGAAGGCTTGCAAGTTCTTTCTGGAAGCAGGGATTTTGAGCCCTTTAATTTATACTGAGCAAATTTGTTATTGCTTACTATTGAAAATAATTTTGTTACTGCAGATTATATTAGGGAAATTAATACATTATATAAATAAAAACCCTTACATTTAGATAAAAATTAAGAAAGGCACAAGTTAAGTATCACACTTCACTGTATTTCTGTGTCTTTTGGCATTATCTCTGTCTGGTTTAGATTAAGTTCCTTCAAGAAAAGACTGCCTTCAGTTACATCTGTACAGCTCGAAGCCTTCTGTTGGCATTCAATAATAAATGTAGACCTTAGGCAACATAAAATCTAAATTTATTAGAATACCTAACCATTGAGATGTACAGCATCTGTGTTTATTTCATTATATAGTACTGCAGATATGGTATTTGTTTTTATCAGTTTGAATTTTTACTACACTACAATAAAGTATTGTGCTTTTCAAGCTCTGGGTCCCATCAATAATATTAAAAATACTAACAAGATGGATCCATCAGTTACCTAAAATCAAAATAAAATAGCCTAGAGATAATAAACTGATCAACATTCCCACACTGCCTCAACCAGAGTTCTACACCACTGCTTCCCAGCTCTACCCATCTTCCATTTCCTTAAGGGAGAAAAATGTAGGCCTTGTCATGTGTATTGAATGTTAAACTCAGTCTCATTATTGCTGAGAGGGGAAGATGATTCCAAAGGTCCAGGACTCTAATGATGAACTCTATGTAGATTGTTTTTGCACCTTTGCCACTTGCTACACTTAATTCAATAGAATAATCACATTCTGTGCATGAACAAACTATTTTCATGCAACTTTAGTCCTCGGCCAAATATTTTCAGGAATATTAAAGACATATATCATTACTGAAGATTGCATTCATGGTGAGCTTGCGGTTAGAAACTGGAGTTATCCAAACACAAAAGTACTTTAAAACTATAAATAACCTCCTGCAAAAATGGTAAACAGATTTTTTTCTTATCTATATATAAATTCACCTCTGAATTAAGAAAACGTAAGGTTTCAGCAAAGAGGGTAATTTTTCAGAAAGTGTCTGAAATGTGGGCTTACAAAGCCTATCATCATGAAGTGTTTTTAACTGATTTTTCACTTCAGCATTTATACTTTCTCCCAACCCTTTTGCCAAGCTAGCAGAGTCAACCTTTACAAGAACAAGGGAATACAGTATAAGGCACAGATATTCAGATTTATAAGTTTAGGAATGATCAGCATGACATGGCAGATATTGAGTCCCAACTGGTGTATTATTTACAAATATATTGCTTAGAGGCAGTAGGAAACCTGGTATTGCTTCACTATCTCATGCTTACCAGAATAGAAGAAGGCTGACTGTTACATCTCAATCCTTAAATAAAAAGACCTAAAAACTGCTGCAGTTTAAGATTCAACATCCCTGTAGACACTGAAAAAAAGACTAAGATTCCAAAAGGGCGTTCTAAGACGATAAAAATTTGTTCCGAATCATTTAAATGTGACCTACAATGTTAATAAAATTCCATCAACTGCACCAATATTTATATTGCACAAGCACCCACGGTTCCTCTCAATGGGGGGTCCTATTGTATTAGGCACTGTACAAATACATAGCAACATATGCCCACACTGAAGACCATACAGACAAAACCAGAAACATTAAGGGATACAATACACAAGCATAATAATGATGTGCAAATGCCTCATTAGTTAAGTTTATTTATTCATTCTTATCATGGAGCTAGTGATTATATAAATATGAACAAGAGAATGGGGTGGGGGAGAAGGGGAAGGAGGACATTGGAGGAGGGAGGAAGTGGGATGGTTGAAGAAACAGAAAACAATGTCCTCACATTATGGGCATCCAGATATGAAGGTGCGGGGGTAGGGGGAGGGAAAAAGGAGGAGAGCTGAAAATAGGTGGCATCAGCTTGGCCTTTCCCTGATTTGCTGTTGAGAAAATCCAAAAAGTTCACTGGGTCAGTCTCTTCCAGGACAGGGTGGATGGTCACTGGAGCTTGGTGTCTCTGAAGGGAGGGTCACTGAGAGTGGGGGGTTTGCCTGCTGGAATCCAAGGGAGGGAACACTGTTTGGCCCTCTCTCTCTGCCCCCTGCTGCTACTCAGGAATTTCCTGTTGCTCATGGGGGCTGGCACTACTCATCAACACATGCAGGTAGGAGGACATTTAGATCATTATTAGCTGGCAATGTTTTTCTTTTATTGTGGGTTTTTGTTGTCCAGGCCTATTTGGATTTCTTGCTTACCACACCATGCCTCTATGGTGGTAGTGTCACGGTGTGTCCTCACAGAGTCAGAACATGTTCACAACCTACATTGTAATCCTAGAAGGTTTTACCCCAAATATTTCTGATACCATTCTCAAATTGCTGCTGCATTAAAAAATAAAAATGTACAACATTCATGAAGGACATTTCATCCATAGTACTGGCTGCAGAGTAAAAACCAACTAGTCAGTTTCACTCCACAGATGGTACTGCCTGGTTCTAAAGTGAGTCTGTTCATAAACATGGCACTACTCCAGATCTGTTTTAAATGTTAATTGGCTTCAAGAAGATTGCTTACAGCCTGGTCAAGAAGCATGCTGTCAAAGAAGGTGGGAGAACAAGCCAACTACTGACTTGCTCGATCCTGATTAAGTGTGTTTTGAACCTGTAAGACTCTTCCCTTGCACATCTCAATGTATCATACTGTATAGGCACTTAAACAGCCCCCATCACTATTATACATGAATACACCCCAAATAACTAAAAATAATAGCTTTCTTAATGGCCCTAGCAGAATTAGCATGCATGTCAATGGGTGGGGAACTTGTTCAGGCCAAATCAACAAAGACATTTTGTATTTAGTTTTCAACATGGAAAGACTTCGGGTAGTTCTTCTATTACTACTTTTGTAAAATGGTTCTTTTGGTTCATATCTCCCACATATTCGGACAAGGCCCATACACAAATTGGAATCCTTCTCAACACAACATTTACTATTTTAAAGTTTGCAGTCTAAATGGTTAATAAAAGGAGACCCTCAAGGAGATAAACTAAGTAAGGCTGTTTGTGGAAACAGCATGGAGACAAGACAGAACCAAAATTAACCTATATTTTAAAAGCATTTTAAGGTTGTGGACTACTATCCCTAATACTATACTAATTTACTATGTAATAGAAATCAATACTTGACACAGAGAATACAGTAATGAAAAGCCTCAGAGGCACTAAACTGCAGGGCTCACTCATGCTTGTACAGTAGGTCTGTTGCACTGTTATATATTATTTGTTCATCTTGAAAAAAAGGTGTTCAATTCTTATCCAGGTTATTGTAAGGCTCAAGCCACTATTAGTTTGATAATACTGTTAACGGTTGCTTTAATTCAGGAGTTATTTCTGCTCTTCAGACAAACAGCCCACATACCAATGTATCTTGAAAAATAAAGTCCCACATAATGGCTGATATTTCACAGTGGGGAGATAAGATTGAAACCCTTACAACATTAAAAGACTTTACGATTGAGAAGGGACACAGCACTGCGAGTGTAAAGAAGTAAACATTTCCATGAATTTGAGTTTTTAATTAAGATAAAATAACAGTTTAAATTAACATTCTTCTGAAGTGTCAGAAGCCAAAACACAACTGGATTGTCAATGTGCTTGTCAATAATCGGGGGTGGTAGGGGAGCCAAGTTGGAGGAAACTGCATTTGTAAAAATGAATCTGAGTCAAGCTACATGAAAGAATGCCTGTGTTTATGCACTCCCACAGTATTTTATATCAGTGGAAGCAATTCTGCTAAAACTCCCTAGATATGAATATTGGGGCAATGTATTCCCCCAGTTCTGGAATTTGATTTTGCATCCCATCAGACCCAGAGTCTGTTGAACTTTCAGGGTATGATGCAAGGCTCAACTATTCCCTTGGGCTTTTGCCTGACTGAATGTGTTACGTGCATGTGGTGAGGGAAATAAGACAGCTTGCTTTTTAAATTGTATTTCATTTAGTTATAAATGCCTTGTATCAAGTTTTTAAGTGTTTATAAATATCCCTGAGCTCACTTATTTATAAAGTGATTAGAACAAATGCTTTCCATTTTAGCGATCTATTAGAAAGCCACATTTTACTGTCAAAATAAAAGCTATATACTAGTGCCTCTTAAAAGTAGCCAAAATTATTACCCTTCACATGAGTCTAATCCAGCAAGTTTGCCAGTTATTTCTAACCAGGAAGGGAGGGGTAGAGAAACCATTCTGAAGAAAATGTTCCACTAGAGTTACATTTGACTAAATGGTTGTGTAAAGGTACTTTACCCAGGACATTCAGAAGTTAAGATTTATTACCCTTTACAAAAATACTGGCATTAACTGAAACCCTTGTTGACAGAGCAAAAAGACCAAACAAGAGAGACTGTACTACCCTCTAGCAGAAGGCTCTCTGATTTAGAGATAAGGAACATTGGCTGGAAAGTCTGTCCTGTTATACCTGTACAGTACAAGATAGCTGACTGTAAGAAAGCTCTAAATTAAAAAAAAAAGTACAAAAAATAAGTCTATTTCATGCAGAAATTTGAGAAACATTTATCTAGCATGATTTCATATCAGGTCTCCTTGGTTCTTAGTAAAAGCTTTGAAAGCCAGAGAGAAAATTCAAACCACCACTTTCTATCAATTCCCAAGTCTGATATACTTCTACTTAATGGGGATAATCTGTGTCAGAATTGACTTTTGTACATTGTAAATTTACATTTTTTCTAATTGGCCTTGATTTTGAAAGTTAGGTTCTTGTCAGTGCTATTGCTGTCTGGCATGGTGTACCTGTAGATGGTAGCAGTGGTAGGACTATGCAAGCTTCCTCACATGGCTCTGCCAGCATGACTCTCTCCTTGCACACTAATCCCCCTTTGTTTTCCAATCCTCTGCCAGATACATCTATTTATACTATGGATAATCTGGACAACACAACACTGATTAGTTCCATTTTTGAAATGCTCATTCATGACTAAGGACCAAACTACTCTACTTACACACGACTAGTCCATTGATTTACTCTGAGTAAAATTAGCAGGATTTGACCCCATAAGATACAACCCCTCTTTTCACTTATAATATAAGACACACTTGGACCTCAGGTGTCCAGATGTCAAAAGACTAATGCATTAACCCAGTGATACTCAAACTGTATTCCTTTATTATTTGTATTACTGTAGAGCCTAGGAGCCCTAGTCATTATGGCTCCTTTGTGCTAAGCACCAAATACACAGAACAAGACAGTCCCTGCCCCAAGGGGCTTATAATCTAGGTATCACCCGTCACTCAGAGACCTCCTACTAAACAAACCTTTTGAAAAGCAAGGACCCAGAGGAATGGCGTGTCAAGAATCCATGAAGAATCTCTAGTTGAAATTACTATAGGATGGATGCACAACAGGTTGAAAACCATGCTCAAAGAGTAGTTCTCAATGGTTCATTATCAAACTGGGAAGACATACCTACTGGGATCCCATTGGGATCTGGTATTGTTCAATATTTTATTAAAGACTTCTTGGATAATGGCGTGGAGAGTATGCCTGTAAAATCTCTGGATGACACCACGTTGGGAGAGGTTGTAAGCACTTTGGAGGACAGGATCAGAATTAGAAGTGACCCTGACAAATAGAAAAATTGGTCTGAAATCAATAAGATGAAATTCCGTAAAGATGAGCAAAGTATTTTGCTTAGGAAGGAAAAAAAAATCAAGTGGAAAACTATAAAATGGGGGATAACCAGCTAGGCAGTCTGAAAAGGATCTGGGGCTTATATTAGACATTAAATTAAAAGAGCCATTATGATACAGTTGAGAAAAAGGTTAATATCTTTCCGCAGTATATTAACAGGAGTATTATGGAAGACACAGGAAGTAACTGTTCCACTCTACTTGGCACTAGTGAATCCTTAGCTGGAGTACTGTCTCTGGTTCTGAGCACCACACTTTAGGAAAGATAGGGACAAACTGGAGAGCACCCACAGGAGAGCAACAAAAACAATAAAAGGTTTAGAAAACCTAACCTATGAGGAAAAGTTAAAAAAACTGGCTACGTGTAGTCTTGAGAAAAGACAACCAAGGAAGGACCTGCTAACAGTCTTCAAATACATTAAGGGATGTTACAAAGAGGACTGTGATTAATTGTTACAGTGTCCATTGAAGGCAGGACAAGAAGTAATCAGCTTAATCTGCACCAAGAGAGACTTGAGTTAAATATTAGGAAAAGCTTTCTAACCATAGGAATAGTTAAGCAAAGGAATAGACTTCCAAGGGAGGTTGTGGGATCATTGTCACTGGAGGTTTTTAAGAACAAATTAGACAACCATCTGTCAGAGATGGTAGAGATATAGTTGGTCCTACCCTCAGAGCAGGGAGCTGGACTTTATGACCTATTGAGGTCCCTTCAGCCCTACATTTTTATGATTCTATGGTTGCTCATTAAATCATTTTGAAATCCTCAAATGGAGAGAGTGTAATTACAAATGCAGGGCATTATTCTTCCTTTTAAATGATGAAATTATAGACAGTTTAAGATCGCGTGGCCCATATTTCCTTCACAAACACTTTTCCAAGGTGGCTTTTTATTTCTTTACTTTTTTGCAAGACATAACCTCCAGGATAGTCTAGAATACCTCTCATGGTCCCTTCCAGCCTACATTTCTATTATTCTGTGATTCTCATAGATGAATCATGGAACGCTCAAAAAGGTATGAAAACCCCTTTTGTATAAACTATGCCACTTAGCCCATTATAAAATAATTGTCAGTGGCAAAACTAGGTTCTAGCCTGATATTCAATCTACTTCAAACAGGTATGCACTAGCACAAAAGTAGCTATGTGATTAATCAAGAATACGTAGATTTTAAGTTCTTTGGAACAGGGACCTTTTTTATTCTGTATTGGCAAAGCACCTAGCCAATGGGATCCTTGTCCGTGACTAGGGCACTTGAGTGTTCTGATAATATAAATAAGTACTAATACTATTCCTTTACCAATCATGGGTTCACCAAGATTCTCCAATCAATCGCATTTCATCATTACCAATTAGCCAAAGTGCTAAGATTTTAGTTTTCTTAAATTCTGTAAATGCTACTCAAAGCTTCTTCTGCTGGTACTCATAAGATGGAGTCCAATACTTATAGTCAGGGTTTGAAAGGAAATATTTTCAGATTTCTACTGAAAAGTGATTTGTCTGGGAATTTTTTTTGACATTCTTATAAGCATTTAAAATTATATTTACATCCAAGTGTATGAAAAGGCAATGGTATCATAGAGAACTCATAATTAAAAGCCATTGGGGCAGCTGCACAGCATTCTGCTGCAGTCCTGAACATGACTCCTACATTAATAGCAGTATATACAATTCATTCACAGAGGAGATAGAAGCATGCAGCCAATAACAAAGAAGTTGGTTACTTACTGGTAACCTTCCAAGGAACAGCAATGTCATCTGCTACATGGGCAGCCGCCTCTTTACTTACCAGCCAAAAAACATAACAGCACCTGGCAAGAACTCATGAAGCATGTACATAAAGAATGAACAGAAATAAATGATGTTTTACAAAAGGACTACAAGTTCCATGTGATTTTGTTTAATCAAGAATCATACATTTCGCAAATTGTGAGAGAATTTCTAATTGGTTGGAAAGAAATTGTATATATGATATGATCAAAAAATAGTTCTCTAGCAGAACGCTTTTTTCTATCCTTTCACCCTCAACAAATTTCAATATAATAAAATCAATTGAAACTTCTATTTGAGCCAAAACCAGATCTGTCAAAAACATGGCCATGACACATTTCTTGCCCATTTCACAAGAGTGGCTGACCTGTTTTCTGACATGCCTGAAACAGACACACATTATTATATGTCCTTTGGATTACCTATCAATTTAGGAGTCATGTTCAAGACTGCAGCAGCCGGAAGAATGGGGGCTCAGCAACTACTTTTTTTCCATTACCATTTTCTTGTCATCTTTCTGTGTCTGACAATTCATTTCAATTTCTGACTGCCATCGTATTCCTCTGGCCCCAGTTTCACTCCCAGGGTTAATTACAGCCTTACAATACTTCAGTCTAATGATTGTCCTATTGCAGTTGCTTGCTTGGGACACACCAAGATGTCCCAATTAGTTAAAAATACAATATCATTGTAACATTACATTGCCTTGATCTTGACATGCCAGACAATACTAGTTTTCTTTCTATAACAAAGCTGTTTCCTCTTCTGAGAGGAAAGGTTCCCAACCCCCACTTAGAAGAGCTTGAAGAGTCAGGATTGAATGACAAAAAGGCTGATTTGAACACTACCACAAGATCATGGTTGAAGCTTGACATGAAGGGACTTAATGAGAGACGTTATATGAGTGGACCCACATTCATCTGGGTTGCTAACCTCTTGGATCAGCAAATTGCCAGAGGAACAAGCCACACTCTCTGGAGATCAGCAGAGCATGTACATCTGAATTGTTTTAGGACTGAAGCTGTGATTTTCCATATAAGACAAATAAAAACAAAACAAAATTGTGTGGGTAGTTCATGCTATTTTATACAACCTGGAGAAACCACCTTCCATAAACACCGTTACAGTTGAGAAAACAGCAACAACTCAAATACCAAAAATTTGCCATCCAAGAGAGTCTGCCTTATTCCAGCAGATGCCATGCCTATGACACAAAAAACAGTTATCTGCTTGTGCAGATTGCAGGCAGCAATCATACAAGACTCATTCAAGGCAGCAAGTAAGCAATGTCTGGCTGAATGCATTACAGAGAGACATTACTGGGGCTCATTGTCAAAATACTGCTTCAGAGCCTCCCTGATTAGAATAGTTCCACATTGAGCCCCTCTAATAGTCCCGGTATCTGTCTGCTCAAAGTCAGCTGCCAGGCGATCAACCCCAACTCTCCACTCCTGGGGAAACATTTCCCCCTTAGCGTCACAAAGGTTATGTAGAGAACAGCAGGCTGCTATGACCATCCAAATATTTTCCTCATTGAGGTCTAACCTGCCCAAAAAGCAGCACCAGCAACCCTTTAATCTGCCAAAAGTATATTCTATGGTCATTCTGCACTTACTGAGCCTCTTGTTGAAGCACTCCTTGCTGCGGTCAAGGTTTCCAGTGTAAGGCTTCATGAGCCATGGGAGTAAGGAATAGGCAGGGTCACCCAGGATCACTGTGGGCATTTCCACATCCCCTATTGGAATCTTCTGATCTGGAAAGTCCCTGATTGCAGCTTTTTATACAGGCCAGTATTCCTTAAGATGCGTGTATCATGCATGTTTCCTGGCCACCCTGCACTGATGTTGGTGAAAGTGACCTGGTGATCCACCAGCACCTGCAATACCACAGAGAAATACCCCTTTCTGTTGACGTACTCTGTCGCAAGATGGTCTGGGGCTAAAACTGGGATGTGTGTCTACTGCCCCACCACAGTTACGGAATCCCAAAGCCATCCACTATTTCCCGCACATTGCCCAGAGTCACAGTCCTTCATAGCAGGAGGCAGTTAATGGCTCTATACACTTTCATCACTACAACCCCCGTGGTAAACTTCCCAACTCCAAGCTGATTCACTACTGACCAGTAGCAGTCTGGAGTTGCCAACTTCCACACAACAATCGCCATTTGCTTTTCCACTGTGAAGGCAACTCTAATTTTGGTGTCCTTGCGCCAAAGGAGAGCTAGGGCAGGGGAGAGCTCCACACACAATTCCATGAAAGAGGCTTTGCGTATCTGAAAGTTCTTCAGCCACTGCTTGTCATCCTATACCTGCAAAATGATGTTTCCCAAGGCCAGTAGTGATGGTCCACCATATGTAGCTGCTCTGTGAATGCCAACATCAATCTTGAATTGTTTCTTTCCATGGAACACAGCAGGGCAGGCACTATGCATTCTTGTTCAGATGTGCAGCTCATTAAATATTGAAGGATCAGCCATGTTGTGTTCATGCAGCACAGGATCCATGCTTTCAGGCAGAGACAGTGGATGCACAGTTTACAAGGGCAGTTGAAAAACAGCACGAAATGTAGTTGGACACCCATGGAATGATGGGACAGAGGAAACTGCATCATTGAATGCTGAGCCCACCCCCACGATGCACTACGATCTATTCCCAGAGTTCCTAAAGGTAGAAGGTAGCAAGTTGCACAGTGGCATAGTTACCCATGGCGCACTGGTCTCTGTCTATGCTACAGCACCAACTGGGTACGTACTCAGCTGACACAAGGAGCGTTGCGTGAACATGCACAAATGATGTAATTACACCAGTTTATCATTGACATAACTTAAGTCAACTTTACTTTGTAGTGTAGACATGGCCTTGCTGTGAAGAATGAATCAGAGAAAAACAAAACAAAAAACGAAAGCCTAGCTATGCAGAGGATGTTATATCCCACTTGGAAAAAAGTGAAACCAAAGAAGCAGGGTCCATCCACCAGTTCACTTTAAGAGACATAATGACATCCCAATAACTTAGCTCTCCCCGCCCCTCCAAATCTGCTGTTGGATGAAGTTAAATACAGTGGATTCAATTTTCCAGTCAGTTACACTGGTGTAAATCAGGAATAACTCCTCCGAAAGCAACGGAATTACACCTTTGTACTTCTTGTGTAATTAAGAGGGCAATGAAGTTCATCTGGGCTCAGAGAACGACAATGAACAACGGTCAGTTTGGGAGAACCCTATAAAAGCATTTTACTACAAAGGAAAGCCCAGGAAACTGTAAAAACACTAGCACTTTACGTACAAGGTAAATGTATTTACATCTGTTCACATGTATGGGTAGCATATCTGGCTCTTAAGTTCAGGAAAACGATAATTTGAAGCGTTAGCAGCACTAGTAAAGTTTGCTTTCTGCCACTGCTGCCAAACAAAGAACATGAAAACCACTGTACATATAAAAACATTGTGGGATTCTGTTCCAGGGCTTCATGGAAAAAAGGCTCCAATATGCCTACTCATGAATTCAGTACTGAAGTTGATGCTCTATGATGGAGCGGATTCCTTCAGACTTAGAATCAGAATTCTTGGAATGTGATTTATCAAAGAGCTCATGAAAAAGGGGTTAATGTGACCTACACCAGCAGAATGTCACTGTCAAATCCCTACCCCACCTTTCCTCAGGCATAGGAAGCCATATTGTTACCAGTGGCAGACAAGCTGGGATTGAGACCTCATCCCCAACTGCTGTGAGTGTTTAGTACTGGACTATTGTGCCTTCATTGCCACAGCCAACTGGGGAAGTTTGATACAGCTCTCTTCAGCTCAGTGAATGTACTTTACAAAGGTCTTGCATGTGTAACATCAATGGAGATTGTGTTTCTTTGTGACTTGCGAGGAGGCAGGACCTCTCTGCCTGCCTGCCCAAAGGGATGGATCAACAACCTGCCAACCAGCGCAGTAACTTGAGGCAAGTAAGGGCTCCCTTGCCAAAGGGAGGCTACAAATAAGCCCCAGGACCTGGGGCAACTGACTAGGCGAGCCCCAAACTGAAGAGACTTGTAGGAAGTAGCCCAGGGAAGTGGGGAAGGAGAGCCATCTCTCCTATTTAGGAGTTGAGCTACACAGGGCCCTGGGCTGGGACCTGGTAGAGAGGGAGAGCCCAGAGCCTCCTACCACCCCCCTCTGACCTTACAGGCTGCCTGGCCACAGAAGACCCTATCACATATGATGGCTGTGTAAGCAGAGCAACTCTTGGGGTGCTCTAAACAAGATCTAGGTAGAAATGGCACTGTAATAAAGAGCAGCAGAATTAAGGGAGTGCAACACTGAGCTTAAAACTACACTTTTGAGTATGCACACACACTCCCGCCAGGTGCTCCCTACAGTTGGGTCACACTGGAGGATCTGGCTCATCTTTTTACTTCATTCCTAAAAGGATTTATTAAACCTGAAATGGTTTATTTTTAAAAAATGGAGGCAGTGATATAATTTCATCCTATAGCCCATAAAATGGATGATTTGGGGTCATATTATAGGACTAGAATGCAAACTTATGATATGCATGAGGAAGACAGGCAAGTAACTCTTTGGAATAAATAGCTATATCTTTTAGCCTTTTGTGTTGGGGTGGACTCCCCATACTAGCCCTACAAGAGCTGACTGAGGCCAGGTGGCCCCAATTAGCTACTTAGGCTGAAAGCAGGGGAGATTTGGGCTGGAGGCAGCTAATTAAGGACACACTCACCTGGGCAGGAACAAGCAGGGCCTGTATAAAGCCAGGTAGCTGGCTGCAGAGAGGGAGGGGAAAGCTACAGGGAATTAGGCTACAGTCACTCCTTTGGATGGAAGGAGTTGGAGGCTGGCAAACTGAGGTGGGGGTGGGAAGCCAAGTATGTAGGAAAAAACCCAGGGAAACAGCAGCAAGAGATGGACTGTGGCTGCTTGTTACAGGATGCCTGGGCTGGAATCCAGTGTAAAGAGAGGGCCTGGGTTCCCTTACCAGCCACTGGGAAGTGGCAAGGGCTTTGGAGGTGCCAGTCAGGCAGCCGGTCTGGAAAGACTGAATTCCCTGGAAGGGGAGGACTTTAATGACCTGACCGGAGGACCAAGCCAAGGAGAGGAAGCTGCAGACCTGGGGAGCGAGCGGGGCAGCAGAGTGAGGCTAGACAGGAAAAGAAAACACCGGAGGGAGAGCACAAGCTGTCAGAGCAAATCCCCAGGATGGCCAACAGGAGACACTGCTCAACGTGAGTGGACCCCGTGACAGCTTTATTTAGATATCTTTTTATCTTGAAAGTGTAGAGCGGATGTAAGTAAAGTTTGATTCCTAAAATCTCTTCTCCAAAATGCAAAATGTCTTGAACTTATTTCTCTGACTTTGTTCCTCTGCAAAAAACAAAACAGCTAAACATATTCCTGTAAATCAATTTGTCATCCTGGAACATTGTCGCTTGGGCCTTAAAGTTACCCTGCTAATTCTGTCAAGAAACATTTTAGCTTCTAATCTGGACGAATGTACATTCTTCTTGCTGTTTTTTTGCCAAACACAACAGGTAACACTCAACTTGGTCGCATTTCTCACTTTGTCATAAGATATCAGATGCAGTCTGCAAAAGGTCATTTCCAAAGTTTTGGGGAGTCTTCTAGTCTTCAGTCGGGAAAAACCCTATTAATTTTGGTAATGGTTGGACAATTCTAAATAGCACTCATTTGGTTCTGCAGGCAGAGGAGCATGATGATGTTAAAGCTAACTCAGCCAGTCTTCCCTGCAACCCTTCAGTTCATTTGGATACATCCGTCCCATTGGTTGGAGACACTAAAGAATGCTGCAGGTCAGAACTGGGGTGTTTTGCAAGAGTTGGGGGTGTGGTACAGAGGTTGAGGACTGGAACAGTGGGAGCTGCTTCAGTTCAGGGGTTCTACTGGCTCAGTAGGAGTGAGGCTGGAGCTGTAAGTTATGACTCCCTCCACACTATACCTGGCTCAGGCAAGAGGACTTATCTTTGTCCAATCAACTGTTTTTAGCTCAGCTCAACAGTGCCCATTTGGTGCTACGGGCACATATGCTACAGCACCAATGGGGCACAGTCAAAGTGAGAGCTGACCAAGGCAGGCAGCAGTGTTAAGGGTTAAGGTTAGGGTTACTGAAGGGAGGGAGTGATGACTGGCAGAGTTACCGATGATGTGACAGCGCTGCTGCTCAAAGGCTCCTGCCTGCACCACCAAATGGCTAGCATCAAAAGGAAGTTGTTAATGTGAAAATGATGGAACAGAGATGAAGGGGAGTATTTTAGATTACTTAATACTAAAATTTGGATTTAGTGGCAGTATCCTTTAAAACTGCTATATGTTCAGGGATAGAGACTGTGTTTTTGCCACTCCAACCACCTGCCAGCTTGCCCTACAGATGCAACAAAATGTGTGATCCTCGGTGAATACTGGCACAACTCGCCATTCTGGTCCCAAAAACAGCTAGAGAAATGACAAGAGTGGGAGATCTATTGAAATATACTTACCTTTGGAAAATCTAGATTTCTAGATCTTGATAAAGTCAGGTATGATTGGATATAAGAAAGTTCTTTCTTTGTACACACTCATTCTGTTGTCATACTTTCTCTGATTAATCTCATTGGCTCACTCAGTTCAAATCCAGAAAGACATTCTAGTTCGAACATTACTGCATTTGGAAGTAAAATCCATCTGTTTATTCAGGTCTTTCATTAATGAGAGATATTTGACTTCCCTTTGGCAGTACATCTCCTGTCTGGAATTCCTCTGTCTGTAGCTGGCTGACACATCAGATTGTAAGAGTGTATTTGCCATATTTGGAGAGAGAAGTGTGGCTGTCTACTCTGGTTTATTTCCATAAATTGTATCCAGTTATGAGCTTATAACATAACAATCACAGCTCTACTTTGTTAAAGTGAATGCCTCTATCCCCAAAATTACATAAAAAGTCTCAAATCATGAGGTGGAGCATGCTTAACTGTATGGTGTGCAGAATGTTTTAAACTTCAGGGTTGGCCTACAATCTATTTGACAGGTTCTTTTTTCACTGCTTCAGTTAACAGCAGTGGTTCTCAGTCAGGGCTCTGGGACCACCTGGGGGGCCGCGAGCAGGTTTCAGGGGGGTCCGCCAAGCAGGACCAGTGCTAGACTTGCTGGGGCCCAGGGCAGAAAGCCAAAGTCCCACTGCACAGGGCTGATGCATGGGGCCCTGAGCCCCACCACCTGGGGCTGAAGCAGAAGCTCGAGCAACTCAGCTTCATGGGGCCCTGGGCATTTGTCCTGCTTGCTACCCTTTAACGGCAGCCTTGGCTTTAATATACAGAAAACCAGTTATTGTGGCACAGGAGTGCCATGGAGTTTTTATAGCATATTTGGAAGGGGGGGAGCACACAAAGAAAAAGTTTGAGAACCCTTGGTTTACAGTACACTGTATTATTACAGATAATTGGTTAGTAGCACTGCCTATTAAGGCTGCCTGACACTTCCCATTATAAAGACACTGTATTCAATTGATTATTAAACTTTCCCAAATATCAACCATTTGGACTGAAATTTTCCATGCTGGATGTCTGTATCAGGTGTTTTTGGTGTATGTGTGTATTTTTTCCTCTTGGGGGGAAACTGCAGCCTTTTAATGGTTCAACCATTTCCATAAACAGAGTTTGGCAAAACAATGTATTTTTCCCTATGTTAAAAACAATCTTGAGACTTTCTTTGAAATGCTCTCATGCACCCATACCTTGGTGTTTGGCAGTGGATGACCTTTTTGTCAATGATGTAACTTTTGCCTTCCCTGTAAAAGTCTGCCAAATTTGGAGTTCAGTTGAGATTTTAGATTTTAACAGCTAAAATCTCCAAAGATTCCATCCTCGCTGAGCCTCTCAGCTCCCAGTACTGAGAATACTGTGAAGGCATTATCCCTACCAAGCAACTATGCATGATCCCTCCAATCATGGGCTACAGGGGTGAAGCAGGACTTTCCCTGTAATTGCTGTGCATGGGTGTGGTTTGGGCCCTGCTCCCTCCTGCTGACACACAGGCAGCACAGGAGCAGGGGTGATCTGAATGCAGTGGGGACAAACTGGACAGAGCGGGGAGAGAAAGGAATAGACTGGGACAAGGAGTCAGATGGGACTTGAAGTGGGGGTTCAACTGGAACTAGCCAGGCAAAAAGACAGGGAGCCCAAGAGGAAGAGGAAGGACAGGTTATAACTGATTTGGCAAGAAGAGGGGAACACAGATTGGACAAGATGTTGAGGGAGGAGGGAACTGGAACTGGCTGGAGCAGGAGACTGGGACTAAAACTAAGAGAGAGTGGGGAGGAGGAGAAGGAAAGATTTTGTCAATGAGCTGGGGTGCAACAGAACAGAACTGGGTCTGGCACAAACAGACTGGAACAAGGAGCCAGGTACAGTAAAATAGCGACTGGATGAGAAACTTAGGGTGGGAGACTAGGAACCCTTGGAGAGAAGTGGGGGAGACACTGATCAAATGAGGAGTACTGGGCTAGGTTTTGTTGGGCACTAAGACGACTCAGAAGGCAAGGAGAAGATGTGGATAGGAAAGAAAAGCATGTCCACTGAAGCACACTCCCCCTCCAGAGCCTGGAATGGAGCCCAAGAGTACTGAGTATGATCATTCCTCTATTGTCTACAAATATCTGTGAAGCATACCAACAAAATGTATGTCTTATTTCCCCAACCCGTGCTAGTCCACAGAGATGATGATGCTGTCAGTTCCTCAAGTGGCAGAGGTCTAGGCAGTGGATCTAAAATGTTCCAACGCTGCTAATGAACCATGTGGGTGTCATCATGATCCCACATAATGGAATTTCAGGGGGTTTTTTTTTAGATTTTTTTTTTTTAAACCTAGAAAATTTCACACAATGCTACATTAAGAGAACATTAAAGGTTGCAAAGGCTAGCACTCAAAGGTAGAAAATGCCATAATTAAAGCTGCTTGTGCAATCTCAGTTTGGCTCCCTTGTTTTTATGCATTATGATACAGTCTTTAATTACATGATCACATACTGTTTTTTCACAGGAACCCTACCTCCTTCAGTCCACAGAATGGAACTGCGCTAGGATGAATCAATCTTGTGTAGTGAAAAAAGCTGTTCTCTGTAGGAACCCTAATTCATTTGGGGCAGAAGTTGGAAGGTGTGTGGAAACAAGACTGAAGGAAGGGAAAGAAAACTCATGGTTCAGGCAGTTGATGGCTGCCCTTGAGAATTTGATCTGATCCCTGCCTTTGCCACAGATTTTTCTATGTGAACTGGCAAGTCAAGTAAACCAAACTTTCCATAGGTGGTCACTAGTTGCATTTTTCATTTTCTGGGTACATGATCTGGGATCTGATTTGAAAAAGTGCTGAGCTCTCACAGCTGTAACTGAAGTCAAAGGAAGCTATGCTTTGACATATGAAGTACTCTAGAAAAAGACATTTCAAATCGGTCCCTAAAAGGTAGTGGATGCTTTTGACTAATCTCTGTGCCTCCATTCCCCATCTATAAAATGGAGATACCATCCCCTTACCTCACAGGGGTTTTGTAAAAATAAATTCATTAATATTTGTGAAGCATTCATACTAGAGTGCCAGAGAAAAGCCAATGAGCACATTAATAATTCTCCAATCAGAACAAGGTTTGACTCATGTACAGTAAATAAGGCATGGGGCCATACACCAAACATACAGAAGAAGAACACCACAATAATGAATAGCTGACTATTAAGGCAGACAGGTGTCCTGTAGGGAAAAGATATTAAGGGATCATGAAACTAAGACTACTATAATAATTGTGCACAAGTGGGCCAAATTAAGGTTGCATAGGCATCTAAACATTGTTTTAACTTTGTTGGGAAAGCTGAACAAAGAAATAAAATATCCTAATAAATGTCTATTAGCAATAACAGATACATCGTGCTGTTGGTTAGCATTTCTAGGATGAAGAAATATTACTCATTCTGGAGTTTACTTTTGCCTTCATGATGATACTCCCTTAGAACAGAATAGGTAGGTGTCAAAAATAAGTTTTTTATTGTATACCCCATTCTCGCCTTGTCTAAGCATATAAACACACACAATTCACTACAACAGATTTGAAGTTTACTAATAGTAAGTCACTATATCTTTTGATAACTTTGCAATTATGGGGCCAGATCCTCTGATATAAAATTTACGTCAGCGGAGAATCAGGACCATTGCATATTACACCACTCTGTCTCTAAAGATGAGTAGTTAAATTCCTGCATTCTGATTCTCAGGAACAAATTACTACTTCCAGGAAAGAAAGGAAAACTGCATTTTCTGAGGGATCATTACTGGGGAGGAAGGTAAACTTCTGACAATTTGGTACGATTTCCAGTCTATGTCCAAGAGACTCCTTTACTGGAATAGTATGGATGTTGCTGATCAGGACTGAGTTGCAGCGGCACAGTGTGTTGGGAAGCTTACACAGCCCCTACCAGCATTAAACTTGGGCAGGCCACTATCATCAGTCCTCCATTTTCATAAGCACTAAATCTGCCCATTGTATTTTTGAGCTATACAGAAGGAAAATGAAAATTATTTATTTAAAATATGAGATAAGTAATGCAGCATGTCACATCTATCAGTGAATTGAAAGGCTGTGATAACCACGGCATAATGGGAACTTTTTGTCACAGCCAACACACATGCCTGACTTGCCTCTCATTGAATTGGCCTACATGACGTGTAGACTTTAAAAAAAGCTGAAACGCCATTCATTTTAGATGAGCAATTTCTATTCCAACCACATAAGGTGAGGAGGCCTAGTACGTAAAGTGTTATACAAGGATTTGAACTGGCTCTTCACTCAGAACTCCAAATTTCACTCACTCATAAAAATAAATGTTTTAAATCAAATTAATCAGCAGTGAAGTAGTAAAAATGTTGACATGTATGGCAGGGCCACATTTTAAAAGACAAACCCACTTCTGTATGCATGAATGTGTACATTCACATTCATACACAAATACCATAGTTTTGTGAAGAATTAGGCAATGGTACATGAAAACTAGCTATTTAGTGTTTAAATCTCCATTTCCTGGAATATGGAATTGGCATATAAACTCAGTACTTCAGTGTTTGTTTACTTGTACACCTCAAAGTGCACAACTGTATGCTTATTTTTTTTTTGCTTGCAAATGGATTTTTTTTTTTTTTTTTTTAAGTGGCAGCCCTTACCAATGTTATCGTTTGGCAGCACTTCGTGACCCTTAAAGCTAATTACAGGCCACCTATAGACTCAATTCAAAATGACCATGTATTTGATTTACAGTTCTCTTTGCAGCCATAGGAAAAAGTTTAAACTGTGCAGAAACTGAAGAGCAGCATATCATTGCATAGTACCTCAATCTTACCCATTGTTAGTAGCAGTAGTAGTACTATTAATGTGCGGTCACATTTGGAGCTGCAAAATGGGAGAAATATACCCAGCTTAGATAATCATGGAAGAGATGTTCCAAGAACTTAACTGTTTTACAGCAGAATTTTTGCCTTTCAAAGAACTCTTCTTAAAAATTAGATATTTTGTACGAATATCTTTTTGTACTATCAGAAACTTTTAAACATTTTTATTCCTAATTTTTAATGTTTACATTTATGGGAGATAATGCTGCCCACTTCTTATTTACAATGTCACCAGAAAGTGAGAACAGGCATTTGCATGGGACTTTTGTAGCCAGCACTGCAAGGTATTTACATGCCAGATATGCTAAACATTTGTATGCCCCTTCCTGCTTCGGTAACCGTTCCAGAGGACATGCTTCCATGCTGATTACGTTCATTAAAAAAAAACACGTTAATTAAATTAGCAACTGAACTTCTTGGAGGAGAATTATAGGTCTCTGTTTTACCCACATTCTGCCATATGCTTCATGTTATAGAAGTCTGGGATGAGGACTCAGCACATGTTGTTCATTTTAAGAACACTCTGACTGCAGATTTCACAAAACGCAAAGAAGGTACCAATGTGAGATTTCTAAAGATAGCTACACCCGACCCAAGGTTTAAGAATCTGAAGTGCCTTCCAAAATCTGAGAGGGATAAGGTGTGGAGCATACTTTCAGAAGTCTTAAAAGAGCCACACTCCAATGCGGAAATTACAGAACCGGAACCACCAAAAAAGAAAATCAACCTTCTGCTGGTGGCATCTGACTCATGTGATGAAAATGAACATGTGTCAGTCCACACTGCTTTGGATTGTCATCAAGCAGGACCCACCATCAGCATGGACACATGTCCTAAGTATCCGAGCGTGTGTTTGCTGGGAGGGCAGTGTGAGAGCCTGAGTGAGTGCCTGATTGGCTGCTAGCCTGCAGGGGGCGGGCATTAGGGCCGTCTGTTTGTTTGTGTCAGGGAAGCCTGGCTGTTTAAAAATAGCCAGAGCTTCGCGAACCAGCTGAGCGGCGGCGAACCAGCTGAGCTGCGGGGGACAGCAGAGCAGCTAACAGCAGGAGTATGCCTGGGAGTTAGCCTGGAGTGAGCCCAGTGAGGCTTACATCTTGCAAACTGCTCTGAGGAAGCTCATAGTAGGTAGGTGATATGGAAGGGGGGGTTCAGCTGTTGTGACCTGCACTGGATGTGCCATGTTTGTCTTTCTTCCACAGGACAGAAGCGACTTTGTCTGTACAAAGTGCAAGCTGGTCTCCATATTGGAAGAGAAGATTGAAGGTCTGGAGCAACAGATAACGACCCTGCGTTGCATACGAGAAACTGAGGATTTTCTGGACAAAACTCAGGATATGCTTCTAGGGGCACAAAGCTCTAAAGATATAGAGCAGGTTGCACAGAGGAGCCAAGAGGCCAGTGAAGAAGCTTGGCAACATGTGACCTCCAGAGGAAGAAAGCGGAATGTCCGGATTCCAGTAACACAGACACAGGTAACTAACCGCTTTCATGTTCTCTCCACAGGTACCATTGCGGAGAGTGGACCAGATGATATGCCTGGGGGGGAGAAAGCAGAAGGAGACTCCGCTGGTTGGAAGGCATGAGATGCGATGTCCTGAGGTTGGGGGTTCCACGACCACCACTCCCAAGAGGAGGAGGCGGGTGGTGGTGGTCGGGGACTCTCTCCTCCGGGGGACTGAGTCATCTATCTGCCGCCCTGACCGGGAAAACCGAGAAGTCTGCTGCTTGCCAGGGGCTAAGATTCGCGATGTGACGGAGAGACCGCCGAGACTCATCAAGCCCTCGGATCGCTACCCCTTCCTGCTTCTCCACATGGGCACCAATGATACTGCCAAGAATGACCTTGAGCGGATCACTGCGGACTACGTGGCTCTGGGAAGAAGGATAAAGGAGTTTGAGGCGCAAGTGGTGTTCTCGTCCATCCTCCCCGTGGAAGGAAAAGGCCTGGGTAGGGACCGTCGAATCGTGGAAGTCAATGAATGGCTACGCAGGTGGTGTCGGACAGAAGGCTTTGGATTCTTTGACCATGGGATGGTGTTCCATGAAGGAGGAGTGCTGGGCAGAGACGGGCTCCACCTTACGAAGAGAGGGAAGAGCATCTTTGCCAGCAGGCTGGCTAACCTAGTGAGGAGGGCTTTAAACTAGGTTCACCGGGGGAAGGAGACCAAAGCCCTGAGGTAAGTGGGAAAGCGGGATACCGGGAGGAAGCACAGGCAGGAATGTCTGTGAGGGGAGGGCTCCTGCCTCATACTGGGAATGAGGGGCGATCAACAGGTTATCTCAAGTGCTTATATACGAATGCACAAAGCCTTGGAAACAAGCAGGGAGAACTGGAGGTCCTGGTGATGTCAAGGAACTATGACGTGATCGGAATAACAGAGACTTGGTGGGATAACTCACATGACTGGAGTACTGTCATGGATGGTTATAAACTGCTCAGGAAGGACAGGCAGGGCAGAAAAGGTGGGGGAGTAGCACTGTATGTAAGGGAGCAGTATGACTGCTCAGAGCTCCGGTACGAAACTGTAGAAAAACCTGAGTGTCTCTGGATTAAGTTTAGAAGTGTGTGCAACAAGAGTGATGTAGTGGTGGGAGTCTGCTATAGACCACCGGACCAGGGGGATGAGGTAGATGAGGCTTTCTTCCGGCAGCTCACGGAAGCTACTAGATCGCACGCCCTGATTCTCATGGGTGACTTTAATTTTCCTGATATCTGCTGGGAGAGCAATACAGCGGCGCATAGACAATCCAGGAAGTTTTTGGAAAGCGTAGGGGACAATTTCCTGGCGCAAGTGCTAGAGGAGCCAACTAGGGGGGGCGCTTTTCTTGACCTGCTGCTCACAAACAGGGAAGAATTAGTGGGGGAAGCAAAAGTGGATGGGAATCTGGGAGGCAGTGACCATGAGTTGGTTGAGTTCAGTATCCTGACGCAGGGAAGAAAGGTAAGCAGCAGGATACGGACCCTGGACTTCAGGAAAGCAGACTTCGACTCCCTCAGGGAGCGGATGGGTAGGATCCCCTGGGGGACTAACATGAAGGGGAAAGGAGTCCAGGAGAGCTGGCTGTATTTCAAGGAATCCCTGTTGAGGTTACAGGGACAAACCATCCCGATGAGTCGAAAGAATAGTAAATATGGCAGGCGACCAGCTTGGCTTAACGGTGAAATCCTAGCGGATCTTAAACATAAAAAAGAAGCTTACAAGAAGTGGAAGGTTGGACATATGACCAGGGAAGAGTATAAAAATATTGCTCGGGCATGTAGGAATGATATCAGGAGGGCCAAATAGCACCTGGAGCTGCAGCTAGCAAGAGATGTCAAGAGTAACAAGAAGGGTTTCTTCAGGTATGTTGGCAACAAGAAGAAAGCCAAGGAAAGTGTGGGCCCCTTACTGAATGAGAGAGGCAACCTAGTGACAGAGGATGTGGAAAAAGCTAATTTACTCAATGCTTTTTTTGCCTGTCTTCACTAACAAGGTCAGCTTCCAGACTGCTGCGCTGGGCATCACAAAATGGGGAAGAGATGGCCAGCCCTCTGTGGAGATAGAGGTGGTTAGGGACTATTTAGAAAAGCTGGACGTGCACAAGTCCATGGGGCTGGACGAGTTGCATCCGAGAGTGCTGAAGGAATTGGCGGCTGTGATTGCAGAGCCATTGGCCATTATCTTTGAAAACTCGTGGCGAACGGGAGAAGTCCCAGATGACTGGAAAAAGGCTAATGTAGTGCCAATCTTTAAAAAAGGGAAGAAGGAGGATCCTGGGAACTACAGGCCAGTCAGCCTCACCTCAGTCCCTGGAAAAATCATGGAGCAGGTCCTCAAGGAATCAATCCTGAAGCACTTACACGAGAGGAAAGTGATCAGGAACAGTCAGCATGGATTCACCAAGGGAAGGTCATGCCTGACTAATCTAATCGCCTTTTATGATGAGATTACTGGTTCTGTGGATGAAGGGAAAGCAGTGGATGTATTGTTTCTTGACTTTAGCAAAGCTTTTGACACGGTCTCCCACAGTATTCTTGTCAGCAAGTTAAGGAAGTATGGGCTGGATGAATGCACTATAAGGTGGGTAGAAAGTTGGCTAGATTGTCGGGCTCAACGGGTAGTGATCAATGGCTCCATGTCTAGTTGGCCGCCGGTGTCAAGTGGAGTGCCCCAGGGGTCGGTCCTGGGGCCGGTTTTGTTCAATATCTTCATAAATGATCTGGAGGATGGTGTGGATTGCACTCTCAGCAAATTTGCGGATGATACTAAACTGGGAGGAGTGGTAGAGACGCTGGAGGGGAGGGATAGGATACAGAAGGACCTAGACAAATTGGAGGATTGGGCCAAAAGAAATCTGATGAGGTTCAATAAGGATAAGTGCAGGGTCCTGCACTTAGGACGGAAGAATCCAATGCACCGCTACAGACTAGGGACCGAATGGCTAGGCAGCAGTTCTGCGGAAAAGGACCTAGGCGTGACAGTGGACGACAAGCTGGATATGAGTCAGCAGTGTGCCCTTGTTGCCAAAAAGGCCAATGGCATTTTGGGATGTATAAGTAGGGGCATAGCGAGCAGATCGAGGGACGTGATCGTTCCCCTCTATTCGACATTGGTGAGGCCTCATCTGGAGTAGTGTGTCCAGTTTTGGGCCCCACACTACAAGAAGGATGTGGATAAATTGGAGAGAGTCCAGCGAAGGGCAACAAAAATGATTAGGGGTCTAGAACACATGACTTATGAGGAGAGGCTGAGGGAGCTGGGATTGTTTAGTCTACAGAAGAGAAGAATGAGGGGGGATTTGATAGCTGCTTTCAACTACCTGAAAGGGGGTTCCAAAGAGGATGGCTCTAGACTGTTATCAATGGTAGCAGATGACAGAACGAGGAGTAATGGTCTCAAGTTGCAGTGGGGGAGGTTTAGATTGGATATTAGGAAAAACTTTTTCACTAAGAGGGTGGTGAAACACTGGAATGTGTTACCTAGGGAGGTGGTAGAATCTCCTTCCTTAGAGGTTTTTAAGGTCAGGCTTGACAAAGCCCTGGCTGGGATGATTTAACTGGGACTTGGTCCTGCTTCGAGCAGGGGGTTGGACTAGATGACCTTCTGGGGTCCCTGTAGCCAGACAGCCAGCCCCCCCTCAGACCAGCATTGCTGGAAACACACGGGAGCCAAAACAACAGGGCACTTAACATAAATTCCAGCACAGCCTTTGAAGCTGTGAGAAGCACAGGTGTCCTGCTACAATGTGCCTCTGGGAACATATACAACGATTAGGCTCACAGCAGACAGAGAAGCTGTGACAGACATGGCTCTTAGCCCCTACTAAATAGCGTGATGCACACACCCCAACATCCTAGGTGGGAAAATATTTACCCTGATAAAAGAAGTGTCCAGTAGTCGAAACTTATTGTTTCTCCCTTGCAAGTGTGAACTACTCTTGCGAGAGCTGGCGTCGCCCAGACAGACCAGCCCCAATTTGGCATAAGAAAGGAGAAAGAGAATAAAGGAGTACAGAGGTATAAGTATGGGACCTACAGCACCATGATTTTTGAGTGCTTTTCACTATCTATCTGCTGGTCAGATAAGTGACAGCCTCCCAAGGCTTCTGCAGCTAAGAGGGTCCCTAAGCCTTGTCCCTTATTCGTCTTTCCGCGGAATTGAGTGACCGATCCTGGCTTGGCACCGCTGGAATCGAGAGATGCAAGGAGGGTAAGAAGCACCCACACCTGATCTCCTATCTTTAGTGTACACATATTTTGAAATAGAGCTCTATACTTTGTTTTCTTTCTTTGGGATTGTGGCTTCAGTTTTGTAACTTGTTTGTGTGTGTAACATCTCTACATTTAAATAAGTAGGCACTAGCAATTTTGTAACCACATGATTAGAATCTAGTTTAATAAATTTTGGTAACCATTGTGCATAAGCCTGACTTGTTTCTCTGGTTTACTGTAAAGCAGCCAACACAATTAAAGAACCTCAGCCGTTTTGGCTATAAAGCCTGGCCATTAGGTGAGAGTACTAAGAGCCTAGCGTTGAGTTGTGCCGCCTCCACGGGGCAAACTCTTGGGGCACCTGTCAGTCAATCCTGGCTGCCCGCTGCGAAGGAGCTCTGAGCTCTAGCAGTTAAAGTCACGGGTGTGGAGAGGCTCTTAGTGCTGCCATTGGGGCACCTGTCAGTCAGTGTTGACTGCCCGCTGCGAAGGAGCTCTGAGCTCTAGCAGTTAAAGTCACGGGTGGTTAGGACCTTGGGGCATCCGTCAGCCTAGCCCGGGCTGCCCGCCGCGAAGGGACAGTGCGTCCTAGCGGTTAAAGTCACGGATGGTATAAACGGGCATAGCTGGCACCTCACCAAACATCCCTGGCCATCGGCTAACAGGTCCCTTCCAACCCTGATATTCTATGATTCTATGATTCCTTGGGAATGGTGGTTGAAGCGACATATGAATCTTTAGTGCATCTGGCACATAAATATCTTGTGACACTGGCTATAATAGTGCCATGAGAACACCTGTTCTCACTTTGAAGTGACACTGTAAACAAGAAGCGGGCAGTGTTACCTCCTGCAAATATAAACTTGTTTGTCTGAGCGATTGGCTGAACAAGAAGTAAGACTGGGTGGACTTGAAGGCTCTAAAATGTTACTGTTTTATTTTTGATAGAAGGTTTTTTTGTACAGTTCTACATTTGTAAGCTCAACTTTCATGATAAAGAGACTGCACTACAGTACTTGTATTAGGTGAATTGAAAAATACTATTTCTTTTGGGTTTTTACAGTGTAAATACTTGTAATCAAAAATAAATATAAGCACTGTACACTTTGTATTCTCTGTTGTAATTGAAATCAATATATTAGAAAATATAGAAAACATCCAAAAATATTTAAATAAATGGTATTCTATTATTAACAGTGTGATTAATCGCATGATTAATCGTGATTACTTTTTTTAACCACTTGTCAGGCCTAATAATTTTATAATACATAGTCAAGATAGTCAATCTATAAATGGCAATTTTGTATAATCCTTAAGGTGTTGTAACACTAAACTAAGTATCCCAAGTTGAACTTAAAATTCTGAAACTAGATTTAGGAGGTAGGCATTACATGTTCTACAATATGTTTTTTAAAAATAGCTTTTCAAGGAAAGGCAAGAGGGACACAAAGCAATAAGAACACAAAAGAAGAAAGAGAGTGTGTAAATAGTCTGCACTAGACATTTTGGCATCTTAACTGCACAGTTGGAAGGGAGAATGAGGTATTTACTTCTTGGACAAGTTCCTTCTAAATTTTTGTCAGTCTTGATCCTTCCCTTCCTTCACATCAGCGCCACTCTTCATTCCCCTTGCACTGACCCCATGAAAGCGCATATATACACATACATACATATATATATATACACACACACACACACACATATATACACACATACACATGCATATATATACACACACACACACACATGTGTGTGTGTGCGCACATGCGTGTGTGCGCGCGAGCACAGGCATGCTAACCAGATGGCAAAATTGGAATTTATACAAGAAACCCAATTTACATGGGCCTCAGTTATATTTTTTGGCAATCCTCAAATATAGTATATCATGTCCAAAAGCACAGCAACTAAGGTAAGGAATGAGCAACCCCATTACATATTCCCAGATACATTAAGTGATTCATTTTGTTTCAGGCGCACTGAATTAATTTCAAACTCCATTCGCATTTTTGAAACTTTTTTTCTGTTCTTCATTTGTCCTTTGCCAGATTAAAGTGAATATTCTTTTACTGAAGTTAGATTATCAAACAGCAGCCATGGAAATTCCATGTATCAGTCCTGAACAATTTGTTGCCACGTTACAGAAACGACCAGATTATCATATTAGCTACATATGATTAATTACACAACAATAGTCTCTACCAGTATGTTTTGAATCATTCGACAATATTTTTCTTTTATCCAACTCTCAATTTTAATTCCCAGGACTACATCTGAAGCATGACCAGACTAGTAACACTTAATATGTTCTCTGAATTTCTGTTCAATAATTATTGTGTTAGAATTTATAAAATTAAGCTCTGTCTTTTTGATTATATCGCACCCTAGCTGCAGCTGTTTCCTGTCTCAATATAGTCAAATCAGGACCTTGAACAACTGATTGCAGGCCAAAGTCTGCCCTAAACAAGGCAGCAAACGTACTAATATACATTAACTACCCAGGTCTCTCTCCATGTTTAAAATTTCATTCTTGCTTTAATCCATGGACCAACATCTATGTACAATTTAAAGCACTCTATTTACCTTGTGTCTGCATTTAAGTACAACCCCATAGGCTCCTGAAACACAAAGGAAAAAAACAAACAAACAAACAGACAGATTAATTACTATGCTGTGGGAAAAGGAAGCAAATACACTACATTTTACAGCTGCCTAATATGCATTATAGATGCATTGTTCCTAATACTATTTTCTTACACTTGTATCTAAAATGCTTTGTTGCATTTTTGTGTAGCAAAATTTAAAAATGAAGCTGCTTGTAAGTATATGATTTCAAAATTCTTCTGTGAAGTCCTTATTTTTAGAAATATGCATATGCAAGAAAATCTGGAATAACTGTATCTTCCTATAGTAAGTGTCAATAGTGTAGACAGCCAACTAATAGACTTGCTTTTAAAAAAAATCAAAAAAATAGAAAAAATTGTGATTTCATGTACATTCTGGTACCTCTACATTTTCCTTTACTTTTAGGGCATCTCTCAGGACTTATTTACACTTAAAATGCTATAGCAGCAAAGCTGAAGTGGCATTCTCCCATTGGTACAGGTAATCCAACTCCTTGAGAAGCAGCAGCTCTGCCTGTCTACTCAGAGACTTAGGTCAAGGTATGGATTTTTCACAACCTGACACATCAGGGTTCAGTTGGATTTGTAATGGTAAGATAGTTTTTTCCATTTTTTTTGGACATCCTGACAACTTAAAAATTAGACAGTTTTATTACTTAATATGTTGACTTATATATGCAAATAATAATTTTGTCTAGCTCCCTAATGTCCATAGTTAAGCATAGAAATTGTTGCAGAAATCTGAGAAATAAAATTGTTTGTGGCTGGATAACAATGATTTATTTTTAAGAACAAATGACCCCCAACATTGAAGTCATCTTGAGAAATAACATTTTGCAGAATTTCATCTAATGGGAACTGGTTTTATTTTTTCTGTTTAATTATAGAATAATATATAAATAGCCTCTGAATTCTGTTAATTCTAATTCATATTTCATTAAGAAGAACTGACTTACCTTCACCTACAACCCCAAGGATCTCAAATTTATTCATCACATTACCAATGTTAAGAATCTTCATGAAGACAAATTCCTCTTGTGATGAGAGCCACAGAGCATGGCACAGAGAAGAGTGTCTAAAGGGTCTGTGGTAGGCAAAACTGAAGACTTTTGATAGGAGAAATCCACTTTGATTGACTGGACTTCTTACATACTTGTCCTAGTTTCTAGGCATTAAACAGCTTCCTGGAAAGAAATGAATGGTAAAATTAGCATCAGCAGATCTTGCTTTACAGCACACAAAGAAAAACAATGGCATATATTCACAATATTTACTATCAGCACTGTGGTATTTGATAAAGAAAATTGCCTCACCCCCTTTCTGGGCTTTATGGTCAATAGAGCTCTGCAGCATGTGTAAAGGAAGCCAGCAAAGGTGACTACATATCTGATATATGGCACAGCTGGTTTTGTAATCCCATATACAGGACATCATTGAAAATAAGAAAACAGCTTACATAAGAAATGCTTCCTGCTGGTAGAAGAGAAAAAATGCAGTGATCTACCACAGTGGGTAGTTAAACACACTCCTATAAATACTAGTGTTTTCTCTTCCATTTATGTTGACAGCTAGATACAGAAAAATGGATTGTGATTAACCAGTTTATTCTTCCCTCACTCCCATGATAGAAAATCTTCATTGGAAGAATCCTTACTATGCTAGTACCTCTTTTTCTATCTTTTATTACACCTGGAAATATTTCTGACACTTTTCATGGTTAACTCTATTAGGAGCCTGTTTAAAAAGAATATGCTGAAAAACACTTTTTATGATATAAGAAGTTTCAAACAAATTAAATATACTTAGTACTGTACAATACGCACCCTTTCAAAGTTCTATTTGTAGCAAAGTTGTACAATTTCAGACAATAAATGTAATAATTACAAAAAAATGAGAAGAACACAAAGCAAGTTTTTACTCCAGGCAAAATTTGTCACCTATAGTTTTAGTAGAATGATAAGTGTACCAAGATTTATTTTGCCACAGTATATAGTATCATCATCAATACATACACCATTTATTTATTTTAAAATGTAAAGAGAAAAATAAACCACCAATCGATTCACTGTAAAGGGGAACAGTTTTTCACATCTCAGTGCCCTAGCAATGGGACTACTCATGAGGAACTAGCCTGCAGGGTGGGAATGAATCCATATCATTAAACCAACACATGGCACAAAGATCGATGACCTAAGTCTGCTGGATTCTGCACACGAACAAACATAAAGCTGCATCACTATTTTAGTGTTGCCAATGGATGCTCTTGAAAGTGCTGCTGTGAGCCAAACAGAATGAAGAGGAGAGGTATGAGAGACGGCAAAAACACAACAATGCTGGCCTTGTCAAAAGACCTGGAAGACAAACTTGTTTGTACAGAAACCAAAAGCTACATAAGAAAAGATGATCAAATACAGTATCTTAGAATCAAATTTCCTCTCTCAAAGTGATTATAATATGGAGATAAGAAAGGTTTTCCTAAATTAAACAGCTATGGGAAAATAGCTTAAAAAGTTATTCCTTCATTACTGAAATATTTTCATAGTTATTTTAGTTGGGCAGGAGAAACCATTTTCTTCACCTGAGTCTCTGTTAAAGAGATGGCATTTCTTTCCATTCCCAACCTGTGCCCTTAGCCTTTTCCTTCCACATTCTCCCCCTCTCACCCGTATATGTGTGGGTTTTGTCTCTCTCTCCCCCTTTGCAGCTCCTTCAATCTCTAAGGTAACAGTAACAAAACAATTAAAGAAGCCACAGAAAGATATCTAATCTGTTAACCCCTGCACTACAGCCTAAAATGGGCTGTGCTTTGTCCACCCCATTGTAGCATTTGAACATAAACAAACCTTAGTGTTTTATGTGCAGATTGTGTATTAGTAATTAGACTACTGCCAGATTGATGCTGAAAACACCAACAATGCTAGAGAATAAATGAGAAAAACCTAAAAAAAGCTGCATTCCATACACAAGAAAAAAATAATTTGCCAGAAAGAGGATCAATTCAGAAAATAATATTTTCAACTTTCTATTAGTATCAGCCAACAATTTCATGAATGAAGATATTAAACAAGATTAACAGCAGTCCCTGTGATAACTAGCAATCCAGTCACAAAATTTTGTACTTTAGTGTTCCTAATTACCCTCTTAATGGCTCTTGTTCTTCATCCAGTTTTAAATGTACATGATAATATTGCCGCCATTACGAATTAGTGAAAAATAATCTCTCATGAGACTCTATATCTAAAGCTTTAAGAATTCTAAAGATATGTACAAATTTCCCTTCATCCACTAATTCTGAAATTCTATAAAAAACAGCAATTCAAGTCTGGCAATACCTGTTCCTCAAAGCCGTGCTGCCTACTATTCATGGTTCAGTGCTTTCACTGATTTTTCTTGATTGGTCCTTCAAATATTTGTTCCATATTTTACTGGGGATAAAGGCTAGATTTGCAAGAGTCATTGCTAAGGTCACTTTTAAAAAATTAGTATGAGCTTCCTTCCCCAAATCAGTCTTTCAACACATCTCCCATTTACCATCACCTGTCATAAAAACCAGAGTGGCACAGTAAGTTGATTTGCTAATTACATTAGTACCCCTGGATCCGTAACATCTGGAAAGGCTGTTTTAGAGTTTGAGGGGTTTTTTGGTTAGCAAGTTACCAGTCAACCTGCATATCAATAGTTACTATTACAACCAATAATTTGTACATTGTGACATTGTAAGTTAAAACTAATACTGTACCTCAAATTCCACCTGAAAACATACTGGCCATGAGCAAAGATCACACACCACAGGTGCAACTGCGCTCCTGATGTGAAACTGCACTAATAAGTGTCCTACCACGTGCTGCACTAGTTTCAGCTTCAGAACAGTCTAAAGCTTTGTCTACACTACCCCACAGTTTGGACTCCAGGGGTGTGAACAGCAGTGCACGCTGAAGTGCTGCGCTGTAACTTCCCCCATGTGAACTTCCCAGGTGCAAAGTAAACGGTTTCTAGTTTGCATTAATGTAGTTCTGTTTGAAAAAAATTACATCAACACAAACTAAGAACCTTGCAGTTTGTGCTCACAGCTTCCACACGGGAGTTTCAGCACACTGCTATTCACACCCCCATAGTCCAAACTGTGGGGCCATACAGACACAGCCTCAGCTGTAGCTCCACTGAAAGCGCAGTACACCAATCTAATCTTGAGGTGACAAAGGCACAGATAATCATTTCAAGATCCAGATAAGAAAAGGGAATAGCCATTAACTCGGATATCCAGCAGCAACCTAGGATCTAGTAATGTACCTGAACAGAGAACTGTCTATCAAGGTCCTACTGTCAAAGCAAACAATAAGGGAACTAGCCTAACTTTAACACAGTGAAACCTTCGTTGCCTAAGAACAAATACCAAGGCTGCTCAAACCTGCTCATGGCATGAAACTGCTATTAACATTTGCGAGACAAGGTGGGCGAGGTATTATCTTTTATTCTGTTGGTGTGAGAGAGACAAGCTTTCGAGCTACACAGAGCTCTTCTTCAGGTCTGGGAAACCTGAAGAAGAGCTCTGTATAATCTCAAAAGCTTGCTTCAGGCTATGGCTAACTACAGAGCTTACAGCAGCTCAGCTGCACTGATGTAACGCTGCTCTGGATGTACTAACACAGATGCTCTGAGGTGAGAGCTCTCCCATCGACTTAATTGCTCTGGCCCCAGCAAGCAGCAGTAGCTATGTCAGTGGGAGAACTGTCCCCACTGGCACTTAGGTCAGTGTAACTTACTTTGCTCAGGGACGTGTCTTATTCTCATCCCTGAGTGACATAATTTATACCCACTTAAACTGTAGTGTGTACATAGCCTCTCTCACCAACAGAAGTTGGTCCAATAAAAGATTCTCTCACCCACCTTTTGTCTAACATCCTGGGAAAAAACACTGCTACAACACCACTGCATACTAACATGTGAATCTAGCAAGCCCCTATTTACAGTAGTTATATAACTAGAACTTCAGTTGTTCCCATCTACAGCTGCTGGTACAGTGAAGTTGCTCACTCATCCAGACAAATAAAGGGACACTGGAAAAAGTCACACCCAGAATTGGCACACATACTGAGATTCTCTGTAGAGAGGGGAAGGACTGAATTAGCTTAGAGACTGAACTATTAACCAAGATTCAGGTTCTGTGTTTTGTTTGGCTCTGCTAATCCTCTACTTCATCTATACGAGAGTCCACCTAAAAAAATAAAACAAAGCTGTCCTGAGTACAAAGAATAGTTTCAAATCATAGATAAAGATGCAGGAAAAAAAACAGTTACTCATGTTCTCATAACTTTTGTTCTTTGAGATGTGTTGTTCATATCCATTCTAACCAGGTGCGTGTGCACGGACGTGCACAGTAGCCAGAAGATTTTTCCCCTAGCAGCAACTGTGGGGTCAGCCTGGGCGCCCCCTGGAGTTGCGCCTTCATGGCACCCAATAAATGGCCTTGCCGACCCGCCACCCCTTCAGTTCCTTCTTGCTGGCTACTCCGACAGAGGGGTAGGAGGATGGGTATTGGAATGGACATGAACACCACATCTCTAAGAACAACAGTTATGAGAAGGTAACAGTTTTTTCTTTTTCGAGTGCTTGTCAATTCCAACCAGATGACTCACAAGTCCAAGTTCAGGAGGTAGGATCAGAGTTGTCCACTGATTGGAGCACTGCTAGCGCCCTACGGACATCCAGTGAGTGAAGTCTTTGCTCCCTGATGCTGCAATGCAGTTTAGGGTAGAATACCAGGAGAAAGATGTCCTGGTTGAGGTGAAACTGCGATACCACCTTCGGTAGGAAAGCAGGATGAGGTCTGAGCTGAACCTTGTCCTTATAGAACACAGTGTAAGGGAGCTCTGATGTTAGGGCCTTAAGTTCAGATACCCTCCTGGCCAAGGTTATCACTACCAGGAACGTGACCTTGTAAGAGAGATAGAGCAGGGAGTATGACACCAAGTGCTCAAAGGGTGGTCCCATGAATCTAGAATGGACCAGGTTAAGGACCCAAGCTGGGACAGGCTGCAGAACATGAGGGTAGAGCCTGCTGAGACCTTTTAGAGACTGTCTGATCATCAGGTTAGCAAAGACAGAGTGGCCCTCCGCGCCCAGGCGGAAGGCCGAGATGGTGGCCAAGTGAACCCTTTTTGATGACATTGAAAGCCCCTGCTGCTTCAGATGGAGGAGGTAGTCCAGAATAAGTGACGCTGAGGCTAGCCTCGGGAACGAATGGTACTGTGCCAACCAGATTAAAAATATCTCTTCCACTTGTCAAGGCAGGTAGCTCTCATAGAGGGTTTCCTGCTGACAAAGAGGACTTGTCTAACCTGGTCTGAACAGGAAAGCTCCACCGGGTTCAACCACGGAGCTTCCACGCCATGAGGTGCAGCAACCCAAGGTTCAGATGTTGGAGACTACCATGATCTTGTATGAGAAGGTCTGGGAAGAGCAGCAGGGTGACTGGAGCTTCCACGGACTTGTCTAGGAGAGATGTGTACCACTGCTGGCAGGGCCAGGCTAGAGCTATCAATATGAACTGAGCTCATTACCTCCGGATCTTGAGGAGTACCTTGTGAACGAGCAGTATGGGTGGAAAGGTGTATAGGAGACAACCTCCCCAAGGGAGGAGGAATGTGTCCACGCTGGAGCCCAGGCTGTGATTTTGGAACGAGCAGAACTGCTGGCACTTCCTGTTACATCACGTAGCAAAGAGGTCTATCTGGGGAAATCCCCACCTCTGGAAGATTGAATTCTCAACGTCCAGACGAAGGGACCACTCATGTCCAAGAAAAGACCTTCTGAGGTGGTCCGCCAGCTCGTTCTGTACCCCGGGGAAGTACGACGCTTGTATTGAATGTTCTACACACAAGTCCCACAGCATGAGGGCTTCCTGGCACAGAGGAGAGGGGCATGTACCCCCCTGTTTGTTGATATAAGACATTGCCGTGGTGTTACCTATCATAACTGATGCACATTGTCCTGTTAAGTATGCCCGGAAGGTTTGGCATGCCAGGCGCACTGCTCTCAGCTCTCTAACATTGATGTGGAGAGCCAGATCCTCCTGAGACCAGAGACCCTGAGTCCTGCGGTCTCCTAGATGTGCTCCCCAACCTAAGTCTGATGCGTCCATCACTAGCAAAAGAGTCGGTTGTGGACTGGCAAAGGGGACTCCTGAGCACACCTCCTGAGGGTTGAGACACCACAGTAGGGAGTCGAGGGCTGGGTGAGGAAGGGTCACGATCCTGTCCAAGCTGTCCCAGGCTGGTTGATACACCAATGCTAACCATGACTGGAGCAGTCAGAGCCTGAGTCTGGCATGTTGCACATGAAGCTACAGGCAGCCATGTGTCCCAGAAGCTTCAGGCAGTTTCTTGCTGTGGTGGTGGGAAACGGTCAGACCTTGAAGGATACAGGCCAGGGTCTGGAACCTCGCTTCCGGCAGGTATTCCCTGATTTGGATAGAGTCCAGTACTGCCCCTATAAATTCTATCCTCTGAATGGGGGACAGAGTCCATTTTGCTTCGTTTAGAAGGAGACCCAGGTTGTCAAAGGTGGTCCTGATGAATTTGACTTGAGCTTCCACTTTGGTCCTGGTTGTCGAAGTATGGAAACACCTGGACCTGGTACCTGCGCAGGAATGCAGCGACAACTGCCATGCACTTGGTGAAGACTTAAGGTGCTGCTGACATGCAGAACGGAAGGACTGTAAATTGGTAGTGGGTATTGTTCACCACAAACTTGAGGTACTTCCTGTGGGGCTGAGTGATTGTGATGTGAAAGTACGCATCCTTCAAGTGGAGGGTGGCATACCAGTCTGCTGGATCCAGTGACGGGATGATGGAGGCCAACGAGACTATATGGAACTTGGGTTTCTTCACAAACTTTTTGAGTTCTTGTAGGTCCAGGATAGGGCTGAGGCCACCTTTGGCTTTCGATATTAGGAAATACCGGGAATAAAAGCCCTCGCCCCTGTGCTCCTCCATTGCCCCGAGAGATAGGAGCGACTGCACCTCCTGGATAAGGAGTTGCTCATGAGAAGGGTCACTGAAGAGGGAAGGGGAAGAGGGGTGGAAGGGCTGGAGAGCACAGAATTAGAGCATCCCCTCTCTACCGTGTGGAGCACACAGCAGTCCAAGGTGACACAGATGACACAGTAGAAAGGGGATAGTTGGGACGAGAAGGTAAGGCGGGGTGGATCCAGTCTTTGGGGTGGTACACCGTCCTGGACCGTGCCTTCAAAAAGCTGGTTTGGGCCCAAAGACTGCTTGGGTTTTCCCGAGCCCTGGCCAGAGGGTTGATGCAGCCTTCTCCTGCCAGTCCTGCTTCTCCTTCTGGACCCGTCCCCTGGTGGTTCTGGTGACCGAACTGTTGAGAAGGCCACGGATGGAAGAGCGTCTGCTGCATCGATAGTGTATAGAGGCATAGGACCTGAGGGTGGCTCTGGAGTCCGTTAGGTTGTTTAGCTTCTTGCCCATTTTCTCTCGAAAAAAAAAATCTCACCCTCCAAAGGCAGGTCTTGTATGGTCTGCTGGACCTCATAAGGAAGACCAGAAATCTGGAGCCATGAGCCCCTTCTCATGGCTACTCCGGTGTTCATAACCCTGCTGGTAGCATCTGCCCCGTCAAGTGCTGCCTGCAGGGACACCCTGGAGATCAGTCTCCCCTCCTCGACCAAAGCTGAAAATTTGGCACAGGAGTCCAAGGGGAGCAACTCCGTGAATTTAGCCATCGCTGAGCAGGTATTGTAGGCGTACCTGCTGACGATGGCCTGCTGATTAGATATTCAGAGTTGTAGTCCCCCGGTTGAGTACACCATTTACCAGAATAGGTCTAGTTTTTTTAGCCTCCCTATTCTTGGGGGAAGGGCCCTGAAAGCCTTGCCTCTCCCGCTGGTTAGCAGCATCCACCACCAGAGAGTCAGGCTGGGGGTGAGAAGATAGGTGTTCATAGCCCCTGGAGGGCATAAAGTACTGGTGTTCATTACGCTTGGCAGTGGGTGGCAGTGAGGCTGGGTTTGCCATAGGCTCTTAGTCATGTCTGTAATTGTCTTTATAAACGGTAAGGTGATATGGGAAGGGCCGGCGGGGGGGCAGTCAACCATAGGGTCTGCAGCATCTACCACTTCCTCTGCCTTAATGCCCAGAACCTGGGCGACCCAGTGCAGCAACTGCTGCAACACCCTGGAGTCTTCCAGAGCTGGGACTACGGAAGTGCCCGCCCGCGCCTCATTTGGTGAAGAGGAGGAGGGAGGCCACCAGAGGAGGTGGTTGCTCTCTACCATCCCCACCCGAAAGATCTCGAGACCCCAGGGGGACTGTGGTTGGTTGGCCTGGTCCCAGTGCCGCGAAGGATGTGGGTACTGGTGCCGACATTGGGTCCCACGCCGGTGCAGATGTCTAGTGTAGCATCTGCACCGGGGTCTTCATCAACGCCGCCATAGCCAGCATCAATGAATATGTCAGTGCTAGTGCTGGTGCCAGCATCGGTGATAAAGGTGCAGCCGGCACCGCAGCAGAAGTCTGAGCTGCCGACGCCTCCGGTGCCAAAGGCGTTGTCGAGGGCGGCAGTCAGTCAGTGCCAATGTTGGTGCCGCGGCCAACGGCGTTGACACCTGAGGCAATGGCTCAGTCGCTGGTCATGGCAGAACAAATGTTGTGGATGCTACTGATGCAGCTCCTGAGCAGGATCCTTATCTCCGACCCTGGCCTTGATGGAAAGCCAAAAGGGCCACTGAGCCGGGTTCTGACATTGTGAGGGCCACTGCATTGGGCGGGACCCCCATGGTACCTTGAGCTGAACCTTCTGCTCCTACTATAGTCAGAGTGATATGAGTCCAACTCAGACTCTGATGTTTCAGAATAAGAGGACCAGGGAGGCGCTGCACCTCTCAACGTAGAGCGTCAGGAGCCTGGGGACCGACTGCGCTCCCTGGATTGAGGTGCTGGCATCGGGAGGTGCCGAGGTGATGGGGATCAGCGTGACATCATTGCCAGCTTTCTCTTTGACTGAATGGGGTGCCAGAATGGAGCCTGCAGTGCCAACACATACTCCTGGCTTGGGGGTGAGAACCACACTGAGTCTCAGCAGGTCCTGTATCGCCTCAAAAGCCTCCAGGGTGGACAGGAGTGGCAGGTGCTCCAAGGGGTTTGGCGAGCACAATAGGCCTGGACTCGACTGCCTCACTTGGGCAGGAGTCAATGTAGCCCCACTCTGAGGCTCGGAGCCAATGCCCAACTGAGGTGCCACTGATGGCTGGGCCCTGGATCTTGCCAAGGGGGATAGGCCTCTTTCCGTCCTCTTCTTTTTGTGTCAGTGATTGGGACCAGTGCCAAAGGCTGGAGAGGCTCCATGATGGTGCTGAGCCTCCTTGGCAGTGTCTTTCTTCAATGTTGGATCTGTCAAAGATGGCTCCGTAGCGCTCTGCGCCAAAGACGACATACTGGGAGCAGGATCCCCAGCGCCTGGGTCTGACTGAGGTCGGAGAGCTGCTTCCATGAGGAGGATTTTAAGCCGCTGCTCCCACTCTTTAAGCGTTCTTGGGCGGAATTCCCCGATAGATCGTGCAGTGGTCTTTTTGGTGACCCTCGCCCAGATACCTTGAACAGGAGGTGTGGGGGTCACTTATAGGAATGCGCTTTGCACAATCCTGGTAAGTCTTGAAGCCAGGGGATCATGGCATGCCCTGGTGTAAAATAAGGGGGGGGACCCCCCTGTAACTGAAACACGTAAGTGAACTAGCTAAGCTATACTAACCAACTAGAACTAACTAGCTACAGCGAAAACCGAAAGTACTGCTAAGCCGCTTGCCGAAGCAAGAGCAAGGGGAAGTTCCAGCTACCGTCACTGCCGGTAAGAAGGAACTGAGGGGGTGGTGGGTCGGCAGTGCCCTTTATTGGGTGTAAAAAGCGTAACTCCAAGGGGCGCCCAGGCTGACCCCCCACAGAGGCTGCTAGGGGAAAAATCTTCCGGCTACTGTGCACGTGTGCATGCACACACCTGACTGGAATTGACATGAACAAGCACTCAAAGAACTGTAAACACCTCAGACAGCTATGGCCAAAATTTTCAAAACTGGATGCTTAACATATTTTAGAAACATAACTGGTCACTAGGGTGATAAGCTATATGAATTTGAAGATATCTGGACCCAATTTCGAGACAGATTTGGATAAAAACATTAGAAGAGCCCAAAGAATGCTAGAACTACATTCCTCCTAACCCCTCCTATCCTCATTCCCTCTCCCAAGACCTGTCCTCTCCTTTCCTGCTCTCCCTATTCATGTATTGTCTTCTCCTATTTTAGTATGGAAACTCCCACTGTAACATGTTATGTCTATGTAGTATTCTCTCGTATTGTCTTTCTCGTCTTGCAGCTTTGATGAGTTGTAAAATTGCATAATTCAGCTGGAGATCCTATGAAGTGTGCAAATATTTGAGAACATATACAAGCTGTAAGTCATTCACTTTTTGTTCCTTTCATTGTCTGTTTCTTTATTGCGGGGGCGGGGCGGGGGGGGGAGAAAAATCAATAAAAAATTAATCACGCACACAAACAAAAAGACAGCAGTAGCAGACTGTGCTGCTTAGAACAACTTTTAAATCCCCTCCTGTGAGCAGGCCTGCCCCCCCCACCTCAAATCACACAGAGCCCAAAATGCCCATGGTGACTCAGAAGGGTTGCCAACATCTCCTGAACAGGGAAAGGCAAAAAGGAAAAATAAACACTTGCTTATTGATCTTCTGTCCCCCAATTTTCTAGCAGAGCTTAATTTTCATTAATCTACAGGGTTTACTCTACTCCACACTGCAGGACAGAGAAGAACTTTTGGTTCTTAGTCTTTAAAGTAAAAGAAAAATACGATATTAAATGAAAGTGAACATACAGAGTGTTTATTAAAATCCTATGAATGCTGGAACTAAACTTTGTGGTTATTCCAACATAGACCAAAATAACTACAATGACTGCTATCCCATGTAATTTTCAACCCTATTATTACTCTGATTCTTGGTTCATTATTCAGATTTAAAAAAAAAACCCACCATGAAATCATTTCTTAAACAAAACAAGCACACATCTGCTAAAAAAACCACAAGAGGTCCAAAAAAAAAAAAAAGCCCAAAATGTCTAATTATAAATTAATAGCATCAGGTACTATACTGCTATTAGTGAATGAAAATGTAATGCCTAACTAGCCCTTAGAAGTATTTGCCAGATTTCTACTATTCATTCTTGATGCTTTTTCCAAATCAGACCCACAGAGAATGTTTTTTCTTTTGTTTTTTAAATTAAACGTCCCCCTCCACAGCCAACCTCAAAAAAAACAAAGATAAAAACGTACCCAGAACATGCCGAAAAGAAAAGACGCTTCACTTGCCAATCGTCATGATAACAAAAGTATCATATTTTAACTTACTTGACTCAGGATCACTTATCCTTCACACACTTAAAATTAACCTAAAGAAATGTCTAGTGTAGCCGACTTTGTTACTCTGAATTCCTCCTGACTCACTGGTTGCATTTCCTGACTCTCAAACGTTCTTCAACTATCACATCAGCTGCTTCAATTGTTAATTCCAGGGCCATCAACTCACCATCCGGAGAGGAAGCCAGCCCAGCTCTTCCCTGGCACAACACCCTTTTTATATCCCTCATACTGTTACCCCTCTTTCTCAGCCTCCCTCATAGCACTACCCCCTCTTGAGAAAAGCCCACCTGCAGCAGAAAGCGTGAGTAGCGGGAGAAAGAGTATTCACTCATGTGTTGCTCTACTTTCTCCCAGCATTTACAGCTGAGAGATGAGGAGAGAATCAAGAAAGGGCAGGAAAACCAAGGAGCTACAAAAAGGGGAAGCAATCCAAGGTAAAAATCAGCAAGCACAGAGCAGGAAACATTGCAGGGAAGTAAGGAAAAGAAAAGGATGTGGGGGCAACACTGGCACAGAGTTAAAAAAAGGCTAAAAAGGGGAAACATTTTAGAGAAGAAAACAGATACAAAAAAGTTTTAAAAATTAGTCAAGTCAGAGGACAACTTGGGCAATGAATAAATTTTAAAACACAGAATGGAATAAGAGAAGGGGAAAGAACAGTATTTTATTAAAATATGAATTGTGTAGAAAGCCTATTTAACTCTAATTTTGAATCTAAGATTTAAGTAGTGGTTTGGCTAATTAAAAAAATATTAATAGCCTGAACTTTTTCTTGGGCATGTGTTACCTTGTGAGGATGCTAAAAGCCACCTTAAATTTTCATTCTGAAAAAGATGAGTCATGAACTACCCATTTAATTATATTTTACAGAGACACCAACAAGCGGAAATTTAGTTGTTCATTTTCAAAAGGAGTTAAAACATTCAGGTACTATCACCCTGTAAGGTTCTTTCCCAATTTTTGTGGGGTTTTTACAATTATATTCCTTTTTTTAAAAAAAATGTACCTCTGCCCTGTTGCTCTGCAACAGACTCACACAAATAAGGGAAATTGAGTGCATACAAAGTTCTGTTAAATGCATAAGGTAAATATACTGAAAGAGCAGAAAATAAACAGCTTTTCCTCTAATCTCCTTTAGTTATAGCAAATGTAGTTGTTATAAGGAAAGTTGGTGAAAAATTTCCCAAAAGGAAGTGAAATGTAAATTGATGGCATCCCTTTGTAAGATACATTTAATAAAGGAATTTAGTCTCCTTTGGAATTGGCATAGCAATTAAAATATTTTATATTTTATTGTAGTTTTTATTTAAAGGGAAGGAACAAAGAATGCCTGTACAACTAGGGCTCAAGTGCATTGCATTAGTGTCATGTCACAGTCAGATGCATTTCTCAGAAGTAGTAGGGGGGAAGAGGTAAAACAAGTTCTAACTGATTTGAAGATAGATTTTATGTTTGTATTTCTAATGAGATGTTGAAGACTAGTTAGAGTTCAATTAGATTATAAAACTGATAGTAGGCTTGATAATATCTTTTGAAGAATTATTATGCACAGTACATTACTACAGAGATTAGATTTTGAAGAACTTATTTCAAGTTTGGCAGGATCCAAAGTACCAGTCTCTTTTTAATTTTACATATTTGATAAGTATGCGCATTCTCCCTGCCCCCTACCTTTTCCAAATCCATCAGGAAAACAAAAAGTCAGTAGTCCACTCATGAATAAACATACGTTAACAAATCAGCATGAGCATAGGAAAGAAATATGGTTTTGATAAAGAAATATTTCAACTCCACCTTCCAAAAGATTATTTTAGAGAGGGGGGGGAAGAGAGTCAGATGATGAAAGAGAAGGTTACTCACCTTGTGCGGTAACTGAGGTTCTTCAAGATGTGTATCCCTGTGGATGCTCCACTGTAGGTGTGGCAGCGCCCCCTGAGCTTGGGATTGGAGATGTACATCAGCAGTGTTTGTCGGACTGCACAGGCGCGCCTCCCCCCTGTGAGCGGGACATATATATAGTGCTATGCGGTCCAACTGCCCCCCAGTCCTCCTTTGCCACAGAGCTTATGTTTCAGCTCCAAAGCAGAGGGGAAGAGGGCAGGTAGTGGAACACCCATAGGGACTCATCTCGAAGAACCTCAGTTACTGCACAAGGTGAGTAACCCGGTCTTCTTCTTTGAGTGATGTCCCCATGGGTGCTCCACTGAAGGGGACTAGAAAGTAGTGCCCCTAATGGGAAGGCTGGGGCTTTGGAGAAGCATTTACTACAAATGATAGGACAGCATGTTCTAGGAGAATGTCCACTGTTGCATCATGAGTAATAATGTAGTGATGGGCAAAAGTGTCTGTTGATGTCCACATGGCAGCTTACAAATGTCAGCAATGGGATTATTATCGAGAAAACCAATGGAGGTGGAAAACAAACAGATAGACTGTGCTCTAATTGTAGTAGGAGGCTGTCTATTGTGTACTTCTTAGGACAAATATATACATTGCTAGATCCGTAAACAAAGGCATTGTTTACAGATGGCTGCACCCCTGGATCTTTCAGTCCTTGAAAGGAATAGACGGGGTGATTTTCAGAAAGGTTAGTCCTGTCCAAGTAGAAATGCTCATCTGAGATCTAGGGTGTGCCGAGCTGCCTCCTGCTGGTTGCTGAAAGCATAGGCACCAACTTCTGTTGGCCCCAGTGGGTGCTCACACCCATTCCAACCCCTTCCCTAAAGTCCCCGCCCAAATCCACCTCCTCCCTGCCCCTATTGGACTCCTTCCCCAAATTCCTGCCCCGGCCCTCCCCCGAGTGCACCGCATTCCCGCTTCTTCCCCCTCCCTCCCACAGCTTGTTACGCCATAAAACAGCTGTTTCACGGCGGCAAGCGCTGGGAGGAGAAGTGGGGACAGTGCACTCAGGGGAGGAGGCAGAGGCAAGCTGGGGTGGGGGCAGGGAGCTGCCAGTGGGCGCAGAGCACCCACCAATTTTTCCCCGAGGGTGCTCCAGCCCCGAAGCACCAACGGAGTCGGCACCTATGGCTGAGGCACTTTGGGAAGAAGCAATGAAGGTGAACCAGTTGATTGAGATGATACAACGATGGAACCTTGGGTAAAAATCTTGGAAGTGGGTGTAGTGTAACTTTGTGAAAAAGTGCATACAGGGGATAGGTCAGAAGGGCCGCAATTTCGGCAACCCTTCGGGCAGAGGTGATGGTAACAAAAAAAGGCCATTTTCATTGACAAAGGGAACGAAAAAGCACATTGTCATTGGTTCAAATGGAAATCTACTTCGAGAACATAGGACAAGACTGGGTCCCAGGCTGGCATCAGGTCTCATATGTTGGGATAAAAAATTTGGAGACCCTTTAGAAAACATATCATGAGTGTGTGTGAAGATGGAATGTCCATCTATGTAGCAGGAAGAGTAGTGATTGCAGCCAAATGCACCCAAATGGAGCTGGTGGACAGTCCCAGTTGTTTAAGGTGTAACATATAGCCCAGAATAAGTGGTAGTGGAGCGCGTACTGCCTTGACCTGATGGGAGGCACACCAGCACTGGAATCTACTCCATTTCTGAAGGTAAGTGCATCTAGTCATGTTGTGCCTGCTATTCAAAAGTATCTGTTTAACTGTGTCCAAACAGGCTATTTCTGAATCCCAGAATCCTGGAGGAGCCAGGCTTTGAGGTGGAGTATCTGTGGACTGGGATGGAGGATGCACCCCGTGTCCCGTGAAAGGAGCCACAGCATTGGATGGAGAGAGATCAGTCGGCATTCCATCGTGCGAATGAGGTATGTATAACAGAACTGTCAGCCATGTTGGAGCTGTAAGGATGACGTGAGATCGGTCCTCCTGTATCTTGCAGTGTACTCAAAACAGAAGGGGGAAGAGAGGGAAACAAAGAAGTGGTGCATCCCATGTGATGAGGAATGCATCTCCCAGAGATCCAAGTTGCAGTCCCACTCTCGACCAGAATGGAGGGCAGTGGGCATTTTGTGGAGTGGCAAAAGATCGTTGGTAGGGAATCCTCATCAGCTGAAAATGAGCCGAAGGATTCGCATATCCAGTTACCACTTGTGGCTGTGGGAGAAACTCCTGCTCAATGAGTCCGCAGTGCTGTTCTGGTGTCCAGGAAAGCATGTGATTGAGATGGTGATGTTGTGTCGGATACACCAGTTCCAGAATTTCAGTGCCTCTGAACATAAGGAATGGGACCTCATTCCACGCTGCCTGTTGATATAAAACATGCAGGCGATATTGTCTGTCATGACTCTGATGGTGCAATGTTCGAGCAGTGGGAGGAAATGTCAGCAGGCATTGCGAACCACTTGTAGCTCTAGGAGTTTGACGTAGGGTGGATTCAGTTAAGGACCACCTGCCCTACACTGTAGGATTGTGAAGGTGCACTCCCCAACCGATCAAGGAGGCATCGGTTGTGAGAATCATTGTCAGCGCTGGTCCAAGGAAAGGAACCCCGATGCAGACGTTCTTGGGCTGCATCCACCATAGTAGTGAGTCCTTAACCCTCATCAGCATGGATAAAATTTTGTGGAGGCTGTGTTTGTGAGGGACATACACTGTACAAAGCCATGCCTGAAGACATTGCATATGTAACCATGCATGCTTTATCACCAATGTGGCCGCTGCCATGTGGCCTAATAGCTGGATACACATTCTGGCAGAGATCAGAGGGCAGGTTCGTACCGTGGATACAAGATCCACTATAGTCAAGATCTGTGAGGTGGAAAAAAGGCCCTGGCTTGTATGGCGCCTAGTTGTGTGCCGATGAACTCCAGGTGTTGTACTGGCATTAAAGTAGACTTGTCCAAGTTCATGCAGAGGGGCAGGTTCATGAAAAGGTCCATTGTCAGCCGGAGAGCGCGAAGAGTATCTGTTTTGGGTGAAGCCTTGAGGAGACAATCATCTAAGTACGGAAGGATGATGATGCCTTGTTTCCTGACATAGGCAGCGACTACCGCAAGGACTTTGGACAACACATGTGGGGCCGTTGACCGTCTGAAAGGCAGTACCTTGTACTGAGAGTGATCGGCGCCCACGGTGAACTGGAGAAACCCTCTCTGGGCAGGGTGCATTGTGATGTCGAAGTACGCGTCTTGGAGGTTGAGGGCTGAGACACAGTCCCCCTGTTCAAGTGCTAGGATAATAGTGAAGAGGGTAACCATCTTGAAGCGTTGCAGTTTGACCAACTTGTTTAGATTTCAAAAGGTGCAGGATGGGAAGCTGGATTTCCTCTGGATCAGAAAATAATGTAGAAAATCCCATCCCCTGTGTTGGAAAAGAACCATGGCACACAGCTGGAGAAGATAAACTCTGTGGGGAGAAATAAATTGAGAGAGAGGTCCTTGACGAGGGACAGGGAGGGGGGTGGCAGGGCAGAATAGATAGTCAGAGAAGGATACTCCATCCCCTTCCTATCTCTAGAACCCACTTGTCCGAGGTGATTAGTCTCCGTGATGGAAAAAATAGAGCTAATCAGTCACCAAACTGGTGGAGTATTGAAGATGGTTGGAATGACTGGATGAGAGGGAGGCTTCTCAGGGCCTCGACCACACCTTCAAAACTGGCTTGGCTGGGGATGCATGAGAGGTGGCCCTTTGAGGAGTGGGCTGTCTACATTTGACAGAGGGCCTGTGTCTTTGACACTGGGTGTCATAGTGCCATTGGGGACTGTATTGCAGTGGTCGGGATCGTGGGGGGAGATGATACTTCCCCAGATGTCTCTTCGGCACTGGCATGTAAATGCCAAGAGAACAGAGTTGTTCAGGCGTCTTTAAGAGAGTGCAGGGAATCATCCATATGCTCTGTGAACAGCTTGTGGCCCTCAAAAGGTAAGTCTTCCACAGAGGTTTATACATCCTTAGGAAACCCCGATAGGTAGCACAATTTTGGAGGAAGAGGATGTGCGGAGGGTATCAAGCAGTTTATGCTGCTGCTATTTAACTTCCTCCAAAGAAATCTAGAGGGAGTCTGCCATCCTGTAGAATAATTCCTGAAAGTGCCTGAAGTCATCAGCAGCCGTAGAAGGTGCAGGCATGATAGCTTCATCGGGGAAAAAGAAGAGAAATGTAGTGTTGGTGGAGCTTCCTCCTCTTGTTCTTCTTCCTCAACTGGTACAGGTAGAGGTTTGGTTTCTGGCAGGCAAGAGAACAATGGAGAAAGAGGTGTAGTTCTCCGACTTTGCTCAAAAGGAGGTTTCCCGAATTGTGCCCGGTACATGGCCCAAGGGGCCCAATATGGCCACTACAGAGGAAGTGGAATGTGTGGTTGCATCCATGGTGGTCCATACCAGGATTGTGGTCTGGATGTGGATTGCAAATAGTGAGGATGCATAGATAGGCTCCAAGACTTTATCTCAAATATGAAGGTGCAATGGAGCCCTTCTCATCACTTGGGAAGGGAGGGAGGTGCCACCCTTGGAGGAGTGTCATGAGTCCAGAGAGGAGGGTAGGAGTGGTGGAAGTTCGTGCCTGAGGAGAGGTGACTCAGGAGCGTCCGATACAAGAGGGGTCTTTCGGGTATATGAATTCCTGTGGAGGAGGAGGAAGGAGCATCATCAGTGCCAGTATATGATTCATTGCTGAAGGAGAGATGCATTCCCCTGAGCAGCCAGCAGGTGGAGCTAGAGACTTGGTCAGTGCTGATGACTTGCTTGGTGCTGATGGCTTAAATCGGTGCCGAAAAGGATGCAGGTGCCAATGGTTTTGTGGGTGCCATCGCTCCTGCAGCCGGTTGGTCTTGGTCTCCAAAACCAAGGGACATTACTGGGGGCTGTCTACCAGCCCCATTAGGGTCTTTAGACAGTTGTTTCGTGCTGGAGATTCTTGGATGGGCCACGGAGCCATGTCCTGTTGGAAGATGTTGAAGCATCTGACCTCACAGGGGATGGAGTCCTGGAGGGCTGTGCCTCAGAGTGTGAGGAGGAAGCCAATTTCTTCTCATCAGAATGAGAGAGACAACTTTCTCTTGGTGGGACGCACAGAATGAGGCTCAGTGGACAAACTGGCCAAACATGAAGACTGCTCAGTGGGAAGAGTCTGAGTCCAGGTCCGATGCTGGATGCAGTGATTTCTCCATGAGGAGAAGGTTTAACCGCATGTTCGGTCTTTTCTGGCCCTGGAAGTCAAGTTGTGGCAGTGGGAACACTTTTGTGGTACATGTCCCTCTCCCAGACAGCGAATACACTGCGCGTGGCCATCCGTTACTGGGAAGGAGGCTCCACAAGAGATGTACTTTAAACCCAGGAGACCAGGCATAAGGGTGAGGGAAAAAGCTTCCCAGTTGGGAAGGGCAGGAAGCGGGGAAACAAAAAACGTAAACTATAAAGGTAAAGCGAAAATAAAAAAAATTGTGACTTTGTTTTGGGGGGGTTTTGTTTGTTTGTTTTGGGGTTTTTTTTGAGACACGGGGGGGGAATAGAAGAAAAATTAGAGTACTAACTACACTAAAACTGACAGATAAGGCACTATCTACCAAAGGAAAAGGAGAAGTAGGCTCTGCTGCCGCTTCCATCACAGACCAAAGATGGTAGAGAAGGAAGTGGTGGTGGGGGGGGGTCGGACCGCACAGCGCTATACATACATCCCACTCACAGCGTGAAAAGGGGGAGGTGTGCATGTGCGGTCCAACGGGCACTGCTGATGAATATCTCTGATCCCAGGCACAGGGGGCACTGCCACACCTTCAGTGAAGCACCCAGAGGGACATCACTTGAAGAAGCAGCTATCTTGCCAATATCCTACTACGCAAAAACTACCAAAAGGAATTAACCCACATTCTGGACCAGTCATTTATAATGATTTTAAAGTATTTTTTAAGAACCAGAAAAGAATAATCCATGTGCTCTGCAGGTTACAGGCTTTTTAAAACTAAAGACCAAATTGAATTTTCTGAGGAGAAAGACCAATCCCACCCCCCAAAAAAACCCACAAAACCAACGCATCTTGCTCTCAAAAGATATCCAGCATAATCCAAAATTTAAAAACATAGAATCATAGGGTTAGAAAGGACCGCAAGGGTAATCTAATCCCTGCCAAAATGCAGGATTTGTGGTCTTTAAACCACCAATAATCAGACCTCAGTGGTTCAGGAGACAAACTAACTATCAACATTACCCAAAACAGACACAGTACTCTGAATTCATTCTTTCATTTACTATATATATAAAATTAATTCTCACAGCAAAATGACTGACCAAGTATTCTTATTTTATCCACTACAACTGGATAACATAGTAAAAGCATCCTGATTGGTTAGTAATTAAATCACACAGTGTTTTAATATCACATGCTGCAAAGAGCCACAGGGAACCCATTAAAGCCGCACTTGCAGTTTGCGAGCCTCAGTCTGAGTATCATGGATCTAAATCAGGGGTTCTGAAACTTCATTGCACTGCAACTCCCTTCTGACAACAAAAATTAGTACACAACCCCTGGAGGTGGGACCCAAACCTGAGCTCACCCAAGTCCCACCACCTGGGGGAGTGGGAGCAAAGCCCAGGCCCCTCTTCCCCAGGCAGGGGAAGGCCAAAGCCGAAGCCCCAGGGCTTCTGCCCCAGGCAGCAGGGCCTGTAACCTGAGCCCCACCACCCAGGGGTGAAGCCCTCTGGCTCGGGCTTTGGCCCTGGGTGGTGGGGCTCGGGCTTCGGCTTTGGCCCCAGGCCCCAGCAAATCTAACGCCAACCCTGGCAACCCCACTAAAATGGAGTCGCAACCCACAGTTTGAGAACCACGAATCTAAACCATCCAAGACAGATGTCTTCCTGGCCTCTTTTTGAAATCCTCCAGTGAAGGAGCTTCCACAACTTCGTTACGCAGTTTGTTCCATTGTCCTACTGTTCTTACAGTTTGGAAGTTTTTCCTGAGATTTAATCTAAATCTTGTATGTAGTAGTTTGAATCCACTGTCTCTTGTCCTGCCTCTGTGGGAAGAAAAAACAATTTTTCCTCCATCTTTTTAAGACAACCTTTCAAGTATTTGAAAACAGCTATCATGTCTCTCCTTAATCTCCTTTTTTTCAAACTAAACCTACCCAGTTTCTTCAGCCTTTGCTCATATGGCTTGCATTCTATCCCTTTGGTCATCTTTGTCGCTTGCATCCTTTCCATTTTCTCTCAATCCTTTCTATACAGCAAAATTGGTCACAGTACTCCAGCTGAGGCCTGACCAACGCCAAGTAGAGTGATACTATCACCTCTCATGACTTGCATGCTATGCCTCGGTTAACGCAACCCAAAACTGCATTAGCCTTTTTTGCAACAGCATTGCATTGTTGACTCATATATGTAACAATGTTACCTCAACATTAAGTCAATATGCCTGAAAGTTTTATTCAAGACAGTTAGCCCCTAACTTTACAGTTTTAAGAGACACCATTAAACACACCTCAATGTAATAAACTGAAAGATCAAAAGGAAAAATAATTTTAAGTTTCTTATTTGCTACGTTTGATAGCACTTATTATGCTTTAGCTCGGTCATTATAGATACTACAGTGATAGTGACCCTAAGCCCTACACACGTATTTAAAAATAGAAATGACAGCATCTCTCTCTTTCTTCCCAGCCTATAGTCGCTTGATATTTTTGTATGGGTGGACGAGAGCACATGGGACAGAAATTCATTGAGAGAAAGTCAAGTCATAGGGTTGAGTTTTGCGAGTAGTTCTGAATGCAGTCATTATGTCTTGCAGGAGTCCAGTAACTCACATCCAGCGCCTGTAAAAACTGTCACAGTCGTCATGAGTAAGGCTAACATTTAGTCATGGGTATTTTTAGTAAAAGTCATGGACAGGTCACAGGCAATAAACAAAAATTCAGAGCCCCATGTCGTGTCCATGACTTGTACTATATACCCATGACTACATCTTCGGTGTTTTGGGGGGCTCCGGGGTGCCCACTGGTGTTTCGGGGGCAGCGGCCCAGGACAACCACTGTTGCTGGGGGGGGGGGGGGGGGGCAGAGGCAGGGCTGGCCCTGGACTGTCACTGTTGCTGTGCGGGGGGAGTGATAGGGCTGGCCCCAGGGCGCCACTGTTGCTGCAGGGGTTGAAGGGGGGGGGAGTGGGGTCATGTGCACCAGCAGGCTACAGAAGTCACGTAATCCATGACTTCTGTGACAGACTCGCAGCCTTAGTCATGAGCTTCTCTTTTTTTTTGGTTTGGGGGGGGGGGGGGGAGGGGAGAGATTGCTGGTTCCACTGAAATATAGCAGTCTTGGAGGTCATGGAGGAAGAGACAAATCTGTTGGATAACCAAGACCAGTCCCAGAAAAGACAATATCAGACCAGAACTTGAAGTGGACTCTGCATTCAATGAAGATTCAATGCAGAGAGCAGAGCAGTGGAGTGGAGTGATTTGCTCATGACCATCTGCGTTGCTCAGATGGTATAAAATGCAGCAATTTATCTAAGTGAAACCTTTTCAGGTTGTGGGACTTTATTCCTACATAAAAGTTGTAATGACCAAGTTTGGAAGTCAAACTCTTATAGAGTCGCTACCCGTCCGGGTCTTACCCGGACAGTCCGGTTTTTGGCTTCTGTGTTCGGGTGCCATTTAGGGTTGCCAGGTGCCCGGACATTCCGGTCGAAAACCGGGCACCCGGCAACCCTAAAAGGCACCCAAACCAAAAAGTCCAGTTACCACAAGGTGGGGAGAGATGCCAGGTGATTAACCCATGCCAGATCCTGCTCAGACGGGACCGCCTCCTACATGTAGGTAGGCTCCTTGAGACGATCCTGCAAGTGACGGGGGAGGGAGGGAGGGAAAGGAACGAGCAATGGGGACAGGACCTTGGGGAAAGAGATGGAGCAGAGGCGGGGCCTCCAGGGAAGAGGTGGGGCCTCCAGGGTCCCATTACAAGCAACTAGAAAGGTGGCAACCCTAATATGGATTATTGTGTCCAGGACTGTACCCAACAGGATATAGCACAATGCCTCAGTGAAGCGAAAACCAAGATGAAGAATAACTGGATAAAGATTGGTCCAGGCAAGACAAAAGGTGAAATTATCCAGTAAGCAGAAGTATTGTAAGGTATCAGCCTGCAAGGAGAAACACAAAGGCATCTGCCCCAGGGTCAAAGTTGTACACACAAAATCCTGCGCCACTCTCCATTGCTCCTAGATGTGCCAGTGAATTAATATTCGTGAAGTATAAAAATCGGTACAAAATTGAAAGCACATGGTAGCTGTGAGATTTATGCATTCAGGTATTTATTCTCAGTCACGTTTAGTAAATAAAAATTAAAGGTTTTACTGAAATCACAGTAAATTTTTTACAAGTGAAATATGCTGAGAAATTCTTAGTTATACACACTAAATACAAGTAAATGCCTATTCAAGTAGTGATATTTGTATCTAAAATGTGTTGAATATTCAAGACAGAACACTTACCATTTATAGCTCATAGATATTATGGTGATAACTGTTCCACCTAACACCTAAATGTACTTACATTTAGCCTGGCAACAGCCCTGTTGGGTGCTACAGGTTAAGAACTGAACCAAAATTTCAAGGAGGGGAAACTGAAATTAAGGGTAAAATCCCCAATAAAGTCAGAATGTCATTTTATGTGATTTATCCACAGCCACAGAGAGCATCAATGGCAGGGCTGCAATTAGAACCCAAGACTTCAAGCTTAAAGCACTAGACCTTCTCCAGAAGAGAAGACATTCTACCATCTGTTAACAAAGACCTTACTGAAGAATGATGATTCTGCAGTTTACAGAATACATTTCTACTATGAAACTTGAGCTACAGGGCAAATGAAAAACATGAGCTGATCTTTAAACCTGGGGAACCTCAGAAATTCTAAATGGAGCATGCCATATGATTGGTATTCAGGGATTTACAAAGTGTATTTTATTTCTTACAAGAATAATTGACTCTAAACGATCTAGTTGTGCATTAAGAAACACATTATTACAATGCCTAGTTATCACTGTAATCCTCATCCTCCCTCCCCTGTTCCTTTCCATTGTTTGTTACATACACTTCTTGGAGTTTGTCTTTAGTTAGATTTTAAGCCCTTTGGCACAATGTGATAGGGTCTGCTCTATTCACCACTCAATGGCACCTATTTGTGGCTCATCTAGGGAATTAGCTCTGCAATCTGGTTGGATGCTCCTTCCTGCAGTTACTCAATCCATCATTCCACTCTCTCACTTTGCAGCCTCATGCTCCTGGAGCTGCTGCGCTTTCCTCTTCATAGCTTAGCCCTCCAGCCAACTCACATCAAAGTTCCCGCCCCCCTTCTGAGGTATTGCAAGCCCTTTGAGGCAAACAGTCCCAGGCAGTCCACTCCCCACTGCCTGATCTGTGCCACTCCCCCAGTGGCTGGTAGGGGAACCGAGGCCCACCCTCTATACTGGGCTTCAGTCCAGGGACCCTCAACCCAACAGCTTTTACTCTCCCAGCCCTTACTGCTCCTTCCCTGTACTACTCCCCTGTCATAAATATAAAGGGAAGGGTAACCACCTTTCTGTATACAGTGCTATAAAATCCCTCCTGGCCAGAGGCAAAACACTTTTTACCTGTAAAGGGTTAAGAAGCTCAGGTAACCTGGCTGGCACCTGACCCAAAATGACCAATGAGGGGACAAAATACTTTGAAATCTGGAGCGGGGGGAAAAGGCTTGTCTTCTGTCTGTGCAGGGCCAGCTCTAGGATTTTTGCTGCCCCAAGCAAAACAAATTTTTTGTGCCCTCCGCCCCCCCCCCCAACTCCGCCCTTTCCCCAAATCCCCAGCCCCGCCTCCTCCCCCAGCATGCCACATTTCCCACCCCCATTGCTTCCTGCGGCTCCCCCCCCCGCAACCCCCCACCCTAGCTCACCTCCACTCTGCTTCTCCCCCCTCCCTCTCAGGCGAGCAGGGGAGCAGGCGGAGCAGAGGTGAGCAAGGTTGGGGGGAGTGCAGAAAGTAACGGGGCAGGGGGTAGAAGAACTGCTCCCTGCCCCAGATTGCCTCCGTTCCACCACCGCCGTCTCCCCCGAGCGCACCGCCACTCAGCTTCTCCCCCGTCCCAGCTGTTTAGCGCGCGGCAAGCCTGGGAGGGAAGGGAGAGAAGCGGAGCGGCGGCGCACTCAGGGGAGCAGGCGGAGGCAAGCTGGGGCGGCGGGGGCATATTTCTAGGGGTGGCATGGCTGGCACGAGCATGGCTGGCACCAGAATGCCGCCCCAAGCACCTGCTTGTTTTGCTGGTGCCTAGAGCTGGCCCTGTGTCTGTGTGATACCTTTGCTGGGAACAGATAAAGGATGAAAGCCCTCCAACTCCTGTAAAGTTGGAAAGTAATCTAGCTAGAAAATGCATTAGGTTTTCTTTGTTTTGGCTTGTGAAATTCGCTGTGCTGGAGGAAATGTGTATTCCCTTTTTTTGTCTTTTTGTAACTTAAGGTTTTGCCGAGAGGGATTCTCTATGTTTTGAATCAGACTGCCTGTAAGATTCCTTTCTGATCTTACAGAGTTATTCTCTTATCTTTTTTTTTGTTCTTCTAATAAAGTTCTGTTTTTTAAGAATCTGATTGGGTTTTTTTGGGTCTTAAAAATCTAAGGCTGGTTTGTGCTCATCTTGTTTATTCTCAAGCCTCCCCAGGAAAGGTGGTGTAATGGCTTGGGGGGATATTTTGGGGAAATAGGAACTCCAGGTGGTCCTTTCCCTGATTGATTGTTAACTCACTTGGTGGTGGCAGTGTTTACCTAATCCAAGGGCAAAAACTTTGTGCTCTGGGGAAGTTTTAACCTAAGCTGGTAACAATAAGCGTAGGAGGTCTTTCATGCGGGTCCCCACATCTGTACCCTAGAGTTCAGAGTGGGGAAGGAACCCTGACAATTTTCCTGCTCTTCACCCTTGCATCAGAGACTTGGACTGTAGGTTTCTTCCCCCAGCCTGCCAAACTTCCTCTATTTATAGATCCTGCCCAGTGCTGGGCTCCTACCCCAGCTCGATTTCATCTGCAATTAGGCCCTAGCACTTCCTAGGTTTCCTATAGGTGCAGCTTAAGGTTAATTGGCCTCATTTACCCCTTCAGGCCTTGTGTGGGGTGGGCAGGAACATTCCTTTGCTCTGCACTAGAGATCTCAGGGTGCTACTGCAGTATAAAGTGTCATGTTGGCGATCAGCTTGCTGTGCCAGTGACACTGCATTGTTTGAAGTGCTGTAGGGGAAACCTGAATTTGAAGTAAAGTAAAAACTCACTCTGGTTCAGGAAAAAAAAAAAGCATTAGGCAAGTGATTTGCTTTATCTTCAGGAGTGGGACTGTAGTAATAAAAAAGTTTTGGCTAACCCATGGACCAACACAAATGCCAGCCTCTGAAATGACTAAAACCAAAGAAATATAGCTTTACAAGGAATTGTGACAGAGGATTTATTCTATCTACTACCCAAGATCCATAAACCTGGAAATCCTGGGCGCCCCATCATCTCAGGCATTGGCACCCTGACAGCAGGATTGTCTGGCTATGTAGACTCCCTCCTCAGGCCCTACGCTACCAGCACTCCCAGCTACCTTCGAGACACCACTGACTTCCTGAGGAAACTACAATCCATCGGTGATCTTCCTGATAACACCATCCTGGCCACTATGGATGTAGAAGCCCTCTACACCAACATTCCACACAAAGATGGACTACAAGCAGTCAAGAACACTATCCCCGATAATGTCACGGCTAACCTGGTGGCTGAACTTTGTGACTTTGTCCTTACCCATAACTATTTTACATTTGGGGACAACGTATACCTTCAGATCAGCGGCACTACTGTGGGTACCCGCATGGCCCCACATTATGCCAACATTTTTATGGCTGATTTAGAACAACGCTTCCTCAGCTCTCGTCCCCTAACACCCCTACTCTACTTGCGCTATATTGATGACATCTTCATCATCTGGACCCATGGAAAAGCCGCCCTTGAGGAATTCCACCATGATTTCAACAATTTCCATCCCACCATCAACCTCAGCCTGGTCCAGTCCACACAAGAGATCCACTTCCTGGACACTACAGTGCTAATAAACAATGGTCACATAAACACCACCCTATACCGGAAACCTACTGACCGCTATTCCTACCTACATGCCTCCAGCTTTCACCCTGACCACACCACACGATCCATCGTCTACAGCCAAGCTCTGCGATAAAACCGCATTTGCTCCAACCCCTCAAACAGAGACAAACACCTACAAGATCTCTATCAAGCATCCTTACAACTATAATACCCACCTGCGGAAGTGAAGAAACAGATTGATAGAGCCAGAAGAGTTCCCAGAAGTCACCTACTACAGGACAGGCCTAACAAAGAAAATAACAGAACGCCACTAGCCGTCACCTTCAGCCCCCAACTAAAACCCTTCCAACGCATTATTAAGGATCTACAACCTATCCTGAAGAATGACCCAACACTCTCACAAATCTTGGGAGACAGGCCAGTCCTTGCCTACAGACAGCCCCCCAACCTGAAGCAAATACTCACCAACGACCACATACCACACAAAGAACCACTAACCCAGGAACCTATCCTTGCAACAAAGCCCGTTGCCAACTGTGCCCACATATCTATTCAGGGGACACCATCACAGGGCCTAATAACATCAGCCACACTATCAGAGGCTCGTTCAACTGCACATCCACCAATGTGATATATGCCATCATGTGCCAGCAATGCCCCTCTGCCATGTACATTGGTCAAACTGGACAGTCTCTACGTAAAAGAATAAATGGACACAAATCAGATGTTAAGAATTATAACATTCATAAACCAGTCGGAGAACACTTCAATCTCTCTGGTCACGCGATTACAGACATGAAGGTCGCTATCTTACAACAAAAAAACTTCAAATCCAGACTCCAGCGAGAAATTGCTGAATTGGAATTCATTTGCAAATTGGATACTATTAATTTAGGCTTAAATAGAGACTGGGAGTGGTTAAGTCATCGTGCAAGGTAGCCTATTTCCCCTTGTTTTTTCCTACCCCCCACCTCAGACGTTCTGGTTAAACTTGGATTTATGCTGGAAATGGCCCACCTTGATCATCATACACATTGTAAAGAGAGTGGTCACTTTGGATGGGCTATTACCAGCAGGAGAGTGAGTTTGTGTGTGGGGGGGCGTTGGGTGAGAAAACCTGGATTTATGCTGGAAATGGCCCACCTTGATTATCATACACATTGTAAAGAGAGTGGTCACTTTGGATGGGCTATTACCAGCAGGAGAGTGAGTTTGTGTGGGGGGGGGGCGTTGGGGGAGAAAACCTGGATTTGTGCTGGAAATGGCCCAACTTGATTATCATACACATTGTAAGGAGAGTGATCACTTTAGATAAGCTATTACCAGCAGGAGAGTGGGATGGGAGGAGGTATTGCTTCATGGTCTCTGTGTATATAATGTCTTCTGCAGTTTCCACAGTATGCATCCGATGAAGTGAGCTGTAGCTCACGAAAGCTTATGCTCAAATAAATTGGTTAGTCTCTAAGGTGCCACAAGTACTTCTTTTCTTTTAGAGGATTTAAGGTTTGTCAGTTCATTTATTTATTTTTTATTACTTTCTCTTACCCTAACTTAAGAAGGATTACATCTTAGGTATCTGCATGTTCATCAGAGATGGAAACTGAGGCCTTGTCTACACCAGAGAGGGTTTGTTGGTATAGCTATACCAGCAAAGCCTCCAAGTGTACATGCAAATTAGAGCAAGAGAGCTTATAAAACAGTTCTCTGAACGAAAGAAGGTATACTGGCAAAAGCACTCTTTTGCCAGTGTAACTGTATTACACTAGGGCTTTTCCAGGTATAAAAGTGCTGTTAAAGAAGAACACCCCTCTATGTGACATTACTATACCATCCAGAATGTCTATCGTAGACCAGACCTGGCTCTACCCAGCTAGAGGGCATGAGCTAGCTCTTATAGAAATGAACAATGAGAGATCAGATTTAAAAAATGGAAGTTTCCTGGGTTTTTGACATACCAGCCTGGGAGACAAGGCAGCTGTGGAAAACTTCCAGATGGATTTAGGAGACAAATACATGGTGTTCCTCCCAAATATTACTGCTAATTAAATACTATTATGTATAAGCATTAATGAAACCATGGACTCTAATACCTGAGATGCACATGACAAGAAAGGCATTGCTAGATATGCAAGTTACAGGAAGAGAGACTCGAAAAACAGGTCCTGGGAAAAGGGAGTTAGCATCTAAACAGCAAGAAATGCTGACACACTTATTACAAAACGAGAAATAAAGGAAAGGATGGCATTTAGGAATGTAAGCTATTCACTCTTCTTTTTAATCCCTCTGTAATTAGCCAACTGAATGAGGCATTCTCAGTCTAAGAGAAGTAAGGCCCCACACCAGGGGCGATTGAACAGGGGAGCAGGTAACAGGGCAAGTGACAGAGGAAAGGGGGCAAAGAGGAGCAAACGGAGGCAGGATCTTGGCGGGGGAAGGGGCGGCGTGAGGGCAGGGGCTTGGGGGGTGGGGCAGGTTGTGGGGCGAGGGGCCATGGTTCAGGCACCTGTGGGCCCCGCCACTTTCAGGGCACTTCCACTGCTCCTGCCCCACACTCAAAATTGGCATTTTTCTGCTTGTCTATCAATCCAGGGAATGTTCTGGGCATCAATGGGTAGAATCCTATGGAAAAGTGGAGAGAGGATATTGAACATACAGAGCCCCTGGCATCTCATTAACAGATTCTGCTGTCTATAGAGCAAAGAACTGGTTGGTGGCACCAATTAATACCTTCCATATACTACCACCATCCCATATCAGTTCTGCCCATCAGCCCAATGGGTATTAAAACACTGACCCTGAGTGACTTATCTCCCACACAGAATGAAAAGAAATAATTGATTACAAAGTGTGGGAGTGAGGGTGAAATGGAGGGCTACAAGGAGCCCCTAGCATAAAGGATGGAGGAAGAGAAATCAATACACAGAGCCCCTGGAAAGAGGGAGGAGGTGGAAGAGTTGCAGTGAATCCCTGAAATATAGGGGGTTGGGAAGGTAGCACACGGGGGGGGGGGGGGCGGCTACAGAAGCTATAAAGTATGTAACCATCTAGTGCAGCTTATGAAAAGTATAAATGCAGATAACTAATTTAATTCACTTTTCCCTTTGCTTACTACATCTTGTTACTGTTGTACAAGTAATTTCCCCAGAGAATAAAAGAGAACACCATAACTTCTAAGGAGATGTGCTGATGGCTAAAGAGTTTATAGAATTTATACTCCCCATCAATTTCAGTCAAGGGATATGAACAGAGTAGTTACCACCGAAGGAGCTGTTTGGCCATTAGGCTGCAGCAAATGACCAGGGGAGAGGCCAGAAGATGAAGAAAACAATAGTTTTGCAGTGTTCGTCACATGAGTGGAGGAAAGAATTGATTAGAGATTATTTTACAAGCTTTACTTACATGAAGTGGTGGGGTTCTCTTTGGAAATTCCATCATTAATGGCTATTGCACTTCAAGTACCCATTTACAACAAGAACCAACTACCACCCTCTTTCTCCTATTCAAACTAGGCAACAAGTTCTACAAAATGGGATGTAAAAATGGTGACTACAGTATGGTTTGGACAGATGAATGTCACAAAAGCTTAATATGTATCCCACAAAATTACCCTATAAACGTCACTATAAATTAGATTGGGACTGGCTCTGTTCACAAATAAACATATTAAAAGGCTACATAATTAGGCCCAGGAGACAAGAAACTGAAAAAGGAGGTCCCTCAGAAAAAGTATTGTTTAATAGATTACATTTTAATCTAAACAGAGAATATTTTTTTTAAAAATCAAAATCTTAAAGACACCAAGGAAGTTAAATCTGTGAGTGGCAAAAATTCACATACACAGCTTCATCTAATCTATGCAAGACAGTAATTATACAGTGTTAGAGTCTACCCATTATGCATAACAAAATGCAAAACCAAAAAAAGGAAAAAAGGATATGCCACCAACTAGGAAAACAACAGATTTATGCATGAGATTGTTATTGTTTCTCAGTGACACAGTATGGCTAAAAATACTATTTCTTTCTTGTTCCTAACATAGATCACTAGCAGGGTCTAATATCTAGTTTCCTCAGTTATTCTTGCACAACTATTAGAATTCTACTCACTCAGTAAAGCCATAAGAAGATAGTGAAGAATTCTCATTAGGTTTGCTGGATTGTACTTGAGAATTTCTTCTTTCCTAATAATACAACCATCTTTCCTGTCAAGATAAGATACCCGTTGATTTAAGAATGATTGAGGACTTTTGGCTACGGCTAGAAACTTCTTGTTTGCTGCTTTGGTTTTTATTATTATAAAAAGATGCCAATTGAGCCTTTCTAAATCACTTTGGTAAGTGTTGTTCATTAACCTGACCTGGACGTGAGGAAGGCAAGAGTAGTCCTTTGGTCAGGATAACCTAGGGTCTGGTGAAGCTGTGCTATGAGAGGAACAAGAACAGCCAAGCATGGGGAGAAGGGTTTAGGTTGGAGTCCGTTTTAAGCTTTCATATATATTATATACATAATCTACTCAGACCTCATATAAAATCCATATATACAATCTTTGCTCAGATTTTTAACAGCTTTCAAGGTGAGAATCACTGTAGATATTTTTCCTCTTACCAAAGAGTGGCTTTTCCTTTTGAATATAAAAATACACATTGAAAGCAAGACCTAAAATAATAGGGTTTTTTTAAAATTAAAAACTGTTTTTATATGCAGTTTGTTGAATTAGAAAAAAATCGTAAATCTCTTATTTCTTAAGCCAAAAGCTTCACTGAGATATTCTTCAAGACCCAGGATGTTAAATATATTCCATTTTCTCTATTTGCATCTATTTCTTCAACTATTCAGAATGCTAGTGAGTTTAGAAAAAACCCACCTGTCTGCTCATAGGATGAGTTTGTTTTTTTGGGGGGGTTTTGGGCAGGGAGAGTGGGGTTAAGGCAAAAATATATGCATGACAAGTTACATGATAGTATGAAATACTGTACTGGTAGCTGAAGTATTTTTCCACTGCAGGCTGTCAGACTGCAATAATTCTATTAGTACTTTTAAGGCTTGAAACACCTTCTGTTGAATGCTGTGAGTCACAGTTTTAATGACAGTGTTTGATGTTCTGTAGCTATGCAGCTTATGCAAGAGAATACTATTTGCATTAAATACCCAGATTTAGAAGCCACCTTTTCTTAGTCATTGCTCATAGTGAACAGCAGCTAGTAGTAAAAAAGAGCAGGTATATATTCCCTGCATGCATTCTATCATTGCTTTATAAGAATTCTAGTTTGCTACCTATTAGATGGAATGCACAGAAGATTTTTTGTTGTTGTTGCTGTTGGTTTATACATGCATTAAACTTAAAATCTCCATTTCTGCAAACAGGAAAATATGACAATTAACTTTTAGTAAAAGTTTACAGTATGCTTTAATTACACAGGCAATTTTTTAGAAGTTTTAAATGGACAATGTTCTTCCCCCTCCCTTCCTCTATTCACAAAAGAGGCATTGAAGTATTTTAAAATGAGAAACATAGCCCCCAGAAGTAAGGGAAGTAAAAGTCTGACAAGCCCAGTTTATAGACTGGAACCACCACAAAAAAAACAAAACAAAAACACAACACCAGGGATAATGGGTTTGTGGTATCAGATACAAACACTTTGTACCATCTCTCCCCTCTTATTGCCAGTTCTATTCTCCTAAGGAAAGGAATTGAAATAATCACAATTCCTGCTCTTAGCATGAGAAATTTATCATCATCTTCAGTCTCCTGCAGGCTCATAAGAGCCAAAGGATGGTGCAACAGAGACACTAACCCAGACAATCAGGTAACAATTGAAGACGGCTTTAGCCCATGTTTTGCACATGTAAAGGGATTGGGAGGGGGGAAGGGAAATTGTGCTATCAATGAAATACTTTAAATTCAATTGTTCTTAAAAGGGGTGGGAGAAGTCTCATTTTGTGCTTTTCAGTTCTGACAGTGCCCCATTATTTATGTACTATTCTTTGTCTTTTTCCTCAAAGGTAATTACAGCCAGGGAGTTTGGCAGGGAATTGCTCAGAGCTGCCTCTACCAAACCAGTAAATGAAACTCTTGTACGGATATCCTTGTGCTAATAATTTGGTTTCACTAAACTCAATTTGAAGAACTGGGGATTTGACCCTTCATCCTACATTTATTTAACAGGGTGTCTGAACTGGTTCTTGCATAAACTAATGACAAATGGGATTAAGAAAAATATATGAAAGGGTCAAAATTCCAACTTCCTATCTAGAATTTAGGCTGTAATCAGTCCTCCTCTGCATTACCCTGTAAGGGATGAATATTAGCAAGTGATATTCCTATTTCCACCCTGCTCCAGAACAGTCATCACATGATGTAGATGTTGAAATTTACCACCTACGTTTCAACCATAAAACAGGCTCCAACCCAAAACCTCCCCACACTTGACTGTTCTTATTCCTCTCAGAGGCCTGCTTAACCAGATTCTACGTTATCCTGACCAAAGGACTACTCCTGCCTTCCTTATATCCAAGTCAGGTTAATGAGCAATGCCTACCAAAGTGAGTTAGGAGGGCTCAACTGGCATCTTCCTACAGGATTTCAACACCTGCTCAGAAATCATCAACAGAAGAATGAATCATCCTGTTTCAATGAAGAGACAAAAGTCCATGTACCCTCATTTTAAGAAAAAACAGTGAAAAATCTGTTGATTGAGAGCATAGCATTGACATCCTCTTTGTGAGAGCCTCGGGTCACAGCAATCTTGTAAAATCTAATACAAGGGCCTGGATTAGAGTTCACACAAGAAACACATCTTTGCAAGATTCTACTTAAGGAGCCTATTTGATTAGAAGGAAGCTGCACTTGCAGCAGAAAGTAAGACATACATGTTCATAGCACTATATACTGCCGGGCTGTTCTGCAGATAGAACTTTTGCCAAACATTGTTGGAGACAGACACTCTGAGTACAACTACAAGATGACAGTCTCCAGTACTAGAAGGTGTAATCTCAAGACAGATGAAACAATGTGACACTAGGTTGTTATTCCTCAAGAGAATAAACTTTCATTTTAAAAATATGTAATTCTCTTTGATAGGAATGACGACACATTTTTCACTTGACCATCTAAAGAGAGCTTTCCCTCCTTTTGATCACATAAAACTAATCTTCTTTTTGTTCACATAAAAGCAGGCTTCTACCTTTCCTTCCCCTGCAAGAAAAGGATGTCCTCAAAGTACAAACATCTCTCCTAATGCAAGAGTTTTAAATAAGTTCAATTAACTTGAAAAATATATTAGTCCAAACTTGTAGTGGTTAATAGAAATTTCCCCTGGTGAGTTTATTACTTAGTTTAATTTCTGCAAAAGTTTACTTCATTTTCCAAAAAATGATGCAGTACTGTCTTTATAGGTCTGCAGGCAGGCAGTTCTAGTGACTCAGATGCTGCTGTATATTTGGTAAATAGCAGCACAGTGAAACGGATTTTTGTCAGTTTCACTGCTGCTATTCAGAACAGGATTTCATCAGAAAATACCAATTTGAAACCAAAATGTTTCACAGAAGCCTATTAAGTTCAAACAAACTTATGTTGAATCACAGGCAGAGTTCCATCAGAAACCTACCTGATTTTTTGACAGCTTGCTTAGCAGGCTGCTGGGGCCTATGATATCCTGGGTTCATGGCATGGATTAGAGCTTCCAGACCACAGTCAGCTGGCTCCCCACTGCCAAATGGTGTGTCTAGGCATCGGGGCGGGGGGGGGGGGGAAGAGAACAAAAACAAAAACACACACCACTTTTACTCAAAGGTAGGCAGTGACAAAAAAGTGACAAGAATGTCAAGTTCACTCAGCAGCTGCCAGGCTCTTCAGAGATTTTTTTGTTTCAAAACACCATATATTCCCACAATGAAAGTTTTCCAGAATTTACAGTTCAAGGGAAATTTTGAAATATTTCATTTTGGTCTAAATCAGAACAAAACCAAATTTTGAAATTTCCCACAAATAGGAAATTCTGAGTTCTGGGCAGCTGTATTCAGAACACTGCTGGCAGCGGCAAAAGTGGCTAGAATCAGGATATGAGCAACAGCATAGCTATCAACAGGTGGGTATAAGAAGAAAAACCCTGACCAAAAAAAGTGTACAATATGATAAAACTACATCATCATCTTCAATGGATGGGAAAATTCCACTAAGAGCTGGAAGACGACAAACACAATTTGTTGAAAGAAAACGTTAGCAAAAGATTATAATTTTCTCCCATAGGGTACATTAAAACAAACATTTCACCTACAGTTCTCATGTTTCTGTGAAATACACGTTTAACTCAAGGCTTTCATATATGTGCCCAGTTCAAAATCATCCATCTGTCAGAAGACCTTATACTGAAGAAAAGTATATTTGGACCAAAAATTAAAATGTATCTCCTCAGCTAATGTCATCTTAAAAAGAACCAGTAGATGACATCACGGTGTTGCCAACTCTCATGATTTATTGTGATTATTGTTATACCTGGTGCTTTTCTTAAATTCCAGTTCTTGGAGTCAAGCAATTACGTGAAAATCACTGCTTCCATTTTAAAAAACTAAGTTTCTAACACTCATGGTTGCAAAAGAAAGCTTTAAAACATGAACCCTAAAAGGCTCAAAATCAGAGTATACATAAAAAGAATCCATCATTTATTTTTTACTTCATGATTCTGGGGGGCTTGACTCATGACTTCTGACTACTTGGGGTTGGCAATACTACCAACCGTAGAATTTCATTTTAGTTTTTTAAATACAAGTTTGTCCTCATCAAACCTATTCTTAAAATCCAAGCAACAGTAGCCTAATCTTGCCTCAAGGATGCAATTCAAGCAGTTCAACAAGTACAATTATTTAGCCACCATTCTTTCAAAAAATCGAAGCAAGCAAAGACCAAGTGCACAGGATAATTTAGTCATCTTAATAATGCATAGGTTCTGTTTACTGCATATTAACCAGAATGAAGGGATATTCCCAAGTCATGCACGGGGCCAGCTCCAGGCACCAGCAAACCAAGCAGGTGCCTGGAGCAGCAAATGTAAAGGGGTGGCAGGACATCAGGCTCTGGGGCGGCAATCCGCCCTCGGCGGCGGTGGGAATTCAGCGGCTGCTCCGTCACAGTGCATTTTGCACTCGGCAGCAATTCGGCAGCGGGGACATGACTCTTCTTCGGCAGCCACGCCATCACTCTGCCTCCATGTTGGGCTGCAAGGGTGGGGGTTTTTTGGGTTTTTTTGCCGCTTGGGGCGGCAAAAATGCTGGAGCCAGCCCTGGTCATACAGAAACTAGTGCCAGCTTCATTTTACTACTTTGGGCAGCACTTTGATTGTTCTGGATTCATCCAGTTGAACTCATTTGGTATTATGTACATTATGTGGAAGTTTACAATGTGTCAATTTAAATTTAGAATTCAAAAGGAGTGTTTTTAATAACTGCCAGATTTCTTTCCATTTCAAACCCAGTAATTTAAAATTATGATTATTAATCTAGAATTAGAAACCAAAATAGAATCAAGTTTTCCAGTAAGTTAGACCATGTGTAAATCCCTCATTTAAAATGTATATATTTTACATAATGTAAAAATAATTGACCATATTTCATCCAATTGTTTAACTTTTTTTTTTTTTAAATCAGAATTGTGTTTAAAATTAACTAGATTTAGGGTGACCAGATGTCCCGTTTTTATAGGGACAGTCCTGTTTTTTGGGACTTTTTCTTATATAGGCACCTATTACCCCCCACCCCATCCCATTTTTTCACAGTTGCTATTTGGTCACCTTAACTAAGATTCCACTTAAAACTGAATTTCTTCAAACACCTTCAGCTGTCAGTTTTATTTTATTTCAAAACATATATTCACTAATTTGGTTGTGACCAAGAGATATCACCCTTTATTGATACAGATAGGTCTTTAACGTAAAGAAGTACAAAACTCATTGCCTTTTTACATATTACAAAAGGACACAGAGCAAGAGGTATAGTAGTGTAGCAGTACCCCCACACACAGAGACTAAAGGAGCTTTTTTGGGGGTGGGGGAGAAGAGAATCAGTAGAGAAGTGAATTTATTTTATCTGGAAGCTGGAAGAATGGGGTACCTTCACATTAATCAGACACACCCACTAGCCAGAGATTGATATAAAATATATAGCCTTATCCCATCCCTCCCAAGCAAGGTCCAGGTACTGCATTCAGGCAGGATTACCAGCATCTCTCTTCCCAGCAGCTGGGAGCTAGGGCTAAGTTGCTCAGAGGATGCACTTGAACCTTACTGATGAAATCCCTTCATTTTTAAAATAACCTATCACTAACAGACCTTTGGCTTGAAGGTGCTTGTATACTAAAAACAGGCCTTAATTTCTGTAAGCTACGTTAGACAACCAGGCTAGTATGAGAGTGAGAGCATACCTGCACCCTCTTGTCCAGGACAGGGTTGAATGGATCCTGCCACCCTAGCTACAGGTACACCTCTTCCGAGAATGTTAGAATCAGTGTCTTGCATTTTCCTAGGCATACATCAAGTCAAAAAGGGACAGCCTTAGCCATTTTTTCCACAAAATGGAGAAATATTAGATCATCCCTGGAAGAAATTATCTTTTCCTCCTCCTCAGTATGTACATGCTACTTGATGAAAAGCCAGCATTATCCTCTGCATCTAGAAAACAGTCCTGTTTGTGTTCTTCAGCAAACTCCCCTTACCTCCAGCAAGCACTGCAGTATGCTGCCACAAAGCGATGTTTTGACAACTGCCATGAAGAGCTCAAATGTAGGAAGGCCTAAGGTGACACCAAGAACAGAATCAGAAAACATCTTCCTCCCTCACATTCCTATATCAATTTGCAGCCTACAATTGTTGGACTCCACAGCGGCACTGGATGTCCAAACAGGCTTCACAGTGGGAATTCCCACTTGCAGCTGCAAATTGCCAGAAGAGTGTACCCAATCCTAACAGACTCAGATATGACCACAGCTTCCAAGGCTTGATTATTGCAACTTATATCTAGAAATGAAGCCCTGCACCTGGAAAAGGCTTCAACTTGTACAAAACAATTGTCCCATCTGCATAGGTGGCCAGGAGCACAGGTGTGTGAGCACATAATCCTGGTGCTCTGCACTGACCTCCCCACTAAACAGAGTCCAGTCTGAGGTCACTGAACCGACATTCAAAATCCTACATGGGACTATTCCTACCTGCTTGAGAGATTGCCTCACCCTCTGCAACCATGAGAGACCTACATTCAGTGGAACCACAAACATATCTGCTAATGGGGCTTATATGAACCCAACAAAACCTTCATTGGTCCTGGACTAATTATGAAACTCACACCCTGAGGAGATATAAATACTATAACATGGAGCCTTACTGGTTTGAGAACTCATTTCTCCTCCTTTCCCTTCCCACTGCCCACAAACGTTCTCATCACTTCACACATACTTCTCAGCCTGTGAGCAAAATAGAAAAATAACTAAAAAGTGAGCTAAGAGACAGTTTTGTTATTTCTGTTAATAAATATTAGAAAAGCATTCAGATATTCTGGTGATGGCAGCTGTTTGAATCACACAGACAAGGACAGGGGAGGGATAGCTCAGTGGTTTGAGCACTGGCCTGCTAAACCCAGGGTTTTGAGCAGGGCTGGATCCAGCATTTTGGCCACCCCAGCAGCAAAAAAAACAAAACAAAAAACAAAAAAAAAACCACCTTGCCGCTGAACACTAGGCGGAGCCATGGTACGGCCACCGAATTGCCGCTTGCAACCAAAGAAGAGTCACATCCCCGCCGCCGAATTGACACCAAGCGCAAATGCACTGTGGCGGAGCGGCCGCCAAATTCCCGCTGCTGCCGAGGGCAGATTGCTGCCCCAGAGCCCAACCACCTGCTGCCCCTTTACGTTTGCCGCCCCAGGCACCTGCTTGGTTCGCTGGTGCCTGGAGCCAGCCCTGGTTGTGAGTTCAATCCTTGAGGGGGCCATTTAGGGATCTGGGGCAAAAATTGGGGATTGGTCCTGCTTTGAGAAGGGGGTTGGACTAGATGACCTCCTGAGGTCCCTTCCAACCCTGATATTCTATGAAATGAGATAAGACTATCGTGTCACACAGCATCACAACCAATAATGGCCCTTACCCTTTGTGTTCTCCTCCTAGGAGTACCTTCTCTGCTGCATTAACTCGAGTGATAGCACCCAATGCTGAGTACCTAGGTTAACCTAGCTCAGGTGTGAGCAGCCACACTTCAAAGCCATACTAGAGTTACAGCACAAGAGAGGGTATAGTACTCACCCACGTGTCAGTAATTTGACTAGGGTCTTTGTTCTGCAGTAATCTGAAGTGCTATATGATTCTTGCCCAGTGAATTATGGGAGAACTTGTCTGTCCTTTTGGCACATGGGAGGAATTGTGGGAAGGCAGTGTAAGATTATCAGCACTTGAGTGATTTAGTATCCTCACTTCAAAATGGGCAGGTTACCCCAGAAACTTCTAGTGGTCAAAAGTTCTTTGTTGCTGGACCCCGCAAGCGGGGGTGGGTGGAGGTTGTGTCGTCTCTCTTTCGTCTGTTCACAGTGACCTCAGGAGCTAGAAATCCATTAAAGTTGTATTTATCCCTCCTCTTCCCCCTCTCCCCAACAAAAACTTAAAATGTTTTTGTAAGAAGGATAGCCAGCTTCTCCAGAAAGGATCTGAAGAGAATAAGGAAATTTCCCTTTCCTCCACTGAGCTAAGGAATGAGTCCTAACTACGCTCCCTTGCATCACCTTTGCACCTAGCCCTCCTTATCCCAAAGGCACCCAAACACTCAGGAGACATTTTCTTTTATTATCACAGTATGAAGACTCAGACAGAGCCATCCCAAACCTACAAGACAGAATGCAGAAGGGAAAGGCAGGGGGGACAATCCCAAACACTAGCACTGCAAAAATACATCATGCCCTTATATAGTTCCTTTCATTAGAGGAGCTAAGTACTTAAAGAGGAGCTGTATATATTATACAGATAAAATACTGAGGCCCAGAGAAACTGACTTGACCAAGATCACATAGCAAATCAGTGGCAGAAAAATAACCCAGGTTGACAGACAGTTTTTATTACTTGCAGCATTACCTCAAAATTAGTCCAAGTTTACACAAAAATAAAGCTGGGGGGGGGGGGCTATTTGGAAACACCATAGTCAAGATTTTAAAAGTAGACCCCTTTCAAAATCTTGCTCCCTACCATCCAAGGGCATGGAAGAAAACAATCCTTTATCCTTTAGTGAAACTATATCTTCATTTTGGTTATTATAATATTTTGAAGGAATAACCAAAACAAGGTGCAATACAGCTCAGATCTAGGAATATTCATTTTTAAAATAAATGAAACAAGATCAAGAGAGACTTTTCTAAGAAGTGTGTCTGAAGGACTGCATCAGTAGCCAAGGAGATGAATGTGCAAAGTGGATATGGTCATCATTAAACTTGACTAATTGGTATTTTAACTGGAAGAAATTAGCAAGTCTTGACAAAATATCTTTTCCAATAGAAATGATATTTTGCAGGGCATATGATTTTTATTTTTAGACATGAGTCATACAACAACGTAAGTTATTAGAGATTTTATATTTTTCTCAAATACCAAATGGTATTTTATCTGGAGGTGCAGTGCTGATATTTTTATTAGTTCTTGGACTATTAATACTATGCATGTATAATTATGTATTGTGGAAAAAATATAAATACTTTCCAATCACTAGCACAAAAAGTAGGTATTTTTGGTATTCAGCATATACATGCACACAGTTTTTATTAATTAAACACAAAAGTCTTGACAGAGACAAATTTACCCTGAAAGCATGGATTGGAAAATTTACCCCATGTGAACAGCACATCCAGACTTTTCTATTCTACATTGTCTTCTTTCAGTCAAATCTTTCAGAATCCCACAGTCATGAAGGAATAGAAGTAAGCCATAGGACAACTGTATTTGGAACATTTTAACAACTCCACTATCTCAGTCTGTAGTTTTCGCCACAGAAGCCATTACATCCAAAACTGAGGGGGGAGGAGAACACGGGAGAAACAAGGCAGTATATGATTTGTGAAAAAAATCACTCTAACCTCAACACACACTAGTTAATCCCATCCAAGCAACAACAAACAGAGTTACTGAACCCTTTATTATATTTCAAGTACTACTTTTCCTTTAAAAAGAAAAGGAGTACTTGTGGCACCTTAGAGACTAACCAGTTTATTTGAGCATGAGCTTTCATGAGCTACAGCTCACTTCATCGGATGCATAGCATATCGTGGAAACTGCAGAAGACATTATATACACACAGAGACCATGAAACAAAACTTCCTCCCACCCCACTCTCCTGCTGGTAACAGCTTATCTAAAGTGATCATCAAGTAGGGCCATTTCCAGCACAAATCCAGGTTCTCTCACCCTTCCCCCCCCCCCCACACACACATACAAACTCACTCTCCTGCTGGTAATAGCCCATCCCTCTTTGAAACCTCTCTTTATAATGTGCATGATAATCAAGGTGGGTCATTTCCAGCACTAATCCAGGTTTTCTCACCCCCCCCCACACACACACACACCCCCCTCCAAAAACCACACACACAAACTCACTCTCCTGCTGGCAATAGCTCATCTTACAATGTGCACAGCAATCAAGGTGGGCCATTTCCAGCATAAATCCAAGTATAACCAGAACGGCTTGTGGGGGGGTTTGTAGGAAAAAAAACAAGGGGAGATAGGCTACCTTGCATAATGACTTAGCCACTCCCAGTCTCTATTCAAGCCCAAATTAATAGTATCCAATTTGCAAATGAATTCCAATTCAGCAATTTCTCGCTGGAGTCTGGATTTGAAGTTTTTTTGCTTTAAGATAGCGACCCTCATGTCTGTGATTGCGTGACCAGAGAGATTGAAGTGTTCTCCGACTGGTTTATGAATGTTATAATTCTTAACATCTGATTTGTGTCCATTTATTCTTTTACGTAGAGACTGTCCAGTTTGACCAATGTACATGGCAGAGGGGCATTGCTGGCACATGATGGCATATATCACATTGGTGGATGTGCAGGTGAACGAGCCTCTGATAGTGTGGCTGATGTTATTAGGCCCTGTGATGGTGTCCCCTGAATAGATATGTGGGCACAGTTGGCAACGGGCTTTGTTGTAAGGATAGGTTCCTGGGTTAGTGGTTCTGTTGTGTGGTATGTGGTTGTTGGTGAGTATTCGCTTCAGGTTGGGGGGCTGTCTGTAGGCAAGAACTGGCCTTTCTCCCAAGATTTGTGAGAGTGTTGGGTCATCCTTCAGGATAGGTTGTAGATCCTTAATAATGCGTTGGAGGGGTTTTAGTTGGGGGCTGAACGTGACGGCTAGTGGCGTTCTGTTATTTTCTTTGTTAGGCCTGTCCTGTAGTAGGTGACTTCTGGGAACTCTTCTGGCTCTATCAATCTGTTTCTTCACTTCCGCAGGTGGGTACTGTAGTTGTAAGAATGCTTGATAGAGATCTTGTAGGTGTTTGTCTCTGTCTGAGGGGTTGGAGCAAATGCGGTTGTATCGCAGAGCTTGGCTGTAGACGATGGATCGTGTGGTGTGGTCAGGGTGAAAGCTGGAGGCATGTAGGTAGGAATAGCGGTCAGTAGGTTTCCGGTACAGGGTGGTGTTGATGTGACCATCGTTTATTAGCACTGTAGTGTCCAGGAAGTGGATCTCTTGTGTGGACTGGACCAGGCTGAGGTTGATGGTGGGATGGAAATTGTTGAAATCATTTTCCTTTATGCACCAGTCTCTCCTCTGATTCTACTTACATGTATTCTGTCTTAATCCAAACCTACAGTTCTGTTTTGTCCAGTATTTTCAAATAGATCTTCATGCTTAATTTTTGAAACAAGACTTAGCTAATATAAATACTTCATTCAGTGTGACTCCCTGAGGATCTGGCACACTGAATGGGTACCTCTAAGAGACTGCTTAAAAGCCAGGGAATAGCAGACCCTGTGGATGCATGACAGCTTTGGGAAGAACTACAATTCAGATCAATCCCTGCTCTCCAGGATCTTAGGGAGCCACCAGCTGTAATTACTCTGAGCCAGCACCCTATGAGGGGAACGGACAGTTTTAGCACACACACTGAACTCCAGTCTTGGGCCCAAAAGCAGATTCGCAGTATGAAGTTTTCCCAAACCCTACACCACCACCCAATGCCACAGGTATCGTTCCTTGAATGAGGCAGTACTGGCCAAAGAAAAGTGATCCTCCTAAACCATAAATGACTGGTACTCTATTACAACACTAGTTATTCTTAGCCTTCATTTTGTTTGTTTGGTATGGAACAGTAGTAAGAATTTGGTACATACCCACCATCTTGCCAAAAAAAAGCTATATACTGTATATATATATATAATGTTAAGAGATACTACTAGTTCTAATGTGTACTATGGGCAATCTTAGCAAGATGGAGGACAAATTATGAGAAACCGAAAGGAGCCTGAAAGAATTGGCTATTGGCTGACTGATTGGACTAAATTATATTACTTAGCTTACAATCGGGCAATAGATGGAATGCATACCTCAATCTTGGCTCCCAACCATCTTGTGACAGACAACATCAACCAAAAGGGCTACTTCTCCATGGTCCTGAAGGCGCTGGTGACTCACCAGAGCCATTTCACTGACCTAAATGTGGGGTCGTCAGGGAAGGTGCATGATGCACCATCTTTAGGAACACTGGACTTTATAGAAAGCTGCATACTAGGATTTTCTTTCAAGAACAGAAGATTGCAATGGGGGAATGTGGAAATACCCATAGTGATCCTTGGAGACCCCACCTACCCTTTGTTCCTGTGGCTCAGGAAACCCTAACACCAGGAACCTGGACAGCAGCCAGGAGCGCTTCAACAGCAGGCTCACCAGGTGCCAAAAGACTGCTGAATGTGCCTTTGGCTGATTAAAAGGTCACTAGTGCTGTCTTTTTGGCCAGTTAAACCTCAACGAGGAAAATATTTTGGTAGTCATTGCGACCTGCTTTACTCTGCATAATATTTGCAAATCGAAGGGGAAAAGTTTCCCTGCTGAGGCTGCTCAGCTGGCTGCTGATTTTGAGCAGCCAGATACAAGGGAAATTAGAGGGGCATAGTGGGAGGCTATTCAAATCAGGGAGGCTTTCAAGGAGCATTTTGACAATGATTCCCAGTAATGTGCCTTTATGTGATGCATTCGGCCAGGCAATGTTTACTTGTCGCCTTGAATTACCCCGTAGCACTAGCTTCCTGAGCATTAATTAATTGCAAGGAGCAAATATTCCCACCTTTAGCCACTGTTTTAGCACTGAGTGATATGTGTGCAAATGTCACAAATAAAGACTCATTTTATTTCAAAGACTCATGTTTAATAACAGGATAAAACACAAACTTTTGGTCAAACAGGGGACATGACAAAGAGGACCAGTTTCGTGTTAAGGTCTCTCACAGCTGGGCGTAACTCCAGCTTTCGTTGGGAAACCAGTCCCTAGGTGTGCAGTGCATGGGGTACTGTGAGGGACCAAGAACATGTGAGGAGTGTGGTGGGGGAGTTTGTGGAGGGCATGGACTGGAGTGCTGTAGTGGCTGAAAGGGGAGTCGGACACAGATTTGCTCAGATTGCAGGCTAATGAGAGAGACTTCAACGTCTCTCTCTGGCCCTCTAGGAGCTTTATCATCTGATTCTGCCCGTGTCCTCTGGCTATCCAACCTCAGTCTTTCGTTGATTGTGAAACAAAAAGCATGGAGGGAGACTATTTGCTGCATCTGTTGACTGCAGCACTTCGCAAAACATATCCTCCTTTTTCCTCCTGAGTCGGCACCTTATCTGATGGAGTGCTCCACCAGTGTGGAGGAGTGGGTCCTCAAGGGCTCATCTGTAGAAACCAAAGAAACAATTAACAGACACTATTTTGAGTGCACTCAAAGGTGTGAATCTCACAAATTAAACACACTACTTTCTCACTGTCCCTTGGCTAGCACACAGATAAGCATGATTCCTGACTATGGTGAGTTTGCGGGGAGGGGACAGTGGGCAAGGGAGAATAGGCAAGAAGGGGCAAAAAGAGACAAAGGGTGCTTTGTGAAGGGAATACGACGTTGCACCCCATAATGCTTTATAGAAATATGCTTATGAGTGTAAATATGACATAACTGGAATATGTTTTATGCTAGATATGCCACGTAACATATCTTTGCAAAGGTTATGATCTAGTGAATATATTCATCCTATTTGTATGCATGTATCATTTTTATATCTGAAGTTATGAGCGTTGGCTCTATACTTGATTTAAAGTGTTTGCTGTAGGAAGCACATAAAGCAGATTTGGTCAACATAGTGTGAAGGGGTTATTCAAGTAACAATGGACTTTGGGAGACAACAATCCACATCTGAGCTGTCCTGGGAAAGTTCAAACCAACATGTAAACAATGGCGTCGGCCTGCAAAAAGCTGAATCATTCATAGACATGGGACTTGCACAGGTGGCTAGAGACTATCTTGTGGTTGTGATTTTGCACAAGAGAACAAAGGGGTTTCCACCCACAAGAGAATATAAAAGACCCTGGAAACTCCTCCATTTGGTCTTCAGCTGGCTAAAAAGATAGCCTCTCCACCCCAAAGAGATGCCTGAAATAAACTGGAACAAAGGACAGTAACTACGGGGTGTGAGGGACTGCTGGACCCAGACTAGGAAGGAGTCTAGTCTGTGAAAGAAGCTTATTGGAACATCTGAGAGTGAGATTTACCTGTATTTAATTTCCTACTGTATTAGGCTTAGACTTGTGTGTTTTTGTTTTATTTTGCTTGGTAATTTACTTTGTTCTGTCTGTTATTACTTGGAACCACTTAAATCCTACTTTTTATATTTAATAAAATCACTTTTTGCTTATTAATTGACCCAGAGCAAGTAATTAATTCCTAGGGGAGCAAACAGCTGTGCATCTCTCTCTATCACTGTTATAGAGGGCGAACAATTTATGAGTTTTCCCTGTAAAAGCTTTATACAGAGTAAAACGGATTTATTTGGGGTTTGGACCCCAATGGGAAATGGGTATCTGGTTGCTGAAGACAGAAGCACTTAAGCTGTTTTCAGTTAAGCCTGCAGTTTTTGGGGGCCGGGGTTCAGACCTGGGTCTGTGTTCACAGCAGGCAAGCATGTCTGGCTCAACAAGACAGTGTACTGAATTCCCAAGCTGCCAGGGAAAACAGGCTCAGAGGTAGTCTCAGCACATCAGGTGGCAGTCCCAAGGGGGTCTATGTGATCCAACCTGTGACAGGGGGCTACTATAAGCAGCTAGGGAGCCAATTCTGAATATTGTTACCCTTTTCCACAGACTAGGGTAATTAAACCAGCTCTCAATCCTAAAGATAAAGATACATCCCCATGTACATTAACAAACTTTTCCACTGTGACCCCACTGAACAGGCTCTGTTGCTGATTTCTGAACCTTATCCCTCCTGTACCATATAACAAAGTAAACAAGAGCTCAATCTCCTCTCACCATGCAGTATCAAAGCAAAATGAGCACTTACTGGAGCTGCGCTCTCCTGCATCCTGCGCACCAGAGCACTGGGAGTAGCTAGACCCCTCTGGAGTGTAGAAGAGGTCCTGACTTGCTATGCCACCAGATGACCCTGCAGCGTGCTCTACATCACCCTCCAGTTCCACTTCCTCATCCACCGCTTCCTCACCTGGGTTGAATCTGCTGGCTGCTGCCTCCAGTCCCCCAAAAGTATCTACAGGACTCATGGCAGCAGAGGTGGGGTTGCCGGCGAGGATGGCATGCAGCTCCTTATAGAAAAGGAATGTCTTCGACGCTGCACCAGAGTGACAGCTGGCCTCTCTTGCCTTCCAATATACCTGCCTCAGCTCCTTGATTTTAGGAGGACACTGCTGCATGTCCCTCTCATGCCCCTTCGCGTGCATCAGCAGTAGGTATTGAAATTCTTATGGCTGGTGTGAAGCTGCGATTGCACAGCCTCCTCTTCCCATATACTCGACAGATCCAACATCTCTGGGGTGCTCCACACACGAGAGTGTCTGCTGTGAGGATGCTGTGTGAACTGTGTACACCGAGCAAACGGGAAGAGGAATTTCAAAAATTCTCAAGCCTTTAAACGGGGGAGGGGCACATACCTGTGTATCTTCTGTGCAGCGGAGTTCGAACTGCTGACCAAAGCAATTGTGATGGGCATTGAGAGACACCTCCTGGAGGCTAATTAGAGTGACATAACCAACCAACATGTCTACACTGATGCTGCACCACTCTACCTGTGCTGCAAAAAGCTCTGTGCTGCTCATTGAGGTGGTTTTATTATGTTGGCATAACAGGGGAGTTACATTAGCAGGATGAGCATTTCAGTGTATACACCTCCACTGTTTTGTCAAAGAAAGCTGACTTTTGTTGATAAAACTGTGCAGTGTAAACAAGGCCTCAGTATCAACTCTTGATTTCTATCAGGAAGGAAAAAACTGTCATTGAAGTTAAATGTATCAGTTAATTAGTGTGTGAGGCTGCTACTCAAAGTAAAACATGAAGGCAAGTATACAGACACCAGTACACAGAAGTGTAATATGGAATATCAACAGAAGTCTGTACACTTCAAATGCAGTTTAGAACTCCTTATTTTACTGTAATGCCTTGACTCATTTTGCCTGCTGTCCTTATATCAAACAAACACTTTTATCTTGTTATATATAATGTTATATAACTAAACAGCACATTTTCACCAGGCAGTGAACAGTCTGAATTCTTGAGTAGTGTTGCTTCAGCGCATTCTGCGAAAGGTGGTGTCTCATCATACTGATCAAGAAAGAAGATTTCAAGAATGTTGATTGACTGTTGAACCTGTGCAATTTTTCTTGCATTATTTTGATTGAGGTATTTCCATCAGGAAATACCATATATTCTAGACGTTTTTAAAGTGAGCAGGACTACATACACACCTGCATTTTACACTGTTTAAAACTGAATTGTTTATACATTTTTTAAAAATCTCATCAGTTAGAAGTCCTTTGAAAGAAGTGCAACAATATGAGAATTTGCCCATAACTCTCTGCATGTCAATGTAGCATACCCCAACACACAAACTTACATCGTATTTAAAAATAAATAAAAAAAGTAAAAAAAACTCACCCCCCCCCACTTGAGTAACTAAAATTCAGAGTAAAATTCTGCCAACTAAAATGAACAGGATTTATGTTAATAAAGGCTGCTTACATGACTAAGGGGTTGTAGGCTTCAGCTCCTAGAGAAAAAGACTTGCCACTAACAGTAATACAAATCAAAACAAAAATAACTACTAGTTTCTCTGTGGTAGAGGTCAGTGGAGTGGATCTAAAGACTCCAACCCTGCTGAAGAACGCTGTGGGTGTCAATATGATGCCACATGATAGAATTTTTGTTTTTAAAAAAAAACCTACCTATAAAATTACACACCAAAAAATATGTTAAAAGAACATCAACACTGTAAAGTCAAGCACTCAAAATTTAGGAAATGACAGAATTAAGTTTGCCTGTGAAACCTTAATTTGGTCCCCTTGTGTGTATGCATTGTAATACAGTTTGAATTACATGCTCACATACTGTTTTTCCATAGGAACTCGCCCTCATTCAGAGCCCAAAGAGTAGACCTGCTCTGGGAATAAATTGGGGAGCCATACATTTCCCATGTGATGCTAGGAAAGTTACTTAACGCACACTTTTCACAGCTGGTCAGTGTTCCTTGTTTTACAGATTTCTTCGTTGGGGTCTGATCTGTAGAAGTGCTGAGCACTCACACCTACAACTGAAATAAATGGGTGCTATGATTTGAAGATATGAAGTACTATACAATGGAAATATTCTGGAAAAAAATCAGGTCCCAGGCATTTCAGATTGGGTATTCAAAAATATTGGAAACTTCTGATCTGTGCGTCACTTCGCTGCCTATAGAGTGGGGATACCACCACCACCTCATCTCACAGGACTATTGTGAATGACTGTAAATTAACGTTTGTGACGCACTCGGATACTGTAGTGATGAGCACCACAGAAAATCGTGAGGCAATTATTCAAACCTTGATCCAAAGACAGAATTCAGTGTGCAGTAAATAAGGCTTCGGGCCACTCACTGATAAATGAGGAAAACACAAAATATTGAATATTCAGAATTCTTTGAGGGTGTCAACAAGCATGTGGATAAGGGTGATCGTTGATATAGTGTACTTGGATTTTCAGAAAGCTTTTGACAAGGTCCCTCACCAAAGGCTCTTACGAAACTACATACTCATGGTATAACAGGGAAGGTACTTTTCATCAGTCAGTAACTGGTTAAAAGTTAGGGGAAAAAAGGATAGGTATAAATAGTCAGTTTTCACAATGGAGAGAGAAAAGTAGTGGTGTCCCTTATGACTCTGTACTGGGACCTGTGCTGTCATAAATGACCCGGAAAAGGGAGTGAACAATGACGTGGCAAAGTTTGCAGAGGATTCAAAATTATTCGAAGTAATTAAATCCAAAGCTGACTGTGAAGAGTTACAGGGTGATCTCACAAAACTGGGTGACTGTGCCACAACATGGCAGATGAAATTCAACATTGATAAGTACAAAGTAATGCTTATTGAAAAAAAAAATCCCAATTACACTTATAGATTGATGGGTTCTAAATTAGCAGTTACCACTCAAGAAAGACTGGAGTCACCGTGGATAGTTCTCTGAAAATGTCAGCTCAATGCACAGCAGTGGTCAAAAAAACTAACAGAACTTTAGGAACTACTAGGAAAGGGATAGAAAAATAAGACAAGATATTATATTGCCACTATATAAGTCTATGGTGCGCCCACACCTTGAATACTGTGTCCAGTTCTGGTCGCCCCATCTCCAAAAGGATACAGTTGAACTGGAAAAGGTTCAGTGCATTGGGGTATGGAACAGCTTCCGTATGAGGAGGACTAAAAAGACTTGGTCTGTTCATCTTAGAAAATAGATAACTAAGAGGGGATATGATAGAGGTCTATAAAAATCATGAATGGTGTGGAAAAAGTGAACAGCAAAGTGGTATTTAGTCTCTCCCACAATACAAAAAACAGATGAAACTAGTAAGGCCGCAGGTTTAATGCAAACAAGAGGAAGACGTTTTTCACACAATGCATAATTCATCTGTGGAATTCATTGCTATGGGATGTTATGATGGCCAAAAAGTATAACCGAGTTCGAAAAAGAATTAGGTAAATTCATGGAGGATACATCCATCCAATGAAGATGGTCAGGAATGCAATCCCATGCTCAGGGTGACCCTAGCCCTCTGACTACCAGAAGCCTGAAGGAGAAAACATTGGTGGAACACGTCAACTCCCTTGTTTCGTACACTCCCCTTGAAGACCTGGTACTGGCCATGGTCTGAGATGGTACACTGGGCTAGATGGACCATTGCTCTGACTCAGTATGGCAGTTCTTATATCTTATTGAACAGGTGCTCATTAAGTGAGCCCAGCCATTCTGTGCATTGAAGAGGCAGAGATCCAGTTAAAAAAAAATTATATATTATGTATGTATGTGTGTGTGTATATATATATATATATATAGTATGTACACACACACAGAGAGTATGTACACAGTAAATTAAAGACTATCATAATGCATATGCACACAGTAAATTAAAGACTATCATAATGCATATGCAGGAAGGGGTCAAATAAAGGTTACACAGATATCCTTAATTCTGGTATTTTCTACTTCTTGAGTGCTTGACTTTGAGGTTGTAATGTTCTTTTATTGTAGGTTTGTGTGTGTAATATTTTGTATTTATTTGGAGCTATGCTCTACATAATAATTCATTTTATAAGTTCTCTGACATGCAATCTTGATGCCATGAAATTTTATCTCCATACAGATAAAATACTAGACTGATTTTTGTTGTTTTAAATGTAACAATTTCATTAACTTAAAAGGAGAAGCACAATTTTTGAAGTGAAACACTAAATATACCTGCTCCTTGGATAGGATGGTTCACTAGTGACAAATGAGATAATGCAGCTTTCTTAACTGACCACGAAGATTACCTCTGTGGTAAACTGGCTCTTCACTAATATTTCCTAGATAGGGCACACAACATTTCAGTGCAATGATATAAACAGACAAGAACATAAGAATTGCCACACCAGAGGCTTACAGAGTCCGTTAACCTGTCTGGGAGTGGCCAATGATAGCTTTCTCTGTGGATGGTGCAAGATACTCTGCAGTAGGAAATTATGTGATGATGTGCCCCAAGGAAAATTTCTTACTAAACCCTCATTAGTTAGAGGTTCTCTTATGGCCTGGAGAATGGGGGATTATATCCCTGCCAAAACACATATTAAATATTTATTAAAGATCATCCATATAAATGTCCAGTCCTGATAAAAAAGGATTTTAGGGACACGTTGCTGTTCTAACAGCCATTCTATGTTCTCATGAAGGCACAAGGCCTGCTTCTAGTCCTACATTTTGTTAACTGAATTTTGTAATGCTGCTGATTTACCATATTTTTGGCAGGGTAGAAAGGAACTACTGAATCCATTTATAAATGTAATTCAGTTCTTCCTGCATTTATAAGAGATAATTACACTTATTACATGCTTCCAAAGCCCTATGCACCTACGTTGAGTAACTTTCTGGCAGGAAAATAAAATACTGTATTTCCCAGTATCTTCGTCAGTATGGGAAGAATGGGTGAACAGATTTTTGTCCCTGGGCTGGTAAATTTCATGATGGGTTTGCAAATCTGCTTTATTATAAACTTTTGCCTTGAGTTAGTTAAATGTTGTGTCAGTGCTCATATACTTCTAAGAAAAAGGAGGGGATGTGTTTCATTTACTCTGAATAGGTGTGACTTTTCAGATCTTTTGTATGATTCAACACCATGGATACAGGAAAGGTGGACCTGTACTTTTTTGAATGTTTTAGGAGCAGCTCATCCTGGAAGGGAAACGTTAGTCACATTTACTTGGGGCCTGTTAATACATTAAGCATTTATGTGTAAATGGGTAAGTTCTGCACATGGCATGATGCGTACTTCCCTGATTTTGGGGCAGATTATCACAAATTAAAATAACTGCTTGAGACTGTGAGCAAACTATTAGATCCTAGGCGATTTGATAAACTTCAACAAGTATTTTTGTACTAAATGTGATATGAGCTTATGTATCTTAATAGCAATATTAATTCTTTCAGCTAACATGGTCTCTCTAATTCAGGGGTAGGCAACCTATGGCATGTGTGCCAAAGGCAGCACGCGAGCTGATTTTCAGTGGCACTCGCACTGCCCAGGTCCTGGCCACTGGTCTGGAGGGCTCTGCATTTTAATTAAATTTTAAATCAAGCTTAAACATTTTAAAATGTTTACTTATTTACTTTACACAACAATAGTTTAGGTATATATTACAACCTTTTTAGAAGGTCTTTCTATAAGTCTAAAATGTATTACTGGCACGCAAAACCTTAAATTAGAGAGTGAATAAATGAAGACTCTGCACACCACTTCCGAAAGGTTGCCAACCCCTGCTCTAATTAGTAAGAGAACAGAGTTGGGGAGGCTTCTCAAAGTAATTTACTGAATGTGATTTTTGTGTCTTACATCTTTGGAACACTTGGTTTCAGACTAATATTACAAATCTTCTAGAATCCTTCTGGCAAATAAATAAAAAATAAATTGAACATTCAGAATATTATCAGAATAGTATAGAAGTAAAAATTGTCCAGGTGTGTGTGTGTATGCGCAGTACATAGGGTTTTACTTGTATTGCCTTTTTTTCTGCCCAGTACTGTGTGCCCAGCTAGAATCCCGTTCAGATTAGGAAGTACGCTTTGTAACAAAAAATAGTCCCAAGCCCCACATCAAGAACTTCTTTAATAGCAGGCAACAGAAAAAAAAAATAGACCGTGTTCATATGTCCTGTGATCCTCCAGTAGGACTCAATGCTGGAATACAGATTTTAATGGAGCTTCCCTTTAAGGCCCTAGAGTACCTCTACACAGCAAATTAAGGTAGGACTGTATTACCTTACCCAAGGTCCCCAGTGGACTTCTGCTAGGATGGATCACATTATTACAGCATACGACCAGAACAGTAGACCTTGTCTCAAGTTGGTCAGGTGCCTTTCTTCTAGAGAACTTCTACTTCCCAGGCAAGGAGGTCTGAGACATCCACCTCTGAGGTCTATACAGTGGCAAACCATTTATTCCCTTGGAATGATATAGTATACAGTATCATCAGCTGGACCTTGCTACATTTCAGAATGCCTCCTTTGGACACCAGATTTTCTATGTAGCACCTTGAGGTTTTCTTCACTACATCCACCAATGTCCTGACTGACCAACTGTAGGATGAGAGAAGACTAACAAACAATTATATCACTGAAAAAGTAAAATTCCACAGAATCACTCACTAGCTACAGATCATGTCTGTGTTCCTGGCATAGTGGTTCTTCCCTAATGGAACCACCAGCAGAATGAAACAGACTGGGGTCAATTCAAAAAAGCATTATGGTCCAGGAGCAAGATATACATAGTCTAGTTGCTTGCTAGAGGTGGGAGAAAGACTGAAACCAAGAGAAAATGGTGGTAATGATACAAGAGAGGCTGCCCAAGAGGGAGCAGAGGATTAACGGTTCTGAATCCAAAGATGATGGTGAAGGGGGGGGGGGGAAGCTAAATACAACCAAGGGGAAAAGAAAAAGTACAACTTATAGCTGAAGGAGAGTGGTGGTGATGGAAGAAAGTAGTACTATAGGTAGGGCAGCAGGGCCCTACCAAATTCACAGTCCATTTCAGTCAATTTCATGGTCACAGGATTTTAAAAATTGTAATTTCATGATTTCAGCTATTTAAATCTGAAATTTCACAGTGTTGTAATTGTAGGGGTCCCGACACGAAAAGCTGCTCTGGGTTGGTCAGAAGGTTATTGTAAGGGGTTGCAGTACTGCTATCCTTACTTCTGCACTGCTCCTGGCAGCGGCGCTGCCTTCAGAGCTGAGCAGCTGCAGATTGGTGGCTGCTGACTGGGAGCCCAGCTGTGAAGGCAGTGCTCCACCAGCAGCAGCACAGAAGTAAGGATGGCATGGTACGGTATTGCCACCCTTACTTTGCGCTGCTGCTGGTGGGACATTGCCTTCAGGGCTGGGCGCCTGGCCAACAGCCGCTGCTCTCTGGCCACCCAGCTCTCTGAGGGCAACGCAGAAGGGCTGGCAATACCACAACCCCCCTCTAAAATAACCGTGTGACCCCCCTGCAACTCCCTTTTGGATCAGGACCTCCTATTTGAGAAACTTTGGTCTCCCCCGTGAAATCTGTATAGTATAAGGTAAACGCACAGAAAACACCAGATTTCACAGGTGGCGACCAGATTTCACGGTCCCTGATGCATTTTTCATGGTCATGAATTTGGTAGGGCCCCAACTATAGGTAATAAACGGGAGGGGACCTCACTTCTTAAGTTATGTAGCTCATCTGAAAATACACAGGAAGCAAGAAGACCTCTGATACAAAGTTGAAATTAGCAACCCAATACACTTGCTTCTCAAAGTCAGTAATGAGAGCTGGTTCAACATTGCCATTTAAAGCACATGGTGGGAAGCTTGCTGCACTACCCCAAGGAGGGAGGAGTTTCACCAATGACCATTTTTTCATCTTCCTTCAAAAAAGATAGTTGACGCAAACATGAACCTTTTTATTGTGCAGTGTGCCTGAATCAAAGACTCTAGTTTCTTGGGGTGTTCAAGAGGCCAAACATGCATATTTTCCCAAACCACAACAGGTGTAATTAGCCCGGGAAGAACCATTTTAAGTATTTGTTCTTGTTCTGCAGAGAATGGAGTTTGAGGCATTTCTTAAAGCCCTTGCATTTTGTTTCAAAGTAACACTATGTTCCCACTTCACTACCTTGAGGGTATTTTGGCAAATTATGCTTCTGAGATATTCATTCATTTACAGTGCCTAAAATTGGATTCCTTAAGCCTCAGTAAATAAAAGGTTCACTATTTGCCATCTTTCATTTCAAATAATGTTTAATATTAGTCATAATACCTGACTTATCAGCCAGTAAGGACTGGTAGGGTTTAACTATCAGCAATTACTCCAGTAACAGCCACCAGCAAAGGCTTCATTGTGTGACAACACGTTCATATCTTAATGTTTAAGAACTTCTGGTTTCAAAACAACCTGGCAATTTAGTTTTTATATTTAAACTGGAAGTTCTCTCTCTACAAGGAAAGTACCACTACACAACTATTCAGAACACAGATATTGAGGGGCCAGTGGTCTAACCGTTTTAAAGTAGTTTTACTAGATATGCTAATTAACATCTGCTATCCAGCTTGTTTTAAATTGAAAATGGAAATAGGAGTCCAATGAGAGAAGGAGCCTGACTGTTTGTCTATACAGGATTACTCAGAATACTAACAGCAAACAAGATAGGTCTATTTTCCCCATTTCCATGTTTCAGTTTGGTAAGGTTATTTGGAACAGGGGGAGAAAAGGAAATGGTTCAAGAAGCTTACTCCAGCACAAATTTCTGTAAAACCCTAAACTTCAAAGGTTGAAGGCATGTCTGTTGGCTCTAGACCTCCCCGTGCCCCCTGATTTTGTATGCAGAGTTACTTTACATCAGGATGTGTCAGCAGAAGAGCACTGAACACGAGTTCCACAAAGGGATTTAGGCACTAGTGAGATTCTCAAAGCCCTCTTTCTGCTGCTGCCTAACCATACCTAATTCCCTTGGTGCCCGAGTTCCAGCTGGTAAAGTCCCCAAAGTCCTGCTGCTGGGCATGCACAAAACTATTTAAGTCCTAATGCCACCACGCTGCTCAGCTACTTAGCCCAGGTAGGATTCTCAAGATGCGGGGTGGGGGTGGGGGTGAAGTGTCCCCCAGAATACCCAATGAAAACAAAAAAGTATAATAAAACTGAACACACATTACAGTAAAATATTAAGAGCCAAACAAGAGTTAAATATTAACACAATTTCTTTATTTAAAAAAATGCAATCACTGCACATGTAGTGTCCATTTTCCCAGTAATCATTTTACAGTGCTCTGATAATGTATTAAATATTTTGTTATAAGTTTGAAAATGCAAGACAAATGCCTTGCTAAGTCAACTTAAAATTGTTCCTATTTACTGTACATTATGGAATTGGGCATTCTCCATAAGGGCTAACAGTTGATCCAGTTCAAAGAAAAGCATACCCACTTATGTATTCATGGGTGGAGATGCAGGTGGTTTTGGAGGAAATTAGCAGGAAGATCAGAAAATTTCGATGCACAACTGACTGGAGGTTCTGTGTTTTGTTTTTAATGATGACCCGCCCGCCCCCCTCAACACCTCTCCCTGCAGATAGATTTCATTTAAATTGGTAGTTCTGGGTAAACAGTAAAAACCTTAACATCTATTTGTAGCACTGAAAAAACGTTACTATTAACATAATGTAAGTCTAGGGACCTGTGATCTAATTAAAATATCTAGGACATCAGAGTTTCAATATCTAAAAGATTAGGAGAGTAAGTTTTTCATATGTAGCCTACGAAGAACCTCACACTGAAGTGTATTTAAGAGTTTATTTAAGCATTTGTCTTCCATTTTTCATGGCAAATAGAGCTAGTTGGAAATTTTTTGGCAGAACCCTTTTCCGTCAGATAATGTCATTCTGACTGCACCAAATTTTGCAAAATCATATTGACTGAGGAAAATTTGTTTCAAAGTGTTTTCTCCCAGTATTTGAAGTGTCAAAACATCCCATTTCATAATTCTCAGAATTAAAAGTTTTGATTTTCCATTTAGAAATCTAATATTTTATGTTTAAAAAATTAAAAAAACCTAAAGAGTCAGAATTGAAATGGAGCATTTCAACTGGCCCAAAACCAAATTTTCAGACTTTCATTTTAAGACAAAATTTTGAAGTTTTGGCTTTTCAGCCCAGCTCAGGATGAAAAAAAATTAAAAACTCAAGACTTTCACAGGACAGAAAAACCTCTTTCCCAACCAACTCTAATTACAAGGAAGTGCTCTTGAAAATGGGAATTCTCTTGTGGAAACCACATCTGCACCTGTGGCTTATTTCTCATTTCACTATTGTGAATATCAGCAGGCAAATTTCCAGATAATAGTAAATTTGAGGAATGGGCTATGTAGTGTAAAATCATTTTAAACACTGCTCTCTGTCTGCAACATAGGTCTCACTTAAGATCTGATGCTAAAAAAACCCATACTTCCCACACACGATTGCAATGTTTAAATCAGTTAACCCTTTACTTGGAGCCAGATTTCAGCATGCTGTTGATTCAAGGTGCTTTGTCAAGTTGCCAAATACAGAATGGGCTCCTTCATTTCCCTGTCTAGCAAACAAAGGCATAACAAGTCCAGCAGCTGGAAATGTAGGCTAGACAAATTCAGATTGAATCTGATTTCAAAGGTTTTAACAGTGAGGGGAAATCAACACTGGAGAGTGATGTGGTGGATTTTCCATTACTTGAAGTCTTTAAATCACCTTAGTAAAGGATGCACTCTAGCTCAGTTCAGAAATTATAGTGTTAAAACAGGAATTAGTGGGTGAAATTCTATATCCTGTGCTATACAGGACATCAGAATGGTTCACAGTAATTCCTTCTGGACTGATCTATTATTCAAGATCTAAATCTATGTTTCTTATCAGATGGTACAAATAATATCATTTTACAGGGAACAGCAATAGTTGAAGTGCATTGCATCCAGCCAAACCAGGATTACAACAGCTAATCCAAAAAGTATGTTCCACTACAGATTGTTTTAAAAAGACCAGAAAGCATGTAGCTTGTTTGCAAGAATATCCGTCAAGTCATTTCACTGTCACCAAAAGGTAAGGGTCCCAAAGAAGCCAGTAGAGGGTTGCAGTGTTTTTGGTATGTGTGCCAGTCACTGAAGCATAAGCCATGTCAAAATACTGCAACTCCCATTTGAAGGGGGGGGGAGGGGGACGGACAAAACCAAACCATTATTGTATTCACACAGGATTTTCAAAACAGGGCTAAAAAGGTAAAATATCCATTTCAAACAGACATTTGACACTGTTCAGGATCGCAATTCATCAACATTTTTAAGAATGAGCCTAACTTCAAGCACAGCTACTCCCATTTTCTCACACTTAGTGTATTTATAGTGTAGTTATTCTGCTATATTCAAGCGGTTAGTATTTCAGTTCTGACAGGTAGTTGAACGGCAGGGATTGAAAGGAAAATATGATACTATTTAAAGACCTCCAAAACTGTAAGGAAAAAAGTACCAAAATAAGTGTGCTGCAGAGCTCCAGGCCCAAAGAACTATCTATTAAGAGCTTCAAGAGGCCCTGGGGAGAAAAATCCTTTCACATGATGGGGCTCATTTGTGAAGTCATGTGGTAAAGTTAAGTTCCCCAGTACTGTTGTTCAACAGCAAAGTACATACTTACATCTTGTCTACACTGGCAAGTTTCTGCACAGTAAAGCAGCTTTCTGCAGTGTAGCCCCCGAGGTGTACACACTGCCAAGCCACTTAGTGCGCAGAAACGGTGCAGTTGCAGCACTTTAAAGAAAACCCACCCCAACGAGAGGCATACAGCTTTCTGCGCCAGGGTACAGCGCCACAGTACCAGTGTAGGCACCCTGGTCAATTACAGCACTGCGATTGGCCTCCAGGAGGTGTCCCACAATGCCTGTTCTCACCTCTCTGGTCATTGATCTGAACTCTACTGCCCTGCCCTCAGGTGACCAACTGTTAACCCCACCCTTAAATTCCTTTGGAATTTTGAAAGTCCCCTTTCTGTTTGCTCGCTGACACATACAGTGGTCTCAGCGCAACTTCCCAGGTGGCCATGCCTGCTCCATGCACCAGGCGATCCCCTGCTTGGAGCAATGCTGAGCTGCTGGACCTTATCAGCATTTGGGGAGAGGAGACTGTCCAGTCTCAGCTGCGCTCCAGCCATAGGAATTATGATACCTATGGACAGATTTCACAATGCATGACAGAAAGGGGCCATGATCGGGACACACTGCAGTGCAGGGTCAAAGTGAAGGAGCTGCGGCACAGGAGGCAAACCGCTGCTCCCGTGCTGCGCCCACAAGCTGCCGGTTCTACGAAGAGCCGGACGCGATACTCTGTGGCAACCCCACCTCCACCACGAAGGCCACCGTGGATACTTCGTTGGCTCATGTGCCAGTCGAGGGTAGACCGAGCCAGGAGGAGGAAATTTTGGATGAGGATGTGTAAGGGGAGAGAAACCTTGGGGCAGAGGACAACTTGGAGATCAAAGATGCATGCAGCCAGGAGCGCTTCTCTATGCCGGAGGAGGCTATCCAGTCACAGCTGTCGGATCTTGGCGAAGCGCAAACAGGAGAGGGGGCCCTTGGTAAGTGGCTTTCATTTTGGAAATCACTGAAGCAAGTTGTTGGGGGCAGGAGAGTTGCAGAAAGCAGGCTTGTGCCTGTATGATGCATGTACCACCACATGCCTAGTCTGAGTGGCGGAACAGGGTGTTGATTGCCTCAGATCTCCAGGAAACTCTCATGGAGATACTGGGGAATTTGCTGCCTCAGGTTCTTTGGCAGAGCTGCTTTGTTTCTTGCCCCATTAAGGGTAATTTTCCCATGCCACTCTGCCGTCACTGGTGGGAGGTGGGAACCACTGCTGAACACAGGCAAGCTGCATAGGTGCCAGGGTGGAAGCCACAGGCTTGGAGAAGACCCTCCCTTGATTCCGTGCTCACCCTCAGCAGCGAGATATCTTCCATAATGAACACAGCCTATGGAAAATGTGGGGACAAGAATATTATAAGCCTCCCCCGCCCCCAAAGCTGGCTCTCCCCAAGAGCCACATGCCCAGTGTACAGTATGGTCCTGGAACATGGATTCCCCCTGGCTCTGTGGTTACTCACCATTTTGGGGATCTTGTGGCTCGTGCGCGCTTGCCTGGGGTCAGCCAGTTAGTGACAGGTTTGTGAGCACTAGCTGTGTTTTAAATCCGTGGTCTGTGTGTTGCAAACAATACCGCTTCTGTAAAATGTTGCATTTTGGCTTCACAGATATGACCTTGGGAGCCTCCCTCTTTGTTATTGCACGCTGAATGGCTGCGCAGAATTAGAAAGTGACCATGAAGAACTAAAGAGGACTTTCTGTATGAGGTCATGATGCACTCCATGGCCAAAAAACAAAAACTGAAGGAGTGGCGGGACAGCGAGAAAAGGGACCGAAAGGAGAACTTGGCACGCCAGAACGAAGCACCTCTTAAACATTATGGAGCACCAAGCGGACATGCTCCAGGTGCTACTAGCATTTGCAAACCAAGCAGCTCTGTGCCTGTCCTCCCCTGCAGATGCGGTCACAAAACTCTTTCCCTCCCAGACACCACTAACACACTCTTACCAACCTCCTGGCTCCAGTCTGTACCCACTGCTTTCCACTTCTGCCCCGTCACAGTCCAGCCCTGCGGACTCCCAGTACTCAAACACCCGTCCCTCTGCAGTTTGGCCCTGCTGAAGTACAGTACCCACTGCACTGTACTCCAAAGGAGAAGGTTGCATACGATACCTGGATATACACAAATCTTTAACCATCCCGGGACCCTCCCTTCCCTCATCCCCCACAGTGCTGATGTGTTTTTTTGTTTGTCTCTCCTCCAGTTGTTTTTTTAATAAAAAAGAATTAAATTTGAAAGCAATCTTTATTCCATTAATTGAAAGCAAAGAGCCCTACAAAGCAACAATTTTCTTACACCTTCATAGGGCATCATCTGCACCAATCACAATCATCTCCTAGCTTTACAAGCACTGCATTCCCGATCATAGAATATCAGGGTTGGAAGGGACCTCAGGAGGTCATCTAGTCCAATCCCCTGCTCCAAGTAGGGCCAATCCCCAACTAAATCATTCCAACCAGGGCTTTGTCAAGCCTGACCTTAAAAACCTCTAAGGAAGGAGATTCCACCACCTTCCTAGGTAATGTATTCCAGTGCTTCATCACCCTCCTAGTGAAAGTTTTTCCTAATATCCAACCTAAACCTCCCCCACTGCAACTTGACACCATTACTCCTTGTTCTGTCATCTGATACCTAGAACATCTGAGAACAGTCTAGATCCAGCCTCTTTGGAACCCCCTTTCAGGTAGTTGAAGGCAGCTATCAAATCCCGCCCCCTCATTCTTCTCTTCTGCAGACTAAACAATCCCAGTTCCCTCAGCCTCTCTTCCTAAGTCATGTGTTCCAGTCCCCTAATCATTTTTGTTGCCCTCCGCTGAACGCTTACCAATTTTTTCACATCCTTCTTGTAGTGTGGGGCCCAAAACTGGACACACTATTCCAGATGAGGCCTCACCAATGCTGAATAGAGGGGAATGATCACGTCCCTCGATCTGCTGGCAATGCCCCTACATATACATCCCAAAATGCCATTGGCCTTCTTGGCAACAAGGGCACACTGTTGACTCATATCCAGCTTCTCGTCCACTGTAACCCCTAGGTCCTTTTCTGCAGAACTGCTGCCTAGCCATTCGGTCCCTAGTCTGTAGCAAGTGCATTGGATTCTTCCGTCCTAAGTGCAGGACTCTGCACTTGTCCTTGTTGAACCTCATCAGATTTCTTTTGGCCCAATGCTCCAATTTGTCTAGGTCCCTCTGTATCCTACCCCTACCCTCCAGCGTCTCTACCTCTCCTCCCAGTTTAGTGTCATCCGCAAACTTGCTGAGGGTGCAATCCACACCATCCTCCAGATCATTAATGAAGATATTGAACAAAACCAGTCCCAGGACCGACCCTAGGGGCACTCCGCTTGATACCGGCTGCCAACTGGACATGGAGCCATTGATCACTACCCGTTGAGCCCGACGATCTAGCCAGCTTTCTATCCACCTTATCGTTCATTCATTCAGCCCAAACTTCTTTAACTTGCTGGCAAGAATACTGTGGGAGACCGTGTCAAAAGCTCTGCTAAAGTCAAGGAATAACACGTCCACTGCTTTCCCCTCATCCACAAAGCCAATTATCTCGTCACAGAAGGCAATTAGACTAGTCAGGCATGACTTGCCCTTGGTGAATCCATGCTGACTGTTCCTGATCACTTTCCTCTCCTCTAAGTGCCTCAGAATTGATTCCTTGAGGACCTGCTCCATGATTTTTCCAGGGACTGAGGTGAGGCTGACTGGCCTGTAGTTCCCCAGTCCTCCTCCTTCCCTTTTTTAAAGATGGGCACTACATTAGCCTTTTTCCAGTCGTCCGGGACCTCCCCTGAGCGCCATGAGTTTTCAAAGATAATGGCCAATGGCTCTGCAATCACATCCGCCAACTCCTTTAACACTCTCGGATGCAGAGCATCCGGCCCCATGGACTTGTGCTCTTCCAGCTTTTCTAAATAGTCCCAAACCACTTCTTTTTCCACAGAGGGCTGGTCACCTCCTCCCTATGCTGTGCTGTTCTGTGCAGTAGTCCGGGAGGTGACCTTGTTCGTGAAGACAGAGGCAAAAAAGCATTGAGTACATTAGCTTTTTCCACATCCTCTGTCACTAGGTTGCCTCCCTCATACAGTAAGGGGCCCACACTTTCCTTGACTTTCTTCTTGTTGCTAACATACCTGAAGAAACCCTTCTTGTTACTCTTAACATCTCTTGCTCGCTGCAACTCCAAGTGTGATTTGGCCTTCCTGATTTCACTCCTGCATGCCTGAGCAATATTTTTGTATTCCTCCCTGGTCATTTGTCCAATCTTCCACTTCTTGTAAGCTTCTTTTTTTGTGTTTAAGATCAGCAAGGATTTCACGGTTAAGCCAGGTTGGTCACCTGCCATATTTACTATTCTTTCTACACATCGGGATGGTTTGTCCCTGTAACTTCAATAAGGATTCTTTAAAATACAGCCAGCTCTCCTGGACTCCTTTCCCCCCTCATATTCTCCTCTCAGGGGACCCTGCCCATCAGTTCCTTGAGGGAGTCAAAGTCTGCTTTTCTGAAGTCCAGGGTCTGTATTCTGCTGCTCTCCTTTCTTCCTTGTGTCAGGATCCTGAACTCGGCCATCTCATGGTCACTGCCTCCCAGGTTCCCATCCACTTTTGCTTCCCTTACTAATTCTTCCCAGTTTGTGAGCAGCAGGTCAAGAAGAGCTCTGCCCCTAGTTGGTTCCTCCAGCACTGGCACCAGAAAACTGTCCCCTACACTTTCCAAAAAACTTCTGGTGCAACAAATATTAGTGGCTTTCAGTTTCAAATTGCTGCCTAAAGGCACCCCTGATCCTTATGGCCCCACGCTGCGCCCCTCTAATAACCATTGTCTCTGGCCATTCAAATTCAGCCTCCAGGCGCCGAGCCTCAGCGATCCAGCCCTGACTGAAGCTTTCACCCTTCCCTTCACAAATATTATGGAGCGTACAGCACATGTCTGTAAGAATAGGAATATTGTCATCGGCCAAGTGCAGCCTCCCATATAGGCAGCGCCAGTGGGCCTTTAAATGGCCAAAAGCACACTCAACGGCCATTCTGCACTTGCTCAGCATGTTATTGAACCGCTCCTTGCTGCTGTCAAGTTGCCCCGTTTATGGTTTCATAAGCCACAGCATTAATGGGTAGACGGGGTCTCCCAGGATCACAAAATGGGCATTTTGATTTCCCATACGGTGCTCTTCTGGTCCGGGAAGAAAGTCCCTGCTTGCAGCTTCCTGAACAGGCCAATGTTCAGAAAAAAGCGTGCATCATGCACCTTTCCAGAACCTACCTGCGTTAATGTCCGTGAAACACCCACGGTCATCCACAAGCTCCTGAAGAACCATAGAGAAATACCCCTTCCGATTAATGTACTCGGTGGCTAGGTGGTCTGGTGCCAGAATTGGAATATGCATGCCATCTATCACCCCTCTGCAGTTAGGGAAGCCCATTTGTGCAAAGCCATCCACAACATCACGCACGTTGCCCAGAGTCATGGTCTTTTGGAGCAGGATGCAATTAATGGCCCTGCACACTTCTGTCAACTTGAGTCCAACGGTCAACTTTCCCACTCCAAATTGGTTAGTGACTGATCAGTAACAGTCTGGCGTAGCCAGCTTCCACAGTGCAATCGCCACATGCTTCTTTAACGGCAGGGCAGCTCTCATTCTCTTGTCCTTGTGCCGCAGGTTGGGGCAAGCTCATCACACAGTCCTATTGCTTTCCTCATCCAAAAGTTCTGCTCGTCATCCGAGATGTGCATAACAATGTGATCCCACAAGTCAGTGCTTGTTTCCCAAGCCCAAAAGCAGTGTTTCACTGTGGTCAGCACCTCCATGAATGCCACAAGCAATCTTGTGTCGTAGCTACTACACGTGGAGAGATCAATGTCACACTCCTCTTGCCTTTGTAGTTTAAGGAATAACTCCACCGCCACTCGTAACATATCGGTCAACAGTGCGGGATTCAGTCCTGCAGACCGAAGAGACAGAGCGCTCAGTACACAAACCACTGAAAGATGGCGCCAAATGCTGATGGAAGCATGGAGATTGCTGGAATGCGAAGCAATGCACCAAGAGGCATTGGGACAGGACCCAGGATGCGCTGCGACCCCCTCCACCTTCCCACTACTTTTAGCAGCAGAAAAGGAAGAGATTCTCTGTGGGAAAGCTAATGAATTAAATATTTTCTGTACATTATCATTTGCTACTTTCTATATAATTTACAGAAAATATTTAATTCATTAGCTTTAATAGGTCCTTTTTACAAATGATTTTAGGTTTTGATCACCATCGCTTTCAAAAGGTGTTCCTTAACAATCCTGCTGCAAAATGGCCACACCACCACATTTTAACAGCAAATGTCACATACCAACCATTATAAGCACAATTGAACCATTATCCCTTAGGGGAAGAACTTCATGTCTACCTTTTTTCCTTTTAAGTCTATGTAATGGTCCCAACATAGAAGTGGCTAACTTACAAATTCTTAGAAAGAACAAAAAATCATAATCAATCCAACGTGTGATCAGTCAATGCTGTGCTGAATTCGTAAACAGTACATGCAAGGATGGATGAGGGGATTGAGCATCCCATTCTACGAGAGCAGACAAGCAAAGAGGAAGGTAGAGACTGAATTTGAGTTTGTGGCCTTTCGATAAAAATTAGCATGGTGCAGGGAAGAATAGGGACTCTCTCATGTCCAGTTATAACTGGACTTCAGCATGCTGTGAATGAGTATCATAGTACAAAAAGTTTTGCTAAGTCTTAGAGCCTCTGATGTGATAAACTGGGTTGAAACACAACCCAGTACGTCACGAGGATATTTTTCCCTTTGGCAATTTGTTTTTGCCAAGATTAAAATATTGTTAAGATCTGATGTACCCAAATACCACACAGGAAATGTGAAAGCTATAAAGCTGAAACATTTGTCTGTATGTCCAGTTTCAGGCAGTAATTCATAGATTTAAATTACACATTCTTCATCACCAGAAAAGCTGACCACCAGGTTGGTATTTAACACACACACACACACACACACACACACTCTATTCCTTTTAAGGAAAAAACACAGTGCTTCTCACCCATTAGCAACAATGAGTTATTACTTTTGCATCCCTACAGTCTAGTTCATCAAGTACTGCTGTTAAGCTTTCACTTCTATCTGCATATTTTCTAACCGCAGTGATGGCATGATGTTCAGAACACAAAGGAATTAACAGATTTTTTAAAATAAAATATTACTGGACAGGTTGCCTAAGATATTAAATTTTAGTAACTAAGCCCTATTGACATTCTTGCTTATATATTTTTAAGTCTGCCTATTATACCTCAGCTTCAGAGAAAGGGAGCAACTCCCACACACAAAACCTTACTTGTCAAATTCATGATAGGTTTCTTTTTATTCTAACTATGAGAACAGAACTGTGCTATCTGATAAAAATGCATTAATATTGTGGAACCACTCATGTTTAATAATCATGACTGATTTTTTTCCCCCCTACTTGAGCATGTCATTATGGCAAGGATATCTCCATTCTTGATGTACTTACAATAGTCTAACAGTTTGCATGTCACAGAAAAACAGATGAAGCAATTAAGTTAGTAAAAGTGCATATTCTATCACAGAAGAAATGCTTCCACTTTTTCAGGAAAATATACCCATCGGTAACAGATTCCAACATAACAAAATAAAGTACTGCACTTCTTATAAAAAGGATCTCAAAGCACTTTATAATGTTAAGACTCCAACACCTCTGTGAAGTTGAAATTACTCCCATTCTACAGACTGGGAAAACTGAGGCAGAGTGATTAAATAATTTACTCAAGGACGCAGGAAGTCTGGGAATAGAAGTAGGGTATCTGAATTCTAGCCTTTGTTATTTATTAACTGCCAACTCGGTACCTGGCTGTTTACAAAAAACTGTTGTGCTCTTTAACTACAAAACCTCTCTAATAATGAGTAATAATTTTAGAGAGGCACCAGAGACAAATTCTTTCCTAAATCTGAATTAACAGTTCCAAGTTACAGTAACATTTAAGCAATTTTACCTTGAGGCTAGCAGAGAGCACAGAACAGATTTCCAACTCTATCTTCGCCGTCCTCTGTGGAGGAAATTTTTCCTACTTGCCTCAAATAAAAACATCTGCTAACATCATGAATTTGGCAAAAAAGGACTCCTTCAAATAATAGTAGGCCCAACCAGTAGGCAACAACACTATTCAGACTTAGTACAAAGGTTAGTATCATGCAAATTAAATTATATTAAGAAAAATAAATCAATGAAAACTAATGAACAACAGATCTACCAATTTTTTTCTTAGCGATAGACATATCACACCAACATAATTTATTAGCTCAGTGGAATCAAGAGAAAAACACACACTTGGCAAACATTGAGATTCAAGTCCTAGAGAAAGCATAGAAATCAATTTCACTGTTTCTGTGAACATATCTCAAGTAGGATATGACAAACGGGGGGGGGGGGTCCAGGGGACAGCACTATTGATCAAATATTGCAAATAAAACAGCAAATGGTTCTAGGTGGTCTCTGCTTCTCACCATGATTTCCACCAGGATTGGGTATAGTAGAGATCTTTTAATTTTTCCACTGGTAGCCTCACTCCTCTGAAGATGGAGAATTGTGTGAAAGAATACCAGTAGAAGTCTACTGTTCCACCTTCCAGAGTAAAAATATAGGATTCTAGGGTCACAGAATATGGCTCTCTCCCTTCCCACACAGATACCTTTCAGAAGCACCTTAGCCAAACATAACTATCAAACAGAAACCTCTCTCTCCAACGGACCAATATTTCATGTCTGTTCATTCCCCAAAGACACACTGCCACCCATGCATTCCCCAAATTGACTCAGTCCTGCTTCCAGCCAATATTAAGAGCACAATTAACCCCGTAAGAGTGGAAGAAGAGAAGAGAGAGTTGAACCCTTCCTTATCTCTACTTAACATTGCTTACTCATGACAATTTTTAAACAAAACACTCCCCACTGCTTTCCATGGGAAAAAAATCCAAAATAGAAGCTGCACAGTAGATTTTCTACCATTCCCACCTCCTCCCTCTTCCCACCCAAAAAAAAAAAAAAAAATCAGTGCTAGTTATATGTTCTGCGACTATTCCACAACATGTACCATGACCCTGCCAGACAACTGCAAGATACTCTAGTTCAATGGTGACTCTTGATATAAAAAGCTTACATAAAAAGAACATGGATCATTAAGCACAGGCAAAAGAATATACAAATTACAAGTGGTTTTCCAGCAAGGGCTGTGGTCAGACAAATTCCACGATCATAATTAACAACCAAGGCTGCAACTAAAACTAGTCCCAGGCACAAGAGAGCCCTGGAACACACCGCCCTTCTCCAGCTCTTTAAAATTAAAACACACACACACCCACCACAATCTGTCCTGCAACATCCCCCCGAAAGGTAGTCTGCAGTTGAAGGCATTTCAAAAAGTAGGAAAAAACCTGTCTGAGAACCCCTGTATAACTTCCCAGTTGTAAATTTTCCCCACCACAATTCTTAAAAATGTACCACACAGTGTGCAGGATAGAATTACTGGGCAGGAGAAACATCAAAAAACAGTCCCTCTTGGTTACTGATTATTCAGAGGGGCATACTCCACCTCATACCTCCTTTCAATAATTCTCATGGAGAGAACTCACTTTCACTCAAGCTTTACTTAGAATAAAACATATAGGAAAGACCTATCATTATATTGTCGTTGTGGCTTCATTGCAATAAGCACAGTATAAAGTAGTTTACAGTTCCAACCGTTCTAGAATGTGCAAAAAAAGACTGAAGGTAAAAAAAAATAAAAAAAATCACAATGAAAGCCATTTTATGAGGGACTTCAACCATTGCTATTATAAATTCTGCACCTAGAAATTGCCACCACACACTGGTGACCAAGATAACCGTTTTTCCATTTAGAATATGAAACTATGGTTACTATATGGTACAGCACTATCTACTGGAAAGTGTTGGCTTTTAAATAGCTGTAGATTAAAGAGCAACAAAGGTGCTGCTTTGCCCACTAAAGAACACAACAGTGAACCTGAAAGCCACACAGTAATTGAGATACAATTAGAGAAATCAGCAGATACTTACAGAAGTGATAACTTTTGCATTGAAGGGGTGTTTTGACTAATATTTTTACCTTAGATACCTGTATTTCCCCAACATTTCAGAGACTTTTTCTAAACTCCTTAGGGAGTCAGAGCAGACTTGTTGTGGAGTCAACAGAAATGTAATAAAAGCAATTTAATATCTTTCCTGTCTGAGCATATTATTTCTGGTCATGCTCAGTACAACTCCTTGTATAACGCTGATTTGTAGGACCATGCCTCAAGTTTCAGTCATTATTTTCTCAAATTTAGAATATTTATTTATAATATATTTATTTACTCCCCACACAATGTCTTTACACAACTGCTTTCAGTTATTTATAGTGTAATATGTATAGTTTTGTATTACCTAACTAAAGTATGTGATTATAGCTAAAGACTTTATACAAAATTTTTAAATTGTACTATTATTGTAATGCTACGGGCATCAATAGTCAAGAACAGTTTCAAATACACACCAAGATTATTCTCCAAGTTTTTAATTTATACCGCGTCCCAAAGGTGCTACCACGAAAGACAAATCTTTCACTTTATAGTAATTGCAGTTTAAGATTTTTCTGAAAGTAGGCAGACTTGCAGGCAGGCAAGCAATCTTAATATATTTTTCAAAATAAAATAATGAGGATCAAGTTTGGTACCGACCCTAAAAACTCCTTTCTGAAGTTGACTTTTTGGGTTAGAAGATCCATTTTGATAGCCTGGCTTAATCCGAATTCAAATCGAGATGTACTCAATGGAAGAAAGTGATCTTTAGTAGGAATTTTTGGAATATTTTATTTATTGGGTCCATAAACATTTTCCAGTGGCTATACATCAAAACTCACTTCTCCAGGCATCGATCCTGCAGTTGATAGTGTCCAGGCAGATCGCTGCATACACATGCAGCCATTTTCATACAGCACTGTGCCCATGTGCTATCTCACTTAGAAGTCTATATGGATAAGGTTAGAATATGCACAGTATTTTTTCCATTAGTGACTTCTTACCATTTGCGGAATTTTTCTTTTTGTATACTGTTCTCATAAGATTGCCTACATTACAATCTAACTGCTTACAGGGTTCTTCTATCTCCAGCTGTCTACACTTTCCTTCCCCAATAACCTTGTCATCACCATTTACTGAATGTCAACACTTCTCAACTGGTGCAAGTAATACCTGACAAATTCATTGTGTATTTCTTTCTTCTGTATTGTTAAGACAAAAATGTTTATAAGTAAAGAATGAGAATATAAGTATGAGATAGGAAGTATGGCAAGAGACCACCCTGTCTTAGCCAGGAGATCTTCAATTATCTGACACACACACACACACACACACACACACAAAGTTATACAAAAAGTGGAAACTAGGTCAAATTACAAAAGATTAATATAAACAAAACACAAGTATTTAGGGATAAAATTAGAAAGGCCAAGGCATCAAATGAGATTAGCAGAAGTGCTAAATGATGTTTTTGTTTCAGTTTTCACCAAAAAGGTTAGTAGCAAATGGACATCTAACATAGTGAATGCCAGTAAAAATGAGGTAGGATCAGAGGCTAAGAACAAATTAAAAATAATTCAGACATGTTAGAGGTCTTGAAGTCACCAGAGCCTGATGAAATACAAATACATAAAGAGCTGATTGAGGAGATATATGAGCCATTAGCAATTATATTCGAAAAGTCATGGAAGAGATTCCAGAAGACTGGAAAAGGGCAAATATAGTGCCAATCTATCAAAAGGTAAATAAGGATAACCTGGAGAATTACTGACCAGTCAGCTGAACTTCAGAAACCAGAAAGACAATGAAGCAAATAATTAAGCAATCAATTTACAAACACTTAGAAGATAATAAGGTGGTAAGAAACAGTCAGCATGGATTTGTCAAGAACAAATCATGTTAAACCAACCTAATACTGTTTGACAGGGTTATGAGTCTTGCAATGGGGGTGGTGGGAGCAAAGAGGTAGATGTGGTATATCGTGACTTTAGTAAGACTTTTGATAACCTCATAACCTTCTCATAAACAAACCAGGGAAATACAAACCTAGATGGAGCTATTATAAGGTGGGTGCATAACTGGTTGGAAAACCGTTTCCAGAAAGTACTTATCAGTGCTCACAATCAAGTGGATCAGTAGGATTCAGTAGGATCAGTTCTGGGTCCAATTCTGTTCAATATCTTCCTCAATGATACATATAATGGCACAGCGAGTACACTTATAAAGTTTGTGGATGATACCAAGCTATGAAGGGATTCAAGTGCTTTGGAGGATAGGATTAAAATTCAAAATGATCTGGACAAACTAGAGAAATGGTCTGAAGAAAATAGGATGAAATTCAATAAGGACAAATGTAAAGTACTCCATTTAGGAAGGAACAATCAGTTGCATACATACAAAATGGGAAACGAGTGCCTAGGAATGAGGGAGTACTGCAGAAAGGAATCTGGGGGTCATAGTGAATCACAAACTAAATTTGAGTCAACACTATAACACTATTGCAAAAAAAGCAAAAAGATTCTGGGATGTATTAGCAGGAGCGTTGTTAGCAAGACAGGAGAAGCAATTCTTCTGCTCTAGTCCGTGCTGATATTGCCTTAACTGGAGTATTGTGTCCTGTTCTTGGTGACACATTTCAGGGAAGATGTTGACAAACTGAAGAAAGTCCAGAGAAGACCAACAAAAATGATTAAAGGTCTAGAAAACATGATCTATTTGGGGAGATTGAAAAAACTGGGTTTGTTTAGTGTGGAGAAGAGAACACAGGGGGGACATGGTAAGTTTTCAAGTACATAAAAGGTTGTCACCCTTAACCTCTGAGGACAGGAAAAGAAGAAATGGGCTTAAATTGCAGCAAGGGTGGTTTAGTCCTGCCATGAGTGCAGCGGACTGGACTAGTTGACCTCCCTTCCAGTCCTATGCTTCTATGATAAATAATGTTTGACTAACACAGAAGAACAAATAAATGTTATTTCGAACATCTTTAGATAGCAAGGAGCAGATTGTTCCCAACTCACTGAAGAAACAAATGGAAAATACATAAGTGATGTACTGATACTTCAATTAAGAACCCCATAAAAAAAAAACCTGATTAAAAATGTAATTTCCCTTCAAGTTGGAACAGTTCATCTAGCATTTGGATGATTTATCTTCTGTTTAATTCACTGATCTATTTAAAGGATAAAGCTTGGCCAGAGTCTAGGGTTTTCATACACTTCTGTACACGTACAGCAGAGGTTCTCAAATTGTGGTCCATAAAGCACATGCTGAAGGTGTGGAGAGAAGGGGCTGTCAGAGGATGTTGCCTCCTTCTATGTTTCTAGCAGCTACATTGCACGAAAGACAGCTGAAGATAATATTACAAGTGTATTGAATGTATGTGCTTGCAAGTGGTGGGATGGTCTGTCCAATCACAAATGAGAGGGGAAGTACTCCAAACTATAGTAGAGTCTGAGAACACGTGTCTTATAGTAAGGATGGTAAGAATGGCAGCAAAACACCAACTTAGCCGAGCCAGACTCAACACAGCTGAAAGTGGGTTATGGTTAAAGTTACAGTGGCTCCTTTTTTATATCAAGCTATTTCACTGATTCAACAGTTTGACTAGAAACTAAAATATTGAATATTTGTGTTGCTAGTCAGAGCAATGGTTATGGATTGGATATGGTTTTAGTCTAAATCAGACCAGATCTTAAAGTTAAGCATTATAGTAAGTTACTAATTAAGAGACCAAACCTGTAAACACTTAACTGTCAGGCATGGTTATTTTTAAGTATGACTAGTCCCCATTGATGTCAAAAGAGTCTATGGGATTACATAAGGTAGTAAATGCTATGTCACAGGAATAAGTGTTTGCAGGCTCAGGCCTGAATATAACTAGATCTAGTATATACACTGACTAAAGATATATTATCTAAAGCTCTGTGTTTTATATTACAAATTAAGCTTGGCTGTGCCATTTCACTTCTGGGTCTAAACTCTGCTTAGAAATCTATTTTAAATGTTTTATCTGCCACTGTACCATGAAGACAAGCCGTTCTGCATAACTAGCTTTTGGAAAAGTTCTGCAACACACATGTCTTCTGATCTGTTTTGTTTTTTGTGCAGAGCAGTTCTGCCACCACTGCTGGCTACATAGAATGAACATGAAAACCTCCTAGTCAAACATTTCTAACCAAAAATATATTTTATAAAGGGACACTCCAGAAGCGCAGGCTACAACTTCCAATTTGACCAACTTCCAAGTTTTTAATCTGTCCTACAGATTCTGAGTAAGAGGTATATATTATCATTCCGCTTCATCTGGGAGAGTTAAAGCACTACATAAGAAACAAAAGTGAAATTCACTAGTCCCCATCATAAGCGTATAAAATCATGAAGGCCCATTTCTACTGCACAAAAGGAAGATGGAAGCCTGAAAGCCCAAAGGAATCTCTCTTAGCCAAATTCTGTAGTGGCTATGTTGTGCAATCTCTGCAGCAGTTCGAAAGGGGTTTGAGAGCAGAGTGATGAGAGGACGTGGTGGCAGGGGATGTAATCAGTGGCTCACGACTAGCAGCTCGCTTGGCCCTCAATTTTACTAGGAGATGAGGAAGATGGGAAGGGAAGGACACAGGTGCCACTATTCATACCCAACGTTTACCATGGTTTGGGGAGGAGGGGTGAATTCCATCCTCACTCCATCCCCAGTCCTCGGGTAAATTCTGCTTACTTGTACTTTGCCAAATTCATGGTAAAAGAAGTGATCAATGAAAGGTTAAGTAAATATTGGTCTACACATTAAAGTTATAACAAAGCCATACACTACATATCCTCAGTAGAGTGGATGGCTCTTCCCAAGCAATTCTGTTACCCTCTTCCTCTCCATATTACTATCTCAATTTAATTTCTTCCACTTCATAGTTAAAATATACCCTTACTTATATTTTTCCTTGTACTGAGTATTTTAAAAGCTTTTTTTTAAAACTCACTTAACTTGCAAAAATATAAACTAAATTATTTGTGATGCAATAACCAACTGGGATGGGGCACCATTGTGCTAAGCACTTCACAAAAATACAAAGACATGGTCCCTACCCCTAAGTACTTAATGCACACACACACATACCCTAACTGTGCAAACATTTATCCATATGCTTAATTTTACAGCTGTGTAAGCTACTATACACAAAAAACATGCTCCTTGTGGTGACTCACCTGTAGCAGTTAAAACTATTTCCACATATAACACTTCATGACCAAACAAGGAATTGAACCAAAAAAAAAGTAAATTTCAAACATAATTAGAAAAAAAAAAAAAGTTAAGAAATCCTAATATTTGCCAAATGAAAATTAAAACTATTCACCACCTTTTTAAGAGATATTAAAAACAGTTACCATAATACAAAATGTTTAAAATCTAACTCTATTTAAATATTACTATACTTACTTGCATGTTCTCCATGATACAATACTTTACTGTCTTCAACATGTTACTGAAAGCAGTAATGGGATCTAATTATTTAGGAGGACAGTATATTTTTCTTAATTCATTGCTCCAAAAAATACCATGTTCTTTTAGCACATCCTAGCTTTTCACCACAAGTGAAATAACTAACAGTAATAGCTTAAGTGTGAAACTTTTATAAAACAGCATAACTAGAACCATCTGAAAGAAAATATCACTTATTTTCTGAATCTTCCAGATGTAACTAATAAAATCTCTGCCAATTCTGTAAAAGAAGATTAACATCTTTTACATCTAAAATTCTGAAACACTGTCTTGCATCCACAGAGTTATTTTTAAGAAAACAGTTCAACATGACCCACTACTTCTAAAAGTTACATTTATTCACTTATGTAATGGAGGGTTTAATATAAACAGAATAGCATGAGCTAGGTTCAGTTGCACTTGTAATTCTTATAAGCAGGTTAGTTATGGAAGAACTTCTCCTCTCCCACACAAAAGAAATGCAGAAGTCAGTGTTTTCAGAAACCATGCCTCTCTCCTTTGTACAATACCTAGCACACTTTTTGCGCAAATAACTGCTGTATTGTACTGAACTATAATATTTATAAATATTTATATTATATAAATTTATATTATATAAATAAATAAATAAATTTATAAATAGATTATAAATAAAAATATCAGGACTTAAGTAATTATTGGGGGAAAATGTTATCTGAAGACCAGGGTGATCCTGCCAGGTGCTGAAGGCCCTCAACTCCCAGTGACTTAAGTGAGAATTGGAGGCACTCAGGACCTCCACAAATTGTTCAATATCTTGCAGGATCATGCCCTAAACTTATGAGAGTGGAATACGCGTACATGTCCCACCATGTCCCCAAAGCCATGAACTTATACTTCCCTACACACCCAATATACCAGTTCTGACCATTACCCATATCAACTTTGTCATAACTGTAAATGAGAAAAGAAAGGAAGTAGCTGTTGTAAATCTAGGAAAATACTGTTCCATCTAGGCTGTCACTGTGTGCGGTCTCTCATTAAGCACTGACTTTTTATTATCACCATTTTAATAAATTATTAACCATACTTTATAAGGGAAAGATGAATCACCAAAAATTCAACTAGTTTGCACAAAAATGTAAAAGGAAGACTATGGCAAAAGCCCGATTAGAACAAATCTCTCATAGCTCTCAGAGTTCTAGCTGACTCAGACAGTTTCTCAAATAAACAAACTTACAAGTTCAGATGGACCATTTTTGTGAAATACAATAAGCTAATTTGAAGTGGCAGATGCAGCTGAAGAAATTAGTTCCACAAGAGTAAAGACACATTGGGTTGCTCCAAACTTGTTTTCAGATGCACTTTTTTGCTCAGAGTCCTGTTACATAATCTGTAAAAAATATGCTACAAACAAAAGTGATAATGACAGTTTCCAACTGGTGAAGCCACAGGATGTCTAATTAGGAAGAACAGGATCAAGATTCATTGACTGACTTGGAATATTCTTTTTAATTATTATTACTACTACTACTACTACTACTAAGTGTATCCCATAACTTCACTTTAATATTGGAGTTGTTTAAAAAAAACAAAAACTACACACACAGGCTAGTTTATCATTACTGCTAAGGCAGTATAATAGTTCTTGGAACCCTAAACTAACCCATACTGGAGTATCTTTTATTTCACCACACTCATCTGAATGTGACTCTTAGGAAAAGCATCATACATTACTTTCAGTTCTCTTATTTCAGTTACCATAGTATCCTTCACTTTGGCCTCCCCTTCTCTAGTCTACAGACAACTCTGTACTTTGAGAGTGGAAGGCAGCAATGAGAGAACTCTCTCTTCACCAAGTTCAAGCTCCTGGTCCTAACTTTGGAAGATCTGCACAACCTTTTAATTACAACCCATATCATGCTTTACACTCCACCCGTACTTCTTGATTGATACCACTCTCCCTTGTTTGCTCTCTTGTTCTTTTTCCATGCCCAATTTTACATGCAACAGCCTTTCAAGTTATATTCAACCCTTTCCCTCTCCTTCAAAGAGGAAAAAAAAAATCTTTAAAAACCACCCTGTTCTGCGAAGCTTTCCATCTGCATTGACTGCCCCCTACTTTGTTTTTTTTCCTGTTTTGTAACATACTGTATTGCACCAAATTGTGCCTTCAGTCTGTGATCTCTCATTGGATCAGCACTGTATATCATGTACATCTATAGCACTTCATAAATAATTCTGTCTAATACAAAACGTATCCAAACAAGTTTCACAGCTAAATGGACAGATAACAGTTGCATAATAATATTATGTGAATAAAAACAGTCAGTCATAAGTCTAATAGAAGAGGAAGAAAAGTTGTGACATATACAAGGGGAAAGAAGTTTTTACAAAGGAAATATAAAGATATGGAGAGGCTATTCCAGGTTAAAAAGCTGCACAGAATGCTCACATAGCATCAGCCATAAAACAGAGTAAAGGGAGAGAGAAGAAGCTGCACTAGATAAACAGATGGATCATGGTAGTATGAAGAGGTCCATAAGGTAGGCTGGAGGGTTTTTTTTAAGACATCACATTTTTGAAGTGAATGGGGGTGGAGATGTTCTAAGCATGAGGATTATTTGGCCACTATTTCATACACATATCAGAAGGTAGGCAGCAGCATGTTGCATATGTAACTCTAGAGAGTTTGGATTTGGACACCACAGAGGAAGGAGTTGCAATAATCCAGACAAGGAAAGAATGATATGTGGAAGGATTTCTACATAATTATCTGAAGAGATTTCTACAGGAAATCATATGCAGGTGGTAACAGACCAACAGAAGCAGCAAAATCACCAAGTCTGAATTGAGAGACAGATGAGAGAGAGTTGCAACAGAGAATGCTCTTCCAACCCAAAAGAAGCAGTTTGGTCTTTGACGTCTTTAACTAAAGGTGAGAATGAGCCACAACTTCATTTAGTCATGACAAGGGCCATGAAAAACATGTCAGACTGTGAAATCTGACCTGTGTGCTTTTACCCTATACAGATTTCACAGGGGAGACCAGTGTTTCTCAAACTGGGGGTCCTGACCCAAAAGGGAGTTGTGGGGGGGGGGTGACAAGGTTATTTTAGTACAGTCGTAGTATTGCCACCCTTACTTCTGTGCTGCCTTCAGAGCTGGGCAACTGGAGAGCAGTGGCTGTTGGTTGGGTGCTCATTCTCAAGTCAGCACCCCAGCAGCAGCAGCACAGAATTAAGGGTGTCAATATGATACCATGCCATCCTTACTTCTGGTGGTACTCTACCTTCAGAGTTGGGCTCCCAGCCAGCAGCCACAGCTCTCCAGCTGCCCAGCTCTGAAGGCAGTGCTGCCGCCACCAGCAGCGCAGAAGAGTAGCAGTACCGCACCCCCGCTACAATAATGCAATAACTTTGCAAACCTCTCCCCCCACCCCAAACTCCTTTTGGGGTCAGGATCTCTACAGTTACAACACTGGGAAATTTCAGATTTAAATAGCTGAAACCAAGAAAATTAAGATTTTTGAAATTCTTTGAGCATGAAATTGACCAAAATGGACTGTGAATTTGGTACGGCCCTAGTCATGAGTGTGAATAGAGAGGACTCTAAAGCTACCAACAAATTAAAATGTCAAGATAAGAGTTGTAGATAAAAACAAAGACAAGAGGATGGAGCAAAAACTGATTTTTTGAAAGAGCACAGGACAAAATTTTATTTCATGGAACACCACAGAAGTATCAGAGGGGTGAAGCCAGAGAGAAATAAATCAACCAACTTGGAAGGAACCAGAGTTGCCTACATAGTTATGGAGGCAGTCCAGGAAAAGGGGTGTCCAAAGCATAGAAGGTTTCTTCAAGTGCAGGGAGAATGGTCATCAGAGAAGAACCATTTCAGGGAGTCATGAAGTTATCAAAGGGAAAGGAATTGCTGATAATGGCAATAGCGTATGACAAAAAGGTGTCTTCTACGTGCCTACTTCATATTAGACTTTCACTTCATGTAAACTTAAAATGATCTTCAATTAAGGATTACAGCAAAAGCCTGTCTTTTCATCTAAAGCCAGTATATGAGTGGGAATTTTTAAAAACTATCACCGGGGCAGCTATCGATCAAAATAATTAAACAAAAGGCATGCATGAACTGGTTCACAATTTTTGTGGTGTGTTTAATTTAAATTTGTCTAGTTGTAGAAACAGAGCAGAGTCTAACTGGTACAGGGAAACTTGTCTTCATAAGAATCCCACCTCAACTGGAACCATTAAAAATAAGACAGAATGTGTTAGGTTTTTGCGACTTGGCAGCCAGAAAATTAATATAGTTCATTCTATACATATTATATAGATCAGTGGTCTCCAAACTGTCAGGCACGACCACCTTGGGGGTCATATAGGAATGTTTGGGATGGGGAGGGAGCATGGCAGGGCCTAGGCCAGCCCCAACAGGGGTCAGAGAGGGAGTCCCACCCAGTCCCACGCTCCGCTCCGGCCCCAGCCCTGCCCCCAGTCCAGTTTGGACCCCAGCTGCAGACCTGCTCTTGTACCCAGCCGCAGCTCCTGCCCCTGGCTCCTGACAGGAGGTGGGTGGGGGGGAGGATTAGGTTCCATTACGGGTAAGGGGCGGGTGCAACAGAAAAAGTTTGGGGACCATTGGTATAGATATATGCTCACTCCAGTCAAAATCTATTGCAGTCATAGCAAGTAAAAGATTACTGTTTATGTTTATCACATACAATCCTAGCAATGACACTCAATATTTTATGCCCACTCCTTTACTTGCAACTTGTTTCATCTGAAGAAAATATCAAGCCTAAAAAAAAACTTAAAACCATTCTATATGAAAACAACCTATAAGCAAGTTAGCATAGGACATTTTCAAGTGTTCACTCTCTAAAAATATTTCTAGCATAATTAAAAGTTCTGCAGATTCCTAAATCTTATTCCAGTGATTCATTTATAGCACCACGGTCACTCTGAAATCTAGTCAATTAAAAACACCCCACAAAAACAGTTTCAGGTGCTACTCGCTCACCTGCCAATTTTGTGGTTCCACAATATCCCTGCAAACTCTCCCTCTCCCCTGTTGCTATGTGCAAGGCCCACAAACAGGGGAAACTGACATGGGCCCCAATCCTGCAGACACATAAAGCTGAGTAATGCAATAAGTTTAGTACTACACAGGTGCATAGCTATTTGCCAGAATAGGCATTTATTAGATTACAGAGAGGAAAGAGGAAACTGACTATACACAAAGTGCTGTCAAAGGTACAAAGTGAAAAAGAGAACCACACAAAAAAATTTTTTTGCCTGTATGGCATCTCTAATCTTAACTGTTGCTTAAAACAATAGTTAATTTAAAAAGTCAGAAGTGTGATATTTGGGTTAAAGGTGACCCTTTAAGGAAGGCTAACCAAGATTTTCACTTTCTTCTATTGTTAGTACTTCAGGTAGGCAAAACAAAAACAAAAAAACAACCACCACACAACCAATAAAGGTGCTATATGGTATGAAACACATACCTGTCTTCAGGCAACTGTTCTCAGAAACCAGTGATTAATATGATACAGTATAAGGAGTAAGTTACAGCAAGGTTAATAAGAATCCTTTGCAGTAGGTATACTGTTAACGCTACAATGACAAGATACCTTACAGCAAGTTTCTCTGGTGTTTATATACTGTAAATACCTACTTTAAGAAGATAAAGAAATGTTGTTTTGTGAAGACAAAGGTTTTAGAGTTATGGAAAGAAGAATGCTTTAACAGGAAATATCCTGATGTGTGAAGAGGTTCAAAAAACAAAACAAAACGGTACTTACAAGTTTGCCTTCTAAAGACAAACTCTACAGTTATATGAGCAGATCCTGAAACCCATACCCATACATGTAATTTCACTGAAGTCAATGGATCTAAGCATGCACATATGTAACGGCCATAGGACATCTCAGACATCAAAAAAAAAATCCATCATCTCTTGACCTCTAACCTTAACAGTACAGAGCTTAACAGATCTTGCATTTTAAAATAAGATTTTAGTAAAATGACAGATATAGCCATCCTTATACCTTAAAGCTGCCTTTGAAAGGAAAGCTTGATGGTTTAGGGGATTGATAATAGGATATGGAAACTCTGACTTCGAGGTCCTGGTCACTGACTCAACAGCAGGCCAATAGTAGGATGACCAGATGTCCCGTTTTTTGGGACTTTCTTATATTGGCGTCTATTACCTCCCACCCCCGTCCTGTTTTTTCACAGTTGCTATCTGGTCACCCTAGCCAATAGTAATAAAAAACTGTTACCATTTGACACAGTTTAGCCAGGCTGTTGGGTAAGTTCAATTCCTACATGACATATCTATTTCATATGTAAACCACCACCACAATTAGCATACTACAGGCAAATAAGGAACTGGTAGAGCGAACAAATCTTTCAAGGTCACAGCTGGTTGAGATACACTGCCGAGGCAGTGAACTGAAGTAAACATTGCGGTTATCTATGTATTCTGTGGATAAGTAGGACATCAATCCCCATGGCTGAGAAACTATTCATTTCACAAATGCTAAATTCAATTTAATTACACAATATACTTGGAAGATTTGCAAGTCATCGCATTTTAGACCAACATAGAACTTGTTTTGGATTACACAGTCCACTTTAAGATGTCAAACAAACAAACAATCATTTTGCATGTGTTAGGAAAATGAAGTGATATTTTGAATTAAAGTACAAATATAATTGGTTCACAAATAACCATGTCATTTGAGGAGATCAATCACAGCAAATTTCTGAGGACAGTGAACTAGCTTTAAAAAAAAATTCTTTTGTAAATACACCAAATGATAATCATTTCTTCAACTTCTAATATTTGTAAAAGCTCAGCAAATAGATAACTGCTTTTAAATATTGGTTGTTTTCGGTGAAAAAAGAAGCCAGCTTTACTTAGCACTTATGGTCCAAACTTATTTTTTTTTGTTTCAAATAGTTTCATGCAGAAATAGGTTCATGAATATCTGGTTCTATGTAATCAGACAGTCACATTCCCCCTTCACTTCACCAATGAATGAAGCAGTGTGTGAACATTAACATCTGTATTTCTATAGTCATCTGTAAGATGAAGAAAAACAAAATAAGGGAGACAGTACTACTGTTCACCAAAATACAGGAGATCTCTCTAGCTGGCATATTAAAAAATTACTCACATTTCTTCTTAGGATTTATTCATCACTTTCACATAGTGCCAGCAAATTTTATCTGTGTGCCACCAATATCAAAGAGATTTTTTTCCTCCCCCCAAAAATACATTCACGTCAGTGTTAGAGTAAGAGACAAGATGGGTGAGGTAATATATTTTATTATACAAAATTTCTGTTGGTGAGAGACACAAGCTTCTGAGCTCATCTTCGGGTCTGGGAGTTTCCAGAAGAGCTCTGTGTAAGCTCGAAAGTTAGTTTCTCTCATGGGAGATTTTGTCCAATAAAAGATCTCACTCACCTTGACTCTCTAATATCCGGAGACCGACATAGCTACAACTACATGTCACAGTGTTAAAATACGTCATTTATTTCAGTTTTCAAAGTACCATTGACTAAAGAGTTAATTTGAGACATCAAGGGGTAATTCCAACATTAGACAATAAACTGAATAGCACCAATTCAGAGTCACACTAGAGATTTGAAGCTAAGGTGGAAAACAAACACTAACATTCCCTACAGGACTAAACTGGTCATAGGAATGCCCCACACTGCCTACAAAACATTAACATTTTTGTATGTAATCTTGGAGTGTTTTGGGTCTCTCTAAAAAAGGCAAAAATGCAAATGGGACCCATGTATATAAAGAAGTTTATAACTAAACTCTAAGGATATTGTTGCTCCTTTTTTTTTTATTGTTGACAAAGCCACGGTTTAAATTAAGTCTCATAATTATGAAGTAATGTATGTGTATAGATCTTGGTACAAATAAAGCAGTACCCTTTTGTTGTAATTCCACAGCCCTCATATTCAGATTTTTATTTTGCTCTGAAATGTGTTTCGTGAATGCAAATATAAAACAGTATTGAAGCCCAAAAGTGGCTAGTTTATCCCTTGAAAATTCAAGTAGATGTTACGGAATGTGCAGCCTAGAAGACAAAGTATATGTAGAACATTTCTAAGATATTAAGATAAAATTCTGTTGGGAGTGGATTTTTATTTTAAAATTTCTATTTTCCATTCTCTCAGCATTCAGTTAATCAGAATATTTAATATTTAATAGTTTTCATGCAAATATATTCTTCATTTAACAAAAAATACTTAAAACAATTTTAGTGAAGGAAAATTATATTGTATTATGAAATTTTGCATAAGGATGGTTTGTGTCTAAAAGCTTATTATGATAACAGATTGTCAACTTTAAGAAGTTAGATTTGTCAATATAATAGTTGAAATATTATGAATTAAATCAAATAGGCTCTGTAGGTAGAGCATTTTAGATCTATAGTTCATCATTTTTCCTGTGTTATGTTTTAATTAACATGAAATTGATTCTTATCACTTTTTAAAAGGAAAATATTACCATGTTTCACATGTGGTGGAAAGAGATTAAGCCATATAAGCTGCTGTAACAAAGACAGCAAGATTTGGCAGATAGAATATAGGACATGAAGTCAGAAATATGGACTATTCCCAGTTACTTCCACATACTTCCTGCATGTCTGTGCAAGTCACCTACCTTCTTTGTACCTTGGTTTCCTGATACGTAAAATCCAGATAACACCTACCTCACAGTGGTATTGCAAGGCTTAGCTCATGTTTAAACAATCCATTTTTAAGTATAGGGTTATAAGTAATAGCCAACATAGATTTGTCAAGAACAATTCATACCAAACCAACCTAATTTCCTTCTTTGAAAGGGTTACTGGCCTACTGGATAGGAGAGAAGTTATAGATGTGATGTACCTTAATTTAATAAGGCTTTTGGCAGTCCCACATGACCTTTTCTTAAGAAAATTAGGGAAATGTGATCTTGATGAAATTACTGTAACATGGGTACCACAGTTCAGGGCAACTGCACCTCTACTACCCCTCTGTGGTCCAATTGAAGGCATTCACTCTAGACTCCAGGGTCCTCAGCCATCATCTGTCTTGGGTAGAGAACCTCAACTCCCTTCCATCTTACCCGGGTTTTTCCAGGCTGCACAGTACCCAGCATACACTGTGAATTCCCCAGCAAGTCAGACTGCCTCAACAGGCCTGTTTTGCCTTTTCCACAAAGGCTTTAAACAGCATTATTGCCCACAAGTATGAGTTATCACACAGCTTTTCATAATCAAGCATATTTATTCTTAAGGTGAAAACATTACAGTGAAACCATATTAAAAACAATACAACAACCTACACCCATGCAACTAGGCATACGAGTGATCACCCCCCTCCCAACTCCAACAAGGGCTCTGGCAAGTGATCCATCCTTCAAACCCCATCAAGAGTGTTCCCCGCCCCCGTGGTCACAAGTTGGTAACAGCTGTTACCAACGAACAAGGACACATAAGAATCTGAGAATCACTCCTTTATAGAGTTTGGGTCTTTGATCTGCAGATACATTAATAGGTAATCAGCCAATGGTCCCCTCCTCAGGGTAAAATTTAAAGGTTGGGTCTTTGCATAACTGAAGGAGGTAATTTGTATCCCCCCCCCCCACCCAAACACACGTATTTCCTAGGAACTCCACTTAACTTTTTCTGGTACATTATTTAAAATAGTCCTTTGACGTTCATAACACTTCCCCAGGTTTACATTGGCCATGTCACCTCCCCAGAAAAGTTACATAAGACCCCACAATAATACATAAAGTTTGCATTTTTAATACAATGGACTCCAAAGATACTTAAATTTATTTCAGTAGTTTGTCCAGGATATTGCATGCATGGCCATATCTGTCACAGTGGGTGCAAAACTGGTGGAAAGATCATATTCAAATAGTAGTTCTTGATAGTTCACTGTCAAACTGAGAGTGATGTATCTAGTGGGGTCCTATAGGGTGTCTATCCTTCTATGGTACTACTCAATATTTTCATTGAAGACTTGGATAATGGAGTGGAGAATATGCTTATAAAATATGCATTTGATACCAAACTCAGAAGGATTTCCACCACTTTAGAGGACAGGATTAGAATTCAAAATGACCTTGGAAAATGGGAGAATTTGTCTGAAATCAGTGAGATAAATTTAATAAAGATAAATGAAAAGTACTATACTTAGAAAGAAAAAACCAAATGCACAAATACAAAATGAAGAATAACTGGATAGGCAGTAATACTACTGAAAAATATCCAGCAGTTAGAGTGGATCACAAATTGAATACGAGTCAACAAACTGATGCAATTGAGAAAAAGGCTAGCCTGCTGGGATGTATTAACAGGAATGTCATATGCAAGACATTGGAGGAAATTGTCCGGCTCTGTTTAGCATGTGAGAGGCCTCAGCTGGAGTACTGTGTCCAGTTCTGCGTGCCACACTTTCAGAAATATGTGTACAAATTGGAAAGTCCACAGGAAAGCAACAAAAATGATAAAAGGTTTTTAAAAAACTGACCTGTGAGAACAGGATTAAAAATTGGACAAGTTTAGTCTCGAAAAAGGCTGAGGGAGGACCTAATAATAATCTTCAGAGAGGATAAGGGATGTTATAAAGAGGACTGTGATCAATTTTTCCTTCATGTCCACTGAAGGCAAGACAAGAAGTAATCTGCTTAAACCACAGCCAAGGAGATTTGGGTTACATATTAGGAAAAACTTTCTAACTATAAGGATAGTTAACACTGGAATAGGCATCCAAGGCAAGTTGTGGAATACCCATCACTGGAGGTTTTGAAGAACAAGTTAGAAAAATGCCTGTCAGGAATTGTCTAGATAAACTTGATCTTGCCTCAGGAGCAGGGGGCTGGACTAGATGACCTCTTGAGGTCCCTTACAACCACACATTTCCATGATTCTCTGCTTGCTCATAAAGCACCTTGAAATCCTCAGATGGAAGGTGTTATTAGAAATGAAAGACATTGTTATTTTTAAATGGTGAAATGAGAGGATGAGCTGGCCTATCTTCCCAGCATAAACTTCTCCCAAGGTGTCCTTTTATTTCTTTACTTTGGGGGAGGGGGGGAGAGGGCCTAAGATATAACCCTGGGAAACTTGTATAGCTAATATAAAAAAAATGGGGGGGGGAGGAGCTTTTTGGCCCAATTGGGTAAATGAATTTCCGGCGATGACAGTCCTTCATGAAGGACGCTCTGCTTCTAGATCTCCAGTATTCAATACAGTAACTGTTCAGAAAAGTTTCACAGATAATCCCAACTACCATGGCAGAGGGTGAGAAAAAAGTGGTCTCTGAGATAGCCAGAACCCATGTCATAGTGTTTGAGCAACAACTTCAATTCCACCAAGAAAAACTGACAGATACTGAAGTCTGAGAGCAGTGTGTAATACGCTTCAGAGAGAAGCACTGGCACTGAAGTATCTGAACCATTTTCAAGGGTATCCCTATGTAGACAGCATCTCAACTAAATTTTTTTTTTAAACAGAGTTCAACTGTTCTTTATCTGACTAGACTCTTTTGTAGATGGCAATTTTTTTTTTATTTTACTTTGTACTTGAAGCTTTGATTCTCCTCCCACTCACTCTACTCCATGCATTAACAGAAATAGCCACTGCTACTGTCATACCACACGAGTGCTACAGATAAATACACCATTGCTCCAGTGGTAGAATCTGACATGCTAGCTCAAAAATCTAAAATGCTCTCTCATGCAGCAGTGTATGTTCAGTAAGTTATATAGTCAATGTAGTGAACAGACGCAGTAGTAGTGACTTTGCTAACCATCAAGATTTATGAAAATGAGTACTCCTTGATGACTTACTGTTAGGATTATACAGCATCACAGTACATATTTTTTAGTATTTACATAATAAGATATAAAAAGAAAAGGAGTACTTGTGGCACCTTAGAGACTAACAAATTTATTTGAGCATAATGCATCCGATGAAGTGAGCTGTAGCTCATGAAAGCTTATGCTCAAATAAATTTGTTAGTCTCTAAGGTGCCACAAGCCCTCCTTTTCTTTTTGCGAATATAGACTAACACGGCTGCTACTCTGAAACCTGTCATAATAAGATATGAAAGTGTATTTTCTTCTGAGTTACAAGGAAATATAGTCATTCTAGTTTAAAACTAACTACTAAAATAACATTTTAAATGTATCAAAACACATTTTCAATATTTCAATTAAGCTGAAGATGAAAAATATATGATTCTTGTACAATATTATATGCAATACTAACAGCATTATAAGACTAACTGTTCTTACAGTAAGGTCAAACAAAAGTGATCTGAAAAATTTCCTGTTCGAGACAACAATGTTCTAAAAACCTTGAAGAATTAATACTTCGGGATTATTTTTAAAAATGTTACACAATCAGAAAAGATTCCCTCACAGAACAACTTGCCAAGAGCGCAGGTGACGAGTTTCTATTCATTGCCAAAATGAGTGAAATGCAAAAATAAATTTTTTTTGATTTTTTAAACGTTCAACTTAAAGTAATATAAAGGTATTAGAAATGTAAGCTACTACACCCTAAAATATTTTCCCAGAGGGTTTTAAACAAAAACAGATTCCATATAAAGTCTTCCATCCCATCTTTAAAATTCTCCTATTTTCATCAATTTAACTTGACCTTTAACATCACTTTAACATGCAATCTGACTATTGATTTTGGAAACTCACAAGGCTACCACCTTCCCTTCCCCCCTCTCATTGTAAGAGTTTCTCTGATTAAAAGTCTCAAATTATTTTAAGCCATAAAGGGGCTAAATTATAACAGCAGAAAAAATGTAAGTTTTTTATAAAATGTACTTGCTTTGACTGGAAGCACAAAGCACCACTGTAACAGACATTCAAGTTGAAAACTAGACTGCTTTGGTATTCAGGTAATATGTATACTGAAACTTAAAAAAAAATTGCTGTTTATTTTGGTTTTTAGGCAAATCCAAAATGCACTATGGAATGTAAATTCAATCATATTATGTTTAATTATGGAGGAAAAAAATAAATTACAATGTTTCACACAATCAATAAGGAGAAGCAGGATTTACGGACGTGGGCTACTCGAAAATCAAGCACTGTAGCCAAGAGACCATTACTACAATGGGTACAACAGAACACAGTCATTCACTTTCAGCATGAGCTTCAGGTGCTCAGCACATCTTCATTTTTTTATTTTTATATCAGGCCATTATTTGTATTATCCTAGGACCCCAATTCATGAACAAGGACTCCACAGTGCAAAGTGCTGTACAAACACAAAACGAAAACAATTTATTTGAAAATATTGCCCTTAATTACCGCATAACCTGATGGCTTAGGCCTCTCAGTCTCCCTGGAAAGCTTTCACTTGCCAGTACAGAGTAAACACATTGATTTTTTTCTCCAAATCCTATTCTGTATTGTACTGTATTCACTCACAATCTGATCCGTGGCGCAACAAAGCTTTCACTTAAAAAAAAAAAAAAAGATTAAGTTTCGCATCCATAAGGGATAGAAGTTCATATTCCAAATATGAATGTAGACCATGTAGTATTGTCTTTCCGAGTCTACAGAGAACCCTAACGCTCCTGATGTTGCTCATAGCTTTCCCCAAGCAGCAGCTGGAAGAAATTCACTGATTCTTGTCAGTTTCACGACAGCAGTTTCCTGCTACTGCTTGGGAAAGCTACCTGCCGCATCAACGGTAGGCAATGAAGCTATGCAGACAAGAGGAGGATCCAAAACCAGAGGCTGGCGAAGTAGTTAAGCAGCAGCACCACCCACACATCCTCCACACAGAAGCCAAAAATCAGGAATTAAAAAGGTAGCGCAACCCCCTCCCTTCCAGCCTTCAACAGGCTCTGAAGGGCAGGTTAGAAGCGTGAGCCATAAGCGTCCCACTCAGAACATCCCTCTCCTTTGCAGCTGTCCAGGACCGGGGTGGGGGCAAAGGAAATCCATATTTAATTGCACATCCACCAGCCAGAGGCAGATATGAAAGATGGAGGCTTGGAGCAGAGGCAAAGGACAGCCCCACCGCGATCGGGATCCCAGCGCCTTTCCTCTTCCCCGCAGCCGACCCTGGGGAAGGGTTTTCTCCTCGCCTGGGGGAGCGGGGGCTGCGCCTGATGCTCCCCACGCCACTTCTCCGCCCGCATCGCTCCCGGGTCGCCCCCCGCCTAGGAGCAAGTGGCCCCTTTCCCTTGCCGGGGGAAGCCACAAACCCACCCCGAGCGACGGGGCGGAGGGTTTCCGAGGCAGCCGCCAGCACCGACCCGTCCCAGCCGGGGAAGCCCGGGCGGCAGGGACGAGCCCTGAACCCGACAGATCCCTGCGACCGCCGCCCCCCCAACCGGGAGCCCGACACACCCTCGCCCCGGCGCCGCGGGGAAACCCGCCCCAGCCCGCCCCGCAGCGCAGGGGCCGCTCACTGCCCGGGGCGGGGGAGAGCAGCGGCCCCGGCGCTGCCGGGCAGGTGACAGGTGGGGCTGGGGCTCCCCCTGGCCGCGCGGCCCCGGCACTCACCCGGCTCCGGCGGCTGCTGGGCTGCGGCTCCGCCGCTGTTTTCGTTACCCCGAGCAGCGCTCACCACCCCGTTCCGCGGCCAGCCCGCTCCGCTCTCAGCCTAGCCCGCTGCCCGCCCCGCCCCGCCCACGCCTACTGCATTGACACCGGCCCCCTCCAATGGGAGAGAGCGAGCCCGCGGGCAGGCAGCCACGCCCCCACCACGCGGCCAATACGAGCTGGCTATTCCTCCGCGCGGGAGGGGCTGGGGGGCCTCACCCCCTCCCTCCGTCCGCTCTCCTACCTCGACCCCGCCCACCGCGTGGACAAGCTCGGTTGACTCTGCAGTTCCCGAGCAACCAGAGCCGGGGTGCGGGCGGCTGGCTGACAGCTGGAGCCTGGGGCGGGGGGAGGGTCCGAGCCGGAGCGGGAGGGGGCGGAGCAGCGGCGGGGGTCGTGACAGGAAGGAGGCGGCAGCAGCAGCAAGGGGGGCGGGGAGGAGATCCTGGTCGCGGAGGGGGGGAGCAGCTGCTGTCAAATGCATGCGACATGCGGCATCCCTGTGACACAGGCAGGTGGAGGCCAAGGGCGGTGATCTTCGGGGAGGCAGCGGTGGGTAGGTGTAGGAATGTTCCTAGGGGCTGGCTGGCAGCGGCTCGTGAGGAGGCAGAGCCCGCTCTGGGGGGTGTCTAATTTAGAAGGGGTTTTAATCTCTCCCCGCTCTCTTGAAATCGTTGCGCTGCATTTTTTTGGGGGGGGGGGGCAGGCGAACTATTACACTATTTATTACACTATTACTATTACAATTACACCCACAACACACCGACGCATAGAGCTGCGAGAGTCACTGGTGTGGCGAAAGGCAAGAGGAGAGGCTGGGGCTCAGATGGGGATGAAGGGAGCTGCTTCCTCTCCCTCTGGATTTGCAGGACAGTCTGTGGGTTAAATCCCCTTCTTTTCGTCAGATCAACTGTCAAATGTTTCAAACGGGGAAAAAGCACCCTAAAATACCAGTATTGCCAACCCATTAGCATTCAAAAATCATGTCGTTTTCGAAAAAATCATGAGCTGGCTTAAAAATCATCCGATGAAGTGAGCTGTAGCTCACGAAAGCTTATGCTCAAATAAATGTGTTAGTCTCTAAGGTGCCACAAGTCCTCCTTTTCTTTCTGCAGATACAGACTAACAGAGCTGCTACTGTGAAACCTTTAAAATAATAATACTTCCAGCCCTTTTTACATGTCTTCTGCTGTTTGATCCACCCTTTACAGCTTTTCTCTGCAAACCATTTGAACTAGAAATGTACTCTTAAAAAAACTGAAGCTGAGAAACTGTCAGATTCACATGATTCCAGAAGCAAGGGCTATCAAAAAAAAAAAAAAACCCTACACAATATTACAAGAATAATGGTAAAATTTCAAGGGCTGGCAACATGTACTCTCCTGGAGACACATCATGGAGTATGGCTGTTTGGTAGCTGTTGTTTGGTTTGAGTTTCCTCTCTCATACTGTATCTTGTAATTGTATTTAACTAAATGAGAGATCATTAGTGGAGAGTCATCTTGGGACTGAATTATATTTGCGGATTCAACTTGGCAGATAAAGAGAAATTCATCTGTTTTTTGTGGTGTTGCTTAACAGCAACTTACAAACACTTGCAAAAAGAAAATTACTCAGATACTATAGAGATGAGGACCTTATAATTACCTAGCTAGATGGACCAATCAATAGAAATCTTTCAAGAACAGGGGAATCCCCTATCCAACAGCATTAGCCACTGTTCAACTCTAGATATAACCCTCATCATACACAGTCCTCCACCCTGAAACATACAATGTATTGCAGTATCAGAAATAGATCACATTATCTATGGGCATAAACATAATCTGAACTGAAATTCAAGCAAAAACATGAAACTAGTTCCCAGAGCGTTGTACACATGCTGCAGCATTTGCTACTCTGAACTCTACTGGTGTATATTCATAAACCCTTATTATCTCAATGTCTCTACGGATTCCAGGATACAGGATGCTTCTGCCACCACTGAAAATGGTGATAAATAGATGTGATGTACATTAATTCTTAAAAGAAGTAAATGAGTTTACTGTGACATATGCTAATAATTAAAACAAATATTCTGTCTTACTGTGTTTCATTTTTTCTTTAATACCAGGCCTAATTATAAGTGCAGTAGCACAGTCACTGTGAATTCTTGTAAATAGTCATGGAGTGTCATACACTGCTGAGCCAAAAACAGAGTGGAGAACTGTCTGTTGTTGTTGGGGTTAGTATCTACATAATAATAATTTCTATTTTTAGGATCAGATACTTCTCAAAGGGAAGTGAATTTTCAGGTTTATGGGTAAAGATCAAGTATGATTACAGCAAACATTTCCAACCTTAACCCTGATCTTGCAATGAACTCTGCCCAGGTACACCTTTGTGTCTTAGGGAGACCTTTGCAGGCAGGTGCAGTACTTTGCACCAAACTGATTCAGGATCAGGGCCCTGGCTTGTTTTGGATTGGTGTATATATATATATATATCAGGGCTGTCAAGCAATTAAAAAAATTAATCACGTGATTATTCACACTGTTAATAACAGACTAACATTTATTTAAATATTTTTGGATGTTTTCTACATTTTCAAATATATTGGTTTCAATTACAACATAGAACACAAAGTGTACAGTGCTCACTTTATATTTATTTTTAATTTCAAGTATTTGCACTGTAAAAAAACAAAAGAAATAGTATTTTTCAATTCATCTAATACAAGTACTGTAGTGCAATCTCTTTATCATGAAAGTTGAATTTACAAATGTAGAATTATGTAAAAAAAAAACAACCCTGCATTCAAACATAAAACAAGGTAAAATTTTAGAGCCTACAAGTCCACTCAGTCCTACTTCTTGTTCAGCCAACCGCTAAGACAAACAAGTTTGTTTACATTTGCCGGAGATAACACTGCCTGCTTCTTGTTTACAATGTCACCTGAAAGTGAGATCAGGCGTTCGCATGGCACTGTTGTACCTGGCATCACAAGATATTTATTTGCCAGATGCGCTAAAGATTCATATGTCCTTTATGGTTCAACCACTATTCCATGGGACATGTGTCCGTGCTGATGACAGATTCTGCTCGATTACAATCCAAAGCAGTGCGGATTGACACAGGTTCATTTTCATTATCCAAGTCAGATGCCACCAGCAAAAGGTTGATTTTCTTTGTTGGTGGTTCAGTTCTGTAGTTTACTCATTGGAGTGTTGCTCTTTTAAGACTTCTGAAAGCATGCTCCACACCTCATCCCTCTCAGATTTTGGAAGGCACTTCAGATTCTTAAACCTTGGGTAGAGTTCCGTAGCTATCTTTAGAAATCTCACATTGGTATCTTCTTTGCGCTTTGTCAAATCTGCAGTGAAAGTGTTCTTAAAATGAACAACGTGTGCTGGGTCATCATCCAAGAATGCTATAACATGAAATATATGAGAATGCAGGTAAAACAGCAGGGGACATATAATTCTCCCCCAAGGAGTTCAGTCACAAATTTAATTAATGCATTATTTTTTTGAATGAGCATCATTAGCGTAGAAGCATGTCCTCTGGAATGGTGGCCGAAGCATGAAGGGGCATATGAATGTTTAGCATATCTGGCAGGTAAATACCTTGCAATGTTGGCTACAAAAGTGCCATGCAAATGCCTGTTCTCACTTTCTGGTGACATTGTAAATAAGAAGAGGGCAGCATTAACTCCTGTAAATGTAAACAAACTTGTTTGTCTTAGCGATTGGCTGAACAAGAAGTAGGACTGAGTGGACTTGTAGGCGCTGAAGTTTTACACTGTTTTGTTTTTGAGTACAATTATGTAACAAAAAAAATCTACATTTGTAAGTTGCACTTTCACAATAAAGAGATTGCACTATAGTACTTGTATGAGGTGAATTGAAAATACTATTTCTTTTATCATTTTACAGTGCACATATTTGTAATGAAAAATAATATACACTTTGATTTTAATTACAACACAGAATACAATATATATGAAAATGTAGAAAAACATCCAAATATTTAATAAATTTCAATTGGTATTCTATTGTTTAAAAGTGCAATTAAAACTGCGATTAATTGCTATTAATTTTTTATTCACAATTAATTTTTTGAGTTAATCACATGATGTGTGTGTGTGTGTATATATATATATATATATATATATATATATATATAAAGTAGAATGTGTGGTACAGAAGATAGAGCACTTTGCTATGAAACTAATATCATTCTGAGTATTGCCTGACTAAGGATTGACAAAGATCAGGCCCATAACACCATATGCCTCAAACCCAACCATACATCATAGGTTTAAGTTTATAATTGGATGGCTTCTAGACTTTCTTCAATATTTTTTCAGAGCATTTCTCCCTCATTCTGTGGTTATACTCTGAAATATGAGTGTATAACAGTTTCACCCTGCAGTTCCATGTTTCCAGATTTTGCACTTGCAGCTTAATTTTGTCAGTGCAGTGTGAGCTAGAAGAGAATCCAACTCACTCACACAGAACAGTAATGGCTTTGCAGTGCTAAGCAGAATAAAATATAGGAAAAACCTGGTTTAGTCAGTAGAATAAGCAGAATACAGACAGGGAGCAGATTGTGTAGAATAAGAAGGTGTCATTTTTAGTCCTTTTTCTTACCATAGCTCCTCTTTAATGACATAACAAGAAGGAATAATGAATTTAGGCCTCCTCAATATTTTTTTCAAGGGAGGAGAAGAAAGATGCAGAATGTCTCACTCCAGAAAGTCTTTGAAAACAGCACAAAACTAGGAGAAAGCTGGCTTTAGGCCCCATGATCTTCAGTTATCCCAATGCCAGACTTGTCCCCAAGTCTATATTAAAGCAGCACAGGGGCTGCTCTGGAAACTGGGGGAATTGCCCAGTCCTATATGTGCCCTGTCCAGTTGGGGCCGGGAGTGCAGAGGAGCCATTATAACAATTCTACCTCTGCTGGGGAATGCTCCACTCGCAGGATCCACCAACTTCGTGCAGTTTTGTGCCACAAAATCAGTGCAAAGTTACCTTGAAAGACTGGAGTTTCTGGCCCACTGGGCCCTTGTCGAGTCATTTATATCTTTGCAAAGTAGGGGCAAAACCACAGGCGTAGTTTGACTTCTATATTTGAGTGGGGTAGCTCCAGTCAGGCCAACGTTGCCACATGTGGGTGAGGGGAGGCAAATTCCGCACCTGCTCGAGGCTTGCAGTTTAGGAGGGCAAACATCCCTCCTCCCACCACCAAACTACGCCCATGGGCAAAACTGATGTAAGCATCAATAGGGAATTCTGAATTAGTAGCATTTTACATCCACTTTCCACGGCTATAAATGACTATATGAGGCACAAGACAGTCATGCCCATTCCATTTTAGAAAATCACCTAAACAGACATGAAATCAATGGGAGTTTAGCCAGCCGTAAACGAAAACTGCAGGAATTGGCACATGATCATGAGCAAATTATTCACCACTCTTTCTTGCTGTGAAACTTCATTTCATGTACAAGAAACAGAATATGAAGAAGTTAATAAATATTGTTTCTTCTTCAGAGCCTTAGGAATAAACAATTCAACAAAAAGGGAGCTTTTATTCTTATTCTCCATGTTCTGACTACTGCCTTAACTGGGCCCAGACCCTTAATTTGGCAAGCACTCTTATAAAAAGCACTCAACATCTTTTTGCATGCCATTGTTAGACTTTTAATGTATCTAGTATTATTTGCAATTAATACTGAGGGCCTGATCCTCAGCTTGTATAAATTTGTATAGCTCCACTGAAGTCCATGAGCTTTTTTAAAAGTTCTGTTCAAAATAGGTATTTTAAAATGCACTATTTGCATATATTCTTGAATTGGATCATTTTATTGTGATGATAGAATTGATCAAAGAATTTTGGCCTCATGTCTCTCAAGGGGGTATTTCCATGCAGATGTCTAGAAACTAGTTAATTCCTCATTATTTGGTGGGTAGGTAAGGGGGAAGGTGTCCCCCACACTTGGCAGAAATGGTAAGGGATTCAGCCCACAGGATCTGCACATTCCTGAGATCTGACTGGATTGAAAGGGATCCAAGAGAGGCCAGGGTTTTCTGCACAGATGTTCCCTACAGCCCACTGACAGACTGCTAAACTCCCAAGCCAGGATGGCACATACTGGTGGGGAAAGGTTTAACAGCATGAAAGAAGAACCTTTGCAAAATAATGCAGAGTCATTCAGCCGTACAGTATTTTCCACTGGTTTGTCCTATGGGACCTGTAGGACAAGGGAAATGAATGTTGCTTTGAAGAGTGACTGTTTTCTGGCCCATCCATGGATCCAGATTTCATGACTCTTTGGAAGGAGGATAGAGGAAGTATCAGCTATGATGCCATAGTGCCAGGCCACACGCACCATTCATGACCTGCCCCATCTCCTCAAGGATGTGTGTATGTTTTGAGTTGCAGAAGCACTGAGGAGCATTTGGGCCTTCATAGTTAGGGTTATTTTGTTCAGTTGTAGTTCTATTGACTCTGACCTCAACCTACCTTTTTTCTTGTAATTTATAATTTTTATTGTAATGTTACAAAGTAATATTTAGGAACTATTATCATACTGAGATCTGATGAGAACTCCCCAGGACTGTAAGTCATAATTTGCATTGTCTCCTGCCAAAGTTGAACTGATTCTTTTTCCAACAGAAATACAGATAGTAATTGGATTGCTCTGTTAGCGCTTCTGAATGCAACACAATATGTTAATTTCACAAAGAAAAGAGTTTGAGGGTTGAAGCTCAAACATTTGTTTCCAGACACTGTTGTAATCTTAAATAATATGACAATTCTAAAAGCTACATTGTGACGCATGGCTAGAAAGGGTTAAACAGCTTGCAGGCTGAATGACCCAAAGCCCACCTTTAAAGTCATGTTAGAAAGATATGCGAATGATCATTAGGGCCATTCAGCTCAATAGGCTAGAACTTTGAAATGCAAACCTGTATTGTTAGAAGTAATACTAATTGTGTGTATTTTAGATGCTACCCGAAAACAGTTCCTGTCGCTATAACTATTGATTCAGAGATCAAAAGGGAATATTATATTTGGATGAATCTTGGGTAAAATAATGTCACTGTATATATGTCTCTTTGAAGTTTGTAATTGAGTAATGGATAAATTGCCCTATGTTAATTTGTGTAATTAATTACTGGTGGTATTTAGAAAGCAAAAGGTTACATCAAAAGCCTATTGTTTAACCAGGACAGTGTGGTCAAGTGGATGCTAGAACACTGTATAAAAAGACCCTTGGGTCCTGATCCTGTTAATCTCAGATCCTCTTCAGCTTCGTTGGGGGAAGTTTGAGTCACAAGACTGAGGTCCCAGTTATGCTGGTACGCCCCGAATATGACATTTGGACATTGGACTATAACCTATGAACTGAATTCTAAAGGAACTCTTTGCAACTACAAAGCTCACCATCTATGCTATGAATCTGAACCTCAGTGATTGAACTCATGTCTGTATGTATATTGATCTTTTAACCATACTCTCTCTCTTTTGTTTTTTAATAAATTTTAGTTTAGTTAATAAGAATTAGCTGTAGCATGTATTTGGGTAAGATCTGAAACATTCATTAACCTGGGAGGTCATGTGTCCGATACTTTGGGATTGGTAGAACCTTTTCTTTTACATCATGAAATAAAATGTTCAGATATCATCATATTTGACTTAGGTACCTGGATGGAGGCCTGAGGCTGGATCACTTTAAGGCAGGGGTTCCCAAACTTGGTTCGCAGCTTGCTCAGGGTAAGCCCCTGGGGCCGCAAGATGCTTTGTTTACCTCTGCGTCTGCAGGTATGGGCGCTCCCAGCTCCCAGTGGCTGCGGTTCGCCATTCCCAGTCTATGGGAGCTTCAGGAAGCGTGCGACGGCCCGCATCCCCAGCTCAGAGCCCTAACCCCCTCCCATACCCCAAACCCCTCATCCCCAGCTTCGTTGCATCACGGGCATTAACAATCTTCAACTAGGTCGTCAGGAAAAAAGTTTGAAAACCACTGCAGTAGGGTGTAGTATACATCCTCCGTACCTAAATAGGCAGCTGTGTCCCAAGAGGAAATTCACTCCAGAGGACAGTTAGCAGTAGCACTAGCTCAGCAGAGTGGGCACTGCAGCCAATTAGCACCACTGAAGTCCTGCTCCAGGCCTGTATCCTCAGTCCTGCAAGTAGAAGTCAGGGGACTAGGCAATGAATATGGCACAGTATGTATGAACTTCCTTTTTGAAATAAGCAATAATGTACTTTTCCTTAAGTTCAACCAGGTTTATTTCTTTCTAAATGCACTGAGTATTTGGAAAGTGAAGTCCACACTTTATCCATAGAGCACATTCATGTTGGGGTGGCCCACGCAAGCTTTAATATGGTGTCTTACCAGCAGACCTTCATTTTTATGGAAATACCCCTAACACCTCTAGGAGTGAGAGCATAGCTCAGTCTTATTCAAGTCTTTCATCCCTCTACTGAGAATTCCCAACAATTTCATTCTATTTAATATGTGTCTTTAGACCACCTTCAACACCACAATATCTAAGCACAGGAAAAGAGATGACTAACATCTGTCACATCCGTGGCTCTTTCATCCTCTCACAAATGGAAACACCGTGCGTGCAATGTAGTGTTCTGGTTTGGCAGCGGGTATTTTAAATGTGTTTATGATGCTCTGTGTTTGCTAGAGAAGGTTAGGCCAAAGAAGTGCACCTGGAGAAGAAAGTGGTGAGGTTTGTGATGTTCATTCCTAAGTCTGGGACCAGCCCCCAAGAAATTTCTGCCTCCTACACATACTAGTCTTACTCTGGTGGTAGAACATTCCATTGTGCCTGTGAAGCAGGCCCGGTAGCCCCAGTCCTTATTCCAGAACTCTAGTCCAGCTTTTTGACAGCCTGGGCCCCAGCCTTTGAGCACCTTGAAGGATCAAGACCTTTAACAAAGGTAAAAGTTGTTGTTGTTCTTGTTAAATGTGGACACCTAGACTAAAAACTAGATTGAGATATTCATTTCACATAGGTCACTGAACAGCCACCAACAATGATTTTTGGTTAATACTGACTTTTGTGGAATTTGATCCAGTGACCTACTGGAGAGATAAAAGACTTCCTGTTCCAGTGCTCTCCCTGAGACAGCCAGTCCATTAAATACGGTGAGCCTTTTTGTTGACATAACTAACCACAAGGTCAAATCTGGGTTGCGTTAGAATCAATCCCAATAACAGAGTACTATTTTTAGTTGTATGTAGCTACTGAGGTGTTTTTTCAGTTACGTTAAATGGAATCTGTGCTGGCCAGCCATATTGCTAAACAGCTCTAACCATTCCTTAGTGGGGGTTGTGACATCTGAAAGTGAATAGGCAAAATGGACATAGCCTCAGAGCAAACTTACACAGTTCAACTTTTTTCATAGTGCAGCATAGCCCAGCAAAGCTACAGCCCTGATTATCACAATATGATAACCTTAGAGATACACCATTATAGTCTCCTGAATCACTTCGTCTTCCAACTTCTCAAAGTGCTCAGATGAGCATAGTATCAGGCGAGCTCATTACCCCAGTGATGAGCACAGTATGGAGAGAGATTAGATAGAACCTCTTAGTCACGATCCCAGTCAGATTTCCACACCTTTCCTCTAGCAAATAACAACTAAAGCACTTGGTGAATTTGTGCATGCACAGGTAATAACAGTAAAGAGACTCTGTCTTTTGTGGGCCTGAAAATATGAGACATAATTCAGCCTTAACATTTTCCAGTGATTTCTTAAAATCAGCATTTGATTTGAAAGCACATGGCTTTTGGGAGGGTTACTAGGTAATAATAAAATAGTAGTAATTTGATTTAGTTAAGGAGAAAGTATAGTTTGCAGTATTTTCAATATGCAGATAACATTCAATTTTATATAGTATCTCCATCTCACTGCATTTGGTTGGTACAACTGAGAACTTACTCAGCATTTAACAGAGATTATGGCATGAATGGGCTGAAATTAAACCTGAACAAGACTGAAGTGATGCTTGTAGACTGGAGAAAGCAATCGGCAGGACTGTTTTATTTCAGCTCCCGTTATTGGAGGAGTGGAACTGTCAACAGTGATGCAGGTTTCCATCCTAGGAATTTTGTTGGTACCTCAGCTGCTTCTGAATGTCAAAGCATCAGCAGTGACCAAGACTTTGCTTTTCATGTGAGCTTTGCTTAGAAGTAGCAGCCTTTTCTTTTTGATGCAGATCTTGCCACTTATCCATGCCTATGTCACATCATGTTTGGATTCCTGCTACTCACTCTACATGGTCACACCTGAAGATCACCCAGAAGTTTCACCTAGGGCAGAATGTGCCAGTCCATTTGCTTAGCAGGGTGTCTCACAGGAAGAAAATTATATCGGTTCTCTATGTTTCGCACTGGTTTCCTGCTTAATGTCATGTGAAATTCAAGGTGTTGTTATTGACATACAGTATAATGGTTTGGCTTTGGGATCTGGCTCCCTGAAATATGCTTCTTTCCTCATGTAATACCCCAGCAGCTGAGACGAGCTGGGTTTCTTCAATTGACTTTCCTCTGGTGTAGGCTGGCAAAAATGATCTAATATCTCCCAGCAAGAGGTACTTGATTCTGGAATATGGATCCATCTTTGGTCATAGAAAGCCTGAGTCTGACCTGTTAAGCCTGCTATGAAACTTAGAATCATAGAATATTAGGGTTGGAAGAGACCTCAGGAGGTCATCTAGTCCAATCCCCTGCTCAAAGCAGGACCAACACCCACTAAATCACCCAACTTACCTCAGATCTTCAGACTTTTGAGAAGAGAGTGGAACAAGGACAAGTGCAGAGTCCTGCACTTAGGACGGAAGAATCCAATGCACCGCTACAGACTAGAGACCGAATGGTTAGGCAGCAGTTCTGCAGAGAATGACCTAGGGGTGACAGTGGACGAGAAGCTGGATATGAGTCAACAGTGTGCCCTTGTTGCCAAGAAGGCCAATGGCATTTTGGGGTGTATAAGTAGGGGCATTGCCAGCAGATCGAGGGACGTGATCGTTCCCCTCTATTCAACATTGGTGAGGCCTCATCTGGAGTAGTGTGTCCAGTTTTGGGCCCCACTACAAGAAGGATGTGGATAAATTGGAGAGAGTCCAGCGAAGGGCAACAAAAATGATTAGGGGTCTGGAACACATGACTTATGAGGAGAGGCTAAGGGAACTGGGATTGTTTAGTCTACGGAAGAGAAGAATGAGGGGGGATTTGATAGCTGCTTTTAACTACCTGAAAGGTGGATCCAAAGAGAATGGATCTAGACTATTCTCAGTGATAGCAGATGACAGGACAAGGAGTAATGGTCTCAAGTTGTAATGGGGGAGGTTTAGGTTGGATATTAGGAAAAACTTTTTCACTGGGAGGGTGGTGAAACACTGGAATGCGTTACCTAGGGAGGTGGTGGAATCCCCTTCCTTAGAAGTTTTTAAGGTCAGGCTTGACAAAGCCCTGGCTGGGATGATTTAGTTGGGATTGGTCCTGCTCTGGGCAGGGGGTTGGACTAGATGGCCTCCAGAGGTCCCTTCCAACTCTGTTATTCTATGATTCTATGATTCTATGGTTAGTAGACAAGAGGCGCTATATAGCTAAAGAGAGTGAGTTCTATTGATTTTATATGAATGACTGTGCAAGGAGGGGTTGATAAGTTATGATTTATTTGGTTAGAGGGTGCCTTGAAAGTCTCAATGTAAACACACACACTTCATTAGCTGTTTTTAGTAACTGAGATTATTAAAAGTGAAATCATCTTTAAAACACTGTAAAATTTGTAAATACTTATACTATTTCCTCTTGCATACCTCTAAGCTTGGGCAATTGAAATACTCAAGTTGTTTTTGCTTTCAGGTTTTTGTATTGCAATATTTTGCTTTCAGGCATTTCAGGGGAAGTGTGTTGTTTAAAGACTACTGTTTTCACTGGGATTTCGGGAAACATATTTTAATTATTGTTTTTAAACTATTTAAATTATGGGCCAAAGAGATGTTGATAATGGTTCTTTAAAAATATATATACATGTATATTTTCCTGTTCAAGCCGTCAAGGCATGGGTTACATGCATTTTAAAATACATGGAAATTAAATAAATAAGTCAGTCTGTCTGCTAAACAGATAGTTTTCATGGTTATAACCAAAGATGGACTAAGGAGACAGAGTTCAAATCTGGATCTGAAGTAGGTTTAGGGGTATTGATTTGAGACTGAATCAGGGCTAAGGTTAAGGTTCAGCTCCACCAGCATTGAAATTGCATAAGCTGTTCTCATCCATCATCTTGAACTAAAAACATCTTATCTCATAAGATCAGCTATTCAATTGCATCCAAACCCAAACCAGAACTTAATTCCTTACTGATTTTAGACCCAACCAAGAGCAAAACACAGGGAGTGATTTGGATCTGGAAACTGAAATTCTACCTCCTTCAAAATCTAAAGGTGTTAAGTTTGAGTTGCCAGTTTTGATTCCTCCCTAGTTCCTGCTGGTGCTGTTGTTGTTGTTGTGTGTGGGTGGGTGGGGGTAGCGGTAGGGGTTGTGGTTGGGGGTTTTTTTGGCGGGGAGGGAGGGTTCTCTATCTTCAAGCTATTTTAAGGTAGTGTGGTAAATCCCTGTACTACAGTGACATCTACTGAATGAAAGTAGAAGAACCATTAATGTCTTCAGTGTTTCTCTGTCCTGAACAGTGTAAAAGTAGGTGTTTTGTTGTTGTTTTTTAACTTTTACCTTTGCAAACTTTTGCTCTATTATCATAGAGTTGGTGACTCAGCATCAGTCATCCACATGTCTCCAGTTTTTAAAAAAATGACTAATGTGTCCTGTGACTTGTTTACATGCAAACATTTTTATTTCTCAAGGAATTTGTTTTAGTCTGTTCTCCATTTGACTATAGGAATGAACTCTGTGTATTTATTGAAAGAGGGAGGGATAAGATCTTTATTGGACAGACAGTTTTATTAGTTGCTCAGATTCCATTCATTTTGGAATTTCCCTAAATTTTATTTTGTAAAAATTATAAACACCCCAAAACAAAACAAAACAAAAATCATGTTTTTGTTTGACCCCAAATTTTTTTTTTTTTTTTGCTTTTTTCATTTTGCCAAGGAATTAAAAGAATGTTACGTTTCAATTTTGATCTGAAATTAAACTTTTTTTGGGGGGGGGGGTGAAGGGGGAGGTTGTTGGCCAAACCAAAAAATGGGATATTTGCCCAGCGTTATGTTTCAGGTCAACCAAAACTATTCATGAATTCATCAAATAGTTTTGGCTCCAACATTTTGGGGGGCAGCAGGACAGTGGTGCTGCTGCTCCCCTTTATGCCCTTGTGATTGCAGCACTCATTTGGATGTGGGAGACCCAGGTTCAAGTTACCACTCTGCCTTTGGAGGAGCAGCCATTTGAACTAGGGTCTCCCGCAAAACACATTAGAAATGAATGCCCTAACCACTATTGGCTATTCTGGGGTTGGGCTTGCTCCTGGTGAAGCAGTTTCACTTTATATAAATAATCATTAGCACAGGGACTAGACCCCAGCTGTCTTCCCTCCCATCTGAGTCCCCTACCCCTCAGGCTATGGAATCATTCTCTTTCTAGCCCCATTAATATTTAAGTATCTATACAAAGTGAAACAGCGTCAATAGGTGAGATTCCCACTCCAGAATACCCTATAGTCCTGCAGCTGGAGTATTTATATGGGATGTGGGAGACGTAGGCTCAAGTTCCCACTTGGCCTGATTCAGAACAAGGATCTGAACTTGGGTGTCCCATATTGGAGGTGAGCACCCTAATACCAGGCCAGGGAAGGGACAACACCATCGCCTCCTTCAGGGCTGTGAATGGTGTTTCTAAAAAAAAAAAATGTTTAAATAAAAATAGTGGTTAAAAAAGCCCCAAACCAAAACACAACATTTTATTCAACATGAAACAATATTTTTTGTTTTATTTTGTTTCAGTGAGAAAACTGAAGAATTTACTGTTTGGCTTGACCTGAAATGACTTCCACTAATAATTTTTCAGTTTGTCCAATGAAACAAAAAATCATTTATTGGCACAAATCTAGAGAAGACCCTCTGCATGCAGAACTGCCTCTCTTGGCTCTATGTGTTTATGTTGGAGAGGGAGGCAGTTGCCTCAGCTGGACTGTTTGTCTCTTGCTTCCAAGGATGTGAACATGGGGTCTATTCCTGCTCTCATCAAAGGCAATGGTAAAACTTCCTTGTCTTCAGTGGTGCAGGAACAGGACCATAGGATGTGCACCTCCTCCTATTCCTGTGTGCCATATTGCATAATATTGTATTAACTCCCCTTCTGCACTGTAGGACCCACCTTTGGCAGAGATTCTAGATTCTGCTACAGAGAGAAGCCCTTGGGACTCTGCCGGGCCCATAAGGAGCCAAACAAGTGCTGCAGGGGGCTAGGAAATATTGCCAGACTGAGGCCATGTTTGTATGAGAGAGTCCTGAAAATACTGGTATAAAGGTTTTATGGCTCTGCTTGCTACTGCAATTTATTTACAAATGTCCCAGAATGCTCTATTTATAGCCTGTAATTAAAACATACTGACACAATTTGAATTCCCACTGAGGCAGCCTCTTCTAATTTGTTACTCTTGCCCGTACATCTCTTCATTGTTTTCTGGTAGAATTCCATGCTTATTTCAAGGTTCTTTTATTTACAGATTGTTTAACAATTGATGGCTGTCCAGGCTAAGCCTCTCAATTTTGTCACTTTGAGCCAGTCCCAAGCTCTCGGTGATTGCAAAAATTAGGTCTGACTTACTTTAGCTGTGAATGCTCCACAACTATTCCTATTCACTGGCTGTCTTTATTTTTAAATCCTAATGAAAGAAATGTGTGCGTTATGCTATTAACTCACTTTAAGATGCCTGTACTGCCCTGACTGTATGTGCATAGAACTCATATGTATGGGAATTACATGTGCAAAGGATGTGGCACTGTCCTGTTGGAAGTGTTGCTCTTGAGATGAGATGTAAAATCAAAATCCTGCGCACTTGTCATCTTGACTGGTTGTTACTTTGTAGAACTCACCTGAACATGACTTCCCTTAGCAAGGCAATAAGTGGCAGCAAATGGTGTCTAGCAAGTGGAGTTTTCTGTTGATTCTCTAATTACATTTCCTTTTGGCAGAAACAGATAGGATTTTATTTTCTCACAATTAGTATGAGCTGAGAATAACAGCTCTTAAATTGGCACTGAGAAGGTGGAAAGGTGCAACAGAGAAACGCAAACACTCTAACAGTCTGAACACTGGAATGTAGAAATACTTCTTGGCATACAGATGAACTACAACTGGTGTGTGGCTTGTTGATTATACCCCATCATATAATAGGTCATCAGCTCATAAAAACAAACAAACAATCTAATTTGAAATAATATATATATATATATATGTTAAACATTAACACTATTTGGGGTCCTTCTGCTGGTCTGATTGGATGAGAATAGTTCATCGCCTATTTTAAGAAGGAGGATGCTTATATTATTTACCTTCATGTTTAGGTTTGTGCAAATTACCCTTCAGCTTTGAAATTAAGCCTATAGAGAATGCCATAGTACATATGAAAGCCATGAACTTTGTTAACATTTCGTTTTATAAATGTTTTCTTTTTTCCCAGTTCACCTAGAAATCTGTTTTAATTCTTCTTGTTAACATATTATTTTTGAATTGTACATGTTTAATGTTAGGGGAATGTCAGTAAAACAACTTTAAAAATCTACCTCAGCTATTCTATGTACATCTTTTGAGAAAGAGGCCTCTCTTGACTTTGTCATGAGCTAATTCCAGAAGTAGATGCGATTGAGCTACTCTGTAATGGTAACCATAATGCAGTTAAGTTTGACATCCTCTCAAGGGGTTCATACAAAGAAGCCTTATGCTACAGCTACACTAAATTTCAAGACAGGGGTCTTTATAACATTAATATGTTAAACATCTTAAATAGCCCCTTAACACCTCAAATAGAAAGGTTAAGAAATTAATATTCATAGAAGTAGCAAGGAGGGTGTTTAAGAATACTTTGGTTGTACCTGTGTTAGTCTTGAGTTACTAGAGAGATAAGGTGGGTGAGGTAATATCTTTTATTGGACCAACTTCTGTTGATGAGAGAGATGATCTTTTGAGAGACACAGAGCTCTTTTTCAGGTCTAGGAAATGTATTCAGAGAGTCACAACTAAATAAAAGGTGGAACAGATTATGTTGCATAAGGAGTTAACATATATTGTAAGAGACAGAAAGAAGCCTGAAGCAGTCAGAGTCTGCTGAGGTGTCTTGGCTTCCTACACATCACAGAGTTACAGAGGGGTTTTATGGGATCAGACCTTGAGTGGTGAAGGCCCACAGCTGGTGAATACATGACTATGCTGATACACTGGCCAAAATTTTCTATAGGAAAAGAGTAGAAGCTAGAACAGAGCAAATAATGGATTCTTTGGTTTGGGACCTGAATTGAAAAAAAAATCCTGTTTGATTTGAACTAAAACATTTTTTTTTAAAGTTTGTTGAATTGAATTACACCAAAAAATTTCCATTGAGTCAATGGAAGTGTTTTGAGTTGACTCAGAAATTTTCTGAGTTTGTGTTTCAACTCAGCTGTTCATGCTTCTTTGTATTTTTGTAAATTGGCCAAGTTTGAAATCGAAATGCCTCTTTGAATGGAAAAGTTGAAACAAAACATTTTGAAACAGAAAAAATCAAAATGAAACATTTTAAAATAATTGAAATGTTTTGTTAATCATGGGGAGGCTGCATAAGAGGCTGCATAAGACTAAAGAGCATAAGAGATTTGCTTGGCATCTGTATTCTGTGCATGTTGCTAATAAATAGATGTTTAGAGCACAACTGTGTAAGGCTCTTTCACTGGGAAAAACTTCTGCAGACCCATAGAGTCCTGAGCCCTGAGGGAAAGGGCAGGTACTTAAATTGACCAGGTTTCTTCCTGAGCCCTGTGGGGAAGGATAGGTGCCTTACACCATTAGCCCTCGGAAGGGAAAGGGTGGGGGTGCCTAAATTGATTGGGTCATGCCTTGAGTTCTCAGTAGGGTATAGGTGGGATGCCCTAAATTGACCAGGTCACGCCTTGAGCCCTTGGTAGGGTATACGCGGTGTGCCCTAAATTGAGCAGGTATCAGACGTGCAAAGAGATGGCGAGGCATCTTGGTTAGCTGCTATTGATACCAACCCTTTAGCAATAGAAGACTTTTCCATGGGTATTAAATCCACTATAAAGCCTATTCCATGAGAAGACAATTTGGCAGCTCAGAGGAAGATCAAGCTATTGCTAAAATTCTTCATGATAAGTCCTTGGAGCACAAACCAAATAACCAAGAAAACACAGGAGGATGTGATAAGAACTCTGCCCTGATGCATGATGGTATCAATTGCATTTGGATACAGATGGAAAACTTTATTGTAAAACCAAGTTACAAAATCATCTGGCATTACCTGAAAAATATAAAAGACAGGTATATCAAGAAGTACATGAAGACGTGTCCCATATATTTAGGAGCAGATGAGACATTTAGGAGCAGAGCGAGTAATCAGTCTTGCAAGAGATTGGTTTTATTGCCCGTAGCTCACGAAAGCTTATGCTCAAATAAATTGGTTAGTCTCTAAGGTGCCACTAGTACTCCTTTTCTTTTTGCAAATACAGACTAACATGGCTGCTACTCTGAAACCTGACACTGAGCATTGTGTCTCTAGAGTCTGTGCATGAGTTAAGCAAAAGACACCTCACCAAACTACTAGAGCTCCACTAACTAACATAGTTACAACAGAATCATTGGAGCAAAACTTCTTGCATCTAGACAGAAGGAAGGGAGGATGTGAATACATCTTAGTCACAGTGAATCACTTCATTAGATTTATCCAAGCCTAAACAACCACTAACAGGTCAGGCAAGACAGTAGCAGACAAGATCTTTGAGGACTCTCTTAAAATTTGGCTTCCCCCGAAAGATCCATCACGACCAAAGGACAGAATTTGAAAATGACGAGAAAGTGTTTGGTGCTGCCTTCTAAGCATAAGAAATTGTCTGGAATATTTCAGAGAAGGGGGATCAGGCAAATTAAGATCCTACTGGAAAGATTAGATTCATGTAATACTTGAAAGGAAAGGGGACAGTCCAATCTATGAAGTAAAAGCAGAAGATAGAAAAGGATGTGTTACAGTTCTTTTACTTCTTCAATATTTACTTCCCTGTGACATCTGACCTTTGGCTATAACACCACCCTCTAAACCACCACACTGGAAGACACAGAGAACAAGGGAAATGAGTACAATAAGAGATCAAAATGAATAGAGCAATTTGGACTCCAGTGATTCTGATGAGAGTGAAGATGAACTACATTATGTGATGGTACCAGATACTGCCCATGCTACAGAGACTCTGCATCCAGAGGCAGAAACATTTCATTTATGTCTGGGAAATGAGGATGTTGTTGATCCTGTAAACTTGGAAACTGTGGATCAGACTAATGTGGTATTCACATTATCCTCAAGTTTAGGACATATTTCATAGAACCTTTATACTTTTTTTCTTTTTGGTCCATAGTTTTTGCCATTCCTTCTTAAGTTCTCTCTCAACCATACTTTTGAAGTCTTTTTTATTCAGAGGGATCGTGGAAGTCAACGAATGGCTACGCAGGTGGTGTCGGAGAGAAGGCTTTGGATTCTTTGACCATGGGATGGTGTTCCAAGAAGGAGGAGTGCTAGGCAGAGACGGGCTGCACCTAATGAAGAGAGGAAGAGCATCTTCGCAAGCAGGCTGGCTACCCTAGTGAGGAGGGCTTTAAACTAGGTTCACTGGGGGAAAGAGACCAAAACCCTGAGGTAAGTGGGGAAGTGGGATACCGGGAAGAAGTACGAGCAGGAGAGCACAAGAGGGGAGGGCTCCTGCCTCATACTGAGAAAGAGAGATGATCAGTGAGTTATCTTAAGTGCCTACACACAAATGCAAGAAGCCTGGGAAACAAGCAGGGAGAACTGGAAGTCCTGGCACAGTCAAGGAATTATGATGTGATTGGAATAACAGAGACTTGGTGGGATAACTCACAAGACTGGAGTACTGTCATGGATGGATATAAACTGTTCAGGAAGGACAGGCACGGCAGAAAAGGTGGGGGAGTTGCATTGTATGTAAGAGAGCAGTATGACTGCTCAGAGCTCCAGTATGAAACTGCAGAAAAACCTGAGAATCTCTGGATTAAGTTTAGAAGTGTGAGCAACAAGGGGGATGTAGTGGTGGGAGAAGACTGCTATAGACCACCAGACCAGGGGTGTGAGGTAGATGAGGCTTTCTTCCGGCAACTAACGGAAGTTACTAGGTCGCACGCCCTGGTTCTTATGGGAGATTTCAATCACTGTGATATCTGCTGGGAGAGCAATACAGCGGTGCACAGACAATCCAGGAAGTTTTTGGAAAGGGTAGGGGACAATTTCCTGGTGCAAGTGCTGGAGGAACCAACTAGGGGCAGAGCTCTTCTTGACCTGCTGCTCACAAACCGGGAAGAATTAGTAGGGGAAGCAAAAGTGGATGGGAACCTGGGAGGCAGTGACCATGAGATGGTCAAGTTCAGGATCCTGACAAAAGGAAGAAAGGAGAGCAGCAGAATACGGACCCTGGACTTCAGAAAAGCAGACTTTGACTCCCTCAGGAAACTGATGGGCATGATCCCCTGGGAGAATAACATGAGGGGGGAAAGGAGTCCAGGAGAGCTGGCTGTATTTTAAAGAATCCTTATTGAGGTTACAGGGACAAACCATCCCGATGTGTAGAGAGAATAGTAAATATGACAGGCCACCAGCTTGGCTTAACCGTGAAATCCTTGCTGATCTTAAACACAAAAAAGAAGAAGCTTACAGGAAATGGAAGATTGGACAAATGACCAGGGAGGAGTACAAAAATGTTGCTCAAGCATGCAGGAGTGAAATCAGGAAGGCCAAATCACACCTGGAGTTGCAGCTAGCAAGAGATGTTAAGAGTAACAAGAAGGGTTTCTTCAGATATGTTAGCAACAAGAAGAAAGTCAAGGAAAGTGTGGGCCCCTTACTGTATGAGGGAGGCAACCTAGTGACAGAGGATGTGGAAAAAGCTAATGTATTCAATGCTTTTTTGCCTCTGTCTTCACGAACAAGGTCAGCTCCCAGAATACAGCACTGGGCAGCACAGCATTGGGAGGAGGTGACCAGCCCTGTGTGGAGAAAGAAGTGGTTTGGGACTATTTAGAAAAGCTGGAAGAGCACAAGTCCATGGGGCCAGATGCGCTGCATCCGAGAGTGCTAAAGGAGTTGGCGGATGTGGTTGGCCATTATCTTTGAAAACTCATGGCAATCAGGGGAGGTCCTGGATGACTGGAAAAAGTGCCCATCTTTTAAACACGGAAGACGGAGGATCTGGAGAACTACAGGCCAGTCAGCCTCACTTCAGTCCCTGGAAAAATCATGGAGCAGGTCCTCAAGGAATCAATTCTGAGGCACTTAGAGGAGAGGAAAGTGATCAGGAACAGTCAGCATGGATTCACCAAGAGCAAGTCATGCCTGACTAATCTAATTGCCTTCTATGATGAGATAACTGGCTCTGTGGATGGGGGGAAAGCAGTGGACGTGTTATTCCTTGACTTTAGCAGAGCTTTTGACACGGTCTCCCACAGTATTCTTACCAGCAAGTTAAAGAAGTATGGGCTGGATGACTGGACTATAAGGTGGATAGAAAGCTGTCTGGATTGTCGGGCTCAACAGGTAGTGATCAATGGCTCCATGTCCAGTTGGCAGCCGGTATCAAACGGAGTGCCCCTAGGGTCGGTCCTGGGACTGGTTTTGTTCAATATCTTCATTAATGATCTGGAGGATGGCGTGGATTGCACCTCAGCAAGTTTGCAGGTGACACTAAACTGGGAGGAGAGGTAGAGACGCTGGAGGGTAGGGATAGGATACAGAGGGCCCTAGACAAATTAGAGGATTGGGCCAAAAGAAATCTGATGGAGGTTCAACAAGGACAAGCGCAGAGTCCTGCACTTAGGACGGAAGAATCCCATGCACCGCTACAGACTAGGGACCGAATGGCTAGGCAGCAGTTCTGCAGAAAAAGACCTAGGGGTGACAGTGGACGAGAAGCTGGATATGAGTCAACAGTGTGCCCTTGTTGCCAAGAAGGCCAGTGGCATTTTGGGATGTATAAGTAGGGGCATTGCCAGCAGATCGAGGGACGTGATCATTCCCCTCTATTCGACATTGGTGAGGCCTCATCTGGAGTAGTGTGTCCAGTTTTGGGCCCCACACTACAAGAAGGATGTGAAAAAATTGGAAAGCGTCCAGCGGAGGGCAACAAAAATGATTAGGGGACTGAAACACATGACTTATGAGGAGAGGCTGAGGAAACTGGGATTGTTTAGTCTGCAGAACGAAGAATGAGGCGGGATTTGATAGCTGCTTTCAACTACCTGAAAGGGGGTTCCAAAGAGGATGGATCTAGACCGTTCTCAGTGGTAGCAGATGACAGAACAAGAAGTAATGGTGTCAAGTTGCAGTGGGGGACGTTTAGGTTGGATATTAGGAAAAACGTTTTCACTAGGAGGGTGGTGAAGCACTGGAATGCGTTACCTAGGGAGTTGGTGGAATCTCCTTCCCTAGAGGTTTTTAAGGTCAGGCTTGACAAAGCCCTGGCTGGGATGATTTAGTCAGGGATTGGTCCTGCTTTGAGCAGGGGGGTGGACTAGATGACTTCCTGAGGTCCCTTCCAACCCTAATATTCTATGCTTCTGTGATTCCAACCTCATTTTAAAGGCATTTTTTGCTGATTTAACTGCCGTTTCATTGCCTGCTATTCCAACATGCACCAGAATCCATACTAATACTGTATGTATACCCAATTGTACTATCTCTGTAGTTAAGAACAATATTTCATCATTGAGAAAGTCATTTCTGAGACTCTCTTTCTAACCATGATTATACCTGATTAAGAGTCAGGTAGGATAATAGTCATAGTTGGGCATACATCGCTTATCCAGGTCCTCCACAATTTGGCCACCATTGCATTACACATGCTATCTTTACCTGGGGCTGTATTTTTATTTTTGTCTACAGCTTTTTTTGTTTCTGTATGCTGAAATTTTCATTCAGTACATCATCTTTATAGTCTACCCGTTCATGTAAGTGTTCACAATTTTCTGCAGTGAACGTTCTTTTTTGTTCATTAAACTCTTTGTGTTGTATCACTACTAATTTTTGGAACCGTTTTGCTAGAATGTCCGCTTTTCCTAAGTTAGAACTTTCAACTTTATCATTTACTATAAGACCAGGAATAAATTTGTTTGTACTCTGTATCCCATTTATTCTTTTAACTTGTTTATATATCTCTGAAACCTTGGAATCTTTGTTTATTTTCCCACAATATTTTCTCCAACTCTCTTTCTTTGCCTGTTTGATAATTCTTTGTGCCACTGTTTACATCCTTTATAGTTCACTATGTCCTTGCTATTTCACTGGACTTTTTGCTTGCTTGTATGCCTTATTTCTTTCTTTAATTGATGTTTTACAATCTTCATTCCACAGGGAACTGGATTTCTGAGTTTGTGGTAATTTGATGTCTTCCATAGGATATAGCTAGGTTGGCTGCTGCTACAACTCCTTTTATTATATTATCCTGAAATTCTTCTAGATTATCACTTACACAATTGGTATTTAGGTACTCAGCACACTTCCTCTTAAAGAGTCTCCAGTTTGCTTTTCTAAGGCTCCAGGTAGGAATTCTCTCAGTGTTTTCAACGTTACCTTGGCCTTGATATGTAATTATCATAGGGAAATGATCACTTCTTCCACCCATTCTGTCTTCTTTATAGATTTCCGAGCTGCATTTACTTGCTATGTTGCTTGCTGCAATTCCCAGATCTAAACAGGAAAAGGTTCCATCCACTGAATGAAATGTAGTAGGTGCTCCAGTATTAAGCAATACCAGGTTGTGCATGTCAATGAACTGTTCCAGGCATTTGCCATTATAATCAGATTTTCTGCTTCCCCATACTTCATTATGGTCATCAAGGTCTCCACAAATAATATGCGGGCCCTTGACTCCCTCAACTAACTCTTCTAATTCTAGATTGTCTAGTTTTTTTACATAGGTTGTAAACATTATAGAGTCATATAACGGTGCTATCATTCTGCAGAGGAATCTCAACAGCATTGTACTCAAAACTTAAGTTCTGCACATCTATGTCAGTATAACTAAGACCTTCTATTATAAATATAAATACCCCTCCTCCTCTTGTTATTTCTCCATCACATCTGATTACATCATATCCTGGAAGTCTAAACATAAGTTTTCTCGTTAACCATGTTTCCTGTACGCATATCACATCAGGTTTGTTTTCCATTTCAAAATACAGTTTTCCTGAGCATGTGCTATTAAACTATGTGTGTTTCAGCAAAAAAATTAGAACCATGTTTTTAAACTACATTACCTTCATTTAAAATTGCATGAATGCAGTCTATCAAGAGATTGCTTATATGCAAATATTTTTCTGCCACTTTTGTTATAATTTTTATTTTTGTAGTCTTCTGTCTCTAAAGTGGAATTAAGCACTTCTATCATAAATGCAATACATTTCTCTTTGCCTGAAAGCAGTACACCTTCATCTATTCCCTTTTTTTTTTTCTTTCCTGCCCTGAACTGCTTGTTGTACTCGTAGCTCTTTTCACACACCGGCATTTTCCTCCTTCTCCCCATTCAGTTGTGAACATCTTTTGGTAGTTTCTACATAGGGCATTTTATGGATAGTTTTAATTTTCTGTATTTCTCTAGTTCATTCCACTGCCACGCAGCCTTTGTATGCTGCACTGGGTTTATCCACATAATTATTTCATTTTAGTTCTGTTCCTTCCATACAGTTCTTATGAGTGTTCACATGTACTACAACTCATTTCCCCCTTACAGACAGCCGCCACATGCCCAAACCTTCGACATTAATAACATCTCAAAGGGGCGGGGATATATGGTTTAATCCAAAAGAGTTGATATCCTTTATTAATCTTATCAGGTAGTGTTGCACCAATTAAATGTTACTTGGATGGTAGTGGATGGTTTATATTCTTCCTCTTTCCTGATAATCAGTCACTTAACAAACAGCACTTGTTCCTCACCTATACCCTGTGATGGGGTGCACTCACTCTGCACTGGACGGGAAGGGGTTTATGCCACATTGTGGGCTGAGGAAGCCATGCCCCCTTCTCCCTACTGGGCATATTCCAGATATACCAGGATAAAAGAGAGCAGCCCAGCTCAGTCAGGGAGGGATGCTGGTGGGGAAGGATGTGTGCCAGGAGCTCCTGCTGAGGATGGGCTCCAGCCTGTGCCAGAGGGGAGCAGAAATGTGGACCACAGCCTTGGACCCCAGCAGTCCATGGAGCCCCAGGGAGCAGCCAGTGCTGGGGAACTAAGAGATCCCAACACCTCCTGGACTACAACGCCTGAGACCGCAGTAGGAAGTGACTTGGGGTGGTGTCGGAGTGGTATCTCCCATCGAGGTAAGCTTGGTCTGTTTCGGTGGGACTCCCCCCTGAGCTGGTAGCTGGTCATTCCACTGCTACTAAAGCCCTGGGTTGGAGCCTGGTGAAGTGGGGTGGGCCTGGGTGCCCCCCGCCCTACCTGGGCCGCTGGCCCTCCTACCAGCAGCCCCTGTGAACTCTGGCCATTGGGCCACACTGTCCTGACAGTAGAGGTGTGTTTCATAGACTCTGGCTGCTAAGTGGGACTACCCCAAATGAGTGCGGTGTTTGCATAGACTGTGGCTATTGGGCTGCACTGCCCTGGTAGTAAGGGTGTGTTTCATGGATTCTGGCTGCTAGGCTGTACAACCCTGGGAAGGGGGAAAGATTGGAGTAGTGGGCACTGCTGGAGGGTAGTGTCCTGAAGAGGATACTGTGGTCCAAAGAGTGATGTGTGTCCCGGTGGTGGAGTCAATACAGCTGAGCAGACAATGAGCAAGACACCACCTGCAGAGGGTGCCCCACAGCTGAATGAGCTAATTCCCAGAGCAAGTAGCAGGAGGCACCACAGTGGTGAGACCAACCCATTACATACCCCTTTTAAGTTCATCCTCAGTCATACCTAGTGGAACCCACTATATCACTCCTTCCTTTGGGCATACATTTAGGTAGCTGGCAAATTACTTTTATTTTCCCAAGTAGTAGTTTAAGAAGTTTTTCAGCCTGTTCCTAATGTGTACATTCTACTAATAAATCTGACCCTGAATTCTTTGAGCTCTTAACATATCTCTGATACTTCACCTGATCCATTCCACAGCGTTCAAGATATTAACATGTCCTGGCTTTACATCTTCAGCTAGTGATTTGATAATTGTAAGATAGTGATCCTTTTTCCCCACAGTTTTCTTCTCCCTTTTCTTCAGATACATCTATTCCTTTTTCTTCTTCCTAATCTGAAAGCTATTCCTTATCACTTGCTGCTTCTCTCATTTCCCAACATAACTTCCAGCCTTTCTCTCTCAGCCAGTATTTATAGCTCTAGCCAGCCAGCCACCAGCCCAAACCACCCCTGAGTTCCAAGCCCCAGCTCTCAGCCTCATCCAGCCTACACAGCCACCCTGCAATCTGGCTAGCCATCAGATCCAAACCCACCCACTTTCTACTGCCAACTTCCTGGCTTTATACCAGCCCTGCCTGTTCCTTTTCAGCTGGGTTCCATCATCAATCAGAGCTTAGGCCAACAAATTCCCCCTCATCTGTAGCCTATCCAGTTAATTGGCTCCTTTTCAGTCTCAGTAATGCTCTCCAGGCTAGTGTGGGGGTGAACATCACATTACATCATAGTCCCTTAGAATATATGTTAACCTGCTTATGCTAAACAATCTATACCACCTTGTGTTAGATGTGATACTCTGAGTACCTTTTCCAGACCTGAAGAAGAGCTCTGTGTAACTCAAAAGCTTGTTTATCTCACCAACTGAAGTTGATCCAGTAAAAGATATGACCTCACCCACCTTGTTCCGGTGGAATGAGTCATTTTCCCCCCCTGCAGTGGGCATTTCTCTGGGGAAGAGGTCAGAGGCATATCAGTACTTAGAATTCACAAAGTTCTTTTTGTAAATTCTCAGGATTCTTAATTCTGTAGTCTGCATTTATTTACAATTCCCAGCTAATCCATAACTCTTTCCTTCAAATAATTGTTATACTGGAAACTGGGTGGCTCCCAGCAAGTGTGTCTTTGATCCATGGGAAGTCACAAACTTTATGGAAGCTGACGGGCATGCTAGCTGCCTTTCATTCAGGCAAAATGAGGCAGCAGTTAATTGCCCTTTGGTTTACTGATAGCTGAAACAATAGAAACCACTGCCCCATGACTAAACTACATGCAAGACCTGGAAAAGGCTGGGCCATACAATCTGAGGAGTACCCCTGGGGATGGATAAAGGCAGGGCCCGGGGACTGACAGAGCTATGTGGGTCTGTGGATGGAAGAAGCTGAAAGCCAGTAGACAGAGCTTTTGTGGCATGGCTGAAAAGGCAGGGTTGGAACTGTGAGTAAGAAAACTGACTTCTACTGTTTGATTGTGAATGTGTTCAGAGAAATAGGACTTTATGGACATTCTGGTAAATAAACAGGATTGCACCAGAATACCTGACTCTCATTATTTTCTCCTTCTAATGGAAACAACTCAACAAGACCACAAATATGGCTAACAGGTTTGGCTAAGCGATAGTTCTTGTTTTTCAACCACGTAGGAAATATTTTGGTATGCGTTTTTTAAAATATATTTTGGAGGAATCAAAGGAAAATATAGAACTCAACCCTTTTTTTGACTTGATCCTACATATATTGAAGTCAATGGAAGTGCCATCATCAGGGCTTATAACATCACTTGCATAATGGCAATTAGGCATTCTGAGTAATATTAAATGAGAGTTCTTAAGAGTACAAGTCTGGTTTAATGTAACTGGAAGCCTCATTACAGAAACCTTGCTATGAGAAAAAATCATGCGTTTGGGCAGAATCAAAGTGGTATTTTGAAAGGGTCTTTGTTTGGAACAGGTAACTTATTTATCTTGGAAACTTCAGGTCAAATGCAGCATCTGGTTTTCAAAGCAATCCTGATTTATTTTCAGATGTGCTGGCTAAGATTTCCCCCTCCCCAAAAGGTCAAGTGACTGCTGCCACAAAGTCACACAAGAGACAATAGCTCAGCCTGATTCTGTTCAGGTTCCCAGTCATTTCCTCTAACTATGACATACATACACAGCCTCTTAATAGCACAACATAACCTAAAGATTTACCTCTCCCTCCTTGCGTATTTATCTGAGGGGAAAATAGTTATTTTGAAGCAGAACAGCTGTCAAGGGTATATGTGTTCTGATTGTTTCCTTTAACTGCTGAAGCCAAGGAAATCATAAACCCATTACAAATGAGCTTACTGTGCTTTTAACAGTCAGTGTAATCATAAGAATAGATGCATTTTTACTTCCTTCACATCCTCTCTGTGCAAGTCAAGCATTAAGTGCCTCAGGCTTCTTGTGAGGAGGGAATCTCAAGACTGGCTCAACTAAGAACTCTGTGGGGCCTTTTTGCAAGGGTTGTTTTAATGAACAAGTCACATCAAAAAAGCACTAGAAATAAAGCTTTCTGACTTAAGCCTAAAATAACCTGAGCTAATGGCATGTTTAAACAGCAGAAAACAACCTCATTTCTCAAACATTGCTTAACTTTTCTAAAAGTTACTTGGGGTTACCTAAACGGGATCATAGGAGCCTGGTCTACCTTACAAACTTATGTTGGTATAACTATGTTGCTCAGGGGTGTGGAAAATCCACAGCCCTGAGCGATGCAATTATACCAACCTAACCCCTGGTGTAGACAGCGCTGTGCTGTATGGGAGAGCTTCTCCTGTCAACATAGCTACCACCTCTCAGGGAGGTGGAGTACCTACACTGATGGGAGAAGCTCTCCCATCAATGTAGGTAGAGTCTTAATTACAGCACTGCACCACTGTAGTGCTTAAATGTAGACCTGCTCTCTATTCTTATTAGATCATAGGTGGGTACTTTTCAACTCTAATAATACAGCCAAAATGTGCTGCTTTGTGGACTCAGGTCTATGGAGTTCTAGGTCACAACCAATTTGATCCCCAACAGTTTTATCACTGTCTTTTATCTATGCATTCTGGGCTGAATTCTCTTCTATTAAGGCACAGCCTAAACCCAGCTTTTCTGGCTAGAGGCAAATTTCCCCTGTGTAGAGGAATCCTCCATGGATGAAGGCTGCTGGTTTCAGGAGGCATGGCCAGGGCACCCCAGAACTCCGCTGATCCTTGGTGAAAAGAGAGGCTCCTGTGGGTTGCTAGCAGCTGGCACAAACTAGAGAGCAGCCATGCTATGGACAGGGATAGTGCCCAGTGAACCCAAGACACCTTTGTCAGCTGCTCCTCTCTTGCACCCAGTTTAGGTCAACCAGTCCAGTGAATCTGGGCTCTTGTTTCCAGACTATTTATTAAAAGTTTATTTTCACAGCAAACCATTTTTAAGTAGGTTACTAATAATGAGGTGGTGGTTTTACAGCAGCACCCTAAGATATTTTTCAGGTCTAGTGAAATATATTAAAGACTACTCAAGCAAAGATTTTTGTTTTCCAGTAAGCAATGGAATGACTTATGATAATCCTTGTCACACTGGGAGGTTTTCCACAGCCTGTTCCACCCTTACCAGTATTAGCAAGAAACTTCTGTTTCTTTTAAAAAAAAAAAAAGTACACAAGCCTGGAGAGAGATCTTTACCTGACATAAAGAAGTCTTTTGTGACAAATAATTTCTGGAGGAGAATGTTAAAAATCTTAGACTGAGGACTTATCTACTTCCATGGACAGCCCAACGAGCCACTGGGGTTGTAACAGGCAACAATGGGATCCTCTTTTAGAGAGTTCCCACCCCATGCAGATGAGGAGAAGAGATAAGGTTCCTAACTGCATGTATATACCCATTCCACTTGGGATGAGAACCCAGCTTTTCTGCATCATGATCTTGATCCAAAGCTCAATGGAAAGACTGACTTCCACAGGTTAGGCCCCATGTCCATAGAATTCTTTACTTGTATATGAGATTTTTTTCCTTCAAAATCAATGTTTCACTATCCTGACAGTAACTTCACAGGCAATTATAGGAGAAAAAAAAAAAATGAAGGAAAAATTTTAAGTCTTTTGTTTTTAAGTGTGCAAGAACTTATCTGTAACAGGAGGGGAAAACATTAAGTGTATGAAAAATAGCACTCTTACAATTCAGAGTCTTGGTACATTATTTATTCATTTTTTCTCTTGCCTGGCCTTTCAACTAGAAATATTTCCCCCCCGCCCCCCAATTTCCACCCAATCCGTATTTGTCACCAAAGCTCTCCTTCTTTAGGAGCATAGGAATTGCCATATTGAATAAGACCAATAGTTGATCTAGTTCAGTATCCTTTGACAATGACCACTACCAGATGCCTTAGAGTAGGCTTGGCAAGCTGGTCAATTGACCAGTCAAATAATGTCATTTGACTGCTGTCAAGGTTCCTTCCCCACTCTGAACTCTAGGGTACAGATGTGGGGACCTGCATGAAAAGCTCCAAAGCTTACTTTTACCAGCTTAGATTAAAACTTCCCCAAGGTACAAACTATTTTACCTTTTTGCCCTTGGACTTTTGCTGCCACCACCAAACGTCTAACCGGTATTATTATTAGGAAAGAGTCTGTTTGGAAACGTCTTTTTCACCCCCCCCACCCCAAATCCTTCCAAATGTTCTCTTCCCCCCCCCCCCCGCCCTTTCTGGGAAAGGTTTGATAAAAATCCTCACCAATTTGCACAGGTGACCACAGACCCAAATGCTTGGATCTTAAGAACAATGAAAAAGCAATCCGTTTCTTAAAAGAAGAATTTTAATAGAAGTAAAAAGAATCACCTCTGTAAAATCAGGATGGTAAATACCTTACAGGGTAATTAGATTCAAAACATAGAGAATCCCTCTAGGCAAAACCTTAAGTTACAAAAAGACACAAAAACAGGAATATCAATTCCATTCAGCACAGCTTATTTTCTCAGCCATTTAAAGAAATCAGAATCTAACGCATATCTAGCTAGATTACTTACTAAGTTCTAAGACTCCATTCCTGTTCTGTCCAAGGCAAAAGCATCACACAGACCGAGAGAACCTTTGTTTCTCCCCCCACAGCTTTTGAAAGTATCTTGTCTCCTCATAGGACATTTTGGTCAGGTGCCAGCGAGGTTATCCTAGCTTCTTAACCCTTTACAGGTGAAAGGCTTTTTCCTCTGGCCAGGAGGGATTTTACAGGTGTTTACCCTTCCTTTTATATTTATGACAACTGCCTATTTGACCACAATCAGATATTCTAGCAAGAATGTCCTGATGTAGGTGGTGGCCTAGCTTTTTAGATTGCACTGTGGTGCCATCTGTTTGAAAACTTACTTAGAAGTCTTGATCATTCACTTTACTACATGTTAATGCCACCTGTTGCAGGGAAAAGGTGAACTAGAAAGTTGAGCCTCTTAATTAGCTGGAATTGGATAGAACAAACATTGCATGTATATCTTTATTTGTATACCAGGCCATAGAGGTTTACAAAGTTACAAGTTAAAAGATATGATCCCTAACCTGAAGATCTTAGTCTAAGCTCACTATACAAACATTCAGAAATCTCTCCAGAAGAGAGTAGGGGAAAGAGTAAAGCTCACAGTCCTTAAATCTTCCCCAACACACAGAAAAAAAGACTAAACCTCACCCTTAAACAAAACACAACAACACCATCCTCACCTGAACAAATCAAACAACCCACATTAAATGTTGGTGTAAAAAATCCTCCCATGTCTGCTCTTCACAAAAATCCCCACTATAGCCTCCCCATATACACTTATCCCCAGGCAAATGTCAAAGTGCTACACTAATGGGGAGGAGGGGTTGTGACAAGACACTTCAGTAGAGGCCCCTTCCTTCCTGCTCTGTTTTTCATCCTGCTGCTGATTGAGTCTAGGTTCAGAAAAGGGCAACAAAAATGATTAGGGGTATGGAACAGCTTCTATATGATTAATAAGACTGGGACTCTTCAGCTTGGAAAAGAGACAACTAAGGGGGGATACGATAGAGGTCTCTAAAATCATGACTGGTGTGGAGAAAGTAAATAACATAAGAACTGGGGGTCATCAAATGAAATTAATAGGCAGCAGGTTTAAAACAAAAGGAAGTGTTTTTTCACACAATGCACAAACAACCTGTGGAACTCCTTGCCAGAGGATGTTGTGAAAGCCAAGACTATAACAGGGTTCAAAAAAACTAGATGAGTTCATGGAACATAGGTCCATCAATGGCTATTAGCCAGGAAGGGCAGGGATGGTGTCTCTCACCTCTGTTTGCCAGAAGCTGGGAATGGGCGACAGGGGATGGATCATTTGATGATTACCTGTTCTGTTCATTCCCTCTGGGGCACCTGGCATTGGCCACTGTCAAAAGACAGGATACTGGGCTAGATGGACCTTTGGTTTGACCCAGTATGGCCGTTATGTGCTTTATGAATATTAGTTGATCCTGGTGTCTTGTCCTTTAACTTGTCAATTTGTTCCAACACCTCTTCTTTTGACTCCTCAATCTGTGACCGTATTTAATCTTTATTACCTGAAAAGAGTAGAACTCAGGTAGGTACCATTCCAGCATCCTTTGATGAAAGCTTTTTTTTTTTTTCTCAATGTCTTCATCCTTCTTAGATTCTATTTGCTTTCTTTACTCCCTGGTAGTCCAGCAGATGCACTGGCTCTTTCAGCGTTCCCTTCTGATATACTTGAATAATGTCTCATTATTGTTCTATTTAATAAGGTCATGCCTTCCTCTTTCCCCCACAACTGTATTTCTTTTCTTCTCTCATTTTTCTCTCATGCACAGAAACACACCAGTAGTAAAATAAGTGGTGAGTGCTGTTTAAGGAGCCTGTTATATATTAAAAATCCTTCTACTTATATTATCTTGCTAGGTTTTTTTCCTCCTTCATACTGATAATCAGTATTTTATGATATCAGAATTTTAATAGCCCCTTTTTCTAGATAATTTGGAGATTGTCTAGATTCTCAACGTATTTTTATCTAGCACTAGGTAAACCTCTCTTAAAAAATGAGATCTAGTTGAAATAGAGGCAATACATCTTTCTTTTCCCCACTACCTCCCTTTTTCTCTTAACCTGTTATCTGTTAAAAGAAATTCAAGAGCAGGCTGTATATGTAAGAACTATTTCTGGATTTTACAATAAAACAATTTAATTATGAGGAGTTCTTCATCTGCAGTTACATCATTCCTAGTGTTCTTGGAAATCAGACTGGCTATGTTGATTTTAAAATAGTTGCTTTTTATTTTGTTCTTTTGGGTGTTGTAACCTTGAACTACCTGGCTATTATCAGTGCTAACCTCTTGAAGGTTTTTTTTGTTGTTGTTGTTGTTTAAGGGCTTCCTTGAGTAAAAATCCTATGAAAATTAATAGGAATTTAGCTTCAATAAGGACTGTAGAATCAGGCCCAAGGTTTTCAAATCACAGGTCACCCTTAGTTTCCTCTCACTTTACTCATTAAAGAGATTAATGGGGCTATGTTTGTCCCTTTGTGGAAATGATGGGGGAGGGTGGTTTCTGCCTCCTATACCCACAAGTCCTGAGATCTATATTGATCTTGGGACACCCATATGGGGAAGAAACATCTGCTCTTAATAAACCCAAATGAATGAAACTACTTGTTGTAACAACTCTTCACTGATATACACTCTGTTTAAACTATACATTTTTTTTAAAATATTTAAAAAAACTTTTAACAAAAATAACTTGTGCGGCCTGCAAGCTGAGAGTTACTGGCAAATCATGTCTGTCATCATTTTTAAAAATAGTGACTGACAGCTATGAGCTGCCAATGGCACTTAGCAGGACAAACCTAATTAACTTGGGTTTCATGTAGCTGCAATAAAAATAGGTGCTGTTAATTTGAAGAATGACATCTACCCTATTATTCATGTCTGTGTTGGCATCTCTCAGTGGTTAAATTCTGTGATCTCTAGAAAATCATATTCTTTTCAAATACATACATGAGTAATTTAAAACTAGTTATCCATTCGTCCTCTGAGTAGTGTTTGTAATTCTTAGTACACTAGTCAAATGACAGCTAATACACAGTCTTCAACGCTCCTGACTGTAATGGAAGCAGAATTGGGCTCATCCTTAAGAAGTACATATTTATTGCAACACTTGGTGCCTTATCTATTTATTATATTCTTTGCATAATCGGCATTTTGGCTGACCTATTTCATCTTTCGCTCTGATGTTGAATAAACAGTACTTATCCGGTAATAGCTTAGCGGCCTGATTCTCCCTTCACTTACACTGGTGTAAAGCATGAGTGACTCCACTAAGGGTCAATGGAATGTGAAGCCAGCAGAAGTGAGAAGGGACTCAGTCCCCCATATTTTTAATACTACTTTTCTCTATGCTACTGAATTTACACCAATGTATTTCCAATTATTTCAGTGGAGTTACCCTTGATTTACACCACTGTTATTGAGACCAGGATATGGCCCCTTGTGTTTCAGTGTCATTCTTTAACTTGTCATTTTAAAGTCAGTATTTGCCAAGATTTACCTCTCAGTTGTATAAGATGCCACAGTATTGTTTTATCCTTAGAAGAGGACTTAATTGTGATAAATGTGAATTTTCAATGGCAGCAGCTGTAAACACCATATCTAAAGTTTTCTGTTGGTATCATAATAGTGACAGAAAATTAGCATTAAGAACTTGTTTTTCTCCAAACTACTCTAAAAATAGTATGTGTGTTAACAGTAGCATATTAGCATATTTTCCTGTGGAGTACATTAAACATGAGATTTCTTTCCCCATCAGCATTTATATTATAAAATCTAGTACAAAACTAAAATGTAGCACATCATTCTAAACTGGTCTGAATTAAACATGCATAGTGACTGCAAAGAGCCTAAACTATTTATTTTTTTATTTACTGTTAATTTCAGATGTAGATTTCACTCAGTTCTTCACAGCTCTATAATCCTCAGATGGACGATTGTAAGGGACTATCTGTGAAAACCACTTAGGAGCATTGGCTAGTTCAAAATACAGCTGACTGCCTTCTGAGTAGGACGGGCTACTCTCTGCACCTGCTGCCAATTGACTGGTTGAAATTCAGTCTTCTGGTCATTATATAAAAGGCCTCAAATGGAGTAGGTCCAGATTACAGTAAACATTGCCTCTTTTTCTAGAACCTGTGTTCATTCAGAGTGCTAGAATTCAATATCCCCAGGCTGATGCTTGTAGGACCCAGAGGCAGGGTAATTGCAAAAGCAGACCTGCATCTCTGGAACTTGCTTCTACTAGACACCCATTTAAGCAAGCAAAATTGGGCACACTTAAAAAGAGGTATTGGATATCTTTTTCTAAGCTAAATTATGAAATCCTGAGTTCAAAGATGACCGGTCAGATCCCCTCTTCATCCTCCATTTTAAAGCTGCAGCTAGGAAGGAATAGGGTATTTTGCTTTTCTTATTTCAAACGTTAAAGACTCAATTTAAGATAGATAGATATATATATATAAGAAGGGTCCCATCTACTCCACAATGCACTGGGACCAAATTATGCAGCAAAAACTCCTAAATTCTCCAGGAAGGTTAATTTATTCTAAATACCCACCATTCTCATCCTCAAACACACAAACAACTGTAGCTTATAGTGAAAACTAATTATTGATGTAAAATACCTTGATGCCTATTTTCAGCAATGATTGTTTGACACTTTTGTTATGTTCTCTGGGGGCTTAGCAGCATGGGCTGCAGTGGTTGCAAGGCTGTCTAGGGGGCTCAGCTCAGAACCTCCTGAGAAGGAAAGTGGGGAACCTTTAGCCAACTTTAACAGCTCATTTTCTTAGCTTGCCAGGCCACGGCTGCTGCAGTGTTCTACAGTCAGACCAGATGGCCAGTCTCTACTTCGTACACTTACCCAGTCCCTGGCTGGAAGCCGAACTCCAGCTTTGGCTCCCAAACGACCACCTATGCTGCCTTGCACCATGGAACTGTAGGTCATGCACAGTAATCTAATTACTGTCCTCCTGCTCTGCAGCTTTCCCCACAAGGGGCAGCTAGGCAGGTCCCAGCAAGGCAAGGAGATGCCTGCAGCATATGGCAAATTCCATGGCAGAAATGCTAAATTTTGAGGCTGTGGAATCATGAAGCCCACAGGGCCATGAATGGGGCAGTTCATACCTCTTAAAAATTGTTTTGGGCTCATACCTCTTAAAAATTGTTTTGGGCTCTCTGCCAGCTCAGCAAGACAACATGGCTCTGGCTTACAATCCTTCACTTTTTCATGGCCTCTCTATAACTAGAACAGCTGAAAGCTTAATTTTTTAAAAAAGAAACATTCAGATTTAATTTTAGAAAGGGGGACTACACAAAAATAAGGAAGTTAAACAGAAATTAAAAGGTACAGTGCAAAAAGTGAAATCCCTGCAAGCTGCTTAGGAAATTTTTTTAAAGACACCATAATAGAGGCTCAACTTTAAATGTGTACCCCAAATTAAAAAACATAGTAAGAGGAACAAAAAAATTCTGCCATGGCTAAACAACAAAGTAAAAGAAGCAGTGAGAGGCAAAAAGGCATCCTTTAAAAAGTGGAAGTTAAATCCTAGTGAGAAAAATAAAAAGGATCATAAGCTCTGGCAAATTAAGTGTAGAAATATAATTAGGAAGGCTAAAGAATTTGAAGTACAGTTAGCCGAAGACTCAAAGTAATGGCAAAAAAAATTAAGTACATCAGAAGCAGGAAGCCTGCTAAACAATCAGTGGGGCCACTGGACGATGGAGATGCTAAAGGAGCACTCTAGGACGATAAGGCCATTGTGGAGAAACTACATGAATTCTTTGCATCGGTCTTCACGTCTCAGGATATGAGGGAGATTCCCAAACCTGAGCTGTTCTTTTTAGGTGACAAATCTGAGGATTGAGGTGTCATTAGAGGAGGTTTTGGAACAAATTGATAAAGTAAACAGTAATAAGTCACCAGGACCAGATGGTATTCACCCAAGAGTTCTGAAGGAGCTCAAATGTGAAATTGCACAACTAACTGTAATCCGTAACCTATCATGTAAATGAGCTTCTGTACCAGATGACTGGAGGATAGCTAATGTGAAGCCAATTTTTAAAAAGGGCTCCAGAGGTGATCCTAGCAATTACAAGCCGGTAAGCCTGATTGCAGTACCAGGCAAATTGGTTGAAACTGTGGTAAAGAACAAAATTGTCAGACGCATAGATGAACATAATTTGTTAGGGAAAAGTCAACATAGTTTTTGTAAAGGGAAATCATGCCTCACCAATCTACTAGCATTCTTCGAGGGGGTCAACAACCATGTGGACAAGGGAAATCCAGAGGATAGTGTACTAAGATTTTCTGAAAGTGTTTGACAAGTTCCTCACCAAAGGCTCTCAAGCAAAGAAAGCTGCCATGGGATAAGAGGGAAGGTCCTCTAAGGGACTGGTAACTGTTTGAAAGATAGGAAACAAAGGGTAGGAATAAATAGTCAATTTTCAGAATGGAGAGCGGTAAATAGTAGTGTCCCCCAGGGTTCTGTACTGGGACCAGTCCTAGTCAACATATTCATAAATGATCTGGAAAAGGGGGAAAACAGTGAGGTGGCAAAATTTGCAGATACAAAACTACTCAAGATACTGAAGTCCCAGGGAGACTGCAAAGCACTTCAAAAGGATCTCTCAAAACTGGGTGACTGGGCAACAAAATGGCAGATGAAATTCAATGTTGATAGATGGAAAATAATGCACATTGGAAAACCATAATCCCAACTATACATGCAAAATGATAAAAAAAAATTTATATACATATAAACTAGCTTGTTACTACTCAAAAGAGATTTTTTGGAATCATTGTGGATAGTTCTCTGAAAACATCCACTCAATATGCAACGACAGTCAAAAAAGCAAACAATGTTAGGAATGGATAGATAATAAAACTAACTCTATCATAGTGCCTGTATATAAATCCATGGTATGTCCACATCCTGAATATTGCGTACAGATGTGGTCGCCCCATCTCAAAAAAGATACATTGGAATTGGAAAAGATTCAGAAAAGAGCAATAAAAATGATTAGGGGTATGGGATGGCTGCCATATGAGGAGAGATTAATAAGACTGGGACTTAGTCATATCTTTTCCAAGCTGACAAGGGGGGATATGATAGAGGTCTATAAAATCATGACTGGTGTGGAGAAAGTAAATAAGGAAGTGTTATTTACTCCTTCTCATAACATAAGAACTAGGACTCAGCAAATGAAATTAATAGGCAGCAGGCTACAAACAAAAGGAAGTATATTTTCTCACAAGGCACAGTCAACCTGTGGAACTCCTTGCCAGAGGATGTTGTGAAGCTCACGGCTATAACAGGGTTTAAAAAACAAAACAAAACTGAAGTTGATGGAGGACAGGTCCCTCAGTGGCTATTAGCCAGGATGGGCAAGATGGTGTCCCTAGCCCCTGTTTGCCAGAAGCTGGGAATGGGCAACAGGGGATGGATCACTTGATTACCTGTTCGGTTCATTCCCTCTGGGGCACCTGGGGTTGGCCACTGTCAGAAGACAGGAATCTGGGCTAGATGAACCTTTGGTCTGACCCAGTATGGCCGCTCTTATGATTCTGGGCCATCATTCTTCCACCCAGGTGAATTCTGTAACAAATTCTGCCACATAGAATTGTGGAATACAATAGTAAGTCCCAATCCTTTTATGCACTGTCAGCCTTGCTCTGGCCTCCTAATGCAAAGCAGTCGGACACTTGGTGAAAACAGCCTTATACGATATCTGTAGGCAGGTAAAAACTCGGGTGATGGGATGCTGCTATAGTAACTCCTACACTGCCCTGCTTTCAGTGGAGGGTGTATAGTCAGGTTATCCCTACATCCTGGCCTTGCCTACCTGTCAGAACACCCCACAAGGAATGCTGGCAGTCGGTGTAATGTAAAGCAGCCTTCAAGACAAGGATGCCCGCTCTCTCATTTTGAGGACCTCCAGAATGCAGGTTACTGACTGGACACAAGTTAATTATTCAGCTGCTGGAGTGGATTAAACCACTGCAGAAGGAACTGTTTGAGAACAAGAAGTGGCTGTGTGATCAGAAAGCACTGAATTTCAGAGACAGTAATTTTTGATGGGTTTCATTAGTTATTTGTTTTTATTGACACTATGTTAAAGTTGTGGTTGATCCTTCTTTAACGAGAAGATGCAAGCATAATCGCTGGGGACTAATTATGTTAAGAGAAAAGGGGACAAATTTAGTTCTTGTTTACTTGAGTGTAAATCTGGAGTAACTGTAAAGAACTCGGACAACATTAATTACAATTATATTTGGAAAATAAACAAAAGTGATTGCCATATTTATAATGTAAAGGTTACAATTTCCACATAAGATCCTGATCTATACACAAAGGAAATTAGTTATACAAACAGAAGGTGGACTAAATTTTGCTTTAATTTACTCCGTTACTCCAGATTTTTCATGGGTAAAAATCTGGAGTAACTCCACTGAATGCAATGAGTTACTCCAGATTTATACTACTGTAAGGGAGAGCAGAATTTGGGCCAATGTGCATTGTTAAAATGTTCAATGCAATAGTGAACACTTATCTGTGTTCCATAATGGGGTATCTGTTTTTGGAAACCTCATCTAGATCACATGACTATGGTCAGGAAATAAAGTTTTTGTTTCTTGCCACCATTCCTGTGTTTCGTACCCTTATTCATTACAAACTCTGTTTTTATATCCATTCTACATAAACCTGTCATCTCACATTCTATTCATGTACGTTATTTACCTCACAAATGTGACAATATTAAACTGAGATTATAGAAAACTTGATATAACTCCAATTTTATCTGCTATTTTAAAAGCAAATATCCTTTTCCCTTTGTTCTGCAACACATGGAAGGCATTTACACCATACAACTAGATTTGTTTTATTTGATTCCCTGTGTAGCCGTTTTGGCTAATAAGTTGCAATCAGCACCTTTCTAATGGCAAAAAAATTACTTATAGCTCAAGCCAGGATTCCTCTGAAAACAGTTTCTTCCCCTGTCCCCCAAGTTATGTCTGTCTAACGTAGTAAAACAATGCATGTTGAGGGAAATTGTGATCTCACTTACAGTGGTATAGATCTGGAACACGTCATTTAAAGCAGTTGACTTCTTTCAGGTTTACATCCATGTAAATCAGAGCAGAATTTGACCTGTTTTCTTCTAATGTAATTAGTGTGTATATAGATAAGAACAAGTTACATGTATACTGTAACTTACGTGATGAATGCAACAATTAATGTTTGTTTTCCAAATATAATTGTTATTTACAGTTGCCAGCTAATTATTCCTATTCTTTTAATCTGCACATCTTAAACTCATGAAGCAGGAGGTGGGTTTCCTGCAAACAGGCAAAAAATAAAAAGCACAAGAGAAAAAGGGTTTATTAAAAACATGAATCAGTGTCACACATTTGGGACTTGGAGGACATCTGAGGCCTGGTCTACATTACAAACTTAGGTCGACGTAAGCAGCTTTAAGTCGACCTAATAATGTATGCATCTGCACTACCAGGTCCCTTCCGCTGACCTAAATTGCTGTAATGTCAACTTCTGTACTCCACTGTTGCGAGAGGGGTAGTGCTTAATTCGATGCTCATGTGTCGACACAGAGGTAGAGCAGATGCAGCATTGTGTAATTTGACTGAATTGGCCTCCCAGAGGTGTCCCACAATGCTCTGCTGTGACTGCTCTGGAGAACTTTTTTTCAGATCTGCTGCACAGTAGCCTAGTTTGACTGGAAACCGTCCTCCACAGGTAAAGTCCCGGGAACTTTTGAATTCCCGTTTCCTGTTTGATCAGCATGGAGGGTTCGCTAACCCAGCTGATCATAAAGACTCAACACCCCAATGTGCTCCAGCATGGAGTACACAGGAGGTGCTTGACTTTATTGCTGTTTGGGGAGAAGCGTTTGCACAGGCACAACTCCGATCCAGCTGAAGAAATGCTGCCATCTACGCAAAGATCGCGCAGGTATGGGGGAGAAGGGCTACACCAGGGACACGCCACTGTGCTGTGTGAAAATAAAAACTTTGGCAAGTGTACCAGAAGACAAGGGAGGCAAACAGGTGTTCTGGTTCTGCCCCCCAGACATGAGCTTTTACCATGAGTTGCATGCAATTCTCGGTCGCAACGCCACCACTGCCTCCAAATGCCGCATAAATATGTCCCAGGAGTCTGAGTGCCAGGCCACCTCAGGCAACCGTGAGGAGGACATTCTGAATGAGGAGGAGGAGGAGAATGGGAGACAGGCAAGTGGTGGATCCTTTCTCCCAACAGCCAGGAGCAATTTTTTTTAACCCAGAGCCCAGCCGGTTGCAGGACAGAGTGGTGCCCGAGTGTGGTGCTGGAGAAGGCACCTCTGAGTATACATTTCCAGTCAAACTGTGTAGGGGTTACATGCTATTATATTTTATGTTTAATCTGAACAAAAAATGAGGTACAGTGGGTGTCTGTTTCCTGGTGACTGCTCTAGCTATACATTGTCAGTGCATACAGAGGGTGCTCCCCAAAAAAGACTGTATGTGAACAGGGATTGCCCAGGAATCTTCCATGGAGATCTCTAGGAAACTCTGCAATCCTTATTTCCTCCATGACAGTAGGATACTTTCCCATGCCATTCCAGTATTAACTCTGCTAGCATCATTGTGGCACACAGCATAGCAACATAAAGACCAGGTCTAAACCTAGACCCTCGCAGCATCTGCTCCCTTTCTGCCTCTGTTATCCTCAGGAGAGTGATATCACATAGGGTCATCTAGGGGAAATGGGGGAAGTTCTCATTATACAAGTGCTTGTACCGCAAACAATAGAGCATGTGATCCACCAACCCTCCCACACTGAATTCCGGGTCCCTCAACCATGCTTTCCCTAAAATGACATTGTTTTGGTTGGCATGGTTTGGCATTTACTATGAGCAGCATTAAGGGAGGATGTGTCTTCCCTCCCAACCCCCTCGCGAAGTCACCTTGGGAAAAGATAGCAATTGGGGAATCTTAATGCTGGTCCCAGTTCTCAAGCAACATCAATGTTGCTAGGGGGAGGGGGCATTGTCCAACTGCCCGCCTGTGCTCCCAATGCGGGTTTGCCACAAATTGCAGCACAAGGCCTGTCACCCATGCCCTGGGCCAATGGCTGGAACAGCAAACAGACGCATTGAATAGCTAGGGATTCTGATTATGTTCTGGCTTGCAGTGCAGTGTAATAAGGGGATTTTTTTTTTTAAATAGCAACTTTGCACCAGAAACTATGTATGCACTGACAGTGGTTGCCTTGTGCTTTGCATGCCTTACAGTGCAAAGCTTGTCCTTTGATACATCCTCCACACCAGAAGAGAGGCTTTTACAGATTAGAAGGCAGAAAAATAACACGTGGGATGACCTGTTCAGTGAGATAATGAATGCCTCTGGGACAGCTGAGACAGAGCTCAGAGCACGGAGGATTTCACTCTCCGAGAAACTGAACTTGGATGTTGTAGCAGGGTAGTTACCCTGCTCCTGCCCAGAAAGGGTTAACACCAGCCCTTGGAGAGGGCTGCGGCTGAGAGCCAACCAACAGAAAAGGTAGGCTGATTGGGAAGGCAGCCACAGCTGGGGCCATGCCCAGTTAGAAGACAGCTGGCCCTATAAAAGGGCTGTGAGCCAGGAGCTGGGTTAGTCTCTTTCCATCTTTGGAGAGAGATGGACCTAGCTGCCTGAAGGAGCAAAGGGTACCATGGACAGAGCAGTGTTGGGGAAGGGGCAGGCTGAGCTGGGGAGCTCAGGCCTGGCGACCTCCCAGGCTGCAGCTTGGCAAGAAGGCCTAGAGAGGTACTGGGCTGCAGGGAAAGGCAGTCAGTCCAAAACCCCCCCTTGCCATTGATGAATGCCCATTACACTTCTGTCTGCCTCAGTGAACAGGGGCTAGATGATGACTGGCAGTCGCCACTGAAGTGAGGTGGGCTTACAGGGTTGGGGGTTCCCCTGGGAGGGGAGACCCAGAGAGTGGGGATCCTGTCAGGGCAAAACCCCAAGGGTAAGGGGCACTGGGGTCCATGAGGGACACGGGGGGCCTGAGGCAGGTGAGCCAATGGCTAGCAGAGGGCGCTCTGGACTGGAAGCAAGCTAATTCCCAGGGCAATCAGCAGGAGGCACTGTGCCAGTGAGTCTCACTGCGCTACAGATATGGAGAGCATCCCGGGAGCAGGAGTGTGCAGTGCAAAAGGAGATCCTGTGGATAATGAAGGACCAATCGGACATGTTGAGGCATCTGGTTGAGCTGCAAGAAAAGCAGCTTGAGGCTAGACTTCCTCTGCAGCCACTGCAGAACTTCCTGCAAACATTGCCCTGTTCACAATCCCCCTCCTCCAAAAGTTCCATGAGCTGTGTGTGTGGTGGGTAGTTCAGTATCTCTTCCACTCAACACCGGTGGAAGGTACAAAGAACAGAAGGTGCCCATTCCAAGGTCTTTGATGGTCAAGAGTACTATGCTTTCGAAAACAAGCTGACCTTGTTTCTTCCCTCCCAATTTTATGAGCCTATTTGCCCAAGGTTAACTTATTTTTGTTTCAGTTTTTGTGTGTGCATAATAAAAGTAAATGTTTCATGCTTTCTTTATTCCAAGCAGCGGAGTTTGAGTGGAGGAAGGGAGGTACAGGGAAACTGATGCAATTGAGGGAATGCTATGGGAAGGCACAATGCAGATAAGCAGCGCACATTACTGTGGCTCATTACTGACACAGGTTTTCAAAGCTTCCCAGAGGTGCAGAGCTCCTTGCTGGGCTCTTCTTCTTGCTCTGGTATCTGGCTGCTCAAAATTAGCTGCCAACCTATTTGCCTCCAAACCATACCCTAGTGGAAACTTTTCTCCCTTTGCTTCACAGATATTATGGAACGTACAGTTGGTACCAATAACAATGGGGATATTGCTTTCACTGAGGTCTAACCTAGCAAGCAAACTGTGCCAGTGACCCTTTGAACATTCAAAGGCACATTCCACCACCATTCTCCATTGCTCAGCATGTTGTTGAATTGCTCCTTACTGCTGTCCAGGTGACCGGTATACAGCTTCATGAGCCATAGGAGCAAGGGGATTTCAATTTCATCAATGGTTATTTTGCAGTTTGGAAAGAAAGTCCCTTCTCACAGCTTTCTGAACAGACCTGTGTTCCTAAAGATGTGTGTGTCATGCACCTTTCCTGATCATCCCACGTTGATGTCAGTGAAAAGCCCCCTGTGATCCACCAGCACTTGCAACACCACTGAGCAATAACTCTCAGTTTATGTACTCTTTGGCCAGGTGGTCTGGGGCCAAGATAGGGATATGTGTTCCATCTACCACTCCACCACAGTTAGCGACCTCCATTGTGGCAAAACCATCCATTATTGCCTGCACATTGCCAAGAGTCACTACTCTTCTTAGCAAAAGTCAATTAATGGCCCTGCACACTTGCATCACAACAGCTTTCATGGTGGATTTACCTACTCTGAATTGATTCCCCACTGACCAGTAACAGTCTGGAATTGCAAGCTTCCAAAGAGCAGTCTCCACTCGCTTCTCCACTGTCAGAGCAGCTCTCAGGGCAGGGGAAAGCTCTTCACAAAGTTCCTGGAAAGAGGCCTTCTGCATTTGAAAGTTCTGCAGCCACTGCTCATCATCTCATATCCGCATAATGATGCGGTCCCACCAGTTACTGCTTGTTTCCTGGGGCCAAAAAAGGTGCTCCACTGTGTTCAGCTGATGTACAACTGCCAGCAGCAACCAGGAATTGTTTCCTTCTATGGCTTGCAGAAGGGCTGATTGCATGACATCGCAATGTTCCACATAGCAGCTCCTGTCTCGGCTCTGGAAATACTGCAGGATAAGGCGTGAGATGTTTGTAATGCTCACAACAGGAGTGCACAGCTGAGCAGGGTCCACGCTTCTTGGGTGCGGCTAAGTCAGGCTTTCAAAAAAAAGGCATGAAAAAACATGGGTTGTTTGCCGTTTATATCAGGGGAGGGAGGGAGGAAGGAAAGTGCATCATGGGAGGCCAAAGCCATGTTCCCATTACCACCTGTGACAATGTTTTGGTCCCATGAAGCATTACAAGCCCTTCCCAAAACACCTGTGGCTAGTTGCACTGTGGGATAGCGACCCGCAGTGCACTGCTCTGTGCATCGATCCAGGGACTGCTAGTGAGGATGCATTCCACCGAGACAATGAGTGTGGTGTGGAAACACACGACCAACTTAATTAATTCAGAGGCTTGATGTTGACTTTTGACTTTTAACTTTGTAGTGTAAAACAAATCTAAAGTGAGGGAGTCTCCCTACAATGTGTGAGGCAATATATAACATATTATGCGTGTGTGTATGTAATAGCCAGCAACTGCAAAATGTACCAGACAACTCCTAACTAGAGGACTAAATTCACTAGCCATAGACTGATACAAAAGATGAGTAGGTTGTCCACAAGAAAACTCTCTGGGCAATGTCCTAGTGACAAGCTCGCCACCCACCTGCAGCTGTTGGAAAATGGAAGGATGTGGGATTCTTTCTCAGTGCTTTCCTAGGGATGCTGCTAGGAGGCTCCTTCTTTTGCATCAGACTCTAGCTATTGAGTGAATGCTGCATTTGAAGGCCCTCTGGCCCCATTTGGCTGCTAGAGGGGGAAAAGGAGCTTTTTCAATTTCAGCTCTTGATCATCTTGCCTGACGTATGCTATGTTTCCTTGCTAAACTTTATTTTTTGTCTTCTCTTCTCTGCTGATTATTATCCATTTCGTAGCTGCCCCCAGGGTTCTGAATAGCAATATTTTAAAACTGGCCAGTCTTGTTAATTTTAATCTGTTTGGGAAAGGTATGAGCAGCAGCAAGAACTGTTAGTACATAACACTGTATCAGTTTATATTTGAAGATTTTCTCTGCAAGCACTAGAGCTAAAACCTTTTTTTTTAAAGCAAACTCAAAGATCTGCAGAAACTAATAGTGTAGATCCTGTACTCACCCAGGATAAATGGATTTTTCAAATCCTACAAATAACTGTGGAATCAGTATGAGGTGTGCATCAGGAAACGTGGTTTTTATTCCCAGCTCTCTCAGTGACATGCTGTGGGACTTTAGCCAAGTCTCTGTATCTATCTGTAAAATGGAAATAATAATGCTTATCTACATTTTTCCTTTGATTATAGTTGAAAAGCAAAAGTATTGTATCAAATTAATCATCATTCTATTTGTATTTAGCTAATAGTGCATTTAAAAATGGCTGTGTGCTCAGACGTTCTGGTTAAACTTGGATTTATGCTGGAAATGGCCCACCTTGATTATCATGCACATTGTAAGGAGAGTGGTCAGTTTGGATGAGCTATTGCCAGCAGGAGAGTGAGTTTGTGTGTGGGAGGGTGTGTGACAAAACCTGGATTTGTGCTGGAAATGGCCCACCTTGATTATCATGCACATTGTAGGGAGAGTGGTCACTTTGGATGAGCTATTACCAGCAGGAGAGTGAGTTTGTGTGTGTATAGGGATGGGGGGGTGAGAAAACCTGGATCTGTGCTGGAAATGGCCCACCTTGATTATCATGCACATTGTAGGGAGGATGGTCACTTTGGATAAGCTATTACCAGCAGGAGAGTGAGTTTGTGTGTGTGGTTTTTGGAGGGGGGTGGGGGGGTGAGAAAACCTGGATTTGTGCTGGAAATGGCCCACCTTGATTATCATGCACATTGTAAAGAGAGTGGTCACTTTGGATGGGCTATTACCAGCAGGAGAGTGAGTTTGTGTGTGGGGGCGCGGAGGGTGAGAAAACCTGGATTTGTGCTGGAAATGGCCCAACTTGATGATCACTTTAGATAAGCTATTAGCAGCAGGAGAGTGGGGTGGGAGGAGGTATTGTTTCATGGTCTCTGTGTATATAATGTCTTCTGCAGTTTCCACAGTATGCATCCGATGAAGTGAGCTGTAGCTCACGAAAGCTCATGCTCAAATAAATTGGTTAGTCTCTAAGGTGCCACAAATACTCCTTTTCTTTTTGCGAATACAGACTAACACGGCTTTTACTCTGAAACCTGTCAATATATAATTACTATTATTGTTATATATAATATTGTGTATTTAGGTATATATGCAGTAATTCCATCCTTCTATTGTAAATTTTCTTGCTCATTTGGAGCTGCATATTTTTTATTCCACTTGCTTCCTCAGCATTGTCTACAAAGTGAACATGTTTACATTATGGGGCAGGAGCCCATTTTCTCTGTTTCTTGTGAAGTATCTAATGCACCAAACTACTATTAATAACTTATAATGTATGTAGCTCTACTGTGTTATATTCATATGTCCATCTAAGTGTATACAATTTCAAAAATGCCTAGGGACTTTGGATCTGACCCTAATGGACATAGGAACCTAGGTTCCATCTTAAATGCCTAAATCACTTTTGAAAATGACACTTAAGCTCCCAAGTCATGTAGGCATTTTAGAATATTTTACCCAGTATCGATTATATAATATGGAATTGTATATCTATTTATATACATCTATTATATATCTGACAGTCCTGTTTGTAGATTATAATATGTATTATATGATTGTGACCATATGTATATGTATAATGTGGTGGTTATATGTGTATACAGCTATTACTATAGATCTTAAAACTTGATACCATACCCACACACATTTATACTTATTTCATTCATACAGAAAGCTGTACAGATAATTTACAGATAGCAATAATGCATAGGCTGACATTCTGGTATGTAAAAGTGTATATGAACAGTCTCACATTCAGATTTATATATCTACGTCAGACATTCAAATACTTTATATATTATAGATGGGGCTGGTAGCTTTACCTGTTATTAAGGTTGTCTGACACTTCACATTATAAGACTGTTTTCAGTTTTCTACAACTCTGACACACTTTAACTGTCTGAACTGAAATTTTCCATGCTGGGTGTCTACCTTGGGTGGAATTTTTTGAAAAGTTTTTTTCCAAAATGGTTCAGTCATTTCTGAGAACAAGGCTAGGGGAAAATGCATTTTGCAATGTTTAAAAAATGTTGGTGACCTTTTCTTGAAAAGCTCTAGCATTTCCATATTTTGGAACAGAGATTTACAGTTTGGCACCAAGGTAGCCTTTGTGTTAGGTATGTACCTTTCCCTGTTCCTAAGAAAATCCATTGAAATTTAGTCAGGTTATAAATTTGTGAAAAAATCAGTGTGCCCATGCTCAGTAGTCACACCTTAGAGTTTAACTGCTAAATTCTATGAAGATTCTGTGCATACTGACTATACTCCATCCTAGCCGCTCTGGACTCAGGTAAGGCCAGGCACTTGAACTAAGAACAGGGAAACTGTCTCTCCTGTGTTCTGAATGACCCCCCCTGCTGGCCCCAGGCAAGGTGAAGGAGGAAGCTGTTTGACTTTAATGCAGAAGAGATAAAACCCAGAAGGGGGAGATGGGGAGATGGTAGAAGTATATTGGGACAAAGAGACTGATGAGACTGGGTCTGGAAAAGAGAGGGAAGAAGAGAGAAAGTGTGATTGGGAGTTAGAGAAGAGGAGGGTGAGACTTGGTGGGAAAGGGGACTGGAAGCTGTGGGAAAGAGTAATCTGTGACTGAGTGGCCAACAAGACTGGGAGCTGAGGAATGGGGGAGAGGGTGAGATTGATTGGGCAAGGACACCTGGACTGGGGGAGGGAGAGAGAGAGAGAGAAAGAGAGAGAGAGAGTGTGTGTGTGTGTGCGTGCACAGGCAGAACAGGGAAGAGAAAGACTGGTGTAGGTGCTGGGAGGGAGGAACTGGGTTGGCTATACAAGGAGACTAGAGACAAGGATTGTGTGTTTGGGAGCTGGGACTAGCTGGGCAAGGAGCCAGTGGATGATGAGTGGGGGTGGGATGGTTGAACTGAGACTGGCTCGGCAAGAAGACTCAACTGGGAATGGGCAAAAGAGATCCACTCAGATGGGAAGCCTGGAGTGGGAAACTAGAACTGGCTGGGCAAAGAGATTGGGGCTGAGATGAGAAGCCTTAGGCGTGGAGATTGGGACTGGGCATGCAATAAGAATGGGACTGGGACAGTGAGTCAAAGATGAGGAAGAGACAGGACTGGGATGGGACAGAAAGGGTAAAGCTTGGAGGGGAACAAGTAGGAAGATCTGTGCCCATTAGAGCACACTCTCCTTTAGAGCCTGGAATGGAACCCGGGTTTCCTGAGGTTCACAATTCCTCTGCTGTCAGCAAGTATCCAGGAAACCCACTAGTAGAGTGACCCATCCCTCTCTAGCACTGGTCAACAAAGAGAACGAAAACCTACTACTGCTATCAGTTAGTCCCTTGGCTCAAGTAGCAGAAGTCTGTGCAGTGGGGAAAAAAAGTTCCAGTCATCCTGTTGATGAACCATGTAGGTTTCACTATGACGCCACATGAAGGAATGAAGCCTAACACTCAAAAGTTAGGATATGCCAGAAGTAAGGCTGCTTGTACAAACTTAGTTGACTCCCTTGTACTCCCAGTCTTTAATTACATGATCACATACTATTTTTTTCCATAGGACTTCTATTTTTTCATTTAGTTCACAGATAGACTTGCTCTGGGGATGAATCAGGGTTGTATAACGAAGGAAACTCTTGTCAGTGGCAACGGATGAAGCAGGGGTGCTAAAGTAGAAATGAGTGTCATGAATGAGGCAAGAGACCGTAGGAAGAAGAAAGGATGATCTCATGGTTAATACTAACCTGGAGAATGGGATCAGGATGGATTAAAAATCTGGGTTTTTTAAATTAATACAATATTTACATGTATTTAAATCAAAATTTTAAATTTAAACTAAATAGTTATTTAAATAAACCCTTTCAAAATTTAATTTGAAATTGACAACCATTGTTAAGCCCTGAAAATAACATACTTTATTAAAATAATTTAAAGTCAAACCACTGAACTACTGGAAGTCACCGGAAAAGCACCTGAAAAAGCACCAGGTTTTGTGGAGTGCTAACCCAGCTTTTGACAACAGTAGCCTCTTCTGCAGGTGCACGGGAAGTAATATTTCTTCATTTCATTTTATTCAGTTCATTTAGTCAGTTAAATGGCTATAGTTCATTCAAAGTTGAGAAACCAATTGGGATTTGAAAATGTATGAAACCTTGTTTTCGCTACAATTTGTGAATAAAAACTAGGTGTGAGCGGATGAGATCTATTAGTTCTAAAATCTTGAAGGACATAGTGACCAGAAATATTCAGTTGAACATACTAAATATAGAGAATACTTCCTTTATTTAATAAATCAGTTAGCAAAACATGTTCAGATAAACTTTTTGATACACATTTTTTCTTACATTTCCAGCACATTTGAGGTAATTTTATTTAATACAAAAATTAAATACTGTTTTTGTGCATTTTAATTTAATTTGAATTCCATCCACATGTAGCTTGATAAAAATGACAAGTAAGAAATTAATCATTCAGTAAATAAGAAATGTATCATTAACCATTTTCTAAAATAATAAAAAATAAGAATCTTAATAAATGTAAATTAAGCTATATGATTGCCTAAATAAATGTGTATGGATATATTGTATCCTCATGGTTAGCAAAAAGAAACACAATATGTAGTAGAAAGGCTAAATGTAGCTGCAAATCAGCATGTTTTAACCGTTACCAACCATTGAGAATAAACCCTGAACTGGAGTCTATCTTTACCTGTGCCACAGAGTTCCTAGCTGATTCTAGGTAAGTCACTAAACCCAAACTTTTCAGAGGTTTCCACTAAATGTGTTTCTTATTTTCTGAGTACCCAACTTAAGACCTGGGTCTGATTTGCCTAAGTAGTGATCACTCAGAGCTGCAAATGAGGTCAATAGAAGCTGTGCTTTGAACATATGAAGTGCTATATAATGTTAAGTACTCTGTAAAATCAGCTCCTTTGTGTCTCAAATTAGACACCCAAAATTAGTGGAAACTTTTTATCTTAAACGCTCTGTGCCTCAGTTCCCCATCTGTAAAATGGGGATAATAATCCTCCCTCATCTTAAGTGTTATTGTATTTTGAAAATAAATTCATTAATGTTTGTGCAGCATTTAGATACTATAGTGATTAGCATCATAGAAAAGTCAATGAGAAGGTTAATAATTCTGTTTTCACAACATGGTTTGAGTTGTGTGCAATAAATAAGGCATGTGTTTAACAATGAGAAAACAAAATATTGAATAGCTGTTCATTAAGTGAGCACTGTCTATCCTTTGCACTAAATGAGCAAAGGTCCTGTGGAAAAAATAGTATGTGATCATTTCATTGAAGACTTGCGTTGAACAAGAAGCCTTAATTCTGGTATTTACTAACTTTTGAGTGCTTGACTTTGCAATCATAATAATGGTCTTTTAACCTAGTTTTTGTGTTTGTGACATATTACACACTAATTTTTACACCCTCTAGAACTCTCTGTATAACTATATGTATGTATAAAGCAGGTATAGAATTGTGTGTGAGAATGAATATATGCTTATTTATATACCAGTATAATTGTCTGCCTCTACACTTCTAGGTAGATGTGTGTGCGCTTGGGGATGTGTGTATACAGTATTTACATACACTCACCTGTAGGGGGCGGTTTAGCATCCTCATGCTTCTTGGGTCTAAAAAACCCACAGCACTGAGCCTCAGAGCCCGGGCCAACTGGCTTGGGCTTGTGAGGCTCAGGCTTTGGGGCTAAAAATTGCAGTGTCGCTGCTCAGGCACCCAAGTCTTGGACTGAGTCCTAGAGCCTGGGCTTGGAGCTGAAGGGCTACGTTGCCCTTTTATAGCCCTGCAGCTGAAGTCCCAGGAGCCTGTCAGCTGACAGGGGCCCGACCTGGGGGTTTCATTGCCATAAGACGCGCTGGAAAGCTGGGTTTGTGGGATCCAGGCTTGTGGACTTGGCATGGCCAAGCCTGTGCTTGAGCATCCCTTCCAGACTGGGTTTCCAGTTGCTGGCTCCCAGCCCTGCTTGACTGAGGTCCAGACTGCAAAATGACAGGGCTGAGACCCCGGTCACTGCGGGACTCAGGGGCTGACCCTCCCCGCAGGCTCCTAAGACCCCGGGCCTGAGTGACTCTGCTGGCCTGAGTCTGACTGTGTGTGGACAGGAAAGCCTGAAGCAAACATTGACGAGGGCGGGCTTGCACCCAGCGCCTGCGGCGGGCGCCTGCCCCCTCGCGCGGGCTCTGGTGGTGGGGAGGCGGCGGCAGCCCCCAGTGCGGCTGGCGGGCATGCGCGAGCGCCCCACTAACATGGCGGCGGCGGCGGCGTGAATCCGGGCGGCGGGGGCTGCGCGCTACTTGACAGACCCACGAGCCGCTGGTGGCGCGCGAGGAAGCGGGCGGCTCCTCCCCCCCGCTCCGGTCCCCTGCCCGGTGAGTGGCGGCGGCTTGGCGGTGCCCTGGGCGGCGGGGAGGAAGCGAGAGACTCACCCCAGAACTGGCCGGGGACGGGGGTGGAGAAGCGGGGCAGCTGCCCCCTTGTTCCCCCGGCTCCTGGGCGGGGGCGGCGGCTGGGGGACGCGTGGGGCTGCGCCGCCTGCAGCGGCCGCCGGTGGAGACGGTGGGTCGGGCTGGGTCTTTTCTCTCCTCGGGCTCCAAAGCCGCCTCCCGGCCTCTCCCCGCTGCCCCCCATCGCTGCCCCTCCCGGGCTCGGCGGCGCTTCTCGGGGCAGGTATTGGCGCTGGCCCGGCTGCGCCCCGCGTGTGTGTGTGCGGGGGGTCTGTCCCTGGTGTGTTGTGCGGGGAGTAGATGCCCCCAGCCCGGGCAGGGGCTTTGCTGCTGCCGCTTCTTGCTCAGGGCATCGGTGCGCGCCCCCCCATTGCCCCCCGGTCCTCAGAGGGAAAACGGGAGGCAGGGGGATGTGGGGCGCTGGGGGGGGAGAGGGTGTCTGTAAATCGTCCCGAACAGTTGGGGGCAGGGCTCGAGGGGAGCTGGGGATCTCTTCCCGCCCCCTGCACCCTGGATCATGCTCCTGCAGCCCCCTAGGGCTTGGGCGAAGCGGGAGCAGCCTTGGCCAGCCTGAGCCCGGAGGCTTGGGGGGTAAAAGCTGCAGAGCCGGCTGGTGAGGAGGGACTGAAGTCCAGCGGGTGCGGAGGGTCCATCCCAGCCTCTTCCCTCCCAGCCCAAGTCCAGGGGCGAAGGGGGTAAAAGAGCAGCCGCGAGGAGGGGGATACGCTACCTACCCCCAGTTCAGTGAGCGGCCGCCCGCTAGCTCGCGGCTTTCCCGGGGCTGGAGCTCCCTGTCCCGCCTAGCCCTGCTCCTGGGGCCGCAGCCGCGAAGGCAGCGCTGCATCCTTGGCACCGCTCGTCGCACTCAGCCCTGCTTGAGGGCGGCAGGGGCAGAGCGGGAGGGTGCCCAAGCAGCCGCTGCTGCTCCCTTGGCTGGTGCCCCGTTATCTGTGCATCTACCTGTCCCTGAGCCAGGGGATCAGCGCTGAGAAATGCCTGGAGCGTCTCCTCCCCGAGCCAAGCCGCTTGCTCTCTACCGTGCGCACAGCCCCGTTTGTTGCGGGGGCCCCAGGATCGCCAAGGTGCGGGTGTGAGCGTTTGACAGGAGCTGTGGCTAGGACACACCTCCCTGTGCTGGAGGGGTGTATTCTCCTCCTTCCTAGCAGCGGCGGCGCCTAAATGCACTCGCGGGGACCGCTGCTGCTCTCGATCTAGGGCAGGAGCTTCACCCGAGCGGATGGGATCGGGCGCATTGGAGGAGCGGGTTCAACAGATCTGCACTTGCATCCCCTCATTAGTGAATTTATACCCTCGTCAGTAAGGCAGAGCTCCAGCGAAAGTGAACGGGAGTTTTGTCTGAGGAAGGGCTTGGCCTGAAATGGGGCGGTGGGAGGGGAGAGTGTTGCACGGAGCGGGCTCCTGCCGTAGCGCAGCCTTAGCCAGGCTGGCGGGTTCCTTTTCCAGCCGGAGAGAAGTGCCGGGCAGTAGGAATAAGGTTTCCTTGTTGCTTACTGTATGTGTGGTTAGCAAGAGACTAGTCAATGCCTCTCTGTTCAAGAAAAACCCATGATGGTCCTGAGCAGTAGATAACTGTGTTTTATGTTTTTCCCTTCTGAATGTGTATGGCAGTATGTTTATTTTTCAAATATCACTCCTTAGAGCCAGTGAAAACCTGTCTAATTTTGTATGACCACGAAATGAAGTACTCTCATAATTTTTAAAATTTGTGTTTCTTGAACCTGTGTTCACCTGAAAATGTTAAAATGATAGCGAAAATGCCCAAAAAACAAAGAATAAAACCTCTAATCAAAACACCTTTACTAATGTGTTTGTTGCTTTTCAAAAATGGGTCATACTGTGATCATTTACTCAATAGATCACTGTTCAGATTGGCAGAATGCAGAGTATAAAGCTTTAGGGGTTGGGGAACACTCATACTACACTTGGAAAATACGCCATGTTAAAACATGCATAAAGTTCAGCTTAAAATTAATTTATGCCATACATACAAGTGATTGCAGAGTGAGTTAGTATGGGTTTATAAGGGCTTGTTTTTCAGAGATAACTTTCTTGGGGGGTATTGTATATGATTTTTGACAAAGAATGAAATATTCGTTTGCAAATTTCATAAAAAATAAATCCTTATCTGTCAGCCACTGTCTGTAGCCATTGGGGCAAATTGCAGAACAGATTGCAGTGGCATAGTAATTAAGTGAAACCTTATTTTATTAAAGCTAAATTTCATGCTCAGTTAAACTTTAGGAATAAAAAAGCACTTTCATGTGTTTTTCTTTCCTGAATAGTTACTTATTGTAATTTAAAATATGTTAATGCCTTTCTTCTTCCCACAGTCATTTAATTCTCCTCTTTCCGATTAATCAGCTATAAAGGACTGCAAAAATAATTAAACAGCTTTATAACCTAGGAATTATAACAAATAGGAGGAGTAATATTTTGTCCGGATACGTAAATATTTTGGTGAGGTAATAATTCATCTTAAAAATTATTTTAACCTCATTGTTAGCTCTTGGTAATCCTAAAATTAATCGAACAAATCTGATGATTAAGTGAGGAAAACCCTTATATTTTAGAGATTGATAATGGCTTTTCAAAACACACCTCAAATGCCAACATTTCTTCAATAATAATTTTAAGTACAATCTTACTTATAATCAAACTGAATATGAGATCTGTAGTATTTTTTTTCCTGTCAAATATTTCAGTTTTAAATTAATTTAGAGCTTCTCAAACTCTTTTATAGGATGGATCATATTTTAGTAGGTTTCAGAGTAACAGCCGTGTTAGTCTGTATTTGCAAAAAGAAAAGGAGGACTTGTGGCACCTTAGAGACTAACCAATTTATTTGAGCATGAGCTTTCGTGAGCTACAGCTCACTTCATCGGATGCATACTGTGGAAACTGCAGAAGACCATATTTTAGTAGTTTGTCTCACGGACAACAACCCTGCCATTTGTAATCACTTAAAGTCACTGTGGTAACTGGAGCAACCGCTTACATGGGAAAAGTAATGTTAGGGAAGCTTTAATGTCTTTCTAGATGTTTTTAAAGCAGTTTAACAGCAGGAAATAAGTAGCAGAGCCAGCACCATGTGGGAAACCAGTACACTCTGATCCACCAGCAAGTTCTCCACAGACCACCAGTAGCCTAGTAACCACTGAGTTATCTCTGCATTAGCAGTGCATTCTGAAAATATATTTGTACAATCAAATTATGTATTTATTAACAAGAAGAGCTAATTTTGTGAGTAGTGCTTAATATTTACTGTACTGTCAGGGTGATTTTACTTGAGTTAGTGTAAAGAAAAAATAAAGAAAAAATAAACTAAGTAGAAAAATTTTCTGAACTTTTTATTTTCAGCGTCTGATTAAATGAAAGCTTTGCAATAATGCAGACATGCTGCAGTGGAGAAGAGTGTGATGTAACACCAAAGTTTATCCCTCTAAATATGAATATTGAAATGATTTTAAAACTAAAGGCCCTTTTAATAAAGTTTCAGGTGCACTGTTTGAATATGAGTCAGTGATATGACTCTTTAAAACAAAATACTTGAAATTAATATTTCACTGTGAGGATTAGCTGACAGTGCTAGTACTCTTGTTACCCGCACACTGTACGGCACTCACCTTTACCCTTTCGTGAGCTCAAGGTGTAACCCGGTAAATTTAGCCCCCCCGCCCAACTTTCCAAACCTTCTGTGGGTTTGTGGGGTCTTTTTACCAGTGAAAGATCCTTACACGGTAATATCTTAACCTCTATTTATTAACAGTTACCAAAATCTTACACTCTTGCTATCTAGTTGCTATAAATAATACCTTCTGTCTAGCAAATTTGTTTTGCTGTATACATATATATACAGTAGTGCGTTTAAGAATAAATATTTTGCAGTAATTGTTTAAACTCTGCAAAAACATTTGCTCATTTTCTAGCATATACTATAAGTGGTGCAAGGATATATTGTAGCTGCAAGAAGAAACTGAATAGATACCCAAAGCTTAGCTAAAGCTTTGATGTATGGAATATTCTTCTATTTTAAAATCTGGTTATATGGTAAATGTTTATTACACTTAGGAAAGTTGAGTGAAAGAGCAGCATCAGACTTCCCAAATATATCTATATTTTAACTTTTCTCATTACTTCTTTGAGCAGGCAGGTGTCCTTTACTGCTGGTGACTCCCTCACTGGATCCAGGTGCAATGTCCGAGCAAAATAAATGGCAAACTGCTCCATGTTGCTGCTTAATCTCAAAGGAGTTGTTGATAGGTGGTGGTGGTTCCAATACAAGACCAAGAACATCCAGGCAACTACCTGAATTTAAATGGTGCTGAGAATTTATCTCAACCCTGTTCTTTTGTTTCAAGAGATGGTGACCCAGGCTTCCTTATGAATGGAGGATGTGAAAGATGCTGGATAAAAATCCACAGAGCCCCTGCTCTTTGCATGTGGGTCCCCAGATTCTATTAAGCACGTTCCATGTTTTTTTCTTCGGAATTGGGTTGTGGACCGCCACTTCAGTGTGTGAGCTGGAAGTGCGGGAACCATTTCTAATTACAGTACTATTTATTGTGTGTGCGCCCAGGAATTTCAAAATCTATTTTATTTATTCAGATTTGGGAAAATATCTATTGGCACACAATGTATGTCCTAGCTGTCTACCCCAGAAATGAAGACATGCAATATCATAATATAAAGGACTGTGCTGTAGGCTTCACTGAGACTTAAACACAAAGAAAATGGGTCAAGAGACTTTTGAGGTCTGGGATCTCCCAGCTCAAGTAAAGGACCAAGTGGACTTTAAAACTTAGCAAGTGAGTATATCATGCATCCGACGAAGTGGGTATTCACCCACGAAAGCTTATGCTCCAATACGTCTGTTAATCTAGAAGGTGCCACAGGACTCTTTGCCTCTTTTAAAGTGAGTATAGTTGTCTGTTAGTCTTGATAGGACAGTTTGTAAATAGGGAGCACATGCATCCTCTCTTAATAAAGAAAATACAAAACAGTGCCCCAGAAACTTTGCTCCCTAAAGTTGAGAACGGTCTGTTTTTTTTAACACCTGATTTTTTTTTTTTTTTTTTAACTTTAGACTTTGGTTTCGTCACCTTTGCGATGATTTTATAGTTGGACTTGTGTTTAGTGTAACAGGAAATTCCAGGATCTTAGTTAAAATTCCAAGATGTTTTGGTAATAGTTACTTAAAATGGTGCTTGGTAGTTTTTAAAAATAGAAATTGGCTGGCTTCTCTTAAGATCTCTCATGTAGGTGCTAAAATTTGCCATATTCTGATGGTCTCTTCATGTAGTGGTAGAAAGACATACAATATTTGTTGTGTGTTAGGGCAGTGCTTCTCAACAAGGGGCATGTGTACCCCTGGGGGTACACAGAGGACTTCCAGGGGGTACATTAACTCTTCTAGATATTTGCCTAGTTTTACAACAGGCTACAGAAAGCAGTAGCAAAGTCAGTACAAACTAAAATTTCATACAGACAATGGCTTGCTTATACTGATTTATATGCTATACACTGAAAAGTAAGTACAATATTTATATTCCAATTGATTTACTTTTGAATTATATGGTAAAATGAGAAAGTAAGCGATTTTTCAATAATAGTGTGCTGTGACACTTTTGTATTTTTATGTCTGATTTTGTAAGCAAGTACTCTTTCAGTGAGATGAAACTTGGGGGTATGCAAGACAAACCAGACTTCTGAAAGGGATACAGTAGTCTGGAAAGGTTGTGTGCCACTGTGCTGGGTGATAGAGTTTATTTCTTAACTGGGTGGCGATGTCTGGTCCTGGCAAGGCATAGTTCAGTTAAATTATATTGCATGTATATTTTGATGCGTAGTTGAGGGACACTTCCTTTATTTCTGACACACCCTATAAAAAGTAACATGACTAAGTTAATTTTTAACTTTAGTTTCTTCTTCGGGTATGTGTCTGTATGAATCCGACTGTAGGTGTGTATGTGCCTTGTGTGTGAGGTCAGGTTTTTTTTTTTGAACAGCATTGTCTGGGGATGCACGTGCACCCTGTATCTCCTTGGGCTCCCGAGTGAGGGCATAATGGGTAGAGTGGGTGAAATTTATTTCTCCCCTTGCAGTTTCTTCTTATTAACCATGATAGTGAGACAAAACCTGGCGAATGTCCAACCCACTGCCTTCTCTGATATTCAAAGGCCTATTCTCAACTAGTTCGGTGGGGATCTTCACCATCCTTATCCCTTTAATTTCTTTAATTTGGATGTTCAAAAAAAAAAAAGCACCCCCAATAGAAGGGGGACAAGATGCTTCACGACAAACAGTATGGCGGACTCTAAACCTTCAAGGTTTGAAACCTTCCTGACCTGCGAGAGCTCATTCCCCTGGTCAATGAGCATAGCTGATGCCTGTTCTATCTGGGGGAGGGTCAGATCCTTAAGAAGTGTTCAATTTCTAAATCCTCTTCAGGGATTCACAAATTGAGGGCCGGGCAGCTGAAACGGAACCTGCTTAAGCAATGTGTGTGCATCATCTCAGACCTGGAGGAGATAATCACCTCCAAAGAACTGGAAGGGTCTTCTTCAGTATGTTCTTCTATGAGCAGACAGCACAGTCCAGCAGTGATGGAAAGGCAGGAGAGAATACACTGTAGAAATCAACACCATCGTATTTGGCACCAGCAGCCGGTACACTGACACCATCAACCCCTTCAGTGCTGGTATTGATAGATTCAGTACTGGCTTCAGTGCTGGCACTTTTGGCACTGACAGTGTCATCACTGGAACCAGCATGAGCACCCCAAGGCAAGGGTAAATTGAAAGGCAATGCCAGCCAAAGTCCAGATACTGCTCCAAACACCATGAAGCATTGTTCCAAAGAGGGGAACAAACCTCACTCTTCCAAGGACAAAGTGGCTAAGCTCTCTGGTAAGAGAGTGGTGCCATGTAAGATGGCACTGTCATTGGCTGTGCTGATTATGGGACTAAGATGTGCCTTCATGCATCTCTGGAGATACTCTCCTGGTATGTCCAGTGACACCAGTCACTGGAGCTGAGACATTATCACATAGCACTGCCATTTGTGGAGAGTTATTCATCATCGCTATTGCCAGACTTTGCCTTCTTCCTGGTATCAAGCAGGGATGTCTCTCCTCTACCTTTTGAGAGTGACCCTAGAGGCAGCACTGGAGATCACTCATGCAGGGCACCACTGCAAAGGAGGTGCAAGTAGCATTGATCTAACCAGTCACAAATGGGCCAGTGTCAATATAAGAGGCTGTCCTGGCTCGTCTGTGGACCATCGTTTCAAGCATCCACACCAAATTTCCCCCTCCTGTAAAGAGGTCTTCCAGGGGGTACGTCAACTCATCTAGATCTTTGCTAGTGTTTTTTATGCACCTGTTGTAAAATTAGGCAAAGTCAGTACAAACTAAAATTTCATACAGGCAATGATTTGTCTTACTGCTTTATATACTATATATGGAAATGTAATATTTATATTCCAATTAATTTTATAATTTATGGTAAAAATGAGAAAGTAAGCATTTTTTTTTTCGGAAACAGTGTGCTGTGACACTTTTGTATTTTTATGTCTGATTTTGTAAGCAAGTCATTTTTAAGTGAGGTGAAGCTTGGGGGTGTGCAACTCAAATCACTCCTGAAAGGGGTACAGTGGTCTGAAAAGGTTGAGAGCCACTGGTGTAGTCAGTGTGGATCCCACTGTAGGTGGGCATGTGCCTCATGCACCTGCAACTATTCTTTTTTTTTTTTTTTTTTTTTTTAAATAGTAGCGTCCATTGGGGCCGCTCCTCTGCCTTGTGCTGCCTCCTCAGTTGCTATCCTCCATCAATATCCTAGAGATTCAAAGGCCATGGACTCCAAAATCCAGGGATGAAGGACATGTTCTGGGATCTACACTGACTACTGTAACATCTCAAAGTACTTTATATTGATAATTATCTGGTCCCAGTGTGAATCTCAAGTGCTTCCTGTGTGCCAGTTTAATGGCTATATATAGGAACTCACCTTGCAGGTTAATAGCCATGAACCAGTTGAGATTGCACACACGGGGTGCTGGAGGAAAGCACTATATTCTGGAATCTGAGACTATACATACAATTTGTTCAGTCCCCTCAGGTCTAGGATAGGACAAATCCCCCCTTTCTTCTTCGGGAAGGAGATAGTGAAAGTAGAAGCCTCTACTGTACTACTTAAGAACCCTTCCATGACTCCTAGCAGAAGCAATATGGCCACGTTTTCCCCCCCCCTCATGAGATGAGTCCCTGAAGAGTAACAGGGAAAGGGTTGAGTAGGGTGGAGAGCATGGAAGTGAATGGGATAGGCAGGGGCAACTATGTGCTACACACATTTGTCCGAAGCGATATTGGTCCACGCCCAATGGAATGAGACAAGGCAGCTCCTGAAGATGGCTGCTAGTTCCTGATAGGCTCTGATATGGTTGCTAACATTCCCATCAAATCTGCTGAGAAGGTGCCCACCAGACAAGTAGCACAATCATTTTTGCAGTGGGTACTCTATCTGCCCCCAAAATAAGGACGAGACAGTTATCTCTTTCGGGCTTCCAGTATGGGGTTGGTGTATACATCCCCAGCAACCTCAGAGTGGTCCTTTATCCATTGTGTATTGAAAAACTCCATCCCCTGAAATAGGAGGTCCTGGATGGCATATTGGACTTCTCTTGGTATTCCAGATGCCAACAGTCAGTAGTCACGGCCATGACTATCAACCTTGTGGCCATGTCTGTGTAGTCTGTAGCTTCCTGGAGGCCTCTGCTTGCTTTTTTTTTTCTGATGACCTCTAAGGTCCTCCCTAGTGCCCTGTGGTACTTTCGTCAAGAAGGGATCACCCTTTCCCATGTCAGTACATTATATTAGGTGAACAATGCCTGGCAGCTGCCACCCAGAGTTGTAGGCAAGACAAGTAATGCCCAGACAGGTCTAGCTTTTGGAGGTCCTTGTCCATGTGCCTTTCACAGATTTCAACGTTTCCAACACTGCTGCCTCTACTAATGATCCTGGATTTTGATGACAATAGAAGTGCTCAAAGTTTTTCAGAGGCACCTAGCAGCAGTCAGCCACCTGTTTAGACGTGGGCTGAATGGTGGCTGGGGTTTGCCAGAGCCTGTTGCTGTCTCTAATATGCCCTCGTTGAGAACCACTGAACTACACCATCTCGAAGCACCCCTCCTCCCTTACCACACACATGCAGTGTCTTGTTTGTTCTCTTGTTAGGTCACGTCTAAAATTCTAGATTGTAGGCTCCTGGGGGCTGTGATCTTGTGTGTGTGTTCTGTGAAGTATCTACCATTATTTATCTCACATTAAAAGATGTGGTAGGTGTTGCTTGTAACTATAGTAGGCACAACTTTCTCAGACACTTTTTTTTCAAGGTGGTGTCCCTTTAACACATAGGCAGTTCTCCCCTTGTTTGTTTGTCTTAAGCAAGTAAGGCATTGAAGGTAGAGGTCTTCACCAAACCACTTAGTTTTGTATCTGAACCTTCGGCTTTAAAATTTGACCAACAGTTTGTAGTTAAAATGTGATATGGTAAGCAAAATGAGTCTCTTACTGGAGGGAATGGGCTTCGTTGCCAGGTATCTCAAGTTGTTGCTGTTTTAAGGTAATACGATACCCTTCTTAGCTTGGACAAAGAGTAGGTTGAGACTCTTAGCAAACATTAGCTCATAGAGCATCTGAAACTTATAAAACCTACAAGAGAGTAGCACTATTTAAATTAGGTGCATGTATATAAACAAGAGTATGTACCATTATTTAAGCACCTGGATTCTATCATGGTCAAATATAGGAAAACCTGATGGAATAGATGTTATTTTTGTGTTACTTTTTAAAGCCCATGTAAAAGAAAAGTTTGATATGTAAGTACATTTTATGTGAGAAAGAAGTGAAGGGCTTTCATTGCCATCCATAGTTGAGTCAGAGTTACCAGTGGCACCACCATGAAGTTGGAACTGAATAATTAGGAGTCAAAATTGTGTGGAAAGGACAGATAATGGTGAGAGGGGGTTATACTGGGGGTGATAAATGAAAATGATAAATAGCTATGTGTGTAGGGGTGGGAGGGAAGAGATCAGGAAAGTTAGTCTGCTGGTACCAAGCAATATTTTCTTCTCATTGTAGAAAAATGTTAACCATCTGGATTTGTGAATACATTTTCTACTGTGTTCAGCTACAATAAATTTTATGGAAAAAACTGACAGTTTTTAAAGGAAGATCCTTCTGAAATGCTTTGATTTAACTGGAAAACTTATAGTCTGTTTTTTCCACCATATGAAATGGGATGGAAAAGGTGCTTTTTCAGGGTAAATAATGCAGCTGGGCAAATACTGCAGCAAAGTATTTGCAAAAATTCTGTTATTTTTGGTGACTTCTTGTTTGTTTGTTTTTATCCACAAGAATGTTTGCAGAAAATGGAGTGTTTTGCGGAGTTTTCACACAAATATGTTTTTGTCAATATTAGCACTGGAAATGGTCTTGCTGGCTTTTGAAAGTTGAGATTTGGAAGCCAATTGAAGGGGGAGGGAAGTTGTTTTTTTGAAGAGGGGCAAGAGTTAGCAGGTGGGGGATGGTATGCAACCACCACCATCGGAGGTTGTAGACTTGTATCCCTAATCAGGCACAGGAATGTGTGTGAGCCTGGAGTTCAGCTGTGTACTTAGGAAGGGAATAATCTATCTGGGACCTACTTCCTTCAGAAGCATCTTTTGTGACGGTAAGTAAAAGCTTGTGTCCTGTCCTGAGGGGACTCCAGCCTCCCATGTGCAGATGACTTCACTGATCCTCCTGTGTAGGTGAGGATGAGCTGCAGCAGTAAGTAGTTCTGGTGAGGGAGGATCTGTGTACTGCCTTTGTCAGCATCTCGTAGGTGGTGGCAGTTGGATAGTGCTGGCTTTTTAAATTGCCAGTGAGAGAGACACCTTTAAATGCAGAGAGAGGATGCTCACGGAACGTGTGCCTGCTAGCACTGTGGGTGCAGGTAGCATGGCATCTATTTAATCCAGTATGAGACTGCCACATAGGAGGAGTCTGTAGCTGGCTTTGAGGAAATGGTGGGCCTGCAACTTCTGCCATTTGCTGCTGTACTGGATCCTGCTGATCTTGTTAAGCTTCCTCTTGCTGCTGCAGGGGCCTGTACTGTGACTGACTCTGTGCCAGTAGGTTCCAGGACTGTCTGTGTTGCCCATGCTCCAACAAAAAAAAATAAAGTAATATATTTGGTATTGTTAGGTTTGTGTTAAGAGGCTGACAAAATTAAAGCTTTATTATTGTTTCAGTAAGTACTCGAGTTTAGTGTTTACTAAATTTATCCCCAAGTTGTTTGGATACTAAAATTATTTTAGGGGAAGGGAAGTGTTGTACTCCCCCCTTCCTCCCCCCCCCCAAATGTATTTAAACATCCAGTGTATGGGCACAGGGAGAGTGTCACTATTTACTACACACAATTTTTGGGTGCACAGAATCTTTAAGATATTTTGGAGTTAAGCACAGTATCTGTAAAATGATCAGCAGTGATATAGTTAACACTACTGACAATGAAATTGTCATCTTTCATTTCGGAATTAACCTTGGGTCAGTCAGAACCTTTCTGAAATATCAATTAAAGCTGTCATCAGTTACTCTGTTCTTGGAAGACTTTCTTCACAACCATGAGGGTTAAAAGCCTTTTGAAAAATTAAAAAAAAAAATACCGTCAATTCTGGCTCACAGCTCTGTGGCAAAGGGGTGGATTTCACAGCTCCAGAATAACAGTGCTCTGTCCATAGACCCTCTGTAATACTAGCTTCCAGAATCCTGGAGCTTAGAGGTAATGCTGATTGGACCAGGGCAGAGTACCATAGATAATTGTATAAGGACTTCCCCTCTAGCTTCTCTAAGTGCTGCTTTTACGTTGTTGGTGCTGCTGGTTGCTTTGGTAGAGAAGTGCAAACAGCTCTATAGGGATCTCTAGCATCCCATTCCATACTAGTGTCTGGGCATCTCTTATTACACTTGTAATAGGAATTCCCTTCTCTCTCTCTTCCCCCCCCCCCACCTGTTTTATTTGTACTATGCTCAAAAGTATGCTAGGTGCCTCACTGAACAAATAATAAGCTTCCTGCCATGGCAAGTGAGGGTTAGTTAAAGTCAGAGGGGCTAGGGTGGGATTCAACAGGGCACATAAATTGTGATGAGGAGATGTTAGGCCCATGCAAATTTCTTAGCAAGTAAAGATTTTTCTTAAAGTTGAATATTTTAATTAGTTTGTTTTGTGGCAGAAATGAGTCTTTGGCAGGGATTTGAATGAAACTAGGGTAGTGGCCTGATGAATATGTTCTAAGAAAGTGTTCCAGGTTTGTATGGGGACATGGAAAACAACACAGATGTTTAAGATGGTAAATTTGCCAAATTGTATGAGTGGTTTTTCCAGCACTTACATAATGTAAATATACAGTATTAAAATACAGCTTACAATTTTCAGCCAATCTGTCTTTGAATTTCATATCTAGTTTAAAAATGCTTCAGAACATTTTTTGAGCTGTTGGAGTATGAACAAAAATATTCAAAAAATATTCAAATAAATTTGTTAGTCTCTAAGGTGCCACAGGTACTTTTTTTTTTTTTTTTTTTTTTTTTTTTTTTTTGCTGTTACAGATTAACACGGCTACCACTCTGAAACCAAAAATATTCAAAATCTCCTCTTTTGTGAGCAGACTGCATTGAAGATTTTGGTTTTAAGAATGTTAATAGGCTTGGGTCCAGCTTTCTTAAAAATCTGGTGACTCCTTACATACTATTTCATCGTTCTAGGTTGGAAGATTTAGAATTTTGAGAACCTGAAAACATGTTGGGAGAACTGTTTGTATTTTGCATCTGCAGCCCTAAGAAGGGTGGCATACCTTCTCTCTTGAAAGGATTGCTGATTTAGCTCATTTTGAATCTAGTTTCATATTTTATTTCAGAATGCTTTTGGCACAAGTAAATTAGTCTTTGTTTCCTCTGTTTGAACAGTGAAACTGCATTGGTCAGTTTCACATCTTGGCTCTCATACAGTAACAAAATATGGTTTTGTTTTAAATTTCACAACAGTGAAGAGAAGTTACACTTTAAAAAATAATTGAAAATTTTTATTTTTCTGTTCTTCTTGTGACAACTCTTCAGCCTAAAGTATGTTCAAGTAATATTTTAAACACAGTCTCTTGATGGATACTGAAATTTACTTCTTTGTATTGAATGGATTATTATGAAAGAGATTTGTGAAGGATCAGACAGTTTGATTTGATTGTAATGACATATTGCCTTTTGTCTAAAAACTCAAAACTTTGCAGTATAATACTGTTTGTAGATAGTCAAAAGTTCATTGTTTTATATTTATGCTAATTATATGTTTCATATTGTGCTGTAAAGTTTCCCATAATCCTATTGACAGTACATAGAAACTTGCTTAGTGATCTTTATAACAGATAATACAGTGATTATTTAACAAAAATAATCCTTTATATTTCCAACTCAGGAAGGAAATATTTTGATAAAGCTAGTTTCGGTGTTTACCATCTGGCTGTAAGATTTATTATATTTGCTCTTTTACTGGCACAAGTCTGTCAAGACAAGTATTAAAAATCTGGCTCAGCATTTTTTATGAACTAGAAGTTTTTCTGTGCTAACGGTTTATCAGCTTTGCAGTATAAAAAGATGAAAATTGAACTTCTGCTTCTTGAAAGCCTGCCTTTCTTAAATATATGGACGAAAATGGATTCTACCTTAGACCTAATTTCCTATTAAAAATACCTGTATATGCTTTTTATTTACAAAGGAGGGAAAACTACTTTTTAATGATACATTGTAATATTAATGTCAGTAACACAGGTAGATAGTTTTAATTTTATAATGTAAAATCTGGTATTTTTTCATGTCTCTCTTCCACCAGTACCTTAATTCTGTTGTTCAGTAGGTCCCAACTGCCTTCACTAGGATTATTGAACATCTGCACTGCAGAAATAAGCATGCACCCTGCACTTCCTTTTGGGGAAAAAAGTAAACCTATTTTGATCCCAGAATGGAAAATAGCAAAAGTGTTTGTGAAGTATTTAATACCATATAGTAGGCTTGGAATGATTAGGTGTTTGGTTGGTTGGTTTTTTTTTTTTTTTTCCTGGTAAATGTCAGTTCCCCACATGTGTAGCCCTCTATGAAAAAATATTTCCATTGATAATTGAAATTTACAGATTGATGAATTAAGAAAAATGCTGCTTGAGAGCTTATTAGAGTTGAAGGATATTTACTTGACTGGATGTTGACCTCCCTCCCGTAATTTTTCACAACTGTAAAAATTTAAATTGATAAAAATCAGGGGTGGATGGGGAATGCTTAAAAATAGGCATTGATGCTAGCTGTTAAAATTATATGTAAAATAGAATTCTGCCAAGCCTACATATAAATAACTTGCTGTAAATTTCCCTGTACCTTCTCTTATCTCTCTCTTCTTTTCCAACCTTCAAGACTTTTGTCAAAAGAGCCTCAGACCTTTTTCTTAATTCTTTTTTAAAAAGAGAGATGGGTAGGTGCTTATTATATTTAAGAAAATAATTTTTCATTTTTCAAAATACTTTGAAGGGACCCCATTAATTTAGAAGTCACACTTGTGTCTGGAAATACTGTACCTGTGTCTGCATTAAGGTAGCACTAAGTCTGAATCAGGATTGTGACCTCATTATACTCTGCACAGCTCAGCACAGAGTAGGACAGTCCCTGCCATGAAGAGTTCTGCCTAATTTAAATCAGGATGCAATAGTGGGTATGACAAACAGGACTGGGGAGGAGGGAAACAAGAAGAATGTTAATATAGATCAGCTATGTACAGAGCTGGATAGTTTGAATTTATATATAATGTTATGAGACTAGTAATAAATGGATGATAGTGTTGCAAAGGTATATTCTCTAGTTCAAACAGGAATTAATTCAGGGGAGCCCTATGGCCTGTGGTATATGGGAGGTCAGACTAGATGATCACAATGGTTCTTCTTCGAGTGATAGTTCATGTCCATTTCAAGCAGGTGTGTTTCGGCACCGGCTCTCCAGGTGATGGTACTGGTGGAAGCCTCAGCTCCGTCCCTACCGACCCCGATGGTCTTGGTACCGCCAGATTTATCTGCCCCAGCACCGGCTGCGGCGCAGAATTCTTCATCGGTACTGGCTCCACAGCCCGCGCGCCGAAGACAGTGAACTGGGCCCACCTCTTGTTCTCTCTTCCTCCTCCTCACCCAATGAAGCAGTCGTGGGGACTTCGACGGCCCCAGCTTTGGAGGACAACCGGGTTCTTCAACAGCGTTTGAGGCGGGCCGCCCGAAGCCTGGGGATTCAGGCAGAGGAGGTGGAAGTGGATTTAGACCCTGTCATAGACATCCTGGCTCCTTCCGGCCCGTCCAGGGTTGTACTGCCATTTATCAAGTCGATAACCGAAACATCTAAGAACTTGTGGCAAACTCCTGCTTCTCTGGCACCTACGACCAAGAAATCCGAGCACCACTACTTTGTTCCCTCTAGAGCAGTGCTACTCAAAGTGGTGGTCCGCGGACTGGTGCCGGTCTGCGAGCCTTTGGCTGCCGGTCTGCGCGCACATTGGAAAAAAAAAAAATTGCCGGTTCCTCACATCCAATAGCTTGAGAAGCACTGCTCTAGAGGGTATGAACATCTTTACACCCACCCTCCTCTGGACTCTTTGGTGGTCAACGCGGCCAATCAGAGAGAACGTCAAGGGTTTCAAGGATCCACCCCTAAAAACAGGGATGCCAAGAAACTGGACCTGTTTGGCTGGAAGGCCTACTCAACAGGAGGCCTGCAACTTCGTATAGCCAACCAGCATGCCATAGTAAGCCGCTACGGGCATAACACCTGCTCGTCCATGGCTAAGTTTACAGAATTTCTGCCCCAGGAAGCTCGGGGGGAGTTCTCTGCACCGTGGAGGAGGGGAAACTGGACTCCAGAGCATCTTTGCAAGCGGCCTTGGAAGCAGCGGATGCGGCCTCTCGCATTTTGGCCACAGGGGTAGTTATGAGGAGAGGCTCCTGGCTACAGGTCTCTGGTCTTCCCCACGAGGTACAGCAGACCATTCAAGACCTTCCCTTCGAGGGTGTAGCTCTTTTCTCCGAGAAGACGGATAAGAGACTTCACAGCTTGAAGGACTTGAAGGCAACCCTTCGTTCGCTGGGGCTTCACACGCCTGCTACCCAGCGCAGACATTTTAGGCCTCAATCTGCCCTTCGTCCTTACCAACCCCAAAACCGTTAGGACATTCCGCGTAGGTGGAACAGGAGCATTCAGAGGAGGCAACACCCTCCCTCTGGACAAAGCTTGGGCCGGCCAAGGGCCACACTGGGCTCTAGACCACCCTTTTGAGGGTACGGTCGAGGACAGCTTGCCAGTATGACCTATGGATCCTTCCCATCTTACTTTCTCATCCCGTTTATCCCCTTTCTGCCGTCCCTGGTCTCAAATTACTTCAGACCGATGGGTGCTCCGCACGGTAGAGAGGGGATATTCCATCCAATTCTATACCCTCCTGCCCCTCCAACCCCTTTCCCTGTCCCTCTTCAGGGACCCCTCTCACGAGCAACTTCTAATTCAAGAGGTGCAGTCCCTTCTCTCGGTAGGGGCAGTGGAGGAGGTTCCTCAGGAGCTAAGGGGTTTCTACTCCTGGTATTTCCTCATACCGAAGGCCAAGGCGGGCCTTAGACCCATACTGGACCTGCGACAGCTCAACAAATACGTAAAGAAACTCAAGTTTTGCATGGTCTCGCTAACCTCCATTATCCCCTCACTGGATCCAGGAGACTGGTACGCTGCCCTCGACTTGAAGGACGTGTCTTCTCATATCACAATAGTCCCACATCACAGACGCTACCTCAGGTTTGTGGTGAATAGAGGCCACTACCAGTTTGCCGTTCTCCCGTTCGGACTGTCAACTGCCCCCTGAGTATTCACAAATTCACGGCAGTTGTCGCAGCGTTCCTGCGCAAGCACCAGATACAGGTCTTTCCATACCTGGATGACTGGCTGATCAAAGGTCGCTCGAGAGCCCAGGTGGAGGCTCAGGTAGAGTTCATAAGGAGGACCTTCCTCGACTTAGGTCTCCTCCTGAATGAGGAGAAATCTACTCTGTCCCCAGTGCAGAGGATAGAGTTCATAGGCGCGGTCCTGGACTCTACCCAAGCCAGGGCGTACTTCCCAGAGGCCAGGTTTCACTCAGGACATCATACAGAGCCTCAGACGGTTCCCCACGACGTCGGCAAGAATCAGTCTAAAGCTGCTGGGACGCATGGCCTCCTGCACGTAAGTGGTGCAGCATGCCAGGCTCAAGCTGCACCCACTCCAGTCCTGGCTGGCGTCGGTGTACCGACTAGCCAGAGATGCGTTGGACAGGGTCGTAACCCTGCCCCGCCTGGTACTGGACTCCCTCCTATGGTGGCGAGACCCACGAATGGTTTGCGCAGGGGTGCCTTTTGCCAGCCCTTGCTCACTTTGGCATCAGAAGCCTTGGATCTGGGTTGGGGGGCTCACCTAGGGAACCTCAAGACCCAAGGCCTCTGGTCTCCGGTGGACCTCGCTCTTCATATCAGTGTCAAAGAGCTGAGGGCAGTGCGTCTGGCATGCTATGCTTTCAAAATGCACATAATGGGCAGATGTGTTTCAATCCTCAGCGATATTTTATATCAACAAACGGGGGTGCACGCTCCTCTCCCCTGTGCCGAGAAGCCCTTGCGCTGTGAGACTTCTGCATAGAGAACTCGATCCACCTGCAGGCTTCATACCTCTCGGGTGCGAAACACGCAGGCGGGCAGCGTCAGCCGGACCGTCAGTGGCCACGAGTGGTCCCTTCGGCCAGACGTGGTGAGCTCAATCTTCCGGTTCTGGGGATCTCCCCAGGTAGACCTGTTTGCCACTCCGGACAACAGGAAATGTCAGACATTTTGTTCCCTCGGGAGCCACAGCTCGGGGTCCATCGGGGGTGCCTTCCTTCTCTCATGGGAGGGCTGCCTGCTATATGCTTTCCCACCCATCCCCCTAGTCCACAGGGTGCTCCTTGAGATCCGCAGGGACCGGGCCTGAGTCATACTAATAGCGCCGGGGTGGCTGCATCAGCCCTGGTTCACCTCGCTCCTGGAAATGTCCATAGTGGCCCCACTCACCTTACTGCTGGTCCCCGACCTGATCACACAGGTCCAGGACAGACTCCGGCACCCGAATCTGGAGTCGCTCCACCTTACGGCCTGGATGCTCCATGGCTAAGTGCCACAGAGCTGTCTTGTTCGGACCAGGTCAGACAAGTCCTCCTGGGTAGTAGAAAGCCCTCCACCAGGGCTACTTACCTGACCAAGTGGAAAAGGTTTTCCATCTGGGCGGAGCAACGTAGTCAGTCGCCGCTCTTTGCCTCCATACCGTTTATACTGGACTACCTCCTTCGCCTAACGTATCAAGACTTGTCCCGGTCATCAATAAGGGTCCATTTGGCCGCTATATCCACCTTGCATCGTGGCTCAGATGGTCTCTTGGTCTTTGCAAACCCTATGGTCGGTTGTTTTCTCAAGGGTTTGGACAGGCTCTTCCCACACACGTGTCAGCCTCTCCCTGCCTAGGACCTCAATTTAGTCCTCTCCAGGCTTACAGGCCTGCCATTTGAACCTCTGGCCACCTGCTCCCTGTTATAGCTCTCATTCAAGGTCGCGTTCCTCATGGCAATTACCTTGGCTCGCCGGTTTCAGAGCTCAGGGCCTTCACGTCTGAGCCCCCTTACACATTTTTTCATAAGGATAAGGTCCAACTCAAGCCTCATCCGTCTTTTCTCCCGGAGGTCATCTCCCATTTTCACAAGACCAAGGACATCTTCCTCCCAGTGTGTTATCCCAAGCCGCACTCCTCCGATAGGGAGCGCAGGCTGCACTCACTGGACGTGCGTAGGGTCTTCTACATAGAGAGAACTAAGTTGTTCCGGAAGTCCGTCCAACTCTTTGTAGTCGTGGCGGACAGAATGAAGGGCCTCCCGGTATCCTCTCTACGCATATCGTCATGGATAACGTCCTGCATTAGGGAGTGCTATACCCCGGCAAAGGAGCCCACTCCGCAGATAACTGCTCACTCTACCAGGGCCCAGGCCTCCTCTGCGGCGTTCCTGGCACAAGTCCCTATTCAGGAAATTTGCAGGGTAGCCACGTGGTCCTCAATACATACATTTACGTCGCACTATGCAATTACACAACAGTCCAGGGATGATGCGGCTTTTGGGTGAGCTGTGCTCTTTTCTGTGGATAACTCTGACCCCACCTCCTGAGCTCTGGCTTGTGAATCACCTGCTTGGAATGGACATGAACAATCACTTGAAGAAGAAAAAGCGGTTACTTGCTTTCTCATAACTGTTGTTCTTCGAGATGTTTTGTTCATGTCCATTCCAATACCCACTCTCCTACCCCTCTGTCGGAATAGTCCGGAAGAAGGAACTGAGGGGGTAGAGGGTCGGCGGGGCCCAATATTGGGCGCCATGAAGGCACCACTCCAGGGGGGTGCCCAGGCTGATCCTATGGACGCTGTTAGGGGAAAAATCTTCCGGCTGACATGCACGTGGCGCACACATACCTGCTTGGAATGGACATGAACAACGCATCTCGAAGAACAACAGTTACGAGAAAGTGAATAACCTTTTTTTTTTCTTCTGATTATATAATCTATGAAGTAAAATTTATGAAAGAGATTAGAGGGGCGCAAATATCAGTTTGTTTACTTCGTACATTTGACAGCTCTCTGTGTATAGCCAATTCCCCTGTTCATCCTGCACAGTAAGTATCCCATATTGTTTATGTGGGACTTTCACATAGAAGCCAAGATCAGAGGAAACATTAAGAAAATATAAGGAAAAAGAAAAACCACAGAGGTAGCAATAGTACCTGAAATTAACTGTGTCTTCTCAATTTAACTGTCTTTTAAACAGTTAAATTTGAAATTTGAGAGGTTTTTATATTATTCTCATATCTGACTCTCCTCTAGATTTTTATAGTTATCCTTACACATTGTGTGAAAGAAATCAAGTGACTGAAATGTGTTTCTAGTCTTTACCCAGCCAAAATTTCCCATTCATTTTTTTTAACTAGGGATTGCAGAGTTGGGAGTCTGAGCTATACCAACAATGTTGATAGGACCAAAAACCTAATCTGCTTTAAGAATGTTTCCTCTCCACCCACTTCTTTGATTTAACTGTCCACCTGAGCCTGAAGCATCTGATTCTTCAAAACAAAAGTCTCCAATCTCTATAGGTTTAGGTTTCTTTGAAATATCATGTGTTAAACTGGCATGTTAAGTTGTATCTCCATGTTCGGTGTGTTTGTTGTATTCTCTTGAACAGGCAGGGTATTGGGACAAATTTCTGCTAGATAACTGTCTTGCTTGCTTGTAAGAATGGTGTAGATAGTGGAAGGGATAGTTGTGATATGCCATACAAAAGAAAGTGTATGATTTTTGACAGTGTCTCTCTTTAAAAGGCTGACCTCTCTGAAAAGCAGTAATTCTTGCCTTTCAAGTTGACTTTCTAAATTAGAAGAACAATATTAGAGTAGGATGGAAAATATTTTTCCATCATATGTAGTAGTAACTTTGGAAATGCAAATGCTTTAGGCTTGTTTATTCATATATATTTTTAACCAAGAGCTCACACAGTGGGAGGTGACTAGTAAGGGTGAATGGAGTTTGACAACAAAAGCCTTATCAGGAAGTTAAAGGCAGACACAAGCTCACCATCTAATTCAGAATTAAATGAAGTAGGGGAAGTTAAACAGAAGAGATGAAGCGGAATTTACTGGATGCTTTAAACCCCAGCTATAAGTAGTATTAGTAGCAAGCATGTGGACATCCTCCACATCGACTTTTTTTTATTGGGTTTCATTTCTGAACATTTTAATGTTGAAACTAACATGACACTTTTTTTTTTTCTTTCTTGCCCTTTGCCTTTGATTTTCAGTTTCCCTGGCTTAGGTCAAGTGACTTATTATTCTCCCCTGTTGATTCTATACTTCCAGGGTCTGAATTGACTCTTCTTGGGGTGTTTCCTGTATTATGACTGACATAAGAGCTGTTCCTAGCTTGGTGAATTTTTCTCCATATTTTTCTTCTTTGCCTTTGGTTTTGTTTCCATTCCCCTCACCTCTCCCATTACTTTCTTACGCCTATTTATTCCTAGTTTTCTGGCCTTGCCTCTGCCTTTCCCAGGTTTCATTCTCCTACCTGGTTCATTCCTTCCTTTGTTTCGGACTTCCATTCTCTAGATTTGTCTATCTTTTTTCAACATACTCTGCTTGCTCACTCACATATTCAGGGATGTCTTAGGCTTCCCCTCTTCCCTGCCCGTCCGCCCAAGGATCTCTGCAAGCTTCGCACTCTGTATTTGTCCAGCTTTTTATATATATATATGGCTATGTTGTGCTGATTTGAAGGCCAGTGATGTTGGAAGTTGTATGCAAAAAGCTCTCACCCTGGCTGGTGTATGGAGTAGGCAGCAGATAAGAAGACAAACTGTTAAGGAAGGTAATTAATTAGGTGGAGTGAACTAAAGTAGTGTTTCTCAACCTTTTTGATACCAGGGACCAGTTCGCTTCCTTCCTTAAACTGTCAGGGGGATCACAGGGACTGGCACCACTCCATGGACCAGTTGTTGAGAAATGCAGAACTAGAGTGCTCCTCAACTCTACCCCAGAAAGGAGTTATGTTCTGCCTCAGTCTGACTGCACTGTCTCTGTAGAGATTTAGCTTTTTTGCTGTTCTTCAGAATGGAGGCTCAGAAATTCAGTTTTTAAGTACAACTTAATTTATAGGACAAGAAATAATTTTGAAAAGCTCACTTAAGCACCCTGAATAGAATAAACTTGGTGCAACTGGCCTTTGCAGTAACACCTCTTCTAAATAGTAATAAATTTTATCCTGTTGTTGGATTTGTGCTATTTCAAACAACGGTTTAGAATTTCCAATTGTCTTACATTTTTAACAGGCTGGTGAGCATGTTGTAAAATAGCCTATCTGGTGCTACACAAACTAATGAAATGCTGGAATCCTTTTTATGTTTCTGACAGACACTCCACTTGTGCTAAACTTGATGACTATCACTGCAGGGTTGGAATCTTTATTACAGCACCAAGTGCAATCCAGTGTTTGGAACAAAAAAAGATAAAAACCGTGCACAGTTTTAAGTAATCTACCCATAAAGGCAACTACTTTGACTCTGCAACACCTTTCATAGTTTATTGCTTAAAGAGGAGAAGCTTTGAAATGTTTTGGGGGAATTCTACAATCATTTCAAATATAGATATTATTCATTTGATGATCATTTATAGCATTATTGTATAGCAAAAATGCTTTGCTTGTTTTAGTATTCAGTTTTATTTAGAGCTATTTTTAATCTTAAATTTTTTGCACTGATAATTTTAGTGGTAATATCTGTTTGGTACATTACAAATATTTTTAAGACTAACAAATTTCATTAAATGACATTAAATGAAGTTTTCAATTGTTTTTATCCACATGAAGTATCCTGTAGGTGTAAAAGGACATGTGATGAAGTCCATCATGACCATATATAATTTACAGACTTTCAATTACCTTGAAATTGTGAAGCTTTAGTAAAAGCTATTTAGTTGTTCAATGAAACTCAACATTTTTAATGTGTGTTTTTAAATGTTGTATACCTCTGTGAAGTTCAAGAAATTCTGAGTTAATACTGCTGTAGCATCCTTAGCTTTGAGCTATTGTTCATGTTATAATAGATATGTTGTTTAGATCAGTGAATGTTTGAAAGTCTGGCTTCTGCAAATCCATGGTAGTATCTTCTTTAGTCAGATTTTGTTGTAGAGAAAATGTGTGTCTGTTTTAAGAGTTTTGTAACTTAGTTATACATTAACACTATAATAGAAACTGACACAGTCTTAAAGGGAATCTGTCAAGCTTGGTAGCTTGAAAATTGTGTTAGATTCCTACCTTATATATATTCCTTTGCTTTGCTTTGCTTTCTATATATACATACATACACGTAGAGTGAATGGAAAAATAAGTGGCTCGTTAGCATTGTTGTTGCTGGACTAACCCATGGCTGTTCTGATTTCAGTGGAATGCTGATGAAATTCATCAGTAAAGTTCAGCAAATGTGAGTGCTGGAGTGGAAAACTAGTAACAAAACAGATATTGCTCTTTTCTCTTTATTGAGGTGGCATAGCTTAACTAACTTGGACCTCCTAGTTCTTAAAGCCCACAGCAACTTACGCCTGTGCTATATTTGAGACTAGTGTTATCCTTATGGATATCTGTGATCTGACACTACCTGCCATTGCAACTTATATCAACTAGCAATTTTGCCTTTGCTTTTGTGCTCCCAAACTTGAGTTTTATTACGCCTTAGTTTTTAAATAGCATAACATTTTTCCCAGCTGGTATTTTCTAGCATGACCATTGTTGGATTGCGTGTATGTAAGATGGAAAGAAAAAAGATTTGAGCTGTTGAAATTGAAAATAATCATTATAATGTTAAAAAGAAAACTTAAGTAGGAGCAAAAGCATATTTTTAATGTCAAATCATAACATGCTGTGTGAAGCAATCTGATTTTTCTTTTCAAGGGTTTACATCATTTTAAAATAAAGAAGTAATAAGAAAATTTAATTCTCCTCCTTCCAGTATTTCTTTGATTTAGCTCTTGTTTACACAAAGTTCCTCTACGAGTAGCTTGTTAAACTTTTGCAGCTTTAAAACAGCAATATAATGGGGTTTTTTTCGTATTGGATCTATAACTAACTAGCTGTATTACTACTCCACAGGAAACTGTTGTGCTGAAAGGAAGAATTAACTGGTCTTTCAACTTCAGGCTTTTTATTGTGAGAAGGAAGATCACATAAGTGTTACTATGGGGAGAACAGCAGCTAAAGGTAAGGTTGGTGGCTTTTATCCAAAAGGAAAGAAAGTAGAAAACATAAAAGCTATTTTTGATTAAATGGGGTATTATTATACCTAATAGTAATAACTGCTGTATTGTTAAGTTGAAATAGGATGGTAATATGTACTGAACTTGTTATGAATCAAATTAAAGCAAAAAATCCCAAACTTACAGTAGGTATGCTAAATTTCTCCTTAATTGAAACCATTCTATATAATTTCACCCAAAACAACTGTTGTCCTCAGACAAGCTAGAAAACAGTCAGAGTAGAAAATTTAAGCACATATCTAGATGTGTTGTTAACATATAATCCTTTATAGGTGATAAATTATGCAGATGTCACAGAATCCAGTTATCAGAATAATGTGTAATATCGGGTATTAAGTTTTACAGTAGCAAACTGCATCAGCAACTATCCTTCAAAAGCCCATGTAGATAACATAAACTGTTTTATGCAGTTTAATTTCTCATCTATGCAGTGGCATTCTCTCTAGTCATGTCTTCTACTGTGCTGTATCTGGGGGGGGGGGTGGGGGGGACATCATAAGTTACGTTGTTTTGCACCAACTTGAGGGTGAGATTTGAGCAGAAGTGAATGTGTGAAATAGAATAGGCATGAAATAGAAATACAGAATCTTGTGAAGAGAGCCCAACTACTCTGTAACTGGTCCTTTTCAGTTTTGGGACAGGTCGTTCTGCTCTATTGAAGATTGCTACGTTTTTTGCACCTAATTCATGCCTTCCACCTTTGCAGCCCAACTGCTTTCTCTGCAGTTGTCTACTGCCTGGTAAATTGCAGTGGATCATCTATGATGACTGTAGTTGCGCATGTAATAGTTTGAAAATGCTGCAAGACAGGCCCTATTCCTGGAAGCCCATCTGGGATGTGTCACCTAGAGAAAAACAAACACAGGTTGAAGGAGATGGAGCTGTTCCAGATCCACCCTGCTTTAGAGTGTACACAGATTTGAGAGAAGTCTTGATGGAAGATGTTAGCCAGCTCTTTTCTTCCCATCCCCCTCTTGGAGGTGGATAAAAGGGCCTAGACAGAGTCTCAGGTGCATTAGGGATCAAACATTTCCCCCTCCTCTGGTTGCCATCACAGATCTTCAGAGAGGTGGTGGTCAGCTTGTTGGGGAATGCTCTTCCACTCTATCTCAGTCCTCCACTCCTGAGGTACAGCTGAGACCTTCTGTCAGGGTGGAGGGGAATAGTCTTTTGCGATCTGTCACTCTAAGGTGCTTGACAACTCTGAGGAACAGAGGTAGAGACTTCTCAGAGGGAGCCTCCTCACACATCATCAGAACTAGCCAGGGTGGAAGACTTTGACTCCCTTGTTGGAGTGGTGTCTGGAATCTCAAGAATAAGTCCCTAGGAAGTGGCTGTGCAAATCTTGATAGACTGACCCTCTATGTTGCTCCCTTCCCACAAGGACATCAAGGAAATAGTGTCTTGGGAAAAGACTGATACATATTCTCTAAGGCAATGCATTGCTTTCATTGTTTCCCAAAAAGATTCTACAAGACTTGGGGCACTCTCCTACTCGCAGGAGAGTAATAGTCATATCATTGGTTAAGAAACTGGCTCTTCTAATAAGGGGGTGCTCTCTGTGAAAGCTCTCTTGTGTCAGGAAACTGGAGTTCAACGTTAGGAGGAACTGTAAGTGGTCACTAGGATCATCTCAGTTGCTTCTACCAGATTCTGTGCTTGAAGGAGTTAGCCTTCTTGGTCCCTGGTGGATTGCAAATCAATGAAGAAAGCTTGGGTCAATCTCCAGTTGTCTCTGATTTCTTGTATGATGGCTGTGATTACTCTGGCTTGTCTTCTGATGAGTTATCTTATTAGCAGAAGAATTTCATGTCTGCAGATTGGGGAGAGGTGCTCCAGACCAACCTGCCATGCATAGTATCTGTAAAGTGTAACCTGGGTAAATGGAATTGCTCAACCATGGTTCCATTCTTTTCAGGGTGGATTTGATTTAAATCACTAGTCGGGAAGCCTCGATTTAATCATGGATTTCTACATAAAAGTGTATTCTTTTTGGTATACATATTCTTCACAACGTAGAGGTAGATGTAGTTTCATTTTAGAAGGTACACACTATACATTTTTAAAATGATTTATTTTGAAAACTTTTCAGATTAGTTTTACACTGAATCAGAAAATGAATGATTGTTTGGTTTATTTCATTTACCAAAGGTAATTTGAAGCAGATATTTATGATGTCCATGGGAGGTGAACTATCTCCAATTCAACAGGTTAATCATTAATATTTGGAGGATTTTCTTGCCATGCTGTATTAGGAGGATAACATCACCAGACAGACATTTAAATTGTTTTATTTAACTAAAACAACAACATTATGTATTTTGGTTTTTTTTTTCAACAGCAAACATATCATATTTTAACAAAACAAGCATATTAATTTTTGAATTTAGTTAAATATTCAAGTTTTTTAAAATCAGGTCTGTTTTTATTAAAATTGTTTTTTAACTAAAATAGTTAAATGAATTTTTTTTAAAAAAACAACAGATTAAATCGACTGTCATCCAGGTCAACCTGAGAAACTTAAAATATTGGCTTCTGCAGCTAACTCAGTCGTCTTCACCTTCATTTTCTTGTTTGTTCATATTCTGGAAAAGAAAAAGAAGCTTTCCTGCTTTTTCAGGTCCCAAACGATTTCTCAGTTTGGAATGAATTAGTCCAAAGGACGAAAATATTATTTCTACGCCGGCAGAAGAAGCTACTGCTGTTAAAAGTGAGATGATCACTTCAACAGTCTCTGAATCCAAGTGCTTCAGTGACTTCCACCAGTTCACTGGTGTGACTTTCTTTAAAACATCATGAGCAAACATATATTTCTTGAATGGTTCATCCTTAGCTCTGAAGTTTATTATAGTTGGCATTATGGAGGGATGATTGCTGAATGTCCATGTCGTAGCCAACTCCTCTTCTTCAGCAGTTAAGATTTGACCCTGGTACCGAGTACTGAGAATATTTGCAAGAAAATGAGCTGGAGATAGAGCTTGCCCCGTTGGTTTTTTTTAATGCTTGTAATTTAACTCTGTCATTGCATATTTCTCTTTTTAAGATTTCACTTAGTTTCTTCCAAATTTTAACAGCATCAGCAATAAAACAGCTATTTCCCTGCGTTTTGTTCCAGGCTACAGAAATAGGCTTCAGGGTACTCAGCATGTGTTCAGCGTTTCTCTCAAGCCCAATGTTGAGAACTTTGGCTGTGACAGTGCCATCTATTTATTTTTTCATGATTTTGTTCACAAACTGTCATCAGATTAGGCCAGTGCTTGATATAGTGCTCAAAACAGTCCACTACTGAGTTCCATCACACGTCTTGTGGGAGAGTTAGCTTGGTTCCTCCCACTTTTTTCAGTGCAGCTGCTGCAAAGTGGTTGTTACAGAAGTATTTTGCAATTTCAACAACATTATCCTGGAACACTGAAGTCTTTGGGTAGGAGGTGCATCAAATGAGCACTGCAACCGTTTGTTGTTAGCTTGGGACTCTCTTCTAAATAATTTCTTCTCATCTTGGATACATTTGCAGCATTGTCTGTGACCAAGCTGCGTACTAGACAGTGGAATTTTTTTCACAGTTTGTTATAGCCTTTACTACTACTTTTTGTAAGTATTCTACTGTGTGTGCATTTTCTGTATGGAAGACATTCCCTTCTTCTGTTGTAACAGAAGAACATACAACAGATGTACTGTGGCTATGTGACATACATGATGTGACTGAAACACTATCCTTGGCAGATAACTCTGAAACTATAGAAAATGATGGTGATCTTGAAAGTGGATAGTCTTCAGAATTCTGTATGTTGAGGACGGATTCTCCTAAACAAAATAAGTCAATGCAGTTATTTAATTATGATTATCATACTGCTCATTTAGTATTACCCATTGCATTCACTGACACTCAGTACTACTTTAAAGGTGAAATTGTAAAAGGAAGATCTGCCTATTTCAGCTATTTATTTTTTATCTCAACTGCAGCTAAAATGATAGTACCATAGAGTAACAACTATATTTTTTTGCTCAAACTTGAGAATTCAAGAATAGTCCAGAGGGAAGACAGGCAGTCCTTAAGAAAGAAGTATGAAATAAAAAAAGCTTACCAACCTGAAGATCCTGCATGTTCAGACGTGTTCCTTTCATCATCTTCAATGCAGCTTCCTCCTGAGAAGGAACACTTCTCTTGATGTTGTTTCATTTGGGAAACCGGGCCTTGCATTTTTTGTTGCGCTGTTTGCATTTTGCACACATGCCTTGTCTCACCCACAGGTAGAAGAACTTCATTAAAATATTCCCAAACTGGGTCTCTTTTATGGCCTGCTGCCATTATAGGTTTTGCCTTCTAGGGAGAGAACGGTATGGTAGATCTCAAATCAATGAAGGCTATACTCAGACCTCAAGACTTCTGGAATATGCTGCTCAAACAGTTTCACTTCTGTTTCTGCTGCTGGTCCCTCCCTTCTCACATTTATCTCTAGACTTCTTCTCCTTGTCCAGATCTATTCTTCCCCCAACAATCTTCTATTCACTGAACTTTTTGAAACTTTGCACTTTTAGAGAGAGGTAAGGGATTGACTGTGTGTACACAAATTTGCAGAAGGACAGTAGGATTGAGGTCTATTATTTCTCACCTCTATATATTTATTTATAAACATTTTTGCTGTTAACAAGCATGTTATCTCTGGAGACACAAATCCACAGTTTGAGAACTGCAAAACTATGCATTTCTGATGGTATCTTCTGCACTGAGTCCCATTGGGTAGACAGAAAGATTAACCTAAATAATCTATACAGAAGCTCCTGGAACCGCATAAAATTTGGTCCCTAATCCATGAGCCATTGGAACTCATTTACAAAACTTTTCTTAATATATTCATGTATGTTTGTCTCATACTATAGAATTAGAATTTATAATCCTATTCCATGATGAGATATTTTGAGGTGTAATGTATCTTAATTAAAACTATCTTTAGATAGGTTTCTTCCTCAAAAAGCATTTTATCAAAAAAATCCAATTTAATAGATTTTTATCTGCCCTGATTCTTTTCAAAACTTGGGGCAATAGACAATTTTTCGTCACCCTCAAGATCTCAATCATGTGGGATCCAGCAGGATTCAATCTCCAAACACTTCCTATTCAAAGGGAAACTGCTTTGGAAGTTTTGTCCATTCCAAAATCTCACAAATAATACTAATGACAATTCCACTTTTATTTTTCATATTTCAAATCCATATTTGCAGTCTCATTAGCCTCTAAATGTTTAGCAGTGATGGTAGCTTGGAAGAGAACCAACTGTCTTCAGATCAATCCCAATTAGACCGAAGTAATGTTGATTTGGAAGGTCACTGCATTTGAAGAAATGGGATGGGGTTGTGACTGTTATCCCTATGTAAGGATATGTACACTCACCATTTTGGGGTTTTACTGGACCTTTTACTTATCCTTTTCCCTGGTGTTGGCCTTATTGCCTTACTATTTTTGTCTGGATAGTCATTTTAAATCATTGAGAAGAAAATGGAAAACAGGCCAAAGAAGAGGGAGAAAATTTCCCCTTTAGTCAATAGAGCAGAAACCCAGAACTTTTAATCTTTAAGAGATTACAGCTCAGTAAGGGATTACTTGGCTTCCCATCCTGTGTGCAGGCCAGTAGATCATATCTTTGTTCTTAGTTTAAAACACTTGCTGGGCTAACAACATCAGTGAAAATGTTAGCCGAAAAGGTTATACTGAAAACGGTACATGAAAACAGGAGCTCACATTCACTATAACTGTGGGTAGCACAATATTATAAGAGAATGATTGCATTATACAGAAAAGGAATAGTAGTTTAGCGTATATGCTTAAAACACCTACTGTAATCACAGCAGCGATTCCTTATCATAGCTGTGAAATATCAAGGCTGTCACTGACCTGAATGCAATAATGCTATGTTTAAATATACTTGTTTACCAAGAAAAATAGAGACTGAGATTTGAAATCTACTGCCTTAGTGAAACTACCTACGTCTGTTTCATGGCTTGAAAAATTTACTTTCTACACAGGGTGAAAAATAACCTATGCTGTCTTTCTCTGTCCAAAAGCAACAAAGAGCACTTGCTCGCTTATTTGCTTCCATTCTCCTTCACTCACTGCCCACCCCCCTGCTAGCATATCAAGAAGAACAAGTCCATTAGGATTTGTTTTCTTCAGATATTTTCTACCAGTTCTAAACTGTCTATGTTGGAGAGAAAATGGTGTCTCAGTTTCACCAATTCCTTGCTTCTGTGACACACAAGATGTGTGATCCGCTTTATGACATTGGATTGTACCTTCATTTCAGTTTCCAGGTAAGTATCAAACATCTGTCAAAAATATAGACATTTGGTATGGAACTGGAAATTGAAGTATGATCCTAAACTTAAAAGGGAATTGAATGCGCTGCAGCACAATGGTTGTCTTAATATTTGCTAATGTGGCAAAGCTGTGAATAAAGTCAATCATGGGTAGCTCATCTGTCTATGGGTAGCTTCATGGCTAACTTCTCTTGAGTTAGGTTAGCTTGATTGAGAGCAGCGACACTGTGAAATAATGCTCAAGCTGCACAGAATGGCTGTGGTAGCAGCTGAGTAGTTGTGCTCACTTGAGCTGTAGCATAATACCCCCTGACAAGCCAGCCAACTTGAATTAAAAGCACCACTACACTCAAGGGATTTTGTGTGAGGCTGGAACTTGAGTTAGGGGCAACACTCACATTATGGCTTGAGTTACCTTTTCCTTGTGGTACTGATACCTGAAGTAAAGCGGAATTGATTGTGTGCTCCTCATGGGTTTCACTCTGTTCTTCCACTAATGGTAACAGGAGTAATGTGCAGAAACAGCTGAGAGAGAATCTTTCTGCTGATTCATTGGTGTGGTGTAAGCATAGGCCTGTATTCAGTGAATTAGGGTTGCAGTGAGAACCTTCACTGAGAAATAAACTAATTTTTTTCTGTTTCAGTTTGTCAGGACCTGCACCAAGATTGACAAAAATGACTAGTGATCTTGGGTTCTGCAGTTTTTGTGCGGCCCACTTGAGATACCTTAGAGGGACTTGAATTTCAGAGGGTCGTGTGCAGCACATTGAGCACCAAGACCTTTTCTTGTGTCTCAAATCAAAAATCATGAATGTCTTTTGGAAACCTTGGTGCAAGGTCCAAGATGCTCTTTGGTCTAATGCTCTCACTCAAACTATAAAACAAAATAAAAGCTATTTGAAAATAAATGTAGATTGTGTTTTAAAATTTTGGAAGATGTTTGTTGACAGCCAAGAAGCATTCTTTTTGGAATTCTTTCTTTCCATGCTTGTACTTTTATCTTGATGTTAGTTTCTCTTTTGAACTCTGAGGTGAACTAGAATAAGAATAAAATTTACCTTTTTATGACATAGTGAAATATATAAACAAAAATCTGTGGTTAATAGAATGTATTTGTCTTGAAAGTTATGATTAAAAGTGCTCTATATTAGACTAATTGTTACCCTGGACTTTAGTATGATGTGAATGCTAAATCTGTTATGTAATGACATTTTATGTCTTGTAGATTCAAAGAATGTTAAAAAGGAGAAACATGGGAAGAGTCAGCAGTCAAACAACGTATCTTTAAAAAATGGTAGGTATTAAAATTGTCGGGTTATTAGTCAAGATAATGTTTAAATCTAAATATTTGGATTCTGTTGTCTGGGAATCTTTTACACCTCTCAGGCTGTTAGTGATGACTGGGATACATAAAAGAATAGAAAGCATCTGAACCACTGCTGTTAACTTCATTAGCAGACAGTGCTTTGATTATTGCATATATAAATGCCTTTGGAAGGGTGAAAAGATTGACTTTAGCATACTAGTTCAGCTGACCAAAAGGCAAATACTAGTTACCTATGTAATCCCCTGAACAAAAATAATGTGTGCGTCCCAATTTTTTTAAGATGAAGTTTTGGATCATTACTGTTTTCTACCTCCTTTAACCCTATCTATACCTTTTCTCTGCCTTCTCTCCCAAAAGTCTCCATTGCTTTTTTTTTCTCCTTAACTACCATGTTTGCTGATACTGAAGAGAGGAGCTGCGATAGTTGGGCTGAATCTTCATTAGTGCTACATAGGTAGGGAAGGTAAAATAATCTTCTGCATTTGTTCTTCTGTGGGGAAAACTAAAAAACAAAGTGGATTGTTTGAGACTAAATGAAAGTTGAGAGCATTCCCATCTGCAGCTGTTTCTCATCATTTAAAATAAAAATGGATACCTTCACTCTTAGCAGAAAATGATGATTTTTCATCAGGGACAATTGGTCTGTCATTTGGAGGGTGTGGGAAATCACCTGTTGTTGTTATGAAAGTACGTGTTTGGTTTTTTAAAGCTGACCCATTAACCTAGCTACATGTCTTATAGGCAACAACAAACGTTTTCAGTAAGTTGTTTTCACCATCTCTCTTTCCTATTAATTAACAGAAGGGTGGGGCACTCCCACTGTCTGAGCCCACCAAGCACAGACTTACTCCTGGGGGAATTCTGTGCTAAAAATTTTATAATTCTGTGCACAATATTTTTAAATTTATTTGTCAAAATAACACAATATAATCACACCAGTTTCAGTTATTTTGGTAATTTATTTAAAAATACCTATCAGCAAGTATGTCAACAACACAGAGAATGAAAAAAATTCCCCGAGGAGTAGAGAGTTTAAAGAAACTCCTACAACAACCCATTTCAAGTTAGGGGGCGCTGGAGAGGGCTGCATGATTCCTCCCCTAGCCCAGACATGTGGCCCCCCCCCCGAGCCCGTCCCCTGCAGCTTTGTCCCACTGAGGGACACGGTGCAACCCTGCCCTTCCTCACTCTGTGCCAGAGCCATGTCTCCAGTGCCTGCTCCTGTTAAGTGGATGAGGATCAAGCCCTGTTGCCAGAATGTGCAAAGCTTCCATTCCTGCCGGTCCAGACACTTGTCTCACTGCAAGCTGGAGAAGAGCCAGGCTCTGCAGAGTCCAGCGGCCCCTAGAGGTAGCCAGTAGCTCTGCAGCCCCAAGTCTGTGGGGGAAAACATGAAATTCTGTGCAGGACATTAATTCTGCACAAATTCTGCATTGTGCAGTGGTGTAGAATTCCCCCAGGAGTAACACATGATCACTGCTGCTAAAAGGAAAAGCTGTCAGGTAGAGGAGCTAGTTAGAGGCTTCATGAGGCGCGGAGGTGGTGAAACAAGGTCGGTAAAGATTTTTGGTAGAGTTGAGAATAGTATGGACCTGACAAGAGTTTTGTGGACAGTATTTTACCCAGGGACTGTCACAGGTATTATTGACTGAGATAGAAAACTTATGAAGGGGTCTTTTGTTAAAACTTTGATAGCACATCAGAGTTATAACATTTCATAGAACTAAAACACTAAGGCCTTCCATGGGCATCTAATTAAACAGAAGTTTTTCAGTCTGCTACAGAGACTTTTTGGCTGCTACCCCTGAAGCTCTTTCCCATCAGAGGAAGCGTAATCTCATTGGTCCTCTGACTGGCTGGGAGCTACTTTTTCCATAGACTGGTGTTGCAGTGAACCACAAAATAATCCATGGAATGACATCCTGATGTCATATTCGTTATCTGTATTGTAACTGTGTAGTTGTTATGACATCACCACCTGTAGGTGTCATCTCACCACAGAGTTGTCTGCAAACGTGTTAAAGCTCTCTAGAACGTCATTTGTCATTTTGACTCATTTTCTTCTCCTCCCTAAGACTGTTGGGAGAGAGGTGGGTGTTTTCCTCCTCCATTCCTAGTTATTGGGAGGGATCCTTGCAGTTTTCTGTTGCTCGTTGCTGCCAGTATATACTGGGCAGTAGAGGAAACGGTTCTGTGATTAGTGCTCCACTTGCTTTGCTATGCCAGTTTGAGTGAGAGGAGCTGCAGTCACACTTGGAAGTATTGCTGTGTTTGACATCTAGCTTAATACACAGTATGAATGTCAGCGTGCGAAATGGAGCCGGTCCCATCAACCACTCCCTGGTACCGTTCAGGGAGATCAGGGACCGTACCATCAACTTTGGTTCCGGCTCTGGCCGTCCATTGAGTCCCATATTGAAGAGGGCGATACTGGCACTGGCTGTTTCTGCACTGGCGGTATATCAGGTGGTAATGTACCTCCTCTGCCTTTCTGTCCTGACCTCTCCCTTGGCCCAGGACTTTGCCAAGGCTGCCTAGTTTATAGCCCTGTTGGCTGGGTGGGCTGCTGAGGCTGTGGGTCTTTTGGTACTGCACCCTGATGTTTCCCTTTGACAGTCAGTGGAAGTGGGGCTGGTGCCGGGCTCAGAACAAGGGACCTCCCCAGCACTGGGAACTTCTTGGCACCCCTGCTGTTGGCACCACTGATGTAACTGTGGTGGCATGCACCTCTCTCGACTTCAGCACTGTCAGTCACCTCGACTTCAGGGTTGACCCCACTTCCAGCACTGGAAACAACGGAGGTATATTTGATGCTAGCAGTACTGTTTCCACCATCTGTGCCAGTTTGCTCTTCATTTTGGGGTATGGATAAGTCAGGCCAGTTGCTTGCACCCTCAGGGCTGGCTCCACCTTTATCCCCTGAAGCTCGGGATTCCTCAGCATCCAGGTCGGGATCTTCCTCCATCCGCTCTCCATTGCCTCACCTGCATCAGGGCCCAGTCAAGGAGAGCTATGGGTACTATGATAGGTGCTTGTCTCACAGTGGAGATGGCAGGCCCCTGCCTGGTGTCTACTGGCCACCAATGCCCTATCCATACCAGTGGGCTGCTTGAAATCTGTGGGATGCTCCTTGGTTGCATAGGTCCAACTCCTCCATCACGCTCTAAGACAAGATCACTGAGCAGTCATGTCGAGCTGCCACAGGCCTGGGCACCAGTGAACCTTCCCCATGTGGAGCCTCCAGAGTCATCCTGTCCAGGCCTGTTAGTCCTGGAGTAGGATCTGGCTCTGGCACAGTTAACCGCTTTGTCTTCATCCCCAGATGATTCTGTGGTGCCTGGATCTTCCTTTGGTACCAGAGGATTTCAAGATGTACCAGGACCTTCTGCAGCACGTGGCTGCCTTCCCTGGGTGTTCCTGCAGGAGAATATCTGTAAGTTGTTGGATATCCTGCAGCCATCTGCCCTGGGAGAGTAGCCCTCCCTATTAATGATGCACTCCTAGAGCCTGCTAATTTTCTCTGGAGCATGTCAGCTTCATTACCCCCTCTTGCAAAGCACATGGAGAATTGCTACTTCATTGTGGTGCAGGGATTTGGGGGTTTTTACTCCCATTCAGCCCCAAATTCCCTGGTCATAACCACGGTGAACAATAGAGGTCTGAAGGATGGATTTAAGTCCACCCCCAAAGATAAGGACTCCAAACAGATGGCCCCGATGGGTAGGAAGATTGACACTTTCTCTTATTTGTAGATGGACATTGCTAACCAGCAGGTATTGCTGTCTAAATACGACTTTGTGAATTGGATGGCTATGTCTGAGTTTGCGGACCAGTTGCCCAAAGTCTTGAGGGAGGAATTTTGGGCATTTATCACCAGAGGCTGTTTGGTGACTAAGACTTTGTTATGGCCCATGCTGGACATTGCGGATAGTTCAGCCAGAGTGATGGCTTTGGCAGTGACTATGAGAAGGGAGTCCTGGCTGCAGAATTCGGGCATTGTCCTGGTGTGCAACAAGCCATAGAGGATTTGCCCTTCAGCTGAGTGCTTTTTTTGGACAAGATGGACGAGATTCTGCACTCCTTCAAGGACTCTAGGGCTGCCCTACGATCTTTGGGGATATGTACGCCGGCAGTGCAGAGGGACCACTACAGTGATCAGCAGCAGTATTGTTTGCAGCACACATTTGGGCAGCTTTTCCCTCCCCTGAGACAGCAGGACTACCCCAGAAAGGGGCATAGGTCCTAGAGGAGGAAGTATTCAGTTCTGGGGTTTGGCCACTCGACACACCTTCCCCGAAGCCCCCACCCCAAGTTCCCGATAGGGATCACCTCTTATAAAATACTGCTTCTCAAGCAAGTTTGCTCTCTACTGGCTTTGGGAGCGGTGGAGGAGGTTCCACTGGGGTCATGGCTTCTATTACTGTACTATCTGGTGCCTAAATCCAAGGGAAGGGTAAGACCCATTCTCAACTTTCCTGGCCTCAACAAATATATCAGATACATGAGGTTCCAAATGGTCACTTTATCAACTATCCTCTCCCAGTTGTCACAGAGCAGCTGGTTGGCTTTTCTTGACCTTCAGGACACCTAGTTTCAGGTGACAATTTTGCAGAGAAACAGAAAATTCCTTTGATTTGTCGTAGCGGAGCGCCATTTTCAGTATACGGTGCTTCCCTTCCGCCTCTCTTCTGCCCTTTGGGTTTTTACCAAATGCATGGTCGTGGTGAAGGGGTACCTCAGCCGGAAAGGAATCCACACCTTCCCATATATGGACAACTGGTTACTGAGGGGCAGGTCCAGAAAGGAAGTCCTTTCCCATGTCAACGCTACAGTGCGCTTGAGACCATCTGGGTCTCATCCTAAACATTGAAATGTCAACTTTGGTTCCTGCTCAGAAAATCAAGTTCATTGGGGACCTGTAGAAGACTTTTTTGCTGACAGACCTTTTTCAGGCGTTTTGCCACCTTTGCTTTAGTATGCATTATGGTTCGGATGTGCCTAAGGCTCTTGGGCCACATGTCTGCTTCTGCACAGGTGGTCCAGTTTGCAAGGTTGCATCTTTGCTCCCTTTAAATGTAGCTCAGGGCAGTTCACCGTCCGACTCTTCACTCCCTGAGCATATTGGTCTGCCTCATTCCACTGGTCCTGGGCTCCTTGCAGTGGTAGATGCTAATGGAAAATGTTTGTCAGGGTGTTCCCTTCGTCCAGTCCTTACCAACCAGGTCTGTTGTCACCAATGCCTCCCTGGTGGGCAAGGGAGCCCATCTGGGGTCACTGAAAGTTCAAGATCTGTGGTTGGAGCAGGAATCATCACTGCATATCAAAGTGCTGGAGCTTCAGGCCATTTACAATGCATGTCCTGCTTTTCTGGACCGCATCAGTGGCTCACATACTTACTGAGAATACCACAGCCACGTATTATGTGAAGAGGTAAGGATGCTCTGCCAAGAGGCAATCAGGTTGTGGCAGTTCTGCATCAAGGAGATGATCACTCTATTAGCTACCACTTGTCAGGGTCCAGAATCATTTCGCGAACAATCTCAGCAGGAATTTTTCCCTGACTCATGAGTTGTCTCTGAAGACAAGTGTCTTCCAGGTCATTTTCGCAGCTTGGTGTATTCTGACGATTGACCTGTTTGCTACAAAGGACAACAGGAAATGCCATCTGTTCTGCTCTCAAGGGGGGTCTCAGTACAGGTTTCCTGTCTGACACTTTCCATCTCAGCTGGCTGTTGGCTATCCTGTACACTCTTCCTACAAGTCGTTTTCAAGCTGAAGATGGATCTGGCCAAGTTCATTCTCATTGCCCCAGTGTGGCCGAGGCAGTGCTGGGTCTCTGACCTTTTGCGCTGTCAGTTCATTCTCCCGTACCTCTCCATCCTGACCTACTCACACAGAATCACAGTTGCACCTTATAGCTTAGCACTCTGCATCTCATGGTATGGCTGCTTCGTGGCTAAATGAGGAGGAAGTATGGTCAGTAGCTGTTCAACAGGTTCTACTCAACAGTAGAAAGCCCTCTACCAGAATGGCCTACTTGGCAAGATTCAAGCAGTTTTTGGTGTGGTCATTGGCCCACAGAGTTCAACTGATGCTGGCTTCTATTCAGGACATACTTGCTGCACCTTGTCTCATTGGGCCTTGCACTTAGCTCATTGAGAGTACATCTGGTGGCAATATCAGCATTTCATCCCCCTATTCAGGGAAGATCTGTCTTCCCCAGTGCCATGGTGGCAAGATTCTTTAAAGGACTTCTTCATCGCATACTCCAGTCTAAGAGCCAGTTCCTCTGGTGAACCCTAATACTGTCCTAGTCGCTTTAATGGGACCCCCATTCAAGCCCCTGCCATCTTCTACCTTTCCGCTTTTGTGTCAGAAGCGTTCCTGGTAGGCTAACAGCTGCAAGGAGAGTCTGTGAGTTGCAGGCTCTAAAGGCAGATTCTCCTTTTACAGGCGAGTCGCATCATACGCACATTTAACTTACGCATATTCAACTATACGCGCTCAGCAAAAAAAAAAAGAAAAATATCAAGGTACCTGTAAATAGTGCGAGCGATTCTGCCCACCATTCTACTCAATGAGCATATGCCCGGAGTGAGCGTGAGATGGAAGATATGAATCTGCTGTTCCCTCAGTTGGTCTCAGTTCCCGCGTGCCTCTCATAGTGTGAGCATCTCACCACGCTGAGTGTGATTCCAGTGTTTAAAGTTACTGAACATATTTTTCATACAACATGGCCCATAAACGCAAGCCAACTATCCATCTGGTGCTCAACTGAAGAAACAATGATCTGTTCCAATGCTGGAGGAAAAACTGGCTGTGTTGGACTTATTGAGAGACTGTGTGTTGGTCTCCAACTTGGTGCGTGAATATGGCCGCAACGAATCTAGCATCCGTGCTGTCAAGATTCGAGAGAGAGAAATTCATTAAGCTGTGGCATCAAGTGCTCCAATAACTGCTAAGGTGATGAGCCAGGTGTGTGATAAGACATTAGTGAAGACTGAAAAGGCATTAAACTTATGGCTGGAAGACATGAACCGTAAACATGTGCCTATCAATGGCAAGACATTGCGAAAAAAGGCTCTTAGCCTCTGTGCGCTGTTCAAACCTCTCGCCGAAGAGGGACAGCCTTCTGATGAGAAGGAATTCAAAGCCAGCCAAGGTTGGCTTAACAGTTTTAGGAACCGCTTCAACCTCAAAAACGTGCAGACTACTGGTAAAGCTGCATCTGCCAATGAAGAGGCAGCAAAAGCCTACCCCGAACAATTAAAGAAAATCATAGAAGAAAAGGGCTATCTTCTGGAACAAGTTTTTAACGCTGAGGAGACTGGGCTCTTCTGGAAAAAAATGCCCAACCGCACTTACACTTCGAAATCAGAAAGACAAGCCCCTGGCTTCAAAGCAGCCAAAGACCGTGTGACTGTGTTGTTTTGTGGCAATGTGGCTGGGCATTTAATAAAAGCTGGGCTTGCTCTACAGGGCTGCAAATCCCCATGCCCTAAAAGGCAAGAACAAAAATCTCCTGCCTGTGTTCTGGCAATGGGTGACGACAGCATTATTTCTGGATTGGTTCCACAAGTGTTTCATTTTGGAGGTCAAGCGGTACCTTGAAGGACTTGACTTTTTAAAGTGTTGCTGATTGTAGACTATGCTCCTGGCCACCCTGTGGCACTCCAGTTTGCGCATAACAACGTTGAAGTCGTCTTTCTCTCCCCCCACCCCGCCCCAATACCTCCAACCTCTCGACCAAGGCATGATTCACTGTTTCAAGGCCACATACCTGAGGCTTACGTTCTTACGGACACGTAGTGCTATGGATGCTGATCCCAATTTTAATGTGATGGAGTGTTGGAAGTCCTTCAACATTGCCGAGTGCATCACTTATATTAAACAGGCAATGGATGCAATCAAGCCTGAAACAGTCAATGCATGATGGCGAAACCTATGGAAAGAATGTGTGAACGATTTTAAGGGTTTCCTGACCATTGACAAAGAAGGGAAACACATTGTTCAGGTGGCCAGGCAAGTGGGTGGTGAAGGCTTCGTCAACATCCTTGAGGAAGAAATCTGAAGAATTAATTGAGAGCCTGTCATAAATATAAAGGGAAGGCTAACCACCTTTAAATCCCTCCTGGCCAGAGGAAAAAACCTTTTCACCTGTAAAGGGTTAAGAAGCTAAAGATAACCTCACTGGCACCTGACCAAAATGACCAATGAGGAGACAAGATACTTTCAAAGCTGGAGGTGGGAGGAGAAACAAAGGGTTCTCTCTGTCTGTGTATTGCTTTGGCCGGAACCAGAGCAGTAATGCAGGTCAGAACTCCTGTAAAGGGCTAATAAGCAATCTAGTTATATATGCGTTAGATTCTGTTTTGTTTAAATGGCTGATAAAATAAGTTGTGCTGAATGGAATGTATATTCCTGTTTTTGTGTTTTTTGTAACTTAAGGTTTTGCCTAGAGGGATTCTCTATGTTTTGAATCTGATTACCCTGTAAGGTATTTACCATCCTGATTTTACAGAGGTGATTCTTTTACTTTTTCTTCAATTAAAATTCTTCTTTTAGGAACCTGATTGCTTTTTCATTGTTCTTAAGATCCAAGGGTTTGGGTCTGTGTTCACCTATGCAAACTGGTGAGGATTTTTATCAAGCCTTCCCCAGGAAAGGGGTGTAGGGTTTGGGAGGATTTTGCGGGAGAAAGACGTTTCCAAGCGGGCTCTTTCCCGGTTATATATTTGTTAGATGCTTGGTAGTGGCAGCAATAAAGTCCAGGGACAAAAGGTAAAATAGTTTGTACCTTGGGAAAGTTTTAACCTAAGCTGGTAAAAATAAGCTTAGGGGGTTTTTCATGCAGGGCCCCACATCTGTACCCTAGAGTTCAGAGTGGGGAAAGAACCTTGACAGAGCCACAGAGAAACATTGACTAACAAAGAGTTAGAGGAACTGATAAAATAGTCTACAGAAGACGAAGATGATGACAACGAACACGAAGAACCAGCAAGTTGGAATCTTCATAAATTTGCTGAAGTGTTCCAAGCACTGAAACACTTGAATGATTTAATTTCTGAATACGATCCCTCTGTGGAACAAAGCCTCAAAATCACACGACATATTACAGACGAATTGAGACCGTATCAAGAAATGTTTGAGCAGCTCAAGAGCCGACAGCGACAGTTGCCGATCACCATGTTTTTCAAGGAAAAACCACCAGCAGCAGATGAGCCTATGCAATCAACTTCTCGAGCTGAACCAGAGCCAACCACTTCGTCTACAACTTGCTCTCCATCACCCAAGCTCTCAGTCACCTCCGTCTCCTGCCTCGACATCAAGCTCTGACCCTCTGTAATTGCCCCCTGTAATTAATAATACAGTACGGTAAAATTACCTTTTGCATATGTACTCTCTATTATACACTGTACGTTACTGTATACATTATACATTTATACATATTACTGTACAGGGTTGTATACACAAAACCCTGTACAGTATACTGTACTTTATGGGCAATTTAAGGGATTTTCAAGGGTAATTTGACTATGTGATTTTCACCTTACGCGCTGACTTTAGAACCTAACCCCCATGTAAGATGTGGCTCCACTGTACACAATTCTCTAAGGACAAAGTGACTTTATGACCACATGCAAAACTTTTGTTTAAAGTGGTTTCTCAGTTTCATTTTGAACCAGGTGGTGTATTTACCTGTGTTCTTTTCTAAGCCACATCATCTCCAGAGGAGCAGTGTCTCCATACATTAGATGTCAGTTGATGTCTAGCCTATCTGGACAGGACTAAACTGCTTCATGCTTCACCTGACCTGTGTGTGTTGTATGCAGATTGTATGAAGGGGCAAGCAGTCCCTTCATAGATGCTCTCTAAATGAATCCTGTATCAAGACTGAATATGAAATAGTTTCGGCTACGCCTCTTCAGAGGGTGTGAGCTCATTCTGTGAGAGCACCAGCAATGTCAATAGCATTCCTTAGTGACATCTTGATATTGGATACTTGCAGGTCTGCTGCATGATCTTCCATACATACATTTGCAAACTATTATGCCATTGCCGCATCTTCCAGAGCGGATGCAAGTTTTGGTAGGGCAATCCTGCAATTCCGGTTTAGGTAGACTCCAAGCCCTACCTAATGGGGTGAATACTGCTTGTGAATTACCTAAGTGGAATACACGGCCGCATCTACTCGAAGAAGTAATGGTTACTTACTGTAACTGTGGTTCTTCAAGATGTGATTCAGATGTGTATTCCTGACCCAGCCTCTGTCCCCTATGTATCGGCGTCTAGTCTCTGCGTGTTCGTGAAGGAACTGAGGAGATTGTGGTGGCACAGCCTCAGATAGCGAGGTGAAGGGCTATGGTCACAAGGCATGAGCGCTGCTCCTCTACCGGTACTGCCTGGCAAAATTCTCTGGCTTCGGTGCACTGGGCATGCGCACACCTAAATGGAATACACATCTACATCACATCTCCAAGAAAACAACAGTTATAATAAGTAATTGTTTCTTCTGCTTGCCCAGAGTGGGAGGTGGCTAAGGAGACAACTTTTATCCCTTCTGCTATTGTCATTTGAATAATGCCTGTCTCTCCTTTCATGACCACATTCTAACTACCCAGCTGCTACTGAGCGCACTCTTTAGTGCTGCAAAGGTAACCCATATGTCAGAGGTAGGGTGATCACAGGGTATTGGACTTAGTCATGAGAGCTAGTTTCCACTATGCCATAGACCAACTTCATGATCCTGGGCAAGTCACTTCACCTCTCTATCTCCATTTACCCATCTATAATACTAGGGTAGTAATATCCTTCAATGTAAAGTTCTTTGAGGTTTATGGATGAAAACTGTTGTTGCTTGTTTGACTAGAAGAGAGACAGGGAGCCACTCTTAGTGCCAGCTGAACAGAGTGGCCTTAGAATGCAGAGTGCCTCTACACTGGGAGCCCCTTGGTCTTGTGGTAGGACTGCGGGAGACTTGCCAGTTAAGACTGGAAGTTGAAGAGGAGGTGAAACTTGGAGCTGTGGGTAGGAGGAATGAGGAGAGTAAAAGGACTGAAGGAGGGAAGGAAGGTACGGTAAATCTTGTGATGAGGAGAAGGGTTCCAGTAAAATGACGGGAGAGGATATTTGGGAGTGGGAGGACTTAGGATAATGTACAAGGGAAGGAAAATATTTGCATTATGAGGATTATTTTTTTCATATTTTAACTCACCTGTTTGCAAGAGTATGTGAGGCTATCAACTCACCAAGCAAAATTAGAACTAAACCCCAGGATTGATAAGGAGAGGGTGGGCTGAAGAGTGAAAAACAGGATATTGAAAGCATGAGGCTCCCAGCGGTCAGCACAGGAAGGAGAGAAGACTTGAACAAGCAAGCAGTGGCCATCCTGGAAGGAAGAGTGAGTGAAGTTTCAGCCTTCATTAAGGCTGCTTACATATCTGTAGCCGCACTCTACTAAAAAAATGAGGTTGAATCTAAAGAGAAATTTATAGGTTTGGATACGTTTGAATTTAAGCCACTTTGATGTGTCCTTTACCAGCAGCCATTGGTGTGCAAGACGATGAGGAGCTCTGTGTATCACCAAAGTAGGGAAATAAGTCTACATAAAATCCATACTTGTAAAATTTGAGGACACCTTACTTCTAAACTCAGTGTGTCTGAGGGGGAATACAACTTTTAGAGCTGGAGGGGTGGGATGTTAGGAGGGGTGTTTGGGATGAGAGCAGAGAGACAGAAGGGAGCAGTTGTAGATCCTAATGTGCCCCAAAAGATGGAGGTTTACAGCTTCCTGCTCTGAAAAGACCTATGCCAGCCTTGAAGAAAGCACCAGCTACTTGTAGTAGTCAACTGAGCAGAAGAAATCCAGAGATAACCTTTAAGGAGCCATGCCAGCCCAGAGGAAAGAGCTCAGATGGGTCAGTCTGGGGACGCAGTCATGTGCCAGAAATCCAGAATGAGCCTGTGGAAAAATAGAAACTGGCTGAAAGCCTGAACCTAGATAGTGGGGCTCAATCAGCTAAACACCAACTAGGCAGGGGGAAGCTTTGTGAGAGAGCAACTGAATTCTAATGCAAGAACTGATATTGTGGGTGTTTGGTTCTATACAGTGGTGGGCAGGCTTAATAATAAATATAATCTGTCAATTTAATGTATTGTACATAAACTAGATCTTTGAATCTGTATTCAGAACTAGTCTTAGATTAATTTGTGGTGTTCTGATAAGAATTAAATGATGCACAGTTGCATCTGAGGGTTCAAGGAAACCATGAAAAACAAGTTTGCTATGTAAGTATCTGTAAAATGTAATAGAAGGTAAATAATTGAACCGCGGCCAGTGGATCTGCAGGGGCAGCACCTTTGGGCATGGGCAGCACACACCACACAGAGCCCCCTGTGCATCTCCACCTAGGGGCCAGATATGCCGGCCGCTTCCGGGAGCAGTGTGGAGTGGCCGCGCCACCAACTGGGAGCTGGCCAGAGCCCAAATCCCCTGCCCCAGGTCAGAACCCCCTGCAGCACCCTAACTCCCTCCCAGACCCCGCACCCCTACCCGCACCCCATCCCTCAGCTCCCTGCTGCACGCTAACTCCCTCCCAGACCCCGCATCCCATCCCTCAGCCCTCTCTTGCACCCTAACTCCTTCCCAGATCCCGCACCCCTACCACGCACCCCATCCCTCAGGCCCCTCCTGCACCCTAACTCCCTCCCAGACCCTGCATCCCATCCCTCAGGCCCCTCCTGCACCCAACTCCCTCCTGTACCCCTACCCGCATCCCATCCCTCAGCCCCCTCCTGCACCCTAACTCCTTCCCAGATCCCGCACCCCTACCACGCACCCCATCCCTCAGCCCCCTGCTGCACCCTAACTCCCTCCCAGACCCCGCACCCCATCCCTCAGCCCCCTCCTGCACCCTAACTCCCTCCCAGACCCCGCACCCCATCCCTCAGCCCCCTCCTGCACCAACTCCCCCCGCACCCCTACCATGCACCCCATCCCTCAGCCCCCTCCTGCACCCTAACTCCCTCCCAGACCCTGCACCTCTAGCCCTGAACCCCCTCCTGCACCCAACTCCCTCCCAGACCCAGCACCCTGTCCTCATCCCAACCCCTTGCCCCAGCCCTGAGCCCCTTCCCACACCCTGAACCCCTCATTTCTGGCCCCACCCCACAGCCTAGGGGAAGCCCCAAGCCTCCACACATCCACACCCCCCCAGCAGGGCTGGAGCCGGGAGCACTGGCTCTCCCTGCTTCGAGGGGAAGCCATGAGCCGCTGCACCCCCCTGCAGGACTGTGTGGCCCGCGACTGATTTTTGTCTGTGTGTCAATGGCTCCTGATAGAAAAAAGGTTCCCCACCCCTGGCCTAAACCTTTGAAAGGATACTAATAGCGGTACTGGCTAAATCAGTAGTACACTACATTTGTTTTCTTATTTTCTCTGGTAATTCAGTCTACAATTACATGTGTCTTGAATTGGGGTAATATAAAAGGAAAAATTTTAATATTTAATAGTTTGCTGTGAGCTAATTTTCCTGTAGGTTGCAGTTTTATTCCACCTCCATTCCTGAAATTCCCTCCAATACTAGAGCCTCAGATGGGTGTGTATGTTCAGAAAACAGCATTAGTTTTTTATCTACAAATGATCTTTCACTGGATATAGAGAAGCTTTTTTGTTAAGAGCATTATTTTTCCATGTGACTGTTTCCATAGACACACACGTCCCCTTTCTGCCATTTCATATTCTCTTCATGAAATAAATTGCAGAATATTAAGTATTAGTTGTGAATGAGTTTTGCTTTAATTTACCTCAGTTTTGATCTGTGCTCACAAGTGAAGGAAACCTAATGCAAATTTCAGACTGTGAGGAAAGGGGTTTATAGATAAATCCAGCTATTCAGGTAGATGATCTGCAGGTTAATGAAACTGCAGACTCCCTCAATGGCCAGTGAAAGCGCTCTTCGTTGTAGCTACCTGTGTAGTTTTCTGCTTATTTGGCCTTATTTTGTTTACTTACTGTAAACATGATCCCCTGAGGAAAAGACCTTTTTTGGCTCCCTCATTTTGCTGCTGAGTCATCCCATCAATTTACAGCTACTGCAGCTGAGATCATTTGGGAAGTGCTGACTATGCAGAGATAATATCTTGAGGATGTTAGCCAAGGCCTTTCCTAGCAAAGGCTAATGCTTCTGGAATATTCTCCCATGGGACAGTCATTGATGAACATTTCTGGTATCTTTCAGTGCAACACTGTTTTCCTTCTTTAAATGGAGCTGTATGCTTAATGTTTTGTTATAAATGTAGCCAAATAACTTTATTGATGCCCATTCCCAAAAGACAATTCGATTTGATTTTACTATCTGCCTAAAACTAAGATTTTTTTTGATGCAAACACGTTGAAAGCTATTGTTTGTTGAGCCACTGGGTGGCATCATTACACCATTTATGTTCTCATTTAAACTTTGATTGTGAAGAGGTGATGGACAAGATGACTGTTGCTTCTCTTTCCTGTTTTTAGATACATCAACTTAAAGATTGTAGACAATTTCACTGTAGAAGCAAAATGTGGGCTGTACTATTTTAGTTCTCATCTTTTCTTGTGACTTATATCCACTTAAGCCATGCTTATTTGGATCATTGGCCATATAGTATTTCATATTGATTAACTCATATAACTGTACATTTTTTAGCCCTTTGAACAGCAGTCTAAGTGAAGAATTTGCAAAGACTGATGTATGAGGTGTCATTTGATTTTGTTGCTAAGTGTTAAGGCAAAATATTTGCATATTTGGTTGGAAAGGCAGCCTTGTCTAGATCAAATGTAGGACAGGGAGCCAGAAATTCATGGGTTCTAGTTGTGGAGCTAGGGTCATAGTCACAGATTGCACTAAACCCCAAACCCGTCCTGGTTTGTAATGGAGTCAAGGTACTAGTTGAGTCTTCTGCACAAGCCGTCATGACGCGCGCACACTTTATTAAAAGTGCTTACATGGTCCTGGATATAGAGTATATGACTGTCTCAACCTTTAACATATTTATCCTCACTTCTGCAGCATAGGACATGCTATTATTCTCATTTTACAGATACGGAACTGAGGCACAAAGGCTTGCACAAGGTCACACAGGAAGTCTGGTGGAGCAGCACATGGAATCCCGCTCTAGTGATTCCCAGCCTAGCATCCTAACCACTGGACCATCCTTCCTCACTACTGATGAAATATGTTGAAGCTGTGTACTGAATCTGTCTGTGGTGTGTCTTTCCTATGGATTAACAAAATTTTTAAAGTCTCTCAAAGGCTGTCAATCTCGTGTCTTTCACACAAGAGGAATTCGCTTTTTAGAACTTTTTTTAAAAAGGCTAGAATTAGTTCACCTAAACAGCTGTTTTCCCACTAAAAGTTTGCTCAATACATTCCCTTAGAAGTTGTCTAACCTTTTTATTTTTATCTCTTCTAGAACACTTTAAGTGGGATAATTACTTGAAAGAGACTGGATCGCTAGCTGCTCCTCCACATTGTTTCAGACAGGTACACTAAATTCTTGTGTGTGTGTGTGTGTGTTAAGGGCCCCAATAGCAAGCCTTATATTAAGGGTGTCTACGGCTTCCCTTTGTAACCCCCTGTTCTCATTTGCTTATAACTTTGGCAAACCTTAACCATTTAAGCTGAAGTTTTCTGTGCTCGGTCTCTGCCGCAAGTCAAATTTTCTTTGAAAGGTTGATCAAAAATATTGCAGCTGTCTTTCAAGAACAAGGCTAGTGGAAAAATAGGGAATCCTGTCAATGCTTAAAATTTTTACAACTCTCTTTGAACAGCTTTAGCATGTCTCTCCATGGTTTAGAGCAAGAGTTTGAAATGTGGCTGAGGGTCTGAGTGTAGTGCCTTTTGCCACCCTTTGCCCAAATTCCTCATTTGCCCATCTATAGTAGAATGTATTTAGCACTTGTCCCTTAATTTTCTGAACCTTCCAACTGCACTGTGCTGGCTTCCAGAACTCCGAGTCTCCAGCATCATTCTCAAGTAGCCATACAGAATTGAACCTCTGAATAGGAGAAGAACAGCCTGGTGGCTGCTGCAGCTTTTCCCCCAACAGAATTAACAAGCGTTGGTATAAGAACATAGCAACCAATATAAATTATTAAAATAACTAATTGAAATCTTTTGTTTTGTTTTTGTACCCTTAAGAACTTTCTCTAAGAAATTTAATTAAATTGCATTACAGGAAGTTTGAGAATTTTGTTGTACATATCTCAATTAAACATTGCAACAACACATAAGTGTATCTGTTCTGATTACTGGAAAGGGTCATACCAATCTTGTATTTTGGAAATTAAGCCCATATTGAAGTGTCATAAAAGGTAATCAATAAAACATATCATGGAGTTGTGTCTCTTGCTTTTTTTTGTTGGGGAGAAAATAATTTTATCCATACTTCCAATGTTAAAGTTTCAGAAATGTTTCCAGGAAATATGCAAATATTTCCAGTGAGAGAACTCAGGCTTTGGTGTATTCTATTTTTTGCTGTGTTTATTTCTTTGGAGTTCAACGGTGTTTTAATGCTCTTGCTCATCTGTCAGCTTAAGCCCAGCCTATGGGGCCACTGAAGTCCAAGGCATGCCATTCTCATTTCCCTCTTTCTTCTCCCAGACAGCTTGTTCACAGCTCAGAGTATTAAAGCAAGTAAATGGATATTAAGCCTTTATACAGTATCCTTTGGCCTCTCAGGACCAAACTCTTACCTCTCGTTAAGGATTTCACAGCCGTCCTTCCTGTGGCTGTGCCAGGGCTCAAACCAGTTTACCCCGCTCACCAGGAGGCAGGAAAGGGCAGAGTTCAGAGTCCCTGTCCAAAATCTGGGCCTACCGTAGGGAGAATGGGCTCTGCACATCTATCCTCTTCACAGAAGTGTGAAATGACCATTCATCTTAATGAGATGTTCTGAATAAGAACACCTTGTGGAGATAAATAGGGCCTGAAACAATAGCTATGAGATATGTGACCAGCTCCATGTCAGTAGGTGTGCTCAAATCCCCCAGTGTCTCCCCCTCCTCCCCCCCCGCCATAGTGCTTGTGAGCGTATGCCATGCATGAAACATGCCTGTTCTCAGCTCCTCACCCCTGTCTCAGCACTGTGTGCTTGGTGCATGCTCCGAGCATGGCTGTTCTCAGCTCCATTCCAGAGAGCAGGCTCCCCAGATCCCAGCTCACACAGTAGGGCGCATGGAGAAGGGCTCAGGACCCCCCACCATGAGAGGTACGACTCCCCCAGTGCTATCTCATGGGGGCAGAGGGAGAAGAGATAGCATTCAGGCTAAAAGGAGAGAGATGTCAGCAACCATTCTCACATCTGCGTAGATCAGTGGTTCTCAAAGCTGGTCCACTGCTTTTTCAGGGAAAGCCCCTGGCGGGCCGGGCCTGTTTGTTTTCCTGCCGCGTCCGCAGGTTTGGCCGAGCGCAGCTCCCACTGGCTGTGGTTCGCTGCTCCAGGCCAATGGGGGCCACGGGAAGCAGCGCGGGCCAAGGAATGTGCTGTTCGTCCTTCCTGCAGCCCCCATTGGCCTGGCGCAGCAAACCGCGGCCAGTGGGAGCTGCGCTCGGCCGAACCTGCGGACGCGGCAGGTAAACAAACCAGCCCGGCTCGCCAGGGGCTTTCCCTGAACAAGCGGCGGACTGGCTTTGAGAACCACTGGCGTAGAGCATGTGTGAATTCTTCTTTGAGTAGTGTCCCTATGGGTGCTCTACTGTAGGTGTGCTTGAACTCCTGCGTTGCTGACTGGAGAACTTTGATAGTGGTGTCTCTTAGGCCTGCGCATGTGCTGTCTCCCCTCATGCTGCGCCATGAGGCTAGCCTGTGCTCATAGGCTAACCCCCCTCAGTTCCTTCTCAACTGCCCCTGGCTAAAGACAGAGCTACTCGCAGTCCGTTAGGATCATGCTCTAGTCGCATTTATATAGTTAGTTTGTTAGTATACTATAGTTGTAAGTCGTTCTTTACTGTTTCATTTTATCCACTAAAAAATAAAAACAAAATCCACAAACTTTATTTTCCTACTTTTCTCCCTGCTGGGGACCCTTCCCCGCAGCAGGCTTTAAGAAGTGCCTCACTCACAAAGAGGCAATTCTGATTGCAGACAAGCACTCCCACAGCATTCGCTGCCTCAGGGAGGGCCACATCCAGCAAAAGTGTGGTCTCTGTCAGCAACTCCGGCCACATTCCTGTAAGGACAGAGAGCTCAGGCAGAAGATCATCTTCATGGAGGCAGCTCTCAGACCCTCGCAGGACCTACTCTGTGAGACCCCAGGCGGACATGAGTCTTCCCCACAGCCCTTTACATCTAATGGCTGTGGTTCGAAGAAACAGACTGCTGATGCCCTCATAAGTTATCTAAGAGGACAGTGGGAAGTCTCCAAAGGGAGCCTCCAGATAGCTGTAAGTGATCTCCATCTCACTCAGTATCTTTGGCACTGTCGGCACCGAGACCCTAACAGTCTGGTACCCTTAGCCCATGGAAACTGTCAGCAGTTAGTACTGTTGACATGCCCCTGGACCCAAAGGGCACGGGCACTGAGTCATCAGCACTGACAGACAGGAATAAATATTCCGCTATAAAGGTACTACCAGTCCGTGAATCATCATCAGTACCAATATTGACACCACCTCCGACAACGGAGCGGCCAGTACAGACAAGATCCCTGCACCGCCCCACCCCACCCCATACCAACACCGGGACGATCGGTACTGGCAGAAGTCTTCCATTCCAGTGACCTCTGTATACCGGAAGTACTGGGGTCTCCGCTTCTCGATACCAGGACCTCTGCACCAAGTCTTTGCTTGGCATGGGAATTGTCACCACTGCCATGCCACACTCCCTCAGGGGTCGGCACCACCACGTTGCACAACGGACACTTGACAAAATTACCATAATTAGTGATGGACATTGTGGGGGGTTATGTCATTCAGTCATTCAATTTTTTGAAAAATTACCACGGACCTCAAAATTTTTCCCACGGACACTTCTGTCCGTATATGGACACAATGCTGACCCCTGCACTCTCCTACTCTCTAGCAAGAGTTCAGACAGCAAGCCAGAGGAAGAGACGACATAGTACTCCTCTCATGCTCCATATGGTGCTCAATACTAACAAGGCCCATACAAGCAGATGGCCCCACGATCATCATTGTGGTACAGCCACCCATGGATACCGCTGCCGGGCTCTTGCTGCTGCTGCCGCCACCCTGATGCCTCCCTTCACACTCTGAAGGATTCCAGGGCTACTTTCTGGTCGTTGGGTAGCTGCATGCTGGGACAAAAGAGACCATTTAGTTCCCAGTCCCAGTATAGACCATATACGTCCCAATATCAACCTCAATGCCACTATAAGCCACAAAGAAAAAACGGGAAATTCCCCAAATGCAAATCACTTGGCCTGCAATCTTTACCCTCTGAGTCCAAACACCAGTTTTGGTGGGCAGGTCAAGGCGCCACGAGAGTATTCTCTCCGACTGATACAGCTGACCAATGCTTCACACCCGTTTGGCCACTGATTGGCAGTGTTCTCCAGTGCCTGGGAATGCATAATATTGAACCGTGAACTCAGTACTCTATCCATTTTACCTCCCTACCTCCTCTACAACACCTTTTCCATTCACGAGCGTATACTACAACAAGAAGTAGATTGTCTCCTCTAGTTAGGAGCCAGAGAACCAGTACCTCAACATCTACAAGGAAGAGGGTTCTACTCTTGTTATTTCGTAATACCAAAGAGGAAGGGAGGCTGGAGACCCATACTAGACCTCAGAGCTCTCAGCAAATTTGTCAAGGCGCAAAAAGTCAGGATGGTTACTTTATTGATGATCATTCCAATGTCGGAACAGGGAGACTGGTTTTTGGCCCTGGACCTTCAGGACACACCTTTTCACATCTCAGTCCTACTGACTCTTAGACGATTTCTCAGATTCACCCTGCGACAAGACCACTACCAATACAAAGTGCTCCCCTTCAGGCTATTGTTGGCCCCAAGAGTATTTTCCAAGGTTCTCTCGGTAGTGCCTACTCACTTATGTTCTCAAGGGATAATGATCTACCCTTATCTTGACGATTGCCTACTCAGAGCCAGATCTCTCTGTGAGGCTCACCGAGTAACCAAAGTGACTATGTGCTTGTTTACAGGTCTGGTCGAACAGATCAACACCCAGAAGTCAACCCTCACTCCAGTGCAACGGATGGAATTCATAGGGGCTGACCTCGACTTATTTCAGGCCAGAGCCCTCTTGCCTCAACACAGATTCCTGTCCTTAGCCACGCTTATAGACACTGTTTAAAGCAGCCTGCAAATATCAGCCAGACTCTGCCTCCAACTCCTGGGGCACATGGCAGTGAGCACGGTGTTAGGCTTCACATGTGATGCCTCCAAATGTGGTTCTGCAGACCAAACAGGGACAGGCTGGACAAATCCCTGTGGCCTCCCACCAGAGTCAAAAACTCCCTAGACTGGTGGAAGAGCCCAAGCAACGTTTGCAAAGGGATCCCCTTCTCCCAAAGCTCACCATCGTTGCTCCTCACCACTGATGCATCACTTATGGGAGTGGGTGCATCTAAATGGCCTCACAACACAAGTGGTCACATGGCACTCCACTATAATTAACAGCATTAATTTAGTGTCTGATCTTTGTGTATGTCTATTTTGATTTTATTGGCGTATAGTGGATTGGTAAGGCTGCTATAGTAAAGGTTGCATCAAGATTTCTGTTTAAAGGTCGACTTTTCTAAGTCTTCTAAAATTGAGATGCCTACTCAGATTCCTTTGAAATTTGGTGTACCTCAGGAGGGTAGAGGATATGGTTAGTGACTCAAATATTGGGTCATTTGAGGCAGGGCTTATGGAGATATAAGCCCTGAAAAAGCCATTTTTCAAAAGTTTCTAGATAGTGGAGGTTTGGTTTTTTTGTGTGCAGAGCTGGAGATCAAACTGTTGATGTAGTGAGGGTCAAGATGGGCTCAGTTTGAGTTTTGCTCAGGGTAATGCATGTGGCACTCACAAAATCTTTGGGGGACCCAAACTTAGAATGATATTTAAGAAAAATTTTTATGGTGCACATGTGCCAATACGGAAACCATTTTATATGCTTTTAAAGCTTGACTCTTATAAGTGCTCTAAAATCTGACTAGCCAGAAGTGCCGACTTCCTGAATTCCCGGGGGTGCTCGACCCTGGCTCTGCCTCCGGGCCCACCCTGCTTCTACCCGCACCATTCCGTTCCCTCTCCTGCTTCTTCCTGCCCCCGCTCCTCCCCCCCCTCAGCGCTTCCTGCATGCTGCTGAACAGCTGATCACCGGCGGGCTGGAGGCACTGGGGAGAGGGGGAGGAACTGATCAGCAGGGCCTGCAGGCGGGCGGAAGGTACTGTGGGGAAGAGGGGGATCTGATCGGGGGGCTGCCGGTGGGTGCTGAGCTCCCATTATTTTCTTCCCATGGGTGCTCCACCCTGGAAAACCCACGGAGTTGGCACCAACGCAACTAGCAACTTTGACTGCTTTGAAATTTGGTTTGCCTTGTATGCAGGTGCAGGATAGTGTTAGCGACCCAAATTTGGAGTCATTCAACCAAGAGGCTCCTGAGTTATGGTTCTTCTTCCTCCCCCCCCCCCCCCCCCCCCCCCGCCACCGTTCCCCCCACCCTCCCCACAAAAAAAAATGTTTCCTTCTGCTGCCTTGTACTGTTAAACTGAGACGAAATAATGACTGGATGAATCATGGATCTGGTTGAGATTAATGGCTGTGAACTCACTCTTCAATTAACTTAACTAAGGATAAGTGAATCACAAGTCCCAACCTAAGACAGAGTTTTGGACTGAGTGGCTGGAGGCTGTTATTTGTGAGTCATGGATGGCAATTCTATTTTGGGGGGATTGTAATCAAAGCAGCTAAGGAAAAAATTAGATGTGACTGTATCCTGGGAGGGGGCCAGTTATTAGGGTACAAAAAAGTGGAAGGATGAGAGGGAGGGGTTTGAGGCTGCAGCAAGGAGAAGGGGGATATGGGGTGGGTGCTAACTGGGAATGGGGTAGTAGGGGAATGGAGAGAAGTTGGGGGCTCAGGTGAGATAGGCATGGGGGTTAGGGAGTGGGGGGTATGGGATACTGGGAAGTGGGGAGTGAGTGGCAAGAGGACTTGGAGTATAGGGGCAAAGGCACTTGTCAGCCTCATTCACCGCTTCAGTGTGTGTGCCCATATCTGGGGGGCTTTTGCCCCTCTGGGGGTGTCTGAGTCCCTCTTATGCCCCCTTGGTATGTGTCAGGATCTGGGGGTCCCATGCCCATCTACAAGATTTCCTCCCACCCTCACTTACATGAGTCAGGTTTGGCTGGGGACTCGCTCTTTTGTGAGAGTCTGAGGCCCCCTCCCCCAGATCCTGGCTGACGTGGGGGCTGGAAGTTCTGCCCCTTTGTGTGGGAGGCTGAAAACAGGCATACTTCCTGCATCTCCCAGGCTTTAAAACCACCAGAAAGGGCATGGGAACACCCACTGAGATGAATGGAGCAGTTAACACATTTGAGTTATCCTTTTAGGTTCTGTTCATCACCATGGGGTGTTCTCATGCTGAGAATATCACATTGAGATGAATGGGCCACTTCACACCTTTCAGAACCTCCTCTGCTGCAGATGGGTGTGTAGAGCAGCTCTTTCCCTCCATCATCCCGCTATCCTTCCTGTTTAAAGGACGATGCTTCTAAATGCTCTAAAATCCTCTTGCTGCTCAGATTTTCCTGAAATTTGCTACACTTTGTGGGAGTGTAGAGTAGGATTAGTGATCAAAATTTGAGGTCATTTGAGCCAACAGTTCTACAGTTGTTAGACCAGAAAAAAATAGCCAGTTAATCAAAAAGTTTCCAGGTGGGTTTTTGCACAGCGCTAGAGATCAAACTATTGATACATGATGCAGGTCAAAATTGGTCAATTTTTTTTTAATGTAAGGTAGAGCATGGCATTCACTAAATCTCTGAGGGACCCAAATTGTGAACAGTTAATAAGAACATGTTCACTTCTTCACGTGCATAGGTGTGCAGTCAGGAAGGATTACAATGTACATGCACCAGTGATGGGGAAAAAAAACAAAATATGAGTGGTTTCCAGGCAGCTACTTTGTACTTGTCTCTGCAGTTTGATGGAATTTGCTGAGGCCATTGCCACTTATCAACTGCCAACTGTAGTTTCTAGTCTGAACCTTTGCATACCTGTCCACTAAAGATTTAATAACTCTTGTTGCTTGCTACACGTTGTCTCTCATATTATATATATTTTTAATTATATGGGGATGTATACTGTGAACACAGCAGAACAGTAAGCAGCCAGTCTAACCAAAATCTTTGTTATGTTGGGTGGGGAGGAGCTGGAGACGGAGGAATGTGTATGTCGGTGGGGGGGGGGGGGAGGGAAGAGGATGGCTGTTAGGCAAGCCTTGGATTAGTTATTTAAGAAAATTTGTATTTTACTAGCCCCAGAGGAAGTTGGAGGGGGCAAGTGGCTACTTCCTGATCTTGGGGCAGATTAATGTAGTGTTTCCAAAGAGAGTGTGATGCTGCAATCCATATGTTTAAGGAAATATGTTTATAAGTGTGAATATGATGTAACTGGAATATGCTTCATGCAAAAGGTCTCTTGTAAGGTATCATTACGAAGCTTATAATCTACTAGTGTGTTCATTCTATTTGTATGAATGTATCATTCTTGTATCTGAAGCTAGAAATATGAAGTATTACTCTGAAGTCCTATTGTAATTATTCAAAGTGTGAGCCATTAATGGTGGTTTAGAATCTTGATGGCTCCCATTAATTCGGACAATTGGTTGTAAATGGCTCTGTTTACTTGTAAGCCCTCCTGTATACCTGGGTGCCAGCCAGTGAGTAATGGGGTCTCATAGGACATGTGATCATGTCACCTGGTATTGGAATCCATCTTAAACCTGGTGCTTTTCCATTTAGAAGGAGGGGTGGGGACCCAGAGAGACAAAAGATTTCCGTCTTTTGCCAAAGCCATAAAATGGGGTGGAACTGGACAAAGGGGGCTGCCAGTCATGAGAAATCCCCTAGTTATCACCTGAACTAGAACTAACAAGAACTATACTGGGGAAAGGAGGGGCCCAGACTAAGACTAAGTCTAGTCTGTGAAAGAAGCTTATTGGAACATCTCTGAGGGTGCGATTTACCTGTATTCCATTTCTAAAATGTATTAGGCTTAGACTAGAGTCTTTTGTTTTATTTTGCTTGGCAACTTACTTTGTTCTGTCTGTTATTACTTGAAACCACTTAAATCCTACTTTATATACTTAATAAAATCACTTTTTTGTTTATTAATTAACCCAGAGTAAGTGATTAATACCTGGGGGAGCAAACAACTATGCATCTCTCTCTATCAGTATTATAGAGGGTGGACAATTTATGAGTTTACCCTGTATAAGCTTTATACAAAGTAAAACTGATTTATTTGGGGGTTGGATCCCTTTGGGAACTGGGTGTCTGGGTGCTGGAGATAGGTGACTTGCTGAGCAGTTTTTGGTTAAAGTCTGTAGCTTTGGGGGCGTGGACCAGACCTGGATCTGTGTTGCAGCAGACTAGCATGTCTGGCTCAACAAGGCAGGTTTCTGGAGTCTCAAGCTGGCAGTGGAAAACGGGCTCAGAGGTAATTCCAGCATGTCAGGTGACAGTCCCAAGGGGGTTTCTGTGACTGAACCCGTCACAGACAGTATGGAGGTTTGGAGCTGACAGCACAGATACGCTGACCACTGAGGGAAAAGAAATGTGTGCTGCCAGAATTATCATTGTGTGGATTCTAGGTGATTCCTTGAACATGAATTTGCAGAAGTTTGTGTGAGAGCCAGGAGTACACAAGGGTAGTCAATTATTTTTTGTCAAGGTCCAAACTTCTTGGTTAAGATATAGCGACGGTCCAGACTCCAGAGAAATATTTTTCACACCACAAAGTGCCCTTGTTCAACGAACACATACAGTACTGTGAAATATACCCAGTGCCTATATTGCTTATATTTTTACTGCATTAAATAAAAAATAAAATCAAACCACTGTATAACCTAAAAATAACCTCCAAGAAAGATATAATTTATTTGAGACTTTGAGAAAGTACTTAGATAAAATGTAAAACAAATGCAAATATTCCCAAAGAAACACTTTCAGACAACTGTTTCAAGTTGTGAATGGGTTTTGTCAAATACAGTTGTTGTAATGTAAGCATATCTGTATATAGATAAACACATTCAAAACTTTTCAGCCTTTTGTGGTTTATCAGAGTTTGAAAGAAAGTAACACTTAGTACACATGAACTCTTTATCTTCTGTGATTCAAGTCTTTCCAATAACAAATACACACCCACCTACACGTGTATTAAGCAAAAGAATCATGAATAATTACTGTGAAATACTTGTTAAAATTGTAGTTTCGCTACTGAAAATGTAATTTTATACAGCAATACAAATTTAAAATAAAATAGACGTAAATAATGTATAACTGTAGTATTCACCATCAGTGGAAAAAGTGACAGGTCCTCTGCTGGACAAGGGTCTTGAAGATCGGAGTGAGTTCAGTCAAGGCAAGACGGAGGCAATTGCACAGATGATTATCAGTCAGAACAGAGCGATTATGTGATTTAATGTTGTTCATTGTCAAGAATGCTGACTCATACGTCAAGCCAAACATAGTCAAAATGTGAAATGCCACCTTCCTTACGTGTGGATGCGTGGAGTCCATCATAAGGGTTGTCCAGAAAGTTTCAGATGTCGTTTCAGTGTGTCACATCTTAAGCACTTCATCCGCTTCTAATTCAGTAAGTTCTAGCTGTAGTTTTGCTTTTTCAACATCTGGAAAGGATGCTTTTGCTTGATCACACTAAGTACCATTTGCTTGTACCACAAATGGGTTCCTTACAAACAGGAAGTTGACTTTAATACTTCCAAATTCTTGGAACCTCTGCTGGAAGTTCTGAAGAAGCCTGTCCAGAGATGATGCCATCTGATTCACACCTGCAGTCCCAGCAGCTTAGCAACGTTGGGAAATGCAGCATCTCCCCAGTTTCCAAATCACTTTTGAAGAGACTTCGTTTGTTTTCAAAGGAAGTGACACTGCTGTGGAGATCCACTGCATTGTGATTTTGCCCCTGTAACTTTAAGTTGAAATCATTGCCTGTTAAACTGGCAAGGAAGGCCAGGATGCTCCTGCTTCTGGCATCCCTCAAAAATGCATGTAGCTCTTCCGCCTTTTTTTCCCCCTGAAATGTTATGTAGATATTCTTCCACGTGAACTCAAATTTCCCGCAGCCTTCTTAGTACTTACCCTCTGCTCAGCCAGCGGATGTCATTATGAATCAACAGGTCATCGTAATCGGCAGATGCTTCTGAAAGAAAGCTTTTGAACTGTGTGTTGCAGTGATGACTTTGATCGAAGGAAGGAGACAATCACCATTAATCACCATTGACATTACATTAGCATACTCATAGCTAAGCTTTGCACAAAGCGCAGTTTGGTGGATTACGCAATGATAGGAAATCAAATTGGGGTTCAGATCTTGCACATAGATCTCAACTCAGTGTTCTGCAAGGGGATGACATACCACAAACAACCTCAACTCTGCATTAACTACGTTTTTTTGCAATAGAATAGAATTCACGTAGATGAGAATCAGAAAGCCTGTGAATGTGTCATCACTTTGCGTAATGCAAGGGGAGGAGCTGATAGTATACCCTAGTGGCCAGTCAAATAATTTTCTAATGTACAAGCCAACAAGATACTTACTTGTTCATTTCAAAGTTAATTAAGTGAGAAACCAATAAACTAGGTTTTAAATCAAGATAAAGGTATTTGTAAGCCCATTCTCTATAGACTCAATTATTAAAATTATTTTAGAATTATTATTTTCTCTAATTATTTAAATTCTTTAACTCTCTGAAATCTGCGTCCCTTTCTCTCACTCTTTGTCCTGTCTGTGTAGATTGAAAGCTGTTTGGGGCAGGGACTGTCTCTTACCATCTGTTTGTGCAGCACATAGAGCAATGGAGGCCTGATCTCAGTTGGGTTGATATGCTACCATAATGCCAAAAATAAATATTATGTATGATATCTTTTTTAATGTCTCCCCCCCAGTATTGCAATTTAAACCAGTTTCTCCTTTTTAAAAAAAAAACACCCTAACTTTTCAATTTAAATTGACTTTCAGGATTGTAGAGAATAACAGCTTGACAAGCAATATCCTGACATTGAATTGCCCTTTAAATTTAATATGCCTGGGCTCCCCTCTCAGACAGCCTGCTGTCTGAATGGTACAGTGACAGATGCTAGGCTCCACACACTGAATATCTCTTGTCTTTTTATTGTGCAGAGCTCTGATGGCTCCTTCAGGGCTCCTGCTGTTGATCTGGGGTCTGTCTCAAACAGTGCTTCTGCACTCACAACAAGAGGAACCCAAGATTTCAATATTTTTAAAATTTCAGAAGGGCAAAGGGGGCAGGAAATGCAACCCCATTTGTTATCCTAGAAAGTCTTGCAGCACACTTTTCCTGTCAGGTTGGACAGACACAGTTTCTACCATTGACTGACACCTGTCTATTTTAAATAGATAGATATTTTAAATAGATAAATATTTTGTGTGGGGTGAATACAAGTTTCTCTGGTCTTCCCTCTCCCTCACAACTTTGGACCTGATTGATCCTGATCTTCAATGGACTGCTACTAGGTTAAAAAATCCTGTTTAGTGCTGTGCAGTTGTCATGCATCAATCATCCCTGCCTTCCTGGTATAGAAATTTCTGAAAGGATCTTCCTCTCTCCTCTTTTTCCTAATTTACGGTATGCTAAACACTGAACCAGCATCAAAGACCAACTATCAGAACAGGCGAAGTGAGGATGCAGATGTCTTAAGTCCAGAAACTGATGCGTGCTAATCAGCTTGGCACTGACATCTTTGCATCCAGTGGCTGACACTTCCTGTGTGTGTGTGTGTGTGTGTGTGTTCAACTCTGTGAGAGGAAGTCACTGAACTGGGACCTAGTATATCTAGGTTCAGTTCTCAGCATTGCCACAGACTTCCTGTGTGACCTTGGGTAAATCACTTTCTCACTCTTTTCATTTCCCATCTGTACAGTGGGGATATTTCCTTTCTTCTGCCCTTTATCTTATTTATCTAGATGTAACCTCTTTCAGGGAGGGACTGTCTCTTACTTTGTGTTTATACAGTGCCTAGTACAGTAGTGCCCTGATTTTTCTTGAGTTCTCTAGGCCAGTGGTTCTCAACCAGAGGTACGTGTACCCCCTGGGGACAAGCAGAGGTCTTCTAGGGGGTACATGAATTCATTTAGATATTTGCCTAGTTTTATAAAAGTCTACATAAAAAGCACTGGTGAAGTCAGTACAAACTAAAATTTCATACCGATGACTTGTTTATACTGCTCTATATACGGAAATGTAACTGCAATATTTACATTGAAATTGATTTATAAATATATGGTAAAAATGAGACAGTACGCCATTTTTCAGTAACCGCGTGATGTAATACTTCTGTATTTTTATGTCTGATTTTGTAAGCAAGTAATTTTTAAATGAGGTGTAACTTGGGGATACCAAGACAAATCAGACTCCTGAAAGGGATACAATAAGCTAGAAAGGTTGAGAACCACTACTCTAGGCACTACTGTCATACAAATAACACCTAATTTTCTGTTACTTTTTGTTATGAATGTAGCGTACCTCAAGCCATAAATCTTAATATGTCTTCAGCTATTATATCACATGAGGTAGTTAGTCTGGATCTAATGGCAATTTGCATTGTTCTTTCCCTCTTGTATTATCACTTTCACCAAATGACCCTTGATCTCCTCCTTATCTATGCTTGTCCTTCTGACTACTGAGAATTCGTCATGTTGATGTAGAAGTAATACCAAGCCTCTAAAGTGGTTGCCACCTTAGTTCTTAAAATGCCTTTATTGAAATTTTGTTTAATTCACAATGCCTTTTTGAAACATCATGGGTACAATTACTTGTAATTCTTTTGCCAGAAGGTGATCATTGTAATATGTTTCACCATTATCAGTATAATCATTGCCCTATTGTGGAGTCCAGCAGTGCCATGGCACACTGATCCTCAGCTGTGCCATTCTTAGGCAAGGGCTGTCGGTGCTCCAGCTGCTCGTGCTCTAGCACTACATGGTTTCCAAAGAGTACTCCAGCAACCACCCCTTCTGACCAACCCAGGCACCCGTCTCAGTGAGCCACTCTTCACCAGTTGCTCTCTGAATTGCCAGGGAGCCTTCCACCTGCTCCTCACTTCTGACCCTGCAGTACAGGAAAGAAAAACAGATCAACTGCTGGCAGAGTCATTGTGCTAGTCTAGAATTCCAAAGCCATTAAGCCAACAGAAACTAACTGGCTGATTAAACACTTCCTTAAAAATCTGAGGATTTTGCTGTTTGGCGGAGAGAGGCTTTGGACTCTGAGGTCTCCAGCAACATGGCAGCCAAGCATCCTGCTCAGGGGTTGCTAGAAAGCAATACAAGCCACCCAATCATTTGTAGTGATTTAGTCCTTTTTCAGAGTAGCAGCCGTGTTAGTCTGTATCCGTAAAAAGAAAAGGAGTACTTGTGGCACCTTAGAGACTAACCAATTTATTAGAGCATAAGCTTTCGTGAGCTACAGCTCACTTCATCGGATGCATACAGTGGAAAATATAGTGGGGAGATTTTATATACACAGAGAACATGAAACAATGGGTGTTACCATACAGACTGTAACAAGAGTGATCAGGAAAGGTGAGCTATTACCAGTAGGGGGGCGGGGGGAACCTTTTTTACTGACTAAAGTTCATAAACTGGTAAGTATAACAGCATTTTATATGTCTTGATGAATGGAAGCTATGTGGTTATAACTGTCCAGTATATTTAGCAAAACTTTTCATGGTATCTGTTTCAAGCTGGGAGACAAAAATAAGAAAAATATCTTTTTTCCCTCCACCCACCCCCCTCCTGTAGTCTAGGATCCCACCTAGCAATGATTTCAAAGTTGGTATGAAACTGGAAGCCCATGACCCACGCAATGTTACCTCAGTGTGTATAGCTACAGTAATTGGAATCACTGGTGCCAGATTAAGGTTACGGCTTGATGGAAGTGACAACAAAAATGACTTTTGGAGGCTTGTGGATTCTTGTGACATACAGCCAATTGGGACCTGTGAAAAGAAAGGGGGGATGCTCCAGCCGCCACTCGGTAAGGAACAATGTTTCTGAACTAATGACATAGTATGTGTGATCCACAGGATGCTGCTCTCCTGTGGTTAGTATTATCTTGTTTTCTTGGCAAGTGCTGCTTGAAATAATGGTTCAAGTGAAATGTTAACAAAAGAAGGATAAATGTTAAGTAAAAAAGCTAATAAAGAGAGTAAATGAACTGGACTCCACTTTGTGTATTACTGTGTCTAGGAATGGATAGAGAAATTTAGAATTTGAGCATGAGTTCTACTATCCAAAAATGTTTCCCTCTTCCCAGAATCCCCCCACTAATCACGAGGAGGGACAGATCCCCAATGGCCTTTTCAGTGACTGCTTGATGGGTTACACATAAATATTACGTTAGTCTAGTTAATTCATCCCCCTTCACCCCATAATTTATAGAGAACTGTGGCATTACCTTGTGGTACCCAGGGGCTCTACATTACTTTCAGTTGTGGAGAAGAGTCCCAAAGTGCTTCTTAAAGCCACATTTCTTACAACTTGCATGAAGCTCCTGAGTTTGGGTCTCTGGTGTATCAGGTGCACTGCAGAAAAGGGAGAGATCTTTTTAAAATTTTAATAATTCAAAAAACGGTCAAACTCAAAATGATTTCCACAGGAGTTTAATTAAATTTTTTTAAGCAAAATGAAATGCATTTAAAGTACTTTCTTGCCAGGACAAGGTCCTAAATGCCTCTTCCCATAAAACTCAAAGGAGTAACAGCTTGTGGTTTTTTGCTTTCTTTTCTCTTCTTCTTCCTATCTAATTTAAGAGTCGGCTGACTGAAGTGAGGGTGCATTTTCTATCTTTCACTCACTCTGCATGTTTCATTCACTCTTTTCTCATTCTTAGTCTAGGCTAGCTCTTGGATGAGAAAGGAGACAGAGGGACCTACATTGCTTCAAATCTTTTTCTCTTACACTTCTGTACCACTGTATGTGGTGATAGTAATTTTCCAAATATATGTATCAGAGAATGGGAGCAAATGTAGTATGTGTTTCCTGGTTTTAGACTGATAACTTAGCACTACACTCTTTATTGCTGCACTACAGAAGCCAGCAGTCCCTTGCCACTGTCCTTCCAGAAGTCATCTTCACCACATAATCTTCCTGCACACTCAGATATCCATAATTTCCTTTCCAAAAAATCCCTCCCATATTTGGACAGGACTAAACTCAAGAGTGTTTTGCTGGCTGACTGGCATAGCTGCGCTAGCAAAAGCCCCTCCTGTAGATGCAAGGTATACTGGAAAATCTGTGCTTTTACTAGTTTAGCTTAGAGCACTCCTAGTGTGGACACAGCTTATATTGGCCAGAAAAACTGTACTACGGTAGAACCTCAGAGTTACGAACGTCAGAATTACGAAATGACCAGTCAACCACACACCTCATTTGGAACCGGAAGTACACGATCAGGCAGCAGCAGAGACATCTCCCCCACCCCCCCAAAAAAGGGGAAAAGCAAATACAGTGCAGTATTGTGTTTAAACTACAAAAAAAAAAGAAAAAAGTGGGGGGAAGCAGCATTCTGCACAGCAAAGTTTCAAAACTATAGTAAGTCATTGTTCAGCTGTAAACTTTTGAAAGAACAACCACAATGTTTTGTTCAGAGTTATGAACATTTCAGAGTTACGAACAACCTCCATTCCCGAGGTGCTCATAACCTGAGGTTCTACTGTAGTGCAGTTTTGCTGGCCAATATAAGCTGTGTCCGCACTAAGAGCGCTCTGCTGGTATAGTATATCAGCGTATCTTTTCCCACAAAATGCTTCTAGTGTAGTCATGGCCTATTGTGTAATATAAGAAAAAGCAAAGCAGTGGTTCCTGTTCACCTCCTGTGGGTGGTGATTAGTAGCAGGAGCAGTTTCTCTCAGCAGTAGAGGAGAACGCTCATTGTCTATTGTGCTTATGCATAAGCCCATCCTTAAGCTTATATTTTTGTGGAAGTGTTTGTGACACAAAATCACTGGGGGCAAAATTAAAAAACTAAAAGAGACTTCTTAGGCTTTACTTAAAAATACTAAACTTGAATTGACAATGTCATTTTCAAATCACACTTGCTAGTTTTATGAGGAAAAATATTTTCCCTTCAGGCTCACTCAACCTTGCTGCTGAGAGGGAAGCTGTGTTCTTTGTGAATCATATGTTGCCACCAGGATCTGCATTCAGAGCTCACTTAACGATAATGATGGTGGTAATGCATGAATCAGAATAGAATCTAGGTTACCCTTTTTGTATTAAAGGTCTGCTCAGGCCTAGACCCAAACTAGTCCCAAATCCACCCCATCTGAGCCCAAGAGTGTTGTCATTTTCCAACCTGACCCTGACCTTTCCCTCCAAACCTGAGTTAGCGGCGCCTCTGCCACCTCCTGCCCATGGAGTTGGTGTGATGGTGGCAGCTGCTTTCCCCAATCCTGCTGGCTGCCAGCCCCTGCTGCACTGTGTGTGTTCTGTGGAGTGAGAGGTGCAGCACACTTACTTGGCAGTGCATACTATTCAACAAGGCAGAGGTGGCTGGAGGAGTGGGGCACTCAGCCACCACTATGCCAACCTCCTGGGCAAGAGAGAGGCTTCAGAGGTGACCTGACCCAAGCCTCAGAGGTTCAGATTGTTTTCTGACCCAATCCAAACCTGATACTTGTAGTTGGGTCCCACCAAGTTCTGGTAGAATTGCAGGGACCTACTCTACTTCTATCAAATACTGGTTTAGCACTCAACAGACTCTGGTTCCAGGTGCTTAGCCAGTATCTTCTACCAGTTTAGACTTCTACTAGACTTTCTTTAAAACCTGGCAGCAGGCGTATACTGCTTAATGTTATTTTTTATATTTAAATTAGGTAACTTTAATTATAATTTTAGGCTTTAATATAGATTGTCAATTTCAAATATAATTCTAAATAGCTTTATTTTTGTTTAAAAAAAGTGTTTAAATGATTTTTTTAAAATTTTTTTACCCACCTGGTTTTAAACCACAACCACACTTTCAAAAGTAAATACATTCTGTACTGTGGTATTGACATTACTATGGCATTTACTATACTTATAATGTATCATGTATGCTGTGGTGAAGTATACTTAGTGTGGTGTAAAGTATTTTACTCTGTAAGGTTGCCTGCAGAATATAGTTGGCTGGGATTGTAGTCTGACTTTCCAAGACCCTCAGCAAATTTAAACAGCTGCCATTTTATAAAACCAACCAGTCAGAGAACATATTCTTTCCTTTTCCCCAACAACACAAATGCATAATTTTGCCTAAAAATTATACCTCCTAAAACAGTTATTCTAATTAAGTGTAGCACATATGAGGATACGGTATAAAGTTTTTATCAGAACTTGTTAGGAGTAATCTTCGTAATTCAATGCTGACTTCGCTCATGGGAATACAACAATCTTAAATTTATGCTGATAAAACCTTTGATACCACACTAACATGTATTCCCTAAGAATAATAAAGGGAATATAAATATTAATACTTCTTTGGTCAAAATAGAAAGAAACAGGAAGACCTTTTCACTTGCACTCAGTAATCATACTTGACAATAAACCTAAGCAACCACTTTATAGTGGTCAGCGTTTACCAACAGTTAACCACACAGTGTTTTCCCATGTAGCACAGTAGGTCTTTTCTGTCTCTGATCAGCGTAACTTATACATCAAAAATGTCCAGTAACTACCATAAATAAAAACCATTGAACAACTCCAGTATGTTTTTGTTTTCAAGTTTATTATTTAAATGCCTACTTTTACTTCCTTTCCTTGGTTCCCTCAGTGATCATGGTATTTTGTGCTTTCAGTTGAGGATTTCATGACTTTTAATTAACAGTTCCTCTTCCTTCCCCCCCCCTTTGTTCCCCCCAAAAAATATCCTGGTAAACTTGACCCTGACCTACAGGGCTTTGTGCATTCTAATATTTTCACATTAATATGTGGGAAATGCTTCATCTATGGGCTTCAGAGTACTGGGTGGATATTTTGAGAGAGATTTTTGTTATGTTACTATATCATTGGCAGATGGATAAACAAGTGCTTGGGATCCTTGAAGTAACTGTTCAGCTAAAGTTAAGAAATATAGAATGAGACTCCATATCTCTTTTCTACCTGTGATATTCCACTAGACCACCAGGAGGAGCCCACTCTTAGTCCAACAGTGAAATACTCAGTACAGTAAGTCCAGAGTTAATCACTAGAGAGCCGTCTGGATGTTTGTGTATTAGTATTCTGACTGCTGAGGAAAATGGCTGTATTCCTGGAGAGGAGAAAGATAGAGTAGATGGTCATGGCTGTATTGTAGTTCACTTACACTCCCAGATGCAGGAAAAATGCAGGTACCTAATGGCATAAGAGAACTTTTGGACAGACTGATCTTATATCAAGTACAAATTGGGTTTCCGCTACGGTTGGTCCTCAGCTACTAAGTCATATTATGTTGCAAGGCTCAGTTAATATTTGTTTTGAGATGTGCTGGTGGAAAGGTGAAGTGTGAAGTACTATTGAAATATCACTCTATTCTACTCCAAAATTGAACCTTCCAAATGTTGTGTGAGGGAGATAACCAGAATGGAGCAGCAATTTGCTTTGTGTGGGTCTGTGATCTATTTAAAGTGTTTCAAAATACAGTGCTTGTGCCACAGTAACTATATTGCTTTAGGACCAGATATAGTTAAAGCAGTATAACCCACTAATGTGGATGCAATTATTACCAGTATGAAGGTGCTTTGGTTGGTATCGAAATAGGCTACACTGATATTAGTACTTTTATATTGGTTTAACTATGTTTACACTAGCTGATTGCGCCACTTTAACTTTATCTGTTCCTAAACTAATACAGTGGTACAAAAAATGTGTTTAGACCAGTCTATGGCCAGTGATGTCCTTGTGTTCGGATTGCCATTCCTGTTCATTGAAATTATTTGAAATGTTGTACCTAATAAGCAAATGGTTTTTGTATTATCCAGGAATGCACGTTTGGCTCCTCTCATGATGATAGTCAGCCATTCTATTGCATAGTTTATTCAGAAAAGAAATAGTCACATATTGTCCCTCCAGTCCTTGATTCTTTAGCAGTAGCTAGGTTCCAACACTCAAACATCCTGGCATAGATAGATACATTTTTGAAAAAGCCTTCTTGGCACTTTTGCAGCATCCTGTTCCTGGGTAAAGCTGGGAGCCAATTGGGTGTATAATTGCCTCCTGCTAGACACTTACACAACTGATTTTCTCAATTTGGAATGGAGCCTGCTGGTCCCAACATTTGATTCCTCTCACAGTAACAAATGAGTTAAAATAATCCCTCCCACCTGAGCTCTAAACATATGATTGTTTCACATATTACATCAGGGGCTCAGTAGTGCTCAGTATCTAGTTAAGGTTTCAAATTCCAATTTCCATTTGAAACTACCCTTTTTTTTAAAGTACTTCATAATGTTTTGAAACAAATTCCTTTGGGGATAACATTTTCCATGCTCTAATTAGAAGTGATTTTTTTAAGAAAGCTTAAGTGAAATCAGTTGAGCTACTTAATTGAGCAGTGTCACCCTTCCTGTTATTGGCATGTGCAGTCATGCACTCCCTGTGCTTTCCAGTGAGAAATGCTCTACTCAGCTAATTCAAAAGGTGAATCTGGAAACTTCCAGAATGGCATGTTTTATAAATCATGTTAAGACTTAAAAATCAGCTCAATAGTTTCTAAGTTGTGAACATTTAAACATGACAATTTCTCACATATATAAGACCGCTTGTATCCAATTTTAAAATGCAGTTTGAGTTGCTGACTTTAAACAAAAAGAAAAGCAGTACTTGTGGCACCTTAGACTAACCAATTTATTTGAGCATAAGCTTTCGTGAGCTACAGCTCACTTCATCGGATGCATACTGTGGAAAGGTGTAGAAGATCTTTTTATACACACAGAGCATGAAAAAATATTTTTTCATGCTCTGTGTGTATAAAAAGATCTTCTGCACTTTCCACAGTATGCATCCGATGAAGTGAGCTGTAGCTCACGAAAGCTTATGCTCAAATAAATTGGTTAGTCTCTAAGGTGCCACAAGTATTCCTTTTCTTTTTGCGAATACAGACTAACAGGGCTGTTACTCTGAAACCTGACTTTAAACAACTTTTAAATCTGTCTGCTCAGTTAAGTACTACTTAAGGCCACTGTGTCAGGGAGCCTTTATCCAAGACAGGAATTAAGGTTTAAATAGTAATTAATCAAAAGTCATGTAAATTTTTCCATATCTACCATTAGGTTTTTTTTTTGTTTGTTTTTAAAAATCATACCTAGATTGTAAGGCAACTCTTCAGGTCCAGACAAGGATTCTAGTAGTAGTTGCTTTAGAGAGAAGTTTCCTATTGAGTTCCTGTTTTGTTGTTAAGTTTTTTTTGGAGAGAACTCCAACAGACTTACACCTGCTAAAGATCTGGCCCAAAATGTCTTTTGTCTATTTGAATCAGTCTAGTAGCTTCAAACACAGCCCTGAAGGTGCTTCAAAAGCAGACAGAGAGAGAAGCATCTCTCTTCCTGTAGTGGGAGGTACTTGGTTCTGAGAGAGAATGCCATGGTTTGAAGAACATTTCAACCAAACAGTTGTTTTGATAAGATAAAGTTGTTCTTAATAAAAGCAGGTTTGGGTTATAGTAACACTTTGTGCATTGTATTCACTTACATTTTAATGAAGAATTTTGGCATGGAAACGTTCTCCACTTTATGCAATTGCAATGTGATACATACACTTATCAAGATGTTTCATTTCTATCATTCCCTGTTTTATGTTCTTGTCTTTGTAATTAAAGGATGTATTGTTTCACTGAGATTTGTTTGCACCTCCTTGTTTCTTTTCGTGAAGGACTCTGGTGAAAGAGCCTCAATGGAGAAGAAAATGTTTCTAATAAAAAATAAGAGTTAGATGATAGAGAAGCTAGACAAGAGGATGTCATTTGAGAATGAAGGAAAACTGGCCCAGTAAATATAACTGGGTACTGTGCAAGGAAGATTGTTTGGGACCAGGGAATATAGAGAATGATTTAATCTGCAGTACCACAGCTTGCATGTTTCTAGTCACACTTAATATAGTAACCATGATAAATGATTTTGCAGGCAAATCACTCCTGAAAGGAAATATACTATCCAACATGTTTACTGCACTAAATAGCTGCCCTATGCATTCATGTTTCTTGGCCACATTTAATTCTAGTCAAGTCCAGCCGGAGGGTTTTGGACAGTAGTGGGGTAAACTCTGCGTGCTCCTTTTTCCCTGTATATTCATGCTTTATAAATGTGAGTCTAGAATCTTTTACACAACTAATCTATTTATGTTAATTAGGTTTCCAGATGAATGCATCATCTTGGCCAATGTTTCTGTTAAGAACACTAAATGGAGCTGAAATGGCACCTGCAGCATTCTTTAAGAAGGTAAGAAGAAAGGGGCTCCTAGTAAACAAGCTTCCATCAACTGGTCCATGATTACATTTTTATTGAGGATGCCAGGATATTGTACTGTTCTCTTCAGCATGGAAAGGCAAGAATGTTATTTAAAATTACTTTGAAGTGGATTGGCAAGCCACAAAACTGGACAGGAAATGATCATCTTCTAGTCCAAATGGATGGGCACCTCTTTTCCTGTGTTTGGACCTTTAAGGTATGCTGTGTTGTTTAGAAAAAATTGTGTTAGCTTGGTTTTTTTTCATGGATTTAAGATGTCATGAATCTCTCATTTGTTGACAGTAATGTATTCATGATGTGCCTGTGTATGTGTTGGGCTAAAACTGGTAAGGGAGAATGAGAGCCACAGGAATGCATGGGGAGTTTATGCTGAATATTTTTATTTGGCGGATACTTGACAGTTTAGCTGTTAAGAATGTAGTGGGGACTTAGCTGAAAGTAATAAAAAAATGCTCTCAGTTTTAGAAGTATGGCCTTTATGCTGAAGAAAAGAGGCTCTTAAGAAAAATGTGTGAAATGTTTTTATGCAAAAAATATGTAGGAATGCAGGTATGACTCAGCTGATCTGTTGATTTTGATTTGTCCTCTTACCATTCTTATGAGCTTGCTAAAATCAAAGAGTGAAGTTCAGTGATTTCTTTCTTAGTACTGATAATGGCTTTGCATGAGTTTGTTTTAGTAAAACGTACATTGGGCTTGATCCTGTAATCTCTTTGCTCATGAATCCCCATTCATTTTGAGAACATACTGATTTGAATGCATTCATAAAATACCTATGGCATGAGCAGTGGCACTGCAAGCTTCTCGATACTGTCCCAGCAATATGCCTCAGTCCTTTTCTGGAGGGTCTACTTATTGAGGGTGGGATGTAATTTGGTTTCCCTTCAGTCCAACTTATTTCACCCAGGCCACTAAACAGCCTTCGGATGTTAATGATTTGTATGTGCATTTGTATAAGTAACAAAGAGGTGAAAGATTCTCTAGTCCATTATCAATCCCCAGAAACATCCAGTCCCTCGTAGAAGTATATTTTTCTGATCCTGTCCTCTCCCTACATAAAACTATGCCATTTATTTTTAGTGTACGTTCACTATCCCACCATTCCTGTAGAACACATCAGATTTACTCAGACAACTGGTTAAGTAGACTCAGCATAACCTTGCTGCCAGTCACATAAGTAGGAGCATACTTTAGCCTAGGTAGTATAGAAAATTTAAAATAAACTTGTAACAATGTATTAAATGTGTATTGTATAACCTTTTTGGGGTAGTCAATATGAGAAGTTAGAATGTTAGAGAAAAGTAGCTGTCTTTCAAGAGTTCATAGAAACCTAGATGTTTTGCAATTTTTATTTTGACAGGAACCACCAAAACCTGCTCCAAACTATTTTAAAGTTGGAATGAAACTTGAAGCAGTAGACAAAAAGAACCCTTATTTAATTTGCCCAGCGACCATCGGAGATGTTAGAGGAGATGAAGTTTTCGTTACATTTGATGGCTGGAGGGGAGCATTTGACTATTGGTGCAAATATGATTCTCGAGATATCTTCCCTGTCGGATGGTGTGGCTTGACAGGAGATGCACTACAGCCACCAGGCAACTATGGTAAAACTACCAGTAATAACGCTTAATCTGTCTTCCCAAATTTTGCCACTGTCAAGCAGCTGGGACTTAAGAACCAACTGATCTTATGCAGATTTTAATATGTAAACAGCTGATGCAGATGAAATAGTGACACGTTTTCACTGTATCATACCTAAGGGTATGATTGTCACTGATTCCATGACTTTATTGGATCTCCATGAATTCTTTTTCTTCAGCTGTCGGTGGCCAGGGCCGAATCAGGGCTGTGGGCCTGCACCCCCCCCCCCCAGTAGGGCACTGTGCACCCCCTGGCTACAGCCGGGGCCAGAGCTGTATGCCACTCCCCTGCAGCTGCGATCAGTGTGTGCGCCCTCCCTTCCCTTGTGCCTAGAGCCGGGGCTGTGTCCCACCCCTCCCCTGTAGTGGTGGGGCTCGGGCAGTCAATCTCTTCCCCCTGCCCCAACGGGCTCCAGTTGTCATTACTCCTCCAACCTCTGCTTAATTTTAGTAAAAGTTGCAGAGAGGTCATGGCTCCCCTGAATTTTTGTTTATTGCCCATGACCTGTCTGTGACTTTTACTAAAAATAACCTTGACAAAATCTTAACCTTAATCATATCTTTTTGTGTTGTCTCTATGAGAAACTATTATTGCTCATTTACTGTAGTTCACAACTATTTGTGAACACAGTAGCTCTGGAAACACATCTTGACTGACATTTGACATGCCATAATTTTGTTTCTTTATCATTCCGGCTCTAATTCTGATAATGGTAGAAGACCAAATCTACACAGATTCCATTAAAACCAATTGCATTCAAATTCTTCTGCAGTGAGAGAGCTGGTTATGTTCAGTTTTCTATGTTCTTTTGAAGAATATTGGACTTCATTTAGACCGTTTACTTATATTGTTGGTAGTCTCAGTAATGTTGGTAGCTGTATTAAATGAATTTCATAGGAGTTTATATTCAACTTTGCATCAACACCTTACCTCAAGGTTATAGAATGGAGCTCCCAAGAACAACAAAAAACTGTTTTAAAGTAAGAAATGTAGTAAAAGTTTCTTTGTTTCCAAGGGATTCAAACTCCAGGCTTACCTGTAGCATTTGCTTTGGACTGTAAACTTTCTGTTTTTGAAATTGTATATTATTAGGATCTTCCAAATACTTTGTTTACTGCTTATCTACCTACTTATGTGAACCTATGGATAGAGAGCCCCCTTAGCTAATAGCCAAGTTTGCTCTGTTGTCATATACCCCCTTCCGTCTTTGCCAAGGTCTGTGAAATGAAAAAGGAATATTATTGTTTAATATCTATGATATGCTAAGGGGTCTCTTACAAGATATGTGAGGTTTTGCTGTAAAACAATTTGGGTTGTATTATCTTACTCCTTTCAGATTCAAGATGTGTGAAAGGAGTTTTTATAAGTAGGAACCACATTTTAAATTCATTCTACTGTTACTGAGAATTTGTACTAATCATAAACGGTTTCACTGTGTGTGTTAAGTGGATGAGAAACAAGAAGAGCACATTTCTGTAGAAAAGCTGGTAGAACAAAGAAGGCAAGTAACCATTTATGGTTCTTTTCCCAAGATTTTTCATTTTTAGGACAACAGTGTAAGAATCGGAGGTAAGGCTAACCACTAAAGATTGGGGTGAGAATTGGGAAGAGTTGTCACAGAAAATCTTATGGTAATAGAACCTGTTAGACTGAAATAGGGTGAGGGAGGAAAGGTGGTCCAGTGATTATGGACCTAGCCTGGGACTCCCTGCTCTGCCACAGACTTCCTTGGACAAGTCGTTTAGTCTTTCTGTGCCTCAGTTCCCCATCTGTAAAATGGGGAGAACACCACTGCTGTACCCCACAGGGATGTTGTGAGGATAAAGGCCAACAAATTCAGACTGAATAAGATTTGTTAAAACTTGTATGGAAACTTCATGTATGTTCATTATGATAAAATGACAAGATTTTTAAAAAGCATTGAAGCACTCAAATACTACGATAATGGGGGTCATATAAGTACCTTAGGTGCTGTGACAGACCCAGACCAGTGGGGTACAGGAGTCTGGTAGAAGGCAAATATACTGGCCACTGGATGAATAGTTTTCTGTTCCCTGAGTGACCAGAGCAGGGGCTGTGCTAGAGCAATCAGGAACCTGCTAGAACCAATTAAGACAGGCAAGCTAATTAAGACACCTGGAGCCAATTAAAAACATACTAGAATGAATTATGTCAGGCAGACTAATCAGGTCACCTGGTTTAAAGAGGACCTCCCATCAGTTAGTGGAGGGCATGAAAGAGTGAGAAGGCATGCTGCTGGAGGACTGAGGAGTACAAGCGTGATCAGGCTTCAGGAGGAGCATCCTGTGGTGAGGATAAAGAAGGTGGTGGGCGGAGGCCCTGGGGAAGTAGCCAGGGAGTTGTAGCTGTAACGCAGGTGTTATAGGAGACGTAGACAGCTGCTATCCACAGGGCCCTGGGCTGGAACCCGGTGTAGAGGGCGGGCCCAGGTTCCCCCCATTCCCCTAACTCCTGATCGGACACAGGAGGCATTGACCTGGTCTGTGAGCAACACCAGAAGGGAAGGGCTAATTTGAAAAGGGATCTGGCCTGTCCCCAACCCCCTACGTGGGACAACAGAGACTGTGGAAATTGTTCTCAATTTTCCCCATGCTGGCCAGTGCTGAGGTTAGCTGAGTATACAGCAGGTTTGAGCCTCTAGCAGAAGTGGCCAAACTGAGAGCTGCTGTAAACCTCTGAGGTGAGCAAATCCGCCAAAAAGCACAGGACCCACCAAGGTATAGGAGGAACTTTGTCACACTAGGTAGAAGAAAATAATACTGTTGTCTTTTTAAAAAGGCTTTGAAGATTGGAGGGTTTTCTCCATACAGTTGCATTTCTATCATTTATAGCTAGGAACATAATTTTAAAGCAATACTTCTGTGAGATTGGAGATGATGAGAAGAGAGCTGCATTTCCAGTCAATTTCCAGGGAGATTCTTATATCTACATCTCTTGTTTCATGCAAGAAATATGTTTCTTAGTTGATTTTTAGTGACAACTTCAGCCTTTTCTTCAGCAGCTTTAGCTCACTTGATAGTAGCAAGCAGAGCAGGGCAAATAGATTGGGATCTTAAAAGGTGACAAAGAGTTAGGCATCCAACTCCCATTGAAAGTTAGGGGAGTTGGATGCCTAACTCCCTTAGGTTCCTTTAAAAATCCCAGTTGTAATTTGTAGCATACAGAGGAATCTCATCCACTGCCTTTCTGTTGATAAATTGACCATCCAGCAGTTTAGGTCACGTGGTCAGTTTTTTCTAGGAATGTTTATGAAGTTTAAGGAAAATATCAAGAACTTGGATGTAAATCTAATCCCAAATATTAGAGTTGGCTTTGATCTCTTTTATCAACATGTTATCTTGATCTGTGGCACTTCTGTCATCTGAAGATGCAACTGGAAGCAAGCTGATCACAAGTTCATAAGACTTAGAATCAAAGATCTCTCTTCCATATTCAGGCCTAATATAGAGAGACCTAATATTCTATATTCAGACCTAAATCCTTCCTGCAGCAGTGAACTAAAGAGGAGATTATGATCAAGGGAAACCTTTGAATGTGTGGCTGAAAAGAAATTCAGAACTAAACTGAGCTACAATAATCTGTGGGGTACTGGCTACTACTGAGTATATTTGGTAGGAAAGAGGCTGTATTTCCCTATTGTTTTGGAAGCTAAATCCAAAGGAATGTGATGTGCTGTTTCCCAAAGCAAAAATTATGGAGCAGGCTACAGCTTGATGACTTGATGTATGCTATTAACTAGCAAATATCTGTTGGAGAAATACCTGTCTTTCTCACTTTCTCGCCCCCCTTTGGACCACTTGAATTTGGGCACATTTGAAAGATGACTCCTTTAAAACACTGTTTCAATATCCCAATCTTTGAATTAGGACAGAATTTTCATGGTTTTACGGAAGTGTTGTGAAGCTTAAATTTTTTTTAATGCTTGCAAAAGGTTCTTTCTTCCCTTTTCTTTATCACCATATTTGTCATCTAATTGTTTTTCATCTTGTCACCTTCAGTCTTTTTTTTGTTGCATGCTGTAGGGCTGAAGTGTAGAGCTTTTTTTACATTGAGGACTGATCTACACTAGAAAATTAGATCAGTTTAATTCACACTCCTGAGTGGCATAATTAAGCCAACCTAAGGCCTTGTCTACACTACACAGTTTTGTTGACAAAAGTCAGTTTTCGTCAACAGAACAGCGGAGATGTACATACTGCAATGCTCCTTTTGCCGACAAAATTCTCCTGCTTTGCCAACAAAATAAAGCATAGAACTTTTTTGGCAAAGATGTATTGACAAAGTCGGTGTAGACACTGCACTTGGTTATGTTGCTATAATTGGGCTCCAGGAGGTGTCCCACAGTGCCCATCCTGACCGCTCTGGTCAGCAGTTCAAACTCTGCTGCCCTGCACCCAGGAACCCAGACATCTGTCCTTCCCCCTTTTAAGGCCTGGGAATTTTTGAAATGTCACTTCCTGTTGGCTCGGTTTAGACACCTCACATTGCATCTTCCCAACTGACCACGGCGGCTCCAAACGCTTACCCACTGGGACTGCACAGCCTCCTCTCCCCACAGTGCTGTGCAGTCCCAGCTCCGCTCCAGCCATAGGAATTTTGATATTTATGGTCCAAATTCTCGTGACTTGTGTGATAAGGGCTATGAATGGGACATGCATCAGTGCCATGCTAAGATGAAGGAGCGGAGGCAGGCATACCAGAAGGCAAGGGAGGCAAACTGTCACTGCGCCAAAGACCTGCTGCTTCTGTAAGAAGCTGGATGCCATCCTTGACGGTGATCACACCTACACCACCAAGAACCCCATGGATACTTGGGCGGGGCTGGAAATGGTGGCAGACAGTAGACTCAATCCTAAAGACAAAGTCATGGGCGAGGAGGTTGAGTTGAAGAACTGTGGAGCACACAGCAGGATCATCCTATGATACAGCGAGTCAGGACCTCTTTTCTACTCCAGAAGGGTCTAGCCCTTCCCAGCAGTCTGTCTCTAGCGTGCATGATGAGGAGAGCTCTGGTAAGTGATCTTTTTGAGATGATGATGCTCAGTTATATGAGGCAGAGCTGTTTTTAGCTCTGAATATTCTAGAAGTGAGTGAAAGGATAGAAATGTACAACACTAGCTGTGTTTGCGTGTGCTTCACATTCCTCTGTGCAGCTAAGCAGTGCGGTGGAACTTTGTCTTAATGCACACCGAGATTTCACAGGAATCCTCCAGAGAGATCTCTAGGAAACTGGGAGGTACTTGCCAATTCTTTGCTGAAGATTCCTTGGCAGAGCTGCTTTGTTCCATCCCCCATTGTAGGGAACTTTCCTGTGCCAATCGGCAATCACTTGTGCAGGGACCAAAGCGGCACACAGGCAAGCAGCATAGGGACTGGGTCTGAAGCTGAACGCTTCACCTTTGCATCCGTGCTTACCTTCAGGAGTAAGATATCAACTTCACTGACCCCCACCTGTGGAAAATTATGGCAGAATTTACAATATTGTTCCTAGTTGCCTGCAGTGATCACCTTAAAAAACCACCTAGACCCTTACCCCATCTTGAATGCTCAACCCCGCATCCCTCCCTGGGCCAAACTCACCATGTTTAGGGTGTTTGCCAAGATGTGTGCTTGCCAAGGGACAGAGAGAAAGTGATTCATATGTTAAAGGAGGGGTATTTTACTAAACTGATTCAATGCTGTGTGTGAACTAACAGTCATGCTTCTGTGTGTTATTTCTTGTGCTTACGCAGAAGTGGCCTATAAGGGAACCCTCTACACATTGGTGGAGCACCTCTGCCAAATAAGGAAGCAACCAAGGCAGAACAAGGAGGACATGTTCTGAGAGGTGCTCCAATCCTCAGAGGCCAAAAAAAGAGCATGCGGGGACTGGGGAGAGACCTTGAAAGAAAAATTTAAAATAGCAAGGCAAGACAGAAAGGAGAGTGAGGAGTGCATTGTAAAGGGCCAGGAGTGGATGATAGACATGGTGGAGGAGCAAAAGGAGATGTTGAAGTCCATAATCAAGCTCCAGGCAGAAGACATGCATGCTCATGACCACCCGCAGCTGATACACAACTGCTTTCCTTGCCCTCCCCAAACTCCTTCCACAGATTCCTTGCAAATTCCCCAACGTCTCAGTATCCCATTCATTCCATCCCTTTGAACAGCTTCCAGAATGATAGTTGGACTTGCACACAGCTATGAGAGCCTACGCTGCCCTGCACTCCTATTTCTCTTCCCACCAAGTCTTTTGTGTGTGTGTGTGTGTATTTTAACTGGTATTTAATAAAAACAAATTCTCTAAAAGACAAGCAATCTCTATTTGTCTCCTACAAGTGGTGGTTAAAATGTAGCCCCCCCCCCCCCCCCTTAGGCCCCTCTAATAGACCTGGTATCTGGCTGCTCAAATTCAGCAGCCAGGTGATCTGCCTCCGTGCTCCACCCAAGGGAAAACTTTTCACCCTTAGCCTCACAAATATTATGGAGCATGCAGTAGGCTGCTATGACTGTGGGAGTATTTTCTCATTTAGATCTGATTCTGCCATAAAGGCAGTGCCAGCATGCTTGTAATCCGCCAAACGTATATTCTACTGTCATTCTGCACCTGCTCCACCTGTTGAAGTGCTCTTTGCTGCTGTCCAGGTTTCCTGTGTAAGATTTCATGAGCCATGGCTGTAAGGGGTACACCAGGTCTCTCAGGATCACTATAGGCATTTCAACATCCCCCACTAGAATCTTCTGGTCTGGAAAGGAAGTCTGTGCTTGTAGCTTTCTGTACAGGTGTTCCTGAAGATGCATGCACCTTCCCGGACCACCCTGTGTTGATGTCAGTGAAACGCCTACGGTGATCCACAAGTGCCTGAAATACCATAGAAAAGTATCCCTTTCTATTGATGTACTCTGTTGAAAGATGGTCCGGGGCCAAAATTGAAATATGCATGCCACCTGTTGTTCTGCTGCACTTAGGGAATTCCATTGCCACAAAGCTAGCCAATATTTCACACGCATGGCCAAGAGTCACAGTCCTTCATAGGAGGATGAGATTAATGGCTCTGCACACTTGCATTACCGCAGCCCCAATAGTTGACTTCCCGACTCCAAACTGTTTAGCAAATGACTGTAGTAGTCTGGAATCACCAGCTTCCACACAGCAATCGCCACGCACTTCTCCACCGAGAGAGCAGCTCTCATTTTGGACTCCTTGCGCCGCAGTGCTGGGGCAAGCTCTTCACACAGCTCCAGGAAGATGGCTTTCTGCATCTGAAAGTTCTGGAGCCACTGCCCATCATCCATACCTGCATAATGGTGTGATTCACCACTCACTTCAACAGTCTACTGTGTTGACAAAACTCTGAAGTGTAGACAAGGCCTAAGTTCCTGTCTAGGCAGAGCTATGTTGATGGAAGACTTCTTCTGTCAACCTAGCTACCACCTCTTGAGGAGGTATGTAGTGTCCACATGGTAGCGCTACAGCAGCGCAGCTGTGCTTCCATAGTATTTTAAGTGGAGACAAGCCCATAGTTGTTAGCAGTTGCAGTTAATTAGCATGGTTCCATGTGTGAAGTGCTTTTACACATCACTGAAGTGTAAATGCAGCTGATGCTCCTGGGTGTCTTGAAGTAATATGCTGATTTTACAAGGTCACAGACAAAGAACCATGAGGTCATGTCTACACTTCAAAATTATATCAACCTAACTTACGTTGGCATACAGCCACCACAGTTAATAAATTGCTTCTGTGTGTGCACACTTGGCTCCTTGTGTTGGCAGTGTTCCTCCTCACCAGGAGCACTTGTATCAATTGTATTGTCAGCATGGGGCATTGTGGGATGGCTCCTGAAAGCCAGCAACAGTTGACATAAGCATTTCAGTGTCTACACTGATACTTGCATTGATTTATTCACCGGGCAGCAGCTCCTCCGGATACTCCTCCAGAGGCAGAGGTTGAGACAGCTCAGTCCCTGGCTCGGGCCGGCAGCAGTGTCCGACTCCATCCCTGGGTCTCCCTCAACTGAGCTGGAGGCCCTGCCTCTTATACTTCCTGTTCCGCCCTCCACTTCTGACTCAAGGGGCAGGCTTGGCCTGGCTCCACCCACCGTGGGTTTCTCCTTGTAAGCGTCAGAGGGGGGCCACTCCACCTCACTACAATATTTAAAAAACAAACAAACAATAAACAGATTTTAAATCCATACTAAACATACCGGAAATCACCCATCTTCCATATGGGGAGTCTGGTAGGTAGACCAATGTCCCATTTAACAAGGGTTGGGCCCTCCCCTTGGACAGAGTCATGTCCATTTGCTGAAGCAAAATGAAGAGAATTGTTTAGTTTCAGTGACTCCCCTTAATCCATGGAGTACAACACAATCTTACATGAACCATTCATAAATTTAGTACAGTGGTCCCCAAAGATACTGCATGGGGTTGCAATGTTTGTCACAGTGAACATCTAGATAGCAATCTAGATAGACAAAAATTTCATTTTGCTTTCTTTCAAAGTAGATTACTCGTTACCATCGTGTCACTTTCAAGCCTACTTAAAAAAGGGAAAGTAGTATGCTGCACTTCTTAAAGGTGAAAGTATTTGTAATAGGCAGTTTGTAATCAATGTGTTTTAATTCTGAAATATTAGGAACGACTTCAAGTTTCCTAATTAATATGGCAGTCTTTTTAATCTTGGATGCCTTGATCATATACTTTGTAATCTGTCAGGGCAAAAATGTGTGACAGATTTAAAGTGAGGGATACAAGAGCAAGCAAAGATTTTAGGAATTAGCATGAAATATGGCATTGTCTTGGACTAAATACATTTTTCTACAGGTTGGTTAAGTAGTTTAACATTTCTGATGTAAATAATTTATCATAGGAGGAGGTAGAAATAGCATGTGATGTATATAACGTGGAGGTAAATTCAGGTATAAAATGAGGGATATCCCATCATAAATTTATGGTAGCACTCACAGTGTAATAGATGATGTCCATACATATGAATCTCTGGCCCAAAGAATTTACATTTTAAGGGCCTTATCCAGTATCATGAAAGTCAAGATTACCATAGATTTTGATAGGCATTGGATCATGCCCTATGAAAGAGGTAATAAAAAAGGTAAAATTGAGAGGGAAGGGCTAACTATTGATTATCTAAAACAAAATATTGTTTAGCTAGATAAACTATAGTTTATAACACCCTTGGGTGTTAGTCTTATTGCTGGTATTTCCCATGTTTGACTCTTTCAGAGTAGTGGGTGGAGGGAGGTATATGAGAAAAAGAAATTTTGCAACAATGTCTGGTTGACTTGTTAACATTAACTAATCCTGAGTTCTATCATCATAGGTTGGCAGACTTTATAAAATATTAACACTGTCATTCAATGTGTTTTTTGTATTTTGCTTTTCAATTTTGTACATTTTTAGATATGACTTTCTCACACTGATGACTTTCAGTGTATAACCCTCAGAATCTTTGTTTGACTGTAACTGATGTAAGACATCCCTACCATACTTAGTGTAGTGTTTTTCATTGTAGCTAGCAGTCTGGGGGTTTTAAGGTTGAATTAAGTGGAAGCTAACCTGGGATCATCAGAACAGTCTTCAAGCTGCTGTAGAACTTCATAGTAAGAGGGAGGTTTCTGGTGGACATTTGTGTGCTCAAGTTCATCACACATTCGTTACAATTGTCTAGACCAGGGATTGGCACCTTTGGCACGCGGCCCTCCAATGGGGGTTGCGGGAAGCGGCGCGGGCCGAGGGATGTGCTGGCCGCTGTTTCCCACAGCCCACGTTGGCCTGGAGCAGCGAACTGCAGCTAGTGGGAGCTGCGATCGGCCGAACCTGCGGACGCAGAAGGTAAACAAACCGGCCCGGCCCGCCAGGGGACTTACCCTGGAGGGCTGCGTGCCAAAGGTTACCGATACCTGGTCTAGACAACATAATACATCTTGTATCCGTATTATGAGGCAGTCACCTTTCACTGCACAAAAGAACACACAATACTGCAACAACTGAAATGCTTCCTTAAACAAAATGAAGTGTAGTGAGAGGATTTTGAAAATTCAGTTGGAAACGAGCCTGTCTGGATATTGATAACTATATAATTAAGTAGCTTCATCTGCGAAGATTGAGTAGAATCTTGCATGCAGACAATGACAGGAAAAAAATTCAGTTTCTTTCTCATCCAGATCTTCCTAGACTATCAGAATAGGAATTTAAATGAGCCAAGGTGTGAAAAAATGAGATGCAGGCAATAGGGGGAGTCAGAAAGGGAAATCTCTAGCTGAAGTGCTGGAGAGACAGATTTTAGTGACCATAAGGAAGACTGTGTCCAGTAATCTACATATAAAAGTGATATGTGATGAACAACTGCAGCTTTTATCCTCAGCCGCCTCCTTTCCCCCCCCATACATGTGTCACCTCATCACTTATCTCCCAGTGCAGCCCTTTTATTGTTGGTTAGAGCAGTCGTCTTTCATTACACTAATCAACCTGTGATATTAAAGGTCCCCTTCAGGAACTGCTTACGGGCATAGGAATAGTGCAGGCAAAAACAGATAATGTGAAGTACCTTGTCTGTATCTTTTACTTTCCAACAATATTTTCAATATCCAATTTCTTTATTCTGTTTTTCCAAGATGATAGTTATCAGAAATTCACTGCTTTACGGTGATATTCAAATTATTTTTTATTTAAAACTAATTGTCCTGTACCTTGATTTTTGTATTTACCCAAGTGTAGAAGGTAATTAATGTTTTTGCAAACAAACAATGAACAGCTGAAAAAATAGTTTAATGAACAATTTCACTAAAAATTAATACAATTACTCTGGATTCTGAAATTTTTACAGTACAAAACTTTAAATTAAGCATTATATACAGCACAATAATCTATTTTTCTTTTCAGTGGAGCATTAACAAACGTCGAGGTAACATTTTTATTTTGGCGTGGATTACATTTTTCTCTAACTCAACTTTGTTCTATGTCCAGGTCACAATAGTTAAACCAGACATGCACAAAATGGCAGATTTATACTATCCTCCTAGTTTTATATGAAAAATCCACAATGCTTAAGGCTAAAAATATGATTTGCCACCATCCTCTCTCACTGTTAGGCTTTTTTTTTCCTTTTAATATTTCTTGGCATCTCAAAACAAGTCACATGTGGTATCTCTCAGAGTAAGGCATCTGTTGTAAAAGGAGGAAAGGGTTTTTCCCCTTCTTCCCAAAGAAGAGACTGTGTTGAATGTCTTTGCATGAATAAGCCCAGAAGATGCTTTAGGATAAGTCCATTTGAGTTCTCTCTTGTTAAAATTATGTTATAGCAGTGTTCCAAGTGTTATTTGTCTTCCCATTACTTAATGGATTCTATTTTCGCATTTCTTCTGCTTCTAATTCATCTTGTTTACCTTTGTGTCATGAATGTTTGTTACTGGCCATACAGTGGCTGGGACTTGGTGGGTTTCTGGCCGTTGCATCTCAGTATTTATAACCCACCCCAGGAATAACAGTGCCATAATTCAAGTATGGTACTTTTCAGACAAAACAATTGACCAGTTTCCAGGGTGACTTTATGTTCTTCTTAGGCTTGTTGTATTTTATTTTCCCATTTGGGGCCCAATCTTGCTCCCAATGCAATCAATAGCAAAATTCCCATTGACTAAAATAGAAGCAGGATCAAGGCCCTTTAGTTTCTTAGATGTCGTCTCAGCCTCCCCAGATTCTGATTATTTCAAACATTGAGACCTAAGGAGTTTTTTCCCTTTCCAATACATTTAAAGCTAACTCCTGCCACCTGGTACACAGCTATAGAAATGGTGTGAAGCAGAGAGGCTGCTAAGCGGGGACTCAACAGATTGCTTCATGGTGCAGAGCTTCACTTCACAGTGATTCTCCTTGTGGGCAGGCTTGGAATAAGTGTGTGGTTTGTACAGCCTCCCTCACGATGGGCCTTGCTGGGGTGGGGGTGGAGGGGTGGTTCTGTAGGTGCTGCTGTAATATAAATAAACGATAAATATTGGGAATAGTGCCCTGATCATTGAGCCACAACTCTACTTGGAGATGGCTCGGTGTGACATAAGCACTACCACGGCCCATGTGCTCAGCTCGCAATCTCTAAGGGTTCACTGTGGCACCATCACCATAGTATCTGAACACTTAAAGCTGGACAGTAAGATCCCTTAAGAATTACAGGGAGTTTTCTTCTGCTCTTCTTTCCCAGTGAAAGAGGCTGTGTAAATAAGATATCATTTAATCTTCAATCATCATTTAGTTGTACTGGAAATGCTTTTAGTATAGAGGCTTGTCATAAATATAAAGGGAAGGGTAACCACCTTTCTGTATACAGTGCTATAAAATCCCTCCTGGCCAGAGGCAACATCCTGTTACCTGTAAAGGGTTAAGAAGCTCAGTTAACCTGGCGGGCACCTGACCCAAAGACCAATAAGGGAACAAGATACTTTCAAATCTGGAGGGGGAGGAGGAAAGGCTTTTGTTTGTGCTGTTTATTTACGTGTTGGCTCTCTTGGGACTGAGAGAGGCCAGACAGAAATCCATCTTCTCCAACCCATCCAAATCCAAGTCTCCAATATTGCAACCAGTATAGGTAAGCCAGGCAAGGGGGATTAGTTTATCTTTTGTTTTATGTGAATTTTCCCTGTGTTAAGAGGGAGGTTTATTCCTGTTTTCAGTAACTTTAAGGTTTTGCCCAGAGGGGGATCCTCTCTGTTTTGACTCGGAATACCCTGTAAAGTATTTTCCATCCTGATTTTAAAGAGGTGATTCTTTTACCTTTTCTTTAATTAAAGTTCTTCTTTTAAGAACCTGATTGATTTTTCATTGTTCTTAAGATCCAAGGGTTTGGGTCTGTGTTTACCTGTACAAATTGGTGAGGATTCTTATCAAGCCTTCCCCAGGAAAGGGGGTGTAGGGCTTGGGGGGATATTTTTGGGAAAGACGTCTCCAAGTGGGCTCTTTCCCTGTTCTTTGTTTAAAACGATTGGTGGTGGCAGCATACGGTTCAAGGACAAGGCAAAGTTTGTACCTTGGGGAAGTTTTTAACCTCAGCTGGTAACAATAAGCTTAGGGGGTCTTTCATGCAGGTCCCCACATCTGTACCCTAGAGTTCAGAGTCGGGAAGGAACCCTGACAAGGCTTTTGCAGCAAGCCCTACACATTTTTCTTGTAGATGCTTGGTTGTCATTTTGTTGTTAGTTTGACCTAGAAATGGGAGGCTGGAGGTGGGACAATAGTTGGGAGTCTTTTACCTAATGTTGGCTTTTTCAGGATTGGGGGAACTTCCTCCTCCCAAGGAAAATTGGCAGGTTCCCCTTCCCTGAAAGTGATGGTGATTTATTTTGGCTAATAGTGGATCTAAATTACTTAATCTTTTTGCTGCCATTTCTCACTGATGAAATAGAAAGAGCACTTTCTTCTCCCCAGCCTTTCTCTTGTCCCTTTAGTGTTTCAAGCTCTATAGAGGCAAGAGGGCTGTTTTTTTAATATATATATAGTGGTGCTCGGCATGGGGGGAGGCAGTCTTCTGAGGGGCCCGAAGTCACTATTATACTACTAGTAATCAGTAATATAATAATAATTAATAAAGAACAGAGGCAAGACTGCAATGTGATTTAATGTTAAACTTGTATAACTTTTTTGCATAATAAAATCATTCTGTTGCCCAGATTGACATCTTGGGCCTAATTTAGCAAGTGCTCTGCGCCCAGAAATCCAAGGGAGTTCTGCACATAGATCTGTCACAGTACTGGGGCTGGGGTCTATTTTCACGTAATTTCACTTCAGAGTTTCTAATCATTTTTTTTATAATCACCTATCGGCAACTGTCTGAAGCAACAGAACTTCCTAGTATTCCAAATATGTTACAAATTCTGTAGTTTTATGACTTCACTCAAGATGAACAACATAAAATGAAAGAATTGATATGGAATTTTTTAATGAGAATTCTATTAATTGGAATTGCACCAATCTTCAGGCTTCTGAACTGTAGTTTTTCCTTTTCCCCTATGTTTGAGTTCTTCTGTAGCATTACATTTACCGATAGACTTATTCAGATTTATAAGGCTAACAGGAAATACCCAGTAAAACATTTTGGGTTCTAATTCTGCAGTCCTTTGCAAAGATTCAGTCCACTCAGTCAGTTGTCCTGCTTATATGAGTAAGGCAAGCAGAATTTGGCCCTGAACAAAAACCTGATCCTTGAAAACCTTACTCTAGCAAGTAGTACCAGTTGACTTCACTGGCTTTGCATGTGCAAGAACTGGACCGTTGGTAAGTGTTTCAGGATTTGGGGTCCTGGGATATTTGAAGTTTTTTGCTCTTCTACATATTTGGTACAGAGTTACAGATATTGTGTTCTCCAGATAATGACAATTTTGGAGCTTTTGAAAATGTTGTCATGTTACTAATAATTGAAAGCATGAAAGATCTTTAATTTGTGTGTGTATTAACTTGTATACCTATAATATAGTAGTGTAATTAGAAAGCTCTGTAATCTATGAAAACTCTGAATATTTATGAACAGTTAACATTTTATTTGCTTACTGTATGGTTTATAATATTTTTAGTTAAATGAGACCATCTTTTCAAAGGATTTGAATACAGATTTTACTTAGGATAAGAGACATGAGAAAGAACACTGCTCACTAAATTATATGCATAAACCCCATGAAGCTCGAACAGTTGATATTTTATTTTTTTGGTAGAGCAGCATGAAACAAATGCTTTGTTTTGTTCGTGCAAATGAGAAGACCATTATAATGCAAAGCAGTGTCCTGGAAAAAAGCAAATGTGCTTTTTCTGTTGTAAATATCCCTGCTAAATGCTGCAGTAATTGCAAGCAGAGCGTGGTGTTTTTTCTCTCTTCTTTTCATTGATATATTTTAACAAGTCCTCTTGAGACTATTAAAACGTCTTAGTTTTTGGAACATGTGGTCCAGCGGGGATAACTTTGTCCACAGATGCAGTGGGTTGGCAGCTAGATTTTGCATGTCTTTTCATTTCTTTCCAGATTCTATGACCCAGTGTAACCTTTGGTCTCCCTCGGAAGGCAGGGGTGAAGGAAGTATGAGCAGGTGACTGATGATCACTGTCAATACAGCCTGCAGACAATATGGGAATTACTTTAGCAGTCTCTCACTTCCCTCCACTCCCCCATCTCTTAAACCAACAAATGCAAATAGCTCCATTCCCATTTGCTAGTATTTCAGTGCTGCTGCCCAGGCAGCATGGGCTTTGTTGTAGACTTGCTTATTCAAAAAGGCAGTTTGAATCCTAGTAAGAAGAAAAATTATCTAATGGGACCTAAACCCCCTTAATGGTCAACGCGGCTAGTATTTGGCCCTCTGGAATATAAAGGTAGGAAGATGATGAAAATGAACATATTTTATATTGTATTTCAACAGTACAGCAAGACCGGATTAGTACTGTTTGCATTGTTAGCCTTTGTTTAGTAAATAATATCAATCCTTTTTACAAAGCAGTTGAAATTTACCCACTGTGTAGAAATGTGTACCTGTACTCCTAGAACCTGTTGGCATTAACATTTGTCGTTGGGATTATCTGTGTATTTAAACATTTCATTTACTGTGCAACAGAGACTATGAAAGCGTTTGTTAGATTTCAGTATAGCCAGACAATGCATCTATGAAGCACATATTTCTTTGCAATTTCTTGACTTTATTTATTAAGCACAGAATTGTATGGTCCGAATAGAATAGCTGTATTTTTTATTATAATCTTGTTTTGCTTTCCAGATATGTTGTCTAGTAAGAGTAGTCACTTGGAAGATTCAAAAGCATAACATAAAAGAGTGATGTTGTTTGTATTGGCTAAAATTCAGTTAAACTTATTTTAAATTGCTACTGTACATGAAATCTTGTAAGTACTATCATGCATAAATAAAAGGAAAGTGATTTCTTTCCTAATTGAGAAGCTCCTTTTTTCCAGTTATCTAGAGGTAGAAAATATATTTAATGTAATGTATTTAGGATTATAAATATTAGTAAAAAGGACTTTTTTTTAAAAAAATTGCTCATCAAGGACATTTGATTCATAAATGAATTAAACAAAACATGTTTAACGTGTCCTAAAACCTTATTAACTTGTTTGAATAGAACTTTTGTTTTGTAAGCATCTAAAGTGTCATTTTGGGAAGTTCGGTTCAGTTCACTTTACCTTGACACTTTCTCTTCAAATGATTTGTTTGTTAAAGTTAAATCATTGGGAGAAGTACTTATAAAATGAAAAGCACCACTTAAGACAGAGCACTGGACTGCTGAGATGCACGTCACATGTATGGGTAGGCATTGTTGTATAGACTAATGGTAATTGTCTGTCTAGATTCCCTTGAAAGTGTAACTTCTAGTTTTATTTGTGGTGGGGTTTTTTTCTCAAAATATATCTTCGATCACTAATAGCTCAGCAGTAACAATTTTCTGATGTACACAAAACTCTGGAAATTAGAATAAAGTCTTAAAATCCATCCCTTTCAGCTTGCAGTAGTGTTCCAGATCAGGCATTTTAGCTTTGGTTATGTCAGTTCAGCTTTAACATTAATTTGGAATTTCTCAAGTTTTGTCATGTTAAGTACAGGTTCATAGATTTTAAGGCCAGAAGGGACCATTATGATCATCTGGCGTGTGTTATGCAGGAGATCAGACTATAGAATATCATTGCGTGATTCCTGAATCAAGGAACCTCATATGCTTTAGTTAAGCCAGAAGTTCTTTTTAGAAAGACATCCAGTCTTGATTTAAATACTTCACATGACAGAGAATCTATCAAATTCAACCTTTTTGTCTCGTATTTCTTTTCCTTTGTATGTGTACATGTGCACACATACATGTGGGTGGGGGAAGAGGGTCAAGAGAAGGCTTATTTTCCTCTGTTTTATTTGTTTGTTAGTTTTAATTGAACTTTTGCCTCTCGGGGTGCAAGGGTTGTCCGATTCTCTCTGCCTTTTATTTCCTCACCACTTCCTCAAAAGCATCTATAGCTCTGTTGATCAGCCTTCTCATCAAATGACAATAGATAAGTTTCCCTTGGAACCAGTCATTGCTGTTTGAGTTGGCCAGAGGAGATACTGGAGACTGACATAACATTTTCCCATCAGTGGTATATCTGTGTATGTAGAAACTCCTTCTGTTGCTTTTTAATATCAGTTTGTTGCCAAGGAAGTTTATCATAAATTCATCATAATGACTTCAGAGCACAATCAAATAGGTGAAAATACATTATTAACTAGGAGGCTCTTATAGAAGAGAGATCTGGTCATGGCTTCCAGCCTGTTATCATCAGGCTGTGATCTAGTCAGATGTGAGCTGCATAGGGTTAGCGAGGTTTGTATTTGGTGGACATCCCACATAGGAAAACTTTGATATTACAGGAAATTAATAGGTCATTCTTTTACCTTTGAGTCATGTTGAATCCAAGTCTCAGTGGGCACTGTGCTGCTCGAGGACTTTCTTTCAAATGAAATTTAAAACTGAACTGCTGATCACGCAGTGTAATTAATCTTTGCATGCAGTGTTGTTGTAGCCATGTTGGTCCCAGGATATCGGAGAGACAAGGTGGGTGAGGGAACATCTTTTATTGGACCAACTTCTGTTGGTGAGAGAGACAAGCTTTGGAGCTTACATAGAGCTCTTCCTCAGGTCATATCCACCTTGTCTCTTTAATTAATCTTTGGCATTTTTCTGGGTGTTAAACTTGATTTCCCGGACAAATTCCCAGTTATTAAGATTTTGACTATCAAAACGTTGTTCCTCTTTACTTGGATGGTATTCTTCACTTTCTGCTGTGCACAGTTGAATAGTTGACATTGTTTTGCCTGTGTGGCAGCTGCATTTAGAGGTGGACAGATTTTTTTTATTCTGTAGAATTTGTTAAGCACTTTGGGATCCTTCTTGATGACAGGCACTATATGAATGTAATAGTTGTGGTAGTAATGGAAACTATGAGAAACATCTGTAAGGTGAGTATATTCAAATTATCTCTTTGTTTTTGTCTGAAAACGGTCTCTTGTAGAAAAGTCCCTCTTCAATATATATTTTTTTTGGGGGGGGGGGGAAACAGGACTGGATTTTGTTCTTTCTGGATTTAGTTAAATGAAGTAGTTTGATACCAAACACTTGTTACATTAGATAGCTTCATTTTACACTGATTTTAAAATTTAAATTAAATATGTAGCAAGTTTTTTAAATCATTAGAAAAGTTGCTTTTGTAGTACGAAGTAATCTCTGGACAATGACACAAATACCTTCAGAGTCTGGTATTAATTTTGAGGTGAGTTTTTTGTTTTTCCCCTCAGTTTCCATTATAAAAAGAGGTGCAAAAGCCCAGTCTTCCCCTTCCAAAGTAACCCGGCGTTCAATGCAGTCTCCACAGAAGTCTGCTCCAGTACCACCACAATGTGGCAGGAAAACAAGTCGGGGCAACCCCCCTGGACAATCTACAATTCCTAGGAAGGGAAGATCTCCTAAAGCCATTCCTCTGACAAAAAACACCTCTACTGAAAATCTCAAAACAAGGAAAAAAGGTTTAAAACCTGGAAGAAAGGTTAGTTACAGTTGCTACTTTAATTTGTATTGTGGAACTTTGTAGTGATTCGTTATTTTGAACATGCTGTTTATAATTCCATGTACAGTCTGATGTTGTTTTTCCTTCAAGCACTTATGGCTTGTCTCCACTTGAAATTTACCAAAATAAGTATTCTGGAATTCTTATTTCGAGGTAGGCCACCATGTGGACACTCTTATTCTAGAATAGAGACCCTTTTTCTGATTTAGATTAATCCACTGGCTTTATTTATTATTATTACTGTTTATTATTTACTCTTCCAGAATAGTTTTTTCAGTAAATTTCCAAGTTTAGACAATCCCTTAGGTTATTAGATTTAATTGTTTTCTTACTGAAATAAATGTTAAGTTTGCCCAGTGTTTACCTTACTTTAGGGCGTGTTAGAAACCAAGGCTTTGTGTATAATTTTAGACTGGAAAACGTAAAAATGAATTTCTTCTGAAATTCCATAAAAAGTTATTACTGCTGCGTTGAGTAACATGTTGCTTAAGTTACTATATACGTGATATAAAATTCACCCTCTCCATCAAACAGTATAAATATAAAGCTCTGCTGACTTCTGTAAAATGACTCATTGGTTAAAAATAATAAAGGTTCTGTCTTAGCATTGTTTGAACAGAGTTTATGCTTATATAGGATGATGTTTGGTTGTTTTTATTAATGTCTTCCATTTTACCACACACTTTACCCAGAAGAATATTTTAATTAACTCAAGAAATATTATACACACACACTTTTTGAAACATGGCAGGTATTACAAAAGAATGATGAAAAATATAAAAAGTCCCATTGACTACATTGGGAGTGCCACACTCAGAGAGCTTGTGAGATTCAGACTGAATATCATGAAGACTGCACATCTTAGAACAGACATTAAATATAGCAAAATGCCTTATGCTTAAAGGCCGCTAGAGTAAACGTTTAAGGCCAGTTCGGACTGATTAAGCCTTTTTCACAAGTTCTTTTTGTGCTAGTTTGAAAATATATAGTTAAGGAGGTCAGTCTTTGATCAGTACATTGTGAATTTGTTTGAATTTCCAAATAATTCTCAGGTGGGGAAGCAGTCCATTCTGTTGTAATATCTGTTTATCAACATGTTTCACTGTTTGTTATCATTATGTAATATTCAACATTTCCATCTCTGCAATAGAAAATAAGCTTATTTTGCATGTAATGTCTTTCATCCAAATACTTCCCAATAACAGTGCAATAAAGTTCAATGCAAAATTCCACTTACCTGTATTTTGACACCTTACCATCTTTCTCCCAATATCAATACGTAGTGTTTTTTATTAATTTCAGTTCTAATATGAAAGGAAAACATTTGTTCCCTTTATATCTGTTTTTAATGTATTATTTTTTAAATGTATGCTTTAATTTATCAACGCAAGTAACCAGACTACTGTAAAAACAGACCACATATTTCAGTATTTCAAATATGTGGGCTGTACCTTGGTCCTTAATGAGGATGTGGGGAGTAGCCAGTCAGTATATGCACTGTTGTGTTGTTGAAGATGTTTGTCCCTCCATGTCTCCCACATGAATGTTCATATTATTTCCTTTTCATGTCTCCATCTCTTCACATGTTGAATTTTCCTCTCTGTTATCTATGGCTTTCTGTGCTATGGAATAGCAATGGCCCCAAAGTAGAGTGAAGTCACCTCTTGTACAGTTGTATAGAGAGACTTTTTGGATTGTCATGCCTAGGAAGTTGGAAGTTTTGCCCTAGCTAACTACAGTACATGTTTATTCTCTGTGTCCAGGATGATTTGAGTCCTTTGTTACTGGATATTTAGGTGCACTGGGAAGCTGCCACTGACTGCCCTGTTCAGTAGAATATTATTCCATCTGTTCTAAATGATCTGTGTCCATCATCAGTACAATATAACTCCTGCCACCATATTTATTATCCTTACAGCAACGTCAGTCACCACCCAATGCCAAATAGACTCTCCAATCAGCCCTTTCTGGCCTGTTGACCTTTACCAAATCTCAGTCCTTGCCATGTACCATAGATTTCATAGCAAGCTAAAGCAGTTCTTTATAGATGTTGCAGCAGTGCTCAGAGTGAATACATAAACTGAAAGTCCTGTATTTTGGTTGTTTTAAGATACTTAAGTGAAAAGTCACTGTGTCAATATAAAATTGTTTCCAAAATCACATGATGACTGTAACTATCATAAAGTCTTATGTGAGAACGTTTTTTAATAGCTGAGTAGCTTTTTAATGCAATTTTTGGCAAAAATCAATCTGAGTTGGTTCCCAGCTTAAGGGAAAGATTGTCATGTGCACCTTTTCTCATCCTTTCCCATTCACAGTTGCACAGATCATCTCCCTTCCCATTTGTGATCGCAGCTTCCTTATGGCAACTGTTTACATGCAAAAGTGATACAGAAGAACGTTTAGTCTGGGTTTTCCAAACGCACCTGAGGGCATTATATTCCCAAATTTTATTGAAGGCCAATGAGAGCTGGTTTCCTAGCTGTTGTAACCTCCTTTTGAAAACTCCAGCCTTGGTGAATTTTTAGCTTTTAATGCAGGTCAGGAGCTAGCAATGAAGAGAACCCCCACCACATCACCAGCCAGCTCTCTGCTGTCTGCAAACGGCAGGCAAACTTCTGTTTGAGGTACATCTGACTTAGGTCATAATGTTAGTGTAACCCTTCTGCCCTTCAGAGTTGGCAGCAACAAAGGTCGGGTTCAGTATTTAGGGGTTTCATTCCAATAACACAATGCAAAACCAGCTTGAGCCCCCACCCAGTGACCTGGGACGAATATATACCACCCCCGCTGTGCGCCTCCCAAGAGGCAATACTTCCCCTCTCGCAAGCACAGAGTCTGAGTGTAGCAAAAACCTTTTAATAACAGAGAGAAACAACGTGGCATTATGTTGGTGAAACACCACTAACAGGATTCATAACACAACCCATGAGCAAAAAAAACCCACCCCAAGCAAATTGGGGTGTGACCTTTCCCTTTGGTTCTTGAGTCCAGCAACCCAAAGTCACCCAAAGTCCCAAAAGTCCAACAACCCAAAAGTTTCTGTCCCTGGTCAGTGCAGCACCAGAGTTCGAAAGTTTATCTGCAGAGTTTTACCTCCCAACCTGGGTGGAGATGGGGGGGGGTTAAGGGGCACCTCATGTGGTCCAAAGTCGATTGCCCCAACCTCTCCATGGGGCTCCGCTCTGCTCCACCAGCCGTCCCATGAATTGCTCCGCTCTGCCAGCCGCCCCCATGAGCTGCTCCAGCCATCCCACGAACCGCTCTGCTTCAAGAGCTGCTCTGCTCTGCCAGCCGTCCCGCAAACTGCTCCGCACTATATCTTCAGGCTCCCCCACTACTTAACACAACACTCAGTGATTTCAGCTTGTATAGGGGAACCTCAGTGCTGGTGCACTATTGGCCCAAAGTGAATTCAGCTCAGCAGCCTGTAACTAGACTCCTAATGGAATCAAAATTAGCTCTGATATTCCACAGTGGAGAAAGGAGGAAGTGTAATTAGCATGTAAGGCCCTCACCAGGGGGCCCATACCACCAGGTATTAATACCTGTCCTCAGCCTCTCTCCATTCACTGAGTTTTGGAACCCATGTCCCTTGCTTAGTGAGTGCTACTTAGTTGATCGCGAGTCCCTCCATCATAACAAAAGGCCAAGTACTGTTCCACTGTTCTTGATTCACATAATCAGGATAATAACAATTTATTCTTCCTGCCCCGATAACAGAGAAACTGGGGATCCCACAGCAGCCAAAGTGACCATTTGGGCAGCTATGGGCTCATGCTAGGTGGGGTGGGTGTGCCTATGCAAATGAGATCAGCCCCTGAAGTTCTTTTCCACAACTTGCCCCAACTCACCACCAGATGTCAGGGTGGAGCTCATCGTGACTCTGCTTACATTAGTTTAAGTACTAGCAATAAAGAAGTGTATGTGGGATGTATGAGTGCATGGGAGTAGCCATTTTTTAAAATGTCACCTGTTCTGATGAAGAAAAATGGGGAATGTGGGTAGAACTGCTTTAAAATCCCCTGTATTTTCATGTATGCTTACAAAGTTTATTAGAACATTAGAATATGAAATGCTTCCCTGGTGTAATAAAAGGGCCAGATTGTGGCTGCTCTGTGCCTGTGTGTACTGAGAACCCCTCTCGTGTTCCATTTTCCAGTGCATGAGGCGCCTATAATTTGTAGCATGAAGGGGTGGAGACCGGCCAACCTGTGTTGTGTAGAGCATATGCAGTGGTAGCAGCCCTCGTGATTTTATCATAAGCTTTGCGATTTGGTGTTTTTACTTAACGTAGACAAGTGATCATGGAGAATCTCAGCAAATTTCTAGTGTTTCTGGTTGCAGAGAAAAGCTTGAAAATGTGACCTGAATGTATCTTGAAGACTCAAATGAGAAAGCAAATAAAGTTCCCCAAATCTATTATTTTTAAGACAATCTCACATGTTCGGGGGGGCATGACACCTGTGTCTATTAACATTTTGCACTAGCAATATTGCATGAGCTCATCTCTCTGTGCACCAACTTGCAGCTGCAAGGCAGTGCTTAGAGAAGCACAATCTGCATCTGCAGAACAAGTATAATAGCAGATGAGTGATCTTGTTCTCTTTCACCCTCCACTTAACACCTCTGGAGGCCTTCTCTGACCTTCACAGGCTCAAAGCCTTCAGCTATCTTCACAGGAGCACTAAATCTCCCCTCATCACCACACCCCCTCTTCTCCTAAATTCTTACATGGCCTGGCTCTTAAATCCGCACATATGAATGTTTATCAAAACCAACTGCAGATGCAAAGAAAAGTTAAGTGGAGCTGAAAGCAGAAGGCAAGATACATTTAGCGTGGTGGGTTTTTTCCATTTAGCTTGAAAGTGAAACAGGATCATTAGTAACATTTCCACACCAAATTCACTGTTATGCTACTTCAGATAATCTGCTCCAGTGTAACAGGGCACTACCACAGCTGGAAGGATGAGGTAGTTATGGCATTGAAACAAAACTTAGCTGAGGCTATACCTTTAAAAAATAATTTGTTTGGAGTGAAAAGAAGAGTAATGTTACAAATGCAGTGCCATCAACTGGCAAGCTACTGATCTGACATAAACGATTTCTTTTTCACGAGTGACTTCTCATTATGCATGTGTTATTTCTTGCAGTTTTGGTGGCTTGTCTGGCATTTCCTTTCACAATATTAGGGCCCTATACAGTATTGTATTGTGTTTCCCTGTAGTACCTTAGCCATGAGGAGGCCGCCTATGGGAGCTGCCTGCCAGCCCAACCAGCCTAATCAGAGACTTGATCAGCTCAGAGCATGAGTGAGGGAGAGTAAACTAACATGCCAAGTATGTGGTTGATAAGAATTAGACAGTTATATGAGCTCCCTATTTCTTGGCACCTTTATTGCCTATTCTCAGTTTGTCCCTCTCTTCTCTCCCTTCTTAGGCAGAGGGTACACTGGAGCTGGAGGTGTAATTTCAACTCAAGTAGACGTACCTGGTCTAGCTCTGATTGAGTTAGGGCATGAAAAAATAGAAGTATAGCCGTAGCAATAGGAGGGGCTACCCACCCCATGTAGTTCCTTAAGGTTTTACCCGAGATCATGCTTGGGGCAGCTAGCCCATTCTGCTACTTATGCCGCCATAGTTATGCTTTTATTTTTAGAATGCTAGTTCAATGAAAACTAGCACAGGTACATCTGTCGAAGCTGGAAATTACACCAGTGTAGACATACCCAGAGATGACTTCTTTCAGCCATGTCACAAAGCCATAGTGCAAAGGTCTGGCTGTCTTGTTTTAGTTAAATACCCTGAATGGGTTAATGTTTCTAGAACGTCTTCCTGTTGGGGAGTTCAGTTTCACTGTAGTAGGTGGAACTCTGAAGGTGTGTGTTCCTCACCTCAGTAGTGAATGGTGATTGATAGTGCATAGTTCATTTATGAATGAGAATTGTTTAAGAAAGGGTCACTTGCTGATTTTGTGTTTTGGGGTTTTTTTAACAGAAAAAAATCCTGCCAGTGAAATCTCCTCCTGCACCTTCTTCTCCACTTACTTCTCCTGAAGGGGACAATGGCAGTACACAGATACATAAAGATGGAATTGGCATTGCTGGTGCAACAGCAGCAGTTATATCCACAGGTATAAAAGGGCACTCTGAATGTATGAAATTACTTCCCCTGCTAAATAAAAATAATTATATTGTTTTATGCTACTATTATTCTAAAACACCTGCTGAAAATAAATTGTTTTGCTAACATCTTCATATGAAAATATATTTTTATATTGCAGTTCTCCAAATGTGCTTAGGTAAGCCTGGTATTTGGTGTATGTGCAATGGCAAGAAACACCAGAACTTCAGGAATTTGATGTCTGGTTAGCATGCTTTTTGGTGTGTAAATAGGAAAATCCATTGCACTTTCAGTAGTCGTCCATAGCCTGGAGTACGATGCTTGATAAAGAAGAAAGGACATGCTTTGTCTTACCGTACTTCCATCCCAACCAGTAGCAAATGACTGATTGGGATGGAAGTAAGGTAAGACTTTCTTACCTTACTTCCTACTTGGTAACAGTCAATGTTGGAAATGACTGTTACCAAAAGGCCATCAGACACTACTGTTACACTCCAGAGAGTATGGAAATAGAGATACAGATGCGTCGTTCGTCACTGAAAAAACAAAATCCAGGAAAAATGGGCCAGGTTAAAACAAGAACTCATTTCAAATGCAAAGGCAGTGAACTATATTATAAAATGGGTGGTGGAAAAAGGAGTAAGCTAGTTAGAACTACCTCTGAGTAGTCTCTTTATTACACAGTTATGGGACAATTTGTAAATTGTCAGCTGTTCAGTCGTCGCCAAATCGTGGGACTTGCTACAGTGCCCCCCCCCCCCAAAAATGGTGGGAAAAGTTTGCTATGTTTTTAATGTTTTGCCATTTTTAAACTGCTTTTACAAAGAAACCGTACCTCTGCTTTGTCTCCTCTACGTCCTTGCAGCTACCCCTCTTTCAGTGCTAGACAACATTGGGGCAGAATAGGCAATCATTTCATACTAAAGGAAACCTGTCAGGTTTACAAACATTATTGAGCCCAAATAAGAGTTTAGTAACATATTTTAGAGAGTTTTCCTGTTCTCTCCACATCCACGTTTCTGCCTCCCGCAGCTTCTGCTGTCAAACAGAAAATAGACATGAATGCAGAGTTCAGGAGCATTAGTCTTTTTACAAGTATCAGTTGTTTGAAAAATCTAAGTTTCATTTGAGCACAAATAATACTGTAATTCATTTTAAAAGAACAGGTTTCTTTTATTTTATTTAATGCTTCAGTCTATTGCCTTACCACCAAGGCATATCCTTATTAGACCACAATAAATCCTGGTCCCACTGCAGTTAATGGAAAAATTTCTATTCACTTCAGTGAGGTCAGGCTTTCACCCCTTATTTTGTCTTGTTGCTTAACCACAGAGCATGATCCCTGTGATAGGTCTGAGTTACTTCAGGTGCCTTTCTTTTCTTGAACAGACAGTTGTTAGGGTTTTTTTTGTTTCCATAGAAAGTGTCTTCCTAAAATGAACTTGACTGTTTTGGAAGATTTTAACTCTAGAAATAACACAGGGCATTTTAAAGTAATGCATTTTATTAAGGTCTTCACTTTGACCCCTGTATTCTTATAGCTCAGAGCATCCACCAGGTTAGGTGTAATGTAACAGAACCCATATGCAGGTGGAGTTCAGTGACAAGCACAGATGGGTGTAGGCTGGGATAAACTCATCATGGTAGTGTGATGTAGGAGGGTTTTGGAGGTTGATTTATCAGGTTGAGAAAGAAGGAAACGAATACTGCTGTGAATGGCTGCTGGGTTGGAGATATTTGTCATGGAGTTTGGCACCATCATTTTGTTGTGCAGTAGGTATAATTTTAAAAGTAAAAATACTAGAGAACCGAGCTGCATTTCGTGTCAATGTGGAGACAATGCAATGATGATGCCATTTTGAGCATCCAGTGCAGAGAGATTGCCCTAGAGTTGCTTTAAAATATACTGGGCTGCAGAGGGGAGGCACTTGAGTGCAATGTGGTCTGCTAAAGGGGACAGGGGAAGCCTGGGTAGCTAATAATTTTGGTACCTGGTCAAAATCCTGTTTTTACTTCAATCTGCCAGGATTTCATGACTTATGCATTGCATGCTAAGTTGCTGATTATTGGTAAACCATGTTATTAAAGAAATAAGTGTATGCACAGAAGGTGTATGGTGGTTTTGCATCTTGTGTGCATCAGTCGAATTCAATATGACTTTCAGTGAGAGCCACTGAGATACTTTTTGATTGAGTGTGATTGTGCCTGAAGTGGGCAGATTCCATAAATATGGCTTGTAATTTTTCAGTTTGCGTCTATGTTAACAAGCATGGGAACTCTGGACCTCACCTGGATAAGAAGAAAGTTCAGCAGCTTCCAGACCACTTTGGGCCAGGTCCTGTAAATGTGGTACTTCAGCAGGCTGTGCAGGCCTGTGTAGACTGTGCCTATCTATCCAAAACAGTCTTTGGATTCCTCAAGTCAGGGCATCATGGAGGGGAGATGATAACAGGTATGCAAAGTCCTTGAATTTTTCCAATTTGTTCACTGGGTTCTGTTTGAGAAGTTTGAGTGTGGTGTAGAGTAGGGGAGTGGAAGTAGTAGCAAAGCAATGATTAACATTTTTATGTTACTTTTGTAAATCTTTAAGCAAAGCTAAGAATACCTAACTGTGGCTACGTTTACTGGTGGCGTATCTACGGCCAGCACTGAATTTACATCTTAATATAGGGTATAAAATGATACAGCCAGTTTTCTTAATTTGAATTCAGCAGTGACTATATAAAATTACATATTCCATACAGCATTGTTCGATATTTTACAAAGTAAAACTTGCATATGGGAGTAAATAGCCATAGCCAAACATTTGTCAAGTAAATTCAATGCAAGTCAAAGTTCAGCTTTATTAATTCATGTCTTATCCATACAGTGTTTGTCGTCTTGATGCTGTAACCAAGTAGGTAAAAAGTTTAAAACTAATCTGCTTAGGTTCCAGATAACTGATCCCATATGTTAAACGGAACTGCTGTTGCTTCCCTTTTTTTTCTGTACTAATATTTTAGAGGTGTTTTAGGGTCAGTGTTTGAGCACCTATGTCCTCTGCTACAGGGTTCTCAACCTTTTACTCCCCCCCCCGCCGCTATAAAAACTCGACACCCCAGCTGTGCCACAACTGTTTTTCTGCATATAAAAGCCAGGGCCGGCATTAAGGGGTAGCAAGCAGGGCAGTTTCCCAGGGCCCCATGCCACAGGGGGCACCACGAAGCTAAGTTGCTTAGGCTTCAGCCCCGGGATGCAGTCCTGCACAGCAGAGCTTCAGCTTTCTGTCCTGAGCCCTAGCAAGTCTAATGCCAGCTATGCTTGGCAGACCCCCTGAAACCTGCTCAGGGGGCCCCAGGCCTCTGGTTGAGAACCCCTGCTCTACTACAGAATGGGTTTATTTCTTATATATGGTAAGGGCAGCTCTGTAGATAAATTATCCTCATAGCTCAAACTCTCAGTATCTGCATCTTGTCATTTTTTCCCCTTCTGGGTTGGCAATTTTCTGTATAATAGTAAGACGCATTAATTCATAATTTCATCACTGGCAGTAAAAAGGGTTTGACTTACTTTAATCTCCTTATATTAATACCAGATGTGAAAGATGATTAGTGGAGGGCAGGTTTATTTAAGCTCTCATAAAAGAACTCGCTGCCTAACCGTGTTAAAATACAGCATCCTGACCCACATGCGGCAGAACTTCTCTGATCCTCACGCACAATTTGCATACCAGTTTGTTCCCAAAATGGAGCTCTCACCTTATTTCTCAAAAAATACATTTTTATATGTACAAGATATACTACAATATGCTTACTAGCACATTAAGTATCATCATAAATAATTAACACCAAAAACTGTCAAATTGCAAAAACAAAATACATTTTATGATGCACATTATCCTTGCTTTTTTTGATTGCTTACAAGGGACTAAATCCTGGCCCAAGGGTTGTGTAAGTAAGGGGTGTGAATTGAACTAGGCAGACAACTGTAATTTTGTTTCCTGGAGGATTTAGTGATTTTTAAAATTTGGTTTAGTTCCAATTTGGAACAAAAGCGCAAAATTCTCCACAGAAGAGAATTCTTGTTCTTCGTCCAGCTCTCCTGGGAATCCAAGCTGATGAGGAGTCACAAGTGAGAGCCCTGGGAGTCCTGTTCTCGGCTCCCCATCAGTCTGCTAGTCACGCTGCCAAAGAGCTGGGCAGGCAAGCTGGAAGGAAAACACTGGGATCCTAGCTGGTTTCTGGCAGAATGTCATTGAAATTGAACGTTATCCTCAAACATTTCAGCTTCAACAAAATGACAGATTCTGTTGAAAAACTGTTTTATCAAAAGTTTTTCAACCAGCTCTAGGTATGAACACTGAGCAGGGGGAGGAATTGTTTAGCAGAATAAAATGAGGAGTAACAGAATAAAATTAAGAAAGGGAATATGAAGTCTGAATATGAGGAAAAACTGATCCTTTGGCTTGTGGAATGATGTCCCAAGGAAAGTAGTGGAAGTTCCAGTGTTTGACAGTTTTTTTGAATAGACCGGACAAAACGCTAGTAAATATAAAGTAGGTTGGGCAGCTTTGCAAAATTCAAGCTGGACGCTCAGGTAGAGTTAATATGTTTGGACTGGTTGGTTAAAAAACATAATTTATTTAATTAACTTTATCATAGTAAAGGATAAGCAAGTAAATTGTGTCTGGACTCGTGAATTGTCTTGACAAATTGTCTTGTCTGCAGTGACTGGCAGATGGACAAGATGACCTTAAGTTTCTCCCACCTCTAGATTCTGGGACAACAGCTGTGGAGCTGGGGAAACCACCAAAAAGCTATCACACAGGGAGCAGGGACCAGGAGGAGTTCCCATTAATGTTTTTTAAAATAGTATTTTCATTGGGGCTAGGAGGTTTGCAGGTGATATCACACATTCTCCCATGATTGCCATGGCGCATTGTGAGGCCTCGGGAGAGCTTCTTTTGCCCAGATTATTTATTGGGTTTGTTCTATAGTGATCCTCATCATAACAACTGATTATTTTACAACTATTACTGGATTTACTCTCGCAACATCCCTATGAGATGAAGAAGTATATTTCCATTTTATAAAGGGGAAACTGAGGCACAGAGAGTAAGTGGCTTCCCCAAGGTCACATGGGAAGACCACAAGACCATCCTGATGGATCTCGGATTTGCACTGTGATGGACCTTGCTGTTTTGCAGTCTGTCTGTCAGGAGGTGTATGGGAGGCAGTGTAGCCCATTCAGTCTCCTAACTGATTCAGAGCTGATTCAATCTGCTCCTTGGGAACCTACAAAATAACTGTCTTCTGTGCGTGACTCTGAAGTGGTACAGTGAGTCCTTAAGATTTCATTTGGACTTCAGAGTCTTGTTAATCTAGTGACCTCAGTGGTTTCTTTGCCACAAAGGAAAGAAGGGCCAGGATTTGTCCCTAATTCAGTAATCCTCAGTGCATCATCCAGTTATGAGAGCAAATGAGTATGGTTCTATTGTAACATTTTTATACTAAATTATATTTACTGCATTTATAAAATACCTGTACAACATCGCTTCGCATTAGAGGGGTTATTTGTATCACTTTTCTGATATTAGTTTAAATCACTCTAGATATGTTTTTAAAACTGAATATATTGCCCCTTATTGATGATGGAATGATTCTCAGCATGGTGTGGCTCCTAATTCAGATTTCTGTGATTTAATAGAAAGGTATTGTTTTTGAAAGTACACCTCTGTTTCCCTATCAGTGGAATATGATGCTCTCCAGCGCTGCTTATTTTTTGTAGGGAAACCCTCATACTAAACTCTTGCGTGCACCCAAATCGTACTTTTGAGCAGGAAAAGCAAATTTAACATTCATAGCAACTTCTTTTAATTTAACAAAAATTACATGTTTGTTACCTGTTAGATTTGTGATGTGTTACATTATACATTATTTCTAGTTAGAAAGAACACAGCTAATGCAATGAGAATTGCTCATCTATAGGCCTGGAATTAGTGTCTTAACTTTTTTCATCTCACTGTTTGCCAGAAGATGATGCTTGGCTTTTCCCTAAACCATTTTAATTCCTATCGATGCTTTTAATACAACAAGCTGTCATGGGATAAGAGGGAAGGTCCTCTCATGGATTGTTAACTGGTTAAAAGATAGGAAACAAAGGGTAGGAAAAAATGGTCAGTTTTCAGAACAGAGAGAGGTAAATAGTGGTGTTCCCGAGGGGTCTGTACTGGGACCAGTCCTATTCAACATATTCATAAATGATACGGAAAAAGGTAAACAGTGAGGTGACAAATTAGTAGATTATACAAAACTACTCAAGATAGTTAAGTCCCAAGCAGACTGCGAAGAGCTACAAAGGGATCTCACAAAACTGGATGACTGGGCAACAAAATGGCAGATGAAATTCAGTGTTGATAAATGCAAAGTAATGCACACTGGAAAACATAATCCCAACTGATGGGGTCTAAATTAGCTATTATCACTGAAGAAGGAGATCTTGGAGTCATTGTGGATAGTTCTCTGAAAACATCCACTCAGTGTGCAGTGGCAGTCAAAAAAGCTAACAGAATGTTGGGCATCATTAAGAAAGGGATAGATAATAAGACAGAAAATATCATATTGCCTCTCTATTAATCCATGGTACGCCCACTTCTTGAATACTGCATTCGGATGTGGTTGCCCCATCTCAAAAAAGATACTTTGGAATTGGAAAAGGCTCAGAAAAGGGCAACAAAAATGATCAGGGGTATGGAACAGCTGCCATATCAGGAGAGATTAATAGGACTGGGACTTTTCAGCTTGGAAAAGAGACAACTAAGGGGGGATATGATAGAGGGCTCTAAAATCATGACTGATGTGGAGAAAGTAAATAAGGAAGTGTTACTTACTCCTTCTCATAACACAAGAACTAGGGGTCACCAAATGAAATTAATAGGCAGCAGGTTTAAAACATACAAAAGGAAGTATTTTTTCACACAACACACAGTCAATCTGTGGAACTCCTTGCCAGAAGATGGTGTGAAGGTCAAGATTATAACAGGGTTCAAAAAAGAACAAGATAAGTTCATGGAGGATAAGCCCATCAATAGCTATTAGCCAGAATGGGCAGGGATGGTGTCCCTAGCCTCTGTTTGCCGGAAGCTGGGAATGGGCGACAGGGGATGGATCACTTGATGATTACCTGTTCGGTTCATTCCCTCTGGGGCACCTGGGGTTGGCCACTGTCGGAAGACAGGAATCTGGGCTAGATGGACCTTTGGTCTGACCCAATATGGCCATTCTTATGTAACATATAAAATAAAGTATAAGCATATCACCCTTCGTGTTGTCTAAGATGCATGTAATAAACTGTCTGTTCTTGGTGTCCTCACGTTGGCTGAGTTCCTACTTACATAAATAGGAGCTTGACCTGCACAACGATTGCTGGAATGGGGTCTGTAATGTTGAATAACACAGCTTCTGAAAATGGCAAACCAGTTACTCCAGCCATCACTGTAATTGTAACAGGTGACAGTCTGCAACAGACGAGTATGAGCAGTTCATGTTAACAAATCAGGTCCCTCGAAAGCCCCCAAGTACTATAAAAGTTTTCTTCTGTTTTATTTCCGGCTGTTCAATAAGCAAATAACACAGACAATGTTTAATTTCTATCAGGGGAACTAATCTGAATTTACACAGATGTAACTGAGATCAGAATCTGTCCTTTTGAAGGTAAATTTGCTAAATAGTCTCATAAGATACCAGAACAATTGTTTACCTCTTTTTTTACCTCTACACTGTTTTAATCAAAGCAAGATGTATTATATTTTAGTTAGTGGTGGTGTTGTACTCTACTTCCTGGTGTTTGGATGGTGTCTGACATCATCTTCTTACTCACAGCCGCCTTTGACGGGGAGAAACACGCCATCAATCTTCCTTCTGTAAATAGTGCATCGTTTGTCCTGCGTTTCTTGGAGAAGCTCTGCCACAGTCTGCAGTGTGATAATCTTTTTAGTAGCCAGCCCTTCAGCCCTTATATGGGGAGTGCACATAGTCCTACGGAATATGATAGGAACAAACCAGGTAATACTAAATTATACATGTTTTGGGGTGTATGGTTATTTTGTGCAATATTTTTTTTGATCAGTCCTCCTACAACTTGAATTGATTGAAATGAGTACTAGTAAAATTAGTCCTTGTGTGATGGGGTTATTTATACCACATGTGGAAAAACTTTAGAATCATAGAATATCAGGGTTGGAAGGGACCTCAGGAGGTCATCTAGTCCAACCCCCTGCTCAAAGCAGGACCAATCCCCAACTAAATCATCCCAGCCAGGGCTTTGTCAAGCCTGACCTTAAAAACTTCTAAGGAAGGAGATTTCACCGTATTGTTAGGCAGTTTCTTTTCTTTAGGCAAACAAGGAAATGTATACGTCCCACTGTGATGCTGCAGAAGATCTAGTTTAAACTTTACATTTAATCTGCTTGATTTATGCACGTAGTAAAATATATTTAAATCACAGCAGCAAAATATTATTAACTGCCTAAAAGAAGTTTGCCCTATAAGACTCAATGCAGCCCCCCTCTACCCAACTGAAAGATGCTTCATCCTGATTTTCTCTTTTTCCCTTCTGTGACCATTTCAAAGGTGTTGAGACTACGTAGAGTCTATCATAGGTAGGGAGAGAAACCAGGATTTATAGATGGCTGGCTGTAGTGGTTTAGGAAATGAGGAATCCATTTCTGCAAGTGGAGAACACAGCACCCCACCCAAAACAGCACCCCTTACCTTGATTGCAAGGACAAGCATGGTACCCCTGCAGTCTCCTTCTGCACCCAGCTGCTGACTACAGTGTCAGTAGTATCCGGGACTTAGCCCATAGTGAGACTAAGATAATTCTATAGAAAACTGAAGAAGTGAGAGTTGAAATGAAATAATCCTAAAACTAAAGGAGTAAGACCAGAAAATGATGTAGAAAAAAAATCTCTCTCTCATAATGAAGGTCACCATCCGAAACTAAAAGCATTAATGTTAAAGATGTTTAGTAGGGCTGTCAAGCAATTAAAAAAAATAATTGCGATTAATCGCACTGTAAAACAATAATAGAATGCTATTTATATAAATATTTTTGGATGTTTTCTACATTTTCAAATATTTTTATTTCAGTTACAACACAGAATACAAAGTATACAGTGCTCACTTTATATTTATTTTTTATTAAAAATATTTGCACTGTAAAAAAACCAAAAGAAATAGTATTTTTCATCCACCTACTACAAGTACTGTAGTACAGTCTCTATTGTGAAAGTTGGACTTACAAATGTAGAATTATATACAAAAAATAACTGCTTTCAAAAATAAAACAATGTAAAACTTCAGAGCCTACAAGTACACTCAGTCCTACTTCAGCCAATCGTTCAGACAAACAAGTGTGGTTACAATTTGCAGGAGATAATGCTGCCTGCTTCTTGTTCACATTGTCATCTGAAAGTGAGAATAGGTGTTCGCGTGGCACTGTTGTAGCCGGCATAACAACATATTTATGTGCCAGATTCATATGTCCCTTCATGCTTCAACCACCATTCCAGAGGACATGCATCCATGCTGATAACAGGTTCTGCTCGATAATGATCCAAAGCAGAGCAGACCAACCCATGTTCATTTTCATTATCATGAGTCAGATGCTACCAGCAGAAGGTTGATTTTCTTTTTTGGTGGTTCGGGTTCTGTAGTTTCCACATCGGATCGTTGCTCTTTTAAGACTTCAGAAAGCATGCTGTACACCTCGTCCCTCTCAGATTTTGGACAGCATTTCAGATTCTTAAAACCTTTGGTCGAGTGCTGTGGTTATTTTTAGAAATCTCACATGGTACCTTCTTTGCATTTTGTCAAATCTGCTGTGTAAGTGTTCTTAAAACGAACGTGCTGGATCATGATCCGAGATTGCCATAACATGAAATATATGGCAGAGTGCAGGTAAAACAGAACAGGAGATATACAATTCTCCTCCTCCGAGTTCAGTCACAAATTTAATTAACACACAGTTTTTTTACGAGCATCATCAGCATTGAAACATGTCCTCTGGAATGGTGGCCGAAGCACGAAGGGGCATATGAACGTTTAGCATATCTAGCACGTAAATACCCTGCAGCGCTAACTACAAAAGTGCCATGTGAAAGCCTGTTTTCACTTTCAGGTGACATTATAAATAAGAAGCGGGCTGCGGTATCTCCTGTAAATGTAAACAAACTTGTTTGTCTTCACAATTAGCTGAACAAGAAGTAGGACTGAGTGGACTTGTAGGCTCTAAAGTTTTACATTGTTTTGTTTTTGAGTGCAGTTATGCAACAAAAAAACTACATTTGTAAGTTGCACTTTCACAATAAAGAGGTTGCACTATAGTACTTGTATGAGGTGAATTGAAAAATACTATTTCTTTTGTTTATCATTTTTACAGTGCAAATATTTGTAATAAAAATAATATAAAGTGAGCACTGTATACTTTGTATTCTGTGTTGTAATTGAAATCAATATATTTTAAAATGTAGAAAAACATCCAAATTATTTAACAAATTTCAATTGGTATTCTGTTGTTTAACAGTGCAATTACGGGAACAAATTATTTTGCCCCGGCAGTGTGCTCAATCAGTGGTTCTGTTATTTCCTCCTTTTTTTTCACAAGTTTAGTTATCTTCATTTTATTTCTTTTACTATTAGTGTATATGGTTAGACCCCCCCCCCATATTTAGCACAGAGGGGCATCCTCTGCCCATAGGGTCAGGCAGGCCCCAGTCTCCAAGCTTCAAATCCTCTGCCTCCTGCAGGAAGCCCAGGCCGATGAGCAACCCACACTGTAGCTGTCCAAAGTGTCTGGGGAAGGCTCACATGCAAGAGCATAGCCAGATCTGCTGCCAGTTCAAGCCTCATATGAAAAAAGACAGGGAGGCTAGGCTAAGGTCCATCCTGATGGAACCTGCACTCAGACTGGCATTGGAGCCAAGCCGGTCAGACTCTGCACCCAGTACCTCGGCATTGGTTCGGGGTGCTTCTCCGGCGGCATGGGTCTCTCAGCATCGTTCCCCTTCACTGGTGCCAAGGAAGAAACACAAGAAACAGTGGTCGAAGAGGGGATGCTCCCTAGAACTGAGTAAGGATAAGCCTGGCGAGTGCAGCAGACTGAGACCTGTGTTGGACCACTCCTCTATCCCTGCTCTGCAAACAGCACTTTTGACTCCACCCTTCTGGCAGGTGCTGTTGAGTCTGGTGCAGGACCACCCATCAACACCGGAGAGTCATCGTGGTGCCAAAGGAATAGTGGTGTCATCCACCCCGGAGGTGTTTGCAACAGCCAGGGGACCAGATGGCTCTCTTGGTATCACCCACTCTTGCGGGGTAAGTTCGAGCACTGGCAAGGTCGTCAAGCAGTAGGGAGCATGTTGCCCCAAGGTCCTATCCAGCATTGGGTCCACTGGTACTGACCAGAGGAAAACCGACCCTGCTGATGTCGGCGAAGTCTTCCCAGCCATAGCACCATTCCCCAGACCCTCGGCATTGGCTGACAGAGGTGAGGGGTACCGTCCCCGCAAGCTGACTCATTCTCAGAGTCGGAGGTGGAGTCGTGCACCCAACCAAGGGGCCAATACCAGTACCCGAATTATGTTCTATCAGATCCTGATGTGAGGCCCCCTCCAGGAGCCTGGCCTGATGAACAGCAGCCTATGCAGGTCCAGCGGCCTTTTTGGCATTCGTGGGGTTTCCCCTCAGTACAGGGACTGCTTTCCAGCTGTTCGTACTTGGCGGCGTCCAGGAGAAGGTCCCCTCTGCCACCCCACCTGACACAGACTCTGGTACCAAGCCCGGTATTCATACTTAGGACTTGGGGCTGCGTGACATGGTCGGTGCAGAAGAAGAGGAAGGCTCCTGCCAGTACAGGCTGCTGCCTCTTCTTCCCCAGATGAAGCTGTGTCGGGGCCGAGCGGCTCTGCACCACAGGACGACTTTAGAGCTCACCAGGAGCTATTGAAAAGGGCTGGAGGTGAAAGTGCTTAAAGAGTCCTCACACAGCATGATCAACATCTTGGTTGCGGCAGCCCTGTCAAAAGTGGCCCTACCCCTCAATGAGGCTGTTGTGGATCCAGTCACAAAGCTGTGGCAGATCCCATCCTCTCTGCTCCCCCACTTCAAAAAAGGCAGAGAAAAAGTACTTTGTTCCCACCGAGGGGTATGAATACCTATATTCCCATCCCCCTCCCGGGTCCCTTGTGGTTGCAGCAGCCAATGAAAGAGACAGGCAAGGGCTGCAAGCCGCCACCCACAAAGGACTCAGAAGCTTTACCTGTTTGGTAGAAAGATTTATTCTGCTTGTGGGTTACAGCTCTTCATCTCCAACCACCAGGCCTTGCGTTGGAGGTATGACTATAACATCTGAGACCAGTGTCAAAATTCAAGGACTTGCTGCCCCAGGAGTCCAAACAGGATTTCTCCGCTCTGGTTGAGGAAGGGAAAACTATAGCCAGGGCTTCCCTCCAAGCGGCCCCAGACGCAGTTGACACGGTTGCTAGAACAATGGCATCTGCGGTGGTCATGTGAAGATGCTCTTTGTTCCAATCCTCAAGACAACCACTGGAGGTTCAGCTGTCCATTCAAGACCTTCCATTTGAGGGAACCTCTCTCTTCTCCAAAATAATGGATACAAAACTCCCTGGCCTGAAAGATTCTAGGGCCACTCTCAGGTCCCACGGCCTTTCTGTCCCGGTATCTTCAAGGAAGCACTTCAGACTTCAACAGCCAGCCCGCTTCTTGGCTCTGCCACTTCACCAAGACCTATTTAAGAAACAGAACAGGTGTTATAGGTGCAGGCAACCTCTCCTTCCACCTCCACCTTGCTCCAGGTTCACACAAATACCCAGGAGTCCCCACTTTTGAAGAGGCGCTCAAGGGTGTTATATCAGTTCCCATACCAGATCCTGCCCCCCCTTTTGTTTTCAGACCAATTCTTCCACTTCAGCCTGGTGTGGTCCCTCATCACCTTGGACCGCTTGGTGCTGAGTATGGTGGAGAAAGGTTACACCCTTCAGTTTTCTTCCGCCCTACCCCCCCATCCCAGTCTCTCTTCAGGGGCTCTTTTTACAAACAACTTCTACTCCAGGAGATGCAAGCACTCCTTCGGGTAGGGTCTGTGGAGGATGCGCCTTAGAATTTGAGAGGAAAAGGGTTTTACTCCTGTTATTTCCTAGTCCCAAAGGGCGTCTCTGACCCATCCTAGACCTGTGTCGCCTCAACAGTTATTTCAAGAAGCTGAGGTTCTGAATGATCTCCCTGGCCTCCATTATTCCCTCCCTGGATCCAGGGGATTGGTACACCGCCCTCGACTTGAAAAGACGCCTGTTTCCACATGTCTTTTCTGGTGCCACAGGAGGCTCCTCAAATTCATCATAAATCGGGTCCACTACCATCCTCCCCTTCAAGCTTGGCTGGTCTCAGTGTACTCACTGAGCTGTTGCCACTTGGACTGAGTGCTTACAGTTCCCACCCCAGTCCTCGCTTCCCTCAACTCCTGGAGGAATCTCCAGTTGGTGAGGGCAGACATTCCCTTTGTCACTCCCCAGCTATCAGTATCCCTAATCTTGGTCGCATCTAATCTAGGTGCGGGGCTCACCTCAAGTACCTCAGGACTCAAGCCCTGTGGTCCCAGGAGGAGGTCTCCTTGCATATAAAGGTCAGAGAGCTCAGAATGGTCCGCCTAGCATGCCAGGTGTTTCTACCACAGATCACAGGCGAAGTAGTGCGACTACTCATGGACAACACAACAGCCATGTTTTACATCAACAGGCAGGGAGGAACACGCTTGTCCACCTTGTGCCCAGAGGCCTTTCACCTGTGGGACTTCTGAGGGAAGCACTTCATCCGCCTCAAAGCTTCTTACCTTCCGGGAGCCCAGAACGCTCTGGCAGATCACTTAAGCAGGTCTTTCTCTTCTCACCATAAGTGGTCCCTTTGCCTCAACACAGCAAGATCCATCTTTCAGAGATGGAAGTTTCCCCTTGTAGACCTGTTCATGTCAGCAATTTTGCTCACTATGTGGTTGCAGCCTAGGCTCGTTCACAGATGCCTTCCTACTCCCGTGGACAAAGCACCTGTTCTACTCATTTCCCTCATTCCTCTTGTACACAAGGTCCTACTGAAAGTAAGGCGAGACAAAGTAAGAGTTATTCTTATAGCCCCTGCATGGTCGTGTCAAAACTGATTCGGCAGGCTAGTGGATCTGACAGTAGCAGCCCCATTACCACTCCCACCCTTCAGGGACCTGATCTTGCAAGATCATGGCCGTCTGCCCCACCTGAACCTCAAGACCCACCACCTGACAGCGTAGAAGCTCCATGGTTGAATCCGGCGGAGCTAGCTTGTTCAGAACAAGTCCACTAGGTCTTGCTAGGTAGTAGGAAACCATCTGCTAAAGCGACTTACTTCACCACATGGAAGCGTTTCTCGGAGTGGTCATCCCAGTGAGGCCTCTCACCAACTCGATCACCCCTCCAGTTTGTGCTGGAGTACCTGCTCCATCTGAAACAATAGGGCCTAGCCATTTCATCGATCAAGGTGCATCTAGCAGCAATCTCAGGCTTCCACCCTCTGATGGACAGAAAGTTGGTCTTCTCCCACAAGGGATAAGAGAGACTTTACCCTCAAACTCGCAAACCCATTCCCTCGTGGGACCTAAACCTGGTCCTGTCAAGACTCACAATCCCTCCCATTGAGCCGCTAGCATTGTGCCCTCTTATGTATCTCCTGAAAGGTCACCTTCCTGGTAGTGATTACCTCGGCCAGGAGGGTCTCAGAAATCTGAGTCCTTGTGTCAGAATGCCTGTGTACTATGTTCTTTAAGGACCAGCTTCAAATATGCCCCCTCACAGCATTCCTCCCAAAGGTGGTCTCACAGTTTCATGGTAATCAGATTTTTTCCTGCCAGTTTTCTTCCAAAAACTGCACAAGAATTTGGAGGAGAAGCATCACACACAGGTGTGCCCTGGCCCTCTACATTGAGAGGAAGAAGCCATTCCATAAATCCACGCAGATCTTTGTGGCAGTAGCAGGCAGGATGACCTACCGGTTTCCTCTGAGAATTTCATCCTGGATCATTTTTTGCATTTGTAAGTGCTATGAGCAGGCCAGCATCCCACCTCCTGCCATCTTGACATCCCATTTGACGAGAGTTCAGGCTTCATCAGCAGTGTTTCTGGCCCGGGTCCCAGTCCAAGACATCTGCAGAGCAGCGACCTGGTCATCTACATACCTTCTCCTCCCACTGTGCCATCACCCTGCAGACTAGACATGATACCAAGTTTGATAGAGCAGTGTTGTGAGCCACATGTCTGTGAACTCTGACCCCACTTCCTTGGGTACTGCTTGAGATTCATTTAACATGGAATAAACAAGCACTCGAAGCAAGCAAGCAAGCACTCGAAGAAGAAGAAAAAACAGTTACTAACCTTTCCATAACTGTTTTTCTTCAATACGTGTAGCTCATGTCCATTCCACAACCCACCCTCTTGCCCCTCTGTCAGAGTTAGCTGGCAAAAAGGAACTGTGAGGATGTGGGGCTGGCCAGACTCCTTATACCGGTGCATGAGCGTGCAACCCCAGAGGGTGCTAGAACCAGCCTGACAGATACCACTGAGGGAAGAATCTCTGGCAACAGTGCATGCGATGCATGCACGCCTAACTTGGAATGGACATGAGCAACACATCTCAAAGAACAACAGTTACAGAAAAGTTAGTAACTGTTTTTACCCTATTCCTGTAGCTCTTGATTTTTAGTTAGATGGCAGCTATACTTCTGCTAGAAATATTTGTGATATATAATAACAACAGTGGATCTCAAAGCACTTTACAAAGGAGGTCAGTAACGTTTTATCTCCATTTTACAGATGGGAGAAGTGACTTACCCCAGGTCACCCAGCAGGTCAGCGGCAGAGTTGGGAATAGAACCCAAGTCTCCTGAGTCTCACAGTCCAGTGCTCAATCCACTAGCTCATAACGGCAAATATTTGACATGGCTGTAGTCTCAAAAGATTCTTATTAGGGGAGAAACGTGGATGGCTGTATAGAAGCTGCAGTGTTCCTGTGTGCTCCTTTGGAAGTCAGTAGTGTTTTTTTCCTCCTATGGAGCTGCTAGTTAAAACAAGCTGTAATTTGGCTGTAGATTTTTTGTAGATTTGGTTAATAAGGAGGAAAAATAGATGTGATATGCCATTAAGCTTCTCTTATCTTGTCTGTCAAGCGAGAAGTGCTGTTTTGAACTCTCTTCAGGGTGAAGTCAGCTCAAGGCAACTTGGGTATAACTGTCTAACCCAACTATATTTTAGCCCTGAAAGTTTGTGGGGTGATAACTGAGCCTGCCTGATAAGGTTAAGCTAATAGTGAAAGATGATATCACTGAAGACTTGTGGGTAATGTTTAAGAATGGTATAAGGTAGCACTGTCTGAGTTTTGTTACAGCCATTACAAGACACACAATATGGGGAGCGAATTAAAATCTAGTAAGTGAATACAGCACACATTCACCTCACTTTTGTCTCTTTCCTCTTTCCCCCAACAATTTTATTAGTTCTGAAATGAAAGACTGTAACTTTTCTATTGACAGCAAAAGAGGAAATATCAGAAAACAGAAGTACTAAACGATATTCTCAGGATTCTCCGCCCTACACTGCCCCTCTCTCTCCTAAACTCCCCAGACCTGACGCTCACCCATCTGAAGGTAACTTAAGTGTATTTGTTGCAGTTTGTGGGAGGGTTATTTGTGTTCAGAGTATTTCAAATAAAAGAGAAACAAGTACAATTAATTTTGTCTAGCCTTAGCCATCAGCTGTTGACAGAATGCATAGTCACAGTGGGGGAGGGGAGCGTATAAGTAATTATTGGTGAATGGGCACAAATATTGCACATTGGGAGAACTAAAGGGAGCTTTGGCCTCTAACACAACTAGCCCTTTTTTGGGAAAGGGTTTAAAGATTCACCGCAGACCGTTGATGAATGAAGCTGTCTGTTTAATGTGCAACAGCTTACTAAAAAGCCAGTAGGCTGCTACATCCCATTATAATGGGATAGAAAATAAGCTACTATAACAACTGTGTAAAATACACATACTCTCTGCACCGCTAGAGTATTGCACTCTCTGTTGGTAGCCTAACTTGAGTTCAGAAAAGGACAGTGAGGATGGCAGGAAATTTGCAAGGGTTGATTATGAGAGTCAATTAGAGATTTGTGACCTGACTTTTGAGAGGTTCTGAGCTCCTGCAGCTCCCACTAGCTTCAGTGAGATCTCTGCTCCTCTGCAGCTGGAGCCATTATACTATATTTAGAAAGCAAGAGGAGATGAGGATAAATGCTAGGCTTATTTAAGACAGATCAGTCATTCCTTTTCATCTAGTCTAATAACAGAAGCAGGGGACACAGAAATTGGTAGCAAAGTTAGAGTTGATTTAAAAAGGAGATACTATTTTATACATACAATAAATCTGTGGACTTAGAGGAGTCTGGGTATGTCCATGAATAAATATAACACATGGCTTAGTACCCTAAGCTGTACTAAAATACGGTTGCTCAAACTGGAGCAAACCAAAATGTATTATTCAAATATAGGCCAGTTAGCTGCAGTATCCAGTAAGGAATCTTGTGCACTCAAAATAGGCTTGATCACTTTCCTATCCCTATTCAATATATAGGTCTAATAACTACATAGTACAAGGAAGTTTTAAGAACCAGTAGTTCATTTATTATACAGTATGGTTTCCTGGATTTCCAAAAAAAAAATCTGTAGGGAAAATAAATGTTGCCATATTTACGGGTCAGAATTTGTGTTGTCTTCAAACATTTTGATAAGTTTTCAATAAGGTTTTTATGTGTTTGAAGAGGCAAAATATTCTCCAGCATTGTATGTCTCCCACTCAGCCTTTTAGGGCAGCGTCGTCTACTGAAAACTTGGAGGTAATTTCAGATCTCTCACTCATGGGCTGGTTAGCAAGAAAGACCAAGAATATCTGTTGGAAAGGATCTTCTTTTAGCAACACTTTTTCTTTCTAATCTGCTCAGGGATATTTCTGCTATCTGTTCTGCTAGATGACAGTTTCCTCTTTGCAGCCATGGAGGATAATGGAAAAAAGCAGCAACCTAAGTGGCTAACTAGTGTAGCCAAATACATCACTCTAATCCTGTATTAAGAAGAACCTTTGACTTTTGCTCCCAATTCCCAGAGGATCTAAAAGATGTTTCAAATTCTTGTGAAGGATCTTCAGGCTAAGACATAGGCCTCTGTTGTGCTCAACCATAAGGACTCTTTCCTTGTTTGTCAATAGCCTGCTCCAAACACCAAGGATTCGGAAGTAGAACTTCCAACAAGACTTAAGAAAACCTCATGTCTGTGGCTTCTCTCCATAGTTTATTTCAGATATTCAAAATATCAGTTAAAGTCTTCTTGGCCATTCTATCAAATACCAAAATTGACTAAGATCTCAGACCAAATGACTGCTGGTTAGACAAGGTCTCCTTAAAGTGGGGCCATTACAGCATCCCAGATTCACTGAAAAGTGACAGCCTGCTGGTTGAACAAGGGGATCTTGATTTAAAAAGGATTATTCTGAGCTGGTTATATCACCCTGGGATTGAGTGATCATGAGTTGATTCAGTTTAAATTAAATGGAGAAATAATCAAAGCCAGGTCATCAAATATGGCTTATTTCAAAAAGGCAGATTTGGAGAAATAAGGAAATTTAGTTAACAATATAAACTGTACTGGTGAGTTCAAGAATCTAAAAGTAGTGGAGGCTTGGAATTTCTTTAAACAAATATACAAAAACTGTACTCAGTTTGCATCCCAAGCAAGGGGAAAAATCTTGTACGGAAAGCCTCCAGACCAACTGGATGAGAAACCATCCCAAAAAGGTTATTAGGAATAAGCAGAGAGCCTGCAAGGAATGAAAAAGGGGATTGATTAGCATAGACAGCTATCTCTTGGAGGTTAAAAATGTAGGAATAAAGTGAAAATTGCTAGATCTAGCTTAATTAGCTCTTGCTCAGAAAATTAAAATAAATAACCAGAGGTTTTTTAGTTATATAAATTAGAAGTGAATAAGGATGGATGAGGTTAGGTTGCTATGGAGTGAGCATGGGGAAAAGATTAAAGATAATCTAGGAAGGGCAACAACAGCACCCAGTTGGGCAAAACAGTACCCCTGCATGGCTCTTCAGCCCCCTCGCTTCCCAGCTGTACCCAGACCTTTACTGCCTTCCAGCCTGCAGCAGGAATCCAGCTCAAAATAACACTTCTGTTTATCTGAATGCCCGGTTATACAAATGTTTTCAGGTGTCCCCACAGGCTATTACCAGTTTATGTTTTATATCCCTATAATCTCATGCTTCCGTGTATTAGATGGTCACCTGCAGGGGTCAGGAAGAGATTTTTTTTGCCCCAGTGTACTCTGGATTGTTTTGTCTCCTTCCTCAGAAGCATCAGAGGTGGCCATGGCTTGAGGTGGGACTCTGGATGGGGTGGGCTGGTGCGCTAGGATGGTACGGAGCATTCTTTCTCTCTCTCTCAGAGGTGCTGGGCTGGCTAACTCTTGCCCACATACTCAGAGTCTAACTGATTGCCATATTTGGGGTCAGGAATTAATTTCCCCCAGGTCAGACTGGCAATGATCTGGGGGCAAGGGGTTGCCTTCCTGTCAGCAAGCCGGGATCACCTGGGTATCTCTCTCTTAATCCATTCCTTGCCATTGCAGGGCCGTTGGTGCACCTCCTGCCTTTCCCTCTGGCACATAATAGTTTAGTTTCCTGTAGGCTGTAATACTTTGGACTAATTTTGGTTGTTGGGTTTAGTGTGCGGGTGCTGGGTGGTGTTGGTGGCCTGTGGTACATAGGACGTCAGACTAGATGATCTGGTGGCACTTCAGGCCTTAAATTCTGACTTCTGTGAACTTTCCTACCTTTCATATGTGAATCCAAGGCCTATTTCAGGAGATTTTCAAATCCCTAATATCTTGAAAAGAAAAAAAATCTTCTGTCTCAGAATTTCATGAAGATGTCTTAAAGAAGTCTTCGTCTCAGACACCACCATTATCTCCAAGGTCTCTGACTTCAGAGATAAGGCTGCATAATCTGGATAAGTAAAATATGAGTCTCGTGTAACATTATGCACCCTGACAATCTTTCTGCTTCCTTAGTGTGTCGAGTAAAAAAAAAAAAAAATTATTTTTTTCCTAACGGGGTCCTCTGCTTCCTTGCAATAAAATGGACCCTTTCTAAGGCACTAGAAATTGTATGCTGGTTAAACCAAAGGGTTCCAGACATTAATCCCTATTGCAGTGTATCCCCTCCAGTTAATTTATTCTAGAAACCAAAAATCCTGAGATTTATATCTGCAGTTGATTCTCAAACTCTTCTATTCAGCATTTATATATTCATTTATGATTCCTCCGTGTTTTTTTTTTACTTCCCATACTGAAATTTCCAGCAATGTTCTCATTTTCTAGCTTCTCCTGTTTTTTTCAAGTCCTCTGATTTTTTTTTTTTTTTTTTTTTTTTTTTTTTTTTTTTTAAATTATATGCAGGCCTCAGTAGCCAAGAGGAGGATGTTTTCACCTTTTGATATAGATGCATGTCGAGCAGACTTTTTAAGCTCTTGCACAGTAATAGTTTTCCTTCTAGGCCAGTTCTGGAAAGTCTAAGCTTTCAAGGCCTGAATCAGTTTTACTCGATGTTTGTCACAGAAAGGTGGTGTTCTAAGTAGAAGTAACCAAATACACAGCCCTTGAAACCCTTCTTTCTTCATTTTGCAATTGGGTTACGTCAGCAAGAAGGATTTATTAATTAATTGCTTAAACCATAGAGAGAATTTCTTATTTCTTATTTTCCTTCAGGATTATGTTAAAATAATCACTGCTAAAATAAACCAAGTGCTTCCAGATCTCAAGAATACCTCTAAGCCAAGTTTTGACAAAGAGAGCATCTGGCATATGGTAGACCTCTAAAGCCAAATGTGAAAACATCACAAGTTTTCAGAAAAACGGTTCTTTTACCATCTTTTTAATTCCAGATGTTTGTGTGAAGCAGGAAATAAATAAAAGCTACAATTGCTAGAAGAGTAAAGAGTATGCATTTTAGAAGCGTATTTCACAGCAGTTATCAGTCTTTCTCCAAATCCATCATTACTCCCTTTCTTTTTTCTTTCTCAGTGCTAGATTTGTCTAATGTGAGCAGAGAGAAATTTATTGCTAAAAAATAGAACAATTTCTTGCCAACTAATTTCTTTTTTCTCAAATAGCATATTGACCAATCTGGGCCATACTTTAATCAGACTATATTATTAGTCTTCAACAGTCAGTGATTTTTAAAAAAAAACTGAAACAGACCAAACACTCAAGCCCTATAGGCAGGTGGAAGGACTTTGTTATGTTGCTGTATAGCAACAACCGTTAGCTGACTCTGAAGCAGATGTCTACGCTCTGCATTCAGTCCTAGGAAGCATCGAAGTGGAGTTTGAGAATATATTTTAAAGACTAGAGATTAGCTGATAAACACTTCCTTTTTCAAATTTTATCAAAGGGTTGTTACCTATTTCTTAAGCCAGAATGTATTTAATTGGTTTCATTTATATTTTCATATCCAGAGAAGAGTTGCCTGCGTGTAAGTGAAGTACAGTGGTCAGTATTTCTTAATAATTAGCACATCAGTATCTGAAATACCAGGATTTTCCTCAATACAGGAAATAATTGTGGCAACGGTTTGCAATCTGTTGACTTCATAAAGAGGGCCACTGTATCTGAAGATAGTATGATCTATAGATACACAGTTGCACACTTGTTTCTAATTAGAAGTTGATGGTTCTCTGTATTGCTTAGACTAGGCAAATTAAATATTACACAGCGGGTTTATCTTTTATTCCTACTAAAAATCTCTTACAGGATAAACATAACACAGGCTTAATGGCTGCGCTTTAGAAAAAGTGTTTAAACTGTGGATATGCTTCCTTGGTGATTATATCTATGCCTATAACTGCAAATGTATTGATACTACCTTCAGATAATTCTTAGAGAATCAACTCTTCCCCTTTGTTAATAATATAGTTTTGTTTTATATAGAATGAAATGACAGTGAAATGAAGTATTGAAAATTTCATATGTTTTGTATGATCCAAAGTGACCTTCAAGCTCTCATCAAACTCTATAATAATCAGGTTTTTTAACAGCTGTAACTTTAAATGTATTTTAGGAACTTCCTACTGACTACTTTTACTTAAATAAGAGAAGGAGAATGGTGCTAGTTGTATTTGGTGCTTGCTTTATGGGGAGCTTGTTGACAGGCTTAAAAGTTGTAGTTAGTGTTAAAAATAAGTAGCATAGAATTAAATAACAAGGTTACAAAAATCTAACATGTTGAATAGATCGGTATTTGTGTTACTCATATTATGTAGCAGAGACACTGCCAACTGAAGAACATGGCACTGCCAAAGAACACCGATTTTCTGAGGACTCTATGGATTCTGCTCTCAATTCAGTAAATCCTGCAAGCCCAACCTGCCGAAATTCCACTGAATATCGTACCTCAGGGAATGCAGCATATTATAGAAATTCCCTTCAGCCAGTGACTGCTGCTTCAAACTCAGCCCCAGTCCTACACAGGCTGTCATCAAGCTCTGCTGGGAACAGCAGTTACTATGAAGTCAATAGGAATCGAATGCAGAGGAGGATTGAAGGTATGGCATACACTTAACCTTTTAAAATGTGTGCATTGCTAACTACTTTTTAGCAGTATGCAAAGTCAGTGGGTTATGAATTATGAAGCAAAGTGCTTTGACATCCAAGACTTCACATAAGAAGTCAGACTTAGGCAAACATGTCAGACCATCTAACGTGATTTCAAAATACAGAATTTAAGCTTTTAACTCTAATACTGTACAAGGCAGAGAAATCATGCATACGATTTTTTACTCTGCTAGTTATCAAAGACTCTGCAGCCTGCCTGGCTGGGCAGTGCTGGTTACAGCTCATTCTCCAGCTTCTCAAGTACTGCTGCCAAGTTGGCCAAAGGATCACTGAAATTTGCAGTGAGGGGTTCCCTTCCCTTCCTGCACAGCATTCCCAGCTGTTGGTGTCTTGGGAGCTAGGAACCAAATGTCTCAAACTTCTCCCTCCCTGATGGTACATAGTGCTAACACTTATACCGTTGTGTGTATCTGCAGTTGTAGAAGTCATCTGAACACAGATTCATGCTGTGACCCAAATAGAACATCTCGGTGACTCTTTAGAAGGAAAATCAAATATTTTTCATTTTAATAAATTGTAAAAGAATTTGAGTGATCTTAGCCAGGTTGATACACTGGTAGAAGAGAGAGGACTGCTACTAATACGGGACACTAACAATGTCTTATTTTTCCTTTCGTTTGAGTCTGCAAGGATGTGTTTTTACTACATTGACACTTATGACATTTCTCCCTTTGCCAATGTTTTACATTTAAGCTGCAAGTTCTACAACAGGTCCTGATCTCAGTGCACTAAAAAGGGAACCCTCACGAGTACCAAATAAGGATCCTTCTACCTGGTCAATAGATGAAGTAATGCAATTTGTGAAAGAAGCTGATCCTCAGGCATTAGCACCCCATGCAGAACTCTTCAGGAGACACGTATGATATTTTCTGTTTCTATTCTGCTAGACTTGAGCACGTTACTAATCTGTGGAGGAAGTTTTTGAGAGTTTCCCTGCTATTATTGAATTTGAAGCGAAAGGTGGTGCATCAGCAATCAGATCACTCTGTTGGCAGCCTACCTTCTGGGGAAGCAAAATGTGCTCGCAGATTTCCTCAGCAGACATTTTACAGTCGACCAGGAGTGGGAACTCCACAACTCAGTAATGTGTAATCTTGGCCTTCTGGCCTGGGCAGTTCTGTTTTCCCAATCTCCTATGCATGTTATCCCACCTTCCCTGAGCTCTTGACCCAGTAGAACGGCAGGATCAAGCACCCTGATCTGTGTCTGCTCGACCTCAGGGCATGATATTTGGATGGGCGTCATCATTAGAATGTTTATGCTCCACAGCTATACAAGACATCCTCTCCAATAGTAAAAAGGACTCTACTAGAAAATGTTACCTAGCTAAATGGAAGCACTTCTCTTCTTGGGCACAACAAAGAGTGTTCTCCCAAAGACTATGGCTATTCCTCTCATCTTGGACTCTATCCTATCTTTGAAGACATAAGGTTTGTCCATTAGCGCCTTGCTTGGCCACTTACCAGCACATCCCATGCACCTTCTCAGGGCTATTTGGTTTTCAAAGATCCACTGACCAATAGATTCTGGAAACGCCAAGCTTACAGCCCCAGTGGGACCTGAACCTTGTTTTCTCAGTACTCACAAGGCCTTACTTGAGCCTTTAACGACTTGCTCCATGTCACTCTGTTGCATGAAGGTCGTTTTTCTTGTAGCCATCACCTCAGCAAGAGGGTTGGCAAATTTGGAGGGATGATGGCAGAGCCTCCATACAACGTATTCCATATGGATATGCTTTCTTTACATCTACCCCCCCCCCCAAATTCACCCCTAAGGTAGTTTTAGAAATTCACCTTAACCAGTCCATTCACTTACCTGTGTTCTTTCCAAAACCTCTTCTTCAGAGGAACGAAGACTCCACTTCCTCAATGTTCGGAGGCCTTGGCTTTCTGCCTACAGAGAACAAAACCACACAGGAAATCCCTGAGGCTGTCTGTCACTATAGCAGAGTGGTCCCCAAATGTTTTACCTTCTGTCCGCGGCTCTGGGAGCAGGGGGCGTGGACAGGGGTAAGGGGGCGAGGCCGGCGGTGGGGGCGGGGCTGGGAGCAGAGACTCGGCCAGGGGCCAAGGCCAGCAGCCAGGGTGTGGGGCCAGGGCCAGGAGCAGGGCTGGGTTGTGCTCCTTCCCCACCCCCCATCAGGGCTGACCCAGGCCTCAGCTGTGTCCCCCTGAATGTTCCTCCATGCCCCTATAGGGGGGTGCGCTCCACCGTTTGGGGACCTCTGCTATAGCAGAAAGAGTCAGAGGGCACACCATCTCCACCCAGAGACTCTCCAAATGGGTCTCTGGCTGCATTCTACTCCATCCGTTATAAAATCTCCACCCACGCCCCACCCTCTTCCCCCAATGGAGTAAGAGCTCATTGCGCCAGAACACAATCAACAACTATGGCATCTCTTCAGGTGGCAGCCCTCTTGGACACCTGTAAAGCAGCCACATGGAGCTCCATTCACACATCTGCAAGACATTATTCCCTGGTGCAGGACACTTCTGTTGATGCCTCCTTTGGGATGGCAGTACTCCGCTCAGCCCTGCTATCTACACCCTTGCACCCTCCTCCTTCTTAGGTACTGCTTGTCAGTCACCCATAGTGGAATACAATAAGGGCCATCACTTGAAGAAGAGGGGGTTATTTACCTGCAACTGGAAAATCTTCGAGATTTAAGGTCCCTGTCTGTATTCCACTTCTTGCCCTCCTGCCCCTCTGCTTTGAATCTTATCTGATTCGTGGTAATTGAGAAGGAACTGGAGAGGCGGTGAGTCTGCCTCATCTCAGTTGGAGATGAGCCGGGGCCCATGCACAGACCCAGGGACGCTACTTTCAAATTCTCCAGCTCCAAGAGCATGGTGCGCGTGTGTAATAGTGGAATACAGATAGGGACCATACACCTTGAAGAACCTCCCAATAACCTCCTCTTTCAGAGGGATCTTCATTCATGACTTTGGACAACTGTGGGCCACTTAGACACCACATATGCTTCCTCCCCAGGATAGAATTTTTCTGATATCCCAAGATAGCTGCTCCTTAATATTAACAGTCAAGTGCAAAGCTTCGTTGCATTTAGACAACACAGTTTTATTAGGAGAGAGAAGAAAGGTTAAAAACAATAATGAAAAGCATTTACTTGGTCTAATCTAGCCAAGACTGTGCAAATCTTCACTAGAACTAGCTAGATAATATATTTAGGAGGGTCAAAAATTAGTAGCTCTAACTGTGCATGTCCTGTATACTCCTTTCATTCACCTGTTTTCCTTTCACTGTGTGGTTACGTGATGGGCTTCCTAACAGAGAACTGCTGTCATCTCAGAATGGCAGTGTCCCCACCAAGGAGTGTCTGGCTTTTTTTAATTGTGAACCCAACGAGCCAGAGTCTCTACTGCCTTGTGTATTCCTTTACACTTGGGCAAAATTTAAAATTTCGTGTAAAATTTCTCATTCACTCTGCACCAGTTCATAATAAAAATTCTTTTAAGTTTGGAGTAAGCTAGGTCCAAAGGAAACTTCAAGATACTGAAATATAGATAGATTGATATAGATCGATAGATGTAAAAAACGCAAACCACCTCCCCTTCTTGGTTTTTCTGGACATTTTTGGAATAGGGACCAAATTTCATAGTATTTTTCAGCCTATTCTGTTTTAAAAAAAGAGTGGTTTCATTATGCTATTTCAGGGAAATATTCGCTGAATTGCCAATACTTTTTTTAATAACTTAGGCCTGTCCAACTGCAACAGCTTCTTTTCAAGGCAGAGAAAATCTGTTCAATTGTCCTTGCTTTTGATCCTAACATTCCATCTGGTTTAGGCTAGACACAGATCTGTCTTGTGTCACAGATCTAGATGATGTGTAACTCCCTTCACGTGTGTGTGTGTGTGTGTATATGCATGCATGCATGCCAGAGTCTCCCTATGGCTGTTTTCAAGGTTCAGTGCAAGGCCTCAGTGTTTGGGTCATTTCATCTTTGACTAGAGAGGCCTCCCTTCTTTAGCAGCTCTTCCTTTCTGGATTTTTCTCTTGGCCGAGTTACCTTTATTTTGGTTACAGTATCTGGTTTTGTCCAATGCCTTTTATTATTGACTTGTGTATTATCTCAAATATCTACCAAAAAGTGCCTTAGAAAACACTTAAATGTCTAAATAAAAATCAGTTTGGTTTTATTAGCCATCAGAGGTATTAAATTATAGTAAATTACTGTTTTATATACTCTACATTAAGTTTTACTATGGTATAAACTAATACAATGTACTTTTTGATTTTACCATGTAACCTGTTAAAGCCGTTGTATGTTGTATTTATTCCTTCTGTAGGAAATTGATGGAAAGGCACTACTGTTACTAAGGAGCGATATGATAATGAAATATATGGGACTGAAGCTGGGGCCAGCATTAAAGCTATGCTACCATATTGAGAGACTTAAACAAGGAAAGTACTAGCCAGTGGAGACAATGTAATGTACGTATTCATATCAGACTTAACTCTCAGGTTCACAGGCATGTTCTTTATTTAAGAATATTTTGTCATCATAAACAGTCTTCAGTTTGCAAAAGTTTCCTCTCAAAATGTGATAAAATATTTACTACCAAGTGAAAAGGACTGTTACATTCTGGTATTCTAACAACTGTTTTAGAAACGTCACACAGAAAGCCAATTGGTGTTGTGTGTTTTTTAAAAAGCAATGCTTTCATGAGTACTAACTTCACACAGAGTGCCGAGAAATCCATTCTCTGCTACAGACTTCAGCTGACACATTCACATTCAGAACCAAAACAGCTTAATCCCAAAGGAAAAAATCTGCATCAGGTGTTCACTTTTACAGGGGTGGCTGTAAAACTTTACATTGTAAGAAAATTTTAAAGAAGCAGCAGTAGACTTCATCTCTTTAGTGAATACTCTTTGTCTGGTGCTCCAGAAAAGTAATATTCATCTGAATTATGCTATCCAGATTTCCATAAAGGGAATAGCCATATGAATTGTTTGATCTGTGTGTTTTTAATACAAATATAAGCTTTTATAAAGTGTGGTTATCAGTTCTCTGGTGAATTATGAGAACAAATGTACAGTATGTTGTCAATTTATGCAGGCAATATTTCTGTTTCATGGAGGGGGCATTTTCTTGGCCATTTTAAACAGCCAACTGTTCTGGGGTGAATGGACTTCCAGATTTCTGTGGAACAGAAGACCCACATTTTAAACATTCCGTCCTTTTGCTGAACTTGGCATGGATATTTGTATTCATGCTTATGTGTATATATATGTGTGTGCGAGTGTGGTACATACATATATACTGTACATATGTATTCAGTTTTTTAAAAATGTGTTTAAAATATACTTTGCACTGTGACAGAGATAATGAGAAACTGTACAATTCAATTTTTTTACCAGTAAATTTTTTGTGTACTTCTGTATTCATTAGCACTTGTCCACTTTGCTTTCCATTCCTGGAGGGTAAGGAACAATCAATGGATGGGTGGATTCAAACAGGAGAGTGCCCTGTACTATGCAAAACTCCCGGTTACTTATTACTTAGCTCTGAGCCGTTTATTCTGGTATGGTTTCTGGAAATATGCATTTTGGTTCTGATGTTTCTTGTTTTTTGACTTCTTTAAATTAAATATTTCACTTGTCATGAAGAAGTGGTTCTCATACTAATACTCTTGTTTTGCATAAAACTTGGTGCTGTTTTTATAAGCTACAGAAATGAGTGTTGATAATAAAAAGCTTGCTATCACTGCCAATAAAATATACATCAGGGACAAGAATGTACATTTTCTGTGTAGGAAATCGAATGTATTGTATGTAATAGTGCAAGTGAGAATAAAGAACTATTTACTAGGGAAGATATAGTCCTAAAAGGATAGGTTTTATTATATTTCTTATTGTCTTTTTATATATGAAAGCTTCTAGTAAAAAATGTGTATTTTTACAAATTTCTTGTTTGAAAATGCCTTGCTTATTGCTAGCTTAATATTCCTCAGGTTTTAGCAGAAATACTGCAAAATCATATTTTGTAGTTCTCAGCTTTCCAAGTAGTCATTTAAAGAACTACAGCACAATTTTAATTTAGAAGTTCATTTGTCTTTGAGGATTGTTTTGCTCTGCTATCACAAAACATTTAACACTAAGGGTTATGTGGTTTGGGTTACTTTACATATCCTTTGTGCACATGTGTGTTTAGATGGACAGTACACACATGCCTGCTTTATATCTAGAAAAGGGCAAAACAATGATGGAGAAATATCTAGTATATTTGTTATATATTGCTTATGCCACACTTCATCAATATATTAAGCATTATGCTGAATTTTTAACATGAATGAGTAATAACACTCTCTCATAAAATTGCATTGGAAGTAATTTGGTCTAAAACTATATTATTGCATTGTCCAAATAGTTGGTATAAATTAAGATGTTTATGTTGTCTGTTTTCTACAACATCCATATAGAACAATGAGGTTTTAGCCTCTTTTTCATACACTCCATGGCTGTGGTATAAATATTTGTACAAAGTTTGTGTGCCCATACATGCACATGAAATGCTAGAATGTCATAGTACTAGAGTTTTTTACATTGTATTATAGCATGAGATCCAAGCAGTGTAACAGAATATATTTTTAATTGTTTATTTTCAACTGGATGTTCTTATCTAAAATAATTAAAAAAAATTTGTTCAGTGTTGTAATTGTCCATTTTGTTTGACATTGTATATGTACTCCTACTTCAACTAACATTTGTGCAGACATCATAGTTTGCTATATTATCCAGCATTTTGCAGAACTTGGCAGTTCATGTAAACTTCTGATGTAAAGTTTTTTTTTTTTATTACAGGAATATAACCTTGCAACATCTGCTTATCAAAAGCAATTAATATATGAACTTAGATGGATCTGTGTTTTTGAAATATTTGTGACACTCTATAGCTGTAGTGTATACAGTATCTCGCTGCTCGTATGATTCACAAAATTTCCACACAAATATCCATTAATTTGAAAAGGACAGGAGACCTCTACGAACCTCTTGTATGATCAGTCACTATTTTTTTTTCTTTCCAAAATCTTGAATGGTGAGATGTGTAGAGTAGACTGTTTTCCTTTCAGTTTAATGGCTACCTTGATAAAATGTGGTTCATAACTGGTACACCAAGTGCATTTTATAAGAATCCTTTGGATTTATACTTGTTTCATGTTATTTATAAATATATACCAGAATCTGGGTCATGCTTTAAAATGCAGTTAAAAAACATACAGACAGACTGCATACATAAATTAAACCAGATTCTACCCTTTGAGTTTCAAGTGACTGAACATGGATTTGGTTGTGGCTGTGGTTTCCACAGGGATCTATTAAATTCAAAAGGGTTGCATTTGGTATGTATTCTGGTGGGGCTCAGTTTGATCACCACTGCTCCCAAGGGCTTCTATTTAAATTGTGGGTGTTCATCACTTCTGAATCTGGCTCATTGTTCTTCCAGTACACACTGCCCAATACTTGTGTCCTGTGTCTAAGCAAAGACCGAAGTATTTAAGTCAAATGTTTTAATATCAACTAACATAGACCTCAATTACAAATTAATGTACTTCAGATTTCATTACTGTTACACAGTAATGCTGTTACACAGAAGTCTATTGTTCTGATGCCAGCACTGAACAATCAGCTTGCAATTTAGAAGTAACTTAATCAAGCGAATAGTAACTTCAAAGCAAAACATGGAGAGGAAAACTGCAGAAGTTGGGATCCAGTTAAAATAATCAAGAGGTGGTTTGAATTCAGTCTCTCAAAATATATTGATTACATGCAAAAAGGTAGCGTATACATGAAATGTGTTCTCTGCTGCTAGCATGGTTTTGCAGCTGATTGTTTCTATACTTTCTTTTCTAGTTCCTCTTGCTGTTATAAGGCAGCAATATAAGTTTTATATAGGACTAGGTAAAAATTTATTTAACCTAAAATTAAAAATTAACCCCTTGACATTAAGTTTAGGGATTGATTTTTATTTATTTATTTTTTTACAATAGTGTCTCTAACTAGTCTTGTAACTCTCATAGCAGAATAGTGATGTGGTGTAACAGAAACTAAGGAAAAACAACAAGGAGTCTAGTGGTACGTTAAAGACTCCTTGTTGTTTTTGTGGATACAGACTAACACGGCTACCCCCTGATACTAGAAACTAAGGAGTTATCTAAGACAAGGCTCATCAATTGTGATTGACCTGGTTACAACTAGAAAAGGAGTACTTGTGGCACCTTAGAGACTAACCAATTTATTTGAGCATAAGCTGTCCTAGAGTAGGTGTAGTAGGTCTAACAAAGAAAATAACAGAACGCCACTAGCCGTCACCTTCAGCCCCCAGCTAAAACCCCTCCAACGCATTATTAAGGATCTACAACCTATCCTGAAGGATGACCCAACACTCTCACAAATCTTGGGAGACAGGCCAGTCCTTGCCTACAGACAGCCCCCCAACCTGAAGCAAATACTCACCAGCAACCACATACCACACAGCAGAACCACTATCCCAGGAACCTATCCTTGCAACAAAGCCCGTTGCCAACTGTGCCCACATATCTATTTAAGGGACACCATCACAGGGCCTAATAACATCAGCCACATTATCAGAGGCTCGTTCACCTGCACATCCACCAATGTGATATGTGGCATCATGTGCCAGCAATGCCCCTCTGCCATGTACATTGGTCAAACTGGACAGTCTCTACGTAAAAGAATAAATGGACACAAATCAGATGTCAAGAATTATAACATTCATAAACCAGTCGGAGAACAATCTCTCTGGTCACGCGATTACAGACATGAAAGTTGCTATATTAGAACAAAAAAACTTCAAATCCAGACTCCAGCGAGAAACTGTTGAATTGGAATTCATTTGTAAATTTGATACAATTAACTTAGGCTTGAATAGAGACTGGGAGTGGCTAAGTCATTATGCAAGGTAACCTATTTCCCCTTGTTCCCCCCCCCCCCCCGATGTTCTTGTAAAACCCTGGATTTGTGCTGGAAATGGCCCACCTTGATTATCATACACATTGTAAGGAGAGTGGTCACTTTAGATAAGCTATTACCAGCAGGAGAGTGGGTTTGTGTGGGGGGTGGGGGGGGTGAGAAAACCTGGATTTGTGCTGGAAATGGCCCAACTTGATTATCATACACATTGTAAGGAGAGTGATCACTTTAGATAAGCTATTACCAGCAGGAGAGTGGGGTGGGAGGAGGTATTTTTTCATGCTTTGTGTGTATATAAAAAGATCTTCTACACTTTCCACAGTATGCATCCAATGAAGTGAGCTGTAGCTCACGAAAGCTTATGCTCAAATACATTTGGTTAGTCTCTAAGGTGCCACAAGTCCTCCTTTTCTTTTTTGCGAATACAGACTAACACGGCTGTTACTCTGAAACCTGGTTACAACTGCAACACATTCATTACAAATAGCTGTAAACTATTACAGTACTTTGCTGGAATAGACCAAAACTAGCAGCACATTCTATAAACTCTGATTTGGATGAATACTGGGGGGAGGAGGGTTGTTTTTAATAAGGGCACTTCATTATTTACTCATGGGAGAAGGAGATATTTGCTCAGGAATATCTCACCTTGAATGCTCGTGGCATTAAAAAACACTGCTCCCCCCCCCCCCCCCCAATTATTTATAAACAAAAGCTCCCTGGAAGCCATGCTAATCTTGCTGGAGCTGAGATTGGTGCATGGGACGTTCAAAATTCATGCTTGAAGGCTCCTTAATGTGATACCTAATCTTACACAGGATTACTGGAATTATTTTATCTGTGTTATTCCTGCAAAGGTATGATGGAGGCTTGAGTAAGAACCTAAGGATTTTGGCCCATTTGGCAGGGGATTATTTGTGTGTTCTTTCTTTTGGGGGTGGAATGACTTGGTTGAATGTATTAAGCAGGGGTTCTTAAATGGTTTCATAGGGTGGATTGCATCCGAATAGTTTTTCTCTTTCGCATAGCCCACCTAACTCTCTTTACATAATCAAATAACATCCCTGTGCTAACTACGGACACTTTGTACATGGAGAAGTAATTTAAGGAAAGCATTCAATGTAGTTTTAACTAGGGCTGCCAAGTGATTTAAAAAAATTAATCGCGATTAATCACACTGTTAAACAGTAATAGAATACCATTTCTTTAAATATTTTTGGATGTTTTCTACATTTTCAAATATATTGATTTCAATTACAGCACAGAATACAAAGTGTACAGTGCTCACTTTATATTTATTTTTATTATAAATATTTGCATTGTAAAAAACAAAAGAAATAGTATTTTTCAATTCACCTAATACAAGTACAGTAGTGCAATCTCTTTATCATGAAAGTTGAACTTACAAATGTAGAATTATGTAAAAAAAACAAACCCTGCATTCAAAAATTAAACAATGTAAAATTTTAGAGGCTGCAAGTCCACTCAGTCCTACTTCTTGTTCAGCCAATCACTCTCCGAGAGTGGGTTTGTGGGGGGGGGGAGAAAACCTGGATTTGTGCTGGAAATGGCCCAACTTGATTATCATACACATTGTAAGGAGAGTGATCACTTTAGATAAGCTATTACCAGCAGGAGAGTGGGGTGGGGGGAGGTATTTTTTCATGCTTTGGGTGTATAAAAAGATCTTCTACACTTTCCACAGTATGCATCGGATGAAGTGAGCTGCAGCTCACGAAAGCTTATGCTCAAATAAATTGGTTAGTCTCTAAGGTGCCACAAGTACTCCTTTTCTTTTTGCGATTAATTGACAGCCTTAGTTTTAACTTCTTATTTGTATTACTGTAACATTTAGGGGCCCTCGATCCAGACCAGGACCTTGTGCTACACACTGTACAAACACAGAACAAAAAGATGGGCCCTTCCCCAAGGGGCTTCCACTTGAAGTGGAAGTCAGGAGACCAATAGGTGAACATAGACAGGTGAATACAAGTAAATAACGAGACAGTGCTGTGACCTGACTACTGCCTACCATGCTGACCAACAGCCTAAACTTTATTAAGGTTTTTTAGGCTTCATGGCAGAGAACAGTTTTGAGGAGGGATTTGACAGTAGCTTTGTGGGTGTTTTGTGGGGGTACTACAACTTAACTGCCAGAAACAAAGAGCAGAGACAGCACCATGTGTCATCTTCCTCCTACCCCCAAACCCCCCCCCCCCCCAGCTCTCTTGGGGCATCCAGCAAGTGCTTCATGGCCCATAGTCTAGGAGCCACTATTATTCTTTGCTTCTGAATTTGCACGGGCTTGCCTTATACTATTGCAAACTCACCTCAAATCTGCTTGGTTGTCATGTCCACATCCTATCTAAAATATTTTTAGGAAACTTATAAAAGGACAACTGTACTAAGAAATGGGAATGCTAGAATCAGTATCTTATTTTTCTAAGGCCACTGGAGAAAGTAATTGTTAAACATGATGCTGGCAACCAACTGGAAAGGTAATGGTATTGGGAAAAAGTAAAAACACTCTTCAGAATAAATCACTGGATCTTTGCATTCCATGAAAGCCTTAAGTATGCAAAGAATTGCTTGGCTTGTAACCATGCATATGATAAACTACCGTATCTGGAAGGACTCTCTGTACATCTGTTCATGTCTAAATAAATGTTAGGTTCTGTCTGTCCATTTTCATTAATCTGGCAAGGGATTAAAGTTCATTATATTAAAAAGACAAAGGTTGATGTTGTGGAAGAGGTATTTTATTTTTCATTTTCTCTGTAAGCCTGATTGTCCTACCACCTATGTAGTTTTAGAATAAAATACTGCAGCACAGCCATAACTGCAGCATAGGTGGACCTGTCCTAATAAACTAAACCAGGTATCAACATTTTGACTGTGTTTAAAGTATTAAACAATAACGAAGATATAGGCTCGTCCTGCTCACTGCTGAAAAAACAAAGTTAAAAAAGTTCAAAGACTCCTTAAGATAAATGTCCAAGGTCATCCCTTCCAGTTTTCATAGTTCTTAGTGAAGGGAACATACCATATATACTTGATCATAAGCAGGGGTCGGCAAACTTTGGCTCCCGGGCCATCAGGATAAACCTCTGGCGGGCTGAGACAGTTTATTTACCTCAAGTGTCCACAGGCAAGGAGGTAAACCTAAGTAAATAAAGTATCCCAGCCTGCCAGCAGCTTACCCTGATGGGTCTGGACAGCAACTGGTGGGGAAATTTTATGAGGGGAGAAGGAGAGGGTCAGGGGAGTAACCCCTGTGACCACCCCCCAACACATGACCCCACCCTAGCCCAGGACCTCCACACTCTCCCCATCCCATTCCTTCCCAGCTTAGCTGGGGCAGGCCAGGGGAGGATGTCTCTGGCCCGGCCGGAGCTGCTCCAGCAGGCTGGGCGGTGCAGCCACAGCCTGCTCCAGTGGGCGGGGAGAGATTCTGGCCCCCTCTTCCCTTCAGGCTCTGCTGTCTCTCCTTGCCCACTCTTTTCGGGGAGGGGCTGTGTCCCACCTCTTCCTCTCTCTATACTTTTTTACTAAAAAAGTTCAGCTTATGAATGAGTATATACGGTAATTTAGCTGGTGAATGAAAAATAACCATTTGAACTGCTCAAGGGCTATGCAGCGTTAAGGACACTAGGATTTTCAATGAATACCTGCTGTGGAATAGTCTCCTATTCTCCAACAGACTTGAGTGTAGTCTTCCAACCCTGTAAAGCAGGCTTTCACACAGTCTAGCACATCTGGTTCCTTCACTGTAGGTGTTTCTGTTGTAATAAGGATCATGCAGTGATCTTTAGTCTGATACTTTAGTCTAATCTTTATAGCATTGGTCAAATTACTTAATTGTTCACCAACCTCAGATAACCCATCTGTAAAATGGACACAAAATATGTATCATATTTTAGGAGGCTTAAAGATGCTCACAGAAAGGAGACTTCCCCAGAGTCCTGACTGGCTTCATGGGGAGCAGTTCCAGAGCATCACCCAGGGACTCCATGACAGAGGGAACTGGGGTTATTTAGTCTGCAGAAGAGAAGAGTGAGGGGGGATTTGATAGCTGCTTTCAACTACCTGAAGGGGGTTCCAAAGAGGATGGAGCTTGGCTGTTCTCAGTGGTGGCAGAAGACAGAATAAGCAGCAGTGGTCTCAAGTTGCAGTGGGGGAGGTCTAGGTTGGATATTAGGAAAAACTATTTCACTAGGAGGGTGGTGAAGCACTGGAATGTGTTACCTAGGGAGGTGGTGGAATCTCCTTCCTTAGATATTTTTAAGGTCAGGCTTGACAAAGCCCTGGGATGATTGGGTTGGTCCTGCTTTGAGCAGGGGGTTGGACTAGATGACCTCCTGAGGTCCTTTCCAACCCTGATATTCTATGATTCTCCAATTTTAAAAAGTAGAAAAAAATCATTTAAAGATAATCAAATAATGAGTTTTCCCCAGGAAGTGTAGGTGGCCATTATGGTGCTTATAAGTGAAGAAAATCCTAAAAATACTTCAGATATTCCATCACACCCATTAATGATTTTTCCATCTTACCACCCATAGATTCCAATTGCCAGTATTAGCTGGATCATCCATACAGGTGCCAGTAGATTTATTATGTTGAACTATAATTGTCCCAGCTCTTTCTGAAGTACATTTGTAAACTCCAGGATCCTACTAGTCTGCAACTCCACAACTGTACTAGATAAGGAATCCTGCACTGAGTCAAAGTTTATGCAAAAGTTTGTCCTTTGAGCTGGCACATGGTAGGTTTTACTTCAAATAGAGTAGCTCCTGATACTGCCGTCTCAGTGCTTGTATGGAAGGCTGTGTACTGCCACCATCTGGTCAAAAGCTGGCATGAAGCTTTTCATCCCTGCATGTAAATGCATTTCTCTGCCTCCTACCTCAATATTTTCAGACACGTATGGGGGAGGGGAAATTGCAGCACAAAGAGGGAAGAAATAGCTCATCCTTTGAGCTGAAAAGAAAAAAAAATGGTATAGCTGAAAGCCTGCACATACCCACGTCTACTAATTTTTTATTTTCTAGCTACAATGGCAGAAAAAATGCACATGATCTTTGTGACAACTGGTCCCAAGAAGTACCTATGTTTGCTGTCTCAGAAGTGAGGTCAAGGACTGACTAAACACTGCCCTACCCTTTCAGCTCTAGATGCTCAGGCATGTGGGCAAGGCACTGGAGGAAGCGTGCACTAATGCGACTCCTGCTGGGCCAGTCTAAACAGGAGTTGTTTTCAAATAAGCATTCAAAAATGCAAAGCCAAAATTTTCTAACTGTCAGGTGCCCAAAGTTAGGGTATGTCTACACTATGAAATTCGGTCAATTCTATAGATATCAATTTTTAGAAATCAATTTTATACAGTCGATTGTGTATATCCCCACTAAACGCATTAAGTCGGTGCAGTGCGTCCTCAATACCATGGCTAGCATCGACTCATGGAGCGTTGCACTGTGGGTAGCTATCCCACAGTTCCCGCAATCTCCGCCGCCCATTGGCGTGCTGGGTTAAGCTCCAATGCCTGATGGGGCAAAAACATTGTCACAGGTGGTTTTGAATACATGTCATCAATCTCTCCTTCCTCCCTCCCTCCGTGAAAGCAACCGCAGACAATCATTTCACAGCTTTTTTCCTGGGTTATCCGTGCAGACACCATACCACGGAAAGCATGGAGCCCGCTCAGCTCACCACTGCTGTTGCGAGCATTGTAAACACCTCCCACATTATACTGCAGTATGTGCAGAACCTGGCTAAGAGACGGCAGCACAAGGAGGATTTTGATGAGGACATGAACACAGACATTCCTGAAAGCAAGGGATGTGGCAATTGGGACATCATGGTGGCAGTGGGGGCTGGTTGATACAGTGGTTGATACAGTGGAATGCTGATTCTGGGCCCGGCAAACAAGCATAGACTGGTGGGACCGCATAGTCTTGCAGGTATGGGATGATTCATGCATAAGGCCACTTTGCTGGAACTCTGTGAGTTGCTTTCCCCCACCCTGAAGCACAGGAATACCAAGGTGAGAGCTGCCCTGACAGTTGAGAAGCAAGTGGCAATAGCTCTGTGGAAGCTTGCAACGCCTGACTGCTACCGGTCAGTCGGGAATCAATTTGGAGTGGGCAAATCTACTGTGAGGACTGCTGTGATTCAAGTAGCCAATGCAATCACTGATGTTCTGCTATCAAGGGTAGTGACTCTGGGAAATGTGCAGGTCACAGTGGATGGCTTTGGTGCAATGGGTTTCCCTAACTGTGGTGGGGCGATAGACGGAACCCATACCCCTATCTTGGCACCAGACCACCTTGCCAACCAGTATATAAACTGCATGGGGTACTTCTCAATGGTACTGCAAGCACTGGTGGATCAAAACAGATGTTTCATTGACATCAACGTGGGATAGCCAGGAAAGGTGCATGACGCTCACATCTTTTGGAACTCCGGGCTGTTTGAGCAGCTGCAAGAAGGGACTTACTTCCCAGACCAGAAAATTAATGTTGGGGAAAATTAATGCCAATAGTTATCCTTGGAAACCCAGTCTACCCCTTGATCCCATGGCTCATGAAGCCATACACAGGCAGCCTGGACAGTGGTAAGGAGCATTTCAACTATAGGCTGAGCAAGTGCAGAATGGTGGTAGAATGTGCGTTTGGATGTTTAAAAGCTCGCTGGCGCTGTTTGCTGACTAGGTTAGACCTCAGCGCAACCAATATTCCCATTGCTATTACTGCTTGCTGTGTGCTCCATAATATCTGTGAGAGTAAGGGGGAGACATTTATGGTGGGGTGGGAGGTTGAGGCAAATCGCCTGGCTGCCAATTTTGAACAGCCAGACACCAGGGCAATTAGAAGAGTACAAGAAGAGTACACGCTGCTCATCAGAGAGGCTTTGAAAACCAGTTTCATGACTGGCCAGGCTACAGTGTGACAGTTGTGTGTGTTTCTCCTTGATGCAAACCCACCCCCTTTGTTGATATTAATTTCCTGTAAGCCAACCACCCTCATCCCTTTGCTCACAGCTGGCAAAGGAAATAAAGTCACTATTGTTTTGAAACCATGCATTCTTTATTAATTTAAAAAGGTGGGGGGGGGATAACTGATAAGGTAGCCTGGGTGGGGGAGGAGGGAAGGACAAGGGCACATTGCTTATTGTAGCCACACTACAAATCAAAATTGTTTGAATGACAGCCTTCTGTTGCTTGGGCCATCCTCTGGAGTACAGTGGCTGGGTGCCCGGAGCCTCCACCCCTGCGTTCTTGGGCATCTGGGTGAGGAGGATATGGAACTTGGGGAGGAGAGCAGGTGGTTGTACAGTGGATGCAGCAGTGGTCTGTGCTCTTGTTGGCTTTCCTGCAGCTCCACCAGATGCCTGAGCATGTCCGTTTGCTCCCCCATTAGCCTCAGCATTGCATCCTGCCTCTTCTCATCTCGCTCACTTAATGCTTTCCTGGACTTTGCCACTTAATGCCTCCATGCATTCAGCTGTGCCCTATCAGTTCAGGAGGACTGCATGAGCTCGGAAAATATGTCATCACAAGTGCGATTTTTTCGCCTTCTAATCTGCGATAACCACAGGGATGGAGATGATAGGGAGAGCATAGAAACATTTGCACCTGCAAGGGGATAAAAAGGGAGAGTAAAATTTAAGATGATACGTTTCTGAGAACAAAAGGGAGACTCTTTTACAGTGACTCAAGCAATTCACAGCAGACAGCACATATGCTTTAGGAACAAGGTCACATTTTGCCTTTTGTATTGAGCGCCTGCCGGTATGGTGACACATCACACATGGCTGGGCAACAGAATTCAGTTTCCAGGCAGCCATGGTAAGCCAAAGGATACACGGGTTTGACTTCTAACACCTTCATAACGTGGGAATGTTTTCAAACTGCAGCATCCTCCTTTCCCATAGCAAGCAATGCCGGTTGGGTTTGCCATTTAAAAGGTGGGGCTGCAGTTTTGGGGTGGATGTGCAGCACACGCCTCCCCCCACCCCTCCGCATGGCTATTTGGGATGATCTCTTCATCCTTCCCCCTGCCGCATGGCTATGGCATGATCCCTTTTAGCCAAGTGCAAACAGCCCAGCATGAATGGGGTCCTTTTACTGTTCCCTTAAAAAAATTCCCCTATTTCAATCAGGTGATCATGAATTATATCACTCTCCTGAGGCTAACACAGAAAGATAAAGACCGAATGTTGCTTGAATGCGATCAAAACCCAGGACCATTCGCTGCCATGCTTTGTGCTGCAATGATTCTAGACTATTTGCTACTGGCTTGCCATGGTAAAGTGTCCTATCGTGGAGGACGAAATAAGGCAGCCCTCCGCAGAAACCTTCTGCAAAGGCTTTCAGAATTACCTCCAGGAGAGCTGGACGATTCCCTGGAGGATTCCCGCTCCATCCCCAGACACGTTAACAGACTTTTCTAGTAGCTGTACTGGCCACGAATGCATCCCAAGTCTTCAGGGCATATCAAACATTAAACACTATTGCTTTTAAACCCTGTACTGTAGTTACAAATGTGCACTCACCAGAGGTGCCTTCTCCGGCTTCAGGGTCAGGGATCCCGCCTTGGGAGGGTATTGGCTCCAGGGTGATGAAAAGGTCCTGGCTGCTAGGGAGAATGGATTCACCGCTTGCCTGCTGTGCATTCTCCTCCTCCTCTTCCTCATCCACAAAATCCTCCCCCTTTGCAGGTGTCCACGGACAGTGGCGGGGTAGTGGTAGGGTCCCCTCCTCCCCCTGATGAATGCCATACAGTTGATCATAGAAACAGCATGTATGGGGCTCTGACCCAGAGTGACCGTTTGCCTCCTTTGTCTTTTGGTAGGCTTGCCTGAGCTCCTCAACATTCACACGGCACTGCTGTGTGTCCCTGTTGTAGTCTCTGTCCATCATGCCCTGTGCAATTTTGGCATATATATATTAGCATTTCTTCTTTTCGATTGGAGTTTGGCCTGCACAGATTCTTCTCCCCATACAGCAATCAGATCCAGTGTCTCCCTTTCGGTCCATGCTGGAGCTCATTTGCAGTTCTGGGGGGACTGCATGGTCACCTGTGCTGCTGAGCTCACCACCAATTTTAAGAGCCCTTTAGGTCGATGGAATGGGATTGCCTGTGTAGATGCATTCATTATAAAATTGACCTAACACGGCTAAATTCAACCTAACCCTGTAGTGTAGACCAGGGCTTAGGCTTCTATATCTGTCGCAGGGCTCCTGCATTGGGAGTGCTTTGTTCCAGGTGAGCCTTGAGTGGGCCTGACTGTTATAAAAAGGCAGTCAGCTGCGAACCAGCTGAGCAGCGAACTGCGGAGAGGCTAACAGAGGGAGTTTGCCTGCAAGTTTGCCTAGGGAGAGCCCACTGAGGCTTTCAGCTTGCAGGCTTCTCTGAGTAGTTACTACAACACCTGAGGAAGCTCTTGGAAGGTAATATGGATGGTGAGTGTTCAGCTGTTGTTACCTGCACAGGATGTGCCATGTTTGTCTTTCTTCCACAGGACAGAAGCGATTTTGTACAAAGTGCAAGCTGGTCTTCATATTGGAAGAGAAGGTTCAAGGTCTGGAGAAACAAGTATCAACCCTGAGTTGCATAAGAGAAACTGAAGATTTCCTAGACAGACGTCAGGATATGCTTCTACAGGCACAACATTCTGAAGATTCAGAGCAGGCTGCGCAGCGGGGACAGAAGGACGGTGAAGAAATTTGGCAGCATGTGACCTCCAGAAGAAGAAAGGGGAGTGACCAGGTACCAGCAATGCAGATACAGGTAAGCAACCGTTTTCATGTTCTCTCCACAGGTACTAATGCAGAGAATGTCACTAGATGATACATCTGAGGGAAGGGAGCAGAAGGAGACTCCGCTGATTGGAAGGCATGAGATGCACTGTCTTCGGGAAGGGAGTTCCATGACCACCACTCCCAAGAGAAGTAGGCAGATGGTGGTGGCTGGGGACTCCCTCCTCAGGGAGACGGAGTCATCTATCTGCCACCCCGACCGTGAAAACTGAGAAGTCTGCTGCTTGCCGGGAGCTAGGATTCACGATGTGACAGAGAGACTGCCGAGACTCATCAAGCCCTCGGATCGCTACCCCTTCCTGCTTCTCTATGTGGGCACCAATGATACTGCCAAGAATGACCTTGAGCAGATCACTGCAGACTACGTGGCTCTGGGAAGAAGGATAAAGGAGTTTGAGGCGCAAGTGGTGTTCTCGTCCATCCTACCCGTGGAAGGAAAAGGCCTGGGTAGAGACTGTCGAATCGGGGAAGTCAATGAATGGCTACGCAGGTGGTGCGGAGAGAAGGCTTTGGGTTCTTTGACCATGGGATTATGTTCCAAGGAGGAGGAGTGCTAGGCAGAGACGGGCTCCACCTAACGAAGAGAGGGAAGAACATCTTTGCAAGCAGGCTGGCTACCCTAGTGAGGAGGGCTTTAAACTAGGTTCACTAGGGGAAGGAGACCAAAGCCCTGAGGTAAGTGGGGAAGTGGGATACCAGGAGGAAACATGAGCAGGCGAGCACAAGAGGGGAGGGCTCCTGCCTCATACTGAGAAAGAGGGGCAATCAACGAGTTATCTTAAGTGCCTATACACAAATGCATGAAGCCTGGGAAACAAGCAGGGAGAACTGGAAGTCCTGGCACAGTCAAGGAATTATGATGTGATTGGAATAACAGAGACTTGGTGGGATAACTGGAGTACTGTCATGGATGGATATAAACTGTTCAAGGACAGGCAGAGCAGAAAAGGTGGGGGAGTTGCATTGTATGTAAGAGAGCAGTATGACTGCTCAGAGCTCCGGTATGAAACTGCAGAAAAACCTGAGAGTTTCTGGATTAAGTTTAGAAGTGTGAGCAACAAGGGGGATGTCGTGGTGGGAGTCTGCTATAGACCACCAGACCAGAGGGATGAGGTGGACGAGGCTTTCTTCCGGCAACTAACAGAAGTTACTAGATCGCAGGCCCTGGTTCTCATGGGAGACTTCAATCACCCTGATATCTGCTGGGAGAGCAATACTGCAGTGCACAGACAATCCAGGAAGTTTTTGGAAAGTGTAGGGGACAATTTACTGGTACAAGTGCTGGAGGAACCAACTAGGGGCAGAGCTCTTCTTGACCTGCTGCTCACAAACCGGGAAGAATTAGTAGGAGAAGCAAAAGTGGATGGGAACCTGGGAGGCAGTGACCATGAGATGGTCGAGTTCAGGATCCTGACACAGGGAAGAAAGGAGAGCAGCAGAATACAGACCCTGGACTTCAGAAAAGCAGACTTTGAGTCCCTCAGGGAACTGATGGGCATGATCCCCTGGGAGAATAACATGAGCGGAGAAAGGAGTCCAGGAGAGTTGGCTGTATTTTAAAGAATCCTTATTGAGGTTACAGGAACAAACCATCCCTATATGTAGAAAGAATAGTAAATATGGCAGGCGACCAGCTTGGCTTAACAGTGAAATCCTTGCTGAACTTAAACACAAAAAAGAAGCAGCTTACAGGAAGTGGAAGATTGGACAAATGACCAGGGAGGAGTACAAAAATATTACTCAAGCATGCAGGAGTGAAATCAGGAAGGCCAAATCACACTTGGAGTTGCAGCTAGCAAGAGATGTTAAGAGTAACAAGAAGGGTTTCTTCAGGTATGTTAGCAACAAGAAGAAAGTCAAGGAAAGTGTGGGCCCCTTACTGAAGGAGGGAGGCAACCTAGTGACAGAGGATGTGGAAAAAGCTAATGTATTCAATGCTTTTTTGCCTCTGTATTCACGAACAAGGTCAGCTCCTAGACTACTGCACTGGGCAGCACAGCATGGGGAGGAGGTTACCAGCCCTCTGTGGAAAAAGAAGTGGTTCGGGACTATTTAGAAAAGCTGGACGTGCACAAGTCCATGGGGCCGGATGCGCTGCATCCGAGGGTGCTAAAGGAGTTGGCGGATGTGATTGCAGAGCCATTGGCCATTATCTTTGAAAACTCATGGCGATCAGGGGAGGTCCCAGATGACTGGAAAAAGGCTAATGTAGTGCCCATCTTTAAAAAAGGGAAGGAGGAGGATCCTGGGAACTACAGGCCAGTCAGCCTCACCTCAGTCCCTGGAAAAATCATGGAGCAGGTCCTCAAGGAATCAATTCTGAAGCACTTAGAGGAGAGGAAAGTGATCAGGAACAGTCAGCATGGATTCACGAAGGGCAAGTCATGCCTGACTAATCTAATTGCCTTCTATGACAAGATAACTGGCTCTGTGGATGAGGGGAAAGCAGTGGACGTGTTATTCCTTGACTTTAGCAAAGCTTTTGATATGGTCTCCCACAGTATTCTTGCCAGCAAGTTAAAGAAGTATGGGCTGGATGAATGGACTATAAGGTGGATAGAAAGCTGGCTAGATCGTCGGGCTCAACGGGTAGTAATCAATGGCTCCATGTCCAGTTGGAAGACGGTATCAAGCGGAGTGCCCCAAGGATCGGTCCTGGGGCCGGTTTTGTTCAATATCTTCATTAATGATCTCGAGGATGGCGTGGACTGCACCCTCAGCAAGTTTGCAGATGACACTAAACTGGGAGGAGTGGTAGATACGCTGGAGGGTAGGGATAAGATACAGAGGTACCTAGACAAATGAGAGGATTGGGCCAAAGAAAGAAAATCTGATGAGGTTCAACAAGGACAAGTGCAGAGTCCTGATGCATTGCTACAGACTAGGGACTGAATGGCTCGGCAGCAGTTCTGCAGAAAAGGACCTAGGGGTTACAGTGGACGAGAAGCTGGATATGAGTCAACAGTGTGCCCTTGTTGCCAAGAAGGCTAACAGCATTTTGGGCTGTATAAGTAGGGGCATTGCCAGCAGATCGAGGGATGTGATCATTCGCCTCTATTAGACATTGGTGAGGCCTCATCTGGAGTACTGTGTCCAGTGTTGGGCCCCACACTACAAGAAGAACGTAGAAAAATTGGAAAGCTTCCAGCGGAGGGCAACAAAAATTATTAGGGGACTGGAACACATGACTTATGAGGAGAGGCTGAGGGATCTGGGATTGTTTAGTCTGTGGAAGAGAAGAATGAGGGGGGATTTGATAGCTGCTTTCAACTACCTGAAAGGGGGTTACAAAGAGGATGGATCTAGACTGTTCAGTGGTAGCAGATAACAGAACAAGGAGTAATGGTCTCAAGTTGCAGTGGGGGAGGTTTAGGTTGGATATTAGGAAAAAACTTTTTCCCTAGGAGGGTGGTGGAACACCGGAATGCGTTACCTAGGGAGGTGGTGGAATCTCCTTCCTTAGAAGTTTTTAAGGTCAGGCTTGACAAAGCCCTTGCTGGGATGATTTAGTTGGGGATTGGTCCTGCTTTGAGCAGGGGGTTGGACTAGATGACCTCCTGAGGTCCCTTCCAACCCTAATATTCTATGTTCTATGATATGATTCATAGCAGCAGCATAATTTTTCAGAACAGCTGATCACCTGCAACCCTCACTCACGTCAATAGGAGCAGCACAAACTCAATACCTCCAGAAAATTGTTTCCGTGCTTCAGGTGCCCAAGGATGGGATTTTCAAAAGCCTTCAGCTATAGCCTACTACGGTCATTAACGTCAGTGCAAGCAGAGTTGTGGTAATGCTCAGCACTGTTGAAAGTCCCAATATAGCTTTAGGAGCTTACTTTAAAGTATCTAGGTTGGAAAAATTTGGCCTGAGTGTTTATCCAAACTTTGGGCCATGTTGTGACTTCCTGTAACTTCAAAGATGTAGGTTCCTTAGAATTGACCAGCACTGCCCATTATAGTATTGGTCTTCACAATACCCTCTGGCAAGGAGTTCCAGAGACTGACAGTGCGTTGCATGAAAAAAATACTTTCTTGTGTTTGTTTTAAACCTTTTATCTATTAATTTCATTTCGTGGCCCCTTGTTTTTGTATTATGAGAAGGAGTAAACAACACTTCCCTTATTTACTTTCTCTATACCACTCATGATTTTATAGACCTCTATCATATCCCCCCTTAGTCGGCTCTTTTCCAAGCTGAAAAGTCCCAGTCTTATTAATCTCTCCTCATACGGAAGCCGTTCTATACCGCTAATAATTTTTGTTGCCCTTTTCTGAAATTTCCAATTCCAATATATCTTTGTTTAGATGGGGCGACCACATCTGCATGCAGAATTCAAGGTGTGGGCGTACCATTGATTTATATAGAAGTAGTAGTATATTTTCTGTCTTATTATCTATCCCTTTCTTGATGATTCCCAACATTCTGTTAGCTTTTTTGACTGCTGCTGCACATTGAGTGGATGTTTTCAGAGAACTATCCACAATTACTCCAAGATCTCTTTCTTGAGTGGTAACAGCTAATTTAGACCCCATCATTGTACATGTATAGTATATGTATAGTTGGGATTATGTTTTCCAATGTGCATTACTTTGCATTTATCAACATTAAATTTCATCTGAGTAACAGTATTTTTGTGTCAAAATGGTAATGGTAAAGCACACTGACTGGCAAATTACATAGTTCAATATTATTGTCCAATTTAGGGATGTAAAAAAATCTGTTTTGCTGGCTTTATTGTCTGGTGACCAATTATGCCAATTCAATTTTTGGATACTTAAAACTTTTGAGAAGTAGATTTGTCCTATCTCTAGCACACCTAGCTGGTCACAAGCTTTTTGGTGCCAAAAGCCTTTGACCAAGGCACATCCACATGCTCCCATCTCAGAAAAATGGCTTGTGCCTGTGTCTTCACCTTCCCAACCCCTCCCCTCTGATTTCCTACCTCTAGGAAATGTTTCCTCCCTCCCCTATCAAGAAGCCGTGAGGGGATTCCAGTGGGGTGTGTCCTCCAGTGGGACACCCATGATCTGGGCCTCAAGACCCAGCACTACTGACTTCGACCTCAACAGGAGGCCCGTCGAGTCCGGTGCTGGTGGACTCTCCAACTTGGGAGGATTTGGAGGAAGAGCTCGACCTTCCCTCCATGCTGGATATCTACGAGGCAGCGCGGGACCTCATTGCCATGGCGATGAGGTCCCCGGCCCCGCAGGTGCAGGCCCAGGCACTGCAAGCTCCAGCACCCTTTACAGCACTGAGGGCGGCACCGCCTCTGGTTCATCATCGTGGCAAGTCTATGATGATACGGGGCCCGCTCACCATCTCCCTGGCACCATCGGGCTCCTCCCCCCATGGTCGGGCACAGACCACTCCTCCAAGGCAGACGCCATGTCTTCTGTCTCTCAACGCAGCCACTACTGGTCCCAGCACTGCAGACTAGTGGAATCATTGGCACTGGCACTCACCTGGCAGGCCCAGTACAATGGCCCTTTTGGACCCCTTGGGCCTACCATCAGGCTCAGGGTCAGGACTCCAGGCCAGCATCAGTGGCATCTTCACCCTGTTCTCCCCCCCCCACCCCAAGAAACATCACTGGCTCACCACACCCCCAGGGCTCCCCACGAGACAGGGACTCTGGGCTGTCATGCTCAGGCGCAGCACCTGAACCAGCACCATTAGTGATACTGGAGCCCCATCCACTCACTGGAGGCTCTGAGGTACGTGACCCGCCCTCCAGAGAGCGAGAAGGGCAGGATGACCCTGACCCATGGGCCTCCTCCTCACCAGACAGGCATCACCACCACCCTACCAGCGATGGACACCAGGGAACACCAGGACCTTCTTAGGAGCGTGGCCCTAGACCTCAATCTCCAGGCAGAGGCGGTCATGGAGGAGTCTGACCCGATGGTGGATGTCCTTACCCCCGAGGGTCCTTCTAGGGTGGTCTTGCCTCTAATAAGAACAATCCAAAACACCATTAAGGTGCTCTGGCAGACTCCGGCCTCTATACCACCCACCGCTAAAGGGGTGGAAAGATGCTATTTTGTGCCACAGAAAGGGTACGAACACCTTTTCACCTGTCCCCAACTGGGGTCTCTGGTGGTGGATGTGGCAAATCACAAAGAGCAGCAAGGACAGCCAGGTCCCGTGCCTACATCACGGGATGCTAAGAAGCTGGACTCCAGCTTCGAGTGGCCAACCTGCAAGTGGTACTCAGCCGCTATGCTTTCAACTCTTGGAGCTCGTTGGCAAAAGGTCCAGGAGTTGCTCCTGGCTGATTCGCACAAGGAGTTTAGCACGCTCCTTGAGGAGGGCAGGGTGGTCTCCAGAACCTCCCTCCAGGCCGTGTTAGATGCGGTGGACTCAGCGGCTCGGCCGATCGGCACACCATTACAATGACGCACAGCGAGTGGCTCCAGGTGTCTGGGATACCACCTGAGGTCCAGAACACAATTCAGGACCTCCCCTTTGACTGTGCGGGCCTGTTCGCCCAAAATACGAACTGTCACCTGCCCAGCCTTAAGGACTCGCGGGCGACTTTGAAGTCTTTGGGGATCCACACCCCTGCAGCCCAAAGAAACCCTTTTAAGCCTCAGCCCCTGTCCCATTTCTACTCTGGGCCTCATAGGTGAGACTTGTCAAGGAGACAGGGCAGAAACAATAGGAGGTGCCCGCCACAGTCCTTGTCAGGCCAAAGCCAGGGTTTGGTCGAACAGGCCCCTGGCCCAAAGCCCAACTTTTGAAGATGCACCCAAGGATGGAGCATCAGTTTCAGTCTCAGATCTTTACCCCCTCTTTGTGAATCGACTCTCCCACTTCTACATGCTTAGTCCCAGATCATGTCAGATCGTTGGGTCCTCAGCACAGAAGGGGTGGGATATTCTACCCAATTTTATTCCCTCTCTTCCTCCTTCCCTGTACCTCTTCAGGGACCCTTCTCATGAACAACTCCTCTTGCAGGAGGTGCAATCGCTCCTCGCTCTAGGGGCAACAGAGGAGGTTCCTCAGGAGTTCAGGGGCAAACTCCTGCAGGGACAATGCAGCCTTTGCGTCACACTATGGCAAGGGACAATGCAGCCTTTGGCAGGGCAGTCCTGCACTCAGCAACCAGGTGATCGCCGACCTCTCCCACAGGGAAACTGCTTGGAAGTCACCTATTGGAATGTACCTGAGCAATCACTTGAAGAAAAAAACGGTTACCTTCCTCTCGTAACTGTTGTTCTTCAAGATGTGTTGCTCATGTCCACTCCAAATCCCACCGGCCTCCACCCTGTCAGAGTATTCCAGCAAGAAGGAACAGAGCAGGCAGCAGGTCGGCAAGGACCTATATACACCCCATAAAGATGCCACTCCAGGGGTCTCCACAGCCAACCCGATGCGTACCGCTAGGGGAAAATCCTTCCAACAATCATGCACGCGAAACACGCACACCTATTGGAATAGACATGAGCAGCACATCTCTAAGAACAACAGTTACGAGAGGTAGGTAACAATTTTTTCTATGGACAAACAGGATAGTGCTTAATCTTTATTTTAAGTGACTCATTTATTAATTCTGTTCCCCACCTGGGTTGAAACTTCTCATGTCAGACATACTTCTGCATGCATAACATCTGAAGAAAATCCATTCAGCTTTTCTGAGTTATTCTTGCATGACAAAATTGTGGAAATCAGAAACTGAAAAAGTAGAGCAGCTTTTTTTGTGTATGCAGATGGACAATTCAAAAATAGTTTGGATTTAAAACTTCATGCTTACCAAGTACGTACTGTAGTTCTCAAGCAGAAATGTAGGGAAAATTGCTTAAGGTGTAAAGTTAACAAATGAAAATAGTATGTTGCACTTCTATATTATACTGTTTTTCTTCTCGAGGTAAATGTGCCAAGCTGGCTGGATTTGAGATGGCCGTGATTCTAGATGCCTGAAACAAAGGCATTTGGCTAAAGATTTCTGCATATTTTATATAAACCTTGAGCACCAGGAAAAACTAAAATATCTGCCACCAGACTGCAAAGTGATACCTGTTTTTTCAGAAGACCCTACCGTGCTATTGCTTTATTAATACTCATTTTCTGAGATTACCAGGTAGACTGTTAGCAAGACTACTTTATGGCATTAGAGTCACTGTTGTCCTTAAGCCTCCATCTGCTAGAGAGCTAGTGGTAACTTCTCTGAACCAAAAATGGAATTTCAGCATTGCCAAAGAACGTCAGTCAGTTTACAGTGCCCACTGCTTCATGAGCTTGGATTTTGTGTTAACACTTCGAAAATCCCAGTGCGCCAAATTCTACAAGGACATAAAATGGGGTGTTACTTTTGTCAGTGTAGTGGAAGTTGAGCAGGAAATGGGTGTAAGTGGTGAAGGAGTGTAACTTGCAAAGACTCAATAGAGGGCATGCCCACAGGGCAGAAGAGGTCTGAGTGCATCAGGAGAAGTAGCTAACATGAAGATGTGTGATATGAGGCTACACTCCTTTAGACTTCTTGGCATGTATGTTGTAGTATGGATACATTGGCTGCCAACTTCCTCCATTATGTTTGTGCTCTGTTCCCTCCTCTCTCTCTCTGCCCTGAATCTTGCTCACTTCAGTATAATGCATTACATTGACAAGATCTGGCAGGAACTCATCCCCCCCCCCGCTTTTCCCCCCACTGATTTTTGTCCTTTTTTAACCTGCTGTGCCCTCTGGGTCTCGAAGCCTCTCTCCAGCTAAAGCATCTAGATTTGGCAAATAGACCCCCTTCCTTTCCTAACCTTCCACATCTTATCAATTCCCCTCTCCCCTCTGGGTTTACTGTCCTCGTTTAATGACATCCTCACCGAACCTACCACATTTGCCTCTTTACCAAGGGCTGGATCGCAAAAGGATTTAGGTGCTTATGTCCAAAATTTAGATCCTCCTAACCCTGTAGCAACAGCAGTTCCCAAGGTGCTTAAGGTTTCTTCCTCCTCCCCTGCTCAGACGATGTCACGCCATCTACGTCCCTTCGCTGGTTCCCTCTCTCTATTAAAGTTCAAACTCCTCGTGGTCAATGTTCAGGCTCTGTCCCTGTCTGCATCCTCCCCTTTCCTGTTGCACTCCACATCGCTCCCTGTGCTCTGTCCACTCGTCACACCTCAGTGCTCCCATGGGTCTCTTCCTGCTCCTGCTTGGTGCCTTTTTCACATTGCTCAGTAACCCTGGGAAGACAGCCCGTTCCTTGGGCTACTGCTCTACTGCCTCAGGCTCACACTTGAGGGTCAATCACTCCAGTAGGACCAATGAAATACAAGCAACATAACATAATCCTCATGTTTTAATCACACCTTCCCCAGCTGTTCTGTACTTGGCTCATGTAGATTGTAAACTCTTTGGATGCAGCTCCTCAGAAAAAGGGTACACGCAGAGGACCAGAGCTTTTGAATGCTCAGTGCGAACACCGGTTCAATACCAGAGCAGAGTGACGCTCCTCTGCCAGGCCTTACCCTACCGAGTACTAACTTGACCAGTGGGGTCATTTAAACAGTTCCACATACTCCACCTGCAGCTCTACCACAGCCCCGGGTTGAGCTATGTTGGACCTATTCTGGTAAGAGGCTCTCATTTCACAGCTGGCCTAGTCCCGTCGGATCTCTTCTGGTCAGCAGCTCCACAGCTGGCCTGGCCCTGCCCTAACTTATGTACCTGACAGTAGGTGGTAGTGGTACGGCTGCAAGTGGGATAAGAAGAGATGAGTCAACAGCTTCCCCCCCGCTGTACAGAGGGAGCGAGGCCACTGCTGGAATACTCCTCTTAGCCTTCACTTCAAACAACAGCCAGAAGTTCTCCTGCAGGGAGCAGAGCGAACATGCGCTGTGTGAAGAAAACAAACTTGACCGTATGAGTCAGCTCCAAAATGTTATGCTAAATGTGTTGTGATGTGATAACACTAACCACCTGGATCACTCTTCTGTGGGAGGATGGCTGTGCTTCTGCCGAGAAGGGAGACATTTGAAGAATTTACTGGAATGTTGCATTCCACGCTGCATGTAACAGCATGCACACACTGACTCAGGCCCAGCCTTACACCCTATCTTATGTTACCTTCACTAACTTCCCGTTTGCAGTTGGCTGTCTTTTGGTGCTCCATGAAGGCCCCTTCTGTCCCTGGGCCTAGTTAGCTTTATTCACAGAAGTGCATCACAACTCTTTTTAGATGCTGGGTTGAAGCTAATAGGGATCAGCTGGTCGGGCTGCAAGTGTAGGTCAGTCAAATAGCGCTGTACCATTCTGTACATATATTTCAAGGCCAGCATGTCACTCTTTTACAGTATCTGCATGGTCCTGGTGGATTCCACACCACAGACATGGCACAAATGCTTAGTGCTATCTTAGCCCAGGAAAATGCCACCTTTTTTCTGCAGTTAAGACCTTGCCATCATCATCCACCTGAGTGTTAACTCCTGATTAGGCCACCTCACTTACTCTATCAGGGAATGAATCTGAACACCAGCTGGAAGCTGAAGCTCGTGTGTAGCACATTTACTACTCAGCCAAAGAGGCAATGGTGCAATGTGTTCATGCCTCGACTATAGGAGCCTAGTCTTGATTTACTGGGCACTTAATTGCTTGGGTAGAAGCTACCTTGAAGACTCCCTATCCAATTCATGAATCTCCCAGGCAGCTACATGCCCCAAAGAGAGTCAAAAAGACTGCTTCAGGCTAAGACGCAATGGGCCAAAGCAGGCTCCGTGCCAGTCCCCAACCGTTAAAGCTATCAATAGAGCCTAACCCCCAATTTTTTCAGCTTCACTACTAAGGGTTTATCTGGGGAAAAGGCTGGCATAGCTCGAGTGCCCTAGCTACTCCATACTAACGCGCTGTGTGGACACGCTTACTCTGCATCAAGTGTGCCTTTGGCGCCTACACCTGCAAAGTGTATTTAGCTAAAGCTCACAGAGACACTCAGTGTAGAGTAAGACTGGCCACATGGTGATTTAGTATGGAGCAGGTAATGTGCTTTACATACACACCCTAACTTAAGCCACACTAACTTTCCTGAGTGATGGCATCGACTTGAAAATTTGGAGAGAGGACTTAAAAGGCAAGAAGATGAGGAAGGAAAAATGTCCAGAAATGCACACAGGCTCCAAGGGAGAGTGAGAGTGAGAGCCTGTTGCTGGTCAGAACACACACTGATTGCTTCTAAGAACTTAAATAGCACGCAGACAGGCATCTCAGAAAACCACCTTCTCCTGCCATGCTGACGGAATGACTTTCATGCCAACGTCACCAAGGCACTAATGTCTCCATTAACAGCTACCAGAAATGGAACCGCCATCTATCAACACTACAGCTCTGGGTCCATGCAAAAGTTTTAGACATATTTAAAATGTAGCTCTCTCAATAATTAATGGGTCAATACACCAACACTGCTACTAGAGAGGCATGGTGGGGGTGTGAATAATTAAGTGCCTTGTTTTGTGGCTGCCTCTTCCCCATGCTAAGAATCTTATTCCTGGGGGAAATCTCCACGACTGCGCAATGCAGAATTTTGTAGAATTCCCGTTTGCCCCGCAGAATTTCTGACCACCAAGAGGGGGCTGCTGGACTCTGCAGAACCCAGTCCTCATTCTCCCGGGGACAGGAGAGAGCCTGGGAGACCCAGACAACTCTGGCAAAGCATGAGGAAGGGCAGGGCCGCACCACACCACACCATGTCCCCTGGTGGGACAGTAAAGAACCTGGGTGGAGTAAAAGCTAGGGGGAAGAGGAGGGCACTAGTGCCTGCCCCATGGTTGGGCTCTGGAAAGGGGAGGGCTGGTGTCTGAGCCAGGGGTTGCCCCGCAGCAGGGCTCTGTGTTCTGGGGGGGGGGGGAAGGTTGGGGGCTACCCCATGGCTTGGCTCTGGGGGAATCGGAGATGTGGGTTTTCTAGGCTCTGGGGAGCCCCCCTGAACTGGATTATTGTAGGGGTTTTTCTTCAACTCTCTATTCCTGGGGGACTTTTTTTTGCTGCTGTTTGCATTGTTGACATACTTGTTGACAGGTACTTCGAAACAAATTACCAAAATAATTGAAACTGGAATGATTATTTGTCAAAATAACACAACATAAAATATGCAGAATTTGAAAATATTGTGCACACATTTTTTTAATTTTGGGGATGCAGAATTCCAATCTGTATCACTTCTACTCGTGCTTTGGAACATTTCCAGTAGGAGGAGGGAAAAGAAACATCCTGGAACATAGTGGAGTTTGCTCAAAATAATGCAGGTATGAAAGGAGGATCTCTCCTTTTGTATTTAATATGGTCTCCTTCACAGATTAAAACCAGACAATGATGAGAGGATAAAGTGGCCTGCAATAGCCCTTCCTGTTGGGTTAGATGCTCTTCCAAACACCACCACCGGAGGCTGTAGCTTAAAAAATTAACACTGAGGGCAAAGCAGTTGAACATGGGAACTTTTCCACTGCCAGCCCACTGATCCAGTTGACCTGTTCCTGATGGTTTGTAAGCAAATGTATCACCAGGTACATCAGTGATTAACTCAGGGCAATCTGGAAATTTAAAAAAAAAAAAAAAAATCATAGGACTGAAAACAGGCCATTTCACCCCAAATGCTGCAGATAAGCAACTGGTATATTTTAAAAGGCATTTGGAAAAATTTCTTTCGTTTAATATCAGATGTGGTTGTCACATTCCAGCTGTTTAGATTTTTAAATCATTCTTGGCAGACATCCTATGATAGTACAGCTTTTTCTACACACACAAATTGCACCAGTTTTACTAAAATTGGTTTTAAACTGATTTAGTCAAAATTCACACACAATAATTTACAACTGGCTTGAACTGATTTAGCTTAATTTGGTGACCAAACTTCCTGTGTGTACAACCATTGAGAGTGAATTAAGCTACATTGCTATAAGCCAGTTGGAAACCAATGTAAGTGTGTCCACAGAGGGGCTGGCACTGGTTAGACTCATTTGATTTTTTTTAAAACCGATTTTAGTTAGCCTACGTCTACATTAGCGTGCTGCGCTGTAACTCTCCTGTGTGGCCGCTGTAGGTGCGAACTGACAAGGTACCTAGTTCATGTTTCTATAGTCCTCTTTAAACAGGCTGCAAAGAGGATCGGTACTGCTAACACAATGGCTAAGAGGAATTACTGGAGTTGTTAATAGGTGGAACTTGATGGCTAGGACTCGCTCATTTGCCATGTGAAATCAAGTACAGTATTTAACAAGGGCCATGGGGTCAATATGAAAGTACCACTCATCTGATACATGTTTCTTCCCACTGATTATTGCTCTTTGCATCATTTGAGAACTCAATGTTTCAGCAGCTGATTTTGTGACTATCCTCTTTAAAAATTTCCCAGTTGGAATGAAGTAAATTTTCAGAAGATCTTGGCAGTTTGAAAATGTCCAACTTAAAACACGAAGAGGGGGCAAGCAGCAATTGGAAAGGGCATTCATACCACACAACATAACTCGTATTTCTGCACACTGAATAAATCACAAGATCCACCTCTTATTTAATCAAAACTGTACCCAAGGGGAAGAAAGCAAAGTATTTGCAGATAGACAATAAAAGGGAGTCAATAAACATTAACTGAGTGGCTGATCCTTCAAACTATTTTGTACACTCTGTTCGGCCAGCCTTGGAAAAAGGAAAAGGCTAGCTTAAAAAAAAAAAAAAAAAAAAGATACTTCTTACAAAACAAACATACCTACTGCCCTAACAAGTCCTGACCGTTGAAGCTCCTGGTTCCCACAGAAAGCAAGAAAGATAAAGCACCACCAGCACCAATACTCTAGCCAAGGAAAAGGTATCCGAGGCAAAAAAGGATTCTTACTAACGAAAATGCAACATCTATATTATTTTTAACCGGAACATGGTTGGGCCAAGATTTTCCTAAAGTCCTCTTAAGATACTGTCCTTTTGGGTGCTCAATATTTGGGGATGGGGGGGTGGGGAGAAAGGCCGGTGCCTTAACTTTTGAGAGTCTTTGCCTCAGTGCTCATGGATTAATGCAAGAAACTGCAGAATGACGGAGCGGACTGGAAGTAGAGAGGCTGGCTGCGACCCTGCAGAGTAAGGACCAGTAAACCTGATACAGACCCCTGCTCGCTTGCTTACAGTCTCATGTTTAGTTCAATGGAACCAGGGCTGTTGTGGCAACACATGCTAGGAACAGCTAAACAACAACATTCTAAGCTGTGAGGGGGCCTCACCGTCAATCTCGGCGATCCATCAGAATACTTTCCTGCGCTCATGTTCACACTAACAGCTGGATATATTTTAACTGCAAGACGTGTAAATTTAGAAGCAGACATGCAATAATACATCTCCAGCCCATTTTCACACACAAGCGCAACTGTCACCTAGCAGGCTTTTATTTTAAGTTTACATTCACATTTCTCCATTCACGTGGCTGGCTTTTACACTGTAATGTCGTAAAGTTACATTGTTCTACTCTTTCGTGTGCATTGATTTCAGCCATCAAGACATGGTAAAACTTACAACGAACACTTTTCCATATATCTATATTCAGGCTGGGAAAAATTATGTGACTTTTCCTCACCCAGTGGCAACCAAATTCCCCTGACTTTTAGATTTTATTAAAATCATCATTAGTGTTTACTTTGTGTTTAAAAACTGATCTCTATTTATTTCTAATCATAAAACTAGTCTTTTCTGTGCATTGGACTCATGCCAGAGCATAACAGTGATCTTGTTCTGTCATTTTTATTGAAGATAGTTGAAACACATCATTAGTGGCTGTTCAGAGGCGCTCTCTAATGGTGCTATGGGGCAATATAATTTTTCTTAGCCTGGTCACCTTAACATTTCAGGGCTATAACAAAGATAAACTTGTAGTGCTTTACAGTTTACAGACTTTTGCCAAATCTTCCCCAATAATGAAAGCAATTTATAAATGACAAAATAAACCACAACCAATTACCACATACAAACATTTATTTTGAAGTTTCCATTGTACCCATTTCTAAGAATTACATCATCAAAGCACTTTATGGCAGTGAAAATAGCTCTTACCCCTCTGACTCATCCGTTATTCCATTAAAGCTGCAAAATGTGCAATCCGCTTGAAAAATAGGTTGCTTTTTATTTACTTTTTCATGAAAAGTCAAAAATCAATAACAAAAAACAAAACCAAAAGAAGTCTCCTCCCCCAGCTTTACAGGAAATCTACATCCAATCCTCTCCCGCTTTCCCCAAAATAACTTACAAAGATAGTTTAAAGTTTTAAATGCATTTTAAGCCAAGTGCATCTTTTTTATTTTTCATAATAATAATTATATCTTAAAATTCTAAAAACCCATAATTTACTTTCTTGGAAAGAAGGCAGCAAGCCGTTGCTTTTTGATTGGAAGAATGTGTATCTCCTGGGAGTTCATTTTCTTTAACTTTACACTCCTGTTTTTGATTGGTTTCCTAAGAGCTTCTGCATTATCCCTAGGCTCTGGCTGGTTCTTCACATCGTAACACTGCAGAACAGAGTCCTGGGGCATGTCCCTTTTGAAGGAGAAGTTTTTGGTGGATACTCCCGAGAGGCCTTTAATCTTGCCACAGAAAATAGTGGGCACAGCATCTTTGACAGAGACTATTACTTTGGCAGTCTGCGAAGTGCTCACAATCTCAATATTATTCCCAGCCTTGGGTTCACAGGCTGCTCTGCTCGTCTGATCCACCAGCCACTTTTGCTGCTGTCTCAGGAGCTCGGCCGAATTGCTACCAGTCATTCTGCTGTCGACCTTGGCTGAGGCTTCGTGGGGTTTGGGAGGGGCAAAGGGGACTGTTGCACTGGAGAGTTTATCCATCATGGAATGAGCAGCACTGTCCATCATGGATCCAGAGCACATGGCACTAGCTCCTTCAGCATGGACCCCCGCATTGCCCGTCTTCCTGTAGGAAGCAATCGACAAGTCTAAAGCACCATCTTCAGGGGTGAGCTGGGAACTGACCTCACTTGCCTTTAGCAAGGGCACCGTTTTCATGGAAAGGTCCAGGGCCTCATTCTCATTGCTCATCTTGATGACTGTGTGACGATTCAGCTGGGAAAATTCCCTGTGGTGGATGAAATCAAAGGGTTTAGATTCTTCTTTCTCCAGAGGGGTTTGGGTGCCTTTGCAGGAATACAAGGTGAACAACGGTGGCTTGGGGTAGTCCGGGTTGACCTTGGATTCAGCGCCGTGAGGCACAGGGATGGGGATAGGGATAGGGATGGGGACTGGGACTGGCAAGGGGACAATCACCGGATATGGCACTAGGAGGGTGGCTGGGGGTACCAGTGGAGACAGAGGGGAACTGAAGGCCTGGGGTGGAACAGAGGAGTAATCTGGGGGTGGCTGACAGGGTGATGAACCTAAGGTGCCCTGTGGAGGAAACAAATCCTGAAGAACTGCAGCAAATCCTGGGGTCTGAAACACTGGGGGTAAGATGGGCTCCTGGGTCTGGTTCGATGGTTTCTGATCCAGTAACTGGGGCTGTCCAACTGGGGCAGAAGAACCCTGGAAAAGATTGCTGTGAATGGGATTTGTAGAGCAGGGAGCACCCTGAGGTAACACCAATGGAGAATTTAAATGCTGAAACACATGTTGCTCCAAGAGGACAGGTAGTGGAACTGGACCTTGAGTCGTCATAACATATGGAGTGTTGTTGTTAGGCGCAATCTGAGGGGTGGTGCTCCCGGCTACTTGCAGGTGTATTGGAAGAACCACTGGGCTGTCCCCTAAACAAATTGGCTGGAGCACCGTGGCTGCTACTTTCAGAGCTACCCCACTTTGGGATTCCGCTGGTGGGGTGAGGATCGAAGGGGCTGGGACAGTCACAAGTGGTGAAAGTGCTTTCTTCATCAAGTCTGTGGAGTTGATATTCCAGGCTTCAGCAGTTATCAGCTGAGCGACCCCATTTTCTAGCTTATTGTTAGCTATTGTGGAAGGAGAGCTGGTAACATCCATGGGCAGATTTTGTGTGTCCTTGTACAGTTCCTCCATTTTACAGGACTTCTGAGACTTTGCAGAAATTCACGTTTACATTGCTGTCACCAGGATCCGCATTGGGTCAGGGCTGCCAAAAGCATCTGCATCGACATAGCTTGGCCTGCAGAACAGAAACATACTTTAGGCACTGCATAAATCTCGTTCTTAAAATAATATTTGCAACTGCCTTTAAAAAGCCTATCACATAAAAGCTATAAAATGTTTCCACACTTCAGGGTAACTGCTCCATTATACTGTACACTCTATACATACATACTGTATATACATACAGTACATACATCTGTGAGTGTTATATGAAGAGTTCTGGGGAACTTATATTTAGCTATAAACATAGATCATTTAAAGGCCTAAAGAACTAACTGCAGTCAAAGAAAAAAGTTACAGTACACAGCATAAAAAAAGAACCGAGGCAGTACATTTTACATTTTTAAACAAAGCTTCATGAAATGACAGGGTATGGCACAGTCAAGAGACACTGCACTGTTTAAACTCTGTAAAAAGCATAAAAACAAACTTTCCTAAAAATAAACTTAAGAAATGTTCCATTGTGAAGTTGTGAAGCCTCTCCGTGGATAAAGGCTCCCCACTCAGCCTAAATTAATCATCCTTTTCTTGTCTCTGAAGATCCTAAAATAAATCGGACGATCCATGATACACTACATAGCGCGTTCAAAATCTGCAGTAAACAGCACAACAAAGAGCTATCAGTAGCTCAGCAACACACACACGCACAGGACTGTGTAGTTTGGCAGTTTCGTTTATTTAACAACAATGTTTTTTTTCCCCACTTAAAAAAAATAAAATAAAAAAAGAAAAACCTAAACCCGGCACTCACCTCCTGCTCTAGAGCTAGACGACAGTAATATGAACCAGTAAACTTATTAATAAGCTGCAAAGAATAAAAATTAAAGCAACTTTAAATTTATTTTGACAAACTAATCCCTTATCTTAACTAAGCAAATGTTAATAAGCTTAATAAGAAGTGCGGAGATCTTTTCCCTTTATGAACCTAGAGAAATTTTTGCATATTTCTTAAAAAGGCAGTGAGCTCACTGAATGCTCTCTCCCCCATGGAAGCTACCATATGCAAAACTTCTCTTTAAGATCTCTTGATACAGTAGTACAGAAGAAAACAAGAAGGTGATGCTCCTAAACTGTTCCATCCTGTGATAATAACTGCCATGGAAACTTGTCTATATTTAACTCTGTTACCATGGGGAAGTAGAAAAGCACCCCAAATTTACATTTCCAGGTACGTTGACCTGCATTTTACTGCCTAAAGTTATATCTGCATTATTGTTCATGCATTTGTTAGGCTGAACAGTTCAGGAGGTTTTCTCCCTTATTTGTTTCAGTCCTGTTTCTTATTGAGATAAAATGAAGTTAAATGTAACTCCACAATTTGACATCTTAGCCCTGGTCTACACGACAAGTTTAGGTCGAATTTAGCAGCGTTAGATCGATTTAACCCTGCACCCGTCCACACAATGAAGCCATTTTTGTTGACTTAATGGGCTTTTAAAATCAATTTCTGTACTCCTCCCTGACAAGAGGTTTAGGGCTGAAATCAACATCGCCAGGTCGAATTTGGGTTAGTGTGGATGCAATTTGACGGTATTGGCCTCTGGGAGCTATCCCACAGTGCTCCATTGTGACTGCTCTGGACAGCACTCTGAACTCAGATGCACTGGCCAGGTAGACAGGAAAAGCCTTTTGAATTTCATTTCCTGTTTGGCCAGTATGGCGAGCTGATCAGCAGAGGTGACCATGGAGTCCCAGAATCACAAAAGAGCTCCAGCATGGACCGAACGGGAGGTACTGGATCTGATCACTGTACGGGGAGACGAATCCGTGCTATCAGAACTCCGTTCCAAAAGAAGAAATGCCAAAATATTTGAAAAAATCTCCAAGGGCATGAAGGACAGAGGCTATAACAGGGACCTACAGCAGTGCCGAATGAAACTTAAGGAGCTTAGGCAAGCCTACCAAAAAACCAAAGAGGCAAACGCCCGTTCAGGGTCAGAGCCCCACACATGCCACTTCTATGATGAGCTGCATGCAATTCTAGGGGGTGTCCCTACCACTGCCCCACCCCTGTACATGGACTCCTGCAAGGGGGGAGTCTCACGCAACAGGGATGAGGATTTTGGGGACAAAGAAGATGAGGAGGAGGGGGAGGTTGAAGATAGCGCACAGCAAGCAAGCGGAGAAACTGTTCTCCCCGACAGCCAGGAACCGTTTATCACCCTGGATCCAATACCCTCCCAACCTGGGCTCCCAGACCTTGAAGGCGAAGGCAGCAGCTCTGGTGAGTCTACCTTTGTAAATATAATACACGGTTTAAAAGCAAGCGTGTTTAATGATTAATTTGCTCTGAAGACTTGGGATGCATTTGCGGCCAGTACAGCTACTGGAAAAGTCTGTTAACGTGTCTGGGGATAGAGTGGAAATCCTCCAGGGACATCTCAATGAAGCGGTCCTGGAGGTACTCCCAAAGCTTTGCAAAAGGTTTCTGGGGAGGGCAGCCTTATTGCCTCCTCCATGGTAGGACACTTTACCATGGCAGGCCAGTAGCATGTAGTCTGGAATCACTGCATAAGAAAGCATGGCAGCGTGTGGTCCCGGTGTTTGCTGGCATTCAAGCAACATCCGTTCTTTATCTCTCTGTGTTATCCTCAGGAGAGTGATATCATTCATGGTCACCTGGTTGAAATAGGGGAATTTTATTCAGGGGACATTCAGAGGTGGCCGTTCCTGCTGGGCTGTTTGCCTGTGGCTGAAAAGAAATCATCCCCGCTTAGCCACACGGTGGTGGGAAGGGGTGAAGCGATCATCCCAGAGAATTGGATGTGGGGGGGGAGGGGGAGGGGGGGGTTGTGCTGCACATTAACCCGAAAACATCAGCCCCTCCTCTTATATGGCCAGTGTGTCTTTTTCAATTTTAATCTCCCTTTTATTCCTCCCGCAGCTGCAAATGTTTCAATGCTGCCACTAGCATCTCCGTCCCAGAGGCTAGCGCAGATAAGAAGGTGAAAAAAACGCACTCACGATGAAATGTTCTCTGAGCTTATGAAGTCCACCCGAACTGAAAGAGCCCAGCAGAATGCGTGAAGGCAGACAATGGCAGAGTCCAGGAAAAGCACAAAATGAACATGAGGACAGGAGGAACGTGCAAGAGGATAGATGGCTAGAGCAACAGAAGAGGTGGCGGCAGCACGATGAGAGGCGGCAGGATGCAATGCTGAGGCTACTGGAGGATCAAACTGATATGCTCTGGCGTATGGTTGAGGTACAGGAAAGATACAGACCACCACTGCAGCCCCTGTGTAATCAACTGCCCTCCTCCCCAAGTTCCATAGCCTCCTCACCCAGATGCCCAAAGATGCTGGGGGGGGGGGGGGGGCCCTCCGGGCACCCATCCACTCCACCCCAGAGGACTGCCCAAGCAACAGAAGGCTGGCATTCAATAAGTTTTGAAGTGCAGTGTGGCCTTGTCCTTCCCTCCTCCCCTCATCCACCACCCCACCCGGTGCTTCCCTCCTCCCCCACCACTCCCGGGCTACCTTGGCAGTTATTCTCCTATTTGTGTGACAAATTAATAAAGAATGCATGAATCTGAAACAACAATGACTTTATTGCCTCTGCAAGCGGTGATCAAAGAGGGGAGGAGAGGGCGGTTGGCTTACAGGGAAGTAGAGAGAACCAAGGGAGCAGGTTTTCATCAAGGAGAAAAACAAATGTCACACCGTAGCCTGGCCAGTCATGAAACTGGTTTTCAAAGCTTCTCTGAAGCGCAGCGTGCCCTACTGTGCTCTTCTAACTGCCCTGGTGTCTGGCTGCGTGTAATCAGCAGCCAGGCGATTTGCCTCAACTTCCCACCCCGCCATAAACATCTCCCTCTTACTCTCATAGAGAGTGTGGAGCACACAGCAAGCAGTAATAACAATAGGAATATTGGTTTCGCTGAGGTTTAACAGAGTCAGTAAACTGCACCAGCGTGCTTTTAAACGTCCAAACGCACATTCTACCACCATTCTGCACTTGCTCAGCCTGTAGTTGAACAGCTCCTGACTACTGTCCAGGGTGCCTGTGTATGGCTTCATGAGCCATGGCATTAAGGGGTAGGCAGGGTCCCCAAGCATAACTATAGGCATTTCAACATCCCCAACGGTTATTTTCTGGTCTGGAAAGTAAGTCCCTTGCTACAGCTGTTCATACAGACCAGAGTTCTTGAAGATGCAAGCGTCATGTACCTTTCCCGGCCATCCCACGTTGATGCTTGCCACACCATTGAAAAGTACTCCTTTCGGTTTATGTATCGGTTTATCTATCGCCCCACCACAGTTAGGGAATCCCACTGCAGCAAAGCCATCCACTATGACCTGCACATTTCCCAGTCACTACCCTTGATAAAAGAAAAGGAGTACTTGTGGCACCTTAGAGACTAACCAATTTATTTGAGCATAAGCTTTCGTGAGCTACAGCTGTAGCTCACGAAAGCTTATGCTCAAATAAATTGGTTAGTCTCTAAGGTGCCACAAGTACTCCTTTTCTTTTTGCGAATACAGACTAACACGGCTGTTACTCTGAACTCTGTACCCTTGATAGCAGCAGCTCAGTGATTGTGTTGGCTACTTGGATCACAGCAGCCCCCACAGTAGATTTGCCCTCTCCAAATTGATTCCTGACTGACCGGTAGCTGTCTGGTGTTGCAAGCTTCCAGAGGGTTATCGCCACTCGCTTGTGAACTGTGAGGCCTGCTCTCATCTTGGTATTCTTGTGCTTCAGGACAGGGGAAAGCAAGTCACAAAGTTCCATGAAAGTGCCCTTACACATGCAAAAGTTTCGCAGCCACTGGGACTCATCCCAGACCTGCAACACTATGCGGTCCCACCAGCCTGTGCTTGTTTCACAGGCCCAGAATCGGCATTCCATGGCATGAATCTGTCCCATTGCCACCAGGATGGCCAAACTGCCAGGGCCTGTGGTTTGAGAGAAGTCTGTGTCCATGTCCTCATCACTCTCGTCACCACGCTGCCATCGCCTCCTCACTGCTTTTGCAGGTTCTGGTTCTGCATATACTGCATGATAATGTGTGAGGTGTTTACACTGCTCATAACCGCTGCGGTGATCTGAGTGGGCTCCATGCTTGCCGTGGTATGGCGTCTTCAGGAGAGCAGAGTGGCAGCGGAAGCGGTTGTTCAATGACGATGGTTTGGAGACCTACTGCACCGTCTGCTGCCAGGACACAACAGCTGAGTGGGCTGCACGCTTGCCGTGTTATTGGGAGACAAGAGCAGCCGAGCAGAGTAGCAGCGAAAGCAGCCCTGCGAGACCACCAGGAGAGCAGAGTGGCAGTGGAAGCAGTGGCTGACGACCCGCAAGGTGGATTCATGAGAGCAGGAGAGCAGAGTTGCAGCGGAAGCGGGAGCCCATGACAGACAACATGGAGAAATTCGCTATAGAGACAAGAGCAGGAGAGCAGAGTGGCAGCGGAAGCGGTGGTTGGATGATGACGGTTAGCAATCCAACTGCACCATCTGCTGAAAGCAATATGGCGCTCACATGGAAAAAAGGCGTGAAACGATTGTCTGCCATTGCTTTCACGGAAGGAGGGACGACTGACGACGACATGTACCCAAAACCACCTGTGGCAATGTTTTTGCCCCATCAGGCATTGGGAGCTTAACCCAGAATTCCAATGGGCAGTGGAGACTGCGGGAACTGGGGATAGCTACCCACAGTGCAACGCTCCGAAAGTCGACGCTAGCCTCGGTACTGTGGATGCACTCTGCCGACTTAATGCGCTTAGTGGGGACACACACAATCGACTGTATAAAATCGCTTTCTAAAAATCGACTTCTATAAATTCGACCTAATTTCGTAGTGTAGACATACCCATAGGGTCTGATCTACAAATGCTTATGCAAATGAGTAACCTAAACCATGTAAGTAGTTTCCCTGACTCAATGAGCCTATTCATGAGTGTAAATTTACGCACATGTGTAAGTTTTTGAAGGATTGGGGCCATAATGCACAAGCTAAAAGGGAATATAATAAATCAAAGCTTGGCGAAATTTGATTTTTTATAATTTTGACAGATGATATCAATATTTATTTTTAAGCATTTTTTCCAATTTGTATCCATTTAGATCGGAAATTATGGGAAATGCCTAACAATTATTTAATGACAGTAGATGTTGAGATTCAAAAAGTTAAAACTTAAAACACAAATTGTCATCATCACATGTCAAAATATACAAAGTAAATAGACTTAAATCAAACTTCAGTAAGTTCTCAAGTAGCATTTTTCTTACTTTGCCTATATGTACATTTTGATTATTATTGATGGAATATTTTTTCATTGTGAAATCAACATTTACCAATAAAAATCTAATCCTTCCAAGACCAAATAAAACATATCCAACGGCTAAAAAAAATGACCAAGACAGAAAAAAATAAAAATTAAATTATGATCTCACTGTCCTCTCCTGTGACTTAAATCTTTGTATTGGGATGTAAGTATCACAGTGTGTTACACTACAAATATGTGAGTGGCCAATATTTTAAGGCTGGCTGAATAATAAGACCATAATTTATCAAACGTTTATTTTAGTAACAAATTACTCTGTTATTTTCCCCTCTTACTCACCTAGTTTCTAGAACCGAGAGAATAATTTATGAATATTCTTATTTCATTACATTCTTTGAATCGAACATCCACATATACAGGGTGCTGTGTTTTTTGATTATTTGCCCAGCTCTAGATAAAGCAAATTAAATAAAAACAATTATTGAGATTTTTGCTTTCCAAACAGAAAAACCCATCAGTGATTCAAACTGTAACAAATGTGCTTGAAACTAACAACAAAATCAGGCCAGCCTGTTTTTGGAAAGTAAAGAACAAACATTTCTAAAAATAAAGATAATGCAGGTAACGGCACTTGGCAAGTTCAAGTTTTCAAAAACCAAAACCTTCCTGTTCATGTTAGTAAATTAGAAAAATCCAGGAAAAGCATCTCTTTTTTAAAGCTCTGTTCTGCTCTGTTTTTAATTGTCACTTTCAAATTCCTTACCTACTGTATTTTCCACCCGTCTGGTTGCTTCTCTAAATGTTGGCATGCAGAAATGCATTTTGTATCCTTTGCAAATTAGTTCAGATTTCTCTGATTTTTTTATGTATTTTAAAACAGAAATTTCTGTGGTTTCATGGGAAATGATGATCTTGTAAGGGCAGAAGACGACCTTCTATTCCTCTGCCAAGTTCAATTGACATTGAAAAATAGGGAACACAGGGTGAAAATTACACTACAGACGTGATGACTTAGCATGCCATACATACAGACTCCAGGAGGGAAACAGGGATAACTGCAGGAGATGAAAGTATAAAACATCATAAAACCCCACACTGCTGCCTTAAAATGTTACAGGGCTGGAGGCAGAGGACATAGCTAGACAGGGAAAGAAGACCTCATGTATCATAATCTGACACCTTGGAGAAAAGGCTAGGGATATCTTTAAACACGCTCAAATACTGTTTTCTATGCTGAGTCCTGTGTGTCTCTATTTTGTTGAAAATATTTCTGGCACTGCTTGAGGGTTCTGGCTTGTTAGCAACAGAGATGCAGAACTGTGAGAGGGGGAACTGCAAAGGGGAAAGAGGGGGAGGCGCTGTGTGTTTTTAAACTATGTTAAATGATAAAGTAGGGGTTGTATTTTTTTTTCATTTTTGTCTCTCTTGCTAGTGGGCAAGGGTGAATGACAAAACCCCCAAGGGCAGCTATAAAACTGATAAGAATCGTTTTCATTTCACAGCGTTGCCACCTCTCAATTTTATGCCAACTCTCTCAGCGCTTGGAGTCAGGGGATTATGGGAAAAATGTCAGCTTTCTTTTTTAAAAAGAAAAAGGATGCTTCTAGCCCTTCAGGTTGTGGAGAAAGGCTTGAAAATGTGACCCCTAAAGCTCCAAAAATACCAGAAGGCCAAGCAAAAGAACCCCAAATTTATTATTTTTACAATCTCATGATTTTGGAATGCCTGGGGTGGGGGCTCCTGTTGTTCCTGCTTGGCAAAGCGCTAAGCAGGGGCATGCATTGTAGCTATTCATGCGTGGGGTTGGGAAGGAAGGAAGAGGCAACCCCTCATCAAAAAAGAACCACAGGCTGGGGCAGAACAACAGACCAACTTTCATAACATCTGGCAGCAGCCAAGAGGACAAGGGAGGAGTAGAACAGTGGACACCACTCCAACTCTACCTCAGCCCTGCAACAGCAGCTAGGAGTCAATGGAGCCTCTAAATCAGTGTCTATGGAGAGTTCTCCGGCAGGAGTCCTGGCAGCAGCAGGGTTGGCCTTCTCTGCAGGGTTTTGGACCTTGTTGGCAGTCTTCCCCCATCTTTTGCATCAGTCCCTGGCTAATAGGAGTCTGGTAAATTTTTTCAAGTCCTGCATTAGAGGTATGCTTAAATGCCCACTGAAGGCAACAGAAAGGGCCTGATCCAAAGCTCCCAAGTCTATCTGTGTATTTTCAATTCAAGACAGTAAATCAAAGACAGCAGAGAGAAAGCAAGCTCTCATATACAGGTCTATTTAAGGGTTTAAACACTGACCAGGTTTGCCAGAACTGGATAATGGCAGCAGCCCCCAAAATCAGAACTGCATGCACACAGATTTAGAACGGTAAAAAGGCACAATCTCAAATTCTGCTGTCCTTATAACATGATGTGCTCTGCCAACATTTTTCTCCTATGCACATTAACTGTAAAGCTGCTAGAAAACTAAACCTATGCTCTTCCTCTCCTTTACACACGTGTGGAAAGATAGCTTGCTTATTTCTATGACAGTTTGTTCTTATGTACGTGAGCACAGCAGAGAATAGATGTAAAATGTATTATCATATTTCACATCATCATATAAAACAACATGCAAACAATACATAACAGTCTGACAAACATTGTTTGGGTTTAAGATATGATAGTAGAACTATCCACTGTATCTATCAAAAGTAGAACTGTCCACTGTACTGTTCATAATATTTTTCCCTTCTGACCTACAAGCCAATCCAACTAGACAATTGCCAATATCAGAATATTCACTTATAGAAATCAAAGGATTTATTGGGGCACTACAAGTAACAACTCCAGCAAACACATGCAGGACTAAATCTTCCTATAAACCTCCTGACCAGATACAATGATGTAATATCAAAACAAGACAGCAACTTAATCCTAAAATAAAGATACAGCACTACCTATCGGTGGAGGTGCAGTCTACACTAATCATTACATTTTATTTAAAATGTGTATATGTACTGTGAATGCAGAGTTGAAGAGATCCTGGAACCAAAGGAGAATTTTTTTTAAAGGACCATCTCCCCTTTAGACTGTACTCCTTACTAAGGGATCCAAAATGTAATTGAAATTCAGAAGAGTAGCTCAGCTACTTTTTCCAACTTTAATGCTAATACTCATATTTCCCTCTGCATAAAATTGGAGTGGGTTAAAAAAAAAAAAGACTTCTGGGAGAAACCAAGACACTAGGACTTGCCACATGGACACTACACAACACCTCAACATCATAAATTTATCAAGACTACCCATTACCAGGGATGAATTATCTGTACTTGCCAAGGGACTGAACTTCTCCCACAACACAAAAACTGATACTATACTAACATGTGGAGGACTAAAATAAATTTTTCTCCAACTCTACCACAAAAAATTCTTTCACAACAAAGATGACACCTCTCACAATTACCACGTTCCCACTGACAAGTCATTAAAAAAAAAAAAGAATCACCTGACTAGACACCCTCCAACAGACAAAACCATTCAGTTGATCGTTAATTATTTTTTGCCTGAAGCAATCAATGTAACAGTAAAATCCATAACAAACATCACATCCACCTCCATCTCTCCATCTTCACCTCCACCAAAGCTATACAGTCCCTGAAATCCAACCACCAGCTACTCATCAAACAGCAGACAAAGGAGGCGCCATCATAGTCCTCAACCATGATGACTATGTCAATGAGACTAACGGACAACTCTCTGACACCACCTACTATAAAGACCTCAAAGAAGAGCCCGCACCACAATTCGCACAGGACTTTAAAGATATCATCAAATCCTTCCCCCAAACAACTCCAAGAGAAACTTTACAACATTATCTGCCAGGAATCTAGCCAGGAACCTTCTACATGTTTCCCAAGATACACAAAAAAGGGAACCCAGGCAGACCCATCACATCTGGCCATGGCACTCTTACTGAAGGACTATCTGGGCTCATAGAAAACATCTTAAAATCATTCACCACACAAAGGCCAGCTCCCTCCAGGATGCAACTGACTTCCTCCAGAAACGCTGTAACATTAACAACCTCCCTCAGAACATCATCCTTGCCATCATGGATGTCACCTCTCTATACACCAACATCCCACGCAATAATGGCTTCAGTGTCTGCCTCAAATATCTACAAGACAATGGACAACCCTCAGATATCCACACCAAACACATCGCTACACTCACCCATTACAACTTTACATTCCCCATATACCAATATCTTCCTGACCCATCTCTAGAAAAAAAATACTGGAAAAATGCACCACAAAACCAATGATATACCTAAAATATACTGATGATATTTTCATCCTCTCGACAAATGACCTAAACTCCGTCATAAATTTCCATCACAACTTCAGCTACCGCCACCCACCCATCAAACTCTCTTTGGAATGCTCCCACACCAGCATCAATTTCCTAGACATCGTGATTAGCTTCAACAATGGAACGCTACAGACATCTATATACAAGAAACCCACAGATCACCACACCTACCTTCACAGATCCAGTCACCACCCCAGACACACCAAGAAATCTGTTAGCTACAGCCAGGCACTCAGATAATTCAGAATATGCTAAGTGGAAGAAAGTCCAGGATACACACCTTAAAACACTTAAAACAACCTGCACAAAACAAGGACATTCCACCAGAGAGGTAGATCAGATCATAGCACAGGCCACCCAAATACCTGAGAGAACCTGCATCAAACAATTACAGCTCATACCTGCTGGGGGCCACATCTTGAAAAAAAATCTTTCATAAACCCCCTCTTCTGGCCTTCAAACAAACCCCCAATCTCACCAAGCTCGCCACAGACCAGGACACACCAATTCAAAGCAACACCAGATCCTGTCATCACAACAGATGCAAAACCTGCAGACGTATCTCCATGGCTACAATGATCAACACCTCATACAATACACCTTTCAAGATCCATGGGTCCTACACGTGCCTATGACAACATGTGTTGTACCTCATCCAGTGCATCAAATTCCCCAATTGCGTGGGTGAAAACAGACAATCACTATGGTCTCAAATGAACTCACACAGAGAAATGATAACAGACAAAACACACTATCACTCCTAGGCAAACACTTTTCACAAAACAATCACTCTATATCTGACCTCTCAGTCCTCATCCTCAAAGGAAACCTGCACGACACCTTCTACAGATGAGTCTGGGAGCTTAAATCCATAACTTTGCTAAACACTAAACATCATGGACTCAATGGAGACACTGGTTTTATGTCTCATTAGAACAATCTATAACTCCTTAGTCTATTGACAGCAGAGATGTTAACTGCCCACCTCATCCTGAATGGTCTCTTGCACCATGTGTTGACTTCTTATGCTTAACAATCTGTTCCAACTTGTATTTAATTGTGACACTCTAAATACCGTTCCCAGACTTGAACAGCTGTGTAGCTCAAAAGCTTGTCTTGTTCACCAACAGAAGTTGGTCCAATAAAAGATATTATTTCACCCACCATGTCTCTTTCATTAAATAACCCTTAAGATTTAATTTCATAGAATAATTTTTTCAGTGTTCATGTCACAGACGGCCTATTTAATGTACATATTATAAAGCTGCAATTTAATACAAGTGAGTGAAATCTTAAAATTTCCTCTTACCATCTACCAAGCTTCAGTGCCAGAAACTGATTTGATTTCACTTACTGGTTTAATATTTAATTTATTTTTGTTTTAATGTAAAACAAAACTCACAGCACTGAAAATAGACCTATGTTAAATACTGCTAGGTTCCCCCTGGGATGGTGATAGGAGTTAAGTGCATAGGACCATGCAATGATGTATGTTATTTTATAGGAAACTACATGTTAACTACATGGAAATCCCATTTAAAAGAGTGGTGATTAATTCTATCATGTCAGCACTTATGTGCCATAAGATGGAACCACAGAATTTGTCTCTCTAAAGCCATTAAGCCCAGCTTATCCTTCTAGTTTACCTGCTTGTATGCACCACGTCTTGTACCTTATCTCATTATTAATTATTTATAGAGCATCCAAAGTGTGCTAGGCATTTTACAGAATAAATTTAAAGAGCGTCGTGCTGTGAAGTGTTTTGCTTAGAATCGTAGGCCTCAATCCTGCAATTGAGAGTGCATGGGCACACTAATCGGGCTCTGCGCAGGCACAGCAATGTGTCTGCACAGTGTCAATTGTTGTGGTTAAGCTCTTTTGGGACAGGACTGCCTTTTCTGATTATGGACCAAGACTCCACTGTATAACCAGGTGTTACCCCAATACAAACAATAAAATGGAAGGATCAAGGATCAAAACTGGTTAAAAGATAGGAAACAAAGGGTAGGAATAAATGGTCAGTTTTCAGAATGGAGAGAGAGGTAAACAGTGGTGTCTCCCTGGGGGTCTGTACTGGGACCAGTCCTATTCAACATATTCATAAATGATCTGGAAAAAGGGGTAAACAGTGAGGTGGCAAAATTTGCAGATGATACAAAACTACTCAAGATAGTTAAGTCCCAGGCAGACTGTGAAGAGCTACAAAAGGGATCTCACAAAACTGGGTGACTGGGCAACAAAATGGCAGATGAAATTCAGTGTTGACAAATGCAAAGTAATGCACATTGGAAAACAATCCCAACTATACAGCTGTTACCACTCAAGAAAGATCTTGGAGTCATTGTGGATAGTTCTCTGAAAACATCCACTCAATGTGTAGCAGCAGTCAAAAAAGCAAACAGAATGTTGGGAATGATTAAGAAAGGGATAGATAATAAGACAGAAAATATCATATTGCCTCTATATAAATCCATGGTACACCCACATCTTGAATACTGCGTGCAGATGAGGTCGCCCCATCTCAGAAAAAATATATTGGAATTGGAAAACATACAGAAAAGGGCAATAAAAATGATTAGGGGTATGGAACGGCTTCCGTACGAGGAGACATCAATAAGATTGGGACTTTTCAGCTTGGAAAAGAGACGACAAAGGGGGAATACAATAGAGGTCTCTAAAATCATGACTGGTGTGGAGAAAGTAAATAAGGAAGTGTTATTTACTCCTTCTCATAAACACAAGAACTAGGGATCACCAAATGAAATTAATAGGCAGCAGGTTTAAAACATGCAAAAGGAAGTGTTTTTTCACAGAATGCACAGTCATCCTGTGGAACTCTTTGCCAGAGGATGTTGTGAAGGCAAAGACTATAACAGCATTCAAAAAAAAAAACTAGATAAATTCATGGAGGATACGTCCATCAATGGTTATTACCTAGGATGAACAGGGATGGTGTCCCTAGCCTCTGTTTGCCAGAAGCTGGGAATGGGTGATCGGGGATGGATCTCTTGATGATTACCTGTTCTGTTCATTCCCTCTGGGGCACCTGGTGTTGGCCACTGTCGAAAGACAGGATACTGGGCAAGATGGACCTTTGGTCTGACCCAGTATGGACGTTCTTATGTAATGTAACATTATGTGGGACAATAACAAACAAGGTGCTTGATGGGAAAGAAGATGAAGACAGACAAGTCCTGTACTGAACTCTACATGGGCAGATCCTTGTGCCTACACGGAGCTCAGTGCAGGATTGGAGACTTACACTGTAAGCTTTATTCAAGAACAATGTGTTTTCTTTTAGCTTTGTGCACCATCCACCCAATGAAACTATGGCAGGATCGAAATAACTAACAACATTAATCAGTACTTCAGAAGCCTAAAGAGCAGTACAATTGCCAACCCTAAGGGCTCAATGCTCATGAGTCTGACCACATAGAATGATGAAAATTGGTTTTTAAAAAAGAGTGAGATCTCAGAAAAAAAATCTGGGGCACTTTTTATTTGCTTTCTGGTATTTGAGCCTGGAGGGTTACCGTTTTCAAGCTTTCTTCCACCACCATGAAAGTTAGAAGCTTTCATTCCAAAAAGTTGAGATTCTCAAATAAGCACATGACTCTAGCAGCTGGGATTACCAGAAAAACACCAAATAGCACGAGATTCACAATAACATCATGAGAGTTGGCAACAGTGGACATGTAGGGTTTTCTTTTAATACAGGGGTAGGCAACCTATGGCACATGCCAAAAGCGGCACGCGAGCTGATTTTCAGTGGCACTCGCACTGCCCGAGTCTTGGCCACTGGTCTGGGGGGCTCTGCATTTTAAATTTAATTTTAAATGAAGCTTCTTAAACATTTTAAAACCCTTATTTACTTTACATACAACAGTAGTTTAGTTATATATTATAGACTTATAGAAAGAGACCTTCTAAAAACGTTAAAATGTATTACTGGCACGCGAAACCTTAAATTAGAGTGAATAAATGAGGACTTGGCACACCACTTCTGAAAGGTTGCCAACCCGTTTTAGTATATGCAAAGCACTATACATAAAAGCAAAATTATAAGCCCTGATTTCAGTAGAACTGCAAGGTGAGTAAATTATAGCAGAATTTGGACCAGAATAGTCTTTAAGGCTTCAGAGCTCAGGAGCTATAGTTACAGGGGAGAAAAATAGCTTAAGCCTGTTGCTCAGCCTCACTAATACCATTGCCAGTATTAGCCTGGGTTGTTCAGTCTTCACTCCAGCAGAACTCCTATGGAAATTAGTCAGTAAAATTCTGATTTCAGTTACACCAGGATACACTGGGAGTAACTCCACTGTAGAATTATTCTGATTTACACAGATATAACAGACCAAAAACTGTTCTAAGGATCATAGAATCACGTCCACACATTGAGTGTGTCTACACTGCAGTCAGAGGTGTAACTCCAGTACGTATAGACATACCCAAGCTAACTTTAATCTAGCTAGCGTGAGTACCAACAGCGGCAAAGCCAAGGCAGCAGAGACTTGCTCAGGTAGCTAGCCCATGCTGAAGTACTCAGGGTCCTGTGTACACTTGTGCAGTCCATGCTGAAGCCCCCACTGTCATAGCTTCACTGCTCTTGGGACTCGTGCTATCTATGTTAAAGCTGCAATCATAGCTCCTGCTGTCAGGCAGACATATCCATTATCAGCTATCTCACCTATTAAAGTCATCCTCCCATAAAGGTCCTCTCTCTCTCTCTCTCTCATAAAAAATTATGAAGACACACACTGACAAAAGCAAGAAAATACAACATTAACACTGGCACCCCTCATCTGACGGGGATGATTTATTTATGTGCATTTGGGATGGGGTTTTGGTGTGTGTCTTGTTTTTCATTTCTGCCCCTGTTCCGATATTTAGCAGGCCTTGTTGCTTACATTTAGTCTGTGTTTAATGACCCAGTGGCTTTCATTTACATGGGTGCCCTATAAATACAAATCGTATTATTTACCTGGCTGGGGGGCTGAGGGCAAGTGCTTTTTAATTTTAAAACCATTAAGGGATTCTTCCGCACCCCCCCACCACCACCCTCAAGTTCTGTAAGTGGCTTCCTGGCTGAAACCTCACATCATCTTCCATCCTGGAATCTTGTGGGGGATTCATTAATAACCCTGCAAAAATAAGGCCTTTATCATGTTGTTATCGACATCAGTTAAAAGTTAAAGAACCTGCAAATATTTAAGTGAACTACAGTCAGAATACTCAGGCTTGGTTGCCTAACTTTAGGCACCTAAAAAACTGGCCCAAATTCAGTCGCGCTTGCCTCCCCAACTTCCCCTCATTTTGGTGCCTAGGCACCTGAACTGGAAAGTTCTGGCTCATCGGTGTCTTTTTCCGATGATGGACTGAATGCCTCAAACAGCAAAAGGAAGAAGGGTATTCAGCTCACAAATAATATTAAATTAATGCTTTCCCCTTCATTTCAGTTTCTCGGAAGCTCTGTTGGACACCCCACCATGCACCATGGTTGCAAGGTCATCACAGCTACAATTTGAGTCCCACTTGAGTATGGAACTAGCATAAGATACGTGCAGAGCCTGATGAAAAGTGTGCAGCCGTGTCTGAATATGCCCGGGGGGAACCAGTTATATTCAGAGATGGTTCTGGGTGACCACACGCTAGCAAAACCTATCCCTGGTCCACAAGATAGATTCAGTGACTCTACCCCAATCTGGAGCAGCTGGGGATATCATTGGGGAGGTACTGTGCATGCAGGACTAAAGGGATCGACGTACCCAAGAATATTTAAAGAGGCTGTGCTCCCCTTACATTGCACTTCTGGCTAATAGATCCAGAACACAAGCATCATCTGGGAGCAGAGTTGGACAGATAGGGCTAAAAATTCTGCCCCTAATTCTACCCAGCAATCAGATTGCTAGGGGAGTCCTCCAGGTGATTGCATTTCCCATCATCTAACAGGGGTATGGAGGAAGACACCAGTTTGGGGGTTTGGTTCCGGCCCTCTCTTCACCTCCTTGGCCCTCTCCAGTCACCCTGGTGACTACTCCTTTGGATCACACAGGGGTTATCAATTGATGTGCATCTTTTCCCTTCTTCCCCTACAGAATGTAAGCTGCGCAACTCATATTCCCCTCCACCCCCTCACCAATATGTAACATTCACCATCCTTTAAGCAGCCTTTAGGCATTGGCACCTGGTGTATTATTTTACTTTATATCGGAGATCAATTATGGAACATGATATGAATGCCATGAAAAGCCCATCTAGAAATACAACTTTGGGGGGATACCAGCTAATAGCAGAAGTCCAGGACTCAGACCACACATCAAATATTTCTTTAATAAGGACTCCTCAACCCCACTTATGTATGTTGCTTTATGGATCCGTCAATGTTTTCATATGTAGGCTATTAACTACAAAGGGGATTGCAGGGGAAGAAAATCATTACAGCAGCAAAAAATTGCATATTGTTGATATTATATTGACTACATAATATGTTTTCAGAAGTATTTCATGCATAAATAATGTAAAGCAGTAGGGGAGTTTTTTTAAACCTTCATATTTCATCTTTATAAAATATTTTGTTTTAGAAACAGTTAAAATATTTTCCTACTTCACAGACTAATAATCTGCAAAGTTTTGGGTTTATTATTATATATTTTTATATATTATATGGTAGTTTAGTGGCATGCCAAGAGTCTACAGCAGTGGTTCTCAAACTAGGGCCGCCACTTGTTCAGGGAAAGCCCCTGGCGGGCCGGGCTGTTTACCGGCCGCGTCCGCAGGTTCAGCTGATCGCGGCTCCCACTGGCTGCGGTTCGCCGCTCCAGGCCAACGTGGGCTGCGGGAAGCAGTGCAGGCCGAGGGATGTGCTGACCACCCTTCCTGCAGCCCCAATTGGCCTGGAGCGGCAAACCGCGGCCAGTGGGAGCTGCGTTCGGCCGAACCTGTGGACGTGACAGGTAAACAAGCCGGCCCGGCCCACCAGGGGCTTTCCATGAACAAGTGGCGGCCCTAGTTTGAGAACCACTGGTCTACAGGCAGTGATCCATTTTGGGGAAGAGGGGAAATTGTTTTTTTCTAATTTAAAAATAAATCAACCCAATTAATTAAATTATTTATTTTTTAAAAGATTCGCCCCACGTCTGAGACATTGGTCTCTGCTCCCAAGGGCAAAGTAGATGAGGTAGACAATGAGTACTGAGACAGGAACAGAACATTTATCTGACAATTTTTAATCTGTAATGAATTTTTATAACCAAATTAAAAAACCCTCAACAACTGTGTTTACAACAGGGACTGTGGCACACCCCAAACTATAATGGGGATAGCACATGCTGCTGTGTTTCCAGATACATTTTCCCTGGCTCAGCTCCATTCATTTACAGTTCTGATAACTGGATGAACTAGTCGGCAAACAGGTACTGTAAAAACATGATGAGTTTGAAATTATTGGAGTTCATCTTGCTACTCCCTAAGGTTCAGGTACCCTCATATCTGTAACATGTTCTAGATCTCGCTATTTCAAAGCCCTAAACCATAATGCTATAAAGGACAGATATATTATAGCTAGGTTTTCCAAAAGAACGTAGAAACCACTTTTTTAGTTTAGTACAGCCTGGGATGAAAAATAGCAATTTGCTTAGCCTGCAGTAGGCAACACATTTGATCTGAAGCTGAAATACTGTATGGAAATCTGACATATTAAGCATGACACATGGAGGAAGAAAATAAATTCACAGACTGTAATTACTGCTGAGTCACGTGTTGCATACATTTTGTCAGGTTCCTTTAACATAACAGAGTGACTCAGAAGTTAACAGCCTCCTTGTTCAGATTTTGAGTTCAAACACCAAAACTGAGCAGCTGATTTTGAAAAATTTCCTAAAGCAATTACAAGGACATCCACTGAAATCAACCTTCCCTTGATGTCTCTTGCGATGTACTGAAGACCCCATTTGGAGCTTGACAAATAAATACTCAGGGACAAAAACTGCTCTGAGCTGCTGGCACAAAGACCCAGCAGATCAAGCTTCTTAAGGATTGCCCTTGCAAAAAGGGGGTCCTCTGATGAAGAGGAGCTGAGAGATGGGCACTTATGTCATTCAGCAGCTGGCACAGACGTCAAGGCTGGTTGTCACAATGGTACCTGGTTGTTGTTGGCAACTGGCATAGGAAGTTGCTCTAATTTATAATGGGGATGTAACTGGCTCTGGGATGGACCCAGGAATGCAAACACATCTTAAAGTCACATTTTACTCCCCACCCACAGCTAAAGATCTGGGTGAAATCCTGGCTCCACTGAAGTCCATGGCAAAATTCCCATTCAGTGGTACCATGATTTTATCCCTGGGCCTTTGGGCCAGATTATTCACGGTCTTCCTTTCATTTGTATTAGTACAAAGTGGTTATAAAATGCTAACAAATCAGGATGACCGCATGTTAAACTCACATAGGTCCTAACCCTGCAATTGGATCCACGTGGATGAACTCTCAAGCTCTTGTGGAGCCCCACTGCCCTTGTCTACACTAGGAAAAATTGGTGTGTTTTACAATAAGATCGCTAACATAATGTAACATCCTAGTGTCATCAGGGCAAGGTGTAGTTTTACCTTGATGTAGCTGATTGAGGTGAACCGCGGGGAGCAAGCCTAGCGAGGAAGGATGGTTCAGTGGTTAAGGCCACCCCTTTCTAGCCTGGGACATGGGAGACCCCGATTCAATTCTCTGCTCCATCACAGCTTCCTGTGTGACCTTGAACAAGTCACTTAGCCTCTCTGGACCACTGTTCCTCAGCTGTGACCAAGTAATAATGGTATTTCCTTAGCTCACAGAGGTGTTGTAAGGAGAACTACATACAGAGTTGCCACTCTAATTTCACAGATGGTAAGCTTGAGGATAACTTGATCCCATTTAGAATCTAAGGAGTTTGAACATGTCTCACAATTTGTCCAAAAATGGTACTCAGTAAGTATCACTTCCTGTTGCAAATTTTTATAGGAACAGGTATTTTGCTTCATCTCAAACATGGTGTGGGTTTGGAATTGTTACTTGCATTCAAACACTAGGGGGTTCCATTCAACTTAGAACAGTGGTTCTCAAACTGTTTTTTTTTCCCACGGACCACTTGAAAATTGCTGAGGGTCTCAGCAGACCACTTAATGATCTTTCCAAATGTTGTTTGTACCGTTAGCTAACTATTGTAAAGCGCTTTGGATAAAAGCACTATGTAAAAAAAAAAAAACAAAAAAAAAAACTTAATAATTAACGTTTTTTGTTCTACAAATAAAAGCACACAACTCATATTTTAATATCAGTAGTCTTACCTTTCTAATGAGATAGATGTGCCCTCTCTCCCCCACCTCAGCAGCCTCCGAGCTGGGACTGGGAAAACGGGGGCGGGGAAGGGTCTCTCCCCTGCCACAGCAGCCACAGAGCTGAGGCTGGGAAGGAGGGCCGTCTCTCCCCCCCAGCCGCAGCCCTGGAGCTGGGGAAAGTCACCTCTTTCTCTGGCCATTGCAGCCCTGCATGTCCCTAATTCCTCCCACCCCCTCTTCTCACCCCACTGCCCCCTCCGACCTACACACTGTTTCCCCCAAGGCCACCACCTCATCTTACATGTGCGTCTTCTCCAGGGTCCAGGCACCGAATTAGTGGAGCCATGCCTGCGCGGCTCCACTAATTAGGTGGGTGGCCCTTCATTCTCTCATGTGAGGCTGCCCAGGTGTGCACCTTAGAGGGAACTATCCACAGACCATCTGAATGGAGTTCGCAGACCACAGTTTGAGATCCTCTGACTTAGAAGACATGGTGAGAAAAAAGAAGCAAGCATCGAAGAGACAAATTCTGAAGAAAAATAATATACAAAAAATCTGTTGTATGTTAGGGCAATTTTCTGTCAGCCTAAAAAAATAGTTCTTGAAGTTTGCTAAACTTCACACACACAAAATGTGTTCACTTGTTTTGGGATGAGATCTTAGGAAGCATATGGAACAAAACTACTACTAAAAATTCTTCTTAGACCTGATATCTAAGCTGCATGATTTTCCTATGGGAAAATTTTTTAAATATTTTTCCTTTTGTAAATTAAAGTCTCCCCATTGACTGATTACTTAGTATCATTTTTATTCATAACACTATAACCTCCAAAAAAGCACAGAAAAATGAGCTGTTTGGAGAACACAGAGCTAAAAAAAAATAAATAAGAGCAAGATTATTTTAAAATCATTTAAAAAAACATGCATTTTGTTTTCTCAGCAATTGATATCCCAAGGTAACATAAGTAAAAAAGGGATATTAATTAAAATGGATTTAAAAAAAAATCAACTTCAGAAGGAAAAACAAGTATTTTATCACAGTCTAGACCAGCGACCCACCCCACTTCCTGCAGCTCCCATTGGCCGGGAACGGTGAACCGTGGCCACTAGGAGCTGTGGATGGCTGTGCCTGTGGATGGTCAACATCAGCAAAATGTCTTGTGGCCTGCAATCAGATCACCCTGATAGGCCACAGGTTGCCCACCACTGGTCTAGATTTTTGTTAAACTGGCTTAAAACATCTCAGTTCTTACAAAGGATTTCAAAGTTTTGTGTCAGTTAAATAATGACTTCAAAGTATTAGTTCTGTGACTGATGTTTATATTCAGCAGAGAAGTATTCAGTTTGCTAATTTCTCCTGACCCAGTTTCATTGATCCAAGATTCTGTGATGTTTTTGCTAAATTTGTTTGATTTTTCATAATTTCATAAATCAAAACAAAAGTTTGTATTGATGTAATAAAAATCCATTGATGTAATAAAATCCACTATATGCTCAGGTGTGGGGGGGAGGGGGAGAGAAGAGGGAGGAGAGTAGCAGGATAAGCAGTGGTTAGGTGTGTGCAAGTATAACACTGACAACAAGGAATCAGCAGGTGGGATTGAACCTGGGACCTCTGAAGCTTCATGTGAGAGCCTCTACTGCATGAGCGAAAAGCCACATGGCTCTTAGCTGAGGTTAGCAGATTCATTAATCTCCAGTTGGCCCCTGGGGCCTGTAGAGAAGGACAGAGCACCACATCAAATAGGCATGGGTTACACACGCCCCTTGTGTAAGACTCTGCGGCATTAAAGGAGAAAAGCTTCCTATATTCCAGTGAGTCCCAATTCAAGTATTTGGCTACAAATTTCAACTGACTTAAATATTACATAATTACATCAATGCCACCTCAACAACTCCAGCAGTCCCTTTATTATCATCTACCCAAATGATGTATTCTGGAATATTTTTTGACGCGTACACCAATCTAAGCCACTGATCCTGCAGTGGGATCCGTTAGTGCAGATCCTTCCACTGACTTCAGTGGGATGCCCAGAAAACCAGGCAGACAATCTTTAACTCGATTTGCTAATTCCTATGAAAACTATGAATTGTCTTATCTTCATTAGGATTTTAACTTGAGTTAGCTAACTTGAGTTAAAAACAAACCTTACTTTTCCTAGTGAAGAAAAGACCGAAATGTGAATAACTTCAAAAATATTCAGCTTTATTTTCTTTAAACTTGATTTGCTTTATAGTTCTCCTTTAGACTGATTAAGTGAAGTGCATAAAAAAATCAGCCTAATGGTTTTAAAGTCACAGATGCTTAGAATCAGCAACTCCTGACACCATCTGAACCCCACTTAGACTGAGAGCCACACTATTTTATAAACTGCAACTATTGTCATACCCACTCTGGCTTTAAGTCAATCTAAATATAAACAGAAGAAAATGAAAACAAAGGAAAAGGTTCCAATGTGCGTCTGAATGTTCCAAATAATTACAAACATATTGAAACCAATGTTAATAGAAGTTGGCTTGACATTTAAGTCTCAGAGTAATGTACCAAAAATCCAATTGAGAAGAGAAGCGGGTCAGTAGTTTTAAAGTTTTGAGAGTTTAAGTTTAAGGTCAGTTTTGAAGAATGCGTATGTCATTAGCCATGTACACTTATGCTCTTCATTTTGTCCCAACTGGCCACTGCCCTCATTCCATGGCTCAGAAGGGTCATGAAGGCAGTGGAATCAACATAGTTATGCTACACAGGGAGGAGGATGAGTCATATTCCATGTAATCCAGACAGTCAGTAGACCTCTGCACCCTAAGGAAACCACCAAAGAAGTCCGTTGCGCTCCATCATGAAGGAGAGGATTTTGGGGTGGGTCAGAGAATCTGCAAGTATGCAGATCCTCCAACTATTCTCGCTTTGTGGGGCAGGTACTGCTCATTCGGCAGCTACCGCAGACAGTAAGCTGCAGAAGAACTCATGTATTGCTAGGGTGAGGAAGATTCATTCCCTAATGCACAGGATGTGTATTTAGGAGATGATCTGGCCTACGACACCAGGCTCACTGAAGTCAATTTCAAAATGCTATTCACTTTGTGTGTGGGTGCTGCTGGTGGCCTGTGATATACAGGACGTCAGACTAGATGATGTGGTGGTTCCTTCTGGCCTTAAACTCTATGATCTTAGTGTGCGGGATCAGGCCCTAAGCGCACATCATTAGATCTAACAGGCAATCTCCTGTGTACGCTTAGTACATAATATTCAAATGCACATAACTTTGGTAAACCAAACCCAACATTTTACTAACCAAGCCAAGGCACTAGTCCTCAGTGGAAAGTTTGTTCATGTCAAGTTTCAAACTTAACCTATTTTTTCCTTAGTCCTATCTAAAAACGTGTGGAGAGAATGTTTTAAATGGGGAAATTATATTATTCACACCCTTGCAAAACTTACAAACAAACTGAAAGGATTTGGGGATTTTGCATAAAAGGCCTTAAAAAAAGGCCTTAACAAATTCACCTCTGGGCAGAGACCAAGCATAGAAAATTTAAGGCTCTTATAATATTTGGTAATGCGCACAGTATTTTTAATTTTTCCTTACTCTAAAGTACTCACTTTCATCCCCATCTGCTTTACTGAGAATTCATTGTTTTATTTTGTAAGACAGCCAAACAACCTAACCTCTCCTTTGTACGCTCATGTGTAAAACTTCACATTTTTGACTGAAATCGAGATAACACCAATGTAAGATGCAACACTACAATGCCGATAGATGTGATCAGAGAAGCCTCACAACTTTTTCAACATACATTCACTCTCAGCATCCGATTCCAGTCTCCTCAAGGTCCACACACCTAACTGTGAAATATCTGAAGATGTCTCTATGTCACAAATGATGTATAACTAACTTGAGATACTGAAGATCTGTCTTGATAGAGCTGACTCTGGGTTTGTATCCACATACCGTTAGCCAGGACACCTATATTATATATGTGTGTGTGTATATTTTATATATATATGCGCACACACACACACACACACAGAGTGTATGTATATGCAGGTGTTCCTCATCTGTAAATATTTCCTTTCTCCACCCTCTGCTGGGTCTAAGATTGTAAGCTCTTCAGGGCAGGAACTGTCTCTTACTGCACGTTTAGCACAAAACACAGTGCCTAGGATAATGGGGCCCCAATCTTGGTTAGCGCTGCCAGATACTGCTGTAATAAAAATAATCAATATGAGAGAGAGAGAGAGAATGTGTACACAGACGAGGTAGGTTTAAACCAGTATTTTCCTCTTAAATAGTTATGTGCCATTAACAGTGTTTTGTTTTCATAAAGTGCCTATTTCTGCCTTTCAAACACAGAATGGGCTTCCATATTTCTTTTCTTGAAATAACATTTACCATTCTACTAACTGTAAATACCATGTTTGAAAGAATATACAGTCAAGTAATGTTCTTTGTGTTTAGCTGTACAAACTCTGGTAATGGAGAAGAACATTGGTTATATTTCAGCCAGTGCTACTGCAGGTAAAGGTAAATATTTTTCCTGTAACTATGAGCCGGAACCAGACAACACAGAAACATTCTGTTGAAATGTATGATCAGAGACTATTTTTGATGAACCACAAGGACACAAAAATCAGCACAAGCCATTTTTTCCCTGTCAGACTTTTGGAGACAATATATAACATTACAAATGAAAAAAGCTCTAGGTTGTATTTTTAATCCTATCCTAAATATGGCTGTGTAGTGCCAGACTAAAACTATCCCAACTATACACTACCAAGTTCCTGACACATTTACTGCAACATTCTGTATAAGCAATTTCCATTGTGACGTGTGCTACTACACACCACCATGTTCTAAACAAACAAAAACTTGCAGAAACGGCAGGATACAAGGCCACAATTATATCTTTCACAGACGATACTACTACATTAATGGATCAGTGTAATCCATCATCACAAGCCCTAAATCCCCCAGGGACTGTCACAAGGCCATACTGATAACCCTCAGTGTTAGATTTTGTATTTGGCTCTCCAATTCAGCTTGAAGAGGTAGGTTAAAAAGAAATAGCATGTGTAGCCAAAAGGTTCTCTGCACACATGAGGCGGCTCACACAGTTTTATGGAAAGTCAGTGCCTGGAAATGTGGAAGGACAGAGAATTTCAGCTTCTTCTTAATGACGCACATTTAGTTATTTGCAGACAACAGGCAGACTGGAAGATCCATGTATTGTGGAAAACAGCAGAATTCAGACAGATTATAAAATAAATAACCAAGAATGCTGCTTTCAGAATTCATTCAATTAATAGAAAGAACAACACTGTAAGGAAAAAAAAGCCTAGATATACAAGGTGCAAATCTGACTGCAAATTTTCCATGGGTACCAAAACTTTTCAGATGACTGTAGCATAGAGAAATGTTGCTGTGCAAATGGAGGCAAAACAACTGTTACAGAAGGAAGGCAAGAGGTTTTCTGCGGCCTGAAACATACTTCTGCTAATAAACGATGGTCACATAAACACCACCCTATACCGGAAACCTACTGACCGCTATTCCTACCTATATGCCTCCAGCTTTCACCCTGACCACACCACACGATCCATCGTCTACAGCCAAGCTCTGCGATACAACCGTATTTGCTCCAACCCCTCAGACAGAGACAAACACCTACAAGATCTCTATCAAGCATTCTTACAACTACAATACCCACCTGCAGAAGTGAAGAAACAGATTGATAGAGCCAGAAGAGTTCCCAGAAGTCACCTACTACAGGACAGGCCTAACAAAGAAAATAACAGAACACCACTAGCCATCACCTTCAGCCCCCAACTAAAACCCCTCCAACACATTATTAGGGATCTACAACCTATCCTGAAGAATGACCCAACACTCTCACAAATCTTGGGAGACAGGCCAGTCCTTGCTTACAGACAGCCCCCCAACCTGAAGCAAATACTCACCAGCAACCACATACCACACAACAGAACCACTAACCCAGGAACCTATCCTTGCAACAAAGCCCGTTGCCAACGGTGCCCACATATCTATTCAGGGGACACCATCACAGGGCCTAATAACACCAGCCACACTATCAGAGGCTCGTTCACCTGCACATCCACCAATGTGATATATGCCATCATGTGCCAGCAATGCCCCTCTGCCATGTACATTGGTCAAACTGGACAGTCTCTACGTAAAAGAATAAATGGACACAAATCAGATGTCAAGAATTATAACATTCATAAACCAGTCGGAGAACACTTCAATCTCTCTGGTCACTCGATCTCAGACCTAAAGGTCGCAATATTAAAACAAAAAAACTTCAAATCCAGACTCCAGCGAGAAACTGTTGAATTGGAATTCATTTGCAAATTGGATACAATTAACTTAGGCTTGAATAGAGACTGGGAGTGGCTAAGTCATTATGCAAGGTAACCTATTTCCCCTTGTTTTTTCCTACCCCTCCCCCCCCCCCCCCGACGTTCATGTTAAACCCTGGATTTGTGCTGGAAATGGCCCACCTTGATTATCATACACATTGTAAGGAGAGTGGTCACTTTAGATAAGCTATTACCAGCAGGAGAGTGGGTTTGTGTGGGGGGGGGGGGAAGGGGTGAGAAAACCTGGATTTGTGCTGGAAATGGCCCAACTTGATTATCATACACATTGTAAGGAGAGTGATCACTTTAGATAAGCTATTACCAGCAGGAGAGTGGGGTGGGAGGAGGTATTTTTTCATGCTTTGTGTGTATATGAAAAGATCTTCTACACTTTCCACAGTATGCATCCGATGAAGTGAGCTGTAGCTCACGAAAGCTTATGCTCAAATAAATTGGTTAGTCTCTAAGGTGCCACAAGTACTCCTTTTCTTTATACTTCTGCTAGGCTCTCCCTTAAATAAAGATCAAGTAGAATGCTTCTGCCAACAAATAGGAATATAAATAAAAATATACATGGCTGTGCTGAATCCCCACTACCTATCCTTATTCTAGAAAGACCTGGGGCCTTCTCGCTCATGCTGTTATAAAACAAGAGAAATCCAGGGGTGTTTTACCAGTGTAAAACTGATGTGACGGGAAAGTCAGGCCCAAGGAATCTATTCTATGAGGTAGGACTGAATGAAGTAAACTCATAGTGGGAAATGAGGATACCCCTGCCTGTCTCGGTGGGTACGTCCACACTGCAGCTGTGAGCATGTCTCCAAGCTGGGCAGACACCTGCTCGTGGGGCTCAAATTATGCTATTCTGAATGCACGTGTGCATGCTCAGGCTCCAGCAGTGGCGCAGGCTAAACGCCCGACTCCAAGCCCACTAGACCCAATGGGTCTGAGCTTGGGTGGATAGCCTGGGCCTCCACAGAAGCGGCCATGTCCACACTGCTATTTTTGGCGTGATAGCTCGAGCAAAGCTAGTGCGAGTCTGTCTACCTGGGCTCGGAGGCTCGTTCCCAGCTATGCTGTAGAAGTACCTAGTGTTCTCTACATTCTGACTCAGGACACGTTTTCACTAACACGCTGGAATTAAACATTTTCTCTTTCAATATCTGTATTAATGTTTTAACCCTGTGTTTAACTATTGTAAACCCTCTGTCCAACAAGAAAATAACTTTCAGCAGCAGTGCGTCTGTGCCCTCTCACTCATTCAAGGGCATCGGACATCCTGATATCTAAGTGCCCACTGAACCAATCTAACCCTGCCAGCTTAAGAGAGAGATGGCCCCACAAGCAACAGAGTGTGCGAGTTTTCCGATGAACTTAGGTAAACAAAACATATATATACACAAGTTCCAAAAACATTTCAGAAAAGAGTTATTTGTAGCCTATGCAGCCATAGAAGCCCTGGAAGACCGTACATACTGGCCTTGCCTCAGGCAAACTATTCAGAGGGAAGCATAGTCGGCCACAAAGTCACCCCACCCTCTTTGTTGTGGGGAAAAAATAGGCCACCTGGGTAGTGGAGAAAGTTAAGTACTTTCTTCTTGTTGTTGTTGTACATAAGCAATTCCTGTAGCTGCTATGGGGCTCCTGTGTGATTGCAAATGGAAGGGAATTGTGCAGGTATGGATAGCTGTAGTCCCTGAGATAATCTTCCCATTCTGATGTGGTGCACACAATAAAAAGGTCTGAGAAGCCCTCCGAATCATCGGATTGGAACCCCTATTCAAGCCAGATTTAGAACTAGCGTTTTTCAAGGGGGGGGGGAGACATTGGTCACCCACTATCAAAAGAGGTTCAAGAAATACTAACCTAGCATGTTATTACTTACTTACTGACTGTTTGGCTCTCTCATACACGAACAGCATAATCCTTCACGGGGACATCAGTTTATCTGGTGCACCTTAACTATGATATAGTGTTTTTAAATATTTACTCTAATGACTGGATGTACTGTTTTGCAATATATTACCACCTAGCTCACCAACAGTATTTGCATAGCTGCCTGCAAACACACATGTGCTTAACCTCAGGCACATGGGCAGTCCCACTGAGTTCAGTGGGATAGCTTACATGTGTAAAGTTAAGCCAATGCGAAGCTTTTGCAGGATCAGGGGCCTTTAAGATTCGTGCCCCTAGCAATTCCGGATGTCTGGACTTTGAAACCACATGGTGGAGATAGTCTGCACTTATACAGAGAATATGCTCATACTGCACATCTAAAAATACTGAAAAATCAATACAAGATATGGGCTTTCCTGTCTGACATTAACAATTTTATAGCTTAATGTTAATCAAAGTAAGTAGAAGACCATAAGGCTACCAAAAAATAATTAAACAAAAATAAAAAAGTTCCCTAGAGATTCCAAAGTCACCCAATGCAATACACGCCTGCAAACCCTGCTTTGTCCTTCAAACGATTAAAGTTGAACTTGTATACCTATCTATAAAAAGAGTACGTAAAAATAATATCAAGGACCTGTCTTTCCTTAACTCCCCCATGTATCTACAGCAGTGGCTCTCTGCTTTCACCAGCCTGCCTATAGTTACAGAGAACCACAGAACACTGAACTTGCTTAGAATACAAGGGTCCAGATCCTCAGCTGGTGTTGACTGGCATTGCTTCATGGAAGTCAACGGAGCACTGCAAATTTACACCTGTTGGCCGAAGGGGTGTGAGGTATTCTGTGATCATTCAGCGCGTCAGGTGCTTGGAAAAGCTCAGCTTTATTCTGTGTCCCATTTCCAATGGCTGAGCATAACAACAAGAGCTTCACAGACTCTTCCTCTGGGAAGCTCTGCCCTTAAAGGTACAGTCCCCAATATCACAGAAGCATTTTATTGTACAGTAACATTAATCAAAGCAGCTACATAAAGGTTATAGTAACAGAATTAGTGAGGGTTCCAGTTCCTTAGCTTTGCCCACCGTCTGAGTGAACAGGGCTGTTCACGGGGGACTTCCCCGGGGAAAAGAAAGCTTCACTGCAGGGTGCGGAGCAGCAGTAGAAGGGAGGGGAAGGAGTCAAGCCTAGTTAAAGGGTGGAGTTATGACTATACCGATCTTCTGCCCAATACCCACACATGTCAAGGGATGAATAAAAGCCATGGCTTTTCACTCAGCCCATAGACTGTAACGTGCTGTGTGCCCTGGGAGGAAGGAGGTAGTAGATTCTGTCTCCCTAACCTTCATGAAGTCTCAATGCATCACAAGGCTCACACACTGTTACCACGTACCTCAAGGTGCAGTCAGTTACATGTGTGCAAAGTGAGTGTAAAACATTACCAGATCAGTACGGTAGTACTTTATAGCCACTTTGCACTTGTGTAATAGTCTAAGCCATGTGCAGAGCAAGTACATTCACTCTTCTTTGTCTTTATTAATTACTGAGTGTTTATTAGAAGGTTGTTTCTCATGTCCTATTTTTCCTCTGTGTTTATATCTGACATAGCCATTTATTGGTCTAAAAATCCATGAGACATGAAAAATGAAAATGTATGTGGCTGGGCAAATTGTAATACAGTCTATGAAAGATACAAAGCCCTTTCCACAAATATAGGGCCCGATTCTGCCCAGGTACTGTACAAGGAACTCCTGATCACTGCAATGAGAATTCCATAGGGAAGTGATTGCTAGAGTAGTAATCAATAGCCATTCTTAGACAAAAGGTTTTAAAAATGGAGCAATTACTAGGATGATATTAAATATTAGAGATTTCATTTTTGGTCAAAAAATTCATTTTTAGTTATAGAAATAGGAAGAAAAACAAAAGGACCAGAGAGTGAAGCAGGAGAAGAGAGAAAGACTCACAAGGACATCATGTGCGTGTGTGTGTGTGTGTGTGCGTGCGAGCGAGTGGGGAGGGGAAGGGAGAGAGAGAGAAGGTGAAATTGCTGAAGGACAACAAAAATGATGGATTAATAAAGAGCTGGTAAATATCATAAAACTCAGTGCAATTCTTCATTAAAATCCTTTCACCTGCATAAGTCATTCAGGCAGTATTGCCAACTCTAATAATTATATCAGAAGTCTTATAATATTCTGTGGTTTTCTTAAATCCCCAGCTCCTGGAGTCATGCTAAGATGTGTGAATCTGACCTTCTATTTAAAAACAAAATGTCTAGCCCTCTTGGTCACAGAGAAAAGTTGAAAACATAACCCAAGTGTATCCCAAAGGCTCACAAACCAGAAGGCAAATAAAAAGAACCCAAACTGCATTTTTGTTAAACTCATGATTTTTAAGCCACTCATTTGTGGGCTGGACTTATGACTTTTGAACTAGGGGATGGCAATTGTATTTACTATTCCCTTTGACTCCTCCATCCACTCTCAGCTGCACACTTTCATTCATGCCCCCGACAAGCAAGCAAGCTCTCTCTCTCGCTCTTTAAATCCTTCCTTAAAATACATTTCTTCCAGGAATAATCTTTTCCTTCCTCACTAATTATTACTATGCAACCTCCATTATCTGAACCATTTTTGCTGTTCCTCATTATGTTTTGTATTTGCACTTAATCCTGCAAATCTTACAAGAAACTTTACTAGTACATGGGTCTACTGGTTGTGAGTACAAGTTACCAACTTGAATGAGGCACATTCGTTGGCTTGTCTTGCTTGGACTGCAAGATCATTGGGGCATGGAACGTGCTGTAAAGCACTCTATTAAAGGGGAGCTGGTAGCAACTTTTATATTTTGACACCTTCAATTATTATAAATGATTCTGGTGACCTTTTCTTCGAGAAGCTCTCACTCCTCCTTTGGGCCACACAAGTGCCTTTTCTTTGGACCATGAAATTCCATCCAAATTTGGCTGAGGAATAAAGTGCTAAATATAACCATTTCTCTTCTCTTACTGGTGTCCCTCAAGGAAATCTTGGCAGCCCACCAAAATTGTCGACCCTGCCGAGGCTGCAGCAGCACACTGCGCTGAGACCACCAGTGGTGCCAGAGCAGCTGTAGCCCGTCTGTAGCTAGTACATGTCTCCATTTACTCCTTCCTTGGGGGCAGGAATTCCCCCAGGCCAGCTGTCTCTCTCCCTACCCAGAAGTTCAGGTGCTTCCCTACAACCACCTCCTGACACAGCACATGGTACCAATGGCCAATGCCTTCTTCCCCCCATTGGGAGCAACAGATTGGGCAGGAGCTCCCCAAATTCCCGGGGGGGAGGGGGGAGAGACAGAGTGAGGCTTCCCTCACCAATCACTTCCTAGTGCCTGAACCCAGCAACTCATTTCCCCCCTCTGGGGATAAAAGCCTTTTCCTGGGTTGAGCTAACATGATTAGTTCTGCAGGTCAAGTGTGAACAGCCTGTGCCACAAGTCTAAAGGTTCACAGGTCAAACCCTGTTGATGAGTTAGGGCAAATGGCAGCAGGGGTATTACTGTTGCACATCATAGAATTTGTTTTTAACTTTCTTAAAAAACAAAACAAAACAAAAACACATCTCAGAAATTACACACAAAGTGCCAAAAGAACATTAAGGGTGCAGTCAAAAGTGACAAAGTGCTACTGTTATAGTTGTCTGTGCAACCCTGATTCTGTGCATGTGCATTACGATGCAGTCTTAATTACATACTATTTTTTTCCACAGGACTCCTGCCTCAATCAGTGCACAAGATGAATGCATAAGGGAGCAGAAGGAAGACTGCACGGGCAACTGTAAAACTGGCATTTCCTACCTGTCAAATGCCTGGCTTTGCAAACTAAAAAACATTCTTTTAACATAGATTATATGTATATTGTTCACATTAATACTTCTATATTAGGACTTTCTTCATTAAAAATGAGCAATGAATCTACTTTTCATAGTACTATATTAATGAGTTCTACCTCACAAGTTTATCTGTAGGGACTGTTTTAGAATTTCTACTGCTTCTGTCTTGTGAAGCCAAACATTTTAAAAACATGCTTATCTGGGTCACTGATATTTAGAGTTTAGAGCTGTATTGTACCCTGCATCCAGATTACACTCAATCTAATGCAATAGCACACTTTTTTTAAAAAGAAGGGAGAGGGGGAGGAATTGCACAGCTTAGTGTACCAAAGCTTCAACACTTTCATTTTCGAAGAACCTGGACTGAGTCAAAAGTAAAATAGATTTCTGGATTAAAATTAGTTTGGAAAATATTCTTTGTTGCATCTTCATCCTAATTATTAGATGAAATTGGTAATCTCAATTCAAGAAAAGGAAAACAAACACTGAAAGTTTCAATAAAGCAGGACAAGAATTCTCCCAATAATATCACTTAAAATCATAAATAAACCAAAAAAGAATTTAAATTTCAGATAATGATGAAAATGTTTCCCTTCAAAATTGTCAAGAGAGAAGCTGTATTTCTTTTTCTGTGTGGTGTTCATTATGGAGCTTGGGGGGATGGAGGACTGTTTTGATGGCACTACCCCTCAAGATGTGTCTGTTAATAACTATGATTTGTAGAGAAAAGAAAGTAGGGAACATTAAAAAGAATACTTGGTGCCTTTTATAGCTTCTGTGGGTGGATTTCCAACTCTGTTGCCTGCCTTTTTATCGTACTCTTGTTGCAGCAAATGATAAATAAAGAGGAAGTTGTTTAAAAAAAGATAATGATCCCTACTGGTAACGATAAAAAGAAAGCTGAAAGACCACCTAGAGCTCAAAGTCTAGATGTAAAGTGAGAACCACAGTCAGAGCAGCATCATTTTAGCCTCACACTACAAGTCAGATGATATAGAGATGACTCGAAGATGAATTGCTTCAAGGAGTCTATGAATAAGTTACTATTTTGTTTTATCTGAAACCTAAATAAGATACATCATTTAGTAGGGTTCCTTCCTTCCCCGAGACTTTGCTTTGTTGTGTTATATGTAATTTATTATTCAAAGCCCCATATATCTGGAAAGTGAGATTGTTCTGATTTCCTCCGCTAGCAAGAAAAAAATTGGTTACCCGTGACTCCAGGGTCGATTGCCCCTCAAATCCATGCACAGAGGGGACCCTTCCTGCACGGATCTCCCCACTGCACGCAAAACAGGGACTCCTGGGGATCCATGCATGGGAGAGGGGTGGCTAAGGGAAAGTGGGCAAGCAGGCAAGGGGAGAATGCATCATCTCACCCTCTAGCCTCTTGGAGAGCAGGGAAGAACTATAGTCCATGTTTAGACTCTCTTCCTGTGGGTTTTCTCTCAGAGAGGGATTGCTGGACCCTGGGTTATGTTAGCTGTTGTGAATTCTGTCAAAAGATTTTGGGGAAAAAAGAATAAGGAAACCGTTTTAAGATGATCTCCTTGTAACTGAAGGGAAAGCAGTGCTGTTGTTTGTACTGGCATTGCACATGTGCCTACAGCTTGCTCGTGTATCACCAACCCACGGCACTTTAACATTATCACTGTACATTTCTTTCCAGCACTATGGATAAGAGGCTTGTTCTCTTCTTTTCCCTTGTTATATGACTGAAGGAGGAGGGTAGGCAAGGAAATAGCTGTTGTTTTCCACTGTTAAACTGCAATTACCATTGGCCTGATCCTGCCCGGCGCTAAGAGCCTCCTACCCGGTGCAGAGTACCCTCAATTCACTGTAAGAGATTAGGGTGCTGATCACCTCTCAGGGTCGAGCTCACAGTTCCTGCAACAGAAAGCTAACACTTGTCCTGCAATTATGGGGGTATTGATGTCACAAAGACATTAGGTTACAGAAGTCGCACGACTGTGTTCTGCCGTTAATTACTTCCCAGTGCTGAACACCAACTACATGGCACAGAAGGGACGAGGATGTAGCAGTACTTTGACACTCTTAGTAGCGTACTGTTAATAGAGACTGAACAGGGTAAAATGTTAACTATAACCTTATTACTATGTCAAGAACAGAGAAGGAAGATGATGGATGTTCCTCAAATTATTTAAAAAAAAAAATCAGAGAAGTGGCCCATTCTGTAATATACATTATTTTGTTATTATAAAAATATAGGTGTCCTTTATGATGTTATTTCCGTGGGGGTCAATTATCTCCATTGTATATTTACATTGTCAAATTACATTTGATATAAATGAGAAAAATAGTACCCAATAAAACAAAGTGCTGAGCATTTCCTGAGTGGGGCTACATGCTCTCAGTTCCCACCAAAGCTAGTGGAATTCAAGGCACTCAGCACCTCACCAGCTCAGACCCGTGGGTAGACAGTCAATGTCATTGGATAGAGGTGTGTCACTGAAATTGCCCAGACAAAAATATGGTTAGAAAAATAACTAAAGGTGAAATTCTGGCTTTACTGAGGTCAATGGGGCCAGGATTTCACCTTAAGGGTACAAAGAACTACTTTTTAAAGTCAGGGTAACATTTTCAAAAGAACCTAAGTGACTTAGGTACTTAAGCCGCAGTGAAAGCAATGGATCTTAGACACTATTGAAAATGTTACCCTAGATCTCTATTTGTTGCCAATAGACAGCAGTCCAGATAGTTAATGGATTGTTCTTCATTATAATCTCTCCTCACAACCCCCAATCTTCTGTCTGATTATTAAGGGACAGCTTGCGATATTTTTATTCAGGTTGAACAATACCTTACTTCCAACTGAAGGGATGGGGTTTCAGAAGTGCTCAGCAGTGGCCTGACTCTGCTCCAAGCTACATGAATGGCAGTTTTTCCTATTTGCAGTGTGAAGAGAATTAGGATGACACTCAGTGCTTTTGGAGGAAAAAACACCTTAAATTGGCAGTCACTCTCAAACAGGAATTTCTTGCACTTTACATTCCGGAAGTAAAGAAATCATGTTGAAACCACTGTAAGTAATAATAACTTATTGTATGGACGCCAATCTTATATGCATTTGGCCATTTACTAAACAAATTCAGAAATCTATTAGGGCTGCACTGAAGTCCCGACTCCTGTGATCTCTTTTTACCAGTTTATGCTTCCAATTCTCAAATCAGTGCAAAAGCAAAAATGATTACAACACATGGCCGTTTACATTGTCCCAGATAAATACAAGGGATGTGCCCAATGTTCCAGAAAAGTTAATGTAATTGTAATAAGAAATGAAAAGAAATGGAGTGTGAGCATGAGGGTTTATTCTTTGAATAAAATGAAGGTGGAGGATAGGGTGACCAGACAGAAAGTGTGAAAAATTGGGACGGGGTAATAGGTGTCTATATAAGAAAAAGCTCCGAATATCAAGATTTTCTCTATAAAAATCAGGACATCTGGTCACCCTAGTGGAGGGAGAGTCACTGGGGCTACCAGACAGACCAAGAGGATAACTCCAGCCCCCCTCCAACACTAGTAGGGCTAAAAAGTTAAGACACTTCCAATTTACAGAAATCTACAGGACAAACTCAGCTTTCTGAAAAAAGCTCCAGGAGCTCACTGGATGATCTTTTATCTTGTCCTTAATCATCATCATGCGTACTAACAGCCCTTATCGCCAAACATCTCTGTGAACAAATGCGTTAGTATACCGTGCCCTTCCCCAGTCCCTTGACCCTTCCAGACAGATTGCAGCACTGTGCCGCTCTTGTTGTAGCGCACATTCCTCTAGGATTAGAATTTGCTCTCCCATTTGCACAACCAGTCTTTCTCCAAAGTTCTTTAGTAAATCAGCGGTTTTGAACAACCAGAGGATCCCCATTTTGATTTTAAAAAATTTCACAGCCCAACCCCACCTCTTCCCGCCCCAGTGCACCCCTGCCCCTCCTCTTCCCTGCCTCTTTCTGTCCCCTACCCTGAGCGCGCCCCATCCCCACTCCTCCCCCTCCCTCCCAGCGCCTCCTGCACACTGCTGAACAGCTGTTCCCCACAGTGCAGGAGGCGCTGGGAGGGAAGGGGAGGAGTTGATCAGCCGGGGCCCCTGGAGTACCCTTGCGGACCCCAGTTTGAGAAATGCTGTAGTTAAGAAAAATTCTGAAAAGCTCCTTTGAGGCTCAGCTATGAATTAATTTTATTGACATCCTGTTTTTCTTTTCAACACCGTAGCAGATTATACAGATAAACACTTGTTTTAACACATATATTCTGTTTTGGGAAATAATGCTTTCACTGTTTCCCCTCACCCCACCCCAAGTGACTCTAAATTCTTACTTTAGGATAAGCAATCTCTTTTCTGTATCAGCCTTTGATCCACTTTTAGTTACTTTGCAAACAAGTCAGGGTGACTGCACACTGTAGTGCTATGGCATAGATGCTTCCTACATCAGCAGAAGGGGTAACTCTGTCGATGCAGCTAATTCACCTCTCCAAGAGGCGGTAATTAGGTTGATGGAAGAATTCTTCCATCAACCTAGCTGCATCTACATCGGAGGTTAGGTTGACTTAACTATGGCACTCAGAGTATACAATTTTTCACAGCCTTGAACAACGTAGCTAGGTCAATCTAATTTTTTAAGCGTAGAGCAGGCTTCAGTGCACCATTAACAAAAGTACCTGGTAGACCTGTTTGCAATCCCACTATTTACTTGAAGGGATTTTAAAAGTTATACAGTCAATAAAAGTAGGTCATCCACATATTACAGTATAAAGACTTGGGGTGCATGACTATAGAAAAGTTCCCCTAATGAAATGTCAAAACCAACTAACCTCACTATAGCTAATCTGCGAATCTTGATGACAGTGCAGATTACCCAGCCTGCAACACTGGCAAGATTCCAAAGAAGCTCATCTCTTAGGGATTACACCACCACTTAGGTTTGCTTTAGTTTGACTCATTTGGAGCAACCTTAGAGGAAACCAATTTCAGCTCACATATTTCATTTTCAGTGTTCTCGGTAAGACACCCCACTTGTTCAAATATTAAAAACAACAGCACATGCACACATAAAACCCAGGGATATTGACAGGGTTATATGCAATAACCAATCAGAGATAAAAGTCAGACAGAAAGCTGTTGACAGATGCTGAATAATAAGCCTCTTAAGAACCTTAAGTTTTGACAAAGAAGTCCCTTGTTCTTCGTCTGCACTGCTCTAATACTTCCATTTAAAATACACTGAAAATGAAAGATTATTTTTTCTCCCACTGGCTAGCTATAGAGGATCCTTTTTATAATTCCCTATGCAGTACAGCTCCTAGATGCTAGACCCACTGAATGAAAATACTTTATTGCAATGTTATATTGTTTAGTTTTGCAAGCTGAGATCTTGGCAGAAACAAATCTTTCCTCAAGGGACAATGTGCGGCGGCGGGGAAGAAGGAAGTATATTATTATGGCTTTCCTCATTGTCTGTTTTTCATAGGGACACTGACTAGAATTCAAAAGGGAAGGTAAGTAGGTAGACATTTGCCTACAAATATGGACAAACAAAGAGCAAGTGGAAAGGTGGATCAGGGCCAACATATAAGCACCAAAGTATCAGTGATCTGGAAGAGCTGCAGGAAAATGCCAGTACCTCCTGTCATCTCTCTCACTGTTCTATCGTCCGCTGTTTTATCAGCAAGATTGGGCAAAGATTTCAGTTAGTTATTCTGATGAGAATAGAAAAAGAAATTTGTCTGGTTGGACAGCCCTTGCCGGGAGGAGAGGAGGGGAAGGGTAATGTAATCATTTAATCATTGCCGGGCACCTTGTGTGTCCAAAACACTGGTGCAAAGTGGGTATAGTATAGTGTTTAAAACCTCTTTGCACTGATACTTTTATGTACCCAGGAGAGGATCAACAGAGTAAGAACTGTCCTCACATGAGCAGTGTGTGCGTACAAGCTAACCTAGTGAGGAGGGCTTTAAACTAGGTTCACCGGGGGAAGGAGACCAAAGCCCTGAGGTAAGTGGGAAAGCGGGATACCGGGAGGAAACACAGGCAGGAACGTCTGTGAGGGGCGGGCTCCTGCCTCATACTGAGAAGGAGGGGCGATCAGCAGGTTATCTCAAGTGCTTGTATACAAATGCACAAAGCCTTGGAAACAAGCAGGGAGAACTGGAGGTCCTGGTGATGTCAAGGAGTTATGATGTCATTGGAATAACAGAGACTTGGTGGGATAACTCACATGACTGGAGTACTGTCATGGATGGTTATAAACTGTTCAGGAAGGACAGGCAGGGCAGAAAAGGTGGTGGAGTAGCACTGTATGTAAGGGAGCAGTATGACTGCTCAGAGCTCCGGTATGAAACTGCAAAAAAACCTGAGTGTCTATGGATTAAGTTTAGAAATGTGAGCAACAAGAGTGATATAGTGGTGGGAGTCTGCTATAGACCACCGAACCAGGGGGATGAGGTGGATGAGGCTTTCTTCCGGCAACTCGCGGAAGCTACTAGATCACACGCCCTGGTTCTCATGGGTGACTTTAATTTTCCTGATATTTGCTGGGAGAGCAATACAGCGGTGCATAGACAATCCAGGAAGTTTTTGGAAAGCGTAGGGGACAATTTCCTGGTGCAAGTGCTAGACGAGCCAAGTAGGGGGGGAGCTTTTCTTGACCTGCTGCTCACAAACAGGGAAGAATTAGTGGGGGAAGCAAAAGTGGACGGGAATCTGGGAGGCAGTGACCATGAGTTGGTTGAGTTCAGGATCCTGACGCAGGGAAGAAAGGTAAGCAGCAGGATACGGACCCTAGACTTCAGGAAAGCAGACTTCGACTCCCTCAGGGAGCGGATGGGTAGGATCCCCTGGGGGACTAACATGAAGGGGAAAGGAGTCCAGGAGAGCTGGCTGTATTTCAAGGAATCCCTGTTGAGGTTACAGGGACAAACCATCCCGATGAGTCGAAAGAATAGTAAATATGGCAGGCGACCAGCTTGGCTTAACAGTGAAATCCTAGCGGATCTTAAACATAAAAAAGAAGCTTACAAGAAGTGGAAGGTTGGACATATGACCAGGGAAGAGTATAAAAATATTGCTCGGGCATGTAGGAATGAAATCAGGAGGGCCAAATCGCACCTGGAGCTGCAGCTAGCAAGAGATGTCAAGAGTAACAAGAAGGGTTTCTTCAGGTATGTTGGCAACAAGAAGAAAGCCAAGGAAAGTGTGGGCCCCTTACTGAATGAGGGAGGCAACCTAGTGACAGAGGATGTGGAAAAAGCTAATGTGCTCAATGCTTTTTTTGCCTCTGTCTTCACTAACAAGGACAGCTCCCAGACTGCTGCGCTGGGCATCACAACATGGGGAGTAGATGGCCAGCCCTCTGTGGAGAAAGAGGTGGTTAGGACTATTTAGAAAAGCTGGACGTGCACAAGTCTATGGGGCCGGACGAGTTGCATCCGAGAGTGCTAAAGGAATTGGCGGATGTGATTGCAGAGCCATTGGCCATTATCTTTGAAAACTCGTGGCGAACGGGGGAAGTCCCAGATGACTGGAAAAAGGCTAATGTAGTGCCAATCTTTAAAAAAGGGAAGAAGGAGGATCCTGGGAACTACAGGCCAGTCAGCCTCACCTCAGTCCCCAGAAAAATCATGGAGCAGGTCCTCAAGGAATCAATCCTGAAGCACTTACACGAGAGGAAAGTGATCAGGAATAGTCAGCATGGATTCACCAAGGGTAGGTCATGCCTGACTAATCTAATAGCCTTCTATGATGAGATTACTGATTCTGTGGATGAAGGGAAAGCAGTGGATGTATTATTTCTTGACTTTAGCAAAGCTTTTGACACGGTCTCCCATAGTATTCTTGTCAGCAAGTTAAAGAAGTATGGGCTGGATGAATGCACTATAAGGTGGGTAGAAAGTTGGCTAGATTGTCGGGCTCAACGGGTAGTGATCAATGGCTCCATGTCTAGTTGGCAGCCGGTGTCAAGTGGAGTGCCCCAGGGGTCGGTCCTGGGGCCGGTTTTGTTTAATATCTTCATAAATGATCTGGAGGATGGTGTGGATTGCACTCTCAGCAAATTTGCGGATGATACTAAACTGGGAGGAGTGGTAGATACGCTGGAGGGCCGGGATAGGATACAGAGGGACCTAGACAAATTGGAGGATTGGGCCAAAAGAAACCTGATGCGGTTCAATAAGGATAAGTGCAGGGTCCTGCACTTAGGACGGAAGAACCCAATGCACAGCTACAGACTAGGGACCGAATGGCTAGGCAGCAGTTCTGCGGAAAAGGACCTAGGGGTTACAGTGGACGAGAAGCTGGATATGAGTCAACAGTGTGCCCTTGTTGCCAAGAAGGCCAATGGCATTTTGGGATGTATAAGTAGGGGCATAGCGAGCAGATCGAGGGATGTGATCGTTCCCCTCTATTCGACATTGGTGAGGCCTCATCTGGAGTACTGTGTCCAATTTTGGGCCCCACACTACAAGAAGGACGTGGATAAATTGGAGAGAGTCCAGCGAAGGGCAACAAAAATGATTAGGGGTCTGGAACACATGACTTATGAGGAGAGGCTGAGGGAACTGGGATTGTTTAGTCTGCGGAAGAGAAGAATGAGGCGGGATTTGATAGCTGCTTTCAACTACCTGAGAAGCGGTTCCAGAGAGGATGGTTCTAGACTATTCTCAGTGGTAGAAGAGGACAGGACAAGGAGTAATGGTCTCAAGTTGCAGTGGGGGAGGTTTAGGTTGGATATTAGGAAAAACTTTTTCACTAAGAGGGTGGTGAAACACTGGAATGCGTTACCTAGGAAGGTGGTAGAATCTCCTTCCTTGGAAGTTTTTAAGGTCAGGCTTGACAAAGCCTTGGCTGGGATGATTTGATTGGGGATTGGTCCTGCTTTGAGCAGGGGGTTGGACTAGATGACCTCCTGAGGTCCCTTCCAACCCTGATATTCTATGATTCTATGATTCTAAGCTGGCTGACTGCAGTGAGCCCTTTTATAAGATCAGAGGGGCCTTAATTAGAGTCAGGTGGTCACATTAGCTTAATGGCTTCACCTGACTCTTTGCAGGTTAATTGGAGTCAGGTGTTCTCATTAGCCTGGAGCAGCCCCTGCTCTGGTCAGTCAGGGAACAGAAAACTGTTAATCCAGTGGCCAGTATATCTGCCTTCTGCTACTCTGCTGAACCCAACTGGCCTGGGTCTATGACAGGTGTTATTGCTGGATGGAAAGTGCAGCATTGTTACACAGTGCTTACAGGTGGAACATTTCTACAACAACTCTTATTCTCTTCTTGATGGTTCGAGAAGCCTGTCAGTCGGCAAAGCCACACTGTGGCCAGCTCGTGACATTATCAAAAAATCCCATGCCATTTTTATTTTAAAGCCCCAGTTCTTGGAGTCAGGTGATTACATTAGAACAGGGATCGGCAACCTTTGGCACGCGGCCTGTCAGGGAAATCTGCTGCCAGGCCGGTTTGTTTACCTGCAGTGTCCGTGGGTTCGGCCGAGAGCTGAGGGACGTACTGGCCACCACTTTCCGCAGCCCCCATTGGCCTGGAATGGCGAACCGCAGCCAGTGGGAGCTGCGATCTGCCGAACCTGTGGATGCTGCAGGTAAACAAACCGACCCGGCCCACTAGCAGATTTTCCTGACGGGCCGCGTGCCAAAGGTTTTCGATCCCTGCATTACAATTTTACCTTCCCTCCCTTCCCCCCATATATAGCAATGTTTCTAGTCCTCATAGTTTCAAGAGAGAAGAGCATGAAAACTAGAATTCTAGAGGTTCAGAAACAAAGAAATAAAAAGACCCCAAATTCATTGTTTTTTTAAAATCTTGTGATTTTTTTGAATGCTTGGGGCTGACAATACCACAGCCAACAATATTATTTTGCAGTTTTAGTTGGTGCTGTTTGGAGGATTAAGACATTCACACTTGTATAATTAATTTTATATCAACAAAACTGACCTCTCTTTCCTTTTGTTAAGGCAGCCATGGTCCTGTTTTAATGGTATGTAGGAAACAGATGGGATGAGAATAACTCCACTGGAGCAAAGATGAATTCATACGTTTTACTACCTGACTTTTCACATCACGAGTCAGATCCTCAGGTGATGTAAATCTGTGTAACTCTGACTCCACTGGAGCGAAGCTGATTTGCACCAGGTGAGGGTCTGGTTCCACATGACACATACTGTGCTCTCCAGTCACAATTTGGCATCTCTGCTGGGCTGAGTATTGGTAGGTGGAGAAGAGAACTACTACATGCCTCTGGTGCTTTACACTGACGTGAAAACGTTGGCCATGCACAGCTATAAGCTTTCTGGCAGGTATAACAAATCCCCCTGTTCTTTGGAATCATCTTTTTTCACTCTCAATCTTTGGCTAGGAGGAGAGAGTGGCCCACAAACATGCATTACACAAACTCATCACAACAACTGACCTACCATTCAAAAGGATTCATTAATGTTTAAAGTCACACAAATAGTTTACTTTTCACAAAGGCACTGGAGCTGACAATTACTAATGCTATGTCTGGCGTTAACTTGCTGTGAATACCTCTCAGAAATAACAACTGATAACAAAGCTCAAAGCCTACACATAATTCTCATGTTTGTACATTAATTCCATTTTGAAGATTTCAGGATCCTCATCCTGAATCTACACAAGCATTTCAGCTCTAAGAGTCAAGTCAGCCAGACAGAATGGTGCCATGAAACTACAAACAACATAGGATGACTTATTACAATACACTACACTATTATTTCTAAATGCACTGACAGTAATATGCAGTGTGTAAAAATATACATTCATCATCAAGATGTTAGATACTAATTCCTGCAGCTTAATTTTCTTAAGGGCACCATGCCATTTTTCAATTAAGGCAGGATAATGTTATTAATCATAAAAAATTGCTGATGTGTAAAATTATGTTTCCTTCCGAGCTATGCTCTCTGCTGTGGTTTTATTTCAGTTACTGAGAAATGTCCGTTACTGTACCTCTGAACTACTCTAACTTAGAGTTGGTAGCAAGATTTAAGCTACAGCATTCCTCAGTAAGGGTTAAATCCTGCTGCCAGCCTCTGCTATGAAGAAGGGTGCAAATCTGTGGAAAACATGCAAAGGAAAGATTCGGAGCACCTGATGGAGCCCTTCAGCCTCCAGCTTGTATCCTCATATCCACTGCACTTCCACCTCACTGAATGCAGGCTGAAATGAGTGAGCCTGTGGCTATGGGTACTAAGGGTGTATTGTCCATCCTGCTCCTCCCTCCCCCAGCCACAGGAAAAAATACAATTTGTCATGTAGCAAAATGGCAACTTTCACTGGGGCTGGAGCCTGAGCTTTGGGACCCCGCAAGATGGGAGGACCCCACAGCCCTGGCTCCAACCCAAGCCCAAACATCTTCAATGCAATTAGTCCCGCAGACTGCGCTCCATCAGCCTGAGTCAGCTGACATGGGCCAGCCTTTTTGTAGTGAAGACATACCCAAAGAACTCAATCTATTTAGCTCAACAAACAGAAGGTTAGGGGGACTTCATTACAGACGATAAGTATCTACATGGGGAACAAATATTTAATAATGGGCTCTTCAATCTAGCAGACAAAGTTAGAATATGATCCAATGGCTGAAAGTCGAAGTTAGACAAATTCAGACTGGAAATAAGGAATAAATGTTTGACAGTGAGGATAATTAACCATTTCAATAATTTACCAAAGGACATGGCGGAGTCTCCACCACTGACTATTTTTACAGCAAGATTAGATGTTTTCTAAAAAATATGCTCTAAGAATTATTTTGGGGGAAGTTCTGTGGCCAATGGGGGCTGTGGGAAGCGGCAGCCAGCATATCCCTTGTCCCGCGCTGCTTCCCGCAGCCCCCATTGACCTGGAGTGGCGAACCGCAGCCAGTGGGAGCTGCGATCAGCCGAACCTGCGAACGCTGCAGGTAAACAAACCGTCCCGGCCCACCAGCGGATGTCCCTGATGGGCCGAGTGCCAAAGGTTGCCGATCCCTGAACTAGATCATCACAATGAACCCTGCTGGCGTTGGAATTTATCAATCTATGATCAATTGTTTGGACACATCCTGACTTCTGGAACTTTTCTCTGCCCATGTCCAGCAAGCCAAAAAAAAAGGGGGTAGAAAGTTTGAATTTCGTAATTTTTTTAGCTGTGGGGCAAAAGAGTAGGTGTTTCTGACGCCCTCGGCAGTTTGATATTGTAGTAGAACTGGAGTTTTGCAGAGCAAAACCCAAATATAAGTTTCATCACGCTGGAAGAATTTACCCTCTGGCACACTCATTATTTCAAATATATAGCACCAGAAAAGTGCTCAGTGCAGCTCACAGATGGAGATGGAGAATTTAGTGACAAACCCCTGACCTCCAATGCCAGCCCCAACCCACTGGCAACTTGCTCCAGCCTAGCGTCCAACCTCCTTCCCATCTACAGATTCTTTCCCTCCTGCACATGACCAGCACCAAGTGTAATCCAGCTCACCGACTCCCTGGAGGACCTTCCAGTCTCCCCAGTTAACCGGTCCTCTCATCATCCTATCACAGTAATAACCTCCCTTGCAGCTCCTCATTTCCTCCTCACATGGAAACATTCCCAAAACTACTCCCATCTTACTACTCACGCCCATCACCTCATCACCCTTAACCTCCTACCTAGGAACAGCATCTTCTTATTCTTTCCCCACTGTCACCTAGCCCCACTCTCTGCTTCAGAACTCTCCTTCTGTTTGCCCCACCACCATCTGGTCCTATTTTGGCTCCCCTCATGGTTTTTAGTAATCTCCTGCTGTTCTTTCTTCTGAACCATCAGATGTGGTGGAGAGTTGCCCATATATCCCCAACTTCCTCCATTTTACTAAATCATAGAATCATAGAATCATAGAATATCAGGGTTGGAAGGGACCTCAGGAGGTCATCTAGTCCAACCCCCTGCTCAAAGCAGGACCAATCCCCAATCAAATCATCCCAACTACTGCACAGGTGTAAATTGTGCATGGAGAGATGACTGTGATGCTGGCAGATCAGCTGCCAGCTCATGCCACGCTACCTAGGCCTCACTGATCATTGACAAATGCATAGCTGGAAATCGGTCTGGCTCACCTGTGGGTTAGTATTGTTAAAATAGGTATTAGAGTTATAAGAATATGTTTAGTGTTCAGATTTCACAGAATGCTTGTAGGGTGCTGTATGCATTAATCCTACCTATAATACTGTATCCCATGTTTTAAAGGTAATGTTTAAATGTTTGCTAAGCCTGTAAATCCCCCACAGTCAGGGGAGAAACATTATCAAGTGTGAAATACCAGTTCATCACAAGGGATGTTATCTTCTCCCCAAGGAAAGAAGACATCAGACAAACCACTGTGGACAAAAGACTTTGCTGACTGCTTTCCCCACATCAGTGAAGAGGGCATAAGCCCAGGCCCTTGTCCCATCACAGATTGAACACTGGGGGGAGGGAATAAAAATAAGGAGAATTTATTATTCTTATGCTGCTTGAACTCTGAGAGGCAAGGATTTCTACACATAGGCAAGGAGTTCCAAGCTGTTTGTCCTGGGTTAGCCCTAAAGGATATACAGAGTCTGCTTACTATAACGGTTTATATTACCTTTTGAAACCTGACTGTAACTCATTTGTGTGTGTATGCTTACTTGCTTTGACCTGGTAAATAACTCTTATTTCTTTTTCCTAGTTAATAAACTTTTAGTTTGTTACAGGATTGGCTACAAACATTGTCTTTGGTGTGAGATCTGAGTACAGTTGATCTGGGGTTAGTTACTGGGAGTAACCTGACTACTACTGTGATTTTTGGTGTCAAGCAATCATCTACCACAAAGTCAAGCTTGCCCGGGTGGCAAGATAGACGGGAATGACCAACGAGATTGTCTATGACTCATTGATAAGACTGTTATGGTGCTTTAGGAGTTCACACTTATTACTGGGTTGGTGAAATCTAAGCACAGAACACACAACCAGTTTGGGGTTTTTGCCATTTTTCTTGACTGTCTGCCCAGAGGTTGGCACTCCTGGTTGTGAGCCATTCCAGACAGCAAAACAGACACCTCCAGATCTCCTGTCCTGAATGGGTTACTGCCTCTTGCTCTGGCCACTATACATGTAAGTTCTGGCCAGAGGAACACTGTAAAAGCAAATAAAAAGAATTAGAAATTGAGGTATTGACCCCACAAGCTTCACTCACATGAGTAGCTCTGATTACCATAAGAGTAGTTCCACTGAGATCAACAAGGAGTGTCCATATGGCTAAGCATTGTAGGACTGGGTTTGCGCATGTGCATGGGTTGGTATCCTCACAGTAGTTGCTCTTCTGAAAAGGTAGGTAATGAACATAGCTGAAATAATGGTCAGATATATGCTGGGCTCTGCAGCAGGGACTTCCAATAATTCTTTATCTAGTGCTACTTATGGGTGCCCTTATTTACAGTCATTGTTAAAAACAACTGATTTGCAGAAGATACTGTATATATTGTTTGGAAACCTTCATACAAATTCAAAGTATGTGGGGTTAAAGCTAACAGGCTAGCTTTGTTTCACATGTCTGAAATCAAATTCACTGCAATCAAATTCACAGCATAACTTTGGGTTTGTTTCATCACTTTCAGCGAATTCAGTCTCTGAAATATTACAATATGAAGCTTAACCAGTGATCTTTCCATTAAAGTTACTTCTTTTTTCACTCGGTGAGAAAAAGCTAGGAGCACAGAGAGGAGGGGAGGGAAATCCTGATTGATGCTACCTAAAGCTCGGCGAGCATTCAATAAATTAATACTATACAGTGGATAAGAATAAAATAGTACGCCCTTCATAAACCCATTTCCAAATATCTTACAGTACATGTTCTATTGCTTATTTCCTAATTCTTCATCGTGTGCTTTCTTCTAGAGAATAAAGAAATATATATATTTTATAATTCTGATATACAAAAACCCATTAGGGAGCTACTTAAATCCACTCATTGCTGGGAAAATTAATCACCTTCTTTCTGTGTCAAACTGTATGTGGGAGAGTCAGAAGTTCAAGCAAAATGTCCATATTTAATATGATGTTTTAATGAATCTGCCTTTTTGTTTTATTTTATAATAAATACACTTTAACCTCTCTGGAAGGCCTAAACATACAGAGTACTCACTGCAATTTTAGCTTCCTTTTTATTCCTTCTTCCTCAAGGTTTCCAGCTATGTTTCTCTGCAGGAGTCAAGTGTGGTTTTAATAAGGCAGAGTTTCTCAGTGCTTTTGATAGCGGTGAGGCGGTCAGCTCTTTATTGACTTTCTGCAGTACTGCAGCTACATACAGTACAGACAATCCAGCTTTATGAGCATGAATTAGACAGGAAATTGACCTGGAAATTTCCAGTCTGCCTTGTTTGATGCACTGTTGTACTGCTTTTCAAACATGCACATGAAGAAAATGAGAGTGTTTTTCAAAAAATGCAGTTTTGTTGCTAACCCATAAAACTGCGGCAACAAAATATTTCTAGGAATGGTTTACAGAAGCCCTTTAAAGAACTTAACACATTTCAGCAAAATAAAACACAGATTTTGTGTATGAGACAAATTACTGTATGTTAAAGATTATTTTTTAAACATTCCAAATAATGCTGTACAAAAACCCATGAGGTTATTCACTGCTAAAATATCTACTTTCTCTATTAAACTAGCTACACTATATATTTTTTATACACTGTACAACAGCGCTCATGCACACGCACACATGTATACATGAAGGTGTAGAAAGAAAACACATAATGCTCTGAGGTCCTATAAAGTTTTTATTGCCACCTGCATGGGTTAACTGTATTACTAATGAGTGAATGCTCAAAAGTTACACATCTTCCCAATCAAGCATCACTGAAAACTTTATGCACTCCACACCGCATATGTTACTCATGATACTTATTTTGTTCATTTTATTTTGGTCCTTTTTATTATCCCCACCTACTCTTCTTAAATACTTTAGGAAGGGATAGTACAGTAGTTAAGTTCCTAGCCAGGGTCTTGGAAGACCTGTATTCAGTTTCCCACTCTGCCAAAGATTTCCTGTGTGACCGTAGGCAAGTCATTTAGGGTCAGATTTTTAAAGGTATTCAAGCACCTAATGATTCAGAAATTAATAGGAGATAGGTGCCTAGTGGGATTTTCAAAATCAATCATCTACATCTTTAGGCTCCTAAATAACTTTCAAATCTGGCCCTAAGTCTCTGTGTGCCTCATTTCACTATATGAAAAATGGGGATAATGACACTTCCCTACCTCACAGAGTACCTAAAATAGTTGCAATTGAAATAATGATGTCACATACACACAACATATTTTGTACATACCGGTTAATGGATATGGTCCTAAACACACAGTCAGCCCCCCCCACACACACACACCTTAAAAAAATTTTAATGGCAAGAAAGCTTCAAAACTCCTAATTGTCAGCTAAGGGGTAGACAGGAAATTCCGCTCTGAGGGAACACTAAACTAACATATCAAGATGCATATATTACCATAACACATATAAACAATATAACCACAGTAATACGCCACAGTTTTACTTCTCTCTGTTAATGCAAAGACCTCAGCAAAGTCAGATATAAAACTGTGTAGACAATAGGATTTGAATGTTTTGAGCAACACTCTTGCAGTTATTGCACTATTATCAGAACATAGGTCCTGATCCTATAAAATACTGAGCACATTCTTAACATTAAGCATGTGCTTAAATTCTATTGACTTCAATGGGACATAAGCACATGCTTGAAGTAATGCATCCCCTCAAGTGCTTACTGAACAGAGATGCTTCCCTGATTAGGGCTTTAATGTCTATTAGCCCTTTGTTTTACAGTTATCTGAATACTGCGTCTTTCCCTCTCTAGGTACAGTACTGACCTAGTTACATGAGAACAGGGGTGGAGAACCCATGAGCCAGATCTGGCCCCTTGCTTAATTTCATCCAGTCTGCGGCGCCCCCACCACCATGGGGCTGGAGTCACGAGAACTGGCTCGCCCCGCTGCGGGGGAAGCCCTGAGCCTCTGCCCCCTCCAATGGGTGAGCACCTGCGATTGATATTTTCTGTGGGTCAATGGCCCATGATAGAAAAAAGGTTCCCCATCCCTGCATTAGAAGATGATATTTGTTAGAGATATAAAGAGGAAGAAAAGAGAAAACTCGGGCAGACTTAAAAAACTAAATTTGCTATTTCAAGACTGTGAACAATAGTGGTTGGACTATTTCATTTCATACCACAATCCCATTTTGAAGTGCTAATGTTCCAGAATTTTCTTACACTAAATAAAAGTCAGTGGATGGCTGTTGGCTTCACAGTTATTAATTATACGTTATAAAAGATTATTTCCCTCACTCACTAGTAAATGGGATTTTTGCCATATATATTATACATATTTCTGTATAACACATAGAGTAGGAAAAATTCCAAACAGCAAACTGTGAGACATAAGACTGATGCCTATATTACAAAGGATACTGGTGAAATCACAATCATCCAGAGAATGAAGTGTTCTTATACTGTACTCTTTGTATATTTAAAATACAGTTATAGCCCAAAAAGTGATTACATAGAAATAGCACCTTCTTAAATCAACAGATTTCATTCTGCTTAGGTTTTTTTACCCCATCCATCATGGTAACTGAGCACCTCCCAGAATTAGGAAATTAAATAAGATGAATGTCCATCTTCCACCCTGTACATCTGTCCTGGAAACTGTATATGAAGTGAGTGAATTTTTGTTGTTGAGTAAATTAATCTATGCTCCCTCATACAGCGTCTCCTCGCTACAATTCCCCACAGTGTGTCACTCACAACACCGCCAGCCTGCTAACCCAAACCAGCTCAGACACTTCACAGGCTACGCATGTGTAGTGTGAATCTCACATGTTTAGTTTGCTGTCAGAAATAGATGATTTTAATTCTCTAACATTGCAAAACCAAGGCGGTCTTGAGAGATGTCCCTGGATTTCTTTCTGCCTTGTGCATCAACTGATTTGTTAGCTACAAGCCCAGTCCTGAGGTGCTGAAAAACCCTCAACTCACCTGAACTTCAAAAGGCATCAAGTGTGTTCGATATCTCACAGGATATATTTAATCAAACAAATGTAATTTTTACTCACTGAACATATTTTAAACAGTCAAAACTATTAACAGTTTCTTATTTTAAAAAATCCCTTCATTCATGACTTGTTTGAAATACCCAAAGAACAAAACAGCATTTTCTCTAGGTCTCTGACTATGGTGAGGGAGATATTCCTATCCTTTTCTGCACAGGTGCAGTCAAATGGTGTTCCAGGCTATGGGCCAAAACTTACCCTCAGTCCATGTGCTCAATTCCCATTGGCATCAATAATAACTACACCATGGAGGGTAATAGTAAATAGGCATATATGTGCAAGCTGCTCAAACAGTACGTTCTGAATAATTAATTTTAAACTGTTGCACAGATACAAAACATTATTGCTAATTTCTAACCAGCACAGAGGACTTTTCTCCTCCTGATGCAAGCGTGTGACTCTCCGTAAAGTTAATTGAAGCCTGGGGTGTGTCTCAAAAGGATAATGGACCCCATAGAGCATGTGTGTGTGTGTGTGTGAATACTATACCTACAAAATGAAACCAAATTTCTAGAATGCTGTGTAGATGGTGCTTATATAACGGTCTTCAATCTGACTTCCCTGAAAATATACAGTACTATGTACTCATCTTCCAGGGTTACAACTTGAATAAAGGAGTTGATGAAAACATATTAATTAATGTTACATGTATTTAACTATAAATAAGTTATATTCAGTCTCCATGACACAGTTCCACATAATATTTTCTACAGATGATTTTTCATGGGATATATAAGTACAAAACCCATTATTTAGGACCTGATTTGAATCTCAACTATATCAACGTAAACCTGGAGCTACTTCACTGAAGTCAATCAAATTACACTGGTTTAATACAGAGGTGTCAGATCCTGCAACTGAAATCAGTGGGCCTATTTGAACGCAAAGTTCTTGTGAGTAAAGTGCTTGAAGGCTCAGAACTAGTGTTGCCAACCTCCAGGATTTCCCTGGAGTCTCCAGGAATTAAAGATTAATCTTTAATTGAAGATTATGTCATGTGATGAAACCTCTAGGAATACATCCAACCACAACTGGCAACCCTACTCAGAGCCCAAGTGGAGCTCTACATGTTTAAAATCTATAGGTTTCTTTTTAAATCGTTAAAAATCTCCATCTCTCATTGAAGTCATTCCTTATCCCTGACTAGCTACTATTATAGAGGAATTAACTGTAAAATATCGGTAGTGGGCGGAAAGCAACCAACATAAGTCATGTTTCAATTAAAAGACATCAGACAAACCAAGAATAGTAGTAGGAATCTCTACTGAATAAGCAGAAAATGGTAGCTATACTTCCCATTTACCCTGGCTATTTTGTTGTTCTTTTGCTATTTTAATTCTTACCATTAGATCCTCTTACTGGATGTAGTATGTACACAATGGAAATAGCAACACACACACACACACACACACACATATACACCCCACCTCTCAAAGGGTCCAAGAACTGCAATTAACACATTAAGAAATAATAACTGCCAAGGGAGCAACCAATATAAACAGTGTGTAGCTAGCTGATGTAGCAAGAATTCTGGTTGGAAAGGGAGTATCCCTTGGGGAATAGAAAGCAGAAAGAAACAAACATCTCACAATATTGCCTTGCTGTTTAGCTGAGGAACACTGGAAGCCATTTGTACACCTATTTTTTTGTTTTGTTTTAATACCAATATTTACTACCAATACTTTAAACTAGAGCTGGCTGACCATTAAATACATTTACAAAAAAATTCAAAGTTGTTTTTCATTTTGAAGTATTAGAAACTGACCTGTTCTTTGCTATTTCAATTTTTCTTCATTGTTTATCAATATTTTTGTTTACTGAAAACCATTGACAATGTTTTGATCAAAAACTGGAAAAAGCCAATTGTCAAAGTTTGTCATTTAAGTTATTTTTCACCAAAAAATTTCCATTTTCAAAAAAGACTTCTTTAATTCAACTTTTTGGTTGAAAAATTCAAACCAGCTCTACTTTAAACCCTACTCAAAATACCTTGTGTTAAACATAACCAATATTTTTGACAGAAAGATGAATGGGAAGATTGAATCACTTGATCTTTTTCATTCTTGGTTCATGATCCCTTCCATCTTCTAATCCTGACTTCTGTCTTGAGGGGCGGATCCTCAGAGTGTGTAAATTGTGATTCCTCCATTTACTTCAATGAAGCTACGACAATCTACACCAATAGAAGATCTGCCCCTCAGTGTTTAGCCATCTGACCTTGCAACCACAAAAGGCAACAGCCTCTGTCTTCTTCAGGGGCCTGATCCAGTGCCATTGAAGTAAATGGGAGAGCCTCCCACTGACTTGAACAGGTTTTGTCTGTGAAGAACAATTGACTGTCAACTGGGGTCTGACCCAAAACAAAACAGGGAAGTGGACCAACTTTCTTGAGCTGAGATTAATATCCCCTTGACTCTTCCAAATTCTTCAGAACCTGACATTGTCTCTTCCATGTAGTCATACTGAGCTCAGTTCACGAAAGAATTATATATTTTATATTTTTCTAATTGCAGCAAATCATCAAATCCTGACTTTCGTTTACGTTTCAGAAGGAGCTATATGAAATAGTTACTATAGTAATGATTATCAAATTTCAATTTTTTTTAAAAAAGACAGTTGATTTAAATATTTAACCAGTGGATTTAAATATTTATATTCTGGACCAGATCCTACCGCCCTTACTCACACTGAGTAATACCTTACTCTAAAAGGAGTTCCACTGAAACTACTAAAGGGTGGCAAAATAACCCTTAGGAAATTGCTGGATTGCTGGATTTCTATAAACCGAAAAGGGCCTGGGCCTGGAACCCTTTCTCAGGCGAGCAGTCCCACTGAAGTCAAAGGGAATAAGAAAGGGCTACCATGCCTATAATTTGGATAATACTATATGGTTTAGTAATTTTAATGAACAAGAATCAGGGCCTGATCACGTTCCCTTGAAGGTCAACAGGAGCTGTATTGACCTCAACAGCACCAGCAGGAAGCCCTGCATTTTTTTTCACTGAAATTAAAAGCCAAGAGAATGACAATGGAAAAAATAAAATAAATTATAAAGCACCTTGCTCCAAGCACAATTCCCACTGAGAAGCTCTATATCAATGTAAAAGACAGCTAAAATATCATAATTATAAACACCTTCATAAAATTCCAATAAATCCAACCTAGCCAGAAAAAAGGAAGGAGGAGGCAATAAATACGGGGATAACAGTAGTCATGCTTAAAATACCTTTTGGGAGAGGGAAGTAAGATTCTTTTTAAAACTGAGGCAGATGCCTGTTATCCATTTGGTAAATCTGACTAGTATTTGAGAAACGTTCAATCATCCAGGATGGCTTGGGGCCTCTCTCTCGTCATTCAGAATATAAGCTTTCTCAGCTAATAACGTGGCACTTTGTAGAAACAGTATTACATTTATTTTTCAATTTTCTGGATTTTGTACCGAGTGCTGCTGTGTTCAAGTGAACTGAATAAAAGCATAAACTGCAAGTGCCATCTGGAGAACATTCTTTCAGCATGCTGAGTAATAGCAGCAGCTTGGGCACTACCTGCGATAAATAAATGTCATTAAAAAGAGTCAAAAATGGCTTGTTTCTATGTGATATAGCTGCAACAAAATGCATTTTACTTCACCCTGCAGCAGGGCGGTTTCCATCTTTATGACAAAAAAAAAATAATCTAAGGGTTTGTCTATATGGTGCAGAAATGCATACTATGGGAGTGTGATTTCTGAAGAGCATTAATGTGTTGTGCATTAATTGGCCCAAGTAAACCCTGTTGGTGCATGCTAAATGTTCCCTAGTGGGCTTTAAAATAGTGTTGTTGAAACAGTATAATGTTAAAGCACACTGTGACTAGAGCACCTTTACTGCGCACCAGCAGGGTTTACATGGACCAATTAATGCACAACAGGTCAGCTCACTCTAGAACTCACTTCTATAGTGCACACTGCTCTACTGTATAGTGTATATAAGCCCTGAGTGTCTGTTTCACAACCATTTACGTTATCATCAATGTTATTAACAAAATGTGAATCCCGCAAGTTTCTGTACTCCAACAGCAATGCTGCCTGCCACTAAACTGAGCAATCCATACTCAATGGATTCAAAATCTGATGCCTCTTTACCCGGTTCTGAATGCCCAACATCACTTATGATGTCCTTAGATCTGCTAGCAAGAGTTGGAAGAATTATTTGTGGGCTTTTTAAGCTGTGAATTTATCAGCTTGAAAAAAAATGTGATAGTCTTTTTCACTCTAGTACCAAGCCTGTCCAGCCTCTCTTTTCCAGCAACAATAAAGAATAAGCTGGCTATGGGGCTTAGTTGATGAGACATGAGTGGTCAGTGTGGTAGACTTCCATCCATCTTTTAGACCTTTGCCTGCTGGCTCAGGTTTGAGACATGCATCTCCCTCTTGTTAAGAAATTACTTCAGATTTTAACTTAAGGGCAATTGTCAAAACTTGCACACAGGTGGACCCAGAGCACATTGAATGTAATGGGTGTCTTTCTATTGCTTTCAATGGGTTTTGGAGCAGGCACTTAGTCAGCAAAGATTAGTTGGCTAAGGATGAGAATCAGTAAAAGACAAAGCAATTATTCTGATAATCAGCTACTCAGCCATAGCTGGTAAATCTTGATCCCATTGCCTTCCATTTCAAACTCACATTGCCTTCAATAGGACCAGTATTTGGCCCCTCACTTGGAAGGGAGGTGGTTCTGACCTGAGGAAAGTTACTGTAGTAAAATCAATGAGGCGGTGGTGGGGGCAGGACCATATCTGCTCTTTATACACGTGTGACCCTTCAGTAACTAACAGTTGGTCAAAGGTAACAGAGCAGAATTTGACTCATACTCTCCAAAGCACTATGGGCACTCATCCCCCCCAGATCTACCCTTTTATGCATAGTCTCCCCTGCTCTACATTCAGCTGCCTCCACTGCAGGTTTCCCCCTTGAACCTTCAAGTGGGCACTTCACACAATTAGGTTTCAGGTGGGCAGGGAGAGGGGGTGACATGGGAACTGGGGAGTCAGGGGCAAGTTCGGGAGTCTGAGCTGTCCACGGGACACACATTGTCCATTTCCCTCTGGCCCCACGGACCTTACCTGAAAAACACAATACTGTACAGGAGGACTGGGCTCTCAGTCTGAAACACTGAATAAAAACATGTGCTTTTATCTTTTAAAAGTATTATTTATTTATTGTTACTTTCTATTTAAAAAATAACTGTTTTAAAACCAGTTTTGGATCTTCCCAACTTGACACATCATCTGCAGCATTCATGAAGTGAGGACATGTTTCCCTACAAAATACAGGGCAGAGGTAACTACCCTTCCCTGTGTGAGGTGACTCATTCTCATGTTGGATGCCATACCTTTGATGAAGCACCTTGTGTAGGAAGGAAAGATTTATTTGGTGGGATTTTAACTTTTTTTAAAAAAAACTTTTGATTTATAGGTTTCGCCAAGCAATGGGAATGAAAATAAGTAACTTGTGAAGTCAGATGTTTATATAGCCCAAGACCCATACCTGCCACCAAGTGCCCAGTCCTCAAAGGAGGGGAGCATCATGAACTCCCAGGGCACTTGGCACATTTGCAGGGTCAGGTCCTATCTGCAATAACAGAGTGCAGCAGAAGTCCATGGGCACAGAAAATCCACAGATTCAGTTCTCACTCAGATGATGCTGAATTCTCCAAAAAATAAAACACTGACATTTTAAAAATTACATTATTATGTTCTTAGAGTCTGGCCCTATAAGCCTTGCTCATACCAGTAATCAGTAGCTATTCTCAGAGGGCATGTCTAAACTACAAACTTAAGTTGACTTAAACTGACATACAGCCACACGCAGTAATTACGGAGATTTTCCATGTCCATGCTACCCTCCTTCTGTCGGTGGAGTCCTCACCAGAAGCGCTTAAACTGACTTAAGAGGAGCAGTATGGAGAGCTGAACGCATGGGCTCTCAGTTCCAGGTGGAGCTCCCCCCTCCTTACTCTGTAGTGTAGACCAGGCCGCAGTGAAGTCAAAGGATTTACTCACTTTATATTTTACTACTTGTATTGTACTACTGATAGCACCCACAATGCACCAGGATCTGTACAAACAAAGGAACCTACAGTTCTTTCCGTAAAGTATTTAGAATCTCAAACAAACAAAGGGCAGGAGAAATGAAAAAAAAAGGTTAGATTGCAGATTAGCCACATCTTCTTAAAGCACTTGAAAATAAATAATATTAGATATATTTATCTATCTGCTGTCACCCCTCAATCTGTTCGCATGAGTAAGACTTTGCAGAAACAAAGGCTAAACTTCTTGGATATGAAGACAGGAGTGCACTGATTTAGCTAGGACCCTGTCTTGCTAAGCCTTACTCATGTGAATAAGATTTTGCTGGATCAGGCCCATAGTGAAATCTCTCGTTTTGCCTGCAGTCAAATTCAAACTATATACAGGAACAGAAATGTCTCCTTTCCTACCCATCTCAATTTAGTATCCATTTTAAAGCTTACCTTTGACCTTTTAAAACGAATAATACACTTAAACGATTTATAAAAGCACCAAATCTCACTGAATCGTAATTATAAACAATTTGTGTTTATCTAAAATGCATGTTTTCCATTTTTAATTTTTTTAAATGTCAAATTTAACAGAAGGAAAGATACTTTTGGGTTTTTTTAAACCATGTTAAATGTTTAAGCAGAGATACTGCCAGCATAACTAGAGCAACTTACTACAAACATCTTCTGTTCCATCATTCTCTATATAGTTAGACTCCTTTAAAGTGCCTATCTCAAATAGAGAGTTTTCACAAATCAAATTGCACGTAACGAGTATAGGAATTCAAAACCACAACATACTGGCCTGACTAAAAATACGTTGTCCAATGTGAAAACAGCCCCCACGTGTAACCACGTCATAACCTTTAACCTATCCTTTCAACAAGAGCCCAAGAGGGAAAAAATTAAGCCTTACTGTATCCCCGAAGGGAAACAAATCATACCAAAGGGAGCAGTAAGTTCAGAACTGAAGAGCCCTAATAGAAATGCCCTGTCCCTTTTAAAGCAGGAGGCTGGTAGCTTTAGCACCTCAACTGATTAGAAGTACGGGGGCATCTCACCTGGAGAAAGCACCAAGTCCCAACCATTTAAGGCTTTATACTACAAAACCAACACCTTCAATTCACCTGGAAACTAACTGGAAGCCAGGGCAGGTGTCACCCATACCAACGTAACCACTACAGAGGGATAAAGAGCCATGATGCCACATAATAGTCTCAGCTACAGTTATCCAAACACCTTTCTCACCTTTAGATTAGACAACTGCTTTGTGCTTTTTGATGGGACTACACATTAACACCATTTAGATCCCTCAGTAACTTAAGATAACACATAATGGGGCTGTTTACTTATGAAGCAGTGCTTCACATACATAATATATTGCACCAGAGCTCTGTAGCCTGTATTACAACAATCCTGGAGAGGCTGTCCACAGGCAGTGAACCAGGACTTCTGGATCAGGAACATGAGACACTGCTGCTTAAGCTAAAGGACCAAGGGCTAACTTCACAAAGACACTTAGGTACTTTTAGGCACCTGGGGGGGGGGGGAAATCACAGGAACACACTGCAATTCACAAAGCCTAAGTTGGGTGCCTAGGCTCCCTGTACAATGAACTGGGGTAGACAGGTGCCTTAGACTGAAATTCACAAAAGCTGGCATACTAGGTAGAGAGCCTCCTAAGTTAGACCATGGAAGATGCCAGTGAGAGGGTGTATGCAACACCCCACCCCTCTCACAGAGTTAGGCATCTAAATCTGGGCTGCAGGGAGGTGCCTATTTCTGCCAGTGACTCAGCTGTGAACCCTCATCCACTACGAATAAATAATGAAAGAATCATTGGGCCAAAGAGAAAGCAAGCATGAGGATGACTGTGTAGGCGGGTGGTTGGAGAACTAACCAGAGAGGTGGGAGAGCCAGGATCCACTCCCCTACTCCAATGACTTTTTAAAATTATTTACCCACAGTGGAAGAGCTTCAACAGAAGAGAGTGAGGGAGCCCACATCAGAATATCTCATAGCCCACTGGTTAGGGCACTCAGCTGAGCAGTAACAGATCCCTCCCTATTCAAATCCCTTCTCCCTTTCAGGCAGAGGAAGGACTTGAACCAGGGGTCTCCCACCTCCCAGGTGAACACCCTTAGCACCAGGCTAGAAGTCATGAAGGAAGGCCTTCTCTTTACTCCCCACCCTCCCACTTTGTGTAAGCTCACCTACAGGGACCCAGTCTGGTAGACGAGCCCTGAGTCCACTCACCAGGTCAGGCCCTGCAGGCATGTCAGGCAGACGAACACCTATCTTCACCTGGTTTGTGAACTGCTCTGGGGCTCAGGCATCTGAACACCTGGGGCGGAGCACCAATGTGCATGCACACAGGAAGAAACATAGGCACTTAGAGAACTTTTACTGCAAAAACTTAGGCACTAAGGGAGCTTAGGCACCTACAGTGTGCGGCGGCAGCAGAGCAGGGATTTTGTAAATACCACTAGGCCTGATTTTGGGAGTTAGGTGCCAAAAATCATGGCAGTTAGGCACCTAAATCCTTTTGTGAATCTAGCACCAACTGACCAGCAACTTGTCTGTTCAACTATAGAGGAAGAGTCCTCCCCTGAATAGTGATAAATAGCTATGCTCTGCAATTACTACTATCATCTTCTCTTTAAAACTCAGGAGAAAAAGGACTCTGCAGTTAGAAATACACAATAACAAGAAATTAGCAATGACTATCATTAAGGATTCAGAGGCTGAAAAAGAACAGTTGGAGCAATGCAGTTGGAGCGGCTTTTTAGAGTAAGCTGATTATTTTCTTGCCATTAATTAATTATTTTTCACAGGAATGTAGGACTTGCTTAGTGCACTCCTGCAAATAACCCAGATTTGCCATGAAGAAGAATGCTCTGTCTACCATAGCATGTAAAAGCCATTGTCCTCCCAGCCCTCATGTTAGCCACAGTGTTCATCTAACCTCTTTGTTATCATGTCACAAAAGAAGCAGAAAAAACACTGAAAGCCTAAGTAAATTCTGATGTTTGACTCAAGATTGATTTTACCACTATCCTACAATAAGTGAATTCAGAGATTAAAGCTGGGATTTTTCAAAGGTGCCTAAATGAGTTAGGCACCCAACAGCCACTGAAACAGAGGTGGGGTTAACCACCTAACTCCCTTAGCAGTTCAAGATGAGATTTTCAAAAGACACTAAAAAGTAGGCTAAAAGACATAAGAATCCAAGTTGTAATTAAGAACCAATGGGCACCCTACAGTCACATGCCTCAGTAGAAGGCTGGTTTCCCATCAGAATTCGAATGAAAAGCTATGGGCATGACCAGTCCTGGAACTTGTCCATAGAACTCAACACGTGCCAGGGGAAAAAAATCAAAACCTACCTGGTCAACCGAAACAGCAATTAGCTCACCATTCCCAACTGTGGTTGCAGTTCTAGCCCAGCCCCCCCGAAAATGCTTCAGCAACTAATTTAAAGAAACTGAGGTTCATTGTGGAAGTGTCAATGAGATTAGATTCACAAAGTTGATGGGCAGTTTATGCCATGAAGACTGTAAGGGGCAATGAGAAAGAAAGTGGTAGGGGTGGGCAATGCTTGAGAGATTTGGGTTAGTTCTTGAAGACATTCAGCCTCCCATCAGATGTGTGACAGAAGAATTTTCCAAAAATTGTACCATATTAGTAACCACAGTTTGTGTTGAAAGAATTGTTCCTGAAGCAGCCTTTGAGGTTTGTATTCATAGAACACGAAATCAGAGAACAATATGTGATAGAGAGACTGTACTGATGTTTGTGACACTGTTGCTAAGGCTCCCCAAGAGATCCAGCCAGACACAAGACAACATTAAAGCATGCCTCCACCTTCCCTGTTCATATCCATGAGCTATTATTTAAACACATACACTTAGTAATCTTATAATGCAGTCCTGTAAAATCATTCAACTAAAACTACAAAATTACTCTCCAGTTTAGCAGACCTGATACACGAAACATTGCCTATGTGACAATGAAGGTATGGCGGGGATCGGTAAGGGTAGTAAGGTATGTGTACACACACACACACACACATATAGAAGATGGAAGGAAACCCAAAATTACTAAGCAAGATTACACTGTGAATGATATGGTTTCTTCACACATCTGATATATAGCATCTTTTCTGGTGTCCTGCAAAAGGTGACCAATTTGAAAATCTAAGCTGTAGGAATTGCTAAGGAAAATGAAGAAATGCTAATGACCAGCAAGAAGGAAGGTGCCTAGGACTTTGTGCCAAAGTTACACCCATCTTTTTGTGACCTAGACACTTTTAGAACAATTGCAGAATGGCATAAGGACTGAAAGAAAAAAAAAGGTTTGTTTTTTTTTAACCCAGTCTACAGAAGTTATAGCTGCTTTTCTGAGAGATGTTATGAAGCGTTCTACTGCATTTTTATTCTGGAGATGTAGGATCGGAAGGTGTGACCCAATGCAGTCTAATCCCAAAACAAAACAATTCACAGCTATCACTACACATTGTCAACTCAGTACTTTCACCCAAAATAAGAAAGCAAACACCCCTGTAAATCATTTATCCATCACAGTTTTGTAACAAGAATTTTTGCCAGCTCCCATTTTGCTTCTCTCGCTCTCTTGTTCACTGCTCTACAAAACCACCATTTCAGTTCTCTAAGCATACAGACTGGTAAGCACAAAGAGTTTGTACAGCTACAGCATTTTGATTTTCTTCGTTTAATTTTTTTTAAATGCTCTCCAAAAGACACTAAGACTAGGACACTAGATACTGCATTTTCATTCTCTTATCGGAGCCAGATAGGTGGCTCCATTGTCTGCACAATGCAGTCCACAGCTCAGGCAAGCTAATGTCTGGTAGTGTTGTTTATCCTTTATTTTTTCAAAGATTTTTACTAGAATAACATTTTTTAAAGTTACCGTAATTTTTTCTAATAGGTAGCACTTATGTGACGAATGTGTACTTAGCGCTTGTAATTGTCACGTGATTTATGTAGAAGTAATTGGGGTTAAACTACAGGCTACGTCAAACGCCTCATATTTGGCCCCATCCCTGGGAGTTGGAAACATCTGAAATAAATAAACCCATGTGTCACTTAAGAGGGTCTGGGCCTAATTACAATCATTTGTATTTTCATGGAAGCAAACTGCTACTTTAGCCTTCTGTCTTTAAGTCCAGAGCTAGCTTTTCTGCTCTTCTGGTACCCAAGTGAAAATATTACTCTTTCAACAAGACTTCTGTTTTACTTTGACCAGCAAGGCAGCAACAACCTCCCTATCTCTGGCTCTTTTCCATGCTAAAATAAGAAGCCTGTTGTTATTCCAAGAGAGCTGCTTGCTTCCACCTCCATTCTCTGTTGACTTACATAGATGACAGCATAGGAAACTCTCGAGGTACCATTTGTTGGCCACCTTTTTGTTACATTACTATTTATGATGTGCATTACAGTTATGCCTAGAAGCCCCAAACAAGATCAAGGTCTATTGTGCTAGGCATTTTATAAACACAGAGTGAGAGAGAGTCCCTGATAAGCTTTCTGTGCCACAATTCCCTCACCCTTTGTCCATTTTATCTATTTTGATTAAGTGACTTGCCCAATGCCACGTAAGAACTTTGTGGTAGAGCCAGAAATTGAACCAAAATCTCCTGTGCCCCAGACCACAGGGTCAATCTTCTTCATTACATATGGACACACCTTTTCTACTGTAATCCACATTACTTTGAGCGCTAATCAAGCATTAGTTTCAAATGGCTGTTCACTGACGATTCTAGCCTCTTGAAGCTGCAACCTGCTCAGATCCACCCTCTTAACACGGATTCTATGCCTTCATCTAACCAGCTCCAATGATTTTACCCTAGAGACTCTGCTTTTAATGCAATCCATGCAAGTTATAATACTTATCGTGTTCTCGTTAGAAGGCAGTTTAATTGTCACCTGTGTTCTTTGTTATCTACAGGAGATAGAGTTAATTGTTTCTTCTGGACTAGGTAATTATGGGCTATGTGCCACCAGTGTCACAGTAGTGAGGTTTGGATGCACATCATCTTGGCTTTTGAAGAATATGTAAATATTTTGCTAAAGAAGTTTTACATGACCCAAATGGTATTGTGCAGAGTCTGAGTGTCCTGGAAAAATCATAGTTCTGGAGGTTCTTGATGCAGTCAGACTCAGACAGATCTTTTTACTGGCGCTGTTTCAGAATTTTATATACATAAATGGAAGCTAAATGTCGCTCTAGCTTAATTTTCTAGCATTTACCTCATGTTCAAATTTGGCTTCAGCCACATTGCAAGGTAAAAATGGGTTTAGAGTCAGAGTTCAAGGCCAGAAGAGACCACTAGATCATCTAGTCTGACCTCCAGCGTATCACAGGCCATCAACCCCACCCAGCACCCACACACTAAATCCAACAACCAAAATTAGACCAAAGTACTACAGCCCAGAGGAGACTACATTATTACGTGCCACAGCCCGAGAACGGGAGGGACTGAAGTGTACCAGTGCCTGACACCCTCTCAATAGAAGGGAAATGATTAAGTGAGATATGCCCAGATAATCCTGGCAAGTGACCTGCACCCCAAGCTACAGAGGAAGGCAAAAAACAAACAAACCCCAAAGTCACTGATAACGTGACTGGGGGCGGGGAGATTCCTTCCTGACCCCATATATGATGATTTCTTAGACCTGGAGCACGTCAGCAAGAACCAGCCAGCCAAGCACCGGAGAGTGAATGCCTGGTGCCACCCCATCTCCTGTTGTGGCCATTTCTCATGCTTCAAAGAAAGGAGATTTAAAATAAAATAAAATAAAAAGAGCAGATTACATTGGGGGAGGCAAGGTTTGGCTCATTCAATGAGACCCCACATGGAGCTTTGCTCTTACCATAAAAAACCACCACGAAATTGATCAGAGATTCTAAGGACAAAATATCAAGAGTGCTAGAAGTAATTAACGAACTGCACTGAGAGCGGTCTGTGGGAAAATGTGCATCGTATTTGCGATCTTATTGGACCCGATCCCCAGGTATCTATTCAGCCCATAGTGTCTAGTTTCAGTCACTGCCACTGATGTCTCTCTTTCCAGGAGGAGGAGAACTCCCCAAATTCATATATCAAATGAAAAGAAAAAGGAAGCGTTCTGATTTTACTTCCTATATATCAGCGGTTGGGACAGGCCTCCCAGGGAGGCGTGGGAAAGTGGCAAGGGAGACACGAGCTGTGTGCTTTTTGTTTGTTGGTTGGTTGGTTGAAGAGCTCTGTCAACCCCAGGTGGCTGGAGCTCATGCAGAAGGGCCACACATGCCTGTGAGGTGAGGATAAAGGGACAGCTGGAGCCCCGCCGCCACAGAGTTGACAGCCAGAGCCCCGTTACCTGGGCTCGCCTCCTCCCCCGCACTGCCCTCAATCCCTCACTGGGAGGCAGCCCAGGCTCCAGCTCTCCTCCCTCCGCTCCTCCAGTCCCTCACCTGGAGGTGGTGGGGCTCCAACTACCAGCCCCCAGGGTGGTGGCAGCAGCACCAGCGCAGAAGTAAGGGTGGCAATGGGGTGCGAAGTCTCCTGTGAAAAGTGCTGTGACAAATATCACTTTTCACACTGCCTCTCTTACTTCAGTGCCACTGCTCTCCGCTCTGCCTTCAGAGCTGGGCACCCAGCCAGCAGCCACTGCTCTCCGCTCTGCCTTCAGAGCTGGGTGGCAGTATATATACTGTTGGAGTTGGGGCCATAAATGATTAAAGACACAAAAAAGCGGGGCCCGATCAAATAAGTTTGAGAACCACTGCTATATATAATTGTAATGCTGGGAATACTCCGGCGTTCTATATTATTTTAGTAATTAAACATGTTCTTGCCAGTTGCCAAAGGGAAAAATATATTGTTATTTTGAAATTTATTTTAAATCATTTCCCTAGAGAATAAGCTACATTAAAGAGGTAACAATGAAAAAGAGAAAATGTGACCTAAACAAATAAGGGTTAATACAGAAAAATCCAGGAATACTTCAGCAACCAAATGCTCTTTCCTCTCAAACTAATACATTAGAATTAAAATTACAGATTACAATTTACCTCACCGCATTTTTCTTGTATTTTAAGGAAGATTTTCTTCTAAAAAAATTTATTCATACTGAGACTAACCTGAGAAAACTAATGTAAACAACTGCAAAAAAAAAAACAAACCCCAAGCAAAACCAGCCTTTTAAGAAAAGATGTTATCTATTTATCTCCATCACTGAACACTCAGACTCTGCACAATACCATTTGGTTCATGTAAAAACTTCTTTAGTAAAATATTTACATATTCTTAAAAAGCCAAGATGATGTGCATCCAAACCTCACTACTGTGACACTACTGGCACATAGCCCATAATTACCTAGTCCAGAAGAAACAATTAACTCTATCTCCTGTAGATAACAAAGAACACAGGTGACAATTTATCTTCTTGGCAACCTTCTCTATGAATCTGAACAATGAGAAAGGAAGTGATGCAACTTTTGACCCATAAATCTTCCAAGTGTTTCACTACTGACTGTGAAAAATATCTACATAACACATTACTGCCAACCTTTAAATAGACACAATATTTTTTTAAATTTCTCTCTGGCTTTCATTTACTTCACTGATGCAAGTATTTGAACCACTGATAACTGGGAAGTGTTTGTTTATTGTAAAAATCGGACCACTTCATCTAAATTATGTCTCTCTCACACATATGCAAAGCTCCCCACTCCAGAACCCCAATAATTATTTTTAAAAGTTTTGTAAAGAGGCACTATGTACATGTATATGCTCTTCCCCTTCCTTCAATGTTTACACACCGTCTCTCTCTTACTGTGTCCAAAATCCACTCCTGGGACCTCGACAATTGAAACACAAAGCAGCAGCTGTTTGGCAACATTTCTAACCCTAAAAAGCAACTGTGATGAGATTTCATTTCACTAAACATTCAGACCTCATTCAGTGCGATGTGACACAACAGTCATGGTTTACAGCAAACGTATATGAAATCAACTCTTTCAGCTAGAAAAGCCACATCAGATGCAGGATTTGCTTGTGTTAGCCAATATTACTGAAAAGAGTTGTGGCTACAAATGTAGCTAAGGCAAGAGAAATAATACCACAATTCTCTGTGTGTTTGCTTTATACCTGGGGTCTTCATATCTTCCACGTTTTGACTCTTTCCCAGAATCTCAGAATGTTTATTATAAGGCTCCCGAAGTGCATACCGCAGAGCCAATTCTGACTGCTATAGCGCGCACGTAGTTAGGGTGCGGGGAGGTATTTTGCAAAATCCTTGAAAATACAAGTTCACAGCAAGCCCTGCTCCTTGGAGCCGCAGGGAGCAGACATCGCTTTTCAAATAAATAAATAAATAAAAAGAACAACCCAGTTCATTCTCCCAGCCACAAATCTAAGAGGAGACGGATGCCCCCCAACAAACAATCCCTCCCATCACCTACCAAAAGGCAATTTTAGCATTGTTCCGCTGGATGCAAATCAGCGCCAACAGCAGCGCAAACAGCCTCCTTCCTCCAGCACCAACCCCGTTCCCTTCGCACCGCCCGGCTGCGCCAATCACCCCCCCCCCCCGTCCCCCGACCACCCAAAAAACCCCACTTTGCCTTCCGATCCCCCCGCCCCGTTTTCCCCTTGTCTGTGGCAAACCCTGCACAGCAGCCTCTCGGTGCCGGCGGCTGCCCGTGCCGGGGGCAGCCGGTCCAGCCCCGCCGCGGGCTTTGCAAGCCGCCGGCTTCCTCCTCCTCCCCGGGCGGCTGCAGCGACCTGTCAGCCGGCTGCACCCCGCCTCCCACCCCTCATGTCACCTTCCCACGGATGCCCGTGCGGACTCGCCCCCTCCCGCTGGTAGCCTGATATATCCGGGGGAGGGGGCGGGGGTCACCCTTCAGCAACACCCCCCCACACACATACCCCCACCCCGGCCGGGCAGGGTCCCTGCGCACCCCCCGCTCTCCCCGCGGCGCAGAGCGGCTCACCTCCGGCTCTCCCGGCGGCTGCGGGCGGGCGCCCCTAGCTGGGCTCCATGGAGCGCGGTCGGTGTCACGCCGCCGCTGGACCGGGGGGGGCGGAGCGGGCTGCGCCTGCTCTGGCCGGGCTGGAGGGGGCCGGGGGGGGGTCCTGCGTCGCTGTCAGCCGCCGCCGCCCGACTGGCGTGGCCGAGCCACTCTACGTGCCGCGGCGCTGCCCGCCCGCCCTGTGCTCGCGGCTGGCTGGGGAGCCGCGTCTCTCGCTCCCCCCGCCCCGCCCCACGCGAGGCTGGGGGGGGGGGGCAGCGGGTGGAGGAGTGTCCCCGCCCCCCCCCGGGTGCACATGCCGGGGAGTGTCACGTCTCCCTCCCCTCCCAAAATCGCTCGCTTGCCCGCCACGGCGCATGCCTGACGCGGGGAGGAGGGTGCGCCTGAGCCGCAGCGAGGCCCCCGGCGCCTTCTCCGCTCGCGGCTGGGGCGCGGGGCTGCCTCTGCCCCCGGCTTCCAGCTGAGAGGGGCCCCGGGGCGGCCCCGTGTGCCGGGGGAAAGGCCGGGGCGGGAGGCGGAGGGTGATGGGAGCAGGTGGAGAAGGGGGAGCAGGCGGGCGGATCGGGGCGTGAAGGGAAAGGCGGGGGGAGGGTGGAGAGGGTGGCGATAATCAGCGGGTGTGGGGGAAACCGGGGTGCTTGGGAAAGACGGGAGCGTGGGGGAATCTGGGGAGTGGGGGGGATGGCGGGGGCCAGGAGCCCATGCGAAAGGGGGAGCTGGGGCGTTACCGATCGCGGGGTTCGCCACCCCTTGCCCCGCACCCCCACTCCGCGTCTCTTCAGAGCTCGCTCTGGAGGTGCTGGGCCCCCCTCTGCAACTGGATCTGCCTGGAGGGGGCCACGGCTTCCTCGCGGGTGCGCCAGTGGCTTCAGCTGGGGTCTGCTGCCCCCACGGACCCTGTTGTAAGAGGTGGCCCATAGTCAGCAACCAAATAAACGCACTATGCACCTTGGAAAGGGTCACAGGATTTTTAACCCTAAGGTTTACAATACAATCCTGACAACCTCATAAACAGCTAGAGAAGGGGGAGGCCATAGGACCTCTCCCTTTCTAACAGGAGTGTTTTGGCCTATACCCCTCCACTTTGTGATCCCTCTGTTTTTCCTCTGTCCCATATTTGACCAGGCTCCCCTGCTTCTACAGTGTGCCCTCTCCCTACATTTTTTTACCTTGGTCGCTCGCTGTGGTTTTTATTTTGCACCCCCATTTTCCCCTGCAACTCCTATACCCTCATTCCCCATCCCCAGAACTCCCTCCAGCCCAGCTGTTATCGTGTAACCCAATTTTTAAAGTGTTTTCAGATACTTTAAATTGCTGTTAGTGGCACTAGCAGCTTATTGGATGGTTCTGAGCATTAAACTAAATCCATGTCTAATATTACATAATATGCCTTTAAATGCACATTATATAAATGATTGTATTTCCATCTGGGTTTATGGTGATATTAACTAGCTACTCCAAATTTGGAGTTGTAGTTTATGATGTCGTTTCAAAATCTTTGATTGGACTCAGATCAAATAGATTATGGATTTAGAAATACTAAAGGAGAACACTCCCTTTTATCATAGCATCATTGGAACTAATGAGGGGAGAAAGACTTACTAGGTCATCTGATCCATCTCCCAAATAGTGCAGGAGTGTCCCCTATAGTCTATCTTCTAGTCCAGGGGTTGGCAGCCTTTCAGAAGTGGTGTGCCGAGTCTTCATTTATTCACTCTAATTTACGGTTTCGCGTGCCAGTAATACATTTTAACATTTTTAGAAGATCTCTTTCTATAAATCTATAATATATAACTAAACTATTGTTGTATGTAAAGTAAATAAGGGTTTTAAAATGTTTAAGAAGCTTCATTTAAAATTAAATTAAAATGCAGAGCCCCCCGGACCGGTGGCCAAGACCCAGGCAGTGCAAGTGCGACTGAAAATCAGCTCGCGTGCTGCCTTTGGCACATATGCCATAGGTTGCCTACCCCGTTCTAGTCCTTTGTGCAGTTTTGTTTAAAATGTTTCTCCACTCCCCCTTAGGAATCTAGGTCAAACCTACCTGCTAGTAAACATATTGACTTATTACCAAGTACCATGAGGTTCTTGGATGTTTCCAAACTGCAACTGCGTAGATGTAAGCGAGACCTCCTTCCCTATTAGCAATATAGGAAGGGCAGAGGGGTCACCACCCCAGGTGGAAAACCCATGAACAAGTAGACCTAGCAGATTTATCAAACCTAGATGAGAAAATCCTAGTTCCTTGATCACTTCTCATAACAGAGAAATACAGTCTACTGAGATAGAGATCATTATAAATAAAGTATGAGTGAACTTGTTGATATGGAAAGAAATACTAGACACCATAAAACCTTTCAGTATTATATAGCCTAATTTCCTTGAAGATGTGAATAAATGTAACTAATTCCTTTCTCTTCAGCTTTTCTAATCTTTCCTTTGCTTTACCCATTTTGTCTTAACTTTTTTCAAATGCACCAACCACCACAGTCAAGGCCCCGTGTATACTACAGCAAGCTGACCTAAATTCTGTGACATGATGTCTGGATACAACAGCACACGGATGGAGCAGGCCTGAGTTGAACAGTAGCTTCATTTAAATTTTAAAATGGTGGGTTTTGGTCAATTAACTATGAATATAAATAATACACTCAGTGAAGGAGCCTCTGTGATTTAATGTGATATTCCATTTAACTGTGTGTTGTTCTCAACTTTTTAATTTTTTGTATTATGCAGAATTACATATTGGAAATGCATAACTGCATTATGGAAGCTGTGAGGGGAAGCAGGAGGGTCTTGTAGCTGAGTAGAGGATAGTTGGGACTTTTGGCTCCAGAGAAGACAATTTAGGGCTTTGGGATGGGAACAGTACTTGGGTGCTCTCAGTAAAATGATCAGCAATGGAACAGATAATCATTTAAACTGTAATATTTAGATTTCAGAATCAACACCCCACTGAGATGAGTGGGGAGGCTATTGTTTCAGGATTGTCAGCACTCACAGGAAGCCAACATTGCACCAACATACACTGGGTTCACAATTCCAAGGTTTTCTTTACAGGCACGAAGGCTGCACGAGAACCATGATTTTAAAAATAAATAATACGTACATTCTGGAGCACAATTCTTTGGCAAGGGGTAGATTTCACAGCAAATTCCATGGCTGTGGAATCAAGGAATATATAAAAAGGTGTCAATATAACAGCTAGCATCTATAGTTCTTAGGTAGATTACATAGGCTTGAGATGGTCTCTTTTTTCTTCCCTCCTCCAAATATTTTAAAACTATGAGCTTGAATTTAAAGGAGACCCCTAGAGGGAATTACAACCATTCAATGGACAATCGGAGAGAACATTACATTGTATTTCACAGTGTAACATATATAAGGACACAGCCTGCATTGTAATGGAAGATTGTTATATTCTATTCAGACACTGGGAATGGAAAGCAGTGATGTTTGTGGTGGTGTTACAAACTGTAACAATAAAACCTAATATTAAAAGAGATGAATGGAATGGTTAAACAAGATGTTAACTATTGTCAATGGGATAGTAGCAATGTTAGCTGTAGGTGTAGTGCACATTATGAAAGTTTACTGGGTCACAGGCCTCTACAAAAACCCTCATGACCCCCCAAATCAGTGCTGCGCATATATCTCTGTCAGAAATATATGCACAGAGATATGCCAGAAATAATCGAATCTAGCTGTGGCCTGGGGACAGTGACCTTAATTTAAAATCAATTAAAAATCCCCATGTCAATGATGGCTGATTGCCCTCTTCTGATGTCTCACACTGATGCTCTCATAGACCTGCCATGGTCAATGTCACTAAACAAGTTGGTAAGCATTATGTCATTTTGCTGCATGTCTCTTGAGGAAGGTGAGATAGCATGGCCTCAGGCAAACTTCACCATGTTACTAAGAGAGCAATTATTATTTATTAATTTATACGGCTCTATGGGTGTGCATCAGCATGTCTACCTCATCCATCTATCCCTATGGTATTTCCTAAAACTACTTATCTTAATAACATAAACACTGCCAGTGCTAGAATAGAATCTTGTTTCTGTTAGGAACAATTTGCTTGGGTTGCTATACTTAGGGCAGCTAAAATAAGAATGCAAATTAAGGGGCCCAAATCTGTAAACGCTTACATATAATGTAAGCATAATGGAGCCCTAGTACTGCTTGTGCATCTTTAGGGAATTTGTACATCTTTTGGTGGCAAAATTAAATGACAACATTTGTCTAGTGGGCCCCCAATAAGTATCAGGACTCTGCATGGACAGGGTGTGCACTCGTGGATTCCAACACAGAATCAGAACCTTAATCTGTACTTGTTTTAAAGTAGTCAGGATCATTTTGTATATAGGTACTATAGCCATTTAATAGATTATTTTTAGTGGTAATCCTAACAAGGTTCTATTATTCCCTATTACAAAGCACCATGAGTAATCCAGTTGGATCACACATCTTTGCTTTACTCTTGATTGCATAGAAACACTTTGATCACGTCAATGCTATACATATTGAAAGAAATGCTGTCACATTTTGTTATTAATGCAGCAATCCAAGATGGATTAGAAGTTTTAAATTGGATTCATGAATTATAATCAACACTGATACTATGAGCTGTGTGGAGTTTATAATCCAATGTGTGCATATCATTTGTTCTAAACTCTTCAGAACACAGTAAATGGGGTGAGAGCATATAACATAGAAATTCTGAACAGATGCAAGATTTGTAGTAAGAGAAGTAATTTTCAGCTTTTGAAACAATAAGGAATGGACTGCAAGAAGACTCAGGCATCTTTAAAAATTGTTTAAGGCATTGTATATTATAAAAAGAGTAATGAATAAAAGAGATTATAAAACTACATTTCTATTATTTGAGTTTTCATGAGGTCATAATCCACCTGAGTTCCACGGTTTATTTCATCGCTGTAGTTCAGCAATGGATTTATATAGTCGCTGGTGTTACCACTTGCTAAATATATCAAGAGGTTTTAGTGACATAATAATAAATGACAATGGCATAGTTTAGCGATTTGTGATGTCACCATAATGCCATGTGATGTTTGACATGCAATGTCTTGTTAATGTAGTTATAACCTAGCTCACATTACTGACTTAATTTAAACTTTTTTAAAAATATAGATCACATTAATGGGTAGTGCTTTATTATTGGTTTACTGACTGAATTTTACATTTTTAAAAACTATTCTGTTATTAAGATCCATAATATTGAGTTGTGGTGTCAGTTTTTTAGACTTTGCTTCTGGGATCAAACAGAGGAAAAATATAAATTCTATCAAGAATAGGGACTTCAAAGAACTCTTTCCCCTCCCAATTATTATTATTTTAATAAAACTCTTATTTATAGAAATCATGTTATATCTTGAGTTACAGCCATTATCTAAGGCTATGAAGAAAATCACCAATAAACCAGGTGCATTAGTGTGTGTTTGTGAGTGTGTATATCTGTATTATAAAAAGATAAATATAGGGAGGTTTATAACAAAGTTGTAGATAAAACTATAGCACATAACCTTGTTGCTTTTTTACAGCTCAGTGTGGTCACTTCTTTGTTTTGTTATTCAGCAAACTGAGTAAGTGGCTTCCGTGCCAGATCAGCCATGGATACTGGTAATATATTAAAGAAGATCGTAATCTAAGTGCAAACTAATGTATAGTCACAGCTAAAAATCATGACGTATCAGACTCAAAACATGTTAGGCAGAACCTACCTTGAGGAACTGTAACTAAAATTCAGTCATGCTATTCCTGGGTCCAGCAGGCCTTCTCCATACAGCTAACCAGGCTTGGTGGCGTTTCAGGTTTCCGAAGTAAAGTGTGATATTTCTTTTGACCAACAACAGCAGAGGAAATTGTCTAACATTATATCCTCTGTGGTATGGGCAAGGCTTGGCTGTGATGCCACTACAACTTGTATAACTGCTGAGATATGATAAAGTATCATAGAACAAAAAGGTTCTAATTTGGGGAAAGTCCAAAATGTGTGTTCTGGAGAACCAGGAAGAACCTGGCACCTCTGACTGTTTTGAGATTACGTCTCACTATAGCAATCATTATAAATGTATTCTATCTAGGTTATTACATTGTATTTGTCACAATGGAATCTGAGTGCCTTACGAGGGTTTTCATTTATTTATTACGAGTTCTATATGTATCTTAAGTTTCTCTCTCTCCCCCTCATATTTTTTTTTATTTTGGGAAAGTTAAATAAGCGAGTTTTGCATTTTGTTTGGAAGATGGTGAGATCTGTGCTCATTATGGCACATTCAGTAGCAAGTTCTAAGGCATTGGGCTAGCTGCTGAGAAGATGGCATTTTGCACTGAGTACTCCATGAGTTCCCCAAATATTTGCTATTCTAAAAGAAAAAAAAATGCGTATTTTATCCCTAGAGAAAACTGACAGCACCGGAAACATCTCTAGCCATTATAAGAGTAAAAAAGCAAAGGTGTACTTAATGTAGTTCTCCAGCAACACTCATACACGTCTCTTCCTTTGATCATAGGGATGTCTTTTAAATAATCTTGGTAATGAAAAATCTATTATAATGCCATAAGCACACCAAGTCAGTATACTGTACATCTCAGGAAAGACCCAAGGCCCAAATGTCTATCTCTGCTCTTCCTGCCTCAATAAGTAGTGAATAATGCATTAGTGTTGCTTTAAGCTTTTAAAATACACTTTAGCCAGAATTATTGGCTTTCTTGTAGCATGTACTGCTGAATTGAGGTCAGGCAGAAGCAGAGCTCACAATCTGAGCCCACCTAATATTATAGGGGGCTCAAAGGGCACCCAGAATACCCCCTGGTTTCAGTGGGAGTTCAGCATGTGGAGTGGCTATGGGATCACACCCAGGGATTCCCAGATTTGTATGACCTGTTCCAAAGCCCACTGAAGGTCAATGGAAGTCTTCCTGTTAACTACAGTAGGTTTTGGATCAGTCATTTAATAAGCAGTGGAAACTTTGAGGCTCATTTTCCATGAAACCAGGAGAAGTTTTCTATGTTTTCTATGTTGTCTCCCCAAACATACTGATGTTTCATTATGGGTCCAATCTTGAGACACTTCCCCATGTGAGTGACCTTACTCATGGGAGTTGTCCTAGTGAGGACAATTGAAGTCAGGTAAGTAGTTATGTATAGAGGCACTGCTAGGTATTTTGATGGTCTAGGCCACTGCCCTGCAGTGCAGAGGGTGCTCCTAAAGTAGTAAGGCCCCTGAAACTGTCCAGCCATTAGATGGTAGGCATGGGGTGCCCGGAATGGAACCTCCCCTAAATATTTTCTTCAAGATGGTCACCAGTGTGGTTGATGCCTTATGCTGGCCCTGTCAGTTAACAGTTACTCACTTGAGCAAAAGATGGGGCCTTAGGACAGCACTAGGCTAGGGATCAGACAGTGTTACCGATCTCTGTTAACCTGCAACATTTTCTCCTTCAGCAATTGTGATGGTCTAAAAGGAGTTAACTTGCAAAGTCATTAGGCTACAGCTGCTTGAAGTATGGGGCATTATTTGCAAAGAAGATATTGTTTCCACACACACCCCAGCTCTCACATAACTTTACACGGGCAGCCAATCACTATTCTTATTGCAATGCAGCCAGCTGTAAAATCTCAACTAGAGACTCGTACACATCATCTACCTTTCATATTAACATTTGAAAAGGTCAGTTTTTTGGGAAGATGGAAATCTGACAAGATAGGATTGTGTCTGAGATTCATTCAGCAGGCCTCTAACTGAATGAGATGAAGAAGCAATGAGGAGGAGAGAATCTCTTCGAATTTGAGCTGATTGGTAATTTTGATGAAAGCCCCTTAGCCTCTTTCAGAGACCATTCGTTACTTCCAGAAGTTTACTTTTTTTTTTTTTTTTTTTCTTCAGGAAATGCTGTTCACTCACCCATGGAGGAGAAGTTAAATTCTCCCTTGGGTGAAGGTGAATGCCAAGGGCCTCTGGCCACTGGAAATTTTCTCTATGAGTTCTAGCTTTGGAGCAGAGCAGATCGAAACTCAGACTTTCCAGCCCAAGGGAAACTGCAAAATTTCCATTTCAGAATAAAACAAAATATTTTCTAAATGCCCTGTGACCTGCAATTTCTGCAATATTTCAGTTTCAGTAACATTTCATTTTGGAATTGTGTTTTAGATTTTGGAATCTCATTTTGGCATTTTGAAATTGTTTTGCATTTTATTTTATAGGTTTTTTCATTTTTATAATAGTGCATTATATTCATGACTATTCAGATGCTATTATGACATAATTAGTTTAATACTCTATTATATTTATTTTTAAAAAATTAAGGGCAGCTGCTACTTAGTACAGATTGAAACATCTTATCTTTTCTAGATCTTTTCTAGGTCCTGTTTGTGTTGTAATAAAACAGTTTGAGACTTTGTGTGTCACATTATTGTAGCACTACCACTACTACTGACAGGTCATGTGTTAATGTAAAAATAAAATATTAAAATGCTAAAAACCCCTAAAATAAAATTCTAAATGAAATTTTTGAAATTCTAAAATGACATTGCAAATTTTTCTGAAACTAAAAAAAAAAAATGTTTTGAAATATTTTTCCCTGGGAATTTTTGAAGAAATGACACTTTTTTCAGTGTTGACAGAAGAGGCATTTTCCCTTGAAAAAAAACGTTTTGATGAAAAATTTCCAACCAGCTCTATTCTTGAGGTAGCAATAATATGACCAATCCTCCTTACGCTGAGAGATAAAAGTCTTTCCTTTTGTGTTTTCAAACTTGTATCTGAGTCCTGTCAGTGCTGAACTTAGAATATCAGATGCATTCATCCAAGATGCACATTATGTATTGTTGCGTATGGAGAAATATCCAAGGAATACTCCAAAGGGGGATGGGTGAGGAGCATAGTCACCAGAATGAAGCCTTGAGAAGAAAATTCAGGACAGGTTCTTGCCCCAATCAAGAAGAATTAATTAATGATTTGGGATAAAGGCATCTCTGCTTAGGTCATAGGAAGAGACAAACTGTACTAGATATCAAAATGCATGTCCTTTGACACATAAAAGTGATAACTCACGGCTTGTACTCATAATCTGCTCACCAATGGTTCTTATGATTCTCCTATATTTAATGGTGGCTTAACCTCACCATCAGCTTTCATCAGCTTGCTACTTGACCTCCTGGATGACGCCCCTTCTCTCCTCAAGAATTTATTTCCACTGTCCACTATTTTGTACCCTTCACTCTATCTGTACAGAAAAGATACAGGGAAATTCCCGTGTTTACTTTGGGTGTTCAGATTCATAAAGTAAAAAAGGTACTTGGTGCCCCCTTGGTGCACAGAATTGTTCTGAAATGGCACTCTTGCTTTACATTTTAATAACAGAGAAGGTAGTTGGAGAGTCAGTTGGAAAGTTTCTTCTATCACAAGTAGCAGAGAAGTCGTCAGGCAGTTCTGAAGAGAGCCAACAAGATGGACAGGTCACACAGACATCAGATTTCCTAGAAGCTAATGTAGCAGCGAGACAGCTCTAAACAGCCACTGTAGAGAAGCCAGCTGTAGTCAATCCAAAACCAGTAGGTTGGCAAGCTGAGAAGTTTGCCCACTATGCACGGTAGAAGCCAAAAATCTTGCAGGGAGCTGTTTTACACAACATCTGAGTAGCAGGCTGACATCAGCCAAGATATTTTGCTAGTCAGGAATGTGCAGCTGGACTGGGAGACTGCTTCCAGCTTACGTGTAAACCCACCTGCCTGCAGCAACCTGAACCGTCCACGCAACCCACATCGGCTTGTCTGCCTGCGTACTGAACCAGAGCTTTCTGAACGTGACTGTTCAGAGACAGCAACAATGAAGTTGGCTGTTATCTTTAAAGATGATGGGCCTGATTCTCATCTCGTGCTGGTGTAATCACCACATCCGTGTAAACAGAGAGAAGAGGAATCAGAAACAGGCTCTGTATACCCTATAATAATGAAAATAAATCCAACATTGACTGAATTTAGTTGCATAAGATTTTACCAAAGCCAGGCTAGGACAGTGAAAAGTTGGTTTAGTGTAGAGTGAAATGGTGCTGCCTCACTCAGAGCAAATAGCACCACTTCCTTCAACAGAACTCCCTGCACGGCGAGGTACCATGAGAGAGCGCGGCACCACTTAGCCTTCAAAGAGCCTTTGTTTCTTTCACTAGGTGTAACTGCCTCGTAGATTCATGAATGTAAAAGTCTCTTTTATGCATTTATTTATTATTTTTAAAGTGTGCTCCGCTGGCATTTAAAACTGTTACAGGCAGGGATGTGGCTCTCCTGAGCATTTCCCCATTGAGGTATTAGGGCCAGATTTTCAGAAGTGTTTAGGCTTCTAAAGAAGCAGATATGCATCTGGTGAGATTTTCAAAAGCACCTAAGCATGTCAGGCACCTAATTCCCTAATTGATTTTTAATAGTTTAGGGACTTTAATATGCAGGTAGACGCCTAATACTTTTGAAAATCTGGCCCTTACTGCCCATTTTGTGTGTGCGTGTGTGTAAATATACATCACACTCTCCTGAGGTTTACAGAGGTCACAGTAGTGGAATGGTGGCCCTTCCAGATATGGACCTTGCTCTCTATGGCCCTTTGCCTCAAACTCTCCCTCTAAGCGTGGGTGCAAACTTCCAGGAGTCCTCAAACCCCTGAATTTTATGATGCAATTGTTCATTTAATATTTTGACTGTTATGGTTTGTGCAATCTCCAAAGCACCTTTGGGGGGGTGGGGAAGGACTTTAACGTTAATCATTATTTTTCAGTCCAGAGTTTTGAAAGGAGCTTAACATGAACATGGCTAATCGATCCTTTCCTTGTTTACGCACCAGGGACATCAATGATGCCAACAGAGCGCTAAGAACAGGGCTTGCTGGTGAACTTGTATTCCATTGTTTATGCCCCTACATCCCAGAAGAACAGCAACTACTTCTTTTTATACTTGTTTGGCAGGAGCCTGACTGACTCCAGGTTTTAAAGACACAGTCTTCAGATAGGAGTAGCATTATTATTGCCCCATCCACAATGCAAATGCTTTCAAAAGCTGCCCCAGTGACATATCTATTAATTATACATGCACTATACTGTACTTCATGGTAAAACAGCCAAGTCCCTGTGGCAAAAGGAACCTCTAGCACAATTAGCAAGCAGCCGGAGAAGCAGCCTTTCACAGTGAAATCTGCCCGTCAGGCATACCTAGTTCTGCATTGAAAGAGGATGTTCTCATAGGCACCAGCTATGGAGGCTCAAATGCCACATCCTGAAATACAGCTTGGAGCTGAGCCCCACTGGTCCTAGAGATCAAAATTGATTAGCTTTAGATTTTGAAGCTTCCATATAGGCTTCTGATTAGTGGATGCAATGTGGTCCAGTGGGTGTCAGAAGACCTGACCATTATTCCTGACTCTACCATTGACTAACTGTATGATCACAGGCAAGCCAATTAACCTCATTGTGCCTCAGTTTCCCTATCCCTTATTTCCCCAGTGTTTACATAGGGTGAAATCCTGGTCCCAATGAAGTCAATGGCAAAACTCCCATTTATGTCAGTGTGGCCAAGATTTCATACCTAATCTCCTTTATAGAGTGCTTTGAGATCTCTGGATGAAAATCAATATGTAGACACATGAGTACTGTACAATCCATGAGCTATGCTGCAAGAAGCTCCTGTCCATCAGTGGCAGCATATTTGCAGAGTGTAATCATGCAGAATGAATTCAGTGGGGTCAGTGCTTGGGGAGGAGAACTGAAAAATCACAAAGACAGACCAGAGATATTGAGGGAAAGATAAAATGAACAGAGAAAAGAGAATAAGGAACAGAAGTAAGAGACTGAAAAAACAAGGGAGGGAAAAGAGAAGTCAGTGTATTAGGCAGAAATTTTAATATAAAGAAATATGATTTGGGGGGAAAAGGAAAGCTCTTAGTGTCTGCTCTAGAGCCCATTTAAATCAATGGAAGAAATCTATTAGCTTTGTCTCAGGTCCTAAAAGACAACAAACCAAATGTTTCTACAGGCTTTATTAAAATCATTTGATTCCTCCATCCTCCCCAGTCCTCTAGCAGAAGAAAAGAAGAGCTAAACACTTGGAGAAGTGCCTAGTGAACTTTACAAAAAAAGAAAAGGAGTACTAGGGGCACCTTAGAGACTAACCAATTGATTTGAGCATAAGCTTTCATGAGCTACAGCTCACTTCATCATGCATCGGATGAAGTGAGCTGTAGCTCACGAAAGCTCATGCTCAAATCAATTGGTTAGTCTCTAAGGTGCCACTAGTACTCCTTTTCTTTTTACGGATACAGACTAACATAGCTGCTACTCTGAAACTAGTGAACTTTAGTTTATCTTCAGTTTCGGAAGCAAACTAGTATTCCTTCAGTTCCTGATTCTTACGCCAGGAGGTCGTGAAGACAGTAGAAAGTGATTGTGTAGCTGTGTTAGGATTTGTGCAGCACTAAGTGTATAAGGTACATTATAAAAGGTAAATAACCCCAAATATACAATGTGTATATGTATAATCAAGTTAGAGAATAATGAAGCCCCTGCAAATAATTCTAGCATATTTAAACCTGCTTCCAGACAGTGTGCCTTGAAATTATCAACTCATATATACTAAACAGGACCAAAAAAGCACCTCCCATAATACAGTTTGTCTTAGATGAATAATAATGGCTTTAAAGTTTACAAAGCCAAAACACAATGTTTTAAATCAAAGAAATAGGAGGATGGTAAAAACTACTAATTAGATACATTAAATGAGCAGCCTCATTAAACGCCCAACTCAAGCCCTCTTATTGGTTCCAAAAAAAAGTGCAATTCCTAGAGGTGTTGAAACGTCATTTCTTGGACACTACATTCCAATGAGAGTTGTAGACATTAAAGCTAACACTGGAGAAATGGTTCAGCACCCAGTTCATATGTATGCCTGCATGCGCACACATGTATATTTCTTCATATGACTTCCCCTTTTCCTGGTTCAGGTTTGGATTATTTGCCCAACCCTTTTAAAAACATCTCCAGTAACGTTGGCACTACCCAGTTGCTTTGTGACAGCTCATACAAAGACAACTTGCAAATGAGTAACACTCTGTGCCTAGCACACAATGTCATGGGGTTGGCACATGACATTATATTATGATGTAAATGCACTGTGATCCAAATAGCACATAATATACCAAACATGTAATGTGTGTAAAAATGATCCCAGTAACAGAGGATATAAATACATTTCTTGTGATCTTAATGATATACAATTTAAATGTCACATTTGCTGGGAAATTAGAGTCTGAAGACAGTGACCTTTGCATGGTGCCCAAAATCATCCTCAGGCACATTACTTCTACATGCATTTATTATTGCATTGCATTAGATGCATCGTTGGAACAATATAAGCCCATCCTTTATTTTTAAACATTTTATAAAATGATGCAGTCCAAGTATTATGCCGCAAGAACACAATATAATCTACAAACAATGCAATTTACCAATATGCATGACAATCTAATCAGAGAGAGAAAGAAATAGGTTGCACCCTAACAGCCATGAGCATTTGAGACACATTGCTCCTAAGCACGGTGTGATTCACTGTCCTCTGAAGCTGATGAAATCAAACCAGATATAATGAGCAGTTTAACAAGTTCTTTTACTCAGTTTATTCTGTTGGATTCACAGGGCCAAATGCTTTATTCCTGCGCATAGCACAAATGGCTAGTTCGCATGCTGAGGGTCTCTGCAGGGACTGAAGCAGGGAGCGGGGACAAACCCTCAGCCCACAGAGTGGCAGCAGAGCCACTCTGTATTCATGACTGCAGTCTTCCAACTGTACAATCCCACATGATGAGTGTGGTCTCCCTCCACTGGGAAGAATGGCCAGTGGATACACACAAACAAGGAATCACTGCCCTGCCCTTCTTCTTCACTACTGCATCCATTGGAGAGCCCCACAATTCACAGGGAATCAGATCACCGGTGCCTGTACACAGACTGGTCCAACACCAAGGGAGACTGAAACGTCAGCCTGCAAGCGGGAGCTGATCTCAGCACTGTTCTATACTTTCAATGGAATAAATAGCCACCTGAAGGTAGGGGCCTCTGGCTCCTCCCCCACCATTCTATGGGACTGGGCTGAAGGCGCTACATGTCTCCAGAACAGATCCTCTCTTTTCCTCCCAACACCTATGCTCGGCTCCACATGCCATTGGGCTTCTGGACAGGAGGGGAGAAGAGAAAAGTTATCCAACATAAAAGCTTTTCTTCTTTTTTAACCAAATAAAACAGAGAGGATTTCATTGGTGAGGCTTAGCCTCTCGTTACCAGCCATTGTGATTATACAGCAATTTCAGAGATACGCTGGTTTGCAAATAAGTGACCCATACAAATAAATATTCCATACATTCTACCTGAGGCAGCAAAAAAAGAAGAAAAAAACCACGGAGATGAAAATACTCCACACACCGTATACCCACCATTGCTACTAACAATTGACTATCTGAACATCCATCCATCTCAGGTCTGAGGGTATGGACTACGCACAAAGTACTTCCTTTAGAGTGAAGGGATTTGTGCGTGTGTTAAAATGAAACTAAAAGTAGGAACATTTAACATATAGAACTCTGTTTTGACAAGAGGTGTATCTTCCCTTTGTACCTTTACACGTATTTTAGAAGTACTGTACCATGCATAGTATCTATTAATTTATAAACAATGTGTGGCCAACTCTGTTTGCATCATAGGAGTTGGGGAAAAGGAGTGTCTTCAGTTTCTTTAATCAAATTTGTGTTCATGAAAATGCCATATGGAAAGTGTTGGGGAATGAAGTTCTCGGTTTACCTAATAAGCACAAGGACAACAACAGTGTAAACTTCCCCATGTTATTCTGTCAAGGAGCCTCATCCCCAAACTAGAGAGACCAAGCCTAGTAAGGGCAAGTCATGCAGACTTCAAGCCTAATCAATCCTTGGTTTCATTGTCGCATTGGCCACCGAGCTATCAGGCAGATGACAACTACTTTCTTGCACTGTCAACTTATGTTGAATTCAAATCAGTGACCTACAGGTGAAGAACTCACCTCCTGCCATTCACTCCCTATGGGGCTGTGATTTAAAAGATCTAGGAGAGAAGTTATACTTTGATTTTAAAAATAGAACAACGATAAATTAACATGGCACACTGTATGCAGATTAAAAACATGGAAGAACACATAAAATTGTCACTCACAGTTTGCAGAGGACAAAAAATTGGGGGAGTGGTAAATAATAACGAAGACAAGTCACTGATTCACAGTGATCAGGATCACCTAGTAAACTGGGTACAAGCAAACAATAGGTGTTTTAATACAGCTAAATGTAAATGTATACATCTAGCAACAAAGAATGTAGGCCACACTTACACAATGGGGAACTCTATCCTTGGAAGTAGTGACTGAACAAGATTTGGGGTTGTGGTGGATAGTTAGCTGAACAGGAGTACCCAATGTAATGCTGTAGCCAAAAAAGTTAATGCAATCCGAGATGCATAAACGGGGAATCTCAAGTAGGAGTACCTCTTTATTTGGCACTAGTGCAACCACTGCTGGAATACTGTGTCCGGTTCTGGTGCCTGCAATATAACAATGATGTTAATAAATTGGAGAGAGTTCAGAGAAGAGCCATGAGAATGAATAGAGGATTAGAAAACATGCTTTATAATGACTGAGCTCTTTGAGTCTATCTATTTAGCTTAACAAAGAGAAGGTTAAGGGGTGACTTGATTACAGTCTATATTTCCTACATAGGGAACAAATATTTAATAACGGTCTCTTCAATCTAATAGAGAAAGGTATAACATGATCCAGTGGCTGGAAGTTGAAGCTAGACAAATTCAGAATGGAAATAAGGTGTACATTTTTGACAATGAGGGTAATTAACCATTGGAACAATTTACCAAGGGTCATGGTGGATTCACTGTCACTGACAATTTTTAAATCAAGATTGGATGTTTTTCTAAAAGATATGCTCTATGAACTATTTTGGGGAAGTTTACAGCCTGTTTTATACAGAAGATCAGACTAGATGATCACAACGGTCCCTTCTGGCCTTGAAATCTATAAATTAGTGAAAACAAAATCAGTTTACTGTACAAAATTTACAATTTAGACCCTACACTCATCTTTTGGATTATGCCTAGGAATATTTATTTTTGCCATCTGTTTCTCAATGCCCAATATATATTTGCCACTTTGACATACAAATTGTACAGGCATATGCTTTAGATATTTAGAGGGAGTGAATATTTTAGGCCATGTATAGTTCTTGAGCCACACAGAGCTCTTAACAACATCAGTAAGAGTTGAGTGCCTGGGTCAAGTGTGATACATGGTTGTAGGATTATTATATATGTATTTCTATGGCATGTATATGACTGATTGTATCTAGTCCAGGAAGTTTCAAATATCCCATTAATGGTTTAAATGTGCTCTTTGTTAATATGCCCCTAATGTATGATTTATGAATGCCAGTTTTGCATTGTCTCAGCATTTCTGAGTAATTAAAGGCTCTGTTAGCCATGCTTCTGTGAGACATAAAAGTTCTGTATAATCAAGGAAAGGGAACGACTTATTAACTACAAAGTTGTGAAGAGGTTTGGTTCTTCCTTTAGTACAAGGAAGATTTACTTCTATGAATCCCATCATCATTGTCTTTCCTGCACAATTTGCCCATGCAATGTAAGGAGAATAGGGGCCAGATCCACACCTGGTGTAAACTGGTGTAGTTCCATTGAAGTCAGTGCAGATATGTCACCTTACACCAGCTGAAAATCTGGACCCTCAAAGTAATCTATGGAATTCTGCTTGTGCTGGGCAAGCTCACTACCCAGTAAGGGAATGCCTACAGCACACAGTGCACTGGATTTCATGGGGCACGGTTGAACCCCTAACAATCCTGTGTGCCCCCATCCATCTTCTGCTTGCAGAGTAGGTAAGAGGTGTTCAAGGTCAAAATGGAGATGCTCCCAATATTAGAATTCACAGTTTGGAATCTAGCATTTATTTCCGCCTTGACCAGGAGGTCTGCCCCAATGCCACTATTTCGAATGGACCTCTGAAGTCAGGGGTACTCAGAGATCCTCTATACATTTTTTTTAAAATGCATGCACAGCCTCACTGGGTTTCCAACCCCACATCATAATCCAGGAACCTTTGCGGCTAAAGAACTGGTAGTTTGTCTCAGCTATCCCTAGCTAATAGGTGTTTGAAACAACAACAAAAAAACCTTTTAAAGTAATTTTAAAACAATGTCATACTTGGAAGGTTTCCTTTGATAATGATTCTTTACCAAGAATTATCATCATATGTATATGGAATTATGTTATCTTAATTTTGGCTCTTGCTGTATTTGAATCCTGTATACCCCAGTCACACACAAATAATTTAAATCAAAAAGAGAGAATTGTAACATCTACAGATTTCTGGATTATGCACACACACACACACACACACACAAAACCACTTCAAAATATCTTCCCAGATTAATTTAACACCACAACCAGAGCCACCCCTATTTCCACTTCCATTAAAAAGGAGACAGGAAAAACTCAGTGACTTAACTAGCAGAGAGGCTGCTTAAAAAGAAGACATTCACTACTTCCCTTTAACATACTGAGTGTAGAAAACTTCACTAGGTGGGTTCTCATGCAATTCTGGAAGGAGGAGAGCTAGGTTTTCCATTTACAGCATGCCAGGGGATATTTGGAATGCAGCGTATGCAGTCTTACGGGGGTAAAATAAATAGAGCGAATACAATTAAAAAAGGTTAACTTGTACCTACACTTCAGAGAGCGTGGCATTTGTTTTATTTTTTTAATTAGAACTTTCTGAAACCACAACACTTTTTTAAAATATACACGGAGTCCTTTCTTTGTTGATATTGCTCAACCACTTATGTTTTCACTATGCTGCTAGAACAGCCAGAAGACAATTAGAGGCTATTTTTAGAGTGGCTCACTCTGTAAAGCTGAAATTTGTAGGTTAGGCTTACCAGTTGCTAGCTGTTTCTAATTCTTGATCTTCCTTTAATACGGTCTTTCCAAATGGTCAGCCTCCATAAGAATCAAGATACAATATCCATGTTGTATCTCTCAATCTTTTAAAAATAATCTGATTTATCAAAAGCATCATTTAAAAGGCATGAAGTCAAAATCATATACCGACTGAGATAAAAGAATGGAAAAAATCCAAGAAAACATCACTGCTTTGGTTTGCTTTACCACGCATCAGATCTACTCTAAATGGAGCGTAAAGCATTTAATACTGCCTTAAGACATACAGATCTCTGGGAAACATATTCATGTTGCTATACATTCAACTTGTTTCACCTTTTAAGGGTTTGTCTGGTTTAAGTCTCTTTCTGAGTTCAGCAATAAAAAAAAAATCTCATCTTGCCATTTATTAGAAATAAAAGTGACAGTGAGAAAGCAGAAATAGAGAAGACTTTCCTAAATACAGAGCAGAGCCTTGTTCACATGGCTGAACAGAAAGTCACTGAAACTAGAAGATGTAGGAGGGATGTGGCAGCTTGTATGGCTCTGCACATAAATGACGAGACTGCCCAGAAGGGACATAATCATGACCCAACCCCACTGAGGCTCACCTTTTGACATATTTGGCTCATTTTACAGTACCACTGCAGGTGTAGGGAACACGCTGCAGTTAAAAAAAAAAAAAGCTGCTAGAATATTTTTCTTGTAGAATCTATCTTTGGGGAGTCATATGTGCGCAGACATGCAGGTATTCCTGGTATGCTCTATAAAAAAAAGAGTCAGGAATGTATTCCATTATTTGGGCAATAGACCATATCGGCCAAGTGTGGAAGTCCCAGGGATGGATTTGGTTCCTTGGCTGAAATTCTAGACAATCTTGCTGTCTTAAAGAATTTGTACCAAAACTATTCAGTATACTTATGCAGCATTAGCACTTAGTGCCAGAGTGAATTTTTACCTTGGAGCTTTTACTATGAAACCATTGGTCTTTATGGAAGCACAACCAACCACTAAACTAGAGAAGGAGACAGATTTTTGCTATGAGCAGACTTCAATATCAGATTATGTGACATAGTCTAGCCTTAAATCCATGCTGTTTTATCATCTCAAAGCCTGCAAAACGTATTTGGCACAGAGCAGTGCAAACATTATTCCACCAAGAATTAAAGCTTACCTGGAATCCTTTTCCAGGGAAAAAAAAAAAAAACAACACTTCTTTTCCCAGTGCTCTCTGTGACTAATTTTAAAGTTAATACCTTCATCCAAATTACAGCATACAAAGGGAAATTCATTTCTCCTGCAAAGAGCCTGTGTGGGTGCTATGTCAGGTAAAATGCACTGTGGAGTTGAAATCCACCACCCTGAACCCAGGGTAAGGACCTGGGATTAAAGGGCAGCTCCCCACCCTAGCCCAAGGCTGTTACTGTGATTGAATGAGCTGAAGTAGTGGCCATAGCACCTTCATGCTGCTTGTACCAGAATGTTAGAGTCACTGGACCTGCATAATCATAGATCCTGTCCATCCTCCCCTGCTCTGCCCCTTAGTGTAATAATTGAGGCCTAGCAGGCCCACTTTAACTGCTAGTCTAACGAGTGAAAAGTGCGTAAAGCTTCATGAACACAACAGCCCATCACATCTCTCCACAGCAGCCTATGTAGGATTCTTACTATTTATTATTTGTATTACCATAGCACTTAGGAGCCCCAGTCATGGGCCAAAACCCCATTATCCTCAGTGCTGTAAAAAACACAGAACAAAAAGCCAGCCCCTGCCCCAAACAGCTTACAGTCTAGTTCAGAGTCCTCTTCCAAGGTGGCATATGCAAGCCGTACCACACTCCTGCTATGCCTGCAACTCCCCACAACCAGCCCAAATGCAGGCATTCAGTGGTTGCAAGGACCTTGCACTGAACTCCCACACCGTGGGTGAATTTCACCCTTATTAATAGTACACTCCATGCTTTCAATTTAAAAGCTCTTTACAATTATGTGTTAGCTTCATTTTACAGAAGGGAAATCTGACACAGAGGAAGTAGAAGCTGAAATTAGAATCCAGAAATTCCTGCCTCCCACGCCTGTGTTCTCACCTGTAGACCATGCTTGTCTCCCAATTTACAAACATCTTTTCTTGAAATAATTAAAACAAACACAGACCATATATGGAATTATGTAAATAAGAAAGTTTTTAAAAGTTGCATATTCACCAACAGGTGGCAGTGGTAATTTCTATATTCCTACCAATACACTTACGTTTCTTGACACAGGGGCGTCACATAACAGTCATTGTATTGACTGGGTGCATGACTGTGTCTTGGCTCACACCCAAGAGGTGTAGCTCCTCCCTATTGGAAAGACTCGGGAAGTAACTGAAAGTCAGTTTTCAGAGTAGCAGCTGTGTTAGTCTGTATTCGCAAAAAGAAAAGGAGTACTTGTGGCACCTTAGAGACTAACAAATTTATTTGAGCATAAGCTTTTGTGAGCTACAGCTCACTTCATCCGATGAAGTGAGCTGTAGGAATGCATCCGATGAAGTGAGCTGTAGCTCACGAAAGCTTACGCTCAAATAAATTGGTTAGTCTCTAAGGTGCCACAAGTACTCCTTTTCTTTTTTTGAAAATCAGTTGTATCTGTTTTTCTTATCTCTGCGAGAAAGTGGGAATGTAACAATAGGAGGTGAGCTGCCTGTGTTCCGCTTATTGCTGGAAGAGCGGATGGCTCATTTGTTTAAATGAGCTGCCCCCTTCTGTCTTATTTCCAGGGACTGTGCCTAGCTGTGCTATAGACCAATAAATAGACAGCAAGGTCACGTAACAATAGCAACCTCTTTCGCACAATATCAAAGTACTGTTACAAAGCCTCATCTCTTCAGGTCCCCCTCGCCCATCACTACACTAAATTAAAACTAAAACTCCTGAAATTTTCCATCCTAAAAACAGCTAACCAAATATTAAAAACAGCAATTAAACTAAGAAAGTGTATTATTAATTACTGGTGCTCTGTAGATTCTCACCCTACAAATGGTATTGGCTAAAATGTGTTTGAAAATTCAGTGCTGTTTATTAAATACATTACAGAGTAGTCTCAGACAGTAATATTATGACTAGTAGCAAAAATTATCTAGGTATAAACGTCCAGAGCCCCCAATCTTTGACATCCAAAAGCCCCAGTGAAATCAATGGGAATTTTTGGTCAAGTTCATAAACTGATCTTTCTCTCTTCCCCCCACCCCCGACACACACAAAATCCTTGGGGAAAGACCAGTAACAGAGAAGGCTGAATAAAATGATCTTCACAAGGTAGTAATGTCCAGATTCCTCTAACATTAAGGGCAGTATAAATCAGATTTACCATCAAGCATCACAAACCAACATTCATTCTCTATTATGCAAATACAATTTCACAGTATGACACATCTGTAAGGCTACATTTGGTTCCCCACCCCCCACCCTCTGGCACAGTCAGCATCTGCTGCTTTAATGCATTTGATATACTGCATTTGATTAGATTACAGGAATTACTATAAATATCATTTTTAATGTCATTAACTGTTACTGGCGCATCCTCCAATATTTTGTTTTCTCCAAATGTTTTGCAGAAGAGCTAATGAAATTTGACTGTCCTATAGCTTGGCTGTAATTTCATTGTTTAGGTCCAGAAGTTCTTGGAATCGGTCACTGTTAGTCATATGATAACTGTGAGAAACTAGTGGCTTCTGTAAGCTATACAACACAAGCAAATTTTGTGTCCTTTGCACCTCTGTATTGTCCATCTGTGGTCAACATTTTGAGTTCAGACTTTGTCTTCCTTGAGCATTTGCTTGAAATAAACTGATTCTTCAAGCATTCCTGCTGGTAAGTTCATTTGTTAGACTACTCACTGCAGGCAATGAGGACGGGGGGACCCTTGTACCTGCATGGAATACTATTGATGTTTGGAATCAATGGGATACTGTTTTTGTACAGGGGACCACTCAACGTCGCTTTTGTAGGCTCAGGGCCTTATTGTGCTCAAGAAAATCTAGGATTGATCGTAGATGGCACAGTAACAGAATCAGGAAAGAATACAATGCTATTCTCCAATGTATATAGGAGGAATTATACATAAAACTACAAAGGTGGCATTCTGTTTTACCTTGGAATCCTGGAAGATAAGACTTATGAGGAGAGAATACAGAAACCCAGTTTATTTAGTGTGGAAAGGACAAGTTTCAGGTGGATATGATCACAGGCAAAAATGCCTTCAACGTAACAACAGAAGTGAATTTACAGAATTATTTACGGCACGACAATGATCCATAGCCTTAGGGCAAGAAAAGAGAAGTTTTGGTTAGGCTGCAGGAAAGAGTTCTTAATAGGAAGAAGAATTGCCAAGGGAAGCGGTTGAAGCACAAAGTAAAATCACTGCAGCTATGCAAGCACAGGTGAAAGAGAACATTCATTGGAATGACATAGTGAGTAGCCCTGAGTAACAGAGGGGGTCATTTTGCATGAACCAACAAGGTATTTTCTTATGCTACCATCTATAGACCTGATCCTTCAACTCCCACTGGGGTTGATGGCAACCATAGCCACTCAGGAGGTTTTCAGCACCCGGCAGGATTCAGTGCTGTGGTTTTGTGTCCTTCCTTCTAGCTTCCAGTCCTTTAAAAGTCCACACATCTCATATTATTTGAGAGAATATATATAGTGCTTGCAGTTCTTATGGCTATCAGTAGGGAAATTTGAGTAAACATGTTGTTGCAGTGTTTTGTTATATAAATATTTTCTCCCATGTAAGAGTGATTTTTTTTTTTAAAGAAGAAGAAAAGATTACTTGACTTTGCATTGTCTCTGGGAAAATTTAAATTTTAAAAAGCTCAAAAGTTTCCCAAGAGCTTTTAAAAAAAAATGGAAATTTAAAAAAAAAAAAAAAAAAACGTATAGAACAATTTGAATGAGTGATCTGAAAGGGACATTTTCAAATAATTTAGGCCCAACATATGACCCACTTTAATACGGTTATCATTCTGAGGCTAATATAATCTCTCCACGGCCACTGATTTAATTTTTAATAACCCCTCTTTAAATAAGATGCACAGAGGTTTGTGTTCTGTTATTACAGAAGATGCAAAAGTTATCCTGGCAACACTTTCACCGGTTCTGGGTGTGATTGTATGAGACTTACCAAAATAACATTATTTTGTTAGGTTTCAGAGTAGCAGCCGTGTTAGTCTGTATTCGCAAAAAGAAAAGGAGTAGTTTTGGCATCTTAGAGACTAACAAATTTATTTGAGCATAAGCTTTCGTGAGCTATACAGCTCATGCTCAAATAAATTTGTTAGTCTCTAAGGTGCCACAAGTACTCCTTTTCTTTTTATTATTTTGTTAGTTTAGTAAAATGTAGTTATTGTCAGGTATTTATTGTACTTTGTGGTTTAATGCAGGTGCTGCCCAAAAATACATAAATCAATAGGAATTTTATGTATGTAACTGGAAATTTAATGTAGATTTCAGAAGACAGTTATTTGGGCCACAGTCTCTTGAGAATTTGTTTTAAATCAACGCTATTGGTCCTAGTGTTTTACTGCATTTTTATTTCATGAATTGTTCCATCGGTTCTTTCTGGAAAACTCTGTCTCTTACTTTGCCTCACTTTGACTGTAAAGGCCAACTGCTGAGTAGGTTTTCTTCCATTATCCCGTGTACTAAAGAGCAATGCAAAGAAACAACTAGCTTCTCTGCAATTTCTTTACCCTCTTTGATTGTCCTTTTTATACCCTACAGGAGCCCCTGACTCTCTAGCAAGTATCCTTACTCTGAAATAAAGGATTAATTTGATATTTGTTGTTGTTCAGATCTCCTCTTAGTCCCCTTTATTAGAATTCTGTATTATTATTTCTTATATTACAGTAGTGCATAGGGGAACCTGTCAGGATTAAGGCCCCATGGTATAAGGTGCTGTATAAACGCAAACATAGCCATGGGTTCTCTCTCTGAAGAGCGTGCAAATACTGCAAGACTCTGATAAAGGCACCGTATGCTAAATCAGGCTCCACGCTGGTTCAATGGAGTTCAATTTCCTAACTATTCCCTTCAGGTTGTTTCTTACTTCCTGATTTTTTGGTTAAGAATTTCTCTGCTTGACATTTAGTTACGATGATGGGCGACAGTCCAACATGCGAAAGCTCCCCAGAGAATGCCTGATTTCAAAGACCAGATTCTCCCAGCCTAACTTGGGGCTTGATTATCAGAGCCCTTGATCAGCCCACACGGTACATATTCCCCCTCTCAGACTGTGACTCCAGCAGCAGTGGGTAGAGCAGGCATGACTTGCCTGATACTACCTGCTGTGAGCTACTGGCCAGGAAGGGGATGGAGAAGGCCTTGATTCTGACACCCTACTTGCCCAGCCAGCTCTGGCTGGCACACCCTGGTGAGAAAGCCATTGCACAAAATGGGGAGCAATAACTTACCACCCAGTATAAAGGTGAACAGAGGGGGACTGTGATTCTCTAAGTCACAATTCAATGCCTGGTCGCTTCAGCTATCCTGTAATCCTGTAAACAGGGGTGCAGGAACAATTTTTTATAGTGGGGGTGCTGTGAGCCATTGAACCAAACTGTAAATCCTGTATATAATGGAAACCGCTTCCAGTCAGGGGGTGCGGCAGCACTGCCAGTACTCCTAGTTCCAGCACCTAGGCCTGTAAAGTAAAGATACTTCTCCATGGGCTAGTTTGTACCTTACTCTGGGACTGCAAGCAGTCCCATTGACTTCAGTACAACTTCTCACAGAGTAAGGTATGACAACATAATGGTGGCAAGATCTGATCCTGTGTTAGGATCACTGTTTCCTAGTAGCTCAACCACACTTCCTGAACCAGCTCTTGGGGGATGTTACCGTGTGTCACTCAGGACTAAGGGCTCTCTGCTGATCTTGATTAAGCCGATGTGATTTTTTAAAATCTAACAACACTATCTTGCCCAGTGACCTCAAAGTCAATTGAGTTACTTTGGCATCTTAACAGTATAACTGAGCTAAGAATCTAGCCTCACATTAGGTCTCGCTTTCCTCCATAATGAGCTATTTTGGCAACAAACATTTTTTGGTACAGAATTATTTTTCCAAACCATGTCCCATTACTGTTCCTCAACGAGGACAATAAGGCAGTATTTCTGAAGTGGGCATACACTACCACAATTCAAATAATAAAAAAAGACTACTCCTCTCTCTGTACAAGCGGTATCTATTCATAGGTCTGATTGGGTTTCATTCATACGGCCTTTGCCTTGAGAAGCTGCATGAGTTACTTGCACGGCTGCTTCACATGTCATGTGGCCAAGCAGCATACAAGTAGCTGTCCACTCTGCATTGTAGCTGTGTCAGCTCAATAAGCAGTATGGATAATACATTTGCCAGTGTGTACCTATTCTTTTCAAATTAGTTATATTAAATTAAGGTTACTATTATAGTTTGGCAAGTAGTTTATTGCAATGCCTTTTTTTTGTTCACTGAATATTCCCAGAATATGACAATTTCAAATGGAGAACAAATCTGAGACTATTAATGCATTTGCTTTGAAGAAAAAAAAAGTTTCCTATCGGCCCTGATGCTCACAATACTCAGGCTATGTTTACACTAGCACTTTTGTTGGTATAACTTGTCATTCAGGGGTGTGAAAAAATACACCCCCATACCCACACCCAAGAGACATAAGTTTCACTGACAGAAGTGCCGGTGTGGACAGTGCTATGTCAGCAGCAGAAGCTCTCCTGCCGACGTAGCTACCGCCACTCGTTGGGGGTGGTTTAATGATGTCAATGGGAGAGTTCTCTCTGTCGGCACAGAGCACCTACACGCGTGATCTTACAGTGGCACAGCGGCGTCAGTACAGCTGTGCCGCTGACAGCTCGCTAGTGTAGACATGGCCTTAAATAACTTTAAAAATCTGACCCAAAGTCACTTAGGTGCCTAAAAATGCAGATAGGAGTCAAGGGGGATTTTCAAGAGAGCCTATCTGCGTCTTTCAAAACCTAAATACCTTTACCAATCTGGCCTTTACTTCACAAGTAGTCCCACTGAAGTTAATGAGGTGGACTGTCACTTTGCTTCTAGCCCTGAAGGGCAGCACATAGCTGCACAGCCTCAGGAGCAGCAAAAGGAGGGAATCTTATTGGAGAGGATCTTCACTGCTGCAGGCCTTCTCCTTCCATCAGTTCCCTCACTCCAGTCAAGTTCTAAGAGAGGCTCATTAAGATACCTTCTCTGTTTCTTTTGGTTCCTCACCTCAGAGTCACTCATTTCTGTTTAGCTGTAGTCCAAATACTCGTTTTATTGACTCCATAACTTCAATAACTATTAATATGCAGGGCCAGCCCACAACATTTTAGCACCTGAGGCGAGGAACTCAAATGACACCCCCATTCCCCCTCACTTGGGCCAAAACTTTGAAACTCTGGGTCCTAGTGGTGCCCCCCCTCAGTTGGCCACCTCAGTTCGCCTCCTGGTAAGGCCAGCCCTGTTAATATGGGCTCACTCTTTCTGCCTCACTCCTGCTTTCTTAGCAACTCTAACACAAAAGTCCTTAAAAATTGACCATAGCTTATTAACCATTGGGAATACCTGATAATTCAGTTCATACATTTGCTTGTTGAAATCCTATACAGAGTACTAAGGAGAAATATTTATTCTAAACATTAGGCTACTAAAATGAGAGAGATGTTAAATTGTCAGCTGTGTGAGGATTAGGTCGTACCTGCTTTTAAGAGTTATATAAATACCAAAGACAATAATTTTAAATTTCAGACTGGGATAATCCATACATTTGTGCAACCCTGGATTCATATTTGGCTTCACCTGTTTTAATGAACAAATCTAATTCCATCATATTAGGGAAAACAAGAACCAAAAGAGAGCTGCATATTCTGTATTACAAATTATTGTTATCAGCTGCCCAGCAGGACTCCAGTCAGCACTAAATATGAACAATGGATAAATTACAGGGGTCATTCAATGAGCACAATCAAAATGCAAACACTTTGCTTTTACTTGATGCAGGAAAAAAAATGAGAATCCTTATAGCCTCCTTGGAGCATACGACAGCCACTTGGACTGCAGAGAAATGTATGAAGCAAACTGTAAAACTGATTACTAGGCTCAAAAAGGCTAATATGCAATTTGTGTTCTTTTATGTAGATCAAATGCATTCAGTGCAGCTCATAGAGCTTAGATACTCAGCAGGGATTCACAGGGTTGAGTATCAGTCAACCACAGCCAGCCGCTAAACTACAGGGCAAAATCTGCTATTGTGCATTAGAATAGTCACTTAATCTATCTTAATGGGTGAAAAACCCATGGGACAAATGTATATTAAAATCAGCAAGTTAGTTGTAATGTTTAAGAAAAGCTGTAAATATTTTTTGTGATAACACTGTAAGACATTATTAATGAGTTAAATCCTCTTGAATGTCTTCACATTTAGCTCTTGAAAATGTGGCTGTCTAGCAGGCTGTTTCCCTTGATTGGAAGGAAACCCACAGGCACTAAAAACACTTACCATAAGGATGAACATGAAATAAACAAGGTAGCATTTCCTTTGGCAATCTGAAGGAAGTTATGTCTGATCAGTTTCTGGGAAGCACCTGAAATCTGCTGCTCGTACTCTATAGCTAAATCCTGTAACATGAATGCACTGAGCACAGCTGCTTTAATAAAATGCTTTTAGAAAACCACTGTAATGAGTAGCAGTATGTTGTGACTAGTAGGAGTTCCTACCCTGGCCTCAACAAGGCACACAGACCACAGGCTTCTGCTTCCCTAGGATTTGACATTATTGGAAACTTAGTAACACAATGTAAACTTTGGCCAAAGCCTCCTATCTATTTTGGCTGCTCTGCAGTTTCCCTCCCCTTAGACCTCTTCTAATTTCCTCTAGCACAAAGAGTATTCTCCCACATTCTTTAGATCCTTTTTGGTGCTTATAGTGCCCACCTGCTATCATGACACAGAAGTAATTACTCTGTAGTAATTAATCTTAAACCAGGATTTTAGTACCTGAGCCAAGGGTGACAGGCATGTCTACACTAGCACTTATGTTGGCAAAACTTTTGTCACTCAGGGGTGTGGAAAAAAAACCATGAGTTTTGCTGGCATATGCGGCTATATGAGCGCTCTTACAGCGGCACAGTTGTGTCGCTGTAAGCTTGTAAGTGTAGACATGGCCTTAATAAAAGAGCCTTGAATTCTTATACAGGGTCCTAGAGTCTGCCACTCTGTAAAGAAAGAACACAGGCCCGGATCCTCACAGGTATTTAGGCACCTAACTCATTGAAATCAATAGGAGTCAGGCACCTAAATACCTGTGAGGATCCGGGCCACAGAACTGGAAACTAATATCCTCCAGAAACATCCTAAATCTATATCACCTTCAGCGAACATGAGATAGGGTTTTCCATCCATCTGTCTACTGGTTCCACATCTGATGATGCTACTGGAGGCTGAAGAGGGAGAGGTGGGAAAAGTTTGTTACTGTTTGTCCATTTTCAGGGGGAAGGAGCAGGGGCGGGGCGGCAGGGTCTGCTTTGAAATCCATTCAGACCAGTTGGGAGTATGCCACAGAACTCCTTCCTCGTCTCACTTACTGTGGAGCCCAGGCCTCTTGGAGCAGGTTTCCCTGTGCTGGGACTGAGGATTAGAGGGGAACAATGTATCAGAGCCACTGCTCTCCACTCACTCTAGGTTTGGGGGCACAGAGGTTTTCAAGCAGAATTTGCTACTTTCTTTTTATGGGAATGCCTAGAGTCTACATCCAAGATCAGGGCACCATTGTGCCAGACACCGTACGGACACATAGTGAGAAACAGTCTTTGCCTCAAAGAGTTTACAATCTGAGCCTCTGATCCTGCAAATCCTTACACATGTGCCTAACTTGACTCTTCTGAGTAGTCCCAGTTAATACAATGGGACTATCCTGGCAGTCAGGGGTAAGTGTTTGCAGGACTGGGGCCTAAATAAAGACAGAAAAAAGGATGAGAAGGACATAGTCTTCTTCTCTGTGGAGGGTAGCATGTGGGACAGTCTTTGTAAGCGTGGAAGAATCCCATTTATGCACTGCAGCCCAGCTAATCCTTCACTTAAGCCACTTATTTGTGATCTGCTCGGCAGATCTGATGGAAGAACTTAGTCCTGGAAGATTTATGCATTCATACACCATGAAATGCATTTCATAAGGTAAAGCATTTTGGTGTCTCTTTTTTCCATTGCTTTCACAGAGCTCCCATTCTTTCCAAACACATGATGCGGAGGATACCCTGCTGGGTCTGGATAATCTGCCTTATCTTTATCCACATGGCCTCTGCACATCTCATCATATTTCATACCACATAATGTATAGTAGGTTGCCTTTCCCCATGATCATTATTCTTGTTTCCAATATAGTGATAATCGGCCTTACACACTTATTTCAGCTGTAGTGTAAAAGTGTATTTTATTTAAGGAATATGGGCCTCTTAGCCCTTAGAAATTTAGAGCTACAGTGCTACTTATTTTATGTGACATTTTATTTGCAGATTACATACACCCACTATTAAAGCAGATTTTCATTTAGATAATTACACCTTCTTCCTTATAGATTGTATGGCAAGGATTACACATTTCTTTCCTTCAGATAACCCTGTTTTCAGTATAACCTCATAATCTTTTTCACCCTTTGGTCATAACCTTCCATGAACAATGAAGAGGCTAAGAACACTTGTGAAGTCTGATTTCCTTTCTGTTGCCATACTGTCGCTGGATTGCATATATCACATATCCACTGCATCTGCTCTACCATTTAATTTCTTTCAATAGTTATATCACACATGGAGGTAAAGTATAAACATCTGCCTCCATAGGAACTCTTGAAGATATCATTTTTATAATTTACCCTCAGAAATCTATGAAAGCTGCACTGTCCATTCCATACTACTGAAGAATGATAATTACTGTGGTTTATATTTAATAACTCACTTGTTAATAGAATAACCACATTGGTGTATAATGAAAATTATATTAGGATTTTATTTCTTTAGACTGAAATCCTTTTGCTACAAATGAAACTTGGTAGAAGAAGAAAAAGCTTTGAATCTCACAAAACCTTAGCTGGTTTTCAAAAACGTAGATGTTCTGTGAGACGTCAAATTTTTAGGCCATTTTTTGGAAAAGAATAATTAGTATTTCTATGGTTCTGTACAAACATGAACTAGCTAAACTGTGGGATTTTCTCCCCCATGTAAAATTGCTCCTCCAGACATTTTCTTTTCTACCTGTAACTGGAAAACAAATGATAAAATGAAACAATGGGGTTTGAGATCTTCCGACTAATCTCTCTATTTTAAATGCCAATGTATATAGTGAGATTCCCAACTTTTGTCTGGAGAACGGTCTCTCACCAATTTTTTCCATTTAAAAAAATGGAGGGAAAAATCTCACTGATTCTCAAGGACACACAAAAGGCCCCCCAACGCTGATGAAACTCTGCAGAACTGGAGAGTATTGGGGAGGGGCTTCTACAACCTTTACAGACCAAAAAGGTGGACTTCTACTGTGAAATCACAAGCCTAAACCACTTGAGCTAAAAGATAATCACTATTCTCTCTTAGCATTATAGGGTCTATGATATCCAGTTGAATAATTTTGATTTAAATCAAAGTGAGTTATGCAGATTATGTTAAATGAATGCAGATAAAACCTTTCTGTCACACCAGATCATCATGCATACTGCATATGCCAAATATTGTAGAGGAAAACTATTTTTAGGAATGTTTTAGAAAAGTGGTTTACACCTTTTTTTCCATTTTCAGACCCCTAAAAATGTCAAATGGAGGTGTGAACAACTTTGGAAATCTTAGCCATACTCTGTGGACCCTCAGGGGTCTGTGGACCGCAGGTTGATAACCGCTGTTTTAGAACATTTTTTTAAAAAAAGGTTATTTTGACTGCTTTTCTATCCTTCTGCATGTAAAGTCAGGCGTCCCAGTTACGATGAGTTCAATTACACATGAGCACAGGGAGCTATAAAAAACACCATGAGCCAAAAATCAAATGTTGAACATAAAAACGAATCATTATTTAAAGTCCATTATCTTGGGACCTTCCAGGTCTAAAAGTAAGTGCCACTAGAAAGCTGGAAATCTCCCCTTCCACATGATATAAACATTTTATTTCTAGCATTCCAGAATATTTGGGGATATTAGACTTTAAAGTCACATGGCCTGTGCACCATGTGGGGCATAAAAGGCTAACAAATCAGAATGGTAGCATTTTACACCCACTAAATGACAACTCAGGGCAACAAAGACTCAGGTCCATGATAAGGTAATGCCTAGAAAAGCTGTTCCTAGTGCAGGACTGGACCTTGTCCATCCTATCCCCAGGCTAGGGTACATCTTAAGGAAATTCCACATTCGGTGGGTGAGAATGAGGAAACATTTCTCCAGCAAGTTGATTTATTTTGTGCCTCGTCAGAGGTTTTGGAATATTAAAATAAATTCTGGGAGTTGGAGTAACAGGCAGAAGTCAGTTGAGGCTGTTGGAAGTGCCATAAACTGTACATTCATCGAGCATGATATCCAGTTGAATAATTTTGATTTAAATCAAAGTGAGTTATGCAGATTATGTTAAATGAATGCAGATAAAACCTTTCTGTCACACCAGATCATCATGCATACTGCATATGCCAAATATTGTAGAGGAAAACTATTTTTAGGAATGTTTTAGAAAAGTGGTTTACACCTTTTTTTCCATTTTCAGACCCCTAAAAATGTCAAATGGAGGTGTGAACAACTTTGGAAATCTTAGCCATACTCTGTGGACCCTCAGGGGTCTGTGGACCGCAGGTTGATAACCGCTGTTTTAGAACATTTTTTTAAAAAAAGGTTATTTTGACTGCTTTTCTATCCTTCTGCATGTAAAGTCAGGCGTCCCAGTTACGATGAGTTCAATTACACATGAGCACAGGGAGCTATAAAAAACACCATGAGCCAAAAATCAAATGTTGAACATAAAAACGAATCATTATTTAAAGTCCATTATCTTGGGACCTTCCAGGTCTAAAAGTAAGTGCCACTAGAAAGCTGGAAATCTCCCCTTCCACATGATATAAACATTTTATTTCTAGCATTCCAGAATATTTGGGGATATTAGACTTTAAAGTCACATGGCCTGTGCACCATGTGGGGCATAAAAGGCTAACAAATCAGAATGGTAGCATTTTACACCCACTAAATGACAACTCAGGGCAACAAAGACTCAGGTCCATGATAAGGTAATGCCTAGAAAAGCTGTTCCTAGTGCAGGACTGGACCTTGTCCATCCTATCCCCAGGCTAGGGTACATCTTAAGGAAATTCCACATTCGGTGGGTGAGAATGAGGAAACATTTCTCCAGCAAGTTGATTTATTTTGTGCCTCGTCAGAGGTTTTGGAATATTAAAATAAATTCTGGGAGTTGGAGTAACAGGCAGAAGTCAGTTGAGGCTGTTGGAAGTGCCATAAACTGTACATTCATCGAGCATGTAGCTCTACAATTTATCACATGGATCTCACCTCCACATATGTTGTATGTTTGAGGGTAGGCATGGAGGCAAAGTGCATTGCTGTTTCGCCATTCTCTGTACTGATGAGCCAGATTCACAAACAGGAGGCTCTTTAGTGACACACTGTTAAGGGCACAGCTGGCTCCCAGCCTGGTCGCTAGGCAACCCAGAAAGCTCAGCTGGTCCCAATGAACTCCCTCCAAACAGTTGAGCTTCCTGATGAGGCAGGGTTGCCAAAGATCTGCTACTTGAGCCTTGTAGCAGCAGCAGCTGCTCAATACATACCACGCCCACAGCTGAGCTTACCCTGCTCTCACTTCCATACCCTGCTCCAGTCCTTGCTCCAAGCCCTGCTCCATCCTCAGCCTCCCTGTCTGCTCTGGTTTCGGATTCCTGGTTCCGACTCTTGGCCATGTCCCTGACTACAACTCCGGCTTCTGACTCCAGTTCTGATCTTCACCTTGGCCCCTCGGCCCGGATTCTGATTCCACCCTTGGACCCGTGCCTGATCCCTGGATCTTCGTTGGTCATCATCCAAACTGCCACCGCAACCACCAGGCAAGGTTCTCCTCCACCCACCAGGTAGGCTGCCATGCACCAGCAGCTGACAGTTTGAGCAGCCCACAAAAGACCAGATGTAGAGAGGGCCTGGGCTTAATGACATGGAGGCCCCTCCTGGAATGAGCACAGCAGGAGCTCTGCTCACCCTTATGGACTTATTAGGGGCCTAACAGGTAGAGTGACCAGATGGCACATGTGAAAACTCAGGATGGGGGTGGGGATTAATAGGCACCTATATGAAACTGTCCGGGTTTCTTCCCCACTCTGAACTCTAGGGTACAGATGTTGGGACCTGCATGAAAGACCCCCTAAGCTTATTTTTACCAGCTTAGGTTAAAACTTCCCTAAGGCACAAAGTTTTTGCCCTTGGATTAGGTAAACACTGCCACCACCAAGTGATTTAACAAACAAACGATCAGGGAAAGGACCACTTGAAATAGTTCCTATTTCTCCAAAATATCCCCCCAAGCCCTTACACCACCTTTCCTGGGGAGGCTTAAGAATAAACAAGATGAGCACAAACCAGCCTTGGATTTTTAAGATCCAAAAAAACCCAATCAGATTCTTAAAAAACAGAACTTTATTAGAAGAACAAAAAAAATAAGAGAAAAACTCTGTAAGATCAGAATGGAAGATAATCTTACAAGCAGTCTGATTCAAAACATAGAGAATCCCTCTAGGAAAACCTTAAGTTACAAAAAGACACAAAAACAGGAATACACATTTTCTCCAGCACAGTGAATTTCACAAGCCAAAACAAAGAAAACCTAATGCATTTTCTAGCTAGATTACTTACTAACTTTACAGGAGATGGAGGGCTTGCGTCCTTGATCTGTTCCCGGCAAAGGTATCACACAGACAAACAAAAGCCTTTTCTCCCCCTCCAGATTTGAAAGTGTCTTGTCCCCTCATTGGTCATTTTGGGTCAGGTGCCAGCCAGGTTACCTGAGCTTCTTAACCCTTTACAGGTAAAAAGACTTTGCCTCTGGCCAGGAGGGATTTTATAGCACTGTATGCAGAAAGGTGGTTACCCTTCCCTTTATATTTATAACAAAGACAAAGCCACAAATATTGGGACTGTCCCTATAAAAATCAGGACATCTGGTCACCCTATTTACAGGAACTGCTGCACTTTGAGAGCAGGATGCAGTCCTGCAGGCCCTGGTGGCAGCTACAGCCCTCCGCTCTCACACCTACTGTTCGCAAGCCCTACCAGACCAGTTCAATGGGGTCCAGGCCAAATTCCGGGGTTTCTTGAATCAGTGTTGCCTGCTGTTCATAGTGTGACCGCTATCATATCCCACACACTGGCCCCGAGTAGGACTTGTGATTAGCCTGTTTACTTGAGTGGCCCTGGAATGGGTTTCCCCACTATTGGGGGGGTAAGGGGGTTCAGCCCTTTTTGCGAATGTTTTGAGGAGTAAGTCCAGGCACTGGCAGGTATTTTTGATGACCCTAACTAAAAGCACACTGCAGAGGCTTCAGTTGCAAGCCTTCTTGACCCTTTGCCAGATATGCAGTGAAGTTTAGATGCCTGGAAGCCTTTACCCACTGAAACAAGGCCGTGCAGTGACACTGCTTCCATTCAGGATTCAAGGATTCTATTAAAGATGAATTAGCTTGAGTGGAACCCCTGCCTAGCTTCAGGACCCGGGTTGATCTGTGCATCAGGATTGAAGACAGACTGACTAAACAGTATGAGACTAGGACAAGAAGTGCAACCTCAACCCTTTTCGAACCAGATCCTTCCATTCTGTGAGACTCCAGGTAATCTACCATACCCCAAGCCAATGCAGATCAACCAAGTTCAGTCCCACCTCTCCACTGATGAAAAGAACTGGCACCGGACTCTAGGACTCTGCCTGTACTGTGGGGAATCCAGGACATGTGACCTTTGCACCCACACTAGAAGACCATGCACAAGACCAGTAGGCCTTCTCCAGTCTCTTCCTATGCCCCCATTCCCTTGGTCCACTCTCTTGATGGATTTCATTGTGGAGCTGCCCTGCTCCCAAGGGCAATCAGTGATCCTGACCATTGTAGACTTCCAGACAAAAATAGCCCATCCCCTGCCATATCCTCCAATCAGCTTATGAAATGGCCCAGCTCTTTGTGGATCACATCTTCCAGTACTACGGCATTCCAGAACACATAGTTTCTGATCGAGGCCCACAAATAGTCCCCTGGTTCTGGCAGGAATTCCTCTGCTGTTTCGGCACCAAGCCCCTCATTTCAACTACCTCCCTGCTCAGACTGACGGCCAGACTGAAAGTCCTAACCAGACTTGGCACATTACCTCTGCTGTTTCCTGAATTTTCACCAAGATGACTGGGTTCCCCTATTATCATTGGCGAAATGTGCCTACAACACCACCACCTACACCTCCATCCAGCTAAACTAGTTGTTTGCGAACTTCAGTTTTGACCCCCAGGTTTCACCCTGAAGTATCAGAGGGTTCCTCCATTCCAGGAGCCAGAGACTTGGTCCTCCACATCCACCAAATTCATCAGGCACTCGCAGAGCATTTGACTAATGCCAAAGTGTCCTATAAGAGCTACGCTGATTAACATAAGCAAGCCAGCCCAGACTTCAGCGTAGGCTATGTGGTGTGTCTCTTTACCCAGAATTTCAAATCAACCTCTGCCAAGCTTGACCACAAGTACCTTGGCCCCTTCCAGAGCACCCAGAAGATAAATCCAGTGGCCTTCAAGCTCCAGCTCCCAGCGTCCCTCAAAACACACCCTGTCTTCCAGATCTCCCTTCTCAAGCCTTTCATCAACAACCCATTTCCTGGGCGGATGGATCCACCACCGTCACTCATAATAGTCCAGGGAAAGGAAAAGTATGAGATTAATCAAATCCTGGATTCCTGACAGGTAAAGGGTAAGCTCCAGTACCTAGTGGATTGGAAGGGGTATGAGCCAGAGGAGAGATCCTTGGAGCCCTCAGAAAACATCCACACCCTCTCCCAGTTACACAAATTTCACCAGCAATTCGTTGACAAACCAGTGACAATGGCCTCTGGAAGGAGCCCTAGGAGAGAGGGTGCTGCCAGGGGCACAGCTGGCTGGTTGTAAGGCTGCCCAGCAAGCTCAGCTGGGAACAACGAGCCCCTTCCAAATGGCTGTGCTTCGTAATTGGTCAGGGGAGCCAGCGGTCTGCTACTTGGTTTTGACTCCGACTCTTGGCTACATCCCTGACTACAACTTCGGCTTACCCTTCAGCTTAGACTTTGATTTCTGAATCCCAGCACTGAACCCTTGGCTACATTTCTAACTATGACTCTGGCTTACTCTTCGGCTTAGGCTTTGGCTTCTGAACCTGGTTCTGATCTTTGGCTTCACTCCTTGACCCTGACTCTGGTGTCACCCTTGGTCCAGGCCTGATCCCTGGATTTTTGCTTGTCATCACCCAAACTGCCTCACTAGGTAAGCTGCCCATGCCCTGGCAGCTTACACACACAGTATTTCTATCAGCAGCATCTGAGAAGTGTTTTCACCATTACTTATTCTCCTTTAATTTTGATTGTGCTATAAAAGTAATTAGCTCAGAACCAAGACTGAAATGGGCTGCCTCAACCCAGCTAGGGTTGTTGTGAAGGTAGCATTCAAAATGTGAACCAAGTGTAAACTGATGTCAGCCTGAGCCTGGGGGACAACTTGAGGCATTGCTTGGGAGAGGTGTGAATGGCCCTTATTCATCTCAATTGCATGTTAACTATGAAGCTTAATGATGAGTTGAATATCTACGATTTCACTACTGATTCAAAACACAAAAAGGAGACCAAAATATCATTTATTTGGGGTAAGGTAGCCCCTAAAAACCTCAATCAAGGATTCAGGCCACATTGTGCTAGGCACTGTACAGACACCCCCCTCCCCCCCCAAAAAAAACAAAACAAAACACAAAAAACACAGAAGACAGTCCCTGCCCATGGAAGTTCACAACCAACATGTTAGGCAGGTCGATACACCAGGTGGCCCAAACAGCCAAATGGGATGTAGAGGAGGTTGGAGGATGAGGAAAAAAATAAAATGCACAAAGTTTAGCAGAAAAACAGTTTGTCATTTGTCTAAGTAATGCCAGATGGGAGAGATTTGTAGGCATCATAGCCAAGGTGGGTTTTAACGTGGAATTTAGAAGAGGATAAGGTAGCAGCTTTGTGAATTTTGACAGGGAGCTTTTCTTCTTCCTGTTGAAGTCAACAGGACTTCAAAATGTGGTCCTTTGTTTGGAATGCTGCACATTCCTAGCCTTACGGTAAAATATTGAAACCCAGCTAGAGTTGTATATATAACAATTATTTTTAACTTGTTTGAAGTATGATGGGGACCGGTCAACTGAGGCAACTTTATAAACTTCCAGTGCAAATTTAGGGACTGTTGGGAAGCGTCATATGTTTAGAAGTGTTGGCATTTCAGAAATAAATATTGATTGTCCTTTTCCCATTTGCCTGAAGCAGGTGAATCGAGAAACTTCTGAAGCAATAATTTATTGTGTCTTTACCAATTCACTGAAGCGTTTAGGAATATAGCCCAACGTCTCATGACATTAACTGGTTGATACGTTATCTCACTGTTTCCTGCAGGATCTTGGAGGGCAAACTAGGCTCTCCATTTAAAGTGCTACAGAACTCTACAGGTCCCTAGATAGAGTGCCAGAATGTGTGTAAAATGAGGGATTAGCCCCCTTTTTTGGCTTTAGACTTTTGTCTGACCCACTTTGCTCCATGTTGCCGAGTTTATCGGATTTGTTTCAGCCAGATGTGTTGTGGGCTCCTGACACCATCCCAGAGTGCTCTGCTCTGGTCTGTCTTTGAAACAAACAATTGATTCATTCAGCTAAGGGAGAGCACTGGGAGAGGTTAGGTTTATCTATAAACTTTTCATATGAACTGAGACTGAAAGGATGGGGTGGGATAGGGAATGTGTCACTCAGAAATGAGGCAGTCAAAGGCCTATGCTGAGTTTAATTTTAAGATCTATTTTAATCCATTGGTCAAAAATGAGGCTGCAGATTGGAATCTGCAGCTGAGAGCACAAAGAGGGAAATTATTCTAATTAAGTTTCAAAAATGCTGATCAAAAGAGATGAAAGGGGTAGAGGCTTCCAGTGGAAGACAGAGGGAGAATAGTAGGATTCATTCCTGTCACTTTTATAATCAGTCCCACTGTGACATGGCATTGGAGTGCCTGCCTATTAGGCCAGCCACCATGCAACTTTAATTAAATAAAACAGTTAAATTACAGTATTTAACTAGGACAAATCTGGGAGATGCTGAGCACCTGGGGCCTGATTTTACAAAGCATTGAGTCCCTCCTTCTATGGAAATTCAGGACACTTGGTGTCTTGCAGGATTAAGTCAATTGTTTGGAAAATCCTTGTATGCTCTTGAAAAGAATTCCCCCTATGTTGATTTTGACCACTTGCAGCAGGCAAACATTAACTTAGGGCCACAACGTGAAGAATGAAATCAAAATAAATCAGGCTGGGTCTGCTTAACTAACTAGTATATTAACTTCACAACAGTGACAATCCCAGCTTTAAGTCACAATGCAACGGAGATTAAGGGAATTGGGCACCTAAAATCCAGGGCCTGCTTATGTCCTGCCCTTCGCATGCCCTGGCTGTCCATTTCAAATTCCCACTGACTTCAGTGAGAGCATGATCAGGCCTCAAGATGGATGGTGCAGGGAGAGCAGACATTCTGATTTGGTAACATTTTACACCCACCTTGTACTGGTGTCAGAGGCTACATAAGGTGCAAGGACCACTGAGTTTAAATGACTTGTGCAAATTCATAGAGGAAGGATGTGTCAGGAAGCAGGGCCTGCAGCAGAGCCAATCTCCAGTCAACCTAACAAGCGCACTTAGCCTAATTGATGGGAAGAGTCAGCAGACTGGCATATAAACCCAACAGCAGCAGTAGTTAAGTGGCTGCTCAAAGCATCTGCCTATGGCTGTGATAGCTCCTGTGCCTGCTTGTTCCCAGCCTTGCTCCTTCCTTGGCCCCAGCCCTGCCCCACTCCAGGTAACACAGTTCTGTCCCTCAGCTCCAATCCCTAACTTCCAACTCCAGCTCTGACTCCTGCTCTGGCCACTAAGCCTGGTCACTGACAGGACTACAGCAGAGCTAAGATTAGAACCCAGAGCTTCAGAATCCCTTCTTTAACCATACAACCATATTTTCCCCTACCTAGCAAATGCCAATTCAAAACACCAGCATTCCCATATTATTGAAGGTAAATATTTTCAAATCTGCAGGGCCAGATAATTTGCACACAAGAGAATTAAAAGAATTGGCCAAGGCTTTCTCTGACAGATATATGTTAATTTTTAACAAAACGTGGAATCCTGGAGAAGTTCCAGAAGACTGCAAGGGGGAAAAAAAACGCAAACAACAAAACTGAAAACTCTAGACTGGTTAGCCTGACATTGTTCCTGGGCAAAATCATGGAAAGGCTGATATGGAATGCAATTGGTAAAAAGACTTAAAAGATGATAGCATAATCAATGCCAATCAACATGGTTTTATGGAAAATAGATTTGTCAAGCAAACTTGATACTTTTAATGAGATCCCAAGTCTGATTGATAAAGCTAACTTTACTGATATAATATGTGTTAATTTTTGTTATTCTGAGGAAACAATTAGCACTATGCCAAGGCACTGCATCTTATGATAAATGGGTTAAAAACTGGTTAACTGATACAAAAAAAATTGTAAATGGGGAAGTATCATCCAATAGGGGTGTGTCCAGTGAGGTCCTACAGGGAACTATTCTCAGCACAGCATTATTCAATATCTTTTTTAATGATGTAAAAGCAAATATAAAATCATTGCCGGCAAAGTTTGCAGATGATGCAAAAATTGATGGAGTAGTAAATAATGATGGGAACAGCTCAGTTGTACAGGCCAACCTGCATCATTTGGTAAGGTGAGCTCATTAAACAACATGATGAGACTGCCTATGGGGGTCTGGCTTCCTGCATCCCAGGCTCCCAGCTCTGTGGCAACCCATGATGGAGGGGAGGGAGTGAGCTGGGAGGAAACCAGGCAGGTTTTCCTTGATTTCATGCCTAGTTTCCATCAGAGGATTCAATGAAATCTCCATGTCCCCACAAAAAAAACAAAACAAAACACAAAAACAAAAAAACCCTCTTTTAAAAAAAAAAAAAAAAAAAAAAAAAACCAACATTTTCCAGTGGAAAAATGTTCTATCAGAAAATTTCTGACCAGAGCTAAATAGCAGTGGTCCCTTCTGCCCTTAAAATCTATGAATATACATGCTCCCTAGCTTTTCCTTTGGAATTTTATGTACTAAAACAATTGGTCCCTACCACATGCAGAAACCCCCCCTACTCCTCCCTCTTTGTTGTCTTGCTTTGTATTTTCACTGTGGATACCAATCAAAATTGGTGGCATTGCACTGTAATATTCACACACACACAAATGCATTTTCTTCAATAAGGAAACCCTCCCCATACCAAGAGATCGAAGTAGGAAATGAACTGCAGTTGCCATCACCATCGGTACTTATTACAAACACAGAAGTAGGAAAAAGCTGGGCTAGCAGCCAGAAAAAACTAAGCACTTTCTGATATGGTCTAACCTGACAGAATACAAGAAGAACAGTACTACACTGAAACAGTAAAACTAGACTCCTGAGGAAAAGAATCACTCTGGTGTCTGCTGCTACCATATTGCTTTTAATTCACATTAGAGAATTGGATTGGCCAGTAAACTATCAAAACAAAGGGAGAAAGAGAGCAGTAAGAGGGATAAGACACTTTCCTCCACAGTCAGTTCAGGTTGAATATGCAATCAATTCTATAAACTCAGAAAAATCCTGGTAAAGGCAGGAGTGGCTTGGAAAGACTGAGGTAACAGGAGTACTGGCTCTTATTTTGAACCACAAATCTGGGTTTATGTTTTCCAGTCTACTCTGATATACATCAATGGACGCACTTCCACAGGCCTTGGAAGAAATTGACTACAAATTCTCTGCCGACCAAAAGGGTTTTACTCAATGTGAAATATGCACATGTAGTAAAGTGATAATAAGTACACTCCCAAGGATGGACAATGTGTTCTGTATCTCAAGAATATGCAGAAATGTGTCCATAACTATTTTATGGCACAAAACCTTACTCACATGAATAGTCCCAATGGCATCAGGGGATTAATTACCCATTCAGTCGATAAGGGTACTCAATAAAGCACAAATTGTTAACAGTAAGGGTAATTAACCATTGGAACAATCAACCAACGTTGTGGTGGATTCTCCATGTTGGACAATTTTTAAATCAAAATTGGCCGTTTTTCTAAAAGATGTGCTCTAGGAATTCTTTTGGGGGAAGTCCTATGGCCTGTGTTACACAGGAGATCAGACTAGAGGATCACAATGGTCCCTTCTGGCCTTGGAATCTACGAATATGAATACTGACCACTCACATAACTAATGCCTTTCTGGATTGGGCCCTAAATTATTAGTTTTTTTTCAAAATAAAAGTTCTTGGCAATGAAATTATTTTCCTGTGCAGAAGCAGTAAATGTGAGAGTATTAGATATACAAAATTAAGGAATAAAGCACAAATGAGGAGGTATAGGTTATTATTATAAATGTTTTTCAATAATTTTAACAAATTTAATATAGAATGTTACAGTTAAATGGCTTTTTTCCCAAAAAATCTGAGGGGGGAGAACAAATCTTAGCATCACTATCACAGAGTCCACTCACTGCTGGATGGCATCTCCTCCTGGCCACTGCTGGGGATTAGCTCCACTGCAATCCTACCCTGCTTTCTGCTGCTCTCTCTTTCTCTCTCTCTCTCTCTCTCTCTCATGCTCTGTGACTCAGGGTGCTGTGTCTTTGTGGCTTGGCCCTCTGGCCAGGCCACTGGGCATTTTCCGCTTCCGGGGTATCAGTCTCTTCTTCCAAGATGGCAATCTTCCCTTCACTATCCCAATGGTGCCACTTTCCCAGTGGCTGCCAGGGGAACCCAGGCCCACCCTCTACTCTGGGCTCCAGCTCAGGGGTCCTGTACTCAGCAAGCTCTGCACCCCCTTAAAACCTTACCATCTTTTCCCTCAGCCTTTTCCTACACCCTCTCCACGTAGTTTCCCTTCTTTCCCTGTCTGCTGTCCAGCGAATAGCTACAGATTCCCTCACTGCAGCCCTATTCTATTGCCAGCTTCCTGGTTTATTCTAGCCCTGCCTGTTCCTTCCCAGCTGGGCTCCATCTTCAATCAAGCCTTCAAACCCTGGCTCTTCCTCAGGTGGAGCCCATCAGGTTAATTATCCTAATTAAATATTCATGGTAAATAGGCCCAATGGCCTGTGATGGGATATTAGATGGGGTGGGATCTGAGTTACCTAGGAAAGAATTTTCTGTAGTATCTGGCTGGTGAATCTTGCCCATATGCTCAGGGTTTAGCTGATCGCCATATTTGGGGTCGGGAAGGAATTTTCCTCCAGGGCAGATTGGAAGAGGCCCTGGAGATTTTTCGCCATCCTCTGTAGCATGGGGCACGGGTCACTTGCTGGAGGATTCTCTGCTCCTTGAAGTCTTTAAACCACGATTTGAGGACTTCAATAGCTCAGACATAGGTGAGAGGTTTTTCGCAGGAGTGGGTGAGTGATATTCTGTGGCCTGCGTTGTGCAGGAGGTCAGACTAGACTATCATAATGGTCCCTTCTGACCTTACTATCTATGAATCTATGAACCTACTCTGACTTGTGTGGTGTAGACAACCCACCACGGTCACCAAGATCATGGACTACTCAATTGGTCTACCCATATAGAAGGATAGAAAATGATAAACTATTACTAATCAGCCAATGTACCTTAAGCAAGAAAGACATTGCCAGTTACAGATTCCTGTAAACGTAGTTGTCTTTCAACCCGAACGCTTGTAACTAGTGAACTAATGAAAGCAACTAGAATCTTACATCAACTACTAATAAAGAAGGAAAAAGCAGATGCCTCTAGGCTAATATTTTTGTGCAATTCAAAGGCTGCATAAACATCAAGCACTGTAGCAGACAAATAAGAGTGCTAGTATGGCTGCAAATACAAAGACCTTTCTAAATAATGAAACTCATTAAGCTGGAGCCACGTTGCAAATTTTAAAAGTGAAATGTACTTTTCTGCATATACATAAAGACAGGTAATAAAATATAGGGGTAAGCAAGCCCATGTTGCCCAGAGTCTAATAGACAATAAGTTGAAAGTAGGACTGGATTCATAGAGCAACACTCCGCTAATCTGTATTCGGGTCTCAAGTGTATTATCTGTAATTTACAACCAATTTAAATGGCATTAACAGTCTTCCCCTTATGGGAATTTAAATTTTCATCCTACCATTGAATTAAACACTGATTGCATATTTTCTATAGGGGACGTAATGCTCTTTGAAGCTTGTTTTGAATAATAAAGCATCTATTCATGCACATGGTGCAATGTGCTTCTTTGTCCTGAATGTAGCTGAAATAAAATGCGAGTTAAAAGGATTTTTCCTCTAGCCACGGGTTTGTTGATTGCCATCTATTTTCATCCATTCAAAATTTTAAAGAAAAAGAAAAACAGTATTTTCTTCCTGTGTTGGAAACCCTCATTTATCCAGTAGATTATTTCCTGAGAGTATTTGGGATGAACAATCAAGAGGTTATCTTTAGGCAAGGAGCCCCCTACCCCCAAAACAAAAACAAAGCACACAGAAACATTACATTCCAATCTTTGGGAGAAAATATTGCACAACATGTTACCACTGTGCTAGTGCCAATCAATAAATCCCAAGAAAGAGAATATGAGGAGGAGGAAACTTTTAAGATAAAAGACAGCAAATTAGGTAAAATAATAGTCTTGACCTTTTTTGTCTAAATTTGTATGGAATTAATAATTGATTCAGGCAAATAAGGTTATTACAGTTATTCCTTCCAGGATATAGATTTTTAACAACTTAGAATTCCAATTAGTGAAGCAATCTACACAGCCCTTGAGCTGCCCTGGCATTCCCTAGGAGTTTAGAAAAAGCCCACTTGCTATTGAAGAAATGAGTCTTAGTAGCTTCCATTCACCACTGGATAAATTCCAAGTTTTATAAGCATGGTAATTTTGAGATTCAGCTTTATTGGGCAGGTATATTTTAAAAAATGGATCCCTTTCTTAAACGGACACCCATCAACTTAAAATCTAGCCAACTTCAAAAAGTGAGTTCAGAAGTAGTCCCAATTATACCTCCTATCCAGGACCATTTCTGTGGTTTTACAATCACATTTTTCTATAATTAAATATTTTTTCCTCTCTGTTGTTGCTGTGTTTGAAAGACACAGTAAAAAAAAACAGGGATCACGGTCTAGTCATACAGGTCAAAAGAGAATTTTTACAGCCCTTTGTACATTATCAAAGTAAACAAGCTAAAAAAGAACTCCAGTGTAGGTGTTAGTCGCAACAGTCAGTAAAAATGTCTCAGGCAGATTTCAGATTTTTTTTTTTAATGTGGTGTCCATTTAAAAATGTGGGTATAGTTGTGTCGAACAAAGTGCTGTAGCTGAGTTAATAACCCCCAATATTTAGGAACCTTTCATTTATCCAGACATGACAGAAAAGACAAAACATAGTAAATATATTTTGGCATTTGGTGATATACGGGGTATAAAGCAATGTAAAATATAATTTAAACTGGTAAATGATCATCGTTTTGTTTTCTGGCAGGCCCAAATTTTCTGCTTTCTTGAAAAAACAGAATCCCCTCTAAAGAATCTTCCCCCATCTCTTTTGATCTTATGTAGATTTTTAAAAATACAGACTCTACCAGAAACACAAGGAACTTTCTAATGATGTGTGTCGCTCTCAGTCTAGAACCAGAGTGTGTAGCTCCTAGACGGAAGAATGCTGGTGAAAACCTGATAACTAGAGATTTAGAAAGAGGCTGGGAAATTTTGGACTGCTACCTTCCTTTCTTATTCCAATCAGGACTCCGTCAAACAGCGATATTAACTGCACCTCTATGCTTAAACAAACATGCAAGTTTCCCATATGGGATATTTGAAGTTTCCTGCCGTTAATATGGTGCACCTGTTGTAAAACCGAACAGCAGTAATGCTGTTACTCCATCCTTAGACAAAATCCAAGATGTTATGTTGCTGCACTGGGAGATCTTTGACTGCTTACCTTCCACAGATTTAGTGAAGTAGTGGAATACTTTCTCTGTTGCTTTCAAAAATAATTTTCAGCATATCATGAGGATTAGAGGGATACGTTAGTGACAGATTGGTCTCCTATTGTCTTGAGTCTAACTCTCATTTTGTTCAATTTTCTCAGTATAGAGATAAAACCAGGATAAATATTCTGTTTAAAATAATCCAGTATAAATGGTAAGTAAAATTTGATAATTTGACAAAGGTTTGTCTGACAAAGGTTTATTTTCCTGTGTTATGTTCACCAAGGCAGGAATTTGAAGGAAGAGAAGAAAGAACTATTAAACACATGCATATACCCATCTGCAGTCTGCAACCCCCAAGGGTGCCTTGTATTAGCTACATGAGTGGCTGTTATCTACGCCGACAGTATAACATGAACAAATTATACTATCATCATGAAGAACAGAGCAAGACATTTCCTGATGTGACGTAATTGTTTTACGAAGTCTTCATAGTTCAGAAAACCACTTACAATTCTCAGTGCAAGAACAAAGCTCAAAATTATAGCACTGAGAGTTTTTATTATATTTTGAACTAATATTGATAATACTTATAGCTTATATGCCATTACTCAGGTTCGGTCATTAAATAACTAATCCTCACAACCACCCTGTCAGGTAGGCAGGGTAAATATTATCTCCCTATTACAGATGAGAAAAATATGTCACAGAATTGAAATAACCTGCTCAAGGCCATACAACCAGCCAGTGCCCAGAAGAAGAATCAGAACTTTGTAGTTCCTGGCTTCTGGTCTAATGCTCAGGCCATTCCTCTCTTTGATTAAAGGATCTCCCATGTAACAGGAGCCACTGCAGTCTAGGGATATTGCTGCTGATTGCCATGCAACTTTTTCAAATCCTGACCCATGTCACATGATTGGGCTCAGGAAAAGTCTTACCAACAGTCCAGTGTGAGATCCTGTACATCCAGTGTTGCCAACTCTTATGACTTTTATCATGAATCTTGGGATAAATGGTGTCCTTCTTATAGCCCAAACTGCTGAAGTGGTGTGAATACAAGAGAGTCTCAGTTTCATTTAAAGAAAAAAAGTCTAGAGCCCTCACGGGTGCAGAGAAAAGCATGAAAATGTGACCCCAATACACTTGAAAACCAGAAGGTAAATCAAAAGAATCCACAGTGTATTTTTTTTTTACATCTGATGATCTGGGGGAGGGGAGGGTTGGTCTTTTTATTTAAACAGTTGGGATTGGCACTAACACATACCTTTATGAAATGGCTCATATTAGTTTGCTTCCGTCACTGTTGCAATCTCACTCAATCCACGTACAGTGTCCTGGCCTCCTCCGGTGGTCAAGTCCACAGGCAACATAACATTCTAAGAACTCATCTAGTGAAAAACTGAACAACCCAGCAAACTTTAAACATTTCTTTCTGTTTTTCACTAGCATGGGAGGGCAAAACACCAACGCATACATCAGGGGATATTTACATTACATTTTATTACAAGTCTAAACGAAGAGGACATAAATTTGCCAAGTTGCTGTAATAAATAAATAAAGGAGGGGGGTGAGCTCTCAAAGGAAACCCTACGTCTGCTTTCCAGGCCACTGCAGTGCAAATGTGTGTTTAAAAAAAAAAAAAAAAGGCAGGGCAAAGGTGACAAAGCAGACTCAAACATCTCCATTGCCATAGCAACAAGCAGCATTAGTCTGACAGAGCAACAGAAAGCAAAATATATCCTTGCACAAAATATGCTGCAAGTTAGAAAAATATGAGTCAGTGCAATTCTACCCATATACTGCACATACATAAATAACCAAATATAAATGACTTCATGTTACTCAATAAAATGACTAATTGCTATTTAAAAATAGATTTTACTGCAAATAAATATGAGTTTAATTGTCTATCAAATCCAATTTCCCTTGACATTAACAGGACAAGGAAAAATAACCACAACATCTTGTACACACACACAAACAATACAGACAGTAAGTAATTTTATATCCCTCTGTCTAGAATGTGATGCTATTACTTTATTCTGTATAGGTTCTTGTACCACCTTTTCACTGTAGTTTCTGAGCATCTTCCAATTGTACATTAAGTGACATGACTAACATCTGTCATGTGTGGTTTGTTCTCTCTCTCATCCTTTCCCCAGAGGGAGAATTGTGTGCTCAGTGGAGTGTTTTGTGTTGGGGTGGGGGTTTTTTTTATGTAGACACTGGCATGTGTTTATATTTGAGAAGGCAGACTGAAGATGTGCGCCTTGCCTTTACAGTGGAAGGTGGTGACGTTTGTGATAGGTCCATATAGGGAGTTCATTCCACAGTCTCAGACCACTCCCGGGGAAAGTTACACTGTTGCAGTGGAGTGAAACTGTCAACTACAGTCCTTTACCCTGGAGTTTTAGGTGATCTTTTAGATATGCTGGGCCTAGGCCATTGAGTGCCTTAAAAAGGACGGAGACCTTGAACTCGACTCTATTCTGTGGGAACCCAGTGTACAGAGCAGAGTACAGGTGTGATGTGTGCATGGTAGCCTGAGGAGGAGACAGTGTTTTGTACTAGCCAGATTTTCTTGAGGGCTGATGGGTTCATGCCCAGGTATATTGCGTTGCTGAAGTCTGGATGGGAGGTGATTAAGGCATGTATAATTGAAGCCAAGTCATCTTCCAGCAGGATGGGATGGAGCCTCTTAGCCAACTGGAGATGAGAGAAAGTATTACTTGTTGATGGTACTGTGCAAGAGCTTAGTGACAAGAAGTCCAACAATACTCTTAAGCGATAGGAACAAATTGACCAATGGTGGGCGAGTGCATTCCACCAAAGGAAAGTGCACTGTGACTACAAGCTCCTCAAAGTGCTTTCCTCTACCCACAGTATCATCTCCGTCTTGATTGGAACTGATCTCATCCAACCACTGGGTCAGCTTGGTGATAGTCCTATTGTTGTACGTGGTGAAAGTTAAGTAGAGCTGTGTTTTATCTGCACATTAATAGAACTTGAGTCCATGTCATCTGACCAGTCACCTGGTAGATGCAGACGTTGAATAGAACTGGAGAGAGAATTGATCCTTGTGGGATGCCACAAAATGAGAAAAGTCTAGTGACAAAAGTACAGTGTCCTTGATAAATTAATTACATCTGCGCATCTAATCTATCCTTTTGTTACTCTGTCATTACATGGCAAATACATCTTCATCTTTACTATATTATTAATGTATTGAAGAGGCTATTGTGATTAGAGCTGGCTGAAATGTTTTGGGAGAAACTTTTTTTTTTCCCCTGAAAAATGCAGATTTAGGTCAACTGAAACATTTGACAAATTCATGGTGAATTTGCCAAATTGTTTTTTGTCAGAAACAATATAATTCTGAAAAAGTCAAAATGTTTCATCTGAACATTTTTGATTTGAAATTACTTTTCATTTTGAATTTTACTTCAATTTTATTTTAAAAAAAGATTGCATACCCAAAAAATGAATGAAGCATTGTGTTTCAGGCCAAATGAAATATTGCTTGACTGGAAAGAAAATATTCCTAACTTTTTTCAGTTTGCTGAAAAAAAAATTTTTGGGGGGGAGGGGGGAATACAGACTTATATGTCCAACATATAAGGCTGTATTCCTTGAAAGAGCTCAGCACCTAACATGCAGAACTCTTTAAAAATCTAGGTACTTATTTTGATGCCTAAATAGAGCCGTTGTGAAAATCAGGCCTACTGTGGCTAGCAAGGGCTGGCTGGAGAGGTTGGGGAAAGATCTATTACAAAGACCACATAAGTGATGTTACAATATGTATTGCTTTTACTCAGAAGCTTAGGACAAGCTCTTTTTTTTTTTTTTTTTTTAAGTGTCTAAATAGGAAATGATCTATTTTGAAAATCTGGTCCATACTGTTTCCATGGCATTTACACATATGGCACATATATTTTTGCCCCAGGTGGGAGGCTCCAGTTCTGCCCCCAGTTTCACACACCGCTACCCAAGGACACCACTGGGCTCTTAAGATCCAATATTGTTTGCTTTTTAAGCTCAACTGAGAAAAATCAGTGATGAAAACAAAGCAAAGTACAAGAAAAAGCTTTCCATACAACCCAAAGGAAACACAGGAGGAGAAACTGACGCTGGATTCAATTTACAGAATAGAGAGACCTGATCCCTCACACTCTGTAAACAAGCTCTAGGGAAATGTTTTAGCTTAGTGTCTACAGAAAAAAAGGAAAGAACTGCCCTCGACCCCAATTTGCCTTTCCTAATTACTGCCCTCATTCCCTCCGCCCCTTTGCCTCCACTGCCGTCACCTCCTCTCCTCTTGGATTCTCTGCCATACAGTTTCTGCCTTCGCCAATACAATGAAACTGCTCTTACCAAGGTCACCAATAACCTCATTCCAGCCCACATCAAAAGACCACTTCTCTGTTCTCATTCTTTTTGATCCAGCTAATGCTTTCAGCACAGATGATCTCTCCTTCATCCTCCTCGGGCCTTTGTGTTTCTTGGCTCTTCAATTGCTCCTTCAGTGTCTCCCTCCTCCTCCTCTTACCATACTCTATAGGCAAGCCCTCGGGGTTCTGTCTTCGTTCTCCTTTTTCACTCAGATATGTTATCCCTAGTTTGTCTATTCTGCGCTCACAGCTTCAACTAAGAACTCTGCCTCTTCATTCTGTCACCACTTCTGAGTCCCGTGGCCATGCCTTAGTCCTCTCTCATTTGACTAGTACAACGTCCTCCAGTCCAACCAGAAATCATCTTCCACTTCCGCCTACTATCTGACCATGTCACTCTTCCCTTCCCTGGCTTCCACACAAGCTTCTGATACTTACATTCCAAGGTCTGGCACAAATCTGCTCTTGTACGTCTCTGCTCTCATTTCTTGCTACACACTCCTTTTCCTCATGCAAGCCTCCCTCCTAGATTACCCAGTTGCATCCTTGTCCCACTCTCATCTTCATCTTTTTGTGCATGCTACCACTTTGCTCGGTAGTCTCTCTCTCTCTCTCCTCCTTTCAATACATCTGCAAACCAAAGCCTTTAAACATTGTACTCATCTGTGGAACTATGTAAATAATAATTGTACTGGTGTCCTTATCCCTGATGTTAGTCTTGTCTTTTGCAGCACTTTTACAGCACTTTTACAAGGAGAGTGATCACTTTACATAAGCTATTACCAGCAGGAGAGTGGGGTGGGGGAAGAGAAAACCTTTTGTAGTGATAATCACCCATTTTTTCATGGTTTGTGTGTACAAAAACATCTTCTGTACTTTCCACAGTATGCATCCGATGAACTGAGCTGTAGCTCACGAAAGCTTATGCTCAAATAAATTGGTTAGTGTCTAAGGTGCCACAAGTACTCCTTTTCTTTTTACAAGCAGTAATAGATGGTGATCTTCTGAAGCTTGAAAGAAGATTTCTAAACCACCTTAAGATGATGGGTGCACTCTTTTGCATGTGTCTAGATCAGTGGTTCTTAACCCGGTGTACATGTAAGCAGTGTCAGGATGAGCTCCACCCTGACATCTGGTGGTGAGGTGTGGCAAGTTGTGGAAAAGAACTTCAGGGGCCGATCTCATTTGCATAGGCACACCCACCCCGCCTAGAATGAGGCCATAGCTGCCCAAATGGTCACTTTGGCTGCTGTGGGATCCCCAGTGTCTCTGTTATTGGGGCAGGAAGAATAAATTGTTATTACCCTGATTATGGGAACTGTGCTTGGAACTGTACTTGGCCTTTTATTATGATGGAGGGACTCACCATCAACTAAGTGGCACTTGCTAGGCAAGGGTCATGGGTTCCAAACCTCTGTGACTTGAGAGAGGCTGGGGACAAGAATTAATACTTGGTGGCATGGGCCCCTTGGTGAGGGCCTTACATGCTAATTGCACTTCCTCCTCTCTCCACTGTGGAATATCAGAGCTAATTTTGATTTCATTAGAAGTCTAGTTACAGGCTGCTGAGCTCACTTTGGGCTAACAGTGCACCAGCACTGAGGCTCCCCTACTACAAGCTGAATTCACCAAAGAGCTGAACTGACTAAGAGCTGAAATCACTGAGCGTTGTGTTAAGTAGTGGGGGAGCCTGAAGATATAGTGTGGAGCAGTTTGCGGGACGGCTGGAGTGCCTTGTGGACGGGCTGGTGCAGCAGTTCGTAGGACGGCGGGAGCTGCTGGTGGGACACGGAGCAGTTTGTGGACCGGCTGGTGGAGCAGTTCGTGGGACGGCGGGAGCTGCTTGTGGGCCACGGAGCGGAGGAGTTCGTGGGGCAGCTGGCGGAGCGGAGCGGAGCAAAGGCCTATGGAGCTGTGGGGCGGTCAGCTTCAGATCATGTAAGGTGCCTCTTACCCCCGTCCCATCTCCACCCAGGTTGGGAGGCAAAGTTCCGCAGATAAACTTTCGAACTCTGGGGCTGCCCTGACCAGGGACAGAGACTTTTGAGTCCAGCAACCCCAAATCACCCAAAGTCCCAAAAGTCCAATGACCCAAGAACCAAAGGGAAAGGGGCATGCCCCAATTTGCTTGGGGTGGGTTTTTTTTGCTCATGGGTTGTGTTATGAATCCTGTTGGTGATGTTTCCCCAACATAATGCCACATTGTTTCTTTCTGTTATTAAAAGGCTTTTTGCTACACTCAGACTATGTGCTTGCGAGAGGGGAAGTATTGCCTCTTGGAGTCGCCCAGCGGGGGTGGTATATATTTGTCCCAGGTCACTGGGTGGGGGCTCGAGCCAGCTTGCATTGTGTTATTGGAATGGATCCCCTAGATATTGAACCCAGCCCTTGTTGCTGCCAACTCTGACGGGCAGAAGGGTTACATACACATACCCCTGGGGGTATGCAGACGTCTTCCAGGGGGTATATCAGCTCATCTAGTATTTGCCTAGTTTTACAACAGGCTACATAAAAAGCACTAGTGAAGTCAGTACAAACTAAAATTTCATACAGACAATGACTTGTTTATACTGCTCTATATACTATACGCTGAAGTATAAGTACAATATTTATATTCCAATTGATTTATTTAATAATTATATGGTAAAAATGCGAAAGTAAGCAATTTGTGAGTAATAGTGTGCTGTGACACTTTTGTATTTTTATGTCTGAGTTTGTAAGCAAGTAGTGTTTTTAAGTGAGGTGAAACTTGGGGTATGCAAGACAAATCAGACTCCTGAAAGGGGCACAGTAGTTGAGAACTACTGGTCTAGATCATAAGCTCTTTGAGGCAGGGACTATATCTACATATATACTTGTACATTGCTGAACACATTGTCTGTGTTCAATAAGTAACATATGAAGGTGATCCAATACCCTGGTGATGAATGGGATGGAATAGATAGATCAATCAAGTCTCCTAATATAATCAGCTGAACAAAACCATAATAGAAGTCCTTCTTACAGTTGATCCCTCCAAAAGGGAATTTTCTCCTCTTTTTTCCCCTCTACATCAAATTAAAAAAATGTCAGCCTGCTCTAGTCACTATTAATCATATTATACACATCTCACAAACTTTCAGAACTGGTAAAATACCAGATGCATGGTCCAGAGCACAGCCAATTATCTGGCTATAGCTCTCTAAGGAAAATGAGAAGCCTCCCCTAATTACTTTACAGCAATCGTAAAAGGTTATCTTGGCCTTGATAGCAGTGACCAGAACACTTATGGCCAGAATCTGCCACTTTTACTCATGTTAAATAGTATCTTACTGTGTAGGTAACCCTATCAATTTAAATAGAACTCCACACCATAAAGTACTATTTCAGATACAGAGGGGTGATAGGATCCAGCTGTATCTATATCTTTTGTATAACCTCATTTGAGAAAGGACTCTTTTCTCTACATTTTCTGTGCAACACAGATACTTATTTGGTGAAAAAAAAACATGGCAGAGAAAATACAATTTTCATTTTAATTTCTCTCTCATGAGTACAGATTTTAAAATACCCTTGTCCATGTGGAGAAAATGTTGCCCTACTCCTGCTCCTACCAAGACAGATCAAATGGGATTCATCCTAGCCCAGTGGTTCTCAACCTCCATCCCAATCAGCACACAGTTGCAGCTCATGTGTCATCCTCAGGGTCATACAGGTAGTATATTTATCATGTGGATGTGGCCCACATAACACAAAGAGAGCTGCATATGCGGCCCACAATGGTAAATAGGTTGAGAACCACTGTGACTTAGACAGATGTGGAATTATGTTAACAGAAAACAATGATGGTTTTTATGGAGAAAATTCACAAAAGCTTCTGGAAGGAGGCAAATGGGAAGCTGCTCACAACAAATAAATCCAGAGACCTTTCCCTGAGCTGGATATAGTTCCTACATAAACATATGTTTTCATAAAAGTGTTAGCTTGAAAGATATTTGTATTGTCAGGAGGCAATAGCATATAACTTTTGTGCACATTTTATGCACATTAGAACATTTGTCAGAATCTATTGGAAGTCATCATGGAGTATCAGAGTTAAACAAGGCACTCAAGTTGACTTTGAATCCTTCAAATAGGCTTCTATTGGTTACCAAAACCTAACATCCTCAGTACTATGTGTAATTTCCATAATCAATTAATTCTGTGAAATGACTATTTTTTAAAATCTAAATCAGCGGCATTTTCCTTAAGGGAATATAAATTCTTTCAGAGACTCAGCTGCACTCAAAGGCTTATTGCAAAGTATTGCGTACTCAGGGAGTGAAACAACATGTCGTCTTCAAAAGTTATCTAAAGATAATTTCAGGCATGGGTCATGGAAATCAGGAATCAGCCCATCATGAATGTTTAAACTGCTTCCATTTCCCTTAAGAAACATCTGCCTGTAGCACCAATTACAACAGCCATTTTAAATGGCAAGCCATTTTAAAAAAAATTGTCTGGAATAAAAGGCAACATGATTTTGGGAGGGATGTAAGTGAGGGTGAGAGGGAAGAAGTCTTTCCTCTCATTTGTCAGGAGCACAAAAAAGCCAGGAAGGATCCACTTACTAAAATGCAGCCACCTTTACAAAGAAGCGAAGGGCCGGCTCTTCACAAATACAGTTATAATAGAATCTAGTCTTTGAGGGTGGCCAAAGCCACTTCAAAATGGAAAGATTTCCAAATCCCTTACAATTGCTCCTTCCCCTATTTCCCCCCCCCTTTTCTCATGTCAGACATTGTCCATTTGCATTCATTTGAATTGCATTTTAATAGCTTAAGAGAGCACAATTCGCATTGTAAGCAGGCAGATTGAGGAAACACATTGTTAATGTCCATCTTGAGAAGCAGGTTATTTCCACTGACAGTAGGTTAATGTATAACACTGTCTTGGAACTTGGCCAATGAGAGATTCCTTTTGTTCTAATTTGTTAGGTAGATTTATGAGATTCTAAGTTACTATACCAATAACACATGGATAGACTGGAGGAGATCCAGCCTTTATTGGATTCTTTTGATGTGAATCTGAGAGTCAGACATCCTACTACAATGGCACTATCAAGGTATTTTGTTTTTAAAATTATGTTTCACCAGTCTGGTTTTAATGACTTGTAGCATTTTGGAATCTGTTTTTGTTTCCTTGCCAAAATGGTTCTTGCCACCCCACATTTTCTTCTTAGGCTGTTCATGGATATATGGCAGTGGCATTTTCTGGGGGGTGGGGGGGAGTGGGGGGAAATGAGAGAGAGACCTATCATTAAAACGTTTGATGGTATAGTTGTGGGGGTTTTCAATTCTTTTTTAAAGTGTACCCTGCATCACCACAACACTGTGACCTTCAATGCAGATAGCCCATCCATAAGTGCATGTCTTAAACGCCTTTAATCCCCCAGCATGTATATAATAAGTACTCTTATTTTCCTATAGGTTGCAAATCCAAAGCCAAACCATTGCCAGTTTTGCAACTAAAACACAAACAAAACTGGTTTGGCCAATTGCTACATTCCATATGTCTGAAGCAACAAGCATTCCCATGCGCTGTACTCATAACCTCCTACGCAGGTGCATGAAACTAGAATGTAGTGAGCCAAGTAAAATGAGACCTTCTGAAATTATATGGAGCCACCTGTCCAAGAAATAAATATATTCAATATCAAGTTAATTATTTAGTAATTGGGTATGACAAGCTGAATTCATCCTTGCAAATATAAAACAACTAAACGAAAAAAGACCAAAGATTGTCCAGACTGAGCAGTTATTTTTGAGAGCTGAATTTGAGATTCCCTAAAGGGACCTAATTTTCATAAAGTGCCAAGTACCCTCCCTCTGAAAATCAGGTCCTCTATGGCTTCTCAGATTGGGAACCCAAAAATCACTAGTCTCTTTTGAAAATCTTGGTCCAAATATGTTTGTTTAGCTGGAGGGAGATAATTGATTAATATCTGTGTCTGGGCACCTGAACTGAGAACAGGGACCCTGCCTCTCCTCTGCTGTCAGTGACCTCCCCACCTCCCCACCGCTGGGCCCAGGCAGCATGAAGAAGGAAGCTGCCCAATTTGAATGCAGAGGGGAACTGTGGGGTTGAGGAGCAGATTGGGACAAGGAGCCTAAGGGGTGGAGAGGGCGACTGGAACTAGAGGCTGGAAAGGAAAACTGGGATTGGGGTTGGGGCAGTGACCGGCTGGGCAAGGAGCCTGGGAGTAGGAGTGGGAAGTGCAAGTGGAGACTGTAACTATCCATTATGACCCTTGGTAAATAGTTCCAATGGTTCAGTACTCTCACCAGTAAAAAAAATCTGCCCACTGCAGACAGACTGTTCTGGGAATTTAGCTGCAAAGCTCGAGCATGTCTCTACTGAGCATGTACGAACTGCAATTTTTCAATGGCCTGGGCCAAATTTGGGCACATTTTCACAGGGATGGCAAAAGGCGCATCCCTAGTGCAATGGGTTCCCTTCCTCCACCCCTAAATTTCAATCTTCCAGCTCCAAAGCATGGTGCTTCCAAACAAAAGATTGCCAGCATTTTAATTTTTTTTTTTTAACAGGGGCCAGACAACATATTTTTCCCTAGACTCATTCTCAGAAACTGTTTTGGCTGAAATTTCCCCCAGAAATTTAGATCGAGGCAAACACCCATCTTGGGAAATTTTGGCCCCAACCTCAAAGATTAGCAACATTATAGGCAACTGAAAAGAGGATCTTATAATGGGAAGTGTCTGGCAACCTTAATAATAGACTGTGTTACCAGCACCTATGCTACACACATGTCCCTATGGAAATCCAAAAAGAACCATTTCCTGAAACACTGAAAAGTTAGAGTAAAGGTACAGAGAAAACAAATTTTTAACTGAATAGCATGTCAGTTATTAGAAGAGTCTCTTTATTACAATAAAGTTCTACTGAGTCTAGTTGCGGTAGTTGTCACTTTATGTATTATGTGAGGAAATTCTTTTTTTCACTGATTGGATTGAATAAAAGATATTTATTGGATCATAGACATTAGAATATAGTTGTCCTGAAGCACAAGGGGAAAAGCAAGCCTGCTGTACCTGTCAAACTTTGTTCTGAGAAGGAGGAGAGTTTGTTAAATACTTGCAGTCCCTATTCCCAGGGTGACAAAAGGAAGCAGCTACATATTTTATAGATTATACACCTTTCTTTGGGCATTCCCTGAGTTGAATATATTTGAATGTTTTTGCATGAATGTGCTCACAACTCAGGGGGAACTTTCTGCAGAGTTTATTTTCCAATTATTTTCCCTCTTTTTTGGTGATGTGCTACTTTCTAATGTCTAATATATTAAAAAGATGCATAACCTGGGGGAGGGGGGTGAAAATTGAGAAGAGCTGGGTGTGGGGTGAGAGATTGTCTCTCTTTTCCCCCTTCCCAGACACCTGTGAGCCATGTATATGGGATAAAGAATCTCTTCGCTCCTCTCCACTCTTTGTGGGGAAGAGAAGTATGGAAGCATTTCCTGTCTGTTTCCTTGCCCCACCTCCTAGTGGTAGGTTCTTTCTGGGATTGGGGGAGAGGTGGAGACTCTAGTTTCAACAAGGCACCCACACTGCTGGGTCCATTTGCTCATGGTCTTCACTCTGAGTGAAGATGGCTGAGTGAAGGTGTTTTGATGGCTCCCCACTTGCTCCACCCAGTGCTAACACAGCACCTCTCTCCCTTTAAAAGAGCAGACATGATCAAACTGCCGTTGAACTGCCAATGGAAAGCTTCCCATTGGTGTCAACAAGAGTCAGATTGGGCCTACAGTTAGACTACAACCACTGTTCCAGTTACTGAGACAGTTCCAAATTGATCCTTAGAGCTGGCCCTCTCCCCAGAGGGTTACAGCCACCTTTCTCCTGTTCCCCTAGCTCAGCTGGCATCAGATGTCCAGGCTGAAGGATCTGAACCAACATAAACATAGTTTTTGAATTGTTATTGTTATTTTAAACAATGCAAGGACACAGAACAAAAATCGTATATGTAGAAGCCAACCTTTACACGTCAATGTCTCCATTTAGTGGATTTTCTAAAACATCAAAAGTAATTAGAGCAGTGATTCTCAACCTTTTGGCATACTGGGTCCCTTTATTCCATGTTGGTACCAGTGCCTGCCCCCCGGCCTTTTTCCTCCCACTCACATCTAGCCAGAACATTGAGCAATATAGAAAAGGCAGCAGCAGCATGATCCCAGCACCTGCTCACAGCCCCTTGGGGGTTACACCCTGTAATGTGTGAACTCTGAATTAGATCATATTACGTGATGATCATTGCTCATATTTGATTAGCAATAACTACTCAAAACTAGGATTTATAATGGATGTCCTGAAACAATCTTAACTATTGGCTTTGTGAACACACAGTGACAACCACGCTGTACTCAAGCAAGTCCTTATAATGTCATGGAGATACAGTGGTTGACAAACATGGGGAGGACAGGTGAAAGACAGCATAAAGAAAATAATCTTGAATAAAAAGAATGTAAAGAGCCTTCAAAAACGTATTAAAATTTGTAAAAGATAGAAAATGAGGTCATAATGCTGGCAGGTGAACGAAAGCAAGTGTTTTAATGACTTAATAAGAGGAACATGTTGGGAGCCAATGAGGTTAATATGTAAGTGACATAAAGCAGTGGGGGGTCCTGGGTGAGATTTATTGTGCATACTAATTGAAGGATGTTGAATACCAGATCATGGCTGAAAGATGGGGCTGTGGCTCTATCTACATCCCCTGGTTCACAAAGGATGATCTGGCAGAATTTAATAGCTTCACAATGTCACTGAGTGGCAGTTTAATAGGGAACAAAACACATAGTACAGTGCAATATAGGAGGAAGCCACAAGAAAGAAAAAATACCAATGAATTTAAGTGGAGACCAAGTGGGCAGCCTCCAGGTAAGAGCAAGATGGAATTCTCTAGTCTTGCTATCTTCAGTTAGACAAAAGATTTTTAAACTGTATTTTCAAGTTTCATCCAAAGGAATACTATCATATTAAATCTTGCCCCAAAGTTACATTTTGTAATCACAAGCTTATAAAATGTTAAGGCCAATAAAAATTTCCCTATAAGTTCATTCAAATTTTTTTAAAACAACAACTCACCAACGTTTGAGCCCAAATACTGCAGCACTAGAAACCTGTGAGTTAAATGGACTAAAAAGAGAGAAACAACTGTCTTCATTAATTCTTATTGTCCAAGCAGATGAAATGCAGAAATTAATTACATTAAATAGTGATAAGTAGATTGGATTTTTAAAATTAATTGACTCTTTAAAAAACTTTAAAGGTGCAATGAGTAACAAAGGAAAAACATTTTTGTATGATTTTTAAGCAAAAAGTGTTATTGGAAAATATTTGACTAGGGGATTATCATGGGTGTCTCTGAGGAAATTGTTGTGGGGGAAAAGGACTTTGTTAAATGGTTTGTTGCATGGCTTGTAACATACCCAAACAGAAATACTAGTTTTGAAAGCCAACCAAGAGCCCAACAATTAAATAAGAGCATGAAGGAAATTATGATCTTATGATATCTTACCCACTGAAATCTAGGTGGGAACACTGATTATTGTTTATTCTCTGACCAAAATATAAGAGAGAGAGAGAGAGAGACAGAGAGAACCTGTACACAGTGATGGGGGAGATGAAAAACCTGAGAAAGACAATTAATGTCATCATAAATAAATAAAGATGCTACTGAGCACTTAACCATAGAGGTCAAAGCATTTAAATCTTTTCCGATCTCATTTTCCCTGTCTGTATAAGGGGGGTAATGATACTTGCCTTCTTTTCAGTGACTTTCCCTAAGATCACACAGTTGCATAGAGAGGAATAGAACCCAGATTTTCTGAGTTCCCAAGTCCGTGCCTGCTATATCAGACAATGCTGCTTCCACTGCCTTAGTTCAGCTGCAGTTCTGTTGTCAGTCGATAGCTAGGGTCTGAGTTTGAAAGAGCTGTTTTACTTCCTGTTAGAATCAATGAGTGTGATATGGTCAAAGCTTATTTAAAAAACAAAACTAAACAAGACTACCCTGACCAAGCAAAAATAGGAAACAAAGAATAGAACAAATGCTATTAGCTAAGTATGTTACGGTTATCTTAACGGTTACTAGTCAGGATGTTGTAAAATACAGTTGGTAACACATTTTGCAGGCCAGTTAGGAACAGTCAACATAAAGAAAGTCAGATATTTATCTTTTCAAGACAGATTACTTGAATGAGTTGAGGATGTTATATTATTGGAAGACAACAGGTGGCACTATCACAAATGGTTTTCCTAGGTCCAAGTATCTAACAAAGAAAGAATAGCCTATTGTCAGTTGCGATGCAGTTCTTTTTAGATGCTGAGTCAAGAGCCACAAAAGTCTGTTCTACCTGGTTCTCTGACGGAGAATCTTTTTCGTAGGCTGTCAAGGTTCCTTCCCCACTCTGAACTCTAGGGACCTGCATGAAAACCCCCTAAGCTTATTTTTACCAGCTTAGGTTAAAACTTTCCCAAGGTACAAACTGTTTTACCTTTTGCCCCTGGACTTTATTGCTGCCACCACCAAGCATCTAACAAATATATAACCGGGAAAGAGCCCGCTTGGAAACGTCTTTCCCCCCAAAATCCTCCCAAACCCTACATCCCCTTTCCTGGGGAAGCCTTGATAAAAATCCTCACCAATTTGCATAGGTGAACACAGACCCAAACCCTTGGATCTTAAGAACAATGAAAAAGCAATCAGGTTCTTAAAAGAAGAATTTTAATTGAAGAAAAAAAGTAAAAGAGAATCACCTCTGTAAAATCAGGATGGTAAATACCTTACAGGGTAATCAGATTCAAAACATAGAGAATCCCTCTAGGCAAAACCTTAAGTTACAAAAAGACACAAAAACAGGAATATACATTCCCTCCAGCACAGCTTATTTTATCAGCCATTTAAACAAAACAGAATCTAATGCATATCTAGCTAGGTTACTTACTAAGTTCTAAGACTCCATTCCTTTTCTGTTCCCGGCAAAAGCATCACACAGACAGAGAGAAACTTTGATTCTTCCCTCTCCCCCTCCAGCTTTGAAAGTATCTTGTCTCCTCATTGGTCATTTTGGTCAGGTGCCAGCGAGGTTATCCTAGCTTCTTAACCCTTTACAGGTGAAAGGGTTTTTCCTCTGGCCAGGAGGGATTTAAAGGTGTTTACCCTTCCCTTTATATTTATGACATAGCCTATGCCAACACAAACAAGCATAAAAACCTTCTGGGCCAGATTGTGAACCCCATGCTCACATTGGTGGGCAGTTGCTCCCATGCACAGTTCCACTCCAACGAGAATAACTGCTCACCAACCTGAGTAAGGAGTTTAAAACTGGCCTGTTATGGTGCTATAATATTGCAGAAGACAGAACGGGTTTTACTGTAGATGTAGTGGGTGGGTTTTTCTGCACGTTTTTGAGCTTTTTGTATGTATTATAAAACAACATGTTCACAACATGCAACTCAAGGTTAGGTTAGAACTTGTTTCACAACTGCCAGCTGATGGGGTGGGAATGAGTATGTACTGTAGTGAAACTGGAAAAGAATGCAACGATAATGCATGTCCTATGGTGCAGTTCATGTCTACTGATGTTCCTCTAAACAGCCTGACACAGGATTAAATAGCGGAGAGAGAAACCAAGAATAATTTGAAAAAAAAGAGAGGAAGGGGATGTTGAATGAGACACAAGAGAAAGCACTGAAATATTTAGAGAAGGGAAACAAATCTTTTTGTTCTGTGTTCACAGCCTAACACAATGGGGTGCTGGTCCATGACTAGGGCTCATGGGCACTACGGTAATACAAATGCATAATAGTACTCTGCTATTCAGAGGTGGCTTAGGCCAATGTTTCTTGAAGGGTGAGTTGCACGTCTGTACAGGTGGGTGAGGGGACTAGCTGGGGTGGTGCGGAAATGTGTCACAATTCTTCTCCAGAGTCTCAGCTTTCATTAAAAAGTCTCTAGGTGTTATGATTATGAAGAAAACCTTCAAAGTGTGAAGAGAGTGTAACCAAGGCAGAAACATCTGCTTGAGTTTGCAGACAGCCTGATACAATAGCTCTGATGTGCAGGCTGCCCCAGTCACTTCAACTCAAATGGCAATAGCGATACTTTACATGTCAATATTGTGAACTATCATTCTGTTCACAGTAGGTAAGACAGGAAAGAAAATTTCATACTTCCCAAAATGGGGAAGGTGGGGCATAAAAAGATGCACCAATTAAGACATAAAGGACTTTAATAACACGTGGTGGGGTTTGTGTGAAATTGGCATTATTTTCTTGAATTGAGAGACAGTTTTTAAAAGTGGGAAACACTGGCTAAGGACAAACATCCAATTTAGGGCCCACAATTTTTTTCTTTTGCATCACTTTTCCATAGAAGAAAATAGACTTATTTTAAATACTGTGACAAAGTTCCTCCTCTGCCTTGGTGGGTCCTGTGCTTATTGGCGGATTTTCTCTCCTTAGAGGTTCATGGCAGCCCTCAGTTTGGCCACATTCGTGGCTCAAATCTGCCGTCCACTCAGTTAGCCTCATCATTGGCCAGCATGGGGAAAGGAAGAAGAACAATCCCCGCAGACTCTGCTGATCCACCTAGTGGATCGGGGAACAGGCCGGAGACCTTCCCCTTTGGTGGGACTCACAGTCCAGTTCAACTCCTCCGGTATCAAGTAGGGAGTTGGGGGGATGGAGGGAACCTGGGCCCACCCTCTACTCCGGGTTCCAGCCCAGGGCCCTGTGGATTGCAGCTGTCTACAGTGGCTCCTGTAACAGCTGTGTGACAGCTACAACTCCCTGGGTTACTTCCCCATGGCCTCCTCCCAACACCTTCTTTATTCTTACCACAGGACCTTCCTCCTGATGTCTGATAATGCTTGTACTTCTCAGTCTTCCAGTAGTACGCCTTCTCATTCTCAGCTTCTTGTGCCTCTTGCTCCCAGCTCCTCACACGCACCACAAACTGAAGTCAGCTCCTTTTTAAACCCAGGTGCCCTGATTAGCCTCCCTTAATTGATTCTAGCAGCTTCTTGATTGGCTGCAGGTGTTCTAATCAGCCTGTCTGCCTTAATTGTTTCCAGAAAATTCCTGATTGTTCTGGACCCTTCCCTGTTACCTTACCCAGGGAAAAGGGACCTACCTAACCTGGGGCTAATATATCTGCCTTCTATCACTCTCCTGTAGGGCGGGCTTTGGCCGCCCACTTCCTGGATCCCAATAGGATCACTCTCCTGTAGCCATCTGGCCCGACCCTGTCACAATACCTAATACAGATGGCTTTGGGTTTCACTCATTCTGCAAAACCTTCCTGTCAGTCTCTGCATGAAACTGTACATTTAACATTTTCAGAGTGAATGTTAGTGCTTGGGAAAGGCTTTAGCTTGACAGCCCTGAAGACTGAAGCTTTTTAAGGTCATATTTGTAGTCTGCATGGCAAGGACCCATCCCAGGGGTTAACACAATCAGAAGGCAAGAGTAAAAAGAGTAGAAGTTGGGGTGGAGATCCCACTTTCTAATCTGAGCTGACACTTCTTCTCACCATGTGACCTTTGAGCGAGTCACGTGACCTTTTTGCATCTCAGTCAACCCACCTATTAAGCTGTGTGATAGCAGGAGCTCACTGTGAACCAGATGCTGCTGCTGAACTATTTTGGGGGGGAAATTAAATTAAAAACCTCACAACAGTTGTTTGTTTTATAGTTGGATGCTATTTCTTGTTTATTTGAAACTACATTCTCAAGTTATCACTAGAACATGGAAAGGGACAGGGATGGAATTTTCAATATAAATTGAGGGGCATCCCTGAAAATCAGGAACAGCTGAAAGGCAGCCTACATACCTACCGGCCATGGGAGACCTCTCAAGAGTGAAATCTCACTCAAGTAATATCAGAGCAGCACAGAAGAAAAAGAAAAGAGCAGAACAATTGCATCTTTGGGCTTGCTTCAGAATTTTCTGATAAACCACAATAATCAAAATGGCAATGTGATACATTATTGCATGGCTTCTCTTCCTCCAGCTAAACAACCTGCAAGTCAGTATTGATTTCTTTCTGTTTTCCAGGCTTTTCTTTATATTCCACCCTCTCCTCCCATTACTTCTTTTTATTGGTGGCTATCAGGAGATGGGAATGTCCCATACGGAAGTCCAAACTTTATCCCCAGAAACCCTAATGTGCAGAGTATCATTATTACAGGACACAGAGAGCTGTCAGATTAAGAATCTAATTGAAAGCACTGACCAAATTTCCTGTGGAGAGAGACTGTTCTCTCTTCATAATGAGAAATCAAACAAAGCTCCAGGGTGTTCATCAGCCTGAGTAACGACATGAATGTTCAATGTGTCCTGCTTCTCCTCTGCCAGTTTCTCAGATACCATCCATACCGTACTCTGCCCAAGCAGTTACGAGAGAAGCTTCAATGCCAGCTAACTCTGAAATACATTTAAGACAAATGAAGAGAAAACCCCTTCTTGTGGAAGCCGTCAGATGTATGCTTTTAGTTTCAGAGCCCCCTTTAAGAGTTTCAAGGTTATATCAACTCATCTGGCTAATTAAGAGGCCCTTCATTTCTATTTATTTTTTTCACCAAGCTAACACTTATTTCCATATTTTTAATTGAATTTTCAAGGACACATTACAAAGAAGTCTTTGGTACGTAGATATCCAGCTAGCAGATCAAGAGAATCTCTATCTTAAATATTATTCAATATTTCATGAATAATGCTATTTGCTAATTTGTAGCCATTGATATTGCTATATTATTTGTGTGCCACTATCCTAGCCTCTTTTGTTACAAGCAAGTTTTGATTTTGAAAGTAAAGTAATTTCTTTTCTTATTCCTCCAATGGGAAAGGTACCTTCATATTCTCTTAGTATATATTATTTGTAATATAGTAAGGCCAAAGGCATCAACTGAGACTTGGGGCAGAGACTATCTAAATAGATCTGACAGAGCAGGAGGATAAATACAAGCACAAAGAGGGGAAGTGACACAAGATCAAACAGCAGGTTAAGGGTCAAACTGGGAATAGAACCTACATCTCCCAGCTGCCTTATCCAGTGGACCACAATGCCTCCCCTGTAACAGCTGAAAAGTGAGAAGCGGTTTGGGGTATCTAACTTAAGACACCTTAAGGAGGCCTGATTTTCAGAAAGGGCTGAGCACCCACACTCTGAAAATCAAGTCTCATTGGATGTCACAAGTTGGGCACCCAAAAATCACTAGACACTTTTTAAAATCTTGACATGCAACTTTACAGCTGGAATCAATATTGCACAGTAGTAAATTTCATCCTGGATGATAATCACTAACCTCTGCCTAAACAAACCATCGAATGAGTCACTAATCAATCTATCTTGAATCAGTAATGAGCCACTAATGAATCTGTCAATTCACTGCCAACATTCCTCTGGCAGAAATCAGGGATGGAGAGCAATGAATTAAGGCAATTTGGTGCCCTAGGAACATCCCACATAATTCTGCTATGCCCCAACTCTACTGTCACATTATGACATAGAGACCCATTGGTGCCAATGGGCAAAGGGTCCACTGTTCTTTACAAGCAGTTCAGACCTGACATTCAACCAAATACAACACTTTCATGGCATTTGTCCATGAAGGGTAGCATGTGTGGTCTCTCTGAAAGCTTGTAACTTAGCAATACACACATCTCACAGTGATTATGTAAATAAGTAGTATTTAAGGAATAATGTAACTATATTGAAAACTTTGCCCTTATGGTCTTGGAGTAAAATTTAGTGACCAGGGAATCATACGTCTCGGTGATGGCCCATTCAGGCAGGAGGGAGTTGTCACCCTCCCTGGTCAGCTGGTGGCATAATGCAAGATTTGATTGTCTAGGCTTGCCCCCTTCCAGAACAGGCAATGGAAAACCAACAAAAACAAAGGCAAACAATCAAAACCACTTGGAGGTAAAAAGGAAAAGACAGGAGGTAAAAAGGAAAAGACCTTGTTGAGTGGGCATGTTTCATGAAAGATTGGATCCCGGTTCTTTTGAAGCCAGCCAGCTCTGAAACAGACTGAACGTTTGGGGAGAAACCTCTTTTATCAGCTAGGAAAGGTAACTTAAATGTAGACCCTACTTTGCATTTTATGATTTTGTTTTGTATTGGAACTAGGGCTGTGAAACTATTTAAAAAGTTAATCATGATTTATCACTTTTAATTGCACTTTTAAACAATAGAATACCATTTGTTTAAATATTTTTGGATGTTTTCTACATTTTCAAATATATTGATTTCAGTTACAACACAGAATACAAAGTGTACAGTGCTCACTATCTTTTTTATAGTGCAAATATTTGTAATAAAAATATAAACAAAAGAAATAGTATCTTTCTATGCACTCCAGTACTTGTATGAGGTGAAATCTCTTTATCATGAAAGTGCAACTTACAAACACAGAATTTTTTTTAACATAACTGCACTCAAAAACAAAACAATTGAAAACTTTAGAGCTTACAGTCCACTCAGGCCTGCTTCTTGTTCAGCCAATCGCTAAGACAAACAAGTTTGTGTACATTTACGGGAGATAATGCTGCCTGCTTCTTATTTGCAATGTCACTTGAAAGTGAGAACAAGTGTTTGCATGGCACTATTGTAGGCAGTGTTGCAAGGTATTTATGTTCCAGATATGCCAAACATTCATATACCCCTTCATGTTTTGGCCACCATTCCAGAGCACATGCTTCCATGATGATGACTAGTTCTGCTCGATAACGATCCAAAGCAGTGTAGATGGACTCACATTCATTTTCATCATCTGAGTCAGATGCCACCCACAGAAGGTTGATTTTCTTTTTTGGTGGCTCGGGTTCTGTAGTTTCTTCATTGGAGTGTTGCTTTTTTAAGACTTCTGAAAGCATGCTGCACATCTTGTCCCTCTCAGATTTTGGAAGGCATTTCAGATTCTTAAACCCAAGTGCTGTAGCTATTTTTAGAAATCTCATATTAGTACTGTAATGAAGGGAGACTCACTGGTGAGGCGCCTCCTGCTGGTCATCTTGGGAATTAGCTCTCCAGCATACAGAGTGCCTCCTCCTGGCCAGTGTCTCACCTGCTGCTGGCCTCGTGTCCCTCCAGGACCCCAGTGCCCTTTACCTCAGGGTTCTGCCCCAGCAGTACCCCCTTACTCTGGGTTCCCCCTCCCAGGAGAACCCCAACCCTCTATCCCCACCTTGCCTCAGTGGCTACTGCCAGTCATCATCTAGCCCCTGCTCACTGGGGCAGACTGCAGTCTGTAATGGCCACGCACCACTGGCAAGGGGTTAGGACCTGCTGACTTTGCCTATCCCCAGGTTGCCCCTCTGCAGCCCAGGTATCTTTTTGGGCCTTTAACAAGGCCTGCAGCCAGGAGGTTTACTAGGCTGGAGCTCCCCAGCTCCCTTTGCTCTTCCCCAGCACTGCTCCATCCACGGTACCTTTCTCTCCCCGGCAGCCAGGTCCTTCTCTCTCCAGAGCTAGAAAGAGACTCCCCCAGCTCCTGTCCCACAGCCCTTTTCTCAGGGTGGGCTGGCCCCTGATTGGGCTGGCCCCACCTGGGGCTGCTTTCCCAATCAGCCTAGCTCTTCTCAGCTACATCCCTCTCCAGGGCTGCTTTTAACCCCTCTATTCCAGGAATGGGGCAGCTGTCCCACTACAGGTACCTTCTTTGCGTTTTGTCAAATCTGCAGTGAAAGTGTTCTTGGTCAAACAACATGTGCTGAGTTGTCATCCAAGACTGCCATAGCACAAAATACATGGCAAAATATGGGTAAAACCACAGAGCAGGAGACATACAATTCTCCCGTAAGGAGTTCAGTCACAAATTTAATTAACACATTTTTTTTAAACGAACATCATCAGCATGGAAGCATGACCTCTGGAATGGTGGCTAAAGCATGAAGGGGTAGGAATAGGGGTGAAGCAAGTCTGCTGCCAGGAGTAATCAGCAGCTAGCTTCCTCCCTGCCTTGATGGTACTACTGCAGTCCCCTCCAGCTGGATTGCTTCTTCAACCTTGGAGGTCTTCACATGCATATTTTCAATGAATTCCTCATGTGCATAGATGCTCCTCAGCCTATTTATCTCCTCTTAGAGCTCTCCCACCTGATTCCCAGGAGATCCTACCAGCAGACAACTCTCACACTGGATGGTCTCCCCAGTCTGACTTTCTATGACCATTGAGAGTAGGTAAGTCTACTGGTATGTTTTATATATTTTCTTTTTATGAAATGGGAAAAAATCCTTCAGTGAAGGGAAACTCCACAAATCAGCCAAATGCAAACTCCTTGGTTGTCTCAAGACTTGCAGTCTCCAGCATTTTACTTGCAGAGGATTCACTGTTTGCAGATCTGTAAGACTTTGTCTACACTGGCACTTTTGTCGATTAGGGGTATGAAAAAAACCCCACTGCTCCTAACCAGCATAAATTTCACCGACAAAAAATGCCAGTGTGGACAACGTTATGTCAGCAGGAGATGCTCTTCCACTGACATAGGTACAGGCGCTTGTTGGGGGTGGTTTAATTATGCTGGCAGGAGAGCTGTCTCACCGGCATAAGTGACTACACGGGAGACTTTACAGCGGCGTAGTTGCAGTGGTACAACTGTGCCACTGTAAGGTCCGTAGTGTAGTCACAACCTGAGTCTGAATTTTTGTGTGTGCGCTCATTTAATGGTTGATGTGGGAGGAGGAGTGATGGTGCGGGGGCGTTAGGTGTATTTAGTGCTTAGAAAGGATTCTGGATCTATATACCCTACAGACCAAAGTCAGGTAAACTACTTACCTCTGAACTAATGAATGGCAGCACAACATTCCCCAAGTCGCTCTGCCAGCATGTATCTCCCTTGACCTGAGCAGACCGCCTCTAGAGAGGAGGAAGGTAGCTGCAAGCTCATTCTGACTTGACCTCTCTAAAGGTCTTGGCACTAACTGACCCAATTGTACCCATTATGTTCAACAACCTGCTGGAAACTGGACTAAGACTACAAATTCATTTCACATAGCCTGAAGAGCAACGAGTATTTGGTAACCACAGATGGTGGCTGGACATAAGGTGGTAACTTAACAGCTGAAAGGCACTGCATCCCACTTCCAGCCTCCTGAACCACAAGTCTCCCTTCTATTAGCTGCTTTAAACCCTGTGTGGTGCATCACTTCAATTTGAGGTTACAATTTCACTTTGTGTCCCCTGCAAGTGATCCCCTAATTTAAATTCAAACAACAAAAGTCAATTCAGAGATAATGGAGTGGAGATGGGCTTAGTTTTGAAGAAAATTACCCTGCATTCTAAATCCAATGTCACAGTGTTGTGGAAAACGAGTTACACCATCTGTTTGGTTCAAACAGTCTGAGGTCCTTTTGAGTACAAGCATGCAGGGAGGAGGAGACAGAGATGGCCACACACAGGTGCCACCCTGGTCTCTCTCTGTCCTGCCCCTATAATACCAGTCTTATATAGTTTTTTACATTCAAGTCAAATGATACATTTCCTTAATTTTTTTTTATCACTCAGGCATTGTTAATAAAGCCTTATAAGGAGCCAAAGTAAACAGTTTCATAATTACAGGTCTCAGAGTAGCAGCCGTGTTAGTTAGTCTCTAAGGTGCCACAAGTACTCAGTTTCATAATTAGCACTGTGCTGACGCACTTCATTATTATCAAAATCTGCGGTTTGCTTGTGGCAGCATTTTGTCTTGGGGCTTTTGCAGGTTTGAGGGGGGAGGGGTTTGCATACAATGGACAACTAGGGACTTGAGCTAGGCAAGAGGTTGGCCTAGTTCGTTATCTGGGTCAAAATACCACGGCCCAGCATATGCAAATGCTCTTAGCTTAAGCTAAGTCTCACAGGATGCAGGCCTGTAGGCCTCTTGCGTTACCGCTCTTGCCTATGCTGCATACCATGCGTAGATCTTGTCACAGAGTGGGATGGGGTCAGGTTCAACAGCAAGGTTAATAGGAATTTCCCCACAACATTAAAAGAGGACATAACCAAAGATGACTATATCACACTATAACAGAGGCTTTTGATTAGAGATGAGTGAATAAAGCACAATGAATAATTTAGCTGATGGAGTTAAGTCTCTTTTTTACTACCTGGGGATATCCCAAGAGCAGATCACAATTTCCTCAAATGTACTGATCATCTCAAATTATTTCACAAAAGCTTTTCATGGATTTTTTTTTCTTATCTCAACAGCTTCATTCCAAACATTTTTGCCCAAATATCCAGTATTTGAGATATGTTGGCTGCTTGCGATTGGGCAGAAGTCACATCAAATTGTTTCTGTTCCCCAAATTGCTGAGAGTTCCAGTGTGAAACCGCATGCATGCAAATTAAAAATGTTAGTTTCCATTGAAATTCAGTCTCCATGAATGCCAGTAAAACTCAGTTGCAGGAGTCTTGGCAGAATGCAAGAACATGAAAGGGGAGCAAGCAGGACAGATATGACTTCCCTACAAAAATTCAAGAGAGTATTTTTAGAAATTCTGTTTGCAGTATTTGCTAAGCTCTACATTTAAAATGCTTTCTTGAATAGAGATATGTTTTAGTGATTTTTGCATACAAGACACCTAAAATATATCTAGTACTGAGTGGCAATAATTATAATCCATTAGCTGAAAAGGAGTATTTAGGAACCCAGAAGAGACGGTTAATAGCCATGACATAGTTATCAATTAATAGAAGGTTCCATGTTGTATATTCAGCTCTGTAGAAAGACTGCTCATTTAGACTACAGTATCTGTGGAACACTTGTCCCAGTTTGGGTTATAGTTGTCACTCATGGATAGAGTCAGCTGGTTTATAGCTCTACCCTGGCTCTGCGAAATGAGCAGTGATCCAGTCTAATTCTCAAAGCTTAGTTTGTTTACCAAGCTGTACTTCTGATGGATTCTTATTCTTATCGTTACGAGACCGCTTTCATCCTAGTAAGTAGGTATTTAATGCAGAAGATTCAGCAGAACATACTGGTTCCAATGACCTGACAGGACTAGCTTCAGAAGGGGGTGACAAAGAATGAGCTGAGTGGAGGACAGAGAGCAGGAGTAAGGAAGCCTTTTGAGATGGTGGGACTGGGCAGGGAAAGGGGAAGATAACTATAAGCAGTCATTCTGTAGAGACTAAACACTTCTGACTCTGGAGCTGCAGCATTCCCCCTCTCCCCATGAGAATCAATTTTTCTTCTCTCTCCCCTGTGGTCTGGGGTCCAGAGGCTTTCCCCAAGGCCTGCTTGGTTCCCAGTTTTTACTCTCTCCTGTGGCAGGAGAAAAGGGAGCTAGGGTTTCCCCGTATCTTTAGGGAGGGGGGGAAAGCCAGTAGTAACCCTGTCTCATCCACATTCATCTATACTTCATGTGATCCCCGCTCTTGGTGAGACTGGGGCTGCACCATGCAGTCACTGTGGAATTAGGCTCCTGGGTAGAGCTTTTAGCTGTCCAGGCCTAATTGCCTCTGCTGGGCTCCATACGTTGCATCCTCTGGCAGCCACTCCATGCAGCTCTTCTGCTGAGCTGCATCACATTCTTATGGCCAGAGGCCACATTATCAGTGCAACAGAAGTAGTGGAGACAGCTAGATGACATCTATGAGTGGCAGTCACTCAGTGCTGACTGGGAGCTGAGTTTTGGTTGGGCAGTTGCACATAAGACTTAGAGGGAACGCTGCTTTTGATTTGGTTGTTTATATAGCAATAGAGCTGCACAAGTCTCATTATAGTAAGTTAAAACATTAAACAAAAACATCAAGGCAAACTAGCTGTCCTGAAATAACTATTGAAGGGCTTAACCCCTTAGTTGCCGCTTCCTTCCCGGGGTGAAAGTGAGCCGGTAGGGGCCGGTACTGTGTACCGGGAAGAACCTGCACCGGCCCATACCCAGCACACATTAAAGCGTTGCCGCGGCAGCGCTTTCATGTCCCTGCTCCTTTTGCCTCCCCTGTCGGCGGCCCTGCTGGTAGGGTCCGTACCGGCCGAGCCACAGACGGGGGGGGGCAGCAACGTTAAAGCGCTGCCGCGGCAAAGGACCGTCCTTAAAGCACTGCCGCGGCAGCGCTTTAACTTCCCTGCCCCTTCCCCCAGCAGGGCCGCCAACAGGGGAGGCAAAAGGGGCAGGGACATGAAAGCGCTGCCGCGGCAGCGCTTTAAAGATGATCTTTTGCCGCCGGGGCGCTTTGATGTTGCTGCCCGCCCCCGTGGCCCGGCCGGTACAGACCCTACCAGCAGGGCCGCCGACAGGGGAGGCAAAGGACCCTGCAGTGCTTTAATGTTCCTGTCCCTTTTGGCCCCCCGGCTGCCAACGGACGGGCGGGGTGGGGCAAAGGGAGCAGCTGCCCTGGGGCCGGTGATTTAAAAGGGCCTGGGGCCCTATGGCAGCAGCACGTCCGGAGCCCCGGGCCCTTTAAATCAACACAAGCGCCTGGGCGGCACGGGCCAGCCCGACTGGAAGGGCTGGCTGGGGGATGCTGACCCCCAGCCCCACCCCTTCCACCCAAGGCCCCGCCCCTTCCGGGGGCCAGAGCCACCCCGCCCCGTACTGGTCAGTGGCCTCAGTTACTTTCACTTCTGTTCTGCCATTCTGAATTTGAATTTTATTCCAGGATCATGAAGATAAAAGTGAAAACGTGTTCATATTAGAATGGGGCAAAGAAAAAAAAGGAATTTTAAATTTAAGTTAGAGTAAAGCCAAGATGTCTAGTTTCTCTTCCCCTCTCTGAGCCAAAGCACAAGCCAAGCCATCTTGGAGCTGGCTGTGCTACCTACTAAGTTAAAAATACATGAAGTAATTTTCCTAGAGGTCACAGTGACCCCATCGTCTTAGCACAAAATTTTCACTTAAGCTGGTATTTCTGGCTCATCCTCATTTGTAACTAGGGAGCTGGGCATTATGCTGGATTCAGGCAGGATCTGTCTTTGGCTTGCTGACCTGCACTCTGATTTAGCTTCAGGAAAAGTGCATTTGGGATGGAAAAAACTGCTGTTGATCCTTAAATTGAAGGCACTGCTAACTGAAGACTATGCACGGGTTTGAAGAAGACTGCATGATTTTAACATACTGAACTAAATTTTGCTCTCATTTCCACCAGTTTTAGTCTGGAATAAGTTTGCTGAAGTGAATGAAAGATTTACACCAGCACGTAGGAACACAGCGTTTGGGCCAATTAATGGAAGTGTTCGTTGGGATTTTCAAGTGAGCCTAAGGAAATTTCATTTTCAGTGGGAGTTGGGCACCTAACTCTTTTGCTCCTTCAAAAATCCCAGCTGTTTTTCCCAACTATTGAGGTACACGTGGTGGGAGTGGCTACAAAATGTAAAGTCTTGCAACTTGTCTCAAAGAGAGATTTTCTCCTAAGAGATCCTTTGTGAATTAAGTGCAGTACTGTTTAACTCTAGCAATTCTGCTATGGATCTTCTTATTCTCCAATGCTTAGCCAGCCGGCCGTAGCGATCGTTCACCATTTGGTCTGTTCCTGCGCAACCGCAAAGGCTTGATGGCCTAAGAGTCCAATATCGGCACAGACTTGATGAACCCATGGAATAGGGGGTCTGCCTCTGCGCCGCCTCCATACGTCAGTTGGTGGAATTTTATCCTGAATGTTACAAGCCACCTGGAGAACGGTGTTCGCTAGAACGTTTTGTGGCATCCTTGCAACATGTCTGAAAAGTGTAAGGTGCCTCCTGTGGACAATGGCCCCAGTAGTCTGTAGACCCAAGAGACCATAAACATCTGCATTACGGATGAAGTCATTCCACTTTATGCCCAATATACGACATTGATATTTTGTGTGGAAAGTTTCCAGCTTTGTCCAGTCTGAGCGGCATAGTGTCCATGTTTCGCAGCCATACAACAGTATGGGAAGGATACAGCTAGAATAAATCCTGAACTTGGTTGTCAGACTAAGATGATGTTGATTCTGTATCCATTGAAATCGGTCCATGGCAGATGCTGCGATGCCAATCCAATGGAGAACCTCTGTGTGAGAACTGGAGGAGCTGGTAAGTATAGAACCCAGATAGCAAAAGCTGGAAACTGATTCCGGTGGTTTTGTTGTTCCAAGAGATTGGAGTCGCAGGTGGACCTGGTCCTAGATTTTGCAGCTTTGTCTTTGACCATGAAACATGGAGACCAATTTTAGCTGACTCCTCCTCCATATGCTGGAGTGCCTCACGAAACCTATCGGGGCTCTGTACCAGAAGAACAACATCATCAGTGTAGTCAAGTCTGTGAGCGAGAGATCACCAGTCTCAATGCCTATGGACCTGATGGAATGCTGCATTATGAAATCCATTGCCTGACAAAAAGAGTGCAGGGGCCAGAACGCAACCCTGCCTGACACCAGATACTGATTTAAAGGGCACTGACATCTGGTTCCCCAGACAAACACGGGCAGTGGTTCCATTATGCAGCTCTCTAATCAAGTCCAGCAGAGCGATAGGGACACCTATGCCCTTTAAGGCCTTCCATAATGTGACACGGTCTACGGAATCAAATTCAGCCTTAAGATCAACATACACTATGTGCAGGGGCTTCCTGAACCCGTGGTGTATCTCCAACAACAAGCAAAGGGCCAAAATGGCATCTAACGCGGACCTGTTCCTCGTAAAGCCTGACTGTTGGGGACGACACTTCCGATGTAGCAAAGGCTCCAGGTGTGCCAGCAAAACATGCACAAACATCTTCCCTGGAATGGAGAGCAAGATGATCAGCCTTTAGCTCTTACATTCACTGCACTGTCCCTTGCCCTTATAGAGTGAGATCACAATACCGTCCTTCCAGGGTGGGATGATTTAAAGAAATATTCAGTGTAGGATGGGGGTGGATCCCCTAGTATTTCAGAATGTTTTCTGACACTGGGTCCTGATCCCACACTTGTGGAAATAGGGCCTGCTTCACCCTTGTGGGATGGGAAGTTGCTCATGCACACAGTGTAGAGATTGCAGGCCTGGCTTTCTACTGTCCTGCATCTTGTTCTGCCATTTACATCAGTGTAAATGACTAAAATGATACTAAAGCAGATTTGCATCTGCTTTGCACCAGGGTAAGTGGTCACGCATTGCAGGGCAATGGAAAATTAGGTCCAGTGACTACTCTGTACCCAAGGTGTGTGGGGGGAGATGGAGGGGGAAGAAGCTAGGATCAAGCTGCCCCTTGCTACCTCCACTCCACACCCCTTTCTCCTGATTGTGTATTGAGCACAAGATTAGCTTGTCCAGGGGCAGGGAATGACTGAGTGCACCATGTGTTGGCTAAGGTGTGCACAGCTTTTCTTTATCACATATACTGCCTCAAAAGGGTGGAGGAACCACACCTTTAGAGAATATTTTAATCCTTTAAAACACATTAAGTATTATGCAGTGTTTCCTTAAACTTACCTATTGTGATATTTTAAAACTCATTTCAAATAACTTCTTAGAAGTTTGAAACCAAAAAAATATGTCTCCTCTTGTGTATACACAGGGTTCTGATTGTAGGGCTGGACTCAGGAGTGCTAAGCCACGAGTATAGCTTTTCTCTCTCCAACTTAAAAACATGAAAACAGTGGGGTTTGGTAACAAGTATCAGAGAAAAAGTAGGTCAGTTCATGGTCTTATCAGACATGATGTCATCTCTTTAAAGGAACAAACAAATATGGTTTAATTGGGCTTGTAAAGGATTCCATAATGGAGAGCTCCCTGTGATCTCAGTTTAATAAGGGGACAATCTAATACTAAATTAAATTTAAACAGGTTCAAAAATGGAGAGCAGCATGAACTGACATTGAGAGGGAAAAAAGATGCACTGATCACGCTGGTTCACAGATCCTCATAAGAGGGAGCCCTGTGTTTCTGGTCTTGCTCTGCATTGGAGGGAGGAAGCCATAAATGCTGAGACAGTAGAAAGTCAGGAGCCATCTTTTAGGCAGAGCCTGAATGCAAGGGTTTCATGAGGGAAGAGAAGCTGTGGAACACACAGCTAGCCCCTATGTATGCGTGGAGTCTGAGACAAAGGAGACTGAAAGTAGGGTAGGTTCATGTAACCTGGTAAAAACTAAGCTCCTGTTTTTCTGTTGTAGTTGGGTGTCACCAGCCTCCTTTGTTCATCACTCATGGAGGCACAGATGGCCAGAGCCTCAGCAAATTGGTATAAGCACACCACCTTACAGCAGCTGAGGATCTACCCCAATGGGATAAATCTAACATCCCTAGACATCAGTGAAAATGTTTCCACGGACATCAATGGGTGATAGATTGTGCCTGAAGAGCATCCACAGAATCACCGAAATGTAGGGCTGGAAGGGAGCCCGAGAAGGAGGTGGCTGCTTCCTCTGAAGTGAATTAAAAGAAATTGTTCAGAAAGGAAAACCTATTTTTGTAAAAAAATGTCCAGTGTGTCTGTTCTGAAGCATTCAAAGCAGACCTGTTATGTCTTTTGAAATTTGTGCATTTTATTTATCAAAATAGGTATTGAAATTATTAATTTACCAAGACCCTGTTTTTTGTTAAATGAAAAATTGCATTCATATTTTCACGAAGAAAATCTTAAGGCCTGAACTTTTTCACAAAAAAATGAAGACATTTCTACAACATTGACAATTTTTCACTAAAAAAAATTGTCTGAAAGAAAAAAGGTGATTTTTTTTGACCAGGTCTGTTTCAGACCGAAGCATGTTGCCCAGCTCTATTAATTGTTGTGCGCTGCAGAGTTTGAAAGGCCGAAAAAGAAACTGCAGCTGTGAGCAGAGTCAAACCATCTAGACAAGAACTTAGTGTTCTTGCCTTGTTGTGTTTCTTTCCTCCACATACATGGGTGGACTTAAATGGGTTGCATGACCTCCTTCTGTCAGAAGCTATAACTCAGTATAGGCTACTAACACTCCTGGCTATATCATCTGCCAAATCCAACATTAAGAAAAAAATTAGAAGTCACCCATGGCCCTTTCATCTCTTGGAGCCGCTGACTGCCTCAAGCGTCTCAGAAATTGTGGTTAAATAACTGTTCACATACCTTCTTACTTATCGAGTGGCTTACAGATAACATAATAGCCTCTCGCTGATTCATGCCAGTGGCCTGTGAACAGGAACACAGATGTCAGGAACCTGTGCCTGCAGGTGGCAGCGTACAATGCTTGCAAGGTTGGTGGCCAGGAATGGATAAATGGGGGGACACCTGTATCGAAGTCCAGAGGTTTCCCGCAGCCTGATTTTACTCCTGCTTCGTACTCTTTTCCCATCTGCACTATGAGCCCAATACAGCTTCTACTCAAACCCTTTTCAAAACCACCAAGGCCAAAGGGTCTGCAAGAGACATAAGGGAAGAATATGGTCCCATTGCTATAATCCTTCTGGTCAAGGAGGAATGGAAAGGACTTTCTTAGCCAGGTGGAGGCAGTAGCTCTTAAATGGCACAGATCACTTTGTCCCCGCTCAGGGCTTAGTGCATGGCTAACTTCAGCATCTTCAGTCCAAAGTAGATTGTGTCTGTGCTGTGCCATTAGCAGGGGTCATTAGGCAGAGGAAAGATTTGTGCTGTACATTCAAAAGCTTCAGAAGTTTGAATCTATGACTTTCTAGAGAGTCATAGAGTAGGAATGGCTTTCTGTTGGTCTGCAACTTTAGATATAGTATTGCACATAACGTATCAGTCAGTATTGATACTGCACAATTGCTGTAACAGTTCAGTAAAAGTATACAGTTGATTTCAATACACAAAACTTGATAGAGCTTTTCTTGCTCTCCAGATTAACTCCTTGCATCCTGCACTGGAGGTGCTTCCTCTTCTAACCAATCCTGACTCTATAATAATTTTCAAAGCTCCTTAAGCTTCAAAAATTAATGGCAGTTTTACTACGCTAACAACATAGTAATACAAGTGTAAAGGACTTTGAATACCTGAAGTTACTTCAGAAGGGGACACTAACTCCTACCAATCCTCTGGTACGAAGTGTCTCTCTCTAGGACAGTGGCTCAGGAGAAGCTGGCAGTACTAAGAAACCAAAGGTGGGAATAGGCATGGTGGAAAAGGACACTATTTGCTGTTAGTTTAAGAATTCCAGCATGTGTCCTCAGTCTAATTAAACCTTGGTTTGTGACGTTCAGTGACCAGATTCCTTCATTTAATAGGTTTCAGAGTAGCAGCCGTGTTAGTCTGTATTCGCAAAAAGAAAAGGAGGACTTGTGGCACCTTAGAGACTAACACATTTATTTGAGCATGAGCTTTCGTGAGCTACATCCGATGAAGTGAGCTGTAGCTCACGAAAGCTTATGCTCAGATAAATTGGTTAGTCTCTAAGGTGCCACAAGTACTCCTTTTCTTTTTGCTTCATTTAATAGTTAAATAGCACTTTATACCTTCAAAGGTCTGTAGAAATATTACCTAATTAATCTGCACAACATCCCTATGAGGTAGGTGGGTGTTATCCCTATCTCACAGATGGCAGAGAGTGTAGTGACTTCCCTACATACAGTGGTGAGTTGGAGCCAGTTCCCACCGGTTCGCTAGAACCAGTTGTTAAATTTAGAAGCCCTTTTAGAACCGGTTGTTCCGCGAGGGACAACCGGTTCTAAAAGGGCTTCTAAATTTAACCGGTCAAAAGTGGCGCCTTAGGAGCTGACTCCATGGGTGCTCCAGGGCTGGAGCATCCAAGGGGAAAATTTGGTGTGTGCAGAGCACCCACCGGCAGCTCCCCGCCCCACCCCCGGCCCCAGCTTGCCTCCGCTCCGCCTCCGCCTCCTCCCCTGAACGTGCCGCCCTGCTCTGCTTCTCTGCCCCCCAACCCCAAGCTTCCCGTGAATCAGCTGTTCACGCGGGAAGCTGGGGCAGGCTGAGAAGCAGGCCACAGCTTCCCGCTCAGGCCCAGGGAGGTGGAGGTGAGCTGGGGCAAGGATGGGGGGGTCGCGAGGAGGGCTGCCCACGCCGCAGCAGATAACCTTGGGGGGGGCATAGGGGAACTGCTCCCTGCCCCAGCTCACCTCCGCCACCCTGGGCCTGAGCAGGAAGCGGCCGCCTGCTTCTCAGCCCTCCCCGGCTTCCCGCCGAACAGCTGATTCGCGGGAAGCTGGGGGGCAGAGAAGCAGAGCGGGGCGGTGCGTTCAGGGGAGGAGGAGGAGCAGAGGTGAGGTGATGTGAGCTGGGGCCGGCGCAGGGCAGGAAGCTGCCGGTGGGTGCTCTGCACCCACCAAATTTTCCCCGTGGGTGCTCCAGCCCCGGAGCACCCAGGGAGTTGGCACCTAAGTCGCCACTTTTGATGTGATCAGTGGGGGATCGGCCACTCCCCCTGTTCACCCCCAGCTATGCTCCCCTGCCCCTAGGAGCCAGAGGGACCGGCCAGATGCTTCCTGGGAGCTGCCCCAGGTAAGCACCTCCGGGACTCCCCACCTCGCCCCCTGGCGGGTGCCTCTGGCTCTTAGGGGTGGGCACCCACTACAGTGGCCCATGAGACCTTCCTGCTCAGTTCTGGGGGCGGACAGGGGAGGAGGGTGGATGGGGAAGGGGTCCTGGGGGGGGGGTGCATCAAGGAACGTGGGGGGGGTTGGATGGGGCAGGAGTCCCAGGGGGGTGGAGGTGGGCAACGACCCCCTCGTGGGGTGAGGTGGGAACCCGTTGTTAAGATTTTGGCAGCTCATCACTGCCTACATACAACTAGTTAGAAGCGTAGCTGGGATTAAAATTCGGGTCCAGAGCTAGGCAAATAGCGGATTTTTCATTTTGTTGGAGATTTTGAAAAAAATGCTTCATTCGATTGATCATTTTGAAAGGTTTTTGAATTTTTTAGAAAATAAAATTAAAGGAAATTTTGAAACAAACAAAAAAAATCAGAACATTTCATTTTGAAAATGTCAAAACAGAACATTTTGACTGGGGAGAGGGGAGGGAGAGGTTTCAAAATAAACCAGCAAAAATGACACATTTGTGAAACATTTTGGTGTTGCTGAATCTGTATTTTTCACTGAAAAGAGTTTCAGTCAAAAAATTTCACCCAGCTGTACTTTGGACTGCCTGACTCCTAGATAAGGAGTACTTGTGGCACCTTAGAGACTAACACATTTATTTGAGCATAAGCTTTCGTGAGCTACGGTTCACTTCATCGGATGCAAGTGAGCTGTAGCTCACGAAAGCTTATGCTCAAATAAATGTGTTAGTCTCTAAGGTGCCACAAGTACTCCTTTTCTTTTTGCGGATACAGACTAACACGGCTGCTACTCTGAAACCTGACTCCTAGATGAGTTCTTATTCCTCCAGATAATCATTTAGCTTTGATACTAGTGATCAAAAGAGGCTTCTCAGATGCCAATCCTCTATGTCTGCTGTCAGACCCCATTCCCACCTGCTCAAGACTCCCTTGCTTTTCCCTTTCCAGCTTATCTCCATTACTCTTCCCGTCAGAGTACCGGAGTCCTCCTCTGCTCTTCCCCACCTCAGGGCCTTACGCCTCTTACATTACAAATATCTGCTCCGTGCTTCCACTTCCATTCACCCCGCTCGCGGAGATTGGATTGAAAGTTTGATCTCTGTTCACAGTCCTCCGCCAACCCCCAGATGCGAAGTCACGTCTAATGCAACTCAGACTTTAAAAAAAGGCATATTTGGTTTCAGTGGATCCTTTTGAAGCCACACTCCTTGTGCACATTTGAAAGTTGATGAAGCATTCCTCCTGTCCCTAGTGTAGTGGATAAAATAAAAGACGACAGCTAAGCAACATTTTAAATAAGTTCCAGAAACAAGCAAAGGACATGGTGCACATTACTCCTTGGCAGAAAATACGGTGTAGGGGCTAAGGTGCAGCACTGGCACTCAGGAGACCTATAGGCAGAGTTCTACCTCCTGCTTTGCTACTGATTTGTGTCACTTTGGGTAAGTTACTTCACCGGTCTATGCCTGACATTGGGATAATACCTCATAGGGGTGTTATAATGCCTAATAAACAATTGTAAAAGTGCTTCACTATCCCTGGCTGAAGATGCCAAAGGAAGATTAAGCGTGGTTATTATTCTATGCACAATCAGACGTTTTACAAAAAAAGTGATAAATAATGTAAACATAAGACTGGCTATAATTAAGCTCCCCGTTAACTATTGTACATGGAGGAAGAGGTGTCAGAGTTACCTTTTAAAAAGTAGTTGGATTGGTCATGTTAGCCATTGCTGAAAATTCAGACTATGAATGGAATTTAAAAAGAAAACAATTGTTATGGCACATTGTGGAGAACATACAGCTACAAGTGCATGGGATAGATAATTTCAGGTGTATCTGTCCTTTGGGACTGCCAGGTATCTATCTTCTCCTGCTACCCTGGAAATTTAGCAAGCTCCCAATATTCCCTGCAAGAATATATGTGTCTTGTTTTCATCAGGACTCAGAGTCAGGTGAGCAATAAAAATAATTATTTGGAGTGTTTTTGTACCTGTGTTTTTATAGGAATTCACAGACACCTGAAAAGGATATTTGCAAAGTGAACTATGATCCTTGACCTATAGTACACACAATAAATCTGCCACCTTAACCATTGCCAGCTCTTTGGAATGAATAGCTGTATTATAAAGGCACATGTGTACAGCTACAGGGCTGTATATCTTATTGGACCTCATTCTCAAATCAACATTTTTAACACCTATACACAATTATCTGTACATAAAATCTTTTGATGATTTGACTCTCCCTCTCCTCTTTAAGCTTTATGATTCTGGGTTTGACATGCTACTGAAAGCAGCGAACATCCCATATCAATCTGACCGATTGCTTCAGCAATACATTCCTCAATAGATACTGGGTACAACCCACCACAGAGAATGAGATCTTTTTTCAGCTTCTCAGTGTTAATGAATAAGCTGTAGTCAATATTTAAGAAACAGAAAGTTAATAAATCATTAGAACCAAAGAATGAAAATGTTGGTGAAAGCAATTTAGTCAAATTTAGGTGCGTTATGATCAATTCCTTAATTCATATTTCGGCACCTGAATAGACTTCACTGACGTTGGTTTAGCAACTCTGAAAACCAAGACACTTGTATTACAGTATCTAATTATGAATATAGGAGCATAACTTCAGGCAGCAAGTGTGAAAGCGTTGGCCTCTAAAGGAAACTGGCATTTCACAGAGAACAAGTCAGATTACAGACGGTATCTATCGACTTGCTGTGGAAGTGTTAGGTCTAGAATTTTAGGTAAATACATTCATTTTTAAAAATCCATGTAATTTATTAGGTAAAATCAGCAATACAAGTAAATATAAACCCATGATTCCTTTTGCTAAATTGAGCTCCTCTTAATTAACTTTAATTTCCTAACCTTGGCTGTACTCCCTTACAGATAATACATAAAGATACACACATACTTCTTGGGTGCAATTGTGCGAGATGCTGAAGTTCTCTCAGCTTCAAGGTGCTTTAATACCATGAAGAGCAATGCAGTATAAATAGATGGTTCTCGGCACCTTGTAGGACTGGGTCTTTCATACTTTTAGGGCTGTGTTTGAATATTTGTCTTTTGTGCATTAAGGGCCATATTCTCATATTACCGCTAAAAGCACTAGCTACCTGCATAAATGCTTGTAAGGAAAAACAATGTATCGCTAGAGAAGCTGTCCTGCAATTTGTTCAGCAGAGGGCACCACAAGAGAAAGAGAATTAAAAATCAATATGCTATTCTTCAACTTGTTTCTTTCCCCTTTTCCCTGTGCTCAGATCTCATTGCTCTTTGATCACCAGAGCTAGTCAAAAACAGGAGTTTCCATTCTGCAGGAAAATTCTGACATTTTGAATTTTTTTTTTCATTCTTAATTGGAATGAAAAAGCCAAAGTTTCTATGAAACAAATTTTCAGGAAAAACCTTAATTCAGAACTATTGAAATATTTCGTTTAGATAGTGGTGAAATGTTTCATTTTGACTTTTATAGCATATTAAAAATATTTTTAATATTATAAAAAAGTTAACACATTTCATTTTGACACTATTGAAACAAAACAACTGACACTATTAAAAGGAAATGTTCCTTTTCCTGTGAAAAAAATGTAGTTGAAATCAACACATTCCCACACAGCCTTTCGATCTTGACAAAACTGCGTTAGTTGATGGAAAACTGCGGTCAAACTTTTGTCTGCTCTGAAGCTCATGACTGTAGTCCCAGCCCACTTCCTGCCAGCTGACTGTGTGGAGTAAGAGGTAAAAAAACGTGTGTGCAGTTCCGAGCTGCACTCTTCATGAAGTACAGCCCAGGGGCTGCAAAAGGTGGTTTTATGCTACCTCTGGGATTCTGGAGCAGCAGACAGCTTGTTTGATCTCCAAAATAAACTAAATAAAAACTACTTTATGCCCTGACAGCAAATATCCAAGCCATAATCTCTTCCTGCCTCAACATGTCCTATCCCCCACCAAGCAAGTCCTTACTCCAGGGACTACAAAGAGAGCAGTGTAGGGACGTCATGTTGGGCCTACTCCACCCAGAGCCTCCTGTACCAGGGGAATTCTTGATTGCAGGGACCTAGTGCTCTGAGCCGTTTAGATTGCAGAAGTGTATAAAGGCGCCATAACGCAGCCCAGAATTTTGTTTTTGTAAACGTTACCCTCCTCTCATGAGCAAGAAGTAGTAGGAAGAAGACAGTCCAACTTCATTAGTTAGCATAAATTTCCCCACGCAAATGTGTAGAGTCGACTTACACATGGTCGAACCTACCTGCCTTCTTCAAGTAAGTGCAATGGCATCCAGCTTATTTTTTGCTGAGAGGAAGACTGTTTGACTTTAAAGGCTGTAGTAGTGAATTATTATTTTTTAAAGTGAGACTCAGTATGGAAGATTTCTGCCAAAGAGGAATCTGAGAGAATTATAAACCACAGAAAATGGGCATGGGGGTTTGTTATAATAGAAATTGTTTTGCAACATCAACTGTTGTAGATCAGTTGCACAAACATGCCTGTTACATCCCTTGGTTCGTACCGACACATTTGGCATTCTATAGTAGAGGACACAGAGGTGTATGTATGATCCCTACCCAGAGAAGTTTACAATCTAATGCTGAGACCCTGCGATTAGTAATGCACATGTACAGCCAGGTACCTTCAAACTAATAGTTGTAGGATCAGGGTTTAATATACATAGATTTTGTAATCTAGACACATAGGCGTCGACTTCTGCTCCCGCGGGTGGGCGCTCAACCCCCCTCTGCCCTCAGCCCCACTCCACCCCTGCCCTGCCCCAACTCTGCCCCCTCCCTGCCCCTATTCCAACTCCTTCCCCAAATCCCTGCCCCGGCCCCACTTCTTCCCCACCTCCTCCCCTGGGCACACCATGTTCCCGCTCCTCCACCTCCCTCCCAGCACACCGCCAAATAGCTGTTTGGTGGCGGCCGGGCGGGAAACACTGGGAGGAGGTAGGTGGAGGAACCGGGCAGAGCACCCACTAATTTTTCCCCATGGGCGCTTCAGCCCCGGAGCACCCACGGAGTCGGTGCCTATGTTTAGACATATATGGCCAGATTTTTCAGAAGAGCAGGAGTTGCTAGGTACTGATCTCTTCTGAAAATCTGGCCCCAATTATGGGTGCTGAGCACTTGAAAGTCTGGCCCATAATGCACTGGGAAACCAGACAAAAGTCAAACCTCCAAGCTGGGGAGGCTTTGTGTTTTGATGTCTCCTCTGCTCTCTCACTCTACATTTGCTTTAGTGGATTTTTGTCAACAGACTTTGAGGAAGGAGTTCAGCATCACAATGGGGCAGTGACTCAAGCACATTTCAAGATCTCTTAAGCTTTATGGGTTTGAAACTGACTCAAAAATTAATTAAAAAAAAAAGAGTTCTGCTTTCTATGAACATAGCCAGGCTGCCTCAAACTGAAGCAACTACCTAAGATCAGGCCGCGGAGATATTGCCGCTGCTACTGAAAATCACAGGGCAGCACCCTGAACTTCCTTGGGTGGCCCCAGTAATTGTAGTGGAGTGGCCTCTGGAAAAAGCAGTGGCTGGCTGAAAGAACAATGAAGCATTCTTGGAAGAGAAAGGGCTGTGAGGAAGAAACTTTCCCCATTTCAGCAGCCTTTGTGAGAGCTTTTAATTTCTAGTCAGAGAAGAGAGGCTTAGGGAAGCGGGAGAAGTGTACTACCTGTATGGACCAAACTGTGGTGTTTCTGGGGACGGTGCAAAGCTGTACTGCCCCAGGGGAATTTGTGGGGTGGAGGGGAAGCACAGTCCCTTTCCAGCAGCCTGGTGTACAGGAGGACTGGACACGCTATGTCATCCTTTAGACTGTCTCCGGTGTGCTTGGTCTGCTGCTGTGCAGGCTGGGGCAGAATGGCCCCCTTCTTCCCACTGCATTTTAGGGAGATGGGTGCATAGGTGCTGGAACGAGAGGTGCTGGGGGTGCTGCTGCACCCTCTGGCAGGAAGTGGTTTCCATTATATACAGGGTTTACAGTTTGGTTCAATGGCTTTCAGCACCCCCACTAAACAAATTGTTCCAGCACCCTGCATGGGTGCCTCTGAGGGTGCACGGAATGAGTAGTACTGCACTCCCCCCGCTGCAGGACCTGAAATAGCAAGGAGCCCTAGTGAGTGGGGTGTAAAACAAAAGCCCCCCCCCCCCCCCCACCACAATCATATACCTCAGAGCCACTCAATCTGGTGCTAACTCCTCTGGACACGACTTTTTCCCCCTTCATGTAAGGCTCGTTCTATTAATCACATCATCCTTCTATCACTCTGTTAAAAGCAGTTGCTCCTGCACAAATCCACCCCGGGTTCCTTCATAGTCATTGCGTTTACACCAGGTTTAACTAGTAACAATACAGACTTCATTAGATGAGGAAAAAAATGAGTGTCACCCACTGGCATGGCCTGTTCAAATAGGGATTCTGTAATACAAAACTAGCTGGTTGCCTGCCCTCTCTCTCCATGCTTCCTACAACGAGTAACTAAAGCAAGAAAGTCACTCTTGAAAAGCCTGCCTGGAAGTCCTGTTCTACAATTTTTTTTAAAAAAAACCCAGAGATCATAAAAACATAAATTGAAGTTTATCTTCAAAGCGTCTGGGGGTTGCTCAGCGTGACTCGTTGACTTTAATAGGAGTCACATGGCTAAAATCCCATGCAACACTTTGAAATTTTTTAAGTGCTGCTACGTTCCAGGGAAGTTCCAAATGAAAAGCTACTTTTGTTTAATATTCTAGAGTATTCACTTTGTTCAAATTTGGGGATTCTAATCTGAAACGTGATGGGGGCGGGGGGGGGGGGAGAAACAGCTGGCAGTGCAAGTGCTAACAAAACATACTCACTGTTACTAGACGTTAGCATTCCACACGTGTTAACATGACGGCCTTTCAGGAATACAGAATGAAGTAAATGCTGAAGTCTGCAAAGTGACTCCTGCCATCACTTCAAATTTGAGCTGCACATGCATGGTGTCAGTCAGGCAGCTCTCTGAAGCTCACTGCTGTAAACAAAGAATTACAGTCGCTGGAAACCATTCATCCAGGCATGCCATTGGCCAGAGGGTGCTGATAATATCAGGAGTCAGAACCCTAGACATACCTTGGTGAACAGAGAATAGAATTACATAAAAGATGGAGGTGTACAGCACAGTTATAGAAGACCTAGCACTCAAAAATATTTACATTGTGGCCAACTGCCACCAACGACATCTATTACAATTAAAGGTGACTACCTGTCACCTATTGCTTAGAATCAGGCCATTTATTGCCTTGAAATCATTGCCATTCTCTCCTGGCATCCCAAAATGCTTCCAGATCTGCCTTTGGGAAAGAACAGCAGATCAAGTACAAAGACTGAAAGGGGGCCAGGAACAGAGGAGAAAGTTCTTACGGGTGTAAGTGAGGTTTCCTGTTAAAGCTTCCCCCCGCACCCCGACCCCAAACAGGTCATGCATTAGTCTGCTGTCAGGTCAAATGGCAAAGCATGATTTAGAAGGATAAAAAACATGTTAAAGTAAACTAAGAGCAGATTGTTCCAAGTGCACACATGGCTAATCCTTGCCTCTGACTGGGAAGCCTGGGCACCATAGATATGAGAATCTCTCAGCCTCTCTTTGAAGTCAGGGTAAGTATATTAAAGTCAGAAGAAAGCACCTATTCGTTCAGGTGGTGATTTGTGTTTATTGGCTGTGATTTTTACGAGATGGGGAAAGAGGTAGAAATGCGTGTGGATGGTATTTGAAACGTATGGTGTTGGTGCAAGAGACCACTACAAGATCTAGGGAAGCTGACAGTCTGTTTTTCAACCTTTTCTAACATCGGTGTAAAAGAGGCTCAGCACCAATCCCATTTTTAAATGGTCTAACCTTCGAAATTATGAAATTATGAAATTATGAATCATCCATATCATGATTATAAATATTGTTTCATCTTCAGTCACCCAGCACCCAGGACCCCTCAAAAGGGAGAATGCTTCAGAATTCTAAGAGCCCTTTTTGTGCTATTCTCACAATACCGTATTGCCTGCTGCTGGACACTGCAACCCCCACGGATCATTCCATTAGAACACGGAAGTTCTCGCCTTCAAATTCTTTGAATAAAATCAAGGCTTCATTAAATAACTTCTGGTTAATAGCTGCTTCTGCTACCAGGTCATTGCTATTGTGAAGTCATGCAATGCTAATGAATTACATACACCATAAGGCATTAAAGAGAAACCGTGCAGATTTCAAACCTGGACCCTCAGCCCCAGTGAATGAGCTTCTGTATTCAGTAAGAAAAGCACAAATTCCACTTGGGACCCAGTCCCACATCAGCTTCAGTGAGACTGCTAATGTAAGTAGAGGCTGCAAGATCAAACCCTTTGTGATGTGTTTGGAACACTCAGGCTACATTGCTTCCCGTACTCGGGTTAAACCAACCTCACTAACTTTCCTTCACAGTCTTCTATGGATTTGACTCCTCATGGAAGTGGGGGAGGCAGAGAAAGTAGGGATCTGGGAAACCTCTTCCTCTGCACTCTTTTCCAGATACCCCTCACCCGCTCTGGTCCCATGAGCAGTGGTGCCAGGAGTGGTCCTGCTAGCCTCTGCTCCCAGAACCACATCTTCCATAAGAACATGGTTCAGAGCAGATGATGAAGAAGGAAGTTTGCATTCACTTGGTCAGCATTAACTTACTTAGGCAGTAACCACAGTGCTGGTGAGGGGATAATGCCACCAACAGCATGGGTTCACCGGCTCCTGACCCCTCCCTAACTGCCTGCTCCTCTTGCAAGATATTCTGCAGGATTGGGATGACAATATAGCATTCCATCTTCTGTACTGTTTTACCTGAATCCAATGGGATTTCAGCTCCTCTGCCTGAAGAGTCCAGAGGAAGTTAGAACAATGACAACTGATTTTGATAAAACCTTATTTAGCTGGAGAGAGATTTCTCTGAACTTGCCCATGACTCCTTCACTGACACTCCACCAGGATTTTGAACACCACATTCAACCAATGAAACACCGTGTTAGAAGGATAAACTCTTCATAACTAACTCTCATTGACTGAAAGTGTAATGCTAGCAGGACACTGCATTTAGCTACTTCTCCAAAGGAAGTTTAGCAGCTTTTTCCAAAGGAAACCTTTCACTGGAGCTACATACGCCTTACGTATCCAGCAAAGAACAGCCTGAACTGGGACACTGGAGCACCATGTTCCTGATTGGTTTCAGAGTAGCAGCCGTGTTAGTCTGTATTCACAAAAAGAAAAGGAGTACTTGTGGCACCTTAGAGACTAACCAATTTATTTGAGCATAAGCTTTCATGAGCTACAGCTCACTTCATCGGATGCATGCAGTGGAAAATACAGTGGGGAGATTTATATACACAGAGAACATGAAACAATGGGTGTTACCATACATACTGTAAGGAGAGTGATCACTTAAGATGAGCTATTACCAGCAGGAAAGCGGGGGGCGGACAGGACCTTTTCTTGTGATAATCAAGGTGGGCCATTTCCAGCAGTTGACAAGAACGTCTGAGAAACAGTGGGGGGTGAGGGAGGGATAAACATGGGGAAATAGTTTTACTTTGTGTAATGACCCATCCACTCCCAGTCTCTATTCAAGCCTACATTAATTGTATCCAGTTTGCAAATTAATTCCAATTCAGCAGTCTCTCATTGGAGTCTGTTTTTGAAGTTTTTTTGTTGAAGAATTGCAACTTTTAGGTCTGTAATCGAGAGACCAAAGAGATTGAAGTGTTCTCCAACTGGTTTTTGAACGTTATAATTCTTGACGTCTGATTTGTGTCCATTTATTCTTTTATGTAGAGACTGTCCGGTTTGGCCAATGTACATGGCAGAGGGGCATTGCTGGCACATGATGGCATATATCACATTGGTAGATGTTCAGGTGAATGAGCCTCTGAGAGTGTGGCTGATGTGATTAGGCCCTATGATGGTGTCCCCTGAATAGATATGTGGACACAGTTGGCAACGAGCTTTGTTGCAAGGATAGGTTCCTGGGTTAGTGGTTCTGTTGTGTGGTGTGTGGTTGCTGGTGAGTATTTGCTTTAGGTTGGGGGGCTGTCTCCCAAGATCTGTGAGAGTGATGGGTCGTCCTTCAGGATAGGTTGTAGATCCTTGATGATACGTTGGAGAGGTTTTAGTTGGGGGCTGAAGGTGATGGCTAGTGGCGTTCTGTTATTTTCTTTGTTGGGCCTGTCCTGTAGTAGGTGACTTCTGGGTACTCTTCTGGCTCTGTCAATCTGTTTCTTCACTTCAGCAGGTGGGTATTGTAGTTGTAAGAATGCTTGATAGAGATCTTGTAGGTGTTTGTCTCTGTCTGAGGGGTTGGAGCAAATGCGGTTGTATCGTAGAGCTTGGCTGTAGACAATGGATCGTGTGGTGTGGTCTGGATGAAAGCTGGAGGCATGTAGGTAAGTATAGCGGTCAGTAGGTTTCCAGTATAGGGTGGTGTTTGGTGCTAATAAGCGATGGTCACATATAGTGTCCAGAAAGTGGATCTCTTGTGTGGACTGGTCCAGGCTGAGGTTGATGGTGGGATGGAAATTGTTGAAATCATGGTGGAATTTCTCAAGGGCTTCTTTTCCATGGGTCCAGATGATGAAGATGTCATCAATGTAGCGCAAGTAGAGTAGGGGCATTAGGGGATGAGAGCTGAGGAAGTGTTGTTCTAAGTGAGCCATAAAAATGTTGGCATACTGTGGGGCCATGCGGGTACCCATAACAGTGCTGCTGATTTGAAGGTATACATTGTCCCCAAATGTGAAATAGTTATGGGTGAGGACAAAGTCACAAAGTTCAGCCACCAGGTTTGCCGTGACATTATCGGGGATACTGTTCCTGACGGCTTGTAGTCCATCTTTGTGTGGAATGTTGGTGTAGAGGGCTTCTACATCACATGGTTCCAGATCTGAACTTTGCAGCGTGGGCCCGATTTCTAGTAGCTGCTAATAGCTTGCATACCAAGGGCAAAGTTTTCAGTCCAGCATTAATAAGGCTTCTATTTTTGCAGGTACATGTAATTGTAGGTGCAGTTTTTCACCCAAAATTATGTGTGCTTGCCATTTAGATCACTTGCATGTCAAAATCCCACACTGTGCCCAAAAATCAGGGATTTTGACATCTAAATGATTTATTGGAAGTCAATGTCTCACTAGCCAAACCCAAAAGTTCAAAAATCATGAGGAAGACACCCCACTCCCAAAGTGTGTGTTTGTTCGGGCAGTCTTGCCTTTTGAGTCTCTGATATTTACCTGGACCCCATTAACACAGTGTCTGATTGCTCCACAACCCTTTTAATTGATTTTGTCTCACAACAGCCCCCATGAGGCAGGAAGGTGCTATCCCCATTTTACAGTGGGAGAACAAAGGCACAGAGAAAGAGACTTGGCCAAGGAGGTAACACAGAAAATGTGTGATAGTGAAGGGAATTGAATATAGATCTCCCAGGCCTCAGCTCACACCCTCACCCGTAGGCCATCCGTCTTCTCTAGCCGCTGAATTCCCCTGCCTGCGCCCAATGCATGTGCGGCAGGTACAGTGTTTCCAATTCTCCCCAACAGAGCAAGCCCCCATGCAGGAGCTCCCACCGGCTACCTCATGGTGCAGAGCTTCCAGCTTCTCCCCACACCCAGAAATTCTGGTAATTAATTCTGTGACACCTGCAGCCACACATCTGCCCATCCCCCAGCCACACATCTGCCCATCCCCCAGCTCAGCAATTCATTAATGCACCCTCAGCCCCCACATCAATTTTGCCCCCACAAGCCCCAAGTTGCCCCTTCCCCTCAGTGCACCTCTGCTCTTCCTGAAGCTCCAGGGGTTCTTCTGCCTCCTTTGCCAGGCCTGGGGATGGGAAGCTGCAGTGGGATCACCTCTCCCCTTCTCAGGATGGTGGGGAGAAGTTCTTGGGTAGGGGAGAGGGAGAAGCTGATGCCATTCTTGCGGGGGCAGAGTGAGGAAGCAGAAAGACCCCAGAAGCTAAGGGTCATTCTGCTCCCTCTTCCTCACCCCTCCCTTCTTGTGAAAGTCTGGTCTCTGCTCTCCCTCCATCCATCCTGTACCACCAGGCCTAGGAAAGGAAAGAGGGGGTATATAACCCACGAGGACATGGCTTGCTTCCAGCAGCAGCTCTGAGTGGTGGGAAAGGGAGACAATCAGAGGGAGCTTCCCCACAGGCAGGGCTGGATTTTCTTGCGCCATGGCAAGACAGGCTCCAGTGGGGCCCAAAAAAAATCACAAGCGGTATACTGGCGTGTTAGAATCCGGCCCTTAAATGCGTTCCACGGAAATCAATATATGCCACAACAACTTGTCAAGAACTACATTGTTGCCACCTGCACAGCTGAAAAGGAACTGGTGCAAGCCACAGTGGTAGAAAGTGTTCGGGGAACATCATGTTACAGGTGCACTTACTGCTGCCTGAAGTTTTGCAGGACCTATGGTGCCAGAAATCTTGTCACAGTTCACTGGTGCAAAGCTTGACATGATGCTCTAGCATCTCTCCACGTTTTGGGTTTGGATGCTTCAGACCATTCCACACTGCAGAGGAACAGTGCAAGGGCCATAGGGGGCTAGGGACACATCCTGCTACATCCTCACATTGTGCCATGGCAGAGACAACAGACTCCCCACTAGCCCCTGCTGGATTACCTCTGTGCTTACAGGCCTGGCATTACTGTGAACAGCACCAGCACCTTTGGGCAGCAGAACTTGAGAGGGAAGGAAGGAAGGAACTTAATTATTGTTTGGGTCATTGAGCTGCCAAGAAAAGGGGAAGGGAGTGGGGTCATGCTATGTATGCTCCCTGCACCCGCCAATACAGATCCAATTCAGAGTTAATGGTCACTAACACCAGATGTGGAGTTAAATAGAAAGGTCTAACATTGGCTTACTAGTTCTGACAAAGACCCCAAAACAAGAGGTTGCCTCCAGAAAGTTAAAATTCATAGAATCATAGACTATCAGGGTTGGAAGGGACCTCAGGAGGTCATCTAGTCCAACCTCCTGCTCAAAGCAGGACCAATCCCCAACTAAATCATCCCAGCCAGGACTTTGTCAAGCCTGACCTTAAAAACTTCATCATAGCATAAGTGGCACATCCCTCCCTGCACTCACCTCCTATAACTCTTACCATTCCTCTTATCTCGATCTAGTTTATTTGTTCTTGTCTTTATTAAACCACGTGTAGTCTTTTGTTACAAAATTCAGATTATTTTTGAGGGTTTGTCACTTCAGACTGCACAGGACTTTGTGATGGTTACTGCTTGGTTGATATCCAAGAAGAAGCCATAATATAGCACTACAGCTGACTCCCTAGTGCGGCTTGAATGTGCTTATAGACAGTTTTCTTACCTAGTGAAATTATCTGTCAAGAAAGTGAGTGTATTTGGCTCAGACTTCATTTAGTCTTTAAATGTATTTCTAGTACATCGCTTAGAAGAATTCGAGAGGCAGAATGAGAGGAATGCATCTGCATTTTTTCCAGCCCAGTTAAGCTCCTTCGCACATCTAACTTCACAACTATTTCCATGACAATAGATTTTAGGTTGACGGGAAGTGAATTTCTAAACCAAGATTTATTGTCTAAGTATCATTGTTAAGAGATGCATCAGGATTGACAGACATACCACACTATTCAGAACTAATTCATAGGTGGCTGTCAGGAAAATCTGGTACTTTGCAAAACACCATACTTAACATTCATACCGCTACTGTTCAACTAAACATCCCACACACACATTTGCTCATTGATAAGTGGAGAATAAATACAGCATGTCACAAATCACTCACCATTTTTTGCCTGGTACATTTTAGTGCTTTTATTGCTTTACTAGTATGCTAGGCAATGCGAGCAAATAAAAACAGAAAGGAAAACTTTACTTCTGATCAGGTACTATCCTCAGTGTAAGGAAAGAGTGTGGGTTAGTTGCTTGACTAGGGTTCTGGAACCTGGGAAAAGCACTTCCCAGAAAGGGAAGGGAAAGATAGAACAGCCCCCAACCTCTCCTTACTACAGGTCTGAAATTGGCTCTACGTGGTTTCACTTTTTTTTCATTAAGGGTAGTCGAGACTTTGAGGAATTTATTTACTCATACAGCACCTAAAACAACAGAAAATATATCATTTACCAAATACAGTCCTTAATGAAAACTCATGCAACCCAAGTAACAGAAAAGAAAAACATGCCATAATAGAAATAAATTTTAACCAGAAGACTGAACAAAAATACCCTTGCAATGGAATTGTGCAGTCACACCAAAAATGGCGGCAGTAGTGCAAGACAAAGAATACCTCCGAATCAATACCATTGTGATGGAATGGGAGGGTTTCTCTCCTCATAATGAAAAAAGACAATGTTTGGTTGTAAATAATCCCGTGCATCTTTTAAATCCAAAACACCAGGAACCAGTAGTCGCAACTATAAGAATAACTACTGAGGTCTGATTACCGATCCCCATCATGTTACAGAGGTATTTGCCTTTGCAGCTGTCCAGGCCAGGAAATAAAGTCCCATCAGTGCTTGTGGGTCATTTTTGTTATCCTAACAAGACTTAACTTGCATCCATCCGTATGCTAGCTAAGCATCAAGAGGGTCTGTCAGGAGAGATCATTCTATAACATAATTTACATTTGTTCACAGGTTATTTTTCATAATCATTGGATTATAGAACCCACCACAGATTCAAAAAGTGTCTTTCTGATGGCATGCATCTTGAATGCATGATAATCTCAGATGTATCTGAACCTCAGTCAAGCATAATTTGTATAGCAGTTTGTCCTCTCTTCTCTCTCCACGGATGGAGGAGCAGAACATGGCATTTTCATATCCTTGACTATTTCACTTTTATTTCATTTTTCTTCATGAGGAAGCACTTTTCTTGCTCTGCATTTCCATTAATGGAATGTACAAGTCTGATAATTACTAAAAAGGAAGTGACTAACGCTACCCTAATGTTTGCTTAGGACTCATTAAAGGTCTTATTAATATTTCCCTGGATTGGAAAAAAAATCTATTTTTTAAACTTATGACATACTCAGGATTTGTACCAATGTTTTCATAGGTGAAATGTAACCACATTAACCTGTATTCCACTTAACACGGTCATTCTTGTGATTTTACTGAGCTACAAATCATCCACATCCTTCTAAAGAGGTCCTTCCCTCAGTAAAGGCTTTTGTTTTCCATTTTGTTTGCAAAGAATATATCTCGCACAAAGTGTGTGTTTTTCAGTTGTGCTAGAATCAAGGTGACTTGTAAAGGGTTTGGCTGACAAAGCTTTAGTACTCTATCCAGAGTTACATAATTGTATCTTTCTGTATTATCTGCCATCTCAGAATAGCCTTCCAGTGTCATGACATTGGATCCAGTCCTGCCCTCAGATACATGGATGCAGCTTCCACTGAAGTAATCCTCTTTTTTGTGCTCCCTATGCTCCACCCACATGTGTTTCTTTACCCTTGCCATTATCTCCTTCATCCACTCCAACTCTGTGCTTCGTTTGGAACCAGTTCCCCAGTCAAATTTGACAAGGTCCCCCTTTCTTCCTTTAAAGACCCCATAAGTTCCATGAAGCTTTCTAGTGACAGACACCACAACCTACGCCCAGGTGTGTTTGTCCTTTATGGTATTGGTCTGACCTGCATCTGTAGATTCTTCTGGGCAGGGTTTATTTGCCTTCACACTTTGCCCTTTACTGTGCTGCTGTTCATAAGTACTTTTAGAAATTGATCCTCCAGATTGGTTTCCCACCTAGTTATAAGCAGCTACAAAACATGAACAAGTCATTTCTAGTGGATTTGTGTTCACTGTACCATTATAGCCTTGGAGTTCATCTTCCAGGGCAAGAAGTCCCCTGCAGGAGAAGTCCATTGAATAACAGTGAGATCCTGCATAAAAATCACTCTGCTCCCTGCAGAAGAGGTGGAATTTTAATGTTCCACAACTTTACAATGGTCAGTGATTGGCATTTGTGTGAATATACATTACAGAGGGTGAAGATGAATGGATATGGAGCAACAGATTATTTTCTCAGGGAGAAAAACATGATCCAACACCAAACCAATTTCCATGATGAAAGGGCAACCCAGCCAGAAGGGATGCAGTGCCGCTCATACCTGCACGCTCACACCGACTGACCTACCTGAGCAGCACTACAGCCTACCATATAGGCCGATCCAGGACTCCATCCAACACCCATGTGATGATCTCAGCACCACTATACACAGGAGCCAGGGACTCTGTGCCTGCTCAGGTCACTAGCGCCCCAGGAATCTTAGCCACAAGATCATTCCAGAGGGGCACAGGAAAGACAACAGACAACACACAGGCCACCTCATCATACACCCTGCACCAATTCCTGAGGGCCCTGCTGAGACATACCCAGTTCCCTACCAACTGGAGCACACAGAGGAGAATATATGGGAATTCCACTACACCACACAATTCCCCTCTGTAGGGGGATCCAGGGATGGCATATGTATGATTTCTTTTAAATGTGGCACTGTATGTTGATGACCTTGTGACATCATCTCCTTGTCATTTCCTACCCAATCACTGCCATAGGCACCTCACCACCCAAGGTTTATGTGGCTGAAAATGCCAAGATTTGGGAGGTACCTACTTGACACGTCAGGCACATGAACCAGCTGCAGCACCTAAGAAGGGAAGGTGGCTAACTCCCTCTCCCGAGAGAGGCATTTGGACAGACTGTAGGCTTATCTTTTCTCACCAAGGGCACTTAAACTTGGTGCAAGCCCAGAGTTGCTGCTGGCCTCTGGCCATTCTCCTTTAAGAGGCAAAGAAAGAAAACTGTCTTTTTAAATTACACTGGGAAACTGACCAAGAGAGGAGCCCCAGCTGATGGAGTGTTAGACTGGGAGTACTCACTGCCAGAATGTGGGGGGCCAACAAGGAGCTGTGCCCCCCCCACACTTTTCCCTACCCAGGAGAGTGATGATTGATGGTGGAATGTAGCAATGTTTGGTTATGCAGCAGCCTCCGGGGTACCTGGACACATCGGTGCAGGGGACAGCCGAGTGTGCCTTGCAGTCCATGGGAGGTGCCTGGAGTGGCAGTGCGCCCGAGTGAGGGTGTGTGGAACATGCTCTGTTCCATTCCTGATCCGGGATGTAGGTGAGGTCACACACAACTCTCCAGCTAACTTCAGGATCCTGTTGATTGTGCTGGTGTTTTTCCAATGGCTTAGTGAGATTCCGGAATTACCTCTCCAGCATCACAACTTCTATGACAATCACCTGCCTGATTGGCAGGGCTTCCAAGTTTCTCCCTCACATATAAGATACTGCCCCTTTCCATTGTTCCAGAACCCCTGGGGCTGACCAGCCAATAGTACAACTCCAGGGCCTGGATCCAGTTTCCCTCCCCCCACCCCTTCACAAGAAGGTATAGACCATCCTTGATATGACTGGGGAGTTGATGAGGCTGGCTTCCCTTAGAGCTTGTCTTTGCTAACTCTTGGGAATTCTCTGGGCCTGTGAATCAAGGCTATGGTGTTTGGGTGTGTGCTTTGTGTGTATGGAGTACTCCTTCCTCCCTGGCAAAACACAAAGGCAGGCAGTCTAGCACAGCAAGGGATTTGACTCACCACTGCCTCTGTCTGTTGCCTGTATCTCCAGAGTCTGGCCATGGATCTGCTGAGTGTCCTGTCCAGAGAGAGTCTCTGAAGCAAAAGAAGTCTCAACTAGGGTTGCTGGGTGTCTGGTTTTCGACTGAATGCCTGGTTGATAAGAGACCCTGGCAGCTCCGGTCAGCACAGCTGACCAGGCCATTAAAAGTCCAGTCGGCAGCGCAGTGGGGCTAAGGCTCCCTGCCTGCCGTGGCTCTGTGCAGCTCCTGGAAGCAGCAGCAGCATGTCCCCTCTCCAGCTCCTACACACAGGAGCAGCCAGGGGGCTCCACACACTGCCTCTGCCCCAACCTTCAGCTTCACAGCTCCCATTGGCTGGCTGCATCTCCATGTAGGAGCCAGAGGGGGGACATACCGCTGCTTCTGGGAGCTGCCTGAGGTAAGCGCCACCTGGAGCCTACACCCCTGATCTCCTCCCAGGCCCCAACCCCCCTGCCACAGCCCTGATCCCCTTCCCATGCTCTGTACCCCTCAGCCGCAGCCCACTCCTGCATCCCAAAACCCTCATCCCTGGCCCTACCCCAGAGCCCACGCACCCTGAGCCAGCCCAGTGAAAATGAGCAAGTGAGTAGGGTGGGAGAGCAAGCCACAGAATGAGGGGGGGGGGATGAAGTGAGGGGGCAGGGCCTCAGAGAAGGGCGTTTGGCTTTGTGTGAGTAGAAAGTTAGCAGCCCTAGTCTCAGCATTTCATTAAGCCACAAAAGTGTCCTTGCACTTTCAACAGCAGCCGCACCTGAGCTTGACTAACACAATTGTTTCAAGCCTGTATTGGTGCTTGGGAGTTGAACCATCTCTCACCGCTTCAAGGTTGCCCTTGCCTTGCATAGGCCTGTTGGTTACTTAAAAATGGAAGCTGGAAGCCTAACAATACCCCTGCATTGCATAAGGAGCTAGGTGGCTCCTTACCACCTAGCTCAGTACTGAAAATCCACTAGGCAGCAGGGTAGTTAAGGGATTAAGTCATAAATATAAAGGGAAGGGTAACCACCTTTCTGTATACAGAACTATAAAATCCCTCCTGGCCAGAGGCAAAACCCTTTCACCTGTAAAGGGTTAAGAAGCTAAGATAACTTCGCTGGCACCTGACCAAAATGACCAATAAGGAGACAAGTCACTTTCAAAGCTGGAGGGGGGGGAAACAAAGGGTGGGTCTGTCTGTGTGATGCTTTTGCCGGGAACAGATCAGGAATGCTCTTCATAACTCCTTAAGTTAGGAAGTAATCTAGCTAGAAATGTGTTAGATTTCCTTTTGTTTAATGGCTGGTAAAATAGCTGTGCTGAATGGAATGTATATTCCTGTTTTTGTGTCATTTTGTAACTTCAAATTTTGCCTAGAGGGATTCTCTACGTTTTGAATCTGATTACCCTGTAAGGTATTTACCATCCTGATTTTACAGAGGTGATTCTTTTACTTTTTCTTTAATTAAAATTCTTCTTCTAAGAACCTGATTGCTTTTTCATTGTTCTTAAGATCCAAGGGTTTGGGTCCGTGTTCATCTATGCAAATTGGTGAGGATTTTTATCGAGCCTTCCCCAGGAAAGGGGGTGTAGGGCTTGGGGGGATATTTGGGGGGGGGGGGAGGAGGAGTCATCTCCAGGTGGGCTCTTTTCCCTGTTCTTTGTTTAACACACTTGGTGGTGGTGGCAGCATACGGTTCAAGGACAAGGCAAAGTTTGTCCCTTGAGGAAGTGTTTAACCTAAGCTGGTAAGAATAAGCTTAGGGGGTCTTTCATGCAGGTCCCCACATCTGTACCCTAGAGTTCAGAGTGGGGAAGGAACCTTGCCACCTTGTAATGGCAGATCATTAGAAACCTGCCCCCAGGGATCTTGCATTCACCTAATTGGGTGGTTTAAACTCAACCCCCCCATCACAAACCACAAAAGGGAGGTATGGGGGAGGGGAGGAACCGCTCAGCTCTGTAAAGGTCAGTGAGCAGATGGCTTTCCAACCTCGCTTCAAAATAAAGCTCCCAAATGCTGTATAAGGTCAGAGGTTTATTTCCATATCCAAACCAGTGTAATAAAATCCCAAACTTAACTGCTTCTCTCCATTTCAGTTGAGAACTGGCGAATCTCCCTTGACCCTCACAGGGCTGCTTCCACCTCCTTTATAGCCATGATGGCGTTAACAAGCTCCATCTGCTTCAAGGAGTCAGCGAGACTCCTTCAGCATTTCCCTGCAGGGTTCCCGCACCTGCTAACAGGATGAGTCAACAGCAGAACCTGCTGTGTCCTTCCACAAGCATCCTAATCTTACATTTAAAATAACACTGTCCAGTGGCAAGTTTTCCCAAAGCACTTTACAAACTGATACACAGACTGTAGCCCAGGACCATTTCATTCAGCACTGCAGTGCAGCCACCTCTGGAAATGAGGTTACTGTTTAACACTGTGCAAAAACACAGTGCATCAGTTTAGGAAATGAAAACAATGTAGGCAATTAAGAGCAGGAGGATTTAGGAAGGCATACTGCTGGATATTGAGCTAGAATGCCTCCTCTTGTGAAAAATGACATGAGATTTGTGACTATCTTGGATTTAATTTTCATCCGAAGGTCTTCCTTTTATTAATCATCTCTGAGTCATTTGCAGGAAACTGCTTTTTTAAAAGACAATCAGCAACATATTTTCTCCCTTTAACTAAAAAGTTTCATAAATTTTGATCAAAAACAGTCAATGTAAATAAAAAAACTCCTGATCACAAACAAGTGTTTCTTAAGAAAAGGTTTCCCATTTTACTCGATATGGATGGCTAATATTTTAGGTTAAATAGTTGCACCTGCAACTATTTACCTCAGCTAGACAGACTTACTAAACAGCATAATAGGGATTATGTAAGTGTAGTCTTTTCATGTTAACCAGTCAATCCATTTGATGCCTAATCTCTGCCTCTCCTCTTCTTTCTGTATCAGATAATACTTCATTCTTATTGTGTTCAAATATGTTATTTCAAATGAAAGCCAAAACTACACACATTTATTTATTTTGTAGACATACACATTGACATTTTAGAGACAAAGGGGGTGAGGACAGATCTTTTATTGGATCAACTTCTGTTGGTGAGAGAGACAAGCTTTCGAGCTGCACAGAGCTCTTGTTCAAGAAAATGGCTTTTTCTGAAAAGAAAATAGTTGAATTTTTTCCCAGTTTTTCAATGAAATATTGTCAGTTGTCAGATGTTTTTAATCTTTTTTTAAACTCTCTCTCCCCCCGCCTCCTGGACTATTTTCACACAGATTTGGAATTTTATCCTCTTTTGGGGTTTTTTTTTTTTTCCACATAAAGCACTATTTTCTGACCAGCTCCCCCTCAGACATTTTTCTTGTTCAAATTAGAAATTGGGGTCTCAGTTTCAAGAATCTTGCAGCTATGATAATGAAAAGTAATTTAAATGATAATCAACTAGGTGATACAGTGCATTTGACAATTTCAGATGTAGACCAAAAAGTGTCTACAGTGGAGAGTTTCTATGACTACTACCAAAGTGACAGTTGCAGAAGTAGCTGGTACATCCTGGCTAAAGAAAATGACTCTCAGCACAGGCTAACTTAAATATTGAATTAAAATTACTAGGGATAAATATAAGGATGGTGGAAGGACTGAAACTAAAACTGACTGCAAGAATTTTCTCACAAAATGGCTGTTTAAAGAGCCTGGAACTCCCCATCATTTGCCTCCTCCACTTTGGTTTTAATTAGGGCTGTCAAGGGATTAAAAAAATTAATCGCGATTAATCGCACTGTTAAACAATAATAGAAAACATCCAAAAATATTTATATAAATAGTATTCTACCATTTCAACTATATCGATTTCAATTACAATGCAGAATACAAAGTGTACAGTGTTCACTTTATATTTTATTATAAATATTTGCACTGTAAAAACAAAATAGTATTTTTCAATTCACTTAATACAAGTACTGTATAGTGCAATCTCTTTATCATGAAAGTTGAACTTACAAATGTAGAATTATGTACAAAAACAACTGCATTCCAAAACAAAACAATGTAAAACTATAGAGCCTACAAGTCTACTCAATCCTACTTCTTGTTCAGCCATAACACTCAGACAAACAAGTTTGTTTACATTTGCAGGAGATAATGCTGCCCACTTCTTGTTTACAATACCTGAAAGTGAGAATAGGCATTCTCATGGCACTGTTGTAGTTAGAGTTGCAAGATATTTACATGCCAGATGCGCTAAAGGTTCATATGTCCCTTCATGCTTCAACCACCATTCCAGGGGACATGCGTCCATGCTGATAATGGGTTCTGCTTGATCCAAAGCAGTGCAGATCAACGCGTATTCATTTTCATCATCTGAGTCAGATGCCACCAGCAGAAGGTTGATTTTCTTTTTTGGTGGTTCGAGTTCTGTAGTTTCCACATCGGAGTGTTGCTCTTTTAAGACTTCTGAAAGCATGCTCCACACCCTGCCCTGATCAGATTTAGAAAGGCACTTCAGATTCTTAAATCTTGGGTTGAGTGCTGTAACTATCTTTAGAAATCGGACACTGGTACCTTCTTTTTGTCAAATCTGCAGTGAAAGTGTTCTTAAAAATCGAACAACAAGTGCTGGTTCATAATCTGAGACTGCTATAACATGGAAATATATGGCAGAATGTGGGTAAAACAGAGCAGGAGACATACAATTCTCCCCCAAGGAGTTCAGTCCCAAATTTAATTAACATATTATTTTTTAACCAGTGTAATCAGTATGGAAGCATGTCCTCTGGAATGGTGGCCAAAGCATGAAGGGACATATCTGGCACGTAAATACATTGCAATGTTGGCTACAAAAGTGCCATGCAAATGTCTGTTCTCACTTTCAGGTGACATTGTAAATAAGAAGTGGGCTGCATTATTTCCCGTAAATGTAAACAAACTTTTTCTTAGCGATTGGCTGAACAAGAAGTAGGACTGAGTGGACTTATTTTGTTTTTGAGTGAAGTTATGTAACAAAAAAAAAATCTACATTTGTAAGTTGCGCTTTCACGATAAAGAGACTGCAGGATGGTACTTTTATTAGGTGAATTTAAAGTATTTCTTTTGTTTATCATTTTTACAGTGCAGATATTTGTAATATAAATAATATAAAGTGAGTACTGTACACTTTGTATTCTGTGTTGTAATTGAAATCAAATATATTTGAAAATGTGGAAAAACATCATATTTAATAAATTCAGTTGGTATTCTATTGTTTAACAGTGTAATGAAAACTGCAATTAATCGTGATTAATATTTTTTAGTTAATTGCATGAGTTAACTGCGATTAATGAACCGCCCTAGTTTTAATTCATGATCCCTCTGTCTGTTTTTAAGGAAAGATATAAGGCTAGAGATCTTGTTATCTCTTTCCTGCAAGGCACCTTTTGGTGGCCAAACATATGTAGCTCTTTTGGAGACTGGTACGCCATTTTACACTCAGATGGTGGAATAATAATTATAATAATAATAAGGTGACAGAGGACCTGATTCAGATCTCACCCATGCTGGTACAACTTCATCAACTTCACTGGAGTTACACCTGATTTACACTAATGTGAATGAGACCAGACCCAGAAATTCAGGCCCAGGGACTGTTTTAGGACAGTGGCTCTCAACCTGTCCAGACTACTGTGCCCCTCTCAGGAGTCTGATTTGTCTTGTGTACCCCCAAATTTCACCTCACTAAAAAACTACTTGCTTACAAAATCAAACATAAAAATACAAAAATGTCACAATACACTATTAATGAAAAAATGCTTACTTTCTCATTACTACCACATTATAAAATAAATCAAGTAGAATATAAATATTGTACTTACATTTTAGTGTACAGTATATAGAGCAGTATAAAATAGTCATTGTCTGTATGAAATTTTAGTTTGTACTGATGTCACTAGTGCTTTTTACATAGCCTGGTGTAAAACTAGGCAAATATCTAGATGAGTTGATGTACCCCCTGGAAGACGTCTGCATACCCCCAGGGATACTCATACCCCTGGTTGAGACCCACTGCTTTAGAAGGATTAGAAGGGATATTTGATGGCTTTGATATCTCAAGAATTTGGAGGGAAAAATAATTGGGCTAGATTGTGACAGACCCTTATGTGAGTATACAGAAGTGGGGAAAGCTAACGAGCTGTCTCTTGATACTCATTTTTTTTAAAATTTTATCATTCATATTGCAGTTTGGGGCACCGTACACCAATAATAAATGCCAATTCCTGTACCTCCCTTCTAATCTGTCGATTCTAGTCCATCCACAGCAAGTGGACGAAACAATCTTGGATGTTTGACCATTTCATTTCCATTTACTCTGATAAAGTATTTTCTGTCATGGAAATAGATATTTTGAAGGTTATTGGTTGAGGCAGATTTTTGAAATATTTTGTTTACTTGAAAAATAATGAAGACATTAAAATTTAAAAAAGAAAGGAACATGAGAACCTGGCATACTAGAATCAAATAAATCTAGAGAGAGGGGGAGCACAGTGTTCCCTGGGTGAGGAATCACATGAGCATAGAAGAGAAAAGCAAGGTAGTAGACAGGATTATTATTTGTATATACTTTACCTACCATAATTCCCAATTGTGTTTTCAACTCAGGCCAGTGATTTTAAGAGAGAGTTTTATGAAGTGATTCCGGGGGATGGCCAGCTGGGTTAGTAAAGACATTTGCTGCTGAGTTAGGGAATTCTAGAGATTATCAGAATACTAAAAGCTGAGCTAGAATGGATTTGCTGCCCTGCTGGGAGAGATTGTGACTACCTTTGACACAGGAAAGGAGGATTAAATCTGTTGGGGAAATCAGGGGAGACTAAGAAGGAATTCTATGTGAGATGAGCACTCAGAAGAGCTATTATTTCTTTATCTTCTTTCATTGGGGGGGGGCGGTCTGTGCATTCCCTGAAGTGTTCCATTTGACCCATTTAATTTTGACTGGATTGATGTTGTCGTGGATTAAAAAAGCAGTCCTCAAGGTTGACAACATTCACAAAGCTTTCAGAAATGTTAAGCAGCCCTGCAGAGAACTACGGTTTTGTATAGCAATCGTGTAGGGCTCAAATCTGACTCCCATTAAAATCAACTAATGTCATTCCATTGAGTTTAATGGGAAATGGATCAGGATCATACAGAATAAGAACTGATAAATTAGTACTGGACATTCAGACAGCTAAGGATGCAGATAGGCACCCAGTGGCATTTACAAACGCACCTAGATGCCTAACTGCCATTAATTTAGGTGCCTAAAAAGAAAAAAAAATGGGGGAGGTTTAGGTTGGATATTGGGAAAAACTTTTTCACTAGGAGGGTGGTGAAGCACTGGAATGGGTTACCTAGGGACATGGTGGAATCTCCTTCCTTTGAGGTTTTTAAGGTCAGGCCTGACAAAGCCCTGGCTGGGATGATTTAGTTGGGGATTGGTCCTGCTTTGAGCAGGGGGTTGGACTAGACGACCTCCTGAGGTCCCTTGCAACCCTAAGATTCTCTGATTCTATGACAATATTGCACAACAGTTTGTGCTTTAGCAAGCTTTTGGGGCATTCCTCTGGGGGTGTTGTGATTGTGAAGCACTAGGCTGAAAAGCCAAGAGCTTGCAACTACTTGAGAAGTGCACCAATATCCTATTAATGCCCACCATGGTGTGGCTATTGCTAATAGTGGCTGCTTAATGCTTTAAATACCAATCTTTGGGTGGAATTATGTCACTGTGATGCTGACAGACCAGCTGAAGCCAAAGCCATAGGTCAATTCACTTATATTTGAATATCAAAAAAGTGTTGAGTGTTAGTATGCATTCAAACTAAATCACTTGTATGCTAATAGAGATCAAAGGAGATGCTGATTGCATTGCTTTTGTCTGTCTGTATCCCGTAGTTTGCTATTACATTACTTCTACATTAGGTACACCCTGTAATTAAATAACCCTAGATCAAACATGTGTTAATAAAGAATGTATTTGGGCATTAGAACTTCATGAAAACTAATGGAATGTTACTTGTATTGGTCTCATTTATTCTTATGTAATGGCAGGCATCTGAATTATGTATGTCTCTGTAACTGTTTTTCCACTGAATGCATCCGATGAAGTGAGCTGTAGTTCATGAAAGCTTATGCTCAAATAAATTTGTTAGTCTCTAAGGTGCCACAAGTACTCCTTTTCTTTTTCTGTAACTAAATTACTCATCAAGGAAGAGTGCTAACATCAAAGCAAGAATGATTGAGTTCACAATGGGAATTCATAGACTCAATCTGCATTCCTCACCCACAGCCAACAAGAGAAGGCCCACGTGGGTACAGAAACGGTCAGCTAGCTTTCTGTGTGAAGAAGATATAAAAGATGGACTCAAGGAAAGATCCTTCATCTCTGGACTGTTTGGATTCCAATAGGGTGTAAATTGAACAAGTGGATAGAGATCCCCAGAGTTATCCTGAGTAACCCTGAAAGATTTTTGGAGACTGGCAGATTCCTACATCTCTGCTATCATTTGGACTTACAATTTTGACTAACCTGTTAATTATTTTACCTGCTTTAACTCCTCAATAACTCTCATTTCTTTTTCTTAGCTAACGAACCTTTAGTTAGTTTACTATAGAATTGGCTGCCAGCATTGTCTTTGGTGTAAGATCCAGAGTATCAGTTGATTTAGGGTAAGTGACTGATCCTTTGGGATTGGGAGTAATCTAATATGAAGTGATTTTTGGTTTATATGACCTTTTATCACAAAGTCTAGTTTGTCTGTGTAGCAAGAAAGGCTGGAGAGCCTAAGGAGACTGTCTGTGACTCCATGGGACTACTGGTATAGTGGTCCAGGAATGCACATGTGTTACTGGCTTGGTGAAATCTAATCAGAGACTATGTCACCAGTTTGGGGTGTCTGCCCTGCTTTCTGGGAGTCTGACCTGAGATTGTCCCTCACAGTTATGAGCCACTCCAGACAGCAACATCCTTTTATTGTTAAAACTAGTTCACAGTGTAAGGATGACAAAACCAAAGGCTAAGGTATAAATATCCTAACTGTCCACGTCTGGCTATTTATTGCAACATTCTTTTTTCTTTTCTTTATTTCAGGTTCCCTGGACTCATAGAATTTTCTGCTGCTGCTGCCCTTCCTGCTATAGTTTGTGGCCCAGAGGCCATTTTGGCTCCCCCTCTCTATCATAAAATACAAACAGAGAATCATTAAGTGTCCATGTTTAATAGTCCCACTTTAGGTTTAGTATTAGAAGGGGCCAGCTAAGAGGAGTCATGAAGGACAGCTTGCCTCTTAGGATAGGAGTAAGAAGAGACATTTGAAAGCTACTCTCTTGCTTCCATCTCTCCCCTCACTGCCAGTCCCTACCTAATCACAAAATGTTATGGAAATAATAAACTGAACTAGGAGCCTTAATGCATGTCCTAGCAGTGTTTCCTAAAGTCCCTTGTAGTAAAAGAGACAAAGTATGTTTCACCCAAACTCTGTAGAGTGGTTCCAGTGCAGATTGTTTCCACATCCAATCACACCTTCACATCAAAGCTGAAGGGGAGGCTGAGGCTCCACCTGATTGCTTCTGGATTGAGAAGCTGGGCACCCACTGGGAAGATTGCGGCTTGGATTGCAGACACAGTTAAGTTACATGTGAAAACACATTTTGTGCACTTCAAACTTGGGACTGTTGGGCGGGCGGGGCATGATCATGCCTTCGTTGCCAAAGCAAGAGACCTATGGACTTCAGATTTTCGTTCCAGTGACTGGTTTCAGAGTAACAGCCGTGTTAGTCTGTATTCACAAAAAGAAAAAGGAGTACTTGTGGCACCTTAGAGACTAACATTTATTTGAGCATAAGCTTTCGCGAGCTACAGCTCACTTCATCGGATGCATTCAGTGGAAAATACAGTGGGGAGATTTATATACATAGAGAACATGAAACAATGGGTGTTATCATACACACCCATTGTTTCATGTTCTCTAACACCCATTGTTTCATGTTCTCTATGTACATAAATCTCCCCACTGTATTTTCCACTGAATGCATCCGATGAAGTGAGCTGTAGCTCACGAAAGCTTATGCTCAAATACATGTTAGTCTCTAAGGTGCCACAAGTACTCCTTTTCTTCCAGTGACTGTAATCTAAGTGTTAACATCCTTATCTTATGAACGGTGTCCTTTTAAAAATATATGTATATCTTGCAAATGCCCAGAGATATAGAGCTGTGCCTTAAACTGCTCCCAGATTAATATTAGTAGCTGGTCTGTTGGTTAGCACTTTACATTCCTCAGAAACTAATTATTTTTATTTCAGGAGCTGTGAATCCAGAAAGTTCTCTCTCCTAGTTCAGTACTTTATCTGATAGCATTAGCCTTCTAAATTAAGTCTGTGTTCTAATTAATTAATTTTTAAAAATGTAGGAATCAGACAGAAGGATGGAAACGGTCACTCTGTCTGAAGTGGCTCACAAGCTAAAATGCCAACCTCTGGGTAGACTGTTAAGAAGCAGGGCAAAACCCCCAAACTGGTTGTGAGTTCTATAATTAGATTTCACCAACTCAGTAACAAGTGTAAACTCCTCAGGCACTATAACTGCCTTAACACAGTGTCACAGACAGCCCCCTTGGGCATTCCAATCTATCTTGCCAGCCAGGAAATCTTGGCTCTGTAATAGATGGTCACTTTATACCAAAAATCCCAAAATATTAAGGTACTCCCAGTCACAAAGGACAAGTCACTTACCTCAGGTCAATTTGCATCTTTAGATCTCACACCAAAGACAATGTTTGTAGCCAATCCTGGAATAAATTAACTAAAGGTTTATTAACTAGAAAAAAAGGAAATAAGGGAAAGGAGTACTTGTGACACCTTAGAGACTAACACATTTATTTAAGCATAAGCTTTTGTGAGCGACAGCTCGATGAAGTGAGCTGTAGCTCACGAAAGCTTATGCTCAAATAAATGTGTTAGTCTCTAAGGTGCCACAAGTACTCCTTTTTTTTTTTTTTTTTTGCAGACAGACTAACACGGCTGCTTCTCTGAAACCTGGAAATAAGGGAGTTATTTACAAAGTTAAAACAGGAAGCATAGACACACAAATGAGTTACAGTCTGAGATTTAAAAAGGTAATATAAGCTTCTATAATAAGCAGCTCTCTATGTCCTTTAGGGCTGACCCATGCCAAGCAGCATGAGGATATCTTGCTTATGTTTATGGATCTTTGCCCCTCAGAGTCCAGACAGCATAAAGAGACCCCAATTCCTTCTGATCAGGGATTTTTATTACCACCTCCCTAGAGTCCAAGCTGGTGAGATGAGCACTTCTTCATCTAACCTCATCCTGGTGTGTGTGTGTGGGGCGGGGGGCAGAGAAGCAATCAACAAAGTCTTTCTTCCACAATAACCCATTTGAATTCAATAGTCCTTCCTGATGGGTAGGCGATAACACCTTCTGTAGGAATCCAACATTTTGCATCAGATGAAGTTTTTTCCCTGTTTGGTGAGTTACAGAGTTTCGGAACAAACATTTTACAGTTCTAGAGCAAACACTTAAGTATTGCCTTATAGCATGGGATAAAGATATTATAGATAGGATTAGTATACCTACAAGCAATCTATCCAGTCTAAACACATTCTTATAACACTAATATCTATTTTAGATTAACCCACAGGTAAGTTTCAGAGTTGTAGCCGTGTTAGTCTGTATCAGCAAAAACAACGAGGAGTACTTGTGGCACCTTAGAGACAGTCTCTAAGGTGCCACAAGTACTCCTCATTGTTTTTCCACAGTAAGTGAGACTGGTATGCATTTGTCAGAGTTCACTGAGGTCCGAGGCCTTGGCATGAGCTGGCACCTGATCTGCCAGCATCACAGAAGCTCTGGCTGCCATTACTGTTTGACAGTATAAAAAGAAAACTTTTATAGATAAATAAAGTTATCATTTATTTCTCAGTAAAGACTATTTTATTAATGAATTCCAAATATGCCTTATGTCTTTCCTATCCCAAAGGTGAAAAGCATTGCTTGAATTTTCTCAGCCAGAGCTGAGAGCAGCTCAGAAATTGATTTCAAAGCTGTTTGGATTGTCTAGACTTTTTGCTTTGGAAAAATTAATTTGGAAGGCAGCGTGGCTGAACGGATAGCTCCCATTTATAGCAACCTGGGCTCTACTCCCTACTCTGCCTTGGGCAAGTCACTTCACTTCTCTGCGAAGTGCCTCTAGGTACTACAAATAATAATCAACTCACATCTCATTATGAATTACTCATGCTTTCCAGCCCGCATTGTGTATGGCATTTCAAGAACCGTGTTGACTCTGTGTGGTTACTGCAACTATAAATATGGTGGGTTTCAGAGTAGCAGGCGTGTTAGTCTGTATCCGCAAAAAGAACAGGCGTACTTGTGGCACCTTAGAGACTAACAAATTTATTAGAGCATAAGCTTTTGTGGGCTAAATATGGTGGAGGTGCATGCTGTTGCACCCAACGCCCTGGATTCCTACAACATGTGGACTATGTGCCTTCATTACAGCCTCTGTGATCAATGAAAGTGATAAATAACTTCTCTATTGATACAATTATACAACATCAAATGAAAGAAAACAAAAAGGGGTCATATATTTCAACAGTCACTTCACGGAACTTAAAGGACAAAATGAAACAAAAATACACTGTCATCAAATGTATCCCCTACTGGTTCTCAATCTTTGGGACCGTTTATAGGAAGACGGAGCTTCCAAGCCTTCCAAATTACCAATGGCAGGCTGACAAACCGTAGGTCATCTCAAACAGCAAGAGCATCAGGGCAAGTAAAATCACCCACCCACCCTGCGGACTCTGCTTGCAACTGTCCTGAAAGCATGTCCCCCAATCCACTGAGCACACTCACCCTATAGAGCATGCTCTTTCTAATGCAATGTGGCCAAATGTCTGCCAACTCCTCTCCCTTACAGCACTGCAAAGAGAGAGCATTGCAAAAGAGCTGAAACATTCCGTGCTGGTGGCATACACAAGACTGGTGAGTTGGAAGTTAGTTGCCACTGGAGTTGAAGCCGGAGACTGAACCTGGGAATGGAGTGGCTAGGCTGAAACTTATGAGGGGGACTCTCTTGCTGTAATGGTTCGATTCACTTTTGTTATTAAGTTTACTTCTTGTTGCCGCACCCATCCAGTTAAAGTCAGGGTAGTTAATCCAAAGGGCATGACTGGATATGGAGACATAAGTCTGTCTGTATGTGATTCATATTGAGAATGTTTAACACGGCGTTGAAATTCAGGGTGATATGGCACATCTCAAACTCCTCAGGCCAACAGCTGGCTACAGAAACATTCCATTTTCCTATCCACAATCATGAGATTTTTTAGGTCAGATTTTCAAAGGTGCTTGGCACCCACAAGCTCCCATTGAGAACGATCTGAAGGTTGAGAACAAGGGGAGCTGCTGCGGTTGAGCACTATGAAAAATCTGGGCATTTAACTTAGGTGCCTAACTGGGAGCTTTTGGGTGTTCAGCCCCTGGAGAAGAACACAAGAAAGAACACACTGCACAGAAACCATGACTGTCTGCACCACAAGAAGTCTTGAAAACAGAAAGGCAAGAAATGAACAGATTCACCAGATGGCAATTGTATTCCCTGGTTTGGAGTCAGATTAGCCATTTCAGTTATGTTTCCACTGCTGAATTCTTAAAGTGTGTGAAAAGTAAAAAATAACAACCAAACAGACATTTGCAGATTCACTACATCCATTAAAAGGGGAAATTCTGCCAAACAATACATCTAAAGTATGAATAATAAATAGTAATTATAACAAAAATGGCACACAGCACCCACCCAGTACAGTGTCCTCCTGAAGGTCGAAACAACATACTGGACTTCTACACAGAGTGCTTCCGCCGACGTGCACGGGCTGAAATTGTGGAAAAGCAGCATCACTTGCCCCATAACCTCAGCCGTGCAGAACACAATGCCATCCACAGCCTCAGGAATAACTCTGACATCATAATAAAAAAGGCTGACAAAGGAGGTGCTGTCGTTGTCATGAATAGGTCGGAATATGAACAAGAGGCTGCTAGGCAGCTCTCTAACACCACATTCTACAGGCCATTACCCTCTGATCCCACTGAGGGTTACCAAAAGAAACTACACCAGCTACTCAAGAAACTCCCTGAAAAAGCACAAGAACAAATCTGCACAGACACACCCCTAGAACCCCGACCAGGGGTATTCTATCTGCTACACAAGATCTCTAATAAGCGTTCTTACAACTACAATGCCCACCTGCTGAAGTTAAGAAACAGATTGACAGAATGCCACTAGCTGTCACCTTCACCCCCAACTAAAACCTCTCCAGCGCATCATCAAGGATCTACGACCTATCCTGAAGGATGATCCCTCACTCGCACAGATCTTGGGGGACAGGACAGCCCCCCAACCTGAAGCAAATACTCACCAGCAACCACACACCACACAACAGAATATCAGAATGTCACAGAATATCAGGATTGGAAGGGACCTCAGGAGGTCATCTAGTCCAACCCCCAGCTCAAAGCAGGACCAATCCCCAGATCCCTAAAAGGACTGAACTCACAACCCTGGGTTTAGCAGGCCAATGTTCAAACCACTGAGCTATCCCTCCCCCAAACACACTAACCCAGGAACCTGTCCTTGCAACAAAGCCTGTTGCCAACTGTGTCCACATATCTATTCAAGGGACACCATCATAGGACCTAATCATAGCAGCCACAATATCAGAGGCTCGTTCACCCGCACATCTACCAATGTGATATATGCCATCATGTGCCAGCAATGCCCCTCTGCCATGTATATTGGCTAGATCAGACAGTCTCTACACAAAAGAATAAATGGACACAAATCAGACGTCAAGAATTGGAACATTCAAAAACCAGTCGGAGAACACTTCAACCTCCTTGGACACTCAATTACAGACCTAAAAGTCTCAATTATTCAATAAAAAAACTTCAAAACCAGACTCCAATGAGAAACTGCGAACTGGAATTAATTTGCAAACTGGACACCACTATATTAGGCTTGAATAAAGACTGTAAGTGGATGAGTCATTACACAAACTAAAAACTATTTCCCCATGCTAATTTTCCTCCTAGTGTTACTCACACCTCCTTGTCAGCTGTTTGAAATGGGCCATCCTGATTATCACTACAAAAGTGTTTTTTTCCTCCTGCTGATAATAGCTCACCTTAATCGATTATTCTTGTTAGAGTTAGTATGGTAACCCCCATTTTTTCATGTTCTCTGTACACACACACACACACACACAGATATATATCTTCCTACCGTATTTTCCACTGCATGCATCTGATGAAGTGGGCTTTAGTCCACGAAAGCTTATGCTCAAATACATTTGTTAGTCTAAGGGTGCCACAAGTACTCCTTGTTCTTTTTACAGTTACTATAGTAACACCAACTTGACTTGGGTCTGGAGCACTGGATGGAGACTCCCTAGCACCATCTAGTGCCTGAGGGTTGTTTCAGGATACACTGAGTGAAAGAGAAATATTAGTTTATGGCCTTGAGGGACAGACAGTTTACAACAGGAGTGTCCCTATCTGTATGAGTTTCACCACATCCTGAAGAGAATAATAGGGGGCGATGACTGCATTTGTACAGTAAAGGAAAGTCATTGAGATCTAAAACCAAAAGCTCCTGCAAAACTACAGAAACAGTAGACTCATGGTTCAAAATGAAAGATAATAGGGCAGAAGCTGCTTAATGAGCCAATATGGCCTCTCATTCCAGTTAAGCAGCCTTCTCCCAGGTCCAATCCCATTGGTGAGTCCCATCAGCACATGTGTTAGGGCCAGAGAGGACACCACTTCTAACCTGACAGGGTCCAAACTCCGCAGACACAAAGACAGAGCACTATAGCTGCCCTGGCAGAGTTAGGAATCTCCATAGCATTCAATGCAGAGATGGTCAATTCTGTTGGAACTGAGGCAATTGCACAGCTTCTAAGCTCCATCTCAGTTTCTGTGGATTGTCTTAGGACCAGGGGATCGGTCTCTCTCAGTAGTACCTGCAAGGGCCCCGCATACAGAGATTGCAATCTCCATTCCCGCTGAGGTTATTCCTCTACATCGACTGCAGTAGAGACCGTAAAATCCACAACAATTAGGACTGAGGAGTCCCTGCAGAGATTATACTTTACACAATGGTAAAAGTGAGGTTGTAAACTCTACAGGGACCAGAATGTGCACAATAGAGAAAGCAAAATGTTCACTCCAAAGTAATGTCCCCATGAAGCAACATTACTGTCCAAATTACAGGACAGTCTTTATTGTTGAAACACACTCAGAAAAGACTTGTTCCTATGGAACGATCCTGATTAACAGAGAAGAAAATTGATCTGAACAATATGATCTAGACTAATAAAAAAAAAGACATGAAAGATCAATCAAAATGGGTCTTTTTTTCTTTCAACAAAATAAGGGAAACGTAAAAAATGAACAAAATCCCTCCATCTATCTTCATGCAACACTGAGGCTGGAAATTTACACACACAGCAGCAATCTGGTTGTTCAAAAGTTAAGACTCCCATCACAACACTAATTCAGCTTCATTGTAGATCCACATTGCCCATGGTCAAAATAGCTCATGAAAGCTTATGCTCAAATAAATTTGTTAGTCTCTAAGGTGCCACAAGTACTCCTTTTCCTTTTGCGAATACAGACTAACACAGTGCTACTCTGAAACCTTCCCTAATACAGCATCTCAAATGCACACATACCCTCAAGTAATGGCTACACAGTGTAACTGGTGCCTACATACAGCTCCTTAAGGAGCCACTTATTCCGAACTGCATTATCTCGGAAACCAATGGATTGGGCATAGATAAAGTTCTGCCCAGTATTCTTTTAGTGTTCTGCTGCTCGGCTCATTCATTTATTTCAGCCTTTAGACACAATTTAGTAGAAGTATGTATGATTTACAGTATATTAAAGTTTAGAGTAGCAGCCGTGTTAGTCTGTATCCGCAAAAAGAACAGGAGTACTTGTGGTACCTTAGAGACTAACAAATTTATTAGAGCATAAGCATATTGAATCCATTTCCCTATGTTAAGTATCCTCACACCTTCTTGTCAACTGTACAAATGGGCCATTTTGATTATCACTACAAAAGTTTTTTTCTCCTGCTGAGAATAGCTCATCTTAACTAATTAGCCTCTTACAGTTTGTATGACAACTTCTACCTTCTCTGTATATATCTATCTTACTATATGTTCCATTCTATGCATCCGATGACGTGGGCTGTGGCCCACGAAAGCTTATACTCTAATAAATTTGTTAGTCTCTAAGGTGCCACAAGTACTCCTGTTCTTTTTGAGTATATTAAAGTATGTCAGTACATTTTCCCCCTCTTACCTTCAAAAGGAATCTCAAGGAAATAAGTTTCTCAGACTACAAATGGGTAGCTGGCTGCTTCACATTCTTGGGATGTGAAAAAAGAGACATTTATTTATTTTCCAAACTGGGATTTTTGCCATTTTCCCCCTCTTGCCTCACAAGTTTTTGGAGGCTAGATGCACTGCAGGTTAAGAAAGAGAATGCACAGCTGGAAAAAAAAAGTGGGGCGAGGGGTTCGAAATCCTGCTGCTGTACAGCTCCTCCATCTCTGCTTTTCAGTTCTTGCTACTCCCATCTAAATGAGGTACACCAATACTTACTTCAATAGTAAAAACTCCATTACTAGCCCAGTAATCCATTGGGAGTGATAAAAGTACATCCACACCATGCAGCCTGTTTCTTTTCAAAACCCCCCTGTATCTGCACAGCCATTCAGGGAAGAAGGATCAGCTTCAAACCACAATCTGCTTAAATTCTTTATAAGTAAATCAAACAAAAAAGAACCTTACCACTCACCCCCATGTCATTTTTCTTTTCTGCAAGATCATCTAATTTGTATTCACCAATGAAATATCCAGGGCAGCTGAGCTAAAAACATCTTTAGGAGCCTGAAAGCAGAATAGATAAAGTGGGGTCACCCTTCAACCAGCCATAGCCATTCACAAGACACTCCAGGGGCATAACACTGTGTGAATCTTCCCTACAATCTGGTGCTTCCCAGCTGCTGTACCTACCACTTGGAGCTTCTGGCAGCAGGCACAAATTAGAGCAGCCGGAAGCCTGCTCTAGCATACCGGAATGATGCACAGCTACCTCTGCACACACTTCTCCTGACATGGGCCGCATGCTCCTCAGATGCAGAGGAGCATCAGGACACAGATGCTTTGTTATTTTTATCTGTATCTATATTTGGGTTTGTGATATTGCAGCTGAACTCCATGTGATATCACAAAGAGAAGCATAGCAGGTTGGAACAACGAGAGGAGATTAACTCTTTGTTATTAGAGACTTTTATATTAAAAGTGAGCCAGATTCTGCTCTTGGTTTCTCTGGTGTAAATTCAGAGTAACTCAAATGAGGTCAATGGAGTTACTCTGGATGTACACTATGCAACTGATATCAAAATTGGGTCCATTTTCTGTATTAGGGAGACACAAAGGAAGAGAAATACTTAAAATATGATACAGGACATAAATATTTCTAAATGGAATGTTTTCCATACGGCATCATCTGCTCTCCAACCCTTGGCTAGTCTTCCATTTTCTGAATGTACAGAACAAATAATAACCATATTTTCTTTTCTTTTTTGAAGGTTTTCTGCAGGTTCTAAAATAGTTGGCTATCAATCTAAATCATGAAAACCATTTAGATGGCTACCCAAGCTAAAGCATAACAAGATACCAGGATAGGGTACCAGTGTGACCTAAAATTTTCTAAAAGTCAATAACACTAAACATTGATTCATTTTAAGTATAGATTCAATTTTTTGGAAATTGTCAGGTTCACTCCAGAAACTCACACAGCATTCACACGCACCCCGCCCGCTTTACCCCTCCACCACCCACCCCTTTTCTTCTCTTCTCTTCGAAAATGGGATGGAACAAAATATCTTTTGAGGCCACAGTTGGTTGTCATCCCCAGATGCTTTGCATTCAAGATGCCATCTGTGTTTTGTTTTCCTGTTTAGAGGTCTTAGTAACAATTTTTGTTATCTACTGAAAGTACACGCTACAGCAGGAAATCATGCATCGCAGAGCAAGTTAACTAAAGTAAATGATGCGTTCACTCATCTTGTGCGTGTACATGTGCATGCACAAATGCACACGTGTGTGTGTGTGTGAGAGAGAGAGAGGCCAATGGTATGTTTGCAGGAGACGACAAAGGAGGCGAGGCCTGGAAAAGTGAAGCTTTAAATTGTATTTCAAATATAGAAAATGGTTTGTACACAAAATGTACATCAATTGACTCATCAGGCAAACCTGATACATTTTACCTCCTTAGTAGCCCAAGAAATAATGTCAGTACCCAATGTATTCTATATTCTTAATAACTTGATTAACAGCAGCATGGATTAATAATGATTTATTAAACCAGTGCAATTAACCTGAGACTTAATATAAATACAGAAATTTATATCATTTGTGTATATATCACTGATTACAATTTTGCAACCCATCTGTCATTAAATCTTTTCCTAACCTTGTACCCTCCTGCTGTGCTATATAGACCCACATGCTCAAACAAAGTTCTAGTTCTGTGTCTATTCTCTCCTGTGGGGGCGGGGAAGCCACATGGATTACAATATCCTACTATAGAGGTATTATAAAACTGCATTCCCAATGTATCAGTGACATAGGAAATTTCATTTTCAAGGATTCCCTGAGGGGCCGAGATAAACTGCAAAATTCACAACTTGGCATAATTAAACACTCATGCCCATTACATACAAAGGAAATTATGCACATTTATCTAGGGCATAGAAACATTCATATGGCAATATTATACATGAATTTCCATTATTAACCTCTAAGAATTCAGTGAAGGAGCTCTCCAAAAAGCAATGCATGTCTGTCTCAGAGTAAAGGTGCTGTAATAACCAAGAGTGGGGGGCAGTGGGATTGTTAATAGATTTCCAGCAGGAATACAAAAGTATTTAGATGGATATACCCACTGTTCTCTTTTAGGCAAGTAAAGCAGAAATATATTCATTGGATAAGCTTGATACATTAACATTTTATATTAGCACCATACCGCAGTGATGGGTGCACTTTAAGATTGTAGATAGACAGGACTGTTCTGTTCATAATTATTTGTTTAAGAGGTCATTGATTTTTTTCTTTTAATGAAATATGGATTATTTGGAGGTTGTACCCAGAAAATGCCTGCATGCTATCTTCTCAGACTATGATTCAAAAATGGAATCTCTAGTTTATTATACTAGTTTTTTAAAACTTTCGACATATTCTGACTGGCTATAGACATTTCCTAGAAAGGGGGCAGTAGCAGCCTCATCTGCACTGGAGAAGCCAAAGGTATTTTTCTTAATTTAAAAAAAAGAAGTGGGGAGAGACTGTTATAACAGCAATGATGAGCTTAGCACTAGCATCTCCTGGGGAATTAATGACCAGCTGGCGTTAATGGCTGTTGGCTTTGCCTCCACACCCCCAGTCAGTCTTAATCCCTGGGACAGGGCCTGTGCTTTATTGTTTAATTAGAACACACACAACTCTACAAAAACAACACAAAACCAGGGAAAATTTAGAGTTAAGGCTGAACAATTCTGGGAAGACTATCACTCACTGACATTTGTGCTATTAAGTCTAGGACATTTCTTTATGTTAGCAAACAAACAAAGGGCTGGAAACATTTGTAAAAAATCTGATTCAAATATTTTTGACTAACAGAACCAAGTTCAGTTGCTTTTATTCATGGGGGGTGAATCATGTTATTTGTTATGTATAAAGGTTCTAGACAACGGCCATGTATGTGACAATGTTTGCTACTCCTGAAAGTGACACAAATTTTAAGAATGAATGAGTATTCTTCTGCCCACTTGCACTGGAAGTACCTCATTTACTATTTGCTATTCTCTTGTTCAAGTGGTTTCAGTCATCCATCAGAGAGCAAAAACATTGCCATGTGACTTAGGTAACCAACACTATACAAATAGTGAATAGCTGAAACAAATAGTTAGAAGAACCCATAGTCTGAATGTTACATCCAAACCATTTAACTATACATATAGTCATAGAAAAGCAGGAGTGGTTCATGAACCAAAAATGGAGTTAAATTTGTGATGAAGATCATTTGTAATGAATAATTTGATCAGCTCTGTCTTTCAACACGTTTTTCAAATTCGGAAGCATGCAACATCTGGCAGTTTGTGGAAGCACACAACCACTAGTTCCTCTGCCTCCAGCCACCCAGCTCAGTATTGGAATGGCTGATTCAGGGAGGCCCAATTCAATGAATGCAGATGACATCTGTTGCAGTATCCAGTTGTGCTCTTTCACCAAATTGGAGAACATCTTGAATGCCTACCTGGCCAAGATGGCAGCCTACTGTGGCAGTTGGTGCCTCCAACCAAATGTGACTAAGACCGTTTCGAGCATCTTCCAACTCCACAATGCAAGCGCTAAACATGAATTAGACATCTTACTCAATGGAAAACAACTGAAACACAAGGCAAAACTGGTCTACCTTTTTGTCACACTAGACTGTTCTTTCACTTTCCATGACCATCTAAAAAAGACTGCTGCCAAAGTCAGGACCAGGAATAATCGAATCAGCAAATTAGCCAGATTGACATGGGGTGCAGGGGCATAGACACTTTGCACATTGGCTCTCATATTATGCTATTCCTCAGTGGAATACTGTGCCCCTGTGTAGTGTCATTCGCCACACACTAAGTTGGTTGACATCAAATTGAATTTGACCATGTGTATCATCACAGGCACCCTGTGCTCCACTCCTATCCCATGGCTACCAGTTCTGAGCAACATAGCCCCTCCACACATTCGTCACAGAAAGTCTACAGCCAGACTGGCGGAAAAGCTACATGTCAATCCACGTCTCCCACTGTACACAGACATTTTCAGTCACCCCAGAGCACGGCTTATGTTGAGACGTCCCATGTGGTCTCAGCTGCCAGATCGGAATCTGTCAGCATCAGCCCTGTGGCACGATGGATGGTCGGCTAAAGACATTTGGAATGGTTTCCTTGTCACTGATCGAACCATTGAACTGCCTGGATTTGACCTGGGTCTTGCTTGTGATTCTGGCTCTAGGGAAAATTTCCAGACCTGTGATGGTGAAACCTGTGTCTGGATGTAGGTTCAAACATACGATTTTGTTTAAAGTGCTTTATTGCAGCTGCCTACGAAGGAATTATTATTCCTGAACCTCAATGTGCACTAGCTATATTCCTACAGTAAATGGGAACATTATCCCTAGAACATTTATGAAATAAAAGGATCAAAACACATAATCCAAATGCAGTTCTGTTGATTCTGTTGTCCCCTGAAAAAATGATCAAATATTATAAAAAACACCCAAAATCATAAAAGAAATCTATTAGACAGTGTCAAATTATGTTTATTGTCACCAAGAGGATAGGTTACAAAAGATTACTGAGTGGGATAAATCTCACGACTGGAATATTGGTAAAAAGGCATATAGTTTGTTCAAGAAGCAGAGGCAGGGAAAAAGGGGGAGGTGGTGTTGTCTTATACATCAAGAATATATACGTTTGTTCTGAGGTCCAGAAGAAGGTGAAAGGCAGATGAGTTGAAAGTCACTGAGTGAAGACGAAAGGGGGAAAAACAGGGGTGATGTCATGGCAGGGGTATTCTATAGACCACCAAATCAGGAAGAGAATATGGATGAGGCATTTCTAGAACTAATCACAGAAATACCCAACACACAAGACCTGGTTTTAATAGGGGACTTTAACTACCCAGACATCTATTGGGCAAAACACAAAATGTCCAGTAAGTTCTTGGAAGGTATTGGGCACAACTTCTTGTTTCAGAAGGTGGAGGAAGTAGCTGGAGGACAGCCATTTTAGTCTTGATTTTGACTAACACAGAGGAATGTGAAGGTTGAAGGCAAATTGGGTGAAAGTTATCATGAAATGATAGATTTAATGATTCTAAGGAATGAGATGGTCGAGTTCAGGATCCTGACACAGGGAAGAAAGGAGAGCAGCAGAATATGGACCCTGGACTTCAGAAAAGCAGACTTTGACTCCCTCAGGGAACTGATGGGCAGGATCCCCAGGGAGAATAACATGAGGGGGAAAGGAGTCCAGGAGAGTTGGCTGTATTTTAAAGAATCCTTATTGAGGTTACAGGGACAAACCATCCTGATGTGTAGAAAGAATAGTAAATATGGCAGGTGACCAGCCTGGCTTAACAGTGAAATCCTTGCTGATCTTAAACACAAAAAAGAAGCTTACAAGAAGTGGAAGATTGGACAAATGACCAGGGATGAGTATAAAAGTATTGCTTGGGCATGCAGGAGTGAAATCAGGAAGGCCAAATCACACCTGGAGTTGCAGCTAGCAAGAGATGTTAAGAGTAACAAGAAGGGTTTCTTCAGGTATGTTAGCAACAAGAAGAAAGTCAAGGAAAGTGTGGGCCCCTTACTGAAGGAGGGAGGCAACCTAGTGACAGAGGATGTGGAAAAAGCTAATGTACTCAATGCTTTTCTTGCCTGTCTTCACGAACAAGGTCAGCTCCCAGACTACTGCACTGGGCAGCACAGCATGGGAAGGAGGTAACCAGCCCCCTGTGGAGAAAGAAGTGGTTCGGACTATTTAGAAAAGCTGGACATGCACAAGTCCATGGGGCCGGATGCGCTGCATCCGAGAGTGCTAAAGGAGTTGGCGGATGTGATTGCAGAGCCATTGGCCATTATCTTTGAAAACTCATGGCGATCGGGGGAAGTCCCGGACGACTGGAAAAAGGCTAACGTAGTGCCCATCTTTAAAAAAGGGAAGGAGGAGGATCCTGGGAACTACAGGCCAGTCAGCCTCACCTCAGTCCCAGGGAAAATCATGGAGCAGGTCCTCAAGGAATCAATCCTGAAGCACTTACACGAGAGGAAAGTGATCAGGAACAGTCAGCATGGATTCACCAAGGGCAAGTCATGCCTGACTAACCTAATTACCTTCTATGACGAGAACTGGCTCTGTGGATGAGGGGAAAGCAGTGGACGTGTTGTTCCTTGACTTTAGCAAAGCTTTTGACACGTCTCCCACAGTATTCTTGCCAGCAAGTTAAAGAAGTATGGGCTGGATGAATGGACTATAAGGTGGACAGAAAGTTGGCTAGATTGTCGGGCTCAACAGGTAGCGATCAATGGCTCCATGTCTAGCTGGCAGCCGGTATCAAGTGGAGTGCCCCAAGGGTCGGTCCTGGGACCGGTTTTGTTCAATATCTCCATAAATGATCTGGAGGATGTTGTGGATTGCACCCTCAGCAAGTTTGCAGATGACACTAAACTGGGAGGAGAGGTAGATACACTGGAGGGTAGAGATAGGATACAGAGGACCCTAGACAAATTAGAGGATTGGGACAAAAGAAATCTGATGAGGTTCAACAAGGACAAGTGCAGAGTCCTGCACTTAGGACGGAAGAATCCCATGCACCGCTACAGACTAGGGACCGAATGGCTCGGCAGCAGTTCTGCAGAAAAGGACCTAGGGGTTACAGTGGACAAGAAGCTGGATATCGAGTCAACAGTGAGTCCTTGTTGCCAAGAAGGCCAATGGCATTTTGGGATGTATAAGTAGGGGCATTGCCAGCAGATCAAGGGACGTGATCGTTCCCCTCTATTTGACATTGGTGAGGCCTCATCTGGAGTACTGTGTCCAGTTTTGGACCCCACGCTACAAGAAGGATGTGGAAAAATTGGAAAGAGTCCAGCGGAGGGCAACAAATATGATTAGGGGACTGGAACACATGACTTATGAGGAGAGGCTGAGGGAACTGGGATTGTTTAGTCTGCGGAAGAAAAGAATGAGGGGGGATTTGATAGCTGCTTTCAACTACCTGAAAGGGGGTTCCAAAGAGGATGGATCTAGACTGTTCAGTGGTAGCAGATAACAGAACAAGGAGTAATGGTCTCAAGTTGCAGTGGGGGAGGTTTAGGTTGGATATTAGGAAAAAACTTTTTCCCTAGGAGGGTGGTGGAACACTGGAATGCGTTACCTAGGGAGGTGGTGGAATCTCCTTCCTTAGAAGTTTTTAAGGTCAGGCTTGACAAAGCCCTGGCTGGGATGATTTAGTTGGGGATTGGTCCTGCTTTGAGCAGGGGGTTGGACTAGATGACCTCCTGAGGTCCCTCCCAACCCTGATATTCTATGATTCTATGAAAAGGAGTAAGCAGCAGAATAAGAACAATGGACTTAAAAATGCAGACTTTAACAAACTCAGAGAACTGATTGGTAAGATCTCATGGGAAGAAAATCTAAGGGAAAAAGGAGTTCAGAAGAGCTGGCAGTTTCTCAAAGAGACAATATTAAAGGCACAATTCCCTTGCTGGGACCTTAGCGACCATGCCCCCTCGTAGGAGGGGTTAAGGTGGACTATAATGATGGTGGGGTTGTCTCCCTGCTGTACCAGTCATAGGAGTCCCCAACTGCCCCTGGCTTGCTCAGTTACCAAGCACCTCTCCTTAATTCCTTTTCCAAGCCATTTTTTCGTTCTTTTGTGTCTTAATTTATGGAGTACCTGCACTAAACATCTGCCACAAGGAGACACCAGCCATTAGCTTGGCTGCCTCCCCACCACACCCAGCTGGGTTCCCAGACATCTCCAAATGGCCTTTGGCCTAGCAGCCCTAATGGGGATAAAGGACCCATTGTCCCATGTGTGATCGTTGTGGGGCACCAGCAACTGCATTGTTCTTGACCTGGTACTGCAACAACCGCCCTCCACGAAGGGCTGCATAGGCGACCCCTTCTCTGGATCCTTGAATTGACAAGACTCCTTAAAAGAAAACGAAATAAACAATTTGTAAGCTGGAGCCAAAAATCTCCATTCCTCCGACCACATCACATTCTGAGGTTTCAGATAGCCCGTGGCAAGTGCTGGGGTTGACTGCTCGCCCCTGTTGCAAGCTCACAAAATCTGTGGAACTGGAAATGAGACAAGGCGTCTGCCATGCCATTATTCATGCCCGGCACGTGCTCGGAAGGAAAAACAGATGTTGAAGGTTAAGCATTTGTAGAACAAACGCCCCTACCAACTTCATAACCCTGTGCTATCTGCCAGAAGAGCACCCTTATATTAGCCAGCTCCAATCCCCAAATGACCATCGCAACTAAAATGGGGAAAAAATTCCAAGGAGGTCATGTTATGCACAACCCCGTTTTGTGTCCAGGTGGTGGGCCATTTTGTGCACACCATTTGCCTCGATAAAACACCCCAAACCCTGCACCTCCTGCCAATCTGAGTGGATTTTTAACCTCTCTTTTGTAATAACCATTGCTTCCTCCACAATGATACTCCATCAAGTTGACTCATAAAATTTTCCACACCCTCAAGTATTCCTTCATATGTCTAGTGCCTGGTATGTAATAGTGTGGCCTGGCTATGCTGGCCGTTGCCACTACCTGCCAGGCACAAAACAGGGCAACAACCCTGCAAGCAAAGTTCAGGTGCCCCAGAATAGAGTGCAGCTCTTGTAGCCTGAGTTCCTTTATTTTAAGCCCACAGTGCTCTCTGGAGCAACTCTGTTAGCTCCCGAAGTTTATCCTGAGGGAGCTGAGATATGCCCTCCCTGGTGTTCAGCTGAATGCCCAGGTAGGTCAATGTAGTTCTGAGTAAAGATAGGAGGGGCCAAGCCCAACTGACCTTTTTAAACCCCACATTCCTATGTGATGAGTCATTTACCACGCTGACTGCTCTTTCCACCAACTTTACGTCTTCCCTCCTCCAAGCCAGAACGCATTGCCCTCTTCTCCCCGGCCAGCCAGCCAAACTCCTCCCTGCTTAAGTGCAGGGTGGAGAGAAATAAGAGATTTACAGATTAAAGTAAGCAAACATATACACACAAATGAGTTACCATCTAAATCCTAAAAGTGAAATAGTTGCAGAGATCTGTCAATTCAAAGTGTATTTCAGGGCAGACCCAGGAGATAACCCTTGGGGATCTCTGGCTTCAGTTTTGTTTCTCTGTAAGAGTTCAAAAAGCAAAGAGATGAAAAATCTTCATGTCAGCTATTTTTATTTCCCTCTTCAGCATTCAAAGTGATGGGGTGAGGCCTTCTGCACATACTTTTCCATGGGTGGATGGGACAATTAATAAAGCTTTGTCTTATAAAAGCCCACATACATTTTGATAGTCCTCATGGAAGGGGGCGGGGGTGGACGATTCCCATGCCTGGGTTCACAAATTCAGAGCAAACGTTTTCAAGGTTATAAAGCAAAACTTACATATTTCCTTACAGCAGGGAATACAGACATTACAAGTAAAAGTAATGCATGTATTACTGCAATTTACAAACCTTTTATACAGTCGAAACACTACATTCTTATAGATTTATACTTATTTTGAGCAACACTAACACACAAGTGAACTGCTCTGATCTCCAGCTATGAGTTTGTCAGTTCTTGGTTAATACCTGCTGACTTGGCAAGAGCTGGCATCTGGACTATCAACGTCACAGAATTTATTGCCTGTTTTCCTTCAGTCTTCACTAAAAAGAATAATTGTGACCAGATACTTACCACAATTAATATTAACAACAAGGGGAAGGAACACAAGCCAGAATAGGTAAAGAACAAGTTAAAGAATATTTTGATAAATTAGATATAATCAGGTCAGTAAGGGCTTCATGAAATTCATCCTTGGGTACTTAAGGAACTGGCTGAAGGAATCTCAGAAGTGTTAGAAAAGATCATCAAGAACACATGGAGGATGGGTGAGGTTTCCAAGGACTGGAGAAGAGCAAACATAGTACTTATCTTTAAAAATGGTAACAAAGAGGACCCAAGGAATTACAGATCAATCCGCTTAGCTTTGATACCTGGAAAGATTCTGGAAGAAATTATTAAACAATGAATTCGTAAGCACCTAGAAGATAATAGAGTAATAAGTAATAGCCAACATGGATATGACAAGAACAAGTCATACCAAACCAACCTAATTTCCTTTTTTAACAGAGTTACTGGCCTAGTGGATTAGGTGGAAGCTGTGAATCTGACATATCTTGATTTTAGTAAGGATTTTGATTGAGTCTCACCGACATTCTCAAATGTGGTCTAGATTAAATTACTTTTGGGTGGGTGCAAAACTGCCTGAAAGATCATACTCAAAGAGTAGGTATCAATGATTTATTGTCATACTAGGACGACTCTCTAGTAGGGTCCCAAAGGGCTCCATCCTGAGTCCAATACTATTTAATATTTTTATTAATAACTTGGATAATGAAATCAAGAGTATGCTTATGAAATTTGCAGATGACACCAAACTGGGAGGGCTTGCAAGCACTTTGGAGGACAAGATCAGAATTCAAAAAGACCTTGACAACTTGGACAACTGGTCTGAAATCAACAAAATGAAATTCAGTAAAGACAAGAGCAAAGTATTACACTTAATAAGGACAAATCAAATGCACAAATACAAAATGGGAAATAACTAGCTAGGTAGTAGCACTGCTGAAAAGGATCTGGAGGTTATAGTGGATCACAAATTGAATGTGTGTCAACAAGGTGATGCGGTTGTGAAACAGGCTAATATAATTCTGGGGTTTATTAACAGCAGTGGCATATGTAAGACATGGGAAGAAAACGTCCTGTGGCACTTGGCACTGGTGAGGCCTCAGCTGAAGCACTGTGTCCAGTTCTGGGCACCACACTTCAGGAAAGTTGTGGACAAATTGGAGAGAGTCCAGAGGAGAGCTACAGAAATGAGAAAAGGTTTAGAAAACCTGAATGATGGGGACAGGTTAAAAAAACTGGGCCAGTTTAATCTTGAGAAAGACAACTGAGGGAGCCCTGATAAACAGTCTTCCAATATGTTAAGGGCTGTTCTAAAATGGATGGTGATAAATTGTTCTCAACGACCACTGAATGTAGGACACGAAGTAATTGATTCAGTTGGCAGCAAGGGAGATTTAGGTTAGATATTAGGAAAGCTTCCTAGCTATAAGGAGAGTTAAGCACTGGAATAGCCTTCCGAGGGAGACTGTGGAATCTCTAGTCACTGGAGGTTATTTAGAGCAGGTTAGATAAACACCTGACAGGGATAGTCTAGGTTTACTTGGTCCCGCTTCAGTGCAGGAGTGTGGAGTAGATGACTACTGCAAGTCCTTTTCAGACCTATATTTCTATGATTCTATGAAAACAGAAAAGGAATATCCTTTTGAAGCATGGATATCAGTTGAAGGGACAGAGATGTACCCCCTCAGTTTTCTGGCTGGAGCATGTCTGATAGATGAGCCACACCACAAATAAACCATGGTATTACCAGAGCTTTTAGTCCCCTACTCGGCCGTCTCAGAGAGCTCACATAAAATGCAACTCTTTACTCTGAAAAATGAGCTGAAATGACTTCTGCTAAGCTTCCTGGCCAGACTCGGTATGCTCTGTCAGTCAGGGAACCAGAGCCAATCTCACATGAGTTATATAACCCATTGAAACCAACAAATCCACCTCAAAAAACTGTGGAAAGGGCGGGGCAGAGGGGAGCCGTAAGATTTTCAGAGTCATCCAAACAACAACAAAATCTATCTGAAATTTTATCACAAAAATATCAGCATTTTATAAAACAACTCCAGATTGTCAAAAGGTTTGTGAACTTGAGAACAGAAACACGAGTTTACCCAATTAACATATGTTGAGGAATAAAGAGTTTTGCAACATTCAGGTTCAGAAATTTTGAGGAACAAAAATTTTGCTGCACTTATTTCACCCAGCTCTCTCCTGAACCCATTTATCTGAGTGTCCTGTGATATACAGTTGACATCCATTAAAGAGGCACTTATTGTACAGTACATGGCCCATGGGACTACACTATAAATCATTCTGTAATATTTGTAATAGGCTTGCTTTTGAAGGCCTGCCCATCCAAATATGAGCACTGTGTTTTAACCACTCAGCTGGTTAATTCATAAGCAAACTCTAATAGCCATTTGGGACCGAGAAGAATGTATGTACCATAACCTGTTTGGCTACATTTCACAAGTCAGCAAATAATTGTTGCTTAGCTCACATGATGCAACTGCTTTGACGGTCAAGGGGAAAAAAATGAAATAACTTAAGACCTCGTTTTATGCACTGTTGCAATGATGCATTTTAGATAATGAATCGGATTCGTCACCTTAAGTTACTATTTATCATTATTTGTTTAGTACCCATGGTGAGTTAGATGCTTCCTACAGAGGAGAAGGCAGAATGATTCCTGCCCCAAGGAACTAAGGCATGGAAAACAACATGTCCCTTTTTCTGGCTTTTCACTTCCTGTATATATAGATCCATTAGATTCACTCTGGCAGCATGGCAGAAGTTGGTTTTCAACAAGGACTTGAGTGTGCAATGGGTAAGCTCAGGAAGGTCATACGACACATTGGGGTGGGACACATAGAACATACAAAGATGACTGGAAGGGATGCTGACAAATGAGCAGCTGAGGGTGGGGAAGAGACGTGAATGAGACAAGCTTGGCTAAGTAGGAAGAGGCAGATATGTACGGGGTTTGGAAGGTGGCAACTAGGAGCTTGAATATGATGAAAGAGGGACATGACATTCAAAGAGGGACGTGATCAAAACAATGAGCAAGGAAGTTGACTTTCACTGTAGTATTTTGTATGGTCTGGAGGTGCCACTGTGGGCTTTACGGATGCCGCACCAATGCAACACTGATGGGTCAAGTTGTAATTGTTATTTTGTTATTTGAGGGTGATTCTGTAGCTTGCACGGAAGTGACTCCAATTTTCTAGGTTTTGTTTCTTTTCCTTTAAGCCACATACATTCAAAACACCATTTGTGCCTTATTTTTTTGTGGCGTATGTAGGTAAAATCAACATTCAAAGTATTTTGTAGTTGTCGTTGAGGATTTAGCAGACAAACAATTTAATAAATACAACAAAATAAGCTGTGCGTTTCAATCTTAAAATGCCCTTCTCCAAAAGGAACACAATATTTAATGTTGCTTTTTCTTCAAGACACACCTCATTAACTGTTAATAAACTCCAGGTTCAGAAATCCCTGAGCAGTCATCTCAGCTTTCAAAAATGTCATTTTTAAAAAAGGTACTTTTTATCCCATCCTGGGTAATGGTAACAAGGCCCAGAGGTGCCCAGGTGCATCAGACAAGTATGTTCAGCAATACTGTGTTGAACATACTTTGCCTTCATTTTATAGAACTTGTACAAAGCTGTCCAGGGCTACAAACATAACTGTTCTGTAGCACATGGTGTTACATGTACATTGGTTGTCAATTAAGTCAAACCTGGGACGCTGAGCCAGTAAGTCAACAGAGCTCTTTGCCATTAAGCCTATAAAAGCAGACACAGGCTCTATGGGGGCAGTGGACTGTGCAGCTGCTCTGGATGGGTGGGAGACAGATCAAGAGCGGCTCTGCAGTGTGAGCTTAGCGATTGCATCAGACATAGAGCAGATTCCTGTTGCTGGAAATTTTTATTTCCCTGTTGGAATCTGACCTGGTAATTTCACCTTTTGTGTGCAGTGATGTAGTGTGCGCACACTGTGCTGCCATTGGCTTCGAGGAGGTGTCGCTCTTTAATTGGCCTGCTGGGATATATAGTGCATTGCCACAAAACAACAGAATGCTGCGTTGTTAAACCTACATTCACAGGTGCTGAGAGGCATAACTGGGAGATTCCTGAAACGTTACTTCTACTGGTGAATTGCACTGGTTCCTATAGCCTCAGGTCCATAGATAGGTACACCAACCTGTGGCCAGCCAACTGTCCTGGTCCTGCATGCTGAGGCTGGTCTCTCCAACCAGAATCCTCTCGGTCTAATCTTTCTAAGATATTTATACAGCAGCAGTCACTGGAGTATGCAGGAACTAAAACAGGGAGAAATCAGGAAGCGATTTTTGTTTTGTCTTCAAGACTCTATATGGATATGTCATCCTAGACCATGGCCATTTCCTTCCTCCTCCATCTTCTACCTCTTCCTTTCTTTCTCTTCCCTGCCTATTCATTCTACATCTGTTATTGCAGACAGGCTATTGCGAAAAGGTGCATTTTGCACCCGGTTCTGAAATCAGACTACATCTCATTTTGTTCTTTGGCAGAATATTCCATAGACTGGCATCAAGAATGTCCTTCCTTTAGTTCACTCCGGCTCCCCGACCCCTGCCATCTCTTGTTTGACACTCAGTGTTCCATGTTCCCCATGACCACAGCTGTGTTGCTGGGTCATGGATGGAGAAACAGTCTCTATGGTGCTGGAACCTAAACCACTAACGGCTTTGGTGATTCGGACCAGGAGCTTGCACTGAACCCAGACTAGAACAAGGAGCTTGTGGAGGGGATGGCACACGGGTGTGCTGTGTGCATGGTGTCTGGTTCTGCTCAGGAGATGAGCCTCCTGCCGGTTGTACACATGCTTTTCATTCTGTTCCAGCTTCTCTAGCTCCCGGCTATGGTCTCTTCAACATGGTAATTATTGATTGTTCTTCAAGGCCATTCCAAACCTTTCCAGAGAGGCTTATATATTTCTGAGGCGTCACAAGGCTTTGCCTTATTGCCATTCCCTTTTCCGTTCCTGGAGTTTCCCAGATTTATACTGGAGTAAATGAAATCAGAATATGGGCCACAGTGACTAATCCCATGAGTAAGGGTTTGCAAGCCCTGACCCTAAAGTAATAAATGGAAGAGTGGTGATTTTTAGAATATAAACTTCCCAGCTGCCTGAACTGTAAATGTCAGTCCAGTTTCCCTAACACGGTCCAGCTGGCTATCAGGAAATCATTTCAAAGTCAATGAAACCAAAGTTAAAACTTCTCCTTAATTATTTTCCAAACTACGCCCACAAATTTGCAATTTTTTTGTACTACAATTTGGCAGAAAAGACATCCTGACAGTCTAGGAAAGGAACAGAATTCATTGGAACTATTCAGCTTTGATTTCTCATTGATTTGCATCCTTTAAGAAAATTTGTAAACTTGCAATCAAAATATCAACCATTTCAACCTGCCCAACCACTTATAAATCACAGCTTGAGCTGTGAACATGTCTTAATGGACCAAAGACAAAGAGTCCAAATGAAAGGAAAGCAAAGCAAGTCAGAAAATAAAAGCAAATGATCCATTTTGAAGAAATCTGTGCTATATATTCATGGCTGCACCTGCTCATCTTTCGGCTACATAAACATTCATTTTCCATGAGAAAAATGAAAATGTCTCAGAGGTTATGCTTAGAATTTGATTTACTCTTGTTTCCACAAGTTGGACCACACTGTCCTTCCTTATCTGACAGTCTGAACACTACATAAAAATGGAGACAGCGCACACAATTTCTCCCTTCCCTGCACTAGGAACACTCATTTACACTGTGCCAGGTGGCTGTAAAATAGAACCTAATCTAAATGGGACTGTTGTATGCCCATTTTGAATTCACTTTGGTGTAAATGACTACAGAAGGTGCAAAATAAAGTCCATAAGACCTGCATCTTGATTTCCTGTGGATGTTAATTCCATATGACACTTTTCACAAGAGGAGAGGTTTAAAACCCAGAACCCAAAGCAAATTCCAGTTCTAGCTACCTATATTCCCTCGGCAGTGGTAAATAGATTCTGTATACTTCTTCACTTCCTTCTCTAAACTTTTGGACAGTGTTGCTATTTGCTGTGAAACAGAGGCTTCAGAGGTGACTGCATTTCAGGGGTAGGGAAAATTATGTCTATTTGTAGTTCAGGTATAGAATGTGCTCCAGGATCATTTCTGATGAAAGGTGCTATATACAGCAAATGCAAGTTATGATTATTGTTTTGACTAACTTAAAAAACAACAACAACGGATTCAGTATATTTCCTGACCGTTCGTACCCTCCTTCCTTCTTTCACTGTTCTAACGTTTCCCAGAGACAGTGGAACTTGTTTGCCCTCAAAATTCTCTACCTGTCCATAGATGGGGAAAGTGGACGTGTACAGGGGCAGAAGCAGAGAGATCTTTGAGAAAAAATCCACTGTGAAGACTGCCCAGCATGTACAGCAATTCCAGCAATTTAATATAACTTCTGCTACAAAAAGGGGAGTGTCTGACAAACGAAGGGGGTATGTGAGAGAGAGAAGGGAGATAGTGTGTGCGCTGAGGAGGTTGGTACAATTATGGTCAGACCAATTATGCCATTATTACTCATAATAAGTTTTATAAGGAGCTAAAATTCCCTTTAGACCTGTGGAGGGTTAGTACCTTGTCAGCCCCTTAAGTCAAGGGGGTGGAAGGTAACACTGCCTCTCTACACCCAAGTAGTCCGTGTTCTAGACCCCTTTGTAATTAGCAGTGTGGCCCAATGGCCAGAGTCTACCTACTTCCCCTTCTCTGATGGAGTAATGCGGCCTAGCAGCTGAAGACCATACAATGTGCCCCTAGGACCGTACGGCCCAATGGCCAGAGTCCACCAAATTCCCCTCCCCAATGGGGTAATGCGGCTTAGCAGCCGGAGTCCAACCAACTGTGTGGGCCACCCCCTCTCAAAGGTGGGTGGCCGAGGGAGGGGGACCCGGGCCCGCCCCCTCCATCAGGTCCCAACCCAGCAGGGCCCAGTTGGTGGCGAGTTCTCCTCACCAGGGGTCCGGCAGGGATCCTCCTGAAACACGCTGGCCTGAATGGTCCTCAGACTCAGTCAGATCCGCGGCGTCCTCTGCCTCACCTCTGCAGTGCGTCTGGGCGTTTCTGGCCGCTGCGTCCTGGGGTGCAGGCCTCTCTTCTGTTGGAGAGAGCGATAAGCCTCCTTCCCCTTTGGGCAGTTCCCACAGCTGAGCAGCTCTGCAGGCTTTTATACCTGACTTCCAGGTGGAGCATGCCCAGCAGAGTCCCGGGGCGGGGCTTCTTCTGCTAGGAGGGAAGGATTAACCCCTGCCGTACCAGTGCAGAGCCGATCCGCCCTGTCACAAGACCCCAAGGTTTTTTGTTTTTTTTTCCAAAAAGGGGAGAGAGAAAACGAGTGTGATTTAATAGGGGCACAAGTTCCACACTCTAGAACATAGCAAAGGCCTGACTGCGAGCAGCTAGAGTTCGTTGAAAAATGGGTAGAGGGCGAAATGTGGAGAAAAAAAAATGGTGCAGATTTTTTTCTTTGAAATGTCAATTGAAAAAAAGATTCTGATTGAGTTCCACTATCAGCTTGCAATATGATGGGAGGCATCTTAAACAGCAGGTGATGTCTTAGATCCAGACTCATGTACAGGTTCTTGGACATTGCCACAGTCTATATGATGAAGGATTTTAAACACAGTGCCAGTTACACACACCATGTTAAACCGGAAGTTTCCAGTTACTGTCACCAAGAGAAACTGCAAACTGAATAACCAATAGGAAAAACTAAACTAAAAAGTCCAACACATGTTAAAGAACTGTAAGTATGATTAAAGCATGTTGGCTTTGCTTAAGAGAATGGGCTTTTGGAGAACAAGCTTGAGATCATAAGTGAACTCTGCTAAAATGATAAGCCTTTGGGCACTTGATAGTAAATAGTACAGTGATGTTCTGGAGACAATAGAGGGCAAGTGGTATGTAATAAAGAAATATCAGAGATCAAATTTGATCCACCTTATACAAATAGAGAGAGAGAGAGAACACCTGAATCACTAGCCACAGGAGTACTACACCCAATAAACAGGAACATTTGATTGAGGATAAACCTCAGGAAGTCAGGGAATATACCACTGTTGTAATTATATTTTATTCTGATCTATATTCTTTTCTGCAGAAAAGAATCATTCTGAAAGGAATTAAGCAACATATGATATAACATTCTATGCAGCAAAAGCAGGCAGTATGGTGCAGTGGATAATCTGAAGACCTGGGTTCTAATTGCCGTGGGACCATGGGCAAGTCTCTTACACAGTTTCCACTCTGTAAAATAAGATATGATATTTTTGCCATGCCTTTGCCCAGTGTTTTTAGATCTATAGAAGCAAAGTGCTAGATATTATGACAAAGACATATTCTGCTGTTCTAATTAGAGTTGGGCAAATTACTGACTTTTTGATTCAGTGACCAAACAAAAAAAATATTTGTTTTTGGATTGAACTAAAATCTTTTTTAATTCCTCTGCAAAATTAGTTTAAAAAATAATTTGGGGTCAAATGAAATGTTTTGTTTGACCTAAAGCATTTCATTTAATTTTGGGGGGAGGGGAGATAGGTGTTCTATTTCTAAGTGTTGTATTGTTTTTTTTTAAATAAAATCTAGGGAAATTCTGAAATGAAACGTCTTTGAAATGAAAAGTCAAATGGTTAGTTTAGGAAATGCCAGAATGAACCGTATTGGTATTTCTGATTTTTTTAAAAACTGAAACCAATTGCCAAAATCCACCCAAATTTGCAAAGTTTGATAGACTCAAATCTGCACTTTTCAGTGAAAATAAAACTTCACACGAAAAAAATTCACCCAATTCTAGTAATAATGCAAAGAAATATTTGATTCAAAACCAGCTCTTTTGGAGCCTGGGAGACCAGCAGATTCTGTGGAAGATGACTTGGTTCAAAGAAAAATGCTATTCTATACAAATTTTAGATATTTTCTCCTCCTCTACAATGAGGACGAGACATTTCTTTTAGGTACTTAATACTTTATTCAAATACATTATAGGATTCCAATTCTTTATGATATGTGAAAGTGCTGAGATGTATATGGAGTAGCAGTGATATGGTTTGTTAATTGTGTAATGGATTAAGTCTTGCATGAAATATCACTAAAAGCATTTTATGTCCAGCTTTCTCCTACCAGTCCCTTGGTCCTGTTTCATCTTCTTTTTGGGGGGGACCCAGTTCCCTTATAGTAATAATATGGCACCTTTTCATCAATAGACCTCAAAGCACTTCACAGTCTTTAATGTATTTATCTGTACAACACCCCTGTGAAGTTGGGCATTCTTATTTTCCCCCATTTCACAGATAGGAAACTGAGGCACAGACAGGCTCAGTGACTTGCTTTGGGTCACACAGGAAGTCTGTGACAAAACAGGGGCTTGAACTCAAGTGGCCCAAGCCCTAAGTAGACCCTAACCACAAGACCATCCTTCCTCCCTCAGCCTCCCCTGGAGGATGTGACAGAAGAAAAGCTTCTATAATCTTGCTGTTGTTTTGCTTCCTATTTCCAGTTTAATCTTTTCTTTGCATGATGGCCTACACATTGTTAGAGAAAAGGAGCTCTTCTTGCTCTCCACAGACGATCTACGACCTCGGCCCTGCAATAATTCTTTCTTTAGCACCATCCTTTACATTATACACTGGGATCTTGGGAATGGGTGCTTGTGCCTTTAGGGCCTGATTCAAAGCCCATTGCAGTAAAATGAGAGTCTTTCAATCTACTTCATCGGACTTTGGATCAGTCCCTTGTGTCACAGGACTGAAGACACCAAGCCAAATACAGACCTGATATAAGTGGGTGCAACTCACTGGTTTCAGTCTATGAGGATGGATGTTAAGCTGAAAGGTGTTAAATGCTACTCAGGGTTTTGTATCAGGGTTTTGAAATCACTTGAGTATCAACAAAAATGGAGGTACAGTCTATTGGATATGCCTATGGCAGCTAATCAAATTACCCCACTCCAAGAACAGTTGTAAACCAAGATTTTCAAAAGTGACGAATGATTTTGGGTGCCCACATTTTTGGGTTCCCAACTGAGGCCATGTCTATACATATATCGGTGCAGCTGCACCGTGGCAGTGCGTCTGGCAGAGATGCTTTATGCCGACGGCATTAAAAAAAACCTCTGCGAGTGGCGTAAGCTTTGTCAGTGGGAGAAGCTCTCACGCCGACAGAGCGCTGTGCACACAAGCGCTTATGCTGGTGTAACTTATGTCACTGAGGGGAGTGGAAAATTCACACCCTGAGCAACATAAGCTTTGCCGACATAGACTATGTCTATACTACTGCCTAAGACATCTAAATGGGACCTGCGTGCTCAGCATCTGCCCTCTGAAAATCTGGCTCATTTAAGGTGTCTTAAATGGAGGTGCTCAAAAATCACTGCTCAGTTTTGAAAACCTTGGCTGTAGCACCCCCCGGTGATAAATCCTTACGGGCATGTCCCTGAGCTTGCATCCTCACACCTGAAGGCTAGATCATGAAGGGTAGCTTTCTCAGCTTCCTCTAGACTGTCCACATCCTCAAGCCGCCGCATTTTTTGGCAAAACAAGCAGGCTTTTCCAAAGGGGACGTCTAGAACAGGAATAACTACTGGCAGGTCAGAACTGTGATGCACTGATAAAGCTGCGTGGGTGGAATGGTAGATCGTGAACATGTGTCTCATAGCTGACTTTTTTTAGATGATGCTACCAAGTCCTTCAAGTCCCTCCTTTTAGAGAGCACAAAAATTCATCTTTTTATATTTACATTAAGATACTGTTACTCTGCATAGAAACCCCAAGCATTCCGAGCATGAACATGTGGGGATTTAGCCAGAACAGTATTGTACTCTGTCAACAATAATTGTACTGCTGTGCCATCCTGCAGTTTGTCCTCGAGTGCCACTCAAGTTGACAGCACTCTGCAACACCATTGCCAGTCAGTTCTCCAGCCAATGAAAACAGAGTCTGATTCCAAAGCTGTGCTGTAGCTCAGGTTTTAGGACTGTGATGACTTGCCACAAACTTTATCGAAGGATCGGTAGCTTGCCAAGAATAGTCAAGTATCTGCTGAGCTTGTCACTTTGATACCTCCAAGCTCTAAGAACAGATTCCACCTCACCACCTTCATTATCCAAAATGCCATTAGCTACAAAGATTTGTCTCACTAATAATCTACCTTTCCTTATTACAATGAAATTATTCTTCTCCACCATATGCCATCTATATTCCTCTTCCAAGAATGTGCTAGGGCCTCCATTAGTGGTATCATCTGTTTATCAGGATCACAAAGTAGAAATTGCTTGAAATGCTCCTATTCCCTTGGGCATATTATTTTAGTATTCAGAACATACTTCAAAACAAACAAAGAAATCAGCTGAAAACAACAGTAGGGTAAGAAATCTCCCTGGTATTTTAAATATGCACATATTTTATTAACAACTTGAGAAATACAACTCCATCAACGGCAATTCAGCCTGCAAGCACAGAATACAAACCAGGGGCTCTGAACACCAGCAGGATTTTCCTCTTCCCAGATAACCATGGTTAAATGACTAAGCCCCCGCACCTCCAAAAAAAAGTTTAAACAGCCATAAACAGAAATAAACCCACAAAATTGTTTTGCTGTATGAGCAAGTATCTGCTGGGTATCGGTATGCAGATGGAAATTAAAATAGTGTAACTGCATGAAGCTTTATTTTAAAGTTGTAAACTGGAGGGACGAGACCAAGGGCCAGATCCTCAAACAGGTACAAATTGGCTGACCAGTATCTCAAGGGAACAGCAGATTTTACAAACAAGAGGGCCCCTGGCGATACAAAGGAGAAAGGGAGCCCTATCAATTTACGCTAGCTGAGGATGTAGCCCTCAATCTAAATAAAGTTTTATTGCATTGTAACATTGTAGGGGTGGATCAACTGAATGCAGCTTTCATCCCTGGAAGATTTCCAGGAGGCGATTTGTGTGGGAATTATTGCTGCCTTCTAGAGAGAGAGAGACACACAGGTGAGTGCTACCATAGGAAAGGGAACCAATGGCAAGACAGCTCTGGAATAAACCAGGTTGGGCGCACAGAGGAAGGAGGCTGACCCCCCCACAAACACACACAGGAGCCAGAGGATTTGTTTGTGGATTGCTGGGCTCCATGAGGATTTCAGAGTCCTTGGCCCAGCCTTTTCAGTACATTCGCAAACCGCTCACCCTGAGACACAAAAGCCAGAGACGCTGTGCATTTCAAACTGAACTTTTGGGAGCAGTTTCTGGTTCCCCAGTATGTTACAGGGGCTAGAATGACTTGGCCTGGTGTTAAAGTCTCTCTGCTGGTCGCTGGTGCTGGAAAGCAAGTAATTTCACGGCTTCCCTCAATGTGCTCACCTAATCAGTGACCCTGGCACAAAGAGACAGCAAGTCACAGCAAGGAGCTCCAATAGGTAAATTCAATCGGTTTCTTGCTGTTAAGCATAAACAACCAGACTAATATCAGCTCCATTCAATACACTGGGCCTGGGCCAGCAACGGGAGACTAAAAAGGTAGAAAAACAACATTTGCAGACTCTTTGCAAATGGAAAACTACATAACTGGCATGGGAAAAGATTTTCAAGACTGCTAAGACACTAGTACCAACAATGTAGAGTATGAGGAAAATGAATCCTGTAATTACAATGTCCTTGTAAAGAAATCTCACCAGTGGGTATTGTTAGTTGTATGCAGAACTGAATTAGCAGTTCCCGGGGAGAAATACCTTGGTTGTTGATTTTGTTTGAGCAACATGTGTTCTGCTTAGCTGTACTTTATGTAATGACTATACGGCATACACGTTCTCTTTCAGACACACACATACATAAATACACACATGCAAAAAGGGCTTGCTCGTAAGGTAATAATGTACGCAAAGACAGTATTACTCATACATATGCAACAATTCCAAAGACAAATCTGTCTACCGCATTGGAATCACGCCGGTGCCACTGCCACATCCTGAACAGGTAAATCCCAGGGTTTGGTCTGTATTTCTAAGTTATACAAACTTTGCAAAAGCCTACCGTCTCCAGGGAAGGATGGGGTTTTTTGATGGGTGAGTAAAATATCAGGCCAGTTCTTGCTCCGTCCAAGCTCCTTTCAGTGGTGCTCAGAAGGGTAGTGGGCAAAGCTGTCATTAAGCCACCTCAATGTCCTCACCTGCCCCAATCCTGTGGTTGGCCAGCCACTGGGCTGATCCTGACTTAAAGCAAAGCTGTCTCAGGGCAGCTCAGCTTTGTGCTGGCTACTGCCAGAGTCAAATGGTTGCTGTGGTGATCTCCAGCTGCCTAAGCATAGTGCTGTCCAGGCTAGTCCCATTTCTCCCAAGCACATCTCCAGTCACGGGGGGGGCTGCTAAACTGGCTAAACCCCTGCCGGGGGGGACACACAGCCGTGTTGGAACTCTCCTGAAGGGGCTGGATCCACAAGCTTTCTGAGAAGAACTTGGGGGTGAGGAGTAGACCCTTCATTTTTTGTTCTCAAAACTCATCATTGTAAAAGGCAGGCAAGTACATTTTGTGCCTGGGCTGATAAATTTTGCAAGGCTTCAGTACACACTAAAAAGGATAGGTTACATCCGTATCTGTGGGTGCTGTGGACTCATCAAGAACCCACAATGTATATATATGAATTTGTACAGGTGTATGTGTATTATATATATATATATATATATATATATATATATATATATATATACACATACACACACACACACATATATATATATATAGGAAATATAAGGTAATCCCATTTTGGAAGCCTGGTGATGCAATAGATAGATTAGATAAAAACACACACACACAACTCTAAAAGTCCAATTCTGCAGATGGATCTGTGCTGGCAGTTCCCTGTGCCTGCACTGATCCAGCTGCAGCACTGTTCCTAAGATGGAAATGTTCTTGTTTAAGATATTTTCTTTTTACATTCTACTGACTGTGTAGTTTGTTGATAAAACAAACTATTTGACTGTTATCCCAGGCCTCTAACATTAACCAATTCATTTTAGATTTTGGCTCCTATGAGCTATAGCGAGCTCTTAATCAGAGCTGCCAGCAGCTCTTCTTTTATTCAGGGCCCACAATGATTAATGAAAATGTATATGATCTCAGCCACTGCATTTGTAAAGTGCAATAGTGCTAACTCCTGTCAGCCATGCAGAGAAAACACAACTATCTGCAAGGGAATCATCAACAGAATTATTAGCTAAGGGCCAACTGCTGGGGCATTTGTACCTGTGTAACCTGTTGTATTCATTTAGATGGAATATATGGGCCCAAAGAGTCAAAATTGTTAATGGGACCCAGTCGCTGACCAGCATTAAACACTGTGAAATATGGTTTGGGGTTTGGTATACACGCACCTCAGCCTGCTTAGTACCATGGCAAACATCATCAAAAACCCTTTTAGCCTTTTATTAAAGACTCAGAACAGAAGGAAAAACAGTTAATACTTTAGAGGCCAAATGCTTTAAGTAAGGCTTCCATTTTAACAACATCCCTTGTTCTCTTTTCCTGGAGAGAGTTTCTAGAAGGAACCCCCCCTATCCCTTCCCTTCTTTGACAGTCCCTTAGCCTGTTTCTACCCGATGAGCTAGTGGTGCGAATGCCCTGCTCTTGTACACACACTAGCTAGCGCTCAGCGAGCCGGTGCAAGTATAAATAGCAGGGTAGCCACAGGAACGCTGGCAGCAGCGATGGAGGCATGGCTGAGCCATGGCAAGTACAAACCAGCCTGGAGAGTGCTGGAGCAATTTGTATAGTGGGGGTACTGGGAGCCATGGAACCAAACTGTAAATCCTGTATATAATGGAAACCGCTTCAAGCCAGGGGGTGCGGTAGCACCCCTGGCACCTCTAGTTTCAGCACCTCTGCAAACTGGCGAGTATGTACTCGTCCTGGCTCAGCTGTGCCACTGCAGCTCCCTGTGCTACTGCGGCTACGCTGCTATTTATACCGGCATTAGCTCGCTGAGAGCTAGTGCACGTATGTGTGCAGGAGCAGAGGAATCACACCCCTAGCTCAGAGTATAGACATAGCCTTGGATGGTATCAAAGTTGGCGATAACGGCCCTTTCTTGGGGAGAAGAGAGGAAGTTAATTGGGAAGAGCTAGAGCTCTTGTTATTGCTGCTGCTGCTGAAGTCCGATCCAGTTTCCTGGAAGACAACACAAGCCAAACCACACAAAAGGGAAGAGAAAAGAACAGCAGAGAGAGAAAAAGCAGCTCCTGTCTCGGATGTTGATTTTCACTTGCAATCTCACTGCTGAAAAAGCACAGGCGCAGCATATGGTTTTATCAGCCACTCTGGGTCTGTCTAAACAGCAAAGAAAAACCCGCAGGACTTGGGCTCATGCGGCTTGAGCTAAGGGGCTGTTTAACTGCAGTGTGTACATCCGGTCTTGGGCTGGACCCTGCAAGGTGGGAGGGTCCCAGAGCTCGGGCTGCAGCCCGAGCCCCCATATCTACCCTGCAATTAAACAGCCCCTTAGCCCAAACCCCGCGAGTCTAAGTTGGCTGGCACAAGCAAGCCATGGGTGTCTAACTGCAGTGTAGACATACCCCCAGAAACCTGGCAAACTTGTACCAGTGTTGGGCCGTTTAGGGCATTGTTTTTAGCTGCCTCTCTGGTCACAGGCTTACAGTAGTGTTGCAAAACATACAATCTTGGCCAACTAAGCCAGACTTTGATGAGACAGAAAGAAAAAGGCAAGAGGGATAGGAAAGAGGAGAAATCAGGTGGAGAAGGAAAAGGGGACACAAGCGAAATGTGTGTGTGACAAAACCTCACATCTCAGGTGGTGGCTGGGTTTTAGCTGAAGCTGATGGAGATGGCGATGTCATCTGGGTCCCTTCCTCTTGCCCGGCCTGGTCAAGACATCTCTCAAGATTTGGCACAGTGGGGTCACGCTGGATTCCAGGGTTCCAGGAGATGGTGAAAGTGGCAGCCATGATGGTGGAAGCCTTTGCCTTCTCTTGTCTTTCTGTCAGCGAGCATTCGCATCAGTCTCTTTTTGAGGACCCCGAACGGCCACGATAGGAGGGAAAACCCATCCTCTCATTATCTTTTCCATCAGTTAGGCCTAATTTCTGACATACCAATTTTGGTTAATTGAGTTCTGGTCCCATGATTCTCTTGTTTGTCAGGCATGATCTTAACATAGTCCTTGAATTATATCAGTAGGCCTTTTTGCTAAAGCTAATTCAGTCTGTTTCTCTTTTACACCTTTTCCCATCAGCATGTGTTACTCTAGGTTATTGTGACCTTTTATTCACTTTGCAACAGTTGAGCTCAGGATTAGGGTAAATGTGTAGGCCCAGGTATTACAGAGGTAGGGTGAATGCAGGCAGCATTTGAGACCTATGTGGTTGAGGAGATTCTTCCATCCTAAGTGCAGGACTCTGCACTTGTCCTTGTTGAACCTCATCAGATTTTCTTTCTTTGGCCCAATCCTCTAATTTGTCTAGGTAGTGTGACAAAGTTCCTGCGCTACCTTGGTGGGTCTTGCGCTTATTGGCGGATTTGCTCGCCTTGGAGCTTCACGGCAGCCCTCAGCTTGGCTGTTTTTCTGAATTCACAGTCCAGGTCGATTCATCCTGTGTCTGACCAGGAGCTGGGAGGATTTTGGAGGGAACCCGGGCCCACCCTCTACTCCGGGTTCCAGCCCAGGGCCCTGTGGAATGCAGTTGTCTAGAGTGCCTTCTGGAACAGCTGTGCGACAGCTACAACTCCCTGGGCTACTTCCCCATGGCCTCCTCCCAACACCTTCTTTATCCTCACCATAGGACCTTCCTCCTAGTGTCTGATAATGCTTGTACTCCTCAGTCCTCCAACAGTCCGCGTTCTCACTCTCAGCTCCTAGTGCCTCTTGCTCCCAGCTCCTCACATGCACACCACAAACTGAAGTGAGCTCCTTTTTAAAACCCTAGGTGCCCAGATAAGCCTGCCTTAATTGATTCTAGCAGCTTCTTGATTGGCTGCAGGTGTTCTAATCAGCCTGTCTTAATTGTCTCCAGAAGGTTCCTGATTGTTCTGGAACCTTCCCTGTTACCTTACCCAGGGAAAAGGGACCTACTTAGCCTGGGGCTTATATATCTGCCTTCTATTACCCTCCTATAGCCATCCTGCCCGACCCTGTCACAGTACCTCTGTATTCTATCCCTACCCTCCAGCGTATCTACAACTCCTCCCAGTTTAGTGTCATCTGCAAACTTGCTCAGGGTGCAATCCACACCATCCTCCAGATCATTTATGAAGATATTGAACAAAACCGGCCCCAGGACCGACCCTTGGGGCACTCCACTTGATACCGGCTGCCAACTAGACATAGAGCCATTGATCACTACTCATTGAGCCCGACGATCTAGCCAGCTTTCTATCCACCTTATAGTCCATTCATCCAGCCCATACTTCTTTAACTTGCTGGCAAGAATATTGTGGGAGACCGTGTCAAAAGCTTTGCTAAAGTCAAAGAATAACACGTCCACCGCTTTCCCCTCATCCACAGAGCTAGTTATCTCATCATAGAAGGCAATTAGGTTAGTCAGGCATGACATGTCCTTGGTGAATCCATGCGGACTGTTCCTGATCACTTTCCTCTCCTCAAAGTGCTTCAAAATTGATTCCCTGAGGACCTGCTCCATGATTTTTCCAGGGACTGAGGTGAGGCTGACTGGCCTGTAGTTCCCCAGCTCTTCCTACTGTTGACAACAATAAATATGGAACCCCATCATGCAGTTGTCACAGTCACTTTTAAAAGCAGAATTGCAATATAAAATATTATAGGATTTAGCAGGTTGTGGGAGTTTGTTACCATTTATTTACAGGGGCAAGTTAATAGTTCAGCTAATGGGATTAATAAAATCAAAAACACCTTCGGACTGTGGTTCAAAAGTAACTCAGGATGCTAATGACCAAATGTTGTTACAATTCAACAAAAATACCTGACTCTTTAATGCTTTTGTTCAATAGAACTCAAAGCACTCTACAAAGGAGAGCAGTATCATTGTCTCCATTTTACAGATAGGAGAACTGAGGCATAGAGAGGGGAAATTTATCCAGTAGGCCAGTGGCAGAACAGGAATAGAACCCAGATCTCCTCAGTCCCGGGCCACTGCTCTAGCCACTAGGCCCCTTAACTGTTTACTGGTCTTGCTATCGTGAAATTTCCAATTTAAAATTTTCAACTGGTTCCTACTGTTTTCAGTAACTGGTTTTGGAACAGAACAATGGGGCTCATTGATTCAGGTGGAGGGTCAGTAACCCCAACAACTGAAGGAGTCCAATGGAGGCTATTAAAATTCCCACTGATGATGTGAAACACAATGTGGTGCTCTTGGTCCAGTTCCTAATTTCCAGATGTCCTGTTTATAAAAAGCACATCTATAACTGCCAGTCTTCTTTGCATTCCCAGAAGAAGGGTTTAGGAACGGATGGGACCAGAGAGCAAGACAACCCCCTAGAGGCAGTCCCTCCAAATCAAGATTGAGGCACATTGATGCGGGGTGTGGGGAAGCTTGTGTTACTGACCCTACTGCACTTGCTTTCTAGGCAGAGGACATTGTTATGAATCCAGCGCCTCTAGGGAGCACTGACTATGCCTCTTAAAGAGAATTTCAAAAACAAAAAGCAAAACCTACCTATGGAGTTGCATGTTATCCGTTCAGAACCAAAATAAACCCATCCCTAAAAGCATTCAAAAACTGAAACAGAAAAACATACGAGAGGCCAAATCGCCGGTTTCTGAGAGGACATTAACCGAAACTGGGCAAAAGCTCAGTGAAACTGCCATGCAGACTGAGCTGAAAAATTGGTAAATCTTAGAGAGAGAGACACTTCTGAAGAGCATGATCATGTTGGGAGGCTAACTGGGCTGGCAAGGGAAAGAAGTGAAAGGGGGGTGAATAATACACAAACCTGGTCACGATTTGGGTACGTCTAATAAATCCAAACAAAGTTAATGTGCTTAGCTCTTTTTGTCCAGTGACTTCGTAAAGGTGAAGAGAAAAAATGGCACTACTCACTCACGGAGAAGATGGCTACAATCATTTTCATTTCATTTTCATCATTTTTTTAATTTCCAAAAGAAAATAATCTAGCCTGAATTTGGAGCGGATTATAACTACCCAGGAAAGCACACCCTTTTTGGATTGTTGACTGTAGGGTGGGGATGGTGGGTGGTGCTGGTGACCTGGGATATCGAGGAGGTCAGACTATATGATCCAGTGGCTCCTTCTGGTGTTAAACTGTGTGCCATGGGGAACCCAATAGTCTACTTTGTAGAAAGACAGCCCTGCAGTAAATTAGTTGAACCATAGGTGCCATGTGCCCCCCAACCCTCCCGATTTCTACCAGGGTGGGAGTCGGGCTGAGCGCCACTGAGGGGGATGTGCCTGGGAAAGGCACCAGTATTGAGAGCTCCTGCTGAGCCACACACTAGGTGATACCCAGAGCAGGGAAGTGAGACCATGATGGTAGCAGCTGCAGTTACCACAGCTCAACACTAGAGCCTGCTTGAGGTACGTGAGAGGCTGCAGAAGGGAGCTCAGGGCAATGGAAGTAGGGAGGCTGGGGGAGGGGGGGCAAGAAGATGGAGGGGGAGGGCCAAAGGAAGCAGTTGGGGAGCCCGGGGAGGCAGTGGGGTCTGGGGGAGGCAGCAGGGGCCAGGGGCAATGTGGGGGGAATACAAGTGCAGTTTCCCTGAAACTGTGACAATGATGTTATTTCATTTTTTCTAAAGGCCCTAATGCAGCAGAGTACTTACACGTACTTAAGTCCAAGCTCTTGAGCAGTTCCATTGCTTTCAATGGGACTACTCATATGCTTCTAATTGAGCATATGCTTAAGAGTTTATACAAGTAAACCTCAGCTGTGAAGTTGAAATCTAGACCTAGATCTGATCTTCCTCATGTTTTTGAGTGGTTTGAATTCTGTGTCCTAGTTTTGGTCCATCTCTAGGTTAAAGTGATCTGTAAAGAATTGTAGGCAAGCTCAGAAACGTGACTTGAACGTCCCAGCTAACTGGGTTGGACACAGGATATTGAGCCTAGAAATCGCTTTTAATTTACTTTTAAAAAAATCTTTCAAACCACTATCCTCCTGCCATGAAATCTGTTTTAACCGGTTTACTAGTGATGCCCATATTCATCATGCTGTGATATTATAGATACCAGAAGAGTCAGATGCCAGAAGACATCATAGCTACCAGGAGGGTTAGCATGAGTTTTTTGCTATTTGTGATGCCCAAGAGAGCCAGAGTCTCCCTGTGAGCCCAGGAGAGTGGATTCAAATGGAGAGGGAAAAGAATTTTAAGATTAAATTAGAATGGATTCCTGACATAGTGAATGGGTGCTGATATCACTAAAGCTCTAAAAGATCATATCAAAAGGATCGGTTTGTAAACATCTTTGTTCTTCAAATTGCTATAACACACCAGTGCAATCCAGAGCTTCTTCATGTGTAGCTCTCTTTTAGAATCATCTCCATCTGCTATTACATAGTATCATAAAACATGACATCAAAAGTAGCTCTAGAAATCAAAACTCCTGCCCTGAACCCCGCTGCATATGAACAGAACCTTTAAATTATACTCTTCCCCCTATCAGCAGTTACCAGTCGTCTCTGATTAAAGAAGAGTGTTGAGAGACAGGAAAGTTTTGGTTTCTGAAAACAGCTGGGCCACCGATGCACTCTGTGGCCTTGAGCCAGTCCTGTAACTTCTTTGTGCCTCAGTCAATCCAGTTGTTAATCTGGATGAAAACAGAATGGACCTCAGTATGCTCCAGTACTCAGTATGTACCACACACTGCTGCTGAACGAAGCATTCCTGGCTAAATTACTCCCTCAAGCAAAACAAAATGAAACCAGAGATACTTGGCAACGTCCAATGTCAACACCATTGTTTGGGTTGTGTCTTGAACCCTTTGATCTGTTGTAGATTTTCATGGATTGAAAATGGTATTTTATGAGTGAGCGAACCACATTGTATAATTCTGAGTGTAATGCTTTGTATTAGCTTAAATTTAAAGCTCCTGTTGTCTCTTTTCTTACAGTCTTTACAAAAATTGAATTTATATCCCAAGTACAAACCAATGGAAAAACCTGAAACAACACTGTACATAGTCCCAGAACATACTGATATAGATACACCCAAAACTCTTCTACATGCTGTTACCCGTCCTCTACTTGGAATGGTTAATCAAGAAATGAACTATTCCTATGTTAAAATATTTTTGCTTTTCAGATTAATCAGTCAAATAGATCTGCGATCCACATGATCCATAATGTACAATAAATCCCACTTAAAAAAATACTCAGAGTAATAAAACCATATACTATGCAAAAATATATAATGAATTTCTTTTAAAGGAATACCAGACTTGGGCCCCAGTTCAGCAAAACAGTCAAGTACATATTTAATTTGAAGCACATGAGTAATCCCATCCCTATTCAGCAAAGCATTTAGGCATGTATTTAATTTTAAGGGCTATGTTGAATACAGGCATAAATAGGGATAGCTTACTCATGTTCTCAAAGTTAAGCATCTGCTTAAATTCTTTGCTGACTTGAAGCCTAAGTAACTTGTTAAAAGAATAATCTTAAAATGTAATCTTAAAATAGAAAACTTCAAGGGGGTTTTTGAGTCAGCTAATAGCTTTGCCTTCTTTAAACACCATGCATGATGACGGGTTTCAGAGTGGTAGCCGTGTTAGTCTGTATCAGAAAAAAGAATGAGGAGTACTTGTGGCACCTTAGAGACGAACACATTTATTAGGGCATAAGCTTTCGTGGGCTAAAACCCAAAGTGGGTTTAGCCCACGAAAGCTTATGCCCTAATAAATTTGTTAGTCTCTAAGATGCCACAAGTACTCCTCATTCTTTAAACACCATGTAACTCATGAAATCATATAGGTCTTGGTTTGTAGAGTAAGCATTTTTTCTGATCACTTCTGGATGATTTTGGAGCATGTTTTCAAGGTTAGTCTAGGTTGTAAGGTGCAAAAGTCATTGCTGTCTGATTGAGGTTCAATGTCTGATATGAAATAAATCCAGTTTCCAATGGGCAGGTGTCTACATCACAAAACCACCAACACAATTTGCCCCTTCCTTGACCATTTCAGCAAAAGACTTCAGTGACTGAATGAGCATTCAGGAACGAACTACCTGTTCATCCCAATAAAGCTGGATTTCACCAGAGCAGAGTAAAAAAAGCACAGTGACAGACTAAGGTGGGGAAGCTTGCATTATTGACGCTACTGATGGCTGTGCTTTACCTGCTCTGTGGACAGGGCCGGATTAACTCTCCTGTGGGCCCTGGGCTATTCGATTTTGTGGGGGCCCTGTATACAAGTCTTTTTCCTAATTTAAAACAAAATGATCACAATTATGGCATCGAGGCTATTAACACTATACTAAACTTGCCTTTTAATTAACATAAAGCCATTCTGTGGTTACATTTCAGTCTTAAAACATGTAGAATAGAGTTAAGTTAATTCAAAATAGTCTACTTCTTACCTTAGAACAGCTGTTATACTAGTTTCTTTCTGGGAGGGAGTTTGGGTGTAGGAGAGGGGTCCAGGCTGGGGCAGAGTATTGGGGTGCAGGGTCTGGGAGTGAGTTTGGGTGTAGGAGAGGATTCTGACCTGGGGCAGGGGGTTGGGGGGCAGGAGAGGGTGCGAGATGCAAGCTTCGGGCAGGAGGCACTTACCGCTGGCAGCTCCCTGCCAGTGGCACAGCAGGGCTGCTGCCATAGCCCCATGTCGCTCCCGGAAGTGGCCGGCTGGTGGCACATCTCTGCATGCCCCTGGGGGGGGGAGGGGATAGTCTCCGTGCACTTCCCATGCCCACAAGCGCCACCCCTGCAGCTCCCATTGGCCAGTTTCTGGCCAACGGAAGCTGAGGGGATGGTGCTGAGGGCGGGGGCAGCACGCAGATCCTGCTCCCCTCCCACCTCCACTGGGGCCGCAGAGACGTGCCAGCATCTAGCCGCTTCTGGGAGCGGCATGGGGCCACGGCATGCAGGCAGCCTGCCTGAGCCCTGCTGTGCCGCTGGACTTTTAGCAGCCTGGAGATCGCAATCGACTGGCAGAGGCTCCAGGATCGACCGGTCGATCACGATCAATGGGTTGGTGACCACTGAATTGTGTATAATTATGGATTTATTTTTCTGGGGCCCCCCCTTATCCCGAGGCCCTGGGTTGCAGCCCCTAAAGCCCCTACATTAATCCAGCCCTGTTTGTGGATAAATGGAGAACTTCAATTTCGAATAGAGATGGGCTAAAATGAATACTTCTGAACCTTGAGGCACTTTGGCTATGGAGTCTAGTTTTTGGCTTAGGCCCATCATTAGTTTCTAGAGAAGACAATCTGTCACCTTGCACAAGTAGTACATTCTTTTGTCTGGCATCTTTGACATTCCCAGAGCTCTGAAAAACCTCTACTCCCTTCTCTGACTTGTTGCATGCTTTGAGTAAAGCAGGGATGTGTTATTAGTTAAGCAGAACTGGGACTCTAAAAGACACTCAAGTTCCAGGTCAGTGAGACCTGGCATGTTAATCCATATCAGACAACACACCACTCATTCAACTGGAAACAGTATCTCCTACAATGAGAACTAATGATTTTGCATATTCTGTGACTCTATTACCTTGTGTTAATGTGGAACATAAGGCATGCCAAGTCTCCGTCAACTCAATAGAAAAGTGCTGTTCTTTTGGCCTATGCGTGCCAAGATCAATACAATTACCATTATAAAATACATCTGTTACCATCACAGTATCATTAACCTCAGTGACTTGAGGAGTAATTTTATAGCATTAAGAGGCTCCACAAGTGTCAAGGTATGGGGAAAACCACATTAGTTTATACACAGTTCTCAATACCTGGTTGGGTTACAGAAAGATGCTGTCACTGCAGATGCTTTTACAATTAATCAGACTCTTGTCTTTTCATTTCGAAAAGCCACCATCTGGTAATGTTTTTTCTGGAGCTGAAAACAGGGGTGTTTTGTGTTAGTGATCGGCATTGTATCAATGAAGCAGCAGCGATAGCATCATAAAAGGTTGAACTGTAGGAAGCAGATCTGGAAATACAAGCTGAGTTAGACAGGTGCAGATGGGGAAAGGACATAATAAAACATATTCTGGAAACAGGAAAACAAGCTTAGAGACCAGGAGCCAAATTCTTGCCCAAGTTACATAGTACAACCTACTGACTTCTTGGGTATTGTTGAGGAAAGAATTTGGCCTCAATTTTAAGTCATGAGGGATGGAACAAATAGAGACAGAGGAGAATGACCTACACTTGCACTACTTATTTGCTCAGCACAAAGAATTCCAATTTGAAATATCACTTTCATTTTCTGCTCTCAACATTTCTTTAAGGAACTGTCCGATTTTGAAGAGATGTATATTTGTGTGTTCTATTGAACTGCTAAAAGTTTTGGACACTGTTCAAAATAAGTCAAGTACCCTGGTACTTGACTTATTTTGGCTCATCTTCCCTAAGTCATTGGATGCACGATGTGGGTAGCATTTGTAGATATTAACCCCTACTAGAGTAGGTCTGTCCGAGCAGGAAGGTGTAAACTCCAGTTTGAGGAGATGTACCCCTGACACTAGCATGGATTGAGCTAGCTCTCTAAAACAGACACGTAGCTGCGGCAATGCGAGCAGCATTAGAGGCAAGCGCCCCGAGTATGTACCTATAGACTTGGGACTGGATTATAATCTCTGTTCGTAGTGCGCTAGCTTGATCAGCACTAGCATCGTGGGTAAGTCTCCTTGAGCTGGAATTTACACCTTCCAGCTCAGTACATCTATACTGTGACAGAGGGTCCACTCCCCGCAGGTGGTACCTCCTCCTGGCTGTCCTGGGGATTAGCTCTGCCAGGCATTGCACCCTCTTCTGGCAGTGTCTTCATCCATCCTGTCTTGCCCCAGAAACTGCAGCCTCCTCTTTGTGACTTGGCCCTCCAATGGGGTCATTTTGTGGTTTCCCCTTCCAGGGATTACCCAAAATCCTTCCATGCAAACCATCTCAGGCAGTCTTCTCTGACACTGCCCAGTGGCCAGAAGGGGAACATGGGCTCACTCTGGGTTCCAGTCCAGGAACTCTGACCTGCTTTCCCGCAGCCCTTATTGCTCCTTCCTACATCTCCTGGTTCCCCTCCTTTCTCTAGGTGTACCAGCTCCAAACCCTTCTCCCTCTTCCCAGGGAGTGGCTGCAGTAGCCTGTCAGTTGCCAGCTTCATGGCTCTATAGGCCCCACTTGCTCCTGCCCAGCTGAACCTGCTTTCAATCAATTCTCTGCTCACTGGTTCCCCCTCCAGGTGCAGCTGTGGAGTTAGCTGGCCTGCCTGGCCATCTTAACTCCTTCCAGTCTAATGGGAGGTGGCCTTGCTATCACATATACCCTTAGTTTGCTAGTGCTTAGTTTATTTTGGTGACTCAACTATGCCTGTAAGTGTGGATTTTATGAAGGGGCTTTAGGGAAACTCTGTCTCTGACCATAAAAGTTCGCTGCATACTTTCCATCTTGTTCAATGACATCAAAGCGGATTTAATCAGGTAGCATGTAGGGCTACATTGTCAAAAGAACTCAGGACCGGATTTTCAACTGCCCAACACCCATAACTGAGACAATATTTTCAAAAGAGCTCAACTCTCACACGGGCATCTAAATATGGGCTGATTTTCCCAAGTGTTCAGCACCCAGGAGCTCCCTTGTGACGCTTATAGTCAGATTATCATAGGGGCTCATCATGTCAGGTGCTGCTGAGCCTTTTAGAAAGACTGGCCCCTGAAGGTAGTTGAAGGCTATGGAAAGACTCCTATTGATGTCAGTGGGCATTGGAACAGGTCCTTACTGAGGTGGTCCTTAAATGGGAGCTGAATGCCTGCAAAATCTGGCCCCGTTAGTGGGTGCTGAGCCGTTCTGAAAACTCTGGCCCCAGTGAACAGGTTGGTATCACAGCAATGCAGAAGACGTGTCTCCAGCACATTGGCTTCTGGCTCACATTATTACATTTACAACCCCTGCTTGGTGCCACCACCTCTTCTGTGAGAGCAGGGCAGAGGCCGCACTCCTGAACACCTCATGCTGACATGAGAAAAATCCATTTAGCTCCTCAGCAGACTGAATGAACAGTGCAGGCTAGCAGTTGCTCTTTGGCAATTACATTAACAGTGCTCTGTGATAAAAAGAAAAACAATGAAACATATTCTGATTAATCACTCCAACTTATCTGGTGGGAAGCAATGAACACACTCATCACTGGGAAGTTATTTTCTCACACTGCAACATTCCCACATGCTGGTGACTTGGGAAAACTGCCTCTTATAATGGGGGGAAAGGGGTTTAAATTCTCTGGCCAGCCCACAGGAGAAGACATGTTTTAGGAAGTATTACTGCAGGCATTCCAGGGCTGCTATAGCTCTCCTAAGTATGGGAAGTCTCTCAGACTTCCCAATGACACATTGTATTTAACAGCCTGCATTCTTTCCCAGTGTCTCCTTTCATTTTAATAGGAGGTATTTTCAGTCCAAATGGCATTGCTGAAGAGAGGCAGAACAGATGAGAGAATGCTTTAGCAGGCTTGTTTTCTGGGATTTGGTCCTTTAAAAAAGAATGAAATGCTTTAAAAAAAAAGAAAAGAAAAGAAAAAGAAACCTATGCTACAGTGAAAAGAATAAAGATGAACTAAGTAATGAAAAAGAACTCGAATGAGTTCAGAAGAGATAAGCAGCAAAGAGCTTCCACCCCAGAACAGTAGCAGGATGACATGGAGGAAGGTCATAGTCTATGCAGTGTATGTTCATGTTCATTAGGAAAAAGGAAGGCACCTGTAAAAACAGAGTGTGAGAAAGGAGGGGTCATTATAACAGATGCAGTGCTGTGTAATTATATTGGCACAGCGGGTACCAGGAATGCATGGGAACCTCTCTCTTATAAAGGGCGATAAAAACAAAAATGAGAAAAAGAGCAACTACTCTATCAGTCACATCACTGAAAACCTACAGAGCAACATTTTGTTATTTCACTGTGGTTAAACCACAAGAATGGCAGGCAAGAAATATGAGTTCTATTCCTAGCTCTGCTGACCTTAAGTAAGTCACTTAATCTCTTTGTGCCTCAGTTTCCCTACCCAGGATAATGCTTCCCTGCCTCACATGGATATTGTGAAGCTTAATTCAATAATGTTGTCGCATTCTTTGAAATCCTCTGATGGAAAGTGCTATTTGCTGCCATTTCTTTTTTCATAATCACAAATGTAATGCACATAGATTTAAACACTAGAACTAGACAGCAGCTGTTTTTCCAGACTGGATTGTATGGATCTGTGCACCAGTTAAGTAGGTACAGTGCAGAAATCTACATGACTGGAATGTTATTGTTCTAACTTAATACTCAAGAAAGTCTGGAAATTCAAAGGTAGGGATCCCAGGGCAAACACATGCATTCTAGTGCCTGTCATTACAGTGGGCCATGAGACGTACTGTTTGCCAAATATTTTTTTCTTCAAATATGGATTCACTAAACAATACTCCCACCTACAACATTAAAAAAATGGCAGCACCAACATGACATTTGCTGACCACCCCATTGTTCGCTCTGTGTGTGTCACATCCCTCCCATCCAGCCCTTTGTCTGTCTTGTCTATTTAGCCCCCAAATTTTCACATCGCACCCCCCATGACCCTGACCGTCCCCCCACCACAGGAGCTGGGGCTGGGAGTGGGGCCATGGCTTTTGGGCCGGGGAGGGGGGAGTGTATGGACAGGGATAAGGGGGCTGAGGCTGGGGCAATAGCGGGGGGCAGGTCTGGGGCTAGGAGTGGGGCCATGGCTGGGAGTGGAGCCAGAGCTGAGCTGGGGCAGAGCAGGGCTGGCTGGTGCTCCCTCCTTGCCCCCCCATGGGGCTGGCCCAGGCCCTTCTGTGCCCCCCAACATTCCTCCATACCCCTCCAGGGGGTGCGCCCCACAGTTTGGGGACTACTGATTTAAATTGTTAACTCTTTGAGGGCAGAGATTCTCCCTTACTCTGTGTATGTACAGCGACTAGCACAATGGACCCCAGTACTAGTTAAGGCTCCTAGATGCTACTGTAGTACTATTAAAATAAACAATCATATAAAGTATAGAAATAATTCGCACACTAATAGTATTAAACAGATACATAGGAAGAGCCATATTGGTCTGCCACTTCAAAAATGGAGAGAATGTACTTGTTTTGTTTTCAAAAGATCTAATTCTCTTTCTTTCTCTCGCTCTCTCTCTCTCAAAACACATGTCCAGTAACGGTCATTAAGTTCCCTTCCTGCTCACCCCTCAAAGGCTTTCACATATCCCGGTGTTCCCACTCCATCGCCCCCACCTCTGCCCAGCCCCTCCAGATGGAAATGCTTTTTCTTGCCTGCTTGTTTCTTGCCTCTGCTGTGAAAGCCCAAATCACCATTTCTCCTTGAGGTTTTCACTCAAGGCAAGCATGACTTGTAGACATTTGCCTCTGTCCCGCTCTTATTTTCTGCATTCTGTAGCCTTCTCCCCAACCCCACACCAACCCCCACCCAGATTCCCTCTTCCATCAAAACACCACAATATAAAATTCCTTTGGGTGGGGGAACCTTGTGGCTGGCATTTGCTTCTTCACCCTCCCACTACTGACCTTGAGGCTGGAGGCTCTTCAGGCTCCTCTGATGTTGATGCTGCTCTTCAATCCAGTCCTGAATAGCTAATCTTCACCATCTGCATCATTCCCTCTCAAAATGGCCAGAGAGGCTCTACTTTTTTTTTTCGGCAGTGAATGTGCTCCTAGGGCAAAGTGGACTCAACTGGAGGGATCTTTGCCAGCTGTTCTTCTGTCCTAGGGGCTGGGCTTCTGGACTGTTGCCATTCCCCTCAGCCTTTCATGCTATGTCTAGTGTTGGATTGCTGCAGGCCACGTGCTAGCCCTACAGCCACTCTTCAGCCAGCAGGTGACACTGGAGAGACAGGTGTTAGGTACCAAAGCACTCTTGGATATTTGAACTAAAGTTGCATCAAATCAGAACTCCTTCAGAATGCGGCCATGGCCGGGTTTAGTAACAGATGTACCATTTACATACTGGGGAGATGGGTTGAATGGGAAAGTGCTACACAATTTGGCATGATTTTAAATCTCCATTTCAGAGACCTGAGGCTGAACTAACAAAGACGTTTGCAAGCCAGCATCGAGGTGCATTGGCAAAGCTGCGCAGAGAATTATGCAGATTTTCTGCCTGGTTTGTACAACGCTTCATTGGGAAGCAAATGTTACTATCCTCATTTTTATGAGCACCAAGTTCAACTTCTAAGTTTAAAAAATCCACACTGCATTTTTCTTGCAAGCCAACAAAATGCACAAAAACACTGACTAATTTGCCTTGAACATTTACATCCTCAGAAGCAGTGAGGCTGGCACCCAGTCAGTTTCTAAAATAAACCATTAACAATTAATGTAAACTGCCTGTAGGTATTGTCCAGTTGTTTCACTGGGTATCGCCCTTGACCTTTCCACTGCTCCTTTAAAGCTCCATTTGGGATCTGTATGGCGTAATGCTGCTGTCACGTTCAGGGCAATGGCACCTGTATAAAATTCCCTCTCATGGTCCAGCAAGGGCTTTTCACCTGTCATGTCTCTTAGGCAGAGACCCTCTGTCTCTCTCCTGACTGACCGAGGGTTTTCCAGGCTGCACGGTTCCCTGCCTACTCTGTGAAGTCCCCAGCAAGACAGACTGACTCAGTAGACCTGCTTTGCTTTTCTACTCAGAGGCTACAAACAGCATAATTGCCCAGAGTTATAAGATACCACACAGCTTTTCCTAAACAAGCACATTTATTCTTAAGGTGAAAGCATTACAGAGAAAACACTAAAACAATAAAAGGACCTAAACACAGCTAACCAGAAGTCACCCCTACAAGTCCAACAAGGGCTCTGAGAGGTGGTCAGTCCTTCAAACCCTATACAGGGGTTGTTCTGTGATACCAGTTCATAAATGGCTTGGCCCACAGTCACTCCTTTATACAGTTGGGGTCTTTGATCTCAGAGACATAAATAGGCAACCGGCCAGACACAGGTCCCCTCCTCAGTGCAATGCTTCCTAAGGTTGGGTCTTTGCATAACTGGAGGTGGTAATTTGTATTCACCTCTCCCCAGGTATTTCTTAGGAACCCCACTTAACTGGCTGGCACATTGTTTAAAATTGTCCTTTGAAGCTCATAACCTTTCCAAAGGCTTACACTGGCCATGTCTCTCCTCTAGAGAAGTTACATACAACCCCACAATAATACATAAAACTTCGCATTTTTAATACAAAACAAACTCCTAAAATACTTAAACTTAATTCAATACAATTTAACTTAATCTAGTGAGGTTTGTCCAGGATACTGTAGGAAATTGCCATATCTGTCACAGCTGCAACATTCCCTTTTCCCCCTGCACTGGTAGTTACTAGATCTTGACTTGATGTTTCGCCACAGCTCCTAGGCTGGAACTGAACTGTTACGTTCAGCCTTCCTCCTAGGACTGCCTGCTGATCCTCCTCCTTTACATTGACTAATTGGCAAAACAGAGACCTTTCTGTGGAAAATTTGTCCCCTCCCCCCTCAATTGAAAAATTTAAAAATGTGAAATTTTGAAACCAGCTTTAACACCAATGTTCCTCTTACATTTTGAGTGAACCTACCACCTGCCCACAGTGGTATCAGTGGAATCTGAGCAATTCAGAGTTAAAGAAAACATTCCATACTAAACTGGCACCAAAACGGAGAAAGGAAACACAAGCATAACGGTGTGACAGATGGACCATGAGGGAAATCCTGCCTCCATTGACTTCTCACCTTGATTTTATAAGGGTGAACTTGTCACTCTTTATGGGCAAGAGTACTCAGTACTAGACTAATTCCACTTCCACTGTCTGAAGGTAATGGTGACTACAATGGGACCAGAGTTTAGTTAACACTGAGCACTGTTAAAAATCCCACCTCTAAATCTAAATTAAATTTAAAAAGCCCTCTAATTTTCTACATGCAGTTTTGCACATGCCCGTTTGTAAATCCACATACACTTGCATGTGCCAATAAAATGCCTACTAATCCAACTACTGCATCGCCACATGCAGATAAAATGCTATGTGCACATATGTTGTAAGTGCATGGACAAGCTTGCCAGCATAAGCAGGTAAAGCAGAGATGATGTCTGACAGTATGGCCCCAAATGTTACTTCTTTTTTCACTTAATGCAATGAATTTCATATCTGTAATTAGGCAGTCGTTTGTACTTTACAGTCCCTTTATTTTTTGTTCTTTTGAAAAAGATAATGACAGATGGTAAAATATAATAATTTTCTACTAGTAACCTGGAATTCTAAGCAAGCCAATGAAAACAAGAAAAGTATATGGGATTTGTTTTTCCACAGACTAGAAAAAGAGTAGAAGGGGAAACAGAGGCACCAAAATTTGTCCAAAATCAGACAGACATGAGGTCAGGGGCAGAGCTTTGAGTAGAGGCCTGGTCTCCTGAGTCCCAGTCTAGTGCACTAGGTAACAGACCACATTGCCTCTCAAATTGAGGAGCATCTCCTTCCCTCTCATTCATTCTTTATTGTCACCCCCATCCTCTCTTGTCTGCCCTCTTTCCCTCCTCCAAGTTATGCTGGTTCTTCTCCCTTATTCCTCTTTTTCTGCTCTCTTTGCTCCCAGATATAGTCCATTGTCAAGCTGCAATCCTCCCCATTTCTGGGAGAGATGCCCCTTTCGCCTTAGGCTAGGTGGAGCCTCCCTTGTCAGATCTGAGGCATTTGAAAGGGCAGTGTGGGGAAGCCAGAAGTGTGGCTGCCTGCTCTGTACCTGTTCTGTCCATAAATAGAGGATTTGATTCTCTAGGGCTTTCAGTCTGGCACGTTTTATGAGCACTTATATAAATAAAATGCAGACTATTTATCAGAGAAATCAGACTGGCTCCTTTGCAGCTGTTCCTGTCTCTTGGGCAAATGCATATAATTAGATAGGATTTTTTTTTAATTAAAAAACACTTGAATAACCAATCTGAAATCACTCCAGTCTATTGGATAAATGTGTATCTAGGCAAATTTTAAAATTTATGCTTAGTACAGTACCAGATAGACTAGAAGGAGATCTCAGATGGAGCCTCTCTAGTTTACTGGACAGATGTGTATTGGAGCAGTTTTTAAAACATTTTTTTGTAGCCAATAAGCAATGACCTTTTAGGATTGGTTAAATCCAGATTTATGTTTTAAGGGATCACATTAGTGATCTGGACCAAGAGAGACAGAGCGCACTACCAGACTATTGTTACTGTTTTCACAGGACCAAGCCAAGCTATTCTCCTGCTCGTGCCAAGCAATAAAACAATTCTTTTGGCATTTCCACACACAATTATGCACTCCCAACACTTGCAAACTGTCTCAATGAGATCCCCTTCTTGTGAAGATAGGTATATCTAAACATAGGGAAATTCTTCTCATCCCCACATCCCCCCCTTTTATTTTTTACAAGAACCAAAAGCAAGTCTGATTGACATGAGATCGTACATACAGGTACATCTTGCTATGAATGAGGGAACAGGCTTTGCTTGTACTCAGTGTCCCATACTATTGACTTTTTCAATTATTTTTTCCCATATGTTAGCATTGCAGTCAGGGAACAATAGGAGAGCCCTCCGGTGGTTAATTTTACACCTGTATAGTCTGCTGCATTGAAACCAAGATTGTGTAGCCTAATAGATAAAGTATCTGGGTTATGTTTCCAGGACAGTGAATTCAAATCCCCAGGGGGGAGGTTATTAGAAATTCTTCATCTCATTTTCAAATGGATATCACGTTTTCATCACTTCATCTTTCTCATCATCAAATACCTGAAAAATCTTGTTTCAAGAAGCATAACACGCAATATTATTCTCCATATTGTTTGCAGGACATGGTTCATGTATATAGGGCCTTATCCTGCATGGGGCTCAGCGGCCTCACCTCCCTCTGGCTTTGCGAGGATTAAAGATAATACCTTTGACAAGGCAGCTAGCTCTCGGTAGCACTCCACGCAAAAAAATAAATAGCCTAAAAACCAGCCTTATCATTGTAGCGCCCTCTTCTGGCTAATTTAGGAAAGGAGGAAGACACTTGTTTCATACAGTAGGGATGCATAAATATACTTGTTTTACATTGTAGGGGTTTTTTGCTTGTATTTGTTATAGTGACTACTCAATGGCAGTCACAAGATCAACAACACAACCAAGATACTAGGTCAGTCATGTGGTTAGGTACCTGGACTGGGACTCAGGAGTTTTGGGTTCAGGTCCCACCTCTATAACAGATTTCCTGCGTGACCATGGCAAGTCACAATCTGTTTGTCTCAAGTCCCCATCTGTAAACAGGATGATGATGATAATTCTTCCTGCCTCCAACCTTGTCTACTTAGACTGTGGCATGGATGTGTCTCTTATGTACATGTACAGCATTTAGCACAAGGGGTCCCGGTTTTCCGTTTGAGCCACTAGACATTACTGTCATACAAATTATTATTAAGAAGAAGTAGTACCTCACAATCAAGTAGATTAGATTTAGTACACTTGGGAATATTAAACTAATGTAAGTGTACATAGTTTACTGGGCATCACTGGTACATACAAGCTAGGACCTATGCTCTCATATAAAGGATTTCACAGGTTCCTTTGCAAAGAAATATTATTTAAAGTTCTTTCTTTAGAAGACAATTTTTTTTACGTGACCTAATATTCTCGTATTTATTTTACAGTGCATGAGAATAGTAGAATTCATGGTCTTACAGAGGATCCCCAGGAAATGCCACATGGATCTGGGAAGGGAAAGGAAAGCAAGTCAGACAACGAATACACTTCTGCAGCCTATCAGTAGGTGGGCTTTGGAGATGGGATACAATAGAGAGACTGGAATAAGGAAGGCATCTGTTTTGAACTGTTAAAGCTTTGTGCATTTAAGTGCAGAAAAGGTTCAGTCCATTTTTTCTTTCTATTGGAAGGGATGGCCTTTATGTACAGATATAAAATGGAGTCTGTACGTTCAAGGCTATGCTAGTATTAGTCTTTTTTTCCCCACTCCATTTTTCTTTTCATTTCATAGCTTTTCATCTCCTCAAGGGCATTTTCTTACACTGCTTATTTCAGCACTGTGGTTATTTCCTTCTACAAAACCCTCTGCAATATATTTTCAGCCACTTTCACAATGGACACAAGCTTCTATGCAAAATTAATTCCTATACAGTCATGTCCATATGTAGAAATTTTACTCATTATTTTCTTATGTAGAGAACAACCCATTCTTTGAATTTTTTTCAGCTAAAAGTCCTATTGAAACTAAGAAATTATACACTTTTTGGAAAACAATCACTGTCATATCCTAAGGCCTCTAGATCTCAGACAAATGCTCTTCTTTGAGTTTATAAAAACCAAGGTCTCTAGGTTTGCTAGAGCACCTTTGCTGTTATGATTCTTTCATTTCCAATACACATCTGAAGATTTCAGACAATCAAAATTAGTAAGGTACAATTCACTGAGCTATATTTGTTTAAACAACAGTATTTCTCAGCTGCCCTTTCCAGCTGCAGGTCAAATCATATAAAACCAAAGGGTGTTCAGAAATTATTAAGCATTGCTGTGTAGGCAAGCGGAATAAAATGCCCTGGAGCAGTAAGTCTCACCGAAATCCCAATAGGAATGGCTTGAGTTAGAGCTGATTTGTACGTGCTAGTTTTTGGGAGGCTCAGCAGAGGAGCACTTGAAAGCAACAGGGTGTTAGAGATGGGCCAAGAGAAGAGAAATGCAGTATGCATGAGAGAGTGGGTTCTATGAAGAGCAAAGGAAACAAACATTCCTATATCCCAACACAAATATAATTGAGTCATCCTATTACCCTTGAATTCTTTAGGAGACAGGTTAGGTTTTTTGGAAGCCAGAGAATTGCAGCAGCTGGGACAGGTTACAAAGTTGATCTGTTGAGCAGAATGGCTTAGGAGTAGGGATCCAGTAGTGGAGAGTCAGGGAGGAGGTGAGGAGTGTGGGCTCAAATCCCTTGAGGGAGAGGGAAGACTGAGGTAGCTCAGAAACTGGAATGGCCACAGCCTAAATCCAGAAGGAAAAAAAAGGGGGGGGTTTGGTGGCAGAGAAATTGGTCAAAACATATGCCTGGCGCTATGGTTGAAGGTTCCTGATTACTGATGATAATATCCTAAATACAAATACACACATCACCTGTAAATATTTAGCTATGTATAAAGGGGCTGATCTAAAGCCCACTGAAATCTATGGAAAGACTCTCATTGACTTAAATGAGCTTTGGATCAGGCCCTAAAACACAACTTATTATATTTATTATTTGTATTGTGGTAGTGCCTAGAAATCCAAGTCATAGACCAGGATCTCAATGTGCTAGGTGCTGTACAAACACAGCACTGAGTGATGATCCCTGTCCAAAAGAGCTTATCTGCCACCACTTCAATATCTCCATGGCTGCGAATGGCCCCCATCGTATCTTTCTTTGTGACTGCTGGAATTTGGCCAATATTTAATTAAACTGGGCCTTCTGCTGAGAAGTTAAGACAAAACACAGGAAACATCTCCCCATTTCAATGTTTTGGAGATCAGATTTTCAGCATTTTTGTAAGGTCAGTCATAGTCATTTGTTGTTATTATTACTATATTTAAGTGCTCACAGCATTCTCAGCTCTGTGCAAAACAGGCAGACAGTATCTGGCCCATAAATTTGTTCACCCTGATCTTTTTAGGAGGGGTTTTATTTTTTGGCTCATGTTTGATGGCTTCACTTGGCTTTAAGCCTAATCTACAAATACTTACCATGCTTAATTTTACTATCGTGAGTAGCCCCATCTGGGATAGCAAAGTTAAGCACTTGGGCAGGTATTTGCAGATCGGTCCATAGTATGCAACAATCAAACCCAAACGAATGCCTCTACAGATTGGCTTCCAGACACGTACTCAAGCAAGAGTAGCATTTCTCTCTTGGCTTCTGAGAGAAAGGCCCCATGTGACACACTGTATATTCAAAATGAAATACAGAATAGCCACAAAAATAAGGCAAGACATAACACTGACTTCTTTGTAGGATGAGGTCAGGCTTGACAAAGCCTTTAAGGTCAGGCTTGACAAAGCCCTGGCTGGGATGATTTAACTGGGACTTGGTCCTGCTTTGAGCAGGGGGTTGGACTAGATGACCTTCTGGGGTCCCTTCCAACCCTGATATTCTATGATTCTATGATTCTATGAACATGTGTTGTCTTTGCCCTCTGGCTGGCTAAAAAGAAACACATATATATTACTGCCACGAGGTTTAAAAAAAAGAAAATTACACATTGAAAATATGACTGATATGTGAAACTATTTCTCTGCTGCTACCTGGAGAATAGTGAGGAACTTCCGACCCCTCCTCCTCCCATGATCACTAAAAATGTATTTATTAAAATGAAAGACAGTGTTTAAAAGAGAAGAGCTTGCTACCTGCTGTTGCAGAATAGTCATTTTATACAGGACTTCATACATCAAAAGGGATTGGTAAAGGCTGCTTATTGTATATGTTGTTTTTTTAAAAAGGAGATAGCTATTACAATTGTACTTGCACCTTCCATCAGAGATAAATCCAGTAGGAAAAATAATCCCCATTTATAATCCAAATGCATGCAAAAGGAGAGCAACATTTTATTGAAAATGTCTTATCGGGATTTGAAAAGGAAACCTCTGAAATGCATGGAAGACCAATTTGAATATATATATATTTTAAAATCTCTTTAATTGGTTTTCTAGAATACAATAAGCAGCCTTTACAGATCCATTTGTTTTCCAAAAGGTCACATGCTTTAAAAGGGAAACTAAATCTTCCTTCAGAGTTGTGACATGGAAAATGGAAAATAGTTACAATGAAAAGTATCTTTTGACCTCTTAACATATTAAATAATTTATTTGGCTCTTAGTTTAAATGGTTTTACAGATAACTGCATGAAGAACATAAAGTAAGGGTCAGTAAAGTCAGAGAGAATTACACCACTGAAATGCTCTCTCTAGTTTCTCTACCTTTGACTTTTTATTTTAACTTGTCTCTATATTCTGCACTTTCATGCCACAGACATCAGGGCGTTGCATTTTCTCTGCTTTCTTCTCTTCTACCCCCTTAACCAAGATGATAGGAGACAGAGCCTCTGCATTTAAAATACAAACAGGTTATCAAGTCAACCTAAATGGCTTCTGCAGTCCTTTTCTTTCCAAATTTCCTGTCAGCATAACTGCTTAAAGGGAAGGGAATTATCCTGTGGATCAGATAACTCAGACAATCGCTCTCTGTACATCTGTTGCCAAATCTCAGTGAAGATTCCCGACTCCAATGAGCCAGAGTAGGAGGAAGATCAAGGATACTAACATGAATCCAGATCACTGAACCATCAGCAAGTAACCAAGCCATCTCTTTCTACATAGTTACATTTGTTGTTGAGCTTTTCTTGTAAGGCAACATAGCACAGATGGTCTTTACTGTTCCACTGCATTGGGCCTGTTATAAATATAAAGGAAAGGGTAACCACCTTTCTGTATACAGTGCTATAAAATCCCTTCTGGCCAGAGGCAAAACCCTTTCACCTGTAAAGGGTTAAGAAGCTAAGGTAACCTCGCTGGCACCTGACCCAAAATGACCAATGAGGAGACAAAATACTTTCAAATCTGTGGGGGATAGGAGGGGGAAACAAAGGGTTCTCTCTGTCTGTGTGATGCTTTTGCCGGAAACAGATCAGGAATGCAGCCTTACAACTCCTGTAAAGTTAGTAAGTAATCTAGGTAGAAAATGCGTTAGATTTCCTTTTGTTTAATGGCTTGTAAAATAAGCTGTGCTGAAGGGAATGTATATTCCTGTTTTTGTGTCTTTTTGTAACTTAAGGTTTTGCCTAAAGGGATTCTCTATGTTTTAAATCTGCTTACCCTGTAAAGTATTTACCATCCTGATTTTACAAAGGTGATTTTTACCTTTTCTTTAAATGAAATTCTTCTTTTAAGAACCGGATTGTTTTTCCATTGTTCTTAAGATCCAAGGGTTTGGGTTTGTGTTCACCTGTACAAATTGGTGAGGATTTTTATCAAGCCTTCCCCAGGAAAGGCGGTTTAGGGCTTGGGGGGATATTTTGGGGAAAGACGTCTCAAAGTGGTCTCTTTACCTGTTCTTTGTTTAACATGCTTGGGGGTGGCAGCATACTGTTCAAGGACAAGGCAAAGTTTGTACCTTGGGGAAGTTTTTAACCTAAGCTGGTAAGAATAAGCTTACGGGGTCTTTCATGCAGGTCCCCACATCTATACCCTAAAGTTCAGAGTGGGGAAGGAACCTTGACAGGGCCAGCTAAACAAACAAACTTGCTCAAATTTGCCTCTTTGACCATAGAAATCTAACTTACATTGTGAGCTGCATGGGGCAGGACTATCTCTATATGTTTGTACAGTGCATAGCAAACCTGGGTGAGGGTTCCTGCCACACAAATTAATTAAAAATAAATAAATAAATAAATAAAGCGAAGAAAAACAAAGAGAGGTAGGGGAGAGAACATGCTAACTGTGAAATATTTCATGGGAGGCAGTGTGGTGTACTAGGTATGGCACTGGACTAAACTCAGGAGATCTGGACTCAATTCCAAGCTCTGTTACTGATCTGTTAAGTGACCTCATGCACTTTCCTCCCTGGGTCTCAGTTTCTCCATCTGTAAAATGGGAATAATACCACCAACCTCCTTTGTAAAGTACTTTGAGGTCTACTGAGGAGCATGGCGATACAGGAGCTAGGCATTGTTAGTATAAGGTTTGTATGAGCTGCAGCCAGTATCCTGTCCCTAAATTACAGGCTGCAGAAGTGGTGCGCTTAGCATACTCCGTGTGATGTGTGACCCAACAGTCCTCCTGGTAACTGTGCTTTGTTCCTCAGCTTGGGAGAAAGGGACGGGGTCAAGTAACTAAGCCAACATTACAGACAGACAGACAGACAAACAAACAGCGTTAACTTCTTGGGCCACAACTGCTACTAGAAAATTAATGATCAGCAGGTTTTCAAAGACCACGATATTAGAACAGGAATAGTAAATACCAAAATAGACAAAATGCATCTGTCTTTTTGCTACCACATAGAATCCTCTTAATTGAGAAACCCTGATTGATGAACAGGGAAATATCTGGGTGAAATGGCTGTCCTGATTAAGGGCCTCACCTGCATGCTACAGGCCAGGGTTGTGACACTGCATCATTGGGGCACCTGTAGAGCATGGTGCTTTGTTATGGTCTATCCAAGTGAAGGTAGTTGAGGGAAGTAGGCGACTTCTAGCTAATGGGCCAGTAACAACATTGTGCCCAGAATACATCACGAGACATGGAACTGATTATGAAATACAATTTCATGATAACTTCTAGAAGCACGTCTGTGACAGGCCCTCATGGCTGCCCTTTATTATCAATCTCTCCTGGTGTCTGCTCTTCAGCACACTTTTTACGGCAATACATACTGCAGGTGGCATGAAGATCTTGAAATAATTGTAATTCCCAATCCAATTTCCACTGACTTCAAAAGGAGTTGAGGGTAGTCAGCATCTCACAGGAAGCACTATGCAACTTAGGGGTTGCCCATTTGCATATGGAGAATTGCACATAAAATGCAGGTCCTCTCTGAAAAGTAAGAACTATTAAAATGGACTACTTGTGTGATGAAAGGCCATAGGGTTAGGCCTACTCAGTGCTAGCCCTCTCCTCTGCACTTATTTTGTCCAACCCCAGTAGCCTGCAGGCCCAAACCTTAGGAGGAAACAAATTAAAGTAACAGTCTGGATTCCTGCAGACAATAAGGGTTTCTTCACCTTGAAATGCTACAGCAGTGCCTCAGTAAAGACACTATCCACCTCCCCAAGAGATAATAACTAGGTCAACAGAAAAATTCTTCCATTAACCTAGTGCTGTTTATCCCGGGAGGTTGTTTGGCTTAACCTCCATTGCTCAGGGGTGTGGATTTTTCCCTAAATGATGTAGCTATGCTGATGTAACTTCCCGGTATCAACTGCCTTGTAGGCTTTGTCTAGACTAGGGTTTAAAGGTAGGATGTTAGCATATGTTAACGTGTTAAAAAAAAACACAACACACCCGACATCTAGTCTAGACAATGCATACCACCTGGAGCCTAGGCTTTAACTTTTAACCAGCTTAGCACATATTAGACAAATACACTGCCTTGTTTGCACTGGAGAGACAAGGTGGGTGAGGTAGTATCTTTTATTGGACCAACTACATTAAAAGAAAAAGAGGCTGCTCCACTAGACTTTTCAGACTGTTAGTTACCACGTGTTAAAACCACACCATTTCATTGTAGTCCACGCAAAGCTTCAATTAAATATACTACTGCACTGAATTCATTAACTAGAATAAAAAAGGATACTATTTCTTTAGTACTTACCTTTTCATCTGTAGTTGGCAACTTGTGTGTCCACAGACAGGAGCTTAGAGAATTTCATGCCTCGTTAACAAAAAAAACCACACCTTTCCTTCGGCACTGGCCCAATACATTCTCATTGTGAGCACAATTCTGAAGTCTTTACTGTGGCAAAACTCTTAGATTTTCTTACCAGAAATGGTTTATGAGAAAACATCCCAAATAATTACAAAAATGTTCAAAATGACCACTTGCTCCAAACAGCTGACTGAAAGCCTGATTCAATGCCCACTGGATGTCAGCTAAAAGACTCTCACTGACTTTTCCAGGGCCTGATCCAATACCCTTTTCTTTTTTCAGCATATATGCCGGGTGTTGCTTCAGCATGTAGTCAAGATATTTCAGCAAGTCACTTTTCAGAAATGGATTTCCAGATTTATATGTAATTATTTTAATAAACAAACTATTTGTATCTCTATAATGTTATCAAAACCCCAGATTAAAAAAGAGACAAACATTTTGCTAATGTTTTCAAATTGCAAAATGTCAACAACAACAAAATCATTTTTGGAATTAGGTCATTTTTCAGTTTAAAAAAAAAAATAATGGAAAATGTTTGACCAGATCTATCCAAGAAGTGTCAAGCTGAGCATTTGAAATCTGTATTTCAGATAAAAATGAAACTCACAATACTGCATGTTTATTGTGAAAATGCTTAAGATTATCCTTTAAACATGGAACTTATTTAGGCCCTTGCTTGATGGTGCTGTAAGCACTTCTAATCTGATGGTCTCATGTCTTTCTAGAAAATCCTACAGTGTGAAAGGGAATACAAAATAGTAATTATGATCATACTTAACCTTGTATTTAAATGACCAAAATTATTTTAACATGAAGTTATAAGCAAGTTTTAAATAAAATTAATGCTTAAGCACCTAATCAAACTCACAACAAAAAGAGCATTTAAAGTCAGCAGTTTCAGTGATTATACCAGGGAAGTGCAAAGTGACTGTTACATCAAAGAACTCTCATAAACACAAGCCAGCAATAAAAATGTGCAAAATATTGTATCCATATTATATCACATTCTGAACTCCTCCTCTGACCAAACTAACCAAACAAATACTAAGGGAGAACATGCACTAGCCCCAAAACAAAGAAAATCCAAACCTGTATGAGACACAAGCAACTTATTCACCTTTGAAGACTCAGTGACCTTAATAGTTGCCACTGCAACGTACAATTGGAACAGCTTTTGAAGGTTATCTACACAATTGGTAAAAACAGATGTACACCAAAGTGAATAGTACTGTGTGGGAAATTATCTTTGCCCAATGAAAATTGTTGGTTTTAAATTTCAAAGTTAAATTCACCATTGAAGTCTCATCTTGCTTTAGAAATAGAACATGACATATTACTGCATTCTTGCTAGATCCCCACTCAGAATGTAGACTGACCCCCCTTTTTGATAATCAGTCCAGTTCTTAACAGAGATGTAACTGCAATGATGCTTTTTTATTACAAAGATCACAAAATCGACCATCACAATTAGTACCCTGGTTGGTGGTCCCAGAAGTGCCAAGGACAGAATGGGTATAGAGAATTAATGCAATCCAAGCCCAGATTCCTCCAGCATTAAACCTAGTGCTTTGATTTTGCTATATTCCCTTATCTTCTATATATGGACACCATCGTTTACTGCATCTGTAAGAAAATAACCTATGATCCATTGTTTCATTTGCATTTAATTCATTCAGTAACTAAAAAGTTGTTAGCATATAACATTGGTTTTCTAGAATCTGTATGTATTGACATAAATTGTATCGTTATATTCATTTCAGGAACTTATTTTAGATTTTTCTTTTGACACATTGATATTATTGTTCTAAGGAACGAGTTATGCCTACTACAGCTGAGTCTGCCCACAAGCTGGATATTTTCAACACATGCCTTGAAACCTGCATAACTGAATGCGACCAACTTTCATGGAATTCCAGCCCCCAACTGCTCTCCAAAACACACGTGCATCCCTGCAATGGAGGACAGGAAGAGTCAGAATTAGATCATTCGACGGGGGCCCCATCAGCACACAGATCTCGTCCTCCTTCCATAGCACAATCCTCCCCAATCTCCCTCTGAGAGACCTTAGTGGGGTTGCTGTGCACGGGGAGGTGCATGTGTTATGCTCATTGGTTTTCCTCTTCCTCCCTCTCTCGCACCCACCCACGCATCCTTGGCAACCTGGTGGGAGATCCTAGAGGCTGTGGTGAGGAGGGATGTGTCTGGCAACTGACCTGCAGCGAAGCTGTTCTGCCTGGGAGCTGGAGGAAGGCACCCAACATTCTGCTCTGGAGACAGACCGCCTCCATGGGAATGGCTGTAACCTCCCGCAGAACCCCCAAGATCTAAGAATGCTGAGGAAGACCCCTCCCCCCACTCCTTCTGTGAATCCCACAGGAACAATACATTGGAAACGGAGGGAATACTTGTGGAGATGTTCTTGCTCCTGCCCCAGGTTTCTTTGTGAGAGTGGTGATCTGGAAATTAATGCTGAAGGGCTGTTCTGCCGGCCCTACACAAAATTTCCTTTAAGGTCCATAGTTTGAGCTGGGACTGCAGGATCAGGCCCCATATTTGTTGCAATACTTACTTTTGTATCATTGTATTTTGTAGAATCAATCTTAAGCTGTAAATTCATTCTAGACTGTTTCAGATAAAGAGCTCTTTTCATTTTCATTGTAACATATGGGCAAAACCCAGGTTTCATGGCTAAACTTGGATGTTCTTCAAACTTACATTTTCTTTTTTCATGGATATGAAAACTGGACTGCATTAAAATGTGAAAAAACTATACTCACCATCATTCACACGTCTGCAATGGATGCATCAACAAGAGTTTTAGTTTTCTAAACGTTAGTTACTAAGCAGACATGCAGTGGCCTCTGGACTTAAATTGTGTCAGTTGCCCATTAAGTCTGATGTATAAAGATGTTGAAACTAGATTCAAGGTGCTCGTTTCAGAACTAGATTCTGGAATCATGTCAGAATAAGATCTTGTCTACACAAGAAAGTCACACCAGTTTAAATTAATTCCTGAATTGATTTAGTTAGACTGGTGCAAGCACCTTTGCATACATGCTTATTTCAGTTTATGACGGTTTGTTTTAGGTTAACAGATTCCTAATCGACCTAAGCTAACCCCAAACAAGCATGTCCACACAAGGGTTTGCTCTGGCTTAACTAAATCAGTTTAAAGTTACCCCTCTAGTCAACCCATTGCAACTTCCTCACGTAGACGACATGTTATCTGGTTACTTATGATTTTGATGGCCAAAATAATCAGTTTTTTATAACATGTGCAGAAGCAGCCAGCTAATCTTAGGCAAAAACTCTTCCCAAAGCCCATGTCTCTGACAGGAGACGAAAAAACCCCTTTCTAGGTAAAACTACCCTTCAACTATGGTCCCCAAACAAGAAATACCAGTATTTAATACAAATTCAGTCAATAAAGGAGCAAATATATTCTAGTTTTATTTGTAAAATATTCTTTCCTAAGGGCAAAATACATTTTACAAAAGTTAGCAAAAATTGGTACAATTATGAGGAAACTATTACTATTTTTTGTTCAGTTATTTGGGTCTCTTCAGAATGGAAGATAGAAGTACACATCACATTGACAGAACTCAGTGCTAGTTAGCTAAGTCTATAAATATGCCATCCTGACATTTACATCTGTGGATGACAGTGGAAAAATTCTCTACAAATACTGAAGAAAAAAAAAAATCTAAGCATTTTTGGTATTTTTCTGAGTTTTGTAACTGGAAATACCTACAGACTAGATTCTAAAACTGTTGGTATTTTGCAAGGAGGATCCTAAAGAAGAATAATGATAGTATGTCGGTCATAAACAAGAACAACTCTATTTCAAATGTTAATTTGAGGACTAAACAACAACAGCATAAAATCTATAGTGAAAATAAATCCATTCAAATGATTCATTTAAGCCTAAATGTATATACAGTCATGTAAAAAATGGAAGGAAAGTTATTTTCTATTCATATAGAGTATTTAGTATGACTATTAGAGTCAAGTAATTTCCAAAATAAGATGCTTTATTAACATATGTATAAAATCTTATGGTGGAGGGAGGAAAAAAGGAACATATGTAACTATTTCTGAGGGACAAAGCTCTAGCAATCCTGACTATCTTGGAGACAAACAATGTCTGAAAAGAGAGTCTGCATTTTCACCTTTCAGGGTTTGACTTTGTAGGGTTAGGATGTCAAATGCTTCTAACTACTAACAACCTACAAAAAACAGAGCAAATATGCTTGATAGTTCACACAAACTGCCCAGAAACCTAAAAGCTGTGACTATTATAGGTGAGTCTGGATAGGTGTAACAATTGTCATCTTAATCATGACTCAGGACATACAGAGCTAAAGCATGAGTCTCTTTAGCTTGAGCTAAAGGACCAATGGCTTGATGCTATGCACAATGAAGCCAATGGAAAGCCTTCCATTGACTTCATTGGTTCATCAGGACCCAAGTTCTCTAGCTGGAAGCTCAAACATACTCCTATCCTCGGTGGATTAGACACAGAGGGGGACATGTAACAAACACGGAACAGTGGGTTACGTTGGTTTGGTATGGTATGGTATGGTATGGTATATGTTGATTATCCCTTCAGAAGGATATATTTTGTATTTTACATTGAGTAAAAGAGAACCAGAATATATATACAAAAATATTCTCTCTTAATATTCATTCCAGAAGAGACAACCATCAGGAAGAGGAAAAATATTACTTACCAGCAATTGTATTTGTTGTAGTTGCCCTCATCTTCCCTTATCCTACAACAAAATCTCTGCTGTAGGATGGGAGAAAAAAACGAAATGTCTGACAACTCAAAGTGGTGCAATACCAATCACACTCTCCTTTCTATGTTATAAGTTTTTTCAATTATATTATCCAGCTGTTAGAACAACTTCCCCTCCCCAAACATAACAAGCTTGACCCAGCTAGGCTTTTGAATCCTTATTGTTTTGTTCAGAGGGACAATCATTTTCTCTTTCCTGTTCTGTGCAGTGCACTTCCTCAAGGCAAAATGCTCTCTTCTGGGGCCAGTACTTCACTGAAAGTAGGTGCTTGTCAGACAAGTGCCCATCATGCAACCTACCATGAATGGAGTAAGGCATCAGTGCCAGTGGCTCAAGAAGGGAGGGACCCCAGGTCTTCCGCCATTTTGGCCTTGTGGAGTATATTATATAGTGCTGGGGACAACCCAACAAGATTGGCTTCTGTATAGTATTTTGAACAACCTACAGCATGACTGCAGCTAGATGTCAGATGGTTGTAAGACATAGCTTTTTAGTCTGTAAGGTTGATAGTGTCACTTTCATACGGCTTTACTGAAGTAGGGCTTTGCGGAGGACTCTTTTCACTTGATGGTGGTGTGGCCAAGACCTTCTTTCGGACTCCAATTGCAGCCTTCTTATGGTCATGTCTAAGACTGCGGATTGTACTGTTTATGGCAGCCACACATGCTTTCCAATCATATCCAGTTTCCTTTAGATCAAAGGATGGGTAGTTCTCTTGAAGAAAGTCTAAAAGATAAACAACCACATAAGTAGGGCATCATTATCAATTTTGTATGCAAGCTCTGTTTTGCTTGCATGTTTTATTTGGACACAACTGGGCCAAAACAAGTATTGAGAAGTGCATTCTCCCAGTACAGAATATAGTCGAGCACACCATTAAGTTACAAGGGTCAAAGCTAGAGTGATGATGAAGTCTATTTTTAAAAAGTTATTGGAAAAGCTGAAATACAGAAAAGTGACTAGATGGCCTAGGGAGATAATATGTGGACAGGGTTTGTTTGTTTTGTTTTTTAATCTTGCATAGATCAGGAGTTCAGGTAAAAATATATCCCCCCTCCATTCCTCCCCTAGTTGTGCCTCTAATCTCATGGCAGTTTCACATAATGTTTTGGAAGCTGCATGATTGATTATGGATACAAGGTTAGTAATTTTTATTTATTTCCAGCCCATCTTTTGAAGAGAGTTTAGCTGTGCATACCTCTGAGAGCATTGATTCTGTTGCAGTCCAGTGGACACATGCCACGTTCCAGATTACCATACACATTGCTCTTCACCAATACATCTTCTGTGAAGAGATGGCGAATCAGATAGCGAGCTGACAACTCTGGCCGAGACTTCCCCTTGGCTACATAAATAACTGAGAAGGGCAACTGAACGTTGCGCCATGGACTCCCAAGATGTTCTAGAGAGGGAGTTGGAGAGATAAATGTTTTATTTTCATTGGAGAAATGTTGTTTTCCATGCTTTCAAGGGACCACATTATAGTAGAAAGTTAGAAGACAATTTTTTCCCCCTATACTACTTGTTTGGAAAGGCCAGAAGAAATAACTTAACATATATATACATAGCATCTTTCATCCTGAAAGATCTCAAACCACTTGACAAACTATACAAGATATGTGCACACTCATGAAATGAATCACTGTAGTTAGAACTAAAATTCAGCAGCTCTGGGATGGAATAATGATAGCTAGCTAGGCAGACAACCAGTGTGCAACATACTGAATGTGGAGGAGAGGAAGAAAAAATTTAGCCAAGGACATGAAGCAAGCCCTGGTCTTACAAAAAGCATCATGGGATCCTCAGAAATTAAGGTCCTGTCTGTGTGACCCTTACAGTTGCTTCTTGAAGAGTTTTACACGCAGTAATGCAGAAAACTCCATGTATCTAAATGATTGCAATAATGCAGGTGGAACTTGGGATTCGGGAACACTATGTATTTTAAACACAATGGCTTATTTTGCAAGCCACCCCAAGCAGCCAAAAAAATTATTTCAAATATATATTTGCTCTGCTGTATAGTAGCATAACAGAGCCTTTGTTATGCTTTCAGAAATGCTAGTTATGCAACTTGACTTGCTTCAGGACTGCTTCCTGTACTGTGTTATTTCATCTAAAAAAATAAATAAATAGTCCTTCCAAGAAATAAAAGCAGTGCTGCTTTCTGATAGTATTCAAACTTTGTGGGTGGAGAATGAAAATAGTATGAACATTCTTCTATATTACTTTGAAACTACTTCATTTCAATGAAGAAGTGAGCCACACACTGAATAAAAGGTACATTATATTGTGACAAAGTTCCTCCTCTGCCTTTGTGGGTCCTGCGCTTATTGGCGGATTTGCTTGCCTCAGAGGTTCACAGCAGCCCTCAGTTTGGCCACTCTTGCTAGTGGCTCAAACCTGCCATCCACTCAGCTAACCTCATCACTGGCCAGCATGGGGGAAAAGGAGAACAATCCCCGCAGTTGGGGACAGGGCAGATCTCTTTCCAATTTAGATCTTCCCTTCTGGTGTTTCTCACAGACTACGTCAACTCCTCCTGTGTCCGATCAGGAGTTGGAGGGATGGAGGGGGAACCCGGGCCCACCCTCTACACCGGGTTCCAGCCCAGGGCCCTGTGGATAGCAGCTGTCCACAATGTTCCCTGTATCAGCTGCGTCACAGCTACAACTCTCTGGGCTACTTCCCCATTGCCTTCCCCCCAGCACCTTCTTTATCCACACTGCAGGATCTTCCTCCTGAAGCCTGATCACACTTGAACCCCTACTAACTGATGGGAGGTCCTTTTTAAACCAGGTGTCCTGATTAGCCTGCCTGCCATAATTGAATCTAGAAAGTTCTTAATTGGCTCCGGGTATCTTGATTAGCTTGCCTGTCTTAACTGGTTCTGGCAGGTTCCTGATTGCTCTAGGGCAGCCCCTGCTCTGGTCACTCAGGGAACAGAAAACTGTTCATCCAGTGGCCAATATATTTGCCGTCTACCAGACTCCTGTATCACACTGGTCTGGGTCTGTCACAATATGTAGCAAAAGAAGAGTCAATTACGAGGCCTGTTGAGTAAGAGAGTCCTGCCACCTCTTGTATAGGGCTTGAGCAGCCCACAAAAGTCCCACCCAACCAATTGTCTCCCAGGGAACTGGCCACAGAGAATTTCCCCCAGAGATCTCTATAGCCATTACATGCCACATGTGGTATCTTGTTTTACTGTTGCATTTATAAACTGTGCACTTTTGTTAATGGAAGAAAATAAAACAAGTTTTAAGGCTGCTTTTGGGATTATTTGGAAATTGTCATAAAGTTTAGCACAGTGAAAGATCTGCCTGTCAGATTAGGGTATAGAAAATTTCTCTGCCTCTTTAATATGCCAAGCTGCCTTGGAACATCTATTATTTCTCATATAAAGTGGGAAAATAGGGTAATAATGCATGAACTCTTGAAATGCTAGATGGACTAGTTCACAGATGAGATCGCCAATCTAGTTATTCAGAAAAAAAGTGCAAATGTGTTTGTGATAAGGACATGGGTGGAGGAGAACACAGGTGGTCTGTTGCCAGAGTGTGTTTGCCATGAGGGGACATACTACCTATACTGAGGGATTGTCTTGGGAAAAATGGAAAGCAGTCCTGTAGGTCAATAAACCCCATTTACCATTGTGTGGGATTCAAGGCACTGTATATCACAAATGATTTCACTTACCTGTACTTAAACTAGCGCGGTAGTTTTGGAATCTTAACATCTACTACTTCTAAATCAATTGTATAAAATGCAATTTGTGTTAACCCAGAAGATGAAAGTCTCCTAACTTACCCATTGGTTCCAAAGACTGTAGTTTATTGGATGAAGGTGCATGGAACATCTCAGGGACTTTATCCCATGTGGTATTCTGAAGTCTGTTTGTTGTTGAGCTGGTCATTTTCTGAGAGGATTGAGAATTGACTTCACTATCTTCCCCATTATAGTTTAAATCCACACAAATGGATGTGTCTGGAGTGTCAGCAGGTTTCTCCTTCCCTTCAGTAGTCTCCTGAAACACACAAATGGAGTTAACACCTGCTTTGGGAGAAGTCTACCAGTTTTCCAGTTAAGTGTGTCAAATGATTTCTACATTATTAGGAATTAGATTCCCCAAATTTGAGAAATTGTTAACCATACGTTTCAACCACAAGAGCCACATGTCAGCCACTTGTTGAGGTCCTTGTGTAATGAGGCACTTTGGAAGCTGAGTTGCATGGATTTTCCAGGTGTTCTTGGGGTGAAATACCAGTGTGATGCAAAGGGGCTGGAAATATGTGACCAGATGTGGGAAGGCCTATAAGAATATACAGTGGAGGTACAGTCTTGGGGAAGCATAATCTAGATACACTGAAGACCCAAGGGTTGCAAGGTAGAGAGGAAAAATAGATAAAGTGAGAAATGCTGGAGGTCATGCCAGAGATACTTTGGGTGGAACTGTGACTATTATCTGTGAACAGTAGGAAGACAGATGACATCCCTGGTTTGAACTAAAGAGGCCAGAAGAACTATAGGGTAGGTAGAGTAGTTCTGATCCTTTTATTGCACCCAACGCAAATCTCAGAGATATTACTTGCCAGGGAAACCTTTATAGCTAGTTAACAACTGCAGCATTGAATTCTGCACATCAAAATAACAGTTTAACTTGTAAGACACCTTTCCAACACTGTTTTGAGCCCCTAGCTATTGCAAAACAGTACAGGATATGAGAGTGAAATAATTGTCAAGGCTTCTGGGAAAGGATCCTGCTGTACACTTTTTTAGAGTAACAGAAGACATTGCTGAAGTCAGTGCAGATTGTTTTGGAAGGACACTGACTAAAGGGATTTGATAGATGGGGATAAGAAGTGAGCTTTCATTCAATCTGCAATAATGTTAATAGACTATAAATAAATTAATTGGTAAATAAATTCCAGTGACATGGAGACAGTTTACTGTCCATCAATAGGTTAAGATAAATTTGTGTGTCCCTAATAGTAGTGGTAAGATAAACAAAAGGGTAAAACACTTTCCATTAGTTTAACCAAACAAGGGCACTTGCAAATGGTTTTATTTAAATAGTTTAATACTGAAAAATGTAAGAAATAAAATACTTATTAGTAACAGTTCTTATACAGTAATTTTTGCTAAAGGTTTTTTTTTGTTTTTGTTTTTATCTTTATTTAAGTAAATATTCCTGCATGACCATTAAAAGTGTATTTGAGTTGATCCTTAATGAAGAGCTCTTAAAAATAAATTCTAACAAGGGATAATCTGCATTATTGACAGAAGTCGGGGGAGTGGCATAGATAGTTATACAGGGCCCCTATTCTGCAAAGATTTATGCATGTTCTTAAAGGGTTAGATGACTGGGAATAATTCAGATCACACAGGTCTTCTAATAACTAGCTACTTAAACTTTGGTAAGATTGGTAACTATTCTATAAAATTACTACAAGTTGCAACAAATTTTACTATCTACAGGCAAATATTACAAAATATTAAATTGAAAATGCAGTATGTGTGTGTGTCTTTTGTTAATATTGTAAAATATAAAAATGCTGACACTGTTCCACACATACCATTGTGACTGGAGTCAGTGGAGCTGTGCTGAACCACGACAAAATAAGTCCCAAAGAGTCTTCAATTATGGGGCTCAAGTGGTGAGGTACTTACTTATATATCTAATTCTGTAAGAAACCATTTACTCTCTCATGAATAACTATTACACCTGGAGATGACTTACTGGGTTTATTTTGGTTTCACAGCGTAAGCAGCGGATCATGGCATTGACGTTTGTGATGCAGGTTTTCCAGTCTCTTCCATATTCACTCAGGTCATAATTTGGGAAATGAGCTGCAAGAAATTCTGCACACAAAATGTAGGAAGTCTTTTAAACTATGTGATAATAAAGAAGCACTAAAAAGAGCTTTAGTCAAATAAGAGAACACAATGAGATAAATTTCAAGTGCTTACCAAGGTTGTGAATGAGTTTTAGATTTTAGCTTATATTAAGGAAATGTATGGTAGACTGGTACTTTCAAGACAGGCACAATAAAACTTCTGCATCTCATTACAAAAATGAGATGCATCAGAAAAGTTTCCCTGTACCTGATAAGGAGCATTTTCATTATTCAATATTTCTTAGTAGATACACGGAAATTGTCAAACAAACTACCTATCAATAGAGACGACAGGACAAGCAAATGGGCTAACATATATCATTCTATTATTCATATGAACTGTGGTTTGCTTTCTGCCAAGACAGAATAAATGAATGCCTGATTTGTGAGTCTTACAAAAACGAGTAGCTAGTGTGTGCGTAGGTGGGCGCATGTGGGTTTGGGACTGGGAAGGGCATTTCTCAAAATGTTGCCACCCTTACCACTTTTCAAAAAAGGAAGAAATGGAGGGTTAGGAGAAAAATGCTGACATGTCCATTAACTTGTGTCCTATGTGTGTTATGGCCTCATAATACAAAATGAATATGATCAGCTCTGATCGATTAATGAGAAAAATATGAAATTAGAGTCATCAGAGAAACTACCATACATATTGAAAGAGTTTACAATGAGCATTTGAGGGTAAATGTTAAGGTAGATAATAGTTGAGGGTAAATGAGGGTAGATAAAAGTTCCCCACAGAACCCAAAGGTGCACAGTCGAGCAATATTCACTACCAGGTAATATAATAGTTGCTGGATAACAAGTCACAAAAAGGTAGATTGAAGGACACAATGCAAGGTTCATAATTTAAGAATTCAAGAAAACTGCTAAAGAAAGAAAAGTGAACTCTGTATGTTTTGTAAGTTAGCATACCTCTAACTGCAGCAACCTTATTAGGATCCAAAGTTCTGCGCCCCCGTGCACTGACACCCATAATGCTACACAGCAATGTTTCCTTGGGGAACAAGACACGGACTAGGTAACGTGCTGCGTACTTCGGTTTGGTCTTTTGTCGGGCTTTCATCAAATAGTTTCCAAGAACCTTTACATTTCTCTTTGGGTCACCAACATATTCTTTGTAAAGCAAAAACATTTTTTAAAAGATTAGCACAAATCTGTTAAAAGAAGGAGCTCTTCCCCAAACCAATTTCTCTCTTTACTTTTATCACATAGTAAATTCATATTTCCCAACCTTTCATTACCAAAACTAGATCTACTATATATTCTCTATCTTTGCACTTACAGGAAACGCAGAAATAGCTTCTGTCAGTATCTTCAGACGGAATTAGCATTCTTAGCTCACTCATATCAAGCACCCAAAATTGATTAAATAATAGTAATAGCATTTTTTAAAAGCATATAAATGCGTACGAGACAAAATTTTCAGAATGACCTACTACGTGCAGATACTTGCAGATACTTGATTTTCAAGGAAACATCTCACAAAGGTATCGGGTGTGAGTGTCCATTTTATTAGGTGTGCACAAGCAGAAGTTGAGGCACCTGTGAACACTTTACCCATTATTTATATTACTCTTCAATCACATTCAGATTCACTTATTTTTTAAACTCCAAAAAAATGTCCCATTCCGCATGACTCAGGGTACATATGTACATCATGAAGGGACTTAACATCTGCCTGTGTCATGTGTGCTTACCTAGAGCATAAGAACAGCCCTACTGGGTCAGACCAAGGGTCCATCTAGCCCAGAATCCTGTCTTCCGACAGTGGCCAGTGCCAGGTGCCCCAGAGGGAATGAACAGAACAGGTAATCATCAAGTGATCCATCCCCTGTCGCTCATTCCCAGCCTCTTATGGTGAAATGGTTCATGGAGCTCTTTTTGGTGATCCACAGAATTAAACATTTTAGAAAAATAAGTACTGGAGCATTTTGGGGGCGGGGGGGGGGTCGGGTCTCTCTTACAAAACAGTCCACAGAATGAAAACATTAGAGAACCTCTGCCTTATCCCATTCAAGAATTAGCATTCTTTACACACAAAACAATTAAGCTGCTTTCTCAAATGCAGAACGTACTGTAAGTTATGTTCCACACCTTGCTTTATGGACGACATATTCTTTATAGAATTATCGTCAGTATTTATTATATATGAGAATATTTAGTTTTCACATGAAAGCATTACCAAGGAAATCCTTAGATTTAGAGAAACTCTAATATGCTGCACTTCCATTGTAATGGCTGCTGAGATTTTACTGATGCATATTGGCTTGCAGGGAGTCCTAGCTGTTCTGTACCATTGGCAGCATGAAAAAAAACTTTTATCAGTAGGACAGTGAAAGAAGAAGAGGGCTCATTCTTAATGCAATCCTGAAGCATAATATCTGCTGTAAACTAAGATTTGTTAAAGTGCCCAAGTTATTCTGCACATCAGAATAATCAGTAACATGTAAGAATCAATTGAGTATTTGTGTTAGTACAGTGTACATACTAACTTTTTGAATATTTGACTTCAAGTGTTAAAGTGACTTCCTGTATATCATGCACACCCAATAGCTTTATTCAGAAAGCTTTAAATATTAATCCACTTTTAAAATGCAAAAGGAGAAAGTCAGCTCTGCTCATTTATTTTTGTTAAAGAAAAAAATTGAGCGCCTTATACATGCATTTTATTCACTGTAATTTTCCACTCTACTATACTGAGCATACGTGACTTGTAACTCACCAAAACTAGGATTGATAGAGACAGAAGAAGATGGCAGTTCTTTACTAATATTCGCACTTCCCGGTGAGGCCCTGTAATTCATCATCATGGTGTTTCTCCCCAAACTGGTTTCAGATGGAGTTGGCATCACCGACGACACCATTGGGGAACCCACTGCTGAAGGTGCAACATTGGTGGTGCTTTCCATGACTGTGGTTACAAGATTTGGTTGTGGAGGAAGGTCAGGGATCCTGTTAGCCACTGTGTATGGTGGATGCAGTGAGTGAGTGGAGACTATAGTGGGTAGGGGTGGGCTTTGCCTAAGCACAGGTTGTTGCGATTCAAGTTGAAGAGTTTGTTGAACTGGTTTTATTGCAGAGTTGGCCTGGAGATGGCTCTTTTGTAGCCTAACCCTCATTGATGGGCTATGCCCTGCTTGTCCCGGGGGAGAGATATGAAGACTTGACTCTCTTTCCATTGGTTTCTGTACTCTAATTTTTCCATGGGATAAATGATTGGAACTTCTGTATGTAAATCCAATGGGCCTCTGCAAATGTGATACGAAAACAATAATTAAGGTAAAATTTCACAAATCTGTTTTGTTTTTTTCCTTCATGAACGAGAGATTAGATCTCATCCTAAGCATTTAGCATTAACTATAGTCTTTTCATAAAGATAGCTCTGACCTCTTGACCATGAATCTAACTACTGCATGTTTTTCGGTCTCTACCTTCACTCGTTTCCACAGTCCAGACACCAACATAGCATTCTTCTCTTTTGTTTGCATCCTGATTCTAAAGTTCTTCCCAATCACCTGCTAGCATAACATTCCTTCAAGAGCTAAATAAATAGCTGAGGAACAGACTGTACATATATTAGTAGTTGATAATGGGCATAGTTTTGTATAATATTTGCTGAAAAATTCATCAGTTGGTGTCACCAACCTGCTGAGCTATAAGTTGATGCTCCTGCTGCTGAATTAAAGGCAAAACATTTGGTTTTGCACTTTTTATTTTGGTTGGTTTCTTTACAATAAAGTAGGCCAGAACAGTTTTGTTTTGTCTCAGCCGGACACCCTTTTATCTGTTTGATGCATTAGAAGTGCAGGTCCTATTTCGGCTGGAAGATGTCATGATGACTGGAAATGATTTGTGAAGTGATGACATTAAGGCAGTAGTGGGCAACCTGCGGTCCATCAGGGTAATCTGCTGGCGGGCTGCAAGACAGTTTGTTTACATTGACTGTCCACGGGCACGGCTGCCCGCAGCTTCCAGTGGCCGCGGTTCACCATTCCTGGCCAATGGGAGCTGTGGGAAGTAGCACGGGCCACAAGGACGTGCTGGCCACCTCTTTCTGCAGCTCCCATTGGCTGGGACCGGTGAACTGTGGCCACTGGGAGCTGTGGGCAGCCATGCCAATGTAAACAAAATGTCTCACCACCCGCCACTGACAGGCTGCAGTTTGCCCACCACTGCATTAAGGGAATAAAACTGGAGCAACTGAAAGAAATAATAGGTGTTACTAAAAATGCTTTAATTTCAATTATTAACATTTTGGAGAAAGAATGCCTTTGTGAGACTATTAAACAACAACAGTTATGGAATAAGCGCTAAAAATATACATTCTCCAAGATACCCAACAACTCTTCCAGCAAAAACAGGGGAGGTCAGAAATGACAACACTGATTTGTGGCCTGGACAACATGTTTTACTATCAGAGACTAAAGGAGCTCAATCTAATTTGTTTATTGAGGAGAAGTTTAAGAGACAACTTGATCATGGCCTAAAATTACCTATCCATGGAGAAGCTATCTGAAACTAGAGGATTCTTTAGTTTAAAAGTTGAAGTCAGTAAAGTTCGAACTGAAAATAAATGTAATTTTTAACCGAAAAAATAATCAACTATTGGAACAGATGATACAGGGATGTGATATGTGTTCCATCACCTGAAGTCTTTAAATCAAGACTAAAGCCCAGATCCAGAAAGGGACTTAAGCACCTAAGCCCCAGATTTAGATGCCTAAGTCCCAGTTTTAGGCAGCACTGCAATCCACAAAACTCCCCTTCACTGCCACCTAACCCTGTGGGTGCCTACACTCACTTCAGCACCTAAATTTCCAGATAAAAGTTTCCCAGGGGCCTATGTTTCTGGGTGTGCACACTGCTGCCTCACACTACGTGTCCAGATGTCTATTTCCTATCTAATCCCAGTGTGACCCACGAAGCAGAGGAGGACATCATCTATCTTCCCTGCAGGACCTGGTCTGGTAGGCATGCTCTGAGCACACCTAGTAGATCAGGACTGATTCAATATCCAGGAGGAGGAGAAGGAACAGGAAGTGGTGGTACCCACTTTATAACTTTTAGCACAGTAGTTACAGCACTCAGCCAGGACAGGGGAGACCTAGATTCAATTCTCCCCCTCTCTGCCAGAGGGGGAGTGTAATGGGGTGTACAAGCCCCCCCCCCCACTGGAAAGAACAGGGCTAAAGCGCTACTCTGGGCCCAGCTAGCCTTGCCGCAGGATACTCGCAATGTCTGCACAAGCTAGAGGAGGAAGTTAAAAAGAGGAGCAGAGTAGCTCAGTGGCAAGCAGATAATGGAAGTGAGCTGCCTGCACCCTTGGAAAGAAGCACCACACGAGCTCTTGCTGCCTGAGGCATGGTGATAGTGACCTGACCAAGCCTATAAAGAAGGGACCTGTGACTCTCTGAAGGCAGAGACTTTATTTGTGTTTTAGCTATTTACTTTATCCTGTAGGAAAAGAGGGACAGGTAGGAAGTATCCAGGGAGTCAGCCGCATAGCACCCTAAGGTGTAGGACTTAGCTGGCTACCATTGGGCCCTGGATCAGAGCCCAGTGGAGAGAGTAGACCAAGGCTTCCCCTACCAACTCCTAAAGTGGGACGACTATGGAAGTCTGCCCCTTGGCAGAGAACCTAATTGGGGGAAGACAGTGAAGGTACAAAGGTCCAGACCACAAGACTCCAGGGGAAGCCCTGAATCCCTCACTGAATTCTGAAGACTTCCCCATTATTAGACCCTTGATACATAACCCAAAAGGAGTGAACTGAAAGTGTGACCTGGCTGGAGAGCTGAGTCACTAAAGGGACGGACTGCTGCAGGGCGGAGCTGTATTAAGAAAGGGGTCTTCCTCTTGGGCCTCCAACTTGCCACACCCCTGCACAGTCACTAGGCAGCACTGGTGGTGAGTGTTCCCCTTCCCAGAGAGAAGGGATTTGAACAGGAGTCTCCCAGCTCTCAGGAGAGTGCTCTAACCACTGAGATATTCTGATTTGGGCTTTTCTCAGTCTCCTCTATTGATGCTGTTCTACTGTGTATAAACAATGCAATAGCTATTGGAGCAGGGATACTTCACCCTCAGTCTCCCACCTCCCCGGTGGGTGTGCCAAACCACTGGACTTAACTCTCTGGTCCAACGACTCTGTATTTATCCAAAGCGCCACAGCTTCAACAGGACAGATGGAGGGAGCCCCACATTAGAATATCCTATAGCTCAGGAATTAGAACACTCTTCTAAGAGGGCTGGGAGATCCCTGTTCAAATCCTCTCACTCAGGCAGATGGGGGAATTGAAAGAGGGTCACCCACATGAGTTCTATAACCATTGGTCTAAAAAGTATGAGGTGGGTGGCACCACCACCTCCTGCCATCTCCCTCCATTTGTATGGAGTAAGACTGGCCCCTCACTCATTCCTTCAAGAAATGGTTTCATAGATTCCAAGGCCAAAAGGGACCACTCATCCAGTCTGACCTCCTATATAACACAGACATAGAACTTCCCCAAAATAATTCCAAAGCATAGCTTTTAGAAAAACATCCTATCTTGATTTAAAAATTGTCCAACATGGAGAATCCATCACAACCCTTGGCCGCACTCTCAGGCCACCAAAAAATTTGTCCTGAGAACCCCTGACCTAGCCTACTAAATTGACTCTGGCTGCTACTACACCAATAGAGGACTGAGCTCACGAATGCCAAGTAGTATATAATAACCTGCCTCTAATGGATGCTAAATCCACTTCTGACCACAGTGGAAGGTGAGGAGAGAGTTTAACCCTCTAATTTCTACTCACGCTTGTAAAGGGACTCTGAACAGTTCAGATCTTTAATACTCACAGGTTTGAGGAGCAATGGCTTCATCCGGGTGTGCTGCATTTCTGAAACCTTTCGATGAAGCAGATCAAATTTCTTATCCAACTTCTGAATGGCATCATACATGGCCTGGCAATAAATGTGAAAGTTAATGGAATTTTTCTACTTTTAGAGGAAAAGTAAATAAAAAGCACTACATTTAAATTTGACAAAAGCAAGGAAGTCTCATTAAGGTTGAAGTTCCTTCCTTAAGTCTAAACTTTGCAACAGTTCAGTGGATAATAAATACACTTCGTAAAGTGAATTATAGGCTGATTTACTTATGCACCAAAAGGAAAGATAACCACAGGCTAATTTCAAGCTTGAAAAAGCGTGCTTCTTTTGGAAGATCTAATTTCAGGGAAAGACTTACTCTTGCTGTTTTAACATCCTGCTGCACATGACCGGAATTGAACAGTTGTTCTTCCTACTGAACCCAATATACAGCTGATTTTTATCTAATATAATGGTGCATTTTATTTCACATTGAAGAGATATCAAGCAAACTCAGAAGTAGACTAGTGGCACAAGAAGAATTATTATGTGTTATCTGAAGAGTCATACTACCTTTAAATCATAGGCTTAATACTACTTTATGGGTAGTTAGAGACCTTTAAAAATAGAATTATCTATTTCCAAATATTTCCAGATACTGATAAATAGCTCATGAGGTATTGATTTCTACATCACTGATGGGAAATATACCTTGGAGGAATCTGTATTCCAAAGTAAGATGACAAGTGTAGGTGCTCCAGAGAGCAACAGTTTCAGCTCCAAGCCTCAAAATGATTATAATGCTGAAATCAATTGCATACCCATTGATTACACTCAAGGGAAAAAAAACACAAACAGAATTTGAAAAACACTTACTTGGTTGAAAGTACCCAGAACATTTTGGCTGATTTTCAGTCTCTTTTCAAGCTCAGAAATTTGAGTCTCCCACAGATTTAAAAATTGACTTTGCCTTACTTGAAGACTCCGATATGAAAGTTTTAAAGTAACAGTACTGTAAAGACCCTAAAGACCCCAACATGTCATAGATATAAGAGCCATGTAAATCAAACTGGAGTTCAAAGGCCAACAGCTGTCTATACATACAACTTAGGAAAATCACACAGCTGAACAATTTTGTCTACTATTATTACAAGTAACACAAAAGGTTACTGAACTAAATGAGTAGAGAGGAAACAAGTTGTGTTTTCAGAGTGTATGATCAGTAGCACTGTTTCCAAAGCACAGTCAGTTTCTGCTGCTTTTTTTGTGGTTCTATCACACAACAATTCGGGAGAGAAAGAAATTTTTAAAAAGAATAGAAAATGTGGCTATAAAACCAAATTTGAAAAATAAAATTAACTAGATTTCAAGTTGATGGTATTGCTTTAGTAACAAAGGCCTGCATAAATTGAGACTCCAAAGCACCATGAAATGCCTCAGCATAATAAGGTGCAATAAAAGCTTAAATTGTTGTGTATTAAAAGCAATGTACAATGACCTAATCATGCAGCCCTGGTGCAAGCAGTAAGGCATACATGACATTAATTAACATTTAGCTGTAAATCACTCCAGAAGGAGATGCTCCCTAAAGGACAGAGGGCCAACCCATTACTTTAAGGAGTAGCCCTACTATAACTAGTCACCTGTATGAGTAAGATATTCATTTAGTTTTAACTTCACTGGTGCAGTAATTCAGCTTGCCAGTTACTACTTCAGATAACATAAGCAATAAATTCTCCTAATTCAGCCTGAATAACAAGATTCTGAATAAGGTAATATTCTAAAAGCAAACATCAGATGCCTTCAAAATCTATATGCCAAACATTTCCCATTACCTTGCAATTCCTTGAAGTAAATCAGTGGACTCTGTATTACATATGTTGTATTACTACTGACCTTTGGAGACACTCTCAGGTTAATTACATTGTAAAAGGCTCAGTGGCTGCATATAAAAAAGTCAATCAAAAATAAGCAAAATGCATTTACAGTTAAGTCAAGTGAAGTTTATAGAAATGAACAACTGGGTGCAATAGAGTTGCAAATTGCTGTTATAGTGGCACATATACAGGGATAGAAACAGGACATAATTTTGCCTTGTTTTTTTGCAGAGGTTTATAAACTATTTCGAAGATAAAAATGTGGTACCTGACAATAGTTGAGGACTTCCATAAGGGTTTTCTGCTGATCTCCTGTGTAGGACGCTTCAGACACAACACTTCCCTGTTTCATTTCAAAATAAAGAAGCTAAGCTGAAACTTAAAATCATAATGCTTTGCAGCCAGAAACATATACAGGGAAACACCGAGCTTTAGGATCTCATATCATGTTAAAAAAACAAACAAAACTGTTTTTGTAATGAACCCCCAAAGCAACAGTCATTACCAACAAAAAACCAATAAAAAAATAAATAAAAAGACTTACACATTCATAATCTGGTTCATATTCATAAATAACGCTTCCACCATCTTCATATTCTGTTTCCCTGGATCTTATCTAGAAAAAAAATATTTAGAAACATGTAAAATTAGGAGCAATCACAGAATACAAGGCATAAAACAGTCTAGATGAGGGATTCTCAATCTTTTCTTTCTGATGCCCCCCCAATATGCTATAAAAACTCCATGACCCAGCTATGCCACAGCTATATGCTTTTCTGCATATAAAAATCTGGGCCAGTGTTAGGGGGTAGCAAGAAGGCAATAGCCCAGTGCCCCATGCCACAGGGGGCCCTGTAAAACTAAATTGCTCAGGATTCAGCTTCTGCCTAGCGTCAGAGCGAGTGGGGCTTAGAGCCCCAGGCTTCAGCACCATGCAGCGGGGCTTCGGCTTTCTGCCCTGGGCCCGAGCAAGTGTAATGTTGGCCCTGCTTGGCAGATCCCCTGAAACCGGCTGGCGGCCCCCCAGGGGCTCCCAGACCCCTGCTTGAGAACCACTGGTCTAGATGACCTATATATTTTTCTGGAACCCAAGGCACTGGCTTAATATATTAAGGATAGCAACTAATGAGGAGGATGTTTTCAAACACCGCAGATTAATATATATTTGTTCTAGTATTAGCCACATCGTAACTGTGACATAAGTTTTCAAGTCAGTTTTCCTTTATAGGCATTACAAATAGTTTAAAATAAAATATATATACGTATCCATGTGCATTTGATTGACACTTGAGTTTATTAATAAGTAAAGAAACAAAATCCACATTTTTCACATCTTGTAAGGTTTACTTGCTGCATGTCTCTCAGCGAGGACAAAGCTACCCAATTTCACTTTTGTTTGTAATCAGTTACTAGTCAATATCACTTTCAATTACTCATGTACTAAAACAATGGAGAAGTGTTTAGGCTGCAGGGAATGGTTATTTAAAAAATTCACTGCAATTTAAAAAAAAACAACAAAAAAAACCCCCTGAAATCTTTCCACTGACTGTTTCACAAAAAACTTATTTTTTTACAACTAAGGCCTTGCCACTATGTAAACAGATTTAACTTATATCAGTTTTTAAATAGATTTAGTTAGAACCAGTGCAAAACCATGTTATATGTTCTTATTTTGGTATATCTTAAAACTGTTCTTATCTCAATTTAAATAGTTCTGATCAATTTAGTGAATTATTTGTATTTTGGTAAACCGTAGAAGCCAGGGCCCCATTGTGCTAGACAATGTACAAACATCTGTCAGGTTTAATATCAATTTAAGAATGTCTGCAAAGCCTTTTGTAATGGTTTAAATGAGTCAATTTAAAAGTCACACATTTGTTTAAATCAGTGCAACTTTGCTTGCAGACAAGTCCTTATATGTTGGGGTAAACCTGATCTGACACTGGGTGTCCTTGTACTCCTGAAACATTAAAGTTCTTTGGCATGGCTCTTGGAGCAGTCACTATTGCTATGCAAGGATGTGGCTGGAGAGTTAAAGGGTGGCCTTTCCCATAGGAATGTAGGGCTCCATGAATGTTTTCAGAACAGAATGCTACTTACGATAGCTAGGAGCAGGCTCTAGGTTGTGTGATGCTAAAGTGGATGTAAAAAGTTAAAAATAAAGATCTTTTGTTTAGCACAAGCTCTTCTTTCATCAATGTGAAGAACAAAACAGCCAGGGCCTGGTCTCTTCTTCAGGAAAGACCATTTTAAGTAAAATAGCAGACACAACAAAACATGCAGGTAACAAAAGAGCCCATGGGAAGTGCCTCTTCAGAAGTTAGGGGAAAGAGGTATGTGTACACTGTTATTAAAAACCTGTGGCTGGCCCATACCAACTGACTTGGGCTCTAGGACTGTGAGGTGGAAGGATCCCAGGGCTTAGGCTGTAGCCTAAGCCTGAACACCTACCCTGCAATTAAACAGCCCTGCAGCCCGAGCCCTTTGAGCCCAAATCAGCTGGCACAGGCCAGCTGCCAGTTTTTAATTGCAGTGTACACATGCCCATAGTGTCCCTTGTTATATGAAAATTTCCTGTAGACAGGAATCAACAGTGCCACCCTGTGGAGAAAGAGACTTAAAAAATTAAAATAAAGATGCTCATTTTACTTGTAAGCTGTGAGAAGCCCTTCTTGTCCAGCATAAACTATTTTGCATTTGATTTTTTTTTTTAATTACACCAAATTTCTGTCACACTACTCAAATGAAAAACTATATAATGTGTAATATTGGCAGAGTTCAAATATAATCTGGCGCCCTGTTTTAGTACTGACAAGACCACTTTGTTGATATTTAAAATGTAAACTTTTTTTTTTATGTTCTTCAGCTGGCCATTAATGTATAGCTCTGTGCTATGAGCCAAGTTCTGCCCACAGACATGCATCAATGTGCGAGATGCATGGTCTATTTTTGGACATAGTTTGCGCAATAATTTGCCCATCAGTAACAGGTAAGGAAGGATGATTGGTATCACTCCACCTCGAAACCTGTGGGAAAGGAAGGAAGCGTCCCTAATGTATCCTGCTTTTTAGAAGAATATGAGCTTGCATGTCAAAGGTTTGCTTGCAGGACCAATCCTTAGAATGTCAGCTTTTCAGGAAAGGAGCTGTCTCTTCCTCTGCGCATGTACAATGCCTAGCAATATGGGGCTCCAACCCTTATAAAAGCTTCTTGACACTACTGTAATACAAACAATAATAATCCACAAAAGGGGGAAGTATATAAGATAATTCTCTCACATGAGAACTGGAATTGCTAATAGCAGTGCAATTTGCCTGAAAAAGCAGAGCAAGTGTTTGTTTAGATACACATACCATGTTATTTCTCACCAGAGATGGGGTAAGTCGTCGTCTTTTATGCAAAAAAACATACTCCATTTCTTCTGGGTTCTGACCGTCTCTCTGCACACCTGTAGAATGGCTCATCTGTGACACCACTGGCTCACTCAGTACTGACAAACCTTCCCCTCCTATAAAAGCCAAAGTTAAAAGAAAGCATGTTAGAAAACTTCTCCCACTGAATTGACATGAATTGTTTCAGGGAAATTCTATGGCCTGTATTATACAGGAGGTCAGACTAGATGATCACAATGGTCCCTTTTGGCCTTGGAATCTATGAATTAGACATCTGTCATGAAAAGCAAGAACAATAGCTTATTTTTAAAACTGCAGCATCCTGGCCATTTAAGATTAATTACTATCTAACTACGTATCAAGCACTAAATTATTTGCTCATTTTATCCTCTAATTAACTTTTATTAAACTTTATTCCTTCCAATTCCTCCTCAAAATGCATTTTATTTGCCATACTTTCCATTGTTGACTTTCACTCCTGAGTTACCCACGCCTCTTCTTGCCTTATCTCATTCTTCATTTAAAACCCTCCCCACAACAAAAATATAGGAATCAGAATTTAAACGCATTGTTCACAACGCGATACAGAACTCACCGTTATTTGTATTTTCTTTACCCTCATCTTTCCCTTCCCTAAGTATTCACTCTGTTTATCACCTTCAATTTTTGAGCGTGTTTATCTCTGTGAAGAGCCGTGTGAAGAAAAAGGTCTGGTCCTAATCCCTGCCCCAAAAAGTTGATGATCTAGAGCAAACTAACTGATGTTGTTTGATAAACATTTAACAGCAAAACTGTACATCTGCAAACAAATGCTTGACATTGGCCAACTTCTATTTTAATACTTTTGTAACTTTTACATGACTAAATTAAGTTTGCCTGCAATTGACAGAAAAAAAAAGTTACTGCTTCTTGAAGGAGAATCATATGCCAGATTTTATCCTAAACTTTACAACCAAGGTAGAGGGCCAGATCTTCAGCCCATCTCAAGTCTCCTTTGAACTGGCACAAAGGGAATTAAAAATAGGGACAGGAAAGGAAGGGCTAACAGATGATGTGATCCTGGCTGGCAGCGTTGCTCCTTGAGAGCTGCTATCTGCCAGTGCAAGTCCCCTTGTTATCTTGTGCTTCCTCATTGGTTTTTTTGTATTTCACCTACTAGCGCTCATCTTATACTTATCAGAGGGGTAGCCGTGTTAGTCTGTATCCACAAGAACAATAAGGAGTCCAGTGGTAGCTTAAAGACTAACAGATTTATTTGGGCATAAGCTTTTGTGGGTAAAAAACCCACTTCTTCAGATGCATGGAGTGAAAATTACAGATACAGACATAAATATACTGGCACATGAAGAGAAGGGAACCTTACAAGTGGAGAACAGTGTTGACCAATACTTACGCTGTAAACTGTTTGGGACAAGGACTCTTTTTTTTGTTATGCATTTGTACAGGGCCTAGTGGAATGGGGCGGCCCTGATCTCCCGTTGCGATTCCTAGCTTCTATTGATTTACAAACAAATAATTATTAATATACATGAGGCTCTTTCAACTTGCAACATGACTGGGGGTGAAATGGAGAAAAGAGTGTAAAGTCACCTATGTCCTCACCTCAAAGATGCACCATATGCTGCTTGAGGCCACTTGGGGATCTAGCCCATAAAGTCCAGAAACACAGTTTAAACTAGTATGGATGACTTGCAACACAGACAATGCAAAAGACTGCTCGTCTCTCTCTCTCTCTCTCTCTCACACACACACACACACCCCCCACCCTCTCCTGCTCTGCACTGACTCAGCAAATCACAGGCCTAACCAATTTCACCTCTCAGGCAGTGGGAATGTCTCTCACCTCTTCATTCTGACCTTACTACTTCCCCTCTAGCAACCTAAGGTCCCACAAATCATAAGAAATTCCTGTATGATGGAAGTTCTGTCATGTTTCTAACTACATCAAAAACAATGACACTACAACTACATACAAATTCTATGCTACGGTTGCAAAGTCAAGCACTGAGAAGGTATGACATGCCAGTTTAAGACTGTCCATAAACATGGAATTTTTGGAAACTTTGCAGCAACCCTTTAGCAAATTCTACTGAGCATCTGCAAATGGCTATTTCCAATGGCTTGGAACTCTGGCAAAGCTTCATGGAATTTCATAGGGAAAGCGAAAGGCACATCTCAGCCTCCAAGCCTATTCTCCTGCCAAAATTTCCAGTTCCTGCCTCAAACCCTGAAAGTAGAAGAACTCTTTAAAGAAAAAGCTCTTAAAAGAAACAGCTGGAGGCAAAAACATTAGCAGAATTACTTATTTCTGCCTAATTTTATTATTTGTATTACTGTAGCACCGAGGAGCCAGTCTGGACCAGGACCCCATTGTGCTAGGTGCTGTAAAAAAAGATGGTCTCTGCCACAAAGATCTTACAATCTAAGTATAAGACATGAGGTGACAGATAGATAGATACAGACAAACTGATGGGGGAGTACAAGGAAACAATGAGACAATATTGGTTAGCATGACAGGCAGTGGTCTCAGCACACCAGCGGCCTAACCATTGCCAATCTTTTTGCAGACATTATGGCAAAAAAGAATTTTAAGAAGGGATTTGATGGAGAACAATGAAGTGGCTTTGCAGATGTTTATAGGGAGCTGCTTCCAAGCATGAGGAGCAGCATGGAAGAAAGAAGAAAGATACTTGTTGAAAAATTTAACAAGTCGACAATAGACACTGGCAGCATTGGCCAATCTGAGACAGAAGTCAACATCTTGATAGTGAATGAGAGATGATAGCTAGAGACAGGATAGGACATGAACGGCTTTGTAGGTGCAAACAGGGCATAGCGCAATGGGGCAGCCCTGATCTCCCATTGCAATCCCTAGCTTCTATTGATTTACAAGCAACAGTTTATGCTTGATGCAATAAAAAAAGGGGAGCCAGTGGAGGGATACGAAGATAGGAGTGATGTGGTCAAAGTGATGGATTAGGAGAATTCTCTTTGTAGCAGCAGTCTGAATGGATACTAAAGGGGCAAAACTGCATTTGTCAAAGCCAGAGAGAAAGACATTGCAGTAATTGACAAGTGAGATGATGAGAGTTTTAGCGGTGTGAAGGGATAGCAAAGGTCATATTTTAAAGATGTTATGCAGAAAAAACCCCAATATCTAGACATAGCCTAGATGCAAAGACTTACAGAAAGGTCCAAGATGGAGATAACAGCTAGGTTACAGGCCTGAATGACAGGCAGGACTGTGGTGTTGTCCACAATGATCAAGAAAGGAGGGGATGGGGAAGCGGGGGGTATGATTAAGAACTCTGCTTTAGCCATGTTGAACTTGAGCTGATACCTAGATATCCTCAAAGAGGTTCAGAGACAGACAGACGGACACTTCAGTTTGGAGAGAAGACAGGTCTGGAGTGGAGAGGTAGATCTGAGAGTTGTCAGGGTGGAGATGGTAGTTGAATTTGCGGATAAGATTACTCAGAGATAAGGCATAGTACAAGAAGAGAAGGGGACCAAGGACACAGCCCCGTGGACTCCCAGAAAATAACTTCATTCTTGAAAATGGCTGAAGCACTTTTCCTTAAACTTTTATTAAAAATATATCAGCTTAATCCAGAGAACAAACATGGACAATTTCAGTCCAAATGGTTAAGTCTGGAAAAATTATTTTGATGCTGACAGACCAGATGTCAGCTCATGCCAAAAGCCCAGGGCCTCAGTGAACAATGACAAACCCATAGCCGGAAACCAGTCCGACTTAAATAGACAGACCAGAAATAGACATTGGTGTTATAAGAATGTGTTTAGACTTTATGGAATGCCTGTAGGATGCTACATGTATTAATCCTACTTATACTATCTGTATCTCATGGTATAAAGTTATATTGAGTGTTTGCATTGTAAACCTCTGTAATTGTGTAACTCACCAAACAGGAAAAGCAGCATTAATGAAGGTAAAGTGCTCGTCCTGCAAACGAGATGGCCCAATGAAGGCAAATGAGACATTGTGTAGCATCAAAGGACAGAGACCTTCTTGACTGCATTCCTCACTCCCTGCAGGAAGGGAAGGCGTGTGCATGAACTCATCCCATCAGCTTGGATTCTGGAGTGAAGGGGATAAAAATGCCTGACAAGGAGAAACTGGGTGTCTTTATGCGGTCTGGACTCTAAGAGGCAAAGATTCCTAAACACAAGGAGGAGATCCCCAGGCTGCTTAGCTTGGGTCACCCCTAGAGGACATATAGAGCTGCTTATTATAGAAGCTTATATTACCTTTTTAAATCTAAGACTGTAACTCATTTGTGTGTATGCTTCCTGTTTTAACTTTTTAAATAACTTTATTTCTTTTCTTACTTAATAAATCTTTGGTTAGTTTATTACAGGATTGGCTACAGGCATTGTCTTTGATTTGAGATCTGAGTACAATCAACCTAAGGTGACTGGTCCTTTGGGACTGGAGTAACCTGAATATTGCTGTGATTTTTGGTGTAAAGTGACCATCTATCATATAGTCCAGCTTGCCTGGATGGCAAGATATACTGGAATGCCCAAGGGGACTGTCTGTGACTTGATGTTAAGATTGTTACAGTACTTTAGGAGTTCACACTTGTTACTGGGTTGGTGAAATATAATTATAGAAAATACAACCAGTTTGGGGATTCTGCCCTTCTTTTTGACAGTCTGCCCTGAGGCTGGCACTCTCAGCTGTGAGCCACTCAAGACAACATGACAGTTAACAGCTGAAAACAGGGGCTTTTAATGGTAAGTGCTGTACACCCTCAAATGGAATAGCTACCAACTTTTACTTACTATGACAGCAGTCTTTAAAAATTCCTTACTTGCCTGCTATTTAAAAACACCACCACCAACCCACCATTTGGGCGGGGGGGCCACGCTCACAAAATGATCATCATGCTCCCTCTGCTGATTCTGAAATAATAGTTAAATTATCCTCCGAGACTTGGGCTGACATCCATCTGTTGCTGCTGGTTCAAACAGATGACCTGGCATGTTTGTTCTGCTGTATTAGAAAACAAAGACAAACAAAATACCCCTCACTATAGCTGGGGAGAGATGAGGAAAAGAAGGGATAGGGAATATCAATGTGTTTTCAAGTGGAAATCTACAAAAACCAAGAGTAAACTTTACTGTCAAGCAGAAAACAATAGAAAAAAACAGTGTCAGTGTTATGAAACATGGGAGATGGCTTGGATCCACTGAAGAGACATCCTGACAATAATCACTTTACTGTGTTTAGGACCCTTTTATGCAATGCTTGTTTTGTCCATTTCCCAGGCATGGATGGTAATTTTGCTTTTTTAAAAATGTTTTGCTGAACACACTAAACCAGTGATACTCAGACTGAGGCTCGCGAGCCGCAAGTGGCTCTTTAATGTGCCTCCTACAGCTCTTTGCTGCACATGATATTAAAACATTGTGTGATTTAATTATTAACCAAGATGCTTTTACTATGTTAGTAACCAATTGTAGTTGATAAAATAATAATACTTGGTCATTTTGCTGTGAGAATAATATACATAAAAAACTAAATATTTCCTGTCATACTGTTTAAATATGAATATATAGTCCTATAGTAAATTAAACCGTGAATTTACACTGCTGTGGCTCTTTTGGGTTAATGTGGCTCCTGAACCACTGAGGTCTGAGTATCACTGATCTAGACTAACTATGACATACTAAATACATTGGGACATGGGATGTCACACAGTAACATGGGAAAGTTAAATCATCAGTATTCTGTGACCTCTCTGGATGCTTCACAATAAAGTCACAAGGTAACTTTAATACTCAGATACTTCTCATGACTTGGAGTAAGTAATACAAAATGCTATTCCTTTCAGTTAACACCACTTCTGAAAACTTTTCTTGATATCATAGACTCTGTCTACATGAGCATTATCTAGAAGCATGTCTTGCTACAGTAGCTTTATTATTACTTGGGCTATAGGTCCCATCTAAACTATGCTTTTGGTGGACCTTATTTATTCATGATAGGACTTGACACCCTCCAGTTTTGCAGTTTGGATGGTTCTGACCCCGAGCTGTACTACTGCCTTGGTCTTTACAGGAGTGGTAGCACAGCACGGCTTCATCTATAATGCACAACTGAATTGTGTCAGCGATGACCTGAGTACACGAGGGAACTCTTATTATGGTATTTGCTACAGTGAAACTGAGATAATAGATTAGACTGGTCAGGAAAACCCAGGTTAGAACCTTTGTCTCAGGAACCATATTTACACAAGGTTGTGACTAACCGTGTTTCTCTGCTATAGCTTATAGCATGTATCAGAGGTATGAGGGGACTGACTGAACACAGATAGGATCTGCTTCCTTGTTAGAAAATACTAAGCTGTTATAGAATGATGGGACTCTTCCTGTAGATGTTTGTTTTTCATTTCTCTCGCTAATCTCATTTAGTGTTTACTTTGATGCTAGTTGTAATGGTTGCACTGTTTTCTTCTATTCCCCATCTGTTTGTAGGCTACCAGTTGTGTCCTGTCAGATACTTAAAATGTAACCTCTTTGGAAAAGGGTCTGTCTTTTCATTATATGTCTACACCTTTCAGGTCGAAAAGGAGGATGTGCTAAGGGAAAAGGAGGATCAATGCACATGTATGGCCAGAACTTCTATGGTGGCAATGGTATTGTTGGTGCTCAGGTACTATGATGCAGTATGCAAATGTCTAGCATTTTAAAATCAAATTAAATCTCACTTAGAGAGGTTCTGTGCCAGCATCACCTTTCTTGCTATGGGCCTGCCGGCAGCAATCATTGCTGTACGTGGCCATAGTCTAAATTGGTTTCCACTTAATCCTTTCCAAGCCAAAACATATAGCTGAATCTAACAGATTAAACTACTGATATTATTTAATGTTACGTGAAAACTAGAGTTAAGATTTGATTCTTGTTACAGTCTAATGGAAATGAGTTAACAGCCTTTGTAGCTATATTCTTCATATATACTCTTCTTCGGGGGGAGGGATAGCTCAGTGGTTTGAGCATTGGCCTGCTAAACCCAGGGTTTAGAGTTCAATCCTTGAGGGGGCCATTTAGGGATCTGGGGCAAAAATTGAGGATTGGTCCTGCTTTGAGCAGGGGGTTGGACAAGATGATCTCCTGAGGTCCCTTCCAACTCTGATATTCTATGATTCTATAAATTAACTGCCTAAACACATATACTACCTTCATTGGCATCTTGTATCCAATAGTAAGCAAGCAAAGTTTCTCAAAACTACAAACCAATTCTCCCCCAGATAGAGTTCAAAACATTGAAGGGTACCTACAGTCGGCAACACCCCAACGTAAATGACAAATTTACTAGAATAGTGCATAAAAGAATTTTCACTGTATCCCAATTAATTTAGCTAAATGCCACACCTACTGGGCAGCCAGATTTCTCTGGTCTTGTTTTTTTCCCCTCCAAATTACATACTAATCTTCTTACAACAGATTCTATTTTAAACAATGAATTCCTATGTATATGTGAGAAAAACAATTCTTAAACCTTATTATTGAGATCACCACTAACAGGGAACATCCTTAAGGGGAAACAGATTCTAAAGTTACTTGTTTTAAACTATACTATCAAAACTATCAGCTACTAATAAGTAGCTTTTTAAAGGTTTTAGAGTCACAGACAGAACAGAAAAAGTAATGGGGAATATAGTGTTAAAGATACAATGACTGAGCACTCTGCCAGAAGGATGGGCCATGGGCATTAACTCTCAGAAGAAATTAAGTGTATTTACCATATGCAAGTTGAGTCATGTAGTGATCATCACTGTTTACTTGAGCATTTTGTTCCACTGACACGCAGCCTTGTGTGGACAGTCCATTTTCTGCATCTTCTATTTCAGAATTTTGAATGATCACAGCTTCAACATCATCCTCAACTCTCACAGAAACATAATCTAAAAGCATGTACAGAAAGAAAGAGAAGTCTGGACACCATTCTGTATACCATTCTAATGGCAGTAGCACATTTACCACACCTAGTACTACCCACTTATTTGAACTGTACAATAGCTTAGCTGCAATTAAACTGAAATTTGAGTGTTTAAGATTTAAGTCATCTTCCAAGACATGCATTGTGATTCTAAGTGATAATAACAAGGGAGAAGGTTACAAAGCACGTTGAGTGAGATTTTAAAAAGCACTTGGCATCGGCCTAACTGTTTCTACAGACTACGAACTGTTAGGCCCATGAGCACTTGTGAAAATCTCACCCTTTATGTTTAAACACTCAATGGCACTGAAATTGGAGAACCATTGAGAAAACAGAATTACCAAGAGCTATCAAAGTACATCAGTTCACAATTCCATACTTAGTTGTTATATTATGGTAGCATTTGAGCCCAAACAGGAATGAGGTCCCAATACGAGAGACACTGCAAATATACAGAAAGACAAAGGCCCTGTCCCGAAACGCTTACAGTCTAACTGTAACATGCCAAATGTTGACACAACCACAGTAAATGCTCTGGGTTCAAAATGTTTGCCCTGCAGTTAAGTCCAGCATTTCCTTTATTTTGAAAAAACATTTTTTTAAAAAAAGTACATGCAATATAACAGTGTTAAAGGAACAATAAGACTATAAGGTCAAGCACTGAAAAGTTAGGAAGAGTCAGAATTCAGGCTGCCTGTGCAAATACAACTTAGCCTCCTGGTGCATATGTATTATGATACTATCTTTAGCTGCATGCTATTTTTCCAGAGGACCCCTACCTAATTCAGTGCATAACATGGACTGTGCTCTGGGTATGAATCTGCCACTTTTCCTCTTTGCTCCTATCCAATCCCCACACTCAGTTTTCTGATCAGACCAAAAATGGGATAGAGAGCCTTTTCCCACCAGGTCTTTAAAAAGCTCTTCAGTAACACAGTTTGAGCCTATTTACTTAGGCAAGACCAGATCATATTATAGCAGTGTTTGGGCACTATCACATTATGACACATTGACTCAGCATGTTAAAGGTCCTCTCAGAGAGGTACTTAAGCACATGAGTAATACCACAAGAATAAATGGGATTACAGCTATGCTTAAACTTAGGCACTGGCTTAAGAGGCTGGCTGAACTGAGGCATTATATATATATATAAAAATGTGTGTGTTATGATGAATATATATATAAACAAACGGGTGGCCAAACTGTTGCTCCCAAGCCACGTGGCTCTTTAACAGTTGAAGTGCAGCTCTCAAAACCCCCTCCACACACCCCCATTCTCCACCTACCAGACTTGGGACCTCTGCCTTGCAGTGGGTTGATGAGATGGGGGCTTCTGCACAGAGGGGAGGAGGGTCTCAGGGCTTCAAACCCACAGGGTGCAGCTGCTGGGGCTTGGGGCTTCAGCAGGAGCAGGGCTGAAACCCCGAGCCCTGGCAAGCATCTCCCGAGGTGCTGAAGCCCTGACTCCTGGCAAGTGTACCCCGGCTCTCAAAGTTCTGAATATGGTCATATGCAGCTCAGCAGGCCAGTAAGTTTGGCCACCCCTGATATATAAAATAATGAATTGTTAGCAGCTTAGACAGGTAAGTCTGATCTTACTGATATAGCCTTTATTTTAAAACGTGTATAATTCCAAAACAAACAAGAAGTTGCTATCTTGCTTGACTGTTGATGCCAACAAAATAATTATTCCTCAGCAGACAGATGCATAAGAGAGGCTGGAAACCTTCACAACTGTTTTAAAAAATATTTTATTTATTTGAATTGTGTGTTAAAAACAGTTTCATATGAAACTATATCTTTCCCAATAAACTGACTTATTTAAAAAAACAACTGTGGAAGTTTGCAGACATCTGCAGATCAGCCCTTCCTGTCTCTCAAATTCTGTCAACAATTTGGACTTCTTGCTGGAAAGTAGCAGTAAAATGCAGCATTCGATGAGACATCAGAACCATTCAGTTATGAGGAACCTAAAACAATGACAAGTATTTCCAGAAAAAGGAAGCATATTTTGAATATTCAGTATAGTCTGCCACTATAATCTCACTATTTTTACTAAGTATCCATTTAGCTGACCACAGCAGTTTTAGTTCAAAGGGAAGAATTGATAAAGGAACAAACCCCTTTGCGATTTTAGAGGGAATTACTATTTCTGCTGTTTTTGGCATTCTCGGAGATGTTTAATAAAAAACAAACTCAAGTGTCATTAACACTCCTGATCTGTTATTTGAACCACGAATGCTTACCAGTAATGAAATGCTCGCTGAGAAATCCTAACTGATAGCAGCAAAGATCTAATGGTAAAGACTGGTGGCCCATGGAGTTCATGAGTAATGGAAGAGACCTGGCAACTGGGTAACGTACTACTAGCAATTGCTGCAGGGAAGGAGGGGAGTTGAGGATCCAGAAAATCAGTACCATTTTTTAATTTAGGCTTGTGGTGTAAAATGCATAGATGGAGATAGACTTGATTAAACGGCAATGTCATCTAATACTAGAGAGTTTTTTAAAAGTAAAGCGTAGTATTAATTAAATACTGGATATGCCCTCTATCGGGGGCACACTATCCTACACCAGCAGAAGAAATGAACCTCATCATTTAATAGATCACTTCTAATTTTAAGTACCACGGTCATATAGTCTAAAACAAAAATGTTTCACCTATTCAGGTTAAAATATCCACGCCTTCAAAACTTTAGTACAAAAGAACATTTCAGATAAATATTTACTCACAGCAGTATCTATAAAAACAACTTCTCTTTATAAATGTTTGTGCTCTTAAAAATGAGAAATCAATAGCACACAGCAGACAAATGCCATGTAACATGCCCCACACAGAAACTAGAATTAAGCCACCAAAATCTTTTTAATTTGTGCTGCAAACCAAGATTTTAATCCAAATTCCTTGGAATAATGGCTAGAGCATTAACTGACTATGTTAATTCCACAATCAACATAAGAATGGTCATACTGGGTCAGAGCAATGGTCCATCTAGCCCAGTGGCCAATGCCAGGTGCTTCAGAGGGAATGAACAGAACAGATAAGCATCAAGTGATAAAAAAAAAAAAATTACAGAGATATTTGTAAGTTTCCAGTAACTCTTTCATGGAAACAAAAAAATCATAATTAAGAAAAATAGTGTCAACTATTCTTCAGGTTTTGAGTTGCACCTTTTCAAGGGAAAAATTACTTTCACCATAAAATGAAAAAAAAAGCCATACTGGTTCTTGGCTGCGTCATAAATTAAGTAAATGTATTTAGTACTACTTCTTTAAATCATTTAACCAGTCATTCCAATGAATCAACAGGCTAACAAAGTTCTGCCTGGAAATGTAATAAGGAGTAAATGTATGTCCAAAGAAAGCTTCAGTCATTTAACTCTTTTCTTGTTCAGAATCAACACATACCCCGGGTTATGCTGTTTAGAAGATGGCCAGTTATTTTCAGTAAAGCAGCAGGATACTATATGCTGTATGACCCTATGGGATATACAAGTGCACCTCATACTTTGTACATTCAGAGCACAGGAAGATTATTACAGACACAGCAGAGCTACACACTAATTAAGACATTCTGTGCCACGTTTTTGTCAGTTTTAACAACATTTTATGATAATTATTTTAGTTATTTCAGCATTTTTCAGTACACTATTTATGAGGAACTCTAGTTTGCCTTTGCACAGAACCATCAGAATCTCTGCATGAAAGTTAAAAGCATTTAAAAATGCAAGGCAGATGCTTCATGACGACTTATATAGAGATAAAACTGTTCGTCTGACTGCATCAGTAAGATGTATCACAAATTTTAATATCTTAAGCTATAGCCTATATCTAGCAAGATCAAAATTACTGCTGTCAAAAATTACTACTGTCAGCAGTGACATTTGAACACAAACTCTTACGGAGCCTGGTTTCAACTGAGCAGATGGCTTGCTGACTATTATGCTGCTTTCCTAGTTCATTTTCACCCACTAGGAGTGCTTCCCAAAGCACTTTGCTCTGCTTGCACCATTAGTTGGCACTGGTTAAATAACATTTTTCCACTCATTTTCACTTTCTGATGATATGCCAGGGTGAATTACAAAGTGCACAGCATATGTATGTTGTTATTTTTTGGAATACAGAATGCCTGTGTTCTGAAAAGTCAGTATATAAAGGTGTTGGAACCTGTTTGACATATGGCTTGCTCTGAAATTATTGGGAATGCATGTTTTCATGCATGTGGCTTCATTCATAAAAGCAAAACCATTATTTGATACAGGTGGGTTTCTCTCTCACACATACACAGACTCGCATGAATCCTTCGTTAGGAAACAATTTTTAATGTGGAGCTCTTCCTTGATTTCCTTCAACTTTTCTCTAAACTCATAGATTTTGTATCAGACCTGCTTTTCCTTTTGGCTGAGGACAGATGGCTATGGAACTCTCTGGAAGCAAACAATACCAATCAAACTATTTATTGATTCAAGAGATGCACGGTATACTAACATTCTGACATACAGAAGTGCTGGCAAGATATCTATTTCCTGGTCCTAGTCACATGATTACAGTCATATGACAGGGAGTCATTCTTCACTGCCTTTAGGGCTACTATTGCAGAAGGCACTCTACCTTTCTTAGTCATGATTGCAGGATGATGCCTTCTTCATTGCTTACAGGCTCAGGATCTGTTTTCTGATTCTCTGTTTACCAGCATGGTGTACTTCAAGTAACATTTTAAAAAAATTGCTCTGTAGGTTATTGGAAGGCTCCAACAGTCTTGTCTGAAAGTTTGTCATTTAGCTTTGGGTCTCCCACAGCCCAACAGACAATTACGTTTTTCTGTTTGTAAAGATTACCCCACCCCCAACCAAACTGTAGCAATGAAAAGCTGAGATAGGAAAATAGTTTAAACGGAGTGGAGAAAAGTGAGATGGATGAAAGAAAGAGGAACACAGTAGAAACATTGCAAAAAATACACTGCAAAATACACACAAAAATAAGGGGTTTGAAGATTACCTATGAAGAGTTTTTCCACAATAAAACAGAACAGCATGAGGAACTCCCCACACAGCCTGCTCCAGAGCTGCCTGGAGACCCCCTGTGAGAATTGTATAGAAAGACTCAACAAACTGAAACGTTCCATTTCCTATCACTTCCCATTATAAGATCCTGTTTTTAATTGCTTATAATTTTGCTAACTTCAAACATTTGCATGGAAATTTTCCATGGTGAGTGTCTGCTTCTTGCTTAATTTTTTGAGAACATTTCAGTAAAAACAGTTCAGCCATTTCTTAAAATGAGTTTATGGGGAAAAAATATGTTTCACACTTGTTAAACAGCTGCGAGAAAGTTTCAAGAAGGGGTAGCCCCAACATGCTTTGAAAAGGGGTCTTGAAATTTGGAAGGGGGCTGGAGTTACAACAGGAATTTGCCTTTTTACAGCCCCTGAGAAAATCTGCACAAATTTGGACAAGTTACAGGCCTTTGAAAAATCATAGCGTGCACATGCTCAGTTCAGCCTTAAGAGTTTAGCTACTAAATTCTCCAAAAATCCCATCGGTACTGGCCACACTCCAGCCTGGATTGAACAGGACTTCACTTTTTTTATGACCGTTTCTCCTGACTGACCAGGGGGTGGTGTCACTAGGCACAAAACAGAGAGCAGGGTGACTGTCCCATCTCTGCTCTCAGTGCTCCCCCATGTTGCCACCCAGAAGGAAGACGCCACCTGACTATAACGCAGAGGGTGCGACGGGGCAAAGAAAGTTGTGGGGGGGGGGGCGGTCCGGTGGGACGGAAGGGGCGGGCAGGCAGGGATAACGGGGTAAGTCAGATGTGCAACCACTTGCGATTGCGGTAAAAAATAATAATAATAATAATTACGTTGAAAGAAAGTTAAGGGGGCAAATCAAGTTACTCCTCAAAGGCGAAACAAGACCAGCATGAAGGCAAGGCCGGTGGTGGAGAGGGCAGCAGCGCCTGTCTGATCCTCCCCACCCCCACCCGGAGGGGACAACGCCTGCTGTCCTCATTGAATTGCCCCCCCCCCCACAGCCCACGCCCGGGGGGGGGGCGGGAAGCGGCTCCTCCTGGCCGGCTACTCCCGGCGGCTGGGGCTGGGGCTGGGGATTTTGACCCCGTTTAACCCACCTCCGCCCAATCCCACACTGGCGGGGGGGGCTGCCCCGTCCCCACATCCCCGCGGCTCGGAGCCGCCCCAACGCTGGAGGACGCCCCGCTGCCCACCCCTCAAGGCAGGAAGCCACCGCCCACCCCCAAGCGCCCCCTCCCTCAAAGCCCCCTCCGCCGCTCGGGTCAATGACGCCACTGGCGACGAGCAGCCCCGCGGACCAATAGTAACAGCCAGGTTGGTCGGGGCCGGCCAATAGGGTGGGGTGTTGTGGGCGCGGCTTGGCCGGCTCCGCAAAGAACGTTTGGGTCGGGCCGTTGCGAACGATGGGGGAACGTTTCCTGCGCGCGGGCGGTTCCGAACGCAGGGCGGCCCGGAGGGGTCAGCTCGGCACTTACCCTCCGCGGACATGGCGCCGGCGGGCGCTGTGGGGAGGGTGTGTCCCGGGCGGGCGGGAGGCGAGCCGGGCTCCGCGCAGGCAGGTGTGGCCGGAATGTGGCGTTGGAAACGGAAGCGGCTTCGCCGACGTGAGCAACAAACTGTTTTGAATCCGCGCGGCTGCGCAGTGGGGACGGGGGCGCGTCCGGCAAACGGCGTCCCGCCCGGGAGCGGCCCCTGGTCCCCTGCGCTCCCCGGAGCCCCGCAGTTAGGGAGGGGCCGCATCTCCCGTCCTGACTAGCCCCACGCACGGGTCGCACGCTTGCGGGGAGACCGGCCCGGACGCTCCCCCCCTCCCCCCGCACACCGGTGAGGGGGAGGGGCGGCGGCCGTTCCCCTGGGGTGCGGGGGAGTCGAGTCAGCCAGTCACAGGCAGGGGGCAGCGCGTCTCTGTCCTTATCCCGCTCTGAGCGTCGGGGCAGAGAAATTGGGGGTGCACGTGGCTCCCTGCGCCCCCTGGCTGAAGAAAGGGTTGGGAGCAAGTGCTGCAGGCCACTGTACGCGCTAATCTATTTCTGCGCGCAACCAAGGGGCTTGTGTTCTCCATGGCAAGCTGGACCTGAGCGCGGCGACCCGCTTCCTGGATTCTACAGCCCGGGCGCTCGACGTTTTTCTTTCTTTCTGAGCGCCCGTCCCACCCCCCGCCATAAACACTCCACGGCCCACTTGTGCCACAACAACTGGTTTTCTGCATATAAAAGCCATGGCTGGCGTTAGCGGGTAGCAAGCCGGGCAATTGCCCGGGACCCCATGCCACAGGGAGCCCCACAAAGCTAAGTTGCTCAGGCTTCGGCTGCAGCCCTGCTTGGCGGACCCTCTGAAACCTGCTTGGGGAGCCCAGTGGGCCCCAGAACCCTGGTGAGATTTTCGGGTTGCCATCTTTCTAAGCCCACAAAATGGAACACCCTTGTCCCACCCCTTCTCTAAGGCCCTGCCCCTGCTCGCTCCAACGGCCCCAACTCTGTTGCTCGCTGTCCCCCACCCTCACGCACTCGCTCATTTTCACTGGTCTGGGGAAGGGGTTGGATAGGGGGTGGGGTCTCCACGGGTGGTTGGGGCGGGGGGTTCCGGGAGGGGGCAGTCAGGGGACAAGGAGCAGGGGCGGGTTGGATGGGTCAGGAGTTCTGAGGGGGGCAGTCGGGGTGGGAGGGAGCGGGGGTCAGGCTGTTTGCAGAGGCACAGCCTTCCCTATCCGGGCCGCTATACCGTTTGGCAACCCCGATGTGGCCCTTGGGCCAAAAAGTTTGCCCACCCCTGAACTAAATAGACCCAGTCTTTTCACTCTCTCCTCTCTTTCCCACCATGGTCGACAGAACAAAGCATTGCCGTGTTGCCCGCATTTTTGTGTAACACTGAGATATTATTTTTTCACCAACCTAGCTAACTATCCATCAGGATTCTTGAGTTTAAGAACCATTTATAAAGTATGATCTTTTATAACTCCAGATTTTCTAATATAAAGAAGGAAAAGGGTCACTAGATTAAGTAGATTTTAGTAGCTCACCACTTCCTTTTTGGTGGCATAATTTCTGTCTGTTGAATTTAGACTTACACGGTAATATGCCATCACCTCCAAGTCCTCATTTGTGGGCCAAACATTACATTCTTACTCTTGTGTCAAATATGAAAGGAATTTTGAGACAGGCAAGAACTAGTTGTAAGAACTTTATGTGACTCTTGAAATGCCTAATTGTACTCTGGTTATGGATAAGGTCTTTTCTCACTTAGTCATTTTGTTATGTTGGTAAATAGTGAAATTGCCATAATGTGAACCTTTGAAAATCCATTGCAACTCTTGAGGTGTTATGTATGGCTTTTTGATGGTTTTTTGCTTTGTTTTGGGAAATGTCTCCCTCACTTCTCAAATAAACAGTGTGGATTACCTGTTTTTTTAATCAGTTCATATTTTTGGTTCATTTTCAGATAGACATTCTTAAGCTTATCACAGACCATTTGTAAGTGGATCGCTTTCTCACCTAAAGATTTAGCATGCGCCAGAAAAATATCATCCAGGTGTAACACGATCAGAGAGGCACAACATTGCAGCAGCCTGCTCCTGAGCAACTTGAAGAGTATAAAAGCAGCTTTCTCTCTGTCTTTTTAGATCTATTTCTATCTGTTACCAGACCATAGGAAAAGCCAGTTGGGAAAACTGAACTGGCCTTGCTTTAGCATCAAACTAATTATCTATCTGTGGCTGAGGATAAGAATTATATAAAATACTAATTTTTTTTCTATAATGCTCACAGTAAACAGTGCTGCCACCTTTTCTTCATCATCACTATGGAAGAGGCTGAAGTGGGTAACCCTGCCTTGGCACCTGCTGCAGCTGTGATGCAGCAGCATACAATGTTGCTCTGGGGAGAGGCAGCCAATCAGAGGGCAGCTTGGGCTGGTGGGGGGAGGGGAGGAGCAGGGAAGGGGGATTCAGAATCTTCTCAAAGGGGGCAGTGGGGAAAAAGCCGTTAGAGAAGAAGGAAGAGAAGTTAGATACTGAGCTAGTGGATGAACCGGAGCTGGGATAGTAGGTGAGGAGATAAAAGAAGAGCAGCAGAATAAAAGTATGGGACTTAGAAGTGAGAAGGGGGAAAGAAGATAAATAGGAAAGGTTTCAGGTCAGGAAAAGCAGAAAAAAATAGGGGATGTGAGCAGGCACTATTACAGAAGGAAAATATAGGGAAATAAAATCTGCAGACATACCAGAGAGAGAGAGTATGAAGAGGAAAAAAACAAACGGAAATATAATTGGTGAAAAAGGGAATTGATTAAAGCTGTTAGATGAAAACAGATCCTGAAAACAGTAAATGAGAAGCCTATGAAGGACCTAAATTATATGAACATATTACTGTCCACACTGGCATTTTTGTCGGTATAATTTATGTAGCTTAGAAAGGTGTTTTTTCACACCCCCGAGCAACATAAATTATACCAACAAAAGTGCTAGTGTAGACATAGCCTTAGTTTCCATTACTCATTCCTGATCATGAATAGCTTCTAAAGTATTTTCTGTCTTTGAAATTGATAAGCATCTACACTAGATTAACATATAGGGCCTAATTCATCTCTCATCGATTTTGGTGGGCTTTGGCTCAGGTCCTGAGAGAGCACACTTAAGTTATCTCAATTTTTTTTTTTTTAAATTTAAAGAGAGGGGAAGAGGGACAGATAAAGGAAAGGGATAAAATTGGGTTCCATATGAGGGTCCAAGATTACCAAATGGTCATAGGGCCAATAATTTTTTTGTAGCCCTTAATCGAGAGAAGCTCACCTACTGATGATCTAGCCAGGGTATGTCTTTGAAGTTATTTAAACAAAAATAGGGAAACTATAAAGAAACAGTGCCACTTAATGTTAAATATAAACGCTTCAAATAGTGACAAATAACTCTAATAGTGCTGTACCAACTTTTTGTTTTATACCCTAATAAACTAAGCTACTCAAGTATTTATTGCTGTACATAGCATCACCCCTACAATTCCTCAAATGCTCTCTGTGGTTATGGGTGTTTTTTTCTTTCGGTGCAACTGGCTTGTCTGTTTTTCAGCATCAGAAGTTTGTAATAGAATTTAAAAGTTGAGCCAATTGAAATATATTCAATTTGGCAAGTTAATAACCTGGCCAAACCACAATTTCTACCACACACTATCTGCATAATTCTCTTTCTCAATAAAACGTCAGTTTTGATTTCCATAACTCCCATGCTTGCTGCTTATTCTATAGGCTGATAACATAGGTAAGCAGGCTAATGTTCCACTGTTCAGAATAAAATCAAAGTATTGCAAGAACATTAATAGAAAGCATGGCTTCTTTGTTTGTGCAAAAGTAATTCTTTTAAATTACAAGTGTTAAAAAAGTGTAATTTTAGTACTTTAATTTAGCACCTTCCAGCCAGACAGAGAAATTTTTCATACCAGATGCACAAAATAGTCTGAATAACTTACCAGTTATTCAGGGTGTGAAGTTAATGCAGCTTTTCTCTTTTGTAAAAGGAGAAAACTCTTCCCCCACCTTTCTTTTCCCTTTCCTAAACTTGAGTTATCATCCCAGAACCTATTTGTTCCGGCTCAGGAAGTCAGTGGAGTCTAAAATGGGAGCACCAGTAAGAGCTGGTGGGGATAGTTTCTGCATTTACATCCTTGCCATTAGAAAATGGAATAGCAGTACTAGTTGAAGAACCAGTGGTGTCTTAGTTGGTCATCACTTACTTAGTAGTTCTCCTATAAAAGATCTGTCTCCCCAACAGCTGTCACTCTGTCTTAACATTTAAAAATCAGGAAACTTCATTATTTAAAAATGTTCCATAGGAGAAATTCCTGGACCCTCTGTTTTTGTTTTGTTTTTATATTAATACTGATACACCATTCTGAAGAAGTCTAAATCACAGCATTTAGAGGAATGGATTGGAGAGCATGGATGTGTCCCTATCCAGCTACACACATGCTGTGGGGCTAGCTGTGGGTCTGCTCAGGAATATGAATTCATTTCAGATACATTTCTTCAGGACCCCATTCTCTTCCATTGTGTGGCATTGTTACCACACAACGATGCATAATGCAAATAGGTGACTTTCCCTTCCTTTAACTACTGCATTTCACCTAGAGATGTGTTCTAGTTTTAGCTATGTGCTGCTTCACTTTTCTAGCTTTACTAGTCCCTTTAAACATCTTTCTCTACTTTTTATGTGAAGAGTCTGATTCTGATCTGGATCTGCAGCCCAGATTTTCCCCCACAGTTGTTCAAAACCCAGATATCACTTGCCTGTGTGACTAAAAAAGTTTCCATGCCATGGGGCCATTATAATGACCATTTTTTACTAACTAATGTAATTTGGGGCATCCTGCTTACTATAACATCCAACAGAGACATCATGACCGCCTCACCTTTCTTGGCAGAAACCAAATCATCAAATAATCTGTAAATTGAATTGTGACTAGATTTATTCTGTGTGCCATGATTAAAGCGCAGCACAATGGCAGGCAAATCTTGTGCACCGGTGTTCTTACATATTACTCCTGGGGGAATTCTGTGCCAAAAAATAAAAAATTGTGGCATAATATTTTAAAATTCTGCAAACTTTATTTGTCAAAATAACACTACATAATCACACCAGTTTGAAATAAATTACTAAAATAATTGAAAGTACCTGTCAGCAAGTATGTCTGTAACAATACAGAAACACAAAAAAATTCCCCCATGAGTAGAGACTTAAAGAAACTCCTACTACAACCCAGTTCCTGCTTCTCTGCCCCCAGGGCTCCCCCACAGCCAATACACCTGAACCCCCTACCCACCCCAAAGCCCAGCTGCAGGGCCCCCCCCCAGCCCAGACGCACACCCCCTGAGCCCAGGGATCCAGCAGGAGAAACAGCCTGATGGTGTCCCAGGCGTGCACAGAGTTTCCTGTGCACCACTCTCTCCTTCCCTCAGGGCATGTGGGGAACTGCAGCTGCCAAGAACCCTCTAGCTCCCTCTCCCTCCCATGGCAGTATCTTCTATGGGTGAGCTGTGCTGGGTCCACCGGCCCCTAGTGGCGGTCAACAGCACTGCAGCCCATTTATCTGGGGGTAAGGAAATTCTCAATTTCTGCAAAATTCTGCATTGCGCAGTGGCACAGCATTCCCTCAGAAGTAATGTATACAGCCATCTGACTTGTCTACGTGTCTATTAAAACAACTCAGAGTCAAGAAGGGTCTCGCCAGAACAGCACGAGGCAAGTAACTTTGGGGAAAAAAGAAGACCGCATCCTTTGGAAAAGCACAAGTATGATTTTGATCCGTTCCCAGGACAGCCTAACTGGACGTTCTAAAAACGGATGAAAAGCAGATTCTGTATCTGCTTTTGCAGACTAAGCTCTTTCCACAACTCTTACTCATTTATATTTCTTGGTTGAGAGGAGCACATAACACTAACAGCAGCAAATGATCTACATAATCATTAACTTGGTCACCATCTGAATAAAACAAATGTTATGTAAACTAAATCCCAGGTGGAGACTCCTTCAAGACCACACCCATAAGGGAAATCTTCATTCACTTGACTGGAATTTTAAATAAACCTGCTGCATTCCCTAATGCTAATTTTCTCCACATGCTCTAGGCATCATAGCTGTGGATTTCAATTCTTCTGCCATACATATCTTTTTTCTTTTAAGTACCCATGCAGAGCATTACAAAGCCCTTCACAAATGGTTAGGCCAAAAATTCTTCTCTTGACACATTTGAGAAAGGTTAATTGTTTCCACCTCTTCTTCCACAATATGTTTTTTTAAGTGCAAGGACTGTCATTGTGAGCAGCCCTGCATTAAATAGAGGCGGAGGGACGTTATGTCTACACCAAATTATGAATCCATATAAGGTCTGATCACAACTTCCCCCACCATAATCACTGTACTTAAAATGGCAGCAAAATCTACATTTTTAATTTTATTTTTAAATGTTCTGCCTTTTGACCACCACCTGCATTTCCAAGTGACATTCAATCCTGGGGCTTGGTTACACCTTGGATTTTCATTGTTGCAGTTTGTTTTAGCAAAAAGAAAAGGAGTACTTGTGGCACCAAGGTACTCCTTCTCTTTTTGCGGATACAGACTAACACGGCTGCTACTCTGAAACCAGTTTGTTTTAGGTCTTCCAACCACAGATAAGCAAGCAATCTTGCCATCATTTTGTCTCCCCAAGCAATAAACTTAGGGCAAATCCAGAAGTCTTTATACTTAGGCAATACTCCCATTAACAATCCTATTAAAGTCAATGGCAATTGGATTTTGTCCTCTGTGAACTAAAAATTAGAATTCAAGGAGAAAGAATAAGAATAGACTGTATGAAATGTGTAATGTATGTAGAAACTTACCTTTGCAAACTGCCACATTTGCAGACTATTGATTAGAAATAACATTTCATTGGAGGACAATAAAGAGAAAGTTTGGTTTAATTGCAGTCACGTTTATTTGCAGTTTCTATACACACTTTCTAGGTAATCAAACTTTTCTGACACATTTTTTGAGGGGTTCACAATGAAACTGTCACTGTTTTTACTAAAAATAAATACAAGACTTAAAGTGTTGCACAGCTCTAAAATATACAAAGGCTTGGATTTAATGTAAACTTTGAAAACATTTTACAAAAGAAACCGTCTTTGCAACAATTTAAAAAGTTCATATTTACAAATATTACAAAAATACAAAATGGATGCAAGTCCATAAACCATTGTCTTTTCTGCCAGCATGAACTGGTGCTAGTACCAAAATAGTTACACTGTAACCTTCTTAATTTTTTTTAATCTTTAAGTCATAACCTACAGTATTTCTCTAAATCTGCCACCATTGCAGCAAATGCACTCAATCACTGACCTTTGGCAAAAGCAAACATTTGCTTTATTTGCTACAACTATTCCATGTCCTCTATGCTGCCACAAAAGAAAAAAAGAAAAGAAAAAAACGTTATTTTTCAGACACAAAAACAGCTGCATAAGTTTCAAGATATGTGTTGTTATTTTCTAAAGCTTGTCTTGAGTGCCTTAAAGATATATACCTCACTAAAGGGGTTTCCTTTAAAACATTTTCTGGCTCCCACACTTGTTATGATTGTGAATTCTTTTTTTTTTTCTCTTAGAGGATTTACAATCCAGCTTTATTTGGGTTTAAATCTGTTAAATAGAAAATAGAAAAACTTTGTCATAGATTTTAGATTAAACAAAATAAGTAAAACTATATTTGATGCGATAGTTCTGTGAGCAATACATACAGAGGGTATATTAATGCCTCATAATTCAAGTCAAAATGTTTATATATATTTAATTTCATACACGTTTAATTTTCATACTGGTACCATATGCTATATGGTACCAGTATGAAATTAAATGCCTAGTTTGTTAATAAAAGGTGATATCAATTTATCAAAATCAACTCAGCTGTTTTCTGCTTAAACTTTAGAATGATTTTTAAAGCACATATAACGTCTTTAAAGATATTATAAAAGGGCTGCTGATATACATTCTAAGGTAAATGACCCAAGATGACCGAATAAGACTGTTCTGTCTGACTCATCAACTTCATTTACTCACGTTCTCCAAAAAAAGTATTTTGAGATATGCTAAACATGCCCGGTAAAAAACATACTAATTCATTTATTTCACCTGCACTTAGACTCAGGTTTTCTTAACTAGCCTGTTAACACAAGCAATGAGACTTATTTCCAAAACCTTGACCCACTTATCTTTCTTTAAACACCTCCAGGTTTTTATGATGTTTTAAACTGTTTTGCCGATTTAATTCCCACCCCCAACACACATACTCACATGCACACACTGACCATAGCCCACGTACTGTATGCTATCACACTGCACAGAAGGACGGTAGGAAACCCTGAATTATATTTTTTGTGGTGTACGCAAGATGAAATAGGACATCCTTCTACTGGGAATTAACATTCAAATTTTTGTTAAAGTCATTCTAGTTTATTCAATCATTCCAATTTTAAATAGAATCTTCCTCTTCAAAATATTATTTGCCTTCTTTTAAAACCCTCTGCCCTATGCATTGTATAACTAAAACCTAAACCAATAAAGCCCCTTTCACACATCCCACTTCCCTATCATCGTTTACTTATGCTTGAAGCCAAATTTATTTGATTTCTTTAGTACCAAAGTACCTTTCTGTCATCCTACTCACTCTGTCCTACTGCATGCCACATTCTTTCTTAAAAGCTGTCCTCTCCATTAAACCATCCCATGTTCAAAAGCATATTCTACTGTCTGTAAGCAATACCAACTGCTTACATTTTGAACAAATAGGGCCTGTTTCTCCTCTTGGCTTAAGTGGTACTACACCGTTGGAAAACTGGTGTAACAAAAGGGAATCAGGCCTATCATTTTAAACATTGGTTTCATTTTGTTTAAAAATTAAAGGTATAAAACAACTTGTGGCTTGAGCTCACAGCTACATTTTCTTTCAGTTTTAAGACAAGAAAATTCAAGTAACTTCAAGTAATTCAGCTTTTGTTTCCCTGCCTTCAGTTTATCAAAGCATTTGCTCTGACTCATCTCCTTTCCCGCCCCCATCTCATCCCTCCCCTGTTAAGCATTTCTGGTAAACCCAGACAAAACTTAAGCTGTATGTGGCTGGCACAATGAACCAGAGCATTCCTCATTTAATAATGAATATAAATAACGTGTACACACACACACACACCTATTTCCCCGCTACATTTTTTTCACAGTGTCATTTCTGTAAATATTTAGGTAGCATGAATCTCATCAGCACAAAGAGAAAGCTTCACTGAAAACTCATTGCAAATATTTACTGATAAAACGGTGCTTGTTGCATGCTTATAATTTATTTGTTTCCTTTAAGAACCAGAAACTAATCATGTTTAAAGATTATAGTTCTCGGGTTATGACTGGGTTATGTGTCCCAATAGCCTAATAAGAATATGAAAATAAGTACCGTTTCCTCATATCTATTCTCTCTAATGCTATCCATGTCAGAATAAAGGGCTAAGGGACACTGTCAAATGTGACTGCTTGGGGCTTTGCATTAGAAATGATTTTGTTCTGTTAAAAGCATGCTTTCCATCCCTACCAATTACCACATTGAAACTCACAGCTGCACTTTGCAATTAGCTTGTTTTGAGCTAAATTTTGAAAGACAAATGGTTACTTTAAAATTAATCAGCTCTTAATTAGCCTTAATATTTCATTAATTAACATTGAGATTTTCTTTCATACAGTTAGAATTCAGATTTGATCACACTGAAAGTGGTATTGGTGGACATGTAAATATGATGTTTGATATAAAAATGGTATTCACAGAATACAGTTAGTACATTTTACTACTTTTGTCTTCTATAAACAAAGTTGTTATGCAGTAAACTATTTGCCACGTGTCCACTTTTTTCTGATAATTCTATTTACAGATTATTATCAAAAATATGGTATTTACATATGTTTTGTTAATTTTTTCTAAATTTTGTTTCAGTTCATTTTAGTGTAGAAAAATACCAATCCGTAAGCACAATTTCATTTTTTCCCTAGGGAAGCACTACAGTGAGAGGTTTTGTTCCTAAATGGGCAACTTAAAAAAAAAAGTTATTTTTAATTCTATGAAAATGGATGATTTTGAAATCTACAGTGACAACAGGAATGAGAGTAGGATAAATGAAACTTAAGGTAAACAGAAGAGACATAGCTTATATTTCTACTTTTTAGAAAACATAATCATTCGCTACAGCTCTAAATTTCTGTTTTCCCAGCATCTTATAAACACAAACACTTTTAAGCATTGATATTGCCCAGCAATTGTTTTGACTGCTACAGAGTTGGCCTGTTATATTCACATCCTTTTATAACCCCAGTAATTTCAGAGTTTACAAGTTTCACAGTCAACCGTCTGGCTCTCTGGAGCTTAGGCAACCTATGTTGAACTCTGAGAAGATCGGTCGTCATGAGGGCTGCCATCTGAATTCTCAGTTTCTCCTTCTGATATAGCTTGCATTGGCGTATTGTACAGCCTACAGCGTACGCTGTAACGGCTGCTGCTGGCTGCAGGAGGTGCCCGTGAACGCCCTACTCTTGAAGATGCAGACATAGAAAAACTCTTGGAGGAGAAACCTTCTGCATTAACTCTAGGGGAGCAAGGAGACATTGGGGATAATGTGTCAGGAGTTGATGATGCCTGGGGAGTCTCATCAGTGTTTTGAGGAGAATCCACAATTAGCTCACTGGGAGATTTGGGCAAAATAGGGCTCTTTAGTATCTCGGTCGCTGACATCCTATAGCTAGAATCCGATCGACTGCCCTTTTTAAGGAGCAGTAGCTTAAATTCCTCGTTAGATGTGTTGGACTTTTTGGCATTCCTGTAAATAAGACCAGGAGACCTCTGACTGCTTGCTGCGGCTCCCACATTGCTGGCAGGTGGCACGCTGCTGGCAGGTGGCACGCTGCTGGCAGGTGACACGCTGCTGGCAGGTGACGTGCTGCTGGCCCCAGATGAAGCTCTCAATCTGTTTCTTACAGAAAGATCTCCAGAATCTTTTCTCCCAAGTACTTTCCTTTTTGATCTGTTAAAAAACAAAGGCACATATGTTTGTATGTTATTCACATGAAATAATATATAGCATTGCTACAGCATTTTACAACTTCACAGAACTAGGCACCTATTAACTAATGAATCCTCACAATACCCCCACCAAGTAATGTAGGTTAATAATCATTGAAAAACTTGAAACGGCATGTAAGAATTGTATGTACATTAGGCACTAGTTACAGAGAGTAGCTCCTGTCCCACTCAACTCTGCTGGGCCCAGTCTATACAATTCATCCATGGTAGGACTTACACAGGCTTGGGAAAAGGATGGACTAATGCAACAAAAAGTGACATTCTTTCTACTTTTGGCTCCCATCCTCCAGCAAGAGCCACCAGATCGGATTCACCTCTACTTACAGGAGGGGTGGCGGCAATTTGGCCCTATGTTTGAATACTGAGATATATGTCTTCTTAGGTTTAATTATTATAAATTGTAACCTGTTTTAATCCACTGTAGTTGATATTAGAAAACTCCAGCTGTACTTAAGTCGTGATGGGAAATTTTAATTAAATACCAAAAAAATCTAATTCTGGAGCGCTGGCTGGCTTCTCTTGGGTTTCAGTATCATCGCCAGCTCATAAGAACAGAGCCAATAGGCAGAATGAAGAGATGATTGTGGGTATTTTGCTCAGGAGATATGCATGTTAACAACAACAATAATAATGAATGGCATCAATTGTATTTGTAAATTGTTCTACTCATTCTATAAAGATATTCAAGCTGTTGACCAGCAATACAATACAATATTATAATAAAGCAACCTTTAAAAGCCCCTTTTAAAAATTTAACAAAATAAATAAAGGTGGCTACAGCACAGAGAGAAAGGAGCAGGTGAAAGATTCCAAATAAAGGGCCAACAATTGTCATGCAGTTGTCATCCCAGCATACAGTTTTTCTGGGAAGTTTGGTAAAAATCAGAGTTTTACAATTATGGTGTTTTGAAAAAGCTATAGTTTACTTTGAAAATAATTCCATGTCTTTTTAGCTCATCATATGAAGAGCAATATTTATAAATATAAATTGATGTTCTTTTGACAAGCTACTAGGCTGAGTTAGATATGTGGAGTAAGAGACCCGGGGAAATGTGACAAGGCAGGATTTCAGGAGGATGTACAGAGAAAGGAAAGAAGGACTAGGAGGGACAAGGACTGGGTGTGAGGGCTCTGGGGGGCATACAGAGGGGTAGCATGAAGCCATGTCTCAGAGTTGGGGTGCTGTAGAGGAGGAGTCAGGCAGAACACTGATGGGATGGAAGGGGGAATGAAATAGGGGAATGAATAGTATAAAGGGCATGAAATAGGAAAGAAGAGAAAAGGTAAGGATGGTGGTGCAGGGAACCAGGGAAAGCATATATGATATGCATACAGGGTACATAAGGACAGATACAGAGAAAAGCAGAGGGCTTAAAAGTTTTTTATGGCATAAAAGCCACATCATATCCTCCATTTCCTCCACTGTCCGCTACCCTGTATCCCAAGCTGAAATAATTCCCACTATCACACACACACCTCCTATGGACTTCCTAACATCTGGAGGAGGGGAACCCTACTTTGGTGGAGCTTATAAACTCTGCTGAAATAGAGCTACTCTCCTGTAGCCCTTATATACCAACCCAGTTGAAGATCTTGGCTTTCATTAAATAAACAGGGGAAATTTATAACCAAACCACTGTTAAAAACAGTTACGATTGAAGGTATGTTTTAATGGAACCCAGCTAGCACCCAATAATGAGATTGTACTTCCTTTACAAAAATCCAATGCCACTTTAAAAATCCAACTTTCTGAAAGTCTGGTAATGCACAATTAAGGGGATGCAGCCAGTCTCCCACTGAACATAATCCTTCAACGCTCCCTATGATACCAATAAAGCAAAACATGTAACCACATGATTAAATCCATCCTTAGTCAGCAAAGCACTTGATGGGTGTTGGCAGACTGGCATCCCTACAGGGGCAGAGGTTTGTGGTTTGTTGTATGTGTTGTATGCTGGTTCTAGTGATGAGGTATGCATCTCGGTGGAGGAGTAAAAGGTGTGGCATGTTAGATGCCTTAACTTTTCATGTCCTTGCTTTTGTCATTTTGTGTAAGGTATGTTATATAGAAAGTTACCTTAACTCACCCACTACTTTGTGTTTTTTAGATTCCCAGTTTTTTAGATTAAGAAAGGATCTCCAACCACCCAGCAATGACTACTTTGTGAAAATGCCCGTGTGGCGCAGGCGTTACTTCTGCTCGTTAACTGGCTGAACAGTTTGACAAAGAACAGGATCTTCAACACTGGCAGCTGTTGCTTTCACGAAGACAAGGAACCCCCTGAGCACACTGAACAATTTCACAAAAAGCAAGGCCCTCAATACAGTAGCTGTTTCTTTATCAAAAGCACTTTGTTTTGTGGCATTGTTTAGTTAGGTCAGGAGCTTCACTAATGAAGACTGTAGTTTTATGAAGACCAGCTTCATTCCTGAACTGGCCGAACAGTTTCACAGAACTCTTTTTCTATGACAAACCAACAGCTACTACTTCATAGAAGATCCTGGTTGCCATAAACAATGGTCTCCTTCAGCTCACCACAACTTAAACCAATAGTCATGACAAGAAGCCTTAACAATTTTTTTTGTTAATTAACAAAATAATTATATAACCTTAGAGGCTTCACGAAACATATTTTTTACTTTCTACACTTTGCAGTTTTTAAGTTAGAATGACCCCAAACCTCATGAGATTCAGAATGTGAATTCTGGACAGATTGATTTCTAATCGATTAGAATTCAGAATCCAAGAAGCTGATTTTCTTGAAACTGCTCAGAAAGTTCAATTCTTATTCAGCGATTATGTGCTAAAAATTTGGAGCAAATACACTGTGGTTTTCGTATAAAACAAAGAGCTTGAATCCTGCTGTAAGTGTAAAACAGCACAATCTTAACTAAGGTAGCATAATGGAACTTCTGTAATACTCTTACTGTCAGTGGAAACAGAACTCAGAATCTTTAGCACCAAAACTCTCTACCACTTGAACCAAAGGAGTATCTCCATTAGCTAGTAAGAGTAGTAGGCTCTTATTGTGGTCCAGCTAGTAAATGGGAACATGACTCACTTAGCCAGTGTGTATTCCCTGCTTGGACATTGTTAGTTGATGCTTAGCTGCAGATTTTAGGAGGAGAAGATTGTATTCTGTATGCATATGGATTCCAGTAACAGTAATGCTAGATCACCTGTGAATGACTGCAAATAGATCCTCTGTAGTGCGAGGTTTGTTTGGAGACACAAAAACATCTTCTGCTTCAGTCTGAGAATCTTCACTCAATGGTGAAATTATGGAATCATCACTTGGAGAAGATTCTTAAATAAGAAAAGAAGCAATGTCAGATGCTTGCCACATTTCACAATAGGATGCTAATGCAATTCACAAGCTCAATTAATAATGGAATTGTCTATGCAATAATATGCACTTTAAATCTAGTCTAAATATTGTACTCATCTGTCAAAGTAATGTTTCTTGGTACAAATGGTTTAGTACTCTTTTCTTAACTGAAATGAAGTAACAGGAGAATGCAAAATATATATTCTTGTAAGAATGTTTAAAATAAAGTCAGCCAGATACTCAGCTGACATAAATCAGGATAGCTCCATTAAAATCAGTGGAGTTATGAAGAGTCCCTCAACCTGAGAATCAATATTTTTAGTGATCACTAAAAATCATCTTGATATAATCACTTTTTTAAATTATAGAATTAGTTAATTATAAAACTGACCTTTCAGTGAAGCATCATCTGCACTCCCCTGTGTCTCCTCTGCCCTGCTGTCATCAGAGGCACTTTTGGTTGGAATACCTGATGCAACATCATTTTCCTGCTCAGAACTTTTTTCATTAAGTGAATTTACAGGTGATATCTCTGATTCACAGCTGATATTCCCAGGCACTTTGTCATCACGGTGGCTTATATCAAACTGATGCTTAGGCTGATTACTAATGTCTGCTCCCCCAGCTGGTGGATCAGACTGGAATGTGGTTTCATCCACAGGTTTAGATTCCAACTTTTGTTCATAGACTGCAGGTAATTCTTGCTTAATCTGCACAGGATCAAGGCTCCCTTCCTGATCTGTTTCATGATAAGTTATCTTAACTTCATAATCACTTGTAAAGGCAGCTAAACCTTTTTGAAACCCTTCTGCAGAAGTGTTACATACTTGTGTGTTCTCTGGTAAAGGCTCACCAACTGGGTGCATTTGGTCTTTCATGGTTTTTGCTTCTAAAATACCCACATTTGCTAAGGTTACAGTTTCTTGATCACAATTATTCTGTACACTGATAGATGAACCTTTTTCTGAATGCAGTTTATCAGGGCCTGTCTCCACTGGAGAAGAATCAATATAGGACATTATGGCATCTTCAGTAGAGTACTGACGTGATATTGATTTCTTAGCTACAAGTGGCCTCATTTTGCCTGGAGAAATGGCAGTCACCATTAATGTGGTTTCTTGTATGCAGAGAAGGTCTGTATTATCGTCTTTTTGTTTCACTTCTTCAGGCTTAATTGATTTAAGGTGAACAGATTTTAGAACTGAAGGTGTAATAGCAAGGGCTGGTGGAGGATTAGGATTCAGTGCTTCTCCTACCGTATTCTGTTTATTGTGATTAAAAGCATGCAACTGGTTTCTGTGAGTAAATGGTTTATTCAAGACATTATGAAGAGCACTTAGGTCAAGATGAGTAGGAGGTATAATTGGAAGTTCTAGATCTTTGTTTAGAGAAACAATGCCATCTTTAGAAGAAGGCTGTTGCAATGAGGACTTCCTTTCTGGTACTTTTGGCTTTCTTTTACTACCCCCTGGAGATAAGGGCCCAGAGAAGAAAGCTGTCGGGAAAGAGGATGTTGGTGTTTCAGACTGACTGGAGTAACCGCTAGAGGGTGATGCTAAACCAGCCAACTTTTCCGGGGAAGCCAGCTTAAACTCATTATCAACAGAAGGGAGGGATGGGGTGGTGGCTCTCGATCCGGACTGTGATGTTTGTGATTCAGAACTTTCTGGCGACTTTATGCATTCTATGACTGTAGTACCCGTAGCAGTGCTTGAATTGGATAAAGACCTATAAGGATCATTAGATTTCAAGTCATTTAGAAGCCAGAGATCTGCATAGTGAGATTGTTCAGCACCTTCATCTTTAAATGATGGAATATCCGTGGTGTCAAACTGAATGTTCTTTAATTCACTATCATTCTGATTAATCCAGGAGAGTTCCTGTTTGCTTGGCAGATTAGAGTTTTCCATTCTAGAAGGTGAATTTGAAAACTCAAGTGGCAGCTTCATTTCCCTGGAAGTGTGAGGCACATGCTGCCCACTGTTTATCTTTGGTTCTTTCTTCTCAGGAAGTTCTGTGCTGCCATCAGATTTCCTCAAAGATGAACTGCGTTTTGGTGGGGCTGGCTTTGCCTTTGGTTTCTTGAGAGAGATGCTCTGTCTTCCCTGCCTCCTGTGGTTTACGTAATCCTGCCAGGCACAATCAGTGAGACTGGAAGCAACATCTGCATTCCGGCCATTCTCAGAGCCTGTGGCTGCATAGTTACAAATATAACTTTTATTACCTTTGAGACCACAGTCAAAGTGCATGGAGGTATAATATCCTTCAGTGTCCACAGAAAAGTGTGAGCTAGTGTCTGCTTTGTCAGATGGGGTCTTTTCTAGAAAACTATCGTAAGTGGCCATACTCGTAAAACTTGGGCATCCTAGGCTGTCGTCCTTTGGGCGTTCAGGGCTGAAATCTTGATGACAGGATGCATCGTGATGATGATGCAAGTAATTCCATTCACTATCGCTTGTGTTGCTGTTATTGGGGTCATCAAGTAAATCTGCTACAGTGGAGGTGAAGGAGCTTGCCCTGTGACCTCGAACCTTATCGATGTGATCACTGTACTGCTCTGTTATAAAGACACTAGAATCTTCATTGGCATTAGGAGCAGTGTTCAGTGACAATTCTGAGTCACAGTGTGAAGAGCCAGTCAGCGGAGGAGAAGCAGCAGGAGGAATGGTTTCCGATGTCTGTGAGGGACATGTTGAGCTACTTCCACTCCAGTTCCCACTCGAGGATTGATGGTCATCTTTCTGGTCCATGTGACTGCTAAGAAGGACTCCTGCTGTGGAGATAGAGTGAATGGGGCTCCCAAAGGTGTCAGAGTTTGATGAAATCTCACAGCTTCCAGAATCTGCCATCCTTGACAACCTCGACCTCCCTCTCTCATTTACATTATGTTCTGGGCTGTGTAGGTGCTGAGAACAAGTTAAACCTATGGGCTGGTGTTCTTGTGAACCCTGGTTATTGATGGCATTGTTACCCTTTTTCGGGATTCTTTCTTGGCTTGCCAAAAAGTCTTCTGCTTCATACACTGAAGTTTTGGCATCAGCATCTTGATCAGCTTCACTGGCTCTAACACCTTCACGAGGAAGACTCCGTGATCGGATACGGTGGCTCACTGCTGTAGTGAACATCGCGTCACCGTTGTCTGTCAACACCAAAATGTTGCCGGCTGAATGTGACAAGGAGGCTACAACACTTTGACCTCTCTGAGCTCGGATTCTTCTTCTGGATGGAGCAGCAATGAGAATTTCTTCAGTCTGGCACTCAGAGTCTCTGGTACCTGATCTTCTGTTGATTGTACTTGAGAAGTCTGGATTTGCATGCACAATCACATTCCGTTCTCTCGCTACTGGTGATTCATCAGAATCTAGGATACAGGTAAAATTGTGTGAGATACATTTTTACATTTGCTGACTAACAATGACCCGCAGAGTAACCCAAGAAACATATTTGTTGTAGACTTTTTTCTTGCTGAGTATCGTACCAAATGTAACTTTACTATAAAAAGCATATAAGGCAGACCTTATCCCGGTAAGATGGGAAATTCTCCTATTCCTGCAATGTGATCTTGGTTCTCCTATTCCTGCAATGTGATCTCGCGCTGAGCTGATCTTGCTGTGACAAGATAAATATTCACTTTTTAGTTTGTGTCACTGTATTTCAACTAATAAAGGCTGTTTTAATGAGCTGTTGCCTTATAGAAAACTTTGTAATCATTTTTATTTAAAACAGATCTATTTTGATGGTATATGTATGAATTTTCTTTATCGGATTCTTTACTACCAAGGGCACTTGCATAATAACAGGATCCTTGTTTCATAGGCTCTAGTTGCTAATTCCCTTATATCAACACATACCTGGTTGGCTTCAGGAATAGATGTATGCTTAAGAAATAAAGATCCTGGATCTAATGTTGATCTCACACCCATTTTACACTAGAGCTGACTTACAAAGAGTTACTTCTGATTTACACTGATACGAGATCAGAGTTAGGCCTCCTGATTTCATCCTCAGTAATAAAGAATGAGTGGGAATTGAAATAGGAAAAATAGATAAGAATAATGTTTGACGAAGTTTCCAGAAAAGCACTTGCAGATGTCTAATGCAAATATTCAATTGGCTATATATGTAAGTTGTTCTGGGTGCTGTGACAGCGCATCATCTTGCAGGATATCATCTGTCACTTCTTTACCTTAATATCTCTTGCACAAGAAAAAACTTTCACTGAATCTAGTTACTTTTTATGCACATAATTATGGTTATAGAACAAAAATAAAGTGAAAAAAAAATTAAGTAACTGATTACATTTAAACAATAAGGGTTGAACATGTATATCTATATCACTCGGTAAGGCCTGTGGTATGTCAAGGCCATATTGAGTAATATAGCTTTGTTTACTGTATTAAAGAAAAAAAAACCAAAACACATCATTTCCAAACTCCACAACCATAAAAGCGGAAATGTTTCCTTGGAAAGCAGTTTGGAAGGCAGGCTACCACCTCAGATCCCTGCGATTTAAGTCAGTTAGAATGCTATCTATTGAAGATTTTTATTTATACTACACCTATTTCTTGTTGCACTCTTCTGGGGATGCCAGAGATGGTTTTCCTCCTTCTCAACTTTCGTCTTCGCTGTAGTACAGATTGTGAATGAACAAGAGAGCAGCGTATACTAGCCTCTCTGTCAAAACCAACTCCTGCAACCCATAAATAGGTCTCATTAGCCTTTAGAAATGGTAAACAAATGTCATGGCTGGAACACAGTGGAGGTATGTGAGCTTGGATTAAGCCTGTGAATAAATATAATGGAGCCCTTATGCAGCTCTTATGTAAATTATATTACGGTATATCACAGTGTTACTTCTAACTCCGGCTCCCTCTCAGCAGCCTGCACTGCCAAAAGAAACAGAAGGAGAGAAAATAAAGTAAACAAATAAGAAAAGGAAAACAGTTAGGAATTCTCCATGGCAGGCATCTTTATCACAGCTACTTATTTGTTTGCCATGGAGACAATGACGTCAACACCTCTGCAAAGAATGGGAGCAGCCAAGATGATAACCTGAATCTGGTCAGCTATATTCTGACTCATTTAAACAAACTAATTAACTAAGTAAGTAACTAACTAAAAAAACTGGTTCATAAAACTATTTTGCCATAGATTGGTAATTCTGAGGAGACCAAGGTGCTAAGGAACAGGTGAATGAAGTATTTTATATCCACATACAAGTTTAGAGAACATTTTTCTTAACTGTTATATAGGGTCAACATTTAAATAAATGTGTACTTAAAGTTCAGTTTCTAAATCCACATTTAGCCACCTTCAGAACGGGCATGATTACCCCGCAGCCTCCCATAGAAGTCAATGGTGGCTGCTGGGTGACAAGCACTTTTGAAAACTAGGCCACATACTTAGGTGTCTAAATGTGGATTTAAGAACTGAACTTTAGACACTCATTTTTTAAAAACTTTTGGCTATACAGAATAGATAAGAACATCTCATTTTATTTACATTTGTATGGTGTTATTAAAGGAAGCTTTGTTTTTCTCCATGATCAATAAAAAGTTAAATTGAAGACAGCCAAAAAATAGAGCACTTAGCGGGGGTGCTGGAACAATCTGTATAGTGGGGGTGCTGACAGCCACCGAACTAATCTGCAAACCCTGTATATGATGGAAACCACTTCAAGCCAGAGGGTGCGGCAGCACCCACAGCACCCCTAGTTCCAGCACCTATGGCACTTAACTGGGCTGGCTTCTCTAGCAAATGCAAAGTCATGCTCTCTAAAGTTGGCAAGACATGTTTGAATAAGTGGGCCAGGGCTATAAACAGTGAAATTGAGGCTACTCTTTCTCTGGTTTGCAATCTTTAGAAAAAACAAAACAATCCAATCCTGACTAAAAAAATAAAAAAATAAAAGCTCTATGTTAAATAGCGTATAATTATATTAAACATAATTATACACACACACACATACATATTACATTACATAACAATGTAAAACATTAAAAAGTAACTTTCTTGTAAAAGTTCTTCTTGATATCTACTACAGTATAATAGAGGCTTCAGACAGATGTCCCGTAACCACCAATGCCCCTGTAATAAGGAGAGGAAGAACTTTTTAATAATGAAGAAAAGTGCTCTAAACTCCATTACCTGTAATTTTTTTAACGTGAATGTTTATCAGGTTTTTTTTTTTAAACACAATCAAATTGCTTTAAAATTGCTGATATTCCAGCAATTATGAGTTAGTTGTATGTGACCCCTGTGGCCAATGTGCCAGGTCATCTCCCAGTGGCAGGTGGAGTGGGGTATACTCTCCCCTTTATGTGTACAAATTATTCAGATAGTGTTAATGAGAATGATACACATTAAACATTCAGAAAATTATGTACTATTCTTGGGCTGTAAACTGGTCAGTGGACATTTGGTTCCAATTTATGGCAGGTAGAGACCAGACAAAAACTCTATTACTGGAAAAATTGACATTTATCCCAGATCTAAGGGTATACTCTCCTCTAAATATGTATGTGTAACTTTAGTGACAGTAGGAAATAGGTGCGTGCATGCTGAGGAGAATATACTCTTTAAGGCCTCACGTTGTACTTATAATCAATCCTGTTAGTTATCACAGTATTACTTTCTGCTCTGATGTCCCATAAGGATCTCTGACCCTCACACCCTTCCCTGATTAGAGCAGTACCAGAAAAGCACAAAGAAATAAATAATACTTACTTTTATGTTTTAAGTAGAGCTGTGCAAATAAAATAATTTTTGATTCATTGGCAATTTTGAAAAGTAAAATAAAAATGTTTTGGGTTAGACTGAAAATGAAAATTTTCCAAATTTTTGGCATATCGAAACAAATAAATAAAATCCTGGATCTAATCAAACATATTGCTTTGACAAAGTCAAAATGTTTCAATTCAATTTTGATTTTTTTTAACATTTTAAATTTTTTAAAATAAAATTAAAGGAAATTTTGAAATGAAAAATCTTTTCAAACTGAAAAAAAAAAATCAAAATGTTTCACTTAGAAAATGTTGAAATGAAATGTTTCAATTTTTTTCAGATGTTTCCCCCTAAAACAATTTGGCAAAACTTACATAAATTCATGAATCTGGTGCTGCTGAATCTGCATTTTTCATAAGAAAAAAGCTTCAGCTGAACAATTTCACCCAACTCTAGTTATAAGTTTAACTGAAGGACACAGCTTTTCTTGCTGATCATTACACTTGAGTCTTCAGTCATAGAGGCTGCCTAGTTTACACTCTGAAATTAATCAAAAATTGGTGCAAGGTAGTTTTATGGAAAACTCAGATGACTTTAGTACTCTAATCACTGAATCATACATGAGAAAGAGACAGAAAATGGAAGACAGACAGAAAGGAAATGGAAGCTTATTTTTGGCTTTTGGAAATAAATTATCCCTCACATTTAATAATGTATATACCCGCTGCATACTAATATGTAAACAAATTCTTAACATGAATAAAGCATAAAAGCATAAACTAAAAGTGTTATAAATAAATGAAGATGCCATTACTATACCTTCAGCTTAGCAGCATGACAAGAGATCTCAAAGCAATGGCTTACATACTACATGACCATTACTTGCATATTTAAAGTACTGCAAGTGTTATAATATTTTCTCTGCCCTTATTTGCTTGGTTACACATGATTGTCATATGATTAACCACTACGATTTCTGCATTAATTCAGTTAGCTAAATTCAAAGAGCTGCTTTATGTCCTTTTAAATACCAGTTGCCAGTCATACACAGAACAAAATTACACATCATACCGTGTAATTTAGTGTTAGATAACAGTTTGTAATGTGACACAAATACACTGGGCCAAATTAATTCTGGATGTAATGCCATTGACTTCAGTGGATCTACATGAGGGAGGAATTTAGCTCAGTTAGTGTCTTGTACAAAATTAAATTCTTGAGTCAAAGTCTTTACTTGTAGGTTGTAAAGTCCTGTGTTTTGAAACACAGTTAATATAATGAAATGTTCTGACCTGACCACCCTTGAATCAAGCAAAAGAAATAGAAGAGATTTGTACCAGTGACATTGATGGGGATAATGCAAGAGGAAATCACTTGGGCATCTTGTTTCATTTTCTCCTCTGGAGTTGGGAGAGGTAGTGCTTTGCTCCAATTAGTTTGCTTATCCAGTGTAGAAGGGATATTATGTATTGGATTTTTCGGCCTCTGCCCTAGCATGACATCTGTATCTTCCTCCTCTGGTGGATGGGACTGCAAATGAATACATTCAAAATCAGTGTTCACTGTTTAGTCATACAAGACTAATTTTTAAACAAAGCAGTAGAAAGAGATTAGAGGTAGATTACAGGGGAGCAATGAAGAATTATAGATATTCCAAACAATGGTATGACTGTTGTTCCCACAGATACATGATATACAGTAAAAAGACAAAAATACCTCAACATACTGGAAACGTTTTAGTGTAGATTAAATGTGTATAGGACACATTTTTAATGGGAAGAGGCATGCACTTTATTTATGTGCATTTGCTGCTAGTGTGCACACAATTATGACCGATTTTAGGCATTTAAATATCCATTTGTGCATGCCACTTTTGCATTCGCATAAAGTTTTGGTAAATGTGCATGCAAAGTTTTTGTACACACAAGTACATTGACTACCACTGAAAACTGGCGCCATGTAAGCATTAATTTGAGGATATGCATTAAGAGGTCCAAAGCTTTCAAAGTATCAATCCTTAGTTCAGAAAAAAAAAGATACAAATTTCACTTTTACTAATCAGCTAGGAATACATTCAGATTTAAGGATACAAAAAAACTACAGCTACACATTTGGCTGTAACTGGTGTTGATGATTCTGGTGTCAAGATAAATATTAACCAGGAGAGGATTAGCTGCTTAAGAACTAACTTAAGAACTAGGACTGTCAAGCAATTAAAAAAATTAATTGTTAAACAATAGAATATCATTTATTTAAATATTTTTGAATGTTTTCTACATTTTCAAATATATTGATTTCAATTACAACACAGAATATGAAGTGTACAGTGCTCACTTTATATTTATTTTTTATTACAAATATTTGCAGTGTAAAAATGATAAAAGAAATAGTATTCCCCCATTAAAAGTACTGTACTCCAATCTCTTTATCATGAAAGTTGAACTTACAAATGTAGAATTATGTACAAAAAATAACTTCATTCAAAATTAAAAGAGTGTAAAACTTTAGAGCCTACAAGTCCACTCAGTCCTATTTCTTGTTCAGCCAATCGCTCAGACAAACAAGTTTGTTTACATTTGCGGGAGATAATGTTCCCCACTTCTTGTTTACAATGTCACCTGAAAGTGAGAACAGGCGTTCGCATGGCACTGTTGCAGCTGGCGTCGCAAGATATTTATTTGCCAGATGTGCTAAAGATTCATATGTCCCTTCATGCTTCAACCACCATTCCAGGGGACATGCGTCCATGCTGATGACGGGTTCTGCTTAATAACAATCCAAAGCAGTGTGGACCAATGCATGTTCATTTTCGTCATCTGAGTCAGATGCCACCAGTAAAAGGCTGATTTTCTTTTTTGGTGGTTTGGGTTCTGTAGTTTCCGCATTGGAGTGTTGCTCTTTGAAGACTTCTGAACGGATATTCCACACCTCGTCCCTCTCAGATTTTGGAAGGCACTTCAGATTCTTAAACCTTGGGTTGAGTGCTGTAGCTATCTTTAGAAATCTCACAATGGTACCTTCTCTGTGTTTTGTCAAATCTGCAGTGAAAGTGTTCTTAAAACGAACAACATGGGCTGGGTCATCATCTGAGACTGCTATAACATGAAATATATGGCAGAATGCGGGTAAAACAGAGTGGGAGATATACAAGTCTCCTCCCAAGGAATTCAGTCGCATTATTTTTTTAATGAGCGTCATCAGCATGGAAGCATGTCCTCTGGAATGGTGGCCGAAGCATGAAGGGGCACGCAAATGTTTAGAATATCTGGCACGTAAATACCTCGCAATGCCGGCTACAAAAGTGCCATGTGAACGCCTGTTCTCACTTTCAGGTGACATTGTAAATAAGAAGAGGGCAGCATTATCTCCCATAAATGTAAACAAACTTGTTTGTCTTAGTGATTGGCTGAACAAGAAGTAGGACTGAGTGGACGTGTAGGCTCTAAAGTTTTACACTGTTTTGTTTTTGAGTGCAGTTATGTAACCAAAAAAAAATCCTCATTTGTAAGTTGCACTTTCATGATAAAGAGAATGCACTGCACTACTTGTATGAGGTAAATTGAAAAATACTATTTATTTTATCATTTTTACAGTGCAAATATGTAATAAAAATAATATAAAGTGAGCACTGTACACGTCAATTACACTGCGTTGTAACTGAAATCAACATATTTGAAAATGTAGAAAAACATCCAAAAATATTTAATAAATTTCAATTGGTATTCTATTCTTTAACAGTGCGATTAAAGCTGCAATTAATCACGATTAATATTTTTAATCACGATTAATATTTTTTAGTTAATCACATGAGTTAACTGCGATTAATCAACAGCCCTATTAAGAAGTTCAAAGTATTATTTAGAAACCATGCAAATAATTCAGAACATAGATATGGAAGTATAGAAAGCCAAATAAGCAAGAGAAAAGTCAGTTAAATGGAAGAAAAACAAGTGTTTTAAAATAGAATAAAGGTCCTGAACTCTAATACCGTTGTAGTTTCACCTAACAATAAAGTAATAAGTGAAAAACATTTTCTCCTAACTTTACAGTTAAAGACACATTTTCAAACTCTCTCTGTTTCCATTTTGTTTGGAAATGGGGGGGAAAACCCACATGCCTTACTCTATGTCTGCCCTACTTTCCCCCCTTTTTGAAGTTAATATACTTCTCTGTAGTGACTGATCAGTCCTTGACTAGTTCAGGACATCTGCTTACGTCTTTTTCTAAATACTGTGAAATATTTTTGAGTCTGGTTTTCTTTTTAGTGTTAGATTCCCAGCTGGCTAACTATTGGGGCTCTTGCCTATGGCTGTTGTTTACAGTATATTTCCAGGGTTTTAGTTTTGTGCACCTATGTGGTTAAGACAAACAATTTTTTCTCCCTTTCTTTGGCACAGTATTTAGCATGTAGTTACCTAATATTACATGATCACATGCTAATTATCATCTTTGTGCCATTCCTATTCATAGAGTTCCCACAAATCCTGTGGGAGTTGAAGGTCTAAAGCTTGGCAAACAACATTTCCAAACCAGTTCCAAAAGTGTTTAAGATCATGCACCTATTTAAACTATTCCAGGACACTTACCTTATAAATGTTATCTGCAAAAACACCCACAAACTCAGGAGACAGGGTATCTTCCCCCCTTTGAGAAAAGCGTTTTTTTCCATATACGGTTTTAGTAAAACTTTGCAGTCTTCTTTCTCTCCTCAGCTTTTGTGCTGATCACCAGCAGACTGTGAGTAGCTCATATAAACTTCAAGCACAAAAGACTTTGTTTCCTAGGTAACTTCCCCCTCCTTTATTCCCCCCCAAAAAGTTTGGGGCATTGGGGAAACACACACACACACACACCATTTTGTTGCTGATTCCTTCCCTGAATAACAATGGATTGCTGGACAAAGAAAGCGTAGTGACCTGACTGCAGGCTCTGACTGTCTGCCAAAACTACTGTTTGCAAACAATGGGAATGACAACTGTCCAGAGAATAAATGTATGCTTTTGCTCTGGCATCATTTTGATGGTTTCTTATGGTTTTGAAAAATATTGGTCTATTCTGAACATTGCAAGAAAATAAAATGCAATCACCCACATTATAGAGTCCATCTCGATCCAGACCTTCAAAGCTAGTCAATAGGAGGAAATGATCTTGCGGTCCACTAAACCTATTACAGTTACCCAAAATGGGGAAAAAAATGTTGTTCCTTATTGATAAGAGAGTAGCGTATAAAAGTTTTCTTTGAGATAGTGCAACAAAGTGAGAAGCGAAAAGCAAGCAAAAGAAAGGGTTAGAGGTTTGAAAGGGAAAAAATAAATGAGACAGGGCTGTTAGTTTAAGAATGCTTGTTTTTCCAATACCTTTCTACTCCATGGGGTCATGTGGCAACACTCAGTGGGGGAAGGCGAGCGGGTGCTGTTAAACTATAAACATGAAATGGGGGGGAGAGATAAAATTAAAAACATACACAAAATGTTTTTGATTAAAGCACATCAATTCTGTCTAGAGAAATTGCTATAAGATTTAAATTGAGCTATAACCGCAACCTAAATTTCCAGCTGAAAAATTCACCTTCCTGAAAAGGTTCCTTTTCTCTGAATAAACCCCCATCTCATCAGCTGGCGCATAAAGACATGTCCACACCCCAAAACAGTACTGATTTAGCTAAATTGGTTTAGCAACTAATATAGTTAAATTGGGGCAGCCTTCTGGCGTGACTATTATTAAAAATCATCTTCAGAGTGCCTTATATACCTATAGCTCACAATAATTCCTTACAGATTTAAGCCAAAACTTTGTAAGGTACTCATCCAAATTACATGTAAATTATTTATTTCATGATTAAGTTAAAGATTTATCTGCTCATCTGAAAATAATGGACGTAAATAAGGCTGATTCTAAAGATGATATATCTAAATCTTCCGTAGATCAATTTCAATTTTTTGATGTTACCATTAAAACAGCCTAAGCTGTAATCGTTATGTCAGAATGCCAAAGGACAATTGGCTTTATATGCATTTCCTTAATGCTTTAAAGGGTAAATAGAGATGTTCAGCACATTACACGTGACTTGGGTGACTTGCACGATGTTTTGATGTCTTTTTATCTCCAAGACCCTGGTTTGTTTGTGATTAGTGTCTTGTTTTAACACCTATGACTGAACGATGACGTCTTTTAAAATGATACATAAAAAATAAAAAAAGGAAAAAGAAAATGTAGCCCTTGATAACCTTAAAAAGCTTTGATTAGCAAGTGTGTCTCAATTTGGTTAATAGTGGCTCTGAACTGGGTCTCATTTTGTAGGCCACTCACAGAAGAGAAATGCTATTATGGGCCCTCTTCCCTCCTGATGGACACTGAAATGCACCCAGTGTGAGAACCACTGGAGTGAGAACTCTTTTTCCACAGCAAGCAGATAGATGTGCTGAGGCTCCCAGGTCCTAATTCTTGGTACTGAACCAAGACAGCTTTCCATGGAAATAACATCACCCCCTCTACACCTACCCAGGACCTATACAGCAAAGACCCCTCCAGTATTATCTTGCTTCCTTGTGCAGGACTAAAACTGACTGCAACTTCCAAAATTAGCTGCCCACACGTCTGATGGAAAAAAGGAGGAGCAAATCAAATCAGAGACCACTTCCAATTTATTAAAAATAGCTAGTAAGCCATCTAGATTAGGTCCCAAACCAATTCTCTTAAAATGGAAAAGGGGCTAGGAAACGGGACTTTCGCACAGACCAGTGTCTGATACTACTGCAGACAAATGCTTTCATGGTTTATGAAGGGAACCAAAAGAATAATATATGAATAATTTAAGTTTCCACTAGCTCTTCAGATATGCAAGGATGATACTATCCTTTCATCACCGAGCCTAGTCACCAGTAATTGACCCAGAGCAGAATTACAGCAGTAGAGATTATCCCTGCAATTCAATTTTGCTGCTGAAGATTTCAAAGGGTTCCTAAGAAGAGTGCTGAATCAAGACAGACCTCTCGGGAGTGACAGATTCTTAAATGTGGAAATCCTTGTGCTGTTGAACAAAGGGCCACCTGGGGCCTGTCAGCACAGTGGTGCCCAAGGGAGAGGAGAGAGCATGGGGATTCCTTCTCTCCCACTTTGTGCCTCTGCTCCAAGGCTGAAAATGAGTGCAAGGACTGCTCCATGTTTGCACCCCAAACAGCATCTGCCTCGTCAAAAGGAACAAGCAATGGCAAGGTTGGGGCTCTGGCCACAAATTCGACAGAGAAGATGGCCTCAGTTAGAGCGGAGCATATGTTGTATTCTATAAAAGAGTGTGTGGTGTCTGCACTAGCCCACGGTTCCCAGAATTACTGTGTCAGTCCTAGGGAGCTGCTACTGGTACAGTCTTCCTGCTCCCTAGCTCCTCTCAAAGGCCACAATATTCCCCAATGGGCCATTTATGTTCTGCTGAACTCTCTACCAGTATCTACAATAGTTTTTATTTTCTAAGGAGTGGAGAGGGATCCCTTTCAAAATACAGCCCCCCTCAAGAAGTTTGAAATGGTAATGATGATTTTCCAAGTACCACAGTAACAAAAATTGGTTTATTCTAATGGTAGGGTTTTGCTACCCAACTACTGTTATAATACAAGCATTCTCAGCAGGCTATGTGAAATTGATGCCTAGAAAATGCAATCCTGCATGGGACAGTGGGAAAGAGGCTAAAAAAACATGACTGATAGGGAGAGTTGTTTTTTTTAAATAATCATTCATAATGCTTTGTTGCTCAATGCAGACTGCATAATGCCTGAATTACTTTCCAAGAATGACTTTTTTTTTTAAATCCTTAAATGGATTAAAAAAAATTAAGAAACTCTGCTCCAATGCTAAAAGCAGCCATAAAATGCCAACAAAGCATAACAGTGTATTCATATTAATGGCCTAAAATATTATCAGCACTGATAAAGGCACTCAATGCCCACAGAAATGTTACGGGATTTCTGAAAGACTTAATAGGTAAGAGGCCATAATCTACATTAGAAGTGCTTGTGCAGGCAGAATCCTATTGGCAAAAATGTTAGGATTGTCTAATAATGAGAAAATAGAAAAGATTTTCATGGAAATACAACTCTAAAGAAAGACTTTGGTATGACTACACCACAATACTGGGTATTTAAAAAATAATAGAGATGAAAGAAGGAATAAAATGGCTGAAGAAAAACTTGTTAAAAGACAGTATTACTTAAACATCAGCTTTTCCATTCTCAAGCCTTGGCTTCAAGGAAAAAAAGATGTGTTCTTAATGCAAATAGCTAACTCTAGTTAAATCTGAGTGAAGATAAGGCAGTCTGTAGTTTGCACACAAGTCAGCAGGTTGTATTAAAGGTATGGGAAAGACTAGTCTTAAATCCACTTGCCAACTCATGGGAAAACTACAGACTGCCTTGTCTTCACTAGGCTTTTACCTCAAGTTAGCACTCCAGTTAAGAACACATCTTTTTTCTTAGTCAAGGCACTGCCTGGATGACCAGTTCAAATCCAGGCAAGCTTGCTAGTGATTGAAAATATTTGCCATCCGATGACTGGTCAGTGATCTCATTTCAGTTCCCAATAGACTCCATCACACAAACCAAACCACAAGTGGTGGCAGTTTCAGCATAGCGGCCAAGAACTGAGCTTGCATGAGGCTACACTATTCATTCAATTCTAGGTGGTTCATCCAGATTAAGAGTGAGGCACTTTGGTGGGGCAATCTGAGGAAGCTTTGCACTGTTGCTGTCGATGTTTTATCTGTGCTGTGGCTAAATACAGATTTTCAGACAAGGCTGTCAAGCTGGCATCTTTTACATCATTAACTTCCCTCTCCTTTCCACAGACTGAATCAGATCAGACACTGTCTTTTTCAAATGCTACTTCCTATGACAAATTACAGGCCCAATCCTGAGCACTTTGCATGATGGACCCTAATGATAACATTTTAAGGTGTGACCACTGATTTAGGGAGCTGTCATTTTGGGCTTCCCAACTTAAGACCCCTTACGCCTGATATTCAGATGTGCTGGGCACCTAAAAATCCATTTGAAGTCAATCGGAGAACAAAATGTTATTATTTAAATAGGTCATACCTGGAGGGTTGGTTTGTGTTTAAAAAAATCTCTCACAAACTCAAAAGACCAGCTCTAACTGGTTTGGGAAATATGTAATTAGTCATGAAATCATATTAAACACCCAGGGCCATTCTGGTCTGTCAGGTAATTTTGCATGTAGGCAGTTTTTCATAGTGTATTTTATTTGTGTTGTTGACAAACAGCGATGGCAACAGTCGATCTGTTAAATACAAATTCAGTATTTTTAAAGGCATTTTTCTGCACTAGACGAGAAAGATTCTTCTGAAGCCATTCCAGTCTAGTGTGTAATTAATTACTTAGGGACTTCCGCTGCAAACACTGACACATTTGAATACCGTTACTTTTATGAGAGATCCCATCATCTTCAATGCAACTCTTTTCATGGGTGTAATTGTTAATGTGCCAAGTCTTTGAAACATCATGGCTATCCATGTAAAAATCTTAATTGCACATATACATCTCCTATTTTCAGCATCTCTTTGACGTTAACCACTTCTGTGCGGTATAACATACCAGGTGATGCAAACCTTAAAACTAATCAATGCAAGTGACTATGAAGGCCACCTGCAGTTGTGCACTTGCCAGCTTGGCAATTCATAGACCAACTCAATTTCCTGCTCCAGTAATGGGATGAGAAGGAGGAAATGCAGCTGGTCTATAGGGAGTGGCAAATCACTACTTGATTCCTTTTTCTCCTCCCAAGAGTTTTGGGCTCCAATGTTGTTTATGGTTTGCAAATAGGAAGGCAAGGCTTGTGAAAAAAGCAATGTCCACGTTGCATTATGCACCTCGCACGCCTCATTTGAAGTGACAGTATTCCAGGAAATGTTGGCATTTCAAAGTAAGTGACTGCACAGAGGATATGGAACCCATAGCAAAAAGGTTATAGGAGAAATATAAAACCACGAGCAAACACCTCATTTGTGTTCCTCTATTCAAAGCTGTTTAGCGAGTGCAGAAAAGTTTTCAAGAGCAGAAAGTTTTTATTCCCTGTATGTTTGTTTAATTTAGAAATGGCTAAACTGATTTTTTTTCCTCAAAATTAGTTCAAAAATTCACTTAAATTGCATATGCTAAATGTTAGCCTGCAGGAAATCTTGATGGCTGATTCCCAAACCCCTGCAAAGAGAGGAAGTGCTGACAAAGCTTTAACAGTAATGTGACCAATGCCACAATTTATAATTCCAAAAACATTATTGTTGACCCCTAAGAGCAAGAACTAACAAAAAGGCAAACAAGGGGATTAAGCATTGTTTATAGCCCTGATTTCTGTACCACTGGACAGGTCAAAAAGAGAGGCCATGCTGGAAACTTCCTTTTTGGATGACCTTATGAATAAAATTTAAAAAGCTGAAATGCACCCCAGTGCAGAGGGTCAGCATGAGGCTAGCCTACTTTACCCAAAATGAATATATAACTCTTCAATAATAAGACTCCATAACTTTTAAATATGAAAACAAAAATCTATATATTAGGAAATAAGCTGTAGGAGAAATGTGAACTAGTGGTTTGAAACCAGTGCTGAAACCAGGATCTCTTGAGTACTAATTCTGTCTCTAACACTGACTTTTTCAAGTGGCACTGGGTGAATCACTTAACCTCCTTGTCTCAACTTCCCCATTTGTAAACTGGAGAGACTACTACTTCTCTACTTCAAAGGCAAGTGACAAGGATAAATTAAACCACTTCTGTAGAGTGCTTTGGAATTGTAAAGCACTGTGTAAGTGCTAAATAATGTTATTCTCCCCCATAACAGAATTTTAAGAGACCAGAACAAATCATTTGTTTGTCTTATGTAGCAAAAGCAAAACTACTGATTTAATTGATAGAATAATTAACATTGTTGGGAAAAGGAAAAGAGGTGCTAGTAAAAGATCAGTGTATTTCCAATGATTTGAACAAAGGATTGCGTATTATATTTAGACATTAATATTCTGTAACATCGCAGTCTCTTTTTCATGTAGTCAGGCAATATTGGTTGAGAAAATAAAAAAAATAGTTCTTACTATGCTATTTTTTCCCATTTTATTGCTATAAGACACAATCTTGCTCACCTGCCTACTCTCAGAATTTATATCTCCATATGTTTTACTTTCCACAAATTTTTGTTTTATCTGCTTGTGGGTGTTTATTTTAGTTTGGAACATTACAAGTGTGATCTGTTAAAATGTTGACAATCCTTTAATGATTAATGTAATGCTTCAGTGTTTTGACAAGGTAAATATAAAAATAAGATTTGTTTTCTGACAGAAGTCATACCACACACGGTGTGCTAACAGACGAAGGCACGTAATAATAATAATAATCCTATAGCATTGGTCTGTATGTACTACACTTACTGCTTTACATATTCAATCTTCAGATTCAATAGTACAGATGGGTTTTTTGTGAAGAATGGTAGATGCCATTTGTGTATAGGAAGTGCACAGGTGATTGATTAAAATCCTTCAGCCCATTAGTATTTCCTTGAGGTTTCACATGGCTTCAACACAAAACTGTGAAACTTGGTGTGTTTGACTTGAGTTTCCCTTTGAGTCATTTAAAACTGGTATATACAAAGCGTTGGAGAACATGCCACAGGGAATATTTCTGAAATGGCAGGGAGATGGAATAAATAACCTGATGGGTCATTTCCATTCCTTACTTGTTCCAGGTGAGGTCTTGTCTAAAGACGGGGCAAGCAAGTTCAGAAAACAGAAGTCTCTTGAATCTTTGCCCAGACTGTATTTACAGTCAAGCTTAAACTGAACTTTGTGTATATATCAGCATGCATTTCAAAATGTGAAAGTGTTCCCCCCATTTCTGAAAAGTACTTCTGTCCTGAAGTTGAACAGCCAGAGATCTGTGAGAAAACTTGTTCTTATGAGATTTCCAGACCAATTCTGCAGAATCACAAGCTTCTGAACTCAAACTCTGAACTTTTGGAGCTTCATGCTTCACTAGACTGAGTGGGGCACCAGAAAAAAAGAAGAGAAGATTGAAGAATGTGAAACAAAAGTCTAAATTGCAGTCACAATGACACAGAATCTCAGTTTTCAATGGCTGTAGTAGGTTTCAGAGTAACAGCTGTGTTAGTCTGTCTTTGCAAAAAGAAAAGGAGTACTTGTGGCACCTTAGAGACTAACCAATTTATTTTAGCATAAGCTTTCGTGAGCTACAGCTCACTTCATCCGATGAAGTGAGCTGTAGCTCTCAAAAGCTTATGCTCAAATAAATTGGTTAGTCTCTAAGGTGCCACAAGTACTCCTTTTCTTTTTGCAGTAGGAGGTGTTACATGCAGGGTTGTCATGGGAACATGTCTGAGGAATAATCCCCTTGTTCTGTCAAGTCTGTGTCTTTCCCAAATTGTTTTTGTTTTCTTCGTAGGCAAGTGGGGCAGAATGAGTGGTACTTAGACTTCTGCTTTGTGGAAAGGTAAGACAATAAGCTGAATTTTGGACACATGCCCTGGACACCTAAAAAGTCTGATGATCCTACATTATGTTGTGTTTTCTAGTTAGGCACCTACGTAAATAGGCTGTTTTGCAGTAGTAGTGAACTGCTGCAGCTCCCATGGAATCCATGGAAGCTGTAGGTAGTCATCACCTCTGAAAATCAGGCCACTTGCTGCATGTTAATGTACCCAAGTTTGAAAAGTTTGGCCTGCAACTTCTGGAACTTCCTCATTCCCAATTGCTTGAATTTTCAGCCTTGAAGATGCATTGAAAGTGGCTTTTTGTCAGCATGAGCTAGTTTTTCTTTCACTAGCACGTTCCTTGAAGGCAAAGGAAGGGAAATACAGAATATGCTGCTGTTCCATGGATGACAATTCTGGTGGCTTTCAGCCATCATAGTTTGTTACTTAATTAGTGGTCAGGCAATGCAACCAGTAATTGGCATAATATGCCTAAAATTATCCATCAGCTCCCAGAAGCATTTAGAAATTCAGAGAAGTCAACAAGCCTATTGCAGCAGATGTAACACACTGAAAAGGGAAATCTCACTTCTGACAGTATTTTCAACTTTCTTTAATAATGATGCCATTAAATCGGGGGGAGGGAGGACTGACAAATTCAACTGGTCCTCCACTGTTTGAGTAGCTCTCACAAATCTTCAGTCAGTGTTTGCCAAGCAGTATCTGTGTTCATGTGCACTCTATACCACCTTGCCACATCCTCTCCTTTTACAACTCCCCCATGAATGCAGTGTGCTCTAATCAGTGCAATGAGAGCTTTGCATTAGTTGTAAAAACAAGACATTGCTAGCTAACTAACAGTAGGATCAAGTGCTCCAGTAACTTTTGCTTGCTCCTGCTTCGGGGAACATTGAGCCTGGGCAGTTTTCAAAAAAACCCAAGCAAGATGCACACAAGGCTTGACTCTTTTTTTATGGGGAAAAAGGTGTCAGACGTCTGCAGTTAACATGGCTTAATTTCTGCCAGTACAGAGCTCACTCAGATTGTTGCTCATTATTAATTATTATTTTGTATTACATGTAAGAAAGTAGAGTCTACATCTACTAGTCACTTTCCAAACACAGCTATGATTCAGTCCTTTCACCACAGAGCATACATTTTCAAAGGCAAGTTTTTTTCCTCATCTGACATTAGTTAAGGAACCTTTACGTCCAATATACTTCCAAATCATTACATTGAACCAATTCAGATCCATAACTTGGCATCATCGTGGTCACCTTTCTTCCTTGCCTCTCATTGACCCTTTTGTCTGCTCTGCTCTGCCTATGACACCACCTTTCACCTATTTCTCCTGCAAATGTCTTCCCCACTCTTTCTTCTACGCTGCCCCTAATCCCAGAATGCCCTTTCTTAGCTGATTCACAAGGCCCCCATCCTTGCTCAAGTGCCTCCTTAAGACTCACCTCTGCCATGGGGCCTCCTTGAAAACAGCCATCTAAAACATCCATTTAGTCAAAAAATAAAATAAACAGAACTAATCCATACCTTATAATGCAATTTGTGTTTTCCAAAAAGAAACAAAACACTTCATTGGAACTGGCTGCAGATTTGAACACTGCACTCGGAGCTCACCACTAGTTGGAAGTGTGCATTACCCTCAGATCCCTTTCCAATTACTACACTTTTGTACTACATTTGTATATATTTTATTGCTAAATTAAGTATGTGACTATACAATACCTTGCTACCCACTTATTCAGGCACAGACATAGGTCTAGGTGCCCAGTTGCATACTGTGTACATACTCAAATGGTGAAATTCATCCCTGTGCTGATGCCAACATAAGGTGTATGCATTATTTAAGTCCCAATAAGCCTGATTTTGGGTGCCTAAGTGGGATTTGGGACTTGCACTGGTCCTTAGCACAGGGGAGAAGTTCACTCACAGTGAAGTTCTCAAAATATTGGTGAGACTAATTCCTTTTACAATGGTAGATCTGTGAAATCAGTAATTTAATTTCAAATTTGTGCCAAGGGCTAGTCAGTACACAGGCATTGGGCCAGATCTTCAGGTAGTGTAAATCAATGCAACTTCACTGATTGCACTACCATTTTTACTTGTTGGCTCTTGAGCTAATCACAGTACTCACAGAAGTCAATGGTACAATAAAGTATCTGAATGTACAGTACTGTACAATGGCAGAGGAGAGTCCATTAACAATAAAAGCAAGTTGTGACTAGAGATGGATGAATACTCTGTAGGCATGTGTGTAACTGCAGGTACCTTGGGTAGTAAAGCGGTACCACTACCTCCCATCATTATTTAAATTCTAGAATTCCTGGTTCTCGGCAATAGTACTTCCAGGACTCAAATTACAACACTAAGTTCCCTCTTGGAAGTATTACACCTTGCTCAGGCATTAGTTAAGAATGACACCTGAAGGTATTGTGGCACCTGTATGGGGGATAAAATCTCAAGTGCCCATCTGTCTCCTAATGGAATCTTCAAAATGTAACCCATAATATCTTTACTGGAAACCAGCCTGTGTTTTGTTACTGATCAGGCAGAGACCAATGTCAACTGGATTGTAACTATAGAAATCCATAGGGTAATTATTAAGCATGATGATGAATGAACAGCATCGTTATTAGGTCCAATAATAATATATGTTATAACTTTAGTATGCATGAAAAGCTTACTGTTAGCAAGTGACGGTCCTTTATCTCTTTCCTCTTCTGACTGTAGATTGCAGGGAAGGGGGGAAATGGGGGAACCACCACAGAGATGGGCCCTGGGACTTTCTGCTCTCTGTTATCACCCCGGTTTCGTTGTTCTGTTTTGAAAATGGAGAAACTAGAAGTCAGTTTTTCTGATTGAGGCATTAAACAAAAATCTCTTTATTGAGATTTAAACAGATACAAATAATGAAGTTTAATCTTCTAGCAAACATTCAGGCTGGTCTTCTTCCTCATTATTATTATGATTATTATTATTTCTACAGTAGCACCCAAACCATGAATGGTACTTTCCAAAAACAGAGGAAAATACAGTGTTTGCCCCAAGAAGCTTGCATTCTAATGGTACAGTAAGTGAGAGCTACATTAGTGGATGAAACAGAAGAGTTGGTAGACAAAGAGTCAGACAGTAAGGACACAGGGTAACTTCGTTTTTTATGCTATACATGTAATTGTTACTAAATGTGTATAAAGTTCCCCACATACCCCATTAAAATCCCCTTCCAAGGCAAAGTACCCAGACCTTTTTGACTGATGAGGTTTTACAAAACTAAAACCCAGAACTGGCTCGGATCATATCTTTAAACAAAATAGATCATAGACTCTTTGGAACATTAGCAACTCAAATCCCAACTAAAAGATCTGTCCTGGATCTGGTTCTATTCAATATCTTCATAAATGGTTTAGATAATGGCAAGGGGGTACATATATAAAGTTTGCAGAAGATACCAAGCTGGGAGGGGTTGCAAGCACTTTGGAGGACATGATCAGAATTCAAAATGATCTTGACAAACTGGAGAAATGGTCTGAAGTAAAAAGGATGACATTCAATAAGGACAAATGCAAAATTCCTTCCACTTAGGAAGGAATAATCAATTGCACAAATACATAATGGGAAACGACTGCCTAGGAAGGAGTACTGCAGAAAAGGATGTGGGGGCTATAGTGGATCATAAACTAAATATGAGCCAACAAAGTGATACTGTTTCACAAAAAGCAAACATCATTCTGGGATGTATTAGCAGGGGTGTTGTAAGCAAGACATGAGAAGTAATTCTTCCACTCTATTCAGCACTGATAAGGCCTCAACTGGAGTATTGTGTCCAGTTCTGGGCACGACAGTTTGGAAAAGATGTGGACAAATTTAGAGAAAGTCCAGTGGAGAACACCAAAAATGATTAAAGGTCTAGAAAATATGATCTACAAAGACAGATTGAAAAAAATGGATTTGTTTAGTCTGAAGAAGAGAGGACTGAGTGGGGACATGATAACAGTCTTCAAGTATGTAGAAGGTTGTTATAAAGAAGATAAATAGTTCTCCTTAACCACTAAGCATGGGACAAGACGTAATGGGCTTAAATTGCAGCAAGGGAGATTTTGGTCAGACATTAGGAAAAACTTCCAAACTATAAGAGTAGTGAAGCACTGGAATGAATTACCTAGGGAGGTTGTGGAATCTCTCACATGAGAGATTTTTAAGAACAGGTTAGATAATCACCTGTCAGGAATAGTTTAGATTTAAGTATCAGAGGGGTAGCTGTGTTAGTCTGGATCTGTAAAAGCAGCAAAGAGTCCTGTGGCACCTTATAGACTAACAGACATATTGGAGCATAAGCTTTCATGGGTGAGTACCCACTTTGTCAGATGCATGTCTAGATTTAAGTTCTGCCTCAGTGCAGGGGACTTGACCAGTTGACCTATCGAGGTCTCTTCCAGTCCTACATTTCTACGATTCAAAGATAGAAACCCTCCTAGGTCATTCCCACACATCCAGCCCCCATAATGCAGATCACAGAAGGAGACTGCTCCCCTAGAAACATAATTAAAATCCAGATAATGGTTGCTGAAGATGATCTCCCCAGTGGTAAAGAGAGAAAGTGCCCGTAAACATGCAGATGTATTTCCACCTCTTACATAAAGCTAAGAAGAAACAGAGCAAAACTGAGAGCCGGAGACTCAAAGATCAAGAATTGTAAATAACTGGAAAAAACACATGATTTATTGTCATCACCCAAAAATCTGAAAATTTCCTACCTGTAATTTGTTTTTGTCTTAAATACAAACAAAATCAAAAGAGAAAAAGATCAGTAGGCAAGTCCATGGAGGATAAAGTGCAGCTATCATCCCCTTTGAAGACTGAATGCAATTCTGAAAGGCTTCCATAAGCTAAGTATTACATGCACTGTAAGGATAAGGTGGAGTCATCATTGACCCTGCCATGGTGCAAATGTCCAAGACAAAAGAGTATCCACTGGGGCCACAGGCCAGTGGAAGGTTCACTCTCCTAAAAGACACTACGTCAGAGGCTAATGAGCCGAGGTCTCCCAGAACGGGATTTAAATTACATCCCAAATGGTAGTGAGGCCAACACTGAGATGCTTTGGACCCAAGACCTAACTTCCAATGGGAGCTGGGAGCTTCTTTTGCCTAGAAACATTAAGTAGTATAATAGAGTATTGAGTCTATCAATAGGTGCAGTGAGGAGAAATAAGAAAGAACATTCCAGGCGAGGATTTTGTTCCCTGGTTCCACAGCTGCATCGGGTTCTGACTGCTTGATTGGCACCAGGGAGATGGATGCTGGGCAAAGACTTGTCCCAGAACTGAGGTGTCTGTCTTCAAGGCGCCAGCTATACTAGTCTCTCTCAGTTCCAAGAAAATTTCAAGCTCTGCAGAGTCTTTCATTGCCTCGAAAGCTCTAGTGTTGAAGTCTCTCCAGCATCAATCCATGCCCAAACTCAAGCTTCTTCAAAATCTTCTGGGAGTCCATGTGAGACAGGGGAATGGTTCTGTCTTTTCTCTCCCTCTGTTCTTGATGCCAAGATAGAAGTAGTTCCATTACTGTTAGCATGCAGAACCAATGGAAGCGCAAGCTGGATTCTTTTTCACCGAATGCTTTCTCAACAACATTGTCAGCTAAGTGCCAACAGCATAGTCTTTGTTACTGGCATTTGATGAGTGAGGCAAGGAGAACGTAACTTGTTTTTCTGATCTAACATTGGGTTTGAAGCACTGGCAGTTAAAAATATCTTTTTACTTGTAAATAATGCGAATTTGATATAGGAAGTATGATGCCACTTTTAGGTGAGCTTTTCAGAGTATAATGGCATTTTACAATATAAAAATACAGAGAAAATAAAATATGACAACGTATGACAAACTCTCTGCTAACGCTGCAGAGTTAATATTAAATACGGAGGATAGTACATTGTCAAAGCACAATTGTTATTTAACACCATTACCCATTTCTCTCCACTGCCGTTATGCTTTGGTTAACAGAAATTCTCCTGTCCACAAGATGGCAGAAGCAGATTATCCTGATGCTAGGACACTTGCTATGCTGATTGGCTAAGGAACCCACCCCCGCACAGTTTCATTCTAATTTTAGTGCTACAATGATTGTAATTCCTTTTTATGGCTCTTTGCAGTGCTATTAAGACATACTGCCCCCACAGTTAGTTGCTGAGTTTAAAACCTGCAGAGAGGTCAAAATGTGGTAATTAATTGTAACATTTTATCCAGTTAAGATGAGGTTAACAAATTTGATCAATCAATTATTATCATTAACAACAACAACAAATGACTAAGAGAATTATTGATATTGATGCAAATCTACTTCACCTAAGGAAGGCTGCTGCTGAACACTTTAAAGGTGACCTGCACAAAAAAGGTGATTGTTTCTTCTGCTTGTTTTTTATATTAGATATTACATCAGAACAGCCATACTAGGTCAGATCAATGGTCCATCTAGCCCAGTATCCTTTCCTCCTACAGTGGCCGTGCCAGATGCTTCAGAGGGAAGGAACAAAACATGGCAATTTATTGAGTGTTCCATCCCCTGTCATCCAGTCCCAGCTTCTGGCAGTCAGAAGTTTAGGGACGCTCAGAGCATAGGGTTGTGTCCTGGACGATCTTGGCTAATAGCCATTTATGGACCTATTCTCCATGAACTTATAGAATCATAGAATATCAGGGTTGGAAGGGACCTCAGGAGGTCATCTAGTCCAACCCCCTGCTCAAAGCAGGATCAATCCCCAATTAAAGCATCCCAGCCAGGGCTTTGTCAAGCCTGACCTTAAAAACTTCTAAGGAAGGAGATTCTACCACCTCCCTAGGTAACGCATTGCAGTGTTTCACCACCCTCGTAGTGAAAAAGTTTTTCCTAATATCCAACCTAAACCTCCCCCACTGCAACCTGAGACCATTACTCCTTGTCCTGTCCTCTTCTACCACTGAGAATAGTCTAGAATCATCCTCTTTGGAACCACCTCTCAGGCAGTTGAAAGCAGCTATCAAATCCCCCCTCATTCTTCTCTTCTGCAGACTAAACAATCCCAGTTCCCTCAGCCTCTCCTCATAAGTCATGTGTTCCAGAACCCTAATCATTTTTGTTGCCCTTCGCTGGACTCTCTCCAATTTATCCACATCCTTCTTGTAGTGCGGGGCCCAAAACTGGACACAGTACTCCAGATGAGGCCTCACCAATGTCGAATAGAGGGGAACGATCACGTCCCTCAATCTGCTGGCTATGCCCCTACTTATACATCCGAAAATGCCATTGGCCTTCTTGGCAACAAGGGCACACTGTTGACTCATATCCAGCTTCTCGTCCACTGTCACCCCTAGGTCCTTTTCTGCAGAACTGCTGCCTAGCCATTCGGTCCCTAGTCTGTAGCAGTGCATTGGATTCTTCCATCCTAAGTGCAGGACCCTGCACTTATCCTTGTTGAACCTCATCAGATTTCTTTTGGCCCAATCCTCCAATTTGTCTAGGTCCCTCTGTATCCTATCCCTGCCCTCCAGCGTATCTACCACTCCTCCTAGTTTAGTATCATCCGCAAATTTGCTGAGAGTGCAATCCACACCATCCTCCAGATCATTTATGAAGATATTGAACAAAACCGGCCCCAGGACCGACCCTTGGGGCACTCCACTTGATACCGGCTGCCAACTAGACATGGAGCCATTGATCACTACCCGTTGAGCCCGACAATCTAGCCAACTTTCTACCCACCTTATAGTGCATTCATCCAGCCCATACTTCTTTAACTTGCTGACAAGACTACTGTGGGAGACCGTGTCAAAAGCTTTGCTAAAGTCAAGAAACAATTCATCCACTGCTTTCCCTTCATCCACAGAACCAGTAATCTCATCATAGAAGGCGATTAGATTAGTCAGGCATGACCTTCCCTTGGTGAATCCATGCTGACTGTTCCTGATCACTTTCCTCTCGTGTAAGTGCTTCAGGATTGATTCCTTGAGGACCTGCTCCATGATTTTTCCGGGCACTGAGGTGAGACTGACTGGCCTGTAGTTCCCAGGATCCTCCTTCTTCCCTTTTTTAAAGATGGGCACTACATTAGCCTTTTTCCAGTCATCCGGGACTTCCCCCGTTCGCCACGAGTTTTCAAAGATAATGGCCAATGGCTCCGCACTCACACCCGCCAATTCCTTTAGCACTCTCAGATGCAACGCGTCCGGCCCCATGGACTTGTGCATGTCCAGCTTTTCTAAATAGTCCCTAACCACCTCTTTCTCCACAGAGGGCTGGCCACCTACTCCCCATGCTGTGATGCCCAGCGCAGCAGTCTGGGAGCTGACCTTGTTTGTGAAGACAGAGGCAAAAAAAGCATTGAGTACATTAGCTTTTTCCACATCCTCTGTCACTAGGTTGCCTCCCTCATTCAATAAGGGGCCCACACTTTCCTTGGCTTTCTTCTTGTTGCCAACATACCTGAAGAAACCCTTCTTGTTACTCTTAACATCTCTTAACTTATCTAATTCTTTTTTGAACTCACTGATTTTGGCCTTCACAACATCATCTGGGAATGAGTTCCACAGGTTGACTGTGCGTTGTGTGAAGATGTACTTCTTCATGTTTGTTTTTAAACCTGCTGCCTATTAATTTCACTGGATGACCTCTGGTTCTTGTGTTACATGAAGGGGTAAACATTTCCCTATTCACTTTCTCCACACCATTCATGATTCTTTGGACCTCTCTCACATTCCCCCTTAGTTGTCTCTTTTCTAAGCAGTCTTTTTAAATCTCTCCTTGCCTGAAAGCTGTTCCATACCCCAAATCATTTTGTTGCCATTCTCTGTATCTTTTCCAATTCTAAAATGTTTTTTTTAGATGGGGTAATCAGAACTGCACTCAGTATTTAAAATGTGCGTGTACCCTGGATTTTTTAAAAATGTTTTGGATCTTTTCTATATAATAAAGAAGCAAAACAAGGGACAAACCCTGCTTAGCGCGGCTTCCTGTTTTTTCATCTTTATTCACTAGTGTGGGTAAAGTGAGGGAGGACTGTGGAAGTGGTTACCTCTACGCAAGGCTCGCAGGTTCTGTTTGGCGTGGCGGTGCAGCTCCTCCACACAGGGTGGTCTGGTTGAGGGGTGGAAAATATTTCTTTGCTGATGCCAAGGTGCTCGGTAGTACACACTCAGTTTACTCTCTGCATCCAGGTTAGAGACAGCTATAGAATCAAAAACAAGAGAATAGGACATTTACCCACTGTTACATGCAGCTTATCTGAAATAGTAAGCTAGGCATCATACTTGGAAGGTAAGTTACTGCTAAAAAGGGGGGTGCTGAAGGAATCACGCCATGTCTCCTCCTATCTGGTGATAGGGACCACTATTCTTCTACATAACACCACCACTTAGCATGTATATACACCTTTCCTCTGTAGATCACACAGGGCTTTATAGAAAAAACTAAGTAAAATTATCTAAGTAACATTATATCTCTGTGTTATAGATGCTAGATGTGTGTGGATATATGTTAGATATCAAGAGGCAAGTATCATTATTAAGGCTGCGAGTCTGTCACGGAGGTCATGGAAGTCACGAACTTTGGGTCTTTCCGTGACCTCTGTGACTTCTGCAATGGCCAGCCGCACCAGCTGCTGCTGTCGCAGTCTCAGGCCACTGCCCCCACCCCCCAGCACCAGGAGTTTGGGTGGGGGGGGCTCAGGGCGGAGGCTTGGGGCGTGGAAGGGGCTGAGGGCTCTGGGCAGTGTTTACAGAGGGAGCTCCCCAGAAGCGGCGATATCCCTCGGCTCCTAGGGATAGGCACAGCCAGCAGGCTCTGTGCGCTGCCTCCGCCAGCAGGCACTGCCCCAACAGCTTCCATTGGCCACGGTTCCCAGCCAATGGGAGCTGCAGAGCCAGCGCTCAGGGAGGAGGCAGCATACAGAGCTGCGTGGCTGCACCTCCACCTAGGAGTTGAGGGATGTTGCCACTTCCGGGGAGCTGCGGAGCTGGGTGGGGAGCCTGCCAGCCCCGTCAACCCCCTCCCTCCAGCACCAGTGCAGGTCCTGGGCCACGTGCCACCACTGCCCAGCACCAGCAGGGGTTTTGGGCCACGCGACGAGGCCCCCCACCAGCACCAGCACAAGACCTGGCCCCCCAAACAGCCACACTGCCCCCCCCCCGAGCACCCACGACATCCCCCCTGGGCCACTCCCCTCCCCAAGATTTAGTCAGGGGCATATAGTACAAGTTGTGGACAGATCACAGGCTGTGAATTTTTGTTGACTTTTACTAAAAATATCTGTGACTAAAACGTAGCCTTAAACATTATCATCTCCACTTTCAAATGGCAAAACTGAGGCACAATGAGGTCAAGTAATGTGCTCAAGGTCACCTATTGAATCAGCGGCAGAGTAGAAAAAAGAACCCACCAGTTAGCTCTCAGTCACCCACTCTAATTATAGACAATGCTGTCTCACTATAATATGCTGTATCCTCACTATCTTACAACACGGGTTGTTAGCTCACTGCATGAAGACTGAGATTACTGGATGAGCCCGCTAAGCAAATTCAAATGCTACCTTTCAGAAAAGGTACTTTTTAATAGGCATTGACTCTTGAGGGACTAAAAATTTCAATTGCTCTGCCCAGAAATCTCAAAGGACTTCCTCTGAAAGTTGCATGAACCAGCTACACATTAAGGAAGGACAGAATTTCTCAGAAACATGTGGGCCCAGGGGAGCCAAGTTTACCTTTAGTGTATTCAGTCACTAGTTTTACAAGGGACAAAATAAATAAGTAAGCCAATATGAATTCTGCAGTTCTGCGGTGGCCAACAGAGCAGATTTGTATCACTACATTCAACAGCTCGTGTAAAAAATATTTTTTTTACATCCCTATCTCTTTACTGCTTTTTTTATAAGCTCCAACACTAATTGCCTGCATAAGATCCAGACTTTCTGATTATTTCTCTTTGGCAGTTACTCAATGACCTCAGGTTTCTCCCATAAAACTAAGGAGTCATAGTAACGACTCTGGTCACAGGGTAAAAGTCACAGTATTCTCAACACTATGCAGTGTGTGTGCACATACAGGGCGGTCAGAGAGGTTGGTTTTCACTACACAAATATGGAGCCATGAAGTCCTCCTAGCCATGGGTCTCAGAGTCAGGGCAGATCCAGACAGTACTTGTAATCATAAACGCATCAGATCCCTTTCCTCTTCTCCCCTGGTCTTTTTCAAAAAGAACACTGATACGCAGCACTCTCTGGCAAATGGTTCAGTTCAGTGACCCCAGTGCTGTCAGTCTCACAGGAGCCCAGGTCACACCCCACAGTTCTTGAGAGGGAAGCCATTCCCAGAAACAGCAGGGGTAGGAAAGAAATCCAGTCATTCATTCAGTTGTTCAGTGATAGCATTCGGGGGGATTGATCAGCTAGCAGTGTCCAAAGTTCTTTAAGCTCCTCCTGCTCAAAGTTAGGGACACCTCAGAATGTCTGTCTGATATGGTGGCAGGAACAGAGACCTGGCCTCCTCAAAGGACTGGGCTCAGTTTGGTTCTTGACCACCTGCATTTGTGCTTAGTGATTCTCCCACCCATACTGTTGACAAGGTTGCAGTTCAATACCAAGTGATACTCCTTCCCAATTGTAACAAGGAATACACGTGGGAAACTGATATCTGCAGACAATGAAAGCTCTTGGCTTCCTATCCATTCTGCTTACCCCCTGCTTACTCTGCAGGTAATAGCAAAAAGACATATCCTGAAGAATTTGTTTGAGTAAGAACTGCAGGTTTTGGCTAATGGTTACAAAATTTCCAGGATATTCTTGGATTCCACTGGGTGTCCCAGATATCTGCAATTTTGGCTGTGGTTTTCTCCTTCCATTTCTCAAGGATACTGCCTATGGGCATCCAGCATCTGCCCCACTGACAGCTTTACGTGCATCCTTGCCATTGCTCTGCTTCCTAGCTCCTACCATCTGGAGGAGAAACAGGATGAGCTGGGAAGAGGAGGAGACAACTAGCACCATAGGCTGCCTCAGTCCCAGTCCAGTCCTCAAAAGCAGCAGCTAAAGTCCTCCCTCAAGGGTTGAGGGGATTAACATGACATTTGCAAATCACCACATCCTTGACTCTGCTTGTATGTTCTGTCCTTTTCCCCTACTCTTTGTCTTATCTATTTAAGATTTTAAGTTCTTTGGGGCAGGGACTGTCCCTTACTATAAGTTTGTACAGTGCTTAGCACAATGAAGTTCTATACTTCACTGGTTCCTCGCCACTTTTGTAATACAAAATAATAAATAATAATAAAGAGAATAGGCATACCACAGTGCTTAGAGAAAGCTACCATGAAACAGGAGTGGAAGGAAGGGACAACATGGAGCAGGAAAGTGGAAGGGTTGGAAAAAGCATGTTGTATATTTTAGTTTTCCCATGCACTGCACCTTTCCATGTTTTAGGAATCTGATATTTGCAAGGGCAGTTGCCATTTTATGAGAGAGAGCTGAAGCAGCATGTTACAAAGAAGGCACACACTGTGCTCTCTCATGGAGACTTTATTTTTGTTTTGTTTTCCTTACTCTAAAAACAATAATTGTTCAGATTGAAAGTATATGGTTGTTTTTTTTCTGTATGGAGAGAGGAAGGGCAAATCCCAGAGGGAAGTATTGGAAAGGCGGAACCACAGGAGAGGAGGAGAAAAGGGGAAGAAGCTGCAAGGGAAGAAAACCTAGAGCCAGCCTGGACAAACATAATGGAGGGAGTTGGCAGGCTATCTAAACTCCCCCAGTGATGACAAAGGTCACCCAAAGCCTTTGAGCAGGGGTGTCAGTTATGGGGAGGTTTGCAGGGCATGGTGGGAGCCCTCTTGAGGTCCAGGCAAATGCCCAAGCTGTACTCATCTGAACTCATCCTAAAGTCTGAGCATTGTGGGGTTCTCCTATCTCTGGTTTAATATGCATCTTTACAAAGCAAGACTTCCCATGGTTTCCAGTGTTTTTTGCAGTGTTGCGTCCTTGTGACAAATCGCCACTGTGTATTGTAACATCCCAATGCAATATACTACATGGGGCTGAGAATGAACATGGTGGTGGCAGATGTTTTGGGGGTAGTGATTTGCCTTTAAATATTAGTTTTGAAGCCATATTCCATTATGAATATTATAAATAAGAAATATCACCAGAATGCATATGCAACCCTCGGTGGCTGGTCTATCTATCTACTTGTATGGCTCTCATCACTGAAGAATCTGAACCACGCACAATGACTAATGGAGTTTACCCCTTTGAGATAGGGAAGCCTTACCCCCATTTTACAGACAGGGAACTGAGACCTGGGGTGGATTAAGTGACTTCCTCAAGGTCACACAGAAAGTCTGTGACTGAAGTGGGAATTGTAGCCAGGTCTCTTGAAACCCAGTCCATCACTCTATCCACCACTCAAGGCATATTTGCAGAATTATCCATGGGAAAAAATGTATTAATGTTGGCAATCATTGTAATTGTGGTAAACATTCTTTATAGCACTGGGGTTAGTGGATGTTCATTATCACAGAATGTATGACGGCAGACACAAATAAAACGGCAGGCACAAGCCGCCCCTTCCCATCTCCAGAATAGTTGCCTGGACTCCAGCTCATGTAACTTTGTGTGGTGGCCCTAAAGAAATGGAGAGTTTTACCTACTAATAAAATGTTCATGTATATTTCATTACAATGCGACAGATCCTGCAAATCTTCACTCATGCAGAACTCCCCTGGGCTTTAGTGGCAATTGTATAGCAGTAAGATGAGCAGGGTTTGGCTGAATGTGTTCCACGAAGGTTTTAAAATAAAAATGTTGAGTACAATTGTGTTATGTATTAACTATGCAGTGCTATAGGCATTCATGGTATTTTACATGTAAACTGCCTGCATTCTCTCCCTACTCTGCTACCCCTTCCACAATAATCATTCTCTATCAGGTAAACCTACGCGAGCTAACTATAGTATTACATTAAAGAATAAACACATGGTTCATTCTCAAAGGATATGATGCTAAGAAGCTTCAAACATACTGGACCCCATCCTCAGCTAGTGTAAATCAATGTATCTTCACTAGTTCTACTGGAGCCATTTTGATTTAGTCCAGCTGAGGATCTAGCCCACTAGAACAAATAAGTCATAGCTTTTTGCACAATGCCCACAGAAATGATTTAATATCATTAAAAAGTTCCTGGGTTTCCCAGTACATCTGCTCTCCTCTTTTATGCTTTTTTTTTTTTTTTTTTTTTTTTTGTCTTTTAGGCTCTGGTCCTGCAATCACATCTGTTAGCACAGACCCTTATGTCCACTGGCTGACACATTGATTGGGAGCTGTGTACAAAGGCTGCAAGTCCAAGCTAGTGGGTGCAGCTGCAGAACTGGGGCCTTTTCCTGTAAGCTCTTTAAGGCAGCGACGGTTTCGTTTTGTGCCCAGAGCTGAACCTACTGTCTGCACTAAAATAAACAACTAAACAAACAAGGGGAGAACAATTTTGTGGTTAAAGATCACTAGGCTGGGCCTCAAGAAACCTTGGTTCCATTCTCATCTCTGCCCCATACTTGATATAGAAGCTTGGGTTAGTCATCCAGTCTCCCTGTGCCTCAGTTCTCCAGCTGTAAAATGGAGGTAATAATATTTTTCTCCCACCCCTTCTTTTGTCTTCTCTCTTTAGAGTGTGAGCTGTTCAGGGCAGGAACTGTGATTGTACAATGCCTAGCACTAGCCTCTAGGCACTACTGTATTCTAGATAATAAATAAATAAAAGTAATACATCAGCTGTAAAACCATAACCCTTTAATTACTAACTTCTGACCATCAAAGTAGGCTGAAAAAATCCAGTATAGATGTATGAAATATAAAATTTCTGTCACCACACACCGAATTTTTTTTTGCCTTGACAAAAGAGGATCATACAAACTATCAAGTTTATTTCACCCATGAATCACTCAATTGTTTGATCTCTTCTGGTATGAAAAAAACAAGACCCCCATTTAATATAGTCCCCATTAGATACGGGTAATGTAACATTGGTTGGTTTTGTGTCAATCTGAGTCAAACAGACACACACTAATGACTATTCTCCTGAGCAGCTTTTGCAGTTTTCTAAAGGGAGGTGTAACCAGAGTTGATCACATTTAGTATTCATAGGCTCTTCTCTTCCCCTCTCCACGCACTTCCATCATCCCTCCTTATGGTTTTCAAAATCATAATGTGGCTAGCTGTGTATGGATGCTTGAAGGTAGCACAGCCTTGTGCACTCAAGCGTGTTTGTTCTAATAATAACGACAGAAAGGCCAAGCAAGAAAGATTTCTGCTCTATTTATTTTGATAGATCCAAGGGGTTCCCCCTACTCTCTCACTTGCCATCCCCCTCCCCTCAGCTCCTTCAGTTCCTTAACTTTCTAGGGTGGATGATTTTTTTTTTGGGTGTTGGTGGTAGGGATTATAATTATCATTGGGTAGCAGGAAAATAATGTCACGTGCTTTCTGGTTCAGAGAGAAGGCATTACTGTATTTGTTGCAATATGTGAAAAAAGGCACACCCAGGAGGGGATTTTTGCAGAGTAAGCAGGGGAGCCTATATGCTAAGGATTAGAAAGCTCAGAGCTATAACGCAGTGAAGCGCTGCACAACAGAAACAAAGCCAAGGAGGCTGCTGAATCCTTCTTAAAGTATATACATTCCAAAACGAAAAGTAGAAAAGGATCAGACAAATGAGTAAGCCTATTCTAGAGTCTGGAGCAGAGCTCCTCTTCTGAGTGGCTCTAATGATAATGACTCTCAAATCTGCCAATCATTTTTAAGAAGCCAGAAAAAATGGAGCGAGAGTAGGGGCTGCGCAAAAAAACCCAGGCCAAAAACTACTTTTCACTATAGTGCTGTGTATGGTGGCCAGGTGCTCCGTAAGTCCACAATAATCAGATGCGTGGGGTTGTGGTTGAGGGGTCCTTTTTCTCCATTGCTACTGCCCTGTATTCAAGAGAAGCTGCCCTTTCATTTTAGCAAGTATATTTTTTCAAGTCCTTTTCAGTTAATAAAGGCAGCATATTTCCTGTTCAGTTCAATGTAACAACAAGGCTATATATGGACTCAGTTTAGCGTACATCTGTCTGCAGCTAATGAGGATCATTAGCAGCAGCTTCCGTTTGATCAAACTCTTCCACGCCTGCTGCATGGGTCAATGGTAAGTTACTGTCTGTAAAGTTTATATGCAGAATATTGTAAGAAATGCAGAAAATTTATTCTGAGAAGGACCAGTCCCTCTCAAATACAAAATAATCTGGGAACACATTCAACTTCATCATGCATATTAGTGCATAAATGTTTCATTGAGGCAAGTGCTCAGTCTGATGTGAATTTTATTTATAGCCCTGACTGTCTCAAATGATTTTTTCCTTTAAATACTTTTGTCTTTGCTGTTACATTCAGGGGGGTGAAGCCTACAATGCTGCAAAATGTACAATCTCTTGTTTGTTGCGCATGCCTCACACTGTGTGTAAAGTATCAGCAATTTCTGATCTTTCATGGCAAACTTTTCTGCAGCTGCTGCTCTCCTTCCTCCTGGCACAAGGGCGGCTGCCCAGCCTTTCCCAATACATGACAGCGACCCAGAGAAAGAAGCAGCCATGAGACAGAAGAACTGCTGGGAACTGTGAAATAAGGAATGCTGCTACATGGCTGGCAATCATGGGGATGCCAAAGGCTTTGGTGGCGCAATAAGATCACCAAGGATGGACACAGATGGAACATCCAGCCAGCCAGTCTTAAAGACCTGTCCAAAGATTGATCCCGGTGGCACTCAGTCTGGAAGGAATTTATGTTCTTTTGGGATTTGCCATGATGAGGATGATATCTTTCAGTGGCCTTCTAGAGTTTGCTAGTTCCTTCTTATGCATACATCTGAAGATTTCCCAGGACATCAGTCCTCAGCAGGGCTGGTCTAATATTGCAAAAACAGTTCATTGGAACTGCAAAGAGTTATTTGGATTGACCATGTTTCTGGCTCCTTTTTATTCATGATTCACAAATGTTTGTGCAAAGGGCTTTTTTAATTTGCATGAACATTTGAGGAATGGCTGTTCTTGGTAAACAAGGGTATTCACTCTTCAGCACTGTTACTGCGACGGTTCAGTCATCCAACTGAGAAGCACAAATGATACCACGTGATTTAAATGACTATTCACATTCCAAGAATAGTGAATAATAAACTAAATAGTTGAAGCCAACAGTTCATGAACACCCTTTAGGCTGAAAACTGACCAAACCTAAAAGCAGATATTTGCAAATAAACAAAACCATGTGCAGAAATCAGAATTGGTTCATACATAATCAATTCCCCAAAAGGAAACAAGGGTTACATGTCAACAATTTATTCACAACCAGCTCTAGTCATAACTTATGAATACTTTCCTAGGTCTGGTAGAAATATTCACTAGTACGTACTAATCACATACCTCACAAAACAGAGAGAGACCAGCCAAGTACGGAATAGAGCTGATCAGAAAGTTTTCTGAATTTCTGATGAACAATTTGGGGAGGAGATTTTGGAGACACTGTTCAGGGTAAATACTTCCTCCTCTAATCCTAGATCTCGGTTATATTTTTTGTAAGGCTTCACTCTGCTGAGGAGCAGCAGACTGCGCAGGTGTCAGGAGGCTCTTGAAAGGTTCAAGGTCATCAATTTCATGATTTTAACATGGGTCTTAAAGCCCCAGCTCCTTGATTATGCAAGAAATCAGCTTTCACATAAAAAAGAAAGTATGTTTCTAACCCTCATTGTTAGGAAGCTTGAAAGAAAGCTTGAAAATGTGACCACTAAAGGCTCAGAAAAAAGAAGGAAAAAGAACCTACAATCTATTAATTTTAAGAGCGTGTGATTTTCACATAAATCTCATGATTTTGGGAGGCTTGAATCATGATTTCTTTTAATGCTTTGGGGATGGAAACACTAAAGGCTCCCAGTTCAGGGGAGGGTAAAGGCTGAACAGCAAAAGCCATGGCTTGCTGCACATTCCACAACATGCCTTAACACAGCTAGACCAGTCCCTTTCTGCCAGGCATGCAGACAGCTTATGCCTGTCCATGGCAGGATGGAGAAGAGTCCAAGTGCTCTCTCCCCTCTATAGCATACCGGTGTAAGGAGAGCCATAATTTCTACCTAGGGACTTGTATGTGGACTCATCACCATAGTGACTGAATGTCTCACAATTGTTAATGACTTTATCTTCAAAACACCGTGGTGAGATAGGGAAGTCGTATGTCTTCCATTCAATAGATGGGGAACAGAGGCCCTGAGAGGACGTCTGTAACAGAACTGAGAACAGCACACAGATCTCCTGAGTCCAAATCCAGTGCCTCATCCGTAAGGCTACGATTTAGTCACGGAGGCCGTGGAAATCGCAGAATCCATACTTCCAGAGACCTGCATGATTTCAGCCTGCGGCGGTGGGGAGCTGCAGGGAACCCCACTATCTGGGGCAATGGAGCTCTGAGCCACCGCAGGCAGTGGAGGGTACTCTGGGGCTCCCAGCTACTACAAGCAGCAGGGGGCCCCACAGCTCCAAGCCCCAGGTGGCGGGGGACCCGGAGCTCCGAGCCCCAACGAGTGGTGGGGCCCCAGAGCTCCAAGCTGGGGCCTCCACAGCTGCCAAGCCACTGCCAGCGGTGTAGGGACCCTGCAGCTTCCCATTTCGTCATGGATATTTTTAGTAAAAGTCACCGCCAGATCATGGGCTTCTGCACATTTTTCTTGATTGCCTGTGACATGGTCGTGACTTTTACTAAAAATATCTGTGACAAAATCAGCCTTACTCATCCACAAGACCACGATCAGGCTATTCATATATTGTACTTGCTTCTTGCCAATACAGTGACACTTTTTATGTTGCAACCACATTTTCTAAGTGACCCCTGACATTTTCCTGTCTTACGGTGTACCGCAGGTTTGGGAATAACAGCTGTTGTGGGGGGGGGGGGGGGGAACAAATGGGCAGCAAAAAACTCATCAGCATTTAGTGTTCAGTTATCTGGACAGATTAAAACATTGGAAAGCATTATTTGGATGTCTTTTGGTATGCAGACACCTGACTTATGCATTTACCTGATATTGACTAAACTGGAATAACATCACATGCAATTCAAGAGGGCTGGATCAGGAGTGTGTGATTCTTATGCAGGTAAGAAGATTGTGCCATTAAGCAAAGCGCACTTACCTGGAGAGTACCGCTCTGCAGTCACATTCCCTGACTCTGCCACATTTAGTCACTGTTGACCAAATATGAATGCAGTTTTAAATGCTTTTCTCTCACAGCATCGAATAACTTATAGCATGGTCTGCCATAAGCCTGAGCGTTTCAAAGACTTCGTTAAGGGATGGATGATGACCTCCCAGAAGTACACATCACTGTTTATTTTTAGGCCTTCATTCCTGGAAAGCTCCCCTGCTCAATGGCATCTTTTTCTCTCTCTATTCTTATTCTCCATCAGTGCCCTAGACTGTTTCAAACAGGAGACTGCTGCAGCTGGAATAGCAATGGCTTGATGAGCTCTGCTGATGATGAGTATCAAAGAGTGTATCTAAAGACAGAAGGCTTATGTTTGAGTGTTTCACTAACAGATTTGACCTTCTAACCCGTGAGCAAGGTGGGGAATAAAAACAGCATTTATACTGCATGTGCATGTGTATACATATATTATACATATCTATGTACATACATACAACCTAATGTGCACTCCCCATTTTACAAACACACAAGAGTTCTGCAAAGAACAAATCCCTCTGCAACCCACCCATTCTGATGCACGGTGGCAGAAAGTACTGAAGAGAACTGCAACATGCTTATCTATCAATAAATGTCTGAAATATTAAATAATGTATGTGCAGCCGTACTGTTTCTGTGAGCCTTGTTCTGTTATAGGCAGAAGCAAATCCATCAGGGCAAGCAGCTTAGTAAGCAAAATGGAAAACTACAGAGGTGCTCCGGCTTTATTCCCAGGGCTGCTGAAGGCATGTGACTCGACAAAGTTTTCTCCGTGGTGTGTGCATAAAATTAAACATTTCATCCTCTCCTTCTGCGGCTCCCACTGTCCTACAGAAAGGTTATTCTGCCCCAGCTGAGCTTCTTCATGTCTGTAACAGGGGGAGGGCTGATTCAACATGCAGCAGCAATGCTGGTGGAGGTCTGGAGAGTATGTCATCAGGATGAGGTCAAAAAGGCAGAAAACTGAAGAGCTTCTGCCAGGCAAATTTAAGGCTGCTGTTTGCTCAGTTTCCTTTCAAGCTGAGCCACTATTCATTCCAATTTGCTACTATGCTCCCAAAAAAATAGGGTTACAATATATCTGGGTTTTCCCGGACATTGCCTCTCTTTTGAGCCTCCTTTCTCTGTCCGGGTGGATTTTTCAAACAACAGGAAACGTCTGGGGTTTTTGCATAATAGACCAGTTGCAGCTCAGAAAGAGCCCCAATTGGTCCGCCTCCTGATTGGTCCCGCCCCTGCATCCGATTGGTCCATTCCCCTGCAGCCACAGCTGCCAGATCCCACCCACTCAGGCCCCAGTTCCCATCCCTGGCACAGGAAGGCACTGACTGATGGCTGTCACTGCGTCCTGGGCTTGCACCAGCCACCCTGTCACTGTGACAGAGAGTGACACTGCCCCCTACCTCCACTGAATACCCCCGCCACAAGTACCCTCTCCAATACCCCCTACACTACCCCCATTCTAGCTCCCCCTTCCTCCCTCCCGCCTGCTCTCCCACTCTGGAAGTGTCCGCTTTTTGGGAATCTAAAATACGGTAACCCAACCAAAAAAGAAAGCATCTCTGTACTCTCCAGGGTACCAGAAGCATGGTGGCACCAGTGGCTGAGTGTGTAACCTCTGTAGCACACTCAGTAAGCACTCGTCTCTCCCCCCACACTGATACTTCTTTCATATACTGAATCAGTGCATACTACTGTAGCCATAGAGTTTGCCTTAGCTGCTTCAACAGGTCACTGTAGTGCTCCTCCTTTTATCACAAAGTAGGGTGTGGTTGACTGTGATGTTGCCCTCACAATGCTGATTTCACATGCCACCATCCATGGTCAGGCTTTGCAGAATTCATGTGTTTTTTCTGCTTGCCTTGGTTAATACTCAGTTTCAGGATCTCATGACAAAACCATCCATATTTCCCACCAGACTATTTTTAATGAACAATTTTATGCACATTTTTATGATAGGTCTAATGATATTTCTGCAAAAACTTCAATCGCTGCCTCCTGCCAATTATCTTACCCAAGACATTAATCTCCCTTGCATATTTATTTGCCTTCTGAAGGGCACTTTTCAGTAATTCTCTTCTGAGTCTGACCCCAGCACCCCCTCTTCAGGAACAAGCACAAGCTCATGCATCGACATCCATACCCAGGACACAAGCAACCTCTCCACGTATGTCAACACAGAAGTGGGGACCTTCTCAGCCTTGCCAATACACACTGGGAAGATACCACTTGACATAGAACTCTGTTGCCTTGGCACACGTGGAGATAAGAACCTGCTGAACGTTCTTTGTATAGCAAATACATTCTCATTCTGTTTGAAGTCTTCACAACTTCCTGATATCACCACCTAGGAGCAAAGGGATAGCAGAGACACCATGTTCATTCAGTCCTGGGCTTCTCTGCTGACATCACCATTGAAAGTGCCAACTTAATACTACTTGTGCTGATTGTACTGTGAGGTGGACATCTGGCCATTAGAAACCAGACTGAGACCACAACTCATTTCACAACAGGTCAATGGAGAGCCATCAGATGGTCACCGTTTTTGTTCACTACTGATCTGGGCTGGATTAAAACTGGTGTCCTGGAGAAGAAAGTCCCTATATCACATTACAAATCTTGTTAGCCAACCTGTCCCCAAATTTGCTTGTTATGACCTTCACAGTCTAGACACCCCAAAGGGAGACTGGGGCGGAGGGAGGGGAGTTGAACCCCACAGAATAAGCAGTTTAATATTGTATGTAATCAGTAGATTCTTGTGCTATAAAAGCACATTGAGTACGGTCTTTTATGACAGCTTGTAATGTTTTGAACTTGATGGTCATTATGAAAGATGTGTGCAGACTGTGGTTATGAATTTAAGCATTTGTGTCTATATAAAACTGTGCTCATAATTCATGCTGCAACACTCAGCTCCATATCACAGCAGGGCAGTGAGCAGCCAGGCAGGGAGGGTCTGTGCCTCCCCAGCCAGATGAGACTAATAATAGGTCCAAGCATCTAACACTGTACAGCCCGGGAAGAGACAAATAAGAGATCATGGGAAAGCTTTGAGACATCCCAGCTAGAACTTCCTCACCCTAAATAACCACGAGTCGCCATACCAGGAGTGAAGAGAAAAAAAAGGGGAGGAAAAAGCCCTTTCCAAGGAGGCTTGAAACAGAAGCTTTTGTGCAGACTTAGGAACAGTCTCAAAGGCGGAGGGCTGTCTGTGAATGCTGGATCCCTCATAGGGCTAGGGAGCACTCTGGGAAACTGTTCAAAGGCAACAGGTAATTTGTATTAGAGAAGGGAATTTAGCTAATGTAGAAGTAGAAAGCCTGAAGTTGCGTCTTTACATGTATTTTCTGTGTAACTTGTATGCATTTGCCTTTCATACTATTTCATCTTTGAATCTGTGATTCTTCAAGGAAATCCATTCTTGGTTTACTTTTACCCCCAGCAGGTCTGTGCTTGGAGCGGGTGTGCCAAAGTGAACTGATAACAGGGGACTGTTTTCACACCTTTGGGGGTGACAAAGCAGAGGGAAAACGTCTGCTTTGTAGTTAAGAATTTGGGAAGGGCGGATTTCAAGAGACTCCGGACTGGAAGGGCCATTGCTGTCACCCTACAAGGAATAATTAAGGTGGTGGAAGCTCAGGTGAGACCTTTATGCTTGTGGGCTGGCTGCTGGTGTCAAGGTTCAAACCATAACAGCACAGCATTAAGGCATGCCAAGATTACAGGACAGGTGGTGACAGAACCCCTTACTAGTTTGGGCGATCCCCAAAGCATCATACTTGCCACGAGTAATGATGGTGCCATAATTCTGGCAAGGAAAGCCAGAGCAGAAGAAATGTTAAAATAAATAGGAATAATAAAAATAAAGAACAAAGTGTGTAAGCCACACATTTCCCTAGCAGAACGGCATCAGGGATGCATCTTTCATAATGTTTTCCCCATCACTATCTTTAATTTACTCCTAACATCTCATTTATCATGAGAGCTCCATTACAGAGAAAGAACATTTGTTGTCTGACCTCAAGGAAAACAACTGCACTTAATTTTATGAGGAAGAATCTTCGCAATATGGGCAAAACTTCAAGAGCAGTTAGGGACTTGAAAAAAAGAATTTGGTCCCTCAGTCCCTGGTCTGGAAACAGCATGAACATTCCCTTCTGGGAAAATGAGAGAGCTTTGCCTTTCTCTTAAGCAAGGCCCCTCTGGCTGGCATTCAGAGTGACACTGACAGGCTCCAGAAGAGGACTTTATCCAAGCCTCCACAGTCAGAGAGAAGGTTTACTTGGCATGAAACCTGAGGGTAGATAAAGAGGAGCAAATGTAGGGGAAGGAGGTGGCGGGGGGAGGAGGGACAGAAAGATTAGAGGGATCCCCTCTATAAAAAGAAAATTATATAAAACCCAAATTCTTTCCTTATTTGCACTAGTGTAACCCCAAATTGCCTTTGATGAGCTTGCATGGATGAGCCAGTAACTGAGGGCAAACATTGGCCTCAAAAAAGAAAACAATACTGTAACACTAGCTGCTTTCCAACAACACAACTAACCTGCTTTCCTTCCAGATGGATTTTCCACTTGGATCTATTGGTACGTACATGGCCTCTGTCACCACAGAATCTGAGCACTTTGTGATCTTTGATGCATACTGATCCTCATAACTGAGGTAAGGCAGTGCTTTTATTTCCCTTTTATAGAGGAGGAACAGCAGCACAGAGAGGCTAAAGCCCAGATCCCCGCTCTTTTAGGTTCCCCACTCTCATTGATTTCAATGGGAGATGGGTGCTTGAATACTGTTGAGGCTCTGGGCCAAATGACTTGCCCAAGCTTACATAAGAAGCCTGTGGCAGAGCAGGGACTTGAACCCAGGTCTCCCACGTAGCACTAAGCAAATAATAGTTTTTTTTGGTTTGTTGGCAATTCCAAAAAAATAAAAAACCCTTTTCTTTCAGGCTGCATCAAAAGCTTTTAAAAAACGTTTTGGTGAAGACAAAAATGTTTCATTTAGACATTACCAAAATGTTTTGACCTTTTCAATCTAGTCTAAACTATTCTCACATGGCGTGAATTCATGACTAGTTTCAATAGCTTTGAAACTGCATTTTTGGCCTATTTTCCTCCAAAACGTCACCCAGCTCTACTCTCTCCCAAGTCCTAGGCTACAGCAAGAATCATTAGACTATCCTTCCCCTCTTCAAATCTGCACTGGTAGAAGCTCATAAGGATCCTGGAGTGAATCAAACACTAGATATATAGAATATGCTTACAAAAAAAACAAATCCCTAAGTTTTCCCAAGCTGAGGCACTTGGAAAAACAAGGAGCTTAAAAAAAAAAAAAAAAAACTTTCTGTAGAACAGTGACAACCACCCAAATGTTAAAAGCAAAAATAAGGCCTCATATTTTACCTTTTTCCCCCCATCTGCCATTTCAGCGCTCTTGGCTGGCTGCACTGAACTCTGTTTAACAGCTAGTTTAGGCAGCTAGCAACATTTTCTTTCAGTTGTGTTTAGTAAATATTATTGTGCATATTTTATCTACTCCCAAGCACAGCAAAGGTAGATAAGAAAGTCAATCATCTCTTTTTTTCTGTAAAAACAGTGAGTCAACTTCTCCTTAGTTATAATGGTCAACGCCACTGACTTTAATGGGTTTGCCTGGGTGTAACAGAGAGTAAACTTTGGGTCAGTATGTGCCATCTCTACCACACTTGTTAAACCTCTCCTAGGTAGCAGGCAACTGACACATTTTAGTGACCCAACAAAAGAGTTATAAATGCATCCATTTTTGGTCTCAAAGCTCCCTTTTCAGGTATCCTTTCTGACCCAACAGATTGCATATTATAAGTTATTTGCTTAGATTTTAAGCTCCTTAGATGGTGCAGGGACCATCTTTTTGTTATATGTTTGTATAGCAACTAGCACAATGGAGTCCTGGTCCATGATTTAGGCTTCCAGGTGCTACCACAATACAAATAAATAACAATAACAATGTATAGGTCCAACTAAAGGTACAGTATCTTGTGATCCTTATTTACCTTTAGGATATTTCCCCTTTATTTTGGCTGAATATAATTTTGGTGCACACTTGGTAGGATAGTGTAACAGCCTATACCAATACTCCTTAAAAGGAGTCAACCTTCCCTTTCATAGAAGGTTAGCTAGAATATGGCCATAAAAGCTCACAGAATCATTCTGAGGGTAGCGTTTAGCAAGGAGGAATGCAATGCTATGGCCAGTTAACTTGTGAGGTTTCACTTGTTGAAAACATATCTAACACTAGGCAGGGGAGTTTGCTTTCATTTCAGTGTCTGTTTTTATAAGTGAAGAGATCTCACCCCGAAAACATTTTTTTCCTTTTTAGATATTTTCTATATATTTTCTAAAACACGTATATTTTATACATGAAATATATTTAGGGACAGATTCTGGTTGTCCCAGCAAGGTGGCGCAACAGTGGGGAGAGATGGCACAAGAAGCCTTCCCCTCTCTACTGTTTGCCCTCTCCTCTGTACAAGAACCTACCATACAGTTCTGGTACTTCCAACACACAAGGACCAAGAGAAGAAACATTAGATGCCTCAAAGGCAAGCTCATGGCCCCTTCCCCTTCTGCACTTGCATGAGCTGTGCTGACACGGGGAGCATGCGCTGCATAACATCAAAAGGCATCACAGATCCCAGTTAGGTATGTGCCCACCCATTGTACCCAGAACCATTTTGCCTGGGTAAGTCTTGACACCTTTGGGACCTATCGCTGGTTCAGAGCTTCTCTGTACCCTTGATGGCTTAAAATATGGTCCAGTATGTCTCAGTAACTACATATAGTCCTTTCAGACATTTTAAATATTAGGACAATTGAAACAGTTGTCTTTATTTTCTATAGCAGGGGATAAATTGTGGTTGTAAAGTCCCAGCCTACAGATTAACTATCGTCAAAGGTGCCATTTGAGATGGTTCTGATCTGGAACACTGAACGTAACCCCCTTTCCCCCAAACAACATTCTAACTATTAGTGAAAATTAATAAAAATAAGCTGCAGGAAAACACACGCTGTAAAATACACAGGAAAAGATCTATACAGAGTTAAAAAAAGATAGGAAAGGAAAAAGAAAGAGAAGCACAAAAACAAAGGACACATAGTAATTTAAATTACTTAATAGGAAGTATAATTCTAAAATGCTGCCATCAAATAGAAACCAATGTTTGACTTTTATACTTCAAACAATGTCAAGAGAAATAGTGCACCATAGGAGAAGGGTTTCTTGGGTGAACCAGGAGTGTTAGCAGGAAGCATAGAAGACCAGTGTCTCTTTGCATGAAGGAGATACCCTGCCATTGCAGATGAAGTAGAATCAAAATGTTTTGAAACTATTGTTTTTGCCAAGTTGTTGCTGGCTATCTGCATTTATTTTTTTCATTTATCTAATAGCAAATAAGCAAAGGTACTTGGGTCTCTGCTCTTCTGATTGCTCCAGGCCCTGTTTCTCTCACTTCTTCTCTGATTCTCCCAGTCTTAGTTTACCACTAAAGTGTTTTTTTTTTAAACACACACACAAGCAAATCAACAGAACAGCTCTACGCAACTCTTCCATCCCCTCCCCCCAGACCTTCCAAGTGCTACAATGGTCAGTAAATTGGAGTGATCCCCCTTCCTCATTCTTTCCTTAAGATATCTGCAGCTGGCACTTCAAGTGAATGAATTTGCTTTGTTACATGACGGAGCCAAGAACCCCACCTAACTCTAAAAAAAGAAAAGGAGGACTTGTGGCACCTTAGAGACTAACAAATTTATTTGAGCATAAGCTTTCGTGAGCTACAGCTCACTTCATTGGATGCATGCAGTGGAGAGCCTTTGATCTCTCAATTTGAAAATAACTTCTTTTGGGTCCTGGCTTACTAGTGACAACCACTGAGAGATCAAATAGAAATGTTGGCATAAACAAGGAACAGGGGAACAAAATAGTCTTTCCTGAACCAGAAGCTGTGAAAGAAACTCGGGAAGGTCATTGCTGTGTGAGAACTCTTCAGTTTTATTGGACTACCAATGGATAATGAGGCAACAGTCTTCACAAAGAACTTTATATTGTTATTATAGTACAAAGACCATGGCTAAGCAAGACAGCCTGGAATAGGTGACATCTAACTTGAAAGATGAAGCATGGTCTTAGATACTGTACAAACAAGCTTAGAAATGTCCAAAAAGAAGAAACAAGACCAAGGGGCAAATCTTTGCTGTCCTTGTTCAGTCCTTACTTAGGCACAGCTCTGCTTGACTTCAGTGAAAACTCTGCCCGAGTAAAGACTTCAGGTTTGGCTCTAATTTGATCCCCGCCACTTTACTGCATTCCCTGCTCTGTCGCTGTTTATTTCACGTATATTTTAAAAGTAGCATTTGAAAAAAAAAGTGCTGTAAGAAGTGTCAGACTGCTCTAGAAGCTCAAATCCTTTGTCTGCTAACGCACAGACAACACCCACCACTATGCCCCAACCCCTCAAGGGGTGTGGGACAGTCAATCTCCATATCTGTTTGATTGCATCCTGCCAACTCAGGGGGCAACTAGTGGCAACAGATTTTTATAATAAGGACATTGTTAAGATGGAGACCTCCCCAATTAATTTCATACAGACAGATCAATTCTCAGGCATCTGCTTATTATCTATGTTGTGCCAAAAGCGTGCTAGGAGAGTTACAGAGAACACGAAAATGAGTTCCTACAGCAGATCTTAGAATCTGAAAAGAATCAGAAGCATAGGAGTTGGGATGCAATCACCAGCAGAGGGGTCAAGAGGATGATGTTTAACACATGCTGTTTGTTCTATCATTTTTGTTAGATACGTTTTGTACAAGAGACAGCATGACTCAGGAGTGGCAGCACGTCCAGCAAATAGGGCACTTGGTTTGGACTCAACAGCCTGAGGTTCTATTTCTAGCTCTGCCAATGATCTGCTCTGTGACTTTGGGCGTATCACGTCACCTCTTTGTGCTACAGCTTCTCCTCTCACCTTTTGTCTCTCTTTTCTATTTAAATCCTAAATTCCCTGGGGCAGAGCCAGAGACTGTCTCTGTGTTTTTGTATAGTGCCGGGTGCAATGGGGCTCCCAGTCTCAGGCGAGGCATCGAGGTGCCACTCCAACACAAATAGAAAATATTTTCAAAAACCAAACTACTACTATCAGGTCATAGTGACGTTTGGTTACTCCCAAACTTGACTGGATTTGAAACCTTATGGAGAGGTGCTGGTTCATATTCCCTGAGCCATCTATGTGAAGGTGGCATTTTCGATGTATAGACTCTAGCAGCATAATGAACTAAAGCATCTCTGCCAATCACAAAAACTGTTTGAAGTCAACGGACTGGATAAATAATGGATAGCGTATCATTCACAAAAGAGATCTGCCATGCTCAATAAACAAAGAAGACAACCTTCAGATGAATTTGTTTTCATAAAAAACCAAAATCTCTCCACAATTAACAGCTGTCCAGTGACTAGAGGCCTTGTGTGTAATAAAGTTTTTAGTGCTCAATTTAAACCTCAGCTAATTCTGAAAAAAACAATGAAAAGGTTGTTTCCTTGCCGATAACTTTATCTTCACGTATGTTTGACGGAGAAAGTACTGATATTTTGTGGATGGCAGCATATCTTCTTACACAAGTGGGGATGAGGTCATTGCTGGTGGGGATCTGGTTAGACAAAACTAACGCTGAAGTTTTTGTCATTTGCAAATTTAACACACACTTATTTTATCCAGAAATGAGATTTTTGTGTGTGTGGTTTTTTTTTTTAGGATTACAGTTGCAATAACACAGAATAAAATGGATTTTCTGAGAAAATTATTTTAGTGCAGACAGTAACATCACCACTATCTGAAATTTGGGATTAATTTACCCCTTTTTTTTCCCCATCATCACTCCTCTAATTCCTTTTGTCTTTGAAACATTTCCTTAAGAGAACAGGTACAATTTCTACTGGGGATGAAGGGAAATGTCTTACACATCAGCTATCTTGGCAACAGTGAGCATAAGTCTGCCTTCTCTGTAAACATCTTCATACCCACCTTTGGGATGGAAAAATACTACCAAATGTCAGCCTTCAGGAAAATCTCTCTGCTTAGAGATCACACCAGTAGCACAGAGAGAAACATATTCCTAGAAACTCTCACAGAACAACAGAACAGCTTTCAAGCCTCTAGTCTCTAAGGTCTTGATCCTGCTTCCACTGACTGAAGCCCATGGCACCATTCCCACTGACTTCAAGTTGGCACAGGACTGGGAGAAATTTCAGCCTTAGTTAAAAATGGGATGACTGAGGGATACTCAAACTTGTGCCTGTGGCTCTCCCTCCACAGTGCCCAGCTTGCTAGGGGACTCTCAACGAGCAAAAAGAAAAGGAGTACTTGTGGCACCTTAGAGACTAACTAATTTATTTGAGCATAAGCTTTCGTGAGCTACAGCTCACTTCATCCGATGAAGTGAGCTGTAACTCACGAAAGCTTATGCTCAAATAAATTGGTTAGTCTCTAAGGTGCCACAAGTACTCCTTTTCTTTTTGCGAATACAGACTAACACGGCTGTTACTCTGAAACCTGTCAACGAGCAAAGGAACAGTTCATTCCCAGAAACAATGCCTCTAAAAAAGGTACTTCAAGTAACGATGTTCAAAGCACTGCACAATGTTGATTGGAATGATATCAACATGACGGCTCCAGGGTAGGAAGCTCAGATAGGAAATCTATTCAGCATATCCACACGTTACTGAAGTTGGATGTGTGCACAGGACTGAACCTGCTCCCCCGCCCCCCCCCCCCCCCCGGTTAACTCATGATGCTGCAGACATTTTGGGGTATATTTTTTAACTTAACTAATTAGAACCAATTGAAGCTTCTAGGCAAATGTACATTTTTACACCATACAACGATAACATCCCAATGATTCCTTCAATGCTATATATAAATAAAATCCATCTCCTCCTTCAACCAAGTTACCCAGTTCAGCCCACTAATGGACTCGGTGTTTCCGAGCCTGTGCACGAGTGTCCACATTGCATTGTAAACCTGGATTTACAGTTGCTGGACCTGAATCTCACAGCCATGCTAACGCGTCCAAACTGCACTCTGCAGACCTTCTGACTCAGGTCTGTGGCTTGACCTGTGTCCACACTGCAAAATGACAGGGCTTAGACCCAAGGCATACCGGGACTTGGACTCTGACCCACCCTCCTAGCAAGGTCCTAAGACCAAGGTTGTGAGTGCTTGCTGATCCAAGTCAGACTGATTTGTGTATGGATGGAATGGGGGCTTTGGCTCAAACCTGAGTCAGAGCAGTGTGCAGTGTAGACATACCCAGAAAGGCCTTGAAAAGTGCAAGAAAGTAAACAATTCCCTACTGTGTTGGACTAAGAGATTGGTGTCATAGGGAGGGAGTTCCAGAGTTAAAGACCCTTCACTGAGAACACTTCCACTGCCTGCCCCCTCCTATTTAACCTGAAGGTATAGGTCCTCTCCTCTAGAGCTGCATTATAGAGTACTACTGAAGTATATTGCATTACACCACTTCCACAAATCAAACTGAATTCCTATACAGATTAGGCACATGCTTATGCCACGCAGAAAATATGGGCCCTGATTCTCCAGTAGGTCTCAGCTCTCACACAGTGGATAGTGGCAGCAACAGGGAATCAGTTTTGGGTCCCTGATCCTCAGCCACCTAGCACTGGCAGAAATAGATCCGGGGGGGGGGGGGGGACGACGACTCTAAATTCAACTGCTGGCATAATCTCTTTCGTGACATGCCCCTCCTCCTCCTTATTCCAGGGTGGGATGGACAACTGGCATAGAAAGTGAGTGTGACGTTGAACTCTATATGATTTTATAAAAATATGCTAATGAGTCTGAATATAATGTGACTGGAATATGCTTCATGCAAAAGGTCTCTTGAAATGTTTCATTACAAAGTTTATAATCTACTGAATGTGGTGGTCCTATTTGTGTAAATGTATCACTCTTGTATCTGAAACTAGAAATATGAAATATAACTCTGAGGTCCTATTGTAGTTACGCAAAGTGTGGGCTATGAATGGTGATTTGGAATCTTAATGGCTCATTAACCAGGACAATTACCTGTAGATGGCTCTGTTTTACTTGTAAGTCTTCCTGTGTACCTGTGGGCTAGCAAGTGGGTAATGAAATATTACAGTGACATGTGATCACATCACCTGAACTGGAATTCATCATTAACCTGGTGCTTTTCCATTGAGAAGAGGGGTGGGAACCCAGAGGGACAAAGGATTCCCGCCTTAAGCAAAAGATATATAAGTGGGTGGAACAGAACAAAGGGGCGCCATCATGAGAAATCCCCTAGCTACCACCTGAGCTGGAACAAGAGCTGTACCAGGGGAAAGGATTGTGCCCAGACTCGGAAGGCGTCCAGTCTGTGTAAGAAACTTACTGAAACATCTCTGAGGGTGAGATTTTATCTGTATTCAGTTTTATTACTGTACCAGACTTAGACTTGCGTGTTTTATTTTATTTTGCTTGGTAATTCATTTTGTTCCGTCCATTACTACCTGGAACCATTTAAATCCTACTTTATGTATTTAATAAAATCACCTTTGACTTACTAATTAACCCAGAGTATGTATTAATACCGGGGGGGAGGGGAGAAACAGCTGTGCATAGCTCTCTCTCTCAGTCTTATAGAGGGCAAACAATTTATGAGTTTACCCTGTATAAGCTTTATACAGGGTAAAACAGATTTATTTGGGGTTTGGACCCCAGTGGGAGTTGAGCATCTGAGTGTTAAAGACAGGAACACTTCTTAAGTTGCTTTGCAGCTTTGCGGCAGGTGGTTCAGACCCTGAGTCTGTGTTGGAGCAGACTGGCATGTCTGGCTCAGCAAGACAGGGTGCTGGAGACCCAAGCTGGCAGGGAAAGCAGGGGCAGAAGTAGTCTTGGCGCATCAGTTGGCAATCCCAAGGGGGTTTCTGTGATCCAACCCGTCACAGTGAGTATGTCACCTCTGCCAGCTTTACACCTGTGAAGAGAGCCTCACTAGCCAGGGCAATTCTCTGGAATCACTCTCTCAGTGTCAGTTTAAGTTCACTTTGGGCTGCATAAGAGTCAAAGTGAACTTGGCAGACTGGAGAATCCAGTGTTGAATTCCCCCCACACTCCCTCCAAAACACACACGTTCTATATTCTCCTGCACTTTCTATTTCTTTGCTCCCTTCAGGTCCGGCACCGCAACACTCTCTCTCTCCTTCCCCAGTTGTTCCTCATACCAATTCATTCTGCCTCCTCCTTCCTTGTAAGTTCCGCTCTCTGCTCTCCCATTAAATTCAACATTCACCTTCTGCTTCCCCTCTCCTTATGCTATACAAGGCTCCTACATGTTCATCCTCTTACAGCTGTCATTGGATAAGATGGACAAGTCGGGCTTTTTCCAATTAGTCCATCTTAAGCCAGCACTGCACATTCTTTATTTCATTAACTGTCTTATATATCTAAAGAAGGAATTGTTGACACATGTTTAATAAGGACAGGCTGGTGCAGAAGGACAATAAAATAATAATCAATACATCTTCAACAACAAGAGAAGAGATTGCTGGATTAGTAGCTGCAGTGTGACTTCTCATCAGTCACTGGTATATAAGTAGATGGGAGATGAAAGTCTATTCTTCGCTTTAGAACAGAGTCACTTGCTGCTGCTCACTTTTCTTCATATCAGTCTAGGTCCTGCAAGTGGTGCATGGCAATTTGTTCTCTCTAACATGGTTAAACCAGGACATCCAATTAAACATAAATCTAACTGTCCAACAGGATCCATTTCTTGGCTATAGCTAACAGTTACAGCAATGTGTCTAGGTCATGCTGGTTTTGATAGAATACTTGATAGACACACATTAAAGGTTAAATGAGAGTTTCACTCTAAGCATTGTACTAGCCATTTTCTTTCCTGAGGTCCTCCATAACAATAGGATAGACGGATATTTGTTGGTCACATAGTGGTCTATGGAAATAGAAAAAGTATTTACCAACTACATAAAGACAAAGGCCCATCTTATTTAGGACCAGAATTACAAATTTCCATTCAATGCAGTAGAAAATATTTTCCTGTTCTAAGGTTATAAACTCTTCTGGGCAAGGAACATGACTACCTCTGTGTTTATACAGCACCTACCCCAACTGAACACAATTCTGGCTGTGGCCTTTGGGCCATGATGCATAATATAAATGACAACATTTTACTGTGTCCGTTGAGAGTATAACTAACTGAACAGTGTCTGTTCCTAAACTGTGGTTGTCAGAAGATGAACCCTGTGTTTGGACTCTTTCACTTTCAAACCAAAGTTATTCCTTAGAATCAGAGGAGATTTTGTCACTGTGTCTGGAACTAGAACTGATCTGGGATCTAAAAACTTAGCAAGCCAGGCCAATGACTAAACTACATTCTCGTCCTCCAAAGTTTCAGTAAAGCGGATAACTTAGCCACACACAGCAATAATAAATTGGCGAAGAGAGCAAAATAGTTATTGTGCTCCAGTCTCTATTAATCTGGTTATATAAATTGAACCATATTAGATAATATATCAAAGCTACAACATTATTCCATATATCAATCGCTTTTCTTTCTCATTAAACCACCTCTGCCAAGGTTGTTACAAACAACCTGATCCTCGTGTCTTGCCCCGTCATCTCCCAACTTGATTTTCTATGGCAAGTGCTTCAAGCAGCTAGCAGCAAAGACATTATGCACTACTGAAGGGAGAAGAACAACTGCTGCCTTTTTGTCACTTCCTTGCTTGGAGAGCTATCTCAATGCTGACATGATGAGCTGCCTGGAAGCTGGATCTCGCAATCAGACTACCACGTATCTCCAGATTTATTTTCCTCTTTGGAGAGTTATAATCTGGAGCTTTTTCCAGCCCCCATGCAGAATGCTTTGGAAAAAGAACAAAGATTGGAAAGGAATGGTGTAGTTTATATACATATACACCTCAGTGAAAAACAGTCACCAGATTTAGTAGCTGTAATGGGGACACAACAGAGCACAAAGAAGAAAAATAAATGATGAGTCACACAACTTAATGCAGCCTTGTGGGAAAACAAAAGGCCCAGGTGGTGAACTGCATCACCTACTGGCAGTCCAAAGAACAAAGCTGGAGTTACTTAAAAACAAATACACACATCTATCAGCCATCAGATGAGGAAGTAAGTCTGAGTACTTTTTTCATTTTGTAGTTTCATATCCATTGAATTAATAGAGAAAGGGAGAGCAAGGAGGTAGGAGGTTACATTCACAGGGACTGCTGTCTATACAAATTACAACACTGTGTTTCAAAGGCATTTCCATATTTTAGACTGGGTCAACTTGTCTGTCTGCTTATATGGCCCTCTTCACTGTAGCATCCAAACACCTCACAATCACTAATGAATTTTATCTTTGCAACTCCCCTGTGAGGTAGGGAGGTACTAGTATCTCCATTTTACAGAAGAAGACCTGTAGACTAAGTGACCTGCCAAAGGTAACACTGAAAGTGTGCAACTGACCCCAAAATTGGACCCACTTCTCCTGAGTCCCAGTCCAGTGCTCTATCCACTACACCAGGGATCAGCAACCTTTAGCACATGGCCCGTCAGGGAAATCCGCTGGCGGGCTGGTTTGTTTACCTGCAGCATCCGCAGGGTCAGCTGACTGCAGCTCCCACTGGCCACGCTTCGCCGTTCCAGGCCAATGGGGGCTGCAGGAAGCAGCGTGGGCCAAGAGATGTGCTGGCTGATGCTTCCCGCAGGTGTTGCCCCGGGTGTGGTTTATTCATACCCTCGCCGTAATTATACCAAAGTAAGTGTTTGTGTAGACCTGGCCTCAGACTACCAATGTGTTTGAGGCAGGGATTGTCTATGTATTATTTGTACAGTAACTCGCATACTGGAGCCCAACCTTGCTAAGGTCTTTAGGTGCTGCCACATTATAAATATTAAATAATAACAACAAATTTCCAATAGGCCACTGAAATGTTATCAGATGGCAAGAACTGGCCGGTAACGACTGGGTCACATTCAGACCAATGATCGAAACCTGAAAAGTACTATTCTTGGCTCTAACATTTACTACCAGATACAGTTCCCTGCTATGGAATTATCAGATGTCAGAACCATCCTCTTTTTTCCTCAACAGGACTAAAAAGTTAAGGCCAAATTGTGGCTGCCTTGCTCAGGTGGGTAGCTACATTGGCTTATCAAGCATTTAACATCTTAGATGGCATGTTCTCTTTTTTGCAGTGTTGTCACAACGCTGAATCACACTATTTGCCATTCATTACAATCCTAGATCCCTTTTCCTGTGACCCCAAGGCCACCAATATTTCCCTGTGCATTTGCTTATTTCAAACTGCTAATTAACTTGTTCCAGCCCACTTCATCCATCCGAGATCCCAACTTTTATAGTGAGGGTCCCATCAGTACAGATATGCAATATGCACAGGGAAGTATGTTGTTAGTCCACAACGTTAGTACATACAAAGGAAGAAGGGTGGAAGAAAGAAAGAAAAAATTAAACTGACACCCAGTTCTCCTCCCATTGACTTCATTCAGACTAGATTTGGGTCCCTCTGGGATGCGAAATGGGCCGGCTCCTCTGTTTTCCAGAAATGGAAGCCATGCAGAATCCTCAGGGCCCCTGACTTTCACTTACACAAAGACTGACATCAAAGAAATAAGGGGAGGCTTATTTTTCAGGCTCAATAATGTGGGCGCGATTAATACAATACCCCTCAACTTTCCCTGTGTATCAAATGGAGGGACATATCTGTGCTGTTCCTGTTGAGCGGGTCACCTTTTCATTCCTAAAAGACAGCTTGTATCTTTAATCACTTTGCCAGAATAATAGCAGAGAAACAAGCACTTGATTGCCTGTGTTATCAGACACTATTGGAAAAGTCTAGATAAGGCTGCTGAACGACCTGAGCCTATTAGTATTCCACATGCAAACACTTTCCCATAACCCAGAGTCATCTGTATCCCAGCAACCCTTAAAATTTCATTCTCACAGAATTGCCAGATCTTTATCAAAATATAATTACAGTCTTAATTTGGAAGATAAATTTTGATTGCCTGTGCTGTGCCAAAAGGAAAAAAAAAATCAGGTATGACATAGCTAAGGTACAAATTCTTAAATGTATAGCTCCATATCCAGACATGGCTGCAGTTCCCTTCTCCCTGTGATTGGGAAAGGTGAGCTAGGACAGAATGTTGGAAAATTATGGGTGGAAGAGGGAGGGAGTGCAAGAAAATGCCAGTACGACATCAAATTAAGTTTGCAATCAAAAAAGCAGTGACATTTTTCCAAGTTAGAAGTCTGGAGTTGCGGATGGAGTACAGGCATGCTATTCTGAAGCTACAGGATACAAATGTGACTGACAGTGTCACAGGGTGCAATTCAGACCAGTGAGAGGATCTGTAAGCACTTGTATTATAACCCTAAGTGCCCCAAAATGCTTCTGTTACGGTGGTCCCTGCTTGGGACATACACAGAGTCAGCGGCCAGCATGCACTTCATGTTCTACATACTATACAGCTCTGATCCAACCACTGTTGTATCCAACAGCCTGCCAGGAGTTATCACAGACACATTCTGGTCTTATCAGACTTGGTTAATGTTAGCAGGTGACCCCAAGACACCCTCAGTCCTGAACTTTCCCAAGGCCATGTGCTCTGCAATGACCAGCTCTCTCCTGCAACATTCAGAGGAATAATAAGGTCTTGTTTTCTCCTTCGAAGAGACAAAAGCACATTAAAGCTTATTAATTCAACTGTGATGAATACACTCCATCCTTCAAGCTCAGGACTGAGCCGGTTTATAGTAAAAATAAAACATGTATTAACAATAGGACATAGGTTAAGTGATGACAAGTAAAGGAAATAAAAGTAGAGACGGTTACAATCAAATGAAAGTGAAAATATGCATCTAAAAGTCTAAAACTCAATCTAGCAAGGTACAGGCTTTGTTCAAGATGGTTTCTCTCATCAGTCATTCTTCTTCCCAGCCATGGCTGACTTTCCCTCAGTCAGAACCTTTCACAGAAGGACATGGTGCTGGTTTTTCTTATCTTCCTAAATGAAAGATCTTTGCCTAAGCAGGATTCTCGCCTATATTCAGTTGCCAGAGACTTCAACCACTCCTTGAGTGAAGGACACATCTTGTAAGCTTGTGAGAGCTCTGACCCCTTGTGTCTATCTAGTGACGGATGCCAAAATGGCTTTCTGTCTCTGCTTATATCTCTCAAAGTTCAATTACCTTGCTTCAAGAGGCAGGATGACCTCCTGCTGTTTTCCCCTTCCTGAGGGCTTCTTGCCTCACTGCTGAGTTGACTGTAAATGGGGCTTCCATTGTTTTTGGTCACACCTTGCTTTATTTCATTGGAGACAAATAGATAGCTGTGATATTCCCTGCTATCTGGGAGAGACCTGTTTCTCCCTTTGTTTGGTCACAGACTGTAAAGCATATTAATGAGTATCCATAATTCCTTACATAGTTTCAGAGTAGCAGCCGTGTTAGTCAGTATTCACAAAAAGGAGTACTTGTGGCACCTTAGAGACTAACCAATTTATCTGAGCATAAGCTTTCGTGAGCTACAGCTCACTTCACTTTTTCCTTCACTTTTTCCTTACATAGTGTTAATACATATAATTCACAATGATATTAATCACCAGTGAGTCATAGGCTTTCATAGAACACTACAACTGTTATACTTTTATAAATACAGTACTATTGTACACAATCAATCAGTTGATTCAATTGCTTATCCTTTGGGGTTCAGACCTCCCACCCCGTCTTTATAGCCCAGATAAAGTTTCTCTTCCCTGCTGGCGCACAGGCACCAAAGGTCTCCTTCCCTGTTTGTTATCTTGATACCTATGTTTACCCAATACATAAATGGATCTTCATTGTCTCTGCCTGATGCCCGGGCTGGTTAGAGAAGCAAATACAAATTCCTTTGTTTAGGGCAGACCTGTTTACCAACTCCCACTAACATGCCTGGTTTAAACACACGTTAGTCATAATTCCAACATACATCAATAACTCTTAATACTGTGTACTACATTACACAAGAATATTAATGACCAGTAAGTTATCAGTTTTCCGATGACGTATTAGATGATCCCCATTAGATACAGATTACAATCATAGTGAGTTGATGAACACTAAATTGTTCAGACCAGCTGAAACTCATTACCTGATACCTGTGAGCCCCTGACCCTTTGGCACTGGGATGCTTCTGTGGTATTTTTTGAGTCCGATACTTTCTGAGGAAAGTGGAGATTGTAGAGAACTTATCAATTCTGGCCACTTTTGTTTTCCCCCTGCAAGCTTAAGTAAAATCAGCAGCTGTTTTATAGTCACTTCCAATGGGATCTCAAAGTGTTAGTGCCACAATGGGCTGCATATTCAGCAAGATGACCAAATGCTAAACCTAAGTAAAACACTTCCAAAATCCCTTTCACGGTTTCTTCTTTTAAATAAGGTCTTCTGACCCTAAGAACCTTGCTGTTATGGGGATGAGCTAAATGGGAGCACTTTTCCTTTAATTATGATGGAGCCCTATATATAAAGACACATGACCATCCAATTGCCTGGTGCCTTATAGGATGTAAAACAGCTGTTAACCCACTCAAGGGGGCTAAGATCTTCTTCACAAGCTGTCTGAAGACAGAGGAAGCCATATAAGTTATGCAGTATACCAAAATCATCTGTTTGGCTAGACCATGTGCCATTATGAAGATAAGTTGGGTCTGATCCTGCTCCCATTCACATGGTGCAAGATCACATCATATGTGCAGTAGTATGGAACTGGTGTCAGAAAGCCTGTTCCTCTAGTTCAAGGCCATACTTCTGGGAAAGGAGAGTTACTTCAGGTATTTCCAAGAACTGAAATAGCCACGAGGGTTAAAAGGATTTCTCCAAAACTCAAACAAATAGCCTAAAATAGAAGGTAGAAGAGTTAAGAACAAGGAGGTAGTTAGCTGTAAGTCACACTAATTACCTAGTTTCTAATTTAGCAAGGGTCTGATTCTCCTTCCAAAAACACTTCAGTTCCACCCTACTGAAGTCCAAGGGGGAAAAAAGGTAATTACTTGGACAGCAATGGTATCTCAAAGTATAATGCAATTAAATGCTTGACCTTAGTGGTTCTTGGTCACATGCATAGGCTTGAACTCAGGAATTTCCCCCCCAACGATATATTCACAGGGACCTTGAATTATTTTTAGTGCCCTCTGCAGCACTGAACTAGACTCATCTTCTTGGAACCAGTGGGCATATCCCTTGCCATTGTATTTCCTGTGGAGGCCTTGGGCTGAACCTCAGTCTTCCCTGACATCTATTTCTATGGTTCCACCACTTCCTATGCGTGCCATTAAACATCCTCTTTAACTCACATTTTATCTTTCCTTCCCCCTCCACTGTATCCCTATACCATTTGGATCATACATGAACAACACACACAGCAAATCCTTTCTTTTGGTTTCCATCTCCAGGAGGAATCATACAAATCGGGACTATCTACAACAGCAAGTAAACTTTGTCAATTAAACAAGCATAAGAGTTACATTTTAGGAAGAAAGAGCATATCAAATTTAACAATGAGAAAGGTAAGAGTTCCCATGTGTCACAGTCCTGTTTAGCCGTCTGCCTTCTTCAGAGCCAATAAACAGTTTGTAGCCAACGTCTGGAGTAACCAACTATGGGCCACATCCAAAGGCCATTGAGTCCAAAGTCCATGGAGATACTGCTACTAAACTTCGATGGAGGTTGAATCAGGCCTTAACTGCTTTTCAGTCAGCTACATGGAAAATCTCCACTTCATGAAAACCACCCACCATCCCGACATTACCAGACGCCTCTGTGGACAGTTTCGGTAGGAAGGTCTTGGGCTGAACCATGCTCATCTTGGGGGGTGGAACCCTCTGAACAGGGGTGAGGCGTGCTGGGGGGGGCCAGTGTGAGGACTTGGGCATTGTTGCTGCAAGTCACACACAGGTCCCTCAGCTAAGCAGGATAAAGCAATGCTCACCCCAGACGCATAGTTTTCTCTCTCTATTCTAAATGAATTAATTTTCTGCTAGTGAAGGGTGTCACACTGAAATCACTAAAGAATGAAGTTCTCTATCCACAGGCCAGCATAGGCAGCAAATTCAGTCTAGCAACACAGAGGTGGAAGTCTCCATATGCCAAGCCCATTATCTCAGCACTGCAAGTCACCCATTTCACCACCAATCCCGTGCACACTCCCCCCCCCTAAAAATAACCCCATAAGTACTTTCTAATACCAGTGACAAAGAGGCATGTACCTAGATAAAACAGAGTTCTCGTAATCTGAAGACTGGACTGAGATTTAAGTGACACTTTTAAAACACTGCTTTTGCTTTCAAGACTTGCCCATTCCATAGGAACCATACTGAAGGTGCAGCTGGGGTGGGACAAGGGAGGAAATAGTGGATTTGCTTTCCCAGTGCACCATGACGTTGCAGGAGGAGGAGTTCAAAATGACCTTCAGTCATAATAGACTGTAAAAAGAACCTTATGCCTCCCTGACATTCCTCATTCCAAGCTTGTTCACAGGTCGCAACAAATTTCTCAATCCGTTACAGCCATTAATATTCTCTGTAAGTACAGCATCATATTTGTCAATCAGCATTATTCCACACTGTGCTCTCAATTTTTCTCACTGTCTTCTGAATTCTTGAACCAAAACCCCCAAACTTCTCACTCACTGTTGCCATCATAACCTGAATGGCACTAAAACCTATCACAGATATTGCACAAGTTCCTAGTAAGCAAGAAACAGGCCTTGTTTGATTAGTAATCTCAGTGCTTCTGTCGAGTAAAAGGCAGGCAAGTCTTATCCACTGGCGAGTGGAAGTACAGGAGGGGAACGCTCGGTGATTACCATAGCCAAGCTGACTTTTAAGCATGGCTATGTCTGCCTTCAGACCAAATAATATGAAAACAAAGCACTGACCCAAGATAAACTGCAAAAATTACACAAGTAGCAAAATATTTGGAAATAGCAGCATCACTTAATAATTGTCCACCATCTTGGCCGGATTATTTTACCCTTTATGGAATTTTCTTAATGGCTTTTATTAAAAAAAAAAAAACAACCACCACCAAACACAGCCTGATTGCTGCTGAAGATTCCAGGTACAAGCAAGCAGAAAAACCCATCTGTGCTGCTGCATGTCTGAGGGACAGCCTAACATTCCACTGATTTCTCTGAAAGACAGCAACAGGGCCGGCCTGGTGGAGGGACCAGCAATGAAAGGGTTAATGCATGGTATTCAAAATTCTTCTCTCAGACCATTAGAAAAGCCCATTTTATGTTCACATTTTGCATCCCGTTCCATTACAGTGAAATCCCTCCCAATAAAAACTGGCTTTCAAAACAAAAACAGAAGTCTCCAAAGGAAGATTCAAATGTTGTCTGCATAGATGAATGAGTCTTCCTTCCTTTTACATCAGCATTAAATGCAACAAAATACCTGAGCCCTTTCCCTTCCACCAGTGATTTGAAAAGTAGACAATTTCCTTTGCAGGGAGCTCTGTGCCTGGCAACCTCTGAATCTCCATTTCTGGCTAGTAGCATAAATGCTGCATTCTAAACTCTTGCATGCAATGACAAGGATTCACACAACAGATAAAAATCCACTACTAGCAAGGCAAAACTTCAAATAAACTAAAAAGGCATTTTGAAAACCAGACAACCACTGAAATCAAAACCTCACAGCACAGAGAAAAAAAATATGGCCTTTGCTTGACCCAAAAATAAAGGACTACAAGAACTGCTCTGCATAGGAGTGAAAATAAATTACCATTGTGAGGATTCTCAGTAATTTAGAATCTCCAGTCAATGCTGAGAATCATTCTGGGACTGCAGGTTTTTCCTCTAACTTCATTCACCAGCTGTGTGAGGAATTAGTTAAAAATGACATCACTGCTGATTCTTTCCCCCACCTATCCCCATTCACATTCCCATTCACTTGCTAAAACAGCTCAAGCTGCTCCTCTCACCCCTGCACTGGCTACTGAACCAGTCCCATCCGCGTTCTGGGTTCTGCAGCTGACCAGTCCAATTTGTGTCAATGCAGGACAGCAGATTCATTTCTTTGAAGTCTTGTACAGTATCCCCAATAGAATCTACTTTAAAGCTACAATATTCTGTCCCCTAAGAAATCATAATAGTTCTAACCTTATTATGCATAATACATTACAGAGACAGCTCCATTTAAAGGTAGATTTCAAGCAGGCAAACAGTCTTCATGTTTGAAGCAATAGTGAGAGAAACAATCTCTTTTGGGTTCTGCCTTTTTCCTCTTCTTTCATAAAGCAGATGGCCCTCTCTGGTGGTTTTCTGTATCCATGTTGCATTAGAACTGCAATCTATCTCCCCCTCCTCCCTCAAATGTGACATCATCAGAACCTGACTCCAACTCTACAAAAAATAATTCTGAATAGGAACTACCTGGGATGAGGTCATCTAGAGGACCAAAGTGATGCTGAAGCCTGTGTAGCTTCTTACAAAAAACTGTCACCTGAATTTATTAACCCTGTATTTGCTGGAGATCAGGCCACAAAACTGCCATTCTGACATCAGGTTTATTTTCATCCCAAGGGGCTCTATAGTTTGTAATTACCTGGGATGGACAGTGCATAGATACATCCATAACATTCCCCGGCATACATAATTCACCTTGTCACTACGTTTACATCCCTTACCTAACTGCTGAAGAGGATGCTGCAGCAAAAGCCCTCAGCCAGCAGACAAGACTGGTGCAAGGAAGCCAGCTTGCTAGCACACAGCATAAACATTGCAAACACTCCTCTGCACTCTGAAGATCTTCAGTCTAAACATTACTAAAAGGGAACCTTCTAAAAATAATTTCACCTCTGACTCATAGCTGCAGCTCCTTGACTACAGCCACAAACTCAGCAGCAAAGCAGCAGTCCAGCCCCAAAGCAGGGCCTGCTGCTCAGCCTGTCTGTTTGTTACTAAGGGCACGGACGTCCCTACTCCCCATACCTTTGTATTTTCTTCTTGGGTAGCGTTGGAGCTTGTACTGGGAGTTGCCCATCCCCGATGTGGCCAGTAGACACCACACAACATCCTTGGTAAGCCCCACTGGTCTAATGGACGACAGCTACTTGGTTCTGCATCCTCTCTCATTCACTCTGAGGCTAACAGCAGCAGAGACTGAAGCAGCAGCAGCAGCAGCTCCAGCACTGGCCGAAAAGAGGAGTCTGTGTACATGTGCATGTGTATTCCAAGGCTGTGTATATACACTATATACATCTGTATATTCTGGACCTCAGTACTGCAGATTACTGACACCGCTATATAGGTCTAGAATATTCCACCAGTAACAAACATAACACACATACTATATATGTATGTGTACAGAGGTTTATTTGCACAGTAGATGCATATAAATGAATCTCTACACGCATACAAATGGTTGTGTTTGTGCAGTGCTTAGCACAATGGGGTCCTGGTCCAGGACTGGGGCTCCTAGGCACTGCTGCACTCTAAAAGGTACCAAGAGCACGCTAACATAATCCTGTTCGAAAGAGGACTACACCAATGTGAACTAGGTACATTTTAGACTGTGCTGGGACTGTCTACATGGGGCAGTTAGAGAGCAATACGTTAGAGCGACCTACAGCCACCACAGCCTATGGCTTGGATGGTGAATCCAGCTCCCCAAATCCCAGTGAAAATCACCACGGTTTCGTCTCCTATCAGACCTTGGAAATCATAACTGCACAGGCGCCACAGGAGCAGTGGAGAAGAACACCCTGGGATAGACTTGCTGCGTTTGGGATTTGTATATAGTTACACACACACAGAGGTAAGTGTGTGTGCGCCTGCACGCACTTGTGTAGTTTGGAGGGGCCATGCTCCAACGCCCTGTATACAAGAGCTGTCAATGCATTTTAAGAACTAGAGCCCTCCCCAAACAGCAACGTTAAAAAAGGTACGTTTCTTCTTAGCAAAGCATATTTAATCCTTTGAAAAAACCTTTGAAGACCCTTTCCTCATTTTATTTTGGTTCCTCTACGTGACATTGACAACAAGAATTTAAACTGAAGTTAGGAGTGTTGAAAAAGTGCCATCTGATCTAATGACTGTCATATGACAAAAGTTACATTCTTCCCTAATTGTGAACCTTCTTTATAGGAAACAAACAAGACCATACTCATAAGAAAAACAGACAAAGGAAAGTCAGGGTTCATGGAGGGGAAAAAAACCCAACATATAGGTAATTAATTGATAAAATACCACACAGAGTTTCAAAATTCCAGCTCAAGGAGTGAAGAAATCCCTCTGAATAGAATGAAACAGAGAGATTTCCCCCCTATTTTCTGCTTTGTTATATTGATGTTAATTGGTATTTTCAACTGGACAATGCAGATCATTTGGCTGAAATATTTGGGGGAATCAGGCTACGTCTACACTACAGACCTTACAGTGGCACAGTTGTACTGCTGCAAGGTACACTTGCAAGACCACTGTAAGGTCTCCTGAGTAGCTGCTCTACACCGGTGGGAGACAGCTCTGCTGCCGGCACAATTAAATCACCCCCAACAAGCAACAGTAGCTATATTGGCGGGAAGCACTCTACTGCCAACATAGCACTGTCCACACCGGCGCTTTTGTGGTGAAACTTATGTCGGTGGGCGGTGTTTTTTCACACTCCTGACCAACAAAGGTGCTGCCAACAAAAGTGCTAGTGTAGACAAAACCTTAGACGAAGATTAGTGCTCAAGAAAATGTGCTAAAGATAGCAGTACTTACAAGTTAAGTATAATGTGGACACTTGGGGCTACACTGGAGTTTCCCAGGTTTCAATGAGGGTAGAAGTTGTTCCATACTGTATAAACTTCCCACACTACTGGCAAATGCACCTAAATCAGGATTTGCAACATCCCTTTTGGCTCAGTGCTAAGCCTCCCATGAGCAAAGCCTGACAAGCGGTGCACTTGGTTTCTAAAGCCCTTTAGGACTAGAACTGGGTTCAGGTCATTGAACTATTTTTATTCTTGGATCAAGACCATCAAAGGTGATCAGCATGGACAATTAACACGAAGAAAACTGTACATATCTCACTGAACCCTACACACAAAAATCCTTCACTGTATTTATGTCCTTGAAATTAGAGACAGAAAAAAATAGTATGTGAAAAAAAATTAGGATTCCCCTCTTTTCAGATCTCTCTGCAATCTTCCCTGGATTCTGCAATTTTCTGAAAACTTAAGTTTCACCGTCCTGCCAATTCAAAGACAGAACTGTCGCAAGGTAAGCCAATGTGTAGTAGCCTGCTGCTTGTTTAAATTGGCCTTGTAAAAAACTGACTTCAGTCAAATAACAGTAGCGGTCCAAAGAGGAACTCATCCTGCCCTACTGTGTTCACCTCAAGGAGGTCTGAATTTCAAAGCTGACTGGATTACTTAAAAGCTAACCATTAAACAGAGCCAACCAATTCAGTTTCTCTCTCTCGCCTCCACTCCACCTTTTTGAAAGAAAAGAAACATTAAAGATTAGAAATTTTAGGACCAGATATTCACAAGATTTTTTCAGTACCAGAAAATACAATTGAGACCAGATTCAGCACGCTGAGCTGCACTGGAGATCTGACCATTAGTCTCGCAACGGCAGCTGTCAGGGGCTGAGCACTTTTGAAAATCTGGCCTTCAATGCACAAAAGCCACTTACTGATAAGTTCAGGTTCCCACAGTAACTGTAACTCACCCAAATTGTACAGGACATTCATCCCAGGCCAAATTCTACTCAGTTACACCCATACAACCTCCGGTGCATTAGGTCCACTTAATTTCCTCCGCCCCTCCTTGCCTCTAAGGAAAGCTCAATCTGTAACCCCCCCCCACTAAAAAGTAGCTTCTAGTCAATTATTTCTTTTAATATCTTTCCTTCCCTCCTCTGGCCCGCCTCTCCCTTAACAGCAGCAGGGATATTCTCTCCCCAACACAACCCTCTAGGGGGTCATATCCCAAGGTTGTTATTCAGTCAGTCGCTGCTTACTGATGTAGGGAGTGATTAAAATGGGACCCCCTATCAGCTCTGCTGATCTGAAGTGGGACAGTGAGATGGGGAAGGGCCATGTATCAAGTGCTCAGAGGTAGATCTAAGGAATCCATCCGGCCTGTTTTCCCCTTTGATCCACTTGGCTGAATGGCACTTCACATGCAGGCTACTCATGCCTCCTATTCCCACGACTGTGTAGCTCATGGAACATCAAAGAGTGCCCCCAACATTCACTGTGTAAACACTCTTTAATTGCAAAATAAATTAGTGCTACTGGGCTGACTCACACTTTATTTATAATTTACTCAGCCACCCCCCCAATGCCTAACAGGAGCTCAGCATCTGATCCCTGGGGAAGGTGGAATTGGTGTAAAAGAAGTGGGGAGGGAAGGGAAGGCGGGGAAGGAAATGAAAAAGGAGCCATGAGTATTGTAATTTCCCATTTCCATGTACATGTTATGCATGCAAGGCACATATTATGCAGCTCATATTTTATTATCTTACTCTGAAAAAGATTTGGGGGTGATGGTGGATAATCAGCTGAACACGAGTTTCCAGTGCAACACTGTGGACAAAAGGGCTAACGCAATCCTTGGATACTTAAACAGGGGTATCTCGAGTAGGAGTAAGGAGGTTATTTTACCTCTGTCCTTAGCACTGGAGCAACCGCTGCTTGAATACTGTGTCCATTTCTGGGCTCCACAATTCAAGAATGTTGATAAATTAGAGAGGGTTATGAGAAGAGCCATGAAAATGATTAAAAGATTAGAAAACATGCCTTATAGTGATAGACTCCAGGAGCATAGGCGGCGACTCTGTGGGTGCTCCGGGGCTGGAGAATCCACGGGGGAAAATTAGTGGGTGCTCTGCACCCACCGGCAGCCAAGCTCCCCACCACGCCCCGCTCCACCTCCGCCTCACCTCCACCTCTGCCTCACCTCCTCCTCTGCTTCCTCCCAGCGCACTGCATCTCCGCTCCTCCCTCCCTCTCAGCACTTGCCGCCGCCAAACAGCTGTAGCAAGCTCTGGGAGGGACGGGGAAGGAAGGGAAACGTGGCACGCTCAGGGGAGGAGGCATAAATTTAGGATAATTACCATTGGAACAATTTACCAAGGGTCATGGTGGATTCTCCATCACTTGCAATTTTTAATTTGAGTTTCCCCCAAAATAATTCCTAGAGAATATCTTTTAGGAATTATTTTGGGGAAATTCAAAGGCCCATGAGATATCTAAGGTCAGACCAGATGATCAAAATGGTCCCTTCCGGCACTGGAATCTATGAATCTATGCAAGTCACCAATGCACAGAACGGAAGTCATCCAGAATGCAGCAGCCACAGTGACAGTTAAACACATTATTCCAATCTTGAAATCTTTACCCGGTTCCTTGTAAAGATCTTCATTGATTTAAACATTCTTTTCGCTTTTAAAGCTCTTAGGAGAATAGCCCAAACATACCTATTGCTTGTTTATTGTTGTATTCCTTCCTCATATTCTAAAGGGATTGGGCTCATCTTTGACTTGCCCTAATTTCAACCTTGACATGTTGGGCACATGGGCACCTCTCACCTCCAATTGTTTTCCCCAAATGTCAGTCAACGATGGAACTGAGAAGCGGGTTAGAGAAATATATGTCTCTCATGCCGCTCAGTTGTTCCTAATCACTGTCTTTTATATTTTGTTTTGTATACAGTGATCCATGTTTTATTGCACATACTGAAACCACAAGGGGAGTTTTGTAAACTCAAGTCACTGTTGTTGAAATAAGCGAAGGAGGGGTAAATCGGGGGGAAGGTTAAAAATAAATATACTGTCATGCAGAGAAATATGGCTAATTGTGGAATGGCAGGGGTGAGCATTCTTGAGCATGGATGAGTGGGAGTATCCAAGTCAGAAGGGCTAAAGAGGAAAGGCGACAGACAAGAAAGGATATTTCAATATAATAATGATATCTCAAGTATTTCCTGTTTGTCCATCCTGGGGTAACCTTTGAGCTACATGCAACAAAGCAATGGCCATTGTATGTGTAAGTAACATAAAACATATCGTAAGCCTGTGTTGAAAAGGAGGAAATAACGTATGGAAATCTAGAAAATCTCCAGTACCAAAGATCCCATTAGTAGCTATGACTGAGATTTTTCCAAGCAGTTTCAAAGAGACTTAGACACATATCTTCCATTAAAGACAGAATCCCCTAGGCAGCTTTGAATATCTCACCTCCTATCTTACCGTGCTAGGATACAGAGAGCTATTTTGGAATACAGAATGTAAACAGATGGTATGCCAAAGAGAAAGAGAACTTATGCATTATTAAAATAAATATGAACTAGGTAGCAATGTAGTACAACAAAGATACATCTTGAGGCGTTTAGGGACAAGTCACAAGAGTGGCTATCACCAAAACTACTTGATGGAAATATATCTTGGTCTCATATGTTTATCTGTAAGCCTTATTCTGTGCATGCATATTAAAGTGACCAGATGTCCCAATTTTATAGGGACAGTCCCAATTTTGGGGTCTTTTTCTTATATAAGCTCCTATTACCCCCCACCCCCGTCCCGATTTTTCACACTTGCTGTCTGGTAACCCTAATGCATATGCAAGGATACACACGTGTCCACAGATACACACTCTCACACATACTATATATGTTTAAAACCTCCTCTCTTTCCTAGCTACCAAACAATACAATGTTTCACAGCTACTCTAATATTGCAGTTGTTGGTTAAAATGCTGTATAAAATGCCTTGTGTTTTTAATCACTTAAAAAAATATTCATCTTTCGAGGCTAAAATGTCACCGAACTATAGCCCTCTCATGTCATCAACCTCATGAAACAGAACTCTTCTGCTAGCTGCAAGTTGGGCTTTTGTTATACTCAATTATATGTTATATATACACTGTAATTTCTGGAATCTGTCTGAATGTCTGAATTAATGAATGAATTCCCAGGGAAAGACACTGCTGTTTCCTTACCAGTTTTGACATGGATGGTGTCACTGAAGAGCACTGTAGCGGTGCAGTAAGGTCTTGGCTTTTTGATTAAGTGATTCCATAGAGCTCTCTTGACCTTGAAAATGTCTTTATGTCTGACTATTTCTATGTCTGCCTATCTCCCTCCTCCAGACTTGCTTCACTTCAGCTAAAAGGAATGAAGTATGCAAATTAATCAAAGGTGGCAAGTGACTGGCTTCATTGTCTTTGATGTTGAACTATACATAGGACAAAAACAGAGGATGGATTCAGTAAAAAAAGGTAAAGAGGACAGAAGAAGATGGCTAAGAGGCCCAAAGCCAGAGTTGGAGTTACAAAGAAGCTACAAGAGCAAGAACTATGTGAGGTAGGCACATGACCAGTACTGAAGAAAAAGAAAAAGAAAAGAAAGAAAGAAAGAATAAGTAACAGGCTACAGCTTCAGTTTGAATGTGAAGAGAGCAAGACAAGAGGAAGAGTAAATAGATTTGGTATAAGAGGAAAGTGGGAGACAGATTAAGTATGTAGAGAGCTATAGGATAGAATACAATAGTCAGTGATTGCACGCACACCTCCGGAACAAGGCACAGGCCAGTTCGGTGATATATATCCATGTGATAAATTTCAGCCACGTAATAAACCAACAGAGCTATATGACCGGCTCGTTTAATTTAATATGCACTCTTGGTCACCTCACCTGGGGCTATGTACTCACTAAGGACTTGATCCTGCCCCACTAGGTCAATGGGAGGATTTTCACTGACTTGAATGGGAACAGGATCAAGCTCTGAACTATCTCCCTCTGGGCTTCTTCTAACATTTCAAATAAGTCACCCACTAGAGAAATCGTTCCTCTTCATCCTCAAATATTATCCACCTGCACAAAAAATTATAGTGGCCCAATGACCATGACGAGCAAATTTAGTCCTGTTCCTGGTGAAAATAAAGAGCTAGAAATGGAAGCTTCATATGGGGACACAGGAATTGCCAAACTGGATTATTAGACCAATGGACCATCTAGTCCAATATCTTGCACTTTTTGTACATTCCTTGTACTGCATTTCTGCAGCTTTTAATGGCCGCGACAGCCACCTTGTAAGGAACCTCACAAGGAGGCAGCTTCCACACCTGCTTTGGAAGATTTTAAAACTTTCTTTCCTGTCCACTGTCAGGTTTGTTTCCAAAACAGATCATTTCTAACATACAGTGCAGTGAAAAAAAACAAGTTTTATTTCTATGTTTATAGGCTTTATACAGAGATAATGATCAAAGTAGTTAAAGCTAATAAAAGAGCGGAGGTAATTATTTTCCTAGTCCCACATTGAAGTTGGCTGTTGTGTGTTATATGGGTAACTGGGATTTGACCAGATACTTAAAGGTACAACACTCTAAATGTCCCTGGTTAGAAAAAAGTAGATCAATATTATTTTAATATTTAATATTTCAAAACTCTGATGTCAAAGAGGAAAGGACTCAACCTGGGAAGAATAAATAGTAGGCTATGGCAACTGTTGCCATAGCAGCATGAGACCTTATAAGGAGGAGATTTGGGAGGGCTGTTGCCTTCAAGAAAATTCGCTCCCTTGTTTTTGGCATAGCCAAGCTGTATCCAGGCTTTCTGTGATTGAGCTGAACTGTTTTCACCTTGGGGAGGAGGGCTCTGCTCTTCTTTTAGGAGTACACCCAAACCGTCCAAGAACCTCCCAAATACATTTGGTGCAGGAGCCTGGAACTGGAAAACCAAACCAAACCACCCCTCTCAACCTCCTGTTCTGCTCTCAAGAAGCCCTCATCATCTTGGTAATCTGAGCAAGAACCCAGGTCTTGGGGAGGGGGTAATCTCTTCCTTTTTCTCTCCAGAGACTACATAAAAGTGGATCCCTCCCATGCTCATCCCATTATGCTCTCAAAGCTAACCCCCTTAACACCACTCTTACCAGGCTAAGCAAGCTGCTACAAAGATCTTTGAGCTGCATAATCAACACGACCCTTTAGAGGGCAGTAGAGTTCAGGTTCTCAGCTCACTGTCCCTGATTTCTGCACATAGGTGAGATCCTGCACCCATGGAATGGTAAAGCTCCCACTGACTTCAGTGGTGCACGATCATGCACCTACAGAGTGCTGAGTAGGGTTATGAGGGTAATTTCTATGCAGCACATATTTTTAAAGGCCCAGTTCCTAATAAGATTTTCTATAGAACACATCTCCATAATATGTAAGCAGTGCCTGGGTAAATTAGCAAAAAGAAAAGGAGTACTTATGGCACCTTAGAGACTAACAAATTTATTTGAGCATAAGCTTTTGTGAGCTACAGCTCACTTCATCAGATGCATTCTTCCTAGTGGAGTTCGTATAGTCTTCTGCTCTCTTCCGTCTTTGATTATAGAATGCTCTGATTGTAGGTTGCTCTGCTTAGGGTATATAATTCATGTTCACACACAGCTTGGAGTATATAATTCCTGTTTTAACACACACACCCCACTCTTTATTAATTTGCTGCCCATTTTGCAGGTTTGGGGAGCCTCCACGGGGGTTCCCAGACCCAAAAGCCACAGCTACAAGTGAAGTTTTATGCTGGATTTAATTATGACACCACAGCTGTGAAAAATGGCTTCTGCAACTTACTTGCTCTCTCGTTCTCTCTTTTTTTCAAACTAGCTGATGGTTTATTTTAGGCCTTACCCATTAAAATATACAATGTACTAATTGCAGTTCTGTTTATGTAATGACCTGTTTATAGTGAAGTTATTCTATTATCTGTAGGACAATTCCACTCTACATTGCTTTAAGGTAAATTTTGTCACTGGTTAAAGATTTTTTTTTTCTTCATGATAGATCACAGAAACCTGTCTGGGATGTCATTTTAAATGAAAAGTTTTAATTTAAAAAAAACAAACAAACCCCATGTCCTTGTCTAGCAAAAGATATATATTTGTAAGAAACAATGGTACTTCAATCATCTGTAGAATTTTGTTTCCTTGTTTTATTCTCGTTTCAGTTCTTTCGAAATTACACTTTGGTGATGCTGTGTATGCTGCTGATATGATTATAGCATCAGATTGCGGCCCAGGCTGTCTGTCCATGCAGGGCTCTAAGGGAGAGCAAGACTTCCCCTGATGCTTAGATGGCCTCCCTAGATTTTGAATCTGGACATGCCGTGCTAAGCATATACTGCAAGCCTGTTACTCCCTGCAGGTGGGCAGAGAAGGGCAAGGCACGGATGGAGCCTCAGCTTCCGTCTTTCCCCCCAAATGTTCAAACCACCTCAGCTGAGCCACCATAGAAGCCATCACTGGAGTAAATACCAGATTACTACCCCCCACTAGATTATTATTTTCCTGAGCTATTCCTGGGTTACAGCTGCATGCTGGCCCATGCTCTGGGTAGATTGTTAAACCATAATCCAGCCCATAGAGTTTTTATAAATATAATGGATTTTTCAAATATATTACGTAGGACTTATATATTTGCTTGGTTCCCATGCTACTGTAACATAATAAAAGTGTTTTAAAATGGGAATTATGCTACTATAAATATATGGGATCATAACATACCCTCCATCGGCATTCACAACTATCTTTAACAGGAAAGGGATTTGGACATGTGGATCAGTTAAGTGCTGTGTGATCCATCAGTATCACTAATGCATCAATCACCAGGATATTTGGGTGCCAATAACAAAGTTAACAATTGCATAAAGAATTCCACGGTTCACCATTCTTTGGTTCAACCCTGCATACGGAGTCACTCTTTTTGGGTTTTGTAACTTTCCTCAATCCATGGGTAAATAAATTGGGATGTGGGTCATTATTTAACTCCATTTATCAAGAGTAAGCTTATGTAGAAAGGTGGGTCTTGTACTGTGTGATTTTTGTATTGTGTTTATTGTGTTTTAATAGAATTTTCCCCCTTCACAAGATTTTTTTTCTTTTTTACTTCATGGGACCTAATGAATCCCTGAACCACAAATATGGATGTTTGATCTTTATTTTTTGTTTCCAGACTGGCAGCAATGTATTTCTGTCTGCGAGACCTGAGCTTTTCACACGGGCAAAGACACTGCTGTTGTAGTACAGCTCAACAGCTTGTGAAGAGTGTAAATGTTTATTTTTAAAATCAGAAGACAAACTGAATTCAAGTACCCTTCTATCCAAAGTAGCATCCATATTATTGTCCTAATATAATTTTTATCTCAAAATCCTGCCAGTCGTCTGGCATAAACTACCATATTCTGACCTGTTAAAACAAGGAACAGCTGTGATAATCTCCTACAATTTATTGTATGCTTTAAAGCACTGCACTGGCCACAAATATAAAATAATAAATAAGGGCATTATCATTCTGTACTGACTGCCCTGGTAGGAATTATTATTATTACTTAGCCAATATTCAATAGTATCCTATGGAAACATATCACACTACTTTGATTTTCAACAATACTCCTCCAAAACTGCCTCCTTCTTTGTTATCAAATTAACCCCTGAAGATGTTTCAGCTGAATTTTGGTGACAAAGTACATCAATTGTCTACCAGCCTGTCTTGTCAGAATGGTGTCTCGAGATGTAATATACAGGGAGCACTATACATTTTCTTTCCTGTTAAGTATTCAGGACTTAACACTCTTACACAGACACAATATGATTCCCAAAATTCATACCATGTATTTACTGATGCTAGGGAAAAAACAGGCTACCTGGATAATGACGTCCAAAAGTAATAACCACAAACAAAGAATCAATATGGCATTATCCCAGAGGGAACCTGGCATGTGTTGCCTCAAGAGAGTCACCCCAATTCTTTTCAGCAAGCAAGGAATTTAAAATGATCATGGGAATCCTGTTTTTCTTTCACTAAGTCCTCCCACATCTTTTCCTCTAGTCAGCCAAGTAGGAGTTGATTATCATTTGCCCTGACTGCATCTGTGCTCAAGTGATGTTATGTCTGAAAGCCAGAAAAATATCAGTCTGCAACAGAAGGGTTAAGTGCATCCACTTGCAGTACAGTAGGTTACTGAAGTGAGCTGTAGCTCACGAAAGCTTATGCTCTAATAAATTTGTTAGTCTCTAAGGTGTCACAAGTCCTCCTTTTCTTTTTACGGATACAGACTAACACGGCTGCTACTCTGAAACCCGTGCTATGGAGAGGAACCTGTAATGCTACAACAGCTACAGCATGTGGTAGTAGAAGTGGACAGTTACCCAGGGTTACAGCACCAGGTGGAGATACATTGAAGAGGAAGAAGTATGTATGTGTGCCTGACTGTCTCTTTCATTCTAGTGTGGCTGGTATGGGGTATTCTACCTTCATATAGTGCAGGCACTTGGAGATGGGAGATGTTGGCTTGTTGCTTTAATAGACACATATTTGTGGTGAGGTGGTTATAAGCAAGAAGCAGGTGCGTATTTCCACAGCATTGTGTGCGGTCTCACAGGACAGCATGAGGAATCCTCCTGTGATCCAAACTCACCACCACGTCAGAGTAACGTAAACCTGCACACTTCAGCTTACTTTCAACACTCGGTCCTATTGTTAAATCTTGTTAACTATTAAACTGAGATATTTGTCTGGTGAAATGATGTACAATGGAAAACCAGCTGAGTGCAGAAAATTAGAAACTGTTTGAAATCTATAGAAAGTTTCCATCCAGCCTGAAGAGAACGGGATGGAAGAAGCACCCAAATGTGTGTGTGTGCACCTGCTCATTCTCAGGCAGGTGTGTGTGTGTGAAAGAGAGATACTGTCTTTTTTTCTTCTACTGCCAAACAGTAGTACAATTGCTATGGAGCCTCAGTATCATTCTGAAGCCTGTAACATGGCCAAACGCACATGTCTGACAGAGCAAAATGATAATCTCCCTTTACTGCTGAGGATGCAGTGGGAGAAGAGTTGCATTTCTGCCTTATTTCAGTCTGTTCTGTGTGAGAGGAAGAAAGAAACCTACATAACGAAAGGGGAGAGAGAAATGCATAGAAATAAAGCCATGTGCTACAGACAACAGACACAATCAACACAGAAGTCACACGCTCAGGGAAACAAGACTAGAATCTTGAGTCTTCAAGGGCTCAAAACAGGCCTCTAGAAAGGATAATGTGAGCTGGAGCCCCTCAATATAAAAGAGAAGTGGTTGGTGGTATAGCCGTATTCATATGAGGCCCCACTTCACCCCCCAGTCTGAAGAAGTCCAGGTATCAAATTTCATCCTCATCAAAGTCAATGACAAAACTCCCAATGACTTCAGTAGGGCAGGATATCACCCCAGATTTGGGGATTTTCAAGGCATGCCCTATGAATGACTTCTCTATTCACTCACGCTTCTAAGGATGTTGAGTCTTGATGGGGGCTAATTATTGTGGAGAAGAGGGTTTTGTTGGGGTGTGCTGCTGTTACAGCTGCTGGATTAATTTGTTATTTAACTAATTGTTTTTTAAATTTATTGTGAGATGCTTAGAATGGAAGATAGGGGCCTTTTCTGGTATATTAGAAATTTAGGTAAATATATGTACCTGACAGTAATATCAGGTCTCATCCTCTTTGTGGATCAGCCTCTAGAGGAGAAAAAACATACACACAAAGCAAGTACATGACATCATGTAGGGAAAGATCAAAGGGTAGCCATCCACCCAAAATTGCACAGGGCAGTTCTGAATTGTGTGGCTCTACCATGTAACTAAGTGTTGGCAATACACCTAACAAATCCCAACACCAAAGTACAGTTTAGTTCACATAGAAGGAAAAACGTCTTACATGCAGCACGACAGTTAGGTGTTGTGATGTGTAACATTTTTGTCCCATAGGACTGAGTCCCAAAGGTGGTAACCCCAGGTGAGAGACAGAAGGATACACACCAAACAAAAGGAACCAATGAAAAGGGAGACTTGTACAAATACATACAAAGGAAAGAGAGAAAAAGATGCCCATAAACTAATAGGGGCAGGAGAGGAAGGAAAAACAGAAGGGTGGTCATCAGAGAACTGACAAACAGAGAAATAAAACCCTTTCCTTTCTACCATTCTGGGACATAAGTACCTTCTGCCTGATTTGAAACCGAAACCCTGCCTGACAGGTCATATTCTCCTCTGTCCATTAAATTTGTTCGCCACAGTTTAATGTTGAAGGCATTCCCAACAATTTATTCAAATTCCTTATTTGTCATAGAAGTCTGCTACATTCCTATTTGATAGGAAAACAGCTCTTCTGTGTTAAACTTTGGAACCCTGGCTATAGCTTTTTCATAATACTTTAATTTTTAGTAAAAACCTCTCTCTTACAGCCACACATTGTGATGCTAGTTACACAGATAGTACTAGCATATACATTGCTAAGGCTTTTTAATTTGGTATTTACAACAGTGATTCAATTTAGTTAGATTTTCTTCCTTTACAAATGAGCAGTGCCACATAGAATCTAACAGCTGCCTGTATCTGCTTTCCCTAGCATGGCTTTGAAACAGAAAAATGAAATAAGCTAAATCCAAATAATAATAAAAGTTACCTTCCAAACATGCCAAGACTGTGATGTTGCACTTGAATCTGCAAGAACAGACTTCCTGCCCTCATGTGGGGCCTCAATGACTTCAGTGGGGCTCCACTACACAGATCCAATTGTAGGATTAGGGCCTGAATAGACTTCACACCCCAAAAACATTGGCCTTATCTAATCATGGTTCTTATATGGCACCCATTGCTACAGTACCCGAGATTAAAAACAGTGTATGCAATGAATGGAAATTAAAACAGGTAAAATAGTCTCTCCTGACCAGCATTTAAAAATTGCTTCCATTTGTGCTTTGAAATATGCTTTCCACCAAAGCTCCCTGTTCTGACAATCACTGTGCATTGTGCAGTAGATTGGTCACAGATTTCTTTGTTCTACACCCAGATAAAATTGGAGGTGACACTTTACTTCCATCTCGGGCCAGACATCAAGCAGCGGCAGGTCCCGACTTACAGTTTATTTAAAACCATAGCTGGCTCTTTAGGGATCAAAGGGAATGGGGTGAGGAAGGGGGGTGCTACTTAGGGGAAGACTGGGAACAAAATTGCCCAATTTAGTTTTACTCCTGCTTGACTGCTTAATGTTGGGTTCTTAAATTGCTGAAATGTAACAAGGCACGGAAATTAAGGAAAACATAAGACACTGAATGGTGGCCTACACAGCCATTTTACCTTAGAAAAAATAGTATTGGAGTGTTATACAATCACGATCCAAAACACAACAGACAGATTTTCAGCTGGTGTAAATCAGTTTAGTTCCACTGAACTCCACTTTACTGCTTGAGGCTCCTTTGAAAATCCCAGGCTAAAAGTTTATAAAGTGCTAGACAATCTGTGGATGAAAATCATTGTGGAAGTACAAAGTATGCAGTCAGCATCAGAGCTTTGGTATGTTTGGAAAGGGAAGATCATTTTTATCATTATTTGGCTTCTGTTTCAAAGCCACACTAGGTAAAACAGAAATGGGACTGCGTGTATAGACTGGAAAATAATCACTGAACACTCTTGTAACACGCGAAGGCAAGCTCTTTTGAAAAGACGGCCCTATGTGTTTCTTCTGATTGGTAAACCTGTATTAAAATAGGTTGGAAATGGTTTCTTTCTTGCAGTGGACGCACAAGCTGCCAATGTCACACATGGATTTACTCCCCCTTATTCACTATCTAGCTGGCCAGCACTTCATACAAAAAATTGTTTTCAAGAACAGCTCAGAACCCCATTTGTGCTGAAAAGTGCTTCTTATCTTGGAAACTTTCAAAGTACTGGGCTAAGCAAAATTTGATAAAGGGGCCTAATCAGAGTTGTGAACATACACAGTAATAACAGAATGGATGATGACAATGAGTAAAGCAACAGAGACTTACTATGCTTCAGCAGGAATCTGAGTGGTTTTATTTTTTGTATAACTGTTTCAGCAGGTTGTTTAATATAAAACCCCAGAATAAACAATATTACAAGCTATTGATGTTATGCTTATAAATTCAGTATTCTTCTCTTTCTTTCTCTCTCTCTGTCATAGGCACACAATCAGAATACAGTGTACTATGTACAAAATACTGCCTATCAAATGGATTTACATGTAAGCATTTGTGTAGTCCATTTTTAATACTGTCTTTTGTTTCGCTGCTCCTAAGCCTTATTTTGTCTGCTGGTCCTTTTTGTCCTATTGCCTGTCAGGACCTTCTCTCTCCTGTTGCTTAGACTGACCTCCTATTCTGTTATTCAAAACCCACCTCTCCCTGTCCTCTTTTCTCTGTCCTTTAAGAACTTTTTCTCCTCTTTCATCATCTGTCCCTACCAACTTGTTAAATATTTTGATTCATTCAAATGAAACATAAAACCAAGGTCCCAACTGCTTGTCAATATTGAAAAATCCGTGGCACTTTCTCTAAGATTAACAGTTATCCCAGTGCCTTGCCTCCCTCAGTTCCCATTTAATTTCAATTGAATATAACTTCCTTTCCCCCAGCTCTCCTAGGGTTGCTAACTTTCTGATTGCAGAAAACCAAACACCCTTGCCCCGCCCCCTTCCCTGAGGCCCTGCCTTTGCCCGCCCCCGCTCACTCCATCCCCCCTCCCTCCATCACTTACTCTCCCCCACCCTCGCTCACTCGCTCCTTTTTACTGGGCTGGGGCAGGGATTGGGGTTTGGGAGGAGATGAGGAATCCAACTTGGGGTGTGAGCTCTGGGGTGGAGCCGAGATGAGGGGTTTGCGGTGCAGGTGGGGGCTCTGGAATGGGGCCGAGGGGTTTGGAGTATGGGAGTGGGCTCAGGGCTGTGGCAGAGGGTTGGAGTATGGGAGGCAGTTCGGGGTGGGGGCTCCGGGAGGTGCTTATCTCAAGTGGCTCCTGGAAGCGACTGGTATGTCCCTCAGCTCCTAGGCACAGGGGTGGTCAGGCCCAGGGGGCTCTGCATGCTGTCCCCGTCCACAGGTGCCACCCCCCTCAGCTCCCATTGGTCGTGCTTCCTGACTAATGGGAGTTGCGGAGCTGGCGCTCAGGGCAGAGGCAGTGCCCGGAGCGCCACTTGGCAGCACCCGTGCCTAGCAGCTGGAGGGACATACTGGCCGCTTCCAGGATCTGCGTGGAGCCGGGTGCTGCAGCCAACTGGACTTTTAGCAGCCCGGTCAGCACATGTCCCTTTTTGACCAGGTGTTCTGGTCGAAAACCGGATGTCTGGCAACCCTACCTTCTGCTAACATTTTGGGTACTGCTGCTATGTGCTATTGTCTTCTGCCCCTGAGATGCCTGCACACTTTCCTAAATAAGGGCCTAATTCTGTGAGGTGCCGTGTACCCTCAATTCCCAGTGACTTTAGCTAGAGTTAAGGACACTCAGTACCTCATGCTGGACTCTAATACACCAATACCTAAAACTTGGAATTGGCAGTAACAAGACAACGTCAACTTTTTATTTCCCTTCTTCTCCGTGCCCAGTTCCCTGCTTTTCTCAACTCTCTGAACAGTCCAGTAGACCTTCAAACTGCAGGCCCTGACATTTGACCTTCCCTACACTCACCCATTACACCAAAAATTCAGCACATTAATCTTTTCCTCCTGAAAGGCATAGTGTTACCAGGGCTGCTTGATAACCGTAGCATACAGAGCATTCTGGATATTCCTTTGGACTCTCTCACTAACGCCTTCACTTGACCTTTCTGCTAGGAGCCAGCCTCCATTTCCTGCAGTCCTGGGTGCTGTACATTTTATTTCTGTTTGGGGATTTTTCTCCTTCTTTTTCTGTCTCACTTGACTTCCATTCCACAGGCTCACACAGACATTTCCTTAAACAGCAGAATAACCGGAGGCTTGCGGCCATGCAGTAAGGGGGTAAGATGTAAGAGAGGACTGTTAAAACTGCATGTACATTTGACTCCAAAAGCAAGTACAGAAGACATAACAATGCTGAAGGTTGAAGGGAAAACACCAAAGGTATAATAAGGTACCACGTCAATATCTGTATCTTTCAAAGATGATTTGAAATGATTTAGCCCCCTTGCCAATGATAAGGACATCACATTTTGTCCTTTATAGCAGTGTCCTTTAAAGGCCCTTGTCTAGTTAAGTTACTCCAAAATAGGTCACTGAATTTTAAAAAAAGCAAAACAAACCCAACTAGACGTAATACACAGAAAGGTTATGCCAGTAAAATGGATCATTTTGGAGAGGAACGATGTTCTTGTGATTAAGACACTGGACAGCAACTTAGGAGATCTGAGTTCAGTTCCCAGCTCTGGCACAGACTTCCTGTGTAACCCTGGGTCGCCCGGTGTCTTAGTTCCCCAACTGTCAAATGCATTCGTTCATTTCCCCTCCCTTAGTATTATCTGCTGAGGGACAAATTCCTTGGGTGTAGGAACCGTCTCTTACCATACGTACGCTCAGCACCTAGCACAATGGGGCTCCTATCTCAGTTGCAGGCCCCAAACACTGTTATAATAATCACTTTTCCGATTACTGTTTAGAGGCTGAACCTGCGCCAGCAGTTCAGGAGCTGGCAGGCTCTAATTTATGTATTTAATTGCATCTATAATTTTCTTTTTAACCTCAAAACTATGAACTCTGCATTGGTTATGCTGTTCTGGACAGGGCCGGCTCTACCGTTTTTGCCACCCCAAGCAGGACATCTGAAGACAGAAGCTGCCGCCGAATTACCGCCTTGACAGCCTGCAGACTAAAGTTGCCGCTGAATTGCCGCCGCGGCAGCCTGAGGAAAGAGGCTGCTACCAAAAGACGAGACACCGCTCTGATGGCACATGGACTGCCGCGGCCCCAAGCACCTGCTTGGAATGCTGGTGCCTGGAGCCGGCCCTGGTTCTGGAGAACCCTCTCTCAGTATGACACTACAGTTCATTTGTCACAGCAGTCCATATTATGACACATCAGACTGCACCATGACTGCCACTTTTTGTACCACAGACCATAAAAACCCCCACATAATGCTGCTTCATTGTGATATTTGAATGTCATTGTATCAGCTATGATGTTGCAGCCGCACAGCATAATGCAATGTCCATATGTACTGATATGTCTTTATATGAAAATGGAGAGTCAGTGCATTGTGAGGCCTGAAATAAACATGGGGACTGTTTAACTGTCTTGCAGAGGATGCCTCCAGGTTGCTGAACATACCTTTAAAGATTAGACTGACCCATGATGTTGGGGGTGGGTGCTGACTAATGATTGCACATTCTTTATTATTGTCGTCCACTTGCTACTGTGGTGATGATATCTATAGAGGAATGGATTGACTTTATACTTGCACTGGGTTTTTTTTTTTCCCTTAACAGTGTTGGCCCTGTCTTAGAGCTGTGTAAAGAGCTGACATTTCAGTTCACTGGCCAAACCAAACCAAACCAAACACCAGGGGAAAAAAATGGTTTCAGATCAAATAAAATGTTTTGTTCAACCCAAAATAAAATGTTTCATTTAGTCTGAGTTTTTTAACCGTTTCTTAAAAAATAAAATAGAAGTAAAAGTAAAAAAAAAAATCACCATTTTAAACTGAAAAATCAAAATGTTTCGTGTCAAAAATGTCAAAATGATGTTTCAGTTATTTTTCCTGAATTGTTTGGTTTGGTGTTGTTCCGACCGAAACAACACAGCTAACCTGTAAAATGTTTCAGTCAACCCGAAACTGCATTTTTTTGGTGAAAAAAGTTTCAGCCAAAAAATTTCATCCAGTTCTACCCTGGTGTTATTGGATACCTGCTCCATTGTTTAGAGTTCACCTTTGCATCTGCTATTGTCAAATAATTGCAGTTTTGCTGTGATGCACCCTATAATGTAAAACCCACTCCCCCACCCTTAAATCTGTCTCATTGCATCCCTCCCACCTTTAGCGAACATCTTTAAAACTATTTCTCCCCAAACAGTGGTTTTTAGAACTGTTTGCCCTAGATTTATTGGGCCAGATCCTCAGCTGACATAAATCAACATAGCTCCATTGAAACCATTATTCCATTGACAAACCGCTTCTGGGTTTCAGACTTTAATGCAAGATCACTTTACCCTCCCCAAGCTACTGTTTACATCTGGACCCTAATCTTCCACTCCAGGCTCTCTCTCTCCACTTTTTTAAACTGGATCCCGATTTGTTATTGGATTTTAAAGGATAATAATTGATCATATCTTTATTGTGTTGTATTGTTTTTGTACGGTACAGACACTGAATGCTTTGACAGGGGTGCTACATATAATAATTAATAGTAAAAATTTCTCTAAGAAAACTGTGACAGAAAACAAGCACTTGTAATCGTTTTCATCCCTTGTTCAACCTTCACCTAGATGGCAGTGGATCAGGCTCCGAATGCAGTAAAGCACTGCATTAGTGACATGACAAGTGAGTGACCTATCAACAAAGCACATACATGTGAGCAGTAAGTAACAACAGAACTATTTACACTCAACATAAGCCATCCTCCTGCCACTATTCACTGTTTTTACCTCACCTTTCCATCTTCAATGCCTTTTCATAGTCCACAGCAGCACTGACAGATCGATTTCATGCTATGATATTTTGATCAACATGGCTTGTCATATTAGCAACTGGCACATCTCCCTCAACCCCTTCCAAATAATAGGAAAAGAGCTTCTGGGGGAAGTCAATGGTCTGTTTTAATTAGTCCAGTTCAGTTACTCCTTCCCATGTGGCAGAGCCGTGGACGACAGGACATGACAGCTAATGTGAAATCAGGGGTTTTGTCACGATGTGGGGTTACATTAAAATGTGCTCCCATGCAGTTGGGAACATGAACTCAAGAAAATAAAACCCTTCCCTACATTCAGTTCCTTTAACTATTAACTGCTTTCCTGGGCAGGAGGGCAAATCCCACTAGTACATATATATAGTAGCATTAATTGGTAACACTACAAAGGACTCACTACGGTATGAGTCCAGGACTCTTATTTTTTTAATATGTTATTTATAGCCCATTCAGCCATGGGCTCGACATTAGACTGCACATGCTCCAAGCTTGCTCTGGAGTACATTTTTATTTCAAAATGAATGGCCCAGTTCTAAATTACCAGTGAGCCTTTCAAAGAGTAAAAAAACGTTTGCGGTTATGGTTAACGGCCAGAGGCCATCCATGGTAAGTATAAAACACAGACAGGGTGTTGATTGTAAGAGTAATTTACAGTGCACTGAAAAACTAAATCACAATTTCCTCTTGACGAGTTGTGGATGCAATCAAGTAAGAAAGGAAGTGGAGCATTTCCATGAGGGCCTCTTTTCTTCCAATTTGCGAGACATTAGTTTCCTTCCTCTTATCAGTGTTTGACATTTGGAACTCATATACCACTGAAAAATTGCTTCTGTGTTTCAGATTTAAAACAAGGTCAATGGTGTTCAAAAGTAAATCTAGGTTTTTTTAAGCTGAAAGCATGTGGCACATCTGATTTAGAGGGAATCCAGCAAATAATCATGAAGAAAAGTCATCAACTAAAAAATCTAATCTGGGTATTATTCATAAACTAAGCAAGGTCCTCTAGGTGTCACTCTATAAAGTAAAGCAAAGAGAAGAAAAGTTTTCTCCAAAGTGTTCACTCAGTAGGCCAGCTCTTCAGCTTGTGTCATTGATTCAAGGAATACAAGACAATTGCGGAGAAGCTAAATGAATGCTCGGCATCAGTCTTCACTGCAGAAGATGTAAAGGAGATTCCCACATCTGAGCCATTCTTTTTAGGTGACAAATCTGAGAAACCGTCCCAGGTGGTGGTGTCAATAGAGGAGGTTTTAGAACAAATTGAAAATGTAAACAGTAATAAGTCACCAGGACCAGATGGCATTCATGGTGTGGAGTTCTGAAGGGACTCAAATATGAAATTGCAGAACTACTAACTGTGGTATGTAACCTATCGCTTAAATCACCAATTGTACCAGACAATTGGTGGATAGCTAATATGACACTGATTCTTTTAAAAGGCTCCAAAGCGATTCGATCAAATACAGGCTGTTAAGCCTAACTTCAGTACCAGGCAAGTTGGTTGAAACTATAGTTAAAAAGACCCCCAAATTATCCGACACACGTTTTGGGCCCTGCAGAGGCCTCTGTAGGGATGCCATTACATCAAGTTTGATACAAAGTTGTGGCTCTACAGAACCACAGTTATACCAATTCTATTGTACAGAAGTGAAATGTGGGTCCTGAGGAAGACTAAAGAACATTGCATTGACTTTTTTTATTCTCATCTTTGTCAGACAAGATCAGAAATGAGGATATTCAAAGCCAAACCTAGTATCCATCCCCATCAGCACTGGTTTGGTTTCAGCAACTTTCTCGATATGGTCTTACTATTAGAATAGAAGATCAACGAATTCCGAAGCGTGTGCATCAATGAATGCCACTAGATGGCTGGTGATCACGTGGATGTCAAGAGTTTTGGTGGCACAAAATTGCCAATGATGGACATCAACTGACTAGACAACCAGACCACCTTAAACACCTTGCCAGAAATTGATCACGTGGCACTCAATTTGCAAGGAAGACATGTCCCTTTGGGATTTGCCAGGGTGATCTCAGGTTGGGAACCCCTCTAAGGACGGGTTCACATAAAGTAGGAAACATCTCTACATTTTTTGTTTGTTTTTAAAACTGAACCAAAATCATTTGAGGTCCTGATATTGGATACTTTTGCATTTCATAGTTCTGATCAGAACCCAAAGTGGCAAAATACCATGAAACTGACAGTTGTCACAAATTTGCTACCCAGAATCTGAAGTACCAGAAATTTCATGAGAATGGGCGTTCTTGGGAATTTCCATTTCCTGTTATGTAGAATCAAGAGGCTCATGCCCTGTAGTTGGGCTACACTTTACATAAGAATCCAAACCAAGGCCCAAGTACAACAGTTTCCCCCATTACTACTCGAGGTCAGACGAGCTGATCATGATGGGCCCTGGTGGCCTTAAAATCTATGAATGAATCTAGTAAATGCATTACTCTTAACTTCCTCTTGTGAACTGGTGTGATTGTTTTTAAATTTGAATCAAACCCAGATTTCAGTGCCCTAAGCCTCAGTGTGTAAGCTTCTTGGAGAATGAAAACATTTCAGACCTGAAGCTTGAGCAATGGTTACCACTACTTACATACTGCAGTCCCAGACACACTACAGACCCCAGGATCCCTAACCAGCTGCAACTATGTGACCACTAACTGCTTGCCATGAAGATCACAAAGGGCCAAGATTGTGACCCAGGCTGCATGTTCCCTTACTTCCCTGCACAACCATGGTTAGCTGCACAGTAGTGAAGCAGCCTGCACAGAAGCCATTACATCCTCTCCATCCTGTGCACATGGCCAGGAATAGACAGAGCCTTTGGCTCATTGAGTCACACTCTGCTTCCTAGTCTACTCAGGGTGCTGCCCCATACACACAGTTCAATTGAACCCCAAAGAATCTCAGCATTTCTTACTGAATTGCCACAAACAAAATACTGTAAAAACCAAGTATCTTGGCAGGGCGTTAAACACTAGATGACCCTTGGGGTCCCTTCTAACCCTACGATTCTAGCAAAGAAACAAAAACACAACAACAACAAGAACCAACAACCTTAGAGCTGGGCCAGAATCTTGATTCTAAGCACCCTCAATTGGGGAGAAGCAAAATCCCAACCCAAATCTTGCCACTAGGATCTATCTCAATAAAGGGTCCAAAGCTAAGCACTCTCACTTTTGGGATGAAATGGTATTCTAACTTCAGATCTAAATTTTGTAGCCCATCTGCTTACGGAGGTAATTATTCATTTTTATGAAGGAGAGTACTGAAATCAGTGACAGGGACTGTTAATCAGTTGCTGGCCTGCTTTAAATACTGGTTTAACCATCAACAATGCTGCTGTTTAATATTTAAACAAAATGTTTAGTGCTTACTGGATAAAGTGCATTTGCTAATTGCTTAAACAGAACAGAAACAGGTACAGCTTTGCAGTTTGGGCTTCCGCACACCACAGAATCAGCATCACAAATGCTGCCACTTGTCAGTAAGTTGGAGGTTATTATTCAGGTGGATCAGATACATCAATTCTAACAATAAAACAATTGCATTTTAATAGCTTTTCATTTGCAGTTGACTGCTAGCAGCTCCAAGAGGTCTTGGACCTATGCTTTCAGTGCTATGGCTTGTAGAAGACAAAATACCCAGCCTACACCAAGGTTCAGACAAGACAAAAGACCCCTCCCACATTATGATAGATCATTACCCAACACATACGTGGAGTGGCCCCGATCTTCTTTTAAGTAAAAGTATATTTGGAAAACCATTTTATTCTGTAATACATTGCAGTCAATGGGGCTTGCCACATACTTAGAGTGAAGCATGTGTTGCAGGGCTTTGGTGGACCAGGGTCAGAGTGCTGTGTACCTTGCAGCATTGTGTCCCATGCTAATGACAAGGGCCTGATCCAAGTCCCAGTGAAGCAACTGGAAAGGTTTTCAGTGAAATAATGAGTTGGATAAGGCCCTAAGAAAGAGAGTGGGGTTAAGATACACATGGGACTAAAACTGTGATCTCAGAATAAAGAAAGGTGGGGGCCATAGGATCCTGTCTGGAATGGCCCTTTGATTTGCACTTCTCATGGTAAGAGTTCTCTTGGGCCCCCCAAGCAATGTTCGAGTCAAGATTTGGCCCTTGGCGCTCGCCTCCCTAGACTGTAAGTTCTTTGGTAGAGGGAATGTGCCATCTCACATGTTTGGAAGTGCAATGGACATTGTGGGCCCTACTGTAATACAAATAAATAAAATTAAGACACAACCATGCGGTGGGGGTAGTAGAGAGCGGCACCATCCCAGGCGGACTGCCGAGGGGATTTTACACCTGGAAGACTGAATTCCTTCTTGAGCCAACAATAGCAGAAAGAGCACACCTGCTGCTACACCTCCAGAGGTTGCTGTGTACTCTGCGCTGCACATGCAGCTAGCTCCAGTGGCCAATGTGTATGGAGCAGGGAGGCCATTCAGCACCTTAGGGAGTACAGGGGCTGCAGCTGTGCCCTGCTGCTGAACGGGGGTGTAAGTGATAGAAGGCTTCTTGCATCCTCCTTCCCCTCCTTGCACAATGGAGCAATAGGGTGCGATCTGGTCCTTTCTTCTTATTAACAATGTCCGGCCACTGGATCCAGTGGTATCATAACTGAGTCAATAGTATTTCTACTGAACTGGTACAACACCAACTTCTTATCCCTATTGACATCCACTAAGAATCAGAGTAGCCTGGCAATAGCAGAACTATGCTAATACAACTAGTGTACTTGTATTTTTGATGGACCACATAACAGAAAAGCAATGAAATTCAGAGCTTGGTGTTTACCCTTGATTAAGTATTGCAAGAGGTCTCACCAGAGCATGAGATGGTGAGTAACATATTTGCTTCATTACCTAGTCATAATGTCAAGAGGTCAGGCTGGAGCAGTAGCTAAACCCGTAAATTCTGAATTTCCTTGCAGAGGCTGGTTTGGGCCAGACAGAGGGATATTGCAGTATTAGTTTTGTCTGCTAATTTCATAGGTACAGATTCGGATACCCTTACTTACATTGAATAGTACTGTACTCTGGGTAGTCCCACTGATTTCACCACTGAGGTGACTTCAGTGGGACTACTTGAGGAATAAGGGCTTGTCCACACATAAAGCTTAATTGATTTCATAGAATCATAGAATATCAGGGTTGGAAGGGACCTCAGGAGTCATCTAGCCCAATCCCCTGCTCAAAGCAGCACCAATCCCCAACTAAATCATCCCAGCCATTTGATTGTGTGTGCATGTCTACTTCACTTTGACAGTGTTTCCCTTTCAGTTTAGCTTAAACTGATTCCTAAATAAATTAAGCTAAATCAAAATAAGACTTGCTTGATCAGAAATAAGCATATCCGCAGAGTTTGCATCAGTTTAATTAAATCGGTTTAAAATTGCACCTTTAGTTTAACTAGTGACAATTTCTCATATAGGCAAGGTCTCAGAATTGTTTTAAGCTAAACCAAAATAAGTCACTCTTAAACCAAAATAAAAGTGTCCTCACAGAGCTTTGTAATAGTTCTAAGTAAATTGTTTTAAAACTGATTTAAGTTAAACTGGTTTATCTTTCTTGTGAAGACAAGGTCTAAGGGTGGTAGAATCTGGCTCCCTCTTTTATATATATATAGTGTATGAAATATACTAATGCTGTTTTCACTTCTAGAAACAGCAACTAGGCATATAAACTGTTCTCACAAGATAAATCCGTTAACAACAACATCTGGAACAAAACACATTGCTTATTTGAGGCAGAAAACCAAGTAAAAATAAGTCTGCAGAGATATTTATAGAAACTTTTTTTTTAAACTATCAGGGGACTGGTTTACCTGGCTCAGAAGCTCTGAAAATATGTGGAAAATGTTGATAAACAACTCTCCTCATAAAAAGAAAAGGAGTTCTTGTGGCACCTTAGAGACTAACAAATTTATTTGAGCATAAGCTTTCGTGAGCTACAGCTCACTTCATCGGATGCATGCAGTGGAAAATACAGTGGGGAGATTTTATATACACAGAGAACATGAAACAATGGGTGTTACCATACACACTGTAATGAGAGTGATCAGGTAAGGTGAGCTATTACCAGCAGGAGAGAAAAAAAAACTTTTTGTAGTGATAATCAAGGTGGGCCATTTCCAGCAGTTGACAAGAACGTGTGAGAAACAGTGGGGGGGAGGGGGGGAATAAACATGGGGAAATAGTTTTACTTTGTGTAATGACACATCCACTCCCAGTCTTTATTCAAGCCTAATTTAATGGTGTCCAGTTTGCAAATTAATTCCAATTCAGCAGTCTCTCATTGGAGTCTGTTTCTGAAGTTTTTTTGTTGAAGAATTGAACTTTTAAGTTTATAATCGAGTGACCAGAGAGATTGAAGTGTTCTCCGACTGGTTTTTGAATGTTATAATTCCTGACGTCTGATTTGTGTCCATTTATTCTTTTATGTAGAGACTGTCCGGTTTGGCCAATGTACATGGCAGAGGGGCATTGCTGGCACATGATGGCATATATCACAGTGGTAGATGTGCAGGTGAACGAGCCTCTGACAGTGTGGCTGATGTGAATAGGCCCTATGATGGTGTCCCCGAACAGATATTTAGACACAGTTGGCAACGGCCTTTCTTGCAAGGATAGGTTCCTGGGTTAGTGTTTTTGTTGTGTGGTATGTAGTTGCTGGTGAGTATTTGCTTCAGGTTGGGGGGCTGTCTGTAAGCAAGGACTGGCCTGTCTCCCAAGATCTGTGAGAGTGATGGGTCGTCCTTCAGGATAGGTTATAGATCCTTGATGATGCGTTGGAGAGGTTTTAGTTGGGGGCTGAAGGTGATGGCTAATGGCGTTCTGTTATTTTCTTTGTTGGGCCTGTCCTGTAGTAGGTGACTTCTGGGTACTCTTCTGGCTCTGTCAATCTGTTTCTTCACTTCAGCAGGTGGGTTTGTAGTTGTAAGAACGCTTGATAGAGATCTTGTAGGTGTTTGTCTCTGTCTGAGGGGTTGGAGCAAATGCGGTTGTATCGTAGAGCTTGGCTGTAGACAATGGATCGTGTGGTGTGGTCTGGGTGAAAGCTGGAGGCATGTAGGTAAGTATAGCGGTCAGTAGGTTTCCGGTATAGGGTGGTGTTTATGTGACCATAGCTTATTAGCACTGTAGTGTCCAGGAAGTGGATCTCTTGTGTGGACTGGTCCAGGCTGAGGTTGACGGTGGGATGGAAATTGTTGAAATCATGGTGGAATTCCTCAAGGGCTTCTTTTCCACGGGTCCAGATGATGAAGAAGTCATCAATGTAGCGCAAGTAGAGTAGGGGCATTAGGGGACGAGAGCTGAGGAAGCGTTGTTCTAAGTCAGCCAAAAAATGTTGGTATGCTGTGGGGCCATGCGGGTACCCATAGCAGTGCCGCTGACTTGAAGGTATACATTGTCCCCAAATGTGAAATAGTTATGGGTGAGGACAAATTCACAAAGTTCAGCCACCAGGTTTGCCGTGACATTATCGGGGATACTGTTCCTGACAGCTTGTAGTCCATCTTTGTGTGGAATGTTGGTGTAGAGGGCTTCTACATCCATAGTGGCTAGGATGGTGTTCTCAGGAAGATCACCGACGGATTGTAGTTTCCTCAGGAAGTCAGTGGTGTCTTGAAGATAGCTATGAGTGCTGGTAGCGTAGGGCCTGAGGAGGGAGTCTACATAGCCAGACAATCCTGCTGTCAGGGTGCCAATGCCTGAAATGATGGGGCAACCAGGATTTCCAGGTTTATGGATCTTGGGTAGCAGATAGAATACCCCTGCTTGCGGTTCTAGGGGTGTGTCTGTGCGGATTTGTTCTTGTGCTTTTTCAGGGAGTTTCTTGAGCAGATGGTGTAGTTTCTTTTGGTAACCCTCAGTGGGATTAGAGGGTAATGGCTTGCAGAATGTGGTGTTGGAGAGCTGCCTAGCAGCCTCTTGTTCATATTCCGACCTATTCATGATGACGACAGCACCTCCTTTGTCAGCTTTTTTGATTATGATGTGAGAGTTGTTTCTGAGGCTGTGGATGGCATTGTGTTCTGTTCTCAGGTTATGGGGCAAGTGATGCTGCTTTTCCACAATTTCAGCCTGTGCACATCGGCGGAAGCACTCTATGTAGAAGTCCAGTCTGTTGTTTCGACCTTCAGGAGGAGTCCACCCAGAATCCTCATGTATATTATGCCTGGAAGATTATTCTTGACAGGCTTTCATCTGTGTTAGCGAAGTATCATTTTCATAAAACAGTCCTGGGGCAGTTCTGGAGGGACTGCAGTGAGATAGCTTGCGGTGCTTCTTCCACTGATTGGTGTCACTCTGTAGTAACAGTCACTGCTCAGTGTCATGCTAGAGGAGGAGCTAGAGTGTGGGGGAGTTGTGTTGAATGTGTCAGAAGACACACGTAGGACAGTATAAGGAGAGGGAATTAAGACAGTAACACTTGGATGCTTGGCATGTCAATCTGCACTTACCGCTTTCACTTGCAGTAGTTTAAGGTTGTCAACCTCTGCCACTGTGTTAAGTGATATGTTATTGACCCTGCCTCTAATCCTTTTAGCACCTGCATACTAGTAACAGTCTCTCCCTCCTTCTCTCTCTCACACCCCCCCTTCCACGGGTTTACACATCAGAGTAATCTTTATCAGACATCAGTAGATTTGACACTAATGAGTTTTAACAACAAAACAAAACAACATCCAACCCCACAGACCCCTCTAGTTGTGGAGAAACAAAGCTGAAAGAGCCAATTGTCAAGCATAACAAATCAAGCCCCTCTCTTCCTCTTTTTCTATCCCTCCCTCCAGCTCCCCTCCCTCCAAGCAGTAGATGGATCTCCCTTATTAAACTGATCATGCATCTGATGCAAAAATGTGTGACTGAATCGGTGTTTTGCCTGGGGTCTTTTTAATTTTTTATTTCATTTGACAACGAATAATCCTGTCCAGTCTGCACTTTTGCAGTGATGAACAAATAGAGCTGTTTCTCCACGGCAGCAGAAACTTAAATCAAAAAACCAATACAACCTGATTCCACGGATTATATCACTGCCGTGATTAGATGATACCAGTGTTGTTAATAATAAAATGCTATAACAGAAGACTTGTCTGATGATTTACAAGGAGGGAGATAAAAAATAAAAGCATGACCTTTGTGCCAAATTACTAACATTCATCCATTAACACCTCACTCAATATTAATAATCACACACTGGGAATGGCCAATAGAGAAGCAGAGAACCATCAAACTCATTCCATACCTGCTGGCTACTAACAGACTGATTATGCAGCAAGTTTTCAGACAGCTCCTTTGTATTCTTTAATCCTGTCTAGTAGCTGACAGTGAATGCACTGTTCAGACAAATCTCTGTGCTATGTGCAAACAAAAATAAAATCATAAAATGAAATTCCAAAAGCACACATGCCAGCATTCACAGAGCAAGGACGAAAGTTGAAAAGTTCTGGCACTTTAAATCAAGTTTGACAGGAACTACCTGTTGCTGAAACTTTACTGCATTCCTTGGCTCTTAAAATGGAAAACAGGAGCAACTTTTATTTGGGAAACCAAACTTTTCTATATAGGAGACGGGGGAAAACCCTTCCCCCACCAAAAAGCTACAGCAGGAAATCCTCTCTACAAATTAAAAACAAAAATACCTGCATTCTTCAGCACACAGCAGCCCAGAGCCATGGTTGAACACTCTGTTGTGTTTTTCAAGAAAGTATCCCAATGTCCAACAGGCTTCTTTGCTTTTATCCATAGTATTTACTGAGTCCCAGTGCTATGCGAAAGCTGACCTGCTTAAGTAAGGGGGGAGCAGAGGGTCAGGGAGAATAATCTTCTGGGAACACGGATGGCATAGACTTTGACTGAACATCTGTACATCCTCCACACTCCCCTTCGAGACATGCAGATGGTTTAGCCCAAGTACTTGGTCCTTCTAATCTCCTCACGGTCCAGCAGAATGGCAAATCAGAGTCGTGAACAGTAATCCCACTTCTCTTACTCTCCATCACATGAGGGATTTAACACTTCCCTGCCCTTAAAGAATCTTGGGACTCTGCTCAATTGGTTAGTGCTGTGGTCTAACAGCACAGGGATCTGAACACAATCCTTTAACAGTCGGGAGATGTGGGGATGTATAAAAATTAACTGAGGCCGTAGAGTGACCAGAAGGAAAAATCAAACTGTTGCAGCACTAATGAAGAAAAAAGATGTTGCTATAATCTGCCCCAGCTGCACACTGTCACACACCGTATCCCATTCTATCCTAAGCACAGCTGTCTGAGAAATATCTGGTAAGGGGGCGATTATAAAACATTTACCAGATTCTGCTTCCCGTCACTGGAATTACATTGGATTTACATTGATGTAACAGTGAGCAGGACCTGATCCTACATGATGAAACAAATTTGCATTGCAATTTCCAGATCTAAAAATCGTAATAAAAGAGAACAAATTTCAAATGCGCTCCCAATGCAATGCCTTCCACAATAGGTCTCCTGGGAGAGTAACCAACTGAGCATTCTAAAACGCTGTATTTTTTATTACCCTCCATATCTGTGATGCTGTACTACACCACAGCGAGGAGCATGAGTGATCGTGCCAACTTAAATTAACAGGTAAAACAATTCAGACACATAATCCACTAGCCAAACAAGTGAACTAGCCCATCACAAAATGGTACCTATTGTTTTATGATTATTATTATTGTGCTGTACAGAGACATGGAAACATTCCCACATTGCTTTAATATTTTTATTTTTGTGCTGGCCTGTTCCCCTCTTTTAAAATTATGTTTTAATAAAAGAATCTTAACTGTTCTTTAGGATTCAACTCTCATTATCTTTGATGCCAATAACTGGATTATGATGTGCATAATCCTAAAAAGAAAAAAGGGTGGGGAAAGGGATTTAAGAAGAGATTTTAAAATGTATAATAATAAAAACATGACAAGAATTTGCCTTCCTCTCCTTCTTCTTGGAGTATTAGAAAGTAACTGCTTAATGCTTGACTTCCCATTGCTAGGCTACCCACCTCAGTGATTATAAGCAAAAACTGAAAGGTGCAACTTGAGTTCAGAACAGGAACTGAAGCATAGCAGAGGCTCTTTGATGCATTAAGACAGCCCAAGTCAACAGAAGGTCTGGCTGTAATAGAAACAGCAGCCTTGGAGAACATGACCTAGATAGAAACTTCAGCCTTCCAAACATCAATAAGTGGAATCAGCAGCTTATACAGCCATGGACATTTCCTAAAATACTTATAATTGCAATACTCACAGACCTGTTCTCCCCCCTCCCTTCATGTGTAAGCCCTGGCAATGTTTTACGGGGGAAAATGAAAGAGGAAAAGAGACAGAGAGAAGTAGACTGTACCTTTTTATGAGGCTTTATTAAGGCCTGAATTAAAAATGATTGTTTTCTTTAAAACAAAATTGACTTGTATCATCTTTCCTGATCCTTAGTCAACAATGTTTCCTTCCAAGGCCAGCAATTTCCCCATAAAAATAATCTCACAAATGGAAGGAAAAGGTGCTTTACATTCTATTTTCTCTAGGAAGTAATAATAATTTTAAAAGGGTTGAAATATCTCCAACTCTGTTTTTCCCTCAAAATGACCCCAAACGGCAAAGGGAAAATATTTGCTCTCAGTGCTTGAGCAAACCACAATGAATTAAGGTTTTGTTGTTAGTGGCAAAGCTGCTATTTATCTGCAGAGAATCAAACCAGATGTTGAAACATAATTGAGGGTTTGGTGGCTCAATGAGCTAGCCCTTCAACCTCTGGAAAAAAGACCTGCTGCAAAACCTGGCTGGGGTCACAAATGAAGAGAAGTTTGACAGTCTCAGACTGAGCACAGTTCGTACACATCAGCAAACTAACCACACATTTGGACAGGCTTGCTTAACGAGGAGTTCAGAACTAGGAGAGCAGAGTGGTGCAGGTCAGAACTGATGTGCATTGGCAGAGCTTTCACATACTCTGTCGTGCTTTTAAGACAGTGATATTAGTCCCTCATTTCAGGAGCACTAAAATCTAGGGCTGATTGAAAATTTTCTATCAAAACTGTTGTCTGACAGAAAATTGGATTTTCAGCTAAAATCTGTTACAAAAATGTCTGCTTTCCATCAAAAAACAGAACATCCCAAAACTGGAACGCTCCACCTGAAAAATGAAGAATTTCAGTTTGGAAGTTCCCCATCAGATCAGTAGTTCGACGTCTCATGCCCCCATTCTTCTCTATGGGCCAGGCTACCCAGCCAGACTACATCTCCCACACTGCACAGTAACCCGGGACTCCCATGAGGCACTGTGTAGGCTCAGCAAGAGGGGAACCATGATGCATCATGGAAGATGTAGTCTGGCCAAGGAGCCTCGCTCATAGAAGAGAATGGGGGCAGGAGGAACCCAAAGTACAAGTCCCATAAGGGCACTGCAGTGGCATTTTTGAACTGAAGCTTTTCCATATTTAGCTGAAATTTAGCTGAAACTTTGCAGCCAAAATTTTTGGTTTACAATATTTTGAGTTAATGATTTTTGTTTTCATTTACATCAAAATTTTCCACAGGGAAAAAGAAAATCCATTTTCTGACCAGCTCTACAAAATCTCTCTTACTATTTTTTAAACCAAGAAAATGAACGCTGCATTCCTTGAAGGTTATTCTATTTTTAATGTGTCTGTCCGCCTGTTCCAACAAATATTTACAGTATCAGCTACGGCAGTCCTAATAAAGTCTTTGAAGAGAAACAGGGAAACAGAGAGGAGCCTGAGAGATAAACCTGGACTCTATATGTCAAATGGAGTTTGTCAACAGATATGCTGTGCTCTGAATGGGCTACAAGCACGCATATTTGCAGAGACAGTCAGGAAACATTGTGATTTCTGGCAATGACATAGTAGGTGCTGGGGAAGGAGTGAGCCTCTTACTGTCCTACAGCTTGTTTTCCCTTTCAAGTCTGCAACCAGACCCACGTTCCTGGTTGTTTAGGCACCAGTTCCTAGAGCTTTGATAACAGTAACTCTGTTGTAACCGTAAAAGATAGATAATGAACAACTCATTGATGGCTATTCTTACCATTATACCACATGAAACAAATTCACCATCCAGTCACACCAGTGCCACCCCAGTCACTTTACTAAGGATTCGCTGTCATGTAGGAATTGAGCTCTGTTCATGTGTTAGAGAAAACTCCTTACAGCATGTGTGGGCACTACAGCACACTGTCAGATCTTATTGGTGAAACACAGATTTTGGACTTTAGTTGAGGCCAAATTCATTTGAATCCTCATCTTTGAAATTTATTATTTCTTCCTAATGATCTTTGAGGCTGAAATTTCCAATTAAAACTGAAAGGTGCTAGAACCTTACTGGATTGTCTAAATAAAGACGATGAGCTTAATTCTCTGCTGGTATGGAAGGGTGTAGTTCAGCTGATTTTGATGGGATTGACACCAACAGACAATTTGGCTAGTTCAGCTAGAAGTTAGTTCATAAAACAGTTGTGATTTTGATTTAAACTAGTCAATAAGTAAATGATACATAATAATGCCCGTAGATGATTACCTTTCCATCTTAATAAATTCAGCAGGAATTACTGACCGACTGTACAGAGGGAGTGTGGTCCAGTGGATAGGGCCCTGAACTGGAGCTTAGGAGACCCAGGTCTATTCCATGTAGGTGAGTCACTTCACTTATCTGTGCCTCTGTTTCTCCTTCCCCCTTTGTCTTTCTTGTCTATTTAGACTGTAAGCTCTTCAGGGCAGAGTCCATCTCTTACTAGGTCTGGTCTACACTATAGGGGTAGGTTGACGTAAGCTGCTTAGCATCAACCTAGCTGTGGAAGTGTCTTCACTTAAATTTGGCTCCCACCAACGTAAATGCCTCGCTACACCGATTCAGTAACACCACCTTCCCGAACAGTGTAAGTAATTAGGTCAATGGTGTCAGCAGAGTCACTGTGTTGCTTACATCGACTGTTATTGGCTTTCAGGAGCCATCCCACAACGCCCCATATTGACAATACAATCGATACAAGCGCTCCTGGTGAGGATGCACATGCTGACACAAGGCGCCAAGTGTGCACACGCACAAGTGATTTAATAACTGAGGTGGCCGTACGCCAATGTAAGTTAGGTTGACATAATTTTGTCGCACAGACATGGCCTACGTGTCTGTAAAGGACACAGCACAATAGGGCCCCAGGCATTATTAAAATAAATAAATAAATAAATAATGTGTTTTTTTTTCTTCTTTGGCACTTCGTGCTTATCTCTCTTGCTCCAGAGATTATAGGATTGAAGTGGCCCTTCACATCTTTGTGTGTAAGCAACAAAGGCTTAAGGCTAAGTGTGGCCCAGATTAGCCCAAGACACATGCCCTCGAAACTGAGGTCTGAGGAGTATGCTTCCAAGGGAAAAGGATGATCTGGTGATTAAAGACCAGAGGAAGGAGTTGGCAGAATACTGCTCTTCTTGGCTGTGACACACAGATACTGTCTGACCCAAGGCAAGTCATTTGGGGCTCTAGCAAGCTCCCAGTCAACTATAGCAAACTTTTACTGACTTCAGTGGGAGCAGGAGCAGGCTCTTTGTGTGTCAGCTTCCTCCTCTCTAAAATGGGGATAACAATGCGGGAGTTTCAGGAAAGATTCATTAGTGTTTGTAAAGATCTTTGACTATATATATACAGTCAAAGAGCCCTACTGCTCTAGGATCCTTACAATTTTCATAAAGACACAATATTTCAAATATTCATATTTAAGGAGTGAACCACCCAGGAAACAAACAGAAGAGATAAGCACATCCTCCCTTCACATTCCATTCAATCCACCCCCCTCACAAAAGTCTTAAAGAAATGAGAGGGCTTGCCGAATGACCTGCAGATCCATATATCCTCACAACAAAGGTGGGAGGAGTTAACTCCAGAGTTGAGGACCTTTCACCAAAAAAGTCCGGCCACCAGGGCTATAAAGTGAAGGTACTGCCGTATCACTTAGACAGCACATCAAGTATTATTATTTTGAGCTGGTTGGAAAATCCTAATTAGTTTGCACAGGGAAAATTTGAAAAAAAAATCCCTTCCTCCCCGCCCCCGCCTCAAAATTCCCTGTGAACATTTTTCAGGTTTTCAATGAAAAACTAAAACCAAAAAAATTTTAAGCCATTTTTGGGGAAAAAAAGTCATTTTTCAAAAACCAAAACCAAAAATCTTTACCAAAATCTACAGATTTTTAGAAAATTATAGGTGTTTTTGTTTCTGGTTTTTCAACAAGAAGCCATTTATCATCCAAAAAGTTTCATAAAAATATTTGACCAGATCTGTTATTATTTCAAATAAAGGGAAAGTGGGGGTGGAGTATCATAGGAAACCAAATACATCAGTAGGGGGAAAGGATGGATGGATGCTCTAACCTTGTATTTCAATGGCCTCTTTAATGCACAGTATCCAAATTGGTCAATAAACATTACCACTATTCATAGTGAATCCAGTCCCTGAATGAAGCAAAGTGACTCCTACACACTCATTTTGTAAACGTATCTAACGTTGCTTCAGGCACCTCTAGTGACTATGCCATACCCCCCCAATGGGGGAAATTTTCCCTCTCTCTGGGCCGCCTTCTTAATCAGGATGGTTTTCATGATAACTAAGCTAAAGGCCCTAAGATTGCATCCAACGGCCGCTTCCCCCAATTCCCACAATGAAAATGGTGCTATACATACAGAGGCCATAGAGATCTGCAGGTTCTAGTGGCTAACCCTCCTTCTCATTCTGGGGGACGGTTAGGGTGACCAGATGTCCCGATTTTATAGGGACAGTTCCGATTTTGGGGTCTTTTTCTTATGTAGGCTGCTATTACCCCCCACGCCCATCCCGATTTTTCACACTTGCTGTCTGGTCACCCTAGGGATGGTGAGTCATTCTCTTTCCCTTCACACCTGTGGAATAAGAGGCTTTGGGTGAAAATTCAGCAAGGGAACCTTACAGAGCTTCTCCTGTTCACACAACTCCCTCTCAGGGATTTTTCTCTAGGAGGGGATGATATGGCACAATATTTTTTCCTATGGGACATCAAACCACTATAGCTGGTTTAACCCCATTGTTCCCAATCCTTGGATTATCTGCTGTTCTGAATCCAGATTTACCCTAAAACATAGTTTTATTTTCAGTAAACAAATACTGTATTTTAGATTAATACCAAAAATGCAAAAAAAAAAAAAAAAAGAGGGGTGGGGGACGACCTGGCACAGTACAAAGGACAATAGAATATCCTTCATTCAGTGTATCAGAAAAAGAGCCTTGCAAAGTTCTGCTTGTCCACTAGCCTCGGACAAGCATATTTTGTTATGGTTGAGTAATATTCTTTTCTTCATCATCCACCAGAATGGAGAGAAAGTAAAATTTGTCTCCGGTCTGGTAAATTTCCACAATGATTTTGCAAGGCTGAATACCAGCTTGATCCACCCCATCTATCTATGTACGTTGTTCTGTTCGTATGAACATATCAGATACGTTAGAATTATGAAATGAATATGGAATAAATATCGCTATGACACTGAAAGACGTGTGTGTGTGTGAGAGTGAGAGAGAGAGAGAGAGAGAACTGTTGATTTATGAAATCAGGTTGCTTTTGTAATCCATGCACAGAGCTCTTCTGCCCCCTCCCTGGAGAAATCAGGATGTGAAGAAGCAAAGCTTTCTTCATTCTTGATGATTCCTAAGTAGGCCAAATCACTTTGGAAGATGGCCAGAAGTTAATTTAATATTCACCACTGACCTGTTTTATTCCTCCTAGGTTTAAGTAAAAAGTTGGGTGAAAGCCTTTTCCTCTGTTTGTCTGAAAGTGCGCCACTGTTAATGCCATCCCCTGAAGCACAGTCTGCAGTGCACGCATAAATGATTTATTCAGAACTACTGCTACTTTCTTGTGCCATCAGCACATTACTGCAGCAACTTGCTAGCTACTGCTCAGGTAATAATATTCATCAGCATATGTTAAGATCACCGAAGAAAAATCAAAGATACCCTGCCTGCTTTTTATTTTAAACCCCTTCTTCATCCACCTATTTACAAAACAGAGCCAGAAGTACAAAAAACCCAAACTCCTAACTTTCCTCAAGCTGATTGCATATCACTATGCTTATTAGCCAAGAGTAGGTTATGCAGCTGACCAGTCAGCAGTGCCTAATACTACCACAGTTACTTTTTTAAAGTACAAAGGCGCTATTCCGGCTATTGGAACTAGATCAGAGGTGGGCAAACTGTGGCCCGCAGGCCACATCCGGCCCGGCTCCTGAGCTCCCCACTGGGGAGGCTAGCCCCCGGCCCCTCCCCCGCAGCCACGCCGCCGCGCGGGCAGCACTTCGGGCAGTGGGGCTGCGCGCTCCTGCAGGGCAGCGTGTCTGGCTCTGGCTGGGTGGCGCGGCTGCCAGACATGCGGCTCCGAGCGGCACGGTAAGGGGGCTGGGGCGAGGGGTCCCGGGGGCAGTCAGGGGACAGGGAGCAGGGGAGGTTGGATAGGGGGTGGGGTCCCGGGGGGCTGTTAGGGGCAGGGGATCCCGGGAGGGGGCGGTCAGAGGACAAGGAGCAGGGGGGGTTGGATGGGTGGGAGGTTCTGAGGGGGACAGTCAGGAGGCGGGAAGTGGGAGGGGTCGGATGTGGGTGGGGGCCAGGCTGTTTGGGGAGGCACAGCCTTCCCTACCCGGCCCTCCTTACAGTTTTGCAACCCCAATGTGGCCCTTGGACCAAAAAGTTTGCCCACCCCTGAACTAGAAGATGGTAAAGGGGGAGGAGTTGGAGGAGCAAAAGAGATTTTTTTTCTTTAATAGCATATTAAGATTCAAGATGAAGCACAATAAACAGGTCTTACTTCAAATGAGCAAGAGCTGGCAGATTTGTTGTGCTATAGGCTTTTTTACTCAACCTCTGCAAAACAAGTTTGTCGCAGTTGCCTGTATAGTGCAATCCATGTGACTCTGCAGCACTATTTAAAATGCCATCCTCAATGGTCTAGCAAGGTGTTGAGCAGGGTTAATGATTCAAAGTAAATTCTGCCCTTGAAGCAGTTATGGGCTCAGAAATTACGCCAAATTCACTCTGTTTTAAGCAACAGAGTTACACCCACGTAAGTCAGCAGTTAATTAGGCCTATTGATTTCAGTGGGATCCCCACTCATGAATCGGAGAATTTGATCTGTCTTTCCAGGGCTGAAGGCTAGGTTCAAATCTGCAGCAGTTTAGTGAACTAGATTTGGTGGCCTTGGTATAAAACTTTGTTTATTTTGGGCTTGTGATATCAGTTACTATGCTTAAACTTGGGTTAGACAGATTCCAGTTCAAATGGTTTCTCAAAACAGTTCTAACCCTGATTGGCCCCATTCCTACTGGCCAGCCAAACTATGCCCCTGATCACGCATTGAGAATTGTGTGAGCACATCCCTGTGCCAATGTAGGTCTCAGTGGATTAGAAGACATGTTGTTTAAAGCGTTTTCAGCTAAGTTTAACCAGGGTTCCCCAACATGTTTAAAAGTTCTCATCTACACCAGGATAATTCAGAGAAGACGTGGATCTACACGTCATTTTCAAACCAACCCAAAATCTGGCACAAGTTAATATAACCGGTAGCCTACTCTATATCTAACTAGGTTGCCATAGCATGCTCATCACCATGGCCTCTTAAGAATTATAAACTGTGTACAATAAAGATAGATTTCTGTCTTCCATCCAGTCAAGAAGGGACTAGAATTTAATTACCACCACCACACCAAAAAAAAAAAAAAAGACAGACTTTAAAATGATGTGGTGCTATCACCGGCAGGATAGTTCAGATAAATATCTCATGCTGGATAGCAAGACTGTAAGCTCTCCAGGGCATTTGTCTTTAAAGGGTCTCGCACGCTATGATGTTCTATACATAAGAATAATAGTCACAACTACAGAGGTTATACAGGATAAGGTGTGTTAACAGAGATAGCAATGTGTGTCTAATTCTTTCCTTCACTATGCCTGACTCTATACAGTGTTGTTAACATTGATAAGCACTAAATTTCACCCCATATAATAGAGTGCCGGATCCTCAGCTGGTGTAAATTAGTGTAGCCCCATTGACTTCAATAGATGTGAGCCAATTTAAACTCGCTGAGGATCTGTCTCAGAATTTTTAAACTGAAATAGAAATATCCCTGTTCTGTCTATTCCTCATCTTGGAACTAGAATGTTCTTCCTGGAAAAGGAGCTGAACTTGACTCCTGAATGATGTAAGTGCTCTGACTTTTTGAAACCGCAGCTATCCCAAGTAAACATGACTGCCTCTACCGACTGAAGGACTCCATCACCAGTCTGATTCCATTGCTACAGTATTGACGTGCATCAGCTACCATCTCATCACAAGGTACTGTTGTGCAGTAACTCTCCTGTAACAACATGCAAAGTTGTGTGTTACCATGGCCACACATTATTTCTACTTGCGGTGCAGTGATCCATTCCGAGTTCTTGTGACAGGACTGTAATTAAATCGTATCTCTTTTGTAATTAACCAGCAAAGAAAGTTGAAGGATTCACTGTTAGCATTAGGTGTGATTGCAAAGGTCAATCATTAGACAAAATCTTCCTCCTTGCCATAAGAAAGGACACTACTCTACCATGTACACAGAATCAAGGAATTAGGACCTACTGTACATGAAGATTTTCCTGCACGCCCCAGAATCTAAGCCTTTATTTAAGAAAAAGGTAATTCTCTCTCTCTACTTGTGAAGAAAATCTTCCCAAAGTAAAGCAATGGTGCCCCCATGATGGAATATCTCTTTAAGGCCACCATACAGCTGAACCAAGAAGTCAAACACAGCTGGTAGGGTCAGTCAGCTGTGCACAAGCTGCTCCAGACTTCGGGTGCTCTGCTAATAAACTAGTGTTGGCCCTGATCCTTGGTGTGTGCCTGCGTATACTTCTAGACAAGACATTCCATCCCTGCGAGCCTACAGCCTGAGAGAAGAGTAAACATCAAAAGTTAACTCTCTGTTAAGCTGAAAGAGGGAACTTTTGAACATAAATGATCAAGGACAGTTATAGAGACATGGATGGAATATGCTTGGCCAAGCAGAAGCTTAATTTATGTTAGTATGAACGGGGAATTCCATTTAGCCATACTATCTTGGACTGTGATTTCATAAGCAGACTTGAGCTTGGAAACCTCCTAAGTAAAGCTGTGTGCTACAGGAAGTGGCACTGGTGACTTTGCAAGTGGCATTATTGCCTCTGACTCAGTACTAAACCAGTACCCTGGGTAGTGCTAAGTGTCCCTGTACTATGATGTCTATGCAGTTTTTCATACTACTGCAGATGTAAAACCAATGGCCTGACTAATTGCCTCATTAAAGATCTCATGGTATTTTTCACAAAATTACAGGTGTCAGCTTCGTATTCTGACCAAATTCCAATTTATGGAATTACATTCTACCTACCCTGAAATACCCCCTTCTAATGTTAATTGGGTAAACTATTCATCAGTTCCGGGACTAAACTGTAGAGCTCATGGCAGAGAAGATCTAAGGATCAGAGGTGCAGCAGGAGACGATGATGGAATTCAGATGAGGATTTGAAGGTATAATGCAGGAGAGGAGAGAAGAGGTGACACAGACAATTTAAGATTTGTGGACACCTGCCAAAAAAAGGACCCGGAGGGTGGACAGAAGAGGAGGATGATCCATGGAAGAACATGACCACAAGGACAAGGCAGGGAAAAGACTGGCTAAGGGAGATGAAAGTAAGTTGAGTAACAAGTTTGCTGCACTGGGGAACAAGGAAGAGAAACAGGCTAAGACGGGTGGTGTGAAAGGAAGCCAGTCTCTGCATAACGGACTAAGATGATGGATTTAGCCAGGGACTGGAGCCCAAGGAAAAATGAGGATGATGTAAAGGGCACAGCAAGAGAGAACACCAAAAATTATATATTTCAGCCCTGGGTTCCTTGAATGTAGAATTACAATGAAGGGATCAAAAACAACATCAATCCTGTTGCTAATTTGGGTCCCGATTCTCACTTGACTTACAACCCCTTTATGCTGCTCTGGTGACATAAAAGGGTTATAAAATGGGTGAAAATGGTACTGTACCTAGGAAACATCCCCAGTGCAACATCAGCATAATCTCTCAGAACACCTCTTTGATGGCCCCCATCCGAAGCCCTGGCACAGAATGCTTGTTAGGTGGCCAGAGATCTGGGTTCTGTTCTTACCCAGATTTCCTGAGTCATGCTGAACAGGACATTCATTCACAGCTCTGAGCATGGGTCAAAAAAAGGGTTTCCAACCAAAAAATGGCTTTTCAAAAGGAAACAGAAACGTTCATTTAATTTCAAAACAAAACAATCACTTTGAATCTGAACTAATAGAAAAAGGTTGTTTTGATTAGTTTCTTCAAAAAACAAACAAACAAACAAAAAACAGTGAAAAAATTTCAGACCAAACTATAAATGTTTGTTTTGTTCTTAATCTTCTGTGGAACATATCTACCATTTTCCAGCCAGCCTTACTCAGCTTCTCTATGTGTAAAAAGGAGGTAACAACACTTTCTACCATAAAGAAATCTATCTAGGTTGATTTGATCCAGGAAAGCCAGGAAACTGAATGGTGAAAAGCCACTGCAAGATTTGTTCCGTTTAGGTTACTGATACGCATGTTCAGAGCAGCACCCACTGCAGGCTCCACTGGTGGAAGAAATGTTTCACAGGTGCGTCACCACTGGTGTTTCAAATAGAAATGAATGAACTCCCTTGTAAGGTGAAAAGGTCGCATTGTAAGGGTTCTGGATCAGGAATCAGAGGACAGAGAATAAAGCACATGCAAATGAACTACAAATCTCCTTATGTAATTTTAATTATTTGTATAAAGAAATAAAATAACATGCAACCCACTTTTTACAGTGAGCTTTTTGGAGAGAGAGAATGCAAACAAGACTAAAATGACAAGAAATCTTCAGATTAGGATTACAAATTATTTATACTCTATAGTTTCTTTTGGTTTTTAGGATAAATGTGCTTCAAATGGAATTATTTATCACTTCCTGACTAAATATGGCATGTTGTCTCAGGAAAAGACTGACTTTGTTTTCCAATCAGCAGCAAAGTGACTTAACCCATGTTGGATTTGGCATAAACTACTAAATCCTTCCAATATGATTAGAACCCCTCCACCCTGAAATCAAAGTCCAAGTGAGGTTTGTTGATTTTTTAAAAAGTCACAAAGGATTAATTTGGCACAGATGTTGATTAGTGCAAGAACTGTCATTCTGGAAGCATCAAAACTGGATGCAAAAGGAAAAGGTCCACCTGGTAACCATGATTTTCTTGCAATAATGGTATTTGTGTCTTGAGAAGGCCAAACTCTAAACCTACAGTGGCCTTTATTGTACGGCAGGGGCAGATGTTGACCGTTTAGCCATCAACAAGTAATACGCAGGAAACTATGTTTGGGAAGGTTCGCCCTTCAAACTTGTGAAGGAAATAGGCACTGTGTCTGATATTCAGAGCCAATAAGCCAAACTAGGGGCAAGACTGCATGTATATAGGGTTGAAGAGACCCACAGAGGGAGAAAGTGTGTGTGTGTGAGGTCCAGTAAAGCAACTGGCACTTTCTGCAGCTGTGAGGTCCTGCATTTGTGCAAATCCTGGATTTCCGCTAGTTGAAGGTGCAACCTAGTCAGTGGTATCTGACCTCTGCCTTATACGCCCTTACAACCTGAGAGAGTAAAATCAGCAATGCTTTTCATTATGCAGAGCTGTGAAGGATTAACCAACAGCACAGTTTTAGTATTCTGTTCCAGCACTTAACTCAAAAGCTGTGAAAATGTGCAAAGTATGTTCCATTACGCAATGAAAATTCAGATGAAAACTGAAGTAATGACCCTTTTGAAAAAACAACAAATATTTCACCAAGCAAACATACACTCCGGCTTTACACTTTTAACACCAGACTTATTTTACAGCCTTTAGAATCTACTCAGTCATTTATATTTCATCAGCTATGGCACGCTTGGGTACTATAAACATAATCCAATTCCGAAAGAAGCTGCCAGCACAGCTTCCAGAAAGCAAAAAGTGATTACTCTGCATAGAGACTTACAGCAATCATGGGATCTGCTCCTTACGTGGAGAGACATTTGCTCCTCCCTTTTATCGAAGACATTACTATTTCCAAAAAGAATGATGGACCGTCTGTTATAAGTGCTCGCAGGAAGGCCATTCACATGTCTTTGTTACAAAGACAAACAAGCAAGATTTCTCAACTGAGCGACTGCCCTTTGAGGTTTGCCTCATTTACATCCAAATTTATTTCTCCCCAAAGCTACTGCTGTTATCTCACATACATTTTAATGAACTGTGTACACCACGAAGGCTGAAACAAGAAACTAAGTTTCTAGACAACATTCTTTCCACTACAACAATTGGTCCCATGTTGTCTGTAGCTGTTTGCACATCTGGTTTTCTTTCTCCCCTCATCTGAGGTCTTTCCCCAGCATTATGTCTCATATTTGTGTAGTGGAAACTTGACAGATACATAAACAAGTAAATGACATTCGGGAGTATTTATAATGTTCATGCTGGTGCAGTGAATGGTGTCACATTAACCAAGTTTTTGCCTTTAAAGTAAAGAGAATCAAGAGGGGCTGGATGGCTCAGGACTTAATGGGTAATCAAGCTATCACTTCTAGGTCATCAGTTCAAATACAGACTGAGTCAGGAATGACCAACAGTCATTATGACCTGATCTGGCTGCTTGGTGGCCTATGTGAAATGATTGGACAGTTTCAGTCCAATTCCTAGGGAACACACATCCACATCACAAAATACATTTCCAAAATTAGCACTAGTTGGCAGTGTCAACTGAGAAGCCCAGGGCTGAACAGGCATAGAAAACAGTGTTGCATCCAGTTAAAGGAATGGCACACTGGCAATGTGGGTGTGGGGAAGCTTGCACTGTAGACATGCCAGTGTCGTGCCAGTTCTGTGGATGAATAAAGGACTTCATTTGCTGGAGGTGCACATCTGGCTCTTGTCAAAAACTCAAAATTCACTCAAAGAAAAATGTAAGTAAAAATAAACTAATTCAACCTAATTACCCAAAATGCAGCTACCAGAATGTGAGCATAACAGGGATAAAAGGACTATCATGGGGCCAGTGGCCTTTCAGGGAGAATCAGGGCTTAACTGGCCCATGGTGACCCTTGGAGCAGGTAGGTGGTCCAAGTGGTGGGAGCAGCTGAGTTCTATGAGTAGGAAGCTGCTCAGTTAGGAAGGGAGATCCCAAGGGAGTGAAGGAACAGATTTCTCTACTTGGGAAAGGCCTGGGACTGGAGGCTTGGGGGAACCCACAGGAAACAGCATAGGCTCCTGAAGGGGAGATGCCCTGTGTTAGGGCTTGGAAGCACAAGCCTTGAGTTAGCGTTCAGAGGTAACTGTGAGAGCCTCAAAGGAAGCCTGTCAGAGCCCTGGGAAAGGGAGACCACAAGGGACCTCCAGCTGTTAGCTCAGGGAAGAGAACCGGCAGGTGCCTTTGTAGAGTCCTGCAGTTTCAAGCTAGCTCTTAGGGAGGGAGCAAAAAAGGGTAAAGTCCTCTAGTAAGGACCAGGAGACAGTAGCTGTAGGAAAGGGGCTGCTGGAGTCATCCAGGCCAGCAGTTTGGGGTTGGCTGTGTCTGGAAAACTGGGCCACAGGAGTAAAGCTAATTCCTGTGGTGGGCTCCTAAAAGAAGGGTGAGGCAGTGCTGGGCTGGTGTTCCGGAAAGGCAACAAGGAATAGAAGAGACTCACAGGGAGCAGGGTAGGCTCTAGGAGGCAGGGAGAGAGAGCCCAGGGATAAGGGAACTGAAGAGATGCTCAGGAGTGGTGGAAGGTCAGTGTCACTTATATTGCATTTGGACTCGCAGAGGGGAAAAGCCTGGAGAGTCAGCACTCTGGTAAAAGTAAGAAGAGATGTGAATCAAGCCCAGGCGGGGCAAAACACCTTTTGTTTAAAGTTGAGGCTAAGTGGGATGAAGGACCTTTTGTTTAAGTTAATTTGAGTCTATTGCTCAGGATTGCATTTATTTGGGGACTTTGAATACCCGGAAAGGAGTTAGAACTTTATGTGACTTGGCCAGAGGGCTGAGCCCCGGAAGACCCAGCAAGAGGCAGGAGGTGCAGACAAGTAGCCCTCGCAACAGTGCCTCCAGGCGGGAGGGGCGCTATGATGGTAAGCCCAGCCTATTAGGAGGCCATTTCACAAACAAAGAGCAGAGAAAATGGGCCAAATCCTGCCTTTGGATATCTATGCAAATCTCCCATGGAAGCAAAGGGGAGCTTTTCAGCAACTACGTCAAATCAAAAGAGCCACATCTTCAACTGGTGTAAGCCAGCATAGCTTGCTGAGGATCCAGCCCAAGTGTTAGATTTTGTTAGAGATACAAACTAATGTGAAAAGAAAGAAACACTAATTTTCATTATAGTTTTTAGCAGTTTACAGCCAAGGGCCTCAAAACATTTTACACACTGATTAATCTTTACAACAGCCCCATGAGGCAGGCATTACCCCCATTCTGCAGACAGGGAAACTGAGCCATAGCCTGCGTAAGAGACTCCCCCAAGGTCACAAAGGAAAGTTTTCCACACAGATGAGTTTTAACTTTTGTTCTGTAAAAACAAAGCCTACATAAAAAGGCATTTTATTCTAGCCACTGGTTCCAACGTTCTGCACGTATTTTACTTTGCTGTGAAACAAAACGTGCCAGTCCACAGGACACTGATGTTAATTGAGAGGTCCCTGGAGCCTGCTGGGGCAGCTTTAGCAACTTCCAAACACAACTTGTAATTAGTGCCATTCACGGGCTGAGCCTCTTGGACAAAATTCTCTCTCCCGGTTAGCAAAGGGGCAAGGGAAACAGCAGGAAGAGCAAGGGCACGGGGTATGTCAGAAACTGGGAATGGTCATAGAAGACAGCAACCCAAGATGCAGGGAGAGAGTAGGGAAATGGCTAAGAGGAAGGCTGGAACGCTATGGGCATGGAGGACTGCTAAAAGGGCTTATTTTTGCTTCAGTGGAAGCACATGTTCTGGGCGTGAGTGAGGGGTGTCATGTTTAAGTGTTGAGAACTTAAGGCAAAGCGAAACAGAAGAAAGGAGATTTGAATTTAATTCTGAAAGTGGTGAGGTCGTTCTTATCGCTTTTGGGAGTGAGTGCAGTTGTTTAGGTCCCACTCGTGGGGCCTGGTTTAAGTGGAGTTTGCTGTAGTCAGTACAGTTAATTCCAAAATAATGCAACCAGTTAAAAAAAAAATGAAAACAACAAAACAAAACAAAACCCCAATTCTGGTTCTCTTTGGATAAAAATGGTCAACAAGAGGAGATGATTAATATATCTGATGGAATAACATACAGTAATTAAAACACTATATGCCAAAAAAATCACAAGCAGACAAGGCGTCTTTCCTTTTCCATTTTTCAGTATTACAAACTGTAAAGCCCTACACCCAAAACATTCACCGTTTCTCATTACACTGATTCCTTTAGTCATGATACCGTGCTCATGAACACAAAACCAAGGGACACCTGAAAAGTTAGTTATGGTGATTGCCATAGATAACGTGATGGGGTGAAAGTGTAATGGGAGGGAAGAGTGGGAAGGACTTGTGGGCAGGGATGACATAGCTATTCCCTTTCATCTCCTCCCTCACAACCTTCCAGATAAACCTTTAAAAGTGCCTTCCCTTGAGCATGTGTTGGAAGCAGTTTTGATGCTCAGCTCCCCCACAGTGCAGGCTTTTTATTATTAGTAAAATAATAATAATAATAACAATTATCACCATCATCTGTTATTTAAGCAGGCTCATTGTGAGTCACTCCAACCTGCTGAGCTGGGGTTACTGATTTAGAGCCGCTCCCAGAGCTCAGCAGCTTCCTGGGTCACAGCTGACAGTTAAAAGTTCTTGAAATTCACAATTCCGCAAATCTTTTTGGTCAAACTTGCAACGAAGAAGTCACCACCGATGTGAAAACGTTGTGCTGCTCCTCGACCAGCTCCTAGTTGCCCAGCCTTGAGCAGCTTCACATGTGACACTTCTCAATGGTGAGAAGCAGTCACTGATTGTTTTTGTCTGAGCCCCCACTGGACCAATAGCTGCAAATGCAAGAGAGACTGTTCCCCGCTCACCTCAGTAACGGGGGAGGTGGGGTGCTGGCACCGGGCGTAGCCGGGGATGGGGAAGTCATTAGGGTACAGGGTATTGAGGGGAGGAGGAAAGAGGGTAGGTTTGCTGAGGGGATTAGTGGAGGAGAGGAGAGCGTGCAGAGGGGTTTGGAACACAGCCTGAGAGGTTTGTGGTCAATGGAGGGGTTACAGAGAGTCAGTGGGGGGCTGGTGTTGTTAGGGTTTGTGGGGCCCATTCCTCCCCTCCCCCCATCAGCCTCCCCCCATTTTACAAACCCCCCATCTTAGCCCCCTCCTCTTTGCCATGCCCATTCTGTCTCCCTTCCATTCCCCCATAGGATCCCCTCACCTGGCCTGCCCCTCCCTACCAGCCACAGCAGCCTTTTCCAGGGGTGCCAGCAGTGGGAGAAGAGAGAGCCAAGAGTCCCCTGGAAGCTGGCAGGAGGAACTACACCTCCTGCCTGCAGCTCAGTTGAATGCATGAAGTGCCATGGGATGCGGGAATGTTTGGCCACTGGCAGCCCTGCCAGCTAGAAATATGGATATGAAATGCCAAAAGTGGATGGGAACTCTAAAAAAGACATACATCCTGCACACCATTCCCAGAGATGGTGCTTCTCTGTTGCATTCCCCACAGGTTGCTTTTTCCCATGCTGCTGAGCAGTACAGGGTGAAAATGTTTGTGGTGGGCACACCTGGTTTGTGGCAGGCATGCTCCATTTTAAAGAGCTTCTTCTGTTGGCAGAACTGGAGATGAGAATAGCAGCTCCAAGGGAAGGGGGACACTTAAGCAATTCCGTTTCCATATCAGTACCCAGAAGGCTTTTCAACTTTTCAGCTATTTCACAGCAGTGCTGCTATGGACTCAGTAGGCAAACCCAAAAGTTTCGGGGTGCATGCTGAGTTGTTGTCTGTCTGTAGGTTTGCAGAGCAAGAATTATGGAAGAGGGATTAGTGGGGTCAGAAATAATATAAAAGAGAATAAACCCCCATTCAGTGGAGGCTAGAAGTGGAGAAAGCAATTGTTTCTGATCCACTAATCCTCTCTCATACCGGCTCCCCTCAGGAAACCTCCCCTCTTTCCTCCTCCCCTCAATACCCTGTACCCTAATGACTTCCCCCCCGATGCCAGCACCCCACCTCCCCTGTTTCTGAGGTGAGCGGGGAACAGTCTCTCTTGCATTTGCAGCTATTGGTCCAGCGGGGGCTCAAACAAAAACAATCAGTGACTGCTCCTCACCACTGAGAAGTGTCACATGTGAAGCTGCTCAAAGGTGGGCATCTAGGAGCTGGTCGAGGAGCAGCACAACGTTTTCACATCAGTTGTGACTTTTCCATTGCAAGTTTGACAAAAAGGGTCAGTGGAATTGCTTTCTCCACTTCTAGCCTCCACTGAATGGGGGTTTATTCTCTTGTATATTGTTTCTGACCCTCTCACACACACTTTCAGAAAGCAGTGCCTCTAATTCTTCACCTTACTTCCCCTTCAGCCTATCCTGCCATAATCAAACAACAGAGAGAGAGAGAGAGAGAGAGAGAGAGAGAGAGAGAGAGAGAGAGAGAGAGAGAGAGAGAGAGAGAGAGAGAGCATGCGTACACGTGTGTTAATCTGATTACTCTCACACTGGTGACTGCACAGCACAGGATTATATTACTAGGGCAGGATTTGTGGTTCTGGAGGAGGCTGTTACTTGAAGGTGGCTAACAGCCATGTAATGGTGATAGAGAAAAGCAAAGCACAGGAATTCCATTCCCCTCACTTATTAAAGCAAGCCTGACTCCAGGCTCATGGGGCTATGGAACGCTCCTTATTAAACGTCTGACTTGATCTGTACAAATGGACACTTACACTTTAGACAAATGTGCATACACAGAAGCTGAAGAGCATGGTATAACTGCCTATATAGATAACGTGTGCTATTTGTGTGCACACTAGAAACATATCCCCCCAGCCTCCTATATTTTATAGGTTCAAACCCATGCCATATTTAATCTAAACAAATCTAATACAGAATATGAAGAACTGGGTATTTTTCAGAGTCCCAATAACATGGCTTTCAGACCACCCTTCAAATGCTTATTTGTGGACCTAATGAAATAATTGCAGAGTGACAGCTTGATTGCCTCCAATCAAATGTCAACAGGCCCGAATGCCCAAAGTTAATGCAGTTTGGTAGCATAGTGACTCTGGAGCAAGAGGACCTGCACATATTTTTCACATTATGGAGCAGATGGAAGCTGTAATCCCCTCTAGAGCAGGGAGATGCTTTTTCACCAAACAGTAGCAGATGACACGCTCCGTTTCGGAAATGTTTTCCACTTCCATCCAACAGAACGACAAGCTGGGGTTGAAAAGGAGTTGAAATAATCAAACATAGCTTGGATGGGACACTGCAGAGTGGAAAAGAAAAATACATAAAACAACAGTCTTTAAAGATCATTTAGTGCTAACAAAGTTAGCTACTACTTGGAGGTAAATGATACAAGGGTTCTACAAACTCCTTAAAAAAATGTCTCAGAAATACCAGCTATCAGGTCAGAGTTAACATTATTGCTCTCACTTTGAATCTGAAGAAATTCATAGTCCAAACTGACATTCACTTTGTGAGATTTACTGGGGCTTTTACCACTTTTTATAAAGAGGTTGTCCACATACCAACACAATGGCAGGATGGCTCTGTTACATTTCAAAATTCTGCATACAAAATCTAACACTTCTGCTCAATCGGTCCGGAGCGTCTGTCTTTGAAATTTCACCTGCGGTGGTCAAGAAACCCATCAATTGTCTAGCTACAAGCAATCAAAAAATTGCTCATTAGTCACTCCTTTAATATGAAAATTAGCTCAATCTCTTTCCTTTTAATCCTCTTTCAAGCATAACTGTTAGTTCTGTCAACAATTCAGTGCCTCTGAAAGGTGAGGGGCACAGGTGGCTTAAAATATCCTTAGAGCATCTCCTGACAATGAGACTTTCTTATGAAGAAAATGCACAGGTCTTTTCAATTCAACCTTTCTACCCCAGTAAATATCAAGGTTGTTTATTTCCTCTCTCTCCAGCAAGGACAGACTAAAGCCAATGTGTTTATGCAATTTCCTGAGGGAAGACCCAGACAAAAGATAGAACATTTACTAGCAGAGGAAGAATAACCCTAAGAATATAAAAATAGATTGGTGAAAGAGGAGAGTGAATTCAGGTGAGACAGTCATGCTGCCTCTTTTCACCCTCCCCCCAAAAGAGCAAATAAATTAAAAATGTCCTCCTGGAGCTAACAGCCGAATGGGGCTCATTGTAAAGAGAGTTACAGTGTTGCATATTTTAAAAGCACACAGATTTATTTACTTTTTGTAAAGCTGATTATAGTAAGCATGAACTCCAGGAGACTTTTTAAAATTCCATCTAGACATGAACTTTTTCATATTTCGTCATTTTCAACTCTGTGTGTGTGAGAGAGAGTGTCAGACAAACAGTGATTTTTAGTACTCAAGAAAACTGGCTACACCAAAGCCATGCTAAGCCAGCTCCCCATAGAGCTCTGTCAGAGCCTCAGTCCTGACCGACCCCTGTAAATACTTGTGGGCCCCTCTTGAGCAAAGGCTGCCAGTGTGAAAGCTGATGCCAATCTATATGCTGGTTTTGGAATATGGACAAGTGATCTATGCCAGATCTTAACTCCTGTTCCTAGAGGTGAAAGGCTACCAACTGTGATAGCTATCTTTCTTCCCACTCTTCTTATTGATAACAATCAGCAGCTAAGCCTCTAATTCACAACCTAATTCACTGTGCACTGCAGGAACTGAATAAACAACTGCATTAGGCAATTACTGCAGTAAATACCTTCTTTCTCCTCTGTCTAATTACTCCTGTCAACTAGCAATCGGAGGCAGAAGAACACTTCATTAGAGTTATTTTGTTTATTTTGCAATGTTGATATAACCACTTTGAAGACCCATTGATCATGGTGCACATTCTTTTTGGACCAATTTAAACAAATGTAGAAGTCAAAGATCTTCTACAGCTGTGTAAGGATACAAAGCCTTTATTTTCATTCTACTGCATTTGGTGCAAAGCTCAGGCATGTTATATGGTCAACAAAAGAATCTCTCCAATGAAGCAAAGAGGTTTATTCTAGTTGACTCTAAAGTAACATTTTATATGTCAAAAATAGTCTGTTTGATTTTCCAATATGTTCATAGCATCAACAAGAATGTTGCTATGATTGTCAAGTAAAAAAATAATACTGGAAACCCTAGTTTGGTTGGTGAAAAACACATTTACCCTGCTTTGCTTAATCACACAACCCTGATTTTTCTGTGTTAAAGTACATCTTTTCCAAAGATTTATCACGAACCAAAGGAGGAGCCCTCTGCTGGTTACAGAGGATCTTTGTGCATGAGGAAACTCATGCAGGTATATGCACGGAAAAGAAAAGGGAGAGTAGAATTTAGAACAGATATGAGAAAAGAGGACTCCACAAAGCACATTTTTGAACTCAGTGGCCTTCTGAAAAAGGTCATAGTTTGTTTCTTTCCAAAGAGAAAACAAGAAGGTTAAAATCTTTGAAAGCCAGAGATTTAGTACACGATCAAATGTTATAACTGTCCAAGTGCTTCCGTTATATCAGCTGATGAGTTAGTCAGTTCTACAATCTCTGCTGGAAGGGGAGAGAGAGAGAGAGATGGGCCTGAACTAAAACTCTGGGTTTGACAACCTCCAAACTCCATGGAAGTTCTGTCCAGATCCATACTTTATTATGCGCATGTCTACTGTATTATGTATGGAGGTGTAACATGCATAACAATGCCCAGAGATCAATACAGGAATCAATTGATGCATTTTTTTGATCAAAGAGTGAATTTTGCTTCTAATCAGACAGTTTAATTCTCCTGGAAGTTTAAGGCAAAATAATTCAGTAAATGCAGTGACCAGAATAAATTCTGGATTTTGGAAGATGAGTTTATCTGGTAAGGTTTGTCTTTAGCTGAACTGCAATCCTCACACCCTTCCCATTTTATTTTATTTACAGTGTATTACTTATTAAGAATTACTGAAGATTTAGAAAGCTAGAGCTAGCCATTAAATGTTGGCAAAACTGTCAAAACAGATTCAGAAGAACAGGAAAGCACCGTGATGTGGAATTGATTTATCTGATGCAAGAACAGACTTACATAAAGAACACTGCCATGGTTGAAAGACCAAAAACTATATATAGCAATTTACCCTACTTTTATTTTTAAAGTATTTTTGTGTGCATTATATACATATACAGACACACCCAAAATAGAAATGTCTGTAAAGTTCACGTAGCCCTTTGTACAATGCATGTGATGGGAATCAGCCAAGGCTGGGTGGCATTCCGTTTGAGAATTCACCATTCCTACTGCTAAGATGTCTCTGTGACAATCCACAGAGCATCAGCAGGTACTTTGTGTGGGATCCAGAGGGAAACGTGGCTCTGAAATGAGGGGACTGAACCATGCAATGAAGATTGCTATCGCACTGATGCATTGGGATGAACTGCCCTTGGCATTTTCGGCTGTTGCTTCAGTTACTGGGCACTGTTACCACAGTAAGGCGAGTCACAAAGCAGAACAGAGTTTAAAATAATACAACCAATACAGAAGCAAAAAAAGGGAAGAGGGGGAGAGGAGACATCAAAGGATTTTAACAGCACAAAGCCCTTCATCCAAACTGTGGGATAAGAAATCTATAATGTCACCAATTGTCTGCATGTCCACTCCTACAAGTATTCCTATTACTGTCTTCAAGTGGAAGAACATTTACATATCTGATGACTTGCAAGCTACCATGGATATCTTTACTGTTTCTTGTTGCAAATTCTTCTGAATTTTTTCCACCGAGCTTGTCACGTGTGCACCTGTATGTCCACATGCATAGAACACTGATAAATCATTAAAGACACAGGAGTTGCCTTGGGAACAGATAGGGGATTAAAAATCTAATAATTTTAAAAAGACAGCTGAGCAGGTGTTTTCACTCGTACAAACAGAAGTTAATTGTAAAACCAGTTCTGGCCCACAGGCCCTTTTTAATGGTTATGTCCATAAAATCTTTTAGTAGTCTCTGTAGTTACTGTACGAACACACAAAGGGGTCTTTCATTAGCTGCATTCTCTATGAGAAGCCGGGTCATGGAGTAAATGATACTTTAATGTTCTCTTTCAAAGCTAAAGTGATTTGAAAATGAAGCTTGTTAGGATGCCACTGTACGTTCCTCCTGTCCCACTTCCTTTACCTTGTACTTGATTTGGTTTTACAAATGACTAATATTTATCTAGCTTCAAAAGCATTTGAACTATTTAGGGGATAACTCTTTATGGGATAACTCTATGCTTTGAAAAGATGGAACAGAACTGAATTTTGTTTTAAAACACCTTTCATACTCAAGATACCCTAACACGCTTTACAAAGTTAAGGTTCCAATTCTGCAAGGGGCCAAGCACTTATAAATCCCAGTGAACTCAGTGAGATGAGAAGGGGCTCAGTACCATGCTGGATTGTGCCCTTATGCATTAAATGGTAAGCACGTAAGCAGAGACCACGTAAGCAAACATGGGTTGGTTTGTTTGTTTGCAATCTACAAGAGTTCACATACAGCCTAACAAATTAAGAATGTGTTTTATTCATGAGATAGAATATTTTTCAGGACAAGGAGTTACCCCTACTCTCCTTAAGAACTGCAGTGGGCTCTTTAACTTCCAATTGGTTAACTTCCAACCTTGGTTTAAACTTTAAGCAGGCCTTATTCAAAGGACAGTACCTCCTACAATGCAGTAACCCCACTGCCATGCAAGTAAACAAATCCCAGTCTTTATGTGGGACTAGACACCCAGGACCCATTGAGTACAACCCATTAGCTGAAGCAACACTAACAGTAGTTCTGGTTGGCAACTTGGATTGAGGATTATCACTTTGGAGGTGTAGGTTTTGAGATCTCAGTTCATCAGGTGATAAAGGAGGGAGGAGATCCACAAATAGAACCCATTGTGTATAACCATATGCATTTTACTAAGAGCAACCGGAACCACCTTTAGTCCAAAGTTCCTTGTTGGAAGAAGTTGGGGGTGAAGGTATCAAGAAGTGTTAGCATTTGGCACTAATATCCACTAAGGGATGCTGAAATCCATACGTAATTCAATTGAGCACTTTCAACCAGTGAAAGCCACGTATGGAAGAATTAATAGAGCAAACAAATGCAAAATTTTAGAATTTGCTGATTTGGTTCCCCAACTGCTCCCTCCCCCCAGTGGAAGGGAAGTCCTGTTTAGCCATACTAGTGAGGAGGGAGTCATGTTTTATTAATCAACTGTGTATTTCTATATCTATCACACAATCCATTTAAAAAACAAACAGTTTTCATACCAAGATATGCCTGCCTTGGAAACCCATTTTAATTAAATACCCAAACTAGTTTGAAGGCTGTGACTGCAAATGTTTGAAGCTAGAAAACCCACAAGTGAATGCAAAGCAAACATTTCTAGAACCACTAAAAAAGAAGATAATACTTGATAGCTTCACCTATTCATTTTAGGTTAGGTACAGTCTATTTTAAACACAAATCTGATGGAAATGTCACAAATATTTTTAAAGAAAAAAGTTTGTTCTGCTTGCAAATTAACATTCACAATAACAGATCCAGTGGTTGGTTTTTTGTCTGTTGGAGAGAAATATAACATCTCATCTCAAGCTTTGTTTGACAGATGTATAGTTCCATCACTTTTAAGGCAAATCTGTCTAGTGCAAGTCTTTCAAGTGCACTCTCATATATAGGGAGATATGGAATGTATATAGGGAATATATGATGGTGAGGAATGGTACAAAACTTTTATCTGAAAGACTTCGGGACAGCCACATTACTCATGAATACCTAACCCACAAGTAAATTATTCAGGTCATGCCAAACAAATGTCAGTACACATTTTATATCACATTCCACCATTATGTATTGTATGTTTGTTACAGAAAAACTATTTTACAGAGTTTTAAACACTTTTAATGCAATCGTTTCTTGTACCCCTCGAAATGTAAGGTCAGGTGCCCTAGTGTATGAACCCACCAATACTGTAGTTCTCAAATGGGGCTACTTCTGGGAATAAACCCTATGCCTAACCATCTGCGTTTGCATGACAGGGCCCTTAACTATAGTTCAATTACAGAAGGTTGAGAGAGAGAGAGAGAGAAATTAAATGTAAAATTTAAAATGCTGCTAAAAATGATCTAAAATAGCTTTTCTATATGTAAAAATGTCAGACCATTCAAATTTCTCCAGGGAGAGTCCAAGGCAAGGAGCAAATGCTCTGTGTATTACTCAGAAGCTGAAATCCCAGTCCTTCCAGCGCTATAAAGCTCCAGTTTCTAGCTCTGCAGGGTTATGATCTAACTGACTTTAAACCTCTCACAACTCTAGGACTGAAGATTGCCCATCTTGAGCCAGTATAATTGTGGGGGAGAAAGTTCATATTTGGAGTAAAGAAAAATGTTCATCTGGCAGGTTGATTTAACAAAGAATTAGGTGCTGTACAGTGATATGAGCAGTTTATCACAGTAAGGTCCCGGTCTATGACTACGGCTCCTAGGTGCTACTGTCATACAAATAATAATAATTTACCACAAAGATATTTTCAACACGTGTGGTGCTCTGTCTCTGATCATTCTTCCACAAACCTAGCATTCAGGACCAAAGGACTGGGGTCTGTGGAGTGGGCAGAGGGTGTCAACTCAAAATGCAGTGGACTCGAACCAGAGATATGCAGGCCCCGAAAGACCTGGCCAGCTGCTTGGCAAAACACACAGACTTGCTGTGTAAACCTGGGGTCCTTGGAGTACCTGCAGCTGTGAGAACAAGTGCCCTGTAATGGATAACAGACAGGGAGGCTGTGCTTTGTTTTGCCCCAGGCCTTGTTAGCACTGAAATGTTGATATTTTGAGGGTTGTGGGTGGTTTTTATTTCCAGGGAAATGGTCATTGTATCTTTAAGGGATTTAACAGTAGTCAAGGGAAAATTCTGGTGGTAGCTTTAATATTGTACAGTGAAGGGAGCTCACAATTTTTTATACTTTTTTTTTTTTTGTAAACACACCCAAGGAAGGCTTTTCCACTGAAGAAAAGCCACGCTGCTAGAGAGGCCCTGCCTTTACATTGGGACATCTAGGATGAGGAGCCAATAAGGTTGGGCCTTGGAAAAGGGTCATGGGACACTTGCAAAAGGTCTGTGTGTTCTGTTCTGTTCAAGGCCTAATAAATACAAAAAGACACTTTCAAAGGCATTCTGGGCAGTGAGGTACCCATTTTCTAGTGGCTTGCGATAAGAGCTGGGTGCCTAGCTGTCCTTTGTGCCCAGTATCTTCCTACAGATCCTTGCTGTCAGCCAGAGTCCAGAAGGTAAATCCTGGCCCTACTGAAGCCAATGGGAGTTTTGCCTTTGACTTCTGAGGGGCCAGGATTTAACTCAGCATGTCCAATATCTGTCAAGTGGGGAAGTTTGAGCCTGTTATAATCTTCATTACTTCCTAATTGTCCTTATACTTTTTTTTCCTGTTAAAGATAATTCAGAGTCTCAGCCACTACAAATGGTAATTCCCCCCTCGCCCCTATACAACGAGACCCAATATTTTTTACTAATATTTCTCTCTGGTCCATCTTATTCTCTATAGCTAGCATCAGCTCATTCTGCATCCCCCCCTCCCCCATTTGCCTTATTTGTGTACTACAAGCCTTCTCTAATGCTTTATCACAACTCCTCTAACAGATCTATCATTGCTATAATCCCTGGTCACGTAGGATACTCTACCATTTGTGTCAGTTTCCAGCAAAATGACATTGCAAAGAAAAAAAAAAGCTACTACTCCCCTAGCAGGGTTTGAGAGTAAGGCACTGAACAGCTGAGGTCTATTTAAAAATACTAAAAAGAACTGCCCTTTATTGGGAAAAATCAGTATTAAGGCTGCTGTTCTCTTCCAGGAATTTGTAGGGTTTCCTGTAGGGATTCAGAGGCTTGTTTTGGCGGGGCTATTTGTAGAATGCCTAACATGAGCTCTATAAACATACCACTAAACTGAATTATTTTGTCAGTGTAAAGCAATGTTTCACAACATGTCATAATTTCCACTAGTATGATCAGTAATTTGATGGGTTTGGGTCCCATTTTAGTTTGATTGCTTTAGTGGGATTTGCTTTTGAAACATCTTATATACCTTCCTGCCTCCCCCACTCCCTTTAAAAAAAATGCTTAGTAGCTCAGCAAAGTGGCCAGCATCCCCACCCCTTCCTCCTCTCCCCTGCCCTTGGAGACTAGTATGGATCACTTCCATTTTCCATTTCAGCCTTCATCATTCAAGGGTCTGGGAACATGAACTCAAGTCTCTGTATACACAGCAATCTGCTGCCTCGTGGCTAACAGTGGGCGAAAGCCTGCTTCCCCGGGTGGCTCTAATTGTAGCAGAAGCAAACAAATTGAAGTATTAACGCCCTGGAGAGGCTGCCCAGGGGAACTCTGCAGCTGTCTGCATACAGAGCTCTGTGGCATCTCCCTCTCAAGCAGGATGGGGGTGGCATCAGTGGACAGGCTGTGAGAGGTTGTGCCCCCAGCTCAACAGGACAACCACCACCCCCCTCCAGAGAGGAAGGGAGCAGGCCACCACCAACACTTCTGTAAAGCATCAGCTAAGGAAGTGCTTCAAATCCTACCTTCCTGTTCTGTTCTTCTCTTCACAAACCTCAGGCTCAGATCACTCCTACCTGCTCTTTGTACAGGGCACTGGGTTGTTTTAAATGATTGTACTTAAGATAGAAGCAAAAGTGATGACAATTTCAACCTTTTTTCCAGTTTGATGAATCATGTGAAAATTCTAATTAGTTTGCCTCTAAAGTGTTTCGAAACTGGAAAGTGCTGAGCAGTACAGTCTAGTGAAACATCCCCAGCTTAGAAAAGAGTTGTAATGTTAATATTACTTTCCAAGGCTCACTCTACTGTGCTGTTCATGTACTCTGAATGTGATTATGCGTGCCTAACATTTATTCCATCGCTCTGCCACTTTTCAGCCTGTCTTTCAGGCCACAGCAGGCAGTGCTGGAATACCTCAGAGTTTGGTGCAGCATCTGACACAACCTGATGCCAATGTCACTAATCACTTCCTTCATTAAAATAAGCAGTTTGCTGGGTCTGTTTCCCTCAACTACTGATGTAGTGTCTTCCAACTAATTCAGGCACTAAACCCTGCATTTTGTAAGGATAGCCCATGTGCTAGTGTTTGGCACAGACTCTTGAGGGAGGATGTATGATCTCTGGAACAAATCCCTGAACACCTTGACAATAAAGGCTCAGCTGTGCTTATTGTTGACGAGTTCTGGTACTTGAAGCAATGTGGGGTCCATATATGAATGATCACAATAATAATAATAATACCTTGCTCTTATACAGCTATTTAGATCTCCAGATCTCAAAGTGCTTTACAAAAGAGGCCAGTACCTTTATCCCATTTTACATATGGGGAAAGTGAAGCAAAAAGAGGTGAACTGACTTGCCCCAAGTTACCCAGGAACAGAATCCAGGTTTTCTAAGTCCCAGTCTGGTACCATATCCACTATGCCACATGGCATCCCACAAGACAAAAGACACTCACGAGGACAGCAGAGTGGGCTGTTTCTGATATCTGCATCCTTCCCTCCTTGAATTCTCTGGCCTAGCTTTAAGCAGGCTAACTATGAAAAACAGGGTTCTCATACAACCTCTTCATGTATATTTCATTGTACCCATATGAGTTAGCATGCTGTCCCTTTCCACATTTCTTCCTCAAGTGTTGGTAGCACTTCCAAGACCACAGAATTAAATGGGTTTTTTATCTCAGCAGCTGGTTAGTTCTAAATAGTTGATACTCTGTTTCTACCCTCCATCAAAGGAAAAACAAAAAAAGAACCCTATTAACCTACATTACCCATGTAAACTAATTGACCCTAACATGGAAATTATCCCAGAAGAGTAGAATTTTTATTAGCTTCCTGTCCTCTCTTTCCTACTCACCCTCTCCCCTACGGCCCATTCCTCAAGAGCATGGATTTGAAGACGCTCAGGCCCTTAGGGCTTCTCTACACAAACAGTGCTGCAGCTGCACCAATGTAGCGCTTAGTGAAGATGCTACCTATGCTGATGGGAGAGCTTCTCCCATTGGCATATGTATACTACCTCCCCAAGAGGTGGTAGCTATGTCGACAAGAGAAGCTCTCCCATCCACATAACGCTGTCTACACAAAGGGTTAGGTCAGTACAACTGCGTTGCTCAGGGATGTGGCTTTTCCACCCCTGAGTGACGTAGCTAAACCAACATAAGTCTGTAGTGTAGACCGATCCTCAGACTATGTTTGCCTTCTCTGTTACCTCAGAAGACTCACAAAATTATTGGTTATAGTGAGGATTGTGCTGAAAATGTCTTTGATCTAGCAAGGTGCCATTCTTGTAACCAGGGTAGGAGGGGGAAAACTGTTTCTAACTACAACTTTCAGTCACACCCAGGCTGTTAGTTCCACAGTCAAGGATGGTACCCTTTTAACATTTGATCTGGGGTCATGTTTCAAGTTCCCAGCTGCTGGTTAAAGCTCGCTTGTTTAAAGTGAAAGGATTAGAAAGAGTAGTTATAATCCTACTAACATAGGGGTTCCTCATGCTAAACTGGGGGTGCACATGTGCACAAGCTGGTCCGTGTGCATGTGTGTCTGGGGGGGGGGGGTTGAGTTTTTAATCTGAGAGACAGCAATTTGGAAGACAAAGATTATGGCCACTTAAAACCTTTTTGTGCCACATGTGTTTGTCAACCCACATGATACTTCTTCATTCTTAATTAAGGACAATTACAAGCACATTAAAAACTAAAAGCCGCGAGGCATTTCAGTTATGCTAAGCTCTCGCCTTGCCTCTGAAATACTATTAAACAAGTAACCTGATGCTAAATGTGAAGTTGACTTAGATCTACTATATATTACGATATGCAACTCCAAGGTACTAATCACTGTAGTATCTTTACTGACATCTCTCGCATATCAAATATAGACACAACTATAAATTTCCAAACGAAATACCTAAATGACATACCAAAAACCTAATTTAGACTGTTAGATACAGACACACATTGTGTGCATGTGTGTATGTGCGTATAAGTGTGTGAGAGAGAATATATATAACTAGTATATACACATTCTTGGCAAGACACCAATTTGAGAGAAAGGTGGGGGGAGGAGAGAGAGAGGAAAAAAAAATGTTGCCTACTTGGAGAAGAGATTTTCAATACTATGAGTGAGTCTGTTACCAGGCTAGAAATTCTGATAAACCCTAAACAGTTCTGGGCTCAAAGTGATCAGCCACGCAGCTTCATTACTTCTTAAATATTGTTTTAATTAATTTAGTGCTTGAGGAAGGTGCCAGATGGACAGGCCTGGAAACATAAATCCTGTATTTACACTGAAGAGGAGCAGCCTGATCCAAAGCCAGCTGAAATCAATAGAAAGATTTCCACTGACTTCAGTTGCATTTGGATCACGCTCTAGTGGCACAACTTCCCAACGTGCTTCACAGCTGGGCTGATGGGATCATTTGGACATAGGATGTGCCATATTAGAAGTGACCGCTAGGCAGCCTGTATCCCGACAGTGGCCGATAAATGATCCTTCAGGAGGTGAAAATCTCCATAATGCAGAGTACATGGGAGGTGATAAAGCCTTCCTGACCGCCTGGACCAATCAGCTTAACCCAAAGCACAAGATTTGATTAACCTCATTGTAGCATGTTCTTTGTTGGTCATAAAATTATCCATCTTGTAAATAAACAAAACCAAAAACCAAACACAACCCACTACAATACTGAACCAGCCGTAGGGTGGCGCTAGTTCACTTGATAAATCATACAGCCAGGAAGGGACATGTGGGCAGGAGTCCGAGAGCGCCAATGTTTTTTCTTCTTTTCTTTTATATTGCCTTTCGATAATCATCTCAATAGCAGTGCTGGGTAAACTTGGCTTGCCTTGGTGTTTATGAGTGCAGTTTATGAGTATTCCCTCATAGGCTATACAATACTGTAGCATTATCATTTAAGTAACAAGGTGAAGAGTAACTTTGGTTTGCAGCCATTGTAAATGCGTGGACTGCGTAGACTGTTGGTCCTTCATCAGTTGAGACTGAGCTGATCACGACACGTCTTCCAATCTTCTCTTGCTCTGGCCATCCTTCACCATGCTTGACCATATCTGCTTGTTAGGAAATCATCCCACGTCTTTGGAGGCCGACCGCGTGGCCGTTTCTGTTCTTGCGGATACCACTCGGATATAGCTGTGGTCCATCTGTTGTCGCTGAGTCTGGCCACATGTCTTGCCCACCACATTTTGCTGAGCCTGCTTTCAACAACAACGTCTCGCACTCCAGACTGCTGCCTAACTTTTCACTGGGGATGTGATCGCAGAGCGAAATGCCCAAAAATGTTCGTTCCATCACCCTCTTTGTGACAGACAGTTGATGTTCTTCAATCTTTGTCAGCGACCATGTTTCGCTGCCATATAACATTGCTGGAAGCACGGTCGAGTTAAAAAGATTTGCACGAGTTGTTTTGCTGATCTTTCTTTGGAGGATGTCCTTGATGTCATTGAATGCGCACCATCCAGCTTTTTTTCTGCGCGACAGTTCGCCTTTCTGATCATGGCGCATGTTGACTTCCTGGCCCAAATAAACATATTTATCAACCTCTTGGCTCTGCTCTCCTCCAAGAGTTATTTGGGTTCTTGGCAGAACATCTGATCTCATGTATTTCGTTTTCGATCGGTTCATTTTTAATCCAACTTGACTACTTTTCGCGTTCAGTTCTTTAAGCATTCTCTCAAGCTGAGCTGTATTTTCGGCGATCAGCACCTGAGATGGTTTAGCCGCTCGCCGTTGATATTAAATCCATTGTAAATAGTACTTCTTAATCATTTGGCCCCTGCTATTATTCCTCTGGAGATCCTAACTTTATTGTGCCATCACGGATAGAGCAGCTAATCCCACTCCATCCGATTATGCCTGCCTCCTTCTTAGTGACTGAGTTAGCTTTCAATTTCTAGCTTTCTGACAACAGAGGTGACACCTTCCCCTCAAGCATAATCTTTCCAACAACACTGCTGCAAATGAAACCAAAACAAGTACCCCCACCCCCACCACCCGTGAAGGAACCATCACTCCATTTCCTCTTTCTGTTGTCCCTTGTGCTGCCTTATTGTATGTGGTAGTAACCTGAAGAATCTGCTTTGGCAGAATGGCAATCCAGCTCTCCTCTTCCCACTTCAAATCCTCCTGCAGAGGTTAAATACATCCATATGCCACATGTATCATGATCAACTACCTAGGTGCTAACTAGTGAACATTTTCAGCAGAGGCAATTCATCAAAGCTGCAGGGGGATCTAGGCCCCACTTGGCCTTAGCTGCTGGACAGTTCTATGTGCATTATGGAGAATTTTAGTTATTTCCCTCTGAGATGGGAGATGGAAAAAGGCAGATAAAAATAACTTTAAATTAATCAGAATTCACATAAAAAACCCGGGGTGGCCCTTAGGCTGACCTGGTTTCTGGTTTTTGACCGGAACACCTGGTTGAAAAGGGATCCTGATGGCTCCAGTCAGCACCGCTGACCAGGCCGTTGACTGTCTGGTTAGCGGCCCCACGCAGCGGGGCTGGCAGACTTCCTGCTAGCCTCCACACTGCGCAGCTCCTGGGAAGCAGCCAGCATGTCCCCACTTTGGCTCCTACACATAGGGGCAGCCAGGGGGCTCCGCACGCTTCCCCCACCCCAAGCGCCGCCCCTGCAGCTCCCAATGGCTGGGAACTGCAGCCAATGGGAGCTGTGGGGCAGTGCCTGTGGATGAGGCGGCACGCAGAGCCGCCGGGCTGCACCTCTGCTTAGGAGCTGGAGGGGGGGCATGTTGCTGCTTCCAGGAGCTATTTGAGGTAAGCACCGTCCGGGGTCTGCACCCCTGACCTCTCCCGGACCCCAACTCCCTGCCCCTGCCCCAGCCCCAGCCCTGAGCCCCCTCCCACCCTCCAAACCCCTCAAACCCAGCCCAGAGCACCCTCCTGCACCCCAAACCCCTCATCCCCAATCCCACCCCAATGACACCATTTTTTTCACCACTGCCTATGCCGCTCCACCCCAGTACTTTCCCTGTGTGCTCCTCCTCCTATGGGACAGACCTTTGGTGCTATTCTGGCTCCAACATCCCCACCTCTCAGCCTCAGCAGGAGCAGCACAGCTGAGAGACTGTTGCGGGGGCAGCACTGGGAGCTGGAAGGCCGCAGCTCAGACAAGCACCCAGCAGTGGGTGAAGGGAGGTAAGCTCTGCAGAGCAACTGGGACAGGCATGGCTGTACTCTAAGCACAGCACTGCTGATGCCTGCCTGCTGCATGGCTGCCAGCAGTCCCCGAATGCTGGCTAAGCACAGCAGTCAGCTGGGACTGGGGGATTTTCAAAACCTGGACCGTCCTCCTGGACCAACAGACACCAACGTCGGATAGAACAGAGGTTCTCAAACTGTGGTCCGCCGACCGCTCCATTCAGGTGGTCCACAGATAGTTCCCTCTAAGGTGCACGCCTGGGCAGCCACATATGAGAGAATGAAGGGCCACCCACCTAATCAGTGGAGCCGCGCAGGCATGGTTCCACTAATTAGGTGCCTGGACCCTGGAGAAGACGCACATGTAAAGTGAGGTGGTGACCTTGGGAGGTATAGGTGGTAGGTGGGAGGGGGCAGTGGGGTGAGAAGAGGGGGTGGGGGGAATTTGGGACGTGCAGGGCTGTGGCAGCTAAAGAAAGAGGTGACTTTCCTCAGCTCCAGGGCTGCACTGCTGGGGAGAGACCCCCACTCCTTCCCAGCCCCAGCTCGGGGCCTTCCGCGGCGGGGGAGAGAGGGCACATCCATCACTTTAGGTAAGCGGAGCATGAGCTAAGACTACTGATATTAAAATATGAGTTGTGTGCTTTTATTTGTAGAACAAAAAAACTTTAATTATTATTAAGGGGTTTTTTTTTATATATATAGCGCTTTTATCCAAAGCGCTTTACAATAGTTAGCTGACAGTACAAACAACATTTGGAAAGATCATTAAGTGGTCCCCCGAGACCCTCAGCAATTTTCAAGTGGTCTGTGAAAAAAAAAGTTTGAGAACCACTGGGATAGAGCTTTTCCCAGCCTATCCTCCTCCTTCAGATGTGAAAGAGTGCAGAACAGATGGATTTCTGCCCTATCCCCTCACTCTCCCTGGTGGTCTCTTTCTCAGCACGAGCAGCATCGCACAGCAGTAGGCTGCACTCACACTTCCACAAAGGAGGCTGGGGATGGAGGGAAGAAGAGACAGAGATCCCCAAATGCTAGGGCTCAACACTGTAAAGTTGTTTATTTTTCCAGCCCACCCGATGTGGAAGCTTCCCCTTTTCCTACCTACAAGACATAAGTTTCTCTCTTTAAGGGGGAAATTTGCCCTACAGTATCATTAGCAGAATCCACGTGAGAATGTAAAAGTCTGAAATTAAGGCAGCAGATTAGAGATGCTAAAAATTGATGGTACTCACCCCATCCCCTTTGGGAAACTGCTTTCACTGAATGCATCTGATGAAGTGAGCTGTAGCTCACAAAAGCTTATGCTCAAATAAATGTGTTAGTCTCTAAGGTGCCACAAGTACTCCTTTTCTTTTTGCTTTCATTCAATTTATGTACTGAAAACAAACATGAAAGGAAAAACTCTTCTCTGGCTTCAGTTGTCAGAGCAAAAACTAGAATTCCCTGAGCTCTTTTCAGAAGTGCTAATACTCTCCCCTAGGCCTTCATTATATTGCTCTGTACACACAGGCACTGTCCTCTGCACACAGGCAGGGAGGGAAGACCCTTATAAAGTTGGACTGTTTTTATTTTTCAGCTCCAGTGAAAAGCAGCTGGAAGCCTCCAAAAGGGAAGCCTCTGTTCCACTGGCAATTAAACTCAAAATGTGATTAAATCACTATTATGGGGCACATCAGCTCCAAGCCAGAGGTGGAATGGGGTCCTCATTTTGTAGGCTATGGGAATGCCTGATTCAGAGCACTACCATACCTTAGGGATTTTCCCTAGTTCTCTTTTCCCTGCTCCTGTGCCCAATAAGAATGTCACACTCCACATGCTGTGACTGTGCAAAATATCATCAGACTGTGCTCTTCTCATAAAAACCCCAACATATAAACTTTGAAGGTGTTCTTCCCTCAAACCACAGGGAACTGCCACTTACATCAGTGACATGAATGCCCTCAGAGCATGGGGGTGGAAGAAGATATCACACAAGCAGAGCTGGTTGAAAGGTAGAATTTCTGACATTGTAAAATTTGTTTTCATACCAAATCAGAATTCTGGGGGGAAAAAAAGATTTTATTTCAGCTCAATCAAAAGGTTTCTTTTTGACAAAACTGGAACACAGCAATCTGATTGGGACTTTAATATTATCTACAATTTTTGAAAAACTGAAACAAAAAGTCGTTTTGAAAAGGATAATAAAAAGTGCTCCATTCCAAAAAGGTCAAAATGGAATGTTTCAAGCTTATTGCAGTACTTTTCCAATTTCTCGATTGAAACAAAATTTCATCAAAAGCAGTATGTTTCTACAAAATGTTTGCCTTTAACAGATCACCATTTTCCAATGAAAAACATTCCACAGGAAAATTTCTGACCTGTAGATGTCCCCCCACATATTAGAGTCCTGTTCTCATAGTTGTCTAATTGTTCATCTTTTTATTATTTGAATAAATCTGATCTAGTCCTAGATAAAATTTAGCACAAGAATGTAAAGGTGAGCTCAGGCAATAGAGGAATCATATCTACCATCTTTTCCCACCCATGAAATCTATGAGAAGGTCATAGGCCCTACAATAATGCAAATAAATAAATAAAATAAAATAAAATAAAATAATTTGCCTCCTACACCAAGAAGAAGAAACAATGGTATGTTTCTCACCTTTTCATAGGTGTACTCCTGTAAAATGGCTTAACTTGGACATGACTTCCACCTTACTATACCGGAAAACACATTAAGGTGGCATAAGAGCAGAATCCTCTCTGGTAAACAACATATTAAAAGCTACTGCACTTCTAACCTCAAATAAAAGGCCACACACTTCCACCAGGCACAGGAACTAGGAGGGCTGGGGGTGCTGCCACACCCCCTGGCTTGAAGTGGTTTCCATTATAGACAGGGTTTACAGTTTGGTTCAATATCTCTCAACACGCCCACTATAAAAATTGTTCCAGCACCCCTGCCACCATGATTAACTGAAAGGCACAACCAAACTTGATAAAAATGTTATCTTCCCATTTGTAAATTAATTCTTAGACCTAGACAAAATGGAGGATAAGAGCCAGAGCCTCAATTAGTAGCTCTATTGGCTTCAGGGTCACTGAACTATACCACTGCTACTTTGAAGCCGTGTCTTGAGAAGATAGTGGTCTGTGTTGTATTTACGTTGGTAACACTTCCATCTTTGCATTGTAAATAAAACTTGTTAAATGGGGGAGAAGGGGGACACAATTGAGAACAATATACAATAAAGGTGATGGCACTGCATACTATTGCAAGTATGTGAACTCACTTCCTGTCACCCATCCGTGCCCCTTGCTTTGTTTTCAGTCTATAACAATCGGAGGTGCTGGCTGATTAAGGGACCACGCAAACTGAACCCACACTTCTGGAATGATTCCGACATGGAACTGACATTTACAACATGTGCCAACAGTCACCATATCAGCCCCCTCAGTTTTTAGATCACAGTTTACAGCATAGAGAGCTTTTTGTCTCTCACTTTATTCACACTGCCTAGAGGAGAGAACAAGGAAAAAAAGCTTTAAAATATTACTGCACTCAGCCTTTTTAAAAAATACACAAGCCCCATTCTAAGTACGTTTCTTGCATACCATGAGAAGAAATTAACTGAAGTTCTTCTGCATGTACACCATGCCTATGGAAATGAAGGTTCATTTGGATTTTGCCAGTTTGCACTGGGTACCTTTTGGATTTGTATGGGTCTGTTCTTTTACATGAATGTTAGGACTCAACAACGTTTGTGACAATGCTACAGCATTATGTGCAGGGAAGGGGGCATGCTACTGTTAATCAGTTTTAGGATGAAGTAGCACACACGTACTTATCTACCTCTCAACTGCTCCTTATCTGACATTTGTCATGAGACCCATGGCTACTTCCACATATGATAAAATGGAGCACTGGATGTTATCGGTTATTTATGTCAGAGATGTTAAAGCAAGAAACTGGGCTTCGGCCAAAGTTTGGAAACACTAAGTACCGTAAGGTAGACTCCTAAATCCAGAGACCCGCCGTCCCTAATCACCCCCAGGACCCCACCCCCTACCCAACCCCCCTGCTCCCTGTCCCCTGACTGCTCCGACCCCTATCCACAGGCACTCACCGGCAGCGGCGAGAAGCGGAGTAACGCGGCCCCAGCCCGCTCCACTCCGCCACCTCCCAGCCACGGTGCTCCGCTTCCCGCCGCCGGTGAGTGCGGGGAGTTTGGGGAAAGGACGTGGCTGGGAGCTGGCGGAGCGGAGTGAGCAGGCTGGGGCCAGGCTGCTCTGCTTCCTGCAGCCGGTGAGTGTGGGGAGGTTGGAGAAAGGACGCCCTCCGCACTCACCGGCAGCGGGAAGCGGAGCGACGCAGCCCCAGCCCGTCCATGTCACTGGGGGGATTGGGGAAAGGTCACCTGTGGCGGGAAGCGGAGCGCCGCGGCTGGGAGCTGGCGGAGTGGAGCAGGCTGGGGCCAGGCTGCTCCGCTTCCGTCGCTGCCGGTGAGTGCGGGGCGGATGCCTGCCTCCAAGCCCTCTCCCCCGAGCGACATGGCTGGGGCTGGGGCGAGGGAAGTGGAGTGGGCTGCTCCCGATCCCCCGCTAATCCCCCAGGCCATTCTGGAACTGCGAGGCTCCCAAAAGTGCCCTCACACAGCTCCTGCCTCCCAGACCTTGTGGGGGGAGCCCCTGACCGCCCACGAGACCCTCTGCCCCTTTTCCAACCCCTCGGCCCCAGCCCGGCCTGGCACCCTTAACACACTGCTCAGAGCAGCGTGTCAGAGCTTTACGGCGTTGTATGCGAACCCGCGTTATATCGGGTCGCATTATGTCGGGGTAAAGATGTATATATATCTTCCTACTGTATTTTCCACTGCATGCATCCACTGAAGTGGGTTTTAGCCCATGAAAGCTTATGCTCAAATAAATTTGTTAGTCTCTACGGTGCCACAAGTACTCCTCGTTCTTTTTGCTGATACAGACTAACACGCTACCACTCTGAAACCACACACATCAGTGGGATTCTCAGCATTTCTGAACTGGTGCTCAGATAAGGATTGAGGAGCCTAAATTTAGGCACCCACATCTGTTGGCCAGAACCAAAAGCTGAATCTCATACTGTTTAAAGTTTTTAGAACTATTTTCAGTGCTGTGTCCCTTGACTTGGGTGTTTGCCCAGATACTGCAAAGTTCTGCATTCCCTCAAATTTAGGACTCAGGATATCAAGTGGTACAGCATGCCCTCCTACATTCAATAGAATTGTTTCTTCTAGGTCTCCAATCCTCCTAGGAAATGCTGAGATAAGCAAAATTTTGAGAGAAACTGGTATTTTTGGTACAGTACATAACTGATCATCTAATAAACAGCCAGGTTTCCTTACACACCTCACTTGAGAAATGCTGTGAGAATCAATAATGTGGTTAAGATACAGCCATGCTGCTCATATGGAGGTTGTAGTTCAACTTGAGGCCGAACATGGCATCCAGCAGGCCCAGCAATGGCCAAACTAAAACACACTTGAAACAGAATCATAGAATCATAGAATATCAGGGTTGGAAGGGACCTCAGGAGGTCATCTAGTCCAACCCCCTGCTCAAAGCAGGACCAATCCCCAATTAAATCATCCCAGCCAGGGCTTTGTCAAGCCTGACCTTAAAAACTTCTAAGGAAGGAGATTCTATCACCTCCCTAGGTAATGCATTCCAGTGTTTCACCACCCTCCTAGTGAAAAAGTTTTTCCTAATATCCAACCTAAACCTCCCCCACTGCAACTTGAAATAAATAAAATGGGTTTAAAGTATTTCTCAGTGTTGGAGGAGAGGCATTAAGAATGGGAGTGATTAAGTTCTCCTCCATAGGGCCCAGCACAGTAAAGGCATGACTGGCTACCAACTTAAGATGTAATTATGGCTTTCCTAAAGACTAGGTACAGTCTGATTGGTTCCCATCTAGCCAATATTCAGCGGATCTTTTGAATATTACAGGGCTTTATACCATTAAGGACTTTTTTTAAAAAGCCACCAACTAAAGCAGCATCTTAAAGTCACAGTAGCTCAAGCCCGTGAGCTAACATGCAACTGCATTTAGCACAAGCTGCAAGAAGTAGAGAAGTGCTACTGCGAGACCTGCTGGCAGGAAATTACATCCCCACATTGTTTTTGTGAGGTCAGTAAATTAGGGTGCAGCATGCACAGAATGGTCAACTGAGGATAGAGACAACTCACTTTTTAACTGCACATGGCTTGCTAGGGAAAGGAGAAGGTCAAAAGTGAGGCCAAGATTTTTAACCTGACTCATTACATCTGAACTAATTTTAACAAGTGGGGACATAAAGGATGAGTGAGTCTGTTCATAACAACAGCCTCATAGAGTCATAGATACAGCCTCTATCCAGCAGGAAGACTTTATTTGCCTGAGGCTGAGGACAAGGTAACTCTTCTGCATCCCACTGGCAATACTGTCAAGGAATTTCTCCAGAGAAAAGACAACATAGGGGCTGCCCATAAATTACTTAACACACTTTTTGGTGGTTGTCAAGACTCCCCCACCCCCTTGTAACACTTTTTAATACTGAAACAAGCACACATAATTAAGGACTCACCCACCCTCTAATGTTTTACGTATGTTATGGACAATCCCTTACAGAGTCCATCAGGCAAGAAATACGGTTGTATACCATCAGTATACTAATCTCACTCTGCACCATATTTATGAGAAAACCCTTGGCAAGATCATTTCTTGATATAATGACCTAGATACTTGCAAGGACCATATTAGAGGGCGACGAAGTGATTCTCCTGGAGTTATCTACAGGATTCCACGGCCATATGCAGTCTCTATGAACTAAAACTATCCTAGCATTTTAAAGTAAGTGATATTTTTAGTAGTGTAAAGGAATAAATAAAGAATGAGAGAGACAGACTAAGGAAAAAACATTAAAGGAACTTTCCCAGCATATCTTTGTGTTTTCTTTATGCCAAATCTCTCCTCACCCTCATACTTCCCCCCCACCCCCAACCAACATGGCTGAACTATCTATATATTGACTAGTTTAGTGAAAATTACCATAGGCCAAGAATATTTGTTCTGAAGTGTATCTATTCACCACAGAAAATTCATTATTTCCACGATCAAATACCTGTGCACATTTCCATTTCTGTTCTTTACTTTTTACGTTCCACATACCTAGAGGTGCCAGGGCTCAAGCAATTAGGCCTGGGGCTCAAGCAATTTTGTTTACATTCATAACTGATGCAGCAAGCCCAGAGACGCCAGGGCTATGAACTGCCAACCACAGAGGTGCCAGGGCTCAGCCCTGGCAAGCTCTGGCACCAATTAAGCACTGAATGTTGGATAGTAAAGCCTGCTTTTTCCCCAGGTTGCTATTTCAGACTGACAAGCAAACTGTAAGGGAAATTGCTATATCCCCCCTTGAAGCAACAAAGGACCCAGTTCTGCTTCTATTTACACTGATGTAATTCCAGTGACTTCAGTGGAGTTAGTCCTGATGTACATCTGAATAGGTGCAGGCAGAATCAGCACCCATAATTCCATTCAAACTCTGTGCTTGCAAAGGTATCTCCACAACCCAAAACTCAATTCTTTCTATGTAACTCATTGCAGGCATTTGCTCATTATTACTAGGATAATGAGAGTAGTTTAACATAATTTAAAATGATAATTTAAGACCTCTATTAGTGACAAACTATTTCAACAGTTACTATGATAGTAAAACAAAAATAATTTGAGCTCGTAACAGAGTCAGTGTTTTAACAGAGGCCATTTGCACTGACATGTCCCGGGCTCAATCATGCACCCTCTGAAGTCAGTGGTAAAACTCCCATTGGTTTGCATGGCACAGGACCAAGCCCATATATGGCATGTCTGGCCATATTAAAAAGCCATAATTAGTTTTTCTAGTGAAGCATTAACAGATGATATGAGAGAGAGAGAGAGATTTAGATGAATTTTATGATAAAAAGTATACAATATGCTGTCACAGATGTAACCTTAACCATGCAGAAAATACTGTGAAAATGTTTTGCTTTGTGGTAAAAATATTTTCACCAAAAAAGGTAAACACATGTCTATGTTTTATCTGCAACTGTTTTTGTTCCACGATATTCTGAATGGATGATAAAATCATGGTACTAGTTTATGATGCTCACATGTAGCCAGGGCTGCATTGATAACTTTTTTTGTGCAAAAATGCCTATTTTCTGCAATACTGTATTTTCAGAACGAGAGAAAAAAGGGAATTCAGCATGACGAAACAAGCATATGCCTTCAGAATTGAAAGAAATAAATCAAGCAAAGATGAATGGCTGTTCTGAATACATTTAAATGCATGCTTGCCATTTTGGCTGTGGAATATTATTTTTCTAAATGTCTACTGCTGCCCAATGGGATACAATACCCAAAAGAAAGCACATTCTATGTGAAACAAAATGCTGCAGTGGCAAAACGTCCATGCCTATTATAAATGTATTTTGTTAAGAGTAGGGGACTGCATTCCAAAAACACCAAAACTTTTACTAAAGTCAACGCAACCTTGGATTCTGCCTTTGAATCTCTCCTAAAAACTCTGGGTGAAATCCTAGCCCTATTCAAGTCAAAAGAGGTTTTCCCACTGATTTCAGTAGAGCCAGACTTTCTTCCTTTCTACTTTAGTCGATCATTCCACCCTTGCTAGTTCTCTTAACTTATCCCCATCCTTTTATTTTGTTCACAATCTAGTGCAATCATTACAAAATGAAAAATTAAAGAAATAAAATTTTTGGAACTAACAAGTCCTGTCCCAGCTGAATTGCTCAATCACTTTTTTTTACTTTACATCCATTCCCCTACTCCCTTGCCTTCCCTGTATATTCTCTGTAGCAGGGATCTGCCTTCTCATATATCAGGAAGTGTTATTTATGCCAGTGGTGCCATATATAATAATAGTAGTAGCACTGAGAATCTGCCTGGGAAGGGTCAAAGAAATGGATAAGAGGAAAGCAAGATGGTGGAGAGAGGAGACTGCGGAAACTGCTTCGGCCTGACTGTGGGCTGACGATCCAATTCGAATGGAGAAACAATGTGAGTCTCTCACTCACGGTCAGCCCTGCTGCTGCAGTGTTCAGATTTGTGGCACAGCTTCCATTTAAAACAATGATTTAAGTGAGTGCGCACTGTCTCATTTTCAAAATCAATAGGTCCTAACGACAGAGCTCTGCCTGTAAGAAGAACAGCAAGGATGGGGCAGGGGCTAGCCTGCTAGCCTGGGACTTGAGAGACCCAGGTTCAATTACCTACTCTAGCAAAGTCTTCCTGTGTGACCCTGAACAAGTCACTCTGTGCCTTGGTTCTCCAGCTGTAAAATGGGGATAATAGTATTGTCCTGCCTTACAGCGGTGTCATAAGAAGCAATATACTAGTGATTGTTAGGTATTCAGATACAGTGCTAATGTGTGACAGAAAAGTACCTAAGCTAGACAGATAGATATATAAATATATTTAAAAGTACTCTTTATACAGTGCTGTATAGGTCCTGATGCAGGCCATCTGTCAAGGCTGGCAGGCCAAATTAAGATTTGTCAGCTTTCCTTTTTATAACCTCTTACAAAAAAGATTATACACACACACACACACACGTAATTTAAATGTTCTCTCAGAAATAGTAATGGCAAACAGCACAGAAAACCTATAATAATAAGCCACTGCCCAAGATAGTAAAAGAGAAAAGGAAACATAATGAAGAAGCAGATCCAAATTTCAAACTTCTAATCTACTATTATAAAAGAAGAGTGGAGAATATATTTATAAAGAGATGAAAATGTATAAAGTATGCACCGGTCTCTTTCTCTTCCATTCCATTATATACAAGATTCAGCATGCATCAATTATATGACATGAAAATTCTTAAAGTTCCCTGCACTATAATGGTGAAATTGAGCTACCATGCTCCACACAGCATAGACTCAATTCATACTTGTTTTGTTTGTTTCAATTTTTATAGCCCATTTGAGAATTCCCTGATCTACAATGGTGACATAGTTATGACTTGCCATCCTCAAATTCCTAGAAACATAGCTCCCAAGCAACCAGCATTTTGACCTCTGAACTCTCTGACTCTCATGAACTCTCAAAAAACTAGTAAAATCGAAAAAGTACAGTCATCTGCAGAAACCAAAGCTTTGGCAATATCTGCGGTGACCCAAACATCTTTCTGGACGGCTTTGGCCTAGTCTTGACAGGAACCTAAGATCCCCATGGTTAACATTCACAAAGGAAATGTGATCTTCTCTGAAACCAGCTTCTGACATTTGAACATTCTTTATTTTCCCCCTGGAAACCAAATTAGGACATTTGAGGGAATTGTAGGGTAAGAACCTCAAAGTTATAGTATCAACTGGTCAGGGATCCCAGATCAGGATTCTCTGCAGCAGCCTCATAAAAACAAGAAAGTTCTATTTCAGCTACACAAACCCTTACGGAAAAGCACTGAGCTGATATTAAGATGCTTGCTGGAGACAGGCAACTATGGGGTACTTGGTGCATCTGCTGTGAAAATACCCAGTAACTGTTTTGGGAGGATGGCACTAGGTCTAGAATAATGCTAGAGTTACTTTTCAGGTGACTATTCCACTTAAATTTTGTTTTTTACTGGGAACACTCTCCAAATCACTGAAACTCAGTTTCTGTAGGGACGTGGTTCCTATGGGCTGCTGCTGCTGCTTCCCGCCCCCCGTGCTTTTAAATTATTCAGCCACTGAAAAGCATCAGTAGCTCCATGCCCAGAGTGGTGGAGTGAACTCTGCCAGTTGGTGGCTCTGGGTGTATTGGTACCATCCTGTATTGGGTGGGAGCTGGACAGGCTGTCCTACGAGTCTTCATTAATGGGGAAGACACAGTGACTGGGTCACTGGAAGATGACAAACTCTTCCAACTGTTCAAAAGCAATAGACCAATGTTAAGTTTACTGTATACTGTCCTAATAGAGGAAGAAGCAGAATTATAACTAAACCATATGTGATAAATGAGAAAATACATCTATACTTTACTCTTCAGAGTTGCACACTGCTTTAGGCTACCACTTTTCCAGTTTACCGCACAATTTTATTTAGGGGTATTGTAACATACTCAAGAGCCTTCAACCACCCTCTTTATGGGTATGTTTAATGATAAGCAATCCCACTAGTGTGTTATTTACTAATTAAATGGATGCTAGTAGGCAGAGTTCCAGCCCATGTCATTATGCAATTACATGAAAGGCTCTGGATAGTCTGGAACTTTCATCACCCATTCAGGAATTTAACATGCTGTTGGCTGTAAGGACTTTATTTACTAATATCATATTATTACAATGGGTGCCATCACTTCCTTTACTAGCCGGTATTAAATGTGAAGATTAGATCACTGTGTATTAATTAGGGATGTGCTAAGCATGTCGTGTGACCCATTTTATGTGATTTGCACAGCTGTGCAATAAAGAATTTCAAAAGGGTTTCTATGAGAACACAAAAACAGGTTTATCTTGAAAAAAAATGAAATGAAATAATTCTCAAATCATTTCCAAATGGGATTTAACGGAACTTGACAAAACTGAACAGCATTGTGTCCGTAACCATTTCAAGGACATTGGCAAAGCACCATGCCTTCATTTCGGGAATGAAAATTATTTTCTCCCTATTCTCAGGGAGTACATTCTATTTCATGTTGTATCTTTATTCTGACATTTTGGTAACCACAAAATGTGACCCAGCATATTTATATGACTTCTTGTAACATGACATAATTCTAACAGCTATAATTTGGGAAAGCAAACTTGTCATTCCTGGTCAGATATCTGCCACCAAACAGCTTCATTCATTTTTGAAGTCCCAGAGACAGTGAGGTGTCTGCAGTTTATATAAAATCTACTGACAGATTTTTTTTGGCGGGTGTGTTTGTGTAACATATTGAAACCCCGCACTACAATTATAACAGTTGGAGATAACTAGCTTTCCTAGAGCTTCCCAACTCCTTCCTCGTAATTTGTCTCACTAAAGAGCTATCATTCTATCAGCACTAAGCTCTGTGGTAACAGACTCTTACATCAAATAGGCCATCAATCCTTTGTATAAATGATGGCAAAACTTGCAAAAAGTTAGAGGTTCAATCCAGGTAAGCATCAAAATTTTGAGCCTGTCCAATTTGGCATAAACAAGTTCTTTCTCCACTGACCTCCCAATCAACTTCAGTATTCCCTGTGGCACCTTCTCTTCTCCCATAAACACACAACGCCCTGAGGAATTTGATCAGAGAAGTTTCTTTTCAGTAGATTTCTGGTACTTCCAGCTTCCAACCAGGCTACAAATCATACGGGATCAACTTCTCACTTAACTCCTGCTTAAAACTAGCAAGTGTAAAGGTGCATGAAAATAAAAATAATGTTTAAAAATAAAAGTTAATTAACCCAGTTCAAACCCAAGACTGTTTTGTTACAGTCTGAAGAGAAAATTAGGTTGGGTCCTTGCTTCATCCAAACTGGCTCAATCCCTAGTGTTTACAAACACCAGTTGGTAGCCATTAGTCACATCTTTGATTCTTACTTCTAATTCAGTAGCATTATTCCAAAGATAATTCCCCCGTAAGTAGCACAGATGGCCAATCGGCACATACCAGTAGATCAGTCCGAATACTGCACTTAATAATGCTCAGGAATAGGTTTCTGTGTGTGTACTTGACATGACTCACTAGTTGATAGCGTAGCAATTTAGCTGATTTGGCAATCCGATAACATCTCTGATGATGGAGATATCTAAGTGCTAGATTAGATTAGACAAATATGATCTGCAGAAGTCTGAGCTAATAACAGGATAAAATTCTGCTCCCATACTCACATGATAGTCTCATTGATTCCAGTGGAGCTATTTGTATGAATGAGACAAGCAAGATTTGGCCTGTACTTTTCACTTTTATAGTGCCTTTCACCGAGGCTCTCAAAGGGCTTTACAAACATTCAGTAAGTCTCATGACATTTCTGGAAGTACACATTACACCCATTTTACAGAAGACTAAACGGAAGCAGAGAGGTTAAGTGACTTACATAGAGTCAGTCGGGGAAGAACTGGGAATAGAACCCAGATGTCCTGACTTCCAGTAACCTATTCTAACCACTAAGAAGCACTCCCCTTCCCTAAAAACCAATATACTTCAAACCTACACTTTATCTTTTCATCAGATTGTAGATTAATTACACACACAGCTCCCATTAAAAATAACAGGTGAATTCTGCTCCACTGAAATTAATGGCAAAACTATTGAGTTAAATGGAGCAGGATTTCTCTGAATATGTATTATTATTTAATGTTAAACAACTTCTCTCCTTTCCCATTCACTTATCAAAACAGTGATCTGATTAGTGATGGGTGAAGCTCAAAAGGTTAAAAAAAAGCACTCAAAAACAGAGAATATTTGCCCAAAAGGAGTATAATGCCACTTATAAACAGAGATGTAGAATTGGGCCAATTTCCACAGCTGCTAAGCACGCACAGTTGCCATTGACTTCAACTGGAATTCTGGGTGCTGAATCATTCTTAAAAATCTGGCCTTAAAATAGAGATTTTCAACTCCCCTAGTGGGGGACAGAGGAACGTTCGCAGGGGTGAGCAGTGATGCCAGGTGGCTCGGGCCAGCCTCATCTGGTGAGGCTCAAAGAGGAAGTGCTACTTCAACCCCCTGACTCACCACAGCGGGTCACCCAGCCTGTGGGTCAGTGTCAACATCCACTGCGGCCATGCCAATTTCCACTCCCGGCAGCCTCCACGCCCAGTGCTGGCTCCGCCCCCAGAGACCGTCGCACACGCCTTCCCCCACCCTGAAAACCTGAGTGGGGAGGGGCAGGTATTGTGTCTATTTCTGTCTGTGTTGGGGGGCACAACCAAAAATTGTAACTCAACGGGGGGGAGGGGGGGAGGGGGAAAGCTCAGCTCAAAAAGTTTGAAAACAGCTGCCTTACAAGAATTGAGACAGAAAGGACCTACCTACTATGGCCGCCTGTCCAGCTACCCTCAATATAGTATTGTCCCCATACTACAGTTTTTAGTGTTTGACCCTATCTAAGTTTAAGTAGATGGACTACAGCAGGGGCTTAGAAAAGTGCAGGCACACAGATGTGCAGTCAATTTAAAATGAAACAAAACACAATCATTTTAAGGGAGATGCACAATAAATATTAAATAAACCCTGTGAATTCCTGGGACTCCCCGGCACAGCCCCAGCGCTGCATTCCCCATCACATGCAGGGACTACATTAAGAGGATTTTTTTCCCCAAGGCTAAACATCTCTGGTAGTTAGACTTAAATTGTCTCAAGATCTGTATCTGAATACCAAAGCCAGCTTGAATTCCCAGCTGACATCTGAACTCAAGCTACCAGAGATAAGAGGATCAGTACAGTAAAGCAGAGGAAGAGACTGTGCAGGGTGGAGGGTAAGTTTCCAAGATCTTTAGCAAGGACAAAAATCAAATGCAAGGCCCCTCACTGAAGAGCCCACATGGCAACCACAATTTTTCCTTTCAAAACAAAGAGTTATCACTGTTAATGTTTTCACCAGAGTACTTTCTTAGGGCATGATCCAAAGCCATTGAAGTTGATAGGAAAACTCCTCAAAGTCAGTGGACTTTAATGTTTCTAGTTTTTTTCAAAAACATGTATATTTTGCTTATGGAAGATAAAGCAAGGATTTTTTTTTTAGATTTTTTTCATCCTGTCTGAGACAGTGCAAATTAAAAATTAAAGCAGCCATCCCCATGATCTAATATTCTCTTTCATAATACAAAACCCAGCCTCTCTCTGTGTGTGGGACCGTCTGTCTGAAAATACAAACCACCAATGAAAACATCTCCCACCATATTCCCATAAAGTATCTCGTCTTGGCGACGGCAGCTGTATCGAAATGCTCCAGAATGGAAAGCAGTCCCATCAATGCTCATCTGCTCAAAACTGCAAGAGCCCTGGCTTGTGGTGTTGCTCTTGTTTTCTCCCTCCCCACCACTAATTTAAGCATCCCAGCAGTCCTTTAAGAGTAACAAAAGGGAAGAATGAGCCACGCCCAATGGGCAGATCCTCAGCTGGTATTCATTATCATAGCTTCATTTAAACTAGCTGAGGAGCTGCCCCCAGGTCTTGAACTGCCGTAGACTCCTCCCCCTCTGCCAAACGCTATGTCTAAAAAACAATAATTCCTTCCAGACTGTTTTGAAGAGGAGAAAACTGAAGGGGAGTTCCCTCGGTTAAACATCTAAGGCTTGTCCAGAAAGCCATGAAGCTGTGAGAGTTCATAACACAACATATGGAAATGATGATGGAAAACCATATAGAATAAATACTATCATGAAGCCCTACTCTCTAAGGCTAAAGAACATATTATTGTAGGTTTCCTTTTTAAAACGAACCCATAATGGTTGCTTTTTTAAAACAAAAAAACTTTCCTTAGTTTCTTGCATTTCTTTTTCCTTTTTTCATTAAAAAGACAAAAGAACATATGCTCACTAGAGAAACCCAGTGCCAGCAATGTGAAGAGTACATTCTAAGTATGTGGACGCACAGAGCTGGGACGTGGGATGAATGGAAGGAGTACTTCATTTTTCTCACCTTTGATCCTCTGGCTAGACTCAAAGTGGAGCTCTAACCCTTCAGATATGTCTATACTACAAGTGCTGCTGCAGCTACACCACTGTAGGGTAGACACTTACTACAGTGAAGGTAGGGACTTTTCCATTGCTGTAGTAAACCCATCTGCTTGAAAGATGGTAGCTAGGTCAATGGAAGAATTCTTCCACCAACCTAATGTTGTCTCTACCAGGTTTAAGGTCAGCTTAACTACATATCTCAGGGGGTGTGCATTTTTCACACCGTTAGCGACATAGCTAGGTCGACCTAAGTTTTAGGTGTAGACCAGACCTCCTAGGACATAGGAAGATAAAGTATGAATTAGGCTTAGAGGGGAGTGGTGTAAAACTGGAAGAAAAATTCTCTTCATGGAGAATTTAACTGCAAACAAACAGTGATGAGCAGATTGTGGCAAGCAGTTCCTCACACAAGTGGTCCCACTGTGGGACTACGAATATGTGAGTAAGTGCCGACTAGCACCACTAAGGGTTGCACAATCTAGCCCTTAAGGTGCTAAGAAAATAAGAAACACATAACCATATCGCTTATCCCAGCCATAATCTTATAATACCCTTAGCAGAAATAGAGAAATGTACATAGTATACCTCTGTCTTGTTGGCTCAGTTTGGTGAATCATTGCAGCTGATGGCCCATCTGGGCAGGCAAGAAGCAGCATGCATTGGGCTGGTTACTTATCTGGATAAAAGTAAGTCCCTGGCCATGGTCCTGAGAGCCAGGGCAGTCCCAGGATGACCGGAGAGTGGCGGGCCTGAATCAACACAAACTGAAGGATCTCCCAGTGCCCCTGAAAGGTAATGACCTTAATGCCAGAAGTGACCCCCTGATAGTTTTCACCAGTTCCAGGGAATTCTTATGCATGGTAGGGATTCCATAGGTCTTAGCCACATCCTGGTCCATAAAATTATCTGAAGCCCCCGAATCAATCAAAGCCTCCAGATGGACCACTGGGGTTGTTAGGAGTAGTAGCTGCAATGGCAATTGGAGGTGCATTAAGGGTGGGATTGCAGTTACTGCCATCCTGGCAGAGGCATATGGAGGCCAAGAGTCTCTGGAGGAGGAAAGAGATTGGCTCAGCACGGACCCCTTATTGGGGCTAGAACTTGGCATTTCCCACCGCTGAAGCTGGTCTGACTTTTGTGGGGCAACCCGAGGTGAAGTGTCCAATGCCATCACAATACAGACACAGCCCCAAAATTCAGCATCAGCATTTCTCAGCCTGAGACAGGCATGGGCTGGCCTGGCTGATGTGCATGAGCTCCACATCCTGGAGTGGGGTCTTGCAATTGAGGGGTCAGAAGATGGGGCATCATCAGGGATCAAGGGGCTTGGCCATGTTTATGGCACCACTTGGTAAGGCAGTCATCAAGTCTAACACGTAGGTCAATCAGATCGTTGACGGGGGTGGCAGTTTGACCCACAGCAGTTGATCTTTTAGATCATTCTTCAGCCCAAATTGGAACTGATGACGTTGTGTAGCCTCATTCCAGTTGGTGTCAGTGGGGAGGCAATGGAATTTGGCAGCAAATTGGGCAGGAGGGCAGCTTAAGTAGTTCAGGTGCAGTGGGAGATAACCAAAGTGGCCTGAATGAACTGCTCCAACTGGCCCAGGAGGGGGCTAGACTGTTCCAAGAGAGGGGAGGCCCAGGATAATGCCTCCCCAATGAGCAGACTAATGATGAGCCCTACCTAAGCCTTGTCTGTGAGGAATGATTGGGGGTGTAGCAAGAACAGAAGCTGGCACTGGTTTTGAAAGCTTTGGAACTGACCACAATAACCATTAAATTTGTTTGGCAGCAGGACCTTCAGCTCCTGGGAGACTGGCACCAGAGCTGCTGATGAAGCCAGCTTGGCTCGTTATGCCGCATTCTGTGCCTGCAGGGTGTACCCCGCGTTGCAAGCTCTGTATGGCCTCCATCAGCTCCTCTGGAGAAAAACAGAGTGATGGCTGCTGCTGAAATTGTAGGGTACCAGGCTGTCAGCGGTCAAGCCTAGTGGTTGGAACAAGAGTTATCAGTTAGAGCTGAGTCTAGTGGGGCAGAGTCCAAAAACAAACTGAGGGTCAGTAGAGGGACAGAAGCCAAATGCCAGAGGATAAACCAGAGTCGTAGGTCAGAGATGGAGCTGAGGATCAAAGCCGGAAGTCAGAATCTGAAGGGGAACAAGAACTGGAGCAGGAGAAGGTTCAGGAACGGAGCAGGAGCAAGGACAAGGAGCAGGCTGGAAGCAGGAGAAGAGCAAGTGCAGCAACAGGCATGGTACATCTTGAGCAGCCACTGCTCTGCTGTGGGTGCCAGGCTTATAAGCCAGATTGCGGATCCAGCAGCTATTGGGTGCTGCGGCTACTCCATCAGTTCCAAAGCAGCGCAGCTGGGCTTACTGATTGCCTAGCAGTCACGTTAGTCAGGGAGCAGGGCAGCAGCTGGTCCTACCTGAACAGGCCCTGACAAGCAGCTTCTTCTTTGAGTAGGTAAGCCAATTCCACTCCAAGTTACCTCACTCCCTCCTTGTTTCAAGGAATCAACAAAGAAACTACTTCTTGAAGCATCAAATATTTTATTTCTGGAAATACAGAACCCCTACAGATACTAGTGTTTTCTCCACCCTCAGAATAGTATCTTCCTTGGTGATCAGGGAGTTTGAATACCGCATGCAGCTGTTGTTACCCAGAAGCTGGTTAAATAGGTGTTAGTGTGACTGAGACCCAAAAGAGGGTGTTGGTAGCTCCCAACATGTCAGCTTGTATTAAGAAGCTACCAGGAAATAGCTGGGTACTGTAGTAAGCTATATAAAATGACAAAGCTGCTTCCTTCCATTCTTGTAATCCACCAGTGTAATTAACCTGTGGAACGCACTGCCTCCAGATATTATTGAGGGAAAGGGATTAGTCGGATTTAAAAAAAATTAGGGATCAAAATCTCTGCTTGTTTGACTGGGTGAAACTCCACTGACATCCTAAATATTTAATATTTAAATGATTGAAGTGGATGAAATTGAAGAAGTATAGAGCAACCCTTGTGGTCCAGATTATCATATGCAGAAAACATGTCAAGTATGCCTCAAATACCAGTCTGGTAGTTTCTAGACTAATCACCTACGACAGTAATGGTGAAAGGGCTCTTTGCCCAAGAAAAAGCAAGGACTAGAATAGCAAGATTACTGCATTAGGTATCTTGGAAAAGCTGCTCGGGAAAGTTTGCACAGCACCTGCCCTAAATATGCTCCACTCTGCTGTTAGTTCATTAGTTTCTTATGCATCAAATTCACTCACTTTTTAAAAAAAAAAGAATGGAATTGGCATTTTCAGTCTACAGCTGAATTTGCATAATCAGAGCAATAATCTGCATTTTAAAAATGCCCTAAATACATATTTACAGGAGAGAATGCAACAACTCAAAAAAAAGGCTGATAACACACATTTTAAATATAGCTAAATACATATTTACAAAACCAAGACAATAATCCCCATTCAGGAAGGGATTTTTTTTGCTTTTCTGTTGCAATATAGAACTAAACTGATATTAAACCGTAAAACCCCACATTAACTCCTGCATACTGAGTGTCTGCAGGGCATTCAAGTACTAGAAAGTGTATGTTTAAATCCAGAAGCCTACTCATGATGGGGAACGAGATTCTCTGAGTTTTGTTCAATTCTTCGTCACCTTCTACCAGATTCTTTGCTTCAGAGTTCATAAGACTTCATGTAACCCAAGTTCCTTCATTACAAACAAGTTGCCTGTGTCATCAGACCAGCCTGTTCACATGAACAGTGGCTATTTAGTTTGTCAAACATGGGTAGCAAATGTTTTTAAAGAATACTGTAAATCGGTGGTTCTCAACCCGCAACCCATGGGCTGCTTGTGGCCCAGTCAGCACGCAGCTGCGGCCCATGTGATATCCTCAGGGCCATACAAGTAGTATATATATTGTGTGGTTGCAGCCCACAATGGTAAATAGGTTGAGAACCACTGCTGTAAATCCTGATTCCGATTTTCAAATAACAGCTTTGCTGTGGTGTTCAAATATCTGTTTGCCATGCATTTACTGAATGAAGAGGCTGAGGCCAGAATGGCTAATGCACAAGCAGGCACATCAGACAATTTCCTACTCTCTTGCAGCAGGAAATGTTGTCTCCACTAAGGCTACTGAAAAACAGAGAGTGTATGGGAATATGGGTCCTACAGTTGGGTGTGTCAAGGCAAGAGGAGATAGGGAGACAGAGGGAACAAGGCAGGCCTGTGCAGTCACAGCTAACAACCAGAGACAACAATCAGAGATAACACAGTCCATTAAATAGATGAGGAAATCCTAAGAAAGGAAGCTTTTCTTCCCCTCCCCCACTCCCTTGTGAATGTTTCCCATCAGGAAATCCCATTTCACTAACAGGTTGCAAAGGGGAAAATATTATTGTATCATTTCCCCCTCCATTTCCTCTTCTCTTCTCCCAGCCCCCCCGCCATCATGCAGGTATCAATGCATCAACCCAAGTGTTCCGGGAAGTGAGGACCTGAGATTTTGTGGCAGGGATACATTTGGCAATCCTTAGTGTACGAACAACATAACTACTTCACTGTGCTCCAGTGTAGTGGAATTTTTGAGGATAGATTAAAAACAGTAAATTATCAAACACATACATATTTTAAAAATTAATGCATGTTCCACTTTAAGCAGCTGTCAAATTCATCTGCCTTTTTGTCCCGCAGGGAAACATTTCTTCCTGAATCTCTCTCAAAGACCCCAAAGGCGATTAAAATCAGAGCTCAATGACATGCATGTGAAGGATAAACATCCATCATCAAAGTACTGACCTACCTTACCTTTCCTCTAAATTATTGTGGTTTTAGCCAATATAAATTCATTGCCCTCTTCACTGGAATATCTGAGCACCTCTCTCCAGGAGAAGAACTGTGTGTGCAGAGTAGCATTTTGTTTTGGTAGGGTTCTGGTTTAGGGGGAGTTTTTTTTTTAAATGTACACATTGGCTTGTGTTTATATTAGAGAAGGCAGAGTGAACAAATGCACCATGCACATGGAGCGGAAGGTGGCAAAGTTTGTGATGGTCCTTAGTTCCTGTGGGAGTTCATTCCACTGTTTGGGACAGGCCTCCGAGAAAGCCCTGGCTCCTGCCCGTATGAGCTGTGCCCTTATGGTAGAAAGTTCCACTGTGCTGGAAGAGCAGAGCTATCAACTGTGGTCCTCACCACAGAGCTTTAGTTGTGCTTTCAGATATCCAGGCCATTGAGCACCTGGAAGATAAGGATCAAGAACTTGACCTTGACTTGCTATTCTACCAGAAACCAGTATAGAGAGCAAAGGACATGTCTGATGCACACTTCGGCACTTTGCATACAGGAGCCAATCACTGGCCTTCTCAAACAGTTTCAATCATGCAAAGCATCTGTAGATGACTGTGAGGAGTGACGCTGTTTTTTAGAAAAAGGTAAAAGATTTCATAAGAAGCACAGTTCAAACCCAGAGCTACCAACCCTGCTGCAGATTTCAACACTGAACTTGGTTCACCACATGCAAAGACCCTAGTTCCTGAGGAATTGTACTAGATCTGGATGGCAGTTGGATGGAGCTTGGGGAGGTCACTCAGTAGCAAAGAAAAGGTCACCAAAAATACAGAAACCACCCAAACCAGCCCAAGAGACTTTACAAGGAGGGTCCCAGACTGTCCCTTCTGGGAAACAGTAACAAATTTCATCTTTGGGAATAACTGACTCCTTCATATCTCAACCACTTGTCTGGGGTTTTTACTGCACCTTCCTTTACTATTTGAACTTTCTCACACATTTACTTTGATCATAGCTGCTTTTGCGGCTGTTGCTTTTGGTCTATTTGAAATGGCCTTTGCCCCCACGGCCCCAACTTTCAAAGATAATGTCCCCTTCTCCCCACCTCTTGACTTTGTTAAAATCCTGGGACCCCCTTTAAATTTCCCTTTGCTTTATACCCTCCCCCTGCCATGCCCCACTATCCTTTCAGCTTAACCTGGACAGGATCCCCTCAGTAAGTCACCATCACTCATGTCTTTAATCAGCGAGAGATATTGTTGGTGAGACAAACAGAGTGTGGCAGGAGCTAAATTCTCAGCATGTGGCCTTTAAAACATTCCCAGGCACTGCTGGAGTATGGTAGGAGATAGCGACTGAGGAAGAAACTCTCCATCCCCTGCATGACTATACTACTGGACTAGCCTGCACAGTTTGGATTAGCCTGCCAGTTTGGCTACCTGTATAGTCGATGCTGCTGAACACAAAGGGCCGGGTGTTCAGAGCGGGTATTTGCACATGCAATCATGGTAATTGCTCACACAAATTAAGCACACAATAGCACACATGCAGTTTGGAAGACCAAGCCCTGAATATCCCCAGTATTCATCCACAGACATAAGTGATGCTGCATGGCACTGGAAAGGAAGTGCTCTTCTTCCATGAATCCGTGATTTGAATGCAAACTTTAAAAGGGGGACTAAAACTCAGATGGAGCAGAAAATAGTAAGCCTCAGCAGTGTCATCAGACAGAAGAAACTGACCGAGGGGAAAGTTGGGCAGCCAGCAGATTTGGATTGAGAAAGCAGTCATCTTTCAAAAGCATACATTTCTTGGGCCATAAAGCTGACACAGACAGTGCACATTTATTTTCCAATCAGACACCTTTATTGGAGAAGTAAAAAGCTAATGTTTGCCTGATAGCGGTTAGCGTCCGCCGTAACTCACTGCAGCACCACCCTCAAAGCAGCTCACCTGCCATTATCTCACAATCAAAAAGCCCCTTTGCCCTCTTAGAAATGTTGTTTCAACATTAAATCAAAATGGTGCCTCTCAGTGGGGAAGGAATTGGTTCAGGCAGGCAGGGCAAGATGACAGACAGCTCTAGTACGCAAAAAGAAAAGGAGTACTTGTGACACCCTAGAGACTAACAAATTTATTTGAGCATAAGCTTTCAAGATTTTAACATACAGATTTAACATTTTAACAGATTTTAACATACAGATTTTAACCTGGATTTACAAACTTCTGAGAGTTTCCTATGAATTCCCGAACCTAAATGGTCCAGTAGAGTTAATGTGAAACTATTAACACAGAATTTAATGTTATATTTATCATTTTTTATTAATCCTGGCCATGCTGCATGAACTTTTTAAAACCAGAGGGTATATTTTTAAACTCTTACATTATGTAGGAAACAGAAATTGACAAGCATTGACACTGGGGCAAGGGAATGCAGAAAAATAGAAGAAAGGGATTTTCTTTATTGTTTTAAATGGGTAGATTACAAATATTTGGTCAGATGACCTCACTGACTTCTGTGTGTACATGTGGCTGGTGTGCTATTTTCTCCTTGGCAAAGAGAAAGCATGTCCTTTTAGGCTGGAAGACTTACTTCAGATCAAAGGAAACAACAAAGAAAGAAAGAACAGCTGTAAGGTCTCCATGGGAGAGCACGGTGTGTGAGACTTACTCCATAACTGCAACCATCTTGGACTTCCTCAACCCACCTCCAGCACCTTCCAACAGGCACAGCATAGACTTCTCACAGGGGAAGTATACAAAAAAGTATAACAACTTATCTATGTACATCACAGATAGCTACCACTGCAGTATATTTGCATGTAGCACCCCAATTCTGGATGGGTTGTCAGCAGTGGAGATTGAACCTGGCACTTATGGTCCTAATGCATGATCCTCTACTCCCTAAGCTAAAAGAGCCAAGTCTGTTAGCCAAGGCTGTAGCAGGCACCTCAAAATCAATCTGAGGCCCAGCCACCACTAGACAGAGACATGGTGTCACACTGAGTGGATGTGGGTCATATGTACATTTCTTCATGGCGTAAGCGCAAGGTGCCCCAGGTGCTACATAACCAGGATTCATCACCAAATATGGATCATTAGCTTCGACAGCCTGGGCCAAGTACTGACAGGGAGCACGACATTGTATGTAGCGAAAACACATACCTCAAGTACATATGCTTAAAGTGCTTTGCTGGACTGGGGTCAGAGTGCTCAGCACTTTGCAGGACAGCCCTAAACAAGACAAGGGTTTGAAAACAGAATGAGGAAGGGTCAGTTATCTGTGAATAATTCAGTGAAAACCTCCATAAAGTACAGACACAAAATGCATAAATTTAATAACAGAACATACATGAAGCCAGGAAGGTTCTATGCAGTCAATAAAGAGAACAAAGAGAAACGTAAGACGTGTGAAAACACAACAATGTTTGGGACATACACTGTGTGTCTGTGTGTTGGGGGGTAAAGTGGAGTGGGGGGAGAGGAAATTAATTAAGGAGGAACATTTCAGGCTTAGTACAGTTTAGAGGAATCTGGAGATTCCCAGCATCTATAGCCCACATGCATCGTTTACAGGCCTGCCTTCTCAATGACTTACTTGTCCACTACAGGCTTGGGCAGACTTCAAGGGAAAATTCATGAATGTCACTCTGTACATTGCCAGGAGATGTTTAATGATGCACTGGAACAAAAAACTGCTGTCAACTGGAAGAGGATGCATTAATGGGGACTGCTATCAACAGAAAGAGGGCACGTGCCTGTCTCTGGAGGAAAATGTATAATACCAGCAGATCTCCTATAATTTTTGATAAAGTAACAGGAAACAGTTATATCTTGCACTTAGATCTCACTTTTGCTCTGCAGATCTAAAATCAATTTACTGCAGTGGATAAGTAGGTTTTTATCAGGGCCCATTGGTATTATAAGTTCCATGACCACTGAATTTGCTACAGAATCTACACCTCACCACAGACTTGTCCTCTAAACCCTCACTTTTCTAAAAGGTGTTTCTAGCCCTTACAATTGCGAAGAAACCTTGAGAACTTGAACAGGAATGTAAACTGATCTTACTGAGCCTGCAGGGAGCTTGCAAACACTGCTTCATGAGATGAGCTTTGCCATCAACAGGTTATATTAGTCTGAAACAAAATGCAGTAATTAACTATTTCACTACTGATCATTTTAGCAGAAACATCCAGGTAATGAGCTTATCTCACAATCCCTGACTGCCTCCAACTCCTCCTCAGATTACAAATTCTCTAACTTCACCCTTGACACCAGTGCAGTTATGAGTTGGAATATCAAAAGTGAAAATGTGGGGATGGTAAAAGGAAGGAGGCCAAGGAACAGAGAGATCAAATTTCTTGCTCCCTGTCATAGTCAGTTGCAGAGCCAGGACTAGAAACCACATTTCCTGGCCCACAACTCTGTACTATAGCCACCGTTTAGAGAGACTATTCCTTGACACAGGCCCTGTGTGGTACCTAATTTTCTAAGACCAAAACCTATGTAAGCCTTCTGAGCCCTAAATATTAAGATTTCACACTGAAATTTTCTGTGCTCCCCATCTCCAGATGAACTTGCCCTGAAATTTGGAGTATACCTGTACTTTAGTTCACATTACTTACTTAGTTTTGCTTTGTCTGAACAATTATTACACATTTATAAAAAACAGAGAAAGGTCATCCAATTACAAATTACAGTACGTTGGCAACAGAAGACAAAAAAAATAACAATCAATGTGGGCTAAATGAAAAATACATCACCAACAGGAAGGAATATCCCTCTTTTAAGACAGTCTTACAGACAGAAAGTAGAAATAATATAAGGGGAAAATGGAACACTATAAAATATATTAAAATGTATAAATCATATTTTCCTATGATTGTAATGATATTGCACCTGAATGAATAGGGCTTTTCCATAACTTACTGTTTGTACAGTTAAAAGATTCTCTTTTACCTTTTTCGTGTGGGTAGAATGTATACAATATTACTGGTTTGAGCAGGTAATCCCTATGTTTATAATAGGGAATACTAAAAGAACTGGAATACTAAAAGATCCCTTACCTACAGATCTAAAGGTAAACAAACTTTTTAATTGCACCACTGAATATGATTATATGACTTTATGCATTTTTTTTCCTTAGTGAATTTTAGTTTCCCTCATTCGCATACTGTACGTACCTTGCTTTGTTGTCATAGGGTTTCAGTCAGTGCTGGGTTATAAGCATGTATTTTTATAGGGGTGGCAAACAGGGAAAGCATTTTGCAAAATACTGCCTGCAATTTGCAAGTAAGTATAAGAAAGAAAAGACACAGTAAGGTCCAACTATGAATCCATCTCTGAATCCATCTCTGACTTTGATGTTCTCCCTATAGCTAAGAGACAGATAACGTTGTGAAGCTACACTAACCCATAACTGCATACTGTAGAGTTTTTTACATCTTCCTCAGAAGCAGCTGGTGTTGGTCACTGTCTGAGACAGGTAACTGGATCAGAGGCATGACTGGTCCCATCGAGTATGGCAATTCCTATGTTCCTAAAAGGGTTTGACTCCATCACTCTCACATTCAAGCTCATTACATCCTGTCTGTCTACAGGAGAAGCCTTTTAATTAACTCTCAGGAGGCCAGCTGGAAGTTAGGTGTCCCAATGATTTTGTTTGGTTTCTTAACACTGCCTTACTGCTTAAGGTTGTACGGATGCTTTTGTAACTGCCCAAAGCATCTTATTGAGGGAAACAGTTTTTGCTGATGGGAAAAACAAACACAAGCCAAATTTGGGTTCAAGGTGGCTTAGTGGGTTGCCGTTTTATTCACATTCTTAACATTTCTGCCCACACTGCAGTTCATTGAATTCCTTGACATTTTTCCACTGCTGTCTGGGAGCCACAAGACTATACTCTGGGTTTCAAAGGTACAGTTAAAGCACTTCTTCTCACAAAACCCACAACTAGGAGGTATAATATATAGAGAATGTCTAATGAATGGAAGTGCAAACAGAGAAGCCAAGGATTCAATGGCAATTAAAGGGGCACTGCGCTCCTCTCACTATGACTGCCTAACAGCTGCTCACTGATACATGTATTTATTTTGATTTCTATATCCATAATATAAAGAATGCTCCACCACTCTCTCTCAAAAAAATAATCAAAACAGATCTTACACATGTGAGGCAGATGTATATATGTAACAGACCTTACGCATGTAACTGACAGAGTCCTACCACTATCCAGCCCCACAATTCTCCCCCAGGCCTAAAAGCCGGAGGGACAAATTCATCTGTAGCATACCCTACATGTCAAATAATACAAGCTATGTTAAGGCAAGGGAGGGGGATAAAGTTCCAAAGGGAAGGGACCTTCTGAGACTACAACCTGTGCCAGCAGGCTCCTCTCCTTTATGTTAGTTGGGTTCCCAGACAAAAATATACTTTCTGATTTATCTACCTGTGCACGCTTAGTGATTCTGGTCTAACAAGTTCCTGGACAGACTGGGAGAAGAACACAACAACCAGGGGCACACTGTGGCATAGGCATGTTAGGCCCATGTGAGGGTCCCAGCTTCTAGTGTCACGGAGCTCAGACTTCCAGCTTTCATGTTATAAGAACAGTTATATTTCTAGCCCTCGTGGATGCAAAGAAAAGCTTGAAAGCATGACCCAAATGTAAGTGATGCCTGCCTTAGTCTGCAGAGAGCCTAAAACCATCACTCCAAGACGTTCACCTTAACTCTGGCATCTGCTGTCTTCCTAAGGACAGGCAGGGATGTGGCATGGGGGTAGGACCATGGGGGACACTGTGTAGGCTGATCCTATGGTCCAGGATGCTACGATGAGGCCTAGAAGACAACCTAAATGTGTTCCCTACAGTTCAGGTTAAAGGACATTGACATAACCGTGTTGGGGAGTTTGCACAGCCGATACCCATGCAGCACCTGTTATGCTGATACAACAGAAAGACTTTTGCTTCCAGGGCTGTAAAGCCAACACTCTGTGCTAACAGTAAATTCACTTCAAAATTAATTTGAAAACAAACACTACAATCGACTTTAACTTTGCTGGGTTATAGCTTATTAGAGGAGACAGAGAAAACAAAACTGCACTGTGAATGGTACGAGGTCCCAAAGCTTAACATATGCTCCCTGGGCCCATTTTAAAACAATTTGTAAATCAGATCTATAAACCTCATTATAAGGCTGTCAGGAGACCAACGTGTTCCAAGAATTCAACATCACACACCCACAACACACACTGCGGAATCATGGAGCTTCATTTAGCTTTTACCTTTGCCAGTTCCACTCTTATGTATACGCCCAGCTCCCACTAAAATGAATATGAATGCACTGAGAAGCAAATATACTGACATCAGTAGGTCTATTCACATGCTTAAAGTTAACTGTGAGTTTCAGTACCTGGCTACATTGGAGCCTATATGATGTGAGGAAGGATGCTATTAAAGCACTGGACTCAGATCCAGGCCATTTGGGCTCAATTCTTGACTCAGCTGTCCTGTGTGAACTTGGGCAAGTTATTTAATCTCTTTGTGTCTCAGTTCCCTATCTGTAAAATGGGGATAACAATCCTTCCTTTCTCCCACCCTTAGGGTGCCTTGTCTATTTAGACTATGAGACAGGGACCACCACGGGCTTGCACAGTGTTCTCTGTCAGGGCCTTTAGGCATTGCCAGAGTATGTAAAATAATTAACACTAATGACATGAGATCCTCAGCTGAAAGGACTGAAGTAGAAAGGGGCAAAGTCTGAGCCTTTCAATGCCTACAACGATCACTTAAAAATCTCCAACTCCCTATAGCCAAGGGGATTTGAGCTCCCTGACCTACAAAATTAATATTATGTTTTAATCATGTCACAGATGTCAGACTGGTTCCACCATGCTAACCCCCTCATACCAACGTGGGTGGAAACTAAAGGGGTAGTAATGCAGCCAATTCCCCCTACAGGTCTGATTGGTTCATCTTTTTGTCCAATGGAGAAAAATAAGGTGCCTACAGTGGGGGCTACATGAATGATCAGGGCTATGCTAGCTAAGAGGCACCAATTTCATCCCCTCTGTCATGCAATAGCACTTACCTGACTTCCAAACTGGGGAAAAAACTGTAATTTGGAAGAACTGACTGAGCAAGGGCACCATTCGGATACCCCAATTAATCACGGGTGAGGGCTTTGTCTCTTTTCTAACAGAGCAACGTTATGACCTGCCACCCTCTGCAGAGGGTCAGTACCTACAGCTAAAACACTTGCTAACATATCAATTTGGTCCGGATGCCCTAGGACATGCCAGAGGCCCCAGAGCTACTGGGAACCTTGGAAACACTTCACACACTCCCCACGCCCATATGCCCTATGTATGCTTTACTAACGATGAGGAACTCCACTGGTGTGGAGTTGCTTGTGAAAGGATGGGAAGGGGAGTTATCACAGCCCTGAAAAGAACCCCATTGGCAGAGCAATATTACAGAACATTAAAAATGCTTCTGTGGTTTGCAGGCTATGCCTGACACAGCAATAGATTCTATTCCAAGTATACTGGACACCACACAGATTGTGCAAGATGGGGCCTTGTCCTCTCGTGTTTGTTGGCACTGTAATAACAAAAAAGGCACCCTGATGCCTATACTATGGGACTGTCCAATAGCCAGCCAGCTGGGGAAAGAGGTGGACACAAGAATGAAAACAGTGCTTGCTTCAGCAACCAAAACTCAGGTGAAAATTATATTCTAGTATATCCTACTACACTGGGTTTAATGCCACTGCAAAGACTCTGGTAATTGAGGGCTTCTGTGATTACCGAGGGCATAATTTTATAAAAACGGAGGAGTAGCCTTATGCCTAGAATAGAACAGTGGCATTTGGACCTGTCTGAGTTAGCAGCAAAAGAAAGACTAGCTCAGGGATCGGCAACATTTGGCACGTGGCCTGTCAGGAAAATCTGCTGGCGGGCCAGGACGGTTTGTTTACCTTCCGCGTCCGCAGGTTCGGCCGATCGCAGCTCCCACTGGCCGCAGTTCGCCATCCCAGGTCAATGGGGGCTGCAGGAAGTGGCAGCCAGCACATCCCTCAGCCTATGCCACTTCCCTCAGCCCCCATTGGCCTGGAACGGTGAACCGCGGCCGGTGGGAGCTGCGATCGGCTGAACCTGTGGACGCTGCAGGTAAACAAAACGTCCCAGCCTGCCAGTGGATTTCCCTGATGCGCCGTGTGCCAAAGGTTGCCAATCCCTGAGCTATTTTATCAATGTAGAGAGCAATTATACAAATTCAAAGAAGTTTGGACCATGTTTCTTGATACACTTGGATAAAGAATACTGAAATAGCTCAAATAATGCCAGACTTCCATTGCCCCTAACCTCTCTGCTTTTTCCCTCCCTCTTCCTGCGCCCATCTCTTTCTTCCCTTTTTTGCCTATTTGTGTATGTCTTTATATATATTGTTACTCCCACCCTACCATGTTATATCTGTGTAATATTGCCTGATTTTGCAATATCTGGTCTTGCAGCTTTGGCAAGTTGTCAAGTTGCATAAATGTATCATTTTATTGGATATTCTGTGAAATGTGCAGCATTTGGTAATATATACAAGCTGTACATCATTTACCTTATATTTTTGTTGTTTGCTTCTTTATGAAAATTAATACAAAATTAATCTAAAAATATAAAAAGGGCAAAGCATTACTTTAAATCATGGGGAGGCAGAGAAGCAGAAGAGAGAGGGCAAAGAAACCCATGTGTGGTTTCAGGAAGTGCTCATTAGAAGAAGCAAAAGTAGGGAAGTTCTTTGGCAGTCTGCATTACACTCTGTGTCACATTTGCTTATTACTGTTGTTTATCTGTCTTTTCATGAAGCTCCAGGAAAGAATAAACACCATGGGGTTTCTTTCCAGCCCTGTGGAAGCTGGGAACACTGCAAAAGCAGGGAAGAGAAAAGAAGGGCCCTCACATCCCTCAACAAATTTGACCTTCTGACCAGTTTATAAGGAGTGGACTGACTAATTCCTCTGCCAGAACAAGGTCTCAACCTTGAGGATGTATATAGCTGGGGCAAAAGTGGGATGGGGCATGGTATATTCTCTGGCTTCCCAAGAAATTGCACCAAACAGGGACCCACACAATACACAGGAAAAATAATCCCAGTGGTTTCCAGCCAATCACTTGTGTTTTGGTCTTATGGCAGTTCCCTCAGGAGGCAAGTTAATACATCATTTATTATCTTTGAAGATTTCAGGCTGATGGGTGATTAAGTGAGACTAACATGCAGCTCAACCCAAAACCTGAAGGAAATGTTAATTGACTAGACCTGCATCAGATTCATGCGGCCTAGCCCTCACTAGTAAAGGAAAAATTATCCTGTGTCTGCTCTGACCACTGACAGTGTGCAGATGTGTTTTCTTAATGGTACTCTGGACATGTTTATTTATCCATGCTCAGGTCTGGATCTTTGTTTTCCCACATCTTTTCCCACTGCCCAGAGCAACCCTCCTCACTAAACTCCTGCTATTTTCAAGAGGATTATCTTTCACTGAATTGTTGCTTTTTGAAGTCATACAAACCACACAAGTAGCATTTTCAGAGTGGTGGCCATGTTAGTCTGTATCAGCAAAAAGAACGAGGAATACTTGTGACAGCTTAGAGACTAACAAATTTATCTGGGCATAAGCTTTCGTGGGCTAAAGCCCACTTCATCAGATGCATGCAGTGGAAAATACAATTGAAAGATATAGATAGATAGATAGATAGATAGATAGATAGATAGATAGATAGAGAACATGAAAAAATGGGTGTTGCCATACCAACTCTAACAAGACTAATCAATTAAGGTGGGCTATTATCAGCAGGAGAAAAAAAATTTTGTAGTGACAATCAGAATGGCCCATTTCAAACAGTTGACAACAAGGTGCAGTAACAGTAGGGGGCAAATTACCATGGGGAAATAGTTTTTACTTTGTGTAATGACCCATTCACTCCCAGTCCTTATTCAAGCCTAATTTAATGGTGTCCAGTCTGCAAATTAATTCCAGTTCTGCAGTTTCTCATTGGAGTCTGTTTTTGAAGTTTTTTTGTTGAAGAATTGCGACTTTTAGGTCTGTAATTGAGTGACCAGGGAGATTGAAGTGTTCTCCGACTGGTTTTTGAATGTTCTAATTCTTGACGTCTGATTTGTGTCCATTTATTCTTTTGCATAGACATTGTCCATTTTGGCCAATGTACATGGCAGAGGGGCATTGTTGGCATATGATGGCATATATCACATTGGTAGATGTGGAGGTGTATGAGCCTCTGATAGTGTGGCTGATGTGATTAGGTCCTATGATGGTGTCCCTTGAATAGATATGTGGACAGAGTTGGCAACTGGCTTTGTTGCAAGGATAGGTTCCTGGGTTAGTGTTTCTGTTTTTGCCGCTGACTTGACGGTATACATTGTCCCCAAATCTGAAATAGTTGTGGGTGAGGACAAAGTCACAAAGTTCAGCCACCAGGTTTGCCGTGACATTATCAGGTATACTGTTCCTGATGGCTTATAGTCCATCTATGTGTGGAATGTTGGTGTAGAGGGCTTCTACATCCGTAGTGGCCAGCATGGTGTTTTCTGGAAGATCACCAATGGACTGTAGTTTCCTCAGGAAGTCAGTGGTGTCTCGAAGAAAGCTAGGAGTGCTGGTAGCGTAGGGCCTGAGGAGAGAGTCTACATAGCCAGACAGTCCTGATTGACAGAGTGAGAAGAATATCCAGAAGTCACCTACTACAGGACAGGTCCAACAAAGAAAGTAACATAAAGCCACTAGCCGTCATCTTCAGCCCCCAACTAAAACCTCTCCAGTGCATCATCTAGGATCTACAACCTATCCTGAAGGACGACCCATCACTCTCACAGATCTTGGGAGACAGGCCAGTCCTTGCTTACAGACAGTCCCCCAACCTGAAGCAAATACTCACCAGCAACCACACACCACACAACAAAAACACTAACCCAGGAACTACACCTTGTTGTCAACTGTTTGAAATGGGCCACCCTGATTGTCACTACAAAAGTTTTTTTTTCTCCTGCTGATAATAGCCCACCTTAATTGCTTAGTCTTGTTAGAGTTGGTATGGCAACACCCATTTTTTCATGTTCTCTGTATATATATATATACCTTCCAATTGTATTTTCCACTGTTCTCTGTATATATATATATATATCTTCCAATTGTATTTTCCACTGCATGCATCTGATGAAGTGGGCTTTAGCCAACAAGTAACATGGTGGAGAAAGGTTACTTTTCCATTAGAATCAAGTCATTCTCAGCCGCCTTTCTCTACCAGTCCTCTACAAATGTAAATGTCTCACTTTATGGTTCTGGGTGGAATGGTCATAACATTCACTAGAAGGCAGAGAAAGAGATTACAAAACCAAACCCCAAACCGATAAGAAAGTGGGCTAGTCTTATCCTGGAGGCAGTTCCACTGAAGTCACTGGAGTTACTCTAGGGATGACCTGGCCCTGTATCTTCAGTAAATCTATGTAATGCACAGAATAACTAGCAATGCCATAATGTTCCCAAATACAAATGTAATGCTGACTTATAATACAGTATAGCATAGCTGTACCTTGCTCCCTCCTTACACGGCCAGGTAGTGTAAACGTGGGATGGGGGATAAGGAGCCTCACCTCCTCGCCCATGTGCAATATGCATAAAGGCCACCTAGGGGCTGCTACAGAGTGGCTCCCAAGGGACGCAACCCATAAGGAGGAAGGGAGCGTACAGAGCATGCTACCCTCCCCCTCCCACACACACACAGCTGGCCAGCTGTGCCTGCTTCCCTCAAAACAGGACTTAGGCTTTGTGCCTAAGAGGCACACCCACTAAGAGGAGAATACACCCCACAAAGGATTTAGTCATCATGCATTGCTGCACTATCAGGTAGTTCCAGGAAATTACACACCTCGGTGTTTAAGCACTGATCCAAAGCCTCCAGTGATTTGAACGGACTTCCAATAAGGCCCTTCGTGAGCAATGGTTTGCATTCTGTCCTGTTACTAGTATGTTGGGATCCCTTTTGAAGGCAACTACTAGGCTAAATATAATGATTTGGAAATACTGGAATGTAAACAACTGAATCTCCCCTTATTTAACTTGGATGTCTAGGACAGAGAAAAATAATGACCAATCCCAGGCTTTGAACACCTTTATATCACCCTTCCTTACCATAAGTTATTTATTTTTTCCTTTCAGCCAATGACCTGTATTTCTAGGTAGAAAAAGGATTTTTGGAAAACCCTTCCCTTTGCTTGTTGGCAGAGTTCATTTGTTTTTATGTATGGCATAAATACTCCTATAAGAGATTACAACTCCAATAACTCCAGCCTGCCAGCAATGCTGTCTTATTTGATCATGAAGTGACTGTCTCTCCCATTTAGGTCACCACAATAGACAGAAAGGAATGACCCACACCAAGCACACGGGCACACACAGAAACACGCCACAACCTACTGGCAACTTGATTGAATGTAAAAATAAATCCTATCTGGTTTTGTTCTTTTATCCTAATCTTTAATTTCCCTTGTACATTTTCTATCATAAAGCAGACAGTAAGTAGCTATGGAACACAGATTTCATAATTCTTTAAAGAGCAGGCAAGTCTCTCATTTTTTCTTTTTATCATAGGCTTCTATAATTATTCTGTATTTAAAAATTAGTTAACCATGCTTCACTTCCCGCTGTCTCCATTTTACAATAATACTTTGTGTCAAATAAGAGATCAGATGAACACAGCTAATAAACAAACAACAACAAAACATTACCTAGTGCAGTTGCTCTTTGTTAACTTGTTGGGGACACTGGGGCACGGCCACTAGGTAACTCGAGGGAATAAAAGACCACGAGTGTCAATGAAGCCCCCTCGCACTAGGCCCAAGTGTCCTTGCCCCTCCCCCCCGCCTGGAGGCACTAGCAGCAGCTCTGCGTACTAGGCCCAAGTGTCCTTGGCCCCCCCGCCTGGAGGCACTCGCAGCAGTTATGCTAAGGATCTGCAACAATATGTTGCAGAGTCAAACTGCCTAAAACTAAACAAAGCCAAACAGAGCAAATAGAAAAAAAAATGTTAAATAAAGCAGCTTTATGTATAGTTTAACAAATAATACAAAAAACAAGGAAACTACCTGGTAACTGAATTAGCTGGCTATATAAATACTTAGGGCAGCTTGCTATTAAATAAGTATGCTAAAAAAAAATGTATAAAAGCCTGTGTAACTTCCTGCTCTGGGTGCAGGATTTGAGATTCTATTCTCCCTGTACCTTTTTAAAGCTTCAAATAAACTTTTCTGCTTCTCTACCCCGTTGTGATTATTGGGTAAAGCATACCGGGTAGCGAACCAACCCCTGCTGTTGTTTTGCCTCTCGGCACTGGGTGCCGGCAACAGCTTTTGGCGCCCCTGGGTGGGCGATGAGGCTGCTATTTGGCCTTGCCCGGACCCCTCCTGGAGGTCGAGGATTGCGGCGAGAACCGACGCCCAGCGCGCACCGGTGAGTTCATTGGGGGCCTCGGTGGAGACGCGATTTGATCGACTCCGGAGGGCACAACGGTGCAATGCATTCATATAGTGGAGAAGCAGCTGTGGATGACGGTGAGGAACCGGTCCCTTGGGTAAGGTAGGAACCTTTTGAAATCCGGATTCTATGCTCTGTTGGAACCTGGGGACGCCCAGAGTTACCCTGTAGGTATGGGACAGGGACAGAGCTCAGGAGTTAGGGCACGGTGTACGCCCCTACAGTGCATTCTAGCAAACTGGAAGGTATTTGGTGCAGATCCGATGACTAAGAGCCAATTAAAACGATTCTGTACAGTTGACTGGCCTCAATATCAACTAGGGGACCAGGAGTGGTGGCCACCAGGAGGGTCAATTAATTACAACACGATCCTCCAATTAGTTTTGTTTTGTCAGTGAATGGGTAAATGGAATAAACATTTGTATGCACAACCGTTTATGGCTTTAAGAAACAGAACAGAGTTGTAATTCTGCAGAGTTGTAATTTGACTCCGACTGGTTCGGTAGTAGCTAATGTTAGTCCCCAGACCCCCACCCCCACTGTAATGGCAGAGCCGGGGTCCCCTTCGGCCCCCACACCCTCACCTTATAAGGGTAGGATGCCTCGGGTTACAGAGATTGCCCCCTCGGAGGGACTCTATCCTTTGCTTACCGAGACTGTTGTGGCTTGCCCAGGGGCAGAGGGACGTCAGGCTACCACTATGCAAGTTTACATCCATGTGCCGTTCAATCCAATAGACTTAGCAGCTTTTAAAACACAGGCTGGGGAATTCTCCATGAACCCAAGCCAGTTTATTTCAGTCTTTGAGGGATGCCTCAATAGTCACAAGCCGGATTGGGACAACTGTAATATCCTCCTGAGAACTCTGTTGTCTGAGGTAGAGGGATCAGGTTACAGCTAAGGCAAGGGGAGCGTCAGCTTTCAAGCAAAAGAAAGGAAGCTATCTGTCAAGTTCCTACCCCAAGTAATCATAAGCGGCTCAGGGCATTTCTGGGTATGGCAGGCTTTTGCAGGATATGGATCTCAAAGTTTGGCCTGTGGGCTAAACCCCTGTACGACTGTGTAAAAGGAGCAGATTATGACCCCTTCTATTGGACCCCAGAGGCTGACAGGGCATTTAAAATCCTAAAAAGAAAGTTGATGGAAGCCCCGGCTCTGGGCCTGCCGGATCTCTCTAAGCCGTTTCAGTTGTATGTACATGAACGAAAGGGGGTGGCCCTAGGAGTGCTCACACAGCTGTTAGGAGCATGGAGACGTCCCGTGGCTTATTTTTCTAAGCAACTGGATCAGGTTGCAAAGGGTTGGCCAGCATGTTTATGGGTGGTTGCAGCTACTGCCCTAGTGCTTGAGGAAGCCGAGAAGCTAACATTGGAAGGGGTTATGCAAATCTATACTCCCCATATGGTCCAAGCCTTATTGGATGCAAAGGGAGGGCTTTGGCTCACCCAGGCTCGGATTGCTCGGTACCAGGCTAAGCTGTTAGAGAACTCTGAAGTCACCTTACAGCCTTGCCCCACCCTTAACCCAGCCACCCTCTTGCCAGAAACAGAGGAACAGAAACATGACTGTTTAGAGATCATAGATGCCCAGTACTCCAGCCGTCCAGATTTAAAGAATGTACCCCTCCCAAATGCAGATTATGAGTGGTACACTGATGGTAGCCGTACTGTAACAGATGGGAAAAAGAGGGCGGGTTATGCTGTTGTGACCCTCCATGACACTGTGAAAGCTGAAGGTTTGCCTGCTGGGACCTCTGCCCAGCTTGCCGAACTAACAGCCCTGACCCGTGCACTTGAACTGTCAAAAGGAAAGCGGGTCAACATTTTTACTGATTCAAAGTATGCTTTTGGTGTGCTACATGCTCATGCTGGCCTATGGAAGCAAAGGAGAATGCTGACAGCCCAAGGCTCCCCAGTCAAGTACGGGCCCCAAATCCTCCGGCTCCTAGAAGCCATACAACTTCCCTCGGAAGTGGTAGTGGTACACTGTAAAGCCCATCAAAGGGAAGATCAAGATGTGGCCAGAGGTAACGCCCAGGCAGATAGAGAGGCTAAGCATGCTGCCACCCTGCCATCCCCTCAGACTGAGAACGCCCATATGCATGCCCTTATCCCATCAGTAGGGGAGCTTCCAACCCCTCAGTACTCTGGGAAGGAAAGACAGCTAACTGACAAACTCGGTCTCCGGGAAAAAAAGGGATGGCTCCATTCCCCAGAAGGGAAGATCCTCTTACCAAAGGGCCTTATCTGGCCAGTGCTGCAGGAACTACATCAAACCACTCATGCTGGCAGGGAAGCACTTATCCAGCTAATAAGAAAATACTTTATCACTTCCGGACTCCGACCCCTGGCTGCCCAGGTACAAGCGGACTGCTTAGTCTGCCAAAAGAATAACCCCCGACCGGGACATCCTGTGCCACCAGCTGCCCTAGAACCCACTCCGGGCCCCGGACAAGTGTGGCAAATAGACTTTACTGAGTTTCCCCGGACCCAAGGGTTCAAATATCTCCTTGTCATAGTGGATCGGTTCAGCGAATGGCCAGAAGCCTTCCCATGCCGTAATTGCACTGCCAGAACAGTGGCCCTCAAGTTTGTTAAGGAAATCATTCCTCGCTTTGGACTCCCCCTGTGGATGGAATCTGACAACAGGACACATTTCACGTCAAAAATCATTCAAAGCATCTCACATGCCTTACAGATCCCCTGGAAACTCCATACGCCCTGGAGACCGCAAGCCAGTGGTGTAGTGGAGCGTACCAATCAGACTCTTAAACGTCATCTCTCAAAAGTGTGCCAAGAAGCCTCACTGCGATGGCCTGATGCTTTGCCCCTCGTCCTACTTCGTATCCGCGTTCTCCCACAGGGTAGATTAGGGCTTAGTCCCTTTAAAATTATGTTTGAAAGGGCATGGCCTATGAATGGCACCCCGGTTCTGTCAGGGGAATGGGAGTTGGGTAATGGTTTTTTGTCACAGTATATGTGTTCCCTGTCTGCTGTTCTCTTGTCTCTTCACAGGTATACCAAGGATTCCCAGCTTCACCCCTTGGACTCTCCCGTCCACTCCTTACAGCCTGGTGACTCTGTGGTTGTTCGTACCTGGAAAGACAAGCCTCTCCAGGAAAAGTGGAAAGGAACCTATACCGTCCTGCTGGTCTCCCACACAGCGGCAAAGATCGAGGGACACAAGAACTGGATCCATCACTCTCGTCTGAAGGCAGTACCCGCCCCCTCATCAGCAGAACAATGGACCGTCCAACCTGCTGACTCCTCATCTAGTGACGATCTCGGGCTAAAGCTACTGTTTAAAAAACACAAATAGTGGGCACCTTAACGCTAAAATGGGCCCACCCAGATACTGGAGACCCTGGGTTGGGAAGACTCTGGTGATAATTAATTGGGTAACATTGTTATTCTCTGTATTGGTATTTCCAAACTGTGCATATCGGGAGCATAACTCCCTTGTTTCGCTTGCGCACCATGTTGCTTCTTTAACAAACCAGACTGATTGCTGGGTATGTGCTCCAACTCCACTGTCCCCCAAAACAGGAATGCCCCTTGACATGCTGCCCCTGACCCTAGCAGAATTAGCCGCCACCAAAAAGCAAAAAAAAAAAAAAAACGGACTCGCCATTCTAAAATAAAACCTCTTTACAGCAAGCCACCTATCAGGACCAGAAACATTCAGTTGCAGTACTCACTAAGGAAGTAATATGTTTTACCCAAATCCAATCTAATTACTATGGGCGTCCTCTGGGAAAAAGCTCCTGTGTTATTACACAGTGGGCTAATAAGTATTAAATAAAGACCAAAAGGGAAGGACAACAGTGTGGGTGTAATGGTCCCTCCCCTTTTAAGGAAACTCTTACAAATAATCTTACCACAAAAAAAAAAGGGTTTGGAAATATAACTTGCCATCCAGTTAATATCTCCAATGTAGCAAGCCCATGGTGAGTTTGTAGTGGTCCCTATGGCAAGTGTAATTTAAACGGCACAATTAGAAACGCCCCCACTTGTACCCAATCAGGAGGATGGGATGCCCCCTTAGGGGCATATGAACTGTTTGGAAAAACAGCCTTAAATATCCCAGAAATCCCCTTAAGAAACAGTCCTTATTGGGCCCTACAGGGTCACTATTTTGTATGTGGCCGAAAGGCTTACAAGGTGCTGCCAGCCAACTGGACAGGTAGCTGTTATATAGCTCATGGAGTTCCTCATCTGTCAATAACTGCCACACTGCCCAAAAAAAAAATTAAAAATGCCCGAAACACCTCTGTTAAGTCACAAGAAAAGACCCTGCGGAGACTGACTACGGCATTAAAAAGCAATATAAAAAATTCCCTCACAACCAAGAAGCTTGTAGGGTGCTCTGTACTGTAAATAGCGCCACTGTTTTCCGGGCCAGCCATGGCATGCATAGGCCGCTACACTGTAAGGCTGCAAATGGTACTTAAAAAAGTGGCCTTAAACTTAAAAAACTCAGTTAGTAATTTAAAGTCAGCAATAAAAATATTAAATAAAAAGATACAGCAGCTCAGGACGTTTTCCCTCCAAAACAGGCTGGCTTTGGACTATCTCTTGGCATCCCAAGGAGGGGTTTGTGCCCTCGTCGGGCCCCAATATTGTATATATATAAATAATAGCAATTATAAAATCTATAAAAAGGTGGTGCAGGCTGAGGCCCATGCCCGAGCTGGAGCACAGGTTGCCTATACTGCCCCAGAGAGCGATTGCTTGCAAACCTTGTTTTCAGGCTGGGGTTTGTCGTCTTGGCTTGGTGGTTTATTTAGCCTGTTATTAAAATTTCTCTTTCCTGTATTGCTTGTAATAATGGTATTATGCTGTGCAGTATCATATGTCAGGACCCTTTTGCAAAAGTTAATAAGTCATTCTCTTCAGGGCTATCACAAAGTGCTTATGCAAAGTCCTATTATAAAAAAATAAATAGCCCAAGCGAGAAAACTCAGAGCTGTTAAGTGTTCTCAAAGGAGGGAGTTGTCGGGGACACTGGGGCATGGCCACTAGGTAACTTGAGGGAATAAAAGACCACGAGTGTCAATGAAGCCCCCTCGCACTAGGCCCAAGTGTCCTTGGCGCCCCCCCCCCCCCGCCTGGAGGCACTTGCAGCAGCTCTGTGTACTAGGCCCAAGTGTCCTTGGCCCCCTATTCTCCCTGTACCTTTTTAAAGCTTCAAATAAACTTTTCTGCTTCTCCACCCCGTTGTGATTATTGGGTAAAGCATACCGGGTAGCGAACCAACCCTGCTGTTGTTTTGCCTCTCGGCACTGGGTGCCGGCAACAAACTGAAGATTATTCCTTTTAAAATTCTAATTGGGCCATATCAGTTGGAGGCTTTTTCTCACTACATGCATTTGGCAACACAGCGTTAAGCCACATGGTGGCTGGCAAGTCAAAAAAACAACAACATGCAATTATTCATGCAAAAACATGCAACCTGCTCTACATTTGGAAAACACAGGCCCTGACATCGCTTTCAAGTGGTTTTACTCTAAAATGAGTGGGAGTCGTGTGGCTAAAATCTTGCATGATGCTTTGAAAATCAAAAGGCAGGACCACATTTACAATAAGCTTGCACAACGCAAGTCCAATCCTGTGAAGCTATACTCTTACCAACAGCCCTTACGCACACAAATATCGTCACGGAGCTGCCCTTAGAAATGTACTAATGTTTTCCCTTCCTGTAATTCATTAGATGTAGGGTGTTCAGATTTTATAGGGACAGTCCCAATATTCGGGGCTTTGTCCTATATAGGCACCTATTACTCCCCACCCCATCCCAATTTTTCACACTTGCTATCTGGTCACTCTAATTAGACGTGTCCTAACCATTCTATAAAACCTTTCTACAAACTACTCTTTCCCACGCTGGTATTTTTGGGAAAATCTCCTGCCATGGCACCACACGCAGCACCAAGAGGCAGCAAGGGAGGTGCTAGTATAGACAGGGCACCAGCATTTTTATTCTCATGTTGCGTAACATACTCTGAGCAGAGTTAGCTGACACGTTGTTAAAACTGTTACCCACCAAAGCACACTGGTGCCCCCAGTGTAGCTAGCAAGGGCAGGAGAATTTCAGGAAGCATAGGTGATGGAACTAGGGATGCTGCTGCACCCTTGGCTTGAAGTGGTTTTCATTATATACAGGATTTACAGTTTGGTTCAATAGCTTTCAGCACCCCCACTGTAGAAATCATTCCAGCACCCCTGTCAGGAAGTGCTCCGAGTAGACTCAGTCTCATTGTTTAGAGAATTCAGACACACTGAAGTGAAGGGTGGGGGGAGAGGGGAGAGAGATATAGCTTTAGCTCTGACTTGTTCTTTCAATTGTGAGAGTTTCAGTCAGAACTTTAGCATTTCTTACATTTAATTTTACTTGGTCTTACTTTTTTTTAAACAAACCCCCAAAAGTCATCTAAAGTGAAAAATAGTGCACACTCAGACAATTTGTATACATATTCATAAATGGGGGGTTATAGTGGAAGCCTTGACAGACTCATAACATAGTGGCATCGCAGTCTGTTGGAACATGGTTGGTTCCCAGTGGCGGTATTATAATGTTCTGAAGGAAGCTATTAAAATGACAAGAACAATTCTATTTTGTGGGAACAATTTTAATAGCAGCCTTATCATAAGAAAAGGCTTTGTATAACTATGATCCAGAGCTGCATATACTCCCCCAGAAGCATTAGAATATTCAGATATAATACACAGGTATATCCATACGCTGCATAGACCAGCATACCAACATATTACAGTAGATTGAAAAGCAAATTGCACACAAAAGTATAATGCATGGTGTACATATGACAATGCTATTATGAGGGGGTATAGATTACTACAGAGAGCATAGCTATATAATGTTCACTCATAATAAGCCTGCTATAAAACTCAATTGCATCAAATAAATCAAATTGTTCTTGATATTGGATCAAACTGGAAAAATTATAGTTCCACAAATAAAACTATGAACACACAGAATTATGTGAGAAAGGACTGTAGCTGAGTGTGATGATGGGTACAGGACAGAGTAACATGATCTGGACCATTTCTTAGACAGTCAGGTTTTAGTCTGTAATGCCACTGAACAAACTGTGGCCTGCAATACAATGCTGTGTGGTCTGTACAGTATAACATACATTTTACTCACTGAACCCCAATTCAGCAAGGCACTTAAGCATATGCCTAGCTTTAAGCATGTGATTATTCTCACTGATGTCAATGGAATTACTCATGAGTTTACAGTTAGGCACCTGCTTAAACATCTTGCTGAATCAGGCACTAAAATAAAATGGCTATGTGATCTGCCATGATTAAATTGGCTACTCGAACTGCCAGCATTTTAGAAACCCTGTAAATAGGTCACCATTTTCCTGCTGCAGAAGGTCACAAGAGAAGGCACTCCTGCATCAGAATCTTTCCAGACTTTAGCTTAATTTAGCCGTGAAAAAAATATATTATGGAACTCTGCCATGGCACAGGTTACACAGGGCAAGGAACACATGAGGAGGAAAACATTCCAACACAAAAAAATTCTCCAGGTCTGCTGAATACGTGGAGTAAAGGACACCCCACTCTGACCAACAAACAAAACCACAATTGTTCTAAGAGTCTGTTTTCCTGAATGTTCCTGCTTCTCCACCGCTGCCTTCAAAAATGTAGAGCAGTGTTTTACACGAGCGACTCACCATGTGAGGCTTTGGTGGTTAACAAGTAACATTTCTAAAGAAATCTTCTATCCAAATTTTAATAGGATTTCAGCCACATCAAAGCTTCTAATATTTAACAATTTTAATCCTTTTCAGCCTCTGGCTGTCTCCTCACCAAAGTCAAGTCAATTAGTTAAGAAGTCATTAGAAAAGCCCTGGGATGTGGAAAGTTATGTCTCAAAGTCCAATTTCTTTCACAACCTCTGTCAAAGGCTCTGCCACAAACATCTTGTGACTATTTCACCACCAGTCTATCCAAAATACACAGGTACACACAGTCTGATTCATCTGTTTTGTTTTTTAAATGTATGACTGTGATCACTGAAAGATGATGCATGCACAAAAACAGACGTGAACGTACCAGTGAGGCAACAGACTCAGTGTGACACCGACTGAAAGCAATGAGTGAGCTCCCTCAACTGGCTTCCCAGCAGCAAACAAACTAGTTCCAAACCTGTGACAACATCATCACCAGTGATGCTGGTGCACACAGATTTTTGCAAACAAAGGCTTTATGGGTAATAAAGAAAGAAATGAATCCCAGCGTACACAATCTCCAGTAAGTGCATCTCCACCAGTGATAGCAGCAGCTCTGGAAGCTGTAGCTTAGATCAAGGCTCAAGAGTTTTTACTGTCACGTCAGTTTAAGTCTGCTCTGACCAACATTAGACATCACGACGGTAAAAATGCCTGAGTCTACACTTCAGCCTGCAGTGGTGCCACCACCAGTTGAGCTGGAACCACTGGCAGTTTCGTGTTCAAAATATCTTTACGGAGACACAGTCAAAGGCAGTTACATTAACCCTGGCTCCATTAGATCTGGCACCAGTAGTGCCAAACAGCCTACTAATGCTTGCCAAACAGAAAAAAGGCCTAATCCTTAATAAATGATTTTTCAGTCAGATTCTGTGCTGACTTACACCCCTGCTACCTCATTGACACCAACGAGGATATCTACTAAGGTAAATGAGTGGCAGGTAAATGAGCAGACAATTTGGCCCCTTGTGTTTTCCATTCCTGTTGTGGATTACAAACACATTTAAAACAATTAAACACTAGCTGGTGTGTCCTTTTACAAAGGGGATTAACATCCCCCAAGAGTGCCATCAAAGGGTGCTTTGAGTGCCATCAAATTTGACCTTCTCGGGTGGAAACTGTAGCAGGGACCAAGGGAGACAAGTCTGTTGCCATCTACCCTAGCTCCTCACCAGTGCACATTTCTAATTGGAATGTTTATGTAGACATAAATATTTACACAAGCCAACCAGATCCCTCATTCCTGCCACTTATACAACTTTCAGGACCTCATTTTAGGGCATTACTGTGCATTACCACACTGTATCCACAACAAGAGAACAAGAGTAGAGAGTAACTGACCTGAAAGAGCCACAAAGGGGCTAGATCGGTGGTTCTCAACCCACCGCAGCCCACTTGCGGCCCAATCAGCACACAGCTGCAGCCCATGTAATAGCCTCAGGGCCATATGGGCCATATATATATGGATGCGGCCCACATAACACAGAGAGCTGCATGTTCGGCCCACAATGGTAAATAGGTTGACAACCACTAGGCTAGATAAAAGCAGAATAGACAAAGCTTCTGCAGCATATGAAAACTCACACAGCTCCATGTCATTTATTTTGAGTTCTTTAGTACACATATCTCCCCACACATACACACCCATATGGTTACAGTATATCAGAGCCTGAAGTGATTTTCCTCCATTCTAAGACATTTAAATGATGATTGACACATTGGGGATGCTCTACAATAATCTCCTCCCTGCCCCCCAATTTTAAAACTGAATTCAAAAATACACAGAGCTGATGGCAGAAAACATATTGTAAAAATTCTGATGTGCCACAGAATATGAAAAGTCCTCCCATCATGGAGCAGAAAATAATTCCACCATGACCGTACTTGGAATTTTGCATTGAGTTCAGGGTGTCACATTACCAGAGAGATACTGGGAGACTGGAGGGAATTTGAAAACCTGCAACAAAATGATCTGGGGATGGAAGAATAGATAAGAGCTCTTACAATGTGTATTATTTCCATTGCAGAGGCAGCCAAAGTCCCCAAACAGGGACCAGACCCCAGTGCTGGGTGCTGTGTACAACAAAAAGAAGAATCAGTTCCTGCCGAAGATCTTACGAACTTATTTAAATCTACAGATTTGGCTTACAATCTTGGCCAAGCAACAATGGATGGAGACACGATAACAGTCTACAAATGGACGTGCTGCTGCCCTGAAGAGAAGGTACAACCAGACCAGGAAGATGATGGAGAGAAAGATGGCGTGCTGCTACTTGCTTGGGAGGGGAATGCCTGACAGAGAGAACACAGGTTCACGGTTGGGGAGATGGGGAAATGCCAGCTGGAGAAGTGAGTTTTCCTGGATGAGAAAGATGGAAAGAGTAAACAATCTCCACCACACCTTCAAATGTACTTACCCTTAAAAACTAGCCCCCTGACATGTGTGCACCCACTCCCCAACCAGTGTCCCAAGAGGGAAGGTTTGAAATCCTTCCTCTCCCTTATTCTTCACATGAGATGGTTTGATTTTGGTCAGCTTAGTGGCATGTTGAATCAGGCTGAGAGCTGCCAAGTGGAATCACTGTTTTGTTTGGTTGAGGATTTTTTTTTTTATTATTTTGTTCCCCCTCCGCCAGGATGTAAATTCCTAGCCCTTACAGGTAAGGGTAGCTTCATTTCAATGATGCATTTCTGCCTTGGGGGAATCCTCTCACTGTACTGACAACAGAGAAGAGACAGTTCCTGAAGAATAGCTCTAGGATACAATTGTTCCTAATCTTCTGGAAGATGAAAAGCTGGCAAGATAAGAGGGAAAAATTGTCGTTTGCTTCCTGCCTATTCTATTAATCAAAATATCTGTTCCTCAAATACAGCAACTGTAACCATTCTGCCAGGAATTATAAATCAAGGGAAGAACAGCACATGCAGCCTCAGCCTCTTATGAGCTGCTTTCCCACAGGCCAGCTCTTGAGCAGAATCAACTAGACAGCTGAGGGGACTAGGAAGATCTCAGCAGCCACATTTCACTTCCTAGCCCAGCCTGCCATGTGATGCAAAGCCTAGAGAAAGTGACTTTGACACCCTTGGCAAGTTGGGAGAAGGAGAGAGGTGGGTTGAGCTGGGAAAATATATAATGAAAGATGTAGTATGGAGACAGAGCAAGAAGCAAAGCTTTAGGAACAAAGTGAGCAAAAGTACCAGGCTCTGGAGTAGATGCAAGATAACCCCAGCAAGGCCTTCTAGATCAAGGGCATTCAGTCACCCAGCACTGCTGTGGTGGCATTCATTGTATTATAAATACAGCCACTCCTGGCATGAAGGACAGTTCTGTAAAGCACAGACAACCAACCAGGGGAAAAGGAGAGGAGATAGAAAGAAACCAGAATGCTCCTGCTCTCTGGTACCCCAGGGCCTGCATGTGCATCATACCCATTTCCTACACACTGCATACCTCACCATGGCATTCTGTGGGTATCTGCAGTCACTCCTATAGACAAGATGGACACATGATACTCAGCTGTATGACTAATACTAATGGACAACTAAAGTTTTTTTGCTACATTCACTTAGAAGCACATGTGCTAGAATTGGTCTGCATCCATCAGAACCCACCAAGCCAAAACAGTTCCCACAAGATGGGAGCAGGTGGTTGTGTTATACAAATTTTTTGCAATAAAACCTGAACCCGCACAAAATTCACATGGTTTAAGGCTCCATTACAAACTAGTCAAAACTCAGACCAAGTGGCTGTAAGGTTTGCTAAGGTTTGTGAATCTTTTGAGATAACTGGAGTCCAACTTGGAATTAACCTGGGCTGATATATGATTGTGCATGGAAACTCTTTAATTCACTCATGCTGAGTCTGTTCCACTCAACTGAACTCAGCTCTTCAGACTAAGTTTCTCTGAATTTTTGAGCTTGTTCAATAAAAATCTTGGCCTATGAATCAAAACAAAAATTTTCACCAACCCCTGTCAAGAGCTTTGCACAGATCTAGTAGGCAGCTAGGAAATACTCCAGTGAAAAGATCCTTGCTGGATTTCAGATGAAAAGACCTTAATGTTCTAGATGTAGAACCATTCTACAGCAAATCAAAAGGATGGTTCCTACAAGTCCTTCATTCAGTATCATGGCTCCTGGCATCATACTAAGACAATGGGGGACTTTCAAGAAAATGAATTAGAAACCATTTATTTTGCTGTCCATTTGTGTATGGGAACATTTTGCACATTATAGCTTGACTCTGTTATTTAAGGCAACTTGAATAGGCTTGAACTGCACATGGGTGGGATGATTTGTTCATATTACTCTTGAAATACTTTAAAGCTACACTAATGTCATCTGGACTTGTAAACAGGACCAGCTCTAGGCACCAGCAAAGCAAGCATGTGCGTGGGGCGGCACAATTCCAGGGGTGGCATTCCAGCCACCTTTTTTTTTTTTTTTGCTTGGGCAATTGCGCTCTCAGCGCTTGGGGCAGCAAAAAAACCTAGAGCCGGCCCTGCTTGTAAAGAGCTGTATACTTCAATGCTGACCTTATGGGGTACATCTGTGATAGCACTAAACTCCAAAACATTTAGTTTTTATTGAAGACCAAACATGTGGCTGCTAAAGGAGGTGTTGTCAGTGGAAACACAGAAGTTATGATCTGTAAACCAAAAATAATGGTGTATTCAACAATCTGACAGTTTTATGCCACACATACAGGAGTCATAATTTTTCTAACCATAAGGGTGTTCAAAGTTTAAAGTTCAAAGTTTGTTTATATATCTATTGTGACAGGGTCAGGCCAGATGGCTACAGGAGAGTGATCGAAGGCAGATATATTAGCCCCAGGTTAACTAGGTCCCATTTCCCTGGGTAAGGTAACAGGGAAGGTTCCAGAACAATCAGGAACTTTCTGGAAACAATTAAGGCAGACAGGCTGATTAGAACACCTGCGGCCAATCAAGAAGCTGCTAGAATCAATTAAGGCAGGCTAAACAGGGCACCTGGGTTTAAAAAGGAGCTCACTTCAGTTTGTGGTGTGCGTGTGAGGAGCTGGGAGCAAGAGGCACTAGGAGCTGAGAGTGAGAACATGTACTGTTGGAGGACTGAGGAGTACAAGCATTATCAGACACCAGGAGGAAGGACCTGTGGTGAGGATAAAGAAGGTGTGGGGAAGTAGCCCAGGGAGTTGTAGCTGTCGCACAGCTGTTCCAGGAGGCACTCTAGACAGCTGCATTCCACAGGGCCCTGGGCCGGAACCTGGAGTAGAGGGAGGGCCCGGGTTCCCCCCAAACCTCACAATTCCTGGTTACACACAGGAGAAGTTGATCTGGACTGTGGGTTCACGAAAACAGCCAAACTGAGGGCTGCCGTGAATCTCCGAGGTGAGTAAATCCACCAATAAGCGCAAGACCCACCAAGGTAGAGGAAGAACTTTGTCACACTATACAGAGTTAAATAGCACATATTGATGTTAATTGCAGAGTTCACAAGTGATGGGGGACTCAATCCACCCTATTATTATGTTACCTCATTCACAAGATATTAATTATTACATAACCGGGAAAGACATTTTTTGTTTTAAATAGGCCTCCTTCAGTGAGAAAAAGCACATACTGTTGCATAAATAATTCCATACGGTAACATGAGGTCTTCAAAGGCATTGGACATATTTACGGCTCAGGTCTTGGCTGCAGAGTTTTGCTGATCTTCTTGAAGCTAAAGGCATTGGTTTGAAAATGCAACTTATAAAACCCACTGATTTATATGGCTCAAAACCACACCGATTTATCAACCATTTCTGGGCACATGGCTCTTCTCCCAGTCTTCAGGGGAGTAAGTCAGGGTACTGAGTTTGATTTCCTCTCTGGTTGGTTGTGGGGGAGGGATAGCTCAGTGGTTTGAGCATTGGCCTGCTAATCCCAGGGTTGTGAGTTCAATCCTTGAGGGGGCCATTTAGGGATCTGGGGCAAAAATTGGGGCTTGGTCCTGCTTTGAGCAGGGGGTTGGAGTAGATGACCTCCTGAGGTCCCTTCCAACCCTGATATTCTATGATTTTCTGGTTGGTGGTGAAGTTGCCTGTTTTGTTTCTTATGTCATTGTACTTTGTAATTACATCCAAAGGTGATCAAAGCCTGGAATAGGTGCATTTTTTAATATTAGGTATAAATCTAAATAAATAAATATAATAAAGACTCCACAGATCTACAATATGTTCATGTGCATCAGTCTGAAAAGCTACTAGTTAAGGATAAGTCCACTGCCCAGGGAGATAAAGGATGGGAGACAGATGTTATAACAAGGCTTCTACTGATCAGGATACAAATGCCTACATCCTTGAACAAAATCAAAACCACATCATTTTAAGTGAGAGAGCACGATGTTACCCCGATGCAAAAGAAAGGGCATATGTACATTTTGATTCAACACAACAGTCCCGTTATATGTCGGCACTATCATTAACTGATAGGAGCGCAAATGAGAAGTTCACTTCACACACAGGACATCTAAGAGAAAGTGTATTGGCACTGCAACATGACTGTCATCTAAAAACTAGCTAAATTTGTCAGCGGTTTTGTCAGTGCTGTAGTGGTAAAATAGAGTAGTGAGTAAACTAACCTAAACTCCATATTCCCCAAATGAGAAATGAGTAAACTGTGTTTACCCTCAACTACACTATTGATTTTTGTGGAGTCACTGGACTGGCTGTGGGGTTTCAGACTCAAAGGCAGAGCTGGGTTGGGCTTCCAGACTGACCTAAATCCAAACGTACCCCACTTCCATTTTAAGGAGAATCCCTGGGCCAGTGCTCCAGCCATGACCAACCTCCCAATCCTGCTCATTCCCAAATTGTCATTATGACCAAAAGTCAACAAGGAAGGCAGGTCTGTCCAGAGCAAAGGAAGAACTATCAGAGAGCCAGCACCAATGAGGGGAAGGCCAGTAGCTGTCTGAGGCAGGTGAAGATGACAGTACTGCTAACTATAAGCATTTGAAAATCATGAGTCAGGTGCCAGAAATCATGGGACTGGCTTAAAAACCATGAGATTTTAAAAAATAAAAAACTTGGGGGGGTCTTTGTTTGCCTTCTTGTTTCCGAACCTCTTGGGTGCAGCAACATTTTCAAGCTTTTCTCATTAGCCACGGGGGCTAGAAACGTCTTTTCAAAAGAAAAGAAAAGAAAAGAAAAGAAAAGAAAAGAAAAGCTAAGATTCTCACCTAATCACATGAATCCAAGAGTTGGGACTTTAAGGAATTCACCAAATAACCATGAGACTCATGATAAAAATCACCAGAGTTGGCATGATGAGACTCTCTCTCCACTCAAGAAGGGATTTCTTCCGCTAATGGGTAGCTACAGGAAGAGCTATTGAGGTGGGATCTTTCACTTTGACAGGGGAAAGAATAAGAAGGGAGCAGATATGAAGAGAGAGGCAACAATCCCACTGTAAGGAACATGGCCTCACTCTAGAACTTCCTGCTTCTAGCTGAACTGCCTCTCTCACTGTATTTCAGTATCTCTGCTTCTGGTCCTGGCTAGAACAGCCAGGAAGGAAGGAAAACATTTTTCAATGCTCTGAACAGTTTCAGTTGAGCACCACTGGTTTTGCATACCGGTTTGGATCAGTCCTTATTTTATTATACTAACTTGTTTGCTCAACTTTAATGCTGCAAGCACATTGTTCTGTTAACAATACGACAACGATATTTTCATTCGTTTGCTCATCCCTAATATACAGGAGCACAACATTAATTGTAACTGAGCTCTATTTATAGTACCTTTACGTATCCTCATCCTAGTACTCAGTTAAAGACCTAGACCAAATGGGATTTTTTTTTAATTTCCTGTGACGAGGACTTGTTTTTACGTATTGTTTTCTCCATATTTCCATCCCCCTTGTGCTTCTCCCCTGAGAGTGTCAGGTTGTGAAAATGCAGAGGCAGACTGCCCAGCTACTGCAGCTCCCACCTGAACTCACATGCCCCGAAGGAACTTGCCTCCTTTCCCCTCCACTCACAGGGAGGAGGAAGTCAACACTATGTCTTGGCTTCCCTGAGGAAACGGAGACCTCTTTGCTTAATGCAATCAAAACAGCAACTCAAATCCCTTCGTGTGTGTGCCATCCAGGATGCTTATTCTTTTCAGCTCTCCTCTGACAACAAACAGAAAAAATACTGAAAAGGGTCAGGATGAACACAAAAAGCAGAACATTGTGGCACTGCTGCTATAGCTGAGAAAAGACTTTCTTTCTATGCCCCCTACATACAAGGGCCTCCAGCTGTCCAGAAAGAGCAGCAAAACCAAACCTTTGTTTGGCTGAAACACCAAATATTTGGGCTGTCTGAAGAGGATTTGGTGGAGGAGGGGGCAAGGGGAATTTTACTTAAATTCTGTTTGACTATTTTTGAGTTAGGGGAGATAAAACAAAAAAAAATGCAAATGTTTAATGAAAATTTTAGACATGCATGTGGAGAAACACAAAAACCGTGTCCTTTCAAATGTTCAAATAGAAGACTTAATCCTACAAAGTGAACATCTCATTCAATTCTCATTGACTTCACTGCCCTTTTAAATAATACAGTGTCATTGCTGACTAACGTAAGTGTCCGTAGATTATATTATTTGAGAAATAGTACATGAGCAAGTAATTGAAGAATGTCTCATAATCCAAATGCATAAGGGGGCAGAGTTAAGGTTAAATCTTATTCCTTGGCTTTTGAGTATTTAACCATGAATCCTTAATGTTGCTTTTATTTAAGTAACATATGTTAAGTAGTAAACATATTCCTATGTATACTAAGACAAAATACTCAATATATAGAGGAGGGCTATGCTACGGCTGCTGAAGTGATCACTGCTTTGGATCCTTGACCTTGCCACACTGCAGTAAAATACTGTTCCCTATTTAATTGACAGAGATATAGACACTGTCTAGCTGTAAACAAAGCAGTGCTATCTTCTATCACAACAGCAGCAAGAGCACCCATTTGTTTACAGTCAGGGATTTGGTTTAAAACACACACACACACACACACACAATTGCAGCAATGATCCATTAGTAAAAAACAAATAAAACAAAACTCTTCCTGGAATCCCAAAAGGAACATGTAAAATAACAGGACAAGGTCAGCTGTCAAGGTGGTTTAACATTAAAACTTAATAATCTTGGCAGTGTCTCTTTAAAGGGAGGTTTTTTACAAAATGTGAAAATGAGGCTGTATGTTACAGATGTGCACGGAAGCAAGGATGACAGGGAGTCATTTGGCCAATATAACTCAAAGCCCTGTGGTCCATCTCCTCTAGGTCAGTTGGCAAGAGCTGCTGTTACGTTAGGGTTTAATGTCAGAACTAGCACTCCATTTTTTCTGATTCTCCAGAATATATCTTTGTTTAAACACACAGACCTCTGCCTGGTCTACATTACAAGGCAGTTTCTTTATGTTGTGTGTGGACAACTAAACACAGAAACTTGTAACAAGGATGCACTTTTTGTGTCTCCATTACCTCATAGGTGTTCAGACAGCAAGCAAAAGAGCCAGCTTAGGTCACTTACCAAAGTGAGGTGGGATTTTCTTTTTTAAGAAAAGAAAATGTAAATTTTATCAAAACACAGGGTATCCCCTCCTCCTGCCGTCCCCCAAAGAAGTGGGTTGTCTGAGACAGGGTTACAACAGTAAGTGCTTCAGACAGACCTGTAAAACTTTATCTGGAATCAAGTGAAGATTATCTGGTTAGAACCTCAGGTGTAAGGGGATCAAGCCTGAAAGTTCAGATCCAGATTCAAAGTTCCTCAAAGTCCAGGGTGCTTCAAATCTGTGTGGCGTGAACCCATTTCCCTCTCTCTCTCTCCTACATTTATAAGGCTCCCGTGTCACCAGTATAAGAATACCACTTGCTACACTTAAGAGTCACATAAAGATGCCTGTAGCAAACTGGATAGTGGAGACCTCTTACAGGTTCGTCAGCTTTTGCTTACACCTTGGGATGTTCAGTTGGGGGTTATGCTCAAGTTCTTGTTGAGCTGTGGTATTTTCTTCCCATTAGTTCTTATTGCAAGAAGGCATTTGTGAAAGTGAGTCTTGCAGCACTCTCTGGAGGAAAAAAAACACCAGAAAACAAAAACAAAATGGACTTGGGCCTTTGGAGCGTTCTCTCGAGTTCTAACTAGCTTAATTTAGATAGTGATCAAAAAATCGTCTTTCCACCACATAGTGTAATTGTCACAATGTTGCCAAAAACGTTTGCCCAACTCTGTGAAAGGAGCAACATGAGATAGGTCAGGGCTTCAGTTTTATATATATAATAAATATATATGTAAACCAGAGCATTTTGAATGATAGTATAGAATAATTGCCCTTTGTCTCCTCCTAAATTTGGAGTCCATGTGTCATTTGGGGAGATAAATATTTTCTTTCTGATCAGCGGTGCTTAGGAGAGGTCTCAAAACAATTACTCTGATCTACCAGCATTTAGACCTGTTAGCTCATGTGATATTTTACTTCAAAAATCACATCATTTTTGCAGCTATTCCGGCATTTTGATGCTGATTTTACATGGATTGTCAGAGTCAAATATTAATGCTTTTGGAAGCTAGGTCCCAAGCTGCTCTCGCATATTCTCTACAGTAGCAGCATGTGTTTCTGGCTCTAGTGATTCTCATGACAGTGGCCACAAAACTGACGTTGGAATTAAAAGGGGGTGGGGAAGGGAGAAAAGAACAAAACTGGTCAGAATGATGTGATTTTAAAAATAAACTGTAAAGAAAAAAATTGCATTTTTACAATTTGCTGCTCTAATTTTTAGGTATAAAAATTTTTTATTGCGCAAGACTCAGTATTTCCTTCTCTTTTAAGGAGAAACTCAGTTATTGGAACTCATCAATTTCTAAAGTTAACTTAGTTTCATTGAACATTCCCATTCTTTGTATAGGCTCTGCTAATGTATTTTAAAACCTCCTTTTTCATAGGTTGGTCATTCACAGTATTTACAATCCCAAGCATTCAAAACAAAAAACAAAACAAAAACCCTTTAGTCTAGTCCCAAAAATTCATAAGATTGGCTTAAAAATCATGAGTTTTTTTTTTTTTTTAATAATACATTCAGGTTTCTTTTTATTTTACCTCTAGTGTTTGAGGGAAACATTTTAAAACTTTCCTCTGCAACCATGAGGGGTTGAAAATTTCATTTAAAAAACAAAACAAAACAAAAAACAAAACAGCAATCTGAGACTGTCAGGTAATCACAACACTTTAGGAAGAGGGACTAAGAAAAAACAGCAAATATTACAAGTCTCATGATAAAAACCACAAGAGTTAGCAATACCACATTCAGCAATAAAAATCTGTACCATGCCCAAACTTAATACAAGAACTCTACCTAAGCACCCACTGGAACTTTTCTGTATTTGCCGGTTCATAATTTTATTAAAAACAACTTAGTTTGATTACATTTTTTAGTGTAAAACAGAATGTATGTCTGTATCTGTGTCTTGAAGTCTGACACATTGGGCCTTGGTTATGCAGCACATATTCTGTGTATCCCAACTGTGATGATTTTATTGCAAGTCTCATGACATTTTATGTTTTTATTAAAGTCCCAGCTCTTGGAGTCAGGTGATTACATGAGAATCTTATCTTTCATTTAGGAAAAAAAAAGTAAGTTTCTAGTCACCCTGTTTGCAGAGAAAAGCTTGAACACATGAATCATCAAAGCTTAGAAACCAGAAGGCAAATAAAGTTAAAAATTATTTTTAATAGCTCATGATTTCGAAGCCAATCCCATTATTTTTGAAAGCTCACGGTTGGGAATACTGATGTAGCCAGTCTGCTGGTTACCAACATGCTAAATATGCTGACTCCCATAACACATTGCACTTTCCTAATCTAGTTTAGTTTTTCATATAGGGCTTTTCACCACAGCATCTCAGTAATGACCAGGCCAATAATCAGATCTGCATGCCAGTGTCCATTGTTCAATTTGTAAAGGATTCTGCTCTTTGCCTCTCCCAACGTCTAGGTAGCTCTGTTGTTGAGTTTAAAATACTGTCGTTACAGTGGGAATGCTTTAGCCTGTCAGGCTCCTTCTGCCTTAAGTTGCAAATGCACTGAGGTCTGGGAGTCAGCTGAGTCAGCTCCCATGAACAAGGCTTTGTGGGAGCAAGCCCTTGGGTATCTGTTCAGCTGTGGATGGCAGGCAAAACAACCCACTAGTCAGAGATTCTTGCAATCCCCAAATCCAAATGGGCAGATCAAGGAGACAGATCTCCTTAACTTTGAATTTCAACTCTTTGGTCAGTTTATGCCAGGCCCTCCTCTTATTCCACACCTTGACTGTGTTTATCTTAACATTAACCAGGATCATTTCAGTTCCATGTCACCCAACGTGAAGGAGAAGCACCCAGGACCAAGATTCTTTGTGTTTCCCTATGTCCATCTCGGCTTTGAGAAGCCACTCAGGAAGTTTCACAAGGTCTGGTTGACTTTCTTTTTTGGTTTTAGCTCTCCAGGACTGAATCACTTCCAGATGGACCTGGTGCATTTGTGGTGTGCACCAATGAACACCTTCCTCTGTAGGCAAATGCTTTGTGGCAGCTGCTTTTAAGATTCCCTCCCCCCTTCCCACTGCCGCTTATTCCTTCCCTCCCCCAGCCTTTATGCCCAAAACCGAAACTGTAAAATACTGTTCACTGAAGGCAAACTTTGTAGTAAAGCCTTAAGAGCTGACCAGGGCAATGGTAGGGGACGAGAAAGGAGCCTGAGGGAGGAGCCGTGAAATCATGAAACGTTTTTGTTACTAATAAATTCGAGATGCTTTCAGATCACTTAAGCTGATTCCTGTTGTTCTTGGCAAGCAGGACATAAAAAATAACACTGAGTCACAAATGCTACTTGTGAGAAGTGTTTCCTGTGTGGGCTTTGGGATGGTGATGATGATGATGATTATATGGAGGGAGGGAAGTAGAAGGGGTTGTGGAGAATGAGGAAAGAGTTAATCTTTCAAGTCACCACATTTTTAATTCAGAACATATCAGGCTCAATGCGGTTATAATGTGAGGTCTCATAATGACAATCCAGCATCACCTGAATAAATAGTCTGTAGGGTAGCTCATACCACAGTTTACTGGAAGTGAAAGGATATCACTCTGTTCTCTCCCCCCATGAAACAGCTAATCATGTGAAAAAAATGGGGAATGGGTCTTAATGTCTGACTCTTAACAGAAATACTGGCTCAGCAAGGACAGTGATTGGGGGTTCCCAACAAACAATAAGCAAGATGCCATACACAGGAACCTCTGCTTGAAGGTATGCTAGAGAGGGAATGAGGGGGTATAGAAAATAGTACTTGGCTTCCCTTTCCCCTGTTCTCAAAACAGCACACTCATGGTGGGAAGGTTATCAGTGGTCTGTTCTCCCTTAGAGACTGGTGGACCCATCTATACACTACCTTTCATGTGCTGCCCCATAGTAAAGATACCCATTCACCTGCATGATTCTTCCCCTCCATCATGCATGCTCATCTCTCTATGGTGTTTATTCCCATTCTCCGTGCTCCCACTTGTCCTGCCCAAGAGGCACTCTCTCTGAGAGCCACCCAGGCCCCACTCACCACCTGCTTTGTGTACTCTAGCTCCATCTATGAGGACAACTTCACACTAGATACGCCCCTCCCCATCAGATGCAGCGTTGGCCAGTTTCACCGAATTCACGATCAGCTAAGGGCCAGATTCTGACATCCACCCCAGTCTGGCAGCCTTCATAAAAGGAAATTCTGAGGTGGCGTAGGTGCTCTACCATCTTTCCACCTTGTGGCAAAGAGAGGATGGCAAGAGAAACTCTATAATCCTACTATTCCAGGCCCATGGAGCTGTGGTCAACATAGCTCAGACACAGTTCCGAATCTGGGCCTAAGTGATTTGACCAAGGTCAAACAAAAAGTTTGTGGCAGAAACCAGAAACTGAACAGAGAACTGCTGAGCCTCAGTCTGATGCCTTAAATACAACTAACCGTTTCTCTCCTTCTCTTGTTCATATTTCTAGACCTCCTTCCACAATACACTCTATCTTAAATTACCTTCCCTGCCCCCGTCTCTCATAACCATTCTTTCCTCATTCAGTTCTGCAATGACATCGCATCCCAAAGGCCTTTAAAAATCTCTTCCTCCACTCACGGAAATCTGAACAAAAACAGACAACGAATTCAGAAGGTCCAACACAATGTAAACAAGATGCACACTAACTAACTTCACCTCTCAACCACTGTGCTTTTTTTACTGTATACTTTCCCAGCTCTCTCATCTGTCAGTCTACTCTGTAAGCTTGTTGAAAAGTGCCTCACACTATATAGCACTATATAAATATCATCCAATAATCTGGCAAAATTATAATATATAAGTGTTTAGGTCTTTTATTGGAAGTACAGGAAAGAACAACTGACCAGAAAGGAAGAAAACAACTTGACATATTAATAGTTTCTATTGGAGCATTTTAGCTGAGTTGAATGATTGAAGAATTAGCAGTTAACATGGAATCCTATGGTCGCAGCTGCACTGTCATAACAAGGTGGCTGATGCAGACATCTATGTCTATATTCCAGTTTGTAATAGGAGACACTATCAGAGGTGGCTCTGCACCATTTTATCATTCATGATTAGGTGTTTGACATGTGTTAACAAAAATGAGAGCAGCCACTTTGTAAATGGAGACTACTGTATCCGGGAGATCTTCAGTCGTAACTCTCTAACACTGGACACAGTGTAAACTACCCCATTACGGAACCCGGCATTTTTACAGAAATGGTGGAAATTGATCACCTTCTTTTCTAATGACTGTAAGGAGTGTTGAGAGCAAAATGAAGACAATACAAAATGCAGATATGGTCCTGATTAAATTTTAAGACTATGTGGATTAAGAAAACTAACCTGAGGGATTGTCCCTTTATTTAAAAACATACCTTCTCTAGTTTGCTCAATACAAGAAAGGAGCCAACTCAGAAAGCCAAGTAGCTCTGCCTTGGCCAAAAATAAAGAAAAGGCAAATGAAAGTACAATAATTCCTTGGGGTTGTTTCCAATTGCCCTGCTACATGTATTGGTTTTTCACATTTGAACTAAAAAGTTGTTAGAAATGAGCCCAGATTTGAGGATTTTATAGCAAATTTAATACTACCTCTATGATGTATGTGTAAATTTTTCTGAGCAGAAGGATTGGGCAGGGAAATGACACACAATGGTTATGAAACTGCAGACAGAAGAAAAATAGTGCCTTATATTGCAAATGGGAAAACAGAAAAAGGGGGAGAGGCTGGGAAGTTACTGAATGTTTTGTCAGGGCAGAGTGAGAATGTAGGACAGACGCAAAAACACACTGAGATGAATCATTAAATAACAAGGGGGAAGGAGCAAAGAGATTTAAAAGAACGATTTTCACAGCATTCCCTACAGCACTGGGATACAGAAACACAGGGTCATAGTGTAATATTCCCTCTTAGGGAATAAGTCATGTCTGGTGGTTTCACAGATCCATAGGTTTTAATGCCAGAAGGGACCATTAGATCATCTAGTCTGACCACCAGCACAATACAAGTCAGAGATACCCTGCATTGGTCCCAAAGTTGCAAGGGTGTAGTTGGGGGCAGAATTTGCCCCTACTACTTATTTTTCATGACCCATCTGATCTTTCATTACTGTTTAAGTGGCAGGAATACTCTGCACGCTAACATTTTTCCCACTAATCCGTGACAAGCCATGAAATCTGATATTTGTAGCACCAGACCAAGAGCCATGAAATTGTCAGCTTTGCCCATGATTTACACTGGACCTTGATAATCACCTCCACACCACAAAAAGTTTCCCTAACAGACTAGACCACAGTGGCAAGTAAATAACTCATGTGCAGAGGTCACTGTTATTTGTCTGGCTCTTTGTGTCTGGATAAGGTTTTCCCTCATTCAGCAAGATGCATAAGCAGATGCCTAACTTTAAACACATGAATAATTCTGTTGATTTCAGTCAGGGCCAGAGTGAGAACAAGAGCAGGGCGTTCCTCTTATTTTTGGCACAGTTGTCAGGAAAGAGAGTTTCAACAGGCTTTCCAGGATTTCTGGCACTCAGGTAAAAAAGATCCCCACCCCAAATAACTAAAATAAAACGAAATCCCTGTGGGGGCTCATGCTCTTACTTTTATGGGCTATTCTTTGGGCATACCCCTACAGCTGGTGATGTCATCACATCAGTCATGCATTTTGGTTTTCCATTATCTGTCAGTCAGCTCAGTCTCTTGAGACTCTTGTTTACCTTATATAGAGAAACCTGCCTGACCTAACACATTTGTTTTTGTCACAGTGGAAAACTGGAAGCATGTTCCTGTGCAGATTTCTCTCTCTAAACTTGGCCCCATTTAAACCAAATGTGGGTTAGCCGCAGGAGAGCACACAGTCCTTCCGACTTTTACTCAATCACTGAGATTTGGGAGGATGGGCAGGGGGAGGGAAAGAGGGTTTGCTGATGATTTTGGATGGTACTCAATAAATGGTCCCACCACGTATGCGCAAATTGTCAAATGCTTCTTGCAGCCCATTTGAGCCCTGGCTGATGGCTGTTTATTTTTTATTTTGTTAAATCGTGGGACGGCTCTTAAGATTTACGTGTTCTCACACCACTCTGAAAAGCTGGCTGCAATGCCACTGAGTGTTAAGTTGAGAATGGCCACTCAAGCGAACTGTAAAATCTAAACATAAACAAGAGGAAAATGGTGAAAAAAAGAAAATTTAAAAAATATATAGTTAGTGACATTTCCCCACTCTATATTTCATCTTCTTTAGGAAGCGTCTGCGCAACCAAAAAAACCAAAGCAGCAGAGCTGGAGAAAAAAGATGAAGGCTTTCCTAGAGAAGATAATAGAATGTTGAGAAAGCAATTCTACTCCTAGGGGCACAAGACAGCAGTTAGCGGAGAGGAGCAGGACAGAGAGCAGCAATTGTCCTGGATGAATACTTACCAGGAGGCCAGAGTCCCTCAGTGAACGTGAGCAAACTGCTGCTTGCAATCCCACACAAACAGCAGTAGGGGTCAGAGGAATGATTACTCTTCCGGCATCACCAGACACTTCAACCCTCTCCTGCTCAACTGTGTGTGTGTGGAAAGAATACAGTGAATCTGCAGACCCCCTCCTTCATGTATGAGGACAACCCAGAGAGCAATGGGGAAGAGATGCCCCCTACTTCCAACTCCTGGTCCCTCTGGTCTGGTTTGTGGAGGAGGAAAGAAGACCTACAACCCCTATGGAGACAAAAAACTACAGTGACTAAGGGCCGGGGTGACAGAGGATTGAGCAACTTGGGTGTGAAGAAACAAGAGGGCAAGTGAATGAATGTGGAAGCATTGAGGGGTCTCCTAACTTTATATCTTGTGCTTAGCTATAAGAATCCTGAGTGTGGTTCAGCAGGGGCATTATAAGCCCTTCCCTTTACACTATAGGCTTTCTATATTGAATAAAGCAATAATTAAGTATTAGTTGGGTAGCGAGGAACCTGCTAATAAAATCTAACTCAGAACTATCCTAACGATACAGAGAAACTAAGCTTTACTATTGCGGCTGTAACTGTATAAAATATAGGCACTAGCTCCTAAGGGCTTGGGGAACATTATTGTGTTGTTCTTTACAGGAAATTGTTCCATGATAGCCCAGCCTTAAAGTGAGGTAGTTGATATGGTTCACCCTTGCTATTAGCCAAGTGCCAGAAGAGTTTATCATACAAAATATCCCTCCCAGATTTCTAAGAACCAAGGTCACAACCATTTCACTTCCTTTCCTAAAGACCATAGTGTAGTGCTGTGTGACCATGTTCCACCCCGGAGGTGGCTGCACTTCAGTGACGAATGATCCTCGTACGTACAATCTATAAAGCCCTTTGAGATCTGTTAGAATGAAAGAGACTGTCTATAAAATTGGTGTTATGGTAAGAACGTAATCTTTCCTTTCTGTTGTATTAACACACAGTCCTTCCCCCCGTTCCCCTTATTACTTCTGCACATTCATCAGCTGCATCATCAAACCCCACAGCAGAGGTGTAACGTAATAACAAAGCTGGGGATCACACAGTGCAGTGGTACTTGTAGCTGTGTTACAGACCGCTCTCATTCCCTGTTATTTCTGACCCTGCAGTTAGCATAGCAAGAACATGCACCCCAACTTTATAACAACGTGTTCTGAAACTAATGCCACAGGGGCAAGTAAAGGAAACAGACTACTCAATGCGCAGCAACCTGGAAAAGAGGTGACATGAAAAAGACACTTGCTGCTACCATTTTTATCATTGTTATTATTATTATTTTTCTATAAGGGTCAGCTTGTGTTTGTGATGCACCCTGGAAGAAGTGGGTGTGCACTGTGAAAATAAATGTACAAGACAGAGCAGCCCTATGGCATACATTCCAGTGCACTCCAAATGCCACTTGATCTCTAAGGGACAGACTGCATCACTGTGAGTTTCTCTAAACATTCTCAGAAGGAGGAGGAGCTTGGTGAAGGAATTATTGACTCAGTCACACCCATTAAATCTTTCTTCATGAATTTGCTGGAGCAGTTTTGTTTGTTTTTTTTTTAAAAAAATCTTCCCCAGAAATTGCCTAAAGGCCCAATTCTTAGCTATTCTTCAATGGGAATTCCACATGCTCAGCAGCAGTAAAACCAGCCCCAGACATTATTCAGAGGCACATTTATATCAGAGAGACCCCTTGCCGCATCATGACCGCAGGGCCCCAGGACTGAGGCATCAGGAAAAATATACTTTAGATTTCCACCAACAGATATGAGATCATCCTATTTATCCCCACCCTCTCAGGCTCACACAGGCGTGCTTGTGCGTTCCTTAAAGTCACCAGCATGGTTGTGCAATGCGGCAAGACTGACTAAATTTAAAATCTTAGAACATCCTACAACACTGCTGGGAAAAAGTTTTCAGGAAACAAAGTTCACCTCACACTCTCCCTCTCTCTCTCTCCCGCATGCTTCCTTGTACCAGCCCCACACTTCCTTACCCACATATACACGTTCACAGCGAAGGTCTGGTCCAACCCAGATTCAAGTGTTTAAAAGTGTGTTTGATGTCTTAAAATGCATCCTCCCTCACAGCCAAGCTACAATGGGTCAGTATTTCTCCTCTCTCCAGTTTGCCCATCGCTGTGCATACAGTAAGTACACAAACAGGCAACGACAGAAATCAAAGCATTTTGTCATTTCAGAGAGCTAGCTTCTGACACATTAAAAAACCTGAACTTTGTGTACACTGCAAGTATTTAAATTTCATAGGCTCCGAAATGAGCAAGAACTCATAGGAAGCAGAGGCCAGCACCAGCACATTTTTGACAGCAGTAGCATTTGGGTTTTTACCTCATCAGACTTACAAAACAGAGAGGAATAGGAAGGTAGAAATAAAGCAAAATGTTGGTCATTTCTCTGAGGGCCCATACAAAGATCTGTTCTTCAGTGCTCACATTTGTTCTGTTGCTCTGCTTCAACATGCATGATTACCTACATTGCAGCACCAGATGAATTCCACTATTTTCTTCTCATTGCTTTGTGGATCATCTCATGCTTAGATATCTGTGATATATCCAGAAAAGAAGAATATATTGGGCCATCCCAGGAGAAAGATCTATCTACTCCCGAACCATCTATGGCACTTGATCTCTCTGCTTTTAGGAACGTATCGTCTCCGATCCAACTATCGGCAGCTCAGAATCCTCTTCACAAAAATAATGCCTGCATAATAGAGATGTACAAGTGCACCACGTAATTCATCTTATCCATAACAATATGAGTGAAGATTAAAATCACCCTCTCACAACCCTATTTCCATAGGATTGTGTGGCGAATACGTGTGTCTTTTAAGCCATGTATGATGTTACATTGGAGGGCTAGATTGTGCAAAAGGCACAAAGCGCTTTGTAGCGTGTGGTGCAGAGCTTCACTGCCCCTGGGGAGGCACTGGATGAGTCTGAGCTTCAGGAGGTGCAATCTCTCTGGGAGACTGCTCGCTGCGCCTGGGCACGGCATGCTGCATTGTCCACTAGGATGGCGCAAATTGCTCCCTTCAGCATGCAGGGTGGTGTGGAGAAAGGCAGAGCCATGGTCCTACCTCCTCTGGGAAAAGGGGAAGCTGTCCTTGCTCATACAGGAGTGCAAGTGAGACCTGCCTTTGTGTGGGACACACAAGGCTGGGGAAGAGTTTCCTTGCACAGGAAAGCCTTGGAGAGATGGTGTAACTACCCTAAAGTAGCCGCAGGAAGCTGGTTTGTTCATAGTTGAAATTTTGAATCACAAGTAAATTAGCAGTAATGGTTAAGGTACCTGTATAAAAGAGAATCAGTCTTGTAGATTGTTATAGGCATCTATTGGGAAGAAAAGTTTTCATCTTTTCTATTGAAAAAGAAAATGAAACTTAATTTAAGAATAAAAGGTTTGCTGCAGACCACCACTAGCTGATAGCATAGCTTGTTTTTTAACAACTACCACCACGGGCCAAGCATACAAGCTAAATTATAAGATTTCATTTAGGAACCAGCTAAAGGCAGAGGCTGACAGTGCTAGAAATCTCAGCAATTGAACAAGAGCACAGAAGCAGGAAATTGAGGGCTCAGACAGGACTGTAAGCTGGCGATCAGCAATACAAATATTCAGACCAAAATGCAGGCCCCCAGTTAGCCACAGCCTGGTATTTATCCCCCCTCTGACTCTTCTTTTTAAAAAAAGACGAAAATAGCAAATGATTCACGAGTCTCATTGAAAGAAATCACACACTTGCTTCCAAAGTTCCCAGCTGTCTTTACTGAAATGTATATTTGCTGTGTGCCATTGCCAGGTTTACTCAGAAATGTCTGCACTGGTGCATATTTTTGTTAATATTACCGTAATGCACTGTGTCCACTTATGCAGCATAATTGTTTCAAAATTACTATTAATCGGCTCTTGCAGACCCTTTTTCCTCCACAGATTTCCAGAAGCTTTACACTGTTGGACCAAGTATTACCATCCCCATTTTACAGATGGAAAAAAAGTGTAAGGCCAACATTTTCAAAAGTGCTGACTCATTTGGGTGCCTCAAGTTTGGGCCCTCGGGCTGAGAAACCACGAGCTGGGTTTTCAGAAGGGCTCAGGACTCCTGAAAAAGGAAGCCTTCGTGTCATGTTGATTAGCCACCCTGAACAGAAATTACCTTGAGGGTCACCTTCACCAGGCAGATTGGAGACATGACTGACTTTCACTAAGGGGCTGAAGTAAAGTCCACTGAAATCAATGAGAATTTTTCGGTTTATTTTAAATGAGTTTTAGATCAAGCACTAAATGCAGGTCTCCCTCCTTCCTTTATCTGCAATCAGACCTGGTTAGTAGGTTCAGCCCATTCAGAAAACCAAGCATCAGTTCAGACAAGTCCCATTCTCTGACTCCCAACTGCTTACACCTAGAGACTACAGAAGGAAAATCTAGCCCAGAATATGTCATAATTCTAAAACCTCCTTGCAGATGGCACAATGGGGCACCATTAAGCTGCCTGTTACAAATGTGAAGTTCACTGTATTACCCATTCCAATTTTCAGAGGGTTACCAATGGAGCCACTGAGATTGCACATGCAATTTTGCACACAACTTTCTGTATACACTTCACTATATGTGTGCATTTTTGTTTCCATGCAAATACTGACAAATAAATTCAAACGGAAAGTGCAGGCACAGATTGCAGGTTTGGCATGTGCAACAGCCTTCATGTGGAAATACATGCGTGCAAAAACACCGCATGCCCCAAATTGTGGGTGCAATATTAGAGGCCATTCTTGGTCCAAAGAATCTACTACAAGTTTATGAAACAAAAGCGCACGTGTGTGTAGAGATAAATATACGTTCCTGTTTTGACATATTATGTCACAATAAATTCTGGGTACTACTTTAATTGTGTTTCTTTCATATGTTACCATCTAGAAGCTTGTTTCTGAACAGAGTGGAATCTGGAGGGTATTTAAAAGCAGCTCTCAACCTCGAGGAATTTAAAACTATGTGGCAGTAACCATGATGGTTGTTGTGTCCCTGCCTGCAGGTAGCACTGACTTAGGAAACAGTGGGATAAAAAAAAATATTCAAATGATTATAACAAACTAACACTGCAACACTATTTATGCTACAATGAACTAAACAACCTCCTTTCTCTTCTATCTTCATTCAAATCCTTCCACATTTCTTCCAGGGAGACAAATCTGGTTTTATCAAACTAAACTGCAAGTCCAATGAGCTGAACAATATATGAGGTAAAGGAGGATAGATCAAGCTGGACATATTTTTGATGGATACCCCTTCCTGCATAGGGTCTTGACCTTACTGGTTTATGTGGGAAGCAGCAGAATATACGAAGAGAACCCTCCCTCAGCGATATAAGTTAGTACATATGCAATCCAATGGATGTCTTCAGAGGAGAACCATTCTACTTAAGAAATGGCAAATGCTTGCAGGCTGTAAGCAGTCCCAAGCGATGCACTATAAAAGAAACAAAGCTGGCTATATTTAGGTAGTCAATGCCATCTGACAAGCCAAGTAATAAAATCATTTTTCACATGCCATCTTGCCATATGGCTGGTGCTAAACCCTAATGCTCCTACAGTATAGCAGGTCTTACCCGATTGATGCCATGGGTTGCTCATTTAGCAATAGCTTCCCCCTTCCCACCCACCCCACACCCCGAGTGTATCCTAGCAGTAGAGGATGTCAATGCACTTACAGTACAGACCTCTGAAGAGCACAATTCTTGACCGGATAGAAATAGGAATCTGTTAGGCCAGCATCATTTAGTGGTCTTGGCAGAGATGTATGCCTCATTCCAGTCAATGGGAAGGGAAGCGGTTGGGGGGAAAAAGGAATGTAATACTCGAGCAGTTGGCAGCCAAGAACAGAAAAAATAAAAACCAGAAAAAAGCCTAACTTCCTTACAATAAAAGGGGAAGGTCTCGTCCAGTTTAAAATAGCTGAGCAGGGTCTCTTGCCAGCAAAACTAAAATGTGAAATAAATGGACCGATTAACATCAGCCTGCAACTTGAAACTGAAAGATGATGTACAGGGAGTGGTGCCCCTTCCTAGGCCTTGTTAGTCAGTTGATACCGTACCTTCTTCCAGTGACTGAGTGCTATTAACTATTAAGCCTAGTAAATGCCTGGTACAGTATTATTGCTTATTCTTCCACTCTGCCCTTGCAGAAGGAGTTAAAGGACAGGCAACGTTAGAGAGTAAAACTCTTGCAGAAGAGGCCCTCACTCATACCTCAGATAAGCTGGAAGAATGCTAATGGGGCCTGCTCTACCCCCTGGCCAAGTAAAGATTGTATGAGTGCATTAAGAAACCTCAACCTACACCTCTAAATAGTGTAGCTACACCACCATCCTGCTGGGATATCTTCTTCCCAACTTTTCAAGATAGTCCTGGCACAACTTACTGCTGAGACTAAGTACTTCAAAATATCTATCTTATTGAGGAGCAGATTGGGGCCAGATTCACAAGTCCCTGCTAGCAGTGCCAAGCAGCCATAAACCTGTATGGGGAACACTAAGCATGGCCAGGCCACCCTTACCCTTGGCTGATCCCCCATCTGACTGCCAGAACAGCTCCTGGGGTTTGTGGGCAGCCAGCACAAGCCAGAGCAGTCCTGAGGCTGCTTTAACTCAGGAAGCGAACCAGTGCTCGGACAGCTCCAAGACTGGAGAAAAAACTGTGACTTAAAGCCATTTTTATCCCACAACCTCCTACTTTCTTCCACTGAGCACAGCTTGGCCAGAATGGAGGATGTGGACTTATAATGCTGCTGCTTTTTTGAGAAGCCAGGGATGTTCTTTGTTGCCTGTTTGTGTTATATAAGACAGGAGAGTAAATGGGGAAGTCTTGTATATATCCCTCGAAGACTTGTTGTTTAAAGAATGTATTTTAGGAGTCCAATGATGTGCAGTTCAGCACACAATTGAACATGTAGGTAAGCACAAATATTTCAAGTGCCCAGTGAAACTGAAAACAAGCAATTTGTGTGCCAAATCAGATGCCGAACAGGACTCAGCTATTGTAGATGCTCAATTATGCATGCAACACACAGTTTTGGGGGGTGGAAGTGGGGTGGGTTGTTTTTAATTCCAAAAAAGGTTTTCATTCTTGTGTTTGCACATGGATCACCACCCCCTGGCTTATGATCATGTTACTCTTCCTATTTCTGCTCTCATTTTTACTGTTGTTCTAAAAATTCATTTTCCCAATTTCACCTTCATTCTAGCATCTAATGGGTTTTACAACCAAAAGGAAAAGAAATACTAGGCAAAGACCTGTTTCCATGGTGAGACAGATGCTAACTGCCTGAAAATAAGAACTGCTTGCCAAATCAGCTCTAAGCCTCCTCAAAAATAATAGTTTGTCAATTCTGTATCTCTGAAATACTGGCTTCCCTGAAAACTTACAAACTTTGCCTGCATCTCCTTTTGGCAGGATTAAAATTACTTCATTGTGTGTTTTACTACAAGAGATGGAAAACACGAGTTCAGTAGGATTTGCACAGCTGCATTTGGCAGTTTGGTTTATATTGGACTGTAATACATATCATTTGGATTTGGGCTTCTCTCAAATGATAGTTACTTGTGATCCATGTATATGTCAGGGACCAAAAATAGATGAGACAGGCCAAGAGAATACTAGCAAGACCTTCTACAAAAATGCAGCAGGCCAGTATGCAGTGAATTTCCAAGCATCTGCAGAATTGAAATATCTGGGCAACAACTGACATACATCCAGATCCACTTCCTATTTCTCCAAGAATGCTAAAAGGGACCAGGCCCTCCGGTGTGGAAAAACTCAGTAGCAGTGTGAGTTTTCTCCACCATCCTGGTTTGCACCGTAGGCTGACAGCCCCAAGAATTCCCTCTGGCCTTGCCTGGTAGGCTCCCTAGAAATCATCTCCTGGCTTGGTCTAACCAGCAACTCCACAAGCAAAGTTGATGTATTACTCAACTGCATGCAAAGCATGGCATGGTATCATTCCAACTCCAGATTAGAATGTCCCCTGTGACTCGTGCATATGGGTAGAAAGGCCCAGAGTTCCTGACCAAATGAATATCGATAGCTGAAGAATCCAGGCTGAGATGGGTTCTTCTTGTCCAACGTTTGGATAAAGGATTGCTCCTGAAAATGCATCACTTTTCAAGGGAAATTAGTCACATCTGACTAATCTAGTGGCCGGAATTTGACCCAGGGTGTTTGTATTAGATCTGTGTTTATTTCTATCGTGTTTCATACTGTTTTTCCCCATTTACATTTACTGCAGTCCTCTGTTTAACGTGTCTTGTCACAGTGTCTCTAAGCTAGTCTCTAATGCTGTAAAGCTTTAATACAAAAATGATAAAAATCTTTTCCCCACCCTCGAAACACCAAACCAATTTTGAAATCAAATCTATCCCACGGTAATGTGATTTTCTAGAAAGTGAAACTAAAGCCTTGCCATTAGAATGCTTTTTAAAAGAAACTCAACGATTGACATGAGCAAATACCTGACCTGTAAGCTGTTTGGAATAGGGACCATCTTTTTGTTATGTGTTTGTACAGCACCTAGCACAACAGGGTCCTGCTCCATGACTGGGTGCTCCTAGGCACTATGGTAATACAAATAATAAACAAACAACAACAGTTACCTAGTTAGGCACTTGTGTTGACTGGGCAATTGTGAATAAAAGTAAGTGACCATGCCCCCACAAGCCAACCCACTTAATTCTTTGCTCGTCTGGGTGACTCATCATTGTATCTGGGTGCCTCATCATTTTTCAGTTTTCGTTGAGGAACCTAATTGGCTTTACACACATAAGGGCCATCTGGTGAACATGTAAAAAGGCAAGTGAAAGCCCGCGCTAAGTTATACACACAACTGCTAATTCCCTCTTCCTTGTCCCCCTCCATTCTTTTCTTCTCCCATAACCACAAGCAAAACATTTGCTACCAAACAGAGGGGTTTTCAATTTTTCATGTGAACTTCATGTTCGTCAAAGGTGCCCGATTGGCAGCTCTGAGGACTGAAGCTTTCAAGGACTAGCCGCAGAACAAGTATAACCTGGGTAGCTTTTGTGCAGGCAACCCCACACTGCTCCACTGGCATGCCGCCACCCTGATCTATGGGGACTGCCTCCAAGGGCATCCTGCACCCATTCGGTCCTTGGCCTCTCTCTGCTGACATAGTTTGTTCCAGCTGCACTGGTGGTTTTTGTAACACTGAGGCTGCCCTTCTTGGAACCATCAGAGGCCAAGCTGACAGCCTGTTAAAGCAACATCATTCAATTTCCCTCCAACTCACAAATGCCACTCACTACCAGGCTCTCTTCCTTGGAGCAAAATCCAAAATTCCTTTTCAAAAAAGCACATTGAAGGAGCCACAAATTAGCTTTAACACTAAATCTTGATGAGAGAGATCTGCTCAATTTTTCTGGGGCTCTTACTCTGTGTAAGTCTGTATAATTGATCACTAAATCTATGGAAACAGTCTGACAAATAAGGGTGCACCGTCAGCCTGTCTGGATTTGATGCAAAGAGACTGTAGCCTGTTCCCCATTTTTTTGTTTTAAATCAGGTAAATTGGGGGATCTAAGACCCCTTTTAAGCCCTACTAATTGTGCCATCTCAACAAGCGGACAGCTCTCTCCCCCTCTCCAGAGACGTGCTCAGGAAGTTCTCCCACTGCCCTTGCACTTTGTGTCATTCCATTCTCTTTTCAATAATGTGCTGGGAGCAGCTTTACTTTTGTTTCCCTGGCTGATCCCTCCATCTGCTCGGCGACTGCACCGATTCAGCAGTCATGTTCCTGTCTCCTGCTGCTGTGCACCCCAGCACCCAGCCAATCATTGTCTCTAATAAGTCAGCCAATCCCCCAAAACAAAAGCTCCCAAAGCTGGGTAAATCCTTCTGACATCAGCCCGACAGTGAAAAGAGCTGAATTTGGAATTTTTTTTCCTCTTTGGGAATTGTTCAGTTTTGCTGACTTCTAATAAAAAAAACCACGGAAACAAAAATCTAGCCCCACCCAAATGTAAACTTGGAATGGTCCTTCAGATTCACAAGGAAATTCACCAAATGATTGACCAAATTGCGTTAGTGGATATCACTTTTGGCTTCCTGAAATAAAAAAAGAAACTGTTTTAGCATCAAGCAGAAATTAGCCTCCTTGTGCAATGAATGTATTCTCTCCTTGTAGGGTTAGTACTATAGTGACTGGGATATAATTATTCTCCAGAACAATGTTAAGAGCATTTACCACAAACTTATGATTCATCTTAGCCTACAAACTTAGATCCTTACTGTAACTCATCAGTGGAGTCCGCTGGATGCTGCTTAGCACTTTGAAGAAGTAAAGTGCTTTCCTGTAACTATTTTAAACAATAACTAAACCAGTATGATCATGGATTCTATGCACAGTGATTATTCTTCTGAATGTTCATTTTTTGTGTCTTTTAACCAATCTGATATTACCAGATGGAAGGCACCAGTGTGTTCTGTAAACTACATTTCTTTTCTTTTTTCTTCTTTTTTTTGAGATCATTAACAAAACAAACAACAACAGAAAGACAAATTAAAGGTTTTGGCTCCCCAGAAGTGTCTCATTCTCATGTCAGTTGAGAAGAAATGAACCATGAAAACAGAGGTGGGAAAGACTTTGCAGAGCAACTCTGATATACACTGGGGCAACAGACGGTAGAATCAGGTCCATTACATGAGGAAAAAAGAATGGTCTAGTGGATCGGGCACTGGACTAGAATCCTAGAAAACTAGGTTCAGTTCCCTGCCTTGCTATAAGGTTTCCAGTGTAACCTGGTCAAGTCACTTAACTCACCCAGTACTTCAGTTGTAAATGGGGATAATACTTCCCTCCCTTGCAGAAACTCTGAGAGATTAAACATTCACGAATGATTATGAGATGTTCAGAGGGTACAAAGAGAAGCACCATATGAACAGTTAGTTTAGAAAGCTAGTGTGTTGTTTATCTATGGATAACTCTGCCAATCAGACTTGACCAGAGGCAGGGCACACTGAGCTATTATACCCAGGACCACTCTTGCGCAAGAATTATTAATTATGCCCAACTGTGCCTAGCTTTCAGAGATGGAAAGCCAATGCACTCAGGTGAACTGTTCGAAGAAACAATGTTAAGAAACATCCAACTGAAGGTTAACCAAACTGCTAAACCTATCGAAGACTTCCCACCATAGGCGCCGACTTCTGCTGGGGTGGGTGCTCAACCCCCCTTTGCCCCCGGCCCCACCCCGACTCCGCCCCTGCCTCGCCTCCACTTCTCCCCCATTCCAAACTCTTCCCCAAAGTCCCTGCCCCAACTCCACCCCCTCCCTGCCCCTATTCCAACCCCTTCCCCAAATCCCCGCTCTGGCCCCACCTCTTCCCTGCCTCCTCCCCTGAGCGCGCCATGTTCCCACTCATCCCCCCTCCCTCCCAGAGCTTGTTACGCCATGAAACAGCTGTCTGGCGGTGGCAAGTGCTGGGAGGTAGGCGGTGAAGCGGGGACGTGGCGCGTTCAAGGGAGGAGGCGGAGGTGAGGTGGGGCAGGGAGGGGAGCTTGGCTGCCGGTGGGTGCAGAGCACCCACCAATTTTTCCCTGTGGGTGCTCCAGCCCCGGAGCACCCACAGAGTCGGCGCCGATGCTTCCCACCATGCTTGCAGGACTCTGGAGTCTTCCATGCCTCCATTTATACAAGAAGCCCATGCAGTCCCTGACCCTTCCACCTTTACATCCAGATCCAGGTGACCTGCTGCGGCTACCTCTTTTTCTTTCACTGCAGTCACAGGGATCACTCACAACGATTTTCCAATCATGCCGAGATCCACTCACTCTCCCAGCTGAGGCCCACAAACCCTTACCTTACGAGGGCGGAATTGTGGCTCTCCAGTTTCTCTTATGGACTTGGGCCTATTTCTCATTCCAAGCCACATGTAGTTCTGGATCTTTCCTGTAAATTCTGCAACAGCATGCATTGTGTGTCTGATGGGTAAGACCAGAGATTAATGAAGTTTGAAGAGACAGGAGATCTGCTTAGCCACATAATTCATCAAAAAATGTAGGAAATTCTGGGCCTGCTTTAAGGTGAGAAGTATAGTCACAGACTTGGATTTTTAAAAAGAAAGGAAGGAGACAGAAAGAGACAAGGTTCATTAAAATCAATCAAATTCAGAATTGGATTGGTTCAAGTCTGCAAGAGGACTCGGGGGTCTGACTGTAAGAAAAGCATTTGGCTATTTCTAGCACAAGACCCCATCACAACCTACTGTAGTCACCAAAAGTTTGCTTTGATTTTATTGTTAAGTATTCACCAAAGGTCCGCCCTAGGAGGAGTAGGAGGAGTTTTTAGCTGGGAAATTTTGCCAAATGTCTGAGGCTTTGACTAGAAGCTTGGGAGAGGTAACAGTCTCCAAATTAGGTGGATGAAACACATTACAAAGCCCTCACGGGCTCACAAACATCCCTTCAACAAATATTCCAGTCACAAACGCTCTTCCAACCTGGTTACAAGAACGGCCCAAGAATTCCAAATTACTCAAATTTACAGTGCAACAGCTTTAAAAAGGGAAACTTAAAGCCCTCCGGGGGTGGAGCACTGTTTGAAACATTTCCCCAATTAACAAATAGTCAGCTTTTCTTACCTCCTCCTGACTCTGCCAAATGAACTTTCCCTTTTTTCACAGAGCATCCCCCACTTACATTTAAACACCAAATCACAGGACTTCCATTTCCCGTTATGTTTGACATCATTTTTCCAGAGCTAAATCTGCCATCAGAATCTGATGCTTTGTACAAAATCCTGGCTTCATGCCATTATTATGACAAGAATCTTTTTTTTAAAAGACAGTTCACCTTCAGGTTATTAATGTTGCTCAAAAGCTTCAAGAAATAGTACTTTCAGCATAACTTATTCTCTTTATATATTTTCATCCTGCATGAAGATGATGGAGAACTTTGAGTGTTAACATGTTAACATGTAAAAATGTTAACAATGGCCTATTTGCATAAGAAAGCCTTCTGATTTATGTTTTGATCTATCTATAGTCATGATAAGGATAACCAGAGATCATTTTTTGGTGATAAATATTTTCCTCCACTTTTTTTTTTTTTTGGACAAACTGAAAAATACAAAGTTCAAAATACATTCAAAGAGAGGAGCAGTCTTCTGATGCTGTAACCTTATGGGCTAAATTTTCAGAGAAGGCCTCTGCATTTTTACTGTACGATCGTCAAGGCCAGGACCAGGTTCTCCTGTTTTTCTATATCGCACTGGCAATGTATCAATAATAATTAATCATAAATGTGCACACAATTTTGCATACAGAATTATTTGCTCCTGAAAATGACAACTTGTGCATGCAACCAAATTTGCACGCATGTCAGATAATGTCTGGCCAATGTACAATGTGTTCGAGTGTTCCAACTGTCCTGTGAGAAGGTATAAACGTCTGTGGATTAAAAACTGTGAGGGTATCTTTGGTATTTGGATTGAGGCCCCTTGGAAAAATTGGCACCATAATTACAAAGTCTTTATTTAAAGTTACAGTTCTGAGCCAGAGTTCAAATAAAGAGAGATTAATATTTTACAGGTGTCACAATATGAGAGCTTTCAATCTTTCTCCTGAAAAAGCTTTTTTCCCTATTTCTTTTAAAAGATAGCTTCAGTAGACGCAATTAGTATGGTACATATATCCCTTTCTCAAATCCTCGCCTATTTTCCCTACTAACCACCCTCAGAGTTTATATGTGCTTCCTCCAAATCTCCATTCACTACCACAACTAATTACATCTGCTATGTATATATACCCCCAATTCCCCCTCCCAACAACTCAGCTTGCCACACATGCAGTGTCCGTGCACAGCTTTCTCAAACCCCAAGTTAGTTTTCAGACAACACAAATAGCTGTTCTTTAGAACATTCCTCATTTCCAGTCATATCTTATTCCCCTTCTTCCTGCTATGGCCCAGATCCTGAGCTGATACCCAGGCAAAAACCCAATGGATGTCATTTAATAATTACTGTTATTATTTATTGTTAGGGCTCTGTGTCTGTCACAGAGGTCGCGGAGGTCACGGATTCCATGAATTTCCGGGACCTCCGGGACTTCTGCAGGGGCCAGTGTGGCTGACCCCAGGGTCGCCCAAGCAGCTGCTCAGGTGCCCCCAGGACAGCCATACCAGCCGCTGCTGGAGTGGCCCCAGGGACAGCCACACCAGCCATTGTTCTGAGAGCTCCCGGCTGCGATCCCGGGGCAGCCGCAGTCTGCAGCCCAAGGCAGCGGTCCCCGGGTGGCCGGCAGAAGCAGCCACAGTCCGCTGGCCCCGGGAGCAGTCCTCGGGCAGCCAGCCAGAGCAGCCGTGGCCCGCGGGCAGCTGGTGCCACAGGCCCTGGGTGCCCTCCCCACCCCCCAGCAATGTTCCCCCAACCCAGAGGTCCCCCCAGCAGCAGCCTCCCCATGCCCCCCCCAAGATTTAATCACAGGTATTTTTAGTAAAAGTCATGGACAGGTCATGGGCCATGAATTTTTGTTTACTGCCCATGACCTGTCTCTGACTTTTACTAAAAATACCCGTGACTAAATCGTAGCCTTATTTATTATTTGTATTATTACAGCACTTATAGGTCCCCAGTCTTGGATCAGGACCCCATTGCACTAGGCACTGTACAGACAAAGAACACAGACAGTCCCTGCCCCCCATATTATGTTCTATTCATCTTCCAGCTTTATGACAGACAACTATTAGGCCCAGGTCACTGCATGACTGATTCTAGGATTGTTTCTGCTAGGACACACTATAGGGCAGGGCATTATTTTCAAGCATAGTCCTAGAATAAACAGGTGGTGAGGGTATTCATGAGGAATATTCATGCAAGGACCTATTTGTTTGTGTGATACTATATGTGCCAAGGCATTGAAGAGTATTATAAAACATCCGTTGCCTTTGAAGTACTTGCCCCCCAGTGTGGAATTCTAAACTGGCTGCCAAAACAATCCAACACAAATCACAAATTAATCTCACTATCCTCTGATATAGTCAAGGATCAGTGTGCAGAGCTAAGTGCAATACCAGAGGAATAGAGGAGTTACTGCTGAAGGAGAAGAGAGAGCAAGGAGAAACCTTGCATCCTTTAAAATAAACAAACAAACTCACAACCAGAACTTGTAATGCTGTCCTTTCTGTGACCTTGTCCTGGCTGTGTTTATCGAAATGGGGCTTTTGCTGCTGAAATCATTCCAGTTACTGTATATTCAGGCAGAAGGTTTTCACTGTTCTATTGCTCGTATGTGTGTGTGGGAGAGAAATGATTCTCATATCTCTTGAACAGACTACTGAAGCTTAAAAATGAGAGTTGATAAGTCAATTGGGGAGAGGGAGGAGGGATGCACGACCCAGTGATGCAGCTCTAATGAGGCACCAACTGCCAGGTTTTCAATATGCTGAAACACTCAGTCTGTCTGCGGGATACTCTCCAGTTGCTCTAGTGTGTCTATACCCTTCCCACGTCCCATCTTTCCCATGTTTCCACACATATTCTGATGCCTGGCCTTTTCTCTGCTTCCCACCAACTCCTTTCCCACCCTCCCCAATACACCCCTTTATGCTCTACTGGGGCCCTGTCTCTTCATATCCTTAACTAGGCTCTCTCTAGGTCAGTGGTGGGCAACCCATGGCCCATCAGGGTAATCCGCTGGTGGGCTGCGAGACAGTTTGTTTACATTGACCAGAGATGTGCTGGCCACCACTTCCTGCAGCTCCCATTGGCTGGGAATGGTGAACCGCGGCCACTGGGAGCTGCGGACGGTCAATGTAAACAAACTGTCCCTCAGCCCACCAGCAGATTACCCTGATGGGCCGCACGCGCAGGCTGCAGGTTGCCCACCACTGCTCTAGGTAATGCATTTTTCTTTCCCTTTTATTGAGTGCTTGCATGCTGTAACTTTCCAAACTGTAGAGGCTGAAGCGAACCACTGTTTAGTGCTCTGAGCCTGGAGCATATAGCACTATGTACAGAACGCAAGGTAACTCTCTGGACAGCGGCTTGAACTGCTCTGAATACAGATCCACCTCTTCGAATCTCTGAAATCTTTGTACCTTTTAAAAGGTTGCCCTCTCCCTTGGGAAAAGCTAAAGGATCAGTGTAAACTTTAATATACTGTTCAACTGAACTAGGTAATGCAATAAAAACAAAAGAAACACACGAATCAGGGAAGAAAAGGAAAAAAAACTTAATTCCACTGAGGCCTCCTGCTTCTGCTGCCCTTAAGTGGGCTCAAGAACATTTTCTGCAGAAATATGCTGGAGGTTGCCTACTACTGTCATTGAAAAACTCCAGTGACTGCACCAATGCCTCTTTACACATATCGGCATCCAGGCTAACAAAAATAAATTAAAAAACCCACAAAGACCTACAAAAGCCTATTTTTTAAAGTTTTGTTTTCTAGGGAGAGACAAGCAGGAAAATGGATGTTAAAATAACAAACCTAAGATGGAGTCATCTTTAAAAAAAACCCTACCAAGATAGGTTTAGATTTAGTGTTACTCTTAGTAAAAGAACAAAACAAAAAAAATACTACAATATTCTACAGCACAGTACTAGACAGCAGTGGCTCCAAAAAGTACAGGTGACTGTTCCTGTTGTGTTTGGGATTACAGCTGATTGAGAATATTTCTATGAAATTTACCCCCCAACCCCCCTAGAAAATGCCAATTTGTTGAAACTGAAACTGTTCATGGGAAAGAGTTGGTTTTGACAAATTTCCCATTTAGAAAAACAGGTTTGAAATTGTTGACTTGTCCCATTTCAGTATTTTCAAAATACAAAAAGTTGGCTTTTGTGTCAAATTGACTTTTTGTTTCAAAATTTAATTTGATTCATAGTAAAATATGCAAAAATAAATGTAAATGGGCAAAATGAAAAATTTCAGTGTTATAATGAAACATTTTGATTCACCCATTCCAAAAATAATTTCTGATTTTCTGTTTGTGGGAAATTGACATGCCAACCTCAGGAGGCTTGCCAGAATTCAATTTTTTTTAATTGTTTTTACAATTTCAATGGATAATATTGATAGTTAATCTTAAGCATTTTTTCAATGTTTATCGATAGTATTCTCCCAATTATCGGAATAGTGTGGGGGACACGCATTTTATTAGGATCATCGGGAGTCTGGATAATTGAAAGGGTAAAAGCTATTCAGCCATTCAGCACTGGGGTGGTCTTCCCCTACAGCTGCGGGGTTGTCCACCTTCTCACGATGATGGTCAGGAGTCTCTGCTTTATTATCTGAACCTCCACATTATCCGAATCCCTTCCTCGTCCACTAGTGTGAGATAAATACTGGGGGACAAGGAAGGGATTCGGATAATGCAGAGATTCGGATACTTGGGTTAGGTAAATGGGAGTAGACTGTATTTAAATATTCACAGTTGTGGGAAACTGTCGGATGGGAGGTATAGACAATTATTTAATGCCAGACTTTGAGGTTCACAAAGTTTAAGCTTTATAACTGATAAAACACAAACTGTCAACGTCACATGTCAAAATATAAAAAGTAAATAGCCTTAAAGCACACTAATAAATTCTCAAGCAGCATTTTTCTTACTTTGCCTGTCTGTAAATTTCTATCATCAATGGAATTGTTTTGTTGTCTGTGTGTGTACGGTAAAATCAACATTTACTAATACAAACCTAATACTTCCAAACCCATTTGTCGTACACTCAGGGCCCAATTCTGCAAAGCCTTCCTCATGCAATTATAGGCCCAGTAAAATTAATGTAATTATTAGTGGGTCACCTTTATTCCCATTAGGTAGTATTTTAACCCTGAGCAGTCGCACTGAAAGTAAGGGGACTACTCATGGCGTAAGGTACTACCCAGTGGAATACGGGTGGCAGAGAATAGCTTTGCAGGATCAGGCCCTTGGTTATTATAACCTTTGCCCTTCAGCTCCAGCCCTCAAATAAATGTAGAACAACCCATTTTAATCCAGCTACCCAAGCAATGCTAACTGCCTAGTTCTCTCTCAGAGAACTGCTTCCTGGGTTAAAGCCCAGCAGGAACTTATTACTCAGATTTTAGGCCCCTTTAAACCAGATTAAACTGGCATGGCACAAAAAGCAACAGACAATGGTTAGAGAAACTAGCATTTAAAAAGTAATCTTAAAGTTATCTTTTAAGATATCAAAGAAAACTTTACTATGCAGCCAACATAGCAAAGCATTATAGGCTTTTCCATTCCGTGACCCTGTAGCTGAGACAGCAGTAGTTCTGCAGCCTATAAAGCAAGAGCAGAAATAACTTACAGATGCAAGGGTGAAATCAACTAGCTCAATAACAGGCAGAGGGGAGAAGATGCTGGGCTTTAAGTGGTACTACTTCCTACCTCACAACAGTGAGCTTGGAAGAGGCTGGGACCTTCCTCAAAAAATCAGAAACATGCAAACATCCATTATTTTTAAAAAGCAATGCAGAAATAAATCTGTTTCTTTAACCTTCCCAGGACCAGTCTGTAAAAAAGCAAAAGAAGAAGCTGTTTGTGCAGAGCTGCAAGGCCTAGCGATTAATTAATAGGCAATGTGCTATTTTAATGTGGACAATGCGGGGATCAGTATATACACTGGATGAAAGGTGGTAGCACTTTTCCTTGGAAAACAACTGGTCAGCTATCCTTTTATGGTTACAGCTGTACGGAAGGGAACAACACACCACAGCCAAATATGGAGCCAGGCTTAAGTTATTGAGTCGGTCATGTTCTCTGGACCCAAGCCTCTTATTTTGCTTTTTCCACTGCACGTTGTTTGCAGCTAGATAAGCTGTAATAAAGGCATCACTTTGAACCAAGCCAGTGCCTTCCGTTAAAAATGTTTGGTCTGGAACATACTGCAGAGTCTAATTAAATAACAACATTTGCAACTAGAATGATAATGCAAAAACAGCATTTCAGTTTACATAGCACCCCTTTTGACAAGCAGCCCAAAGTAGTTGACAGTATGTGGAACATCAAGCTGTGCTAGAAGAATTCTGATGTGCTTAGAAAAATAAACCCATCCTAAGCTTGTGTGGGGGTTCTGTTGTGGAGGCGGGGGGGGAGGAGGGGAAGAGAAGCGAAGCGTTCTTTCTTAGATATACCAGACAGAGCCGTTCATAACCTGCGATATGGTACCTAAAACACAGGGCATCGTATGAATGGGCTATCAAAAGGAAGTGTGCATATATATGTATATGATGCTGAGGGAAACTGGGGGCAAAGTCACTTTGAACCTTGCAGAAAGACCAAGATATTATAACCCTGATGTCAGCACCAATGTCTATACAGGGACAGGACACTGTGGTACTCATGCGTGCCTGTGTTCCATTGATCTGTACATCAGTAGTTCAGAGAGGGCACACTGGACATCAGGAAACGCTGGAGGTGTGTTTTGCTCAACATACCAGGCACCACAAGCCTTTTCATAATGAATTTCATAAACCTAGGGAAATGAAATCTAGCAACTCATGCAGCCAAGATGGTGCAAGGACTGGCCAGTGCAGTATCTATTGCAATTTATTCCAGAAAGCAAGTTTAGAACCAGATGGAGTTCATCTAAGACAGGGATGGGCAAACTTTTTGGCCTGAGGGCCACATCGGAGTTCCAAAACTGAATGGAGGGCCAGATAGGGAAGGCCGTGCCTCCCCAAACAGCCTGGCCTCTGGCTCCTCCCACTTCCTGCCCCCGACTTCCCCCCTCAGAACCTCCCTGCTCCTTGTCCCCTGACTGCCCTCTCCCAGGACCCCCAACTCCTAACTGGCCCCGGGACCCCACCCCCATCCAACCCCCCCCTGCTCCCTGTCCCCTGACTGCCCCGACCTCTATCCACATCCCCGCCCCCGACAGGACCCCTGTGACTCCCACGCCCTATCCAGCCACTCCTGTTCCCCGTTCCCTGACCGCCTCCTGGGACACCCTGCCCCTTATCCAATGCCCCCGCTCCCCACCCCCTTACCATGCCGCTCAGAGCACCAGGACTGGCAGCTGCGCCGCCTGGAGCCAGATACGCTGCCACACTGCCCAGCAGAAGCTCGCAGCCCCACCACCCAGAGCGCTGGCAGCATGGCAAGCTGAGGCTGCAAAGGAAGGGGAAGAGCAGGGGAGGGGCCGGGGGCTAGCCTCCCCAGCCGGGAGCTCAAGGGCTGGGCAGGATGGTCCCGCAGGCCGGATGTGGCCCACGGGCTGTAGTTTGTCCACCTCTTACCTAAGACATAACTGGATAGGGCCCTGAATACAGTACCATTCATTTCTATGATCAATATGAAAAAAAAATCTAGCAGCATGTCCCAAGGAGAAGAGTGGGCAAGAACCTTAGGGTCTGTGCTGACTTCAAAACCACTTTTTTCTTAAAGTGCTCTCGATAAATTTTAACTTTATTATTGGTTTGCCTACCCTGAAATTGGAATTGAAGGGATTAAAACATTGTCTAGTTAACATAGTAGTCATCCTAAGTGGGGATAAGGATAACAAATCAATAATGTCAGACCTCTATTAAATTAAATAAGCAAAGTTAAGCATTGCAGGTATAGGCTAAGAATTAAAATTGGTCAAATTTCTTAGAATTCAAACTGAAATTCTGATTTACAAAAAAAACCCAGGAAGTTTCAACATGCTTTTTGCAATTTTCTCCGTTTTTTCAAACAGCTCTTTTAAGAATGCACTTCCTTAAAACTAGTTACTGGCAAGTCCTCCCCTGCATTAGCCTCCAAACTTCATTTTTCAGGGTCCCACAGCCTGAAAAGGAACCAAAAGGTGAAATGACAAATTTGCTCCTGGTGTAACTCCATTAGCTTCAACAGAGTTACATCAAAGGTGAGTTTGGTCCATATTTCTATTTAGTAACTAAAACACAGTTGATTCTTCCCTCCATTGTGTTCAGTGGGCCCAGTCATCATGCTCAACACAGTTTGAAACCAGCTTACTGTGGTCCAGCCAGAGGCTGAATTACAGCAGTCAAAAGGGCTAGAATAACATGTGCTGGCTTGAAATGGCTTCTTAGGAGCCTTTACGTGGTTGAGGATCACCCAAATGCAGTGTGTCTGAACCTTCTGAATGCCCTCTTGCTGGCCCTAACATATCCCCCTACACCAAGGAAGGCTAAGAGGGATTGGCATAAAGATAGGCCGGCTTTACACCAGCCGAGAATCTCCCAAGGGAATACTCAGCTGCCCTTTAGGGTGGATTTAAGATCCCTCAGAGCTGCTCTGCCAGCACAAAGTGACCTTAGCAGGGCAAAGGGGCTGTATCATAGTGAAGAGTAAATTACACTTAATCCAAAATTAAATGCACAGAGTAAATGAGAAAAGAGATAGAGGGTGAGAGAGAGAACAGCCTTGTAATGTTACAAGCTTTCCCAGTTCATATAAAAAGAAGAGTCACTTACGTGGAGCCATTAGTGTGGATGGCATTTCACAGACAGACAAGAGTCGGGGCTGGACTCTGCTCTCAATACAGCTGTGTACATGTGGAGTAATTCTGTTTACATCCATGCAAATGAAATCAAATCCTGGCACAAGGTCCCGTTCCACAAAGCTTACTAGATCATATTGGCCATTATAATGATGAGTAAAAACATTAAACCTCATGGAAGGAGGAAAAACAAAGGTAGAAAAAGGACTGGGGGGAACTACTCTTGGGAGAGCAAGTCTAGTTTCTCTTTCATGTTTCTTTATGTTTATAGGGGGGCAAGGATATTTGCTTTCAAAGTCTAGCTGTGGCAGTGCTGAAGGAGGACACTGTAAGCAGAGATTAATGGTTGGATCAGAGACAAAAGAAATGAGGATAAACTTCCTGTAAAATTTTTAATGATCACCAGTTTGGGTCAATTTACTGATTTCTCAGGGTGGATACTGATAGATGGTACAGCAGAAACAGTTGTGTATTGTACATTCAATACCCTATTCACTCAAATGAGGTAATTAATACAAGAGGAGTGTAAAAAATGGCATTGAATGGAAATTAGTACTGTTGAATTCTGTCAAGACACAAAGCACCTCTTAGAATCTGCTGCATCCAAAACCAGAAAAGCAAATCCCAGAGCTGGTCTATTTCCATTTGGACTCAGCCACTCACATTCACACAACACACCAAGCAAATGCCCCTCCTGATCCACGTTAGCATTGTCTAGTTTGCCCACCTATAACAGTGAAGGTATGCTGATGACTCACATTAGCACTTATGGAAGTTGGGTTTGACACAGACTCCTGGCTCTTTATATTCCAAAATAACCCAACCCCATTAAGTTTTATACCATCAAAAGAAGCAAGAAACTTCCAATTTTCCAAACTTCCAACTCTTATTTCTGACCAAAGTTTAAGGTACATTTGAATCTTTTTTTAAAATAATTTCTAATTTGTGATATTTTCATATCAATCATTTGTAATCTCTCGTCTCAGAAACAAGAAATATTCCTTTTGCCATAGCACCTAGTGCTGTAATGACATCAGATATGACCAGATACGCAGGGTTAAACCAGGTCAATACCTGGATTAAAAATCTCCAAGAACATCTAGGGGTTGAAATAAAAGTGGACTTGGTGGCAATCTGCCCACACTAGGAGGGGGCATTCTTCCTGCTAAGCGCTTGTACTTTCATTGTACTCCCCTGTCAGTCTATCTGTACCATCTCCTGTCCTATATTTAGATTGTAAGTTCTTTGGGGCAGGGGCTTTCCTTTTGATCTGTGTCTGTAAAGAACCCCGCACAATGGCACCCAGCCCATGACCAGACTCCTAGGCAGTACGATAACACAACTAACACATCATCTCAAATTACTGTGCTTCTGGAAGCGTGAAAGGCGAGGCTTGCAGGAGGAGGCAGCTGGCATCCAGGGCTCCTAAACCACACAATGGTAAAGTGCCATTCCTGCAGGGCCTGGAGCTCTGCATGAAAGACAGCACTGGCATTCCTCTTCTGCACCGCAAGCCAATACTATGAACTAGTGAGATATTTCTACTTTGTGGTGCATTTTAAAAAAAATACTTAAAGAAAAATTAAGGCTTACTGATCTTGTAATCAGTGTAGATTGCCACAAATGCTGACTAATAGCCTTGATTAAAAATCCTAGGGCTTTTTTTGTTTGTTTGTTTGCATAAGAGTTAATTCCAGTTCAGTTAATCACCTGTGCTTATGTGAATTCCCCCTGCAGTTTTAACAATGCATGGTGCCCTTCTTTACTTCTTGTCTTAAACTGTTGCTGTGTACAAATATAATGTGGCCCCATCCATCCCAGACCACAGGAGGGTAAAGTAAATTCCTGTCTGACCCTTAGCTAGTTTCCAAGGGAGTTGTGGTAAAGTTGTAAAGTGGCTTGAGATCGTTGGATGAAAGGTACTATAGAAGGGCAAAGTATATTCCCTAACACCATGACCCAATTTTGTCTTTTTGCATTCATCAGATGTTGAGATTTATAGCGTGTAGCTACTAGGACTTCTTTTCCGAGGAACGCACATTTAAATGCGAATTCTCAATCCTGCTGCTGTAACAGCAGCCATTTTATGTTCAGGTACAGCATTCTAAAGAAGAGGTGTATACAAACACACACACTCAGGTACAGCATTCTAAAGAGGAGGTACGTACACACACACACACACACACACACACACACACACACACACACTGTGGTCTCTGAAGACCATCTCCCTTTTATTTTGTTTTATTGTACTATTTAAATATAAACCAAAGGTCATTCTGACCGAAAAGATTTGGTTTCTCTTTGTGTATGGAAACATATAACATTCTGTTTATAAGGGTGAACGGTGCTGAAATTTAAAAGGACAGATCTCTTTTAAGCACCAGCAAACTATCTCAGTAGGGAGAAGCGTTTCATTCCCCTACAACACCTTGCACTGTGCACCAACAGGACAAGCCAAGACAGCAGAGCTCTGAGAATCTTGGAGGCAGGTGAGCTGCTGCTCTTGCCTCAGAGCTGGCTGTATTTTTGTGGGCTGCACGAGAACAGCAGCTGTGTTATTCTGTGAACTTTTGCAGTCACAAAGTGGTGAGTTTCAGAAACGTGAGGAGTGAAGTTTGGAGAAAACAACAACAATAATGATTATATGGCGCTTTACCTAGCTAATGCACTGTTCAAACTGCAATGAATCCTCACAGGATGCCTGTTAGGTAAGTGGTCCACTATTATTATCCCCATTTCACCGACAGAGAAATTGTGGAAGGGAAATTAAATGCAACACAGAGGAAGTTAGTGGCAGAGTGAGGATTAGCATTCAGGATCTTGTGAAACCAAACTACTACTAATTCTTCCCCTGAGTATGTTAGAACAAAATCTGACCACAAAATTAATTTGACCGAATAATATCTTCTGCCAGTCCATGACCTTTATGATGAAGGTTATAGATCTATTCTGTTCCCTAACTCACAGCCTCTCTCTCTCAGACAAGTGGGATACATTTTTAGATCTCCTCCTGACATTCCTTCTTTCAATTACAGTACACAGAAATCTTCTCTCTCAGTGCTGTTGTGGGGATTTACCAAAACCCAGGCTTAAAATATCAAAGCTGCCCAACACTACTGCTGCTCTGTTTACCTGGAAAAAAAGCTGTTTTATACATGTAAGAGTACAGATCACTACACAAAACAGAGCTGGATGTATCACGCTGCCATACAAACTCATTCAAAGCGCAATCTTTCAAATACTGTATTCAATCAGTATGTTTTGCAGTTGAACTCTGTACATGGGTAGCTAGCTCTAAAAGCAACATATTTTATTACATACTTAATTCAATTCAAAATAAAAATTGTATGTGTTTGCAGAATGAAAACCACAGATGGTTTTCTCCCACAAAAAAATTCCCAACCTAACCAGCAACTGGCATTTATTAAACAGACTACATATGTGAAACAGAAATGGCTACTTCTGACTGTTCATTGGGTGGTGAGACTGTGGCACACTGTTGCCGGCCAAAGACCATTTATATTTCTAAGATGAGAAATATTTGAAAAATCCCTGTATGCATGTGTCCCATATGTAGGGCTGCTTGGTAAAGCAAAAGCGAAACCTAAACTGTAAAAACAACCAATTCAGAAGTTAAGACAGAATACTTAAATGACAGTAAAATGAAATCAATAGAAGTTTGAGATATATTTGGAAATTCTTATAGGCACCCTCTGCAAATTAGATTTTTGACTCAGTAGATTATAATGACTCCATTGCAGGGGAAAAAATGTTTAAAGAAGGGAGGCATATGAAGGTTAAAACAAATGAAGGATTAGAATGTCAGGACTCTGGGGCATGGAATAAGCCACTAGAAGAAAAATAAATCATATCTTGAGAAGGAGAGAGGGGTGTGAGGCCAGAGGGACTCAAGCTCTAATCTCCTCTCTAACACTGACTTTATATTTAGCTTTGGGCAACTCACTTGTATTGTCTGCCTCAGTCTTCCTAGCTGTCCAAGAAGAATAATATGTCCCTACTTTTCTGGGCTGTTTTGAGGATTAGTCAATATTTATTTGATTAATATGCTTTGAAATATAAACATGCTATATTATTCTATGCAGTGCTGATTTAAACAATATATTCATGGAGATATATATGAATAATGCACAGACATTCCAAAACACAGTACATACAGCGAGTATTGCCAACACTAATCATAAAAAAAAAAGACTCAAACCCCAAATAATGATGAGATTGGCCTAAAAATTCATGAAATTTTGAAAAATAATTCTTTATATGTCTTTTGGATTTGGAAACTTTGGAGTTCATATTTTCAAGGTTTTCTTTGCAGCCACGAGGACAGGAACTTTTTTGTTTTAAAGGAAAGTCGAGATTCTCAAAAAATAACCAGGAGTTGAAGCTTTGAGAAAAATATCACAAGACTTGAAATAAAATTGTGAGAGCTGGCAACCCAGGGAAGGGCTGCTGACGTGACCCAAATAACGTACATATCATCTTACTCCCAAATGGGCCCATACGTATCGTATCATCTCCTGGGGGTGATTTCATTAATAGATATTCATGAGAAAACCCAGCAAAAGGCAAGGAAATTCGTAATGCACTATGTTTAAACAATTGTGAAGTTGAGGCAAACTGACAAAAGGCCAATCTCTAAAAGAAAACAGGAAGAGAAAAGTCTTTTGCTGAAAACAGCGATGCCTATTCCTCTTGTGGCTGTAGCTCCAGTCAGGCATTACAATCCAATCCAGGTTTTCCAGGTGACAGCAGTCTAAAGTTTGAAGGAGCTGCCACTGGTGCTGATATTCAGCAGGTTGTTCAACATCAACTCCTTCAGAGACAAAAAAACAAACAAACCCAAAACAAAACCCAACAATTGCACTGTCTCATCCGATCTCAACCCTTAGGACCTGGGCAAATGAGTCTCAGTCCCATCCGGGGAAAATGATAAATGCTAGGACTTGATACAGCATAACAGAGCTCAGATTTCTGTCAGAGAGCACAGAGGGACCAGAGCAGTGATCATTTACCTATTAGCAAAACGCTCTTTGGCATGAGAAAAACTGACCAGAAACCTTGAACCGAGACCTGAAGAAGAGCCCTCTGTCACTGGAAAGCTTGTCTCTCTCACCAACAGAAGTTGATCCAACAGAAGGTATTACCTCACCCACCATGTCTCTCTGTGGATTTCTATGACATTTCGAGGAGATGGAGAAAAGAACTCTCGATACTTACAAAAGCTACAGCATCCAGCTTTTAAAATTCCAGTTTGTGAATTCCCCAAAGAGGAGCAGGAGATGGGTGCGATCATGGGACTGGTTACAATCTGTGACTGAGTGCTGAGCACATAGATAAGGTGGAGTGTTTCACCTTTCACAATAGCTCATCAGTTCTCAAACTGTGGGTCGGGACCCCATTTTCATGGGATCACCAGGGCTAGCATTAGACTTGCTGGGACCTAGGGCTGAAGCTGAAGCCTGAGCTCCAACCCCACCTGGGGCAGCGGGGCTGGAGCTCAAGCTCCCCTCCACCCCACCCCGATCATGTAATAATTTTGTTGTCAGAAGGGGGTCGTGGTGCAATGAAGTTTGAGAACCCCTGCAAATAGCTAATGAAAAGCTTGTACCAGATCCCCAACTTGTGGAACTCAATGGAGCTATAACAATTTACACCAGCTAAGGACGTAGCCCTGTGTGTGGTCTAATTATGTTCATCACCTACTCCTGTGAGAATAGATGTTAGTTACACAGTTCAGACCATCTCCTGTAAGTTTTATCCCTGCCAGCTGTTCAACACAAAATGAGGAAAATATGGGGGCAAATCTTGACGCTATTGGCTTTCACCAACTGAGGGAGCTGGCATTTTTTAAATGTATTTTTAATTAATTTATTTTTGGGAACTAAGCAGAATGCACTGTCTGTAACTTGAATTTATTCAAACAAACAAAAATTACAACTTAAAAATCAATAGCAGCATTCAGTTCTTTTTCACCTGAAAATACCACTATAAAGATCACGTTCCTGAGTATTTCTTTAAAAGTCACTCACTGAAAGCAAAACATTGCACATATACAGTGGTAGGAATTTTCCATTCTTACTACATCCACTAAAGTCCTTTATATTAAGGGAGAGAGAATTTGGAGACATGCTAATCCTGTGAGTAGGCACCAGTTTTAAACCCCCGAATATGTTCCTCAGAAGCTCCCATTCCTCATGCTGGGACCCTGTGGCAGGGCAGGGGTAAAACCCCCTTTAAAGCCCTGCCAAAATGCTGGCTGTAGACGGCCCTCTGGTCAAAAGGTCAGGTAGAGTGACATGGGTATGCAGCAAGGAGCCCAGCTGTAAGCCTAATGAGGGCTAGCTCAACAAGCTAAGCAGAGTGGGAACAGCTGGGCTAAAGACTGGGAAGGCTATAAAAGCCCTGGGAAAACCTCAGTGATGGGATAGCTTGGGAGGAGACAGGAGGGCAGTTTCTGCTGTCTCCTTACCTACTGAAAGGAACCTCGAGGGCTGGAAGACCCTGGGAGAGGTCTGTGGTGTCGTTGTTGGGGGAATTGGGACTGCACAAGAACACTGTAAATAAAGACACAAAGGTGTGAAACCACTGAAGAAGGTGGTGGGACTCTTTATTATACCAGCCTAAACACAGGGTGCAGGCACAAAAGTGGGAGCGCCGGCATAGACCCTGTGACAGACCCCAAGAAATGGTTACTGTGACAGCTCAACATGCAAACTCCACTGCTGTTCCTGTTGCATCTCAAGACTCATTTGCTAATGTGAGCAAAACTTTCAGATCTAAGTACAAGTGCTGCCAACTCTTGTAATTTTAATCAAGATTTTTTTGGATTTTTGGTGGAGGGTTTTAAAGCACCACCTCCTGGAGCCACTGTTCCTCAGATGTTCTTGTTAAACCCTGGATTTGTGCTGGAAATGGCCCACCTTGATTATCATACACATTGTAAGGAGAGTGATCACTTTAGATAAGCTATTACCAGCAGAAGAATGGGGTGGGGGGAGAGAAAACCTTTTGTAGTGATAAACACCCATTTTTTTCATGGTCTGTGTATATAAAAACATCTTCTGTATTTTCCACTTTATGCATCCGATGAAGTGAGCTGTAGCTCACAAAAGCTTATGCTCAAATAAATTGGTTAGTCTCTAAGGTGCCACATGTACTCCTTTTCTTTTTACAAGAACCTCTGTTTTAAATAGCAGTAAATCCCTAGTCCTCTTCTCCTTTAAGAAAAAGCTTTAAAATATGAGCCTCAGAAACCAGAAGGCAAATTAAAAAAAAAGTCAGATCTTGTTATTTCAACATCTCATGGTTTTCTACCCAATCTCAAGCAGTTTTTTGGGGCCTGACTCATGATTTTTAAATGCTTAGTGTAGGCAATACTGGGGTGTAGGTACTCCCATTTTCAGATCTATGTGAGTGTTTCAATAGACACCATGAGCAGAACAGCTGAGCATGGGCCAAACATTAATGAAATGATCTTCACCGCAACCTTGTGAGTCAGGGCAGTATTATTCTCCAGATTATTCAGATGAGGCATTGAGGTACAAGAAGAATAAGTGATTTGCCCAGAGTCCTGCAAGAAGTGGGTAGGAAAGAAATGTACTCAGACCCATTGGCTCCCAATCCAGTGCCTTATCCATAAAACCATTTTCTGTTCCAGAATCTCAGGAAGGCAGATTAAACACATCTACTTTTATCTGAGATACCCTAAAGAAGCCAAAATCAAAAGATCTCTTTTGAGATAGTTGCTTTCTTTACAGCAAATGAGTAAATATTCCTCAAAGGTACTTACTGTATCTACTTTTACATTTTAACAAATAGTTCATTATTATTAATGCAGCACAGGGCCACATTTTGCTAGGAGCTGTACAAACAAGCTAAAATAGTTCTTACAATAATTTCCTAAAATAAGTAAGGAGAATTGGAAATTGTCATTTATTCTAAATATGAACCATCCTGAAGTTTTGTCAGATGGCATGGGATGAAAAGTCTCGAGGAAGGAGACACTCCAGACAGGCAGTCTAAAGAAAAGAACTCAAAAATTATATTGTGTTCATTCTTCCTTTATGGGTTTGGAAAGATAAAAGCCAGTAAAGGAATGTGAAACACATACACACTCCCTCCTTTCCCTCTGCACCCAGAAATGAAAACCACTCGGCTCTGATTTCCTATGCAATCAAATGAGTCATATTAGCCATATATTAACATGATTAATACTGAAGAGCAAGCGGCTATTTTAAATTTGCCCCTTGGCAGTCACACACAGTTTTTTCCAGCACCCTTTAGATAATTTTGCACAAATGAAACAACCTTCCCCCCCCCCTCCACAAAGACGCTAACAAGAGGTGACTTGTGCCAACAGACTCTGTTATTCTGAACCAGTGCTCTTTTATTCACTTGACACAGGGAAAGATTGCTGAAAAACTGAATGCCCAAAACTCAAAATATAACAATTGTGAGTACTGCTGTGGTACCTCTTGGGAGATGTAGTTTGGGGGCCTCATGATCACACTCTCTTCTATGAGCCAGGCTCCTCAGCTGGACTTCATTTCCCTTGATGCACTGCTACTATGTGATTGCCATGATGGAGACCATGGTGCTTCGTGGGAGACCTAATCCAACCCAGGAGCCCTGCCTATAGAGGAAAATGAGGGCTTGAGGCCCCTGAACTACAGCTCCCTTGTGGTACCCTGCCTGCATTTCAGAATCAAAATATTTTGTTTTTCAGCCAAAATATTTTGCAAAAAAATCTCAAAACTTTCCACAAGGGGGAAAAATTATTTCCCACCCAGTTCTAACTATCCATTGTTTATATTACCCCAGCAACTAGCCACCTCCATCAGGGTCAGGCCCCATGAGCAGCTGGGTGCCAAACACACATACAGGAAGATGGGGTCCCTACCTAGAGGAGTTTGCAATCTAAAAATGCAGCATTGGCCACCATGACACATGGGTGTTGGGACAGGGATACAAGAAAATACATACATTTCTATATCCATATTATAATAAAATGCCAAATCATCATTGGTGCCATAGCATTGCCATCATAAATTGGCTGATTTTTTTATAGGCATTATGGCCCTGGTGTGTCTTGAGCAGAGCTTGGGAGCAGCAAAGGATTGAGTACTGACAGATCAATCGAGGGAGGGTGTTCTATGTTTAAGGAGCAGCAAGGAAGGAGAAGAAAAGACATCTGTGGGAGAAGCTGAAAAATGGATAGACTAGGCTACCATTGTTGACAGAGCAGAAGGGGACAACACGATGAAAAATAAGAGCACATAAGCTGCAGGGGTAGAGTCATGAAGGGGAGGACAAGACGTTTGAATCTGAAGCGGTGGAGCAGAGGTAGCCAGTGGGGCTATTCGAAGATGAAGTGATGTGGACAGAGCAATGGGTTAAGAAGACACGGTTTGTATAGATTGAGTAGGGATGATATGGGTGTTAGGGAGGTCAAAGAGGAGAAGGTTATAATAGTCAAAATGGAAGTTGAGGGCCTGATGGAAGCTCTGACTGTCTGAAGAAAAAGAAGATGCAAGATTTGGACACAGTTGGGACATGTGGGACAAGAAAGAGGAAGGAGTCAAAGGTGACTCCCAAGTTGTGGGCATGAGTGACAGCTGGTACGATCAACAGTGAGAGAAGACAGGGGAAGCCGGAAGCAGTGGAGAAGAGGCCCATCACCCCACCACATTCCTTCATGGATGAGGTAAAGAGTACAGCTGTCATAAGATGGGAGAGAAGGGGCAAGAAGAGATCCAGGCTTCTGGAAGAGCCAGACAGTGGAGGGAAATGAGGAGAATGTAAATGGCAATGATAATTTCATAGAGATTGAGTGATTATTTCAGAGGGAACAAGAAAAAGAGAGAGCGGGGAGCAGCAGGAATTGAGGGACGCGTGTGGTGGAAGTTTTGGGAGGAGAAGGTGGAGCAGGGTTGGGTAAGATGTCACCAGAGCTAAGGAGAGGAAGTGGACATCAGTCAGATATGGGGAGGGGATAAGGTGGGGCTGGCGGAAGGAGGAAACAAGGAGATGGGAGATGTAAGGAAGAGGAGAGGAGACCATAGCCCAGAGAAGGAGTGAGGAGAGAGACAAGGATAAGTTCAGGGGAGACCATAAGATATGTAACAGCAAGTGAGGTAGGCGGTGAATCAGCGAGGCAGTCAATAATCAGTTAATTAAGAGCATATTAAATAGGCAATAAATGCAGAGAAATTCTAGTAGGGTGGGGAACAAACTACAGAAAATGAAGATTAGTTGGGCTGCTTGTTCAAACCCAGCCTTGGCACAGCCAACTGTTAAGCAGCAACAAATCCATGGATCAGAAAACAACCTGTCAAGAAAAACAGAAGGTGTAGAGAAGGGATGGGAAACTGAGGCCACAAAGGTCTGCCTGATCCAGGAACAGGAGTTCTCTCTGAGATTCCCTATAAAGCCCCATGTATCGACTCTGTGGAGAACACAGTGAACACTGGGGAAATAGGAGAACACACTAAGGTGAATTTCAAAACTAGGTGCCTTTTAGAGGAGAGGAGTTTCTGTCCCACAAACATTGATACTTTCCACATTGGGTCGTAAATGACTTTGGCTTCTGCTTGAGCCTGGTGTGAACTTCAGTTTGTAATGCTGACATTTGGGCAGTGTTGGTTTGTAAAAGGACACGTGATCAATGCTGTTCGCTGACAGCTAACTCTCTCTAAATATTGTTGTAAACCTTGTAATGCTAGTGCAAACACTAAAGCTTTCCCTTTCCCCCAGGGGAACATTCAATGTTAATTTTCTTCCCCCTGCAGTGCCTTTACAGTCCACAGGTACCCTGGGTTATGTAGGACCAGACCTAAACGTCCTCCCCTGGTTGCCCTCCTGACAGAGCCCTGTCAGAAAAGCAGTGACAGAATAGGCCTCCTGCTCACAGCCTTATCCATCACTGGCACCCATGACAAACATGAACCATGGAACATGCACAAGATGGCAGCATTGCTGGGGTTTCCATACCGAAAACAAGACAACGGGTTCTGCATGGGGGGCGGGGGAGGGCAGGACAGCGGGACAGCAAAAAAATCTATATTCCATACAAAGATGTGCCGAGAGCAAACAAACTCTTGCCTGTCAGCTTAAGTTAGACAAAGAGAGATGTAAACACAAAACGTGACCGTATATGTAGGGCCTGAGGAGCACCCTAGCCATGGAAAGCCCTAATTAATTATCAGATTCCATTTGGCTAGAATAAAACAAAATAGAAGCTGGTATTTTACTGAGGTCTGTCTTAAGTCCCACATGATTTTTCTGTCAAATAGCAAAAAAAAAAAAAAGAGAGAGAGAGAGAGAGCAAAGAAAACATGTTAACATTTGGACAGAAACAGGAAATACGGCATCAACGAAAACCTTAACCTAAGACAGGTTTCAGAGTAGCAGCCGTGTTAGTCTGTATCCGCAGAAAGAAAAGGAGGACTTGTGGCACCTTAGAGACTAACAAATTTATTTGAGCATAAGCTTTCGTGAGCTACAGCTCACTTCATCGGATGCGTAGAATGTAAAGGCTAAGAGCTTACATGGACATACATGAGTGAGATAAGTAGGACATGGCCCTAAATGACAATTCTAGTTATTTGCTTCTGCTAATGGAGGACAGTCTGGTGGCTAAAGCAAAGGAAAGGCAATTAAGTGATCTGGGTTCAATTCCTGCCTCACCACATATTTCCTGTGTGACATTTGAGGTGTCCAATCTCTGTCTCAGCTCCCCATCTGCAAATTAAGGATTTATACTTTCACCACATCTGTTTAGATTGCAAACTCTTTGGACCAGGAATGTCCCTTGCTAGGGAAAACTCCAATTTCTACAAATGAGCTTAGTACGAAAGAAAGACACATTTTTAAGATTTGATGATATTTTGTGAACAGGACTAGAAATGTGTGACTCATATCCATTATAAAAGTGAGTGTCCAAGCTCTTTAACAATACAACATCCATTCTAGCCTGGATGTTTCATGAGAAAATCCAGTTTTAAGTGTCACTGGTCCAGAACCGCATATATTAAGTTCCAGACCAGTGTAATTGCCATTCCTTACTCTGACTTGATTCAGACTGCCACAGATGAGGCTTGCAGAAGAAAAAAACCTGTTTTTGTGGTGGGTTATTTTATTAGAAAATGGTGTGTTGCCTGAAAACCGCATGACGGAATTGAAATATTAGAAGTAGTTCTTGCAGAGTTAGATTACAGTGGGCAGGGTGCAGGACAGAAGGTCAGAGTTGCAGAATATTCCACTGCTGCACAGAGCGTAGGATTTTATTCCATGGTAATCATGACCATGTGTGGTATAAATATCACACACACACACATACACTCTCCACATCTTGAACTGTACATAAAGGCATTAAATCAGTGAATGGTAACACATGGAGTAAAAACAAACAAACAAGCCTCTACCATCTTTATGAAATGTGATAGGTAACACAGAATACAAGTGAGGAGGGAAACGACATGCATACGGAAGGATTGAAATGGATATGTTTAAATGAAGAACTTGTCTACACTTGAAAGCAAAGAGAGTATTTATGTACAAGTCGATTTAAACCTAGATCAAGTTATACGATATACAGGACGTAAAGGCAATCAGCTTGATAAAATAAACCAGAGGGTATGTTAAGCTTAGGTGTGTAAAACAATAATACACCATAATGGAAGCAAACAGGTATTTGGATTGAAGACAATGCAAAAAGGAAGATAAGCCGTCTGTCACCTACCAAGGGGAAAATATGAATGAGATCATACTCAAAATTTTAGCTATTCGGAAACAGAAACCAGGTGAACCATTTGCATAGTAAGACTGATCTCACTTTCTTTAATGAAAATGTGAGCTTATACTGTCCAATTTCTACCAGCTCTAACATGATATCTGATTGTTTGTATCTGCTGCAGGAGAGGGCAGGGGAACTAGCAATCAGTGAATCTCATTAAGAACAGGGTTAATTTACAGTACAATAAAAGTGGTGGGGAGGGAAGAGAGGTGCACAGCTGACTGGCCAAACCATCTGGTGCAGCTCTGTATTCAGAGTACAGACTGTACTATCCTTCATTGAAACAACAAACCACTCACTAGACATTGTTTTTTCTAATCGCTTAATGGGACGCAGACAGGTTGAAAATCAATGCAGCTTGAAAATCACGTCTTTTGTACCTTCTACAGTTACCTAAGATCACTGTAACTGAAGGCTTGGGAACAGGGCAGAGGGAGATTTTTATCCATCTATACGGTTTGTTTGCTTTGTACATTTATTAGACAGCACTTTGTGTGTACTCTGTTTCATGGTATACTCGTGCCTAGTCTATACTAGAAAAGGTTTACTGGTATAGCTATAAAACCCTCCTAGAGCAGACTCATCTTATCCTAACAAAAGAGTGCTTTTGCTGATATAGCTTATATCAGTTCCCCCAACGAAATAAGCTATACCGGCAAAAGCTTTTTTTTGTGTGCCAGTATAAATGCATCTACAAAAGGGCTTTTGCTGATATAAAAATGCCATATAACCATCACACTTCTAAGGACATTACTATATTGGCAACAGTTTCTAGTGTAGACCTGGCCTATGTCCCCCTCCCTCTGCTTTAAAAAAAAGACACTTATAAATATCAAAATGTGAGCAGAAAGACCCATACACATTTTCTAAAGGAATTTAATGAAATAGGTTTCTAAGAGCATCCTTCTCATAGCATGTCCATCAGGAACTGGAATTTCCTGCAATTAGCCAATTAAAAAAAATCATATTGACTGTGTCCCTTTAAATGCTACCAACGGGTTTGGTTGCGTTTCTGTTTCTGGACCTTTTGTTCAATCAAGGAAGAAAATTAACTGGCCAAACTTGTTCTAATGAAAATGTAAGGTCCACACAAGGAAGCTCATTTATTTTTGCTGGAGAAAGAAACAAAGACAGACAGACTGACCAACCAAGCCAGGCTGCTGGCCAAATCAATTATTTGTCTCTACCAGCCTTTTAACTGCACATTTGTTCCTGTAACAAAAAGGAGTGCCTTGCTGGCCCAGTAACTTGGCAGAGAGGCAATGTATCTGGGGCCATCCTCAGGGCTGGGCATTCCAGGCACTAGCGATTCTTCGCCTTTTCCTTCTTCACTAAGCTTTAGGCAAGACACAGAGAAACTCTGGTTGAGGAAATCGTCAGAACACTGAACATTCCTGGAGGCACATGCCTTCACCTCTTCTAACAATTATTTGGCTACCCAAAACGCTCTAGTATTCTTTAAAAAGAATTTCAACACAATTCCATTCTCTCATTCTGTTTAAATAGAATGAGTTAGGTGCTTTTAGGCCTACTCTCTTCTTAAATTCTCACCAAACAACCTGAATTAAATGACGCAGGGGAGAAATTTTTTTATACAATTGCTGGGGAATAAACTCCTGAATGTCTGCAGTAATTTGGCGAATGATATTTATGGCTGGAGAGAAAAGGACTCAAGTAAGAGCATCAGAATAATAGGACTATAATTTATTTTTAGATGCTCCATTATCTAAATCAGAACTATGCAAAGCACAGATAAAGGAGGACTGAAGAGTAGGACAAGATCCTACTGGACATACTCAACAGTTTCCCTTGATTTATTATCTAGCTTCCAGAGAACATACTTCACTAGTGCTGCTGCTATAGAAACAAAGCTATAGTGGTAGGAGTGTCTGTGTCAGCATTGCTTGCTGAAAGCGCTTTCTCCATTGCACATCATTAGTTATTATTATTGGCCAATCTGTGCAAGGGATCAGTACATTAAAATAAAATATAAAGTTGTGAAAAATGTCGAAGATCTGTGAGGATTCGTGAGAGAAACACAGAAAAGTTACAGTTCTCAGAAGAGAAAGGGACAGACCATTATAGGTATTTAGGTGTCCAGAGATGCAGATAGGTCCCCGGGGCGATTTTCTGTGGGCACCTAAATACCGTTAACAATCTGGCCCACAGACAGTGGGCTTCCACAGTTTCAAAAATATTGCTGGGCTGCAAACTTAAGCAACATGGAACAATAGAAATTACGATATTCACTGAATTCGAGTGGGAAAAAAGACTGTCTAGTTTCCGGCCCTGCTCATTCAAAGATGGGTCTGTTACACTAAAAGCTAGTCTCAGTGCAGTCACTGTAACTAGTCACAGAGTGGAATCCTGCCCATGGCAGAACTCCCATTGTCTTCAGTGGGACCAATATTTCACCACAGTGCATAAAGTTAAGCATGCATATAAACCTTTGTGAAATTAAGACCTAGATGATATTTACTGGCCCACTGACTGAATTTGCACTTGGGCCCTGATTCAGCAAAGCACTGTAAAAACCTTAAGCACGTACTTCAATATAGCATGAACAGAGGCCTTAATAGTATCCCTTAATTATGACAGCACCAGAGATATGAACTTAAATAAAAAAGAAAATGGGAACACTACATAAGGTAAATCTAATTACCCTGGTTACTGAATGTAACACTTTTGCTCCAGAGGTTTTAGGTAACCAGGAAAGGCGTTTAGTAAAAAGTGTCATGAAACATTACCATACCCTCAATTTAATATAGGAAGCAGAAAACTGTGTATGCTTATATTTCCAGTAGTGGTGGTCAAAAAGATTAAAAAATTTTGACTAATAAAAGAAGGTAAATTTTGTGTGAAAATTGTCACCAAAAAATCTTCCTATTTTCCAACCAGCTATAATTTCCCATATAAAGCATAAGCTTTCGTGAGCTACAGCTCACTGTAGCTCACGAAAGCTTATGTTCAAATAAATTGGTTAGTCTCTAAGGTGCCACAAGTACTCCTTTTCTTTTCATTCATCACACTGTACATATAAGTATTTATACAGTTTGAATACAATTAACAAAATAAGCTCTAAAGATAAATGGGGGAAAAGCTTTTGGCTTCCAAATGAAAGAGAAAGGGAATGAAATCCTAACATACACCAAGAGCAATGCACCATTCTCTTACATGTGATGGGAACTCAATTATTACACCACTTCTATTATACCTCTGCAAAGCTGGGGTCCATGAAGTTACTGACCCAAGCAATGCTGGAGATATTGCAATGGGGACAGAAATTTAGAGCTTATAATTCGGTATTGCCTTAAAATGTAACATTTTTGGCAAAAAAAAAAAATGAACGCTACCAAAAATATCCCTGGAATGAAAAATATTAACTTTTCCCCACAGGAGATAGTCTTAGGAATGGAAAATGCCAGAAGCAGCAAATGGAAAAACACAGAGCTTGTAAAAATACTATTTCTAGCAGAGAAATATACTACACTAAGAGATTGGAAGTCACTTTCCATGGTCTGATCTCTTGCTCTTTAAAATCACTGGAATGACTACAGTTAACTGGGAGCTGGAAAATGTCAATATTGTGGGAATGAAGCAAACTCAGGAATTTATAAGCCATCTATGTTGGCTTCTTTCTTAAGTTTCATGGGAGAACATCCTCAAGCTCTATGAAAGAGGAGGCAAGAGAAATGGACAGACTGGCAATTTAAGCTGAAATTGGACTATTTTAATCCAGTATTTCAAAAAAAGTAGTGAATTTGTGAGTGTCAGTGGAGTGGAGGATGGAACGTTTCTTTAACTGTATATTTTACACTGTACGTTACGAAAACTAGGTATTACAACACAGGATGCTTATATGTCATTTTATTATTTCATTTCTTGGGGCCAGATTGCAACCCAGGCTGTGTCTTTTTAAGGACATAAGGAGGAGTAAGATACCCTCTCACACATACACCTATATGACCTTCCTGGATCTTGGGTCTACACCCATAGCCATAAATGGGTATTGTGTATCGGGTACTTGCCTGAGCAGGTGGACGGGAATGGCTGGGGATTGGGGTGACTGTTGGTTCAGTTCTTGCATGTGTCAGCAAGCTCATCTGAACCAGCATGGAAGAGTGCTGTTAGTGGCCAACAGCAGATTGCTAACCCCTAGAGCAAGAGGGGAGCAGGGAGGGAATCATGTCATTCTGGAACAGGAAAAACCAGAAGGTCAGTGTTATTCAGTGTGATTCTGCATGCAGGACAGAAAAAATCTGCACATTCCAGTACTCTATGTTACCTTCTTCATAAAGGAGAAGGATGGAAATCTGCCTTAAGAGTGCAGTTGTCCAAGGACAACAGATAGTATAAAAGAGGTGAACAAGTGCAGGCCACGGAGTACTACAGTACAGCCTGTGGCTTCCCTCATCTTCAATACTAAGTGACAGCTCAGAGAAAAGTTCTATCATGCAAAGTTGGCTCATGATGTAATATCAGATGCTGGCACTTGTAGATTCTGTAAGCTGCCCCTGTATTGGAGATAACAGCTACAATGTGCTCCATTTTTAAGCACTTTATTTTTGGTCTTTGCGCTTCTGGCAAGGTACCAACATGTCCTCTCAGTTACACAAAGTTTGCATGCCCCTGAATATAGAGATACCAAAATGGTTCTAAAAAGGTGAACTTGGACTAAACTGCGACCCAGGAAGCTGTCAGTGCCAACTGGCAAGAGGCACAGAGGGGATGGACAGGGATTACAGGATTCACACAACTCACAGTCAACCTGTGGAACTCCTTGCCAGAGGATGTTATGAAGGCCAAGCTATAACAGGGTTCAAAAAAGAACTAGATAAAGTCATGGAGGATAGGTCCATCAATGGCTATTAGCCAGGATGGGCAGGAATGGCGTTCCTAGCCTCTGTTTGCCAGAAGCTAGGAATGGGCGACAGGGGATGTACCACTTGATGATTACCTATTGTGTTCATTCCCTCTGGGGCACTGGGCATTGGCCACTGTCAGAAGACAGGATACTGGGCTAGATGGACCCTTGGTCTGACCCAGCGTGGCGGTTCTTATGTTCAGCAAGCTGAGTCTGGTATGTACATTCTAGCTCACCAATAGAATGTCATATGAGGTCTCTAATAAAAGCCTATGTCACCCTGGTCATTAATACCCTTGTGAAATACAAGGACAGATACTACGTAAGGAGCTATGTATATATACTGAAAATATGCGGGGGGGGGGGGGGGAAGAGGAAGGCCCTTTCCTGGGGTACACATCGAAGATTTGCTCTACTATATTTATGGAACAAAGAAGACACCCTGTCACACTTCCATGAGGAATAAACGGACAGTGAATTTGTTTCATGAAAAAAAGGGGTTTCAGCCCTTGATTGAAAATACTGGAGAGAACTTTGGGTGAGAAATTTCATTAGGCAGGAGTTAACCTGTTAGTTAGGTTTAGTCTCTAGAAAGCACGTTATGATTTTTTTATATGTAACCATTTGTTTCCAATATTCTTACTCGCTATCACTAGAATCTCTATTCTTTGATAAACTATCTTATTTTCACTATAAATATATTATCTAAGTGTTGTGGTGTGAAGCAAAGGGGTGAACATGTGCTAAATCTTGCAAACTGTTATGTACTGTGACTTTGGGAACAGTGGGCCTGGTAATTCTGTGTTCAGTGGATAAGGGGCTGGGCACTGCAGAGAATACTCTACTGACTTGGGGGTGGTGTGTGCCTGTTGCTACCTGTACAGAGAGAGCAAGACCTGGGGAGGTCTGGAAGGCAGCACTTGTGCTGCCAGAGGCTGGTGGTTTCAGGGATCTGCAGGCACAGACAAGACTGTGTCACATTAAAGGTAGGTAACTGTGAGGTGCCTCATAACCAGGGATCCTAGTTTTCCATGATTAAAAAAACCAATTCTCTGGTTTAAAAAAAATCTGCATTTTTCTGCAATTGAAATGAAATGATGAACTTTAGTTTCCCTAGCCACGATATATATGAAGTATCACTTGAACACAAAGTTTTGCTGAGATACAGTAGATCCCCATTTATCTGAGCCTCCATTATCCAGCTGTCCATATTAACCAAACCACCAGATGCCCGGGGCTGACAGTGGCTGGGGCTCCAGCTGTCATCCCTGGGTGGCTAGGGCTCCAGCTGTCAGTGTCAGCCCCAGGTGGGGCTGACCGCCCGAGCCCCTGCCACACAGGGCTGACCACCAGAGCCCCCGCCCCATCTGAAAATAAGGGATAGAAAGCTCTTTGCCAATTCTCCTGGACTATCCCAATTTTTGATTATCTGATCTGGCCCTGGACCCAATTAGTTCAGATAAACGGGGTTCCACTGTAAATTTAAAGCACATTCAAAAACCAACCACAAGAGGGAGAGGTTGCACACTTTGAATAAGTGACACTGGTACTTTCAGTAAAATTTAGTTATGTTTTTATTTTTTCACAAAATGTAAAAACTGAAGATTCTCTGCAAAAATGCAAATTCTGCATTTTTCCATGGGACATGGATTTCTAGGACCCCGGCTCATAACCCTGGGGAGGGTCACAAACACCACAGGTGTTAACAGCAGTGAGTGAGAACACTGACGAACTGGACTATTTATTGAAGTACCCTAGACCTGAGTGAGATTTCTGAAAGCTAAAATTGGCAAACCTAACTCCACTATTTTTTTTAAAAAGGGTCAAGAGACAAGCCAGGAATTTATAGCGCAGCAGGGTTAACATCTGGCATGGGAAACCTTTAAGGGATGTGATATGAGAACACCTGGAAAGACAGTTTGATTAAGGATAGCTAGCCAGCATGGATTCAGACACAGGAGGTCATGCTTAACTAACCTGCTGGATATCTTTGAAGATAATACTGCCCCTGCAGATAAGGGAAATATGATGGATGGCATATAGTGTACTCAGATTAGATTTTCCAAACAACATTTGACAAGATTCAACATCATAGATTAATAATGAAGGTAAATCATTATGGAATACGAGGTAAAAGAATGTGCTGGGCAGAACAATGGCTCATGAGCAAGCAGAGAAAGTGCAGTAATAGACAGAAATTTTTCAAATTCTGAAAAGGGTTAATGAGTGGAGGGGTCAGTTTTATTTGGGGAGAGAGAGGTTGATTATTATTTAAAAATTTTGGGGACAAGAATTTTCTCATGACCTACGTTTCAATTTGGTAAAGGTTTCTAATAGTTTAACTCCCTTACAAACTTTATTTCAGGATCTTTTTTGTTCATAGTACAGCGTATACATTCTCACAAAAGTGCAGAAAATAAGGTCTGCATCTACTGATGTTACTCTGTGTCTGATACCAAAACTGGGAGCAGAGCAAAGGAGAAACAATGCAAGCAGGTCAAAAGGATTTGGCTCATTTAGATGGCAAGGCCGCGCAAGCTTATGGAAACTGCAGCTCAACCCAGAAAAACACAAAATAAACTAATTTTGAAGCAAGGAATCAAAGTATAGATGCTGAATGCAAGAACCATCAGTAAATTGCAGAGCAGTGTTAAAAAGCAGGATACAAAGTTGAATTAGCAGAGATCTAGAAATACAACAAAATGAGGTGACTCTGTTAGTGCATGAGACAGGGGTTTAACAAACCCTCTGTACTAGTCACTATACCACAGGAAGGATATTGTTGCCTTGAAGGGTGTAGCACAGGGCAACAAAAAGTGAAACCAGATTCTTGACTATTTCAGGGTCTTAAATTATGAGGGTGAACCAAGAGTGTTATGCTTATTCACATTGGAAAAGAGATTACTTTGAGGTGAACTAATAAAGGATTTTCAAAATCATGAAAGGGGGTGATTGACATAACCATCAGCAGTTTTTTGGGGGGAGGAGCGGGAATGTAAAAACATAAGGGGCAAAACTTAAAAATAAAGCAATTGGGAGGAAATAGGGAAGTCATCAGACAGAACTGTTTCACTCACAGGGTAATAAACATGTGGAATAAGTTAGTGGGAAAGCGGCTGAAACAAAAGAATATAGACAAGTTCAAAAGGTACCTGGATTTGTTTCAGGAGAAAAGGGGGATTTAGGGATATTGTGGAAAAGCATAAAGTTGGGATTAAGGTACATTTTAAAAAGGCAAGCAAGTTAGGCCAATTTTGTGTTACTAAAATTGTGCACATTTTTCTGTGCTGTAAAGGAGAATTTTCTGTTCTGCTGCCACCGGGATACCATGGCGTGGTGATTAGGGAAAGAATATCAACACAGGGCTCTGCTCCCCTCCTGCTACTCTGGGCCAGGCCTTTTGAATTACGCTAAAGAAAAATCCCTCGCCCACATGCTTTCCAACCCACTCCCCAGGCTAAAAAGAAGAAATAAATTAGCTTTGGAAATGTCACCTAATCCCACTGTCAGCGACTGCCTCCAGCATTCGTTAAACCTGCTGTTGCTGCCATTTGGTGCACACCACACCCAACACTAAGTTAGTTACAGGAGAAAAGGAGTGACAAGTGACAACTGCATTGTTACTTTCAACAGGAACCACCAGGGTTCTCACTCTTAAACCCTGGAATTATCATCGCAGGCCATAGGACAGATTTCCCACTATATCCCTGAGGTGCCTCGCTCCCTCCTCTGGCACTGTTAACTAAGGAACCCGCCGGTTATGAGAGAGCTCTCAGGCTGGTCTTTCCTTTTCAGACCTAGGGAAGAATGGGAACTGATGAGCGGCTTGGCAAAGAGTGACAGGCAGCCACCACATTCCAGTTATGTTAGCAGCTCCATTTGGAATCCACGCACTTCTTTCTCCTCCTTGAAGATCACATGGCTGTGATTTTAGAAACACCCAAGGTGGTGCTAAAACCAGAGGAATTTACCCTCCTGCCCTAGAAGCAGCCATAAAAAACTCACATTAAATTAGCGTTCAAGATTGAAACGATAGCTTGATGAGCAAGCAGAGCACTGTGGGAGAAGGGCTAGTAGATGCAGAACCGCAGAGTTGGTGGAGGGAAGCCCTAGGCCAGCAGACAGCAGAGACACACATAATTTGCCCAGGGGGCCGAGGAGTATGCTAACCAAATGTCCCCCCTATACTCTTTTAAAGGTGTAGCACACACTTTCCCAGCAGTTCCTGCATGCAATATGGTTTGCTCTTTTGAGGAGGAGGGGGTGCTCTGGCTAGGTACTGCAGTCCTTATAGGACCAGGGTGACACGATGCATCTCTAAGGCGACCATGACATGACATACTTGCACATTTACATGACATATGCCAACCCACAGTCATACAAATGTAGATTCATGTCAGGATCCCACAGTATGCTCACAATATCTCCCAGTAACATGTACCACCATGGCTTGTAGGTTCCTCCAGTGTGCTGCTGAGGACTCATTATAACAGCTGAAATAACCTGGCATAATGGAGTGATACAGGAATTGAGGGTTAGCAATGAGGAGTACTCATGGGCCATTTAATGTGAAGGTCATTGGCCAAATAGATTGCAAGAACACTAATACTCATTTATCCCTTTATTTTTCATTGCATTTCTGTTTAAGTGTAGTGGAAAAAGTTACTGAGCATGTGCACTAAATAAAAATATCCACAAACACCTTAAGTCACTGGTCAGGTTCTGGTCACGTTGGTATGGATATATGTCCAGAGTAACTCCACTGAAGTTAATGAAGCTGTTCTGGTGTAACTGAGACCAGTCTTAGGCCTTTTCCATTAAGACAAAAAGGTTACAGATGGATTAGCAAGCATTTGTAACTACCTACATTTAGTCTGTCCTCTGTCATTTTTAAAATAGCCAAATAAATGTTTTGTTAAAAAATTGCTTCCAAGCTTAAAATTTAAATGCCCCATTTCAGCCTCAAGCTAATTTTTCTGGATGAAATATGACACCCCCTGAGATTAAGTAATTGTCATGAAAAAATAACAAGCCTTTAAGAGGAAATAGAAAGTATTTTGTGTAACTTAAAAGTAATTGTTGTATTCATTGTTATTTACAGTGTCGTTCAGAAACTGCAAACATGAATGAATTTGAAACAGAAATCTGTTTGTTTACTAAATATTTCCTCCCTCTGTTGCACAACACTGATTTGTTATTGAACAGACGATCACAGATGATGGGCTGCTGGCACATATTTTACTTGTATTTATTTAGGAAAAAACCATGTGGGAGAACTGATTAGAAAAATGAAGAGTTATATGGACATTGTAAATGAATACAAGGGGGAAAAACAAGGGAGGTGAGATGTTGGTCCTGTCAACTCTGACAATACTGTTTTAGCCATCATGGTGATTACAGGTATGGGGTTTGAAAAATTACAAAGCGGAAAATGCAAATATGCTATTAGACGGGTCACTGTTCTTTGGGTATATCCCAGTTTAGCCAAAACCACCCCCTTCAACATACCTCAGACCACGACTTCTCTTCCTCTGATGGTCTTGTGGCTAAGACACTGGGACTCAAGACCTGGACTCAATTTTCAGTTGTGCCACATACATCCCGTGTAACCTTAGGCAAATCACTTCATCATTCTGAGCCTCAATTCCCCACAGGAAAATGGGGATTGTTGTACTCTCCATCCCTCACAGAACTAAGTGTTGAGAGGGTAAATTCATTCATGTTTGCAGTTTCTGAATGCCTCGAAGCAATGAGGGCCAAAGAAATGTTCAGACAGATCTAGACATCCACCTGTTTGTGTTAGTCTGAACATTCTGCAGCCGCTAGAGATGCACTAAGTGCATTACCGGTACTACTGAACTTCTCTAATAGTGCTAAATGAATGCCCTTTGGTACAGAACAGCACATTTAATAAGTAGAATTAATGTTACTAATTGTATTTGCAATACAATTTAGAGCTGAGCTGTCAGATATTAATATGTAAGAAGTCTGACAGCACCATACATCAGAGTCATTTGCTAAAAAGGCTAAATTAGTTTTCTTCCTTCTTTCATAATCTAGAGCTCTATTTTCCAAAAGGCTTTCCATGGTGTAAGGGACTACGGAAAATATTGTTACGGCCTAGCTAGGGAACTTCCGCTTTCTCGAGGCCGCTCGGTCACTGCAAAACATAAAAAACCAGCTCAAACCGGTTGTAAGACGGTTTTATCTGCCTTATGTGGCCCATGGCCAGGCAGCAAAAAGCCCCCATAAAAAATACCTCATTATATATTCATAACCTGTTTTTGTGCATCGCTTATTAGGGCTTGCGAGTCGCCCCTTTGTTGGACTCCGTCCCAGGCAAGCTCCGGTGTGCTGGGTTCCCCGGCTCTGTGACAGCAACGCTTGAAGTCCCCATTGCAGGTGTGTCACTAACCTTCAATAAAGCCAATAACTCGCTGTTTAGCTGCGTGTGGGCCTCGTTTTCTCAGAGTACCTCTGTCGGCCTGCGGTGCTTCGAACACCTTGGCCCAGAACACATGGGATATGTGCCACCTGCTGTTCTCTCTCTAGGACACCTGCTGTATCCTTTACATCTAGTATCCTGTAGAAACCCACCTAGTTCGGTTTTCCAGATCTCCAACAAAGGACCTTTCCCCCACTATCCCAAAAGGGCCTTTACAGCCTCCAATCACATCACCTGTAGGGATTTCTTCTGGGTGGGATGAATATTATGAAACGCACTGTGAAAATAGTTCACACTATTTGTAGAGATGAGGAACCAAATTCTCTGCTGGTGTAAACAGAGTTTTACCCATTTATGGCACCAGAGAATTTGGTGTTTGGAATGTATGGTCAACCCTGCCAGCCTCCTGCATGCCAACTCCACTATTCACCATGGAAACTTGATTTGAGAATATCTCTATTTAGAACTAAAGACACGACCCTCCAGAGCCATCTGGTTTTTCATTGGAAAGTTCACGTCTGGATGACCCAGTTAAACACATACAACTCCAGTTTCTTACAGAAGACAACCAATACCATTCAAACCAGGACAGAATTACAAATAAAATATAACATTCTGTTACGTGTGTACTGTTTCACTCAAATTCTCTGGCTGCTTTGTTTGATTAAGCATGTTCAATTAAAAATAAAACCAACATTGGTCCATTATTTGCAGCACATTTTCCACCTCTCCAAAACTGAGAGAGGTGGAAAACAAGGTTTGGGCAATAATTACAGTTTCCTTTATTAGTGATCAACTGAAATTATAATCATGATTAGATTAGATTAGATTCAAGCTTTGATTTGAGAACTGCTTCTTCCTCCCCCGTGGAAGTAATTTTGAAAGGGAAATGGGCAGCTGTTCTCAAGTTTAAACCAGTGAACAAGTATTAAGGGCAGAAAGCAGTGCACTCTATCCATATAAACATTCCCATGGACTTCAACAGGACAGCTCATTAATAAGAGCAGCAGGATTTGGCCCCAAATATCTATAGAGATGATCTAGCAGAAGTTGTGTCTCCAGAATCCTCTACCAAGCTTTAGATCATCTGAGCACCAGAAGCAGTTTAATAATTACTGATGCAGCAGAAAGGCCCAGTTATGGAACAGAAAATTATAAGATACCATATTTTTTGTTTCACTCAAAACAACAAGGGCCTGTTTCCTTGTATATGGTTCCAAACTGTGACTCTCCTTTGGGAAAGGCAGGGAGGGAGACTCACTATTGTGTATTGGCATAGCAACTGGTGAGCAAACACATCATCTTTCCACCTGGGCAGGAGTACATGTAGCCATACGATTGTGTTAGAAATTGGAATAGTAGAGGTGCCTGCCGAGGGACAAGTTCATGCTGGAACATTAGGATGGTTGTCCATCCCGAGCTTCCACATCTCAGGTCACGTGTGAGAGGGACAGCCTGGCCTTAGCTCACATAAGAAAATACTCCCCCCCCACACACACAGCTGCTAGAGCCTTATTAATTAAGCCTTATTAAGGAGGCCTTTGCTTTAAGTGAATTAGTATCAGTCTGGCCTGAAGAAGGGGGTTGAGACAGTGAGAAGAGATATGGTTATAATGAACTGTCTCCATCACATTTATTTTTGGTTCCCTACAGAATCAGCTGAAAAACATTTGGACAGGGCAGGCAGATTTCTGAGGAGTAAACAAGGAAGGGAAGAGAAGGGAATCAGAGGCTCTCAATGCTTCTATATTCAGTGTGGCAGCCATGGAGAATATTGAGGAAAGCATCAAGGGGTGAATCTCCTATTAAAATAAAGTCACACAAAAAAGCACAGCACTCCCAAGACACAGGCTGAACTCCACCACTGTCAACACGCCACTTCTCCTCTGGCCCCGCCCCCGTCGTTCAGTGCTTCTTTCAGGCTTGATTCCAGGGCTGCCCAGGAAAGTAAGGGGAATTAAGTCCCCCACACCTACTCCTTTGCCCGGCCACGAAGGGCTCGCCTGGCCTGGGAGAGGCATGGAAAAGAGGGGAGCAGGAGGAAGGATGGAGGAAGATGAAAGCAGGCTCTGCAGGGCCACCACTGCTCCCTGCGAGCATGTGGGCAGCGAGGAACAGTGTGGGAACAGACTAGGCGGGGCCATAGTTCTTTTCCTTCCCTATGTGCTACCTGCAAAGCTGTCCAGGCATGAGATAGGGAGCATACCATGTCTGGCAACAGGCCAAAGCAGTATACGCCCTCCCAGTCTTTTTCAACACGGGCAGCCAGGGGAAATGGTAACTCAAGAGCTGCACCTCCAGGTGACAGTTCCTTTTGGGAGCCATACCAGGAGTGGCTCCTCAACATGTCACCTGGTACTTAGACTAGGAGTACATTCTCAGTGGAGCCACTACCTAGTAAGTTCTTCAGGGCTGGGATCTTGTTTGTACAGTACCTACTGCACAGTGGGCGTAATCAATACATATTAACAAGAAGAATGGCACCCTGAAGGGAGAGGTTCTGTTACAGAGAACTACAGTGAACACCCTGGGAGGAGAGTGTGCGTAAAAATATAGGTCCCTGCTCTTAACATTAGTAACACTGAAATACAGTCTAAGGACATTTAATTCTATTACAGTGCAACAGCCGTAACAGACACTAACAGGCAATGACAGAATAACTGGGACTCTTCTCTCCCCCTCCTTGTGGTTAATATTTTGTAAAACGATTATTTTGTCCCCTCCCCATCCCCCTCAGACGCCCCGGGGATACACTTAAGAAATCTTTAACAAAGGCGATATCCCTGGTTTTGCAGCAGCATTGCACAGGACAAACATGCTGAAGTGCCAGGACACGAGCTGATGATGTCACTAGTAGGGCTGGTTTAAAACAGAAAAGAGAGTTTTCCTCTTAATGAAATGTTTCTCCCAAAGTGTCTGCTTTCTGCAGAAATGTTTGACTTTTCATCAAAAAAGGGCACTCACAAAAACTGAAGTGATTTTGGTTCTCAGCTGAGAACTGACTGTTTCAATATGTCCAAAGCAAAGCTTTCCATGTTGACGGAAATGAAGCCTTTCAAGATTCCTGAATCAAATTATTTAACTTTCACTTGGTTTCACATTAAACCACATCCTCCTGAGCCACCATGGTTCCCACAACAGGTCAACAAGAGGGGAGACCACTCACCGGGGAGAGACTTACCAGCCAAGGAGCCTGGCCGCTAGCGGAGAATGGAGGAACGAAGCAACTAAACTCCAACTCCTGTGAGGCACCATGGCAGCACACACAGACACAGTTTGGCATCCCAGAATGAAATGTTTTGATTTGATTCAGCAAACCAAAATATCTTTTTTCTGTTTTCCGAGGGGAAACTTTCAGGTTTTCGACCAAAACCTCAGATTTTTCTGTGGAAAACGACCCCATTTTTTGACCCAGTAGGGTCTTCAGCTGTAGTCACGATGCTTTCCCATACTCACATCACATTACACTCCAGTGAGACAGAAGAGGGATTCCAGATTTCCCTAGGAAGCCAATTTATTCATGAAGACAAAGCAGCAGTTTGAATTCCTCCCAGTGTACTTACTTTTATTAAAATCAGGGAATTGGTTCAGTACAAGTAAGAAGTGATTCGAATTTTCACCTCCACACCACTTCCATATTTGTGTCTTTTGTACATACCTTCCATTTTATTTCCCTGGCTCCAATAGAGACCAAAAGCTGTAATCCCAAATTACTGCGAGAAAGGCCAGTCTCCTGAGAATGAGAGCCCTGTTTTACAGGCCAAACAGTTGCTTATGCAGATGGAACCAAACTTCTGAATCCACTGAGGCTCACCCCGGGCTAGATTTAACCAGAAACGAGCCAAGCCAGAAAGTGTGAGCACTTCAACACAGGAAGGGAGCATGTTGAGTGGCCCCCTCCCTTCCCGTTAGCACAGGTGTTTTTCTCTGCACTATTATTATTTGTGTTATAGTAGAGTCCTCAGTTGAGATCAGAGACTCCCTGTGGTAGCACTGTACAAACAGAGAATGACAGGCAGTCTCATGGAGCTTACAATCTATAAGATAAGGCAGACACAGGCAAGGGGAAATGGAAGTAGAGAGAGGTGAAGTGACAGTCTGAGGTCACACAGTAGGTCAGCAGCAGAGCTGCGATTAGAACCCGGATTGCCTGATTCCCAGTCCCCATTGTTGGCGATGCAGGAGGGATGAAGACCTTAGGCAAATGCACTTTCTGACAACATACTCCCTCTGGTACAAACAAGGCCACATCCCTTTGGTTGGCTATGCCTGCTCTTACACAGCTATGTTGAGGAGTCCCCACGCTGGCACCAGCGGACACACTGATGCCTTGCAGGGTTCTCTCTGCTAAGGGCAGCCCTACCAGACAGAGTCCTCTTAAGGAGTCAAAACTCCCAGCCAGCTCCTCTCTAACCGCAGTCCTCTGAAGCCAGTCCTGCACATCTGCTACCTGAAGCAGAGACAACATAGTTAACGCTAGGGCAATCTCACACACAGCTCAGAGAAGCAATGTATTAATGTGTTATTTATTTGGTCAGGAGTTCTGACATGCTTTAAAGACAGAGCTATGCTTGGAAGATGTTAGAATTCTGGATGGAAGTTTTGATTACACCCCGGCACTGCACGAAGAACAGAAACTTTGGATTTAAAGCCATCTTACCAGTACCCAGAAGAGAGGGATGGGCTCCCCTTGCCCTGGCTTCCTCCCCCTCATAAACACTGCCTTCTGGTTTTTTGTAAAGCCTCACACCTGTTAACTTTGCCTGGAATGTGCTAGTCCTTTCCCTCTGCCTTTCAACAAGCAGTGAAATTACAGCCCTTCATCTGCGCTCACCCTCCTCCTAGGCTTGTAACACTACACCAGTCAAACTGAGCAGCCACAAATCTTTACAGAGGACTAAGCAAAGTGTGTGGGGGGGAGAAGGGGGCTGGAGAAGGGGACACCCAGGGAGCCATGCCATGTCGTGAGAAACAGAACATTAGGAGGCTGTGAGAACTAGGGCAGCTATCACTCAGCCCCACCTATGCCACCGTGCCAAGGAAGAGAAGTATCACTCTTGCAAGATCAGAGTGTTCTGCTTTCTTAGTACACTGTGACATCACTGTTCTTTCATGTCCTTATTTTAAAATACCATCAAGGTAACTCTAGGCAGGGATGAGAAAGAAGGATGGGAAAATAATGATCTTATATTTATATTACACAGAAAAAATTATATTAAAAGAATATTATTAAGGTTGTATGCAGTATTGGTCCCAGATATTAGAGAGACAAGGTGGGTGAGCCAATATCTTTTATTGGACAAACTTCTGTTGGTGAGAGAGAGGAATTTGTGAGCCACACAGAGCTCTTCTTCAGGTCTGCGAAAGGTGGAATGGATTGTTTAGCATAAGTCGCTAGCACATATTGTTAACTCCATTCCTGGCAGAGTGGCCCCTCTTTTTGTCCTGTGACTGCAGAGGTGTTCATGGGTGACTATGGAACGGGTGCAGTTTCTCACTATTTGAAATTATTTGAAAAGATAGCAGTTGTGATGCCATTTGCTGCAGCCAGTGTTTATTTTCATTTACAGGAATATCTATAGGGCTCCTTGCCACAGTATTGAATGGATACTTGCTGCTTGTGATACATAAAAGAAAATGATTGGAATCACAGTGCTGACTGTATCTCCAGCCTGTGGGTCACAGTGGTCCCCCCACACATGCACCCCTTGCACTGACTTTTTGCTCCTCTATGTTTGCTAGAGCAGGGACAGGCATAGAAAACACTGCTGTGAAATGAAGAAGTAATGTAGAGATATGGCAGGTGAAAAACAAAAAGTTCTAGCACCATCTGAGGAAACTGTTTGCAGTAAAGTTTTTGCCCACTTCTTTAATTGTTAAATTTCAGCTTCCATTCTTACATTTTACCATTGCCAGGATACAGAAGCAGTGCTCAGTGCTGGCTTCATGGCTGATGCGTCCATCAGTGGGATTTCAGACTCAGCCCTGGTCTACACTACACAGTTAGGTCGACATAAGCTGGCTTACGTTGACCTAGCTATGTCTGTGTACACACTACAGCCTTGCTCCCGCCAACGTAAGTGCACTACTGCACCGACATAATGACTCCACCTCCACAAGAGGCATAGGGCTTATGTCGGTGTAGTTAGGGCGATGCAGCGTCCATGTAGACACCGTGTTACTTACATTGGCTGTCATTCTTGTCAATTTCATGGCTCCAGCCTGGGCTCCCCACTGGGGTCCCAGCTCCCAGCCAGGCTGCTGCCTAGGCACCCCACACCCAGCTTGGAGAAGGGCTGCTCCTGGGGTCCCAGCTTCCCATTAGGAGCCCGGTTGCACCTAGGCTCCCAGCTTCCCACTGGGAGCCTGGGCAGCTGCCCCACTCCCATCAGGCAGCAGGGAGGTGAGGGCGAGGGGAAAAGGCTCCCAGCAAGACGCAGGCAACAGATGCGGGGGTGGGAAGCCAGCAGGGAGCCTGTGCGGCAGCCAGTCTCCCAGCGGGGAGCTGCGAGCGGAGCTGAGAGCCCGGGCTCTCAGCTCCCCACACTACCCCTCTTAGCTCAGTGGAAGCGCTCCTGGTGAGGATGTGCACTGGCCCAAGGAGGGTAACGTGGACATGCACCACGATAGTAATTACTGCAGTAACCGTAAGTCGACCTAATATTGGTCGACTTAAGTTTTTAGTGTAGACATACCCTAACAGAGGCACAAAGTTTGCATAGGGTTCATTTGCACTATCCCAAACATGGTATTGGGGAACTAAGATCCCCTTTCAAAAGAATCTGCCGTGAACATCTGCACACTCACCCAAATACCCATGAAAGGGGAACTGGAAATTGAAAAGCATAAATGTGTTTGGGATGAGTTTTGAAAGAAACTGACTATGAAATGTTGACATTAAGTAACACTTTAACCCAAAGATGAGAGAGAAGCAGAGATGTTCTATGCTCTGAAAGGACAGACCACTTTGTGGGAGAGGCATGAAAGGTTTTAAGATTACGGTGAACAAAGAGAAGACTCAGACCGGGGAGACAGGAAAGATGCAAATATGCTTTTGGGTCCCATTCCCCCGCACAGGAAGGCCGTATGTTATGGAGTACAGACAATATGTTATAGGGTACAGATGACAGAAGCCTCTTCTTTGCTTGAAAGAGTTTGAATGAAGGGGAGAAGGAGCCAAGGAAGAAAAAATGAATGGTGGGTCTCTAAAAGCTAACAGTGCATGTGCTGTGCCAGCATGCCTTTCAAGAACTGAAGCATTGGTATCTAAGTATTATTTCCTCTTCACTGCATCGCAGAGAGCCAGTGGCATCTTAGCAGATTCCAGCATTACCTTAGTGATGTCCAATGGAGCAGCTGCACTCCAGAGAGCATCTCGCCTGCACGTCCCCAAGCTGTCAGTTTGCAGCACATCATTCCAGCCATCCGAAAGAGAGGCCAACAGAACAGGGAAGGCTCAGTGTGACCTGCCCAATAACATTCTCCACTGACTGGAAACCCCCAGTCAAATCTCATTCCATCCCATCCTAGCCTCCTGCAATCAAAACTGACAAGGAAAGCTAACTACAGAACCCATTCTAAGCCTCACCTGAACTCCCACAGGTCACCTGCACGCTTTAAACATTTTGATGGGCTTCCTGCAAAGTGTGCATGGCTCTGAATGACTTACAAATGCCAATTTACCAGGCATCCCTTATTCCATTTGTCTTAACTAAGAATTCGGTGTCAGAAGCCAAACACTATGTTTAGTATTTCAAAAAATGTTTCAGGAAGCGTGCAATAGAACTGGCTGGGATCAGGTACCAAAATGTGCCGAACAGGTACTTGAGCACAATTTGTAGGGTATCATCTCCGCAAATAAATTGCTATGGAGACTATTAATCCTTAATCATCTATTGAGGCATTTCCAGAACTAACTGAAGAATTACTGAATTGTCTCTATTCATTACCTTCACCTACAAATCTAACAGATGGGAGAGAAAAGTCTATCAGCAAAATTCTGCTCTCAAGTTTGCATAACAAATCTCAGCTCCAGTATCCTGCTTTCCTTGCATGTGCATGTCAACGGAAGAAATGCACACACAGAGAGCAGAATATCAAATTCAAGATATCTTGTATGAATCCAAGAGCAGCATTTCACCTCTAATGCACGGTGTAGCAGTGGACTGTCTCCTCATCCCCATAGACTCTGGGAGGCATTGCACCTGCTTGAGACTAAATATTTTCTAATACTCCTTCTGGAGGAGTATGGACCCACACTGCCCCAAGACGGAAAGGGAGTTAAAAGTCACAAGTGTGCTCTACATACACACACATTTAATCTGTATGCAAATAGATCATTGTGATAATTGATCCACCCTACAGAGTAGAACCTCATCAGTTACTGAGTGACCCAGTGCAGACTCTGAAATTAGTTCATGAGAAACTAAGGCACTGACCCAAAGCCAACTGAAATCAATGGGAGTCTTTCCATTGACTTCAGTGGACACTGGACTGGGCCCCAAGTGAATGAGTACAACAAATAAACCACCCATAACAACCACCATCACCAAGATGTACTTTACTCATTTCCATCTGTAGTTAAGCTGTAATTATTTATGGTAATATTGCAGAGTGCACTACGTAAATTACTGTAGCACACTGAAAGATGAGAATTTCTTCCCACATCTTGTTATTAAATCTTTGTGGAGAGGTGGACAGAAGCTATGGAACTTGCTGCCATTAAATCATAATGGAGATTCTTGCCCTGTGTGCACTTTTAAATTATATCAAGGGAGCCTTGATATGTTTAAAGGAGCATATGGTTACGCATCTATGCATCCTTTTTAGTGTGCATAAATCCTAAGAAATGAAATTAAGTAATAAAAGTATGTGGTTTAGCAAAGTGCAATTTACTGAGATTTGACTATACCTCCCTTCCCCACTCCCCCAACATACAGCAGGTCACTTATCTTGGAGTGATTTAAAGAATTAAGATACTTAAGAATGGTTATAACTGGATTGATTGGGATTGGGCCAAAAGAAATCTGATGAGGTTCAACAAAGACAAGTGCAGAGTCCTGCACTTAGGACGGAAGAATCCCATGCACTGCTACAGACTAGGGACCGAATGGCTAGGCAGCAGTTCTGCAGAAAAGGACCTCGGGGTTACAGTAGACGAGAAGCTGGATATGAGTCAACAGTGTGCCCTTGTTGCCAAGAAGGCCAATGGCATTTTGGGCTGTATATGTAGGGGCATTGCCAGCAGATCGAGGGACATGATCGTTCCCCTCTATTTGACATTGGTGAGGCCTCATCTGGAGTACTGTGTCCAGTTTTGGGCCCCACACTACAGGAAGGATGTGGAAAAATTGGAAAAAGTCCAGCCGTGGGCAACAAAAATGATTAGGGGACTGGAACACATGACTTATGAGGAGAGGCTGAGGGAACTGGGATTGTTTAGTCTGCGGAAGAGAAGAATGAGGGGGGATTTGATAGCTGCTTTCAACTACCTGAAAGGGGGTTCCAAAGAGGATGGATCTAGACTGTTCTCAGTGGTACCAGATGACAGAACAAGGAGTAATGGTGTCAAGTTGCAGTGGGGGAGGTTTAGGTTGGATATTAGGAAAAACTTTCACTAGGAGGGTGATGAAGCACTGGAATGCGTTACCTAGGGAGGTGGTGGAATCTCCTTCCTTTGAGGTTTTTAAGGTCAGGCTTGACAAAGCCCTGGCTGGGATGATTTAGTTGGGGACTGGTCCTGCTTTGAGCAGGGGGTTGGACTAGATGACCTCCTGAGGTCCCTTCCAACCCTGATAGTCTATGATTCTGTGATTGAACACACAAGACATGGCCCAATCCTGCATGCTTCCCTCCCATTGACTTACATAGAAAGATCCTACTGTTTTAGGCATCTGCAGAGAGCCCAACACCCTAATATCTAAATGCTGCTATTTAAGTGATATAATAAAAGGGAATAAAAAAAGGGGGAAATAAATTAATTTACAAAAAAGAATCTACTAAAGTCTATTCAGCAACATACTTAAATATGTGCCCAATTTAAAGCACACAAGTAATCCTAGTCTTCAGGCATGATCTTAAATACCTTGCTAAATCAAGGCCTAAATTAACTTCTCAATTAACACACACCCTGCAAGAAAATTAAAATAATGCCCTCTCCTGCAACATACAAAAGTTTCCATCTCATATCTGAGCAAAGGAAAGAGGTGGGAAGGGAAAGTGTAACAAGAAGTGACAAAGTTTGCCTTTCCTTTCTCAAATGTCAGTGCCCATTGATCACTAAATCACTTCAACAGCTTATTAAGTAAATGTCACGGAGAGTTACTGGCAGTCTCCTATTAATTTAAAATATACTTATAAAGTTTACTTGAGGAATGTAATTTCTTTTTCAATGAATAATGCTCTCTATATTCAATTGGGAGCATTTTGGACCTAACCAGCCAGGGTGTCAGGCTGTTGATACTACAAAATGCACATTTAATATGAACTCCTAGTTATAGACGTGTAATATATTGTAAAGGTTGCTGTATAGCTTAATTGTGATAGTTCTTTATCATTTCAAAGCATTCCACCCCATTTGGATTTTCACATTTTTCTAATATATTTTGTTCCCAGGATTTTGTGTCAACTTTAGTAAAGCAGCAGCCATCAATCATTCTTTAGGAGTTAATGCTAAATAATAAGCACTTTAAATCTTCAAAGCACTGCATAAACATTAACTAGTTTTCACAACATTTCTATGAGGTAAGCAAATAAGTGTTGTTTCAGTAGGCAATGACTTACTTTTGAGAATAGCTTTTAAAATCCATGTTAAACATATTTTAACGTACCCATGCTGACAGGTAAAAAACATTTTCAAAGTCTATGAAACCATTTGTTTTTCAAAAAATGGATTTCTAGCCTGGCCATTTTATAATTTGTGAGATTGAGGCTACAGAGGGAGTTCCAGCATTGGGATTACAACAACTCAGTCATTCCAGGCTTGCACTTCACCCACTAGACAATTCGGTCTCCCACAGAACCAAGAGAAGGACAGGGATTCTCCACTGCTCTTATTTGCATCCGACTTTGATTGCACCTTCCAGAGATCAAGCCCAGTCATGGCATAGGTGAACCAATTCAAACAGAACCACTGCATTCGGTTTCAGAGCCAGGACTTGACTGACATTTTCTCAGTCAGAGACCCTCTGTCTTTTCATCAGGTGTGCAGACAGTGTTGTGCAGTGGGGCCCTGATCCCTTATGGGAGCCCCTGGGCTCTACTGCAACACAGACAAGCAAGCTGCAGGATACTAAAACACATCAGTGGCCCTGTTCCCTTTGTCTAGGGACAGCTAGAAACTTGACTTCCAGACCTGAGAAGGTGTGGGGGGATATGCCAACTCCCTTCCAGTTCAGAAACAAACAGCAACGTTCATCAAAATGCATGAAACGCACACAGAGGCACAACCCAAGACATCTGATTCCAGCCTATAGTGGAAGGAGGGGACTGATATACTGCATTTTTGGACACTTCTCACTGTCCATCAGGAAACAAGGGAAGAATGGGGATTAAAAATCAAAACAGCACATGTTTTATTCAACACCTCCCAGAAAGACCTAGCAAGATCTTTACTCCCAATTCACCTCGTAGAAATAAAAGGTTTCCCTTCTTTCCTTCTTAGGATACAACCGTTCACATTTAGCATGCTACTGCCCAGTCAGCAGAAAAGTGGCAAATAAGCAAATAAACTAGAATAAGGTGAGATTTGCAGCTGCACAGCTGCAGTACTCCTGTGCTGCCTCCTCCCTCCCCCTTCCCGTATCTCCTTTCACCCAAGCATCATTTCAAACAGCAAATAAACCAGTGCTTTGAATTCTTCTTGTGATGTCGTAACAAGCTGGCAACTGGCGTGACATGTTGTAGGGAGGTGCACACGAATACCGAAATCAGAAACAATGAGATTTCTCTTTCATATGCAGCATGAAATGAGAGGCAAAACAGCAGTACTGCGGAACACAGGGTAGTGGGAGGAGGGAGAGGACGTTTTAACCCAGTTTGCTTACGACACATATTTAAAAAGAAAATGCCTCACAGGCAAAACACTGGGAAATGTAGACTTGGAGGACTGGGTCTGTCACAGAGCTCCGTGTCTTGAGCCAGGCCAGCTATCTCTGTATCTCAAGTACAAGTGCCCTGTGACCAGGCACCGCTGTGTGCTGTGGCCAAACGAGCTGATGCTACAAATAAGAATGCAGGGGAGCAGGGAGGAAACAAAAGGAAAGGGGATAAAAAGGCTCCAGTAAATCAATTAGCAAAAAGTCTGCTTCAGTTTGTAGACAGCATCAGTAATTGCTGTGTGCATTGTTGATGATGAATGGGGCTGGTTACCACTGCGTGTCGTCATTCTTATCGTGGCTGGGAACCAGCGGACTGCTGATCTATGCTGAAAGTCTTTCGTTATTGCTAAATAATCAGGGCAAGGCATCAGCTTTGAGCTCATGCTAACTTGTCCCATCTTCCTTTCTCCCCCCAACCCATGCTTCATTTTCAGGCAGACTTGACACCGCATCCCTCTTACACTGTGAGAATCCTATGTTTCTTCCAACTGGCGATTTTGGGGTTGTTGCGGTTTTCAAATAGATGACACAAAAAGCTTTTTTTTAAAACAAACTTAAACACACTGAAGGCTCCAAGATGTTGCACAGGGCTCCTAATTGCCAGCACACCAGCTGGGTGCTAGATCCCTTAGTGTTTTACACTTCGATGCAGTGGCTCTGCAATCAATTCCCAATCTTGAAGACTCATTCTTTGAGCTGTGGGAGCACAAGCGAGGCAATGGGCCTGATTCTTCTCTCCTTCACATCAAGGGAAAATCCAATGGCAGAGCCCAAACCAATGTAAAACCAGCACAAGTGAGAGGAGAAACAGGTCTAATATGCTTGTCACTAAGGTGGCTTGGGGAAGGGACAGAAGAAGCACCTATTGTAACAGGTTAAGTTAGATTTGCCACGTCTCACTCCTCTGAAGAAAGCCTCCCCCATAGCCCATTAAATTTAAAGGTCTGAGGAAGGATTTTGTTGCGTATTACAATGAGGCATTTATAATCTGTCATGGTGGATAATCATGAGTTTGCCTGAGGGAGGGGAAGTTAATGAGAGGCGATTAGCAAGGTAGCACCAGGAATGCAGTAGACCGCCCCATAGAAAAATGAAGTTATAATTTATTTAGGGCCTGATCCTGGGTGGTTCTGAGCACAGTCCTGATCCCACTGAATTCTGGATAAGGCCCTTGCATGTGAAAGCTACATTTCATTCATTTCCTTTCAGGCCCATGAGTCATTTACAGCCTGCCCAGAAATAAAGGCCATAAAATAGTTATTATAAATTAAGTAAAAGTTGAACCAACCCAACTCTGTTACTCATCAGCCTGAGCCTGCTCCTTTTGGGTCTCTATCCAAAAAAAGGAAAACTGATTTTAAGAACCTATATGCTACTGAATGCAATATAATGGCAGCCCATTAAATTATTTCCGTGGCAAGGAGGTGATGAACAAGATTGTAAACAAAAACTGAACAAATCATAATAGCTATCTAACCATTCTAAGGTACCATAAAGATTCTCTTTAAAGAGATTGCCTAGAAAGACCTTTATTATTTCTAAAGCACAAACAATGCTATACAGACAGGTGAGCTAAGTTCCTATCCTGAATCATTTGGGCCTGGTCTACGCTTAACAAGACAGGTTGACATAGTGATGTGGGTCAGGGGTATGAAAAAACCATATGCCTGACTGACACAGCCACGCCCATCTAACCCCCATTGTAGATGTAGCTATGTCTACACAGCTACCATTATTTGAGGAGATGGTATTCCTATAAGGATGGAAAAACCCCTTCCGCTGGTGTAAACTGTTTCTAAACTCTGTGATTACTTTGGCATAGCTACAGAGTGTAGACACATCCTTACTAGCTAGACATGATCAATCCCCTTGACACGGTGGAGTTGTACCTTCTCCAAAGGAAGCACCGTGATTGTCAATTAGAGAAAAACTGAATATTTGAGGCCACAAACAAGATCTAAGCAGGACTAGATTTGCCCCCTGCGTATCCCAAAAATGTGACAGGGCCGCTATGGAAAACCCATGTGAGCCACTAGCTCACCAATTTCTCTATGGTTTTATATGTGGAGCTGCTCAGGAATTTTTTAACACAACTTTTTTTTTTCTTTTTTGGTAAGAAAATGCCAATTGGTTGAAACGAATATTTTTTAGTGGGAAAGAGTCAGTTTCGAAGACACTTGCATTGGGAACCAGTTATTCAGGTCCAGGATGGAATGTGTGGTGAGAGAAACCCACCCCAGAGTATCTGCCAAGACCTTCCACATCCCGGGTGAGTGCCTTATCCTGCAAGCTATTAGCTATTTTGGGGGAGAAGGCAGCCTCTCTGAATCTCTCTGTTTTTTCACAAACATTTTCAAAAGGTCTCAGTTTCATCCCACTCCAAAAGGGGAAGATTTTTGAAATCTTGAAAATTTTCACGGGATGGAAAAGCGGTTATACTTATATGGACCCATAAACTCCACAATGTATTTATCCTTACAACATCCCTGTGAGATACGGAAGTGCTAGTATCCCCATTGTACAGATAGGGAACTGAGGCAGAGAGAGGCCAAGTAACTTGCCCAAGGTCACACAGGAAGTCTATAGCAGAGTAGGTACTTGAACCCATATATCCCAAGTCCTAGACTAGACCATCCTTCCTATTACTTATTTCCTACATAGACCATCAGTGAACTTTGTCTTGGTATCAATTAATATCAAGACATTGCCCCACAGAGGTCAGCAGAGTAGAGACACACACCTTGACAAGGGGAGCTTGGATAAAAAGAGAAAGCCAGTTAAAATAAATGTTTCTGTATCCCTATATCAGTCCTTCCTGATTGTAGGCATACAGGTAAAATAATTCATAGTCATTTTCTTTCTCTCTAATTAGTGTTTTATTATTTTTAATATATTTGTCTATTATTTTATTGCCATGTCCATACTTCCTGGCTTGGTTTTACAATCATCAGCAATGACATAGATTACATATTTTTAATTTGCATTAGAATTGCAACAGTCATTCTGCAATCTCGGCAATGCCTATTGTATTGTATAATTTTGACCTTCTGGTGTTGGGGGTTTTACAATAGGGAATTTAACACGGGGTGCTAAATTCCATTGCCAAAGACTATTACAGCTCTGGACAATCACATGCAGACAATTCCCACTGATTTTGTGTTTCTAGATTTTTGGGAAGATTTGCTTCACTGAAAGAAAATGTGCCTTTGGCTTTTGGTGGGACTTCTGCAGCAGCAGAGTTTGCTGGTTAAAATTTTTCCTGTATATCACTGTGTTTCAGGCAGCCAGATTTTCATCCCTCTTCCTCTAATGGTCAAATATGAAACAAGATGGATGACTGCAGATGACCTAGCAGATCTTTCTCATCCCTAATTTGTATGCTTCCTGGTGAGAAGTATATACTGGGAGGACAGGAAAAAGCTCTCCGAGAGGCACTCACCTCCTTGTCTGTTTACCTTTCAGGGCACATATGACTTTACACCGAGCTCTGTGCGTTTTTAAAAAATATTAATTTTGTGTGTCCTTGAAAAGGTGACAGACTTGGAGTCAAAAATTCCTTCTCTGCAGCCACAGAATGGATATAACGTAAGTGGCAGCAGTGCACGCAATTCATCCATGGGCCTCAATTGCCCCACCAATATGATTCAGTCTTGTCCAAAGAGAACTCTTTCAAGTGGGCAGTTCCGTTTTCATGGGCATTTATTCACTGAGGTATCCCAGTGACTTGTGTTATGTGAGAAAAAAGTCTCTCTTTCTCTCTAATTTGAATATTTTATATGCCACCTTATTTACTGGAATATCATGATATGATTAGGCATTCTCACTCCAAAAACATCCGTAGTGCTATTTCATCTTTCACTGGTCTCTCTTCCCCTTCTTTGTCCATACAGCAAAACATCTCTCTGTTCTATAGGTTATCTGAGACTTCCTTTTGTTACATTTTATCTATTATCTACGCAGACCTTGTATAATGTGATTGTTGGGTTTTACAGGATCAAGAGAGAAGGGAATTAGTTGGAAGAAACAATTCTAACATAATGACCAAACCAGTGAAAGACCCATGAGTCCACCGACTCTTTTAATGTGCATTTCTTGCTTATTGTATGTATAATAGCATGGTTGTTGAAAATTTTTCTTTACACCTTTTCTAAGTTTGTTTATCCCTGGGGCTAGTATTTTGTATTAGAATTTTAGCTCTTCCATAAAATACTCAACCAGATATTATGTTAGCCAATCCTTGGGCTCCCTAGCTATATTCCCAGACACCTTTTCAAAGCTGCTACAATTCCTATATTGCTGTTAATGTAATTGGAGGTGGTGAAGATCTGGGGAGGAGGAACAAGTTACATGCATTGGCTTTCATAATTGAAAAGGTGGCAGATAGTTAAGCTTTTCCCAAATGGGTAATTTCTTAATTATCTATATGGATTTTCTGTCTGGACTTGTTACAGCTACCATTGCATCTCATTAGGATCTGTTCAGTTTCAGACAATCTCACAGTTGTGTTTTTTGGATGCTTTTGGAAATTACTGTAATTTATTTATGGTTTGTGTTAGGAAGGCTTGAACTCCAAAGCCATGCTGACAACTGTTTACAAAGTATTACATGTTACTGAGTAAAATTTTATTACTCTCACATTTATTGGGATTCTATGAAATTCTAAGAATTTCCTTTAGTAAGCCAACATATAGTTATTACTGGGTAGCTATCCCCAAAATAGAGCTAACTCATGGATGGTCCAGGAGATTGGAAATGGAATATAGCATATTTCACCAATAAGTTACCAGTTCAAATCTCAACCAGTAGCAGCTGAAAGGCATTACCTGATGGCTAATCAGTACCCGGTGTGTGGTGAGTTGGTGGTCTCACTTGACCCTCTAGCAGATTGGTATCCACATCACAAAGAGAGCCACCATAACTAGTATCTCGTTAGCTTTCGCATCAGAGAGGTCAAAATCTAAACATATGCAGATAGTGAACTAACTTTCCCACTCTTGGAGATAGTCCTAATACTGAACAAGGTTGAGAAGGAGTCTGGGGGTAACTTTCACTTCCAATGCCTATACTGGACCTTGTCTATAAATTGAGGAATTCACCATTGTTGACCTTAACTCATTTTTTTAATGGCACCCTTGTGGAAATGATCCAAGTAGGAACTGTTCATGGTATTGGGCGTCTCTCAATCCATTCCCACAGCCCTGGAAATAGCTTGTTGTCAGACTGAGAAGCATCAAGTCTTAGTGGGACAATTTTTCTTCAACCTTTGTAAGCATAACTCACTGCCATTAGTGGAAATTGCATTTGCATACCTGAGGGGAGAATTTGCCTCCCCATTCTCTTCAGTCTGGGTAGCAATGCTGATGTATCTAAATAATGCAGCAGGGACTCTTGAATTATGGGGCAAGAGCTCCAGAGTTATGCAACACTGACCTCCAAACTCTCTAGGAAAGAGTTGGGCTTTTGGAACAAAGGAATTGCTGCACTGGGTCAAACCCCAGGTCCATCTAGTTCATTATCCTGTCTCAGACAGTGGTCAGCACCAGATGTTTCAGAGTAGAGCTGGTCAGGAATTTCCAACTGAAATAGGGTGCTTTGGTTTTTTGTTTCTTTTTATTGAAACTGCATTTTCTATAAAACTAAAATTTTCCAGGAGAATTTGTTTTTGCTGAAAATTTGATTTTCCCCTGGAAAAGTCTAAACAAAATGTTTTATTTTGGGTTGGGTGGAATTAAACTGAGCTGCTGTGGTACCTCATGGGAGTTGTAGTTCAGTTACCTCATGCCCTCATTCTCCTCTGCGGGTTGAGTTCCCTGGCTAGACTACATCTCCCATGATGCAATGTGGTCTCCCCAGTGGCCAAACCTCTGCAGTGCATCTTGGGAGATGTAGTCCAGCAAGGGAGCTCACCCTGCAGAGGAAACCAGAGGCATGAGTAGGGTTGCCAGGTGTCCGGGTTCCAGTCAAAAAGGGACCCTGGTGGCTCCGGTCAGCTCTGGGCCACTAAAAGTCCGATCGGTGATGCAGCAGGGATAAGGCAGGCTTCCTGCCTGCCCTGGCTCCGCATGGTTCCTGGAAGCAGCGACATATTCCTGTGGCTCCTAGGTGTAGGGGCAGCCAGGTGGGACTTTGTATGCTTTCCCAGCCTGGAGCTGCGGGTGGCAGCACCTGTGGGCAGTGCACAGAGACCACTGGCCCCTCTGCCTAGGAGCCGGACATGCTGGCCACTTCCGGGAGTCGCCTGAGGTAAGCGCTGCCCAGCCGGAGCCCGCAACCCAAACCCCTCCCACACCCTGCCCCAGGTCAGAACCCCCTCCTGCACCCAAACTCCCTCCCGGAGCCTGCACCCCACACCCCCTTCTGCACCCCAACCCCCCCCATCTCTGTCCCCATCCCAGAGCCCACACCCCCAGCTGAAGCCCGCACCCAAACCCTCTGCCCCAGCCCTGAGCCCCCTCTTGCACTCCAAACCCCTTGACCCCAGCCCGGAGCCCCCTCCTGAACCCCAAACCCCTCATCCCCGGCCCCACCCCAGAGTCCACAACCCCAGCCAGAGCCTTCACCCCCTCCTACATCCCAACCCCCTGCCCCATCCCAGTGAAAGTGAGTGAAGGTGAGAGAGAACGAGTGATGGCAGGAGGGTGAATGGAGTGAGTGGGGGTGGGGCCTCGGAGAAGGGGCGGGGCCTTGGGGAAGGGGCCAGGGTGTTCAGTTTTGTGCGATTAGACAGTTGGCAACCCTAGGCATGAGGCACCCAAATTACAATTCCCATGAGGCACCACAGCAGCGCAGGCAGACAAAAACAGCTTTGTTTCAAACTGACCAGAAACAAAGAGCTTCAAAATTTCTGAATCAAGATTTTGTGACTTAGCTAGCAAGACTCATGAAAATTCAAAAATTTACTTGTCCCCAGCACCAACAATTACGAAGAGCTGCATCCTCCCCTTTCCTCAGAGGTGGCCACTAGCCTTGTGCAATCTTTGTATTCAAGTGAGCTAAAAGACTGAAATTGTAGCCTGTCACTTCATGGGTGGCACACAAAAAGAGTGTCCTCAAGCCCTCACTGCCCTTTGCACACAGTCTGACCCACGGTGAGGTACCCCACGTATTATCACTTATTTTTACAGATAGGAAAACTGAGGCATTACAAGTTTAAAAAGATGCCAACTTAAACTCACATTTCCTTCTGAAAATGTTGTACTTAGTACAGTTACACATAACCTCTAATATACTATAACAGAGAGGGATTAGAGAATTTATTATTTGTCTCGCTGTTTGTTTTCATTATACATTTGATAACATTGTGACTAATATGGTTCACTGCTTTACTTTTAGCACATGCTCCTCCCCAGGCAATGCAAGAGGATGTTTACCAGAAACAGCACTAGCAAATGTGAAACTGCACAGCCCTCAGGAAGGTGTGCATACGAGAATAAGAGAAGGAGTTCTCTGGCACCTGGCCACCATTTTGGAAGTTTACATACCAAGCTCTGTTTAAACCATGTAATAAAGTTCCTGGTTGTTTATGGAAGTTGCCAAGTTAGAGTCAAGGAAGTCTCGGTGAGCAAAAAAACCCACCCTGTCTCGAAGGAACTAATTCAGCCAAAATTTGGCCCAGTACCTGCACTCTAGAAATTAGTGTGAAGCCACATAAGCTCTGAAATTTATGTTTGCTAGGCTTGCGATGTAATTCATGGTACAAAAGGAAAATAGCAGGCCTGAATCACTACTGCATTATTCCTATGTATGCCACTGTAACTCCTTTGAAGTCAATAGAGTCACACTGATGTAGAACCGGAGTAATACCGGGTTAAATCAGGCTCAGCCTTTTTAATAAATCTGTCCCTCCTTTAGAGTGCTGTCTTAGTGAATGTAATCTCCTAAAGGGGCTAATTTCTCACATCACCAGAGGCTGTGGAGTGTCTGTATGTGTGGGAGTGTTTCTACAACAGGTGGATGTGTGATTTTACTGTATGTAAACACTCCATAATGAAAGATTGGATGGCAGTATAGTAGTTTGCTCTTGGGCAACAACAATCCTTTGTGATCATCATACCCTGCCTGTGTTGGAACTCCTCAGCATAACATGCCCTGGAAGCCATTTCATTCATTTTGAATGATTAAGCCAAGTTTTCCTTTTTTTACTTCTGTTTATCCTGTCAAGAGTCTGTTTCAAACCAAGCTCCTTTCAACCTCTCTCTACCAAATCCCCGCTTACCACAAAGCACTAACTTTCTAATTATAAATCAGCTACTAACTAGACTGCATTACTAGTCCAGTTCACCCACCCAGCTTGCAAACCTGCTTTGTATCACTTTAAGGTAATCTGTCTTGAGCACAGAAGTCCCTAATTCCCTATTATCTAGACATTCCTTAAACACCTGACAGCATGGGATTTTCCAGACTACCCTCATCTGTTTCCCAACTGCTGCCATATGGTGTATAACTCAACTCTCCATTGTTATCTTGTGGTAAAGGAGGTGAGCCTGACGCCAGCCAGATCAGGAGAGCAAGCCCTGTTTTGTTTAAAACTAAACATAAATATGCATACACACAGGTATGAGCAGGTACACAGAGATCTCTTTCTCTGCTTTCTACACCTCTGCATGCACACAATCTATATAAGTGGTATTCTTCCCCAGAAAAAGCTAGTCTAATTAATACCCAAACATTGACACCCTCTTCCTCTCTAGGGTATATCACCCAAACACAGTCCTGGAAAGCTAACAGTCTGAATGAAACCATTCTTGTTTCCCTCTGGACTCTGTTTTGGGGCAACTCGTTGAAGTGAAGTGTGGTGCCCAGGCAGATTACTCAAGACGAGCAACGGTCTATGCGGTAACTACCAATACTACTGCTTTGACGGAGTACAAACAGCAGGATGGAGAGGAGAACTGCTGCCTCTTCAGCAACACTTAAATGACATGCACAACTGGGAAGACAAGCTGCAAACGAGAGTTTTCGTAACTCATGCTAGTTTTCACTTTTTGACTTTTCTGACTACTATTTCGCTCTCTCTCCCTCTCTTTCTCTCTCTCACACACACACACACTTTTTTTTTTGGTTAGCTATCATGAATCATACTCTCCCCACATGCCTTAAAAATGTGTTGAAAATTTGCAGCCTGTGTGTTTCATCTCCTCCTCTGCAATCCACTCCCCATCACCTGAAAAATTCTATAATTAATACCTAACTGGACTCATGGAAGTGGCAGAGCACCCAATTCTGAAGTGGCAAATAGAACACCAGTGAAAACCTATATATCACTTAGGGCTTAATCCAAAGCTGACTGAAGTCAATGAAAAGGCTTCCACTGACATCATGGGCTTTGGATCAGGCCCTTACTCATCTTCCCTCACTCCTCCCCCCAGAAATAATGTTGTATTCTTTGGCAGTTATATCCTCTTATTTGCACTGTCTGTGTAACTCCATAGGTCTCAATTTACATGCGAGATTGTCCGTAGGCTTTCACGTCCACTGTCACAGAAGATGCCAGAACTGTTTGACTGAGTTTCAGACGAGATCACCTCTTCTCTGCACTCACTTGTCTCCTATCAGAATTCAAGTAGCAATCCAGTACATTTGAGCAGATAAGTCTTTCAATCATGATTTAAAAGACATCTTGGTTGTGTGCCGTATAATTTGTCCCAGATGCTTACTCTAGTTTCACCCCTACATTTCATGCACAATGAGCTGCACTTGACAAAGTTTATAACTGCAAGCAACGACGAATGAAGGACTCTGCTTTCAGGGAAACTCCATGAGACCTTACAAGATATTGCTTATAGTCTACAAGTGACAAACCCTGGAATTAGAGGAAAGTCACTGTACAAGAACACAGTATCTGTTCTATCTTTAAACCACAACAGGGCATGCTGCTTCTCCTGTGCTTTGTGCTTGAATCATATTTCAGGACATCAGAGTACTGATGGATACTAGCTGAAGGATACTAATACCTCCTATCCTAATAAGCTGAGTTTCCACACTTCCTTTAATTCATCCAGGTATTTCCACAGATGGAGTGACTTTTATCTTTCACCTCCTTTATCACACTTGGCAAATGAACTAGTTCTCATAATCCATGCTGACCATTACATCTAATCGGCCAGGGCTGCACTCTATAAATTTTGTCTGCAAAACCCAAATACCTTTATTTTGCCAAATTCAAAGCCGTGTTGGTCTAATAGCCTGTTTCAAATAGCATTTGTAGCTAAAAATATTTGATGCAGATTTTGGCATTTTTTTTCATTGAATACTTATTCAATTATTATTTCAGACTTTGGCCAACCGTATTGCCAAATAATATTCCCAGCAAATAACTGCATTTTCTTTAATCATAAACAGTTATTCAATTTTTTTTAATCAATTCTAGTTGAAAGCAGCCACACAGTCGCCACTCCTGATTCTTCCGTTTGCAACCAATCTTATGCCATGGAAAACAAGGCACAGTAGCAGGACTGCTGCCATCACATACTGTTTACAGGTGCACCCACCATACCCATCACCTCCGTTAACAAACAGGGAGGGGACGAGCAAAAGAAAAGATTTCATATTCAAACCCTGACCATATCACTAGGGTAACAGGAGAGCTGAGAAGGTAGGGGGAGGCAGCAGTATCTTACTTAATAGAGAAATCATGAAAAGGCTTGGGAGTTTTCCAGTTTATCCAGATTCTTTCCTATAAGCACTGTCGGTCTCGCAAACTGGCCTAAACAAACAAACCAACCCTCCCCATGAAACCCGCACCACTCCACACCCTCACTGTAGAACTTAATAATGCAGCTGCCTTTGTACTCTCTTTGTGGCTACAGAGACTACATGAGAAAGCATCAATATAAACAATACACACAGAAACCGCTGACCCATGAAACTAACTGCTAGTTAGTTAGTGACAGTGCCCCTGGCACTAGTGACAGGCACTCCTCTCATGCTTTCTGCTCTGGCCCCACCAAAATACAGCCCAGTGTGTCTTCCCAATTACCCACTCCAAACGCTGACAGCGGAGTATGAGCTGGTGGCTTCCTGTTGGCAGCATACGCTACTTTTGCGGCTGAATGTCTCCTTCTCACCCCCCTCCCTCTCCCCTCTCCCGCCCCAAACCAACCAACTCACTTAAACAGACGGCAGCACTAGCTCTTATTTATCATGCAGTTATGGCCTGAATCCAGACCCAAGCTGGAGGGCTCAATGGAGGAGTAGCATCATCCCATTCAGCTACACACAACCTACTTGTCATCCTTTTGGAAACCAGTGACTCAGATTTAACTTTATTGCGGGCTGGCAGCTGGTGGGATTGGGCAAACCACACAAAAGGAACAATAACGACACACACTGACATGCAGAGCCCAGAGGAGAAGGTCTTAATGTAGCCCTCATTCAAGCCCCAGCATAATTAAAACAACATTACCATTCTCAATGGCAGATTGTGCCTCCCGTAGCCAGCCTTTTGGTGTGTGTTTTGTTTCAGCAATTTACTCAGATTGGCTATGTTGTATTAAAAACTAAACATCAAATTTTATCTCTCTCCCTTGTCCTCTGATCAAAAACCAGAATTTGCATTCTTGTCTATGGGCATTGTATATCCCACAATAAGAACCACAACCAAACAGGATTCCTTTTCTGTGGTACTGCCAAATACCAAGGAGACGCTGATCAAATAAGATTTTTTTTAAATCTCCAAGCAAGTTTCTCCCCCTCCCGACCCAGATCTCTTTCAGGTGCTTACATTTAGAAGTTTTCAAAGAGTTCTTACTTTTATTATGTACTGGGACTTTCATTCTTATGATCTTTGAAAGCAACATATATAGGAATCCCCACCACCACGGAAATGCAGCTATCTTTGGGGCAGAACACAACAACTGTTTAACAACATATAGAAATACTGTGCAGCAGTTTCAGACAAGAAGTGAAGAATACTTTATCAAATTAAAAAGCAGGATATAACTACATTTCCTGAGGGGAAGGTTGACCAGAACACCAGGAATTTGTTTAGAACAACTATTCTTTCTCCAAGTGACAGCCACACATATGCAATTTCCATACTGTCTGCCTCACCTGTCATCTGCCCAGTGATCCATCTCCACTAGAACTTCTACCAATTCCGCAACCACAAAGTATCAGAGAAATGTTTCCTTTTTTTCCCACCAAATGTTTCTTTCCTCCCCATAACTGCTAGCCAAAGATCAAATAGGAAACAGGGCAAGGATAAGGGAGGAAGAGGAGACCTGTCAAGAGCAGTGCCTAGGAGGATAAAGTAAACACACCTCTAGCTCCTGGGATAGAGGCTGCTGCTGCTATTTTTAGCAAGAGTACATGGCTAGCTAGACCCTCCCTCATTTAGATCAGTCTCCAGGTTGTACGTGTCTGATCAACTTAAAGCCACAGCCCCCTTCCAACCACCTCTGCCTGGAAGGAGCTTCCTTCTCTGTTCCTCCTTTCATCTTAGAACCTCATGGGTACAGCAACTGAATGGTATATTGTTATTCTACCCATCCCCCTGCCTCAAATTGTTGAGTCTTCCCCCACCGTGAGTAGCTCTAGTGCTTGTCTCAGCAGCTGCTCATCTCTTTCCAAAGCAGCAGAGGAGCTAAAGTGACCTAATTCCTGCCAGTATTCCTGCTGCCCACAGGAGTCTAAATAGCAGCAGTGAAAATTAATAATACACTGATGAGTCTTCACTGGTACACATTTGGGGGAAAAAAACAAACAAAACCAAAACACTTTTCTTCATAGCCCAGAAGGAAACTTAGAAACTTTTTTAATGGAAATTTAGAATCTGCAGAAATTGATGGCAATTGTTAAGGAAAGCTTTTTAAATCAACCTTGGGCAAATGTATTTTCTATACTACAAATGCTACATGTGGACATCCAAAGATAACTCTCCCACTATGGTCTCACATCATTTTGATATTAGAGAGCCAAGGTGGGCAAGGTAATATCTTTTGTTGGGTCAACTTCTGTTGGTGAAAGACACACACTTTCAAGCTACACAGAACTCTCCTTCTAGCTTGTCTCTTTCACCAACAGAGGTTGGTCCAGTAAAAGGTATTAACTTACCCATCTTGTCTCTAATATCCTGGGACCAACACAGCTACAACAACACTGCAAAGATCATTTTGATTCACAGTTTTGACTTGGAATACCCCGTTGCATTTTTTAAGCTAGTGCTGAATCAATCTTAAATCATTACTGCAGCAAATAAATCAGTTATGCTGAAACACATGCTGTGTCTACCCACGCTGGCATGATCTGCATGCTATTCAAAAGAGAACTAAAAATGATGCTACCAAACATAACACATCTGCCATCCCCATTGATGCAACAGGTGGCAAAATTGGCTATCAACTGCCAGGCAAAGACCAGTAATCAGCTACAGCCTCATCAACCATAATTTGTATTTCACAAAGGCCTGTATTCCTATTAGAACAGGTACAAAAACATCCACACCGTTCAACGACACCACCACCCCCAAAAGTAACCAGTCTAGAGAGTGAAAAGGAGCTAGATTGCAGTATGAAAATTAACTTTAATTAACCTCGGCAGAGGGAGCCAAAAGTGTGTTAAGGTGAGAGTTGATAGATATCATGATTGGCAGAGTTGGTAGTCTGAAATTCCCATTATAAAAACCTCTTTTCAGTTGCTTATAAATTTTTTTTGCCAAACTGTAACTGCTCAGGCTGAAGTTTCCCATGTTGTTGTTACTGCCATTCCAGTCATTAAAAACTGCATCATACAAAGTGTGCGCAGGCGGGAGGTGTTAAATTGCTAATTTTTGAAAGCTTGACTTTGAACTCCTTTAATATATGTTTTTTGGGGGGAATACAATGTTAGTGATAGAATTGGTGAAGGGCATGATGTCATGACCCATGGGTCTTGAACCCAGATCCACAGAGTTCATGGGAGCAGCCACACTCCAACCCTTCACCTGGCAGCGGGCTGAAAATGGCTTACCTGGCACCTATGAAACTCAGCCCCACTGTGAGGCTCCACCTTTGAGGTTCCATTGGCAGAGTGGCCGATTGGCCCACTGGGCAGGAAGCTTTCTAGACAACTGGGCTCTGCCCTGCCTTGGACTGTGTGCCTTGTGCTTCCTGCTCCTGCAGCTTGATTTCTGCCATCTGACTTGTGGTTCCTTGCCTCCAGTTTGGCTGCTTCCTCTGACCTTCTGGTATCCTGATCCACCCTGACTCTGGTTCCCAAGTCGTGGCTCTGATCTCCAGTTTCTCTCCCGCTGCTGACCTCCCAGTATTGTGACCCAGCCGACTCTTGATGCCTATCTTATGACTGTGGACTCTCGCTACTACTACTAGGTCTGGCTGCCTGTGACCTGGCCAGGACACATGGATTTTATCACTACCAAGCTAGGACAGGCATAAGTATGTATCTGACAGGACTGCCACAAGTAAGGAACAGATTTGGGTTCAGTGTATTTACCTTCTTTTTATCTTGCACTATTTGTTTCCCTGTTCTAGAGGCTGGAACTAGCCCCAAATTTTAAGTAAAAACTAATACATCAAATAAATGACAACTGTAATAAATGATGGTAGCTCATTAATCTCATAAAAGAATGCTCCTCCCCCACTTTTTGGAAGGAGAATTTATGTTGCTACTATAAAGGGCTCATAACATACCATAATATGAAACATCCCTTCTGATTCAAACCAGATAAAGTGACACACACTACACTTCATTAACCGGTTTTGCAAATACTTCACAGGACTGTAGGCTTCCTGGCTTTGATTAAAGGGTTTTTTTTAATCAATATTTAAATAAAAGTTTCTTCAACCCCTACTGCCATTCTTTGCTCACTTATCTCACCATCCCCATTATTACAATGTCCAGTGAATGCTGTTCTTCTCTAAACTTGCCGTACTTTAAAATAAGGAATTCTGACACTGCTTTGATCTATTAGGAAACCTCAGAGTCAGGAGTGAGAGGTATAATAACTATGAAAATTAAACTATTAGCTTCTAAACTGAAGCTGCATGACGCTCTGAAAAAGAAATACACAGGCTCTAAAAAGCACAGAGGGGAAGGTGTCAGTTGTGGCGATTTAAACATAGTATTTGTTCTGAAATTTTAAAACGACATTTTTAGTGCTGACAGCAGAAAAGGTGGGGCTGCGTCAGGCCCCATATCAGTATTCTGGCTCTCCCAGCTGCTTCCAGTGTTGCAAAGCTGTTGATTGATACAACTTTGTGGCTTCCATTGGGGTGAGGGAGTCTCAGGAGACTGTAACAGAGGTTTTCCCCAGATTAGTTAAAGTGGAGCTGTTCCTTTTTGGCTCCATTGATAAACACACATGGGCATTTTTGTTGTTGTTGTTTTGGAGTTTTTTGGTTGTTGTTTTTTTAAAAGGAGATTGGCTTAATTGAGCACAGATAGAAAACAGTGAAGCAAAACTAATTGATTGAGCCATACTCTTTTTAGTAGGTAGTTTTCAATGAGTCAGCTGTATATAACTTGACAATACAGCCAGTACAATGTAGCTTTTCCCTCCACAAGCCCTTGGTAGCACAGACTTCCAAATAGCTTTCTGCATGAGGAAAGAAAGAAAAATAAGCTCTAAAGACCTAGAACTGTTAGTGCACCATCTTCAAAATTCACCAGCTCAGGTAAGCAGAGCCTTCTGTGTACTAAGAAATACCACAGCCCTGGAAAGTGGCTTGAAAAAGCTGAAAGCCAGTTAGAGGCTGAGACCTCTGAATCTGCAGGAAAGTAGAGTATTTTAGCTACTTCCCCTGCTTTGGAAGTGGTGGGCACTGCCATCTTGGATGGAGTTAATGCCATATGTTCAGTCTGCAGTGGCAAAACGTCAAGGAATTATGCTGTGGCATTTGGATGATGCTCAACAGATAATTTACCTGCGTCAGTGCAAAGTACTTGCAAGCAAGGAGGGAACTGGAAGATTGCACTGGCACCAAATGGCACCCTGTAGGAGTAGGTGCTATTGTTTTTATCTACCATAAGAGTAAAGGTAAACCATAGTGATGGGAACAGTGTAAACAGAGCCCCACGTATTCCACTGCTACAGAATTTGCCAAGGCAAGGTGGCAAGAAGCCAGGCAGATTTGGCTGGCAGGCAGGGCTCCACTGGAAATCTGTCTAATTTCCATCAAATTTCATCTCCATTTAACACATTCCCATGGTATGTTTTGATTTCAAATTGGAATTTTCTGGGGGAAAAATGTTTTGTCAGAAAATTTCTGACCAGCTTTACTAAACATAAAGCGATGCAATATTTTCCTGAGCCTGCAGCCAGCCTGAAACAAGGCTCTGAGAAGCCTGAACTACACCAGCGACTCTCAACCTCTCTCTACTGTACCCCTTTCAGGAGTCTGATTTGTCTTGCATATCCCCAAGTTTCACGTCGCTTAAAAACTACTTGCTTACAAAATCAGACATAAAAATACAAAAAAGTGTCACAGCACACTGTCACTGAACAATGGCTTACTTTCTCATTTTTACCATATAATTATAAAATAAATCAATTGGAATATAAATATTGTACTTGCATTTCAGTGTATAGTATATAGAGCAGTATGAACAAGTCCTTGTATGAAATTTTAGATTGTACTGACCTCACTAGCAGTTTTTGTGTAGCCTGTTGTAAAACTAGGCAAATATCTACATTAGTTGATGTATCCCAAGGGTACACATACCCCGGTTGAGAACCACTGAACTACACCATTGATCTCAGTGGTTTGCTAAGTCTGAAACCTAAGAGCAATTTTAAAAATGCCAGCCTTTTTAACTGTTCCACTCAACTCATTTTAGCGGAAACATCCAGCTAAGTGTGCTTATGCCACAATCCCTTGCGACTTCCCACTCCCTGCCAGGTGGCAAAAGCTCTAGCTTCCAAACCTCCAACTTCACTCCACATCAATATCTACCAGTTGAGTTCCCAATAGGGACATTTTTAGCATATCGAAGACTGAAAGAGTGGGGACAGCATAAAATAAAGGGTAGTATCAAGACAAACAGCACTAACTGTAGCAATCATTCTCATTTTTAATTCATTAAAATCTTCAATTTTTAAATTTAAACTACACTTTTGCAGAATTACCTGTATATAGCACCTGAGTGCTTTAGAATGGTGGTTCTCAACTAGGGTTGCCAGGCATCCAGTTTTTGATTGGAACGCCCAGTCGAAAAGGGACCCTAGTGGCTCCGTTCAGCTCTGCTGACCGGGCTGTTAAAGGCCTCCGGTCAGTGGCGTGGCAGGGCTAAGGCAGGCTCTCCGCCTGCCCTGACACCACCTGGCTCCCAAAAGCAGCCGGCATGTCCCTGCGGCCCCTAGGCGCAGGGGTGGCCACGGGGGCTCCGTGTGCTGCCCCTGCCCCGAGCACCAACTCCACAGCTCCCACTGGCCGGGAACCACAGCCAATGGGAACTGTGGGGGCGGTGCCTGCAGGCAGGGGCAGTGCACAGAGCTGCCTGGCCACGCCTGAGCCTAGGAGCCGGACATGCTGGCTGCTTCCGGAAGCCATGTGGAGCCAGGGCAGCCAGAGAGCCTGCCTTAGCCTCGCTGCGCCACCGACCAGGAGCCGCCTGAGGTAAGCGCTGCATGGCTGGAGCCCGCATCCCAAACCCCAACCCCAGGTCAGAACCCCATCCCGCACCATAACTCCCTCCCAGAGCCCGCACCCAAACCCCCTGCCCCAGCCCGGAGCCCCCTCCTGCACCCAGAACCCTTCATTTCTGGCCCTATTCTGGAGCCTGCAGCCCCAGCTGGAGCCCGCACCTGCTCCCGCACCCCAATCTCCTGCCCCAGCCCAGTGAAAGTGAGTGAGGGTGGAAGAAAGCAAGTGATGGAGTGAGTGGGGCCTTGGAGAATGGGTGGAGTGGGGGTTGGGCCTTGGAGAAGGGGCATGGCAGGGGGCAGGGCAAGGGTGTTTGGTTTTGTGCAATTTGAAAGTTGCCAACCCTATTCTCAACCAGGGCTTCGGGATCCACTGGGGGGCTGCCAGTAGGTTGCAGGAGGTCTGCCAAGCAGGGCTGGCATTAGACTTTCTGGGACCCAGGGCAGAAAGCCGAAACCCCACTGCATGGGGCTGAAGCCCCGCCTCCCAGGGTTGAAGCCGAAGCCTAAGCAACTTAGCTTTGTCGGGGCCCCTGTGGCATGGGTCCCCAGGCAACTGCCCTGCTTGCTATGCCCCTAATGCCAGCTGGTTGGTGTTCTCAATCTTTTTTTTGCCAGGTATCCCTAAACTTGCGGGGTGGCACCTAGGGTCACGTGCTCCCGCCCCCGATTTTTGCCTTCCATTTGGCCCTGCTCCCTGAAGTGCTGGTATAGCAGGACAGAGCAGTGGTGTGTCTCCTTGACCAACTGCTGCTGCCTGCTCGTGAGGCAACCCCTTCTGATGGCAGAGGGAGATTTCCTCCCATGATGCTGCAACTTTTGGTTGTACCCAACCCCCCCAGTGCAGACAGGCAAGGTGGCCCACTGAGGTGAGTCAGGGCATGCAGGGCAGAAGCCCAATCCTTGGTGGACCTCCTGAAACCTGCTCGCAGACCCCCAGGGGGCCGCGGACCCCCCAGTTGAGAACCAGTGGTCTAAAGTAGGAGAAGAATGGCTGTATGGGTGAAGAAACAGATACAGACAGTGTTGGCAAGTGTATTGGCAAGTGTTGGCAAGTGTCAGTGTTGACACTTCAGCAAGGAATTTCACTACAAAAGTAAAGGGGCTTTAATCAGAAGACAGTGTGAGGAACAGTAATTCTTAAAGTTTGTAATTAAAAGGCTATAGTTCCAGTTAGGAAAGCCAAGAGCCCTGCCAAACTACTATTACCAGCATTTTGGCAGGCAAAGCCGTTTGCAACAAAAGGACCATCTTTCTCCCCTATTCTCAGTATTTGTTTTTCCTTCAAACTTTCACAAACTCTGTATAGTGCTGGGAACAGACTTCAGCAACACTTTCAAATGTCAAAGTCCATATGAGATGGATAGTCTTCCAGAACAAAATGTCTGTACTTCCCGAAGTAACTATCCGTACATGCCCCTTAGACTATTAAAATTAAAATCAGGGAGTGATAAAATATGATACATGCAAAAAACAAGAGACTGAAAACCCTGATAGGCAAGATTGTTATCCATTCAGACTGAAGAGTATTATATGCAACTAAACTCCCTAGGCTGAAAAGACCACTCCAAATCCATGTTGGTTTAGTTCTTCCATCTATATGTGGCTTCCATCTATATATATATATATATGCTGTAAACACATGCTTTAATGAATTGCAGTGCTTTGTATCGGATTGGTTTAGCTAAGAAGAAAAGAAATCGTGTCTCACTCAGTACATTCTGAGCACTATGTGTTGCTGCTTGTGGAACTACAATAGCTTAGCACCACCATCTTTCTCCTTGCTTAGAGACCCAATTAGTTATTCTATATTTTATTTAAATAATAAAATAATGCTTACAAAAGACTCTAGGTGCCCGAATACATAATTAATACTTGAACAAAGCCCCAGTAGCACTAAAATATTCAAAAAAGGAACTCCGCCAGCCATAGTGTTGCCACCTTCTAATTGTTGGTAACTGGACCTCTGGGGCCCCGCTCCTGCTCCGCCTCTTCCCCTAAGGCCCCGCCCCAACTCCACCTCTTCCCCCAAACCCCCGCCCCCATCACTCGCTCCTCTGCCTGCCTCCCCCCATGATTTTTTGGATTATCTCAGGCAGCCCCAGCTGAGCAGGGGCTGGTGCAGGTTAATGATCCGGTGCCTCCCGCAGCCTCACAGGAGCCGGACTTTTGGTTCGGGTGCCATTTAGCTAAACTAAATTAAACGGCACCCAGACACAGAAGCCAAAAACTGGACTGTCCGGGTAAAAACCGGATGGGTGGCAACCTTAGCCAGCCTGCCAGCTACAAAAAACCCCACTCCTTTCCACCCCTCCATCATTCTGGGACGCATAGCCCTGCTGCTCTATCTAGAAACTTTCTCAAAAGAAGGTCGTTTTTCAGTATTCCCAGACAGTCACCGTATTGAGGCTAAAAAGAAAAGGAGGATTTGTGGCACCTTAGAGACTAACCAGTTTATTTGAGCATGAGCTTTCGTGAGCTACAGCTCACTTCATCGGATGCATAGCTTATCGTGGAATGAAGTGAGCTGTAGCTCACGAAAGCTCATGCTCAAATAAACTGGTTAGTCTCTAAGGTGCCACAAGTACTCCTTTTCTTTTTACGAATACAGACTAACACGGCTGTTACTCTGAAACCCGTATTGAGGCTATTTCAGACCAAGCTGGGGGAGCATGTTACAGAGTCACGGAGCTCTAACACAGGACACTCTAGCAGCCATCTGCTCTTGACAATATTACATGTGAAACTATTAGCTCCCCAGCCCCCAAAAAACCAAACACCAGCAACAACAAAACCCAGAAGTATACAACAATATTCCTGGGCTGAAATGCCACACTGAGAAACTGATGTGAAGGGAAGTGGGCTGCTTAGTAAATTTGTACTTCATGATGTACAAACCCCCTACTGGAGAGACGGGGGGTGGGGGAGGAAGAGCACAGTTTCAGCATTTTGTTCCAATTATTTCCCCCTCCCTGCTCCCTTCCCCCACAAGTCCTGGAAGTTAGGACTCAATCCAATTCCCACTGCAGTAAAATACCTGCCTTTCCGTTGATTACAATGGGAGTGAGTTGGCTCAGGTCCTTTAATAGAGAACGTAAGTGTGTTTCCCATTTACAAGGTAATAATAACCATATCCTGAACTAAATGAACTCCAAGGGCAAAGATACAGTTCTGAGTTAACAGGAAGCGTCATCAAGTTATTATACTGAGAGCTCAAATGACTAAATGCTGAGTTACAGCTCGAAGGGTGAGCCCACAGGGCAGCAGGAAGGCGTGAGTCCCAGCGAGGACAGACAGGCTTGTGCTCGCTCATCTCAAGCTAGCGCATTGAAACAGAAGTGCGGGAACAATTCGTGTAGTGGGGGTGCTGAGAGACACTGAACCAAACTGTAAACCTGGTATATAATGGAAACCACTTCAAGCCAGGGGCTGCGGCAGCACCCCCCAGTACCCCTAAGTCCAGCACCTAAAATAGCCGTGTGAACGCTGCTGCCGCCGCAGTCAGCAGCTCAGGCTAGCCGCCTGGGCAGGCTTGGACTCGGGAGACCAGCCCAAGCCACTGCCCTGTGCTATTTTCAGTGTACTCGTTCTGGAGCCGAGTTGCCACAGTCTGTCTGCCCGTGCAGGGCGTCAGAGCTCCCAGCTGCAGTGCAGACATAGCCCTAACACTGCGACTCGAGCTGGCCCCCATGGATAGGTGGGAAGTCGCTGCACTGCCTGAGCAGCCATATCTGGAGGCACTGTGCCTGTCAAGGCCTGGAGCAGGCATGAAGTGTCCCAGTGCCCTTAAGCAGGTAGGCCAGTGGCAGTTAATACACTTGGAGAAAAAAGAAAGCAGCACATGCCACTCCCAGGACAGCCTTCCAACTGCTTGCAGGTGGCCACAGCCGTACCCTCCCCACATAACACATCCTCCCACTCTGGGGTAGGGTGTGAGTGCGTACCTCACACAAGGCAGAGCAGGTCCCTAGCACAATTAACCTGATAGGCTGCGCCTGCAGGAGAGCCAGGTGAAGCCCAGCTGCGCAGGGGCAGGCTGAGCTTGTATAAAGCCAGCAAGCAGAGAAAAGAAGAGCGCTGCACGGGAAGAAGACTGCAGTCACTCCCTGCCCGAAGGGAGGTGTGTATGGGGCTACAGAGCCTGGCAAGAAGTCAAAGAAAGGAGTGGTCCGCAGTTACGCCCTTGGAGGAAGGAGTTTGGGCTGGCAAACCCAGAGAAGGGGCACAGAAGATAGAGAAAGGAAGTAGGAAGGAATCCAAGGAACTGGCAACAGGGTCTGACAGCAAGCAAACCGTAGTTGCCAGACAGAGTCCCTGGGCTGGAACCTGGACTAGTGGGTGGGTCCAGGTTCCCCTACCAGCCACTGGGGAAGTGGCACAGTCTGGGCAGTGGAGTGAAGACTGCCTGAGACAATCCAGTGAGACTCTGATACCCCGAAAAAGAGGAAAACACATAAGTGACCTGGCCGGAGGGTCAAGCCATGAAAAGGGAGCAACTGAATCACAAAGACGGAGAGATGGGAAGGGGCGTGAGGCCGGGCGGAGCTATTCCCCAGGTGAGCAATGACGGGGTGCCCCAGCTGTGAGGAGCAAACCTTGTTACACCCCGCGCCCCTCCATGGCACCAAGCTCTATCGGCAGCATTAGCAAACAACCCACTCCCATACCCATAAAGCACGGCAGCCTCGTTAAGGCTACCCTGGGTTGGATGCTGAGAGTGGTCATAATGTGGACAGAGTGCAAGGATTTACATACTATATGGTTTCTCAGGCAGTAAATGCCAAGCATGCTCTGACTGGCTGAGACCATTTCACTTCTGTGTAGTTACTGCCACGTGTCTAAGGACAGCACCCCGTCATCCAGATGTGCTAGTAACTCTGAAACAGTCATACAAATGTTAACTTACAAACAGTTTAAAGAACTTAAAACTTAAAAATATATATATATTTTCATTTTTCTTCTATAATAAAGTAGTTTTATAATAAGTAACGCATTACTGACAGGGCAGAGGGAACGATTAGCTCACTTATTTGTTTTAGAAGGAGCATATAATAAAAAAGGTTCAGTCTACTGTATTGTGCCCGTGAACTTTATCCCTCTGACTAAGGCAAAGGAGACTGTGTCCAAGAAAAATTTCCTGCTCCAGTAAATTGCAATGTGGGACCCAAGCCCAAAGACTCCCAAGAAGTTTCAGCAGCCTGTAACCAGCTGTGTATCCTGAGGGACTGGCTAACCTGGGTGTGGCTTTCCTTACACAAAATTCCTATTGGACTGACAAGCCTGCATGTAAGTGGCTTATACAGAGGAGAAGGGGATTTTTCTCTGATCAAGTGAGTCATGGAGCAAGGGAGGTATTAAGAATCTCTTTGGAAATGATTTCAAAGCAGAGCACACTGTTCTGGGAAATGTTTACAGACCAGAAGAGAGGAAGTTTTTACTTTCATTGGCTTGTTCTGTTGCAAAATGGCATGTTTACCAAAAATCCATCAGTAAAGAGAGAGAAAATAAAAGTTCTGTCTACAGAGGAGCTGGCCAGAAGAGGGAAAAACCTGCAGCTTGGCTTTGGTTTGGTGTGAGCTTTGATTCAAAAGGACATCCAAGCCAAGAAAGGGAACCAAGTCCTGGCTCCTCACAGTACTCCAACCCAACACACCTCGCAAACAAAGTGGCAAAGAAAAGGCAAAACACAAAGAAACTATAGTTCTGGAGCAGAGGGAAATTATTATTTGTTGAGGGTAACACCCACCATGTGCTAGTGCTTTGCGAACATTAAGGGCTTGTCTACACTGGCACTTTACAGTGCTGCTTTAACTTTCTCGCTCAGGGGTGTGAAAAAACACCCCCCTGAGCGCAGCAAGTTTCAGCGCTGTAAAGCGTCAGTGTGGACAGTGCCCCAGTGCTGGCAGTGTAGTTGCCAGGGTAGACTAGCCCTCAAAGTACAGCTCCAGCTCTGAAGACAGTATGAGAAACAGACACATAGACAGAGGTTAGGGGAAGGAGAACAAATAAGGAATTTTATACACAAATCAAATACATTCACTGTAAGCAGCATAGCAGAAGTGGGTCTTTAAAGAGGAGCTTAAATATGGACAGAGTATGGATCTTGTGGATGAGCTCAGGTAAGTCACACCATAGTGCATGGATAAAGGCTTGGAGGCGACTGTGAGAGAAGATGCCCAGGAGTCAGTCAAGGTGGTAACAATGGTGGAACAAAGTAGGCAGGAAGTGTGACTTGAGGCTTTACCATTGCACAACTTCATCTCATCTCTCCTTCACACAAAACAACCTCAGCTAAACTGATGGCAGGGCAGGGCTGGATTGGAATGGTTTCATACCCGCCCTGAGGTGCGAGGGCAATGGGACCAAATGCACTTTAGAAACCAGTACAGTAGAGATGAAAAAGCCCCACAGGGTTTTCAAATCTTTCTAATTAAATTTCTGGGGGGAGAAGGAGGTAAGAAGTGCATTCCAGATGAGGTGAAAGAAGAAGGGGAAAGACTAGGATTCTCTTGCCAAATAAGAGGAGTGATAAAGGAGAAATGGATGGGGCAAGATTTCGCTTTTCCTTGAACTACCTTTTTAGTCAGCCAAAACGATTCCTTTTTATGTTTTGAGGGGGTGTTAAGCAAAAGAAAACAAGAAACAAACTGGAGGGATTTCTTTCATTTGCTTTGCATAATGTGTAAAATGAAGAGCTCCTCAAATGTAAACATGGCAGTATTGCTCTAACACATGAACTCCCCAGCAGACGGGCTTGAGCTTTGGAAATAATGGGTCCCTGCAGTTCAGTGGTTTAGAGACATTTTGAAATGTTAACCTATTTGACAAGATATTAGTCAAAAGCAATGCCAGTGTGTGTGAATTAATGTGACCCATATGTAACGGCTTAATAGTAAACACTCAGTTAATCCTGTGTAGCTAAATGGTATAACAAAGGAATTAGCTGGTGACATCCACTTAGGAAATATGATCCAATCTATATTATGATTTCTTTCTAACTGCTGAACTGGTTTTGACACATATAAAAATGTGGTTTCAATCACACAAAATTGCACCATAAAAAAGCCTTTTAAAGGATCCCAGACCTGTGGACTCTAAACAATGTGCTGAAGTGAAGGAAATATACAATGGAACCAAGTTTGAGAGAGGGGGAGGGAATAAGGAGTCCCTCAGCCATTATTACCATCAGTGAGATCACACAGACTTTCATCTTGTATCATTTGTCTCACTCTGTGCTGGACCTGTAATAAAACATGCAGCGTCAGGCACAGCCTTGAGGAAGAGAAACAGTAGAATTCCCCGTGCCTGCTCTTTCATCTCCTCCCCCATACTGCCCTCATTTACATTAACATCTCAGTAAACGGTAACAGCTAATGGAGCAAGAATACAACAGCTCTGGTTCAGAGACAAGGAACCTGGCTGACTGATAAAAGAGGGAACACTGGAGAAGTTAGAAACAAACCGAAACAATACCAAACAAGAGTCTCTTCTCAGAAAGAGCCCAGTACTACCACATGTCTAAGAAATAAAAACTGAGATCATCTGACTTCACGTTTTACAAGCTGACCCATGCTGACCACAGCTCTTACGGTTTTCCATATGCGGAGGACAGAATCACCTTGATTTTACATCTTGGCCTGGTCTACACACAATGTTGCACCACTTTAATTCAAAGCTGTGAATTGATTTCGTTAAACTGGTGCAACTTAAGTATAAGATCAGTATAAATCTGGTTTTCTAGCAGGTTAGCTTGTGTTAGTCAATTTACGGGTGCAAATGAAACTGATATAACCAGTTTTAATCCCATATATGACCAGAGGCAGTTTTTAAACCTAATTAAGTTATAGGGGTGCAACTTGTGTGTAGAGAAGCCCTAAGTACACAAGCACACACAAACCCTCTGAAAGTCTGTGCTGAGCGCTGAGAACAACAATGGCTTCTGAACTCTGCACACCAGGTGAGCACTTAGAAATGTAAAGGGACAGCAGTACACAGACAACAAAAGGCACCTCTGTTTCATGGCTCAATATAGCACAACAACCTCAAGAAATAGGCTGCTATATCTCTTTAACAGGCTGGCACTCGTTTGATGGCTTCTGGATTACTGCCTTTCCCCTTATAGCAGCAGGGAAGGACACGGATGACACCTGCAACCTTTGAGGAAACAAGCCTTCTGCAATTCTCAAAGAAGCATGGTAGCATTGTCCACATACATTTGGTAAAAAATATATAAACAACTTTAAAAAGCAATAAAATGCCATTTCCTGTGCATATGCCTCTTCAGCCCATCCCTTTGGGAGGGAACATCATACAGTAGAAGCACAGCATTTGCTGTTCACACAATTGTTTTTCCCTGCCATTCAGCTAAGGGGGGACTGAGAGATCTGGATGGGCTTCTTTGCTTCTCCTGAAATAAATATTAATTCCTACAGCACTGAGTAAAACACTCAATAGTACTCTGTCTTTTTCTAAGCGCCCATCATAAATATGGAATCTTAAGGCTTTACAGCATCACATCTTTAGAACAAGACCCCCCAAGCAATTAGACCAGTTCATACGCTGGCAGTATTTTAGAAGGGTCTTCATTCCTTCCTGCAGGAGAAGTATCAAGTTAGTCACTTCTACTCTATCAAAAGATGGGTCCCACGAACTTTTTCTTTCTGGATGTGTGTGCGCTGTGTCCTATATTCCTCTTATTTCATTGGTATTGCTGTGCATTCACATGTGCCTTGTTAGCATTATTGAGATGGAAAGCAGACCACTCTTGACAACAGGGTCTTCATTGTAAACTACAGAAAGTTTAACTAAATAAAGCAATTCCTTTGTAGGGATATCAACAGAGTAAATAATAGGCTTAAAAGTTAAACCATCACCCAGAGAAAATCAGAACTGAAAAAAATCCCAAGGCAATGTTCAGCGATCAAAGTTCTCTTAAGAATGGTGACCTGTCCGAGAACACAGGTCCTGCACAACGAGCTGCTGGGAAGCAGATTGAGAATCTCAGGCACCAGGACTGATGGGGACACTGCAGGGTTAGTTTTGCTCTCTTCAATAACAGACGTCTGCCATGTTTCTGGAGACCCTAGAATAACCCATCAATGAAGTGACATTAATTTTAACCCTTGTAATACAGTATTTACCATAAAATACAGAGAAAGTGTATTCAAGAGTGAGAATAAATGGATTAAGGATGGATGAAACACTGATAATTTTTTTTACCCCCTCATGAGTTAAAAGCTGACTTAAAATTCAAGAGCATTCCTCAGCTGCATCCATAGTCACCTTTAGCCTTCTTTTCTAATGAGAATGTTACCAAATATCTGGAGTTTAATTAAACAGCTATTGAATAGACTTGGGATTTATATTTGCAAATTAGTGCACATTGTATTGAAAACCTAACTTCCAGTAGAGCCTAGCTCCTTGATTCTATCCGTTTATATTATACTCCAAGTAATGTTCCCATTTATCATTAAAAGGTTTCTATCAACCCCAACACCAATCAATATTTGTGTAATATTTGTGTAAAAGTTCTCAAACTTTTTGTATCGTGGACCACATCTTGACACAAAGATTGCACTGTAGACGTCACATAACATCCCCTTGGTAACAACATCAATTGCTCACATGGAAAAGAACTCTTGTGAAAGTATTTAATATATGTTGAAATGTATTTTAATTAGGACCGTTGATTAATCTCAGTTAACTCACGCGATTAACTCAAAAAAATTAATTGCCGTTTTAATCGCATTGTTAAACAATAGAATACCAATTGAAATGTATTAAATATTTTAGGTGTTTTTCTACATTTTCAAATATATCAATTTCAATTACAACACAATACAAAGTGTACACAGCTCACTTTATATTCTTATTTTTTATTACAAATATTTGCATTGTAAAAATGATAAACAAAAGAAACAGTATTTTTCAGTTCACCTCACACAAGTACTCTAGTGCAATCTCTTTATCGTGAAAGTGCAACTTACAAATGTAGAATTTTTTTTGTTACATAACAGCACTCAAAAACAAAACAATGTAAAACTTTAGAGCCTACAAGTCCCCTCAGTCCTACTTCTCGTTCAGCCAATTGCTAAGACAAACAAGTCTGTTTACATTTACGGGAGCTAATGCTGCCCACTTCTTATTTACAATATCACCAGAAAGTGAGAACAGGCATTCGCATGTGACTTTTGTAGCCAGCACTGCAAGGTATTTACCTGCCAGATTTGCTAAACATTGTCATGCCCCTTCATGCTTCAGCCACCATTCCAGAGGACATGCTTCCATGCTGATGACGCTCATTAAAAAAATAATGAGTTAATTAAATTTATGACTGAACTCTTTGGGGGAGAATTGTATGTCCCCTGCTCTGTTTTACCTGCATTCTGCCATATATTTCATGTTATAACAGTCTCGGGTGATGACCCAGCACATATTGTTCATTTTAAGAACACTTTTGCTGCAGATTTGACAAAACGCAAAGAAGGTACCAATGTGAGATTTCTAAAGATAGCTACAGCACTTAACCCAAGGTTTAAGAATCTGAAGTGCCTTCCAAAATCTGAGAGGAATGAGGTGTGGAGCATGCTTTCAGAATTCTTAAAAGAGCAACACTCCAATGCAGAAACTACAGAACCCAAACCACCAAATAAGAAAATCAACCTTCTGCTGGTGACATCTGACTCAGATGATGAAAACGAACATGTGTTGGTCTGCACTGCTTTGGATTGTTATTGAGCAGAACCTGTCATCAGCATGGAAGCATGTCGCCTGGAATGATGGCTGAAGTATGAAGGGACATATGAATCTTTAGCGCACCTGGCATGTAAATATCTTGCGACACCAGCTACAACAGTGCCATGAGAATGCCTATACTCACTTTGAGGTGACACTGTGAACAAGAAGTGGGCAGCATTATCTTCTGCAAACGTAAACAAACTTGTTTGCCTGAGTGATTAGCTGAACAAGAAATAGGACTGAGTGGACTTGTAGTCGCTAAAGTTTTACATTGTTTAATTTTTCAATGCAGTTATTTTTTGTACATAATTCTACATTTGTAAGTTCAACTTTCATGATAAACAGATTGTACTGCAGTACTTGTATTAGGTGAATTAAAAAATACTATTTCTTTTGTTTTTTACAGTGCAAATACTTGTAATCAAAAATAAATACAAAGTGAGCACTGTACACTTTGTATTCTGTGTTATAGCTGAAATAAATATATTTGAACATGTAGAAAATATCCAAAAATATTTAAATAAATGGTATTCTATTATTAACAGTGCGATTAATCATGCGATTAATTTTTTTAATCGCTTGACAGCCCTAATTTTAATGTGACTTAGCATCTGTAAATAAGGAAGAGGAGCCAGCACCAGGTGGCTAGCCAGAAATTCATGTCACAATTTGGAAACTTCTGGAGTAGAACATAGTTTCAGGATAAAGTAGCCTGTGCAGGAGCGGTTTATCTCAGAGAGTACACACTTTCCTCTTTTCCTGTCATCACACTATTAAGAGGACAGATGGAGAAGAATGCATCTCACAATACCTCTAAGGCCTGGTCTAGACACAGGTTTTGTACCGATTTAACTTTCTGTTAGGGGTGTTTATACAGATATAATTAAAGTGGTATAACCTCTAATGTGGCTGCAGTTATAGTGATATAAGGATAGCTTATTCCCCTTCACTACAGAAACAGCTATGCCAACCTAAAGGTGCTTACAGCAGTATAACTCCACACTCCGGAGGGAGAGTACTATATGACTTCAACTAAACCAATATAGCTCAAACAGTAAAAAACATTGTTTGTTGACAAGACCCAAGGTCTGTCTGGTTTTCTCTCACAGATTTTCCCTAGTTACACCGAGGCTACAATAACCTAGCAGCTTCTTCAGATGCTCTCCTTGCCTCCCTTGAGCAGATGCAGCTGTCACACAGCTGGCAAAGTGAAGGTGGTGATGAGTGGAAAGGGTGTGAGCCATCTCTTTGACAGCCTCCACCCACTCCACAGAAATGTTAGGGCCATGACCCTGGTGGTTTTCATCCAGCACTCCACTGCTTTCCTCACACCGTGCCAGCACACCTCTTCTTCTCTGGCACAAAAACAGGTACTGCAAGAGGGCTGGAAAAGAATGAAATGCTCTTCTAGAAACATTTCACAGGGCCGTGGAAACTTTTCCCTTCCTTACAAGCTGCCGGTATCTCTTTAATAGGTGACTTATTTATGGCTACAGATACCTCCTGGTTAGATAGACCAAGGAAAAGTTGATCACTGCACCCAGATCATGTCTGTGTTTGATGAGACAGGCTCCAAATTGAAATTAATATTCTATCCCAACACTGGAAATCCCTCTCAGGGAAACAAAGGATCCTGTTACCACCATATAGGACTTCAATATCATATTTCCCAAGGCAAAGGGAGGGAACACTGAAGACCTACAACCCAAGACAACACATACCAACAACCCTATTTAAAAGTTAAAGATGTAAGCAGGAAATCCAATGATGAAATTATAGGTATTCAGCAGCTGACTCACTTTCCTAGGTAGCTTTTAAGTTGTTTTGGTCTTTTACATCATCTATTTGCCTTTCATATAAAAACGACCTTGATAAGATTGGCTTGATAAGATTGGCTAGCTGGAGAGAAGCCATCTGACACGCCCAGCAAGGTGAAAGAGGAGCAGGCACAGCCATCTCCCTCTCCCTCCCCTCACCTCCTCTACTTTCTGATTTTTTTTAAGTGAATTTAGTGCTCATGGGAAAACATACGAGGTTAATATAGTGATCCTGGAGAATAAAACCCTCTGTCAAAAGAAGTGCCCATTCCCTGACCAGTGGGCATGGAGCCTGTTCTGAAGGGAGAACCTCAAAGTGCGAAGTGGTCCAGACTCTGTGCCATTTCATTGCTTGGCCTCCATACTGAGGTGGCCAACACAGGTGCCTACTGTTGCAATTGCATTGTGAGTTAGACCCTTTTCTGTTTACGACCTGGACCGAAACCCTTCATTCATTTAATCCAGAACACTCAATGGGAAGCACTAGTGACCATGAAGGGAAAGGCTACATATCCCATTAACAAAGCCCTGAGCTCGCCAGTCCCCAGCAACTTTGCTTTGAAGTTGTATAGCCTTTAATTTAGACTCCTTTGATGAATCTCTCTTCCAGTATTCCCTCACAGCCCTTAGCCTAGAACTGTAATATACCATGGTGGCAAAAAATAACTAGGGACAGCAACATTGACTGGTCAGAAAGAGAAAAAATAAATAAACAAGGTTGTTGTAAACTGGAAGTGGGGAGGGGTGATTGATTGAGCAGAAAAACACAGCAATAGGCTGCAGGGTCTTTGCAGCTGGAGAGAATCTTTAACATACAAAACAAGGCAATGGAAGCAAAAATGTCACACAAGATTCCCCAGCCTCATGAGTAACCCAGTTCTCCAAGCATGGGTGCCTTTCCTCGGGCAGTCTCTCCAGCAGCTCTTCCTATATCCCTTCTCCGCCCTGAGCAGAGGACAAAGGGAAGCTGGAATTAACCCATCAAATCCTGGGCATTATGTAGTGCCTCCACACCCGTCACAGCAATTCAAAATGCGCAACATTCAGCATAACCATTTTTGTTCTGAAACTTGGTTCTCAGTCTACCTGGAGCCTTAAAAAAAAAAATTAATTAGAATTTTACAGCTCTGGATGCCATTTTACCAGTCAGCCAGGTCATCCACTCACTGTTGCCAACTCATGATTTTAATCGTGAGTCTCACAATATTTGGTATTTTTCTTAAACCCCCATCTGCTGGAGTCAGGTGATTAAATGAAAGCCAAACAAATGAAAGACATTTCTAGCCCTCTTGATTGTGGAGAAAAAAGTTGATAACACAAACCCTAAAGGGTCAAAAACTAAGGTATGAATAAACAGAATCCCAAATGTATTATTTTGTAAAATCTCATTGGGACCAAACTCATGGATTGGGGCAATATTATCTACCATAAATAGTCAAAGGTATGTACACGTAAAGAAATCTGTTTAAGTACAATGTGTTTTCCAAACTGGTCCAGTTCTAATAACTGTGTCAGTTAGACTGCTTTAGGCCAATCTGCAGGTTCTGTGTGCAGTCTCTCTGGAGGCAAAAGGAAAAAAGCCAGTTTCCAGGGCTTTGACCGTCACCAGTTCAGGTCTCTGTGTAGCTCCTGTTTTGAGGAGCTGCTTTGGGACACTGCTTATGAATGTTTGAAGATGTACGCCTAGGGCAGGAGTGGGCAAACTACGGCCCCCACGCTGGATCCGGCCCATCAGGGCTTTGAATCCAGCCCGTGGGATTGCCCCCCATGGTGCCGCAGGCCCCATACCACTCTCAGAAGCAGCCGGCACTGTGTCCCTGGGGCCCCGAGGGGAGGGGCAGAGGGCTCCGTGCATTGCCCTTGCCTCCAGGCACTGCCCCCCGCAGTTTCCACTGCCTGGGAACGAGGAACCGCGGCCAATGGGAACTTTGGGGGAAGTACCTGGAGGTGTGGCAAGGGCAGCACATGGAGCTCTGTGCCCCACCCCCCCCACCCCCGGGGCCATGCAGGGACGTAGTTCCGGCCACTTCTCAGAGCAGCGCAGTGTGGGACCAGGGCAGGCATGCAGGGAGCCTGCCCTGACCCCAGTGTGCACCGCTGCCACCCCGGAGCCACTTTAGGTAAGCAGCGCCAGGCCAGAGCCCAAATCCCTCCTACACTCCGCACCCCAACTCCCAGCCCTAAGCCCCCTGCCTGCACCTCGCACCCCGCCTGCACCCCAACCCCCTGCCCTGAGCCCCCTGCTGCACTCTGCACCCCTGTGCACCCCAACCCCCTGCCCTGAGCCCCCACCGCACCCCGCAACCCAACTCCCTGCCCTGAGCCTTCTGCCACACCCCCACCCCTCCTGCACCCCAAGCCCCTGCCCTGAGCTCCCTCCCACAGTTTGCACCCCTGCACTGAGCCCCCTCCTGCACTCCACACCCCTCCTGCACCCCAACCCCCTTCCCTGAGCCCCCTCATACACCCCACACCCCTCCTCTGCCCCAATCTCTTGCCCTGAGCCTGTTCCTGCACACCGTGCCCCATCCCACACCCCGCACTCCCTCCCGCACCCCAACCCCCTACCCTGGCCCTGAATACAATTTCCCCACCCAGATGGGGCCCTCGGCCCAAAAAGTTTGCCCACCCCTGGGCTAGGTGTACATTGCTCCTTTAGGTCTTTTGTCTGACACCTCCCAGTGTGTCATCTTCAGTCTTGCACAGACTTTCAATACATAGCCCCAACAAATGATGCCAATTACCTGTTTATTAGGCTGAAATTCCTTCCCCTCTTCCCCTTCACAATTTCACTATTTTACCTCTACCATTTAATACTGCAGACACTGAGAACAGACTATTATGTCACCTGGTTTCTGTTTTAGAAAACACCATTATTATATTGTCACTTAACTGCAGTAACAATTCTTCTCCGCTAGGTTCATCTCTGGTGCAAGCTCACAGGACTACAAATGTCTGCACGTAAGGGACCACAAAAGGAAAAGCAAGCTTAAAGTAGGCACCCACCTCCTGCTCTCTTGGGGTGTTTTATTTTTTTTATTTTTTTTTTTTTTGGTAGGACTCCTAAAAATCATTACTTGCTCTCACTCAGACTTATTCCCTTCTTTTCCGAACTGCTAGCCATCACTGCTACTGAGATATCCATTAAAGGTAGGCAGGCTGGGGATAGTATACTAAAGGAGAAGACATCGAGATGAGAAGTGGGAGATGGATCAGGGAGTATCTGCTTATCATTTTGGGAAAGGAGTTGCTTAGGGGTACAGGATAAGTAGTAAGATAAGCCCTGGAGCAGTAAGATGGGGCTTTCACAGTCCCAAGACTACAAGCAACATTCTAAAATGTGAAGTGTCAGAACATTGAGACCTTCGCTCACTAGCTACAATAATCTTAGACTAGGATCTAACAGGCACTATAAACTAGAATTCTTAGTGGGTGCAAAAACATACAACGTGTGTAGGATTATAAAAGTAAGGCGAAAGATATCGTAGGCCATCTTGTCCACCCCTTCAATCAGGCATGATTATTTCCTACAGTAAACAAGCTAATATGTTGTACAGTACTTAACTAAAAGTATTTTTTTTAATTTAAACGATTTGTACAGGTGATTTGTTCATATATAATCTAGTGCCTTTAAGCATTCAGGTGCTTAAAATCAACAAAAGCCATCAAATACCTACTGTCACTGCATAGATACAGCGAAACATTTTTTCAATTAAATAAGAACTTTACATTCTTGTTCTATTGTGCATACTTGGTAACTGTAAAGTGGTTACTGTCTTTTGAAGGTCAAGTATATTTCAGACAAACAGTCCCTTGAGGAAGGCTTCCAACAGCAGACTTATAACAGCTCTATCGTGTCAAATGCATCGCATTGACCAGATAAAACCTAGTGCTTTCAGAAAAGCCATTAGGTTTTCTTTGGTCACTGAAGCACGCACTGAAAAGTTTCTCAGCAGGCTGTGCCCCAGCTGACTCTACAAACTTCAAGAGAGTCAGGAGGGAGGTCTGATGCCTATAATTTACATTTTAGTAGCTCTCTAATTAACTATGTACCTGACTGAAGGATGCCACTCTTATTATTTGTCCAGCAGGTGTTACAGGTTATGACATATTAAAGTAATTCTTTTACAAATGGAGTGCTGGTTTGATTGCCCTGGAGACTGGGGGCAGGAGTTGGGTGAAATCCTGGCCCTGCTGAAGAAATGGGGGTTTTCTTTTCATGGGACCAGGATTTCACCTTAATCTCTCTATCCACACACCTGGTACAGCAGTGGTAGTGCAAACTTCCCCTACTTTGCCACCGCGGAGTTGTAGGGTGCTAGCCTGGGACTTGGGGGACCCAGGGTCAATTCCCTACTCCCCTGCAGACTTCCTGTGTGATCCTGGGCAAGTCGCTTAGTCTCTCTGTGCTTCATTTCCCTGTCAGCACCATGGGGATAATAGCACTGCCCTACCTCACAGGGGTATTGTGAGGGTAAATACATTAAAGCTTCGGAAGGAACTCTCGTGATGGGAGCCAGACCTGCTTCTATTCCTTTCTGTGGAGACCATCGACACAAGTGTCCAGTCTCAAAGTCGTTCTGGAATGGACATCTGCCCATGAAAAACTGGCCTGAGCCACCCCAGTTTATGAATACAAACTGTCAAGTGAGCATGTAATTGGGATGGGGATACATAATATATTCTACCGACATCTGTTTATTTGTTATCCATTTCCCCACCCACCCCAATCTGTGTTAGAGCCATCTGTTGTCCATACAGTCTACGCTTAGAATGTAAGGTCTTCAGGGAAGAGACAGTCTATTATGTTTGTACCATGCCTAGCATAATGATGCCCTGGCCTGTAGGCAGTACTGTAACCTAATACAAATAATTAGACATATAAAACTTAACAGGAACTAAGGATTGAAGAGCCTCGCGTTTATGTAATGGAACACCTCACATTTACAAAAGAATGTTGGCCAACACTCAAACTGAGGCCTGTACATTGTTCTCTTTCACAAGATGAATTTGGCCTGGCAAACCAGCCTGTAACTCTGACATAAGCCAGTAAAAGGCAAAGAAATTCAGACGCTCAAAAGTTGTTGTTTTTTCTATTTTGTGGGTAAATAAATGGAGTTGTGTGTCCAATCCTCATTGGGAACCAAAATGAATCCCTCCCCCTCATGCTCATCAGCAACGTCATCATCGCTAGAGCTGGTATTTTGCCAACTGTGATTCTGTTGCCTTGGGCCTCCAAAAGCCACCAACCAATCTGACTGCTGGCTCAGCTGGAGTATTTGCTAAACAAGAGCCAACAATTATTTTAACAGAACTATGAAGCCATCACCAAAATGCCTATAATGGCAGGAACAAGCCAGCTATCCAAAACCAAGGCGATATCAGGCTGGTCTGCCTACAAATAGCCATGAGGCTTAATCCCTTCCCTCTCTCCCTACTTCCTTTGAAGAGCACAAAACTTTGTTTCTGGTCATTAGGCTGTTTCCTTTGGTTGTGTTTGTGTGTGTCCAAATAAGAGAGCAAGCCCCTAGGGAGTAACTAAAGACAAGGCAAAGTCATGCACTATGAAATGCTTTGAAAGTTGGTGTCTGTGAAATATACCCTCCCCCTCCACCTACTACTGCAGTCACTATATGGATTAGATTAGAGTGTTCTGTCTCTCTCCCTGTGCTCCACAGCTTGGTTCTGCTAAGGTAGAGTAGAGGTAAGGGCTATAATAGAAAGGGGCCCTTCTTTAGAAGGAGAGTTTTCTCACACACTCATGAATAATCCATCTTTTTCGTAATAATGCTGTACTTTGCCTCACCGTCCACATCCTGCTGTGCCCCCTGCCCCACAGCCAACCCATATCCGAACCATTCAGCCATAAGATCTAGACCTCTGTTTGAAGCAGCTCTAAAGAGTCTGAGTCAGGGCAATATCCTAGGATATTGGCAGGTCAGAGGTACCTGATCTCAACAGCAAACTAAACCAGTGAAGGGAAACCAGCTGTCATTTTTCATATCCCATTGCATAACGGGAGGATAACTGGAGCTTCATGACCAGTAAGGCAGCCATTTCAGCCCTGTGATCAAGTCACAACAGTTTCTTCACCCTGGCAGTGTGATATTAGGGAATCTTATTTCTACTCCTCTGGAAAGGGAGGAGAGAGTTTCACTTTAATTGGAGGCTTATTTAAAGTAATATGTTGAATTTTCAAAATATTACAAGGCCTTATGGATCACTTGTATCCCCAGTTGTCTTTCTGAAGTGAAGTGTGTTCATGGTTTGTTCTGATCAGTGTTGACTTCAAGTCATTTTCCAGGCACTGAGAAAATGACAGACTAGGAAAAGAAAGAGCTAATTAAAGAGGACAGACAACTTGGAGGCTGCAAAGGTGGCCACTGCTTGGATGAAAACTAAATCTGGTGGTTTAAGAATAGCTGGCTGCTAACTGGGATAAACAGCTGGCTTGTGTTCGATTCATGTAAGGGTCTGACAGACCACCAGCACTATTAGGGAGTCAAGTTTCACCTACACCCACTGGAAGAAAACAAGATGTAGTTTCTGGCCAGCACTACATTCATCAGTGGCTGACTGCCACTATGAAATGATGTAGTGACGGTGAGGGTCGGCTGCAACAAACAAGGGCTTTTCCATAGACGCAAGATACTGAGAAAGCAACAGGATTTTGAGATTTGCCCACAATACGATAGATGGTAAGATGAGGATTTACAGTGCTGGTGAAATAAAAACCCAACAGAGCTTTTCTATTTAGCATAATTTTATTAGTCTTCCTCTCCTGGCTTTGTGCTTTATTCGTGCCCCTCATTACATGCGGAATAGCCTCTTTCCTTTGTACCTAGTGCCCTAAATCTCTGCAAACCCCAATCCTCTTCCTTCAAACTACTGTGCAAATGAGTGCCTCATCCTAGGCATCCCCTCCTGGCCTCATGGCAGCCCTGCAAGTGGCGCCTCACCTCAGTTTCCCTCTTGAGTAACCCGAAGGAGTCCACTTCAGACTCTTACTTAAATACCCCTCCTGGGGGTCAGTTTATTACAAAAACCTTGTGCAAACAGTTTATAACACAAGTCCCAAGACATACTCCCTATCGCCCCAGTGCACATGGTCCTTTTTCTCACCATACCCCAGTGTCTTGCATCTCAGCGAGGCTCCTTAGCCATTCTCTTCCATCCCTCTGCCAGGACAGCCATTTCAGCACTTCCTTCTGGGGTGCAGCCCTGATCTTCCCAGCAGCAACTCCACAGCCTCTCTGCTGGGAGCATCCCTCACTCCCCCTGGCCTTTTCACTGTTCCGCCAGGTTCACCTCTCCAGCAAGATATCAGCAGCTATCCCCCTTCTTTCAGACCTCTCTTCCCTTATCTCTGGCTTGGAGCCAGCAGGCACCTCCTTCTGCTGCTGTGCAGCTCCATCCTGCTGCCTTCAGCCATCTCCTTCTGGTCCTGGCTTGGGGACACCAGCCAGAAAACCCTTCTGGCTGCTCTCCTACATTCAGCCCTCTCCTAGGAACCACAGCTATCTCTGGTAGCTCTCACCTCCTGCCCAATTCCTGTGTGACTCCTGACTGACCTTTTATAGCCCCCTGCCCCAGGTACTGCCCCGCCCTTTTAATTGGTCCAAGCGGGAGCACCTGGACTGGAACAGGAGCACTGATCCCAGTTTCATTTAATGGGCCAGCCATCCTTTTACATGCTGAATTTGGCATAGAGGCTCTGCACCATTTCACACCCATATTGTCCTGAGATTTGTAAGCTACTCAGGGCAGGACTTTGTTTCCTCTCATGTTTGTAAAGTGTCACATGCATTTATGGTGCTATCTAAGTAATAACAGTTCCACTGTTACATCCCATATTACATTCTACCTCTGGAGCAAGCTCTCTTGAGATTGCATTATAAAGAACCCAAATCCTCACACGTGCAGACCTAAATCTGTCTGTCTGTTCCTAGAGCTATGACACCAGCACTGTAAAGGAACAGCTGTGTTAAAAGAGCAATAAGCTCTCTTTTTGTTGAATACGTATTTTATGTCTTAAATGTATGCAACTTGCAAGAAAGTAAGTAGCTATAAACATGCTCTCAAATGTATTTTTTTAATTTTCCTGTTACTGCTATTAATATTTAATTAATCTTCATAAAGCACTTTGAAGTTGAAAAGCACTGCAGTACATACAAGTTACACACCTGCAATTACTGTGATTGCCCACACAAAAATATGCTAATTGCACTTGAAAATTACCGGTTAGCTATTTGCACATGCAGTTATTCAATCTGCATGCACAATCATGGTAAGCGTGCAGGCAGCTTGTTGAAAAATCAGACCCATAAGCGAATTATAGTAATTCTATGGACCTGTCTCTTCTTTATTTCCCCTCCTACGTACTATCCTATAATTTTCTGATTTTGTGCAATATGTAACAGAGATTTTCTGCTTTTTCTTTTGTATTCTCCCTTATGGTGGAATAAAGAAAATAAAAGGAAACTAAAAGAAAATACAGCAAAGTGAGTGAGAGTTGGAAGGGCATTGCGTGTGTCCATATACAAATACGAACACCAACTATCATACTTTGTTTCAGTTTCCAAATGATTCATAGCACTTCAACCCAAAATCTAGGTATTACCTGAATGAGTTTGAGCATGCATACAAGTTAAGGCTCTCAGACATACAATGGCAATGAAAAAAGGTGTTCAGATCTGAAGCTGTACAGTCTGGAAAAAAGTCCTTCTCAGTGTATCCTTTTGGTTGTTGCCCAACCTAAATTTCATGAGAATTTTCTTTATTTTATATCTATCGATCTACCCACCCACACACACCAATCAAGGAGACCTATTTGGTCATCTACAATTGTCCATCCTGCTGCTAGGGTCCTTATTTGTCCAATTTAGTATTGCATAGCTCAAGGAAAGGGATTTCTACCGATTCCCTTGGAGATTTCCATAGGCTAAGAGAGCTCACCATTAAAACGTTTTTTTTCCCCTGATAATCTACATTTCTTTCTTCTTTCACTTGATTTCACCAGTGATTATAGATCTGTATCCTTTGCACCAGCCTAAAAAAACAGCTACCCTTGTAAGCATCCCCTTCAGGACAGTGGAGGGCTGATCCAAAGTCCATTGAAGTCTACGGAAAGAGTCCAATCGACTCCAATGTGCTATCTCTAGATCAGGCAATAAGTGTGGGGTAGTAGTTAGGCCAAAGGGCAGAGGGTCAGCGTACCTGCACGCCATTCATGGCTCTGCCTTAGACTCACTATGTCACCATGACCAAGTTGCTTCAGCTTTCTACCATTGAAATTGCTCATGTATATAACAGGTACAATAATAATCACCTCCCTCGCTGGAGTGTTGGGACGCTAGTGTTCACAGGTTTCTAGCACACTGTTTATACTATACAAATAAACAATAAAATGAGTCCTTTAAGGTTGTTAAATCAAAAGAGCTATAGAAATGCAAAATATTATTACAGTACTAGCACTTGTTGAAAGTGATGTCCTCCTTTGTGTTTGTCTCGCCATCATAGGTTTAGCTCTTTTAATCTTTCTTCATAAAATCACTTATCAATCATTGCTTAATTCTCTCCAGTCTCTCTCTCTTTCTGTTGTTGATCTGCCCATCCCTCTGTGTTCTGAGTGCCCAGCAGAGATACAGTGGACAGTATGTACCCCTCAGGAGTCACCCACACAATGTGCATCCAGTAACAGACAGCTGCTGGGGGAGGAGTGGCAGTTTCAGCACAAAAGTACTCCTTCAGGAAGCATACAGGGCAGCAACCAAGCAGATCAGGAAAGTCGTTTGCATGTGCAAAACCCAGGACAAATATTAACTAGACCATCAAAACTCTTTACAGCAGGCAGGAATTCTCCTCCCCAGCTTTACAGCCTGAGAGATAGAAGTGATTTTCCCTGAGACCACAAAGGGAGATGGGGACAGAGTCAGGGTTAGAACTCAAACACCTGCCTGACCTCAGTCCCTACTCAATCCACTTAGGGAGTCTGTGAGAGAAGGGTCAAATTGGCCCTTGCCTCTGGATCATAGCAGGTCCCTGACAGCAGAAGCAATGAGGTTCTATCCTACCGCACAAAGGCTGGAGGCAGGGCAGGGTGCATGGGCACACATGCTTTGTGTACTGCTCCTTGGGTCTCTGTGACAATACACAGGGGTTAGGTGTGGCTATGGCAGGGTAGATCCTCCAGTTCTTCATCCTGTGTCAGGGATGCATGGAGGGTTCTATCAGCTAACATCCTCCATGGAGCAGCTCCATAACCAGCCTGTAATGACTCCATGTCATGGGGAGAATGATTCCTCCCTACTTCCTTCATATCCGACCAGGAATTTTTCGTATTGACTCCTTATGAAATACTCAGGACCTGAGTGGAAGAGCTGAGTTGATCTCTTTACAATTTCTAATGAGCTGGTTTTAACATGCGTATTTTTACACTGGACTCTTCATGTTCTTCAGAAGCAGCAGCAGGGCCTTTGATTCCTTTCCCCTCGCCCTCACAAAATTAAACATTTGCTTATTTTTCTATTCTTACCATACACAGCTCACACGGGTCACGTACAGAGTGGCTGACGAAATGAGGACATGATATTAAAATAAATCTGCCCTGTAGAGACATTTAAATAAAGGGGGGGAAATGGAGAAAAAACAGGGTGAAATTGCAAAACTGCAGTAAAAACCAATAAAATGCCCCTTCTCTAATTTCTCTGAAGCTCTTTCTAGGGTTTTATTCCCAGCAAGGCTCCTTGGATTTGCCTGCAGAAACACTTGATGTTTCTGTAGACTAAATCAAAGTGAATTAAACATGAAAGCGCTGCAATAACATTGCAGAACTGCAATGGCTTGGTGTATAAAAAGAGGGGGAACATGGTGTTGAAGTTTATGAGGCAGTGGACTGGACTGGACAGCTCCCACACACACACACACATTCCTCCCCCCCCCACCCCCGGTTAAATGTTGGCATGTAGAGAGGAGATCCTCTCCTTAACTCTTTCAAAATTGTACTAGTTTAGCACCAGCTCCTTCAAATTATCCCTCTCTCTCTCTCTGTGGGATTACACACACTCATATGCACATATGACACACTGATGTATATCTATGTGAGATTTGGACGGACACACATTTTGGCTTTTTGCTGAATTCTAGCTTGTTCTTACAAGTATCGTATTCCAGAATAGTCCTCTTCATTAAACATCACTTCTATGAGCTGAGGGATCTAAGCATTCCTCAGAAGAGGAGTCCTTTCTTCCTTCAATGAGGGGAAGAGGGACATAAATACCCACTGCCTGAACCCTATTACCATCATTCTTCTTCAATCACACAGTGTAAAAAGCATCAAAGAGATGTCTTAGGCGCAGGTGAAACCCTGGAGCACAGCGCACAGGCTCTGACTCTCTTATCTGACTTGCATAGGTGCTGGCAAAATGACAGGAGACGGCAAGCTGTTTTCTGAAGTCAGCTTTCTGTTCTCTGCCTCAGCTTTTCCCCCTCCCCCTTGTCCGTACACAGTCACCACTTGCTTTCCCTTTGGCAGCACTGCAAGATTACAATATGGGAAAGAAGCCAAGTACCTGTGGACAAAAGGCAACGTAGGTATTTGTCACATATGCGTCCCATGGCTGGATGGACACAGACTCAGGGTTCAGGGATAGGGAAGAGAAGTCAAACAAACAAAAATAGTTTGAGCACAGGAAAGAGATAAAATGAGCAAGCCAGAGAAGCAAACTGGAGATCTAGCTAAGACAGAACTAATTCTTAAGGTCATCAGACAGAAAGGGACCATAGCGTGGCTCCTCACATCCATGCAGTGAAGATCTGTACTTCAAAACAAAACCCAGGGGAAGTTCATATACCTAAGGCAGGGGTGGGCAACCTTTTTGACCCACAGGCCACGTCTGGGTATGGAAATTGTATGGTGGGCCATGAATGCTCACAAAATTGGGGGTTGGGGTGCGGGAGCGGGTGAGGGCTCCGGCTGGGGGTGCGGGCTCTGGGATGGGGCCATAAATAAGAAGTTCAGGGTACAGGAGGGGGCTCCAGGCTGGGGCAGAGGGTTGGGGTACAGGCTCTGGCTGGGGGTGTGTGCTCTGGGGTGGGGCTGGGGATGAGGGGTTGGGGATGCAGGAGGGTGCTCTGGGCTGGGACCAAGGGGTTTGGAGGGTGAGAGAGGGATCAGGGCGCGGGAGGGGTGCAGGCTCTGGGTGGTGCTTACCTCAGGCAGCTCCCAGAAGCAGTGGCATGTCCCCCTGTCCAGCTCCTACGCGAAGGCGTGGTACCGGGCAGTTCTGCGTGCTGCCCCATCCGCAGGCATTGCCCCCGCAGCTCCCATTGGCCATGGTTCCCAGCCAATGGGAGCTGTGGGGGTGGCACTTGGGGTGGGGGCAGCGTCCGGAGCCCCCTGGTTGCTCCTATACATAGGAGGGATGCAGGACATGCCGCTACTTCCAGGAGACGCGTGGAGCACGGCACACATGGAGCGGGCAAGCCCCGGACCCTGCTCCCCAGCGGAAGGGCCGAATTAAAATGTCTGAAGAGCCAGATGTGGCCCCCGGTCCGTAGTTTGCCCAACGCTGATCTAAGGCATAAGCATTCAAAACAGACTTTATATAATTCCACCCTCCCCAGCAGACGTGAGTAAGTGGAGGTGAGGGGCAGAGGCAGACGCTTTTAAAAGATATCCTAGTCTAAAGTCAGTTCGGGTTTTTTGATCTGAAGATGCCCTGGATCCCTGTCAGAGCTTTGAAGATTCCTTTCCCCTACCACCTATATGTATCCCCACCCTCTCTACAGGTCACATCATGGCCAGCATGCTCTGACTGAGGAAGGCTGAACAGGAGGACATGGTTCAAATCCCATCAGTGCTCTCACTAAAGCCATTGACTATGCTCCTTAATTACACCTTGTATTGGCTACATCCACAGTGACCTAGACAGCTGATGCAATGAAAAGATGCAATATGGCTAAGTCATAAACTTTTGAGGTGACCACCACCAATAAGCTCCCCAGCCCAATCAACTATCTGCCACAACACATAGAGAGGGCAGAGTACTTATCTTCTCCTTTAAGCGTCCGACCCAAAGCCCTCTGAAGTCAACAGAAAGACTCCCATTGACTTCCACGGGCTTTGGATCAGGCCCAAACATTCAGAAGGTTCTTTTTATTCAGCTGCTCAACCAGACGGAAAAGAAACAACAACAAAAAACACCTCTTCGTGTTCTCCTCCCATCCCCCAATTCAGGCTGAAAAAATGAACTACTGATGAGCCACAGAGCCCTTGCTAGTGGTCCTGGGAGAGCAGTTCGGTCACATGAACTTAAAAATACATTAAATACTTTCCTGCTATTACTTGTTTATGTAAGTGGTTGGTGCAGCTGCCACAGGTATGTTCAGTGAATGCAAATGGGAGAGGTGTGTGCACAAACAAACAATCTTTTTATTAAAACATGCTCCCCACTCCAAAAACTGTTTGAGAATCCTTGGCTTATGCCATATAGCTATTTATATACACTGTCTATTAGATAAAGAGCATATCTACACAGACCTAAGAGTTTGTTCAAGTCTCTCTTTTTATAGACCAAGACATTAGCGTCATTTGTACAATACTCTCCTTGCGTAAGTGTAGATTTTAATAAGAGCAAGAGAAACCTTTGTTTTTTTCAATCTTTCGTTTTCCTCCTTCCCCAGGGAAAGCCTGTAAACACTTTAGTTAACGTAGGGATTAACAAAAAGAAATAATAGCAGATTTCTTATCTCAAGTCCAACAAATTTTTCTATGAAGGAAATCTCTGCTTTCCTAGAGAAACAGGGAAAGCTGACATAATTGGTCCCCTCTTTGCACACCAGTAATCCTTGCCCTTCTCAGCAGAGACAGGTGCATATTAAAAATTCATGAACTTTTCAGAAGGCTTCTCAATGTTTCTGCCCTCCTTGAAGTGAGGCAGCTCCTTGCACACATGAAGTACTGTGGTCTCAGTCAAAGTACAACATCTGTTCCCAACCACTGGTTCATTCACCTGCTCTGGGACAAGTAGTTTGGAGCTGGTGCTGTAGATTTCTCAGCCCTTCCCTCCTCTCTCATTCAGCTGTAGGGATTCTAACTTGCCACACTGTACTTGAGTTGCTCAGAGCTGACTTCATTTAGAACAGGTGAAGCTCACTGCAAGTTATAGCATGCACAGTTGAATGAGAGGTACTGGTTACTAGCTGTTTCCAAGACCTTATTCTGCTATAAAGTTGAACAGGTACAATTTATTTTTTAAGTGACTGCCCTTGATCAATATTCTTCATGACCAGAAAGTGGAGGTAAAGCTCCAGGAACTGAAAATGCCCCCACTTATCTCAAATAAAATTTGTTTTTGTGTTTACTTATTGTACAGTTTTGAATGTTCTATTTGTTACAATGCCTCTTTATTTCTCTTTTGACCAATTATCCAGAGTTATAAGGAATTATAACAGGGGAAGGGTCTAACCTAATAGTGAACCACACTCATTAACACACTGAAAATACAGACGAGGCTATACTTCTCTCTGAGTAATTCATACAGACAATATAGGCAGATGGTAGCAGCATAAGCAAATTTAAATTACTCTCTCAAGAAAACCCCAAATGCTTGATATTGTCAGTCTTGGCAAGGACAGGATCATGACACATACACAAAACACTCATTAGTGTTAGGGATTATGTGATATAATGTGAATGGTTTGCAGGATGGTAGACAATTTTGTTAATTTGAAGTTTTTCAGCTTTTACTGCCCTGGCTTTCAAATCCCATAAAACATATTAAAAATATACAAATAAAACCATTATGATAGGCCCTAGTTTTATATGGTTACATAGAGTGATGGGGAAATGTTGTAGAGACCAATCTGAAATGAAATTGGGAGTTTTAAATTATAAACATCCACTTTTCAAGGATGCAGACCTTTTCAAACTTTCCTACCTTTCTGATATCTAAAACCTTTTAAAATATTCATCCATTATTAGATCAAGCATTTCCCTACAAAAGACAGGGAATGAAATATGGCATTTCAGCTGTCAGACTAGACGAGACTGCAGAGTGAAGCCTAGGGGAGAGGAGAGACTTTAAGCTTCACTGACATATACTCCATAAAAGGGATGCTAGACAGACTTTTTGGGTCAATGGTAATCAGTAAGAACATTAAAGCCCAGTTGGACTGCAGAAATGGGAAGAAACAACCCTTTCATACTCCGATGGTGGAAAGCAATAAATGATGCTCTCTGTGCTAGGCAAACCAAATGAGGGGCCATTTACTTGCAGGAGTAGTCTATTAAAGTAATGGCACTATAACGACTATGGCTGAAAGTAAAGGTGGCATGATTAGGCCCCCAGAAAGTTATCATGTACTTGACTGGTATTGTACATACTCAGCGGTTGTATTAACTAGCTAGCAGATACTTTAACCAGAGATTAATTAGTCTAATGAAAATTTCTCTAGTTACGAAGCCCCAGATTCTGTATGAAAGGGTAATGATGGCACATGTTTAACAGACACGACAACCTACACATAATCTATCACAGCATATAGGTCATCTCATCTATAAAATCATAATATATAGATAATTGCTTAATCACTCTGTGATAGTTTAGCAACTTTAACTCAGGTTTGTTTTCTTTTCTCTTTAATAGTTAAAGAAGACCTGTCTAAGTGACTGTCAAGTCATTTAGAGCCCAAATTTCACTTCCCATTAAAACTGCACATTCTGATAAGAAGTGGGTCCTTATTCCACCTCAGTGGATCTTTTCCCTCAAATTAATCATTCAAGCTCTGAGCAATTTTTTAAAAAATGAAATATATATGCAGCAGTTAGGTAGTTACTACACTTAAGTCTATGCAAACGGGTTCCAATGGCAGATGGTGCCTTTTTTTATGTCTGGGACTGAGAGTATATTATGATTAATTAAAAATCTTGCTAAGGTGAAGTAGAACCCACTTCCAACTGCAGCATACAACTTAAAAATAAATTAAATTCGTTAAACACCAAGCCCAAGCAACTAGACAAGGCATCTTAAGAGGTCAGTCATAAAGGCAGCTGGTTTAACTTGGTTTGAAATGTCCGCCAAGGGTTATAATTAAGAGACCAACATGATTTCTATCAAATGCTGAACAGAAGACATCCCCAACTCCCACCTGTAAACAAATCCTGGAAAAGAGATTGGATGAACCAGCTGTACTCAATCCCATTTTGATTACACCTGCCTTATATGGCTCAGTTGATGGCACTGGGCCAGAAGATCATGGGTTTAAGTCCCAAAAGAGGCATTTAGTTCATAACAAATATTGGCTCGATCCTAGATTCTGTGGAAACAGCTCCAGGAAGGCACTCATGAGGAGGAAAATTCCATGGAGATCCCCTTTGAGGAGTTCCCTCCAAATTCTTCCATGAGATAACGAGGGTTTGCCCCCACTGAATAAGCAGAGGGTCTGGCCTCCAAACCCTGTACAGAACTTGGAAGATACACCATTGACAAGGGCCAATTGCGCAGATAAGCCATACCTCCATGCAAGCTTTGAGGTCTCCCCCCACTACATGGAAGGATAACTCCATCAGAGCCAGAAAGTTTTCCTGCCTGGTGTGGGCTTCATGAAGGGGGTTTTCAAGATGAAGAGGTAGGCCACTGAAGTTGGCAGAAGAGAAATCAATGCTCTGCCTCAAGAAAGACAGGCTGTAATTTCCCAAGTGTTACAGGCCTGATCCAATGCTCACTGAGACCCCTGGGAGACTTTCCTTTTAGCTGCTCCCATGAACCGAATGTCTGCACATAGTCACTGCAATATTACTATATAATTTTGTGTGTGCATGTTTTTTAAAGTGCAGATTGCCTCTGAAAGGTACTACATATGACTGAATTCATAATGTTATCCTGAAGTCCTTTGTGCTGGTTGTTGACAGGAAAACTACCTGCTGGTGTTTCTAACCAGACGCTGATAGCATAAGAAAATGCTATATAAGTGAGCAAAGAGTGTCCCTCAGATATGCAGGCAACAGGGAAGCTTCCGGGGTCATGGCTCTACAGTACATCACTTTGACATTTAAAAAAATAAAAATAACTCGTAAGGATTATATATGATGAACAGCTGGGATATGTTAAAAGTATTTTACTCTTGGCTTGGCAGGTTTTAGTAAATCACAGTTTAATCACACTGCCAGGCCATCACTGTGGGTGAACTCTGGAGTTCCTCAATGAGACACAGAGAGAAGATATACAGAAGAGTGCAAAGGATGTTTAACCAGGAAAGAGACAGTCATTTGTTATTTTAGTTTCCAAGTAAGGGAAGTGTGAAGAAATCATAGCATCACACAAAGAGATGGAGAAGAGCTATTAGATCACCCAGCCCATTCCCCTGTCACTACAGGAATGCTCTTTAAAGTAAACTCATGTACTTTGCCCAGACTAAATGTGGGCAATTCAAGCTAAAAGGCTACTCCATAGCATAACAGGACTTCATCATTAGAAGACACGGACACTTTCTTAATCTACATGGCTGTGCTCATACCCAAACAAATACCAATTAATTTTTCAAGTGGCTTTTGAGGGATACTTTTCTGAAGCTGAGTATTCATTGAAGTCAATGCAAGTTTGCTATCGATTTCAGTGGGACCGGGGTCTGGCTCTATATTATACATTTGCTTAATCACCTTAATCCAGTAATGCTATTACCGAGTCCAGAAAAAGTGATCACGTTTATCTGGTCTGATTTATTCTTTCTGAAAAGACAGGCTGTTCATTGTTCATGGTTCCATTAGCCTCTCAAGATTTACAGACTCTGGGCCAAATTCAGAGATGATGTGTAAAACTGGTGTAAATTACACTTTGATAAGAGGGTCTAAGCTGGTGTCACTTATCTTCCAAAGAGCTAGAAGAATGAAAAGCTATAATGGAAGTTGAAATGGCTGGGTGTGCATTCGCTGCCCAACTTACATCTTCTTCTTTCCTTCTGTTTATTGTTCTTCCTGCTCTATCCCTCTCTTCCAGCTTCCTGGAAGCCACGCCAAATTACATTCTTCTCCACCTGTTTACCAGCAAGGAATTTACATTGTCTTATGCATTGCTCTGACTGTGGTCTTTGTCCCCTACATATCTGTGCCATTAGTTTTCTAGGGAAATTAAGTTAGATGTAAGAAAGCAATAATTGTCAGAATCACTCATCACACTCACACTTTAATCCTTTTTAATGATTAAAATCATGTTTGGGGTATTTTTCCTTAATCCTCAGGTATTCCCAAGGTTTCCATAACTTTTCAATTTAAAAATTTCCAGTCATTGCCTGATTCTCCTTCCTTTTACAGCAGTTTAATACTAGCGTGTCTCCATGGTCTTCCAGGGAATTACTACTCCTAATTTAAGAGAGACAAGGTGGGTAAGGTCATATCTTTTATTGGATAATATCTTAATATCTTTTATATTACATCACCCACCTTGTCTCTCTCATGTCGTAGTGCTAACACGGCTACAACAGCACCACTCCCAGTTTACACTGTGGTAAATGAAAGATCAGACACTACACACTTTAGCTAACTTCCTTTACACTGTAGGCTCAAAGTCGTGTGTGTGTGTGAAAGAGAGAGAGAGAGAAAGAGAGAGAGAGAAGCAGGATCATTCCAAGCTAAAGAACAGTGCAATATCAAATGGAAAACACTAGTACCAATCAACACATCCAGGAGGAGTCACTCTAACAGGTTAGATTGTCTTAGGTTGTCTTTAATTTGTTTACAAATCAGCATGCTGTGCTGCTTGAAGGGTTCTAATGGCACAGTTTGTGAAGACATTCTAAAATCAATAAGAGCAAGTTTAAAAAATATAAGAGGGGAAGTACTTTTTTAAGCTTACACTTATTGAATTTTTTGAGTCTATAACCTTCATATAAAATGGCACCATTGCCAAAATATGAGAGAATCAGCAAGGAAAGACGGTTCTGTGGAAATGTGCTAATTACTTCATCAGTCTGCAAATGCACCATGATCTTAAACTGAAATACCTGTCCTGAGCTCCTTGGAACAAGAGAATGCCAGTTGGGATGGACTGCATGTTAGTTTTATGATCTAGACCAATATGCACAAAGGTCTGGACTGTGAACACTTTCACTTGTCATGCAAGACATTCTACATTTGAATGTAGGTTTCTAACATAGAAAGACTAGAGAAATAATTACTTTTTCTTGACTGGAGAAATATTTGTGCTGGGCCAGATTCCTATCTGGAACAGGCAATGGATGTAACTCTGAAAGTGAGGTACTGAAGGTTGGTTTTAGTTCAGGTTAGAGAGCTGTAGATACTATTCCCTTTCACTAGAAAATAAAAACAACCTTTAAGTTAGCTGCCAACCACCAAGCAACAAGAATGGAAATATCAGGCTTCAGTTTCAAATTTCGGAACAAAGCTGGAAAAATATAACTGGGAGAGGAAATGTAAACAAATCACAACCCTGCTCTCTAACCTAGTTTGGGAAGTGGTACAGTCCAGACCAAACCATCAACAATGTTCAGTAACTATCAGCAGAACACGGATCATCATTCTGGGATGTATTAGCAGGAGTGTTGTAAACAAGACATGAGGAGTAATTCTTCCACTCTACTCCATGCTGATACAGCCTCAGTTGGAGTATTGTGTCCAATTCTGGGCACCACATTTCAGGAAAGATGTGGACATATTGGAGAAAATCCAGAGAAGAGCAACAAAAATTATTAAAGGTCTAGAAAACATGACCATTGAGGGAAGACTGAAAAAACTGAGTTTGTTTAGTGTGGAGAAGACTATGGGGGGATATGATAACAGTTTTCAAATATGTAAAAAGGTTATTACAAGGAGGAGGGAGAAAAATTGTTCTCTTTAACCTCTGAGGATAGGACAAGAAGCAATGGGCTTAAATTGCAGCAACAGATGTTTAGGTTGAACACTAGGAAAAAATTCCTAACGGTCAGGGTAGTTAAGCACTGGAACAAATTGTCTAGGGAGGTTGCAGAATCTCTGTCATTGGTGATTTTTAAGAACAGGTTAAACAAGCAGGAACGGTCTAGTTATTACATAGCCCTGCCTTGAGTGCAGGGGCCTGGACTAGATGACCTCTTGAGGTCCAGTCCTACAATTCTGTGATTCTATGTCCTGAACATTGCTTAGTCCCTACTTACAGTCCAACACAGGCATGTTCAAAACATAGCTGTGGCCCAAACAAGATATTGGACCTTCTCTTTTTGCCAGTGTGGACACACACAAAAAAGGATGCTTTAATTTAAACGTTTAAACCTGCTAGATAGGCTAAGGCTATGTCTACACAAGGCTTTTCCCCCTTTAAATTTCCCAGCATTGTTAACACTGGTGCAGCTCCAGCAACGACATTGGAAGCCCTAAAATGGACAAGATGGTAGCAGCTGCTGGAGTTTAACCCACCATGCCATTTAACTGCCATCAGAACAGATCTGGGCTAGTAGGTGATGAAAGATGCCAGCAGCCAGTCTGTATGAGTGCTCTAACCTTGCTCTCCCACTAGCAGAGCTGCATCCATGCTAGTGCAACAGGGAGAGCATTCCCTAAAACTGTCAGTGCAGACAAGAGGTGAAATCTGGCCCAATGTAAGTCAATAGCAAACTCCCATTGACTTCAGGGGGACTGGGATTTAATCCAAGGCCTTTCCTATAGGTGGGACCTTAGAAGAATTCCTATAACTGCATTAAAAAAAGAAGAACGGAAGAACTAGAACAGAAACAGGATTCTAATGTTAGGTCTCAAATTAAAAGGAAAGAAAACTCTTTAGGAAGTGATAAATATCATTTACAGCTTTTATCCAAGTACGAGCTCAAAGTATTTCCTTCTTTTCTAATTAAAAATAAAGCTATGAATGCCAGAACAATGAGCTCCAGAGTCTATGAATCCCACAGTCAGAGGGATCACACTAACTCGTTTCCTATTTAAACAATGAAATCAAACCAAGATTTGAGAGACCATGCTTTGTTGCTATTATTCAAGCTGGCACCACACGCACTCTGCAGTGCTTTGATGTGGCTGCCTTAGGCAGCTCATAACAGGGGTAGTACTATTTTAAAATGTAAACAAATTGCAGTTAGTAGTTAACAAAAAAACAAAACAAAAAGCAGCTCACAATTTTGCAGCAAGAAATGATGTATTTTCAGTACCTGTAACCCCAGGCAACACAAACCCCAAAACAACAGGGGTTTGTTTCAGTAGGTCCTAAATCCGTGCTAGATCCCCCTGCTGGCACAGCATTCTCTTCAAGAAGTCCAGTGCTCTAGAATGCTTTCCTGCCCCTGTTGAAATGAGCCCACATTCAACAATCTTTAAGGCACCCTGGAGGTGCATGTGTTTCATCAGGTCTTTGTATGGAATTAGAGGAGGTTGAGGGACTACCCGAAGTATTGAGGTATTAGCATTTTGTGTTAAGAGCTGCTGTTGGGCACAACTAGTGAGGCTGACGGAGATGTGTATTTTATTGTGTAATTTTAAATAATTGCCAGAGCAGTTCGAGGCTGTGTATGTGATAAAAACGGAAATAAAGTACTATAGTAATTAAGGGCTACCCCACATGTTTCATGGTCGTTGGCCATTCAATGATTCTCCTAGTGATGTGGTGCCTTAAAAATCTTTCATTGCCAATTTAAATCCAGAAGAGACAATCTTGAAATAATTATGGTGCTGAGAAAATACTGAACCCAATTCAAAGTACTTCTAAAGAATGGCACTTGGTCATTTTTAAATACATTAACTGCTCTAAGGATATGCATTGCAATGAAATCAAATAGAAAGTGGACATAAAAAAGGGCAACAGAGCATACTTAACGGAAAATAAACCGACACACCCAGTATACTGGATGCAGTCAGGCATCTATGATCTTAAATGAAAGGAAGTCAGTATGGGTACTCTTAGTCCCAATTTACCCACTTTAGGGCAATGCTATTTTCTGCTCATAATGCACCAATCCCCCTTTCTTTTATGGCTTTTCATGTTTCTTCTTTTCATTTTGACATTGATCCAATGCCTCTTGAAATCAATGGGCTTCTTTCCGCTGACTTCAATGGGCCTTGGATCAGACCCATTATGGTTTTACTGGCTTGTATTCTTCCTTTCCCACCCCACCCTCATCACTAATTAAAGCCACAAACAATGCTAATATCCATTATCCTAACAGACATGTTGAAGAATGGAAAGCAGTGCTAAGAACCACGTCCTGCCATCTTTGAGACAAACTAGAGGTTAGATGTATGATTAAATCGATTGCTTTGTAAGCTGGGTGCAAGCAAACAATACGAGTTTTAATACAGCTAAATATATACATCTAGGAACAAAGACCGTAGGCCATACTTACAGGATAGGGGACTCCAACCTGCGAAGCAGTGCTCTGAAAAAGATTTTGGGGTCGTGGTGGATAATCAGCTGAACATGAGCTCCCAGTGCAATGTGGGCTAAATGGGCTAATGGGATCCTTGGATGCATAAACAGGGGACGCTCGAGTATGAGCAGAGAGGTTATTTTACCTCAGAATTTGGCATTGATGTGACTGCTGCTGGAACACTGTGTCCAGTTCTGGTGTCTGCAAGTCAAGAGGATACTGATAAATTGGAGAGGGTTCCAAAAAGAGCCACAAGAGTGATTAAGGGATTAGAAAACCTGCCTTTAGTGACAGACTCAAGGAGCTCAAGTTCTTTATTTTAACAAAGAAGTTAAGGGCTGACTTGATCAGAAATAATGGCGACCGGGGGGGGGGGGGGGGGCAAGGGTCACATGACCCTTCCCATAATGCCGGTGAGGGCAAAGCAAGCAGCCAGAGAGATGAAGTGGCAGGGCCAGAGCTGGAAGGGAAGAGGTGGGGCCTCGCTGCCTGGTGCGGCACGCAGCAGCTGCACTCTCCCAGGCAGCCTCCGGCCATGATGCCTAAAGCCCAGGCAGGCAGTGTGGCTAGAGCTGCCTGAGAGAGTGCATTAATGGCTCCACGCATGCCAGGGGAACTGGAGCAGAGCCCTCCCGCCCCCTCGCCAGTTAATGTGGGATGGGGAGGGAATGGGGATGAGTCACATGGGGGGGGGCACATGGGGAGGGTCACGTGCCCCCCTTTAGCTGGTGCCCCTTTTGAGTCCCTCCCACTAGTCACCCAACAAATATTTGATAACGACCTCTTCAATCTAGCAGAGAAAGGTACAACATGATCCAATGGCTGGAAGTTGAGGCTAGACAAATTCAGACTGGAAATAAGGCGTTAATTTTTGACAGGGAGGATAATTAACCATTGGAACAATTTACCAAGAGTCATGGTAGATTCTTCATCACTGGCAATTTTTAAATCACGACTGGATGTTTGTCTAAAAGCTCTGCCCTAGGAATTCTTTTGGGGAAGTTCTGTGGTCTGTGTTACACAGGAGGTCAGATTGGATGATCACAGTGATCTGTTCTCCCCTGGGAATCTATGAGACTTCAGTTTGACAGTGAGAGTAATATTCTAATATCGGGGAGAGGGTGACAATAGGTTTTGTTTTAATATAGTTAGTTTTGCTGAGGATGATGCAAGAAGAGTATACTAAGAAAACAGAATCAAATGAACATAGTAATACCAACTAAGAAACAGTAGGCTCCAACTGAGTCCAAAAGTGGTTATTGTTTTGTTATTACCAATGTCTGTGCTAAAAGCCGTTTGTTTTTAAAAGCCTGGAGCCAAGCGCACAAGCTTTAAGATGCATTAGATCAAAGGAAAGGATAAGTACAGAACCAGACAGACAAAGATAGAACAAAAAAAAATATTTACACAAGGCTAATCCTTAGAACATTGATTATATTATTGTTTGTGCAGGGTCACTGACTTTCACATTATTGTGCCAATATACATATTCAAATAGAAACATGGATAGTCTCTAAAAATTGAGATTTGTGTTTTCTACTATTTTATCGGGATAAAAGTGGTATTGGTCTATCTAGAACTAGTTTGTATCTATAGATTTCTTCTCATTATCATTTTATTTTCTAAATCTACATTGGTTAGGCATTAAAATGTTAATCATAATCAAAATTGTGCCTCTTACTCTGACAGTCCAGACAGAATTTTTAAGGTGGTGTATTTAGTAATTGAAGAGTTCACAAGACCTAAAATGAAGCCTTTGAAAAAAAAAACAAAATTATAGCTTAATGTTTTTTCAGGTCCCTCTCATTCACAAATGAGTTAATTTTAAAAACAGTGCAGACATTCAGGAGAGAAAGATCTAAACAAGATCACACTTATAGGGTAGTTAAATACTGTAAACTAACCAACTTATAATCGTTGTTCTTTGATAATATTTCAGATCCCACAGCAGAAATGGAAGAATCCTGGCATTGCCACCTTCAGATCACATGGCAAGACCTTCCTCTTCACGAAAGCATTCCCTCAAAGAAACAGAAGAGGAAAAACCAGGGAAGAAGGGAATAATTGATCCTGCAAATAGGCAGGATAACTGTTCTTTTCTGGACAGTTCCCTGTAAAGGATGTTTACATGGAAAGCACCTAGATATCACAGTGAAAAGCATATTGAAAATGCCTACACACACACACACACACACACACACAACATACACAAACATTTGGATTTTTAAGCCACTGAGATTAGTTCCGTAGCTCTCTTCATAATTTTGTTATTAAATGAAAGCTGATTCTCACATAATCATATGCCTCCAGCTATAGGGACTTCAAGAAAAACACCAGATATCACGAGACTCTTGATAATATCCTGAGAGTTGGCAACACAACCCACACTAACTCAGCCAGCCATCTAGCAATGACCTGTGGGCAACAGTTCCTCTGCCACCATACGGGTTCCTCTTTTATCAACTTTACTTACAAATGTCTACTCACAGCATTCCTTAAATGTACAGCCAGCACTAACACAATTCTAAAGAGCTAATAAAATAACCGTTGAGTAGGTTTGAGGACAGTAGCACCATAACCAGTAACGTCACCGTAAAATATTTCTGCTATATGTGTACAGTGTGAGTATCACATTTTTAAATATACATTGCTTCTACTTTCAAAAGATTAATGGAGCACTCATGGCCTCAGCATTTAATTCAGTCTCATCTTTCCAAAGCCAGGACGCAATCCAACCCTGCTGTGTTGTACAGAACACATGGCTAGAAGAGCAGCAGAACAACGAATGCACAAAAAGAGAATAGTAAGATATCCATTCTGATGTGATGAATTGCAGTATTTCCAGCGACAGCCTCTGATTTTATATAATGGAGGGCAAAGTCCTAACTCTTAGCCCCATTGATAGAGTTAGCAGGACTCTCAAGTTTCCTAAATGAGCTCATAAAACTCAACAACAGAATACAAAGAGATACAACAATAACCTAGTTTGGTGCTGTTAGCAAAGAAAGAAAACTACTGTTCCCATGTTCATTATTACAGTATACCATCATTTATTGCTACTGTGTAGCCCAAACATCTTCAAATTCTATAATTAGTGTCCACTGTTATACATGTAGAATATACTTTCATTTCAGAATTATTGGTGGGGGGGTGGGAGAAATAACCCCAGATACGTTTCCCCCTCCCCAAAATAAGAGAGACTACTATGTTCCTGCTGTTCTCTGCAGAATGGTTCTGTAGGTGGCCATTTAAACAACAAAGACAGTTCAAGGGTTCAAAAGAGATTTCCACTGCTTAATACACTGAAATTTACGTTTTTAAACTGGGTCTCCCTGCTGTGCAATTATGTATGAATTTAAGACTAGCCTTTTTCTTATAAGAGGCTGTGTTGTGTGGATGGAAGAAGAAATCAGGTCACTCAATCAAGAGAAGCAAATTTCCCCAACCAGCCATTGTACTCCAGAAAGAATAGAAAGCGGGTTTTATTCCCTCCCCACACTTGGCTGATTTCTAACATTATTCTTTGGCGATATTAAATATCCCCCATTTAGACCAAGGGACTAACACAGAAATCTAATTAAATGTTAAGTAGTGCTGTGGTAAAGATCAACATTGTGCTAAGAATGGTCAGAGAAAGAAATACCTAAGACCGTCTTTGTAATGCAATCCAAAATATATGTCTTCTATTTCAACAGTGTGATTTCCCTGCTTAAAATTTTCATTTCCATTCCAATATCTCTTTCCCTCCCTTTGAAAATTTACCATTTATTAAAGATGCTCTCTTCCTGTGAAACATTTAAAAGACACTCAGTATTTTTTCACTGACCCATATGGGCCCATAACCCTGCCGGCATACAAACACCCAGGGGGGGACAAACCAATCCACAACAGCTCTGGCTAGAGTTAACATGTTCTCTTACATATTATCCTTCCAAAATCCAGGGGCCCTTCTGACTTCACTGGGACTCTGCATGGGCACCAAGGTCCACACTAGCAGATCTTGGCGCAGCATCCAGGCCTTAATCTGTTAGAGTGTGATGCACACTTATGGGGCTATATAAAGGAAAGGAATATTTTATAGCCTCCCAGAAATTAACAAACTGAACTCCTGATATTGAATATATTGAATACAATTATCAATGATGGAACATCTTTGAAGAAAACTATATTGATAAAAATAACTCATCTGCTTTCTACACATTTGTACAAATGTGAAAAACAATATATAAAAGCCCTGAAATTTGTAATCGGGGGGTGGATTGAGCCCTATGTATGAGTACAAATTCATCATATACACCCAGGAGATGGAAAATATCTATACACACCATGCAACTAAACAGAATGAGAAGGCTTAATCCTGGGGGGGAATGGCATATTGCTTTGTCTTGGTTCTTCCACAGGCCTCCTGATTTACATTGGCAGGGGATGGAGATAGTTTCCCAGCAGAAGCAGCAGTGTAAGCCTGCCTTTATATATCTCTCTATCTCTATCTCTATATCTATATGGCAATCAAGCTCAAAGGGCGGACAGCAATAATTGACTGCACACATTCTGTGTGTCTCCTGATGGCCTAGTTTAGAGGTGGCTTCTTTTTGGTCCCACTTACAATGTCCCACTATTCTCTTAACATTTTATTTATTTTCCCTTTTGCATTTAATGGAAAGCAACCAGCCCTGCACATTATTAATTTTTATAATGCATGTTAATAACATCACAAAGCTTTACTTTCAGCGATCAAATGTCAGCTAGCGAATATACCTTGCTTATCAAAGTCTGTTTGTGTAAAAAAACAGCAGAGGTCATGAAATTCATCCCTATTTAGTTATGAAATACGCAATATACTGGATTTGATCAAGTCGGGAGGGCAAATGAGAAAACAAAAAAAAAATATTTTCCTACATTAAAACTATAAGGAGTCCACTTGTTTTAGCTTTGACCAAATGTAGTTTAATGCTAAACAGCCATGGGCTTAAATCATGGCGAATTAGTCAGGTAAGCAAATCATAGGATCTCCAAAATATTTTTAAATAAGATAAAAATCCTACATTTCTTCTTTCATGGATAATAAAATACACATGCAATCAGACCATCAAAGTAGAAACTATTTGTACCAATTCAATAACTGTAAATATTGCAGGGGGTGCAGTTAAGTTATATACATTTTCAAAGTAAAGTACCAATAACTTAAAGATATTACTGTAGTACTATACCTAAGACCATGATCAGATGATTGCCCCACCTCTCAAACTGCCCAACCCCTTAGCCCATAATTGAACCTATCTCCACCTGATGGGGCCATATGGTCCATATCAATTCCCCTGCAAAACGTCCAAGTGGTAATATGGATGAGAACCAGCAAATCTAAGGGATGGGTTTTGGTTTGGTTTTCCATAGATTTGGCTGACAGCTCTGCCTCTCCCCGAGTCCTAACAGGGTGCAGGGTGAATTTGTTTTGTCAGGGAGGAAGGAGGGGTTGGAGACTGTAACTTTTCAACCTGATTTGCCACAGGTCCCTATCTCAAAGGCATGAAGCTGTGCACCAGAGCATGACCCCTTTAAAAATCTTCCTCTGCTGTTTCCTGCATTAATATGTCAGGGCCTGCCCTGAGCAGGCATCACAGGCTGCCCTGGAGAAGAAGCAATCATATGGAGCCCTGTAATGTCAATACTGCTATTACGTGGTCTCTGCTAAAGGACTCCTCTTGAAATCAAGAGCAAGCACTATATCTGTGTTACCCAGCAGGCCAATGCAGCTTCGAAAAGACCAACAACTACAGAGACTGTTTTCACCTGAATAGGACTCATCAGCAACAAGGTCCTAGTGGTGATCTCTGCTGGATACTGGAATAACCTCCCCACGAAAGCCTCATCACCTGCGTCATTTAGAGTCATCCAGCGCTTCAGAACATATTACAGGGAGCAATCTTGCATTTGCTAGGAAGTGGACTAGATGGCTTTATAGGTCTTCGTCTCCAATTTCTATAAGAAAATTCAAGTGGTTTATCAGGTATTTTGTTGTATTTTCCTGTTTCACAAGCCTACGTTGTTTAAGGAATGAAAGCAAGCTCCATTCCTTGGGAGTTCACGGAAGATAGCTCCTTCCAGATGAGACCAGTGTACTACTGTGCCTTCTAATACCATATATTCTCCTATTACAAAGGATTCTGATCCCACAAACTCTTACCAGATCACACACCTCTACTGAACTAGCTCCTCGTTGAATTCAATTTCAACAGGTATTAGTGAAGAAGTAGCTCCTTGTTGAATTCAATTTCAACAGGTATTAATGAAGAAGCTTATTCTTTCAACTCATATTAGTGTTTTCATCCCATTTTGGAATTTGTCTATCATTTTGATCTTTTGACTTAGAAAAGTTAATAAAGATTGATAGTTTCCCTGAGGAAAAACAGGTGAGGAGATAATGCAAATTGGGATTATATCATCCCAATAAATCTTCCTTCCAAAACAAACACTGCTTTCCCTTCTTGCAAAACAATTTTCATTATTAAAAAAAAAAGAAAGTGCAATCTTTAAAGAAAACTCTTTCAACAATTCAGGCAATTAGAAAATGAGCATGGCAGCTAACCAAGTTGTCCAGGTCTGTAACTTAGTTAGTTTGCCATGCTAATATATAATAGTCAAAAGGATTTTGCAGGCCTTACTTACAATGAATAAAGTCAATGGGATTAGTTATTCACATGAAGAAGAGCTACAAAATTGGGCCCAAAGTTTTAATAGGTAGTTTCTTTAAAAAAAAAAAAGTAGATTGGATAAAAATCAATGCACAGAACTGATACATAAGAATACTGACAGTGCTAGCTGCAGTCTCATATAAATGGTACAAAATTGAGCAGACATAAAAAGGGTTCAGATACAGGTGATAAAAATTATTGAGAGCATGAAAAGACTTCTGAATGAGAAGAGTTTGAAAAAATTAGGAGTGTTTAGCTTAGGTAGGTGGAAACATGAGAGAGGTATACCAAATAATGAATGGCATAGAGATAGTACATTGGAATGTTTTACTTACCCAATCTTTGAGACAAGAAAAAGGGGATATTGAATAACATTAAAAAAAAAACTTGAAAATTGATTACAACATCCACACACCATACATAATTAGCCTGTGGAACTCACTGCTACATTTTAGCACTGAGGCTGGAAGCTTAGTAGTATTCAAACAAGGGTTAGATTAAAAGGAATGTGGATAATAAGAACATCAGAGTTGCACCTGATAGACTAGAATAAATTAGAAGGGCTTCATGGCTCAAGCCAACCACTAACTATGGGTTTTAGGAAGAAATTTCCCACATGCACAGGTTATTCTTTAGTTATCCACCTTCCTCGTAAGAACCTGGAAGCACCCGCTGTCAGAGGCAAAATATTGGACCATGCTCTCAAGGAGGGTCTGTGGCCAATAGGTCTGTGCATTTCACACACCCACAGGTCCGCATACACTCCGCGCACACATCCCTACTTGCGCCCTCGGGCTGCCTGGCCACAAAATTCCACTCTGCAACGTGTAGCTAGCTGTGGAGTCCTTGTGTGGCCCCCCAGCTCCCAACCTCCCCGGCTTTCTTCACAGCACCAGTTTCAATGAGGTTTGGCCCTTCCATTGCCATGGAACACCACAGGGGCATCATTTCATGCAAAGGCGCTGTGACTGCCAATCACAGCATCATCCATAAGCAAGTGGCATGTCCTAAGATATAATTAATGCCCAACACTGAATGTCACACCCTTTGCCAAACACATAGTGGCATCAGAGGTACCTGGCCTTTTTTTGTGGAGGGCCACGCAATAGCTAATGTAATTTCCTCCAGGACATAACCCTTATTAGCAGCTGATGAAATAGAGGAGTTAACATGGCACTTTTACCACAAGCCAGAGAGACACGGAGCCTCATTCAAAATGTTTCTATCCCTTTTCCAAGCTAGCGGAAGTCTGGACAGGCAGACACTGGGGGTCAGCTGTTTGCTTTCATATTATAGTTTAAGAAATCAAATGCTCACAAGGCAAGCCCCTAAAGGAGCAACTTTATCCTGCAAGATCACATAAAAAAAACTCAGCATGGGACAGGAGTATGAGGGGGGCACATGTGACACATACATCTCAGCCCACACATTGCAGGGTATTCTTTGCATCCAGAGGACAGAAGAATATGAAAGGAAATATCCCAGCTTTATATAATCTCTTTGACACAACCCCTCCCCTTCTTGTGCAGTAACTGGGGGGGGGGGGGGGGGGGGGGAAGGAGGAAGCAAAACCTTTATCTCTGTGAATAATGAACCAACAATTAGCTCTGCTTACAGAGCAGAATCTTTTTACAATCTCATCAGTGTATCCTTTTTTATTCAGTCTTTTCTCTTGCAGCTCAAACATAATCCATGCAAGTTCATCCATCACAATATTAGAAAGCAACACAGTTGCTGACATCAATGGCAAGTATCACTTTCATGGAGACACACAGGGGGCTGTCTCATTTTATGAGGCCAGACAACGGAGTGGGATAATCCTCACTCAACGCAACTTCCTACAGAGTGTCATATTCTTCTCACCTGCAACTCAGTCAGGACTCTTTCCAGTGTGTCCCCCTGAAAATATTTTAAATTGCCAATTTTGTACAATTTTTTTCTTTTTTGTTTAGTTTTGACACAATTGATGCATTTGCTAATGAGAACACAGTATAAATCTGATAATCTTAAATAAGTGAACACAAAGCACGCTTCTCTATCAGGCCCTCACCATCACTATAAAAGAAAAACACAAATGCTAAACTGTTTAAAAGGCTATGGTGGAGGGTTCGTTTTGCATTGCCCTTTGTCTTCTTGAAACTTACTACTCTGTATATCTTCTTGAGACGTTTCCAAATAAAAATGACTATTTCCAACCAAATGTTGGCCTTTTGCTTAGGTTTCTAATAAAGTTTATAGCTGACAATCAGCTGCCTTTGTTGACTTCCTTGCTGATGCATCATCAGTGATGTTAGAGATATAGGAATAATGTTCATTAGTTAACTCAAGGCAGATCTAGCAGAGATCACACAATGTTTTTTGTACTGGTGCCACACGAACGAACATTAGCTCATGGGCCAATTTTTTTTTTTTGACTACGCTTGAGTAAGGTGAGCAAGACTGGCTCAGCAAGAAGAGAGGTAGATATACACATATATTTTTAAAGATAACTGGAATCACGAGACCTGCAAAATTCTAACAACTGAAAAGGTAATCTTCAAATGTAACCAAAGAGCAAGCAACCTGGGAAACTATTTTACCATCCTGGGAAAATCTGATATTTCAAACAAAATGTTCCCACTCCTAGAAAATCTTGACAATTTTCACAAACCAATAATCCAAAGAAAAGTTAGGTTCAGGTCAATCTAAACATTTTGTTCTGATCATTTCAAAACATTTCATTTCAATTCAATTTTGACCTTTTTATTCTTTAAATTTGTTTTTCTCGAAATTAAATTTTGAAACAAAGTCACTCTGAACCAAAAAATTAACTTTTTTTTTTTTCAAATAGAAAATGTCAACATGGGATGTTTCAACAATTTCCAAAGTTTTTTCTCCAAAGTTTTTTTCTATATCGGAAACTCATCAACACCACCCCTTTCCCACCAGCAGTCTTGGTTTAAATGAATAGGCATTCTTCAACAGGAAAACATCTAGTAAAAAGATTCCTCACCTGCTTTATCTGAGGGGCATTCAGCACATGAGTGATTCCTCCCACCCCACATTCTCTCAACATCAGGGATGAACATCTTCTTCCACAAGAGATGCCCAGATTATCCTACTGAAAAATGGAGCTGACCTTCAGGGGTTCAAGTAAATCGTGGGTTTAAACTAGGTTGAATGATTCTGCAAAGCTTTTGAAATATTTTCTTCTATCCTTTGCTATTTCTCATGAAGTGGCAGCTAGCAATCTTTGACTTCAAAGATCAGGAAGAGAGAAAAATTGTAGATTTCAAATCCATTACATGCTGTATGCGTCACCTACCCTTGCTATTTGCAGGATTTGATACATAATTCTGCAATTACAATGTACTTAATATACGTGTCCAATCGACAGGGAGATAGGGAAGGAGATATGCACAGCTATGACAGTGATGGGTGTGGCATATGAACCTAGGTGGAAAAGAACAGAATGGCTTCAGATATTCAACACTGTGCTTGCAACATTATAAGAGATAATGCTCCTTTACTGCACTCAGTGTCTGACCAAAAGCCTACTGAAGTCAGTGAGAGTCTGTCTTCTCTGCGAGTTCTTATAATGGATCAGAGCAGTGAAACTGATGCCGATCCTCTTAGAGGATAAATGGAAAAGCATGCCACTTGAGGCTTTTAATCATGGTTCCTCAAGCTCTTAAATGCTTCAAAAGACAAGATTATAGAAGGGTACACAATAAGAACAGAAAATCCCACATAGTCCACTCTGAGCCCTAGGACTGTATATTTCAGAACTACCCCTTCAGATTATTCCCAGGACTGTAGTATGCTGCCTGAATATCTGTAGTGATTGGACCTTGACCAGCTGCCTAGGGTTGCCAACTCTGACTTGAAGCTATTCCAGATTTCTTTTTTCCAACATGACATAATGTCATTTTTTTAAAATATCCTGTTAAAATCTCCTGGATTGCTTTCAGTAGTCACAGGGAGATCAATGACAATTCCGGGAGACTCCAGGCCAATCCCAGAGGGTTGGCAACTCTACAGCTGCCCTGTTGCATAGAACTCATGTGTTCTGCTGGGATGGGGAGTGTCAGCAGAAGGAAGAATCTCAGATTTGTCCTGTAGTTCTGTATGACCTACCTACTGAATTTCAGATCTTACAAGCATACTTTAAATAAATGGATTTGAAACAGTCAGTATCAAATCACAGTCGCATTCCCTTCTGGAAATGAGAAGTGTAATCATACTACAAGAGGGCAGGTTTGAAAAACTACAAATCTCACACTGTAAAACTAAGAGGTTTTTCCCCCTAAAATGAACTAAGCTGCAGATCTGAATGTAAAAGGTAAAACAGGGATCTAACTACAGTGTACAAGCCACCTGCAGGTCCTGAAAAAACTAGTTTATAACTGAATCATTCTTCTGAGGGTGTTTTTAAAGTAAGAGACTCATTTTTATGTCTTCTTTCATCTCTTGCAACACAGCAGCTGTAAGAAGAAAGCTATTTTATTTCTCCAAAATCTTTCCCTATTCTTTTTTGTGCAGTGCCAACCTGGTTAGTAGTTCAGTCCAAATTGTGCCACTATGCTGCTTACTCTACCAGCAATGTATTTTTAAGAACAGTTCTAACTGAATGGAGGTCAGAACTAAATATAATGCAAGTCTATCATTGTTGGTAAGTGAAGTAGGCTTAATTCTAATCTACACCTAGGCAAAGCAAAACACCATAGTGCTAAGGGACAGGTTGCTATTTCAGTATCTCTCCTAGAACTTTGTGGGCAAAAGCTTAATTTCTGGATGCAATCTGCTCTGACTAGTCTCTCTGCTCCCCAGGGGCTCCAGACAAATCTTATATGACCCAGAAACCTTCTTTGTTGGAGGTTAACCGGGGTTATCTTTCTTGAGAGAGCTCATACGGATGCCATGGACATTTTTTAAAACAAAATCTCCAGGTGAAGGATGTCTACAATGTCTATACTTTCCCACCTCCTTAATGTCTAGGTACAGTGAAAGTGGGGGAGTAAACTGTAAATATTACATTAATAATCATAATAAGGTAACAGTTGCAGAGGCAAAGCTACAATCTTTCCATACCTGTAGATTTATAATAGTAAGCTTTTAATGCTGTGCAGGACTCCATTGTAGAGGAGACGCAAGAACTACATACAATTCTTGTAACATTTGGACACGCTGCTAACATATGGCTATCATGGAGCATTAGGTCTTTCCCAAGCCTGTACTAACAAAAAGCGTGGTAGAAGAACTTGCGCCTTCTACAGTTTAAACAGACTCTATACGCAGACACGTTCTTATTGTTGTTGTTTTAGATAAGCGGTGACTATTACAAAAATGTAAGAGAAAGTTGAAATAGATGAAAGAGTTGGATGCAGGTGAGTGGGGGAACAGGGAAGAAACAAAATAAGACCACACACACAAAATTCCTTTGAGTTCACATTTCACACGCATGACTGTAATTTTTCCACTCAACAGTACAAGACAAGCTTTAGATCCTGGACTTCCAGCCTTCCTCCACCACCACCACTCCAGCACAGCCCTCCCCTTTGGGTATCTATGGGCTCTTTCTGACTGAAGTTAGAAGAGAGCCGCTAAGGGTTGCTAAAAAGTGCAACATTTGCACTCAGCAGCCAGACAGTACACATCAGACATTTATTAAACTTCTCAGCACTATTTTTTAATTAAACGAAGTCCCATGGCATAATCTCATCTTTACCCAACTGTAATTAATCAGGACATGTAGCTTGTAATGTAAGGAAGTGTTGCAGCTCACTCTTCCACCACAATCCAGCTCCTGAAGGAGCGGCAGCTGCAGATGTCACTGTAACTAAAGTTTTGTCTTTGAGGGACAACGTCCTAGCATTCTCAATAATAATGACCCCTATTTGTTTAGGGAAGGAATGGAAAATGTCATCTGTATGTGCCGGTGATATTCCTTGGCCAATCAGCACTTCATGGTATTGAAAGCATAGGTCCATTAAAGAGAGAATTATTTTAACGTTGCCCTGTAAGGCCTCAATCCTGCAAAGTGCTAGTCACTTGCAGAGCATACTTAACAATGTATCTTAGGCATTCATGTGTCATCCATCATCTTAACAGCAGAGTGGCTCACAATCTCTCCTGTGTTTATCCTCACAACACCCCAGTGAGGTAGGGAAGTGCTGTTATCCCCATGTCATAGATGAGGAAATGAGACAGAGGGAGATTAAGGCCTTGTCCACATTTAAAAGGTTTGGTACAGCTATGTTGGCAAACCCTCCTAGCGCAGATGCAGCTTATGCCAGCAAAACAGTCCTTTTCCCAGTACAGCTTACACTTGTTCCCCAAGCAAAATAAGCTATACCAGGTAAGTGACTTTCTGGTAAATACAACAACATCTCCACTAGTGCTTCTGCTGACATTGCTATGACAGATTTAAAGCAAATGCACACCCCTAACCAACACAGCTATACTGGCATAACCTGGGAGCGTAGGCCATGCCCCAAGCCTGAGCCTTGCCCAAGGTCACACAACAAGTCTCTAGCAGAGCAGGGAACTGAACACAGGTCTCCCAAGTCCTAGCCACTAGACCATCCTTTCTCCCCAGCCCGTTCTAGAGCTGAATATGCTCAGCATTCCCTGGGAAGCAACCAGTGCCTTGTAGGATTTGGGCCCCATGTTTTCACCTGAAGGTCACACTTACTGGTGGCAGTTTAGGCCACAAAAGTAGCAGCTTTCCACATTTTCTTGTAATAAATAATCACAGCTCATTGGCACGAAATAGGCTCTAGTAAATAGCACTATGGTGTTTCCAAATGTAATCTAGCTGTCATCAAAGCTATGTCAGAATAAGGCAGGCTTCAATGGATGCATGGGATGAGATGAACCATCTAATTTTATATCAGATCAGAAAAAGTGGCTACATTTTAAAGCTTGTTTGGTCTGGGAGTTTGACAATGGTAAACTCAGCGCTTACACAGTTAGGGTGATATTCACCCCTTGCAATAAGGGCTAAGTACTTATGTCTCACTTGAGTTTTGATTTGAAAGCTTAAGTGGGACTTGGGCCAGTACAAGGCCATGCAGTACTCAAGTGCTGACTTTCACCCTTAATTAGCTATACAATATCTAGTACGAACAGCCAGCATGTACAATATAAAGAGAGTCTCATTTACAGTGAGATTCCACAGATCAGAACTTCTCTGGCATTAGCAATAGAGAGGCATTGGGCCGAATTTCTCTCTGGAATAATTCTATTGAAGTTAATGGAATTACTCCAGGGATGAAACTTGCCCAACATTTGCAATTCTTTTCCCTATACTATGCAAACACAATACATCCCAGCCTAACGTTATACTGAATCTTTGTGTCCCTTATCCCAGTACATACAGCTAAACTTTCTTTCAAAGCAAAATTACGCAGCGCCCAAGAGAACAATGATCGCTTTGTGATCCAGCTACTTAAAGATAAACACCACCCCTCAAATCGGGCCTGTGGAAAGCACAAGGCAAAAGACTGCAGCATCTGAGTGCTTTTAAACACCCTGCAGTATACCTTCTAGAATCAATGCTTTACCAAAAGGCCATTCACAGCCACACAGCTTCTTCGTCACCCATTCCATTCCTCCCCCCCACACCTTCCTCCGCCCCTCCCTGAAACAATCCTTTCAAAGAATCAACAGCCCAGAAGGAAGGCATCATGCACTGCCAACAAGTGCTTCTCATTGGAACCAGCCACCTCTCAAAAAGGCAACAGGGTTTTAAGGATGCAGCAGACAGAAAGAGGTCAGGATCTGCAAATCTCAGGAACTGCATTAATAACAGCGAGCACAATCTGCCTAGTACCAGCAGCATAACGCAGCAGAAAGGGGATGTACTTTCTACAGAAATGGCACTAAAGTATCTTCCCAGGACAGAACTTGGTATCTTTGGTTCATCACCATGACGTATGGTCAGCACCGTGCTGTGTTCCACTTCCGGGGGACCCCACAAGCAGGATCACTGCAGGATCAGGGCTTGAGTAAATAAAGCTAGGGGCTGGCCAATCCTAGAATCCCAACTGGATCTACAGCCAAGATATTGAAAAGAGAAGGGAAATGGCTTTACGTATTTTAAAAGGGAAGGAGGTCTCCCATCTTGCTGCATAAGATTTTATACAACTCCTGCTAAAGTTAATGAGCAGCACTCATGTAGATAGATATTCATGCCTGCAGATTAAGATATTCTTTGGTATTTTTGAGTTTAAATCCTCAAAATCAATAAATATGGTCTGAAGAAAAGACTGAGGTAGCAGAATCATCCTATGTATGCCCTGAAATCCTGACCAAACCTTGATTCACATGAGCTCTAAGCCTTCAACACTGGGATATTTATGTGATATGCAATCTTATCATTCAGCCCTAGGCATCTGCCCATCTGGCTTATGCCGCTGAAATCAAGAAGCTACAAAAGAACCTGCTACAGGAGTGTAGCAAAAGAGGCCAGAATGTAGCTATATCTGTCGATATACAGTTGACAAGACCAAGGGCTTGTCTTCACGCACAGCGCTACAGCAACACAGCGGCACTGCTGCAGCTGCGCCGCTGTACGGCTTTAGTTAAGATGGTACTATGCCAATGGGAGTAGCGAATCCACCTTCCCAAGAGACTGCAGCTATGTCAGCGGTAGAAGTTCTCCCAACAACATAGCACTGTCTACATGGAGGGTTAAGTAGGTATAACTACATCACTCTCGGATGTGGATTTCTCAAACCCCTGACCAACATAGTTTTACTGATATGGATCTGTAGTGTAGACCTGGCCTAAGGCTCAACTCTATTTACAAAGGAACAAACTAAAGGGCATAACCTCATATTTTTTGCAATTATAAATATAACCTGCCTTCAGTGAATCTCAGAATTACGCCATTGACTTATATCAGTTTGCATACAATCCTTCTCTCCCTCTCTCTGGTGCATTAATTTCACAAAGTAGTTAGTACTGTTATTTCACTGGGTGAGGTGTTAAACGTTCTTTAGTTCATTTTTCAGTCAGTTGCTGCGATTTAATTTGGGCAATATATTCAATGGAGAGGTGCCTAAATTAACATATCCAAACTACAAGCACAATCAAAAACCACTAGCCCCAAGTCTCCAAACAATAAGCCTTTTGTCTGAGATGGTCCATTACATCCAGTAGGAGAGATTCCTCAACATCAGTATCAACTCAGCATATTTAGGCCAGCCTCAACTGCAGCATATAAGTGAGGATATTCAAGGGATATTCAATACTCTTCTCCCTTTACATTTCATAATATTCTCCTTCACCTCTCCTCAAACTTGTACACAGATTTATCTGTGGCTTTGAGATCAAAAAGAAACTTATTCTCATGCGAGTCCTCAGATCAGCCTGGAGGAACTGCCCAGAAATGGCCCATACCACCACCTTCTTCCGTTGTGGTCTGCACCGTATCTATATTGCTACCAGCCAGCACGATTTTGCTACACATAGTAGGCTATGCCCCACAATCTTCCAGTACAACACAAGTACTGTTGGTGTGCATTCACACATCAATCCACAGAATCACATTGATGCTAAAGCTTTGGCATTGTCAGTCCACAACTTGCTTCATTATAAGACTTGTTCTAGTTTTTTAAAAACAAACATACAAATATTGTACAGCAAATGAGCTATCTTAAAAGACTGACCGAGACCCACATGGTACCAAAATCTGACCATTTGATGAAATATGTGGAGTTAAAAAAATTAGAGAGATTAATCTTTGCTTTATTTGGACAGTGGAAATTATACTGTATCTTGGCCTTTTTGTCTGCATCAGTTGCTGCTGGTGTGGCTATGACAAGAATTCTTCTTCCCTATATAGTCGCGATCTAAGTTCAATATGATCAATGTTCTGAACCTTTTTGCCTTTACATGATGTCCTCTACCCATACACATTTCTTTTTATATACTTTCCCATTATGTATGTGTGTGTGTACATACACACAGAGCTGGTGGTCCTGCATTAGTCTAGTCTATCTCAACAATTGGAAAAAGGGTTCAATAGATAATTAGATGATGAAGAAGCCATAGGACCACATGTACCATGATATGTCACATCACAATAATGCAACTGCTAGGCTTCCATCAATTCGTGTTTACTGTCACCCAGTGGTTAGGCTCCAAGAAAAATCACTAAGGGTTGCAACATTTTGTAGCTCCCTCTCATATTTCATTTAACCAATTTCCTTTTGATTGTGTTCTAAGACAGAACTGTGGAACAGTTAGATAAATTATTATTGCTAATCTACATTAATAATTTGTATTAAATTACAACTGGATTATTACATAAATGAACATTATCCATATTACACCAGTCAGAGGTTACTGTAATCCATTCATTAATTTATGGACCTAACATTCTACCTCAAAGAGCATTTCCACAATTCCACATGATACCCCATACTAGATTTTATGTCTGGATTGTTGATTTAGGATATAGACAGATAGCTCCCTAAGTGAGTACACAGCTATAGGAGGTTCAAGGGCATTGGTTATTCCATCTTGTGTACTAAATAAGCTACACATGAGGGGTCAAATTCATTGCCAATGTAACTCAATTTAATGGACTTATACCAGGAATAAGTTTGGTTGAAGATATGTGTTTGTTTAATGTCCATACAGATGACAAGAGTGCAGATAACTGGTGCATGGTGCTAAGTCTTTTTATTCTGGTTCACATCACATCACATTTGGGAGAATTTTGAGCACATATGACAGTTATGTATCTCTTAAACTTACCGGGCCCAATCCCCAGTGGGTATAAATGATTTACATCTGCCGAGGATATGGTCCATTGCTTATAGCAGAACACTTCATCCAAATAGCAACCTGCAGGTTATTACATCCAAACTCCAGATTATCCCAGTTTGTCTGTACAGATTATCCCATTATTTGTCATCAAGGCAGGATCAAGACCAAAGTATAATATAAATTAGGAATACTGCTGCAGCCCAAAAAAATAATTGATTTGTAATTTAAGTTGTTAGTTTAGTTGATTTCCCTCACCCTCGCCCCCCCGCCCCCTTGGTTTAAGCCTGGAATGAGATAGAGTACTGGAGAGCATTGCAATCTTATTTCTAGAGCCCTGCGCGGATACAAAATTGTATCCGCATCCAACCCACAAACATGGTCTGTGGATATAAAACAGATATCAGCAAATTTGCAGGGCTCTACCTGTTTCATCTCTACCCCCGCCACACAGAGCATCTGTGATTCACACCACAGCCATTTTTGCTTAAAATAAAAAAGCAAGTTATTTGATTTGACCAAATGCCGGGAATAGATTAACATGAATATTAGGTTACAAAAATGTTGTTACTCAGGTTCACTTTTAATACAGTGATTTACTTTTATTGCTGAAAGAAGAAAAGGAGTACTTGTGGCACCTTAGAGACTAACCAATCCGATGAAGTGAGCTGTAGCTCACGAAAGCTCATGCTCAAATAAATTGGTTAGTCTCTAAGGTGCCACAAGTCCTCCTTTTCTTTTTGCGAATACAGACTAACACGGCTGTTACTCTGAAACCTTTTATTGCTGACTAATTCACTTTTATTATCAACAAACTTTAGCCCTCTGCAATTTTCTTATGGCAGCTGCAACTGTATGATGTATTGTACGCTACAGCATCAGAAGAGACAAAATACAAATAAATAAAACGGGGATCCATGCAAAAAGACAATATTTTTGCATCCAAAGCTACTCAAGCTCTGAGTGTACAAAGCAGTTGGCTAAAGCAGTCCATCTGTTTCCTTCTTGGTACAGCAATAGGCTGACCCTGAAATTACTGAGAGTTACAGGTCTACATGCTGCAGGACTGAGCTCCCAACTTAAAGCTACTTCTAAACATTTGCAAGCTAAACAATAAACTTTAGGGAGGGAAGTGGAAAGAACTGACAAGTTGTGACTATTTTTAGTACAACACACAACCCCATGCTCATTGGTCTTAATCACATGCACATGTTAACAGGACAGCTTCTCAGCACTTTCTCCCTGCCAGATTCTGAATGGCTACAGTTCAAAGTCCAACTATCCCTCCAACTGAAAGCAAAAAGGAACACTAAGTGGCTTTGTAAGAATTACAGTGAACCTATATATATAAAAGATAAAGAATAACCCGGTGCTGAGAAATACATTGCAGATTCATGCAGTGTTCATTGAATAGAGGTGAGTTCCAAGTCCACAACTCCTAATGTAATTATACCAGCTTCTTCATGAGATTTCAATTCCCTCCTGCTTTCCTCCACTCCTCTTTAAAAAAAGGAAGTTTAGGGGGGAAAAGAGCGAGGGAAGGGAGAGGAATCTGAGATGTATAAACAGAATTGTCAAATACACAGATATAACAATTTAAGGTCTCAAGTTAAAATATAGTGGGAGTATATCTGCCATAACATCCATCCTAAAAACATGCCAGTTGTTGAAACAGGCAGTGCATTAGAAGCGGTTAGATATAATGAGAACGTAAACTAAAAGTCTTCGGGGGAGATATTTCAACTACAGCAGTATACACTGGATGCTATCTTTTATTTTAATCATGCTATAAACCCTGCCTTTTTGAACAGCTATCTCTTCTCGCATTTACTTACATACTGATATATAAATTTAAAAATCTAGAAGCAATTAGGAATGAAGCTAAGACTCTTTTGATGCTAATACATCAAAAGAAAGAAAGAAATTCCCGCTCTGCCCCCGAAACGCACTCAGTAACACAGAAAAAGTTCCCCTCTTTCCAGGCTAATCACTGAAGCCGCTCCAATAGAGATTCTGATGTCAAACTCTGATTACATGGAGATTGCGAGTGATCTGAAACACAGGTTTTCGAAAAGCCCAGCCCTCTGACTCAGAAGACCCCACAACTGTGCACTTCTGCTGTAAAAAATATTCTCACAAGCTGATCATATTTCCTCCACTTCAGACACTAAAACATTGCCATTAAAGATCAATGGGGACCATGAAGTGGTAATCCTTCAAATTATGGAAAAGATAGAGAGAGTCTTTGACAGGGTCGGCGCCAGGACTGCAGGGGGTGGGATAACAGATGGGGACCACGCCCTGGATCTATCAGCATTGGAGCCCCCAACGTAGTAAAGAATATTTGAGGAATGCAGGAATTTCCCAATGCAGTTGAAGAATCATCCTCATTTGGGGGAGCACTTACATTTAATTCACAGATTTCTTAATCTACCTCATCTCCATAAAGGTCCTTTTCCTTCTCATCTGGTTCTCCCATGTCCAGTCTCACCTTTAAAAGCGGTGGAAGTATGGTAGAGCAGCCCTTTCCAGGTACAAAGCAGCTGGTTACCCTCACTGCACCATGATGTTACATGGAGGGCAGCGAGTGGGCACTGATGCACCCACAGCAACTTTCACTTAGAGATTCCTTCACACCTTCAGCCAGCCCTAATGTACTGTGCAGGGTGACCAGATGCCCCTATTTTATAGGGACAGTCCTGATATTTGGGGCTTTTTCTTCTATAGGCACCTATTACCTCCCTCCCCCGTCCCGATTTTTCACACTTGCTGTCTGGTCACCCACCCAATGTGCAGTAACATTACCTAATGTGCAATATGGGGATAAAACCATAGCCATGAGGTGAATTACTCTTATGTATCCCAGTATATGAGACGGCGACGGACAAAACACTAGCATTCTGCTTTTAACAGATTCCCATCAACTGAGTTGCTCCACTTCGCCGCATTTGCACCATTCAAAGTTGTCTATCGGCTGAGCGCTGTGACCTGCACTGAGCAAACAATTAAAAGGAAACTCTCCTGGAGAACGCATTCACGCTCTTTGTTCTAGCAAGTAAATAACCAGGGCTAGGTTGGTGCTGTTTGGCTGCTAAACCACAAGCTGGGCTGGGCGGGGGTGGGGCTGGAGGAGCTCTGTGTAAGTGGGAATTCTGGGGATCTCTGCTTGTCTCAGGTACAATATTTCCAGGGGTGCTGGAGAAAGCTATGCCAGAGCAAAGCTTGCAGTGCCTTGAAACAAGCTGCACTCTCCTATACTGACTCTATTTTGCTGGCCAGCTTGAAGGGAAGGCGCAAAGCCCCACTTCAGCTGCAGCAAAACTCAGAAAAAAAAAATCTTTCCTGGTCCTGGCACTCAGGGCAGCAGCTTTGGCTGGCTCATACATGGGGAAGCATGGTAAAGAATAGCTTCTTGTGTCTCTTTTCCCCATCCTTGCATATCTATGGAGGCCAGCCATAATCTGATCCTTACAATATAAAAGTCATAAAATAGGCAATTCTATGCAAGAAATACAAAAAAAAAAGTCAGATTTTGTTGAGCCAGAGCAGCGTTTGAGTGGCACCGTTATATTTGATATTAATGTTTGCTTCCAATAATTCCTTCCCTCAGTTCAAGGACATTTCAGAATTAGCCAATAGGTTTTGGATACACTCCAGGCTCTTCCCTTTCCCTCCCACAGAAGCCAAACTCCCATCTTTCATGTGTGGAAGCAGACAGCTAATTGACTCTCCCACATGATCTCCATCACAAAGAATTTAAGTAACCACAGTCTCTTTTACCTTCACTTCCCAGCCCCCAAGACAATCTATTTTATAAATGAATCACACCAGAAGGGGGTAAGGAGGTAGAACCAAGAGCAAGATGTTAAAAGGACACACAAAGACCACAGAGTTTTACCCACATTATTAAACTATAAAGATTCTCAAATAGACACCAGATGCAGGCTGTATGAAAACATATACTCATGTTATCAAGCCAGCTCCTCATTTGGTATAAATCACATATACACCTAAGTCCCCTCACACCAGTTTCACACGTGTGTAACTTCACTGACCTTAATGGAGTTTATACCAGCTGAGACCCTCATTCAATATCTCTACTGAACATATAGGGCCTGTTCTACTTTCACAACAGTGTAAGTCAGGAGTAGCTCCATTAATTCCACTAAAGTCTACAAAGTTACCCAGGTGTATGACTGGCATGAGATGAGAATCCAGCTCTGAATATTTTTAATATATATCAGCCTCTCTCATCAGAAGGGCTCTTCAATTAGCAATAAGACCCCAAAACAGCCATATTCCTCTGCTATTTAGGAGTTGTTTAATTTTCACTGTTAAAGTGCTTGAGTAAAATCCTAGCACCATTGAAGTCAATGGGAGTTTTTCCCTTGACTTCAGTGGGGCCTAAATTTTATTCCTTTGTTTTATTTTAAGAAGGATAGATTGTTATATATGACACAATGTGAGTCAAGGTGGCAACCCAAGATTCCAAAGCATAAGATCACTGCAGACATGCTTTTGTAAGAGTCCTTGGTATTAGTTTCTACCCATTGCTTACAATAGATTTAAAAAGCCTTCTACCTGACTCTACATATTTTTCTCTATTTCAGAAACTAAGTTGCATCATTAATTTGTAAACAAAGACAATTACTTTTCTTTTTTGAATGACTGTGTGCAGTCTAATGTTATTGTAAGGCACGGAAACTCTTACCCCCTGGTTTTCCTCTTCCATTTTTTATTGTTCCAACGCTAGCAAAATCCAAACACGCAAACCATCCTTTCAGTTCTCCAAATCCCACAGTCCCTGCTCATTTGACATCAGCCCTCCAAGCCTATAAAAAGCAGAGCAGTGGGGGAACTCTCCTGCTTTCCCATACCACAAGAGAAATCAACTGAAATACATAATGTTGGATCATGTTGCATTAATTGAAGAACTACACTCAAGAGTGCCATAGAGAAAAGTCTTCTAAAAAAATAAGGTAACTGATAAAGAGACAGAAATCTTGTCCATTTCCAGAAGGACAAAGAACTGTGCTCTATTATTCACTGGTTTTAAGTGTGAGGGAAAGACATTACATTGAAGGCATTGGTTATCACATCCAATGTACAATTTTTCTTTCCAGGTTTGTCTACGGGCCCCAGACTGAGTTCCCAAATGACTTAAATAAAATGGGGGAGGGAGGGGAAAAAGAGTCATTGAGGCTCTGTGCTACCTCACATACCTTAGATTGCAACAATGTGCTTTTCCTAAAGCACAAAAACCCAAAACATCATACCCTACTTTCAGATGCTTCAGGTGTGTCTTGAACTCAGAAAAGCATTGGAGTACAGAATTAAGGAAAGCTGAAACTCTGTTCCTTATTGTGGTTACTGGTATTGGAAACAATACAAGACACAGTATGGGCATCCATTCCTTATATACAAAAAACAAAATATAGCTATTATTTGTTGCTTTTTAATGGTTTGCTTCCAATAATTCCTTCCCTTGGAGCTTGGCTTGTTTAGTCTAACCAAAAGAAGGTTGAGGGGAGATATGATGGCTCTCTATAGATATATCAGAGGGATAAATACCAGGGAGGGAGAAGAATTATTTAAGCTCAGTACCAATGTGGACACAAGAACAAATGGATATAAACTGGCCATCAGGAAGTTTAGACTTGAAACTAGATTAAGATTTCTAACCATCAGAGGAGTGAAGTTGTGGAACAGCCTTCCAGGGGAAGCAGTGGGGGCAAAAGACATATCTGGCTTCAAGACTAAGCTTGGTAAGTTTATGGAAGGGATGATATGATGCAATAGCCTAATTTTGGCAATTAATTGATCTTCAACTATTAGTGGTAGATATGCCCAATGGCCTGTGATGGGATGTTAGGTAGGGTGGGATCTGAGTTACTGATCGCCATATTTGGGGTCGGGAAGGAATTTTCCTCCAGGGCAGACTGGCAGAGGCCCTGGGGGTTTTTCATCTTCCTCTGCAGTGTGGGACACGGGTCACTTGCTGGAGGATTCTCTGCACCTCGAAGTCTTTAAACCACAATTTGAGGACTTCAATAGCTCAGACATAGGTTAGAGGCTTGTTACAGGAGTGGGTGGATGAGATTCTGTGGCCTGTGTTGTGCAGGAGGTCAGACTAGACTATCATAATGGTCCCTTCTGACCTTAAAGTCTATGATTCTATGTTTAAAAGGATGCCCCCAAAGTTATTTTAAAGAAACACCAATCCTTAAAGAGGCTGGGGTTTTTGATGAAGCAAACCATATCCGTTCTGAACTCTCTGGACAACTTCATTTAGGGGATTCTTTACAGATTCCATTTCAGCAGTAATTGGGACTTCAACATAATAAAATGAGAAGACACTATCATCATCTTCACTTCAGATCTAAATAAAAGGTTTTGTAAAAAAAAATGGCGTTGGTGTGGGGGAAGGAGCATGCAGATCATCATTATGGATTAAACATGTCATTGCAGTGCTGGAAACCCATACTCAGCAGCATTCTACCCACAGGTGGGAAAAGAGTGAAACTGACAAAAAGCAAAAGTGAAACTAACCAGTCAATTTCCAGTGACCAAGCCAAGTTAAATGTAATAAGTAAGCTGAATAAGCATATGCTATAAATGACCGAATAAATTTGCAAGTAAAGAATCTAAGATATTATTTTGATCTTGATACTGTCCCTTTTAAGGAAAAAATACCAAAGTAGTGAAACTCCTTGTAGCACTCTAGAGCTGCTCCTAGGAACTTGTGAAAAGCATAGTAACACAAGGCGTTCCCTTGTTCCTTGGTAGCCACAGAACTGAACCTGGCTATATAGCAAAACGCAGAAGGAAAAAGTGAGGCTCTACTCTCGTGGATTAAACTTTTAAAAGATGTTCATTTTCAATAAAATATTTATGCTTTTTTAAAAAATAAAAACTCAGCACTTATGGAATTCTTAGAGATCACAGGACTTTAAAACTCCATTGCCTACTGAACGCTGGTTACTAGTAAACCTTTCCTGGCCAGTAGGATGACCTACATCATCAATTTTTGCAAAATTGAAGCTTTCATTTAAAAAGTGTTACATTTGTAGTCCTTGGGGGTATGAAGTAACTTTTCCAGATATGAAAAGATGCCTTGCTGCTTTCTTGAATCTGCAGACAGATCCTGTGCTTCTACTGATCCTCACAGCTTTCTCAATAAACAACACAGTAAAACTAATAAGATTCTCGGCAGTTTCATTGCTATTAGAATCATAGGCTATCAGCGTTGGAAGGGACCTCAAGAGGTCATCTAGTCCAACCCCCTGCTCAAAGCAGGACCAATCCCCAGCTAAATCATCCCAGCCGGAGCTTTGTCAAGCCTGACCTTAAAAATATCTAAGGAAGGAGATTCCACCAGCTCCCTAGGTAATGCATTCCAGTGTTTCACCACCCTCCTAGTGAAAAAGTTTTTCCTAATATCCAACCTAAACCTCCCCCACTGCAACTTGAGATCATTACTCCTTGTTCTGTCATCAGCTACCACTGAGAACAGTCTAGATCCATCCTCTTTGGAACCCCCTTTCAGGTAGTTGAAAGCAGCTATCAAATCCCCCCTCATTCTTCTCTTCCGCAGACTATCAGAAAGCTGTAGTAGGCAATAGTGAGACTGCCAGGAATCGTGTCACTATCATCTTGCTTTTGTTTCTGAAAACTCTAGCAGCAGCAGCAATCTGTGGTGGAGTAGGACAAAAAAATATTGAGAGCGAGAGAAGGGTAGAGAATAGTCAATTCTGGAATAGCAGGGAAGGAAAAGAGAAAGCTCTTTCCTGTCTTCCAGCAGTAGGGTGGGATAGGATTCAAATTTCTTAGACCCCTATTAACCAGAGACATTCATGAAAGATGGAAAGTTAACCCAGATCCAGGAACTGGACTATGATAGGAATCCTAGTAGTGAAGTGGGGGTGTTTGGGGATGGGGTGGGGAGAAAGGGACAATCTTTCCCTTGAACCTAGATGATGCCCTTCTGCCAACATTTCTAGTTTATTCCTCTAGCTAACAGGTGCCTGGTAAATTTCCCAATCCCCATTTCTAAGCAGAAGTGAGAGGAAAATTAGAATCTGTACAGCAGAAAAGCTCAAGCTAAATTAAAGAAAAAAAAAACAGTCCTGAGGTCTTTATTAGTCAGATAACTATGACCTTGAGACAAAGAAGTTAAGATTCAAAGAAGACTGCAGAACTGGGGATATGCACTATTGTAAAACCCAACAAAATGTCACTTCTAATATAGTCCTTGAAATTTTCTGCTGTGACTTTCCTATGATCCCTAGTCAAATGTTTTATGTCAATAATGTATAAATCTTCAAGTTTAAAAATGTAAAATACGTTACTTTCTGTAATACTTATATACACTGCTATTATACACTAGTTTTAAGAGACTTTTTCCTGTTCTTTACAGCACCATTCATCTTTTTGATTCCTCAACAGTGGTAACCTGACTTGTCAATATATTGGGTCAAATGACTACCTGATATAATTATTAACTTCAATAGGAATACTCGAGAGATGGATTTGGTCAATTATCTAGATGTCTTCATAACAAAACCTTGTAATCTGGCTGGCTCGTTAGGAAAGAGAGAAAAAAGTCCTGAAACTTCACTGCTCAATGTTTTGAGCACCTCTGCTAGCAGCCTAATAATTGGATGGTATTATTCTTAAATCATTGTGCTGCAATTCGCAGTGTTATTACACCAAGTGTTTGTACAGTAGCAAGACAGACTAATACTTTTAAGCATAAGTCTTTTTAAAATGTACTTCATCTGCGATTCTAATACCATATTGCACAGCATCTCAGCAAATATGGCCAACACACCCCGATATGCTAAAAGTACTTGAGCCAAATTCATCCATTGAGTTCAGTGAAATAAAATCAAGGACGAGTTTGGTCCACCATGTTTAAAAACAATTGCATAAGGTTTTGCCAATAGTACTAATGAATGAGGAAGGGTCTGTGGATGGAAAAACTGGACATGCCATCTTCATACACTGTAGGATGGAATGTGTGCTTCAATGTGCACTGTGGATTAGTCTGTGAATCATACACTAGATACACAGGGGCGTAGAGGGAAGATACATGGTACTAGTATATGAGTGTGGAGAGGTGGTATGTAGGTGTGAGTAGCTGCGTCAATGCGACACAGTATATCCATGTGAGAAGTAGGGTCATTGTCCTCCAGAAGAGCATTCACATGATCTAGTCATCCAGGGGGATCTTTACAGCTTCACTATCCAGGTGTGGGTGTGTATGCATGGGGAAGTGGGGAGAGAGAATCAGCAAAGTCTTTCCCCTCCAAAAGAGCTGAAAATTTAGCTCCTGGCACTATTAAAATGTGGGTAAAAAGCCACATTCTGCTTTTATCAACACTTGGGTAATGAAGATCATGGAGCTACACTAATGTAACATCAGTGTGTCGTACTGTAATTTGCATACAAACTGCATAAATGCAATCCATGGGGGAGGGAAGAGAGGGAAAAAAAACCCTCACAGGGCTAGATTTGGCTCCAGAGTAATTCCTCTGATCTCAGTGTAGTTACTCTGGATTTATACTGGTATAAATGAGAGCAGAACGTGGCCCAAAGAAGTTTAGTTTCCTCACTTGGTCCCCTCCTTTCATCACACAATCCTCTTTCACACCACACATTTCTAATCAAAGAAAAAACCACTCCAGTTATACAATAGTATTCACCTGAAACAGAAAACCTTCTCTCATCATCATGGGCCAGATCCCCAGCCAGCATATATCAGCATAAATCCACTGAAGTCAGTATGGTGCTACGCTGATTTACTCTAGTTGCAGTTGAGCATTTCATTCTATATATCTGTTTTGAACACCTAGGGCATGCTTCTTTTCACCAAGAAGTTCATTGACTCAAAATAGGGTTAAATTCCAACTCTACACAGGTGTGAGAGAGAGGAAAAATCAGACAATGAATTTTAAAATGTCATGTTCACTTCCAAATATCTTTTTAAAAGACTGGCCATATTTCAGCCTCATTTAGCCCCTGTAAACTGGAGTAACTTCACTGCACTTGGTGCAGCTACTTTGGATTCATACTGGAATAACAGAGCAAAATCTATCCCCGTGTTTCTCTCTGAGTAGTGCTCTTATACAGATAGCAAGAGAAGAAATGGACTCAACATATTTTACTGTGTTAGCTCAGAGTTTGAGACAGAAATCTTACCTAAGAAAATTACATATTCACAAATATTTGGGAAATATACACATCACTAGGAGTCTGAAAATGGTTATATTCAATCGTTGTTAACATAAGCCACATTCTGAAGGTATTAACAGCTGTTAGAAGTACAGAGGCTGTCACTGCTTTTGACTGGAGAGAAAGCAGGATTAAACCACTCATTGCTAATAACAACAGTCCAATATTGACTTGACCACAACAGATCTAATTTTTTCCAGGATTCCTCAGGGGTTGCTCTTCAAAACAAAAGTCACTCCTCAAACTTCATGACTTTATGGCCTTGAAAACTGACCACAGATTTATCATTTTTATTACTTCTACTTAAGAGCTTAGAATTTTAAGCAGGATGTCAGGAATATTCTTAAGGATAACGGAAATTTGCACTGACGGGGACAGGGGGTAAATGAAGGTTGGGTTTGGAGAAGTATCAGAGATTCCTGGGGGGGGGGGGGAATCCCATGGGCACCTTTGTATAAATCCTGCAGCATCTCCTCTGTCATAAGAACTGCCATACTGGGTCAGACCAATTGTCCATCTAGCCCAGTATCCTGTCTTCTGACAGTGGCCAGTGCTAGATGCTTCAACGGGAATGAACAGAACACAGCAATTATCAAGTGATCCATCCCCTGTCATCCAGTCCCAGTATGTGGAAGTCAGAGGTTCAGCGACATCTAGAGCATAGGATTGCATCCCTGACCATCTTGGCTAATAGTCATTGATGGACCTATCCTCCATTAATTTATCTAATTCTGTTTTGAACCCAGTTATAGTTTTGGCCTTCGCAACATCCCCTGTCAAATCCTTCGCTGTTGACTATGCAGTCCCAGAAATCCTAGTCAGGAAGCTTCTTATGTAAGTCAGAAACCACTGACATCATCTTTCTTGTTATTGGAATGGTCCGGTTGCACACCCTGCGCCCAGGAACACCCTGATACGCATTGTTTTGTGTATAAATTCACACACGAAAACAACCAGGTTGGGGAGCTGTCTCTTTGACACTGGTCAACGTCAGCAAATCAAGTGGGTCTGTCGGACCTGAACGTTGGGAAAGTACAAGCCTGACGAATTGAGGCATTTTCATCCCTTCAGGGCTGAGAGCTGAGGTCCTTTTCCCCTCCCCGGACCCCTCTTTTTGCCACACACCTTCCAGCCCCTTGAGCAGGCATTTACTTATCATGAGGAATTCAAGAGCAGCGCAAGCCCACTCCGGCTGGTGCCTGCCCGCAGCCGCAGAGTCAATGCCTGGCCGCACCGTAAGCGGCCGGGGCTCAGTTATTCCAGCCAGCGGCTCCTGAGCGAGGCGGGGATGGCGCGCCCAGGGCTGGGACGGGTGAGGAGGCGATTGGTGGATCATCCCCTACCACCCACCGGGTGGAACAGGCAACCGCGCTGCCGAGCCAAACAGATGCTCTCGCCCTGGAAACCAGCGGTCCATTTCCCAACTTTGCACCCAGGTCCCCTGTTCCCCTCCCCCCCCCCGCCCCCGGCAGATCCAGCCTGCAAACACTCCGCCCCCAGGCAGGGGTAGGGACTTCGGGGCATTTCGCAGAGCGGCTGGTTTCTTTTTAGGCGGCGAGGCGGCCAGGAGGAGCAGGGCCAAGCTGGGATGAGGGTCTAGGAGAAGCGTGCGCCCCCCACCCCCACCCCGCTCCCCCGATTCATTCAACTTCACAGCTCAGCAAGTCCGTCCCCTGGTTTCAGTCGTTAAAGCACCAACTTTTCTCGCCCGGAAAACCTCTCTCCCCCTTCCAAGCGCCCCGGACAGAGCCCATCCCCTCCGGCTGCCCCCCAGCTTCATTCCCAGGCGATCACACACACACACAGAGCCCCCCAGACACCAAGGCTTACCCCCCCCCCGGGGGCCGAGGCGCGGCGGGCTACTCACGCACTGCCTCCTGCTTGGGATCCAGGCTGCGCAGCACCCCCTGCACCCCGCCGATCTTGCCGTGCAGCGCCCGCACCCTGCGCTGGGCCAGCTGCAGCTCCGACTCGATCTCCTGGAAGAGGGTGCAGGCGTGCCGGGCCACGTCGGACAGCTGCCGGAGGATCCGGGCCAGGGCCCCGTTACTGACGGAGCAGAGATCCAGCATCGTCAGCACCGCCGCAGCCTCCGTCCCCGCCGCGGGCACCACGGCGGCAGCCTCCTCCGGCTCGGGCTGCGGCTGGTCCCGGGGCTCGGGGCAGCCCAAACTCTCCTCCAGCAGCGAGGCGGCCGGCAGCTGCCGGCACAGCCACTGGGGCTCCACGATCCGCTTGGCGAAGGGCATCGCCGCTCCCGGGGCTCGCCAGCCAGCCACACACACGCGGATCGCGGCAGCGCTCTGCCCTCCCCGGCCCCCGCCGCCCAGCGAGCCCCGCACGCCGGGCTGCTGCGCTCTCCCGAGTCCGCTGTCACTTGCTAACAGCCGGCACCGGCGGGCCGGGCGTCCCCCATGGTGCGCGCCCCGGGCGGCGTCCTCTGCCTGCGAGCGGCTCCCTCGGCTGGGCGAAGTCACCGGCGCCCAGCCCCGCTCCCCGCTCCTCTGAGCATCAGCTGCCCGGGCGGCGAGCTCCCCGCCTGGCTCGCACACGGCGCTGGCCGCTCCGAGGTGGCGGATTGCAACGGGACGGGCGGAAAACCCGGAGAGCGGAATCCGCCGAAAGCCTGGGGGAGGAGGCGAGAGACACGGGGAGGGACGAGGTGGAGGAGAGACTGACATCGCCCCTCTCCACCACAGGGAGTCACTGCAGGCGCCCCAGGCTGGGGGGCAGACGGGAGCGCGGCCAATGCCTCCAAGGGAAGGGGATTTTTACCAGCGTGGGGGAGGCTGGGCTGGGACCGATTTCCAGCTTGGCAGCAGGTCGGAAAACATCAGTTTGAAGATGTGTGCGGGGAGGGGGAGGAAAGCTCCTGAAGTCTCCCAAGGCAGAAAGGCAGGAGTGTGAGTGAGGCACAACTGAAAAACAAAACCCTCTGGTGCCTCCTTTGCTGCTTTGAAAATGGACCTGACAGTGACTAGAGAGGTGTTTTTTAGTGGGCTTGGTAAGGAGAGTTAGAGTGGATTATGCATCTTTCAGCTGCTGCAGGTTATAACCTAGGTTAGGGCAGAGCTCATTGCACAATCAGGCCCTTGCATTGCAAAGCCTTAGGGGCAGGGACTGCATCTTTCTAGATGTCTGTACAGTGCCCAGCCCCTGCGGGCTCTAATCCTGGCTGGGGCTTTGGGGGCTACCACAGTAATAATAATATACTCTGGTAAAGTGACAAGTTTACTCCCCTCTCCTAGACAAGCACATTCTGCTGCAGTGTGGGCACTAGCGAAATATTCATATGAAGAAAAACAAATGTCAGGTCTTTCCCCCCATCTACCCAAGACAATTACTGAGCAAATCTTTGCTCCTTTTCAAGGAACTGAGGTATTGCAGAGGGGATAAGATAGGGGCATGTGTGTCAGAACATGAACTAACATTCTCAAACTCAAATATGAACTACTCACTCCAGAAGCAGGAAAAGCAGAGCCCCTGGAAAAGCTACTTTTCAGTCTGTTAAACAAGAGATATTGTTTCTGACAAAAGACATTCTATTTTGGAGTGTGATATTCTGGAAAGCCAGGTCCTAATCACCAAATGTAACATCTACTCGTAGAGTGGAAAGATATTACTAACCGATATTTTACACAGTGACACCACACAACTGTAAGGTGCTGGCTTGGCCCAGCCCACGAAGGACCCACTGCCACACTCAGATTCTCTTTCCAGGCACCGTTTTATTTTCCAGAGGCAAAAAGAACCCCACAAAACCCACTCCTTGGCTCACCCTGGGCTAGAGGTCTCAGGGGCAGGGGTGCTGGAACAATTTTTATAGTGCGGGTGCTGAGAGCCATTGAATCAAACTGTAAACCCTATATATGATGGAAACCACCTCAAGTCAGGGGTTGCTGCAGCACCACCCAAACCCCTAGTTCCAGCACCCATGTTCAGGGGCGTTTCCTCTTCCCCCTTCCTGCTTCAGGGCCTATTGAAGGGTTCCTTCTTCCTCTCTCAGCTGAGCTTCACCTCCCAGGGCCTTTTCTCTGCAGGCTTTTTCCCCCCGGTACCGACTGCCTCACCTCCGAAGGGATAGGGACTCCAGCTCTCACAGCCACAATGCCCCCTGCCTTATTGACAGTCTAGGTCTTTACAGAGAATGTCAGTTCCCCACCCCCAGCTGCACATGATTAATGAACAGGGCCAGTCTCTGGGTGTCTCCTTTCTTCCTCAGGCAGGTCTCACCTGCTCCGTTCCTCTCTCCCCTTTTTATATGGCCCTGGTGCCTTCTCTTAAACCAAAGTGGGAGGTAGCTGATAAGTCAAAAGTGCACTGGACCCCTGTTCCCCCTTAAAAATGGGCCAATCACCCTGTGACCACTAAAAAAAATGAAGGTTACATAGTCAAGCACTAAGAAGTTAAATTTCCCAGTTAAGGTTGCCTGTGTAACCTTAATTTGGCCCCCATGTGCATATATATTATGATACAGTCTTTAATTACATGATCACATCCTATTTTTTCTACAGAAGCCCTGCCTCATTCACTGCACAGAATTATTTATAACCCACTACAAAATATGTTCATATTTTCAGTTGTGATTTATACACAAGGAAGGGAATTCCAAACCATACAGAGCATCTGCCAACAAAGTTAGTGCTGGATTGTGAGAACAGAGCCGTAGGGACCAAACCAACCCTAGCATTGCAACACTCACTGCTCAGTGATGAGCTCTCTGTAAGGGAGGCTGCTACTGGTCATTCCCAGTGCCTCTGTCAAGTAGCAAGATAAACTGCTGGATTAGGCCACTTGTAAAAGAGGCAAAAGCAGGGTTTTTTGGTTCTACCCCACAGCTGCTGTGTACCCTGCCTGCTCAGCCTTATCCCAGCTCTTCGCCCTTAGCTATGCTTCATGCAGCTCAAGACTTTCTTCCTCCCCTTGCAAGGGCCATGCAGGCATGTTCATACTGTTTGCCTCAACCATCTCTTCTTTGCTGTTACTCAGCACTGCTGCAGGCAGCCAGATCTTGCTCCTTCTCTACCTTCCCCTTCCTCAACCATGTGACAAATGGCTCCCTAGTGCATTTACCCACCCTTCCAGCTATCCTGGGCCTGGTAACACAGCTCATGTTGGAAGGGTACCTAGCCCCACTCACCCCTTGCACATATTTTATACTACTGGTTTGTGGCAGTAAAGGTTTGGTACAATGCTAAAAATGCACACAAGTGAAATTCTTAGAGAGAGGCAGTATCTATTGATACCACATTTTTTTCGAGGGCCTTTTCTAATACTATGCGTTTCCCACCATTTTTAGGTTTCTTCCTCTGTCCCTCATTCCGCGACCATGGCCACGTTGCCTCTGTGTTGCTGTTTCTCAGCTGTATTTGAAAGGGACGTTTCTCATCCACAGTTTGGAGGTTGGGTTTCAATGGGATCACTAGACATACAACGATCACAGCGCGACTGCCCTTGGGTCAGATGCCAGCTCCTGTGGTATGGCTAGTGCATTGGGATCCACCAACATCCCACATTAGCAAGTTCCAGAAATGACATATTCCCTCCTCTCCCTGCTGCCCTCATCATTCATCTTAATGTAACGATTTGATCATGGAAGTATTCATGTCAGCTAAATGCATTTGTGACAGCAGCCCTCCTCTTGGCTGACACACCATGGACTGACCTCGGGACCTGCAGAGCTAAAAGCACAACTCCTATAACTTAAGCTATAGAGCCAAGTTTTATAGCTTGGGACAGCAATAACTTGTGTCCTCTGTGGTTCAGCACAGAGGGAGAACTGTAACACACACTCACCGGTTGGTACACATTGAAACCGTTTTCCTTGTGAATATATCAGTATGGTCCAAGTCTCTTTAGTTGGTGTGGGCAGGCACAAGCAGACCTCAAGATTGGACTATGCCAGAAAGGATATCAGTCAGGAGCAGAAGGGATTTGATGCATTTTTATTTTATTTTGGCTGGGAGGGTATTACATTGTATAAGAGAGTCAGGACCATCTGCTGCTGGCTTCAATCTCTTTAATCTGGACATCACAATGAGGATTGAAAATTGTCTGGTTTCTGTGACAGTGGGTGATGGCAGCAAAGTTAGAATCCAGGTAGTTGTTTACATTAATTGCTGGAAAGGTGGTTGGATCCTCTGGAATATGGGACACCCACCATTCATACTGAATACACATTAACTCATCTTCCCACAGCGATGGGGATTGTAATCATGGGACCCCTCACGATCACTTTGGAAAGTTCAGTGGTTTCCCAATCCAGTAACATGCAAGATACCATGGCCCTAGATAGGCTGTAGGATGATGTAGGCTCACGTGATTTGGAAGATTATTCAGACCTGCTAAAATTTGGATTGTTCAGAATTTGAGTGCCCAAGAGGGGGAAGAAGCTGATTACTGCTCAGGGCTGCAGTCACTTCCTCTCCTTTCCACTACTGCCAGGGCATGAGGCCTGTAGGCATAGTTTAGCTAAATTATTTTAATGAAGTTGTGGCCCCCTGACCATAGTTTGGTGTGTGTCTTCACTGAGCCCTGCTCTGATGAACAGCCCACTCTTTTATTCTCAGCAAAATACGGAGGAGACACGTCACAGACAGACCATTCTCATGAATTATCCATTTTAGCTCAGTGAAAGTAATCACTGTTAGAAAGCTCACTTCACAGCTTAGATGGACAATAGTCCAAATCTCTGGGTCAGAGCAGAAAATAACATTCATTCATCACATCAAGGCCATAGAAAAAAGCACAAGCCAGAAAAGCCATATAGCCAGTATAACTCATTGTGAGCCTGATTTTGCCCTGTTAGAACTCAGATAAAGTTTTGCCTTTGGTTTTTATAGGAGCAGGATAAAATACTGTACCTTGGGTCCAAAACAGGATCTGAAGTGGGTAAAGCGCTCAGAATGACTCTAGTTGAAGGGACACAGTCAAGCTGACTGTCTGGAAATTGACAAAGATTTTGAAATTCAATATTCTATCAGAGCCCCCTTTAAACAGCATGTGCTACTCTAAAAAAAAATGTTTTAAGAAACTACGTGGTGTGGGCCAGTGTTTTTCAGCTCCTAGTTGATACCGAGAAGGGCTTTTGGTTGGGCTCCAAGAGCAATACTACCCTAAATGCTAAGGCCCAGTCCTTCGCCCAAATGCCTCTTTCCATTCCATAAAACTTTATTGGCATCACAAGCTCTCCAGTGTTGCCAAAGAAAGAGACAGGCCTCTCCCCCCAGGTAACCTGTCAGAAGCCGGTCTGACCTGCTTCTGGTCACAGGGTTACACTCTGTGTGTCCACTTATCATCAGTGCCTGTGCTATGCAGCACAGTGCCATGTCTGACATCTCCTTTTTCTCCCAGGGTCAGGCACAATTTTCCCCTCATCACTTTGTGAGGAATCTTTTAGGGTGCCTGATAGGCTGAGAAACTCTCTCACACGTCCTGGTTTTGGGGGCATTTAGGGAGTGTTTCCCCATCTCAATCTCTCCTCTGCCACACTGGCTTTCTTTGTACCCTCCCCTGCTTTCTGCCAGTTCACCTTCTGTTTCAGTTCTGCTGCTGCTGTTCCTAGTATTACTACGAATTATTTGTATCATTGTAGCACATAGGAGCCCTAGTCATGGACCAGAACCCGCCCTGCACAAACAAAACAACATGGCCCTCTCGCATGGTCTGGGAAGAGTGCAGCACCATCAGCAAAACAGAGAAATGAACTACACCTGGGAAGTGCTGTCAAAACATAGTGCAAACAAACTGAAGAAATAGACAAGACGATCATTTGTTTTCTCTGATCACTATTACAGGAGTTTTCGAGTTACCTGTAACAGTATTAAGGATACCATTTTCAAATTGAAATGTGATTTTTAAAATTGATGGTGTTCCTTTAAATGCGTCTTTAGGCAGCCTTCACATTCTAATTGGATTTTATTACCAAGAAATAAGTTTAACAAATTTCATTATCACTCTGGTAAGTTAATATTAGTTGCACACATAATAAATGTTTTCATCGGTCATATCAGTGATGAAAATCAGAAAGAAACACCTTTGGACCTGTAATCTGAACAATGAGTAATGCAAGTTTATCTAGTGAGAAAAGTAGTTTTGTATTCAAACATTTCTGAAAAGGATATTGAATGCCAGCACTGGGAGGTGAGGAGAAGGAAAGAAGGGAGGGAGGAGGAAGTTGCTTAAGTGTTTTTAATCATCAGCTTAAAAGAGAGAATTAAAGGGCAAGAGCACATCCAAGGACATGCAATAGATCAGAGACCAAAGGAAAATGAAGTTGTTGGCATTTGGGGAAAATACTAGGCCTTCTGGCAAAGTTAAGGTTTTTCAAATAATTTTAACACAGCTGAAGTACTATAAAAGGATCAAGTATCCATTCCATTTTCCTAAATTCTAATTCCTGATTTACCCAGGGTACTTTTTGGCTAGATGGAAATTAATCTTTAAAAAGCCTTGTTTGTGTCTTTTTCTTTACTAAAACTTCTTATTTCTGATAAACACAGGAGATGTTTAAGTAACGGCATCTCAGACAATAGAACTGATTCTGACCTCATGTGGGAGGAACTCCATTGCAGCCAAATGTCATAGCAAAGTCCATAGCAAGCCTACCACTGATTTCAATTGGAGCATGAAGCCTGATCTCTGAAGGTGCAGGGGAAGTGGATGTGGGGATCTATATGATACCAAGGAAGAATATTAAGAATGAAAACACAGTATTTTAGAAAAAAAAGTTCTTGAAGTACCATGAGAGCAGAGGAAGTTCACTCAAAAAGAAACTGCACTTTTTACTAAGAGTAGTGCAGTTGGGTGGGGAAATGGGGATACTTTCACTTCCAGTGGGAGATCTACCAATCAGAAAGTTTCTGGCTTCTTAATTACACCTCACATTATACCAGCTGGAATTTTAAACTCCAGACTGTGGAAGACTTTAAAGTGCTTTTCCACTTAGCGCACTGGCATTGGGCAGTTTATTTACATCGGCAAATCCTGGAGTCCTGATTCAGGACCTTACAGATGTCAGTGGAAGTTTCACCTGCATCAAGACTGCAAAATTTGCCAGGTGTCCAGCGATGTGCTGTGTCGACTGTAAATGTGAAGTGAGAGTCATAGCATTTGTTTGGTACTCGTGTGCTAATACGTGTTTTTATAGGTTTCCCATAATAATGTAGCATAAGTTAATTGCATGCTGAAAGTGTTGCATCTATCTACTGTGCAATCTGAACCTGTAAGTAGTTTCATGGTTCCCGTTCTGGTGGCTAGTCCCTCTTTTCCTTGTTTTGGATTCTCTTCACTGTGACACAAACAGCCAGCAGTGCACGTCACCAACTGCTAGCTGCAATGCTTGCCATTATCAGACAAAACCCAAATTAACCTTTGGTCATTATAACCCTGCCAATCCTTTGTCATAACCAAGCTGTTGGCTAATTTAGAGCTGCAAGTTGCATTGTCTCCATATACTATGTGACTACTCCTTATGTGATACTGCTCTGAGAAATGGCTCCTGGGATGTAGACTATTAAATGCAAAACATCTACAAATTATTACAGTTGTTGGAATTAATGGCATAATTTACTTAGGCTGTAGGTCCCTGTGGGCGAGGATGCTCAGTGTATAAGGGACAAAGGAGTCTGGTAACCTCCAAACCAGAACAGAGCAATTGTCCACCTAGTTAGGCACAATCTTTCCAACAGTAGCCTATGGTTTTTTCAGACACCCAACAATAATTTATAGATTCTGAGGCCAGAATGGACCATTAGATCATCTAGTCTGACCTCCTGGGTATTACAATTAAACCAGCCAATTCTACAGTAATATTTCAACTGGGCAAAGAAACTGGACATGGTGGATATTTCCTTGATGCCAGCAGTACATCAGCTTTTGATGGGAAGCCTAGCCCTTGTAATTATTAGAGTGACTGGTGTATCCTGTAATGGTTTGTTATTTTGCTAAGTTGTTTGCTTCATTAATATCTGGGGAAAGCAAGTTCCATGGGTTAATTACATCTTCATTGGATCAGCAGAATGCTAATTTCATCATTTACACCCATGGAGGGTAGCTAAGCCATAGGAGAGAGTCCCCCCGGGAAAGGGTAGGATGTATTACCACTGCCACCCTCCCCATAGGTTCTGCCAGAGAGGAGGAGCTTTAGTTTTGCCCAGAGTCTCATATTAGCCTCAGAGAGTTGCTCAGAAAGTTGTTGAATAAGTGTATCTACTTTTGCCCTGGCCATGCCCCTTCCTGCCGTACCCACTAGGCAGACTAGTGCTGGGTCCCTGAGAGACAGAGGTATGTGGGCTGCTTGTGCCACTTTAAGAAACCCCCCATGGCCTCCTATGCAAGCTTTCTACCATTGGGACCTGCCGACTGGATTCCAATAGTAGAAGACTTAATAGAAGACTGGCAGTGAATCAAGCCCACATACCCTGTGGAGCCCCATGTTCCAAATCCTGGCCCAGAGCGCAAGTGAAAAGGAGTTTGGTGGTTTCATCCTAGTCCCTTTTTATCCATATTCCAAAACCACAACACAACAGGGCCAAACTTTGAATGATTGGAAGTCTCTGCTCCAGGGAGACCAGGGTTCAGTAATGGCAGGGATGTGTCAAATCAGGTTTGAGAGTCATTGGTGCAAGAGTACAAGGAAGATTGTATCACTGTGCCTGCATACAGAACAGAGTTTCACTGGAAAATGCCAATCCGTCACACCCAAAAAGTGTAGCAGGAACATTCCTCATTCAATGAACTTTTGCTGACTTGTAGGCAGGGTTCTGACAGAACATTGCCCCTGGTTTCCTGAGGGGCTGCTGTGGAACCTGAGCTTCCAGGGTCTGGAGGAGCCCATGCCATGAGCTGGAGACTCCAGGCTTGCAGGGTCTGCAGCAGACCCACCAGGCAAGGACTTCCAGCTTCCTTGCCATGGATCTGGGAGCCTGAAAGTCTGGGACTCCAAGCTCTAACTGCAGCTCAGCTCCTGATCTGCAGCAGAGAGACTGGCAGAACGAGCTTTGGTTAAGGCTCTCAGGGCTTCCAGTCTCCCCATTCCTAGGTGGGAGACTTAGTGGTGGCCTCCAACTACCCACAGCTGGCAGGAATAGCCGATGGAGTCCCTAGGGGGTCAGAAGCATCTGGCTGCTCTGTTTCATTTTTGGGGGAGGAGGGAGTGGGGGAGAAATCAAACTGGAACTGTTAGATTTTTCCCAAAATGAAAATTTCAGAGTTTCCTTTCAGCGGGAAGTATCAAAATTTTCAGTTTTAATTGTGAAGAATGGAAGATCAATGAATTCTGAAGCATGCATACCGAGGAATGCTGCTCCACGATCGGTGAGTATGGGTGCCAAAACCTTCAGTGGCACAACAAGTTTGTCAGTGATGGACATAAACCGAATATATAATCAAACCACCTTAAGCACCAAGCCAGAGATTGATCTGGATGGTACTTGATTGGCAAGACGGCCATGTCTCTTTGGGATTTGTCATGAATCTGATGACCTAGATATCACCAGCATTAAGCCCTCACACTCCATGAGACAATTACTGATTTGTAATGAGATAAAATAGCTGTCCTATGATGTCATTTTTATCTCTTTGATTAATTCCTTCATTGTCCACCTTTTTCTCCAGGATAGAGCCAAAAGAGTGGGCTTTCATCCAGTCCCTTGACAACGCACTCCAGTTCTGGCCTGGAAGGATTACCCTCCAATAGCATGGAAAGGTGCCCTAAACCTCAGTACTTTAACACTTTCTTTAAAGCAACGAATGCCAGTTATATTCATCTAAAAGCTAAAACAGTTATGACATGGGTAATAAGCCACACTGATATTTGAGCCAGGATCACTGGACTCATTTTTATGTGGAATCTTCAACCACATCTGATATAAATCGTTCTGAACGTGAGCCAACTTGTGGTCTCCTCATGACCAGTCAGATCAGCTTCCCCATTTTGTTTAACTAACAAGTAATACTTTAAGTGCTCGGAAAATACATCACAAAAGGAAAAGTCTGATAAAGTAACAGTGATTATAGTTTCAAAGAGAAACATGGTTTATAGAAGCATAATTAATCATCTGCTCTTAAACTAGATAAATGAAGCATGGAAATTGAAAGGATATCTTCGGGCTTTAAGAAGATAAAAAAACATGTTAAATAATGGAATGTCACTAGACTCTACATTTGTTTTGAAGGCTAAACAGAGCTATTATCACCCTTTTTTATGTCCACATTTTACTTTTTTCTGTTTAATGGGATCTGTTATTAAAAAAAAGCAATCCTATCCTGTTTACAGTGGAGCTACAATATATTTTAAAATTATTACCTAAGGTTTTTTTGCATTAACTCTGTCTGCTGGCAAGAGAAGAACACTCTCATGTTATATAATTATGGCTACCAGCAGCACTAATGAAGAAGTTGCGCAGGCTGAGGCCTGTTCTCTGTTGTCTGGAGGCGTCGACAGCAAGTCTGTGGTTGTGGTCACACAGAATTTGAAAGTGGCTTAGATTGCCAGTCCAAACAGCAAGCAGAATAAAGTTTATCGCTCACTCATTCCAAGGGTGTAAAGAATAGTCAAATCTGCATTCCTATATGAGATTGCAGGATTAAGCTGAGAGATTTATACCCCCATCAATAGGTTGTTTCCTTCCTTCTCCATCCCAAGTGTATTTATTTTAATGCCCTCTGTGAAATTGTCAAAAATAGGTACACCAATCCAATGAATCTCTGGTTGAATGCATACAGGGCCTGGCTCTGCTCTCACACTGATGAGAATGCAGAGTATGTCTACTGAAATCAATTGAGTTACTCATAGTGATGTTAAACCGGAGTATTTAAGAAGAGGATCCAAACAGATAATACTCACCAGCTCAAGAGTACAGAGTAGCATGAAGAACAGAACTTAGAGGGCTTGATTCTCTTCTCACTTACACTAGTGTAAATCCAAATAAATGCCATTGAAGTAAAAGAAAACAGGGGAATCAGACCCAATGTCTTCTGACCCAAAAGATATAAGACTTTATAACTTGAGCTGAGAATTTCCTTGAGGTCTCATAATCCTCTGGGATGGAACATCAGATGAAGCTGTGACATAGAGCAACTGTGTGTGCTCAAAGAATAATTGATAACTTGGTCCCCTGGAATTAAGGAAGTTATTTGCAATAATGGGTCTTTTACCCTTTAGGGGGAAAACAAATGCATACCATAAAAACAAAAACAAAAAACACCCTGCAAAGAGTAAAACTCAAAGGCTAACTAAAAAAGACAACCAGTGAAAACAGATTACAAAGACTTCAAAGACCGATGATATTGGTTAAGAATGTCAGCCCTCTTTTTCAAGAAAATGTTATTAGATAATCCTTAAAATTTGGTTTTGGCAGATGACACACATATTTCCTGCAGGTGCAGAACTTGTCTACAACAAAGGGGCCTTAAGAGCATTTTGGTAATGTGCAAAAAGCCTCCATAAGTAAACCTTTATGGTTCCATCCGTTCAAACCAGCCTGAGTGGAGTCCCTGATCCCCCATATATGCATTAAAATGTAGAATGGTTTCTGTGTGGATTCATTTAGTGTGGTTATTTATTTCTTTATGTGCAAGTCCACTGAAGTAAAAAACAGAGAACATGTATATATACAATAACAATAAAGTCAAGAGCACTAAGAACAAAAACCCAAGCTATATACCAAAAATGGACATCTATAGACACACACAACTATTAATAGATAAAAATACAAACAAAAATTTCACTTCCTACTGCTTTCACACTTACACCAGTTTGAAGACGTTTCGATTATACCATTCCTTCAATGGGCACATTCTCTCTCAAGGTCTTCTTTCCAAGGTGATGTCCTCTTTGATGTCCTCCCCCCCCCCCCGCCCCAGGATTTATAGATTACTAATCTCCACTCATCCACGAACCCCAAACACCAGATTACCAAACAACCGACAACAACCATGTTCCACATTAATTGTTCCATTAAACTGAGTTCAGTGACAAAGTGTCCTAAAACCCAACCGTCTCACAGTGACAATTATCCCATTGAGGCTTTCTTCTAGAATGTGCCCAAAAGATGCCCAAAGCTATTGCTGTTTCCTCTACAAGCAATTGCAGGAAATCAAACTGGACCTGAGATTCCTCAGATGGTTAGCAATGTAGAAAAGAACATCTGGATAGAGAATGAAGGACAAGGTTTGCATGGAAATTTATCACCATTTTCTACCATCTGCAGTTCTCCTTTTGACATTGATTACAAGACCATAGCTCTTGTAGAAACGCCAGGAATATTTTGGTCTTTTAATTCAATCCAGAAAGAAACAACTGCATGAAATTCAAACTGTGGCACAACTGAAAAGCAACACTTGTAGAAAGGAGGATATGGAGCATTTGTTCATAAAGTGTACCATTCCCAGAATTAGAGAGCCATGCTTTGGGAATATGTTATACAGAAAGATTATAATACACAGACATGTGTGTCTACATACACATATATGATAGGCAGAGCTGGGTGCAAAGTCTATAGTTAAGATTGCCTAACATTTCAATTTTTATATATACTATAAAATATGAGTACACACTTTGTGGGTTGTTGGTTCTCCTCTGATCTTTAATTAAAATGCACTTCTGATTTTATTTATTTAGATTTATAAGAAATGGAGTACGTATAAAAGGGTTTTATTATCATATATTTGGGATGGCCCTATTAGTCAGGAGTGACAAAACCTCAAGTGAGTTGTACAACTCATTCCAAAAGAGTGCGAATAAAAATCTTTAACCCATACCACTCCACTATTCCACTCCATTATGTATTCTTTATAGGACCCCCTCTTTTATTGAAGAAACCATTTTAGCAGCGTTTTGGAGATCTTAAGGACAGCTTATTGGTACAATTTTGCTCATTTCTTCCCATAATGTCTAATCTGCCTTAATGCCCATGAGTCCATTCTCTGAAATTTACCCAAGGAAGTTCCACCACTCCTCCATACATAACAATATGCATATAGTTTTAAGGTTTGATATCTGAAGCCCTTCCCTGATTTTCTCTATTGGAAACCTCAGAATGTTCCCTTTCAGATTGCATAAATAGTCCCATTTCTAGCCCTAAAGGGTCACAAGCTATCAAACTTTAAGACTTTCACTGGTTCAGAACAAGTCTAGTTGTTGGTCCTAGATATCAAATCAATAGAAATTAGGATGGGCTAAGAAGGTAACATTTAGACTGTAAGAATTTTTGGTAGGGATTGTCTTCCTATATTTGCTCCAAGTGCTGTACCATGGGGCCCTTTCTAGATTAAAAAAAAAATTAAATAAAAAAAGCTGTTTGAAGTAAGCCCAGTGCAGAGAGGGTGGAAAAAACTGGGTGCAAAATGCTAGGCTCCTAAATCCATGTATATAGGCATCTAAATAAATGGTTAGATTTTCAACAACAGCTCCTATTGACGTCATCTCTCTAGTTTTATTTATATTCACCCAGAAGTGTCAAAACATCTGTAGTAAAGTTTAACTTGGAATTATTCTTACACTAACACAGATAATGTTATAAAAAGAATTGGAAAACAAGAGGCTTGCTTAAAAAATTAAAACAACATAAATGATACGGAATGCATTATTGTCCTAACTAAAAACAGAACAGGAACGGGTAACTGTGTATTTGGAGTGTCTGTATATAATTAAAACATAGCCAGTATGCAAAGAGTCTGTATAGTTTTGATATTCTCCATAGAGCCTAATTTCTGTGTGGACCATGGTAAAATACTGTAGTGTAGAAGAGTTGCAGGATCAATCATGCTTATCAAGGGCAGCACCCTTCCCATGGGTGAAGTCCCTAAATGCAGACAAGAAGTAGACATAGGGGAAAGCATCTCCAACTGAGAGTACACAGTCTCTCCTCTCTCTTTGATTGTAGAGTTTTGTACAAACGTTCACCACAACAGCATCTCAGCACCTTCTGGGTTAGATTGGAAAGTCCCTGGTGGACTCCGTGGACTCTCAAGCACATCTCAGTTTTGGGGTTACAGAAAGGATCTGCTTGGGGTAGGTTGTAGGTGATATTTTTGGGGTGGAGGAGCAGCATAGGAAAAGCACAATGGTTGTGGCGAATGTCAGTCTGGTTATAAGAAGGATCTTGGCAGACTCCAGGGCATATAGCCAGACAGGATCAGCCTCCAGGATAACCACAGTCAATGGAAGCTGATACAGAATCACTCCAGGACTCAATTGAGTTGAAGCTGTTTATGAAGGAAATTTTTGTGGAACCTGAAACTTTGGGCCTATGGCTTCTAGTCACCCTCCATCAAAGTCAATGGGACAAGTCGCTTTCCATTGATTAGAATGGGAGCTTGATCGGGCCCTGTGCTTGTAAGGATGAGGCTGAAGCCATGACTGGTATACTTATGATCAGAAGCCAGCAATTCCCAGCTACCTCCTAGACCCTTTGGATGTCAGGTACTTTGTATTACTATTAGGAAAGAGAGGGAGAAAATGCAGAAAACCTTTTATTTGGTTCAGAACTTGCTTCTTGTGTCACAAATTCAGGACATGCTGTTTTAGTCCGAGACAGTCAAATTCTCATCCACTAACAAACAGAAAAAGGACCCTGAAGTCTCAAAAACTTGTCAGAAGCCTTGTGAAAAGTGAAGAGATGAGGACGCTATTTGGGGGGGGATTTTCAAAAGTGCTCAGCACTGGCCAAACTGCTCTTTCAAAGTCAATGGTCAAACTCCACATTGATTTCAACAGGCAGAGTTAGGCCAAAGCTGAGCAGTTCTGAAAAATCCCACCGTTTCTGAGTTTATATAGATGTATATTTTTTGCTGAGGGAGATTTGAGAACAAAGAATGTGTCTCTTCATTTTCTTCTCCCCTTCCTCTGTCCTGGTTTCCAGAGAGTCTGTCCGGCCAGCCAGTTAATCCATGCTCATCAGCATGGCCTGGAGGACATTTACAAGGTGCTCACATATTTGTTGATGGAAAGGAAAGAGATGTTTTTACATAACAGAGTGACCCACAGCTACCTAAACATTCTCTTTAAAAAAGTGTTTCTGGTTTGTGTCTTAGGCCACGTCCACACGCTGGGGACTATATGTAAGCGGGGGAATAGTCCCGCTCTTGTGGGGAACTTTCCTGGCTTCTGCACTACCCCGGTGAAGTGGGCTAGCGAAAGGATCTGAGTCCTCGCTCCCACTTCCTTTACCCAGTGGCCTCCCTGCCCTTGATGACTCCCCTTCCACTCTCCTGTCTGGCAGAGTCCTCGTAACCCCAACAAGGCTGGGCCCAGGATTCCTGGGGGGCTTGACCCCCAACCCTGCTGTGGTCATCTAGGACAGGGGCTAGGGTGTCCCCAATCTGGGGTACTCTCTCTGCACTGGCACTTCTCTGATCCACTGACCATTACATACAAGTTAAAGCAAATGCAAGTTATTTAATCAACAATTAATTTTAAAAAGAATAAGGAAAAATGGGAAAGGTTCAAGGAAACACATCACCCCGCTCTGTGGCAGGGAACATCACAAACAGTGTCTCTGGAACGTCAGGGCATTTCAGTCTGTTCCTTGTAAGTCCCAGGCCTCCTTCTCAGGCCCTGGCTGTGCTGCAGGGATGCTGAGGGTTGGACACTCGCTCTGGTGGTGGCCACACGCTCTCAGGCTCCAAATGGTAGGACCCTTCTTCCCAGTGTCGCCCCCGCCCTGTCCGGGTTACGATCCAAGCCTGGCCTACAGAGCCTCTTGGCTGAGGCGTCTCCCTGTGCTGGGCCCGCTGCCCAGGGTCCCCCTCGCTCTCCCCAGCTGCTCACCGCACCCAGCTCCGGACTGCTCCAGCCCCAGCTCCACCACTCTATCTCTGCACTGCTGCTCTGCCTCCAGCTCCCTGGGCTGCTTCTTTGGCCCCTCTGCCTCTGCTCCTAGGACAGGTCTGCTCTGCAGGCTGCTTCTGTGACTCTGCTCCCAGCACTGACCTGCTTCCTGGGCTGCTTTTCTGGCCCCTCTGGCTCTGGTTGCTGCAGCTCTGCTCCCAGGACAGGGTCTGCTCTCTCTGGGCTACTTTTCTGTCCCCTCTGGATCTGGCCCAGCTCTGCTCCCCAGCTCAGCTTGCACCCCTGCTTTCTCCTTAGCTCGGCCCCACTCTGTCTGACTCAGGCAAATCCAGCTCACACGGAGGACGGGACCTCCCTGGCCTCCTGACTCCCTGATTAGCCTGCCCGCCCTGTCATTCAGGCTGACCTGGAGCATTGGCCTCTCCCCCTTGTTCCTGGGAGCTGTCAGTCTTAGGGTCCTGATTCCCCATCGACCCTTCCTCCTTTTTAGGACTGGAAACTAGCAACTAAAACACCTCCATTGAATGTTAGTAAGGGGGCACCAGTCCCCTTACACATAGCAGCATAGCTATGGTGCTGTAGCTATGCCAACATGACTCCACAGTGTAGACACAGCAACGGAAGAGGTTTTTCCATTACCGTAGGAACGCCACTTCTTCGAATGATGGCGGCTAGCTCGATGTAAGCATTCTTCTGTTGACCTCGCTGTATCTACACCAGGATTAGGTTGGCATAGCTAAAGTTCTGAGGAGTGTGGCTTTTTCCCACCCGAGTGCCGTAGCTATGCCAACCTAAATTTTAAGTGTAGACCAGGCTTTAGAATTTAGGGCATTCCTCGTGGTACTGCTGTGTTGAGCAGTAATTACTGTTGTGGAAGGCTGTAGGGTGTGTCTGCAGAAGTCAACCAAGCCTCTCTCCATACCGAAAAGTGCGGGGGAGGGGAAGGGGCTGGCCTGCAGACACAGAGCAAACTGCATGTTACCACTGAAGAGCAGAATGAGCTGTTGTCATACATACAGTGCAAAGATCTGCTTTCAGTTATGTAAACTTTAAATAAAAAGAATTTAGTCCAGCACAAGCTTTCTGCTTTAATCCGAAGAACACTCCAACTGGAGATTAATACAACGTATAATGTACACACGAACTCTGCCCTTAGAAACTGTGGCTGCTTAAGTATGGACAAAAGAAGGATTACCTGGACCCACGTGTCTATTGTTTTGCATGCATTGTAATTACATTATTTACACTTTTTCTGTTTTCTAAAGGAAGTGTCAATAAAGAAGAGTACAGCCCAGAGTACAGCACAGCAGTGATTGCAAAGCACCAATTGCACAGGTTTTGTGCATTAGATGCAGAGGCTTTTCTCTTTCATACATCATTTACTCATTGCTGCAGGAATTCTAAAAGTTGTTACAAAAAGTAGTGGTTAATTTGTTGGCTTAAGAGAGCTCTGCAGTGTCACCTGTCCCTAATACATGCAAACTAAAGCCACGTCAGCAGAGATGACCCAGGCCTGCTGATTGTGGGGGTGCAGAGTAGGGGCAGCTGGCTTCAGCAGTATTACTGAGCATGCTCAATCCACAGGAGCATGCTCAGTACAAGTTAAGCAGCAAAGGGGAGGGCAAGTGACCCCACGCCCCCCCCTGTGCATTGCCTCTGCACGTGAGCAACAAGAAGCTGTGGAATTGATTTTTTTTTTTCCGCTTTGAGCCTATTCTGCTCTCAGGTACACTAGTGCAAATGCAGAGTAATTCCATTTATGTCAGTGGAGTTACACCAAGGCAACAGAGCAGAATCTGGCCCTTTGAGTTCTAAATCCATAGGTGCGGGAACTAAGGGTGTGGGGGATGCTGGAGCATCCCCAGGCTTCATGCTCCCAGCCCTGCAGGAGAGGTCCCGGATGCTGGCCTCGCTCCCTGGTCTCTGCTCCCAACCCCGCACGTGGGCTCCTAGCCCTGCTCCTGGGGCTCTGCTGCTGGCCCCATGCCCGGGGTCCCAGCTGCTAGCCCCGTGCTCACCTCCAACTGTGGCCCAAGCCTCAGCCCTGTCTGGGTCCCCCCTCCCGGAGATACGGCCCTACTCCCAGCCCCAGCTCCGGGGAGGGAAGCATGGACAGATGCAAGGGGGCTGGCTTTCAGCACCCCCACTATTAAAAGTGTTACAACGCCACTGTCTAAATCTGATCTTTTGCCCATTCTCCTAGGCTGATTGATAGTCTGCAACAAAGCTTTATCTCAAACATGGTATAGGCACACACACAGAAAGAATCACAAAGTAAAAATTAGCCACAGTAAATTGCCATAAATACTGCAGTATCTTCTAGCTGATTGGCAAACCCAAATTAAAAAGGCATCCTGCCTCTGCCACCATCTGTTCAGCTGTTCTCTGCAGTATCAGCCAGCTCTCTACTGACTGGGTAAGCTTGGGCAAGTCACTTAGCCTTGTGGCACCTCAGTTGCCAATTTAAAAAAGTGTTTTGAGATCCTCAGCTCAAAAGCCACAGGAACAAGATGATTTTATTACTACTGACCATCTAAATAATCCTAATTATGATGCCTTACTAAGCAAGTAGCAGCTAATAAGAATAGACTAGTAAGACATTTGTGTCAACAAGAAGAGCATTTGTAGTTTAATTTTATTTTTTTAACTACGGGAGCCCAGTAAATAGTAGAAATAAGAAGCCATAAAAAAAATCCAGAGATCATAAATGAATGTTGATTAGAGGAGAGATTAAATCCTATCAGATGTTCTTACATTAAACAATGTTATTCCCGAGTGATGTTGGCAACTTGAGCTCAATTTATTAAACTACGAGCATAACATCAAACACTGCATTTTTTAATATTTTTCATTACACAAAAAATCTACTTTATTTTGTTTGTGTCACTGAAATCTCTGAAGTTTGCACTATTATTATTTGGTAGTATTTGTGCCACCTTTCATGTTACTCATACTATTGAACAGAGGTCTGGTGGAAAGAGACAGCAATGGCTGCATGTACGATTAGCGGAAACCTGGATTACTGGTTAAAGGACAAGACTTGTGTGACCTTGGGCAAATCACTAGAGCTCAGGCCTAAACACTCCGATCAGGTGCCAAGTGCCCTCAACTCCCACTAACTTCATTTGTGGGTGCTCAACACCCTATTAAGTGCTCAGCATCTTGCAAGATTGAGCTTTTAATTTATGTGCCTCAGTTTCCCCATCTGTGAAACACAATATGCACCTCACAAGGCTGTTTTGACACTTATTCCAGCCATGCTTTTAAACTGCCTTGAGCTCTCAAAAGACACTCTAGAAAGTGTATTAATCCAGCGCTAAACCTTTCAAGTACCAGACCCAGTCAATCTAGAGTGCTTTAAAAAAAAAATCAATGTGGCAAGTTAAGACTATTACATTATATAAGGACTTCAGTGACAACTATTTTCAGTAACAAAACTAGAAGGAGTTTTCTGTTGACCACTAATAACCATACAGAAGACATAAGAGAAATTTTTTATTGGATCAAATTTGCTAAGAAGGAACATTTATTACAAAGAATACAATTTACTTTGTTAACGTCTATATTATTCTTTTACTGACTGTATTTGAATGGTTTCAGAGTAGCAGCCATGTTAGTCTGTATTCGCAAAAAGAAAAGGAGTACTTGTGGCACCTTAGAGACTAACAAATTTATCTGAGCATAAGCTTTTGTGAGCTACAGCCCACTTCATCGGATGCATGAATGAGAATTCTTTTTCACCATCCAGTTTCTCTTATTTTACAAGAAGGTCATCATTGCAACTGTGATCTCATGTGATGGGAGAGGGGTGATAGATTGTGCGGTCACAGTCAGTGTTATGACTTCGTTACAGGATCAAGCAGGAGAAGGTGAGTTAGGAGGAAGACACCTACTGTGCAGATTAGGAATGGGCCTTAAGCAGTGTTACAGATCCAGTCTCCGCAAACTTCAGAAAGTTCACAACCTAGATGTCAGATCTTATCTTTCCAGCTTTATCTAATCTCTAGTTCAAACAATTACTTTGGATAATCAGACAACAGGAACGTAGGAAGAAAGTTGCTACTTTCAATCCTCATTGTACATCCAATTTTGCCTTTATTCTTTAGTATTTTAATTGTTTGTCATGATACTTTAAATCTCACCGCAGCCAAAAGTCTCTTTATTGAAACAGCATCACTACTAGGTATGGAATAACGCTACTATAAATCTTCCTTGTCATGCACAAGCAGGACATGATAAAGTAAAATCAAACTGAAGTGGCAATCCAGGAGACTGACCCAATCCATTCAGTGAAACACAGCTGTTCAAGTGTGAGATCTTAGGGTTACATGAAATGAATGACTAAAGTGCAAACTGCTCCTGAGAGCCACTTATCTTGCTCTCTATAATTAATGTAATATTTTAGGTGAGGAGAGAAAAGGTTAAGGTTAATTCTCCAGTGGGGGCCATTGCTGAGAAACAGCCTCTAATTTTTCTTCCAGGGAGGTTCAAACACATTCTAAATATGGCAGAAAAAAACTCCCATTAAGCTGGTGTCAATATATCAAGGAGATGATTAGAGCCATTTATGGAAACTGTCAAAATGACTCTGCTGTAAAGACAAAGAGTGTTGACTATAGGAAGTAAATTATCAGGTAATTAACACCCTATCTGCATAACAAGGAAGCAGAACAAAATGAGAGGAAGGAGATGACATCAAATGCAAGGGAAATACAGTTGAATCTACTCTCAGATGGGTAAAACGTGCTATTAGGAATACACAAAGAGTTACCAAACAGCACCAGTCATGTTGAAAACTAGAAACAGTGATGTCACACCAGCTGCTGGGAATCACCCCGGGCCAAATGTAGGCCTTGGTTTGCACATATGTGATCAACTGAAAAGCAAAGAATCCTGAGCTGCAATCTTTTGAGTTCTCACTGCAAATTCCTCCACAGCTGTGGCCACAGCGGGTATATGGCAGGGTGGATTGGGGGAAATGGGCTGTGCATTTCAACACATGCACCTGTCCCTTCATGCTCCATCCCTGCTGGGATTAACACTCTCCAGGCAAGAGCAATTTCCACACATGGTTTGCAGAGGAGCTGTGCCCATTCTCAGGTAGCCTTGAATTCAGGAATACACAGGCACATATCCTCATTCTGGTGTAAATTGGCATCTCTCCATTGACTTCAACACCACACCAGTTTACTACACTAGCTGAGGACCTGACCCACTACTTTTTCCTCATTAAACCCTTGACATTATGAGCTGTTAACCAGTCACAAGATTTGGATGGAAAGCTATACTTCCCTGGAGATTTAATGGATGAATTGTTTAATAATGAATAATAATTGAATGTTGCCATTTTATGGAGGTAGGTTGATTTTGCATCAACTTAGTGTCTGGCTCATTAGTTCTGGTTTGGCAGCTTTAATGTGGGGCTGTATCTGCTGAGTATCACTAAGGGACCGCAAGCTGACCTTTTAAAACTATTTTACTACTATTTGTTGTTGATATTAGATTAGTTTCTGAACGTGCATTAATGCTTCTGTTGTAGATTATAGACACCATCCAACAGGAAATATCCCTTTAGAGTAGGGACATTGTTATGTGATATACTGTGCCTTGACAGCATGATTTTTATACTTGGACATAGCCAGATTAAAAAGCTATTAATGCTCATCAAAGAATTCATGCATTAAACCACCAGGGATGTATAGTTTTCCATCCTAATCTTGTGACTGGCAATCTACTCATAATGTCAAAGGTTTAATTAGTGGAGGAAAACTATATATATATAGTGGGCCAGATCCTCAATTGGTTGGCTTCAGTGAAGTTAACGGAGCAATGTCATTTACACCAGTCAAAGAGCTGGCTCAGGATTTTCAGAGTATAGCTACAGATAATTCTTCTCTTCTACCAATATTATTAAAAACTCACTGAGTGTATTCTGCCCACCCTTGCTCGGACCAAGAAACACCTTACTTTGTGAATAGTACCACAGGCACCAACTTTACATTGTGCTGGGGAGTGCTCGACCCCCAGCTCTGCCCCAGGCTCCGCCCCCACTCCATCTCTTCCCCCAGCCCATCCCTGCAGCCCGCCACTTCCTTCAGCTCCCATTGGCCGGGAACAGAGAACCGCAGCCACTGGGAGCTGTGGGGGGGCCATGCCTGCGGAGGGTCAACGTCAACAAAATGTCTTGCGGCCCGCAATCAGTTTGCCCTGGTGGGCCGCACCACTGACTTAGTCATGTGAGTAAGGATGGCAGAATCTGGCCCCAGACTAGACATTCAAAAGGCAACAGCACTTTTTATATCTGCTAGAAAAGTAGTGCGTATGTTTATCCATCATTATTGATCAGTTTGAGCCACTCCATAGTAAAGAAAGAACACAGCACATTTCTTAGAAAGACCAATTGTCCTTGAACCGAGATTGGGCTTCCACTAGTCCTTTGGAAAAGTTGGAAGTAGGTAATGAGAGTAGATATTTTCAGTGTTCAAAAATGCCTGCTCACAATGCATGCTTCTGTTCAGTATGCATCGAGAATTCCCTTATTGGAAATACAAACAACAAGAGAAATCAGAATTTTAGGAGTCCAGCTGCATCTCTTTAAGAAAGCAAATAGTACAACTCTAAAATTGACCATCAGTCATCAAGAAGGAAGAAATCCTATCAGGAATTGAATTCAAATCTGCCACTTTTAGAAAGGACACCTCAGTTTAAAGAAGAAGGTCACCTACAGCGGTTCATGCCATTGGGAGTCAGTAGGATGATTCTACCTATATGGTACAATCCAGACATCTTTGCAACTGAGAAATGCCAGCTCTTTCATTTGTGTGCATACCTTTAACCTGGAACCTTCTCTTATCACCACCTTATCGTATCACATCAAACAGAGAACACTGGGTCATACGGATGACAGAGCCCTTGTTAATGTGATGTCAACCAATACTCTGCAGGAATAGTGTGTGGAGAAAGAGAGAGCAGTAGATAAGTTGGCCATGTCTACAATACAAACTTTGGTCAACTCAAGTTATGTCAACCTAAGGCCACTGCAGCTAATGAATTGCACATGCACACGCACACTTGGCCATTGCATCAGTACTGCACATATTGACCAGTGCGTGTGTCAATGCACAGTTCAGTGCACCCGGGGCAGACATCCCAGTGTGCCACTTATCATCCAGTGCACCGTCTTTTGAGAAATTTTGGCAATGCATGGTGCAGCAGAAATGAGTTGCACTGGGAGCAAGGGAGCAAGTTCCCATCATGCAATTTTCTCCATCCCATGATGCCATCCATATCCCATAATTTTTGCACATTTTTAAAAAAATCCCACAAACCCGTGCAGCAATTTTTGCTGATTGCCATCTCTGACAGAAGCATGGTGCCTGCAGAGCTCTGCACTGCTGGCATGAACATTGCAAACACAGGACGAATGATCATCCAGTATTAGCAGAGCCACATGAAGAACCACAGCAACAAGGGCCATGATGATTTATTGGAGGGCAAATTGCTGAGGGGCATAGCAAAAAACAATTTAAGGCTGTTAGTGGCATTCGTGGAGCAGCTGCAGACAGTGGAGTGCAGTTTCTGGGCCCAAGAAACCAGCCATGATTGGTGGGATCACATCATAATGCAGATATGGGATGCTGGGCAGTAGCTACAGAACTTTCAGATGGGAAAGGCCACATCCCTGGATCTGTGTGCTGAGCTCACACCAGCCCTCCAGCACATGAACACTACGATGAGCGCTGCACTGACCATGGAGAAGCAAGTGGCGATCACACTATGGAAACTTACAACACTGAATTGATACTAGTCAGTGGGGTTGGAGTTGGAAAATTCACAGTGGGGCTGTTGTCATGCAAGTCTGTGGAGCCATTAATCATCTCCTACTACACAAGACTGTGACATTCAGCAATGTGCAGGACATAGTGGATGGCTCTGCAGAAATGGGGTTCCTGAACTGCGGTGGGGCGATAGATGGCACACATATTCCAAGGCTGACACCAGCCCACTTTGCCGCAGAATACATCAACAGAAAGGGCTAATTTTCTGTGGCTGTGCAAGCACTGGTGGATCACTAGAGATGCTTCACCTATCAGTGTGGCCAGTCAGGGAAAGTGCATGACGCTCACATCTTTAAGAACACAGTAGTGTTCAGAAAGCTGCAAGCAGGGACATTCTTTCATGACGGGCAGATTACCATTAGTGATGTTGAAATGCCAATAGTAATTCTGAGGGACCCAGCCTACCCTTTGCTCCCTAGATTAATGGAGCCCTACACTGGCCACCTTGACAGCTCAAAGGAAAGATTCAACTACTGGCTCGGCAGGCACAGAATGACAGTTGAAGGTGCTTCTGGTAGATTAAAAAGATACTGGTGGTGTCTACTCACAAGACTGGATCTCAGTGAGCAAAATATCCCACTGGTTATAGCTGCCTTTTGTGTCCTGCATAATATCCATGAGGCAAAGGGGGAGAAGTTGCTGTCGGAATGGAGAGCAGAGGTGGAGCGTCTGTCTGCTGAGTTTGACCAACCAGACAAAAGGGCCATTAGAAGAGCTTAACATGGATCTATGTAGCTGAGAAAGACCTTCAAAGAGCACTATAATGATCAGCCACAGTGCTGTGATGTGATGGATTGTGCTCTACCTGGCCTAGAGTTTTGGGAGCTATTAGGGATTGTGTGGTGCTTGGTGTACGTTTATGAACATCACACAGTCTCTTAATGCACTTATGAATTATGTGGCGCTTGCTGAACATGTATAATTATTACACTGTGTTCTTCACTGAACACATGAGCTCGGTGGCCCTGTTCAATTACTAGTAGCGGGTGCTTCGAGTAACACTACACATTCTGCAGTATATGTTGAGAAGTAATAAATAGGAATGTATTCCAAAAAATAGAAGTTTATTGCATACCCAAAACAGTACACAATGTAATGTGCAAATTAAAAAACAAATACAACACAAACTTCAAAAATAACTTAGTGGTACAGAACTTTAAAATTAAAAATGGTAGAAAACACTCCTGTCCACTCCTACCTAACAGACACCAGCTGTGGCTCTCACAGGTCAGTGTTTGTGACTCTGCGGTTCTCCTGACGTTCCCGCACCATGGAGGAGTAGGGGTAGGGATGCAGCCCTGATGCCACATGGAATGTTGGGGAGTGCAGGAAGGAGCTAAAATGGACTTCTCCATTGATTGCAAAGGGAGGCGAACCTGTGATGGTTGGACCTGCAGGTCAACAAGAGTTTGGTCGATTTGTGTTTGCTGCCTAAGAAGACCCATTATGTCCTGCTGCTTTTCCCTTACCTTTTCCTGGGGCTTTTTCCTGTTGTCTCTTTCCTTCTCCAGGCTATCTGCCATATTCACCCTCCAAGCCCTTTGTTCACAGTCCATGCAGCACTGACTTGCAGGATTTTATTGAACATGTCCTTCCTAGTCCTCTTCTTTCTCCTCCTCATCAGGGTCAGTTGTTTCACTGATATGGAGGGGGCTCCCCCTCGAGTCCACAATGGCAGCAGCTACAGATAAAACAGACAGATGTATTATTGTATTGACAGTCACAATGGAAAGTGAAAGATAAGTTTCAGAACTCAGTTCCCTTTATTCCCATAAAAGTTTTAAATAAGACATGCTTATTGACTCTTCAGCTTTGGAGTGGTTCTGCATAGCATCGCTCTCCAGCCCCAGTCATGGTGAGCATGGCCTGCCAGGCGTGTGGGTGGGAATAAGGAGGGCATTGTTCAGTTGCATGATATCTTCAAGTTACCAGGGCCTGATGAAATACATCCTGGAATACTCAAGGAGCTGACTGAGGAGATATCTGAGCCATTAGCGATTATCTTTGAAAAGACATGGAAGACAGGAGAGATTCTAGAGGACTAGAAAAGGGCAAATACTGTGCCAATCTGTAAAAGCGGGAATAAGGACAACCCAGGGAATTATAGACTACCTAGTCATCTTAACTTCAGTAATTAAAAAGATAATGGAGCAAATAATTAAGCAATCAATTTGCAATCACTTTAAAGATAATAAAGTGGTAAGTAACAGTCAGCATGGCTTTGTCAAGTACAAATTGTGTCAAACCAACCTAATAGCTTTTTTTGACAAGGTAACAAGCCTTGCGGATGGGGAGAAGTGGTAGATGTGGTATATCTTGATTTCAGTAAGGCTTTTGATGCTGTCTCACATAACCTTCTCATAAACAAACTAGGGAAATACAACCTTGATGGTGGGTGCATAAGTTGTGTGCATAACTGGTTGGAAAACTGTTCCCAGAGAGTAATTATCAGTGGTTTACAGTCAAGCTGGAGGGGCATATCAAGTGGAATCCTGCAGGAACCAGTTCTGGGTCTGGTTCTGTTCAATATCTTCATCAATGATTTAGAAAATGGCATAGAGATTATACTTATAATGTTTGTGGACGATACCAAGCTGGGAGGGGTTGCAAGTGCTTTGGAGGATAGGATTAAATTTCAAAATGATCTGGACAAACTGGAGAAATGGTCGGAAGTAAATAGGATGAAATTCAATAAGGACCAATGCAAAGTACTCCACTTAGGAAGGAACAATCAGTTGCACACATACAAAATGGGAAATGACTGCCTAGGGAGTACTGCAGAAAGGGATCTAGGGGTCATAGTGGATCACAAACTAAATATAAGTCAATAGTGTAACACTGTTGCAAAAAACCCCCACATCATCGTGGGATGTATTAGCAGGAGTTTTGTAAGCAAGACACAAGAAGCAATTCCTCCACTGTACTCCGTGCTGATAAGGCCTCAGCTGGAGTATTGTGTCCAGTTCTGGGTGCCACATTTCAGGAAAGATGTGGACAAATTGGAGAAAGTCCAGAGAAGAGCAACAAAAATGATTAAAGGTCTAGAAAACATGAGGGAAGATGGAAAAAACTGGGTTTGTTTAGTCTGGAGAAGAGAAGACTGAGAGGGGACATGAATGAGCAAGAGGAATTATGTTATTTCATGGTAGCGTTTCATTGTTCTGCATTGCAAGCTACACAGGGGAGAGTTTTAGTGCTGTGCCAGCCACTGTTCATGAAGGAAATCTGAAAGGCCTCATGTAAGTCACCTAGAAGGCCTTGTTTTTTTGACTCCATGAGGGATAAAAGTATTTTCCACACCAGGTCTTGGGACAGCAGTTGCTTTGTTGACTAGTTGCCAAATTAAAATTTAGATTTGGAGGGCCATCAATAAGATTAATTTTTAATCCAGCTAATCCTAAATTGTTGATTGGATCAGTATACAAGGGTAAGCTTCCCAGACTTACTGTTTGGTGGGAAAGAATTTACGGCCATTAATTTTGTTAGGAATCACAAGATCATTTTGGACCCCAAGGTTCCCTCCTGTCAAAGGATATTGCTGCTATCTCAGGTTCCACTTTCTGCCATGTATCAAAGTGAAACAATAAGGAGGAGGTTAAATTGTACACTTTCACTGGCAGATGTAGCAATCTTGATGCATAGTTAATTATTTGCCAAGCCCTAATATGTTCAGCCATGTACAGAATCAAGTGAAGGTAGTGGCCCAGTCCAATCTGTGACCTTTGGAGGATTCTGCCCTCTTCCTCTCCAACCCCCAGCCCTGGAGAAAGTCCCCAGCACACAGCCCAACTGCTCAGGCTACACACTTGGAGAATTATTTGGGCCTTGCAGCAGGGTGGTCACCCCGCTCTGGCCCTGAAGGGTTTAAAACAGCCCTGGGAGAGGGCTGCCTGGGGGAGCCAATAGTAAAAGCAGCCCTGCAGAGGGCTGCAGCTGGGAAAAGGGATTAAGAACAGCTGGGGGAAGCTGACTATGTAGCTGACCACAAGTGTGGCTGGCTTAATCAGGGCCCAGCTGGCCCTTATAAAAGGGCTGTGGGCCACAAACTGGAAGAGTCTCACTCTAGCCCTTGAGTGGGAAGGGCTAGCAGCAGAGCGGAGCGGAGCGAGCTCCACCCTGGTAAACCCCCAGGCTGCAGGCCTTGGTAAAGGCCCAGAAAAGAAATGGGGCTGCAGAGGGTCAGCCTGGCAATAGGCAGAGGCAGCTGGTCCTAACCCCTTGCCAATGATGAGTGGCCATTACACTGCAGTCTGCCACAGTGAGCAGGGGTTAGATGATGACTGGCAGTAGACGCTGAGGCAAAGGGGGTTGGGGGTTCCCCAGGGAGGGGAGACCCTGAGTGTGGGGGGGACTGCTGGGGCAGAATCCCAGCATAAAGGGAATCAGGGTCCGGGAGGGACACAGATGCCAGCGGCAGGTGAGACACCGGCCTGCAGAGGGCACTCCGAAGGCTGGAAAGAGCTAATTCCCAAGATGATCAGCAGGAGGCGCTGCACCAGTGAGTTGCTTCGCTATAGGCCTCTATAATTAGGGTCTCTTCAAACTGGACAGGACTAATTAGTTAAGTTATATTTGATGGCTTACGTTGCAGTCTCTGTTAGGTTTGGTCATAGTGCACCATATTGGAGTTTGCTCTACAGTCGCTTTCATTTTATTTTTTTATCTGGCATTCACCTTTGAAAGATTCTCAGGAAAGCCCCTCCCTTTGATGTTGATACAGCTGCAAAATAATTACCTGTATGCAGCAGCCCAAACACCTAAAGGTATTGAATAGTTACAATAAAATCAATTCTGATACAGTGGTTTTCAGCCTGCGGTCCGCAGATCCATGGGAGTCCACAGACTATGCCTAAGATTTCCAAAGGGATCCGTACCGCCACCATTTGACATTTTTTAGGGGTCCACAAATGGAAAAAAGGTTGAAAACCTCTGTTCTAATACAACGAAAATGAACTTAAAAACGGAAGTAAAAAAAGCTTGTCATGAGAGCGCAATTCACAGATAGGAAGTGGAAGAGCAGCAGAACTCAAAACCTCTGAACCATGATTTCAGCTGGAAAGGACAAGACACAATTTAAGAAGGTGAAAGTAGTTTAATTTAGCAAGTAGTTGAGGTATGTTTATTTTCTCCTTAATCTCATGGTAAGGAGCCTGGAAGTGCGTGCACCTTAGATTGTAAGCTCTTTGGAGCAGGGACCATCCTTTTGTTCTGTGTTTGTACGTCACCTAACACAATGGGGTCCTGGACCATGTCTAGGGCTCCTCAGTGCTATGGTAATACAAAACCTAAACACTGCACAATAAGAGCCTATAAACTGTAACTGTGTAAAGCAGAACAGGTAAGAATACAGGGGGACTGTAGGCGGAAGGGGTTATAGTTAGCGCTCCAATAAATTTGAGGATTAATCAAATAACACTGAATAGATTCTGAAATACTGCCTGTTGAAATCAATCCTAGAAAAAAGCTACAATATGGAAAAGAAAGCTGGCAAATAGAGTCCTATGTCATTGGTCCCACTCAGCTGCTGGATGTCCTTGTTTCAACTTTCCATCATTTTTTACTGCACGTTTCACTTCTTCAAAGAGGAATGACAACTGTGTAGTGAGGAATCCTTTCTTGTGTGGGTGCTTGGAGCACTTTTCTGGTCTATGAAGCCCTTCAAAGCAAACTAGGAGATGTGAAGGCACCGGTGCCGATGGAAAACTTAAGTTGCTTCACAAAAGAAAATAGTCAAAGTAGTTAACGTAGTACCGTCAGTGACTGTACTGGCCGCTCTCCAAGCCAACAGGTCTTGTCATCTTGCAAGTTATTCACAGAAGCACTGCTCACAAAATCTTTCACTCTAGGGTTGAACAAACAGCAGATGACTAGATATCCTTCTCAGAAGCACTGCCATCCACAGGTGGGAAGTGGTGCCAAATCCTGGTCACTGCCACTGGAACCTGTTGTGTGGTGTGAGAGGTTTACATTCCTCCCACCCCCATGGGTAGTAGGCTTTTCCGATGTTGTCAGCCCACATGGGTGTACAGGCCTGACCCTGCACTGCTGAAGTCAAAGGAAGTTTTACTTGTGACTTCAATGGGTGCATATTTGTGCCCCATGTTAGAACCAGTACATTGCTCTCCAATCCTGGAAAGACTTTGGGGCAGACCATCACCTAATGTGAGTTGCCGTAGCTCCATTGAAGGCAACTTATACCAGCTGAGGATCAGTTCTTAGCACTGAAAAAGGGGGTCCGTTGATGCACTAAGTAAGTGAAGAGGCCACTCACCTCTTCAGAATGAAACAGAAAATTGTAAAACTAAGTTAACTGAAGTGCGTTTAAAACTGCTCATCTAACAATATTAACGAGCAGTTTGTTTTCAGATCGGCTGGTAGGCATCCCTGCATTTGCTCCTACCAAGAACTGGGCAATCTGGAGATTTCTCTGATGTCCTAGCTCCTTGACCTGTGATTATACAGAGCTTACCTTGCTGACAGTTACCATAGTCTTACATAAAGCAGAACTTGATCTCTTAATGCTTTTTAAGGCTAAGGTTTCAAATGAGTTTTCCTCTTCAATTTAGTTTATAGCAGAGTTGTATTCCACAGCTGCTTTTAATTTATGTTTTGTGAGGCTATGTAGAATCAGTACTCTGGAATAGAGGTGGTCAAACAGCACAAAGGCAATGTTTTCCCCCTCCACCCGCCCCCTCCAGGTATCTCAGCTCAATGCCAATGCCCAGTTCCCAGGGAGCAACTCTAGTTGTAGAGGATGGAGCCATAGCTGCTATCCCCTGGCAAACAGCTAGATTAAATGAACTAAATCTCCTCTGTTTTATCGTCTAGTTTATTCTTGAACAATCAAGAAATTGCAGGAGTAGGAAAATGCCAACTCTCTGGTCATACCTTTTATTCAGTTATATCATGGCGGGTTGGGTGTGATGGCGCATGTCTGTCATCCCAGCTACTTGGGAGGCTGAGGCTGGCAGATTGCTCAGGGGTTCTGGGCTGGGTGCTCTATGCCGAACGGGTGTCTGGTGCCACTGACAGCCTGACTAGGGAGTGGTTGAAGGACTGGCTAGAACAACACAAATGACGTGTTGTGATTGGTGCTCTCTCTGTAAGGGCTGATGGACCAATTGATTAAGGTGATAGCATGGCGGATTGGATGGGGAGTTTTCTTCTTTAACCTTGAGTGTTCCTAAGAGTGAGACTTCTGTGTAGGCCGGCAGCACCACTTTACATAGCACTATTAAGCAGCTCTTTACCTGGGTTCATGACCCCTCGGGAGATACCAAATCTCACTGAAGACTGTAGCTATAAGCCTATTTCTATTCCCCATCTCTGGTTTCTCAGCTAACAAGCATTGGTTTGAACATCCACTACCAGGTCCTCCTTAGAGGACAGAACCCTCCCATAAATCACATTGCATCTCCTTTGCTACGGGATCCAGCCATTATTTTCAAGCCCTGTGGGAAATGAACAAACACTTCAACAGGGAAAGACAAGTAGCGAGTATCTGACAGTGTTACAGTATGGAAAACATTGTCATCTCCTCAGATTGTCTGAGAATATACAGACTCAGAGAAATCAAGATACAGCATCTTAGCAAAAGGACCTGCTTCCTCAGCATATGAAATTTGGAGGGGAGAAGCATGCATGTCTCTTTCTATTTTTGCTCGCTAGTGATCTTGTTTCTGTGTCTCTGTTCTTGTTTTGGGCATAGGAGGATTCTTTTAGGCATGCAGGCAGTTAGTAGATTTATTGGCTAGAACCTTCTTCAAAACAAGGTGTGTTTATTCTGAGAGCAAGCCTCTTGATGGAGCCCTGCTTATTTGGACATGTTGAAGTATAAAGCACATTATATGGGGTGTGATGGGGTGTCTACCCCACACTAGGCCTGCAGGGGTAAGTTTGGCCAATTAACTCATAGGCTGCACCTCGAGGAAATCCAGGGCGTACTACGGCCTAATTGTTTATGAAATCCAACTGGGGGAGGAGCTGGGCTGGGTTTATAAAGAGAAGTTGGCAGGAGATGGGGGGCCTCTAAGATGATTGGGATGGAAGTACGTTGCAGAGGTAATACTCCCCATTCCATTCCCATTGCTTGGTCTTCTCACAGAAATGGAGGGAAACATGTGGACTTATGTCTATTTCATAGTCCTCCATATTCTTTTTCTTACTGTGCGAGCAAATGTTCTGTCTTTGGAAGACACACTGTGTTAGTTTTTGTTATGCAAGGTTCCACGTAAATTCAGTGGTGCTTGGAGAAGTGTGCTAACAGCAGGAGAATTTGGTCTCCAGATAGAGTCAACTCTTGAATCAGAGTTGCTCCCTGGCAACTGGGCATTGGCATTGAGCTGAGATACCTGGAGGGGGCGGGTGGAGGTGGATGGGGAAAGCATTGCCTTTGTGCTGTTTGACCACCTCTATTCCAGGAACGATGTATGTGAAAAAAAGTTACACATGTATCCAAGTTACACTTAGAATATTCCAGACCCCACATCATCAATTTCTTCCCAACTGAGAAGCCAACATGCTAGGCCCTGGACAACTGTTACCATTGCTCAGCAGGGGAGCAATGCTGATGTCAGAATGGGATACTGGTGCCTGAAGACAGGGCAACAAAATGGAAAGGGAGGTTATTGAGAACAAGACAGATGTGGAGCCGTGGTGTGTCTAAAAGTATTCACCAGAAGCATTATCCACTTAGTACCTCCTCACAAGAGCTGCTCATCACCTCTAGAAACACTGGGCACCCTCAGCTCCCATATGATTCCCACTTGGCAGCGTTTGACCATTGGAAAGGAGGAGCTCCCTAACCTAGACTACATCACCTAGAAGCTAACCACCAGAAGGCCAAGTTTAAAATTGGCCCTAAACACCAACACCCTGATTCCTGTTAGTCTGTGTTCACTTTATTCTTCCTGTGCCCATCAACACAAGACGGTGTTTGCCACTGACTTCAACAAGAGCAGGATTAGGCCTATCAGTTAATTGAAAGGTGTGGCAGTCATTCATAAGATCTCAGCAAACATCTTTTCCACCAACAATTGCCATGTCCACAACACGCAGGTCTTAGAAACCATCTAATGCCCTGTGTTAGACACCAAATGCCCCAGCAGAGAAGGCTATAGAACATCAGCTCTACATTAGGAGAGCTATACCATTGATGAATGGCTTTCTGGGTCAATGTCTGTCACTAGATAAGCACCATTTAGACTAACCTCTGCCATGTTCCAAATTAAGAAAGACATTTTGTACTCCAATTTATGATCTCGCTGGCCTCTTAAAGTCTGCAATATTTATCACCTCTGTTTGCGAATCAGCCCAAAATTCTGCCTCAAGAATAGCTTTGGCTCTGTAAAATGAAACAAATCTTACATTAAATTAAACCTTTGATTTTAAGCCCTACTCAGCAGTACTACCCTTCCAATGCCAAATGTAAGTCTTAACCTCTGTTTTTAGTGGACACTAAAATATTTGCTCCTTGCATTCCTAATTCTTCAAACCATACTGTGAACAGTTAGATGAATTAGGCTGTATACTTGATGCATGAGCAGAGAGCTCAGTGGAAGAAATTATTTTCAGTATGTCTGGATTTAGCTGAAAAAATTTACTAGGGTTTGCAAACTCGCACACCAATTACTATGTATGGGTGGTGATGTGATAAATCTCCAGCCATAGTGCACTCCAGTATTATAACTGAACTAGAGCAAAGTGTGCTCTCATTCTCATAATATTTATTTGCTTTGCCTGTGTATCTGTCTAGTGTGTCTGTAACTCAATACACTTCATCACTAAATACAGATCAGCATTTGTATTCAGAGCACCTTGGCTTGCAACTGAACATCTTCCAAAACAACCAAGTTATGTAAGGCTGATTTACACAGCTCAAGTGTCAAAACCTTATAAATTTCCTCTCTTTTGTTCCTACCTGTAATACCTGGCTGCCAAGGATTGCTCTGCTAATTAGCAAGGGTGGACCAAAAAACTCCTTTCATTTAACACAAAAATACAACTCCAGGGCACATTATTCAGAGATAAGCATCTCCATGGAGAAATCTCTCTCCCTGGAATACCTATGTTCAGATTTTACACCAAGTGTTTTCTTGGTCACATGCTTTCCAAATAGCTGAGAAAGTTAGTAAAATATGAAGTATAACAGTTACTTGAAGCTGCTAACATCACTACAGTATGAAAAGGATCCAAAGAGTAAATAGATTGAAAACACATTAATTGGTGTAAATCTGGAATAACTGCAGAGAAGTTACTACAGATTTACACCCACATAACTGAGATCAGCATTTGCCACAAGAAGGCTTGTCCATGCATGTATATATGAAGTTAGAGAACTCAGGGTGAACACCAGGTATATCTACAATGTATTTTAACCCGCCCCCAGCAGCAAGTCTCATAGACCAGGTCTACAGACTCGAGCGTGCTGGGCTTGTGCTGGGGTGCTAAAAACACCAATGTAGACATTGTGGCTCAGGCTCTGAAACCCACCCTCCAATGTGGGCTTTGGAGCCGGAGCTCCAGTCGCAGGCTGAATGTCTAGACAGCTGTTTTTAGCTCCAGAGCACAAAGGTCGTGAATCAGAGAGTCTGTAGACCCAGGCTCTGAGATTCACTGCCACAGGATCCTGCTTGCCATGTAGACATACTCCAAGTCATACAATAATGTAACTTTATACTCTTTTTATATTACAAGATAGAGAGTATAAGCTGGCATCATAAAGTTCCATATTTATTGGGTCATTAGTTCCCCTATCAGTTAAGCTGTTTGAAAAAACTTACATAGTTTAGTTATAAACTAGCAGCCCTGCAAATGCACCCTAGGATGTAGAAGTCAATCTGAGAGGAGCAGTGGGGGTCTATCTGGCTCTGACTAAGCCATATATTCCTGGATTCCCATGTGGGAGATAGTGCAACTCAGACCTCCTTGGGTCCCCTCTGTGGCTGCTGGTGAACATCTGGAAACAGATCCAACCATTAAAATCATGACTCCAGTACAACCCATGCTGAAATGGGGAGGGGAGTCAGCTGGGCAGCAGCAGCAAACATCCGGCTCTAAGTAGAACTGTTCTCCCTTCTCCACAGATCCACAGGACTGCAAGGATGATCAGCCCAGAAAAACCACAGGATGAGGGGACCTTGCAGTTATCCATGCCACCCTCTCCTCAATAGACAAAGGGCTGGGCCAGGAGTGGTAGCAAGGGAATTTGTTTCTTAAACAGCAAGGTGGAAGGGCAGAGAAGGAGGCCCCCTGGCAGGTGTGAGAGCAGCAGATGCTCCTACGCCAGGAGGGATTATTAGGAACCACACGGTGCAGAGACGCTATGAGGAGTACTGTTCCTCAGATTTAAGAGGTTAGATACACTCAGTGGTTGGATGTCAGGCCAGCTCCAGGACTTAACACATTCTTATTTCTTCAGGATCCGCTGATCAATATGATTATCTTTTCCTCTCCCTACTCAAAAACAACATACTGTATCATCATTGTCAGTTATTATGGCAGTTACAGGGCACAATTGTCGTCTACATCTTAGGTTCGGGTCCAACCCAACACCCTCTATAACTAGTCTAACAGTTATAGATGAAATCGAGCTGGACCACAGCTGCACCCAGCCGCAAAATTAAAAAAAAAAAAAAAAAGGGCAGTGCTTCCCTGAAAGCAACACGCAGCCTCTATAGCGCTGAACCTTTGAGAACTGGCGACGCTTAGATAAAAGCTGCAGACACACATCCAGAGGCACAGCTTCAGCTCAGTCGAAGGCATTCAGCAGAAGAGATACAGGATTGGGATGCAAGAAGTAAGTTTTTCATTAGTAGTGGTACCTCTGGAGGACCACCCAAGCACATTCCATTCACACCCCTAGAGAAAATTGTAGCCTCCAGTCTTTTCACTGGGTCAGCACTCGGACTAATTCACATGCCTGTGAATGCATTCGGCTAACCATAGCATAGGGATCATTCTCTCGATATAATTACATGCTGTACTAGGCAGTTAACACTGCAGGGATGTTAAGGTTTGTATGTACATAGGAGGAGGATTGCAAGTGAGGGTTATTATACAATGTTCACAGGGCAAGCAGGCAATTTCAGGAGTGCTGGTATTTTTTTTGCATGAACATAAACCTCCAAACTGAAACCCATATCTAGTTCGGTATCAGGCTGATTAAGACATGAGGTAATGATTAATAGTGAAAGTATAAGATTAAATTTAAACTCTCCCACAACTCCTTTTCAAAACTCTTCTTTTGGACAGGTATCGCCATGTGGTTAGGCCAGGGCCAGCTGCTCATTATCAGCATCCCTAAATCCCACTCAAGTCACAGGAACTGCAGTTACTCAGCAGCTCTGAAGATCAGGACCTTTTTATCCAAGTCTGAGGTGCCCCTGAAATCAGTGATGCACAGGGGAGACATGCAGAGCTGGTCAGGTGGGAATCCAACTGTACTGTTTCAAACAGATCTTCCTGTCCTGTTGTGGAAATATGCCATGACAAATGCTTCCAGGAAACACAGAGAGGCATATAGGAGTTGAGCATTAGAAGTAAGACAAGGTCCCCTATTGCTTAAATGAGAAGCCAGAATGAGGGGAAAAGGGAGTTCACAGTATGGGGAGTAAGAGGTCCAAGAAAGTTCAGAGTATTGGCAACCACAAGCGTTCAAACATCGTGAGGCAGGACTCCCAAAACTCATGAGAGTTTTAAGATAATCATGAGATTCTTTTAAAACTTTGGTTCCTTTTGATTTGCCTCGGAGGCTTTAGCATGCACTCAGGTCACATTTTCAAGTTCTCTCTCTGCCACCACCAAGGCTAAACTTTTTTTAAAATGAAAGTTGAGATTCTCATAGAAACAGTTGACTTCAAGAGATGGGGCTTTAGGAAAGACACCAAATATCACAAGTAGGGCTGTCAAGCAACTAAAAAATTAATAGCGTGATTAAAAAATTAATCGTGATTAATCGCACTGTTAAATAATAGAATACTATTTATTTAAATATTTTTGGATGTTTTCCACATTTTTTAATATATTGATTTCAGTTACAACACAGAATACAAAGTGTACAGTGCTCACTTTATATTTTTCATTACAAATATTTGCACTGTAAAAGAACAAAAGAAATTGTATTTTTCAATTCACCCGGATACAAGTACTGTAGTGCAATCTCTTTATCATGAAAGTTGAACTTATAAAAGTAGAATTATGTACAAAAAAACTGCATTCAAAAATAAAACAATGTAACATTTTAGAGCCTACAAATCCACTCAGTCCTACTTCTTGTTCAGCCAATCGCTCAGACAAACAAGTCTGTTTACATTCGCAGGAGGTAACACTGCCTGCTTCTTGTTTACAATGTCACCGGAAAGTGAGAACAGGTGTTCTCATAGAACTGTTATAGCCGGCGTCGCAAGATATCTATGTGCCAGATGCACTGAAGATTCATATGTCCCTTCATGCTTCACGCATGTTTAGCATATCTGGCACATAAATACCTTGCAACGCCAGCTACAAAAGTGCCATGCAAATGCCTGTTCTCACTTTCTGGTGACATTGTAAATAAGAAGAGGGCAGCATTATCTCCTATAAATGCAAACAAACTTGTTTGTCTTCACGATTGGCCGAACAAGAAGTAGGACTGAGTGGACTTGTAGGCTCTAAAGTTTTACGTTGTTTTGGTTTTGAGTGCAGTTATGTAACAAAAAAAATCTACATCTGTAAGTTGCACTTTCATGATAAAGAGAATGCACTACTGTACTTGTGTGAGGTGAATTGAAAATATTATTTCTTATCATTTTTACAGTGCAAATATTTGTAATAAAAAATAATATACACTTTGTATTCTGTGTTGTAATTGAAATCAATATATATGAAAATGTAGAAAAACATCCAAAATATGTAATAAATTTCAATTGGTATTCTATTGTTTAACAGTGCAATTAAAACTGTGATTAATCGTGATTAATTTTTTTGAGTTAACTGCGATTAATCGACAGCCTTAATCACCAGACATGCGATAAAATCATAAGAATGGGCAACACTGAGTTAGATCCCCAGACTCTAATGAAAGAGCAGACCTAAAAAGGAAGGGTGTAGGTTGTTGATACAAGTGAAGTCAGGGCAATTCTCTCTATAAATCCTGTCTGAGCCAATGATTCTCTCTATGATCTTTGGCAAGTTATTTGATCTTAGTTTGTTCCTCTATCAACTCAGCTGGAAAACTGGGTTTAAAAGGGAGAGAGAGAGCAGGAACTGACTGAAAACCAGATGCTGAGTATGAGCTAAGCCTTTCCAGGTAAATAAATTATTTTAAATAAAAAAGTTATGTTAGATTCACTTCACATTTCATTTGGTATATTTAGTGCTGGCCCAGTGCCCATTTACCCTGCACGGATGAATATGACAACACTTGAGAGAAGGGATGTGGTGCCAAATCAATAGCGAGGCCCATCAATCCTTGCAGGGAATATAATCCGACTGCCAAAGACAACACAAGGATAACTGGGAGTTCAACACACTTTTCCAACCCTGCTAGTGGCTTAGGCCAAATTCAAGGCCAATTTGTCCCCTTCTATGCAGAAACATGAGAGGGATACAGGGGGACTCAAGAAACTCCAGGAGTTTAGTGCGACAGAGTACCCTGGTGCAGAAGGCTATGAGTGAGGCTCTCCAGGATCCCTAATCACAGGGAGGGCTGGACTCTCTGCTGCTTCTATGGTTACTCTTAACCCTGGTGATAAGGGTCACGCTGGAGCCAGGCTGCCAGCAGATAGGCAACCCTTCCTAAATCCCGCCTAAATAATCCAAAATATCCAGGGCTGCTCAGCCCCCCTCACAGAGAGGGGACAGCCTGACTCAGAGACATTGGCTAGTTTTAGCTTTGGTTTTGAGCTCAGGAGCTGAGAGAGGCAGGACAGCTCAAGGAGTCTCTGATCAACTCCTGTCCCCACAAAGGGAGTCTTTGAACTGCTCTGGGATCTAGTGCATGGCTGGGGCAGTTCCCACCCACTGAGGGGCTGAGCAGCCCTGGCTCATCATTGACCCAGCTAACTGCCTGTCTATATCATCTCATGCAGAGGCCTCCTATTGGCTTCAGCAGGAGTTTCTAGTCAGTCTGTCTCCACCTCTGACTCCAAGCAGGCTGGGAAATGCTGCCAGTGAGCGCTTATTGCTGTAGTCCATAGGGTAGGACCTGCTAGAGCATCTGGCCCTTGGGACCGTCTTGCCCGGCCCCTGAGCTCCTGGCCTGGGAGGCTGTCCCCCTTCCCCGGCAGCCATGCCGCCGCACGGTGCAATGCTCTGGACAGTGGGGCTGCAGAGCCCGGCCTGACCTGGTGCTCTGTGCTGCACGGCGCGGCTGCCTGTCCTGGTGCAGTCGTGCCTCCAGCCACCGGTGCTCCAGGCAGTGCGGTAAGGGGGCAGGGAGCAGGGGGTGGGGGATTGGATAGAGGGCAGGGGAGTTCGGGGTGGTCAGGGGGGTGGATAGGGGTCGGGATGGTCAGAAGGCGGGGAACAGGGGTTGAATGGGGGAAGGGGTCCCAGAGGGCAAGTCAGGAAGGAGAGGAGGGGTTGGATGGGTTGGTGGGGGGCAGTTAGGGGCGGGAGATCTGGGGGCGGTCAGGGAGAAGGGGTAGTTGGATGGGACAGGGGTCCCGGGGGGACAGTATGGGGCAGCGGGGGGCAGTTAAGGGCAGGAGTCCAGGGATGGTCAGGGGACCGAGAGCGGGGTGTGTGTGTGTGGATGGGGCAGGGGTCCCCGGGGGGCCATCAGGGAACAGGGGGGGTTGGATGGGACAGGAGTCCCAGGGGGGCCGTCAGGGAGCAAGAAGCAGGGGGGTCGGATGGGGGGGCAGGCCATGCCTGGCTGTTTGGGGAGGCACAGCCTCCCCTAACCGGCCATCCATACAATTTCATCAACCCAATGTGGCCATCAGGCCAAAAAGTTTGCCCGCCCCTGTGCTAGAGGCTTACCCCAGAGTTCCAGGAGCTGCGGGTGATGCTAGTTTTTACTTTAATATAACTACTGTGATGGGGCAAGGCCAGATGGCTATAGAAAAGTAGTGGGAGATAGATATATTAGCTCCAGGCTAAACAAATCCCTGGTACCAGGATAAGTGAAATGGCAGCTGCTCCAGGTCAATTAAGACACCTGGGGCCAATTAAGAACTTTCCAGAAGGCAGGGAGAAGGCTAGGTTGATTGGGACACCTGAAGCCAATCAGGGGCTGGCTGAAACTAGTTAAAAGCCTCCCAGTTAGTCAGGTGGGTGTGCATGTCAGGAGCTGGGGGATTTCGTACACAGCGTGGCGGAAGAAAGAGGTTTAAAAAAAAGTGCACTGCGGTTTTGGATTTTCTTTGTTTGTTTGCTTTGTACCACAATGGAGGAGGTGGTCAGAGCTCTGGTACAAGCCATGGCAGCCCAGCAGGAGGCCACCCAGGTTCAGGCAATGGCACAACAGGAGTCTATGCGGCTACAGCAGGAAACCAATCAATTATTGATGAGCCAGGTGACCCAAGATCGTGCCCTCTTGAGAGAGGTGGGGGACCAGCTGAAGATCCTCACCACCCAGGCCCGGGGGGCCGAGGGGATGCGAACCCTGAGGGCCACTGGTTGTCTGCCAAAGATGATGTCAGGATACGACGTAGAGGCATATCTCCTCTCATTCGAAAGGACTGCTCAGCAGTGGGCCAGCATTCTTGCCCCTTTTTTTGTGTGGAGAGGCCCAGAAGGCCTACTTTGACTTGTCTGCCACAGATGCCACTGACTATACCCGTCTGAAGGCAGAGATCCTAGCACGATCAGGGGCAACGGCAGCAGTAAGGGCCCAGAGGTTCCATGAGTGGAAATACCAGGAGAACAAACCCCCGAGGTCCCAGCTATTCGACCTCATACACCTTGCCTGGAAGTGGTTACAGCCCAAGGTGTGCAGGCCGGAGGAGATTTTGGAGACCCTGGTCATAGACCATTATATGCGGGGACTGCCGCCAGATCTCCGCAAATGGGTAGGCCAGAACGATCCGTCCACGTACTACGAGATGATCACACTGGTAGAAAGATGGATGACAGCCAGGGAACTGACCCCGACTACCCAAGGAAGGCCCCTTTTGAAGCAAGCACCCGACTCCAACTCTGGAAGGTTGGGCAGCCAAACCCCCGGGGAGTCCTAGGTGGAAGAAGTGGGGAGCCAAAAACCAGCGGGGACCCCAGAAGAAAGGGATTGGCCTGAGTGGGGGGAACCCTGGGACTAAACCCCCTAACCCCTGGGATAGGGGAGTGATTAAAAGCAATTATAGATGTTATGCATGTGGGGAGTGGGGACACATAGCAGCACAGTGTCCCAGCACCGAGGAGCCTATGCAATGTAACTTGGGGGATTGGGAGGTCCCATGCTCCCTTATCCACCTCACGGGGGTCGCATTAGCCCCGTATAATTACCAGGCCAGTGAGGATAAATGGAGCAGAGACTACAGAGCTTGTGGACTCTGGGAGTGCTATCACCCTCATATCGGGTAAGCTGGTAAAAAGTAGTCAGCTGCTATAAGCCAAATGCGTAGCAGTGACGTGTGTGCATGGGGCCGTGAGTCATTACCCCACCATCCCAGTGGAGATAGAGGTTCAGGGAAACCCCATTGAGGTGACCGTGGGCATAGTTCCTAAACTCCCATATCCTGTAGCCATTGGGAGGGACTATCCAGGGTTTGATAATTTACTCCCCCTGGAGAGGCTGGAGGGAGGTGGAGACCCTGAGGATAGTGACTCGTCACCGGGGGAATGTCAACCCCCGATGTTCGCTGAGATTTTTCAGGATCTGTTCTCAGCCCCCCGAAAGACCCGGAAGACAAAAAAGGAGAGGAAGGCCGCGAAGGCCTTGGGAACCCGGATCCTGACCCAGGGCCAGAAGACCTCCCTAGTAGGCAGATGGATGTGAGCAGCCAGCAGAGAAACTTCCACCACAGAAGGTGAGCCAAAAGCTGCCCCCAGCCATGACTGCGGCGAGCCGTTGCAAGAAGCAGAAGCCGGCCCCTGGGAGCTTGGGCAGGTTAGTCCTGGGAGAGAGACTTTTGGGCGGGACCAGGCGGAGGATCCCAGATATGATAACGCCAGGAAAGAGGTGGCCGAGATTGATGGGATACCCGTGGATGGGAAGGTCCGGGGTCCCGGACTTTACTTGATAGTGAAGAAAGATCTCCTGTACCGCGTGGTGCAAATGCAGGAGCAAGAGATACAACAACTTCTCGTGCCATGAAAACATCAAAAAGCCTTATTGAGTCTCACCCACAGTCACCTGTTTGGAGGACACCTAGGGGTAGCGAAAACCTAGGCACGGATCCTGCGGAGGTTCTTCTGGCCAGGAGTACATGAAGATGTCCGGCAATACTGCACCTCTTGTCCGGAGTGTCAGTTACACAGCCCTCGCCCGCACTTGTGGGCTCCTTTGATACCTCTTCCAATAACAGAGGTTCCTTTCGAATGGTTAGCCATAGATCTGGTAGGGCCCCTAGAGAAGACAGCTCGGGGCCACCAACATGTGCTTGTTGTACTGGACTATGCAACCCGGTACCCGGAAGCTGTTCCCCTGCGCAACACAGCTTCCAAGACAATAGCTAAGGAGCTAGTACAGATCTTTGCCCGGGTTGGGCTACCCAAGGAGATACTGACTGATCAAGGGACACCTTTCATGTCCAAGTTGATGAAAGATCTCTGTTCATTGCTCCATGTAAAAGCCCTACGGACCTCTGTATACAACCCGCAAACAGATGGCCTTGTGGAAAGGTTCAGTAGGACCCTCAAGGCCATGATCAGGAAAGTGGTGAGCTGGGATGGGAAAGGTTGGGATACCTATTGCCTTAACTCATGTTCGCCATCCGGGAGGTTCCGCAAGCCTCCACGGGTTTCTCTCCATTCGAACTACTATATGGGCACCACCCTCGGGGCATATTGGATATAGCCAGAGAAGCCTGGGAAGAGGAGCCAAATCCCAGAAAGAATATAGTTGAGCATGTACTGCAGATGAGAGATCGGATAGCCCGAGTTAAGCCCATTTTACGGGAACACTTGGAGAGAGCACAGGAGACCCAACGAACCCATTATAACCACCAAGCGAAGCTTCGACGGTTCCAACCAGGGGATCGGGTAATGGTATTGGTGCCCACAGCAGAAAGTAAACTGTTGGCCCAGTGGCAGGGACCCTACAGAATAATCGAAGCCATGGGAGAGGTGAACTATAAGGTACGGCAGCCAGGCCGCCGGAAATCAGAGCAAATTTACCACATCAATCTTCTAAAACCTTGGCATGATCGAGAGGCATGCTTAGTCATGCAGGAGACCCTTCCCCAGGAGGATAACTTACACGAGCAAGTGAGGATATCATCCGACTTGACGCCGATCCAAAAGATCGAGGCAGCCGACATGATTAATCGCAACCAAGATGTGTTCTCTACAAAACCAGGGTGGACGACTGAGCCCTATCACCATATCCGCATGATCCCTGGAGCCAAGGTAACGTTGAGACCCTACCGAATCCCAGCAGCCAAAAGAGAAGAAATCAAGGCCGAAGTAAAGAAAATGTTAGAATTAGGGGTTATTGAAGAATCTTACACTCAGTGGTCCAGTCCCATTGTTCTAGTGCCTAAACCTGATGGTACCAGGAGATTCTGTAATGACTTTCGCCGACTGAATGAAATATCCCAGTTTGATGCATACCCCATACCACGCATCGACGAACTGGTTGACCGACTGGGTAGTGCCCGATTCTTGACTACACTGGATCTGACAAAAGGGTACTGGCAGATTCCTCTGATCAAAGAAGCTAAAGAAAAGATAGCATTCTCCACCCCGGATGGGCTATTCCCGTACACCATCCTCCCTTTTGGGCTACATGGGGCCCCAGCCACATTCCAGCAGCTGCATACCTAGATGATGTCATCATCCATACGCCAGACTGGGAAACCCACTTGGAGAAAGTTGAGGCAGTACTGTGCACCTTAAGGCGGGCTGGCCTCACTGCTAATCCCGCTAAATGCACCATAGGGCTAGCAGAGGCTAGGTACCTGGGATATATTGTGGGAAGGGGCATAGTGAAGCCCCAAACGAATAAGCTAGAGGCAATTCAAAACTGGCCCCGGCTGACCCGAAAGAAGCAGGTCCATGCATTCCTAGGCGTGGTAGTCTACTACCGATGTTTTATTCCCCACTTCGCCACTAGGGCAAGTCCCCTAACGGACCTGGTGAAGGCCCGAGGCCCAGACATGGTAAAGTGGACCGACGCAGCAGAGGGGGCATTTACAGACCTTCGGACGGCCCTCTGAAATGACCCCGTACTCGTAGCCCCGGACTTTAACAGGGAATTTATTTTACAAACAGATGCTTCCGAGGTGGGGTTGGGGGCAGTTCTGTCACAAATGGAGGGAGAAGAGGAACACCCGATCCTCTACTTAAGCAGAAAGCTTCTCCCAAGAGAACAGAAATACGCAGTAGTCAAGAGAGAATGCCTTGCTGTCAAATGGGCTATGGAGACACTGCGTTATTACCTCTTAGGCCGGTGATTTACTCTTGTGACGGACCATGCACCCCTCCAGTGGATGCAGCGGAATAAGGAAAAGAATGCAAGGGTCACCAGGTGGTTCTTATCCCTCCAACCATTCCAGTTCCACATACGGCACAGGGCTGGATGGCAACACTGATGGTCTGTCATGAGCATATTGCCTGGCATCCAAAGTTGCCCAGCTCTATGGTGTTGAGCAGACGGGGGGGTGGGATATGTGACGGGGCAAGGCCAGATGGCTATGGAAAAGTAGTGGGAGATAGATATATTAGCTCCAGGCTAAACAAATCCCTGGTACCAGGATAAGTGAAATGGCAGCTGCTCCAGGTCAGTTAAGATACCTGGGGCCAATTAAGAACTTTCCAGAAGGCAAGGAGAAGGCTAGGTTGATTGGGACACCTGAAGCCAATCAGGGGCTGGCTGAAACTAGTTAAAAGCCGCCCAGTCAGTCAGGTGGGTGTGCGTGTCAGGAGCTGTGGGAGGAAGTTGCGCTGTTGGAGAGGCTGAGTAGTACACACCATATCAGGCACAGGTAAGGGTGAAGTGGAGCTTGAGGAATTGAGGGCTGCTGTGGGGGAAGTAGCCCAGGGAATTGTACATGTCATGTTTCTAAAAGGTCAGCTACCATAGCTGATAATATTAGGGTCCCTTGGCTGGAGCCCGGAATAGAGGGTGGGCCCAGGTTCCCCCCCCACCTTTGCCCCCCTGATTAATCACTGAGACTGGGAGACAACAGAGACTGTGCAAGGAAGGATAACTTCTCCTCACCTCCCTCGCTGGCTTATGATGAAAATGGCTCAGTAGACTGTGACCTTTGTCTCTAGAGAGAGAAGGGTTACGTGCAGGGTCATGGTGAGCCTCTGAGGCTAGCGAAATCCGCCAGGAAACGCGGGACCCACGGAGGCAAGGACAGAGCTTTGTCACACTATGTAATTATTGTGTTCCTTGCCAAATGAAAGGTAGCTGTGATTTCAGATTCCCAAAGAGTGTTTGCGAGTGGGGAAGGACACACTTGTAACGGAGACATGGGGAATGAAAATTTTTGGATTCCTGAAACCTGGAAGTGAATAAGGCTTCAGGTGGAGGCTTGAGCCATATGTTTTGCATATTTTAGAAAGGATCCCTTAGATGTAGTAATGAACCCAGGCCCTTTTACTCCCATTAAAATAAAAGCCCTACTTCTACTGACTGGTCTTTCAGTTCAGATAGTAGAGGCCTGTGATTTTTGAAGCAGAAGGTCACAAGTCCAGTTCCCCATTCTTGATGGTGAACATGTAATTAAAGCTGAGCAAATAACAGATTTTTTTTTTGGATCAGTAGCAGAGCTTAAAAGTCCTGCCTCCCCTCAAAAAATTAGTTGTGGGTCAACTCAAAACAGAAATTTTTGTTTCTCATGTGAACAAAAACAGAAAGAGAAAATCATTGCAGGTAAAACAAAACATTTCATTTGATCCTGGACTAATTTGTTTCATTTCCAGGCATTTTTCATCCTTTTTGTTTTTTAAATAAATCTAGCTAAATGTAAAACAAAACATCATTTCAAGACAAAGCCAAAATGTTTTATTTCAAATATGTGGAAACAAAATCTGACACGTTTTTTTAATTCACAGCTGAAAATACTTGCTGAATTTCACCCGAATTTGCAAATAGTTTTGGTCAACTTGGAACTTCATTCTTCAGCAAATAAACTATGGGTCTATATTTTTTTCCAGCTCTACATGTGATCACAAATCATTAGAAGGTGCATGGACAAAACTTTCAGTTTGCACCTACATTATTCCTACCCCCTAGCGCTCTTTGTTCGATGTGCATTGCAATTCATTCCCCAAAAAATTGCAGTTGAGAAATATTGATAAAATCATATTTAATCAGTTATAAACGTTTTATTAGAAATGTTATTTGGCTTACAGACTACTAACTGTGTATATTTCTATAGCAACTAGGCTAAATGCTAGGTTGTTTCACACTCATAGCTTGGATGAGAATTGTGATATCATAGAAGGAGGTGGGATAGATTTTAAGCCTTCACCCTACAAAGTGGCCTGTGTATCTCAATGTCCATTGCCTCTCTAAGAAGGCAATGGGAATCTAGGATACTCAGCACCTGACAGGATTGGACATGATGGCCACAATTCTTCAAAGAAATCTACCATGGCATAAGAATCTGCTTGCCTTGACAAGTCCCATTAACTTCACTCAGACTCTGCACAGGAATAAGAATCAAGCCCTAAGTAAAGAAAGGGGGAAAGCTTCATGCTAATGATTAAGACAAACAGTATGAAATTTCTGATTAAGGTTTTAAAATTTATGCTGGTAACAGCATGAGCAAGTGAAGTAGCAGAGGGGTTCGGCACAGTTATAGTCTTTGAACACCCTACACTACTACCAGGGCTGTCCCCAGGGGAGTGCGGGGCCTGGGGTGAAGTGACAAATCTGTCACTTCCAGGACCGACCCATCATTTCCAGAACCCACTGCACCAGCCAATCACACTGGCCCGCCGGGCCCCGCAAAGCACAGGGCATGGAGTGGTCGCCCCAATTCGCGTACCCAAGGAATGGCTCTGACTACTACTCAAGCTGAGTACTGATGACAGTGCTAGATTCACCAGAAAGGACAAGGCAGAGAGCCTGCATTCTCCACAACGAATAGAGAAGCGAGGTACGTGTGTGGAGGGAATAACCACTACGCTGTCTTCAGGGGTGCACAGAAACTATGCTCCTGAAGGTCTGCAGACCTGAGGCACAATGCCTCCTAGTGCTCCCAGGGGTGGTATGCATCCATTACGCCCCCTACTGTGGCTTAAGGCACAGTCGAATATAGAGAGAACAGAGAATGCATTAAGTTACCCAAGGATCACAGAGGCCAGCCATTTGATGCAACCAGTGGAGTGAAAGCTGGGGAGGTGTTTCTCTTTCTTTCTCCCCCACCTCCGTAGCATTGGAAATATGAGCTGGGCTTTGGACAGTGGCAGCTTAGATTAGGTTTTGGCTGACTTTGCAGTGTCCATGCAGACTGGATTGACTAGTGAAGCACAGAGACTTAATAGGATATACTTACAGTAGATGGAAAACTAAAATTTTCGATTACTTTTTCCAAAAATCAAGATTTATTAGGGTCATGTAAAGCTACATCTTGCAGTCCAGAGGCAGGGAAATCTTACCACAACTTTGGGGGAGGGGTGCGTGGTTGTATGAATGAATATGGACTATAGTATCTGGCCCACAATTACCGCTTTTCGTGCTTCAAAGTTATTGTAACAATGCTGATATGTAAGTGTAGAGCTGCATGAAGCTACAAATTCTCACTGCCTATGTAAGTGTGTATTCTGATGAGCATTTAGAAGTTTCATCCAGGGGAAAGTCTCGCTGGGCTTGTCTAATATAGACAGTTAGTGTGTGGCAGGTCGGCGTGTTAGTTTATAGCACTCTAGCGTGTTGCACATTGTTGATGTATGGAGCCTGCTACTGTGAGCTAAAAGTTCTGTAGTGCATTTTGACCTACTGCTGTTTGAAACACATGAGCACAGCTATTGGGGCAAAACTGGGGGAAGGGAGAGAAATACAACTGTGAGAGCTGAATTTCAGTCTCTTTTTTGTAGTAAAAAAAAACTTTTTCAAGCAGAAAGCTGCTATTTTGCTAGTCTCAGCAAAATTGAGATATTCTTCATTGTGAAAATGTCATATTTTCACCTAGGGCAAATTCATGAAAATTTACAACAAGAAGGAAAATTTTCATGTCCATGAATTTGCCCTAGGTGGAAATGTGACATTTTCATAGAGGAATGTACCATTTTCTCTCAGCAAAAGAGATTTGTGATAAAACAAGAGTTCGTCCATTGTAAAGGCCTTACCTTTTTAAAAATAAATCGAATCATGGAAAGTCTAATATATTCATAGAAACCTGTTTCTTTCTGAGTTTGCCAACAATTTGAAACTTCAGTTATTCCTAGTTATTAGTATTTATTATTTTTTATTGCAGCAATACCTAGGGGCTCCAGTCATAGACCACAATATCATTATGTTAGGCATTGTACAAATACAGAATAAAGATGGACTTTGCCCCAAACAGCTTACACGCCAACTGTAATACAAGAGAGACCACGTCGATACACACAGGGGAGTACAAGGAAACAATGAGACAAGATTAGTCAGCATGATGGGCAATTGTTACAGCTGCCTAAGTTACTTGTGGACATCACGGCAATTTTTATTTGTTTCTATTACAGTAATGCCAAAGGAGTCTTTACCTCATTATGCTTGTGTAACCTACCACTGCACAGGCATATAGTATTATATATTTTCCAAAAGTAACGAGTGATTGAGTGTCTTCCATATCCTTTAAGGCACTTCTTTTTCAGAAAGCATCAAGCACTTAGCCTTTGAAAAATCAGGCCCTCTAAAGATATTTCAAGGTGGGTGCCCAAAGTCACTAGTTGCTTTTGAAAATTTAGACTATAGTGAAAGGCCATCCCTGCTGCAGATTCCTTACAGTTTAATTCACAATAAGATGCAACAAATGCTTGTAACAAAGCAATGGATGGCATACAGAAAAAGGATGAATGTACCATCAATCAGAAACATGTGGTTACATAGACCAGTTGTGAGCACAGATAGTGATATTTAGATACAACTTTTAGTACTTTAAAAAATATAAATTAAGCTTTAAAAGAAATTCTGTGTACAGCAATTTTGATCTATGATGGTGGATACAATCGTTAAGTACCAACATTTGGTGTGAGGTGCAATTTTAGGATAGATTACGTAAATTGCAGATAGTTGGACACAAGGGGTGATGCAAAGCTTCACACATTTGGGAAAACTCCAGGAGGGATTTATATCAGGGGACCAAATCTCTCTGAGGTCCCTCTTTAGCAAAGGGTCAAGTGTTTATGTTGCACTATCCTGTCACTTCATACTTGTATTTCTGGTCTGTTGCTGTTGGACTGAGAGTTTGTTTGGGGCCCGCAGACATCTATATCTTAGGCTATGTCTACACGGCATGTAGTGAGGCAGTGTGACTAAGGGTAGGGACCAGGCTGTGCTCACCCCTCCCACCAGCAGTCAGGGGGTGGAACAGGAAGTATAAAGGCTGGGGCCTGGAGCTCAGTTGGGCTGCAGCTGTGAAAGGAGACAGACATATCCTGCTTGCTCCTGAGCTAGGAGACTGCAGCAGGCTCCCACTGAGCTGAGGACTGGGCAGAGCTGCTGAAGCCACCTGCTGACAAAGGCATTGAGGAGTTGCTGGGACTGCCACTGGCCTTCTACTTCGATGAACCAGAGGACCCCCAGTGGCTCCAAGTACAACCTGAGGGGAAGGTAGGAAGTGGCCCAGGGGCAGCCAACACAAAAGATCTTCAAAGCATTTTACATACCTTTAACTAGCTGGCCACAAATATAAAACCTAGCCCGTTCCTTCCTTTGTCCTTTGTGCCTTAATCATTTCATATAGCCTGGCTCCCTCCCACTTACCCACCTACTCCAGTGGCTAAGAAACTGTCAGCATGATTTCTCTTCAAGAGTTTATAGAAAGTGATCATTCCTTTTGTCCCTTACATTAAACAGCATTTCTTGCATAGAATTTTTTTCTATACTCAGAGCCAGATCATCAGCTTATATAAAGGAACATAGTACGTGGGCTTTCATAGGTATAGAAGGACAGAGTCTCAGCTAGTATAAGTGGACCTATGCCAGTTTTTGTCAGCTGAGGATCTGACACTGTATGACTGTCAAACCTCATTCAGATGGCCGCTTCACAGCCACGTCTATATTGGACAGTTATGCCTCTTTTTCTGCTGTTGATGTGCTGTTTGTATAGCTGATCTTATGTTTTATGGTATGTTTAACATTCAGATGAGTTTTTAATAACATTTAATGTGTATATGAAAAACACAAGAGCAGTGTAACTGCTAAGAACAGTAATTTATCATTTTTAGCCACACCAAGAGCCAATCTGGCAATTTGCCAAGATCTTGAAGGCAGCAGTAAATTTGCATATAAATTACTTAAGATTTTAATCAGATATTAATAAACACAGGTTTATATAATTTATATAGATTACTTCAAGTGTAACAATGCTTTACAAAGCCCATCTGTCAGTATCATTTGCTGTGAGGGCTGCAGGGAAGAAGTGCTGCTCGGGAGATCTGCACTGCTTCTCCAGAGTCAACTTCTGGAGGTGCAGCTTTAGTTTTTGAAGGTGGCCACACCCACTAGTATGCAGCTTTGAGTCCACTAAATGAATGTGGTGAAGATGTATCATTCAGTTTCACCATAGGATCAAAATGTATAAATTCATAGTTTAATTTTTTTCTTTTAAAATCTGTGTAGAACCAGTTGACCACAACTCTCACCCCCAGTGATTTGCATGTGGATCCCAGCTTATGCGGCCTAGGTTTAGAACACATGGTAATACACTGCACTCCAGGATAACTGGAAAAGCAACAGCTGATAAAGATGGCTGAAAAGTGCAGAAGGATCTGTGCACTTCCACAATGTTGCATCATTCAAGTTATTGATAACATACTATATGTGGTCCAAAATCTAGGGAGTTTTATACTTCCAAGTATTAGTCTTGAAACGCTATTTGGTTGTGTTGGTAGATTTGTCCTATTGATTCCTCTCTCAAAGCTCTAGTTTTTAAATAATCTATTCTAGAATACATTTTGTGTGTGTGTACATGCTGGGCATTTTATTCAAAATCATCAGCCTCTACCTTCTTGCGTTTCTCAGTACCCTTAACTGTTGAGTTTATGGTGTTATGTTTTCCTGTATAAAGATAAAGGATCCTAAATAAATCAATGCAGCTTTGAAATTGCTCTTGTACACATAAGACAGAGAGGTACAGAGTTTCTTTTTAGAGTCCTATTTGAATCACTATCTGTCAGAAATATTTAAAAAAAAAATAAGAAAACCTGGACTGGTGGTGGCCCATAATCCCCCTAGATATTATCCCATATTCTGCACCAGATACAACACTTTCCAGGCAGGAGTGATGGAACCTGCCTAAAAGTGGGGGGCCACTGCTCTGAACCTTGGCCATGCCCCCGCCCCCGTCATTCACCCTTACTGCCAGTAAAAAGTGATGGGACAATGGTCCCTTGGGCCTCCCCGTTCCAGCACCCCTGTTTCCAGGGTTAGAGTTCTTAGCTAAGCTAGGTGAAGGTAGAAGAGACTCCCTACACTTCAGCTGTAAGCTTTTTGGAGTAAGGATTGTCTTTGTTCTGTTTGCACAGCGCTTAATGAAATGGAGTCCTGGTCCATGATTATGGCTCATGGCTGTTATGGTCAGGGGTGAAAGTAAGTTAGAGGATTTACCGGTACGCCGGAGTCCTGAGCAGGGGGTGTGGCCTCAACTGGAAGAGGCGTGGCCTTAAATCCCCAGGCCCTTTAAATCTTGATTTAAAGGGCCAGGGCTTCACCTGCAGTAGTGGCGGCTGGGAGCCCGGGGCCCTTTAAATTACCCCGAGCTACCAGCTGCAGAGGCGGCAGGGAGCCCCAGGGCTCGGGGGCGATTTAAGGGGCCCAGGGCTCCAGTTGCCACTACCGCAGCGGAGCCCCGGGCCCTTTAAATCACTGAGGAGCCCTGAGGTCTCCCGGCTGCCACCGCTACCCCAGGGGTCTGGGCTCTGGCAGAGCTTTAAAGGGCCTGGGGCTCCACTGTGGGAACGGCTGCCGGAGCCCCAAGCCCTTTAAATCCCTGCCTGAGCCCTGTTGCCCGAGCCTTGGTGTAGGGGCGGCCGGGCTCAGGCAGGGATTTAAAGGGCCCCGGGGAGATAGTGGGGGCTGGAGCTCCAGGGCCCTTTAAGTCCCCGCCAGAGCCCCACCTATGCCGCCTCCCCAGGGCTCGGGCAGCAGAGCTCAGGCGGGGATTTAAAGGGCCGGGGCAGTAGCGGGGGCTGGAGCTCCTGGGCCCTTTAAATCCCCGCCAGAGCCCCGCCGCCGCTACCCTAGGGCTCGGGCAGCAGGGCTCAGGCAGGGATTTAAAGGGCTGGGGCGGTAGCAGTGGCTGGAGCTCCGGGACCCTTTAAGTCCCCGTCGCCGCTGCCCCAGGGTTTTAAATTGCCCTTTGGGAAAGCCGGTCCCGGTACGACGCACCGGCTCTTACCGGTACACCGTACCGGGGCCTACCGGCTTACTTTCAGCTCTGGTTATGGTCATACAAGTAAGTGGTAATGACAAAAAAAAGACAGTTTACTAGAACAGAGCGTGGCCTGGTCTACACTTAACGTTTTGCCAGTACAGCCATATTGGTTAGGGGGTGTGTGCTGGTGTTTTTGGCCATCACAGCTATGTCAGCAAAGGCCCTAATGTGAGTTCCACCCCAATCAAATTATGACATGATACTTGGTAATGGTGTTTAATATGGTTTTGTTTATTGTCCTCCATCTTGGTTTGTAAAGGACAAGTAGTCTGCCATGTTAGACGGCCTCCTTGCTCTCTTAGGAGAGAAAAGGCGGGAAATCTGGTGGCTTGTTGCTAGGCAACGGGAGGGATCGTATAGGCTGGGAAAGAGCGGGAAAGGGTTCTTCCTCTGCTCTTACCTTGGAGAGAAGGGAGGAGGTTCTTTCCAGAGCTGTGGCTTGGAAAGAGACCTGACACCAGTTATCTGCCTAGATAACAGCTCAACTCTAATTGTGTGGGGAAAGATTGGGTTTATTATTTTAAGGGAAGCATATGTCCATCCATGGGGTCTCTATCTCGAGTGGCTAGGGCTCCTACTCACGGATAGGATGTCACAAAAGAGGTTAGGGTGGGAAGTTAGTTAGGCCTTTTACCTGATTCCTCACCGTCATTCTCCGGTGCGGTTGTCCTGTCCTGTTCCAGTGGTGATCATGGTCCAGTGAGTCATCCATCGAATCCTGGTCTCGGCAGCAGCAGCATTTGGACACAGAATAGAGCAGCCATCATTTACCCTTTTGTAATCCCTCTGTGAAATAGTGCAGGGTTATAAAATCTGTTCAGTATTACTAATCCTCCCTCCCCATTCCCTTCTTGCCTATCCTATTCCTAATTCCCAAGTTAATAAAGAATCGATTGTTTAAATTGTGGTCTCTGTGATAGATGGGCTATACTGAGGGAATTTTGGGAGACTTCTGTTAGCTCCTTGCAGTCTTCTGGCAGTAGGGTCCTGAAATAATAAAGACTAACACTTATGTAGATGCAGTTTATACCAGCAAAACCAGTCTCTTTGCTGGTATGGCTTATTTTGCTGAAAGAACTGCTGTAAGCTATTACTAGCAAAAGGAGTGTTTTGCTGGTATAAACTTAGTCTCCACTAAGAAGGTTTTGCAATATGGCTATACCGGCAAACCTTTTGAGCACAGACAAAGCCTAATCTCATCCAGTTACAGGAAGACCACATTGGCACTATCTCTCTGCTCATACAATTCACAATTCTGTCAGCCTCACTCTTTCTAGTTTTCCATTCCTGTATTGTTTCCTAATGCCCAGCCTCTAATTATCAATACAATAATTAGCCTACAGTCAGCTGAGAAGTTTGCATGGCAAGCCACCTTTTCAAATTACAAAACAGGTTTACAGTTAGAAGTATGCCTCCAGGTCTGAGATATTATCACTGTTCAGGGCAACTGCACCTGCATTCCCCATCCATGGTCCACCAAAGGCACCCACTCTAGGCTCCCTGCTCCTTAGAGATCACCTCTCTTGAGAAGAGACCCACGTCTCTCTCGATTGGTCTCTTTCCTGACTGGGGTTTTTCCACACTGCACATTTCCGTGCCTTACACTGTGATATTCCCAACAAGCCAGACTGCCTAAACAGGTCAACGTCTGCACTTTGCTTTCTCTCCAGAGGTAATGCCCAGGGTATTTGCTAGCAGTTATGCATTACCACACAGCTCTTTGTAAGCAAGCACATTTATTTTTAAGGTGAAAGCATTACAGAGAAAACACATTAAAAACAATTAAAGAACGAACATGCATGCTAAAAAGCTTGCTAGAAATCATCCAGTCTCTAACCTCGGGCTCTGGTAAGTGCCAGCCCATTAAATCACACACTGGGTTTTCCCCCCATGGTTAAAGTTCATAACTTTTTCCAATTCAGAATACAGGCTGTTTCTATATACAACTCAGGGCTTTGATTTTGGCTTCAGGAACAGGTAATCAGCAGACAATGACCCACTCTTCAGGACATAGCTTCAAAAGACTGATTTATTTATTTATTTATTTTTGCATAACCAGAGGTGGGGAATTTGCATTAACCTTTTTACGTATTTCCCTGGAAATTCACTTCACACTTCTTGTCCCAAAAAGTCCATTCTTCACTGGCACAGTTTCAATATAGTCCTTCTTCCCTCCCCAATTAAGTGCTCCAGCATGCAGATTTGTGAGGCCTAGACCTTGCTAAGGAAGGACACCGATCAAATCGGAAAGAGTTGGGATGTATGGCCATGGTGAAGTCACAGGCACTATTAAAATAATTATTTTGAATCAACCCAGGTCTCTTAATTTAATTTTCCAAAGTGGATAGGTGAGATCAGGCATAGCAAGACTAGTTTTGCTGTTTTGTTAGACATTTGCAAACAGAAATGCAATAGTTTAATAGTTTAATCCAGCTGATATATTCAGCTCCAGTGACTAAACATACATTAAAAAGTTGTCACAGCTGACTTAGCTGTATGTTAGATTTATTCTACCCACAGATTCTCTCTAATGCTATTTTGTCATTATGGGCATGTGGTCCTTTGCACTCTTCAGCGCCAAGCCAAACAAAGCCCTACATTCTCCTCTCTCAGGGTTAAGCAGAAGGGTCGTCTCTCAAACTCCGTTTCCTCAGAGTTTAAGGAAAAATTCACAATTATTTCAGAAGGGACCCTTCACCATGCATGTTCCATCAACATAGCTACTTGGCTCTCAGCCAGTCCTAGCAGTCAGCACCTACCTGCCAACTCCTCTTCCGTTTATGTGCACCAGGATGTTTTCCTGGAAGGCAAATAAATTCCAGCTGCTTCTGGGCCTTGTCCATTAACCCTTGCTCAGAGTCCTAGCCTGAAAATCTGGGCCTTGATCCACAAAGGCACTTAGGCTCCACTGTGATTCACAAAACTCCCAATGAACCCTTTAGGTGCCTAAACGCACGCAGAGCCTAAGCTTTCAGGGTGAAAGTTCCCTCAGCACCTAAGTTTCTCCCTCTGGGCATGTGGACTCTTGACTCAGTCTAGGCTTCCAGATGCCTATCTCCCGCTTAAGCCCCAGAGAGATCCACAAATTGGGGGAAGGTAGGTGTTCATCCACTTAACTCACACGTGGGGCCTGATATAGTACGTGTGCTCAAAGGCTGCCTACAGGACTGGGTCCCACTCAAAGTCTGGCCACCACAAGATTTAAACCTTCAGTAACTCAGCCAGAGGTTAGGGGTCTATTATAGGGGTGGGCAGGTGAGGTTCTGTGGCCTGCAATGTGCAAGAGGTCAGACTAGATGATCTTTGATGGTCTCTTCTGACCTTAGAGTCTATGAATCTAAGAAGGGGTAGTAGTGGCTGCCTTATAACTTTTAACCCAGTGGTTCTCTCATTCACGTGGCATGTGAGAGATCCAGATTCAATTCCCCCTCCCCATCTGATGGGAAGAAAGGACCTAACAGGGGGCTCCCACTTCTCAGGAGAGGGCTCTAACCACTGGGCTTTTGTAGATCACATTCTAAGGTGCCTGTCTCTCCCCATGCATTGTATAAGGAGCCTAGGCTCCTAATGCAGCTTTGTGGGATTGCAGTGTTGCTCCTGTGATTTTTCTAGGCACCTGAAAGTTAGGTGTTGCAATGCTCAGCATTGCAGTGCCTAAGTCTCTTTGTGGATCGAGGTCCTGGTGCTTTCTGATTCATGGGCCAGATGGACAATGTGTCCTGTGAGTCACTTTGCCGCAGGTGGAGGGAAATGCCTGTTCCCCTTTCCAGCGCTTCACTTAAGCAAATACCATACGCACACCAGTTAAACAGTTTCCCCATCCTGATTTTTGCAGGTAACTAGTGGGCCAAGTTTCCCACTGCAAGAAAGTAACATAGGGGTAAGATAGATAAGAACACTGATAGTCACATACATTCACAACCCACTGTAAACAGGAATGACAACAAGCCAACAGCTTCTTTCTCATAGGCAGTTGCTTGGAAAATTTTCAACACTGAAACTTCTGTACAAAGTAGGACACACACCCCACTCCTCTTCAGGGCTCAGTCTGTCTTTGAGGCACATCATGTAATAGTTTACAGTTACAACCATCAATGACATAGAGAACCACTCCATAATAGCTCTGTAGTCAATTATAAATAATATAATTAAATAAATGGGATTGCAATTCACTGACTAGAAACTGGGCTATGTACTGTGTTTGCCTGATTCTAAAAAAAGAGTTGGGAATTGAGGCTACAACATACACTGCATCTGTAATTTCTGTCCTCTAGAGCAGACTGTCTAGACAGCGAACGGGTTAGAACAAGGTAAGTTTGAGGATGCAAATTTAAAATATAACCATAGCAACAACAAAAAACAAGAAAAACAAACAAATTATGTCTATGCAAATTCGTCAGTGAGCTGTTAGAGGTGAGAACCCTTGTTAGCAATGAAATCTAATGGACTAGAGTTACAATACGATTTGTATCTGAAGTGACATCTGCCTTGTTTAATGGTCAGAGCAGGCCTGAAAGAAAAACCCTTCATGTGGTGATTTCTTCCTATGTTTATTAATGTTGTTCTCAGCTTCCCAGCACAATAGACAACACCAAGTTTTATATAATTGGGCAAGGAATAATCTGATTGGCTAATGAGGCTTCTGAACTAAATGATAACCATATCAAGCAATATCCAGATATTTCTCAGATTTCAATATAATTGTTCTATAGGAGTAACGTAATCTTTTCACGCCTGGGCCACTGTTGCAAAATCCAGTAATGGCTAGGGTGACGGAACGTTATAACCATCTGCTGGGCTGTGTGAAATGAGCTAGGTCAGCCCCGTTGCAGTGGGCAGATGTCCACATAAAATAGACCCACCATCACTGTTAGCACTATAAGTGGGATCCCTCCTAGTAGAAGTCAAGGTAGAGGCATATTGGAAGGACAGTATAGTTAAAGTTGCAGATAGAGCACTTCAATATGAATTTAAAGTTAAATAAAGAAAAGCATGCCAGATTGTGTGATGGTGTCTTACATCTGGCTAAGATGCTAGACTATATCTTGTTTAACTCTTAGAATCCTGGCATTTCCCAGACGACCAGCCAAATAAATGCGTGGGATGAATGTGTCTAGTCTCTACATATGGTTAGACACCTCTTTACCATTCCTCTGCTCTGCTTTTCTTTTAAAAGGCATTTCTATTGTTAGTTCTAGCAGCAGCCTTCTTGAGAGTCATGGCAAGATGTCAAAATAGGATACAGGGTCTATCTACCAAGCAGAGACAACAGTTTCAGATCACTCTAAATATGAAGAAAGGTACTTTACCTACTGATTTGTACATTGGCCAGTCTTGTGTCTAACTGCCCCATAGCTTACTTATAGTGATGAACTATTCCTTGTAGTACTGTCTGCCAGTTTCAGCATCAGAAGTACCCACCTCCTCTCACATGATACTTCAAGAAGTGAAACAATAATCCCTCTTGGTAGATATGTTGAGAAATCAGGTTTTAGCATGGTAGGATAGTGAATAAAGGAATAAAGATGTAGCCTTCCTAAATATACGTAGTTGCTGTTTTCTCATGTCTAGCCCAAACATAGTACCCCAAGGTTATGTTTATTATTTCTATAGCATCATTGCTGTGCATGGTGCTTGGCAGAGAATAATGATCCTTGTCCTGACAAGCTTACAATATAAACCCCCCAATCCCGCAGTCAGATTGCAAGACTGGGGCCTGAGTGACATCTAATAAGTGACAACCTGAGAATATTGTTCTAGTTTGTAGTGAACCAGCTAGTGTAACTGCACACACACATCTTGTTAAACTTTCAAAACAGATACAAATTGGAAAAGAAACATTTGTAGATTATACTGTTACATTTTTCATACACAGAGCCAAATGTACTTCGGTAAAGATGCCTCATTTTAAATTAAAGAAATTTAAGAAAGACAATATATAAAATCTCCACAGGGAGAAAGCACAGTGTGTCTCGTTCCATAAATTCCTTGAGTTTGAATCCCTCATAGCTGTGCCCCCTAGCAGATAGGCAGAAAGACTTTTATATTGAAAATTTAGTTCACAAAAAACATTCAATAACCCGAAACGGCAAATGGTAGAGCTGGGAGTCAGACCAGTCCAGTAAAGCTACATCCTGCAGTGATGTAAATTATTAAAAATGAAATCAAGATTGCATAGCCATATTTTCCATAGTTCGTCATACTGCCATTTCCCCTAAATTAATTTTTCAGCTGCACAGGATGGCATTTTATGTATGAAGTAGCCTATTGGGGATTTTTATGACTGTATGTGTCCCACAGGGGCTGGGAAGTGTTTGCATCACTGTCAGAGTCCTGAGAATCCCTCATTATTTCCAAATTATGCCTCACTCCCAGAGAACCCGTTTGTTGTGGCCAACATTCCGTCTTGCTGAGGGAGGTGTAGATGCTCTTCCGAACCCACTTAATGGGTCTTGGGTTTTGCCAATGAGGCATGAAAAACACTTCCTCATCCTAGCAACACAATACTCTTGGCCTGACTCTCTATGACCCTTCTCTTCATGTAATTGGCTGTGTCTGTGCCTACTGAGTAGAAAATGCAACCATTTTGATTTGGTACAGTTTTATGCTGATTCTCCACCCAATTTGAATAGATGTAATGGACTATGCAAGGTGTGAGGGGCTAGAGAATAAGGCCCAACACTTCTGCAAAACTCTCAGCCCCTGAGAGCGGAGGGGAAAACCGTGACCTGAATTGAAACTCAGATCTTCTAAATGGCATTGTGGATCATTACTCACCAGGCCAGCCCATGTGTTGTGCTTTGAGAACAAGAACATTGTCTTGTGTTCAGCAATCAAATCCTTACGTTATTAAGATCATAAAAGGAGCACAAACAAACCAGAGCTACTGTTAAGCTGCAATCTCCAACTAATAGACAGAGAGAGTATGGGGATGTCTGAATTCCAAAGTAGAAAAGAACTTTTGGACCTCAGCAGCTACATCCAACATGTTTATGCAGGCATTTAAGCCTCTCAGTACAGCCCAGGACTGTATTTTGATGTCACACTTATGTACCAAGGTGGTGTGTATAAACACATCCAAGCAGCAGTCATCTGAGGTTTTATATAATTTAGATATGGAAGGAATCACTTAGAGCATCTAGCTAATCTTCTGATGATGCAGAATTGTTGTCTACAGTATATCCTTCAGTGCTTTGTCCAATCACATTTTAAGTGACTTATGGAAAAAAACATTAGGACTGAATCAGGTCATCCACAGCAGCTGATTAGGGTTCCAGGGAATGGAATTCAGAACCATTGGATCTAATGTTACATTCTCTGCATTTTTCTTGTAACTATAGCACCTCACTAACCTAGGAGCCAGCTTTTAACTCAGACACAAAAAATATAACAGTCCTAGCTGATTCCTCCATAAAGCTAGCCATATAATTCCTTTTCACTGGCCATCACGCCAAAACCATTTCATATAGCCAGGTGCCTATTTTTTTACCAGTGTGGCCTGAGTCTTTCCCAGTGACTCACCCGCTCCCAGCATTATGAGCATTTCAAACATGAGCAACATGTCCAAAAGTTTGTAGAAAAACGAGTTCCCATTTATAATTAGTACCAAAAATGGCTGTCTCTTTTCCATTCTGAGCAAAGATTTACTAGATCTCATTACCAAGACTATATTTTTAGCAAATATACCATTGTACATGGACTAGTACATTAGGAAGTATTAAAACTAAGTGGCAAATGTCAAGATAAAGTCTATTTTAGGTGAAGCATTATACCTTCTTTTTTTTATTCCCTTTGTTCGCTCACTTGCAAAATTCATTCACTTATTTGCAGGCGAGCTCGGCGTCATGAGGGAGAATTAGAGAGGATTTACTGTAACTGAGGAAAAAAGCTAAAGCATCTGCAGAGAATGGAGGGAGAGAGATTTCTGTGTTGGTTTAAGATTGTGTAATTGGGACTGTGCATGTATGTCAGACAATTTCTGTTCTCTAAGGACTATGCATGTTGTCCAGAACCAACAACGTCATGGAAATGATAGTCTTTGCCATGTGGTTTCTAAGCCACAGTTATGATAATTAAACCTGAAGACTCATGGCCATGGTGAAAGCAGTCATGGGTTTGCAAAAGAAAGCACAACATTTATATTTTTTAGCATCTTACATTTGTAGTTAAGGATTCAGTCTGATTACATTTGCTGGTACTAATCTTCCAGTCCCCAACACCTGGGTCTTGCAGGGATTCTCCTGATATAATGAGGAGTGACATGCAGTACAGAGCACCAGTTCTATCTAATGTGCACTGTCATCACCACTGTCAAAGGGAAACACTACAGGCGATACTTTTAAACTTGAACTAAGGTTTCGAGGGATTCAGATGTTGTTTGTTACTATTTTTACGCAGCTCCTTTAACAAAGAGACTTTGTTGCTGCATTACAGACTGTAAAACAATCCCAACTAATTAGTATTTGGAGCTCACATTAGAGCAGGGGGAAAAAAGCCTGCATGTGTTTTAAAATTAGTCATACAGGATTTATCCCAATATATATGTAAAGGGAAATTGTCATGGTTGATCAACCTAGCCTCTGACCTACCTTTTCTTTATATCTTCCTTGCAAAGCTCATGTAATTCTCTCTATGCAGTTTTCCCAAAATATGCTTTTGCTTTTCAGACAAAAAAAAAGTGCTAATGGCAGTGGTTCAGCTCATGAAAAAACTTTACATAACAAAACAAGTGCGTGAGCTGGGAATTTTTTTCCTTAAGGAACCAGATTTCAATGTCAAGCTTCCACAGGGTTATTATAAACAACTGTGGGGAATTATGAAAAATGCATTCAGTGTCCTTTTACTGTTTGAACAATGAGAAATAGAACAAAAAGAAAATCCTGCATCTCTTATCCGGAACATTGCTCTACATTTTCTTGTATAATGATCTGGGCTAAAGCTATACTTGTATTAGCAAACCATTTTCTTTACCGTTGGTAGTTACAATGGACAGTATACAATTCAACTCAAGCCACTATTGCACAGATAATAATTTAGGCCCTGATCCTGCAAAATTTTACAAATGTGTTTTACTTTTCACACTGTGCATAATCCCACTATGTCTAATGGAACTCCTCACAGTACACAAAGTTAAGTGTGTGTCTAAATCAGTGGTCCCCAAACTGTGGGTCACACCTCCCTAGAGGAGCGTGGAGAAATGTTTGGGGGCATGGCAGTGCCTAGACCAGACCCCACAGGGGGCTGGGAGGGAGCACTACCCAGCCCTGCTCTGCCCGCAGCTCTGCTCCGCCCCAGCCCTGCCCCCCAGCGGAGGCCCCAGCTTCAGCCACCAACCCACTCCCAATCATGGCTCCGCTCCTGGGTGTGGCTCTGCTCCCAGCCACATCTCTGGCCTCAGCCCCACTTCCAGTACCTGGGGGAGCATGGACAGATTACATTACCGGGGGGGTGGGGGGGGGAGCGTGATATAAAAAGTTTGGAGACCACTAGTCTAAGTCTTTGACAGGATTGGGGCTTTAAACTAGGATTTTACAAGGAGTTCCTAATGGGTGTGCCCCTTCTCCTGCATGCAATCCTGTTAGCTTCACTAGAATTCCATCAGGTAACAGGAGTCTGCCCACACAAAATGAGCTGCAGGATTGTGACCTTAATCTGTTGCAATTCAAGATGAAAAATTGAAAATATTTTATCACTTGTTCCTTGGGGATCCAATGATAAGATCATTTGAATGTTTATGTCCTTGACATTCATTAACATTTTGGAACACACAAAGCATTTGCCATAACGAATATCATTACTGTTCAAAAGATAAAACAACAATACTTGTAAGTGAACAGTCTGTGGGCGCTCTCCAAATTACAACACCCTCCACGAACCTTACTGTATGTGGGGCTGCAGAGGGTGCTCTCGATTCAGAGGGGCATAATGAGAGGTGGAGGTGGGGACTGCCAATGAAAGGCAAAACCAGCAATAGGACTCTCAGGGTCATAGGAATATTCCACCCATCTTCAGCCTGCCATTAGTGGTGTTAGAGACAAGTTCTTCCATGATGGAAGAGTCCAGACAGCCAACAGGTACCGGTGTTGTTTGAAGCCTTAGTTAAATAATTGTAGAATGAGGCTTTCTGAAGCCCACTCCAAAGGAACACAAACAGAGCTTTAAAATAGAAGTGCCAAGAAAGCTTCTTTCAGCCTAATTTCTAAACAAACGTATTACAGTCAAATGACATACGGCCAAAATTGGAACCGGGGGAGGGGGGGAATCATTCAATCCAACTAGGCGCAGCCATACTTCCCCCACAAACAAGTTCTCTGATGGTTCCTGCACTCAGAACTTGCAGCTATGGGCTTTCCTCTACTCAGAAAGAACATTAACCTAACCCACTCCATGGCAACCCCAGAAACCGGTCAGTATTCCCTCCCATACACTGATGCTTGACAATAATGGGAGGGCCTATCACTAGCACTTCTCCATGTGACTGGGAAGGAGGGGAAAGAGGCACCCCCTAAGATAATGTATTTAATGGTCCATAGGCTGACTGCCCTTGTTCCTCTTCTTGATTCTGAACACTGACCTTATTCCTGCAGCCTATTTTGCTCTTGTGAGGGGCAAGAGTCAGCTCTGCAGAACTCAAAAGGCAAAGAACAAACAATATCTGAATCCCTCTGAACCGTAATTTAGCACCCCCCCATAAGAGACAGAGCTATATCCAAATAGTTTCATCTGTTTCTGAGCCAACATCCATGTAACTTCTGCAGCCTGCCCCGCTCTGAAGTTTGGGGAGATTTGCAGATGGACAGCCATCCAGACCAAATGTTTCACAAAAGAATTCTATTGAGTGACAGCTGTGTGAGGTTAGCGTTCCCTTCATGATCTGTGATGAGTCTGAACCACAAACTTCCACATCCTCATAGTGTGGCTTATACCCAACTCCCATTTTAACAAGGAAAATATCTGCCTTGTTAAAGAGACGCTGTCACATTGTTTCCTTTTTTGAATAGAAAAAAATTCCTTGTGTAAAACTTGAGATAATAGTCCACGTCAGTATTTTCTGTTGCTGTATCTTATCTTGTCTGTCTCTCTGTCTAAGCTTTATTTATTTATTTTTTTATTTTTATTAAGAAGATTTTGCATTAAAAAAACCAGGATCCAAATTTTGCTCTCCCATACACCCAGGTAACCCTATTTATTTAAATAATAATCAAGAGTGGGTATAAGAGCAACATTTGGTTTACAGTATATTTCTTTAAGGAATGTGTCTGCTGTTCATTCCCTACCTGAAGCCCCTCTTTCTGTCTGCGATATAGTAGTTAATAGCTGTGAAAGTAACTATCCTGTCCTAGACAGAACAACATTTCTGCACACTGCAACAGGCTGGACAAGATGAACTACTCTGCCTTTTCTACCTGTTTTTTCATCAGCCTAAAGTCAAAACTCTCACTGAGTTCTATAGGAAACTCATGGTACTACAGCAGAATGCAGCTCTTGTGGTTCTGTGAATATGCATCATGAGCAAATGAATTCTTAAGTAACACAGATCCCATTTTTATGCAAACGTTCCCAGTGATAAATGAGGGAAAGAAAACAAAGAAAGGTACAGAATCCTATTCAATTACATAGAGTGTTTTTCAAAGTTTATCAGGAGGCTTGGGCTGTTCTCACCTTTGTTCATAACCTTCTTAGTATTCAAAGGGCTCCTTAAAGTTATAGAAGGACAAGGTCTCACTGGTGACTGAGCCAAAGGAGTGAGGTCTGGGAGAGGGGATCCCTGAAGGTACCGACCAAATTCCAAAAGACACTTGACTGGTGAGGAAACTGAGGCAGGGAATGGAACACATGTGTTTCTTGTTTTGCAAGGATCTGTGTATCTCTTGTGCTGTGTAAAGAGCAATGGATTTAGAAATCCATCTGTCTTAGCTGCTTCAGCTATCACAGATCCCTGAATGGTTAAACTATAAACAAGCATCCCCACAAGGGTGAAGATCTGGTAAGGGTGTGCATAAGCTACTGGGGAGTCTTGGAGGGGTTGAGCACTGGTCTTGGGACTAGGGCAGCTGGACCATGAGGTCCCAATGCCAAGAAGGGCTACCACACAGGCGTTTCTGCCCACGGAGTGAGCTTAGAGGCCAAAAGAGTGGCTGGAGCCTACCCAGACCCAAGGGCAGTTTAAAGCACATGGATCCAGTGTGTGGATCCAACCACAGCAGCCTGGTGAGTGTCCAGCTGGAGGAAGCTTGACAAGAGGGGCATAGAAGAGTCCAGTTCAGATGGGCCCATAAATCCACCTTATTTATTTTTCCATTTAAATTGAGAAACTGAAATGAGTCCTTTACTTGTCTGACATCTGTGAAGGCCTTAGTAGCTAACACTTGCCATGGCAACCAGAAAATTTGAGAGTGGATTTTTCAATTCACTTGAAATGAATTTGCTCCTGCAATGAGTCCCCTCCCCAAAGTTGCCTGTGGTCAAATTTCAGTAATAAAACAAAGCAGATTACAGAAGCTCAATAAGCTTCATGTGCTGCTGCCTTATTTCTGATTTACAGAAAAACAAGGTTGACTTTGCAAGTATTAAAATGCTTTCCATGATTCCTTGAACCCCTTTTAAAGTGAAATTTCTGGTGTCCAGAAGTAGATAGATTTCAGTTCTATGTGGTACATTGGTGTCAGTTGTTACGAGAACTATGTTTTTTTTCTGTTTAAATGAATATTTATATTACAGTGGCACCCAAAATGTGTTAGGCACTGTACAAGAAGGCACAGTTCCTGTAATACCACCAACCCCATTGCTGACCAACCAGCACAATGCCCACGATAGTTGTCTTCTCTGAAGGTGAAAGTCTCAAGCCAGGATCTATGATTTATTATTAGTGCTGTTCCATTAGTGCTCCAGGGACCAGAGGTTGCATAGTGTAGATAGATTGCATAGGATGCTATTTGTGACAAGAAAGAGGGAAAACTGGTGATGGAGAGACAGAGCAGAGTCTCCTGTGCCTTGGGTCAATGGCTTGGATTCCTGGATATTCCAGAAGCCCCTCTGTGAGGCTGGGATTCTGGGATGGAGAGGAGGAGATTTTGGTGCAGCCATATGTACATGTGAAGTCGAAAGGAGGAGGGCGGAGTGGAGAAAGGCTATGATTTACATAGAGGACGAATAAACTTATAAACTGTGAGAACCACGTGGCTATTCAGCTTTCTAGGTTATATACATATAAAAAGCATGAAATATAAGTGCAGTGTATAGGAATTGGAGAATAGTTTGTGAACCCGCTAGTGGTGATCATTGTGTTCTGAGAAGCTGCCAGAAACTAGCTCAAGTCTCTGTATGTATGTAGCTAAGCCAGGTCAGGGCCATCATCACAATGTGAGTTCTGAGAGGGGAGTAAAGCAAATATGTATTTCTAAGCTCTGCACTGGGGGGCTTGGATTACATTCCTGGGTGAGACAAAAACAGCAGAAGCCCATTTAAGGGCTGAGTCTCTACTGCCTTGCTCCTTGTGCAGTCATTCACATCTGTGCCCATTGGGTGTCAATTCCTACCAGTCTGATCGGGTAGCTTTTTACACCCACTTTGCCCAGGGATAATTGATAACACAATGTGCAAGGCAGTGAGAATCAGGTCCAGAATTTCTATGCTTTTACAAAGGCTGAAACGTTGAGAGAAGTTTCCAGATTTTTAATAATGAAGACAAAATGAGTGGTAACTAAATACGGTCGTTGCTTGAGTTGCTGTTTAGACCGCAAAGCTGCCAATTGGCACTTAGTCACCATGTTGCTGGTATAGGTCATGGTGAAGCACTTAACAGGGAAGAGCATGTGATAGTTGCCATCTTCCTCCATCCTCCTCTTGTAATATGAGAATATGACTGCAGGGTAATGAACCCAGACTTGTCCATCTATGAAGATCTCCAATGCCCCCTCCAGATGTTGCCTTAAGTCTAGGAATCCCTTCTGGTTAGAAACCACAGGTCTTAAGAGCTTGGGACTCTTACCAAAAGAGAAGTGGCAGAGGCTGTGGGAAAACAGCAGGGTCAAGAATCAAGATCAGATCATACAGACCCACCACCTGACTTCAACATGCCACATAAGATATAGGTCACAGCAAACTGCATCAGAACCTCACACAGGCATTGCAGTCATCTACTACAGAAATGGAAAACGAAGGACAGTCCCCTAAGCCAGTGTGGAGAGGACACCCAAACCATGGAATATCTAGTGAATCGCTGCCCTCTAAGATCCTTCTCTGAAGGGATAGCCTTGATTCATTCTAGGGCACGGGAGGCCATAGAGTGGATGACAAACTTGTATGTTGATCTTTAATGTTGCTTTTCAAGAGAAAAGTTTAAATATTATGGCTAGAATCACTGAGAAGATGCACTTGTCAGTGATTTTTAGAATTTCTAATGTTGGATTCTTCAGCTTTGACAAATAAGGATGAGGCAGGTGTTCCAAGCCCATTGTCACTGAGGCCTTGTCTTTAATAAAAGATGCACCGATTTAATTAAATCTCTTTTAATCCACTACAAATCTCTAAGGCACAGACATTTAAACTGGTTTAACTCTTGCTTATAGCAGTTTAGTTTGCGTCAGTAAATAACAAAGTTAAGGCAAGCTGATTTAAGTGAGGGTTAAACCAGTTTAAAGCATTTAAGCACTTAAGTCCATATCCTGCCAACATTTACAGATATGCTTAACTTTACAGGTGGCAATAGTTCTGTTAGCTTCAATGGGACTACTCACCAATGTAAAGTTTCACAGGTGCATATTTGGGGCATTAAGACCTTATGTCAGGTGCTGCCTCTCAGTAGTCATGCCTAATGGGTAGAGCAGAGGTCAACGCCCATTGTAGAGTCGTGACTAGTCCAAGAGTTGCGCTGGAATAGAGATCCATGGATAGGCAGAGGTCAGATCTGAGATCAGAGTCTGGAGTGAAGCCAGAATCCATACCATAGCCAGAATCCAGGAACAAGCCAGGGGTCAAAGCTGGGTGGTCAGAGTCCAGGGACAAGCCAAGTCAGTATCATAGCCAGGGTCCAGGTACAGGCCAAAGATCGAAGTCAGAGTCCAAAGGTCCAGGGAAGGCTGGGGAGTGGAGGCCACACTGGAGTGGGTCAATAACAGGGCTAGAGCAAGGTCAAAGTAGGGCAAGAACAAGACTGAAACTAGAACAGAATCAAGCGCAAGCTGGGATTTTTGAGAGTCTGATATACTGCGAGGAAGCAGGAGGGGTCTTGGCCAGGTAGTGCTGCTGCACAGTGATCTGCAGTACTAGCAGGGCCGGAGAAATACCTGGGCCTGGGGGTCATTTTAGCCATGATCTTCTGCCACATCCCTGCAGGCTCTGTCTGAAAAGTAAGTTAGGGCATCTGAGTTGTTGCTGTATAGAATCATAGAATATCAGGGTTGGAAGGGACCTCAGGAGGTCATCTAGTCCAACCCCCTGCTCAAAGCAGGACCAATCCCCAGCTAAATCATCCCAGCCAGGGCTTTGTCAAGCCTGCCCTTAAAAATATCTAAGGAAGGAGATTCCACCACCTCCCTAAGTAACCCATTCCAGTGTTTCACCACCCTCCTAGTGAAAAAGTTTTTCCTAATATCCAACCTAAACCTCCCCCACTGCAACTTGACACCATTACTCCTTGTTCTGTCATCAGCTACTACTGAGAACAGTCTAGATCCATCCTCTTTGGAACCCCCTTTCAGGTAGTTGAAAGCAGCTATCAAATCCCCCCTCATTCTTCTCTTCCGCAGACTAAACAATCCCAGTTCCCTCGGCCTCTCCTCATAATTCATGTGTTCCAGTCCCCTAATCATTTTTGTTGCCTTCCGCTGGACGTTTTCCAATTTTTCCACATCCTTCTTGTACTGTTGGGCCCAAAACTGGACACAGTACTCCAGATGAGGCCTCACCAATGTTGAATAGAGGGGAATGATCACGTCCCTCGATCTGCATGGCTCAGTGATGACTCACTGCAGCTCTGTTGGAGGGGAAAGAGCAAGAAGCCCTGGTTTGGTTGTGGGTTTGTCTGACACCTTAAACATCTAAATAAAAGTGGTCAGATCTCCGAGAGGTTCTGCTGAGTACTTTCAATTGCCATTGAATTCAAAGGGTTTGTGGATTCCTGGCACTTTTGAAAACCATCTTGAACAGTATTTACTTTATCAGAATATACCCACCAATTCTTTTTAAACAATTTTCTGCATTTGTTTTTCATTCCTTCCTCTCTCCCTTTTTTTCAACTTATTTTTCCATTGGCGTTTCCCCCCTCATCTCTGCCACTTTTGACACTCTGCTTTGCAGAGACTTTGAAAATCTAATAACTTTGAGTTGAAGTTAAACTTTCAGTCCTACAATGTTAAAGGGGGGTTTGGAATTAGGCAAAATAATTTGCTTATCCTTAGTTAAAAAGCATGCAATTTTTTATATCACCACTCCCGCCCCCCAATAGCTTTCAGCTCCCCTTTTTGAAAAAAATAAAGAAAGAAAAACACTAATCCTATTTCTCTCGCTTTAAGATTGCTCATATGTTTGCTGTACCAACTTTGACATTGTCTCTTTAAGTTTTCTGATCAGTGTAGGAGATCTGGCCGTAGGTTTTTTTGGCTTAGAGATACAGTCCTTGTCAAAACCCCTCCGCTGATCTCCCAGGAGTGGCTTATGCCAAGTGTTTTTTCTCAGACTAACCTCGTTTCCAGCTCCAGTTGCATGAGAAAATATGATCTTGTCAGAATCTTCCTTTGGAGAGAATTTTTATTTTACAGATCTTGACAGATTTACAATTTCATGCTTTCATTTGAAATTTCTCAGATCCTTTCTCTGATGCATTTTAATCTGACAGTTTCTCAGTCAGAGCAGCTGTATTCTCTAGTGGTTAAAGTACAGGACTGGGAGTCAGGATGTCTGGGTTCTATTTCTGGTGCTTCAGCAAATAACGGGCTACCCTGTCTGTGCCAGCTCTGTATATATTGTACAGGAGAAATAATATTTATCAACCCCACATCCATTAATGTTTGTAAAGGGTTTTGAGCTTCTTGGCTGCAGTAGCAGGTGGACTTAAAACTGAAGATTGCAAATGGCATTTGCCAAAGTGTAGCATTTCTGAGTAAGCCATACGAAGTCCCAATCTTTCTGACACTGATAAACTCAATGGGCCTACGCGGGTATGGATTTGTGTTAACAGAGTCAGGCTCCAAGAAGGGTGTAACTGTAATGGTGGATCTGCAAGAGGCATTTCCTTTAGAAAGATGAAATATTCTTTTATTTATAGATTCTTAGATGATATCTTCTTTCCTAAGAAAACATTCTTATTTTGGTGTGGGGGATGGAAAAGGAGTACAAAATTAATCATGAGACAAATCCTCAACTGATAAACAACTTAACTCCACTGAAATCAATAGGTCCCCACCCTGGCCAAGGTGTCTGCCCTTACATATGAGCTTGCAAGATCATGGCCTTCTCTTTTTTCCCCAAATGTTCCTCAGACAGTAGGGTTGCAAACCTGTATTAAGAATAGCACATTGGGAGAATGAGAGAGATCGATTATTGATCTATCAGGACCCTGAAACCCAAAGCACAACGAGAGGGTAAGAGCTAGAACCATCCGCTGTCCCTAGTGTTATACTTAGATTGTAAACTCTTTGGGGCATAGGGTGACCAAGTGTCCGGTTTTCAAACGGAATACCCAGTCAAAAAGGGACCCTGGCAGCTCTGGTCAGCACCGCCGACCAGGCCGTTAAAAGTTCAGCTTGGAAAAGAGGCGACTAAGGGGGGATATGATAGAGGTCTTTGAAATCATGAGTGGTATAGAGAAAGTAAATAAGGAAGTGTTATTTACTCCTTCTTATAATTAATCCAAATGGAATTAATAGGTAGCAGGTTTAAAACAAACATAAGAAAGTCTTTTTTCATGCCACGCACTGTCAACCTCTGGAACTCCTTGCCAGTGGGTGTTGTGAAGGCCAATACTATAACGGCGTTCAAAAAAGGAGCTAGATTCATGGAAGATAGGTCCATCAATGGCTATTAACCAGGATGGGCAGGAATGGTGTCCTTAGCCTGTTTGCCAGAAGCTGGGATTGGGTGACAGGTCATGGATCACTTGATGATAATCTGTCTGTTCATTCCCTCTGGGGCAACTCAGAGAACAGGATACTGGGCCTTTGGTCTGACCCAGTATGGCTGTTCTTATGTTACGTTCTTAAGTTCAGTCGGTGGTGCTGCAGGGCTAAGGCAGGCTAGTCCCTACCTGTCCTGGCTCCACGCTGCACCCCGGAAGTGGCCAGCAGGTCCAGCTCCTAGGCAGGGGGGCCACAGGGCTCCATGCGCTGCCCCCGCCCCGGAGCACCGGCTCCGCTAAGGGGGCGGTGTCTATGGGTGAGAGCCTAGCAGCCGGACCTGCTGGCTGCTTCCTGGTCCGCCCTGTGCCCTGGACAGGCAGGGAGCCTGCCTTAGCTCCCCGGCAGCTCCGCTCAGCTTAGCTCCCCGGCAGCTCAGAGGTAAGCCTGCACCCCAACCCTGAGCCCCAACCCCTGCCCCAGCCCTGAGCTCCCCCCCAAACCCAGAGCCCCCTCCTGCACTCAAAACCCCTCATCCCCGGCTCCACCCCAGAGCCTGCACCCCCAGCCAGAGCCCTCACCGCCTCCTGCACCGAAACCCCTTGCCCCAGTCCGGAGCCCCCTCCCGCATCCTGAACCCCCATTTCTGGTCCCACCCCAGAGCCCACACCTCCAGTTAGAGCTCCTACCCCCCTCCGGAACCCCAACCCCCTGCCTCAGCCCTGAAAGTGAGTGAGGGTGGGGGAGAGCAAGCCACTGAGGGAGGGAGAATGTAGTGAGCAAGGGGCATGGCCTCAGGGAAGCGGGGGACTAGAGTGTTCGGTTCTGTGCTATTAGAAAGTTGGCAACTCTATTGGGGCAGGGACCATTTCTGTGTTACATGTTTGTATAGGGTCTTCTATGGGGCTGGAGCCTCTAGGCATTTGTGCAATACAAATACTACTACTAAATAATGCAGCACACTACAATACAAACACCTAGGTACAGAGGGAAGCATGGGAGTAGTAAGTTCATGGTCTAGCTGGGAGCTGAAGGAAACATCAATGTGAGGGGAAAAAATTTTTTTTTAAAGATAGACAATCAAAATGGCTAACTGTAAAACAATTAAAGACAATACCTCACAGTGAAAACAACACATTTTAATAGTATCTATTTGTTGGTAGGTCTAAGAAATAAGCAGAAGCAATTGACTTATTTGTCCATCTTCAGCTAAGCTTAATGAAAGGAGGCTGGAAGATAAAGGAGACGACAAAAAGAAATGCAGCCCGGTGGAAGAACAACTTCACTTTTGTTCATTTGATTGTTACAGCAAGCTAACAGACTCAATGTAAAAAAGGACACCCTGGCAAGGATTGTGAAGTAGCAGATCTTCGGAGACCTGTAACCTAAAGTCTTTATATCAAGATTTGAGGATTTCAGTAACTGAGTCAGAGTTTATGGGCCTATTGCAGGAATGAGTGGGAGAGGCTCTGTGGCCTGCAATAAGCAGGGGGTCGGACTAGATGATTGTAGTGGTGCCTTCGGGCCTTAAAGTCAGAGTATTTATTTAAAAGACTCTGAATGAGAGCTACACCAGCCCAGTACCAAACTAATTATTCAGCCTGCCTCTTGTATTGCCTAAGTGAATGTATTTCAGTTGTACATAATCTGAAGCTCCTGGTGTTAATTTGTCACTTTTCAATCTCACCTGCCAAGTAGATTTATTATTTATTTGATCAAAAAGCCAGCTGGTTTGAAGGGCCACTCTTCTCTTGGGAATAAAGGTGTTGGAACTAGGGGTGCTGCCTAATCCCTGGCTTGAAGTGGTTTCCCTTATATACAGGGTTTACAGGTTGGTTCAACGGCTCTCAGCACCCCCACTATACAAATTTTTCCAGCACCCCCTGCTTGGGAAGGTGAAAGACCACAGTTATCTTGTCTAACATGAGGCAACAATTATCTTAAGTAGGCCTACAAGAAGAATGGTCTCAGGCAGCGGACTAGTATTCAGAAGACCTGAGATTAATTCCTGGTTCAGTTACAGACTTCCTGTGTGATTTTGACAATATCACTTCATCTAGCCTATTCCTCATCTGCAAAAGGGGGATACCACCTTTCTACTTTGCAGTGGGGTTGTGAAGATAAAATCCATTAGTAACTGTGAGATGCTGAAATAGTAGAGAGCTAATGGCCATAGAAATACCATATTAGACTTTTCTGATGTCAAACAATAAAATACTAAACACTTGAAGTATGCCAAAATGTTTGAGATAAGGGACCTAAATGATGTTAACTTAGGTTATGGCAGTATGGGCTTTCAAATCTTGCCAGAGCAGGCTGACTAAACTGTAATTTTATGGGGCAGGAAGGCGTGGAAGAGGATATATGATACGAGATTGATTTACTTTTAGCTGTTCCCAGTGGTGAGCTGGAGCCGGTTATCCCACGAGGGACAACCAGTTCTAAAAGGGCTTCTAAATTTAAAAACTGGCCAAAAGTGGCGCCTTTGGTGCCGACTCCGTGGGTGCTCTGGGGCTGGAGCACCCACGGGGAAAATTTGGTGGGTGCAGAGCACCCACCAGCAGCTCCCCGCCCCGCCCCACGCCCAGCCCCAGCTCGCCTCTGCTCCACCTCCGCCTCCTCCCCTGAATGCACCACCCTGCTCTGCTTCTCCGCTCCCCACCCCAGCTTCCCGTGAATCAGCTGTTCGCACGGGAAGCCTGGGAGGGCCAAGAAGCAAGCAGTGGCTTCGCGCTCAGGCCCAGGGAGGTGGAGGCGGAGCGGAGGTGAGCTGGGGGGGGGGGCACACGAGGAGGGCCGCCCACACCACAGCAGGTAACCCCGGGGGGGCTCGCAGGGGAACTGCTCCCCACCCCAGCTCGCCTCCGCCTCCCTGGGCCTGAGCACGAAGCCGCCGCCTGCTTCTCAGCCCTCCCAGGCTTCCCGTGCAAACAGCTGATTGGCGGGAAGCCGGGGGGGAGGCGTTCAGGGGAGGAGGCGGAGCGGAGGTCAGGTGAGCTGGGGCCAGGCGCAGGGTGGGGAGCTGATGGTGGGTGCTCTGCACCCACTAAATTTTCCCCATGGGTGTTCCAGCCCCGGAGCACCCACGGAGTCGGCGCCTAAGGCACCGCCTTTGATGTGATCAGTGTGGGGAGTGGCCTCACCCCCGCCCCTAGGAGCCAGAGGGAGCTGCCAGATGCTTCCTGGGAGCTGCCCCAGGTAAGCACCGCCGGGGCTCCCCACCTCGCCCCCCGGCAGGTCCCTCTGACTCTTAGGGGCAGGGTGGGCACTCATTATGGTGGCCCAAGAGACCCTCCTGCCCAGTTCTGGGAGCAGTCAGGGGACAGGGGAGGGGGGTGGATGGGGCAGGGGTCGGGGTGGGCATCAAGGAACGCGGGGGGTTGGATGGGGCAGGAGTCCCCAGGGGGCGGGGGTAGGCCACAACACCCTCTTGGGGTGAGGAGGGAACTGGTTGTTAAGATTTTGGCAGCTCGTCACTGGCTGTTCCCTTTTTGGTAGCAGACCATTTACTTCCGACTTTAGCAGAATTCTATCAAAAGAAGCAGGTGAACATGCAGAACCCCCAGAAGTAATGGTTGTCCCCAAACCTTAAAATGCCCCGGACAGTTAGGAGTGGTTTATTCTGTATTTGTAAATAGGATTATTCGTTCTAGACTAAATCTTCCACCCACCATCCTCAAATGTAAAGCCGGTTTAACCAGGGATAGTCCAGGGTGTCTCACATGGGGTGGGTCCTTCCCCTCCTGGCAGTGAAGTTACAATGGAGCAGTTTTATTTCTGCTAGTGCAACACTGAGGCTGCAATAGCTCCTGCCACTCCTGTGCTCCTACTCCAAGATGACAGTGGCCTGTCGATCAGCATAGTGATAAATCATCCATCACTTTTGTCCCCCAAGCTGCCCTCCTCTCCCACCACTCAAGCCTCGCTGCCTCTGCTCATGTAGGATGCCTACTGAGTGGGGCTTCTCAGGAAGAATGGAAACCTTCCGCAGCCTCCCCAAATCCTGCTCCACACTGGTTTCCGTACACTAGGGTTTCTCCACACAGAAGGTTGGTTGTAATTATACCTTTATTTCAATAAGTTCAGACATTTATAGATGTGTTTTGTTCTATAGACAGACAGACCTTTTTTTAGCGTTATTGCGATGCTCCCCCATAAGCGTTCACAGGAAGTTGCTCCTGCTTATTCTATTGTTTCTAGCAGAGGTGGTGGAGCCTGAAGGCTTTCTGCTGCCTTCTCAGTTCTGAATTCTCCCCATCCTTATTATTTGTGCTTAGAAATGGGCTCAAGCCACAGAGCTGAATCTAGTATCTGGATCTGAATTTTCCCCAACATCTGAGCAGTGTTCAGTACCAGGAATTTGGTTTGGCCTTCTCAGGAGATGAGGCAAGCTATGAAGGTTGGATCCTCATGAGAGTTTTCCTAATGGTCAGGGGGAGTTTGGATCCAGAGTTTGGTTCAATCCCACTTTTACATGTATTAAAATAATAAAAATCAATATTCTTATAGTAGATTTATTCTGAGTTTACTATGTGGGTGGTCTCTTTCCCACCCTCCATTCTTTTCTTATGAATTTAATCATAAAAGCAAGTTTTAAAGCAAGTTTTCTACAGATTGCCCCTTTAATTCGGTTACATTTCCTGATCCCTCTAACTTCTGTTTACCTCGCTACTTTTGCTGCTTCTTGTCCTGAAAAATTCTTTAATGTTCTCTTCTTAGGCCACCCATCCAGCTTCCCCATGAGCACGAAAGGGGGCTGAAATGTAACAGATGATTCACTTTTTGGCCATGTAAGGGTGGACAGCTTCTTCCCACCAACCCACATGCAGTTCCCTTTCAATAATACATGCAGCCAACTCAAAGCTCCTCTTCCAGCTGACTTACAGCTACTATCACCTGTTTTTTTTCCCCTCTAATTGGTGCAAAAGTTCAAGACTTCCTGCGACAGAGTGGCCAAGTCATCAGCCAATATTAGAACTCTGCCGTGGATTTTTGCCTCCTTTGGGTTAAATATTTCTTAAGTTGTTCTAAAAATTATGATGTTCACTGTGTTATATTGCGGTACGGTGTTATATGAGAACAACTGAACAGGTTTTCAGTGGAGATGGGCTGAAACCAAAATCCCAGTTCCAAAATTCCTGAGCTTTGGGGAAATTTAAATCCAGATCAAAACTGAGTCTCAGGTCAGTATGAACTTTTGGGGGTATCACACTTCTCCACAGATTTTTGCTTTGTTCCTCTTTGGGTAAATCTAACCTAGCTTTAAGTGCTTTCTAATTTATAGTCAAATCCCCTTATTTTAATCTTGCAGGAATGTGATCATGCTCTAACCAGAGGGTATATAGAAAACATGTCAGAATGTACATAATACCCTATGCAAGAACTTACCTGAGAAACTATGGCATGAGGACTACAATACGTTGCTGGGAAGCAGGAAAACTAATTGGTGGCTGTAGGGCTAGCAACCTTTTATGGTTAAAACTGCAAGCAGGGTAGGGAAATGGGACAGAGCCGGAATGCACACACGGCCCCATCCATAACATCCACTGGTTTATTTTTAATCACTCACCTAACATGTAGAATCTCCTTCCTCAGAAGTTTAGAATTATGAAGAATTGCTTTATTTGTTGGTTTTCTTTAAAACAAATTAGTCCAATTATTTAAATCATGTGACTAGAAGTGTGAAAGGTCAGCCAGCCATGTGGAGCAACTTTTTCTTTAAAAAAGCCTCTCCAATTACAGGGGAAAGAGCTTCAGAGCAAATACATAAATAAATAAATACAAATTTTAAAAAACCAACCACAAACTAAACTTACCAAAACCTTGTGGCTGGTTTTTCTTTGTGTTCCAACTGAATTGCTGTGAATGTTTTTATGGTCTTAGTCATTGTTTTTAATTTTGTTGGAGTTACTGCCTGATCTGCACTCGGACATTTTATTCATTCTTCCGGTGGTAAATAATGAGTTATCTTGTATCACAGCTCATATTGTTCTGTGACATGCTTGATCACTGTCTTCCTTACAAAGCAGTCTCCAAATGATGATATTTTGCCATATAAGTGTTTCATCCCAGGAGCTCCAAGAGCTTTGCAAACACTAATGAATCAGGACTCATACCTCTGAGGTACTGTAGCTAACTATTATCCCCATTGAAATTGAGACACAGAAAGGCAAATTCACTTGGCCAACACAACAGTGGAGGCCAGTGATAAGGCATGGAGTAGAATGCAGTATTCTGACTCCCAGGACTGGGCTCTAATTCAGCCGAAGCACTCTAGGCTTACTCCTCTGGTTTACCTACTAAATGAGCTACTGCACATGTAGCTATCCCTCTGTAGGCAGACATAGCTGCTGAACCCTTTTAAATAGAATGACCATATTTCCCTGTGCTGAATATGGGACACCTAGTAAAATTACTCCTATTCGAGCGAGTTTAATGGCAATCAACGAGAACTATCAAAACAACAATCAATCAAACAAACGTTCAAATTAACATCAAGACTTCTTTTCCTCGCCTGCAGATTATAGTGATCTCAGCCCAAGAAGCCCTGGAATGTGATTCCTTCCGAGGACATGCTTAATTGAGACGTAATGACATTGACTTGGTGTGCAACAGAATGTAGTAAGAAGAGCATGGAATGGATTTTATTAACACTACTGAGCTGCTTGTGAATAATTTTGTGAGTATACATATTGGTGACTTCTTTTTCTGAATGTCACTGTAATTGGCAGTGAAAGTCACAAGATTTGTCACTGGTCACTTATTTTCTCCCTAGGGAATCCAAAAAGTCACTAAATCTAGTGACAAAGTAGCTAAGTTGGCAACATTCTCCTGGGAATTAGGGTTGTTCTGTGGCAGCTGTCCAGAAGCCAGCAAATAAAAACTAGGCCTCAAAATCCAGATAGGTAAAGCATGCTCTCGTCTTTGCCTTAGGACACAGTGTAAGGAGTATCTTAGTATACAGAAGGATGCAGGGAACACTCTAGCTTCACAACCAGAGACAATCAAGGCTTAACTTGGCTGAGCTGTCTGGAATCACAGAACCAGTCAAAAGAAAAGATAGTTTAGTTACTGGTTAAGGGAACATTATACTAGCTGTCCAAACTGTAAAATTGCATTGGTGGTATTTTATTAATCTGCAGAGAATGACAGAAGCTTTTCCTTACAGATTATTATAAACCCTGGCGTCAAGAGAAACCCACAGACACACAACCCTGCCGGCCTCCCAAATTCAGACAATTTAGGATCTACTGCTGATTTTGCTAGATTCTTCAGAATTCTAATAATGAATCTTTTTATACCTTGGTCGCTATGCAGCGTACTGCGTGGCCTGGCCAGTTTGTGTGGCCTCATGGTCACAAACACACACACAATTGTTACCCTATTTACCATGCGTGTATTAATTCTTTCCTTGCAAAATATACATGTACTGCAGGCTTATTGCAAGAGGATGGTTCCCTGCAGCTTTCACTCCTCAGCCCAGCCTCATCCTCTGAGCTTTCCTTGCTGCCAGTTCCTTCCAATTATATCTGCCCAATTACATCAGTAGCGTAGTGATTACCACCCAGGTGCTCATAATCCCCCAACAGAAAGTATTTAATTGCTCATAGCTGAGCTTGCACCCTTCTTCATGCTGCAGCAACATCAGTGCCCAGGGTGCCACTAATAGTGCCCTGTCACACATTTCCCGACCTTATTTCACCTGACGCCTTTTCTTGCCTCCTGAAGAGGTCTTCTTCACTGCCTGTGCTCTACCCCCTTTATGGGGTTGGGATTCTACTAGAGTTCCTGGGCCCTTTGGGGCTGGCCTTCCATAGACCACCAGTGAGGGTCTCCTGCCTGCACCTGCACAAAATATATTTGGAGGTTTCCCCCAGCTCAATCTCAGCCCATCATACCAATCATATCCCACATCTCTCTCCTCCAGGCTTACATCTAACTGAGTGAATTATCCCTCTAGAGCCACAATCTCAATATCGCTCTCTTCCCATGACTTATCTTGCCCCTGGTTCGGGACTATCCAGGTTGATTTCCCCACCAAGCCTTCCTTGTCAGGGTCCCCTCCCTCTTGTCAGTTTGTTCTTCACCCTGTGCCTTGTCTGGGGCTTGCTCTTCCTGGGACTTGGCCGAGCCTCCTCCCTCCCTCCTCTTCTAGATGTCCCTGATCTAGCACTCCACTGCCCCCGTCTCATATTTTCCTCCCCCTCTCCAAGTTCTTCAATGTGTGCTTTCTTTTCCTGAGCTTGTTACCATATGTCTAGGGTTATCACACACTGGACCCAGAGGACTCCCTGGACAGTCTACACTCAGGAGCTTTTTATGCAGACCCACCAGTTGGAGTCCCTTCCCCCCATTGTCTATCCTTTTTACATAAGGGGAATGGGGTCCAGTCTGTTCCTAACATTACAGAGTCAGGCAATGACTTTACTATGCCTACTCGCTGCCTTTTAAACCTTTCTTCTACTCCCAAGTGCTCTTTTCCCCAGGTATACAATAAATCATTACTGCTGCCCCCTCCTGTTGCCACTGCAGCCTAGCCAGGGTGCTCCATACATGGGAACATGCTGCTACTGAATCTGCAATGCCCCTTGTCGTTCTTCAGCTGACTTTGACAGGGATCATCCTTATCCCAGGTGCCCCTTTTACACCTGTCCACCCACAGAACTCCACAAACCCACGGACCCTATAGGGCCAGTCTCTCTTCGTGTGCCCTTTGCCCCCACACTGGCAGGAAGCTACTGCACTGGCAACTGGGACACCCCGTTTGCCCCTTCCAGCCCCTTCCGGGACTTAGCTGCATGATGTTCTTCCACCTTCTTTCCCCCATCCTTGGTCATAGGGGTATGGAGCTCTTTCCATGGGAGAGCCAACTCCACATATTCCTCTGTTAATTTGACTGCAGTGCTGCCTCTAATGATTTTGGCTGATGCCTCCAACCCAGGCCCTTATAGTCTTGGGGGCAGGGGGGAGGAACTCTGTGTAAACTGTTCCAGAACAATGGAATCCAGTAGGGCCTCCAAGTCCCGTCTAGCTGGCCAAACCCATCAAGTAGCCCAGTCTGACAATTGCTGGGCAAAGGCCCTGGGACATATCCTGCCATCCCATCTGGCTGCCCTGAATTTCTGCAGGGTATTTCTCCTCTGACAGGCCCACCCTCTCTAAAGTAGAGGTCTTCGGCAGATCATAAACTTTGGCCTATTGCTCACTCAGGGCCATAAAGGCCACCTGAGACTCACCAGCTAGATAAGAGGCCCATGTACCCTTGTCCCATCTGGCACTAGTAGACACCAGCTCAAAGGTTAGTAAAAAGATGTCAGGTCATTCCCCGGGGCCACCATCTGACATAGTCCCAGGCCCACCATTTGATTTGCAGCCCCCTCACTGGAACTCACCAGCCTCTGCAGGAGCTGTTGCTGTACATGGACCTGCTCCTTGATGATATTCCCTTCCCCCAGCATTCAAGCTGTGATGGGACATGGGCTTGTGCACATACCCTCTTCAGGGGTGTGGGAGAAGCAATCAACAGTCTTTTGTCCACTGATGTCTGTAGGCCTTCTTTTGTGGGGAGAAGATAACACCTCTTGTGGTGAACTAGCATTTTGCACTTGGTAATGCTTCTCCCCTGGCTGTGCTGGGTTTACAGGCTTAGCAAACATTTTTATAGTTACAGAGCCAACATTTAAACATTACCCTAGAACACAGGATACAGATATTATATGTAGGAGTAGAACATGCAGCATCCTACAAGCATTCCATAAAGTCTAAACACAACACACATTCTCATAACGCTAATATCTATTTCAATAATACTAACAGAAAGGTGAGCCAGATTGATTTGCAACTATGCATTTGCCAGTATTCAGTCAGGCCCAGGGCCCTGGCATGAGCTGGCACCTGGTCTGCCAGCATCATGGGCCACGTCTCCTTCCAATACACACATTATACAGAGAAATCTTGTTATTAAAGTGAAAGCTTTTCTTGTAAGGAAAGCTATATGGGATTAAGCTCACCCTTGGAGTAACTAATAAAAGGAGATACACCATGGCTGAGTTGGTGCCCGTCTCTCTATGCAATAATGGTTTGTTAAAGATGGGTGGTTTTTTACTGAGAAAATGTTTATTTCTTCTTATGCTAATTGTTTTCTGGCTGATTTTCATTAGAAGGGCTGATACTTCTCTGGCGTTTAATCTGTCCTACTGCAAAAATAGCTAGAGGTGTTATAGCTAAAGCTCTTTCAGCATTTTCATTATAATCCTCTCTTTCCAGATGGTTGTAACTCTGCAAGAAAATTTCCTTCTGACTGAAAGTTGGTATAAAACAAAATCTCTCTACAAGAAAGATTTTTTTTTTAAATTAAAAGCTTTAAAAAAAAAAAGTCAATCAAGACACTTTAGAAATAAGTGATTGGGAAAAAAAAACCCAAATTCTTTGTGGTTTCAGATCAATAATCGTTCACCACTCTAGAAGAAAAAAACAGTTTTTAAAATCTGACATTTCAAAAGCTCTTAGACCAACCCCAGGTGCTTAAAGTTAGGCTCCTAAATCCAAATATAGACACATGGATTAGAGGAGAACCTTGATTTTCAAATGTGAGGAACACCACAGTTCCCATTGACTTCAAGGGATTTGTGAATACTCAGCACCTGGGCCAACCAGGCCACATTTATTTAGATGCCTAAACATGGGTTTAGGGGTGAAATCCTGGCCCCTTTGACATCAGTGACAAAACTGCTATTAACCTCAGTGGGGCCAGGATTTCACCTTAAGGCAAGAGCTTTCTTAAATCAGGGCCTCAGTTACCTGGTGTGAGAACTGTAGAGACTTTTTGTATTCTGAAAACTCACTCCCCATTCCTGTGAAAAAATTCAAGTGGGTTCAGTTGCAGGGTTTTGCAGATGGCATCACTCCACCATTTTGACTTGTCATCCTGCTCTGCTCCCATTTTTTCAGTGTTATAAGTTTTGATATCAGATTTAGCAAGGTTGTCATTCCTGGTACTTAAAAGGGATTCCAAATAGGAGTGAAAAGTTACAGTTGTGGTGCCATTCATTAGAAAGACAAAAATTAGTATTTGAAATGAGGACTCAAAGGATTCTGCTAGGAGCTCGTAGAGTCACTACTTAAAAGTGGTCTACACAGTGGTTTTGCTTTTGGGCTTTGTTTTGTTGCCAACTCTCCCAATTTAATTGTAAGTAATCTGTTTTTAGCCCCTGCTGGAGACAATTTCCCAGTGACACAAGCTAGGGTTGTCAACCCTCCCAGTTTTGCTGGGAGTCTCCCAGAATTGGGCTCTATTTCCTGGAGGCTACTGAAGCCAATCCTGGAGATTTTAGGCCACTAAAATTCCAGCGGCACAGTGGGGCTAAGGCAGGCTCCCTCCCTGCCTGCCCTGGCTCTGCTCCACTCCCAGAAGCGGCCAGCACATCCCTGCAGCCCCTGGGGGAGGCCAGAGGGGTCTCCATGCTCTGCCCCTGCCCACAGTGCCAACTCAGCAGCTCCCATTGGCCAGGAACTGTGCTCAGTGAGAGCTGTGGGGATGGTGCCTGTGGGCAGAGGCAGTGTGCAGAAAACACAGGTATGAGAGCCTGCCTTTGCACCACTGACCAGGAGCTACCTGAGGTAAGCGCCTCCGGTCCGGAGCCCTCACCACCTCCTGCACCCAAACTCCCTCCCAGAGCCCACACTCCTAACTCCCTCCCACACCCAATCCCCTGCCCCAGCCCTGAACCCCTCCTGCACCCCAACCCCATCCCCCAGCCTGGTGAAAGTGAGTGAGAGTGCGGGAGAGTGAGCAATGGATGGGGCCTCTAAGATGGGGCGGGGCCTTGGCTCAGGGGGCGGGGCCTGGGTGTTTGGGTTTGTGTGATTAGACAGTTGGCAACCCTAGTTCCAGCCCACAATTCAATCCAGCCCATGGGAAAACACATTGTGTCTGATTGCCTTTCTCACTTGCTCTCCTCCTGTCAAAGAGCAGCCATCCAGAGTTGCTGCAGGAGCCAGGCAGATTCTCCCCAGTCAGGTTACTCACAGACTCCTCTCAGCCCCTGAGGTGAGGAGGGAGAGGGAGCAGCTGGCACCATTCTCCCAGGAGCTGAGAGGAAGGTTGCCACTGTCCAGGTTTTCCCAGGATCGTCCCATTTTTGAGGTAGCGGTCCCAGGAAACCTGTAACTTCCGTAGACATTAAAAGTCCCAGGGTTTGGCCATTCAGTCACCTCTTGGGCTGCTGCTGGAGAGTCTTGTCTTCCTTCTCCTCCTTCCTTGCTGTTCCATGGCTCTTCCCCCTTGCCCCTCCCAGCAGCAGCCATAAGGCAGCAAGAAGCTACTGCTGCTGCTTCCTACCTGACCAACAAGCTGTTAAGAGCAGAGAAGAGCTCCAGGCAGCACCTCTGCAGTGCCCAACTCCTCACCACAGTGGCAGCTGTTCCTGCTCAGTGGGTCCCTGCTCCTCCTGCCAGGAGCCATCTCCTATTACCCTTCCCCTTCTGTACTCCCCTTCCCCAGTTCAGGGAGCTCGCAGAACCCGCTACCGGCCCCTCCCTGCCTGACCGAGGGAATGTGGAAGGAGCCTTGCTTCCCCTCCCTCTTAGCTTTACCAACATGGCTTCTGGGAGGCAGCTGGTGCCAGCCTTCGGCAGCCATCTTGGTCAAGGCTTCCAGCCCCGATGCGGGTCATGAGGGGCTTCTGCCTCATTCAGGGGGCTCAGCGCCAAGATGCACAGGCCAGAAAACACTCAGCTTGTAGACTTCATTTATGGTGCACCGATTGGGCCCTAGCACGCCAGGCTAGCCCCTCCCTCATGCAGCCCCAAGCGGCAATCCTCCCAAGCGGGCTGTCACCACCTGCCTTAGGGGCTGCATCTCACACCTCCCATTCCCCAGCCCCCATTTGCCTTTCCGTCAGCTTTCCCTCTGTGTAAGGGGCTGCCCTTAGGTTGGTCCCTGCTTACTCTGTGCCCTGGGTATCAGGTTGGGGGGCACTTACTGTGGAGGAGGCCAGGACTGAGAAGTGAGGGGGTGTAGAGCCCATTGATGGCTCAGTGGGGGAAAACAGGGCCAAGTACAGGGGGCCTGACAATGGCTCGGCGTTCTCCCATCAAGTGCCTCAGCACGTCACCACTTTAAACGGCAGAAGGTGCAGGAAGGAGAGGGAGCGAGCCGCACCGAACACACTGCCCTCCCCAGGCCAGACTGCCCACCCCATGGCCCACTTTTTGGCACCTCAGAGGTGGCACCCCAGGGGAGGAGGGCACAGAAAGACCCAGCAACTTACAGTAGCTCTGTTCCCTCCTCCCATTCTATGAAAAATGGGTTGGCCCCTCTCTGCTCCTCCCATCTCTATCCCTGCAACACTAGGCCTGGGAAGAGGGAGAGTGGTGGAGAATCTGGAATGGCCCCTCCACCATCCTGCGTAGGGGTAAAAGGGCCCTTGCAGCTGTCCCCTCTCACCCTCTGCTCAGACCTGGAATAGGGATGCTGAAGGATTCTGGGGATGCAGGAGTAGCATAGGTACACTGAAGGAAAGGGGGATATGGGGCGAGTGGGGGAAGAATTGATGTGGGGGCTGGGATATGGGGATGTGACCCAGAGGGCAAGGGGCAGTGGGATTAGGCAGTGAGTTTCAGCAGGCCTGACTAGTTTAATGTACCCCAACTCACTCAAGTCATAATCTGTGTTGTGTAAGGTATCACTGGAAAATCAGTAACACGCTGATCATTAATATTCTTGTGTGGTGTTTGTAGGGAAAACACCCAAAGAACTGTACAAATGTGAAGGAAACATGGGACTAAAATGTTGTTTGACCCAGACAAGTCTAGGGAGTGAGCACCCTTCCCAGACAAAGGAAAGGCCAATGCCTCCATCCAGGTGCTATCAGAGACAATTGGCAATCACCGTCCAGTGCCATTCATTGCCATATCGGAGACTGAAGGGACAGATCAATTTGCATTGCAGAAAGCACCAGCAGGGAAGAAACCAGAGTGGAACCTTCTCCATCAGCCTCCATGGCACTTTTCATCCAAGCAGGGGCACTGGACTTTGAGATAGACACATTTCAAATGTTCACTGGCCTATAAAAGAGAGGGGCAAAGAATCCTACTTTACCTTTCGTCTCAGAAGACAAAGGAAGGAAGCACTTTGGACTTTGTGGGAGTGGTCAGCCATGTTGCTGGAAGGAGGAATAAGTCACTTACTTTAAACCCAGACTGTAATTTTGGTAAGTCAAAGCCCTGGTCTGCACTACGAGTTTAGGTATTTAGCAGCATTAGATCGATTTAACCCTGCACCCGTCCACACAACGAAGCCATTTTTGTCGACTTAATGGGCTCTTAAAATCGATTTCTGTACTCCTCCCCGACAAGGGCATTAGCGCTGAAATTGACATTGCCTTATCGAATTTAGGTTAGTGTGGATGCAATTCAACGGTATTGGCCTCCGGGAGCTATCCCAGAGTGCTCCATTATGACCGCTCTGGACAGCATTTTCAACTCAGATGCACTAGCTAGGTACACAGGAATAGCACCGCAAACTTTTGAATTTCATTTCTTGTTTGGCCAGCGTGGCGAGCTCATCAGCAGAGGTCACCATGCAGAGTTTGTCAGCAGAGGTGACCATGGAGTCCCAGAATCGCAAAAGAGCTCCAGCGTGGACCAAACAGGAGGTACTGGATCTGATCACTGTATGGGAAGACGAATCCATGCTATCAGAACTCCGTTCCAAAAGACGAAATGCCAAAATATTTGAAAAAATCTCCAAGGGCATGATGGACAGAGGCTATAACAGGGTCCTGCAGCAGTGCTGCATGAAACTTAAGGAGCTCAGACACGCCTACCAAAAAACCAAAGAGTCAAACAGCCGCTCGGGGTCAGAGCCCCAGACATGCCATTTCTATGATGAGCTGCATGCAATTCTAGGGGGTGCCCCTACAACCACCCCACCCCTGTACATGGACTTCTGCCAGGGAGTCTCACACAACAGAGATGAGGATTTTGGGGATGAGGAGGAGGGGGAAGTTAGCACACAGCAGGCAAGCGGAGAAACTGTTGTCCCCGACAGCCAGGAACTGTTTCTCACCCAACAGACAGTACCCTCCCAACCCAGGATCCCAGACCTTGAAGGCGGAGAAGGCACTTCTGGTGAGTGTACCTTTGTAAATATAATACACATTTTAAAAGCAAGCGTGTTTAATGATTAATTTGCCTGAAGACTTGGGATGCATTTGCGGCCAGTACAGCTACTGGAAAAATCTGTTAACGTGTCTGGGGATGGGGCAAAAATCCTCCAGGGACATCTCAATGAAACTCTCCTGGAGGTACTCGCAAAGCCTTTGCAAAAGGTTTCTGGGGAGGGCAGCCTTATTGCGTCCTCCATGGTAGGACACTTTACAACGACAGGCCAATAGCATGTAGTCTGGAATCACTGCATAAGAAAGCATGGCAGCGTGTGGTCCCGGTGCTTGCTGGCATTCAAGCAACATCCGTTCTTTATCTCTCTGTGTTATCCTCAGAAGAGTGATATCATTCATGGTTGAAATAGGGGAATTTTATTAAGGGGACATTCAGAGGTGGTCGTTCCTGCTGGGTTGTTTGCCTGTGGCTGAAAAGAAATCATCCCCACTGTTCGCCACGTGGTGGGGGGGGCGGGTGAAGCGATCATCCCAGAGAATTGGGTGTGGGGGGGTTTAGTTGGGTTTGTGCTGCACGTTAACCCAAAAACATCAGCCCCTCCTTTTAAATGGCCAATGTGTCTGTCAGGGTTCTTTCCCCACTCTGAACTCTAGGGTACAGATGTGGGGACCTGCATGAAAGACCCCCTAAGCTTATTCTTACCAGCTTATGTTAAAAACTTCCTCAAGGTACAAACTTTGCCTTGTCCTTGAACCATATGCTGCCACCACCAAGAGTTTTAAACAAAGAACAGGGAAAGAGCCCACTTGGAGACGTCTTCCCTCAAAATATCCCCCAAGCTCTACACCCCCTTTCCGGGGGAAGGCTTCATAAGAATCCTCACCAATTTGTACAGGTGAACACAGACCCAAACCCTTGGATCTTAAGAACAATGAAAAATCAATCAGGTTCTTAAAAGAAGAATTTTAATTAAAGAAAAGGTAAAAGAATCACCTCTGTAAAATCAGGATGGTAAATACCTTACAGGGTAATCAGATTCAAAACATAGAGAATCCCTCTAGGCAAAATCTTAAATTACAAAAAGACACAGCTTATTTTACCAGCCATTAAACAAAAAAAAATCTAACTCATGTTCTAGCTAGATTACTTACTAACTTTACAGGAGTTGTAAGGCTGCATTCCTGATCTGTTCCCGGCAAAAGCATCACACAGACGGACAGAACCCTTTGTTCCCCCCTCCAGATTTGAAAGTATCTTGTCCCCTCATTGGTCATTTTGGGTCAGGTGCCAGCGAGGTTATCTTAGCTTCTTAACCCCTTTACAGGTGAAAGGGTTTTGCCTCTGGCCAGGAGGGATTTTATACCACTGTATACAGAAAGGTGGTTACCCTTTCCTTTATATTTATGACAGTGTCTTTTTCAATTTTACTCTCCCTTTTTTTCCCTCCCACAGCTGCAAATGTTTCAATGCTGCCACTAGCATCTCCGTCCCAGAGGCTAGCACAGATAAGAAGGCAAAAAAACTGCACTCGCGATTAAATGTTCTCTGAGCTTATGCAGTCCACCCGAACTGAAAGAGCCCAGCAGAATCCGTGGAGGCAGACAATGGCAGAGTCCAAGAAAGCATAAAATGAATGCGAGAGGACAGGTGGTGGGATCAAGAGGAAAGGTGGTGGCAGCATGATGAGAGGAGGCAGGATGCAATGGAGGAGGATCAAACTGATAGGCTCTGGCGTATGGTTGAGGTGCAGGAAAGGCACCGACAGCCACTGCAGCCCTTGCCCTCCTCCCCAAGTTCCGTAGCCTCCTCACCCAGATGCCCAAGAATGCAGGGGGTGGGGGGGAGCGGGGGGATGGACTCCAGGCACCCAACCGCTCCACCCCAGAGGATTGCCCAAGGAACAGAAGGCTGGCATTCAATACATTTTGAAGTACAGTGTGGCCTTGTTCTCCCCCCCTCCACCCCGGGCTACCTTGGCAGTTATTCCCCTATTTGTGTGACGAATTAATAAAGAATGCATGAATTTGAAACAACAATGAATTTATTGCCCCTGCAAGCAGTGATCGAAGGGGGAGGGGAGGGTGGTTGGCTTACAGGGAAGTAGAATGAACCAAGGGGGCGGGTTTTCATCAAGCAGAAACAAACAGACCTGCCACACCATAGCCTGGTCATCCATGAAACTGGTTTTCAAAGCTTCTCTGATGCGCAGCACGCCCTGCTGTGCTCTTCTAACTGCCCTGGTGTCTGGCTGCAGGTAATCAGTGGCCAGGCGATTTGCCTCAACTTCCCACCCCGCCATAAACGTCTCCCCCTTACTCTCACAGATACTGTGGAGCACACAGCAAGCAGTAATAACAATGGGAATATTGGTTTCACTGAGGTCTAACCAAGTCAGTAAACTGCACAAGCATGCTTTTAAATGTCCAAATGCACACTCTACCACCATTCTGCACTTGCTCAGCCTATAGTTGAACTGCTCCTGACTACTGTCCAGGGTGCCTGTGTATGGCTTCATGAGCCAGGGCATTAAGGGGTAGGCTGGGTCCCCAAGGATAACTATAGGCATTTCAACATCCCCAGTGGTTATTTTCTGGTCTGGAAAGTAAGTTCCTTGCTGCAGCTGTTCATATAGACCAGAGTTCCTGAAGATGCGAGCGTCATGTACCTTTCCCAGCCATCCCACATTGGTGTCGGTGAAACGTCCCTTGTGATCCACCAGTGCTTGCAGCACCATGGAAAAGTACCCCTCGCGGTTTATGTACTGGCTGCCTTGGTGGTCCAGTCCCAAGACAGGGAGATGGGTTCCGTCTATCGCCCCACCACAGTTAGGGAATCCCATTGCAGCAAAGCCATCCACTATGACCTGCACATTTCCCAGAGTTACTACCCTTGATAGCAGCAGCTCAGTGATCGCGTTGGCTACTTGCATCACAGCAACCCCCACAGTAGATTTGCCCACTCCAAATTGATTCCCGAGTGACTGGTAGCTGTCTGGCATTGCAAGCTGCCAGAGGGCTATCGCCACTCACTTGTGAACTGTGAGGCCTGCTCTCATCTTGGTATTCTTGCGCTTCAGGGCAGGGAAAAGCAAGTCACAAAGTTCCATGAAAGTTCCCTTACGCATGTGAAAGTTTTGCAGCCACTGGGAACAATCCCAGACCAGCAACACTATGCAGTCCCACCAGCCTGTGCTTGTTTCACGGGCCCAGAATTGGCATTCCATGGCATGAGTCTGCCCCATTGCCAGCAGGATGGCCAAATTGCCGGGGCCCGTGCTTTGAGAAAAGTCTGTATCCATGTCCACATCACTCTCGTCACTGCGCTGCCGTCGCCTCCTCGCCTGCTTTCGCAGGTTCTGGTTCTGCATATACTGCATGATAATGCGCGAGGTGTTTACACTGCTCATAACTGCCGTAGTGATCTGAGCTGGCTCCATTCTTGCCTTGGTATGGTGTCAGCTGGAGAGCAGAGTTGCAGGGGAAGCGGTGGTTGGATGACCTATTTTGCAGACCTACTGCACCGTCTGCTGCCAGGACACAACAGCTGAGCAGCCTGCATGCTTGCCATGTTATTGCGAGACAAGAGCAGCCGAGCAGAGTTGCAGCAGAAGTAGCCCTGCGAGACCACCAGGAGAGCAGAGTGCCAGCAGAAGTGGTGGATGACGACGGTCATATAGAGGACCTGCGAGCTGGATTCATACTATCAGGAGAGCAGAGTGGCAGTGGAAGCGGTGGATGACACCGGCGGTTAGCAGTCCTACTGCACCATCTGCTGAAAGCAGTATGGTGCCCCCACAGAAAAAAGGCGTGAAACAATTGTCTGCCGTTGCTTTCATGGAAGGAGGGGCGACTGAGGACATGTACCCAAAACCACCCACAACAATGTTTTTGCCCATCAGGCATTGGGAGCTTAGCCCAGAATTCCAATGGGCGGCGGAGACTGCGGGAACTGTGCAACGCTCTGAAAGTTGACGCTAGCCTCGGTACTGTGGACGCACTCCGCCGACTTAATGCACTTAGTGCATTAGTGTGGGGATACACACAATCGACTGCATAAAATCGCTTTCTAAAAAATTGACTTCTATAAATTCAACCTAAGTTCATAGTGTAGACATACCCAAAGTCACTAGAAAGCATTTTTCACTGGTATTTGTTTGCAACCATTTCTGTCTTTCTCCCATCTCTGACTGACAAAAGTTTCACTGACAAAAGCTCTGGTGTGGACAGTGTTATGTCAGTGGGAGAGCATCCGATGTAGCGACCGCTGACGTAGCTACCACTGCTTGTTGGGGGTGGTTTAATTATGCCAGCAGGAGAGCTCTCTCCCATTGGCATAGAGCGGCTACACAGGAGACCTTACAGCAGTGCAGCTGCAGTGGTACAGCTGTGCCACTGTAGGTCCGTAGTATAGACATAGCCTGAGTGTCAGTAATTTTTTTAATCGCCAAAGAACCTGATGATAGAAAATGTGGCTGCTGTGCATGCACTGGAAATACCTTCTTGTGATGTCTTACACACCTTGAGGGAAGCCCTATTTAAATCAACAGAAAGAAGACTTAGAGCTGTTAGAAATTACTCTCTGCAATTAATTATTTCAGTCCAGAAGAGAGTCTTTAGAAACCAAAGAATGAACAAGTTGCATTAAAAAAATGAAATAAAAGGACACTGAAGTCATGACTTTAACTTTCCATAGAAAAGGCACTCCACAGGTGAGACTGATAACATGTAATATCTAGTCCCAGGAGGGGACCAGCGGCAGGTTTTTCTTTGCTGTGTAGATGTACCCAAAGAGAGTTTGACTATGTAAGAACTGAGTATAAACTAAGCAAGGCCCTCAGAATTCAGTCAGCTATTAATTCATGTTCAGGCTAGAGGTCTGTGAAAGAGAGCTACTAGACAATGCAAATCATGTGGGATCACCTCAGCTTTGTTGCTATTATCTGTTGATGAAATCTATACTGTCAGTGCAAAACTATATTGTGGTTTTGCTGCAAAAAAATAGTGAAGACAGCCAGATTTCACCTTGAATCAAAACTGAGACAAATCACACTATGTTTGCTGGCAGAAATGTAGTGAACAAACTTGCAATGGCAAGGAGGTGGGTTGGATGATCTAATAGATTGTCCAATCTCTGCATCTGTGAAAGTGTGGAAATCTCACTCTGAGGAGTCACATACGAGAGTCTTTCTGGATACTCACAAATCTGTCCTGTTTTGCCCAACAAATACCTGCAGTACTGAGTTGTTCCACAGACACCAATCAAACTCAGGTTGCCTCTCTGGTAAAAGAGCTGAGAAGAAGGAAAGACTCCATTTCACTCACGCCATGCTGGTTTATGCTTCAAACTCTAATGTGAACTGTGTGGGTTTGAACTTTTAGGAAGGAGACTGCCCTGGAGAAAGAACGGAGATGTTTATCTGATATGGCACTGAGGACAGTTTTCTGATGCTATAGCTGCTGGTTTAATTTAAGGACATTGTAGTGCAAACTAAGGAACATTTCATGTTCACCTGCTGTACTGGTTTACAGATGTGGACTTCATGCTATGAGAAGGACAAACATCGGAAATGGTTGAAATTTATTTCTAAAGACTGGCCCAGATCTAAACCCTGGATTTAACCATCTCCAGAATTTTGAACTCCGAACCCAAATCTAGTTCCAATTTTTTTTTAATAATGGCCCCTATCTGTCTAATGGACCACTCTAAAATGCTGGATCTGAATGCTCCTAAGCCTGGAATCCCAAGCCACATTTTACAGCTCGAGCCCCTCTCTATTGTTTTAGGTCTCAACAATCCTGAGAACAAGAGTATTGGTAGGCAGGGTATTTAAAGAAAATGGGACTGGATTATATTGCTTAATCAATCATAATAGTATGACCTTCTTGGATAGCCGCCTCTTACAAGAATGCACAATGGCAAGACAATTAACAGTTGATAAATACTTTTTTCTTGACAAACAAGTGTGATTTCTATTTTGTATATAGAGACCCTTTGGCTCTTTTCAGAGTGGAAGGAGGTCCAATAGTTTGAACTCTAATCAGACTCAGGAAAGCTGGGTTCAGTTCCTTGATCTACCACAGATTGTGTGTGTGACTTTAGGCAAGTCACTTAATCTCTCTGAGTGCCTCAGTTCTGCTTCTGTAAAATGGGGAAGATAGAACTTAACTAAAGATACATCAAGGACGGTGAGGTGCTCAGTTATTATGGTAATGGGGGCCATATAAATAATTTAGATTGAGCTCAGAGATGAATGGGGTTTCAATTTCCCATCAGAATATACAGATACTCCTCGCTCCACAATCAGAACTAGAGTTAGTAAAGGCCAGATAAGACTTGTCAGGGGGACTCATGATGCCAAACATCAGAACAGAGGGGACTTATTGCGCTGCATAGCAGTGTTTCTGGAAGTGTCCCAAATGGTATCCTCAAAGAGTGGGTAACAGATATTCTGCTGGTTCAGAACTCCAAGAGCAAGGAGGACGGAGGGGTTGTTATTGTTATTCTTTTTGCTGATCCCATAATCCCATCTGGGAGTTTATCTTCTTTCTTCCAATGGAACTCCTGCTGTGGGAGATGCAGTGAGCAGTAGAGCACTCACTGGTGTAAGAGTGCTCAGTTCTGCAGCATGCCCTGGCTAAAGCTGGGGGAGATTAGCTCAACCTACTTCTTCCTTTCTCTCCTAAAAACAAACAAAATAACTCAGCAATCTTGCAAACATGAGGAGATTTTAATCCCATCCAAAACAACCAAGAAATGAGGGCAGGAAGAAATTATACCAGCAAATACCAGGTCTTAGTACTAATCAAAGAGAATCTTGAGGAAACAGGTGCTGATCATTAGTGATTCAGAGGTTTGCAAGGACAGCTTCCCTCCACTTTTCAATGCTTGGGATTGTTTTGATAGCAGCGCGCTCAGAACCTGGGGGAAAGGCATGCCATGTGTTTTGCTGGAGTGAGCCCTCTGATTGACATAGGAATCGCATTGCTGAAAGTAGCCTTTTAACAAGCTAAATACACCATCTAATCTATGTAATTCTAAGACACTAGAGTAGGCTATGTGATATGCACATTTTTTTAAGCACAGTAGGATTGAAGCTTATGCTCAGCCCAGTGAGTGTGCATGCAATAGCTCATTCAGCTGTCATGGAATATTATTGATTATTAAGTGCAAGATGCAAAAATTAGATCCAGATCTGGACTTTGAACACTCAAAATTCAGGAGGGGAATGGGCAATATGGACCTGGACTTTGTGTTGGCTTATTATAAATATAAGGGACACTTGAAAAATGTGGATCTGGATCAAGGTTGATATTTTAAATACAGCTGAGTCGCATCATACACGCATTTAACTTACGCGAATTCAACTATATGCGCTCGGCAAAGAAAAAAGAAAAATAACAAGATACTTGTAAATAGTGCGGGCAATTCTGCCCACCATTCCACTCAATGAGCGTATGCCCCGGAGTGAGTGTGAGATGGGAGATGTGAATCTGCTGTTCCCTCAGTTGGTCTCAGTTCCCGCGTGCTTCTCATAGTGTGAGCATCTCACCATGCTGAGTGTGATTCTAGTGTTTAAAGATACTGTATGTATTTCTTGTACAACATGGCCCCTAAACGCAAGCCAACTACTTCATCTGGTGCTCAACCGAAGAAACAGCAATCTATTCCCAGGGCCGGCTCTACCGTTTTTGCCACCCCAGTGAAAAAACCTGTTGCCGCCGAATTGCTGCCACAGACAGCAGGAGGGAGAGAAGCTGCCACCAAATTGCCACCGCCCCTTTCTGACTGCCACCCCAACCACCTGCTTGGACCGCTGGTGCCTGGAGCCGGCCCTGTCTGTTCCAAAACTGGAGGAAAAACTGGCTGTGTTGGACTTATTGAGAGATGGTATGTGGGTCTCCGACCTGGGGCGCATAAATATGGCCGCAACGAATCTAGCATCCGTGCCATCAAGATTCGAGAGAGAGAAATTAGTCAAGCCCTGGCATCAAGTGCTCCAATAACTGCTCAGGTGACGAGCTAGGTGCGTGATAAGACTTAGTGAAGACTGAAAAGGCATTAAACTTATGGCTGGAAGACATGAACCGTAAACGTGTGCCTATCAATGGCAACACATTGCGAGAAAAGGCTCTTAGCCTTTATGCGCTGTTCAAATCTCCTGCCGAAGAGGGACAGCCTTCTGATGAGAAGGAATTCAAAGCCAACAAAGGTTGGCTTAACGGTTTTAGGAACCGCTTCAACCTCAAAAACGTGCAGACTACTGGTAAAGCTGCATCTGCCAATGAAGATGCAGCAAAAGCCTACCCCAAACAATTAAAGAAAATCATAGAAGAAAAAGGCTATTTTCCAGAACAAGTTTTTAACGCTGAGGAGACTGGGCTCTTCTGGAAAAAAATGTCGAACCGCACTTACACTTCGAAATCAGAAAGACAAGCCCCTGGCTTCAAAGCAGCTAAAGACCGTGTGTCTGTGTTGTTTTGTGGCAATGCGGCTGGGCATTTCATAAAGCTGGGCTTGCTCTACAGGGCTGCAAATCCCCGTGCCCTAAAAGGCAAGAACAAAAATCTCCTGCCTGTGTTCTGGCAATCAAATAAAAAGGCTTGGGTGATGGCAGTATTATTTCTGGATTGGTTCCACAAGTGTTTCATTCCGGAGGTCAAGCGGACTTGACTTTAAAGTGTTGCTAATTGTAGACAATGCTCCTGGCCACCCTGCGGCACTCTGGTTTGCGCATAATGACATTGAAGTCATCTTTCTCCCCCCCCCACAATACCACCTCCATCCTCTCGACCAAGGTGTGAGTCGCTGTTTCAAGGCCACATACACGAGGCTTACATTCTCACAGATACGTAGCGCTATGGATGCTGATCCCAATCTTAATGTGATGGAGTGTTGGAAGTCCTTTAACTTTGCCAATTGCATCACTTACATTACATTATGCAATCAAGCCTGAAACAGTCAATGCATGTTGGCGAAACCTATGGAAAGAATGTGTGAATGATTTTAAGGGTTTCCCGACCATTGACAAAGAAGTGAAACGCATTGTCCAGGTGGCCAGGCAAGTGGGTGGTGAAGGCTTCGTCGACATCCTTGAGGAAGAAATTGAAGAATTAATTGAGAGCCACAGAGAAACATTGACTAACGAAGAGTTAGAGGAACTGATGAAATCGACTACAGAAGACGAAGACGATGACAACGAACAGGAAGAGCCAGCAAGTTGGAATCTTCATAAATTTGCTGAAGTGTTCCAAGCAGCGAAACACTTGAATGATTTAATTTCTGAATACGAACCCTCTATGGAACAAAGCCTCAAAATCACACCTAGTATTACGGACGATTTGAGACCGTATCAAGAAATGTTTGAGCAGCTCAAGAGACAACAGTGACAGTTGCCGATCACCATGTTTTTCAAGGAAAAACCACCAGCAGCAGATGAGCCTATGCAATCAACTTCTCGAGCTGAACCAGAGCCAACCACTTCGTCTACGACTCACTCTCCGTCACCCAAGCTCTCCGTCACCTCCGTCTCCTGCATCGACATTAAGCCCTGACAACCCCCTGTAATTACCTGTCTGTAATTAAAAATACAGTACTGTAAAATTATCTTTTGCATGTGTACTCTTTATTATATACTGTACACATTATACATGTATACATATTACTGTACAGGGTTGTATACACAAAACCATGTACAGTATACTGTACTTTATGGGTGACTTAAGGGATTTTCAAGGGTAATTTTGACTATACGTGATTTTCGCCTTATGCGCTGACTTTAGAACCTAACCCCCGTGTAAGATGTGACTCCAGTGTACTCGCAAAAGTACAGGGGTGTTTGGATCTGGGGTTCTTGTTCAGGCCTATCTTTAGTTATCGATAGATAGTTATATCTATCCCTTCCCAATCTTGATTTTCCCCTCATAACTAAAAGGGCACTATTAGCTTAGAATAGGTCCCAATTTCAGTAGTTGTCATTTAAAGTATTTTTACAAAAGGTGATGTCTATAGAAATGTTATGATTTTCTAAAATGCCAATTAAAACAGGTTCCTCCCCAATATTAAAATTTCCTCAGTGTTATGAGCCAACGTATAGTGGCCTTCCTCTAGGGAGGTTAAATTGCCAGGCTCTTTGAGATAAGGATCTCAAACTCCTGGGTGTGTAAAACTCACACAACTAAATAACTAATAGTGCCAATAAAGCATTGTGCATGAGAGTCAAAAAGTGTCACTGATGAGCATGTAAGCTGAGTGGAATGCAAAATAAATCTGCATCACTAGTGAAAAATAAGTTCAATTTTTAATATTCTTTCAGTCTTGATAGGTTACATGACTCGTTTAAAAAACTAAAAGCAATGCGCTAAATTTTCAAAAGCGATGAGTGCTCTTGGTTACCTAACTTGACTCTGTCAAAAAGCACCTTATTTTCAAAGAGCAAATGCTCAGCTTTTTCTAAAACTCAAGCCCCTTTCTGTTGCTTAAATGAAGCACCCATAAATAGAGGCATCAAATGTCACTAGTCACTCCCGAAAATGTACATCATAAGGGAGGAAGGAGGGTCTAGTGCAGGGGTCGGCAACCTTTCAGAAGTGGTGTGCCAAGTCTTCATTTATTCACTCTAATTTAAGATTTCGCGTGCCAGTAATACATTGTAATGTTTTTAGAAGGTCTCTTTCTATAAGTCTATAATATATAACTAAACTATTGTTGTATGTAAAGTAAATAAGGTTTTTTAAATGTTTAAGAAGCTTCACTTAAAATTAAATTAAAATGCAGAGCCCCCCCGGACCGGTGGCCAGGTCCTGTGCGGTGCGAGTGCCACTGAAAATCAGCTCGTGTGCCGCTTTTGGCATGTGTGCCATAGGTTGCCTACCCCTGGTCTAGTGCTTAAGGGCATTAGCCCAGCACTTGGAAGGCTCTGATGCAATTCTCTGCTCTGCCATGGATTTCCTGTGTGATGCTGAGCAAGTGCTGTAAAATGGGAGTATCACCTCACAGGGAGAGCTGAGCTAAAATATAGCATAGCACTTTGAGAGCTACAGATAAAAAAGTAGAGAAGGCGTTTTTATAAAATATTTGCAGAGTGCCTATTTTTCATTTCCTCTACAGGGAATTTTAAAAGTGCTTTTAAAAGCCCATTGGAAGATCTTTGGGAGAAGACAGGGTTAACCCCTCCCCCCCGCCATGTGGGAAATAACTGAATGTATAACTTTCTTGGCCTTTTAGGGTATGTCTACACTACAATTTAAAACCCACAGTAAGCCTGTGCCAGCTGACTTGGGCTCACAGGGCTGTTTAATTCCAGTGTAGAATTCTGGGTTCGGGCTGGAGCCCAAGCTCTGGGATCCTCCCACCTCACAGGGTTCTAGAGCCCAGGCTCCAGCCTGAGCCCAAATGTCTACATTGCAATTAAACAGCCCCTAAGCCCGAGTCCAAGTCAGCTGGCATGGGCCAGCCTAGGGTATCTAACTACAGTGTAGACATACCCTCTGTCAATCATCCCCAGGTCAGGAATATTAAGTGTATTTCTGATTCATGTACATTTGGATTCCTTTTTCACTGGGACGTGGCCTCCCCTTTCAACTGACATTATGCACCAATTATGGCTACCCATGTCAAAAGCTAGGCCAGCATTTTTAGTAACAGCTACTTCTCAATTAAAGGCCCATGTTTGCCTTTAAAAACGTCAATCATTCTACAGTCTCAATATCCAAACCCTGCAGGGCTTGTTAATAACAACATTCCCTAGCTGCAGTGAAAATTCATTCTGAATAAACTTTGCAAAAGAGGGCAGCTCAAATACTGGACAATTATTATCTAGGGACTCTTTTTCTTTCCAAAACCATGCCATACTGCTAATGTTCTCTGCTCATTTGTGTTTGCTTTCCCAACAGCAAGAAGCTTAAAAAAACCAACACCCAGCAACTTTAGAACAGTGTACTCCATATTTGTCCTCTCTGAGTTCCAATTCAGATGATGAAGTTGCTGGAGTTGATAAAAGAACAATGAGACTCTTGCCAAATTCAGCTGTCAGTTACACTTGTGTAAATCTGGACTGGAATTACTGATTTTTAGAACAGAGGAGAATTTGACCCTCTATCTTGAAATGGCTGGTCTCAAGCCAGAACAAAGTTCTGTAGCAGATTCCCTAGACTGTACAGCACTCTGGTTGACAGACTGGAAAATCCTCAGCAGCCTAATTGAAATTAAAAAATGATAGGTCTGAATAAGATATGAACATGAATAATAAAAACAGTACAGTAGATCCAGTGTTATTTTTATATTAGATTTATGCTAACCCCACATTTTCAGTTTTCAATATTTTACAGTTTCTGCACTAAACATGTTCATCATAGAAGTTGTTGTCAGGGGGAGTTAGATATTTTAGTAGCTTGTGATAGGGGGGCATTTGTCACTTGGGAAAGTGTGGGAGACAGTTTGGGATTGTGGGATAAGCCTGTTAGCTGATGATAGCTGCTGGGAATGATTAGTGTGGCAGTTAACAGTATTGACATTTAAAATGTCCATCTTTAGGTTTCAACAACCCATTGAAATGATTGGGGCAGTTCACCTCTCTCTCAGAGCTATCATTTCATGTTGTCTGCAGACTCAATAAGAGAACACTGCATTTGTTTACACTTAGTTCATATTTTCAAGGTTATGGTTATGACACTACACGTTAGAAACATCAGAGCTGGAGCATAGTTCTCCAAGAGGTTGATTCTGTAGCAAATTCTGCAGCCATAAAATACACTGGGACTTGTACGTAGTCTGAACTATGCACTACAAACTGCAAAAATCTGACATTTCATATTTTAAAAGGACCATCTGGAAGGTTCTCTTTCCAATTTATAGAATGCACTCCATCTAAACTTGAAATGTTTGTACAACATAAAACTAGATACAAAGCTTACAATATAAGTCATTGATATACAATGTGCCTATGAAAACGCCTCTTCAAACCCTGAGAAATAACATTTGACACACACTCCCATGTAACCCATTTATGCGCTTCTCAACCCATCCCCATCGCATAAGCCTGAAATATTACACAGAACTCGTACTGTTGCCAGAAGGTCAACAGACTTGGGCTTTGTTAGGGATAATGCCTGAAAAATCCCCATTTAAAGCAGAGGCTGTTAGCTCAAACACCTCTGCTGATCTCAATTGCTGGGTTGTCACTCAGGGAGAGTGAGGTGGTCTTTTGGATAACCAGGATGCAAGCCATTTATGATTTTATAGATTAAAACTGACAACTTGAATTACACCTAAAAACAAACTAGAAGCCAGGGGTGGATCATGGATCAGACAGCGTAATGTTTTGCCAGTGAGAAATACTCCCAAGCAAACTGGCTGCTACATATTGTATCACTCCAGCTGAAACTTCTACATGGTCCTCAAGTGTAGCTCCGGGTAGAGCATACTGCAATAACAAACTCAAGGTGATAAAGGTATGGGTCGTTGTGGTAAAGTCCACATCCAAAAGAAAAAGTAATGACTTTCTTGCTTGGACAACCAAGATTAACTTGGGCTCCAGCAAGACCCCCAGAGTTTGAAAACTTGAGAGGCAAATCCTGCGTGTACTCCCTAGTCAAGACAGACAAAATTACCTTTTCCTACTCAGAGGACACATGCATTACCTGGGAATGGACAATAGGGGATGGATCACTAGATGATTCCCTGTTCTGTTCATTCCCTCAGAAGCACCTGGCACCGGCCACTGTTGGAAGACAGGATACTGGGCTAGATGGATCTTTGGTCTGACTCAGTATGGCCATTCTTATGTTCTTACGACCTGTCTTATCCAGGTTGAGTCTCAGCCAGCTAGCTTGCAATGAAGTCTAGACACTGCCTAGGTCACTGAACTGCACCAGTAATGCTTTTAGAGCTGGGTATCATTTGTACACTGAAGACTCCACAGTCAAACAACATCTTCACCATAGGCTTCACTACTCTAGACACCTCTGGGTATGCCTACACTGCAGTAAGACACCCGCAGTTGGCCCATGTTAGCTGACTCGAGCCTGCGGGGCTCAGGCTGTGGGGCTATAAAATTGCAGTATAGATGTTCTGCAATTGAGTAGCCCATCACCCGGAACCCAGTGCCCCCAGCCAGTTGTGTGTATTTTACTGCAATGTAGACATGCCCTCTGTGTACGCATGCATGACTTTAACTGTTTATATGCTGGAAAGAGGAATACAAAGCCCCAGCTTCACTTTTGTCTCAATCAGTGCCTGGATGGGATTGTTTTTCTAAAAGATTGTTGGCCTTTACTGAGCAACTACAGTGGCTGTGGAAGTTCCGAGCCTCTGCCAAAAGAGGTTTAACAGCACTACAGATCCCTACAAAATTGTTGCACCAGCAGCTTTAAGCAATGGGAAGAATCTTTTGTGACCTTGGTTAAATCTAGAGCAAACTGAACCTTATGAGGTTTGCTGAAGCACCTGTGTAGATGAGCACACTGTGTTCTGCAGCACCCCCTTCTGGCCCTCACTTGGTTCTGCAGTGCCCACCTCATTTTCTGAGGGGTATCTAATTCTCTTTCACAGCCCCTCTTCTCCGAGGTCTGGCTTCAGTTTCTCCAGATAACACACAGCATCTCAGCCCTCCCTGGCCGCTCCTTACTCTTTTCCCTTCAGAGTCCTCTGGGTTCCCCAGGCCCCTTTTCCTGGGCTTATCTGGATTCTCAGACTGTGTCTCAGGAAGGCTTCCCCCAACTGCTTCCCTCCAGCATTCTATCAGGAGCTCAGCCCCAGCTCAAACTGCTCCCCATCTCTGTACAGGAAGCACTTAACCTCCCTCCTTTCTGGTCCACTCTTCCCAGCATCATATCACCCAGGTAACTTCCCTTTCAATCCATCAGCAGCTGCCAATTGGTCACAAGTGCCTTCCCTTTCAGTCAATAGGGCAGCAGGCAATCAAGTCACAGGTGCCTTCCCTTGCACCCTGTGACAATCTGCAAGTTCAGGTCCTTATTTCAGCATCTTTGGTCTTCAGAAGTGGGCTGGAAATCTCAAGAAAACAGATTCTCTTGTGTGATACTCTGTATTTAATTATAAGCCAAGTTGGAAATCTTGCAAATACAGCTGCTTTTACGTTTCAATGCTTCCATTTCCAGTCCCAGATGGAAAGAACTGCAAAAATTGAGAGGGAAAAAAATGTTAAGCAACCTTTCTCAGACTTTAAATGTGACTTGATCTCGATTGATGTGCTGGGATGGATTAAGCAGCCACAAGGACTAGATCAACCATCATACTGATGAGTCACAACACACCACCACAATATTGTGACACAATGCAACATTACAACGTTCCTACAAAAATGGTGTGGGAAAGGGCCCTTTTGGAATGTGGGTCTGGACTAAATTAATTTCTGGGAATGGGTGAAGATTTGCATCTGCCCTCATTTGGTCAAAAGCAGTTAGCTCATTGCAAAATTAGGGCCTGATGAGAAATTGCTCCATGAATAATCCAGCTGAAGTCAATAAGATGACATGGAAAGTCAGGCATTATTCAGCATAGGTATGGATGGCAGAATGGAGCCCTTAGATATGTGATTTATAGCTCATTTGTAAAAGTCACGGCAGGAACATCACTTACATTAGCCATTAGTCATGTCATTACCATTTGAGTCAACCTGGAATCTTTTTCCTCTGATGAGCCACCTCGGAACTCCATAGTTAGACACCCCCCCAACCCCCCGTAACACCAAACAAATCATTCTGGCCAAGTAGCCAGAGACAAAATTTGAGCTCAGGGCACTGATTAAAGAACCATAGGCCCAATGTATCCAAGAGAAAACATGTTCTGTTTCCACACATAAAGACTAAGCCATGTACTCACAGTTTAAAATGCCTTATTTTAGATAAAGGAAAAACCAGGAATGAATAAAAGTGAAGCGTCCATGAGACAGCAGTGTGTATCTGTCCTCTGGAACAGCCTGCAGCAATTCTAACAAGATGGCTGCTTCTCTCTGCACACAAGTTTATCTGGCCTGATAAGGCAGGTTTCTTAAGCTCTGTATAATCACATAAGTAAGAGTTACAGTATCCCTATCGTGGCAAAAAGAACTAAAATGTGTGTCTGCAGCCTAACTATCATCTACTTGTCCTACAGGAGCTAAATCCACATGCCAGGAGTTAACACAGTTTGGGGACATGGTTATAGCTCAGCTTATACCACCAGACCAACCTGTGCTTTAAGTATGCCCGGTGATAACTGTGTTGTAACCAGGTTCCCCTGTAGGGTTGTACATCTGTTTCTTCAGTCTCAGATTCTCGGTCACACTGTGCTGATGCAGGGTGTGTCACTATGATGGCTGCTGTTGCCAGTACTTATGGAAAGTGCCTGGGTTCTTACTAACATGATTGATGATAGATCACCTTTTCAAGGAAACTTTACCATCACTGGATCCAAAAAGTTATTTATCACTGATTACTTTCTTATAAGCCAAATGCTGTCTCACATTTGGAAGTGGGCTTTGTTCAGGGACTCAATTGTTGGTGAGTGTAAAGCAGTGGTCCCCAAACTTGCCACATCTTCCCCCCCCCCCCCCGCACCTTACTCCTGTCCACACACACATACCCCCCAGAGCTGCAGTCAGGAACCAGGCTGGGAGCGGGGCCGCAGCTCTGGGGAGAGAGGGGTGGGGGGTGGACAGAACTAAGGGAGCTGAGCCTGGGACCGGGAGCCAGGGGCTGAGGCTGGAGGCAGGTCTGGGACTAGAGCTGCAGCCAGGGTATGGCTGGGGCCAGAAGCCAGGGTTGAAGCTAGGGGCTGGGGCGGAGCTGAGGCCAGAGCAAAACTGTGGGCGGAGCGGGACTGGGTGGTGCTCCCTCCCTACGCCTGTGCGGGCTGGCCTGGACCATGCTATGCCCCCTGAATGTTCCTCCGTGCCCCTCGGGGGGGGTGTCCCATAGTTTGGGAACCACAGGTGTAAAGAAGTATCCTCTCAATCCAGTGACGTGAGGTATGTCTACACAGCAAAAGTCCCAGAGCCTGGATCAACTGACTAGGTGCTAAGAGCAGCAGTGTGTATGTTCGGTCTCAGGCTGGAACCCTGCAATGTATCGTGACTCAGATGTGAACAGTTTGACTTAGTTGGTCATCTGTCTAAGGTGCTTATATGGCCCCCTTCCCACAGTATCTGAATGTCTCACAATCTTTAATGGGTTTGTCCTCACAACACTCCTGTGAGATAGGGCAGTGCTATTATCCCCAGTTTGCAGACAGGGAACTGAGGCACAGAGATGCTAAGTGACCTGCCCAAGGTCAAGGAAGGAAGTCTGTGTTGGAGCAGGGACCTGAATCCAGATCTCCCAAGTCCTAGGCTGGTGCTCTAACCAGTGGACCATCCTTCCTCTACTGGAGTACTCACCGAGGGGCAGGGAGCTTGTCTTCCACCATGTCAGCAGAATGCCACACACACGGTCAGTGCTTAATAAATAATACAACATCATAATAAATGCAACACAGGTCACTTTTTGTTCTCAGAATTAATCAGATTTCCTCAGGATTATAGTTCATAAAGAAATGCTACTGTAATCTGTTACATTAATAGCTTTGTTTACCAGTGGAAACCCTGTCACAGACCTCAACTATTGACACTGATTGAAAGGTCGTCAGTTTTGTTTTTCAGGGTTTACAAACCTTATCCTGAGCCTTCAAAGGGCCTCATCACACGCCTGTTAAAGTCAATGAAAGTTTTGCCATGGACTTCAACAAGAACAGGATGAGGTCCAAAACATCTTTCCTCTCTGACTGGTTACAGACATGACAACAATGAAATCTACCATCTCCAGGAAGAGCCACAGGATTCCAAGTTACGGGTCACAGTGTTGAAGGGGCTGATTTCCAGGAACTCAGGAACTGAGACAGCTTGTTGCTCTGTCCATTGAGCACATCAGAGAATAATCTCTTTTGCTAGTTCATCCCTGTATTAGTTTCATGATTCGTCTCCCAGACTCTTGAGCTGCTTCAGCCCGTGATTCATTAGTTCTCTGAGCCCTATTGCACCTGCCACACAAATGTTATTAGGTCACTGGCGATTAAATAATTCAGTTATGCTGGGGTGATAGCATTTTGACAAACTGGGTTATACAAGGAGGTCAAGCTGTCATCACTGGACTCTATAAAGGAAGATGGTATTGGCCATGCAAAAATTGTTGGGGTCAGTGTTTTTAGGGGCAAGAGAAAGAGCTGAAATAATTGGATGGCTTCTTCCGAAATACATGCTGTGTGATTTAGATCTATGAAAAAGGAGGCTGCCTCCATACAATGTAATTTAGCAGAAGAAAACTAGAGTTACCCCAAAAAACTGGTTTGAGAACTAAGGTCCCAGGTCAGCAAGGTAGTGAAGTAAGTGTATCACTTTAAGACTTTGACATCAGTGGGATTAATCATCTATTTAAAATGATACACATGCTTCAGTACCTTGCAGAAATGATGCTTAATTGTCCAATATATCCAGCTTACAATATGTGTACAAAAATAGTAAGGAATATGGAAGTGGTGTTCACAGTCTGGTTTCTAGCTGGACAATATTAACACCACTACAGTGACTGGCACTGAATGCTCAACCTTGTTGACAATTTTAGTAGAAAAGCCAGGGATCAGTATAGAAATTCAGCTACTGAACTTCTTTCAGTCTTACGAGAGGGTACTTTGATGTCACAGTTAAGGCACCATGGTAGGTCAGTGGAAGGAAGTTTACTGAAGAAACATTTCCTCTGTATATAACTATAGAAGTTCCATTTCCGATCATATCCTGCTGATACATTTCCCAGGCTCCAAACTTTATAAGGAAAGCAAACAGAGAACAGGCTTGAATGAAATCTTGGTGATTTTGATATGGAAATTATTTTAATTGTGGCAAAGCAGAAAGTATTGCACAGATTAACTAAATGCAGGCTGTTATTTTATAAATACTGAAGGCATTTCTTTTTCATAATGTTGTTATGTACCCTATATAATGCTCTAAGATTGTTGTATTATTAAATGTAAGTCATGACTCAATTTCAGTGTTGCCAGTTCATGGTCACAAGATATTTGATGTGTTTCTTAAAGCCCCTGATGCAGGAATCAAGTGATTATATCAGAATCCTAGATTTCTTAATAAAAGGTTTGTAGCCATCATTGTTATGGAGAAAAGCTTGAAACGTCGTGACTCAAGCGCTCAGAAACCAGAGGGCAAATAAAGTCCACAGGAATTTTTTTGAGATAATCAAGATTTTGGGGGCCTGACTCATGAATTTTGAATAGTTGGGGTAGGCAATACCCCAATTTAAGCAACACAGTCAAATTGAAAAATCAAACATTTTTAAATAAAGTTCTCTTACCTTACCACCACATGGGATTCTCAAAAAAATGGAAACAATTTTAAAGTTTCATTTAGTTTTCACCATTTGTGCTGTGTTTACTTCACTCATCTGGGACAATGAAAATAGGCTGGTTAATTTCACTTTTGTTTCTAGTGTGACCCAGGGGAGTACTGGTATAAGACTAATTTTTGTTTCCTGGATTCAATCACCTGACATAGGCCAAGGTTACAGAAAGTTACTCCCATTGCAGGGGTCAGCATCCACCATGGTCTATGGCTATGCCTCCACCTTCCTTTTTGTTTAATAAAAAATATAAAACAACTTTATATGAACAAAAAATAACCACAAACATCAGAGACATCTACGATGGAGATTGGGATAGATGACCTGAATCCTCTGGACATAGAAGATGATTATTCTGCCTCTGATTGAGCAGTCAACAAATAATACATTTTGTAAATTCTTTGAGGTTTTTCTAAAGTTAGGACCTAAACTATATATTTAATCTGATGTTTGGAGCTCACTATAGAGGTATCTGAGCTCATAATTGAGGGTGACTGTCATAAATATAAAGGGAAGGGTAACCACCTTTCTGTGCTATAAAATCCCTCCTGGCCAGAGGCAAAACCCCTTTCACCTGTAAAGGGTTAAGAAGCTAAGATAACCTTGCTGGCACCTGACCCAAAATGACCAATGAGGGGACAAGATACTTTCAAATCTGGAGGGGGAAGGGGGGACAAAGGGTTTGTCTGTCTGTGTGATGCTTTTGCCTGGAACAGATCAGGAATGCAACCTTACAACTCCTGTTAAGTTAGTAAGTAATCTAGCTAGAAATGCGTTCGATTTCCTTTTGTTTAATGGCTGGTAAAATAAGCTGTGCTGGATGGAATGTATATTCCTGTTTTTGTGTCATTTTGTAACTTAAGGTTTCTCCTAGAGGGATTCTCTATGTTTTGAATCTGATTACCCTGTAAGGTATTTACCATCCTGATTTTACAGAGGTGATTCTTTTACCTTTTCTTTAATTAAAATTCTTCTTTAAAGAACCTGATTGATTTTTCATTGTTCTTAAGATCCAAGGGTTTGGGTCTGTGTTCACCTGTACAAATTGGTGAGGATTCTTATGAAGGCTTCCCCAGGAAAGGGGGTGTAGGGCTTGGGGGGATATTTTGGGGGAAGATGTCTCCAAGTGGGCTCTTTCCCTGTTCTTTGTTTAAAACACTTGGTCGTGGCAGCATACGGTTCAAGGACAAGGCAAAGTTTGTACCTTGGGGAAGTTTTTAACCTAAGCTGGTAAGAATAAGCTTAGGGGGTCTTTCATGCAGGTCCCCACATCTGTACCCTAGAGTTCAGAGCGTGGAAGGAACCTTGACATGGTGGCAGAGCGGTGGGATCATTTTGAACCAGAAGCACAGCAGGATTTTAAAGGGTTTTGTAAAAGGTGATTGCAGCTGTAGATTCTGTCTCTCTGCCTAGGGGACAGAGCAGCAGGTATAACAAAAGGATTTTTCTGTAGGCTGAGAACAGCTATCAGAGAAAAAGGTATCAGGTTACAGCACAGCAAAATTTTACAAGCCCGGTTTGTTTCTTTTTGTTTGTTTGTTTTTCTTTCTAACTCTTGGGTTTAAAGTTAGTTAAGAACAGAGAGGTTAGGATGACAGACAGCACTGTTCAACAGAAGCTGGAATTAGCCAGATTTGAGGCTGAGGAAAAACAAAAGGAACATGAAAGACCGGTAGAACTCAGACAGATGGAGACAGATGCACAAGCAGCCAAAGAAAAAGAAATGGAGGCTGCCCACAGGAGTGAAATGGAGGCAAGAGAAAAAGAAATGGAGGCAAAGGAAAAAGAGAGGAAGCATGCACTGGAGATGGAGAAGGCAGAGTCTCAGCAGAATATACCGAATAACCCTAACAATCCTTCCCCAACAATCCACAAATGGGAGCTACTATGTCCACAGTATGATGAATCCAGTGATATTGCTGAATATTTTCTCACCTTTGAGAGACTGTGCACACTCCATCAAATTCCTGAAGCTCACAAGATGGTCGCAAAATTGACTGGAAGAGCTCTGGACATATTCAATAAGATGCCTATTGAGGAGGCTTCTGACTATAATAAATTCAAGGATTTGGTTTTAAAACAATTTCAAGTTACACCTGAAACTTACAGAGTAAAATTTAGAGCCCTTAAGAGAGTACCTGGGCTAAGTAATGTGGCTTATGTAAACCAGATGACAGATGTGTTTGATAAATGGGGGGAGGGATAGCTCAGTGGTTTGAGCATTGGCCTGCTAAACCCAGGATTGTGAGTTCAATCCTTGTGGGGGCCATTTGGGATCTGGGTCACAAATTGGGGGTTGGTCCTGCTTTGAGCAGGGGTTGGACTAGATGACCTCCTGAGGTCCCTTCCAACCCTGGTATTCTATGATTCTATGATTCTAAATGGCTCAACGGATGGGCTGTAACTAACTTTGGAGGAATGTGGGATTTGATGATACAGGAGCAATTCCTGAATATGTCCAAGGAGGATATAAAACAGTGTTTATGGGATAAGAAAATAGACTCAGCAGAAAGTCTTGCTTCTTATGCTGATCAATACGAGCAGTCCCAGACTGCCAGAGAGGCGGGGCAAGCCGGAACAAAATGGCTGAAGGGAGGAGAGAGGAACAACCCTGGTCACAGTTGGAGCGGATACCAGAAGGGACAACCTTCAGACCACACCCCACTACCGGGGACAGCCCAAGGCCCCAACAACCCCCCAAGGAACACTCCAGACACCTTATCGTCCTGCCACACCATTCTCCAGCAATCCACCTCACCCCAGTGACTGGTCAGCTGGACGATGTTTTAAATGTAACAAGCTGGGGCATGTAAAGGCCAACTGCCCCAAGAACCCCAACAGATTACAATTCATTGCACCGGAATCACACCAGGGGTCCTCAGGCCAAGATACCTCCCAGATACCCTCAGAGCAGAGGGAAACTGTGAGTGTGGGCGCGAAGAAGGTCATCGCGTGGAGGGACACCGGAGCACAAGTGTCGGCTATCCATGCTTCCTTAGTGGACCCCAATTTAATCGACCCAGAGGTCCAAGTGACGATTCAACCCTTCAAGTCAAACTCTTTTGACTTGCCTACAGCCAAGTTGCCAGTCCAGTACAAGGACTGGTCAGGAACGTGGACTTTTGTAGTCTATGATGATTATCCCATCCCCATGCTGTTGGGGGAAGACTTGGCCAATCATGTGAAGCTAGCCAAGAGCGTGGGAATGGTCACCCTCAGCCAGGCTAAGCAAGCTGTCGCACCTAGTTCTATTCCACAAACTTCTATCAGGACCCGGTCAGAGGTGATGGAACCGGATCCCCATACCAACGTCTGCAACAGCAGTAGTGGATCCAGTCCCAGAGACCCTGACAGAGCCAGTCTCAGAACTGGAACCGGCGGAACAACCAGCACCAGAACCATTGCCAGCACTGAATCCAGTACTTGCAACCCCAACACCAAAGGGCCCCACCGAACCTGCACCGGCAGCAGCAGATAACCCTACACAAGAGGCTTTGGGGGCCATGATACGTAAATTCATTTATGAGCACTCCAATGATTGGGACCTAGTGTTGCAGCAGTTGCTCTTTGCCTACAGAGCTGTACCCCATCCCAGTTTAGGGTTTTCACCATTTGAACTTGTATATGGCCGTGAGGTTAAGGGGCCATTACAGTTAGTGAAGCAGCAATGGGAGGAGTTTATACCTTCTCCAGGAACTAACATTCTGGACTTTGTAACCAACCTACAAAACACCCTCCAAACCTCTTTAGCCCTTGCTAAAGAAAACCTAAAGGATGCTCAAAAAGAGCAAAAAGCCTGGTATGATAAACATGCCACAGAGCGGTCCTTCAAAGTAGGGGACCAGGTCATGGTCTTAAAGACGCTCCAGGCCCATAAAATGGAAGTGTCGTGGGAAGGGCCATTCACGGTCCAAGAGTGCCTGGGAGCTGTTAATTATCTCATAGCATTCCTCACCTCCAACCAAAAGCCTAAGGTGTACCATATTAATTCTCTAAAGCCCTTTTATTCCAGAGAATTAAAGGTTTGTCAGTTTACAGCCCTGGGAGGAGATGACGCTGAGTGGCCTGAAGGTGTCTACTATGAAGGGAACAGTGATGGTGGCATGGAAGAGGTGAACCTCTCCATGACCCTTGGGCATATGCAGCGACAGCAGATCAAGGAGCTGTGCACTAGCTACGCGCCAACATTCTCAGCCACCCCAGGACTGACTGAACGGGCATACCACTCCATTGACACAGGTAATGCTCACCCAATTAAAGCCCAACCTTACCAGGTGTCTCCTCAAGCTAAAACTGCTTGAACAGGAGATCCAGGATATGCTACAGATGGGTGTAATCTGCCCCTCCGGCAGTGCCTGGGCATCTCCAGTGGTTCTAGTTCCCAAACCAGATGGGGAGATACGTTTTTGCATGGACTACCATAAGCTAAATGCTGTAACTTGCCCAGACAACTATCCAATGCCATGCACAGATGAACTATTGGAGAAACTGGGATGGGCCTAGTTCATCTCTACCTTGGACTTAACCAAGGGGTACTGGCAGGTACCGCTAGATGAATCCGCCAAGGAAAGGTCAGCCTTCATCACACATGTTGGGCTGTATGAATTTAATGTGCTCCCTTTCGGGCTGCAAAATGCACCCGCCACCTTCCAAAAACTTGTAGATGGTCTCCTAGTGGGATTGGGAGAATATGCAGTCGCCTACCTTGACGATGTGGCCATATTTTCGGATTCCTGTGCAGAACACCTGGAACATCTACAAAAAATCTTCGAGCGCATGCTCAAATAAATTTGTTAGTCTTGACAGTGACCCTTTCAATGTTTTGTTAAATTCACAGAATATCAATCAAATATTTTAAAAGAGGATATAGAATTGTATTGTTTGCTTATTAATTTGACTAGCAATATTTCAGATATCTTGCTCCCATCCCTCCTCCTCCAGACTAGATTGGACTGTTATTGGGATATTTTACAAAGTATTATTACTTACAAAAATATTTTTAATTCCAGGAATGTTTAAATCTCTAGTTCAGCTTTACCATTAACATAAACTACAGAATAATTCCTGATGTTGCAATTTGCATTCTCAAAAGATACACACAGTCTTATTGTTTTCTGAGGTAGAAGAAATCGAAGAGCACAGGGTCAGAAGAAAGTCTTTATTCATGTGAGCGGACAAATACAGTTTTTAGCAATATTTTTGCAATGAATAACATAAGGCCACTCAATCAGCAGGGGACAGGGATAACCTCTTCTAGGGAAGCAAAAATGTTACAATGCAATTCTTCTCTGAAAAGTGACTATATAAAAATGGCACCTTTGTACTCAGCAGGGCCGCTCCATCTGTCTCTCTGCTGATGTTGGTGACAAAAAAGCTTTAACTATTTTGTAAATTGTAACTGTTGTTAGCCAGCATAGCTATGGGGAGTGAGCTGGATTCTATTCCCTCTTGTACATTAACAGAATGATTTACTGAGGTCCAATCAATTACACTTGTGCAAACCCTTTAGCCGATGGTATTGAACAAGTATTACTGCAGGCAAAATTTGGCTTGTATCCCCATAATCTATTGGCAATAATGCACAATGAAAAAAGGATACAGCTTGACTTTCGGGATCCCAGCTTGCATTTCAGGGCTGGAAGTTAGAAAGAAACATTTTTTTTACTTGTAGATAAAGAAATTAGAAATTGTTGGGATTCAATAAACACAAAACACAGGCTCACTTTTCAAAGTAGATCCATGCTTTAAGAATGAATCCACCAACCTGTGTTCAGTTTTGGTCACCCTATTCCAAAAAACCTGATCAAACAGAAATAGTAGAGGTTAGAGGAAAGGAAAGGCTGCCCTATGAGGAGAGATTGAAAAGACTGGGAATCTTTTGTGTAGAGCAGAGATGAATAAGAGGGGACATGACAAAGCTATCCCAAATCAGGAATAATGCAGGGAAGCTAAAGCGGGAGCTCCTGTAACCCAGTGGTGAGTGTGTATCAGAGCCCCATCCATGCCAATCTGCAAAGGCTATGAGTTGTTACAGCCACACACTGAGGAGCATCGGCTTTTTAGTTCAAGCTGTAGCAGCTTGCGCTTTTTACTTCTGTAATGGGTGTTCACTCACCACAAGAGCACCTCCTCCTGACCAAGTATGGCATAGCAGCTTTCTTCCCATATGGTGCCCCTTGTCGATGCTCACCCCATCGCTGCAGTGCTCTCTCTCTTTGCAACTCAGCCCTCCGGTGAGGTCACGATATAGGCCCCTCACTTTTGGTGGAGCAAAGTCTCGCTGGACCAGCTGGCTGGTTGGCATGTCCAGTAATCTTGTGCCACTTCCCAGTGGCTGGTAGGGAAACCCAGGCCCTCCCTCTGCACTGGGTTCCAGCCCAGTGACCCTATAACCAGCAGCCAAGCCACACAGTTCCCTTCCTTGCTGCAGTTTCCCTGGACTTCTGTCTACCCTACCTTCTCAGGCTGTCTTTCTCCACAACTCCTCTGGGGTTGACCCTTCTTCCAGGACTAGGATCCCAGGATTTATCTTCCCCTCTGGGTTTCCTCCTCTCCTCTCTCCCTCTGCTTCCAAAGAGTGACTGTAGACTCTCCCTCTGCAGCCCCTTGCTATTCCAAACTTCCTCCCTTTATAAAGCTCGGCTTCATCTGCAATTAGTGTTTGTGAAGGACAGGGTTTGTAAAGGAAGGTTAATTGGTCTGTTCTGGGCCACCTTAACCCCTTCAGGGCTGGTGTGGGGTGAACAACCCATCACAAGATCCTCGGTTCAATTCCCAGTGAGTTGGCCAAGATGGCAGCCATCACCCTACTATTTACCATTTCTTATGCTACAAAATGAAGGCATTCAATGAAATTGAAAAGCAACCAATTTTAAAATAGTTAAAAATTATTGTTTTACAAACCATGTGTAATTAACCCATGGAATTCATTGCCACAGGATCTCATTTAATCCAAGTGTTTAGTAGGATTCAGGTAGCGTTATAGATGTATATAGTTAAAGAGAATATTCAGTTACAAAATAAAATTTAAAAATTATGGATATTGACCTGTCCTTTCAAGTATAAACCAACCACTAATTTGTGGGGAATGGGAAGAAACTTTCCTTTGGGCAGGTTATTCCATTATTGTCAAAAGTGGAGTATTTACATCTTCCTCTGAAGCCTCTGGCACTGGCCAGTGTCAGAGACAACATACTGGACAAGATGGACCAATCTGGTGTGGCAATTCCCCCGTGCCTACTTATAACGGGGTTTCTATTTGCTTGCTTGTTTCCAAATTCTGCCTATAGCATATTTAATGTGTTTATAATTATGCATTAACAGAGCCTATCCTCAATGGCTCAAGGTGCTTTCACAAATACTTGACATAGACAAACACCAAGGATAAAAGCCCAGAAAATACACAGATGAGCAGCCTATACAAACCCAACCCAGTTAAAACTGATACATGGCCAAAATACCCACCTTCATATCTAACCACCTCACAGTTGCTCCGCAAAAATTGCTTACAACTGGTCCTGAAAGAAAAGCTTAAAACCAGACAAGCAGTTAATGGGAAAGAGCTGTGGGAGCCTGATTTATGAATGACCCATTATATAAGGAAGAGTGAAAAGTAATCATCTGCATCCTTTATATAACCTTCACCATCCATGTAGAAACCTGCAATTCACATTCCTAAGGGTGGCACATTATTGTTTTTTACATTATAGTAATGCCCTAGAGGTCCTAATGAGGTTCAAGGGCCTGTTGTATTGGATGCCATACAGAGATTAAAAAGAGAGTCCCTGCCAATTACAGTCTAAGGCCTTGATGCTGCAGTGCTGTACATGACTTCAGTGAGGCTCCACACTGGCTCAGCAATTTGCCTACACACTACCAACTGCAGGGTCATTAAATTAAGGCGAGACGCAACATGGATTTAACAAACAATAGAAAGGAGTAAGGAAGTCTGGATGAGTAAAATCCGAGTAAGAACATTCATTAACATAGGCCAGCTGTGTGCACAGATGTATCCTTCAGAGTAGCATAGTCATTAGAGAAGCTCTGGCACACTTCTTCGAATGTTATCTGAGGCCTGGTCTACAGTACGCGGTTATTTCGAAATTAGCCAAGTTACCTCTAAATAAAACTGGTTCTATCCACACGACCAAACCAGTTATTTTTATTTAAAGGCCTCTTTACTCCGATTTCTGTACTCCACCTCAGCAAGTGGAGTAGCACGAAAATCAAGATCACAGTTCCGGGTTACAGGTACTGTGGGCGCAATTTGACGATTTTGGCCTCCGGGAGCTATCCCAGAATGCTCCCTTGTGACCGCTCTGGACAACACTCTGAACTCCAATGCACTAGCCAGGTAGGCAGTAAAAGCCCCAGGAACTTTTGAATTTCCTGTTTGGTCACCAGCAGCACAGGTGACCATCAGCACAGTCCACCATCACAGGCGACCATGCAGAGTCCACCATCTCAAGAGACCACGCAGCCCGGATTTGCAGGCAAGCTCCAGCATGGTCCGAATGGGAGGTACTGGATCTCATTGCATGTTGGGGAGACAAATCTGTTATGGCAGAACAGGAATGCAAATACGTATGCCAAAGTCTCCAGGGCCATGACGGAAAGAGGCTACTCTAGGGACACAGAACAGTGTCGTACAAAAATCAAGGAGCTCAGGCAAGCGTACCAAAAAGCCAGGGAGGCGAATGGGCACTTTAGGTCACAGCCCCATACATGCCGCTTCTACTGTGAGCTGCATGCAATTATGGGGGGTGACAACAGCACTACCCCACCACTGTCCATGGACACCTGCAAGGGGGGAGTAGCACGGAGCGAGGAGGGTGAGTTTTTGGAGGACGAAGAGGAGGAGGAGGAGGAGGAGGACAGTGCACAGGCGGCAAGTGGGGAATCTGTTTTCCCCCCGAGCCAGGAACTATTCTTAACACTGGAGCCAATAGCCTCCCCCTACTCCCAAAGCATGCTCCCGGACCATGACCCTGGAGAAGGCACTTCTGGTCAGTGAGAGTTTGATCGGAGCCACACGGTGGGGGGTCGGGGGAAACCCAGACATGCTGGGCTGTTCGCGTTTAGTTTAAACAGCTCATCCCTTCTCAGAGCCTCATTGGAGCCATGCTGGGCTGTTCGCATTTAGTTTAAAGGGCTCATCCCTGCTCAGAGCCTCATCGGAGCCCCGCAGTGTGTGTGTGTGGGTGGGTGGGAGGGAGGGTGTTGTGTGATCATCCCAGAGAGCCCGCAGGTGCCTGCAAGCTGAATTCTGTTGCCTGGCCGCATGTGATGTCTTACTCACACCAAAGTGGCAGGCACTTCAGTATAAGAGGCAAAATCAGACTTTGTACAGAAAGAACATGTGCTGTGTACTATGAATTGCCTGTTTCACTGAGAAAGACTGTCCCCTTTGTTCTCTAAAATGTTTCTTTTAAAATACTACCCTCCTTTTTTCTCCTCCCGCAGCAGGTGCAAATGTTTCAACATGGCCCCTATCTACTCTGTCCCAGAGGCTGGTCCAGATTAGAAGGCGGAAAAAACAAACTCAGGATGGCATGTTTGCCGAGCTCATGCAGTCCTCCCGCACTGATAGGGCCCAGCTGAATGCGTGGAGGCAAACAATTGCGGAGTCGCGTAAAGCGTTACATGAATACGAAGAGATGGGGAGCAAACTGACATGCTCCTCTGTATGGTGGATCTAATGCGGGAAAGGCAGCAAGACCACAGACTGCCGCTGCAGCCCCAGAATAACCACCCTCCCTCCTCCCCAAGTTCCATAGCCTCCTCACCCAGATGCCCAAGAACACGGGGGGGGGGGAGGCTATGGGGGCCAACACAGTCAACCCCAGAGGATTGCACAAGCAGCAGAAAGCTGGCATATCCTAAATTTTGATTGGGTTTCTGGACTTATCCTTCCCTCCTCCTCCTCCACCCCCCAACCCAAACCCCCGTCCCCCGTCTAGCTTCTGATTTCTCTCAATGTTTTGTGCAACAAATAATAAAGACTGTTTTTTAAACAATTGTGACTTTATTTCCTTTAATATATATATAGGGGGCGGGTAACTTTAAGAGAAACAAACACAACTCTCACACCATACTCTGGCCAGTCATGAGACTGGCTTTCAAAGCTTCTCTGATGTGCAGCGCACCCTGCTGCCCTCTTCTAATCGCCCTGTTGTCTGGCTGTGCGAAACTGGCTGCCAGGTGAGTTGCCTCAACCTCCACCCCGCCATAAACGTCTCCCCCTTACTCTCACAGATATTGTGGATCACACAACAAGAAGCAATTACAATTGGAATATTGGTTGTGCTGAGATCTAACCGAGTCAGTAAACTGCGCCAGCGCACTTTCAAATATCCAAACGCACATTCTATCACCATTCTGCACTTGCTAAGCCTATAGTTGAACTGCTCCTTACTACTGTCCAGGGTGCCTGTGTACGGCTTCATGAGCCAGGGCATTAAGGGGTAGGCTGGGTCCCTGGGGATAACTACAGGCATTTCAACATCCCCAACAGTAATTTTCTGGTCTGGGAAGTAAGTTCCTTCCTGCAGCTGTTCAAACAGACCAGAGTTCCTGAAGATGCAAGCGTCATGCACCTTTCCCAGCCATCCCACACTGATGTCGGTGAAACGTCCCTTGTGATCCACCAGCGCTTGCAGCACCATGGAAAAGTACCCCTTGCGGTTTATGTACTGGACGCCCCAGTGTTCCGGGGCCAAGATAGGGATAAGCGTTCCGTTTATCACCCTGCCGCAGTTAGGGAACCCCAGCGCATTAAAGCCATCCACAATGGTCTGCACATTTCCCAACGTCACTACCCTTGATAGCAGCTGGTCAATGATTGCATTGGTTACTTGCAGCACAGCAGCCCCCACAGTAGATTTCCCCACTCCAAACTGATTCCCGACTGACAGGTAGCTGTCGAGCATTGCAAGCTTCCACAGGGCTATGGCCACTCGCTTCTCAACTGTGAGGGCTGCTCTCATTTTGGTGTCTTTGTGCTTCAGGGCAGGGGACAGCAAGTCACAAAGTTCCATGAAAGTGGCCCTACACATACAAAAGTTTCTCAGCCACTGGGAATCATCCCATACCCGCAACACTATGCAGTCCCACCAGTTTGTGCTTGTTTCCCGGGCCCAGAATCGGCGTTCCACAGCATGAACCTGGGCCAACAGCACCATGATCTCCCAATCGCCACGTGCCGTGCCATCTGTGTCCATGTCCTCATCACTATAGTAATCGCGCTGTCGTCGCTTTCTCACCCAGTTTTGCAGGTACCGCACATGCTGCTGGATAATGCGCGAGGTATTTACAATGGTCAAAACTGCAGCGGAGATCTGATCGGGCTCCATGGCTATGGCACCTGCACGGGGAATCCTGGATAAAGGGCGTGAAATGTAGGAGAGCAGAGTGGCAGCAGAAGCTGTGCTGTTTGGTTCACGGTAGCCGAACAAAGGCTGAAAATGGTTGTCTTCTGTGGCTTTCACGGAGGTGGGAGCCAGGACAGACAACATGGAGAAGCTTGGAAGCATGGGAATAGCGGAAGAGCAGAGTTGGAAGCGGAAGCTGTGCTGCTCGGTTCATGATGGCAGAGCAGAGTTGAGTTGGAGAGGTGGATTCATAGTAGCAGGAGAGCAGCAGTGCACGGTCTGCTGAAAGCAGTATGGCGTCTGCATGCCAAAAAGGTGTGAAACGATTGTCTGCCATAGCTTTCTGATGACACATACCCAGAAACACTGGCGAGAATGTTTTTGCCCCATCATGCACTGGGAGCTTAACCCAGAATTCCAATGGGTGGCAGGGACTGCGGGAACTGTGGGACAGTGCACCGCTCCAACATTCGATGCTAGCCTTGGTACTGTGGAGGCAATCTGCTGAATTCACGCGCTTTAGTGGGGGACACAGAAAACCGAACGTAGCTTCCGAAAATTCGAATAGATTTTGAAATAATTTCATACTGTAGACGTACCCTGAAAGCAGCAGCTGTTAAAAAGATGGTAAAAGTAAATATTTGTATTATGGTAGCACCTTTTGCAGCGTGTTTAAATATCAATGTTAGTATATCAAATTAATCAGTTAATTAGTAGCGAAGGTTCTGAGGTATGAAGTTCAGCCCCAGATCGAAGCCTTCCCTATATTCTCAGATGCATAGAGCTAGGTTTCTGGTTTGGTACCCCTTGTAGTTAACTGACAACACAGTCCTAAGGAAGCAGCTTTTGAAATATATGAGTTCTTCCACTAGTTTGGAGAGTAATGAGCACAAGAGCTCATGTTGGCAAGTTATTTGCCAGCTGGTATGCCGCTAAATGCTAGAAATAGAACGTTGCCAAGAGGGGCCATTTTCACTACACATATTATGAAACATTTTGGCCTAAATTTTCAAGAGTAACTAGTGAATTTGGCTGCCTCTGTTTCTAGTGCCCAGTTTGAGACACCTTTAAAAGGGCTTGATTTTCAGGAGGGTGAAGAGTGTCTCACGTTGGGCACCCACAATCACTAATGACTTTTGAAAAAGTATGCCTTTGAGACCCAATGCAAATGAAAGAAGTTCTGCTCTCAAAATCCATTAATATTACTGGAAGACCTTGGTTCAAGTTCAGAATTTAGATCCTTTAGGAAAAATGGTGATTTGTGAACTAAGGTGAGGTCCATTAATCCATTAATATTACTGGAAGACCTTGGTTCAAGTTCAGAATTTGGATCCTTTAGGAAAAATGGTGATTTGTGAACAGGTGAGGTCATCCATTAGTGTTTTTTCCCCTTCTAAGATAAGAATGTGGAATTTATAGTAAACAATGCAAGCCCTGTGCCAGCCTGATGAATGCAGGTATGACTAGCTTAACATACCCTAAATCTGAGACAAATAGCATGAACTGCTTGATTGTTTAATTGACCTAGGAACAAAATAATTTGGATATCAAGTGGCAGTCTTGCATCTAAACCTTCTTACAAAGCTGTAACCAGCAAAGCTTTTTAAAAAGCCCTTTTCTGTGGGGGAGGGTGAAACAAGATGGCAAGGATAGAAAAGATTCCCTGCTGCCTAAGAAGTGTGAGTACTTCATCTTATCAGTGTTTCTTTTCTGCCTTCTCTCTAGGTGCTGTCAGTATGGACAGACATGATAAATTGCCCCTTCTTTTCCTCCACGACCCTGAGGAACATTAACACACACTCCATCTTGTACTCCACTGCCAAGTGGTCATACGCATTTTTGCCATTTTGTTACGCCTGTTTGTATGGTTGGGACTGGGAGCGAGTGTCTGGGTAGCATTTGCAAGTCGACGTCCCAGTTTATTTTAGAATTTTGTCTGTCTTGTGGGCCTGGTTTGTATACAGTAAATGGCTTTTGCACCCTGCCCTGGTGGTTCCTGCCTGCATATTTCCAACTACAGCAGCTGAACCCTCTGTGATAGCAGCAGAATAATGGTTTAGAGGGCTGAGAAATGTTGCTATGAACTGAGGATATGGAGTACCGAAAGGGGAAATTGTTGGCGAAGGCCTGGGTCCTACTATCTTTGCAGTGGGTATGGGGAGGTTAGGTAGACCTCTCCCTCACCCCCAAATAGACCAGGTGCAGTATGTGGCATTTAAAATGAGTCCTATTGATACTGTCTAAGATATCATCTCCCTGGAGCACAGGGCCATCCTCTGACTAACCTCATGTTCTTATGTAAGTTAGCAACTGGGTAACTTCCACATTTACAAGCTAAATATGCATAGTCCATACTATTATATAGCCACCAGTACAACTATGAAATTATCCCATGTGGTTTCTGGCTCAAGCCGTCTACGTGTCAGACCCTGGATTTTATTTTGGATTGGGACTGTGGCTCTATGGGTGCAGATTTACACCCTTATTGTGGTCTGACTGTTCCCTGAGCAGGCATAGGTCCAACTCACTTTTTCTCCTGTTCAGGGAAATTAAGCTATTTCATTTCTCTCCCCTTGCATACTCAGAGACCCAGCTGAGGCTCAGAACCCTCAGAAAGAAAAAGCTGGTCAAGCCTAAAGAGGACACAATGGACAGACAAGAAAGGGAGGACATGGATGGAGATTTACAAGCAAGGAGCACTTAAAATGGAATTATTTTCAACCTAATAAGTTGAAGAAAAAAGGGTCTTCAGCTTTTTCCCCCTCTTCCCCCTCATTCTTTCTCTAATAAATATTTTCCATAGTGGAAGGATATGTTTTTTCCCCCTTTTTCTTTTACAAGTATGTTAAAAACATTAATTTAAATTTGGGGAGCCAAACTAGAATCACATTAAGGCTCCCCAGAATATCATAGAAGCATAAAAATTAACGAATGGAAGAATCATCTAAATCCATCCTGTTGTCAATGCATAATTGCTCCCTACAGTATATTCACAAGTTCTTAGTGCCTTGGCTTTATTCCTCACACGCATCAGAGACATATTTGTGGGCTAATAAAGCATCCCTTGTCACCCCTTAATGCTGTAAGAATTTATTTGCAACTCATCACTAATTATTTCCTCTTTTTAAACCCCATTTTTTGGATAGCAGTGAAGTTAAGCAATACAAATCACAGTAGCCAAGATATGGAAATAATCCATTAGTCCATCTAATCTCTCTCTCTGCCAATGAAAGACTGTTCTTCAAATACATATTGGATAGTGATTTATCCAGTCTGATTTTTATTGTCTCAAGTGATGGGGCACCCAGCACTTTCTTACAGTCTTATAGGAGAATTCACCGCTAGGTTGAATGAGAGAAAACACTGTGGTTAATTTACTTATTTGCTTATCATTTCGTCCCATTACTCCTGCTTATGCACCCTCAGACCACCTTAATACAATTATTCTTCCTTACTGGTGTTTATACTATTCACATTCTTAAAAGTTAAAACTGGTTTCATTTAGTTTACTTTGTGGCAAGGTGAACTTTTGCAAAGTAAGGGTGAGGTCCTGTCTCCACTGCGGTCAACAGGGCCAGGATTTCACTCTAAACTTTTTAATAGTATCTCTCTGTGACAGGGTGCTAAGCAGAAAACTGCTTAGCCAACCCTCTGTCACTCCAGCTCCAATTAAGGGAGGTGAATAGGAGCTGGGTAGATCACCTGGCCGGATTGGGAAAGCTGGAACAGCTGCTGTCTCATCAGGCTGGGGCTGGAAGCCGGGGAGGAGCTGGACAGGCTGTAAGCTGCACTAGAGGAAAGGCAGCGAGCAGAAGCAGAGAAAGATAGCTTGTCCCCTCTCTCCTGCCGGTGGACTGTAAGAAGGGGACTATGTGTATGGTGGAAAGGTGGTGGGAACACAACCTGTAAATAAAAGAACCAGGTGAGCACTGCTTCAAGGTCTCTGTGTGACTTTCTCAGCCCAGCGGCAGGAGCCAGGAGGGCCCTGCAGGGACCCTGTTACACTCTGTCTCTCACACATACACATGCCGCTTGGCATATGTGTTTGCAAATTAAATACTCAAACATCAGCCATTTCAACACACCATCTTTCCATGCCAAAAGTTTCTCTTTTCATACCATCTGTACAAATGACATCCTCAACAAAACACAAGTAGCAAGACAATCTGAAGCTATTGTAGCTTTTTATTTTAACATAGCACCCAGTTTCATACCATATACATTTTCCAAAATTGGATGTGCATAGTGTAGAATGTTATATATCTTGCAATCTACCACACTAACATTTCTGTAGCTGTGAAAACAAGTCTTCTGGAATATGGTTATCAACTACATTGTATAAGTAAATATACAAATATATAGTAACCTGAGGGGAACTTTTTTTTTAAATTTTAGATTAACAATAAGGTTCCCAATACCAATTTTATATCAAATGATCAATAGCAGACAAAGATGTAATACATAGTTTCATGAAGATAATTGAATAAAGAAAAGCTTCAAAATATATATTTCTTCTCATTTGGGATAGTCATGTCTTGAAAAAATAAGTTTTCACTCTAGTTGCTAAAATATGTGGGTTTATTATCCCTCTTTCCCATCCTGACTTTTATAACAACTACTTCTTGTCAGTTAAGGTGTATATGTGCTGAAGGCTAAAGGACTGGCAGTGCTGGAGAAGTGACGCTCCTCCCTTTCAGACTGGAAGCTTTCACAAACTCTCTTTGTCATGAAATGGGATTTAAACTTGGCAGAAGCAGCTTCTAAAACAGGGAGAGATAATTGCCATATTAAGCTTATCCTAAAGCTTCTTGTGAAGAGTTCCAAATCACAACCACCCCACAGGGTAGTTCAGTAATGCAAACAGTTGTCCTCCAAGTCTGGGTAGGTATGAAGTAGGGTTTGAGATATGGAAAACTCAGTCGCTAACCTCCCTCATTGCATTCTCAAGATTATTTCTAATTTTAGGCCAGCTACCACCTAAATAAAATTGTCTAACCTGCTTGCATGCGCAAGCGCAGTATGTGAAATGACAAGATATGCTCTGAGACCCTGAGTACCATATGAAGCTTGAAATGTTTAGAAGAAAGCTGAAAAAGTTCCTCTCGCTGAAGTGACCATCTCCCATCCTATAAAACTGTACTTGGAAATAACGTTTCAAGTTCAAACTGACATTTCTGAACCTAATAGGGCTGAACTTGCTAATGATTGATATTTTTTAATCCAGCAATATGGGAGCCATAATAAAAGATATTATATAAATGTCCATGGTGTCCTAATACTAGTTTAATAACCAGAACAGTAATCTTTAATATTTAGTATCTTTAAACAATGTTCCGTGATTGTCTAGTTTGACTGTTCTATCTTTAAACAGGTCCCCACAACTTGTTCATAGTGTCTGATGTTGAGCCATTATATACATTTAGAACGGAAATAAAATGGCCTGATTTTCAAACAGTTCTTAGCACTTCGTTCCCATTGACTTCAATGGGATTTATGGATGTTCAGCACTTCTGAAAATCAGGCCATTACAAGTGCTTAATTTTAGGCACCCATGTTTGAAAAGTTTAGCCTAAGTCTACAATTTTGAAATTGCCTATGTGACATAGGAGCCAAAATCACATTTTCAAAAGTGACTTAGGAGCTCGGGAGCCTATGTCTCATTGAAAGTCCTAAGTCACTTAAGCACTTTTGACATTTTTTCCTTATGTCTCATTGAAAGTTAATGGGACTTATGCTTTAAAGGCCTAGGTTACTTTTGAAAATGGCACTCAGGCACTACTGAAAATGTTAGCCATATGCACCTAAATAAATGGCCTGATTTTCAAAGGGGCTGAGCACCTGTAACTCCCATTACAATTTTTTTTTTAACCAAAATAACAGCAGGAGCAGATTTTACATCTTCTGTAGGCTACCAGAACTATTGAAGTACTAGGAAGATACTCCAGGTAACTTACTTCCTGACTTTGTGCTTCAGAGATAAAACATGTCTTAACTCTTCCCTTGCTATTTTGCTTTCCACACTGTGTAAAGTGGTATATCATCATCAATAATATAATAAACTACACATAAAATGACTGAATTAGGATGGCCCCTTGAGCTCAGTAGAACATTGGAATGCACCTCTAAAAGCTCAGCATCAGAAATGGTATAAACCCTTTTATGTATTAACCCCTATGATTCAGGATGACTAAGGGCCTGTCTACACTTAAAAGGCTGCAGAGGCACAGCTACACCGATGCAGCTGTGCTGCTGTAGCACTTCAGTGAAGACACTACCTACCCTGACAGGAGGCCTTCTCCCATCAGCATAGGTACTCCACCTCCCCAAGAGGTGGCAGCTATGCTGACAGGAGAAGCCCTCCCATCAACATAAGGTTGTCTACACCAGGAGTTAGGTCAGTATAACTGCCTTGCTCAGGGTAGTGGACTTTCCATACCCCTGAGCGACATAATTATATCAACATAAGTTGCTAGTGTAGACCAAGCCTAAGTAACATGTTCCATTGATGGTCATCCAGGTATCCTGATTCATAGTATAAGAAATAATTATAATAGTACTTTGCATGACAGATCTTTGAAAAAGCCCTATGGACTACTTTCCTCCACCCTTACTCACCCAAAGAGCTTAATAAAACATTTGTACATTTCTTAAGAATTGAAAAGCTTCTTCCAAACATTCTGGATCACAAATATGGAAAGTGCCACCCAACTCTGTCCTTTAAAATTGTCATTTTGTTACTTAATAAAACGACAAAACAAGAATTAAAAAAAATTAAACTCACTAAAATCTAACAATTCAATTTTATAAATGAAAAGAATGACTCGTGTATGCAGTGTTGGTCCCAGGATATTAGAGAGACAAGGTGGATGAGGTAATGTCTTTTATTGGAACAACTTCCACTGGTGACAGAGACAAACTTTTGAGCTACAGAACTTGTCCTCTCACCAACAGAAGTAGGTCCAATAAAGGATATTATCTCATCCGCCTTGTCTCTCTAAGAACGATTGGTGTAAGTTCTGAACATTGTCACTAATAGGGAAGATGATGGCAGATTTCTTCTGCAGCTCACTAGGAGAAGCTGTGATTCTAACTTCATTTAGTCACAAGCCATGGTCATTTCTCTGATTCCAACTGCAGAGCATTAACACAGAAGAAGTCAGAAAACCAAAAATTCAGTTCGCTGTCATAGACACAAACGGTGGTTAGCTAGCTAAGGAGTGACGTATTACCAAACAAACTTTCAGTTAATATAGTTTTACAAATGTGAGGACTGCCCTCCCAACACTGGAGTAATGTTTTATAAACTCTGAATCCATATAAACTTCAGCCAAGGGAGTCTGTGCAGTCACCATGTCAACTTTAAACATTTACATAGATGTCATTCTTGTTTTACGTCTCGATAAAACTTCTGGCTACTCTGCTATTCCACTGCAGCTTTTTCACATTTATCCATTTTGCACTGTATCCTGACAGGAGACTGGCTAGTTATTTCTAATCCACCCTTGGGGAGCATTCCAAAATGAGATGGGTAAAACATCAAAAATAATAGAAGAAAATGTATGCCGAGCTTTTGCAAACTTAATGCAGACGCTTAGTTTACATCACTGAACAATGGACTATACAATGCATCTCATGTGGGGCTGCGAGGGGGGAAGGAAAGAAAGAGGACAGCGTGCATGCTATGTTTTCATCAGTGAGGCATATGTCAAAGGGGACAGGCTGATTTCATTACTTCTAAAACTACCTGTTATATGAGGATTGGCCCAAAAATTAAAAGGTTCATTAGAAAGAAGACTTAATCCGATGCCCATTGACTTCAACTGGCCCTAGATCAGACCCAGATAGAGTACTATAGCCTTTGACTCTCCCTTTAGAGAAGGGAAAGGTCCTGGGAGCCTCATTCTGGAAGGAGCATCTCCTGTGCAATATTAAGGCCACTCAACGGACAATCCCTTGTAGGATTCATTTCTTCACACCATAGTCATTAAAAATCCTACCTAGAGCATATACATACATTTATTTCATTTGGAATCAAACATCGAGTTCAGGTCCTTTAAAAAACGCAATAGCTAGTTTAACAGGAATGCAGACCAATGCAAACAAACATGAAATAAAACCCATGTCTCCAAAGACAAGCACAATATATGCTTCATTTTAACTTCCATTGGTAAAATTACAATGCTCTTGTTTTAACAAGCACACATTAATTACATACAGAGAAACATGCCCATTTCTAACTTTCCCTGTGGGGTATAGCTTTAAAAAAAAGTTTCTAAAAATCAGCACGTTTCAACACTTTTTAGTTCTCAGAACTCCATTTTCACATGATTTACCTTATAAAACACAAACCCTGCAATATTTATAAGACATAAATGACCAATAATCATAAATGGCACTAAAAAGACAATGAAGTGACGTGATTGTGAATATAGACTATCTGTACAATTATTTTTATTCTCTTTTGTGTTTTAAAACCACAGACACTACCACCTGGTATAAACCTATGTGAAATCAGAAACGTAGAAGAAACCACCTTAGAATAGAAACTTTAAATATAAAGAAGAATTTTGAATGCATGTAACTTTTAATAATTGACTTTCAAGAAAGTACATAAATCAGGAATTCTTTAAATAAATAAACCACTAATAATTTCAGAGTTATATGACTGATTTTGGTGGTTAACTGCATTTTGTAATATCCTGAAGGACAAGCAGGAAACACCTTTCATTTCTTAGACATAACCTATCGTTTGACATTTATCTCATCTACCCTCTTCATCCGCAAGAGAAAATGTGGACAGTGGTGCGCAAAAAAAAACAACCACCCCAACTCACATTCCACTTTTCCCAGTGCCATTGCCTCAGTGAAAACTTTACATAGACTTTACATTGTTGTGCTAACCGAGTCAAAAAGTCTTGGCACAAATGTCCATTTATTGCCATTGAATAATGTACTGAAGGTCACAAGACAGTTACAGGACGAAGCTGTTCCAACTGAGTCTCCAATGCAATTCGTTCTTTGTGAACTTCCTGGAGCACAGAGAAAAAAGAAATGCTATAACTTTTGTGGTACCCACACATACAAAGCTGCATTATTAAAGAGTAGTCTAGTAACAGCTGGCATTTACAGATCTCAAGTTCATACCACTTACATCACACTTTATAGTTTCAAGGCACCGTACAAACATTAGGTAATTAACCCTCACAACAACCTACTGAGATAAGTTGAATTATTCCCTTTTTACAGATGGGGAAACAAGCACAGAGAGGCCAGGGACTTGCCCAACCTGGCCGATGAGAGGAAGGATGGCCCAGTGGTGAGTGCACAGACTTGAGACACCTGGGTTCAGTTCCCTGCTCCAAAACAGACTGTGTGTGTGACCCTGGCCTGCCACTGTCTCTCTCTGTTCCCTGCCTGTAAACTGGGGATAATAGCACAGCCTGACCTCATTGGAGTCTACATTAAAGATTGTAAGGTGCTCAGGTGTGAAAATGGGAGGCATAAAAATACCAGAGAGAGAGAGAGAGAGAGAGACTACAAAAAGGTAATGGTGACAGAGTGTTTGCTATTAAAACTTACAAGTGTGACATCCTTCCCCAAGGTTAGTCCACTGGGCCATACTGCCTTTTTACCTTGCTATTAAAGGCCGCATGCTCAGCCCTGGCAGGGAGAGTCTGCCTTGCACTGTTCCTGAGAGCTCTTTCTAGACAATTCAGGAATAGCGGTAATGATAAATTCCTATGTGGAATCATACGTCAGTCCGGATCCAAGGAAGGTGGTTGTAACACCGGACGTTGAGTGAGCAGGGTGGGATGTGAAGCTAGGAAAAATATAGCATGAGGATTTCTCAGGACTCTGACAGAGATGCAGAGGAATGCTAAAGGAGGAAAGAAGGTCAGGCAGGCCAACTCAGTAGCAGCCCACTGTGCTATTAGGTAGGACATCAGGGTTCAGATTCTGGTCCTGGTCTCACATTTCCAGACCATTAAAGAGCTGGAAGTGCTGCAGAAGGTGGCACTTTCAACCCGCGAGGGAAGAGCAACAGTAGTCTCCTCTGACTGATTGGCAAGCAGTGTTGATGGTCTCTGAAAGGATTCCCAGTATGTTCAGACCTTCTTACATAGAAGTATGATAGTCTATGTAAGTGACATGAAGCTTCAGCAGAAGAAAAATTTAGGAATATATTGACTTCATGACTGGACAATTAAAAAGAAAAGAATTTATTTTTATCAGGAACTTACCAATTTAAATGCTCCAAAAAGTTCTCAAACACAAGCTAATGGATAGTGTTTTACAATCACTCTTAGAGGCTCATCTAAGGCAACAGTTCAGCCAATACTTTCTATACTAAATGTCTGAACGTAAGAAGTTAAATAACTGATCAGGACAAAGAAAGCTATGTCTGAGTTCCTCTCATGCGTGAGGAGACAGCATTAAATGCTCTAGAAGCATTCAAAACACAAGAATCATCATTTAAACTCAATTCAATCGACACCACAGCCCTTTGCATTTAGGTTTCACATTTTCTTATATAGGCCACTCACCCTAAAGGTACAACGTAGCCACTCTTTCAAGAGAGAGAGTCTGGAAACAAAGCAGTAGGTTTCATCTATAAAGACGAACTAGATCCTTCGCCAGTGGTAAAAAACAACCGATTGCATCAAGCCTTGTAACCGTGATATTCAAGGTGTTCCTTACCTTCAGTTGCTGCTGGAGTTCGCTATTCAACCTGGCTAGCACCGCATTGGCTTCTTTGTTTTTACGAATAGCAGTCTGAATAGCCCTCTTCTGCTTGGAAGACTGTCTGCTGGAGATAAATACAAAACATTTCAATGAAAAGAGCCTCAACAGTGACTGTCCCCAGGAGACCAGACATCCCCTTTATGTACTTGTGTACTGAACCTTGATCAAAAGAAAAAGATACCAATTTACAAGAAAAGGTAGTAAATAAGTGTTGATGACTGAATTAGATGGGTGATTCAAAAGCAAAATGGTCTCATTTGTTAATCTGAACCATCAACCTATTTTAGGCCCATTTCAACTATTTTATTTTCAATATACTTCTATTTACTGCAATATCCTTGCCAGTATTGTTTTCAAACACTTAATGGGGTTTAAAATCTCACTAATGCCTAATGGAAAATGTACAGAACATTCTATTTAGAAACAATTTTACTTATTTTTAGTATCTTTTAATTATTTATTATTAAGGACATCTACATGAAAATAAAATCTTTGCTTTTTCAAGAATTTAGCTGCTTCTGCTGTTTTTTTCTACACTTGAAATACTTATCTTCCATTTTTATACCAGTCATTTCCACCACATCTGATTGTGATGTCACACACAGAAATGGAACTTCAGATAGATGAATTATGGACATTATTCATCTGCCCATGACTCTTAAAGAAACAAAGATTTGTTTAAATGCAAATGTTGCCAGTAATAACAAAACAACAAGGAAAGGGAAATATGATAAATATAGGTTAGATAAGCAGAACTGTTTCTAAATAGACATTTTAAAGTTGTACATGAGGCATAAGCAGCTCTTTAATGACAACGTACTCTAAGACAGATGCATATTTAAACAGAGCGCATAGTGGCAAGCAGTTGGAAAAAGCCCTAGTTAGCTCTTTCTCTGAACAGAGTGGACAGCTGTGATTTTTGCAATAGAACCTGTGCCTGTTTCTTATAATAGGTGGTCCTTTTGCTATTGTTTTTCACTTTCCACCAACCTGTTTATCTACGTTTTTCCCTCTAATCAATCTTTATAATAAAATGTAAAAAGAAAAGAAAAGAAATCAAAGCATACACGTATCACTATGTGGTCATTTAAATGTTCTGGAGAAAATACAAACATCTACATCAGATAGGGCTGATTAGGGATGTTAGCAGGTGTTGCAATTTTCCTTGGGCCCCCTATATAACTGGGGCTCCAAAAGCATGTACTAGCATTCTCAGGCCATCTCAGGAGCACTATTTTCTCTTTTAATCTTCCAGGTTATGTACCATTAGGGATGTAAATATTGTTTAAAAAGTTAACCAGTTAAACAATTAAAATTATATTGTTTAACTGAGGCAGCCGGGGCTGGGGTCCCTCCGGGTGCAGGGCCACCAGGGCTGGGGCTGCTCTGGCCGGCAAGCAGAGGATTAATGGTTAAGGTTGGTTAACAGTAAACCTAATGCTTACTGGTTAACCTTTTACATCCCTATGTAGCACAGATTCAGGCCCTCAACAGCTTGATTGTATACTTATTGTGAAGAACTGATTGGATGACTCAGCTGGCCTGGTTTTGGCTCAGATTACCTGGTCCAGAATCATAGGGTTAGAAGGGACCAAGGGTCATCCAATCTACTCTCCTGCCAAGATGCAGGATTTGTTGTGTCTAACCATCAAGACAGATGGCTAGCCAGCCTTCTTTTGAAAACCTCCAGTGAAGGAGCTTCCACAACATCCCTAGACAATCTGTTGATGAGACATGGAGGATTTGGGCTAAGCACAACTTGGTTTTTGCATACAACTTCAGCTGCAGGAGATGTGCAAACCCAAAGAAAGATTCAACTGCACTCACCTTGCATATGAACCCTGAGATAAAATAAATTAGACTGAATACAGCCCTTTTCCCACCCCATCACTTGTGCCTGCATTCCTGTTATTGGACTTGTTATTGGAGTCACTAAGACTCTCTGGTCTCCGTGATTTCAATATCTATGCTTTCAATATGCACACTGGTAATAGCTGTAGCATGCTGACTCTAGATCCCATAGCCATCATGGCAATCTAAGATTATCTCAAGTGGTTTGTGGCTCAACTCACACTGGTGTGATACTCCTTTCTTTGGGATGGATCTAGAAATAAGAGTTAAACACGTACTGTAATCATTTTCTGATCAACATCTCCCCTAGGCTGAGGGCAAAGCCCTTCTTGTCTCCTGTCAGTTTGGTCGACTTGTTTCTACAGTTCATGCTCGGAAACTGTTGGACCCAATGAGGTTCCAGAATAGATGGGGGAAGTATTGCTTTCCAGCGTTTAGGCCTCTCTTTGATGGAGTGGAACATTACAACTATCTATTGCTCAACATCAGTGAAGACACTTGGACACCTTCTACCCTCAAGTTAAGTCGTAGCAAAGGCGGCGTCTTAGAATGCTTGGGACTGAAGAGAAGCGCTTAGTCTGACCAGTTGTGTCAGAGAATTTTGGCACTCCTACACTATGGCTGAAGTGGTGGTGAAACCAGTGTTGCTCTCCTCAGCCACAGCATTTGCAAATACCTGACCAGTGGGGTTGTTCAGTGTTGTGAATGCCTATGTAACTGAGGCTGTGTTGAAGTTTAGTTCCTTGCTGTGGAGAACCGTCATTATGATGACAAGATTGAAGGGATTTGGAGCCGTTCCCCGCATGCTCATCTCCTGGTTGGTTAACAAGCCACAACTGCCAGAATGAGTGAGCACAACTTCAGCAGCATTATGCAGGCTTCAAACACCTGCTAACAGGGTCAGCACAAGATCCCTGCCACCTTGTTACAGGGGGTAGTTGAGTGGTAGCTTTTGTGATGTAGACACATATTTGTTGACTGAAACCATCAAGTGCATTTCAAAGAGGCCATTGTTCAGCTATCACATGTTAACAATTTTTGGTCACTACTGACCTGGCCTGCATTTGAACTGGCAATCAAGAGTTGAGGTCTGTATCTCATTACCAATGCCCTGAGTCATTCAATCATTAAATATGAGAATGAGGCAAAAAAACCAAACACAGTCAAGTCATAGCTCATGATGCAGCTTGGTGTAGTTTTTAGGTGTGTGTTTTACTTTTGGGCAGGAAGATGGGGTTTGGCTGGAGGCAAAGAAGAGGTCACACTGCTAGTGGAAGTAAGCTCCTGGTTTTCCAACATCTGATTTTCGGAGCGGAATTTCCTACGGATTGGTTTGGATGGTGGCTGAGTAAGCAGAATCTCCTTTGGAGGACAAAAAAACAAAGATTAAGTTAGTCCTTAAATAAGTCAGCGTCCAAAGACATGCTAAAAATGATGACATGGTGAAAGAAAAGACTATGATGAGTGAATGCTTTTGACACACAAACTGCTGAAGTGTGGCCTAAGGTTTGTGCTGTTTCAATTTTAATTAAATTCAGTAATAACCTGCTTTTTAAAAACTGCAATCTGTCGTTTTAATATTAATTTTCTATATTTGCAGGTTGGCTATTTTTGTTGGTGTGTCTTGCCCTCCCTCCCTTCAATTGTCTTGCATGAACGACTTCTGTCTTATCTTAATTTGGACTGTATGCTGTTCAGGGCATACACGCGTGTGTACACGCATAGGTGTACATGTAGCATACTGGGGCTTCTGGACATTACCAGAATATAATAATTAAAAAATTATGCTCTGTGTAATATGAGGATTTTGCCTGCATACGCTGCCATCATGATCAACACAGGACATTTCCCAGGAGTGACCAATATCGATTGCCAGTTAAGGATTATAAAGTGTCTACCCATTATATGGCCTCATCTCATTCCCATAGAATCTGAGTGCCGCACAAACATATGAATTTATCCTCATGACACCTCTGAGAGGCAGAGAACTACCACCAACCTCACAGTACAGCTGAGGTATAGTGTCTGAGAGAGACTGATTTGCCCAAGGTCACACAGAAAAGCCGTGGTACAGCTAGGAATTGAAACAGATCTCCTGTGTCCCAGGCAAATGCCTCAAACACAAGACAGGCTTCCTCTGTCCTACGATGTCGGTCCCAGAAATACTTTCCCTTTTAGAGGCAGCTCAGAAACTGGCTTACAAAGACGTACATGTAAACTATCATTGCAGAATGAGTGCACGTAAGGCTAGTTATTTGTCATGGAGAAGTACATGAAAAGACGTGGGCAGGCTCAGGTAGAAAACACAAAATACATTATTTTTTAATAAAAAATGCCAGAAGTGCTTTCATTATTTTAATTAAAGTATCCTCTATTTTGCCCAAAACTTTACCACCACTGCAGTATCAGGCTGTTATAATAATGTATTATTATAATAAAGCTTAGCTTTCATAGCACATTTCATCTGTAGATCTCAAAGTGCTTTAACAAAGAGAGGCCAGTAGTAACATCATCCTCATTTCACAAAACAAGAAGCTGAGGCACAAAACAGCAAAGTGACTTGCCAAAGGTTACATAGTGAAATAGTGGCAGAGCCAGGACTAGAACCCAGCTTTCATTATACGATCTAGTGGTGTATTCACTGGACCAGGCTACCTTCCTTTCTATGTCTTAGGAACGAATTAATACAATACAAATAAATTAAACAAAGTAATACACCTTTAAATGACCCAGTGAAGTGCCCAAAAGGCTGCAATATGTAATCTGAGTCAGCAGAGGGCTATTGTGGGTGTTTTGCAATAAAAAGTAATTTAAGGCCAGGAAGAGAGTTAGCGTTATGAGGAGGTAGAGTCTCTAACATTCCAAACTCCCACAGGGTTCCATGACTACTTTAAAAATATTTAAAAGAATCAACCCAAAAAAAAAAAAAAATCCAAACAGACAACCAACCAACCAAGATCTGTTGCACACAACCCAACATGGAAAGCCACTTGCCTTAAATATGTGGAATACCACACTCAAAATAATCACATGGCAAAATATAATTAATGTATTTGCTTACTGCTTTTAAAAAAAATGTATACCCAGGCTGAGAGAGATTCCATCTACGTACCAGATTTTCACAAGATATTTGTTGCTAAAAACAGCAGACATTTTCAGACTATACACTGTTCTGCTTGTTTTCACAATGGAGATGTAAAGTTTGTTAATTAAAGTGAGTGAATGAGGTCCTTATGTAAGTTGCTGGTTTAATAGTCTTAGTGGCGGAGTCCCTCACTTACACAGAGAATGGCTGCACTGTGAGTCATTGCAATGTAAGCTCCCCTACCCCGTCTCATCAGCATGCCCAAATCTAGAAGGGGTAGGACCGCCACTTGGGGCAGAGGATAGTTCAGCCTCTATCCTTATTCAGTCCTGGGCCTTCTATGTGGCTGCCAATAGTGATGCTGGTTTTATGAATGTGGACACCAGGCTGCTAGAATGTGAAATGAGACCAAGAGCTCATTTCCAGGACTTCACTGAACAGCCAGCAAATGGTAACACCTGTCCGTCACTATTGCTGGCGTGAGCTGGATTTCCACCACTGACCTTTAGGAGAAAGGCTCAGAATCTCATTTCCAAAACTCAGTCCTCTGGTTCCCCTTTGTTTTTTTTTAAATAATTGAATAGTATCTATGTTTACTATTTAATTGAATAGGGTAGCAGAAGAGTGTAACTATTGTATGGTTACAAATCTGGAGTAAGATTGTGCTTTGTGGCCTCACGCTTGGCAAGGTTGAATAACTCTCTCTGAAAATGTCATGCGAGATGACTAGGGAACTTGTGTGTGATTTCTACATGCTTGAATGGGTGAGAGCTGGGGAAATGCAAAATACACAATCTCTCTTTATGTTAGTATGGCAAAAAACAGCCAAACCTGGAGTCAAAAAGCCCCATTTTCGTGAGTGCTATTTGAGGGGCTGGTACATTGCTAAAGCCAGACAAACAGAAAACACAGAGAACCTTACTTGGCAGGATGATAGGGAAGTCAGTCCTTTTGAGAACAAAAGAAATTTGAGTTGCACAAACTGACCTGAAAGCAGTTCTACATCCTGTAGTTTGTTCTGGGCTGAGACAATACCACTAGTGCTAACTGAACTTGGAAACTAACCTATGAGACGATTGTTGGTTAAAGACAGACACACTGAGCCTGCCAGAAGATGCCAGGCAGAGAAGTTGTTAGCATCTGGTTAAAAACGCAGTTGGGTAAGACATCTTAAAATGCGAGCTTTGTCGTCAGTGTGAGTTAGATGGACTTTTCAGCTAAGAATCCTAGACAACATCCCATAATTGTAATTCAGCTTCTCGCCCTCCTAGTGACTAGGGGGAAGAGTCTCAGGGGTCTCTCTCTAACTGCTGGTTCTCTTTATTGTGTTTTTCTAATAAATTTGCCTTCACTTAAAAACTATCAGCATGTAGTTTGGGGAAACTGTTGTGCTGGTTTGGAGAGAGATGAGCACTGCTGGTTGTTCTAGGAGAAAGGAAGCTGTCTTCTGAGCAGTAGTCACTGGTGCTCAGTGCAAGTGATACATTTGTTAGTGCCAGAGTCCCTTACTCAGTACATTTGTCCCTTCCTCAATAAAAAAGCAACACCCAAAGGGAGTACAAAGGAAGGGTGTGTGTGTGGAGAGAGGATGTGGGGGAACCTGAGTGAAGCATCAGGAAGATGCACATGGGAGAGGGTCCAACCCCATAAAAAAATTGGGGAATGAGGAAGAAAATTAAAGAGAGATTCATTCCCTGGTAAATTCTGGAAGAGCAGCTGTAAGTTCCTGCATTTTAGGAGATGATGACATTTCGAAACAAGCGTTTTATGCTCTAGAAGTCAGCTTTTTTATATGGAATGCTCTGCTATAAAAAACTTCCTAATGACAAGTTCTATTGATAAAACAGTTCCTGAACCAGACAAGTCAACGCACCATAACCACTGGGCTCTCCTCAAACTTACAGTTCCCAGAGGCTCACTTTGCCCTGCTGCCCCCCTACTCTCATCCGAAACTCTCGCCGTCTGTGCCTTGCGGGCGGAAGGAGGGCTGAAGTTCTGCAGAACAACTCTGATAGATACTCCGGCCTCCTCTTTCATTGGATCGAGGAGGCAGCTCTTCAGGCCACTGCTGCAGATCTCCTGCAGGCCTGTGCCCTGGGCATACACTCCAGGAAGCTGGGGTGGGGATAGTGGCTATTTAAGGCTGCCAGTTTCAGGTGCCCAGCATCACGTGGTCAGCTCTATAGTGGGCTGGGCTGGCTATAGCTATGCTCTCTCTGGCTTCTTCTCTGCAAAGCTGCCTCTGGTGGCTAGAGGTCATATGGGTGACTGAACAGCAGGAGCAGCTGCAGCATATGGCACAGGAGCTACCAGCCAAACAAACAGGTCGTGGTGCTCATTTGGGGAAGAAACATCACTGGGCAGGGAGAGGCAGGGAGTACAGAAGGAAATCAGAAGAAAGCCCACTTTATCACCTGTGGGGGTGTTTTAACAGTTCCCTCTCCCACCAGACATCACCCAAACTCTCCCGACTCTCCTACAGGCCACCTGTGCAGACTCTCACCTCCACCCAGGCATCGTCACATCCCTTTCTCATGGGCAGAGCAGGTCCATCCCTTTCAAGAACACCCCTCTGTGGCAGCACCTGGCACCACACTGTGCCGTACATCAGTACTAAATAGACACTACGGAATGTCTGCGCTGTATTAGTACCTGGTGGAGTATCATTGGAGATCTTAGGTCTCTAACTGCTAATTAACAACTGCCCCTGCTACTGATCTTAGACGGAAAGGACAGAAGTGGCATCCAGACAAAGCAAGGGCACAAAGGGGTATTACCCCAAAAGGCACTAAGAGGAAAATGACATAAGCTGGTCGTTTGGAGTTACAGCATATTTAGTTACAGCATATCTATTTTATATGCCTGCAAGCATATAAAACCTGTAATTCATGTTTTAAACAAATTCCTGAAATTCTATGCGTATTATAGAAGAGATCCGGAGCTCTAATAAACTGGTGTACTTATGTTGGATCCTTAATATCAGATTTTTAAAATGTTTCATGTCGGAAGGGCTGGAAGGAAATGAGGACCAGACACCATTGATCTCTTCTCCCCACTTCTTTAAGGGCCCGTGTGTTTATACTGTAAACAAATGGCAAGTAGTTTTTCTTAATGCACATGTACTGACGTGTGGATTGAAAACTTTCTTAATGATTTATCTGAGCTGATGGTGGTTGTCACATGAGTCCAATTCCCCCTGGTGTCCTGACCTCCAGAAAAAGTAAACATGTAAAAATGTAATCCTAAACCTCAGTTTAATTGCTTTAAAACTTAAAACAACTAAGGTCAGTTGATGAAGGCAAAAAGATAAAGGCAGATCATCAACAACAGCATTAGACATATTGGCCTTACCTTTCTCGTTGGGCTGCTTTCTTCTGTCTGTGATGGGGCTCTATTCATCTGAGGATGTAATTCAATCTCAGATACTTGTTCTGTCTGTAACAACAAATCAGTCACCGCTACATCCAGAAAATGTCTAGCAATCATGTACAATAAAAACAATGAAAGCAAACACTAGACACAAAAGGAAAGTTATTTTAGCAATTTAACTCTGAGGGGGAAAGTCATGGTGACAGCTAAGTGAATGACACACGTCTTTTGTATATTTTTAATTAAACCATTTTCCCCCTTTATTGTGATAAGAAAACAAGAGAAAACTTTTTGTGAAAAGCTAGAAATGGTAACTTCTCTGAACATAAATGGCCTGCTACCCAGGAGTCTTTTCTAGGGTTTGGTTCCTACAATATAGCACACAGAGCTCTTCCATTATGAGAAAAGAAAAGCCACAGCAACAACTACCAAGGTCAGGGGTGCAAACTATCACTGGATCCTGAAGACTCCAGTTGAAAAACTGAATAGTAATATGAACATATAATGAGATCAAATGATATTCAGTGGGAGGGAGGGGTTTACAGGGGAGCCTCTGACTGTGGATGCTAAGGCCTAGAACAAGAAAATGGGAACTACTGCAAAAACTGTGATGATGTCACTTTATATACAAGGTATAGAAGGAGACAAATCTACCACCTTCCTGCCCTAATCCAGCTCCAAATAGAAAATAATTGCAACAGTCAAAGCACTTCCAAGGAAAAGTCCTTAAATGTATCAGGCTAGGCTAAAAATTAAAACCGGGGGTTACTGTACTCCAGCACGCTCACTTCTCCAAAACAGTTCGTTTCTGTGAGGTTAAATTTAAAGGGTTACGTCCTGGCTCCTCAGGCGTCAATGGCAAAACTCCCACTAACTTCAGTGGGGCCAGGATTTCACCTAAAGCCTCATACCAATAATTTATCAAGCACGGAATAACCTATTCTGCTATTGCTGACAGACTCTTGCTAAGAGACTTTGGAAGCAACAACAGTCCCTGCATTATCACGATCTAGTGCAGTCAAAGTTACTTCAATGCCTCTGGTTCAGCACAACCCATAAATCAAACAATGTCAGAATTATATATAGATTATAAAGTATTTAAAGAGGGACTTTATCATACCACTTCTACTCCCTTCACAACAGAAGCACGATGGAAGCTCTGTCAGGTTTGCTAGTGCTTTACAACTGTAAGGGGTAGAACTAATGCTAGGAGAGGGATTTGTGATCTTCCTTTAAATGCATATGTAATTCCTCAAGACAGAAGGGAAAATAAATGCCATGGCTGACAAGATTTCCCTTTTCCTCCTTCAAGTATGGTACATTTGAACAGCAAAGCAACGCTAAAAAGAATTTGCCAGGGGGCTAATATTTGGTACTACCATTTTGACTCAGAAAACCTTCCAGGTATTGCTAGGCTGAGATTATAACTGAAGGCTCCTGACATACAGAGGAATGAAAGGGGGAAAGGCCGCTCTTTGCTGAATCACTGAAATCAAGGATTTAATTATTTTTTTTTAATACAACATGTCTCTTTGTTATCCAGTGAAACAAACAATCGATTCCCTACTTTCCAGAACCATTTCTTATGTAACTGAAAGAAATTCAGAACCAAAACACAGGTTTCAGTGGCTTGGCAACAGCATATCGGGCAGGCACTCCAGGTATATAAATTCTAATGAATGATCTTGGGACAGCAGAGCTCAAATGCATCACGGAAGCAATGAATTTGGACACTGGTGGAATGAAAATCTCCGCCCTCACCCACATTCCTTTGATAAAGGGTTGATTCACAGAGAAAAACCAATGATGATGGCCCCAGAGGGAACCATGTGGTACGTCCTCCTGCTCAGAAGAAATGTACAGAAGGGGACCACATGTAACTGAGTGAGAAAGGAAGCAGGAAAACAGAGTAAAAGATGCTCGGAGGATCATTTGAGATGGAAGGAAGAGATAACCAGAGAAGCACCATTTGGCTCTGTCTACTGATTAGATTTGGGCAGGTGCAAAAAGGATCATACTTCAGTTGCAAAGCTACAGAGCTTTACTCTCCTCATCCCCCTGCCACTGACTGCCTTCAAATATGAACACACACACACAGGTTGGGATCTGCAAAAGTGCTCAGCTCCCATTGAAGTCAATGGTTAAACTCTCACTGAAGTTAATAATGGGAGCAGAGTTAGACTTCCTTTGAGCATCGCAACCTACAACTAAACTGATCCAAACAAAAAGACCTCACAGCAGAACAATGTTACTTAAAATAAAATTTGTAAAAGGAAAGAAAAAAGTCCAAGGTTTGGACACCATCAGATGCAGATATCAAATCAAGTGTTGAAGCCAATACTAAAGGATAAGATTTCAGGACGTCCTGCCGATCTGATGCCACAGCATTTTTTATGTTTATTGGTTATTTGAGTGCCTTGGGCATAGGGCACCCATTAAAACAACAGCTTCAGTGATTGCAGGGCTACATTTCTATTGTACTATTCGCTGCTGTCCAAAGCCATCGGTGTTGGTACCGCCCTGCCTATTCATTTGTGATCATGAGGATCATACCCCAGTGTGGAATGCGGATCTGACAATATAACTAGAGAGGTCAGATGGTTAAATACACAGATTTTATAAAAGAAAGGAATCAGTTCTGGTACAGGAGCTGATGTAAAATGAATACAAACCACTGGCTGTCCTGTCCTTAAAGTGCCACCTAGTGGCATTTAGAACAGGTCATTACTGTGTTTCTCAGAACACAGGACGCACAAGAGATGCATGCATATTCATTGGCTTGGGACTGATCTGGTGGTTCTGAATTCATTCACAAGGCAGGCAGATAACAGGCTACACTGGAGACAGCGTGTATGAACTCTTCTGAACTTTCCATTTCCTCTTATAAAAAGGAAGCCTAGTCTATACCTAAATGTTTTCCTAACGTAGCTACATTAGGTGTATGAAAAAAAATCAGCCCCCTAACCAACATAGCTATGCCACCAAAAGCCCTAGGATAGAAGCAGTTATACCAGTAATAAAGTCCTTTTACCAGTATTTCTTATTTTGTTCGGGGAACTGGTATAAGCTATAGCAGCAAAAGCATTCCCCCTCACTGGTCTCACTCAGATTTTAAAGGAATAGTCGTACAGCCAACGGGTGTGTTACTTTTTCATGAGCTGCCTCTGCTGGGGATTTCTCCTTTGAGGAAGATCCAGAGAAGAGGTACTAGTCAGGAGGGCCTGGGCAACACCAGAGACACCATGTACCTCAGAGGATTCATGGGATTTAGGAGCCAGACCTCTTTCCTCATGGAGGGGCAATCTCTCTCTCCCCAGTAAAAGAATGCAGAGGATACTCTGCAAGAAGCATTCGTCCATGGGCATGACCTGGTCTAAAGCTATTTCAGAAACGGTGTGCCATTTATAATGGCAACTTTTTTCTTTTGGCACGGGATTTTCCCCCCATTCATTTCAGTGCCTTCACCTTTGGGCCCTACATACCAGCACCTGTCCCGCTTCCTGTGGGCTGAGTGCAAGTTGCTCCAGAATATGCCACAATGCCACTCTGAGCAGCTGCTACAGAGCATGGGGAGAAGGTGATCACTGATGAGCAATGTGAGGTGTGCTCCCTCTATTCTATTCCATTCTAGCTCTTTTATCAAGCTCATCAGGAAATACCTGGGCACCCCTCCTTCTTCATTCAGGAGCTGAGCAACACACTGTGATTTTACAACTCTACGGTATGAGGAATTCTTCCTTGGTGCTAAAGACTTCACTCTTTTACTGTGGAGTCTGAAAGTCTTCAGCATGTAAGCACCACCATACAACTTAAATGCAAGGCCTTGTCTACACATGAAAGAAGCATCACTTTAACTACATTGGTATACACCCCCGCCCTCTGACCACCACCCCGAACTCCCCTGCCCTCTGTCCAACACCCCCCTGTTCCCTGCCCCTTACCATGTTGCCTGGAGCACCGGTGGCTGGCGGCGCCACAGCTGCACCGCCACACAGCACAGAGCACCGGGTCAGGGCGGGCCCTGCAACGGCGCTGCCCCAGGAGCTCGCAGCCCCACGGCCCAGAGCACTGTGCCGGCGGCGCAGTGAGCGGAGGCTGCACGGGAAGGGGGACAGCAGGAGAGGGGCTAGTGGTGAGCCTCCTGGGCCAGGAGCTCGGGGCCGGGCAGGAGGGTCCCACGGGCCATAGTTTGCCCACCTCTGAGTTATACAAGTATAGCTTATCTATCCGTCTAAGGCATCTTTAGACTGTTATAATTGCGTCCACACAAGGGGTTGTACCAGTATAGCTATTTTGGTTTAAAAAAAAAAATCACATCCCTAACTGACACAGTTATAGTGGTACCAAACCTTTGTGTATACCTGGCCTAAGACTATACTGTTTTGGGAAAGAGCAATAAAAGACTAAACAAAAGACTAACAGCACGGTACTCTTCTATTTCAAAATTCTTCAGAAGCCTCACTGCTCACACAGACCAATGTACAGCAGTTCATATTCCAAAGAGATATTCCTCCTATGTTCCTCAGCTGCACATCATATTCATATTTTCTGGGGATACTCTTACCCTCCAAGCAGGGGTTTAAATCTGACTAAGAAGCTTCCATTCTAGAGGAATGTACTAGCAAGGCTCAGATCTCAATCTCCTACTGAGCGATCAGACTTGTAGCTCCGCAGCTAACAAGAAGTTTTCCCTAATGGACAGAGAAGAGGACAGTGTCAAGGCCCCTGCTTTTTATTCAGACATTCACTGCCTCATTCTGTGACCCTGGGCCAGTCAGCCATAACCTCTCTATTGTTATTAGTAACAACATCTATCTGATGGGTTGTTGGAAGGCTTGCTTAATTGTTTAGTACTTTGAAGTCCTCAGATGGCAGGTTTAGATAAATGCAAAAATTACATTATTTTACATTTCATTTTTGTTTTTAGGTTCCGGTCCTCACTCCTCAAGCAAAGCAGGATTATACACAGATTCCACCCTCACTTTGCTAGAAGGAAGTATATGATTGACCTTCCAAAGCAAAATAGATAACACACTTCATATTTCAGTTATATTGAAACATTTCTGCTGGAGAGAAATACATATGGAGGGCCTGATCTTGCCAACACTTACAGGAGTGCTAGAACAATTTGTATAGTGAGTGTGCTGAGAGCTATTGAACCAAACTATAAACCCTGTATATGATGGAAATCACTTCAAGCCAGGGGGTGCGGCAGCACCCCTCGTTCCAGCACCTATTAACACTTATGCACAAGAGTAACTTTGCACATATTAACAGGTTTCAGAGCAACAGCCGTGTTAGTCTGTATTCGCAAAAAGAAAAGGAGTACTTGTGGCACCTTAGAGACTAACCAATTTATTTGAGCATAAGCTTTCGTGAGCTACAGCTCACCTATGCTCAAATAAATTGGTTAGTCTCTAAGGTGCCACAAGTACTCCTTTTCTTTTTGCACATATTAGTAGCCCAACTGAAGTCAACAGGACTATTCAAGTGAAAAAAGCTACCCATATGTGCAAAAGTGTTCACAGGATCACCAGATGCTTATCACCTGTAGTGCCACTTCTTTAATTTACAAAGAGGGGAGTGCAGAAGAGCTTATCTGTAAGGTGAAGTGGACTATTAAACATGCATTACACTCTATCGGATACTAATTATACCCTTCTGTCAATTATAAGTAGGTTAATTTTGAGGGACAGCTTTTTCTCCTTTCTATAGGTTTACATTTTTGTGTTTCAAATCAATTTTTCTGTTTAAAGGCTATTTCCAAAAAACCCAAGCCTTCTCCCTTCAGTTTCGGTGACCCTGGTATATATCACATTGAACTGTCAATTCTTTCTACAGCTTGTTACAAAAACTGTAAGTGATAAGGCAGAAATAAAACCGACAGGGATGCAAATGCAACAAGTTGCCAAGATCTTAGAGTGCTGACAGCTTTCTCAGCACTGTGCAATCCTGAAATTTTGAAAAGCGCTTTTTTAAAAAAGCTATCTGAGAGTTGGTGATAAGGTTTGGGGAAAAGGCAGTAAATATACACAAAGTTGCCACAATGTTCAACCCAACTGCAATAATGCATGGGACCCAGATGGAAACATTAACAATCTGCTTTAATACTCCACTTTCACAGAACCATATTAATGTAAGCTGGAAGGGGGCATTTGCGCTCTGTTAGAGACACAGGCATATGATTCTCATTTTTAAAAAACTTCAGCAAAATACAAAATTGGGTTGTTTTTTTGTTGTTGTTTTTTTATAATTTAAGATATTTGTCTCCCTATGGTAACCACTTTAGAAAAGGTTTCACTGCATTTGTCACTGAACCCCAAAATAACTTATTAGATGTGCTGGTCACTATCATTTTAAACCCTTTTTATTTTTTTTGGTCTGGCTATTCTGGATTTAAGATATAATTTTCCCTGATAGAGGAGGATAATCCACTTGTATTGTATTCAAAGTGACAGATGGCAGAATATTTCATACTACAGACGATTTATAGTTTTATTATAGTCACAGTCTTCTTTAGCATCTAACACATTGATTATACACCATATGTTAATCCACAGCACATAGGGTGGACTATATCAATCCTTTATAAAACAATTACTTTTTTCTCATACAATGTTTGTATATACAGGCTAAAAAGGGGTTTACCGTGACTTAATAACGTAAGAAAAGATTGGCTCTACCTGTACCACTCTGTATGCAGGTACTAGGTTGCCATAACCTCAATACATGACTTTCTTTTGATTTCTAAAACAAAACTGTACCCGTCTAGAGCTCTAGATGTCCTGCCAGCACTTACAATCACATTCACAAATGTCAGCAAGGTTCAACATAAAAAAGCACACCAATTAGCCTAATGTTTAAACAAAAATACAGCCACAATAAAATAATAGAAACAAATCAACTTATTCTATCCCATTCACTCAATACCTTTACTTTCCCTGAATGCCGGAGCAAACAGATAGGTCATGCTAGGTGCCCTAAAGGTCAGCAGACTTGGACTATTTGGAACCAAAGGGGTGGGAGGAGAGAATTCCACATTCAAGGGACCCTCACAGAGATTATCCTGTTGACAGCTCTTTTTAAAATTCTGGTAATATTAAAATGGAATTAATTTTTTTATTCATCACACATGAAGGGGCCTGGTTCCAAAGACCATTACATTCAGCAGAATGACTCTTATTGATTTCAGTGGTAATTGGATAGTTGATTAATAATTATTTAGACTCTGATTCAAGGATAGGGTTAGATAGCAGATATCATTGCTAACATTTAAAAAAGGAATAGTGTGAAAACTTTAAGGCATTATCCAGTACCAGATTACATTTTCAGATCTAAACATGCTAACAGTTGTAAAAATAATAATGTCTCAGTTTTCAAATGAAATAATTGCAATTTTTTTTTTATTTTTATTTTTTTTTACTGACTGTTCCTGACAAGCCTTTTGTTCAGGATTCATTTTTGCACTACAACAGCTGATGTTATCACAACTACTGAGAAAAGTTCTGCACTGATTTAGGGTTTGTGATGTTATGAGCAGTTCCAACAGATACATGGCATCCTGATCTCAGCAGTAAAATTAGAAAGAAATATCTTTTCAACTATTTTGCTTTTAAAAATTACAAATACAAGATTGTGAGCTCTCTTTGTCTATGTCGGGGTGGGCAAACTATGGCCCAGGGGCCACATCCGGCCCTCCAGACATTTTAATCTGGCTCTCGAGCTCCCACTGGGGAGCAGAGTCCAGAGCTTACCCCACTCCAGCTGGGGAGTGGGGGTGGGGGCTTTCCCCGCTCTGCACAGCTCCTGGAAGCAGCAGCACGTCCCTCCTCCAGCTCCTATGCATAGGGGCAGCCGGGGGCTCCGCCTGCCACCCCCGCAGCTCCCATTGGCTGGGAACCATGGCCAATGGGAGCTGAAGGGGTGGCGTCTACGGATGGGACAGTGCGTAGAACCGCCTGGCTGCGCCTCCATGTAGGAGCCAGAGGGGGGACATGCCACTGCTTAGAATCATAGACTTTAAGGTCAGAAGAGACCATTATGATAGTCTAGTCTGACCTCCTGCACAACACAGGCCACAGAATCTCATCCACCCACTCCTGTAACAAGCCTCTAACCTATGTCTGAGCTATTGAAGTCCTCAAATCGTGGTTTAAAGACTTCAAGGTGCAGAGAATCCTCCAGCAAGTGACCCGTGCCCCACGCTGCAGGGGAAGGCAAAACCCCCCCAGGGCCTCTGCCAGTCTGCCCTGGAGGAAAATTCCTTCCCGACCCCAGCTTCTGGGAGCTGCTTGAGGTAAGCGCCGCCCAGAGCCTGCACCTCTGACCCCCTCCTGTGCCCCAACGCCCTGACCCCCTCCCACCCTCCAAATCCATCGGTCCCAGGCCGGAGCACCCTCCTGCACCCTCAACCCCTCATCCCCAGCACCAGCCCAGAGCCTGCACCCCGAACCAGAGCCCTTACCCCCCCTTCACCCCAAGCCCCAATTTTGTGAGTATTCATGGCCCACTATACATTTTCCATACCCAGATGTGGCCCTCAGGCCAAAAAGTTTGCCCACCCCCGGTCTATGTTGTACAGTCCCTGCTGAAATGGGGCCCCAATCTGATTGCGACCTTCAGGATCTGATTCAATACCCACTAAAAATAATAGAAAGACTCTCATTAACTTCCAGCAGCTTGGATCAGGCCCTTAGATGCTACTGGAAAACAATAATAATTTATACTTTCACAGCTAAATTGCGTAAACCTTACGTACACTGGGTGAGAATATAGTTATATAATAATCAAATTAACCTCATTGAGTAAGTGCTTCCCAAGGTGAAGAAAGGCTACCAAACATTTATAAGGGTTGCACAATTTAACCTTCAGTCTACAGAATACCCTATTAGAAACTAAAGATTTTAATCTTTAAAGGCTCTGCAGCTCACCAGTCCTCTGGTGTTAATGACTTCTTAACTATTCCATTTATTTTAAATAATTTGCCAGAAGTTGGGAATGGGCGACAGGGGATGGATCACTTGATGTTTATCTGTTCTGTTCATTCCCTCTGAGCACCTGGCATTGGCCGCTGTCGGAAGACAGGATACTGGGTTAGATGGACCTTTGGTCTGACCCAGTATGGCCATTCTTACGTTCTTATTTGCTTTTGTGAGTGTATACTTTTTAATCAACGTGTGCCGAAATCACCAGTACAGACGTGAAAATAATAATCAAGTTTCCAAAAATAAATTACAGAAGAATCAGCATCAATTTACAAAACCAGACTATTACCAGACTATTACCAGACTTGTAAACCAGACTATTGGAGAGGAGGTTGGAATAATCGGTTTTTCAGCCAAAATATATAGTCCCCTCATTTTCCAAGTCTCCCCTCATGTAGTACATACAGGACTTGAGATGTATAGTGATTTATGCAGTGGAAGATACCAGTATAGTGCAATTTAAGTTAGGAGCGCTAATTTAAAGTGTGATAAATGCTGCATTTATTTAGCTGACTCTGAATAAAACCCTGAACAACTATTTTCTGTTCAGTGTACCTCAATAATTCCTATTAACATTAATGTGCTAATAAATCCCCCAGACTATGCAACTGCTGAAGCCAGCTCCTGTAGACTCCCAAAGCCAACTGTAATAAGGTATTATTTTGTTTTATATAAAAGAATATGGGTCCTAGCTAATCTTTGGGTGCGTGTGCTCAGTTCAGTTCAAACAGAACCTCATTCACGTACGTTCAAAGTCAATTCCAGTTGTAAATATATATTGTTACAAACCAGCTATTTTGCTTAGTTGATTAATAATTTCATCCCTACTCTCCATCATTACTAGCATGGATCCCTGCTGCCACTAAATAACATGTATTTTGTTTGTATACACTGGCCAGATTGTCTCCCTAACCTTCTGTTATTATTAACTGTTTGCATTATTGTTGCGCCTAAGAGCCCCAGTCCTGGACCTGGACATCATTGTACTTGGAACTGTACAAACACAGAACAAAGAGACAGTCCCAGGCCCAAAGAGCATAGAGCAGTAGGTACTGGACAGTCTAGTTAGACTGATTCCATCCCTCCTTAATTACTGATCCTTTGAGTTACCAGCTGTAGACACAAGAAGGAGGAAAATTTGCAAAACACGTTTATTCCTATATCTAAGAAAATAGTGCAGGAGGAGTACGTACAAACACCAACACTGGATTTTATACAAGACAGCAGTGGAACTACAGATAGCCAATACTAGAAGGAAACACACTAGATCTGTAGGTGGAAAATACTTCAAAGTGATTTATTAGCCAAAACAGAAGACTAGCCTGTGTCTATATCTACTTCTATTAAAAAGTCTTTCCGGCAAACTTTCACAGTGACTTGGGAAAACCTGGATTGCCTTTAAAAAAATACAGAAACACAATATTAGTGAATGAAGGTAATGCAGCTGATGTAATATATTTGGATTTTAATAAAGCATTTGATACGGTGTTTCACAAAATCTTACAAGAAAAATTAATTCAAATTGGCTTACAGAGGAAAAAGGAGATGTGGATTGTAAACTGGCTAAAGAGACCATAAACAATAGCTTAAACACCTCTCTATGCTACAGTATCTAAGCACTGATGAAAAGCAAATTTATTTATTGCAGTTACCACAGGAACACTGAGATTAATTTCATAGCATTAGGAAAATTTTTCGTGAAAACTATATTGAAACAGGGGTCCATTGTGTGAACTGGTACAGATGAGGATCTGGACTCAGTGCAGACTGTGACAACAGATAAGATCACAGAGGATATGGGTTACAGTAGTTCCTCAGGGAATGTCAAGAAGAAGTAAATGCATGGTTAATCAACCAAATCCTCAAGTTCTATAGACAGATGACAAGGATGCATGCACACCCACAAATGTATCTATGGGGCTACGAGTCCGGAGGAACAAACCCAGCTGCCACTTCCCTCATTACTGCCTCACCCGAAGACAACATTCCCAACTCCTTACGCCCAGGAGAGGGCCTGGGAAACAGGGCCGGTTTAAGGCAATCCAGTGCCCTAAACGACAGCTTTGGGAAGCACCTCCAGAGCTCTGCCCCCATGGCTCTGTGCCCAGCCACACCCCTCCCCATATGAAGTGATGATAACAGAAACCTCCTTCCCCTCCCAGGCAGCGACAGCGGTATGATGATCCTTTCTACACCACAGGAGAAGCGAGATGGGCCCCCCTGCCTCCTAAGAGGCAGGAGTGGCAGCTGACCCCCTGCCCCACCGCTGATATTTACCCCAATAACCAGGATATATCTGCTTTGGTTGGTGGGCAAGGCCTGCTGCATTCTTCTCCTTCTGCTACATGCAGAGTCCTCTGCTGGGTTGGCCTTGTCAGGGGCACACAGAGCAGCAAGCCTTGGAGTCAGCAGCCCATTTTGATGCATGGGACAGTGCACATCACTCAGAGCTGTTGTTTCAAGCTGTCTGCAGATTCAGGCAAACATCTCTGCATCGGTTACATTTGGGGGGCATACAATTTCAAAATTTTCTTCCCAACTATGAAATCTAGCAACTTTCCTTTTTAAAAAAGATAAGAACTGAGATTCAGATGTAATCACAAGACTCCAGGGGCAGAGGTCTTTGGCATAGGCCTATGGTGCCTTTGTAGGGTGGCCAACTTTCTAATTTGTGAAAACTGGACACTGAGTGCTGGAACTTCCCCTGCCCCCTGCTCTGCCTCTTCCCCCGAGGCCCCGCCCCCCAGTCCTCTTTCCATCCGACCATCACTCGCTGCTCTCTCCATCACCCTCTCCCTGCCAGCTGAGCAGGGCTCTAGGGATAGAAGTGTGACTGGGGCAGGACATTGGAGAGAGAGCCGGGCTCTGGGGGTGAGTAACTGGGCAAGATGGGGGAGGCAGAGCCAGGCTCTGGAGGTGGTGGGGTGACTGGGGCAGGGTGGGGGAAGGAAAGGCATGATCTTGCGGCGGAGGAGTGAGTGGGGCAGGATGGGACAGGGAGAGCAACACTCGGGGCAGGACCAGAGAGCCGCCAGTACCTCTCTCTGTGGGAGCTGTTGCTGAGTGCTCCTCCAGGCTCCAGCAGCAGCAGCTGCTCTTCCCCCCGCCCGCAGTGGCGGAGGCAATTACTACAAGTAACTGGACTTTTAGTGTCCGGTCAGCACTGCTGACTGAACACTGCCAGGTTCCCTTTTCAACCGGACTTTCTGGTCGAAAACTGGGCACTTGGCAAGCCTATGCCTAAATCCAGCCATGATGGGTTTTATTTAATAAGAAACAGGGTACTTTGCCTGGAAAGCAGGACCAGGGTTGAGGATACCTGTGTCAGCCACACATTTTATTAAGTGTGCTATAACCGACCAATGGCCCAATCCTGCTTATCCACCATTTAGCTAAGATGAACTATAAGTCAATAAATAATGTGGTGGGTTGGATGTGGGCAGAGTGTGATGAATTTGTGACATAACTAGAAGTGTTTAGTGCTATAAATTACTGTGTTGTTTCAATAATATAATGAGGTTGACTGCCTAGGAAGTACTGGCAGGAAGAGGGAAGTCTAACAAAAAAGCTGAAACAATTTCTGAAAACTACAAAAGTATGGGACAAAAGTTAAAGCTCCATTTCTACATTGTTATTGTTTACTCTCACACAGGAGCTTCTTTCCAATTAAAATATAATTACTAAACTTCTATCCTACCATAACTTGCTGATACACAACAGTGCCTGGAGTCCAGTGAATCCCTTAATTTCATTCTATTAGTATGTCTTAACTGCACAGTTAAACTGGGCTCTTACTAGGCTTTAGCCCACACTCCCCTACCATCTACACAGGAAAACCTCTGATCCAGTCTGGAGAGTCTTTAAGTCTGGGCTAGTTTACACAACTGTGGGGTGGATTAGAACCTGAGCTCCACTTTCACTTGGGTTGGAACCCTCTCACTTTGCAGTGAGAATGCCAGCTAACTCACTCAAGTACTGACAGTCCTCAAACCTTTCCTACAATTCCCCCTGAAGGTCAAAGTTCTCCCACAACTGACTGGGAAAGAATCCTAGAAAGTCTCAACACAAAAAACCATGGACTATGCCTCCAGAGACACATGGGTGAATGCAGAAACAGCAAGGATGAAGTAACGCGGATTGGGTTTTCCTGTGAGGACTCTCACCCTGGACTAGGCTAAGGTGGGTGCCAATCACCCAGGTTAACTGTGCAGGGAACACATACCCTAAACACCTAACCAATCCTACCTACCTCCCAGTCATCCATGGAAAACTCCAGTTTCAGAATAAATTGTTTCCCTCTTCCTACACTCCAATTGATTTCCAAAACAATGTCAAAATAATCACACCATAAGCATGCACAAGTAGTGCAGGGCAGCCTAAAAAATACTTGGGATATTTCATTCCCAAGCTACATCTGTGAATCAGGGTACTTAGCTATATATGGATATTGAAATGTTAAGGCAATAAAAAGGATTTCCAATAACACTGTAGAAAATTAGTTGAAACAGAAATTTAAGAAGAGCAAGATAAGTCCTAAAACAGGTAAAAGCTGAATATGTCACGCTGGTTTCAATGTTTTACTTCAGTTCTTCCTGATCCTGCCTCTATTCTGAAAACAGATTGGCTTCGCTTGAATTTATTCATGCTCTTTAAGTCAAGGGCCCCATTTGCGTAATGTAATCCATATGTTTGTTATAGCTGTGCTTGCAATGATTAAGGATCAGAGAAGTTGAATTATGAACCCCATCCTCTATATACAATCTTGACCATTTAAAGGCACATTTTGATGACTAGGCACAGAAGATGTGAGCAAGGATGCAACTGACATGGTCTAAAATATTATTAAAATTATTTTTCAATTCAAAGTCAAAACAACAGTATTCTGAGAAGGCAGAAATATCTTTTTAAAAAAACCCTGCTGTAACGCCTTCCCACCTCTGATAATTTTTACAAGTAAAAGTGTCAGATGTTTCTCCAACACTACATATTTTGCAAGGAATAACATATTGTACTGGGAGAGAAGAAAGCATCAGGAACTTTACATTGGAATCACTGTTTACAATTTTAGAGCGTACCTGTTCTTTTAGTCTGAACTCCGCATAGCTGGATTTGGCCTGTGCAACAGGCTCGGTATTTGTGACATGGTGAGGACCCTGCTGGATATGGAAATACATATGAGTGGCTCCCCGTTGCATGGTCAGAGAGAATAAATTCTATCACATGCTGAAAAAATAAGCAATTAGCAAAAGTATTACCTGTAGCACTGGTTTGATCCTCAAGAAAAGGGTTTTGTTTTGCTCATTTGTTTATTTTCCAGACGGGGTGACTGTAAGACTTTTGAGTGTGAAAGGGTACAGTGGAGATGGAGATGCAGCTGATGATGGCAGTGATATGATGGAGGCAGGAAGCAATAATTCAGAGTAGAAGGGGGTGCGATGAATAGATACTGCTTACAGGAGATTAGGCAAAGCAAAGCTTTGATGGATGCACTAAGGTGCACGGCTAAGGTTGTAGTTGGATCAAAGAAGGCTTAAGGAAGCAATCTATATAATCCTCCAAATGAAGAATTTAGCAAACTCCAAAGATAATTTAGAGAAGAAGGGGATGGAGAGAGAATTGTTGTTTATGACCCAGCAAGTGGAAACCTTCCCTTTACAGAATAAATGCCCCCAGCCTACCATTAGGGGGCACTATGCTGCTGGAGATTCTGACTTTTATTTGAGACCTAAAACTGAAGTCCTGACTGCTGATGGTCGACTCAAAGGTGCCAATGCACTTTTTATGTGGAGTAGGAATGTTAGCTCTACAGTGGTCAGGGACTCAGTTCTACATCTCAGCTGAAAGATTAACATATAAAATAAATTGCCATGTAAGGCCAACTGGAGCCAATGGTATAAATGAATAAAACAGATAGACATTTTTATAGAAGAGGATTCAGAGAGGTAACAAACAAGGAAGTGAGGAAGCAATCACTATGATGGGTCTTGTTGAGCTAAGTGGCCTTTCCTTATCCATCATTCCTTATGAACTAAAGAACCTACACATAGTACATTCCTTGGGATGACTGCTCATGATTAGATCCATTTGCTTTACACAATGGTTGTGTGACACTGATGAACCAAAAGTAAGTAAATCACAGCATGCCACTAAATAATGTAGCTAATGTGGGAGTTATTTCCTTTTAGCATGACTTTTCACACTGATATGTAACATATCATAATGTGATATGCATTTGCTCCCTGCACTGCCGCCTTGACAGCGTTTGCACCTTGAAAAGCAAGAAATAGGCTAGGAATCAAACCTGTGCCTTCCAGATAGCAAACACTACCGTCAGGCTAGCCTTATGGCACAGCTTGTAAATTACAATGTTTTCTACTGGACATACACAGCTCCACAATGATGAGCTGGAAGGAGTCCACAGTACTACATCATGGCATACTGGATAGACAGACCAAACAAAGATAACATTATCCATACACAAAAAGCCTGACATTGCAAAGCATTCTGCAGATGAGTATTAGCTTTATAATGAGAATGGTTAGATATCCAAGCTCGCATGTATTTATTACCACAGTATAAAAACAACCACCACCACCCACGACTGTACACCAATTATCCACATACTGAAATTCTGTACATACCTGTGATACAAAAGGCCTAGGGGGCAGGGCAGGTGGTGGTGGTAACCAGCCTGACTTCACAGCTGAAATGAGAGAGAAACAAATAAAATTAACTAATAAAACTAAAAACTAGACCAGTGGTTTGCAAACTTTTTGAACTGAGCCCCTTCTTTGAGTTACAATTTTTGGATGCACCCCCAATCCAGACAAAAATAGACACATGCAAAAGTATGCCTGATAGCCTACTCATAAACCTAACAGAGACTTTGACACAACTTTAATTAAATTACCTACACCTGTAAGTTTCAAATACACAGACACTTACCAATTGCACAGCCAAGGCTTCCTCAGCAGCAGGCTGCTTGTACCTTGCAGCCAGGCTGCACCAGTAGGGCAGGGCCAATACCTGTCTCTCTGCCCCTCCCCACCGGGTTTTCCGGGTGTGGGAAAGCATGTGCCACTGTGACTCAGGGTGGAGCCAGCGCTGGGCACAGAAATCAGCATGGTCGCAGCAAATGTTTACACTGACCCATAGTCTGGGTAGCCCGCTGAGGTAAGTCAGGAGGGGCCCCTGTGAAGCTAGCCTTGGCCCCACCATGCGGTGCTGGCATGAGCCACCTGGCATCGCCGCTCGCCCCCCAACCCTGAACATTCCTCCATTCTCTGTGGCTTGCCTCCCTGACAATTTGAAAACCTCAGAACTAGACTATTTTCTCTGATGACTGTCAGCGAACAGGTGGTTTTCAACATTTTTAATGATGAAAATCAAACTGGGTCTCAACTGAAAACAAATCTGTGCAAACACTGTTTGAAACCTCTTCCTGCTACAGCACACCCTCTGAAAAAGACCAGAGATTTAAATGCTATAAAAAGCTTACTGTTAAAGTAAAAGGTAAAGATATATTCAGTCAGCCACAAAGATATATACAGTCAGCTGAATGCAGCTAAAACAATTTGACTGTAGTTAAAGTACAGAGCTTGGGTGAAAATCTACTTATTCTTAGGACTCTGTTCTTTGTCATTAACATTATTGCCTTTTTAAAGAACTAATGTAGACATTAGGGTTTGCTCGAGATAAAATACACTGACAAGTCACAAAGCCCAGTCAGAGAAGAAAATATCCCCCATGGAATTAGAATGGGTGCTTAAACGAAGCATACAGAGATCAGTTTTAGCTTTGATTTGTGGTTGGTTTTTTTTTTTTGGGGGGGGGGGGGGGGGAGAGGGGGGGTTGAGAGGAAAAAAGAATTTTAACAGTCAATTTTGGGCCCCTTTGGTAATGTAACAAAGCAACATCGTGCAATCTTTCATTCAGAGCCAGTGAACGGAGTTGGTAAGAACCATGTGGGCCATCCATTGTAATTCTCAATCTGGCTCTCGTTAAATCCCTAAAACCCATCTCAGGGCAGAACTGCAGGGAAGATGAGGCTTTGTAAAGGCAGCTGCGATGAGAAGGACTAGATTAACCCATAGATATCAAGTGAGTTTGATCAAAGTCTTGAGTGATTTTCCCTTCTAGAGGCCCCTATGTTGTGTAGCCTTCCCACCACTTGCCTTTGAAAAAATACGAGTCAGCCTATCTCAGATTTGTGTTTATTTGTAAAGCCTAAAATGTAGCACTAAACCAACAATTAAAATAAAACAGCCCTTTTACTATAATAGTGCTAAACAAGGGGTTATATATATACACACATATCTATTTTTAGTTTTATCCATATTCTAAAAGACCACACAGACCATTACAAGTTACAGCATAGCCATTTAACTTATTAAAATGTATTCCATCTAAAATTTTCCAGAAAAGTTTTCCCTAATGCAAACCTGTTCATTTCCTTAAAAGAAACAAAAAAACAAAGATCTGAAGCACTAAGGCCCAGATTTTTACAGTTATTTAGGCGTTGTTACACTCAGTGTCGCAATAATGGGACCTACACTCCTAAGTGCCTAAATCCCTTTTGAAAATGAGATTTAAGTCCCTAAATCAGTTAGGTATTGCAATGCTGAGTGCAGCGATGCCTCAATCACTTTAAAATCTGGACCCAAGTACACAGAGATGTTAGTGTAAAAATGCATGGGTAAAACATTGAATACAGTTGTGTTGGCTAACTACAGCTCAAAAGAGGTGTGTGACACACAAGATTGGAAAAAACAAAGAAGTGCCAAACAGGGATGCAGAACTACTGAATCCTAATTTAGGTTACCTATGGAAAATGCTTATATACTGAAGGTATAAAAGACTAAACATAGTCACAAAGTATCCAAACAGGCAGAGATTAAGTTACTAGGACCCTTCACCCCATTTAGTCAGCTACCCCACCTCCCCACCCCAGCGTCTCCTGCCCGCTGGCGGCCCTGCCGATCAACTCCTCCCCCTCCCTCCCAGCACCTCCCGCCTGCTGCAATTAGCTGTTCCGCGGCGTGTAGGAGGCACTGGGAGGAGAGGGAGGAGTGGGAAGGGGGGGCACTTGGGGTGGGGACACAACTGGGCAGGAAGAAGCGGGGCAGAGGCAGGGCCTTGGGGGAAAGGGTGGAGTGGGGACAGGGCCTGGGGCTGAGCAGGGGTTGAGCACGCCCAGGGAAAGGAGGAAGCCAGCACCTGTGCTGTCTTTAACCTCAACATTGCTCCAGAGAATACAACATCTAATATATATTCTGTGTCCCCAACACCCATCACTCTACTCCAGTGATACGCCTGATCCTCAGAGAAATGATATTCTATACCAAGGAAATTAGTTTGCCCAACAGGGAAAGCATGTTCTGAAGTTGCTCCCAAGCTCAGAACTTGTACTTGGTACCCCACAACACTGCCAGAATGGTCCACACAACCTTCCTTATTAAAATTACTTCACCCTGAAGTGGTCAAGTAGAGCACAGAGCATCTTATTTCAGCTTTTAAAATATGCCACATTTGAGAGTTTAGTATTTTAAGCTAGTGAGATACTTAACCATGCGAATTTGACCCAGTTTCCTCTTTTTTTAATCCTACAAATTCTAACTTAAGCTATTCATGAAATATTCATAAAATCCCTGCTGTTTCAGAACATCTATGGCCTGTTGTTAGAAGGAAATCATGCTTATGTTAGCACAACTGCCAGAGAAGATTTGGAGTCAGCTGACTTTTGAAAAGTAATAACTTCTTATAAAAAACATGCACTGTTTTTTCCCAAAGAGGCAATGAAAAGTGTGTTAATGACACACTTAGGTGTCATTCCCCCCAAAAAAGAGCATGCTATAAAACAAATACATTTTTGCACATTTCAGCAGCTGTCCCGTAATTGTAGATGACTCCGGAAGGACAGCCTTTCTTGGAAACCAGTCTACACAGGGTTTGTCAGTGTTGGGTTCTGTCCGTTAAAGATGGAACTGTTGTGTGTTCTTTGGAAGTATAAGCTAGCACAGCAAACAGTTCTTTCCAAGGTGAACACAAATATCAGGCTTCTTTCATAGAAAACGGCAGCAAGTAACTGGAAAAGAGGAGGTTACTTACCATAACTGGATGTTCTTTGAGCTATGTGATCCCTATCTGTATTCCACTGGGGTTACATATGCGCATCATATGCCCTGAGAAGGAGAATTTGAAAGTAGTGTCCACTGGTTCATGCATGCACCCTGACTCACCTTATGCTTCCGTCTGAGGCGACAAAGGGTGAGGTGAATTGACCACGTCTCCAGTTCCTTTTCCACAGTGAATCTGACAGATCCAAAGCAGAGGAGAAGGAGGGTGGGAAGTGGAATACAGACAGGGACCACACATCTCAAAGACCCTCAGTTACAGATAAGTACCTCCTCTTCTTCTTTGAGTGATGCTCCCTATGATATTCCACTGGGGGTGACTGACAAGCAGGACCTAAGTTGGAGGCGGGTGCAAGGATGGGGATGGAAGGGTCATGCGGAGAACCGCTGTGCCAAAGGAGACATGCACTGCTGAGTCCTGTAACAAGGCATACTGTGTTGCAGATGTATGGACAGAACTCCATGTGGCTGCTCTACATATGTCTATGAGAGGAACATGCCGTGGTCATTGCTTCAGGTCTAGTGGAGTGAAGCTGTACCCCTGTGGTGGGAGGTATGTTCAACAGCTGGTAGCAGAGTTTAATGCAGCCAGAAATCCATTTGGAGATTCTCTGGGTGGATATGGCCTGTCCCAATTCTCTCTGCTACCACAACAAACAGTCTAGGGGACTTCCGGATTGTTTGTGTTCTCTGCAGGAAAAAGGCCTGACCTCATCGGACATTGAGGGAATGGAGTCTACATTCTTCTGCAGACACATGCAGTTTCTGGAAGAAAACAGGTAAGCGAATGGATTGGTTAATATGAAACTGGGAGATCACCTTTGGTAAAATTTTGGGTGTAAGCATAAAAAGACCTTATCCTCATGGAATACTGTAAATGGCGTGTCCACCATTATAGCTCTGAGTTCCCCAACTCTTCTCACTGAAGTGATAGCAACAAAAAAGGCGACCTTCATGGAGAGGAGGGACATGGATCAAGACATCATTGGTTCAAAAGGGGAGGTTGTTAATCCCAATCCTTGTTGTAATAAGGCGTTCAGTTCTTGGGTGAAAAAACTGTCATGAGAGTGGTCCCCAAAAGGGGATGGGGCAAAGGGTCTTGGAGCATTACAAACGCAATCATATCTCAATCAAATCATTCACCGCTCATTTGTCCCTTGTTATTGCACTCCAAGTGTGAAAAAAGAGTGCTAAATAACCCCCGAAAGGAGTCGAAGGGTCGTGAGGTGTTAGGCTCACGTGGTTGGCAGCTCTCGAGCTCACATCAAGAAGTTACATCAAAAATACCTCTTGGTTTGGGTTGGGTTTGAGACTGAAGCCTGAGGGGGGTCCCAGGGAAACGAGACCTTTGGACTTTTTGTCGCTTGCATGGAGGTTCATAGGGTCTATGTTGGTAAAACTGTGGAGACCTGTACCTCTGTGTGGATGACAGGCAGTGGGACTTTCATTTCGAGGCAGAAGTGTAGATGTCCAACGAGCGAAGAGTAGCCCTAGAGTCTTTTAGTGTATGCAAACACTCATCTGTCTTCTGGTTAAAGAGATGGGATTCATCAAAAGGGAGATCCTCTATTGTGTTCTGGACCTCCCTAGAAAAACCAAAAGCAAGAAGCCAAGACTCGACACAACACGATGGCTGTAGCCATGGCCCTGGAAGAAGCACCAGCCGCATCCACTGTGGATTGTAGGGCAGTTCTGGCTATGAGTTTCCCTTCCTTGCCAAGGGCCTGAAAACGGGCACGGTCTTAGCAAATTCCTCTAGTTTAGCATAATTCAGGAAGTCATACTGAGCCAACAACGCTTGATAATTGGCTGTCCTGAATTGTAAACTGGAGGAAAAGATGACTTTTCTCCCCAGTAGATCCAGACACTTCCCTTCCTTGTCCGCATGTGTGGATCGAGTGTGTTTGTTGTTTAGCCATTTCTGCAGTAGCCTGAACTACCAGTGAGTTTGGAGCTGGGTGGGAGAAGAGGAATTCTGAGCCTTTGGCCAGGACATAGTAGCATCTCTCTATTCCTTTAAGGATACATGTGTCAGAAGTGTGTCAGACTGTCCTGGCTGGCTCCAGTATGGCTCCATCGATTGGTAGTGCTTATCTTGTCAGTCCCGAAGTGTGGAGAATGTCCAGAAGCTTATGCTGAGTGCCTTGGATCTCTTCCAGAGGAATGTGGAGTTCCCCCCACAATACCCTGTAAAAGATTTTGAAATTGAAGTCATCCAGTAGGGAAAGGGATGATGTAGTCAGAGCTTCGTTCGGCAATGAGGATGGGAATCTAGCTGGCTCCAGCAGAACTGCCAGAATTGGGGTATAAAATTCTTCCTCTGCTATTGGATCCATGGGCATGCCTGATGGATCCCTCAGAGGAGGGGTGGGGGAGAAACAGGTGGCGACTCTTGCAGACTGGGTGGGCTCCAAAGGAGGATACTGTGCTCAGGGTCCCCAACATGGCCAATAAGGAGGATCAACAGGAGGTTGCAGGAGTCCTCACGGCGTGGGGCACCAGTGGCTTCTAGGAAGGTGAGGAGGTAGTTGCTCCCATGAGTGTCAGTCTACGTGATGGAGTGGTGTGGTAGAGACGGTTCTTCCCCCAGTTCCAATTCATCGGAAGAGGAAAAGGCGGACTCCGGTACGAATAGCAGTACCATTGGTGCCGATCAAGGAGTGCATGACACATGTGAGGAGGCCATACCGTAGGCATATCCAGTGGCAGGGACTTAAGTTCTCTGTAAGTGGGAGGACCAAATGGAGGAAGAGACTCTGGATCCAGTAAGGTGAAGACATCTTGGGGTGCAGTCACATCTGTATCTCCCTAGTTTAGGGGGCATTCTCTCTTTTCCAGTTGCCAGTAGCAGTGCTGAAGTCTTTCCTGGTGCAGGAGGGTCTCACCTGTGTGAAGTGCCAGAGATGGCAGTATGACAGTTCACTGCCCAGAACCCGCGGATCCCATTGTTCATGGGTCTTCGTCTCATGCCTGTGGGACTCAGAACATGCTGTGTCCCCTTGGGCTGAGCTGGTGGAGGGATGTCCAGTTTCTCTGATTTGGAGGAAGACTTAGTTCCATGCTTATTGGAGTGCTTCCTAATCTCCTAACCTCTGCCATTGGGCCTTTGGGGGTGGGTCCATCAGCACCGGAGTCAGACATAACAGCAGGAGGCACACTCCTTGCTGAATCAAGCTAAATGTACATGGGGGGTTCCCCGGCTTGGGTCTGAATGTGGTCTCATGGCCACCTCCATTAGATGCCTCCAGAGACAAAGTGCTTAGCCTTCTTGGGTGCAGCTGGGAAAGGACTGGCAAATACCGCACACAGCCGCGGTTTGAGCTTCTCCCAGGAAGTAGAGGCAGCGTTGGTGTTTGTCAGTTACGGAGAAGGATTGTGGGCAAGCAGCACAGAGTTTGAAGCCCAGAGTTCTGCAGGGGGCAGGGGCAGGTAAATCCCCCAAGTCTGCTCTAGTCTAACTGTTAAAACTAGTAACTACTAAAACTAGGAAAGAAATAAACCCACTAAAACTATGGCTAAAACTGATAAAACTATTTGTAACTGTAATTATTAAAACTGCGTCAGAGACCGTTACACTGAAGGCTCTGACCCGGACCATGTGGCGCTGAGAAAGAACTGGAGATATGGTCAGTCCGCCCCATCCTTTTTTCCCCTCAGACAGAAGCACGCAGCGAGTCAGGGCACATATGTGGACATTACTTTCAAATTCTCCAACTTCAGGCACGTGGTGCGCATGACTAACATGCAGTGGAATGCAATATGGACCATCTCTCGAAGAAGCAGTAATCCTTCCCTCAGGCTGCTCAATCACACCTTAAGGGTGCAGCAGCCCCCAAGACTGCTGCACTCTCTTCTCCCCATTCCAGAGGTTGTGGTGAGGTAGAAATGGCCACTGGATCCATTAGTCCTATCCTAACCCACCTACCTTCTAGCCCACTCACATGTCCTCCTTCCTCCTCATGCCAGAAAAGCCTCTGTACATTAAAGCACAGTGAGCTAATATGGAGCACAATTATGAGGTATGCGAGAGATGCAGAGCGATCCTGGAATTATGCCTGAGGAGCAGAGGCACACTAGTTCTGCTACATCCAGAGCTGCTGGAGTCCACAGATTTTCTTCACACAGGAAGGAGGAGTAAATTCTGGAGGATTGGGGCCTTGGTGTCCAAGTCCTAAAAAGCTATTTCTACCACAGTTTGCATAGAGTTTGCCTCACTATTCAGTGACTTTGCAACATTGATATTAGAATGAGCAGCATACTTTAAATCTTAAAAAAAAAAAAAAAATCATGGTCAAAGTAGCTTGTGTGTACCAGTGAAAGAAGCTTAAGTGCATCAAGTATCTGTATAAAATACTATATTCAGGGTGAATGTATTTTCCCACACAGAGAACGATAGTGCTTTCACTACTAAAATCATCACTCTGCACTTAGCATATCTGTACTTCATGGTGAACTATCAGCATGGCAGGTGTCCAGGCCATTTCTCAGCCTTATTCTGGCAATCAGAAAGGTCTATTAATCCCAACAGGACATTAAGTGAGATAAAACAGGTTCTCCAGCCTGAAAACTAGATTAAGGCTTAAAAATAAACTTCAGAATTTAATTCTACATCCTGAGACTTGGCCACTACATAAGTACTGTATGGGCTCTTATTTCTTTGGCCTTCCCAGGGATAACACTATACCACATAACAGAGGGAATTCAAAATTATGCAATCACAGCACTTTCATTACTCGCAGCCAAAACCAACACACACAAATCTCATCCCTGATTTTATTTTCCACTTGTCAACAAGTGATCAGGGCACTCATTCTGACATTTCCTACTCAGAGATTGTTTTCCATGTCATCATTTCTATGTTAACAACTATGGTAGTGAACCAACAGGCTCACCAGAGGCATTCTCCCCGATCTGGATGGACGCAAAGTTATTCAATAGGATGATAGGGGAATAAGATGCAAAGATCCAGGCCAATCACAACTGACAGCCCAAGACCCAGCTCTCTTACTTGGCTTGTCTGGTCTAAGAGAAGTGGCAAGGAGTCCAGAGGAGGAGGTGGCTACCACTGTAGCCTCATCTAACCCAGGAAAATTGGGGCCCTTAGTTCTCCACCAATCCTAGCAACAGCAGAAGCTGGAGTGTAGATGGGGCTGGTTTTACCAGATTCTGGGAGACTAGAGGAAAACAGAGATTGTGGCCCAGGTTTATTTTTAGGCATTATAAAGATTCATCCAATGAAGTGAGCTGTAGCTCACGAAAGCTTAAGCTCAAATAAATTGGTTAGTCTCTAAGGTGCCACAAGTACTCCTTTTCTTTTTGAGAATACAGACTAACACGGCTGCTACTCTGAAACTTATCGCTACCAGTATCTCATCTAAGAATCATACCCCAAAGCTTCATATTGCAAAGCTAACAGATATAGACAAAGCAACATGGCACGAACCATTGTATTTTCAAACTGACAAAAAAACTAACTGTGAAACTTCCAGTAACCTAAGCAGGAGATGCATGCTAAAACCCCACTTAATTATTTTTAAAATGTAGAAGTAAAAGTCCTATCTCACTTTGGCACATACGTCTAAACCACTATAACTACGAAAGAAAAATCACTTATCTTGATGGACCCCACACCACTCCCAAAAATGTGTAGACACACACACACAGCTCAAAACATTTTGTAGTACTGCACCAGGTCAGTCACAGAGTACTCCTTTATTCCCAGATACATGGGGATAGAGCAATTTTACACAGAAGACCTGAGGAAATAACTAATTTAAAATAAATCATTTAAAAGCTTTCATTAACAACAGCTCCCTTTTTCAAATTTAAATAAAATTACTTAAGACAAAAGTCATAAGGAAAATGGGAGTAGGGCAGGGGTTCTCAAACTGGGGGTCTGGAGGTTATTACATGGGGGGTTGTGAGCTGTCAACCTCTACCCCAAACCCCACTTTGCCTCCAGCATTTATAATGGTGTTAAATATATAAAAAACTGTTTTTAATTTATAGGGCGGGGGTCACACTCAGAGGGGGTCACCAGTAAAAAAGTTTGAGAGCCACTGGAGTAGGGGGGAAAGGTGAATATAATCATTATCCCAAATTATTTCTACAATAAAGTCTGCTTTAATTTATTTGTACTGTGTCAAGGAATCAAGCCAGCATAAACTTTTACACTCAGAAGGATGGAACAGAGCAAGATGACATCTTAGATATCATTCATGGTGAAGAGTTGAAATGCCTAAGTAGGGATGGGGTGGGAGGGGTCTTCTTTTTAAAATCATTGTGATATTTAAAATCAGAATGGAGGTTGCACTACTGTAGACAACAAATGTTGATAAATGAAAAGTAATGCTCATCGGAAAACAATCCCAACTATATAAAACGATTGGTATTAAATTAGCTGTTACCGCTCAAAAAAGGGTTCTTGGATTCATTGTGGATAGTTCTCTGAAAAACTTCTGCTCAAAAAAGCTAACAGAATGTTAGGAACTATTAAGAAAGGAATAGATAAAAGACAGAAAATACCATAATGCCATTATACAAATCTATGGCATGCCCACACCTTTAATACTGCATGCAGTTCCAGTCACCCCTTCTCAATACAGACATATTAGAATTGGAAAAGATACAGAGAAGGGCAAGAAAAATTAATAGGGGTATAGAACAGCTCCCGTATGAGGGATTAAAAAAGACTAGGACTCTTCAGCTTGGAAAAGAGATAACTAAGGGGGGGATATGATGGAGGTCTATAAAATCATGACTGGTGTGGAGAAAGTGAATAAAGTAGTATTATTTACTCCTTCAGGTAACACAAGAACCAGGAATCACCCAATTAAATTAATAGGCAGCAGTTTTAAAACAAACAAAAGGAAGTACTTCGTCACACAACACACAGTCAAACTGTGGAACTCATTGGCAGGGGATGTTATGAAGGCCAAAACTATAACAGGTTTCAAAAAAGAACCAGGCAAGTTCACAGAGGATAGATCCATCAACATCAATGGCTGTTAGCCAGGACGGGCAGGGATGCAACCCCATGCTCTTGGGTGTCCCTAGCCTCTGATTGCCAGAAGCTGGGTGTGGACGACAGGGGATGGCTCACTTGATGACTGCCTGTTCTGTTCATTCTCTCTGAAGCACCTGGCATTGGCCACTGTTGGAAGACAGGCTACTGGGCTAGATGGACCATTGGTCTGACCCAGTAGGGCCGTTCATATGTTAAACCTGCATTACCAAGGGGACTATTTTTGTTGAGCATGTGTGTGTATGTACAGTGCCTAGCACAATGGGGCCCTGACCCCCTGATTGGGGCCAATTAGATGCTACTGTAACACAAGTATATACAACTCAATCTTGCCCTGAATCCTCAATGATCCCAAAGGAGCTTAGGGGGCACTCCACCACTCTCAGAAAGTGCTCAATACCTGGAAGGATCAAGCCCAACATGGTCTAATGGATCTTCTCCATTTCTACTTTCCAGTATTCTATGATTAACATGCAAGAGTGTGGCTGCTGATTTTATTTATCTTCAGTCTATGCTGGACACTTAGTATTCTTTAGGTCAAAATATAACAGCAGCAAGCTGTGCCCTTCTAAAGAAATGACAGTGACACATTTTTATTGAACAAAATTGCCATAATGCATTCAGTTGTGAGGTGCCATAAACAGTTTTATTAATAAAGCATTTAGTATTGTTTTTAACATGGAAGAGGAGTAGCACATCAAACTAAAATTACCGGAAACTTTAGAATGATGTTTATTATTGTATTCCTTGGCAGCTTTTATGCATCTTTCATGGAAAAGGATTTTCACATTAGCAAGTGCGTAATTCTGTCGGGGTAAAAAAGCTCTGGCTCTCCTAAACTAAAATATAATACATGATTCTGAAAATGAGGCCTTACCCCTCAAATTGTTTCCAAGTGTGTGATATGCACACACATCCCTTTATAGACACTCAGGCTCTTAATATAGACATGCACATTTCATATGTTAATCATACATAATGTTATGTCACATTAATATATATTGCAGTAGCATCCAAAAATGAATTAAGCATTTTCCAAGCATACAGAACAAATATTACCAGCCATGAAGTGTTCACACTTCAGGGGGCTCAATTTACATACACAAAGTGAGTAACTCACTCACGAGAGTAAAGTTACTCACCTACATATGGGCTGGATCAGGCCCTAAAATGGAAAGACAAAACAAGCAAGCAAGGAAAATGTCTGAAGTGATGTAAAGCACACTGCCTGCTAGACTTGCTTTATTTTTAAATCCCTTGCCCATAAACTTATTTTAATACATTTTATACTATTTTAGTATATTTTTTCATGTCCATTTATCATTTTTATTCATGTCTTTTCTTTTTCAGTTTTTAAGTCATCTCATTTTCTAATTATTGTTCTTTTCTATTTTCTAAATTTATTATCTATCTTCCTGTTTTTTAATCATCTAGTTTCAGATTTTGTGAAATTGTTTTAAAATGTGTCCAGTGTCCTGTCATAGGGAGGCTGCTGGTTACTTCTGTCAGCAGGCAGTGCGCCACCCTACTCCCATCCCACCCACCATGGTGATGGAAAACTGATATGCTGCTCTGGCAATGAGCGATGAGGAAGTGCCCCCAAATGTGGAGGAGGAGAAGTCATGTCCCCCCAAGACTGGAAGGATCGCAGCCACCACCTCCAGGAGGAAACATAAGGTAGTGGTGGTTGGTGACTCTCATCTGAGGGGGACGGAGTCACCAATCTGTCAGCCTGACATGGCATCCCGGGAGTTATGCAGCCTGCCAGAGACCTGTATCTGAGACATTATGGAGGAATTGTTGAAAATCACCCAGCCCTCTGACTACTACCCCATGCTACTCATCCAGGTGGGCACTAATGATACTGCAAGGTCTGACCCTCAGCAGATCAGAAGTGACTACAGGGCTCTGGGAGTAAGGGTGAGGGAGTTGGGAGCACAGGTGGTGTTCTCTTCGATCCTTCCGGTCAAGGATAGGGGCCCAGGCAGAGACAGATACAGCCTGGAGGTGAATGCCTGGCTGCAAGGATGGTATCACCAGGAGGGCTTCAGCTGCCTTGATCACGGATGCTGTTCCGGGAAGAAGGACTGCTAAGTAGAGATGGGGTCCACCTTTCAAGGAAGGGGAAAAGTATGTTTGGATACAGACTGGCTGATCTAGTGAGATGAGCTTTAAACTAGGGTGGATAGGGGCAGGAGACAAAAGCCCACAGGTAGTCAAAAATATGGAGACCTGGGAGAAGGGTCGGTATTGGGGGGGAGCACGGGCTGTTATAGCAGGGATAAGGGAGAGACAAAAGGAACATGTGGGGGAATCAAATCAGTACCTTAGATGTTTGTATACTAATACGAGAAGTATGGGGAATAAGCAGGAAGAACTAGAAATGCTAGTTAATAAACACAACTATGACATAGTTGGCATCACATAGTGGGATAATACACATGACTGGAATACTGGTATAGAAGGGTACAGCTTGCTCAGGAAGAAAAGGCAGGATAAAAAGGGAGGAAGTGTTGCCTTATATATTAAAAATGTATATACTTGGGCTGAGGCTGAGATGGAAATAGGAGACAGACTTGCTGAAAGTCTCTGGCTAGGCTAAAAGCGGTAAAAAAACAAGGGTGATGTCATGGTAGGGGTCTACTACAGACCATCGAACCAGGAAGACGAGGTGGATACGGCTTTTTATAAACTAACAAAATCATCCAAAGCACAGGACTTGGTGGTGATGGGGGACATCTGTTGGGAAAACAACACAGCAGAGCACAGATTAGCCAACAAGTTCTTGGAATGTACTGGAGACAATTTTTTATTTCAGAAGGTGGAGAAAGCTACTAGGGGATTGGTTGTTCTAGATTTGATTTTGACAAATCGGGAAGAATTGGTTGAGAATTTGAAAGTGGAAGGCAGCTTAGGTGAAAGTGATCATGATTCTAAGGAATTGTAGGAGGGAAAACAGCATAATAAAGAAAATGGATTTCAAGAAGGCAGACTTTAGCAAACTCAGGGAGTTGGAAGGTAAGATTCCTTGGAAAGCAAGTCTAAGGGGAAAAACACTTCAAGAGAACTGGCAGTTTTTCCAAAGAGACATTATTAAGGGCACAAGAGCAAACTATCCCATTGTGTAGGAAAGATAGGAAATATGGCAACAGACCACCTGGCTTATCCAGGAGATCTTAAATGATCTAAAAATCAAAAAGGAGTCCTACAAAAAGTGGAAATTAGGTCAAATTACAAAGGATGAATATAAACAGACAACACAAGTATGTAGGGACAAAATTAGAAAGGCCAAGGCACAAAACAAGATTAAACTAGCTAGAGACATAAAGGGTAACGAGAAAACATTCTACGAATACATTAGAAGCCAGAGGAAAACAAGGACAGGGTAGGGCTGTTACTCAATGAGGGCGGAGGGGAGAGGGGGAGAAATAACAACAGAAAATGTGGAAATGGCAGAATGCTTAATGACTTCTATGTTTCGGTTTTCACAAAAAGTTCAGTAGCGACTGGACGTCTAACATAGTGAACGCCAGTGAAAATGAGGTAGGATCAGAGGCTAAAATAGGGAAAGAACAAGTTAAAAATTACTTAGATAAGCTTGATGTGTTCAAGTCACCAGGGCCTGATGAAATACATCTTAGAATACTCAAAGAGCTGACAGAGGAGATATCTGAGACATTAATAATTATCTTTGAAAAGTCATGGAAGACAGGAGAGATTCCATAGGACTGGAAAAGGGCAAATACAGTGCCAATCTATAAAAAGGGGAATAAGGACAACCCGGGGAATTACAGACCAATCAGCTTAACTTCTGTACCTGGAAAGATAATGGAGCAAATAATTAAGCAATCAATTTGCAGACACCTAGAAGTTAATAACGTGGTAAGAAACAGTCAGCATAGATTTGTCAAGAACAAATTGTGTCAAACCAACCTAATAGCTTTCTTTGATATGGTAACTAGCTTTGTGGATTGGGGGAAGTGGTAGATGTGGTATATCTTGACTGTAGTAAGGCTTTTGATACTGTCTTGTATGACCTTCTCATAAACAAACTAGGGAAATGCAGCCTAGATGGAGCTACTATAAGGTGGGTGCATAACTGGTTGGAAAGCCATTCCCAAAGAGTAGTTATCAGTAGTTCACAGTCCAGCTGGAAGGGCGTATTGAGTGGGGTCCCACAGGGGTCAGTTCTGGGTCCGGTTCTGTTCAATATCTTCATCAATGATACATAATGGCGTGGAGAATAGACTTATAAAGTTTGCAGACAATGCCAAGCTGGGAGGGGTTGCAAGTGCTTGGAGGATAGGATTAGAATTCAAAATGATCTGGACAAACTGGAGAAATGGTCTGAAGTAAACACAGATACTCCCCGACTTATACAATCATTCTGTTCTGGAACGCCTTGCGTAACTCGAATTTTGCATAAGTCGGAAACATATACCCGACCATTATGCCAAAAAAAATAAACCCACCTCCTATTTCTAGCTTATGGAACTTTTTCCGTAAGTACGGATTTGCGTAAGTCAAGTCTTGCGTAACCCAGGGAGCGTCTATAGGATGAAATTCAATACACACAAATGCAAAGTACTCCACTAAGGAAGGAACATTCAGTTGCACACATACAAAATGGGAAATGACTGCCTAGGAAGGAGTACTGCAGAAAGGGATCTGGGGGTCATGGTGGATTACAAACTAAATATGAGTCAACAGTGTAATGCTGTTGCAAAAAAAGCAATCATCATTCTGGGATGTATTAGCAGGGGTGTTGTTAGCAAGACACAAGATGTAATTCTTCTGCTCTACTCCACACTGATTAGGCCTCAACTGGAGTATTGTGTCCCATTCTGGGCACTACCTTCCAGGAAAGATGTGGATAAATTGGGGAATAGCAACACAAATGATTAAAGGTCTAGAAAACATGACCTATGAGGGAAGATGGAAAAAATTGGGTTTGTTTTGTCTGGAGAAGAGAAAACGGAGGGAGCCATGATAACAGTTTTCAAGTTTAGGTTGGATATTAGGAAAAACTTCCTAACTGTCAACACTTCCTAACTGTAAGCACTGGAATAAATTGCCTGGGGAATTTGTGAAATCTCCATCATTACAGATTTTTAATCTGTAATTTTTTTACAGTATTATCTAGACCAGTGGTTCTCAAACTAGGGCTGCCGCTTGTTCAGGGAAAGCCCCTGGCGGTCCGGGCTGGTTTGTTTACCTGCCGCGTCGGCAAGTTCGGCCGATCGCGGCTCCCAGTGGCCACGGTTCGCTACTCCAGGCCAACGGGGGCTGCAGGAAGGGCAGTCAGCACATCCCTTGGCCCGTGCCACTTCCCACAGCCCACACTGGCCTGGAGTGGTGAACCGCGGCCAGTGGGAGCCGCGATTGGCTGAACCTGTGGACATGGCAGGTAAACAAACTGGCCCAGCATGCCAGGGGCTTTCCCTGAACAAGCAGCGGCCCTAGTTTGAGAACCACTAGTCTAGATAATACTTAGTCCTGCCATGAGTGCAGGGGACTGGACTAGATGTCCTCTAAACGTCCCTTTCAGTCCTACGATCCTGTGATTATTGCCCTGGCTTGTTTTATATTAAGCTTCATCCTTTATCCCCCCACATGGAGGCACACTCCCTCCACCTTGCAGCATGGCTCTTACAGCATTCCCAAGCTGCTGGTGGCACCCAGAGTTTCACAGTATGGATGGTGGTAAATCCCAAATCCACAGAAATGTGGCAAATACATTTTCTGGTTGCATTAGTTTTCTGTGAGGAACTCTTAAGGGCATGCTGGTACGGGGGAACAATGAGCAACCCCACGTACGTCCCTGCTCTTGCCCCAATCACACTCCCCCAGCCCCAGCCACTGTCCATCTCTTCCTTTCCGTGGATTGCCAGACCCTCAGAAGTCTCTGCAGAAAGCCACTGACCCTCTTTTCCATATGGGGAAGGGAAGATCCATGCTTAAAGGGTCTCCTCCACAAAAGAATTATTTTACTTAGATTGTACACTGTTTGGAGGAGACATCAACATTTCATTGTGTGTGCCTAGAGCCTAGCAAGATGGAGCCCCAAGATATTATTGACATCCACCTTCGATTGCAGTAACGCCTACAGAAGTTATTACAGAAGTGGTGGGAGAGGTTCTGTGGCTTGCGATGTGAAGGTGGTCAGCTAAACGATCATGAGGGTCGCTTCTGGCCTTAAAGTCTACGAGTAATTGGAATTGGTCAAGAATTTTTGAAATTTGAACATTTTCATGGAATAAGGGGACATTTTTTGCAAACACTTTCATGAAAATTTTTTCCATTTTTTGCCCAGCAATAATAAAATAAATAGTAGGTTGTGATCTGGCCTTCAAACCTACATAAGCTAAGATAAAATAATAAAATAAAAATAAAAGCTCAAAAACCTTGACCAATTCTTACTAAGAAAACATGGTATTTAATTTACACAGACTGAGGTAGAGCAACCAAAATGCTGGCCCTGAGTTACTGACTACTATGGCTGAAACCAACATCCAATAGTAGTTTTAGAAGAAGTGAGTCCACTGACTGTTTGCTTACACACCCAGGAAAGAAATGGTGCCTGCATTCCACATATCTTGTACTGCAAGAATATTCTCAGTGGGACTTGAGTTCCAAAAGTAAATCAGCAACTGAAGCTGCCAGTCACAAATTCATTTGTAAATACTTATGTGGCTGTTTTGATGGATGATACAACACACATTTAATCTGTAATTATATTTTCTCCTGCTTCCATCTACTCAGGAATCTTATTGATGATTGCAACTACAGTACTTGGCCAAAGCTGCTTGTCTTCCCAAAACAAATAACCTTTGTGTCACACAGGCATTAATTAAAGAACTGTAATGAAGAATTGAAATTAAACAGCGAATAAAATGCATTCCAGACTATACTATACAAAAGCACTACATTTCAAAGATAACTGCATTGCTGTAACATGGACTCCGATCATTGCCAAAAACACAGAAGTTAGCCCAGACTGCAGTCCGGAAGAAAACTCTTCAATGGATTTGATAGGCAGAAAATGTTGTGAGCAGCTGGACAGCAGGTAGCCAATGCAGACTGTTTTTAAAGCCACGACATCTGCCAAAATTCAGAGGAATACTTCAACCATTGCTGGCCCGTGCTATTCTCCATATATTATTTCCAAATTCAAGTCCATAGGAAGAATCTGAAGGCAGACTCCCAACACATGCAATGACACAAGAGGGAAAGCACATTGTATCCACAGAGAACACACAGAGAACACTCACCAACACCATCAGCTGCATGCCTCCTGTGGCTTGTTCCAGGAGCCCAAACAGCAGTGTGTCAGAGACTTTTGAAAGTGTGAGGTCAATCCTGGTGAATGACACATTTTTCAAACCCACTCCTTTCCCAGCTTTCCCCAAACAGGGACTGTTGCTGCTTCAGGATGCAACCATTAACAGGAACACCAACATTCCTCACTGCACCATCACCTAGCCTGCAAAATTGCTCTTTTTACCAGTGACCAGAAAGCAGGAAAATCTCTCATTCAGAGCCTCTTACCCAAACTGGGAAATGAAGGCCACTACAAAAAGAGTCCAAAAATAGCCCAAAGGCAAGAATATCCCTTCCATGATGTTCCCCCCTTCCACGTGACAGAGCACCAGGTCACCCCTGGAACACCCTTTCTCCAGGACCATGTTATGTACAGCCTTGGAGAAAAAATGGACATGTTTCTTATCTAAGTGAGGGCATAAAGAAGAGATAAAGATGTTGCCAATTCATGTAAGTATTTAAGTGACATTTTTGCTTGTACTTGAAACATAGCGTTATGTTTCCAGGAATGAATAAAGCTCAACAATACATATAAGTGTGCACACGTAAACCAACACGCTGTGTGCCAAGGGCAGCAAAAATAATACATGGTGAACCTAGCAAAGAGGATTAATTTTGTCAGGTGCTAAACCAAAGACAATGTGGTAAGCAAGGAGCTAGTAATCTCATTTAAAAAAAACCCAAGTCTTATATTGGTATTATTGAACCAAAGCAAGATCCTTTTATGTACAAACCTATGCAGAAATGCACCTATTTTCCCCTGAGTAAATATACCAATGGCCTGTACAACTGATGTTGGGCAGAAAACTGTACCTAAGGATATCTTGCTCAATCAGTTTTGGAAAACTTCTGCTTCAAGACACTAAAGCTGTTCCAGCTGCTTTCTTTCATTGCAAAAACTGCTGGGCTATGTTTGAAAAATGTGTTATCTTGAAAGCTTAGTCATCAGTGAACAGTTTTATAAGAAGAAAAGATCAGACTGCATGCACCAGCATTGTATAATTTTACTACTTGCTGACACCAATACTGAACTTTTTTTGTTGTTTAATAACATTAAATAATGTTGTGCTACCATACATGTTTTCTGACAACAATATTTTAGCTATTAAACTATGTGCTTAAGTGCCTCCCTATTTAGGAAAAGCACTTAAGGATGTGCTTAAATCCCATTTGCATCCATGGGACTTTCTGCTTTCCTGAAAAGAAATCCTTTCCTGAATCATAGCCTCAGTGAACAGCAAAGAAAAAAAATTATATATCTATATATATATAGATAGATAGATAGATAGATAGATATAAAGATAATAGTCTCAACATCTGACGCATATCTCTCTCTCTCTCTCTCTCTATATATATATATATCTCTCATCTGATGCAGAAATATATTGATAACATTAACAGTTGTGTATGTAAATATTTATTAAAGATAGCTAGCTATTTAGAATAGATGTATTTCTGAAGCACCTATCACAGTAGTACCTGAGTGATAAGCAATAAGAATGTTTACCTTGTGTGTTTTGCTGGAAGATTTTATTTAGGTCCAAGGAGGAGGCTCTGGAATGTGATTTCTGGGGCCTTGGTGGGGGTGTAGGGGGCTCTTCCCCCTTTTTCATTGTATCTTCAATAGATGTGCTAGAATAGGACCTAAAGGAAAATAAAATCAACTGATATTTTTAGACTATTCATTTATACAAATGTAGTAAATATTGACTGGAGTTGAGCTTTACAGTGGAAAATCATTGCCTCATGGATTGAAAGGACAGCTGATGGTGGTGGGATATAATATTAGATGGCACAGACAGAGGGTATTATTGCTCTAAAGAGAGGGAGGGTTACTTTTCAAGCCACAGAATTAGTACAAGTGTTAAAAATGCCTTTTAGCCTCAATGTTTAATTTTATAGTTTCAGGCTCCACTCCTTTAACTTTGAGGGTCATGTGACCTCAGCCAACAGCAGAATAATTGTAGTAACTATCTTGAATACACCTGAGTGAAAATTTCTTTCCTTTCTACTGACTTTCTTCCTCTCCTTCTCCATAAACTTTAATTTGAACTCTCAACATGTTGGGCTCTGACTGCCACTAGGAGTATATTAAAAGTGCTAACTTGCTTCTGAAGCATTTTTGCTATGATATTTATTTCCTACAATATGGCTGAATTCTGAAAAGCACAAAAATAAAGAAATGTAGCCAAAATGTTGCATTTAACTGTAACATAAGTTATAGTACTTCAAACAACAAGGTATCCTGGCAGGAGACCACTTGCAGCCTGCAGTTTTGATGGATTCTGCCAGCATAACCCACCGGGGCACAGGGCTGCTAGCAATGCAAAATCCCCCTGAAAGGATCTGTAACAGTGCAATATGCCTACAATCCCATCTCCTTTCCAGGGTCTGCAGCTGAGCAGGATGGCCAAAAAGGGGCCCAGTCTTATTCAGTTCACCCTCACAGCACCTGTTTATGGGGTTCCAACAGACCATTGGGGAAATTAAAAAGCTGTCCTCCTCTAATGGAATTCCTGCGGGAGGGCAGTATTAGAAACACTGCCTGCCCTCTCTGGCTCAGGGAGGAGAAATCTGTACCTCCTTGAGCAAGCAGCCTAGACAAGCCCAGGTTTTTTTTGCCCTAAATGTGTTGCAGCAGAGACAATCTGAACTGTCTGGTTCAGATCACATGAGTTTCCTTCAGCCCATGACCTAGCTAGTTGGTAATTTGGGGGTCTAAACTAATAATTAAGTGGTAGGACAACAGGGCAAAACTATCTGAACTCACATTACCATGCCTTAAACTGGAATGTGACTGTCTATTCTTAGGAGCAATATATGTATCACTTGAATTCACCATTCACAATGATCCATTTTCGTGATACTGTCTGTGCACTATCCAATGTATTTTCTAAACACTTGTAACAAGTTTCATTATCTTGAGTGGAGCCCAATATTTTTCTGCTGTTGGAGTCACAAGTTTTCTCTGCAAGGCTGCAGACTTTACTCAAATCAGCACTGACAACATGAAGTGTTATACTTACTGTAACGCATTATGCATGGCAGGCAAGACAAAAAAAGATTCGTCTACAACTGGCAAAAACTCCAACCAACGGGTAAAGGGATCAGCAGCTTTTGCCAAATCGGCAGCAGTTAGTAGACAATTCTTTGTTAACAGGTTGGACGCCGGCAACTTCAATCTTATATTTTTGATGAAACCAATAAACATATGAGGTAAAACCCAACCTGTTTCAGAGTTCACATGCAACACGTTGCCTTTGCTTCCACTGCATTTTTCAGCCCAGGGTTTAGAATCCTCCAACCCTACTCCTTTAAAACCTGATCCAAAATCCATTAAAGCCAGAGGGCTTTGGATTAGGCTCTTAAAATATTGTACTCCAAATATATACAATAAACAATGGAAGGGGAGATATATTGGGGGGGAAGGGGGATAGACAGCTTTATACTTTATCATTCATGCAGTAAAGAACTGTAAAGTAGTACCTAGGAGACAAAAATGCATCTGGCCTTGCAGAGTTAATACAATGCTACAGTACTTGAAGGCCACCATACTGACTGACACCAGGGATTGAACCGGGGACCTCCAGAACTAAAAGCATGAATCTCTATAGATTGAACTAGGCTAAGAGTTAGAACTCCTATCTAGAGTTGGTCTTATAAACTTCAAGGGAACCATATTCTGTCACAATATGAAGTTCTATCAAAATCGAAATGCAGTCTATTTTGCAGGAATTTTAGTTTTAAAATAGTCAATATCCTCTTGCAACATTATTTGAATGAAACATTTCCATTTTTCGTTTCCAAATTTTTTACATTTGTTGTAATAGAATACAAAATCAAAAAGGAGGGGAGGGAAATTTTTGAATTTTCATCTGCAGAGAATTTCAAAATGTTCAGGTTTTGTTCCTAATTGAAACAGCCAAATTCTGAAACCTCGAAATCCTTTGCAAAATGGAAATTCTGTCCTTTACACAGCTCTACTCATATCCTCTGGGGATAAACTCAGCTCTCCAGCAGTAAAAATTTCCTTATCACATCACATCAACCTTGCATTCCTCTTCTCCGACTAATTCATTTCCAGTTTTTGCATACCCGTCCCAAGTGCATTTTTCCTTGTTTTAATTTTCTACTACTCACTTTACTATCTGATTAGACATAAATTCATATTCTTCCCCTCTCAATACTTTTTTCCAACCCTGAATTATATCAAACTTCTGCCCTGCAAATATTATCTGTCTGCAGCACCAGTGTACTGCTTTGCTGTAGTAGACCAGTCAAATTCCTTTCCCTCCCTCCCCTCAATTTACTGCCATTTTGGGAGCAAAAATACATCTGCTGCAGAGAAGTCTGCTTAGTACTTTTACAACTTCTGGCTTTAGAGGCTACATCTACAACCCTTGAAACAAACTCTAAACAGTCAAGCATATAATTTTGTTCTCTACAGTCTTTAGTTTAATTTCAAAGTGTTTATTTCTTTTAGTTTCTCCCATTCTTTGGTATATCCTCCTCCTCTGCCAGGCTACTTTTTTCTCCTCCTTTTTGTTCAATTAATTATAAGCTTTATGAGGAAGAGACTCATGATTACACATTCAATACATTAGAGAAAGAAATGAAGCACTACAGTACTTAATCTCACTGGCTGAAATAGACAGCCTAAAGTAGAATATAAGATGTGGGCATACCAGAATGCTGATCAGCCAAAAACAATGCTTAACCCAGTTATTGTATTTTTGGATTACACAATATTTTCAGACATGAGTTGCCTTTTTCATTCCCTGCAAGTAACCAACCTTAGCAGCTTTCATTTTTAATCCACATTCTTATATGAACCATACACTATGTTCTTCTACACACCAACCGGTTACTGTTAGATGTGATAGTACACAATTCAAAAGACAGGACACAGTCAGGCGCATCAGATGCTGCCATTATTGGTGCTCTCTAGATTGTCCAATGTTGCTATCCATATGTAGCATGCAACTTTTAATTAGATGAAGTCTTGAGACTGTTCCTGAAATGGGATGATGACGGATCTCCCTACATGACATTAGGCTGGCTTCTATTTCCACCACAGTTAATAAAATGCAACACCAACACCTTCACTCCTAAACAGTTTGATGTTTAAATAATACACTGTTGAAGATCTCTTCAGATGGGAATATTTCTTTGACAGAAATAGAAACAAGTACCTGGATCTTGGTCTTGCCTTGAGTGTGTTCGATTCCTGAACAACTGAAACCAACAGATTACTTGTTAAAAACATTTTTTTTAAAAAAGAAGAGGTTTCTTTATCTGCAGAATGGTAGATAGTTAGAATTAATTACAAACAAATGGCGGATGTCAGAGTGATGTTTATCCCTGCATAATAAATGAGGATTCAATTGTTTTCACTCCTCACTCCCCTTCTGTAACAGTGGATGTTCTCATTACCCACATAAATCCTCCAGTTCTTTTTTTAGTCCCACTGAGACTGGCTATTCCAACTCTTGGCTTCAGTTATATCTTGTAGCAATAAGTTCCACAGTTTCAGAGTTGTTTAAAAAGTATTTCCTTTATTGATTTTAAATTTGTTGCCTTTAGTCAGTTTTACTTTTCTTGTTTTATGAGACATGAAAAACAGCAGTGAATGATTTACCTTCTTGGAACCATTCCCTATATATGTACATCCCTTTCTATTAGTCTCTTCTCTAAACAAAAAGTAATTTTGAGAAATGTCACTTTGTGCTTGCTTTCAAATCTACTTCCCCGAAAGAAAGATTCTTGGGGTATTACACCAGTGTAAACAATTTTAAAAGTCTAAGATAGGTAAGTTCCTTTTTTAAAAAAATTGTTATACTAGATAGAATGCTAAAGAGAACCCAGAGGGATTGTACTAGGGAGAGACTTTCAGTGTTATTTGTTACCTTCAGAAAAATCAGTATTTTGCGACAATTACCACACTCCAATATCTATCTGATTTTACCATAGATTTTCCTAAACAGGCTCTATCTGTGGTAGCAATTGGCAAATGTTGACTTTTTAATGGCTTGTATTATTCTTTTGTATGCACATACCAGTTGGGGGGTTTACAGACATGCAGAACAAATGAGATAGCAGGCAACATAATGTAGATCCACAAACATGCACTTTTTCCTCACAAGAGAAGTTGTTTGCATGGCTTGTACACTATTGACTGAGGCTCTGCGTGGAGGATATACAGATGCAACTGGTAGTGATTAATGCTCAATAAGAAAACCACTTATGAACGAATCTCTCAGTAGATTAATGTCATCAACAAACTGACTCAGTGTAACCAACTCTTACTAGCAACTAAAAGAAGAGAGGAGAAGGAATTACCATTAACAATGAACAATAATGAATATCCTTTTTTAGGTTTGAAACACCCACAGAATACAATTTTAGCAACAGATTTCTACAATCATATGACCCAATTTTAACAGTATTAATGATAACTATTGAATTATATGTATAATTTTTGAAAGATTTGCCTTCTCATTTTATATCCTTCAAGGTGAACCATATTTTTAGAATATTTATATTTTCTTCAGATCCCCCCCACAAAACTTTATGGAAGGTTGACATCAGAGTCCTCAAATGATGTTTTGTTGAGGTGAACATGAGGACATAGAGAGAAGACAGAATCCTATTTTGAACTGATTATTGTATTAAATAAAGAACTACATCAATGCAGTGTTATGGTCAAGGCCTTTTTTTAAGCAAGTGAAAGTCAGGAAATTCAAGATTAAGATTCCATGACACCCAGCCTGGGGAGAGAGGGGGGAGAACTATTTGGTTTTTTTCTCCTAAATAAGAAAAACAGTTTATTTGTATGTGCAATCATTAGTTGCACAGATACCTCCAGAAAATGTAACAATACTTCAGTCCACTGCCTCAATGCACATAAGCCTGCATCTCACATGAAAAACACAAAAGAAAGGTCAGGGACACTAGCAATTCCCAATTCCTTTTTTTTTTTTTTTTTTTTTGGAACCTTAGAATGCAGATTCTGGACCTTTGGGCTGTAATCTAATGTCTTGGAGTCTGTTCAGATTTGGAAAATTAAAGTGTGGTGGTCTGCTTTAGAGGCTGAAGACTGAACTGAAAGCCATGCAGTAAATGGTGCTAATATGTTAAAGTGGTTGAAAAGAGAAAGGAAGAAACAAGTATTTCTTGACAGGTTTCAGAGTAGCAGCCGTGTTAGTCTGTATTCGCAAAAAGAAAAGGAGTACTAGTGGCACCTTAGAGACTAACCAATTTATTTGAGCATAAGCTTTCGTGAGCTACAGCTCACTTCATCGGATGCATTCAGTGGAAAATACAGTGAGGAGATTTATATACACACAGAACATGAAAAAATGGGTGTTATCATACCCACTGTAAGGAGAGTGATCACAGAACGCCACTAGCCATCACCTTCAGCCCCCAACTAAAACCTCTCCAACGCATCATCAAGGATCTACAACCTATCCTGAAGGACGACCCAACACTCTCACAAATCTTGGGAGACAGGCCAGTCCTTGCCTACAGACAGCCCCCCAACCTGAAGCAAATACTCACCGGCAACCACACACCACACAACAGAACCACTAACCCAGGAACCTATCCTTGCAACAAAGCCCGTTGCCAACTGTGTCCACATATCTATTCAGGGGACACCATCATAGGGCCTAATCACACCAGCCACACTATCAGAGGATCGTTCACCTGCACATCTACCAATGTGATATATGCCATCATGTGCCAGCAATGCCCCTCTGCCATGTACATTGGTCAAACTGGACAGTCTCTACGTAAAAGAATAAATGGACACAAATCAGATGTCAAGAATTATAACATTCATAAACCAGCCGGAGAACACTTCAATCTCTCTGGTCACTCGATTTCAGACCTAAAGGTCGCGATATTAGAACAAAGAGACTTCAAAAACAGACTCCACAGAGAGACTGCTGAATTGGAATTAATTTGCAAACTGGACATAAATAACTTAGGCTTGAATAGAGACTGGGAGTGGATGTGTCATTACATAAAGTAAAACTATTTCCCCATGTTTATTTCCCCCACCCCCCACTGCTCCTCAGACGTTCCTGTTAACTGCTGGAAATGGCCCACCTTGATTATCACTACAAAAGGTTTTCTCCCCCCGGCTCTCCTGCTGGTAATAGCTCATCTTAAGTGATCACTCTCCTTACAGTGTGTATGATAACACCCATTTTTTCATGTTCTGTGTGTATATAAATCTCCTCACTGTATTTTCCAGTGAATGCATCCTATGAAGTGAGCTGTAGCTCACGAAAGCTTATGCTCAAATAAATTGGTTAGTCTCTAAGGTGCCACTAGTACTCCTTTTCTTTTTGCGAGTATTTCTTGACTATCCTAAAACACTCGTACACAGTCTGCAACACACTGAGCTGCTTCTTGCTTGGCTTAAGCAGCAAGAGCAGAATTTAAGCTGTCATTTGGAAATGATTAAAGACCAAATTTTTTAAAGGTGGATGCCCACATTCAATAATGTAATTTCATAGGGGCACCTAAATAAGTGGCCCGATTTGCAAAGGTGCTGAATCAAACAGTTTGCATTGGCTTCAAATTCCTAATCTTTATGATAGTGAAGAAAACCTTCCAAATGTGAACCAATGAAATGCTGTCCTTCCTGAGTTTATAACACAGGCAGACAGCCTGAATCAACAACTCCAAGAGAGAACTGAACTTTCCCTATTTATCTCAATTAGAGCCCTGCACGCAGGGCCGGTGTAACCACTAGGTGAACTAGGCGGCCGCCTAGGGCGCCAAGATTTGGGAGCATCACAAAGCTGTGCCCCAATTTTTTTTTTTTTACACTATTGCTTAGGGGCAGGTACCTGTCAGTCTCTAGCGCTCAGGCAGCGCCAGGGCCAGCAGCCTCTTCATCTCTGAGTCGCCCCTCTTAGGCTCCCAGCCGCTGCCACCGCAGCAGCCCGGGAGGACGCGGGAGGGGGGCGCCACCGCGGAGGAGATGCAAGGGGCTGGGCTCGGCTGGGGCCCCGCACCTGCTGGCCGAGAGCAGCAGGAACCGGGTGCCACTCGGGGGGAGCTGGGTGGCCCAAGCCCAGGGCACGGCAGCCTCCGTAGCCGGGAAGCCTAAGAGGGGCGACTCAGAGATGAAGAGGCTGCTGGCCCTGGCGTGGCCCGAGTGCTGGAGACTGACAGGTACCTGCTCCTAAGCAATAGCTGTACTGCTAGGAGTCCTGCTAAAATGAAATTCAGAAATCCCTGGGGGAGTACAAAGAGAGAAAGATGAAGATTCTGCCACTAACTCTTCCTCCCTAGAGGGAAGTATGTATGCAGGAGACCAAGCAATCAGTCAAGAACATGAGCTCAAGATAGGGAATCTGGCAGTTACCAAGTGTTTGGGAAGGAGCCAGGAAAACAGAGTCAGAAATGAGGCACACAGCTGTTGAGGGGCCATAAACTTGAATTTTAAGGCACAACTGCTAAGACGGGCTCTTGGGGTTAGTTTGCTTAATCAAGGATATCTTCGTGATTAAAAGGATGAGAAACTTCAATTTTTTTTAAAAGGGCAAACCCAGATTTGCACTAATACCTAAATGGTTAACCACTGAGATTTATAAGCTCTACTGAGACCTGATAAAGTTTTCAAATATTCAGAGTTCTGCAAGGAATATTTTTAGGAAGGCTGGGTGGTTAATTTTAAAGTCACCAGTTCTCGCTGAGGTTAAATGAACAGAACAAGTATGAAGTTTCTGGACCAAGCAAGCGATTTTTGACACATGCCATTCCAGAAATAAAACTTTCTCAGATGATAGGGGTGGGGAAGGGAAGGTAGCTACCGGAAAGGAAAGCTACTTCCAGCCTGAACTGTGGAGCCAGTCCTATAGCACCATAATTCCTGTCACAAGGTCTAGTTTTCAAAATTGCTAAGCACTCATTGACTTTTCTGAGCATTATGGCTACTCAACTCTTGTGAAAATTAAGACTGTTCAGAATCATTACTGGCAAGATATAATGTTTACTTTGTGTTTGGGAAGGATTTCCATCAACAGTTATATTATTACCAACTTCTACCAATCTAATGTACAGAAAAAAATATAACTTTACAATATGCTATATTACAGAATGTCCTTTGTGCTTAAGAAATTAATAAAAGATTTTTTTAATTCCATTAAAAAATAAAAATCAGAAGAAAGGTACAGTAGATGAACCTTTTTGACAAGTTCAAATCCTAATTTGGATGAATTTTGCAAATAACGGTCATTAACCCATGCGATCATTTTTTAAAAGTAATTTTATTATAAAAAATTATCACTAGAGTGAAAGGAACATTACCAGTGAAATGAAATAATAAAACAAACTTAGGCTTATTTTGGTAAGAAAATTGTTTAGCTGACAAGTTCTTTAAAAATATATATATAATTTTTTTTTTTTAAAAAACATGAAAATTTTCTCCTCTTACCTGTTTTGACAGACAAGTGTTGAGATGGTTTAAAATCCTTTGGTATTGTTTTGGCAGTAGTGCTTATGTTCAGAGCTTAATTAAAAATAAATTGAAAGTTATTTTAAATTAATTATGTACTTGAAAACAAAAGTCAATAGCTCTCAACATTGATTAAGGCCCTATTAATAATATTTCATACATGCTGAAAAGAAATGTACACACATTAGGTAAATTATTCCTCATACCAACAGTGTGAAGTCACTATTATCTTTATTTAATTATGATGATGATGATGATAATGATAATAAATAATAAATTAAAAAGTGAGGCACAGAGAGCTCTAGGCCCAAGCTGCCAACCGATCACAAATTTTCGGTGCCTCAGCTTTTGGGTGTTTAACTTGAGAGACCGAGTTCACAATTTTCAAAGGTGCTGAGCACTTGCAACTCCAGTTAATGGAACTGAGCATGTTCAGTGGTCAATAACTCTGAAAGTTAGGACCTAAGCATCTCATGCTAGAAACCTAAAAACTGAGGCATTCAAAATCTTTTGATAACTTGGGTCTAAGTGACTTGCCCAAAGGCACACAGTGAGTCAGCAACCAAGCCAGGATCAGAACCCAGGAGCTCCCGGTTCTCTGGGCTTACTCCTCTAGCAAAGGTTTAGATCACAATATTCCTTTTCCACCAACACCTAAAACATCCCACATCAAGGACATGAGCAAAACAAAAACCAACCAAAAAAGCTGTACTCGTTTTGCTGAGAACTGTATTATACGGGATCACTACGGATGAAACTCACTTCATTGCAATATGTCCTGAGTAAAAGGAATTTATGTGGACTCATTCCCATCTCTATTTCCACTATTATATACGTTTAAATATACAATTAAGTGACAATGCAGAATTGATTTACCTGTGAGATGATGGAAATGAATGAGAATTTGTTTCGCTTAAAACATCCTGAGCTACAGAATTCTGACTCCTCAAGAGTAAAGCTAAGCAAATAATTGATTTTTCAGTTCAGAGGCCAAACCGAAAAATTTCTGGGGGAAAAAAAAATCTGTTTCCATTTTAACAAAACATTGCGTTAGACCTCAACAAAATGCAAAACGGAAAAAAAAACCCCACTTTTTCAGCTTTTCATTTTGTTCCGGTTGAACAAAATGTTTAGTTTGACCAAAATGAATTTTTTGTTCCGAATCATTTTGGGGTGTTTTAAAATAACAATCTCAAAATGAAATGCCATTTCAAAATGAAAAATCAAAACATTTCAAAACCAAAAAGCAGAAATAAAACATTTTAATTTTCCCCCTTGAAACAGTTAGGCAAATTCGCAAAAAGTTTCAGTGCCTCAAAAGTGCATTTTTGGCAAATTTACTATTTGACAAAAAAATCATCCGGTTCTATCTGGGAGTTCTCCTTCCGGGCAGCACCTTGATGGAATATTCCCTTTTCTTTTGAATCCCATTTATAGTAATAACTTAAAGAATAAGACCAAGTGTACCTTCCATGCCTGCAACTGTGCCTTGGCTAAGAAAAAGAGGTAGATTTCCATAATCATATAGAAAACAATTTGTAAATATGCATAAAGCAAAACTTCATCCTTATGGGATCATTACATACCTAAAGGCTGTCCTTGTTACCTAAGTATGTCAGCTACAGAGAATGAGGCAGATCTGAGGCAGGCCTAAAAGAAATCATCACTGGTCGTTTTATTACCTTTAAAGTCGAGATCCTGCACTCTTTACTCAAGCAAAATTCTTGTTGAAGTCTTAGGCAAAAAGTATGACATTAGGCCTATTTGGACCAACATACATTTAGAAGGTGTATTTGGGTTTTAAAGGTTATGCAAATATCAGGGGTTCATTTTAAAATAACTGACCATCATTTTGTTTTTCTTCAGCTCTGTTGCTGTCAGTAAGTCCTCTCTTTGGTTACTGTTACAAACCTTTCTTTCAGATTTACATAAATGCATAACTGACTGAGAAGCTAGATTTGCACAGATTCTGTTAGCAAAGGGAATTGTATAAAGCGCTTATTTACATCTAAAACCTAATGAAAGAAGCAAAAAGACAAGACACTTTGCTCTCATACCTTGACTGTCATCACTATCTGCATCTTGTGTCAGGGCAGATTTATCAGGCATCTCCTCAACCGATGTCTTCTCACAGAAGAAAAAAAGATTGATTTATTATACAGATTGCTGTATCAAATATGCACAAACACTTCCATAGTCAAATGTTTAAGCACACGGACTAACAGAAATACAGCCCAATATTCTCTCCTGCACCAGATACACTCGAAGAAGTGGGGAGGGTCATTATGAAGACAATTATAGCCTCCTGCTTCTCAAGCTGCCTCAGTTGCAGTCCTGACATTAGAAAGGGCAGCCTGGGGCAGCTATAACTTGCAACAGCTGGCTATAGTGCCTAAGGGACCGTAAGCCAGCTGAGAATTCTCATATTGGAGCAGAATTCTGCTCTGTCCTCTTCTTTCTGATGATGTGCCCCCTGTGCAAGGCATGGGGAGCCAACTCTATCAGCTTTACACTAGTTGAAAATTCCCCTCCACCAGAAACAGTACAATGATCAGAATAGCCTCTTTAGTCAAAGTTGGGGCCAGACTTCTCTGTCCTGTGCCTCTTGTGCGTGAGGAAATCTTCCTGATGAGTTAATTGACATCTGGCCTACTCCTTCCTCTCACTGAATACTTTTGAAGTGGGGAAAGCTGGGGTCCATAGGGCACAACTTCCATGATCCCAATTCAGGCCTCCGGGGCAGAGACCAGGAACTTTAACCCAGTTCTGACAAATGAGGTCAACTTCTTTGATTACAGTAGTAACCCATAATGTGGGCATTTGCTACTCCTATAATCTCTGCTAGTTATCTCACCAAAAAGGGAGCTGTTCTGCTACTTGTCTCAGTAACAGCAGTACCTGGGATTCAGTGGGCAAGGCAATGCCAGAACCCAAAATTCTTCACATGCTTACTGATGCTGTCATAGGCGCCGACTTCTGCTCCCACCAGTGGGTGCTCGACCCCTCTCTGCCCCCAGCCCTGCCCCCATTCCACCCCTTCCCCGAAGTCCCCACCCCTTCCCTGCCTCTTCCCACCCCTGCTCTACCTACACTCCACCTCTTTCCCGCCTCCTCCCTTGAGTGCGCTGTGCCCCTGCTCCTCCCCCTCCCTACCGGAGAGCCGGCAAACAGCTGTTTGACAGCGGGCAGAAGTGCTGGGAGGGAGAGGGAGGAGCAGGAACGCAGTGCAATCAAGGGAGGAGGCGGGGGGAGCTTGGCTGCCGGTGGGTATGGAGCACCCGCTAATTTTTCCCTATGGGTGCTCCAGCCTTGGAGCATCCACGCAGTCGACGCCTGTGGATGCTGTTATTGACAGCCAGGCCCATGAGACCAGGTTTCAATCCATTAGGCCCATAATGGTGGGTACAGAAATGTGGACTGAATTCATGGTTAGGAATTAGAGATCTATTTTATGAAGTAGCATGTGGATTTTTAGCAGCACAGTTCCTGTAGATTTCAGTGGAAGTAACATGCAAATCCATTGTGTAGGTGCTTTGAAAAAATATGAACAAATGTCAATCTCTATATTAACCATGATTGTGACTATAATACTTTCTAGTGCACATAGACAATAATATGGTAGAATAAAAAAAAAATTGGTCACCGACTGGCTCAACAACAGAGGTCGCCACATCAAAGAGAATCAACGGCTCTGAGTTGGTTGGATCTTCACGGACAGTTTCAAGCTGATTTTTTTTTTTTTTTTTTTTTTTTTTTAAACAAAGGCGAAAACATCGGGGAGGAAAAGAGAAAAATCTATTACAGTTCGATAGCTTCAGTTTTCACCATCATCAAAATCTACAATGAATTTCAGATTCATGTTGGGATGCTAGAGACAAATGTTTTGAGAGCCTAAATATCCAACCATAGTGGTCTAGCTGCAATGTACTAGAGGCCCAGACTCCAGACTGGCTTTTCCCCCACCTTCTGAGTCAAGAAATCATAAAGGTCGAGGAAAAGGCTAAGGGCCTGAAGCAATGCCCATTGAAGTGAATGGAAACACTTCCATTGATTTCAATGGACTTTGGGTCAGGTGCTGTTTCAAAGAGGAGCTTAAAGCAATTGCTGGCAGTTTCATTGACCTCATGAGAAATCTTCGGTCTTGTCTCCCAAGCTATTTGCTGCAAGGAAGTATGCACTAATGTGTGTGGAGGAGAGGGGGTACAAAGGGAGAAAGTATGTAAGAGGAAAATATAGGAGACCAGAAAGAAAGTGCTGAGAGTCTCAGAAAACCAAAGAGAGAAAATATGGGCAGACAGTACTTCTTAATGTTAAAAATGAAAATGAATTGCTCCTTTACAAAACATACCAAAACTGTTAATTGATATTTCAAGGTTATTAAAACCCTCTGCCTTTGAAAGAGTCTGTTATCCACATGACCCCTCTCCTGTCATAACCCTCTTCATACATAAATCCAAGAAATCATTTCTGTTGTACTGTATTTCAGCAATTACAAATAAGGATGCTCTTTAAACCACCTGAATTTATCATGGATGGAAAGGGAAGACGACAGGAAGAAAACACATAATTGATTGCATTGGTAATAAAATATGTTCAGTCTCTTGTGATCACATGTATGAACTCTATTTCCTGAATAGCTGAACCACAAATTAAATTATGAAAGTGAATCACTGCACTCCCCAGAGACAATGATGAATTACTCTCTTTCTGAATCACATTTACACAGTGTATTATTTTTCAAAATAAAAACATCAGTCAGGAAAAAATCAGAACACTTCAGTCAAAATCATTTCGGGTCAGTTTTGAGGCAAGGTTTTACAATTCATTAATCATGGATAATTGGGCACATCTAAGCCTAGAGAGCACTGGCTGCTATAGCTTAACAGAAATACTGTAGGTCACAGATTGGTGGTGGTGGTGGGGGGGGAGGGCGGGAGAGATAGAGACAAGAAGAAAAGAGCTGAGCCTGCTGATTGTCAAATGGTCTAATCAACTGCAATATGGTCAGATGACACTATCCTATCTCACCCAATAACTAGACCTCCATAAATTCAATTTTTTTTCCAATGAACCAGCAAACAGAGAAAAAGTATTTCTTGCCACGTTTCCAGGCAGCACTGGACACCCTCACACCAGAGAAACGAGGAAGAGAGAAGCAGAATACCCAGCTCCTCGTGAATGTGGGACCTAACTACCAAAGAAACAGCTCATAGGTTGGGGAGAGTGGAGTTATTTGGTGGTTGTGTTAAGCAGGTTGTTTTAAAGGGCAAGACAGAGCCTGGTGAGTTACAGACAGGGGTGCTCAAAAGCTTATCTTGAAAATTAAATTAAAAATTAACTTACAATATGGCATTTTGAAAATCTTCTGCTGTATCCCCCACTGCTAACAACTGCCCAGTGGAGGATTTCATCTTACCACTAGATAACATATTTTATTACTACTATTCTACTCCTAGTATTACTGCTGTGATGCTGGCAGACCCAGTCAGATCAGGGCAACAGACCAATAGACTTTTGTATTAGTATAGATCAAAATGAGTGTAAATGTATGAGTGTACTCAGGTGTTTGAACTTCATGAAAATTAGAGGAATGTTACTTGTATTATTTTCATTCATTTGTTCCTGTTCTAATGTAATAGCAAACATTTTCATTGTGTACACCCCTGTAACTAAATAGCCCAACAAAGAAATCTTGTGAAATGCCAATGAAGGACTTAAACAGAAAATGTTAATTTCAAAGCAAGTGGCCATTATGTATGATGGCTCTTCACTCCCTGTCGTCAAAAGAAAAGCCAATGTGGGCAGAGAGACTGTCAGCTTGCTCTCGGAGTGAAGAAACTACAAATATGGACTCATGGAAAGATCCTTCATCTCTGGACTGTTTGGACTTTTACAGAGAACTGTACCAGATGCAAAGCAGAGATCCCCAGAGACAATCTGGGTACCCTGAAAAGACTTTTGGGAGACTGGCAGTTTATTACATCACTGCCACCACTTAGAATTACAAACAATGACTCACCTGTTATATTTTACCTGCTTTTAGCTCTCAATTACTCTCATTTCCTTTTCTTAGCTAATAAACCTACAGTTAGTTTACTACAGAATTGGCTGCCAGCATTGTCTTTGGTGTAAGCTCTGGAGTACCAACTGATCTGGGGTAAGCAGCTGATCACTTGGGATTGGGAGCAACCTGATGTGGTGTGATTTTTGGTTTAAGTGACCATTTCATCACAAAGTCCAGTCTGTGACTACATGGTAAGAGTGGTAGAGTGATTCGGGAGTTCACATTTGTTACTGGCTTGGTGAAATCTAGTTACAGAACATACCACCAGCTTGGGATATATGCCCTGTTTTTTGACAGTCTGCCCCGAGGTAGGCACTTAGAGTTATGAGCCACTGCAGACAGTGTGACAACTACTACTGCTTCTACTATACTAGGAATTTCTAAAAACATGTGATTTCATTGTACAGCAAATCTACTCCTTAGAACAGGGGTCTCAAAGTCCCGGCCTGCGGGCCATCTGTGGCCCGAGAACCTCCCCACTGCCGCCCGTGGAGGAGAGATGCAGGCAGACACGCTGCTGGCAATGTCTGCTGCAGGCCCCGCCCCCCGCAGCTCCCATTGGCTGGGGGAAAGGGACCATGACTAGTCGCTGCGCAGAGTCATCATCATTAGTTGCTGGGCAGAGTCAGCCATGGAGGCAGCATCACTCTTTTCCACAATGAATACAAACAAGTCAAAATACTGAACACAACTATCTGATGCCCACCTTGCTGCAATCCTGAAGGTTTCAACCGCTCAGTCACTGAGGTCAAACATCAACAGACTGACAGAACTGAAGCGTTGCCAGGTGTCTGGCAAACACTAAAAACTCTGACTGGCGAAGAATTGTATAAAGTTGTAGGACAGTTTTATTATTTCTAAGAAATTTGAAATAAAAAAATACAATATAAACTTTTTCTTTTCTGAAAACCATCTTCAGTGACATTATTGGCCTGGTGGGAGAATTTGAGGACTGGCACTGGCCCTAAGGTAAATTGAGTTTGAGACCCCTGCCTTATAGGTTTATTCCTTTATTGTGTAAACATTCAAATCCACAAACATAAATGTCACTTTCTATGGATCAGCTAAATTGGCTTATGGAATTTTATTGAGTCAGGTTATTAGGATAATATTTTTAATATTAGGAAATTTAAGAAGACTATGAAAGGAGAAACCCTGAGCTTTCTGAAGTATAAAATGAATATCTATATACGTCCCAGCATTTACACTAGCAGGGAGCAAATTTCATCACCACTCTGCAGAAATAGGAGAAGTTGCTTTGGACATCTGGGTAATAATTTGTGAAGTTAATAGCTTAAAAATAATAATCTCACAGAAATGAAGGCGGATCCTGAAATCAAAGAGTTATGTGAGCTAGAGCTTTTTTTTTTTGGGGGGGGGGGGGTGAGAGTTAAAATGTGTCAGCTGAAAGATATGGGGACAAACAGGGGACCTGCCCACTGACAAAACTGGTGCATCAGAACGGACCAATCATCATGCTAGTCTGGTAGCCTGCCTCCTACTGCAACTAGCATCACAGTTATACATAATATGCATAATTGTACAGTTGTGAAAGGAAGCTTCGCCTGACCCCAGCTACTGATTAGCTTTATACCCTGAAGCATAAGGGCTAATAACCTTCCTTTTGTTATTCTAGCTAGTTTAATTGAAATCTAATCTTTTATTTTTATGTGACCACTTACTAAGCTATTTGCCTCAGTAAATCAATGCAGCAGCAAGTTCCACATGATCCTGGATGATAAAAGTACTGTAGAGTAAGGGCTCATCCAAAGCTCACTGAAGTCAGTGGAAAGACTCCCGTTGACTTCAGTGTGACTGGATGAGGCATTACACCCTCCTAGAAATATAATAAGCCTACTGTAAGGAGAAGCTCCCAGCATGCTCTGAATAAAGTGTGCGCATATTAAATACAGTCCAAACTTACAATAAAACAAACCGCAGAAAGGGGGTAAGTTAACCATAAAGACACACGTATCTCTGCCTAAACTTTTTCCTCAAGTATGGTTGTTGCTAAGGCTTTTCCCAGCATGACCTCCCCTGTCCCAGCCTCTACTTCCCTCTGCATCAGAATAAGACACTCAAATCCCTCTTATATCCTGTCTGGAGTTAAAGTGATCCATCCGCTAGCAGAAGCCAGCAGTAGTTACGTCTTCATATAGGGTTCTAGCACCTGAGTTTAGGGGGAATTTAGCATAATTCAGCATTCCTGTGCAGTGCCTTAAAAAGTGACACCTTGTCTCACACATATATACATTTTGAAAAAAAAATATTTGCGAGATAGTTTTCGTCTTCAAAAAGCACTATACAAACATTAATCCACAACAACCCTGTGTGGCAGGGAAGCAATAGTAACCTCAGTTTATAGACCCGGAGACTAAGGGTATGTCCACACTGGCAGAGTTACAGCACCGGCACTTACAGTGCTGCTCAGAGGGCACTGAAGGGAAACCGCTGTTGTGTATTCACACTGCCAGCTGACTGCACAATAGTGTGTTCACACTTGCGGCACTTGCAGTGGTATTCGGAGTGGTGCACTCTGGGCAGCTATCCCACAGAACGTCTCTTCCTCTTCTGCCACTAAAAGTTGTGGGAAGGCGGGGGGAGTTGCAGGGCATCCTGGGTCCTGTCTCAATGCCCCGTGATACATTGCTTCGCATCCCAGCAATCCCTGTGCTTCCGTCCACATTTGGCACCATCTGCGCACCCTGCCTCTTCAGTCTGCAAAAATGGATCCCGCACTGTTGACCAATATGCTGCTCGCTCTCACTAACACATCACGAGTGGCAGTGGAGTTATTTCTTAAACTAAACTACAAAAGCAAGAGGAGTTTCACATCGATCTCGCCATGCGTAGTAGCTACGACACGAGATTGCTTGTGGCATTCACAGAGATGCTGACCACAGTGGAACGCCACTTTTGGGGGTCAGTGAAACAACCACTGAGTGGTGGGATCGCATTGTCATGCATGTCTGGGATGACATGCAGATGCTGCAGAACTTTTGGATGAGGAAAACCACACTCATGGGACTGTGTGATGAGCTCGCCCCAGCCCTGCGGCGTAAAGACACGAGAATGAGAGCTGCCCTGTCGCTGGAGAAGCGTGTGGCAATTGCACTGTGGAAGCGGGCTACTCCAGACTGCTACCGATCGGTTGCTAACTGGTTCGGAGTGGGAAAGTCGACCATTGGATGAGTGTTGACAGAAGTGTGCAGGACCTCTAATTGCATCCTGCTCCAAAAGACTGTGACTCTGGGCAACTTGCTTGACGTTGTGGATGGCTTTGCACAAATGGGCTTCCCTAACTGCGGAGGGGCGACAGATGGCACAGCTATTCCAATTCTGGTACCAGACCACCTAGCCACCAAGTACATTAATCAGAAGGGGTATTTCTCTAGGGTTCTCCTGGCGCTTGTGGATCACTGTGGGCGTTTCACGGACATTAACGCAGGCTGGTCTGGAAAGGTGCATCATGCACGCATCTTTTGGAACACTGGCCTGTTCAGGAAGCTGCAAGCAGGGGCTTTCTTCCCAGACCAGAAAATCATCGTAGGGGAAATCAAAATGCCCATTGTGATCCTGGGAGACCCAGCCTACCCCTTAATGCTGTGGCTTATGAAGCCATACACGGGGCACCTTGACAGCAGCAAGGAGCCGTTCAACGATAGGCTGAGCAAGTGCAGAATGACTTTTGAGTGTGCTTTTGGCCATTTAAAGGTCTGCTGGTGCTGCCTACGTGGGAGGCTGGACCTGGCCGATGACAATATTCCTATGCCTACAGCTGCATGCTGTACACTCCATAATATTTGTGAAGGGAAGGGTGAAAGCTTAACTCAAGGCTGGACTGCTGAGGCTCAGTGCCTGGAGGCTGAATTTGAACAGGCAGAGACCAGGGCTATTAGAGGGGCGCAGAGCAGGGCCATAAGGATTAGGGATGCCTTGAGGCAGCAATTTTATGCTGAAAGCCACTAATATTTGTTGCTATGCTCGGGAGTGCAGTGCTTGTAATGCTAGGAGGTGATTGTGATTGATGCAGACAATGCACTATGAAGGTTTAAGAAAATTGCCTGTTACTTTGCAGGGCTCTGTTTGCTTTCAATTAATGGAATAAAGATCGCTTTCAAACCAACACAATTCTTTTATTAAAAAACAAGAACTGGAAGAGAGAGACTGTCAGGGTTCCCTCCCCACTCTGAACTCTAGAGTACAGATGTGAGGACCCACATGAAAGACCCCCCTACACTTACTTTTAATCAGCTTAGGTTAAAAACTTTCCCAAGGCACAAATTTCACCTTGTCCTTGAACAGTATGCTGCCACCACCAAGTGATTTAGACAAAGAACAGGGAAAGGACCATTTGGAGTTCCTATTTCCCCAAAATATCCCCCCAAGCCCTTACACCCCCTTTCCTGGGGAGGCTTGAGAATAAACAAGATGAGCACAATCCAGCCTTGGATTTTTAAGACCCAAAAAACCCAGTCAGATTCTTAAAAAACAGATCTTTATTAGAAGAACAAAAAAAGATAAGAGAACAACTCTGTAAAATCAGAATGGAAGATAATCTTACAGGCAGTCAGATTCAAAACATAGAGAATCCCTCTGGGCAAAACCTTAAGTTACAAAAAGACACAAAAACAGGAATACACATATCCTCCAGCACAGTGAATATCACAAGCCAAAACATTTCTAGCTAGATTACTTACTAACTTTACAGGAGTTGGAGGGCTTGCATCCTTGATCTGTTCCTAGCAAAGGTATCACACAGACAGACAAAAGCCTTTTCCCTCCCCCTCCAGATTTGAAAGTATCTTGTCTTCTCATTGGTCATTTTGGGTCAGGTGCCTGCCAGGTTACCTGAGCTTCTTAACTCTTTACAGGTAAAAGGACTTTGCCTCTGGCCAGGAGGGATTTTATAGCACTATATACAGAAAGGTGGTTACCCTTCCCTTTATACTTATGACAGAGACAAACAAAAAAACCACATCAATACTGTGGGAGATGGAGGAATGGAGGGTCCCAGGAGGAGGTGTGGCCCCGGGATGGTTAAAGATTTGTGTATGTCCAGGTATCACATGGAACCTTCTCCTTTGGAGTACAGTGCAGCGGGTACTGTACTTCAGCAGGGCTAAACTGCAGAGAGATGGGTGTTGAGTGCAGTGGGTACTGGGAGTCCGCAGGGCTGGACTGTGACGGGGCAGGCGTGGAATACCATGGGTACAGACTGGAGCCAGGAGGTTAATCAGAGTGTGTTGGCAGTGTCTGGGGGACGCATGGGAAAAAGTTTTGCGACAGCGGCTGCAGGACAGGGCGGACACGGAGCTGCTCAGTTTGCAGTGGCAGTAGCGCCTGGAGATTGTCCGCTTGGTGCTCCATAACTTTTAAGAGCCGCGTCGTGGCTTCATTCTGGCACACCGCGTTCTCCTTTCGGTCCCTATTCTCGTTATTCCGGCACTCCTTCGATTCTTGTTTTTCGACAGCGGAGTGCATCATAATCTCACGCAGAAAGTCCTCCTTACTTCTTCTTGGCCGCTTTCTAATTCTGTGCAGCCATTCAGCCGGCGATAACAAAGAGGGAGGCTGGACTCCCAAGGTCATATCTGTGAAGTCGAAATGCCACAGTTTACAGAAGCAGTATTGTTTGCAACACACACAACACTGATTCAGTGATTTAAAACACAGCCACTATTCACATACCTGTCATTAACTGGCTGACCGAGGCAAGCACACATGAGCCACAAGACCCCCAAAGTGGTGAGTAACTGCAGAGGCAGGGGAAATCAGTGTTCCAGGACCATACTGCTGTACGCTGGGAACGTGGCTCTTGGGGACAGCCAGCACTGTAGGGGGGGGCCTGGTAGTCATTCCTGTCCCCACATTTTCCACAGGCTGTGTTCACTGTGGAAGATATCTCGCTTTTGATGGTGAGCAGGGAATCAAGGGAGGATCTTCTCCAAGACTGCTGCTTCTGCCCTGGCCCTTATGCGGCACATCTGTGGAGAGCAATGGTCTGTCCCCCCAGTGACAGCAGAGTGGTGCGGAAAGTTACCCTTAATGGGGCAAGAAACAAAGCAGCTCTGCCAAAGAATCTGCGGCAGAAGATTGCCCAGTATCTCCATGAGAATTTCCTGGAGATCTCCGAGGCAGATTCCTGTGTTGTGAGGGAGTCAATCAAGAACCTGTTCTGCTGCTCAGATTAGGCATGTGGTGGTATCATACAGACACAAGCCTGCTTTCTGCAACCCTCCTGCCCCCAACAACTCGCCTCAGCGATTCCCAAAATCAAAGCCACTTGCCAGGGGCCTCCTATCCTGTTTGTTCTTCGCCAAGTTCTGACAACTGTGACTGGCTAGCCTCCTCCGGGGCAAAGAAGAGCTCCTGGTTGCATGCATCTCTGACCTCTGAGTCATCCTCTGCCTCTAGGTCACCCTCCCGTGCCACATTCTCGTCCAATATTTCCTCCTCCTGGCTCAGTCCATCCTCGACTGGCAGGCAAGCCACAGAAGTATCCACAGTGGCCTTTGCTGTGGAGGTGGGGTCATCACAGAGTATCGCATCCAACTCTTCATAGAACTGGCAGCTCACGGGTACAGCTCCGGAGCAGCCGTTTGCCTTCCACGCCTTGTGGTAGGCGTTCCGTAGCTCCTTCACTTTGACCCTGTACTGCAGTGTGTCCCAGTCTTGGCCCCTTTCTGTCATGCATCATGAAATCTGTCCATAGGTATCATAATTCCTATGTCTAGAGCACAGCTGGAACTGGACAGTCTCCTCTCCCCAAATGCTGATGAGGTCCAGCAGCTCAGCATTGCTCCAAGCAGGGGATCGCCTGGTGCATGGAGCAGGCATGGTCACCTGGAAAGATGCGCTGAGACCACTGCACGCGTCACCGAGCAAACAGGAAGGGGACTTTCAAAATTCCCACACAATTTAAAGGGTGGGGCTCACGGTTGGTCCCCTGAGGGCAGGGCAGTAGAGTTCAAACCGATGACCAGAGAGGTGAGAAAAGGCATTGTGGGACACCGCCCGGAGTCCAATCGCAGTGCTGTAATCGACCAGGGTGCCTACACTGGCACTGCAGCACTGTAGCCCCAGTGCAGAAAACTGGGTGATTTCTTTTTACAGTGCTGCAACTGTGCAGTTTCTGCTCACTAAGTGACTTGTCAGCCTGTACACCTCGGGAGTTACAGTGCAGGGAGCTGCTTTACTGTGCAGAAACTTGCCAGTGTAGACAAGGCCTGAGGTAAAAAAGTTGAACTGCCCGAGGACACATAGGAATTAAGTGGCAGGGCCAGAAAAAGAGCTCAGAAGTTCCTGACTCCAGCTGCTGTGCTTATTCCTTTTGGCCAAACTGTTTCATCTCTCATATGAGAGAAACCAGAGATGGTGGGAGCAAAGAACAGTCACACACACAATTGGTCACAAAAGTTGTAATTGTCTAGATAAATCTATAAAGATCAATGTGGAAAAATCATACAAAATACTTTAAATAAAGTAAATAAGTTAAGTAAATAAAAGCAAAGACAAAAAATACTCTGTGGCAAAGAAGATTTTAAATGTATTGTGCTGATACAGTACTAATATGCAGTTAATATTTTATTAAACTCTGGTAGTGGAGCAGCATGTATATGATTAAGTATGTGTTTTCGCATGACTTCTGCTTAAGCTGCAAATTAATAAACATATATGCTAATAAGTCAAACTGTCAAGGGACTGATTAGTTTTCCAACACTAGAACACAGTGAAAAAGTTCTAGTGAAGTGTTGGTCTGTGGCAGAATCTGGCACCCCACTGTTAATCAACCTCACAGCATGTGAACATATTAATAGGACCAGAAATCTGTGCTTCAGTAAAAGACCTGCCTGCACTTCTAAAATAAAAGCACCATTTTCAAAAACCAATAGCAATGCTATTCTGAATCAAGCTGATGTACCCAGAACATTGCCCTGTGAGCAGAAAGGGCACTGGTAAGATCATATATAAGTAGTCCCACGAGATAAACATGATGATCACACCATGCAAAGTGAGACAAACTCAGCAATATTATGAAACATTGCCTATTGCCTGGTGGTGATATTGCACAGTTGCATTTGACAAGAGAAGAGCTGTGTTTTGACCATGGAGTTTTCCCCATAACAAGGGGGAGGATGAAGTGATTGGAGAACAGCCTTACACCAGCCCTGGGGCTGAGCTGGTATAACGTACCATTATTATTTTATTCGGATGCAGAGTTTGAAGGGACTTCCGCAACAGCAATGCATGCCAATTTTCAGAGGCCTAACAATTCTGAGCCATAGCCCTGTCCACAAATTGTCACTTGATTCACTACCCTAACAAGCTAAGACCTTCAAATGCCACAGCTTACAAACTCTGAATTGACATACCCAGGTGCAATGGGATGGCAACAACCATGAGGTGGGTAAGGTTATTCCAGGTTTTAGGCCTTTAAACCTCTCAAGTTTACAAATTTCATGAGATCACTTACTTTTCTAAAGTTCTTCTGACTGAACTATTGTCCCCTTTACTCAGTTATTTGGCCTGTACTTATATTGATATAAAATACCATTCTCTTTTTAGGCAGTCCATCAGGCCTGGATTAGTCCAGGGCTGGGTCCTGAACCTAGGGAGGTGCCAGGATCATTCAAAAGTTAGATGTGCTGATCCACTACTGGTACCTAGATAGACTGTGGCATTATGACCGGCAGTGGAGGCAGGTAGCATGGACTGGGTTGCAGCGGCCCACCACCCCACAGCCGGCTGGGTGGCGATATCTCCATTGGTGGCACTAGCAGGACCATGGATGAAATATATCTAACAGGGAAGCCAGAAGGAACTTGGGACCAAAATTTTTGGAAGCACTCTGTACCCAGCAGCTCCCATTGCTCTCTTCTTCTCCATGGGAGCTGCTAGGTGTGGAGAAATTTTGAAGTGCTGCCCGCTTCATTTAGATACCTGAATGGGGGCTGAGCGTTTTTAAAAATCTGTCCACTGAAGTGAAAAAGGGGAGAGCATCAATTCCCGCTGTTCCAGGTCATGACAGAGGCCAAAGTTAACCAGGGGAAGGAGGATGCAGCAGGCAGCACATGCTTACTTAGACCTGTAGACCCAAACTGTTGCTACATATTGCACCAAATCTGGGGTCACCAGAGATTGGGGGGGCAAAGACCAGAACAGCTGAGAAAGGTACCTTTTATTCCCTTTCAATGGGATTTCTGGGGACAAAATGGGAGTTGGGGCTCTGAAATAGGAAGAAAGCATCTTTGAGGAGGAGTGTGCTGCCAAGGTGACAAGGCAGAAGGATCTGTAAGGAGATCCTGACTAGAACGAAGCTTGTCCATGACAAAGGCCAACATTTTGGCCAATACAATCCCCAATAGCATTAATATGCCCCAGTCTATCTGGAGTCCTCTGATCAACTGCCTTCCACAGCAGCACAGATCTTCTTTCCCATTGTTTGTTCCAACCTCAGCAAGGCAGGAGCTTGAGAAGAAAAGAATATGCAACTTTCTCCCTGCATTTGACCCACAGACTCCCAACTTGTCACAGCATAGAGTCCTCAGGAGGAGGATGTAGACTGTGTCGCTCATGCACACCTGTTGAAAGGAGGCCGGTCTACCCTCTCCAGTCACTGAATGAATTGCTGAAAGAAGAACAGTAAGATGGACAAAAGGCAAGCTTAAAAACAGATAGCCCACTTGAAAATTCCACAGATATGTATGATGTATTAATTGCTAGGTGGTCTACTAATGTAAATTCCTTAATGTAACTATAGTCCTCGGGTAATTTTCTTACCTCAGTTCGATTAAAGTCCCTGGTCTGTTGACTAACTGGCAATGAGTCAGAATAAGAATCCAATAATGCGCAGTCACGTTTAGGCTTAAGGGAAGCTGGAGGGAAAGCAAAGATACATGTCTTTGTTTAATAAAACACATATTTTACATGTATTAGATTATTATTTTTCTTCCCCACCCCTTCATACTACATCTGATCTGGATAACAAGGTGATAAGTACTGTATAGAAAATCATTTTCTCTTGTATTATTTTTAAGTAACAGCATGTAGTGATGTATAAGTCTAATATATTGTAGAAACAATTGGGTGAAATTGAGGACAGATTTTGATACTATTCAGCCACCCGAAAACAACTGTGACTGAAGTTTTATTTGTGCCTTTTCTTCAACTGATCTAGAGTCAATATAGCTGGCATTACAGACTGGAGTGTTAGAACTGTAAAACCTATTTGACAGGCCTGCAACTTCCTGGTTTGTGTTATCTAGAATGGGAAATGTATTAGAACCCACACTACGCAATATAACTAAATGTCAGCGAAAAGCATGAAGACTAATCACAACACTTGCTTCAGTCTGTATCATCTTTAATAGTTTTCAATCAGGTAAATACTGAGAGCAGGAGAAACAACCCTGCAATTTGTTAAGGTAACATTTGCAACACCCATGTTTTTGTTCTATATACACAGGCCCTTCTGCTAACACTCCTCAGGGATTAGTCCCTTTAAACCATTAAGCATCTTGGTAGCTAGAAAACTATTTTTCTTAAGATTAATATGTTGAGTAGCAGAATAACCAATTCACAAGTCCAGTTTCTGATTAGCATCTGGTCCCTCCAAACAAACTAAGCTTTTACAAATCTGTATTAATTTAAAATACAGTTAGGTTACTAGACAGGGCAATCAGCTTTACTTTTTTTTATTTTAATTCAAGAAAAGCTTTCAAAGCAAAACACAGTGGGTCAAGTTCTTAGTGGGAGTTACCCCAGCACAGAATTTAGCCCTGAACTTGTAGGTCACTGCTTGAGCCATATGAGTAAAGGACTCAGTCTACCTCATACTGGACTTAATACAACAGGCTAATGAGAATTGCTACCAAATAGACTTACATTCCTAAATGGCCAAGCAAAACCTTGATTTCATAGACATTAAACTATGGTAGAGGACTTCTCCCATAAAAAACGTTTCATACCGAGTTGTCATAAATTCTACAGTTGTACTTGGAAGTGGGTATAAAAAGGGTCCATAACATATATGGGGAAGCACACCCTACTGCTTTATTTATTTATTTATATTTGTATTCCAAAAGTTGTTGGTTCAGAAGCCTGTACTGTACGTGATTCACTGTGCAAGGTTTTTTTTTTCTATACACACTTCTCCTTTCAAAAATCTCTATCTTTATTTGTGAATCTTGTCTAAGTAGAGCTGTAAGTATTAGCTAAATGTCAAATCCCTCAACTACTCTGCCAATATCACTGCTAGAATTAATGGTTAGCCCTTGAAAAGCTTTGCTGCTTAAAAGAAACAAAACAGAGCTCATTTAGGAAGACAGAAGGCCACAGTGCAAACAGGGGAGCTCAGAACAAAAACTAGGTGCAAAGAAGAGGAAAAAAATATATGGGAAAAAACCTCCCAGGCAACTGTCTGCCCTACTTTTTAAAATGTAATGTTTGGAGTTACATGGAAGATGGCTACAGAGGCATGCTGATTTCAGTTATTATTAATTGTATGTATTATAGTACTGCCTGGAAGCCAGCACCCCATTGTTCTAGACACTGTACAAATATGTAATAATGGGACAGTCCCTGCCACAAAGAGCTTACAATCTAAATATATAAGACTATAGACAACAGGTGGCTACAACAAGCAGATCAGGAAGCACAAGGACACAGTGACACACCATCGGCCAGGACGATAAGCAGCCATGATCTTCTGCCTTTTTTTCTCCTCATGTATTTTTTTCATTAAAATTAAGTAGATATTAGAAGTGCCAAACTGACATAATGAAAACTGAGGTCCTCTATCAACAGATCAGATATTAGATGGACAGCAACAATGCAAGCTTCCCCCCACAATCCTGCCAAAGTGCCTCAACTCTGACCTGGAGGAAACATCTCAAAGGGTGGAGAAACGCAGACACACTATCCGTGCTCATTCAGTCCTTGCTCTGTGCTCAAACTGCCAGTAAAAGGTGCTAACTAGTGCAAACTGTGGTGATGACTTTTCTTTTTAATACTGGAACCTTTCTTCTAGCCAGGAATGAGACAGAGACAACCAAACACGCTTCATGTAAGTCACCAGACTACTCTCAGGCCAGGTCTACACTACAGACCTATAGCGGTATAATTATGTCGCTCAAGGGGGTGAAAAATTCACCCCTCTGAGCGACATAGTTATACCGACCTAACCCCCCATATAGACAGTGTTATGTCAGCAGGAAAGCTTCTCCTGCTGACATAGCTACCCCTTCTCCGGGAGGTGGATTAACTACACTGACGGGAGAAGCTCTCCTGGCAGCATAGGGTGTCTTCATTAAAGTGCTACAGTGAAAAGGTGCAGCTGAAGACAAACCCTCGGTCACTAGCAGCACAAACTAGCTTCTAGCTAGTGACCTAGACGTGTCAGACATTGTATTCCAGTATCGTCTTCCTGAGCTATCCATTTTCAGTTGCCCCTTCTAGAAAAGTCCCAAACAATGTAATAGGGACAAAACCATTAGTCTCCACTGAAATTTTCTACTGAAAAGATTCTAAAACCCTTTAATTTTACAGAAAATTGTACTAACTCTAGAGGATTTTGATATTTTTAAACTATCCTATAAAGTTCTCTTGTAAGGATATGTAATTGCCTATTAAATTCTGCGAGATGGCTTAAAAAGCCTAGAGAAAAGTTATTAAATACTATAATACTTTTTGATAAGATTTTTTAAATATTCTTTATTCGTAGGATGACAAACATTCTGCAATAGCTAGAAACAAACCTGTTTGCAATTTAGCCTTTTGTTCTCAAATTTGCAGTGGAAATGCCTTTAGTTAATAAAAGCTTGGTGGATATTTATGAACAGCTGGATGCAATTCAAGTATTTGGTTTTAATTCAAGACAATAGGAGGAAGCCAAGAGAAAAACTGAAGACATGGAGATGAGGAAGCCTAGCTTAGAAAACACACAACCTGATTCATGCCAAGTGAGAGGTTCACAGTGCGGTCAGAGAAATGCCCTATTACTACTACTAATTCTTTCTATTACAGTAGCACCCAGAGGCCCTAATCATGACATGCTCAAGGTTCTACAGTGAAAGGCGCTGTAGAGAAAGACAAGATCCCTGTCTTGAACAGCTTACAGTCTAATTTAAAATGAGACTAGAAGCGAGCATAACAAACAGGAAGGAGATCCTGAGGGACGGAAGATGGAGGCAATAGTGATAATGACACACGATTATGCAGACTAATCATGAGAACATCTTGAAGGCTGATGTTTCATAAACAGTTTATACCAGGGGTGGCCAACCTGTGGCTCTGGAGTCACATGTAGCTCTTCAGAGGTCAATATGCGGCTCCTTGCGTAGGTGCTGACTCCGGGGCTGGAGCTACAGATGCTAACTTTCCAATGTGCCGGGGAGTGCTCAATGCTCAACCCCCTGCTCTGTCCCAGGCTCTGCCCCCACTCCACCCCTTCCCCCAAGCTTGCCATGCCCTTGCTCATCTTCCCCCCCACCCCCGAGCCTCCTGCGCACCGCAAAACAGCTGATCGCAGCAGGTGGGAGGCGTGGGGAGGGAGGGGGAGGCACTGATTGGTAGGGCTGTCAGCGGGTGGGAGGCGCTGTGGGCTGGAGGGGGGGAAGCTTATGGGGGACTGCCGACGTATTACTGTGGCTCTTTGGCAATGTACATTGGTAAATTCTGGCTCCTTCTAAGGCTCAGGTTGGCCACCTCTGATTTATACCCTTGGATATGAAGATGGTGGATTGTAGAGAACAGGAATCTGACAGAAATTACTTCAGTGAATTGATACATGGGGGACATTTAGTTTTTTTTAACTACAACTTGATTTGCTCTTTTCCTCTCCTTTAATAGTGCCAGCAAATTTAATGGAGATTTTATTAGCTCTTATATATTATCTCTTAGCACTGTAACTATTATCAGTAATTAATCCTCCTCACCCGAGAAAGCTGTGCACATTTTTTAATGGAAGGGTATGCACTTCAGTGTTAAAGTGTAATGAAAATTGACAACATATGTCAATATCGCTCAACTGTACCTCAATAGTGAGGCACACCACACATTGTAGACTCATTTATCCCCATCCCACACAAACGGGTGAAATCTCACTGTTAATTATAAAATATTAACAGTAGGAATGGCAGATCAGGAAAATGAGTTATAGAAAAATTTGAGCTCTGCTAAAACCAGTAAACATATACAGCATTCAAGATAACCTGTAAAGCAGGTCAGTAATATTCCATCATTTCAAACATGCCTCCAAGAGTCATTAGGGCAAGACAACACATAAGCTAAAAGTCACCTACTTCATATGTAAAATCTTGTGACATCCAGATTTGCCACAGATAACCATCTGCCACTCCTAGCTATGCCTCAGGTTAGTAGAATCTAGACAGTAGAATTCTAGTAGACCCTAGTATTTCAACAGAACACGGAGACAGCTTATAGGGAACAGAGACTTTGGGGGTGGGGGGGGGGTCCCCTCAAGTTCCCTTCTGAACCCAGTTCAAATCCTCGTACTGTCTTTCTCTCCCCTCAGCCGATGCCCAAAGGGTTCTTGGAGCAAACAAACGAAAAAAGAAACGTCCTCTCCCCTCTTTCTTCCCTTATAGGGGAGAGGAGACTATAGAAAATTGAAAAGACACAAAGGTGACCTGGAGCTTAGGCAGTCTTCCTGGGTCAGCCCTTAGATCTCAATCTACCCGAGGTCCATCTCCAGCCCCTCCTCATAGGGTGTGCTGCTCTGAGGCTAGGCCGTGCAGCTTCAGAGAAGTGAGACTTATTGCTGTTTCCCTTTGGGCAGCGTGACAAAGTTCTTCCTCTACCTTGGTGGGTCTTGCGCTTATTGGCGGATTTGCTTGCCTTGGAGCTTCACTGCAGCCCTCAGCTTGGCCGTTTTTCTGAACCCACAGTCCAGTTTGACGACTCCTGTGTCTGACCACGAGTTGGGAGGTTTGTGGGGAACCCGGGCCCGCCCTCTTCTCCGGGTTCCAGCCCAGGGCCCTGTGGAATGCAGCTGTCTAGAGTGCATCCTGGAACAGGCTGTGCAAAAGCTACAACTCCCTGGGCTACTTCCCCATGGCCTCCTCCCAACACCTTCTTTATTCTCACTATAGGACCTTCCTCCTGGTGTCTGATAATGCTTGTACTCCTCAGTCCTCCAACATTCCGCGTTCTCACTCTCAGCTCCTAGTGCCTCTTGCTCCCAGCTCCTCTCACGTGCACCACAAACTGAAGTGAGCTCCTTTTTAAACCCAGGTGCCCTGATTAGCCTGCCTTAATTGATTCTAGCAGCTTCTTGATTGGCTGCAGGTGTTCTAATCAGCCTGTGTCCCAATTGTCTCCACAAGGTTCCTGATTGTTCTGGAACCTTCCCTGTTACCTTACCCAGGGAAAAGGGACCTACTTAACCTGGGGTTAATATATCTGCCTTCTATTACTCTCCTGTAGCCATCCAGCCCGACCCTGTCACAGCAGGCTTGTCTCAGCTGTATGGGCCAGGGCAACCTTCTCCCTGTTCACATCCCCCGCCCTCTTTCCTGTGGCAGGTTTTCCCTTTTGAACATCCACGCCCCCAACCAGCTCCAGAACAAGCCTTGCAGGTGTGCCTCATTGGTGCTGAACAGGCCCAGAGGAGCTTATTACTCCCCTCTTTGTCAGTGTGCAGGTGTGCCCCTTCAGAGAGACATGCTGCTGCTCCTTTTTTTAAAAAAAAAATAATTATTTTTTGGTTCTTCTTTAGCATTTTTCCTTTAAGCATAACTAAAAATGAATATTTTATCAAGCTACATTGAGAGGTACTACTCAGCTTCTAGCTAAATTTTTGTCTCTTACTAAAAAAGGCTGTTCTGGGTGACTGATGAGTTTCTGAAATGGTACAGGAATATCACAGCCTCACCTGGGTGAAGGTAATCTGGCAGTAAGGTCTCCGGAAGCGTATCTGGCAACGGATAACCATTCTTCCTAGCAACAATGAGGTGAAATGCAGCACAGAATTCTGGCAGCGTCAGCGCTCCATCACAGTCTACATCGCTCAGCTCCCTGTGAACATGGTATTCACATATTTTTTGAGCCACTGCAGGAATGAAGCATATACATACACACACACACAGTATATCCTTTATGTAAAAAGGTAACAATTCCCAAGCAAGTGGAATTTTTTTTAAAAATACTGTTTATTTTTTTTAAACATTTCCCTTTGAGAAGTGGAACAACCTGACTTTCCAATACTAAGAAGATTTTATATGGGAAAAAAGTGCTCTCTCTTTATGCCACATCATCCAATATTTTCTATCTGGTATTTCAAAAGCTGAAATTTGTCAAGAAATTACATTTGAGTATCCAAATTCAATCTCTCTTTCCAAAATGGTGTTGACAACAGTTCGGTTGGTCTATGCTAGCACTTAAACCCTATTCGGTAATGTTTCAGGCAGACCGATCAATGCAAACAGTTTTCAGAAAGTGCTTAATTACCAAGTGTAGACTGGCCTTAAAAGCTTCACAGCCAGATTAACTAATGCTGGTGGCAGTTTGGAATATTAGCGTTAAACAACCCGTTAGCATTGCTGCCAGTTTAGTTTTAGGGCATGGCTACACTTGCAGATGTAGAGCACTTTGAGTTAAACCAGCCTTCAGAGAGCGCAGTAGGGAAAGCGCTGCAGTCTGTCCACACTGACCGCTTCAAGCGCGCTGGCGTGGGCACATTTGCAGCACTTGCAGCGACATTGGGAGCAGTGCATTGTGGGCAGCTATCCCAGCATGCAAGTGACTGCAACGTGCTTTTCAAATGGGGGGGTGGGGTGGAGTGTGACAGGGAGTGTGTTGTGTGTATGTGGGGGGAGAGAGACTGGGTTTTTGGGGGGCTGGGAGCATGTCAGTATGCTGTCTTGTAAGTTCAGACAGCAGCAGACCTCCCCCCTCCCCACCTCTCTCTCACACAGCATTCCACACAAATGGCTTGCTTTGTCTCGAAGCAGATAAGCAAGCCAGCTGTCAGAAATGGAGCTTTCAAAGGGCATATCCGCATTCCTGCAGCAATTCAAAAACAATGACAAGACTGGCCACTTGACTTAAGGGAATTATGGGACGTGTAGAACTGATCAATGAAATTGTTTTTATTTGTTCACTTTATTACTGTAACTTCATAAGCAAAGTTTTATGAATGAAACAACAACTCGCTAATTGAGTTTCACCCTTTAATCCAATTGCTGCTTAAATCACTGAAATTTGCACTGTTTCAACCTTGTAACTTCTGCTCACTGTTTGCCATTCCTTACACTTGTCCATATTATAACTCAAACTCCATTTTAAAATGCTCACTCCATTTTGCAAAACCCTGCTGTAATCTTATTAGTTTAGTTTAGATGTGTGAATGAGGTATGTATGGATGATGGAATCAACCTCCAGCCCCAGCCTGTCCTAATGAAATAAAGTGTGAACACCCAACGGCTGAAGATGCAGACAACAGCCCAGACAAAGTAGGAGGAGTCCACCCTCAAAAGAAAAGAACAAAAGTACAATTGAAGAAACATCAAAGCCAGGTCCTAGGCTGAAAGTCATGTCTGCAATTGATAGGTGATCAATCACACCAAACCCAGAGGCAGTGTGACACAGCAAGACCTATAGACTCTGGATTCAAACTAAAGCCTACAAAAAGGATGGATGAGATGAAAGACTTTGGAGGGTAACATTCGGCTGCCAACATGGAAGGGCATCGGTGCATGCCCAACAGAGACCCAGCTCTTCCTTGTGCCCAGCTTTCCTGGCCAGTTAGCTGCCACAAGCTACGAACCCAAGCCACGAACTCAAGCTACATTCAGGACTGGTAACTGTACAGCAGCTGCAGAACATGGGGGTGGGGGGTGTATACCCATCGGTATTGGATATTAGTTAGTGGTCATAAATCAAATTGTGTTGTAATAAACGTGACATCTTGTCTTGTCCCCTGAAACGATCCTGTGTAGTTTTGTCTGCATAACAGACGTTTTCGGAGGCTGATCAGAACGCAGTAATGCAACACGTCGTTCACACTGGTGCCACGGCGCTCCAGCGGGGCCGCAGCAAACGTTAGTCCACTCGCCAAGGTGGAGTACCAGCAGCGCTGTAGCCGCGGAGTCAGAGCCATTATGTGCCTTGCCAGTGAGCTAATGTGCCCAGGGGCTCCTTCATTGCGCTGTAACTCGCAACTGTAGCCAAGCCCTTAGTTTAAGCGTCAAACAGCAGCAGAGGAATTCAGAAGCACATGAATACAGTTTCATAGCATACACCTTCTGGAAAATATTAGAATTCATTTAGTATTACTATAATAACTAAAATGGAGCAATAGTTACTTCATCACTGTTTGAAAGTGAAGGAACAATGTTTCAAGCAGTCAAGGTTACAGTGAATAAGATTGAAATGCTCCTCAATTTTAGCAAAGGAGTTTTTCCCCTGATGAATTATATCATGCAAGATTTCAAATTGCTCCTAGAAAGGAACATTTTATTTTGTTATGCTATACAGAGCACAATTAATGTTGGTAACATAAATAAAATGTTTTTGGTTATCATAGTGGGTTAAAAGTTATTTAAGAAAAACTGGTTAAATTAAATTCCAGTGCTTATTTTTCTCCAGAGAATGTTTCTTTAGCCCTTTCTTTTTTTCATGATTCACAACTAGCTTTGAAACTATTCCAGGCAAATTCTCTGAACCCAACAGATGTTTGGGCTCTTGCAAGCTTTTCTTAAAATCTGTCTTCATAAAAATATATAGATAAAGCGAAATAAAAGTTCTCTTTATCAGCATTTTTGATGAATGTTTAGAACAGTTTGTTCCTCATGTCAAGATAGGACGACGATACAAGAACCATTATGTTTATGGAAATACAACAAGATCCTTATAAACTGTATTGTATACAATGCCATCTGCAATGGTCTCTAAACAAACTCATTAAAAGCAAGAGTGCTGGCTTGTTAATAAAGCACTGATGAATTATGCAGATGTATTATTAAAAATTAGGTATTAATTAGGCCTCATCTGACAAATCACAGCCTGATACATAAAGCTAACTGAACACATCTAAAATATTCCAAATGTGTTTTTCTTCTAAACCATTTCATGAAATATGTCTGTTCATTGAGCTAATGATATTTCTTATAATATTCTTAAGAACAGCTATCATTTATATTGCTATTGAAATATCTGCAGTCCTGCTGAGTAGAAGAGTAGCTCTAAAAAGGTAACAAGCATGCCAGGAAGATCAACACACACCCCGCTGCTTGGACCTGAAAGTGATTTTGATAAGAGCAATAATTATAATTACTCAAAGCTTATGCTCTAATAAATTTGTTAGTCTCTAAAGTGTCACAAGTACTCCTGTTTGGGGGTTTTTGGGGGTTTTTTTTTTTTGGAATTACTCTAAAGACACTATTTTAATCTAACAAGAACTCTTGAGCTAAAATGTCTTTTAAAACCAGCATCCATATTCTCAGTTACACTACAGTACTCACCATATGTGAGAAAGCTCTGGGATGGGAAGCTTGGATTTTGTGAAGAAATTCTTAGCCACGGAACCTGTCAAGAACAGTGAAACAGGCATTTGAAAGGTTTCAGAGGGGTAGCCGTGTTAGTCCATATAAGCAAAAACAATGAAAAGAATGGAAACCTTGTGGAACCTTAGAGACTAACAAATTTATTTGGGTATAAGCTTTCGTGGGCCCACAAAAGTTTATGCCCAAATAAATTTTTTAGTCTCTAAGGTGCCACAAGGATTGCTTGGCATTTGATATTCATCTTCCAATCTGATTTTGCTTGTGTTTCTATAAAGCTGCAACAGCATCAGCAGCTGGTTATTTCACATTCAACAGACACTTTGATTGTTGGGAACGAGTATAGCTGCTTGGCCATTTGTCTCTTGGTGAGTAACTAACATGGGACAGGCCAGGCAGAGCGGTTGACCTCATTTCTCCACGTCTCTCCATGTGGGAAAAATATTAATGGATGAAAACATGCCTCAGTATTACCATCATCATCATCAGTATGCCATTATGAATACAAAGAAAGGAAAATGGAGATAAATGGCTTCCTGTCCAGAGAAAAGGATGCTTCTAATCACATGCCAAGTATATGGCAGCAAATAGCCCTCTGCCGTCTGTGCTACTCCCACAGTGACTTTCTCTGCTTTCAGGCCTGCTGCGGCCCTACCATCATGAAAGAAAAACAAGAGGAACCAGCTAAGCATCCTGCTACAATCTTCACTACCAGTTGTGAACATCCTCCGTAGCCCTCCCATAATAAGCAATCTGATTTCCCTCCCAGCCAACAAACCCCTGCTGAGCCCTCTGCAGTGATAAGAAGTTCACTACACATCCCACACAGCCAGCTGCCAAACACTATCTCAGGCAAATAGGCTACAGAGGTAGCAAAAGTCTGCCGTAGATCCTTGCACATTTTACTTCACATAAGCCTGAAAAACGTAAGGCCAACCCCATTCAGAGCCATTATATACAGATCTATAATTCTGCCTCCCACTACAGTTAATAGTAAATCTGGGTGTGCATGAAATGCAATGTCTGGCCCTATGAGGCTCTCTCTCGGAACAGACAGAGCAAACATCTTGCATATTCTAAAGACTGCATTCTATTATAAACAAAGTTGACTATATGCAGCTTTGTGGGAAATCCACTATGTGTTGAACTTCCATTTTCTTTTCCCTTCTCTCAGTTGGAGAAGATTTAACCAAGGGGAAAAAAACTGATGAAGTGCTAATTTCTGCCAAGATCAAGCAATTATTTTAAAACTTTTGTCTGGGGTCAGAATTCCTGAATCCCAAAGTACTGGATTGCAATAATATAACCTCAGAGGACATAGTCAAAATGCCTGTAGTTAAAATCTGTGTTTTTTCCTTGCCAGACTAACTCTCAGTACCTAGAATAACTCCTCTCACAAGCAGTCTGGTCAGAATGAAAATCTGATTTTTAAGATCAGTTACAATACTGTTACCATGTGTGTGCTATGCAGGGTTTACATTTAACCGCTTAAGGGCCAGCAACTCAATCTTACACAGTGCTGAGCATCCTGATATGATCCTGTAGAACAGTTAAACAGATACTTAACTTTAAGCACCTAAGCAGTCCCACTGACTTTAATAGGAAAGTAGTTAAGTATATGCTTGTGTTTTTATGGATCAGGCCAGAGCTTGGCACTTTGCAGGACTGAGCCCCAAATACTGTCTTCAGAGTCAAACAACTTTTTGTCCTGTAACTGCAGATGCTTTCCTGAAGTTCACACTGAATTTTTAAAGTGTGTTTCAACTCTGAAAAATTAGTACGCAAAACTCACACATTCTTTCCTCAAAAGATCTACTCCCAGTGTGTGTTTAGAATCATATCAATTCATTTTAGTGACAAATATACGTTTCTTTTATTTTTGTATTTCTCTTAGCCCTGCAGCTGAGAGAAATAGTTGGACTCTAGTCCTCCTTGTGCATCATAAAAAGATTTTTTGTTGTTGCTAAATTCCAGTCAATGACACTTGTATAAACTCTCTGAAGACAGCTGGGTTGCAAAGTTGTAAGTGAGGACAGCATTTGGCCTGCAGAACATTTATTTCTGATGATGACACACAAGAAAGAATTAACTCAGCTTGGCTCTCAGATCCCAGGGTGAGTTTGCAGGGCTAGCAGTTAAGAAAAAAATATTTTACCTGTAAACAGAGAGCATGTGGTATTAAAATACACATTTAACCTGTAACCCATTTTAGAGTCATCTTTACAGTAGAACCATGAATTTTTAAAAATTCTTCAAAGAAACTATTTGTTACCCACTGTATTATTTTAATGCTTTAATTCAGTGATTCGGTGGGTCACAGGAAGATTGTAGATGGGTTGCGGGCCTAGGGTTGCAGGCCCTGGGAGAGAGAAAGAGGATTTGGAGGGCGAGGCGTTTGAGTATATGGCGTTGTGACCTGGGTTAGGGTTGCAGTGCTGGGTGAGCAGGTGCTAGATGCAGGTAGTTGCTGCCCCCTCAGTGGGGCAAGGAGAAGGCAGCAGAGGAGAAGAGGGTTGCTGGCCTATACTTTTGGGCACCCCCAAGAATTTGAACCCTGGGTGGGTAGCAAAAAAAGAGACAAAATGCAGTGGGTAGGTTGGTAATTTTTAAAAAAGTTGTTACTCTAAAAAATAAATAAATAACTCGACCCTGTCTGGGGCACAAACCTGATCTAAAGATAACTCAAGAAGCTCTCCCTTTATCTACTGTACTTTGCTTTAATTTTCAGGCCTTTCATCCTGGTTGTTTTGCTGCACATACATATTATTTAGTAAATGTTACCTGAAATGAAAGAGTTCAGATCAGGCTGTAGGGATTTGAACTGGTTGATGTAATATTCTCGCTGTTCCTCAGTTATCCTCCAGGGGTCATCTGGGTAATTACTGCTGTCCTGTGGCTCCCTGTCTACTGAAAGAGACTTCAAAGACAGGGCAAAAAGTCACTTGCAAAATTGCATGAAAAAGCAGCAGACACAGACATTTTAAGAAGTCAGGGTCAGTCTGCACATCTAGCAGGCCCATTTTTAAAGAAATGGGAGCAGAAAGGCTCAAGCTGATTAATATCTCTTATAGTTAGGGCTTATTATACATGCCCATTTGCTCAGAGAACTACAGGAAGTTTCACATGAATGAAGCTAAAATAAAAAACAAACCCAACTACTGTTGAAGGTAGAAAGATCACTACATCTAGTCATGCATTAAGATCTATCGCCTCATATTGGTGTTTTATATTGCGCCCATCATCAAAGCATCTGAATGCCTTCCACGTAAAATATATAGCAACAGTGAAGTCCTGAGTGAACTCAATTTGGTCACTGGAATGTCTCCATTGGGGGGACACTGATTAGATAAGTTTTTTTTTTAATTGTATTTATTTACTTTTTTTTAAGATTGATTTGTATAAGGTTGTGTTTGTTTGTTTGCATAGAATGTTGTGAGCGTCACTCTTACGGTGGAAAGAAGCAAACATTTAAAATGCGTTGACCTGCGTGTCAAAATATTTTAGCGACAGAATGTAGGAAAGAACAAGCTACATGCTCCAGCAAAGTTTAAGACCACTCCTCTGGCCAGGCTGTCAACATTCTCAAACTCAAATATGTGACTTTGTTTTTAAAAATGTGTTAAAAGATCCCCAAAACAGGAAATATCACAAAATAGTACTTTGTGCTGGTTTGAAATTATGTGAGATTTATTGGTTTAAACGACATGATGTTTTAGATACATTGTTTCCCATGAATCAGCTGAGGTTTTCCTATGTCAAAAAAAAAAGTTAACCATTGATTTTAAAAAAATTAAATTCCTGAGGTTATATTATTTCAAGCCAAAGTCTACAGTTCAATAAACATTTTAAAACTGTTTAATATTAACGAGACCATAGTTTAGAACAGTTTAAAAACCTAGGTTTCAAAGTAGCAGCCGTGTTCGTCTGTATTCGCAAAAAGAAAAGGAGTACTTGTGGCACCTTAGAGACTAACAAATTTTATTTTTTTTACTCCATACGGCTAATTTGTTAGTCTCTAAGGTGCCACAAGTACTCCTTTTCTTTTTAAAAACCTAGGTCACTCTTCCAAAGAGCAAAGTTTGTAAAAATTCATGGAGAAGTTTTGCTCTGTAGTAGACAGACAAGGGGAACAAAAAAACATGACTGGTGATTAAAAAACAACCCTAACAGTCATGTGGCTTTATTCTCATTTGTACTAAGACCCTTTTACAAAGTGCTGATGTGTAAACGTGTAATTCATACCCACTTTGAGGCACCTTTACACTCCAGAGCAGTGTAACAGGGCCTTAGTAAAAATGAGAATCAGGCTCATAGTCTTATTCATGAAACCAGTGGCAATTCACAATGGCTTTGTCTACACTAGGCTTTTTTTTCCTTAAAATTATTATCCACCATTGCTGCCATTGGTGAGGTAGTATGGACAGGCCACTGGTAACATTTGGCATGTCAACCACCATGTCATCTAGATTTGCTCTTAGCACAATTAGACAACTCGGTGACTAAAAATGCCAGTGGTCAATCTGGTCTATACAAATTCCCCCACAGTTGGTTCTACTGGTGAAGCTGCACCACTGGTTGCCATGGTGAGAAATCTGAAGAAATATATCTAATGTATATCTTACGCAGCCAACAAGATAAACAGTGTGTGCAAAATCCAACTAAAAAAATACTCAGAAGAACCAGGACTCTGGGCTTGTAACTCAAGTATGCGGTATCTTATCAGAAACATTTTTGTGGTCATGAAATTTTCATCAAAGTTGGACTCAACATTCAGTACACTATTTGGATTCTTGAGAAGCTTGAAGTATTTTTTTTTTATTTTTATCAAAAAGCCTCTTTTTTTTTTTTAAAATCAAAAAGCCATTTTGCATTGAAGAGTTTTGATTAAAAACATTTGACTAGATCTAGTAATTAATCTTCCTAAAGCTCTTTAAGATCCAACATGGAAAGACTTTAGAAAAATATCATCATCATCAAGGCCAATGACAGGCCACAAAGTTATTTTACTTCACTCCTACACGTTTGACCTGAATTCTCCATACACACCAGGCAGGATTTCCTTATGGCGTGCTGCTTCCCTTTTTTATTTTCTGCAGCAGCTGAGTTGTGGAAAAAGGGTAATTGCCTTAAACTGAAGCAGAGCAACCGTCGAACAAAGGAGACAGAGGAGGAAGAGAAGCTGATAGGTCAAAGGCCAACCCCGTCTGTCTTCATTAGTGTCTTTGATCCCCATAATTCTACCTTCTACAATTCTCCCATGCATACTACTTTAGTTGAACAGCTATGTTATTTTGTGTAATTTCTACATAATCCTAGAAAAAATGGTGTCAGTACTGAAACAATGAAAACTATTGACCTTATTCAAACCAGCTGATCAAGCAAACATAGTCCCAGTTCTTCAAGGCAATTTAAAATAGAATGCAAGTAGCAGAACAAAGAAGAAATAGAATACTACAGGTCAACCTACTCTGCTCCAGTTTAGAGTGCATTGTTTTCATAACTTCTGTCTACAAAAATATAGATATAGTTGGCAAGCTTTAAACAAAAGGAAGCATTCAAAATTATCCCTGGCTACTATGTGATGGAGCTCTAGGTAGCCTTGTAGAATTCTTTTGGTGCAGAATTATTGAAATGCATAAATGGAACACTGACAAATAGGTTTTACAGTGCACCATATTTGCCTGTACAGGTAAAAAACATGAATACAACTTAATCAATATGGCAAGATATAAAAGATGAATAATTCTTGTAGGAGCTGCAGTCCATTGCGTACTAAGTAGACATGGGCTGAAGGGAGGGGGAAACTGACTCTGCTCGAAAAACCCGTTCCATCCCAAATCATCTATCCATGCCTCATGTTGTTCTTATGTTATGGGGTAGAGGGAGTGAGAGCACAGCCAAAAAACGGCCACTTACATTTAAAAGCAGTTCTGCTAGTAAGCATGGCAATATTTTACCTAAGGCCAAAAATCTGTGGCCGTAATAGGGAATTTACAATAGACAAATTAGAAAGTTTGCAGAGTTATGGTTTTAGTAAAGCAAACAAAACATCCCACCTAAACTTCTTTATCAGGATTGGGATGATTGAGACAGTAAACTGGGTTTACAAATTTGAATGATTTCCTACAGAGAAGCTGGATATCAGGTCATGGCAGTGTGAGGGTGTCAGGGATAACACACTAGATCAAGACAAAAAAATCTCAATTAAATTCATATATATTAAAGATGTTTTTCTTGCATTATTAATAACTTAAAATTCTTTCACTTCTGATCTAAGAATCTCAGTCTGATTTTCCAATATTTATGTTGTTTGCTTACATTTGAATTTCACTCAGCTTAAACAATGAAAATGAACTACTCATTTTCAATTTGCTTTCCAGTCAGTTTTGCTTTATATTTCTCCTACACTAGAAGGATGCACCAATCAATGAGCTGCAAATACCAGAGGGGAGTGTTGTTATTTAAACAAACAAAACAAAAAAATTCAATGGAAGAATTTTTATATTTAAATTTCTGAAAAAATTTGTATTCATGTTAAGCTTTGTAAAATATAATTTTTACAAAACCTAAATTTGGGCTTAGCTGAACCCCCCAGTCTTCCTTTCTGTTCTTACTTGCAAAATAAAGACTGTATTTGCCTGGCAGTAGAGACGAGGAGGAAACCTTTGCAGAAGAGAAACAAAATGAAGATTATATAAAGTGAAAATAACGAAGAATACTTTACTCAGCTAAAACTGCAGGGAGATTTTGGTCCAGGTTTATTCAAAATGGAACCTGTCTAGGTTACTGGGACTAACATCCCCACTTATTTCAAAAAGCACCACTAGGTGACAAGAACTAGAACTTCATGCATTTCTTTTTTTGTTTTATTCATTTATTTAATCACCATGCAATTCATTACCCGACTCAGAGAGGAATGTACAAGTGCAGATTTGGATCCATAATTTCCCGTTGCTTGTCCATCTTGTTGTTGTGTAGAATGTCTAGCTTCATAAGGAACTACGAAAGTTTAAAAAATATATATATATATGTATTATCAGATGAATCAATAAGGTTCCACAAGCTCAAACTGGAAATTAAGCATTACAACACAGAGGTTCATTAAGCTTAATACTATTGTACTACAGTCCATTCTGTCCCCTTACCCAAAGCCCTAACTACATGCTCTCCTCCTATATCATAGTTTCTCTTCTTTAATATTTAGGCATTAACAATAGAAGTTGTCATTTCATCCTACCAGATTGGCATTAATTTCTTTAACAGTTGTTGAAATGCATATTTGCATGACAACCTGCAGCATCCCTAAAATAAACTATTACAGTAAATCAGCTAACTAATGAATATAGTGAATTCTCAACTGTCATTTTCAAGAGATTTAGGTTTTTCACTTTTTTATTTAAATCTAATTTGTTTAAAGAGGACATTGTCAAGGAAGAGCATTAGACATTGATTTGATCTGTACAAAACTGTTGATTTGACTGTGGAAAATTCTCTGGATCCTAAATACCTGGGTTTTATGGTTGTTGATCATTCAATTGCCAGAACACTGAAAACAAAAACAATAAGCCTCCTACTTTTAGAGCCCCTTTAAACCCCAAAGTTTTTTGCTTCCTACCCTGTATATAGCAAACACACCCTTTTCTAGGAGATGTGCTGACATCAATAATGATTTTCTTATTCAAAAACAGATGCTTTCCAGAGAAAAGTTACTACAGGCCAAAGTTACTTTTAAACAAAATAGTCCCATAAATTTCAAGTAAATTCAGCATTTCCAGAGTGGAAACAGAAAAGGGCTCTAATGGGCGATATTTCCAGGGTCCTAAGTATGTACTGCAAATACAGATAAGAAAATAATAGTTAAACTGAGCTATAAAAATTATGCACTTGTCAATGTCTAAATGTTCCACCCTTTAGCTTTGTCTTGTGCACATTAAGAGGCAGAAGAGTAACTAGAATGCAAATACAGCAACAGTATAGTATGACAAACAACTGAAATGGCTGATATTAGAACTGTTAATTTCCTCAGAAACACACACACACAATCATCACTTCTTGATTTGAGACATATTTGATTGACAAGCAAATTCCAAACCTGATTTTTTTTGCAGGTCATCAATCAGCCACTAACCTTGAATATATCTTTTATTTTTAAAACCCAAATTTACATTTCAAAACAGAGAAGGCCTGATCCTGATGGGGTTGCAGGTGCTCAGCACTGCTCAGAATCTGGACTAGAGTTAGCAAAGAAAAGCAACAATAATTTCAATCTTCCTAAGGTGAGAAGGCTTCCATTCCATCTGCATAATTTAAGAACAATCCTGTTTTTAATAAAGATAAATAACTAGACATAGAAGCAGGGCACGTTGGAGCTCTCTTTCAAATCGTTATTTTGAAATCCAACTTCTTCTGCTGGAGTGTTCAAACTGTAGCACTGTCCTAATGCTATTCAGCATCATTTACACAAAATTTTAGAGTCTCCTGAAAAATGAAAATCGAGGAAACTCAAAATTCTACTATTGTTACAAAGCAGCTTGCTTTTTAAAGTTATGTTTCTAACTCCGATTGTTATCTATTCTTGTCCTGTGCTGGTATCTAGTTTTTTCCCTTACAAATGTGTTTCAATGTCAGAAAGAAGACAGGAAGGAAGTTGTGAAATACACTGCAGTACTTGGAGGCTGAGTATGGGGCTCTGTTGCTATGTGGTTACCAGCAACAGAACTTTCAAAAACTAGCAAGAAAATAAAATGCATGAATGCCCAGCTAAAGTTCTACTTTAGAGGGGTGGGCAAAAATTGAATGTTCAATGACCCTGGATCACTACTTTCTGAACACCACATAGAGTATAAACAGTACAAAAAAAAGGTTAACACCACACACGCATACACAAACCCAATGCTCTGTAGGCCCCTCCAGAATGGTATTCAGTGTCCTCAGTGCAATGGTTTCAATGAAACTGGAATGTTAACAGATTTCTTTCTTTTTTTTTTTTCTTTTCTTTTTTTTCTTTTTTTTTTTTTTAAGGCCAGAATGGACCAATTATTCATCTAGTCTGACATCCTGCATAACTCGGGCCATAGAATTTTATCCACTCACCCCTGTATTGAGACCAATAACTTGTGTTTGACTAAAGCATACCTTCCAGAAAGGCAACCAGTCTTGATCTGAAGACATTAAGAGTCTTCACATTCAGACTGGATGCCTTTCTGGAGGCCATGTTTTAGTGCTCAATGGGCTCACGGCCTCACAGGATTTTATCATCTTAATGTTTAGCTGCTTGTATTGATTTTCAGAAGAATGACACTCATGTTAGCCTTGATTCTACAACCCTTGCTCACTTTGAATAGCACCTTGCTGGAAGTATAAACTGGAGTATAAACTACTGTTCAAAGCAAGGTAAGCCAACAGAATGTGGGACATTCAGCACTCATTACAAGAACCTGTGATCTGATTGGGGAGGGAGGGTAAGGGGGGAGTACGTGAATATAATGGATTGTGCCATAGAAAACAGAATCACTATTTCTGGTAATCTTACAGTTCCTGCTAACATTAATTCCTAGTGCACTGCATTATAATTGCAATCCAGGATGTGTCCTTCCTGTCCTGTGGCTGATAGATTTGGACAGGGCACGTGTCGGTACAGTGGAAGGGAATTCCACCTGCAGTGCTTAATTTGAACTTCAGAAATCACTGCTTTGTTAGGACTTACATGTGGATAACTAACATATCAATGTGGATGACAGTCTACTTTCTAACAAGTGACTATCAGTCAGTACTAACATGAACCTTTACCTAGAAGTCCATTTGATTGCGTTAGACCACTGATGTTTACCACCAGCACAAATTTTAATTAATTAAAAAATTTTGTAAGTCAGTCACTTGTAACTGAGGACAACAGCTGAAGAACCAATACATCCCATTCCTCACTCACAGAGAGCATGTTAACTCATGGTACCCACACTTAGGAGTTGGATGAGAAATGGTTTTCCTGTCCCACAAACGTTTCCAAGATTTAGAAAATTCTCCCATTTCATATCAGGACAAAACCAAGATTTTTAATTTTTTTTTAATGAAAACGAGAAAATGAGAAAGGGAGCCACCCACCCACCCCAGAAATGCCAAATGGTTAAGGGACTATCCTAGGGCGCGAGCGACCCTGCCTGATTCGGAGCAGACACATGAATGTGGGTCTGCCACATCACAGGAAAATGACGTGGCCACTGGTCTATGGGCTATTTTGGGATGGGTCTCGCTCAATCTCTTCTGTTGGAGAGACTATTATTAAATAGCCACTGGGCCAGTGACAGAGACTGACTCTAGAGCCTGTTTAGTAGGGCACTCATCGGGGATGTGGCAGACCCTGATTCAAGTCCCTACCCTGACACAGCCAGAGCAGCAACTTGAACCTGGGTCATCCACATTGCAGGTGAGTGCCCCAACCAACTGGGTCTTCTGGGGTGGGTAGCATTCTCTTTGCTTTTGTCCAGAAATTCTATCCTGGACCTCATAAATCTTTTTAGCCTAACTGGATACCCATCCAATGTTTCAGTTTCAACAAATTGGAATTTTCCAACAAAAAATAGTTTTGGCGGAAGATTCCCAACCAGCTCTACCCACATCAGCTGTCCAGTCCCTTTGATGAAATGATGAAAGATTTTATGCTTTATCTGTGAGAGAGCGTCTATTGGACACTCACCATCATTCTTAATTATCATTTTATATTACAACAGTTGTTACAAGCCCCAGTCAAGTCTGGCACCCTATTCTGTTATAACCTGTTAAAACCTATATCCTCCAAGTACACCTCTACCCAGATATAACGCGGTCCTCAGGAGCCAAAAAATCTTACCACGTTATAGGTGAAACCGCATTATATTGAACTTGCTTTGGCCTCGAGCATTTCCATTATTAATAGTCACTTCCCGCCCCCTGACTGACCCCTCAGAACCACCGACCCATCCAACACCCCTCCCACTCCCTGTCCCCTGACTTCCCCAACCCCTATCCACACCCCTGCCTCCTGACAAGCCCCCCCCCATGACTCCCACGCCCTATCCAACACCCCTGTTCCCCGTCCCCTGACCGCCCCGCCCCCAGAATCTGCGACCCGTCCAACCCACCCCCCCCCCCGCTCCCTCTCCTCTGACTGCCCCGACCCCTATCCACACCCGTGCCCCCTGACGGGCTCCCCATGACTCCCACGCCCTATCCAACACCCCTGTTCCCTGACCGCCCCACCCCCAGAACCTCCAAACCATCCAACCCCCCTGTTCCCTGTCCCCTGACCGCACCCCCAAGACCCTCTGACCCTTATCCAACCCCTCAACACTGGCCCGGCCCCCTTAACATGCTGCTCAGAGCAGTGTGTCGGAGCCAGACACGCTGACGCACTGATCCACCGGAACGCACAGCCCCGCCCCCCAGAGCGCTGCTTTACTGCGTTATATCCGAATTCGTGTTATATCAGGTCGCGTTATATCGGGGTAGAGGTGTACTCAGATCAGTGAGAGTTATGCTACTGACTTTAATGGCAGCATGATCAACCCCAAAGCGTCTAAATTGTGGTCATTTGTTTTCTTCTGGGTTCCCATTACACTGGGTTTTTACATTCACACCTTACTGTTATTTTTGTTATGTAACCAGGAAGACCATTGTTCTTCCTTGCAAACAAATCCCCACTGTAAATCTGAAAACTAGTACAGCAGTTATTGAAATCAGGAGTGGTTTTTTTCTTAATATTAAAAAAACATGCTTATGCACTGAAACATTCACAGTACTCAATCACTAACATATACTGCACATAGGCTTGCCAAAAATGTGGTAATCAGCATTAATTTGTGAACAGTTGCACACAAATCTACACATGATCATTAATTTACTGGAAAGAAAATAGGAAGAGAGGACTAAATCAGAAAGCAGAGCTTCTGCATAAAATAAAAAAAGATGGTCAGATCATTTACTAAAAGACAGATGTAATTAAGTCCAGGCATTATTAGGCCGATTCCTTAATTGCATTTGAGATTTGAAGGCACTGAAGGGAAAAAAAACAACAGTGTATGACTTGTGCATCCCAGATTTTATCCTACCTCCATGTGGCTGTTCAAGCCCACTCCTTGACCTGCCATAGCCATAACTCAAGGGTATTCTCTGGTAATTAGATGGAGAAGCAGGAGGTGAACACATCGGTGACATGGGGGGAGACTTGGTTTCCTGCTTCAGAAACAACAAAATGGAATTCTGAGGTGACTACAGAAATAGGTGGAGTGTTGTACCAATAAAATAAAAACCAGCAGGATCTTATTAAAGGGAAAAAGGCAAAATACCACATTTATTGTGAATACAGAAAGAATCATAGTAAGCAGTTAGTTACAGCTGTAACATTCCATTCAATCTCATCTTTATTCACACATTCATTCATACACACACACACACACACAGGTTCTGCAAGGTTGTTATCATAGTAAGCAGTTAGTTATAGCTATAACATTCCATTCAATCTCATATTTATTCACACATTCATTCATTCATACACACACACACACACACACACACAGGTTCTGCAAAGTTGTTATCATAGTTACCAGCCTTAGAGTTGCTCATGCCAAGCCACTGGCCAGGTGGCCTGGACATGAGGAGGGAGCAGGGCCTTGTCAGATGCTCATCTGATGCTCCTGGAAGTTGGTTTGCAGAATCAGACCCCAAAGTTCTCACTTTTTAGAGTCTATTTTTATAGGAATTTCTTCCTATGCCAGTCTATGGGAATTGCTGCATCATGCTGTTGCTGAATCAATCAGCAGATGGCACATTCCTGATGGCTCCAAGATGTTATCTTGTTCTTTGGTTCTCCCATTCTTGAGGCTGTTGGGTGGATTCCAGTCTGCCCTCCGGGGGTCCTCTGGTTATTTCCACTTGACGCCTTCTTCAGCCGATGGACACTGGATTCTTAGGCTGGCACCTCCCTGATCATTCAGTTATTATCCACACCAAGCATCCATCCACATACATCCTCTATCTCTATTTTAATCACAATTGTTAATACAACAAAAGGGCGGGGAGTCTCTGGGTGCTGTTTCTGTTGTTAGAGTATTGCTTTGAGTCTCTGTGAATTGCTTTGAGAACAGACTCTGTCTTAGAATGTACTAACACAATTAGCAGCTTGCAAGTTTCACACACAGAGGGAGAGAAACAGTACCAAAAACCCAGAGACCTCTTAATTAGTAATACCCTGGAATTTAAACTATGGGGAATCAAACTCATTTGTGATTTTAATACAGAACTTCTTTAATATGATCCAACAGGAGTAATTCTGCATACCAGTTCAAGCACATACAGCATGATGTGCAAGGCACAGTAATAACTGACAAATTCTCGTGCCCCTATTTCCAAAGGAAACGTGACTATAAATGGAAGATGGCAAAGTGATGCTTTGATGTTGAGCCTTGTTCTGGGGGTAAAATACAAGAGTAGTCATCCCAAGGGGTTAGAATGAACTCTAAGACATTTTACTTGCATGTGTGTCTGGATCAATATTTTTGTTAAATCTTATTATTACTGGGTATCTTTGGATTTACATATTGTATTTAGGTGCTTGAATGCATTCTCCATTTAAGAAAATACTTTTCATTTCAGAAGAAGGCAAAAAATGAAAAATAACTAAAAGCACCAATTCAAAGATTTATTTTAAATATTCTGGAAACTGCCTTTGTGAGAAGCAGATTTGTAGATATTGTCAGATCTAACTTGGAGTTTGTTTCCTTTTTCCTTGAGGATTGAGCTTTGGTAGAGGACACAGTCCTGAAATAAATTTACTATATAAACAGAAAAAATATTACTTCACAGTGCAACACCAAGGCAATAAAAGTCACTTAGGAAGAGTTATAGGTTTGGTGGCAATGCTCTACTAGAATGAAATTATTTAGAGAAAACAGATATTTGCAACCTTATTTCCAATTTCATTATTCTACATGTGCATACCCTATTGACTCATTAATAATGGTTAGCCTCAGGCGAAGTTTGTTATTCATAGAATCATAGAATATCAGGGTTGGAAGGGACCTCAGGAGGTCATCTAGTCCAACCCTCTGCTCAAAGCAGGACCGATCCCCAACTAAATCATCCTAAAACATCCCACATCTGATCATCCCCAACTAAATCATCCCGTGTGTGCATGTGCTCTACAGATATATACACTACCTGCCCCAAGTAGCTTACTGCACAAAACATGATACAAGATAAGAAGATGTCAGGCAAGGGAAAGGGTCATGCAAACAACAGAAGCTGTGAGACTGCTTGGTTTTATAAACATATAAGTATCACACATTCTCAGTTTTTATAGATTCAGACAATATGGATCTCTTTATGATACAGCTACTTTTAATTAGGAATTCAGAAGGCCAGAGTGGCAGCAGGATTCATTACTGGAAGAATATTTCACTGAGGGTGAATTTCCAGAACACTAGCCTGGTATAACACCTCAAAGGAGGTTAGAGGTGAAAGAATATGGTAGGTTTCCTCAATCCAAAAACAAGGAGTTGTGATGATAGCAGACCAGTTGCCAGCTCATGCCAAAGCCCTAGGCCTCAACTGGAGGCCGACAAATACATAACTGGAACCGGTCTGGCTCATCCATGTGTTAGTATTGTTAAAATAGGTAGCAGAGTTATAAATATGTAGTTTGTGTTTAGACTTCACAGAACACTTGTAAACTGCTACATCCATTAATCTCACTTGTTATATCTGTATCCAATGTCATAAGGTAATATTTAACTGTAAATCACCAGTCACAGTACACAGTAGAGAAGCATTACCAAGTGTGAAATACTACAGGAGGTGTTATCTCCTGCCAACAAAAGAAGGCCCATAATCACCAAACTAACTATAGGAAACATCAGAAGACAAAAGATTTTGTTGATTGCTCCCCTCCCCACATGAATAGTAGCTATCAACTGAATTCCTCCTAGCTGAACTTGGAACTTGACAGGGTAAGGAATAAAAGGTCCTAACAAGGAGAAAGTGTGGGTATGTCTACACTATGAAATTAGGTCGAATTTATAGAAGTCGATTTTTTAGGAAGCGATTTTATACAGTCGATTGCGTGTGTCCCCACTAAGCGCATTAAGTCGGTGGAGTGCATCCACAGTATCGAGGCTAGCTTCGACTCTTGGAGCGTTGCACGGTGGATAGCTATCCCACAGTTCCCGCAGTCTCTGCCACCCATTGGAATTCTGGGTTGAGCTCTCAATGCCTGATGGGGCAAAAACATTGTCACGGGTGGTTTTGGGTACATGTCGTCAGTTGCCCATCTGTCCATGAGAGCAACGGCAGACAATCGTTTCGCACCTTTTTCCCGCGCAGACGCCATACCACGGCAAGCGTGCAGCCCACACAGCTCAGCCGCCGCTGTTGTGTCCTGGGTGCTACTGGCAGCAGACGGTGCAGTAGGGCGGCAAACCGTTGTCATGGAACCACCAAACGACCGCTTCCGCAGCCACTCTGCTCTCCTGCAGACTCCATATCACGGCAAGCATGGAGCCTGCTCAGATCACCGCAGCAGTTATGAGCGCTGTAAACACCTCGCACATTATCCTGCGGTATGTGCAGAACCAGAAACTGCAGAAGCAGGTGAGGAGGCACAGCAGCACGGTGATGAGAGTGATGAGGACATGGACACAGACTTCTCTCAAAGCACAGGCCCCGGCAATTTGGGCATCATGGTGGTAATGGGGCAGGTTCATGCCATTGAACACCGATTCTGGGCCAGAGAAACAAGCACAGACTGGTGGGACTGCATAGTGTTGATTCCCAGTGGCTGCGAAACTTTCGCATGTGTAAGGACACTTTCACGGAACTTTGTGACTTGCTTTTCCCTGCCCTGAGGCGCAAGAATACCAAGATGAGAGCAGCCCTCACAGTTCACAAGCGAGTGGCGATAGCCCTGTGGAAGCTTGCAACGCCAGACAGCTACTGGTCAGTTGGGAATCAATTTGGAGTGGGCAAATCTACTGTGGGGGCTGCTGTGATGCAAGTAGTCAACGCAATCACTGAGCTGCTGCTATCAAGGGTAGTGACTCTGGGAAATGTGCAAGTCATAGTGGATGGCTTTGCTGCAATGGGATTCCCTAACTGTGGTGGAGCGATAAACCGAACGCATATCCCTATCTTGGGACCGGAGCACCAAGGCAGCCAGTACATAAACCGCGAGGGGTACTTTTCCATGGTGCTGCAAGCACTGGTGGATCACAAGGGACGTTTCACCAACATCAACGTGGGATGGCCGGGAAAGGTACGTGACGCTCGCATCTTCAGGAACTCTGGTCTGTCTGAACGGCTGCAGCAAGGGACTTACTTTCCAGACCAGAAAATAACCATTGGGGATGTTGAAATGCCTATAGTTATCCTTGGGGACCAAGCCTACCATGGTTCATGAAGCCATACGCAGGAACCCTGGACAGTAGTCAGGAGCTGTTCAACTATAGATTCATAGATATTAAGGTCAGAAGGGACCACTATGATCATCTAGTCTGACCTCCTGCACAATGCAGGCCACCAAATCTCACCCACTCACTCCCGCAATAAACCTCTCACCTATGTCTGAGCTATTGAAGTCCTCAAATCATCGTTTAAAGACCTCAAGGTGCAGAGAATCCTCCAGCAAGTGACCCAGGCCCCATGTTGCAGAGGACGACAAAAAAAACCTAGGGCCTCTTCCAATCTGCCCTGGAGGAAAATTCCTACCCAACACCAAATATGGCTATCAACTGAACCCTGAGCATGTGGGCAAGATTCACCAGCCAGATACCCAGGAAAGAATTCTCTGTAGTAACTCAGATCCCACCCCATCTAACATTCCATCACAGGCAACTGGGCTTATTTACCATGAATATTTAAAGATAATTAATTGCCAAAATCATGTTACCCCATCATACCTTCTCCTCCATAAACTTATTAAGTTTAATCTTGAAGCCAGATAGATCTTTTGCCTCCCACTGCTTCCCTTGGAAGGCTGTTCCAGAACTTCACTCCTCTGATGGTTAGAAACCTTCGTCTAATTTCAAGTCTAAACTTCCTGATGGCCAGTTTATATCCATTTGTTCTTGTGTCCACATTGGTGCTGTGCTTAAATAATTCCTCTCCCTCTCTAGTATTTATCCCTCCAATATATTTATAGAGAGCAATTATATCTCCCCTCAGCCTTCTTTTGGTTAGAATAAACAAGCCAAGCTCCACTATAGGCTGAGCAAGTGCAGAATGGTGGTAGAGTTGTGCATTTGGACATTTAAAAGCGCGCTGGCGCAGTTTACTGACTCGGTTAGACCTTAGCGAAACCAATATTCCCACTGTTATTACTGCTTGCTGTGTGCTCCACAATATCTGTGAGAGTAAGGTGGAGACGTTTATGGTGGGGTGGGAGGTTGAGGCAAATCGCCTGGCTGCTGATTACGCGCAGCCAGACACCAGGGCAGTTAGAAGAGTACAGCAGGGCGCACTGCACACCAGAGAAGCTTTGAAAACCAGTCTCATGACTGGCCAGGCTACAGTGTGAAAGTTCTGTTTGTTTCTCCTTGATGAAAACCCACCCCCTTGGTTCACTCTACTTCCCTGTAAGCCAATGGCCCTCCCCCTATCCCCTTCGATCACCGCTTGCAGAGTCAATAAAGTCATTGTTGTTTCAAATTCATGCATTCTTTATTAATTTGTCACACAAATAGGGGGATAACTGCCAAGGTAGCCCGGGAGGGGTGCGGAAGGAGGGAAGCACCGGGTGCAGTGAGGGAGGAGAAAAGGACGAGGACACACTGCACTTCAAAATTTATTGAATTCCAGCCTTCTGTTGCTTGGGCAGTCCTCTGGGGTGGAGTGGTTGGGTGCCTGGAACCCCCTCCGCCACCCACGTTCTTGGGTGTCTGGGTGAGCAGGCTATGGAACTTGGGGAGGAGGGCGGTTAGTTACACAGGGGCTGCAGCGGCGGTCTGTGCTCCTGCTGCCTTTCCTGCACCTCAACCATACACCGGAGCATATCAGTTTGATCCTCCAGTAGCCTCAGCATTGCTTCCTGCCTCCTCTCATTGTGCTGCCGCCACCTCTCATCTTGCTCCTGCCACCTCTTATCTCGCTCGTCCCTTCTGTCCTCGCGTTCATTTTCTGCTTTCCTGTATACTGATATTGTTTGCCTCCATGCATTCTGCTGAGCTCTTTCAGTGCGGGAGGACTGCATGAGCTCAGAGAACATTTCATTGCGAGTGCTGTTTTTTCGCCTTCTTATCTGCTCCAGCCTCTGGGACGGAGATGATAGGAGGAGTGTTGAAACATTTGCAGCTGTGGGAGGAAAAAAAGGGAGAGTAGTATTTAAAAAGACACATTTTAGAGAACAGTGGGTAAACTCTTTCACGGTGAACCAAGCTGTTAACATTACAGAGCACATGTGCTTTCTTTATAAGGTCACATTTTTCCTCTTATATTGAGGGCCTGCCGGTTTGGTCTGAGAGACCACATACGCAGGGCTGGGCACCAGACTTCAGCTTGTAGGCAGCCATGGTAAGCCAGCCAAGGTAAGTTAACCTTCATAACATGGAGAATGGTTTCAAACAGCAGCGTCTCATTTCCCCTACCAAGCACCCGTTGGGTTTGGCCATTTAAAATGGGTTAGCCATTAAAAAAGAGGGGCTGCGGTTTTCGGGTTAACATGCAGCACAAACCCAACTAACCCCCCCACACAGCCAATTCTCTGGGATGATCGCGTCACCCCTCTCCTCACCGTGTGGCTAACAGTGGGGATGATTTCTTTTCAGCCACAGGCAAACAGCCCAGCAGGAATGGCCACCTCTGAATGTCCCCTTAATAAAATTCCTCTATTTCAACCAGGTGACCATGAATGATATTACTCTCCTGAGGATAACAGAGAGAGATAAAGAACGGATATTGCTTGAATGCCAGCAAACACCGGGACCATATGTTGCCATGCTTTCTTGTGCAATGATTCCAGACTACATGTTACTGACCTGGCGTGGTAAACTGTCCTACCATGGAGGAGGCAATAAGGCTGCACTCCCCAGAAACCTTTTGCAAAGGCTTTGGGAGTACCTCCAGGAGAGCTTCATGGAGATGTCCCTGGAGGATTTCCGCTCCATCCCCAGACACGTTAACAAACTTTTCCAGTAGCTGTACTGGCCGCAAATGCATCCCAAGTCTTCAGGGCAAATTAATCATTAAACATGCTTGCTTTTAAACCACGTATTATATTTACAAAGGTATACTCACCAGAGGTGCCTTCTCCGCCTTCAAGGTCCGGGAGCTCAGGTTGGGAGGGTATTGTCCCCAGGGTGATAAACAGTTCCTGGTTGTTGGGAAGAACGGTTTCTCCACTTGCCTGCTGTGTGCTATCTTCAACCTCCCCCTCCTGGTCCCCCAAATCTTCATCCCTATTGCGTGAGACTCCCTTGCAGGAGTCCATGTACAGGGGTGGGGTGGTTGTAGGGGCACCCCCTAGAATTGCATGCAGCTCATCATAGAAGCAGCATGTCTGGGGGTCTGACCCGGAGGGGCCATTTGACTCTTTGGCTTTTTGGTAGGCTTGCCTGAGTTCCTTAAGTTTCACGCGGCACTGCTGCGGGTCCCTGTTATAGCCTCTGTCCTTCATGTCCTTGGAGATTTTTTCAAATATTTTGCCATTTAGTCTTTTGGAACAGAGTTCTGATAACACGGATTCATCTCCCCATACAGCGATCAGATCCAGTACCTCCCGTTCGGTCCATGCCAGAGCTCTTTTGCAATTCTGGGACTCCATGGTCACCTGTGCTGATGAGCTCTGCATGGTCACCTGTGCTGATCAGCTTGCCACGCTGGCCAAACAGGAAATGAAATTCAAAAGTTCACAGGGCTTTTCTTGTCTACCTGGCCAGTGCATATGAGTTGAGAGTGCTGTCCAGGCGGTCACAATGGAGCACTCTGGGATAGCTCTTGGAGGCCAATACCGTCGAATTGCATCCACACTACCCCCAAATTCGACCTGGCGATGTCGACTTTAGCGCTAATCCCCTCATCGGGAAGAAGTACAGAAATCGATTTTAAGAGCCCTTTAAGTTGACATAAATGGCTTCGTCGGGTGGACGGGTGCAGGGTTAAATCGATCTAATGCTGCTAAATTCGACCTAAACTCGTAGTGTAGAACAGGGCTATATCTCTATGTTGCTAGGATATTAGGAGGGCAAGATTTCTAAGCATGTGTCAGGGATCCCAGTTGCTTAGCCTGGGTTAGCCCTAAAGGACATACAGAGTTTGCACATTACAGCAGCTTCTATCACCTTTTGGAACCTAAGACTGTATGTTTATCTGCTTTTAACCTTGTAAATAACTCTCTTATTTCCTTTTCCTAGTTAATGATTCTTTAGATAGTTGATCATAGGATTGGCTAAAAACATTGCCATTGGTGTGAGATCTAAGGTGCAATTGACCAAGGGTAAGCAACTGGTCCTTTGGAAAGGGAACTAATTTGAATAGTGCTGTGAACTTTGGTGTTAGGGACCATCTATCACTATCTGGGTAGCCAGATTGATCAGAGTACCCAAGGGGACTGTCTAACTCCATGTTAAGGCTGTTATGGTGCCTAAGGAGTTCACACTTGATAATTAGTTGTTGAAATCTAAATATAGAACTCACAACCAATCTGGGGGCCATGGATCAGCATTCACCTCACATTTCCCATCAGTACGCATCCCAGGACAGGGAAGCTAATGATCCAACCAATGGACCAATTTCAGGGATGAATCCTGGTCATGTGCCACCTGAAGCACACTGCACATACACGAAGAACACAACCAATCTGGGGTTTGTATCCTGCTTAACAGTCTGCCCTGATGTTGGTACTCACACTCTTGAGCCACTCCAGACAGCTTGACAGGAGTCATGAAGGGCTGTCTGTTCTCTTAGCCTTCCAGCATCACTCTTTTCATTAATTATGTCATCATTAGGGATTGTACTTATGATAGAGACTCATTAGTTTGGTTGTTTTTTAAACCAAGGCAGTTTTCTACTTTTCCCCTCTGCATCCTTCTCTCCCCTCCCTAAAAAACAACAATCTTGAACTACAAAAGCAAAGTCTCTGAAAAACAACATTCGAACAGGAACCTTTGCAAAGAATATTACAGCTCTAACAAATGATGACCCACAGGAATGACTTTATGGTAAATATGGGTGGGGGGAGAAAGAATGTGTGCATTTTGCTGGGTCTGACGAAGTGGGGGATTTTCTTAGTGTTTTGCATGAATACTCTGTTTCCATGTGCGCTGTGCATTTAACGAGGTGGTGGAAGAGGGTTTGTTGTTACAGAGGACCAGGTGTGACCTCGCCTAGCAGCCAGGACCCCAGACAACTGCCTGGAGATGGGGGACCCTAGCGACCAGTGACCTGGTGACCAGGAGGTCCATCCCAGCTTAGCTGTTAACCAGTTCTGGCTAGTGGGAGGACAAAGGGCTGAGGAGAGAGTACCCCAGTGACCTGACCAGACGGTTCCAGACAGTGGGGAACAAAGGATGGAAGAAAGAGGGCCCAAGCGACCTGTTTACCTGGGACCAAAGATAAAAGGACGGGGAGGAGCTGTTGGGGGAGATGATATTGGATGATCAGCTGGAAGGAGAGGGCTTCTAGGCTGGGGAGAGGGAGCAGCAGAGCCCATCTGGATGCAGGAGAGACCTAGATGTACTGTGCTGAGGGTTGCTAGGCTCAAGGGCCCAGAAAGTTTTCTGTGCTGGGTTCAGATGCTCAATAAACCCTCCTGTTTTATGCTGGCTGAGAGCCACTGCAATCTAGAGATCAGGGTTGCACTATTCCCTCTGGGAGTGGACACCCTGAGGGGGTCCACAGCGAGTGGACTCCCTGAGGGGGTACAGGGGGAGACAGGCGTGCTGAAGCCTCAGAGAAGTAATGTTCCAGGATGTGGAGGGGCCTATGGCTTAACCCCAGAGAGAGAGTAAACCACCGAGAAGGGCTGTCATACTGAAGGGGGTTCCTCCTAGGGACCATACAGAGCCGAGAGAGAGCACGAGTCCTCTGAGTTTGTGACACAGGGCAAGTTGTGTTGATTTGTGCGTGAGCTGAACCAAGTGATCTATCATCTGTACAGTCTCCCTCACACAACCAATAAAACTGTTGCGTGCAAATTTGCTGTAGAGTAAGGGTGGTGATTGATTGAGTTACTTCTGATATCACAATGGTCTAGGATTCTTGGCATGACAAAGACACATGCCTTACTATAGCTGAAAACCTGTGTCACAATTAATGTAATTTGTTAAAATGGCTGAGAATTTAAAAACTGGATGGTAACAGACCCTGAATCCCAGTGATGATTGAACCTGGTGATATTCTAAACAAAAAGAGCTCTCGAACATGCTTGTAGCCATTTCCATCACATTACACAGATTTAACAGACATGCTAGGCTTCAGATTGACAGACAGAGTTACAATCCTGGAATTTTATAGATATATAAATTCTATAAAATACATAATTCTATAAAAGTTCTTGCAAACAAAATCCTCTTGGGATACAGTTGGTACAAGAGAATATCAACATAAGAGCAAAATCCTGCCAATAATTATTCACATAATTGAGTTAACCTTGCATGAAGTCCCATTGAACTAATGGAATAAGCATGCGTGAGTGTAACTGTTTGCAGGATTGGACCGTAAAGTTGCACTATACACTAACATATTTGCCTTAAATAGAGCCTTGTTACCTTTTTATCCCCTTCATCTGATCTTTTGAAGGAATTTTTTTCCAAGGTTGCATGTGGAATCTGAAATTTGACTCCATGTATTTCTCCTGCATTTCCATATCTCATTTCAATGTCATTTTTCAGTGCCATAAACCGAGGAAGAGGCAATTCTTCATTAACAGAAAGAAAGAGAAGTTCAAATGAGACTACAGCATATTACAATTCTTTGAAGCAGTACCGCAGTGCAAACCCAATTAAAAGTTAAACTATAAAATAAGAAATAGCACTAAGAATGAAAAAAAATAACCTATGGAACTTCTGGAATTATTTGTGTCTTAATAGCAAATATTATGATGATCCAAAGGTGTATTCACTAGATATTTTATTACTGTAAAAAGAGAGAGGTGCCTCATTCACAGTACGAAGCCAAGTCTCAAACTCATTTCTGGTCTGAACCCTAGCCAGCACCATTACATATGTTGTTCATTGTTGTCTACAAGTAGTTTCCAGAAGAAATTATGGGAGCAATCAATTTATTAGGGCAAGATCACTGTATGCTCCATGCTGTCACTAGAACAGAAAAAAAAGCACCAAGTTAAACAGACCAATTCAAAGCCTAGTAAGACTGTGGTGTCAGAAATGCTACCATTTACCATAGCTCAGAAGAACTGAAGAGTGACACTTATAAACTCATGCAACATCCAAAAATCAAATACTGTTCTAAGGAAATTTATCATCCTATTGTTGCAAACTTCCACTTCTCCACATTGTTTTGTTGTATTGATCTTATAACTTACTAACAGAATAAAGGCTCCTGGAATCAAGTAAAACACAATAGCATCTTTACAATCACTTATACATACAGCTGTTGCTATGAAATCAATCTACTTTTGCTGTACATCACTCATCCATTCCAACAGCTCTACTGTGTTTCTGAGGACAATGTAGTTAGTGCTTTTGAAACCCGGAAACATTTCAGCAAGTAAGTGGGATATCAATCCAAAGACCATTGTTCATTCAAATCTATGCAGTATTTCCAGCTGCTGTATTTGTGAAACATACACTTTGAATCTCACTTGATTCAGATTGCTGAAGTAGCCAATTTCTCCTCAAATTAACCTTATTGTCCGAAAAAGATGCTTAGGATAGACAGAGCAGGAATCTGACCGAAAGTCACCCCGAAATTTCTATTTAATAATGTCCCCTTGACAGATTTATGGTTTACTTGTTGGTTTGGATTTTTTTGTTGTTTGCTTCTGCCTTTGTTTTGAAGGTTACATTTAAAAAAAAAGAACAATGTGAAAATCCCAGCTCCCAGGCTTGATGATCAAACAACATATTTAGGAGCCTAGTTTTAGAAGTTCTTTAGATAAGATTCTTGACCATTTAATTTTCACTCCCCTGCTGGCTCACAATGATGCAATAGCAAAGACAGCAGGAAGAATAGGGTCCAATATGCATACACACAACAGCAGTCTCAACAAATGCAGTGTTCTGGATTTACTGGTGGAAGATCACAAAGGCTAGGAACTGGGATCTCTATCAAATGCAATTTTGAAGGTATAATGGCAAATTAAAACACACACGGGGATAGTTTTAAAAAATTAAAGTTTGATTTGGAAGTAAAAAAGGCATCAAATCTGTGATCCTGCTACAAAACACATACAGTAAGGTTTTCAAATATGGCACTGCCATGTTGTATGTTTCCTAGGCTAAAGCTTATTTCTGCAAGATCAATATAAATACCTTGATAACTCTAGTTCAACTGAAAACCTATCCTAATTAATAATGCCTTGATTCTGATTGACACCCAAGTGAGTTCTTTTCAAGGATTTCAAGAATAATATTTCAGTCAAAGAGAAGGATCAAGAATGACAAAATAGCACAAGATAGCTATGGAAGTGAGAGCTTGGAATTCCTATTCTACCTGAAGCAGTTTACATTTTAGTACTAAAATCACTTCATTACATCAGATGCCTTTGGATGGATCCCTGGTTAGTGGGAGTTCAGCAAAAGCTGTGCTAAACTGGAAGGTCAAACAGACATAACAGGCCCAGAAGAGGATAAAAATTTGAGGCGCCCTCTTTAAAGTTTAAATCCTTTGCTTCTGGGCTGGCAGTGCAGGTGGCACCATGGATCTAATTATTTCCATTTTTTAGGATCTCACCAGTAAAAATGTTCTTCCAGCCTATCCACTTGGGATTTTTAAAAAGTTTCTTTTAAAAAATATTTTTTCTGCAGACAGGGTGTACTTAACATCAAGTTACAATGGAATCTGAACAGAAAATATGTTTGAAATGATTTCCAATGGACACTCTTACACCGTGAAAAGAAAAGGAGTACTTATGGCACCTTAGAGACTAACCAATTTATTAGAGCATAAGCTTTCGTGAGCTACAGCTCACTTCATCAGATGCATCGGAGCTGTAGCTCACGAAAGCTTATGCTCAAATAAATTGGTTAGTCTCTAAGGTGCCACCAAGTACTCCTTTTCTTTTTGAGAATACAGACTAACACGGCTGTTACTCTGAAATCTTACACCGTGGTTCTCAAACTGTGGGTCGCCACCCCAAAGTGGGTCGCCACCCTATTTTAATGGGGTCGCCAGGGCTGGCATTAGACTTGCTGGAGTCTGGGGCCAAAGCTAAAGCCCGAGCCCCACCACCCAGGGCCAAAGCCAAAACCCCACGGCTTCAGCCCTGGGTGGCAGGGCCCCCTGACTGGGGCTGAAGCTCTTGGGCTTTGGCTTTCCTTCCCCTCCCCCTACCCCACCCCACCCAGGGTGGTGGGGCGCAGGCCGGCTCAGGTTTTGGTCCCCCATCCTGGAGTCCTGGAGTAATTTTTGTTGTCAGAAGGGGGTTACGGTGCAGTTAAGTTTGAGAACTCCTGATGTAACATTTACTGAAAAGGGAGTGATTTTGCTACCTGTACCGATTCATTTCAACAGGTCTACTTGCAAAGAAAGGCCCCACTCTGGCAAGGTGTTCTGCACAGACAGACCTCTGACTTCCCAAGGAGCCCCAACTTCAATAGGGCTCCATGTAGTTGCAGAGATCAGCCTGAGCAGAACTTTTAAGTCTAAAGTACCACACAGCATGAGTGAGGGTGGCAAAAATGGACCCACAATGATGACTGTCAACTGTCCTGTTATTTCTATAATGCTTTTATGGATGCAGAAGCAATTTGTACTTTTCTATCCATGTAACAACTTTGCACATAGAACTCCAGGAATTTCATTGTAAATTTCTACCCATAACTGATGCATTATAAAACTACCTTCACCTCTTCCCTTCCTCCCCCTAAAGTGTGTGTGTGTGTGTGTGTGTGTGTGTGTGTGTGTGTGTGTGTATAAATAAATAAATAAATAAATAAATAGGATTTTGCTTTACAAACAGGTTGGAAGAAAAACTAACTGAAGCAAATAATGTACAACGAATGTTAAAGAAATTAAAGAACAAGTTCATAGCACACTAAGCAAAGTGAGCTACTTACCACTTTTAATGCTCTCTATCCGTACTGGAAGGCCAGACTGCGCTGCAGCAATTAGTTTCAAAGCAACATAAAACTGAGCCGGACCAAAATAACCCACACGTTTTGCCCCACAAAGTTCTGTGACCTAAAGGAGAAAAAATACACACTTTATAAAATACTTCTCACTCTTTCCTCTTAGGAAACTTGCATTGCGTATTGAAGTAGAGAAGTCTTCTAGAACTAAAAACTCACAAGTCTGTTTGCAGCGCTTTATTAAAAGTGAGCAATTCAGTTCAGGTCACTCTGTATACCTGAATACTGCTGAATTTAAAATAGATAAGTAGTTATTTATTACTCCTTCAAAAAACACTGCAGCGTAGCATTGCTGCTATAAAATAGTTAACATGTTTCCACCCAAGAGGTGACTGCATTTCATTAGTAGGTGAAACGATCCCTGTGAGCATACAGTCTATGAAAGCTTTTTGGGGTGAAAGCTGCACTATAAATAGGAGGTATTAATTATCACTATCTCTGTCCAACAATAATTCAGATAATCATTCTAACTACAAAATAAAAAGCATAAATACCCTAAAACTATTGCAGCAAAATATTCTTGTGAAACGTTAGACAGGCTTGAAATTAAACTCCTCTCTCAAACACACGCACAAGTTAGCAACTATTTGTGCAAATTCACCTACTCTGTTTATTAGACCTCAACATCCTTGTCTATGGAGAAGACAAATTTACTTTTTCTTCATTCGGTTCACCTGGCCTTCAGCTAAATAAACATTCTCTATGGGCAAGTTTGAAATGCAGACCAAAACTGAGAGTATGTCTACCCAGCAAAACAAAACAAAAAGCAACCCCACAGCAGCGAGTCTCAGAGCCTGGACCGACTGACTCAGGCTCATGCTGTGGGGATAAACATAGCAATGTCGATCTTCGGGCCCCCCACAGTGCTGGCTCCAAGAGCCACGGGCCCCGTGTACAGTATGGTCCTGGAACTTTGATTTCCCCAGCCCAGGGGTAACTCACCATTTTGGGGGTCTTGTGGCTCATGTGTGCTTGCCTGGGTCAGCCAGTTAGTGACAGATATGTGAATAGCGGCTGTGTTTTAAATCACTGAATCAGTGGTCTGTATGTTGCAAATAATACTGCTTCTGTAAAATGTTGCATTTTCGCTTCACAGATATAATCTTGGGAGCCCAGAATCCCTCTTGGTTATCGCCAGCTGAACGGCTGTGCAGAGTTAGAAAAAGTGGCCACGAAGAACTAAAGAGGACTTTCTGCGTGATGTCACGATGCACTCCATGGCCAAAAAACAAGAATTGAAGGAGTGGTGGGACAGTGAAAAGAGGGAACTAAAGGAGAACACAGCGCGCCAGAATGAAGCCACGGAGCGGCTCTTAAACATTACAGAGCGGACACACTCCAGGCGATACTAGCACTGCAAACTGAGCAGCTCTGCACCCGCCCTCCCCTGCAGCCGCTGTTGCAAGACTCTTTCCCATGCGCCCCCAGACACCACCAACACACTCTTATCAACCTCCTGGCTCCAGTCTGTACCCGCTGCTTTCCACTCCTCCCCTGTCACAGTCCAGCGCTGTGGACTCCCAGTACTCAACACCCGTCTCTCTGCAGTTTAGCCCTGCTGAAGTACAGTACATGCCGCAGTGTACTCCAAAGGAGAAGGCTGCATATGATACTTGGACATATACAAATCTTTAACCGTCTCGGGATCCCACCTCCTCCTGGGATCCTCCCTTCTCCCTTCCCCCATAGTGCTGATGTGTTTTTTGTTTGTCTCTCTCCTCTGGTTGTTGTTTTTTAATAAAAGAATTGTGTTGGTTTGAAAGCAATCTTTATCCTATTAATTGAAAGCAAACACAGCTCTGCAAAGCAACAGGCAATTTTTTAAAACTTCAGAGATAATCTGCACCAATCACAATCATCCCCTAGCATTACAAGCACTGCACTCCTGAGCATAGCAACAAATATTAGTGGCTTTCACCTTCAAATTTCTGCTTCAAGGCATCCCAGATCCTTATGGCCCCGCGCTGTGTCCCTCTAATAGCCCTGGTCTCTGCCTGTTCAAATTCAGCCTCCAGGCACTGAGCCTCAACAGTCCAGCTCTGAATGAAGCTTTCACCCTTCCCTTCACAAATATTACAGAGTGTACAGCATGTGGCTATAGGCATAGGAATATTGTTATCGGACAGGTCCAGCCTCCCATGTAGGCAGCACCAGCGGGCCTTTAAATGGCCAAAAGCACACTCAAAAGTCATTCTGCACTTGCTCAGCCTATTGTTGAACGGCTCCTTGCTGCTGTCAAAGTGCCCCGTGTATGGCTTCATAAGCCACAGCATTAAGGAGTAGGCAGGGTCTCCCAGGATTGCAATGGGCATTTTGACTTCCCCTATGGTGATCTTCTGGTCCGGGAAGAAAGCCCCTGCTTGCAGCTTCCTGAACAGGCCAGTGTTCCAAAAGATGCGTGCATGATGCACCTTTCTAGACCAGCTGCGTTAATGTCCGTGAAACACCCACAGTGATCCACAAGCGCCTGGAGAACCATAGAGAAATACCCCTTCTGATTAATGTACTTGGTGGCTAGGTGGTCTGGTACCAGAATTGGAATATGCTTGCCATCTATTACCCCTCCGCAGTTAGGGAAGCCCATTTGTACAAAGCCATCCACAATGTCAAGCACGTTGCCCAGAGTCACGGTCTTTTGGAGCAGGATGCAATTAGTGGCCCTGCACACTTCCATCAACACGAGTTCAATGGTCAACTTTCCCACTCCAAACTGGTTAGCGACCGATCGGTAGCAGACTGGAGTAACCAGCTTCCGCAGTGCTATCACCACACGTTTCTCCAATGACAGGGCAGCTCTCATTCTCGTGTCCTTACGCCGCAGGGCTGGGGCCAGCTCATCACACAGTCCCATGAATGTGGCTTTCCTCATCCGAAAGTTCCGCAGCCACTGCTCGTCATCCCAGACGTGCATCCCACCACTCAGTGCTTGTTTCCCAACTCCAAAAGTGGCGGTCCATTGTGATCAGCACCTCCGTGAATGCCACAAGCAATCTCATGTCAGAGCCACTACGTGTGGTGAGATCAATGTTGCACTTCTCTTGCCTTTGTAGTTTAAGGAACAACTCCACTGCCACTTGTGATGTGTTAGTCAGAGTGAGCAGCATATTGATCCACAACAGCGGTTTCCCTTCAGCGCTCTCTGAATGGCGCTGTAACTCTGCCAGTATAGACATACCCTGAGGCTAGTTTTCTAGAAGGAGAGTAGCAGGTGAAAGTGCAGGAGCAGGTGGAATCAAAGATATTTATTGAATGGCATTGGGTTGACTGGCTGGGCAGAGAACTGATGAGAGAATCACCATTTGGACTTTCACTGGTTAAGCAAGTAGGAAGCTATGGTTTCTCCTGTTTTGCTCTACTCTATTCATTTTGTTATCTCATACTCCCACATCCAGCTTGTCTGTTTTGCCCATCTGTCACCTACCTCAAGCTCACTGAAACAGGCTCACCTTACCTGATCACTCTCGTTTCAGTGTGTATGGTAACACCTATTGTTTCATGTTCCCTGTGTATATAAAATCTCCCCACTGTATTCCACTGCACGCATCCGATGAAGTGAGCTGTGTAGCTCATGAAAGCTTATGCTCAGATAAATTTGTTAGTCTCTAAGGTGCCACAAGTACTCTGTTCTTTTTGTGGATACAGACTAACACGGCTGCTACTCTGAAACCGCCTTTACTTTGCCCACCACAATGGAGCCCAGACTGGGATTCCTAGTTGCTAATGTAATACACATAATTAATGAGTGGCAACAGCTTTGTTGTACATGGGTACTGTGCTATATAACTGGTTATGTTTTAGCTATATACAGTATACATTTTATAGGAACCTTAAATAGCTTAAAACAAATGGCAAAATAGAAAAACAGAGGATGATATAACATAGGTAAGGAATTGCATTTGGTGTGCACAAAATAAAGCACAACCTCCTCACTGGCAACCCATGATGCAACAACGGAGGCTTGGGCCCTGGCAGAGGGTTCAGATTAATTTTATTAACAAATTGCCAAAAAGTAAAAAAGAATTTCAGTGCTTGTTAGTAATAATTAATTCCTTTTCAAAATGGGTAAAAGTATTTCCCACTAAAACTAACAGCACCAATAATAGATCCCGATAATGGTCGGGGGGGGCCTTTGCGGAAAAAGTTTTTATATCAATGTTACAAGCTTTAGGAATTAAACAAAAATTCCATATATCACACCCGGCTCCCCGCTGCAACCAATCTGGCTGGCCACTAAATCAATCCAGACTCTAAACTGGTAACTATAAACATCAACTAGCAAAACTGTGTGCACAGTATATATATGTATGTAACTAAAAAGCATATGCTAATTGCTGTATTCTGAATAAATGCGGCATGTTGCCTTTTCCCCTATAAAAAAAAAAAAAAAAAACTTGTGTGCTCTGTTTAAGCATAACAGCTATTTTGTCTTTACATTAGAGGGTGGACTAACCCATTTAGAAAAGCTAAGAGACAGAAAACATCCACTTGTTCTCAGGTCAAATTAGTATTTTCTATCTTCCCCATCCATCTGAACACACCTTGGTGGGGGGTGATTAACTTTAGTACAGGTTTGCCCTTGCCCAGCAGGCCATCAGATGAAAGAAAAACAAATCATTTGCTTTAGAAATCATCACATCAGCCCACATCATTATTTTAATAAAGCTTTTGCATAACATTTAAATGGATTTCTAAAAAGCTTTGGAGTTTTATTTGTAAGGATGGAAATGGGGGGGCGGGGGGAAGAGGAATGGTGGTGTGTGAGTGAGAGAGATGTTATTAAGACTTTAGCTAGTTATTCAGCTGCCTCCAGGGGATCCAGTGGAAGGATGGAGATAAACCATCTCGAAAGTCTGGTTTTTCTGGTTCCATTTTTGACTGAGGTTAACTGTATGGTATACAGCAGCACAACACTATGTGCATTGCTGTCAATGCACTGGGTGCACAAAAGTATCCATTGCCTAGATCATCTAAAAATGGCTAAAATTCAGGAATAACTGAAATTTATCAAGCATAGGTATTTCATTACAAAAGAGGGAGTGTGAAAGGTTCTCCCAGTTCAAAAAATTACTCCCGAGTTTAAAGATCATATTAGACAGTTCCTGCCATCTCCAGGATACAGACATAAAAATAAAAAAAGTGTCACAGCACACTATTACTGACAAATTGCTTCCTTTCTCAATTTTACCATATAATCATAAAATAAATTGATTGGAATATAAATATTATACTTAAATTTCAGTGTATAATATACAGAGCAGTATACACAAGTCATTGCTAGTATGAAATTTTAGTTTGTACTGACTTCACTAGTGCTTTTATATAGCTTGTTGTAAAACTAGACAAACATCTAGATGAGTTGATGTACGCCCAGAAGATCTCTATGTACCCCTGGTTGAGAACCACTGGTTTATACAATTCCTTCTGAACTGTAGAACACCCACCAGTAAAAAGGCACTAGAAACCAGTCCTTTCATTAAGTCAAAACCAATCTCCTACTAAAAGTGATCATAGCACTGGTAAGAATTTTTTCATAATATTCTCTAGTGTAGACATGACCTGAGAATGAGGGTCACGTATAAATGAGGCTGCTTCACATCACCTCTATGTCTCAGGAAGAAAAGTACTCCTCCACAATCTTATTTTATCCTTTTGTGGCCAAATGAGTACAACTGCTTTATTTTTTAAAAAGTTCAAAAAGTTCTGAACAGTGTAAAAAGATGCCAATACTGAATATTATTACATCTGCAATTTAACATATCCCAGAAAGGATCTCACATATTTATGAAGGTTTTCAAGGATTTTTTTAAAAGAATATTGTAGAGATAGATTTAAAAGAAGAAGAAAATATTGTGCATACTGTAGTTTTATAGATACAATCTCTGAACATAGGCAGAAAACTGTTAGCAATGAACAGACAATGGAAAGATTCTTACAGCTGGGGTAACAGAAAACAGATTGTGCAAAAATATTATAAGAAGAAGTTACAAAGAATGGTAAGTTAGGATGTGTGGCTAGGGTGACCAGATGTCCTGATTTTATAGGGAGTGTCACGATTTTTGGGTCTTTTTCTTATATAGGCTCCTATTACCTCCCATCCCCTGTCCTGATTTTTCACATTTGCTGTCTGGTCACCCTATGTGCGGCCAGCATGGTTGGACAAAAGATTTCAAATATTTTGAGCCAGGGCTGGTTATGAACATTACGTTGATTTACACTAATGAATTAGCGACGGAAGAACTTGCAAGATTACTGATACACTTGTTATATTTAAAACGGTTTTCACAGAGCTATGTTGGTGAAAAGAATCCAGTTCCTCTGTGCTTAGCCTTCCTGTTTCAGATAGGACAACTGTACAAACAAATCCCTATCTTCCCTCTCTGCATGTTTTGCTGAAGACGTGACTGGATAATCCAATGAGAAGCACGTTGGAAAATTCAGAAGGCCTCTATCCTGAAAAGTCTCTAAACACAGGCAACAGGAAATTGTTTTCAGGAAAACAGGGGTTCCACATTTCTGATGGATCCTAACAATTCAATTTGCTGATGTTTGATTCTACCTTTCCTTTAAAAAGGAAACCCAAGTGTCTTCACTAAACTAAATTTTCTAACACGTTTTTAAGATAGTGTAATAAGTCCTTGCAGATAAAAAGAGAGGAAGCTGTAATATATTTTGAAACCTCCTTCCATTCTTTTTCTTCCTATTTGGCCAATGACCTGGCAAAAAACGTTCATCAATTTGGAATTATTTGAGGTATTTCTTTCTCACATGAACTAGTTTGTATCAAATTTATACAAAAACGGTGAATTCAACTTGTGAGAGCAAATACAGCATTAGGTAGTGAGATTTTAATACACAGGTATAGCTCATTAGACTGGGAATGTAGCAATAAAAAGCATGTCAACATTTTTACCCTTATTTTAAAAGGCTTCCTAAAAAGCTATATTTGAAAATTAACATCCTTTATAAATCCATTATTTGCTTATCTGCTTAACTGCTTCATATATTTTCCCAGAGTATCAGCTCACCTGCATTTGGATATTAAGACTTGTCACCCTCTGAAACACAGCTGTACATGGGCCATCCTAATTTTATTATTCAGGTGCCTAATCTGATTGAAATCAATAGAATTAAAGTACCTGACTGAGACAAGCAGGACTTAGTCCACAATGTTATTTATTTTTTTCCACTTTTGCCTCTTAGGACTAGTCTACATTAGAAGCACTACATTGGTGCAGCTGTGCTGCTGTAGCATATCTGGTGAAAACACTTTATGCCAACAGGAAAGAGCTCTCCCATTGGCATAATAAATCCACCTCCACAAGAGGTGATAGCTATGATGGCAGGAGCAGATCTCCCACCGACATAGCCCTATCCACACAGGCACTTAGGTTCTGCAACTTATGTCCAGAGAGTGGTTTATTCACATTATTCACACCCCTGAGCGATGTAAGTTATACCAAAGTGGTAGTGTAGACCTGGCCCTACAGTCAAGCAAATGAGAAAACATATCAGCTTCTCAAGTAACATGAGGTTCATCTAGCACTCAAAGACAGTCATGTGTGTCTGTCAGTCTTCCCACACAAGTGTGGGAAAGCTTCCACAGAGTCTGTCTTCTGTTTGGTGCAAATCGGTATCTTGGTAATAATATCAATTTAATGAACATTAGGATTCCTTTTTTTTTCTTCTTTTTTTAATATATTTCTTTTTCAAAAGTCACGATTCTTTAAATGCATTAAATATTAATCTAAATATCTCTGCTCATTTATCCATTATCTTCTACTTTCAACATATCTATGAAAAATTTTAGAAAATGCCTGTGGCATAGCTGTCAATAGAACCCAGATGCCCTGACTCTCAGTTTTGTATCGAGCCACTACACTATCCTTCCTTTCCAATATGCAATTGAAATTAAAAGAAGAGTTTTATGTAGACAGAACATAATTATCCAAGTTGGAATCTGGCGAGGACTCTGAGGTCAGATTAACTCAAGTATTCATCCATTTGTAAAAGTCTAATTTTCTAGAGGTTGAACTGAAAAGAGAATATAAATCTTTGTAGTACCAACAGTCAATTGAGATTTCTGCTTTAGCTCAAGTGCTAAAGCCATGTGTTTTGCAGCAGTGCAGAAGTTGGAGTGTTCCATCTCTATTGTATGCAGCCATGCACTGTTACCTTAGTTCAGTAGGTTACAATATTTGTATCATGGAGACCAAAAACTGCAGATTGATAGTCAGCAGAACTGTTAAAAAGTGTGGACAAAAATGTATTAACTTTCATTAAATCTCAGTGAATCAGGCAAGGCACATGACATTAAATGCCCCCAATTCACCTATAGCCTCTCTTGATGGTACACAATAGGGGCAAGGTTTTCCTGTACAGAAATTGCAAGTGTATCTGAATCTTTTTGTGTCAGAGCCAACACATACTCTGAAAATCAAAACTGAAGGTGGAGCATATCAACTATAATGTATTATGTTATTAAAGAAATTATTAATCTTTTATTATACAAAATGTTTTTAAATGTTGGTTATCCCAATATAGATAAGTATTTTAATACAATTCAGAAATGGATTTGCACTTATTTCCATTAAACCTTCCCTCCTAACTTTTTACACCGAAATAAAATATGCAATAGGTAGTAAAATTATGTGGATCCTGGCTACAATAAAATGGTTCTGCTGCATAAAAAACACAATAAATTTATATGAACCATGGCTCTTGTGACAAAGTCTCCCTTAACTCTGTGTAAATGCACAATCACCCAAGCATGAACTTTTAGTGTCCAGAGTTTAAAAAGACAGTAAAATATTTATCAAAATTAATCTCAGCTGCTTACATGACAAACTAAATTCTGGAAATTAAAAGCAACAAGTAGTATGATAGAATAAATTTATTCTAATTCCCAGGAGGGAAAGACTTGAAGATCCCCACTACCGATTCATTTTAAATTTTATTAGACTTTTGTGCTCATTTAAAATGGCTACAGATCTTTGCAAGCCTGGTAACTCTAAGTTGAGGTTCTACAAACAAGTTTCACTTGACCCGGCAACCACCTCACTTTGTCCATACTGTGCTACTATGGCTCTAGGGACAGTTTTGAGTTGAGTGGATGGGGTTAAGGTGCATGATGGAAAGGAAAAACTCTCTAGAGTTCCCAGCTCTTTAACAGACCATGTCCTCCACCTGGGACATGTCATTTAGCCTTTCTTAGCTTCAGCTTCTCTATCTTTAAAATGAAAAGGAGGACTTGTGGCACCTTAGAGACTAACCAATTTATCTGAGCATGAGCTTTCGTGAGCTACAGCTCACTTCATCGGATGCATACTGTGGTTAGTGGTTCTGTTGTGTGGTATGTGGTTGTTGGTGAGTATTCGCTTCAGGTTGGGGGGTTGTCTGTAGGCAAGGACTGGCCTGTCTCCCAAGATTTGTGAGAGTGTTGGGTTTCTGCAGGAAATGGCCCACCTTGATTATCATACGCATTGTGAAGACAGTGGTCACTTTGGATGGGCTATTACCAGCAAGAAAGTGAGTTTGTTTGTGGGAAGGCGGAGGGTGAGAAAACCTGGATTTGTGCTGGAAATGGCCCAACTTGATGATCACTTTAGATAAGCTATTACCAGCAGGAGAGTGGGGTGGGAGGAGGTATTGTTTCATGGTGTCTGTGTATATAATGTTTTCTGCGATTTCCACAGTATGCATCCGATGAAGTGAGCTGTAGCTCACGAAAGCTCATGCTCAAATAAATTGGTTAGTCTCTAAGGTGCCACAAGTCCTCCTTTTCTTTTTGCGAATACAGACTAACACGGCTGTTACTCTGAAACCTATCTTTAAAATGAGGGTGGTTATAACTCCCCACCTCAGGGGCTAAATTTATATTGGGAAAGTGCTTTGAGATTCTTGGATTGAAACCATTATAGAAGTACGTTTATGATAACACATCTCTATGTAGACTGTGGAGTGTTTGAGCCTTATGAGGAGGATAAAGGGAATAGAAACTATTAGATTTCTAGTCATTATACAGAGGGTGAGTAAAACTGATGGCTAAGATTTTCAAAGCAGAGTAGGGCAAGTAGCCTCACAACTCCCATTCAAATTACAGAGGTATCTGTCTCAATCAGCTTTGAAAATCTTGACTAATGTTCTCTGATTCAAGCACGGAACAGCAGACAGGGAAGGATACCGTACAGGGATTTGGGGAAAGATGCTTCTGTATTTCACTGTGAACAGCTTGGTGAACCAAAGGAGGGTCCCATGGCTGATATGAGACGGGTGTTTTTTAGATCTGTACGTGCACTATGGCAGGGAGGATTGCGGGAAATGTAGGTGAGTTGTGCTGTTTGAGAGCGGGGGGGGGAGGGAGTCATAAGATGACCTGGGTCAACATTTTTCTATTTTTGAACAACTCATTGATTTTTTTTAAAAGGAAAATTTTCAAACAAATTATTTTTTTAAAAACCCAGCTGTAATCACAAGGGAGGTGCTTTTTCCTATCAAGATCAATAAATACAGAATCACTTTGCTTTTTTACCTTAGTCAAATGATGGCCATTCTGTTTCCGCTTTAGGCTTCCATAAGCAAAATAATTTAAGAATATTATAGTAATCTTCTGTGATAAATGTTCCATTTTACAGCAAAATACCTACGCAAATGCTTAACTTTAACCCCTGGTTAGTCCCACTGAAATAAATGGAACTCCCATGGGTTTAAAGTCACACAAGCTTAGATACTTTGCTGACTCAGGGCCATAAAGTTGTATTTGTCTTAGGAGGACTATAGTCTGGTACTCTTTATGAAAAACTTGCCACGACATGGATAATATTTACTATCAGCTTCAATAGCCACATAAAAACAAATGTTCCACACTGTTCCATCACCAAGGAAAAGAGCTCAGCAAAGCACACAAAAGGTTCCACTCACTGCTACTTCTTACAGAGAGAGTCCTGTAGAACAGGCCAAAACAAGCCATCATATAAAAACATGTCAATGCTGAACCTTGTATGTGCAGGTGGAGCTCAGGAAACATTTTCTAAGGCCTGGTCTATACTAAAAAGTTAGGTCAAAGAAAGCCGCCTTAAGTCAACTTGTTAATGTATGTGTCTACACTACCAGGTCCTTTACTCCAACCTAAATTGCCTCTAATGTCAACTTCTGTAATCCACCTCTGCGAGAGGTGTAGCACTTAATTCCATTTTAATGGGTCAACTGCGAGGTAGTGCAGACACAGCATTGTGTAATTCGACTTAATTGGCCACCAGGGTGGTGTCCCACAATGCTCATCTGTGATCACTCTGGAGATCATTCTCAACTCTGCTGCACTGCAGCCAGGTACACAGGAAACAGCCCCTCCCCTGATAAAGCCCTGGGAATTTTTGATTTCCCATTTCCTGTTTGATTAGCACTGGGAGCATGCCAGCTTGAACACAGCTGATCATGGAGACTACATGTCCCAAACGCGCTCAAGCCGGGTCTGCACAGGAGGTAGTGGATCTCATCGCTGCGTAGGAAGAAAAGTCTGTGCAGACAGAGCTCCGATCCAGCAGAAGAAACGCTGACATCTATGCAAAGAGCACTCGTGGAATGGGGGAGAACGGCTACACGAGGGACACATAGCAGTGCCATGTAAAAATAAAAGAATTTCACCAAACGTACCAGAAGGCAAGGAAGGCAAACAGTCGTTCTGGTGCTGAACCACACACGTCAGTTCTACAACAAGCTGCATGCGATTCTCCGGGGTGATCCTACCAGCACCCCCACAAGCAATGTGAACACCTCACAGGTGAGAGAGTCTAGGGACAACAAGAAGGATGATATGGTGGATGCAGAAGAGGAGGAGGAGAATGGGATCCATTCTCCCTGAGAGCCAGGACATATTTTTAACCCTGGAGCCCTGTGGGTCGCAGGACATCACAGTGGCCAACCATGATGCTGGGGAAGGCACCTCTGATGAGTATACAGTTACAATCAAAGTCCAGTTAAACTTTAGCGGGCGCACACATTTGGTGGTATTGAATGTTTACTGTGAAGAAAAAGTGAGATGCTATGATTCTCTGCTTACAAGAGGCTGCTCCAGTTATGCAGAGAGTGGCCCTCGGAAAAGACTGTTTACGTGGACTGGGATAGCCTGGGAATCCTCCATGGATATCTCTAGGAAACTTTCATGGATGTACTCTGCGATCCTTTGCAGAAGGTTTCTGGGCAGGGCAGTCTTATTTCTTCCACCATGGTAGCACACTTTCCCATGCAACTCTTGAATTAATTCTGCTGGCATCATTGCGGTACACAACATAACAGCATAAGGACCAGGTCTATACCCAGACACTTGCAGCGTCTCCTTCCTTTCCGTCTCTGTTACCCCCAGGAGACGGACATCATATAGGGTCACCTAGGGGAAATGGGGGAAGTTCTCATTAAAAGTGCTCCTACAAGAAAAAAATAAAAGAGGGCATGTAGACCCCCCCAAACACACATTCCGGATCGCCAAACCATGCAGCCATTAATCTGCCTTTACTGTGCTCGGCATTGGTTGGCAAGTAGTTTAAAGTAGCTAATAGGGGACTGGGGCCCCACATGAGAGCTTCCACAATTTGGGAGTGAAAACGGCTTCCCGTGGTGCTATGGGGAAGGGCCATTGTTCGACTAGCTCTCTCTTTTCCCGACATGAGCCTGCCATAAACTTCATTAAAAGTGCGGTCACCCATGACCGGGGTGGGGAGGCACATTCACCATGGCTGGAACAGCAAAATGGCACAGTGAACAGTTACGGATTCTGATTATGTTATGGCTTGCACCTAGTGTAATAAGGGTTTGGGGTTTTTTATGAAAACGGCCTTGCTATGGAAACATTTTATTCATGTACAATGGCTCCTTTATTTTTTCCCATGACTGACAGCTGGAAATGTGTCCTTCAGCATGTCATCAATACCTGAAAGCAGACTTTCACTGATTAGGAGGAGGAGAAAGAGAATGCAGGAGGACATGTTCACTGAGATAATGAACACCTCCTGGACAGCTGACACAGAGCTGAGAGCATGGAGGATTTCACTGTCTGAGAAGTTCAGACATGGACATGGAGAACAGGAAAGTCTCCAATAAGCAAGAGCGTGCAGCAGAGGATGAGATGCTTTGGATTATGAGGGACCAAGCAGACGTGTTGAGGTGTCTGGTTGAACTGCAGGAACAGAAGCAGGAGGGTAAAGTCCCTCTGAAGACCCTGGGGGACAGCCAGCCAGCATCACCTGGTGCAGAGTCACCCTCCTCCAAGCGTTCCATGAGGCATGGGCAAAACGTCCATCATCCCTTTCACTTAACTCAGGGGGAGGGTACAAGGAACAGAAGGTGCCCATTCACAGATCTTTGATGGTCTGGAATGCGGTGTTATGTTACACAGCTGAAAATTTTTCTCCCATTCCAACTTTACAACCCCTTTTCCCCCACGGTTACCTTTTTTTTTTCCCCTGTTCTCCCTCGTTACTTATGTTTGTTAAATAAAGTACATGGATTCGAGAAATAAATATTCTTTATTGAGTAGAAGCAGTGGGCTTGGGTGGGGGGTTGGCTTTAAAGGGACAGTGATACATAGCAGGTGAAGGTTTGGGAAAGCACAATGCAGACAAGCAGCTCATTATTGAAACGGCTTTTCAAAGCCTCGCAGATACGCAGCACCCTTTGCTGTGCTCTTCTTATTCCCCTAGTGTCTGGCTGTCCAAAAATGGCTGCCATGCGATCAGTCTCAACTGCTCGCCCCTGTGGAAAATTCCCCCCGTTTTTTTCCCCACAGACATTATGGAGCACACAGCAGGTAGCTATAGCCATGGGGATGTTCTCTTCACTAAGGTCCAACCTTGTTACTAAACTTCTCCAGCACCCTTTCAAATAACCAAAGGCACATTCAACCACCATTCTGCACTTGCTGAGCCTATAGTTGAACCATTCCTTACTGCTGTCCAGCTGGCGTATGGCTTCATGAGCCATGGGACGAAGGGGTAGGCTGGGTCCCCAGGATAACTATAGGCATTTCAATGTCATCAATGTTCATTGTGTGGTCTGGAAAGAAAGCCCCCGAGTTCAGCTTTTTGAACAGACCAGAGTTTCTAAAGATGTGCGCGTCATGAGCCTTTCCTGACCATCCTACGCTGATGTTGGTGAAATGCCCCCTGTGATCCACCAGTGCTTGCAACACCATTGACAATTATCTCTTTTGGTTTATGTATTCTTTGGCAAGGTGGTCTGGTGCCAGGATGGGGATATGCGTGACATCTATCGCCCCACTGCAATTAGGAAACCCCATCATGGCAAAACCATCCACTATGTCCTGCACATTTCCCAGCCTCACTACCCTTCGTAGCAGAAACTGATTAATGGCCCTGCACAGTTGGAGCACAGCAGCTCCCACGGTTGATTTACCTACTCCAAACTGATTCCCCACTGACCTGTAACTATCTGGTGTTGCAAGCTTCCAAATAGCGATCACCACTCGCTTCTCCATTGTCAAAGGAGCTCTCATTTTTGTGTTGCTGAACTACAGGGCACGGGAAAGTTCTGCACAAAGTTCCTGGAAGGTGGCCTTCCGCATTTGAAAGGTCTGCAGCCACTGCTCGTCATCCCATACCTGCAAAACGATGCAGTCCCACCAGTCAGCGCTTGTTTCACAGGACCAGAAACGGCACTCAGTAGAGTGCAGCTCCTCTGTGAATGCCAGCAGCAACTGTGAATTGTTTTTTTCAATGGCTTGCAGCAGGGCTGCTTGCAGGACATGACTATGTTCTGCAAGGCGGACCCTACTTCGGGATCTGGAAATACTGCAGGAGAAGGCGCAAGGCGTTTGAGATGCTCACAGAAAGAGTGCACAACTGAGCAGGCTCCATGCTTCTGGGGTTATGGTGTATGTGCGGCGGTTTTAAGGCGCAAAAACCACTGGGTTGTTTGCCGTTGAGCACAGTGCATCATGGGATGCCGACACAATGTTCCCATTCTCCCCTGTGACAATGTTTTGGTCCCAGGAGGCATTGCACAAAACTTCCCAAAACACACTGCAGCAAACTGCACTTTGGGATAGTGTAGCAAGGCGAGACTCAGTGCGGTGCCTCCTGCTGGTTATCTATTAGCTCGATTTCAGCCCAGAGCGCCCTTTCCATGCTGGTGGATCACCTGCCTCAAGCCCCGTGTCCCGCCTGGATCCTGGTGCCCTTTACCTCAGGGTTCTGCCCCTGCAGTACCCCCGCTCTGGGTCTCCCCTCCCAGGGGAACCCCCACCCTCTAAACCCACCTGGCCTCAGTGGCTACTGCCAGTCATCATCTAGCCCCCGCTCACTGGGGCAGACTGCAGTCTGTAAACCACTCATCATCGGCAAGGGGATAGGACCTGCTGCCTTTGTCTAACCCCAGGCTACATCTCTGCAGCCTCAGTACCTCTGTAGGCCTGGCACAAGGCCTGCAGCCTGGGGAGTTACAAGGCTGGAGCGCCCCAGCCCCTCTTGCCTTTCCCCAGCACTACTCTCCTCAGGTACCCTTCCCTCCCAGGAAGCCAGGTTCTTCTCTCATGAACGAGAGAGAGTGACTGAGCTCCTGGCTCCCAGCCCTTTTAATAGGGCCAGCTGTGGACTGATTGGAGCGTGGCCCCAGCTGTTGCTGCTTCCCCGATCAGCCTAGCCTTTTCTCTCAGGCCCCAGCTCCCTCCAAGGGCTGGCTTTTAACCCCTTCTGAGCTGGAGTGGGGTGACCGCCCCGCTACAGATAGCTACCGACGGTACACTAGTTTGTGCATCGATGCAGGTACTGCTAGTGAGGATGCACTTCATCAAGACAGTGAGCATGGTGCGGCCACGCACAATCAACTTAATTAATTTGGAGGTTCGAGGTCGAATTATTCATAGATACTAAGGTCAGAAGGGACCATTATGATCATCTAGTCCGACCTCCCGCACAACGCAGGCCACAGAATCTCACCCACCCACTCCTGCGATAAAGTTGACTTAATTTTATAGTGTAGACAAGCCCTAACTTATGCAGTGTTGATTGTTCTGTTGGTCTTTAGGGAGCTAATGTTTATAATGAGTATATTACTGTATCGTCTTAATTGGGACAAAGTGTAAAAGCAGGTAGGGTATTTTAAAACTCTATGTGAAGTTTATTAGTCCTTTTAATAGTGACAACTTTCAGGAATAAAACAGATGGGCTAAAAACGCAACAAGAGACATTTATATATGTTGTTATAAATAATATAAATAAACAAGGTACATAGAGACTAGCAGCTTTTCCAGTTCTGTAATGAATTTTGCATTGAAACAAAAAAATGAATTTGATTTTTAACAGTACACTCACACACTTGAACAGATGAATGATTGCTATGTAGTTCATTATCCATTTTTCTTTTCCCTCAATTTTTTTTCTTATTTTTTAACTTTAGTGAACCTTGACTTTTAAACAGAAATCACTAGGACACTTGGATGACAGGTCACTAAGAATCTAGAGACAATGGATGCTGGATATTAAGCATGGAAACATAATTAATAGGTACATTTTCTGAATGAAATTAAGATCACTAATCCTATCATATAGATATATATTTTATATAAAAACATTCTCTTTTTTTTCCTAACTTTGCTGTCGTATGAAAACTCTGTTCAACCTCTGAATGTTTAAGACCTAGTATCCTGACTATATAAATTGCTCTATATTCTCAAAAACATTCAGTAAAAATACCAGTTAAGAACTGTAATAGTTCAGGACAGTCAAAATTATGTTTGGAAGTGAATGTTCCATAACGGTTACTGGAGTGGTAAGAAGAGAGTTCACACTTCTTCCACCTTGGTGCTGTAGCAGATTCTTTATTAAAGCAGACAAAAAGCTGTAATGGTAACAGCAGTGTATTTACCATTTATATCGATTTACCATATGAAGGCTAATATTGCAACCAAAAGGGCTAGATTTTATTCTTTAAAAAAAATAATGAGATTTTGTTGTGTTCTTCAAACTCTGCGGCCAGACCCTATATCTGCAGAATGTTTGGCGTGCCATACAGACCTGATCCAAAACCCACTGAAACTGGCAACTGTCAGAATTAAGGTTGCTTGTATAACCTTAATTCAGCCCCAATTTGAGTACTTATGATAGTTTTTCCATCTTCACGTAGGAAGTCTGTAGCAGAGTTCGGAATAGGACCCAGTTCTCTTGGGTGCCAGTCCAGTGCCTTAAACAGCAGAACATCCTTTCTCTTCTTGCACTTCTCTTCAGTCTTACCTGTGCACTGAATGAGGCAGAGGTTTTGTAGCACAAATAATATGTGATCACATTATTAAACACTGTACACTTATTAAATTATTTATTTACATTTATTTTCTCTCTCAATTAAAGCAAGTTGGGTGTTTTACAAGAGCAAATGCAAAAATCCTAATTTCCTGAAGAGTTGGTGGACAGCATAAGAATTGTTTTAACATGTGGGGGTGAGGGGAAAATAGTGGGTCATTGATATTGTTACTGATGTTTAACAGTAGCATGAAGAGTACACTTCAGTTCTTACATGTTTGTTCTTTTATCAGAGACCCCTACAGAAGACAAGATCATCCTTCTGGGGGATTTCAATGCACGTGTTGGACAAGTCTCAAACCTGTGGAAAGGAATAATCGGGAAAGAAGGAGTTGGCGAAAGCAATTCAAATAGAATTCTGCTCCTGACCAAGTGTGCTGAACGTGAACTACTTATTACAAACACTCTTTTCCAACAAAAGGAAAAGTTCAAAACATCTTGGAGACACCCACGGTCAAAGCACTGGCATCTCCTCAACTATGTCAGAGTTTGTGCCAAAGATCGTAGTGATGTGCTTCTCATAAGAGCAATGACAAGTGCTGATGACTGTTGGACTGATCATCGCCTTATTCGATCCACAACGAAAATTAAGATCGCTCCCAAATGGAGGCTGCAAAAGAAGCAGGTCAGGCGCAAGTTGAAGGTTCAAGATTTGAAGGACCCTATTAAGCGTGACCATTTCCAAGCAGTCTTAGAAGAAAAGCTCCCAACAGAGTTTCCGGAAGAAACTGAGGAACATTGGAGCCAGTTGAAAACAGTAATCATCAATGCCTGTGAGGCAACCATAGGCTACCAAACCAGAAAACATCACAACTGTTTTGACAAGAATGATGCTGAAATTGAGCAACTCACCAATGAGAAGAGAATGGCATTTCGTGCTTGGCAGAACAACATAAAGTGTAATATAAAGAGAGAGAAGCCCATGCCATGGCGAGGGCAGAAGTCCAACATAAAACCAGAGAACTCAAGAACAAATGGTGGACTGATAAAAGGCAAGAACTCCAACATTTCACAGATATCCACAATACATGTGATTTCTTTAGTGCCACCAAGGTTATTTATGAGCCTATTTGCCACGGTATGGACCCTCTTCACTCTAAGGACGGAACCACACTTCTGAAGGACAACGAAGCCATCAATTCTCACTGGAAAGGAAATTTTAAAGGCCTCCTTAACTGTAATTCTATGGTTGCAGATGAAGTCCTTGAGCAAATCCCTCAACGACCATTTATGGATGAGCTCAGAGACCCTCCCAATTTGTATGAGGTACACAATGCCACCAAGCAGATGAACAACAAGGCAGCAGGTCTAGATGGGATCAGGACAGGTGAGGGAGGAGAAAGGAGGATACACCTACTTCTGGTAGGGAAATTCTACAGATGAACCCCGATTGCACAGAGTGGGCTTTGCTATAAAGAACAAGCTTGTCAGGTGCATCTCTGAGGTACCAGTTGGCATCAATGAGCGGTTTACGACACTCCGATTGAGGCTCACCAGAAATCAACAGGCAACTATTGTGAGCGCCTATGCACCAACACTGGATGCCGATGAAACTGTAAAGGAAGATTTTTATTCTCAGTTGGAAACCATGTCGTGGAACTGTGGATATGATCTTCACAGCACGGCAGCTGCAAGAAAAGTGTCGGGAGCAAAACCGACCACTGTACATGGCTTTTATGGATCTAACTAAAGCCTTTGATTCAGTGAATTGCTGTGCCCTCTGGACTATATGTTCTAAGACTGCTGTATTTATCAGGACATCCAGTGTCCTAAAATTGCTTCATGATAACATGAAAGCGACTATTCTGAGCAACACTGGCTCCCAGAGCGAACCTTTCAAAGTACAAACAGGAGTCAAAACAGGGCTGTATCATCGCTCCAACAATGTTTGCGGTTTTTATTGCAGTCATTCTTTACCTAATTGCTAGGAAGATTACCGCTGGGGTTGAAATCATTTACAGAATGGACGGAAAGCTGTTCAGACGTAGCAGGCTGAAAGCCAAGAGTAAGATCTCCACAACATCTATTGTGAAACTTCAGTATGCTGGTGACAATGCAATCTTTGCCCACTCAGAGAAAGATCTTCAAATTATCCTGAATGTGATTGTCAATGCTTACGCACGTCTTAGAGCACTTTAGTCTTCTTGATATCAAGAGTGAAACCATCAGCCCTCTCCAAATGTGGTATTACCTGCTCCATCTATCAAAATCAATGGACTGGCACAGGAGAATGTCGATCATTTCCTCTACCTTGGAAGCCATCTTTCATCCCAGGCAGATATTGATGCAGAAATTCAACACTGCCTGAACTGTACCAGTGTAGCTTTTTCTCGTTTGCAGCACAGGGGTTTTGAAGATCACAACATTCGAACAGACACCAAGCTTCTTGTTTATCAAGCCATTATTCTCTCAGCACTGTTGTATGGGTCCAAACTTGGACAACCTATAAACACCACTTGAAAGTCTTTGGGAGGCACCATCAATGCTGCCTTCATAAGATTCTGAAGATCAAGTGGGAAGACAGGCGCACCAATATTAGTGTTCTGGAAGAGGCAAAGACCACCAGTATCGAGGCAATGATCATCCATCAGCAATTCCACTGGACTGGTCACGTTGTCCGGATGCCAGACCATGGCCTCCCAAAACAGATCCTGTTCTCTCAGCTGAAAGAAGGGCACCATAACATGGGTGGACAACAGAAGTGTTATAAGGACTTGCTGAAGGACAACCTAAAAAAGTGTAATATTGACATTGACACTTGGGAGAAACTTGCCCAGGATCACTTAAAATGGAGTGAAGTCCTACGTGATGGTCGGCAGCAGTTTGAACTTCCTCACAGACAAGCTGAAGAGGACAAGAGGCGCAGGAGGAAGGAGAGACTGACTTCCAGTCATGGTCAACAGCCTCCTGCTGAGCCTGAAAACATCTGCCCTCATTGTAATAGAATTTGTGATTCAAGGATTGGCCTTATTAGCCACCTGAGGACCCATAACTCCCATAGAAGATGATCATACTTGGTAATGAGTGATCGCCCATCATCACGTTTTGGGTATATTCTCTTCTTGATACACACATGCTTCTACACATGTGGTTAGGATGCTTTTCCATATCATATTATAACCTATCATATTTTGTTTGAGTCTCTGCACTGTAATTATTTTATTAACATGAAGAGAGTTATGTGACATCCTTGATTAAAGTATAATTATAAAAAAGATAATGCTACATGTATAGTGATTTCCCACTGATGTGTATACAAAACCAGGATTGTTTTAGTTCTACCAAACCAAAGTAAAGTTTGTTTCCATTTTCTGTTCAAGGCCCTCTGAGGAATATGGAAATTATTATTTGCTTGTAGCTTCCTAGGGAAATAGGCATGGGAAAAGTTGCGACAATTATAAACATTCCACTGAGGAGCAAAACATGCAAAATTCCACAAAATAATACAGAAGAGCTTGATACCAAAAGTGACTTGTCAGAAAATGCTTCATGAATCCCAAAATAACTTTGTAAAAATTCGAAGTAATTGGTTTATTTATTGTCTCATTATTGCTCAATTAAGTAACTGAAGAAACACCTTAGGTCTAAAATGAACAAGTGAAGGATATCCAAAATAAATAAATACAACTTGTAACAGAAGATACTTGTATTTTCCACCCCCTTTACAATCTCTGTCATAATCTCTCCAATATTTGGGCACCGTAACTTAGCTCCTAATTATTTTTAAATCGCTTATGATTGCTTTCATAACAATACGTCTCGCAACACTCATAATCCTTGGCTCCATCAGATAGCGTTACAATGCCAAGAGAAAGTAATTAAAATAAAGGAATCCATACATTTCCCCCCCCCTTACATTTTTACAGAAAATAAAATAGTAATGAGATTCTACACTCATGATGATTATAGGTCAGTAGTACAAGAACAATTAATAATTTGTATTGCATAACAATACAAGACTTTTTAACCGGTTAAATAAATTGGGAGTATATCCAGATAGTACTGACCTCAGAAATCTCGACACCGTGCAGAGGAAGTTCATTTTCTACAAGAGCTATGAAAAGGATTAGACTCAGATTTAGGCCAGAATGAGATTTACATTCCATATGGATCCAAATCTATAATATGACATACAGATGGGAGCACAGAGTATACAAAAGCTTATTCAAAAAACTGGAGGACAGAGTAAAATCAAGTTTTCATAGGAACAGACTGGAAAATAAAGCAAAACATTTAAGATTTTAACAAGTTTCTGTTTAAAAAAAGTCTATTAAACATTGCATAACAAAACCATTTTCACAGTAATTGTCTGTCTTCCACAGTATAAATCTAGATAGGCATGAAAAACAGTAATCGTCTAAATTATTTTTCCCCCAATAAGTTTTAGCTTATGGCTCATTTTTCAAAGAGTGCCCAAGAAATGGCTGCAGTTCAACAATGGATGAAAATTTATTATTACTTCACTCCATGAAAGAAAAGCTAGCTTTGCAAAATAGTGTCAACATTTTCAGCCATAATCCTTTGAAAGTTGGCCTGTGATAAAGTCAAGTATATTTGCCCTGGATTGTAACCAAGGTTAGTTTTAGGGGCAAACAGCATATGTGACTACATGAGAGAAACTGTCAGAAACTGATGTAATCCTTTATATTTTTTATTTTTTTAACTGGAATAAAAAAATACAATCTGGCAAAATTTACCAGATGTTCCATTGTTTAACTAGATTTGTGTGACCTACAAGTTAAAATCTGCATATGTGGAAATTAAAAGGCTTTCATGAACACAAGATCAGCCCTTTTTGATCAAAGACATAGGCTCAATTCTGCAAAGACTTATACACATGCTTATCTTTATACACAGTGGATGAAATCCTGGCTTAGTTGATGTCAACAGCAAAACTCCCATTGACTTCAATGGTGCCAGAATTTCACTCACAATGTTTAAAGCTATGCATGTGCATAATCTTTTGCAGGATCCTGGTCATAGTTTGTAGGATTCGAGTGTGATGTTTCATAAATTGAAACCAGGATAATTTCTTACCCACAAATGCAATTTCATGTTTCTTGTAAGCAAGATTCTCTTTTAAATTACTTTAGTAAGATTCATTGCCAAAATAACCAAAAATGTAGGACATGAACTGACAGGTCCCAACATTAACATCAGTGAAAAGCAGACAATGTGCTTCAAATGCTCCATAAATGAGAGACTAATTTTAATGCCTCTCTTGAAACACACTTCATGTTACATTGAATAGGAAAGCATTTTTCTTCAAAATAACTTCAGCTGTACCACTGAAAAACACACACACACACACACACCCCCCACAAAATCCTTGCCTACCTTACTAGCTTTGTTGTAAACAAATAATGTGATGGCACATATGTACCAGTTTATTCACTATTTAATACTGAGACCACATTGGAGGGGAAGTTTGAGATGGAAGGGCAATTTCTGATCTAATTACTGCACAATTCAGAAAATAAGGCAAAAAAGCCATTCAAGATTCCAGTGCTACTTTAACATCTTCCATATCCTTACATATTGTAAACACAAGCAATAGCTTAACTTCCATTGTTCACAAAGCAGTTCTGGCCACACCAAATAAACTGACATAATTTTATCAGTTATTAAACACTATGAACGTTCAAGGCACTAACATATCAAACACTGATAGAGTATGGATCAGAGAAGGAAGAGGATTACAAAAAGAGCTAGTCAATTTCATTGGTTCCTAAGGGAGTATCTTCACTGCAGAGTTAACTTGAGTGCTGCCTCTAACTTAAGTCCCATCCACACACAAAATCCCTTAACTACAGCGTGGTGCTGCTTTGAACTCAAGTTGGCTTGTCTATCAGGAGGTATAGGCCATAGCTCAAATTAGCTAACACAACCACTCTGTGCAGTTTGAGTGTTACTTCTCAGTGTGGCTGTTCTCACCCCAGCTAGGCTAACCTGAGCATAAATAACTGAGTTAACCGCAGCCAATGGGCGCTGCAGGGGCGGGGCCTGCAGGCACAGGCAGTGCAGAGCCCCCTGGCCCCTCTGCCACCTAGGAGCTGCAGGGCCATGCCAGGGGGAGCCGGGGAGTCCCCCACCCCAAGGTAAGAACCCCCCCGCATGCCCCAACCCCATGCCCCTAGCCCCCTCCCACACACTGAAACTGCTGCTGCTGGCCCGGGGCTGCCCAGCTCAGGCAGCCCCTGAGCCAGAATCAGCCTCTGCACAAGTCACGGAGGTCACAGAAAATCACGGAATCCGTGATCTCTGTGACAGACTCGCAGTCTTAACTATGACTGGGGCACAAAGGATATCTGCTACCACAAGTTAAAAACAAATAAATACATCAATGTATTTCCCACTCCCTTAAAAGTCATTTTTCTCAGTAAAAATTATTTCTTTCTTCACTATTTACCCTCATGGCATTTCCAAGTTGTGAACTCTAGATCTCAAATATTCCCTACATCCATCCTATTTATCATATTTGGCTTATTTCCTACAATTAGTTCCCTAATAGTTTCCTTGTATGGCAGGTTGCTGTTCAACAAAGTATTTATGAAAGCAATCCAGCAATGCCCCTAATATATTTGCCTCCTTCAGTTTTGCATGGTTATCTTAATCAATATCCAAGTAATTAAAGTCTCCTTTGTTGAGAGTTCTGGATTTCCTTCCGGACTGAAGGAGCTGTCAAAATGTTTCTTAAATGAAAACAAGCAGTTCCAATGCAATAACTTTATTTCACACAGATTTGTGCAGGAGATACTTAGCTTTTCCCCTTCCTTGACCTTCTACAGTATTAGCGTTGGTTTTAACCAATATATTACCTTGAGAAGCAGCTCTCTCCTAAATTCTTCTCTTCCCCATCACTAAACTAAAATCCAGCAAGATCATTTTCATATCAGCCAATCTATTTGCTCTTGTTGTGTGGAAATGCATCCCTTTGACATCCAAACAGTGGTTCCATTGACTAAAGAAATCATTTATTCACCCTAAACCCCTCTTATGAAAAACATGACTTAAGGCAAAAACCTAAGAATGAATAATACTTTGACTCAATTTCCATTCAAGGAATATGATTCTTTTATACTATATCTAATAGCCCATCTAGAATATGTCTTTACCTAATCACTTATTGATAGATGAAGGTGACTGAATAGTATGCTTTGATAGCAATATTAATTACAAGGACCATGACAAATATTCTTCTCAAGGCAAGAGATAATGTATTTAGAGCTGATCAAAAAGGGGGGAAATTCTGTCAAAATTCTGTCAAAGTTTTTCCTCCATTTATCAAGTTTAAAATTATAAACATTTCTACCAGCTCTAAACATGTTATTCTAAATTGGGGTGAACTGGTGATTGTTTCTGTTAACCTATGTCATACTTTATATCCACATTCCTGCCTTAGGTTACATATAAACTTGATTTTACAGAACCAACATCATGAATATAATCTTCTTCACCAGAAAAGCCAAAGATTCAATGAAAACTAAACTAATATCTCCAAAAGTGTTCACTCTATATCAGCTTTGAGGCAAATTACAGGGGTAGCACGGAGAGCTTACATTGCCATTTCCTATATGGAACATTTCCTGAGGATAGATACATTATTTCAGTCTCAAAGATTGTCAATTTAGCACCTTTCAAAGAAGTCAAGTAATATGTCTGTAAATAAGTAAGTAATGCATTAAAAGTTAAATGAAACCAATAGCTGGGGCTCATTAGATAAGAAAACTTTTTTTCCCTCTAGTAAATGTTTTCTGTGGCGGAATGAGATTAGAGAAAGAGATTTTCATAGAGCTGAATCTGAAGGGTTTATTGACGACACAAGTGTTTGAGATTCATCATTTACAGCCTGTCCCTATAAACATTTTTGACCTAGTGCAGAGCTTAGAATCATGACTAGTCATAGTAGTAAGCCCTGCATCTGGTAGTGTTTGCAAGACTAGGTCCTTACCATTACCTGAAGGAGAAGACGATCACCTAAGTCACACAGATCATAGGATGATATAAAATGAAAACTCAAGAGTTACTGGAAACAGAAATAGTAAGGAAAGGATATTTTCAGTGAATAAGTTTGTTCCTGTGGCCTATTCAGAAAGAGGAGATTGCTCATGGAAGTGAGGAAGCTGTGGAGATAGCGAATAAAGAAACTTAAGTAGGTGACTGAATAATGTGCTATGACAGCCACATAATTTACAACATCAAAGCTCTCAAGACGGATGTTTTTCTGAAGACAGCAGTTATGGTATTATTTTAAATTGGGATTGAACTTGCTGGAGTTGTGTTTGCTAGCGTCTATGAAATAGGAACAATAATGAGTACATCAACCAGTTACACACTGTCCACTTACCAGCCATGAAATAACTTAATTAGTACTAAACTGGACTCAAGCTGGACCAGCAACACCAAGCTAAAAGTATTCATCTCCCTTTCCCTGTCTCTGAGCCATTTAGTCTCTGGTCAGACTAACCTAAACACAATCATCGTCTTTTTTTAATTACCCAGTAGCTGACTAGTAGTGTATGTGGGCCAAGGCAAATCTTATTAAAACATTTTCCAATTTCATTCTAGAACAAAACACCACACACATACTATAGCCAAGAGCATGGCAGATGCTTCACAATAAGAAGTTAAGGTTAAAATAATTGGAGCAAGCATGCTGAGGACTCATAGACCTAAATGAGATAATGCATCCACAGCATTTTGCCATACTACCACAGTAAAATATTTCCTATGTTATTTGCCAAATATTTCACTTAGTAAAGTATAAAACAAATTCATGGATAAAGAACAGGTCTTTACTTTTGTTCTTTATCAAAATCCAATTTGTCCAATCTTTTGCAAATAAATTCTTTGCATGTAGTTAACCCTTTGTGCTCAGCTCACATCATCAAATTGTACACATTCCCTCTCATGGGTCTTTATGGACTAAATGCACCTAGCAGACTGAATTTTTACACACACCATCTCCCTTAGGAAACAGGCTATGAGCAGCTTTAATATGAACACCACTGATCAAACCAGAGAATAGTTTTAGAATAATTATACACAAAAGCGTTTGCATGGCATTGTACACAAACACAGAGTTGTTTGCACAATTACATACTGAATACACTAGATTTATCTAAATATAACTAGGACAAGAACACGCATAATGAAAAAGGTTACAGAAATACTTAGCTCTCCTAAATCATGCTAGAGCCCCCTCTCTCGAAGAATCTGAGTTGCTCCCTTATGCACATCCCAATGGATCTGTGCCTCCCTCTTGCTCAAGCAGCTATTTAAATCCCTGACATCCCCCCAACCAGGAAAGGAAAGCCAGTGGGAAGTGGTTGGCCTGATTATGCCAATTCTCACTGCCATTTACGGAAATACGTTGGCCTAATTTTTAAAGGGACTAGTGGTTTTGGATGCTTCAATTTTGGGGTACCCAACTTGAGACACCATCAAGGAGCCAGAGTTTTTAGAGAGCGGACGCTTACCAATTTCTGCAAATCAATTCCTTTACGTTATCTCATATTGGTTACCCAAAAACTGCGGTATCCAAAACCACTAGTCCCTTTTGAAAGCATAGGCCCTACGTCTATGTTAGTTTAAGATGCACTAAGGCCTTTCAATTACCATTTATATAGTACATCTCATGAAACTTGCTCTAATTATATATCTGAACTCTAAAAATTTAATTTAAACTAATTTCTTTGGATCTATATTTGCATCTCCCTCTGTCCGTACAAAGCAAAGCACACTGGTGATGAACAAATAGCAATAATAAAGTATTTTTTCCTCAAATATACTATTGTCTGCCTTCCTTAATTGCTCTTTCGACCCTATGCCGTTCTGATATTTAAAAAGGCCAGAATGACATCAGTTAGGTCTATCCATACATTAAATGGATAGCAGACCTCTACTTCCTATGCACAAAATATCTCACTTGTTTTATGAGAAAGACAATGGTAATATCTTTTATTGGACCAACTTCTGTTGGTGAAAGAGACAAGCTTCCAAGCTTACACAAAGGTTGTCTCTTTCACAAATAGAAGGTGATTCAATAAAAGATATTACCTCACCTATCTTGTCTCTCTCATGTCCTGAACCAACACAGCTACAACAACACTGCAAGCAATCATTTGTTTTATGACAAACAGGATGCTTACTTTACACAGACACATAAAACTAACAGATTTCTCATGACAAATATCCCTCCTCCAAATTATAGGCATCTGCTTCCTGCAGACAGAGCCAGGCAGGTCCCCGCATCACAACATGCACATTGTTAGAGTCCAACATTTACTCCAAGCCAGTTAACTAATTTATATTTTCAAGACCAAGAAAACTTTAGAGCTAAATTCTGTTCATTGATGCACACACTCAGCTCATGCTTAAGTAATTGGGCAAAACTTAGCACTAAGAGAGAGATGCATTTATCTGTTTAAGAGAAATGGTAAGCCGTGACTTTCCCCAGTCAGAAATCTCATAATCCTTACATTCTTGCTGCCTCAACTCTCATTCTTCTGTATCTTCGGAAGTTGCCTTAAGACTGACATTCATTCCACTCTTCCCACTTAACTGTTGTTCGGCAGAGCTCGAACACTTGTCTCTTTCACAAACAGAAGTTCGTCCAATAAACGATATTACCTCACCCACCTTAACAGTTCTGTAGTTTAAAATTAAGAACCAATTACTGCCATTTTTTCACCCAGAATGTCAGACTTAGAGATTTTTTTTTTAATCTATTCATACTTCTGTTTTTAACACACCACCACTGTGGTCGAACAACTCATGGTAACCACAGTAACACGTCACCATAAAGATAAATTAACCTACTAGGCATGTAAAAGAAAAGCAATATAATTTGTCTGAATACTTTGTTTACACAGAAATACAAGGACAGTTCCAGCTCAGAAATGCAGTATTTGTGCAGCTACAGTACCATCATACAACAACTAGTGTTTGTAATCTGTGGAGCTCAAAATAATACAGGTTGTTGATTCAAAAGTTGAAAGAATGCACTTTTCTTTATAAAATATTAGCTATGTGCTTGTAAACTATTTTAAGTGAGCTGTAGCTCACGAAAGCTTATGCTCAAATAAATTGGTTAGTCTCTAAGGTGCCACTAGTACTCCTTTTCTTTTTATTTTAAGTCTGTAACCCTAAAATCACTCATACATTTACAAAGGTTTAGTTTACAAATAAGGTTTCCTGTACATCATAACGATTTAGTAGAAATAAAATATAAAGTGAAAATTACAGTACGGTGTAAGACTAATGCATATCATGTAGCTAGTATGTCTGTATTGTGAATCTTATTAGCTATTCTGAGTAGCTATAGCCATGTCAGTCCCATCTCTCTAGCTATTCTGAGTCACACATTACAGAAATTACAAATCTTACAAACATTTGATTCCCATCTTCCTGTCCCCCAGATTCTCTGCTCAATGTCTTCAATAAAACAGATTAATACTGATTATTAAAGCTAGCCAAAACACACCTTCTCATTGTGAAACACAGAGTAATACTTCGTAAAATACACCATCCAAATACAAATTCTGTTAGTACTTTATTTGTCCAACTAAATGAATTTCTCATTGTGCAGTGGTACAGCAGATGCTGTACTCACTGCTTGCTTGCAATGCTTCTAAAAATCAGGTCACACTTGACTGTCTAGAAAGAAAGAAATGCTGGAGAACAGTCATAACAGCCACCTGTTACACAGCAATTAATATGTGTAGTATCAATATTTCAATACACTCAGGGAGCACAAACCTGATGAAATATCACTGACACTTTGGCAGATCCACTGCTTATGTCTACACCTTCAGAAAACTACACCATTCAACTTTTCTGGAAAGTTTAACTGTCCTTCCAAATCAGAATAGCAGTCTATCTAATCTAGTCTCCTGTTTCCAATGGTGCCCAGAACCAGCTACGTCAGAGGAAGGTGCAAGAAACTCCATAGTGGACAACGATGAAATATTCCACACATAAAGTAACTATCTTCCAAACAATTATCAATTAGTGGCTGGCTTTTGCCCTCAAACTGCAGAAATGGTCTGAAGTAAATAAGATGAAATTCAATAAGGAAAAATGCAAAGTACTCCACTTACGAAGTAACAATCAGTTGCACACATACAAAATGGGAAATGACTACCGATGAAGGAATACTGAGGAAAGGGATGTGGGGGTCATAGTGCAACACATGCTAAATATGAGTCAACAGTGTAATACTGTTGCAAAAAAAAAAAAAAAAAAACATCATTCTGGGATACAGTAGCAGCATAAGTTTGTGTGCAAGACACAAGAGGCAATTCTTCCACTCTAATCCATGCTGATTAGGCCTCAACTGGAGTATTGTGTCCAGCTCTGGGAGCCACATTTCAGGAAAGATGTGGACAAATTGGAGAAAGTCCAAAGAAGAGCAACAAAAATGATTAGAAATCTAGAAAACATGACTTATGAATGAAGATTGATAAAATTGGGTTTGTTTAGTCTGGAGAAGAGAAAACTGAGGGGAACACGATAACAGTTTTCAAGTACATAAAAGGTTGTTACAAGGAGGAAGGAGAAAAATTGTTCTTCTTAACCTCTGAGGATAGGACAAGAAGCAATGGGCTTAAATTGCAGCAAGATCGGTTTAAGTTGGACATTAGGAAAAACTTCCTGTCAGGATGGTTAACCACTGAAATAAATTGCCTAGTAGAATCTCCATCTTTTTAAGAGCAGGTTAGACAAACACCTGTCAGGGATGTCTAGATAATACTTAGTTCTGCCTTGAGTGCAGGGGACTGGACTAGAAGACCTCTCAAGGTCCCTTCCAGTCCTGCACTTCTATGAAGCATGAGGATTTTTCTCTCAATCCCTCCTCCTCCCTTTCAAAACAAATTTTTCCTGATCATAGATATTCTCAATATCCATATAAATGGCAAGCCTTCTTTAATTATACTAAGCACTTGGCCTGATTGATATCTTGTAGCAATGAGTTCCACAATTAATAATTACCTGTTGCATAACAATTTACTTTTATCAGGTTTAAATTTACTGCCTTTCAGTTTTATTTATATCCCTTTGGTTTTGTATTATGAGAAATGACAAGTAGGAGAGCCTAGATAAGTTACCATTCATTATTTTGTATAACCCTCTCTCTTCTCTATGTTAAGCTGTTCCAGTTTTTTCAATTTCTCCTCATACAGGAGTGTGTCTCTGCCTCGCTAGAGACCTTCTATTTCTTTTTTTGAGACAGGATGATCAGCAATGAACACAGCATTCAATCCTAACAGTTTTCAGAGTAACAGCTGTGTTACTAACAGTCTATTTGCTTTTTTGGACCTACACATTGAGCAAATGTTTTCAGGGAGTTGCACACAATATTTCCCCAAGTGGTTACAATTAAATTAGAGGTCAGTAATGTGCATGTGTAGCACTAACTATTCCTTCCAGTGTACATTACTTTGTATTTGTAAACACTGAATTTCTTCCATGTGGCCACTGTGTTGCCAAATCACTTCGCTTTGTTAGATCTGTCTGATGATGTTCAGTTTCCTCTACTCCTGATTAACCTAAATAAATTCTGTCACTTCACTGTCCTCTTCCTTTTCCAGATAACTAACAAACAGACAAGACACTGGTCCTAGTACAAACCTTAGGAGCACCAGACATTTTACAACGTTACCTTAAGAGCCTCCTGTGAGGGAATTTATCGAAGGTTTTTTGAAACTCTAAATAAATAACATCAATAATCTCCTTTATGCAAATGTTGCAGTCACATTCAAGGATTTCTAGTAAACGAGAGAGGCGTGAGCAGATAGAAACCAGCATGGTAAACTCCCTTTTATATCCTGTTCATCTAGGTGATTTATCATTCTATTTTAATCCTCATTTCAACCACTTTTCTACTACTGAAGTGAGGCTTACTATTATAATTCACAAAACTGCCTCTAACACCATTTAAAAAAAAAATGCAACAATTTCCCCAGACTGTAGCTGATTTTAATGAGACTGCATATTTGTTAGCAATTCACTTTTCCCCCACCATTTCCTCTTTTAGCATTTCACTCTCCGGCAATATCAATTTACCTCACCAACATTACCTGATGGACTCCTGTGGCCAACATCCCTATCTCTTTTTTTCTCCTGTTATACAAGCCATAGCACTACAGGCAAGAAAGGAGGGAAGAGACTTCCCTTCCAGCTCATAATGTTATGCTGTGATCCACCAGAAAAGTAATGGCTGTATAAAGGCATCCTTCCCCTTCAAAGGATTATCACACCTTTTCCACAACTACAAACCCTGGAAAGCCAGCAATTTAGAGACAAGAGATTAGGGCACAGGTTCTAACCTCTGCTGTGGCCCCTGTATGCCAGCTCTACAGGCAAAAGAAACCACAACACCATTTTAAAACAAACCCCATGGAATATACCTCCAGCATAAGGAAGATTTCTAAGTGGCATAGAATTATCAAAATGGCCCTAATGCTGAGTCTCTCCACAGTCCACACAGCACAATGGCCTTCTGAGAGGAGGGAGAAGGAAGCAGACCAGGATATATTGCCTTCTAGCTGTTAAGAACTACCTGATGCTTCATGAGGTTGCCATAACAGTACAATATAAATTAGAGCAATCCCTATGGCTACTCTAGCTCAAGCTGGGGACTTCTCCATTCCCTATCTGTAGAGCCCTGAGAAATTCTTTTATTTATTATAATGTATTATTAAATTTTGTTTTATCGTAGGAGGCCCAGGAGATCGGGGGGAGGAGGAGGTCAGGTCCTGCCCCTGGGGAAGGGGAGGAGACCTGGAGAGGGGGAGCAGTTGCACAGTGAGCCCATCCCGTACTCACTCTGCAACAGCAGCTCCTGTCCCACAGGGCTGGGCCCCTAGCTCCATGCTTCAAGTGATGCAACAGGATGCGGGGTGAAGGGGCGTCAAATTTGAGAGAGTGATGCTGCAAACCCATGCTCAGGGTTTGCCACTCACTCAAATTTGGCCTGGCTGCCCCCCCCCAGTCATGACAAAGGGTTGGATGGGCCAAACCAGAGCACGGAGCCAGGCCCAGGCCCACAGGACAGGAGCTGCTGCTGCAGAGTACATTCCCCCCACACACACACACACATTTTATCTTATCAATTGTTTTTCATTTTAATTTTGTGTTACTTCACATTTGTGAAAAACATGGGGCTCTACCTATCTTTCTACAGAGTCTGAGGAGCGCAAACATTACATAAAGTACCTTCCCCTTCTGGCCTGTGCAGAGCTCAGTTCAACTGCAATCCAGACTGGTGCATTGGATTCCAATCTATGTCTCCTACATGGCAACGACCACCAGTACCACTAACTCCATGAGGCAGCATAAAAGCTTGCATACTAAGCACGAAAACTTCCTTTAAATAAAAAAAAGTAAAAGTCCTGTTGTCAAACAACTATTTCTAAACGAGTTATCTAAACGAGTTATTAACACAAGCTAGCCACTTCTTCCTAAAATGGCTGCAACCTTTATCAGTGGCAACCACATATTATACACCACTGCTTTATTTTTATGTTTCCAGCATTGTACTCTCTGTGGATAAAAACTGATCAGATTGTTTTTTATCATTCTTAAAGCATGCAAAGTGAAACATAATTCAGAAAACCAACTATAAATTTTTTCTTGCGACAATTTTCCAAAGTTTTTCTTTGTTAGATTATTTTTTCTGCAGTTTCAACATGTTAGCTAATACTTTTGATGGGGGTGGTTGCTAGCATGACCAACAGAGAGAATTCAGAGTAAAATTAGAGGACTGAAGTAGTGTTCTGTGTACAGAAGTTTAAGAATCTGAACTTGAGAATTTCTTTATTTTCATTAACTGTAAATAAAACCTGAGGACAAAATCTCTGAGAAACTAGATTTTAAAACATGATAAACTATAGTTAAGCTTTGAACTATAGCCAATTAAGAAATTTAGTGCTGTGAAAAGACTTACAAAACTGTAGTTTGGGGATGATCATATTTTGAATTTGTGAATTAATGAAGATGGTCTTGTTACTACTTATGATCTAGAAAGACAGCATATTTGACTTAACTAATTATTTTTATCTGAATGTGACACAGAAAGCAATTTTACTTTTTCAGTTCTCTTTTTTATGAAGTTCTTGGTTATTAGTTTTTTTTTTAAATCCATCTTCATAAACTCCCCAGAAAGTCCATTTCTATGGAAAACTTTGGAACACTTTTACAAAGCCTGTAGTTATAACAGTCTGCTAATTTAGGGTTTCATCCTGCAAGCACAAAGGGCAGATCCTGCTACTGGACCCATTCAGGCACAAGGATTCACTTGCATGGATGCCTCACTGAAGTCACTGGAGCAGGGCACGTGTGCAGGGGTTCACTTGTGTGGAACCAGTTGCAGGATGCAAGTTTATTCACACAAGTAGTACTATTGAAGTCAATTATAAACCAGTTTATGAATAAGCCTCTCTGTACATCATAAGAACCTGGAAGGAATTCTAAAATAAACAAGTAAAAATCACAAACCGTTGCCAGCTGAAGTCACATCCCAGAGCAAGAAAATGCACACAATACTATAATAAATCACACTCAAATGATACAGTACTAATATACTATGCTAAAATAAGAGCCATGGAATAAAACAATATTAAGAAAAATCACTAATAGATTTGATTTATATAAGTAACTTCAAGATTATCAATCCAGTTTTTCTTTTAAAAATAAGTTCCTTAAGCATTCTTTCTTGTTTGAAATTATTTTTCCTCTTTCCCAAATGTTAGTAAATTTAAGGTCCGAACTCTGCAATTAGATGCAGGTGGGTGAATTCCTGCAAGGATTCATAAGGAGCCCCACCAAATCATGGCAGATCCAAACACACTTTGCCCTTGTCTACACTGGTAGCAGTGTGTAGGATACTTGTAGCTAAACACAGCAGCAAAACACAGGCTGTGTGCATGCTGCGGTGCGTAGCTACACATAGCAGTAAAAGGCTCTGGCAGTGGAGAAAGTTCCAGCAGTGGGAAGGCAGCAGGAAGCAATGCTGCTAAAAAATATCAGTGCAGATTGGGGGGCACTGCTTGGATGCACAGAGAGCATGTATGCACCTACAGTTCTGGTGTGTCTGTCCTCTCCTTATCTAAGCAGAGCCTCACCCTCTACACTGCTGTTTATACCCATGCCAGAGGGGCATGCAATGTATGTACTCTACACACCACTGTGAGTGTGCAGTGTAGACGTACCCTTTGACTCCCAACAGGGGGTGAGAAAACCTGGATTTGTGCTGGAAATGGCCCACCTTGATTATCATACACATTGTGAAGAGAGTGGTCACTTTGGATGGGCTATTACCAGCAGGAGAGTGAGTTTGGGTGGGGGGGGCGCAGAGGGTGAGAAAACCTGGATTTGTGCTGGAAATGGCCCAACTTGATGACCACTTTAGCTAAGCTATTACCAGCAGGAGAGTGGGGTGGGAGGAGGTATTGTTTCATGGTCTCTGCAGTTTCCACAGTATGCATCTGATGAAGTGAGCTGTAGCTCACGAAAGCTCATGCTCAAATAAATTGGTTAGTCTCTAAGGTGCCACAAGTCCTCCTTTTCTTTTTGCGAATACAGACTAACATGGCTGTTACTCTGAAACCTGTCATTTTTTCTCTGGATATTATTAAGTAAGCAGCACCTGGAACAGCGGGGGGCATCTGGTCATGGAAGTAACTTCCCCTATTGTACTTCAGCATATCCTGGACATTATGTAAATCCAAATCAAATGCTCATTAAGAGAAGGCCTGACTGTTTCCAGGGAAACGACACAGTTTAGTCCCTGCAGGCCATGGCCAGTTATACCTGTTAGTCAACTTAGTCTAGACATTATTTGTTTCTGTTTGATATTTAACAAGGATTTCTGAACAGCAGCATTTCTTAAACTCCTGACAACAAAATACAAGTTTGGTGTTTTTCTTCCTATGTTTAGTTTATTACTAACCAGAATGTGCTACTAGACTGAGTTAATCAAATTACTATTCCACAGGTGGAAAAGAAGAATTAAGACCTGCTTAGTATACATAAGGTAATTTCATCATTTGTAAGCATACGTAATATAATTGTCTACTCTTTGTATTTACATACATTTTAAATGTTGTATTGTCAAGATTTTTTTGTGACAATCCCAGAATAAAATATGATTCATAAACATGGGAATACACAACATTATTATATATTTATTTTGGTAATCAAAGCTGATCTAGGAATGTGTCTAATGAAATTTATGATAAGTCACAGTCTATGTAAAAAAAAAAAAAAATGCATATATACCCCGAAAGGAAAACAAATAATCTTGCATTCATCCCAAGGGATCCCGAATGACTGTTCATGTACACTGATGCGCAAAACAATACAAAGCGCTCATATCACCCACTACTAATATGTAAACACCTAGAGCATGAAACAACAGATACTGAACAATTATTGCAATATTACAAGATAGTTTAGGGCAGATTTAAAAAAAAGTTAGGATTACATATTTGTGTTGCCAAAAAACATTTCAAATACAAAGCTGTCTCAAAAAACGCTATGTACAATTGTGATAGTACGAAGTTTACTGCTACAATATTTTTAGAGTTGGTAGCAGAGAATTATATAGTAAACAATAAACAGTCTTCAGCTGAATATATACCTTCAACAGTTAGAGGGATACTCACTTGTTTCAGACTCTCTAGACTATTGAAAGAGTAAAGAAAGAGGGGCTAAACTAGCTAAAGTTGCCAAATACTCCATTCCAGTTCAAAATCTCTGAACCCTAATACTAATAATAAATATTCAGAATACTTAGCACTTACAATGCATTAAACATTAGCTGGTTAAAGAGCACATATGGATTCAATGGAATACAATACTCTGAGTAGTGTTTAACTTTTCTAGATAGCTAAATTCAGAACTTAAACATTTTTAAAAGCAATAACACACCGCATACAGTCTTACCAACAATACTCATCAAAAACTTAAACCCTCTTTTCTTTCTTTCTTTTTTTAAAAGACATTGGATCACGACCAGAAAAAAAAAAAAGTTTGTTTTTTCGTCACACAACTATAATCCCAAATCCAGCACTCCGGGCAGTTTCACCGTGTGATAGGATTTTAATACATAGCACAGGGAAGTTCTACACATATTTTTCCAACTTTCTTGAGAGGTGTCACTTGTCTGCTTAAACCCACGGGCTTATCTGTTTCGTATTAAAACACGATATCACTAGGGGGCCGCGTGGGGTGGAGGGAGAGAAGACAGAGGAGCGTGTGAGTGACAACAGACAAACAAGAACAAAAGGCAGAGGAAACTTTCTCCTCAAGGTGCAGCTCATCCCCCCCCGCATTCCCCCTACCCCGAGCAGGCTGAGCCAGGGCAGGAGAATCAGCTGAGAGGGAAATACGTCCTCCCCCTCCCGCCAACCCTTCCCCTTTAGTGGGGCACAAGTGCCCCCCACCCCCCGTGGGGCAGAAGGGTGCAAGCCAGCCGAGCGCCCCCGCCCTCCGGCTCACCCACCTGGTGCAGCGTGTCCGCAGGGAGCTGCGACGCCCTGAACAAGTCGCCCACTTTGCTCCCCCCGGCGGCTGGGGCTGGCGCCGAGCCCCCCTCGGGCGCGGGCGAGCAGCAGAGCGAGAAGAGCTCGGCGTAGCGCTGCTGCTCCGTGTCGCTGAGGGGCAGAAGCAGCGCCGCTCCCCCCGCGGCTGCCCCGCCGGGTCCCTGCTCCATGGGCGCCGCGGCGGAGACGAGGGGCAGCGGGAGCGCAGGAGCTGCAGGGAGGAGGCGGTGGCGGCGCTGCCAAGGGAGAAGGCGCCGTCCCCGTCCCCCCGCCTCCGCGGTGCAGCTCTGCAGTGCTCCGGCTGCCGGCCGGCCGGCGAGCCGCTCGCTCAGCACCTTTCCCCCCGCCCCGCCCCGCGCGTCGCAGGCGGCAGCCAGACAGCGGCCCCCGCAGGAGCAGAGCGGGACGTGCCCAGCCGGCCCGCCGCGGAGCCCGCAGTGCCACGGCCGGGGCTGGCCAGCGGGACCGCGGCGCGGGGGCGCCCGATGCAGCACCCCCGAGCGGGGCAGCGCGGCCGCGGCGGTGTTGGGAAGCGCGCAGCGGCCCCAGGGGCGGCGGCGGAGGGGGAGGAACCGCGCTGGGACAGGAAGGGAAGGGAAGGGGGGAGAGAGAGAGAGAGGCGACCTCCAGAGGGAAAAGGCTCTGCCGGCCTGGAGAGGTTTGGGGAGCTTTGCACAAGCCCTTCCGGTCACTCGGGAAAGACTGGGGTCAGTGAAGGGTTCCCGGGTCAGAGCTAAAGGGGCAGCCTTTTATGTATGATACAGGCTGTAACCACCTGATCCTAGGCCAGTCCCCAAACCTCCCTCTCTCGTCCCTGTAGTCTTAGCTACTCCAATTGCATTGTCAGAAATGTTCAGGATAGCTTTCGTGACTGAGGGCCTGACTGTCTAGCTGTGGGCTGCTGACATGGCCCCCTTTGATGGAGTGGCTGAAGGCCTGCCAGGCTTCAGTGTGTTTATCCTCACAACACTCCTGTTAGATAGGGAAGTGCCATTATCCCCACTGTACAGCTGGGGAACTCAGGCACAGAGAGGCCAGGTTACAGAGGAAGTTTGTGGCAAAGCAGGGAACTGAAAACAGACCTCCCAAGGTAACACCGTAACCACAATGCATCCGATGAAGTGAGCTGTAGCTCACGAAAGCTTATGCTCAAATAAATTGGTTAGTCTCTAAGGTGCCACAAGTCCTGCTTTTCTTTTTGCGAATACAGACTAACACAGCTGCTACTCTGAAACCATAATCACAAGACTATCTTGCTCATTTTCTGAGGTACTAGACACCCACACAACCTGTCGGCTTCACTGGAAGATGGGGGGGATGTTCAGCATTGCTGAAAATCAAACTAGGCTAGCTTAACTTAGTTAACAGTTTGACTTGTCACACTCCCACTGCTGCCACTCTAATGCTGGCAGTGGTTTTGTGTGTGCATTTGGCTGCAGTGCTTCAGCCAGCCACCCTTACCAGAGCTGCCCACCTTCCCTATGAAGTCAAACCAAGGGGAGTTCCTGACAAAAAAAGCTAATATGCATTCTCTGTATACTATTTCTGGTTTGGAGACAGCATTCATATGTTTCTATTTTAGTTGCTTTTTTTTAAGACACTTTATTGGATATGTGTTACAGTCAAAATCCTTTTTAAATAGTACCACCCATTGTCAAAAATGCCACGAGTGCTGTGTATAAGATCATTCAATAAACTAAAATAAGGCTTAATGAACCAACAGTGAATGGTTAGTAGAAAAACAGTCCACAGTGTGGTGTTTTGTGTAGATAACACAGGTAAAAGGCCCCATTCATTCTGCACTCTTCATTCAGACAAAATTCCGACTATTTCAACAGGGATCTAGAGCAGGCAATATGGGGTCTTCCTTAAGGGGCCTGGTTGTGCAAATATTTATGCATGTGCTTAACTTTGTTTCCTACCATGAGTAGTCCCAGTAACACTTGCAGTAATAAAGTTAAGCATGTGCATGTTTGCAGAATCAGGGCCTTAATTAGGAGTATGGGACTGAACCCAGCAGAGAGGATATTTTTAGACCTTAGTCTTTTTTATGTCAGCAACCATGAATTGTATTTTCTTTTCAGACAGCAATACATTCTTTTTAGGTGCAATTTAAGGGATGAGGCAATTAACTATGAAACTAATTTAGCTATCAGTTTAGGTGACCTCTGTAAATCCTGATGACCTGTGACCTCAGCAGCTTCTGGTGAGGGTACAATGTCTGGCCCAAGACAATTCTGGACACCTGGTATCCACCTGCACTTACTTACAGTACAAATACTAGGCAGGATGATGTTGCTAGTCATTCCGCCCACCCACCCCCAATGTATAAGTAGTTTAGGTAGAAAATCATGTGAGAGATGGATGGGGGTTTTCTTGGTATTCTGGCAAAAGCATAACATGCAAATTTAATTCATTTCCATCAAACAAAATATATTGTTGAAAAAATATTAAGGTTGCTCAAGTACATCTGCCACCAAAAAACTCATAAAAAGCTAGAAAATCATTAGTTAATCACTCACCCAACTCTTGCAACCAACAACCATCATTTTATTTCCAAACTACCCTACTTACCCCACATCATATATAACTACTCCCTCCACCTTTGCACAAAACATACAACCTTTAACTCCTATAATATACAGTGAATAAAAGTGGATGTTTTCTAAATGTTTGGAATGTTGAATTAGAATTGAAATAGTTGGTTGGTGGGTATGGGGTAGGTTTTTAGTTAATGGTTATATTTAAGTGGATAGCATTGGATGACTATTAATGGAGGGAAATCTTTGTTCAATAAGGAAAGAGGTTTGCAGTGGCATTTATCAGTTTTAGAATTTATTGTTTAAAGCAGTGTTATTTATGTTTTACAATGAGGAGGCACAGCATTGTTTTTTCAGTGATTGATTTTTAGGTGGCAGAGGCCAGAGTAATGCACTACCATGGTTTGAATCCTTCCTGGAGGGACACACCCAATGAGTAGTGATGGAAAACTCTACCTCCACCACTAGACCCCTCATATGTAGAGTCCCACAAGGATCAGTTTTCTCCAGTCCTATTCAACAGCTACATGAACTAGTCAGAGGACATGGACTTGAGTGCCAGCAATATACAGATGATACACAGCTATCCTTTATCACATACAGCCACACCACGACCATCAGGATGGCCCAGGATGGTTTGGAAGAAATCAACTCATGGATGAAGAACAGCTGTTTGAAACTGAAATCGAGAAAGACAGAGGTAATGATGTTGAACAGAGGAAAGTATTTTGAAGTGCAGTCTCCTTTGGTTGAAAGTCCCCACAACTGGTCAATTGAGTGTGTAGTTTAGGAGTGCTCCTGAATTCCATGCTGATGCTAAACTCTCACATAGCCGTACCCACGAGTAACACTTTCTACCATCTCAAGTTGGCTAGGATGGGGTTCTCAACCTTTTTATAATTCAAAGAGGGAGCTCAGCTCAAAAAGTCTGAAAACTGCTCAGGGTGCAGGGAGGGGGCAGCTAGGAGCTGTGCGCTGAGAGAGTGTAGCTCAGGGTGCAGGAGGGAGGTAGGTAGGGTCTGTGTGTGGATGGGGGGCAGCTCAGGGTGCAGGCACGTAGTAGCTAGGGGCTGTGTGCAGGCAGGGGGTAGCTCAGGGTGCAAGGAGGGGGTAGCTAGGGGCTGTGTGCAGGCAGGCGGTAGCTCAGAGTGCAAGCAGGGATGCAGGTCAGGGTGCAGTGTGCTGGGAGGGTTGCTGCTCCCTGAGTGCTGTGCCAGCCCCAGAGCCAGGTCCCCCTGCCCAGGCAGTTCTTACCAGCTGCATGAGCAGTCAAAGGGGGCTGGGAGCTGAGGAGCAGCCGCAGCCCCAAGCACCAGCAGCAGAAGGAGGAGACGGGATGGGAGTGGGGGAATGCCACAGCAGCTGCTCACTCCCTGGCACCAGCCAGAGCAGCAGCTGCTCTGCACTGCCCTGCTCTGGCTTTCTGACTCCGACCTGGCCAGGGAGGGGAACCTCAGGGGTAAGGGAGAGGGGGAGGTGGGGAATGTGAGTGGAGCTAACCAGAATGGGGCAATCCCAAGGGCAAGGCACTGCAGTTGGGGAAGGGGAGTTTGGCAACACCTCCCCAGTGTCTCCCCCCCAACTCCACCCATATGGGACACTGGGTTTGTGAACCCCCCTGAAACTGGCTCATGGCCCCCTGGTTGAGAACCGCTGAGCTAGGAAACACCATCCCATCTGATGAATGATTACTTGGCCTCTGTTATTCATGCCTCACCATCTCTTAGCTGCATTACTACAGTTATGCAATATTCCTGGGAAAGAAGCCTTCAGTGTTTAGGAAACCGTAACTAATTTACTTGGTCCTGCCTCAGCATAGGAGGCTGGACTTGATGACTTCTCAAAGTCCCTCTCAGCTCTACATTTCTACGATTCTAGTACAGAACTCTCAAGTGCATCTACTCAGCCATACTGGCTACCACCATGAGCACACCAGACTTGTCCTCCACACTCTATACTGGCTTTCCATACCCATAGAATATCAAATCCAAGTTCAAGGTCTCGGCCCTTATCTTCAAGGCACTCAATGGCCTTGGGCTGCAGGTATCTAAAAGCTCAACTAAAGCTATGGAATGGAGTCCATGGCCAACATTTTTGCTTCTCTGCCACATGGAACTTTCTACAGTAAGTAAAACTCACCTGGGCAGGAGACACTGCTTTCTCAGAGGCTGGTCCAAGACTGTGGAATGAATTCCCAGAGGAACCATGGATTATCACAAACTTCGCCACCTTCTGCTCCAAGTGCAAGGCACGTTTCTTTGACCTTGCCTTCTCTCACACAAATATCTAGAAATGTGTGCGCACATGCGCATGTGCATAACATTTAAAAACTTTCAAAACAAAACACTTCACTACCCACACCTCTGCCCTGCGGAGATGATAAGAGAAGAAACACATGACATATATTAGTCATATCACTTAATGCACTACTGGAAGCTGATCAGATACAGTGCTGATTAGCATAGTATAAGAACCTATATAGAAAAGAAGGTTGCATGTTTTACGCAGAGGTAGAGGGAGCAGACCTGTGTAGTATGGATGGGGAATGTGGGTGTGGAGGGAATATGTTGTAGAAGATGAAATCATAGTTATAGGTTGCAAGGGTTGTGTGAGGAGTTAACTAGTGATTTCCTGGCTCTGTTGATGGAATATGCACTTGAGCAAACTTAACAGGTTTTTATTAAAGATTTGTTTTGTTTAGTGGAATTTCCCATTTTTTTAAGATGTCTATATGAACATTGAAAGCGATTATGACTTGGATAGCTATCAAAGCTGATATATAATACCATCTCAAAGACCTGTTGTAGACTTATACTTCGACATTCCTCTTACATTGCTCCCATGTTCCTTCTGCCCTCACCCCCAGTCCTGATTCCCTTTATGTTCCCTCCACTCACATGTTTGATACCCACCATGTCCCAATATGCCCCTACCAAATTCACCTTTTAAACACTGGTTAACATTTAAAAGCTGAATGTGGGGTGAACTAGGAGTGTGGAGGGAAAGGGGGGAGAAGCATGATATGAAATAGGGCTGTTGGGTGGGGCTGAGTCAATACATATGTGGGTATAGAGAGGGAGGCGATACTTTGTGGAATGGTAAATAATGATGGAGACAGGTCAGTTATACATAAGCCCTTTCATTTTCAGTTTTAATCGATTTTTACAGAATAAAATCTCAGGTTTTCCAAATGTATGATTTTTTTCCCCAATTTTTATCCTACTTTTGTATCATTCAAATATATAAAAAATGTGTTTTATTAGGAAAATATAATAGATTGCATGAGATATATGTATTATGATAATACATTAGCCTATGTGTATATGCAAAGCTCCCTGATGAAGTAAGGCTATTTATTAATCTAGAACAGTGGGAGCCGCGATCAGCCGAACCTGCGGATGCGGCAGGTAAACAAAGTGGCCTGGCCCCGCACGGGCTTTCCCCACACAAGCGGCGGAACAAGTTTGGGAACTACTGGTCTAGAAGATACACACAATAAACAAACAGGCACTCATGCAAGCTCTGAAGTGTGTGTGCATCTAAACGTACTGATGAATCTCATGCATATACCTTTCAAGCTGTTAGCAGATAACAGTTTAAAGATCTGACACACTAAAATGAGAAGAAAACGAAAATCTGTATGAGAATACGTTTCAGAACACAAAGAAATATTCAAAAGTTTTTTAAAAAAACAAACAGGAGAAAAGAATGAGGTTGAGTCTGTGCACTCAGATGGTGTAGGACAATTATTGAAGGTAAATATTTATAAGCTAATAGTTCTAAGTCTGCAACAGTAAACTGTTTATTCAAATGAAAAGTTTTATTTGGGGATTAGAGATATATTGTTTTCTTAAACTTAGAGGTGGCATTGTGTTCTGTTTTAGTTCTGCAACAAACTACATTGAATTCTATTAATCAAAGTTTTAATCTACTGAATACTTTTCCCCCCGTCCTTCCGTCCACCAAAATAAACCCCGATATTTACCCAGAAAAATTAATAGTTTTTTCCACCAATTTTCATCTCTTTTTGTTCTTGTAGTAATAAACACCGATACAATCCTGGGGAAAATTAAATAAAGTAAAAACTGAAAACAAAGGGCCCTAGTTATACAGAACAACGGGGATTGTTTGGTAATGTGGAGTCATGTAAACAGCATGTGTTTTAACACCGCCAAATACCAGGTCATAAACCTAGGAACAAAGAACATAAGTCGTACTTCTAAGGAGAGGAACTGTGTCGTGGGGCAGGGGAAGGATTGGTGGCCATGCCTGGCAGTACCACCTAGTACCAATACTTTGGCTGTGTCACCAGTGGTGGGAGTCTGCAGCTGCGTCACCCGACGATAGGTTCCAACCCAGGGCCCAATAAAACAATAATTCAAAATATAGAGCCGGCGGGTGGGCGCCCCAAGCCTACTCCCTGGGCCACTTCTTAGTCTGGCTTCAGTTCCTCTGCTAATGCCTCTGGTTTCCTTGTGAGTTCCCCTGGAATCCTCTCGGAGAGTCTTCCTTTCTCAGTAGGGGTTCATTGTTGCTGTCCTCTGCAGTTGAAGGGCCTGCAGCAGCTTGGCGGTGTGGCCTGGTGGCAGAAGCCTGCACCACATAACTGCTCTCCTGCTCAGTCCATGTAAACTGAGCCAAGCTGCTCCCTTTTGAGTTCGGCCTCTATTGTGAGCATTCCCAAAACAGAAGTTGTGTATAGACAACTGTACACCCGTAAGTCAAAATGGTGTTTAGTATTCTATTGTGCCCTTTTTCTGATTAAAATAATATTAATTAGGTAAGTAGGCCTAAAATGTAACCTATCAAAGTTCATTTTATGTGTGTCTATCTCCCTTGTTCCCAAAAATAAAGAATTCAATGCCTTCTTCTAAAAACAAACAAAAAGTGCTAACAGCTGCCCTCCAAATCCATGTGTGATTAAGGGGGAAAGCTTCAGTAAAAAACAGATTCTCTTTCCAAGGGTTTGTTAACAGGAACAATAATAACATGATTGAATGTATCTATATATTTTTTGCATTTTAGTTTTAAAAATTGTCAGTATAGAAATAATTCACTTTGCAGCAGAACTTAATGGTTCCTAAAGAATATTCCTTTACTTTTGTACAGTACAGTCTAATCAATAAAACTTTTCCATTTTTTAAACAATCTACCTGTGTTTTTATATGGGCCTCATAGTATGGCTGTTCTAGCACTACAATCATATAAGACCAACATATAGATTTAAAGCAGTGCAGGCTAAGGCAGGAGTACTAAAAACTGTTTTTCCATGGCAGAAAATCCCAAGTGAAGGTGGTCATGAAAACACCACCTTTCCTACTCCTGGGTGTATCCTCTGAGGGGCAAGGGAAGTAACTGGGGAAATGTAATTTACATCTTGCACCAATTTGAGTGAATCTGGCCCATTGTTCATAATGATAGCTCTTCTATCTGCTTTCTTATGCTGAAGAAAAGAAGACAGTCATGAGAGAATTAAGCAGATGAACAGGCTTTATATCCATTATATCAGGCATGCTTGGAATGTAATTGACAAGCTTGTTGCTTTACATATTAATTCAGTGAGTCAACACTTCATACAGGGTGTAACAGATCCTTTATTATTCTTTTCATTGTTTTGTATTTTGAGATGTTTCAGTTTTAAACAAAACATGGAAAATGTTTAATGAGCTGTAGAATTAGGTTCCCAGCTTGCTTGTTAAATACAACTAAAACATGAAAAATGCCTAAAAACAAGCTATTTTCCAACACTGACTTTTTCCTTGTCTTGAAAAATTAGGTAACAAATTATGAAAAATCCCTCTTTTGAAGGGACCAAGGAAAATGTGGTTAATGTCAGTTTCCCTGTGAGTAAACATTTTCATTTGTCACTTTCCAGTATGTAGCAACATAAAATTAATACTGCATGTTCTCATATTTGACAAATTTTGATTTATGTGGTACATTTTTTCTAGCTCTATGCAAACTAAGGTCCTGATCCTGCAAAGACTTATTAATGTGCTTAATTTTACACATTGAGTGTATATCTACATGAAAGTTTGCTTGTGTATGTCCACACAAGCTACAATCACACCTGTGTGTAGACATACTGTGTGGGCAGTGAATAGGACTATTCACAGTGCAAACAGTTAAGCACATGCTTACTTCTTTGCAGCATCAGGCCTGAGATATTGTCATGATTTTGATAACCTTCTGTGGGTTAGACTTCCAGGAAAGTATGTCCTCATCTGTGTACTGTCATTATTTCCCCCAGGGCCTGTGAGTTTACTCTTTTACAGTAGTTTTATAGGAGATTCAAAGAACAACATGTTTAGTGTTTTGTTTTAAATTCTGAAATATTATTTATTTACTTATATTTACTTTTTCCATGTAGATAAAAAAGTCAATCGCTTAATACCCTAAGCAACTCAAACTCAAACAGATGCTTCTGTGGTGCCACTACTTATAGCACATGAAACTGCACAGTACCCTATTCCCTTCTCCCAACCCACCCAGCCTGCAGGCTGGGAGAAAAGATGGACCTTGCAACATGTGTGGAAAGTTAATAAATTGCATTCTGGTGGAGCAAGGGGGAAGTAATTCCAGACCAAAGGGGCCTTTATAGAGAACTCCCTGCCAGCAGCTCCTTCTCGTTTATGATTTGATTATAATGGAGTTAAATTTCTCAGTAAGATGAACAGACTAATGTTCTATAACTTGTTCCTTGTAATGGGCAATTAGTAACAACAAAACATTTAATTACAAAATAATCACACAAAAATGCGGATGCATTAATCATTACAATGAAGGCATTAAAGCAAAGTAGAACACACATTTTCCATTAAAAGCAACAACAGCTCAAACACAAATCACTGCATGTTCACTCTGCTATACGTTGTACAGCTGGCTTGCCCCTCAAATTTTTTCTTTCAGACTTTAAAATATTCTGTAGTATTATTCAGCACTGAGATGTATACAAATCAGAAGGGGGTCATCTAGAAAGACAATGAATTCTAGTAGCTTTACCTAATTTTGTCAATATTAAATTCACTGGTTCCATACATAAGTAATGACTTTTCGTAGGAGATTGGCAATCCTTAAAAATAACATGGATAGTTCTCACATTTCACACACAGTTTTGGAACAAGCGAGTTCCTCTAAGGCAGAGGTAGCCAACCTTAGCCTGAGAAGGAGCCAGAATTTACCAATGAACATTGCCAAAGAGCCACAGTAATATGCCAGCATCCCCCCATCCGCTACCCCCCTCCAGTCCCCAGCACCTCCTGCTCACCAGCAGCCCCGCCAATCAGCACCTCCTCACACCTCCCGCCCACCGCAATCAGCTGTTTTACAGTGCGTAGGAGGCTCTGGTGGGGAGGGGGGAGGAGCGAGGGCATGGCAGGCTCGGGGGAAAGGGTGGAGTGGTGGCAGGACCTGGGGCAGAGCAGGGGGTTGAGCAGGGAGCACCCCACAGCATATTGGAAAGTTATCGTCTGTAGCTCCAGCCTCAGAGTCAGCGGCTATGCAAGGAGCCGCATATTAACCTCTGAAGAGCCGCATGTGGCTCCGGAGCCTCAGGTTGGCCACCCCTGCTCTAAGGAAAATACCGTGCATCTATGCCATTTCTAGATTTGTATTCTTTAACCTGAGCAAAATCCTCAGTCTGTCCCACATTGATTTCTGGATTCATTTACAGCGCGTCTAATTTAGCAAATTGCACCATACTATAACTTCTACTGTTGCTACCACCAATGGTGAATCACAGGCCTGAATTTTATCAGCAATTGAATTAGTGCTGGCAACACTTGTGTGTAGCTGCACTTTTGTGTGTGAACATGAAGTGTATTTCGAGTATGGTAGACCCTTCTAATGGTGCTTGCAACAAGATCCACTAATATAGTCCGAGCTTAAGAGTGAATGCATTGTGATATTGGACTCTGCATATACAAAGTTAAAGAACTCAATGATGTATTAGAGAAAACTGTCAATTTGTAGTGTACTGATGCAAGAGCTGCTATGACTATCCTGTGCATACTGCATTTGAAACCACACTAGCAACAATTATGTTCAGACATGGTTATTGTTAGCAAGGTTCTAGCATGGTTTCCCTGAGCAGTGTAGGCAAAGGGCTTCCTTTTCCCTCTCTGTGTAATGGAGCTATACTACCAGGAATACCCCTGCCCTGAGCATGGCTGCACTTTACATCACAGGGAGGAGGTGCCACAGAAAAAAAATTACAGACTGAGATTGAAATTTAGTCTCTGTGAGGATGGAGAGGTTACACCTCATCTAATACCACCTCTAGCCCATCCATTCTCCCTCCCATCCATCGAGTCCTTTACCTCCTGACCCCTGTACTGACACTTGGGCCCAAAGGGAGGCCTCTCCAGAGTTCAGTGATGGGAAGGAGATGATGCCATAGAGGTTGCTGAGGACAGTATTCCACACAGAATTGGAGAGATCTAAACACAAAGGGTTCCTGCAAGTATCTACAGAGCATGATCAGGGCCAGAGTAGCGCCAGGGCACAAAATACTGGTGTCCATACAAGCTATTATTCCAGGGAGGCTACTCTTACATTTATGATCAAGATGACTTTCCAATGGCCCTGTTCAAGCCTTAAGAAGACACTGGTCTCTCCTGCTAATAGAATACAGGGAGGAATATAACTAGCACATTAAAAAGTAGTGTGGGCCTGATTCACCTCTAATATACCAGCTTTATACATCAGTGTAACAACATTAAGTTGCTGAAATTGCTCCTGATTTACACTAGTGAAGTTGGAAGAGAATCATAGGACTGGATGGGACCTCGAGAGTTCATCTAGTCCAGTCCCCTGCACTCATGGCAGGACTAAGTATTATCTAGACCATCCCTGACAGGTGTTTGTCTCACCTGCTCTTAAAAATCTCCAATGCTGGAGATTCCACAACCTTCCTAGACAATTTATTCCAGTGCTTAACCACCCATGACAGTTAGGAAGTTTTTCCTAATGTCCAACCTAAACTGCCCTTGCTGCAATTTAAGCCCATTGCTTCTTCTCCTATCATCAGAGGTTAAGAAGAACAATTTTTCTCCCTCCTCCTTGCAACAACCTTTTATGTACTTGAAAACTGTTATCATGTCCCCCCTCAGTCTTCTCTTCTCCAGACTAAACAAACCCAATTTTTTCAATCTTCCCTCATAGGTCATGTTTTCTAGACCTTTAATCATTTTTCTTGCTCTTCTCTGGACTTTATCCAGTTTGTCCACATCTTTCCTGAAATGTGGCACCCAGAACTGGATACGATACTCCAGCTGAGGTCTAATCAGCGCAGAGTACAGCGGAAGAATAACTTCTCGTGTCTTACTTACAACACTCCTGCTAATACATCCCAGAAGGATGTTTGCTTTTTTTGCAACAGTGTTCTACTGTTGATTCATATTTAGCTCGTAGTCCTCTGTGACCCCCAGATCCCTTTCCACAGTACTCCTTCCTAGGCAGTCATTTCCCATTTTGTATGTGTGCAACTGATTGTTACTTCATAAGCGGAGTACTTTGCATTTGTCCTTATTGAATTTCATCCTATTTACTTCAGACCATTTCTCCAGTTTGTCCAGATCATTTTGAATTTTAATCCTATCCTCCAAAGCACTTGCAACCCCTCCCAGCTTGGTATCGTCTACAAACTTTATAAGTGTACTCTCTATGCCATTATCTAAATCATTGATGAAGATATTGAACAGAACCAGACCCAGAACTGATCCCTGTAGGACCCCACTTGTTATGCCATTCCAGCATGACTGGGAACCATTGATAACTACTCTCTGGGAACAGTTTTCCAACCAATTATGCACCCACCTTATAGTAGCTCCATCTAGGTTGTATTTCCCTAGTTTGTTTATGAGACGGTCATGCAAGACAATATCAAAAACCTTACTAAAGTCAAGATATATCACATCTACAACTTCCCCCTATCCACAAGGCTTGTTACCCTGTCAAAGAAAGCTATCAGGTTGGTTTGACATGATTTGTGCTTCACAAATCCATCCTGACGGTTACTTATCACCTTATTATCTTCTAGATGTTTGTAAATTGATTGCTTAATTATTTGCTCCTTAATCTTTCTGGGTGCAGAAGTTAAGATGACTGGTCTGTAATTCCCCAAGTTGTTCTTATTTCCCTTTTTATAGATTGGCGTTGTATTTGCCCTTTCCAGTCTTATGGAATCTCTCCCATCTTCCATGACTTTTCAAGGATAATGATTAATGGCTCGGATATCTCCTCAGTCAGCTCCTTGAGTATTCTAAGATGTATTTCATCAGGCCCTGGGGATTTGAAGACCTTTAACTTGTCTAAGTAATTTTTAACTTTTTTTTCCCCCTATTTTAGCCTCTGAATCAGCGCCTATATTTCAGATAACTTTCCAATGCCTTTCTTTCCTCTATTTACATGTTGAACCTCCTTTATATTTTTATTTCCATTCAGGATACATAACATCAGCATTTAAAGCAGGAATATGATCTGTCCAAAATTTTGGATAAGTGCTTGTATTTGTATGTATAAATTTTAGGTTAAAGGATCAATATCAGATTGAAAATTTTATATTAAAAATTATTTACTTGTATTACTAATATCACTCATATTACTAATATCACCAAAGGTTTACAAACTCAATTTATTTGTCACTATTTATATTGCTAGTTTTTCTGTCTGAGGCGAGAATTTGTGGAAGCTGACAGAAAAGCAGCATTATTATATCCAGTAGAGTTTAGCTATTAAAGCTCATTGTGGTAGGGAAGGAAGGTTCTGACAGTACATATGAGAAAGATGATCTTGTGGCTAAGGCACTTGAGTAGGAAATGTAGGTTGAATTCCCAGATTTGCTATACTTCCTGTGTGACCTTACATAAATCACTTAATCTGTGCTTCAGTTCTTTTTCGGTAAAATGAAGATAATATTGCCCTGCCTCACAGGGGTCTTGTGAGACTTAGCAAATATTTGTCAGTGCTCAGATCCTATGGTGATGGGGTTCAAATAAATACATTCAGTGCAGGCTGTGGAGTTAGGAGATATAGATTTTATTCTTGACATTGATTTCCTGTGAACTTGAATACAGGATTAATAATGACTAAGAGAAAATTTGTTGGTGAAATCTTTTTCTATGGAATTATACCAATTTAATGTGATTTGGTTGCTCTTTGTTGCTCTTATAGGAGCAATGTGGAGCCACTCCACCCTGCAGAGGAGCTCTAAGAGGGACTACATTATACTTTTTAGAATGAGATATCACCTTCTTTTAGTGCACCTTTGCTCAGTTCAGCTATACTTTGCATTCGCCATCAGCAGATGACTAGATTCACAACACTGGAGGTTAGCTGGGGACCCGACTCAGTCTGCAGTTGTCTCTCTCGCTCATTACTACAGAACAAGGGCAGTAGATGCCACACTCTGTTTGCCTTCCAAGGTGTGCTGAGTCAACCATCCCACCCCAGATATTAGGAAAACAACAACAATTAGTCCACTCCATGTGCGACAGACTTCTTTACAAACATTTCCTACAACAGAGCCCCAGCTCTAGTTATCAGTAATTTTGTACCTCAAATCTTCCTGGTGCAAGCGCACTATAATAAAACTCACTATTATTCTGCACAGAGTCTGGCCATAGACAGGTTTACATAATATTGCCATCCCAAATTAAGAATCCTAGGAAGCTGTGGTGTTTTACTTCCATATATCAATTATTTTAGGAATCCTCAAATTCCATATCTCATAATCTTGTGGGAAAGAAAATAAAATATTGTGAAACTAAATCAAAAAAGTGAGGCTATCGTTATTGGCATTCCGTGGTTCATAGTTATAGTAGTATTTTTAGTTTGCTGATAAGTATTTTTGAACAATGAACATTGTTGTGTTTTCACTATAGTTTAAATAGTACAGACAGACTCTATATATTTGGCAAGTTTTCCTTTCCTGAAGGCTGTAGATGGATTACAAACAAGGATACTTAGTGTATCAATTATAGTTTAATGGACCTTTAATAAAAGTAAACTGATTTGAAAGAATATACTAGCTTGTTTTGGTTTGGCTGAGTTTTTGTTTTTTTAGGGTTGGTGTTTTTTTTTTTTTTTTTTTTTTTTTACTCTGGGGTATTCAAGGTATGCAAGAAAATCCTTTCCAAAGGCTGTTCAATAATGCTGCTGCAAAAGTGTTAATGTATTTCTCATATATACTATACTGCAGTTTAGGTCAATATGACATTTTACTGGTAAATAATAATAATGAGATAAAATAAGATGTAGAAGTTTGTTAACCATGAAGATACAAGGTGTAGCTGAAAACAGAGCAGAATTCTATTGTGTAGGTTTTCATTTTTATGATTGATTATTTGTTTAGCTTAGCCCGGATACACAAAGACATAATCCTTGCACTCCAAAGCCCTAATCCTGCAAACACTTATGCACATGCTTAATTTTACTACCATGAGTAGTGCCATTAATTTCATTGGAACTACTCATAGTTTGTGCATTTATTTTGCAGGATTAGTTGTGAGGACTGCTAAATCCATCAAGATTTTTTTAAAAAAAACTGTATCTTTTGGATGTGATCTATATATATTTCTAATTTATCTATATAGGAAAAATCTTGCTCCAGAAAACATAAAAGTAAAAGTGCTGGATAGCAAAGTTTAGACAACTGAAACCTGCAACAAAAACCAATTCCTTTCTGACATAGTGAAAGGCAACTTAGAGGTAAGCCACTAGCTGGAGTACTTATAAAATAATGACCATAGCAGAAATGATGGTGATGGTGTGCTTAGGGAAGATTAAGTTATAATATCTTTTATAGACCTTTTTAATATCAAATATGTTAAGTCTTGATGTGGCACTGGATCCTACAGACATGGGAAGAACTTATTAAATTATCAACAAATACACAGGTGAAAAATGTAAACAGTCCTAATTGAAGAGACTATTGCTTGCACAACCAAAGGCATCAGGTCTGATTTATCACTACTTTGTACCTTATGCATTTATTTACTCCTGTGCTAAGTGGATGTAAAACTCTATCAGGTCTGAATTCTCCACTAACTCTGGGAGAAGCATCGCTTTGCATGCATTCACTTTGCCCAGGGTATTACCCAAGGTACTAGCAGTGCCTTGGAGAATCAAGTCCATTGAATGAAAATGTAATTATCAATTCCCCCCCCCCCCAATATACAGAAGTTCTGCCATGCAATATAGGCAAAAAGACTTTGCACAACTTAAGAAACCATATTACTGATGTCTCTATTTGATATCCACTGAAACTTAAAACCACACGTAACCGGAAAAACACACATTTACTAGGATCAGTCAGCATAGCAGCTGGTAGTCAAATCCCATGTTATTAGTCACATTAAAAGTGGGGAACAAATTTCTTGAAAGAAACAAACAAGAAAGAAACAAAAAGAAAACTAGCTTCCAGTTTGCAAGAGACATTTGAGGCCAGATACTGATCTCGACTGCATCAGTATAATTAGGAGTAACTCCAGTCTAGTCTTGGCTCTAAGATATTAGGTTTTGTCATTACATATTTTCTTATCTTCATGTTTGACCGTTCAGAAGATACAACCATTTGAAAATATTAGTTAGGCTTGATAACTGAACTTAATGTTTGTATGAATACTGTTGTTTTCTGAATATTCCTGGAGCAGCCAGTCTCTCTGTGTTTCTCCTGCATCTGGAGTGGTCCAGGAGCGTCAGTGAGATTGCGTACATATAGTGCAGTCTAACGTCTCAGGAATGTTGACTTTTTGAACTGCATAGATTGTTTATTTGTAACTGACTTTTTAAAAATGTAAACAGGTAATAGAACATATATGATCATAATCATTGTCATAATTATAAAGGGAAGGGTAACCACCTATCTGCATACAGTGCTATAAAATCCCTCCTGGCCAGAGGCAAAGTCCTTTTACCTGTAAAGGGTTAAGAAGCTAAGATAACCTCGCTGGCACCTGACTAAAATGACCAATGAGGAGACAAGATACTTTAAAATCTGGAGGTGGGGGGAAACAAAGGGTGGGTCTGTATGTGTGTGATGCTTTTGCCGGGAACAGAAAAGGAATGGAGTCTTAGAATTTAGTAAGTAATCTAGCTAGATATGCGTTAGATTTCTGTTTTGTTTAAATGGCTGGTAAATAACTTGTGCCGAATGGGATGTATATTCCTGTTTTTGTGTCTTTTTGTAACTTAAGGTTTTGCCTAGAGGGAATCTCTATGTTTTGAATCTAATTACCCTGTAAGGTATTCACCATCCTGATTACAGAGGTGATTCTTTTACCTTTTCTTTAATTAAAATTCTTCTGTTAAGAACCTGATTGATTTTTCATTGTTCTTAAGATCCAAGGGTTTGGGTCTGTGTTCACCTATACAAATTGGTGAGGATTTTTATCAATCTTTCCCCAGGAAAGGGGGTGTAGGGCTTGGGGGGAAAGATGTTTCCAAGTGGGCTCTCTCCCTGTTCTTTGTGTAACACTTTGGTGGTGGCAGCATAAGGTCCAAGGACAAACGGTAAAAGTTTGTACCTTGGGGAAGTTTTAACCTAAGCTGGTAAAGATAAGCTTAGGGGGGGTCTTTCATGCAGGTCCCCACATCTATACCCTAGAGTTCAGAGTGGTGAAGGAACCTTGACAATGATAAATCAGTTCTGATATGCTAGTATTTTACAACCACTTTGCTCAGGCTTATAAATGACTGTACAAGGCAGAAGGTAGTGCAGAATCATATACATGGTCCCTGACATGAAGAATGATACCCTAAGGCCCCCCATCCTGCACCTGGATCTGTGTGGATATGCCCCTGTGGCCACATGGGTCTGAGGTTATAACATTCCAGAGTGCAATCCAGATTAGAGGGGGGTTGTGTCACCACATGCCCTGAAACCTCGGGTGCCTCACAATGCATTGTTGCTGCAGCTCCCAACCTGGGCCACTCACAACCAGCCAAACAGCATGCAGGTCACACCCTGAGTGTCTGTGTATAACTGCAGCCTGCCAGCTATACACAGCCACACTATGGCTTCCAGCAGCCTTGGTTACTACTTGCAGGGTGACCCCAACCCACTCCCAGATTTTCCGGTGTTGTGCACTATCCAGCCCTCTCCTGGACAGTGTGGATATTTTAAATCAGTTTGCTACTTTAACTGGAGTTACCACACACCCCAGTTTAACCACAACACTGGATTAGTTTTGATTAAAGAATAAAAGGAGTTTATTTAACTACAGAGATGTAGATTTTAGGCAAGTACAAGCACAATGCATTAAAGTCAGAAATAGTTACAAGAGAAATAAAGATAAAACACTTCCTAGTAGCTAAGACTTAAACTAGACTTGATTCAAAGTAAAATCCCCCACCACAGGTTCCAGCCACATTGCTAACCAAATTCTCAAGTCAGGATATGACCTCAACGTCCAAAAGGCTGGTTCCTTTGTCGTCTTAGGGCTTGGCTACACTTGCGAGTAAGAGCACATTAAAGGAGCCCCGGGCGCACTAGCTCACTACCCGTCCACACTGGCAAGGCACATAGAGCGCTGTGACTCCACGGCTGGTCCGCTTCCACCTCGGCGAGTGGAATAACGTTTTGTTTGTCCCTGCTGGAGCAGTGCGGCGCCAGTGTGGACGCCCTGGTCTGTTAGTGCACTCTGGCCACCAGAAATGTCCCACAATGCCTGTTCTAGCCGCTCTGGTCATCACTTTGAACTCTACTGCCCTGCCCTCAGGTGACCAACCATCAGATCCGCCCTTTAAATTCTCTGGAAATTTTGAAAATCCCCTTCCTGTTTGCTCAGCCAGGTGTGGAGTATTCCCAGCGAATCTTTGCAGGTGACCATGCCTCCGCGCACCAGGCGAGCCCCAGTATGGAGCGATGGCAAGGTGCTGGACCTCATCAGTGTTTGGGGGGAGGAAGCTGTCCAGTCCCATCTGCGCTCCAGCCATAGGAATTACGATACCTTCGGGCAGATATCAAGGGAAATGATGCAAAGGGGCCATGACCGGGACGCACTGCAGTGCAGGATTAAAGTGAAGGAGCTGCAGAATGCCTACCGCAAAGCCCGTGAGGCAAACAGCCGCTCCGGTGCTGCCCCTGAGACCTGCCATTTCTGCAAAGAGCTGGACGCAATACTTGGGGGCGACCCCACCTCCACTCTGAGTACCACCGTGGACACTTCAGAGCCCAGTTCAACAAAGCAGGAAGAGGAGGAGCAGCAGCGAAGCAGGAGCAAGGGTGCCTAGGCAGATGAAGACGCCCCAGAATCCCTAGATGCATGCAGCCAGGAGCTGTTCTCAAGCTAGGAGGAAGGTAACCAGTTGCGGCGGCTGGTGCTTGGGGAAGGACAAACACCAGAGGAGGTTCCCGGTAAGTGGCTTTTATTTTGGGAAGGAAGTTATTTGGTGCGGGCTCTTGGGGCGAGGAGGGTTAGGGCTGCATGCATGCCTAGATGCGGAATAGGACATTTATGTGCTGTCTCACATTGTGGTTATGGCCTCAGCGATCTCTTCAAAGGTCTCATCCAGAACTTGGGCAATGTGCTTGTGCAGGTTTCTCGGGAGAGCCACTGTGTTCTTTGTCCCAGTAAGGCTAACTTGTCCATGCCACTATGCCATGAGGGGCGGGGGGAATCATAGAATCATAGAATATCAGGGTTGGAAGGGACCTCAGGAGGTCATCTAGTCCAACCCCCTGCTCAAAGCAGGGCCAATCCCCAATTAAATCATCCCAGCCAGGGCTTTGTCAAGCCTGACCTTAAAAACTTCTAAGGAAGGAGATTCAACCACCTCCCTAGGTAACACATTCCAGTGTTTCACCACCCTCTTGGTGAAAAAGTTTTTCCTAATATCCAACCTAAACCTCCCCCACTGCAACTTGAGACCATTACTCCTTGTCCTGTCCTCTTCTACCACTGAGGACAGTCTAGAACCATCCTCTCTGGAACCACCTCTCAGGTAGTTGAAAGTAGCTATCAAATCCCCCCCTCATTCTTCTCTTCTGCAGACTAAACAATCCCAGTTCCCTCAGCCTCTCCTCATCAGTCATGTGTTCCAGACCCCTAATCGTTTTTGGTGCCCTTCGCTGGACTCTCTCCAATTTATCCACATCCCTCTTGTAGTGTGGGGCCCAAAACTGGACACAGTACTCCAGATGAGGCCTCACCAATGTCGAATAGAGGGGAACGATCACGTCCCTCGATCTGCTCGCTATGCCCCTACTTATACATCCCAAAATGCCATTGGCCTTCTTGGCAACAAGAGCACACTGTTGACTCATATCCAGCTTCTTGTCCACTGTCACCCCTAGGTCCTTTTCCGCAGAACTGCTGCCTAGCCATTCGGTCCCTAGTCTGTAGCGGTGCATTGGGTTCTTCCGTCCTAAGTGCAGGACCCTGCACTTATCCTTATAGAACCTCATCAGATTTCTTTTGGCCCAATCCTCCAATTTGTCTAGGTCCCTCTGTATCCTATCCCTGCCCTCCAGCGTATCTACCACTCCTCCTAGTTTAGTATCATCCGCAAATTTGCTGAGGGTGCAATCCACACCATCCTCCAGATCATTTATGAAGATATTGAACAAAACCGGCCCCAGGACCGACCCCTGGGGCACTCCACTTGACACCGGCTGCCAACTAGACATGGAGCCATTGATCACTACCCGCTGAGCCCGACAATCTAGCCAACTTTCTACCCACCTTATAGTGCATTCATCCAGCCCATACTTCTTTAACTTGCTGACAAGAATACTGTGGGAGACCGTGTCAAAAGCTTTGCTAAAGTCAAGAAACAATACATCCACTGCTTTCCCTTCATCCACAGAACCAGTAATCTCATCATAGAAGGCGATTAGATTAGTCAGGCATGACCTTCCCTTGGTGAATCCATGCTGACTGTTCCTGATCACTTTCCTCTCATGTAAGTGCTTCAGGATTGATTCTTTGAGGACCTGCTCCATGATTTTTCCGGGGACTGAGGTGAGGCTGACTGGCTTGTAGTTCCCAGGATCCTCCTTCTTCCCTTTTTTAAACATTGGCACTACATTAGCCTTTTTCCAGTCATCCGGGACTTCCCCCGTTCGCCACGAGTTTTCAAAGATAATGGCCAGTGGCTCTGCAATCACAGCCGCCAATTCCTTTAGCACTCTCGGATGCAACTCGTCCGGCCCCATGGACTTATGCACGTCCAGCTTTTCTAAATAGTCCCTAACCACCTCTTTCTCCACTGAGGGCTGGCCATCTACTCCCCATGCTGTGACGCCCAGGGTAGCAGTCTGGGAGCTGACCTTGTTCGTGAAGACAGAGGCAAAAAAAGCATTGAGTACATTAGCTTTTTCCACATCCTCTGTCACTAGGTTGCCTCCCTCATTCAGTAAGGGGCCCACCCTTTCCTTGGCTTTCTTCTTGTTGCCAACATACCTGAAGAAACCCTTCTTGTTACTCTTGACATCTCTTGCTAGCTGCAGCTCCAGGTGCGATTTGGCCCTCCCGATTTCATTCCTACATGCCCGAGCAATATTTTTATACTCATCCCTGGTCATATGTCCAACCTTCCACTTCTTGTAAGCTTCTTTTTTATGTTTAAGATCTGCTAGGATTTCACCGTTAAGCCAAGCTGGTCGCCTGCCATATTTACTATTCTTTTGACTCATCGGGATGGTTTGTCCCTGTAACCTCAACAGGGATTCCTTGAAATACAGCCAGCTCTCCTGGACTCCTTTCCCCTTCATGTTAGTCCACCAGGGGATCCTATCCATCCGTTCCCTGAGGGAGTCGAAGTCTGCTTTCCTGAAGTCCAGGGTCCGTATCCTGCTGCTTACCTTTCTTCCCTGCGTCAGGATCCTGAACTCGACCAACTCATGGTCACTGCCCCCCAGATTCCCATCCACTTTTGCTTCCCCCACTAATTCTTCCCGGTTTGTGAGCAGCAGGTCAAGAAAAGCTCCCCCCCTAGTTGGCTCCTCTAGCACTTGCACCAGGAAATTGTCCCCTACGCTTTCCAAAAACTTCCTGTATTGTCTATGCACCGCTGTATTGCTCTCCCAGCAGATATCAGGAAAATTAAAGTCACCCATGAGAACCAGGGCGTGCGATCTAGTAGCTTCTGCGAGTTGCCGGAAGAAAGCCTCATCCACCTGGTCCGGTGGTCTATGGCAGACTCCCACCACTACATCACTTTTGTTGCTCACACTTCTAAACCTAATCCATAGACACTCAGGTTTTTCTGCAGTTTCGTACCAGAGCTCTGAGCATTCATACTGCTCCCTTACATACAGTGCTACTCCCCCACATTTTCTGCCCTGCCTGTCCTTCCTGAACAGTTTATAACCATCCATGACAGTACTCCAGTCATGTGAGTTATCCCACCAAGTCTCTGTTATTCCAATCACGTCATAATTCCTTGACATCACCAGGACCTCCAGTTCTCCCTGCTTGTTTCCAAGGCTTTGTGCATTTGTATATAAGCACTTGAGATAACCTGCTGATCGCCCCTCATTCTCGGTATGAGTCTCAGTATGAGGGACTATTGCTGCACACAGGCAAGTTGCCTATAGACCAGGCCAGAATCCGCATTGCAGTAGAAGACCCTCCCTCGCTGCTGAGGGTGATCTGGGAAGCAAGATATCATCCAAGATGAACTCCTGTGGAAAATGTGGGGACAGCGTTCAGTATAGGGGCCCGCTGCCACTGTTAGCTCTCCCCAAGGCACAGAAACCCAGAGGACAGTACAGCTGTGAAACAATCAGTCATGCTTGACCCTGTGCTTACTCACCATTTTGGGGCTCCCATGGGTTGTGCGCGCTCGCTTTGGGACGGGCAACTTATGCTATTGTGTAGACTGTGCTTGCCCTTAAGTACGGGGGAATCATTGCTCTGTCTGGTGTGAACAATGCTGCCTCTGTTAAGTGTTGCATTTTACCTTTACAGATGCAACCTTGAGATCTCAGCCGTCCGTGTTATCACCGGCCGAAAGACTCCAAAGAATCAGAAAGAGGCCACGTAGAAGCAAGGAAGACATGTTGCATGAAGTAATGCAGCATTCAAGTAAGGAAAATCGAAAAGTGCAGGAGTGGCGGGACAGTGAAAGGTGGATCTGCCAGGAGAATGAGGAGCACCGGCACAAAAGCGCGGTGCTCCGGCAGCAAAGCATGGATTGACTGATAAGCATAATGGAGCGCCAAGCGGACTCGATCCAGGTGCTCATAGCCATGCAGGCGGAGCACTACCATGCCCAACCACCCCTCCCTGCAGCCCTTGTCCCAAAACTTTCCCTTGTGCCCCCATGTCACCTCCAACCCACTTTCCCCAACATCCGGGTTCTTACCGCCACCAGCTGCCTCCAACACCTGTAGCTTCACCACCCAGCCCTGAAAACTATGACCCTCACCCACTGCACTCACCCCCCATCACCATGCAGTATAGCCATCCTGAAGTGCAGCACTCATTGCACAGCACTCCAGACAGGAAGGCTGAGTATGATAACAGGACATACGCAAATCTGTGATTCTACCATTCCCCACCCCACCTCCTTGCCCCTTCTGTGTCCCAAGCAGTTGTGTTTCTTTTCAATAAATGAATTTTTTGGTGAAAACATTCTTTATTATTGCATAAAGTAAAATATACCTTAGCCCAGGAAAGAAACAGGCACTGCAAGTCAGCGTAGCAAACACAGATTCCTACTAGCATTGGAACCACTGCACTTCACTCCCGCGCAGGGCACCAGACATTACTGGTGGCTTTCAGCCTCAAATTGCTCCCTCAAGGCATCCCTAATCCTTGCAGCCCCGCGCTGGGCCCCTCTAATAGCCCTGCTCTCTGGCTGTTCAAATTCAGCCTCCAGGTGTTGAACTTCCAAGTTCCATGCCTGAGTGAATCATTCACCCTTCCCTTCACAAATGTTATGGAGGGTACAGCACGCAGATATAACTGTGGGGATGCGGTCATTAGCCAGGTCCAGCTTCCCATACAGAGAGTGCCATCGGCCCTTTAAATGGCCAAAAGCACACTCCACAGTCATTCAGCACCAGCTCAGCCTGTTGTTGAACCGCTCCTTGCTGCTATCAAGGCTCCCTGTGTAGGGTTTCATGAGCCAAAGCATTAAAGGGTAAGCAGGGTCTCCAAAGATCACAATCGGCATTTCGACTTCCCCTACGGTGATCTTCTGGTCTGGGAAAAGAGTCCCGGCTTGGAGCTTCCTGAACAGGCCAGTGTTCTGAAAGATGCATGTGTCATGCACCTTTCTGGGCCAGCCTGCATTAATGTCAATGAAACACCCACAGTGATCCACAAGCACCTGGAGAACCATAGAGAAATACCCCTTCCGATTAATGTACTTGGAGGCTAGGTGGGCTGGTGCCAGAATTGGAATAGCTGTGCCATCTATCGCCCCTCTGCAGTTAGGAAAACCCATTTGTGCAAAGCCATCCACAATGTCACACGCATTACCCAGAGTAACGGTTCTTCTGAGCAGGATGCGATTAATGGCCCTGCAAACTTGCATCAACACAATTCCAACAGTCGACTTTCCCACTCCAAACTGGTTAGTGACCTATTGGTAGCTGTCTGGAGTTGCCAGCTTTCAGATTGCAATAGCCACCCGCTTCTCCACCATCAGGGCATCTCTCAATCTCATGCCCTTGCGCCACAGGGTGGGGGCGAGCTCCTCACACAGTCCCACGAAAGTGGCTTTTCTCATCTGAAAGTTCTGCAGCCCCTGCTCGTCATCCCAGACGTGCATGACGATGTGATCCCACCACTCAGTGCTCGTTTCCCGAGCCCAAAAGCAGCGTTCCATGGTGGTGAGCATGTCCGTGAGTGCCACAAGCAAACTCGTGTCATATGCGTTACTCGAGTCGATATCATCGTCGGAGCCCTCACTGTCACTTTGGATCATAAGGAATAACTCGACTGCCAAATGTGACGTGCTGGCGAGACTCGTCAGCATACTCCTCAGCAGTTCAGGCTCCATTCCCGCAGACTGAAAGGGAAGACAGAGCTCGCAGTACAAAAAACGTTGAAAGATGGCGCCAAATGTGGACGGAAGCACAGGGATTGCTGGGATGCGAACCCATGCATCACAGGGCATTGGGACAGGACCCAGAATGCCCTGCACCCCCAACCCCCTTCCTACAAGCCACAGCACCAGAATGGGAAGAGGTGCTCTGTGGGATAGCTGCCCATAATGCACCGCTCCCAGTGCCGCAAATGTGGCCACGCCAGCACGCTTGTTCCTGTCAGCGTGGACAGACTGCAGTGCCTTCCCTACCGTGCTCTCTGAAGGCTAGTTTAACTCAAAGTACTCTACATCTGCAAGTGTAGCCATGCCCTTAGATGAAAGAGCAAGTGATTGGGAGAAAGATGGAAAGAGACTTTAGGTATTTCTGCCCCTCATTTTCTAGTCCAATCCATCCTTTGAGATGCATTTTCCCAATGGTTACCCCTAGATAAAGTTCCTTCCCACTTCTTGGAGCAATAGAGATTAAAATGCAAATCAATCTGTTCCTGCCCCCTGTAGCAGGGTGGTCACCCACTCCTGCCTTAAAAGGCTTAAAACAGCCTGGGGAGAGGGCTGTGGCAGGGAAGGAAAAGCGGGGCTGATTGGGAGAAGCAGCCGGGGTCCACGCCCCAATCAGGGCTTGGCTTAATCAGGGCTCAGCTGGCCCTTATAAGAGGGCAGTGGGCCAGGAGTACAGAGTCTCCTCTAGCTGTGGAGGGAGATGGGCCTGGCTGCTGGGGAGCATACCAGGGTACCTGAGGTGAAGCAGGGCTGGGGAAGGCCAGATGAGCTGGGAGGCTCCAGACTGGAAAAGCCTCAGGCTGCAGGCCTGGCAGATGGCCTAAGACAGGGTACTGGGGTTGCAACAGGCCAGCCCATGGGTAGGCTGAGGCAGCAGGTCCAAACCCCCCTTGCCTATGATGACTGGCTTATACAGACTGCAGTCGGCCTCAGTGAAAGGGGGCTAGATGGTGACTGACAGTAGCCCATAGGCTGAGGCAAGGTGGGGATAGAGGGTGGGGGGTTCCCAGGGAGGGGAGACCCAGATCTGTGGGGTATTGCCTGGAGGGGCAGCACCCCAGGTAAAAGGGCACTAGAGTCCAGGAGGGACACTGGGGCCAGCAACAGTGAGACACCGGCAAAGGGTGCTCCAGAGCTGGTAAAAAGAGCTAATTCCCAGACAGCCAGCAGGAGATGCCGCTGGCTGAGTCTGTGCCCTGTTACACCCCCCTTCACTGCCAAAGAATGGCTACTTGACCAGTGATTGCCAATTAATTTTGATGACACCTGGTTAGAGGCATCAGCTTATCCTTTGATTTTGAAGAACAGGTTTATCCACTCCCCAGACTTGGCTGGTAAACACATTTTGGTCATAATTTCAGCTTGCATTGCTCCATATATTTAACCAGGATATTGTTGAATAGGGAGTTATGAGTTTTCAAATGATACCCCACAAGGCATATTTTGTACAAAGATTACAATAGTGCATATGGTGTGAATACAGGGGGCATTCGGTCACAAAGGTCCAGTCCTCTAATTGGATTCATGTATGTGGACCTTTGGCATATTGATTTTCACACAGTACTGTAGATCAGACTTTGTAATATGAAAAGCAGACTTACTTGTTTCTCACTAATGAGAAGTATCTAATCACTACGCTGCATTGTTGTTTTGCAGTTGCTACAGCTGGTGACTGCCAGCAGTAGTTGAGGATGTTATTCTCTTGTAATATTATTTGGCAAACAGATGCTTTTCAAAGCAACAGCTGCATTTTAATAAAAGAATTACATTTTGTTTTTACCATTTTCAATGAGATAAAAGCAGCTGGTACCACTTGAGAGAAAGGGGCTCATGAATTATGCACTTCATACTGAAGTACTGGTTTCTTCATTAAATACAACTGCCTCCTGCCAGGGGCTGAGAGAACCCTCAAGGAGGAAAACAATATCACTTCTGCTCACAGCACTAGAAGATGACAGTTAGTGGCATGAAAGAAATTAATGCACCATGACTGAATTTATGGCACATCAGCCTCACTCTTGCCATTGCACCAATATGAAGGATGCAGGTTAATGTCATCTTGCAACTTTTTATTACTACCCTTTGGTTATTTTAAAATATGAAGAGCATTTGGGTTCAATACAGTGGGGAGAAATACTAACTCAAGGACTTGTCATTTTTACTGATTTCAATAAGGCTCAGAGGTACACCCACATGGAGCAGCTTGCAGGACCAGGACCGTAGTTACATCCCAACCACACCAGTGCCGCAATTGTAATCTAAAAGATTTCATAACAAGGCAGCAAAGTGAAGTATACATGGCATCTTCACCTGTATTAGCACTTACCTGTTGTGATGATTGATTAGCTACTGTTTGCACCTGAAAGATAAAAATAGTTACATAAGTGCAAAGAAGAGCAGGGGAAATAGTGAGAAATTATTCAGGTACCTTTCATCAAGTTCTAAATACATTTTTGCATTCATTCGAGCCAAGTTTTGTTTGTATGCATATTTAATAAAAGTGAGTTTCAGGTGTCTAAAGAAAACTTGGATGATATTACACTTGAAAAATCATATGACTATCACCTTCTATGGATGCATTTATTACATAGTTAAGGCTGTGTTTGTGATCTTAGATTTCATATTTGCAGACTTGAGTACTTTTGCAGCCTTAACATCCTTTAAACATAGCTTTCTGTTTGCAATGGTGATTTGCAGTAACATCTAAGCCTAGCTGCGGAGTTATGTTATGAATATTCATTAGCGCCACATAACGTATAATAGGTACAGTTTCTGCTAAGCCAACTTATTTTATAATAAAACAAATAAGCGCACCTCTACTCAAGCTGAAAATTAATAACTGCAAATAATTCTTTCCGCATATATCTGGTGCAGTGATGCAAGATGTGCCGCATGCACATCTAGAAGATGATTTCCCCCCCACCACTGAAACACACATTGGTAATAGAGTTTTTCTTGTCTGTGTTTGAAGCAAGTATAGTTTACTAAGATTACCTATGATTCAAGTGATTGTGCTTCACAAATTTAAAATCAGTTTAAAATTCATCTGCTACAGTGAAATCGGATGCCAAATTCATACACTACATGAACAATGGCCTTGTATAATTATTTGTTATGTAAATCTGGGAATCAAAGGATATGTTTAACTTATGGCCACAGATAACCACACTGAATTGTAAATAGCCTGACATACTGTAGTATGCTGCCCCTCTTAGCATTCTTAAATAACTGTACTGTTCAAAAATAAGACGTCAAATATTTTCATTATATCAGGATTGCCAAGGCAAGGACAGTAGAGATACTTTGGATTTACATCTAAATTCCTTCTAAACTGTGCAGCCACGCAGCAGCCTATTAAGCACCGCGCAGGCGGGTCAGGGCCAGGGTCAGATTAACTCTCCTGTGGGCCTGGGGCTATTAGATTTTGAGTGGCCCCTGTATACAAGTCTTTTTCCTAATTTAAAACAAAAAATGATCACAATTGTGGCAACGAGGCTATTAATGCTATACTAAACTTGCCTTTTAATTCACAGAATGGTTTTATGTTGTTACATTTCAGTCTTAAAACATATAGAATAGAGTTAAGTTAATTCAAACTACCCTACTTCTTACCTTAGAACAGCTGTTATATCAGTTTCTTTCTGGGAGGGAGTTTGGGTGCAGGAGAGGGCTCCAGGCTGGGGCAGAGTGTTGGGGTGCAGGAGAGGGTGAGGGTAGGAGGGGATTTTGACCTGGGAAGGGGGTGCGAGGTGCAGGAGGGGGTGCGAGGTGCAGGCTCCGGCCTCGAGGTGCTTACCAAAGGCGGCTGCCAGCCAGTGGCGCAGCAGGGCTCAGGCAGGCTGCCTGCCTGCCTCCCTAGCTTCCAGAAGCGGCTGGCTGCTCTCTGTGTGCCCCTGTCCCAATGTCTCCAGCCAATGGGAGCTGCGGGGATGGTGCTGGGGGTGAGGGCAGCTCACTGAGCCACCTCCCCCACCACCCGGGGCCACAGAGACATGTCAGCAGCTGTCTTCTTCTGGGAGCGGTGTGGGGCCACGGCATGCAGGCAGCCTGCCTGAGCCCTGCTGCATTGCCGGACTTTTAGCATCCCAGAGATCGCAATCAACTGGCAGATGCTCCAGGATCGACCAGTTGATCGCTATCAACGGGTTGGTGACCACTGAATTGTGTATAATTATGGATTTATTTTTGTGGGCCCCCCCCTTAGCCTGAGGCCCTGAGCTGCAGTCCCTAAAGCCCCTGCGTTAATCTAGCCCTGGGCAGGGCGAGATGCCTAACGCCTGGCCCCGGACCTGCCATGGCAGGGAAAGGCGCCCCTCCCACGGCCCCAACCCAGCTCCGGCCTGGACCTGCTGTGGCTAGGGGAGAGGCGCCTCTCCTGCGGCCCCAGTCCCAGCGCTGCCTTGGTGGGGTGAGGTGCCTCTTCTCGCCCCCTGCCCAGATGCTGCTGCGGGGAGAGAGAGCTGTGGGGAGTCCTCTCTCCCCACCGTAGCCCTGGGGCAGACTGCACCCCAAACCCCTCCTCCCTGGCCCCCACCCCAGAGCCCTCACCCCTCTTCCCCAACCCACACCCCCAACCAGAGCTTTCACCCCCCCTGCACCCTAACCCCAAACCGCTTGTCCCCACCCTCGCCACGTGAATATTGTTCTGTGCACCAATATAGAGGTCATGTATCATATATCGCCTCCATATTGGTGCACATAATAATTCCACAAATGTATGGGAAAAATTAGAGGGAATACTGATTGACACTGGTGTACTTAAATGTATTTGACAGCAGAATTTATCTGTGCAAGTGAATACAAGTATAACTTGGCAGAGGGGAAGAGAATGGAATTGCACAGGCATCACTTGGGGTATAATTTGATCCAGAATTATAAGGAATGGCAGAATTTGGCCTGCAAAAGTGTTCTTACTAATAATGCTTGAGCCATTAAGAACCCAGCTTGATTCTGAAGTTGAGTTTGCAAGACGAGCATTTAGGGTGAACAATCCAACTTTTAATTTATAAATTAGGCAAGCTTTATAGGACATCACTGAGAGACAACAAACAGAATCTCACAATGCCAATTTTAGACATTTCAGAAATAAACTGCACTTAAATAATCACATCTCAGATAAGCAATCTGGAAAAAAAAAATCTGCTCCTACATACAGTAAAATGCTGCATCCAGCTTTCCTCACACCCATACCCTGCCCCCATACACAACTGTTCACATATGACTTGATCCTGCACGGGGCCCTTAACTTGACCTCAATGGGAGTTGAGGGAGCTCACAATTTTCTGGCAAGTGCTCAGCACTTTGTACGATAAGGCCTATATTTGGCAGCTGCAGGCATCTACACAACTAATAAATGCCATAGTTGGAAAATAGAGTGGGAAAATGTATCACGATCAAGTATGTCATAGCAATGTATGTCGTAGCAAGCTTTACTTAAATTCTGTGATAAGGCCCCTGCATTTAGTGCACTCCAGTGCAGCAGACTAGATAGTACACAACTTATAAAAAAATTTAAAACAGAAGGATTTATTGAATTAAGTATGAAATGCATAATTTTAGTTTCTAATTTCTTCAGCGGTAGGGGAGAATAAAAATACTTATTGGCTTCTTCACCATAACAATTTTATCTTTCAGCACCACAGCCAATATTGCAATGTTCACTACAGAGGATTTCCCCTCTCAAAAGCTGGCTGCCTATCCCTCCTGGCCTGTCTTTCTCCTTGGCAGGGCCGGATTAACCTTTTGGGGACCCAGTGCCAAACACATTTGTGAGACAGCCCCCAGAGGGAACAATTGTAAAAGATAGGGAGCTCAGTTCCCAGAATGAGGCAGGGGCCAGGGTCAAGCACAGCAGGGGGTGATGGACAGGCTTCCCCCCCCTCCCCAAGGGCAGCACAGAGCCGGTACCTACTTCTCTCCGGAGATGAGTCCTTGGGTCTCTCTCTCCAGCTGAACTGCAGCTTCTCCAGGCAGCAACAGCTGCTGCTGTTCCCACCCTCCTGCTGGGGAGACTAACTGCAGTTACTCCTGTAACCGGACTTTGTGTCCAATCAGCACTGGTCCACTTTTCAACCAGACTTTCCAGCACCTGGAGTTTCCAGTCAAAAACCGGATACCTGGAACCGGGGGGGGGGGGGGGGGGGGGCGGGGGGGGAAGGGAGGAGAGGGGCAGGTGGGCCATTGCCCCATCCTTTTTTTTCCTGCCTTAAGAGTGAGTTGGGGGGGAGGGGGGAGGAAAGAGGGCAGAGACGAGGCCTCGCAGCAAGAGGCAGAGCGGGGGCGGGAAGGGGTGGAGCAAGGGCAGGGTCGGGGGGGGGGGGGGGGAGGAAGAGACCGAGCAGAGACTCCTCAAGATGGAGTGGGGGGAGCATGGTCCAGGTGCCAGTGGCCCTCCCACTTCTAGGGAGCTTCCAGTGCTCCTGCCTAGCAACCATAATGGGCCCCTTTTGAGCATGGGCCCGGTGCGATGGCACCATTGGCGCCATTGTAAAACCCAGTACTGCTTCTTGGTTCCCATACTACAACTTTTGGTAGCTTCTAGTTGCCTCTGTGCCTTCCCTCTCCTCACCCCCCTGCCTCTCCTGGTATGGGCTCCAGTCTGCTGAACCACAGAAAGTCCATTAGATGGCGAATCTAGTCCCAGAGCAAGTTCCGGTTCTCAGACAATTTGGCTGCACATCCCCCTCTCCCCTCTAACCTTGTCCTAGCCCCAGTTCTAGCAAGGATTAAGCAACATCACTACAGACTTAGGGCAGGTCTACACTTAAAATGCTGCAGCAGCGCTTCAGTGAAGATGCTACCTATGCCGACAGGAGGGCTTCTCCCACTGATATAGGTACTACTCCACCTTTGTGAGAGGCAGTAACTATGTCAACAGGAGAAGCCCTCCCATCAATATAGTACTGTCTACACTGGATTTTTCACACCTTTGAGAGACATCGTTCATAGTGCAGACCTGGCCTTAATTTAGCCATCACACAAACCTCCTGTGAGGCTCAGTTTGATGAATCTTAGCAAGCTGGTGACTCTTATTGCTCAAACTTAGCAAGTTTCAGTGAGGCACTGGAGCAAGAACTGTTCTGAGAAAGTGTCATGTGATCAGAAAACCAATGAAATTCAGAGACTGTTACTGAGAAATGTCCAATAAGAGGCAGAATAATCCTCTGATCTGTCAGGAGCACTCCATTAGTCTATCATCATGTCCGTCCTAGATGTCTTTGTTTGCATTATTATGTTAATGAATGCCATCAATTACTGACCTGGTTAAAGCTGATCAATGTTCAGTTCTGGGAAACAGGGCTTTGTACATTCTTTGTAAATAAACAAGGTAGCACCAAAGACTCTTTTAATCAATTTCTCCTCCTAATGAAAACAGCCCAGCATGACCCCAAATATCAGCTAACTGCTCAGGCCAAAAAGGGGCAATAGTATATTTTATTTACTGGCTACGTTAGCCTGTGGTGGTTATAATTTATTTGGTTAGTGTTAGGTTTCATTTGCATTGATTTTTTTAAAAAAGTAAGATACAACAATAACTACAGGAGTCAATGAATATTACTGACCGTGCTATCTGACGGGCATATTATACCTTTTGTAAACCTGACCCATATCATGTAACTGGGGCTAAGGAATGAAGTTCAGACTCTTACTAACATTCCTGTGTGACAGCTTTATTACTCTAACACACCGTTCCAACAGTTATTTCAGTGCAGGAAAACTGATATTTTCCAATACCTCTGTTGGAAAATATTAACTTTTTAACAGTGACCACTCTAATCTTTTACCAGTTTCCATACTTGAAAAGTGGGTCTAATATTTATTTTTGGAAAGTAATTTTGAGCTTACTGATTGCTGCATACATGCAAAGCATTATTTCTTTTTGTCAAACAAAAGGTGGTTTCAACTGCAGAGGAACTGTCCAACTGAATTTTGATCTCCCAGGACTCTGCTTCAGTCCCAAAGCCAAAATGTTTCATTTTCTACAAACATTATATTGGAGACAGCCCACCTCAGCACGGGATATAGTGGGATGAAAAAGAGACAAGTTATTCCCCTTCATACTGTGCATCTTTCACAAGTAATTGAGAGGAGAATTCTCCTTACTTCTTTGATCCTCTTATGTGCTGCTCGGGCTCTCTCATCGGTGCCGGAGTGCTACCACCTACAGGCCAGAGTCCTAAATTGCACAAGATTGCAGTCCTTCCCTCTACATCTCCCATCCCCCTTTACCCCTTCCCCTTTTTGTTGCCAGTCCTACTACATTTTCTCAATTTAATTAACTCAGTTTATTAGCATGCTATAAGTGTTACTATCTATTTCTCATTCGGTGAGAGATTACTAAACAGCATGTTGCTCTGCTGTCTTTTTCCTCTCTCCAAGCTTTTCCTCATGACATTTTAAATGGGAAATCTAGTACTATTTCTGCTAATTGGAGGGAATATCTTTCTTGCATTTCCTTGTGTTTTGGACATTGCTATAGGAAGTATCCTTTTGTTTTAATTTATCCTGTCATTGATTATATAGTTCCTCCTCTCTGTGTTTACACTGAGATCTACAGCTGAAAAGGGCTATATAAGAGTTAGATATTATTATATTACTTTTGGATTTTTTCCACTTTGAGTTGATGGTTGACAATTCTGTATTTGTTAAGTTTGCCTTATATCTGTGCATTTTACTAATGTGATGATTTTACACAGGGATCTATAACACTGTAATTTGTTGTTTTTCCCTCTGTTCTTTTAAGTGACTAGAAGAACAGTTTTTGGGGTGGTTGTTTATTCCAGTGGTATGTACATTTGACATATTAGAGGCACAATCCAGACTAGTGGGGGGCTGTGTCACCCCAGCCCTGCAATCTTGGGGATCTTACAATGCCTTGCTGTGTTAGCTCCCACCCTGGGCCAGTCAAACAGCTTTCCAGCATATAAGCCACACCCTGAGTGCCTGTGTATAACTGCAGCCTGCCAGCTGTACCTGAACTCTCACCAGCCTTTGTAATACTGCAGGGTGACCCCAACACACACCCCCATCCCAGATCTTCCCCCAGAAATGTATGTCTTGTACTGCCAAGCCCTCTCCTAGGCAGAGCAAATATATTAAGCCCATTATTCCTTTAAGGGAATAATATGCCAGTTTATAACCTAATTTAAACATACTGGATTAAGTAAAACAAATTTGTTAACTACAAACAGATAATTTTAAGGTATACAAGTAATAAGGCATGAAAGTCAGAAATGGTTACAGGAAAAATAAAACACTTACTAACGTTTAAGAACTTATCTTAGTTGCAAACTGTCTCACCACATACTCCAACAGGTTTCTAATCTCACTCTCAGGTCGGAACCCCTCCCCTATAGTCCAATGACTGTTCCTTTTATCTTCTCAGGTGCAAAGATTGAGGTGGGCAGGGAGAGAGGAGGAGGCTCCTTTGGGGTGTTTGCCCCTCCTATTTATAGTTTCAGTCCCCCTCTTGGAAAACATTTCCAACTGAAACCTAGGAGACAAAGAGTCTATGTATAAGCATAGTCCTTGCTGGTTTTTTTCCCACCTGTTTGAACTTCGTTTTCTCTCCTACTTGATGACTCTGTTTACTGCTTAAATGCAAATTAAGGCAAGCAGAGATTCCCTCCTTTGTTGAGAACAGATCTGATTTCTGCCTAGGCAGAGCTGTAGGGTTTGGAACATGTGTTAAAAATATCATAAAGAGGAACTGTGTAACTTCTCATGCAATGTTACCACACATATTTTACCAGGAAAATACTAACCAGCAAATTATGAGTTTTCAAATGATAACTTATGAGACATACTTTGTACAAAGATTATTACAATAGTGTGTATGATGTGGATGTAGGGTTATATTCCATTATAGAAAATTAGTATAATATCTGGGGAAAATGTTATATGCGAGTGGATGTGTTTTGTAACTGTGCCTGGAACTTGTAGACACTGTAGTGTTTGAGAACTGTAGCCGTATACATTCCTGTTGGTGCTTTGTCTAATTGGAGTAGCGGATTATTAAAACAGGACCCTAGACTTTGCTTATATTGTAGAATGATTTGAACTGTACTGGCTTCTTTGTAGCAGAAAAGAAGAGGTTTTTTTGCCAAACTTAAAATTCCTGATAAACGTATGAGGACGCTCACATCTCTCCATTTTAGAGCATATTCAGTGGGTGTCTCTGTGATATGAATCAAGCTGGTTTTACTTGTTGCAGGCCTTGTCTGAACAACCCTGAGTGCTGGTATTGGCAGGCTGACCTGTAATGCTGATATATACCGTTGCCAACTCTCCCTGAATGCATCCGATGAAGTGAGCTCTAGCTCACGAAAGCTTATGCTCAAATAAATTGGTTATTCTCTAAGGTGCCACAAGTCCTCCTGTTCTTTTTGCGGATACAGACTAACACGGCTGCTACTCTGAAACCTCTCCCTAAACCTAGTGAGTCTCACCCCTGTGTTTCACTGGCAGCCCCCCAGGGCAGAGTCCTTGAGGCTCTTCGCGCTCAGGGCTTGAGTGCCTGGTTTGAAAGAGACGTTTCTCTTTCAGGGCGGGGATAAAAACCTTTATCGGCCAGGCCTGAAGCGTCACAAACCAGGGAGTCAATCAAAATACGCCCTCCCCCTCTGCCCAGCCCCCCTTGTCTCTGTTTAAGGAAACGGATGATTTTTACGCCAACCTCCCGCTCTGCTGGGGGGGGGGGGGGCGCTGGCCCATGAGCACGTGGCGTGGGGAACGGTTGCTGCGGGGGGGAGCAGCCGCCTGGGCATTCCGGCCGCTCGGCCTCACGGCTGCCCGGGGGCCTGAGGAGCGCTGACGTCACTGCTAATGGGAGGGGTGGGGGCACGCGGTTTGTTTTGCCGCGTCAGGCGGGGGGAGGGGCTTGCTGGGCCGCTCGGCACCTCCCCACCCGTCCTTTGCCCCGCCCCCCGCTGTTGGGCGCTCTCCTCCTGCGCATGCGCCCATCTGCCTGGCTGCCTGAGCGAGCCCCGGAAGAGGTGGTGGCCGGGGGGCGGGCTTGTTGAGCTGCGGCCCGCCTCGCACGCGGGCTGCCGCTCGGCTCAGCCTCGCCGACCCCGTTCATTGGGCGCTGCCTCGGGGTCGTGGCGGTCTGACCCGGGAGCGCAGCCGGGTCGCTGCGCACGCGCTCTGGCGGCGGCGCGGGCTGGCGAGTCTCTCGGAGTCCAAGCCAACGGTTTGGAGGGAGAACGAGGCCGTCTGGGACCCCCAGGGCCGGCGCGCGAGCGGCCGCTTCATCCGCGGCGGAGACGGCGGCGCCAGCTCCGCCGGGGGGAGGGGAGCGCAGCGCGGGAGGGAGCCCCACGCACAAAATGGCGAATAAAGAGAGTAAGAGACGGCGGGGCCCGGCCGGTGCCTGTTCGGGCTGGAGGGTCGGGGGTCGGCGGGTTTCTTCTCCCCGGGCAAGGCGAGGTGGGGGCGTCTCCCAGCTCCGGGTCTCTCGGGGCGGGCGGCGGGGCGGGGCGATCCCGGTGCCGCGGGGCTGAGCGGCCCGCAGCGCGCGCGGAGGGGAGCGCGTGGCCGGGCGGAGCCGCCGCTGGGTCTCGAAGCGAGCGGGCGTCGGCTTAGGGGGGAAAAATTAAAACGCGAAGCCGCGGGTGTTCCCCCCTCCCCCCACCCGCCCCGGCTCCTGGGAGCCGCCCGCCTAGCGCGCCTCTGCCTGTCTGTCTGTCCGCCCGTCCGTGCAGTGTTCGAGGACACCGTGGAGGAGCGTGTCATCAACGAAGAGTACAAAATCTGGAAGAAGAACACCCCATTCCTGTATGACCTGGTGATGACCCACGCCCTCGAGTGGCCCAGCCTCACGGTGCAGTGGCTGCCTGATGTGACGAGGTGAGACTCCTGCCTGCACTCCCGTTACCTGCGTAAACCCTCCTGTGCCGTGTTGGGGATAAACTTTTAGGGTGCCAGTAAAGGTAGAAGCTCGCAAGAGGGACATAATCTCTATTTAAGCAGTCAGTCCTGTCTTCAGTATCTGAACTACTTGTCTTGCTTCACCGCAGAATAAAGAGCTCACTGCTTGGAGTACCAAAACTGGAAAATCTGTTCAATGTCAAAAGCCTTTACCTGCATTAACATGGATTTACCATAGCAGGGGCTGATGTCAAAATGCCTCTACTTAAAGTATGTGCGCATAGAAGTCTTGTTTATACTATTCAAGCAATAGTGACAAACGCTCTAAAAGACGGATGTCAGTTTTATTAAAGATGTACTTGTCAGATTTACTGATGTCAAGAACACCTGGAGTTCTACTTGTAAACATATATGCTGATATGCCTAATATGGTAGGGGAAAGTGTTTTTCCCAATTAATCTGTAGTCTCCCATAGAAATTGGGATGATACAGAAGAACTTTGCCTCTAAAAAATATTTACAAGTATAGTATAACTGTGTTCAATTTTTTGTAAGACCGTCTCTTTTATTGAACAGGCCTGAAGGAAAGGATTATGCCCTTCATTGGCTAGTGTTGGGAACACATACCTCCGATGAACAAAACCATTTGGTTGTTGCAAGGGTCCAGATTCCTAATGATGATGCTCAGTTTGATGCGTCTCACTATGATAGTGAGAAGGGAGGTGAGTATTGCAGGAATTTTTAGATTGTGGTGTTCTAGCAGCAGTGTTAAACAGTACATATCTTGTTTAATTGCGTTCTAACTTTAACTTTAAAAATATTTTTCTTAAGAGTCTATTTGTATACTAAACTTGTTCATTGTATATAACAGTGACTCTCAACCTTTCCAGACTACTGTACGCCTTTCAGGAGACTGATTTGTCTTGCATAACCCAAATTTCACCTCACTTAAAAGACTACTTGCTTACAAAATCAGACTTAAAAATACAAAAGTATCACAGAACACTGTAACTGAAAAATTGATTATTTTCTCATCTTTACCATATAATTTATAAAGTAAATCTATTGGAATATAAATATTGTACTTACCTTTCCGTCTCTAGTATATAGAGCGGTATACACAAGTCAATGTCTGTATTTTAGTTTGTACTAACCTCGCTAGTGCTTTTTATGTAGCCTGTTATAAAACTAGGCAAATATCTAGATGAGTTGATGTACCCCCTGGAAGACCTCTGCATACCCCCATGGGTACGTGTGCCACTGGTATATAGTGTAGTTCTAGAGCTGGGGTGCACACACCCCCTAGGGGGTGTGTGATTGCCTTTCTGGGGGTGTGAGACATGCCAGTTTTTTTAGAAGGTAAATCATCGAAAACACAAATTAAGCACAGGCACATAAGTACAACTACTTTGTTTCATCAAATCTATGTATTTATTAACAGCATATGTTTTTTAACCATTACTGTAATATACAAACAACAAATATGTCTAGGTTTAAAGAACTGACCGACTTCAACGATTTTTGATAAGGGGTGCAAGAACATATTTTGAGAACCAAAGGGGTGCAGACTGCAGTAAAGGTTAAGAACCACTGTTCTAGAGCCTTAATATATTTTACACTGACCCTTTTTAAAAAAATCTGAAAGCTGATAACAATTCACGTTAAGTCAGTATTGGAGAACCTCCTGCAAAAGTCTTCTACGGTAACTCCTCACTTAACATTGTAGTTACGTTCCTGAAAAAAGCAATTTTAAGTGAAACGACGTTAAATGAATACAATTTCCCCATAAGATTAAATGTAAATGTGGGGGGGGGTTAGGTTCCAAGGACATTTTGGGGGGGCAGACAAAAGGCATTATGTACTGTACTGTGGTTGGGAGGTGCCCTTGGCTTACCCCACTCAGGCACAGCCCGCTGCTGGCGAGGACACTAGGAAGCACCTTGCACAGCAGCAGCGACAGCTTTCCCCCAGAAGAATAGGTGCCGACTTTGCCAGGGGATGCTCCAGGCCCGCCTCTTCCCACCCCCACTCCACCTCCTCTCTGGAGCACGCCACGTCCCTGCTCCTCCCCCTTTTTCCCAGCACTTCCCTGCCACCAAACAGCTGTTTGACAGCGCTTAGGACTTTCTGGGAGGGGGAGGGAGGAGGTGGAGAAGAGGAACTTGTTCAGTGCTCCCTTGCAAAGTCGCTGCTCTTTGACAGAATCTTACAAGCAGTGGACAGAGCAGGCAGCCAAATGATGTTCTAAGGGAGCATTGCACAACTTTAAACGAGCATGTTCCCTAATGGAGCAGTGACGTAAATTCGAAACAACATTAAGTGGGAGGACGTTAAGTGAAGAGTTACTGTATTGGACATAAATGTTGACTTCATTAGGTCTTTCATTTGTGACACTAAAGCAAACTGGTAGACTAGCTTGAGCAAGAGATGTACCCCTCTGAAGGTGTTACGGCTGGTCGCTACTTATTGTGATGACCTGTTCAGTTTAAGAATACTTCACTGCTATCAAGATAAGATCACTTTTAAGATTTTATATTAAAGGGGTGTAATGTAATTAATCTTCCATGTGACTTGTATTACCACGTTAAACAACTTGCGATTATGAAGAGCCTGAGAACACTGGCTTAACACACTTGAAATAGTTCACATGATTTTAACCAAAAACTTTTTTTTATATGTATTTAAAAAAAATATCTAGAATTTGGTGGCTTTGGATCTGTAACTGGTAAAATTGAAACTGAAATTAAAATTAACCATGAAGGTGAAGTAAATCGTGCTCGCTACATGCCCCAGAACCCGTGCATCATTGCTACAAAAACACCTTCCTCTGATGTGCTGGTTTTTGATTACACCAAACATCCATCTAAACCAGGTGGGTCAAACTGCTTGAATTTGTATACAGTATCTTCTCTAGTATAACACATGTAGTCTAGAAACAAAGTGTAATAACATGAGTCTGACAGTGGTCTGGTTTATTGTATTGTGATGCGAAAGCACTACGTGTCTGAAGGTGCCTTAACTCCCGTGCTAGTTAAAAACAATTTGGATTAGTTAGAATATGCTTGGGGTAATTAAGCTCAGGAATTTTGTCTAGGTATTTCAGACTTGAGGTGATAGCCACAGAGGGTCCTCCTGCTCTATCTTTAGCTATCATCAAGTGTCTTGTAACCCACTCTGAACAGGAAATTGAAAAGCAAATCCTGTTTCTCCTTGTAGTAAGCATATGCAGACAATTTTGCAGTTTTATTTTATTTTTCAATGCAAAAAATAAAAATTCCATCAATTATAATCCATCATATTCTTATTGTTTAAAGGAGCTCTAAGAGTTAAACAATGGTTTGGTTCTTTTTCAGACCCAAGTGGAGAATGTAATCCTGACCTTAGGCTAAGAGGACACCAAAAAGAAGGCTACGGTTTATCATGGAATTCCAATTTGAGTGGACACCTTCTCAGTGCATCTGATGATCATGTAAGAAACTAACTTCCTCCTTTGTTAATACAAAACAAAAGGAAGAGTTGCTGATTCACATGGCCCAATAGTATTTTTCTCCATAAAATCTCTTCCACTGGTCTTTTCCATCCCGCGTGCATCAAAATGTCTTCATATTTTAAATTTTAGATGTTCATGTTTCTATCCTTTATACCCTGAAAGCCCGCTTACCATGACAGATCATCCTTAACAGAAGGAGGTTGCGACACCTCTATAGCTAGTTAATGCCTATCCTGTAATAGCTACTCTTTGGGGTATTCTTCACACACAAAAATTAAAAACTTCTGCTTTTAAAAATTCTGCATATTTTATCTATCAAAATAATGTAATATAATCACACCAGTTTCAATTGTTTTGGTAATTTATTTAAACTATAATACAGAAAAAAGTCACTAAACTATTCAGCATTTCCTAAAAACATGAAAGTTGCAAACACTGTAGCTAACACCCTGCATTCCAGTTAAATTACATTACAGAACACCAAACAGCCAAAAAAAAAAGTAGAATTTCATTTTAAATTGCTCAGATTTTCACACACAAGTCATACAGTTTTGCTAATCATTGTCCTGGACCTGGCTGGGTACTTTGGGAAGTGCTTGGTTCTGATTGTCCTGACATTTTATTGACTGCTTGGTAAATGTTTTATTTGCCCTCAGTCTTTTTTTAATGGGTAAGTAAAATAAATCCTGAGCTGTAATCTAACTCTATTGTGCCACTTTGGCAGAGGAAAAAAAGTAAGAAAGTACATAGATCTTCTTAGCTGATTCCCTGACTGTCATTTATAAGGCTTTACATCATTCCGGCAATGTAGGGGCCTTAAAACTTTTACAGGTTTTATGCTCCTGGGGGAATTGACTAAGAATGTTAATGTTCTTATTGTTAGTTAACTGTTCCCAATGTGTGTTGGTTTTTTTGGTTTGTTTTTTTAATACTGGAAAAATACACCAAACCTTTAATTTCAAAGTAATCTTACAGAAGAAAGGAAGGAAGAAAAAGCAAATAATTATGTGAGGGTGTTATTCTTGGGATTAGACACTTGCATCAAGATACTCCACAGCCATGGTTGCATATATGCCAATTCTCACAGATGACTTAAAAGCTGAAGCGGCATTCCAGACCTTGACTTTCACTCGGAGACTTGCAGAAAAGTAGCTCGCTCCTGTAGCTTTGGTAAAGGGATGTTACCTGGTGGGGCTATGAAATATTCCTCAACTGTTTCTCTGGCCTTTCGCAGAAGCTCCTCAGTGCAATTACCTTCTGTGATGTTATCTTCTCTGAGATACAGACATCTGTCCGCTAGTACTGAATCCACTGGTTCTACCCCTTCTGTGTTAACAGCATGAAGTTGATAGTTACTAGGCAGGCAGGCTGCTGCTATATTGCTGCCTCAGAGAATGAGATCAATTTAACCATCAACAGCAACATTAACAATGGTTGCTTTTTCTTTTAATTTAAGTCTTTATTTTCAAAAATTGTTATGCTTTAAACCGTTAAATTACTCCATTTAAGAACAGTATACTATCTCATTTGCTTAGCTGTGCGATCTTCTGATGAAAGAACAATAGTGGAAAGTAAACTTGAAGGATTTTGGTTTGAGTAGAATCTTACACAGCTCCATGCAAATACAGTGACAGAAACTTCTTGAATGTGTCAGGTCAATAGCCATATATTCCAGGACGAAACTTGACAACTCTCTTCCTGATTACTGAAAGATACTGGATGTAGTCATACATGTACTGATCAGAATCAATCCAGATGAAGTTTTAAAAACTATCACTAGAGGCCAAGTCTGTTTTATTTATCTGGAACACCATGAACTGGGAAATACAGCCCTCTGTACTACTACTGGGTGCTCTAAAACTTTGGGATCATCCCCATACAGAATCTTGGCCTTTTTCTAGGCAGGCAGGCTGCTACATTTCTGCCTCAGGGACAGAGCCTGCCTTGTGCATAATAAAAAGCCCTACCCCTCCACACCGGTCTCTCTGTTGTTGGCATGCACGCACATCCAACCCTGCCCCCTGACAGTGATCAATGTCTCCCACACAGGCACGCACGCCAGCCCTCCTCCCCCTGCAGTGTTTTGTGTCTCTGAGGCTGGTCGAAGTATTTGGTGGACTACAAAAACTACATTCTAATAAAGTCTGGGCAGAGACCCCAGTAGGAATATTATAGACTTCCTTTGGCTTCAGTAAGTTTTCTTTTTATAGGCAGTTATGATGGTGGTGTTTAAGGGCATAACTTCATTAAATGAGGCTTTTTAAAAGACAAGAATGATGGTCTCAAGTTACAGAAAACACATGAATGCCAGCAGTGTGGCATAACTATGTTAACAGTTCTAAAACCTCTGAATATTGAACTTGTATTCTGATATCAGACAACATAATTGGAATACAACTAAATTACTATCCATATACTGAAAGATTTACACCAGGAAAGCAAGTCTGAACAATAAATTACATTGTATTAAAATGTGACTTTTGTCTGCAGACTGTTTGTCTGTGGGATATAAGTGCAGGACCAAAAGAAGGCAAAGTTGTTGATGCTAAAGCAATCTTTACGGGACATTCTGCAGTAGTAGAAGATGTGGCATGGCATCTGCTTCATGAATCTTTATTTGGATCAGTTGCTGATGATCAGAAGCTTATGATGTAAGTTTGGGAGGAGAGTTGGGGGTGGGGAGAAGCTGAGCAGTTCTCTGGAACTTATAATTATTTGCCTGCTTGTCAATGCAACAGTCTAGACAAGCACTGCACACTGCTTAATTAAAGAAAGATATCTATTCAGGCTATGAGGTGGCCTGCAATCCTAAAATACTCTAGCCTTCTGTTGCATTAACATGAAGTTAAATAACCTAGATTTTACAGCATTACTTGTATTTCTAGGAATCTGGATAGGAATAATCCTAAATGTGCATTTCCTTCTATTTGTCTTACTGTTCAGTGTTACTATATGTTCCATTCTATGCATTCGATGAAGTGGGCTGTAGCCCACAAAAGCTTATGCTCAAATACATTTGTTAGTCTCCAAGATGCCACAAATACTCCTGTTCTTTTTGTGGATACAGACTAAGGCAGCTGCTGCTCTGAAACCTGTTCAGTGTTGATTTTCTTACTAAGACTACATTGTAAATCTAGATCTGTGGTTAAACAAATGGTGAATGGGAATCCTGATTCTACAGTTTCTCTTGTGACCTACAAATTTTGGGTTCTTTTATGGTCCCATCATTGTAGGTGCAAAGCCATGTTGCTGTGATCCATAGAACCCCTGCTCAGCTGCCACCTAATCTTGTGGGTGTCTAAAATCACTAGACGCCTAAATTTGTGCTGTAAAAAGTTCCTTAGCACCTAAGTTTCTACCTCCAAATATGTGCATTGCTGCCTTAGGTAGGCATCTGGACACCTAAGCCCCAGTGCAATTCTCAAACCAGGTGAAGATCTGTGTTGCCCTCCCTATCTCTCCTGTGGGCCGGATCTGGCATGTGTGTGATCTGAGCACAAAACAGCCACTTGGTTATGGCATATACTGAGGGGTAGGGAGAGAGTGTTTCTCAGTCGCGCCTGTTGAAGCTGTTCCACTTTAGCCCAATGAATGTTTTAATATAGAGACAGTGAGGATGACTCTGTAGTCCAGTGATAGGGCACTTGCCTGAGAATTGGGAAACCCTGCTCAAATCCATTCTCCATAATCATGCGGAAGGAGGAATTTAACCTGGGTCTTCCATATTCCAGGTGAGTAACCTAACCAACGGGGGCTAAAAGTTATAAGGGAGGCTGTCACTGCTGTTCCTTCCTCAAGTCCTTTTGTTAAGCTAAGGCTATGTGCCTCAATCTTAATGTATTTATCCTCACAATACCCAGGAATTACAGTAGAAGGGGCACAGAGAGGCTAAGTAACTTGACGAAGGTCACACATGGAGTCTGCAGTGGAGCAGAAAATTGAACCTAGGCCTCACTAAGTCGTATGCTGGTCCCCTAACCCCTGGATCATCCTTCCCCTTGATTGACCTGATAATTCTATTTAAAAGCAAGCTGCAAATACCATCAGGTCAGGTGGACTGACTAAATATTAATCTAGTGCTCTGAACTTTTTCAGGGATGTGAGGAATCCAATCATAACTGTTTACTCTAACAAATTACTTGACAGACTAATCGTTCCTCTTGATAAAATGGAAAACTCTTGAGGTTGTACAGTGAATGCTTTGTTTTTGCCAAAAAGTGAAATACCTGGCTGCTATAAATCTTCTAACTGATTAGTATGTTCTAAAACAGATGGGATTGTACCAGTATGGAATGACAAATGACTCTCAATCCCCACCCCTGCCTTTTTTTTTTTTTTTTTTTAAATGTTGAAACTTGTATACCAGGCTTTTCAGTCTGGAAGGAATGTTTTAGTCCCAAAGTAACGTTTGTTAACTTTGTACAGATATTTAATGTGTACGGTTTTTATGTAGTATGAAATGAGTGCTAACTTTGTGACCAATGTTCATTCCACTATGGCCTGTTTAGATGAAAAGTTAGTGCGCAGCATACTAGTGTGCTATAGATCCACACACCCTAGCTTGCTGGATGCAAACTGTTCATTTAGGCAAGTCTTCAGACTGGGTTGTTTCAAGAACAGAACTCTTGCTGCAAAAGTCAGTGCTGAATAGGGTTTAGTGTGTGAGAACTGGTTCTCCCTTCTACCACCTTTGACTGGCATTTTTTTTTTGTGTTCTTCCTTTTTCCCACCCCTTCATCCAAAAAAGTTGGGACACGAGGTCCAATACTACATCCAAGCCAAGTCATTCTGTAGATGCCCATACAGCCGAGGTCAACTGCCTGTCCTTCAATCCCTACAGCGAGTTCATTCTAGCAACTGGTTCTGCTGACAAGGTGTTTTACTTATGTATATTTTTAACATACTATACAAATTGAATGTATATGCTCCTAAAAGTGTGCTTAGACACTAGTCACAAATGCCAATAAAACAAGTGCAAAGGGTAGCTAAAATGTATTAATTGAAAATTGAGTAACTTCAGAGGCTTTTGGAGTAAAAGTATCTTTTTTTTTTTCTTTCCCCCTTTCCCTCACAGACTGTGGCTTTGTGGGATCTGCGAAACCTTAAATTAAAACTTCATTCTTTTGAGTCTCATAAGGATGAAATCTTTCAGGTGGGCACAAGAAAAATGAATAACTTGAAGGTTTTAGAATAAGGTTGTGCATATTGCTGAGAGCTCCGGATCAGGTGGGAATATGGTTTGGTTTGGAATTCTGATATTGTGATCAATTGAAATATATCTGATCACTGAGATCTGTTTCAAGAACTAATAGCTGAACTAATGCCACTATTAAGCCTTAGTTTAAGCAACATAGGTAATGTGAGTAGACTTTTCCTCTTCTCCCCCAAAGTATATTCACAAGTCTGCTGGCTTTCTAACTTGCTGCTTTAACAGCAGCACACAAACTGGCGTTCTATGGGAAATGCTTCATTAGATGCTCTCTCACTAGGGTTAAAATAAAATTTATAGGGCAAGTATAAAAGCCCAGCAGCTTTTCTCAGTAGAATTTTAAAACAATTCTTGTCTATGTATCTGTGCCTCCCCCAAATCCTTCAGCGTGCCCTGAAAGATAACAGATTTGGGCTATTTCAGATGGGTAAAGAATAGATTCTGAAGTTGAGGATCCCTCTCAAAGAAATCCTGGGCACCAGTTTCCTCTCAGAGGGTTCTCCAGCTTTGAGCACTCTGCACTAGCTGTAGCACGGCATGCGGGGAGAGATGGTTCTTAACAGTAGCAGATCACAAGCCATTTATGGATTTATAGATGACAATCTGCTCTCCAAAATCAACTGGTAACTAAGCAGCCAGTGTAGATCCAGAAGATTGCTTTCATGTGCACCTGAGAAGATATGCACAGGGAAGCTGTCTTTTTGTTTGAGTCAAAAAAATCTCCTAAGATATGTATGATAGAGGTCTGGAGTATAAGACTTAGCTTGACCCAGACTCATGTTCCTAAAATATTTATTTCCCAAAAAAAATTCACAAACAGAAGGCAATTCTAATTCCAAATATTCCCTTAAAGCTGTGAGACTTTATTCAGTTACTATTCATTTTATGTATGATTAGGCAGGTTTAAAAGTGACTTGTGGACACACTTGACCATTGTAGAAAATGGAACTAAATAATACTGACCCTTTATGGTAGTATAACAGTTTTTAATGGTATATTTCTTGTGGTTGGATTTCTTCCATGAGGAAACTTAAGATCCTCTGAATTGAAGGAAAGCCTTGATATTGGGGTACATGAAGTGAGAAGTAGTCTATATATTTTTGAGTCTAACTTCTCTAAACTTGTCCTTTTTTTATTAAAAATGTTGGTCAGTTATGGCTGTAGCAGTGCAAGCACTTATAGTTAAAACTGGCAATGTTGGTCACATCTAAAGTTACTAGTTCAGAATACATGCAAAGTCAGTAACTTCATGCTCCCATTTTTGAGAGATGTTCTCTTCTTACAGGTTCACTGGTCTCCTCATAATGAAACAATTCTTGCTTCAAGTGGTACTGATCGTCGGCTAAACGTATGGGATCTAAGGTAAAGAGTGATTCTATTCCTTTATTTAAAACCTATGTGTAGGTAGCAGACAAATATCCAATATATGCAGTAGGCTTTGCATTTGTACTTAAATTGTAGGCTTAATTATTTTTAGGGATAAGCTTTTTTTCTATTTAAAAACTAGCAAACTTCAGTGTAGGAATACTATACTGTCTTTTTACTGATCTTTGCCAGTTATGATGGGGGGGGGGAAGAAGGGGGGGGAAAGCTTCTGAACAACTCTGCATGTCTTTCCCCCCCCATCTTTTTAGTAATAAGTGATCTCTGCCCCAAGGGTCCTTTATTGATCTAATCTGCAGAATCTGATTTTTTCAGTAACCAGTTGTGATGACCCATGTTTGAGGATTAAAACTTCTGGTGAAGAATAAGTAGCAAGAGTAGGAATTGAAAACAAAGATATTTTCTCAGCGCGAGTGCCCCTGCTAGGAGAAGGGCATAACCGTCCATTTTTTTTACTATTTTTTACTTTACTACTTTTTTAAAACCTTAATTCACAAATTGGCTTCTTGCTTGCTTCAGTGAGATTAACTACTTCAAGATTAAGGGTTTAAATATACTTCCTTTAAACAGCATTGTTTTCTTTACAGTAAAATTGGAGAAGAGCAATCTGCAGAGGATGCAGAAGATGGGCCTCCTGAACTTTTGGTATGTATTTGCTGTCTTTAGCTTGAAGACCTGTTGATGCCTCATAAGAACTTATATCTTTATTCTTAGACTAAAGAACTGCAATAGCAGACCAGACCAATAATCTGTCTAATCCAGGATTTTACTTCAGGCAAATTCTTCAACGCCCCACTATCTCTCGGTACTTGATTGTGGCTCTCAACTGCTAAGTGAGTTTTAAGGCAGCGGTTCTTAATGCTCCTTTGTATAAGTGCTGCGCAGAGTGCCATTGCTGCAATGTTGCCTATATCCAAGGTCAGGTAGAGTCTAGAAAACACAGCTGTAGGTTATACTTTTAACTATGTATAAACCAAAGCTAAACTACTACCTCAAGTGATCATTGAAACAAAGTATAGTGTTTAATGTTTCCTAGGTAGATAGTCATTTAGAGGTCTTAGCAACTTAATGCTACTATAAATGGCTGTGTTGCTAATAGCAACCTTACAGGAGGAAAGGAAATATTGTGAAATAGCTTCTTTAGTTCATGTTAGGCTCTCCATCAAATGATTTACAAGCGACCACTATATTTTGTGTACAACTATGTGGGAAAACAGTTGCTATTGGTTGACTTCCACATCCAGTAAGAACTCTTCATCTTGCTTCTGAGTAAAATAACCTAATATAGAGCTTTATGAAAAGGCAGGAGGGTGTTGTGCCAAGTAACACAGGTAGCAAGAATGCTTTTTAAAATGGTGTTTCCTGCCTTCTCCTCAACAGTCCTGATCTGAAGTGTGTGTGTGGGCGGCATTTACATGTTGTTTGTGGAGTATGTGTTAAGGCAGCTTCTTTAAAACTGCACCTCAGATCTCCACTTACAGTAGAACCTCAGAGTTACGAACACCAGAGTTAAGAACTGACTAGTCAGCCCCACACACCTCATTTGGAATAGGCAGCAGCAGAGACGCGGGGGGAGAAAGGCAAATACAGGACAGTACCATGTTAAACGTAAACTACTAAATAATAAAGGGAAAGCAGCATTTTTCTACTGCATAGTAAAGTTTCAAAGCTGTATTAAGTCAGTGTTCAGTTGTAAATTTTTGAAAGAACAATCATAACGCTTTGTTCAGAGTTTCGAACAGCCTCCATTCCCTAGGTGTTTGTAACTCTGAGGTTCTACTGTACATAGTTATACCTTCGTTTTACTTTGTTAGCTAATGAGAATAGTAAATTAAAATATTTCACTACTTCAGTAATTGTCTAGAGATGTCTTGGGTCATTAAATTTGATCTTCTTAATAGTTTATTCATGGAGGACACACTGCAAAGATTTCAGATTTTAGTTGGAACCCTAACGAACCTTGGGTAATCTGCTCTGTATCTGAGGACAACATAATGCAAATATGGCAAATGGTGAGTGTCAAACTTAATTTCTGTATTGCTTTCTGCTTCATTATATAAATGAAAAAGGAGGTTATCCTTCTCTTAAAAAAGTCTTTAAAAAAGACAGACCATGTCTCATGTAGGCAGTCTTTTTCCTCTAACTAAATGCATTTAACTTATGACCTGAACATTAAGACTAATATTCATACAAAAAAGTTATCTGTTATGACTTGTATATCATTTTGAATTTTATTAAGAATATCTTGAACTAAAATGGCTAATTTCTAATATATACCAAAAATATCCATTTCAACAGATGAGTTAACTGGAGCTAAGTTGATATTTTAGTATCTTCAAAAGAAGGAAAAATAGATCTTCAGAGTGAGTTTGCAGATATTGCAGGTTTATGTTATGCTATGCTATCCAGAATCTAAGCTTTTGTTTTACAAATGGCTTCTAGAACTCCTAATTGCAAAGTTAACTGCATTTTTAAGACTTCTGGGAGTCATGTTGGCAGTCTTTAATCCTAGTTAGTTATAGGATCTTAGTAGTAAAAGAGGAAGCCCTACATTATCAGAGTCCCTGTAAAGGCAGGACCATTGCCTAACAACATGCATTTGATAGAAATTGACACCACATGAGTTTAGCCAGAAAACCACAGCTACTTAAATAACATCAACTAAATGTATATACAGATGTACTCCCCTTCTATCAACTTGAGTTTTTTCCTTGTAAATTGAAGGATGTGTGTTTTTGGAAGCAAATTACTACTGGGATAGTAGTTTTAAAGTAAGACTGAAACTGGGTATGAGATAGGGACAAAATCTTTTGGGTAAAGAGCTAAATGGATTACGATTAGCCTAAAGTGCATCAATTTCAAATATCATATACATACTTTTAATATTAGTGTTGATTAGTCTAGCCATTTTACGTAATCTTAAAACTGACTTCCCTCTTTAAAGTTAGGGAAAGGGATACTTTTCTCAGTGTCTATTCCTCAGTTCTGCAATCATATGACATCTAAGATTTGAAAAAATACTATTAATCAAATGTGCCTACCACTTTTTGATACTTGTAATACAATAACTTGTGTCTCTAGGCTGAAAACATTTACAATGATGAAGAACCAGATATAGCAGCGTCAGAACTGGAGGGTCAAGGAACATAACTTTCTCATTAGGAAAAGGAAGACAAGAATGTTGGGTGTTTGTGAAGTGGCTGACATTCATATAAATTATGTTATTGTTGGTTTTTGGTTGTTTTTTTTTTTTTTTTTGACTACTATATACATTCAAAATATTCTCAGTTGAATGTAATGCTTATATCAATGCTTGATTTTTATCAAGCACAAAGCTTGTATAGTTGAATTTAATGGGATATCCCTGGTTTATTTGTTTTTTGGGGGGGGGGGGGGGCACCTTGAAGTGAGCTATAGCAAACTGTACAGCATTTAGATATTGGGAAAAATAAGTGACTGAATACCAATGTCTATTTTTAAAACAAGCTTGCAGATTCCTGTAAATGACTAGACAACTCAAAATCCTCACTTTTCCTAGACTAAATGCATAAATGTTTTTATCATATGTAAAATGAGCTTTTCACTTTTACAGAACGCTTCCTTATTGGCTTTGCATAAATAAACTTTTTTGAAGAAAATGTTTGGTATATTAATTGAAGAAGAAAATCTTAACTACTGCGTAGTGGCAGTGCTCTCCAAAGAATAGGGTGGGTACCTTTCCATGTTTGTCTGCATAGATGTAGAAGGTTGTGTGGAGGGGCATGGGAGTTACCTGCTGCCTGATGTTAAAGCTTAATACTTAAACAGCTGTCCCCATTGTTCCCTCTCTTAGTATTTCTAATGATATTTAGCTATAGGGCTAAAGTGTAAATGAGATCTGGGTGGAGAGAGAGATTCTGATCACAGAGGCACTTTAATGAAAGTCAAAACAAGTTACCTGTAGATATCTTCTTGGAAAAAGACACCTTTTCTTGTACTTGAACTTTATAAAGGACATCTTGCTCTGTGGCTAGATGGTCAACTTTCATGTCCTTGTGTAAGTCTTCAGCAATGCTGTCTGTGAGGTTACTTTAAACCCAAAATCTTCATATTAAAAACAGTTGGTATTTAGGTATCATGGGCGAGGCCCCATACAAATATTATAAACTGCTATGTAGAAAGACCTCATTATTATAATAATCATTCACATACTTGTGGCCATAGTGCATGCTATATTATCTGGCTAGTGAAATACCTTTTTGTAGCATCCTCACTTTGTGGAGTGAAATACAAAAATAGACCTAGGAAAGGAGAGCGGATGATTCACTCAGTATATATCTGAAATGGCATCTAACTGTTGGAGTAAACAATGTATTTTAGCTAACTAAATTGGATACAGCATACATCTAAACACTTCTATTGAATTTGGATGCATCAGCCTTTGAGGCAAGTGTCTCCTTAGCTGTAGAGGAGTTACATAATCTAGTCCTGTCTCTTAAATTAGAGTTACCTGTAAGCTCTTTAATTTCACTGTTTTAATAGAGAAAAGATACCTATCCTCACTCATGTATGAGTTTCTGTGAAGAGAAAGGATCTCTGCTTTTGGTGGGCCCATATCACACACAAGAATGACCATACTGAGTCAGACTAGTGGTCCATCTAGACCAGGGTCCTGTCTTCTGATAGTGGCCAATGCCAGACACTTCAGAGGGAATGAACAGAATAAGGCAATGAGTGATCAATCCCCTATCATCCAGTCCCAGTATCTGGCAGTCAGTTGCATCCCTGACCATCTTGGCCAATAGCCTTGATGGCCCTATCCTCCATGAACTTACCTAATTCTTTTTTGAACCCAGTTATGCTTTTGGCCTTCACAACATCCCTGGGCAATGAACTCCATAGGATGACTGCACTATGTGAAGTACTTGCTTTTGTTTGTTTTAAATCTGCTGCCTATTAATTTCGTTAGGTGACCCCCTGCTTTTTGTGTTTGTGAAGGGGTAAATAACACTTCCTCCACACTATTCATGATTTTATAAACCTCTGTCATATAGCCCATCAGTCTTCTTTTTTCCGAGATGAACAGTCCCACTCTTTTTAATCTCTCTTCCTGTGGAACTTATTCAATTTCCCTAATCATTTTTGTTGCCCTTCTCTGTACCTTTTCCAATTCTAAGTATTGAGAGAGGGCGACTAGAACCACATGCAGTATTCAAGATGTGGACATGCTGTGGATTTATATAGTGGCATTTTAATACTTACTATCCCTTTCCTACTGGTTCCTAACAGTGTTCGCTTTTTTGACTGCTGCTGTACACTGAGTGGATGGTTTCAGAGAACTGTCCATGACTCCAAGATCTTTCTTCAGTGGTAATAGTTAATTTAGACCCTGTCATTTTTTGTATATATATATTTCAGATTGTTTTCCAGTGTGCATTACTTTGCATTTATCAATATTGAATTTCATCTACTGTATTCTTGTCAAGTCACCCAGAGTGGCATTTTTTGGACCCCTTTACTGATTTCTTTTAACATGGCGTATACATTTTATTTGAACCTCTATTGTGGTTTTAAAAAGTTAGCTTGCAGGCATTTCACTCTTGACTGTTCCTTTTAATTTCTATTTAACTAGTTTCCTCATTTTTTGTGTAGTTCCCCTTTTTGAAGTTAAATGCTCCTGTGGTGGGCTTCTTTGGTATTAACTACATCGTGATCACCGTTAACAAGTGGTTCAGCCACATTCACTTCTTGGACTAGAGCTTGTGTGCCACTTAAGACTAAATCAAGAATTACCTCTTGTGGGTACTAGATCTAACTGCTTCAAGAAGCAGTCATTCATGGTGTCTAGAAATTTTATCTCGTCGTCATGTCCTGAGGTGACATGTATCCAATCACTATGGGAATAATTGAAATCACCTACTATGAGTTTTCTGTTTTTGTAGCCTCTCTAATCACCAAGTATTTAACATCTCACAAATGTTAAACCCAGTTGTTGCACCATAACTCTCACATCTTCCTCTTGTAGCCCAATGCTAATCCTAAATACTATGAAATATTCTTCTTTACTGTTTATTAATAAGTTATAATATAACTATTATAGTTAATTAATATTTTATAATTATATAATATATAATATAATTAATTATATTATATAATATAACTATTAATAGTTGTTACACATTGCCTCTTGAGGGTCAGGAGAGGCAGCAGTAGCTGTGGAATTGACCCTCTGAGAAGTTGTAATATGTGAGCTTAGTGTTCATGCACCATAATGTTTTCTTACATTAAAGATTTTTTTCCCCACTAACGGTTGAAAGTCTTACATTCATCAAGTAAAAATCTAAAACCATGTGATATTAAAAACTAATTTTTCCATTTGAAGACATTTTAATAAACAGTAAAGTCTTAAATATTTTTGGTTCCCTAGTTCCAATATTTCAAATCCCATCAGTGGAGTCTAATGTGTCCTTCCTGTGGGGGTGTGTGTGTGTGTGTTTTTGTTTTTATTTATTTATTTATTTATTTATTTATTAAAGCAGTATTGTTGGGCATTATGTGCATGTGCATTAGGGCCAGTAATGGGTATGGGCCCAACCATCATTCAGTTCCTCCTCCTCCCTACATTTAAGAAAACTCCTTAGTGTCTGTCTCAATATAGTCTTTCTACAGTCCTTGTGTAAAACTTGTCTGTACTGGTACCGTTTAGTCAGAATAGTTTGCCCACAGGTAAGTTTTTGGTAGTTTACCTTAAATTTTTTTTTCATTGGTCAAGAACTGCCTGCTAGTACCAGGGCTTAGGGATATCCCATACTAAATCATAAATTTTAGGCGTTGCCACTCCTGTGAGGAAACAATACTGATTAACGATGGTATTTTAATACCACTTTTTGTCTTGGGAAGCTCCTTTCCCTGATACATACTCCGTGTACAAGTCCTTTCCCTTTGAAGGGAAGGAAGCTATGCCCTTCATGTTTTTATAGGACTGCTCCACGCAGCTGGCTGGCCACTGCTCTGCACAAGGCAGATTCCCCCCAGTTACTTTCACCTTAGCCTCAGACTTCCAGATCCATTAGCTCCCAGGCTCTATCTTCAGAGATTCAGAACCTCAGATAAAAGAAGCATCTCTCCTCTGAGAAGAGCAGGGGCAAATGCCCACTGGGAATTCCTAGTTAAAAGTGGTCCTGATTCAAGAAGACTCCAAAGCCTGATCTGTCTACTGCTGAAGCTGTGAGGGAGCATGGTCTTAAACCTTTGGCACTGTCTTAGCAATCAGAATCAGTTGCCTCCAGTACAGAGACCTGAGTAGGGGCAGCTGCTATTTGACTACCCATCTCTGGTCCTTTTTCAGCACAGTGTGGCAGCAAGGTGGGCAAGAGCTTTTATGATCTCCTCAGATGTGTAGCTGATTCCCTCAATATACCCTGGAGGAGGTACAAAAGACCTCATGAGCTCTTGGATATTCTTCCTGCCTCTGTGCCTGGCCATTTAGCATTTCCCATCTACAAATATGGAGATTTGCCTAAATATATGACAAACACCAGTGACGGTAACTTCAACCTTATAAAACAGATAAGAGCTATCAGCTGCCTTCCACTGGAGCAAAGTATACATGCACCCAGTACCTGGACTGCTAGTGGCTGTGGTAGCTAATGGAAAGAGCACAAAGCAGCCACAGATGACTCAATCTAAGTGGCTCCGTTTATTTGGATGGTTGAGTTACTCATCTGTAAGCCCACAATTCTAGATTGCAAATTATCAGGCATTAGGGGTAGAATATGACTTTAAATTACAATAAATATTTTGGACATGGACAAATTCCCACAAGAGAACAGGAGTTTTAAATCTTTGCTATTAACTCTCCCTCAAATCAAAGATGTCCATCCAGGCAGCTCCAGCTGTTGCCTCTTGACCCATAGTAAAGGCCATTGTTTTAAGGAGAGTATCCTGACTCCACAGTTCTGGAATCCTGCGAGAGGTGCAGCCAATGACCATGGAGGATCTTCCTTTTGAGGGCCTGGACTTCTAGTTCAAAAAACAGACAAGGCTGTTTACTTATTGAAGGACTCCAGGGCTACACTTTACAAAAGAACTGGGACGACCACACACATGTATGTTAAAGACCAGCACCTGGTACCTTATTCCACCAGAATGCTTCAAAGCTGCTGAGAAAAAGACCTTTCATTTCTGCTACAACTTTATCCCATTTTGTATCTCGAGTTATGCCTACATTTCAAGCTGGGAGTGTGATTCCCAGTGCGCAGAGACTTACCCGTACTCACTCGGCTTGAGCTAGCACACTAAAAATAGTTTAGTCACAGTAGAGTGAGTGGTAGGAGGGGCTAGCCTCCCAAAGTACATTCCTGTCCAAGATGCTAGGGGCATATTCAAGGTGACACACCTGTCCCCAGTAATGAGCTGCCAAAACCTTAACAACTGGTTCCCTCCTCACCCCACAAGGGGGTCGTAGCCTGCCCCCGCCCCCCAGGACTCCTGCCCCATCCAAACCCCAACGTTCCTTGATGCCCGCCCTGGGACCTCTGCCCCATCCACCCCCCTCCCCTGTTCCCTGACTGCCCTGGAACCGGGCAGGAGGGTCTCGTGGGCCACCGTAGGGGGTGCCCACCCCACCTCTAAGAGCCAGAGGGACCTGCCGGGGGGCAAGGTGGGGCGTCCCAGCAGTGCTTACCTGGGGCAGCTCCCAGGAAGCATCCAGCAGGTCCCTCTGGCTCCTAGGGGCGGGGGAGCATACCCGGGGGGGAGCAGCCGCTCCCCCCACTGATCACATCAAAAGCAGCGCCTTAGGCACCGACTCCATGGGTGCTCTGGGGCTGGAGCACCAATGGGAAAATTTGGTGGGTGCAGAGCACCCACCGGCAGCTCCCCACCCGCACCCAGCCCCAGCTCGCCTCACCTCCGCCCCTGAACGCCCCACTCTGCTTCGCCGCCCCTGCCCCGGCTTCCCATGAATCAGCTGTTTGGCGGGAAGCCTGGGAGGGCTGAGAAGCAGGCAGCAGCTTCGCGCTCAGGCCCTGGGAGGCAGAAGCGAGCTGGGGCCAGGAGCGGTTCCTCTGCACCGCCCGCAGGTTACCTGCTGTGGCGCGGGCGGCCCTCCTCGCTCCGCCCTGCCCCGCCCCAGCTCACCTCCACTCCCCCTCTGCTTCCCTGAGCCTGAGCGCGAAGCCACCGCTTGCTTCTCAGGCTTCCCATGCAAACAGCTGATTCGCGGGAAGCCAGGGGGGCCGGAGAAGCAAAGCAGGGCTGAGCATAACTCAAGGGTGGGGGCGGAGGCGGAGCGGCAGTGAACTGGGGCCGGGGCGGGGAAGGGAGCTGCTGGTGGGTGCTCCTGCCCTGGAGCACCCACAGAGTCGGTGCCTAAAGTGCCACTTTTGGCTGGTTGTTAAATTTTTAGAAGCCCTTTTAGAACCGGTTGTCCCAACCGGTTCTAAAAGGGCTTCTAAATTTAACAACCGGTTCCGGCCCCGGCTCACCACTGCCTGTCCCACCACTCACACTGCCATGGCTAGGCTATTTTAGCACACTAGCTCCATCTCCATGAGCTAGGAATTACACCTGCAGCTCAAAGTATAGATCATAGAATCATAGAATAACAGAGTTGGAAGGGACCTCCGGAGGCCATCTAGTCCAACCCCCTGCCCAGAGCAGGACCGATCCCCAACTAAATCATCCTAGCCAGGGCTTTGTCAAGCCTGACCTTAAAAACTTCTAAGGAAGGGGATTCCACCACCTCCCTCGGTAACGCATTCCAGTGTTTCACCACCCTCCTAGTGAAAAAGTTTTTCCTAATATCCAACCTAAACCTCCCCCACTGCAACTTGAGACCATTACTCCTTGTCCTGTCATCTGCTATCACTGAGAATAGTCTAGATCCATCCTCTTTGGATCCACCTTTCAGGTAGTTAAAAGCAGCTATCAAATCCCCCCTCATTCTTCTCTTCCGTAGACTAAACAATCCCAGTTCCCTCAGTCTCTCCTCATAAGTCATGTGTTCCAGTCCCCTAATCATTTTTGTTGCCCTTCGCTGGACTCTCTCCAATTTCTCCACATCCTTCTTGTAGTGTGGGGCCCAAAACTGGACACAGTACTCCAGATGAGGCCTCACCAATGTCGAATAGAGGAGAACGATCACATCCCTTGATCTGCTGGCAATGCCCCTGCTTAAATCATCCCAAAATGCCATTGGTCTTCTTGGCAACAAGGGCACACTGTTGACTCATATCCAGCTATTTGTCCACTGTCACCCCTAGGTCCTTCTCTGCAGAACTGCTGCCGAGCCATTCGGTCCCTAGTCTATAGCGGTGCATGGGATTCTTCCATCCTAAGTGCAGGACTCTGCACTTGTCCTTGTTGAACCTCATCAGGTTTCTTTTGGCCCAATCCTCCAATTTGTCTAGGTCCCTCTGTATCCTATCCCTACCCTCCAGCGTATCTACCTCTCCTCCCAGTTTAGTGTCATCCGCAAACTTGCTGAGAGTGCATCCACACCATCCTCCAGATCATTAATGTACCGTGTATCATCATTCTGAAAGGGTGATCAAGAGTTGCTCTATTGTCAGTTTGCTGGATATATACCCTTCCTCTCCACCAATTGGGAATGGCATTTAATTTTTCCAGGAATCATAGAATATGACGGGTGGCCTACCTGTGCCTGAGAAAGAGCCAAAATTTACCTATGGACATTGCCAAAGAGCCGCAGTAATACGTCAGCAGCCCCCACATCAGCTCCTCCCTGCCTGCCAGCAGCCCTGCTGATCAGCGTCTCCCCTTCCTTTCCCATGCCTCCTGCGCCATGCAGGAGGCTCTGGTGGGAGGAGTGAGGGCATGGCAGGCTCAGGAAGGAGTGGGGGCCTTGGGGAAAGGGGTGAAGTAGGGGGAGGGCCTGTGGCAGAGCAGCGAGCACCCCCCAGCACATTGAAAAGTTGGCGCCTGTAGCTCCAGCCCCGGAGTTGGGGCCTATACAAGGAGCCGCATATTAACTTCTGAAGAGCTGCCTGCAGCTCTGGAGCCACAGGTTGGCCATCCCTGGAATATGATATCAGACTGCTGGGTCCTAGAGTCTGTCAGATACTCTCTAGCATTCTGTATTATGCCTCACCCCTTCCCATCCCTTTTCCCTGTTGCATCAGGAGGTGAAGTCCCTTCTGTCTCCTGGAGCTATAGAAGGGGTTGTGTGGGGGTTGGTTTGTTTTACTTCATTTATTTCCTAATACCAAATCAAAAGCGAGTAAGGATGGTGCCAGTTTCTGGATTTGAGGGGACTCCGCACCTTCATTTGCTTCTTCAAATTCAAAATGGTAACCGTAGCCTGCATAATTCTGTTGCTGGATCCACAAGATTGGTTTGTGACTCTTGACCTGCATGATGCCTACCTTTCACGTCTCCCTGTATCCCGGGACACAGGAAGTATAAAATTTCATGTGGGACAGAATCATTATTAGTTCTGGGTACTGCCCTTCCATCTCTCTCCAGTGCCAAGGGTGTTTATCAAAGTTTTAGGAGGTGTTGCTGCCCACCTTGGAAGACAAGTTTATCTACATGACTGGCTCCAAGGGAAATCTCAACAAGTGGAAAGGTCCATTAATTAGATTCTTCAACTTTTTCTTTCCCTCAGCTTGAAGATCAACAGAGAAGTTCCTATTAATACCTATACAGAGGAAAGCATTCATAGGGGCAGCCTTAGACTTAACAGCCAGAGCTTATCTGCTCCAAGACAGATTCAAAGCCATGTCCACCCCCATCATTCATCTTCTAAACATCCTCATACTATTGCACTTGTCTAAGTCTGCTCAGGCATGTGGTCTCCTTCGTGTTTGTCACAACAGCATGCCAGACTGTCTCTACAAACTGTAGACAAAGTGGGCTAGAGTCAGTATATGTATCAAGCAGATACCACGTTGACATGCCTCTAATCCTTTGACATTTGTACATCACTAAATTGATGGAAAGAACCAGCTATTCCAGTCCACCCAATCAAGACTTTAATGATGGACGCATCCCTGTGAAAGACGGTTATGCAAAGATTAATTAGAGCTCAGAAGAGTTCATAGAGCCTGCGTTGCATTTCTGCCAGGTCTGACAATTAAGTTCTGACTGACAACACAATGGCCACTTTATATATTGTTAAGAAAAGTTAGCACATGTGACTCCATTTTGGTTTGGGGCCCACCATTGTCTAAATGCCAGCACATCATACACCAGGAGGAGTAATCCTTAGATACTGAATCCGTGTGAAGGTCCTCCTCCTTGTCTCCAGCCTGCCTTGATTTGCAGTATCTGGTTTTTGTCAGCCTCTAACTCCCTGTCTCTTGGCCTTGATGTGAGGCCTCCCATCCTGATAATAAAAGTTACTGATGCATGGCTTTAGGACCATGCTGTATAATTAACACACTGGTATAGCACGAGGAATGCACCAAGCAGGGATAGGTGGTAGATAAGACAAGGGTTTGTTTATTGGCTAAGGTTTCCGATGCACGAGGGCAACATGCTTTGCTAAAAAGTATATAACCTTTGTATAATCTGTATTCAGGGTCCCCTCCTGGCTAGCAGGGGGGCACCACGCTCGAGCGTAATAAACTTAGTGCCTTTTGGGAACTCTGCAGTTGTGGACTTTATTTCTGTGCCTCAGCCTAGATTTGAACTGTGCGTGTCCTATCAGGTATAATTCGCAGCACTTGTGTGCGTGTCCTAACAAGGTGTAATTCGTAGCGCTTGTGTGCGTGTCCTATCAGGTGTAATTCGTAGCACATGTGTGCGTGTCCTACCAGCTGTAATTCGTAACAATATAAACAGCCAAGGGGGGGTGATCATCTTGATTACGTAAGGAAGCAGTTTGACTATGGAACTGGTATATTCAGCACTAAGTATCTCTCAGGGCAATACATCACACATGTCTACAGAATACACCTAAGTAGATAATTTTAATCAGCCCATGTTTAGGTTATCAAGCATTCTGTCATCCATTGCATTTTCTAGGATTGGGGTCATCCATCAATAGACCTTGCAATACTCAAGAACAAAAAATGTCTCAGTTTCTGCTCCAAGGGAGATCTAAAGTCAGATCCCCACCATACACATTCCTTATGCAGTGATCCCCACAGGTGACGTGCTTACCCTCTGATTCCCAAGGTGCTCAGGAAAATTGGAGAAGATGCTGCAAGGTCCTGTCTGGCTGAGGAAGTTTTGGTACCCAAGGGTGATGCTTCTACCAGTATGTCTACCAAAACTATTACGTTCTTTACCGGACTTACTATCGCAGAACAACAGGAACACCTTACTTCTTTGAGTGATTCCACATGTCCATTCTATGTTAGGTGTTTATGCACTTCAGTGCACAGTTGTCTGAGACTTTTTACCCTTTCCAGTACCTGTCAAGGTGGCTTGAATGCCCTCTGCTGTCTCACAGACATAAAGGGCCGAGCCATCTCAGATCCCCTCCCCTCTCAGTTTTTTCCTGCTGCCCGTGACAATTGGTGGAGCTCCCTGTCCTTGCTTCTGCAAGTCTCTCGTTATCAGTGTACAGTTTCCATGTAGAGTTTAAAAAAAGTTTTTTGTTTTGTCTGTATAGGTTCTGTCACCCAGTTTGGGTTACCAGCTCTGGTAATGGAGGTATGCTACACCATCCAGGTTTCAAGCCCTGTTGCTCTCATGGCAAGGCCATACCAAATAGCAACTCTCACCTCACCTGCCTTATGTGTTTGGGAAGGCTTGTGAGTGAGAAGTGAGGCATTTGTAAGGGCTTTAAGACTTGTTCAAAAAGAGACAAGGCAAACAGGTTAAAATATCTGCTCTTGGAGTGTGTCCTGCAGCCTCCATCTGAGCACTTCAGCATTGGTCAGTAGCACACCTCCAGCAGTACCTGGTCCCGAAGAAGAGGCATTGGAAAGTGGATCCAGTTCTGGGGCTGTTGAGGGATTAAAAGAGGATGAGCTCTGCTAGGGACACAGGAGAGCATTCTAAGAGGAAGCACTCCCCAGGGTACACATCTAAACGGGAGTTCGGTGACTCTGGAGGGCAGTGTTGGCCTGTCAAGACCAGCTCCCCAAGCATGTGCATCGACATCTCCTTGCACCACAGAGTATCTTCCTGGTGCCTTACACTCCCACGTTGTTTGTTAAACCTCTTGGTTCAACAGTGGTTCAAGAGTCTCACCTGCCACCAGTATCTGGGGTACCGCCTCCGGCACCTTCACCTCTGCACCAAGCATGCACCTCCAGAGGTGGCCATCAGGGTATCCGTGAGGCTGGTGCCATCTAGGGGAAAGCCCCAGATTATATCCCCAGCTCCCCTTTCTTCAGAGTATGAGCCTTCCCTGGTACCAACAGGTACAGCACAATCTTGGTCTTAAGGAGCAGCAGCATCCTCATCAGACTTGGAGGTGGGTTCCTACATATCCCAAAGTTTCTAAGATTCACTGTGGCTGGCTACCCATATCAGTGCAGTGTCTTCCCCTTTGGTCGCTCAGCTGCCCCTTGTGTTTTTACAAAGTGTGAATGTAATTTGTATGTGAAATAATATAAAAAAGGCCAAGGTTTTCTGATGTCTAAATCCATATTCAGATGCCTAAGTGGTTGGATCTTTAAAAGGACCGTGAAGTCCCAGTAACTCCCACTGTATGTGTACTGCATTTAGTTTTAAATGAAGCTGATGTTATAACTGAAGGCAACACACAAACTATTGGACCTGCTGGTGCTCATCACTTTTAAAGATCCAACCACTTATTATTTAGGCTTCTCAGTAGGAATTCCAGACACTAACTTTAGATCCCTCCTCCCCTTTAAAAAAAGTCAAAAATGAATGGATTCAAACTTAGTCTTTCAGGATTTAAGTCAAACAAATAGCACTGGGTCCAAAACACCACATGCAACAAGGTATATTTAAATCAAGAGGTTTGTATATGCATTACAGCAGTGTTTTAGTGCAGTATAATTTAAAATGCATTTACACATTGGTTAGTAAATGTACCTGGTTAAATCAATTCTGCTACTCCTGCAGATTACTACCCAAGGTGAAGACGGAGAAAAAGTGATACAGCTACCCATTCATTCCCTCTTATTTTCAAGGGAGCTGGGTGTAGAGTTTTTGGACCTCTCTCTCTGCTACATTAAACTATTTCCAGAAGAACCTCAGACACTCCTGGGGAGAGATGATAATAGTAATCAGCAGGCCTTTGAAATGGCAGATTTCAGAGTTGGGGTGATTTCCCCATTGGCCTGACATCGGTATTGATACCACATAAGGTTGCATGTTCAAATTTATAATTAGCTTAAGGGCTGAATTATGTTCACTGAAGTCTTATAGGAAGCCTGTACAATCCCTTGAGCTGCAGAAATGCACACCTGTAAACTGACAATGTAACACCACTTTGTTTTTTTAAACTGAAAGAAACAGCAGCAGGTAATTATGGATAAATTGGAAAAAAAATGCAGCTATCTGAAAACTATATTTAAAACCTGCAGACCAGCCTTTCAAGAAAATTGAGAGAGCTCTGTGTAAGTGCAAAAGCTTCTCTCTCTCACCAACAGCATTTGGTCCAATATATTACCTTCCCCACCTTGTCTCCCTAATATCCTGGGACCAACATGGCTACACCACCACTACATACAGCTCATGACCAGCCACACTGCCTAATTATGTTAATTGGATGCTTCAGGAACAATGGTCAGTAATTTACAAGGAGAGAAGACAGTGACTGTACGTGCTTCCCCACTTGTGTGTCTCAACCTTGCCTTGGGAGTTTAGCCTCCTTTTTGTGAATTGTTAGGATCAAAGCTTAAAAATTTACCTGATGCTTAAACCCAAGGATTAAGTCACTAGCCAAGAATCTAGGCGATCAAGCCCCCTGAAAATGTAAAGGAATAAGAAGTTGTGCACTGTATTTCAACTGAAACATTGTAACTGATGAAAATCTAGAGTGATGCAAGTTAATTGTATCATAGCTTTTCCTGCCTTGGCTTCATTCCCCTCTTTCCTGTGTGGATCATAACATATGTTGCCTTTAGGCATCTTTTCCTTTGCTTTGTCGTCTCCCTTATCTCCTTTCCCTATATTGTGTCAGTCTCCTCCTCTCCCCCACTCCAAAAAAATAAATCTATCAGTACTATCCTTCCTAATGTACCCCAGCTGTTGGAGTTCTCTCCAAGACCTTTTCCATTCAGCTTATCCAGAACACTTTGTCCAGTTCTGGGAGAACACTTCTTCCAGTTCTCTGGGATCCAAAACACTTCAGTTTGACTCTTGATTTCATCACGCAGGTTCCTTTATTTGGCATACAAGCATAAGCTACACTGTTGATCAGACTCAAGCACAGGGGGTGAGTATAAGGCATACCACACATCCAAAGTTACACAGACAACCTCTTCCTTTATATACATTTACACATTGCATTTGCTATACATTACACCACACATTTTTTGGCTTGTCTTGCTTTGCAGGAATCAATACCTGTATAGTATGCTTTGTCTATGTGCTGTTCAGTGGAACCTGATCTTTACATTCCAGGTTTATCTTGTCCATAGTCCCTACCATCAAGGTGTTGCTGCTTATCTTATCTAGCACAGACATCCTGACTCCAGAATACAGTTTGTCCAGTCCCTATTTACAACTTAACCTTCCATTCACCTTCCCAATTACGCCCACCAAGAAATGAGGCAAGTTACTTATGTCAAACCAGGCCTACACCATCTGTCCCTCACAATAAAATGTAGAAATACCTAAAGCTAGAGGACTATTTAGCCAAAGACTGAAAAAACATGTCCAAGGGCAAAGTCCAGATAAGAAGCCAATCTCCCACCCCAGCTGCTGGAAGAAGGGACAGTGCTTGATTTCCTACCTCTCTGCTGTCCCTGAATCCTACTCAGGGACTGCATGTTTCATACAGACATTCAACTAGTAGAGGTCTAACGTTTGAATCCTCTCTCACCTTGCTCTGGCTGTGGAAAGGGCAGTTTCTTGACATTCCAGGCCTACAAGAAAGAGGGGTTTCCAGAAGCACAAACTTATAGCTGCTGAGAAATCCCATGAGCCTCTATTAATTTTTCTACTAACTTTTTCAAAAGAGGAAAGTATCTGAAGAATCTTCTGAATGCTATGAGAGATCAAGTACTCTGAAGTCAAGACATTCCAAATCTTAAGGTGGTTTTGGCAATGTTAACCAAGATGCACACATTTACATTAAGCAAAAAACCCACAAAAATCTTAAAAAGTCTTAAGGTATAACTCACAAGGTTTGAAATGTGCCAGTTCACATAACGAATGGTTATTCATCTTGTGCAGTAATTGTGGTTCTTCGAGATATGTAGCCCTATGTGGGCTAAACTCTAGGTGTGTTATCGCCCCGTGTCTTTGATTGGAGATTTCTCATAGCAGCATCCATTCGGCCCCCCACGCGTGCTAGTCAGCCTCATGCCCCATGCTGTTATGTAGAACTGCATGGGTGAACCACACTCAGTTCCTTGTCTATTGTGAAGCCCCATAGCAGAGAACACCAAAACAGAGGGGAAGGAAAGTGGGTAGTGGAGTGTTGGATCATATTAAAGAAGTTCTGTAATAAAATCACAAATGAGTTTGACTCCCCATAGTTTAAGTTCCAGGGTATTACTAATTAAGAGATCTCTTGGTTTTTGGTCTCTTGTTTTTACTATTTCTCTCCCTCTGTGTGAAACTTGCAAGCTGCTAATTGTGTTAGCACATCCTAAGACAGAGTCTGTTCTCAAAGCAATACTTTGTAACAACTACTCATAGAGAGACTCAAAGTGATACTTTGTAACAACAAACAGCACAGAGAGACTCCCCGTCCTTTTGTTGTATTTATCTCGATTTGTTAACAATTGTGATTAAAATAGAGATAGAGGATGTATGTGGATGGATGCTTGGTGTGGATAATAAATGAATGACCAGGGAGGTGCCAGCCTAAGAATCCAGGGTTGATCGGCCGAAGAAGGCGTCAAGTGGAAATAACCAGAGGACCCCCAGAGGGCAGACTGGAATCCACCTAACAGCCTCAAGGATGGGACAACCGAAGAACAAGATAACATCTGGCAGCACGGAGCCATCAGGAATGTGCCATCTGCTGATTGATTCAGCAACAGCATGATGAAGCAATTCCCATATAGACTGGCATAGGAATAAATTCCTATAAAAATGAACTCTAGAAACTGAGAACTTTGGGGTCTGATTCTGCAAACCAACTTCCAGGAGCATCAGATGAGCATCTGACAAGGCCCCGCTCCCTCCTTGTGTCCAGGCCACCTGGCCAGTGGCTTGGCATGAGCAACTCTAAGGCTGGTAACTATGATAACAACCTTGCAGAACCTGTGTGTGTGTGTGTGTGTGTGTGTGAGAGAATAAATATGAAATTGAATGGAATGTTATAGCTATAACTGCTTACTATGATTCTTTCTGTATTCACAATGAATGTGGCATTTTGCCTCTTCCCCTTTGATAAGATCCTGCTAGTTTTTATTTTATTGATATAACAGGAGCACCCAGAGGGACATACATCTCAAAGAACCACAGTTACTGCACAGGGTGAGTAACTATTTCTTCTAAGTAGCGTCCCTATGGGTGCTCCACTCTAGGCAACTATCGAGCAGTACCCTCTAAGGTGGAGGGGGCTTCAGAGTAGAGTCCAGTATGAAAGAAAGTACAGCCACACGGAACACAGTATTGGAAGCACAGTCTGAGCTATTGCATAGTGTTCAACGAATGCATGTACAGAAGCTCAAGTAGCAGCCTTACATATTTCAATAATGGGCATGTTTTTGAGAAATACCATAGAGGTGGAAATGGACCTTGTAGAGTGAGTATGTATGTCTGAAGCTGCTTGACTATTACAAGAGTCGTAGCAAGAATTAATGTACTCCGATATCCACTTGGAAAGTCTTTGATTAGAGATTGCAGATCCTTTTGATCTATCTGCGAGCAAGACAAACGCTTCGGGGGTCTTTCTGAAGGGTTTAGTCCTATCCAGATAGAAGGCCAGGACTCTCCTGACAAGGGTGTGCAACTGTGCCTCTTGAGTATCTAGGTGAAATTCAGTGTGGAAGACTGGCAAGTGAATGGGTTCGTTAATACAAAACCCAGAAGAAGCTTTAGGTACAAATTTGTGATGGAGTCATAACATGACCTTGTCCTTTAAAACTGCTGTGAAAGGGGGGGAATGCCATAAGGGCCACCATTTCCCCAACCCATCTTGCCAACATGACGGCTATCAGGAATTTTGTTTTCATTGATAAATGGAGCAGTGAGCAGGTAGCCACTGGTTCCAACGGTGGTCTTGTCAGGCATTTAGGAACCAGACTGAGGTCCCAAACAGGAGGATGATGCTTGACTGGCGGATAGACATTTCCAAATGCCCTGAGAAACTTCACTATCTTTGGGTGGACAAAAATGGAATAATCCTCTAGTGGAGAATGGAAAGCCATGATGACTGCCAGGTGGACTGTAATGGAGCTCAGCGATAGCCCTGAACTTTACAGTGTTAGGATATAGTCCAGTATATCTGGCAGCAATGAGGTCATCAGTAGAATATGTCTGAGCTCACACCAACAGACAAATCTTGTCCATTTGAGAGTATGTGTAGTGAGTATAATAGTATGCTCTTTACCTTCTCTGAGCTGGTTATCTTTAGTCCTGTGAACCATCCACCAACCATGCATTGAAACAAAGTACTGCGAGATTGGGGTGAAGGATCCTCCTGCCTTGCTGAGAAGTGAGGAGGTGTAATGGGGAGAGAGATTGGTGAGCAAATGACCAACTGTATTAGCTAAGGAAACTGCATTTGTCTGGGTCAGGTCAGAACTATTAGGATGACTGGCTTTGTCCTTTTTTATTTTGAGCCGAACTTTGGCTATTAGACGAGTCGGTGGGGAATGCATCCAGTAGATCCGACAACCAACGCAGGTGAAAGGCATCCCCAGGGATCAGTGACCCAGTCCCCTTCTGGAGCAAAACTGGGCAAACTTCTTGTATATAACTATGGAAAACAAGTCGATCTGGGGGGTGCCCGAGTGCTGGAATATGTGATGTAATATGCTGGAATCTGTTTCCCCACTCGTGGTCTTTGAAGAAGTGCCTTCTGACTGTATCCACGGTCACATTCTGAACCCCTGGAAGATAGTCATCACAGCAGCCTGATTGCATATGCACCAATTCCAAAGCTCGTCTGTCTCAGCGCACAGTGAGGGGGAATCCTGCTTCTCCTTGCTGGTGGATATAAAACATGCATGATATGTTCTCCATCATGACCTTTATGTGCTTGCCCCTGATTAATGATAGAAACTGGAGACACAAGTATCTGACTGCTCTGAGTTCCAGCAAGTTAATGTGTAGTGCGGTCTCTTGCGATGTCCACTTGCCCTGGGCCATGAGTTTCCAGATGTGCTGCCCACCCTAGCAGGGAGGCATCTCATTACGACGACTGTTGGGGAAGGACATGCAAATGGGACTCCTGCACACATGTTGTGATGGTCTTTCCAGATACTGAGGGATAGTTTTATGCAGGTCGGTATGGAAAGAAGCATATTTAAGCTGTGTCTGCTTGGTGAATAACCAGTTCTGAGCCACCCTTGAAAGCAGCGCATTCAGAGTCTTGTCTGGTCTATGACAAAGGTACTGGCTGCCATGTGCCCCAATAACTGGAGTTTGGGGGCTGAGCTGGATTGTACTGGCTGTGTTGGAAAGGGCCACAAACTTGTGCAGAGGAAGGTAAGCTCTTGCTGTTACTGAATTGAAATGAGCTATGAATTCTAAGTTTTGCACAGGGGTCAAAGTGGGTTTTTGAATGTTTAATTGTAGACCCAAGCTGAGGAAGAGATCTATGGCTTTGGAAGTTGCCCATGATGTGAGTTCCAGGGAGTGACCTCTCAGCAGCCAATCGTCCAGTAAGGGAACACTAAAAACACCGTTCTTATGGAGTTGGGCTGCTACCACTGACATGACTTTTTAAATATGCATCCTGAAGGTTGAGGGCTGAGAACCAATCTCCTTGATCTCATGAGGGAATTATCACTGCAAGTGTCACCATTTTGAATGTGGGTGCCTTCACATAAATGTTGAGTAGCCTCAAATCTAGGATGGGTCTCCCACTGCCATTTTTTTTGGTGCCAGGAAATAGCTGGACTAAAACCCCTTTCCTCTGTGCTGCATGGGAACTGGTTCTATAGCACCAAGTGTAGGAGAGAGACTTTCTTGATGAAGCAAGCTCTCTGAAGAGGAAGGAGGGTGGATGGCAGAAGAGAAGTAAAATGGATGGTGTTCCCTGTGGAGATAGACTCCCAAGCCCACCTGAAGTGGTAAAGGCAGTCACCGAAGGGAGGCAGGTGAATTGGTGCAGCTGGTAAGGATGAGGACTACCCCATCAAAATTGCTCCTTGGAGGTGGAAGGGTGCGAGGTTGACTGTTTCCTTCTCTGGAATTTCTCTCTTTTGATATGGTTCACATAGCCTCTGGGAGGTCAGGAATTGGGCAGGACAGGATTTCTGAGCCATCTGGGACTTGCTAAACATTCTCTTCTGTATAAATCCCAACAGAATGAAAAGTAGCCCTAGAGTCATTTAACGTGCACAGAGATTCATCTATGCTGTCGGCAAACAGTTTAGACCCATCAAAAGAAAGGTGTTCCATCATATTCTGGACCGCTGTTGGAAATCTGGAGACTGGGAGCCAGAAAGCCCTTCTCATAACTACTGCTGTAGAGATTGAACAAGCAGCACTATCAGCAGCGTTGAGGGAGGCTTGTAGATGTTCTGGCAAGTATCTGGCCCTCCACAATAATCGCCTGGAATTGATCTCTGTGCTCCTTCGGTAGGTGGTTAAAAAGAGAGTTCAGTTTTGTGCAAGTTACATGATTATATTTTGCCATAAATGCCTGTTGGCAATTCTAAATTGTAAGGAGGCTGATAAGATTTTCACTTACGATCTTTTTCATGGGGCGTGGATTTAGCATGGTACTGCCTTCCACCTTCATTAATTGTTTCAACCAAAGAATTAGGAGAGGGATGAGAAAATAAAAACAGTCTTACTAGAACATATTTCTTATTCACTCTCTTGCATGTAGGTGGAATGGTAGCTGGGGTAGCTGACGATCTTCACTTGGTCCAGAAGGGCCTCATTGACCAGCAAAGCTATGCACGCAGCTGAGGGTGAATGAAGGATATCAAGTAGCTTATGATGAGGTTCTTCAAATCTCCTCGGGAGAGATCTGCAAGGACTCAGCAACTCTCTTGGCCAGATCCTTAAACTGCTTAAAATCACCCGCCAAGGATGGAGGAGGCGGCACAACAACTTCATCTGGAGATAAAGACGAGATGTTGGCTAGAGGAGAGACCACTTCATTGGCTCTAGCTTCCAGCTCAAAGGTTTCTTCTTGAGGATCAGTCTCCTAGAGAGAGCAGGCAACCATCATCGCCTATCTCTGCAACGGGTGATGCTCAAAGCCCTAGAAAATAGCTGGTGATAAGCTGCCAAAGGGACCCAGTATAGCCAAGGAAGTGATAAATGAGGCATAGGAGGGGCACACATAGGTGGTGCTCATACCAGGAAGATGGTGGTTGCAACCTTGTGTCACAAGTGGTCAGACTCAGAGACTTCTAGAAAGGGGCCTCTATAGGGGTGAGGAGAGCCCTGGATCGATAATTGGGAAACTGAAGCAAATTCATCAGAATCCCTTTACTCAAACTCACTATGGAATGGTGGCAGGCCTGGAGAAATTTGAGGTGAAACTCTTGGTACCAGGTGAACTTCTGGCAATCTCAATGTCCTTGGTACTGAAAATATATCAGAGCCGAGCAGCAGTGAATCAGCTGTCACAGATACAGCCAGGTCCCAGGGAAAATGAAACTCCCATAGTTCTGAGCATGCTGTCGGTACCGAGTCCATGGTCTGCACCAAGGTAATAGTGGCTGAGGGCACTGAAGGTACCAGAGTCTCATCTGCTCCAAGGGAAGTACAGTCACAGCCAGAGTGGGCTTCTTTGGTACAGAGGAAGGAAAGGATGAGCTCTTCTTGCTATCTCAGTCTGCTATTGATACCAATGATTTCTCCACGTCCAAGACTTTGCAATCTTTCGGTCTAGCAGTACTCTCAGTGGGTACCTGATTGGAGAGTGGATGGTGCTGAGGTGGCTGAAAACACTGATAACCTTGGCTTTTTTGAGGTAGATTTCCTGCCTTGTGAGCATGGGGCACAGTCTTTTGGAGGACTGATGAGAGGAGTCGAGTCTTCCTCTTCGGTGGAGAAGTGCAGCTCAGATACAGTGGAGGCAGCAGAGACCAGCGTACAGAGGGTCCCTTTGCCTGTGTCAGAAGCTGGGTGTAGGGAGATCTCCGTTCATTAGGAGATGAAGTTTGATCACCCTGTTTTTTTCCAGCTCTAGATTTCAGTGCCAGACAGAAGTTGCATATTGCCCAGAAGTGAGATTTCCCAAAGCAACGGATGGACCAGGACTGCCTGTCGCTTACTGGGATTTCCTTCTGGCATGACAGATGAGGTTTGAAACCAGAAGAACTGGGCATAAACTCCCAGTGAACGCCATGTACTAATATCTAAGTATATGATTTAAATATATTTATTTTAAAACTAGGAAGCTAAAGTTACTACTACGTACTATTTACACTTACAACTACCTACTACAATAAGAAACCAGGACACAGTTGAAGTAATCTCAACAGGGACAACTACCAGAGCTCTGCCTCAGGCCGAGGCAGTTGAGAAGGAACAGAGGACCGTTGCCCGCCCAATGCTGTATAGCAATAGAACGGGACATGAGGCTAATTAGCATGTGTGGGCCGAACAGACACTACTATAAGTAATCTCTGATCAAAGGCACACACCTAGAGTAGAGCACCCATGCTTTCATTTACTGTTTCAAAAACAGCTTTCATTTACAGAATTTCCTCCCTTAAATGCCAGATCTAGCAATTTAACTTTGTAAAAACCCAATACATATATGTAATACTTTACAAACTCAAAGAATTCAGTGCTCTAAACTGATCCCTGATAAAGTCCTCAGTTGAAACATGGCATATGTACCAGTTGGGCAACAGTAGCATAAGCCTCCCTTCTAAATTGCCTCATCAACATGCTGCAGCCCTCACCTGGTAATGACGACTAAGCTGAGTTCTTTCCATATCCAATCAATGTTCAGCTTTTAACTCCTTTACAAGAAAGGAGTAGCAACTTTGATCACCAACATGGACTAGATTTGAACCAGCACCTTAAACACAAAAGACCTTCTATCCTATTACTATACCTCACCCATAAAGCTCTGGATTTACACTGAAATATTTCTGAAGATGCAGGGACCATCAGTTAATTTATAAAATAGCGGAATTTAATTTTAAAGCTATATTTATTCCTTAATCTATTTTGCATCCTAGGGAAACAGGTATTGACTTGATTCACACTATTTTGTTGTTGTATGAGAGTGCCTGAGTACTGCTTGTCTGATCAAGAGAGCATTTTTGATACCACGTGACAGGATTGAATCAAATTGTTTCAGAACTTCACTAACACTTCTCAGAGTAACAGCCGTGATCACTTTAGATAAGCTATTACCAGCAGGAGAGTGGGGTGGGGGGAGAAAACCTTTTGTAGTGGTAAACACCCATTTTTTCATGGTTTGTATGTATAAGAATATCTTCTGTATTTTCCACAGTATGCATCCAATGAAGTGAACTGTAGCTCACGAAAGCTTATGCTCAAATAAATTGGTTAGTCTCTAAGGTGCCACAAGTACTCCTTTTCTTTTTACTAACACTTCTGTACCTTTTACAAGTTTCACCCAAATGTAGACATATCTGAAAAGTATTACCTGGTCCCTTTGCAAGCCTTTCCATAGAGACCCCAGTAGCCTAGCATGAGACTTCCTGAGTGTAGAGAGGTTGGGAATTTTGAAGGTACACTTCCTTGGATCCTCAAGAGTTAGCAGTCTTATTCGCACTAGAACAGTATCCAAGCAGCTTCTTGCTCCAGGAAAATCACTGAGCAAGACTTACACATTTTATTACACCATTCAGTTGGACACTGCACACCACTATGTCTGGAAAGCATTATGGACACTTTGGGTGCTATTACAATGTAATAGTCTTATTGTGCAGGAACATTCCTCTATGTAGTGGTTGATTAAGTTTGCATAGCTTGTTATGAAAACAAACTGTTAAAAACACCACCCAATCTGGGGGGCCTAAAATCCTGTTTTCTTCTAGCTGGCACAAGGTGACAAGACACACAATCACGCCAACCCACTCCCACAAGCAATAGAGTAGCACATAACTATGACCATTAAAAATAATGCCATTTAGCGAAGTAATGAAAAAGGTAACTGATGTTTGTAGTGAAGAGATTCAAAACCTCAAAAGTTCTCCACTTCACATTCCAAGCCTCTAATTTATTAGAAACTCAGCCCATTTGTGTTCAGTGTTGAACATAACTAAGATTTCCATCAAAGAAACAGCAATTCTGTGCTTTAAAAAGCTCAAACTTCAAGACTGCTGTTTTAAATTAGCAGTTGCCATTTAACCTGAGGACTGGTCTACACCTAAAACATAGGTCGACCTAGATACATCACTCAGGGCTGTGAAAAATTTAGCTCCCTGTTTGACAGAGTTAGGTCAACCTAACCTCCAACTGTAAATGCAGCTACTGCCTCTCAGAGAAGTGGATTATCTGCATCAGTGGAAACACCTGTTCTGTCAATGTAGGAAGAATTTATGTTACAACAGCATAGCTATAGTGCTGTTTGTGCCACTGTAGCATAGATATACCTTTAGTAATTTCAAACTTCACACCTCTAAATTCTCTCCTGAAGCTCCTAACAAGTGTAGCAAGAATGCCAGACAGCCCAAGTTAGGAATGAATATGTTCCAAGAATAAAAGAAAAACACAGAGTCTGATATATTAAGCATACATATTTACTTAATCTATACAGAATCGAGTAGATAAAATTTCAGATTCACATTAGTGAAAAATCCCTACAAAATGTTTTTGAAAAGCAAAACAAGACTGCCTGTTCATTTCTCAATTTTTTTTCTCATGAAAGCAGACATGGTTGTAAAAATAAAGCAGTGTGTTTAGCACAAACTAGATTTCTGCATCACTTTTTTCACAGTTATTTCCATCTACAGTCTGAAGAGGTAGATTTTCTGCAACACCTGAGAATTAAACTGTAATATAACCAGGTGTAAGTGGAATAAAGGAAGGACAAAACAGATTTGAGAGATACAGCCCTAACGTAGTTGTGTACACTACTACATGTATTTGGGTCTTGCATCACATACAATTTAGCTTTTATTTTTTTGCACCCTAATCATGGGCCCAACTAACAATTAGGTGTACACGTCAGAGGCTACATAAATTTACAGCCCAGATTAAACAGTTGTGGTAGTGGAAGATACACAATACAAGTTTCCATGAAAACCCTACTGGAACCAATTTGGCTGAACAGTGGCAGTGCAACAGCCTGCTGTATGGCAGATCAGTGAGAGTGCTGGGCTTATCCCCTGCACTCTTTATAGCAACACCCCTTTGGTCAGTGCATGGAATGACATTAACTGCTTTCAGGAAGCCACGTCCAGCCCACCTTTGCTAGAAGGAAGGTTGGTGTGATGTGGGACCTCTTCAGGGTCACACAGAGATAGGAAGAAAATCCCAGATTCCTTAAAACCCTTTACTGGAGGCATTCTGCTTCATTTACACATGCAAGCCAGTAACTAGGTATCATCTGTACTGCCCTTCCATTTGTCTCTCATATCTTTACAGCCCTTGCGGCAGGGACCAAAGTTCACTCCTGACTACACACAGAACACGCATTATAAAAAGAAATGTGGTTATAGATACAGGAGACCAAATAATACATTTTAAAAAGAGAAAACTGCACTTTCCACTTCACTTGCAAAATGTGTACCTTTTGCCAAGGGTATGTTGTGCTGTAATCGATACATTAAGATCTTCACTTGCCCTCAGGAAAACAATTTCATGCTCACTTAATTTATTAGCTGAAGACCAGTTTTGGCAGAAATTTAAAAACTTACTTCCATTAGTTTTTTGATTCCATGACAACACACAAAGTCAGACAAATCATTTGATGAAGCAACTTTGAAAGGATGTTTCTTCTTTCCAGTATTTTTGTTGCCATGCGGTTAACGTGATTAGTGTTTCAAAGCTGAGTCCAACCTCTCTGACTGCTCACCTCTACCTTCTCATTACTTCACCATGCATGGACCACAAATACAAAACAGACTGTGCAAATTGAAGAGAAAAAACTGGCCAGTTCCCAATTTATGTCACTCATTTGCTACACAATTTAAGAAATGTCAGTTTGATACAGTTTTGTTCAGTGGTATGAGCTAAAACACATTTATCAGGCTTTATACAACCTTATTCTCTTTATAAGACATCTACATTATTTCAATGTACACCATTACATCAGGGAAGGGATCAAGAGCTCAGTGCAGCCTGAACATTCAAGTAATTTAGCCACTAAACTGCCAAAAAGAACAAAGGGGACGGGGAGGGAAGCTCATTGAAAGTTATGTGCTTGGTTCAGAAATCCCCCACTGAAGTTAAGTGCAAAGAACATTAAGTACCAGAAAAAGCTACACGTTTGTATCTCTTAAAATAAAAGTGACAACAACTGAAACTAGAAAGCGAACATACGTGGGCTAAAGTTAACAGTAGCTTGTTACTTAGCACATGACCTGCCTACATTACCTGCCTTGCTAAAAATAAATGTTGGTCCCAGCGAACAGTTCCCTTAAAAATTTGATATCCAAGTTTTCAAAGTGAAACACTGTAAGGCTCACAACTGCAGTCCATTACATTTTTTTAAATGTAATTTTTTTTTATTTATGGCATATTAGTTTAACATGAAACCTCTGAATTACCAATTTTACCAGGCAAGCAGTAGGTACCAGGAAGGCACTCTGTCTACTGATCAGTGTCTTTTCAGGTTAGGTATGTGACAAGTTAAATGTTTTACTTTGGGAATATATTTGAATCCACATGATCAAATATTAACTGTGTTCTTTACAGATCCTTAAATATATTGCATACAGTGCTAAGTAAAGAACATCCAAACCAAAGATTGGTGTCTTAAGCACTGCATGCAGTAAGCATCTACAGTATCAACAAATCTATAAGAACTCGTTTGAAAATAACCAGATTATTTAATGCAATTTCTCTAATCAGAAATAATCATTTTATGAATTCTCTGCAGTGCTGAGGCTTCATGTTAAGGGACATAACATGACTAACACTTCTGCAGTTGTGTATATTCCATTACAGATAACTTCACTCCATAAACACTCATTCCTGTATGCTTTCTTTGCAAGTTAAATTTAACACATTCACAGGGAGGGCAAATATAGTCTGTCTGTGAGTTAACCTTAGAGCACAACCCTGAGAAGTTTGCAAGAAAGTTGTACACCCTGTTTTACCAGCTGAAAATTAAAGTATGCATATTTGAAAGCTGTTTTTGTCATACCACAACTACACTAAAACCCTGTAAAATATTCTTGATCATATTCTGGACCCTTATTTTCATATATAATCAGGTGAGATAGTTGAAGTTCCTACTGGCCATAAGATGAATGGATGTAGAGAATTTACTGAAGAGTTTGGTAATTACATTAGTATACCAAACCTTAGTTCAGTTAACAGAAGCAAAATGTTATTTTCAAACCAATGAAGTGACACTCCTGTCACCTTTCCCCATGAAATGTTAAATCTTTACACAAGTCTTAACTGATATGGTGAGATTTGTGTTTAGGGGAGAGGAAATGCACATGCATTCTTTATGGAAAAATATTTTTTAAAAATGAGGCAGATGTGCAACACAGTTGTGGAAAATGTACAGATTACACTATTCAAAGCTGCTATGCAGCTTCCTGTACCACATAAGTCCAGTAGTTCTAAGAAAATACGTATATGGTAGAAAAAGTAAGAAAATTTTCACCACAAAACCAATAGTTACCACCAACAGAGAAAGTTATACACAAAATATATCTCTCAATACAGTGTTTACACTTCATTTTAGTCAACAGGAACAGGACTGGTGGAGACAGTCTTTTCAGAGCCATTTCCTTCATTTGCTGCATTTGATTCAGCATCTGATTGGATTCCTGGTTCTGTGTCAGTGGAAGTTCCCAGCTCCTCATGGGAATTGAGAGTGCATGACTGCAACACCTGCACTGCTAGATCCACATCTGCTTCTTTTACAGAAACCTGTTCCTTAAGGACTTCCACCTTCTCATTGAGCTCATTCCTCTCCGTCTGAAGAGCCCTGCACAGCTTCTCCAAACGCTCCAGTTTTATTTGAAAGCCTTTGTATTCTTTGTCTCTAACTGTTTTCTGTAAGGGATAAAAATAAACAGAGACTAACCCAATAAAGTGATCGGGGGGGGAGGGGGAAGAGGAGGATATTTCTTTTAAAAAGGCACTACTTTGACAGGCAGAGAGATTAAAGTCGTCTCTTTAATCCCTCAAAAAGGCACAGCATATATAGCGTTGGTGCAAATTCTCAGGCTGCCTCCAATGTTCTAAACCAAAGGGGGACCACATATAAGGGGTTGACAGGCCTGTCTGCTGAGATGCAACACAGGGTACTACATACTGCCATCTGTGAACAAGTGTTTTCTAATGTGAACAAGAGCCCACTAGGAGCTCACTGAGACTAAATCACACAAACCAAACAGCTTGTCACTGTTCAAGACTACAGTTACGGGGATATTACTTATGGAACTCAGCCAACTTTAGTGAATGGGTACCAAATATTTCTGATTTCAAGCAATTTGTACACAAACATATATACCAGATTTCATGGCAGAAATGGAACAGAAAGAATACTAACAGACATGGCAGAACTACACTGACCCCTAGTTGTAGCTAAGTGAGTTTTACAACTCCAAGGATTCTGCAGGCTTGTCAATCTAGCACCTGTCCCAGCATTTAATAGACATAAATAGTTTGTACCATTTTGCCATAAGATTCTACCTAATAAGCAATAGGTTAGGGACAGGAATTCCTATGCTATGCTTTTGACTGACTAGACATGAAGATCAAATGTCATGGATAGCAATTACAAAAAACAAAATTCATTTTGTGCCTTGAGAAGGATGGTAAATTTACCTGGGAAAAGTTATTTAAAGAAGCAGCACAAACTGTTAGTAATTAAAAAACAAAAATTAGTTGTATAGTTTGAACAGCTACAGAGCATTTCTTGACAATCTCCAGCTATCTAGAAATGAAGGGCCATGTAGAGGCAAGCCCTGCTTGAATGTTACTACACAGTTCCTTAAACTATGAAGATTGTTACCCACCTCTTCAGCCATTTGCAGAAGAGCTTTGTTGTTGTTTTCCCATTTTGTACGCCACACTATTGTCTCTTTTTCCAGTTTTTTTATCTTCTTGGTCATCTAAAAATATAGTAAAGCTAGTTTTATGACTAGGATCAAAATAAAGGTAACCACATATTAAAATGTTTTAGTAAGTTGCTCGAACTGTAGTTTTCAAAGTAATCTTATAAAATAAATGTACAGGAAAGGGTTTCATGTCAGTCCTATGAAAAATTATTAAAATCTTAAACATTTAAAAATATTACTTTTAAGGTTATGGTGATTATAAAGATATTTCCATCCTCCCCCAAAAGCGTCTACAATCAACTTCTCCATTTACACACAAAAGTAGTTTGTAACTAAAAGTATTGCACATGACAATTTTTTTTTAAAAAGCTGTTTTCTGCTTTTAATATTAGCTTTTGGAATCAGAACTTGGCATGCAGTTACGCAAGTTTTCAGAAGAATGGATTGCATCATGTTCTTCCACAGCTATGCTGATTTTTTCTCTCTCAGTAATCAGACTGGAATCAGAGGGAGATAACTAGTTCTAACGTGCCATTTTATAGTTTTTCCAGCTACAACTACTTTTAAAATTGCATTCAAGTCTATATCCTCTTCAGGGATTTTAAGGCCTAATAAGGAGCCAATTTTTTTTTCCCCTAATATTTTTAATTAAATTCTAACATAATTATATAAAAGTACCTTTTCCATTTCTTGTCTGAAGGTTGTAAAAAGTTCATTGCTCTTTGCCATGGTGGTCTGGAATTCTTCAAACTTATCCATGTAAAGAGAAAGCTTTGGGGAAAAAAATAATTGGAAATATTTAATCTTTAAACTGTAGCAATATTATCACACAAGCAATCTTTATTAAGGTACATCAGAAATTTCAGCTAGTAGTAATGCAACAAAGATAAGAGAACAATATTTACATTCCCCCTCTAATCTATCAGGTAAATTTTCACCTAAAGCGTGTATACATGACTATAAAAATAGATGGTTACTCAAATTGTGCATGGATGCTGAGCTAGGGCTATCTTTATAAAGCAACAGAATATATCCTAACAAAAGTTAGGCATTAAGACATGGTTGTTATCTCAGTTAAATGAAAGTTTGAAAGATGCATTTCTAACTATGTACAAATAAAGGTAACAGCTAAAATTTGAAAAATTAAGCACAAATTTAGGTGTAAATATGTAATTTAAAAACTAATTAAGATACAAAATATTGAACAAGGGAAGGATTAACACACCAAAGCAAATTAGGATCAAACGAATAATAAAAGTTGAAGTAGTCATAGGTGTGAGATTTAGTAACAAACTGCAAATTCTACATGTGTAATAGTGAGATCAGATTTGAAGTGACATCCTCCTCCGAGGCTCTCAACCACATAGTCTTGTTACTAAAGATATGGTTAAGAAACAACGAAGGTTCTGATCCTACAAACATGAATCGAAGTGGGGACGTGTTTGGGGCTTAAGTTATCCTAACAAATTTTCACTATAAGTAGAAACTCCAAGGAAGTGAGATCGGATAGGGAATAAACAAGCCTTTTAATATCCTTGTTTACACATCTTATAAAAGACAAACTGGGCAAGGGAACTAACCATTATTTGGTAAGGACAATGAAGTAGCCTCATTTGTGGAATTTCTAGTAAATACAACATTCTATCCAGAGGACAGATTTTTGAATCTGCTGTTATTGGAATAAGCAAATTAGGAGTCCCACAGCCATTATTAGCAGCTTCCCACGTAACCTGAAAAAACTTCAAAGCAGCAAATAGAACTCCCTCTCAGTTCTCTTGCAGGCTAATCTTATCACAGCTGGGGCATATTTTGCAAATTTTAGGTTGGTAGAGGCATGATCATATAATTTCAGCACAGGGATTGAACACACAAAACACATTCCCTCTCCAATTTGGCAGAAGGGTCAATCAGGAATTCATCCAGATCAGCATTTCTTAACAGGTGAGCAGTCACCGGGGGGAAGGAGGGAAAAATCACCCACAGGGGGAAAAAAAAAAAAAAAAAGAGGTATTGTGAAATAACCAGCAGGGTGGAAGCCACAGATAGGACTGGTCCTTAGAATATCTGAAAGTCTAGTCTTAGAACAATGGATGCAGTGTTCTTTTAAATTAATGAAACAATCTTAGCAGTTCAGCACCTATCACTTTCCAGTAATGTGGAGGGAACTAGGAGCCCCAAATAGCAATTTAAAGAAAAACTTATTTTAAAAAACCAATATCTCCAATGTACATATAGCGAGAGGTGTTCATTGAACAGACAATTGCTACCAATTTAAGTTTCCATAAAAATTCAATATTTCCATTAATGAAAGTTTAATTTGCAAGTTTTTGTACTTCCTCAAAATGTCAGGTTTGAGTCAAAACCATAAGGATCTCTTGATATTTTCATTGTGGAGCATCTGTATTGAACAGTACATTTACAATTTTTATTAAGTTACCTGCTGTTTTAGTTGGGCTTCCTGCTGCTTCATCTGCTCACATTTGTGTCTGGACTCAGTAGCTTCTTTTAATAGCTAAAAAGTGGAGAAAATGGCACCGTATTATTGAACATTATATCGAAGGGCAAAATTTTAAGGATAATGTAAACGGGAATAAACAGTTACTCACCTTCTTGTAGCTGTTGTTCTTTGAGATGTGGTGCATATGTCTATTAAATTAGGGGTGTGTGCCTCGTGCATCAGTGCTGGAAAGTTTTCCCTAGTGGCACCCACAGGGATGGCCATGTCTGCACCCAGGCATCCCTTGAGCTGCAAGCACAAAGTACATAAACGGAAGAACTGCACCACCCACCCTTCAGTTTCTTTGTACCAGAATCTTGGATGATAGACTCCAATGCGTTGGAGAAGGAGGGTGGGTTGCATAAAGGACATATGCAGCACATCTCGAAGAACAGTTACGAGAAGGTGAGTAACCATTTCTTCTTTGAGTGATTGCACATGTCCATCACACTAGATGACTCCCAAGCTGTTTTTAATGGACGTGTGGCTAGGAGTCTGATCAGAAGATGGACTACAGGACTCTTTTCCTCCCATTCACATATTTCCTTGATGCAACAGTAACTGTGTAATGTTTAGCAAATGTGTGGACTAAAGACAACTTTGTCCCTATTGTAGACATCTGCAAAGCGACAATTTCCCAGAAATGCAGTGGAGGCTTAGTGTGCTCTGGTTGAATGCACAGACAGCTTCTCTGGGGGCGTCCTGGGCAACGCAGCTGGTGATCCACTTAGAAAGCCACTGCACTGTTACGGGATGCCCTCTCATTTGTTCTTGATAGAAAACAAGCAGCTGGGAAACAGACCTGAAAGGGCTTCCTAGCAATTGGTACCATTTTATGACGTGGAGCCATTACCAATGGTCTTGGAACAGACATTGAGAAAAACAATACAGGACCTGAGATCACAGGCATCACAACATACCCCAAAGCGTGCACCATGTTTGTTGGCTCTGGAAGGACACTGTCAATCTGGATGATCAGCGAGGGTGATACTGAGAGGGTCAACAGATCTTTTGCAAACTTCATATGCCTCTGAAGTGGTCTGTATTGAAACAGGTCTTTGCCCCGCTCCAAGCAGGGGCAATGGTTCCACTATATACGCCAATAAAGTAGCCAATATTGACAGTCCTGGACATGGTTCTACAGCTCTACTTTATAAGAGCCACTAAACTGCAGTACTGGGGAGTGGTGGGCTGAAGGGCACGCTCTACCTACGGTACCAGAGTGGCTTAAGCTTTGAAACTAAGGCGTTCTATATGGAGGATTTGACAAAGACAAAACAGTCCTCTTAGGATGCTCTGAGCATTTGTTTGAGGACAGCCGGGTGAGGGAGATTTTCTCGTCTCGGTCCACAGGTATGGCTGGGGGAGCACATGTGGAAAGGGTGGTCAAGGAACTCCCTCGGTCAAATTCTGATGCTGGGCAAAGAGCAGCCCCCATGAGGATGTATGAGAGAGAATCTTCTCTTTGCTTCATTGTTCTGGTCTTGAAGCCTTGGAAGACTATTTACCCTGTCACCTAAACACTTCAAACAGCGAGAGTGAGGATCACTCACAGGAATTGGTGTGCGACACCCAGAGCAAGGCTTGAAGCCAGGGGACCTTGGCACAGTCTCCCCTGGTACCAAGCAGAGCCTGGAGCTGAATACTGACAATAAGGAAGAGAAAAAAGAAGAGGGGTTTCAAAGGACCAAAATGAGTATTACTGTTAACTACAGTTGGGAAACTATTAGCTATAAAGGGACGTTCCCAGGAGGAATGAGCTGCCAGCATGCTTCAATCATGGACAGTAAGTAGGAACAAAAGAACGGGCAGGGCAGCTCTGCCCTTTATACCCTCAGCTCAGAACACGAGGGACACCATAGCACTGGCATGGCTGCCCCTATGGGTAGGTACTGGTAGGGAAAACTCTCCAGCATCCATTCACAAGGCATGCATACACCTAGTGTAATAGATATATGTAATCATTTGAAGAACCATGGCTTGATACAATGTAATATAAATGAGAAAGTTTGATTTACAGTGAAACTTCATACAGTTGAACATGTTCTTGCCTACTCTTGCATTAAATGGTTAAAAAGTTAATTTGTTAAAGAACAAAACAGGTAAAAATTGTGCCAGATTACTTAAGAAACCTAAACAACTCACGGTGTTCTCCTTTCTGTCACAAACTAATAGTTCTTAGCTGATATTTTAAAACCGTTTACTGGTATACTGGAATTGATTTTATTATACGGAAAACAATCTAACAGTTGGGAAAATTCAGTTTATGTCTGCATTCTGGTAAAATGCCTTAAGTATTAAATGATATGCAGAAGTACAATAAAAAGCTATTCTACTACAAAAATACATAAATGCCCAAGCGTAGAAAAAAAATTATATAGTACAATTAGCTTCACACTTGTGATGTTCTCCTGTCACCTATGTTAAAGAAGTTATTTGCAAAGACTGAACTGGACTACTTCGATGACTTGTCTTATATGAAACAAAACTATGCCAGTAACATTAACAACTCCTGTATGTAAAGCAGCAAGGCTGAAGAGAGAAAGCGTAGTGATGTCAAAGTGGGAGAGTTTGTGTCAGACTTGGCTAAAATTTAAACTTTTTAAAAATCTACTTTGTCTAATTTAAAATCAGGAGATTATCAGTATGTCTTAGCTTTTAGAAAACAGAAGATTCAAATACTTACACACCTGTAAATCTAAGCAAGAATTCTTCACCAAAACAGCTTGGTATCCTCTATCTTTAAATCACAGTCTTCAAAGATTAGTGAACATGGCCAGAAGTTACTTGATTTTTTGACCCCTCCATCCCAAATCACACAAGTACTCATTCTCAGTGAAGACTATATTCACGCCAATTTTGAAACTTCAAGTTTTTTTTCTATACCCTATCTATAAATACATAATAAAAACAAACAAAAGACATAGGCCTCTCTCCAACACCTTCTAAGATTTTGTTCAAATTCCGGAAACAAAGTCACTACTTTGGGTGGAGGGGGGTGAATATTTAGGGCCTGATCCAAAGACTCTAATGGACTTTAAAAAGGCTTTGGATCAGGCCTATAATGTCTAAAGCCATTTCATCACCAGGAGGGCACGTTTTCAATTGAAGAGTTCAACTGAAGACTTCAGTGTTACGTAGTTTCCAGCCAAGCTGCTAAAAATCCTAGTTTTACACTCTCTCAAATGCTCAGAAAACACTGGGCACACACTTCCTGGTAACAGCAAGTGCTCTTAAAGGTGCTTACATTATTTCTGCTTTCACCCTCTTTCCACCTCACACTTCTTAGTGCATAGCTGACCAAATTCAGGCATCAGAAGAACAAGGAAGCGTGCTGCAAAAGTTGCACTATGTGGAATAATCTCCAAGCCTAACAGAAGTACCTAAATTGTGTTCAGAGAATGCATTTCTATACACAAACACATACACACACACCCCCCTCAAACAGATAATGGTTCTTGCAAAAAAACTGCAGCTGCATGCACATTATTTGTTTGCACCTATATAGATGTATATTGCAGGTACAGTTCAGATCCCTTTAAATTTAAACCATTTGGATCTTAGTATCTAGTAGAAAAGAAATTTTAGCCCTAAATATGCTGCCCCTTCAGTTGCTGTGTTTTTTGTTTTTTAAAGTAAGCTTAGAAGCAACTTACGAACTCCCTCTCTCTCTGATGTTTTTCCTCAGCTTCTTTTATAAGTTGTGTGGTTTGCTGAAGTTTGGCATCCACCAGTTGTTGTTGTAATTCTTTATGCTTGAACACTTTGTCAATATGCTAAGGAAAAAGTAAAACCTGACAGTGTAATATGAGCAGTACACAGTTAAGCCAACATAAAAGATTTTTCTTAATGAAAAAAAAAAGTTTTGAACAGTTTTAGTATTCAGGCCTGGTGATCCAAAGGTCAGGGTTGCCGGACCACTGGATCACAATATATGTGGTATTTTTCTTTAAGCCCCAGCCTCCAGAGTCAAGTGATTACAGGAGAATTTGAACTTTCATTTAAAAAAGTTTCTGCCTCTCACAGTTGATGAGAGAAGTGTGAAAACATGACCCAAGTGTATCTTAAAAACCAGAAAGTAAATGCAAAGGTTTGCAAACCGTGGCCTAAAAACAGCTGACTGGTCACATCTCATTTCCAGCTGTTAAACAGCACTAAATTACATTAACTTCCTAGTATTTCTTTTCCACATAAACAATTGCTCTGGTTGCCACAGGATGTGATCATGAATGAGAGGGGAGAGAAGTGGTTCATGACAACCTCAGTATTAGAAAGCAATCCACACTATGAAAAAAAATCAGAGAACACTTATTCTACAATTGTGTGCCTTAGCTGCTGGTTGGGAACCAAAGAAAGCTGTAGTACTCTATGAAAGTGACTGATTTTAATCATTCTCACTTCTTTTATTTACAACAAAAATGCAAAAGTAGTTTAATAAATAACCTTGATTTTATTTTTCTACACTCCGAACAGACAACTGTGTACTTAATCAGTGAATATGATTTCCTCAGTATCAATCTAACATAGAACTCAATTAAAATATTTATCTTGAATACATATCTACACCTAGTTACATTTGAAGAATTAATGTATAACCACTGAAATTTGAGGAAAGCTGAACTTTAAATTGTAGCAAAGTTAGGAAATGTTTATAATAAATATCATTTATAAATTAAATATTACTGTTTATATATAAAAATTGAAAAAACATACTACATTTTTTAAAGTCTCAATTGTAAAGATCTTAGAAATAGGGTGCTATTTCAGCAGATGTTATGCAAGAAAACAGGAGTTAAGTGGACAAAACAAAGGTAATGGAAAGGAGGCCAGCACACACTTGGGAAACAAAGCAGGCTCCTTAAAAGTTCAAGAAAACAGTAGCACATTGTTTCAAAACAATGAAATACTCTTTTTCCATAAACTAATTTAGAAGAACTCATTTAAACATGTTTGCATATGACGACTAGGCCAACAACCCAAAATACATCTACAAAAGACCTTCCTAAACATGTTCCACGGCCTTTACTCTTGTTTTAGAGCATAAGAATGGCCATACTGGATCAGACCAAAGGTCCATCCAGTCCAGTATCCTGTCTGCCGACAGTGACCAATACCAGGTGCCCCAGAGGAAGTGAACCTAACAGGTAACGATTAAGTGATCTCTCTCCTGCCATCCATCTCCACCCTCTGACAAACAGAGGCTAGGGACACCATTCCTTACCCATTCTGGCTAACAGCCATTAATGGACTTAACCTCCATGAATTTATCTAGTTCTCTTTTAAACCCGGTTATAGTCCTAGCCTTCATAACCTCCTCAGGCAAGGAGTTCCACAGGTTGACTGTGCACTGTGTGAAGAAGAACTTCCTTTTATTTGTTTTAAACCTGCTACCCATTAATTTCATTTGGTGGCCCCTAGTTCTTATATTATGGGAACAAGTAAATAACTTTTCCTTATTCACTTTCTTCACACCACTCATGATTTTATATATCTCGATCATATCCCCCCCCTAGTCTCCTCTTTTCCAAGTTGAAAAGTCCTAGCCTCTTTAATCTCCCCTCATATGGGACCCATTCCAAACCCATAATCATTTTTAGTTGCCCTTCTCTGTACCTTTTCTAATGCCAGTATAGCTTTTTTGAGATGAGGGAACCAGATCTGTACGGAGTATTCAAGATATGGGCGTACCGTGGATTTATATAAGGGCAATAAGATATTCTCCGTATTATTCCCTATCCCTTTTTAAATGATTCCTAACATCCCGTTTGCTTTTTTGACTGCTGCTGCACACTGCGTGGATGACTTCAGAGAACTAGCCACGATGACTCCAAGATCTCTTTCCCGATTAGTTGTAGCTAAATTAGCCCCCATCATATTGTATGTATAGTTGGGGTTATTTTTTCCAGTGTGCATTACTTTACATTTATCCACATAAATTTCATTTGCATCCAATGAAGTGAGCTGTAGCTCACGAAAGCTTATGCTCAAATAAATCTGTTAGTCTAAGGTGCCACAAGTACTCCTTTTCTATTCGCCATTTTGTTGCCCAATCACTTAGTTTTGTGAGATCTTTTTGAAGTTCTTCACAGTCTGCTTTGGTCTTAACTATCTTGAGTAGTTTAGTATCGTCTGCAAACTTTGCCACCTCACTGTTTATCCCTTTCTCCAGATCATTTATGAATAAGTTGAATAGGATTGGTCCTAGGACTGACCCTTGGGGAACACCACTAATTACCCCTCTCCATTCTGAAAATTTACCATTTATTCCTACCCTTTGTTCCCTGACTTTTAACCAGTTCCCAATCCGTGAAAGGATCTTCCTTCTTATCCCATGACAACTTAATTTATGTAACAGCCTTTTTTGTCCACTCAAATTGAACCATTACCTTATAATATAATGAAAAATGCACAATTGCTAATGACAATGCACCACACATTTTAGCACAATTATAATAAGGCCATTAATGTCAGTGGAAATGTCTGGAAAAATAGATCCTTTGAGCTCTGTTAGGGATCCAGAGAACCCCATGGAAATGGGATGGGAATTGAAAGAAGAGATTTTTGGCCAAATAGCCACCTAATTTTTGTTAAGAAGGCCTGAAATTAAAAAAGGCATTTACCTTTATTTATGTAGAGTATACCATGCAATTTTACCACTTAAATTACTGAAGAATGTTTTTAGAAAGCCACCACTTAAAGTAGTAAGGAAACTAATTTGAGTACGTATGGAAGCATAAATTTAAATTACCTCTTCCCGTAAAGCATACTGTTCAATTAGTTTCTTCAGCTTCTCCCCCAATTCAATATTTTCTTGGCGGAGCTTGGCATTGTGTATATCATGCTGTTCCAGCTGGGCCTGAATTTCATTCAGTGTAATCTGGAAATGTGCAGTGGCTTCTTTACGTCTCTCCTCTTCTTCACGTGCTTGCTGCATGTTTTCTTCCTTTTATCCAAAAGGATTTGTTAATGGTGTGCAAGTCAAAAGTGACATAATATGCCCGTATAATCAATCTTTAAGATAGAGATGGGTCAAAATAAATACTTCAGGTCTGAATACTTCTACAACATTGGTGTGTTCAAAAACCAAAACCAAAGTTTTGCCCAAACTGACAATTAAATCCTTACCAATTCAGTGTGCTATCAGGATGCTTCTTTAGGGAAGCTGGTTCCTGGTCTTGCAACCACTCTGGCTTTAGCTGGGTGTTTTAATGTAGGTATTTTAATATACATTCAGCAGTCTACTACCATGCTCTATACATTTTGGTATTGGCAAGTGAAGCTCTAGCGTGTTGTTTTGTTTTTACTTTTCAATTGATCTAAAACGGATATGGTTTATAATTGTATGCTTGAAGAGCATTCGTCTTTATGGCTTGAGAAAGAGTTTAACTGATGTTAGTATGGTTTGGTAAGGCCAGCAACGATTATCCAGGAGGCAAAAAAATCCTGCATTGATACATTTGAAATAGAAAACTGAATGGTTTGTGTTCACCTCCTCACCAAGGTTTTTGTACTTCAATTTAAAAGCTACCCTAAAGTTAACAAAACAGTTATTTGGTGAAGCAATTCCCTACAATAACAACACAGGGAAATGAATGGAATCTCAACCTCTCTTTCCCTTACTCCTGCCAATTCAAGCTTTGTTTATATTTTGTCATTTTACGCTGTTTTGATTTCATTCATGTTATTTTACTAGCAGCCAACAACACAGCTCTCAGTAACTAATACGGCAAGACTAGACACTACAGCAGTCTAAACTAGTATGATTCATGGACCAGTTTGAGAAGGAAACTGACTAATGTAAACACACCAATTCCCACAATCCCAATACTCAAAAGGGTTGTTATTCTCTATTGATCTGGGTATTGGACATGAAACAGTGCAAATATCAGCTAGCTAGCAGCAAGTATGAATTTTAAATAGCAATCAGAAATAGGGTTTACCTTAAAACAATTTATACAAATAAACTAACCTTTAAAGTCTTGTTATGACGCTGAAGCTCCCGGCACAGAGATTCCAGTTTGCTGCGTGCTAGAATGGCCTTGCTATGCTCACTCTGCAAGTGGACTTTCTCTTTCACAACCTGTGCTTGTTTCTTCTGCAGTATCTTCATCTGCTTTTGAACATTCCGGCTCTCCTCCAACTAAAGTTAGAGAGCATAATTAAGAAAATGGCGATGAGTGTGCCATCTTTTTCAACCTAGTCAGAACAACTTAAACTAAGATTGAATGAACTTTAAGTAGCTTCAGAAGTGAATGGTGAAGGTCTATAGATTTCACTAAGACGAGTGTAGATTACAACAACTGTTTGGGTTTTTTTTTTTTTGGTCCTGGGGAAAAGTTAATCCCAAATGTGTGAATGGACAGTCTTGGAATATAAAACTAAGAAAACCTATTCTGATTTACCAAAAATTTCCTCCGAGTTACAAGGTCTATAGAACAGTTAACCAACAGCCTCTCAGCCTGCATGCAGCTACGCAAGCAGAACCAGACCTATCAATCACAGATATATGAGGCACTCTGAAAAACCTACCAATTTAAACAGCTTTCACAGCTAAGGATAACACCCCGTGGACTGAAACTTGCTAGTAAATTTATATATGTTACAGTAATAAGTTGTGAATTTCTTCTGTAGAGCATCTCTCAAGAACCAAGATGAATAAACCAACAAGGATTTTTAATCCTACATACCAAAGAAATTCTCCAAAGATGGGAGAATTGAATCAGTGTACCTTTTACCTCAGAAAAAGAAAGTTTTTGGTAATTCAGAATAAGTTTTCCTATTCTTTCATCTACAAGGTCCTCAGATGCATTAACCCAGTGGTTCTTAACCTGGGGTGCACGCACTCCCTGGGGGTGCGAGATGCCCTTTCTGGGGGTGCGAAAGTTCCTTGTTTCTCGAACATCATTGAACAACAGCAACAACAGAAGGGTCACTGAGCCGGTAAACTTAAAAAAGTGTAATTTTTCATGTATTCTTAATTTTACTGTGAAATTAAAATACATAATTCTCTTTCATTCTGTAGTTATGATATATGTAGGTTTAAAGAACTGACCTACTTCAAAGATTTTTATAAGGGGTGCGTGAACATATTTTGAGAACGAAAGGGGTGTAGGCTGCAATAAAGGTTAAGAACCACTGCATTAACCAATGGGACTGTAATAGGAATGTTAGGTTTAACAAGTTGATCTACTGACTGGTCAATTGACAGCCTACTATTTAACCATGGTCAAATATCATCTGATATTCCAGCAACAATGCGCAGATGTAGGTGGTGGCCTAGCTTTTTTATTGCAACACGGTGACATCTGTTAGCAAACTTACTGAAATGTCTTGAGTACTCACTTTACTACATGCTAATGCCATCTGCTGGGGAAAAGGTGAACTAACTTAAAGTTGATCATCTTAATGGCTGTAATCTTCCAGAACAAACATTATACATATATCTATTTGTATTCCAGGCCATCATTGTTCATTGTGGTCTACAAAGCGCATTAAACAAGCTAAAAAACATGGTCCCTGGTCCTGGTCAATCTAAACTGCCAAGACAAACCTACAGAAATAAATTCAGAAGGGGGTGGAGACGGGAAAGGAGGGTTCAGTCATTAAACCTTCTCCCCGAACACAAAGACAAAAGATGCACAGCCATCAAACCTGCTCCCTATTAACCCCACTATCCTCAACACAAACAACCTGTTATAGGCCTATGTAAATAAATCCCCACTTCTCTCCCTCAAACACCCCCTCCATCAATTCCCCCCACACACTTATCCCCAACAAAACCTTCCTGAGAAATATGGAAAGTTCTATGTTAATGGGGGTTTGTGACATCACATCTTTGTAGAGTCCCTCCCCTTCCTGCTGCTTATGAGTCTGTGTGTTTGCTGTAGGAAGAAGGAGCCGCCTGCCCTCTCTACCTTCCTGTGATCTGGGAGTCTTTAAAGGTCCTGGGAGGGAGGGGACAATATGCCCAAAAATATTTTGACAGGATGGAATCTTCCAATCAGCAGCGCTTAGAAAGACTGAATAGCTACTGGTTGATTAAAATTCAAGAGATACTTCATAACTGAGACAGAAATCCAGAAGTAGTGAGACATTAACAGTAACATAATAAATTATGCAGAGTTGAGGAAAGCCAAAATAATTTGTATGTTTTTTTTTTTTTAAACACTAGACATGAACATGGAAACACTGTTAAAGCTAAGTGCAAGTTATGTTCTCTTGAGTATGAGACAAAGGTAGATAGAATGGAGAACGCTCACTTGAGGAATCTTGTGATGTGTCCAGCTACTGTCAAAAGATTATTACAGGCAAACAGCAAAGAATACTAAGTGGTCGACATCAAAATTTGTTTTCTTCTGTGTACTCTTTTTCTACTTTGTCTTTGACAGTAGTATCATGAAGCCTAGTGTCTTTTGATGAATGCAGGGATATAAGTGGCAATGAAAATGATGCTAATTCCATTTCTTCATCTTCAAATAAGAATTTTGTTACTTTATCTGCTTCGGCATCAAAAACTCCTACTCCTGGAAAGTCTTCAGATGTTCATCAAATCATTATCAAGAGGTTTTTGGAGAGAATGTCCTACTACAAGAAAAACAAACTTACCCATACATTTGCTAGTGGTAATTATGCCAACAATACTCCAATTTCATATAATCGAAAATCCTTATACACTAAATTTATTTTCATAAGTTGCATCCAAAGGGCCAAGTAGGAAATGGCTTGCAGAAGTCTTCTGAACGCCAAAGCAGAGGATGTGAAAAAGAGTTTGGTGTTCTTACTGCACAAGCTCCTCATGGGCTTCTAGTGTCTGGAGGGATGGAACAATATTCGCAGTGAAAGTGTTATCAACTTCATGGTGATAACCCCACAGCCCGTGTTTTATTTATTCCAGTGTGTAACTGAGCATCACCACACAGCCCAGTATATTGCTGACCAGTTAAAAAAAAGTTAGTTACTTACTTTCTCGTAAGTATTGTTCTTCGAGATGTGTTGTTCACATCCATTCCACAGTAGGTGTGCATATGCTGCATGCATGAGTGTCGGGAATCTTTTCCCTTAGCGGCTCCCGGCGGGCCCCTCGAGTGGCGCCACTGCGCCCTGCATATATACCCCCACCGGCCCTACCCCCTCCAGTTCCTTCTTGCCGGCGACTCCGACAGAGGGGTAGGAGGGTGGGTGGTGGAATGGATGTGAACACCACATCTCAAAGAACAGTTACGAGAAAGTAAGTAACCGTTTTTTCTTCGAGTGCTTGTTCACGTCCATTCCACATTAGGTGAATTACAAGCTTACCTCTGAATGATGGTAGGAGTCACGGAACAACTGCTTGGAGGACCGCTCTGCCAACTGCCATGCCGTGTCCTCTCTGACCTGCTGGTTGACCGCATAGTGGGTCGTGAAGGTGTGCACCAAGGACCAGGTGGCTGCTCTGCAGATCTCCTGGATCGGGACCTGTGCCAGGAACGCCGTGGAAGTCGCCTGTGCCCTGGTCGAGTGGGCTGTGACCGCCGGGGCTGGATCACCTGCGAGCTCATAGCACACCTGGATGCAGCTTGTAATCCAAGATTGAAATCCGCTGTGCCGACACCGGGAGGCCTTTTAACCTCTTGGCCACAGCCACAAACAGCTGTGTGGACTTGCAAAAGGGTTTGGTGCGCTCCAAATAGAACGCCAGCGCTCGACGCACATCCGAGGTGTGCAAGCTGCGGTGACTCGGGACCGTATGAGGTTTTGGGAAGAACACCGGCAGACAAATGTCCTGGCCCAGATGGAATTGGGACATCACCTTAGGGAGGAACTTGGGGTGCGGCCGGAGCTGCACCTTGTCCTTGTGAAATACTGTGTACGATGGCTTAGAGGTGAGGGCCTCAGTTCGGAAACCCTTCTGGCTGAGTAACGGCAACCAGAAATGCCACCTTCCAGGAAAGGGAGGAGGAGAGAACAGGTAGCGAGGGGCTCGAAAGGGGGTCCCATGAGTTTAGAAAGGACCAGGTTAAGGTTCCATGGAGGAACTGGGGGGTGGGAGTATGGGAACACCTGCTGAGGGAGTCCGCCAGCTTGTTCCGCACTCCCGGGAGATAGGACGCTTCGAGGTGAATCACATGGGCTATGCAAAGGTCCCAGAGGAGGAGAGCCTCGCGACAGAGTGGCGAGGAACGAGTCCCGCCCTGCTTGTTTCTATAAAACATGGCAGTAGTGTTGTCTGTCAGAACTGTCACGCTGTGACCACTCAGAGTGGCGTGAAAGGTCTGGCAGGCGAGACGAACCGCCCTGAGCTGCTTAACATAGATATGGAGTGTGTGCTCCGGACCACAACCCCTGCATCATGAGGTCCCCTAGGTGAGCCCCCCATCCGTGGTCTGACGCGTCCGTCACCAGCATCAGGTGCGGAAGTGGGGCGGCAAAGGGGATGTCTTTGCAAACCACAGGCTGGGACTGCCACAACAGCAGGGAGTCCAGCACATCCCTTGGGGCTGTCACTACCGAGTCCAGGGGGTCCCTGCCTGGGCGGTACACCCGAGCGAGCCACGCCTGCCAAGTCCTGAGTCTCAGTCTGGCATACCTGACCACGTGCATGCATGCTGCTATATGGCCCAGCAGCCGCAGGCAGCACCTGGCCATTGTTGGAAACTGGCACAGGGAGGCCACTGCTTGTTGGATAGCCCGGAATCGGGATACCGGAAGGCTTGCCCTGGCCTGCCCCGCATCCAGGACCGCCCCTATGAATTCCACTCTCTGCTTGGGTACGAGTGTGGACTTGGGGACGTTGACAGGGAGCCCCAGATCGTGGAACAATCTCAGGACCACCTCCACATAGCCCCACACCTCCGCCTTGGATCGGCCCGCCAGGAGCCAGTCGTTGAGGTATGGGAGAACCGCAAACTGATAATGTTCTCGGCCCACGGTGAAGCGTAGGAACCGCCAGTGTGCTGGGAAAATGGTGATATGAAAGTACTCGTCCTTCATATTGAGGGTGGCGTACCAGTCCCCCAGATCCAGAGAAAGGATGATGGTGCCCAGAGAAACCATGCAGAACCGGGCCTTGACCAGAAACTTGTTGAGCCCGCGCAGGTCTAGGATTCGGCGAAGGCCCCCTTTGGCCTTGGGGATGAGAAAGTACCGGGAGTAGAACCCTTTTCCCCTTAGGCCGCGAGGCACCGCCTCTACTGCCCCCGCCTGTAGCAGCGAGCGGACTTCCTCCTCTAGGAGATACTCGTGAGACGGGTCCCTGAAGAGGGACAAGGAAGGGGGTTGGAAGGGAGGCGAACTGCAGCAAGTACCCGTTCCGCACCGTGCGTAAGACCCAACGGTCTGACGTAATGGTGGACCATGCACGGGAGAAACGGGACAGGCTCTTCAGGAAACAAAGGGACAGATCTGGTGGCTGGTCTGGTACGCTGTCCTCAAGCGAACCTTCAAAAGCCTGGCTTAGTGCCCGGCTAGGGTTTGTGCTGGCCTTGGTTCATGGCCCAGCGCATTATTGTTATTGTTGCGCCATCGCCTGTTATCCCTGCCTCGCCTACGGTAAGGCTCATGCCTATGGCGAGGGTGGTACTGGCGTTGCGGGGGAGGCTGCAACTTAAAGGGCTTCCTCTGGGTCTCCGGGATGTGCACATACCCAGCGACTTGAGCGTAGCCCGCGAGTCCTTGAGGCTATGCAGCCTTGCGTCTGTCTAGTCCGAGAAGAGCCCAGACCCTTCGAAGGGGAGGTCCTGGAGCGTATTCTGGACCTCGGGGGGGGTGGGGGGGGGGAGGCCTGACTCCTGGAGCCAAGCCGAGAACTTCATGATCACCCCTGACACGATTGTTCTAGCTGCAGCGTCTGCTGAATCCATGGAGGCCTGGAGAGAGGTCTTGGCTACTGCCTTGCCCTCGTCCACCAGGGCCTTGAACTCCTGCTGGGAACCTTGCGGGAGGTTGTCCTTAAACTTCCCCACCGCCGCCCAGGAGTTGAAATTGTGCCTGTTCAGTTGAGGATTGCTAACCAGCAGGCCATCCTGAAGGCCCCCAGATGAGTACACCTTTCTACCAAAAAGGTCCAGGCGTTTCGCCTCCTTGGCCTTAGGGGCCAGGGCCTGCTGTCCATGGCGCTCCCTTTCGTTCACTGCCGAAAGCACTAGGGAGCATGGACTTGGGTGGCAGAATAGGAACTCATAGCCCTTAGATGGGGCAAAGTATTTACACTCCACTCCTTTAGCCGTTGGAGCGCTGGAGGCCGGGATCTGCCATATAGTTAGACTGAACGGTCTTAATGAGCGGGAGCGCTATTCTGGACAGCCCTTCAGGGCTCAAAATGTCCACCCATGGGGTCCTCCTGCTCAACCGTCTCCACGGCCTGCAACCCCAAATTTTGGGCTACTCTGCGCAGCAGTTCCTGGTGGGCTCTATGGTCTATTGGTGGAGGGCCGGATACCTCTGTACCCGCCACCGGCTCATCGAGGGAAGATGAGGAGGTTAGCTGCTGCTTGACCCCCTCTTGTTGGTCCTCCTGCTCCCCATCTCCTGTGGTAAGGGCCCCTGGCTCAGGCCGGGGTGGGAGTCCATGGGACAGCACCGGGCTCAGTGCCGGACTCTCCGGTCTATGCTGGAGGACTGGATACTGTTGCCTCTGGCACTGTCTGGCGTCGGTGCGGGGAGCAGGTCCGCTGCACTGAGTAACTTGTCCTGGACGGGGCCCCTTGGTGCTCCTGATAGGCCCAGGGGGTCCAGAAGGGCCAATGGCCTGGTGGCCCCCATTGAGGTTGCCAGCTCCCCTGAGGGTCCCTGCTGTCCGGACCCCGGTGCGGGTAGCTATAGTGGCCGGAGCCGGCACCAGACTGCAGCAACGCCGATCGCGAAGGCCATGGTGGTGCCAACAATCTGCGCCGGCGGGAGAACGAGCAGCTCCTGGCTGAGCGGGACTGGGAGCGGTACCGGTACCCCTGGGACCGGGATCTGGACCGGTGCTGGTGTTCCCTGAACCAGGACCTCCTGCGGGGGACCTCTGGTGAGGGCCGCCTCGACTCCCACTGCCAGTCTCTGGGCGGTGCCGGAGAGTGGTGTGCCCTTTCTGGCGCTTCTTCGTGTTGACCTGCTGCTGGTGCCGCAACCTCCTTCTGGGCCGCTGGCAAGTGCGAGTCTGCGGAGTCGGAGCTTGACCCGGACCAACTCCGGGAGTGGAGTCGGGATGATGTCTTCGAGCGGCACACCATTGCCGGCTTACCCCTCAACGGCGCCTGAGGCATGGGTGCTCGAGGGTTCTCCCCATACAGGAGGGGGCTCGCTGCTGACAGCTCGATGGGGTCCTTTGCGGCATCAAAGGTGCCAGGCATAGAAGGCTGATCCGTTATGCGCTTGAGCCCATCGTCCGCATTGAGTTCACTTAAGTCTGGGCTCGGTGAGGCTTGTGCCGCTGGGACCGCCTGTGTCAGCGCCGGTTCCGTGGCCTTCCAGCTCTTCATAGAATCATAGAATATCAGGGTTGGAAGGGACCTCAGGAGGTCATCTAGTCCAACCCCCTGCTCAAAGCAGGACCAATCCCCAATCAAATCATCCCAGCCAGGGCTTTGTCAAGCCTGACCTTAAAAACTTCCAAGGAAGGAGATTCTACCACCTCCCTAGGTAATGCATTCCAGTGTTTCACCACCCTCCTAGTGAAAAAGTTTTTCCTAATATCCAACCTAAACCTCCCCCATTGCAACTTGAGACCATTACTCCTTGTCCTGTCCTCTTCTACCACTGAGAATAGTCTAGAACCATCCTCTCTGGAACCACCTCTCAGGTAGTTGAAAGCAGCTATCAAATCCCCCCTCATTCTTCTCTTCTGCAGACTAAACAATCCCAGTTCCCTCAGCCTCTCCTCATAAGTCATGTGCTCCAGACCCCTAATCATTTTTGTTGCCCTTCGCTGAACTCTCTCCAATTTATCCACGTCCTTCTTGTAGTGTGGGGCCCAAAACTGGACACAGTACTCCAGCTGAGGCCTCACCAATGTCGAATAGAGGGGAACGATCACGTCCCTCGATCTGCTTGCTATGCCCCTACTTATACATCCCAAAATGCCATTGGCCTTCTTGGCAACAAGGGCACACTGCTGACTCATATCTAGCTTCTCGTCCACTGTAACCCCTAGGTCCTTTTCCGCAGAACTGCTGCCTAGCCATTCGGTCCCTAGTCTGTAGCTGTGCATTGGGTTCTTCCGTCCTAAGTGCAGGACCCTGCACTTATCCTTATAGAACCTCATCAGGTTTCTTTTGGCCCAATCCTCCAATTTGTCTAGGTCCCTCTGTATCCTATCCCTGCCCTCCAGCGTATCTACCACTCCTCCCAGTTTAGTATCATCTGCAAATTTGTTGAGAGTGCAATCCACACCTTCCTCCAGATCATTTATGAAGATATTGAACAAAACCGGCCCCAGGACCAACCCCTGGGGCACTCCACTTGACACCGGCTGCCAACTAGACGTGGAGCCATTGATCACTAGCCGTTGAGCCCGACAATCTAGCCAACTTTCTACCCACCTTATAGTGCATTCATCCAGCCCATACTTCTTTAACTTGCTGACAAGAATACTGTGGAAGACAGTGTCAAAAGCTTTGCTAAAGTCAAGAAACAATACATCCACTGCTTTCCCTTCATCCACAGAATCAGTAATCTCATCATAGAAGGCGATTAGATTAGACAGGCATGACCTACCTTTGGTGAATCCATGCTGACTGTTCCTGAACACTTTCCTCTCGTGTAAGTGCTTCAGGATTGATTCCTTGAGGACCTGCTCCATGATTTTTCCGGGGACTGAGGTGAGGCTGACTGGCCTGTAGTTCCCAGGATCCTCCTTCTTCCCTTTTTTAAACATTGGCACTACATTAGCCTTTTTCCAGTCATCCGGGACTTCCCCCGTTCGCCACGAGTTTTCAAAGATAATGGCCAATGGCTCTGCAATCACATCCGCCAATTCCTTTAGCACTCTCGGATGCAACTCGTCCGGCCCCATGGACTTGTGCACGTCCAGCTTTTCTAAATAATCCCTAACCACCTCTTTCTCCACTGAGGGCTGGCCATCTACTCCCCATGTTGTGATGCCCAGCGCAGCAGTCTGAGAGCTGTCCTTGTTAGTGAAGACAGAGGCAAAAAAAGCATTGAGCACATTAGCTTTTTCCACATTCTCTGTCACTAGGTTGCCTCCCTCCTTCAGTAAGGGGCCCACACTTTCCTTGGCTTTCTTCTTGTTGTCAACATACCTGAAGAAACCCTTCTTGTTACTCTTGACATCTGAGTAGCTAGCTGCAGCTCCAGGTGCGATTTGGCCCTCCTGATTTCATTCCTACATGCCCGAGCAATATTTTTATACTCTTCCCTGGTCATATGTCCAACCTTCCACTTCTTGTAAGCTTCTTTTTTATGTTTAAGATCCGCTAGGATTTCACCGTTAAGCCAAGCTGGTCGCCTGCCATATTTACTATTCTTTCGACTCATCGGGATGGTTTGTCCCTGTAACCTCAACAGGGATTCCTTGAAATACAGCCAGCTCTCCTGGACTCCTTTCCCCTTCATGTTAGTCCCCCAGGGGATCCTACCCATCCGCTCCCTGAGGGAGTCGAAGTCTGCTTTCCTGAAGTCCAGGGTCCGTATCCTGCTGCTTACCTTTCTTCCCTGTGGCAGGATCCTGAACTCAACCAACTCATGGTCACTGCCTCCCAGATTCCCATCCACTTTTGCTTCCCTCACTAATTCTTCCCTGTTTGTGAGCAGCAGGTCAAGAAAAGCTCCCCCCCAGTTGGCTCGTCTAGCACTTGCACCAGGAAATTGTCCCCTACGCTTTCCAAAAACTTCTTGTCTGTGCCTTGGGAGGCGCCACCCTCCTGTGCGGGGAATGACCAAGCCTTCCTTTAGGCTGCGCCGGGGACCGCACCAGGGAGGACGATTGGTGCTGGGGCCTAGCCTGGCGCTCCGGGGCTGACAGTTTACAGTGCTTCGCCGGTGCCGTGTCTCCCGACGGCTCTGGGGCATTACGCACCGATGAAGCCTGAGCCGGCGTTGGGTGCTCCGGGCCCGGTGGCTGCAATGCGGCCTCCATCAACAGTTGCTTTAGGCGAAAGTCTCTCTTTCCTTGTCCTTGGCTGGAACGTCTTGCAAATCCTACACCTTTCAGCTTGATGTCCGTCCCCCAGGCAACGTAGACACGAGTCGTGGGGGTCACTAACTGGCATAGGTTCGCGGCTCGCGGCGCAAGCCTTGAAGCCATGGGCCTGCGGCATGCCCCGCGGCTGGTGCTGGAGGCCTCCAAGCACCTACTCGCTTAAGTGTTCACAATCTATATGTAAGCAAACGAATAACAGCTACTCTAAAGGCTAAGGGACTGCTCTTCTATGAGAGAGAGAGAGAGAGAGAGAGAGAGAGAGAGAGAAAGGTTGTTCCAATGCCGCCACAGACGGTAAGAAGGAACTGGAGGGGGTTGGGCCGGCAGGGGTATATATGTGGGGCGCAGTGCCGCCACTCGGGGGGCCTGCCGGGAGCTGCTAAGGGAAAAAGTTTCCGACGCTTGTGCACGCAGCGTGCACACACCTAATGTGGAATGGACGTGAACAAGCACTCGAAGAAGAAAATAAAATTAGTGAATTGGGTCCACAGAAGATTATTTTGGTTGTGAACAACAACATGGCTAACATGAACACTACTTGGGGTTTTGCTGATGAGTATCCACAACTTCTGTGTTATGGATATGCTGCCCATATGTAGGGGCAAGGTTGCGGAAGATTGGCGAGGAGCTAAGTGGTGGACTGAGTATGTGACTGGATGTAAGCGGAGGATGCAGGCAGTTTCAATTAACTTTGTCCGACAGACCCTGCCAAAAGATATTGTAGCATAGCTCACCATATTTTTGCCTGTAAACAAGTTAGTTTATGTAATAAGCATAAATTATATATGTAAGAATGTAACCAGCTGTTGACCCCAAGTACCCCCCGAGATAAGCACAGAGAATATAGCGCTGCAGAGGACTTTCCCCCCATGGAGTCCTGCCTGGTCAGCTGTTCCAAACAGCCAGAGTCCCCTGCAGCCCCTCCGCGCGTCCTAGGGGCTCCCCGCGCAGTTTACTATTCTTAGGCCTGAGTGTCCTCCTTTCGCTGGTATCTCCCACCCCAGCCCTTGTGGGCACACCATATTATGCAGTTTTTCACTTGCGATGTTGAAGATCTGACAACTTTGCACCACCTGCTACAAGTGAAAAGCGCAGTCAAAATTTTCAAAAGCAACAAGTACCAGCAAACATTTTTCAGCATCAGTTAGTATAGCACTCAATTTCATTCACACTGAGTAGCCTAGTCTTACTCGATGGGCATCTTCTATTAAATGTCTCAAACTTCAAATATGCAAAAAGACTTCATACAGCTGCTCTTGAAGAAGAGGTGGCTGGGTGTTCTCTCTGAGTAGTCTGCACTAACATTTTTGATGATGATGTGTCAAGGTTCCTTCCCCACTCTGAACTCTAGGGTACAGATGGGGGGACCTGCATGAAAAACCCCCTAAGCTTATTTTTACTAACTTAGGTTAAAACTTCCAAGGTACAAACTATTTTACCTTTTGTCCCTGGACCTTATTGCTGCTACCACCAAGCGTCTAACAAATATAACAGGGAAAGAGCCCACTTGGAAACGTCTTTCCCCCCAAAATCCCAACAAGCCCTACACCCCCTTTCCTGGGGAAGGCTTGATAAAAAATCCTCACCAATTTGCATAGGTGAACACAGACCCAAACCCTTGGATCTTAAGAACAATGAAAAAGCAATCAGGTTCTTAAAAGAAGCATTTTAATTAAAGAAAAAGAATCACCTCTGTAAAATCAGGATGGTAAATACCTTATAGGGTAATCAGATTCAAAACAGAGAATCCCTCTAGGCAAAACCTTAAGTTACAAAAAGACAAAAACAGGAATATACATTCCATTCAGCACAACTTATTTTATCAGCCATTTAAACAAAACAGAATCTAACGCATATCTAACTAGATTGCTTATTAACCCTTTACAGGAGTTCTGACCTGCATTCCTGCTCTGGTCCCGGCAAAAGACAACACAGACAGAGAGAACCCTTTGTTTTCCCCCCCTCCAGCTTTGAAAGTATCTTGTCTCCTCAATGTTCGTTTTGGTCAGGTGCCAGTGAGGTTGTCTTAGCTTCTTAACCCTTTACAGGTGAAAGGGTTTTTTCTCTGGCCAGGAGGGATTTACCCTTCCCTTTATATTTATGACATGATGTCTTTTGGATGTGAAAAGACAAATTCATTTAACTGCTTCATATTGTAGTTAAGTCAGACTATGAAAAATAATAGTTCTACACTGTCTGATGCCAAGAACGAGTTTCTCAATGTTAAGAAACCTGTAAGAATACTGAACACAGTCTATTTACAAAAGCAGAAGAGAAAGAGAGAAGATAATATCACCAAAAAAAAAAAAAAAAAAAATCAAGTGATCACTCTTGCACATGCTTCCAGGGCCAAAATCTGACCATGAATCTGATTCAGCTTGTGATCTCACAGTGACTGTTGCAAATTTTAAAGGAAATACAAACAAACAAGCAATGATGATGGAGACAGCAAAATATAAGCAAAAAAGAAGCCCAGTCGGTTGTAAAACAATGCAAAGTGCAGTCCCAGCAGCTGAATATAAAAACATGCTCCATCATGGTGGAAAGGGTTGTATCCTCCTCATCTTCTTGCTACAGTGGCAGATATTCTTTTAACACTTGTGCACTGTATTGCATGTGAGGAACAAAACTGGTTGGTTTGGGGAATCATCATTCAAGAAACAGAAATAGATTGAAGACCTCCACTGCTGGGAAGCTGGTGATCATGTATCAAAATATGATTAAAGAAAGGACAGATGAAAAGTTCATCTGAAGAATATTAAGTTAAGAGGGAGAATGAGTTACTGATGAATTTGATAACAAAAATATAGATGAAACAGTTGATGCTTAATGATGAAAAGATAATGAACAGCGTGATTCTTGAAGTGCTAACCTGTTGCTAACCTAGCGTAACTGCATTTAAAATTGACTTTTTTCTTTTATAGTTGCCATGTTTGTTTTATTTCATTTTTCTTTTGCAATTATGAACCTTATTCAAGATTGAACATTTAAACATTAACCTAAGATTGCTAAAAAAGGTAATAACTTTTTTTTGGTGTGATATTCACCATTTCACATTTCTCTGAATTAAAATAACTAATTGTTTTTTGGACACAGGCATAAGTATCTAAGACTAAACCTACTGCAGACTATAAAGTCTTACTCTTGTTCGGTACTGCTGTATTAACTAAGGTCCCAAAATTAGCAGTCGTTACTATTTAAGAATTGCCCAGGTATCAAAGCCTTTTAGAAAGACAGAACAGACAGCTAACAGAATAAAAACCCAAGGTCAAACAGCTAGATTTTTTTCATAATCTAAGAAATTAGAGTTGCAGCATCCTTTCACAAAACTGAGAGACTTCCCTTTTTCCCTGTCTGTGAATAAGTAAATGAATTAAAATATTAATATCAAACACTGATATTATATGTGCCATATACAGTAGTTAAACAGTGTCAACTCCTGCTGTGAATGATAACTGAGCTGAAAGCTGAGCAAAGATCTTGTGATAAGTAATATACAGATTTTCTCCTGGGTGATGATCCAAGTCAGTCAACTGACCAGTTCCTGAAACTGAGTAATTAGTAAAGAAAGTGCACATGCTTATGTGTATGTTTTAAAGACTGTTGGAGAGCTATAGTGTCTGTCCTTGTTTTGTAACATGTTTAAATCAAAGATTGCTGTAAAGTAGTTTTAAAACTGAACAAGTTACTGTTATTAACTGGTTTCAGAGTAGCAGCCATGTTAGTCTGTATCCGCAAAAAGAAAAGGAGTACTTGTGGCACCTTAGAGACTATCCAATTTATTTGAGCATAGGCTTTCGTGAGCTACAGCTCACTTCGTCGGATGCATTCAGTGGAAAATACAGTGGGGAGATTTATATACATGGAGAACATGAAACAATGGGTGTTACCATACACACTGTAACGACAGTGATCACTTAAGGTGAGCTATTACCAGGAGAGCGGTGGGAAAAAAACCATGATAGCTCACCTTAAGTGATCACTCTTGTTACAGTGTGTATGGTAACACCCATTGTTTCATGTTCTCCATGTATATAAATCTCCCCACTGTATTTTCCACTGAATGCATCCGACGAAGTGAGCTGTAGCTCACGAAAGCCTATGCTCAAATAAATTGGTTGGTCTCTAAGGTGCCACAAGTACTCCTTTTCTTTTTGTTATTAACTAACATGACAGAGCACTGCATATGTCTATCACAGTTAGTATTTCATACTGCCTTTCAAGTTCTAGCTGTATGCAGACATAAAATGAGACCAAATGTGCAAGCTTTTTGAACTGCAGAGTCTCATAAATGTAGGAGTTTATGTTAGATAGTCAGTGATCCTAGGGCTAATTTCATTAATTGGAAAAACAGGTAATGTGGACTGGATAGCGTAGATCAGTGTTTCTCAAACAAGGAGTCTGCTGGTCCCACTGATCAACTCCCCCCTCCCTTCCAGTGCCTCCTGCACACTGGGGAACAGCTGTTCAGCAGCGTGCTGGAGGCACTGGGAGGGCAGGGGAGGAGCGGTGACACGGCAGGCTCGGAGGAGGGTGTGGAATTATGTCTGGGTCCATCGGCCGCGCTGATCAACTCCTCTCCCTCCCTCCCAGTGCCTCCTGTGTGTTTCAGAAATGCCTTTTCACTGACTGCCCACCTCGGCAAGCACACCTATCAGACCACCCTCGTTGTGTGCAACTGCCCAACCAACTACACACCAGCACTCCTACCAGGAGCAGACAGGAATTACTGGATCTCCGGGGCAGAGGAGGTTGTGCAAGCACAACTATGGTCTAGATGTAGAAATATGAACATCTATGAGAAGATTACATAGGAGATGTATGCAGACGGGCACGGCAGGGATCAGCAACAGTGCCATATGAAAGAAGGAATTTTGCCAGGAATACCACAAGGTCAGTGAGCGTAATAAGATCTGGTGCTGCCCCACAGACCTGCTGCTTTTACAACAAACTGCATGCCATATTTGGCAGAGACTCCCATGAGCACCCTGCAGACCACTGTGGGTACCACAGAGGAGCCTGTGACAGACACTCCTGATGTGAACAGCGAATAGGAAGGAAGAGGAGCAGGTGGTGGGGGTTGTTATATGGGAAGGGACTCCAGCCATACCACAAGCCAGGAGCTGTTTGAGATTCTGCTGCAGTCTAGCCAGTCCTGTCTGGTGAGCATAGATGAGCCTGATGTAGAGGGAGGAAGCTCAGCTAAGTGTGTGCACACACTTTTCCTTAGAATGTTTAAATTTAAAAATGGCCCCTAGACCACCCCTAAGTTAAGACAAAGGTATAGACTTTTCACTGTTTACTTGCACAAGAAGCGATAAAAAGGTACAGAGGCAGAGTTGGAAGCTGCTTTTCATTCTGCTGTTCGATTATGCAGCCAGGGGCCATGCAGTGCACTTTGTTTATGTTAGTAGGGATGTCCTTTTTATTTTCCGAGAGATCTCAATGAAACTTTCATGGAGATACTCTGCAATCCTCTCCCAAAGGTTTTTGGGGATTGCAGCACTTTTTCTTCTTCTGCTGTAGGACACTTTCCCACACCACTCAGTAATGAGTTTAGTTGGCACCACTGCAGCATATGGGCTACAGGCACAGGCAGCTTCAGGACTCCAGTAGCAGCTGTGTTCTCTGTGCCTTTGTGAACCTCAGGAGTGAGATATCAACTAAAACCACTGCTCCCTGTGGAAAACAGTGCCAGTAATCAGTGTCACTGCCCTATACTCATGGAACAGGGCTTGAAGTTTTATAGCTTCATGCAACAGAAAATCCTTCCTACCCCTCACCCTTGCTCTGCCATACTTCCTGGGGCTGGAGAGCACTGCAGTGCTGAGGGAGTCCAAAGCTGAAGTGTCAATAAGCATTTCTTATTAAAAGTGTTTATGGGAATAAGGGAAGGGATATTTTAAAGTTATCTATCCCTTTCCATGGTGATTGTTAATCCAATGGTACATATGTCTTATTAATCAGCAGCTTCTGGCATGGCAAATTTGAGGGGTGCCCCATCCATGCCCGCAGAACGCCTCACACTCATGAGGAGAAAGAAGAGGGCTAGGGAGGACACGTTCAGCAAAATTACACGAACTACTGCGGCACTGGACTGTGAACAAAGGGCTTGGAAAGCCGACATGACTGACAGCATGGAGAAAGAGGACAGGAAAAAGGCCCAGGAGTCCCAGCATGACAAGGGGATGGAAACACACCTGCAGATAATGGGTCTTCTCCAGCAGCAAACCAAATGCTGCAGACCATGGTTGACCTACAAGTCCCAAAATTCAAGACTCCCCACCCTTTGCTGTCCTTGGAAAACTATGGTGGCCACTCCCTACACCTCCCCGTCCCACAACATACCATATCCCATCACAGGCGAATCCTTACCCCTACACCACTCTATGCCAGGGGACAGCAAGGAAAACCTCAACTTCACATAACCTGACCTGTGAGAACCACACAATCGGTGTATGTCTAGCAACAATCACACTACATTTGTGCACTCAAATAGACAAATGTTTACTCCCTTTCTAATTTTAAATGTTCACCCTTTTAACCTAGGTTAACAGTTTGTATATCATTGCCACCCCCATATTGATTTTCTGCACCGTTTTCCCCCCACTCAACGAAGTTCTATTTTTGGAGAATTAAATTTTCTGTTGGTTCACAACAAATATTTCAGAGTGCCTAGCAGCAGACAAAGCAAACAGTATATGAAAGATACAAACCAAACACCACATAAAATTAATAGATTCAGGAAAAACCTGGACACTTATAAATGCACATCAAACACGACAATTCTTAGCAGCACCCAAAGCTCCAGGCCCAGTGAACACTCCAGCACAGAGTACTACTGTGACTAACTGTTACTACTGTGACTAACTGTTGAGGTGCTCTTTCAAATCCTCCCTCAAATGCATAGTTCCACGCTGGGCTCTTATAATAGCTTTGGCATCTAGCTGTTCAAGGCCAGGAGACATGCTCCACTTCCACCCGGGCGGCAGCTTTTCCTCCTTTACCTCACATATATTATGCAGGATGCGACAGACAGCTATAACCACAGCAATATTTTTCTCACTGAGATCCAATCTAGTGAGTAAACTCCACCAGTGTTCCTTCAATCTAGAAAAAGCACATTCAATGTCATTGTGCACCTGTTGAGGTGGTAACTGAATCTTCCCTGGTGCTGTCAAGGTGGCCAGCGTATGGCTTCATGAGCTAGGGGAACAAGGAGTAAGCTGGGTCCCCCAGAATCACTTCTGGCATTCCAATATTCTCAACGGTAATCCGCCAGTTGGGTAAGAACGTTCCTGCTTGTAGCTTTCTGAAGAGTCCTGTGTTCTTAAAGATGCGAGGGTCATCCAGCTTCCCTGACCAAACCACATTGATAGGTGAAGCAATACTGGTTATCCATCAAGACTTGCATAACCATAGAAAAGTAGCCCTTTCTGCTGATGTACTCCGTAGCAAGGCAAAATAGGGATATGCATGCCATTTATCATCCCACTGAGGTTTGGGAACCCCACTGCTGCAAATCCATCCATTATGTCCTTCTGCACGCTGCCGAGAGGCACAGTCCTACATAGCAGATGATTAATGGCCGTAAACACTTGCATAACAATGGCTCCCACTGTGAATTTTCTAACTCCAAAATTATTTTACACTGCCTAATGGCAATCTGGCATTGCAAGGCTAGAGTGCAATCTCACTCATTTTTCTCCACTGCCAATGCAGCTCTTGTTCTGGTGCCCCTGCACTGGGGGGCTACAGTGAGCTCAGCACACAGATCCAGGAATGCAGCCTCTCTCATCCCAAAGTTCTGCAGCTTCTGCTGGTTGTTCAAATCCTACATTACAATGCCATCTCGCCAATCAGTGCTCATTTCTCGCGCCCAGAACCGGAGCTCCATCTGAAGCTACTCTGTGAATGCCACCCAACAAACTTGAATTCCCCTCAGCAATCTCTTGCTGAAGAAATCATCATGTCCCTTTTTGCTGAGATACTCCTCTGGGTCTGCAAATGCAGGAAAATTGTGCATCCTGTATTTGCAATGTTCATTCATGAGATAATGCAGAGCTCCGCGGACTCCATGCTTCTGTCAAAGATAGCAGGCACCAAAAAGTGCCAAGCAGGCTGGTAAGATATTTTCTAAAAGGCACAAAAAAAATTGGTTTTGGATGGAGAAAGTTGCATGCTGGGACCTTGATCACTAGGTCCCAGAGATACCTGGGCTAGCCTTTGTATCCCACAAAACATGAAAATTTCCCGAAAGACAACGCACAGTATGGTGGCGTGACACACTGGTATACTTACTCTGACTGCACTGCACTTAACAACAACAAAAGCACTCATGGTGAGTATGTGTTACAACAACGCAAGCAGCCAAGTGTGCATGCGCCTGAGTGCTTTATGTGGCTGTATGCCAACATAGCTTGCGTTGACCACAGTTTATATTGCAGACATGGCCTTATTAAAAAAATCTAAAAAGTCATCTTCTCAAGATAGTAATTGAGTATAAATGTTATTTTCTATTGAGGTTATGTAATTTAATTCTGAAAACCTGAATGGCTAAAACTAGAAAATTTTTTATAACCAATTATAGTCCAAATACTATTTTTGTCTTCTCATACCCTCTATTATTATTTGCAGTTAAGGATAGTTAATAAAACTTTATAAAACTAAATTTAGCTTTCACGCCCTTTTTATATAGTTATGCAACTGAAACTAAAAGAACCTTAAGAGAGGTGGTACAGGTAATCAGTTGCTTAAATAAGGTTAATTCTACATCTTATCTTTCTTACACTGTTCTAAAAAATTAGTGCTTTAATATACACATGACTTTTTTGACATTTCACAGTATTTGACCAACATTTGACTGTCATTTGACTATTGCTGTAGTCAAATGTCCAACCCTAAAATGGTTTCCTGCCTTCAAGTCAGGTTCAAAGAGAACTATATACCCAGGGTTTTAAACTCTCTCTCTCTACTACTGAAGACTAGTCTACACTAGAAGCGCTACAGAAGCTGCATCCCTGTGGCGGATCTGGTGAAGAAGCTGTACGCCGACAAGAGAGCTTTTCTGTTGATTTAATTACTCCACCTCCATAAGAGGCGGCAGCTACGTCAGCAGGAGAAGCTCTCTGACCGACACAGTGCTGTCTACACCGGCGCAGGTCAGTGCTATTTACGTTGCTCAGGGGTAGGGAATATTCACACCTTTGAGCTACATAAATTATACCAAAGTAAGTGGTAGTGTAGAGAAGCCCAAAGAGACCACCGTGTGGAGCATGCTCCTATTGAAGGCAACATCAGCTGATGCCTGAATATCCAGCTTGTAAAGTTTTAAAAGATGTGAATAGATGTGACCAGATAGCTATTCTAGAGATCTTTTCATATGGTGTATAAAAATCGCTGTGCCCACGAGATTGCTACTGCCCTTTATGCTGGTTACGGGAAAAGGACTGACCTATAGGGCTGGGTGGATTGATTTAAATAAATTTTCATCTTGATTTGCATTTATACTTTTTAGTTTCCTAAAGAAAGGCAGACTCTCATTGGTTGGTAAACATTAAACCATGTTGATCTGTAGCTAAATAGATCCTTAAAACCTAATCTTGTACTACTATTTGCTAACCACGAGGATACATTATATCTATATACTACAGCTGTCAAGCGATTAAAAAAAAATCACAATTAATCCTGAAATTAAGAACATTAATAGTTATTAATTGCACTGTTAACAGAATACCATTTATTTAAATATTTTTGGATGTTTTCTACATTTTCAAATATATTGATGTCAATTATGACACAGAATAAAAAGTGTACACAGCTCACTTTATATTTCGGATTGCAAATATTTACACTGAAAAAAACAAAAACAGTATTTTTCAATTCCCCTAATACAATTACTGTAGTGCAATCTCATGAAAGTTGAACTTATAAACGTAGAATTATGCACAAAAAGTAACTGCAGTCAAAAACAATTCAAAACATTAGAGCCTACAAGTCCACTCAGTCCTATTTCTTGTTCAGCCAATCGCTCAGACAAACAAATTGTTTACATTTATGGGAGATAATGCTGCCCACTTTTTGTTTACAATGTCACCAGAAAATGAGAACAGGTGTTTGCATGGCACTGCTGGAGCCGGGGTAGCAAGATATCAACATGCCAGATGCGCTAAAGATTCATATGTCCCTTCATACTTCAACCACCATTCCAGAGGACACGCGTCCATCCTGATGACGGTTTCTGCCTGACAACAATACAAAGCAGTGTGGACCGACGCATGTTCATTTTCATCATTTGAGTCAGATGCCACCAGCAGAAGGTCGATTTTCTTTTTTGGTGGTTCATGTTCTGTAGTTTCCCCATTGGAGTGTTGCTCTTTTAAGACTTCTGAAAGCATACTCCACACCTTATCCCTCTCAGATTTTGGAAGGCACTTCAGATTCTTAAAACTTGGGTTGAGTGCTGTAGCTATCTTTAGAAATCTCACATTGGTACCTTCTTTGCGTTTAGTCAAATATGCAGCAAAAGCGTTTTTAAACGAACATGTGCTGAGTCATCATCCGAGACTACTATAACATGAAATACTGGCAGAATGCGGATAAAATAGAGCCGGAGACATACAATTCTCCCCCAAGGAGTTCAGTCACAAATTTAATTAACGCATTATTTTTTAACGAGCATCATCTGTATAGAAGCATATCCTCTAGAATGGTGGCCGAAGCATGAAGGTGCATTTGAATGTTTAGCATATCTGGCATGTAAACACCTTGCAATGCCGGCTACAAAAGTCCCATGAGAACGCCTGTTCTCACTTTTTGGTGACATTGTAAACAAGAAGTGGGCACCACGATCTCCCATAAATGTAAACAAACTTGTTTGTCTTAATGATTGGCTGAATGATAAATAGGACTGAGTGGATTTTTAGGCTTTAAAGTTTTGCAGTGTTTTGTTTTTGAGTGCAGTTATGTAACAAAAAAAAAAATAATTCTACATTTGTAAGTTCAACTTTCATGATAAAGAGATTGCACTACAGTACTTGTATGAGGTGAATTGAAAATACTGTTTCTTTTATCATTTTTACAGTGCATATATTTGTAATACAAAATATAAAGTGAGCAGTGTACACTTTAAAAAATATAGAAAAACCATCCAAAGTATTTAATAAATTTCAATTGGTATTCTATTGTTTAACAATGGGATTAAAACTGCGATCAACCGAGATTAATTTTTTTAATCACATCACGAGTTAACTGCAATTAACCGACAGTCCTACTATACACACTTATTTAAGCAATTATATATCTTAGCAGATTTATGCTGATTCTTAATTTTTACAGTTAGAAATAATGTATGATGCATTTCTTATTTACTAGATAAGGATTCATTTTTTACTCTTGATTTGTGTAAAGCTGCATTTGTATGAAAACTGGAATTCATTTAAAATGCACAGCATTTTAATTTTTATTAGTAAAATAAAACTACCTTACAGGATTGGATACCTAAGAAAAAAGTAGGTTATCAAAACATGTTTTGCATTTAAAATGGATACATTAAACAAAGGAAGAATTATCTGCAGTTAGTGATTTGAACTGATTGTTTCTGGTCACTTTGTCCTTAAAGATTTTAAAACTAAGACCTTATTGTCTCACACTTTGTTTCTATTTGTAGATTGGAAAAAAAATAAAACAAGTTGTTTTTGCTCAATTGCCAATTGGATTCTCAAATTTGAATAAGCTAGTCATTGAATTGAACTAGATGAAGAAACTGAAATGAAGAAAATATGCTCTTTGCACCTGCAGAAGAAGCTAGCGTTGTCAAAGTTGATCTACCACTACAACAAACTTTAATTTCAGGTGTTTAATGCCCAACACCATTTCAATGGCGTAACTTTCTTTAAAACTTGACAGTAAATATATACCGCTTGAATGTTTCTTTTTAACTTACATGATATTAATAGATTATAGTAAAAAGAAAATTAAATATGATTTTTATCCACCCTGCTTATAGGATTAATGGATGCACCATCTCAACAATCTTGAAATAGGAGATTTGACTTCTTTCCTTTAGGTGCCCAATGGCAGAAAATAAATACAGCATTAGAACCGATGTGTGATGGAGACAGACACTCAGGGCTCTAAGAAGATCTTTACCAGAGCTCCTCTCTTGGGTGAGATGGTTTTAGACAAGTGGGGAGCATGATTTCAAGGGCTCTTAAAAACTGTGTTAATTTTTGGGATAAGGGTCGATTTGTTTGGGGAATAAAACCTTATTGTGGAATATGTAGTCCTGTTCTCAATATCAGAGCCCAAGCTCTGACACCCCATGGGTGGAGGTGATGGTAGACAGGAAGGCCACCTTGATTGACAGGAAATACAAGGATAGCTTTCCGATGGATTCAGAGAGGTTCTGAGTCAGATTACCCAAACTGAGATCCCATTGCGGAGCTCGATGAATCCTAAGAGGATGATAGAGAAAATTTTCTCTGAGGAAATACTTCATATTCCACTGTAAAGAGATCCTCTTTCTGCCTGTGGAAGAAAATATGCTAGAAAATGCAGCCACTTGATATTCTAACATTGAAGCTGTGAAGCTCTTTATTAGATCCTACTGGAAAAATTCGAAGGTCTGTGATATAGATGGTGACGGAGACATACTATGTTTCTTGCATCACTGCTTGAACTTCTGCCAGGTTCCAGAATTGAAAAAAATAGTGGAAGCTTTTCTAGATACCAGCCGAGTGGAGACCATGTCTTCCAAGTAGCCTCTTGCTTTCATGTGTGACGGCTCAAAAGCCAGGCAGTTATGAGATACTTTGGCTCTGGGTTACAAAATCAGTCCCTGAGAAAACAGATCCTGTCTTAAAGGGTTGACAACAGAGATGGAATCCCCACTGGGATCAGAAACATTTGGCCTAACTCACGCAATACAGAGCCACTAATACTATCTGTGTTTATTCCCCCCTGATCTTCACCTATTGCTCTTGGATATCACTTTTAGAGAAAAGGAGACACCTCACGGCTTGTTCACGATGCAAATAGATCTCTCTCTGGTACTCCAAATTTCCTCATTAGAAACTAAAAGATTTCTGGATGGAGAAACAATTTTGTATGATCTAGCTGTTCCCTGCTTCGCCAGTTGGCTGTGATGTATTTCTTTCCTTGAATATGTAGAAATCTGCTGGATTGGAGATTTTGCTTCATTCAGGAAGCATCAGAACGTGGACTACCCTTTGCAAGGATGACCACCCCTTCCCACCCTCCTTATTGACGGAGGCCACTGAACTGGTGATTTCTGTCATGATTACAGGGAGTTGCTCACTCATAGGAGAAAGCCAAGTCAGAGCAAATTGCACAAGTTCTAATCAATTTTTATCATTTCCTCTCCTGCAATATTCAAATTCCCTGTATTTAATTAATCTCTGCGTGAGCTCCCTATCCCCAGAGGCTGGCATCTATGTTGGTTTAGAAACTGTAAGAAAATCCCTTCTTGAAACAAGGTGTGCTGAGCCACCATCTTAGAGTGACTATTAGTCTAAGAAACTGGACTCTCCAGATGGGACGAATTAAGATGTGAAGGAGATAGACTGGACCACTAATGGATCACATGTACAGACTAAAGGTTTTAAGATCCAGATCTGACCTAAAAAATGGGGTGTAGAGGGAGGTCATCTTTCTAGATTGCTTTAGCTTTAAGTCATTATTTTTGCAGTTTTTATAAAAGCATTTTTACTTTATCTGCTCACTTTCCAGCCTCAGCTAGCAAGTCATTTCCAGAGCTGTGCTGTCAATAATCCTGGTGCAGGAATAAACCTGTTGTTACAGAATGTTATGACTAAGATTGGACGAAGATTTTTGAATAAGGCTGGTTACAAACGGATTAGCAAATTAATAATGAAAAAAAGTCTTGTTGATTTAAGGATATTTCCTTTGTATATTTTGACATTGACAATTTGTCAGTTGGTTTAAAGCTTTAAGTTTTTGAATCTCAATGAACTTCCTCCCCATAATTCCCCACAAATGAAAATTGTAATGGATATAAATAAGCTTAAAATCCATAATCTCTCAACAGTGAAAAAGTAGATTTTTATCAATCTAAAATACTTAAAAATAAACATCCACATAATCAAATATATAAAAATTAAATTCTGCAAAGCCTAGGTATGACAATATACACAACCATAATGCTGTTTTCACCTCCATTCATAGCACAGGTAACATAATGGAGACTTCACATGGGTTTTTATGCCATCCACATTTCTTTTCATTACCACTTAGTATCTTTTGTTTTTTCAAGTAGTTGTAGATTTTAAAAAAAAATATACATTTTCAAATCTACTTTCAGTTAATGTCTCTACTTCGGTCCTGTTGCAGTTAACTCACATGATTAACAAAAAAAATTCATCATGATTAAAAAAATTAATCGCAATTAATCGCAATTTAAATCGCACTGTTAAACAGTAGAATGCTAATTGAAATTAAATATTTTGGATATTTTTCTACATTTTCAAATATATTGATTTCAATTACAACACCGAATACAGAGAGCGTACACTGCTCACTTTATATTATTTTTGATTACAAACATTAGCACTGTAAAAATGATAAAACAGAAGAAACAGTATTTTTAATTCACCTCATACAATTACTGTAGTGCAGTCTTTGTCGTGAACGTGCAACTTACAAATGTAGAATTTTTGTTGTTGTTACATAACTGCACTCAAAAACAAAATACTGCAAAACTTTAGCTCCTACAATTCCACTCAGTCCTACTTCTTGTTCAGCCAATCACTAAGACAAACAAGTTTGTTTACATGTATGAGAGATAATGTTGTCCACGTCTTATTTACAATGTCACCAGAAAGTGAGAACAGGCATTCGCATGGGACTTTTGTAGCCGGCATTGCAAGGTATTTACATGCCAGATATGCTAAACATTCATATGTCCCTTCATGCTTCGGCCACCATTCCAGAGGACATGCTTCCATTCAGATGACGCTCGTTAAAAAAATAATGCGTTAATTAAGTTTGTGACTGAACTCCTTGGGGAAGATTTGTATGTCTCCAGGTCTGTTTTACCCGCATTCTGCCATATTTCATGTTATAGTAGTCTTGGATGATGCCTCAGCACATGTTGTTCATTTTAAGAACATTTTCGCTACATATGTAACGAAACGCAAAGAAGGTACCAATGTGAGATTTCTAAAGATAGCCACAGCACTAGACCCAAGGTCTAAGAATCTAAAGTGTCTTCCAAAATCTAAGAGGGAATAGGTGAGGAGCATGCTTTTAGAAGTCTTAAAAGAGCAACACTCCGATGCAGAAACTACAGAACACGAACCACCAAAAAAGAAAATCAACCTTCTGCTAGTAGCATCTGACTCCGATGATGAAAATGAACATGCATCAGTCCACACTGCTTTGGATTGTGATTGAGCAGAACCCCTCATCAACATGGACGCGTGTCCTCTGGAATGGTGGTTGAAGCATGAAGGGACATATGAATCTTTAGCACATCTGGCATGTAAATATCTTGTGACGCCGGTTACAACAGTGCCATGCGAATGCCTGTTCTCAATTTCTGGTGACATTGTAAACAAGAAGCGGGCAGCATTACCTCATGCAAATGTAAACAACTTGTTTGTCTGAGTGATTGGCTGAACAAGAAATAGGACTGAGTGGACGTCTAGGCTCTAAAATTTTACAGCTGCAGCGGCACAGGAGCCAGCAAACAGAGCTGTAAACAGGGAAGTTTGAATGGGAGCTCGAAAGGGGAGTTTGTATTGTGGTGCTTGTTTGGGGTTTGTTTTTGCTGTGGGAGCTGGTGTTTTGGTGTGGTTTGTGTTTCCCAGATTAACAGGATTTAGGTTGGAAGGCTATGACAGATACAGAGGCAGCAGTAGGAGTGACCCATGTAGTGGAAGACACAAGGAAGATGACTGGATGTGGAAGCTGCGGTATGTACATGATCCTGGAGGGGGTACCTGGTAAGACTTTTGTCTGCATGAAATGCCGTCTGATTAGAGCTGATGGAGGAAAAGATCCGAGGTTTGGAGATGCAGGTGGAAAGTTTGGTTGAGTTTAGGAAGGGGTTCGAGCAGATTATGGAGCAAAGACATGAGGTATCTGAAGGGAAAAGCTCAGACTTGCAGATGGAAGCAGGACTGAGGAATTCTGAGCGGAGACTGGGTGAGAAAAGTAGTCGGTGGAAGCATGTGACTAAAAAAACAAGGCAGAGGAAAAGACAGGCTAGTGAAGGAAAAACAGAGCTCAAGAACAGGTTTGCAGAGTTGGAAAATGAAGAAGGGGCTCAGCAGGTAGTCACTGAAGGTGGAAGGGCAAGGAAGAAGAGAAGAGCGATTAGTCCTACAGGAAAAGGGGAAGAGCCAATGGAGACTACATCAAATATGAGCCCCAGGAGGATACAGGATGGGCTGAAGAGGATTACAAGGGAGAATAGGAATGGAAAGAACTTGCAGCCAGAGGGAACAGGGGATAGACTGAAGAATAGCACTGTCACCAAGAAAAGGCAGGTCTATGTGATTGGGGACTCTCTACTGAGAAGACTAGACAGGCCTGTAACCAGAGATGATCCAGAGAATAGAAGGGTGTGCTGCCTTCCAGGTGCTAAGATACAGGATGTAGACCTGAGGTTGAAAAGGATCCTAAAGGCAGCAGGAAAGAATCCCCTAATTAGCCTTCATGTGGGAACAAATTATACGGATAGATTCTCGCTGGAAAGTATTAAGGGAGACTATGCTAGGCTGGGGAAGATGCTTAAGGAAATCGAGGCTCCGGTGATCTTTAGTGAGATTCTGTCTTTTCCTAGAGAAGGGCAACAAAGGTGTGACAAGATTATGACTATGAACAGATGGCTTAGGCAGTGGTGCTATAAGGAGGGCTTTGGGATGTATGGCCACTGGGAGGCATTCATGGACAGAGGACAGTTCTCTCGGGATGAACTTCATCTGAGTAGGGAAGGAAACAGACTTCTAGGATGGAGGCTGGCACAAATGATTAAGAGAGCTTTAAACTAGGAATTTGGGGGAGAAGGTTGGGAGATGACCAGGTAATCTCCATGCTGGATTTTAGCATTGAGGGGGAAGAAAACGAAGTAAGAAAGGATACAGCCGTGGGTAGGAGAATGTATATAAGGAGGAAGGACAGGGTGGATACCAGTCTAATAGGTTATACTGGCTGTAGAATGACCGTGCCTAATAGGGTACAGAATGTGAGCGAGGCCAAACAGCAAAAATTAAGATGTTTGTACACCAATGTGAGGAGCCTAAGTAACAAAATGGAGGAACTAGAGCTACTGGTGCAGGAAGTGAAACCAGATATTATAGGGATAACAGAAACATGGTGGAATAGTAGTCATGACTGGACTCCAGGTATTGAAGGGTATGTGCTGTTTAGGAAAGACAGAAATAAAGGTAAAGGTGGTGGAGTAGCATTGTATATCAATGATGAGGTAGAATGTAAAGAAATAAGAAGTGATGGAATGGATACGACAGAGTCCGTCTGGGCAAAAATTACACTTGGGAAGAAAACTACTAGAGCCTCCCCTGGGGATAGTGCTTGGGGTATGCTATAGGCCACCAGGATCTAATCTGGATATGGATAGAGCCCTCTTTAATGAAGTAAATATTAATGGAAACTGCGTGATCATGGGAGACATTAACTTCCCAGATATAGACTGGAGGATGAGTGCTAGTAATAATAATAAGGCTCAGATTTTCCTAGATGCAATAGCTGATGGATTCCTTCATCAAGCAGTTGCTGAACCGACTAGAGGGGATGCCATTTTAGATTTGGTCTTGGTGAGTAGTGAGGGCCTCATAGAAGAAATGGTTGTAGGGGACAATCTTGGTTCAAGTGATCATGAGCTAATTCAGTTCAAACTGAACGGAGGGATTAACAAAAATAAATCTGCAACTAGGGTTTTTGATTTCAAAAGGGCTGACTTTCAAAAATTAAGGAAATTAGTTAGGGAAGTGGATTGGACTGAAGAACTTATGGATCTAAAGGCAGAGGAGGCCTGAGATTACTTCAAGTCAAAACTGCAGAAGCTATCGGAAGCCTGCATCCCAAGAAAGGGGAAAAAATTTATAGGCAGGAGTTGTAGACCAAGCTGGATGAGCAAGCATCTCAGAGAGCTGATTAAGAAAAAGCAGAAAGCATACAGGGAGTGGAAGATGGGAGGGATCAGTAACGAAAGCTATCTTATTGAGGTCAGAACATGTAGGGATAAAGTGAGACAGGCTAAAAGTCAAATAGAATTGGACCTTGCAAAGGGAATTAAAACCAATAGTAAAAGGTTCTATGACCATATAAATAAGAAGAAAACAAAAAAAGAAGAAGTGGGACCGCTAAACACTGAGGATGGAGTGGAGGTCAAGGATAATCTAGGCATGGCCCAATATCTAAACAAATACTTTGCCTCAGTCTTTAATAAGGCTAAAGAGGATCTTAGGGATAATGGTAGCATGACAAATGGGAATGAGGATATGGAGGTAAATATTACATATCTGAGGTAGACGCGAAACTCGAACAGCTTAATGGGACTAAATCGTGGGCCCAGATAATCTTCATCCAAGAATATTAAAGGAATTCGCACCCGAAATTGCAAGTCCATTAGCAAGAATTTTTAATGAATCTGTAAACTCAGGGGTTGTACCGTATGATTGGAGAATTGCTAACATAGTTCCTATTTTTAAGAAAGGAGAAAAAAAAAAAAAGTGATCCGGGTAACTATAGGCCTGTTAGTTTGATATCTGTAGTATGCAAGGTCTTGGAAAAAATTCTGAAGGAGAAAGTAGTTAAGGGCATTGAGGTCAATGGTAAATGGGACAAAATACAACATGGTTTTACAAAAGGTAGATCGTGCCAAACCAACCTGATCTTCTTTGAGAAAGTAACAGATTTTTTTAGACAAAGGAAATGCAGTGGATCTAATTTACCTAGATTTCAGTAAGGCGTTTGATATCGTGCCACTTGGGGAATTATTAGTTAAATTGGAAAAGATGGGGCTCAATATGAAAATTGAAAGGTGGATAAGGAATTGGTTAACAGGAAGACTACAGCGGGTTCTACTGAAAGGTGAACTGTCAGGCTGGAGGGAGGTTACCAGTGGAGTTCCTCAGGAATCAGTTTTGGGACCAATCTTATTTAATCTTTTTATTACTGACCTCGACACAAAAAGTGGGAGTGTGCTAATAAAGTCTGCGGACGATACAAAGCTGGGAGGTATTGCCAATTTAGAGAAGGACCAGGAAATCATACAGGAAGATTTGGATGACCTTGTAAACTGGAGTAATAGTAACAGGATGAAATTTAATAGTGAGAAGTGTAAGGTTATGCATTTAGGGATTAACAACAAGAATTTTAGTTATAAGCTGAGGATGCATAATTTAGAAGTAACAGAGGAGGAGAAGGACCTTGGAGTATTGGTTGATCATAGGATGACTATGAGCCACCAATGTGATATGGCCGTGAAAAAAGCTAATGCGGTCTTGGGATGCATCAGGCGAGGTATTTCCAGTAGGGATAAGGAGGTTCTAGTACCGTTATACAAGGCACTGGTGAGACCTCACCTGGAATACTGTGTGCAGTTCTGGTCTCCCATGTTTAAGAAGAATGAATTCAAACTGGAACAGGTACAGAGAAGGGCTATTAGGATGATCCGAGGAATGGAAAACTTGTCTTATGAAAGGAGACTCAAGGAACTTGGCTTGTTTAACCTAACTAAAAGAAGGATGAGGGGAGATATTGCTCTCTATAAATATATCCGAGGGATAAATACCAGAGAGGGAGAGGAATTATTTCAGCTCAGTACCAATGTGGACACAAGAACAAATGGATATAAACTGGTCATTGGGAAGTTTAGACTTGAAATTAGATGAAGATTTCTAACCATTAGAGGAGTGAAGTTTTGGAAAAGCCTTCCAAGGGAAGCAGTGGGGGCAAAAGACCTATCTGGCTTTAAGATTAAACTCGGTAAGTTTATGGAGGAGATGGTATGATGGGATAACATGATTTTGCGTAATTAATTGATCTTTAAATATTCATGGTAAATTGGCCCAATAGCCTGTGATGGGATGTTAGATAGGGTGGAATCTGAGTTACTGGCTGCTGAATCTTGCCCATATGCTCAGGATTTAGCTGATCGCCATAACTGGGGTTGGGAAGGGCAGATAGGAAGAGGCCCTGGAGGTTTTTCGCCTTCCTCTGTAGCATGGGGCACAGGTCACTTGCTGGAGGATTCTCTGCTCCTTGAAGTCTTTAAACCACGATTTGAGGACTTTAATAGCTCAGACATAGGTGAGAGGTTTTTCGCAGGAGTGGGTGGGTGAGATTCTGTGGCCTGCGTTGTGCAGGAGGTCGGACTGGATGATCATAATGATCCCTTCTGACCTTAATATCTATGAATGCAGTTTTATTTTGTACATAAATTCTACATTTGTAAAGTCGACTTTCATGATAAAGAGATTGCACTACAGTTCTTGTATCAGGTCAACTGAAAAATACTATTTTTTGTTTTTTTACAGTGCAAATATTTGTAATCAGAAAAATATAAAATGAGCAGTGTACACTTTGTATTCTGTGTTGTAACTGAAATCAATATATTTGAAAATGTAGAAAACATCCGAGATTTAAATAATTGGTACTCTATTATTGTTTATTAGTGCGATTAATTGCACAATTAATTGCAATTAAGTTTTTTAATTGCTTGACAGCCCTTGTTGAAACTCATCCAAATAGAAACCTTGCCAGCCAGTTTTATTCCTTCTCTAAGTACCAAATTATGTCAGAATACATTGTTCTATAACAACAAATTTATTTGAGCATAAGCTTTCGTGAGCTACAGCTCACTTCATCGGATGCATTCAGTGGAAAATACAGTGGGGAGATTTATAATAAGATTTATAAATAATTTATAATAAGAATACTATACATTATAATTTATTTATAATTATAATTTATAATAAGATTTATAAATCTCCCCACTGTATTTTCCACTGAATGCATCCGATGAAGTGAGCTGTAGCTCACGAAAGCTTATGCTCAAATAATTGGTTAGTTTCTAAGGTGCCACAAGTACTCCTTTTCTTTTTGCGAATACAGACTAACACGGCTGCTACTCTGAAACCTGTTCTATAATAAACACCTGTTCCCAATCACCAGTGTAGTATCCTCCCCAAATAAAAAACTATGATAGTGAACTGGCAAAGTTTTCCTTTTTTGGGGCTGGTTCTGAAAAAGAGACCATATGCTTCCATTGCGATTTACAGTCATTAGAATAACAAACATTCACTTGAGGCAATGTTCTAAAACCAAGGAAGAAACTAAATCTTCAGAAGACATACTGGAGAAAAACAGAAGGTCCACCTACATTGTTCCCAATTTCCAAAAATTTTACTAGGTTGTCATTTTCTATCACTAATGGCTGAACTGCATTGTATGGTCTTGGAAAGTTATAGTATGCTGAGCACATTTGAGCATGCTGCCCTGCCTCACATCCAATCCAGACACTATTTTTGTGGGATTATTTTTGTGGAAAAGATCAATCATATTCACAACTAGCTGATGTGTTCAGCAATGGAAAGTTATAATCTTCCAGCATGAGACAAGTAGATATTGACAAGCTTATAAAAAATTAGAAATATTGCAGAATAGGGGCACAATGTTCTCTTAGCCCACTAGAAAAACTTTAATTACCACTGGACTACAGATGTTGATTTTATTGCTAGTAGCACTGAAATCTGTTTTATCATTGTATGCTGCAGTACTTCATTATCAGAATACTATTATAATGAAATTCCTCTTTAGATTTATAGAGCAGTTGTGGAGACATAGATAAAAGTGAAAATGACTTCAAGTGTTGAATTTTTATTTTGACTGCAACAATTTCCATCAGGAACCTGGATGTTGCAACCAATACATTCTGCTAAGGCAAGGACATAGCTGAATCAGTTAAAAACATCTTTGAATTAAAAAAATAAATAAATCTGCTGTTCTTCCATAGTTAATAGGTATTTTCACATTCTTAAGGAGATGAATAATTTTCCAAAACCATTTTACAAGAAATAGAAATTTAGATGTACTCTTGGTATCTGTTAACTATAGATAATACTTACAAGATCAGCATATTTCTTGCAGAGAGCTGCCAACTTTTCTTCTGGAGTAGAAAGTGTGTTCAAGGCTTGCATCAATAACAGTACTTCTTTTCCTATGGATGAAAAAAAAATTAAATACTGAAAACATGCTATGAAAGCTTTTCCTCTGAAAAGAGTTCTGTATTAATGATGAGCTAGAATGTTTTTAATGGCATGCTAGTTTAATAGCTGTATATTGTTTTACTAGAGAATGGCAACACAAGTCCCTACAAAACAACAAATTCATATAATTATCTTGCTGTTTGTAGAGTTGTATAACATGTAGGGTGGTAGTATATTTAACCCAACTGCAGTATGCACAGAGCCTTAGACCACAAGAATGCTTTGACTTTCATAATTTCTCTTTCAGAAGATACAAACCAAGAAATACACTTTTGAAACCCTAGACCTAAAATTCAGATTTTGTTATGAAATACAGAAAAATATTCATGAGTAAAAAGTAAAAAGTGGTCTGATATACAGTCATCTTCAGTGTATGTAACCCAAATAATGCAGCATCATAGTTTTTAAAAACCAGAAGTTAAACCGATTAGTCTATTTCCATTGATCATACTGAGTGAAATGCAAGAAGTAAAACAACTTGTGACAAGTGGATTAGATTTTAACATATTAACAGGTGAGGGACTTTTTAATATTAATTTTAACCAGTGACCTTTTAAAACATGTCTTCCCACTTCCCCCAACACACATCATGATAAGGAAGACAAAATGCCATTTGGCAACAAAACTAAAGCTCCTGAGAATAACTCAGAGATTGCAAGGGTAAAATGTGAAGCCCATTTTTAAGGAAACATTAAAACTGCCATCTTTTTCAAAACTTAGAACTTGCTGTAATTTAGAAGACAAACCCTAAAACAGTGCATACCTAAGGTTTTCTCTTTGTTTTTTTCAGTCTCTGGATCTTGCTCGCCATCAGGTGGCTCAGTACGGGCTTCTTCTCTCCCAGGAGTCTCCTCACGTGATTCTTGAGTACAGTACATTGAATCCACTGGCTTTCTATTTTTTGAGATATAATTTTCATCTTCCAATGCAGCTGTACTTTCTATGCCATCACAATTGGACTGCAGATGTTGCAAAGTTGTGCCAGATTCAACGCATTTGCTGTTCACCAACTGATCCTGAGTATTCATTCCGATCCCACAAATTCCAGCTTCACCGGTTGTACCAATCATAAACTAGAAAAGGGGAAGAAGTAATCAGATCAGCTACCAAGAAAAATTTACTTGAAGTAAAAAACCTCTACTCTATTTTCAGTATGCTTAAACAAGAATCCAAAAAGCTACTGTATCATTAAGTTGAACTGCAAACTATAGTCAATATTTTTAGAAAAACTAATATTGTGTATATGTATGTGTGTGTGTATACACACACACAGACAAGCAATTTTGCTTTTCACTGAAAGCAACATCTAAAGATGACCAACTTACCCCCAAATATTTAAGGAGTAATGCAGGCACTACACTTGACAATAATTCTCTCATAAGAAAGTAACCTGAAAAATGTAGGTACACAGGACTCCAGCTTTTTTTTTTTTTTTTTTTAAACTCATGGAGCAGGTGAAGTAGTTACTACCTGGAGACACTCCCCAAAACACAGAGAGTATGTCACTGAAACATCACCCTGTTAAGAATGAATCAAGCTAAGAATTATCTTCAATGGCTTGTCATTCCAAAAGTGGAGTATTAGAAGAGTTACATACTAAAATTATATTTCCATGCTAACTTTTTATTTGAGAGAAAGCTATAGTGTTCTAGCAGCTTTGACTACAGTATTAAAATAAGGACACATTGGTCAAAGTATTTGGAATCAAATGAAAAACACTGTCAGACACAGGAAGCAGGAGTATTAAGTTAATTTTCAAGTAACAACACTCAAATAGGACCCTCAAGAAATTTAATAAATCATGAACCAGCCTACACCCTATATTCAAAATGTGACACAATGTAAAGATTACTGAAAAATCAGAAAGCCACATATATTTAACAATTTCAAAAATATGTACACCCGCATTAAAAACACAAACTTTCTGACCTTTCAGAGTAACAGCCGTGTTAGTCTGTATTCGCAAAAAGAAAAGGAGTACTTGTGGCACCTTAGAGACTAACCAATTTATTTGAGCATAAGCTTTCATGAGCTACAGCTCCAATGAAGTGAGCTGTAGCTCACAAAAGCTTATGCTCAGATAAATTGGTTAGTCTCTAAGGCGCCACAAGTACTCCTTTTCTTTTTTCTGACCTTTGCATCCCCAGCGTCAGTTTGAGAAGCTGTTTTTCCTAATTTAGTAAAACAAATCACAATATATAGACTCAAATGCAAGAATGCTGAACCCACACCTAGATGGTCCTTGATTACAGGCGAGACTAAACTACAACACAGGTCGACGCCATCCTGTATACTCTGCAGCACCAGTAAATGCCAGCAGCAGAACTTTACTGAAGTCTGACAGCTACTTTGTGACTCAATTTCAAAGATTAAAGATATTAACATTTCAAACAATAGTTCAAAAATGGAACAAGGACACTTACAGGAGGGAGAGGGGAAAGAGGAGGAAGAAACAGGACATTTTAATAATTTGAAGTGTTTAAAAATCCTCCTGGAAAATATATGGTGGAACAGGAACGTTATGGTTTTTGCAAAATAAAAGTAATAGAGTTTGCAAGACACACTACTAAGCTGATTAAATTAAAATGAAATTGATATTAAAACTCATGCTACAAAAAACAGTTAAAAATATGGAGAAGGAAAAAGAGTATGTGCCATTTCATCTTCAGTCACATTTCACCTTTCTGAAAACATTACAGTAGCAAAAAAAAAAAAAAAAAAAAAAAATCACTTATACCAATTGGCTCTGGGTTTAGAATATAAAGACACGTTACCTGTAATTCTGTGGGTAGACAATGCCATCTCTGTAATATTCATAAAAATCTGCCTCAAACGGATATGAAGTCAGAAGAATGTCAGCACCTAACTGGAAGGTAAGCGGTAGTTCTCTCTGGTGACTGGTCTATGCTTAAATCCACACTTGTGGGACATAGTTCTCTTGGTGCCATACTGAAACCCACTGTGGACCTCTGGAATTGAACAGATGGTGGCCACGCCCTTAACAATTGTAAGTCTAAATGCAACTACTATTACCAGTGAATCCTCTCATCCATGAAAAAACCAGACATAATCAGTCACCATAATCATTTAAGGATAGACAATATCAGAGCCTGAATATTCTAACCTGTATGCTTTAATCAAGAGCCAGGCCAATACCTCGGCAAATGAATAGTTGAGACAAAATTCCTGCTTTTCATGATCATGCCATTACAACATGTATAACATACTGGCTATTCAAGGGAATCATGATTGTAACAGTAAATCTTCTTCCAAAACCCTTTAAAACGTTTAAGTGAATTTTAGTGATGGAAAGCAAGAGTTTGACAGTAATGAAGTCTATTCTTCACAGCACAGGTACATCATGGGTAGTAGCAATACAAGTTTTCCCAAACTGTGTCTCAAACCTAACTTGACTACCAATTTTAGGGGTGAGAAATAAGCCAGGGGGTACAATATGATACGGACTAACCAGCATGACATTTGCAAGGGTAAATGTATCACCAAGTTATTATGAGGGTATGTCTACATGCAGTGTTGCACTGGTATACACTTAAGGTGTGACTTTAAACTGATTTTAAAAGGTTTAGAAGTTGCAAAATGGCTTGTGTGCTACCCATTTTGGTTTTAAATCAGACTTATTCCAGACTAATTTGATAAGGAACATGTTTTAACATAAGTGTCTACACATGGATTTGCACTGGTCTAAATAATCTGGTGCAAATTTTTCTGTAGAAAAGGCCATTTTCTTTTTTTCACAAAAATGACTAGAGTTGTTCAAAGAAACATAAGCTATCATTAACAGTATGAGTCCACATATAATTCAACCTCTGCTTCCTCCTATGTCTTAAGAAAAAATATAACCTTTGGTTTTAATGATATAATATCTGTCACTGTAATTTTATGGTAAAGAGCCCTGAAAATGCCTATAATAAAAAAAACTCCTCACAGGTCCAGTCATCAGCTATAAAAACTAGTTAAACCTCAACCACACTTCTCATAGGCTGCATATAAGCATGTTTATTAATAGGATGCAGCATACCGTAATATAAACCCTTTAACAATTAAGAACATAGTTATCTCATCTATGCACATAAACCAAATCAATTTAATCCATTTCTTGTCTCAGGGCAAACAGACTGACAAGGTCAGATCTACAAAATATCCTGTCAGTGGCACCTTTGACTTTGTAATGTCTAATACATTTCTGGACCACTATACAGCTCCTGTGTTCTCCAGGGCTGGGCCAGTGGCAGCTCTTGCGTCCCACAGGGCTGGGCTCAGCTCCCCACGCCGGGCGTTGTGACCTGGGCGTCAGGGTTGCAATGCCACTCCAGTTTGGCCCTCCACACCGCTGACCATGATAGAGGGGTGGCTGGGCCAAACCTGAGTACCGCTGCAATCCAGCACACCTGGTCACATCTGTCTTGTCATCTTAGAACCAGGCTGTAAACCCAACTTCTATCTTGAATAGCTTTTAAAATATTTCTTGCCCAAAGAGATGGTGGGTGACAGACACTAGTTGAAATCAAGCCTGAAAAGGATCTTCCCCCAAATAATCACCGAGCCATAGTTTGAGCCCCAGGTCTGTGCAAAAACGTTAAAATAACATTTTGATGTCATATGACTTTTTTTTTTTTTTTTTTTTTTTTAAAAAAAGACTACTGCATCTTGGGGAATCCCTTGTTCAAATGGCCTCAAACTTTTGGACCACTAACCCTATCTCAGGCATAAGAAATCAAGACAATCAGAGTAAGTCTGTGGATTTCAGAGCACTTAGAAAAATTAACTCATAAATGGTAATGAAGTCTCAGTCTTAATTGTAGTGATGCTTCTACCCCCCCATAATTGTAGACATTCACTGAGTGTGTTCTTCAGCACAATCAAAGTAGTATAGACCACAGTGTGCACATATCAAACTGCAGGGCAGACACACAACTTGGGCAATTGTAAGCAAGGCTACAAATTTGTCATGGCGGGGGGAAAAGTCATGGATAACGTGATTTTCCTTTTGCCCGCGGTTTACCCCACAGCAGCAGCTGTTATCCTGAAGGGATGGGCTTGGATCTCCACGAAATCACATGCACACGTGCAGCAGGACTGGGATTCTATTGCAAGCCAGAGTATTTGCATGCAGCCTGATGTCTGAGTAAGAGGGTAATTCAACGTGAAATGCTGTGACTGTTGACTTGCGCAGCACCTACACACTATAAATCTAAGTCCTGGCCTCAGCAGCTCTTTCCGAATATATGTTATGCACATTAATTGCTCTCTGCCTGCATTCTACAGGGGATCCTTTTTGAAGTTTTGCCTTGACAGTGAGACTGAGTGTGATCAAAGAAAATAAGCAGTTGCAACTCTCATGAATGCCAGCATGATCAAAGGGCATCAGGAAATGCATCCAGAGACCCCTATTCTAAGAACTGGCATTTGTTCATATAGATTTATAATGAAAGACAGTAAACAGTTTCAACTTTCTACGTTTGTTCAATCTACATACACCAAGCATCTACACTTTTATTCACCCCTCAAAGTGCTGCAGTTTTTGTGAAGAAGGAAATCGCTTTTGCAGAAGCCTGCATGTGACTAGAAGGTGATGACCTCTTCTTTCAGTAATCCATGCCTGTCTCAACTCGAGAATGGATTACTGAACAGTCTTCTACATGGGTATTCCCCAAAGGTGATTCGGAAATGCCCCTAAGTGCAGAATATGGCAAATGAGCTGTTTATCAATGCTTCTCACAGAAAACACATTACCCAGTTATTTGCACTGGCTTTCTGAGGATGGCCCCGCAGATCTGAAGTCTTCCTCACTGTTAGTCCAACAGAGCCAGAATCCAAATACATTTAGGACATACTTCTTTCAAGTTTTATTATCCCAGACTTCTGGGAGGGTGACAAATTAAGAAAGGGATGCAGAAGATATTTGTTAGCAAAATCTGAGATGAAGTTCACGATTAACCTGCAAGATCTGCAAAAGTTGTTGTTGTATGTTTGTCTATGTCATAAAAACAAAGGGAAGGGTAACCACCTGTCTGTATACAGTGCTATAAAATCCCTCCTGGCCAGAGGCAAAACCCTTTCACCTGTAAAGGGTTAAGAAGCTAAAGATAACCTCGCTGGCACCTGACCAAAATGACCAATGAGCAGACAAGATACTTTCAAAGCTTGGGGGTGGGGTGGGGAGGGAAAAAGGGTTCGTCTGTCTGTGTGATGCTTTTGCTGGCAACAGATCAGGAATACAGTCTCAGAACTTCTGTTAGTTAGTAAGTAATCTAGGTAGAAATGCGTTAGATTTCCTTTTGTTTAATGGCTGGTAAAATAAGCTGTGCTGGATGGAATGTATATTCCTGTTTTTGTGTCTTTTTGTAATTTTAAGGTTTTGCCTAGAGGGATTCTATTTGTTTTGAATCTGATTACCCTGTAAGGTATTCACCATCCTGATTTTACAGAGGTGATTCTTTTACCTTTTCTTTAATTAAAATTCTTCTTTTAAGAACCTGATTGATTTTTCATTGTTCTGAAGATCCAAGGGTTTGGGTTTGTGTTCACCTGTACAAATTGGTGAGGATTTTTATCAAGCCTTCCCCAGGAAAGGGGGTGTAGGGCTTGGGGGAAGATGTCTCCAAGTGGGCTCTTTCCCTGTTCTTTGTTTAACACGCTTGGTGGTGGCAGCATACGGTTCAAGGACAAGGCAAAGCTTGTACCTTGGGGAAGTTTTTAACCTAAGCTGGTAAGAATAAGCTTAGGGGGTCTTTCATGCAGGTCCCCGCATCTGTACCCTAGAGTTCAGAGTGGGAAAGGAACCTTGACAGTCTAGAGCAATGACTAGCCACCTATTTAAAAAGTAAAAATGAAAAAGAGTGAAATTGGTTCATTTGCTTTGAGTGCTAAGCTGATGAGCAACAAATGGTAAAAGAGTCCTTCATCTTAAAGTGCTTTGCAAGCTCTCTACACACAATCATTTCAGATACCTGATATGCAACACTTCCAACAGCATGTTGTCTAATAAATGCTAATTCAGTATTAAGGCAAAGTACCATCTACTGAAATCTCATCACCAGCTTCAAACTAGATTTGATGCTTCTAGGCTTAAGATCTGACAGATCAGTCCAAGGTGGCATGTTTGCATGGTTTAAGAAAGTTTTCAATAAGAGAAGATACATAAAATGAATAGTAAGGAGAAGGCAAATCAGACACTTTTTTACTCTGCCCCATAATACAAGAGCAAAAGGGAACTGATGAAGTTAAAAGGCAAAAGTTTAAGAAAGAATAGGAGGAAATCTCTCTCTTTCCACACTAAGCTGTGAAACTCACTACTGGCAAGACAAATAGCTTAGTGTTTAAAAAAGACTGACTTTTTTTAAAATAAGACTTATCTCCAGGTTAATTGGTCAGGATAAAGAGATACAAAGTTCAAACGTCATGCTTAAGGACATATGATAATCACTGGTTGGAGTCAGAAAGCAACTTCCCTTCTGCTCACCCCAAAGCTTCCAGGCACAGTCTTTCACGCTGCTCTCTGAACTTCTGAATTGACCAGGGAAAGGGTATGTATCAGATGATGAAAATTAGCCTTCAGAGTGCACTTCCCCACTTTCCTCAGAGTTATCATTTCAGGCTACCTACAAGCTTACGCTGGCATCACTGCTACTCACATTGTAAAAGGTTCTTAGAAAAGAGAAGGTTCAGAAACTTAAGATTCTCAAACACAACTGTATTGCAATCTAAAACATAGGCAATTAAGCAGGCATCTGTTCAGTGCCAGAGTCCAAAGGACTCTCCATGTAAGAAATTATACAGAAACCATATAGAACAGAAGGATGTCTGAAAGCTTAGGACTGATTACTGGACAGAATACAGTTTGCAGCAACTACACTGTTTATAGTCAAACTAAAATCTGATCTACCCTACAACAGTAATACAAGTCACAGGACATGGCTATGATACTGCTTATCATCTGACGAGATTATAACATATGTAAAAGTTATAGTTTAGTCAGGACCTACCTGTATCTTTGCACTTAGTTTAACATCACAGACTGCCCCAAAATACTGAGACACTAGCTACCACCAGACACCTCAAAAAAATCTCTCTTCACAGTCAAGAGCTTGTCAATTACCAATCCACTCTCAAACCAAGTCTTTTTGGGGAAGGAGACTGAAGTTGCACAGCACACAGACAACCTGGTGCTTTGATAACCAACAGAGATTGATAGTTCCTCTGCAACTGCTCTCAAAACCCAGGAGACTAATTTATCAAAACTTGACAAATGCAGTCTCAACTCCAGAGGAAAGGCCAGAACCCATACTGGACCTTACTCAAGATGTGCATGTCCAAAAATGAGGCAGTGTCATATTTAGACAATAGCAGTCAGCGAGCTGTAATGGTTATAATTCATCATCACAGAAGAGTTTGAAGCACGTGCCAAAGACTGAACCTCTTGTATTGTTCAATGTATACAGAATCATTTCTGAATACCTTTATGCTGATACACCAGTCAAAAAGCAAGTGTACTATACTATTTCAGCCACTTCTTTGAAGGAATATTTCAATTATACTGCTCACTTGTCTTTAATCCTGTCACACATGCATTACTTATGACTATACAAGAGCCTGGTCTTCACTAGGAAAAAAAGGTGTTTTTATCATGTGTCAGCCAATGCATTAAAATCCTAGACAGTTCAGTTTTCACACATTAGTTGGTTGAGGTAAACTCTTGGCATCCCTTCCCCCTGACCCCGCCATGTTTACCTCACCCTGATAACATGTGAAAACTGTGCTTTGTCCCAGGGGTGGGCAAACTGTATGGAGGGCTGGGTAGGGAAGGCTGTGTCCCCCAAACAGCCTGGCCCTCGCCCCCATCCCGCCCCCCTCAGAAGCCCCGCCCCATACAACCACCCCCTGCTCCTTGTCCCCTGACTGCCCCCTCCTGGGACCCCCTGCCCCAAACCACCCCCTGGGACTCCACCCCCACCTTCAAGGCCTGCTTCTTGAGCTTTGTTCAGGCAAGTATGTGCACTCACACACCTCTTGTGTTTAAGGATCCTACTATTCCCTCAAAAGCCTACTAAACAGTATGGTTTTTTTCTGTGATGTGCCCTGTAGTACGAAACTCAGCTGAAACTGAACATCTAATTTTTATTCCCTCTCAAAAACACATGTTCAACAAGGATTTGCAAAAAGGGGATGGGCTAAATTGCTTCTTTATGTTGCATAAAGAAGGCCTGAAAGGTGGTTCCTCCTACCCGCACCCCATTGTTCTCAGGGTTTTTACATTACAAATATCAGCAATATCAATTGTTTGCAGAAGATTTCTTTGGAGGACCCAGAGGGCTTCAACTGGAACTCTCTCAGACCTTAACTGAATTAAAGACAAAGTGTTGAATGTTTAACAAACCAATCTTCTAGCTGTTTAACTCAAATGTCTGTGACAGGTGTTAACAAAAAAGCTGAAACACTTTTAAACTGTGACTCACTTTCCCTCAATCAGGTTTCACGTCCTTAATGCCATAATCCTACTAGTTCTCCGGTCATCCACAAATCTCTCTCAAAGACAGGGTAGACAAGACTTGAGCTTCCAACGTAAAAAAGTGACAGCGTATGAAAAAACCCTTTAAGGCCTTCTTTACACAAAAAAGATCATAACAAGTTTTTCCCCAATTGCTTGTCACATTTGGAGTTTTGCTTTTCAACTGTTGTTTAAAACTACTGTTTGCCCAATATCTCTTGCTCTACCTTTCAGTTCTTTAATCAAATTTGATTCCTTTGTTTGGCTGTATGCTCTTATTTTAAGAGGAAGGAAATATTATGAAGCAAGTTGCTTTTTAAAATTGTTATTAAAATTCTGAATGCTTCGGTAACGGGCACTATATAAAAATAAAGTTAACCATAAGACACAATGTTCACTGGGATAGTAAAAACCAGTATGCTGCAGAAAAGATAGCTTGTGATTCTGGGGAGGAATAGTTTCACGGCCTCTTGAGAACTTTCCACCGGATACAACAGAAAACTTTGCACCTTGGAAAGTTACATTTCCTACTACAGGTAACATGACATGACAGCCACCAGAAAACCTATATGAGTATGACATGAGATACTGGAGCAGAAAAGAAGAAGTGATAATATACCTAGATCAACAGTTGTATTACACTCAATATGTATATACAAATGGCATCAGGGCAGATTTTAAGACAGCACTCTATCTTTAGAGTACTCTGTCCTCAAACAAGTGTGTTTTTATAAGTCCATACAAGAGAAGCATTATGGTTTTCTTGCAAGAAATAGAAACAAGGAATACTGTAAATTCACTGGTTTCAGAGTAGCAGCCCTGTTAGTCTGTATTCGCAAAAAGAAAAGGAGTACTTGTGGCACCTTAGAGACTAACCAATTTATTTGAGCATAAGCTTTCGTGAGCTACAGCTCACTTCATCGGATGCATCCGATGAAGTGAGCTGTAGCTCACGAAAGCTTATGCTCAAATAAATTGGTTAGTCTCTAAGGTGCCACAAGTACTCCTTTTCTTTTCTCTTTGTAAATTCACTGAGCTACAGTATCATTCTTAGTAAGATTTTATTAAGAATGTTGCCTTTTTTGCTTTAGAAGATGTGGAAAAATAAGCTAGTAGCATTCCCTTTGATTCATATTTTATATAAAAGTCTACTTTCCCTGGACAAACAAATAGGATCAGGAAACACAACCTTTGCTCATACACTTCAATGGGACTACTCACACAAGTTAGGAACACTTTATATTGGATCAATTCTACTACTATATTGAGAAATAAATTGGTTAGTCTCTAAGGTGCCACAAGTACTCCTTTTCTTTTTGCGAATACAGACTAACACAGCTGTTACTCTGAAACCTGTAATTAAAACAAATGGTACAAAAATGAGAAATGGGCAAAGGCCATCCTACCCGGTAACAGTTAACACGCACAAGTATTCTACAACTACAATACAGATTCCCCCCCCCCCCCAACCTCCGGCTGAAATGACCGCGTGACCCATTAGATGACAATACTGGCTCCTATTAAAGCCTGCCCAGCTATTCCCCGAGCCGGGGGCGGGCCTCCTTCCCACAGGGGAAAGTGCCAGGAACTAATGGGGCCCCCACGCGGATGAGTGACCAGCCTCAGCCGACAGGCCCACGGGGTCTCGGCGGTGCCGGGCGTGGAGCCCTGCGAGCGGGACCCCAGTTGGGCAGCTGGCTCGGCAGGCCTGTATCGCGTGCGGAGCGGGCTCCGGGTCGTGCCGCAGCCCCCTGGGAGCCACTACAGAGCTCGCCTCAGCCACCCAGCTGCGCCGGTCACACGCGCAGTTGCCGCGCTCGACCCTTCTCCACCGTGCGAGCCGGGCCCCCCGGAGGCTGTGCCCGGGGCGGCCCCCCCCCCCCGTCTCTTACGCTTTGCGGAGGCGCCACCGGCCCCACGCGGACCGGCCGGGCTCGAGCCGTAGGCTGGGGGCAGTTGCCTCCCCCACCTCGGGAGCGGAGCCCATCGCCAGGCCGGGGCTGAGGCGCTGCCTCGCACACCGGAGCCGCCCGCACCAGCCGCTGTCCCGACGCGCGGACGCCGCGTGGGGCGGTGGACGCGCTCGCTGGTGGGGAGAGCCCGACGGCGCGCGCGCGGCCGGCCGTTACCTCAGGGCTGCCCCGCGCTGCTGCCGCCGCCACCTCCTCCTCCTCCCGCGGCCCCGGGCTATGGCGCCGGCTCCCTCCGGACCCCACAGGGCTGTTGCTACTGCCTCCTCCGCGCGCGGCTTGGGCTCCGCGCGTCGCCATGATGTGACGGCAGCATCCAAACAAGCAGCCTGCCGTCGCCGTCCGCACCAGAGACACCGGAAGCGCTTGTGCCGGCCCCGCCCGCAGCCAATCACCGCGCAGCTCTCCCGGCCACGTGATGTACACTCTCTCTCCCCCCCTCCCCGGGACCCAGGCGCCCTCAGCGCGGCTCCCGCCAGCCCAGATAGGGGGACTGCTGTTCCCAGCATGCCGTGCGGCTGACGCGGCTCGCGGGTCCCATCAGGCTCTCTCACTTTGGACCACGCCAGAGCAGAGCATGCTGGGAGCTGTCGTGCAATTCCCCCGCCCCACCCGCCTCCCCCGCGCGGGGCAGCGGGCGGTGGAGTCTCCGCGCGACTCTAGCGGGAGAACTTCCCGGCGCGCGGGATGCGGCCCCGCACGGGGCGACGGCGGGGTCCGCTGCGCTCTGGCAACGCCGCGACGCTGGAGGGCGGGGGGAGCGGCGGGCGCTCAGGCGGAGGCTCCGCGGGGCTCAGGCCCCTGATACCGGCCCGCGAACCCGCAGCGCTGAAGGTGACTGGGCAGGGGGCGCTAGGGGACCTTACAGGCGCGGGTCGGCCGGCCCCCCTCCAGCGGCCGGGGACGGGGTGGGGGTCCTTGCCCGACGGCGTGTGTGGGGGCTGCGCCAAGCCGGCGACCGCCCTTGCGCCCAAGGCCAGAGCAGCGGCTGCGCCCAGGGTACGTGGCCGTCTGGCCCGAGCAGCAGCAGCACCACTTCTCTTCTTTGTGCGAAGTGAGCGCTAGAAGGGGAGAGGAAGGGTGCAGCTGCCCGGACGGGCGGAGCCGAGAGGCGCCGTTGCCAGTGAAAGATGATATTTGTTCTTGAAGTTAGAAACATGGGGCCGACCTGCAGCCAAAGTGGCAAAACTTTAATTAAAACTACAGTGCAGGGACTTAGGCCAGTGGTGGATGATGCGGGCATAGCTATGGCGCCGTAACCCCCTCGTATAGAGACAACCGACAGCAGTTAGAAGCGTCTTTGGTGGAGGATCCCCGCCTCCCCCTGAACGATGGCCCCTACAGTGATCACATTTAACTAAAGGTGTGACGTTGCACTAATTTAAAGTGCTGCAACTTTTAGTGGGCACTTAAAAATGATTTAAATTGGGTTTACAGCAGAGTGGACACAAGGGCAAGCTAAACTGTTGTACGCTGATTTTAAACTGATGAAAGTTTCCACAGACAGGCTATGTCCACACTGCAGCTTAGGTCAGTGTAAGTTATGTTGGTCAGGAATTTAAATAAGCCACACACACCCACACATGCCCCCAGTGATGTCAGTTACACTGACCTAAGCACCTGTGCGGACAGCACTATGTCAGCAGGAGAGCTTCTCCTGCTGACATAATTACACCAGCCCCTGCAAGCTGTAGGTAAGTTGACGGGAGTTTTCTCCCCTCAGCTTAGAGCCATAATTCTCGACCAGGGCTACATATATCCCTTAAGGTACGTAGAGGTCTTCCAGGGGGTACATCAATTCATCTAGATATTTGCCTAGTTTTGCAACAGGCTACATAAAAAGCACTAGCAAAGTCAGTATAAGCTAAAATTTCATACCATGACTTGTTCGTACTGCTCTGTATAGTATACACTGAAATGCAAGTACAATATTTATATTCCAATTGATTTACTTTATAATATGGAAAAATGAGAAAGCTGTAGTGTGGACATAGCCTGTCTGTGGAAACTTTCATCAGTTTAAAATCAGCGTACAACAGTTTAGCTTGTCTTTGTGTCCACTCTGCTGTAAACCCAATTTAAATCACTTTTAAGTGCCCACTAAAAGTTGCGGCACTTTAAATTAGTGCAACGTCACACCTTTAGTTAAGGTAATACAACTTTACAAGTAGGACAAACGAGTGAAGGTAATGGGCATCAGCTAAGAATGAATGTGTGACTTACCTTCTGCCTACAAGCAGACATTACTACTTGTTTAGCATCCTCAGTTAGCCACAGCTCACCTACAATTCCTGCTCAGCAGAATGGCAATTCTAATACTAATAGAGTACACTGGCCTAATAGATGCAGGAGTTTCAAGTAAGGTAGAAAATACTTCAGCAAGAAGCTCTCAAGAGCCAGCTCTATATAAAGATTTGATTATTGGTGGGAAATTATGCCCCATTCATATGCCCCCCCCTTTTTTTTGCCCTGTTTGTATTTGTGTATATTAACTTTCTTTTAAGTATTTTATTTGCTCTTGCTCAAGAGCATCACTTTGAAAACTAAGACTAAGCTAACTCTGCTGTTTGGTTTGCAACACGTATGAAAAATATGTGGCAACACTTCTAAAAGTCACCACATCCCACTGCAATATTCGTGGTTAGGGTGACCTGATTTTCATAGAGAAAAAACTATGACATCTATCACAAGGATGAGGCTATGCAGGGCAATTTTTCTGGGAATGACACTTCAGTGTATTTGGCAAGATTAAAAGGCTGCTTTCATCTCAGTCAAACAATCCCCTTCTCTGCTGCTTTGTGCCCCTATGATTCATCTAGCCCTCTTGTAAGTAGAGTTGAACTTAGAGATTAGTGGGAAGGAAGACTAATAAGTTGGACGAAGGAGGCAAACATGAATTCTTTGAAAGAGTCATCAATTTTACCACCTCAGGTGGCCAGTCTGGAGGGGGTTATAATTTATTTATTTTTTTTAACTGACAAATGCCTGCACAGGCCTTGAAAATATAAACATTGGTGTTTCACAAGGAAATATGCTCACCCTATTCATACTACACAAAATCATATTATGTTACTAAAGGACATAATGTCTAATACAGGGTGGCTGCTTATCTTTGTAGAAGTTATGTGTAGAGGATAGCATCTACTTAGAAGCATGGGATAAAATCCTAAGGTATCTGAACATGTTATAGGGACTCTGTTGTGGAGGGGAGAGAAAAAAGCATGCTCAGATCTCTGAGACAGTAAAGGGAACAGAGGCTTCTGTGGTGTGATAGCAGCAGAGGTAAAGATACAAAACAAGTTCTCACTTGTGGTTAGGTGAGAAGGCCTGGGGGAGGCAGAAAGGATCCAAAAGATCCTGACCCTACACTGAAGAGGAGAGGACAGGCAACAGTTTCCCTGCCACAAGAATGGAACACAGTTTGTATGTTAATTTTTTACCAATGTTTATATTACTACTATGCCCTTCTATAAAGCATCTCAGTGCTTACAGCAATATATTAAACATCACTCTTTACCCATGGAATAGGGAAGTATTATCCCTGCTTAACACATGAGGAGACTCAAGTACAGAGAGGGTAAATAACTTCTACTACAGAGCTAGGAAGAGAAATCCCACATCCAGTCAGGTTCTCTGGCCATCAGATTTTCTCTCCCCAGCTACTTTACACTTGTAAAGATGATCTATGCTGAGAGAAAGTCAGTAGGCTTTGAACTGCTTTCAGTAATGTTAAGGCTTGGGTCCATAAGAAAGCTATTTGCTAGCCTTAATGGCTAATTTAAAGGCTTTTAAAAACTGTTCTGGATAGTCATAAAAAATCATAATCGTGATTTGACTTAATATCAACTTTCTTTCAGACAAAGGGGTCTAGTTCTTCTACCAGTGTATGCACAACTTAACAGCTGTACATTGATGGAAAAATAGGCCTCTTCCCCAGCTGGTTCTGAATTTCAATGCTCCAGGTGGGCTCATGCTGCCAGCCCTTCTCTGGAACAGGAAGTTCTCCCTCCATTTTCTGCTGCCACGTCAAATGTGGGACAGAGCCATGGGGAACCCTCATTTTGTGGTGTGCCAGGGCCCTAGATTCCATTAATCTGGCCCTGGCACTATGTTAACAAATACACAACAATTAAGAATTGATCTTGCACTCTCCCCCCGTACCATAATAAAAATGAACAGGTTCTTTCTGAAGGGGAGGGAATAACCAATCCAACTCTGAACCAAGGGGGGAGGGGGGGAGGGCCCTCTCCCCTACGGTTGGTGCTTTTATTTTTATTAAAGTAAAAGCTTAACCATGAGACCAATTGCATTGTGTTAGGGTGCCAGAAACAGATTAGTACTTACCAGTGCAGTAGGATTCTGATGAGGCCATTCTAGCAACAGAAACAGAATTTTCCTCAGGCAACAACATATTTAAAAATATATTTTCAACCGCATTGATTTTTACACTTTGGCACTCTACTTTTTGCTAATGCCAGTGGTAAGGACCAGCATAATTACTATAAATATTTCTTGGTAATAACTCATGCAAAAGATTAGTGCTTGTGAGGAAGGCTGAGGCAGGCATAATGAGAACAGGTACCATCAGTTTCCACAGTCAGTCATAGGCCTTGTGTGCAAAGGCCACCTACCTGCCATGCCACATTTCAGAGTTCTCTGAAGTGTACAGATTTGGACTAGGATGAGAAAACTACCATTAATATTTCACTTGAAATCATATCTCCAGCAGGAAAAGCTATTCTTTTACCTCCCATTCCACTCTCTTTTTGTAAGCTATTTTCCTTTAAAAATGAGCGTGCCTGCAAAGAGCCTTATTGACCGTACTGGAAACTGAAATGCCATTTATGTGAGTAGGTCTGAGCACGTGCAGTATAAATGCAAATTTGCATTTGAAAATTATACCTGAATGGTAATATGCAGTCACAAACTTCTGCTAAGGTGGCCATTGGATGATGGGTTATGTAACAATAGACTAGGAATAGTCAACTTGGCACTAGATAAACCACCATTTCACTTAACTTGGGTCTAAAAGGTGTTGGGAAGGAAAGAATGATGCGAGAACTTTCAGTCACTATCTATTCAATTCATATAACTGATTTAAAGGTGAAAGTCTCCATAACGTCTTATGCATTTCTTAAGTTTACCTTATTTCTTTCTTTCAACCTACACCAGTTTCTCAGACACTTTTGCTTTCCACTGGTAAGAAGTGTCATGGAAAAAGAGCAAAGTTTGTCACAGATTAACAGAAATGCCGAACTGACCAAGTTAGTTAAAGCTTAATGACTTTCAAAGGTTACTGTTTCAGTGCAGAATAAAAAATGAACTAAATCTAAAACTATATATTCTCGGCTGCAGCATTAGGTAGAGGTGTTCTCTGAAAACTTAGCTACCCTATGGAGTTGTGTAGCTCTCAGATCTAAGCCAGGTTCTGCAATGCAAAATTATAACAGGAATAGATAAAGATTGAATACTGGAGGAAGACAGTGGGGTGATTCCAGATGGAGCAGAAATCAATGGGAGTCTTGCTTCAAAATAAAGGAATGTTCTCTCTTGCAATGGTTTGTTTTAACTAGCATTGTATAATGTGCACTTTCTCATTCCTTTTGTGCATTCAAAGTCTGCTAAAATGTCTAGTGTGAGGTTTTAATTAGTAGAAACAATAGCCAATTTAAAAAAACGTATTTAAAGCTTGATTTCCTAATTCCATATTTAGGCATCTAAATTAATGGTCTGATTTTCAAAGCACAGGATACCCATCAAATCCCATGGAAATCATTACTTGATACCAGAAAAACAGCCCTGCACATCTTCTAAGAGCCACAAAGCAGAGAGAGTATTGGGGCTGGGATTCCTGCACAACTTGATGTAAATGGAGTTGCTTCAGTAAGTTTTCACACATCATTCAGAGTGCTACGGTTGTATTTAAAACAAGGTACAAAAAAATTCAAGACAACCACCATTTGAAAGCTAGATAATATTTCTTTTACATATAACCACCTAATTGCAAGGCAGTCTGGAAATACTTAGTTAAGGCTTAACACGAATCTTAGTTTTGTCCTTTTGTGATCACCATCTCGGACCTCGCTTTCATCTAAAAGCCACAGACATCTTTCATTCCAAAGAAAATGACATGTGACTCCTTCTCTAGCTGAAGATCAGACCCTTTTATTGTCCACAGGGCACAGACCAGAGATCATAACTTTTCATATATTACCTTCCACATATTGACCACTCAATTTATACTGCTCATGACACTTTACAGGGTTTTAAATTAACTGTATCAACTCAAGAAAGTGACCTGATGTCTTTGTGGACAGTTCAATGAACACACCGGGAAGCTGCAATCAGAAAAGCAAACAAGATGTTAGAACACATAAGGAATGGGAAGGAGGGATGGGATGCAGAACACTCTATCTGATTATCTAAAGCAATTGTGTGGCCTCCCCCAGAGTACTGGCAGCAATATTGGTCATCCCGTATCAAAAAAGATATTGCAGAATTAGATGGAGTTTAGAGAAGGGTTATGAAAATGATTAGGGGCATGGGAAAACTCTACTATGAAGAGTGAAGACTGGGATTGTTTAGCTTAGAAAGCTGATAAATTTGAGGGTTATGATACAAGTGTATAAAATGATACAGAGAAGGCAAATTGGGAGCTTCTGGTTCCTTGTGTTTGATAAGAACATAATTAAACTCTGAAACTCGTCAAAGGATGTCGTTGAGGTCACAAACAATATTCAAAAAGGGATTGAACATTTTTATGGACAAGAATATCCAGAATGATATGTTAATGCTAACAAATTTTTGGAAGAACTGTTAAACCTCATGCTTCAGGGTCTAAACCAATCTAACTATTAGTGATTAGGGAGACACCTAATCTGGGAAGCAGATTATACCACATCTGCCTAATTTAAGATTTTTATTGCATCTTCTTCTGAAGAGCTGGCCACTGTTGGAGACAGGATGCTAGGCTAGATGGACCAGAAATCTGATCCAGTTCCAATATTATTAATGCTTTGCACCAGTGCTTCACCCCACTATATGACTGATAATCAGCTCTCTCTCATTCACTTTTCTAGTATTACCTAGACTCCACATTCCAGCTACAGAGGTAAATCAATTTTTTCCACATCCACTCCAAATGTATATATAACAGGGTCTTCTCCCCCACTCCTAATAATAAATAATGCTTAACATCCACATCTATATTTGATGGACCTGAAAGTCTTGTTATACCTCATATAGGCTGGATGCCAGTTATGATTTTATAACAAAAGACAAAACTGCTGTTCGAAATTTAAATGGTAGGTGTGTCAGTTATGAATTGACATGTGGCCCGCATAAGAAAACTCATCAGATGCAAGTTTCCAAACATTTCCAATGGGTAAGAAGATAAAGAAGTGTGGGTGGATAGGAATCAGTTCAGGTGAGGACAATCTTTTGCATTAAAAGAAAGGAAAAATCTCACATTTCCTAACAGATGGAATGTTAAGTAAATTAGGCTCAGTTGCCCTTTTCAGGGAGCAAATAAAAGTCAAGATAGGAAACTTATCCAGCTGTAAAAACTGAGTTTGGGAGTAAGAGAACCCTGATTTAAGAATGCAGCTGGGGACAATGTATGACTACAGAGCTTTGGTTTGGAACATGCATCCACACGCTCACACACAAGGTTGATTCTTAAACTAACTTATTTTAAGCTTACATCAAGATATTTCCTCTAATTTTGTATATAACCTGTTGATTAAACTGTATCTTTTTTCTGCTTCCCCCTCCTTTGTGAGGAATACTTTATCTAAAACAGAAATAAGATACTACTAAGGGGAAAGAGTTAAACATCACCCCCCAAAATAAGTGCAAAGACTCATTGGGGAGATACTCCATGGTCCTGTGAAACCCCAAATTAGTAAATGTGAATGTTTAAAATTAGTTATTTTGGGAATAGGTAAAACAAGTTGTTTTGCCCTCTACTGAAAGATCTACCAAATTGCATCCTGCAGCCAGTTGTTCAGATAGCGATCATCAGAACAAGGAAGACATTTTTCAGAGTAGCAGCCGTGTTAGTCTGTATTCGCAAAAAGAAAAAGGAGTACTTGTGGCACCTTAGAGACTAACCAATTTAGTTAGGAAGACATTCTTTCACACGGCTAGTAATAAATTTCTCCCACCTCTGAAGGCAACATAGAGGGGACAGAGTTAATTGCATAAAAAATGGTTACTCGCTTCTCATAACTGTTCTTCGAGATGTGTTGTTCATGTCCATTCCAATCAAGTGTGTGCACGCACATGAACATGAACAAGCACTCAAAGAACCACCATAATTATTTGCAAACTCTTTTGCACTTAGTAGTTGAAGGAAGTCTATTTTCCAGTGTTTGTTTTAAACCTTAATTAAATTTCCTTACTTCCATGGTTTATCTTTTGTACTAATTTTCTGTTAAATAAATATATTTATTTACAGCCTGTACTTTAATTGTTTGGAAGTTTAGTTTGTTTCAGTGCTGATTAATGCATGTACAGAAAACAGTTCACCTGTTTCTAATTTTCCTCTGCCTACCTCAGTATTGTCACAATCTTTTTAATAGCAATAACTTCATGAGATGAAGCAGTGGATTAATTTTTCGGAAGAGTTTCTATACATAATCTCTCTGAATTAAAAATGATGAATATATTTAAAGAGGATATTTTTCTTAGTTGCTCCTCCATTTGCAACAGTGTTCAGTTAAAGCTAACAATGAGCATGCATGATGATTTCTGTATATGAAAAGCAAAGACGAATAAATCTTGGGCTACACTGCAAAGATAAGCAGTTACATAGCACTCAGTTTTAATTTCCATTATTTTACAAAAATTGCATTAGTCTTACCTTCCGTGTAGTAATTTTTAAAGAAGTTACATGTATCTCAATCTTTTAATAAAATTCAAAGAAAATGTAGCAACAATTAGCCCATCATATGGTGATAGCCTTATTTCAAAATCGCTTTATACATTTTTACCAGTTAGTTTAAAAAATGTGAACTTGTGTTTTATATCTTAAACAGGAAAGTCATTTGTGTTTAAAACTAAATGTTTCATGACCAAAATATCACCCACTACTGGGTAATCATTATTACCGTTCACTTACTGGGAGTACAACTATTGTAGTACAGTCATCAGCCAGTCACTCCCCGTGCTATATATTGTAAAGATCAATTCAGATAGTATACCTGTCTTCCCGTTGAAGTTAAACCCAGGTCCAATTTTTGAAGCTCTTACATCTTATCAGTGTTTTTTTCCAGGTTGTAATTCTACAGCTGGAATCTAGATACTTGTATGAAATCAGGGTCTGCAGTTTTTGCATGCTCCGACTCCCACTGAAGTCCATTCACTTGTGCATAACAACTGTCATGAGGGAGAAGTCAACAACAGTTGAGGGCTCAACAGTTCAAGGATCCAGCCCACAGTCAGACCATAGATGCTGGTACAATTTATGCAGTGTTATTCTGCGAGTCCATGGGGCTAAAGTTGTTATGCAGTGGTATTTTTACTACAAAAAAAAGCAGCTTTATGATCTTATGTAAGTGAGAAAGCAAAGAAAAAAAAGATAGGCTAGTTTTCAGTCTGAGTTGTCAGTTAAAGACACTCTCTTACAGCTAAAGTGTATGTGTTTAAATCTCCTATGCCTCTGAAGATAAATTTAGGGGAATATTTTGTTTGGAAAATTATTTTGTATTTAAAGCATTTGTAAACCCTTCCCCCCAAGATTTAACACTAGATCAGGAGCACAGAACAGCTTTATTAGTTAAATATAGTGTTTGGCTGTACAAAACGCATAGGGAAATTAAAATTTAATCAGAAAAATGTTAGTTTCACTGGACACCTCGTGCTAAAATAAATTATATGTAGGTAACTATATCCATACATTTCTCAAAGGTTAATGCCCAATGTAGCAACTTTAACTCCCTCTGAGAAAACTTCATAGAGTAGCAATTTTAATTATTTTGGTTTCTTTTTCATGATGGTTTCAGGTATCTTGTGTCTCCAGATTGCTGTCTATTGTATTTATATTTATTTCCAAATTTGTGTTGTTTTCTTACAGATGTTTGAATCCAGCAGTCTAAAAAACCAAAGAAGTTGTAGGTAATTTAAGAATTAATGCCTACACACTTTTTTGTGCATATAAAATACAGTGCAGTACACTTTACATCTATATAATGAGTTAATGCTCAATGGAAGTAGTAATTTTTGAAGTTTAATTTCCAAGGCCCCCGTCCTGCAAAGGGTGGCCTCGAGGTAGACTCTTGAGCCAACACAGTGCTCCACTGAAGTCAGTGAAGGTCTACATGAGTGGAGGTGTGAACTTAAATACATTTGTTTACAAAATCAGAGCCTTGGTGCTTTTCCTCTACCAAACGTAACCAGCTAGATATGCTATACACTAGTGACTTGGCACGTTGATCCTTTTAAATGAAAGACATTGAATGTTCCATAAAAAAACAGAGGAGCATCCGAAACAACTTTTGCTTCAGTCTTCCAGGTTAAAATCAACTAAGCAGATTTTACAATATTACCAGATTTTTTTTTGCCAGTGGGCAGAGACCTTATATATCAGATTTCAGTCAGATAATGATCTGTTAGTTTATATACTCCCAGAAAATAGGTTTTTTTAATTATAAAAACCACTTGTAGTACTTTATAGTGAGAAGCAGTAACTTTCCATGAGAGTTGGCCACCCAATTGGCATTTGAGCCCTTGGAAATCTCCCCCACTGTTATAGTCACATAGGAACAAACTGAATAATGGAAGTATGATGGTGCATTTTAGACAGTAAGAGTATTCATCTGTAAGCAGTTATATATTTGCCAAACAAATAGAATTTATATACACCAATAAAAATATTAAGCCTTGACAAATTCACAAAAGCAATTAATTCAGATTTAAAGTTCCCTTTTTGCCCTTTAATTCATCCCTGCCTACAAAAGGTCAGTAAAGAATATCTTCTATACTACATGACCTCTGATATATCAGTAAAATAGAGGGGGAGCATGAATTATGGATTAAATGAACCTTAAAGATGAACCTGTAACATTAAAATTGAAGTTGTGCAAAAGGGAGAAAAATTGTGAGAGAAACAGTGCATATGGAAATACAGACCTTATCTAAATGTTAATTATTTTTATTTCTTAAAGGTATCACTTTAGTAGGTTTTAAAGTAACTTCTCTACTGAGTGAAAAATCCAGAGGGATAAGCTGTTTGATTTATGTCCCAGTTGCTAAATATAAAGTTTACTGGAAATTGTTGTCTTTGTGAAGAGAATGACAGTGCTTGTTCTGCTCATTTTTAATGTTGCTGATGGATGAATGTTGAGTGGCTGGTTGTTGATAAGATCTTTTCAATGTTATTTCTGTAATATTTTTGGTTTGAACTTCCCCAAAATTGGTAACATAATGTCGTGAAGATCTTTTCACCCAGACAAAGGCACCTCAAGCTTCCTCAAAAGTGGCCTTACATTGTACATTTTTGGAGGTCACAAGCTTATAGTCCTCTGTGGTATGCAAACACTAGATATTTTAAAATTTCTGGCTCAAGTGGGACCTTTCTTCGTTGACACTAGTGAATGATGACCTAATTTAAACCTGATTGGACCAAGCTGCATGGTTCCAAAACAAGCTTTACACCTGATTTGTCTGAAGGCCTTGGGGAGGAAGGCACTGCAAGGTGGAGTGAGCGAAGCTTGCAAACCACAATAATTCAAGAGTAAGGCCTGAGAAGCTTTGCTTTTCTTGTCAACAAACTACCTGAGGGAAGACTAATATTCCAGTGTCCTTAAGACCGATCACCTCGGGAAAAGGAAGTCACATCAACAACAACTAGGGCATTCCACCCTTAGACCAGTCTCTCCCTGCACCCGAAGGAGGCCCACTAGCAAGAACTACTGTGCCAGTGGAACATCACTGTCTGGCTCTTTGCAGTTCCAGCTCCTGCTCTGCAAGAGCCCAGAACCTGATGAGAACTAAAGAACACGCAGACTTACTGTTATCTTAAGTATCTTGTTTCCCCGCTTTTTTTTTTTATTTTTGTCCTTTGTTATCATTAGTCAAGAGACATGCCTGCCTTTTTATTCTGTAGTTTTAGGGTGTGAAAGCATGGTGTATATGAAAACCTGTAGTGCAGGGATCAGCAACCTTTGGCACGCGGCCCGTCAGGGAAATCCGCTGGCGGGCCGGGACAGTTTGTTTACTTGCAGCATCCGCAGGTTTGGCTGATCGCAGCTCCCACTGGCCACAGTTCACTGTTCCAGGCCAATGGAGGCTGCAGGAAGTGGCGGCCAGCACATCCCTCAGCCCATGCCGCTTCCCTCAGCCCCCATTGGCCTGGAACGGTGAACTGCGGCCAGTGGGAGCTGCGATGGGCTGAACCTGCGGACGCTGCTGGTAAACAAACTGTCCCCAGCTCGCCAGCGGATTTCCGTGATGGGCCACATGCCAAAGGCTGCCGATCCCTGCTATAGTGTCTACATAGGGAAAGGGCTAGAAAGTAAGTTCCCCTGATGTAAACAGCAGTAAACATACACTCTCAAGTATACTCATTAAGGTGTACCATAAGTATTTAAAAGCCCTAAGTAACTTTAAGTCATCAGTTGTAAACTGAAACATTTGATGTCCATGAATGTGAAAGCACCTGTATTTCTTCTTTATAGCCTCTTTTAAATGCAGCAATAGCTAAGAATCTAGGTGGGAAGCCACACACTGTACATTAATCAAGCTGCTATAAATAGAAGCACCTGTAGTTACTGACACCAAAGGCACTAAGTGTTCAACCTTTATGAATCCACTTAATTTGAGCTTCACTCTAATACACTGAACAAACTGGTTTTGATGCATGATCACAAGGAAGTCATGCACTTTGTTCTTACAGATGTGGAGTTGCCAAGTGTAACTCGTGTAATGTTAGTCAATGGGTACATTTTATCGATAAATCTAACTCTGGCACACCAGGATTCTGAATTCTACCGAACTATGCAACTGATTTTCAGATGTGAGAACTGACAAACAGCAAGGCAGGAATTCAAAACCAATGATTAAAGAAGAGGCTATCTGGTACAATAAATTCACTTTGTTCTATATTTTTCTATCTATTCTTATGTTCCCCATTTCCATGGTATCTAAGCATCTACAAACACCAACAAATGTATCCTTCCAACATTCTTATATTATTCCCATTTTACACATGGGGAACTGACACACACACTAACAAATTTTACAGTTGGGGATATAAAACACAAAGATTTGGGGCCCCAAATCAGCAAGGCATTTAAGATCATGCTTAAGTGATTTTCTGAATCAGGTAAGCCAGTTAGGTCCTATGCAGAAAAAACAGAAGTATCCAATAAGTATCTCTGTTCTGTACTTGGAAAGAGGCAGACTCATTTATTCATACAGTCAGAAGGAAATATATTCTAATCCATAAGTAACCAGGAAGGATATTAAACAGCAATTATTAAAATTAAACAGCAACAGATAACTTGCACCCAAATGTCATAAAATAATTGGCCAAGGAACTCTCTGAAATATTAGTGTCGATTTTTAATGAGTCTTAGAACAAAAAAAGTCATGGAATTAACATGACATTTGGTTGCCACCATCATCATTCACGCTGTGTGTTCTGTCCTTTTCCACCCTGTGTCTGTCCAGTCTATTTAGATTGTAAACTCTCTGCTTCTCTCTATTCATATGGTGCCTAGCACAATGAAGCCCCATTCTTGATTGGTTCATGAAATAAACATGATTAACAACAAGAAAAAGAACAGAAAAAGTTTCAGAGAACTGCCAAAAAGCTAAGGTTATGCCACTGTTTAAAAAGGGTAAATGGGATGACCCAGGTAACCGCAGGCCAGTTGATCCAATATCAATCCCAGGCAAAAACATGCTAAAGATGATATGTAACTCAGTCAGTAAAGCATTAAAGAATGGTAGCAGAATTAACTCCAATCAACACTGTTTAATGGAAAATTGGTCTTGTAAAACAAACTGCTGCTTATCAGGGTGTTCTTTTAAAGCCCGTTTTATAATATCCGTTGGAGTAAGACAAGGAAAGGATTAGCCACTACACAAGAACTGACTGAAATCTATGGAAGATTTGAAATTGGCTCTGAAGCTGTGGTTCATACTTTAGATAATAATTGTTTCAGTAGCAAAATCTTTAACCAGCTCCCAGTTATAGATTTGATTTGGGTAAAATTCTTTAAATTAGGGTTTATAAGTAAGGCATGGGTATTTTAATTAACAGTCACGGACAGGACGTGGGCAATGAACAATAAATCATGAATTTATTGAGGAGCCTGAGCCCTTCCACTGCCTGGGGCTGAAGCCTAAACTCTGATGCCAACCAGGGCTCAATTATTGGAATTTTCAAGAAGTCTCAGAGGTCTTGTAAAATCACAGAATCCGTGACCTCCGTGACAGATTCATAGCCTTATTTATAAGCGATCTCCTGAGATCCCTTCTTAGAATGTATAAGGATAATTTGTTGTATTAATCTGATGATTTAATTTTAAAATTTAATTCCAATCCAGTACTGAGACTAATTTGTTGATTTATTGATCTGATAGTTGTATTGCTTTCCTCTTAATTTAGTTTAATATTAACAATATTCTGGCTTTGGTTGTACGTTTTCTTGATTTTGTTTAATAATTTTTTAAAACATTTATAAAACTGATATTAAAGCACATTTTTTTCAATAAGCAACATAGATCCAGAACGTTTGAGGACCTAAAAGCCTGCCCATCTCTCCTGAATTAGCTGTTTGTTCTCTCACAGTCAACTTAATCCCATTTCTCACTGAAAATTTTTTATCTGTTACTGTTATTATTCTGTCTCAGAGCAAAAATATTCCTCTATTTTTTTTTCTGTTTACTTTGTGCATTTGACAGCACTTTTTGCTTAGTCAGTACTTTGTGTATTCACTATCTTCCTAGTAATCTTGCAGACTCCAATCCTACAACGAGCAATCTACACAGGAAATGGGAGGCAGATAATTTTTTTCCCCATTAGCTGGTTGTTCTGCTAAAATAATCAGCATGTAATTAATGCTGATATTTAAATTGTTTTTAGGACACAGAGGTAACATCCCATTGAGATGAATGGGCAGTTCACACCTCTGAGTTAATATTAGGACAAAAACACTATACCAATTTATGCTTTGCAAAAAAAACCCTTGAAAATGTGAACGCACAAGGACTAGAAACAATTTAAAAATGAATGATTAGATTTTGGAACAATTCTGCAGAGCAAGGAGTGGATTCCAGGATTTTGGAATATACTGGGGCCTGTTCATGTTACAGCCTGGTTAGTGAGTGCATTCTGTACATACTATATTTCTGGGCTCAACTCAGTTTTCATGTTAGATTTGTAATATACCCTTCTAGAAAAGTGTTTTCCTCTAGCGAGTTTGTTATGTTAATGCGGTTCTTTGTATTTAAGAGGTCACTGTCTTCCTTATTTTTTGAAATAACTTTTATCTAAGTTGTTAGTAATTTAGAAACTTAGGCCCCAGGCTGAAAACATTTATGGATGTGCATAACCCGACTGAAATCAGTCAGACTACTTACTCAGATGTAGAGCTGAACAAATAATTAATATTTTAGTCATATTCCCAAAACTTTTTTTCAGTTTTTTTCCAGCCAAAATGATTTGCTGAATTCAACCAAAATTCATGAATAGTTACCCAGCCCTGAAAATTTTGCTGAAAAAATTTCACCCACTTCAACTCACATACATGTTTGAAGGAACAGAGCCTTGAAGTTTACATTTTGCAATCACATTTCTCCTTTTATACAACTTTTTAGGTTGGAATCTATGAAAATGCAAGCTTTTTGATGGGAATATAACAACTAAAATGCCATGTATCAGCATGGTTCACCTATTTTTGTACAGCTCTGAAAGGCCATGTGACAGTTTTTACCTTCATAGATAAGAATATTAAATGTAATGAAATTATGTTAACTGTATTATGTAAATATAAAGAAAACATTAGAACTCTGACAGTAGAATTAAAACAATTTTTAAAAAAGGTACTGTTCATGCCCCATGAAATTTTGGCCATCTTCCATCCAAGTCCCTCTACTTCTTCTTTAAGTCTAGTCTGCCACCTGCATTTTCTGATTTCCCTCAATCTGGATTTCACTCTGCATCTACTATTTACCACCTTGCAAACCCAAGGTCAGATCAACTCCACCCTCTATCTGGACCACAAAAAGCTCCCCATTTCTCAATCTACAAATCTAGATTTCCACTGTCAACTTACCTCCCATTAACAGAAATATCTTCGGGGGAGCCGCTGAGAGTCAGATTTTCATAACTGCAGGACAGGAAAACATGGGTCATCAGGTCTTCTCTATAATCTGCAGGATCACCTGGGAAAGCAATGCTATCAACTGAAAAATAACGTGAGTCTGAGCCCAGCATTCTGATAGCAGCAGCAGAATCTTAACAGGATGACCCCAGGCCAGGTCCCCATTACTAGTGGTGTGATATTCTAGTCTCAGTCTTCCGTTTGGGAAGGGCTCCATGAATCAAATCTCACACCCTACTCGACTTAAAAATTTAAAACTTAATGACAAAATGTAAGCTATCGGAGAATTCTGGAGTTACCCGTGGCATGAATGTTTAAGAAAAGGCAGCATAATACCACATTTCAAAAGACAAGACACCTTGTACAACAGTTACTTTCAAAGTAGGCAACAAATTGAATATTATTTTCTTATTTATGTAAACAGGATACTGGGTTTAAGAGGAAAACCATAATTGACACACAAGTGCCTAGCAATAGGAAAGAATCTGGAACCTCAGTTCTTAAAAAGAAACTTCTTTCAGGGGGTCCTAATCATTAAATGTAATCAGCAAGAAAGTAAAGTACATTTTGGAAATCTGCAGAAGTTTTGAAGTATCCAACCATGATCAGTCATATTCCAATAGTCACGCTAAAAAAAAAGTAAATTTTATAAATATCTACAGTATTTAATAAAGTTATCCAAATCAAGACACTTGTCTACATATTTAAGTTCAGCACTTAAAATAAAGAAAAAGTGAATAAGTACTGTACAAATATTTAATTTGTTCTCATCCAGAAAACAGAATTAAGTTCTTCTCTTTTAAAGTCTTTGCAATTCTCTCAGTGACATGAAATTTAGTTATCCATTGAAGACAAAAGACTATCAAACCATTTCTGTCTGTGGGGAAAGGAGATACTGTAACACGATGGTTTAAAGAAACAACATGTTAGATCAAGGCAAGTAAGAATTTTCTTATTATTTAACCATTTAAATGTTAAGTGACTTGTACCCCATCAGTATAAATTGGTGCTTCTTTTAGAGTCTGGATTAGTAAATGTTTTTAAAAAACAAATTGGTATCAGGAAATTATTCTCATAAGATTTCCTGTAAATTCTTTGGCGCCATATGCTCTTAGGAAGTAAAGTATAAAGGAAAGCTAATGGTTACAAGTAACTTAATAAATGGTACACAGATAGATATCATACAGAGATTAAAAAGCAAACATGATGAAATGCAGTTACTTGCATGCATAAAGTTAGTCACAACATCCCACTTTTACCTCACCATAGAAGACTGTAGACTAAAACTTCAGATTTTCTTAGATTTACAAGTATTCTACTACATCCTAGTAGCACTTCTTGGCCCTTTAAAGAAAGAGTACAAACTAAACATATTAAAATAAAATACCAGTAATTTCATATGACAATGTTATCGCTTTTGATTATTACATATCACCTGCAATCATATTTTAAGAAGAGTGATCACGTTCATAAACTGTTCATACAAAGAACAGCAAGGCTGGCTGTACCATCCCTATATGGAATTTTAATGATTTTAAGTTAGTGTCTCTTGAAGATATTTTGGAAGCAAGTATGAAAGCAGATATTCATGTCAGTTTTCAGAAATTGTTTATGGGTTGCAGTGATTTCAGGAAAATGGTTAATTTTCTTCCTGCAGCATTTCCTCTATTTCCTTGTCCCAGTTATCATCACGTTTTTCTGATTCTGTCACCACTTCATACTCTTGAAGCTCTTGCTGTAATTCCTTCTCCCAATCAGCAGTCTCTTCTACAAGGAAGATAAATGATATGTAATACCTACTTTGACGGTACAGAATGTTGTTTATGTATAACTAGATTATTTTCATTGAGGCTACCTGTCTTGCATTCCAGAGTTCTGGAAGCTCAAGAATTTCATCTTTGGAACAACTGTGGATGAAAAACTAATATACAGAGGGGTGCCCCCAGACTATATTATTATAAAGTATTGATGTAATAACAATGGACAAATATTTATTATATTTGATGTTTTTTCCACCTCAGTGTAACCCAAAATGTCTACCTGTAACCAAAGACAAGCTGATTTTTCAAACTATAAACAGTGTGAATTCAAGTCTCTCTCTCTGCTGTCAACCCCTCCCCACCTTTTCTTACAGAAAAAGAAATAAAAAGAGCTATGCTACATGAAAAATGCTACCTTATAGTTAATGATGATCCATTATCAAGTGTTACCAACTTGTGGAATTCATTGGTTTCAAAGATAAAAATCCAATACTATGGGTAATTGAAGGAGGGATGGACAATTTTATTTCCACTAAGATACGTAGCTAGGCAAGCTAATATAATAAGGGATAAAAATAATGAACTTGCATACTTCAGGGCAAAAGAGGAGTCAGAAGGCATTCCTGTGTTGCCACCCTTCCTTCAAATTAACGATGTCAGTAATGAGAAGGTGGCTGGGGTAGAGGCTGGCATTTGAAGGATTAGGTATTGGCCAAAGCTGGAGTCTGGATATCATAGGAGGTAATTCCATAGACTCATCCAGTATTGTAAGTTAGCATTTCTGCTAAATACACTATATATTGACAGCTTTATTAAAACCACTCAGCAAGAATTTCAATCAATTCAGGAAAATGCATATGAGTGTAATTTTAAAGTTAAACCTACAAACTATTAAATTTGGGGTTGCAACATCTTGCAAATAACTGATTTCAGACTAATATTCACAGCATCTGAACATTTGGACTACAATTCTACTCTAAAAAGTGATTATGTAAAAAATGTCAGATTATTTTATTGTGGTATATTCAGTCACATATACTAAGACTAAACTTTCTGCTTTTTACTTCTGTTAACTCAACAGAGCCATGCTAAGACAATTGAATTCTATTTCTTCTTGTTCATCATCTTCAAAATTATTTAGTAATTTCTGATTTGTTAAATTTATGTAACTCCATTTAAGGTACAGGTATCACTGAAACCATAATCTGGATTGTAAAATCTTTACTGTTGATGATGATGTACGATAAGGAAAATGCAGCTTGACTTTCAGATCCCACACTGAGTTTGCAAGGATTGCAGTTACACAAAAAACCTTTTACTTACAATCAAGTATGTGAGATGGGAATTAAGAAAAAATGAGAATCCCTGTCATTTTCAGTCATTTTTTCATAGCAGAACTTCTTGTAAAGTTGATTGTTTCTTCAGAACATTTTTTTTTGTTACTAGTATTCCATGCAAGAGACTGCTTGAATAGTGATTAGTCCTTTCTACAGTGAGGCATTCCAGAAATAGTCAAGAAAAACATGTAATCTTCTATGATGACATAATGATTTTTTGACTTGGTAGTCGAAAAGTTACTTGCTTAGTAAGAGTAGAATTTTACAAGGCTCAGCCAAATTATTCTGTTATTTCAAGTCTAGCAAACCCTTACTACCATCTTTTGAAATTCAGTAAACATCTACAGTTTTTTTTTAAATTGCCGAGAATGAATGTAGTCAAATGTATAAAAAGCTATTTACTTTATTAGCTTTAATTTTTGTTTTACCTTCTACTATGGAGGTCTCCTTTTCCTTTTTGTCAAGCACCAATTGTTCCATTTCCTTCCTTAGGTCTTCCTGATTCAGGTTACATTCATCAAAAGCATCACTAACAAATTCTGATACACCTGGACTAGTAGAAATCTCTTCCTCGTCCTTGAATAAAATAAATTTTGATCATTCGAAAAGGAAAACACACTTGACAATCATTACTCTATGTGAGCTTCTCTTCCATAGCTTAATGTAGTCAAATACAAATAAAAAAATCTATTTTGTCAATTACCATATCTTCCTGTACAGAAAAAAACCATTTGATATACATTTTGAAGAAGGGACTAATTTCCATGTTATGTTTTTTTATTTTTCTACTAAGAATTGTAATTCAGTTTAGTAATCTCCAAAAACAGTGAAAAGATTAAAGTAATTTAATCGTAATAAGAATGTTTATATTAATTGTGGAGGCAGTTAAAAAATTAAACACTGTCCATAAGAGGATGAGAGTTACAGTAGGATTGATCTCTGGAAACCTCTCCCATGGTTTTAGTTAACAGAATAGAATTCATTGGTCTCATTTCTCTAATGTTCTGTACTGCCATAAAGAAAAAGCTGTAGCTGGACTGCAGAATTAGATGTTGAACACTGAACTTTTTGGATATTCAGTTGTAAAGTAAGTTCTACTAGTATTAAGATATATGACAATATCGCAAAACCACCAATCTATATTTAAAATAAGTGTTACTCATGGTGTATTAAATGTTATTACTGCTTAGTAAATTTATGGCTCCAACTCTGTCTGAAAGAGTTTCCTGGCACCAATATTGCAATCCAAGATTAAGAATAATGTCTTTAGCTCTCTTTATGATTTCTGCAGTGGCAAGCAAAATTGTTTTCAGTGTCATAATGACATAATGTTAAATCTTAGCAGAAGTCTCCAGAAATATCAATATTGTACAGATAAATATTTTATTATGAAGCAAACCTGCTATCTCTAAATATAACAAAAAACCTCAAACTCACAGTTTGTGTGATCATGCATTAAATGTAAATTTCATACACTGAACTTCAGATGTAGTATACAACTATTGTTACCTCTTGAGGTTTTAGCTGAGATTTGATTCCAACCGGTGGTGTTTTGGGCCGTACTGTTTCTAGGAAGAGAAAAAAACAGAAATTTGATATATTTTATTATTCTTAAATAACTCCAGAACTAATTTAAACTATGTAAGTATTAACTATGCAAGGAAATTTTCTATTAAAGGAGATACATTATATTTAAAAGGTTGAGTTATGGGTGAAATATTTACAAAATAAGAATGAATTCACCAGAGAATGTTTTTTTCTACATAAATTTAATTTTAAAAATAGAATCAAAGATAAAATTCTGTAAGCAGTTGTACACTTATTATTTCAGACTCAGGGTACGTCTACAGTACGAAATTATTTCAAAATTATTCTATTCGAATTTTCAGAAGCTATTTTATACATTCGGTCTTCTATGTCCCCACTAAAGAGCGTGAATTCAGCAGATTGCGTCCACAGTACCAAGGCGAGCATCGAATGTCGGAGCGGTGCACTGTGGGTAGCTATCCCACAGTTCCCGCTGCCCACTGGAATTCTGGATTAAGCTCCCAGTGCATGATGGGGCAAAAACATTCTCGCGGGTGTTTCTGGGTGTGTGTCATCAGAAAGCTACGGCAGACAATTGTTTCGCACCTTCTTGGTGCACAGACGCCATACTGCTTTCAGCAGACAGTGCACAGCTGCTCTCCTGTTACTATGAATCCACCTCTCCAACTCAACTCTGCTAGGCCATCGTGAACCGAGCAGCACAGCTTCCGCTTCCAACTCTGCTCTCCCGCTATTGCCATGCTTCCAAGCTTCTCCATGTTGTCTGTCCTGGGCTCCCTCCTCCGTGAAAGCCACAAAAGACAACCATTTTCAGCCTACCGTGAACCAAACAGCACAGCTTCTGCTGCCACTCCGCTCTCCTACATTTCGCGCCCTTTTTCCAGGATTACCTGTGCAGGCGCCATAGCCATGGAGCCCGATCAGATCCCCGCTGCAGTTTTGACCATTGTAAATACCTCGTGCATTATCCAGCAGTATGTGCGGTACCTGCAAAACTGGGTGAGGAAGCGATGACAGCGCAATTACTATAGCGATGAGGACATGGACACAGACGGCACAGCATGTGGCAATTGGGAGATCATGGTGCTGTTGGGCCAGGTTCATGCTGTGGAACGCCGATTCTGGGCCCGGGAAACACACACAGACTGGTGGGACCGCATAGTGTTGCGGGTATGGGATGATTCCCAGTGGCTGAGAAACTTTTGTATGTGTAGGGCCACTTTCATGGAACTTTGTGACTTGCTGTCCCCTGCCCTGAAGTGCAAAGACACCAAAATGAGAGCAGCCCTCACAGTTGAGAAGTGAGTGGCCATAGTCCTGTGGAAGCTTGCAATGCTCGACAGCTACCTGTCAGTTGGGAATCAGTTTGGAGTGGGGAAATCTACTGTGGGGGCTGCTGTGCTGCAAGTAGCCAATGCAATCATTGACCAGCTGCTATCAAGGGTAGTGACTTTGGGAAATGTGCAGACCATTGTGGATGGCTTTAATGCGCTGGGGTTCCCTAACTGCGGCGGGGAGATAGACGGAACACATATCCCTATCTTGGCCCCGAAACACTGGGGCGGCCAGTACATAAACCGCAAGGGGTACTTTTCCATGGTGCTGCAAGCACTGGTGGATCACAAGGGACGTTTCACCGACATCAATGTGGGATGGCTGGGAAAGGTGCACGACGCTTGCATCTTCAGGAAGGAACTTACTTCCCAGACCAGAAAATTACTGTTGGGGATGTTGAAATGCCTATAGTTATCCTTGGGGACCCAGCCTATCCCTTAATGCCCTGGCTCATGAAGCCATACACAGGCACCCTGGACAGTAGTAAGGAGCAGTTCAACTATAGGCTTAGCACGGTGCAGAATGGTGGTAGAATGTGCATTTGGACGTTTGAAAGCGCGCTGGCGCAGTTTACTGACTCAGTTAGATCTCAGCACAACCAATATTCCAATTGTAATTGCTGCTTGTTGTGTGCTCAACAATATCTGTGAGAGTAAGGGGGGAGACGTTTATGGCAGGGTGAGAGGTTGAGGCAACTCACCTGGTGGCCAGTTTCGCACAGCCAGACAACAGGGCGATTAGAAGAGCGCAGCGGGGCGCACTGCACATCAGAGAAGCTTTGAAAGCCAGTTTCACGACTGGCCAGGGAGCGGTGTGAGAGTTGTCTTTGTTTCTCTTAAAGTTACCTGCCCCCTATATATATATTAAAGGAAATAAAGTCACAATTGTTTAGAAACCATTCTTTATTATTTGTTGCACAAAACACTGAGAGAAATCATAAGCTAGATGGGGGGTGGGAGGGGGATATTGGGTTATGGGGGTGGAGGAGGAGGGAAGGACAAGTCCAGAAACCAAATCAAAATTTGGGATATGCCAGCTTTCTGCTGCTTGTGCAATCCTCTGGGATTGACTGTGTGGGTCCCCGTAGCCTACCTGCCGTGTTCTTGGGCGTCTGGGTTAGGAGGCTATGGAACTTGGGGAGGAGAGAGGGCAGTTATTCAGGGGTTGCAGCGGCAGTCTGTGGTCTTGCTGCCTTTCCTGCATTAGATCCACCACACAGTGAAGCATGTCAGTTTGCTGCCCCATAGCTTGACCACAGCATCACATGCATCCCTCCTCTCTTCGTATTCATGTGACGCTTTACGCGACTCCACAATTGTTTGCCTCCACACATTCAACTGGGCCCTATCAGTGTGGGAGGACTGCACGAGCTCGGCAAACATGTAGTCCCGAGTTTGTTTTTTCTGCCTTCTAATCTGGACCAGCCTCTGGGACAGAGTAGATAGGGGCCATGTTGAAACATTTTCACCTGCTGCAGGAGGAGAAAAAGGAAGGGTAGTATTTTAAAAGATACATTTTAGAGAACAAAGGGGACACGGTTTCTCAGTGAAACAGACAATTCACAGTACACAGCACATATTCTTTCTGTACAAGGTCTCATTTTGCCTCTTATACTGAAGTGCCTGCCACTTTGGTGTGAGTAAGACATCACATGCGGCCAGGCAACAGAATTCAGCTTGCAGGCAGCGGCCAGGCAAAGAATTCAGCTTGGAAGCAGCCTGTGGGCTCTCTGGGATGATCACTTCACACAACACCCCATCCTCCCACCACACACACCGCGGGGCTCCGATGAGGCTCTGAGCAGGGATGAGCCCTTTAAACTAAACATGAACAGCCAAGCGTGGTTGTTTTCCCCCCACCCCCCCACTGCATGGCTCTGATCAAGCTCTCACTCACCAGAAGTGCCTTCTCCAGAGTCATGGTCCGGGAGCATGCTTTGGGAGTAGGGGGAGGCTATTGACTTCAGCATTAAGAATAGTTCCTGGCTAGGGGGGAAAACAGATTCCTCACTTGCCGCCTGTGCATTGTCCTCCTCCTCCTCTTCATCCTCCTCGCTCCGTGCTACTCCCCCCTTGTAGGTGTCCACGGACAGTGGTGAGGTAGTAGTGTCGTCACCCCCCAAAATTGCATGCAGCTCACGGTAGAAGCGGCATGTATGGGGCTGTGACCTAGAGCGCCTGTTCACCTCCCTGGCTTTTTGGTGCGCTTGCCCAAGCTCCTTGATTTTTGTACAACACTGTTCTGTGTCCCTTGAGTAGCCTCTTTCCGTCATGGCCCTGGAGACTTTAGCATACATATTTGCGTTCCTTTTTTTGGAACGTAGTTCTGCCATAACAGATTCGTCTCCCCAACATGCAATGAGATCCAGTACCTCCCGTTCGGACCATGCTGGAGCTCGTCCGCGAATCTGGGGCTGCGTGGTCACCTATGATGGTTGACTTTGCATGGTCGCCTGTGATAGTGGACTGTGCTGATGGTGACCAAACAGGAAATTCAAAAGTTCCCGGGGCTTTTACTGCCTACCTGGCTAGTGTATCGGAGTTCAGAGTGTTGTCCAAAGAGGTCACAAGGGAGCATTCTGGGTTAGCTCCCGGAGGCCAATATCGTCGAATTGCATCCACAGTACCTGTAACCTGAAACTGCAATCTCGATTTTAGCGCTACTCCACTTGCCGAGGTGGGGTACAGAAATCGGAGTAAAGAGCCCTTTAAATCGAAGAAACTGGTTTGGTTGTGTGGACGGAACCAGTTTTATTTCGAGGTAACTCGGCTAATTCCGAAATAACAGCTTACTGTAGACCAGGCCTAAGGAAACATTCGCTAAATCAAACTGAAAACACTCCCTACCAATAAATAAGTCAATTAAATAGATCAGTATCTGGGTGAGGCTTCCAGGCTTGTGATCTTCCTCACAAAGTCAATTAGAAGGTAAGATCCAAAATCTCCCTTTCTGAGAGGATTTTAGCAGTCTGGAATCTAGGCTATGCTAGAACTCCAGGTCAACCTCGGACAGGCTTACTGAAACAGAACGATTGGGAAGGGAAAAACATTTTGGATCATAGCCCTTAGTATTTTGCATTCCAAGTTGCATCCAATCATATCAGTTTGGTAATATCAAGTAAAGATGTAGACTGGCCCCTGCAACCCAATTATTGCCTAGCACGCCACCACCACAGAGGGAGACACTTTTAGCCCATGAAATGACCTAGTCTCTAAGGTAGGGGGCCCTCATGCTTAAAAGGCAAGGATACCCAACCATTGTGCGACATAAGGCTCTATTAATTCAGGTAAACAGCTTCTTTGTTATGAGCAAAATTTAATCTGAGAAAATCCTGGGTTCTGGACAAATAAAATAGAAGTGGTTTTGAGCCACAGCAGGTCCTAAGGAGAGAGAGAACAGATGGGGACAAAATGAGAGGCGATGCAGTGATCTCTATAAAAATGAGAGTTGACTTTGTGCAGAAACTTTTACCTGTGAAATATCAGGAAGGGCGATTTACAAGAAAGTGCTACTAGTTATTCCAGCCTCCTAGTGCGGAAATAGCCTCAGAAAAGGTCAACTTAATTGAAAATCTAAATGGGAAAAGCAGACTCTGAAAACTCAAATTTATATTCCAACAAGCTGTGGTCTAGCAGCAATATTCTTAGCCATACTGAGAAACCTGGTTACTAGGATTGGGATCCAACCAGAAAACCCTCTGTGGAATACCTAATGTTCTCCAGAGTGTTGCCTGACCACTGAAAGGCCATTGAGGAGCCCCTTTATTTAACCTTAGCTAGAAGAACTCCAGCACATGGGAGACAGAGCAGAAGATGGCCCTCTCCACTTTGCTGAAAGGTAATGGGATATTCCTCCCGACCCCTCCCACTTGTGGTGTTATTTTGTTTGCAGAAGTCTTTTTAGATTTCAGCAAGTTGCAGAGTACCCTGTCTCCTATAGCCTTGCGAATTAAGGATTCTCTTTCGAATGCAAGTGTAAAAGCCTCGACCTAGAAAGTGGGCAGAACTCCTGCAACAATGTCATGAGAAGTTGCAGTGCAAATTTAGGAGTGAGGGTTCCTTACAGAACAAAATTTTACATGGATACAGAAGATCAAGATTTTAAATCAGCAATTACTATTTCTGTTGCATACTTTGAGCCTCCAGTCAAGTGTATTAAGCACTGAATGAACAAATAAATGACCCAGACACTCCAAAGAGCTTATGATCTAAGACACTGTGTAAATTTGTTAAATGTCAGAATTTCTTTCATTTCAGTTCCCAATTAATTAGCCATAACATTAGCAGTGACTCCTCATTTGCTGAAGCTAGCTTTATGAAGCAGCAGGATATAGAAACAAAAATTAAATTAGACTTTTAGTAGTAACAAGAAAAGTGGAACCCAATAACCAGAGAATACATTTTGCTGAACCAGGGAAACTTTTTAAAAATCCAAACTTTATACTATGTACAAGTTTAAAAAGTCAGTAGCAGGATTATAGTAGCATCTACAGTGGTAGGCAATATAAAAACACACAAAACAGAAGACTGTCTCTGCTTCCAAAGAGTTCATAATATAATTTAAGACAAATTGTAACAGGTGAATGTAATGAACAGTCAGAAGGAAAAGGAAACAGAGGACAAGGGAAACAATAGAAAGAATGCATATTTACAGAGACCAGCAAGGTACGTAGCGAGATGTTTGAGATGTCTTAAAAATAAAATAACCTGAAAAAAAAAAATCAACAAAATATTGGAAGTGTCTACCAGACTATCTTCCCAGCTGTTATCAGTTGGCAGTTTCTCACAGGCATGATGGCAGGAGGGAGACTTGAAGAGGGATATAAAGGAATACTGTAGCTTCACAGAGTAGTTCAAGGGCGTATGCCATGCATAAAAGGTACTGTGGAAGAACTCACAAAGGTTTTTGTGAGAGAAACAGATAACTGAGGTTAGTCTTCTTGGTGAAATGGAGAAGTGATGTGATAAGAGGTAAGAGCAGGTAAGCAGGGGGGCGCTTACACATAAAGGGTGTTAAAAGATAAAGACAAGAATCATTTGATGTGGCGGTGATGGAGTTAGTGGAGGGACATGTTCAAAGAGATCAACCAGGAAGATGATCTTAGTAACTGCATCTGAATGCACCTGAAAGGAGCGAAGATGGGAGATGAAGAGGCCCTAAGATCTGGTCATCGCCTGGATGTATAGGGCTAGATGGAGGGGAGAGTCTGTAATACCACCCAGTTTACAAGTATTATTAACTGGGTAGATCATGATGTTGTTAGTAATGGAGAAAAAAGGAAGTAGGGAGGAATGTGGTACACGGTTTTGGCCATGCTAAATTTAAGTTGATGACAAGACATCCAGCCTCATGCAGAGATACAGAACTGGATGGCGGGAGACAGGTTTGTTATTGGAGAGGTAGATTTATGAGTCATTGGCAGAGAAGACAGTTGAAACCATTTGAGAAGATGAGATCGCACTGAGAGTGAGCGTGGATGGACAAGAGGAGGAAGTCAAGGGCAGATCTCTCAGTACCACCATGAAAAGTGGAAGAGAAGGACCCACTGAAAGAGACACTGAAGTGGTCACACATCTGAGAAAAGAACAGAACTGTGAAAGCCAAAAGAGGATGAAGTTTCAAGGAGGAAATCATCATAAATGATTTTAAAAAGTAGGTTAAGAGGTTAAGGAGGATGAGTATGGTGTATAGATCCTGAGAACTGGCCAAGAGGGGGCAGAGACCTTGGTGAGAGCAGTTTCAGCAAAGTGAAGAGGGTGGAAAACAGAGTAGAGGGGATTCAAGGTTGGAGATGGAGGCGTTGAACTTCAGGCAATGGTTGTAGGTAGTGCACTCAGGTAATTTAGAGGTGAATGGGAGATGATGAGACAGTAGTTGGAGAAGAAGGTGGGGTCAAGGATATCTTTTTTAAAGGATACATATCATATATAGAAAAATCAGCACCTATATTAGAAGTTTAGCTAAACTGAACGCAACATTCAAAACAGATTTTTTTTCCTCAAAAACAAAGCTGAAAAGAAATTAAACATCTTAATCAAATAATCTGAAAACAAACAAAAACTAAAATACAAAAGTATTTCCTGAAAAAAGCTATTAAAGGGATACTGCCAACTTAAAAAAACCCACTTGTCTGATTTAAAAAAAAAAACAACCTTTAATTGTTACAGCCAAGATTACTGTGTTTATAAAACACCAAATTTAACAGAAGAACTAGGTGGAATGTGTAGTAATACCTCAAACTAACTTTTTTTTTAAATAAACTGAGTACATTTTAACGATGTATCTATACCTGAATCAACTTCAGCACTCTTTTGATGAAAACAGCCTCTCTTTAATTATACATAGAAAAGAGGGCAATATTTACAGTGAATCAGTAGATAAAAAAAAACAAAACCCTCTAAGTTTATCTTAAGAGGGATCTGTTTTTGAAACAACACTTTTTCAAGAAGCCTCCTGTATATGGTACAAGTAAGCTGCAAACTAAAAAACGTATATGTCATCTGATGCATATAGATTCTAAGAAATGTGACAGAGTGGATTGTTCATAGTGAGCTGCTTATTCAAAACAAATACTTTCTGTACCTGTCAGCTGTATATCCTCTTTCCTGCCATTGTTCTCCTCCTTTCCTACAACTTGTTGTTGAGCAGCCAGTGCAGTGAGCTGTGCAGACTGTTTAATTAGGGAGACCCGGTAGAAATAATTTCTCCAAAACACCTCCTCCTTTACACTAAAGAAAAACACAAATATAGGTTTTTATGACTACATAGCTTTAACGACTACATTTGATTTGTGGAAAGTTTACAGTTCGTCACAAGCAAGGTAGAAAAAACAGAGACACTGAAAGCTACTGTAGTCATGGCTCACACGAGTAAGGGCAGAGTTTTGTTTCCACCTTCTCAAGTGTCTGGAGTACTCTGAAGTGTAACCAAAGCTTTGAATTCCCTGACATATGGATACACAGTTTAAAAAACCAACCACTACAAAAGTCTCCCGCCTCTTAAGTTACTGTTGCATATTTACCACTTAAAATGGAGTTAACAGTGTATTTTCTTAGGAAAAAAGATCAGCATAATAAACAAGCTGATGTACATTATTATCTTCAAAAGACCATACTACCAACTCCTGCTTTTCAGCGAGGCAAAACAAAACCACATGAATCCCAACTCTAGTCTTGGCTTATCTCCCTTCTCCAAAGTCTCATCCCCTTTGATAAGGTACAACCACTTTGCCTGGGCTGGGCTACTAGTGGGATCAGAGCTCTACTAGCTTTGTGGAGAGCAGCAGATCTAGGATAAAAGGAGTACTATTTGCTCCCTCTGTACAGCACTGCTCCCTCATAGTGTTGCACCAACAGACACGGTGTCTTACATTTTTTTCTTGCTTGTTGAATTTATATTACAAAGTTTAAGACCGTTTTCAAGGTATGCTTTAGTTACACCTAAAGTAGCTGCAACATGCAATATTCTCTGTGCATCAGCTGCGTAAAGCAGTCCTTAAATAAAGGTCCAAACCTACATACATCACTAAAGTCAATGGAATGTCTCATAAAAAGCAAGCACTTACAAAATTGTGTCCCTATGATACTAAATGCCATAGAGTGAGCTGGATGTAACCAATGTTCCCTCTAATTTTTTCCATCCATGTGCACCAATATCAAGGTAATATGTGGATGTGCGCCACCAGTAGAAACAAAAAACCTAGCTATAAATCACCCTCACATATTACATAGTATAGTTTAACCCAACTGTATTTTTCATTAAGGGTAAGGTAGCAATTTAAACAAGGGCCAAAGTTTGGGCTCCTCACTTAAGCAGAAAGCCCATGGGAGTTTTGGTTAACTAACAATGGCAGAATTTGGCCCTAGAAGAGTTGAATACTTTCAAAAATCTACAATCAGCAGCATATTTAAACCTGGAGTGTCACCTTCAAGTTCAACACATTTAAAAATTCAGTCCACCTGCTGTTTGGCAACATCAGATGTTCACTCTGTCAGTTTGAAAACAAAATATCTGGAGTATAATTGTGCAGTGAAGTATTGGTACACAGTATTCTATTAACGTGAAATCTGCAAACAAAATCCAAATCTTTATGTACAAGCTTCATAGCCAAAACCTGCTAGAAAAGCATAAAATCTGAAAATTTGAATCACTTCTTTAAAGTGAAAAAAAAAACACGGAGTACTTAAGGCGCCATAAGTACTCTGCCTTTTTTTTTTTTTTTTTTGCTGATACAGACTAACATAGCTACTACTCTGAAACCTGTTCTTTAAAGTGAGTTACACACAGAGAGCATATATTTGAAAGGAAATTACTCCAGTACTAACAGCAGAACAGACACCGTTAAAGTGTTCTCCTCATATTAAAAAATTCATAGTACATTTATATTCAAAAGGAGAAAATTACCTGATTCTAAGACAGTGGATTGTGAAACTACATGGATCTTACAGAAATGCAGTATTGATTGTTACATTACCTCAGTGGGTTGCTATTTCTACACATTGAACTGATGGTCAGCATTTGCCAACTTATTCAGCACCTCAAAATTCATGGGAGTTTTTGCAACAGGAGTTAGCATACAATGAAGGACCAAAATAGATTAATAACAAATCCCTTTATTTAGGAAGCGTTTTCCGCAAAGTTTAAAGATTCGAAATCAAACAACGTACGTACCCACAAAGATCAGGCTTTCCCTGCAAAAATTCATAAGAGATCACTTTCTTTGGATTTCTTTTATCTAGACTCTTGAAGATTATCTATAGGTAGCCTTTAATTAGTTTCCAAGTAAAAACTTGCAACTGGGGCATCTTCAGTTTTTTTTTTTCTTTCTTTTAATTCTTCATCTTTTTTTAAAAAAAACAAAAACAAAAAACCCTAATTATATGATTTTAAAAAAGCACAGACTTGTGCCTCTAAAATCTACACAGAAAATAACTGCTGTTTTTTTGGAGACAACAGTTGATTAATCATTTCTTTTTTATGCTATGTTGCAGCCAAACTCCTGATAGAGTGGACTGATTGATTTATAGCAACATTTTTTTTTAAAAGGACTGATAACAACTTGGATGTCTCGCTAAGGAATTGCATGAGCTTTTCAACAACAACAAAAAAGAAAGGAAGGAAGGGGGTTGAAGGAACAATGCAGTGTCCAGAGTTGAAGTGTAATTAAAATTTTGCTTTAAAAAAAATCATCCCTAGGTATTTCAGCGCCCTCCCTCCACTTCTGCAGAGTGCATACAGCATCGGTAGCCCAGATTCAGACCCATGCCTTTGTGCCCAGAGAAGTTGCCCCTTCTCTCCCCAGCCCCAATATTCCTGAGCGCAGGTTTCCCAGTGCGGATTCCCTCGTGTGCCAATCACACCCTTGCCCGGCGTGTTGAAACAGAACCAGAAGTTGCTGGTGCTACTCACTTGGGGTTGCAGCTGCACTAAGCACGGCCCAGGCAGCTCAGCTGCTTGTCTCCCGGGCCCTTGGTTACCGCCCTGAACTCCCAGCCACTTCGCAGCCATTCACAACACCAAGCCTCTGCTCTTGTCGGTTCCTTCCGAGCGAGGGGTGGGGAGAGCAGGAGAGAAGATCATCCCCATCCTGGCAATACAGCACTGCCCAGGGGAGCAGGATGGGGAGGGTGTTATGCAAAAATCAGAGGGCAGAGTGCTGTGCAACAGCCCTGCAAGTACTGGGGCAGGGCGGGGATGGGTGCCCGCCTGGTACTGAGCCTACCTGCTGCAGGGAGAGGTGCGCCACCACTGCTCCCTCCCCATCAGCCAGAGTGGCTGGCACTGCCCGGTTCTCCTCCAGCTGCCCGGCCCCGGCCACCCCCCACTCCACAGCAGCCCCTGCCGCTGTTCTTCAGTCCTGCCCCGCTCCCTCCCTCCCTCTGTCGCTGAGGATGTGCACCCCTGCCCGGCACTTGATGGAGTGCTGCACGGCCACACAGCTTAGAGGGAACACAGGATGTAACACAATAATAGGCAAAGTATTCCACATGAGATGCTCCTTTAAAAGAAGAGGGGAGGAAGGGGAACTTGAGTGGGCAAAACAACTGAGAATGTTTGTGTATTATAGGCAAAGCTGGCTGCACTACTGATAAAATTGTCCAACACTACCCATTGTAAGACCCTGTTTCAATTACATATAACTTTGCCAAACTAACTGTTTTGATTGAAATTTTCCATACTGGATGTCAGCTCAGGCTGAACTTTTTGGGAAAGTTTCAGACAAAATGGCTCAGCTGTTTCTTAGAATGAGCTTAGGGAAAAAGTACTTTTTGCAATGTTAAAAAAACACAACTTTTTCACTGAGAAGCTCTAGAGTCCCCCATGTTTCGCAGCAGGGACTTAAAATATGGTAGTGGATGGCATTTGTGTCAGGGATGTGCCTTTTGCTGTTCCTCTAAAAATCCATCTGAATTTGGCCAAGTTACAAGCCTTTGAAAACTGTCAGTTTGCACATGCTAAGTACAGACTTGTTAGCGCTTCAGAGCTAAAACCTTCAACCAATCCATCTGCATTGACCATGCTCCAGCTATGTGTGACCAGACTGCAAATGTGCTCTCCCCCACAGAGCAACTCAGTATACTCCAGCCCCGGGATGCAAGGGTTCAGCAAGACTTCCCTTGAAATTGTAGCTCTGGCTTCTGCATGCCATGCACTGGAATGGAGAGCAGGGAAATTCTCTTCTGTGTCTCAAGGACACCTCTCACCCCCACCCACAGCATCGAAGAGGAAGGTACCTGGCTTGAACGCAGAGAGGACAAGAGCCAGACAATGTGGGGTGGGGTGGAGTGGAGATAAGATTGGGACTTTTTAGGCATGGAGACTGGGAATTGGAGCCAGGGAGATAAATGGCGTACTGAGATTGAAAAAGGGAGCTGCAGAGACTGGAACTGATTGGGCAAGATTAGGATTGGGAACCAGTACGGTGTCGGAGAACAGGAAGATGGAGAACAGATCTGATGAGGAACTAGGGTGCCCTGGACAAGCAGCTAGGGGATGTGTGTGCTGAGGGGATAAGGGAGGGAAGGGGGGGCTGAAATTGGATCAGGAGCCTGAGAGCTGCGTGGGAGCTGAGCTGGGCTTGGCAATAAGACTGGGAACAGGGGTGGAGAGACTGGGACTCAGATGCAGAGTATCCAGTGGGAGACTTGCTGGGCAAGACAATCAGAACTGGGATGAAAAAAGTGTGAGGAGGAGACCGGAACAAGGAGCTGGGGTAGAAAAGAGACAGGACTGGAACAAGTTGGAGGGAATGGGACAGAAGGGGTTAAGCTTAGGGGGAAACAGACCAAAGGGTCTGTAACCCCTAGAGGACATTCCCTCCTTCATTCCTCCGGGAATGAAATCCAAGATTCTAGAGTCTTGCTATTCTTCACACTCAGCAAATATCTGTGAAATCCACTGGCAAAGTGTCTCATCCCCAGGTAGTGCTGGTCCACATAGGGGAGGACAACTTACTACTGCTATCAGTTACTTTGTTAACTCAAGTGGCAGAGGTCTGTGTGGTACATCTAAAGGTTCCAACCTGCTGATGAACCACTGGGATGTCAATATGGTGCCACTTTTATTTTTTCAGTTTGCTTTTATGAAAACTAAGAAATTACACACAATCCCTTCACCCCATGTTAAAAGAACATAAAGGTTACTAAATCAAGCCCTCAAAAATTAGGAAATGCCAGAATTAAAGTGCCTGTGAAACCTTATTTGCCTCCCCTTGTGCATATAAAATATGATACATTTTTCAATTACATGATCATATACTACTTTCCCCCACAGGAATTCTGCCTCAGTCAGTGGACAGGATGGATGGTGCTGTGTGGATAATCAGATCTGTGTAGTAAAGACGACTGTTGTCTGTAAGACCCCTGCCTCGTATATACCAAAGTTGGAAAGTGTGTAGTGAATGAGGCAGGGAACTGCAGGAAGATAAAGTATGGTCTCACACTTAAGGAAGTTGAAAGCTGCCCTGAAGAACTTGGATTCTATCTCTGCCTCCACCAAAGAGCTGAGCACTCAGAGCTGCAACTTAAGTAAATGGGAGCTGTGCTTTGAACATATTCAGTGCTAAGTAATACTAAGTATTCTGAAAAATCAGATCATAGATGTCTCAAATTGGGAACCCTGAATTAGTGGATACATTTGATGTTTATCTCTATGCCTCGGCCCTATTTTACAGATGGGGATAACAGGCACTAACCACATAGAGGTTTTGTGAAAAATAAATGAATTAATGTTTGTGAAACACTCTGATACTATAGTGAAGAGCACCATAGAAAAGTCCATCAGGAAATTAATAATTCTGTCATCAGAGCAGGGTTTGAATAGTGTGCAATAAATAAATCGTAAGACCACTCCACTGAGGAGACAATGAGAAGAAAGCAAAATAATGAATAGCTAGCTGCTCATTAATTGAGCATTGCTCATCCTGTGCACTGAATGATGCAGGGGTCTCTGTGGGGGCGGGAAATATAGTCTTCAATTACACGATCACAAACTATTGTAATGTATTCGTACAAGGGGGCTCTTCCCCATGCTGATTAGGCCTCAACAGGAGTATTGTGTCCAGTTCTGAGCACCACATTTCAGGAAAGATGTGGACAAATTGGAGAAAGTCCAGAGAGGAGCAACAAAAATTATTAAAGATCTAGAAAACATAACCTATGAGCCAAGATTGAAAAAAAATGGGTTTAGTCTAGAAAAGAGAAGACTGACAGGGGACATAACAGTTTTCAAGTACATAAAAGGTTATTATAAGGAGGGGGGAGAAAAATTGTTCTTAATCGCTGAGGATAGGACAAGAAGCAATGGGCTTAAATTGCAGCAAGAGAGATTTAGGTTGGACATTAGGAAAAACTTCCTGTTAGGCTGGTTAAGCACTGGAATAAATTGCCTAGGGAGGTTGTGAAATCTCCATCACTGGAGATTTTTAAGAGCAGGTTGGACAAACACCTGTCAGGGATGGTCTAGATAATACTTAGTCCTGCCATGAGTGCAGGGGACTGGACTAGATGACCTCTCAAGGTCCCTTCCAGTCCTATGATTCTATAAATGTAGGTTGCACAGGCAACCTTAATTCTGGCATTTCCTATCTTTTGAGTGCTTGACTTTACAATCTTAATAATGTTATTTTAATGTACTTTGTGCATTGTGTAATTATAAAGAATTCAAGCTAAACAAGCACAAGAACAATAACAAAAGTTTCCGCAATCTGGAATAACAAATCTTTCTATAAAACGAACTTTGGCTTTTGCTATTTTTATTAATTTTATTAATTTAGAGCTGGTCATATTCAAAGTAGTAAATTGATTGGAAGTTGTTGTAGAGCCTTAATCTGGTGTAACCAGGAAAAACTGGTGCTTAAATTGAGAGAAAAAAGTATTTCACATTCTGCATGGTTCCAAGCAAACAAACAATGTAAAACAAAGCTGGTTGTTAAAAAACAAAAACAAACAATAAGACAACACATGGAATGAGAGAGAGAATACCAAGAGCTATTCTGAAAGAGCAAGGGAATCTTGACCACCTATACTTTAAAGGGCCTATGCCAAGTTATCTCACCTCTGTGGAAATAACTCAAAACATTAAGGAGAGTCAAGAGCCTAAAGCACCTAATAAATCAGGAAAAGAAGAACTACACAAAAGAAAACTTCTAACTATTTGTTTATAACAATCTATAACTGTGTGAGTGTTTTTTATTCTCAAAGAAAAAAGTTTTGAACAATTCAAATTTTATACTCAAGTAATAAATAACAGTCTAAGATGATAAAAGCCAGAGATGGAAATGTAAAGTGAAGGAGTCTCTCTCTTCAATTTAAGCACCTACTATATTAAAGAAATGGCTACAATTAAAAATACCTTGGGAAAAATAGGAATATTGTATTGTATTGACTGGATATTTTCTTTAAAAAGTTTTAATACCAGTATTCCTTATTTATGGACCAACATAAAATGCATGCTTATATTTCATTCACAAAATTCCATGTATGCAAGACAAGCTATGTATAACTTGTATTTATTAAAAACAACATGTGCAGCAAAAGGAATCAAAAGGGAAAGCTGAGGGAGGTGGAGAGGGAAGATGAATAATTTAGGGAAGTTAAGGTTAGAAATTAAAAGACAAATTAAGAGAGTGACAGTACACAAATATAATCAGAAATTGCTTACTGTTTAGGGACAAGATCAAATCTCATCCTGTTCAGGAGTTCATCTTCTTGTAGCATTACCATAGCGATGGGGTACATCTGGTCAAAGTCAAAGTTAAACTGAACACCTGCTGGTGGGTCACGCAGAAAGTTTCGCCTGTCCTTTGAAGAACATGCTACAGTTATTAACTGACATCAGAGGAACTATATCACGTTTGACATACCAGACCATCTCACACCCTACATATTTCTTTAGCATCACAGCTATGTAACTTTCTGTTAAAGACAAAAGTGTAAATAGGAGGATACATTTTTCCATCTCTGTTTTGGCCCAGAAGTTGCTTCAGGCATGTGATTGGTAACCAGACAAACATCATGCTGTATCTAAATTTTGTACGCATATACACAATGTAGTCTAATTTTTTGATAAGTGATGAAATTACTGAAGGTACAGTAACTCCTCGCTTAATGTTGTAGTTATGTTCCTGAAAAATGCGACTTTAAGCGAAATGATAATAAGCGAATCCAATTTCCCCATAAGAATTAATGTAAATGGCGGGGTTAGGTTCCAGGGAAATTTTTTTCACCAGACAAAAAAACTATATATATATAAAAATAAAAAATACACACACACACACACACACACACACACACACACACAAAGTTTTAAACAAACAATTTAATACTGTACACAGCAATGATGATTGTGAAGCTTGGTTGAGGTGGTGAAGTTAGAGGGTGGAAGAGGGTGGGATATTTCCCAGGGAATGTCTTACTGCTAAATGATGAACTAGCACTCGGCTGAGCCCTCAAGGGTTAAACACATTGTTAATGTAGCCTCACACTCTACAAGGCAGCACGAATGCAGGGAGGGGAGACAGCATGGCAGACAGAGACACACACACACACACTGTGTGTGTGAGTGTGAGAGAGAGAGATGCGCATTGCCCCTTCAAGTACTTTAAAAAGAGTAGGACGTTGAGACAGCAGCTGTGGCCAGCTCTCTGTCCTGAGCCCTGTTGTTCCTTCCCCCTGTTCTATATGGAGAATGGGTAAGCAGGGAGCAGGAGTAGGGGGGAGGGGGACACCCTGACATTAGTCCCCCTCTTACTCCCTCCCCTGCAAAGCAAGCAAGAGGCTCCCGGGAGCAGCTCCAAGGCAGAGGGCAGGAGCAGCACATGGCAGTGGGGGGAGGGACAGCTGTACTGCCAGCAATTGATAGCCTTCTGGGTGGCTGCTGCACAGGAAACTGACGGGAGCGGGGAGCTGATGGGGGGCTGCAGGTCCACCCTGGTTCCAAGCCCCCACCAGCTAGCTGCAACGGGCTGCTCTTCCTGCAAGCAGTGGACAAAGCAGGCGGCTGCCAAACAATGTTATAAGGGAGCATTGCACAACTTTAAATGAGCATGTTCCCCAATTGATCAGCAATGTAACAACGAAACAACGTTAACTGGGACGACTTTAAGTGAGGAATTACTGTATATGTTTTAATCAAAATAAAAGACAGCTTTAACAACAAACAAGAAACTTACTGCTGATAAGGCCAAGATTTGTTGTTGAATTGTTTCTTCTTCATTGCTATCTACCCAAGGAGGCACTGCTGCTTCTGTCATTAAAGAAGAAAAAATAATTCAAGTTTTATTATATTTAAATACAAAAATATTTATATTAAGACAGAGCAACACACAATGCCAGAAAGACAGCTGAGCCCCTGGGGTCCCTGTGTCGCTGTCACCCAGCTGAAAAATTAAATGGAAACAGGACATCTTTAAAACAAATTGTTTCAGAACTGTGCTCACTTTAGTACATTAATTTAATTTCTGTTTTTTTTTTACAACGGATCTCAAGGTATAGCAGATGAGTTATGGGAATGAGTCTTTGCTTATTAGAGCTGGTCAAAAAAAAACAAAACAATTCAGCAAGAATTATTTTCAATCAACATTTTATTACTTCTTCAAAAATGTTCTAGGCCAGGACTACTGCCAATAGCTCGATCAATATAGCACTGTGGTGCATAACTGGCTGAACTGTACAACAGTCCTTTTGATAAAGAATGCTTTCTGTCAGTTTCCCACTGGAGATTTATCCGGAAAAAAGTATATTGTACAACCTATTCTCTGTTGAAAATAATTGATGCACAATTATATGACAATATACATTGTAAAACACACGTTATAAGATTAATTTGACAAAAATATTTTAGAAGAGATTTAAAAGATTATAGTTAAAATAGAAATGGTTATGGTTAGCATTCATGAATACAAATTGTGCTGATATACTTTAACAATAGCCCATATTTCTGTTTTTGGAATAATACATAAATGAATCGATTTCCAAATGCCCAACCTTCACCTTTTTTTTTTGGCACTGGGGGGGGGGAGATACAAAAAAATTAGATTCACCAAAATAAGAGGGTGTATTTTATAATGCTTAATGCTAATTTACAGATTTACTTTAAAATGTTCAGAGAAGTTCAAAGGGTAGTCCAAAAGTGAGTATAAGTTTGGGGAGGATACACTGTACTACTCATACATAAAGTAAAGATTAAATCTCTAGGTGTGAATATAAATGCATACTTAACATAGTATCTAATAATATATATTAATAACGGCAAACAGTATGACAAACTTCAGCATGATCCATTTGAAACCATCAACGTATTCAAGGTTAAAGAGAGATCTATGTCAAAATGCAATACACTTTTCTATCCAGCCTAACCAATGACATAACCAATACAGGGACAAATTCTGCCTGTCTTACTCACATAAGCAGACCCAGTGATCTCACTCTTTAATAGGCAGCAGGTTTAAAACAAACGTAAGGAAGTAATTCATACAATGCACAATCAATCTGTTGAACTTGTTGCCCATGGAACATTGTAAAGGCCAAAAGTATAACTATGTTCAAAAAAGAATTACAGAAGTTCATGAAAGACTTAGCCAAGATGGTCAGGGATGCAACCCCATGCTCTGAGTGTCCTTGAATCTCTGACTGCCAGAAACTGTGACTGGCCGACAAGGGATGGCTCACTCAATAACAACACTGTTCTTTTTATTCCCTCTGAAGCATCTGGTACTGGCCACTATTAGAAAACAGGATACTGGGCTAGATGGACCATTACTCTAACCCAATATGGCCATTCTTATCTAACCATACATAGATGCATAACCCAAGAAGGATTTGGATCACAGATAATTTACAAACCTTAGAGAAAGCAATTTTCCCCGGAACAATAAGTAGAGCACATCCCACAGAGAAACTAATGAAATGCTAGAGTGGCACCCACACTGTATGTTATTCATTCCATCTAGTAACATGTTTCAGGGCTAGCAGAGAGCCCAAGTGACAGGCAATCAGAATGCCTGCCTCCTCACAAAATATAACAACCTGAGGTTCAAAATAAGTCACAAGAGATCAATCGCACTGATTTTCAATTATTATAGTTAAATATGTTTGCTGAATTTAGTAGAAAATGCTGGATTAGCTGTACAGTTAACTTGTTTTAGCTAAGTTTCAACTAGTGATCGCTTATCTCTTCCCAAAAATGCACTTACTGAAATCCTGATATACAACTATTGTGCATTATACCGAATTTCCATGGGTCATCTTTTTTTGTCACAAGGATTAGGTTTAATCCTACTGAGACTGAGCTGATCTATGTAGCTTTCATCAAAATTTAGTGAAACGTGTTAGTTATCTTTAGTCAAAGACCTACATTTAATAATAAATATTCAATACCTGACTTTTTTGTGTGCTTTTCTTGAACAAATTTCTCTTGTTCCTTCTGAAAGTCTCCAATAATTGTCTATAAGAAAAGGTAAATTCACTTAAGGAATGAAAGGAAATGGAATATGTTACAGAGTTGTCTTATAACATTCAGAGAGTAAATAATTTGAAATACATTTCAACTTAACATGACACTTTAGTTATACTTGAGGTCTTACTCTTTTGCAAGTTAGCTAAGCAAGAAGACGTCATACTAATTGTTCAGCCCCTTACCCCTTAACTGCACCCAAAACTCAGTTTTCTCTTTAAGAGCTGAAACTCATATGTATGGTCCTCCAAAGTGATATGCACATTTTACCAACTTTGAAAAATAAATTTCATGAAAGTGTACTGTGCACACGCAATATGTTATTTTCTTATCCACTTAAGTACACACAATGCATAGATTCCCTGAACATCTGCATATTTAAATAAAGGTGCCTGCTTTAAAAAGTATTACCCATTCAAACACACGCGGATCATATTTTAAAAGAAGAGAGGGGAAATTAAATGCAGGGAATAAAAACATCAAACACAATGTTGCAGTTAAGATTTTACAAGTCACCAAATTCAAAATGTACGGTTCCCAAAGCAACCCCTAGAATTTGGCAGAGAAACTGTGCTTACCTAATACAGAGTCATACTTCCACTCTGTGACATTTAATAATTTTCAGTAATCAAGGAATTATTCAATGTCCTGCATTAAATCTAGATAATTAAGAATTTACTGTATTGTAAATTAATGTTAAAACTGAAAAAAACCCCTGGGAAGTCTCATAGTAGAGCTAGGAGCATGATTCATGCTCTGTGAAATGAACCTTACTATGAAAGTCTTAAGGATTTCAATCTATTTAATTTAGTCAAGAGAAGGTTAAGAGGCAACTTGATCACAGTCTAAGTACCAACACAGAGAGAAGATATCCAACCCTAGCGGGCTGTTTAAGTCTACCAGACAAAGGCATAAAAAGTTCTAATGTCAGGAAGCTGAAGTCAGAAAAATATGAACTGTTAATAAGATGCAAATTTTAACACTCAGGTTCTTAACTAATGGAACATATTACCAAGGGATGAGGTAATTTTTCCATCACTTGGAGTCTTTAAATCATGCCTTTCTAAAAGATATGTTCTTGCTCGTTCACCAATATTTGGGCTTGATGCAGATATCAATGGTAGAAATTCTATGGGCTGTGTTATATAGATGGATCACAATGGACCCTTCTGGCCTTAAAATCTATTGGTTTATGAATCTATTAACACCAGTAAATACATAGTACTTCATATGCTCAGTGGGCAAAGTTCTGGATACTGAGAACTATAACTGGATTTCCTGGTTTTTCTTTGTAAAATTTCAGCCATAATTGGGAATTAATGTAATTGATTTAATGTAGCCTCACAAGAGAATGGCATATTAGGCCTAAGAAACCAGCTTCTGAAGTCATCTATGGATAGATAATTTTCTAGGAAAGTTACAATCTACAAAGTTCTGATTCTCAACTCCCAGTAGCATTTAAAAGGCAGGTTGGATAGCTGCCTTCCCTCTTCCCAGTCAATTAAGTTCAAGGTTACAGTCAGGTCCCCAGACAGTGATTCTCAGCTAAATTCCCCAAAAGGCCTCCATCCCTCAAAACACTCCAGCCTTGGGGCCAGAGTGAATCTCGCTGACTGTTTGAGGCGTGAATCAATCTTTAAATTAAGGAAGCAAATAACTTTAGTTGTTTTTAATCTTGAAATGTGAATGCAAAGAAGTATAAGGAGCAGGGAGGGTTATCATACAAAGATGTATGATTTCATTTTTACTGGCAGAGAAGAGGTCAGGGAATTTCATCCTTTAGTCATAACATCTTCAGGTGGGTTAAGAAAGAAATCTAAGGTTTTAAAGGGAAGATATTGTTTTTTCAATGTAATTGTTATCAATAAACCCACCATTAATTACACTGCTTCTTGACTCCATCTCCCCCCAAAATGAAGTAATTCACTATTGTATTTCTCAGTCTCTCTCTTCATTTGTATTTTTAGAGTTTTTTCCTCTTCCTCCATCATTCCTTTATTTCTGTAGAATCTGTGTTTTTACTGAGAGGGTTACACAAGTTCTTTCTGCATCTCTTACTCTCAGTTATCCAGGCCCTGCACTGTATCATTCCTCCTTGTGGGCCAGAGTTGGATGCTGCTCTATTAGTGAATCCAGTAGAGAAGCAAGGCATCAGGCAACAATGCAAGACCTTTCTTGCCAACCCAAAACACTACACAGACCAAAGTATGCACTGCTTCAAATCATTCAGAGCAGTACCTTCCTCCTTTTGCTAGTCTCTCCATTTTCCCATTTGAATGCATCTTTTCCCTTTCTAACACCCTTCTTCTCTTACTGCCCACTCCCCAACCCCATACAAGCCTGTGCCATTCTTATATATCCTGCTTTCCAGATGAAACTTCCAAATACAGTACACTTTTTTTTCTTTTTATTTGAAAAAGTTTTATGACTTTAAGTTCATGAATAGTAAACTATGTCCCAGACAGTTCTCCTGACATACCCAAGGCCAAGCTTAATAGTTGCCTTTGCATGCAGTTCTACAGTTACTGAAACTTCCTTCATGGTATCTATGGTATCATCACAAAAAAGAGTGAATCAATATGTTCAGCATCATAGTGACAACAAATTTGTCAAAAGGACAGAAACTCACAAGAAGCCATTGGCAGACTACAATTAAAATAAAAACATTTCACAAAATAATTATGGAAGTTGTGTAAGAACACAATCAAACTTACAGATACAGTACCGTAAGAAATGCTAGAAAATGGTCATTTACACTATAACAATACGTTACACAAATGAAATGACAGAAGCACTGAAATAAACAAGAGATATGAATGGAAACCTGTACTTCTCATGCCCAAAAGACAAGATACAGCAATAGAAAACATATTATAAAATTCTCATCATAGACAGTAATACATAAAGAAAAACTCTAGTTAAAAATTTCAGAACAACCCTTGCACACACAGACCAGAGGATAATTTAAAAGAAAATCCTAAATCATATAAATGTCAGAAAACAGACACAGATATTCATGCCACCTGGAGTTCATGATCACAGAAAGGCTTGAAAAACAGATAACAGATTCTGGTGTACATTTTCCTATGTTGTAATCAGTGTCTATTTTCTTTGTTTCCTTCCATTGTTTTCTCCACCCTCTTCTATAGTTCCTGCCCTTTGTTACTCTGTTACTACAAAGAGTTCACCACATACACCCACTTATATGCAACCATTCACAAAACTCAATCTCACTTACCCTTTTTCCCAGGATTTGAAAAGTTTACCAGATGAATAATAATATAGCTTGGGCTGGTACCACAGCCTATTATTAAGGCTGCCCAACACTGTTTCAGTTGCTTATAATGTTGCCAAAATGTAGTCGTTCAGACTGTAATTTTCATGATGGGTGTCTATCCCAGATTCAATTTTTGTGGAAAATTTCAACCAATATGGTCTAGCCATTTCCAACAATAAGGCTAAGGAAAAATACATTGTTGTGCCCTTGTTAAAAAATTCTGACAACCTTTTCTTTGAAAAGTTCTAGGGTCTTCATGCTTTGGAAGAGGGACTTAAAATTGGGCATTGGGTGGCCGTTGTGTCAGGGATGTACTTTTGCCATCCGTCCGAAAAGCTACTCAAATTTGGCTAACTTATAAACCTCTGAAAAATCTTAGTTTGCACATGCTCAAAAGAGATTTACATTATAGCTTCTTAATTCCCCAAAGATTCTATCTGCACTGCACTAATTGCAGCTCTGAGCTGCTAAGGACCATGCCAGGTCCAGGAACCTGAACTGAAAACAAGAAGTCTGTTTGTTCTGTGCTCTCAGTGATACACACACATACATATATATATATACACACACACACACACACACGGCCCAAGTAGTGTGGAGGAGGAAGCAGCCCAATTCAAATGCAGAGGGGACAAGAACCAGACATCCAGAGAAGGAAAAGGGAATAGATTGAGACGAGGAGTCTGGGGAAGCAGAGGGAAGACAGAAACTGAGACTGGGGGCAGTTGAAAGGAAGGATGAGGGGAGACAGCTCTGATGCAAAGCTGGGATGCAAGTGGAGAACTAGAATTGGCTGGACAAAGACAGGTACAAGGAGCTGGGACACAGATTGGATGAGAAACCCGGGGAGGGAGATTGGAGCTGGGAGACAACTAGAGGGCGGGTTATGGGAGAAAGACTGGATGATGAGCTGGTAGGGGGTTGGAACTGGTTGGGCTAGGATACTGGAGACAAGGAGACGGGAGGATGAGGCCAGGACTTGTTGGGCAAGAAGACTGGAATGAGAAACCTGAGGAGCAGAGACTGGGATTGGCTAGGTGAGGAGACTGGGACAGGGATGAAATGCCAAGGGTGGAGAAAAGACAGGACTGGAACACGAACAGGATGGAGGTGATGCGACAGTAGGTGTCAGGGCTGCGGAAATGGGCAGAAGAGTGTGCCACCTGAACTTGGAACAGAACCCAAGATTTGAGTCTCACCATTCCCTCTGGAGACAGCAAATATCTATAAAACCCACTAGAAAAGTGTCCCATCCCATCCCCTTGCAATGCACAGAGAACAACACCTACTATTGCTATCAGTTACTCTGTTAGCTCAAATGGAAGAGGTCTATGTGATGGATCTAGAGCAGGGCTTGGCAACCTTTCCGAAGTAGTGTGCTGAGTCTTCATTTATTCACTTTAATTTAAGGTTTTGCATGCCAGTAATACATTTTTAACATTTTTTAGAAGGTCTCTCTCTATAAGTCTATACATTATATAACTAAACTATTGTTGTATGTAAACAAGGTTTTCAAAATGTTTAAGAAGCTTCATTTAAAATTAAATTAAAATGCTGATCTTACGCCGCCGGCCTGCTCAGCCGGCTGCCAGCCTGGGGTTCTGTTCACCTAGGTCGGCAGCAGGCTGAGCGGGGCCTGTGGCCAGGACCCTGGCTGGCAAGGGGCCGGCAGCCAGAACCCCAGACCGGCAGCAGGCTGAGCGGGACTGGCAGCCGGGACCCCAGACTGGCAGGGCGCTGAGCGGCTCAGCCCGCTGCCACTCAGCCCGCTGCCGGTCTGGGATCCCGGCCCTGCCCGCATAGAGCGGGTACCTACCTTCTCCCTGGTTCTGGCCCATTCTCTTCCTCTCTCTCTGCACTGAGCTGAGGGTGGGATTGCACTGAGCACAGAGCTGGGGGTTGGGGTGTAGGGTCTGGCCAGGAGCTAGAATGAGGGAGGGGGGCTCAGGGTCGGGGGTGGAGTGCTTACCTGGGCAGCTCCCATTTGGTGCAAGGGGTGCAGGTGGGAATGTGGGGTGGTGTTGCAGGAGCTCCCATTTGGTGCTCAGGGTGGGGGTGGGAATGTGGGGGGTGCAAGAGTCAGGACATGGGGTGTGTGAGGAGGGTGCAGGAGTCAGGACAGAGGGCTGGGGGCGTGTGAGGAGGGTGCAGGAGTCAGGGAAAGGGGTGTGGGGGGGCTGGATATGTGTGAGGGTGCTGGAGTTAGGGCTGGGGTCATGGGGGGGGTGCAGGAGTCAGGGTAGAGGGCTGGGTGTGTGTGAGGGGGGTGCAGGGGTCAGGGCAGAGGGCTGGCGTGTGTGTGAGGGGGGGTGCAGGGGTCAGGGCAGAGGGCTGGAAGGGTATGTGGGGAGGTGCAGGGGTCAGGGCAGAGGCAGCTGATCGGCAGCAGGGAGGGGCAGGAACCCAGCATGCTGGGGGAAGAGGTGGGGGAGGGGGGAGCTTGCCTGCTCTGCAGCAGCAGCCACCAGGACCAAGCTTCTTCACCCTGCGGGGGTGGGGGGAGGAGAGGAGAAGAAGAGCAGGCCGGGGCGGGCAGGAGTTTTAACGGCATGCTGCTGCCTGCCAGGGTCCTGGCCTGGGTTCGGCAGCGGGCTGAGCGGGGCCAGTGGCTGGGACTCGGCAGGTAGCCACGTGCCCTTAAAAATTGGCTCGTGTGCCATAGGTTGCTGACCCCGATCTAGAGGTTCCAACCCTGCTGGTGAACCATTAGATGGCAATATGATGCCACAGGATGGAATCCGTTTTTCAGTTTACTTTTTTAAAATAAAAATAAACTAGCTATATCAAAAGAATATTAAGATTGCAAAGTCCAGCACTCAAGAGTTAAGAAATGTCAGAATTAAGGTTGCTTGTGTGCAGTAAATAAAACCTAGGGCCACACACTGAACAATGAGGAGAAAACAAAAGATTGAGTAGCTGCTTATTAAGTGAGCATCACCCAATAATGTAACAGTGTTTTGTAATATTTATATAAATTAACCGGTCATGTTTATATTGTAATGCTTTGATAATTAATATATAATAAAAATATTAAAACGATCTTACAGTTAAGATTGCTATAGTGATAACATTTTTGTGAGAGAGATTTTCATTAATAGCTTTCCTTGAAATGCCCATTCTGTATAAACACTTCAGTCAGATAAAACAAATTTTGTTTAGCTATTTATTCAAGAAATATACGAAATCAGCCCTAAAAATCTGCAATTTTAAAAACCAGTTTTGGGGGCTTGTTTAAGGCAGACCATTTTGCAGGCCCAGACACTCTATACAGATTCTGATGAACAGTATTTGAAATAAAGCAGATACTAGGAGTACGTTACAGATCAGTTTCACATAATGCAGAAAAAATACCTTATCAATGATGGTATCAATTTTCCCTTCTTCTACAGACTTCTTTATATTTTGTGCTGTTTCAGCAACCGATTCAGATATCTTTTTTGTAGCAGCAGTCGCAAAATTGAAGAGATAATCTTTCACAAATGAAGAGATTAGAGTTGTAAATATTTTGTTATATTGAATTCTTTAGTTATATTTTCTTTTCTTCTTGTACATTTTTAGACACCTAATCTGAAAGTCATGTTTATAACAAAAGTTCTAAAACAGAATTGCTTAAACTGGCTTCTTAGTACTCTAGAAGGCCTTTTTGCAGGTGAACTATATATTTCTATCCTTTTTTAAATTCTTCTCCCTTAGGGATGGAACTGTATGTTTGGCCAAAACTTTTTTTTTTTTTAAACTGATAAGCTATTACACATCTGAAGCTCTTTTTCATTTAATGAGACATTCATCTTGTTCTTTGGGCTTCTAGACACTACCACAATTTAAATAATATTCAGACAAACTATGAAGAAACCACTAGCCTTTAAATGTGTGACAAACAACAACTTAATATCGAGGTATCTTGAAATGATGTGGGATTAGTTTATTTTTTCAGATACTATGCGTATGGTACCATGTAAATATCTAGAGACATAGATTTAGCAGGTGTAAAGTTTTCTGTAGTCTTCCTTGTGATTCAGTATATCTGATGCCAATAAATTGGTACAATTTAACACTGATAATACTCAGATTTTATGCAGAAGTCCTTTTAAATCTAAGTTAAGTGGTGCATATCAAAAGAGGAATAATTGAGAATATGATTTAGAACCCAGGGGACATCAGAAGAGAGGAGTGAAACATTTTAATCATTCCAGGAAGGTCAAGCTGAAACTTTAAAAACTGTTGACTTTCAGGCTTTAAACTTTAAAAACTGGCACTTCAGGTATTGCCACTCTTTCTGCCAAAAAGAATATCTAAGCTTTTTTTCCTTTCTAGAACTTCAGGTCTACTAGACAATCTGAATTTCATGAATATTAACTTAATACTTTTTTAAAAAAAGCTATAACTTTTATCCTCACTATCATATACAAAACAGTGGGTTGTTCTTCTTAACTTTTTGTGTCAGGGTAAACAGAACAGGAAGAGTGAGCTGGAATCGGAAACAGATGATATTGACTAACCCAGATGTTTGGCTCGACCACACATAAATTGCTAAAAGTTTTTAGGAATACTGTGAAACAGATCCTTGCCCTTTTTTGCTGGTGAAAACCACCAAAGACCGATGTCTGCTACTAATGGACATCATCAACTCCTTCTGAGAAATGACACTGCTAATGCTCCTGAAATATTCAATAGTCCATCCAATCTTTAAAAAAAAACAAAAAACACACTCAATGAAGATGACTTCTCCAACACTTTCCTATGTCTAATCTCTATTCCTAAGAAAAGCCACCGAGAAAACAGCGACAACAAAGCTCTAGCACATGGTATCTGTTACCCTGGGTGATTTACAATTAGGATTCAAACTGTGATGTGACTTTCCTCATGACAATGGATGTAAAAATAAACTCATGTGACAGTTGTTAGTCATGTCATTTATGCATCCCAGGAAGGATGCTTAGATACCATGGCTATCAATGCAGTATAAGAGCCTAATTAGATAGGACATACGATTGCTATCTATTTAACATTACTGAACCTCTCCACAAGTTATGACATAATCTATCAAAATGTACTACTGATCCACCACTTACATATGTAGCAACATCAAACAGGTGTCAACGCCTAGTGATAATCAACTAAAATTCATTTTGGCCAAGACAGAAGTAATTCTAGTCAGAATTTATACACAAGAATTAGCTGGGTCACCGACCTCCCCTTTCCATCAAAGGCAACTGCCCCTCCAACTGTCAAAGTAGTACAAAACCTCAAGTTTTTTATAATAGCCGAGAAGGCCACACAGAATCAGATGAAAAATGTCTTTTATTCCACTTTCAAATTACTATGCAACATTGCTCTCAATGATCTGGTTTGCTCTCATTGAATTATTATATTCACTAAATCTGGGTCTAACGGTGGCAGCAGTAGAGAGGCTATAGCTCTTTTAGAAAATGTGATAATTCATTTCTGCAATAGGACAGGCCATCACAAGAACATCAGCCCATATTTGTCTTTCCACTGGCTACCAATTTTCTTCCATTGAAAATTCAAAGCCACCTATGCTTTAGGACCCAGCTACATCAGAACAACCAATCAAGACATCTACACTACTCTAGCGCAATGCAGTTCAGAAAGCCCACAGCAAAACATGAAATCTAGGAACAAATCATTTTTGTTAAATGGGGGTTGGCTGTAGAAATGGGTTCTGAAGAAGATCAGACGAATTCCAAAGTTTCAGAGGATACTGTAAACCCTGCTCTTTGATAATGCTTCCCCACCACAACCAAGTTAATGGGGAATAGAGCCTTCTGTGTTTTATCCATTCAAAGTGGTACAGGAAAGCAAACCTCCCAAATGTTATCTGATTATAGCTTTACTTATTCAGAGGAGACATCAATAAAATAAAATGCCATAGTTTGGTATACTATACAAAACTTTTCATGCAAAAATTTTATTGCACTTCATAAACTACACTATATTATTTTCTATGCACGCATCACTTCTCCCACCAACTGACACGAATACAACATGTGTTTAAAAGGAACACTATCAATCTAGCCACACTTCTGTCTGATGAAAACAGCTTACTTATTATTTGTAACAAAGCTCACTATAACTGAAAGATTAGCAAGAATACTTTAAAAAAATATTTTCAGTTTATTTTTACTTCAGAGAGCAGTTCATATAGTCAGTCTCTCATAGGAACAGTGGAAATAACCACACTGAAAAAGTAGGGAAATGTGCCACTGGAACTTTGGGGTAAGGTTCGTATCCAAAACTACTTTTTTTAAAAAAAAGTTGTGCCGTGATTTCAAATTTTGTGGTGTCCCTTGAACAGTGCACAGTGACATTACAGAATTGTTAAGAACACCTCCATCACATACATTCTATTGTTATTGTTTTGATAACTAAATTATTGACATCAGAAACACAGAAACTTGGAGCTGAGACAATAGAATGACACCTAATTTTCAGCTTCTAACTTTATTTGCATGAATGTCTCTTGAAAGTCCTGGTTAGGGTGAAAGAGATACAGATGAGGTCCAAATTTGTAAAATGCAGAACAATACACGTCAACTGGGTACATATCATAAACCTATGCCACAATTATATCACAGAATGTAATTCATGTATGATTTGCAAAGCCTACGCAAGTGAAAGAGATGACTAGAGTCTCTCGAGAGGTAAAGCCTGAGGATTGAAGAGGCTTAGCCCTGTCTTCACTTGGGCAGATGGGGAATGGGGAGATATTTTTAATTAAGTCAGCTAAGAAGACCTGAAACACCACTTAGCAGCTAACATAGACAATGTGACACCTTTAAAATTGTTTGCTGGTGATATTGTAAACCATGCTCCTTCCTTAAACAATTATCAAACAGTGTCTACATTAGATGTTATGGTGTCTTGACTAGGAAAAAGATGTTTTTTCACCAGAGTTAACTCAGACAAGGCACTTCAACTGAACTGAAACCCCACTTAATGCCAATGTAGACACAATTTAACAGCTTTAGCTGATTTTAGCAGGTCCAGTTATGGGTCCCATTTACGCTATAACTTGACCTGCTAAAATCAAGTTAAGGGTATTAAACTGGGCCTACTTGGTGTTGAGTGGTTTTCAACAGCTACATTACCTGGATTTTAAAAAAGGGCACCTTTTCCTATAGTCTAACTAGAGCCTAAGGGATAACATGATTTTTAAGAAGCACCTTTTTGCCAGGCCTACACCCATGTATTGTACTGGTATAACTATTTCAGTTAAGGCAGTGGGTTTTTTTAACTGAATTAGTCATATTGGTAAAACCCCACTTTGGTTATACTAGTGAACAGGTGACTTACTGCTATAGCTTACTCTGTTTTCCGAATAGTAATAAGCTAGTCAAGAATAAGAGACCTTTATATCTGTATTACTGCATCAACACTTAGAGGGGATTGCGTCACTTTAGTTAAAGTGAGACAATTTTTCTGTGCAGATAAACCCTAAGAGACACCGATCAGCTGACCGTATTTCTTTATTAAGATATTTCTATTTCCACAACCCCTGCAGGAAGTTCTCCCACCCCCAGTGTGTTATAATATGGTGTAAAGAGCATGTGTATTGTTTTCCCCAAGCTCCTTTTTAGAGTTTTAACCTGTGCTGTGAAGCTCTGGCTGAGACTCAGGGAGGGTGTGAAGGCAGGAGGGCAAGTCCCATGGGGATGAGTAATAAACTATGTGGTGGGGTGGGGATAGGGGGAGTCAGTGGGTGGGTGGAGAGGAGATAGGTGTTTGCGTTGCAGGGCCAGATTAACGGGGGGGAATAGATCAACATCTGTGGGTACAGCAGCTGTCAGAGCTGGTCAGTATGGGCGTGTGTGCGCGTGGGAGGGAGAGGGCAGACAAGGATAAGGGGGCCTGTCAATGCGTGGGGGATGCAGACCGGGGTGTCGCTGGGGTGGGGAACGGGATCTCTGGGGGGATGCAGCGTGAAGTCTGTGGGGGGACGGGAATGGGGGACGGGAAGTGCCAGTAGCGGGGGAGTAAATGGGGACGAGAGGTCTGTTGGCTGGGGGCTGCCGGGCCGGGCTGTGCGCGGAGTCCCCGCAGAGCAGCAGCCCCGCGACCGGGGCAAGAGACGGCTCCCCCTGCCGGCCGCGGGCCGGACACTCACTGCCGAGTCCTTTGGCCTGGCTGAGGAGCGGATCCGGATCCACCTGCTCCTGGCTCCGCACGGCCGGGTCCCCGCCCGCCGCCGCCTCCCCCTCGGCGCCCCCGGCTTCGCTCCGCTCCCCGGGGCTGCTGCTCTCTTCGGGCGGCGGCTTCTGCTCCTCGCCCGCCCGCTCCAGCCCGAACCAGCTGCCCAGACCCCGCAGCATCCCGCAGGAGGCGGCCTCGGCCGCTCGCGGTGCCGGACTCCGGCGGTTCCTAGTCCCCGCCGCCGCTCCCGACGGCTCTAACGGAAGCGCCCACGGCCCGAGAGCAACACAACGCTATCACCGGAAGCCGGAGTCTCCCCTCCTCCGATCCGGGTGACGTCACTTCCGTAGGTCACGGGGCCGAGACGCTCCGTAGTTCTTTCTCTCTGTTCCTCCCCTGGGGAGGGGGAAGGAAGAGGCGGGCGAGGGGCAGAGCGGTGGGGAAGTAAAGGAGAGGGGGTAGCCAGTGGGGTACGAGGGAGGTGGGGATTTGGGTGCAGGCGCTTCCTCCTCTCCCGCAAGTTCTCGCACGTCGGGATTGTTCATTGAAGTCAATGGCAAGTGCATGTGCGAAAAGATTGCAGCCTCGCTGTTCCTGGAAGGCAAAGAGGGAATGGGAGTGGGGGATCCACTATGTTCTCCCACCGCTGCTGAAGGCACGGTTTGGGGTTTTGTTTAGTTTTTACATACACATGCTATTTTGTAAATAAATACATTTCCCCACCATGATGCAGCGCTTTTGTCACCTCAACCCACTGATCTTATACATGCAAACTTAGGCCCTGATCATGCATGCATGTACTTAATTTTACATACTAATGAATAGTCACATGAAGTCATATAGGACTTCCCATGTGTGTAAAATTCAGCATGTGGATAATTGGGACCATACATTGCACGCTGCTTTGGGCAGGGTGCTGTCCTTTGTGTTTGTCCATAAAGCGCTATGGCTCTGTAAAAATAAGTGTTAAACCCAACAATGCTTTTTAAAGATAATATCTTCCAAGTTTTGGTGGCTTTCTTCATATGGACATATTATAATGGAAGACCAACAAATTCCAAAGTGTATGTATCAAGGAGTGCAGCTACACAACTGGCGATCATGTGGGTGCCAAAAGCTTCAGTGGTGCAATAAGATTGCTGGTGATGGAATATACAGCCAAACCACCTTAAGCACATAGCCAGAGATGATCCAGGTGGCCCTGAATCTGCAAGAAGGCCGGATCCCTTTAGGATTTGCCATGATGATGGTGTCTCTACATAGTGGTCAAGTGAAGTTAGGAAAGGTGAAATAGGATGAGACCCTTTTGAGAATTGAGAGGTAAGCATAAAGGGAAGAGACACTCACAGAGTCAGATCAGTGCATGATGCAGGAGAATGTTTAAAATAAATCAAAAGCATCTATGTTATATATAAAATTACATTAACAAAATAAAACTACTGAACAATCAACAAAGCTGGAGAGAAATTTATCATGCTCTGTCTTTTAAAGCTCAATTCTGCATTGTGTTTGGAGCGCCCATTTAAATCAATATGAGTTCTGTGTTCACAGTGGCTGCAAAATCAGCCCTGAAAGATGACCTTTAGGAAAAGTTTGCTTTCCCTTTCAGTAGTGAAATAAAGCATCTTCTTAACTGATCTCCATGTTGCTGTTGTAAGTCTCCATAATTTTGAAGTTACTTATAAATCTTGAGTCAATAGCTTGCACCAGAATATGTGAGGGTAGCATTTGACCAAACATTTTATTTCCTATTTTCCAGTCCCTCAGGAACCAGGAACAGTTGCACCATGTCTCTAATAACTCTTCTTCTTAATCACTTTTCACCCTTATATTTAAATTTCGTTCCTTTTCAGAGTGAGATTCCAATCAATTAAGTCAACTGGACTCTGCACAGATGCAAGGGTTCAACTATTTGAATTTAACTGCACGATCAGGACCTAAATCCCAATGCAGGGAGATGGACTTTGTGTGCGAACATCATTTACATCCATTGTCTGCATCACTCACATTCTTCAGCAGAAATTCCCAAGGGACTGGAAAAATCAAGAAAAAAGAAGGTCTATTAGTAATTTAAATATTGTGGACTCTTGAAAGCAGTAGCAGTAGTATGGTGAGAACAATGGGCTATTCCAAGCTACACCCCGGGGAGATTTTCAAGGTCAATATTTAAAAAAATATAGCTAGTGGCCTGGTCACAGAAAATGCTCATTTAAAAAGGTGCTCCATGACTTTATAGGGAGATGAGATAAATGCATGTGCATGCCAAAAAGTGTCCCAGGCTGGGGCGGGCAGATCATTGTAAAAATGCATGAGCAAAAGTGCCTGCGGGGCCGAGCAGGTAAGTTTGTGTGGAGGGCACGGTTTGCACGGGGTATTCACCCAGGGACCTCAGGCCTCTCTGACTGCCTGGCCCGGGTCCCTTCTCCTCCCCTCGAGCGCCCCCCTCCCACCTACGGGCCAGTTGGGGCCGGGCTCGGCGCCGGCTGTAGCCCGGGCTCCCCCTGGCGGCCGCCCGGAGACTCCCTCTCTACCTCCCGCCTTCGGCACCTGGGCCCAGGGAGGAGGAACCTGCAACCGCCTCCGCCGCTGAGACGCGGCGCGCGCCCAGGTAACCGCCGCCTGCCTGGCCTCTGCCGGCCCCGGGCAAGGGGGACCGGCCGCGCCCCGGCTCCCCTCTCTCCCCGGGCCGGGCAAGATCCCCCTGGGGGCGGCGCTGCTTCCAGGCGCCCCGGTGACAGAGCAGCAGCAGCAGCAGCGGCGGGTTTGGGCTCTTTCCCCCCCGCTGGCAGGGCCGTGCGGGCCCATAACCGCGCTCGGGCTCCCCCACTAGGTGGCCCTGGGCGGGCTGAAGCCCCGGAGTAGTCTGGGGTTACAGGAAGGGGGGTTTAGCTCCTGCCCCCTCCAACCAGGCAGCACCACCGTGTTGCTTGCACACGTGGGTAGTCAGGGCCGTACACTGCCCCCCTTTCCTGTAAACACATGGGAGCCACACCAGCTCTGCCTGAGAAAGGGTGACAGCCCAGGGGCAAACACTTCACCATTTCCTAGTCCTTCCCCCCCCCGACCCCGTGCATGTTAGGACACTAGGAAAATGACCCATTGCTGAAGCAGTTTAACTGGTAGTGTGGATGGAGGAGGAAGCTGATTCACCATGATGATTAAAAACATGATAGAGATAACGTTTCCCTATCTGTGATAGGGTTGAAAAGGATTTGAGTCCATCCAAATGAGCAGGTGAACTCTTTTCAGCACTAATTGAAGCCAGGCAAGGTGTTGCTGTTAGCAACATGTATTTTCCTAGAGTAGATGGGGCCTTTATTCCTCCTTGCACTCTTCCTAATATTTTTTTCATATTTAGACATCTTTAAGTCATACACTAGAGCCTCTTCCTGTCTAATGATTGGGTATATTCCAATAATTGTAGAAATTATTTCTATTAATGGACTTCATCCTCAGAGATTAGTTTTAGCAAATTTATCAACAAAAATGGGAGGCTTGTAGCTTTCCTGTGCAGGGATCATTAATACCTCCTGACACTCAGGTCACAGATCAAATCTTAGTGCCAAATAACTTTCTAGTCATGGACATGACTTATCTAGTATATGAGCCATTCTGCTGAGGGCTATTTGCAGTTCTCAACTCAATAACAATACCAACAGAAATGTGAAAAGTAAATAAAAAATTCACCTGTTATACTAATTAATTTTCAATACAATGCTGCAGGTTTGAGGTACAATCCTGCAAACACTTAACCATGAAAATAACTTGTGTTAGTAGAAGCAATTAATCGTGTGAGTAAAGTTATTCACGTGTATTTGCATGAGTCTGCTCATTAAGAGCATATGGCAACCTAATACCCTTAGTGTTTTTTGTTTTGTTTCCCTTTCTTAGCTAACTTTGTCATATTCTTTCTCTGCTCATCTACAAGTCATGGGATCTTTGGAAATAATGCTTTCATTTATACAACTGAAACCATGACCTACTAAATGCTTCTAATTTGGCTTTTAAAAGTGAAAGTAAAAGACTGCTGTCCACAGACCACTGCTAGCCATGTCAACCATGTGAGTCAAAGGAGAAAATAGAAAAGGAATACTTGTGTCACCTTGGAGACTAACAAATTTATTTGAGCATAAAGCTTTCGTGAGCTACAGCTCACTTCATCGGATGCATTCAGTGGAAAATACAGTGGGGAGATTTATATACACAGAGAACGTGAAACAATGGGTGTTATCATACACACTGTAAGGAGAGTGATCACTTAAGATGAGCTAATACCGGGGGGAGGGGGAGCGGGGAGAAAACCTTTTGTAGTGATAATCAAGGTGGGCCATTTTCAGCAGTTGACAAGAACGTCTGAGGAATGGGGGGAGGGGGGAATAAACATGGGGAAATAGTTTTACTTTGTGTAATGACCCATCCACTCCCAGTCTCTATTCAAGCCTAAATTAATTGTATCCAGTTTGCAAATTAATTCCAATTCAGCAGTCTCTCGTTGGAGTCTGTTTTTGAAGTCCTTTTGTTGTAATATTGCGACTTTTAGGTCTGTAATCGAGTGACCAGAGAGATTGAAGTGTTCTGTGACTGGTTAATGAATGTTATAATTCTTGACATCTGATTTGTGTCTATTTGAGACTGCTTGAACAGCTCTCTCTAGAGGTTTGGCTGCCACTTTCAACAGCGTTTGTGGCCTGTCCGGCCCCTTTGAATTCTTTCATTCTCTTGCAAAATAATGGGTTGTTTTTGTGAGCTCTTGGGCAACCTGAAGTCCCACTAAAGTTAATTTGAGTTTTTTTAATTGACTTCATTAGGAGAAGGATTAGTCCTAAGACCGTGACCCTGTAAATACTCAGGGAAGTGAGTAGTCCTGTTGAATTAAATAGGACTACTCATTTGTGTATTGTTATTGACGTGCATAAGTGTCTGTTTAACATTTCCAATTCAGTATTTTTTTTTCCCAGAAAGAGTGATGAAAATTGCTTGGTTGGACACAAAATGCTGTTGACAACAGCAGTTGGAGGAGAAGTCCAAAACACAAGTGGATGGGTCCAAAAATCTTAAAAATAAATAAAATAAACCCCCTCAAAGTAGCATAGAAAAGTTAGTTATTAATAACATAGATTATTTTCCCTTTCCTGTATGGAAAACTTATAAGTTCTACAAGTCTACTCAAAAAAAAAAAAAGAGAGAGAGAAAGGTTAAATAAAAGATCTGACAAGGTAAATAAACTGTTCTTGTTTCATTTAAATTAAGATGGTTAAAAACAGAATATTTCTTCTGCATAATAAAGTTTCAAAGCTGTATTAAATCATTGTTCATTTGTAAACTTTTGAAAGAACAAGCATAACGTTTTGTTCGGTGTTACAAACATTTCAGAGTTACAAACAGCCTCCGTTCCTGAGATGTTCGTAACTCTGAGGTACTACTATATTATGAATAATGGAGTCCCCAGATTTGCTGGCAGGAATCCTAGCACCCTTCCTCTTCTCAGTTATAAGAGTGGCTTTACTGGACAGGATGTTTTCCCTGCAGCTCACTGGTTGAGGGAGAATTTTGTGTCAGCCTCTGGCAGTAGGCGTCAGTTAATTTTTTCAAGCCCTTGTTTTAATATTGCTACAATAATGACATTTTATCTGATGGAGTGGCTTTTCTGGGCTTGTGCATAAACTTTGTGATCAGGTATACATCCCACTGTGTGTACTATATTTAAAGTATTCATGATGTTGTAAAATATTATCTATATGTATATATTCACATAGGTTAAAATATGTAACATTCTTTTAAAATATTTTGTGCAATTTAAAATTGCCACATATGAGGCAGTTTTTGTGGTCTACATAACAGCCAGGTATTATTATTATTATTATTGATATTTATTTATTTACCTTGTTGCACTTTGTTGGTTGGCCATCTCTGAAACATTAGGAGGGACATTGCTTAGCAATAAACCTGTTCCCCTTGTGGTGATCAGCATCTGTGGAATGATGTATGTTTTGGCTAAGGGGGGAACCTAGACAGAAGTAGAAGGACAAAGAGAAGGTGACCTGAAAAGAGAAGATTTATCTGAAGTCTATCTGTCTGTCTAAAAATTAATGTATAAAGTAAAATTGATTTCACTTATTTTTCAAATGAGTGAAAATTTTGAAATTTAAGCCCCAGTCTTGCAATTTACTCTATTTTGATAGACCCTGAAGCAGTGAAGAACACTATTGATGTCAGCGGGGCTCTGAATGGAAGTAGAGGTCAGTTTTTGTGCACTACATTGCAGACTTAGAGCTTTGTTATTAGCACTATTTTAAAGTTTTACACTGTTTCTTTTGTATGCAGAACTGCAGTTGTGTACACCGCAAGTGAGATTGCCTCTAAGCCACTAAAAAGGAGATTTAAAAAAATGCAAATTGTTAAGAACCAGAGAATGACAATCACATAATGACTTCCCTTCTATGGTTCATACCAGTTTTATACACCTTTTGTAAATATTTTCACCAGAGTTCCAATAAATAGTTCTGCCTATCAGCAGAACTGTTACTGGTACAAGCATTAGATTTGGTTTCTTGTGTGTCTTTCAGGCCAGTTTTTTTGTAGAATTATCTCAGAAAAACAGAACTGATACAAGAACCATGTAGAGCAATAAGAGTAGAAGTTTGCTTTTAATACTTTCTGAGTTCGCTTGGGTTGTATATTTTCATGTATTCCACTCTTCTAAATTTTTCATTTCTGTATTTGTCTTTTGTCCTTCTTGGCTTCTGTAGTTAACATTTTTGCTTAAAACAAATGTGAATGTAAAGGAACTCTTTTTTTCCCCCACTAGTGTTTGCTCTGTACCAAATCATTACCAGGCCTGCATTGATCCTGTGGGAACTTCTTTTTTTGCCCCACATGTGGGTCTGGGTTGAGAGCGATAAAGTGACAACCGGCTCTTCTTCCCATTCCTCAGCCAGAAGCTAAAATATCTTCAGCCAGAGGAGGAAGCTGGGAGAGGGTTTTGAATTTATCAGACATCCACAACTAACAGATCTATGGAACATCCAGCGGGATGAGCTCCCGCCACCCTGGTTCTTTCCAGCAGTGAAGCTGGAGATTAAGGTTGGAGTTAGTAGTTAGAGTAGTCAGGGTAGTTCTAACACAGGGTGGTAAACTTTGCTGCTGGACTCCTCACTTCATTTTTTGTATCCGCCCCTGGCTAGTAGGTATCTGGTAATATTTTAAACGGGGTTCTAATTACTAGATTTTTTTTAAAGCACTATTTGTTGTTAGGCTCTCTCTGATCAGAGTGGGCAGTATTTCCTTAATCTGCTGAATGCTTGCTGACTGTATAGCTTTATCTTGTGAACACACACTCCCTCCCAAAGTTTTAAGAGCATTAATAATTAGATGCAAAACTTTGACTTGTGTTAACGAGCGCTGTATACCTCTGTCTTTCCTGGGAACCATCTGAAAATGCATCTCACTGTTTTATAAACAGCTTGTGCCTTGGACTTGGATAAATACTAGTGCCTGTTGTTATCTATTTTGCAGGCTTATTTGTGACATTGTATAATGTTGGGAAGGTCTGCACTGCTTACAGCTGTACATGGAAGAAGGTAGAGTTTGAAGATATTTTAGTTTCTTGTATATTTTTGATCACTATCTGATATTCCAATGTCTTTGGACTTATTTGATATTTAATTTGGAAATATTACAAATACAGTAGTCTTCATCTTTTCACTGTAATATGTCCTCGAACTCTGTATTATTTTTATAGCTTAGAAGATAGGAGGTTTCTGAACACGACACATCTACCTGTGTAGCATGTGTTCTGAATGACAGTCTGGTACTTGTTAACTCAGGGGTGGCCAACCTGAGCCTGAGAAGGAGCTAGAATTTACCAATGGACATTGCCAAAGAGCCACAGTAATATGTCAGCAGCCCCCCATCGGCCCTCACCCCCCTGCCAGCGCCTCCCACCCACCAGCAGCCCCGCTGATCAGCTGTTTCGTGGCGTGCAGGAGGCTCTGGGGGAGAGGGGGGAGGAGTGAGGACAGGCTCAGGGGAGGGGGGCGGGAAGGGGTGGAGTGGGGGTAGGGCCTGTGGCAGAGCCAGGAGTTGAGCAGTGAGCACCCTCCGGCACATTGGAAAGTTGGCGCCTGTAGCTCCAGCCCCAGACTTGGTGCCTATACAAGGAGCCGCATATTAACTTCTGAAGAGCCTCATGTGGCTCCAGAGCCACAGGTTGGCTACCCTTGTGTTAACACATCTCTGACATGTTAATAAAAGGATGAATCCATTTCATTTGCCTCTTGTCCAGTACATTAGCCTTGTTGCACTTCCTATGTCAGTTCTCCTGTGAAGTACTGGGCAGAGTAATCAAACCAGATCTTTGATTCTTAGACAGGAGAAGTAAAGAAAATGCACTGAAAATAATGTTTATTTTTTTAAACTTAAAACAAAAGATACTTCAAAATTGTAAATTATAAAATCATATAAATTAGAGATGAAGTTGGAGAACTCTTGGGAGAAAGCAGGGAGGTCCTGGAAGCAGTGCAGAGACAGAGAGCCTTTATGCGTCGATCCCTCTGGCAGATGCAGACATACACAGGTTTTTGAGTTTGGGCCGTCAGCCCCGTCTGTAGGGGCATGTGTCCCTGCTAGATGGAAGAAGGTTGAGGGGATTCTGAGTTCAGTCCCAAAAAGTTTCTTTGTCCTTATAGGGGAATAACCAACATAGCAGAGAGTGTGGCCCATAGTTTTTAAGCTGACTGTCTTTTAAGACTCAACTTTGAATTGACTTTTCCTTAGCAACACAAAGTTTGTATATTGAATCTATAGTCACACTGTCATTCAAAGCAAAGGGCTCTGTTGGTCAATGTTTTTTGTATTTGTGCTTTTCTTCAGTTTAATGCAATTTCTCTGTGATCCTAAGTGTGTGTTGTTTGCACAGTATTAACAAATAAGAAGATTACTGTATGCATACTGATTTCTAGGCAGAGGGTTGACCAAGCTGTGTACTTGAGAGAAAATATAAATTATTTTATTAGGCACCTATCACTCATGGAATTCTAGGATTCTTATATAAAACAAAATAGCATTGCATTAAAAACAAAAATAATCCTTAGTAAATGTAATTTGATACAATAGATTTACAGTGTAATATGTTAATTTAAGTATCAATCATGTGCCTAAAGATTTTTGCTGGTTACATCTAAATTCAAATAAAGAAAAAAAAATGAAAATAATTTCATTTCAGTTTCAGATAAATGTCAGTACTGCTTATTTGGGGGAGGGATAGCTCAGTGGTTTGAGCCTTGGCCTGCTAAACCCAGGGTTGTGAGTTCAATCCTTGAGGGGGCCATTTAGGGATCTGGGGCAAAAATTGGGGCTTGGTCCTGCTTTGAGCAGGGGGTTAGACTAGATGACCTCCTAAGGTCCCTTCCAACCCTGATATTCTATGACTGTTATGATAACAAAACCAAAAAATCTTAGCACTTATATAGCACTTTAACTTCATGAAAGTACTAAAGTTTAACACAACCTGTATTGATATAAATAGCTGTAATGGTCTAAGTTTAGTCAAAGAAATAAAAAGCTAAGCCATGCAAGATGGCTTAATTGTGCTATACAGCGTTTCTTTGCTTTTGTTTCATAGAATCATAGAATTGTAGGACTGGAAGGGAACTTGAGGGTCATCTAGTCCAGTCCCCTGCACTCACGGCAGGACTAAATATTCTAGACCATCCTTGACAGGTGTTTGTCTAACCTTCTCTTAAAAATCTCCAATGATGGAGATTCTGCAACTTCCTTAGGCAATTTATTCCAGTGCTTCACTACACTGACAGGAAGTTTTTCCTAATGTCCAACCTAAACCGTCCTTTCTGCAATTTAAGCCCATTGCTTCTTGTCCTATCCTGAGGGGTTGAGGAAAACAATTTTTCTCCCTCCTCCTTATAACAACTTTTTATGTACTTGAAAAATGTTATCATGTTCCCTCTCAGTCTTCTCTTCTCCAGACTAAACAAACCCAATTTTTTCAATCTTCCCTCATAGGTCATGTTTTCTAGATCATTAATCATTTTTGTTGCTCTTCTCTGGACTTTTTCCAGTTTGTCCACATCTTTCCTGGAATGTGGTGCCCAGAACTGGACACAGTACTCCAGTTGAGGCCTAATCAGAGTGGAGTAGAGCGGAAGAATTACTTCTTGTGTCTTGCCTTACAACACTCCTGCTAATACATCCCAGAATGATGATTGCTTTTTTTTTTGCAACAGTGTTACACTGTTCACTCATATTTAGCTTGTTTGTTTATGTCTAAACTTTACTGTCATACAGCATTCAGTGTACGGTAATTTTAGCTCTATCAGTCCCAGGATAAGAGAGGGACAAGGTTGGTGAGGTAATATCTTTTATTGGACCAGCCTCTGTTGGTGACAGAGACAAGCTTTTGAACCCCGCAGAGGTCTTCTTTTTTGAATTTGTTAGTTGATGGTGGTAGGGAGTTCTCTGAAAATGTAGCTAGCGAAGCTACTAATCAAAAAGCCTACTTTTCAAGAGGTAAGTTAAATAGGAATTAGGCTATGTCTACACTTAAAATGCTACAGCAGCACAGCTAAAGACTTCAGTGTAAGACATTCACTACAGTTGCCGGAGGGGCTCTCCCATCACAGTAGTTAATTCACCTCCCCTAGAGGCAGTAGATAGGTCAGTGGAAGAATTTTTACTTCGACCTAGTGCTGTCTACACTGGGGGTTAGGTCAGCTTAACTACATCTCTCAGGGGTGTGGATTTTTCACACCCCTGAGTGACGTAGCTGGGTCAATCTAACTTTTTAGTGAAGACCAGGCTTTAGATATGTATTGTTTATGAATCTCAATTATTGTGTATGCATGATGATTGATTCACTAGTACTAAAATAAACTGTAGAAAACTCTTAAATGTGGTAGTCTACCTCTTCTACTAATCAAGATATCATCATCATAATAAGCATTTACCTGGCACATTAATTTTCAAAGTATGGTATAAATATAAATTAATTCTTTCAATGTCTTTTGAGAGAGAAATGTTTGTGTTATCCCCAGTTTTACTGATGGGGAAACTGAGACATGTTCAGGTTAAGGGTATATCTATACTGCAGAAAAAAACTGCGTAATTGAGTTTCAGAACTTGGGTCAATTGACTTGAGCTCATGGGGCTAAAAATAGAAGTGTAGATGTTTCCACTCAGGCTGGAGCCTGGGCTCTGAGACCCACCCTGCTTGCTGGGTTTCAAAGCCTGGGCTCCAGCCTGAGCAGGAACATTTACACTGCTATTTATAGCCCCATAGCAAAAGCTCTGTGAGCCCAAGTCAGTTGACCCGGACTCTGAGATCTGCTGCCTGGGGTTATTTTTTGCAGCGTAGACATGCCCTGTATGACTTGTTCAAGGCCATTAGTGTCAGAGTCAGTCAGGCTTAGAGCTCAAGTTCCTGGCTCTGAGCCCAATGCACAACCCACTAGACTATGCTATGTCTCGAGGTTGTGGCAGAATGCCAACCTAGACAAATGGGTGTCAGGACACTAAGGGTATGTCTATACTACAGTGAAAGTCTGGACTCAGGCTTGAGCCCAACTCCCCCATCTATCTATACACAAATCTATCTGACTTGGGCCAGTAAGCCCTCAGGACCCACACCCAAAGACCCAGCAAGGGGGTTGGGTCCGAGCCCAAAGTCTAACTGAGACACGAGTCCACAATACATCATTTCGCATTTTGGGCGCAGCTCTGGCCCGAGGTGCCCCAGACTCGTGTTCTGAGAGTCTGCCATCACTATTCAACAGTCCCACGGGCCAGTGTTTCTATCCTTTGGCTAGTCTTGGGATAGAATCAACTTCCAGGAAACTGAAGCAACCCCCTGGTACAAGTACAGTTGCCCCGCATTACATTACCATTATATTTATGATGTCGTTTTAAATCTGAGACTTTGCTTTTCCATCACCACACTGTCTTTTTACTTTGCAGCAGAATGGAAGTCTTCAAATTATTGGTTTTCGGTTTTCTCTCATGCAGTATCTATTAATGGGGTAAACATGTAAGAAAAAGGTTCTGGGCTGGTGATCAGTGGTGCCATGCATTGTTCTGTGGAAGATCTGGTTCCATTTCCCTTTTTCAGTCTGTTGCTTCCTGGCTTAGCAGGGACAGCAAGCCCTCTGGAAGAATAGTGGCTACATGATAGGCTCTGGGGGCAGAAGGGGGAATGAAAAACAGCTGGAAAACAGGGCGACAGGATCCTTTGGTTTGGACAGTCCTTCAAGGTTCAGTCTCTTCCTCTAAAGATAGAACAGTCAGACAAAGATAAAATTTATTGTGGTTAATGTAGTTGGAATGAAAAATCCTTGAAGTAAAGTTAGCAGAATATGTATGAAGTGATTAAAAAACTTTAAATTTAAAAAGATTTAAAGTCCAAAATTGTGACTATATTTAATTTTGATATTTTGGTTTCTGAAGCTCATTTTGGGTTTCCTTTTCTGCATGCTGATTTAGTGTGATTTCTAAGGATAAATGTGTGTTTACCAAATGTGCTTTTTGTCACTGTTAGATTTCCAGCTCGAGACCTATGTGCTGCTACTCATTTTCCAATGAAGTACATCCTGGTAACTGGTGGTGTCATCTCAGGCATTGGCAAAGGAATCATTGCAAGCAGCATTGGCACCATACTGAAATCATGTGGTCTACGAGTCACTGCAATCAAAATTGATCCTTATATTAACATAGATGCTGGAACTTTCTCACCATATGAGCATGGTATGAAGGGTGATCCTTTTCTTTCTGCATGCATAAGTTCAATTACGTTTTGTTTTCATAAACAGAATTTAAGTGTATCATGTGAATGCATTATAGACTGCATCTAGTGAAAACTAGATAACAAAAGGAAATGACACGTAATATGGGGATATAGAGGTATGGACTGCTGAGGATATTGGTGTTAAATGTGGTTTTATTTAATGCCATCAGCAGTGAATGCTACATAGTAAGATAAAGCAACAATTAGTTCAGTTCAGGTTATACCTAATTCGAACATTGTGTGAACACTCGTGAAGACAGAGAAATAACACAAAGAGGTCTAAAGAGCCTGGAAATAACAACATGAGAATCAGCTTGGAAATACAAACTATGATACAATGAGAACAACAAATCTGAACATAGATATTTAGGGGGAGGGAACCACTTGGAAAGCAGTGATGCCATAAGCTCAGTTAGATATGATCGTATAATGCAGTATAGTGATGAAAAGTGGGCAATGGAATTTTGGGCTGCTCTGCCAGAGGCATCAAGTCATAGAGTTAATAAGGACTCTCTAACACAGGATAGATGAGATAGTATCTAGAATGTGAAATCAAAATCAGTGGGATTGCACAGATGTAACGGGTCAGAATTTGACCCACTGTGCCCAGGCACCTCCTCTGTCTCAGTGGGCTTAGCACTTCCCCCTCTGGCAGTGGCGGGGCCTGGAGTAAATCAGCCCCACTCTGGATATAGTTTGTCTTCCCACTCTGTGTTTATTTATCAATATTTTCAAGGTAGGCCTTGGGGCAGGCCCAAGGAGTGCTCCTCCACCAAACAAAAGAGATAAATTAACAAACACAGAATAAAGGGGGATACCTTTTTCTGCTGCCTCCCTCATTAGGGGCATTGGGGTGTTTTCCTTTTATTGGCCCTGGGATGTCAGTCCTTCCCCTAAACAGGCACTCATATTTGGTTGTTTCCCCTGTACCGGGGGGGTTCTACCAATTTTGCTGTCCCAAGCAGTCACTGCTGAATTGCCGTCACCGCAACAGCGGCGGAGCTGCCGCCCAAAAGCTGCCGCGGCGGGAAGAGCAGCGGAGCTGCCGCCGAATTGCTGCCACGGGACACGGACCGCTGCCCCATTCTAAATGCCGCCCCAAGCACCTGCTTGGAAAGCTGGTGCCTGGAGCCAGCCCTGCCCCTGTAGGGAGGAGAACAGCCTCTCAACCTGGAGAAGCTTCTCTCCCTGTTGCACCTAGCCTTGCAACAGCTTGTGTCTCCTCCTCCTCCTCTCTCACCACAGGAGGAGTTTTTAAAGGTCTCAGGTCTGAGGTAACCCCTTATCAGATTATAAGAAAAAGGGCCTTTATCATTCTAGGGCTAACATACCTGCCTTCCACCACTCTCTTGCAAATGTCGAGCCTGACTTTGTCAAGCCACTCATTTTGTTCTCAGCACCTGAGTACCAAATATCTGTCAACAAATTGGAGGGTATTCAAAGAGCAACATAAATAACTAAGGGGTCATAAGGCTTACAAGAAGAGATTTGGGTTGAATGATGTCAATTGGATTGAAAACAAGGCAAAAAAGTTCGAACAAGGGCAAATGTGTATATTATTGGCTAGTGGCTTGGTAAAGACAGCATTATGGGATCTACCAACATGTCTTGGTCAAACTCTTAGACAAAACTCCCATATCCTTCTGATATCCTAAAACACCTAGGAGAGCGAGGTTGAACCTGACACCTCAGACTTTAATTAAATAATCCTAATTAGAATTGATTGGGTGGGACAAATTCATCTAGGTGTCAAAAGCATGTGGCTATGCTGCTAACGAGCCAGCTTTGGAAAACATCCCACAAGCCACTAGCATTAGTTGAAAGTGTACATTTTAGTCTCTCTCAGAAAACTGGAGTACTGTAAATGTTTAGGAGTTGAAGTTTTAAAGCTTGTTTGATTACATACAATTCTCCATACTTGTTGTACGAAGTTGATCATGATGGCTGAAAAAAAATTGCTGATGAGTTATCCAAATCTTACGTGGTCATGGTCCAGATTTATAAAGGAAGACACTACTTGCATCCTCTGCCACATCATTGATTTGCTCATCACAAAATAAGTTGTGCACCGCATTCAAACATGTACCTCCTGCCAATAGTAGTGTTTTAAATTATGTTTCTTAGGCAAATTCTGACTGTGGGTCTTTAGTCTACCCCGCAGCTTTTGGAGGCAGAGACAAACTTGTTGGCTTTGGATGCAGGCGTAGCTTCTCCCATTGAAGCTAAGCTACTCCAGTTCTTTTTGTCTCCAGAGCTTCAAGGACTGAAAACGAACCCAAACTATTTAAATTGTATATGTTAAAACAGAGATGGGCAAACTACGGCCCGCAGGCCACATCTGGCCCACGGGCCCGTCCTGTCCGGCCCCTGAGCTCCTGGCCTGGGAGGCTAGCTCCCTGCCCCTCCCCTTCTGTTCCCACTCCCCTGCAGCCTCAGCTGACTGCACTGTTGGCGTAATACTCTGGGTGGTGGGGCTGCAGAGCCGCAGCCTGACCCGGTGCTCTGTGCTGCGTGGTGGTGTGGCTGTCTCCAGCCAGGCAGCACGGCTGCCTGTCCTGGTGCTCTGGGTGGCACTGCCAGCCACCGGTGCTCCAGGCAGCTCGGTAAGGGGGCAGGGAGAAGGGGGGGTTGGATAGAGGGCAGAGGAGTGGGGGTGTGGGTAGGGGTCGGGGCGGTCAGAGGGCGGGGAACAGGGGGGTTGAATGGGGCCAGGGATCCTGGGGGGGGTAGTCAGGAAGGAGAGGAGGGGTTGGATGGGGTGGCGGGGGGCAGTCAGGGGTGGGGGATCTGGAGGTGGTCAGGGGACAGGGAGGGGTGGATGGGGCATGGGTTCTGCGGGAGCCATCAGGGGACAGGGAACGGGGGGGTTGGATGGGGCAGGAGTCCCGAGGGGGGCATCAGGGGGCGAGAAGCGGGGGGGGGTTAGATAGGGGGTGGGGGCTGGGCCATACTTGGCTGTTTGGGGAGGCACAGCCTCCTCTAACTGGCCCTCCATACAATTTCGGAAACCGGATGTGGCGTTCAGGCCAAAAAGTTTGCCTGCCCCTGTGCTAAAACGTGATATGTTAATATGATCTACAAAACCTCATTGCAAAGATTTTCCCCTTTTGCAGGCCAGTCAGGGTTGCTATGGTAGAATAAATGCCAAAAGAGCCCAGAAGTAAAAAGTGCCTCAATTGTTTCTCTTTGCTCCTAAAGTGAAGTGTTTGAGGGGGTGTAAAGAGGTGTATTTTTGTGTCAGAAAAGATGGCTCTATACTTGGGAGACAGATCTGAGGCCAGAAGAGACTCTTGAACTCCCTTCCTGACCAGCAGCTGGTAAAAGGGAAATCTATGATGTAAAGAGATAAGGGTCACCTTGCTCCCAAAGTGAAGCAGGAGCAGTGCACCAAACAACCTCCTAAAAAACCAAATGTAGCCCACCCAAGGGACCTTAGGCCTCCAAAATGGCCACAATGGGTATGTCAGAGGAGAATGATAGAACTCTCCATCAGAATCATGGTCAGCTGCACAAGCAATGCTGGGTATGTCTATACTGCAGCTGGGAGTGTGCCTCCCATCCTGGCTAGACAGACAAACACTATCTCCGCTTGAGATAGCACACTAAAACTAGCAGCAGGGACGTTGTGACATGGGCAGCGACACGGGCTAGGCATCTGAGTACGATCCCGCATGACCCCCCTGGGTCCATACTTGAGTGGCTAGCCTGTGCCATCACCTGAGCAGCAATGTTTACACTGCTATTTTTAGTGTGCTAGCTTAAGTAGAGCAGGCATGTATCTGTCTACCTAGGCTAGGAGGCATGCTTCCAGCTGCAGTGTAGACATACCCAGCGTTGCTTGTGCAGCTGACCGTGGTCCTGATGGAGGGTGGTTCTCTGTGGCAGCAGAGGGAACAGAGCTTCTGTGAGGAGTGAGATTCATCAGAGACTGCATCCATTCCCTGAATCAGCCAATGTACAAAGAGGAGACATTTTCAAAGGGAAGTTAGGTAACCAACTCCCATTGACAATCAGTAGGAATTGGGTACCTAACTCTCATTTGTGCCTTTGAAAAATCTTCCTCAAGGATTACACTAGCTCCTACAAGACCTCTAACCCCCTCATAGTCAGACTGTGCAAGTCTTTTGCAAAAATTGTAGAGTATGCCAAGAGCTAATGGAGTTCTCAGACACATCAGCCTTTGAGGACTCCATTAGCTGCTGGAAATCTTTAAAAATATTTGCTAAATGTCTGCATAGTTTCACACAGAGAGGGCTGTAGGTCCTGCATCTGATCTAGTTTTGAGTATCTTGGTTGATTAATACAAACTCTAGAATGAAATAACCAGACTTCCAGAAAATACTGAAAGTCACACTATTTCATTGTCTGGAAGATGGACTGGGTGATCTAATAGGCTTTTTTAATCTCTAACTTTTATGATACTATGAATAAATTTAGTGTTACTAGGCCAACCTATATTTGAGATACAACATTTTAAAAAGATGATAGACCTTTCCAAGAGCTCATTTTTCAAAGAATTTCCTATAAAGTTTTCTGGCAGGAGGCCACATGTAATAAATTTCAGACAGAAAGGAGTCTTTCTGAGGAAGGTAGAAGTGAAGGTCAAAATTAGTTTTATAATGGAAAACTCGTTATAGTCTAAACTATAAAGTCACTTTCTCGGTTCCATGATAAGTCAAACCTTTGGCAGTTTCATTCTTGTCAGTTTGACAGCTTCAGAAGTTATAGCCTGTGGTGTGAATGTCCTGTGGGTGGTTAGTGTAGTGGAGAACTGGAGAAAACCCCCTTGATTACTAAAATATTTCCAGCTGTGCTTGGAGTTGAAGTGTACTCTGGTATCTATTTAAAATGAAAAGGGGCTTATTCACCACAGGAATCAAATTCAGAACTGGGTCCTGTCAATTTCAAGTCCAGAAGGCAGGTTCTTTGAAGAACTGAACTGTTGCTTTTCAAGTCAGAGGGAGATATGACTTACAGAGTAGCAGAGCAGCACTTGAAAGGGGTTAGCTCAGATCTCGATGCTGAAGCAGCCTAGTCCAATAGATAGGCACAGGACTGGGACTTAAAGAGAACTGGATTCTATTCCTGGCTCTGCCATTGCCTTACTGGGTGACCTTAGGTATGTTGCCTTATCTACTGATTGTGTATTCATTATATTGATCAATTAGAAATCCCAGTAACATTCTGTGGGTTAAGAGGGTCCTGGCTCCTGATGAGACCCAGAAGTATTAGAGTTATCACAATGATGAGAACCCTGGTGTGCACAGCAGAGATGCTCATACTTAGGAAAGGCCTTCTGTCTTGGTAATATTTTTTTAGCACGGTTAGCAATATCACAAACACTTCAACTCCGCGAAGAGGGTAGAAATAATATAAAACGAGGGTCTGAGCATCCATATACTCACACTATTTCTTGCAGAACAACCCAAAAGGTTAGTCATCATCTTCATTGTCATCCTTACTAGCAGTCATTGTCCTGGCCTCTTCCAAGGCATATTGGCCGAAATGCACTTTTACTGTGCCTAGCGCATATTCAGTAGGGGTCTCAGCCCCTTTTCCTTGTCTGTATTTCCTCACCTTACTAAAGTTGGGGTGCTCTCCTCCCATAAGTTTTACCTCAAGTTTATTAGCATATTCGTCAATTAGTGTCTATGGCATTCTTGTGGTTGGATATCTTCTGATGTTCCTAACTTAAAATATCTAAAGCTGGTATTAACTGACATCTTGTGGTTACCTGTCAGAAGTTGAGTCATACTCATTTATTAAAGCATTCTGTCTGGGGTTATCTTATGATCTAGGGTTACTCCTGGTTATGTTATGAGGCCTTAGGCCTTGATTAGTTTAGCTAAGCCAGGGGTTCTCACAATACATTTTTTTGGTGGTCTCAGTGTGTGGCCACCAACTCTTGCTGGTGGCTGCTCTGACAATTTTTCCTAAAATACTTAATTAACTTTAGGAAAAAAAACAAATAAATATGCACACATACGTGTCCAAATCGTTGTCATTTATTTATGTAGTTGGAAGGCAGTAGGAAGTAGAGCTCTCCATTCAGTGCACCCAGACTTTGTTCCTATTCTAGTGCTCGGAGGGTGTCATGGAGCGGGAGCCCCTCACCCTGTTGGGAAGCTGCCAAGCCCTGAAGCAGCCCTGAGCCACTGAGCTACTGCGATAACTACAGCATCTGTAAACAGTGCGTGCGGCCCCAGGCAGGGGAAGCACTGACCAGTCTCTCTGTCCCTGCCTCCCATGGCTCTTCAGTGAGGCCCCGCCCCAGGTAAGGTGGGTCAGGAACTCCCTGGCCACCTGTGGAGTCCTAGGCTCCGTGCCCAGATCGGGTGGGAGCAGGAGAGCGCCCCAGCAATCGAATGCTGCAGCCACCTCCACTGACAAGAGCCATCTCCAGTGCCATGTACACCAGCCCCATGTGTTTCCAGAGGTGCTGCCAAGCACTCATGAGGAGGAGGTTGCGTGGTGTAGGTCACCAATCCCTGGTGGTGCATCTCACTGCCCTTGTAACAGCTATTCTGGAGCAACAGCTGGGCGCTGCAGGGAGGGGCCACTGTGTTGTCGCCTCCAATTTCCACCCATGCTTTGGAGGCTGTTGTGGCTGCAAAAAAATCCACTGGTGGCTGCATGTGGCCACGGTGCCCGCATTTGAAAAATGCTGAGCTAAGCTATTGTCTTACAGGCCTTGAGGCTTTTAGGTGCATTGCATTACTGCCTTAACTTATACCTATGTCTTACCTACCAATACCTATAGGCTACAGGTAAATTGTTTAGGCCATGCTTTTCAAATATTGGTACCTCAAGTTAATCTGAACTTAAGTCACTATTTCTCATAAATGTCAAGTTGTGCTGCTTTTTTACATATAAAAAGAAAAGGAGTACTTGTGGCACCTTAGAGATTAACACGTTTATTTGAGCATAAGCTTTTGTGAGCTACAGCTCACTTAATCAGATGTGTAATTGGAAATTATCACTAGAGATATTCATTTAAATGAAAAAGTAAGTAAATAAGTGCATTTATTATAAAGGAAAAGAAAATCCTGTTTCAGATATAAAAAGCTATATCTAGAACAAGCAGTTTAGTGAAATTTTTACTAAAGGTGATAAAGCAAAGTTCCTTTGACTGCTGTATGCAAACTAGTATATTTTTAATAAATATTTCATTGTGTGCCTAAAGGCATACGAATCCTTTAACAATAGGTTATAATAGCTCATACTATCAAATAAAAGTTAACAAGTCTATTTATATACTTGTTGCTGATAATAATAATATAATAGCACTCATAATCTTCAAAATGCTTTTACAAATATTAATTAAACCTGTTTCCATTATTGAAACAGTTCTGGGAGCTATTGTAAATTTTCAGTAGGTAACTTTTTAAATGAGAGGGCCAAATTTTGCACTAGATTATGTTCATGTAATTCTGTGTTCTGCACTAAGGTTGTGCAGTTTAACTGAGGGCAGACTTTTGCCCTCATTTTTATAAAGATATAAATATTATTAGATTTTTATTCATTAATAATTTAAAAAGAATATCAGCAATTATTATTTTTATGGACCAATCTCTTGCCATATGTATTTTAAACCATATTAATATTTGAATTAAACAGATGACAGAAAGAATCCACATAAAATGAACTCCGTGATTTTTAAAAAACCTGTGAAATATAAAAGGATCTAATTAAAAAAAGAGAAAAGAAAAAGAAATAAAAAGGAAAAAATCCTGCTCCAGGGCTAAGCCTTTGTAGGCTATACTTTAGCCTGGCCTATGCCATGGAGCTGCCCATCTCCACTCATTCTCCTAAACCTTGGGACAGTGTCCATCAGGTTTGACTTCCTGCAACTCACATTAGTGAAGAAAATGGGGCGTTAAGTCAAAACTGGATGTAAAAAACAAGGTTTAAATCTATCTATATGTAAATAGAGAAAACAGTTACATGGCTTCTTGTTTCCCATCTTGTCTGTGTCCAGGTTAATTTAAGTATGGCATTTCGGTTGCAGTAAATGTTTAGACTTTTTCAGGTGATTGAAATATAGAAATCTGTCCTCTTCCCTTGCCCCAGTATCATCTAATGGGAGACAGAACGTCATATTTCAGTCTTTTAGATTGTATCATCAGTTATTTTTTATAATCCCAAAACATTTCCTCTTCTTTAAGGGCCTGATCCAGTGCCCATTGAAATCAATGGAAAAACTCTCACTGATAGACTGGGTATCAGGTCATGCTCTAAAAGAGTCGGCCGTGCAGTCTGAAAATATGCCAGCTTTCCCCCATTACTACAAAATACCAGGTTCTAAGTCTTCCTCAAAGTTTGCAAAGTACCCTTCTGTATCAATAGTCTTACAAGTAATCAATACAGCTCTGTGTGTAACACTCACGTTTGCTTGTCAGTAACCTCCTAGCAGACACCAGGCTGACTGGTCCCTTTGATCAAAATGCTGCCAGCAATGTAACTTTAGCTAACTGAACCCATAGTTCAGAGTTCCCAGGTTAATCTTTTCCTGATTTCAAATTAGCCAAAGTTTCCTCATTCTTTATTCTCAAGGAGCCTGCTCTTGAGAGGTGGTGGGCGTACTCAGCCCCCTTGACTTAAATGGGAAATTAATAGTACACTGGAGGAATGTAGCATCTCACAGATTGTAAATCATCTACCCTCTTGTGCAGTGCATTTTCTTTCATTATTTGTTTAAAGAGAGTGTGATATCCCGATGGACACATTTTTATATTGCAACTGTGTATTTACATATTCTAGAGCTTATCTTCAAAAGATTTTATCTTTGTTTGTATAATATGAATCCAGCAAATTATCTAGTCATTGATGCGTAAGAGCAGTGCTCTTGCTGAAGTACTTTTCCGTTCTCCAAAGCACTTTCCCATCTGATTTCATATGGAGTCATATTGGAGGAAACAGATGTGGTTCCCTCAGAGGCTGATGAAGGTCACTGTTTAAAAGAGGCATCTTTAGAATCGAAAAAAGTCTCTGGGCTTGATCCAAAGCTCTTTGAAGTCAATGGAAAGATTCCACTGCCTTCAGTGGTCACTGGATAAGTCCCTAGCTGTGGGTATGACAAACCAGATATTTATGCTGAAACAACTGAATCAAAACTAGGGGTAACATTTTCAAAACTTGCTAAGTCACTCATGCAGATTTTACCCCAAATCTGAGCCTAAAATAATTAACATAATTGAAATAAAGCACTGCACTTCATTGCACTTATTTATACAGCACCTTTACTAAAATGTATTTATTATGTTTGCAGAATTCCTGCCATTTATTTAGTAATTTGTAATCATTACATTGTTTTCCTGTGTGTTAATGTAGGAGGAAAACCCAGGGCAATTTATTTTGTACCTTTTCATTTTCTTTTTCAGGTGAAGTTTTTGTACTAAATGATGGTGGAGAAGTTGACTTAGACTTGGGAAATTATGAAAGATTCTTGGACATCAACCTATATAAAGATAATAACATCACCACTGGAAAGATCTATCAACATGTAATCAATAAAGAAAGACATGGAGATTACTTGGGAAAGACAGTTCAAGGTACTTTCCGTGACGGGTTCGGTCACAGAGACCCCCTTGGGACTGTCACCTGATGTGCTGTGACTACCTCTAAGCCCATTTTCTCTGCCAGTTTGGGCCTACAGAACCCTAATTTGTTGAGCCAGACATGCCAGTCTGCTCCAACACAGACCCAGGGTCTGAACCACGCGCTCCAAAGCTGCAGACTTAACTGAAAACAGCTTAAGAAGTGCTCCTGTCTCTAGCACTCACCCACGCAGCTCCCAATGGGATCAAACCCCAAATAAATCCGTTTTACTCTGTATAAAGCGTATACAGGGTAAACTAATAAATTGTCCACCCTCTATAACACTGATAGAGAGATATACACAGCTGTTTGGTCCCCCAGGTATTAATTGCTTACTCCGGGTTAATTAATAAGCAAAAGTGATTTTATTAAGTATAAAAAGTAGGATTTAAGTGGTTCCAAGTAATAACAGACAGAACAAAGTTAGTTATCAAGCAAAATAAAACAAAACACACAAGTCTAAGCCTAATATATTAAGAACTGATTACAGATAAAATCTCACCCTGAGATGTTCCAATAAGCTTCTTTTACAGACTGGACTCCTTCCTAGTCTGGGCCCAGTCCTTTCCCCCGGTACAGTTCTTGTTAGCTCCAGCTCAGGTAGTAACTAGGGGATTTCTCATGACTGGAACCTCCTTTGTTCCGTTCCACCCCCTTATATAGCTTTGGCACAAGGCGGGAATCTTTTGCCTCTGTGGGTCCCCACCCCTCCTTCTAAATGGAAAAGCACCAGGTTTAAGATGGATTTCAGTACCAGGTGAAATGATCACATGTCCTGTGAGACCCCAAGCCTTCATTCTTCCTGGCCTGACTCACAGGAAGGCTTGCAAGTAAACAGAGCCATTTACAACCAACTGTCCTAGCTGATGGGAGCCATCAAGATTCCAAACCACCATTAATGACCCACATGTTGCATAATTACAATAGGACCTCAGAGTTATAGTTCATATTTCTAGTTTCAGATACAAGAATGATACATGTGTACAAATAGGATGATCACATTCAGTAGATTATTAGCTTTGTAACGATACCTTACAAGAGACCTTTTGCATGAATCATATTCCAGTTACATTATATTCACACTCATTAGCATATTTTCATAAAATCATATGGAGTGCAACGTCACACTTTCCATGTAGGTTAAAGTCATGCAGATTATTTGAGTTTCTAATAAAGACTGTTTAGAACAATTACTTAGGTAACTTTTATTTACTCAGAGGGATACTGACATATTTGCATTACTGGATTAATGTGAATGAAGTGCTCACTTCAAATACTTTCCTGAATTTATGATAATTTTGTTGATAAATTGGACAACTGAAATTGTAAGTTAATTTAGATCAAGGACAGTTTGAGTGCAGTAGGTAAGTGTGCTGAAGCTGCCTATTTTTCTAGTTGAGCACATTGTTCTGTCCTCCAGATGGTCCAGGAGGAGTTTGCTTCCCATGTGCATTCCAGTAATCAAGCTTTACTTGCATATATGTTTACAAAGAGCAAATTTCAGTTGCATCTATAAATATTCAGGAACATCCTTTTAAATTTGCATGCAGTCATTCACACTGGAAGTGCTGGCATGCTCATCCATTCAGGTTTCAGAGGGGGCATACTGCATAGAGCAGCTGCTCTTTGCTGCCTTGACTAAACCCTTCCTCCTTGCCAACAAGATTTGGCCATACTTTAGTCTTCTGGAGGGACTTCTGCAGGCTCAAAGAAAGGAGGAACATGTCATGGGGCTGCTGCTTCCCCCTCTCGTCTTCCCAGCTCAGTTACCCCACTGTGTTTTTCTCTCCTCTCTAAGTGGGAAGCAATATGTGGTCCTACATTAGGAAGTGCTTCCTTTTCTCATTTGCCTTGCAGTTGTTCCACACATTACTGATGCTGTTCAAGAATGGGTGATGAATCAGGCAAAGGTTCCTGTGGACAGTGACAAGAAAGAGCCACAAATATGTGTCATTGAGGCAAGTATGAAATTTCCCATCTCGGCAGATGTAATCCATGGGGTTGGTTATGTGTGATGAATAAATAGAACTTTCTTTTCCTCCCTTGTTTTGTGCTGTGTATATATGTCAGACTGAGTTGATATGGATAGCAACAACAAAGACACACAAATACTGTGTGGCCCTTGGTGTTGATTCTGAGTATGTTATGCATGGATTCCTCCCTGTGACTTCCATTAATGTGATTAAATCCCCATGCAGAGCATTGAAACTTGCTGAAGAGTGGCTCCTTAGGTACTGATACTCTCTTAAAGCAGCCAGTCAGTGTAATTAAGTTCCGGTGTATGTATTTTCACAAGCCATATACAGTGGATTCCAGCTACGTACACTGGGTTAACAATATTAAGGAGCAGGACTTAATTTCCTTGATGATCTCAGAAATCATGACATCATAGTCAGTAGAAGAACTCTTCAAATCATAGTTTGCAATCTTCAAACCAAGGATCCTTTCAGGTTGTTCATGATCATGCTTTCAAGAATGTATCTAAGAACTTATGGATTGAGGTCACATTTTAGCTATTTTATTTTTAAGGTCTTGCAAAACAGTATAGTCCCTCCTGTATAAAGCACTTTGAGATGTATGGACAAAAAGCACTACGTAAGTGCTAGGTGGTACTATTTATTATCATTCAAGTTTCAATGAAATTTTTGAAGAAGACATGTCTGGGAATTCGAAGAAAGAGTATTTAATGGATTTTAAGGCCAGGAAGGACTATTATTATCATCTAGTCTGAACTCCAGCATAACGCAGGCCATAGACACTTATTTATTTCTGAATGAAGCTCATAGTTTCTTTTTGAACTATAGCATATCTTTTAGAAAGACAATCCAGCCTTGATTTTAGCCTCAGGTTTCGGCTTGATTAGAAAGATTCCCCTATATTTATGAAGTGTACAATATAGATCCAACATTTCCTTTAAGCTTAGACAGAGCAATAAACAGAAAAGTGCACAGGAACTTCCTCATATTAGATAGGGGTGAGGCTGTCAGTGATTCTTTTTTCCAAATCAGGAAACTTTCTGTAGAGACCAAGACACGCTCAAATACGGTTTCAAGGCTTTCAGGTTACAAATATAATTTATCAATTGCAAATTGTTGCAATAAGTAGGTTTATTATATATATGTCAAATACAGTGAAGTCTTTGTGTGTGTGTGTGTGTGTGTGTGTGTGTGTGTTTTAATTTTAGTTGAACAAAAAAGTGCCATGATTCCAGAGACCACAAGAGGGCACATCAGACCACATTCTGAGATAATTTTGCTTTTAATGATCTTGTTGGAAGACTGCTTATGCAGCTCCAGTCTTTCTATCTGTTTATGCAGCTCCAATCTAGCTATTGCTGAATTAGTTTCTTTATTAATTTATTTTATTCCTTACTTTTATCTTGTTCTGGCGTAAAATGTTTCTAATTATTTCTGCTTTTACTAGGATGCCAAACTGGTGATGTGCAGTTCATCCCATTGTAGAGCTATGATAATAGCATTAGATGCCCTTTTCATATTTACCTCAGTTATTATTAATTCGGCAAACAGGAAACTAAAAAACATTTTCGTTCTCAATTACCAAATTGCAGTTTACTGTATTGATAACTTGTTCCTTACTACTTGATTCAAGAATACAGGTGTCTCCAAGATACTGAAAATTGTATATAAAGCATATAGTTTTCGGTGTTAACAGACTTATTCTTGTGAAAAACTGTGCCCTCAGCATTGAAAGTGAATAAAATCAGCATTGAAAATGAGTAAAGTTTTCCACATGAAGTGGCCCATGTAATGATGCAAAGGCTCCTTACAAGATGTGCCTTCAGAACCATACTTCATTCATTCTCACTCTTACAACATGCACAACTGAGATGAGCAATTGAAATTTTCAGGGCTGACAAAGTAGAAATTAATTTTTTTAATTGACAGAGCAGTAGTAAATTCTAAGCCTTCTTTTTCAGCTGGGTGGAACTATTGGAGACATTGAAGGAATGCCATTTGTTGAGGCATTCAGACAGTTCCAGTTTAAGGCAAAAAGAGAAAACTTCTGCAATATCCACGTTAGCCTTGTACCACAGGTAAGTTAGTAAGATAATATATTTTCATTTTCAGTTAAGTTTTTCCCTGTACTGCATTCTATATCATTTTTTAGGGGTTGTAGTGGAGGGAGTGAGTGTTTTAAAGCTTAAAGAGACAATGGGTGAAATCCTTCCTCCTCTGAAGCCAGTGGGAGTTTTGCCATTGTTTTTACTGTAGCCAGGATTTCACCCAATATTCTTTAATTGTCTCCCTTTTAGTATTCCAGGTAATGTAACTGAAGACTAATAAAACTAACTCATCTGTGAGTTTACATCTGCTTTATACTAATGAAAATTTTGTGTTCTATCTAACCATAACTTTTACACGAATAAATAGATTAAAAGTTTTTTTTAAAGTTGTAAATATTTATAGGCAAGTTTTTGGAAAGTAGACGTGGGGGACTGACAATACCACCATGTTTTCCAGAATTTCTTTTGGATTATCCAAAAAGGAGCCTATTCTGTCCTGATTTACATTAATCCATTTACAATTAATTTCAATGGTAGTTGAATGTGTATATTTGAGGACAGAGTTGTGTACTAAATTCCAATCAGTTCCGCTTGTGGAAGGTCACTGAAGGCATGGCACTGTTTTGTGGAGTTTCCGAGCTATTACAGAAGGTCCGTTTTGGATGTTTCTCCTCCACAGTTCTGAGCTCTATACTCTCTATAGACTGGTCTAAAAGAGACAGTTGGCCTGAATTAGTGCTGTTAGGCTAGAAATTCCAAAGGGTTTCTAATGCATGCAATAATACAGTGTTACTATTCTCCATGCTAACATATTGTGCTTTGCTTTGATGTAGACCTTTTTCTCTTTATCAATATCCTTACTTTCACTGACATTTCTTTGTTTTTAACTATAATTGTCCTGATACTAGAACTGAGTTACTGTTTCAGCCTTTAAAATATGTTTCCAGCCTAACGCTACTGGAGAACAGAAAACAAAACCTACACAGAACAGTGTTCGAGCGCTGAGAGGCCTGGGTTTGTCTCCGGATCTGGTGAGTTCATAGGGCTATGATAAAATCTGTGTTTATCGGTCATCTAGATATATTGGTGTATGTAAATAATTCAAAGCATAAGACTCCAGTTCTTTCTACTCGGAAAGGGGATCTGTCTTAGGCCTGCTCTGTACTAGAAAATTAAGTTGGTTTAATTGTGTCACGCAGGGGTATGAAAAACCCACATCCCTGAGCGGTGTAGTTCGCTGACCTAACCCCTAGTATAGGCAGTGCTATGTCAATGGAAGAATTCTTCTGTTGACCTAGCTACCACCTATAGGGGAGGTGGATTAGCTATGCCAATGAGAGAATCCTTCCCATTGTCAGAGGTAGTGTCTAAATTGAAGTGCTATTGCAGCGCAGCTGCAGTCGTGCAGCTATGCCGCTGTAGTATTTCAAGTGTAGACAAGCCCTTATGAGGGAGGGGAAGAAAGCAACTTGGACCATACCAGTGTACTAAAAAACCAAAGAAATTAAACTACAAAAATGTACTGAATGTCAATACACTTTAATCCCTAAAATGTCCCTAGCTGTGCACTTCCCCTTAAAGAGTCTTATAGCCAAATCTCCATACGTGGCTTTAAAAATCTAGGGTTAAGGTTGGATCTATTCTGAGAGGAATTCTTGGGATGTGAGGCTGTATCATCAGTTTTACTAATGAATTCAGAAAAATAATCCATCGTTTGAAAATGTGTGTCCAATTAAAATGTTGATGTTCAGACCAACAATTTAATTATAAAATGTGTGAATGATGTGCAAAGGTGTCGCATTATTTCCTCAACCTGGCCTGTATCACGGGGGGGGGGGGGGGGGGGGGGGGGCAGAAAGCAGGCTCCAAAGAGCCACTGTGTCCTTCCTCATGCAGGAGAGGCCAGCACACTACCTAGCAAAGATATGCTTGTTCTCCGAATAAAATATGCTGGACTGTGTAGAAGCTTGTCATGGGGAACTTTGTCTTCGGAGCAGAGGGGAGACAGATTGCGATGATCTGAGCCAGAATCTGCTTCCTGGTCTGCTCTAGTAGCAGCCCTTTGCTTGGGGCTCTGGGCAAAACCATAATAAAGTTCTAAGGGCTCAGCTCTGCAAGGTGTTGGGCATTCCCTTAATGTCCTGAGCTCCCTCCTGCTCCCACTGACTCTGTTGGGAGTTGAAGCTGCTTAGCACTTCATAGGGGTGTGTAGTATCTTACAGTATCAAGCCCCTAGTGAGATACATAACTCTGCTGTTTGGTATAATTATGTTATTATACAATGACAACATACACAAGTAAAGATTGTGTTCTGCCTTTTTTTTGGTAAATTTTCTCTTTCCTGAACCTTTCCAAGAGAGAGAACTGTTTAGTTCATATGTTATTCTGGATAAATGCTACTGTTTCAGTTATAAAATACATCCTCGTGTTTGGAATACCAATTAAGTGTAATTTGGTAGAACAAAGTTATTGAATTTTGTTCCTTTCACAGGTAAATCAATAATCTCAGTAATGAACACTGCAAAATTAATCAATCTGCCAGCACTTTGAAAGCCTGGCCCTTCGTTCCTTTCCCAGACAGAACTCCCATGGAGCGTTTGGGCTATCTACATTGTACTTGTGGCAGACTTGTTAAACTTTGCCAATTTTCTTTTCTAAAATCCAATAAATAAAAATGGACTTTCCGATTACCTTAATTTCTACAAATTGGAAGCCTCCTATCCAGCAGAGATCATAAAATAAATGAATATCTTTTTTATAACTCATTAAACTAAATATGTTTTTGTGGTTCATTATAAAAATGTTAATATTTGTATGTGTGGGGGGAATGTTCCAGAATCAGTTGTCCATACTAACTATAACAAATTTTAAAATTATATCTCATAAATCACCTGAATGGTTTAAATGTGGTAAGACGGAATACTGTTTGTTAAAGAATATTCAAATCCTGTCCGTTTATTTTCTGATACAAAGGAAGAAATGTAAGATGCAAAAAAAACCCCAAACAAACAAGCAAATACAAACCAACCCCAAAGAAAACACACACTGGCAAATTCCAAAACTTAAAAGTAATCTTTAAAAACAACAGTTGAGACTGTTAAGTCACAGTGAATTCACCTCTATGTATAATAAACAAACACATTAGTGTTATCAAGAATAAAAGAACTATTTAATTATCACCCAACAACCCTAATGCTTACTCAAAATAAATACTATTCTGTCATTAGGAAACTCGAAAAATAAACAGTATGATGCAGTTATGAAAAGGAAACAATTCTATATGTACACTTCAATGATCCATATCAATAAGCCTGTAATGCAAGACTACCTACTTAATTTTATCATACATTAATAACATTACATAATTTTCCTATTAAACTACGTACATATTACTATCAAGGAAAAAACAATTATAGGCACTGTACCAGTTTTTTTTTACTGTTAATGGATAAATATATTAACCAATATTTCCCATTTAAAAATATCTATTTAAAGAAAATATTTAGCTACTGAAATCAAGCTAATAAAAAATACGTAAAGTCAAACAATCCATAGATTGGCATTAAGGTTGTTTCATTGTGATGCATTTTCTGTCATCTGATAATGATAATGTCTACAGTTATATGTAGGTTAGGTAAGATTTATTATCTTAGCTTCTCATTTCTTTGTTTTATTTCAGTTTTCACTGTTTAAAAAAACAGTGCCTATATTTTCATTCTAGGCTGTCTTAACATCCATTAGAATACAGTTATCAAAATCCCTTAATCGTAACTGCAACGTCATCAGTTTGGTAAAGGACATGATAGGTAACCACACTGTTGTGACTTAAAAAGAAAAGGAGGACTCGTGGCACCTTAGAGACTAACAAATTTAGTCTCTGAGGTGCCACAAGTCCTCCTTTTCTTTTTGCGGATACAGACTAACACGGCTGCTACTCTGAAACCTGTTGTGACTTAGTAACTTTAACTGTTTTTTGATGCAAAGTTTTCACTCATACCCAGTATTTCAGGATTTAGGGCCTAAATTTCAAACTCTGTTGTATGCAATTAACTTCCGACACAAAATGGGCACCTGATTTCTGGAGATAGTTAAAGTAATTGCCTGTGCCTTATTGTGAAAATTAGACTTCTAAAAACTGTTAATTTTTGAGTGTGGAATGAAAGGAGAACAGATTAATGTAGTCACTTTCCCATATCCTGAATTCAGGCATAAGAACAATAATGTTCCTACTATCTGTAGCTGTTGACCACTAAAACAGAGTGGAGTAGTCTTCTTCTAAGCTAAAGAGCTTTGAAAATAGAGCACAATCTCTATACATCCAAGGGACTCTCTCATGACATCTTGAAAAATTATATCTTGTCTGGTTGCCAATGCTGCCTCCTTGAATTATATAATTCCTACTGTGAACCTGTATTTTATTGCTTTGGGAAATATAAACCAGCAGTTTTTTATTTCCTGCTATTGCTGATGCATTTAATTTTATGACTCCATTAGCAATAATTTTACCGCATCATGCAGACAACTCTTACCTCCTGGTGTCACCCTCTTGGAAGCTGTGTGTTAAGAATTGTAGACTTCTCTGTAATATCTTGAACACACATTGTCATGGCTGATAAAGCCTTTCTCCAAGACAGAAGTCAATTTTTAAGTGTAACTGAATATTCATCCACATTTAGGTAAAGGGAATTTAAAAATTACTTACATAATTCTTCTTTAACGATTAGAACTTGCACTAGTTCTTTCTTTATGCTTTGCATTACATTTTTCCATACTGGAGTACCTGTTTTAAGGGTAGGCAAAATAAAATTCAGTTAGCATGTATTTTACTTAGCAAAGTGATCAAGGAGTAAGAGCAAGTTTACTGAACAAAAAGGCTTTTTAAAAATATAATCAGCACTTGCACACAAACAAATCATAAATAGGGGGGAAAGGCATTCTGTGTTTGTACAGTGCCTGACATCATGGGGACTAAGGCTCCTACATGCTATGGTAACATAAATAATAATTGAGAAATTAATCACTTAACATCTGTCCTGGGAAAAAAATTCCTTGTTGGTAAAAATTGCAAATATTTCCACAAATTCCCAAATGTCCTGCTTTCAGCACAAAGGATTCACAGATATAAATACATCAGAAAAAGGGAATTGGAAAGTTAGAAAAGAAAAGAAACTCCTCTCTTTGGTCTATCGATCTTCTCTTTCAGGGACACAGAGCAGCTCCCAGGTCCACTGGGCAGCAGTCAGGTGAATTACAAACAAACCAAAATGTACTGTTAAGGTACTGGAAGGATAAAGAAAGTCATGTAAATAAACAAAGGATAACTGACAAAAACACAACAAACTTGGTGATAATGTATCACACTTTTGACTCTCCTTATTCTTTGCTATTTTGTATGTTACTCAAATGATACCTGAAGAGTAAACTAGTAATCACGAAAGAAGAAAGAGTAGGGTCAGGAAGAAGGGGGGAATTGAGGAGGATGATAGAGAGGTAGCGTTGCAAGCAGAGGAAGCAATGGAAATATAAAAAGTAGAAAACAGGAAAGTAGGTGAATAAAGGTATGGATATGTTGGTGGAGATCTGATGTAGCTATCTCTTGTTAAATGGTATTTATGTGTGTTATGATATATTGTAGAACTAACAGAAAAAAATTATTTGTCCAGGCTGTTGTTTCTTGAGAAGTCAATCTTTTCCATATTTAATGATGAGGAGCTTCCATTTACTTAGAGTCTTTTCCTATCTTATTTTTCCACGCCTCTTATTTATGATGTATTTTGACAGATAGTCTGCAGAAGTACAAAGCCTATAGAAATGGCTGTGAAGGAAAAGATTTCCATGTTTTGCCATGTGGAACCTGAACAGGTTTGTACTTTCAGACTTCATTGGCCATCATCTTTCTTTTTCTCAAACTATACAATTATGATTTTTCTAGTTTTATACACCTTAAATATCTGAATATATTTCTGTTTTTAATCTCCAGGAAATACTTGTTTCAATAATCCACTGATTTTTAAATTGCAAGCAATTATATGATGAAATATAAAATAATCAATATATAAAATATAAACTACTCAAAAGTATTGGTTATTGTTTACATGTTAATTTTGGTGTGTCAAATAGCCTTTAATAATTTTGTCATGCTTACTACAAAGGATCCAATTACAGATTGTTTATAAAGGGTTAAGAATTAGAGTTTGAATACATGTTTAATCAGTTGTTATAAATTGTTAGAACAATACTTCAGAAGGTTGCTTGAAACCATGGTTTATAATAACCTATAACAGCTTTTACTGATGCATCTATAACCATGTATAGCATCCTATTTATGTCTTTAATGTGCATATAACATTTACATCAGTTATTAATCCTCTGTAAACTTTTTATAACATCACCATTAGCAGTGACTAAATTGTCAATGGCTCTTCAGTACCCCAAAATAAACATGCAAATACTATCCAATATTTCTGGAGTATTAAAGCTTTTACATGTTAACAAGCATAATAGATTCATACGTGGCTCGTGTAGACACTACAGTTCTTCTCTGAGTGTGTCAGTGTGGCTCCCATTGTAGGTGCCCATGCACTTGATGCATATGAGACTGGAGTTTGTTTGAATAGCAGTGTTGGTCGGAGCCATGCATGCACCCAGTGCTGCCTCATGCTCCTGAATGAGAGCATAAGGGCCAGAATGGCCACAACCCTCCCTCAGTTCCTTCTTACCACCCATGGCCCAGACTTCTTCTCTAGAGGGGTGGGGGTCAGCCAAGGCTCATTACTAGACACCTTGATTCTTCAATGGCCTTGAGGACCTCTATATGCCTTTCTGCCGATTCTTCTGATTCCCAGGGGAATATCCACGATTAGATGTGACAAGGCTGCGATCATCCCGATAGCCTCTTACTGGATGAGACAGTTCTGGTGTCAGATCTATTGTAGATGTCCGAGGTGGCCTCTTAGCCAGCTCCTAACCTGCCCACACATATCTTAGAGCAAAGGTCAGATACTGCACCCAGACTCACAAGTCATAGCACCTGATAGCTTGGTGGTCGGCTGATTGAGCACTACTTGCAGAGACTGCTCCCTACAGATTCAAGAAATTCTCAGACAGAGCTAGAAACTTTCCACCAGGAAGACCTGTGTCCCGAAATGGAAAAGATTTTCTGTGTGGGAAGCCCAAAACAATAGGGACCCATTAGAGGACCTGGCACTGAAGATCCTCAACTACATGTTGCTCCTGAAGCATGCAGGACAAGCATTTTACATTCTCAGGATTTACCTTGCAGCAATATTGGTCTGCCATAATCTAGTACAGTCATACTCTAACTTCTTTCATCTGACGGTATTGAAATTCCTCCAGGGCCTCCTTTATACTTAAACTCTGGTTAGACACCGACGACTATGTGGGACCTCAGCATTATTCGCCTAAAAACTCATGGAGCCTCCTTTTAAACTACTGTGGGATTGCTCATTATACCACCCACCGTCAAGATGATGTCTCTGGTGGCCATCCCTCAGCACAGAGGATCAGTGAGTTCTAAGCCGTCATAGCTGGGCTGCCTTTCACATCCTTCCATAGCGATAAAGTGGTGTTGAAATCACACCCCAGGTTCATCCCTAAAGGAGTCTTAGAATTTCACCTGAACCAGTCAATCACCCTACCAGTCTTCTTCTCAAAGCTGCATTTGACTCTGGGATAAAAGAAGCTGTATACTAGGATGTATCCAGAGCTTTGCTCAGTGATCTTAACAGGACCAAGCCTTTCAGGCTGAATCCAAACTTCTTTGTGGATATTTCTGGTCCATCAAAAGGCCAAACCATCTTGTCACAGAGACTGTAAGTGGATCACAAAGTGCATTTTCCGCCTGCTATCAGATGGCTGATGAGTCTCTCCCTCCAAACTTCAAGACACACTTCACTGGGGCAAAGGCAGCAAGTGTCCAGTGCCTGTTTCAGGAATGTTTCAGTCTTTGAGATCTTGCAGCCTGCAGCAACCCACTGACTTTTGTTTAAATATTATATCCTTGACATGGCAGCCAGATCCCAACTTTTGGAAAGGAGTGCTTCAATTGCTGTTTGACTGATGCAGCTGGAACTTCTCACTCCTATCATCCAGAGAGGTTACCGCTTGCCAGTCACCTACAGCAGGATCCACGCTGACACATAGTCACAGGAGAAAGAATGGTTATTTACCTTACAGTAACAAGAACAGGAGTACTGTGGCACCTTAGAGACTAACAAATTTATTAGAGCATAAGCTTTCGTGAGCTACAGCTCACTTCATCGGATGCATAGAATGGAACATATAGTAAGATATGTGTATGTATAGATATGTGTATGTGTATATATATATACATATACAGATAAGTTGGAAGTTACCGTACAAACTGTGAGAGGCTAATTAGTTAAGATGAGCTATTATCAGCAGGAGAAAAAAAACTTTTGTAGTGATTATCACAAAAGTTTTTTTTCTCCTGCTGATAATAGCTCATCTTAACTAATTTGCCTCTCACAGTTTGTATGGTAACTTCTAACTTATCTGCATGTATTTGTGTGTGTGTATGTGTATATATCTATATCTATCTATATCTTACTATATGTTCCATTCTATGCGTCCGATGAAGTGAGCTGTAGCTCACGAAAGCTTATGCTCAAATAAATTTGTTAGTCTCTAAGGTGCCACAAGTACTCCTGTTCTTTTTGTGAATACAAACTAACACGGCTGATACTCTGAAACCTTACAGTAACAGTAGTTCTTTGAGATGTCATCAATGTGGATGCCACGACCTGCCCTCCATCCCTTCTTTTTGGAGTCCCTGGCTAACACGAGCTTTGAATTGTGAGGGAACTGAGGGAGGGTTGCAGTTACCCCAACCTTTGGGTCCTTGAATGGGTGCACTAGAGAGAACAGAGTGCAGGCGCAGCCCTAATAACACAGTTAGTCAAAAAACTCCGCTATTCCATGCATGAGACACATGCCCACCTACAGTGGGATCTACACTGACTACAACATCTTGAAGAACTGCAGTTACTGTGGGGGTAACTAGCCATTCCTTATCAAGCAGATCTCCATACATGACATCAAGAGAGGGCATATAGATTCATACTCAGGACTTTAGATTCCACAATTTCCTGCAGGCTAAATATAGTGAGCTTAATTATTGACAATTTGGTCACACTTTATATTGAGGGTACATTTATAAATATATTTTTGAATTGGAACGTCTACCATTTGACTGCATAATATAGTGTGGTTAAGAAAACCCTCCATTATTGAAAACACCATTAACTCTTTAAGCCCCAGTAGAGAGCTTTTCTTTGCAAATAGGAAGCAGGCTCCATTCATGTTCTTTCTTCAGGCAATAAATATACTGCGATGTATGTTTGTTTGTTTGTTTGTTTATTTGTTAAAAAGGAAAACCAACTTGATCTCTGTGACTTTTTGTGGGGCCTCACATATAAACAGATCTTAGTATTAATATTTTAAAACACACTAGATATGTTTACATCTGGAACACACACTATGCATCCAGATTCTGCAAACACACGTGGGTAGCAACATTGACCTCAATGACGTTACTTGCATGTATGTTGATAGGACTGAGGCCTTTGTCACAGTGAAGCATTTTCTTCAGCGCCTAGCACAGTCCTGGTCCATGACTAGGTCTCCTAGGTGTTATGGTAATACAAATAATAATAATAATAATACATAGCTTGTCCACTACTCTGGTGGGGTAAAGAAGGGAAACGTTGAGGGAATCCTCATCTTTATACTTTAAATAGCTTTTCTTTACAGATAAGTGATTGAGAGGGACATTAAACATTGATTATGTTGCTTTATCTAATTTTAGTATATGGGCAAAGTATATGTATTGAATTACATTTGTTCTGTAGGTATGAATCTCCTTAGCTTTTCTGTTTCGTATGCAAGTATTTAGAAGACCAATTTTTGTTTATAATCGCAATTTATTTACTAGGTGATATTTATCCATGATGTTTCTTCCACTTACCGAGTGCCAATCCTGTTGGAAGAACAAGGCATTATTAAATATTTTAAACAGAGATTAAACCTACCTATTGATGACCAACCAAGTGATCTTCTTTTCAAATGGAAGAAAATGGCAGGCAGGTATTGTAACTCTTATTACGTTTTCTCAAAGTTTTTAAATCATTATGAATATAAGACGCTGGGTCAGGTCCTGAATTGGCATAAAGTGATATAGTTCCACTGTAGTCAGTGTAGCAATGCTGACTTATGCCTGCTGAGGCTATGGCCTTCTATGTTTAAAAATTTTTATGTTTTTTTAAAATGGGGTATTTTATGATCTTATTTTTAGAAAAGAAACATTTGTTAGAATTAGGGCTGTCAAACAATTAAAAAATTAATCATGATTAATTGCATGATTCAAAAAATTAATTGTGATTAATCGCACTGTTAAACAATAATAGAATACCATTTATTTAAATATTTTGGATGCTTTCTACATTTTCAAATATATTGATTTCAATTATAACACAGAATACAAAATATACAGTGCTCACTTTATATTTATTTTTGATTACAAGTATTTGCACTGTAAAACAACAAAAGAAATAGTATTTTTCGATTCACCTAATACAAGTACTATAGAGCAATCTCTTTATCATGAAAGTTGAACTTACAAATGTAGAATCATGTAAAAAAACCCTGCATTAAAAAATAAAACAATGTTAAACTTTGCATGTCCTGCAAGTCCACTCAGTCCTAGTTCTTGTTCAGCCAATCGCTCAGACAAACAAGTTTGTTTAAATTTGCAGGAGATAATGCTACCTGCTTCTTGTTTACAATGTCACCTGAAAGTGAGAAAAGGCGTTCTCATGGTATTGTTGTAGCCGGCGTTGCAAGATATTTATACGCCAGATGCGCTAAAGATTCATATGTCCCTTCATGCTTCAACCACCATTCCAGGGGACATGCATCCATGCTGATGATGGGTTCTGTTCAATAATGATCCAAAGCAGTGCGGACCAACGCATGTTCATTTTCATTATCTGAGTCAGATGCCACCAGCAGAAGGTTGATTTTCTTTTTTGGTGGTTCAGGTTCTGTAGTTTCTGCATTGGAGTGTTGCTCTTTGAAGGCTTCTGACAGCATGCTCCACACCCCATCCCTCTCAAATTTTGGAAGGCACTTCAGATTCTTAAACCTTCGGTTGAGTGCTGTAGCTATCTTTAGAAATCTCACATTGGTGCCTTCTTTGTGTTTTGTCTAATCTGCAGTGAAAGTGTTCTTAAACTGAACAACATTTGCTGGGTCATCATCTGAGACTGCTGTAACATGAAATACATGGCAGAATGCGGATAAAACACAAGCCAGAGACATACAATTCTCCCCCAAGGAGTTTAGCCACAAATATAATTAACACCTTATTTTTTTAATGAGCGTCTTCAGCATGGAAGCATGTCTTCTGGAATGGTGGCTGAAGCATGAAGAGGCATACGAATGTTTAGCATATTTGGCACGTAAGTACCTTGCAATGCTGGCTACAAAAGTGCCTTGCAAATGCTTGTTCTCACTTTCTGGTCACATTGTAAATAAGAATAGGGCAGCATTATCTCCCATAAATGTAAACAAACTTGCTTGTCTTAGCGGTTGGCTGAACAGGAAGTAGGACTGAGTGGACTTGTAGGTTTTAAAATTTTATATTGTTTTGTTTTTGAGTGTTTTTGTTTTTATGTAACAAAAAAAAATCTACATTTTTAAGTTTCACTTTCCTGACAAAGAGATTGCACTACTTTGAGGTGAATTGAAAAATACTATTTCTTTTATCATTTTTACAGTGCAATATTTGTAATAAAAAATAATATATGCTTTGATTTCAATTACAACATAGAATACAATATATATTACTCCTGAGGGCATTCTGCATCAAAAAAAGTTAAAATTCTGCGCACAATATTTTAAAATTCTGCAAATTTTATTTGTTAAATAAATGTGGAGGCTCCAGCATGGCATTGGGGAGCACAGGCCACTGGCTGCACAGAGGTGGGAGATCACTGTGCAGCTCCCCCCTCCCGGAAAATGAACTCAGTGGTGAGGCTGCACCCAACCTTGACACAGTGCAAGGATCGGGCCTGCCCCAGAGACACCCCAGAGCCCTGCCCCTCTGTGCCAGGTGCACCAGGTGTGGGCAGGCAGGCTCAGCAAGGCAGATCCAAGTGTGGAGGAGCTTAGTGTGGGGAGAATCCAGGTGTGGGTTGACAAATTCTATGTGGGGCAATCTGGGTGCAGGTGGCTCAGTGGGGGATTGGGGTGCGGGGGGATCTGGATGCACAGGGGCTTGTTGGGGGGTTCTGGGTTCAATGGTACTGGGACTCTGCAGGGGGGTCCTGGTGAAGGTGGTTGGGGCTCAGCATGGGGGGTTTGAGTGTGGGTGGGGATAGAGCTCAGTAGGGGGGTCTGGGTGTGGGGGGCTCAGTGGGGTTGGGATCCAGGTGCAGCTGGTTGGGGCTTGGTAGATGGGGATCTGGGTGTGGGTTGCTCATTGTGGTGGGCCAGGTGCAGGGGGAGTGGGGCTTGTCAGGAGGGTTCTGGGTGCAGAGGGGGTGAGGCTCAGCAGGAGCGTCTGGGTATGGGGATGTCTGGATGCATGGGGGTTGTATGGATTGGGGAGAAGCTCCCTGTACAATGATCCCTTCCCCTGCAGCTGAGGACTGATAGGTGCAGGAAGTGCGGGTGTGTGTGTGGGGGCGAGTTTGCAGAGCTTCCTATAGCCGAGGGAGAAATCTGGGAGTGGGTCTGACCCAGCCCCGAATGCCATGCAGGGAAAGAGGAAGTCCCGTCCTCCCCAGCCCAGCCAGGACTAGTAGCTGAGCCCGGCGCAAGGTAGGAGCCACCAGCCACATCTTCCCCAGTCCCGCCCCCACCCCATAGTGATTTACCTCTCTGCCAGCTGCTTTGGTCACTCAAAACATACTGCTGGGAAGGGTCGCATGACGGCTTTTGTGGTTTCCCTTTGCTTCCCCATCAGAAAGTCATTTTTCTGCAGGGAAACAAAGAAATCTGCTGGGGACATAAATTCTGCGCAAGTGCAGTGGTGCATAATTCCCCCAGGAGTAAGATATGAAAATGTAGAAAAACATTCAAAATATATAATAAATTTCAATTGTTATTGTATTGTTTCACAGTGTGATAAAAACTGCAATTAACCACGACAATTAATTTTTTTGAGTTAATCACATGAGTTAACTGCGATTAATCAACAGCCTTAGTTAGAATGCATAATATGAGCATAATAATTAGAAACCTTGCTTTTGTCAGATATGAAAGGTTGCTGAAGATATGCTCCATAGCTCTGGTTGGCAAGTATACGAAACTAAGTGACTGCTACGCATCTGTTTTCAAGGCCTTGGAACATTCAGCTTTGGCAATTAATCACAAACTGAATTTAATGGTGAGGATCAATCTCTTTCAGTTTCAGGAATACTTTAACATGTAATGGATAGCTTCCATCACTTAGGCAAATGTAATATTAAAGTGTATCTTAATTAGGACTTACATATACAGGTGTACACAAAATGACTGGGTATGGTTTTTTAAGAAGTATGAGAGATTTTGTTTTTATTTTATTTTACACTAAATGTATCTGAAAGGGGCACTGCAATAATGGCCCCTACTTGGATTTGCTTTACAAACAAAGGACATTAATCTGCAACTGCTTTCTACCAAAGGAAGTACTTGTTGATTTTAATAAGACTACATGCAGCATCAAGCATTACCCTTTGCAGTAAGCATTTGCAGAACGGAGCTCAAAAGTGGAAAAACATTATACTCTTTGAAAAAAAATAAAAATGACCTTGGCAAATTGGAGAATTAGCCTGAAACCAGCAAAATGAAATTCAATAAAGACAAATGCAAAGTACTACATTTTAGAAAGGAAAAATCAAATGCACAAATAAAAAATGGGGATAACTACTGCTGAAAAGGATCTGGGGCTTATAGTGGATCACAAATTGAACATGAGCCAACAATGTTATGTAACTGCAAAAAAGGCTAATACTGACAGGAATTTCATATATAAGGCACGGATGGTAATTGTCCTGCTCTACTGGTGAGGCCTCAGCTGGAGTAGTACATCCATTTCTGGGCATCACACTTTAAGAAGGATGTAGACATATTGGAAAGAGTCCAGAGGAGATCAACAAAAATGATTAAAGGTTTTAGAAAACCTGACCTATGAGGAAAGGTTAAAAAACTCCGCACATGTAGTCTTGAGAAAAGAAGACTGATGTGGGACCTTATAACAGGCTTCAAATATGTTAAGAGTTGTTTTAAAGAGGGAGAGGATTGGTTGTTCTTTGAGTGTTTGCTCATGTCCATTCCATGTTAGGTGTGTGTGCCCCATGTGCACTGTTGCTGGAGATATTTCCCTCAGTGGCTGGCTCTAGCACCCCCTGGAACCGTGCACTTAATGTGCTCGTATAAGGAGTGCCCCACACCCTCTCGGTTCCTTCTTACCACCTGTGATGGTTGCTGGAACAACTCCTCTTGCTTCGGAAAGATGGTCTTCTCCGTGGTTCTTACTCTGTTTTATAGTTCGTTAGTCTTAAGTATAGTTATAGTGCATATATTGTAAATAGTGTTAGGTAGATAGAACCCCCTCTCCTTATTGTCGAGGGGCTCTCTTCACCCACGGGGCTGGGTGCGCCATGGTCTCCGGGCTTCAAACCTTGTGCCTCCTGTGGCAATCCTGTGCCCATGAGTGACCCGCACTTCAGTTGTCTGAAGTGTTTGGGAGAATCTCACGTGAGAGACCAGTGTCAAATTTGTCAGGACTTTAAATCCCAGTGTGGGTGGCTGGACTAGATGACCTTTGAGGTCCCTCCCAGCCCTACATTTCTATAATTCTATGATAAATAGAACTTGAATTTCTGTTTAACATTTAGGGCAAGATTCTGATACCCTTACTCACAATGAGTAACACCTTACTCCATGAGTAACTCCATTTATATCAGTAGGATTAGACATGGAGCAAGGTGCTACTCGGTGTGAGTTTATCAGAATTTGGCCCTTTTATTTTATTTTTTTACATACTTCAAAGGCAGTGGTCAATTTAAGGAACATTTCAGAAACTAACTTGTTCTTACTTAAACTGGAAAGTTGCGGTAATCTTAAAAGTGTGATATCAACTATTTTTATAGTGAAACTTTCTGCTTCTGTTGCCAGGTTTCACCTCAGGAGATCCCAAGCCAAAAGTTGCTAAAGTGGTGTGGAGGAATATGTTAATATTAATTTATGAATACAGATGAAATTTTAACAGCCTGTGATTTAGCAAAACACTAAGAATCTGAATTTGCAGAGAAAAATACAGTATCGGAAATGACACGCTGCTGTAGTACATGGTCTCTAAGTGACTTCAGATAAATTGATCATAACAAGCAATCCTGGGCTAGATTGCACCTGATTCTTGTGTGGCTGGAAGGGTGCAAAGAGCATTTCTCTCCCTCTTGAACCACAGTCCCTGTTCTCTATCTAGTGCTGTCAGGAGCGTAAGCTCTTCCAGAGGAGGTGGAGAGAGGATGAGGTATAGGCATGTCTCCATCACTCCTCACTGGTCCCTGGAGCAGGCCAAATATTCTTCTTAAAGTTAAGCACGTGCATAAGTACTGTCCCGAATAGAGCCATAGTCTAGCCTCAGATGTATAATGGTGAAAGCAAGAGTTTTGAGTTTACTCATCAACTACCATATATTAACTGCTCCACATTGAAATTATAACACTGAAATAATGTTTTAACTTAAATGTATTGAATACTTACTCATTTATTAATGACCATCTTTTATAGCTTGGTAAATAGAAAGTGTAAAATCAGAGGCCTTTTACACACTCCTGAGCGACAGAAGTTATACTGCAGTAAGTGCTAGTGTAGACATAGTCTTAGTCTGTATATAACAAAAGATACTTTTATTTAAAGGGAAAGGGAACCAACCATTAGTTTGGGAAAACTTCACAACCACATTCAAAAGCATGTGACCATAATGGACCCTGACCCCACAGTACATTCTGCTTCAGTTTCCCACCTTGTAGTGGGAAAGTCTGACAAATGAATGTCCCTTTAACACATCACTCCCCTCTTCCTCCGCTGCACCCCACTCACAGTTGGCTGTCCTTGGTCAGCGAAGACCCAGAGTTCAGAGGGGTTCACCTCCCACTCCAGAAAGGGGGTGGACCGTCAAGCAATATCTATGTGGTCGCTGTGCACCTCTGCAACTGGCTCTTTGCCGCTGCCTCTGCTGCTTTTCTCTTGCTGCCATTGGTCACATGCTGCCACTATTGGACACTCACTCCTACTTCTGCCATCCCATGTGATGAGGTTCCACCTCTTAACCCAGCTCTTCAGCCTTTGCACTGTCCCTATACCAGGTCTAAGGCCTAGCCCCTAGACCTGCTTAACAGTGAGTAATGACTCTCAATTGAATCTAATTAGTTCTGTCCTTAAGCACTGGAGGAGGGAAGATCAAATGGTTTCCAGAACTCTTTAAGCAGAGTCCAAATCCTTTCTCTCCTTCACTGGGATTTGGCACCCCTATATCCTGCTTAGTGAGTGAGGTTCAGTTTAGGGTGAGCCCTCAATCAGGGCAGGCTAAGCACAGTTCTGCTGCCCTTTACTCGTACAATAAGGACAGCAACATTTCATTATCCCTGCACTCAATACTAACGTGATTTGTAACCCAACACCAGCCAAAAGTGATTGTTTTGGCAAAGCAGTCCCATCATGTGGCACACCAAGGCGGAGTAGGTGTAGCTATAAAAACATGGTCTATTTCTGCAGTCTTTCCCCCCAGCTCATCACTAGATGCCAGGGGAGAGCTCATTCAGACCCTGCTTACATTTTTATTTGTATTTATTGTGTCTGAGAGAGATGCTCATCTACTACATTTATGGGGCAAATAGAAATACATAGCTGGATAGCTAGAACTTGCCTATATTGTTATTGTCCCTAGACAATTTGTTTTTAGAATTTAATATCTATATATTAACTCCTGCAGATGTATAATCCTTTTTTTTTCAACACAGGTGAATTTTTTCTTCAACAAACCAAATTTTGGGGAAAAAACGGCTTGTGCGTCTGCAGTACCCAATTTACAGATATTAAATTCACCCCTCTAATTAAAAAAGAAAGCATATTTATAGGGACCTAATCTTTGTTATGACCACATGCCAATGCTCATTTGAGAACACAGCTGTTTTTGAGCTGCAGAATTACGAAACAGCATCCCAAACAGGTAAACATTTTTTGCACTCCCCATTTAAATGACACAAGTTGATTTTCTTGGAAGTTTGCAGTTTGTTGGAAGCCTGATAAGTGACATGTCTGTCAGGAGCAAATTGAAGAGCAGAGCTAAACATTTGGGGTAAAGCAGGATGATAACAGTGATGCTAGATCTTATCTAATCTCATCTATCTGTTTTCTGATGTGATATCATCACCATGATATTAGAGCATCTTTCCAATAGTAAATAACAATAGTAGATGTCACGATATAACAACCTCCACCTCTTAAAGTAAGTCTGCATTCCGCATCCCGTTTCCCATTTCAGGTAGATCCCTCCACTGTTTTCAGGAAGAATTCCCCTCTCACCAAGTTCCATAGATTCTAAGCCCAGAAGGGGCCACTGTGGTCATCTAGTTTGTCCTCCCCTATAAAACAGGCCCTAGGACTTCCCTGAATTAGTTCCTGTTTAAATGAGAGCATCTCTTAGAAAAACATCCAATCTTGATTTAAAAATTGCCTGTGATGGAGAATACATCACAACCCTTGGCAAATTATTTCAATGGTTAATTACCCTCCTATTAAAAATTTGCACCTTATTTCCTGTCTGAATTTGTCTAGCTTCAGATTCCAGTCATTGGATTTTATTATAATCTTGTCCATGGTATGCCCACAACTTGAATACTGCGTGCAGATGTGGTCATTCCATCTTGAAAGAGATATATTGGAATTGGAAAACGTACAGAAAAGGGCAACAAAAATGGTTAGGGGTATGGAACAGCTTCTATATGAGGAGAGACTGGGATTTTTCAGCTTGGAAAAGAGGCAGCTCCGGGGTATGACAGAGGTCTATAAAATCATGATTGGTGCGGAGAAAGTAAATAAGGAAGTGTTATTTACTCCTTCTCATAACACAAGAACTAGGGGTCACCAAAAGAAATTAATCGGCAGCAGGTTTAAACAAACAAAAGGAAGTATTTCTTCACACAGCACACAGTCAACCTGTGGAACTCTTTGTCAGAGGATGTTGTGAAGGCTAAAAGTATAACATGGTTCAAAAAAGAACTGAATAAATTCATGGAGGAATGGTCCATCATAGGCTATTATTCAGGATGGGCAGGGATGGTGTCCCTAGCCTCTGTTTGCCAGAAACTGGGAATGGGCGACAGGGGATGGATCACTTGATAATTATCTGGTTCATTCCCTCTGGGGCACCTGGCATTGGCCATTGTCAGAAGACAGGTTATTGGGCTAGGTGGACCTTTGGTCTGACCCAGTATGGCTGTTCTTATGTTCTTAATCTTCTCCTTGTTAAGGTAAATAAATTGAGCTCCTTAAGTCTATTACTATAAGGCACATCTCCTCCTTCCCAGAACATCGTTCGCCTTTCTCCTCACAACAGGCAGGACACCACTCTTAAATACTGATAATAATAATGCCCAGTTCTTTTCATCAGTAGATCTCAAAGTGCTTGACAAAGAATGTGAGTATCATCATCCCCATTTTACAGACAGGGAAACTGAGGCACAGAGAGGTGAAATCACCCTAGGTCACCCAGCAGACTAATAGTAGACTCAGGAATGGAACCTGTGTCTTCTGAGCTCTAGTCCAGTGCTCTGTCCACTAGGCTATGCTGATGAATTCAACTTCCTGGCACCTATTTGAGTACAATAAAAGTAGGGATTATGATGTAGTCTCTTCAAAGAGAAGGTGATCAGCAGATCTGTCAGAAATAAGAAAACTTTTTTTTTTTAAATTATGCCCAGCCAGGCAAAGTACAGGCCATATACCACCTGTTAGAACCAGGAACAGAACCGTGAACTCCTGACTTTAACTGCTCTAGCTCCCACACAGTGTTTTTGTAGGATACCAGGCATAATCAAACCAGCTCTTTTAGTACAAGAAGTCAGTAACTACTCTTGGTCAAAATTATAAGTGGGGCACTGTAATTTGCCTTAGATCTACATCTGTTTGTTATTTGCCCATCAGTGCTGTTCCTTGGCTGCCAGTCTAAGTCTTGCTGTGGTTTTGGAACCCCTGCTTGAAATACGAATATGTTAATTATACAGTCGGGGGCATCAGAGCAATTGCACCATATAGACCCTTCATCTGGGAAGAGATGTAAATTGACAAGGAATGCTATATGGCATTAGGATTGAGGTACATTCATTGATATGCTCTGCCTTTATTTTCTCATTTTATTGAGTGGAGCACTACCACCCCAATAGTGGAGGCTCCCATGGCTTGGTCTTATCGGACAGCAGTTGCCTTAAGACACCTCCCCGCTATCCCGCTCTTCAAATTAGTTTGGGAGAGGCTGAGCAAGCAGCCTTAGTGAGAGAGAACATTCTGATAGACACCATAGAGATAAGAAATTCCAGACTGCACAGCTTGCTCTACACTTTGGTTCCAAAGTTTTGCTGGAACAATGCAAGATTCATTTATCATTATTTAAGTGTTGTCATCATCATGCCAGATACAGCTTTGCTGCCCAAGTTGTTTTTCTTCCTGGAAAGTTCTTCAGACTCTTTGTGTGCATTTGCTGTTCGGTTGCTGTGGACACTGTCCCTTCTGCCAAAAGACCCTGAAAATGGTGGGGCAAATAATGTTAGAGCCCATTACGAACTGTGAAAGCACTGTCTTCTCAATGATAGGTAAAAGCTGAGACTCGAGTGAGTCTGTATAAATAAATTCTCTCCCAGTTGAGACACTGAGATTTGAATCCTATTTCATTTGCATTGAGAGAAATTCCTCCCCCCCCATGTAAAGAGCCAGTGCAAGGCCTACACACCATTTAAGTCCCACTTAATTCCTATTTTGATGGTTTAATTGGTGCTCTAAGTCTTGTACTGGCTTCCTGAATAGGGGTGAATGGTATTATCTATTATTTAAACAAGCCCTGTTCACCTTGAACAAAGATGACTAAGACCCCAATCCTTCCAAACATGTTTAACTTTACATGCACAAGGAGGCTTACAGGGATTCAGTGGTGCTACTTGCATGTATAAAGTTAAGCATGCACGTAGGTAGGCCAAAGCATGCACTTAGGTTGCACGAGGTAGGCCAAAATCAGTGACAAAGCTTCCCCAGAGCCAGTTCCACTTTCAGAGCTATTGCGAAACACCTGAGTTCCAGCCTTTTTGCCAGCAGCTCCTCTGTCTAATCCTGTGTTCTGAAGCAGTTCTTTAATGTAACATAGTGATACCGAATTCATAACACATTATTTGCATATTTGAGTGATGAAACCTGTAATGTTTAAATAGTTATAAATGTGCTGACTAGGTGTGTTTGACAGTGAAAGCAGAACTAATTTTAAATGTACCATTAGCTAGCTTCTCTTTTCAATCATGTAAAACAATAAAGCATGCTATTTGTACATAATAAAAATATGCAGTTATATTCGCTATTGTATCTTTTGGGAAAGAAGAAAATGTTGGATAGAAGGTAATTCTCACACCTTAAAGCTACCAATCAAACAAACCTCAAACAATCTTGTCATTCACCAGTGGTATGTTTTTCATAGATAAAGGGAAAACGCGTAAAAAGAGTGGATGATTTTTATTTTAGATTAAAGAAAATGCCAAAGAACAAACAAACAGTATGGACCAGATCGTCAGATGGTGTAAATTGGTGTATTATTTATTATTATTTGTATAAATAATTGAAATTGGGACCCCATGGTGCTAGGCACTATATATACATACAGAATGTACAATCTTTGCCCTGAAGAATTTAAAATAGAATTTTTTATAGAGCGGGAATTGAGACCCAGTTTAGGTGACTTGCCCAAGGTCACAGAAGAAGTCTGTGGCAGAGCCAGGAACTGAACCAAGATCTTTTGAGTCCCAGTCCAATGCCATGACTGCCCCGCTATCCTTCTTTTCTCTTTCGACTTCGGTGGAGCCACACTCATTTACATCAGCTGAGGATCTGATCCAGAATCTCTGAGAGAGAACACTGTGTGACTCAATCCGGAATAGTTGCCATCTTGAACTAATTCAGAGGGAGGAAAGTATATAGAAGAAAGACTTACAGTTAGAAAACTACACACACCATAACAATAGACGCAACCCTACAAAGAATTCCTTATGGGCTGACCTCTGCACCTAAACAGAGGTCCAGGGGTTCTGGAACAATTTTTATAGAGGGGGTGCTGATGATGGAAACCATGTACTTGGTGTTTGTTGTTACTAATTCAAGCCAGGGGGGTTGGCAGCACCTCTAGTTCCACCACCACTGCAGAGGTCCTTGCAGGATTGGATCTTTAGCTAGTATTTTTTATGTGCAGATTTATTGTGGGAATCATTGAAAAGTCCTGTAGGCTTTTTTTATGTTATAAATGTTTGTTTTACAGTATAACATTATAATGCTTTTTTGGTGGAATGAAATACTGTTTTGTCCTATATTTTTCTTAGTATATAGATTCAATAGAGCTTGAGCATTCTACAGAAGTTGAGAACCCAGTGAAATACCACCAGGCGTGGCAAAAATTATGCAAAGCAGAGTAAGTGCCGTCAAGTATTCTATATACAAAGTAGAAGAGTTTAATGATTTGTTGTTTTGTTTAATGTACATTTTTTCCTAACTGATTTTTCCAGTGTCTCATATAATTTCAATATCCAATACCATCTTATCTTTCTTCTCCTTAACTCAGTACTTTGCAATGTAAAAGCTATCATGGAAAAGATTTTTGATTTTTATGTAAAAATATCACACTAATTCTAACGTGCATCTCAAATGGCAAATCATATATTACTCAAAAGATTTTGAACCATTCACTATACGAAGTAGACTTGTTTAGGAATTTGGTTTGGTTGCTGACAGGAAGAAATAGCTTCATGATAGTTTGTGACAAGAATGAGTTATACCGAAGGAAATAACACGTTAAAAAATATTGGGCCAGAATTCAGCCCCTGTTCTGGCCTCTTTGGGTGGGATTTTTAAAAGTGCCTGAGTGCCTAGGTACATTTGAAGAGTTGGGCATTTTCAAAAATTCTACCCTTTCTGATGTGACTAAAGGATCAGTAGTTATTTTTGTCATCAAACATCATAGTAAAAAGTGAATAAGTCAATGTTGTGCCTGGGCTACTAAATGTTCATGACATTTTTGTAAGGCTGTTTTTATAAGTATCAATCTACTTGGCAAAATTATTAAACTGTGAGTGGCCCCACTGAAATCAATAGAAGTTTTGCGATGGATGGCACTGGGACCAGCAGTTCACCCTGTATAATTAAAGGGAACATTTTACTTCATCCACTACCATAAGGCATCTATTCAGTATTACTCAGTAGTTATTGTCAAGGCACCAGAAGTACCATCCAACAGTGTAGTGTCAAGAAGTGAAGAAGAATTCTGTAGCTTGTTAAGGAAATAGGAATTTCACTGGAGAGGATGTAGTTACTTTATTTGAATTTGGCTAGAACACTGATGCAGATGTTCCAAAACTTGAAATAAATCCAGTGGATTTTTCATGTTGATGAGGTGTATTTCTCATTAAAGATCACAGAGAATTGGCATCTTGAAGTATACAAAATGTGGTGTCCCTTAACACCACGTTTATTTAATTTTAACCTGGCAAGTCTATCATTTAAGTGACACACGGAGACTTTCTTTTTTTATCCTTATTTTACATCCCAATCATTTTATGTATGGATTTTATTACAGTGGCATTTTGGTCCCAGGCGGGTTTGGATTTAGGGGAACAGAAGGCAAACTCCAAGCAATCTCTTGGGCAAGAAAAAAGAAAAAACCTTTTCTAGGTAAGATCTTTCAACTAACGAAATATCACTGAGTGTTGAAGATATGTAGAGAAAGGTGGTTAATTTTTTATAAAACTAAAGTAGTTGTTAAAATAGGACCTAAAATCTACCTGGCAAAGCTGCGTGGGCCTCATTAAAATGTAAAAAGAAAACAGAACCACTAACCCCGGAACCTATCCTTGCAACAAAGCCCGTTGACAACTGTGTCCACATATCTATTCGGGGACACCATCATAGGGCCTAATCACATCAGCCACACTATCAGAGGCTCGTTCACCTGCACATCTACCAATGTGATATATGCCATCATGTGCCAGCAATGCCCCTCTGCCATGTACATTGGTCAAACTAGATAGTTTCTATGTAAAAGAATAAACGGACACAAATCAGACGTCAAGAATTATAACATTCATAAACCAGTCGGAGAACACTTCAATCTCTCTGGTCACTCGATTTCAGACCTAAAGGTCGCAATATTAGAACAAAAAGACTTCAAAAACAGACTCCAATGAGAGACTGCTGAATTGGAATTAATTTGCAAACTGGACACAATTAACTTGGGCTTGAATAAAGACTGGGAGTGGATGTGTCATTACACAAAGTAAAACTATTTCCCCATGTTTATTCCCCCCTTCCCTTCCCCCCCCCCCCCCCCCCCCCCACTGTTCCTCAGACATTCTTGTCAACTGCTGGAAATGGCCCACCTTGATTATCACTAGAAAAGGGTCCCCGCTCTCCTGCTGGTAATAGCTCACCTTACCTGATCACTCTTGTTACAGTGCGTATGGTAACACCCATTGTTTCATGTTCTCTGTGTATATAAATCTCCCCACTGTATTTTCCACTGCATGCATCTGATGAAGTGAGCTGTAGCTCACGAAAGCTTATGCTCAAATAAATTGGTTAATCTCTAAGATGCCACAAGTACTCCTTTTCTTTTTGTGGATACAGACTAACACGGCTGCTACTCTGAAACCTATTAAAATGTAAGTGGTTTCTGACTCGAGTCAGCATTCAAGTTCTACGTGAGGGATGCTGACTCTATTATTTGTTTTTGTTTTGTGATATCACATAAGAGCCCCAGTCATGGACCAGGACCCCATTGTGCTAGGTGCTGTATAAACACAGAACAAAAAGACAGTCCCTGCCTCAAAGACCTTAGAATCACTTTAGTTACTTCATAGATTTTACATTTGATTTGGAGTATCAGTCTTTTTAAGAATAACAAATCAGCAACATTATAATTTTATCTCAATATATCTGAAGAAAATATCCCTTTCAACATGTTTGTTATGTCTGATCATTTCTGTATTGCTTACTACTTTTAATTACACATTTCTATTATAGTAGTGTCCAATTAGGATCTTGGCCAGGTGCTATGCAGATACTTAAGAAGATGTGGTCCTTGCTTTGAGTTGCTTACAATCTAAGATGCACGGTGAATTCTTTGACTAGATACTAGGGATGGGCCCAGCCAAAATTTTGGATCTGAACATACCCAAACTTTCAGCTGTAGCCTATCCCTACTAGGCACATAACATTTAAAATGAAAAAAGATTATTTAGTTGGACTCTAAGGACGTTGTTATTCTGAATAGTCTAGAGTGACCTTTACGTTTCTTGCCCACAATTAGTCAACCAGTCTTCAAGATTTCCAGAATGTATGGGTTTGTACATACAAACTGGGTAGCCAGAAATCAAAACTGGGGGTATTCTGATAGCTGACTTGAGGCTACTTTGCAAATTCTACTTTCTATTGTGTGAAACTCGGTTCTCTTCTCTTCTTTGCAGGAGTTTGCTTGGGGATGCAGCTGGCAGTGGTGGAGTTTGCAAGAAACTGTTTAAACTGGAAAGGTGAGTTCAGTATCCTAGTATGGATTTGGTTCACTTAGAAGAAAGCTTATTCTTTATATGAACTTTATATTATTCAGATCATAGTATTATGTGTTTAGATCAATGTGAAAAAATTCGAAGAGCTAGATTGTGAATTGGATTATATGCCTATGAAAGGGAGTAAGAACTCTCTTTCTACCCCTGTGCAGGCTACTCAGATCTTGGTTTCAGGAGCATAGGAATACACTGGGCAGCTCACCTCTATAGTCTGTCCCTCAAGCAAGTGGGTAGGTAGTGGTGGGGAATGGGAGGAACGTTGGTTCCACCCCACTACTTATTGAGCAGAGTAGCCAAATAAGTGCAGGGTGGGTAGTAATTTAGTGCTGGGTTAGGCCAGCAGTAAATTGTTGCCCTCAGGAACAAGTCGGTAGTAGGGGAGGAAGTGTGACTTTGGTGAGTCTCTGTGAGTATGTCTGCACTTCAAGCTAGAGGTGTAATTCCCAGCTCGTGAAGACGTACCCACTCTAGCTCTGATCTCACTGGCACACTGAAAACAGAGTGTAGTTGCAAAAGCATGAGCAGGAAGAGGGGCTAGCCACACTGACTACATACCTCTCTGCGACACTGGGGCAGACACTACCCTGTCCCACTGCTCATGGTGGTGCAGCTACACTATTCTTAGTGTGCTAGCTCAATCAGAGCTAGCACAGATATGTTTCCTTGAGTTGGGAATCACACCCCCTTCTTGACATTTCGACTTACCCGGAGGCATTGTGCTTCCTGATGCTGCTGCTGGGGTGTTGTACCTTACACACACACCTTTACAAGGCTGTGCCTAAGGGCACAATATAGTCCTACAAGCCAACAAAGATGATGATCTAGGACGATGAAAATGTATGGTGGTTATTCTGAATTTTTTGTGTTCCAGATGCAAATTCTACAGAATTTGACCCTAACACAAAATACCCTGTTGTAAGTACTGATTTGTTTCTTCTGTGTGTTTTCTTAATACCCCTTTTTTGCCTTGGTTAGATGAAAGGCTATGTATCTTTTTCATGTGTTGTGACATGAAGAGATGTCTGCTGTCCATATTCAGCATATTTATTGTTTAAATGGGAACTCAGCACTATAATGAAGATGTAAGAGTAACGAAGATATAATGTTGATTTTTATATCAGAGTAATTTGCATGGCCATAGATTGATATAAGCAGAGGATAAGGATTGTAACGAGGTTACCATAGAGTAAAACATAACAAGAAGCTATAAGGAAGGAAAGATCTCTTATCAAAACACAAATTTTTGCAATAAAATTGCAGGGAAAATAAAGAAAAGGACTGGTATAATTTTTTTTATGTGATAGGTTTTTTTTTTCCAAATTTGTTCTAGTGTCACAAAGAGAAAGTCCTTCTTTAGGACAGTTTTCTATGCTGTGTGTTTGATGGGACTGTCCCAAAGCAGAGGAAAATTGGTCAAGTACTTAAAAACATCATAGTGGATTTAATAAAAGTGAAAGTACAAATGGTTCCAATCATAGTGATTTTGGATCTTCCAGATAGAAAGTCCTCTTGACTCAGTAATATAAAGTTGCACTCACATCATCCATGTGTGCTCTGGCAAAATCTTGGAAGGGAGACCCCTGATAATATCTCATAGTTGAGGAGAGCATGTAATATTCTCATAACAGGAAAGCTCGCAGACTATCTGAAAAATGGGGATTTCTAGAATATGAAAAAGATAAGACAAGAGAAATGTTTTAGATATATATTGAATTAACAGACTGCTAAATGTTAAACTGCTGCTCCAGTGTCAGCTTGCTCCAGAAGTGTTAGGTTGTAATCTGAAATGTAAAAATGGATTTTTTGCTTAGTCTTCAAAAGACTGCATGCTTACAGACTGCATGCTTCTTTTGCATCTAAGAAAAATTGACCCCTGATGAATTCCATAAATCAATGTACTCTTGAAACCCTGAACATTATCAAGGTTATCTTAAGCCTGTTTGGTGGGCAGGAAGTTTAGATGCAGAAGGGCCGGGCTACAGGGAAGACTGATCTTAGGATGAACTGAATGCATGTCCTTGGGAAGGGGGCATCAGCAGAATTTCTTCCTATCATGCCATTACAGTTTATTCCCTTTCCGGGTCTCACCTACTAAACCTTGTTGCAGGTGACATTTAGCCCCCTCAAAATGTTCTTGTCAGTAATCTCATTTTACTTATCCTGATGTTGCCATGTTTCTTTGTTGTTAAGTAGATGGTCTTTGTAACATGCCATTGAAGTGCTATGGATTATTTGTATCCTTTGAAAATCCCTTAATCCTCACTAAAGATGGACCTGAACCAATACCCCAGGTCTGAATGTCCCACGCTTTGAGTTAATTTTGGTCTGGATCTGAATCAAGATTTAAACTTGTCAGCATGAGCTCATTGCTGGCTTTTACTTTACATGCTGTATTCTTTTATCAATGATTACAGAGAACTACTGTTTATTACAGTGTAATAGCAATCAGTCCACAGTACAATATTTTTTAGCCTGTTCAAATCCATACTTCAACTCTCACAGCAATTTTCTGTGTTAAAGTGCAATAATAGTACTAAATGTTAGAACAATAGCAAGTGGACATCTGTGTTGACGACCATGGTTTGAAGATAAACACAAAGAAACCTGAAGTTTTGCAAGTGAAGAGGGTGGAAAAAGAGCTGTTGATTGAAGCTTCAGAAGAGACACTCAAGGAGAAGAAAGAATCTGTGTACTTGGTGTGACAAAGCTCTGTCCTTGCCTCCGTGGGTCCCGCGTTTCCTGGCAGATTTCACTAGCCTCAGAGGCTCACTATGACCCTCCACGTAACCTTCTTTCTCTCGAGAAAAGGGTCACAGTCTGCTGAGCCATTTTCATCATAAGCCAGCAAGGGAGGTGAGGAGAAGTTATCCTTCCTTGCACAGTCTCTGTTGTCTCCCAGTCTCAGTGATTAATCAAGGGGCAAAGGTAGGGGGGGAAGCCCGGGCCCACCCTCTACTCCAGGCTCCAGCCCAGGGACCCTTATAGTATCAGCTATGGTAGCTGACCATTTAGAAACATGACATGTACAATTCCCTGGGCTACTTCCCCCATAGCAGCACCCACTTCCTCAAGCTCCACTTCACTCTTATCTCAGGGCCTCCTTCCTTGTGCCTGATATGGTGTGTACTACTCAGTCTCTCCAACAGCACAACTTCCTCCCACAGCTCCTGACATGCACACCCACCTGACTGACTGGGCGGCTTTTAACTACTTTCAGCCAGCCCCTGATTGGCTTCAGGTGTCCCAGTCAACCTAGCCTTCTCCCTGCCTTCTGGAAAGTTCTTAATTGGCCCCAGGTGTCTTAATTGACCTGGAGCAGCTTCCATTTCACTTAACCTGGTACCAGGGATTTGTTTAGCCTGGAGCTAATATATCTATCTCCCACTACTTTTCTATAGCCATCTGGCCTTGCCCTGTCACATTGGGAAGTACACTGAAGGTATAAACTGCAGTTAAAAACATTCACCTGGCCCGTGCCAGCTGACTCACGGGGCTTGAGCTATGGGGCAGTTTAATTGTGGTTCAGACGAGCCCAAGCCCAGGGTCTAGGACCCCGCGAGGGGGGAGGATCCCAGAGCTCTGACTGCAACCCAAGCCCGAATGTCTACTCCACAATTAAAAAGCCGCTTATCCCGAGTCAGCTGGCACAGGCCGACTACGGGTGTCTTTTTGGAGTGTAAACATACCCTTAGTGCTATCAGAGAGAGATCTGGAGAATTGAAAAGAAGAGCCCACTGTGCGTGAGTGACAGTGAAAAAGATAGAAGTACTGTAGGACCTCAGTTAAGTAACAAACTGACAGGAAAAGTATATGCTGCATGTGTTTTTCTCTGCCTGCTCTGTGGTTTAGAAATGGTGGGGTCTTTTGCACATGGAAGAAAAAAGATTTTCTATGATTCTAAGATACAGGTAGTAGCACATAATATATTGAGAATGGCAGCCAAGTGGAGGGAAGACAGTGTGTGCATGGAAGAAATTAGGGGAAAGATGAATGTGGGACTCCCAGTAATAAATAGGCTGGAGAGTGCACATTTGAAGTGGGTGGACAAGTGATACTAATGAGAGAAGAATGATTTGCAAAGAAAGCATGGGAGGAAGAGGACAACAAGAAAGGATGTGAAGATAGAAGATACGATGAAAAGACTGTCGAGAGAAGATTGAAGAGAAAAGGACTGGAACTCTAAGACCTATGGACCCCTGCAATGGACCAGAAGGAGTAGTAAAGACTTGTGGGCACCTCTGACCCCATACAAAAGGGAAAAGGTGTTGAGAAGTGAATTGAAGCTCATATCTATGACACCATATTGCTGTTGTACAGAAATATCATGAATCATTGGGTGATCTGCAGCGTTTTGATAGCATTGAAGGAGAAGCAAGACATACATTCAAGTACAATTTATGTGAAGAAAATAATGGAATAAATGTAAAATCTGAAAGTCACAAAAGATTAATGTAATGAATGGAGTTTAAACAATTTGTGTGTGATGTGCATAACAGCTACTCTGCAAAGCCTGTTTCTGAATCTTAATCTGTATAGCGGAAATGCTGATATTTCACAGCTGAACTCTGAGTGAGGCAAAGAGAACCTTCAGTTGTTTCAACTGGGCATCTTACCATATTAATACCTGTAGCCAGTTTAGCAGAGCCTGCATTGTATTAAAATATTTGGATATTGTTTATAGTAATGGACAGAAATAATTTAAGGGGTATCAGTTAGTGAGGTTTGTGAATTATTGAGGCCATAGAGATGATTTCATGCAACGTGAGAGCTGATGAGGGAACACCATGTCATTCCCGTGGTAACACCCTCAGCAACTCAGTAAGGCTTGAAACAGAAGTAGAGCACTTACTGTACTACTCTTCCTTGTGTTGGCTACTCCTCCTCTGGAAGTTGCTCCTTGAGAATGGGAGTGGAGAAACACTGGTCCATTAACAGTTGTGTTTTGCTTGTTTTGTTTTGTTTTTAAATAAAAAAATAGGACCATGTGATTGCTGAACCATGCCAATAAGCAAGGATTCTCAGGGGAAGGTGTAGAACTTGGAATTTCTTGTAACTCTTTTTAATTTACTAGACGTAGTATTGCCAACCTCAAGTGTTCATAAATCATGAGCTGAACCCCAGAAATCACGAGATTGGCTTAACACTCATGAGATTTCTAAAAATAATTAATAAATTTTGGGTTCTTTTTATTTGTCTTCTTGGATTTGAGCTTGTAAGAGTCTGTTTTACAGCTTTTCTCTGCAACCATGAAGGCTAGAAACTTATTTAAATAAAAACAAAAAATAAAAGCTAAGATTTTCACACAATCACCTGACTCAAGGAGCTGCAGCTAAGAAAAACAGCAAAATATCACAAGAATCATGATAAAAATCGCAAGAATTGGCAACACTATTAATTGACTGTGTCCTTGGAACTATAATGGCCCAAGTGATATTGCTGTAATAGAATGCACAGAAACTGTTTTGATCAAAAGTTTTTAGCACTGTGAAGATTTTCTTTTTGAGATATTTGCTTCTCATTCTAAAGTTGAAGAGGTAAATGTTGTGACTTGACTTGTTTGAAGAGTAACTAAGGCATACTTAAGCTGTAAGGGAGTTTCGTACCGTGTTGCTGATCTATATCAGCTCAACTATTATTTATCTATTTCATCTTGTTCCATGGTTCAGTGTGATTACAAAAGCATTACTTGGCATTGATCCTGCTGACACACCCAGGAGAAACTTTATGCACATGAGTACTCCTGTTGAGCTTCATGGGTAGTCAGAGGGGCTACACGCAGGAGTTAAGCTAGTCTGTAGGTGTTGGAGGACTGGAACCATAGTGTGCAGTTGATATTTCAGTGCTGAGAAACCATTTGATAGTTTCTGCATACAAAACACTGGTTTATGAGTTTCTTTTGTGACTTGCACATTATAAAGTTTAACTACAAAGTTTGTTTTAAACAAAATTTTACCATTTTTCCTTCCCACATGGTGAAAAGCATTATAAAATGTGTCTAGGGCATTTAAATTAAAGTGGACATGTCTGAGTTTCCTGTTACAGTTATTAGCGTTTATGCATTTATCCATCCTTGCTTTAGCACTAGAAATAGTCTTGAACGAAAATCTTTTATCTGAATGTCACAAAATAATAATTAATAGTTCTTTTAATCTGTAGAACTCCAAGTACTTTGCACAGATGGTAAGTTTCATCTATAGATGGGGGAAGCAGTAGCACAGAGAGGTGAAGTGACTTTCCCAAGGTCAACCAGTCCGTCAGTTGCAGAACCAGGCATAGAACCCAGCTCGTCTGACTCCCAGCCCAGTGCTGTATCCATCATATCGTGCATGTTAGAATTCCATATCCAGATTTTGAAGCTTGGGCCCAGCTCTGCTTAATATAGATTTGATTTCACAAAGGGAATGTCGGCTAGATGAATGAGGGCTGGTCAGGCCCAGAAACTCATACTATCTAATTTCAGCTGTGTTGATAACTTGCTGCATGTGTTCTATGGTAAGGCCTTTAATCTTTTTGCCTCTGTTTTCTGACCTGTAAAACTGGAATGATAATACCTACTGACCTTGCCTGGCTGTTGTGAGGATTAATGTAGTTCATGTTTTTGCAACACTTTGAAATAGTAATGCGCCAAGTTGTATTATTATTCTGTGGAATAATTTTATACTGCAAATAATACATTTAGGGATAAATTCTGCACTGTTTTCTTTGTACATTCCTTGCAGCCCTTTGCAGTAAATGTGTTTACACAGCGTGTTAGGGCAGAATTTGATCCAAATGGTCAAAGGCATTTTGTTTTTATTCCCCCTCTTTCCCCACAATATTAAATCAGGTTGTAATCTTTTCTGATGAGCTCTTGCGTTGTGGTCTCAGTCTTTTATCTGCTGATGCCTCTAATATAACTTTTGTAAAAATGGCTCTGTCAGTACTAGCCTTGAAAATGCTGATTTTATTTTTAAAACTTTATTTTCCATGATATTTCTGATATTACATATGGTATGAAGTGCTGCTGACATTTTGGAATAAGTAAAATGTAAGCATTTTTCATAACCCGGAGCCTTGGATTAGAAGTGGGCTTTGGGAGGAAGTGACACTTTTATAACACTATTTAATGTTTACTTCCCGTTGCCTGCTTTTCCTATAACTTACAAGAGGTGTTAGTAACACAGTCAAAGTCAGAAATTTCTCCTATTGTATAACAGAGATAAAAAGAAAAGAAATATAGATCCCAGACCTGCAAATGCTTACACACATGAGTAATCCCATTTAGTTCAGTGTGATTACTTGCATGCATAAAGTTGCTCACGTACAGAAGTATTTGCAGGGTTGGGCTCATAGCCAGAATTGAAGTAAAAACAAGGTGTATGAAAATAGTTTATATTTGGCCAAAAATAGACTACTTGAAAAATAATTTTTCTCCAAGAAACACTAGCTACTTACGGACTGAAGTGTACACAGTAGTCTATTTTAGGTACCTTATTTTATCTTACAATCTTTTATTTATCCTCTCAACACCCCTGTGAGGTAGGAAAGTGTTCTTTTCCCTATTTTACAGATGGGGAACTGAGGTACAGAGAGACTAAGTGACTTGCCCAAGGTTACAAAGGACATCTGTGGTAGATCAGGGACTTGAACCCAGGTCTCCCAAGTTCTAAGCTAGTGGTCTGTCCTCCTTCTTACAGGGATACCTTATTTTTAATTTCGTTTCCTTGTGTTTCATTAGTTTCTTCTCAATAAGGTAACTAATAATACCAATAGCAATTACTATGACGCTGGAATTTTCTGATGTAGGCTATGTGCTGAAAGGATTAAAAAGAGAATCTAAAAAAAAATTGTAAATGTTTTAATGTGCAAAAGTAAATTCATCTGATGTGGACCTGATCATACTCCTCCCAAAGATGATTAAATCTTTATGGGACAATAGAGAGGACTGATGTTGCAAGGCTAATTGGGCTTGTGTTGTAAAGAGGAATGAATATGCTAAATATTTATTAAGAGATTGAATCCTACACTCCCGTGAAGTCAGTGTCTAAGTTCCTATTCATTGAAAGAGGTTAAGTGTTATTTCTATGCATAAATTTTATTTTGTATTTATAACAAATACAAAAAAGCAAACTTCAGAAGTTGTACATGTATAGTGTGACAGGGTCGGGCCAGATGGCTACAGGAGAGTGATAGAAGGCAGATATATTAGCCCCAGGTTAAGTAGGTCCCTTTTCCCTGGGTAAGGTAACAGGGAAGGTTCCAGAACAATCGGGAACTTTCTGGAAACAATTAAGGCAGACAGGCTGATTAGAACACCTGCAGCCAATCAAGAAGCTGCTAGACTCAATTAAGGCAGACTAATCAGGGCACCTGAGTTTAAAAAGGAGCTCACTTCAGTTTGTGGTGCGTGTGAGGAGCTGGGAGCAAGAGGCGCAAGAAGCTGAGAGTGAAAAGGCGTACTACTGGAAGACTGAGAAGTACAAGCATTATCAGACATCAGGAGGAAGGTCCTGAGTTGAGAATAAAGAAGGTGTTGGGAGGAGGCCATGGGGAAGTAGCTCAGGGAGTTGTAGCTGTCATGCAGCTGTTACAGGAGCCACTGTAGACAGCTGCAGTCCATAGAGGGTGGGCCCGGGTTCCCCCCATCCCTCCATCCCCCCAACTCCCTACTTGATACCGGAGGAGTTGAACTGGACTGTGGGTTCCACCAGAGGGGAAGATCTCTGGCCTGTTCCCTGATCCACTAGTTGGATCAGCAGAGACTGCGGGGATTATTCTTCTTCCTTTCCCCATGCTGGCCATTGATGAGGCTAACTGAGTGAACGGCAGATTTGAGCGACGAAAGTGGCCAAACTGAGGGCTGCCGTGAATCTCTGAGGAAGCAAATCCACCAATAAGCGCAGGACCCACCAAGGCAGAGGAGGAACTTTGTCACGATAGCCAAACCAGAAAAATGTCTTACCACTTTTGTGAAAGAGTGAAATCTCCCTTCCTTTAGAGTATTCCCACTCTGAATATTTTTCAGGGCCACCTCAAATCCATTAAAAAAAATGCATATAAGATGTCCCCTCTATGAGACTGACAGGAATTAGGATCTGAACCAATAGAAATATGTCTCATCTGCTCTCTGCAGCTATGTAGCCATGGACTGTAAGTTGTTCCCAATTTAGGGCCTGATTCAGAAACATGTTTGGTGTTTCCTATGAAGTGCTGAGCACTTTCAACATCCCCTTTCTTCAGTGGAAGTTGAAGATACTTAGCACCTTTCAGGACTGGACCCTTAAAGGGTAAAGGGTCAGATCTCCCTTAAAGAACAGGTGTTTGGAAGTTTCATTTTAGCAAAGAGATCTGCTCTCGAATTGGAACAGCTAGCTGTATTGGTGAAAGGATTTTCACAATAATACAAACATCATCCCACCCAACTGCAGTCCAAACCTGTCTCTCATAGTTGCGGTGAATGTTGCTTGCTAAAAGGTTCCCAGAAGGAGCAAAATGTTACTTTAAAAATGTAAACAGTGAAGTATATTTTTGGAACATTTTTTCTTTGTACTGTCTGTCATAAGGCAGAACATGATGCCAGCAGAGAGAATGGTGGATGCTCTGCTTGTAGCCATGTACTGTAATGTACTGACCATCCGTCTAATTCATCATCAAATGTTTTTTTCTGGGTCCTGTGGAAAATAAATAGAACGTAATCATGGAATTAAATGCTGTACCATAATGCATATGCAGAAGCAGGACAAATGAAGGATGCATAAACAACTTTAATTCTGACATTTCCTAACTTTGTGTCCTTGACTTTCTAACCCTAATAATGTTTTTTTTTAAATTAGTTATTAACTGTAACTTAAAGTTGTTAAAGTAAACGAATATCAAAGATATTTTATTATTATATTGTCAATAGCAAGAATATGCAAAAGAAGGAATCGAAACCTTTAGTGTCAGAATGGTTTAATGAATATATCCTGTTAGAACATAGACCATCAGTGCAGAGGTCACAGACACATTTGTGATACAGTAGAACCTCAAAGTTACGAACACCAGAGTTATGAACTGACTGGTCAACCACACACCACATTTGGAACTGGAAGTATGCAATCAGGCAGCAGCAGAGACCAAAAAAAATTTAAAAAATGCAAATACTGTATAGTACTTTGAACGTAAACTACTAAAAAAATAAAGGGAAAGTTAAAAGAAAAAGATTTGACAAGGTAAAGAAACTGTTTCTGTGCTTGTTTTGTTCAGGGGGGAGGGATAGCTCAGTGGTTTGAGCATTAACCTGCTAAACCCAGGGTTGTGAATTTAATCCTTGAGGGGGGCTATTTAGGGATCTGGGGCAAAAATTGGGGTTTGATCCTACTTTGAGGAGGGGGTTGGACTAGATGACCTCCTGAGGTCCCTTCCAACCCTATGATTTAAATTAAGATGATTAAAAGCAACATTTTTGTTCTGCACAGTAAAGTTTCAAAGCTGTATTAAGTCAACGTTCAGTTGTGAACTTTTGAAAGAACAACCATAATGCTTTGTTTGGAGTTATGAACATTTCAGAGTTAGAAACAGCCTCCATTCCTGAGGTGTTCGTAACTCTCAGGTTCTACTGTAATATGCAGGCCATATTTGATCTTAGATTTGATATAATTAATTTTGTATGTATACAGTTATGATATTCCTTACAGATTTTTACTTGATTCACCTAAGTACAGCTATTTTTGTTAGGTATATTTTGTGCGTGTTATTGAGGAAAATATTTTTTTAAATAGTAAATAGAATATGGGTAAGTTTGTATTTAACATACAAATCTTAAATATATCTAATTCAGATGTTTTACTATATTGAGATGTGTGTCCTGACTTAAATTGAATTGACTAGTATATACTGTAGTGAACAATCCTTGCTGGGAGTGATAGACCGACCTTAATGTATATGGCCATATATTCCTTCCAAAACCATGAATTTAAACTGGAGGTGGGCAAGCTATGGCCCACGGGCCACGTCTGGCCCGCAGGACCATCCTGCCTGGCCCTTGAGCTCCCTGCCAGGGAGGCTCGCCCTCAGCCCCTCCCGCGCAGCCTCAGCTCGTGTGCCATCAGCGCTCTGGGCGGCATGGCTGCGAGTTCCTGCCGGGCCACGTGGCTGTGAGAGCCACCACCAAGTTAAATTGCTCCCCGTAGGAATGTGCTACTTTCAGAGCACCAGGACTGGCAGCCGTAAGTAGTACACCGTAAGTAGCACATTCCTACGGGGAGCAATTTAATACACTACACCTGGGTAGGGAAGGCTGTGCCTCCCAAAACAGCCTGGCTCCTGCCCCCTATCCACCACTTCCCGCCCCCCTGACTGCCCCCCTCAGACCCATCCAACCCCCCCCTGCTCCTTGTCCCCTGACTGCCCCCTCCCGGGACCCCCCGCCTCTAGCCCCCCATTTCCCCCCAGAACCCCAGCCCCTATCCAATCCTCCCTGTCCCCTGACTGCCCTGACCCCTATCCACACCCCACCCCCTGACAGGCTCTCCGGGACTCCCACGTCTATCCAACCACCCCCTGCTCCCTGTCCCCTTACTGCCCACCGGGACCTCCTGCCCCTTATCCAACCCCCCGCTCCTCGCCCCCTTTCCATGCCGCTCAGAGCACCAGCAGTGGCAGCCGTAAGTAGTACACCGTAAGTAGCACATTCCTATGAGGAGCAATTTAGTACACTACACCCAGCCCTCCATACAGTTTTGGAACCATGATTGGCCTTTGGGCCAAAAAGTTTGCCCACCCCTGATTTAAACTGTCCCATATCTCAAAGTACTACCCCCACATAAAGCTGGAGCTATATAAAGGCCATTTCCTTACATCATGTTTTTGTAGCATGAAATAAAAATGTTAATTCTAAAATAACTGGGAAGTGGACCTGCTTAGTGTGTGTTGATAACCTGTATATAGGAAATACAGTACAAGGAGACCAATCCTTTTACAATAAAGAACATCTTTATTATCTGCTGATAATGTTATCACAATAAGTAAATCTGTAAATACATATATATAATATATACTTTTTATGAATGCCAAGTTTTTTCTCTCTTCTTTTGCCAGTGGTAGTGGTCCTCCTTTTGTCTTACTGGCCTGTGCCAGTTACACGTTTTATAATGGACACAAATTCTTCAAAGCTGACTTTCCCATCATTATTTTTGTCCAACGATTTAATTATGTTATCGAGAGAGAATGCACCCTGTTTTTATGGGAAAATAATTTAACTAGTTAAGTAAAAAAATTAATGGTCACAGATCCTTCCTGATAAGAAACATAGCCCATAAAGTAGGCTAACTATTAATGTTACTATGGAGGTGTTGCTACTACTATAGGATCTATCAGTAAGTACATGGGGTGTGTGTGTGTGTGAGATTGTTATATTGACTAACCAAGAAATGCAATGTCCACAGTCTGCTAAAGTTGTTATCAATGATGTACCAGTCCTCTGAACAGTGTGAGCAATCATCTGCCGTTCACTATAGAAGAGCATTCCTAAGAAATAGTTAAAATTCTCACAGACTATCAAGAAATGAAAATGTCCCCATGTGCAAGAGCCAGTGGACCCAGTGCAACCAAACACGCCAGAGGTTCTTGAACAAATCTCTAAAGCAAGGCTTCATTATGACTAGGCTTTCATTCTGATGTAGGTAAATTGAGTTCGGACTATATCACAAAGATGGGGAAAGAACGACAGGAGCAGTAGCATAGACTCACTGAGCTACAGTGGCCACCATTAAAAGTCAACATCTACCACGCAGTGCTGTCTCAGGGTCTAACCCAGAGTCCACTTACATCAGTTGAAAGAATCCCATTGACTTCACTGGACTTTGGATCAGGCCCTGAGACAGGACTGTTCCCCCCTGTATTTAGAATACTCTGTATTGTATTAGCAAAATTGTTCAAATGTGGAAAATCTAGCTAAGAGCATCAACTCCTTTTAGTCCAGTCCGTATTATGAAAGTGCACATGACATTCTGGTGCAGTGAATTTTCTGAAAACATTCTTGTTAATAAGTCAAATTTATAAAGCGGGAAAACCTAATTTTGATTGTGATTTAAGCTGCTTTTTTATGTTGTGTCATACTTTATATCTATTTCAGTGTCAAACAAGTTGCACATTTCTTCAAAAAGGGAAAATGCTACAAAAATCTACTATCCAAATTGCAAATAGAAATCATTGATAAGACAGGTGAAATGTGAGTGTTCAGTCAAATCTGGATTTATTTTCCTCCAAAGCTGAACCAGCTATGACTGATATAAAAAAGTTTTAGTAAGAAAGCACCTTTGCAGACTTACAAGTTTGTTTCCAATTAACTAAATTATGACTATAAATTATGATAATTGTTTGATAAGGAAGCACTTTTTTATACTTTATAGTTTTTCACTAGGCTTAATTGCATATACTGGATCATGTAAATGATTTTTCTCCATCCAACAAATTGTAGCAAAATGAATAAAGTGGATTTTTGTTATTTACAAAATTCTGGAATTTCCACTGAGTTCAGGCCTTTGACAAAATGTACCAACATTGATTCAACACACCCACATTTAACATCTAAATGTCCACTCCAGCAAAGGAAACTGTTTGGAGTCCTACTGAAGTCAGAATCCAACTCCAGTTAATCTTCCAAAATCTGATCATTCTTGAAACCCTCAAATGGTGTCATATGGACATTTCTGCAGATCAAGTGGTGGTGGTGATTTTTTGCCTTTGCACTTTTCTTGAAATCACAGAGAATTATTATCTCCATTTCCATTACAGCAGGATCTTCAACTATTTACCAGCTTCTTCAGACTTCTCACCTAAGTTCTGATACTTCTGTTTTCAGAATTGAATAATTACCAGTCAAAGTCTACCTAGTATTCAAAGTCTAAAGATCCTCTGAGATGAATCAAGATACAGTTGGGGTGACCAGATGTCCTGATTTTATAGGGATCAGTCCCGATTTTTGGGCCTTTTTCTTATATAGGCGCCTATAACCCCCACCCCCTGTCCTGATTTTTCACACTTGCTGTCTGGTCACCCTAGATACAGTATATAGACTGGGGGGAATCTTTTATATGATCAAGTTGGTGCAACTTTGCCTTCAGAACACCTTATAAAATACATTAAAAGTATTTCTTTCATAGTGCCAAGTTGTGAACTCCGTACTCACATAGTTGTCCATTGTGAGTAACTGCTCACTAAGGCGAGTGGTGGATTCACATACTGACCCTTTGACAATGATCATTAAAGTCAATGGGGGCATAAGGCTCTGCCTTGCAGGATCAGGGCCTGTATTTACATTTTTCCACCCATTCCACAGAGTACAATTGATGCTGCTTGGGCTACACTTACCTGCAGATATTGTGCAAATTGATTTTGAAGCAGGTTTTTCAGTCCATCAATGGACAGCGCGCTGGTACTACCCTCCATCAACGCATATTGGGTGAAATATTTTAAAAGGTTACTATCAAGTAAATTTTCCATATTTCTGTTTATATTCTTGAAGAATAACTGTGAAAACAAAAACAAAACCCGACATTTGAATGTTTAAAGAGAAGGAAAAAATCAGTGATGGATTTCATTCCAGGTAGCATGTGTCTGTTTTGGATGAAGAGGGCAAGTAGTTGGTATAAACAACAATTGTTTATTATAAGTGCAGTTTTTGGATTAGACATGATTATGTTAACCAAGCAGTTATCAACAGGTGAAAATGTAAATCTCCTCTAATATATTGAAACTATCAACTAGGTATACAGGTTTGTTTGATTTTTTTTTTTCCTATTGGGCCGATAATTCTGTTCCCACTAACATCTCAGCAGTGAATACGTTACACTTAACTGTTAACCCACAGGTACAGTGGGCTTTTTCTTCAATATGATGGGTTCAACCCACTTCCAAAAGAAAACGGCAAATTAATATAAGAGATTTTAAACGTGTAGTAAATTCAGATCGTACTTACCTGACTCACGAAACCCAGAACAACTAACAGAATTCAGCAGGAGTGAGAATTGTGGGGTTGGGACAGCCTTTATAGTCTGTATGCTTTCACTCCACCCTGATTATGAAATTTTTCTTTTGTCATTAAAAACAGTACACTAATTTTAATCTTATAGCTCCAATGATCAAAGGTTTTGCATACTTTAGAAAAAAGACTTAATGAAAACAATTTTACAACTGAAGGGGCACCATAAACCCCTATCCATGCATTTAGATGAGATTTCATGAAGGCCTTTCTATGGGTATTTCCCCCCTACAAACTGTGTTTTAGTTTTTAAGCTCTGCCACACCCGCTTCAGAGTTAGCCTGGGGAAATCTTCTACAGAGAGAGGCTTTTCTGTACATGCATAAAACTTTGTTGTTTCCAAAATGTATGTTGCCTGATCCTTTTTAAGGGTTAATAATAATTGTATTGATTGCCTGTTGATCCTGATTAATGAGCTGGGTGTAAGAGGGTTCTTGTCCCAGAATCAGGCTACAGAGAACTAAAACCAATACATTCAGTATCTCGTTGGGAGCCTCGGGATCTATGGCAAGGACACTCACACTGAGGGCAAAGCCAAGCCTTGGTAATTTTTATTAAAACCAGTACAAGAGACAGAAAAGCTCCAAGCCACATACACAGACAGGAATAATACAGTATTGGGGATATCTGTGGTATCATTCCCTTGCATATGCTCTTAGACTTATATACTTACACCCTTCCTTGAGGACCGGTGGTCAGAGACAAAAGACCAGCCCTGCCTCTGGCATGCTGAGTGAGTCCAATAGTCCAGGTTCCCCAATGCCCAAGATTGGTGGCAGATAAGAATATAGCTAAAGGGTCAAATGATGGAAAGCTAACCTCATCCACATGGTGGTTTGGCCTATTACAAGGCCTGAACACTATCACAAATATTCATTCTAATGCCGAGCTTTCCAAGTCCAAATCTAACTTCCTCACCCTCATAATATTGGAGTGCATTTAAATATTCTATAGGTTAACTTATTAATGCAATTTAATTAATTATCATATATGCCACCTATGGCTCAAGCAAGTTTGAGGTTAGACATCTGCCAACAATTCTGTCCTAAAATATCCAAGTCCAGTATCACTTCAGTATTCCTGCGGTTGCATGATATCGTTATATTCCAACTCCTGCTATTGAGCAAGCTATTCCTAGTTCCCCAAAACCTAAGGGTAACTGTCAGGCCATTCATCTATGCCAAGGGTCACAGGTCTACTGTGCTTGGCTATACTTATGCTAACCTGCTTAAGCTAATGTCTTACAGGGTACAGGCCTGTAGGTTCCTTTTGTTACTGATGAATATAATAAAATACTAAGCTAGTTATGGGCTACACTTAGCATACAGCATTTTGTCATAAAACATATTCATTGACCTTCTGGGCTAGAAGAATATAAAAGAAATGTAATATAGGAGTGGATGGCTAACCGTTACAGTACAGTCCAAGAACCTGCCTATATTTAAAATACAGACCTAATTTTTAATAGTTATTTATTTTGAGTTTTCATTTATAATTCTCCAAAGTACACAGTTTTCATTTATAATTCTCTCAAAAAATGTTACACGCACAAAACTCTAAAAGCATTTCAGCTAAAAGCTGATTAGGTAAAAATTAACTCTAAGGTGCTGAAGGTCCAGTATACTCCTTATTTGTGCTGATGACTTTTGTCTTTATTTGTTGTTATGGTCTAGCTCTCACGGTCGTACTTTAAACTGCTCACTTCGTGGAGATCCAGGTGTGGTGCTTGTAACCCAGGCTCAGAGTATGAGGGGTAATGGATGTGTCTTCTGTCTGTAATTTATGATGCAGTTCACCATGGGTCAGTCATGTCTACCCTGTGGCAGAGAAACCATTTTATCAAGAGTCATGGAGTCTAAGTATTCCTCTGACAATGACATTTTTTTGGTAGCATAAAATGGGCATTAAACACACTAGAGCTGGGCAAATAATGTGCTTGATAGTCTGGAGATTCATTCCAGGCTCTCACAGATGTCGCTGTAAGTGCTACAAGCACCGTGTCACTTTCCATGATCATGTTTACAAAGTCAAGCTGCTAATTTTAAGGGAATTTTATGTGACTGTTCACCCCTGTAAACTTGTTTGGTAAAATATTTGCAAACCCAAAAAGTGGGGAGAACAATCAAAATGAACTGGATTATAAATTTGAATAAATATTTCTGAATACTTTTTTTTTTTTTTTTTGCAGAATTCACTTATTTTTGTTTGTATGCAACTTGTGTATAATCAATAGCTTCCAGAGCATCAGGGATCTAGTCAGTTGGTAAAATCTCTCTTTAACTCTGCATGATCTGATGCAGAGGGAAAAATTATAGAGCAGACCTGGTTTCTCAGACTAGATGGCATAAACTAGGACCCTGTGTTTCTGTGACATACAGGACACACATACTGCAAATATCTGGAATGATCTGTTGTTTCAGTGAATAAGCATAATGGAGGGAAGTGTAAATTCTTAGTCTGAACTGGAAAAATCTACAGCCTGTGAAATCTTTGCTATGCTGTGTGCAGATCATGCCTAATGCAGCATCTGGGGTAAAATAAAGGGACATGTTATAGCTACAGGTCAGCAAGAGTGCAGTACAGCTTTGAATCAGGTTGTAGGATATAGTAGCCAGGATATAGTAACCAGCAAATGAGATAAGTGCCTGGTGTGGGGACACAGGTGGCAAAAGGTAGAATGAAAGCTGGGCTCGAGTGCCTTTCCTCTAACTGCACGGGAATCGGTCACAGCTCATGAAGTACAGCAATACCTATATCCTGTGGGTTGCAATCAGTATTAGTCATTCCCTCACTATTGTGCATGAGTGTGCCACCAGCAACAACTGTACACTGTCACCATGCTGTGGGTCAGCACTAAGTCTTCCTGTCGAATGAAAATACCATATTGGTCCTCTGGTCACAAGGAGACGTGTCTGAAAGGCAAATCTGTTTTGTTGCAGGCAAACAACCTGAAATACGTGTGTGTGTGCGTGCGTGTGTGTGTGTGTGTGTCACACAAACTGCCGTGTGATGTGCAGATCAAAGGGATGCGCAGATGGTGCTTGGTGTCTCCAAATCCAGCAACCCTTAGGATGTGGTGCTCTGCAAAACGGAAAAAGAATTAAAGGTGAGAGTGCATTGATAGTCAGCCTGGTGGTACACGGCCTTTTTCAAGGCATGTGTTGCTGGATGTGGAAAATTAACTCTCAACCAGAAATGGAAGATGTGGGACAAAATAACTACCTGTGTCACTGCCCTTGAATTTATGAGATCAGGAGGATACAAAGTATGAATGGGGCAATAGGGAGCATCCAGAGAGGAGCAGATTGCCCAAAAATCATCAGATAACCTTTGCTATGGGTGGGGACCTCACTCAGAGAATTGTATTTAAAACCACTAAAGAGAAGGTAGTATCACTCCTGGATGTGGATCTGTTATGGTGGCAGTGTGGGGAGATGAGAGCAGCTTGTTGCATTTAGTCCATAAATAAAGTAGGGATGTGCTTTGGTTGTCACAACTACTAGTGTCTGTAAAATCTCTACTGATGTGCAAAGGTTCTTTGTCTCATCTTGCAGAATACAGGTTGGCTGTCCTAATCTACAGACTCAGTTTCTTCTAGGCACTCCTTCGTTATGCTGTGACGCTTACATAATGGTATGTACAAGGTGTCTCCCTCACAGAATCAGGTGTGGTTGCTACAGTGATGAACAATTCAGTAGAAGCATTATTGGGGCAGACTTTATGCTGTAATATGCTGCCTAGTGTGCGCATCTGAGTCAGTTGCCCATGAAGTATACACATTTAACAACCAGATTGTTACGACAATAAAGCTCTCTAAACTGAGTATGCACCCATACTACGTGAGGCACAGGCTTGGGGAGGAGAATGTACCGAAAAGTGGTTATCTCATAGCGCTCCTGAAACCATGATCCTGCAGCAATACAATAAAGCTGCTACCCTACAGCTGCTATTTATAACTGGCTAAAAATTTAATCACTTTGTTCTCAAACCTATTTTATAGAACCCTTACAAAGAATTACCTGTCTAAAGAATTGGAGACCCTCATTAATCTGCATTTCAGTAAGACACAGACTCACAAATCTACAATAGAAGGTACAGAACAGTGAGGTTTTGCTGCTCAGCTGGGATGATGCCAGTGTGGGTAATGTTAAGCTTCATAGGGGATGTTAGGGTGTTGTTGCCATATTACACCGTAGCTATGCCTCTGATGCTGGGTAAACCTTAACACAGAGCCTGCCATATTTCCTCCTCCCAGAGGCTGATGCTTGTGAGAGTGGGATTGGTGGGGAGAGACTGAGTTAGGCTCTCAAGCCCATTGACTTTCAATGAAAATTAGGCACCTAAGTGCCTAAATCACTTTTGAACATGGGACGTAGCCATCTGAGTTACTTAGGCCTTGCAACACTGAGCAGAGCAACGATTAAGTGCCATTCAAAATCTGGGCCCCAGTGCTCCCAGCTGTGCTGTAATTGCTGCAGGGGTAAGGAAGAATCCAGGAGATGATGTCGCAGCGTACGTTAATGGGCTTGTGCGGAGGAGATTATAAAGCACCGCCTCCTCTCTCCTCAGCAGCAGCTGGTCTCTGAGCTGTAGAAAGCACAGAGGCAACAGCAGCCTTGAGAGCTGCTATTAAGGAGAAATGATGATATTCTTTTTAAGGGTCTGCCGGACTCCATCAGCATCTGCTAAAGCCACCTGCTCAGCTCCTTTTCCATATCCCTGGCAGCTTCACTGCATCTGCTGTGACACCAACCAGAGCCTAGCCTGGCCTCCCTGATGTTGTCAGACTCAGCAGCAGGAAGAGCCCTGTCACAGAGAAAGAAAAGAAGGAGAAATAAATTATCCTGCCTTGGAGATTAGATAGTTCCAAGAGCGAGGCAGGGGTTACCTGGGGCTCCCTTTTGGCTAATAGGAAGCATGGCATCGTTCTCAGTGGTCACACTGGTGCACTTGCTAATCCTTAGTCCCCATTAGTCCATGCCTGGGCTGCCCCACATTAATGCAGATTGTTAAGGTTCTCATGTAACACTTTTGGGTATTTCCATTACCCATGTGAAACAAAGAATAAAAAAAATTATAAGCACAGAAGTCATGGCCTTACCTTTCACACCCAAAACCATGTCTGTTAGCAGCTATATATTAATTTTTAAATATGATCTATATCTATAGCAGTGGTCCCCAAACAATAGGGCGTTCCCCCCAGAGGGCACAGAGGAATATTCAGGGGGGCCTGGGCCAGTCCCCATGGTAGGTGGGGAGGGAGCATCACCCAGCCCCGCTATGCCCCCAGCTCTGCTCTGGCCCCAATCAAGGCCCTGGCTTCGGCTCCCTGGCCCCAACCAAGGCCCAGCTCCTGGCCATGGTTCCCAGTCCTGGCTTTCAGCCCCACTCCCTGTGACTTCTTCTCCCACCCTCAGGTCCAGCCTCCGACCCCAGCTCCTGGGGGGTTGTGGACAGATTGCATTACAGTTAAGGGGCGGGGGTGACAAAAAGTTTGGGGACCACTGATCTATAGATATCCATTGATCTGTCTCCAGAGGAGTGTTGTAACATGTTCAGTAAATAATTTGATATTAGTCATTTTAACCATTACAGTCTGCTGAAAGCAAAACAAATAGAAGTTGCAAGAGGTGGTTGTTGCTGTGTTCTGAGCCAAGCTAATTAGGCTCCTAAATGGACCAGCTGGTACTATAAGTGCTGATTTACTCAGATTCTGGGGTGGCCCTTGACCCCTGCTCCACCCCAGGCCCTGCCCCCACTCCACCCTTTCCTCCCACCCCCACCCATTCCCACCCCTGCCCTGCCTCTTTCCACCCGCTGTTCCTGCTCCTCCCCCTCTCCCCCAGCACCTCCTGCACGCTGCGGAACAGCTGATCCGCGGAAGGCGCTGGAGGGAGTAGCCAATCGGTGCAGCTGCCGATGGGCAGGAGGTGTAGAGTGGGAGGGGGAGGTACTGACCTGTAGGGCTGCCAGTGGGTGCAGAGCACCCACAATTTTTTTTCCTTGGGTGCTCAAGCCCTGGAGCACCCATGGAGTCAGCGCCTATGGCTGGTACCCACTTAGATTCTAAATGGTTCTGGCCCATGTTACTTATTGAAAGAAATATGACTCAGTATGCTTTTATTAACTGTATTAAAGTTAATAAGGAAACAAATAAAATCAAGCAGGCAGATCACTAAAATGAATCTACTTATAACATGACTGAATTAAGAATTAAGCAATACAGTTATCAAATCAAAATCAAATTAGGTCAAATCAACAAGGTCCCAGCTTGAAATTTCAGGGGAGACCAGACAGAAGATCTTAAGCAAAGGACTTGAAAACTGTTAAAAACAGCAGCCTGTTGTAGGGAGGCAGAGAGAGAAAGGGTCTGCAGAGAAACAGACTGTAACATGGTCCCCAGATTCTGGGTCTTCGGGGATAAGTGGGAGCTTGTGATGCTTCCCATGGGTACCCCAGGTTGTGAGGCACCTCACCACCACCTGCCCTTCATGTGAAGCAGTCTTGTGTTTTTGTCTTCCAGTTAGATTTTTTCTCTGAAGTCTTGACAATCTTTTCATTTGTATTCAGTTCAGACTGGTGATAGGTGAAACCATACTCAATTTACATGTAAACGGATAGATGGATAAACATCTCTTGTCTGACAGAAGACCCATTTTTCACCTCTGCTGATGACTAATATCTTGATACAGATTTTAAGAACATATTTTCAGTATATATACATATTATCTTGCATAGCATCTGTACATAGTTTCACAATGATATTAATGACCAGTGTAACACCGGCTTTCATTTAAGACCTCACATGACACTCTTTGGGGAACCAGAATGTACATACCAGAACCAAGAGATTCCTATAACCCCCTTTCCAGTTGGCATGAAGAGGTTCTTGGGTCACAGGACCTACCTAAGCTTTCAAGGAACGGCCAGGGTTAATCCTTCTCCATCTCTGTTTGTGATGATAGTAAGGATAAATAAATGCAGTGACAGAGAATAGCTCCTAGGCAGGGGTGCCACGGGGCTCTGTGTGCTGCCCCCGGCGAATGGGAGCTGGGCGGGGCGGTGCCTGCAGGCAAGAGCAGCGTGCACCGAGGAGCTTCCTGCCCCCCTCCCGCCTAGGAGCCAGACCTGCTGTCTGCTTCTGGGGTGCAGCGCAGTGACACAGGACAGGCAGACGGCCTGCCTTAGTCCCACCACTGTGCCGCTGACCAGGAGCCGCACACCCCACACCCCAACCCTCTGCCCCAGCCCCGAGCCCTCCCCAAACCCAGAGCCCCCTCCTGCACCCCAGAGCCCACACTCCCAGCCCAGAGCCCTCACCCCTCCCACATCCAAACCCCCTCCCTCAACTCACAGCCCCTTCCCACATTCTGAATCCCTCGGCCCCACCCCCAACCTGGAGCCCCCTCCTGCACCCCAAACCCCTCATCCCAAGCCCGACCCCCGAGCCTGCACCCCCAGATGGAGCCATCATCCCCTCCCACACCCCAACTCCCTGACCCAGCCTGGAGCCCCGTCCTGCACCCTGAACCCTTCATTTCTGGCTCCACCCCGGAGCCTGCACCCCCATTTAGAGCCCTCACCTTCTCCTGCACCCCAACCCCCTGTCCCAGCCCAGTGAAAGTGAGTGAGCCACTGAGGAAGGGGGAAATGTAGTGAGTTGGGAGCAGGGCCTCGTGGAAGGGACAGGGCCTCAGAGAAGGGGCAGGGCTAGTATGTTCGGTTTTGTGCCAATAGAAAGTTGGCAACCCTATTCCTTGTGCATCATCAACAGAATTATTTAATACATTCTAATCATCTCACAAACCTATTGAAGGCCCTGGAATTGTGTAGGGTTGAACAGGTGTCACTCAAGATTTAATTTAGCTGGTAGTACCTTTATTATGGATGATGTTGAGTTAGAAGAAAAGAACCCAGCTTGACTCTGAGCCCAAGATGAGCTTGCAGAATTGGTTGTTTAAGAAACAGTTTCTTGTAAACTGAGCACATTTACTATGGCATGGCATAATCTTGTAGCTGAACTGTGCATTTTACAATGTCACTTCTGAGAGTGGAACTGCACTTTAAACCTTCAGCAAGCCTTTGATCTTCCTTGGTAGAGTAAATTACTACATTAGGATCGCACAATTTGTGTGGACAATTATAAACCAAGTGTTGATTAACTCTTATTCAGTGCTTGTAACAGTTTATTGAACAGGTTGGGCCAAGCCAAGCATGTGTCAGCTACTGATCTAATAAATAGGTACCAGTAGGTGTATTTGGCAACATATAGTACTACTAAATCTGCTTTTGTAACATCATCTGCTTTTGCTGAATTCTTGATGTTTCTTTTGAGTCTGAGGAACACACCTACATTCCAAAGGGTGGTAAATATAATGCTGATAAAGCATAGATGCATATGGGCCGCTTGCAACATATAGACAGCGTTTGCCAGGCTTTTGCAAGCAGGCCTGCTTGCTAGGGCAGAACACTATCACACTTGTCATGGCCTAGGTATTGAATTTAGGACACAGAATGGGGTGTAGTTTAAACTGAAGCCAGCCAAAGTGGATGCTCCGAGACTGGCCCACACCCATTACAAAGCGCTTTCTTGGGGACTGTAGGTTTTGTCATAAACAATTATGGCTGTGTCTGCCTGATCTAAGAGGAAACTATGACAAACTGACAAGGCCAGACCTAAAGAAGAGCTCTGTGTAAGCTCGAAAGCATCTCTCTCTCACCAACAGAAGCTGGTCTAATAAAAGATATCACTTCACCCACCTTGTGAAGCTGATGTAGAGAAACAAGAGTGAGCAACTTTCAAAACTTCTAAGAGCAAGCTCTGCAGGTTATCAGTATTGCACTCAGAAGTGTGTGGTGCCTAAGACACTGAATTTTGGTTTGCAGCAGGTATTCCGGCAGGTGTATGACAAAGGGGAAGAATGTCCTGTGGGATACATTTAAAGGAAATTACTTCCTCAAAAGATAGCCTAAGTCCTGGTAGAGAAGTCATGGCTTGCTAATGTGTGGTTCTATTAAAGTTCTAACCATGCCTGTATGGCTGAGAATTTGAGATGATGACTGACCACTGTCCCCTACCTGGTTACACAGAGACCCATCAAAACTCCTGTGGTGGATTACAGTTAGTCACACCAACCCTATTTCCAGATATCAAGTCAAAAATGAAAATGCCGATGCATGATACAAAAGAAATATTGGAGGCATTTGCTATAACATTATGGTTGTAGCATATGAAAACTAGAACATTAAAAACAAGTAAGGAGGAGTGATGGAGTTTGGAGTGTTAGCTGCGTGCTGAGGAATGTATGGGGAAAACTTAATGAATTCACACTGGAAATCAGGAATTCCAGTTCCATTTTTTCCCTACATTTGGGAATTTGACATCAATTCTAGGGGCTGATCCAACTCGGTTAGGAGTCTGTTTTCAAGCCAGCTAAATGAGGATATTTAAAGGGCTATTGTAGATGCAACATGGCCTAGTAAATACAGGGCACAGGACTGGGGATGAAGCATCCTAGCGTCTATTCCCAGCTGTATCACTGACTGTCATATAACCTCGGCAAATCACTTAACCTGTCTGTGACTTAATTTTCTCATCTCTAGACAGGAGATAATTACAACAGTCGTTATGTTGCAAGGGCTTTGATGTCTGCAGAGGAGAGGCTCTGTCTATTCATTGAGTCTGTTCATCATTTTTTTATTACAGCCTTGTAAGCCTCAAGTAAAAGAAAATTGGAATTATGAGCTGCACAGGTTCCTAATAGCACATAGGAGAGAAAGGACGATCATTAGGAAGTCCAGATCATCTATGTAATCCCGCTGGATTGAGGGACAGTTTAGAGTGATCTAAATCATCTGAGATTTGACCCCCTTTATACAATGGAGTTTTAAATGACAACCAGTAAGCTTTTATTTACAATGCTAGTTTTCATAAGTTTTTTTTAATATTACAAGTATTTTCCTTCCATGAGAGCCTATGGTTCCTTTGTACTGCACTATGCATTATAGGCATAGTTATCTGTTAATCATGCCCTTGTAAAGTACTTTGAGATCCTTGTATGAAAATGTTCATGTAGGTGCAAGTGGTTATTGTCTGTCTATTTCCCTTCCCTGACTTGTGTGAGATACCATATCCCATGCTGTCCAGGAATCCACCTACCAATGGATCTGCACCTACTGTCTACCCACAATTCTTAACCTGGTGTTTCGGTATTTGTCATTATGGGAGAAATAATGCTAACGATGCATATTTGTGAACTGCTATCTGCTGAAGACTGTTGAAAGCACACTAGGAATATTAGGTTTATATGGTGGGAATGTTATATCCTGTTGTATACTTCGGAAAATTGATATTGGTTGCATGAACTAACTCAAACTCTTCACTTTCCTCACATCCTATCACCATTTTCAGCTCCTCCACTAATGGTGGCTCAAAGTTACTGTGATCTGGATACATTTACAGCATTTATTTCATATGGATTTCTTTGTTCTACAAAGTATGCCAATCTGCTGGTTATGTCAAATCATCGTTGCTCCACTTTACATGATGACCACGCTTGTAAGCACCTTCACACACACAACACCATGTGAATGGCAGAGTGTGTGTGCGTGCACAGCAAACATATGTATATGGTAGTCCTGATAAGTGTGTACTCTTATAAAGGATTTAAGCTTGGAAAAAAAATATTGTTTGGACCTTGTCATACTTTTGTCTGTGTGTGGCCTAAAGCAACTTGGGCTTATTACATTGATGTTGATACAAATATGACCTAGTGCATTGATTCCCAATCTTCTCAGGTTTGTGACACTTATCACAAATATAACCATTGTGTGACACATTGATATGTCAGCATATACTGCAACACTTCCAGTGTAATGAATATATACAGAATAGTATAACCTCTTGTAGCCACATTACTACAGAATAATTAAATAATACTTAGCGCTCCGTCAGGCTCCCATTTAAGCAATGTGAATATTGTCAATGATGTAAACAATCCCTTAATGTGAAACCTTAAACTGATAATATGACTAAACTGCTTATATAAGAATGTCCATACTGGCCGTTACCAAGTTATATGTAGGACACATAATTCCATCTGTATGGAGCAGAATCCCCAAGCATTTCCCAACAAATGTCAGTAGCAGGAAAAGCTCAGAGCAGAAGAGGATCAACACTAGAGGTCCTGGGGCTTTCCCTGCATGTCTCTCCTCCTTCACCATCACTCTTGTGTTCTCTGTTCTTTCCCCATAGCTCACCACCACTTCTGGATCCCTCATGGTGGATCAAGCAGGGCAACCTCCCACAAACTGAATCTTATTGTGTTGTCAGTTCTCATGGCAGTGTAACACCCAGGCTTACATTGTGGGTGTGAAGAGAATTACAGACAAGTAATGGCCAAAAGGATTTTACATGGACAACATTAAGAATAGGTTATTTTGCCTTTGCCAACCCATAACAGCTCTGCTTTACTGAACTCAAGGACCAACTGTTGTGTTAGCTACAGGTTATTGATGACATTGTTAAATGCTGACACATAACCCGTGTTTATTTGTATTGTGGAGATAGCCTCAGTCTTTGTTGTTGGTTGCCTAGCATACATTTCTCCATATGCTGATGAGTACATCATCACACAATCCATTTAGCTTATCTTCTGCATCCAATCGCCCACTCATTTCACAGAGAGAGAGAGAGAGAGAGAGAGTGTAAATTATACTGGGTGTGTGCATTTGAGGTGAGTAACATTAATTAATTGGCATGCAGCCGATGAAGTGAGCTGTAGCTCACGAAAGCTTATGCTCAAATAAATTTGTTAGTCTCTAAGGTGCCACAAGTACTCCTTTTCTTTTTGTGGATACAGACTAACTCGGCTGCTACTCTGAAACCTGTCATTATTAGTACTTGTCAGATGATTTGAAGGTGGTTTGATTGTGAAGCTATTACTAGCTTTGAAGGAATATAGGGGTTTTGGATAGATTTTTTCCTTCATTTCCTGCAGATTTCTTCCTGTTTAATGATCAGTGAGATATGATCTGAACATATTTCTTTTCTGCTCTATCCTATTTGTTAACATTGTCCTTGCATGCTCACACTCTCACTTCTCTGCCTCTTGCATCTACACTTTTCCCCAATAGGCTATCATATATGATCGGACTTGATATATTTTATATTATAGTCTCGCATTAGTGAGACCATAGTTAAGATTGGGTCAGAATTTTCTGTACCTCAGTATCTAATCTTTCACTAGGAATTTTTTTTGTCAACATGCCATAGGGAATTTGAACAAGATTTTAGCTGCTAATTAATGTGTGTGCAACAATCTCCAGTATGTATTTTGTGTTTGTACGTTGTTGACTTTAGGAAATTTAGGAAAATTGGAAAAGCCTGATTTTGTCCACACAGTGCAAATTTGTCGCCTTCTACTGCCTGAGCGGTAATATTAAGAAAATAAGAATGTCCATACTGGGTCATACCAAAGGTCCATCTAGCCCAGTATCCTGTCTTCCAACAATGGCCAATGCCAGGTGCCCCAGAGGGAATGAACAGAACAGGTAATCATCAAGTGATTCATTCCCCGTCGCCCATTCCCAGCTTCTGGCAAACAGAGGCTAGGGATAACATCCCTGCCAATCTTGGCTAATAGCCATTGATGGACCTATCCTCCATGAACTTATCTAGTTCTTTTTTGAACCCTGTTATAGTCTTGGCCTTCACAACATCCTCTGGCAAGGAGTTCCACAGGTTGACTGTGTGTTGTGTGAAAAAAATACTTCCCTTTGCTTGTTTTAAATGGTTGCCTGTTAATTTCATTTGGTGATCCCTAGTTCGTGTGTTATGAGAAGGAGTAAATAACACTTCCTTATTTACTTTCTCCACACCAGTCATGATTTTATAGATCTCCATCATATCCCACCTTAGTCGTCTCTTTTCCAAGCTGAAAAGTCCATATTAAATGGCAGCCCTTCTCATATGGCAGCCCTTCCATACCCCTAATCATTTTTGTTGCCCTTTTCTGAACCTTTTCCAATATATCTTTTTTGAGATGGGGCAACCACATCTGCACGCAGTATTCAAGATGTGCGTGTACCATAGATTTGTATAGAAACAATATGATATTTTCTGTCTTATTATCTACCCCTTTCTTAATGATTCCCAACATTCTGTTCGGTTTTTTGACTGCCGCTGCACATTGAGTGGATATTTTCAGAGACCCATTCACAGTGACTCCAAAATCTCTTTTTTGAGTGGTAACAGCTAATTTAGACCCTATCATTTTATATGTATAGTTGGGATGTGTTTTCCAATGTGCATTACTTTGCATTTGTCAGCATTGAATTTCATCTGCCATTTTGTTGCCCAATCACCCAGGTTTGTGAGATCCTTTTGTAGCTCTTCTCAGTCTTCTTGGGACTTAACTATCTTGAGTAGTTTTGTGTCATCTGCAAATTTTGCCACCTCACTGTTTACCCCTTTTTCCTGATCATTTATGAATATGTTGAATAGAACTGGTCTCAGTACAGACCCCTGGGCGACACCATTTATGTCACTCCATTCTGAAAACTGACCATTTATTTCTACCCTTTATGTCTTATCTTTTAACCAGTTACCAATCCATGAGAGGACCTTCCCTCTTATCCCATGACAGCTTACTTTGCTTAAGAGCCTTTTGTGGGGGACCTTGTATTGTGACATCTGAGATATTGTGACATCCGAGAATATCAGCCATTTATCCCTCACTCCTTCCAGTTCATTTGCATACTTTGGGAAAATCACTCGTGCCCTGGTTGTCATGGGAACAGCTGTCTTCGATAACTGATTTCTTTCAGCTAAACATTACATTATTACATAAGATTTCAGGAAGAGCTGTAATGAAAGCAGATTGGGTTTGGATCAGCTCCCGCTCTGCTTCTTTGGGTTTGTACTAGGGTAAGTTATATTGTTTCTATTCAAAGGGTAATTGTTACTTTCCTCAGCAAGGGCTGCATGAAAATAAGATTCAAAACTGCAATTTCTTTTTCACAAATATTGTTTAGATGCTGCTTGCAAATTGCGGGGCTATAGCTTTCTGAATATTTACCTTTCACAAAAAGAGAGAACTTATAGACACGAGTTCCTCCTGTTTTCTGTTTTTTAAAAAAATTATCTATTGTTTTTCCCCCCCATGATGTGAAAACTTAACATCTTAAACAAATCTTTAAATGCTTTATTATTTAAAATAGCACACATTATAAAACTAAGGAAATTTATAAACAAAAAACTTTGTTAAATGTTAGGTAAAGTTGCTCTCATCGATAAACTAAACCATAAAAAAATTAGGAAATATGAAGTTAAAGATTAAAAAGGATAAAAAGATCCCAATGTCAAACACTCTCACGTTAGGAAATGCCAGAATAAAATGTTGCCCATGCTACCTAAATTAACTCCTCTTGTGTAATGACCAGGGACCGCTAACAGGGAGTTTCGAGATGGAGTTCTCCAGGTGAAGGAGGAGCAAATATGGGACCCTTGGAGTAAGTGGCTGTCTGTAGTGTGTGTTTGTGTTTAGGGGTCACTTGCGGTGTGCTGAGCTTGTCTTTGTTTGTCTGAAGGACTGTGTGCTGTGGCCGGCAATTGGAAGCTGTGAGCTTCTAAACAAGGTTTGAAATCTAGAAGCGTCTGTTCTTTGGCTGAGCCTTAGTCAGGGGGCCAGGGATTTATAAAGCAGTGAGCAAGCAACCAGGGACTGCTAAGAGGGGGTTTCGAGAGGGAGTTTGGAAGGGGAGTGGGAAGGGGGCGAGGTACACTTGCCATTCTTTAAAACCTTTAAACTAAACTATAATCAAAACTTCTTGATTTAAACAAAAACCCTATCATTAACCTAAGTAGCTGTAGGAGAGAATGCAGGGAGAAGCCCAGCAGCAGAGTGGGGGCTATCCTGTTTATTGCACTCGGTGTAGCATGTATGATTACCTGCGCTGTCGATGGGTGGTGTATGTGTGCCTTCAGTGCAAGGAGCTCCTGGCCCTCAGAGACTGTGTATGGGCTTTGGAGGCCAGGGTGGTAGAACTGGAGGAGCTAAGGGAGGTAGAGAGGTATGTTGATGAGGCTTTCCGGGACACTGTAGTCTTGTCCCACCTCTGGTCAGACAGCGCCTGTGCTGTTAAGGAGGATGAAAGGCCCAGAGAAGGAGAGCAGTCAACAGGAGCAGAGGGAAACCTTCCCATAGTTGGGACCCTCCTTCCAGATGGTGTTGGGGTACCCTCTCACACTGAGGTTACTTCTCCGGGGGAGGGAACTCCAGTCATTAGGAAGAGAAAGATGTTAGTAATGGAAGATTCAATCATTAGAAACACAGATAGCTGGGTTTGTGATGACTGGGAGAACCCGTATGGTGACTTGCCTGCCTGGAGCAAAGGTTGCGGATTTCTTGAGGCATCTAGATAGACTTATGTGTAGTGCTGGGGAGGAGCCGGTGGTCGTGGTACATGTAGGTACCAATGACATAGGGAAGGGTAGGAGAGATGTCCTGGAGGCCAAATTTAGGCTGCTAGGAAAGAGACTGAAATCCAGGACCTCTATGGTGGCATTCTCCGAAATGCTTCCAGTTCCACGCGCAGGGACAGGTAGAGCTTCAGAGTCTCAATGCGTGGATGAGACAATGGTGTAGAGAGGAGGGGTTTAGATTTATTAGGAACTGGGGAAACTTTGGGGATAGGGGGAGCCTATACAAGAAGGATGGGTTCCACCTAAACCAAAGTGATCCAGACTGCTGGCACTTAACTTTAAATATGTTGCAGAGCAGTTTTTAAACTAAGATGGGGGAAAGCCGATTACTGCAGAGGCACACGTGGATCGGACAGAGACTTCTCTTAGAGGCGAGTCTATTGATAGCGATTCTCTAGGTTTTAGTCAGGAGGAGAGGATGGAAGAGGATAAAGTATGGGCCAGATCAGACGAGAAACATTCACATAAAGAATCTGACACATCAGAAAAGGGCAGACAAATAAACAGTGACAAGTTTTTAAAGTGCTTGTACACAAATGCTAGAAGTCTAAATAATAAGATGGGTGAACTAGAGTGCCTCATGTTAAAGGAGGATATTGATATAATAGGCATCACAGAAACCTGGTGGAGTGAGGACAATCAATGGGACACAATCATTCCGGGTTTCAGAGTAACAGCCGTGTTAGTCTGTATTCGTAAAAAGAAAAGGAGTACTTGTGGCACCTTAGAGACTAACCAGTTTATTTGTTTATCATCAGTTTATCATTCCGGGGTACAAAATATATCAGAAGGACAGAACAGGTTGTGCAGGGGAGAGGGAGTGGCATTATATGAAAGAAAATGTAGAATCAAATGAAATAAAAATCTTAAATGAATCCACATGTTCCATTGCATCTCTATGGATAGTAATTCCATGCTCTAATAAGAATATAACGGTAGGGATCTATTATCGACCACCTGACCAGGACAGTGATAGTGATGATGAAATGCTAAGGGAGATTAAAGAGGCTATCAAAATAAAGAACTCAATAATAGCAGGGGATTTCAGTTATCCCCATATTGACTGGGTACATGTCACCTCAGGACAAAATGCAGAGGCAAAATTTCTCGATGCTTTAAATGACTGCTTCTTGGAGCAGCTGGTAGAGGAATCCACAAGGGGAGAGGCAACTCTCGATTTAGTTCTGAGTGGAACTCAGGATCTGGTCCAAGAGGTAACTATAACAGGACTGCTTGGAAATAGTGACCATAATATAATAACATAATTTAACATTCCTGTGGTGGGAAGAACATCTCAACAGCCCAACACTGTGGCATTTAATTTCAGAAAGGGGAACTATGCAAAAATGAGGAGGTTAGTTAAACAGAAATTAAAAGGTACAGTAACAAGAGTGAAATCCCTGCAAGCTGCATGGACACTTTTCAAAGACACCATAATAGAGGCTCAACTTAAATGTATACCCCAAATTAAAAAAACACAGTAAAAGAACTAAAAAAGAGCCACCATGGCTTAACCACCATGTAAAAGAAGCAGTGAGATAAAAAGACATCTTTTAAGAAGTGGAGGTCAAATCCTAGTGAGGTAAGTAGAAAGGAGAATAAACTGCCAAATTAAATGTAAAAATGTAATAAGAAAAGCCAAAAAGGAGTTTGAAGAACAGCTAGCCAAAAACACAAAAGGTAATGTGGCAAATTTCCAGCACTACAATGATGGGTCTCATGCTTTCTCTTCTTGGGGGTGGGGGGAGGTTCAGGGCACCATTTCCTGCCCCTGAACTGGGGTATTAACTGCCCCACTAGTGTCCTAGAGGAGGGGAGTGGCAAGGGAGGGACCCAGGCCCACCCTCTATTCCGGGTCCCAGCCCAGGGGCCATAAGGATAGCAGTAAACCACTAGAACTAGCAGTTCCTTCCCCTGGGCTACTTCCCACTCCTGCCCTTCAGCTTGTAGGGCTTCATGCCCTCCCTCTGCACAAACCAGGTATCTCTTTACCTAGGGTCTTGGTCTTCTTAGCCCATCACAGCACTTCTCCAAACTCTCCTCTGCTTCAACACCAATCCACTCTGTTTCAACTCCTCCACTTATCTGATTGAAGCAGGGGGTTTTTATAATGTGACTGGCTTGAAGTGCTCTAATTGGCTTCAGGTGCTCTAATTAATTTATAGCAAACTTTGTTCCCTCTACAAGGAGTAAGGCTCCAAAAAACAGTCTTTTGCTGCCCTCTGGCCATGCTGTATCACAGTAATAACAAAATGTTTTTTAAGTACATCAGAAGCAGGAAGCCTGCTAAACAACCAGTGGGGCCCTTGATGATCGAGATACAAAAGGAGCACTTAAAGTCATTGCGGAGAAACTAAATGAATTCTTTGCCTCAGTCTTCACGGCTGAGGATGTTAGGGAGATTCCCAAACCTGAGCCGTCCTATGTAGGTGACAAATCTGAGGAATTGTCACAGATTGAAGTGTCACTAGAGGAGGTTTTGGAATTAATTGAGAAACTTAACAGTAACAAGTCACCAGGACCAGATGGCATTCACCCAAGAGTTCTGAAAGAACTCAAATGCGAAATAGCAGAACTATTAACTACGGTTTGTAACCTGTCCTTTAAATCAGCTACTGTATCCAGTGACTGGAAGATAGCTAATGTAACGCCAATACTTAAGAAGGGCTCTAGAGGTGATCCTGGCAATTACAGACCAGTAAGTCTAACATCAGTACCGGGCAAATTAGTTGAAACAGTAGTAAAGAATAAAATTGTCAGACACACAGAAGAACATAAATTGTTGCACAAAAGTCAACATGGTTTCTGTAAAGGGAGATCATGTCTTACTAATCTATTAGAGTTCTTTGAGGGGGTCAGCAAACATGTGGACAAGGGGGATCTAGTGGACATAGTGTACTTAGATTTCCAGAAAGCCTTTGACAAGGTCCCTCACCAAAGGCTTTTACATAAATTAAGTTTTCATGGGATAAGAAGAGGGAAGACCCTTTCATGGATTGAGAACTGGTTAAAAGTCAGGGAACAAAGGGTAGGAATAAATGGTAAATTTTCAGAATGGAGAGGGGTAACTCGTTGTGTTCCCCAAGGGTTAGTCCTAGGACCAATCCTATTCAACTTATTCCTAAATGATATGGAGAAAGGGGTAAACAGTGAGGTGGCAAAGTTTGCAGATGATACTAAAGTGCTCAAGATAGTTAAGACCAAAGCAGACTGTGAAGAACTTCAAAAAGATCTCACAAAACTAAGTGATTGGGCAACAAAATGGCAAATGAAATTTAATGTGGATAAATGTAAAGTAATGCACATTGGAAAAAATAACCCCAACTATACATACAATATGATGGGGGCTAATTTAGCTACAGCTAATCAGGAGAAAGATCTTGCAGTCATCGTGGATAGTTCTCTGAAGACGTCCATGCAGTGTGCAGCGGCAGTCAAAAAAGAAAATGGGATGTTAGGAATCATTAAAAAAGGGATAGAGGATAAGACGGAGAATATCTTATTGCCCTTATATAAATCTGTGGTGCTCCAACATCTTGAATACTGCATACAGTGGTCCCCTCATCTCAAAAAAGATATACTGGCATTAGAAAAGGTTCAGAGAAGGGCAACTAAAATGATTAGGGGTTTGGAACGGGTCCCATATGAGGAGAGATTAAAGAGGCTAGGACTTTTCAGCTTGGAAAAGAGGAGACTAAGGAGGGATATGATAGAGGTATATAAAATCATGAGTGGTGTGGAGAAAGTGAATAAGGAAAAGTTATTTACTTGTTCCCATAATATAAGAACTAGGGGCCACCAAATGAAATTAATGGGTAGCAACTTTAAAACAAATAAAAGGAAGTTCTTCACTCAGTGCACAGTCAACCTGTGGAACTCCTTGCCTGGGGAGGTTGGGAAGGCTAGGACTATAACAGGGTTTAAAAGAGAACTGGATAAATTCATGGCGGTTAAGTCCATTAATGGCTGTTAGCCAGGATGGGTAAGGAATGTTGTCCCTAGCCTCTGTTTGTCAGAGGGTGGAGATGGATGGCAGGAGAGAGATCACTTGATCATTACCTGTTAGGTTCACGGCCTCTGGGGCACATGGCATTGGCCACTGTTTCCCCCCCCCCCCCGCTGGCTGGGGGGGCTCCCCCAGAATCTGAGGGGGCAAGGGACGTGGCAGCAGTGGAGGTCACCCCGGTGGCATTGGCCACTGTTGGTAGACAGGATACTGAGCTGGACAGACCTTTGGTCTGACCCAGAATGGCCATTCTTATGTTGTGTGTATGCATTATTTATAATACAGCCTTTAATTCCATGATCCCATATTACTTTTTACACAGGACATCTGGTTCATTGAGTGCACAAAATGGATCTGATCTGGGGATGAATAAGGATTGTGTAATGAAGGAGGCTGTTGTCTGTAGGAAGCTGGAAGGTGGGTAGTGAATGAGGCAGGGGACTGCAGGAAGAGACAGGATGGTCTAATGGTGAGACCAGACGAATGCCACTCTGGAGGCTTGAATTTTATCCCAGCCTCTGCCACCAGGTTTCTGTGTGACACTGGACAAGTCATGTATGCCAAATTTTTCACAGTCACTTCTGCATGTAACTAAAGACTGTATCATAGTATATATGCTTGTGGGGCGGTGGTAAATTAATGTTGCAAGGGCAATATTCATTTTGGCATTTCCTGACTTGAAAGTACTTGATTTTGCAACCTTTTAATCCTTTTTAATCATTCATTTTGTATTCCTAATTTATTATGAACACTTAGGCCACATCTACATTACAAACTTTAGCAACATACGTTAAAGTTAAGCTGGCATACAGCTGCCACAGTTAGTATGTCACTTGTGAGCACACACTTGGCCGCCTGCATTGGCTTTTCATGTACTCACTAGTAGAGTTTGTGTCAATGCAAAGTGCTGCACACAATGGGTAGGTATCCCAGTCTGGCAAAATGCCTTCTGGGAAGTTTTCACAATGTATTGTTGGGCAGAAATGAGTCACACAGTGAACTCTGGGAGTGAGGGGTCAAATTCCCCTCTCACAACTTTCTCCATCCCAGAATGCCATCCGTATCCCATAATTTTTGCACCTTTCTTTACGATCCCACAAACCGATGTAGCACTGTTTGGTGTCCACCCTCTGTGATAGAAGCATAGAGTCGGCACAGCTCTGTACTGTTGTCATGAATGTTGCAAATACAGGATGCATGATTTTCTGATATTATCAGAACCTCAGGAAGAACTGCAACAGTGCGGGACATGACAGTTTTTTTGAGGGCAGATTGCTGAGGGACATGACGAAAAACACTTACAGGTTGTTGCTGGCATTCATGGAGCAGCTTTGTTCATACTGTGAACAATAATAAAATACCATTTATTTAAATATTTTTGGATGTTTTCTACATTTTCAAATATATTGATTTCAATTACAACACAGAATACAAAGTGTACAGTGCTCACTTTATAGTTATTTTTGATTACAAGTATTTGCACTGTAAAAAAAATAGTATTTTTCAATTCACCTAATAAAAGTACTGTAGTGCAATCTCTTTATCATGAAAGTTGAACTTACAAATGTAGAATTATGTACAAAAAAACTGCATACAAAAATAAAACAATGTAAAATTTTAGAGCCTGCAAGTCCACTCAGTCTTACTTCTTGTTCAGCCAATTGCTCAAGCAAACAAGTTTGTTTACATTTGCAGGAGCTAATACTGCCCACTTCTTCTTTACAATGTCACCTGAAAGTGAGAACAAACGTTTGCATGGCACTGTTGTAGCCAGCGTCCCAAGATATTTATGTTCTAGATGCGCTAAAGAGTCATATGTCCCTTCATGCTTCAACCACCATTCCAGGGGACATACTGATGATGGGTTCTGCTTGATAACAATCCAAAGCAGTGGGAATCAATGCATGTTCATTTTCATTATCTGAGTCAGATGCTACCAGCAGAAGTTATCTATGCAGTTATATAACAAAAAAAAAATCTACATTTGTAAGTTGGACTTTCACGATAAAGAGATTACACTACAGTACTTATATGAGGTGAATTGAAAGATACTATTTCTTTTGTTTATCATTTTTACAGTGCAAATATTTGTAATAAAAATAATAAATATAAATAATAAAAAAAATAAAAATAATGTATACTTTGATTTCAATTACAACACAAAATACAACGTATATGAATATGTAGAAAAAATCCAAAATATTTAATACATTTCAATTGGTATTCTATTAAAACTGTGATTAATCCCAGTTCATTTCTTTAATCACAGTTAATTTTTTTTGAGTTAATCGCATGAGTTAACTGCGATTGACAGCTCAACTTGCTAGACTGGATCTCAGTGAGAAAAATATCTGAATAATTATAGCTCTATGTTGTGTCCTGCATAACATATGTGAGAGAAAGGGGGGAAAGTTGCTGCCATGGTGGAGCGGCTGTCTGCTGAGTTTGAACAGCCAGACACATGGGCCGTTATAAGAGCCCATTATAGAGCTATGCAGTTGCGGGAGGCTTTGAAAAAACACTGTAATAGTCAGCCACATTAATGTGCTGTGCTTGACTGTGCCCTGGCCCTGTAGGTTTGCAGGCTGTTAGGCATTGTGCAGTGCTTGATGTGCATGTATACATACTACACTGTGTATTATAATAAACCTTTGAATTACTATGATTTCCTGTGCATTTATAACTGTTACATGGTCTTTCACTGAAACTGAATTATGCCGTGCTTGCTGTATGTGTACGGATATTACTTGGTGGTTTCTTGAACCTATGAATTCTGTGGTGCTGTGCATTTACAAGTGCTGGGTGCTTTGAATCCTGCCATACATTCTGCAGTGTGCTTGGTGAACTAATAAAGATAAATTTATTTACAAAAAATAGAATTTTATTGTCTGACAAAAATAGTGGGGAAAAGACAGTGTACAAATAAAAAAGGACAATACAATACAAACATGAATTAACTGAACAGAATTTTAACTAGAAAGCACACAGATCTGTCCATTCAAGTGCAGAAATGTAGTCTGCTTTGGCTACTCTGACAGTAGCCGTGCCTCTCCCAGATCAGTGTATGTGAAGCTGTCCCCCTGTGTGGAGTAACAGGGTTAGGGATTTGACCCGTGGTACCAAGTAGATTGTTGCGGGGTGTCCTACTGCCAAGGAAGAAATAAGGCGGCCATCCCTAGAAACCTTTGGGAGAGGATTGCAGAGTATCTCCATGAAAGGTTCATTGAGATCTCTCAGGAGGATACAAGGGACATCCCTATATAAATCAACAGGGTGCTCCATATGCCCTCCTTCGTCCTCCTAATCCTACAGGGGAATGAAAAGCAGATAACTCTAGCTCTGTTGTTGTACTGTTACCTCTTCCTGTATGAGTAAGACAGTTAAATATTGATATATGTGGCCTTTGGTAATTTGGTATGGGCCAGGTGCCACAATTGTTTTTAAACACTGTAAGGGAAAAAGCACTTACCCGAGGAGGGTTCCCTGGATTGGGCTTGTCCGTGTTTGGCTGGTGGGACTAGCCGGACCACAGCGGTGTCTCAAACTGGTCCTGGTTTGTGGCATAGCTGGATCCTCTACACCACCCCCACCCCAATACGTGTCCCTCTCCTCCTCCTCTTCACTTATGGCAGGGGTCTGTGTCTTGGGCTCCACTGAGGTATCCATGGTAGTCTGCGGGATGCTGGTGCATACTTGCATATCTGCCAAATCTGACATGCAACTCATCGTAAAACCAGCAGGTCTGCAGCTCAGCACCAGATCAACTGTTGGCCTCCCAGATCTTGTGGCATATGCATACCGCAGTTCCTTTGCTTTCATGTGGCACTGCTGCTGGTCCCTGTCGTGCTCCTTCGCCTGAATCCCCTGTGCAATTTTTTTATAGATGTCCACATGTCTACAACTGGTCCATAGGTGTGCCTGCATAGACTCTCCTCCCCACAGTCCCAGGAGATCCAGTACCTCCTGTCTTCTCCAGGTACATCTGGATCATGTAGCTAGTCTGGTCAGTTGGGCAGCTGCACACAACAGTGGAGAGCTGGGAGATGTGCTCCCAAGCTGGGCGCTCAGGGAAAGGCATTTCAAAAATACACCAAGTGTTTTAAGGGAGTGGAGTGGGGCATGACCCCTAGGCAGTGGAGTTCACAATTGTGACCAGAGTGATCAGTGTTGGGCATTGTGGGACAGCTGCTGGAGGACTATTAGGGTCAACATAGGTCATGCAGCATCTACACTCACACTGCATTGACCACAGAACAGGGACCGCAGCTCAATGCCGTTCAGGGAGGTGGTTTTGCTATATTGCTGTAATGGGGTACTTCTGTTGGCAGGAGACCTAACTTTGTAGTGTTGACCAGGCTAGTTCATGGCTTGCTGCACACTAGTGTCTGTGTGAATCCTACTGACCCATGCTAACAATTCCATAGTGTGCTTTGAAACAGGAATAGATCAAAGTGCACTATGGAAGTGTGGCGGCTCCCTGCAGGTGCTGCCCAAACTGGCCACAGTTCCCAGCCAATGGGAGCTGTGAAGCCAGCGCTCAGGGCGGGGCAGGGGCAGCATGCAGAGCCACTGCGCCGCGCCTCCGCCTAGGAGCAGCAGGAACATGTCGCCACTTGTGGGGAGCTGCCCGAAGTTAGCGCCACCCGGATCTGGCACCCTGCTCTCCACCCATGCCCCAGGCCCCTGCCCCGAGCCCCGTCCCACACCCAAACTCCCTCCCAGAGCCCGCACCATGCACCCCCTCCCGTGCCCCAACCCCCAGTCCCACACCCCTTCCCGCACACTGAACCCCGTGTGGTCATTCCTCCACCTATGAGCAGCAGGGACATGTCGCCGCTTCCGGGGGGCCACGCGGAGCCGGATAGGGAGCCTGCCGGCCCCACACCAACTGGAGTATAAACTGGACTTTCAATGAAGATCAGAAATGCCAGTTTATAGAGCTTTCCAGTTGGTAATGTGCCAGATAATACAAATTTTACTGTAGTTAACTTTCAATAACAAAAGTATTGACTTTTTAAGAATTAGTTTATACTGACTTTTAAAGATCAGATCATTCTAATAGCCTCACTGCTTTCCCCCCAAGTTCAGTTCTATCACGGGGTATAGTATTCTCAGGAACTCCTAGAATTAGAGGTCAGTTCTTTATGTCATTTCAGAAAAGCTTTTGGATGGCATGGAGCATTAACTGTGGTTCTAATGTTCTCAGGGAGGGGGAGGCATGAGGATCATCTCAATAATGATATTGTAAGGTCTACTATCTCAGTTCACAAGGGCTATAAAATCCTAGTGCACATCACTGAAATGCTTTCCAGTCGTGTAGTTTCCATCCCTGATGGCTCATGAGATGTCACACATTGGAATGGCTCTCTGTACTTTGGGTAAAATACAGGCCATCAAAGACCATTTAGCAGACAGGCCACTTTCAGCATCGTACGTGTCTCTTGAGCTAAACTTGAGACTGTCCCTGCAAGAGAGTAAAAGTAATTACAAGCTCTAGTGACTGCACTACAGACAAACCGTCTATAGATTCCCATAATTCTTTACAACCAGCCCTTAAGAAGATCCTTGTTAGATCCACACCCCACACAACAAAAACACTAACCCAGGAACCTATCCTTGCAACAAAGCCCGTTGCCAACTCTGTCCACATATCTATTCAAGGGACACCATCATAGGACCTAATCACATCAGCCACACTATTAGAGGCTCGTTCACCTGCGCATCTACCAATGTGATATATGCCATCATGTGCCAGCAATGCCCCTCTGCCATATACATTGGCCAAACTGTACAGTCTCTACGCAAAAGAATAAATGGACACAAATCAGATGTCAAGAATTATAACATTCAAAACCAGTTGGAGAACACTTCAACCTACCAATTACAGACCTAAAAGTCACAATTATTCAACAAAAAATCTTCAAAAACAGACTCCACACAACGAGAAACAGCAGAACTGGAATTAATCTGCAAACTGGACACCATTAAATTAGGTTTGAATAAAGACTGGGAGTGAATGAGTCATTATACTAACTAAAAACTATTTCCCCATGCTAATTTTCCCCCTAGTGTTACTCACACCTTCTTGTCAACTGTTTGAAATGGGCCATCATGATTATCACTACAAAAGGTTTTTTTCTCCTGCTGTTAACAGCCCACCTTAATCGATTGGTCTCATTAAGAGTTGGTATGGCAACGCCCATTTTTTGATGTTCTCTGTATATATATATCTTCCTACTGTATTTTCCACTGCATGCATCTGATGAATTGGGCTTTAGTCCACGAAAGGTTATGCCCAAAAAAATTTGTTAGTCTCTAAGGTGCCACAAGTACTCCTCATTCTTTCTGCTGATACATACTAACACGGCTACCACTCTGAAACTTGTTAGATTTGTTTATGCTGGTAATTTGCTAAGTAATATTGCCATCCAGTGGTGGAACTGGCCAGTTGCAATTACACAGTTTTATTTCAACTTTGTATGCTTGTAAATGGAGGGTGGGGTACTAATACTGGTGAATTGAGGTAGAGTATGTAGTAGGCAAGAAACTAAACCAAACCATACCAAAATTGGGAGGAGGGAGGAAAGGAAGAAAATAAATAAACAATACCCTAAAAATATCTGCATGGTGGGTATTTAAAGAGTGCTCTGTTAAGAAACCAGTGAAGTGGTCCTGCTGCCCTACCAAAATGTTCCTGGTGAAAGTTGTTACTGTGGTCTTTTGGAAGGCAAAAAGCTAACGAAAGGAAGGAATGTGGTCCAGGATGAATAGGGATGAGAATTACCGTAGCTTAGCTGAGCCTTTGGGTCATCCAGGAGTGGGTGGGTGAGGTTCTGTGGCCTGCAATGTGCAGGAGGTCAGACTCAATGATCTTACTAGTCCCTTTGGACCTTAAAGTCTATGAGTCTATCTTTGGAAAGTCAGACTGTGTTGTATTTTGGCAACAAGTATTAAATATTAAAGAGGAATGGCAGGGAAGTAGGCTCATTCATTAGAATAAATTGCAGTAATCAATATTTTAACTGTTACAATTAGTTTGAATTGGTTACTCTTTGTAGTTCTCACAGCATGGACTCACAGCTGAGCAGCTCGTGAAACAAATAGGATTGCGTGCAGCATGGCTTGGCAACAGGACTGAGTGTGCTGTTTACCTTTGCGATTACCTGTGTGGTCTTTTGTATCTTGGGACTCAGATCTTTGTGGGATATGATAATACGTGGCCTTAAAGTGTCAAGTCAACACAAATTACACCACAATTTTAACTTGTGTGTTCACTTTGTAGTATCTTTGCACTACTTTGTGTTATGTTTACTTGCTTTTCCTTTTCCACCCCGTCTTGGTGAACATTTGTGCCACACATCTCGTGGTACATTGACTCATGGTGGCGATCGTGTTTGTACTGTATGGATGTTTTGTATATGTTGTGGGTTACTCAAGCAACGCTAGGATAATGCGTTTTTGTCTTCCTATCCTGGCTGATCTGCATAAGAGACTAAGATTTTACCACAGCTTCTAGCTAACGAAGACAGTCTCTTAGCTCAAGTACTAGTGGTTCTATCTGAAGGTCTAGGGTTCAAGCCCACCTTCACAACTACAAGAAAGGAGAGAAACAACATGGGCCTCATCAAAAATAAGTCCCTAAAGCCACAGATTTATGGTTTTTTTTTTTAATTGTGAGAAAAGTGAGTATGAGCTAATAGGTGGGGTTGTTATTTTTATGCAGTGCCTACTCATTGTTTGCCCTTTGTAAACTTGTGCATCTTGGGCAGGTCATTGAGGCTGGCCTTGTTAGTGGAGTGGGTGAGCTGGGGTGGGGATGTGCCTCAAGGAAAGTTTCCTGGACACTTGGCTCAGCTTGTGCAGTAGAACTTCCTCTTCCATCTAGGTTGGTTTATTTGCTCCAAGTTATAAATCAGACATTCTCGTGGGATCATCTTAAGCAGTAAAGTGGTATGATTTTCTCTTCAGTTTGGAATCTCAAGTTAGCTGAATATAAAACAGAAGCAACAATATCTCACAATGATAAGCAAATTCACTTTAAAATTATTGAATCTGCCCATCTCAGCTGAACAGTTTTTGTTACATAAAAATAAAATGAGTTCTTTGACCTTGAATCACAGACAGAATAGGGGTTTTTTTTTCCCCCTCATGCAGAATTCAAACCAAGATAAGTAAATATTTTTGGTATGTGCCCTTCTAATGGAAAGGAATGGAATGGAATGTAACTGCAAGCTCAGACACTCCGTATTGCCTCTTAATACCAGAGATTTCGCTTGAAATCCAATAAACTTTATCTGTCTCAGTTTCAGTATCTGAATACAGTTCCATTTTCCTGTCCTTCATTCTAGTCAAATAAATTGGGGAGGGAGAAAGAAAAAGAAAGACATTTAGAGACTAACTATTTGAAGGGGGAAAAAAGTTCATAATTCTAACTTCTTCCCATGAGATGAGTACTTCCAGGTGCTTCAAAGCATACTCAAGCAAGGTAACAACAAACCTCTAGCTGGTATCCCTTTCTACCACCCTACCCTTACCTGCCGTGGAGGAAGAGGTTAAAAAACAAATTCAGCATTAATTACAAATTTGTTGTATTGGTTTGTTGTTTTATTTTAGAATTAAAAAGAGAGAATCTTTTAAAAAAAATTTGTGTTTCAGCCATTCTCAAAGGCGCTTCCAAGAATTCGCACTCAGCTCACAAAAATTACCTACCAATAACATTTCCTCAGCCAAAAGCTCTACCACAACAAGGGTACATTCTGACTGGAATAAAATGTAGATTAGGATAATCTACTAATCTTTTGTCTGCTGCCCACTCAATTTCTTTCCTGAAGGGAATTACCCAGTTCTGTGGTCTAAGACTCACTAAATTCATCCCAGGGCAGGGCAGGGGGATGACAGAATGTTGGGACAAGTGATACCTGACAATGGGAAACTTCCGTCATCGGAATCCAAGGCGGTCTCTTTTGCTAATGGGTCTGAAGGTGGTTTGGTGGGAGTAGAAGAGAGGAAGTAGCGTGGCTAGGTCTCTCCACAGGACCTGCTGGGGATGTTAATGTTTACAGGGGTCCAAAGGCCTTTATGAGCAACCCTTGGAAACCTCCAGAACCCAGTGATGGGGATTGCTCAGTGATGGTCTGGTGGGGAAAGAGGACGTGGAGTGATTGATTCTTTTTCCTGGCTCCTAATGGAACTGCTTTACTAAGACTGTTTAGTGACTATGAAATAACTGGAATCGGGATCTGCTGGAATATGATAAAGGTGAGCATCTTTGAGAATAAAGTGTGCATCTTATTTTGTCTTTGTTAAGAAAGGTCCTTATTTTCTCATGGTCACTTTTCTCACAATAAAAAACAAATAAATCTGTGGCTTTAAAGACTTATTTGTTTTATGAAGTCAGTGTTTTTTCTCTCCTTTCTTGTAGTTGTGATGCTCCTCCCCTTTGTAGAATATTTTACTGGCCAGACCTTTTTAGCTTGGCTAGCGCAGCCTTAAATTCCTCCAGACTGACTTCTCCATCATTATTTTTGTTCATCTCTTTAAATATGTTAGATATATCCTGTGGGGATTAATAAACAAAAAGTTAAAAATATGTGATGTTAATTTCTGCAGTTAAATTCCCCTGATAAGAGGACTGGCAATGACACATCCAATTTCCAACCTGCAATTGCCAGGAAGTAGTCCTGCTACTAACTTTGTTTGTGTATCCGTTTTTCTCAAGACACTGCGGGAATGGCTAACCTTTCTCAACTATGGGCCCCTTGAAGTTATTGGGGGTTTTTCCATTGATTTCAATGAGTTCTGGATCAGGCCCTCTAGCTGCAGTTTGCCTAAATTGCTAAATCTTATATGCAATAGGGTGATCTAGATTACAATTATGAAGCTAAGTATCAGAGGTGTAGCCATGTTAGTCTGGATCTGTAAAAGCAGCAAAGAGTCCTGTGGCACCTTATAGACTAAGGTACGTATTGGAGCATAAGCTTTTGTGGGTGAATACCCACTTCGTCGGATGCATGTAGTGGAAAATTCCAGAGGCAGGTATAAATATGCAAGCAAGAATCAGGCTAGGGATAACGAGGTTAGTTCAATCAGGGAGAATGAGGCCCTCTTCTAGCAGTTGAGGTGTGAACACCAAGGGAGGAGAAACTGTTTTGTAGTTGGCTAGCCATTCCCAGTGTTTGTTTAATCCTGAGCTGATGGTGTCAGATTTGCAAATGAACTGAAGCTCAGCAGTTTCTCTTTGAAGTCTGGTCCTGAAGTTTTTTTGCTGCAGGATGGCTACCTTTAAATCCGCTATTGTGTGTTCAGGGAGGTTGAAGTGTTCTCCTACAGGTTTTTGTATATTGCCATTCCTAATATCTGATTTGTGTCCATTTACCCTTTAACGTAGGGATTGTCCAGTTTGGCCGATGTACATAGCAGAGGGGCATTGCTGGCGTATATTACATTGGTGGACGTGCAGGCGAATGAACTGGTGGTGGTGTGGCTGATCTGGTTAAGTCCTGTGATTGTGTCACTGGTGTAGATATATGGGCAGAGTTGGCACTGAGGTTTGTTGCATGAATTGGTTCCTGACTTAGAGTTACTATGGTGTGGTGTGTAGTTGCTGGTGAGAATATGCTTCAGGTTGGTGGGTTGTCTGTGAGCGAGGACTTGCCTGCCTCCCAAGGCCTGTGAAAGTGAGGGATCATTGTCCAGGATGGGTTGTAGATCGCTGATGATGCGTTGGAGGTTATGAAACTAGATACTGTTGATTCTGAGCACTCAAACCTACACTTTTCTTCTGTTGATTTATTGTTGTGTGTATGACAAATATGTTTATTATATTATGCTGTCCTGCTTTGTATCCATCTGTTTCAATGGCAAGTAAGGTGCATGTTTTGTAAACATGGTAAGTGATAGAAAATATTGTGAAATATGTAAAGCACTGATTATATAAGAACAATGCATTAAAACATTGGTAGGATTTGGGGGGCAGTGGAAAGACATATTTGTGTTTCTCTTCCTTGACGCTAAATCAGTTGTGACTAAGTACCTGGCATTTTATTAAGAAAGCACCAGGTGGACTGTCCAATATCAAATTTTCCATTGATTTTTCCATTAAGTTAGTTAAGGTATAATTAAAATCTTTAATCATTGCTTGTAAAATGAATACCCTTCTTACCTATTTTTCAAGATTTACACCTACTAGATCTTTATAAAGATCCACCCCCACCCCATTCTAATATTTGGGAAGAAAAATAACTAAATACTGAATAAAGGAATAGACAGAGCTCAGATTGGAGACAGGAGCACCTGGGGGTTTGAAGATCAAATCTTTTACCCCTTTGCAATGTGCAGTTATATATCAGGGAGCACAGGAGTAATGGCTGCATCTCTGAGACTGGCCATGCAGTAGCACAGATAGTAATCTGTGGCTGGAGAAGAAGACTTCTGTCCTCCACCAGTCCCACACAGAGAACTCCAGCCTGGGCAAAGCTCCCCTCTAGTGGGGAGTTTGGCCAGGGGAGCCACATAATCATGGTTACCCTTCCCAAGCTTGGCTAGTCCCATGAAACCCCTTCTTTTTGGTCCTCTGAATAGCCTCCCAATCCTAATATAGTTCAGCTGCATTTAACTCGCTTCAGAGGGAGCAGGAGTTTATCCTAACAAAGATATAAAAGGCTAGGAACACCCTAACAGCTTGAGTTGGAGAAGTCTCCCGGGGGGACTGTGATGAGGTTAACAGCATGAGTAGATGTGAGTGGAGGGATGTGAAGTGATTATGGTTGGATTCTTGTTAAGTCATAAATAGTCCAATCCTGTGCTACTGAAGTTTGGCCATTTATTCTAATGGGAATTGGATCAGGCCCAAAGTGCAGGAAGTTTGTTCCACTCACTTCTAGTTAAATTCAAGCCCTTAGCAAAGATTACCCACATCGACACAAGACCCCAGCTCACCTGTACTTTTCCATATCCGTTCCATGAGTTCAGCCACTTTGCCTGCACTTAGCTTCAATAAGTCTCAAGTTTCAGTTCACTCTGGGACAGCTGGCCAGGATTGCCCCCTTTCTGCAGCATAATGGTTCAAAATCCATCTAAGTTCTTTGTGGGGTTTGACATCTTTCTGGGCTTCTGGTAAAGCCTGAAAGGAAATGTTCCTATGATATCTACCTGAAAAATTAAAGTAATCAGTTTGATACGTTCGGTTTTAAAATATTTATTTATGGATTGCATTTTATATGCAATGATTATGTATTTGGAAAAAAATGGTGTAGTTGGCTTTAGTAGAGATTGTGCATACAGACACAGTTATAAAGGATTTTATCAATAAAGCAGTAATACTCTCACAGGGCAAAATTGATGGAAGCAGTTGGTCAAGAAAACAGGTTTAGAATTTTTCATGAGTTTGTTTACATGGGATTTTGGACTCCGAAAATGTTGAATTTTTAGGAGACTGACGAACATCTGCAGCGAGGCAGATGAAAACCTGCAAAGCGTTTTTCACTTGACATTTTGCCAAGGCGTGATGCAAAAATTCATGGGAGAAGTCTTCCCCAACAGCCATGGGATCAACTGGATTAAAGACCAAGTTTGGTGCCTGAAGGGACTGAGTTCTATTCTGACCACCGGCCTTGATAATATATTGCATTTTATTTCATAACTAAAAAAATGCCTGTAGATATACTTTCAACAAATGGAAGCGCTGTGAAGTTAAGTGACTTGCCCAAGGTCTCAGCAAGTTTTTGTCAGAACCAAGGTTAGAAAGGCCTCCTGACTTTTAGGCAGTGCCCCTCAACCAAATCACCTCTTTTACACTAAGTTTCCCCACCACTAAAATGGGGACAATATGTTCAGTTTGCAAAGCTCTGAGTGGAAAGTATTGTTAAGGACAGTGAGGGAACTCAACACGTCCTGGTTCCTAGGCCAGCACTTCTTTCACTAGATACAAGTTGAGAGGGGCAGGTCAGAACTCACGAGAGAAGGGGTGAATAAAATAGTATGACTCCACCTATCCCAGCACTGCAAGCATGCTTCTGTGGCTGTGGAGAAAGTAGCAAGTGGGTCCCTGGAAGTCGACTGCCTTACTGTGCTGTTCCAGAAGTGGCTTCTAATGTAGCCAGCTATGGGGAAACTTCTGGCACAGTCTTCTCTTCTCTTTTTGTTCCTGTAGCATAGAGCTGAGCTGCAAGAACACATAAAGGCTACTGGAACTACCAGTTTGCTCCCAGACCCCTACCTTGAGCAGCATGGAGCCTTCTGGTGAGTAAAGAAATGGGAGATGCAGGCCACAAAATAAAAAAAAGAGCAAAGAAAACAGAGAAGAAAAAACAAGAGACAGCAAAGAGTATTTTATATGACTGAGTTCTCAGCCTGTCTTTATCAGTTCATGGAACTTCCATGCTCTGCAAGCCCAGTAATTCCAGACAGGGAGGGTGAGCAGCAAATCTACTTGGGCATCTGTGAGAGGATACAAAGAAGGGGATGGTGTGTATCCAGCCTCTAGTCCAGGGGTGGGCAAACTTTTTGGCCCGAGGGCCACATCAGGGTGCGAAACTGCATGGAGGGCCGGGTAGGGAAGGCTGTGCCTCCCCAAACAGCCTGGCCTCCGCCCCTTCCCGCCCCCTGACTGCCCCCCACAGAACCCCCGATCCATCCAACCCCCCCTGCTCCTTGTCCCCTGACTGCCCCCTCCTGGGACCCCCTGCCCCTAACTGCACCCAAGACCCCACCCCCTATCTAACCCCCCTGTTCCCCCCCGCCCCCCTCAAAACCTCTGCCCTATCCAACTGCCCCCTGTTCCCCGTCCCCTGCCCCCCCCCTCCCCTTGAGCCTCCGCCCCATCCAACCGCCCTCTGCTCCCTGTCCCCTGACTGTCCCCCGGGACCCTCTGCCCCTTATCCAACCCCTCAGCACTGGCACCGGCCCCCTTACCATGCTGCTCAGAGCAGCATGTCTGGCAGCCGCGCCGCCCGGCCAGAGCCAGACATGCTGCTGCACTGCCCTACAGGAGCGCGCAGCCCCGCTGCCCAGAGCTCCGCCCACGCGATGGCGTGGCTGCAGGGGAGGGACCGGGGGCTAGCCTCCCCAGCGGGGAGCTCAGGGGCTGGGCAGGACAGTCCCACGGGCCAGATGTGGCCTGCGGGCTGTAGTTTGCCCATCTCTGCTCTAGTCTGTCATGCAGTAGGGCAAGATGACTCCTTCTCTTTCTCCTCCAGCAGCTTTTTCAGAGTTCACAAGTGTGGGTCTGAATCAGTTCCAAAAGGAAATGCTAAGTATGAGAGATTGAAATTTTAGATAGTGTATAACAAAACCGGAATTGCTAAAAGATTCATACGAGCTTGAGGACCGTGGATTGGGACAACTCTTTGAAGTTTTTCCGGGCTCCCACACCAACTTGATTATGAAAGATTTTCCGTTGTCAGTCCATATAAATAACAGTTTTAATTTGTTGATGATCTTGCTCCAGATTCTTTTGGGGCACACTTCCAAACGATTTATGACAGACATTTCTACCAAAATGGACTGATCTTTTTAATTTATCAAGGTTCAGTTCCTTGCTGTACTTTCTATGATCTCTTGCTATGTGCAATCAGTTATACTACAGAAAGCATCTACAGAGAAGATTTTTTCTAAAGGTATACCTGCAAGGATTTGTTTTCCAAATCTAGGAAGGCACCACCCTCACCCAAATGGAATCATCTAAGAAAAACTCCTCTAAGGGACTCGCCTTTAACCCTACAAGAGTTTTCTTTAGAGTAGGATGATCTGGCCCCATGTGAATCAGAAGTGGTATCATGTTAACTTCATTGTTAATTCTGTCTACTCTCAGCTTTTTGTGAAATTCTCCCTCTGTTGCTCTATATAGCACCAGTGCAGCTCCTCCAGGGCCAGCAATAAGTGGAAGTGCTAGAGCAGACTGGTTGCTGGCTGCCATTTTAGCCACCAGGTCATCTAGCTCTATTCAGAGGAAATCAAAATGATGGTGAAAGTCTGATATTGCTCTCACCAATGCTACACTCTAAGGAAAAAAAATTCAGCATAAACAAGACCTAAGGGTAATTGAGTCAGAGTCTCAAGGGTCATGCTAACCTCCTCCTCTAGCTAACTGGGTTCACATATGTATTCGTATTGGCCCCGATTCAGGAAAGCACTCCTGTTCAGAACAGCATGTATCGATGGATAAACTTAAGCACACGATTAAGTGTTTCCCAGAATCAGGGCCATAGGTCATGTTAAACTAGAAATCAGCCCAAGCTATAAAATTTAGACTGTAAATTTGAGATTCTCCCTCCAAAGTTTTGGTATGTTAGGATCCAGGGTTTTGGTTTAACCCACTAGTGAGTCAGAGGCTAGCTGCAAAAGTTCAGATTTTGAACCCCTCTGAAGTCCAGGGGTATTTGGATGCAGAGTTTTGATTAAGATCCTTTGTGTAACTCTACAAATAAACTGTATCCAGTTTTTATTACAATTATAAAATTAAAGACAAATTGCAAGTGCCTGTCAGCTCATGCCATATCTTGTCAATAGGAGTTTGTTAACTCTAGTTTTAGGGAGGATTTGAGCTTTCAAGTGTCTAATCTCATTTGTACTAGTGATTTTTTTCTGTTTTATGTGAGAATTTTATTTGCTGTATTTGTTTGATTTTATTAATCTATTGAAATGGTCAGCAGCTATGCTAAGTATCATGATCTTCATATCAATGCCAAAAATATCATGCATGAAATACTAGAAATATTCTGAAATCAAGTGGTATTAATGCTAAATATCCAAACAGAAAACAAAGAAGATTTTGGTGCAATATGAATTGTGACAAGATGGCCGATGTTCATATGGTGGGTCCTGTGCTTTTCTTGGGGGGCAAGGGGACTAAGACACCAGCCCTTGCCCCTGCTCTTAGGCACCAAGGGCCCCACTAGTGGCCCAGGAAGGTGATAGAGGAGGGAAGCGAGGGAGGGGTCTGGGTTTGCTCCTCACTCTGAGTCCCAGCCCCTCTCAGCCCCTGCGGGTTTCTTACCCTCATCCCCCTTAGGTGGAGTTGTCCTTAGACGCTGGAGGGATGGAGTCTCCCTTACTTCAGTTCTCTGGTCTTCCAAATCTCACACACCTCCAAGCTCTGGTGTAACAGCCACCACCACCAACTGCCTGAAGGAGGGGGTTTTATTAGGTTCCTGAAAGGGTCTTAATTGACAACAGGTGCTCCAATTAACCTGTAGCAACCCTCCCTAGCCTACAGGGAACCACACCTTAATTAGCTTAGGGTTATATAGTTCCCCTCTAAACACTCTACCACTGCTTCCTGGCCCTCCTGTATCACAGAATATTGAGGAAAATTTGGATAGATTTAAACTAGCTCTAAAATGTAGTAAATAATGCCTTTGTGGGCTTCCCACATCAGCATCCCCATTATCTTTACAATTTCAGTGAGTTATGAATGAGAAATCATTGTTTTAAAAAGGAACATCCTTTTTATGCGCTTTGTAAGATTATTTTCAGGTAAAATTATATGTACTAAAATTTCTGCTTTTTCAAGTGGAATCCTTCTCAGAGGGCTTAGACCTTGATTAAATAAATGCACCAGGGCAATGACTTAATTCAAAATAAGGAAATGATAAAACTCAGATAGGAGGAGTGTTGCAAATGGGAAATGGCTGAAGTTATCTTACCACAGGAGTGTAGATAAGAATTTGCAAGGATTTAAAAAATGTCAAAAATCTCAGAAAGAACCCAACAATTTTCGGCCTGAAGTCATGTGGTTCAGTTAGCTAGATTAGGCCATGGAGGGATTTTTGGGTACTATAGTACAATCCAGTGAAGACAAATAATGAGCCCCATCTTTCAAAGTGATTACTGATGTGAGTAAGGGATGTATGATTGGGCCATTGATAATTTAAAATTTCCAAGTTTACAGATGGCAGTCATCGTTTTGCAGGAAATGGATATAATTTGAGACAAACTAGATGAACCCAGTGGTTGACTGGCAGATCCTGTGGTGATGAGTGTTTTAGATGTGTGTAATAATAATTTTGCTTGCTTGGAATTCAGTGTTCTTTGGGGCAAAAATATATTTTCTTGTGTTTAATGTTTTCATTTGCTTAGTACTGGCCATAGAAGTTTTGTAGTCTGTGCATCTTCTGCCAATAACTAAGATTTGAAAAGTATGGGAAGAAATTTTCTGTATTCATGTTCGCACTTGCTTCAGTGCCAATTTTTCAACTATAGCTGATTGATTCTCACTTCAAATGGACTTCCTTCGTTTGTAATTTTTAAAAAATTTCCAATGTATTAGTTTAACATTACTGCTTTCTGATTGGTTGGGCCTGCTGAACAATATACTTATCTTCATTGAAACAGATCAATCTAAATCTAGCAAATATTGATTACCCCTGGACAGCAATAAATGAAAGGATGCCTGGGGCATTTTAAGGGGAGTTTTTGTTGGTTTTCATTGCTGGGATTTTCCTAACCATGCCAATAGGTATTAGTATTCAGCAGCACCTGCCGCTTCATTTCATGAAAACATCTGCTTTCCCCTCTGCACACCTATGTTACTGTTAGCATTATCCTTTGAGCTCTCAGTGTTTAGCTAATCTCTATAGTCATTCCTTCTCCTGGCAATTTGATCAGCACTTATATTAATATTGAGTGCTTTCTGCAGTGACAAATCATTTGTTCCCTAAACAGGAGAGGATTAAAATGGCAGACAAAACTGAAGTTCTTACTGATTTTCCAAAAAGAGTCTTTAAAATCAAATTATATCAATTCAAGGATATGACATAGCATATTGTGGATGTGGAGCTAACTGTACAAATCCTAAAGTAGCATAGCGAGTTTATTTGGTTTGCTTTGTGAGTACTTCCACTTTCTATGGGTATGTCTACACTACGAAATTAGGTCGATATTATAGAAGTCTATTTTTAGAAATTGATTTTATACAGTCGATTGCGTACGTTCACACTAAGCGCATTAAGTTGGTGGAATGCATCCTCACTACTATGGCTAGCATCGACTTACGGAGTGGTGCACTGTGGGTAGCTATCCCACAGTTCCCACAGTCTCCGCCACCCATCGGAATTCTAGGTTAAGCTCCCAGGGCCTGATGGGGAAAAACATTGTTGTGCGTGGTTTTGGGTTCATGTTGTCAGTCGCCCCTCCCTCCGTGAAAGCAATGGCAGACAATTGTTTTGTGCCTTTTTTCCACGCAGACGCCATACCACAGCAAGCATGCAGCCCACTCAGCTCAGCTCACCGACACCGCCGCTGTTGTGTCCTGGGTGCTGCTGGCAGAAGATCGTGCAGTAGGACTGCTAACCGTCGTCATATACCGTTTCCGCTGCAACTCTGCTTTGCTGCTATTGTCTCAATAGCGAATTTCTCCATGTTGTCTATCATGGGCTCCCGTGTACGTGTGTTCTTCCTTGGGAAATGTGCGCAGTGCTAACCATCGTCCTTCACCGCTTCCGCTGCAACTGTGCTTTCCTGCTCTCATGAATCCACCTCTCAGGTCCTCTCGTCATTCTCTATAAATATCTATTCTCGTGGCATCCGTCGTCAGCCACCGCTTCTGCTGCAACTCTGCTTTCCTGCAGATGCCATACCACGGCAAGCTTGGAGCCCGCTCAGATCACCGTGGCAGTTATGAGCATTGTAAACACCTCGCACATTATCCTGCAGTATGTGCAGAACCAGAAACTGCAGAAGCAGGCGACGAGGCAACTTCAGCATGGTGATGAGAGTGATGAGGACATGGACACAGACTTCTCTCAAAGCATGGGCCCTGGCAATTTGGACATCCTGGTGGCAATGGGGCAGGCTCATGCTGTGGAACGCTGATTCTGGGCCCGGGAAACAAGCACAGACTGGAGGGACCGCATAGCGTTCCAGGTCTGGGATGATTCCCAGTGGCTGAGAAACTTTCGCTATCGTTAGGGCACTTTCATGGAACTTTGTGACTTGCTTTCCCCTGCCCTGAAGTGCAAGAATACCAAGATGAGAGCAGCCCTCACAGTTAACAAGTGAGTGGAGATAGCCCTCTGTAAGCTTGGCTTGTAAGTCTGGTGCAACGCCAGACAGCTACCGGTCATTTGGGAATCAATTTGGAGTGGGCAAATCTACTGTGGGGGCTGCTGTGATCCAGGTAGCCAACGCAATCACTGAGCTGCTGCTATCAAGATTAGTGACTCTGGGAAATGTGCAGGTCATAATGGATGGCTTTGCTGCAATGGGATTCCCTAACTGTGGTGGGGCGACAGACGGAACGCATATCCCTATCTTGGGACCAGATCACCAAGGCAGACAGTACATAAACCGCAAGGGATACTTTTCCATGGTGCTGCAAGCACTGGTGGATCACAAGGGACGTTTCACCGACATCAACGTGGAATGGCTGGGAAAGGTACATGACGCTCGCATCTTCAGGAACTCTGGTCTGTTTGAACAGCTGCAGGAAGGGACTTACTTCCCAGACCAGAAAATAACTTGGGGATGTTGAAATTCCTGTAGTTATCCTTGGGGACCCAGCCTACCCCTTAATGCCATGGCTCATGAAGCCATACACAGGCACCCTGGACAGTCGTCAGGATTTGTTCAACTATAGGCTGAGCAAATGCAGAATAGTGATAGTGTGCGCGTTTGGATGTTTAAAAGCGTGCTGGCGCAGTTTACTGACTTGGTTAGACCTCAGCGAAACCAATATTCCCATTGTTATTGCTGCTTGCTATGTGCTCCACAATATCTGTGAGAGTAAGGGGGAGACGTTTATTGCAGGGTGGGAGGTTGAGGCAAATGGCCTGGTCACTGATTATACGCAGCCAGACACCAGAACGATTAGAAGAGCACAGCAGGGCGTGCTGCGCATCAGAGAAGCTTTGAAAACCAGTTTCATGGCTGGCCAGGCTACGGTGTAAAAGTTCTCTTTGTTTCTCCTTGATGAAAACCCGCCCCCTTGGTTCACTCTACTTCCCTGTAAGCCAACCGACCTCCCCCCTTCGATCACCGCTTGCAGAGGCAATAAAGTCATTGTTGTTTCAAAATCATGCATTCTTTATTAATTCATCACACAAATAGGGGGATAACTGCCAAGATAGCCCGAGAGGGGTGGGGGAGGAGGGAAGCACCAGGTGGAGTGGGGGAGGAGGGAAGGGCAAGGCCACACTGCACTTCAAAACTTATTGAATGCCAGCCTTCTGTTGCTTGGGCAATCCTCTGGGGTGGAGTGGTTGGGTGCCTGGAGCCCCACCTCCCCAACGTTCTTGGGCATCTGGGTGAGGAGGCTATGGAACTTGGGGAGGAGGGCAGGCGGTTACACAGGGGCTGCAGGGGCGGTCTGTGCTCCTGCTGCCTTACCTGCAGCTCCACCAGACGCCGGAGCATATCAGTTTGATCCCCCAGTAGCCTCAGCATTGCATCCTGCCTCCTCTCATCGTGCTGCCACCACCTCTCATCTTGCTCCCGCCACCTCTTATCTCGCTCGTCCCTCCTGTCCTCGTGTTCATTTTCTGCTTTCCTGGACTCTGATATTGTTTGCCTCCACGCATTCTGCTGAGCTCTTTCAGTGCGGGAGGACTGCATGAGCTCAGAGAACGAGTGCTCATCATGAGTGCTTTTTTTCCACCTTCTTATCTGCGCTAGCCTCTGGGACGGAGATGATAGGGGGAGCGTTGAAACATTTGCAGCTGTGGGAGGAAAAATGGGGAGAGTAGTATTTAAAAAGACACATTTTAGAGAACAATGGGTAGACTCTTTCATGGTGAACCAAGCTGTTAACATTACATAGCACATGTGCTTTCGGTACAAGGTCGTGTTTTACCTCTTATATTGAGGGCCTGCCGGTTTGGTGTGAGAGATCACACACGCAGGGCTGGGCAACAGAATTCGGCTTGCAGGGAGCCATGGTAAGCCACAGTCTTTTGGCTTCTTCAACCTTCATAACATGTGGAAATGGTTTCAAACAGCAGCGCCCTCTTTTCCCATACCAAGCCCCCATTGGGTTAGCTATTTAAAAGGAGGGGCTGTCGTTTTCGGATTAACGTGCAGCACAAACTCAACTAAACCTCCTCCCCCCCAGTTCTCTGGGATGATCACTCTCCTGAGGATAACACAGAGAGATAAACAACAGATGTTGCTTGAATGCCAGCAAACACTGGGACCGTACGCTGCCATGTTTTGTTATGCAATGATTCCAGACTACGTGCTACTGGCCTGGCATGGTAAAGTGTCCTACCATGAAGGACGCAATAAGGCTGCCCTCTCCAGAAACCTTTTGCAAAGGCTTTGGGAGTACCTCCAGGAGAGCTTCATGGAGATGTCCCTGGAGGATTTCCGCTCCATCCCCAGACACGTTAACAGACTTTTCCAGTAGCTGTACTGACCGCGAATGCATCCCAAGTCTTCAGGGCAAATTAATCATTAAACATGCTTGCTTTTAAATCATGTATTATATTTACAAAGGTACACTCACCAGAGGTGCCTTCTCCGGCTTCATGGTCCGGAAGCCCGCCTTGGGAGGGTACTGTCTGCAGGGTGATAAACAGTTCCTGGCTGTCAGGGAGAACGGTTTCTCCGCTTGCCTGCTGTGCGCTATCATCCTCCTGCTCATCCCCAAAATCCTCTTCCCTGTTGCATGAGATTCCCCCCTTGCAGGTGTCCACGGACTGGCGTGGGGTAATGGTAGGGGCCCCCCCTAGAATTGCATGCAGCTCATCATAGAAGCGGCATGTCTGGGGCTCTGACCCGGAGCGGCCGTTTGCCTGTTTGGGTTTTTGGTAGGCTTGCCTGATCTCCTTAATTTTCATACGGCACTGCTGCGGGTCCCTGTTGTAGCCTCTGTCCATCATGCCCTTGGAGATTTTTGCAAATATTTTGGCATTTTGTCTTTTGGAACGGAGTTCTGATAGCACGGATTCATCTCCCCATACAGCGATCAGATCCAGTACCTCCTGTTCAGTCCATGCTGGATCTCTTTTGCGATTCTGGGACTGCACGGTCACCTGTGCTGATGAGGTTGCCACACTGGCCAAACAGGAAATGAAATTCAAAAGTTCCTGGGGCTTTTCCTGTGTACCTGGCTAGTACATCTGAGTTGAAAGTGCTGTCCAGAGTGGTCACAATGGAGCACTGTGAGATGGCTCCTGGAGGCCAATACCGTCGAATTGCGTCCATACTACCCCAAGTTCGACCCGGTGATGTCGATTTCAGCGCTAATCCCCTCGTCGAGGAGGAGTATAGAAATCGATTTTAAGAGCCCTTTAAGTCAACAAAAATGGCTTCATCGTGTGAACGGGTGCAGTGTTAAGTCGATCTAATGCTGCTAAATTCGACCTAAACTTGTAGTGTAGACCAGGGCTATGTATTTTAGAGAATAACACAGAATTCTGGATGTAAATGGAATGTTGTGATTTGTTGTTAAATGAGATTCTCCCCACATCCGCTGTTTGCAGTTACAGAGTTCTAAAGTGGCCACATTTACAGATGGCAGCCTGAAACAAAAAAGAAAGGTTTGGGGGTTTAAAAAAATTGTTTAATCTCTTTCCAAATACTAAGATTTATTGCATTCTCCCAGTTGGTATTGCAGGATGTGAGACAATCTCTTCCAAATCCTGATGGTCCTGGGAAAATTAGGCTAGTTGATAAATTGTTCCACCAGTAAAGACTTGTGCCAGAAGGCAAATATTTAACATGATAAGTGGTGCAGCTTCCACAGGTGAGGCTTTTGCACTAAATATCTGAGCCTGACAGTTTTCTCATTTGCATTTATACATTTCCTAATAGCAATGAAATACTCCGAACAGAAAATTACTAGCAAATATTGAGCTCTAAAGGTGTTTAAAGTCATTCATCATTGTGATTTAATACCAGTGAGACCATACTGTTATTACCTAAACATATACTTTGTTATGTCATGTTCATCCATTATCAGTGTTTCATTTGGGCTGCCTAGCCCAAAATATATGTGATCTCTGCAACATCCTCATCTGACTGTTCCCCCTTTTAAAGATCTATACTATGTTTGCCCTTCTCTAGCCCTCTGGGACCCCACCCATCCTCCATGAGTTCTCAAAGACAAATGCTAAAGGTTCTGAGATTGTTTCAGCTAGTTCCTTAAGTACCCCAGGATGAATTCCATCAGGCCATGATGACGTATCTAAATATACTTTAATCTGTTCTTTCACTATTTTGGCTTGTGTTCCTTCCCCCCTTTCGTTAATATTAATGGTGTTGTATATCTGATCACCATTAACCTTTTTAGTGAAGAATGTAGCAAAGTAAGCATTAAACACTTCAACCTTCTTGATTATAAGCTCCTTCCCTGCTACACTTTCCTTCGTCTTTCTCTTGCTCCTAATGTATTTATAGAACAGCTTTGTATTGCCTTTTGTGCCCTTTGCTAGATATAACTCATTTTGTGCCTTAGCCATTCTGATTTCATCTCTGCATAACCATAACTGCTGTAGTGGGGCTTGGGAGAAGATGTGGTTTCATAGACTGGCTATTTTCAGTGCTTTAGAGATACTCATCAGCACTTTGTTTTCTACCTGGAGGCAAAAATAGAAGTTCACATCCCAGAGCAAAATTGTAACATGTTCCAACTGAAGTTCCCCATTTAGTAAATAGGAAGGCACATTATGTGCTAGCTGATGCTTTTGATTCTTCATCAAGATCAGCCCCAAGTTCTGTAATCTCATGTGGACGTGACTAAGGGGTGGATAAGTATATGGACAGGCCCAGATTAGAATGGCAAAGTCACAGAATCCAAGAATCTGGCATAGTCTCAAAGGAGGAAGTTGCCATCTCTCTCATTTTCTCCAGAGGCTTCCATCTGCCTGCCAGCATTACTTTCAGGACATTTTGAATGAAAGTTCATGGAAAATCCTATGTTGGTCGGGTATTGGGAAGGCAAAGAGATTATAAAGTCTAGGTTTGAAGTGGGGAATAAAAAGTACAGATGAGTATAATCATCAGCATTCAGGTAACAATAGATGAAAACCTCTCAGACCTAATTTTTAAAACCAGGAGCCTAAAGTTGACTTTGTAGAATGCTATTTCGGTGCTCAGCGCTTTTGAAATTCAAGCAAGTGACTAAATATGGATTTAGGAGCTTCCAATTTTAACAACCTTGACCCTCATGATCTTCTTCAGTAACCTGAAATACACATTAAACAGCAAATGCATGGAGCCCGCACAATCCTATTGGGGGTAATCATTAGTGAGGATGAATGACTTTCATCACCACCACCCCATGTCATCTGCAAGAACCAGTAAACCCACTGAAAGGCCCTTCCCTTCCTATGTTCTAGAGGCAAGCAAGCAACTCCCCATTGGAGTTTTGCCTTTGACTTCAGTCAGTATTTCACCCTGTGTGTTTTGTACATTCTGTTTCTGATGTTATATGTTTTGATTATGTAACTGTGCCCAGTGTACTGCAAATAAAATGGTAAGTAGAATTCAGAAAAGTATAATTGATTTAAAAAATATCTGGAGTAGTGATACTTTGGCTGAAGAAGCTGCGTAATCCCCACATTCTTGTTGTTTGGGAAGTAATTACAGGGTTTGTAATCTTCAACCAATTTGATCACAGTTTTTATTCATGGTACTTTACAACAAGTATATAGATCATAAATAACATTTGAAAGATATGAGGTTATGCAGAGATAATTGCACATCTGAATTACATTGGCACAGTGCCCCAAGCACCTTCCACCATCCCTTCTGAATTGTATAGCTTCACTTTATGAAATGCATTATTGCTCTCATAGGATGTTTTTATTGCGCCAGAAGGGCAAACTAAAGTTAATAAAATGCAGCTCCTGATTATCACTCTGGGTGACTATTTTTTATTTTCTGAACCGTTCTTGGCCTGTCTCATTCCTTGGTGTGTTTTTACATATATGGATACATAAATTTGGTGTCTCTACCATTTTGAAAGTTTTTACCACTGTGAGACGGATTTCCCATAGATATAATGGCTAGTACCAGCAGAAGCAGGCAAACAGGGCAAAATTTTAAACTGTAATCCCTGTATCATTCCTTGCAACTAATCTCACTCATCGCAAAAAAGATATTCAATTGAATAGCGTGTTCAGGTTACAAAGACTATCAGAAATAATGGTATGTTTTGTGCAGCAGCATCAGAATACTGTTCCTGCTGTAGGCAAAATGCAGTTTCAGCTGCTTCTGGTTCTTCAGGTGACAGTCAGCATTAGAGAGCAGAATTCATTATGTTAATGGGAAGCTAAGAGTTATCTTAAAGTACTTCTTTCAGGGGTCTTGCTGCAACAGGGAAAGAGATGATATCGTCCCAAGGTCTGCCCACAAACCAAGCTCCACCCATTCATGATAGCTATATGAGATGCCACGCACTGTAGTTTGTGCAGAACTTCCTACTCCTCCTTCGTAATGTTTTTCTGTTATCTGTAGTAAAGCTGTTAACAAAGTTGATATTATTTATGATTCAGAATCACCACCCCATTAATATGACTAGGGCAGTTCACACCTCTTGCAGCTGATGTGTCAGGATGCCTACAGACTCAGGAAGTCAGGGCTACCTCAGGATATGTCTAGTTCACATTCCAAAGGTAATTTTTGAAATCAAGGGTGTCTACATTTCGAAATCTTATTGTAGTCAAACGTCTTTGTGAAGAGTTGAGTTAACTTAAATGACAGTGCATACGACTGACCGGTCAGCGTAAACCAGGGCAAATCATGTTCAGCAGCATGTGAGCTAGCTGTGATCAAATTGTGGTTCCAAAGCATTACACATTTAAAGTGTGGTACATAAGATCGAAGAGTTGAAGTGATATTGTGACACCTTTCTTGCCCCAAAAATGTCTTGCTGTCATTGATGGTATCCTAATGTGGGTTGCATATATTATCATCACCATCATCATCATGGGAAATCCCAAAAGGCTGTAGACTCCTTGCAGATTGAGTGCCACCCAGATCAGTCTTTATTTAGGTCCTTAAGGTGGTCTGGCTGGATATTAGGTTTATATCCATCATTGCAATCTGATTACACTACCAAAGCTTTTGGCAACAATGTGATTGCCAACTGTGTAGCAGCATTCTTTGGTAAACATGCTTTGGAATTCATTGGTCTTCCAGCCTAATAATATGTATGAAATATTTAAAATATTAACTTTATTATATTTACATGTTACATAGACTTCTATATAATATTTTTCTCAACTAAAGAAAGAAATCATGAAACTCTACTTCAATATTTTCTCTCGCAAGGTCATTGACATGCCTGAACACAATCCTGGAGATATGGGAGGAACAATGAGACTGGGAAAAAGGAGGACTGTTTTCAAAACAGAAGACTCTGTCCTAAGTAAGTTAGTTCTTGGCTGTTTCATTTTCTCTCATGATAAAAATACCATCTGTCTCATATTTAAAGGCCTAAATGAATTGTGCCGAACATGTTCTTGTGGTCGCATTCATTGCCTCTCCTTACACACCATGCAGTCCACATTTAAAATGTTTCCTACCCTGAAAAGCAACTACACAAATAGCATTTTTTATTCATCTGATTAGTTCCTGGGGTGAATCTTTTTAGTATCTATAAACACCATCTACTAAAGACAGATAAACAGCCCTCTCTCTTCCCTCTCTCCCTGTTTGAAGTGCATGCAGATGAATCACCCACTATCAGAGAGGCACTGGAGGGGGAAAATACACAGCTTCACTCTCTCTCTGTCCCACTTTCACTTCTCTCCTCCAAGCACCAGATAAAATGGTCACTGTGAAGGGAGCTGGCACAGACTGGTGGCTCTGCAGGCAGCAGTGGGAGGACAGGAAGCTCAGCACTCCAGGCTGGCTTCAACATGTTAGCTCCCCAGCAGTGCTCCTCTCTCCAGAAGGATGGGCTACCCTGGATGGCCCCATGTTGCCAGATTCTTTACAAGGGCACAAGCATTCCTCACTGTACAGTAGAGGCTGCTGCTGCTGCCGCCTCTCTCTTTTTTGATGACACACCAGTATACGCAGCAGGATCCAGGACTTCCAGCAAGAAAAGTGAGTGCGTCGTCAAGAAGGACATGAAGCCTCCCTGTATAAAATATTGCAGTTTTATTTTTTAAATTAAGTTTGGTTATTTATTCAGTGTGAGCCTCAGTTTTTCAGAATGCGACATCGGTGGTTCCAGCCACTTTTTAAACTGTACACTGTGATGATCGTCCTTGCCTCTTTGGTAATAACCCTCTCTATTTTTGTATTCAGCTTACAAGGAGCACAAAGAGAGGAAAACAAATATTGAGCCCAAGTCTACCCTTGGATGCTCACATGCAGCTCCCGCTGAAGCCAGTGGGAGTGATGAATGAAATTCTAAGGGTAGAGCTTGAGCCATATTGAACAGAGATATTTGTCAGATATACTCCTGCCCAGAGGGTGTGCCAGAAAAAAGGTCACATGGGAAAGTTTGTGTCATTATTCCCATAAAATAAACATTAGTAATTCATAAATTCAATGTAATCCATTGTTGCCCATCATGGAATAATAGTTCATTTTTATTCTAACCAATTTTCTAATTTTTTCACCATCGAGATCCCTGGCATTAGAGTTCTTTGAGGTCCAGTAATGCTTAGCAAATGTTATTGGTCCAGCCTGGCATGTCACAGCAAATGCCAAACCTACTATTTTTACTGCCTTGGAAGCTGAAGCACACTTGGACGATATGATAGCCAGTGTGCTCCACATCCGTTCCCAATGCTCTGAGTGTGGATTTAATCCAGTCACGTTCATTCTAGCCAGAATTCTAGGGCAAACAGACACTGCTTACCTTCTCTCATCTGATATGTTTCTTCTGATTAACTTAAAGGATGCCTGTCTGCATGAACTTCCACAGTCCACTGCTAGAGGACTCAGCCAAAGCCTCCTCCTTTCTTACTTTTACATATCAGGTGAAAAAATAGAGGAAGTGAATAAATGCCCAAACTACATCGGTAATTCGGATTCTTGTCTAAGTGCGTCATTCCATTTAGTAGACAGGAACTTCAGCTATCTCTTAATGTGTCTGTCACACAAAGAAATTACCCATTAATTAGCTAATGGACCATTTTTTTCAGAATGATAAATATTCTATGCTATGAGTGACATTCCATTCAGACAATACAGAAAAATACTTCATTCTTTTCCCCCCAACTAATTTTGTACCCAAATATGTTACAAAGTCCTCAATAATATACATGAGATTACTTGTTGATAAAGTGGGATTAGTCAGGAACAAGAGAATGCTACAAAATAGAAATCTTTATTTATGAGTAGTTCAGATACCCATTATTTCTGGAGATGCATTTTTGGCCCAGGCAGATGTTACAAAGTCATTTTATACTACCCCTTGAAGCCATCCCTTTAATGAAGCCTTCCTGAGCTGAATGTGCCAACTGAAGTGTAACATTTTCTCCTCTATTTTAGAAAATATTTAAAAATATACATCAGTGCAAGACACTGGCTTGTAATTAAGATATAACTGAGCGTCTGGGGGTTTTTTCCTGGGAACCTGTGATGGGGTGGACTAGACCCAGAAGTCCCCTGTTGGAGGCCTTGGGGTCCTACCACACTCCGTCCCAGAGAGGACCAGATGAGAAGTCCTCCAAGCATCCATGAGTGGCTGCAGGGGATGCAGCCAATCCAAAGGGCTGCAGGAGGGGCCAGGAGGGCCACATAAAAAGGAGCTGCAGAGCCAGAGGCAATCAGTTGCTGCCTGGATCTAGAAGAGAGAAGGCTGTGTTCCTGGATGGCTGAAAGAACATCAGGATTATAGACAGCTCAGTGTGGGCAGGGACCAAGGGAGCTAAGAAGTAGCTGGCTGGCTGCTGGGACAGAGTAAGGACTGAGCCTGGGGAGGGCTGCAGCCCGGCAGTGTCTCTAGGTGGGAAGCCCTGGGGTATGGCCCCATACCAGGGCCAGGAGAAGGTAAAGGCTGTATACCCCAGAAGGGTTTTGTTCTGTTGCGCCTACAGTCAGTGTGTATGACTTGACTGGAGGGCTAAGTAAGTCACTGAAGACCCATCAAAGAAACCATCAACCAAGGGTGGGGGGTGCTCCTGAAAAGCGGGTGCCGACCCCATTACAAAACCAGATATAGTTGAATTAAGATTTTTAGAGAATTCACCTTCCTGCCCTGTCCTATAAATTTCCAGTACAGCTGAAGAGGTCAGAATATCATTTGTAAACTCCTGGAAATTCATCTTCTCCAGGTGATCACTCACTATTCAGTGGATTAGTGAGTTTCTCCTAAGGGAAGCATGTGCTACCAGCTATATAAGAGTGATGGAGATACCTTCATCTTAAATTAAAAGACAGTACTTTACTTCACAAAGACTATTTGACTGATTTTTAGTATGAATTTAAGTAATCTGGCATTGCTTTCCTTCACTTACCCTTTTTTAAATACTACTGATGACATTTCTAGAAGGCAACTTAACATAAGAACTCGTATGACAATCAAATGAAAACAGTGTTTTCTATAAAGTCTTTAACCATAAAGACAAAATCTCAAAAAAGAAATTGAGCCTCTTGGCTAGATTCTAACCTTAGCTTGGGGGCTATGGTTAGGGCTGGGGCCAGCGGGAGGTTTCTGGGCTAAGGCCAGGGCTGGCAGAAAGCTAGGGTTAGGGTTTGGGCTGGCTGGACTGGGGTCCCTGGGCTGGGGCCAGAGCCAGCAGAAGCCTTCAGTTTAGGATGAGGGTTAGAGCAAGCAGGAGACCCTGGGGAAGGATGAGGGTTGGGATTGGCAGAGCTTCCAGGACTAGGGTTAGGGTAGGGGCCAGCAGAAGCCAACAGGCTAATAAAGTTGGGATTTGCAGAGGCTGTGGCCAACAGAGGCAAGGGCTATGGTTGGGGCCACCATGCAGCCCCCAGGTTAGATTTGGGTCTGGTAGATAGCCCTAAGCTAGTGTCAGGATTTGGGGCGGCAGGCAGCCTCAATGCTAGGGTTCAGGTTGAGACTAAGAGAGACCTTCAGGTAAGAGTTAGGGTTCAGATCAGTGGAGGCCTTCGGGCCAGGGTTAGGGCTGTTGGTGGAAGGCAGCCCCATGGTAGGCGAGCAGACAGCCCTGGGCTAGGATTGGGGCTGGCAGATGCCCTGAGTCCAGGGTTAGGATTTTGTTCAGCAGAGGCATCTGGGCTAGGGATAGAGTTGGGGTTGGCAGGCAGCCCTGGGATACTGATATGGTTGGGAAGGGCGGTGGGTTCTGGGCTAGGATTGGTGTTGGGGCCAGAAAGAGTGTCTATACTGCAGCTAGGAGTGAGACTACCAGCTCGGGTAGACAGACACACACTACTGGGACTCGAGCTAGCGTGCTAAAGTAGCAGTGTGGATGTTAAATCTCTGGTGGAGACTTGGACTAGCCACCTGAGTGAGACCCAGGGGGTAGGTGATCTTAAGATCCAAAGCTGCAATGTCTGCACTGCTATTTTTAGTACACTAACTTGAGCCCCACTAGTGTGAATCTGTCTACCTGGGCTGGGAGGCTCTCTCCCCACTGCAGTGTGGACATATGCCAATGGGCCCTGGGTTTGGGTTAGGGGTGAGGTGCTAACTATGACCCTAGCTCTGATCAATCTCCTGACTCCAAACTTCACCCCAGCCCAGAACCTCTGCCAGTCCTACTTGCAGCACTATCATCAGAGCTTCTGCTGGCCTGAATGCTAACCCTAGCCTGGGGCACATGCTGGCCCTAGCCTTAACACCAGCACTGGGCAACCTGCCACACAGAAACCAAATTTTAGCCCAGAAACCCTTGCTAGTCCCAACCCTAACCCTAGCCCCAACCTGAGGCCCCCTCCTGGTCTGAACCATAATCCAAATTGCAGAACACCTGTCGGCCCCAATCATAGCCACAGTCCTGGACGACCTGCCAAATCCAAACATAAATTTAGCCTAGAACTTCTGGCTGACCCGAACCCTATCTGTAGCACAGGGCTGTCTCCTGGTCCAAAGTTTAATACTAGCCTGGGATAGCCTGTTGGCCACAGCCCTAATCTTAGTACTGAAGCCTCTGCTAACCCTAACTTTAGCCAGAAGGCCTTTGCCCAGCTGTAAATCTAATCAAAGTCCAGGGGCCTCTGCTGACTCAAAAGCTAACCCCAACCTGGAGCCCTCTGCGAGCCCTCTTAGCCCTAGTCCAGAACCCTCAGCCAGCTCGAACCATAACCCAAGCCTAGCATGCCCTGCCAGCCCAACCTGTACCACAAGAGCACCTGCTAGCCCCATCCTTACCCCCTACCCATGGGCCATCTGCCAGCCTCAAGCATAACCCTTAGCCCAGAGCTACCTGCCAGCCCCAGTGCCAGCCTAGCCTGGGGCTCACTGATCACCCCAAATCTGTTTGGGTGGGGAAGGTCAAGCAGCCTATATTTCCCTGAATAATGAGCAGGCCAGAGACTATGAGGGGGTCCAGGCAGCTATCCTATATCTAGTCAGCCTCCACTTAGAAATGGCCACAAAAATTCTAAGGCGTAAGGATTATGAGGCAGTGAGGCCCCAGTCATTTGCCCAAAAGTTGGTGAATTGGGCCACCTGTTGGCTGAGGCCAGACATCCAAACAGTGAGGAAGATAATGAATGCTCTGGTGTTGGAACAGTTCCTTCAGGGCCTCCCCAGGAACATACAGGTGTGGGTTAGATGGCATCTATCTGGCATTTTGGATGCGTTGGTAAAATTGACAGGATTCACAGAGGTGGATCTCTCCAGGGCAGAGGGCCAATTCCACAGGGGATCAGCAAGAGCAAATTAGAAATCCCTAGGGAACAGAGCCTAATGCAGGTGAAAGGGGAGGAAAACAGAGTCCCGCAAGAGACTGAGCGGGAGGGGATAGGAATTCAGGAAGTAGGAACGGTGGAGAAAGACAAGCAGAGCTCCTTAGTAGAGGTTGAGGGGCCCAGGAGGTACCCCATGGTGCACCCCAAGGAGAAGCAGCTCAGGCACAGTTTGGAGGGCGGGAGAGCCCAAGGCCCTGACTAATCAGGGGAATGAGGGGCATGCCCTCGATCCACTGCCAGGTGTAAAGCGATAGAGTAGGGAGAGCAACCCCTAGGGATGCACATTGTATGACGACTTGTGCGCTGAAATGGAGCTGTGGGGACGTCCTCCCCCCACCAAGCACGGGTTCTGTGGATGGAAAATGGGTGGACACCACAAGAACAACCTTGATGATCACCCTAGGGACCAAGAGTGACCCCCACGGCATGACACCTCTGCTATGCAAGGGAAAGCACAGGGAAAGAAAAATCTGATTCTGAGGTAAGGGGGCGGGTGGGGGGGGGGGGGGAGAAATATGGGTCAGAGTGCAGGGGCAACAGTGGCTGAGCCAGCACTCTGATCACTGCAACTCCAGTTAGTTGTCCCACAGCACCCTGACTATGGGCATTGTGCCCAGTTGATAGGTTGGGATGGGATGGAGAGAGTTAAAAGGCTAATTAACTCATTAGCCCAGAAGGTACAAAAGGTGCAGGAAGGAACTATATAAGGGGAAAGAGGGTGGGGGAGGGGCAGCCCCAGCCCCAGGCCAGCTGCCTTGTTGCATGAGTCACAAGATATCTCTCTTCTCCTTGGCACAGGAGCTAGGGGCTCCATGGGACTGTTGATATGTTGCAGCACAGTCTGTAAAGGCTCTAGAAAAGAACCCTGTAAATGAACCACATGAGGTGTTTTACCAGAAGAAGGTTTCTGAGCCGTTTGTGGGCTAGAAAGGAGGCTGGAGCAAGTCTGCCCTTCCATAAGCTGGCAGAGATCCTCTAGCTATGGTTACAGTTAGTTACTGGTGGTCCCAGTTTAAAGTTGGGGCCAGCAGAGCTTGCCAGGCTAGATTTAGGGTTGGGGCTGGCATTCATCCTTGGGCTTGTGTTACAGTCTGTGCTGGCAAGGAGTCCTGGGCTATTGCTAAGGTTTGTGTCAGCAGCCAGCCCGCTGCTAGGGTTAGGGTTAGGTCCAAAAGGGCTCTGGGCTGGGAATAGGGCCCTAATCTTAGTCCTGGACCTCCCAACGGCCCCCACAAACAATAGTCTAGGGCCAGGTGCCAGAGACAAGCCAAAGCCTCAGCCCTAGGTTAGGCCCACCACCCAGCCCCACAAACTAATATATTAGTGTTATGGTTTTTGTTTTTGTGGGCTCAAAATAGAGAAGTGGTATAAATTAAGTTACTACTTATAGCTGGTAAGCAAAAAGAAATACCACATTCAATTTCAGCCACATGTTTCAAAAGTTGCAGTAATGCTTAATGTAGGTCACCTATTAGCATGTCTCACTTATGAAGGAAATTAGGTGATGATAAAACATCGATACGATACAATTCTTTGTCCATCAGCAGATTCAGACGTACTTGCTACATTATCACCCTGTTCATCTTTTCTGCCTGTGGCATTCATCTGGGATATGAAAAAATGTTTTGCATTCTCAGATTTGTAGACAGTAGCTTTTTGAGTTTTTAAGATAATATGTAATTTGGCAGGAAATGAAAGTGCAATATATATACCCATTTAAAAGAAAAAGTGCTTTTAGAGATAATGGCTTTTTGACAATCAGCTGTGTGGCCTGGGTAACACTAGAGAGGATATGGATACACGCTTCATCATGTATAATCTTTTCCTGTTGCTATACTTCAGTTATTATGTGGTCCTTGTCATCTGCTGATAGAAAGGTTAACGTGAAGGTGCAGCAATATGTTGTAAATCTGTGCCATTATTTTGTGTAGCTTGGGTGGCCATATGTGTCAGAGGAGAGCGTAAAGCTTTGATACTCTGTATTGGAGAAGGAAATCCTGCTCCCACTCCTCATAAATCACAACTAGAATGGGAATATGAGGGGTTCTAAAGGTTTCCCTAAGATTAACTTTTGTAACCCCCCTCAGTAGGACCTCTATTTCCACACTGCAATTTTTGGAGATGTCCTCCCACAGTTCAGTCTTGCAATAACAATTTGGTCCAGATTCTAATCTTAGTAACAGCAGTGTAACAGAGAGCAGAATTTGGTCCATTACTTTAATTAGAACTACGGTTAGACATTCATCACTTTCTAGCTGGGAAAAGGGGAAAACAGTGAGGTGGCAACATTTTCAGATGATACAAAACTACTCAGGATAGTTAAGTCCAAAGCAGACTGTGAAGAGTTACAAGGAACCTCACAAAACTGGGTAATTAGGGAACAAAATGGCAGATGAAATTCAATGTTGATAAATGCAAAGTAATGCACATTGGAAAACATAATCCCAGTTATACATATAAAATGAGGAGGTCTAAATTAGCTGTTACCACTCTAAAAAGAGATCTTGGTGTCATGGATAGTTTTCTGAAAACATCCATTCAGTGTGCAGCGGCAGTCAAAAAAGCAAACAGAATGTTGGGAATCATTAGGAAAGGGATAGATAATAAGACAGAAAATATCAATTTGCCTTTATATAAATCCATGGTACATCCATGTCTTGAATACTGTGTGCAGATGTGTTTGGCCCATCTCAAAAAGATATAGTAAAAGCTGTTTTATCAGGCATGTTGGGCAATGGGGTGTGCTGGTAAGTGAAAAATGCCAGTTAACTAAGAGGGAGGGAGTTTGGGTGTGGGAGGGGGTATGGGGTTGGGGCTTAGGCTCTGGGAGGGAGTTTGGGTGTGGGAGGGGGCTCGATCTGGGGGATGCTCACTTTGGGCAGCTCTCTGCAAGCGGCAACCTGTCCCTACTCCTCGTAGGCGGAGGCGTGGCTAGGAGGCTCTGCATGTCACCCCCGCTGCTCCCGTTGGCCAGGAACCACGGCCAGTGGGAGCTGTGGGTGGAGACAGTGTGCAGAGCCGCCTGCCATACCTCCGCCTAGGACAGCTGTGATAGGTCGCCATGTGTGAGGAGCCGCCAGAGGTGAGTGCCCCCAGATCCGGCACCCTGAGCCCCCTCCTGTGCCCTAACCCTCTTCCCCAAGTCCCCTCCCGAACCCAATCTCCCTCCGAGAGCCCGCCCCCAAGCCCTGCACCTCCTCCCGCAGTCTGAAGCCCTCATGGTCATTCCTCCTCCTCCTAGGAGCAGCAGAGACATGTCACTGCTTCCGGGAAGCCATGTGAAACCAGGTCGGGAGCCTGCCGGCCCCACACCAACCAGACTATAAACCAGACTTTCGACGAAGATTAGAAATGCCAGTTTATAGAGCTTTCTGGTTTGTGCTGGGCCGGTTAACACAGTTTTTACTGTATTTTGGAATTGGAAAAGATACAGAAAAGGGCAACAAAAATGTTTGTGGGTATGGAAAAGCTTCCATATGTGGGGAGATTAATAAGACTGGGACTTTTCAGCTTGGAAAAGAGATGACCAAGTGGGGTTATGATAAAGGTCTATAAAATCATGACTGGTGTAGAGAAAGTAAATAAGAATGTGTTATTTACTCCTCATAACACGAGGACTAGGGGATCACCAAATGGAATTAATAAGCAGCAGGTTTAAAACAAACAAAAGAAAGTACTTCTTCACATAATGCACAGTAACCTGTGAAACAAATTGCCAGGGGATGTTGTGAAGGCCAAAAGTATAACTGTTCAAAAAGAATTAGATAAATTAATGGAGGATAGGTCCATCAATAGCTGTTAGTAGGAATGCAACCCCATGCTCTGGGTGTCCCTATCCCTCTGACTGCCAGAATCTGGGATTGGATGACAACGGATGGATCACTCAATAATTGCCCTGTTCTGTTAGTTCCCTCTGAGAATCTGGCACTGGCCACTGTCAGAAGACAGGATACTAGGCTATATAGACCATTGGTCTGACCCAGAATGGCCATTCTTATGTTCTTAGCTTAGGCTGATGGGCTTTAGGAGTCATTAGATGGAAGAAGCCGGAGAAGCTGAAAGAGAAGAAAAAAAGAATAGAGAGGGAATGTCTTTGTGTTGTTGCAGGTTTTATGTCAACTGCAGGGTTTGGTCCTTTAAAATGGAACAGAACCCTAGTCAAAGGTTTGGGCAGCAGGCTCAGCTTAGTCTGCACTCTCTTGCAGATGCCTGTTGTGAATGCATCAGAGGTGCTGAGTATCCCTATAAGGGTTTCATACAGGTTGGCTCACTAGCCCATTTCCTGTGTGGGGGCTTTATGAAATCATGCAAAGCCATTTAGGGTTGGTGTCAAAGCTCTACAGTCTACAAAAGTTATTCATAATCTTACTTGCAGAAGTTGATAGTGACTGGTAAGTTAGATAGTGACTGGTAAGTATCTTTTATTGGACCAAGTTCTGTTCTTCTTCTGAAGAAGAGCTCTGTGTAAGCTCGAAAGCTTGTCTCTCTCACCAACAGAAGTTGGTCCAATAAAAGATATGACCTCACCCATCTTGTCTCTCTAATATCCTGGGACCAACATGGCTACAACGACACTGCAAACAACTGGATAAGTAGTAAGATTGTGTTAGGGGCATAGTGAATACAATTGGGTTGTTTGTTTTGAGTGTAAGAAATTTCTTGGAATTTAGATTTCATGGAGCATGTGCAGGACATCATGAACTAAAAGAACAACACTAGAAACACTATGGCACATTGTAAGAGCGGTGTCTTTAGGTTTCTAGAAATGTTAGTTAGAAGCAACACTTTACTGTTAATCATTTCCCTTGTGTTATTTTCAGGGAAACTTTATGGTGATGAAGATTTTGTGGAGGAACGACACAGGCATCGATATGAGGTAAGGCATTGCTAATATAATTTATATTGTTGAGAATGTATAGCATTGGCAAACCATGAAGAATTTATTTAATCTGAAGTCAATGGGAGTTTTCCTGAATAAGGGTTAAGCAAGGCATTAGGGGTTTGGTGTAATAGTAGGTACTATTTAGATGTAATCCAAAGAGTTCTGTGGTTTGCAGACAATGTTGCATTTTAGGAGGAGACCTAGCTTGAAGAGTGATACTGGACTTGATCCTTCTCCCAGTGAAGTTAATTGTAAAATTCCCATTGATTTCATTGGGAGCAAGATTAGGTGTATTGCTTCTCAGGCTGGTTGAGCTCAGATAATTCACACAGGTAACGAGGTAACTGCAGTTTATTATATGAGCCTCTCCTGTGAGCAGACTTCCAGAGTGATATTAGGGGAAGCCACACTTATGCTGTGCAGACTAGAAGAGAAGCATCACAAGAGGAGATGCCTTTTGAGAAATGATTTGATTGGTTACCTGAATAAAGGTGTAGGGGACCGTTAGGCCTCCATCTGTATCAGTGAAGACAGGCACAATAGGGGAGGTAATCACATTTGTGTGACTCCGAGTAGCAACTACTAATGACAAAATAAAAAAGAAGAATATTGCCTCCTGGCTGCACTGCTCAGATAGCACTCCTATTCTGCAAATCATTTTCAGTTCATGCTGCATGCCCTGCAAAAACTACACATTTATTGTACTTCTCTGTGATGGGATATACAAACCCCACCCTGGGCCCGAAAGGGTTAAAAAGCAATACTGGGCCCTGGCTGCCCTATGCCTCCAGAGCTGCCAAGCATGCTCCGCCTGGAGGATTGGGTTAAGAGGAGCTCAGCCAAAGGGTGGTGAACAGACTGTAGGAGAGAGAAATCCTAATCTGGAAAGCCAGACAGAAGAGTGAGTCTGAGAGGGGGCCACAGAGTGGGCAAGGTCCACAGGCAGAGCCTTTGCCAACCACCACTTTCTTTAAGAACCAGCAGGTCTGGCAGAACCCTGCTCCTTTGGATTCTTCTGGTGTAAGGGGATTGACTGTTCATTTGGACTATAGGGGCATATCCCAAACCGAAGGGATCTATATGTAGGAAGTGCCTCAGGAGAGCAACTTAGATGCACTGCAGGGAGGACTCTGCCGGTGTCACTTTCCCACAAGTCTCCCTACAATATCCTTTTAAGGGCCTACACATTGACGTGGGTGGGAAGCCAAAGATCCCTGGCGTAAGGTCAGGAAAAGATACTTCTGCTGCCCTGACAGAGAGGCAAAGGGCTGGAATTTAGGTACACTAGCTACGAGGCTGCCCAGCCCACTGAGCCCCCTAGTACACTCTCCCTTACCTAATGATCAATAACTATTATTCTACCAACCATGCAATGTAGTAACACTCCTTATTAATAGCAAAATAATAAACATATTATTTTGTAGTTCACAAATACAAAAACCCCACCCCCAAACAACAACAACCTGCACGTCCAAACCTCACTTAAAATTGCACAGCTCCTTAGGGCAAATAATGCTGAAATCAAGTATAGGGGATGAATTACAGGAACACTGGCAACAAGCCACAGAGGGCAGAGTTAAGATTGGGTGGGTGTCAGCTTGGTGGCTGAGGCTGATAAATGTTAATTTGCTTGGGATAGGAATATCATATATTTGTGAGTATCTGTGGGTATGTACGTGTGAGAAGGTGCTGTATGAAGTTGTTGATTCTAGGTTTCATGAGTCATGTGGGTTTTATTTGGGCATTATTTTCCTTTAGGACTTCAAGTGTTCACCAACTTCTTTTTTTTAAGGTTGACTATATTAAAGAAACATACTTGCTTATTAGCTACATCATACATGTTCTAGAATATCAACCATTCTTGATACAAATATAGTATACTTGTAGGAGCCCTTGTAGTATTTTGGATGCATTTCACATTTTAAAAAAATATTGCTTAATTTCATATTACGCAAGAACCACCAATTTTACAAATTTCGACTGCACAATTTTTAAACAAGGAATAATTCCCAGCCCCCCACTTTCCTACATATATATTTAAAAAGTTAAAAACTTATCTACCTTTGTTAACTATGTAAATTCTACAATAATTACTACCCGTATTTTTCAATTTTCCAGGTAAATCCAGAATTGACTGGCTGCTTTGAAGAGAAAGGTTTGAAATTTGTTGGCCGTGACACAGAAGGGAGTAGAATGGAGATCATTGAACTGGAAAGTAAGTAGCTCAGTTTTTTTGTAACACCTTCGGCATGTATTAAATAAGTGAAAACATTATCATAGTGAACTGTATATAAAAACATTACTGACTAAGCCAAAAATGACTCTCGTATCCTATGAGGGCCCCATTAGCTGACTGCTCTGCTACAAAGGGATGAGGCTCCAACCAGAATAGGTTAGGAACCACTGCCCTCCAGTTCTCTTCCAGGACAATGTGTACAATGCAGCGTCAAGGAGTCATGTAAAAAGAAAAGGAGTACTTGTGGCACCTTAGAGACTAACAAATTTTTTTGAGCATAAGCTTTCGTGAGCTACAGTTCACCTCATCAGATGCATGCAGTGGAAAATGAGAGACTGCTGAATTGGAATTAATTTGCAAACTGAACACAATTAACTTGGGCTTGAATAAAGACTCGGAGTAGATGTGTCATTGCACAAAGTAAAACGATTTCCCCATGTTTATTCCCCCCCCCCACTGTTCCTCAGACATTCTTGTCAACTGCTGGAAATGGCCCACCTTGATTATCACTACAAAAGGTTCCCCCCCACCCCCGCTCTCCTGCTGGTAATAGCTCACCTTATCTGATCACTCTTGTTACAGTGTGTATGGTAACACCCATTGTTTCATGTTCTCTGTGTATATAAATCTCCCCACTGTATTTTCCACTGCATGCATCCGATGAAGTGAGCTGTAGCTCACAAAAGCTTATGCTCAAATAAATTTGTTTGTCTCTAAGGTGCCACAAGTACTCCTTTTCTTTTTGTGGATACAGACTAACACGGTTGCTACTCTGAAAGGAGTCATGTGGCTCTCTTCCAAAAGGCTGACATCCTAGCTCAACAACTCCTGACCACATGAGAATACTGAGGTGGCAAGGTGTTTGCCAAACCAATGGATAAGGTAGTGGCTGAGGCATCAGAAAAGCCAAAGAACTTCTTCCCCTCAAACAAGTAGTCTGGAAGGGATTATTGCCCTTACTGAAGAGCAGATGGCCTTTTTGCAGCTATTAATTGCCCAAATAACTCTGAGTAGACTCGATAAAGGGAGTGCCAGATGGGATTCTGGCTACCATTCTACCTTTAACCCACAACAAAAACACAACTCCTTTATATGTCTCTTCCCTGAATCCAAGGAGAACCACCTTCTAGAAAGCAAGATCCGTTCCTTCACAAAGAAATTAACTATTTTTACTTCAAACAGGTGGGTTTTAGCAATATGGATACTCAGTAGATTTGGATTACTATGCCAAATAAGATTTACCTTCTCCCCAATGGCCAAGGACCTCCAGAAGACACAAAACAAAGGAGAAGCTATTCTGCAGATTGACTTGACTTTACTTTGTTGAATTTTAACTTTGTACTGCCAGCAGAGATAATAGCTCTCTTCTTCTTCTGAGCCCCTTGCTAATTCATCCCTCTTTTAAGTCACTTTGTCTAATAAATATTAACTGTTAGCTAAAATTTCAGCCATTATATAAAGAATCAAAGTTAAAGGCAAATTGTTATTGGACAGAATACTTTCTGAAAGGATTCTCTGGAGACAATTAATTTTACATACCATAATGTGTTATTCAGGCTTCCAAAGTACCTTGCAAGTGGGATATTATAAACTGCTAAAACACAAGGTTATGTTTCTGTTGCTATCATTTTTGTCAAAGAAAGCTTAAATTCTGAACCAGAGTTTGAATGAAGATGTATTTCTATCATGTCAACCATCTGCAGTTTAGATTACCACTAAAAAGAGTACATCAGATTTCATAATCAGATAACTCTCATGGTAATTTTTGTTTAGTTTGTTCCTACTACACCTCCTGATAATTGGTATTTGCTTTGCATGAAATGATTTATGTAGGGAGCATAATGAAATAGGGCAGGGTTTTTAAATTGTGTGTTACTACAAGAGGAATAAGAACAGCAGTAAAACCTGGAATTATTTCACAATGGTTTGCAAGGGGACTCTGATCATTGAAGGGGAAAAACAATCCCCTCAGGGGAGTTAGAGATTGGGGACAGAAATATATTCTACCAAATAGGGTAGGCAAAGCATTTCAGAAGAATACTCCTACAGACACTATTTTGATGTCTTGCAATCATCTTGTTTTACTGCTTTAGGGAACTATGCTATATGGTAAAAAGGAAAAAGCAATGGAACCAGATTCCTTTAAAAACATATAAAAATACCAGATTTTCATTGTTATAGGAAAACATGCTTTTCCTGTAACCACCTTGTCAACTGGTGCAAGTCTCAGCTGAGAATGCCAAATTCAGGACAGACTGATAAAAATAGGGCAGACACACCCAAAACTGATGGCTATTCTAACATTAGATTCACCAAACCAGTAAAAGAATGAGGTTCTGTAGCACCACACTGGTTAACAAGAAGCTAACAACACAGCCCCCTTTGTAAACCAGCCCTTATCACCACCCAGACATCTGGTCTTTATGATGAGACGTTACTGAAAACCATGTTCATCTTATATAAAGTTCTTCCAATCCCAAAGGATCCGCCAACTCCCCAGTCAATATACAACTCAGATCTTACCCAACCGTCAAGCTGATGCCAGTCCATTAGTAGCTAAAAATTAAAGGTTTAATAACATAAAAAGAAAAGAGTTCTTAAATGGTTAAGAGAATCAAATACATTACAAGTGATTTTCAGAATCTGTAGATCAGGATCATAGCAGTGCTGTTAAATCTGCTAGCTTGTAAAAAAATCTCTCTGGTTCACCCAAGCAGGTCAGGGGTCATTCAGTCCTATGTTCAACGCTTCCTTAGAAAATCACAGTGCAGAGATGAGAAGCAGGAATGAAGACAAAGCAGTGATGTCACAGATTGCACTTTATAGCTCAATTCGTGCATGGAAAGTTACTGGCCAATATGGAGTCCTGGGTCATATGAGCATGGAAAGTTACTTGTAAAAGATGGAGTCTTAGTTTACGTGTCCATACATGCTTTGCTGATTCATATGGGTAGCCATTGGCTCTACACTGTCTGTGGCGTCTTCAGGAGGGCTCACTGAAGAGCTGATTCCCATCAATCGCCCATCACCATATGGCTGGCCCATCAACCAGCTATGGCTAGCCTGAATGTAAATTTGTCTGTGGGGTGTCAGTCAGCAACACAACCCATGTTTGAGATACAAATACATAACAAATATTCATGACTTCAGATACAAAGATGATACATGCATATAAACAGGATAATCATATTTAGCAGATTACAACTTTTCCATTGATACCTTACATGACATACTTTGCAGTAAATCTTGTACAATTAGTGATATATTAGTGATTGTAACAGTAGTGTACACCTGGTTTTCATTGTCAAAGGAAAACATGCTTTTCCTGTAACCACCTACTCTATGATAATGCAGCGGAACTCACTGGAACTGGAAACTGTTTTGGAAATTGTCATACCAGAAGAGAGCAATGGTCAATGTAGTCCAATGTCCCGTCTCTGATAACGGTCAATGTTAACTGCTTTAGGGCTTTAATAGCAGCATCCTTATGGGAGAAATAGGTGTATGGAACAGGAATGTCCTAAAACATTTCCCCTTACTTTCTTTCAAATAGAAACCTTACCTAAATGCTCAGATTTAAACTAGAGAGACCATGTGAGCGAGGGAATATATTTTTTTGGACTAGCTTCTGTTGATGAGGACAAGCTTTCGAGTTTCCCAGACCTGAAGAAGAGCTTTGTGTAAGCTTGTCTCTCTCACCTACAGAAGTTGGTCCAATAAAAGATATTACCTCACCCACCTCATCTCTCTAATATCCTGGGATCAGTACGGCTACATCAACACTGCATACAACAATGGGAGATACAAACTAGACGTATCTTGCTTCAACATAAACACACTATTCTATTTTTAAGAGAAACATACACCTACTCTATTTTTATGTTGTCTTCAGAAAGTCAGTGCTGCTACTCTGTTACTTTCAGTGTTTGTATTGAATGTGATAAACTACTATTTATAAAATATGTTCATTGTTTTCTCTTTCGCACACAAGCTATAGTAAGGGTCATTATAGTGTATAGCTGCCCAGCGTTAGAGTAGATGTGGCTATTTGTGCTTTCATTAGCAGTGCACTTGTGTACCTTTGACCATTTTCCTTGCTACAGTCCAACAAATAAACTTGGTGTCCTCAGGTGATCTTAAGCTCTCCAGATGTTTTTCTAACATGACCACTTCATGTTCTTTAATTACATGTTCACATACTAGTTTTTCCACAGGACCCCTGCCTAATTCAGTGAACAGAATGGACAGTGCTTACTGAATTGGCATATTTTGTTTGCTCTTCATTGTTCATGGATCAGACCTTATTTACTGCACACTATCCAAACCCTGCTCTGAAGACAGAAGTATTAATTTCCTCAAGGACTTTTCTATGGTGCTCATCACTGTAATATCAGAGTGATTCACAAATATTAATGTATCTTCCCTCACCTCACAGGAGTGTCATGGTGGCATTTCCATTTTGCAAATGGGGAGCTGAGGCACAAAGTTAATCAAGTATATCCACTAACCAACCTGAGACACGTAGAACTTGATTTTTCAGAGTAATTTAGCATTAAATAGTACTTGCTCAAAGCACAGCTCCATTGACTTCAGTTGCAGCTGCGAGTGTTCATCACTTCTGCAAATCAGACTGTACAGTTTCAGGTCAGGAACCCAGGAAATAACGAACACACAATTAGTGACCAGCTGTGAAAACTTTGGTTTAAGTGACTTGTCCAGCAAGCCATGGAAACTCTGTGGCAGAGGCAGGGATAGAATCCAGTTCCTGAGGGCAGCATTCAGCTGTCCTACCCATGAGACCAATGAAGCAGGGATCCTATAGACAACAGCCTCCTTCACTACACAGCCATGATTCATTCCCAGAGCAGGTCCATCCCTTCATTGAATGAGACAGGGGTCTTGTGAAAAAAAAAAGTATGTGGTCATGTAATTAAAAACTGTATCACAATACATACACATGGGATGAATGAATTAAGGTCGCACAATTCCCATTCACCAATCAGAATTCCCCATCAGGAAAAAACAGAGTTCTCCTTAGAGGGAAAAAAAAAAGTAGTCTTCTCCCTTAGTAGTCACCATATTTATTGCAATTAATCCTTATATTTCTATTCCACAGTATTTTATACCAAACGTTGCAGATCAGTAGTACACACAACTGGGACGTCTGATCAGCTCCTTTGTCCTACTTGAAAAGATTAGTAAATATATTCTCTGGAGCTGGTCAGGAAAATTCCAACAAAACATTGTCAGAATTTGCTCTTTTGTTGAAATCAAACCATTTCACAGAGATGATTTCCTGCCAGCTTGTCCACCTGACTCCACAGCAGGCTAATGGAGAGCCAAGAACCAGGGAACCCGGGCTCTGAGGTTTGCAGCTTCTCAGTAGCCCGGGCTCCCAGGGTCTCCATGGCTTTGGGGCAGCCCATCACGCAGTCTGCCTTGGAGTCAGGGACTGCAGGGCTTCTAAGTTCTGCAGCAGCCTACCATGCAGACTACACCAGAGCCAGAGCTCCATTCCCTTGTGTGGATAATTACAGTATTTTGGGGTTGTGTCCCGAGTCAGAATGAAACCAAATATCAAAATCCTTCACAAAATGGGATCACTGTTCTCTTCCTGTTTCCAGCCGGTGGGCCTTTTCTTGTAAAGTGCCAAGTGACTTTGACGCTTACTTATTTCAGTGGGAGTTGAAGGCGCTCAGCAGCTTGCAGGATCTGACAGTTTATTATGCACACTGTGCTTACATTTATGTATATCTGTACATACACACAAAATATGTAGAGACTAAACTACAGTGTAAATACGAGAGAGAAGCCTAAGCACACTTCGGTGCATTCTAGTGATTTCATTGTAAATATGGGAATGAAATCTGAGTCGCTTGTGCTATTATTGGCCCTCAGCTTTGCACATTACAGCCTGTATAGCCTTAGTCAGTTTTCCTTTGTTGTATTTAATCAAAGAATATTAAGATCTTTTTCCCCATTAAATTCATATGAAATTATAAGATTGAGAGTTATTTAGTGCCCTGTGTTAAATCTTTTTCCTTATAAAAGTAGCTTTATTAAGAACTGTCTTCTATTTCCTAGCTTCTACCATTTTCTTTATGCCCTTTGGATTTTAGATCACCCATATTTTGTTGGTGTCCAGTTTCATCCAGAGTTTTCCTCAAGACCTATGAAGCCCTCACCTCCATACCTTGGTCTCTTGCTTGCAGCAACTGGGACACTCAGTGCATACTTGCAACGTGGATGTAAATTGTCTCCAAGGTAACGTTATTATTTGCTTGTTTGCCTAGTTTCAGCAGGACTATCCTTTATTGATACAATAAATGAGGAAGGGAAGGGGGCTTTTTTATATTGATTTTTATTACATTTATGAGAAAAACCCTGGCTGAAAACAGTCATTTGAAGAGCCATATCTCTGTATTTTTCCTTCTCAGAGACTAACAATAGTAGGATCAGAAACAATAAAGTACTACTGTAATGAAATGCAAATAAGTAAATCCTGACTGGCTGCAATCAGTTCCAGGAAAATTTATTTTTCACCTCACAGGAGGTGTCTGGCCCTCTAACTTCACCTGTGTTAATGGTTATTTTACCAGGAAAAAGGTCTGCTGGCAACTCATGCAGTTAAGTTCTTACCTATCTGTATGTGAATGATCATAACAATGAAACAGTGAATGTCAAGGTTATTTTGTTGCAGCAAGGTAATAATATTGAGCAAGTAGAAAAGGGCCCAAAGCAAAACCCAAGTTTGGGTAGGATTTGAACCTAGGTCAGAATTTTGTGGCTGAGCCAAATCAAGATCTCTGATCCCAACAGCCCCAGACCTGTCTGTGTATCCAAGGTAAAGTTCCTGGGACATTTCTTTTTTATAGCAATACTTTTCAGCCTGTGTTAATTAATTCATATTTGTAAAATGTTTTAATAATCAAAGATGCCATGTTAATAGTAATAATTATAAAGAGCATGTGAGGCCAGGGGGAACCTAGGGTAAAATGGCAATGCTTCTCAAAATATAGACCACCATAAGATAACCTTCTCAGATCCAACTTTGAAGTGCAGAACTTACCAGTTTTGCATTTTTCCCCATGCATTGCTTTTAAATATTTCTGAAATGGATTCTCTTACTTAAGAGCAAAGGGGAAGAATTTTTCTGAAGACTCAATAGGAACATAATTATCAAGCCAAATCAAACTGCTGGAATCCAGGTTCTTATAGTTTACCGCAGATCTTTCAGATGCAAGTGAACCTCAACTCTAACGGTCCTGGCCATTGTATAATGATGTACATATGGGGAAAAACTCCTTCCTGACTTCAGCAGGCCATCTCTTATAATTCATAGTATTCAAATATTACCTTGTTGTTAACCATTGCTACAAATGTTATTAGAGGTGTGGTCATAACATTATCTATCCCGTTTTCAAATCCAGAGTTTCATTTGATGGCCTCCTGTAGTAGTGCATTACACAGGTTATCTATAAATTGGAAAGGGAAGTACAGTTTTATTGGTTCTAAATGAAATGTCCTTTCATTTCTTTAAGTACCTCTTTGTTCTCAATGCATAAAGGAGTGTAGTGTATGTCTCTGGCATGGTAAAAGAACATTTAAAAAAATTCAAAATCTACTGATCAGCCATTCCAACTATTGGTCATCCTAGGGGGTATTAAGTATACTAGTAAATGAATGGGTGTTTCTGAAAAAGTACAGACTATTAGGGAGATACCAGAGAAAAACAAACAGACAATTCTGAAAATAGAAAACAAATGTGATTCTTGACAATTGCCATCCTATACATATATTTTCTCTCCTTAGTAAAGTAATGAAACAAAGATTAAGTAAAAGAAATCACTAAACATCTAGGGCCAGATCCTCAGCTGGTGTAAATTGGTGTATATCCATTGGTTTCAGTGCAGCGATGCCAGTTTACAGTAGCTCTGATCCCTAAATTCAAAAGGGACCATGAGCAATAAGCATCATGGGTTTATAAAGAATAAATATTGCCAGACAAAAATATTTGATTACTTCAGAAGTAATATATTTGGATTTTAGTAAAGAATTTGGTACTGGGTCTTGTGAAATCTTGCTTGAAAAAGTAGTCGAAATCAGCTAATATCATGTTGGTTGTTAAACCACTGAAGTGCAATAAATTAAGTAGGGAAAAAAAGCAGCACCATGTGAAGTTGAAAGAAGGTCTACTGGGAATACACAGGAATCATTAGGCCTGGTCTTTTCTAATAACTTCATTAATGGGTCTGGAGCAGGGGGGTAACAATAAATTAATGACATTTGCAAACAATAATAATTTAGGAGGAGTTGGAAACACCAGTCAGGGCACAGGAATGATACAAAAGGACTTGGACAGTTTAGAAACATTAATTGAAAAGAATGAAATGAGATTCCACTTGGGAAAATGCAGAGCAGGGAAGTAACCATCCTTCTCTCCCTAGTTCTGAAGTATTCCATTAAATTCTGAGCACTGCATTAATAGAAGAATATTGACAAGTTAGAGGGATTGAGAGAAGAGAAGAGTAAAAGAACTAAACATATGTAGTTTAGCTAAATGACACTTACGGAAGGGATACAATATCCAAATATCTGAAGGGTGGAAATATGAATGGGCCAGAGACCCCTCCACCTTTCCAAAAAAAATGACCACTGAGGGGAGACCTGGTGGGGGGTTGTTGGAGAGTGAGCCTACCCCACAGAAGAAGCTCCTGTTCCATGGGGCTGGGCCCAGCTCCCCACTCCAGGCATCGTGACTTGGAATGTGGGATCACAGCACCATTCAGTTTGGGGGCCCTCTCAAACAGGGGGCCCAGGGCAAACTGCCCCTTTTGCCTCCCTCCTGCCCTGGGCAGCCTTGTAAATGGAGAGGAAGTACTTACCAGCTACCACTAGGAGTAATGGAATGAAATTAAGAAAGGGATATTGAGGCTGAATATCAGGAAGAACTCTGATGACAAGATGTATCTGGCTCTGCAATAGTCTCCCTAGCAAAGTGGTGGAAGTTCCTTACTTTGCACACTGTAGTAGGCAATACACCAGACAGTGTAAAGTAGGAAACAATCCAGCATTGGCAGGGAAAATAGTAGAATAGGAACTGCATCACAGGGAGACTGGCCTCTATAAGGGGAAAGTGGCTGGTCTCAGCTGTGCCATAATTAACTATATCCCAGCCTCAGGGGGGTGGAGCTAATGGGGCTAGGTGTTAGTATGATGAATATGTGGGCCTCATAACAAGGTTTGAGAGAGAATATTTAGGAGGAAGAAGCCATGTGAAAGACCCTGAGGTAGAGTCTGCAAGAAGCAGGGAGGTCCCTGGGTCCCTGGCCAAAGCCACTGTACAGGGAAAGCAGTGGGAAACCTGCTAGGAGGAAACAAGCCACTAGGGAGAAAGCTGTGGAGACAGTGCTCAGTTTAAGGTGCAAAGAGGAACTTTGCAGAGCCTAGGAGTACGATTGAAGAGCAGGGAATGTCAGAGTAACCCAAGAGAGACAGAATCATTTGTTTGGATGTTTATTTGAATTTTCAGTTGGAATTTTGTAACACCAGAAGGGGACTGGACTGGCTGGAGGGCTGGGCCAAGGAAGCCACAGACCACTGCAGAATCAGAATGGCAGACACTAGAGGGTGCCAAAGGGGAACTACCCTTGTAATGCCAAGTCCTGGTTTCAGGGGATGCTCTGGTGGTGCTCTCCCCCACACCAATTATAAACTACTATATCAGTTCAGATCAATGGTCTGTCTGATCTAGTACCCTCTACCAGTGGCCAGCACCAGATGCTTCAAAGGAAGATGCAAGAGACCCTGAAGTGGACAATTACAGGAAAACCTATAGGAGAAGTTCCTTCCTAATCCTAATGAGGTAGGGATAGATTCTCAAAGAGGACATAAGTATTGCAACACTAACTCCTAGGTGTCCTGCAGTCTGCTAGAATTTTCAACCCTGACTTAGCACTCAGGCTCTCTGTGCATTGAATGGGGAGTGTTAGGTGTCTAAGAGAGCCATTCTCTGAAGCCTGCAAGCTGAGTGGGGAGCTGCTTAAGATAGCCAGGAGTGAGATGTAGAGGAAAGGGGTGGGAATTAGGGCCCATATGGTTAAAGGGATTTTGGTACCTAACTTCTATTGAGCTGTGCCTTAGGCACTTGTCTCTGCTTTAGATTCTCAGCCATGAACTTGGAGCTAGGTGTCTAAGCTGAGTCAGCCATTTCTTACAAAAAACAGAGACTCCACCCCATTATAGTCAGTAGTCAGCACACTCACCCAGGATGTGGGAGAGCCAGATTCCAGTCCTTGTTCCAATGAATATTTAAGTACTTAAGCAAAGAGGAACCGCTTAAACAGAAGAGACTGAATGAGTCCTACTGCAGAACAGCCCATAGCCCAATGGTTAGGACACTCATCTGGGATGTCAGAGAGCTGGATTCAAGTCCTTGCTCCAAATCAGGCAGAGTGGGAATTCAAATTGGGGTCTCCTCCATCCCAGATAAGCACCCTCACTATTGGGTATTCTAGATCTACAGCTGCATACCCCAGCCAGTTTGAAAAATTCCTGACCTGCTGGCTCCCCTCCATCCCCAGCTGCCTTTTGTAGAGGTTAGGTGCTCTGAGCATGCCTAATGGATCAGGCCTGGCAGGTGATATAGTCAGGGGAATACCTAGTTTGAGAATCTTTCTGGGGCTTAGAAGTCAGCAAGAGCTCCGATCAGTTCATTAGCTGGGAGATGGCATCAGGAGTTAGGCAGCTTTGCAGGTGCTGACTTATGGAAAGGGAGCCTTACAGGCCTTACATTAGGTTGTGAATGTTAGTGGTACTTAAATGTTGGTAGTCAGGCACCTAAGTCCATTTGTGAATCGAACCCTGAGGGATTGACTTAGCGGTGTGCTTGGTTAGTTAGTGGTTGACTGAAGTCTGAGGTGCTATCCTTTCTAAATGTGTTTTAACCATCTAATTTAACTGGATGTTTTCATTACCCATATAACAGTCTAATGCTTTTTTGAATCCTAGCTTCAGTAGTAGTATTACTAGGCAGTTTGCCTCAAAGGCATCCGAAAATCCAGAAGCAAATCACAACCGTCCCTGCTTCCTCCTTGCTCTGGGAAGGAATTTTGCCTCAAAGGTGTGTCTCTGAGTCATACTGCCTCTCAGAGCTACTCCTGGTGTGGTCTCCTTTGTTCGGGGCTGTGCCCAAAGGCAATGTCTAGCCCTGTGGAAACAGTGACACCATTGGTATAATTCCTGGTGTCTGAGGAGTTCTGGGCAAAATAGGACACAAAAGGATTGATTTTTTTCTGCTGTGTAGTGGAGAGAGGGGAACAGCCCATGGCTCCCTGATTTTCAGCTGCCCAGCCCTGGTGTAAGTTAAAGGGGGCAGCTTTAATTTCTGTCATTGACATAAGGTCCCTCAGAGACCTCTCACAATTGGAGAACGGGCCACAGTAGAACCTTTCTTCCACACCTCCTTTCCACTCCTACCTTCCCTTATGCCAAGAGTGGAGATTTCAGCAGTGCCTCCCCCACCAGCTCTTCTGCCAGTGGAAATTCCTGCTACACACGGGGAATTCTCTAGGGGACTCTCCAGCTGGTTTAAATTTGGTCTGCACCACAGCAGATTATGTATTGTTTAGACATGATCTTAACTCCCTGCCCCTGTAGGAGCTGAGATACATCAATGGGGTGACACGCTGCAGCTTACATTCATGCCCCATCACCACATGAACACATCATATGATTTCCATAGTAACACGAACAGGAAATCCTCTCCTCTTAGCTGCACCTAGGCACTACATTGACTGATATATGATGGTGTGTGAGGGGAAAACAGAGGTACAGTAACTAGAATAAACAGATGGGGACACCCCAGGGCTCTAAATATAGGTGAATTTGGTGCTAATGGAACTCTTGCTTCAGTGCTGGGGGAGGAGGATGAGGTTGGATCCATCCTGAAAAAGTATGTATAAAAAATCTGCTCCTACATAAGAGTGTTTCTGCTTGCTATCTTTTGGGAATATCTGTCCCCCAGCTCTTGCCCCAAGTGGTATTTCATTTTATTGTAATTCACTAATTTTTTTAAAGTCAAATTTTTCCCTAAATTACCTCCTATTCAATCAATCCCAAAAGATAATTTGAACCTTAATGTTCACATCCAACAGTCAGGATAAGATGGAGTTGTTAAACATAACAAGTAGGTGTTAGGGTCAAAAGGGCTCTGAGGAAATGTTCTTGGGCAAAGCTAATGGCATCATTTTGTTCCAAGAAGTCTTTACTTTTTTAACAATTACTTAAAGCCATAAAAGGCCTGATCCAACTCTCACTGAGTCCATTAAAACAGTGGTTCTCAAAGCCGGTCCGCCGCTTGTTCAGGGAAAGCCCCTGGCAGGCCGGACCAGTTTGTTTACCTGCTGCGTCCACAGGTTCGGCCGATTGCAGCTCCCACTGGCCGCTTTTTAAAATTAACAGTATATATGCTGGGTGGAGAAACAAAAGGTAGGGCACGTTTCCTGAAACTAATAAAAGTCCCAATATTTGCAAGTGCTAATAGAAAACTTAAAGGCTAAGTGTTATCATAACATGGCAAAACACTGCAATTAATTACTGTACTTGAAAATGTTCTGTATTATACTGTATTAAACACATAACTGTTTTAATAATACAAAGTTTTTATTCCATGCTTCCTTGGGCACATTCAGAAAGAAGTAAGTACAATGGCAACGATGCTCTGATGAAACTGTGTTTGTCTGTGTGCATTTGGCATGCTTGATCATATTGTTAGCAACACTTTTCTTCACTTTAGCTGGTGCATGTTGGTAATGTAATTATTTTCCACATATTAAAATCCTCAGACTGATCATTTAGTTAGTCCTATATGACCCACTCTTTTAACTAGGTTAATCAACCACATACATATAACACAAAGGAAGTACAGAAAGTTAAGACTTAGGGCATGTCTACACAGTGGAAAAAGGCCCTTTTTTGTGCAAAAACCATGGGAGCGTCTACACTTGCCAATGACTTTTTACAGTGAAACTCAGAAGTTTCACTGCAAAAAGAAAACCACTTCCACGAGAGGCATACAGCTCTTACCAGTGATGCTTTTGCGGTGATGTGCAAGTGAAGGCATGTTCTTCCTGTTTACAGAGCTTTTCGCTTCCGGAGGATATTCCACATTGCCTAGGTGACCACTCTGGCCAGCAGCTCTGCTGCTCTGATGCCAGGTAAACAGACATCCAGCCCGCCCCCTGTAAAGCTCTGGGAAATTTGAAACTCCCCTTCCTGTTTTCTTGGCAAGTGCTCACTTATCATCTGGCCAGGTGACAGTGCCCGCTCCACGGAGCAAACGATCCCCTGCTTGGAGCAATGCTGAGCTACTGGAGCTGATCAGCGTTTGGGGAGAGGAGGCTGTGCAGGGACCCAGGGTGCCCCGCGATCACCCCCCCGCCCACAAGACCCATCGTCAAAATGGAGAGAGCCTCACTATGGGATAGCTGCCCTAGAGCGCTGCTCTCATTGGCAATGGAAGTGCTGCTCATGTAAATGCTCTCTGACGCCTGAGGAATTAAGCGAGTACACAAACCAGCTCTTTACTTTCACCAATTCTCTATCACTGGTGAAACTTACAGTGCAAAAACTCTGCAAGTGTAGACGTAAATGTGAAAGCAACTGAGGCTTGGTCTACACTTAAAACATATAATGGTGTAGCTATATCCCTCAAGAATATGAAAAAAACCACAACCCCAAGCAACAGAGCTATGCTGACAAAACCGACAATGTAGCTGCAGCTATGCTGAAAGAAGAATGCTTCTGTTGGCATAGCTAATATCATTCGGGGAGGCAGTGTCCCTATATCAGCAAAAAACCCTCATTCTGACAGCATAGTCTGTGTCTGCACTAGGGGGCTATGCTGCCATAGGCTCCTCCGGGGACATAATGAGTTACGTTGTTGCAGATTTCCCCTAGCAGTGAAAGTCTGAAATTAAATAAGACAACTTTGCTGTCATATACCCTATCCTACTCTTCCACAATTTTTGTGTTTTAATTAGGTAATATATATAACATGAACAAGACGAGATTAAGGTCAAATCCAGCACCCTAGGCAAACTCCATTGAGCCCAAGCATAATTTAGTGCAGTTTAATGACTTTTCTAAATTATCTGAACTGCAGTATATCATCTGCCTTCCAACTAGGCTGCTAGTCAGTTCACCAGCTCAGTAGCTGTCAAAGGGGGCTACCAACTCCCTGGTTTTCACAGCACCCCTGTGATCGCAGGGAGGTAAAACAGCTGGGGGATACACTGGAGGAGAGTGCCAGGGATCCACCTGGAGTGTTATCTTCTGAACAGGTTTAATTTGGACATGCAGAAGAGCTGTGATTGAGCCCAAGAGCTCGCCAACCCAGATACACATCCACTGCCATAGGCTGTGCAAGGAGCTGTTCAGCTGAACTCTTCTGAAGAACGTGCAGTCTGTCTGATCAAGACTGCTGTGGCCTGTTTGAAGTTCCTTCAGCTGATCACTGTGCTGCTTTACATTCTTCACCATTTCCTTGTTCTGTTCACTGATAAAATGATCACTAGCACACTAGTTTCTCTCCTGTATAAAACAATGTATTTATAGGAAACAGGAGATGAAAGGGGAAGCTGTTAGTAGTGCATTGATAATGATCTTGTTCTGATGTGATTTTGAAATAGCAGGATTTTAATTTAAATATAAATTAAGTTTTTTGGTCAAGTTAAATAAATAAAAGTGGGCCTTTAATTAAAGCTGGCTAGAAAATGAAAATTCCTTCACATGAAAAATATGTCCAGACTGCGATAAAAGACCCACAGCATGGCCATGGCTGGCCTGGGGCAGCTGACTCAAGCTCGTTGGACTTGGGCTGCAAGGCCATAAAACTGCAGTGCCCTGAGACCCCACATGAGGGGAGGGTCTGAGAGCTCGGGCTCCACCCCAAGCAATCTACTCTACTATTTTTAGCCCTTAGCATGAGCCCTGCAAGCCTGAGTCAGTTGACCTGGACTGTGAGGCTCACTGACCTTTTTTGCTGTGTGGACATACCCTTAGCCTTCCCCTATTTCTGGAGGCAGAGAGCCCTGGGTGCTCAGTCTCTTCAGCTCCAGATCTAGGAGGAGGCAGGAAGGCTGAGTGCCTGAGCTCTTTGCCTCTCTGGTGCTTGGGGTGAAGGCAGGGAGCCCTGAGATCCAGAAAGGCAGGTTCCGGGCTCTCAGCCGTGGCAGTCCTTTTGGAAGGTTTTTGTCAATTTGACTTTCTGCCTACAGGCAGAAGAGCCTTCTAGGAGACAGCTGAGAAGCCATCATTTTGATATGCCCGACAGAAAATCAGATTTTTCTGGCTATATTGAAATTTCCTCCTGGAACATGTGTTTTTTGAAAAGGGCATTTTTTGTTGGTAAATCCTTCGATGGAAAATTCCCAACTCACTCTACTTTAAATTTTTCTCAATTTAAACTCCTTCTTCTCTATTGTAAATTAGAACATTCCTTTTCTAATCTTATGTTGAGAACTTGCTACTCTCAGTGACATCAGTGGTGGTTGCAGTCACTCAGCACTCTTCAGCATCAAGCTGTTAAGTGTTAAGACATAGTAACCAAACAGAAGAATAATACACTGTCAGTATGGAGTACTGGTTCTCATCAGTTACTTAGAACTCAGTTTAGAAAAGCACTTAAGCAGACGCTTAAGTCCATTCCTATTAAGGAAAACATGTTACAATGGCAGTACAGTCAAGCCTGTGCTTACGTGCTTTCCTGAGAAAGCAGGACCTTAGTGTGGGTCATTGGGGTTGGAGGGCTTGAGATGAAGCAATTGTTTCTTCTACACCACTCACACAATCTATTCTTTTTTGCTAGTGATAGCTACAGTGACCTCAGTGATGACAGTTCCCCAGAAAAAGAACCTCCTGATTCAGAAAAAAGCTGAACCCCCTGCATGAGAGCAGAGAATTGGAGAATGCTACTGAGGTGAACAGGGCCCTTTTGATGCTTCTTTACAACCTTTATTTCTTCTTGACTTACTCCAAGAGACAAAGTTATCTTGGGTCTCCCTCTCACTCCAAATCCCCTCTGAAAACTTATCTTATCTCCCTTGCCTGCAGCATTTAATTTCTCTCTCCTTTTGTTGTTTAACTTTTTAATTGTATTATTAAAGTCTGCAGTGTGTTTTGGGTGCAGTTTGTGTGAAAGATGCTTGACAAAATCAAGTTCTGATAGTGTTTGAAAAGCTATTCTTTATAATTATACTTTTGCAATCTTTCCAAATATTGTTTTCTTTACTTGTCTGTTACTTTAGCATGCAACTCAAAATGAGTTTGATTCCATTGTGTTGACCTGATTTGGTTTTTGCCCCTCTTTGAACCATTTCTTTGTGTTTTATTTTCTGTTGTCATATTTCTTCCAGAGATGGACACTCAGCCTTAGGACAGTGCAGACACTTCATGATAAATCTCGGGGTTCAGCCAGTGTAGGGATGTGAATTTAGCAAGCTAATATTTTTAAATTGGCGGTTTGTTTGCTTGTATACTCTTGCTAAAGTCCTGTTACTTCTAGTTGTTTGCTTCTTTAACAATAACAGTAATGGTCTCCACAACTATCTGAATGTGTATTTCCCTTGAGGCACCTGACCTTGGCTAAGTCATGGACTGAACTGCAATCTTACTTTAACCATTGGGACTTAACCTGCACACAAGACCTTCAAGATCATAGCCAGTGTGATAATCTCATTCATCCCTTCATTCCGAACCACGGCGCAGTGCTCTTCAATACCATTGTATGCAGTTCATTTTAGGTTTCCATTTCCCCAGTTTAATCCTCTCCATTTGCATGGCATAACTGCTGACTGCTGTGCCACACTGGTGATTAAGGCTGCATATAAATAAGGTAGACTGAGGCTCAGGAAATGTGAGTTCTGCTCTTAGCTCAACCACATATTTCTTCTGTGCTCTTGAGCAAGTCACTTTGGGTGGGATTCACAAGGTAGAATTAGGTGCCTAAGTCCAATATTTAGACACCATTGCAATCCACAAAGCCCTTGCTTAGCTGTTGCCTAACCTTGTAGGTACCTAAAGTCCCTTGTGCCTAAGTTTCCAACTGTGAAAGTCCCCCAGGTGCCTAAATTTCAGCAGCTGAACGTGTCTAGAGTGGTGTAAGTCCTGCTACTGCTTGGCACCTAACTCACACTTAAGCCCCAGAAAGATTAATGGACTTCTTCTATCTTGCCTGCAGAGCATGAGTGGGTAGTGTGCTTGGAGCACAAATAAACACACCCAAAACAGGAGGAGGTAGTAGAGTGCCCCTCTTTCTTACAACTTTTAGTCCAGTAGTTAAAGCACTTACACAGGTTCAATTCCCACTTCTTCCTGAGGTGGAGAAGGGATTTGAACTTGCATCGCCTACCTCTTAGAGGACTGCCTTAGCTGAGGGACTATGGCATATGCCTGCATAGCTGTTTCTCCAGCTCTCCTGTTGAAACTGTTCCACTGTGTTTAAATAATTAAATAGTCATTGGCGTAGGCAGACTGAAACCTGGGTGTCCCACCTCCCAAGTGGGTGGTCTGTATAATCACCGGGCTGTGGTTATTCTGACTCTGTCTTTGGCTCAGTGCATATTTAAGTATTTATACACAGTGGGACAACATCACTGGGAGAGATTGAGAGAGTCCTGACCCTAAATGTCCTAGTGCTCAGTAGCTAGGGCTCTTTTCTGGGAGGTAGAAGATCCATGTTCAAATCCTTTTGCCACATTAGGCAGGGGAGGGGGGATTGAACCTGGGTTTCGCCTATGCTAGGCGTGTGCTCTAACCAGTGGGATAAAACCTGTCCCTTTTTGGCTATCTTAGAAAACTCCCTGCTCAGTATGATGGCTTTTGTTAATTCTATTCTTAGGTGCCAGTGTCCACCATGCATTGTATAGGGAGCTTGGGCACCTAACTCAGGGCAGGTGCCTAAGCCCCCTTGTGAATCCCACCCTTCATCTTGCTATATCTCAGTTCCCCAGCTGTAAAATAGGGATAATGATAATTCCCTACCTCACATGGCTCAGGAGGACTAATCTATATGAGGATCTCAAATACGACGGTGATGAGCAGCTTAAACAAGTCAGTAAAGAAATAAAACACGTCTCACTCTGCTGACTGCCTGGGCTGCAAAAGCAACACTGTGACACTGTGTGTGTCTATAACTGACTTTATGAGATCTGCTTTAGCTTTGACTATGGGTTTCCCAACAGAGTGCATGATGGCAAATCCGAACATGCTATTAATCTAGTTACAGAATTGTGACTCTTCAGATGCAAATTGCTTGCATTAATGCATTTCTGTGATGCTTTAAGCTACTTTGCCAGCAGAATTTCAGATTGAAGAATCTACATTTCTATTTTGATTTCTCACCAGCAGGTACTAATTACATTGTAGAATTACACTAGATGAGCAAATAGCACACAGCTTTACTTATAGGCATAATCAAATTACAAAAGTGATCATCACCTCAGTTATCTTCATTACAATATTAAGATTTGAAGAGGGGCCTGATTTCCACTAATCAAGGGTGGATGCACATGGAGACTATATTTGCTTTGGTTTGTTAGCACTCTGCTGAATCTAAGTAAACTTGCAGTTTCTACTGTAAAATTATTTTTATGTCCATCATCAGTTCCACTGGGTACACGGACATTACGGGATATGCCAACTACAAAAATGTTAAATGGATATGCAGAGAAGGCTTGTACACACACTAATATCTTGCTTCTTTTTTTTTTAGAAAGACAAAACAAAATCGAATGGAAGGAAATTCACATTAATTGGTTGCACCATTTTTGTACAGTCTTATTTTTCCATATATGATATAAATAGCATATGATATAGACTTTAAAGCTATTCCAGAGACTTAACTTCCTCACAAAAGCATTTCCCTCCCTGCTATAGATGTGAGTTGTTTTCCAGTTGACATTTTCCACATGATATTTTCTCCAGATAATTGCTGTTTGTTTAAAAATGAGACAAAGGACCATCAAATGTTAGCTGTCAGTCACAATAATTGGTCTTGTCCTATGATTTCTGAATGATCTCAGGTGAATCTGCCATAGTTCTTTATCTGTAGCAATCTTGATTTGCACGAAGATTTGGGGTTGTTTTTTAAATAAAATGAAACACAGGGAAAAATGCTTTTGCCTTAGAACAGTAAAATGTATTTTTGTGTGTATGCTGTCTGTGTGCTCAAAGGTGGGAATGAACTAAAAAACAAAGTTGATCTTATATGTGAGCAGTGGAGAATCATTTCAGTGTTAAGATTATTGAATAAATGTTTAATCCTTTGCGGTTAACATGAACAAGGCGTTATGTTGGTCTATTGTAGTCTTCACGGAGTTTAATAACCGATGCTGAATATGCATGCCTTTTCATTTTGCCTCTTCAAATGCAGTGTCACCATACAGCTGCTAAAATTTGTCTGCTTCTTGCTTTCACCTGAACAGTAATATTTTTGAAAAGCTGATAACACTGAACATAATGTTAGCCTACTAAATTCTAAATGGGATAGTAGAAGGTTTGAATTTATTAGATGCCTAAGAGTATTTAAACATATGGGTACACAATAAAATGTAATCTAGTCAGCTGTAAACAAAACATAAATGCACAGAATTTAAGAGGGGCAGATCCTGGGATCCAGCTGAATTGCACATAGCATATGTCAGGAAATGTGTACAAAGATGGATTAAAACTCATATTCACACTCCTCTGATCCAGGGGCCACTCTATACAGAGCTGGTCCCCTTGTGCCCCATTAGAGCAGCCTATGGACTATTCTAACTTATGACAGATGCAAACACCCAGAACTACTGAAACTGCAGCCAGTAATCAGTGTCTTTTAGGGGTATCTTGGCCACATCCTACCTTGCCTACTATCTGAGCAGCACAAGGGCAACAGATGATTCCCTAGTGAGTCTGCCAAGGGCCAGTTAGGACCAGATTCCACCAGTTGTGTGACCATCCAAGGATCTGGCCCATAGTGTGGATCAGCACCCTAAAGCTAGCGTAGTCCAAATGTCTGAAATGAGGTCCTCAAGCGTCACATTTTAATTTTATAAATTAAAAGATTATTTTTTACCCAGGCACACTGGCAAGTGGTATCCTGTGCCTGAATAGTCATCTAAAAAAAGTGATTTGCCTTTTAAATAACTTAGTAATATTTAATTTGTAAGTATGAGCGTTTTAAAAATTGCTTTAGAAAGCCCCAGTTTCTGTTCATTAAGAGAAACCATGATGATGAAATAAGCTTCTAATATGTCATTGTTTTGGGGTGGTTTGCAGATGTTTGCCTTGGAAATAACAGGTATTGTCAAAGTTGATATTACTATATGTCTCTGTGATCTAGAACATGTTGGACTTTTAAGAATGTCTATAACTTTAAAATGTATTTTCAAATACATTAAATTATGTTATATGAAAATGTGTATACACTGTGTTGTAATTTGTCCAGAATATAGCATATGTTGTTTGTGTCCCATGAAAGCATTAAGATAGGCAATATGTACAGTCTGCCTGAATGCAATATTGTCTATCAATGCAGCCATCTCCTGTTAATCTATAAATATATTTATAAAAAAAATGACTTATGACAGTACCCCAGGAGCTAGTTTCCCCACTCAGAAACTTGGGAGAATACCTAAGGCACAGAGGAGTTGTGATTTATTTTTTTTTTTAAAAAGTTAAGGAAGCTAGTGACAGAGTTCAGAGTTCAGAGCTTGATCACTCAGCTCCCTTACCCTGTCCTCTCCCCCTCCAGACTGTGTTGGGGAGCTGCCCCCAGGACATTGGATCCTGGAGGCCTGCCCCACAATATCCATGAGGAACCCCTCCCTTGTCACAAGCAGCAGCAGGAGGACACGTCCAAGGGTGACTTTTAAAGAACCCTACTCCCTGGGAAAGGGCCAGAGAGCAGGGAGGTGTGCTTCATGGTGTCCAGCAGCAGCCTCTTCCAATTTAACTGGCCTGCTGATGTCATTCTTTCATGCAGAACCACCCTGAAACCAAGGTCCCATGTGCTGGATCCACTTCTCCAGGGACTGATAAGCCTCCTCACCCCCCACATTGCCTCACTTCACCTGCTTTTCACACATCAGCACTGCAAGGTTTGAGGCAGGTCTGCACACCCCGTCCTAATCACAGAGGCCCTGTCCTTCCTCATTCACTTCAGGATTCCAGGTTCCAACACTGTAAACTAAAATAACTGCCATCCGCTTCATGTAACATGTGTCTGTTACCTCCACTTCCTTTTCCTTGCCGCACATGCCACCTCTGCTCACATTTCTGACCCTTATCTCTACCCTTCCGTCCCCTTGCTGGTCCCAAGCCCATCGTTCCTTACTGTCTTCCTGTCCTTCCCTTGATGCTCTCCTATGCCCACATTCTCTGCCTTCTTCCATCTCACCTCTCCCACTCAGTCCACAGTCGCCTGTAAATTTAATGGAACCCTTTAAACCATGAAGATGCTCTAATAACCTACTGTAGCGGGGTGGTCACTCCGCTCCAGCCCTGATGGGGTTAAAACAGCCCTGAAGAGGGCTGTAGCTGGGGTAAGCAGCAAATAGGCTGATTGGGGAAGCAGCCACAGCTGGGCCACGCCCCAATCAGGTCTCAGTTGGCCCTATAAAAAGGCTGCTAGGCAGACACTGGTTGACACTTTCTCTAGCTTTTGAGAGGGAAGGACCTGGCTGCCTGGGAGCTGAGCAGGAACCTGAGTTAGGGCAGCACTGGGGGAAAGGCAAGAGGGGCTGGGGAGCTCCAGCCTGACAACCTCCCAGGCTGCAGGGCCTTGTGTGGGGCCTAAACCAGGTGCTGGGACTGTAAAGGGGAAGCTCAGAGATAGGCAGAGGCAGCAGGTCCTATTCCCAACCCCCCCCGCCAATGATGAGTGGCCATTACAGGCTGCAGTTGGCCCCAGTGAGTGGGGGCTAAATGATGATTGGCAGTAGGCACTGAGGCAAGGTGGGATTATGGGGTTGGGGGTTCCCTAGGGAAGGGAGACCCAGAGACTGAGGGGATACTGCTGGGGAAGAACCCCCAGACAAAGGGGCACCAGGGTCTGGAAGGGACACGGGCCAGCGGTGATGACACTGGCCTGCAGAGGGTGCCCTGGAGCTGGAAAATGAGCAAATTCCCAGACAGCAGGAGGCGCTGCAGAGGTGAGTCCTGCATCGTTACACCCACTTACTGTAACCCTTGTCCTCCCTTCCTCCCTAACCTCATAGATAGTAAGGCCAGAAGGGACCGTTGTGATCATCTAGTCTGACCCCCTGTGTAACACAGGCCAGGGAACTTCCCCAGAATAATTGCTAGAGCTTATCTTTTAGAAGAACATCCAATCTTGATTTAAAAATTGTCAGTGATGGAGAACCCACCATGCCTCGTGCTTTATAAGCACTTGTACATAATGTCTGAAAGTGGATAATAAGTTCTTCAGGCAAGGGCCATTTCTCTTATGTATTCAGTGAGACACCTACCACATGTTTGAGTATTTTATAAATATTCATCTTGTTGCTATGCAAGTGCATATTGCACACAAGAATTAAGTGCTCCCTGCTAAATTGTATTTAACCTTATTCCAGCTATTCTCTTCTACCTAGTGTGATATTTGAAGAGATTAATATATTACAGCATGGACTAATGCAAACAGTTAAATCCCTTGGGTCCAATTCGTATCAAGATATATCCACAAGACATTTTCTTTAACACTTATTCCTTGCTATTGTCAGAGAATATGTCATTTAAAAAAAAAATCCAATTTCTGACTGTCCAGTATTTGAAATTGCTGTATGTTACCTCTACCTCATCCATCTGCTTTGGGTCATGAGCTCACACCCATCAGTACTTTCAAACTAAATGTAATTGCTACTGCCAGATGACAGGCATATCTCTATCTTTCCCCAAGGAAAGAGAAGGGAAACATACACGTGAGAATTCAAATTGTACACCAGACTGATCCATGAACTGCCACAAACACAGAGGCTTTGAGTCAGAAGAAATTGACTCTTCAGCCTTTACACATGGTGCAGTCTTGTAGGAGCAGGATTTTATAATTGTACTATAAGACTAGAGTTACTAATGTATGTCTTGATTTCATTTTACCAGCCACCCTTTTTGAATAGCAGAAAGGAATGACCCTCTAGGACATTTGTAGGAATGCATCTGACAGACTGCCACTGTATCTCACAGACTGTCTGTACTGATAAGGCAGGGAGGGACAGACCAGAACAATCCTTATGACTTATTATGGTCACCCTTTCCCTTTAGGATAAGTTATAATGTCTGATATGGCTTCCTATATGTATTACAAATTAGGCACTCTAGTTAAATATACATTTCATTGTTTTTAAGGGTTAGTAAGTGAGACAGTTTATTTTGAATCTCCTTAACATAGACACAATACAAGATCCTGACACTGTTTGTATTCTCAAAGGTCTCTGTAAAAAGACTGTGTGAATGAGGAATGTATGCATCAGGAAAAGATAAGGTGTGAAGGCTATTGTTGTAGCCAGATAGTCAAGGAAAAAGGAGTAAAGAGACTTAACGACACCAGAAAATCATCAATGCACATCCATAATGAAGGAAGGGCAAATTGATAACCCTGAGGTGAGGTGGCACCCCTAAAGACAGGACAATTGATTAAATCGGAACCAGGACAAGATAACCCTCTTGGAGGTGTTTTGGAATGCTTACTTCAAAAGATACACCAATTAAGGAGTAACCTATCACAATCTGACACAGCAAAATCCATAGAGTTCAACAGAGAAAAAGAACTATAAAAACAGGGTGCTTTGCCACGGGATTTTGGATTCATCTTGCCACTACTCCAGGAGCATTGGATCGTGAACAACAAAGCCTGGCTCCCCTCTGCGACCAATCTGGCTGGCCACTAGATCGATCCAGACTGGTAACTGTAAAATCCACAATTGGCAGGACTGTGTGTGTGTGACTGAAAAGCATATGCTAACTGTTGTATTTTCAATAAATATGGCATGTTTGCCTTCTCTCTTCTAAAAGATCCTGTGTGCCTTGTATAGCATAACAGTCTATCCCTTTGAGAGGAAAGGTGAGTCATTATTTATGAAATGCTCTATTGCTGTATCTTCAGACCGACCATCCCATTCCAAGAGGGAGAAGGAGAATTTATTTTATTTACATTTTTATGTTCCTATTCAATTCAATACTTTCAGGGAAACATTTAATTATCACTGTGGCAAGATGGAGAAGACAGTCTACAAAGAAAGAAACACACAACCAAGCTTATAGATGGTTGCTTATCTGATTTGAGTTTTGGGGTGTATGTCAGAATAAAAGATAATTTGGGCTCTTGGATGGGGTTACTGTGAAGCAAAGCAATTTGTTTAACATATTTGTCATAATTCAAAATCTTAATGAAAGAGACAGAAAGGGGATTTTGTTATTTACTAAACTCTAAAGCCTTGCTCTTGCCAATTTGTTCTCTTTGGCTTCATATAGATGGCAGCTGTGAAGTGGGGAGCTGGCAAGCTAATGAGCTAAGCTGTGTCTTGTTTAACTTGGCCATGTAAGCATTTACTAGCCATTTGTTACTTGGTTGCATTGCTATTATATCTTTACAAACAGGTCTGAACTATTTCCTGTCCAACTTTATGATCTAAAACACTTCACATGTAAAAGACACACTGTAATAACTTGAAAGGTGACACATGCCTTTAGGCCCTGTTCTGCATGTTGCCAAATGCCTCCAGAGTTGCTAAGCTCCTCAGTTCCCACTGAAGTCAGTTGAAGTTTGAGGATAGTCAGCACCTTGTTCCATCATCCCCTGGGCATGTATTTCTCTTGGAAATATCTGATATCACAGCTGGTCTCATAAAGTTAAAGCAAGCCAGAGAATTTGATGTAGCATCCAGTACCTCTGCCATAAGAAAGAATACACAGTGAAGGGCAATAAAACAAGCTTTTAGATAAGGGAAACAACTCTGACAAAATCTGAACAATAGGAGGGGCCATTTTTTTTTCTTCTGTAATTGTTTTGAATGCTATTACAGTGGAACTGGGTTAAGTTGCTAGTTTACCAATCTGGCAGGTCAAGCAAACACAAATGGAATGTATGCAATGGCCAACCCAGAATGGCTGTGAACTGATAAAGAATTAGAATGTTTTTGTTAGATATAAGAAAGCCTTTAGTGAAATCCTAGTTCCACTGAAGTAGATGAGTTGTGCCATAACTTCCCTGCAGCCACAATTTTTACCCCTTGTTTACATACAGCACTTAAGAGGTCTACACTGCAATCAGGGGGTGCAATTGCTGTACACAGACATACCCGAGCTAGCTCAGGTACGAATAACAGTGAAGCAGCAGGCTCTACAAGCTACGTAGGACCTCCGGCAGCTAGCCTGCATGGAAGCCCGTGCTTCTGTGGCTTCACTACTATTGGTGCTCGCACTAGCTAGATCAAAGCTAACTCCCATGTCTACAAGTTCTGCATTCACACCTCTGTTTACAGTGCAGACATGGCCTTAGTTCATTTACCAGCCTGGAGATAAAAAGAACAGGAGGACTTGTGGCACCTTAGAGACTAACCAATTTATTTGAGCATAAGCTTTCGTGAGCTACAGCTCACTTCATCACTTTTTGCGAATACAGACTAACAGGGCTGCTACTCTGAAACCTGCAGCCTGGAGATGTAACCTCTTTGGGCTAGTGTAAGTCCTGGGAACAGGCGGAGCATGGTAACTGATGGAGTGGCAAAAAGGTGAGTTTGCCTGGAGACTGAGGGGTTAATCCAAGCCTGCTGCAGTTCCTGGAAAGACTCCCATTGAAATCAGTGGATCAGGCGCTAAGAGCTGCTTTGCTAGTCTTACTGTTCATTGCTAGAGAGCACTTCTCTGTGTAGACAAGAGTGGGTCAAATCCTGCACTGACTTACATCTTGTGCAACATGCCTGAAGCCAATAGGGGTTGTACTGGATATACAGGAAGTCAAAGCAGGATTTGCTCCATGAAGAGTGTGGCACTGAATAGGAATGACTTCTGGATATAGTTAGTACAGTGGTTCCCAAACTGTGGTCTATGGTCCTATGCTGCTGAATCTCCTCCTAAGTGTCCAGGCTTTTAACTGCAAAGAAGAAACCTGAGGTTTGAAAAGCAGCTTGAAATGAGGAGGTGGAGGCAGGCTGGCTGTCTCGACGGGTGGCCGTTTCCATATGAAAGGAGAAGAGGAAGCAAAAGGTCAGGAGAGAAGGGAGTGAGGCAGCTGGGGCAGTACATCCAGAGGAACAGGAAAGTTAGGGGCCAATAGGATGGAGGTATGGAGTTGGGGTGAGGAGAGTTGAGCAGCAGGGAATCGTGTGCTGGGGCAGAAAGAAGAGGCACATATACCTTCCTAACATAACTTTCATGTGGAAGCAATTGCTGTAGTTGCCCCAGGGATATTATCAGATCACAGATGGGAGAGGAGGCATGAACAAAAACCACTCTCCATTACAATGTGGTCGGTGCTATGACAAACATGATGAGAACCCTGGTGTAACTAGACCGACCCGATCTGAGTGTGGGCCCATCTGTTGCCTCAGTTTCCCCTCATCTCTGAGGAGTCTCTTGCCATCAGTGCAGTTCAGTTACTGAAGTGACTAAGTCACATAAAAGCTCCCTGCTTCCAGAATAGCAGCCCAGTTCAAACAAATGTAGCCAATCTTCCATCCCAGTCTCACTAGACACAGCCCTTTCCCCACAAGTGTCCGTCTTCTCTTCCAACGCTAACCCTTCCCCTGGGCTCAGCTCTAGCCTTGCCTAGGCTCCAATCAGCTTCTCCATCCCACTCCTTGTTTACAGGGGTCACCGCATCACCTTGCTGGGTGGCAGCACAAACAGCCTCTCAGACCTTCCCTTAATAGCAGAGGGAAGCATAGGCACAGGCTGGCAGCATAGGAAGAACCCTTGCCCACCATCTTCTATGACATGCCTGGGGACTCTCAGTGAAGGATGAATCTTAAATGACGAAATAAAAAGACTCTACATTATATGCAAGGGACTGGGGTAATTCCTTTGTAATTATTCAGAGGCTGTCTTCACAAACATCTATCACTTATCTGAAGCAAACTCAACTATTCCCTCCTTTTGAAGTTAATTGTCAGTAGTAATTCAAAGGGTACTGAATTTTCAGTCTCTTTACTGAGTCTATATCATTAGTTTTAATGCAATTTTTTTTAATACCAATTAATTTTTATGTAGCTCCTCCAACACAGCCCCAAACTCTCCCATTGATGGAAGAATTAATCCAACACTGCTGTTTCTTATCTTGCACAAGTGGATCATCTCTGATATAAGCACTGTCTGGTTTCTTAAGATTAAAGCATTGCATACTTACATAAGGAGTGAACCACAAACTGCACTAATGATTGTTTAAATGGCTCTGTTAAAATGGCTCAAACGCTGCAGGATCTAATGGCAAAACTTTGCCTAGCTTGGGGGAACTTTCTGATGGAATAAAATTTGTCGAGCAAAACTCATTGTTGAGCAAGCTGCCTTGCCGCATGCCTTTGTACTTGTGCTTTTCAGTTTTGTTTGTACACGCGGTGCTTTATCTCAGCATACGTTCTCAGTACTGGGTGGCAGATTGATTGCCTTACGAGGCCGCTGCTTACATCCTGTCATGCCTTTGGAATCACATCCTAGAAAAATAGTCCTGCCTGCATTGTAAACAGCATTTGGTGCTGCAGGAGTTCAGGTGTCATTTCTGCCATTTGTACCTGAATGGGCTGCACTGGAAGGGCGATTACAGCAAAATTGTTTGGATAACATGAGAACTGACTCAAATCTTGGCCTAAAACTTGATTCATACCCAGACTGAATCTTTTCGTCATTTGAAGGTGATTGTCTAGTGTGACCACCTGTGTACCACAAGTCCTAGAACCTCACCCGATAATTCCTGCATTCGGCCCATGCCGTCTAGAAGTAACTTAGCAGTTAAAACGGTTCAGTCGCTTCTTTAGTCTGAGCGATTGTGAGATAGGTCTGCTGCTCATTTGAACATTGGGGGTTCTCAGTGTAGAACCCAAGTACATGTTTTGGGGTTTGAGTGCCAATGTTTTCAAGGGATGGATAGCTGGCCTCATTTCCCCTTCTTGGTCTTAACTAGCTAGATTGCTCTTCTAATTGTCTATGGGCTGCTGGCAGGTCTGTCCTCAAACCCATCAGGTACCTTCAAGTAAGCAGATGGCATACCCTCATTTTTCAGCAGTAGGACTAAGAAACATTCCCTTTGGTGTACTGGGCTATGAGGTGAGGTTTTTGGAGAGATGTTTTCTCTTCATAGATGATGCTTGCTGCATCACTTCTTCTGTCCTGTCATTTTCCCCGCTGGTTCATTATAGGCTGTGCCAAATTCTGTATTTATAGAGTAGGGCATTCATTGGTGCACGCCATAAAAAAGATGGAGAAAAATTGTTCTCTCTTGCCACAGAGGGCAGGACAAGAGGCAATGGGTTCAAGCTACAACATAACAGATTTAGATTAAATCTCAGGAAAAACTTCCTGTCAGAACAGTAGGACAATGGAACAGCCAAGGTCATTGTAGGAACTCCTTCACTGGAGGTTTTCAAAAGGAGGCTGGATAGCCATCTATCTTGGATAGTTTAAACACAACAAATCCTGTATCTTGGCGGGGGTTAGATATCCTTGTGCTCCCTTCTAACGCTATGATTCTATGACTTCTGAAGATGAATGATTAATTCCTGGATTGCATGAGTATATGCTGGTTAATTTTATCTGTGGTTATCATCAAGCCTGAGATGGTCAGGACTCAGGACAGCCATGGAAAGTGATTCTTGTGCTAAGGGGCAAATCCGGCTCCCATCTCTGTGACTGAGCCATTTCCCCTGGCAACGAAATTGGTGTGGGTTTTTGTGTGTTCACAGGCTGGATTTTGGGGAGCTGTGAAGGGATGTGTCTCCTTTCTCCCCCATGGAATGTAAAGCCCAACTTTGAGAGTTTCCTGTGCAGCAGAGGCAGAGTAGGGCCAGAGAAACTGCCTCCATATGGATTGTCCAGTTCCCCTCTGGCTCCCCACAGCAAGGATGCACTGGTGCGGTACAGAGCTACTTCTGCTGTTGGGCTGAAACAGACTCCCCGCGTGGCTCGGCAGCTGCTCCCCAGCCAGTGGGGAGGATCTCTGTGTTAGTAGTTTGGTTCTGTTGTGTCTTCTGGCCAGTTGTCTGTGTGTTTTGGTTGAAATGCAGAGGGTAGGGATTCTGTCACCTGTCTCAGCTTCAATGGCATCCAGCTGAGTTTGGTTCTTCAGCTCACAATCCTGGACAGGATAGAGGAGATGGTGTCTGCAGACGCTGGTGACAGGCATGCAGATTCAATTACTTCCTGCAGATGTTTAAATTTGCTTTTTTTAAGAAGCCAGTTTGCACCAGATTTTATTTTTCTTATTTATAACAGGCACCCTGTAGATCTGCCAGGCCCCTGTCTTGCTCCCCTGTGGCAGGCCAGGTCTTTTAGCAAGGGCTCTTTCCTTGGCCTCACCTGCATGAACCTTCCCTGTACACTCAGCGGCGTGGTGGGAGGATGAGGGTAGAAGGTACCATTGCTCAAAATAACATTCATTCCTGAACAGCTTTCACCTTGGAAAATCTTTGGCTTGCTCAAGGCAGCACAGCATGGAGAGCAGGAAAGATTTTACCTCACTAACTTATGCTGAGAACTGGAAGAGATTCAGGAATTGGTGTGAATGACAATTGCGACCTGCTGGCTCTCAGCTCCCTCCCATCTTGGACTACTAGTTCTTGCTAAAAAAAACTTGGGACTGTCCATTGGCTCAGTTGGAGTGCATCTTGCAGTCATTTGCTCATCTCACCCTCCCATTGAGTTTTTCCTCACCCAACTATGATTTAATTCCTTAACAATCTTATTCATGTTTTTCTGACAATAGGAAAACCTCCCCCTCCTGGGACCTTACTGCAGTTTTGGCAGGTTTAATGGGAGCCCTCATTTGTACCCCTGGCAACCTGATCCCCATTGCGCTGATCTATGAAAACTTCCCTTTTGGTAGCAATTACAACAGCAAGAAGAATTGGAGAAATACTGGCTTTTGTGGCAGGGCCTCCATTTATTATATTCCATAGGGATAAGGTATCATGCAGGACCCATCCCAAGTCCTTACCTAAAATAGTAACAGATTTCCATTTGAATCAAATGATTCATTTACCAACATTCTTCAATAAATCATATATAATGTAATCAAAGAGACACTAGGCCGCATGCCTTAGATGTTATCAGGGCGCCAGCTTTTTATTTGCCAGGGATCAAAACCTTCAGGACTTCTCAAAACTTTTTACAGCATTTGCTGAGCGAATGGAGGGTCAAGCGATATCAGCCCAGAGATTCCCCAAGTGAGTGTCAAGATGTATTGAGCTAGCTGGTTTAGATTCCCCCTCCCTGCTCAAATTAGCACACACTCCACTAGGGATCAGGCAGCTCCTGCAACTTCTTTGCAAAGCATTCCCTTTTCAAACAGCTGCAGGGAAGCTCCATGGGGTTCAGTCCAGCATTTTACTGAACTTTAATACCTGGTTGAAGCATCTAGTCTAGCCCGCTGTGCTAAGGCAGGACCAAGTAAACCTAGATCATCCCTGACATATGTTTGTTGAACCTGTTCTTAAAACCTTCAGTGATGGGGATTCCATGATCTCCTTTGGAAGCCTATTCCAGAGCTAAACTACCCTTATAGTTAGAAAGTTTTTCCTAATATCTAACCTCAATCTGCCTTTGTCAAGGTTCCTTCCCCGCTCTGAACTCTAGGGTACAGATATGGGGACCTGCATGAAAACCCCCTCAAGCTTACTTTTACCAGTTTAGGTTAAAACTTCCCCAAGGTACAAACTATTTTACCCTTTGCCCTTGGACTTCCACTGCCACCACCAAACGTTTATCTGGGTTTATTGGGAAAACGTTGTTTGGAAACGTCTTTCCGCCCCCAAAATCCTCCCCAAAACTTTTCACCCCACTTCCTGGGGAAGGTTTGGTAAAAATCCTCACCAATTTGCATAGGTGACCACAGACCCAAACCCTTGGATCTTAGAACAATGAAAAAGCATTCAGTTTTCTTACAAGAAGACTTTTAATAGAAGTAACAAGTAAAAAAAGAATCACCTCTGTAAAATCAGGATGGTAAATACCTTACAGGGTAACTAAATTCAAAACATAGAGTATCCCTCTAGGCACAACCTTAAGTTACAAAAAAGACACAGACAGGAATATTCATTCTATTCAGCTCAGCTTAATTTTCTCAGCCATTTAAAGAAATCAGAATCAAATCATATCTAGCTAGATTACTTACTAAGTTCTAAGACTCCATTCCTGTTCTGTCCCCGGCAAAAGCAGACAGACACAGACCCTTTGTTTTTCTCCCTCCTCCCAGCTTTTGAAAGTATCTTGTCTCCTCATTGGTCATTTTGGTCAGGTGCCAGTGAGGTTATCCTAGCTTCTTAACCCTTTACAGGTGAAAGGATTTTTCCTCTGGTCAGGAGGGATTTTAAAGGTGTTTACCCTTCCCTTTATATTTATGACAGCCTTGCTACAGAATTTTTGTCCAGTCCTGTCAGATGCTGAGCCCTTTATGTCCCTTTAAAGTCAATGGGAGAAATCCTGGCCCTGTTAAAGTCAATGAAACTTTTGCCATTGACTCTACTGGGGGCAGGATTTCACCCAAGGCATACTCCAGTTTTTCTTCAGAGCAGTGCTGCCTGGTGGACAGAACATTGGACTGGGAGACATAGGTTCTATTCCTGGCTTAGCCCTGCTGGGTCACCTCCCTGTGCCTCTGTTTCCCCATCTGTAAAATGGGGATAATGCTGCTGACCTTGTAAGTAAAACACTTTTAGATCTACTGATGAAAAGTGCTGTAAAGGATCTAAGTATCATTATTTATTTATTTATTGTTGATAAAAAGAATGACAACAAAAGATCCTGATGGCAGGAGGGCCCTCTGTGGCTTATTAGCATAACCAGATACATAGTTCTGATACTTCTGGCAAAGAATAAGTGTTTTCACAAGACATGGTATTAAATAAATAGTGGGAATAGAGAAAGTAAAAATCGGGGGACACTATATTAATACATTCTTTTCTGTTTAAGTGGGAAATATGACTAATGAACAACATGTACTGTATGTCCCATTGTTTTATTATTTTTGCTAGTCCCAAGTGATATGTCCTGGATGAATATCAAATGTCTGTGCTTTCAAGGGAGCAGCATAGTGTAGATACAAGAATCTATAAGAAAGCATTTTCATTACCTCCCTTTAGGCACTGTGGGTGTGGAAGCCTAGTTAGCCCCATGCATCTGGCTTTATTGTAACATTAAGTTTAATCTTCCTGTCTTATAAATTTCAGTGCTAAACAAGGAATAAATAATAATACTGAGAACTCTCAACTCCCAGCAACATGAGATCAGCTTGTGATCGATTTATTTTGCTCACAAGCATAGCTGGATGAAGAAGCAACAAAAAGGAACATAAATAATTATCTCTTCCAGCAATATCTTTAAATTAATAGGGACTTGTTGTTCAGAACTACAAAAATGAATAATAGGTACTTCAGACGATGATTGCTTTTATCCTTTCTTGCAATGTACTTAAAAGAATGGATGTGAGTAATACAACCTCACTACCTGTGTATAATGATATCAACAGTCCATTAGATGATCAGCATGTTCTGTATTGAACCTTGAACAAAGAACTTTTTCCAGAAAGCTGATAATTTTCAGCTAAATTTAGTGGATTTTAGATGTGTGGCTTTAAAACAAAACATCTTCTGGCTTTGGATAAGAGTTGAATTGGAAGCATGATGATATATGGAAAACTCTTGCTAGAGAAACTCAAAAAGTCTGACGCTGAACTGGATCAGACGTGACAATGCTGGTTGGTTTTTGATTATTAATATTTTATAGCACCCCAGATCCCCACTCACAATCAGGACGGTGTCTGTACAAGTGGGCTTCACTCTGCTATGGACTGCTGGTTTAGTGTTTAGCTGTTCCTGCTTTATGATCCTGATTCTTGATCTTGACCCTCCAGCTTGTCTTTCACTTCTGCTCTCCTGGTGTTCCAACCTGACCTGATTCCAGGTAATTGGGAATCTTGGCCTCTACCAGATACTAACCCCTAGGCTAGACTGCCCATACCCCAGCCCTGACACCTTCTGCATTAGGCACTGTACAGACATGACTCAGTCCCTGCCTCAAAGAGTTTATAATCTAATTAGGCAAGACAGATAAATGGTTTCTGTCCATTGACTGTAATGCTGCAAAAAATTCTAGTACAGTGCTTCAAAATAACATAAACAACCTTATTTTCAATTTCCATTTGGCATGTTAGCATAGAGAATGTTCCCTTTTAATTGCAGATCTGGGCATTTTATTTGAGGAAATTTGTTGGACCATTAGTGCTATATCTACTATTTATAAAACACTCCCGTGCAGGCCAAATTACACTATTACCTTAGTTAAGAATGAGCCTTAAAATAGTCTTATGTTGCTAAGACTAATAATTTGCCCGTAAGATTATTCGTACTGCAAAAATGTTGTGTTTTGTTAGTAACATATGTGGCTTTCTTCAGCATGCTGCTTATCACAACCAATTCTGACTTGTGTGGGGAGGGACAGTAGAATAATCATTCTAAATGATACATATTAATTGCCGTCCTTAGTGAAAACAATATTGAATGGATGTTCTAGTGTCTTTATTGTCTAGAAGATACCGAAGTCTCTCAGTATGGGATTTCATCAAGCTATCTCTCTAACTCTCATTATAATATGTCTGTTAAGAGGCCAACTGTATGCTGCTTGCATATGGGTCCAGGTTGCCAAAAGAGCTTAGTACACCGTGAAACTCTGGTTATAAGTGTCACCAGGGGGATGCTGGGTGCGGAGCTCTTTGGAAAATCCAGTTCTTAATGCAGGCTGGGGTTGGCAGTGAAAGAAAAGGAAGCATAAGTGTGGTTGGTAAAATAGTCTTAAGCTGAAGTAGTTTGAGACCTTAGGCATAAGGAAGTCAGTGCTTTTGGGTTCATACTCCTCTCGTATTTCTAGAGTTCGAGGTTAAAGAGCTAGTGGCTACTTAAATATCTTGCTACTAGCATCAGTTCCATTTGCCATCTTTCATTGGATCATGTTGAAGAGCATATTATTCCCATTTCACTGTCAAGCTCTGCCCTCTGGAGGGAATTGGTATCAACAAGTATTTCAGGAAGAAGCCTCTCTGACAGCATCAGTTGTGAAATTTGGCTAAAATGACAAAGAGGAGACTGGTACTAGAAGGAACAGAGAAATGAGACCCATCTGGTTGATTGGTATGATCATCTGTTTTGATGGTTTTAAGAGATGCTAGTGTGGTCAGTGCTGTATATGACACACAGAAAAAGCTGGAGCAAAATTCGGGGAGTTGTAACAGGATGCTGCAGGGCCCTCTTGGCTCCTGCCCCGTTGGGGTGACAAAGTCACTCAGAGACCCTGGGTTCAGTAACCACTGGTGAAGTTTATTTACAGGTTGTGGTCCCACCACCTTTTCTCCATACAGGTAGCCCTTTACCACCCGCAGGCGGGAGGGAGGGAGAAGCTACCTTTCCGCTTCCATCCCCTGTCTTTTCCCTTTCTTCTTGCTCCCCCTCTGGCTTCCTTCTGCTGAGGCTTTTATACAGCCCCAGCCTAATTAGGCAGCAGCTGTCTCTGCTTCCCCCATCAGGGCCAGGTGGTCTAACCAGCTCCAATTCACCTCCCTTAATTGGAGCTGGAGTGACAGAGGGCTGGCTCAGCAGTTCCTGCTCAGCGCCCTGTCACAGGCGTGTTTTGAAAACAAGGAGAGTGGGGTTTTGAACTGGATCCTGGCATGAATGAGCGTTGTTTGAGGATGGAAGCATGGGAAGGGTGGCAGTGGCAAGATGCAGTAGGGTTGGTTGGAAAATGCTGAGTCTTTCTGCAATTTTTAGGCAGTTTTTTTGTCAACATTTTTGAAACTTTTGGCTTAGTGCTGACATACACATCCTGGGTTCAGGTGAGCTGGAGCCAGAGGAAACCATAAAGAAGCATGCTGAAATAGTCAAGATAAGAGACAATGAAAACAAGGAAGAGGATTTCAGCACCAGAGATAGTCTGGACAGTGGGATGCATAGTGGAATGTACTAATTGTCGCCTTATTAGGCCATTTGAACAGTTTCTTGTGGTTGGTGTAAAAAGTAATTGTTGAATACTCTCAGGGATAGTTTAAATAACGATCAAGCAGAACACTAATTACTGTAGTATGTCAGATCCGTGATTGGCAACAACTCCACAGCACACTAACCCAGAGCAAGGATAGTCAAAGTAATTTAAAACTATTGTTACAATGTTTTCCCACTGAGGGCCATACACCTACACCTTGGTGAGTGGAAGTTTGTCATTGGGATGCACATGCATAATTTGATCTGCCTGCACCTTTCCCTGGATGGAACTTCTTCCCATGTGGGGAGTCACGAGCCAAACCTGTTATCTGTCCTTGTTGCCTAAGGAGCATGTAGGGAAGGAATGGGTCCCTCTTCTGTCCCTGTCAGATGACCTGCCTGAAACTGAGCTAGCTGACACCACAGTGGCAGCTTTGGAAGCAGAGGGAGTCGGTGGCAGCTCTTGCATTGCTACCAGTACACTGTGTGTCTCCTGTGACATACAGATCAGTTAGGAGGCTGCCCACAAAAAGGGAGACACCCAGTGCCTGGAGCAGATTGACGTTGCACTCCATATGTTTATGGAAATATGCTTATGAGTGTAACTATAACATAACTGGCATATGCTTTATGCTAGATATGCCATGTGACATATCTTTGCAAAGGTTATGATCTACTGAATATATTCATCCTATTTGTGTGCATGTATCATTTTTATATCTGAAGTTATGAGCGTTGGCTCTGTGCTTGTATTTGAAGTGTTTGCTGTAGGAAATACATAAGGGAGGTTTGACCAATATATTGTGAAGGGGTTATTCAAGTAATTGGGAGTACTAAACTAACAATGGACTTTGGGAGATGCCAATCCACATCTGAGCTTTCCTGAGAACATTCAAACTAACATGTAAACAATGGCGTCGGCCTGCAAAAAGCTGAATCAAGTCACATGTCCATGAATGTCCAGGTGGCTAAAAACTCCATCTTGTTGCTGTGATTTTGCACGGAAGAACAAAGGGGTTGCCACCCACAAGACAGAGAATATAAAAGGCCCTGGAAGCCTCTCCATTTGGTCTTCAGCTGGCTCAAGAGATGGCCTCTCCACCCCAAAGAGATGCCTGAAAGAAACTGGAACAAAGGTCTGTAACTACAGAGGTGTGAGTGATTGCTGGACCCAGGTCATAAACTACAACTTTGGTCTGAAAAGGATTGGACCCAGACTAGGAAAGAGTCTAGTTTGTGAAAGAAGCTTATTGGAACATCTCTGAGCGTGAGATTTACCTGTATTCAGTTTCCTACTGTATTAGGCTTAGACTTGCGTGTTTTGTTTTATTTTGCTTGGTTACTTACTTTGTTCTGTCTGTTATTACTTGGAACCACTTAAATCCTACTTTTTATACTTAATAAAATCACTTTTGCTTATTACTGAATCCAGAGGAAGTGACTAATACCTGGGGGAGCAAAGAGCTGTGCATATCTCTCTATCAGTGTTATAGAGGGTGGAGAATTAAAGTTTTTTATCCTGTATAAGCTTTATACAGAGTAAAACAGATTCACTGGGGGTTCAGGCTCCCAGAAAGACTGAATACTAGGTGCTGGGAAAGTCCCTGTTAACTGAGAAGCCCCTGGGCTAAGTGAATCTTAGCTTCTGTGAACTGAAGTGGGGCGTGGCCCAACTTCTTGGTCTGTGCTGGAGCCAGTTCGTGTGTCTAGCTCAGCAAGATGGGAGTGGAGGCACTGTGATGGGTTGGGTCACAGACGTAGCTTTCCCATTTTTTTGACTACCTCTGTGAGGAAGAAATTAAAGCTCTACATGTGAAGGGGGTGTCTAAATGTTTCAGAACTCCTTTTACACCAACATGGAAAGACAAGCTCAAAAGGGATGATGTGTAAATGTTGCGAATGCATTTCTCAACAATTGTGCTGCTAGCGAACTAACCAAAACGCTTGTTAGCATCTATGGAGAGATGTCTGGCTGGATTGCTCTCTGCTTTCCAACTTTTAGCTGGTCACAGCCTCTGCACACCTGGCGATAGAATGCTGCATAATGGAATTCGTTTGTTAGTAAATTTTGTGGCCAACTTGTTCGTGGGTGTAACTGAAAGATAGTTATCCCCTAATAATTCCTCTTGGCCTAAGGAACTCAGAGCACTTCCCCTGATCATTCTGTTCTCTTGTCCTGCTATTTTTAGTCACAATCTTGCAATTTAACGCAAATGTATATATTTTTTAAAGAACACATATATTAGATTTATAATACATTTGAGTTTTTCTTTGTTTTAATTTTGTGCATGTTTGGCTGTTTTTTCAGGTTTCAGGCTCACAGTTGGAGGAACATAGGTACCAGAACAGCCTCCCTACTCACCTGAGTAGCCCAAGCTCAGATATGTGGCCCTATTAGTAGCAATGCAAATATACATCTGAGGGGGGAATCCTGTGGGTAAGGGTTGTAGAATCAGACCCTGAATTACTCTATTCAGCTACAGGTACAGGTATATGTCTCTGGCAATGATTACAGCCTTCACAACCCAATGCTTTGTAAGATTATTCCAGAATTCAGCATCTGGGCAATCCTGCTCTTTCCTTCTACAGTTACCTGGCCTGAATTATGGCAATTGGTAGGTAGTAGCTTAGGGGCATGAAGCTTGGACTAAATCAATGCTTGGCATAAACTCGGATGGCACTAAGCTGAGGTATACAAGTAGTGGGCAACAAGTGGGCTAAATTAGGTCAGATTCAATATTTTGTTTTCTCAGCATTCAAGGTACAGCCCCAAAGCCTGTTGAAGACAATGGACAGAATGGACATTCAAAGTACTAACATTCTTAAATGAAAAATGACAAAATTTACAGTAAACCGAATGCAGTAAGTTCTACTTTTGCCCAACTGGACCAAAGGGATGACAGCACACAGTCAGATGCACTCCTATATGTTTTCCCAAACTCATGGGGAGTTATGCTGATTAGTAAAGTATTCTCCTAAAGGCTCACAGAGGGAGTGAGTAATGAATCCATTCAGCAGTAGAATAATGGCCACATACTATTAGATCATGCCTGGGAGACCAGTGATAGCCAGCAAATCTATTACAAGGACAATAAGATTAATAAAGTTTAGCCACAGCTCTTTTCTCATGATGACTTAATATGTTTTTCTAGGCACTTCTGCACATTTGTTTTGTTCTCAGGAATATTCCATTATTCTCATATAAGAGGACTGATTTTGTCTTAGTTGATTTACAACAATGTTTGGAATTAGATTTGAGAAGACCCACAAGAGCTGAAGTAATAGTGATGTATTGTTAGAAGTGTGGCTGGAAAATTTCTGGTGATTAATTCCAACAGATGCTTTTGTTTGTTCTATTTTTCACTTATATTGAACTCTCTCTTGCTTTTATTACAGAATGGGTAACTTATAGTCATCAGGGTCCTAGCTTCAGTTCCAGGAAAGTAAATGTGCATGTGTCTGGATGTAAAAAATTATTATACACACACAAAGGTACCTTCAAATAACATTATTAAGGATGAAAAGTCAAGCTCTCAGAAGCTATTAAAGTTGCTTGTGCAACCTTCATTTCTCACCCTTGCGCAGATGCATTATAATACAGTCCTTAACTACATGTCGCATAATATTTCTTCTGCAGGACTCCTATCTCCATCAGTGCTCATTTAATGAGCTGCAGGATGGACAGTGCTCACTTAATTCAATATTTTGTTTTCTCAGAGTTCAAGATACAGCCCCATGCCTTATGTACCACATATGATTCAAACCCTGCTCTGAAGGTAGGATTATTAATTTTCTCATGGGCTTTTGTATAGTGCTCATTGTTATAGTACCTGAGTAACTGGTAGAGGATTATACCCTACTACTGCTATGTGGACCAGCACTAAAGAGGGAAGAGACACACACACACTTTGCCTGTGGGTTTCATAGATACTTGCTGACAGCTGTGGAATGATGAGACTCAAGAATCTTGGGTTCCACTCCAGGTTCTGGAGGGGAATGTGCTCTAGCTGACACAGATTTTTCCCATTCCCCCACCAAATGAGAACCTTTCTGCCCCATCCCCTCTAACCTGTCTGGGTTCTGCTTCTTCCATAACCCTGGCTCCTTGCCTATTCACTCCTGCTCTCTACTCCTCAGGTGTCTTATCTCACTCCCAGTCTCCTTGCACAGCCAGCCCTGGTCTCCCCTGCCAGGCTCCTCATCCAATCTGTCTCTGCCCAATCTCCCCCTGCACTGGTTCCCTATCCTAGTCTCCCTCCTTTGGCTCCTCATCCAATCTCAGTTATCTTCCTACTCTCTCCAAAGCTCCTTACCCCAGTGTCTCCTCTCACAGGCTCCCTGTATCCATGTCTTTAGCTAGCCAGTCCCAGTCTTCCCCCTTGTCAGAGCTTCTCTCCCTGTTTTCCCCTTTCTACTGGTTCCAAGTCCAAGTTTTCTCCCATTCTCCCAGCTCCTTGTCTGAAATCAATGTGCATCTCCCCTGCCCTGCTCTCCCCCACCGCCAACTGGCTTCCAGTTCTCCGCACCAGCTCCCAGCCCCAATCTCCTTATCCAGCAAATCCGTTTCTCATCTTCCTTGCTCCTGAGTCCCAGTCTACCAGCACCATCTATAATAACTTATAAATTGTTTGTAGTTGTTACTTAAGTTAATCAGTGTCAAAGATTATCTTGGATGGGTGTAGAAAGGTAATTTGGCTGCCTACTGGAAATGAATGTTAATCAACTAGCCAAGGTGAATATGCCATCTGTCAGGACTTCTGCATAGATGTCTACAATAGTATTTCCATGCACAGCCTTGTGCTTCTCCACATGCCGTTTAACCATGGAATTAAACTGGGCCTGTCGTCTTATAGCTTGATGGTATTTGTGTTGTGTGCCTAAGCCAATGTTTAAGTAGTGTACTGTACTATTTCCAAGATTGCTGGTGGGAATTACTTGCAAAGATATATTTATTCTCTTGCAGGCACACGCCAACATGATCCTATTATGATATTTTGCACATTGTATTAAGAGTGCCTGGAGGTCATATGATACTAGGCACGCTTTTTAACAAGCCAGGAGATCACAAAGGCTGTTTAAATCAGTTTAATGAGGCAAAGGATACACAAATGCTAGAGCAAACAAAATGGATGGGGTTTAAGTTTTATAACATATTCACATTGCATAGAAATTTAAGATCTGAACAAGCTTCAGCTCTAATACAATAGTTCAGACTGACAGTGCATACTGTCTCCTCCCTCTTTAGTGCTGGTCCAGCTATCGAACAGGTTTTTTGTCACTCGTGACTGCTTCTTTTTGAGTTTGGGAGGCACTGGACTAGATTCATTCCTTTGTATAGTGTATAATGCTGCACCCACACAGAGGTCGGCAGGAAAGTGGCTCACTGAGGGGCTCTTTAGGGCAGAGATAGAATAAGACCTAAGAGGAAGTTGTGTGTGTGCATGTGCATCCATCTGTCTCTCTCTTCGCCCCTTCATGAGGAAGCACAATGAGGAATATTTTGCCCAGGCCTGGAATCAAGGAGGAACTGGAAACTTCCTGTGTTGCTCACAAAGGACAACAATGATTAGGAGAGACTTTGTCAATTGAACCCTGTTCTCTAGGAGAAGCCATAGGGGATGTGGAGGGGGAGCATACAGAGGAACAGGAGCAGTAGGGCCTGGGGGTCGGTGTTGCCGTAAGTTCTGATAAAAAGCATTTAAGGGCCAAGTACATTGTGACCAAAGTACTCATAAGTACAATAGAAGTATGCTGTGGAAATAGTGCGTATGTATTTAAAAGTAAAAATACAAGAATAAAAACGCAAGTACTTTCCACTCCCACATTCCCTTCAATGGTCTGCTCAATGTACGGACAATTACCTAAATAATATAAGCATAGAAAAAAGATGCAGTTACCAGGCTTGTTCGCTCAGTGCAGGACACAGAGGTATGTGTCTGCCTGTTCTGTACCACTTAAGAGTGACCAGATGTCCCAATTTTATAGGGACAGTCCCGATAGTCGGGCCTTTTTCTTATATGGGCACCTATTACCCCCCCCACCCCCGTCTCAATTTTTTATATTTGCTCTCTGGTCACCCTAGTACCACTCCACCTGACTCACCCCTTGGCTAGGCTGAGAAGCAAGTTTACCCACTGCTGACTTCTAGTGACCAATCAGGAGTGAAGGTGGCGGGGCCACTACCCTTCCTGGCTGGTGCAACAGCAGGGCCAACAGAAAAAAAAAAAAAAAAAAAAAGCCCTCTCAGCTGGACATCAGGGCCTGACACTCCCAAGCTGGGATAGTGGGTTCTGGGGCCAACCAGAAATTGGGACACTTTGGGGGAGGCAGGGCATGATAAATTTTTTTTAAAAAGTACTTGCAGATAAAATTACTCTTGCTTTAAGTATCTTTAAAATGTACTTAAATATTCTGTGCCCAATACTCTACATACTTGCAATTAAAGCACTTTAGTACAAGTATGTCAAAATACTAATTATGTACTTAAATACAAATAAGAACCTAAGAGCAGCCATACTGGATCATACCAATGGTCTGTCTAGCCCTGCAGCCCTGTCTATAATGGCCAGTACGAGATGCATGAGAGGGAATGAACAGAACAGGGAAACTTTCAAGTGATCCATCCCCTGTCGTTCAGTCCCAGCTTCTGGCAGAGGTTTAGGGACACCCAGAGCATGGGGTTGTGTCCCTGACCATCTTGGCTAATAGCCATTGCTGGACTTATCTTCTGTGAACTTCTCTAATTCTTTTTGGAACCCTGTTATACTTTTGGCTTTCTCAATATCCGGTGCATTGAGTTCCACAGGTTGACTGGGCATTGTGGGAAGAAGTACTTCCTTATGTATGTTTTAAACCTGCTGTCTATTAATTTCAAAGGGTGGCCCCTGCTGCTTGTGTTTTGTGAAGGGGTAAATGATACTTCCCTATTCACTTACTTAAGTACTTGGGCACACCATATGGGGTCGAAATGGAGTGGTGATATGGAACCATGTTCCTTGACTTGGAATGAAGGACTCTGGGGGAGACTGGAATAGAGGATGCATTGGGTAGGTGCAGGAGATTGGTGTGGTTACAGGGGACTAAGAGCATCATGGGAGATGAAGGACACTGTGGGGCATGCAGAAACTCAGGCGCCATGGAAGGAAAGTCTATGTCAGTGGGCCTGACAAGATATGTCAAAGCAGAGCTGCTGTCCTGTGCACCATAAATGCCTCCTTTGAATATGAAATAGTATGTAATAATCTCCTACTGATTTGTTATTTTGACCTTTTCATATATTTGGGGCAAAGTTAAGTTTGGAGTGTGATATAAATCAGGTGGATTACATGGCAGTGGGGAAGTGGGTTGATCCTATAACTGTTCATTTTTAAAGTTTTGGTTTATTAAAGCTATAATTTTTGTAAAGAGTGGTTTTTTGATGGGAGGGATATTAACTGGACTCTGTTCAAATACATTCATCCTAACCTCTTTTTTTTTTTTAAATGAAACCTCTGTTTATGAATATAACCCTTTATAAAGGAAGGGATTGCTTTCAGCCTAGGAAACTGAGAGGCTAAATGGCTTGGCTGAGGCAACACACTGAATCTTTGGAAAAGCCTGCAATGGAATTCATTTTTCGGCCTCCCATTACCATGCCTTATCCACTGGGCCACAAAGCTGACTTTGTCCCTCTGTGGCTGCAGGGTGGGAACTGTGGGTTTTGGACTCTGAGCTGGGTTTAGCAAGGAAGGATAGAAATCAGTCCAGAGTCCATGATATATAAAAGTAGGCAATCTTCACATTTAAAGTCCTGCAAAAAGTGAATTAAATCTTTTTCCAAACGTTCAGGTAACACCTGTTCGGGCAATGACTACTCCCTACCAGGGCCCATTTGTTTATTGAAGCAAAGTCAGGCTCTGTCCTGAACTTCATTACCTAGGCCTCAGAGACCACCTTTACACACCCTTGGCTCCACCCGCTTTGGCTTCATTAAAACAGCATTGCCTTCCATCCATGCTGTCCTTTAAATCTTTTGATTTAATGGCTAGAAGTAACCTGTCATCTTAGGTACACAACCTACAGGTAAGTGTCTAGCAAACCAGCCATCCATGACAAGACAAAATGACAGAACAAGAGATTGCCTGATCAAACAAACAAACAGACTAACTAGTAGCTCGCTGTTTTTGCACTGGACTCTATACTACATTTCTGACACCATGTGGACTGTGTGTGACGCTGTAAGTTTTCAGCATTCAGAGGACCACTCAGACAATTCTAAGGTGGCATAACTCACCAGTAATGTCTCTTCAAGCCCATAACTTCTGTTCAAGCGGTAGCAATCTTAGAAAGACATCCAGTCTTGCTGTATAGGCTGCAAGTGATGGAGAATCTGGAGATTAGTGGAGAATCAGTCATCTCTCACGTTATCTTGGCTGAGAAAAGGGGAAATATTGCAAGTGTTAGAGGTATAAAAAATCCTACATACAAGCATTGTAATTTATTCTTAAATATTTTCAAACTGGAATGGAATCAGAGTATGATTTGTGTGAAATGTAATTTTCAAGCAACAAAGTAATAGTTATGGGTAATGTTTGTTCTTTATTACTGTATTCATGTAACATAGCAAGGAGCTTAATGGCCTTTTAATTTAGCAAAACTAAACATATTCTGTAACATGGCTGGAGCTGTCTACCCACCATGCATTCTAGGAAATCCTGAGCTGTGTACGTTGCCCAGTGGGATGAAAAGTTGACACTAGTTTGTTTTTGTGATGCCATTTTTTGTTGGCATGCATATTTGCCATAGCAATGATTGTAAAAGGATGAAGCTCTATAATAGGAAGTACATCTTAACAATTCAGTTGGAGAACATGAATGGACCAGTGGGGCCCACTTCATAAGCAAAATGGTGGTGAGCATACAAAAGAGTTGCTTAATTGCTGAAAAGAATTATGGTGGCTTTTCAAAACAGCAGCAGGATGCAACAGCAATGTCGCAATTGCTGCTCGGTGCTTGGCAAAAGCGCCGTGAAAACCAGCTTGTTTCTGAAACTGCCACTTTTTTTCTTGAAAGGTCGCTTGTGAACAGTTGTATCGTTTACAAAATGAAATACTGGTGCAGGGAAAGGAAACGACTTTTTATTTATTAAGTGTTATTGATGGCATTGGCTCCTATTAGGTGCCTGGTGTTGCTGCAGTCCCTAAGCACTCGGCAAGATGTTTTGTGTCGTTTCTGCCATGGGTTTCGGATCACAGACAAAAGCTGCATTAAGGAAACCTTACTTAATAGTTACAGCGACAGGAAATAAACACAAAAAGGCAAACAACCAACACTTAAAGTAGACAATTATTGCGAAATTGCATTCCTCTAGATTTTTATATTATAGCCACATGAATCTCAAGAAGACTTTATGAGTAGATATTAGTCTACATTGAACAACAAAGGAATTAATTATACTTCGGGGAACTATATTTAAGAGAGCTGTCTCAGAATTGTTCCATGTGAATGATCATATGTACTGGTAATTACTCTTCTTGTAGTATTTGGAGCAAAAAAATCCTAAATCAGTCTTTTGTTTGATAATGAATGTGTTACTTTTCTTAACCTCTGAGTAAAGTGTTCCCAAGGAAACTAGAGCAGGCTGTAGAATTATTGTGAATAATACATGGATTAAGAAAGTTCAGCCATTTAAAACTAAGCATTAAAGTGTGAAAGCATTTCTAACTCTCCTTTTAGCCATGTATGCATATCTGAATCAGAAAAACTTGAACCAGACTGTACCTGATAATTCAAAATTTTACTCATGGCAGGAGTTCCAAAGACTTGGTGTGTGGATTCAAAAGAATCTGTGCCTCTGGCATGTCTTTGTGCAAAAAGAAATGATCACAACAGACGATGCTCTCATCAAGTATCATATTATTTTTAAATTTAAGAAAAATAAAATATACTCAATTTTTATAGCACCTTGTACAAGAAATAAGGTTAGTGCTCTGATTTCAGTTCATAATATGACAGGTTACAGTTCCTTTCTATTTGAATGTTACATTCACAATGAGACCTGACTTAATCTAAGTAGTCTTTATTCTGCATGATAGAGTTCATAGATTCCAAGTGTGGAAGGGACTATTGTGATCGTCTAGTCTGAGCTCCTGTATAACACAGGCCTTAGAACATCACTGAGTTAATTCCTGTTTGAGCTAGAGGACAGTAGACCCTCAGAGTTACGAACTGACCGGTCAACCACACACCTCATTTGGAACCGGAAGTACACAATCAGGCAGCAGCAGAGACCCCCCCCCCGCCAAAAGCAAATATTGTACAGTACTACTACTCAAAAAAATAAAGGGAAAGTTTAAAAAAAGATTTGACCAGGTAAGGAAACTGTTTTTGTGCTTGTTTCATTTAAATTAAGATTATTAAAAGCAGCATTCTTCTTCTGCATAGTAAAGTTTCAAAGTTATATTAAGTCAACGTTCAGTTGTAAACTTTTGAAAGAACAACCGTAACATTTTGCTGAGAGTTATGAACATTTCAGAGTGACAAACAACTTCATAACTCTGAGGTTCTACTGTATATCTTTTTAAAAAGCATCCAATTTTGTTTTAAAAATTGCCAGTGATGGAGAATACATCAGAACCATTGGTAATATTACCCTCACTTTTAAAAATGTATGAACCAACCAAAAAAGTTCACAAATCAGTCAAATAAAACAGTGTGGATTTTGCTTCAAACATGTCCTCCAGCACAATGACTTGTTCCGTCAGTTGATCCAAACTCACACATGGAAAGAAAGTAAATCTTGGCTTAACTGGAATCTGAAATTCTGTTTAAGATACATATGTGAATATGAAATAGATTTAAAGACCCAAAGTGGCTGCACCTTCTAGAGCAAAGTTTTCACAGAAACAAATGAAAGGACAATGCAATGAAAAGAAGATCCCAAAAGACTTTAGTGGTCTGAGGCAGCTGGAACAGAAATAAATTGAGTGGAAAAGCAGGAGAAGACAAAACTTCAGACAAAGTCTGGGCAATGCAGTCTTCATTCAACAGAACCTATGATCAGCTCTCCTCTGGGGAAGCCCTTTGGAGGTAGCTTGAAGTTTCATTACATTACAGCTTGAAGTTTTTCTGATACTTATTTCTTAGGGTTAACTTAAACTCAGTGAGGCTTGACGGACTGCAACTTCCATGACACAACATGGAAACTTATTGGAAAGATAAACCCTTGCATTAGCAAGGTCAAGCTTGGTGCCTGGGACAATAACGAAGCCACCAACTCTGGGATCCCCTTGACCTTAACAATCTTCTTGTTGGAGGGTAGACGTTCCAGGTTAGCTGTCTCCCCTCCTGCTGGGGTCACACATTGTGCATGCTCATTTGTGTCAATTTCTCTCTCTTGAATAATCTTCGGGGAGTGCTGGGTGTTATCTCCCTTCTTTCAAGGTTTTGGGTTTTGCCAGCGGGTTGCGGAGCAACGAGTATGGGCCACTGCTCCTTCAATCTCTGAAGGCCTTCTGAAGGGTAGGATGTGCTCTGTTGTCCCCATAAGTCATCAAGAGCGAGGAAGAGTTCCCACTGATCCAAGGGAGCAACTATTGAGGTGACTGTTTTCAGTGAGGGGGAGAAAAAGGCAAACAGCAAATATAATGTAGTGTCCCAGGCAGGAACCAAAACCTGCAGGAATTGGGCCACGGCGAGCCTCTGAGATTCAAACGTACAGGGTTGTCACAGCCCTAATAGAAATGCTTTATACAGAAGAAATCAATGTAAGGTGAAAAAGATGCACAGATACAGAGCACATAAAGAGAATTGAAAATTAAACATTTTTATAGTCAGAAAATTACCTGATAGTAACTACCCAAGAACAAGTCTGAACAGCATTAAATGCAATAATAAAGCTTGTCTAGCAAACTAAACATGGAGATGCTACTTATCTTTGGTGTATAGGATGTGAACTGAACGGAAGTTAGCTTAAATTTAGTTGTTTTGGTCTGAAATAGACCAAATTTGGTGACCACCTGGGAATGCTGGAAAGCCATCTGTGAGAAGGTTTCTGGAGAGAGCTCCCCAGAAGATGTGAAAGAAGCTTTTTTGTAGATGGTTGGCTAATCTACTTATTATTTTTATTACTGTAGTGCCTCACAGACCAGGACCCAATTGTGATAGGCACCATATAAACACAGAACAAAAAGACAGTCCCTGTCCCAAAGACCTTGCAGTCTATGTATAAGCCAAGAGACAACAGGTGGATATGACAGACAGATGAGGGAGCACAACGAAACAATATGACAAGATTGGCCAGGATGATGGACACTGTTCATAGCAAACCAGCAACCATGGTCAGGTTTTTTGTAGGCATCAAGGCAAGAGTTTGAAGGAGGGATTGGAAGGAGGACAATGTGGGAGCTGATGGGGTTTTATTGTAGGATTAATTATGTCACGTGCCTAGTGTAGAGCTAGGAAGAAATTCCAACAACACAGATTTTTGTTGGAATTTACCAATTTGTTCAAATGGAAAAGTTCTGCGGAGATGGTTCAATTACGACTAAGTTCCTCCATAAGGTAGACAGAGTTCCGATGAAAACTGCCTACCACACAGGCTGTCCTGGGGCCAGGACCTCGAGCCCTAGAAGGCTCAAGGCTAGCCAGCCAGGTTGGGAGGCTGTCCTGGAGTCATGGACCCCAAGCTCTCTCTTTTTCAGAGGACTGAGAAATGGTTGGGTTTTTTTCATAATTGGGGGGGAAAAAAAATCAAAATACTGTAATCCTCCATGAAATGGGATTTTCTCTGCACAGCTTCAACCTAAACTTTATATTGGCATGTATTTTCTTATTTAACTCAAAATAAATAGACACTTAGGAGTCCATTGACCAGCAGTTCCATTCAGGAACGGTCTGACAGAAAACATTCATCTTGCAAGCCATTCTTCTGAACTGCCTCATGAGTGAGATAAGCTGCTAACAATATTTTTTAATTTTTGTATATGAAAAAACTATACCTTTTGTTCCCTGTTAATTACATTACACTTTACATCGATTTTTCAGAAAGAACTAAATACAAATTACAAACTGAAAAATAGCACCTGTCTGGTTGATTTTTTGGGGGTGTGGGGGGAAAGTGGAAGGATGGGGGTGGTGGCAGGCAAAAAGTAATTACATCAAAAAAGAAACCCTGGTGGAGAGAATGAAGGAAGACAAATGGAAATGAAAAGATAATTGCTGGTAAGATTGCAATAGTAAATAAATTGAAAATGTCCCATAGGGAGCTAGCTCCCATCTCATCTATTGTGGTGTCAGTCTTCTCATTATTTTATTTTGTTCCCTTTTTATATACATCAGCATGATGAGGTGACTTTTCAATGTAATGTGTGAGGAGATAGATGAGCAATTTTTTTTCGAGTGGCTGTGTCTAATTCCAAGCTGAAAGGCATAAGTCTCCTCTTGCTTACACCAATTTTACACTATTCTCACTCTTCTGAGCTAAATCTAGCTACTCCTGAGCGTCTCAGGTGTGAGAAAGGAATCGGACCCTTTGCATCTCCATTTGAATCTTATTGCAATGGTTGGTTGGAGGACTTGGTAACTAATTGTGTCTTTCTGGTGCATGTATCTTACCAAAAGATAGTCAAATATACCATTTTAGATCTAGTTGTGTACATTTTGAAAGGCTTTGTCCACTCTGGAAAGTGTCCCTGAAAGCTGATATTTAAAATTAAATAAGTTATTTACATCAGGGATTAGAAATATTTTCATTGCATGGACGGTATGTAATAGACCATCTTTTGGACCTACCTTCTCTTCCATTCACTGTCAAGCAAACTACTTCCTCTGCCCACATTCCTCTCATGGCAGGCCGTAGCAGCCCTTTGGAGCTTGCTTCTCTCCCACCTGGTATCCAGGGCAGGGATCTGGCAGGCTGTAAAAGGACTTGGTGTCCGCTTCACATCCCCTTACTCCCTTGTGTGGTTATGCTATGGTAAGTCATAGCCTTGTCCTCAAGGAAGATATCTGCGAATATCTCCAAAATACAGGTCTGTCTTCTGACCTGACTGTGCTGTAATGTCATTCATTAGGAAGATGCCTTCCTCGAAGGGACACTTCTGCCCCTCTTCTTTAGTACTTGCTGGGTAGGTCTTTAAAGTCAGAGCAAAGGTTTTCCATCAAGAATGGAATGGTCAGTGTTGATTCTACAGTATTCAAGAGTAAATGGAAACCAGGAGCCAGATCATCAGCTGGTGTAAATCAGTGTAGCTCCATTGCCTTCAATAACTGACTTACACCAGCTGACAATCTAACACAAGATACCTAACTTTATTAAAGCTAGATATTCAATAGGGAACCCTTAAAAATCCTACCAATCATAGGGATAGAGTTCTTCTATCAGATCCTTTGCTTCTTGCCATTGTTCATTATCAGATATCTATAGTTGGGGACACAGCATTTGTCTACCAGCTGATCATTATCTTAGGTTCTGTTAGTGATCACTCCTTCCCCCTCCTCCCCTTCCTCCTGCTCTGTTTAGTCTTACAGCTGAAACTCTTTCCAACATCTTTTCCGGGATTCCCATGGCCAGTTCTCAAGCTCAGCATGGCAAAGCCTGTACTCCTCATCTAATTTAAAGATTTTAATTCCTAGGAGAGTACATCTCATCTCTCATCACTCCCCCAATTTCTCTCTGCCCACTGCTCTTTTCTTGTCTTTATCCCCCCAGAGGCCTCTGCACTATCTCCCACATTATGCACTGTGCCTACAATGAACTCTCTGATCCTGTGCCTGATGCAGCCTCCTGTTCTTCAAAACCTATGGTGTGGTTATTTTAATAAACAGGACCACCGATGGGTACTTTCAAATAATTCTTGACCTTCATACTGTGTAAATGTTCTCATTCCCCCGCATCACATTCTCTTTGCTGCATATTACTTCAGTTGTACGTTCTTAAAGGGCGAAAATATTGCTGTATTTGTCCAAAGCACCATGCATACCTAAGGCACTGTATAAATAACATTTGCTGCAATAATAATATCATAATACTAAATTTCACTACAGCCTCAGGAATAACTCTGACATCATAATCAAAAAGGCTGACAAAGGAGGTGCTGTCGTCATCATGAATAGGTCGGAATATGAACGAGAGGCTGCTCGGCAGCTCTCAAAACCACATTCTACAGGCCGTTACCCTCTGATCCCACTGAGGGTTACCAAAAGAAACTACACCATTTGCTCAAGAAACTCCCTGAAAAAGCACAAGAACAAATCTGCACAGACACACCCCTGGAACCCAGACCTGGGGTATTCTATCTGCTACCCAAGATCCATAAAGCTGGAAATCCTGGATGCCCCATCATCTCAGGCATTGGCACCCTGACAGCAGGATTGTCTGGCTATGTAGACTCCCTCCTCAGGCCCTACGCTACCAGCATTCCTAGCTATCTTTGAGACACCACTGACTTCCTGAGGAAACTATAATCCATTGGTGATCTTCCAGAAAACACCATCCTGGCCACCATAGGCATGTGCAGCACATTTCATTAGGGTGTGCACCCAGGGAATTTTATTTATTTATTTTTTTTTTAAAGGCAAACATTTATTGAATACTCAACTATAAAGGACATTATTTTTATTCATCAAACAAACTAAAGAAACTAAAACTAAAACCTGCGTCAGCAAGGTGAGTTGTTTCAATAATCTCTTGTAAAGCTTATAAAATGGTGTAGTCTTGTTTTATAGCAGCCACTGCTTCTGCTCTGCATGCACATCTTGTGTGTGACAGGGACTTCAAAGTCTTCAACTGGGATCCTACTTCTTGTGAAATCTTCTCTATTACTGAATGTTGCACAGGACTCCCCTCCATGAAGGCATAAAGAGTCTGAATAACACGAAAAAAATCAGACAGTTCTGTTTTGTTTACTTGCAGTGCATGCATCTTCTAGCCTGAGGTTCAAACAATGCGTATAGCAGAGTACATAGAGTATTTCACTGTTTCTTTCTTTATATTTCATTTGAACTCCCGCAGTATATCCAGACATAGTAGATGCGCCATCAAAACAGACTGATGACGGTTCAATTTTAAGAATGCCAAGGACATCATTTAACTGGTCAAAAATAGACTGAACTTTGACTGTTAATAGTCTGAACAGACACAAAATGTTCAACTGGACTGTTCTTCATTGTCAAAATACCGCACCACAATGGACATCTGTTCATGGTGTCCACAGTCAGTAGTGTCGTTGGCAATTATTGAGATCATTTTTCCATTTAGTGAAGACACAACGTTGTGCAAGGCTACAATTAAATCATTTTGGATGCGATTACTCAGATAGGTAGTGTTTCGCGGAGATTGTTGCACATGCTTTGCCTTTATGGGATCATGTTTTTGGAGCATATTGACAAGATTTAGAAATAAACCTTTCTCAAAACTGTCAGCTTTTTCACTGTGACCCCTGAATGGTTTCCCACCTTTCGCCAAACACAGAACAATGTCAATCAGTTGCTCCATTACACTTCGGTTATGGCACCATTCTTCTTCTTGTTTAGACAGATAAGCCTGCTTGCCCTCATCCAACAATACATCAATAGGTTTCCCTTCATTACAACTTGACCATGAAGAACAGCTCAACACATGAGATTTTGACAGTTGGTGGTTTTTAAAACATTTGTTAGCCCTATGCCAGTTTCTGAATCCCTAATCAATAAATGCTGGATCAGTGTGACCTTTGTTTGCTGCATCATTAGAGGACACAAAACAGCAGTAAAAGCAAAATGCTGCGTCCTTTGATGAGCTATATTCTAACCACCTATATTTTTCATACCAATCGGACTGAAAACTTCTTTGTTTATTCCCTATTTTACTTCCAGGAAACATACTCAATCTAGGCTGATAAGGACCTCTAGATAATTGAGACTGGCATTCTAATCTATTTTTGGAGTATCACAGACCGGGTCATCAGATGGAACGTTTGATGGCTTTGAATAGGAACTACACTGACCTGAACTAAGAGACAAAGGCTGTTTCTGTTGATCATTACTCAGTTTATTGCATACACTGGAACTGGTGGCTGCATTATCTTCACATAAATTCTTAACTGAGGAGTCCGAGGTATTTGCACTCCTATCAACACATTCATTATAATTTAGTTTGTCTGATTCTTTTCTTATCTTAACAACGAACCGATCCATATTTTAAAATTAAAAGGGGTATCATACGATTGAATTAAAACATAAAGCCACGGGCTTGTTATGCTATTTCAGTAGAGTACACGTGACAAAGATTAGAAACACTGTAGACACTGACGTGGCTGCTTATAGAGGTCAAAGAATTTTCTAGAATAGTAGTCAGAGGGGGAGGGGAGGGCCAATGGTAATGCGGCGCCGCAGTAGTGGGGACGCATGCTGCGAGCGAACAAGGGCTTTCTATACATTTCTACAACATCTATATTAGGCAATTCGGCGCTTATTGCATAATACAACATAATACAACTGTAAAACTAAGCATTTCTGATAGTACCTTCTAGACTGAGCACTGAGTCCCATTGGGTAGATAGAAAGATTAACCTAAATAATCTATACAGAAGCCTGTGGAACCCCATAAGATTGGGTCCCTAATCCATGAACTATTAGAACTCATTTACAAAACTTTTCTTAAACATTACATTAATATATTGTCTCAGACTATAGAATTAGAATTTATAATCCCTATTCCATGATGAGATATAATGTATCTTAATTAAAACTATCTTTAGATATGTTTTTTTCCTCAAAAATCCAATTTAAATAAAAAAAGTCTGATATTTTTGATTTTTTTTTTAAGTCATTGATTTGTATCCACCCTGCATGGTGGGGACGGGTGGGGCGGGGGTGGGGAGGAGGAAGGATTGGTCCCCAGCTGGAGCAAGGCAGGGGCCAGGGGCAAGAACACAGTGGGTCATGGGGGGGATTGGTCACCAGCTGGAGTAAGGCAGGGGCCAGGGGCAAGAGGAGCACAGTGGGGCGTGGGGGGAGGATTAGTCCTTGCTGACTGGAGCAAAGCAGGGGCTGGGGGCAAAAGCACAGGGGGGTGGGAGCTGGAGCAAGGGAGGGGCTGGGGGTAAACTGCAAGTGCAGCAGGACTGAGGAGGGGGTAAACAGGATCCCCCCCACTCCTGCCCACATAGAGAAGGTACCTACCTTCTCCCTGGTTCTAGCCCATTCTCTTTGTCTCTCTCCGCACCGAGCTGAGGGTGGGTGTGCACTGAGCACAGGGCTGGGGATGCAGGGTCTGGAGGGAGTTAGGGTGCAGGAGCAGGCTGGGGGTTGGGGTGTAGGGTCTGGCCAGGAGCTAGAATGAGGGATGGGGCTTAGGGTTGGGGCAGGAGGTTTGGGTGTGGAGCGCTTACCTGGGGCAGCTCTCATTCGGTAAAAGGGGTGCAGGAGGATATGTGGGCGGGAGGGTGCAGGAGCTCCCCGTTTGGTGCTCAGGGTGGGGGGTGAGGTTGTTGGGGGGGTGCAGGAGTCAGGGCATGGGGTTGTGGCAGGTGCAGGAGTCAGGGCAGAGGGCTGGGTGTGCGTGAGGGGCATGCAGGGGTCAGGGCTGGGGAGGTGGGCTGGGGTCATGGGGGTGGTCCCAGCCCCCTGCCCTAAGCAGTTCACTGCAGGGGACTGGCGGGGGTGTACCCTGATTCCACCCCCTTTCCCAAGGCCCTGCCTCCGCCTCTTCTCCACTTCCTCCTCTCTCTCCCTGGCACACAGCTCATCCGGGGCAGGGAGAGAGAGTAAGAGGAGGAGAGGCGAGTACGCAGCACGCTGGGGGAAGAGGCGGGAGCTTGGCTGAAGCAGCAGGACAGAGCCCAGGGCACGCAGCACCACCAAACTTCTGCCCCCGCAGGGGAGAGTGGGGGTGGAGAAGAGAGGCCGGGCCAGGGCCCCCTCTACCCCAGACTCCCCCGCCCCCCATTTCTGGCAGTCTGGGTGCCCCTTTTTTTTTTCTTTTTTTTTTTTTTTGCATGTGCCTGAGCACACCCCGTGTGCATGCCTATGCTGGCCACTATGGATGTAGATGCCCTCTACACCAACATTCCACACAAAGATGGACTACAAGCTGTCAGGAACAGTATTGCTGATAATGTCACAGCAAACCTGGTGGCTGAACTTTGTTCTCATCCACAACTATTTCACATTTGGGGACAATGTATACCTTCAAGTCAGTGGCACTGCTATGGGTACCCGCATGGCCCCACAGTATGCCAACATTTTTATGGCTGACTTAGAACAACGCTTCCTCAGCTCTTGTCCCCTAATGCCCCTACTCTACTTGCGCTACATTGATGACATCTTCATCATCTGGACCCATGGAAAAGAAGCCCTTGAGGAATTCCACCATGATTTCAACAATTTCCATCCCACCATCAACCTCAGCCTGGACCAGTCCACACAAGAGATCCACTTCCTGGACACTACAGTGCTAATAAGTGATGGTCACATAAACACCACCCTATACCGGAAACCTACTGACTGCTATGCTTACCTACATGCCTCCAGCTTTCATCCAGACCACATCAAACGATCCACTGTCTACAGCCAAGCCCTAAGATACAACCACATTTGCTCCAATCCCTCAGACAGAGACAAACACCTACAAGATCTCTATCAACCGTTCTTAAAACTATAATACCCACCTGCTGAAGTGAAGAAACAGATTGACAGAGCCAGAAGAGTACCCAGAAGTCACCTTCTACAGGACAGGCCCAACAAAGAAAGTAACAGAATGCGACTAGCCATCACCTTCAGCCCCCAACTAAAACCTCTCCAGCACATCATCAAGGATCTACAACCTATTCTGAAGGCCGATCCCTCACTCTCACAGACCCTGGGAGACAGGCCAGTCCTCGCTTACAGACAGCCCCCCTCCCTGAAGCAAATACCAGCAACCACACAACAACAACGCTAACCCAGGAACCTATCCTTGCAACAAAGCCCGTTGCCAACTCTGTCCACATATCTATTCAAGGGACACCATCATAGGACCGAATTACATCAGCCACAATATCAGAGGCTCGTTCACCTGCGCATCTAGCAATGTGATATATGCCACCATGTGCCAGCAATGCCCCTCTGCCATGTACATTGGCCAGACTGGACAGTCTCTACACAAAAGAATAAATGGACACAAATCAGACGTCAAGAATTAGAACATTCAAAAACCAGTTGGAGAACACTTCAACCTACCTGGACACTCAATTACAGACCTAAAAGTGGCAATTCTTCAACAAAGAAACTTCAAAAACAGACTCCAAAGAGAAACTGCAGAACTGGAATTAATTTGCAAACTGGACACCATTAAATTAGGCTTGAATAAAGACGGGGAGTGGATGTGTCATTACACAAACTAAAAACTATTTCCCCATGCTAATTTTCCCCCCTACTGTTACTCACACCTTGTTGTCAACTGTTTGAAATGGGCCATCCTGATTATCACTACAAAAGTTTTTTTTCTCCTGCTGATAATAGCCCACCTTAATTGATTTGTCTCATTAGAGTTGGTATGGCAACCCCCATCTTTTCATGTTCTCTGTATGTATGTGTGTGTGTGTGTGTGTATATATATATATATATATATATACACACACACACACACATACATATTCTTACTGTATTTTCCACTCCATGCATCTGATGAAGTGGGTTCCAGCCCATGAAAGCTTATGCCCAAATAAATTTGTTAGTCTCTAAGGTCTCACAAGGACTCCTCATTCTTTTTGTATAATATAACAAGCAAAGGGGTATCACCTCACTGCAGGAGAAAGCAGAAGCTGGTCTATAAGGGAGACCACTTAATCAAACATGGGAATTCAACAAACTAGTGGCAGAGAAAATTGCTTTTTAAGAAAGATTTTTTTTTTCATATTTGCTGTAGTGTAAAAGTTCCTCTTCAAGACACATTCAGGACTCAACGTTTGTCATTCTTTGCTCTTTTACAGTATCTAGATGTTCTACACTAGAAAGAACCCATAAAAGTTACCAACAAAAAGTAGGATAAAGTATATTTTCATGAAGAACTTACAATTTGCCAGAGATATAATTTTTGTTAGTAACTTTTGTGCAGTGTTCACCTGTCCATTAAGAAATAGACTGAGAATAAGCAAACAATAAAATTACTGGATGACACAATTTACAAAGAAAGATTATCAAGTTGCAATGGGGGAGGTTTAGATTGGATATTAGGAAAAACTTTTTCACTAAGAGGGTGGTGAAACACTGGAATGCGTTACCTAGGGAGGTGGTAGAATCTCCTTCCTTAGAGGTTTTTAAGGTCAGGCTTGACAAAGCCCTGGCTGGGATGATTTAACTGGGACTTGGTCCTGCTTCGAGCAGGGGGTTGGACTAGATGACCTTCTGGGGTCCCTTCCAACCCTGATATTCTATGATTCTATGATTCTATGATTAACAGAGTTTAACCTCTTACAAATGGGATGAATGGGTAATTGTTTACTTTAAAGGAAATCCAAGAGAGGGATGACAAGGACAAAGTAGGCGAACACAGAAAAGTAAAAATTTAAATGAGATATTAGGGAAAGACTGAGTTAGATAATAGAAAAACTTGGCACAGCAAGTCATTTAGAGGCACTGGCCAACATTTTGCCACTTGGGTATCTAATTTAATATTTAGGCACCTAGATAAAGTTGATTTTCAGAAACGTTGAGCACTTGCTTCTCCCATTGACGTTAGTGGGAGTTGTGGGCTCTTAGCACCTCTGAAAATCAGACCTCCCACCTTTGAAAATGGCTCTGGAGACCGTATTATTTAGCATAAGTAACTTTTTACTCTTATGGGATTAATGTAGGATGGGGAATAGACCAAGGAGTTTCTCCACTCTCCTCTCCATGAGTCTCTTCTCATTTGTGATATACCAACCAATTCATTTGCCCTCTGACAGAATAAAGACACTTAAGGTTATATTAACTTTATTTTATCTGTTTACTGTATCAGGGTTCTTTATTGTGGCCACATTTACTGAGAGTCCTTCAGCTGCTATTACCCTTCTGAGATTCAGCTGGAAGATGTGCATTTGTCCATTGATCTTCAGCCTTATTCTCTGTCATCAGGCACATATTTGTTTTCTTTACTGAGAGCATCATTTGGGAGAGTGCTTGAGTCTAAATGTGATTCTCACCTTGAGCCCACACAATTTATGAATGAAATCTCAGTTTTATTGTGTAGTTGCTGCTTGTAAAACAGCATTCAGTTGGGAACTTGCAGCCTGCTTGAAATGTTGAAGTGGATACTCTTCTGGCAATGAGAGTCTCAGAAGGAGAGAACTGGGGGAAGGTATTTGAAGAATCAGAATGAGAACAAAACCTGTGTTGGGAAGTCAAATAGCTTGGGATTTTTTGTTTTTAAAACATTGTGTTTGCTAAGGCTTATTGGGTTAAAGTTAATGGAATATTGTAAAGTGGAAAAAGCCAGGGGAAAAATATACAAGTATGTAGCTGAAGCCAGACTGGAAAGTGACAACTGAATCTGTTTGCTGGTGTGGCACCTCCCAAGGATGTAGAATGTCAAGTGGAACTACAGTACAGTAAGGCAACCTTGGTCAACTGACATCATTAGATTTTTCTTGTTCAGCTACATGAAGTACAGTACAATGAGGGATGAAATGAAATATATTGAATGCCATTTACTGAGATAGTAGTTTGCTGTCTATGTAGTGGCCTTTAAAATGATAACTCCTACGCTTTCTAAGTCAAACCAATACAAATTCCTCATAGTCTTTTGTGACTGCATCTGTCGTAAAGTTTCACGCTCTGTGAAATGTCTCAGGCAAGCATGTTCATTGCTTCAGGTTAGCTTATTAGCAGTTTATTAGCCAGTGTTTTGCAAGTGAAATCATATTAACTTCATCTCTCTCTCTGAACTTTGGTTATGATCTTCCAAGAATGTGAATTAAGAATCATGTCAGACAGAAACAAGTAATGAAAGGTGTCAGGAGTTGTTTGTGTTTGGGCACGTTAATGATGCCTGCATAGCAGCAGCCATTTACCTCAGCTAGACTAAAGAGGAAGTGAAGAAGCTGAGCTCCTGTGATCTCCTGCTCACTATGAGCACAATGACTAGTCGTATATATCGACTGACATTTGCATTCACTTTTCCAGCAAGTAGGTTATGAAACCTGGTTATCTTCCTACAATTGTTCAAAACAGCTGCCATAGCCAGCTCCCAAGTTGCTGCCCCTTTAATGTCCTTGTGATCTTGTTCTGCTCATGTACACACTGTAGGGGTGAATCAAGGAACATTCTCCAGACTTTCATATGCCAGCAGCAAAAGGACCAATTTTAGTTTTATTCTTGATGGTTGTGAATATATCTTCCAAAAGTTGCTTGTACAGTGGAGCCGTAAGGCAGACACTGTTTCAAAAAGGTGGAACATTGCGCTGCACCTGATTAATCCTGTGGGGTACAATAAGTTGGATATGTCAGAACTTGGGCAAAACTGGAGTCCAGGAATTTCCTTCCTTGTTGTTTGTTTAAAAGAAGAGTATTCACATACTAAGGTCTTAGGACAGCAAAGACAGCCATGCTGAAAAACATGGGGTAAGAGTGTAAAGAAAACATATAAATATCAATTTGATTTGATGATATCATTACTAGGTGCTGATGAGAGGCAGGAAGCTTATGATATTGTGAATTTGGAGTACTGAATTGTTTTTGAATGGCAATCCTTCCCATAACAGCTGTAGCAAATCCAACTGCTGTGTAATCTGTCAATCAAGGTACTTCCACTGTGCCCACCTGCTTTGCATATGAACACTTTAGCAATTCCATAAAAGCAGCAGAGCTCCTGTCTTATGATTCTTTATTAATATTTGTTCATAAAAGAAAAAATGACAGCAGAATTCTTTGCTATAATTTAGGGAGAGGATCTGGCAAAATTAATGAGGTGCCATCACCAAGGGAACATGGGCTGGTTTATGCGTAATTATTACTTTTTATATAACCCACGCATTCAATTTATTATTCTCACAGGCTAGAAGCAACAAAAGGGGCGCTTTGTGTTGGTATGCATGCATAATATATTTCAGGGGTCAGACACCCTGCTGGATCTGAATGGAGACTAGTTTAAAGTCACAGAACAGCTATCTACTGGTGTTCTTGGGAGTGCAGTGCAGAAGTAAACAGGATGCAATCTAGCAAGCTCAGTTTTATCATTTTGTGTTAATCAACCACAGCTGTTGTGGGGAGATATGAGACACTCATTTCTAGAATGAGGCTGCTTAGAGTGGATTGCACATCTAGCACCACTGAAGGTGAGAGCAGGGACAATGTGCCATCCAGGAGAAAATTTCACAGTACTCACTTAGCGGAGAATAGTTGCGTTTTTTAGGTTTTATATTACATCTGAATTACTCATCTTACATTTAAATCTCTATAGTACGTTGTGTACTGACGCAATCCGAGCAGAATTGCTTATAGCCCTGAAAGGCAAGGGATTCTCAAGTGTGGCTTAGGGTCAGTTCCAGGGGTGAGTAGGTAGGCAGTGGGGTGGGGGAGGGCAGGAAGTTGTAGGTGTAAAGAGTCTCTTATCTAAAGTATACTTAACTTTTCACAATAAATCTCGGTACCAGCCGCTGTCAGATTTCTCATTGCTCTGATTTATGCAGTCATTTTTAAAAAATAAACTCTTTTTAGAGAGCCTGGAATTACTGTGCTGGCCCATGTGATCCATGTTCTTCACCCTTTGAGGTTAATGCCAAACTCTGTCGCTGCCAGCTATGTTAATTCTGCCAGTGGCAGAGAGAAATAATGGCATCTGTCAAAGGACAAGTAACAACAATGGGCTGTATTGTCACCTCCGCCTGTGTGGGTTCACAATGGGGAGAGTACCAGAGTCTTGCATCCCTTTGAAGGGGGCCAGACCCAACTGACATCAATAGATGTGAGCTGAGCTTAAGGAATATGGGCCTGAAATCCCAGCAGAATAAAACCTCCCATCAACTTCAATGGGTTTTAGACTGGGCCTAGGTGAGGCTATGCTGCAAGTGACACTAGCCACCACAAAACAGGTAGGTCTGGGAGAAGGGGGAGCCATGGTCCAGTCTTTTGTCTGCACTGGCCCTGACAGAACTGAGCGGGTGTGGAGAGTGCCACTTGCAGTACATTCCTAAAAGATGTAGCAATGTCTCTGCCCCTGCAGCTCTAGGAGCTCCAGGAAGCCCTGTGCACAGCTCTGCACTGCCCCCAACACAGGGCTTTGCCTACAAGGCACAATCCTGCCCTAAGCTAGCAAAGTATCCACTTCTGATGGCCTCACTTTTGTTCAGATCTGCCAGAGTCCCTGAAGGTGGAAATCTGGACTAACACCATTAACTTTACTTTGGCCCTGGGGTGATTTTTAAATGGTGCAGACACACGGCTTATCCTCCATCCTCTCCCTGGCAGCTGCCTGTTCCATTCCACTACCTAATAGAATGAGAGCTGTAGGGCTGTTCCTAAATCTGGGGCAGCCAGAGCACTGTGGCCAGGTCATTAGGAAAACTTATTGTAAAAGAAAAATGCACATTTACTCAGTCTGGCCAATAGGCAGATATGGTAGAAATTAAATAATGAGCATTTGATTATCTATTATTTAATGTATAAAATGGATAATGTACCTCTAACAACTCATGAGACTGTATCCAGAATTCAACTTGAGGGGTGAAAGGACCTCAAAAATACCAGTCTGCAGTTGTGAGAGGGGTTGGAAATAGCTCCATGCTAACTAAACTCTGCAGCTCCACAACCCAGAGGAACCTAGGGGAGGCGAACACATGTAGGGGTGTCTAGATTAAGGCAATGTATAAAAATGATTAGCTAACATGCCTTTAAACATGACGTATAGCAGGGCCTTGCTTTATAAACAAGGAGTGACCTTGTTTTACCTCTTAGGTCATTAAAGAGTGAAAGCTACTCATATTATTCTAAAACGTTCTATAACAGCAGATGCAAAGCATACTTGCAAATTTGATGTTGTGTGCTGTCAGGGGAGTTATATAAGGTTTGGCTGGATGTCCTCCCCCCTCACACCCAGAGATAGGGGTGGGGAGGGTTTGGCCAGACATTACTTGTGACCATGGCTGCAGTGGTATGACTGAACCTCTAATGGCCCACCCCAAAACTCCTTCCATGCTCTAGTGGAAAGTCTTTGTGGAGCACAGCACACAAGAAATGGAGACCCACTATGAACAGGTGCGTATCTGACCCCCCCCCCCCAACCACAAGCAGCGCACACACACACACATCCATATGGAAATAGCGAGAGGACAAGATTTGGACCTTAGGAATTAGAAGTCATTCTACAGTTTGCACAAGTGCAGCAGATTCCTGATGTGATTTACTAGAACTATTTTTGAATTGTTTTAAGGGATTTTTTTGTACTCCCGAATGTTTCTCTTTCTATGAAATGCCAGGAGCCTACTGCATTTGGGGTTTTTATTTTTGTGTGGAAAATCAGATTTTACTTAACACTTTGTGCCCAGTTTTGAGGAAAAATGGTCCAATTTTTTTTTGCTGGTTTAAATAGGAATTGCTAAAAAAAGCAAATTTGTGAAATGCAGAAAGCAGGCGCACGTTGTGTAGCAATGTCCAGCTACAAATGGTTGGGCTTGATGCAGAAGTCACTTGATGTAATTGTACGGCCTGGGCTAAATGGGAGTCAGATTAGATGATCCCAATGGTCATTGTTGGCCTTAAATCTATGAAGTCTGTGAGATCCTGTTGTTTGAGGCCATCCTGTGAGGAAGGGTTTGATTGCTCAGACGCTCAGCACTCCCTGAACAGATGTTATATATGTTCCCTGTTATATATGAGATGGGTTTTAGAAAAACCTGCATGTGCAGATGTAACTTCTGGCTGGATGCTGATGCTGCAATCCTGATCTCCATTTCTCCCTCCTTCAGCATTGACTTTGTTTGGCATGCTCACCACACACAGTACTGGTGCTTTGACAACCGATCCGCACATCTGTTGTGATTTTGAAATGAACTGTCTTTCCCGCCATAGCGCCCCATGATGGCAGGCAAAGACAGCCACTAGACTGATTGTGTCATCATTTTTGTCATCTTGGCGTTAAACAGGAGAGGGAGGGGGAGTATTCTGGAATGCCAGGCCTGGCTGGCAGGCAGGACACAGAGACAAGACTGCAGCCAGCCAGCTGTATTCTGCAGTGAACACCCTCTGGAGCGGGAGCAATAGAGCAGGTAGAGTTTAGATGAGAATGTATAAACATATGTTAGCTTCACCTACAAAATAACTACAGGAGCTGCAATTGGGGGCTAGCGGTAGGTGTTTCAGCTTAGTCCCCAAGGAGGATAACACTGCTTTTAATACCAGCATTATTGAATCTTACCTGTGTGCTGAACACACTCAGACTGAAGGCTGAAGACGAGCGTGCCTCTACTGCCCCTTTTAAATGGAGTGAGTGAAGATGAGTGAGAGGAGAAATCAAAATGAGAGCAACAGCTGTGACATTCATAGCCGCTGTCCGATGTGCATGATATTGTTGCTCTGCATTCTGAGCAACCTTGAGCAATAACAGAGGTGCTTGTTCTGGCAGAGTCCACAGAGAAGAGCTGGATTCCTGTGGCAGGTTGTCCAGAGCCTTTGGGGCAGTGGGGCCCATTGGGGAGCTGACAGACAGGAACAAAGTGTCAGGGCTTTCTGGCTGCTTAGGGGCTGTAGGGACACTAGAATCAGCTACGGTCTCCACTCGCAGCCACTACTCTACCCTCTCACTGCAGACTGACCAGATTTGCAAACGGAGAGTGTCATGGGGAGGATTTGGATGGGGGATGTGGCAGGTGTATGGGAAGCGAGAAGAAAAGAGGCTCTCTTTCTTCTCCCACCATCCTCCCCTTTATAGAATGAAAAGCTGGGAGACTTTACAGCAAAGAATGCTGGGGGGCGGGAGGGAGGTTGGGAGAATGGAGTATTTATCACTTTGTGTCTATTCATTTATATGGCCCCCCTCATCATAGTATCAGAGTATGTTCCAAGTATTTAAAAATAGAAATAATAATAATTGTTCACATTCTTTCTCTTCCCAGCCTTTAGGAGTAGTAACGTGGTTAGCTTCCACTTTTTGGTTTTGTTTGGTGTTCATGTGCAAATGAGTCAGTCCCTGGGGAAAACAGTCCATTACACAGAACTTGCTGCTGTAATAGGGCCTCCATTGTAACCCCAACCCATCTAGTCCATAAGTGATAGCTGACAAAAACCAGCCTATCCCCAGATGTGGATGGCTGACAGGTTGACCAAACAAATACGGAGGAAAGAAGGGTGAAAATGTTGAAAAAAAGCCTCCAAAAAGGTGGCTATGCAGCTCACTCACCAAAAATAATAAATATCAACCTCTGTTCAATAAGTCAAGAGAATCTTTTTTGTTCTCTTTCTTGGTATATAAGCTTCACAGCTGGAACAACATAAATAGTATCTTAAGCTGTTGAAAATCAGTGTCTCCAAAAATTACTAACCATAAAATATTTTAAAGAGTAATTCAGGACTATCAGTAGTTCATTACTCAGCAGAGAAAATTATAAATAATTGATAACAGTTATTTATTCACTAACTGGTTCACAAAGTCGATATGCAATAATTCATCCCAAACTTCTGTGACACTTCATTAAAAAATCATCAGTCCAGTGTAGAGGTGTGTGGTCCAGAGGGGCTTGAGCCAAGAAATTCTGTAGTGCTGTGCTTGCCAATTACAAAGCAACATTTGTAGCTAAATCCATTTCCCTTGGCTCTTCGTAAATTAATGTGTTTGTGTTAACAAGCTTTGGTGATTAAATATGAATAGAATAAATGACACCTTTAAAATGCAGAAAATAATTCAAATTCTGTATTTTCCTGGAATTAGTTATATGTATTAACAGTTCATGTATTCTATTTACCTGAAGGGGTGTGTGATGGGGCAGCTGCCCCACTCCAATAGGCAGGAGTTAAAATCAGCCAAGCTAGGCTGATTGGGGAAGCAGCCACAGGTGTGGCCAGCTCAATTAGTGCCCAGCTGGCCCTGATAGGAGGGCTGGGGGCCAGGAGCTGAGAGAGGCTTACTCTAGTCCTGGAGTGGGAAGGGCTAGCTGTCTGGGAGCAAGGTGCCTGGAGCAGTGCTGGGGAATAGGGCAAGGGAGCTGGGGAGCTCCAGCCTGGTAAACCCCCAGGCTGCAGACCTTGTTGGAGGCCTACAGTGGTACTGGGGCTGCAGAGGTGTAGCCCGTGGATAGGCAGAGACAGCAGGTCATAACCCCTTGCCAATGATGAGTGGCCATTACAGACTGCAGTCTGCCCCAGTGAGTGGGGGCTAGGTGATGACTGGCAGTAGCCACTGAGGGAAGGTGGGTTTAGAGGGCTGGGGGTTCCCCTGGGAGGGGAAACCTAGAGTAAAGGGGTACTGCTGGGGGCCTAAGGCAGGCAAGACACTGGCCAGAAGGAGGTGCGCTGGAGTTGAGCTAATTCCCAAGACGCCTAACAGGAGGCACCATGCCGGTGAGACTTCGCTTCGCTACAGGGTGACAAAAAATTTAGTTGAGAAAACCACTGCTTGGTTCTCTTGCCCAAATTGTTTTGGGAATCCGGCATAGCATTAGTTTTTGAATATTAATACATGGGTATACAGCACAGATATCTTTACTCTTTACATATTTGAAATTTTGATGTATATAAATTCCCTTTAGAAAATCCTAGACAATTGAATAGAAAACTATAACCTTTAGAAAGCAACATCATAAAAAATTCTCTCTGCTATAGAATTCTGTAGGATGATTTTAAAAAGATAGAGGAAGGACACAATTTTCTATTAAGTTCTGTCTGTTTTTAAAGCAATTTCTAAACAACACCTCTGCATGTCTATAGAATTATTTTTGTTTCACTCTTTTTAAAACCCCATCAGACTTTTCTCTAAAGGTGGCTGTTTTACCACCATAAAACAGGTGGTTCTCAATTTTTTTCGTAGTTTGGACCACATGTTTTTAAAGAAATTATCTCCCGTCCCATTTGTGATCACTTGGGCCTCCTCCTTTGCCAAATGTGGGTCACGTAACATTGAAGTGAACAGCTAGAGCAATTGTTTTACATAGAAAAGGATTAACTAAACATGTCTAAAATACTTTCCTATCTCTTAACACAATTTGGCAGCCAGAGACCAGGAGAACAGCAGGCCGTGACTAGCCAGATTTCTATAGATGATCAGCAAGTACTCCTTGTTAGAGCTCCCCTGTAATACTGCTTAAATATACAGTACTATAGGAAATTAAAATAATGAATTCACACTACTGGGTCTCTTTTGGGTAATGTTGATTGCTAATGTGGCTCCTCAGCTACTGAGGTCTGATTATTACTGTGCTAAACTAAGTTCTATAAGGCAGTGGAATCAGAATCAAGCCTGAGCCCTTGTCTCCAAACTGGAATATTTTAGACAGTTCTCGGCACCAGTGCAGTTTACCCTGGTTTGAAGCTGCTACACATTACATTTTACACAGCTGCAGACCTCCTCCAGAAGGGGTTTACACCAGTGCAGCTATGTTGATGAAGACACAGTGATACAAATCAGTGCTTAAAGTGCTCTGAAAAAAAGTATGTGCGGGATGTTTCATTTTGTACAGAAATGGCTGAGAAATGGCTTCTGCCCCATATCTGTTCTTCCCTGTGCTCTCCATCAGTTCTGCCCCCACAGCTGTTCTGATCCTTCTGCAGCTCGAGGCATTCTTCATCCCACCTCTCCCGGGCCTGGAAGGGCTGCAGTGGGTTCCCCTCTCCCATTCTCAAGCTGGGTACTGCAGGGAGGGAGAGGACAGTGGGGGATGAGCAGAGGAGCCATCCCCATTGCTCATAGGAAGGGAGGAAGAAGTGGAGCCACCCTGTGCTGCTGGGATCTTTCCGCTCCCTTCTCCTCCTCCCCTCCTGGTGTAATTCCCTGAGGGGAGGGGTGGAGTCGTGATTGGCTGCTCTGCCCAGGAGGTGGGTAAGTAGGGAAAGCAGGCAATCAAAGGGGAGTTCCCCAGGCAGGGCTGACATGTGCACCCTACAGCAGCCCAGAACCAGCTAGAGACACTTCATTTGTTGGATCTGTGACCTCTTTTGACAAGGCACCCTTCAAGCACCGGTGCAAATAACCCAGTGTAGATGAGGCCTTACTTGTGGTGTGATCTGAAGTGAACTATAACAAGGAATGTTTACACATAAAAGAGGGGAAACATAGCCCTCTGTGTTTCCCTCTGCCTGGACCTGAAGGGCTGCTCACTTGAAAGTTCCAATCTTTTCGGTGGGTCAGGCATGCATTCTCTCTGTCTCTGTCCAACTTCCTGGTATACATGTGAGGACACCTATAAACCACTTTCATCTCTGAGAGGGAGACCATTCTAAATACTGTCTTCTGAAGCAGGAGGTAAAGCAGCGTTAACATTAATGCGAAAGATGGGGGGACAGCGCCGCTGTTGTTAGTTCAGATATCTGTAAGAAGAATGTCCACTGACTCGAACAGTAGGAATTTGAAGAGGTATGAAATGTAAAGGAAGAAACCCGCCTGCAAGGGTGTGTGGGGTGGGGAGAGTTATGCATGAAAAGAGAGTATTAAAGCTAAGCTCAGAAATCTTGGCTCTTGGGTGCTTAGAGCTAAATGGAGAAGGCAGTAAATGGGGTTCCAGGGGGAAGTTGTGAGGTGAAACACATTTGTGCCAAAGAGCTGTTTGAGTAACTGACGTATTCCTGGTGTCAGCTGTTAGGTTTTTTTGTTCCCCAAACCTGAACGAGTGTGACTTTTCCCCCAGACCTGTGTAGAAAGGACAGTAGAAGGGAAGTCTAGTCTGGTTCAGGTGGGGCATGGTGTCTCTGGGTGGCATAATTTAAAACACCAAGGCCCACTGGGCCAGCTAGGGATTAGAGAGTGCCCTGGTGCCCTGCTCTTCCCCTTGACACACCCCTTCCCTTTCCTGCCCCTGGCTCTACACCACCCAAGCATTCCCCGTTGTCAGGGGACTCACTGGATGACCCCTTTAGGCAGGCAGACTCAAAACCAAAGATCTAGTCCACACTTGTTTCCATCACCTTTCTTATCGATAACAAATAATCTTCATGCATGTCTTAAATTACAGTAGGTGATGAGGAATTCACTTTAAACAACAAATATTATAGCTACACGATAAACCTGAATCTAAAAATTATATTCAGCCTTGTCGCTCTTGATGATGTCTTAAGAAGTACCAGAGTAACATTAATTATTTACAAGGATAACAGTGATCACTGTCTATCCACTACTGTGCCTTACACTAGCATATACCATGGAATGCAAGTACTGAAATATCTTGGCTCGTTTACTATAATATACTGACCAGAATATGTGCCCCACTGATTGACGTCAGACCTGCCCCAGTGTGTGCACATGTTCCCCATAGAGGTTGGCATATAAGAGATGAGCCCAGCATAACTATGGCTGGCAGATTTTCTTTTGCCAGTGACTGATACACGTTATTACTATTCTCCTCATTGTCGCCTGCTCTGCTTAACTGCAGAGGGGAAAAGAATCCCTCCAGCTAGCTTCTTTATCATGCTGTCTGTGCTCAGACCACAATACACAAAAGGCCTTCAAAATAAAGTGAAGTAAAAAGTATTAGAAATATTGACTAAGGGGATGTCTAACTAGAAAATTTCTGTGAGTTTGTTTCCAGCACTTATTTGTATTTGGACATTCAAAGAGACTATATGAGGAATAGTCTCCTTCAGTTGATAACCACTGCAATGCTGTGAACTAGAAATAAGGTCTACTAGTATTCAAAGGGATTTAGATAGCTGCTGCATTTTATTATGCACAGAGCTGAGTGGTAACTTGGGATTGATATACTCAGAAAAGACTAGATATGCTCTAAGATGGAGGTTCTGTATGAATTTTTAAACTACAAATTAAATAGCAAAAATTCTCCATTTCAGAACTTGACTCCGGTATTCTGCTCCTCTAACATTGTAAAAACTTTTGTGTGTACAGGGCGAACTGAATTTTCAAGTTGAAATCACTGATGAAGATTGGCGAGGGCAATTTTTATCTTGCCCTATACATTTACATAGTGTGGAATTTATGTAGGGTTAAATTGTGTCCCAAGGACATAGGGGTAGTGAGTTGCTGTGCTGCTCCAAGAGCATTTCAGGTAAGACACTGACTCAAAGTGCCCCAATTCCCTCCCTGCTCCCCACTTGCTCCAGGGGGACAGTAATTTGTTGGCCTATCACAGGAGCAAATAATGTACTATTTTTTTATTTTCTTTTTTGACTTTTAATTTACACCCACACAATAGTAAGTGATGTTGTTTTGTCGCGCCCATGGAGGGGGGGTTTTCAGCTCACTTCACCTGTGTTTATTCCAGTAATATTGTGGTGTTTATAGTCTGTAAAAATATTTCCAAAATGTACAGGAATTGGTGAACACATCTCAGGAAACCATGACAACTAGAATAAAGCACTGTATTATAAACATTTCAACAGCTCCGATTTCTACCCTGTTAGCTGTCCTGTTTATAGGTTACTTAATCCCGATACAAATTTTGTTATGAAGTCTTTTGCTCCAAGAGAAAGTTAGAGGTTTTAAATGTTACCTAGTGACTTGACTTTTCAAATGCCTTCAAACAATCAATATTTCCTTACATATGGCGTGACAGTACAATTTTTACATCATCGTGTGTTTTATATGGTATATCAGTTTGCATGGTGCCGTGTGATGTCTGTCTGTTTATAGACACTCCTCACTATGGTATCTCAGGCAATTCAAATGACAAACAATGGTAATAATTTCTCTCTCTGTTTTGATTCCTTCCCAGCCTGTAGGAAAAACAGCTTGATTAGTCTGTATTTGTGGTGTATGTATTGTGTGTCTGTTTCAAAGAATTTAATGAGGGAAAGTAAGACAAAGCGATGGTTTTGCATTCAGTCCCAGATGGGGTGAGGTTAATGGTCATTTTTATTATCTCAGTTCATAAGCCAACATTCTGAGTTATTGTCGTGTGTTGTGGCAGCAGATATATGCACCCATTTGTAGTTAGGGATCAAAGAAAACTGGATTGTGATTTAGAAATGGTACTTGCAGACAGAAATAACACCACTGTGACCTTGGAGCCCCTCAATGCCCAGTGCCAGAGGGCCCACTATACTGTAACTCAGATCAGACCTGACACACAAAAAAGTATCATATAAAAACTGGTAAACCGGTGTCACATATGTAAACTGGTGTCACAATGGCCCCGAAAACCATTGCGTGAGGTATGTACAGGTTGTGTACATAAAGTACAGATGTGTGCTGGAAGTATGTTCTTAAAGTGAGTTTGGCAGGCACTAAGCCTGCCCTAGAGAAAGGAATGTGGACTCCCCTGTTGGACTGGCTTGATTACTGGCAGAGGACAATGGAACTACATTTACACATATGGTAAACAAAGCTATCAAGCTAACAAGTAACTGAGGCAGGAGCTTAGTGAGCTCACTGGTGTGTGTGTGCAGGGGGGGAGAGGGAGAGCCATGTCTGCACCGCAGGAAGCCTTCCTGGCTCTTGAGGCAGAAACAATGGACTTTTAGTAATATAAGGGAGCAAAAAGACATTCTCATGATCCATCACATAGGGGGCATAGGGAACAGCACCTTTTGATCCTGTGAATGGTGGGTCCTCCTGGCCTGATGTAAGTGAGAAACTGTTTTAGGCAAAGATATAACTTGCTCGAATTAAGTTTTAGGCACTAGAAAGTGTATTTTAGTTTGTTTAGTTTATAACCATATCTGGCTCTTTATCTCTTGCTTAGTATCACTTAAATCCCTGTTCTTTATTCATAAATGTATTCTTGTTTTATTACAAAACTATCTCAGGGCTGTTGTGATGGGGTGACTGTCCCACACTGGCCTGTAAGGGAGGGTGTCTGAGCGGCTGCGGAGGTGGACAGGATTATTCTGGTGCCTCTCTCTGTGGGGGAGGGCACTGGTGCTCAACCAGCTAGTCATTATGTTGGATCATATTAAAGAAGTTCTGTATTAAAATCACAAATGAGTTTGATTCCCCATAGTTTAAATTCCAGGGTTTTACTAATTAAGAGGTCTCTTGGTTTTTGGTACTGTTTCTCTCCCTCTCTGTGTGAAACTTGCAAGCTGCTAATTGTGTTAGTACATCCTAAGACAGAGTCTGTTCTCAAAGCAATTCTTTGTAACAACAACTACTCACAGAGAGAGAGAGAAAGCAATACTCTGTAACAACAGAAACAGCACCCAGAGACTCCCCGCCCTTTTGTTGTATTCATCTCGCTTTGTTAACAATTGTGATTAAAATAGAGATAGAGGATGTACGTGGATGGGTGCTTGGTGTGGATAACAACTGAATGATCAGAGAGGTGCCAGCCTAAGAATACAGTGTCCATTGGCTGCAGAAGGCGTCAAGTGGAAATAATCAGAAGGACCCCCGGAAGGCAGACCGGAATCCACCCAACAGCCTCAAGGATGGGAGAACCGAAGAACAAGATAACATCTGGCAGCACGGAGCCGTCAGGAATGTGCCATCTGCTGCTTGATTCAGCAACAGCATGATGAAGCAATTCCCATAGACTGGCATAGGAAGAAATTCCTATAAAAATGGACTCTAGAAAGTGAGAACTTTGGGGTCTGATTCTGCAAACCAACTTCCAGGAGCATCAGATGAGCATCTGACAAGGCCCTGCTCCCTCCTCGTGTCCAGGCCACCTGGCCAGTGGCTTGGCATGAGCAACTCTAAGGCTGGTAACCATGACAACAACCTTGCAGAACCTGTGTGTGTGTGTGTATGAATGAATGTGTGAATAAATATGAAATTGAATGGAATATTATAGCTATAACTAACTGCTTACTATGATTCTTTCTGTATTCACAATAAATGTGGCATTTTGTCTTTTCCCCTTTAATAAGATCCTGCTGGTTTTTATTTTATTGGTATAACAATACTTCTGGGTCACCACCTGACCCTCTGAGGGGCGGGCTCAGAGCTCCCTAGCTCTGCTCACCCCGGCCTCCGGATGGGCTCGTGTGTGTGTGTATGAATGAATGTGTGAATAAATATGAAATTGAATGGAATGTTATAGCTATAACTAACTGCTTCTGAAAAGGAGTACTTGTGGCACCTTAGAGACTATGATTCTTTCTGTATTCACAATAAATGTGACATTTTGCCTTTTCCCCTTTAATAAGATCCTGCTGGTTTTTATTTTATTGGTATAACACTGTCCATGCTTTGGCACCGACTCAACACCCTGGTCCCAGCCCTGGGTTTCCTGGTTAATATCCAGAAGCTGGTTCTGGAGTTCTTCTGGCCAGGGCTGCACTGGGTCTCTGCGGAGGTTCTACATCTCCCCCAGAGGAGGGAGGACAGGGCCTGACATGCTTGCACACTCAAGTCCATGTCTTCTGCCTCTGAGCCCTGCAGAGACTCCTCTATGGTGCAGGTAGCTCGGTGTGGAGCACATTGGCGTATGCCTTCCTGCGCCACTTCCGAGGGCTCCGATATAACCGGCAGTTCCTTTATCTCCATCCCAAGAGGTCTTATGTGAGACCTCTCTGGGCTGCCGGTCTTTTACCAGGACCTCCTCTGGACCTGGAAGCTGGTTTCGCTGACCAGATCCGTGGCAGCTACCGAGGGGGTAGATCTTCTTGCGGAGCCCCTGTTACACAACCCCCAGCTCCATGTGCAGGTGGGGCATTCCCCCTCAGTACACCAGAGGTTGGTCCTGGCAGAAGTCATCAGAGTTGGAGTCCTCCTGGACTACGACCGGGAAGACTGGGTGGATGCCCTGATGCTCGCTCACCGCATGGGGCTCTCCACCCTTCGTACTCCCCGGCACGTACTTCAGGAGGTGAGGGAAGCCTTACTGCCCACTGCTCGGGTTTACCTCAAACAGGTCCTGTGGGAGGGTTCTCCCTGCCCACCCTGCACCCCAGGCCCTCCGGACCTTTTCATTGGGACCCTGCCCCGTGAGTCCCCATGGCTGTCCCACCCGTAGACCGTGAGCTGGCTGCGCAATTTGCAGCCGGTTCACTTCCAGACTGCGCCGAGGAAACATCTGTATGTGCTCGTGCTCCACATCCTTCATTTTCTCACCCTCGTGTCCTACCCCGATAAGAAGTGCCGGGACCTGTTGAGGGTGAGGAACCACAGTGGGCTAGCCTATATTCTGCCCTAGTCCCAAGGCCCGCTGGGGATATTAGTTGGCAGTTCCTCCACGGAGCCGTGAGCATGGGTGTGTACTTGGCACGGTTTACCCCTGTCTCTGATGTCTGTCCTTTTTGTGGCGTGAGGGAGACCCTGGTGCATGTATACCTGAAATGTGCCAGGTTGCAGCCCCTGTTCTGGCTCCTCCTGACCATCCTTTTACATTTTTGGCTGCACTTTTCCCCTCATCTTTTCATATACTCACACCCTATCCGTGGCCCCACAAAGTCACAGGACCTCCTTGTCAGCCTCCTCGTAGCTCTGGCCAAAGTGGCCATCTATAAGACCAGGGAGAGGAGATTGGTTGAGGGGGTTTCCTGTGACTGTGGGGCCTATTTCCAACCCTTACTTCACTCATGTATCTGGGCAGAGCATCCGCTGGCTCTCTTGACACCTTCGGGGAGCAGTGGGTGCTGTCCGGGGTTCTCTGCTTGGTGTCCCCTTCAGGTTCTCTTTGTGTAGCCCTTTGACCTTCACATCTGCCCCTGTCACATTTTTGGTTGTCCCCTGTAATTATTTGAGTTTCTGGACCTTGTGGATCCTCCCCTAAGGCTGGGGGAGGGTCCTTAGCAGTGGGTAGGCTTGTGCCCACCCACTTCCCAGAACCCAATAGGACTGACCTGTAAGGGGTAATGGAGCGCTAGGAAGGCTATGCGAAAAGCAGCCAATCAAGGCATGGCAGGCCCGTATAAGAAGAGCTGCAGGGCAGAGCATGATCAGTTGCTCCCTGGAACTCAAGGAGGGAGAACTGGCTGCCTTGCAGGTGGAAGAAAGCTAGCACCTTGGACAGAGCAGTGCTGGGCAGGATCAGGGGAATGAGAGAGAGCTCCTGGCTGGCTGCTAAGACTGGTATGCTGAGGCCCTGAGGTAAGGGTGAAGACGGTGCTGGGGCTGCGGTGAAGTGGCCCAGGGAAATGTACTGAGAGGTTGGAGGGGATGCAGCATCTAGCTGCCATCTACAGAATTCCTGGGCTAGGACCCAGAGTAGTGGGTGCGTCTGGGTCCCCCTCTCCTCCCACTTGTCACTGAGGAAGTGGCTGGACAGTTGGACTGCAGTAATGGCCCCCCAGAAGGGGAGTGCAGACTGTGGCACAGATGGAGGGCTGTGTCATGAAGAGGGTGCTGTGGTCCTTGGAGTGACGTGCATCTGGGAGTGCTAGTGTAAGCAGGGGAATAGTCCCGCTATTGTGGGGAAGTTTCCTGGCTTCTGCACTACCCCGGTGAAGTGGGCTAGCGAAAGGATCTGAGTCCTCGCTCCCACTCCCTTTACCCAGTGGCCTCCCTGCCCTTGAGGACTCCCATTCCACTCTCCTGTCTGGCAGAGTCCTCGTAACCCCAACAAGGCTGGGCCCAGGATTCCTGGGGGGCTCGACCCCCAACCCTGCTGTGGTCACCTAGGACAGGGGCTAGGGTGTCCCTACTCCGGGGTACTCTCTCTGCACTGGCACTTCTCTGACCCACTGACCATTACATACAAGTTAAAGCAAATGCAAGTTATTTAATCAACAATTAATTTTAAAAAGAATAAGGAAAAATGGGAAAGGTTCAAGGAAACACATCACCCCACTCTGTGGCAGGGAACATCACAAACTGTCTCTGGAACGTCAGGGCATTTCAGTCTGTTCCTTGTAAGTCCCAGGCCTCCTTCTCAGGCCCTGGCTGTGCTGCAGGGATGCTGAGGGTTGGACACTTGCTCTGGTGGTGGCCACACGCTCTCAGGCTCTAGGTGGTAGGACCCTTCCTCCCAGGGTCACCCTCACCCTGTCGGGGTTATGATCCAAGCCTGGCCTGCAGAGCCTCTTGGCTGAGGCGTCTCCCTGTGCTGGGCCCGCTGCCCAGGGTCCCCCTCGCTCTCCCCAGCTGCTCACCGCACCCAGCTCCGGACTGCTCCAGCCCCAGCTCCACCACTCGGTCTCAGCACTGCTGCTGCTGCTCTGCCTCCAGCTCCCTGGGCTGCTTCTTTGGCCCCTCTGGCTCTGCTCGCTGCAGCTCTGCTCCCAGGACAGGTCTGCTCTGCAGGCTGCTTCTGTGACTCTGCTCCCAGCACTGACCTGCTTCGTGGGCTGCTTTTCTGGCCCCTCTGGCTCTGGTTGCTGCAGCTCTGCTCCCAGGACAGGTCTGCTCTGCAGGCTGCTTCTGTGACTCTACTCCCAGCACTGACCTGCTTCCTGGGCTGCTTTTCTGGCCCCTCTGGCTCTGGTTGCTGCAGCTCTGCTCCCAGGGCAAGTCTGCTCTCTTTGGGCTGTGCCTCTGGCTTTGGGACTGCAGCTCTGCTCCCAGGACAGGGTCTGGTCCCTCTGGATTTGGCACAGCTCTGCTCCCCAGCTCAGCTTGCACCCTGCTTTTTCTTTAGCTTGGCGCCACTCTGTCTGACCCAGGCAATTCCAGCTCACACAGAGAACGGGACCTCCCTGGCCTCCTGACTCCCTGATTAGCCTGCCCGCCCTGTCATTCAGGCTGACCTGGAGCATTGGCCTCTCCCCATTGATCCTGGGGACTATCAGTCTCAGGGTCCTGATTTCCCATAGACCCTTCCCCTTTTAGTACTGGGAGCTAGCCAACCAAAACACCCCGATTGAATGTAAGTAAGGGGGCAACAGTCCCCTTACACTAGCATGGTGAGTGGAGCCCATCACAGCTGTGTATTAAAGTGAAGTTTAAGTGTTCAGCTAATCTAACAGGCAGGTGTGTACACTTCTCTTTGGAGGCAACAAAAAATTTCTGTGAGTTCAGTGCGAGGGACAGGACACTGCAGATAGATGTCTCTGAGGAACTAGGGTTCACTGATTGTTACCTGCAAGATAAAGCTTACACTGGCAGAGTCTTGAAGAGTTTGCTGACCAGGCAGACAGGCTGGTGTGTCAGGGAGCTGACACACAGCTGAGAGGCATCGAAGCTCTCACTTGGTGAGGCTGAGGGGTAACCAGGGGCTCATGGTTCTGGGTGTGCTGAACAGGACATCACAAACACAAATCAACATATTTATGTATTTTGCTCAAAGTTTGCAGTGCAGATGTCTTACATTACATGGACTTTTTTTTATCTATGGTGAAATGAAGACTAAAAGATATATTAATAGCCACTTCATTTTCTCCAGCAACAAAATGTCTTTAATAGAAAGCCTTTTAGAGCACCCAAGTGTGCCTTCTAGTCCCTGGAACACCTGAAGTATTTGTTCTTAATGGATGGGCACAGCAGAGTATGGAGACTGTATCCTCCTTCAGAAAAACATTGCAGCTGTAAGAGAGAAAAGCCACATTAACTGGCTGTACTTTCTTGTATTTTTAAAGCTTAACATTTATGAATAATTGGTTGGGTTTGTTTTGGATTACATATGCTGACTGTGTCCACCCACACATCTCCACTTCAGGATGTCAAAGTAATGATCAATTATAGGAATCTCTGCAGAATGCAGCAATATGAGCCTCAGGGCCTCTTACCATGGTTTCTAGACACAGGAAATAGGTCTATGAACACCCACCACTCATTTTACCAGTTCTGTTCTCAGTGGAAATATATAAAAACACAAACAAACATGCAACAGAAGTTGGCATGAAAATTAGTACTTTTACTGCCAGAAGAACTTAGTAGACCAAATGCTACAAACAAGGTGCGAATGCAGTGATGCAGGGTCTGATTCTCCATTACACTGTATGGTTGCACTGGTATAAATGATTGCACAAGCATGTGCAAAATTCTACCAAATCAGAATGGTAGTTTTACACTCATTTTGCACAGGTGTAAATTACTACACAAAGGGCTGAATCCTAGCCCCAGTGAAGCCAGTGGCAAACCTCCCATCAACTTCAGTGGGGCCAGAATTTTATTCAAGGTTCAGGGCAATGGAGAATCAAGTCTCTGCAGACCAGGACTCTGAGACTTGCCGACACTAGCTGTGTAGATGAACCCTAAATATTATGCGGTCCTAGTTTTATGTGCGTATACCTCCTACCTGAGTCTCCCTGGGCTCATGCGGAACAAAGCATTTGAGTGGAACAAGCTTAGCCCACACAGATTCGGCAGAGCTACCAAGTCAGGCCTCAATGCAAACGTAGTCAGATACCTCACCCACATAATGTACAGTGATGGTCTTCATAGTGATGAACTGTGTTTAAACACTGTTAGCCAAAAGTTCAGTTCTCTGCTCAACACTGGCTGTGTCTTAAAGCTGTAGGAGAGACCAGTGGGATAATAGTAGGGCTTGCAAAGAAAAATTCACCTATATTTCCAAAACAGTCACAATGCAGATCAGTTTTCCACCTCAGAACCGTTTACCCTGCAAGTCCTCCATATCTCCAGCATTTGGCAATGCTACATCACCCTCTCTGCCACTTGAACTACTAAACCATATGTCACCTTTCAGAAAAATGTTTGCAGCAGTGCCAGTTTTAATTAAAAGCTGTAATTTTACACACTACAGTTCCTGCATATTGACAAGTACTTCTCACCACAGGGACTGCCAAAAACATTTAGGGTGACTTGCTGAATAAAATGGTTCAGTTTTTCTTTAAAGGCAAAACATGGTATGTTAGCTGGTTCAAGAAGGTTTGCCCCCACTTGCACCCACTCAAGCACTCTGAAAAGTCCTTCAGTTAGGCCCCAGCTTCTCTGGTTGAGAACCACTGTGTACAGTTCTCTCTCCTGCACCTGCCCCTAAGCCCTGTATTCTCTGGGGGGGTGTGTTTGTGTGGAGAAGGAGAATAGCTAGTGCGCCTGATTCTTGAGTCTGACTGAGCTGCATTTAGCACAGAATCGAAGCAGAAGGCCCCATCGCTTTTGTGGCTCAGCCTACCCCAGAGTTGTGAAGGGGCAACTTGGTTCATAGTGTAAATTAGTTCAGCTTCAGCACTCCAGTAGCTCGTGCCCAGTTGATATGACCCCAAGCGGCCATTCTAGCACCAGAGGAATTTAGAGTGTAGATATACTCTGACTGTGCTCCTTTCCTGCCCGCTGCCTCAGGGGCTGTGATTGGCAGATGGCAATGTTAAAGTTTGATTGAAATCTGTCTGGATTATACCTGGAGGCACAGATGATAGTTCTGCTTAGCTCCAAGGGCTAAGTCCTGAAGCTCTGACTTAGTTTTCACACAGTCCTCACTCAGGTAAAATTGAGGATTTTGCATTTAGCTTTCAGTGTGATAAATTGCATTTCAAATTTCATAGGATGAATCAGCAAGAAAAAAGATATCTGGGTCAGAAGGGCACTCACAGATGTGAATATACAGGACAGCAGCTACTACAGCTATTGCTCAAACAGTGATGTCATCCTTTCCTCTATTGAGTTAATATCAAGCTCAGCTGTAAGTGTGCTGGTATTACAAACCCCAACACTTGCATATATGACTCCTCAGCTGGTGTAAATCCTCCAGATAACATAGCTCTGAGGATCTGGCCTGCAGTGGCTTAGGATATTCTGTGCATTATTCAGTTCTACTCCCTGTCACTGCCAAGTTACACTGAAGCAATATTTCAGTTTCCTAAGTGTGGCCTATATGTTGCCATCGCTAATATGTGGAAAGCCAAATGAAAACAAAGGGGTGTGTGTGACGTATAAAATACATGACAGGATGGCCCTCAGGTATATTGTTGTTTTGATTCTAAAGCTCAGGGGGTTTAATGGAAGGTGGTTGAAAGCAATATCTTTCTATATAGGGGATATTTTTGTAAGAGGGAAGTTATTAAGCAATTTTAATTTTTGGAATGTTGGCCTTTTCCAAATGATAGCTAAGGAGCCCGTATAGAAATAATTCTGTAAGAGCTGCAGGTTCCAAAGGTTTAGAGGAAATTCCATTGTTTATTCCCTCTCATGCAGCAGCATGGCATGTAAGCAATCTGAGCAGTTTAGCTTGGCAATGCGTCTTCTCCAAGTTCTAACATTTTAAATAGATTTTGAATGGCTTTTACTGAAATACTGTGTACATTTCTATACAGGGTTGGCTTGATGAGCAATTTCTTACCAGCTAGGAAGTGATAAAAGAGCTTTATTAATTTAGTCCTTCAATCCTTAAGAGCTGACTTCTTTAACTTTAAAAGAAAGGTTTCATGGCTATGGCAGAGCAGGTACATAGGTTTATGGGATATGATATTTAAAATCAAATTAATAAAAGAATATTAATAAAATACTGCACCTGTACATAAATGGCTTCTAGAATATGTTGGGTGATGTGTACCGAATACAGATATCACACATGCAAAATAAATTCCCTTTTTAATCACTCTATATAGAACACTGAATATTTGAATGCACAATGTATGCTTCACAGAACATTCTACTACAGAGACTCAGTCTGCTGCTGTGACTAATGCATAGAACTACTGGGGAAAAGGAAATGCCACATCCCTACTCCATACTCCATCTACTCCATAGGTGTTAAAATAGGTGGCCACTTTTGATGCCTGAATTTATGTTTGGCATGTGTACTCTTGGGAAATCCGACACAGTCTGGAACTATACATGCCAGGATGAAAGAAATCAAATTTCCCTACCCCCTGCAAAAATTAACTACCCATGTAGAAGAGTTGCAAACATTGCCAGCTGCTTGGAGACAGTGAAGGCTTAAAGGGAGATTGTGAAACAAATCCCTGGACTTCACCATAAGCCTGTAAATAAAGAAAAGGGAGATTGAAGCTTAAAAAGTGTGATTTTTTTTTTTCGTTTTGATGTGGCTCGAAAGGTTCTTCGTAGTATCTGCAAGAGATATTTGCTAAAGAGTCAATGGAATGAAAGCAAAGACATGGAGCACTGAGGGTTGAAACATGTCTGTGCTTAACTTGTTGGAAAAAATCTCTCAAGAACAATTTGCCTATGAGAAAATTACAACTATGTAATATAGCTAAGGTCAGTGACCACTTTATAAAAATCTGAGGTACACTAATAAACCACCTGAGATACAATGGGAATAACCAGGGACAGAAAGTGCCTTTAATATCCTTTGTAATCTTAGCTGTGTTCTCAAATTATGAGGCAACACAAGGTTAAATGAATAAAAGGTGCCAGAGTTATGAAGGCACCTTTTGTTCCTTCAGTTCTTGGTTATAGATCTTTCTTTATTTACTGAGACATTCTCTTCTTGTAAGAAAAATCTACCATGATACAATTCCATTATTTCTCTAAGCTGTTACTGCGTTAGTCTTCTATTGCTGGTGGGCTGGTTAGCTGTTGCTTCTTATCGGGCAAAGTTCAGATAGAAGTGTGACTTCACTAAATCTAATAGTACTGAAACTGAAGTTTCTCTTATTTCCTACCAATCTCTACTTCTATCATATTGTATACCATGAAGCATCTAATTTTCCTTCTGAAAATTACAGTTTGAATTAACACAACCTGTACCGTACATAAGGAAGACATACTCTCTCATTCTTTCCCAACTGACTTGTGCTAGGATAAAATACACACTTATATCATATAGGTAGCTTTGGATTTTGGTTCAAGTTAAATGCCTGATGCATTTTAATTGGAGTACTTTGCCTCCCTTGAACTTCAGCTAGAGTGCATGAGCATTTATTTTCAGTGCAGCCAATGTCCAGTTTAGAAATATTTTGATTTTTAAAAGAAAATTGATTTACTGAGTGTGTTCACACAATTTTTAAATTTCAGAATATTAAAACTAAATCTCTTGCAACTTGGCTTGATTTTTGTTTCCTTAAGGAAGACAGTCATCACAACGTTGAGTTTATATGACCGCAGCTTTATCTACAGCTTCTGCTATTCTCTTTTTAATTCTTACAAAAACTGTTGTACATCTGGATAGGCTGTTTAGACAGGGCTCAGTTGAAATCTGTGATGTGCTGCCAATATTGTAATAAGGGGTTCTGACAAACATCCCTCTCCCCTTTATCCTGTATACCAGAGGAGATACTAGGAGATTATTCAAATGGGGCCTGATCCACAGCCTACAGAAGTCAACAGACTTCCATTTTCTTCTATCAGCCCTGAATCAGACCCTTGTTTTCTCATTTCACTAGAAACATTTTCTCATATCTATAACCAGGAAGCTATTTGGCAAACAAACCCGTATTAAATGCACTTACTGGACATGTTCATACTTTTCAGAAACAAAGTATGAACTACATATATTGATATTGCAATATTTGGCACAGCATTCAGCTTGAGTGTAGTTGATTGGAAGTGTAAGTGTGTGTGTGTGAGATTCTTTCAGGAATTCTCTTCTAGAATTTTTTTTTTTAAAGACCTGCTATTTCATGCAATCTGATGCATTCCAGCAACCAAAAAATTGCACTTCACTTCAGTGAGTCCCCAAGAATGAATCATCTGTACAGTATTGCCTAAGTACTGATAAAAAGGACTTACTTCTGTGATGGTGTGTTTGGCACGTGTATGTATTTATAGGCACAAATATGCTGTGGAAATAACGCTATGTATTTGTAAGTAAAAGTACAGCTACAAGTATAAATGTAAGTACTTTCAATTCCCATATTATGAGAATTAGATTATCTATTTTTTCTTTGGACACTGGTCCACCACAGAGTTGTTACTGCAGTAAAGTTTCCAAACAGGGAGCCTTGTACTTTGTGATTTCCCCCAGATGCTATGAACAAGTCTCCCGATGGCTGCTAGGCTGGGACAGGGAGCAACTCATGAGCAGGGCCCTACCAAATTCACGGTCCATTTTGGTCTATTACACAGACATAGGATTTTAAAAATCACCAACTTCACAGTTTCAGATAATTACATCTGAAATTTAATGATGTTATAATCATGGGATCCCAACCCAAAAGAGGGTTGTGGGGGGGAGGGGTGGCAATGCTATTGTAGGGTGGTCATGGTATTGCCACCCTTACTTCTGTGCTGCTGCTGACGGAGGTGCTGACTTCAGACCTGGACAGTCAGAGCAGTGGGCAGCTCAGACGTGAGGGTCACATGGTGTGCGATGAGACTTTCCGGGACATAGTAGAATGGTCCCACCCCCAGTCTGACAGCCTTTGTGCTGTTGAGGAGGATGAAAGTCTCAAGGACGGAGGACATCCAACTGGAGCAGAGGGAAACGATCCCATCATTGGGACCCTCCTTCCGGATGATGTTGGGGTATCCTCTTGCACTGAGGATACCTCTCTGGGGGAGAGAAGTTCAGTTATTAGGATGAGACAGGCAATAGTTATGGGGGATTTGATCATTAGAAACATAGACAGCTGGGTTTGTGATGACTGGGAGAACAACATGGTGACTTGCCTGCCTGATGCGAAGGTTGCGGATCTCTTGAGACATCTACATAGACTTATGTGTAGTGCTGGGGAGGAGCCGGTGGTTGTGGTACATGTAGGTACCAGTGGTATAGGAAAGGATAGGCAAGAGGTCCTGAAGGCCAAATTTAGGCTGGTAGGTCAGAGATTGAAGTCCAGGACCTCTCTGGTGGCATTCTCTGAAATGCTCCCAGTTCCACACGCAGGGCCAGTTAGACAGGCAGAACAGCAGGGTCTCAATGCGTGGATGAGACGATGGTGTAGGGAGGAGGGGTTTTGATTTATTAGGAACTGGGGAAACTTTTGGGAAAGGGGGAGCCTATACAGGAAGGATGGGCTCCACCTAAACCCAGAGGAGAAACTAAGCCGGTACGGCATACCAGCAAGAGCTGGTACATAGCTGACAGTACCAGCAGGGGGCAGCTTCACCAGGCGGGCAATTTAAAAGGGCCCTGGGCTCCCAGCAGTGGCTGGAGCACCTGGCCCTTTGAATGGTAGTGGCCCTGCTGCAGTTGCCACTACCATGGGGCTCCGGCAGCGATTTAAACAGCCCGGGGCTCCTGGCCACCGCTACTGCAGTGAGAGCGCCGGGCCCTTTAAAACATTGCCAGAGCCCTGGGGTAGAGGCAGCGATTCAAAGGCCTCCCCGCATCCCCCCGCTCAGGACCCCAGCCCTGCATACTGGTAAGTCCCTTAAATTACTTTCCCCCCTCCCTAAACCAAAATGGAACCAGATTGATGCATTAAAATTAAAATGGTCATTAGAGCAGTTTTTAAACTAAGGGCTGGGGGAAAGCTGACAGAGTGTGGAGGAGCATGTGTTTCAGACAGAGACATCCCTTAGGGGAGGATCTATTAATGGAGATTCTCTACGTCCTAGTAAGGAGGAGAGGATGGAAGATACTAAAATACAGGTAGGATCTGATGAAAAACAGTCAAATGAAAAAAAGACCCGTTCAATTACATCATGTAATGGCAGACAGCTAAAAAGTGACAAGTTTTTAAAGTGTTTTTGTACCAATGCAAAAGTCTAAATAAAAAGATGGGCAAACTAGAGTGCCCCATATTAAATTAAGATATTGATATGATAGGCATCACAGAAACTTGGTGAAATGAAGATAATCAATGGGACACAGTAATACCAGGCTAGAAAATATACTGGAAGGACAGAACAGGTCGTGCTGGTGGGAGAGTGGCACTATCTGTGAAAGAAAGCGTAGAATCAAATGAAATAAAAATCTTAAATGAACCAAACTGTACCATAGAATCATAGAACAGTAATTCCATGCTTGAATAATAAGAATATAGCTATAGGGATATATTACTGACAACCTGACCAGGATGGTGATAGTGACTGTGAAACACTCAGAGATTAGAGAGACTATTAAAATAAAAAGCTCAATAATAATGGGGGATTTCAACTATCCCCATATTGACTGGGTACATGTCACCTCAGGATTGGATGCAGAGATAAAGTTTCTTGACACCTTAAATGACGGCTTCTTGGAGCAGCTAGTCCTGGAACCCACAAGAGGAGAGACAATTCTTGATTTAATTCTAAGTGGAGCACGGGATCTGGTCCAAGAGGTGAATATAGCTGGACTGCTTGGTAATAGTGACCATAATATAATTAAATTTAACATCCCTGTGGCGGGGAAAACACCACAGCGGCCCAGCAGTGCAGCATTTAATTTCAGAAAGGGGGACTACACAAAAATGAGGAGGTTAGTTAAACAGAAATTTAAAAGGTAGAGCGCCAAAAGTGAAATCCCTGCAAAGCTGCATGGAAACTTTTTAAAGACACCATAATAGAGGCTCAACTTAAATGTATACCCCAAATTAAAAAACACAGTAAGAGTGTGACGGGTTGGAATCCCCAATCCGGATGCCAGCTGATGTGCTGGGGTCCCACTGCATCTGCCCGTTCCCCCAGCCTGGGCTTCCTCAGCCCGTCCTTGCTGTGCCATAGGGCCTTCTCCAGTACACACACAGGTGAGGCCACAGAGATAGCAAACAGAACAAAGCAGATTACCTAGCAAATAAAACAAAACATGCAAACTAAGCTTAATACACTCAAGAAACAGGTTACAAAATGTAATTTCTCACCCTCCATGTTTTAGGCAAGTTGCAGAATTTCTCTTTACAGACTGGACCGCTGTCTCAGCCTGGACTGAACCCTGCTTTCCCCTTCAGGTGATTTTAGCAGTCTTCCTTCTTGGCAGGCAAATGGAGGAGAGCCCTGAATGCCTTCCTTCCCAGCCTTAAATAGAATTTACATAAGGCAGGAAGTTTCCAGTGGAAAAGTACCAGCAGTGTCCAAGGTGGTATTTTGTACCAGGTGACCTTATCACCTGACCTTGCAGTGTCAAAGCAACCATGAAACAAGATTTATTTGCAATGTCCACAGCAAGGAACTCCAGGGAAGATGGGAGATCCACATCTTCAAAGACTCGTTGTCTTTTCCTAATGGCCCATTAAGGCTGATTGCTTACTGTCTGGTGAGTGTTTTCCAAGTACACACACAGTTGTAATTGTTACATAGACAATATTCCTAACTTCAGATACAGAAATGATATATGCATACAAATTGGATAAACACATTCAGTAAATCATAACCTTTCCAATGATACCTCACATGATTCATCTTGCATAAAGCATATCTTAGTTATGCCATATTCATCTCATATCCCATATTCTTCATAGAAATACTGTTATAATGTCACAAAGAGAACAAAAAAGTGCCACTATGGCTAAACAACAAAGAAAAAGAAGCAGTGAGAGGCCAAAAGGCATCCTTTAAAAAGTGGAAGTTAAATCCTAGTGAGGAAAATAGAAAGGAGCATAAACTCTGGCAAATTAAGTGTAAAAATATGATTAGGAAGGCCAAAAAAGAATTTGAAGAACAGCTAGCCAAAGACTCAAAAAGTAATAGCAAAAATTTTTTTAAGTACATCAGAAGCAGGAAGCCTGCTAAACAACCGGTGGGGCAACTGGACAATCGAGGTGCTAAAGGAGCACTCAAGGGCGATAAGGCGATTGCGGAGAAACTAAATGAATTCTTTGCATCAGTCTTCACAGCTGAGGATGTGAGGGAGATTCTCAAACCTGAGCCATTCTTTTTAGGTGACAAATTTGAGGAACTGTCCCAGAGTGAGGTGTTATTAGAGGAGGTTTTGGAACAAATTGATAAACTAAACAGTAATAAGTCACAAAGACCAGATGGTATTCACCCAAGAGTTCTGAAGGAGCTCAAATGTGAAATTGCAGAACTACTATCCGTAGTCTGTAACCTATCATTTAAATCAGCTTCTGTACCAATGACTGGAGGATAGCTAATGTAGCACCAATTTTTAAAAAGGGCTCCAGAGGTGATCCTGGCAATTACAGGCCAGTAAGCCTGACTTCAGTACTGGGCAAACTGGTTGATACAATAGTAAAAAACAACATTGTCAGACACATAGATGAACATGATTTGTTGGGGAAGAGTCAACATGGTTTTTGTAAAGGGAAATCATGCCTCACCAATTTAGTAGAATTCTCTGAGGGGGTCAACAAGCATGTGGACCAGGGGGATACAGTGGATGTAGTGTACTTAGATTTTTCAGAAAGCCTTTGATAATGTCCCTCACCAAAGCCTCTTAAGCAAAGCTGTCATGGGATAAGAGGGAAGGTCCTCTCATCGACTGGTAACTGGTTAAAAGGTAGGAAACAAAGGGTAAGAATAAATGGTCAGTTTTCAGAATGGAAAGAATCATAGAATATCAGGGTTGGAAGGGACCTCAGGAGGTCATCTAGTCCAACCCCCTGCTCAAAGCAGGACCGATCCCCAATTAAATCATCCCAGCCAGGGCTTTGTCAAGCCTGATCTTAAAAACTTCTAAGGAAGGAGATTCCACCACCTCCCTAGGTAACGCATTCCAGTGTTTCACCATCCTCCTAGTGAAAAAGTTTTTCCTAATATCCAACCTAAATCTCCCCCACTGCAACTTGAGACCATTACTCCTTGTCTGTCATCCGCTACCACTGAGAATAGTCTAGATCCATCCTCTTTGGAACCACCTCTCAGGTAGTTGAAAGCAGCTATCAAATCCCCCCTCATTCTTCTCTTCTGTAGACTAAACAATCCCAGTTCCCTCAGCCTCTCCACATAAGTCATGTGTTCCAGTCCCCTAATCATTTTTGTTGCCCTCCGCTGGACTCTCTCCAATTTTTCCACATCCTTCTTGTAGTGTGGGGCCCAAAACTGGACACAGTACTCCAGATGAGGCCTCACCAATGTCGAACAGAGGGGAACGATCACGTCCCTCGATCTGCTGGCAATGCCCCTACTTATACATCCCAAAATGCCATTGGCCTTTTTGGTAACAAGGGCACACTGACTCATATCCAGCTTCTCGTCCACTGTAACTCCTAGGTCCTTTTCTGCAGAACTGCTGCCTAGCCATTCGGTCCCTAGTCTGTAGCGGTGCATGGGATTCTTCCGTCCTAAGTGCAGGACTCTGCACTTGTCCTTGTTGAACCTCATCAGATTTCTTTTGGCCCAATCCTTCAATTTGTCTAGGTCCCTCTGTATCCTATTCCTACCCTCCAGCGTATCTACCACTCCTCCCAGTTTAGTGTCGTCTGCAAACTTGCTGAGGGTGCAATCCACACCATCCTCCAGATCATTTATGAAGATATTGAACAAAACCGGCCCCAGGACCGACCCTTGGGGCACTCCGCTTGATAGAGGCTGCCAACTAGACATGGAGCCATTGATCACTACCCGTTGAGCCCAACAATCTAGCCAACTTTCTATCCACCTTATAATCCATTCATCCAGCCCATACTTCTTTAACTTGCTGGCAAGAATACTGTGGGAGACAGTGTCAAAAGCTTTGCTAAAGTTAAGGAACAACACGTCCACTGCTTTCCCTTCATCCACAGAACCAGTTATCTCGTCATAGAAGGCAATTAGATTAGTCAGGCATGACTTGCCCTTGGTGAGTCCATGCTGACTGTTCCTGATCACTTTTCTCTCCTCTAAGTGCTTCAGAATTGATTCCTTGAGGACCTGCTCCATGATTTTTCCAGGGACTGAGGTGAGGCTGATTGGCCTGTAGTTCCCAGGATCCTCCTTCTTCCCTTTTTTAAAGATGGGCACTACATTAGCCTTTTTCCAGTCGTCCGGGACTTCCCCCGATCGCCATGAGTTTTCAAAGATAATGAACAATGGCTCCGCAATCACATCCGCCAACTCCCTTAGCACTCTTGGATGCAACGCATCCGGCCCCATGGACTTGTGCACATCCAGCTTTTCTAAATAGTCCCGAACCACTTCTTTCTCCACAGAGGGCTGGTCACCTCCTCCCCATGCTGTGCTGCCCAGTGCAGTAGTCTGGGAGCAGACCTTGTTCGTGAAGACAGGCAAAAAAAGCATTGAGTACATTAGCTTTTTCCACATCCTCTGTCACTAGGTTGCCTCCCTCCTTCAGTAAGGGGCCCACACTTTCCTTGACTTTCTTCTTGTTGCCAACATACCTGAAGAAACCCTTCTTGTTACTCTTAACATCTTTTGCTAGCTGCAACTCCAGGTGTGATTTGGCCTTCCTGATTTCACTCCTGCATGGCCGAGCAATATTTTTATACTCATCCCTGGTCATTTGTGCAATCTTCCACTTCTTGTAAGCTTCTTTTTTGTATTTAAGATCAGCAAGGATTTCACTGTTAAGCCAAGCTGGTCGCCTGCCATATTTACTATTCTTTCTACACATCGGGATGGTTTGTCCCTGTAACCTCAATAAGGATTCTTTAAAATAAAGTCAGCTCTCCTGGACTCCTTTCCCCGCTCATGTTATTCTCCCCGGGAATCTTGCTCATCAGTTCCCTGAGGGAGTCAAAGTCTGCTTTTCTGAAGTCCAGGGTCCGTATTCTGCTGCTTTCCTTTCCTCCTTGTGTCAGGATCCTGAACTCGACCATCTCATGGTCACTGCCTCCCAGGTTCCCATCCACTTTTGCTTCCCCTACTAATTCTTCCCGGTTTGTGAGCAGCAGGTCAAGAAGAGCTCTGCCCCTAGTTGGTTCCTCCAGCACTTGCACCAGGAAATTGTCCCCTACATTTTCCAAAAACTTCCTGGATTGTCTGTGCACCGCTGTATTGCTCTCCCAGCAGATATCAGAAGTCTCCCATGAGAACCAGGGCGTGCGATCTATTAGCTCCTGTGAGTTGCCGGAAGAAAGCCTCGTCCACCTTATCCCCCTGGTCCGGTGGTCTATAGCAGACTCCCACCACGACATCACCCTTGTTGCTCACACTTCTAAATTTAATCCAGAGGTAAATAGTGGTGTCCCCCAGGGGTCTGTACTGGGCCCAGTTCTATTCAACATATTCATAAATGATCTGGAAAAAGGGGTAAACAGTGAGGTGGCAAAATTTGCAGATGATACAAAACTACTCAAGATAGTTAAGTCCCAGGCAGACTGTGAAGAGCTACAAAAGGATCTCTCAAAACTGGGTGACTGGGCAACAAAATGGCAGATGAAATTCAATGTTGATAAATGCAAAGTAATGCAGATTGGAAAACATAATCCCAACTATACATATGAAATGATGGGGTGTAAATTAATTGTTATCACTCAAGAAAGAGATCTTGGAGTCATTGTGGATAGTTCTCTGAAAACATCCACTCAACGTGCAGCAGCAGTCAAAAAACCGAACAGAATGTTGGGAATCATTAAGAAAGGGATAGATAATAAGACAGAAAATATCCTATTGCCTCTATATAAATCCATGGTTCGCCTACATCTTGAATACTGTGTGCAGATGTGGTCACCCCATCTCAAAAAAGATATATTGGAATTGAAAAAGGTTCAGAAAAGGGCAACACAAATGAGTAGGGGTATGGAATGGCTTCCATATGAGGAGAGATTAATAAGACTAGGACTTTTCAGCTTGGAAAAGAGACGACTAAGGGGGGGATATGATTGAGGTCTATAAAATTATGACTGGTGTGGAGAAAGTAAATAAGGAAGTGTTACTTATTCCTTCTCATAACACAATTAATAGGCAGCAGGTTTAAAACAAACAAAAGGAAGTATTTCTTCACACAACACACAGTCAACCTCTGGAACTCCTTGGCAGAGGTTGTTGTGAAGGCCAAGACTATAACAGGGTTCAAAAAAGAATTAGATAAGTTCATGGAGGATAGGTCCATCAATGGCTATTAGCCAGGATGGGCAGGGATGGTGTCCCTAGCCTCTTTGCCAGAAGCTGGGAATGGGCGGCAGGGAATGGATCACTTGATGATGCCCTGTTCTGTTTATCCCTCTGGGGCACCTGACATTGGCCACTGTCGGAAGAAAGGATACTGGGCTAGATGGACCTTTGGTCTGATCCAGCATGGCCTTATGTTCTTATGGGGGTGTAGTTCATCACTATTAGGGGGGAGTAGCATTGGCCTTATGGATGAGCAACCTCCCAGGGCCCTGTGGTCAGGGTGGCACTGCTGTCCCCCACCCCCCACAGCCAACCCAAGGCCCCTTTAACCTCCTGAGTACTGGGCCTGGAGCTGGGGAGCAGCAGGGCTGGGGCCAAGGGTGCTGGAACCTTTGTAGATGTGTGTGTGTGTGTCCCACCATGAAGCATAGCCCCTGCCGGTGCCGCTCTGTGCCTGCCCAAGACTTGCAGTTTTGGAGGGGCAATGCCGCCCTCTGCTCCCCCAAACCATACCCATGTTTAAAAAGTGGGGGGGCATGGCTCCCTGGCCTCTCCAGTTTCGGCACCATTGGCTGGGATGCCCCAGCTGGGTGCTCCTATTGTGTGCCATGCTCCAGCTGCTAGTCCTGGCAGGGCTGGGGAGGGACAGGACTTCCTCTTCTCCTGCAGGGGCTGATCCCTGGGCCGGGTCAGACCCACCTTCAGGAATCTTCTCCTGCTGCAAGAAACTCTGCGGCTGCTCCCTGTACAGTGACCACTCCCCCCATGGCTGGGGAGTGATGGGGGCAGGAAGTGGGGCAAGGCGTAGAGCTTCCTGAAGCTGGGAGAGATTCCTGGAGGTGGGCCCTAACCAGCCCAGGGAGCAGCTCCTGCAGGAGAACAGGAAGTCCTATCCCTCCCTACTAGCCTAGGACTAGTAGCTGGAGCCTGGTGCATTGTAGGAGCCCTGGCTCGGGCACTCCCAGCTCTGCTACTCAACAGCAGGTTTCAGGGGGAGACTAGATTTCACAGTCTGTGTTCTGTTTTTCATTGCCATGAATTTGGTAGGGCCCTATTCATGAGTATCTCTGCTATTGGTTGTGGTGACCAATCAGGAGGGAAGCGGGTGGGGCCATTACCCTCTCTGGATAGCACAACAGCAGGGCCAACAGAAAAAAGCCCTGTCACCCAGAAGTTAGAGCCTGGAGCTCCCAAGCTGGGACAGTGGGTTCTGGGGCCAACCAGAATCCAGGACAGTTGGGAGGGATGTGATTGTTTCAGAAAAGCAATTTTGAAAAAGCACTTCCAAATAAAAAAGTTACTTACCCTTGAAGTACATTTAAAATGTACTTAGATACAAGTACTAAGTACAGAATATTTAAAATACTTAGATACAGGTAAGTAGGGTACTTCAAAATCCATATATACAAATGTACTTAAGTACACTGGGACACTGCATCTCTTCAAGGAATGGTTTAACAGAATTTAGACTCCTTCAGAGACTAGCCCCAAAGCCCCCTTCAGTCTGATGATGGGATTTTAACAAGAGGCTCATGTGAGCCTCCAAGAGCCCCCTCCATCGTGGCACTGATTGAAACGTGTGTGTTAAGTTTCAGTGTTACAAAGGCTGTAAGAGTATTCTGCAATCTTGGGCTTCGAGTTGTCCTTTTTTTTTTTTTTACTTTACAGCAGGTCTGTTTTCTTGCACTGCTGTCATTATAATGACAACCCAGTAAATCAAATACCTAATTAAAATGTACTGCCGTTCTGGACAGGAGGTGCCACATGGCAGTATTAATTCACACAGCATGAAAAAAATCTCAACCTCTAGAATCTTAGAGAGAAAAAAACCAAAAGCTTAGTAAAAAAGTAGGCGAAGAAGTTTTCTCTTAGAGATGGGTCTGAGCTATACAGCTGAAGCCTGAATTTCCCCAAGTTCAGAGGTATTAAGCATCAGAGTTTGTCTGGTAGCTGTTCTAAAGGACTGCTAATACTGAACTCTGAAGTCTTTTATTTATGTGCTGTCAAGAGCAATGTGCATGGGTCATACATCACTCTGGAACAAATTACAGACCAAAGCTTGAGTGTTGCCCCAGAATTATCTCTGAGTGCCAAGTAAATGACCTAGTTTCTTACATTGAGCTATGGCTCTTGCTTCTCTATCTGGCAGAGACAAGGAGCATCATGGATCTGGCATATGTTCAGGAAGATAATTTGTTTTGTATTGTTCTGTAGTGGCTGATAAAACGCAGAACTTCCTGAACAGAAGAGCTACATAGGAAGAATGAAGTAGGTACAATCATGAAAAACAATCAGATCCCCCAGCTAATTGGTTCCTAGAAGCACATGTAGAAGGAAAATAATGATTATACAAGGTGGACAAGAAGACCTTCATGAAGATCATAGAGTTTAAGGCCAGAAGTGACCACCAGATCATCTAATCTGACCTCCAATATATCACAGGCCACAAGCACCCGCGTGCGAAACCCAACAACTGAAATTAGATCACAGGAGACTATTATGTGCCACAGTCAGAAAATAGGAAGAGCCAAGGTGCACCAGTGTCTGAGGCACCTCAATAGCAGGGAAATGATTAAGTGAGAGAGAGCCAGATAATACTGGCAAGTGACCCACATGCTGCAGAGGAAGGCAAAAAACCCTCCAGTGTCATTGCCAATATGACCTGAGGGAAAATTCCTTTCTTCAAGACACCACATATGGTGATGCTGAGCATGTGAGCAAGAACCAGCCAGCCAAGCACCTGAGAGGGAAACCCTGCTCAGTACCAACTCAGAGCCCTGGCCCTCACCCTCCACTGTCCCATCTCCAGGGATGGCCATCTCTGATGCTTCAGAGGAAGGAGATGATAAACAACCCCAGAATACATTTTCTCTGTGGGTGTGAATCCCTTCCTGACCTCTGCAGATAGCCAGCTGAAACCCTGAAGCATGTAGTTTTAAGAACATAAGACATAAACTGGAAGTGAGCCCCAGGGCTGTTGTGCCCTGTCCCCTACCATCACAAGCAACCCTGTCATAAAATTGCACTCGTAAATATGTCCAGCTCTCTCTGAAAACTAATTAAGGTGTTTGCCCCCACAACACCTACACGGAGGTTGTTCCAGAACCTCACACCCTCTGATGGTTAGAAACTTTCTTCTTAGTTCCAGCCTGAATTTGTTCATGGCCAGTTTATATCCATTTGTTCTTGTGCCAGCATTGTCCTTTAGCTGAAATAGCTCTTCATCCTCCCTGGTATTTACCTCCTAATATATTTATAGAGAGCAATCTTTGCCCCTCTCAGCTGTCTTTTTTTGTGAGACTAAACAAGCCAAGCTCTTCCAGTCTCCTCTCATAAGCTAAGTCCTCTATTCCTCTGATCATCCCAGTAGCTCTTCTTTGAATCTGTTGCAGTTTAAATTAATCTTTCGTGGACACAGGTGACTAGAATTGTACGTAGTATTCCAAATGAGGGCTTATCGGTGCCTTGTCCAACGGCACTAATACTTCTCTATCTCTACTGCAAATGGCTCGCCTGATACATCCTAGGATGGCATTTGCCTCTTTCATGGCCCCCTCACATTGGTGGCTCCATAGTCATCCTGTGATCGACCCACACACCCAGGCTGCCAACTGCTGAGCCTCAAACTTTTTGCGGAAATTGTTATTAAGTCTCAGGTGTATGATCTTGCACTTGGTACTATTGAATTTCATCCCATTTCTGTCACTCCAGTCTTCAAGGTCATCCAGATCTTCCTGTGTAACATTCCCACCCTCCTCTGCATTGATGCCTACCAACTTTGTATCATCAGCAAATTTCATTAGTGCACTCCTGCTTTTTGTGCCAAGGTCATTAATAAGAATATTGAATAAAATTGGTTCCAAGACCAATCCTTGAGGAACTCCACTAGTAACCTCTATCCAGCCAAATGATTCATCTTACAGGATAATTCATTGCCTTCTTCCCTTTAGCCAGTTCATGCTCCCTAAATATTACTGTTCAGTCTGGTTGCTCCTGTTGGAGGGTCCTGGTATGTGACGAGTTGTACCAAAGGGTTTTCAGCCTCTAAAGATGACTTGTGCTGACTTCTTCTTTTCTCTTCATGTAACACATTTGGTTTAACTCCCATTACAGAGTTTGTCACTGTGACACTTCTCCCCTTGAGTTCAGTGTAGAATCATACCGTACCTACACATGGTCCAGTTTTATAAACAGCACACTAAGTCATACTCATAATCATCAACTACTTTGTTATTCAAATACAGCCATATAAAATGTGTATTGAACTTAGTCATAGATGAGAAATCTGGAGGTGCCATACCTATTTGTAACTGTACTTAAATGCAACCTCCTCAAAGCTTCTCAGTCACAGCCAGCCTGGTGAATCCAGGGGAGATTTTCAAAGGCATGTTGAAAGGCAATAGGAGTTGGGTGTCTAACTGCCTTTCAATGCCTTTGAAAAACTCTCTTTAAATTCAGCAAGGCCCCAGTCCTGCCAAAGGATCTGCACTGCTGGTAATTTCCAGTACCCACAGTCCGCAGCTCACCCACACAGCTTCAGTGGGCCAGCCTGCTGGTTTACAGGTCCACCTGTGCAAATCTCTTTGCAGAATAGAGACCTGACACCCCACTGTCTTGCAGAATGATCCTTTCCTGCTCTGTTAGCTACTAGTCTAACTTTCTACTTCAAGACACAGAAAATTCCTGAGGAAAATTTAAATGCAAAGCTTAAAGGGAAGGATATACTTTATTTAATTCTGAGACTCAGGGGATCTCAGTCAAAACAGAGGAACATCAAAGCAGAAGCTTCACTAATATAATGTCTTTTTAAAAGTGCTAATTTCTCCCTTAGTTCAAATTTTATTAACTACATCATTTTTGCTCAATTTTATTTCCCATACGTCAGATTAAATTGTCCATTGTTACTGAAATGTGATGATGCTTTGATCTTGAATTTGCTAGTATAATGGAACACTGGGCTGAAATGTTAAGGAATCTTATTTTCTATATGTCTCTGTAGGACAAAAAATAATGCTCCGTAATACTCTTTTCACTAATCTGAGAAAGAGAGTCTTTCGGCTTCAAACAAACATACCCCAGAGGTTAAAAAACATCAAAGGCAAATGAGCTATATTATAAAATATTGAGAGGGCCACTCTGAAGCAAGATTGTCTTAAGATCATGGTACTTGAGAGAGAGCTATCAGACAAGAGGTGATTCTCTTTAAAACAGATTTTTGTTTTGCTTTATTTTTTTGCAGTTTAATGAATTCCCCTTTAAACGTGCTTAAGTGATGGTCCCCACTTCCTGTAATGTAAATTAGCTTTAGATAAAGTGGCTCTGAAACACAGTAGAAGGTGCAGAATAGACAAAAGGTCAATTTGTTGCTTTGCCAAGTGGCCTCCCAAGAAAGAAGTCCATGTAGTGGAGATGTCTGTGGTTTAATATAATATTAGGTATCTTTTTTATTCATTACTAGGTAGCTTCCAAAAATGATGGAAGCGTGGGCTGCAGCTGACTGACTGCAGCATAAAGAATATCAGAAAATGTATGCCAAGCTTGTGCAGAAAGTTAAATAAGGTTTCTTCACCTCCACTGAAACAGCACCAAAGTCAGAAAAATTGCCCTGTGGGATGAACGACTTTGTTAATCCATGTTTGCATCTGGTAGGAGTTGAGCTTTTTTCCCTATGAGGAACATTCATATCATTCGGTAAATAAAGTTATTTGGATCTAGACCAAGCAGGACCTGCAAATCCGCCCCCCATTTCTTTAGACTTAATCTCTGCTGCAAAAGCCAGGCATGGAGACTGTAAATGGAGCAATTATGTCCAGACTACTTTGTCCTACCAGGAATAACTTGGCTTAACCCTCCTATCTTACCCCCAACATGCATAACAATGTAACTACAATTTTTCTTGCCAAACCTGTGCCTCCTCATACATTAAGTGTTCTCAGACTAGGATGAGGTCAATCTTTCTGCAGTGGTTTTATCATTCTACCAGTTGTGGTTTTTGTGTAGCAAAAAAGTCACTAAAAAGGTAATGGGCTCAGTAGACACTTCAATGTTAGTGCGGAAAAAGAAAGTACTATATTTCCAAGGTGTTTGGGGGTCTCTTGGACCCCAAACTTATATCAAAATGTAAATAAAACATTATAGGCAAACCATAGCTGCTTCTTTCTTTAAGTCTTCTCAAACTATGAAGAGGACAATTTGTTAGCATTGGTTTTGTCTGCATACCTGTTGTGGTTTTGGTATAATGAAAAAAGTCACTGAAAAGGTATTGGGGTCAATTGGACCCCAAATTAATGATGCAGGCATTCCAGCATCAGATTGTTTTTATTTTGAGGCAGCAGTTGTGATATGATTATATGAATCTTTCAGCATTGTTTTTATCATCATAGTTCCAGTGGTTTTGTTTTAGAAAAAAATGCACCAAAAGTGTCTTGGAGATTACAGTTGCCCCATGTATCATCATAACGTGTTGCAAATGAAAGACAGGTTAGCTCAGGTCACTTCCCTTGTGCGCGAACACCTGGAGAAGGCCCAAGGGGCCCAACAGACATACTACAATCGCCAAGCAACCACCCGGAAGTAACAGGTGGGAGACCGGGTACTGGTGCTCATACCCACGGCAGAAAGCAAGCTCCTGGCCAGGTGGCAGGGGCCATATGAGATAATAGAAGCCATAGGAGAAGTCGACTATAAGGTCCGACAGCTGGGTCGCCAGAAGCTGGAGCAGATCTACCATATAAATCTGCTGAAACCATGGCAGGATAGAGAATCGCATGTGGTTGCGCTAGGGGCACCATCCCCTAAAAGCAACCAGCCCGACAAAGTGGGAATATCCCCAGAGTTGAGTCCGGAGCAACGATCTGAAGTGATCAGCCTGATTAAACACAACCAGGATGTGTTCTCGGAAAAGCCAGGCAGGACTACTGAGGTTCACCATCACATCCTCACAGAGCCTGGAGTGTAGGTGAACATCAAGCCATACCAGATCCTGGAGGCCAAAAGAGAGGAGATCAGGACAGAGGTCAGGAAAATGCTGCCTTAGGAGTCATTGAAGAATCTCATAGCCAATGGTCAAGTCCAGTGGTTTTAGTGCCTAAGCCAGATGGCAGCATGAGGTTCTGCAACAACTTCCAAAAGCTGAATGAGGTGTCCCAGTTTGATGCGTACCCTATACCCCGGATAGATGAGCTAATTGACAGATTGGGAAAAGCACGGTTTATGTCTACCCTTGACCTGACCAAGGGCTATTGGCAGATCCCCCTGGCCAAGGCTGACAAAAGGAAGACTGCCTTTGTGACTCCAGAGGGACTATATCAGTACACCGTCCTCCCCTTTGGGCTGCTCCATGGGGCACCCGCTACTTTCCAAAGGCTCATGGACAAACTGTTGTGACCACATGGCAAGTACGCGGCAGCCGACCTCGACGACATCATCATATATAGCCCCAACTGGGGGACACACTTGGAGAAGGTGGAGGCAGTGATGGATACCCTGAGGAAGGCGGGGCTGACAGCAAACCCTTCCAAATGTTCACTTGGGCTAGCTGAAGCCAAATACCTTGGGTATATAGTGGAGAGGGGCGTGGGGAGGCCCCAACTCAACAAGTTAGAAGCTATACAGAAGTGGCCCCGACCACTCCAAAAAAAACAGGTCAGGGCATTCCTGGGACTAGTAGGGTACTATAGATGGTTCATTCCTCACTTTGCCACCAGGGCATGCCCATTAACGGACGTAATGAAAGCTCAGGGCCCAGACATAGTAAGATGGACGACCACGGCTGCATTCAATAGCATAAAGTCATGTGGACTGTAATGGCATTCTTGCACAGACACAAGTTTAGAGTTACATAAATATTTTTATCACCTGTATAGAAACCATTGCCAAGGTTTTTGCTTTGGCTAACATTCTGGCTCCCTGCATTAGTGGATGTAAAAATTAAGGGCAAATTTCTCAGATTATTAGTTAGAAACTCCCATTTCACCAAATTATATAATTTAGCCTTAAAATTTTTTTAGCTGAAATTCAGCATACAAGGTCAGCATTTTAAAAGATCAATAAACTATGTGTTAAATTAGGCAAGTGAAAAAGAGAGAAAGGGTTACCAGTTTTAGATTCTTTTTTTTAGAGTAGCAGCCGTGTTAGTCTGTATTCGTGAAAAGGAGTACTTGTGGCACCTTGGAGACTAACCAATTTATTTGAGCATAAGCTTTTGTGAGCTACAGCTCACTTCATCGGATGCATAAAGTGGAAAATACAGTGAGGAGATTTATATACACACAGACCATGAAAAAATGGGTGTTTATCATACACATTGTAAGGAGAGTGGTCACTTAAGATGAGCTATTACCAGCAGGAGAGTGGGGTGGGGGGAGAGAAAACTTTTTGAAGTGATAATCAAGGTGGGCCATTTCCAGCACATTTTTTGTACTTCAAGAATTCAAGTGTGTGGGTGAATTGTACAGCTGAGGTTTTCAAGCCACCTATCTGATATGGATACCCAGTTCCCAGCAATTTAAATGGGAACGGGGTGTCCAATTCCCTTAGGCTGACATTTTTAAAGCCAGTATCTCCTACCTGGAGGTGATATCTACCGTGATAAATTGCAGAGCAATGTGGTAAATGATATTATCATGCACCTTTGATCATCTCACTTCCTCTTTGCCCACTAATCCATCTCACCCAGGATTTAACAGAAAAACATCTTGGGTAGTGTAAACAGCTAATATTATAGGGTGGGGAAAATCAACCTTCTTCAAAAATTACACTTGTTCAAGACTGAAGCCTTTACATTATTGATGGGCTGATATTACCAGTGGTATCTTAAACCACAGTAACCTGGGTCAAAGGTTCATGCTCACTAAAGGCTACAGTATTAGTATTATCCGAGTGAGAACTCCCACTAGAAATGTGATTTGGTCTGGAAATTCTAGGAGCACACGAGGAATGACAGCAGAGACCACAACAGCATTCACAAGTTATCAAGCTTCCCTTTATTAAAAACCTTACTACACAGATAATCAATGCCACAGGTACATAGATATAAAGGAAGAAGGAGCAATATCATGAGATGTCCAGCATCAGTGTTCTCATACCCACACCCCCATCAAGATGGGCATCTCACGCAATAGGTGATTATCTGTGGAGGGTCTCCTGTTGGATTCTTCCTCCCTGTTCGTGCTGGGGGACACCTTTATGCTGTATTACTCACACCCATAATCTGTGTTTATTTGCCTGAGGGTTCCAACCCCTTTCCCCTTATTGGGTCTTCTAGATCCCATAAAATTTGGAGTGCCCCATGTGACCAGGTACCAGGGATGGGCCACACTGAGAATGCCACACTCAGAGAGACTGCAAGAAACAGGGAAGGCAATCCCCCAAACCAGGTGAGGTTTATTCTATAGTTAGATTCACCAAGCCAGTAACAAAAGAGCTTCTGCAGTACCACTCTGGTTAACAAGAGCCAAACTCAGTCCCACTTAGGCATTCCAGCCCTTGTCTTCCATCCAGAGAAACAGGCCTAATATAGTCACAGGTTACTGAAAACCCAATTCACCATATCTGAAGTCCTACTAAGCTCAAAGGATCAGACCAGCAGTTCTCAACCCATGGGCCACGTATGGCCCAATTAGCACACAGCTGTGGCCCAGATCAGTTAGGCAGCCTCCCGGCCCCACGAGCTCCGGTGTCTGGGCCTGGGGCAGCCGGCCTGCCCCACATGGCGCGGGTTAGGGCAGCCACCCAGCCCACATGGCAGTGGTTGGGGCAGCTGCCCGGCCCCGCAAGCTCTGGGGTCTGGGTCTGGGACAGCCAGCTGGCCCCGTGTAGTGGGGGGTCCATGTCCGGTGCAGCTGGCCCGCCCCACATGGCGGGGTCCAGGGCTGCTAGCCAGCCCCACAAGGTCCAGGGCAGGCAGCTGGCCACCCCATGTGGCAAGGATTGGGGTTGGGGCTGCCCGGCCCCTGGGGTCCAGGTAACACATTGTGGGTCGCATATGTGGCCTACAATGTGTAATCAGTTGAGAACCAGTGGATCAGACACTTACCTCCAGGTCAATATGTATCTCAGATCTCACCCAGATATCATGCTGTCAGCCAATCCTTAGTAAACTTTTCTTTTATTAAAAATCTTTAGTTAGAAGAGAGTTATAAATGGTTAATAGATCATATACATACAAACTATTGCAAAGTCCTTATATCAGGGTTGTGGCAGTGATGGAATAGGCTGCTGGCTTGGAAAAGTTTCTCTGGTAACTTCCAAAAGATTGGAAGGTCCTCAGTCCATTGTTCAAAATACTCCTTTTAGTTGTAAATCCACAGTCCAGAGAATTCGAGCAAGAAAGAGGCAAAGCAGAGATGTCACAATTTGAAATTTATATCCTCTGCCATTGCATGGAAAATTACTGGCCTAAGATGGAGTCCAGTGTCACATGAGCATGGAAAGTTACTGGTAAAGGAGGGAGTCTTAGGTCATATGTCCTCATCACATGTCCTTACATGGTTTACTGAATCACAGGGCGGCCATTGGAACCTTGCTGTCTGAAGCATCCGAAGGAAGGGCCTGCTGGCTGGGATGAGTTTCTTCAATGACCCATTGTGAGGATGGAGTGTCCTTAATGGGCCATAAACCCACAGTTGTCTAGTCCTGATGTAAATCTGTCTGGGGTGCGTCACCCAGGCATACTACACATATTTGAGATACAGGTACATAGCCAATATTCATAACTTCAGCAGAGATTTAACTGAGAAGAGAATCTGAAGACAGAGGAGTCGCATGAAATGAGGACAAAGTTTGGTCTTGGCACCTTTATTTACTGGAATGATGCATGAATCAGAAATAAGATATATTGACTTTCAGAGCTCAGATTGAGTTTGCAGGGTGAACACTGAAAAAAAATTTCTTTAATTGTCAACTGAGCAAATGTGATTCAGACGTTAACAAGCTGTAACAAACAGGTAAGCTAGTGATGCCCTTTCTACTTTTCAGGGTAGCACGGCACTTCACTGAGCTGATTTAAACACTCAAATACTAAGAAACAAAATGCTGAGGTTGAAACTTCACTCTGCACTCACCTTGTGCACTGCTGTTACAGGGGTTGGCAGACAGTGAATGCTCTTACTACCCACCATATGCCAATTTTGGCTGCTGATGTGACTAGGCACACTGCCAGTAGAATGATGTTTCTGTAGGAACTCTGTAATGTGCATCACAAGGGAAGATAAAGGGTACATAGTACTGGGAGAAAAGGCAATGTAGTTTAGGTTTATACACATATGCCCCTCCCTTCAGGCCAAGCATTCCTGTCTTTATTAAGAATAAAGGGACAGATCCTCAGCTGTTGTAAATTGGCATAACCTCATGGACTTCAGCAGAGTTATGCCAATTTACACCAGCAGAGGATTTGGCTCAGAATGTGCAAGAAAGCTGCATTGGGCAGATCTCAGTCAAAATGCACATACAAGTTAGCACTGCTTTGCTTCATGTATGTGCATTCATGTGTTAGAATTTGGCCCCACACATGTTACAGTTAAACCTGTTCCAATCAGCCATTCAGTGTTATTCAAGTACGTTTTCTCTGTAGTTTCCAATAGGCACATTTTTTTAAATGAGTAAAAGTTTGCTGCTATGAGACATCTCTCATCTGAGCTTGTGACATTAACACATTATTTTGATGTTAAGAACAAGGGACTCCTTTTCTTTGCCAGAGAGAGAATTCCACAACAGGATACCGCTATTACTTTACTCCCTTGCAGCTTGTTGGCCAATTTACAAATGAAAACATACCTGTTGTTCAAGAAGAGAGGTTCAAAAGAACAACATTTATGAAATTATTGAATTATTTCTGCTTTCTATGTAATTGTGAGCAATAACTGCATTCAAAAGCTAGAGCCAATGGGAGGAAAATACTTCAGGGGATAGTATGTAGCCTTGTACAGTGTAGTATGAAACAAAAGTTTTGTCCTCACAAACTTTTTGCCATACATATAAAGTTCTGAGATAAGCAAAGAATTCAGTCAGATAAGCAAAAAATTCAGCATGTGTGTTTTGTAAGACTATAAGGCAAACACATATAGGGCAAAATCCTGCACTCTGTTAAGAGAGGGAGGAAGGAGCCCCTGCAGACAGTAGCGCAGGATGTTATCAACAGAGAACTAGGGGACCTGGATAAGAACATAAGAATAGCCATACTGGGTCAGGCCAGTGGTCCATCCAGTCCAGCATCCTGTCTTCTGACAGTGCCTAGGGCCAGATGCTTCAGAGGGAATGAAGAGGACAATTTATCGAGTGATCCATGCCCATCACCCAGTCCCAGCTTCTAGGAGGCAGATGTTTAGGGACATCCAGAGAATGAGGTTGCACCCCGATCATCTTGGCTAATAGCCATGGATGGTCCTATCCTCCATGATCTTATCTAATTCTTTTTTGAACCAAGTTAAACTTTTGACCTTCATAACATCCATGGCAATGAGTTCAACTGGTTGACTGTGCATTGTGTGAAGAAGTACTTCTTTATGTTAGTTTTAAATCTACTGCCTATTAATTTCCTTGGGTGATCCCTGGTTCATGTGTGTTGTGAAGGGGTAAATAACACTTCCTTATTCACTTTCCTCACACCATTCATGATTGTATAAACTGCTATCATATTCTTCCTAAGTCATCTCTCTTCCAAGCTGAACAGTCAAAGTCTTATTAATCTCTCCTCATATGGAATCTGTTCCATTCCCCCAATCATTTTTGTTGCCCTTCTCTGTACTTTTTCCAATTCTGATATATCTTTTTTTTGAGATGGGGCAACCAGAACAGCGCACAGTATTCAAGGTGTGGGCAAACCATGGATTTATAGAGAGGGATTATTATATTTCCTGTCTTGTTATCTATCCCTTTCCTAATGGTTCCTAACATTCTGTTCCCTTTTTTTACTGCTGCTGCACATTGAACAGATGTGTTCAGAGGACTATCCATGATGACACGAAGATCTCTTTCCTGAGTGGTATCAGCTAATATAGGCCCCATGATTTTGTATGTATAGTTGGGATTATGTTTTCCAATGTGCATTACTTTGCATTTATCAACAGTGAATTTCTCCCATTTTGTTGCCAACTCACTCAGTTTTTTGAGATCCCTTTGTAACTCTTTGGAGTCTGCTTTGAACTTAACTATTTTGAGTAATTTTGCCACCTCACTCTTTACCCTGTTTTCCAGGTCATTTATGACTATATTGAACAGCACTGGTCCCAGTACAGATCCCTGGGGAACCCCGCTATTTACCTCTCTCCATTGTGAAAGCTGACCATTTATTCCTACCCTTTGTTTCCTACCAGTTACTGATCCATAATGACAATGCAACAGCAAGTCCACCATGTTCTCCAAGGGTTATGGTCAGCAGATTAGAGGACATGCCAGCTTTCAACTCCACAGGAAGCTTAGCACATACGCTGGAGTCAGCAATAAATGCTAGCAGGGTTGCATACTGCTTGTGGTCAAAGGAGAAGCAAGGTACATGATTGTGTGCCAGGACAATGGATTGTTCCTAGAAGTTGGGGAGGGGGCATGAGGCCCTGCCCTCTCTGTGGCCCCCAGAGGCCTACCCTTACCTGCCCAGGCCAAGCTGCAAACTGGAGCTGGGCCAGGGGGCCTGGGCCCCTTCACTTGCCCAGAGTGGGAGGGCTTGAGAGCATCCCCTAGGCCAGGTCCCCACCTCCGGCCCCTCCAGGGCAGATGGAGGGTCCATGGCTCCTCACAGCTACCCAGGTAGCTCTTACCCTGATCCAGCTCCAGCTTCTGGCCTGGCCACAGGGCCTTGGGGACTGAAAAGCCACAGCCGGGTCGGAGTGAGAGCCACCTGGGCAGCTGTGGGGAGCCGCAGACCCTCCATCTGTCCTGGGCAGGGAGCCAGGGTGCTGGGATATGGGCAAGTGGCTGCTCTCAGCCCCCCTCCCCGGGCAGGTGGAGGATCTGCCGCTCCCCACAGATGCCCAGACACCCTGGGCTGCTCTTCCCTGGGCCAGACTCCAGCTTCCAGCCTGGCCGGGGCGTGGGGTATTGGTGGGAAGAGGTGGGGCAGGGGGCCAAGCCCATGGCAAAAAGTGGGAGGTGCCATGGCCTCTTCCCCACCCCCACTTTCTCGTGCCCCTGTCGTGTGCAGCAGCCCTCCACATTCTGGGGAATCTTGCCTTGGCTGGCAGGATCCCTAATGGAGAGGATGCACTAGCATCTCTGCTTCCCCTTCACTGTGCTGGCCAGGGCAGGATTTAGCCCTCAGGTTGGAACAATGGTAAACTTTGATGTATGATGTTTTAAACCAAACTGTAAAGATTAACAATAATTTGCACATATATAGTATCTTTCATTCAAGTATCTCAAAGTGGTTTGCCAATGTTAATGAGGCCTCACAAACTATGAAATAAATATTATAACCATTTTATGGATGGGTAAACTGATTTATTGGGCAGCTCTACTTACAATAGAAGGCAAATGTTATATTAATTCCTTGGTATATTATTCCTTAACAGTCTGAATTTAAGTTTTTCTAGCTTCCTGTTGCCTAATATAGTCAAGTTCTTAGAATGTATGCTCCATAAATTTTATATTCATAACATTATGTTTTGTATTCTTCCAATCACGTTGTTATAAAAGAGACTCAATTCTATATTTGAATAAAAACTTTGTAAGATACCAAATTAATAGCGAAGAGAAGTTCATTGTTAGTTAGAAATATCTGTCAATCAATCTGTCAAGCTGTCAATATCTGTCAATCAAATCCTCTGTTACTTCTTTCCAATACTCAAGTTGAGGATTCTGTGTTTTAGTTGAAAGTTTTGGTAGACTAATACTTGAAACTAGGCCAGGGTATGCAGGAAAATACTCTGATGTATTTATAAAACAAAGGGATCTCCTTTTTTATCTAGATGTGGTTCTGCTTCCATGTCTGCTCCAAGTTGACAATATAAGGGCATTTGAAAACTAACATGGAAATGGTGTCTTACCAATATTAGCCTCAGCATTTGCACTGAATGGCTGTGACAGGATGCAGTCTTTAGTTACAACGTTGCTAACAAGTACATGCTGTCATTTGATCCCTGAGAATTAAGGCTGTCACCATCTCAGGAAAGGAAATGTATTCAATTTGCTGGTGGTTGGAGCAACACTCTAGCCTTATGAGATTTGCATGCAAGAGGCAAAGTGGATTATGGAGAACAGTTTCATACATAAAGAGACTAACAGCACCAACTAAAATGTATTCTGAAGGTGGGTATAGCACCTAAATTGAATCAAATGTCTCTATTTAACTAAAAGCATGGTGAGGTATTTTATCCTCTGAGGAATGAAACAAAAGGTAAGCTCATATACACAATTTTATTAATATTGTTCATCAGACCCTTGCACTACTCATACTTCCTAAATATAATCTAAAAAAAATGTTTGCTATAAAGAACATATACTACCTTTTCCAAGACACAGTGACTGTCACTGTTCGGGGTGCAATTCAGACCAGCAAGGGGTTGTGTCACCACTTGCCCGGGAATCCTGGGTGCCTTACAATGATTTCCTGCTATAGCTCCCAGTCTGGGATGCTCACAGCCAGCCTACAGGCATGAAGATCACACCCTGAAGTTTGTGTATAACTGCAGACTTCGTCCAGCAACTCTGACCCCAGCACCTTGTCTATAATCTTTCTCTGGCTTCCACCAGCCTTGGTTACAACCAACAAGGTGACCACAACACACTCCCAGTCCTGAAGTTCCCACAAAATGGGTGCCATGAAGTATCCGGCCCTCTCCTGGACAGCTCTGAGAAATAAGGCTCATTGCTCCTTTAAAGAGACAAAAGCACATTACAGCTTATTAACTTAACTTAATACACCCCATTCTTCAAACACAGGACTGAGTTGGTTTATAGTAAAAATAAAACAAAACTGATGTCCTATTGTTAATAGATAAGTGATGCCAAGTATAAGAAATAAAGTTAGAAATGATTACAAGCAAATACAAGTGAAAATGCATCTAAAAGTCTAAAACTTAATCTAGCAAGGAACAGACTGTGTTCAAGATGGTTTCCTTTCATATACCTTCCTTCTTCCCAGCCATGGCTGACTTTCCCTCAATCAGGATCTTCTGCAGAAGTACAAGGTGCTGGCTTTCCTTTTCTTCCTGGGTGAAAGATCTTTGCTTCAGCAGGTTTTTCACGCATATTCAGTTCCCAGAGACTTCAACCCCTCCCCCCTTCATTGAAGGACCCAATTTTCTCAGCTTTCAAGAGCTCTGGTCCCTTGTGTCTGTCTAGTGATGGATGCCAAAGATGGCTTCTGTCCTTGCTTATATCTTCCAAAGTTCAATGACCTTGTTTCAAGTGGCACGATGCCCTTGTACTGTTCTTCCCTTCCTGTGGACTTCCCATCCCCCTGCTGATTTCTGTGTAAATGGGCTTCCATTGTTTTGATTCCACCATGCTTAATTTACATAGAAGACAGGTAAATAGATCTGACATTCCCACCTATCTGGGAGAGACCTGTTTCTCCCTTTGTTTGGACACAAATTGTGAAGCCTGATGTAAGCAGAGTCTGACTGAGCTCTTCCCTGACATCTAGTGGTGAGCTGTGGAAAAGGACTTCAGGAGCTGATCTAATTTGCATGGGCGCACCACCCTGCCTAGGTGCTCAGCATGATGGGATTGCTTGCCCAAATGATCACTTGTGGCTGGTGTTGGATTCCCAGTTTCTTTGTTATTGGGGCAGGAGTAATACAGTGTTGTTATCCTTGTTGTGTGAATCGAGGGCAGCAGAACTGTACCTAGCATATCCTGATGAAGGGACTCACTCCCAACTGAACGGTACTTGCTAGGCAGGGGACGTGGGTTCCAAAGCCCAATGAGTTGAGAGAGGGTGGGGGTAGGTACTTGTACCTAGTGGTGTGGGCCCTGTTTAAAGGGTCTAGATGCTATTTGACTCTTCCTCTCTCCATGAGCCAATTTCAAAGAGCCAATTTACACCCAATTGAGAGTACTGTTACATGCTGCAGAGCTGAAATCACTGATATCACTGATATCTAGGTCTAAGTATTAGACCTACTCTCGGACAGTGTCTCTGATGTAAGAGACAGCCCAGTGTGCACCAGTAGTGAGGCTCTCCCACTAAACAGGTGAAATCACTGAGAGCTATGTTAAGTGGTGGGCCCTGAAAACATCTTGGCAAGTGGCCGGCTGGCGGAGGGGCATGGCCAGCAGGGTGGCTGGCAGAGAGGGCCAGAGCAGAGCCCCGCAGAGAGGTGTGGCAATCGGTAGGCGGGGTGGCAAGTGAGTGCCTGAGCAGCGGAGCATGTTAGGTGTCTCCTTAGCCCCCCTTCCACCCAGGGTGGGAGATGAACTCAGATGATGGACCTCTGAACTCTGGGGCTGCACTGACCAAGGACAGCAACTGTGAGTAGGGTGCAGAGAAGGGACGGGCATGTTAAAGGGACTTTTGGGTTGCTGGACTTAAGAACCTGAGGGGAAAAGGACACTGCCCAACTTACTTGGGGGTGGGTATTTTGCTCATAGTTTATGTTTATGAACCAAGTTGCAGTGTTTTCCCAAATTAATGCTGAGTCACTCCCCTCCTTTTATTAAAAGTTTTTGCTACACTCAGACTCTCTGCTTGCGAGTGGGGAAGTATTGCCTCTTAGAGGTGCCCAGGGGTTGGTGTGTAATTGTCCCAGGTCACTGGGTGGGCGCTCGAGCCGGTTTAGTGTTGTTGAGAACTAAATTTTCTAAGCATCTCTATCTAGTGCCTGTAATCTAGCATTTCTATGAATTTCTAGCGCACTGAAAATCATGGCATGTAAGTATGAACAATGTTACTTGATGTGAAAATTTGTCTAATTTCTTCTTTCTTAAATTATCTTCCTTCTTTGAAACATCTGGAATTTAAGCTTGGAAGAATTGGAATATCTTGTCAACCCCCCACCCCTATTTTTCTATTTACTTTAAGATTTTAGGCTTTTCTTTTCCATTGTAATCTAAGTTGCCAAGAAACAGAAAAATACATCATCAAGAAATGCAGTGTACGTATATGCTATGTCTCAATAATACAACGTGATGCTGTTATACCAAAACTAAAGTAAAGGGGGTCAGTAGCAAGGAACATGAATGAAATGATATTTACAAAAACATCCTCTCATGGCCACTCTCTCTCCACCAACAAATTGAAAAAATGTAACCAAGCAGGAGCTTGCTCAAGAAGGAAAACACTCGCTGAAGAGCCCTGGAACACGTTAAAAAGATATTGAAACTTCTGGAACACTTTATTAAACTTTATCTTCTTCTAATATAAACAGACTACAAGAGACATATATCTAAAAGAAACTATCATTTTCCCATCAAAATAGTATTTTATTGTTACCACAAGCTGGCACTAACTGGTATGCAAAACTGCCTGCTACAAAGGACACCAACTCAGAAAATAAAACATTGCAGTCTTTCTTTCTACACTGATATTATTGCTGAAACATTCTTTTTAAAGGAAAAGTATTTCTTTGCAGTGTGACAGCCACACAGCTGGTATTGTGGTGTTATGTAGAGAATAAAACACTTTTCCTCCCCAGGTTAGGGTTTGTTGCTGAAACCCATCAGGTATTTACTTTGCTGGGATTTTCAGAGAGGGTTGGGTTTCTAAATCTCTTGAGCCTCTTTGAAAATTCCAGCCTTTATGTATATCCAGCAACAAACTGATGGCTGTCTATTAGAATATATCGGGGACTGTGGCATTGTACAAACTCCCTTTGAAGTCAACTGAAAGATGCCCACTGACTTCAGTTGGAGCTGGATCAGACCCTGTAGACTACAGTATATGAGTATTAACTGTGATAAACAGGGAGAGAGGTCCAATGTGAGAGTACTTTGGGTCATGATATGTCTTATCTCTTACTCTAATCATTTTTTCATTACCCATAGAAAACAGGCACTCATTAGATACTTTTAATATACAACTCCCTCTGGGCTCACTCCTTAATTTCTAAGCATCATGACAAGTATTCACTCAATTAAAATCACCATTTAACATTTTGAAATCAGCTGAGGTCTGTCTAAATAGTTGTGTTGTCAATACCATATTCATATTACCATTCTCGGAATGATTTGTTTTTGTGACTGTGTTCTTAATCTGCGTAGGATATTTTCTGCCTCTGTGCAGAAAGCAGGTCTAATGAGTTACCTCTTTGCTGTTAGACAAAAACAAAAGTTCTGGACATGTGTGAATGGTCTTCTACTGAAGGCTGAAATTCAGTTAGAACAACTAATTAGAGCAACTTTTAGAGAGGGTGGGTTGCACTATAGGGGTTTGAACACAATACCAAATTAATCTCTGGGGTAACTCCTCTGCAACTAGTGGAGTTACTGCAAGGATTAAATTCATCCCATCCATCTGCTCATCAGCAATGCTACTCAGGATAGATTTAAGAAATTTGCATTCTGTGGCCTGCTAGTAGTTTCATAACTGATTAAAATAATCTTGAGTGCTGGAACACAACTGTAAATCAGATCCAAATTTATAAGACATGGGTGACCCAGTTACATATAAGGAGTCCCATGACCAGCCTATGAATTCTTTGTAATGAGAGGAAAAACTCTGAAGCTGATGTTTTGACCACCTATGGAATTTGTAAAATGCTTCCACAGCACAAGCAGGATGACACATTGGAAAGAGGAAGTACAGCTTTAACATCATGATGAAATGGCTGTATAAATGCAGAGCTATTTATTACTAATCATTACTACTATTTAATAAACACACTGTCTATATTAGATGTTTGGCTCTATGGTTGAGTGGTCAATGACGCTCTAAATATTTTATTAGCTCATATATTAAAAAAAAATTCTCAACACTCTGCTTCCCTTTCTGTGATAAAAATAGGGATGCAAAAGTTACAACTTATTTGGGGAGTTTCTTACTTGCAAGTGGAGTTCAGCTGCACACCATCTTCTGCTTTGGTTTCCTGCAGACTGTTTTTAGTGCTGTGCTACTATTTCAGAAAAAAAAAATCATTCATTATCTCTGTACATAATACAGCTTTCATGTCTATCCAAAATGCCGTTCACAATTAAGCAGCAGGGTTTTAAAGTTAAAAGCTCTTTTTTTCATGGTTCATTTTCCTTCGGTATCCAGAGTACTATTTCTAGCTGACTTTTTCAGATTTCCTCATGGATAAAAGCCAATTCCCTGAAACTTAATATGATCAAGACAGAAGTTCCTCTCTCCTCACCTCTTTCTTTCCCATTTTTTTTTTTCACCAGCAAGGGCATTTCCCTTATGCTGCTTGTCAGGAACCTTGGCATGTTCTTCAACCAGCAGCTTTGTTCATATATTTCTCACGTTGCTAAACCACGCACGTATCTTCTACACTAATTTATTTTCAAATTGCTCATTCACAACACAGAAAAATAGAACCAGGGCTGTGACCTTCTGATCTTATGCCTTGATTACTTGAACACTGCCAGTTTCTTGATTTCTGCAATAATGTCTATTGCTGTCTTCTAAAATCTTTTCTTCAATTAGTTTGCTTGGTTGAAAACCAAGCCAGATTGGTTCAAAACCTTTGCCTCATTGTTCACATCTCCCTGTTCTCTTCACTGGCTTCTCATCCATCTATGCTATCATCCTAAAATTCTCTTTCTAACATTTAAACCATCACCTGACCTGGCCCTTCTTGCCTTTCTCCTCTTATTATTTCCTACCATCCCATTAACCTTAGCTTTTTCATTTAACTTCTCGTTATCTTACTGCAAATCATTCTTCTGTTGCCAAGTTAAAATATGCTTTTAATCTGCGAGCCTCAGCTCTTTGGAACTATCTTCATCTCGCTGTTTTCATTCTCCTCCACAGTATGCCATTTTTGTTCTCCACAATATGCCAACTCAGAACCTCCACTTGACTCTGAATTTATATCTTTTCTCTTGTCTTCTAAGTATGTTGTTTTCACTTGTGACCACCAGTTGTTGGCTATTGCTATTTTTAATGCAATTGTGTCCTTCTGTTACCCCTACCTAGCACTTTGAATCCAAGGTGTTATGCCGAAGCCTGCTCCCGCTCCCACTGAAGGTAAACGTTTTTTGAAAACCTCACCCTTGTAGCACTGAGCACAGGAATAGCTAACACTCTTTGGGGCAGGGACTATCTTTTTTGTTCTGTGTTCGTACAGCACCAAGCTCAGTGGGATCCTGATCTATGACTGGTACTACTGCTGCTACTGCCATACAAAGAAATAACAACAACAACAACAACACATAACTCAGTTTAGCATTCACATTTCTTTGAAACATCTCTTAATTAAAAGTCAACTAATAGGCAACTTTCTTTTGCATTCAAATATAAAGCATCAATTTTCCTGTTGTGTGTTATCCAAAATATACAATCTTAACAAGATAAAATTACAGGAAAAACAACAAACCCACACTATGTGTCCCTTCAGAGTAATAACAGTTTATTGGTGCACTCTCCCCGTGTTAGTGGCCTGAAGTTATTGCAACAGTTGTATACTGATCAAATCATTTTCTGGTACCGCTCGGGTGACCAGATGGCCCTATTTTATAGGGACAGTCCCAATGTTTGGGGCTTTTTCTGATATAGGAGCCTATTACCCCTCACCCCCATCCTGATTTTTCACACTTGCTGTCTGGTCACCCTAGGTACCGCTCTAACAGGAACCCTCCTGTCAATAGCTACCAGCTATTGACAGGAGCTATCTCCGAAAAATAATATCTGTCTTGCTGGTAATGTACTATAACCTTAGATTCTGTGTCAAGAATGATAAGAAGGAATGCAGTCTGCAACAGGATTTATGATATTCCACATATTTTAAGGTAATTTATTTCAATTCTGTCCAACTGAGCTTTTCTTTTTTAAAAAAAAGCTAAGTGACATTTAAGGCTTGTGAAAGGGGATGGACTGATATTTCCAGTAAATGAAGTCCTTTCATTATTCACAGAACAAGTATAGCGTGGCCGTGGCAGTTTGACCTGTCTGGTGGGAGGGGGAACAACACAGGAACAAGGAGCAAAGGCGAAAATATGTAGTTACAACAGTGGTAAGCACTTTATTAATAACAACGTGGAATTGATACCAAGAGTCAGCACTGCTTCTGGGTGTGGTAAGACCTGCTGTATTAACTCTTTAAGTGCCTTCCAGCACTCAAGCTCCCATACACTGATCCTCATCAATATTCCCCAACCATGCCCTAGGGTGGTCCGCACTGGCTGGGTTCCAACAAACATGTGGACAAGGGTGATCCAGTGGATATTGACAGGAAAAATAGGGTAGGAATAAATGTTCAATTTTCACAAAGGAGAGAGGCAAATATTGTCTGTTAACAGACAGTGTTAGGAGTATGACTCAGTGGCAGAAACAGCATTATAGTCACAAAGCAGAGCAGAAGACGCTGATCTTAGGCTGGGAAACAGTTACAATGAGGCCTGGAAGAGGCTGATTCTGTGTTTGTGCTTCTGCCTTTAGCTTGGGACCATTGGAATGGATAGGATGGGGTCTGGGGAAGTGCAATCTCTCTTTGGCTCTCCCGCATAATTACTCTCTTTGTGCTCAGCAGCCATAAAATATTTAAACATAAAAATAATTACATTATTGTTGCTGCTCCATCTATAATGTGCAGAGACATACGTGTAAATCATAGAGGGTGCACCAACAGCTGCACGAGTGAAAGTTGCATAACTGTTTCCATGTTACAAGGTGCTCATGACTTTCTAAAATTTTCACTTATCTATTGCACTGAATATTTCCAGGCCAAGTCTGCCTGAAGGTAAATTTATTTTTAAAATGTTTGCGTTAAACCCGTTTCACCTTTTTTGAGTAGCAGGAAATGGCAAAAAATATACTTTTGCCATAATGATTGTCTTTTAAACAGCTCTCATCCCTAACAGGAAGCTGAAATTTGGCAAAAAAAGATAGTCCTCTGTGACAAAAAGTGCCTTTGTGGAAAACTGGTGTTGATTTAACCAAGCTGCGAGCCTTTGAAAACTGTACTGAGTCTATTCAGTATAACTGATATAATCTTAGCACTTTTAAACGATGTCGAAGGCCAGAGTAGGCTGCATTGCCCTCTCAGATGTATTTTATAAAGTGCCTGGGGAAGAATTAGCTCAGGTGGCTAATTTTGGGTGATAATTTCCTTTGTGTTCAGTAAACAGTCATGAAATATTTTGTAAGAGAAAGGGGAAAAGCTACCGGCTTGGTTTTAGGTGGGAGAGTGGACAGAGGGGAACATGCCATTTGCAAACTGAAGCAGATAAGAGAAGGGAAGAACTGGCCAATTTTGCTTTGTTTCCCTGTGTTTAAATGCTTTGCTGAAAGCGCTGAGAAAGTCTGAAACAGTTTGAGCAATTGGATGGAACAAATGAGAGCAGCAGATGAGATGGGCTGAGAGAAAGAATAAACCAGGCTGTTGCTTTTAGTTCATCCTGGTTTGGATGTGGAACTGATTAGAACTATTATCATCCCATTCATATTATTCTTCACCTCAACGCTATTTGGTTCCAGAGAAGACTAAAAGGGTACATTTTGATACACTGCAGGAAAAACTGTTTTCGTGGTATTTTCAAACCATATGGAAATAGGAAGTATTGGAAATCTTGCAAGGAAAGTTAATTCCCACAAGATTTCCAGGTGAATTATGATGAGCCAAAAGACTTGGATTCTTCAGAATATGTTAGGAAAAGTATCTGAACTGTGGTTGGAGAGATACTTTACGAGTGTATATGATACTGGACTCATTCTGAAATAGATCCATTCTTTACCAAGCTAAAGCTCCTTTTGACATGCCTGAGAGAGCATACATAATCATATTTTTAAGTTTGCAAAGTGTATGCACTTTACAGGATAACAATAAAATGTAAACTGTTAACAATGGAATCCGAGCAAATTAGATTTTATACTTAACTATAGAAGCGTCTGACTTTGAGTATTAAATTGGGATTTACTAAGTATATTGGAGAACGCTAATATCAACAAGCTATTTACTTAATGTTCCCATGGAAATATTTTATTAGAGGGGCAAAAAGGAGCTTAAACTGAAACACTATCAAATCCACTATAGGGCAAGATGTATTAAAGAAAAATGTCAGTGTAATTTAGGAGTAAGGCAGCTTAATAGATTTTGCTCATTATTAGTCCACCTTGGTTACATTTGTTTAATAGTACACTGCTCTTTTCCTTTGCTAATAAATATTCATTCTATTTGCTGCATAATGAAATAACTTGAATTTTCCCCACCGCCTGCTCTCTCATTTATTTTGTGTTAAACGATGAATTCCTGTTTTTACTCCATACAGTTCACTTCCATGCCTGTCTTTAATTGAATGTTTTTATCATGCCTAGATTTGGCTTTTTAAAATACTGACAGTCTTGAATATGTCAAAAATGATTTTTTCCATTAGTCGGGTAACTTGTGATGCATTATTTGATCAATTATATAGCGCTCAATTGTGCTTGGAGCTGCCTCATCCTCAGAGGAGTACAGAGAGGCATGTGGTGCTGAGAGCAGGCCTCTCTGATTTCCACCAGGGGAGTATGCCTGTTACTGTCCCCTTTAATTGCGTGCAGTATGCTCTTCTCTGCGTGAGGGTCTTGCTCAGTTTGCTAGTGCAATTGAACAGGACCGTCACACAGAGAGGAGTATAATTGGGAATATAATGGAGGGGGCAGGCTATGACCCTGCCACTGTGTTGGCCTCAGTTAGAAATGAGCCGGTTCGAAACTTGGATTGTTCTGAAGTAAAGTCACTGGGATATTTTCTTGGAAACAACATTCTGAACCCTGGTAAGAGGCAGTTGGGGAGAAAATTACAGCTACTCTGGGACACGAGAGAGACCACCCCCCCAGAAGTGCCACCCAGCCACTGACTATGGCCCTAGGGGCAGAGAGAAATCGCATTGGCCATGAAGTCTGACAGGAATAGGGAACCAATGGCTATGGCACCTCCCCAAAGACCTACCAGATTTATCTAACAAGGTTTGTTTCTTCTATAGCCACCTAGATTAGTGCTCTTCTCTACTTGCATTTACTTCTGATCTCTTACTCTTTCAAACCCCAGCTATCTCCAGAAACCCCTCCCAGAAATAATGAACACAATGCAGCCTTCAGAGGAATTACAGGGATTGACATCAGCGTAACGGAGCACAATTTTACCCTCCGACTACAGATTTGTTCTGCCTTGAAGCATTTATTATTTAGCAACGGAAATTCATTAGCAAACCTGAAATCCCAGCACTGTTTGCAAAGAGCTCCAAAAGTGTGCAGGGACTGGAAAGGTCACTGTGACAGAATTTTCATTTTCAATCTTATTTTAGACATTACCGGTGACAAACACTGCGGTTGTCTTAGTATCTCCTGAATGTGTGTTACAGGGTGCGGGGCAAAGTTACTGACGTGGAAAAACCTAAAAACCAAATCAGTCCAATTCCCAGCATGTCCAGGTGTTCATGTCACTAAAGCTGCCACTGTAATTGGTGCTAATTCACATCCTCATTGCAAGTCTCAGCAGGGAGTTCTAAGGTGGAATGGACTTTGAAGATGATTGCTGGTGAGAAAATTGTGACTTTTTTTGTTGTTGTTGTTGCAAAAACTCCATGTTGACAAACTCTAATGGCGTTTGACCCGTAACCACAAAGGGGTGTCTAATCCAGGTCAGGGCTCTGGCATGCTGGTAGGGCTGCACAGGATAGTTTGCGCTGTTAAGTCTCCAGGCTGGGCCTATCTGTCTAGGCCTGCACTGCCATAGTCCGAGCATCTCACAAACAGTATTGAACGTATCATCGCAACACCCCTGACGGGTAGGTAGGGATTGTTATCTCCATTTCAGAGATGGGGATTTGAAGCATGAGCAGATTAGGTGTTTTTTGTTTCCATGGTCATACAAGTAGAGCGAGGAACTGAACCCAGAACTCCTGAGACCCACTCTATTGCTTTACCCAGTCTCCAGATCAGAGAACTGGCAAACTTCCCGAGAAGTAAATTCACACACAAAATTGAAAAGAAAAGAAAAGAATGAAAACCAACAACAAGAACATCATGTTAACAAATTAGCCTCTGCGACCAGCTTGCACCTCTCACGGTACATTTGCATGTGGATTTTCCCACTGACAACAGCAGGTGTTCCATGCGCAAAAAGAGTGCAGACTCGGCAACAGAGATTTGCAGAATAATGTGGGATTGTACATTGTAGTCATATGTCATTAACATATTAATTAACACTCATTAGCAAGTTGCATGCCCCGTTAATGCTACACTAGAAATGATTCTTTTAATTTTTAATGCTATTACCATCATTTATTATCCATTTGTTGTAAACTGATGCTTCCTGCTCCGTAACCGTGGTTAAAGTTCTTATTTAATTAAGATTCTAAAGGCAGGGATTAGCTTTAAGAGTACTGCCCCCATCCTTCCCTGTGAAGAGTGAGAGAGAGCTCTCTCTTCCTGGATGACAGGGATGGGAACAAGAGAAAGAGCAGCAGGAGCTGCACTGTATGCTCAGGGAAGGTATCAGCCGCCTGTCCTGTAGACGTTCTGCTTCTCCTTAACATCAGGCACTATTTGGCTGGCTGGTAGGGTTTTTCCTCCCCTATACAGTGCCTAATTCAACTCTGTTGGATAGGCAGGATGGAGGAGAGACTTGAGGACAGCTGTGGTGGAAAAACTGACTGTGGCATCAGGGAAGACTGAAATGATGGCAGTGATGGGGATGGTTTGGGGAAATTAAAAAAAAATAAACCAACACCCACACTGATGAGATGTACCTTTGGCATTTTATTCTATATTACCTTTCTCTTGCTGTTTGTCTTCCCCAGCAAGGAGATCCAAGTAAACAGATCCCTGTGCCCACATACAGCCCCGTTGTCAGCTAGCAGGACCCAAGGCCTTAGACTGTAAGTATTCCTAGATTGTAAGCACTCCTGGGGGTGCAGTGCTGTGTACAATGAGGCTTTGTTCCTGACTGGAGCCTTTGGGTGCTCTTGCAGTGTCAAAGTTAAATAATTACAAGTCATATGCACAGTAACATTTTAATATTCTACTAACTCTGTAGCATTTTTAAATGTATTGTTCTATAGTGAAGGTTCATCGAAATATTGACATTAAGTTCATATTCCATGTAACTTCAATATGTGAAACAATTAAACATTTGAGGTACCAAACACATATGTACATTTTACTGCCTGCTTTTTACTGTCCTCCTAAAAAGTATTGTTCTCCAAATAGTCCATTCTTGTGGCAAAGATGGCTGAAATCAGAAATGGGTAAATTTAGTTAAAAACGTCTAATGTTAACTTTCTGGTGTCTGTTTTTGTTAGCTTATAATGTCCATGCTTATTAAGAGTTAGGTATTTTTAATTCTCATATTCCTAGTATTCGTCTAATCTTTGTTACCTACTATAACAATCATATTGTGCAGATCTCTCTGATGAGGTCAATGGGGATGCTTTAAAATAAATGGATGGAGTGATAGGGCTGCTTAACTTTAAGTTAATAGAATTTTTTTCTTGGAGATAATAGCAAGTGAAATATTGATTAGCCTCTTGTAAAAAATGTCTTAATCTGAGACGGAAGCACCTTGGGACATTCCAGGAATCATTAAGGACCAGAAAAATCCTGCAACACTGGTGTTCTCAATCATTATACCCACTTCGGGGAACCGAAAGGGGAAGAAAGGTTATATAACAAGAGTACTACGGTAGTAACATATGATATGCAGATTCTGAAAAGCATTCAGAAGTTCAGATGCTTGTTCAGACTTATTTGAGCACTTTGGCTGAAAGTAGGTCTTAAGGCAACCCCCCTCCTCCCACAAAGTTGTTGTTTAATATAAAGAAAGATACAGCAGTGTATTCATTTCTCCTTGCCTCAGATAGGCTTTGTTCTTATATTGTCCTTTTTTTTTCTCCCCAGAAGGTAGATGAGTGAGATATGTTGATTTAATGATGCTTTCCCACACTGCTGTCTGTCCTTATATTGCCACTATGACCATAGTATCTGAACATCTCACTACTGTGAGTAGTCCCGATGACTTCAATGGGAAGCCGTATGGGCTTAGAGTTAGACAAATACTTAACTGCTTTGCTGTATCAGAATCTAACGGAAGTGGCGCACATTCATTGGGCAGAATGAAAACCAACCCCTTCCCCGTATTTTTTATGTATAGCATTACTTAAACTTGTATTTACATAGTTGACTATATAACAAATAACAGAGAAACACCTCGACACTAGTAGAAAATGCTAATCGACACTCCTCCCAGGCCCAGAGCTAACACCGGCAGCAAAAATAATACATGGAAAGGGAAAATATAGAAATCACCTCCCTCAGTCGAACCTTAAAGGAAACACCTCTCATGTGTTGCTTACTCTCAAGCAAATGTGTGAGTGAAGAGATAGGCTTGTGATTCAATAAATTCACCCTCTTGCAAATTAATAACCTCCTGGCCACAACCAAATTGAGCTTGCATGCTGGCTAATTACAGGCCAACGTGGAGACCAGTTGCACACAACGCACAGAGGGTGCTCTACTGCTGGGTAATCTCTCTGCACAGTCTCTGTTCTGGGGTTAAGTGTTGTAGAGGGCCCTGCACAAGTCTACACCACCAGGAGTCAATTTTCTCCTGAAAGAATATATCATCTAGCCTTTGATGCCATTGTACAGGGTAATGTCGAAGGATGCATTCTTTGCAAGTGCACTTTCATAGCTGCCTCCTCCTCCAAAATGAATAAATCATGACTACTGAGTGCTTTTCAAGTGCAGGGTATCAGCACTGATCAGGGGCAATTCTAATTTGAAAGGGACTCAGTGCTGAAATTGTAAAGGGAAATCAGTTATTCCTAAACATAATGGAATTGATTTAAATGAGAATTAAATACTGGAGTTGACATAAACTGCTTGCATTTGACTTACAGTTCATTAACGGAATTTGTTTGTTTCTCCAGTTCTTTAGACAAGGTGAAAAAATATAATATGGAGGATTATTTTTAAAGGGTCATGGCAGACGTGTAGACTACTTGGCAAAAGGTTTTTGGAAGAGAGTTACCCAAAATGCCTGACATTCAGAGAATGTATTCTGTGTGTGGGAGAAAGGGTCTAAAATGCTGGAAGGAAGGAATCATTCAAGTTGTCCTGGAGTCTGCTGCTTTATATTTTGATCCTTTTATCTTATTCTATAGCCTTATACTTTCCTCTCTCCTTGTGAACAATACCTAGTCTGCCAACAATACCAGGCCCCAGTGTGCTTACTCCCACTTTAAAACTGCTTTGCACTACCAGAGTGGTAGAAAAATGGGGCCGTGGTGTAGATGAGAATCAGGCCTTAGAACATTAAAAAAGACCTACGGCATTAAAAGAAGAACATTATAGAGTTTATCTGGCCACCTACTCAGAATAAGGAATGAATTCCAAGCAGTTTGAAATTGAGCTGGTTATGACAAGATTTCTACATTAATTTGACTTGTTTGAAGTACTTTTTATTATTTAAAGAGGGGTGAATAACTTAATTGGTTTGTTAGTAAGGCCAGGAAACAGCATAATACAAGAAAGTTTATTTGCCCAAAGTGAGGGAGTAGACTTATGCAGGTGTAATATAAATCCTTCTTTCGTAATGTTAAGTGTTCATTAATGAAGTCCTGCAATCTTTCTTCTGTTCTGTATCAGCAATAAAATGTCTAACCCCGTACTTACGCCAACCTGGCAAGCCCTCTTTAACTGATCATTTGTCATATTTATAATTCAGTTATCCCACTAACCACTTATTCAATCCCTCAGCATCAATTAAGAAACATTTTTGTTGATGAATTTGGGCTCAACGAGGAGTAAACAAATCAAATGACTTTTTCTATTCTGATAGGTTTCAGTATCTTGGTGAAATTCCTACTGAATTTGATGGGTCCCACATTTCACCCCAAGTGCTTAAACCTTTGGGCCTGATTCTTTTACCCAGACTCATGTAGAGTCATTTTTTTCTGCAAGTAGCTCAACAGGGAGAAACTGAAAATTTAGATAACTTTTATATGATAGGCCTGTCAACATCTAGGTTTGAATATCATCTTCACGAGCGGGTGTTCTAGGTTTATGGGTGTTGAAAAAAGTATTCTAGGAAGCAGGCCTGAACACAGACTTGTCACAAAATCAGTGGGATTATAGACCATGAATTTTTCCTCCCAACAGAGCAATTTGGATCAGAGTATGAGCATCAAAAGAACCATGTGCATGAGGGAACAAGTTTTGGATGTACAGAAACAATGGGATTAGACTTGTGCACCTGTTAGATCAGTACCCTCACCATCAATTTGCCCATTCTTGCTCCCACTGAATTCAATGGCAGAAATCCCATTTCCTGCTCTGATCAAGACAACTGCAAAGCTTTAATTGATTTCACTGTCTTCAAAAAAGCAGAACAGGGCCCTCAGGAAGTAGCTAAGACCAAGATTTTCAAAAATTAGCACTGCTAGTTAAGCTCCTAAACAAAGGACCTGATCTAGGGATTTCTATGGGAGCTGCTAGGTGCTGATTTCTGAACATCAAGTCATTTAGCAAAGAGGTTAAATAAGGATTTAGCAGCTTAACATTAGGCTCCTATTCTTGAAAATCTTGGCCTAATTTCAAGGCATCTAGCCAGTAAGATACTTAGTTTTAAATTTTTTTTATTATTTATCTTGGATAATATGGTTGTGCCTAGAGTCTCCAGTAATGTGTGAACATATGACAAGATGTATCTAGTTCCTATCCCAGAGAGCTTACACCATCAATATGGATAAAGAGTTGAAAAGATTTTCAGCTAGTCCTATTTCAATCCCCTGTAATTTACATTGTATTATTGGAAAGATTTCAGTAGACAAGAAGTTAATATTTGCCTCAACACTGTTTGTCTAGAAGTTGGATATAAAGAGATTTTGGTGGATTGACAAGCATATCAAAAATGGTATTCATTCTCTGGCTATTTTAAGCATCTTATGATTTTATTAGGTTTCAGCTGATTTTGAGTTTCTGTTAACTTCTTTATATCATGTTTATTCCCTCAAACTTTTAGAGTTTTGGGCCCAAAGATTTACAAGTCTTTGCAGGATGAGCGCCTTGACTATTGTCTTTACAGTCATTTGTTTCATATCATTGTCATCTACTAAAATATTCTTGTTTCTGTGCATTGTTATGTTTCTGTCTTAAAATAGGGGGAAGAAAGTGCAAAAATATATAATATTTTAAAAATCATTGTACAATAGTCCTTAAATTATTATTTTTAGACCTACAGAGGAGTTATCACAAACATTGCTGATCCATAATTGTATCTTTTCACTCAGTCAAATGCAGTAGAAGAAATCTGAATCATTAGATCTTTGAATATAACATTAATCCAAAAGACTGATAACAGATCAATTACTCTATGGTACCACCCATGCACTGGATGTTATGTGCCATTGGACTTGCATTTACGTCTTGAATTACTGGCTTCTAATACACACTAAGAAATCAGCAGGACTACTCACAGCAGTGAAGTTAAGCATTTGCAGAATTGAGCCTAATTTTGCTCTCATTGCAGAAGCAAAATATAACATACCTAGCAATCAAATAATTCTTAAAATCGGTACTTTAATAAAATCCAAAGGAACTATATTAAAGAGCGAGCTAAAAATATTGAGCAACTCAGGGAATAGATAATAAGATGGGTTCTTTCCTTTGATAGTGAACCCTTTAAAAACAGGTATCCTGTCTGATGCAGCTGTGTACATTTAATTACCAACTATTATACACTAATAAAAATGACACATTTTAACAGATAGAAAATACTGTACATTTTGAATGTAGTTGCTGAGCAGCACTTTAAAGCCATGTTTAATTCATGCTAGTATTTTTCCAGTAGCTTTTTTTATTAATTATAATTTACTAGACCTATCCTATCTAGAGGGAATGTATGTTTTAAAGAGTAAAGTGGGAGTTGGATGGTTTGGGATTGGTAAGTGGATATGGAGCACTTTCACCACTGAGAGTTCAAAACTAGAGCTGATCAAAGTTTTTGAATGCAGAGTTGTTGGGGGTTTTGGAGAGGGGGGTGGTTTGGTCAAGAAACGTCCTTTTAAAAAATGACACTTTTTGCAACACATTGAAACTATACAATTTGGATTTTTGAGAAATATTCCACGCTTTTTTTATATTTTATCAATGTTAAAAAATTGTATCAAGGACATTACTGAAAATATCCCAGTTGTTATAAATGTTTGTCATTGGCCAAAACTCTACCTTGAATGGTCCCTTACAATATGCGCTAATTACTTATGCTAAACAATCTTCCACCTTACATTTTGCTGTGCCGCGAGGAGTATCTTTCCCAGACATGAAGAAGAGCTCTGTAGGGCTTGAAAGCTTGTCTCGTTCACCAACAGAAGTTGGATCAATAAAAGATATTAGTTCAAGCTGAGGCATGCTGGCAGGGCCAACTGGGTAAGCCAGCACTGCTGCTACTGTCCTGTACCAGCTCTGAGCTCCAGCCATCAAGGTGCTGAGTGCTCCGGCCCTAATCCAGCACAGCATTTAAGCATATGCTCAGCTTTAAGCTGGGGAACAGTTCTATTGGAAGCTCTGGGATGACTCATGGGCATGAAGTTAAGCACATGCTTATGCTTTGCAGGATCATCGCTAGTGTGCTCAGTACTTTGCAAGACTGATGCCCCTATGAATCAGTTGAGGACTTCATTTGCCAGAGACCTCCGTCTTTAGGATGACCATATTTCCCAAAGGGAAAACAGGACACCACACAGGGCTATCCCGAGCCCCCTGGCACAGGGGGCAGGCAGGGCTTGAGTGAGCAGAGACTCACACACTAGGTAGGGTGACCATACTTCCCAAAGGGAAAATGGGACATCACGCGGGGTTGGCCCACGGCCCCCCACCCTGGCATGGGAGACAGGGCTTGGGTGAGCAGTGACACAGATAAGCTGACCATATTTCCAAGAGGCTTGCCCTGCCTGTCCCACATCCCCCCTGCATGCAGGTGGCCCCCTGCACATTCCTCTGCACATCACTTTTTTGACAAAAGTGGACATTTGTCCCCTTTGCTTTTGCTAAAAAAATCGGGACAGCCAGGAGAGGCCTTAAAAAAGGGGACTGTCCCGGTCAAAATGGAATGTATGGTCACCTTATCCATCTTCTACCATTCATGAGCAATAAATTCACATCAAGCCTCTAAGAAAACCAAAATAGTACATTAAAGTAGATACAAAATTCCCTATTGCCTGTCAAAAGCAAAAATCCAGCAAACAAATTATGATGTATTAGAACTACAGATTAGAAGAGCCAGTGACTAGAGTATCTACTTTTCTATGCAAATTTCCGATCTATAAATTTATGACTTTATTCTGTAACTATTAAGGCATTTCTGTTTGAAACATTTTTCCAGCTATCATGTAAAATTCCTTGAAATCATTGACAACTCACAGTTTCCCAGTGTTTCCATATAAATGGCAGTGCTTTCAGGCTGAGATGTTCAAAGCTGCCTAAGGATCTGGGTGCCAAAAACAGTTAATTTTTTGGGGAATTGGACTCCCAGAGCCTTTAGGTGGTTTTGAAAATATCAACCTTAATACCCTGAAATCTCGCCCCCCCCCTCCCCCAAATCTGAATGTAATAAGTAATGGTTGCCCATTTTAGTCAATGGTGCTACAGCATGGGGAGGATTTAGAAATAATTATGTTTAAGTCTATATATCAGAAAAGGCCAGTCAGCTGAATGTATAGGACATATCCTGGAGAATTCGGAGTTTGAGGGGGTAAATGGAAAGGCATCAAACCTGAATCATATTCATGTGTATATCACTGTAGTCCTAGGTTTATCCTGCAGGTTATTTTATATTTTTGTTGCATAAAGCTCAAGAGTTTTACTGTTGCCAGTCAGTCATGTGGCATAAAGAGATGCAATGGGCTGACTGCCTCTGTAAAACTGTACTATTAGTGGGTCCCGAGGCCCTCTTATCATTTGATTTGAGCTATTCCCTGCCCACATGAAAAAGCAATTAAGCTCACTATTGCAAATATGGACAAGGCACCTGCTAAAATCTTTCCCAGGGATGATGGAAATAAAATATAACACGTCACATATCACAGATGAGGCCATACTGGGCAAATGCTAACTGCAGACAGAAATAGATTTTCCAGTACAATCCTATTATCCTTTTCCTTCTAGTTAAAAAAGGAGACAAATTTTGAAGTCTTTTATGGGCATTAAAAGTTCCAGGGTCTGGCCTATTGTGGCCGCCTATCTCTTCTGCCTTTTCCAGTAGTGCCACGATCAGCCATTGACAGCTCGTTTATTTCCACTGTGGAACCTTCCTCTTCTTATGATTGTTTTTCAGCTTTCCCAGCTACTGGCATCATCTGGGATTGATTGCCATTTTGGTAACCATCACTACGGTGGCCTTTGCATCCAGGGAAAGGATCTCTTCTTTCAGGTCTTAGTATCTTCTGCTCATTGTACTTTCCTAATTCAGGAATTCCAGCATGACCTATCTGAGCACAACTGTTACTTCTACTCTGCGGCCTCTTATATAGTTTGCACGCATGGTTCTAGCCTCGCTCCATGTTCTTCTTTTCTCTGGGCTAGTGCAGCTTCTATTTGATTATTCTTGGAGAGTAGCTCATGTTTCCCAATGAAATACACAATGAATTTTTTCTTTATTTCATATCCAATCTTCTGATCTGAGGGCAACCCTAACTTATGTCATCAGAATGTCATGTGAATTGTCTCCCTTGATGAATGTCAGGAAATGAACGTATCGTTCCACACTCTTATTTACAAGTCCCAATGCCACATGAAACTGCTCAAAATGGCATTTCCATTTTGGCCATGTTGATTTTTCAGCCACGCTAAGGCACCTGGGGGGGGGGGAGGGGGGCTTATGGGAACCACCAGCTCCATTGTCCTTGATCCTTTTGAGACTCTATTAATTCATTATTTCTGCTGCTTTTGCTCCTTTAAGGCAGTTTGTTTGCTCTCTCACTGCCCCTGTTTCAAGAAGTCCTTGTTGCAGCTCTTAATAGAGCTTATTTTTCCATGCCATTTCTCCTTCCCCCACCCCTTCTCTTCTCTTCTCTGGGATCTTTCCCTTCCCTCTCAGCCCTTCTTGGATCCTTATCTGGTCTTTCAGTTTAGTTCCAGCCTCTTCTAGGTCTGCTCCAGTCTTTGAGAGTGAGAAATTCAAACTGTCCCCTCTCACAACAGAACATTCTTTTCTCTTTGATTCTCTTCTTTCTGAAGGTAGATCCTGCCTCTTTCTAACACCATGTAGTGTGTGCAAGTACACTGGAGTGTGAGCAAACAGATACTAGATGCTATGTGCTTAATCAGAGAGCTTAAGAGTGACATCTTACCTCGTTTTATGCAGTTGCCCCAACAACATGCCCTGGTACTCTTAACGGGAGGATGACTGCGTGTACTTGGCCTTTGTGGCTCCCTATGGGAGGCCCTGTGGTCCTACTACACCCTGCCCCAGAAAACAGCAAAGTGACAGGAAAGGAGCAGTGAGGGTGGGCTCTCCAGGGTTGCCTAGAAAGGCCTCACAGAAGCAGCCAATCAGAGCCCAGCAGGCTCAGATAAAAGGAGCTGGAGGTGCTTAGTAGGTCAGTCCCTGGCTGGGAACTGACCTACTAAGGGTTAGGTTGGTGCTTCACTATGCTCCGTTCTCCTGAGGTCAAAGGAGTTTGAAGGAGAGCTAGAGTTTGTTTCTGGGTGCATTTACTTAAGCTGGATTTGCAGAGAGAGAGAGGAGCTAAGAACCTTAACCCTGAGATAGGGGTGAAACTAAAAGAGGGCAGGTAGGCAGAAGCTCAGGGAAGAAGCATCAATAAAGTGAAATTGAGCAGGCTGTAGCTGCTGTGTGTAGGGTCCTGGGTTGGAACCTGAGAAAGTGGGTGGGCCTGGATTCCCCACTGGCCACAGGTAAAGTGGTGTAAACCCCAAGAACGGGCCAGACCATATCTGGTAGCCTGAACAAAGGGCTGAATTTAAAGGGCCCAGAACTGGGGCTGAAGAACCTAGCAAGGGCTAGACTGTTAGTTATTGGCCTCTTTAATACTCTGGAAGGGGTTCATTTGGACTGTGACTCGGCTGGAGGGCCAAATCACTGAACAGACATCAAGGTTGGCTGGCAGTCTGCATGGGGCCTAAGGGGTAAGGAAAAGACTGGGCACACCCAGCCGGTAGGAGGCATTCAAGAAGTGAGTGACCCCCATTACTGATCAATGGTCCATCTAGCTGTCTCTGACAGTGGCCAGTGTCAGGTGCTTCAGAGGGAATGAACAGAACAGGGCAATTTTGGGTGATCCATCCCTTGTTGTCCAGTCCCAGCTTCTGGCAATCAGAGGTTAGGGACATGCAGGGGATGGGGTTGCATTCCTGACCATCTTCGCTAATAGCCATTGGTGGACCTATCCTCCATGAACTTATCTCGTTCTTTTTTGAACTCACAGGACGTGCTTGACTTCAAGCATGTGAGTAATCCCATTCCTATTTTGCAAAGCATTTAAGCACATGCTTAAGTGTAGTTTAAAAACAACCCCAACAGCAAAAAGATAGATTTTAGATGTTTTAAACTGAAGAGGAACTGATAAATGCCTATCAGGTTCAGGTTTTCCCATAGCCAGAAGCAGCAAACTTCTTTCAAAAGAAATATATTTCCAATTGATATATGAATAAAAGTACATTTTGTGATGACTGACGTGGTTAATTGCATATTTGCCTTTTGATGAACCCAGACCAATCCTGGTGGATTAATGATCCTAATATTTATAACCCTGTTAGCCAAAAATTATGTCTGAATTTTGGAAGCACAATGGAATGAAATGAGTTGATATCTTGCAGTCTGTAGAGGGTACTCTTTTTGATTAAAGATCAAGCCTAACCAGGGCAATTGTATCTCACTCTGGTAGTTTTCCTGTGGCGAGAACTAACTTAAAAGTCTTCATAAAGTAGTTTAAATGTAAATCTTTCCTGAAAAGATTATTAGCCTTTGGAGGTTTATTTAAAGGAAGTGAACAAGTGACTCATCATTCTCCATTAGAGAAGTCCAGAGTTGAACTACTAGGCCCTCAATGCTACCAATGGATCTGCCTCAGCCTCACTTACTGTGTGTGTCTCCTTCAGCCAAGTTCATGATTGATGTTACAGTGTCCTCACACTGTGGCCAAGCATTAGAATTAACTTAGTGAAGATTTGTTTAAAATTTTAACTTCTTTAGTCTTAATTTTTTTTATCTTTTCTATTTGGCACGTGTTTTAATGTGGAGAAATAAACAATTATGCCACTGAGGCTGGCTTAGTGTTTAGCTATAGCTGGGGAAATAGCTGGAAATTTATTAAAGGAGGCAAAATTCTTTATTTCCTTGCTGACATTGAAACAAACAACAGTAACAAAAAATTGTCCTGGATAACTGTATTATTAAATCATCATCTACTAACTTTATGTAGTCATGAATTTAAACTAAAAGCTAACGCTCCAGAAGAGTGGCCAGACGTGAATATTATGCAGGAGCCCAAACCCTGAGAAATAAAAGACAAGGACAAAAATATAAATTCTCAGATGACTTAAACTCAGGAGAAAAGATTTGCTCACTATGCAGGCTCTGTATGTCTTATAGAGTTAGCTCTTCTATAAAATTAGTAAGGAGGATTGAGTTACACTAGTGAGAACTTTTTATACCTTTATTTGTTGCAAATAAAGCATCCATCTATATAGTTTCTGGAAGAACTCTACATGGCATGTAAAACACTTCTTCAATGTAGCGTTCAATTTTGTGAGGTACTGAGTGAAGATGGGAGTCGAGGGCACTCAGCATTAGGAACTGGGCCCATATGGAGCATGGCCTTCCACTAAAGAGCAAAACCAACTTTAAAGAGTAAAGATGGGGGGACAAACAATGTTAGTGGGCTGAATGCTGGTTGTAGGAGAAGTGGCAGTGAACAGCCTGGACAGAAGGGTTTTGTGCTGCACTCCCTGATTTAGACACTTTTCTGATGGGAATGAATTTCTGAGGTGAGGGCTCTTCAGCTTCTTGGAGCTTCTTGTGTAGAACAGTTAGCTTAAGCATTCCAGCGATAAATGCTGTTGTCATATGGGATTGTAGCGGGGTGGTCACCCGCTCCTGCCCTGAAGGGCTTAAAAATAGCCCAGGGGATGGCTGTGGCTGGGGCAAGCAGCCCAGGCTGATTGGGGAAAAAGGCACAGCAGGGGCCACGCCCCACCAGGGCCCAGCTGGCCCTTATAAGAGGGCAGTGGGCCAGGAGCATAGAGACTCTCTCTCTAGCCTTTTGAGAGAGAGGGACCTGGCTGTTGCTAGCTGAGTAGGGTACCTAGACTGGAACAGGGCTGGGGGAAGGCCAGAGGAGCTGGGGAGCTCCGGCCTGGAAACCCCCCAGGCTGCAGGCCTAGTGTAAGGCCGGATAGGTACTGGAGTTGCAGGGGGCAGCCCAAGGGTAGGCGGAGGCAGCAGGTCCAAACCCTCCTTGCCGGTGATGAGTGGCAATTATACTGCAGTCTGCCTCAGGAAACGGGGGCTAGGTGGTGACTGGCAGTAGCCATATACTGGGGGGGTTGGGGGGTTCCCCGGGGAGGGGAGATCCAGAGACTGTGGGGGTACTTCCATGGGGCAGGACCCAAGGGAAAGGGGGGCACTGGGGTCCAAGAGGGACACGGGGGGCCAGTGACAGGCGAGACACCGGCCGACAGAGGGCGCTCCGGAGGCTGGTGAGCTAATTCCCTGGACGACCAGCAGGAGGAGCCGCAGGGGTGAGTCTCGCCCGGCTACAGAGATCAAAAGGAAGCTGTGATCTCTGAGATAGTTGGGCCTCTAGAGATTTGCAAGAGGTAATGAGCAACTTGAACTTGACCCAGAAATTGCCCGTCACCCAGCGCTCTCACTAATCCATTCTCCTCAGGAGATGGGCAGATGCATTCTGCACTGACTGTAAAGATGACTGTAAATCTTCAGTTAGTGCTAGGTAAAGCATGCTGCTTTCATCCATTTTACAGGCAATGATCTCCCAGAGCTATCCAAAGCAAGATTTACATCATAATAATAAAAAACTCTGGTAATAATTAAAGAATGGTAATAGTCTTGCCATAATTTACTATTAATTATATGAAATAATGGAAAGGCCATAGATCATTAGTTGGATCACATATATTAAACCTGAGTTAAATTATTCAACTTTAATATTAGAGCCATGTTGCAATATTTCTGGACCCAGTCATTATATGAGTGATGCCTCACTTTCATGTTGGTTTCAGTTTTGTGCAGCAAGAACAATAAAGCAAGCAAAGCACACAGTTGGAAAAAACTGAAACCAGCATGAAAGTGAGGCTCTGCACTGGGGAGGGGAGAGTGCTCAAACAATTACAGGGAAAAGGCCTCACTTACATAATGACTTCTTAGCAAACATCTGGGCAATATGCTCGAACAACCCTCCATCACAACAATGACCTCTTCTCTGCTCTATGAATTGAGGCCCCGATTCATCAAAGTACTTTAATTCCTGCTTGACTTCAAGCTAAGTTCAACAGGTGTTAAGCACATGCATAAAGTTAGGCATGTGCGTAACTGTGAGGATACAATATAGATTCATTCACATCCTGTTGAGTCAATAACATCTTTGAAATGGGATGAAAATGGGATTGTGAAATGGGATTTGTGAATAAATGCACTGTCATGTTGTTTTGGTAGGCAGAGGAGAAATTTACTTATTTGACTAAGATTCAAAAGCATCCCCAAGACATTAATTTGAAGGAAGCAGGGTTATCCTTGGGAAACCTCATAAATAAATTACCATACATGAATAGGCATCAACTGTTATTCACAATGTAACTTTAAGGACAATAGGAAAAGAAAACAATATCACCAAAAGCAAACATCACACCGATATGAGCCGAGAAAAGAATGGAAAAACATTTGATAGAAGGATGGCGTGAGCTAGAAACTTACAAAAGAAAGCTGCTCCGTCTGTTGCATAACTCAGCTCTCCGTCTGTATAGCCCTCAGATGACTAGTGTGAAGAGAATTTGGTTTGAAATAATATTGAAAAGGAACAAGAGCTATCGAGGGTCAAATTCACTCTCCTCCTCCCTGGTATACACTGGAGGAGAAAGAAGCAGCTCGGAAAATTGTGGTGTGTACTTCTGCCCTACTGCTGGCCCCCTCACAAGTCTGCTGTGCGCCAAGCCCTCAGGCTCTCTAGGTCTGCAGCCAGGGACGATGAGTACAGTTTTACACAGATTGCTACTGTTCCTGCCAATAACAATATGTATGGGTGAGAGGGCAGATAGGCAATGGATAGCTCTGCATGCTGCTGAGAAACACAGGAATGTAAAACTCAAAGGGGAGTGGAGGCAGGGATGTCATGGAAGGCTAAAACTCTATTATAATAGTCAGCCACAAGGTGGCAGTGTGTGTAACATATTTTACCTGAGCAGGTAAGTACTATACCTGGCAGTGCATTAAAGTATCTTAAAAAGAACACATCCCTTGTATCTCTCACCATAATGGAAGTTCTGTAGCCAGTTCAAATCTGGTACAGAAGGCAAGCTTCTCGTAGCAGCTCTACAATCTACCTTGTGCAAGGAGTACATAACAGTGATGTTTTAACAACACTGATTGTGGGTGCGTTTGGGTGGAAATTGGTGGCAGGCCTGGATAAGACCATAAAACTCTAAAAACCCAGGAGTCCTGATGCTCAACACTTGACTAACCTAGCAACTAAAAATAATTAAACAAAAATAAGAAAATGGAATCAGGGTGTAAATATTGTCAAAACTGAAAAGTACTTGACTCACCTTTTAACACTTGCACCATTTAGTATTTATAAATAATTAATGTGATTGTAAAATCCTTTACAGAAGAAGATCATGAAAAGAAACTTTTGGGCCTGAGCCAGTGCTCACTGAGATCAGTGCCAGTCTTTCTATTGACTTCACTGGGCTTTTGATCAGAACCTTAGTGAACAAAAGAAATGAACCAAAGGAGAGAAGTTCTTCTTCTCAAATATCTCCTATATAAAAATTCTATACAGTCAAAATAAAAAAAACCTTTCCTAAAAGATTTGATTTGACTAGAATAGGAATAAAAGAAACTTAATGCTCCAGTCCTGCGAGTTACTTCTCATGAGTGGCCCTTGTGCCAGCACAAAGCTAGTTACGGAGTCATGCCGTTACTGTTAAAGGCACAGTACCCTCAAATTGTCCTCTCTTTTTAAAAAGCAAATTAATTAAATTAGTAAGATCCTCAAGGCAGGGACCTTGTTCCCTATCTAAAAAGCCTACTCAAGCGATACAAATAAGTATCTAAATTTTCAGGGCCAAATCCTCAGCTGGTGAAAGTCGCCCATAGTGCCATCGACAGAGACAGAAAGAGATGTCAAAAAGTGCATGAAAGGAAATTAAAACAAACAAACAAAAACAAAGAACGAGAGTAAGGGTGCAAAGGCTTTGAATAATAATGTTTAGCCTTCCTATATTTCTGAAGATACAGACAGTGTGAGGTAAGTACTAGTAGCAAGAGTTGATAAATACATAAGGCAACAACAAAACAAGAGGAAATAAGGAGACAGAGCCATTAAATAAAAGGAAGGATTCTCCAGAGGGCCTGGAATAAGAACTGCTGGACTGAGAGTGAACATTACTTATCAGTTAAATAGCATTGATCCCTTTTTCAGAGATAGGGAACTCCACAATCTCTCGTTGGGGAGGAGTACAGAAATCGGTTTTAAGAGCCCTTTATGTCGAAAAAATGGCTTCGTTGTGTGGACGGGTGCAGGGTTAATTCGATTTAACGCTGCTAAATCCGATATAAACTTGTAGTGTAGACCAGGCCATAGTCTACATCCCCAAAGGAGCATTCTTAGCACTACAACCTGTCTATTGCAACAGCTCACATTTTATATCTATTTGAAATATTTATTTTAAAGATAAAGTTTACATTTAAAAAAAACACACTAAGGCATGTGTTCAAATCGGAGACTTGCGGACACACATACCTTTCCAGATGCATAACCCTGGCTTTTGAATGTTTTTTGGGTTTTAACTGAACTGCTATTGACCTGAAGAAGAGCTCTGTGTAGTTCAAAACCTTGTCTCTTTCACCAATAGAAGTTGGTCCAATAAAATATATTACCTCACCCATCCTGTCACTGCTACTCACATTTCTTATGTGGCTCCAATGGAAGCTGTAGGTTTTCAGCACCTTGAAAAATTTGGCCACTCATTTACATGCTCTAAATATAGATTTAGGTGTCTAACTTATGAGCTTGAAAATGTAGGCCTCAGTGACTTGTGCCAAGCCAGACAGCAGAGCAGAGATTAGAACTCAGGGGTGCTTGACCCTAAATCCTGTATTCACTCTACTAAACAACACTGCTTCTGTTCTGTTAAGAGTTTGAACAGTTTTCAGTATCGATAAACTTGAGCATTTATTGCAGGGCAGGGTTGCTACTGCCCATGATTTTATCATGAGTTTCATTGTATTTGATATTCTTATTAAAGCTCCAGCTCCTGGATTCATGTGACTGTGAGAGAATCTAAGCTTTCATTATAAAACAAACAAAATCTGACCCCTCAGGTATGGCGAAAAGCTTGAAAAGGTGACCTGAGCATAACATCAAGGCTCAAAAGCCAGAAAGCAAATAAAAGGCACCCTATATTTATTTTTTTTTAAAATCTCTTAGTTTTTATGCCATCTCATGATATATTAATGCTTGAGGTTGGCAATACAGTTTTTTCAGTAATGGAGACCAGATTTGACAAAGTCACACATTAGATTTAATAAAACATGTATGACAACCCTTTCCGCTCTTAAAAAGGATGTAGATACAGTAAATGGACTGTGCAGAAAATAAACTACAGGCTAGAAGAAGGTAGATTTGAATCTGTCTGTACTTTCCTCTAAAAGCTGGTGTTTACTGCTGTGTCTGACATGGGCAGTATGTAAAGCATTATTTCAGCACTCTAAAGAATATAATAAATGAAACACATGGAAAAAAACCTAATATAATTTTTTTAAAAGACCACAGCAGTTAGGGAATGATACCTTTATTCTTTGATGGAAATACATGTTGAGTCTGGGGTTAGTTATGCCCCTTGCAATTTGAATACATTATACAGCAGTTATGGCAAGGGTTTACTATATTTCAGTCTTATTGAATATGTGATAGAATTTTACTGTAATTGATTTCCTCTGTCAGATTGTGACAAACTACCTTTTGGTTAGTCTCTAAGGTGCCACAAGTCCTCCTTTTCTTTTTGCGAATACAGACTAACACGGCTGCTACTCTGATACCTTTGAATAAGAGCTGTAAATTACAGTCCTGGTATGTATGCAGCTGGTTGTTAACAAAACACCTTAACGATTTTGTCCTAATTTCTCAATTTCAATTTTGAGATAAAGGTGGGAAGATGATGCACTTTGAAATCTGTTAAGAATATTTAACAAACTGACCACAGTCTGCCTACTACTTTTTTAGAATTTTTTAAAATGAAAAAGAATTTGCAAAAAACTTTCCCTTCAATTCCCAGGATGAAAATAAGAGAGTAGAGGGACAAGGGCATAGGAACACTTCCCTCACCCCTGCTCAATGGTCATACCATTCTACCAGCAGATGCCCAGGGCGAGAGAGAGTACTTGTTAGTGCACTTCCAGATGGTGCTTCAGTGGTTGACATAAGATGAATGTGAAATGTTTTCGGCCTCATGCTTTTCTTTCCAGAATCCTCAAAGGTGAAAGCCCATGGTACTCCTCTTGTACTCACAGGGTACTCACTATGTACTATACAGTCCATCTGTTGCTCTCTGAAAAAAGACTGGGGAGGAAAATGTAATGATAGCCACACATAGGAACATGCAGAAAATTTACTGAATTCTACTTCCTCTGCTCTGTCATGGGGATTTGTGCTGTCTGACTAGTTCAGGTTTCAGAGCTGCCTATTCTCCTTCTTTATAGATTCCAAGGCCAGAAGGGACCATTGTGACCATCTAATCTGACCTGCTGTGTAACCCAGACCATAGAACTTCCCCAAAAGAATTCCTAGAGCACATCTTTTAGAAAAACATCCAATCTTGGATTAAAAATGGCCAGTGATGGAGAATCCACCATGACCCTTGGTAAATTGTTCTCATGGTTAATTACCCACACTGTTAAAAAATGTATGCCTTCTGTCCAGTCTGAATTTGTCTAGCTTCAACTTCCGGCCATTGGATTGTGTCCTACGGTCCACCACTAGATTGAAGAGCCAATTATTAAATACTTGTTCCCCAGGTAGGTATTTGGTATTGGTGAATTTGCACTTCCAACATTAGCCTGATCTTTCACAGTATCCTGTGGGATTTAAAATGATTGTGGTTAAAAAAGGCTTTATGTAGTTAAAAGAGAGTATTATGGCAAGTGCATTGAGCACAACACAGACCGGTGACTGACTAACAGAGAAGTGTAACAATTATTTGGCAGCATCTACGTTTTATTTTATGTGAGGCAGATATCGAATAGAAAATATACTCTTTGCAAAATCTTTATTTAAAGTAAAAACAGTGGAAGGCATTACGTGCTCTGTGCTTTGGTAGTGATATTCAAAAAGAAATAAACAGAACCATCTACACTAGATCAGGGGTTCTTAGAGTACTGTCTCTCTAGCATCAATATAGTTGCAAGAGTTTTCTGGGTGCTTTGACAGACAAAGTTCCGGCCCAAGGAGTTTACAATCTAAATTTCAAAAGATACTGCTTAAGTTTATCCCTATTCAAGGGAGCCCTTAAGCATGTGCTTAACTCTCATGGACTTAATGGGACTAAAGAATGTGCTTAAAATTAAGTACATGTCTCTGTGCTTTTCCAAATAGGGATGCTTTCCTGAATTAGTAACAATAAGGAACAGCTTAGAGCCACCCCTGCATTAGGGTTAGGGTTAGGATGGGGGAAGAGTGTGCAGGGAGACATGGCCCAGCCCAACATCAGGCCTGAAGAGCTGAGCCAGCGCAAGGGAATGAGTGTTGTGCTCTGTAAAAGGGTAGGTGTCCCACTCTGGTGTGTACGCCAACAGAACCCCCCTGGACTCTGGCTTAAGATCCACTGAATGTGAAAATGGTTGTAGTGTAATACATAGCTTGGTAGTCTTAAAATATATGTGACTAACCTAAGTTAAGTACTTTATAACTATTGATTATACTAATTAGTTTCTTATTGTCTCATATTTAGCTTCTAAACCCTTCAAGTGGAAAGTACCTCATTTATTTGGGAAGAAGCTAGTACATTTAGGGCATGAAAATATAATTTGGAAGGACAGAAAATAAAGAAAATAAGAGAGAAGATCGAGTTGAGGACTCAAACCATCATCCACCTTTAAAACAACCCTCCACTAACATATCTTGTCACAAAGTGACAGTATCTCTCCAGTGAAGTTTCCTTAGCTGAAGTTAAATGCTGGAAGATAATCTTGCGGTATGCCTACCCTTGTATGAAGGTATTTATGCAAATTCTGTATGCTGCCCTCTGACTGCTGATAGTTCAACTTTGTAATAGAAGTATTTTAACATAGGACAGCGTTACTGACACCCGCTTACAATGTACAGAACATCCATTTCAGGGTTAATTGAAGTCTGTGTGGTAATTAATACCTCCAGAACAAAGTAACCCTATCAGTTTTTCTCCTCTAGGACGTACAATTTTTAAGATCATAGGATGCATGTGACTGCTGCCACCTTCTGGCCTATCACATCTCCAACACTTAGGGCTAAACCCCTACTCTACACAGGGAGAACGATTTAATTTCTTGCAGATTCAATCATGGCAAAAGTATGCAGCTGTGAACAGGCTGGAGAGTAGGGTTACATGTGGTTGGGAACAGGCAGAGCTTAAAGTGTTCTGGGTCACCAGAGATCAAGGACCCAGGAGAAAAATGCTAAGAATCAAGCAGGGTTGCTGAGAGGTCACACATTGCAGCCCTTCCTGGGGAAAGCTCCCTCTGACTGGCTGCTTTCCCCACTTCCCTGCCTGCTAGGGAAGAGCAGCTAATTGGAGCCGCTGCAGGAAGCAGGCAGAACTCTACCCACCTCCCCTCAGGAGCCAACAGAACTGATGTGGGGGCAGAATTGATCTGAGGGTTGGGGGCAGAATGAAGTGCTGGGCAGGGGGGTGGGCAGCTGTGGGGGTGATGACAGACCCCAACCACTTTAAGCACTGGGGACAGGTGCCACAACCCCACCTACATGGAATACTATACACACTAATCAGTCAATAGGTCACTGTGACTATAAACTTCTTTGGCAAGCTCCACACCAGACCAGGCAGCCAGGGCTTCCTGCCGTGGTGTAGTGCATGTGCATACATCCTCAGCCAGAGAACTACATTTGAGTGTCCCAGTGTATTAAGCAACTTTACCAGCAGTAGTGTTTTACAGACGTGTGACAGCACAAAATGCTTGTTGTCGCTCCAATGGTTCATGCATCACAGCTTCTGGAAGGGGTGGCCCCATTTCCCCTGGAGTACATCTGGTTTGTAATATAGTGGGTGGACAAGCAGTAACATGGACACATGAAGCATGGGATGGAGTATATACGGTGAGCAATAATGAGATAAGTCTAAGTGAGCTGCAATATTCGGAGGCACAGAGGGCCTGGAAATCGAAAGACAGGTCTTGGGGACACCCACACAGAAGCTGGGTGGGAGAAGAGAAGAGCCTGTGAGGCTGGGAGCAAAAACAGGAAGAATGAGTAGTGGGTGAATCCCAAAAGGATCGGAGGTTCATTATGAATAAGCACCAAAATGTTCGGGCACTTATTAGAACTACTCAGGTCTCTGGGGTCTGCAAAATGGAGCTGAAAAATCTCAGGAGAACAGGCTTCTGTGTGAGACTATTTCCTGCTTCTCACTGGGATGAAAATATTGCAGAAGTCTTTCCTGCCATTGGTTTGTCACTTTCATTAGCCATCTGAGGTGGAGGTGCAGAGGCATGCAAAAATATTTTATTTACTCTCTCTCTCAATGTGGAAAAAAACCTTTCTGAGATGTCAAATACCCATTTGATATAGGATTGATTTCCATGAAGGTTTGGAGCAGTGGCTCTTTTATCTGAGGCAGTTTGCCCGCTGTGTTGGAGCGAGGCCAGATGGCTATAGAAAAGTAGTGGGAGATAGATATATTAGCTCCAGGCTAAACAAATCCCTGGTACCAGGATAAGTGAAATGGCAGTTGCTCCAAGTCAATTAAGACACCTGGGGCCAATTAAGAACTTTCCAGAAGGCAGGGAGAAGGCTAGGTTGATTGGGACACCTGAAGCCAATCAGGGGCTGGCTGAAAGTAGTTAAAAGCCGCCCAGTCAGTCAGGTGGGTGTGCGTGTCAGGAGCTGTGGGAGGAAGTTGCGCTGTTGAAGAGGCTGAGTAGTACACACCATATCAGGCACAAGGAAGGAGGCCCTGAGGTAAGGGTGAAGTGGAGCTTGAGGAAGTGAGGGCTGCTGTGGGGGAAGTAGCCCAGGGAATTGTACATGTCATGTTTCTAAAAGGTCAGCTACCATAGCTGATACTATTAGGGTCCCTGGGCTGGAGCCTGGAGTAGAGGGTGGGCCCGGGCTTTCCGCCCCCACCTTTGCCCCCTGATTAATCACTGAAACTGGGAGACAACAGAGACTGTGCAAGGAAGGATAACTTCTCCTCACCTCCCTTGCTGGCTTATGATGAAAATGGCTCAGTAGACTGTGACCCTTGTCTCGAGAGAAAGAAGGGTTACGTGGAGGGTCACAGTGAGCCTCTGAGGCTAGCGAAATCCGCCAGGAAACGCGGGACCCACAGAGGCAAGGACAGAGCTTTGTCACACCGCTCACACCATTGCTTAGATAAAACATCTGAGAAGCAGAGACTCAGAGCAGGCACCTAACAAGGAAAGTGCATTGGAGGTGAGTGAGTGAGAGAGGGGAAGAAGCCATAGGAAAAGAACACCAGTTAGCTACTGCCATGGGAGCATTGTTGTGGGATCCAGCCATCCCAAGGAGAGGTATGGATGCAAAAGACTGGTCTGGCTTATTTTCCATAGAGCTGCTGCAGGTCAAGGAAAGCATGTGGCAACATGCTGCCTATGTTTGGACAATGCAGTTGAGTGGTACAATGCGGATCTCTTGAAAGCTATGAAGAAAACAGGTTTTTTCCTCTATAGCATATGGGAGGGGATGAAGCCATGGGCCATAGTACATCACAGCATATATTAATGATTTCTTTTTGTTCTTGGCCAACAAACTTTTTCGTCTGATCTTACACACCTCAAAATAAATACTTGTAGATGGAAGTGACTGGAGTGCTAAGAGGACAAAGGAAGACGTAGCAAAAAAAGAAACAAAGTGATTATTCAAAAAATGGATTTGAATTAGAGTGAACTAAATGAGCACAAACAGTGCGCTAATTAGAAAAAAGGATATCCCTACCACCTCCCTGGCTGTTTGAATATATTCCACAGCAACAATCAAATACTCCACCACTAACATTGGCGGACATTGGTCAGCTTGGAGATGCCAGATTGCGTCTGTACTTTAAAAAGTGAAGGTACATACTGTAGTGCATCAAAGCACTCAGTATGAGCAATACTCTGACATCTTTCTTTGATCGATTTGGGAAGAAAGCAATAGAATTCAGTCATCAGCTGCTTATTTTCTGGTATTCTGTACTTCAGTCAGGCCTTCCTGAATTGTATTACGCTGTCTGGATGTTGCTGTGTGCTGTGTTGCCAGTGCAGTTCCTGAGATACGTTTTGAGTAGTTTTACACCCCAGCATAACACTTACACAGCCCTGTTAGCGCCTTTCATGTAAATGTGAAAAGAGAATACACTAATTGGAACATATTTCATTTGCGTCGTTTCTCACTCAAGTGTTCAAGAGAATGACATTTTCAGAGTACATTCCTGAGACATTAATTGCACTTTCCAAGCTAGCCACACAGGCAGTACGTTTACTTTAATACTGGAGCTCTGATACAAGGTCAGTTGATGAGAATACTTTATCCAAAGACAGTCATCATACGTGGAAGGAAGGGTACTTTTTGTGTTTAAGTCTCAGGCCTGGGTGCCATTGGATTTGGGCTGTCCACTTAGCTAGTCTAATCCATTGATGAACATTATTTCCAACACACCCAGCACAGTGGAATTTTAGGCTATGTCTACACTATGAGTTAGGGGTGTGATTCCCAACTCCTGTAGACTTACTCATGCTAATTCTCATCTGATAATAACAGTGTCGCTTCTGTAGCACGGGCAGCAGCCGCTGCACAGGCTAGCCACTGGTGCTATGTACCGTGGGGTTCGGGCAGGTTTGCACGTGGGGTGGTTAGCCTGTGCCACCGCTGCCCATGTTACCGCGGCCACACTACTGGTTTTAGCCTGCTAGCTCGGATGAGAGATAGCACAAGTCTGTCTGCAGGAGCTGGGGACCACATCCTCATCTCGTCGTGTAGACAGAGCCTAAGTGCTGATTCTAAGTGTCTCTTCCCAGCTTGACTCACTATGTGATCTTTTGACAAAACACTTGATTTCTCTGTGCCTCAGTTTCCTCATCTACACAAATCCCACCCTTGCTGAAGTCCCACATCTGCTGCAATATCCTAAAGAAAGGAGTTGGGGCATTAATTCATTTATGCAAGTCTCATCTTTGCTGTATTGTGCTGTGTACTTTTGCTGTGTAACCACGTAGCCTCATTAATGTAGCCACGGTTCTGACTCCCTTAGTCCATCCTATTGTTATCTTCCTTCCTGCATCGCGTCTTCAGTTAGGCCTTCACCCTGCAAGTTGTTCTGCACCGGTAGACCACTGTATCTTTGGAGCCCCAGTGACATCATGGGTCAGCCTGCATGGAACAACTTGCAGGATCAACATGTTGGAGTGTGACGATCCCATACACAGTTCTCAAGTTTAATTACTTCTTTAAATCCACCCCAATCCAAAGAGAATCACTAGACACAATTTGCTCTCCATTTCATATAATAATCAGGAGATTACCAGTATGCTTTAGCTTTGAGAAAAATTGAATATGCAGAGCCTTACAGAATGTTGAGATCGGTGGAAAAACCTCTTCTGTATCCCACTATTTGCAGGTATTTGAGCTGTATATCTTGGCAAGAAGACTTTGCCAAAGGACCAAAAGAACTTGGAAGCCTCTATTTTTAAACCTCAGTCTTAAAAGGGCTATTATCTAGAATGGTCTGAACTAGAAAAGACCAAACTATATTACCTAATTATGGGAGATTTCCATTTAACTGATGCAGGCACTGATATGATTTGGAAATTCATGTCCAGATGTTTGCAACCACTGCTGTCACAAGAAACCGAGTTTAAATTTTTCTTCTGATCTTTCATTATGCCCAATCTATTAAAAAACATCAAAAAGGAATTTCCTTTAGACTGTCTCAAAGGCAGTGCTGATTGGCATACCTATGGTGAACACATCCTGTTGTTCAGTATGATCTAATATAAACAGATTCTATAATCACTGGCTCAAACCTGCATTTCATTCCCTTAGTTTCTTCACCTGGTCACTACCCAACTTGAACCTTATGGACAACTATAAAGATCTATGTGGTCCTGGCTGACAGCAACATTATTGTTTTTGTCTTAGAAATTGAGCACTGTTCTGACAAGGAGTCTCTGATCATCAGGGACAAATTTGCTCTTATGCTGCAGGGCAAACTGCAGGAATGTATTGCCATGTGACCTCTCTATCAGTGAGGTTCCGAGGAGCTACTTGAATTCTGACAAGCCAAAAATCCTTAATAATTTGGCCTTGGTATAAAAACTATGCTCTTGATGTTCTGCTCTCACAGATATAACTCTCTTTTAAAAAAATTAATCAAGCGCAAACAGTTGTTGAGCGAGCACAGAAGGGAATGCAATAACAATTAAGATAGGCCGGAGTTTGCATTTGTTTCGATGGGATTTAGACTTATGTTCACTTGTTTACATGGATCTCTGCCAATTAGAAACCAGACAGATACTCTGATGTTCATGTTTCCATCTTGTCTCCCACTTCGTTAAGCTGAATTAATTTTTTATATGGCTTTTGGATAATTGGCAAGTAAAATAATTGGGTATTAAAACAATGAAGCTGTAGGTCCTTTTTTTCCTTTTGTCATGGGCATGACAGTGTTTTGAATATATTTATTGTTAATTCATGGAAATGCTTAAGCTATTTAATGTACTATGTCCATTTGCTTCTCAGTAATATCCAATGGATTAAAAAATAATCCAAAAAGCCTTACCTTCAGAACAGGGCCGACTCTAGGAATTTTGCCGCCCCAAGCAAAAAAAATTTTTGGCTGCCCACACTTTTCTTTCTTGCCCCCCCTGCCCCCAGCTCTGCCCCAACTCCGCCCCTTCCCAACCCCTTCCCCAAATCCTCGGCTCCACCGCCTCCCCTGGGTGTGCCGCATTCCCCCCCGCCCATTGCTTCCAGCGGCTCCCCCCTCCCCGCAACCCCCCCACCCTAGCTCACCTCTGCTTCGCCTGCTCCCCTGAACACGCCGCCTCGGCTTCTCCTCCCTCCCTCCCTCCCAGGCTTGCCGTGCCAAACAGCTGTTTCATGCACGGCAAGCCTGGGAGGGGGGAGAAGCGGAGCAGCGGTGGCGCGCTCAGGGGAGCAGGCGGAGGGGGAGCGGAGGCGAGCTGGGGCGGCATGGCCGGCGCTGGAATGCCGCCCCTCGAAATGTGCCGCCCCAAGCACCTGCTTGTTTTGCTGGTGCCGAGAGCCGGCCCTGCTTCAGAACCACAAAGGGACCTAGGTTGTGTGTTGCCGAGTGTCACAATACCTAATTTTCAGGCACTTAGAAAATCACAAGAACAGCAAAGCCTGAGTTAGACACATAGGCTCTCTATACAATGAATGGGGGGGAGAGAGATACACCTTAGAGTGTGATCCACAAAAGTCAGCGTGCTAAGCAGGGAGCCACCTACACTAGCCAATGGGAGGGTCTGTTTTAAGCCCCACCCCTTTCATGGAGATAGGCAACTAAGTCTGGGCTTCAGGGAGGTGTCTGTCTCTGCTAGCAATCCACAACTCAGTGCCCCTCTCCTAGAGTCCGGTGGCTAAGTCATGTCTTGTGCGAATGAATGAGGATAGGTCCCATGCTGCATTGATGTCACAATGAGCAAGGATAATTGTCATTCGTGGTTTATTTTGGGAGGTAGTTATCTCTAAAGTAAGTAAACCTTGTGGGATTATATCTACTGATCAGAGCAGGTGACTGAGGTTCTTGACTCATGGGGTGAAATCTTGGCCCTGGTGAAGTCAAGAGGAATTTTGCCATTGACTTAAATGGGGTCATGATTTCACCCCACAGGCTAGTCCCGACTGTGCCAGTGTCTTTGGGCATATAACTTAACTACTCTGTATCTCGTGTCTCTCATCTGTTAAAGTGGTAAACTGTCAGGGTTAATTAATGAAGGTCTATATTGTCAAATGTTCTTAGCTGCACAAATACCCATACAAGCAGTTATTTCAGCAGGAATATGGGAGAGAAGCACATATGACATTTTCAGCATGTGGTGCCAGGGTACCCATTCAGGGCTCTGTTTTCATGCACGAGGTGGTCTAGACTGGGGTATAATATATGTAAAGCTATGCATAATCCTGATTCTCCTCTCAACACCCTCAAAGTCTTATTAAAATTATCCTTTTACTGTATTTTGAGGTCCCTGTTCTGTCACCATGGGAAAACTGGGATATTATCCAGGGGGAAGTGTGAGAATTCAGGAGAAAGACACAGCATAAGGAGACACTCAGCCAGTTGAGTTATCTCCTGCACATACTAATAGTTGCAATGTTTGCCCACTGCTTGGGGATACAGAAGGGTCAGAAGGGCCTAATGTCCCCCGCTGTGCTCATGTGAAGAGCTGATGGACCCATTTCAATGTATGGTACCCTGTAATAACTTCAGAATGGTGATGAAATGCTACTTGACCCACTTGTCCACTGAAGGTAGGGCACGAAGTAATGGGTTTAATTTGCAGCAAGAGAGATTTAGGTTAGATATTAGGAAAAACTTTCTAACTATAAGGGTAGCTAAGCTCTGGAATAGGCTTCCAAGGGAGGTAGTAGAGTTCTCATCATTGGAGGTTTTTAAAAACAAGTTGGACAAACACCTGTGAGCGACAGTCAAGGTTTACTTGGTCCTGCCTCAGTGCAGGGAGCTGGACTTGACGACTTCTTGAGGTCCCTTCCAACCCTACATTTCTATGATTCTGTGATTTTGACTTTGAGCAACAAAACAAGATGTTTTAATTCGTCTTAATTTCTACTTAGAAGCATCTTACACTGTTTCAGCATTTTGGACAGGCCTGCCTCTGTCCACATGTCAGCTGCCAGGGTGCATTAAGTTTAGCAAATGCCTGGTCTTATGTTCCACCTAGTAAGGGCCAACATCTTGCTTTGTTCCATTCAGTCTCAAAGTGGTGTTCAGTATTGTTTTAAACTAGGAATGTAATTGAACAAGTACTGCAGAACCTCTGTGATTTGATACAACTATGACTGAGAGACCCATGGTGAATGACTGGAATTTTGTGAATTAGAAAGTAGATAAACGCAAAATGAAAAAAGAAGAATTAATTTCAGTATTTATTTGTGAAAGGTAATTTAATTTTAAATTGTGATAAAACATCCTCTTATATGAGTTAAATTTATTTCAGCAAACAATTGAAAACTGTAGCTTCACTCATGCATGGAGTGAGTGGGGGCATATTTGAAGGGGAGACCGAAATAGGAGATATGAATGTGGAGAGGCTTGGGGGGGGGGGGTGCAGAGCCAAAGTCCCACCAACATCCCTACTTCACAGCTCTGACCTCCTCCTTTTCTCCTCCCCACACGCTCCTGCATTGCCCTGGCCATTTGCCATCCTCTGCTTCTTAGGGATGTACTCGGGCACAGCTACTGAGGGGCCAGCACACACCTAGATGACAACCTTTATTAGTGTAAGGGTCCATATAAATGGCAGAAGTCACAGGTCTGTGACCGTGGTGACCTTTTATGGTAGCATTAAAATCAATGGCAAAATTCATGATTCCGTGACAGTGCTGACCACCATGACAGAATTGTATCATTATTCATTAGCATCAGCGGGGCTGTACAAGATATAAAGATTCAATCTGCCCTTCCCTGAAGTGAATGGAACTTTTGGCTTCAGTGGGAATTAGATTGAGTCGTAAGTGCGTATAGAATTTGGCCTGCCCTTCTCCTTCCATTGATCTAGGAGGGAAATTGTAAAGAGAGGGATTTTAGACTGTCTGTGTTCTTTTATGAATAAGTATCTTTTAAGTGGTTTGTACATTTTTATCCGGGTATAAATATCAGCCTTCCAGCAAGGCGAATGCCTGAGAGAAGATCTACCAGCTGTAAACGAAGATTAAACCCAATACACACAGATATGAGTAGTTATACACTTAATCTGATGAAAACAGAACAACAAATTGCTCTGAATTTATAAACTTCTTCGTCTGATGGTTTGACAGATGAGGGTTTCATTAACTAGCTGGTTGCCAGCATTTCCTTTTCTCATAGATCTGAATTAATGGTTTGAATGTGCCTGTAACAGAACACAATGCAGTGTGTTGTTAGATTTGACAATGCAGATTCGTCATCTTTTTGTGGTAGTATAGGGGAGGGGCAGCTCTGCTACAATTAAAGGTTGAGACTCACTTACTGTTTAAAAGATTACTATTGTAAGTGCTCCAAAAGCCACATGCTCACTTGGATTCTCTTGAAATTTGCTGAGTTTCTTAACGGTGTAGGGTAGTTACTTGTCCTGATTTTGGGGTCATTTCAGCAAGGGTTTCCCAAGCTACAGCTCTTTCCAAAAATCACATTTACAAAAATCAGCTGGTTCTTATGCTGTTGTTTTTTTGTTTTTGTTTTGCCCACACCTGGGGCTCAAGCTGATGATCTGACCCTCCCCAAACTGATCCTACCCTGTTGGGATTTATCTCAGCTAGTCCATGGTATCCATTGTCCTTTTTGGGAAGGAATATTGAAAAGGTTATTGAGAGTAAAGCTTCCCCTCAGTGGGTCAACCCAGACCACTGAACCAAAGAGTGAAATGTGCATGTGGACCACAACTAGGGCCCTGTTGAAGCTAGAAGGTTTGCAGACAATCTGTTGCACTAAATAAGTGGCTCAGGTAGTGTGCTGTTGCTATTGAACCTGGACTACACTCATGCATGGGGATCTGAAGTCCTACGTTTGGCATTCAGAGAATGGGGGTTGTGCATGTTCTTTGCTCTCTGCCTAGGTTGTTCTGCAGTGGCTCCTTTTGGAACTTTTGCCCTGACACCCACATTTTTGCTTTAAGACTGATATTTTCAAGTGCTCTAAAACCCACACGCAGGCTCTGATTTTACTTTTGGAGTATTGTCAAGGAATTTAGCATTACAATGGGAATAAGCACAAACAAAGGAAAGAAATTCACTGGGTATGATGAGGTGTGGTCCCCACACTGGCCCTGCAAAAGTTGAATTGGGCCAGGTGGGCAAAATCAGCTAATTAGATGGCAAGGGGAGGGGCGAGTTTTAGGCTCGAGGCAGCTAATTTGAGAGAAGCTCACCTGTGAGGGACAGGTGGGGCATGTACAAAAGACAGGAAACTGGAAGCAGAAGAGGTAGCAGGAAGAAGTCTGCAGTCACTTCCTGGGAGAAGGAAGGAAGCGGCGGGGGCGGGGCTGCAGAGACAAGTTGCCTAAAGATACTCTCTGGGAGGAGGGATTGAAGAGACTGGCAAACCCAGAGGAGTGGGAAGGGCTATAGCAGGTATGGAGGTGGCTCAGGGAAAGGTAGCAAGGTGCAGGAAACAACCTTGGCTGCTGTGTAGAGAGTTCCTGAGCTGGAAGCCGGAGTAGAGGATGGGCCCAGATTACCCTGCCAGCCACTGTGGGAGTGGCACTGTGAGGCAGTGGGGAAGGGGAAACCACAACGGTGACCTGGCTGGAGAGCTGAGTCATGAAGAGGATGCTGCCATTCCTGAAGCGAGAGGGGGCTGCAGAGGAGAAACTGACGGGGTGTACCTGCTGGAAGGAGTGTCAGCCTGACTGAGCTAATCCCCAGCACCGTCAGGAGGTGTCGTCGCTCAATGGTGAGCAGAGCAACCCATCACACTGGGTCAATTGGCCAGGGATACATGGACCCTAACATGAGCTGCTTGTAACATTTTCAGATTGCTATAACTCTTGGTGCAGAGGTAGAGAATGGGAAGGTTGGAACAGTCCAGGGAGATTTGGGAGGTGTTGAAGCAGTGTGTATGTGTGTGTGCGGGGACTGGGTGACAGTTGGGAGGGTGTGGAGAGGGGGGTAATTCTTGTGATTTTTATTTTGAGATATTTGGTGTTTTTATTAAAGCGTGAGCTCCTGGAATCCTCTGATTACATGAGAATCTCCACAAGTTTCTAGCTCTCATGGCTATTGAGAAAAAATTGAATCCATGATTCATGTGTACCCCAAAGGCTCAAAACAGCTTTTAAAACTACGGCAAGGTACCCACAGAACCTAGAAATGAAGAGATTGGTTCAGTGAAGTATGCCCCTGTCTATGCAAGATTGTTCCCAATTGTACATTCGTTAGTGTTATGGCCAATCCAATTTTAAAAATTCCACACAATGGAAGACTTCACCACTTCCTTTGGAAAATATTCTCCAATCGAATAGATGTCAGAGTGAGGTAGCTTTTCTGATACGTGGCCTACATCAATCCCCTTATTCCTAGTTAAATCCCCTTTTCCTTTCTCTCCTTGATGCCATAACCTTAAAATATGCGTACCCTGTTATGAGTTGGTGGATTCCATCACTTGCCATCATTAAATCAAGACTGGGTATAATTTTGGAGTTATAAATATTCACATGAGAGTTGGACCTGGATTCATAGAAATATGGTCTGAAAATATGCTAGCCCATTATGAATTAAAATATGAGATATGTAGTCTTCCTTCCACATACAGTTTTTCCGTCTGTGCAGTCTAGCACAATGCATAATAAAATACGTTATTTGATCTAAATCTCTTTGAGAAGAGACTCCTTCCATTAGCAACATTTCATGGTGAAGGAAAAAATAGTCTGCCTATATACTTTCAGTCCTTTCGAATGCTCAACAGTAGGGTGGTATTTGCATTTCAGTTTTCTTTTGGCTGACTGTGAAACGAAAACTACTAACTGCACGAGTAAAGTGATCAGTTACCTCGATTTCCGCAATCGAGTGAGCAATCTGTGCACAGGCATCTACCAGAAAAAAAGCTCCCTAATGAGTAAATCTGCCACTTTTGTTTGGGCATGACAGCACTGCAGATCGAACATCCGCTGGTTTCGTCTGGGGCATCTCATTTCTATGAAGAAAAGGAGTACTTGTGGCACCTTAGAGACTAACCAATTTATTTGAGCATAAGCTCCTGTTGGTAATAGATTGTGTTGTTAAGCGAAAGAATGAATGACGAGTGCATGGAATTGAGAGCCTGAAGCAGGGAAATAATTGGTTAGTAAATGGTACCAGCCTAATCCTAAGAATTTCAACCTTGATATCGATGGGCCGAAGAATATGCAAAGTGGAGATAACCGGATGACCCCCGGAAGGCGAACCAGAATCCACCCAAAACACATCAAGGAAGAACAAGAAGATAACACCTAGCCATCATGGAGCCATCATGGATATACCACCTGCTGATTGAGCTGATTGATGGTCATCTCAATTGTAAATTCAACATGATGAAGCAACTTCCACAGACTTGTATTGAACCAGAGACCTATAAAAATTGGGTCCAGGGACTGTGTTCTTTGAGTCTGGTTCTACGACCACCCTCCAGGAGCATCAGTGCGCATCTGACAACGACTCGGCTCCACTCTCGTGTCCAGGCCGCCTGGCCAGTGACTTGGCACGAGCAACATCTAGGTGGTAACTATAACAACCTTTGTGTAGAACCTGTGTGTGAATGTCTGTGTGTGTGAATGGATCTATATAGAAACTGCATATAGGAATATTTTGTTGTATTTACAATAAATGTGGCAATTTGCCTTGTCCCTCTTACAAGATCCTATTGGTATCATTTTTATTAGTGTAACAGGGTTGGCCCCAGCAACTGGGGAGCAAGAGCCCGTGACAGAGCAAAGTGCAGCAGATTTGTCACATCTCCTTTAACTGCTTTGAAGCAAGATGCATTAACACCTTATGTGAAAAATGAGAACAACGCAAAGCAAGGATACCACAGCCTGCAATTGTCATGGACAATCTTGTCTTCCCCACATGAAACCAGGTTTGTGGTTCTTGCATTGGTCTGACCTTGCATATAGTGTTCGCTGAATCCACATACCTTGAGATCGGCGTGAGATTCTAGCATCATTCTTTGCATAGCCCAAATTTCCACCGACTGCAGTGGGAGCTTGAGGTACACAAGAAATATAGACTTGGGCCCATCAATGTATTCTGGAGACAAGTACTCAGATTCTGAAGTGACTGCTACTGTTTATTTATACATAGCACTTATATGTCTCAATCAGGATCAGCACTGCATTGGGCTCGGCGTTGTTCAAACGCACCTGAAGATACAGTCCTCTGCCTCAAAGAGCTTACAAACAAAGAACAAAATGCACAGAGTATAACAACATTTGCAGTGAGGGTAATGGTCATGTTTAAGATAATGCTGTCACACAGGGTAATATGCCTTATTTGACTTGTATAGTTAAGGTTGCACAACATTCTCTATTATGAAAAAGAGGAGGTTATACCATGCTGTGAACTTCCTAAAATGCTCATGTTTTGGGGCTGAACTTTTTTCTGTGCTTGATCTCTGCTTGAAGTTGAATTTGACTGAAAAGCGTGAGGGGAAAATTCTGTTAGCCTTTGGCATTAGAAAGTGAATAAACTATAATTTTTTGCATTATGAATTCTAACTAACTACACTGAAGTGTGTAGTGATGTGTTTGGGGAGGTAGAAGGGGAAGTACAAATAAAGACCTGGCTCCTTCAACAATTTACACACACGCTTAATTTGGTGCACTGTCAGTAATCCCATTGCAGGAAATGGGATTACTGCTCACAGCATACAAAATGAAGTGTGTAAAATCTTTGCAGGATCAGATCCAAAATGTTTAAGTCCTTGAAAAATCACTGCTGTGCATTCTTGGTCTAAATCTATTGAGATTTTATCAGATCTTTAACTTCAGTGCCCGTTCTTGCCAACCAGCCTGGCAGGCTTAGGGAGTAACCATTGCTGGGATAATTTCATAAAGGGAAGATTGGAAGTGCATACACAGATACTATGCTATTAGGATCTTCCTGCAATTCTGGCAGCATTCTGCCACATGTTTTTAAAGTAATTAAGGTCCATAATATTTAAGGCCATACCATTTTCATTGCACAGCTCTGCTTGAAAACTGATGAGCATGACAGAACCTGAAGTTTACATTCTTCTCTGTTACAAGCCTATAGCCATCAGTGTAAATGGTATTATGCTGGTGTAACTTCCCTGATTCTAAACTGAGTTACAGTGGCTTAAAACAGGGGAAATGCAGTGGGGAATCAGGCAAAGCACATTTCAAAAAATAAAGATAACTTGAACATTTAGGCAATGTTAAATTTGGGTGGAGTGAGAATCTTAGAGGTAAGTGGACAAGGAATTAAAAAACGAGCTCTTTGTCTATTATGTAGAATTTTACAAAAAATAAAGAGGGTTCAAAGGTGCCTAAGTGCCTTAGGATATAAAGTTCCATTTTCAAAAATGACTCAGGCACTTAGGGTCAGATTTTCAAAGATATTTAGGTGCCTAAAGATGCAGACAGGCTCTTTGTGGGATTTTCAAAAGTGCCTAAGTGCCTAACTCGACTCCAATGCGAGTTTGGTGCCTCGCATCTGAAGGACAGGTTTTATAGTTTGTGTATACAATAAATGCCTGGAAACAGTGGGCTCTTATTGGTAGAGAATGACATTCTTCCAATTTTAATATTGATATTATACCAGAGCTATTTTGTATCAGACTGAAGGGAAAAATGATAAATATCACAAACAATGTCTTATTTTATGATATTGTGGTTATCTATCAAGTGTTCGTGTCTATCAAGGTAACAAACTGCCTGGTGTTTGAGAATACTGGGTTTCTTTATCTGCAGAAAGGAAACTTTGACCTTATGTTCTACCACTGAAATGAATAATGGATACCACCATTATCCACCAACAATAATCCTCTTTCATCCACCCTACCAAAAGTGCATGGACCTATAGACAAGACAACTAGATGTGATTACTAGCTAAACTTAGCTATTTGAAATTTTTATATGAGATGAGATGCTTATTGTTCATCTCAATTCTTTTGTTCTGACAGTCTTACAATTGTCCTTTACCTCATCGTTCTGTACCCCATTTAGTTAGTAAAAGCTGTCTTATTTGGGGAGGGTTTTTTAATGATTATTTCTGTTCTTGGCTGATAGCATGGCTCTTCAATCAGTAATACTGAAGTCTCAGATACACAGGCCTGATTTGCCACAGGAGTAGAACTGGAGTAACAAAGTGGTGAGTCAGCCAAGTGTGTTATTGTAGGAATTACTTAGGGCTTACTGCTAAATAGGTCTAATTTAAGTGTCATCATTTATTATTTTTTACTAAATAAAGTGACTAAGTTACACATAGCTTTGGCATGAAAAAAATATTCTCTGACTGTTAACGTTCACCTAACGTTGTTAAATCTAAGCTCAGCACATTGAACTAAGTGGAAATAAACCTTACACATGTATTAACATTTGAAAGGAAAAAGTTGGAAATCGATTTTAAAAGGCTCACAGGATATAAGAAACACCTTTTCAGCTCCAGGTGCCTGGGTCAAAAAGGTACTTCAAGGGCTTGAACAAAATGCTGTTTAGGTAATTTAAGATAGCAGCTGCTATCTTAGGACAAAGATATTTTCCTTTGCCAGAAAAGAGATCACATTCTGATATGACTCTCAGAGCCGATAAAATTCATTTATAACAACACTGGAGAAAGTACAAGCAGTAGGTGTCAAACCAGAACCTCAAATTGAATCTTTATAATCTCCTCATATTTGTGTTTGTCCAGAGCTATTTTACTTTTTCCATAGAGAAAGGGAATTACTCATACACAAAGCCACATGAAGATAAAATGACAGTATTTGTTTGGAAAAAAAGCTGGATTGAAAAAGGTATCATAGTTATCCAGTTAAGATAGCCTAAATAGTGATCCAGAATCTATAAAATATGAAAAAATCCTTTAAAGGGACAATTATTAAGAAGTCAAAAGGGAGTACCCACTTCTCCAGATTAATGATCATTTTACCATTATCACATCAGTCCTTCACAACAGACTATTCCTTAGACAAGTGTGTCTGGAGTCCAATATCTTAGCTCAAAATGGTGAAGCACTGTCTGAAGGATCTTTGACCCTTCACCACTCAAGTCTTCCAAAATGATCAGATACAGCCAACACCTCATACTCTCTTGAGAAACATTAAAAGGAAAGCTAGGCCCTAATCCAGCCAGCACTTAAGCATTTGCATAACTTTAAGTATGCCAATAGTCAAATGATATGACTAGGTCACAGATGGGTCACCTTTGTCTGGCTTGTTCTCATCTGTCTCTCCATGAACACAAGTCAATGCCATACCATTCCATTTTGTTGCGAGCACATTCTTTTAATTTCTGGCCAAAGAGTTTTATCGTGGGATTGGCCCAGTGAGTTTTTGGTCTGCCCAGTGGTCATTTGTGGTCTCTGGGGATCCAGTCACTGATGCGAGTTGTCCACCTTTTGTCTTGCCTGTGGACTACATGACCTGCCCATCTCTGCTTCGCATCGTACATCGCCTGCACTACATCGGTCACCTCTGTACACCTTCTGATCTCCTCATTCAGTATATGATCATGGAGCCATATCTTACACATTCGCCATTCTGTTGCTCTCTGGGTGACAGTGAATTTTTCTTCCTCCACTTTCGTCGTTGACTAGCTTTCCGCTTCGTTCTGCCACATTGCTGGCAGAACAGTGGAGTTAGGCAGTTCTTTCCTTTTCTTCCCGGGCAGTTCATCATCCGATAGAGACGTCTTTATTTTGTTAAATCTTGCCCACCCTGCCTTTCTTGTCCTACTGCATTCCCCTTCGAATGAGTTGTCGCTGTTCAGCTGCTGACCCGGGTAAATATATTTGTCGACCTCCTCGATTACTTTCCCATTTACAGTGATAATTCCTGCTGCACAATGCTCATTCCACATCCACTTCATCTTTGACATGTTCACTTCCAACCTGATATCCTGTGAGAGTGTTTGCAGTTGCCACAATTTGTTCTCCAGTTCTGCTGTGTCCTTTTCCAATATTACACAGTTGTCAGCGAAGAGAAGATGCGTTAACTGTTTTCCATCAATTCTAATTCCTTCTTCCCAGTTCAATTTCTTGAACAGCGACTCCAGTACTGCTGCAAACAGCTTCGGTGAAATTGTGTCGCCTCGTCTGGCTCCTCTACGTACAATAATAGTGCATGGGACACTGAATAATGTTATCTCTGTCGAACAATTGCGGTTAATTTCTTCCAGCAGGTCAATGTACCTCGGGTCAATTCTGATTTCATTGAGTACAGCGTTAATGCACTGATTAGAATGCTTTTTTTGTAGTCAACAAATGCAAGGCACAATGGTACTTTGTATTCCTCGCACTTTTAGATGAGCTGCCAAACTAAGTGGATGCGATCAATTTTCAAATACCCTGAGCGGAAACCAGCTTGTTCTCTACTTTCATGCATTTCAAGATCCTTCTTAATCTGAGTATGATGCGGGTGAAGACCTTATACACTTGTGAGAGGAGTATGATCAAATGGTAGTTGCTCAATTCTTCTGGATCGCCTTTCTTCATCAGTAGTATTTTTGATTTCTTCCATGCCTCTGTAACACACTTGCTATCGATGTAGATGGTGAACTGTTGTGCCAACGCTTTGAAGAGAGTATCTTCCCCTGCTTTGAGATATTCTGGCCAAATATCATCCACTCCTGGGCTCTTCCCTTTCTTTATATTACAAACTGCATATTCGATTTCTTCCCACATAACATCGGGAACTTCTTCCGTAGCCTGCTGCTTTGACAGGGTATGCTGGACATTGATATGTGAGGAGTAGAGATCACTGTAGAATTTTGTACATATTTTGTTCATCTTAATGATGTAGTGACAATAGGAGAATGCATTATTTGCAGAGGCTCCGACCATTGTATGTTGCGCTCAAAACTATGTGACAATGGCTACAAAGACTGAGTCAAGAGAAGCCAGAAACAGAGGCGAAAATGGCAGAGATGGATGACCATGGTCATATTACTGGTGTCAACTCTATAGTAGAAATCAGGTTCTCAGGTTGGCTTTTAAATCATGCTAGTTACCCAGAGGAAAGTCTTGTGAGTTAGCACCTGGGTTACCATTGAAAGTTCTCTTGCTGATCAAGTTCTAATTGTGCATTTTCCCTTTTGTGGATGTTTTAAGAAACACAAAATGATCAGCATTACAAACATCATCTGGGGGCCTGGTTGGTTGTTTGATAATGGGATATAGAGCTTTTCACCTCAAGGGCTGCAGCTTAAATATGATCCACATTGTTGGTGTTGGAACGATAACCTGATGCCACCATCTTGTGGCTTTTCAGTGGTCTTTGTTGAATTAAGTCCATGGGAGTTTTTCTATTAACTTGAATAGGAGCAGGCTGTTGGTGCTCCAGTCTAGTTCGTTGTGGGACAGGATTCCACCTCACAAAACCATCACTGCAAACAACACTCTTTTTGACAGTAGGGAGACCAAAATTTGAATAGGCATGGACTTGAGACTACCTGCTCCCCTCAGATGTGGTCACCTGAGATCGGGGCTGGTGGGGGGTAGAAGGAGGAAACAGTGTTAGAGGGCAGTGTGGGGAAACTTGCATGATTACTCTCTTGTACTCGTTCTGTGGATAAATAAAGGATTTCATTCTCTAAAGTTGTCAGGCCAGAACTTTTCATTAGCTCTAAATTTACCTTAAGATGTTTTTACAAGATGTTCTTTTGCTAACAGTCTTCCCACTGGCATGAGTCAAGAGCCACATATAAAGCATTCTCATTTCTATGTTGTGTAATGTAAAGAGCTTCCAAGTTAAGCCACTTATTTAAAAGACAGACAAACCATTGTACATTATGTACAATCAATTATATTAGTGTGGGAAGGAGCACAGTATCTTCATGTGGTTATATCCTCCCTGAAGGACTGAATCTGATTTAGCTTAAGCCTCAGTAGTCTATTTCTCACAATACACTCTTTCATAATGCTGGGAGAACATTTTCAGGTCCCTTTTAAATCCTTCATAACCACACAGGTTTAAATGAAATTGGAGTTGGCACTTCTTTCCTTTTGAATTGATCATTAAATGAGATTCTTTTCAGTCCTTAGCCATTAACAGCTCTTACTGATGGGTAAGATATCCCATTATTGACTCCAAGCATACAGCAGTTCTGAGATACTGTTGCTGATATGCTTGTTGAAATCCTGTTCAGGTTTCTAAAGAAAATTCTTTGGAAGTCAACTTGTGGAATTAAAGTTACACTGGTAATGTCGATAAATCAGACAAAGGGAGTTCTAGAGCTCAGTGATTAGAGATACAGAAAAAGCAAATGAGCTTTCTTATAGCCTATAACTCCCATGATCTTTCTGGGAGCTACAGCCCTCTAAATGCCTTGATGCTGGGCTGAAAGAGTAACGTCTGCATGCTGGCCCTAGAGACTGTCCTTAAAAGGGCCATCATAGGAAAGGCGAATGAATAATAAATAGTATGAGGAGGCAGAGCAATGGAAGAATTACTGTTTTAAGGCTATTTTTCCTGTTCGTATATATGCAGAAAACATGTAGAGAATGAGATTTATGTAACATTATGTAGTCCTAAAGCCTATGGGCCCGATTCTCCTCTCAGACCTGTATCACCCAAGAATAAGAGACTTAGCAATTCAGCGGTTAATCAGTATATAATTTTTAGAGGTAGCCTGTGTTTGTTTGAATTTTCCTGTAAGGCAGCAATCCTTCTATTCTGCTTTAGATTTCACAGAAGAAAAGTTTTGGAAGATTATCATTTGTTTTTTTACTGTTGCTACTTCCTGCAACTAGCTGTGAGAAATGATGTATATTTAACTTTGTTTGAGTTGATAAATATCTGTCAGAAGTCTAGAAACATGTGCTGTGCAAGTGGAATTAAGATTGCTTTCTGAGTAGTATCTTGGCTGAGGTACCATTCATCACTTTCTTGAAAGTACAAAATATGTGTATTTTAGATCTCACCTCCATGTATTATCCAATTGACCATTTTCCTATTTGCTATTCTTTGTTCTCTAAATACTAGATAGATCACTTCTCAGCCTTTAACAAGGAAAGTTCTAGGGATTGATAGATTAAATCCTATTTCTTGTCTCACTGAAAAGAAAATATTTAGTTGTTCATCACAAAAGACATATCAGCCAGAGAATTTTACATAGGCAGGTAAGTATTCTCATAAGATTTAAACCAATGACATATACTAGATTTATTGTAATCTTTTCCAAGGTTGCACCTAAAATATAGTAAGCACAGAAATTGGCCTCTCTCTCTCTGACACACACACACACACACACACACACACACACACACACACTTGGTGTGGATATCTCTCTCTGACACACACACACACACACACACTTGGTGTGGATATCTCTCTCTGACACACACACACACACACACACACACACACACACTCGGTGTGGATACCACTTCAGGTACTTACCTACCTGACCAATGGGAAGTGACATATTTTAATATGCCTGTAAAGGGGCTAGCCAGGGTTCGATCCTCTCTGGGTCACTGCACATAGCTGAGGATTGGGGAATTAGTTTGGCCATGGAAGCCTTCCCTGGCCGCTCTTGTGGAGGCAGAAAATAAGTACAGTTACACCGGGGCCTAGGTTGCGGGAGGGCAATAATGAGTCAGGAGCTCAGGCCCTCAGGCAGGGCTGAGCAGTGACCGTATAAACAGTAGTTAGCCCAGGCCTCCAACCGGTCTGGGAGAGGGGGAGACTGCCACCCACGAGTTGGGTGGCAGGGGGGACACAGGCCCTCCCACTCCACTGCGTCCCAGCCCGGGTCCCTAACAGTTGTAGAAGATCCGCTGTTGTGTCAGTGGGGATCCTGGCCGCAACACACTGACATGGACTCTGGCAATGCTACAGCCAGATTAGGGTCGGCTGCCCCCGGGCTACTTCCTGACTCCCCCTCTTGTGGTACCTGAGTCATGGCGGTGTCCTCTGGGGGGGTCCAGCACCATGGGTTTCTTGGGGTAGCGGGTGAGTGGCAGGCCTGGCAACTCCTCCAGGTAGTGGGCACAGGGCAGGTCAGGCCAGTCCTGGCGTGCACCTTGGGCCGCAGGGGCTTCCCAGTTGCAGGCTAGGCTGGAGGTGTCTGGCTGGCCCTCTAGTGAGCTTTGAGGGCGAGCCTTTATACTGTTGGATCATATTAAAGAAGTTCTGTATTAAAATCACAAATGAGTTTGATTCCCCATAGTTTAAATTCCAGGGTATTACTAATTAAGAGGCCTCTTGGTTTTTGGTCTCTTATTTTTACTGTTTCTCTCCCTCTCTGTGTGAAACTTGCAAGCTGCTAATTGTGTTAGTACATCCTAAGACAGAGTCTGTTCTCAAAGCAATACTTTGTAACAACAACTACTCACACAGAGAGACTCAAAGCAATACTCTGTAACAACAGAAACAGCGCCCAGAGACTCCCCGCCCTTTTGTTGTATTTATCTTACTTTGTTAACAATTGTGATTAAAATAGAGATAGAGGGTGTATGTGGATGGATGCTTGGTGTGGATAATAACTGAATGATCAGGGAGGTGCCAGCCTACGAATCCAGTGTCGATCGGCTGAAGAAGGCGTCAAGTGGAAACAACCGGAGGACCCCCGGAGGGCAGACTGGAATCCACCCAACAGCCTCAAGGATGGGAGAACCGAAGAACAAGATAACATCTAGGAGCCGTCAGGAATGTGCTATCTGCTGATTGATTCAGCAACAGCATGATGCAGCAATTCCCATAGACTGGCATAGGAAGAAATTCCTATAAAAATGGACTCTAGAAAGTGAGAACTTTGGGGTCTGATTCTGCAAACCAACTTCCAGGAGCATCAGATGTGCATCTGACAAGGCCCTGCTCCCTCCTCGTGTCCAGGCCACCTGGCCAGTGGCTTGGCATGAGCAACTCTAAGGCTGGTAACCATGACAACAACCTTGCAGAACCTGTGTGTGTGTGTGTGTGTATGAATGAATGTGTGAATAAATATGAAATTGAATGGAATATTATAGCTATAACTAACTGCTTACTATGATTCTTTCTGTATTCACAATAAATGTGGCATTTTGCCTTTTCCCCTTTAATAAGATCCTGCTGGTTTTTATTTTATTGGTATAACAATACTTCTGGGTCACCACCTGACCCTCTGAGGGGCGGGCTCAGAGCTCCCTAGCTCTGCTCACCCCGGCCTCCAGATGGGCTCGTCCCTCTCCGGGGTGGCAGGTAGCCACACCGGCTCACTACACACCCTGCCCCCAAGTCTGGCTCCCGCTTGTTGGGGCCAGGCTCTTCCGTCCCTCCTAGGCAGGGCAGGAAGTCTGCGTTCGCATGGTCCTTACCAGCCCTATCCCGGATGGTGAAAGCATAGGGCTGTAAGGCCAGATACCACCGCAGTAATTGATTGTTGTTTTTCATTCTTGTTAACCATTGGAGAGGGGCATGGTCCATGACTAGTGTAAACAGAGCCCCAAGGAGGTAGTACCGTAGGGCGTCACAGGCGCCCACTTCACGGTGAGTGCTTCCTTCTCGATTACAGCGTAGTTCTTCTCGCGGGGGGAATAATTTTTGGCTGAGGTATAAGACTGGGTGGAAGTGACTGTGGTGTATTAAAAACTGTTAAAATTGTAGTCTATCACTTTAAATTCTCATGATATTTTCCTGGTCCTACTGCAAGCTAGGGAGCTCTGCAGGGAAGCGCATGATCTGGGTGTAGCAGCAATCAGTCTGCAAAAAGCCAGCCTAAAGCAAGGTGGGGTGAGTGGTGCCTTTCTGCTTTAGAGATCAACCTGTTTTCTGTCTCTGGTTTTGGCTCTTCTGTGTTAAGGCTCTGGAGTCTAAGAAATAGAGCAGTGTTACATTGCAACCTTCTAGAAAGATGGAAACATAAAATACTCTAACTTCTGTTTGTGTGCCATGAACATAAGTGATGAGGAGCTGAGGAAACCGCAGCCGGGAGCTACACTCCCATGTGGTGTGGAGCACAGCTCTGGGTGGGTTTGTTGTGCATAGACATAGAGTTGGAATTTCAGAATAGATTATGGTGGTGGATCTTTGACATGTAATCCTCCATGGAGAGGCATGCACAGAGATTACTGCAACCCAGGGAAGAGCTTTCCTCCTCTACAGAACCCAGATGATGCAGTTCATTTACTTGGACTGTGTTCATGGATAAGTATTTGCCCCCTACAATTATGTTCTGTTACTGAATTCTCTAATCACAAGGTTTGAGATTATTGCAGTTCACTATATTTTAGCTTGAACTTTAATGGAGTTTTTTCCTGTAACTTTTAGAATTGGTTTCTCAGTTAGTTTTATCTCCATTTCTAATATTGTTTTCTGGTCTATGCGGGTACTGCAGAAAACACTTTCTATATAATCCAGTGTATTTCTTGGTGAATGGAACACTTTTCTAGTTCTGTTAGACTATATGTACTGTACCATAGTTTCTTCAAATTAGAGTAACCATGATGTGCTCTGTTGGCTAGCCCTGGGAGAGTATGGGGCTAATTAAACATCACAAGGCTACTGAACTTAGTAAAATAATCAGCCAGAAGAAAACATGCTGCCCATCTATTACTGTGCGTTTGCTCCATCCACTTCAACCATAAATGTACAAACACTGACCATGTGAACTGGAGACTACTAGTATGAATGTCTGCACACAGGTCTCCCTTGTCCTTGGTCTGTGAAGTCAGTGGGATTCCACATGGGAGCAGGGGGTCTGCACTAGCAAATTCCAGTGCTGTAGTAAGGCAACAGCATAAACCAAAGGCTTGATCCAGTGGCCACCAAAGTCAAAGGAGATTTCCATTGAATTCAATGGCCATTGGATTAGGTCCAAGTGGATGTGATATAAATAGTAAACCCCTCTTGATGGGAAGATTTCACCACTGAGCATCCTGTCTCATTTCAAATTCTTTCCTGGCTGACTAACCTACAGTCAACCAAGAAAAATCTTGCTTGCTATGTCAGGAGGATACTGAGTGGGGAGCACACTGAGCATGCTCATTTCTTCCTCCTAGCTAATGGAGGAATAATGCTACCTCCCTCATATCTGGCTGGGCTCTCCCTCTGGGAAGAGGCACTCTTTGCTGATCACATAATGCTGCTTTGCATCACTGCTATGGAGAGAAAAGTACATATCTGGAGTGGTGAGTAGACTCCTTACCTATGTGGACTGGCATGGGGAAGCTATAAACAATCACTGGAGTCCGTTCATGCTTTGCTGTGTTTGAGCTTGTTGTTCTCTAGAACAGTTTTAAGGTATCTGAAGTATCATCTAGCCATGTCCCCACTTAATCGCCATGCAGAAAGCCTTAAACATCCTACCACCTGAATTCTAGCAGAGGCCCATCCTGACTTTCCCTTTTCCACCAGCAGTGCTGTTGCTGCAAACAACTGGACACTTTCCCTATCTCTTGGATATCTATAACGCAGCCAGAGGGATGTGTAAGTAACTGAATTGTGAATGTGGAGAAGGAGTAGGGGCTTTGTAGGAGTACTATGGCTACTTTCTACTTTCTATATTGAATTCTTGCGTATTTGTCCTCTGAGCCACTCCCTAGGTATGATCTCACCTGCCCTTTACAGGAGTCATAAAATGTCATGCCAAGTTTATCATCTCTTTTACATAATCAAGGACCTTTTGATTTTAAAATTCCACATTTTGATTATTTCAGTTGCTATATTACAGTGAATTAAATGTCAAGTACTCTAGGTCTCATAATAGCATCTGAAAGGAGCTGGCAGACGGGTAGCCACTTAATAAGCACAGGGCCGGCTTGTTTGTAATTACTGTTTTAATGCGTACTATCTAAGGAATTAAATGCTATGGTGATGGGTGCTATGGGAACCCTTGGTGATACAAAGATTAAAATTCCAGTTAAGGCCAGATCCTCAGTTGGTGTCGTTTCACTGAAGTTAGTGGAGCTTTGCTATTTACAGCAGCTGAGGATCTGCCGCTTGGGATTTTTGTTTTTGTTTGGTTTAATAGTTAACCTGCCACCAGTGCCGAAGAATGCTCTTTCTCCTTTTTTGGCAATCTATTCCAGAAAATGTCTAATCAAGGTCTTCAGTCTTGCAAAAGAGAGTTAACAGAGTCAGCGTTCAGCCCCTGAGTTGGCACATGACACCAAGCTATTTTCTTTTTCCAGTTGCTTAGAGCACCCATGCTATCTCCCATAGCTCTTTTCATTATTCAAGTAGTTGTGGCTTCCTCTTACCTACCCTGGACGGGCACTGAAACTGGGACTACAGAGGCAGTTGCTCCTGAGTAGGGAAAACAAGCAGTGCCTGCCCTCTCTGCGTTGCCTGCGGGAGTCCAGTCATTGAGAGCAGGTCGGTGAGGGCAAGGAAGGTGAGAACTTGGGAAACATGGCCCTGCCTCCTCACAAAAGTACTAACCGTAACAGTATATTTCTCTAGGAGAAAGAGGAATACATAGGGTACTCTTCTTCCCCCACCATCCCCGGAAAGTTTACAGGTTCATTCCCTTCTCCTTCCTCCTGAGCCTGCAGGCCAGAGAAAATGACTAAATGAGGCCTAGTGCAGTCCCGCTCCTGGAGAGGCTCTGCCTCTGTGCTGCCCCCTGCCTTTCTTGCATTGCCTCCAGCAGCATTAAGATCATCAAGAGAAGACACAGCAATCTGAATTTAGGTTGGCAGGAGGGTGGCAACCCAATCTGGGGCTGAGAGGGGAAACAAGGAAGAGGAAACCACTCTAAGAGCTTGTCTTCAGTGACTTATTAGCTCATGGTATAGCTCAAGTTTGACCGCTAACCTGGCTCCCACCCACGCACACAAATCTCTAGCTCAGGGTAACTGGAGATTTAAGTTTGAGCTACATCGCCTGCTGGGGGGAGGGGGTTAGAGCACAAGTGCTGCTGATGCTCCTGCTAGTCATTAGAACTGGTCAGAAAAATTCCCATGAGATAGTTTTTCATCAGAATTTACTGAATCGTTGAAATCAAAATGTTCTGTGGAGACTATTTGCTGCTGATGAAATTTCTCTGAGATGCAGGCAGCTTTCGAAACTTCTAATGGAAACCTGCCTGGTTTCCTGCCAGTTTACCCACCCAGCTCCTTAGCAGCCTGAGTGTATCTGAGCCTGGGACCGCGGGGTTTCCAGAGTCTGGCTCCAGGGTAGCCACCCAGGCAGACTGCTCAGGAGTCATGGATCCTAGGGCTTTCCCTTTCTGGAGAATTTTGAAGGTTTTGGTTTTTGTTCCTAATTGGAGTGAAACCAAATTTCAAAGTCCTGAAACCCGCCATGAAGCAGAATGACCTGTCTCTGCCCAGGTCTACTATTAATGCACTGGGGGTGTGGCATCTTGAGTTACAACAACGCATCAGCGGCTAAGTCAGTCTCTGGGTATAGCTTGAATGTTGTTTCGCAGTAAATATCACTCTCACTTGAGCTAGGGGAGATCCAGCAGAGTACTAACTTGAACTGACGGTTGCAGTGAAGACAAGTCCTAAGTGCAGGAGGAAGAGAAGAATATAGGAGTAGAAGCAAGGGAGAGGAGGAGCACAGCAATAAAACAGCTGTATACAAGAAATAGGAGATAAACCCCCATTCAGATCATCGTTTGGGCCCAGATTTTAAACTTCCCACTGAACTGAGGGTTACTGGAGTTTGAACGTCTGACTTGGACCTTTATAGCGAGAGGCCCTAGATACAAAATTTTGATCTGCATTTTGAACCTTAGCTCAAAATATTGCAGATAATTTCTAGCCCTATAAAGAAAATCTTATGGCTTCAGAAACAGGCTTGAGTAGAAAATTTGGCATTCTGCCTTCTGGAGTATACATTCTCTTGTGTCTGCTATCTTCTGTAGATTTGCCACAGAATCCAACCATTTTATGCTCTCTTTGGCTTTCTTTCTATCTCCCTATCTGCCTGTGTCAATTTCCCTAGTTCTTTGTTAGGCATCAAATCATTACTTGTGTTTAAGAGAAAAAGAAAAAAAAGAGAGGACATATGAGCCATATCCATCCCTGGAGAAACTTCACTAAGGTTAGTGGAGTTAAACAACTGCTGAATTTGGCCCTATGGGTTTTAAGCCTGGGTTGTTTCTTGCACCTCCTAATGCCCACAAAATATCTGTTCCAACTGAGCTCTAAGAATGTCTCATGCCTAAGAATGCCATTCTACCCCACTCCCCATCAGGAGTCCTCAAAATTTCTTTTTGGGAAGAGTTGGAATCTAAACAATGTCCAGAAGGCAGATAGAGGGCCTTCTTGCAGGGTAGCACATATGGTACTCCTGAGGGAATACTGTCCCGCCCCCCCTTGAAAAATTCTGCACACAGTATTTTAAAATTCTGCAAATTTTGTTTGTCAAATTAATGTGGCAGCTTCAGGATGGCATTGGGAGCACAGACTGGCTGCACAGAGATGGGAGATCAACCTGCAGCCTCCTGTCCCAGCACATGGATTCAGCAGTGAGGCTGCACCCAGCTCTGACACAGCGTAAGGGCCAGGCCTGCCCCAGAAACACCCCGGGTCCCTGCCCATCCACACCAGGTGTGGACAGGCAGGCTCAGCACAGCAGGATCCACATGCGGAGGGGCTTAGTGTTGGGGGATCCAAGTGTGAGTTGAGAGGGTTCTCTGTGCGGCAATCTGGGCTTGGGTGGCTGAGTGGGGGGTTCAGGTGTGGGGGGGATCCGGATGCACAGGGGCTCGTTGGTGGGAGGTTCCGAGTGCAGGGTGAATGGGACTCTGCATGGGGATCCAGGTAAAGGTGCTTGGAGCTCAGCCAGGGGGTTCTGGGTGTGGAGGGATAGGGCTTGGCGGGGGGGGGGTTAGTTGTGGGGGATTCAATGTGGGGGTCCAGTTACTGGGCGAGTGGGGCTTAGTGGGGTGGGGGTCCAGGTGTGGGGGGCTCATCAAGGTGGTGCAGGGGGAGTGGGACTTGTTGGGATCTATAATTTGTCAAGTATGGGGTCTCAGCAGGCACTGGGCTGGGTAGGAGCCACCAGCCGGGGCATCCCCAGCCTTGCCCCCACAGTGATTTACCTCTCTGCCAGCTGCTCCTGGTGCCTGAAACGACGTGCCTGTGCTGTTCAGGGGAGGCTCATGACTGCTCTTTCAGCTTTCCCTTGCTTCCCCGTCCGTCATTTTTCTGAGGGGAAGCAAAGAAATCTGCAGGGGACATGAATTCTGTGAAGACACAGTGGCGCAGAATTCCCCCAGGAGTAATATTTAGTTCTGAGATTTCGCCAGCAGGAAGCACTTATATACAGCTGTCACATTATGAAAATATTGATTTATAATTAAGAGTACTTAGTACTTATATAGTGCTTATTGTCTGCAGATCTCAAAGCCCTTAACAATATCTAAAAGATATACTTTGTGAATTATTCTGGGGATGTTCTATGGCCTGTGTTACACAGGAGGTCAAACTAGATGATCACAACAGTCCCTTCTGACTTTGGAATCTGTGAAAGAGTTGGCTAAGCATTATTATCCCTGGGGTCTGGTCTACATTACACAGTTAGGTCAACGTAAGGCAGCTTCTCCACAAGAGGCATAGGGCTTATATCGGTGTAGTTAGAGAGAAGCAGGGTCTGTGTAGACACTATTACTTACATCAGAGCTGTGAAATTGACAAGAAAGCGGGCAGCTAGAGCCCAACTGCCCCCCCCAACTGCTCCCCTGGAGAGTTGGGTATCTGGATCCCACTCTGGGCTGGGAGCTAGGGTGAGAATGGTTCCTGCCCAAGGCAGCTGGTCCCTGCTCCTGATGGGAGGCCGGGGGGAGAAGTCTGGGGGGGCTTCACATCTCCACACCTTTCTGGGAAGGTTGGAAGGTTGTCTGCCTTGTCAATTTTACGGCTCCAGCATGGAGCCATAAAATAGACAAGGCTGCCTGGCTCCCGGCGGGGGCCGGTGGGGAAGCCAGGGCTGCTGGACCCCATACCCCGGGGGCAAGAAGCCCCTCAGTGGCTTCTGCCCCTGCTCCCAGCTGGGGCTGCGGGAAGAAGCCGGGATCTCAGCTCTCTACATTGCCCCTCTTAGGACAGTGGAAGCGCTCCTGGTGAGGACATGCACCACCGACCCAAGGAGGGTAGTGTGGGCATGCATCATCGCAGTAATTAAGTTGACCTAACATTAGGTTGACTTAAGTTTTTAGTGTAGACATGCCCCCAGTTTTACAGATGGAGAAACAGGTGAACAGGATCTATAATTTGTCTAGGGTCACACAGTGAATCCATGGCTGATCATTTATGCGCATGTTGGAGAATAAAGGGCATTATTTAAATATAAATAATAAAGCAACATTTTCAGGGATGTCTGTACCTTTTTTTCCCCCTTCAGACAACATCATGATCAAATAATTTTATCCAAGTGTTTTTAACACCGTGGGTTGCCCTATGTGTCATTTTAAGATAAGATTTTACAGCAACTTCCTTCATTTCTCTCAAAAGCACTGTTACTTTGAAGACAAATCAGCTGTTATTACTCTGATCCCCTCACAACCAAAAATTCGATAACATGATTTTCTTCTCTTCCTCTAAACAGAAGAAAACTCTCATTTTAACTTTCTGACTTGTCCCCTCTAGTGTCAACTCATGTTCATATCCCCCATGTTTGGAATACAAAGCCTGACCATGACCGTAACTTAGCAGTTGTGATTTAACCTAGAAGTGTCTCTGCTGTGTATTAATCCTATTTTACCCTCTAAAGAGAAATAATTAAAAAAAGGGAGCTGTCCCTTTTTAAAATGGGCCAAATTTTGCTCTGAGCTGCACCCCGGCAACTTTACTTTAGTCAGTGTAGTTGCATCATTGTCAATGAGGGCTTGATCCAATGAGCACTGAAGTCAGTGGAAAGATGTTGAGTTTGGATTGTTCCCTGAGGGCAGGATCTGAGCCTGGTAGCTTCTCGTCTGTAGGTCCTTTTCATGTACGGAGTGTTCGTTGAGGTCAGTGGGAGTCCTTGACACAGACTGAGAATAGGTTATGTCTGAAACTAGGTTATGGCTCACACAGGAATTTTTAACCACCAATCAGGGACAGGCACATATCATCTAGGAAACAGATCAGAGCAGGCCAGCGCCCTAATGTGCTGAAGGAAGCTGAAGCTCTCCAAGTGCAGACGCTTAACTTGGTTACTATGAGAGCCCAGCATTCAATTTTCCTGACTAGGCAATGGCTGTTTGAATTCAGTAACAAGTCTAGCCCCAATTATGCAAGCATTTAACTTTAAACATATGACTTTTCAGTTCCATGTAAGTCAATGGGACTGCTCTTGCAAGTAACGTTAAGTGTGTAAGTAACTGCTTGCAGGAGCAGGGCCTTAGCTGCTTGCTGATGAGACGTTAAGTCCTCTGTTTCATGATCACAGTCTGGGATTTGGCAGTTACAGCTAGGTTACCCACAGAAATAAAATGACAACAATTATCAAAGGTTTTATGGTCTGTACAAAAGCAGGAAAAACCAGGATGTAGCCTCAGCAGGGATCAGGGAAAATGTGTGTGTGTTCCCCAAGCAGGAAGGAGAGAGTGCTTCAAAATCAAAGAGGGAAGATAGAGAGGTAAAATCTGTTGTGGCAATGAAAAGTAGCCAAGGTCCCTGAAGAGTATTTGAGGGTGACAGACTGAAATTTAAAGCTCTGTACTTGTGTTTGTGAGCTGGAGAAAATAGCATGACTGGTGTGATGGAAATTAGAGCTGGTAGGGAGCTTTTTATGACAAAACATCTTTTAAATCAGAAAATGTTGATTTGTCAAACCCCAAAACTTTTCACGGAAGTGTATCAGTTTTAACCAAAATTTTGTTGGGAAGGTCTTCTGGTGGAGGATGGAATTTTGGGTCAAAAACGGAGGCTGTCTACACTGCACAGTTAACCTGGTTGAACGGCACCTGGGCTAGCCTATCTCAGGTGTGAGCATTCCCATAGCAAAGCACCACCTGTGAACTCTGTCCTCAATGATTCTGCACTTCTCTGTGTGCATTTGGGGATGTATTAAATCTTCTTCTTTTTGCCAGGTGCTCTAGGATTTTTTTCCCAGTCAACTGTCAATTGCAGGAAACCTTGTCTGTGCTTCAAGGGGAATTATGGGAAAGGGATTGGCACTCAAGTGAGTTGGCTTGTGTCTCACTGCCTAGTGGGTGGATTCCATCCACTTCTAAAGTGGAACCTGCATGCTAACCCACTGCCACATCTGGGCCAGCTAGCAGCGGCTTACCTCCAAACCCAGGTCAGAGGTTTTTCCTGTGTGGATAGGTTCAACTTATCCTTGTTGAACCTCATCAGATTTCTTTTGGCCCATTCCTCCAATTTGTCTAGGTCACTCTGGACCCTATCCCTACCCTCCAGTGTATCTACCTCTCCCCCCAGCTTAGTGTCATTCACAAACGTGATGAGGGTGCAATTAATCCCATCATCCAGATCATTAATAAAGATGTTGTACAAAATCGGCTCCAGGACTGGCACTCCACTCCAAGTGGGGCACTCCACTTGATACTGGCTGCCAATTAGACATCGAGCCTTTGATCACTACCTGTTGAGTCCGATGATCTGGCCAGCTTTCTATCCACCTTATACTCCATTCATCCAATCCATACTTCTTTAACTTGCTGGCAAGAATACTGTGGGAGACTGTATCAAAAGCTTTGCTGAAGTCAAGGTACATCATGTCCACTGCTTTTCCCATATCCTCAGAGCCAGTTATCTCATCACAGAAGGCAATTGGGTTGGTCAGGCATGAATTGCCCTTGGTGAATCCATGTTGACTGTTCCTGATCACCTTCCTCTCTTCCAAGTGCTTCAAAATGGATTCCTTGAGGACCCACTGCATGATTTTTCTGGGGACAGAGGTGAGGCTGACCAGTCTGTAGTTCCCCAGATTCTCCTTTTTCCCTTTTTTTGTATTTGCCTTTTTCCAAATGTCTGGAACCTCCCTTGATTGCCACGAATTTTCAAAGATAATGGCCAATGGCTCTGCAATCACATCAGCCAACTCCCTCAGCACCCTCGGATGCATTGCATCTGGCCCCCTGGACTTGTGCATGTCCAGCTTTTCTAAATAGTCCTTAACCTGTTCTTTCACCACTGAGGGCTGCTCACCTCCTCCCCATACTGTGCTGCCCAGTGCAGCAGTCTGGGAACTGAGCTTGTCTGTGAAGACCAAGGCAAAAAAAGCATTGAGTACTTCAGCTTTTTCCACATCATCTGTCACTAAGTTGCCTCCCCCATTCAGGAAGGGGCCCACACTTTCCCTTACCTTCTTGTTGCTAACATACCTGTTACCCTTCACATCCCTTGCTAGCTGCAACTCCAATTGTGCTTTGGCCTTCCTGATTACACCCTTGCATGCTTGAGCAATATTTTTATACTCCTCCCTAGTCATCGGTACAAATTTCCACTTCTTGTAAGCTTCCTTTTTGTGTTTAAGCTCACTGAAGATTTCACTGTTAAGCCAAGCTGGTTGCCCGCCATATTTGCTATTCTTTCTACACATCAGGATGGTTTGTTCCTGTGCCCTCAATAAGGCTTCTTTAAAATACAGCCAGCTCTCCTGGACTCCTTTCCCCCTCATATTAGCCTCCCACGGGATCCTGCCCATCAGTTCCCTGAGGGAGTCAGTCTGATTTTCTGAAGTCCAGGGTTCATATTCAGCTGCTCTCCTTTCTTCGTTTTTTCAGGATCCTGAACTCTACCATCTCATGGTCACTCTACCCAAGTTGCCATTCACTTCTACGTCCCTGTTTGCGAGCAGCAGGTCAAGAGGAGCACGGCCCCTAGTTGGTTCCTCCTGCACTTGCACCAGGAAGTTGTCCGCAACACTCTCCAAAAACTTCCTGAATTGTCTATGCACTGCTGTATTGCTCTCCCAGCAGATGTCAGGGTGATTGAAGTCTCCCATGAGAACCAGGGCCTGTGATCTGGAAACTTCTGTTAGTTGTCCAAAGAAAGCCTCATCTACCTCATCCTCCTGGTCTGGTGGTCTATAGCAGATGCCCACCACGACACCACCCTTGTTGCTCTTACCTCAAAACTTAACCCAAAGACTCTTAACAGTCTTTTCACCCGTTTCATACTGGAGCTCTGTGCAGTCATACTGCTCTCTTTCATACAGTGCAACTCCTCCACCTTTTCTCCCGTGCCTGTCCTTCCTGAACAGTTTATACCCCTTCAGTGACAGTGCACCAAGTCTCTGTTATTCCGATCAGATCATAGTTACTTGATTGTTCCAGGACTTCCAATTCTTCCTGGTTGTTTCCCATGCTTCTTGCATTTGTGTACAGGCACCTAAGATAACTAGCTGATTGCCCTACTTTCTCAGGATTAATCATGAGGCCTCCACTGTTGCACCCTCCTCCTTGTGTTTCCTCCCGGTATCCCAGTTCCCTCAGGGCTTAGGTCTCCATCCCCCAGTAAACCTAGTTTAAAGCCCTCCTCAGTAGGTTAGCAAGCCTGCCTGTGAAGATGCTCTTCCCTCTCTTCGTTAGGTGGATCCCATCTCTTCTTAGCAAACCTTCTTCCTGGAACATCATCCCATGGTCAAAGAATCCAAAGCCCTCTCTCCAACACCACCAGTGTAACCACACATTTACTTCCACAATTCGAGAGTCCCTACTTGGGCCTTTTCCTTCAACAGGGAGGATGGACGAGAACATGACTTGTGCCTCAGACTCCTTTATCCTTCTTCCCAGAGCCACATAGTCTGCAGTTATGTTGTGGGCACGGGAAAAGACTGGCTATTACCTAACCACCAATAATTTGGGGATGTTGCCTTAATTGGCATCAGAGCTGGTCGTGCCAATGTTGGGTGTGATTTGATCCTCCCTACATTAGCCATTTGGCTGTAACATAAATACATCAGTTGGCATTGAAACTGATAATGCCCTGTTGATTGGGGGCTCATATCTAAACAAGACTCCTGCCTTTCCAAATTATTACATACAGGCTGTAAGGAATTGTTGGTTTATTTGACATGGTTTATCAACCTGATAATTAGATTCATTTGATTTGATATTAACTCTTAATTTGATTTATAGATTTTATTTTATGCATTTGCTTAGTTATTTAATTTAATTAGATATAAATAGATGCCTTTGTGGTTTGGATATTTCTTCCCCAGGCACCAGGGTTCTAGACCTGAGGAATCCTGAAGGAAATAGAAAAGGCAATTCTGTGACTCACCTAGTGGTGGTTCATAAAAATGCCCTATAGTCCTTCCATGACTGGTGCCTCAACAGGAACACTTTTTTCCCCAAAAGCAGACTTCTGCATTGATTATTTCTTTCCATAAGCAAAGTGAGTTCCAGCACCTCTGAGGGCTTGGGGTGGTATATTCCAGTTGGCCAACCTAAAGGCTGATCAATTCTAAGTAGAGCTGGCTGATAGTTTTTTGTTTGTTTTTTTTGGCGGGGGGGGGGGGGGGAGGGTGGTGGTGGTGGTGGTGGTTTGGGTTGAAATCCCAAATTGGGACAGAAATCCAGCAGTTTGAATTTTTTCATATAACTGGAAGTCTGCAATATTTCATTTTGGAAATACAGAAATGTTCCTGAAGTGTGAATGTTTCAGTATTTCAGAAACAAAATGTGCTTCCATACTCCCTGGGAGTCCCAGCTGTGCAGCAGCCCATCTGGTGAGCTGCTAAGGAGCCGAGAAGCTGGGGGAGACCCTGTCTTCCAAGCTGCCTTCTGCCAAGGAGCCTGGAAAGCCCTAACTTCCCACCAGGAGAGCTGCTGCGAAAGTGGGCGGGCAAGAAACTAGGCAGGTTTCCTATGAAATTTCATCAAAGTGACATATTCCCACAAAATGTTTCAATTTTGATGAAATCAGAATTTTCTGAGGGGAAAACATTTAGCTGGAAAATTTCCAACCAGCTCTAAGTTGATACTGCTCAGATAGGTCTTCTTCATTTTCAGTTACTTATAAAATGGTATCTGCTAATGTGCAACTTTTGGTGCTCAATGTCCAATGAAGCTATTCACATGCTTGAGTACCTTACAGAACTGTGGCCTTTTCTAGCAGCCTAAATATAGATTTAGGGCCTAATTTTAGACACCAAGTTTTGAAAATTTTATTTGTCATCTGCAGTGTTTAAATATCAACATCTCAACAGTGACCCTAATAGAAGCTAGTGGCTGGCAAAGGTGTGTGGGTTGATTAGGACAGTGAGTCACTAATCAGCCAAACTAATCCTTTAATAGCATAGCAACAATCCCAGGTGCTAACTCTTAGAAATGCCACTGATTCAGTGAGAATGAAAAATGAGCCAATTCTCATTTCAATCTGAGGGCTGAAGGGATGTGTAACCCCCCCCGCCGCCCCCGAACACTATCTGTAACAAATACAAATACTGACGACCGTTTATCCAGGCAGATGAAAGCTTGTCAAATGTCATAGAAATAGTATTAAAAACAGTAAAACAACAAGTTAAGTTTACATTGATACCATCAGGTACAAAGTCGTATCACTATTTTTTTGCAGTCTTTTGGTAAAAATTTCTGCTTTATTTTGCCTGTGGTTGCTGTGTTACATAGAAGTTTCACATCATATTAGTTTTTGCTTGTATATAGGGAGATTGTGAGTTAGTTAGAGATGGGTGGGATCTGGAGGAGAGGCACAAGAGGGAGGCAGGCCATCAATGGGGAGAGAAGACGCACAGGGGAAGAATGGCAGCTTTCAAGGCACAAGGAATTTTGCATCTAGGAAACAAGGGAGGATAGGGGGAAATAAAGCCCCAATATTTTCTGGATTTTTAAAACAGTTTTCAGTTTCATTTTTTTTCAAAAACCAACAAACTTTTTCTGATAGAAAATGTAGAAAAATGAAGAAAATTCCACAAAAAATGATTATCATTTTTCAATCACCTGCTTCCTTACTTCCATGCAGGGGTTAGACCTTTTTCTTTCATTCTGAAATCTCACAGCAGCAGGTGAGGGAGCTGGGGAGTCTTTTTTGATAGAAAATGTAGAAAAATGAAGAAAATTCCACAAAAAATGATTATCATTTTTCAATCACCTGTAGTTGCTTCCTTACTTCCATGCAGGGGTTAGACCTTTTTCTTTCATTCTGAAATCTCGCAGCAGCAGGTGAGGGAGCTGGGGAGTCTCTCAGTTTTTGCTGAAGTCTCTGCAGGTCATGTGTGCGTTCAAGGAGAACTTTTCAGCAAAAATCCAGACTCTTTAAAAGGTGTTTATTTTACTTTTTCATAGTTTTGTACACTTTCAGGATTATCATATCCTCAAATTATTTTTATATATGCTATTGCCTAGGTCATTCATGACTAACATGCTTAGATACCATGGTACCCAGTCTAGATATGATGAGAAGCACTCTATAGAAAGCAAGCCAGATAGATGATTTCTCCAATAAAGAAGTAATGGTTCTTTCCCTGATGATTTCCCTGTCTTCTGTGTCATCAGCTCTTTTGCTTGTTATTCTACCTTCTCATCAGTCTTAGCAATTAAATCTGGTTTTGTCCCTTGAAAATTTTTAAGGCACCTGCAGATTCCTTTTGGTAATCGCTGGGCCAAATTCAAAGATCACCTAAATTACATTTTAGTAATTGGGTGTTATTCATATGCTGATATAATGGGAAAGAGGGTGGCAGCAGGGAAAGCAAACACCAAGACAACATAAGATAAAGTAAGAGTTATACCTCTGATGTCATGTCCCTCATTCTGAAGGGACATCACTCATTTTAGTCCTGAACTTTCCTCTACGCTAAACAAATGTTGTCTTTTCATTTATTGGTGAAAATTATTTACATCAAAAATAAAATAATGAAACAGAGGTTATACAAGGAAGAAATCTCACAACATTTCAAGTTTTCTGCATAAATAATTTGTGCACCCCTCTCATTTTGGGTCCCTATCACACATCATATCACAGATTTGGGCTTGTAAGGTTGGGAGGTACTGTGGGGTGCCTGCCACTGTTTGCATAATCTCTGAATTTAGTCCCCTAATCTTTTCCCTAAAATTCTTCAGAATTTCACTCAGTTCTTTAGTAGCTATTGATCTTGGGGAAGAAAAGGCTACTATCTTGAGGGAGAAAAGGCTACTTTTCATACTTTCAGCAGAAGCCACCCAGACACTGAATCAAATACAGTGCAGAAATATGTTCTTTTATTTCTGGAGCTCATAGTCACTTTGGGATAATGTTTATGTAATTTCTAGTTCTATATGTCATTTCCAAATGGTCAGGGGACCTGTGTTCTGAAACAGCAGGCAGCTATCATGTTGTTCTTGATGTGACCAGAAGCCTCTGGAAACTTTTCTAATGCATTACTTTGCAAATACCCATACTCAACGGATCCTGTCTAGTGCATATAAAATATATCTGTCTGATTCTGACATGCTAAGTTTACCCACATTTTTCAAATTCATGCCTGGAATATGTGGCATCATTGTCTGTCTGCTGCTAGAATTCCATGTCTGCTCAGCATGGGATTCATGTTTATTATATTGCTAAGAACTCAGTAAAATGAGTTAGGGTTTGCAGTTAGGCTATCAAATGAGTTCCATTTAGGCAACTGAAATCCAGCTTCCTATTTGTATCCCCTTTGCTTCTTCACTATTCTCCTTTCCAAACCTCCCCAGCTTTCCTGCCTCATCATCCATCCTACCACTGCCCTCCACCCAGGGTCTCCAACATGTTGAAATGGGGACCACAGAGAAGTTCTTCTGTTTCTTCCCTCCATTGTGGATACTCCCAAACAGGTTCTGCACCTTCCAGTTACAGTGAAGGGGAGGAATATTCCTTTAAGTCAATGGTGTTCCAGCTGGCCCCACTCTCGTTTCCTTTTTTGCATTATGACTGGTGGGAACAAAGCCTTCTAGTTTGTCATTTTCAACAGAAGCCAGACTCTAAGCTTCAGACAACCAGCTGATGACAGGTTCTGATGATAGGTTGTGGTACCTGGAAAAGAATGTCAATAATCGGATAGGCAGAATGAGGAGGAAACATCTGGATTTTTGAGTGAGTGGGGAATGCAGGACACTCTGATGGAAGGAAAGAAGTACTGGGTTCTCTAGGATTGTGAGCAAGGCCAGAAAGAAAGTTTTCCTTTGATGAGGAACAAGAAATAAGTGGGGAATGAGTAGTTGTGACTGAACTAAAGAGACTGTAATAAGCTGACTTCAAGGAAGGCAGTAAAGGTTGGATTACAGCCCAATACCCCACTGTGCGATGGAGCGGTACCACCTAGGTTGGCACACCTACTTTGTACATCACCACGCAGAGTGGCCGGCACGGCAGAGTCAGGCCCAGGATTTTCTTGTACGCTCCTGCCCATTCTCTCTTTCAGTCTGAGCTTATTTTAAGTTTCCAGCCAGTCAGTTGCCGAGCATATGCCACAGCAAAGCCAAACATCTTCGCTCTCCTGCCACGGTGCACGTCACGGCCACCCTCAGCTGGTTCTTTTCTTCAGCGCCAAGAACATTGGTGCTGGCTCGCTGCTTAAAATAGGCCTCAGCTCCACTGACTCCTGCTCCTGGCCATGCCGGGTTAGCTTTATAGTGTCCTCAGCACTATACTCTGCGGCCAAATTTGGCAGAAATTTCCCCAGGAAGTTTATCATACCTAGTGTGCCTTTTTCTGTTGCTAGGCCTAGACAGCCTGCAATTTACTTTTGGCTGGTTGAAACCCAACAGTATATAATTTATGTCATGCAATGTTATTTCACTTGCTGGGAACTGACACTTTGCACTGTTTATTATAAATCCATTCACAGGAATTTTATATATACTTTAACATATCATCATGTTCTTACTTTGGCAGAACAAAGCAACATCATGAATACCTGGTTATATTCTCCGTGTGTGACGAGGTATGCCAGGCCCTTTAAGGCCCTCTACTGGAGGTCTTGCAGTCCTACCATACCCTCCCCCAGAAAAGAGCAGTGAAGGTGGGTCCTCCAGGCCTGCCTAGAAAGGCTGCAAGGAAGCAAGCAATCAGAGAGCAGCAGGCTCAGATAAAAGGAGCTGAGCAGGTCAGTTCCCGGCTGGGACCAGAAGGGTGAGGGAAGGGCTAGAAAATTGTGAAACTCTCCAGGCAAAGAGGCCTGGAAGAAACCCTGCCCAAGCAGGGATAAGGCAGGGAGAACCAATGACTATAACCCTGAGCTAATGGATGAAGACGATGGGACTGAGTGGGAAGCAGTCCAGGGAATGCTGCAGCAGCAGCAACTATTAAGGGAAGCAGGCTCTAGCTCCTGCTTACAATATCCCTGGGTTGGGACTCAGAGTAGTGGGCGGGCCAGGGTCCCCCACTGGCCAGTGGGGAAGTGGCCTGAGTCCTGAAAAGGGGACACGATTCTTTACTAAAAGCACGAGAAAGGGGCTGGACTGTAAACAGGCCCAGAGACAGGGCTGAAAACCCTGGTGGGGGCTGACCAGGCCCAGAGATGGGGCTGAAGAATCTGGAGAGAGCCAATCATTTGTTGAACTCTGTTACCCTGGAAGAGGTTCTTCCATCCGTCTATTAACTGTGTGACTTAGCTGGAGGGCTGAGCCACTGAAGACCCACATTGTGAGGCCAACAACCTACAGGGGGTGCCAGAAAGGTGGGGGAGAGATTGCAGCATCACACACAGCTGACAGGAGGCACTTGCAAGAGGTGTGTGTCCCCGTCACAGTGTGCCTGGAAACTCTAGATCTGAGTACTCTCAACCCTTGAGAACATTTGGAACCATATATGATCCCTATTGCTGTAGCCAGCTGATCCAAAACTCTGTACCTGAATACCCTCAAATCTTGGGGGGAGTTTGAATCCAGATTTCACCCCTAGCTCTAGTAAGGACTGAACCCAAAGCCCTCTCCTCCTATATCTTAGGGGTGTGGCTCTGTTATGTTCACAGTGTATGCACAGAGAAGTAAGATAAAACCCAAATCTCTTGCTGAAAGGTTGCAACATCACACGTTATTTCTTAGAATTCAGAACAATAACTCACAAGAATCCAAAACCAGAGAGACAAAGCAGGCTGCTCCCTAAAAAGAGGCTGTCATAAATATAAAGGGAAGGGTAAACCCCTTTAAAATCCCTCCTGGCCAGAGGAAATCTCCTCTCACCTGTAAAGGGTTAAGAAGCTAAAGGTAACCTCGCTGGCACCTGACCAAAATGACCAATGAGGAGACAAGATACTTTCAAAAGCTGGGAGGAGGGAGAGAAACAAAGGGTATGTGAGTCCGTCTATATTCTGTCTTTGCCGAGGATAGACCAGGAATGAAGCCTTAGAACTTTTAGTAAGTAATCTAGCTAGGTACGTGCTAGATTATGATTTCTTTAAATGGCTGAGAAAAGAATTGTGCTGAATAGAATAACTATTTCTGTCTGTGTATCTTTTTTGTAACTTAAGGTTTTTTGCCTAGAGGGATTCTCTATGTTTTGAATCTAATTACCCTGTAAGGTATCTACCATCCTGACTTTACAGGGGGGATCTTTTTTTTTTATTTCTATTTACTTCTATTTCTATTAAAAGTCTTTTTGTAAGAAAACTGAATGCTTTTTCATTGTTCTCAGATCCAAGGGTTTGGGTCTGTGGTCACCTATACAAATTGGTGAGGCTTTTTATCCAACATTTCCCTAGAAAGGGGGGGTGCAAGTGTTGGGAGGATTGTTCATCGTTCTTAAGATCCAAGGGTCTGGGTCTGTAGTCACCTAGGCAAATTGGTGAGGCTTTTTACCAAACCTTGTCCAGGAAGTGGGGTGCAAGGTTGTGGGAAGTATTTTGGGGGGAAAGATGTGTCCAAACAGCTCTTCCCCAGTAACCAGTATTTGTTTGGTGGTGGTAGCGGCCAATCCAAGGACAAAGGGTGGAATATTTTGTACCTTGGGGAAGTTTTGACCTAAGCTGGTAAAGATAAGCTTAGGACGTTTTTCTTTCATGCAGGTCCCCACATCTGTACCCTAGAGTTCAGAGTGGGGGAGGGACCTTGACAGAGGCACACCTCACTCCATCTTACTAGAGGTTGGCTGGCTGGAGACTGACCACTGCTCCTAGATGCTTTACTACAGAGCTCCCTAGCCTGCAAGCAGGACTAGGAACCCCTCCCCCCCGGCTCTTAAAGTAATAGCTTGCAATTCCAACACAGTTCTCAATACATAGATTTGGCAGAATTCAATTTTTTATTTTTTTTATAATTTTGATGGATAGAATCAATGTCTATTTATAATGTTATTTTTATCTATTTACATTTTCACAGTTGTGGGAAATTATGGTGCAGTGTCAGACAATAGTTATTTAATGACAGTAGATGTTGAACTTCAAAAAACGAAAGCTTTATAACCGTTAAAACACAAATTGTCTGTATCACATGTCAAAATATACAAAATAGCCTTAAAACAAACTCTAAGAAATTCTTAAGCAGCATTTTTCTTACTTTGCCTATCTGTAAATTTCAGTCATCATTCATGGAAATCTTTTTCCATCAGTTTGTTTGTGTTCAGTGAAATCAACATTTACTGACACAAATCTAATCCTTCCAAGCCTATCAATACACTACAGACTCTGGCTTTGTAATTTGCAGTTTGGGGGCATACATAGGCTTAGGCCGTCATGTGTATATTCCATATTTCTATTAAATATTTCAGATGATGAGACGATACCAAATGTTAGTAGCTGAAAATAACCCTCCCGTCTCCAAGCTGCACATTGTACCAAAAGCTAGATTTATGTAGGACTAATGTAATACGAGCACTGTTCAGGTGACTTTGAGAGCCAAAGAAAATAAAATGTTAATTTCTATTAAAGCTATTTAAAAAACCTGCTTATCCACAGGTCTAGGATCCCTAACATCTTTACCATGATATGATGAAATCCCAGCATCACTAGAATAATTTTTCCAGCAGGAACGTAGCCAGACAGGCACCCACAGAGACTCCTTTCCATCCCTTTATCATCTAGGAAGCACACCCTCAGCTCTCTCCCAAAGCCTACTCAAACATGTCTTTTGCAGCACAGAAGCTTACCAAATGCAGGTTATTTCAGATCGGGGGAAAGCAAGTTGGAGAGTCTCCAAGCCTTCACAAAGAACACCCTGCCAGCTTCCTGCTCCTTTTTTATACACATATTGGAATATTTTTTTCATTCAAAAGAGGGCAAATGGTGCTTTTGTCTCATTGCCAATGGTGCAAAATGACCTCTAGTCTGAGTACCAAGCTAATTTTTAAAAAAGTTTTAAAAAATGAATCACATTTTTTCATTGAGTCTCAGGAAGTTTGGCTTTACTTTGCTTCTCCTTTACAGTAAAAAGTTAGGTCAGTCCTTATTTTATTCTACCCGGTTCACTCATCACTAGTTATAACCAGTGAATTAATCCCTAGGTGAACTCTTTCCATAAACATATTACAGTATGCCTCATGTCCAAATATCAGTGTTCGAAAGCTGCCTGCGCTCTTACTCTACAAATACACCACTTGCACAGCTTCTTTATATGTACAATTTCAAAAGCATGCATCGAGTTTGTATTTTGGCCACAATTTGTTAAGCATGTGCTTAAATCCCATTGACTTTTATAGGACTTAAGCACTTTTGGAATCAGGGCTGTAAGTGTAAGCGGGGGAATAGTCCCGCTGTTGTGGGGAACTTTCCTGGCTTCTGCACTACCCCGGTGAAGTGGGCTAGCGAAAGGATCTGAGTCCTCGCTCCCACTTCCTTTACCCAGTGGCCTCCCTGCCCTTGAGGACTCCCCTTCCACTCTCCTATCTGGCAGAGTCCTCGTAACCCCAACAAGGCTGGGCCCAGGATTCCTGGGGGGCTCGACCCCCAACCCTGCTGTGGTCACCTAGGACAGGAGCTAGGGTGTCCCCATTCCGCGATACTCTCTCTGCACTGGGCACTTCTCTGACCCACTGACCATTACATACAAGTTAAAGCAAATGCAAGTTATTTAATCAACAATTAATTTTAAAAAGAATTAGGAAAAATGGGAAAGGTTCAAGGAAACACATCACCCCGCTCTGTGGCAGGGAACATCACAAACAGTGTCTCTGGAACGTCAGGGCAGTTCACAGTCTGTTCCTTGTAAGTCCCAGGCCTCCTGCCCAGCCCCTGGCTGTGCTGCAGGGATGTTGTGGGTTGGACACTTGTTCTGGTGGTGGCCACACGCTCTCAGGCTCCAAGTGGTAGGACCCTTCTTCCCAGTGTTGCCCCCGCCCTGTCGGGGTTACGATCCAAGCCTGGCCTGCAGAGCCTCTTGGCTGAGGCGTCTCCCTGTGCTGGGCTTGCTGCCCAGGGTCCCCCTCGCTCTCCCCAGCTGCTCACCGCACCCAGCTCCAGACTTCTCCAGCCCCAGCTCCACCACTCGATCTCAGCACTGCTGCTCCTGCTCTGCCTCCAGCTCCCTGGGCTGCTTCCTTGGCCCCTCTGGCTCTGCTCGCTGCAGCTCTGCTCCCAGGACAGGTCTGCTCTGCAGGCTGCTTCTGTGACTCTGCTCCCAGCACTGACCTGCTTCCTGGCCTGCTTTTCTGGCCCCTCTGGCACTAGTTGCTGCAGCTCTCGTCCCAGGGCAAGTCTGCTCTCTCTGGGCTGTGCCTCTGGCTTTGGGGCTGCAGCTCTGCTCTCTCTGGGCTGTGCCTCTGGCTTTGGGGCTGCAGCTCTGCTCTCTCTGGGCTGTGCCTCTGACTTTGGGACTGCAGCTCTGCTCCCAGGACAGGGTTTGGTCCCTCTGGATCTGGCCCAGCTCTGCTCCCCAGCTTAGCTTGGGTCCCTGCTTTCTCCTTAGCTTGGCCCCACTCTGTCTGACCCAGGCAATTCCAGCTCACAGGGAGGACGGGACCTCCCTGGCCTCCTGACTCCCTGATTAGCCTGCTCATCCTGTCATTCAGGCTGATCTGGAGCATTGGCCTCTCCCCATTGTTCCTGGGGGATGTCAGTCTCAGGGTCCTGATTCCCCATCAACTCTTCCCCTTTTAGGACTGGGAGGTAGCCAACCAAAACACCCCCACTGAATGTTAGTAAGGGGGCAACAGTCCCCTTACATAAGCATGGAAATATGTTGCAGCACTGTCCTGAATAGGGATATCTTCCTGAAACAAGGACTGAGGGCCAGATTTAGAAAGGGAGGCAGATAGGCACATGGTGGGCTTTTCAAAAGCCCTTAGGCACTGAACTCCAATCGATGTCAATGGGAGTTAGGTGTCTAGGCACTCCTGAAAATCCTCATAGATGCCTACCTACCTTTAAAACACTAGACCCAATGGTTTTACTGAATTGGTGCCTACACGTCTTAGGTTCGGGGCAGGGGGGGGATACAGTCTTCAGTTCTTGAGTCGGTGTTCCAAATGTGTTTTTATTAACTAGAGATGGACAGGAAAGGGTTTTTCTGGCCTGGGGAAATTCAAGATTTATTGAAGCTGACCCTTTCCCCTTGAAAGTTTCAGTTTTGAAGAATCAGCATTTTTGACAGAAAATCTCTAGTCAAAAAATTCCTGACCAGTTATAGTTTTCTTTATGCCACATAAATTTTACTGCTCCAGAAACTGTATAGCTAAAGGGATTTAAACTTCATCTCATATTTATATTGTGTATTGAATTAATACAAAACTCAGTCCAGACTGGTTTATTGTGTGAAAGCTTCAACAAGGTGTCCCTTTGTTGCATTTGTAGATGAGCTTGATTGTTTTTCCAGTTGGGTAACTATTGTATTGTAACTCGGTGTGAAAGAAATAATAATAAATAAAGGTTTTATTTATTATATTTATAACTGTGATTTGAGCTTCTGAGGACAGTTATCTGTCCAGTTTCTCTGATAAGAAATGAAAGGCTGATACTACAAAACATACCCTAAAGCTATTTTCTTGTATCAGCCAATGTTTATCTAGCAAGTTTACACATTTGTATGACACTATGAAAAGTTACTATCTGCTATCTAATTGCCTTCCCAGAACACACATTCATCAAAACAGATGTAGACATGAGAAGATGTGATGTACTCTAACTCTCAGTGACATTGCCAGTAATCATTTATCAGAGAGAATGGTCTTGGGTGGTTTTTTTTTTTAAAAGAGTGTCAGCCCAAAGACGGGGGGGCGGGGGCGCACAGGGGGAAGAGGAGGGAAGTCTCTTTATGCACGATTCTTTCTACAACAGCTAACCAGTACACTGAGACATGGAAAAGGTCTGAAAAATCTTTAATGTAACTTGCAAAGGACTTATTTTTTTAAAGTCATGCCCCTTTTACTTCTTTATGACATAAATAAGTCATGATGTGAAGACCTGAAAGGGGATTATTTGCTTAGAAGTATCTGGAATGTCAAGTTTGTTTGTTTTTCTGTTTTTTCTGGTGGACCTTGAAGTCTCAGGGATGTTTATGGTGCTTGCAAACTTCCTTATTGAAAGAGTGAAGGTGTTGCGTCTTTAAGTCTTCCTTTATTCGAAGTGTTACTGGGTCACTGAAATTAAGCAGGTGCTGATAAATACAAAACCAACTGTTTATGGAATCTGACTATAAAACCCCTTCCAGGGGTGCTGGGGTGCGGCCACACCACCTGGCTTGAAGTGGTTTCCATTGTATACAGGGTTTACAATTTGGTTCAGTGGCTGTCAGCATCTCCACTATAAAAATTGTTCCAAGGCCACTGATCCCTTCCCCTCTGAACTGCTCTGTCTTTTACTCTCTTGGTTCTTATGTCATTGTGCTAATTGTCCAGTTATCACAGTCTTCCAGATTAGATAGGACCTGAATTTTTAATGTAAAAACTAAACAAATCAATCCCTCACCCCATCACCTCTTAAAAACAATAACAAAAAGAATCTGACCCCCGCCCCCCCACAACGACGTTTTGCTCCCTTTGCAGGTCCCCTTTACATGAGTTAAGACAGAAATGTGAACATCCACAAAATCTGCTTTTTTGGGGGGCAATGAGCCTAGGATACAAAAAGGTCATTTCCAAAAATCATAGTTATTGGAAACATTTTGGCACCTGGGAAAACAAAGAAATGTCACCTCCCTGCAGCCTCACAGGTGGTGGGAGTGGGGAGAGGGCCTTTGTCTTGGCCAGCAGGGGAAAGAAAACCCTTGGTCCCTTTAAGGAATGCACTATCTTCAGGTGCACTCCACCTCCCAGTGGGCTTGAGGAGGGGGGCTCTCTGGTTGATTATTTGGACAGAAAGTGCGGCATAAGTCTGTTGGCTCCTGTGCCTCCAAGGTGAGGGCTGATGAACTCCTCCCCGTGCCTGGGGGCTCCAGTCAGCCTCAGGAAGAAAAGTTTCCCCTCCCCCTTTGGGGCTAAAGTAGGACCAGGTTTGGGGGCTGTGCTGTGGACATCACGCTAGTCACCTTTTGGGAGGTTGGGAAGGAATTTTTCCCTCACTACCCGATTGACCTGGGCAGAGTGGGGTTATTTGCCTTCCTCTCAGCAGCCCAGGGACCCAGTGAGTACATTAAGCTGTAAAAATCATGTTGTTGCAAGTTGGCAGGTGCTCAGTGCAGGCGCTTTGTTCAGTTGCGGTCCAGTTCCCTCTTAAACTAGAATTGGAAGGGGATTAGGAGAAGGCATCTCCTAAAGGATGGGAATGGAGTTGGGGCTCCTAATGTCTGGTACAGTGAAGAGACAATCCCACACCCCAACCCTTTAACCTTCATAAAAGGGGAGTAGGATCTCAGTGACCATGTACGTACCAGGTTAAGGGGTGTGGGGCTGATGCCAGCCCTCCACCAGGTGGAATGGATTACAATAGGAAAGATGATCTGCACTGCATGAGTTATTGATGGATAGTTCCCAGATGTTACTTAACAGACTTGCGGCCTAGTTTAAACCACAGTTCTAGTGTCTTGTTGTATTGTCATGGAAGTTTTTCTCCCTATCCACTCTATGTATTGAGTGGCTTACGAGTGGTTAGGGGCCAGAAGTTACCTTTGCAATTCAATCTCTACCATGCCTTCATATTCTGTAATCTAATGAGATAGCAGACAAGGAATTATGGATGATTCTCTTGATCTGAGTCTCTGAACTTTGCGTAGTCACTTGCACACCATAAAGCAGGTGTAAAACATTAGCATTCAGGGCTGGTATGGTCAGGGGTGTGGTGGGGTGCACACACAGAGTGCAGGCCCTTGGAATCAGGAAACAAAAATTATGTAAAAATGAAGACATATTCCATGGAAATAATAAGCATATTAAAATAATTGGGCTTATACTTTTTTTTTTAATATTAGTGTTATTCACCCTACAGAAATACATCATGTACAGACTGTAAATGTAATCAGAAATGCAGACTTGGTCAGATCAAAGGACACTAGTCAAAAAAAGGTTAGATTTTACATTTTGAAATATCTTTCTAATAATAAAATGCTACAGGTAAAATCATACTTAGCATAGCACTGTGTGTCAGCCTGTACCTCATCTTTAAACCAACTGAAAGTACATTAGCACACAGAAGGGTTATAAGAGCTCTGTACAATTAAAACAGCCATTAGTAGCTCAAGGAAGAGAACAAGACTGAGATTACAATTCTTGGATAAAAACAAAACAATTCCCTTCAGTGACTCATATGATCCCCAGCCCAGCTACTGGTCAATGGGGACACTGTGATCATAAAAACATTTATTTAAAATACGGAAAAGCCACAAACCAATTTCATCAAGGTGATTCAGACATGAAAATAAGAATTACTTTTAAACACTCCCAGGGACACCAGCTAGTATTCCACAATGTTCTGGGCAAGAATGACATGGTTACAGGGAACACAAGTGACTGCAAAAACTGATTGTTTTTCATTTATTCATGTGATCATAATTTCTGACACAGTTCACCTACTGGCTAAGAAACACATTAACCTGTGACTTTTGAATTTAGAAGCTTAGCCGATGACAACCAAATTAACAGCATATTTGGAGCCAAAAAGTATTGTCCAGAGCATAATAAAATTTGAGTTTTATAGTGATAATTTTATGTCTGTGTTCAGAAAGTGACCTCCAGCCTATGGAAAAAACAATAACTGCCACCAGTCACTTGTCAAGAAATTAAAAATAAAAGTTATTTTTGTGCAATACTGTACATCAAAATATTTATAGTAACAATGAAATACTGAAAATGTCTCCCAGATGTGTGCACATTTCTGCTGACATCAGCATCCTTCCTGCAGAATTTTTTTAAATGGCCATATTGATTCTTCCTCATTAGAGACAAAGAGGAGAAAAATCAAAATTGGTAGGAAAATAAATATTTTTTTCAAGTTTGAGCGTTGCACACAGTAAAGGGTAAGAGAAAAACTTTAAAAATTGAATTCAGTTCTGAAATCCTCTTTCTACTTCCTAAGTCAATGCAATGAGAGTTTTGTATGAGTAAGGAATGAGCAAGCACTTTTGAATTGGACCTGTAGTTTGTTTATTCCTTTAAATTTCTGCCAGTAAGGGGATATTTTGTCTAGTTGCTGCTGAATTGTCATTGTCAAAAATAAAATGAGTGGTTCAAAACATACTTAAATGGATGAGAACTCCTTTTTTTTAAAAAAGTTAAGGATCTATCTCTATAGAAACACCTTTGAATTTTGTAAGATTTTCCAATAGAATTTAAAGGGGTTTATTTGACAGTTTGAATTTGTGGGGAGAAAAATTTGTTACAGCTTTCAAGGATTTCTGCAGGAGTTTAGCAGCATAAAGATACACTCAAGTGTCTCGGTAAGTGAACAGAAATCAAAGCATTTCTTCTTTGAATCTCTTTCTTTCTTTCTTTCTTTCTTTCTTTCTTTCTTTCTTTCTTTCTTTCTTTCTTTCAGCTTCCACTCAGTTTTGATCCTAAGCTCACTGGTGCAGGGAGCATTGGTGATTTTTATTCTTAGGTCCGCCATAGACTCGCTAAATGACCTTAAGAAAGGTCACTCAATCTCTTTGTGCCTCAGCTTTCCCCATCAGTACATGATGTCTCCCTGGAAATAGGTCAGAAGTAAAAGACAACATTGGATAAAATTTTCAAAAAGCACCCAGGTGACTTAGAAGCCCAAGTTCCATTTTCCAAAGGTGACTATTTAAGAAATACATTGTTTCTCCAGTAGTTGTAACTCTTCTTCCATGCCTATGTTCTTTATTTTGAGCATAAATTATTGGTTAACCATGTCAATCTTAAAATTTGTTTTACCTCTAGCTTTATCCCTCAACAGAATCTTCACAGACCCGCTGGCTTATGTAATACTTTCTTCTTACAATGACATTATTAAAAAGTCTTCAAACCAGTTGAGTGAGGGAAACCACCAAACACCATACATATTCCTCTGGCACTAAACCTCCTATTTGCTTCTTTAACATTATAAGCAGCTCTCTCATTGAGTTCTCCCTCAGAGGTTTTAGCCTTTAGATTGCTTGTAAGCTTTGGTAACTTACGAGAAGTCTATACTTTCTCTGCCGCAGAAGCAAAACATTTAAGATGGATAAACTAGTGGTTCTTCCTAAATGTGATCCCAAATTATCTTCTCACCAAATACACAATCATTCTCTATTTGCTTTGCATGAGGGGACTAAGTCCCACACCACTACTTAGGCATCATCAGCGTTTATGCAGTTCATCTGGCAGAGAACCCAGCAGACAAGGTCTCTTTCCCTGAATCAATTACTAGCCATTGTAATTCAAAATGACAAGTCATAGGCATTCATGAGAATGTCTCTGAAGCCTGGTGCTTAGGGCATTCACTTAGGCTGCAGAAAACCCAACTTCAAATCCCTGCTCCAATGACTATTTATACACGGTGGAACAGCTTCACCAGGAGACACTAAGAGAGACCCCCACCTGAATAGCCCTGGGGTTGGGACACTCTCCTGCAATAGAGGAGACCCAGGCATAAGTCCCTTCTCCACATCAGGCAGAAGGGCAGGGTGGGATTAAACATGCATCTTCCAGATGACTGCTCTAACCACTGGGCTAAAGGATATAAAGGAAATGATGCTAATAACCTCCCCCGCCCTCCCCTGGTGTTTTGTGAATGTGGTCCTTTGTTTTTGTAAAAATGTCCAAAGTCTTAAAAAAAAAACAACCAGGTTAGATTAAAACAAAATGTTTTGTTTCGACGCTAGTCAGAAAGTTTTTGACTTCTTGATTCACCAAAAAATTTCATTTTCAGTTTGACTTGAAACAAAACTTTTGTTTTTCGTTGACAGCGAACCAAAAACCCTATTATTCACCCAGTTCTACATTCCATGCATTCAGACAGTTATTTTGCCTTAATGATCTCAGCAGTATTAATGTTGTGAGCTAGAGTGCAGGTTTGATGAAGCTGGGATACATATTGCTGGTGGGTCTGTCTTTTTTTTTTTTCTTCAAAGCCTCCCCTTGAAGTGAGTGATGATGTTTGGGCCATGGCAGATCTGTAGTCAAATTACAATTCAGTGGGTTTGCCTTGGCACACATTTTCTGTGATGGCTAAAAAATTATAAAATATTTCTTTAGAAAACACTCCCAATGTATAACTGATATTCTTGGACTTTGGCATATGAGGAGAAACTGTATAGGCCAAAGGACAGATCCCAGCATGTCTTAGAGTTCTTGCAAGCGGAAGTGAGACAATCTAATGGGGGGCAGGAAATAGCCCTAAAGCAGTGATTTTTAAACTCTGATTTGCTCTGTGTCAAAGCACAATGAAAAATTCAAATAGTGTTCAAGGGTTATATTCTGTGTTTTGATTTTTTCCATTTCAATGAGATTTTTACAAAATAAAGCTTTAAATTGCATGTTAAAATTGAGCTCTATAACACAACCGAAGCTGTAGTGCAATTATCACTGCACCATAAGCACAATTATAAACAGACAGATGAATGTGATTTGCCTAATTCTGGACCCATTCAGGCATACCAAATTTAATAATAGGAGCAGAACTTTGAGATTCACATCCAGTTTAGGGCTGGCAAAACTCCAGCTCTGCACTCTTGCTGAAAATGTCAGCAGCTGATCTCAGAATATTACACATTTGTTTTTTTTCCTGTCAGGAGTCAAAATGTTAACGAAGTAGACTCAATTTGGGATAGCATGGCACCAACCCCCCACCCCCCCTCCCCGCCCCACCCCAGAGCCAAACATCCTTTGAATTTTAAGAACATAAGAATGGCCATACTGGATCAAACCAATGGTCCATCTAGCCCAGTATCCTGTCTTCTGACAGTGGCCAGAGCCAGATGTTTCACAGGTGCTTCTTGTCCAGTTTTGTTCATCCAGGGCTGAATCCTGAAATGCTTTCTCAGGCCAGATTCTGCCTCACGCCTTTTGCGTCAACAGCATGAGGAACCTCTTTGCCTTTGTGGCCTGTGGAAGGGCCAGGCAAAATTGGGGAGCAGAGGAACTGCTCCTTCTCTACTGTCTCCTGAGGCATCACACGGCCCCAGAAGAAGTGGAACCAGCACTCTGCCTCCCCCTTCTACAGCAGGACTACAGAGCTGGCCAGCCATCTGTGCCTGGGGTGTGAGGTGCACCCCAAGAAAGAATGGGGCAGTGGGTGTTCAGCCTCGGTGCACTTACCTTTGCTCCCCAGGAGATGAGGCAATTATTCACTACCCCTTGCTAGGGGCCATGTCTAAAAGGTACAATCAAGCCATAAGTTTTTATTTTCCGAAACTTCTTTTGTTTCAGTTAGAATTGCCTCAATAAGAACTGAGTAAGGATTTTAGAATTCAGTTAATAGTTTTTAATGTCTGTGAAAGATCCAAGTAGTAAAAGAAGAATCAACAGCTGTCTTCAGAGACAGACAGTTTGCGTTTGGATTGCATCAAAATAGAGAAGGATTTTACCCCCGACTGTGGTTAACTTGCCCAGTGACATAAACATAATGAGGCTTGCAGCAAGGCACAATGAAAATGGGGGGGGAAAGCCATACCCAAAACACAATTACTCATTGAAACAAATGAATCTGCGAAGAAACATGTCTGAATGAAAGAAGTTTAGAACATTGTGTGTTAATCAGCCAAAACATTATTTTAGATCATTAAGACCTGATGGCTCCTGTATGAGAAGTGGCACTTAATTCTACTTCAGTCAATATGTTTGAAGCAGCATAGCATCGCACCAGATGGTACATCCATTGTTAAGTATTCTCTAACAAGGACACTGTCAGTGCTAGAATGGGCTGAATGCCAGATTGAAACCACTCATGGAATTTTTTATCAATATTAATGAATGAAAAATGGTTCAAGCAACTGGACTGGCTAATTCACGAGGCAAGATGTGTCCCCTACATATTAATTGAAACTTACTTATTTTTCTCAACATTCCCATTTATCTTTGGCCCAACCATGAAGTACTCGCTCTAGGAAAACTCACTGAAGGGAAGGCTGTGTGGTATAGAAATAAGGTACTGGACAGAGAGTCATGGCTTGTCTACACTGGCACTTTACAGTGCTGCAACTTTCTCGCGCCGGGGTGTGAAAAAACACCCCCCTGAGCACTGCCAGTTTCTGCGCTGTCAAGTGCCAGTGCAGACCGTGCACCAGCGCTGAGAGCTATTCCCCTTGTGGGGGGATTTTTTTAGAGTGCTGGGAGAGAGCTTCTCCTTGCGCTCTGCCGCAACTACGCAAGCCACGTTAAAGTGCTACTGCGGCAGCACTTTAATGTTGCCAGTGTAGACGTGCCCTCAGTGGAGGTCTGTTCCCAGCTGTACGACTGACCTACTGTGTGCCTTTGGGTAAGTCACTTCATACATCTCTGTTCAGCCAGAGCACTTCAAGTCACTTCTTTTGAACAATACGTATTTTCATATGCCAGTCATCTCAGTATTGGAGCTGTTCCGAAAAAGGATGGACAGATCTTTATAATGGAAAAAAAGTGTTTCCATGCTTTCCACTTCAGCCATCATCAGTTATTTTACACTGTTTAAAAAGACAGTCCATCTATTGTCTGTGATTCTGTATTAAAAAAAAGATGACAATATTTACACGAATCACCACTGATGTATCAACACTGTAGACCGTTGTGATAAATCTTATGCAAAGTATGCCTCCTAAGATATCATTGTTCAATAGATTATAACTTTTCCAGTGGTATTCTGTTCATATGCATGTATTATCATTGTATCTGAAGTTATGAATATTTCCTATGGTTTGTGTCTCAAAGGTGTTGGGTTCCTGAATAACACTCACAAGACAGATTTACATCAAGACAATCAGTCGTGTTGATGGCCCATTAAGGTGAATCAATTAACCTAAGCTGGTAGGAATAAGCTTAGGGGGGTTTTCATGCAGGTCCCCACATCTGTACCCTAGAGTTCAGAGTGGGGAAGGAACCTAGACAGGACTCATCCCCACAAGCTTTTATTAGGATTCCAGTCTTGCATGACATGGCTTATCTTCTCAGGCACTCCAGTAGGCTGTTATTAACTCTTGGATCAATACATGCTTTGCCTTCACTGACACAAAGCTGGTGGTTTCAATTTTTTTAAAATAAACGCAGTGAGATACTAATGCTGGCTAGCTCTCAGTCTGTAACATCCTAGGTGGAGACAACACACTTGCAGTGTTTACCATGAGATAGCTTAGGTGGGTCAGTGCTATAGCCCCATCCTGTGGTTCACCTTACCTCATTTACCTCATGGTAAAACTGCAGTGCCTTGCCTCCATTAGACTTTTACAGCAGGAGAGCTAACCCTCATTAATTATCCCATAATAAAACAACAACGACAACAACAAAATGCAGACCAAAAGCCACACCCCTTTTTTGTCAGTGAAGACAGCCACAGAAGATAAGTTGTTTGTCATGGCTATAACTTCAGTTGCAAGGCTCGTAACATGATACACTCCCACTTTTAATAGCCATATGAAAATAGCATTTTTTGAGAACCTGGAGTTTGCTACTCTACTGTGTTAGAGTTTTGCATTTTGACTTCAATAGAGTTACACCAATGTAAGGCAGTGGAGAATCAGGACCCCTGCTTCTTTGTGAAACTAATCATAATCCTTTGGAAGAGCTATGCAGTAACTGCAGTTATGTGCTCTTTGTTGTACATATGTGACAAAATAATAAGGGGGAAAAATGCTAACTTATACTTTGGACATGAGTAGAAAGCCTCGTTAGCCACCTTTATTCAGTTGTGTCCTACGTATCCTTACCTCTGCCACTAGACACCAGGAGGGACTCGCCAGGGGGTAGGATAGTCTCCCCTCACTCTGTCTGTGAAAGAGGGGATTGAAGATATTGTAGTGACCATACCCAATTCTTACACCACTGTAACTCTGGACTTCAGTGGAGTTACTCCTGATTTACAGGAATGGAGGTGAGATGAGAATCAAAGCCTCTCACTCCAGTTAGGAAAGAAAAAAATGATAAGGTAAACTAGAATATATGTTTTTAAACCACAAATACTTATATAGACACGTCTTACTACTCCATTCACTGTCGCACAATGGGTGTGACAAGTAAGTGGAAGGCTTTCTGTCTGTCTAGATCGATATACATCACAGTGTTTGAACACCTTGCCAACATAAAGAAGTGTAGACAGAAAATTTTCTCTCTCCCACTTCCCTCCAGTTGATCGAGTCTCTTACTTTGTCCTGGTCACGTGTAGCTCTATTAGGAACCGGCACAGGCAATGGTATGACAAATGTAACAATCGCCAGATCTTGGTTTTCAGTGCTCAGGCAGCTAGTGACAATACCCTGAGCATTCACACGGGTTGGCTTGCGAGGTGAAAAGGCTCAGAGCTTTTATTTGCTGTTGTTTGTTCCCAGGATCAATACATGGGGTCTGTCTTCTTGTTTTGCCTGTATGATTTTGGTACTCCTAGTTCCAGTCCTAGCTGAGCATAAGGAAGTTTTATCTTGTGTTAAAACCCAGTGAATGTTCCTGACAAAAAAAAGAGCTTGACAGATTTTCATTTAATATTCAGGGAAGAGTTACATTGATTCTTAATTTGTCTAAACCAGTCCACAAAAAAAAAAAGCAGGTATTTTTCATTTCTTGCATCATTCAAAATTTGCAACAGTGACACTCCATAGTCAGTAGGCTTAACAGAGTTAATGAGAAGGCAAATGTTTGGAGATGTTTTGGAAATTTCTGAGGTGTAGGGAGTATTGGATTCAGCTGTTTATTTTTGTTTTCATTGCAGGGAGAGAAGTCATTTGCCCTGAGAGCAGTCATCTGTTTTAGACTTGATAAACACAAACAGTAGTGCTGAATTATTTTGGGTTTAATCATTGTGTAAAATCTAGTCTTATTGATGCACTAATGTATCACCTCGCAGCGAGCGACTTCACTTGTCCCACTAACTAGCTGTCAGTGGAGTTTTCCATCTCAATTTTTCATACAGTTACAGGCATTCTATACAGGATCTTCTCATCTCATCAGCCCACTATCAGAGATTAATCATCAGAAACAAAACTTAGCCTCAGAAATGTCAAACACAAATAAAAAGAAAGTTAAGGTGTAAGGCAGAGCAGATTTCTCAGACTCAGAAGGTCTGAGGCCTGATTCTTCTCTCACACCAGGTGGAAATCTATTGGCCTTAGTGGATTTACTCCAGTGTAAATGAGAGGAGAATCAGACCTTTCCTTGTTCATAAACCAAATAGAAGTTTGAGGGATCTCTTCTGCTATCAGTGCTTGAACTGATGTAACTCAGATCCAATACCCACAGAAGTCAGTGAAAAGACTCTCAATGGCACTGCTTATATTCTTAAGTGCTTTGGTGGACTGAGGGCACTGCGAGTACTGGTTTCTGGTCTTAAACATGGAACATGAGAATCTTTGCAAGTTTTATTACCCATTAATAGCGTCCATATCAAATTTGCTCTGTTTTTACAGGAAAGGCTTGCTAGGGCTCTCATGGACCTAAAGTCTGAACATGAAGCTCTGCATATTCTGCATTTTACAGCTTCACCAATATAAATATCATGCAATCAGAATTCACTGGCAAATGTGGGCCCAAATCAGCATACTCCTTGTCTTGCAAGTCTCAAAGGTTTTTCTGTGCCAGGCTTACTGCTTTGGGCTACTTGTTGATGCATGAGACAGCATCAAGCATAGCTTCACTGTTCCAAACTTTAACTAGCTCTGCAATGTGAATACTAAAAAAATCATTTTGTCATTAAATATTTAGGACCTGATTCCCCTCTCTGGCATTAAATTGGTGTAATGGAGTGATGATGAATTGGGTCCATAATGTGTCTGATTGACAAAACAAGGAAATCAATTGGTGCAGAAAGGAATTGCTATATTTACAGCTCCCTTTCTGAGCAAAGATATATTTTAAAGGACTGAGACCAATACCTGGCAGTGAAGTTCTGATTAGCAGGGGATATAATCTACGGTATTCTCTGTGTCAAATTTCACCTCAGGTTGTCTGCCAGTTAGATGAGGGAAGGGTCAAGAATCTTTTGAGTGCCTTAGGGTGTTATGACCTTCCAAGGCGCAATCCAGATCAGTGAGGGGTTGTTACCACCTGCCCTGCAAGCTGGGGTGCCTCACAATTCTTTGCTGCTGCAGCTCCCAATGTAGGCTTTGCACAAACAGTCAAACAGCATGCAGGTCACACCCTGAGCAGTGCTTAATTTGTGCCAGGGCTTGTCAGGGCTGAGCCCCTGCACCTCCAGTCTTGGCAGTTCATAGCCCCCACACCTCTGGTCTTGCCATGTCAGTTATGAAAGTAAAAAAATTGCTTGAGCCCTGGCACCTCTTTCATTACAAATTAAGCATTGACCTGGAGCGTCTATGTGTAGCTGCAGCCTGCCAGCACACTCCAGTCACGCTCCCTGGCTTCCACCAGCCTTGGTTACGACTTGCAGGATGACCCCAACACACTCCAGTCCCAGATTCCCCCCCAAAATGTGTTCTGCACTGTCCAGCCCTTTTGCGGATAGTTCAGATATTTTAGGTCTGTTGGCCCTGTAAGGGGTCAATGTCCACCAGTTTGCTACTTTAAATAGCGTGACCACACAGCCCAGTTTAACCACAACACTGGATTAGTTTTGATTAAAGAATAAAACAAGTTTATTTAACTACACAGAGAGATTTTAAGTGAGTACACGTACAAGGCATTAACCTGAGAAATGGTTACAAGAGAAAGAAAGATGAAACACTTTCCAGTGCCAAAGCTTAACTAACTAGACTTGCTTCAAGATACAATTCCTACCACATGCCCCCAGCAACAGGGTGGACCAAATTTAAGGTCAGGATCTCCCCCAGAGTCAAATGGCTACTTCTTTTGTTGTCTTAGGTGAAAAAGAAAGAGAGACAGATAGGGAGAGATACTTGAGGTGTTTTGCCCCTCACTTTATAGTCTAGTCCCCCTTTGAAATAATTATCTAGGGGTAACCCTGAGAACAATGCTCATTCCCACTGTGAGGATGAAGACAAGGAGTCTCATGCTGAAAGAGGTTTCATGCTGTTGTTTGCTAAAATGCAGATCAGTTTCTTCCTGCCCTTCTTCCTTGCCAAAGAATGGTGACTCGATAGGTGATTGCCCATCACCTTTGACACCTGGCTAGAGGCATCAGCTCATCCTTTGTATTTGAGAAAGTATTATCCACTCCCCAGACTTGTCTGGTAATCACATTTCAGCTTATGTTCACAACTTTACCTAAAATGTTTCTACATATATTTCACCATGATATTATTGGCCAGTGAGTTATTAGTTTTCAAACGATACCTCACAAGGTGTATTTTATACAAAGATTATTACAATGGTGTGTAGGGTGTAAATACAGGGGTCCGTTCAGTCACAGATGTAAGTTTTAATTCCTTTGGCTTCATATTTGTTTATACAAAACTGTATAAGCCATCTTGCATACTTTGCACATATGCACATGTATGTGTTAGCATTTGCACCCACAAAACACGCTGGTCTCAATGGTTCCAAATTGAGAGCGTGACTTTTTGAAGAGTGGGCTCAGGTATCTGCATCTGCAAAGTGCTGCTTGTGATAGTCTATATCCCTATGTTCACCTTTTTTTTTACAAGACTATGATAAATTTAGTACAATGTATGTCTAGGGAGGTATCATGTGAAAACTCGTATTCCACTGAACATTATTGCCCTGGTCAAATATGTGTGGCAAAATTGTATGTAATGTTAAAAAGTTCTACTGGATAAGACATGTTCCAAGTCTGTGGAAACAGCTTCAAACCAGTTCCTCAGAGACAAAATGCAAACTGATGCCTCAGCGAGGTGTCAACAAAATCAAATGGTTAAGTGGCCATTCTTTGGCAGGAAGAAGGGTGTGAGTGAGAAATTTACATCTTGGCAAAGGAACAGCTGGAAGTTCCTGTCCCAACAGACTTTCAAATCCCAGCTGCAGATCATTCTCCAAGAGGAAGAAAATTATAAAAAATGGGAACATATGCCCCAAATTATTCCTCCCTTTCTCTATATCCATGTCAGCCACAAAACCTGAAGAAAAGAGACAGCTTTGAAGTGGGGTAGGGGTCCTTGCTGAAAAGATTCCAGCCAGCGAGACTGCAAAAGCACATGGTGAGATTGAGTGAGACATTTTACTTTGAATTCACCCAGCTTGTTACGTTAAATATTAGTTGCATTTTTATTTTTTATTTTCTTGTAACCAAATCCTGACTTTTATGCCTCATTACTTGTCATCACTTAAAATCTTTTTTCCTGTAGTAAACTTGTTTTATTGTTTTATCTAAACCAGTGTGTTTTGTTGAAGTGGTTGGGAACCTCCATTTGAGATAACAGGATCTGTGCATATCATTTTCTATTAAGATAATGACAGACTTTCTAAGAGCTTGTATTGTCCAGAAGAAAGAGCTGGGTAGTACGAAATGCACATTTCTGGGGGAAATGTCTGGGACTGAGAGTTTGCTTGTGTTGCCCTGTAATGTAATTCATGAGTGGCTGTTTATAACACACATATAATGCAGCTGGGAGTAATTTACAGGCTCATGACTGTGTGTGAGCAGACCAGGAGTAGTTGTTCTCGCAGTGAAGCAGTGTAAAAGGCACCCCAGGGTGGAGAATTGAGAGGAGACAGCTGTTCAACAGTCTAGATTGTACCTTGGTTAATGTCAGACTGCTGAATCCGTGTGTGCCCACCATTTGCAGGGGTAACTGTGGAGACTGCAGGGAAGCCCCAATAAAAAGTTGTCTTTTGGGATTAGGCAGAAGGTACGAGTAGTAGCTTTGGTGCATGCACTGTGACTGTTATGGTGAAAATTAGAATATAATTAGTGTCTTTGAACTCAGATATTACTTTTTCTAACAAGCTTTTCTGCATAATCTGGTCCTGCTTCCCAATTCACCAGACTCACTCAGTAACATAAAGTCTGGTTACTGATTGTTTGGAACTAAATATAAGCATAAAGTTGACCATCAAAAATGGACCCCTGTGCTGCAAAGCTGTCGATCTGTTTACAGAATGCTCTATGTCCATTCTTTGATGTAAGTTGGTTTGAGAGAGGAGAATCCATTGGAAAGGAAAAGTCAATATCACTGTTCAGACACCTTTTGTCCCTGCTATTCTTTTTATTTTCTTCCTTGAGGTTTTTATTCTCTACCATTATACAGGAGTAGGGCCAAACAAACAGCTTGTCTGCTTCATTGTCTTCAAAGAGACTGCTACTGTGAATGAGTCAAGCAGGATTTGGCCTGCAAGATCCAGCTAACCCCCATATATATCTCAAGGAATTCAGAGTGTCTGTTTCCAGTACTGGATATTTACTCTTAATATGCATTAAAAGTTATTGAACTTTGCTTCCCTCCATTTTTACAGGTGGGGAACTGACGTAGTGAGACTAAGGGCTTGTCTACACACTGTGTATGACAGGGTTGGGCCAGATGGCTACAGGAGAGTAATAGAAGGCAGATATTTTAGCCCCAGGTTAAGTAGGTCCCTTTTTCCTGGGTAAGGTAACAGGGAAGGTTCCAGAACAATCAGGAACCTTCTGGAGACAATTAAGACAGATTGGCTGCAGGTGTTCTAATCAGCCAATCAAGAAGCTGCTAGAATCAATTAAGGCAGGCTAATCAGGGCACCTGAGTTTAAAAAGGACCTCACTTCAGTTTGTGGCGTGCGTGTGAGGAGCTGGGAGCAAGAGGCACTAGGAGCTGAGAATGAGAACGTGTACTGTTGGAGGACTGAGGAGTACAAGCTTTATCAGACACCAGGAGGAAGGTCCTATGGTGAGGATAAAGAAGGTGTTGGGAAGAGGCCATGGGGAAGTAGCCCAGGGAGTTGTAGCTGTCGCACAGCTGTTCCAGAAGTTACTCTAGACAGCTGCATTCCACAGGGCCCTGGGCTGGAACCCAGAGTAGAGGGCGGGCCCTGGTTCCCCCCAAACCTCCCAACTCCTGGTCAGATACAGGAGGAGTCGACCTGGAATGTGGGTTCACGAAAACGGCCAAACTGAGGGCTACCATGATGCTCCAAGGCGAGCAAATCTGCCAATAAGTGCAAGACCCACCAAGGTAGAGGAGGAACTTTGTCACATGTGCTACATCAGCGCAGCTGCACCACGTCTGGGGAACATGTGCTATGCCAACAGGAGAGCTCTCCCATTGGCATAATTACTCCACCTCCGCGATAGGTGGAAGCTCTGTTGGCGGGAGAGCATCTTCCGCTGACTTAGCACTGGTGTGGACAGCACTTAGGTTGGTGGCTTTTTCACACCCCTGAGTGACATAAGTTACATAGACTTAAGCGGTAGTGTAAACAAGCCCTCCATGACTTGTCTAAGGTTACAGAAGAAATCTGTGGCATTGCAGCGAATTGACCTTGAGTCTCCCACGTCCCAGGTTAACACCCTAACCACATGATCATCCTTCATCTCTCTAGATACCTGACACAAGTGAAATAAAAACTACAATCTGGGAGGAGGCCCCTCTAATTTTTAGTACCAAGAAACATCACAGATAAAGAAAAAATAACAGTTGCAATAATGTGTTATAAAATATGACATAATCATTATTTAACAGGATAAGCAGGGCAATAAGTATTTTTCCTGCTGCACTAAATTCAATGAACAAACACTTCAGCTCAATATCCTGTATACAGTTGTCAATCAAAGTGATTTCTCATTAAATAGAAGCACTGGTAGTCACAACAGAGAAGTTAATGTGTCTTCAAATGGGAAGATAGTAGGATTCTCCCTCTTTGCTATGATTGTAATGGCAACATTCATTTCACTAGCAGGAATGTTTATAGCAATGCTGAAACAATCTCTTATGTGAAAATGAAAATCTCTAGTCATGTTGGGATTAAGTGTCTCTGGGTATCATGGGGAAAAAGTAATGATTTTGTTGGCAAAGCAACTAATGTAAAAGTTGTTCTGTATCATTTTTGGACAAAGTTTTTAAGCACACAGATATGATTTGCCATGTCAGCTCTTATGGGCTTAGACTTTTTATTATGCTTTTAAGACAAAATGTGTGGGGTGAGGGGGATTACATTCAGGTAATATTAAGGTAATGAAACAGAAAAACAGGAACTTTGGTGTTAACAGTGAAAGTCAGGGACCATCACTAGGGATTATATTGAGTACTTGAAGGCAAAATCTGGCTCCCTGTTTTGAAATCATTTTGTATTTGCAGAGGTTGGTCTGAGAGCAGCATTTGATTAAGCACCACATGGGATACAGTTCTTACAAAAGAGCTATTTTAGGGCTTGTCTACACATGAAAGACAATATGGAATAAAGTAGGGCGTGAATATAAAGCAGATTAACTACTCCTAACTCATTCCAGGTGTGGATTCTCTTATTCCAGAGTAAGAGTGCCTTATCCTAATTAGCTTAATCCTCAAAAAGGATTAAGATAATTCAGAATAAGATGCTCTTATTGGCATGCTAACTCCATGTATGGACGTACTTATTCCAAAATAAATCAGAAACAGTGAATCAGGAATGATTTCACTGGTAGACAAGCCTTTATTAAATGGTGTCAACCTTAATATTCCTTCCAATGGTTCCAAGAAAGATTAATATGTAGGGTGGACAGTATGAATAATAAGAAAGCTTAAAAAAGCAGCTACAGCATAAATCCTCTTGTTTCAGAGCATATGATAAACCACTAATTAAGAGAATTAAGAAACTGGCATTTGGTCACTTATACTGCAATTGTCAATTATATTGTTTCTTGCACCATCCCCTGAAGCATCTAGTACCAGGCTCTCCCTTCTTTCACAAGCATGGCCATATCCACTAGTTTATACTCCCCTCTGCTTGTGGAAGGAAAGATCGTTATTTAGGCTTAACACAGGAGTGTTAAATCTAGCTTTGTGAGGTTAGCAATAAAACTGTTCATGCTTTGAAATTGCAACCCTTCAGGACATCATATAATATAAACTCCTAGATTTTATCTGAGCTCCATTTATGAGACATTACTGCAGAAAGTGTAATTTTAGGCTTAGACATCAGGTAGCAAATGTCCAAAGTACTGAGTGTTTTTTCTTTTATTTTAGCAGATACCTCACCATAGAGGTAAGTGTTAGTCAACATCACAACTGACCAGTGGTTTAATTTAGCTACATACAAAGGTGGTGGATAAAAAGGAATAAAGTCTGTTATGGACTGCACTGAAATGAAGCGACTAGAGGAAAAAAAACAAATCCGTTAAATGTAGGTTTAATGCCAGAACGGTGACTAATGTGGATTTAATGTTAGAGCTGTAAAGCTGCATCATGTAGCATATAAAAACCACCTTTTAAATTGGTTGACCTTCCTTAACTAGTTACATAGGTGTATAATTTACTTCATTTGGCCAGCATATTTGACAGTAATCCCAATGGTGATAAACTGAACACAATACCGAATGTTTGTGAGTGTTCCTGTGATCAGGAGTTTGGCAATAAATTCAAGTTAGATGGACTATAAAGAACCAAACAGAGGATACATTTTACCTGTGCTTAGGGCTTGAAGTCTGTGCTTTTTGGGAGAGCCACCTCAGAAACACCTGTTAAATTTTCATGGGTCAGAGTCCACCTAAAAATTCCACCATCCACCCCAAAAAAAGGTATTGGTCCATATCATCCTTACTTCTATAGAAAGTGTAGGTCAGCACCAGAAGTACTTCAGGATGTCTGAGGAGAGCATATTCCACTTTACCTCAACAAAACTTACCTCAGTTCTAGGCATCCTTGCCATCCTCATGGCTTCATCTATGAGGGCAGAAATAACTGCATTGAAAAGATAACAAAACCTATATTAGGTACAGTTACTTTGTTATACACACATTGTAGAGTGTGATTGGTGGTGGTGGTGCAGGGCACCATGCATATGTAGAGAACCACTGCCGAATGCATACCCGTTCCAAGTCACCTGTCAATGCTAGCCGTGTTCTCTTTCTACTGCCACAGTGTACACTGAAGTCAAACTGCATACCGGCCAACACAGGCCTCCCTATCTTTCAGCCCTTGTTTATTGTGCCCAACCCCTATCTATTCTGGGAGAGGTTCCCGCTTCCCTCTGCCATAACTACATAAGGAACATGAATTCATAACTATGAAAATGCTCAGTTGCCCCTGCTGATCTGCTTCCTCTTGTGATGTTAATGGCTGTCCTCATTCCTCTGCTGACCATTACCTGCCGTCTGGCCTTAATCGCTCCATTTTAAAATTTACCTGCATAAACCTACATAAATAGCAGGTTCCCTGAATCTGAACATTTCACTGTTTGCAGATGCCAGTAAAGAGGACAGAAAACTAAGAACATAACCTATGTAAGCAGGGTCTGAATGAGGTTTCCGCTGACATCTAGTGATGAGGCGGGGGAAAATACCTCAGGAGCAGGCGTATTTTGCATAGACACACTTACTGTGCCCAGGTGACCAGCAGACAGATGTGCTTTGTCAAAGTGCTCAATTTTGGCAGTTTTGGGTTAAAATTCACTTTAAATGCAGGGGTAATGAAATGTTTTTATCCTTACTGTATGAGTAAAAGGCAGCAGAACTGTACTTAGAATTCCCTGATTGAGGGGGCCACCCTAAATTTAACCTCACTTGCTAAACGGGGTTGGGATGCCAAATCCAAATAGAAGTTGGAGTTTTGTTTAGAGTCCTAGGTACTGCCAGTGTTTAAAGCCAGAGCTGATCAGACTCAGTTGAGAGTCCTCATTTCTGCCCATTGATTACTGGAGCTGAAGTCACTCATGACCAGGGCTAGGGGCTGAGCCTAGTGCTGGTGTGGGGACAGTGATGCAATGAAAGGCAGTGCAGAGGTAGTAGTGAGGTTCCCTATTGCCTGGTGAAACCAGTAAGAACTGGCCTAAGTGGTGGAATCTCAGAACACAGCATTGTGGCGGCACACGGAAAGCAGTGCCAAAGGCAGCAGAGATAACAGCAGCACCAGCAGAGGCTTTGCTTGTCCCCTTCTCTTTTAAGGATGGGAAGTGAACCCACGTGAACACACTCCTGAATGTTGGGACTTCACTGACTTTGGACAACCCAACTGTGAGTGGCAGAGGGAAAGTGGAGCACTCTGTTAAAGGGACATTTGTACATTGGACTTTTGCACTGCCAGGTGGGAAACTGAGGCAAAGGACACTGCCCAGTGTGCTGTGAGGTGGGTGTTTAATGATGGTTTGCATGCTTTTGAATCATTGTTGCAGTGTTTTCCCAAATTAGTAAACGTTTTCTTCCGTTATACACAGACGCAATGCTTGCGAGTGAGGAAGTATTGCCTCTGAGAGGCACCCATGGTTGGTGTTTAATTTTCCCAGATGGCGCGGTGGGGGCTCGAACTAGTTCTATTTTGTAATGTTAAGAGGACCCTTTAGATATTGAACCCGGCCCTTGTTGCTGCTGCCACCCCCTGGCAGAAAAGTTACACGTATTACAGATCAAAGGTAAATTCAGCAACAAAAATCTAAATGAAAAATAACAGCTCTGTGTATCTTTCTCACAGCAATAGAATTATTAAAATATTCATGTTCCCAAGCTTCTGTTTTCAATTAAAAACTTTATTCAAAGCCCACTCAGGTCAAAATGGCCCAGTTCCTCAAAAAATTTAGGCACCAAACTCTCATGAATTTCAAAGGAACCTAGGTGCCTAAATACCTTTGAGGATCTGGGCCTATGAGTCTTTCTGTATCTTTTCACCTATAATTACTTTGGTTTTGCTAAAAAGAATTATCTAAGTATTCTTTTATGAAACACCAGGACTTTGAGTGTGTCCCTTCCCACCTCCTCCCCCTGCCTGTTTAGATAAACCAAATTCATTTTTAGTGACACTGCATTGAAGGCACAGGCCTTATATTTGAATAGATGGCAAATACTGCAAGCCTCACAGCATCCTATCAAATAACTCAATCTTACCTTTCCTTCTCAACAGTTAAGCTGATTTTGTGTCATGCTACCTAAGCATGAAACTTTTACAGTCCAAAGAGTGACAATTATTGTGTCAAACTGTACGTAAAAACATTGTAGATTAATGATTTCCTGGGCCAGGACTATGATTATCAGAGTCTTTTCAATGACATGGAGCACTCAGAGCACGTCAAAAGGAAAAATTACATGGTCTTTTATTCACGAACATCAAAGAAAAATTACCCCTATTGTAGGTGGAAAAATAGCTGCATAGTCCCAAGTGACAGATTTCAATATTCATCTGGTAGATTCAGTTGCTTTGGTGGCACTTCTGGAAGCAATAGTATGTGTTTCAAGTATCTAATTTTTGGGAAGTATTAAAAGAAATGAGATCCATGACCATTTTTATATATGATCTTCTCATTTCACCTTTTCAAAGGAAAGGTGACCCTTTGACTCTTTCCTGCATTACATTCTCTTGTAGTACAAAGATTATCACCAGCCATTCATTTATATTTGACACAGCTCATGAAATATTAAAGAGGTACATTACTTTGTTACTGTAGGTGAATATATTCTTTGCTACTGTACTGAAACCTGACATTTAAAAGTGTCACGCTAGGTAATGTAATTACTTATTATTAATATTACAGTAGTGCCTAGAGGCCAGGGCCCCATCGTGCTAACAAAGAAATTGATTGCAAGCTCTTGAGGAGAGGGACAAGATATACAAATATAGACAACAGGTGGATACAGACAGACCGAGACTGAGACATGAGCACAAAGAAACAGTGAGACATAATACTGGTCATCATGAAAAACAGTGGCCACAGCAAACTGGCTGCCTATCCAGTCACATTTTTTGTATGCATCATGGCAGAGAAGAAATTTAAAGGAGGAATTTTAAGGAGAACAATGAAGTGGCTATGTGGATAGTTATGGGGATCTTCTGCCAGGGGAGGCAGGGGAGAAAGCACCAATGTGCTAGTAGGAAAAATTTTAAGTAGGTGATCAAACCTGGCATCACTGGTGGAACAAGGTGGGCTTGATGTCTTGAAAGCATAAGAGATGTTAGGTAGGGTAGAGATAAGCCACAAAGGGCCTTAAAAAGCAAGACAAGTAGTATGAGTTTAATGTGGAGGAAAAGGGGAAGTAGTGGAGGGATGCAAAGACAGGTGATGTGGTTGAAGCAGCAAGCCAGGAAAATGATAAAATGCAACATCGTTTTAAATGGATATAGGTGTGGGAAGATGCGATTTATCAAGGCCAGAAAGGAGAATGGGACAATAACTGTGATGAAAGATGAAGGTCAAGACAGATTTTGCTGTGTGAATGAAGGAGAAAGAAGAGAAGAAATGCTGGATCTTAGAAATCTTACACAGGAAGAAGTGCCAGGATTTATACATGGTCAGGATGTGAGGAGCTAGACAGAGGGCAGACTTGATGGTGATGATGCCCAGGTTATGAGCCTGAGTGACAGGGAGGATGGTCTACAGCAACCGAGAAAAGAGGAAAGGGAGAGGTCTTGCAGAAGGAAATGTTAAGAGCTCTGCTTGTTGAGTTTCAGAGTAGCAGCTGTGTTAGTCTGTATCCGCAAAAAGAAAAGGAGTACTTGTGGCACCTTAGAGACTAACAAATTTATTTGCGCATAAGCTTTCGTGAGCTACAGCTCACTTCATCGGATGCATTCAGTGGAAAATACAGTGGGGAGATTTATATACACAGAGAACACGAAACAATGGGTGTTACTATACACACTGTAACTAGAGTGATCAGATAAGGTGAGCTATTACCAGCAGGAGAGTCGGGGGGGAGGAAGGGGGAAGAAACCTTTTGTAGTGATAATCAAGGTGGGCCATTTGACAAGTTGACAAGAATGTCTGAGGAACAGTGGGGGGTGGAGGGAGGAAATAAACATGGCGAAATAGTTTTATTTTATGTAATGACCCATCCGCTCCCAGTCTTTATTCAAGCCTAAGTTAATTGTATCCAGTTTGCAAATTAATTCCAATTCAGCAGTCTCTCGTTGGAGTCTATTTTTGAAGTTTTTTTGTTGAAGAATTGCCACTTTTAGGTCTGTAATCGAGTGACCAAAGAGATTGAAGTGTTCTCCGACTGGTTTTTGAATGTTATAATTCTTGACGTCTGATTTATGTCCATTTATTCTTTTACGAAGAGACTGTCCGGTTTGGCCAATGTACATGGCAGAGGGGCATTGCTGGCACATCATGGCATACATCACATTGGTAGATGTGCAGGTGAACGAGCCTCTGATAGTGTGGCTAATGTGATTAGGCCCTATGATGGTGTCCCCTGAATAGATATGTGGACACAGTTGGCAACGGGCTTTGTTGCAAGGATAGGTTCCTGGGTTAGTGGTTCTGTTGTGTGGTGTGTGGTTGCTGGTGAGTATTTGCTTCAGGTTGGGGGGCTGTCTGTAAGCAAGGACTGGCCTGTCTCCCAAGATCTGTGAGAGTGATGGATCGTCCTTCAGGGTAGGTTGTAGATCCTTGATGATGCATTGGAGAGGTTTTAGTTGGGGGCTGACGGTGATGGCTAGTGGCGTTCTGTTATTTTCTTGGTTGGGCCTGTCCTGTAGTAGGTAACTTCTGGGTACTCTTCTGGCTCTGTCAATCTGTTTCTTCACTTCAGCAGGTGGGTATTGTAGTTCTAAGAATGCTTGATAGAGATCTTGTAGGTGTTTGTCTCTGTCTGAGGGGTTGGAGCAAATGCGGTTGTATCGTAGAGCTTGGCTGTAGACAATGGATCATGTGGTGTGGTCTGGATGAAAGCTGGAGGCATGTAGGTAGGCATAGCGGTCAGTAGGTTTCCGGTATAGGGTGGTGTTTATGTGACCATCGCTCATTAGCACCGTAGTGTCCAGGAAGTGGATCTCTTGTGTGGACTGGTCCAGGCTGAGGTTGATGGTGGGATGGAAATTGTTGAAATCATGGTGGAATTCCTCAAGGGCTTCTTTTCCATGGGTCCAGATGATGAAGAAGTCATCAATGTAGCGCAAGTAGAGTAGGGGCAATAGGGGACGAGAGCTGAGGAAGCGTTGTTCTAAGTCAGCCATAAAAATGTTGGCATGCTGTGGGGCCATGCGGGTACCCATAGCAGTGCCGCTGATTTGAAGGTATACATTGTCCCCAAATGTGAAATAGTTGTGGGTGAGGACAAAGTCACAAAGTTCAGCCACCAGGTTTGCCGTGACATTATCGGGGATACTGTTCCTGATGGCTTGCAGTCCATCTTTGTGTGGAATGTTGGTGTAGAGGGCTTCTACATCCATAGTGGCTAGAAGGTGTTTTCAGGAAGATCACTGAGGGACTGTAGTTTCCTCAGGAAGTCAGTGGTGTCTCGAAGATAGCTGGGAGTGCTGGTAGTGTAGGGCCTGAGGAAAGAGTCCACATAGCCAGACAATCCTGTTGTGACCTTTTGCAGCCACTGCTTGTTTTCCCTAACCTGCGTCACAATGCGTTCCCATCAGTCAGTGCAGGTCTCTCGGGCCCAGAAGAAATGTTCCACCATCTGCAGCTACTCCATTAATGCCACCCACCACCTTGAATTGTTTTTCACGGTGCCTCTCAGCAAACTGTCCATGAAGGAATCATCATTTACCCCATTGTTGAGGGTCTGCAAATATAGGAAAATCATGTCTTGCATTTACAGCATTCATGAGAATAGTACAGAGCTCTGCTGGCTCCATGCTTCTGCCAGAGATAGCAGAGATCAAAAAGTGCCATGCAGGTTTGTGGGATTTTTTTTTAAAAAAAGGCATGAAAATTATGGGCTGGAGATCCCTGGCTAGTCATTTCTATCTCACAACACATTGCAAAAATTTCCCCAAAGGCCTTGTGCTGGACAGTGGCACATGGAACCTTGGGATACCTACTTGTGGTGCACAGCACTTGGTGGTGACAGAAGTACCCCTGGTGAGTACATGCAGTGCCAACGCAAGCAGCCACGTATGCATGTGCCTGAGTGACATACAAACTTCAGTGGCTGTATGCGAACATAACTTGTGTTGTCACACTCCTACGGCCCGCCCCCCTCAGCGGGTTCCCTGGGAAAGCCGATCAGCACTGCATGTTGCTAACGCTGTTGCAAGCATTGCAAAGCATTTTGGGGAAGGTCAGAAGTGTGAGTGGGGAGTGGAAGATTCCTTTGCAGGCTGCAAGACCCCAAAGGGGGAAGAAGGAAGAGAGCAGAGAACGGGTTAACTCAAGACTGCAGCTAGAAAACTCAATCCGATGATAAGATGCTGGCCCCAGTCCAAGGTCATGGCGCTAGACAAAAAGTCTGCAGCGGTGTTTATCTCACCCAGCCGCAGCCAGCCATGAGAAAAGAAAAAGTACACTGAACCAGGGGTGCCCATTCTTGAGAGTGTGTTCCTTTTTTCAGTCTTGCCACTCCTGATCCCTCACTCTCACAGTTCTTGGAAGACAGACCAGTCCTCGCTTACAGACAGCCCCCCACCGGAAGAAAATACTCTCCAGCAACCACACACCACACAACAAAAACACTAACCCAGGAACCTATCCTTGCAACAAAGCCTGATGCCAACTCTGTCCACATATTTATTCAGGTGACACCATCATAGGACCTAATCACATTAGCCACGCCATCAGAGGCTCGTTCACCTGCACATCTACCAATGTGATAGATGCCATGATGTGCCAGCAATGCCCCTCTGCCATGTACATTGGCCAAACTGGACAGTCTCTACGCAAAAGAATAAATGGACACAAATCTGACATCAGGAATCATAACATTCAAAAACCGGTAGGAGAACACTTCAACCTTTCTGGCCACTCAGTAAAAGTCTTAAGGGTGGCAATTTTGCAACAGAAAAGCTTCAAAAACAGACTTCAACGAGAAACTGCTGGGCTTGAATTAATATGCAAACTAGATACAATTAATTTGAGACTGGGAGTGGCTGGGTGATTACACATATTGAATCTGTTTTCCCATGTTAAGTATCCTCACACCTTCTTGTCAACTGTCTAAATGGGCCATCTTGATTATCACTACAAAAGTGTTTTTCTCCTGCTGATAACAGCTCATCTTATTAATTAGCCTCTTACAGTTTGTATGGCAACTTCCACCTTCTCTGTATATATATATCTTCTTACTATATGTTCCATTCTATGCATCCGATGAAGTGGGCTGTAATCTCTAAGGTGCCACAAGTACTCCTCTTCTATTTCTGGATCTGTGGGCTGAGCTTAGCCCAGCCCTCCAGCGCAGGAACACCAGAATGAGAGCTGCACTGACAATAGAGAAGCAGGTGGCAATCACTCTCTGGCAACTTGCAATGCTGAATTGCTGCTGCTTAGTGAGAAATCCTTTTGGAATTGGAAAATCCACAGTGAGGGCCCCTGTCATACAAGTGTGTAGGACCATGAATTGCATAAATAGCAAATTATGTAGCGTGAATACACCCAGCAGAAGTCATGGCAAACTAGTTTGCAAGCAACGCATGAGCTAAACATTCTTCAAATAAAATCTAAATCAGATCATTTCAGATGAATGACATTTTGGAAATATCAAACTTTTGGAAGATAGTTCTTGAATTAAGTATTCCCAGGTTGTGGTGCTCCTAAGATGCTTTAGAGTAGGGCTCCAGCTTGCTCCTAAGGCGCTCATAAACATGTGTACTCTACGGTTCATTGTGCAGCTAAGTTAGCCATGCAAGCATACGCAGCATCACCTTTCCTAGCTGCATTCTTTACAAGCTGAGTGAAAAAAGTCCGCTGTGCTCGCACCTCATGGAGATGTTCAACTCCTCATAATTTGACCGATTCTAGTAAAAACTAGAGTATTGAAAAGCATGTCTGAATGATGGCTATTGCTACTCCAAAATTCATTTTTCATGTCTCACTGCGTTTTTTTTACAATGGGAAAGCTCTTCTTTCTTTTCACTCCCTTCATCCTCAAGAAAGGCTGAGCACTTTATTTTTCATATAACACCTTTGGGAAGAGACCGGCTGAAAAATCTTTCAAAACTTTCACCTTTTGGGCAAATTATTGGCAACTGAGAGCTAGAATCAAAATAGTTGCGGCTTCTATTGTAATACCTAAGGCAATATGCATAAAACAGAAATCTTGTCAGCTGCGAAATGTGAAATGTTCAGAAAGAGAAAACCATCTCTCCCGTACTGTAATTTACACACATCAGTCTCTCTCTAGATGAGTGTTGATGGGATATATATTAGGTGTTCAGATATTTTTCCTTTCCATCTTCTGCTAGCACATTCACACTGCATAACATAATAGAGGAAAAAAACTTGAAGGGGCAGAAATGATTGTGGTTGACGTTATGCATTTTTCATCCTGGAAACATAATGATTCTGTGAGATGCTTGATTGTGAAGAGCCACAATATTACATACCCTCATTGTAAATCTGATCTACATCAGCCGACCCAAAGAGGTGTGAAGCTTGTATCAGATCATTTCTTCACGAGAGGCAGAAGATACCGTATGTTCACATGCAGGTGGATTTACAAAACAGAATGAGGAAAAAGAGCGTTCTGATAGTGCTTTACATTTTTATCATTAAGCCCAGTAATCAGTGACACAGATATAATATAAAGCTAACCTTTAGTACACATTCTCTGAAGTCATTTGAGTTTGTGCCATTTCATATTTAACCATTTACTTTGATCTTGCTACCACATTCTTGATGTGCCCGAAACTCCCATTTAAGTCAATAGAAGTTTGGAGTGTGCAAGCAATACAGGACTGGACCCTTTGAAGGTTAGGGATTAAAGACCAGCTTTTGAGAAATGTATTTGTGCAGGCAGAATAACTGGGCATTTGAAGTCTAAACTCACGCTATAAGAAAATGAATATTAACAGAAGCATTTTCACTGCTCTCTAGATAAGTGACTGCTTTAACACTGTTTAAGTGATGAACTTGTTAGTACTTAAACTTACTTGATTTCGATGGAAGTTAGGAGCCTGAATACCTTTGTGGATCTTGGCCTCACTATTTTTTTTAAATGAAAACATAGATTTGCATGTAATTACAGGACTCCAGGACCAGATGCTTCAGAGGGAATGAACAGAACAGGGCAGTTTACTGAGTGATCCATCCCCTGTAGTCTAGCCCCAGCTTCTGGCAGTCAGAGGTTTAGGGGCACCCAGAGCATGGGGTTGTGTCCCTGACCAGCTTGGCTAATAGCCATTCGTGGCCCTATCCATGAACTTACCTAATTCTGTTATATTTCACAACATCCCCTGGCAATGAGTTCCACAGGTTGACTGGGTGTTATATGAAGAAGTACTTCCTTATATTTGTTTTAAACCTGCTGCCTATTAATTTCACTGGGTGACTTGTGGTTTGTGTGTAATGTGAATGGGTAAATAACACTTCCCTATTTACTTTCTCCACACCATTCATGATTTTATAAATCTCTATCATATCCTCCGTTAGTCATCTCTTTTCTAAGATGAACAGCCCCAGTCTTTTAAATCGGTCCTCATATATAAGCTGTTCTAGCCCCCTAATTATTTTTGTTACCATTGTCTGTACTTTTCCCGATTCTAATATTTTTTTGTGATAGGGCGACCAGAACTGCATGCAGTACTCATGCTTCGAGGTGTGTGAAAAGCATGGATTTATATAATGGCATTATGATATTTTCTGTTTTATTATCTATCCCTTTCCTAATGGGTAATGTTTTTAGCTTTTTTGACTGCTGCTGCACAATGAACAGATATTTGTAGAGAACTATCCACAGTGACCCCAAGATCTCTTTCTTGAGTGGTAACAGCTAATTTAGACCCCATCATTTTGTATGTATAGTTGGGATTATCTTTTCCAATGTCCAAGTAGATTATATTAAGTTTTTCTGAACCGTGAACTGAATTCATCTGAAAATTGTTTGATCAAAGTAGAAGTTCCATAAACAGGAAATAAAGAGTCCAAACCAATTCCTACAGACAATTTGCTATTTATTTGTTACTAGTCACTAGACAGTTTATTTTTCTTTTCTTCTTCTTCTATTATGGCATTTAATTTAGAAAAATTAAATCCTTCAGTACAAACATTACTGAAGGATACTCTCAGGTTGTGAATCAAATACAAATAGACTTTTAATAACGCAAATGTAACACAAAGTATAAAACTTATTTGTTATAACACAAATAATTACATATTTTACTATTATTTATTAAATGTTAGCTTCCAGAGGTGTGGTAGGCTCTTCACAGAAAACAGCGAAGTTAGGATCCCTACCTCAGTGAGCTTCCAATCTGCCAACACTTAACTTTAAGCATGAGCATAATCTCATTTACTTCACTGGAAGTACACTAATGTTTCCAGCTTTATTTGTGCATCAAAGTGTTTTCTGAATCAGGGCATAAGGCTCAGATCTGGCAAAGACTTATGTACATGATAGACTTTAAACACATGAATCCCCTTGAGTACAACACCTCACAGGTGCCTATGCACAGCATGGTATTGTTAGCTGGGCATAGGTAGATTTATAGGAGAATGCCTCTCTCTTCCTCTTAAACACTTCCTCCACCCTTGCTAGTAACCTGCTCCAACCTTGAGGTATTCAAAGCCTTAGCAGCATCTGGTCTGGATTTATACTGGGGCCACAGTCTGAGTGGGTGAAGTGCCGGCAAGTTGCCCAATGGTGCTGGCCATCTGGGCTTGCCCCTCTTGAACGAGATGAATTTTTATGAGAAATTCCCTCTTACTCAGCTGAGAAAGCCAGATATTAGGCTGCCCAAGTAGCTTGCAGGATTTCAGAAGCTGAACTGGATTTAATTGATGTTGGTTCTGCTTTGAGCAGAGATCTCTTCCGACCCTAATCTTCTATGATTCTATGAGCTCTGGCCTTGATTTGTCTTTGCATTAGATCCCCAAACTCTACCCTAAACATAACCTGAATACAGCCTTCTCAACCCATCTCTAATTTTGATTCCATTTTAGAGCATGCAACAGGCTGCAATTCTGTCAGTCAGGATCCCAGCCCTTCTACTGACAAAGCAATTATCATTATGCAAGGAACATTTGGAAGACAACGGCATAGCTTATCAGTGTTCTTCAATTTCATAGCCTCATGAGATGTTGAGAGAATACTGGTGTCTCTAGTCACTCAGTGGGCTGGTAGCAAGTTGTCTGGGTGAGAGCTGGTGATTTTACATAATATTTTTCTTTTTAAAAATAAACTTGGATTATGGCCCAGCATTTCCCAGTAGTTAGTGAGTCCCAGTGCCTTAATCTTTGGGTGTCTTGGAGGGTGTGCCTACGAAGCATACAGCAGCCTGTGACAGGGAGTTTCAGAGCCCGGGTCTACAGACCAGGGCTCATGATAAAAATAGCAGTGTAGACATTTGGGCTTGGGCTGCAGCTTGAGCTCTGAAGCCCATCCCTCACTCTAGGCTTTAGAGCCCAACCCTGAACACCGGCTCTATTTTTAGCACCACAGCATGAGCCCCACGAACCAGAGTCTGTAGACCCAGGCTCTGAGACCTGCTGCTCCCTGGCAGGAGTGCCGGGCGGATGGGAGTGGGTCAAGCCCCCGCACCCTGACCCCATTTCCTTGGCAGGAGCACCGGGGTAGGGAGGAGGACTGCAGGCAGAAGGGGTGAGGAGGGCCCCCCACTTGCTCTGGCCCGAGGGCCCCGAAAGACCCTAATCCGCCCCTGCTCAGGGCAGTGATTGCTGTGACTTATTTTTTCCCTTTACTGAACGTTGCAGGTGACAAATGGCAGTAGAACAGGCCCGAGCTCTCAGTTGCTAACGGCGACCCAGAGGCTATCATAGGAGGATAATTTCAAATAGCTGATAAGCTATCCTGTGCCTAAAGTATGATCAAATAGTACTGTTGTAAGCACTTGGGAAATTATAAACTCAGGGCTCATCTATGCTGGCAATGTTAAAGTGCTGGTGTGGCAACACTTTAATGCGGCTTGTGTAGTCGCGGCCGAGCACTGGGAGAGAGCGCTCCCAGCGCTCTAAAACCCCCCACTCCCACGAGGGGGGGGGCACTGTCCACACTGGCGCTGTACTATGCTGAAACTTGCTGCCCTCAGGGGGGTGTTTTTTCACGCCCATGAGTGAGCAAGTTGCAGCGCTGTAAAGTGCCAGCGTAGAGAAGCCCTTAGTCCGAGGGCATCATTCAGAGCTTCTGGTGCTACCACATGGGAGGCAGCATTACGGTGGGGGCGAGCAGGAGAAGAGAGAAACTATTTATTCAGGGAATACTTGTAATAAAGAAAGATGTCTCTTTCCCCATGCAAGGAACCGACTTTAGTTTGCTTTGGTTAGAAATTAGTGCTATTACTTAACTATGTGGAGCCAAGAGGATTTGCCTGAGTCCATACAGCAGGTCAATAGCAGAGCTAGGAGTAGAACCCAGGTCTCCTGATCCCTGTCCCCTGCCGTGAATGCTAACCTATCCTGACCCCACTATAAACTGGAAAAGTTACAGAATCCCATCTGGCCACATCTGTGGGTAGCTCTTTTCATTTCATGTTATTTCTTTAATGAGGTGCTGGACACATTTTAAACGCTGTTACAGACTTTGAGAAGAAATCGGGAGAGCGAAAAAACCTGCCTCTTTTTAACTAGATGGATACGCCTTGGGAAGTTAACACGACTTGACATATTATCTTGACATATGATGGAGAAACATTACATTCCCCCTGGTATGACTCAAAAGACTTATTTCAATCCTGACTTTGACCTCACTTCAGTCAACTTGCCAGCTTTAAACTGCTCACTTTGACAAATCTAGATACAATCTGCCTGAGGTTACACTGCAGTGATTTCGTGCTTGAATAGAATGTTTCTGTACAGGCAAATCATATGAGGCATGTGGGTGATACAATGGCTCAGATGTGAAATGATCTTACTACTTTAACATTTTCCTAATTTTTTTAAAATGTATCATTTCTGTGAGTCAGATTGGCCTAGATGCTCAAATTTGGTTTGATCATGGGGAGAACTGGTGTCCTTGGGTAGTTTTTGGGGAAGTGGGACAGGGCAATATTTAGAATTTCACCCACCCATACATTATGAACCCCAAGGATTTTGTAACTCCACATGGGCCTCAACATGGAGTTTGCAAAGTCATCATGGCCCCAGTGCAGGAAGAAATAGGCCAAGGAAGCACATGGAAAGGCCTCAGTAGACTGGGAAGGAGAAAGAAACAGGGGAGGCTGAGCTGGAGAGGAAGAGGGAGAAGCCACCCAGCAAAAAGAACAATTCAACCTGATGCATTTTGTAGTCTCTCCTCTTATTTCCACACAGTCTGCAAATTCTGGCCATGCTAGCAGCAATACTATTAAACTAAAAAAATTCTCAAGGAGAAAATGCTTCACGAAGCGGTAGTTTTGAACATCTATCAGTCACTTACGAGGAACGTCACTTGAGAGAACATTGTATTTTTTTCAAAAAAAGTCACAAATGTTGCTAGTAAGCATTAGATTAGGATGGCACAGACATCTCCCCGCACAGGCAGTTCCACTCTGTGGTCTAATGGAGAAAGGAAAGAGCCCATGGCCCCACCTCTTACCTGCCCCTTATAGACTCCATTTTCTTGCTCTTTCATCTTTTTCAATCAATCACCTGTGGTGTGGTTTCTGCTCACACTTCAATTTTAACAGTCCTGGAAGGAAAAAGAAACCCACTATCCATGAAAGGAAGCCAGCTGGGAGCAATACTTACAAAATAAAAGCAAGTTAAGATGATTCATTTCAAATAAGCCATACACAAGAGAGCTCACTGGAGAGTCTGAGCAAACAACTCAAGTTGAAATATTATCTTTGCCAGTTACATGTCTGCCTCCAGATGCCTTGGCAGCATTCTCAGGCCACCTCATAGTTCCTTGTTCACATTTATCCCTTGAAGGGGTTTTAGGTTGGAGGAAAGAGGATCCTGCTTCAAATAGCAATGAAGCTAAAGTTGATGCTACACCTGATCAGGTGCCTTTGCAAACAACTTGCTCCTTAGACTATGCAGGAATGGCATCTTTTTACTTCAAGCTGTGCCCAGCCCCAGTGTGCAATCAGAGCCAAGCTGCAAGGGCATCAGTTAGGTAGGGCAGAGGGTGGCTGCCACCTGCCCCCGAGTTTCATACAGGAGGTGGGCTCCCAGGCTTAACTGCTTAGCATTAGTGTGGAATGTGAGTTCTGCAGAGAGGTGCTTCTCCCAGGTTGTGTCCTTGGGGCAGGGAGTCAGTGTTTTGTTTACAAACAGAGGCAGGGTGATTAAGATAAGAAAAGGCTGGTAATTAAATTAAGGATCTGGAAGTCCTTACATCAGTGGTGGGCAACCAGCTCCCATTGGCTGGGAAAGGGGAACCGCAGCCACTGGGAGTTGCGGGGGGCCGTGCCTGCAGAGGGTCAATGTCAACAAAATGACTTCTGGCTCACAATCAGATTACCCTGATGGGCTGCAGGTTGCCCACCACTGCCTTAGATGAACCTGTAAAATAGGAACCCCTCAGGGTAAGGGGGTTTGAAGAGAGAACACAGGGGACTAAGAAGAAATACAGCCAAGCCCGCTGAGCCAACGTTACATTCAGAAAAGAGGAAGGTGTGAGGGGCATAAGTGAAGTAAGGGGCCAAAACCCAGGGAAGGGCTAGCAGTGGTACAGAGACATTCCCACTCTGCCTGTGGTACTCATGTGGCCCCATCACTGTAGTATCTGAGCACCTCACATCACAGCCCCTTGGCGAGGTAGAGCAGTGCTGTTATCCCCATTGTACAGATGGGGCACTGAGGCACAAAGAGACTAACAGCCAGATTTTCAAAGGCATTTAGGCACCCCATGGGATTTTCAAAAGCACTTAGAAGGTTTGGTGCTTTGTAAATCACATTAGATGCCTAGCTGCATCTCTGGGTGCCTAAAAACCTTTGAAACTCTGTCCCTAAGGCACTGACCTGAGGTCATACAGGAAGTCCATGGGAGAGGGGCAGTAGAACCCAGGTTTCTCAGGGCTAGCTCCCTATTAACTGAACCAGCCTTTCTCTTGGCTTTCATGCTGCAAAAAAGAGGCCTCTGATGGATGGGAGCAAAACCAAGAAGGCCAGTTCTCTGAGGCTCCAGCACACGGTCCCAGATGATTGGGAACAATGTCATGATTGACAACATCAAAAGCAGCACAGAGGTCAGGCAGGATGAAGAAAGAAAGAGAATGTGAGTCAGATGAGAGGAGAGCACTTAATCGCCAAGGGGTGGCAGATTCTGCCCCAGGCTGAGTTGTACAGCAATGCCTGCCATGCAATTTTAGATTTCAACTGAAAACCATTTTTTTTTCTGAATTTGAGAAAAGGAAGGAATGAGAAAGTGTCATATGAGTATCAGATATGATTATACACCCAATTCTTAGGGTTTCAGCTGTACCCAGGCCAATTCCAGAACAAAGAACAGAAATTGCATCCACAGAGCCCATAAAGTCGACCATTATTGTCATGATCTGTGTTATTCACTGCGCAGAATCTGTGTGCTCAGCACTGTTCAGAATATGCCAGAAAATGTAGTCCTTGAGCCAATGCATATAAGATGTGTAACTCTGGATAAGATGGCTCAGATACTTAAGTATGAAGTGTATAGTTATTGACCACACATGTTATGACATGTTCACTGTGATGTTAATATCTAGACGTTGGCAGGTGTGGCTCCACTAATTCGGTGCCTGGACCCTGGAGAAGACGCACTTGTAAGGTGATGTGGTGGCCTTGGGGGGAATAGGGGTAGGTGGGAGGAGGCAGTGGGGTGAGAAGAGGGGGTGGGGGGAATTTGGGACGTACAGGGCTGCGGTGGCCAGAGAAAGAGGTGACTTTCCCCAGCTCCAGGGCTGCGGCTGCCGGGGACAGACGGCCCTCCTTCCCAGCCTCTCCCCCGTCACAGCAGCTGCTTCCCCACAGAGGGGTGGGGGGAAAACCTCCTTCCTCTTGCTGTTAGTGGCTAACTATGAATGTCCCAGCCATTGGGGTTTCCCTTGTCTTTCAGGATCCTCCACTGATACGGATCAGTTTCACCCAGCCCTTTAATGACCCCATTCATCCAACTTCAGACAGTTACATGACAACCTCCTCATGTCCCCTGCTCTGCCCCAAGAGCAGCTTTTAATCCTTTACACCCTGTTCATAAGAATGCAAAGCACAGAAGGAAACTGAGGCACTCATGGGAATCATAAAAATATTACCAAAATCCCCACTTTGACACATGGCAAAGGCAGGGCATCCAGGAAGAGGGAAGATTGGAAGAGGGGGGAGACAAGGGAGGAATGGAGCGGGTCTGAGAGTCACTGGTGTAAAGGCAGAAGGTGAAGCTGTGTGATTAGATGAGATCATCCAGGGAGAAGAGGAGGGAGCCAAGGAGTGAGCCCCATGGAAAGAGCCAGGAAGAGGAGGACACTGAGGAATCACTGAAAGATGCTAGTCCATGGATCATTCACACAGTGTTATCATTGGAAAGAAGTTAGGGCAAAAGCATTGCAGTACAGCGTACCAGAACAGCTTGGCCAATACCACATGGGAGATAGTTAGTGACGTCTGTCCTGAAAGTCTCTGGGTAGTGAGATGAAGTGTGAGTGATCAGCATGGGTTACACAACCCCCCCACTTGACCCACAAAGGATAAGTCTGCAACAGCCATGACCTAGCGGTCTTTGCTCTGTACCTCAAGCTGTAGCGGTCAATGCTTCAGTCCTGGAGATCTCAGGTTCAGTCCCAACCAAGGCTGTTAGAGGTCATTGCAGGTCAGCAACCGCCTTAAGACGTGGAAGGAAAGCCTGAGCTTCTGTTAGGTCTTGCCTTTACCTTGGCATACAATGATGTGCACAGACGGAAGAGTGCCTTGGTTGCCTCACTCCATGAATCTGGCTTTTCTGAGCAGTTCCCCATTCCATACATTGCTTGCTGACAGTCTTGCTATTGATAGAGTAGCTAGATAAACAGGACTGCTGGGGTGTGAGTCAATTCACGACCATAGTATCCTAGTGGTGTCAAGTAGTTGATACCTATTCAGAGCCAAATACTGCAGAATGTCCTGCTAACTGGAGGGAAAAAAAAACATCAAAACATTGTAAGGGGCAGAAAGTGAGGTATGTCAGCGCTGCCTGAGTTGGAGTTAGTGGCCTTTCCCTTTGCAGCCTCACAGAGAGTCCAAGCTTGCTTCATTTGAAATTAGTGGCAAAGCTCCTATTGACTTCAAACCGTGCAATATCAGGCCAGGGCTCTGCTAAAGGTGGGGAGATGGGCTAGCCCTATTATAAATTAGCATGTATGTTAAGAGGTATAAAATGATTCAGAGGGCTAAATATTCAAGCATGGCCTGAGCAAATCAAGTCTGGAGCGTGCAAATGGATTTGGAAGTGTGAAAGAAAGCTCTCTCATTTTCACACTCATTTAAGTGGGTTCTAACTCACGAAAGCTTATGCCCAAATAAATTTGTTAGTCTCTAAGGTGCCACAAGGACTCCTTGTTATAATCACCCAGAGTACTCCCATGCATAGATTGGCAGATATTGAGTACTTTGATTGCGTTTATTTGACGCTCGGGAGCAAATTTTCCAAGTGGTGGCTTTCCTTTTGTAAGGTCAGGTTGGCCAGCAAAATTTGTGTCTGCATTCTTGCAACTGCAGTTAATTTGTAAGTACAAAGCCAAGTACATTTATCTGTAAGTACCCAGCTGATAGTAAAAACCAGATTGTTAATGGTGCAGATATTTAGATTTTACAACTGCAATTCTTTTGGGGGTATTTAAAACTATCCTGGAAAAAACATAAACTAATGTACAATAGAGAGCAAGCATGCATGGGCACAGAGATATAAAAGATCTACAGTATTTAGAATCCAGAGTGTCCAACACCTATGATTCTATGTGCTTTTTTAATATTCCATTTTTCAGTAACTTTATATGGACAAGTCTTAGTTGCTCTATTTATAAATCCAAAATGCTTTTTATAGCATGGAATTTTTCTCTCTATAGGTAATTGAAATTGTCTGAAAGACCTATAATTATACCTTGATTTACAATGTTTATTTCACTTTGTCCATATTTTCCAGAGTTCACCTTCCCCTTCCACTCCCCCCCCCCCCTCATCCCCCTCACACACATGAAGGAGGAAAACAGAATGATGAGCCAAAAGGAAAATTTAATCCAGGGTAGGATTGCGTGCCTCCAGTTGGTTAACACTAACTGAAATGTAAATAACTAGAGCTGGGTGAGAAAAGATTTTCCCATCCCATGAAAATGTTTGAGATTTCAAAAGATTTCCCATTCCGCATGGGGACAAAACCAAGACTTTTCCATATTTTTCATAGGGGCAAGAGGCAGCCCCACCTCAAAACAGGTCAGGGCACTCAGCTGGGATGTAGGTGTCAGAGTAGCAGCCGTGTTAGTCTGTATCCGCAAAAAGAACAGGAGTACTTGTGGCACCTTAGAGACTAACAAATTTATTAGAGCATAAGCTTTCGTGGGCTACAGCCCACTTCATCTGATGCATAGAATGGAACATATAGTAAGAAGATATATATATATACACACACACACATACAGAGAAGGTGGAAGTTGCCATACAAACAGTAAGAGGCTAATTAATTAAGATGAGCTGTTATCAGCAGGAGAAAAAAACTTTTGTAGTGATAATCAAGATGGCCCATTTAGACAGTTGACAAGAAGGTGTGAGGATACTTAACATGGCGAAATGGATTCAATATTTGTAATGACCCAGCCACTCCCAGTCTCTATTCAAACCCAAGTGAATGGTGTCTAGTTTGCATATTAATTCAAGCTCAGCAGTTTCTCAAAAACTCAGAAACTGCTGAGCCATTTCCCCATGTTAAGTATCCTCACACCTTCTTGTCAACTGTCTAAATGGGCCCTCTTGATTATCGATACAAAAGTTTTTTTCTCCTGCTGGTAATAGCTCATCTTAATGAATTAGCCTCTTACTCCACCTTTTCATGTTCTCTGTATGTATGTATGTATGTATCTATCTATCTATATATATCTCTTCTTACTATATGTTCCATTCAATGCATCTGATGAAGTGGGCTGTAGCCCATGAAAGCTTATGCTCAAATACATTTGTTAGTCTCTAAGGTGCCACAAGTACTCCTGTTCTTTTAGCTGAGATGTAGAAGTCTCCTGGGTTCAATTCCCAGCTCTGCCTGATATGGGGAAGGAACTTGAACCCAGGTCTTTCACATGCCAGCTTGAGCCCTAATAACTGAGCTGGTGGCTGTTCTGGGGAATCTTTCTTCCTCCAAGACCAGGAATTTCATCCCAGACCTGAGAAAAAAGAAAAGGAGTACTTGTGGCACCTTAGAGACTAACCAATTTATTTGAGCATAAGCTTTCGTGAGCTACAGCTCACTTCATCGGATGCATACTGTGGAAAGTGTAGAAGATCTTTTTATATACACGCAAAGCATGAAAAAATACCTCCTCCCACCCCCACTCTCCTGCTGGTAATAGCTTATCTAAAGTGATCACTCTCCTTACAATGTGTATGATAATCAAGTTGGGCCATTTCCAGCACAAATCCAGGTTTCCTCACCCCCCCCCCCTCCAAACCCACTCGCCTGCTGGAAACCTGGATTTGTGCTGGAAATGGCCCAACTTGATTATCATACACATTGTAAGGAGAGTGATCACTTTAGATAAGCTATTACCAGCAGGAGAGTGGGGTGGCAGGAGGTATTTTTTCATGCTTTGTGTGTATATAAAAAGATCTTCTACACTTTCCACAGTATGCATCCGATGAAGTGAGCTGTAGCTCACGAAAGCTTATGCTCAAATAAATTGGTTAGTCTCTAAGGTGCCACAAGTACTCCTTTTCTTTCTGAGACCTGAGAGAGTTTCCCACCAAAAGTTTAATTGAAACTCACCACTTCCTGCCAAAAGTTCCATTTTTTACAAACAACCATTTTGTCCAAAAAAACAACAACCTTCCAACCAACTCTAACAAGGACCCATTTTAAATAAAGTTTGGCAGCTGAGGAGAGCTTAAATAATTCCTACAAGACTGCTTCAGAATTCCTTTTCCCTGTGTGCATAATCTCCAGAAGTCATTGCATTTCTTGACATTTTCCATGCTTCACTACGGGCTTAATCACAGTCCAAACACACATCTGATTTTTAATACACTGCGTGTTTGCTGATAATCAGAGCTCAGACCTTTCCATAGGAAATGAGCTATCATTTACAATTTTGTTAAATTTTAGGTGGTGGGGGGGGGAGAGGGAATAATCCTCAAAGTACTAGACTGCAACTGACCCTTCCACATGTGCATTGGGAGGGGAAGGGAGAGCCTTCCACCCTGGCGTGGCTTATGTAGGACTCAGCCACAACTGCGGCTGCAAAACTCATGAAACAGCAATGCAAAATAGTTTCTCTTTGCCCTGTGAGAGAAGCCAGCAAAAGACGAACTTCACTCTTTGCTTTTTGTATTAATCTTCTCTGAGTAGCTAAACAAGACTCATGATAGCACAGCCCCCCGCCCCCCCCCCCCCCCCCCCCCCCCCCCCCCCCCCCCCGGGCTCAGTCCTCAGTGGCAATGTTTGTGCTCAGTGCAGTTGAAACGGGGTCAGGAAAAGTGCCTCTAAGCCCTGTTGCAGAACTCCTCATCCAGGACCAGGCAGTGTGCTGTGTGCTGCCCATTGTACCCTCTCTCTCTGACACACCACATCCACAGAACAGGGGGAAATGGGTGGCATAGATTCTTCTGCTTCCTGGGGTGTCCCTTTAAGGGTGCTTTTTTGCCCTGCCATTGCATCAGCCTAGGGTCTTAAGGGTCTGGTCCTCACTTTGCCGCATGGATAAAAATCAGTCGGCAAAAAAGAAAAGAAAGGCTGTTGTACAGGTGTCTTTGTATTCCCTAGTGGAGCTTGTCAGTGAAGTGATTCGGCTTAAGGGTTTGCTGATGAAGCAGTTTTATGAACAACGAACAGGCTGCATATTAACAAAAAGCCTTTTCGATACCCATGTTCTAAACGTTCTGAAATTCTACCAAACCATTCAGTGAACAATATTTTTATCGCTCCCCTTACATCAAAACCAGGTTATCAGCATTATTCTCTCTCCAATGGCATCGCAACATTATCTACAGCCCTCCCAGGTCAGCAGCCTAAAGACAGCACCGTTTCCTCTGGGCTGATCGCATGCCTATTACTTCCACTGAGTCTCAGCATGACCGCAAGAGCCTATTTGTAAGACTGCCTGAAGCAACAGGTGTAGAAAAGAAAGTATTGGACGTGCTTTCCCATACATGTGGAAGTGTTGTGTACGGTCCAGCTTTACAGTTTATTTTCTCATTTCTCAGATCTTGCTTCGCTCATTTTTATGTTAGACTTTACGAATACAGTTTTTGCTATTGCTGCCTCACCTTATGCCCCCTTTTTATAACTCCAAGGCCCGGTCTATGCTACAAGCTTAGGTTGATGTAAGCTGCTTTCTACCAGTCGCCCCTGCGTGACTTGTTTCTGCCCCACCATACATTGCCAAAGCTTCTCCAAAGACAGGGCTTTGGACAGTGGCGGGTTGCAGACTGGGATACCTACGCAAGGTGCATCGACACAAGCACTCCTGGTGAGTAGGTGCAGCGCCGACGCAAGGAGCCAAGTGTGCACGTGCACAAGTGATACACTAACTGCTGCAGCTTTATGCGGGCGTAACGTGCGTCGGTCAAAGTCTGTAGTGTAGACGTGGCATCAGGAACAGCAGCGGAGTCAGGAATGTTGCCTTATATGAACACTGTGGTAAAGCCAAGGTCTGAGCAACCAGAGAGAAAGTTCACAGGAGGTCCAGGTAAAATGAGGGCAGCCTCTCTGCGGTCTGATCTGTTTACAAGGTTCTAGTTCAGTCAGAAGAACCCTACCCAGCAGAGAGTCTGGCTACATTCTTCTCATGGAGTCTGTAAGCTCCAGACAAGCAGGATGAAATCCAGCGAAGGCAGACAACTCAGAAAGGGCAGCTCCTATGGATGGTTCAGGCTTCTGGTTAAAATTCAGAACCCCTCTTTAAGGTTCTGAGCCTAACTAGATTCAGTCACACCTGATTTCATCTCAAGGAGGCACTCCCAGCGGCAACCTCTTGTTGACAAGTTACCCCTCAAAAGAAGCTTGCTGATGTCTAGCTTGGCAGTACCTCTTCCTCAGGGAAGTCACTAGAGTGGAGTACAGCATTGCTGCAAACACCTCGCCAAGGATCATGGAATGACTTTTATACCCAGTCACAACGACCCTCCAAATTTTTACTAATGCCCACCACCATCCAAAATTCATGTACTGACCCACACTCCTTGGCTTGGTGCATTCCATCCTGTCACGAGAGGATCCCCCTTCTCTGTGCTATTATTTGCCTTCATTCTTACTGGACTCAAGTCAACTACTGTTTCATTTGGACAGCACAGATATCATTTTAAATTGACAGTCTCATCTTAATTTCCTCTGTGCACAATTTCTCCTTCTCTTCATTAGTTTACTGCATTCCTGCAAATTCCGTTCAATAAACAGTAGAATCAATTTGTATTGCTCTTTAGGGGCAACCTTCAGTTTCCTTCATCTACTCCCTTTCTCTGTTCTTCATCCCACTTTGGCTGAAAGGTTACAATTCACAGAATCAGTGTAATTAATTCTGAATATTCATTTGCTGCTTGGTAGGCACTACTAATTTTCACAATTTATTATCACCTTAACCTGACAAACAAACAATGATACATTACTGACTTCAAATGTAATTTCTGACTTTTGCCAGGCAAATCAAGTTCTAGATTGCATTTCTGGGCAGTGTGAATTGTTTTGACCTTGCTGTTCAAAGTAAGTAAGGGTGAACTTATTTTGCTAGATGCAGAATCCACTCACAAAATGTGGATGTGTGATTTAGAGCAGAACAGAAGACTCTCAAAGGTTGAGTTCTGCTTGGGTTTTGGAAAAACACAATTTATAGATTGCTGCTTGTTTATTTTAGTCCCCTGGTAATCTTGGAAACAGTTAAGAGTTACCTTCAAACAAGAATTTTTAGGTTCAATTTCTGCACTGCCTTAAACCCTGTAATATCCCATTGCCATGTTTGCTTTGCACATGCTTTCATTCTTAGTTAGAAATTAGAAGAGCTGGTTGAAAAATGCTAAAAAACCAATCGTGAAAAATGTCAAAGTTGATTTCATTCCACTAGGTTTGAAAAGGCACAATTTAAAAAAATTTTTGGTGGAAAACAATGTATCAAAAATGTTTGTTTCTTCAGAAGTTTTGGAAGTTTTCTAGAGGGATATGTAGATATTTCTACATATGCTGCAATCACACCTCCAACTGTAGTGTAGGCTGAGTGAAGAGGAATAGGACTGGCTCAGATTACTTCCCCTGGCCTAGAACAAGGGCAAATCAGGGACCTGATTGTGTCTCTCAATAATCCTCTTCCTACTCTGTTCCTGAGACAGTCTCTAACTACAGATTGCCCCTTACCCAGAACCTCCAGCAAAGCCATAGCCCTATAGAATACAGTTTTCAATAGGAAAAAGAAGTTTTCTTTTTAAGCACTTCAAGTTGTATAAGTCCTGAAGTGCTGATTTAAGATGGTATTTGAATTGTTAAACACCAGTTTAAATTACTCATTTAGCAAGATGGGGGCTGGAGTCTCCCACAAGTGGGTAATTCCCCTGACCTGCAAATATTACCCCACTCCTATTTAATAATGAACAAGATGGATAATCAAGTTTGAATCAAAAGCCCTGACATGTGATGAGGTTTGGCTTGATCAACCATTTCTTATGAAGAAGCCATATTTATTTAAAAGATTTGTTGGTGGGAGGAGATTGAATCATTCATTTGTCAAGTTGAATTCAAGTATCTAGCAAAGCATCTTATTTAATATCTCCTTCCTACTTATCTTTTAAATGAATGGCTTACAAGCCTATCCCCAATAGACTTGAAAACTGATTAAAAATAATGAGGAATATTATTGCTTCACTCTACAGTTGGATTAAATCCAGTCTACTATTTCTCTAACCCTGGAGGAGCACCTGGACTTCTGCTGCTGGCTTGAATCAAGAAGACACAGAGCATGTTGTTCTTGCGATGGAACTGAATGCAGCTCAGAAATATCAACATCAAAACATTTGTACCTTATAAAATATACGTAAAGTCAGCAACCACAGACAACATTTATGTTCTGATCCTGTAATAGTTCCACACCCCAGTGCCCATGTGGAGCCCTATTGTCAGCCGGGCTATGCATGGGCACAGGAGTCACACGCAGCTTGCAGGATCAGGGCCTGAAATGTGCAGTTTGGGTTCTGCCAGGAGCAGTGGGAGAGTTCCAGCTGCTGTGTGCTTCTCCTCACTCTCAGGACTTGGCCACACTTGCGAGTTACAGCGCATTAAAGGAGGCCCGGGTGCACTAGCTCACTACCTGTCCACACTGGCAAGGCACGTAGAGCGCTCTGACTCCGCAGCTAGAGCGCTCCTGGTACTCCACCTCAGCGAGTGGAATAACGTTTTGTGCACCCCTGCTGGAATGCTGCCGGGCCAGTGTGGTCGCCCTGGTCTGTTAGTGCGCTCTGATCGGCCTCCAGAAGTGTCCCACAATGCCTGTTCTAGCCACTCTGGTCATCACTTTGAACTCTATTGCCCTGCCCTCAGGTGACCAACCGTCAGACCTGCCCTTTAAATTCTCTGGGAATTTTGAAAATCCCCTTCCTGTTTGCTCAGCCAGGCGTGGAGTGCTCTCAGCGAATCTTTCCAGGTGACCATGCCTCCACGCGCCAAGCGATCCCCAGTGTAGAGCAATGGTGAGATGCTGGACCTCATCAGTGTTTGTGGGGGGGAAGCTGTCCAGTTCCAGCTGTGCTCCAGCTGGAGGAATTACGATACCTTCAGGCAGATATCAAGGGACATGATGGAAAGAGGCCATGACCATGCAGGGTTAAAGTGAAGGAGCTGAGGAATGTGTACCGCAAAGCCCGCGAGGCAAACAGCCACTCCAGTGCTGCCCCTGCAACCTGCCATTTCTACAAAGCGATGGATGCGATATTTGGGGGTAACCCCACCTCCACTCCGAGTACCACCATGGACACTTCAGAGCCCAGTTCAACAAGGTGGGAGAAGGAGGAGCAGCAGCAAAGCGGGAGCAAGGGTGCTGAGGCGGAGGAAGAAACCCCGGAATCCCTAGATGCATGCAGCCAGGAGCTGTTCTCAAGCCAGGAGGAAGGTAGCCAGTCACGGCGGCCGGTGCTTGGGGAAGGACAAACACCAGAAGAGGTTCCCGGTAAGTGGCTTTTATTTTGGGAAGGAAGTTATTCGGCGCGGGCTCTTGGGGTGAAAAGGGTTAGGGCTGCATGCAGATGCGGAATAGGGCACTGATGTGCTCTCTCACATCATGGTAATTGGCCTCAATGATCTCTTCAGAGGTCACATTCAGGACTTGGGCAATGTGCTTGCGCAGATTTCTCGGGAGAGCCACTGTGTTCCTTGTCCCAGTAAGGCTAACTTGTCCACGCCACTATGCCATGAGGGGCGGGGGGACTATTGCTGCACACAGGCAAGCTGCATATAGGCCAGGGCGGAATCCACATTGCAGTAGAAGACCCTCCCTTGCTTCTCTGGTCACCCTCAGCAGTGAGATATCTTCCAGGATGAACTCCTGTGGAAAATGTGGGGACAGTGTTCAGTATAGGGGCCCCCTGCCACTGTTGGCTCTCCCCAAAGCACAGAAACCCAGAGGACAGTACAGCCGTGAAACAGTCAGTCACGCTTGACCCTGTGCTTACTCACCATTTTGGGGCTTCCATGGGTTATGTGCGCTCGCTTTGGGATGGGCAAATTATGCTATTGTGTAGACTGTGCTTGGCCTTAAGTACAGGGGAATCATCGCTCTGTCTGGTGTGAACAATGCTGCCTCTGTTAAGTGTTGCATTTTGCCTTTACAGATGCAACCTTGAGATCTCAGCCGTCCGTGTTATCACCGGCCGAAAGACTCCAAAGAATCAGAAAGAGGCCACGTAGAAGCAAGGAAGACATGTTGCATGAAGTAATGCAGCATTCAAGTAAGGAAAATCGAAAAGTGCAGGAATGGCGGGACAGTGAAAGGTGGATCTGCCAGGAGAATGAGGAGCACCGGCACAAAAGCACGGTGCTCCGGCAGCAAAGCATGGATTGGCTGATAAGCATAATGGAGCGCCAAGCGGACTCGATCCAGGTGCTCATAGCCATGCAGGCGGAGCACTACCATGCCCAACCACCCCTCCCTGCAGCCCTTGTCCCAAAACTTTCCCTTGTGCCCCCATGTCACCTCCAACCCACTTTCCCCAACATCCGGGTTCTTACCACCACCAGCTGCCACCAATACCTGTAGCTTCACCACCCAGCCCTGAAAACTACGACCCTCACCCACTGCACTCACCCCCCATCACCATGCAGTATAGCCATCCTGAAGTGCAGCACTCATTGCACAGCACTCCAGACAGGAAGGCTGAGTATGATAACAGGACATACGCAAATCTGTGATTCTACCGTTCCCCACCCCACCCCACCCCCTTGCCCCTTCTGTGTCCCAAGCAGTTGTGTTTCTTTTCAATAAATGAATTTTATTTTCAATAAATGGATTTTTTGGCTTTGAAAACATTCTTTATTATTGCATAAAGTAAAATATACCTTAGCCCAGGAAAGAAACAGGCACTGCAAGTCAGCGTAGCAAACACAGATTCCTACTAACATTGGAACCACTGCACTTCACTTCTGTGCAGGGCACTAGACATTACTGGTTAATGTACTCAGAGGCTAGGTGGGCTGGTGCCAGTATTGGAATAGCTGTGCCATCTATCGCCCCTCTGCAGTTAGGGAAACCCATTTGTGCAAAGCCATCCACAATGTCACGCACGTTACCCAGAGTAACGGTTCTTCTGAGCAGGATGCGATTAATGGCCCTGCAAACTTGCATCAACACGATTCCAACAGTCGACTTTCCCACTCCAAACTGGTTAGTGACCTATTGGTAGCTGTCTGGAGTTGCCAGCTTTCAGATTGCAATAGCCACCCGCTTCTCCACCATCAGGCCATCTCTCAATCTCATGCCCTTGCGCCACAGGGTGGGGGCGAGCTCCTCACACAGTCCCACGAAAGTGGCTTTTCTCATCCGAAAGTTCTGCAGCCCCTGCTCGTCATCCCCGACTTGCATGACGATGTGATCCCACCACTCAGTGCTCGTTTCCCGAGCCCAAAAGCAGCGTTCCACGGTGGTGAGCATGTCCGTGAGTGCCACAAGCAAACTCGTGTCATATGCGTTACTCGAGTCGATATCATTGTCGGAGCCCTCACTGTCACTTTGGATCATAAGGAATAACTCGACTGCCAAATGTGACGTGCTGGCGAGACTCGTCAGCATATTCCTCAGCAGTTCAGGCTCCATTCCCGCAGACCGAAAGGGAAGACAGAGCTCGCAGTACAAAAAACGTTAAAAGATGGCGCCAAATGTGGATGGAAGCACAGGGATTGCTGGGATGCGAATCCATGCATCACAGGGCATTGGGACAGGACCCAGAATGCCCCGCATCCCCCGCCCCCTTCCCACAAGCCACAGCGCCAGAATGGGAAGAGGTGCTCTGTGGGATAGCTGCCCATAATGCACCGCTCCCAGTGCCGCTGCAAGTGCCGCACATGTGGCCACGCCAGCGCGCTTGTTCCTGTCAGCATGGACAGACTGCAGCGCTTTCCCTACTGCGCTCTCTGAAGGCTGGTTTAACTGAAAGCACTCTACATCTGCAAGTGTAGCCATGCCCTACGATAGCCTACAGCATAGCAGGAACTGGGGCAGCTTGTCTTCTCCTTTCTGTACTTGAATCAAGGGTTACTGAAAAATTTAGACCGTAGGGAAAAAAGGGGGGAGGGAATGAAGAAGACAGACCCCCAAAACTCAAACAACCCCCAGTGTTTCAACAAATTGGTATAGAAAATGTGTACTCAGGTCTGTTCTGTTCTTGGGATAATAGCCCTGGTTCAGCCATCAGGAGGAAGCAACCAGTGTAGCTGCATTATTGCAAAGCCCAAGGACAGGCAAGGAAAGACATGATTTGCACCAGCTGAGCATACCCCATTTTGAGCAGGCACAATTTGGCACACAAAGAAGGTGCTTCTTCAGGGATCGTTTAGGTTTCCAGACAGAATTCTTGATTCAGCATGTGGTGTTGATGTTTCTTTATTGTATAATAAAGGGAGTTCTTTTTGCAAGTAATTGTCTATTTTCCCTAGACCTAATCTCAACAGATTCCATTAGTGAATCCCGTGGCTTCTCTTTTTTATTATTGTATCTGCAGAATACAAAAATGCTAAAAATATTCAGGAAACATTCCTTTGGTTCCTTCCCACCCCCCAACAAAAACCAGTGTTCCCCACAAAAATAATTTGTTTCTGATTTTAATTTTGGAGTGCATTCAGTCATTATAGCTAGAAATAGTCAAAATGTCACACAGGCAATCCGTACATTTCTCCTCACAGCTCTGCTAGTGTGTCTCAATGCATGAATCATAGAATATCAGGGTTGGAAGGGACCTCAGGAGGTCATCTAGTCCAACCCCCTGCTCAAAGCATGACCAATCCCCAACTAAATCATCCCAGCCAGGGCTTTGTCAAGCCGGGCCTTAAAAACCTCTAAGGAAGGAGATTCCACCACCTCCCTAGGTAACGCATTCCAGTGTTTCACCACCCTCCTAGTGAAAAAGTTTTTCCTAATATCCAACCTAAACCTCCCCCACTGCAACTTGAGGCCATTGCTCCTTGTTCTATCAACTACCACCACTGAGAACAGTCTAGATCCATCCTCTTTGGAACCCCCTTTCAGGTAGTTGAAAGCAGCTATCAAATTCCCCCTCATTCTTCTCTTCTGCAGACTAAACAATCCCAGTTCCCTCAGCCTCTCCTCATAAGTCATGTGCTCCAGCCCCTTAATCATTTTTGTTGCCCTCCGCTGGACTCTTTCCAATTTTTCCAAATCCTTCTTGTAGTGTGTGGCCCAAAACCGGACACAGTACTCTAGATGAGGCCTCACCAATGTCGAATAGAGGGGAATGATCACATCTCTCGACCTGCTGGCAATGCTCCTACTTATACAGCCCAAAATGCTGTTAGCCTTCCTGGCAGCAAGGGCACACTGTTGACTCATATCCAGCTTCTCGTCCACTGTAACCCCTAGGTCCTTTTCTGCAGAACTGCTGCCTAGCCATTCGGTCCCTAGTCTGTTAGCAGTGCATGGGATTCTTCCATCCTAAGTGCAGGGCTCTGCACTTGTTCTTGTTGAACCTCATCAGATTTCTTTTGGCCCAATCCTCTAATTTGTCTAGGTCCCTCTGTATCCTATCCCTACTTTCCAGCGTATCTACCTCTCCTCCCAGTTTAGTGTCATCTGCAAACTTGCTGAGGGTGCAATCCACGCCATCCTCGAGATCATTAATGAAGATATTGAACACAACTGGCCCCAGGACCAATCCTTGGGGCACTCCGCTTGATACCGGCTGCCAACTAGACATGGAGCCATTGATCACTACCTGTTGAACCCAATGATCTAGCCAGCTTTCTATCCACCTTCTAGTCCATTCATCCAGCCCATACTTCTTTAACTTGCTGGCAAGGATACTATGGGAGACTGTATCAAAAGCTTTGCTAAAGTCAAGGAATAACATGTCCACTGCTTTCCCCGCATCCACAGAGCCAGTTATCTCATCATAAAAGGCAATTAGGTTAGTTAGGCGTGACTTGCCCTTCATGAATCCATGCTGACTGTTCCTGATCACTTTCCTCTCCTCTAAGTGCTTCAGAATTGATTCTTTGAAGATCTGCTCCATGATTTTTCCAGGGACTGAGGTGAGGCTGACTGGCCTGTAGTTCCCTGGATCCTCCTTCTTCCCTTTTTTAAAGATGGGCACTACATTAGCCTTTGTCCAGTCTTCCGGGACCTCCCCCAGTCGCCATGAGTTTTCAAAGATAATGGCCAATGGCTCCGCAATCACATCCACCAACTCCTTTAGCACTCTCGGGTGCAGCGCATCTGGTCCCATGGACTTGTGCTTGTCCAGCTTTTCTAAATAGTCCCAAACCACTTCTTTCTCCACTGAGGGCTGGTCACCTCCTCCCCATGCTGTGCTGCCCAGTGCAGTAGTCTGGGAGCTGACCTTGTTCGTGAAGACAGAGGCAAAAAAAGCATTGAGTACATTAGCTTTTTCCACATCCTCTGTCACTAGATTGCCTCCGTCATTCAGTAAGGGGCCCACACTTTCCTTGGCTTTCTTCGTGCTGCTAACATACCTGAAGAAACCCTTCTTGTTACTCTTAACATCTCTTGCTAGCTGCAACTCCAGGTGTGATTTGGCCTTCCTGATTTCACTCCTGCATGCCTGAGCAATATTTCTATATTCCTCCCTGGTCATTTTTCCAATCTTCCACTTCTTGTAAACTTCCTTTTTGACGTGCTTCTTTTGACATGCAGTACATCTGCTATTCCATTACTAGGCCTTTCCTTTCATGACAGAACAGCTACTTTCTTATTTGTTAGTTCTTTTGCCTTGTTCTATTTGTTGTTTGGAATCAGTGAACAATTTACATAAATTGCACACTCAGCTTATGCATGTTGGGGAAAATTTTCAAGAGCACCCATGTTCCACAAGTCATTTATGTGAGAAATTAGCTATCATCGTGAAAATCAAATCTGAAACCCTCATTCACATTAATATCTCTGCTCAGTATACACACAAACACACCAGAGCCAGATTATGACGTTCTGAGGCCCTAAACTATGCCAAGGGTAAGAGACCCCATACCATAAAAAAGTAATTTATTATTTTCACAGAAAGGACAGTGAATATATAAACACAAAAGCTTTATATTTGCATATATACAAAGGCAAAATTGTAAAAATAGAATAATAATCTAAATAAAACACATCTTGCAAGCCTGTCTGCATTATAAATTTTTTCAAATTAACATATTTGCATCTATGATTTCTTAATTAGTAGATCTGAAAATTGTATATCTATAGCAACACAAAAGCAGTTACAGTTACACAGACCAGCTTACTTAATGGAAGCAGTACAACCGGCAGTATGTCTATTTGCACATCACATTAATTTTAACACTGAAATTTAAACCATTTTCTGTTGTGATTTTTGGAGAGCAAGGTCATTGATGATGTCCTCAAATGATAAGCTATGGAGTTTGTCACATTCGATGCACAGGATGCTTAGGGCAGATGGTTTTTCTTGCAGCATTTTCTAGGCAGACATCTCTCTTCGTGTTCTCTTCTCTATCCTCTGTCTTCCCCAGGACCACTAATTAATCTCAAGTAAACACCTTGGACACACAGAGTGACAACAAGCTATATGCACGAAAGAGAAAGAAAGAATTTACCAGAAAAAAGACTGGCAATCTCTAGACAGGCATTGTGAAAGTGAGAAAAACTAGCCTATGTTCAAGCAAATATAATGAATATTATAGGCTTTAATAGCCTATAAATCATATATGCACATGGTAAGCAAGTTATTTCAAACTAAATACTCAGAATATTTTGATATATATGTATAGCTTTCTTCACTTCTCTCAAAACCCTCTGTTTATTCTTTCATCAGCACGCTCTGATATTTACTATGAAGGTTCCCGAAACTGATGGAGGAAAGCTAACACAAATTTATCCTCCTCAAGATCCACTTGACCCAAGTCCATAAGACGATCACCTGCAAATTGAATCATGTGAAGCATGGATAGTGCATGAAGCAGAAAGCGGTGAGCACAATTGTACGTATGTACAGATCAAAAGGAGAAAGAACACACTAACACTTAAGAAAATGAAGAAAAACAGGAGCAAAGGCACTATACAGCTGAGCGTGCTGGACCGTAACTGAAAGATGGCAGCCTTCTGGCTATTACCAGCCAAGGACATCAATCTATGCATGACATCACTCTTAGGACGAGTCCCATACTATGAATATGAGCGTGGCAGGATTGCTTCATGACACTGCCGTTTCCGACCTCACATTTTCCCCAGTTTTATTGGCAGTGAGATTATTTATTTATTTACAAAAGTTAGGAAGGCACGGTCAGAATTTTATTAATTAGGCCAGTAGCAGCTGGCCAACAAAACGCTGCCTCAGGAGACTGATAGCGGACTTACTCTTACAAATACTAATTTTAAAAGTGCAATTATTGTTTTTTTCTCAGCCCTGGCCTCCTGCCTGTCAATAACAAACAATTAGTGAAGGGTAAGTGTATTTGTGTAGCCAGATATGTATATTTTTGTCATATTTGAATGAAAATGTCTATATTTAGAGAGCATCTTCTTTTTCCCATCTCTCCTTTATTTATTAACTGATTTTGATAAAATTTGAAATGGAGTCAGTTTTTCCTTTTTTAGCGGCCCCTCATATTGTGAGGCCCTAAACTGTAGCTTAGTTAGTTTATGCCTTAATCTGGTCCTGACACACACACATTCTGGCATAATGTTCAGGATAAACGCAAATGAAAGAAGCTCTTCCTTTTCTCCTTTGGATCCCGTTCAAGCTTATCTGGTAGTCTTAACTTAAGTAGACTTTGGGTTACTGCAGTATGAATAATATAATTAAGGTTTCATTTATTTATTGCATAGTGAGGTGGAGGGTTTATTTTTGGCTACACTTCGGCAGCAAACAAAATTGCCTGGTTTCATATCTCTCTGAAACACCACTGGTAGTGTACAAAATTGTAGCACCAGAAATAACTTTCTGCTATACTAACAAGCACCTTAAATTCCACTCAACACACTCTGAACATAACAATTTGCATGCTATTAACACTTCAGATGAAGCAGCCTGCCAGAATTTGAAAAAACAGTCATCTCTCAGCAGAACGATCTGTTGCCACTTTGGGTCAGATTTTCACAAGTGCGAAGCACCCACAGGTGGGGCCAGGTTTTCAAAAGAAGCTCAGCTCTTAGGGCATGTCTACACTGGTATTTTACAGCACGGCAACTTTCTCGCTCAGGGGTGTGAAAAAACACCCCCCTGAGCGCAGCAAGTTTCAGCGCTGTAAAGCGCCAGTGTGGACAGTGCACTCGTGCTGGGAGCCGCGCCCCTCGTGGGGGTGGTTTTTTAAGAGCGCTGGGAGTGCTCTCTCCCAGCACTCTCCTCCCAGCAGCAGTGCTTTAACGTTGCCAGTGTAGACTAGCCCTTACTCAGAACAGATTTCACGCATTGAGCTCTTTTGAATGTTCACTCCAGGGGTGGGTGCTAACCACATGAAAATCCAGCCCCACGTGTTTAACAAAGCCATGCTGCTCTCTTTTGTCTTAATTCACCTGTGTGTTGCTCCAGTAACTCCACTGATTTCAGTAGAGTTAACTAGCACAGAAGTGGAGTGAGTCAGGTCCTTTATTAGCAAAGCATAGCTTTCTGTTTCAGGGGTGTGTGTCAGTGCTGAGCGCATAAATACTTGTAAGTGTTGAATAGAAGAGCAAGTCATTTCAGTTAATTCAAACAGCTAAAAACCAGCTTGGTTAATTGATTAGCTCTCTTCTATTCTGTAGCATTGCTTGCATCATATGATACAATCCTGTGATGTACAAATACTTGACTTGCTGCAGAGCATCTCCACAAAGAAAAACATTTTTAATGGCATCCACTGATAAAGGCTGTATTCAGCAGAAGCCCACCAGGTTTCTACTAATAAATTAAGCACTAAGAATTGGCTCACTGTAGAGTACACCCCACAGCCCACTCAATGCTTGTCTGTCTAGGAAGATAAAACTTCATTCTGTGAGGAGGATAGCAGCAGCCTGCAGCCATCCAGATTACTGCAGCCCTGACTTGTGCCTTCCCCACTGAGTCAACCTTGGCATCTAGAGAGCATGCCTGTCACCACTCCTAGATTTCCACCGTGCAGTGGCTGTGTGGAACTGAGGCCAGAGCATTTCTTTCATGGTGTTTGCTCCAGATAGGGCACTTAGCCAAACCAATCAGTAGATAGGCCAGAAAATCCAGCTCACAAGAAGTCCTTCCCTGGGCCAAGCTAGGCTTGTCAAGACCAAGGCTCCTTCTTTGCACAACACTGCCTTCTCCCAGGAGTCCACCCAGAAGGACTGCAATTATCATTCATAATTATCAGAACTAAAAGTGGAAAGAAAAAATGGAGCTCTGAACCCAGTAGCAGAGCAGAATGGAGTGGGTTAGACCTTCTGATCCAGTGCTCTTTTGTTCTAGCTTTTTCAGTTTGCGCTCTTTAATTTCCGATTGTATTCTGTCAATCTTTGTGTTTTTTCCAATACAAAATTAGAAACTTTATTTTAATGCTGATACTTGGGGTAAGAATGAATTAGTGGGGACCTCACACAGACCAAAATAGTCATCTATACTTCAGCAGTCTGTGGAAATGTTGGCAAATAATCAACTTGATCAGAATAAGATTTATTATACGTATCACTCATGTGCACTTGGTGGGCATTTTATGCCACCCATAACTGTGATAGGCGCTTCACAGATAGTCAGGCAAACACTCAGACCCTAACAACTCTCAACCGGTCGGTCGAACAAACTGAACAATATAGAGGAGAAAAGAAAAATATACTTGAGTTTGTAAACTGGGTTGGGGGAGAGGGAGGGTGGCTGACCTGAGTGGGTTAGATTTTTACTTAAATGTGGAAGAAATATGGAGGTTCTGGAATTTGGGGCAGTTGACCATTCCATTTCAGAATACACATGAAATGGAGGCTATGCTGTCATACATTCAGCATGTTCTGTAAGCCTGCAGTTTCTTATTTATATACATTCTCATGTTCCAAATATATTGATAAAAGTCCAATATGGAGTGAGAGCTGGAACTTATAGGCAACGTAATTTCTAGACACTTTGATTTGATGCCCAGATCAAAAGGAACAAATAGTCCAACATTCCAAACAGAAAATCTTGTGTGCCCATTATCTATTTTTTTGAGTGCGGTCAGCAGTTAAACTTATATCTTGGGGCACAGCTACTTCATGTGAAGCAATGACTCACAATCCTTTCCAGCCACAAAAGGAAGCATGAAGCAGAGCTGGGGAGATGTGGATCCTATGGAAGATTTTCATCTGTAACAAAAACACAGCGTCTTCATACATTTAATAGCAAATTTGATCTGCCTCTGTAAATTTAATTGTAAAGTCTCTCGAATGAAGTCAAATGTAAATTGATCTTTCTTGCGAGAGTGACCAGACAACGATACATCTGAGAGATAAAGCCCTGCGTACACGAATGCTGGCATCTTTAGGTGTAGTGACACAGGTCAAGCTGATTTTATTTTGTGCTTAGCACTTAGTGCCTTGGCCAATACTGGCCAAAGAGGAAGCAGTTTCTGTGAGTGATTCACAGTGTTCTCCCTGCTTGTAAAGCTTTTCCTTTTGTACAGCTAGGATAATTTAGTTATATCACATCCACTGAGATCAGCAATGAGATGAGCTTCACAAAGAGACCTTCTGAGATCATAGCTCTTAAGGAGTGAGTGGGGAGAGACAAACAAAATTCTACTGATGACCTTTCCATTACTTTATAAAAAAATCATAGAGAATTACAATTAAACCTAATTGGCCAGTGTTCAGTTACTATACTTTACCCACTAGAATTCCATCATTCTGATTGGAATCATTCTCTCAGGCCTTGTGTATGCTACAAAAATGAAATGGTTAGTGGGTCTGGGTATCAGCAATCAGTTATACCAAACTGGTCCCAAGTATGGTTAAGCCTCAAATAAAGGGAAGGAAAACTTGCATTCAGCATTGTTTCAATTTACTGTTCCTGGGAGAGGGGGAGATTTTCAAAGGTACAGTTGTCATGTAGGTGACTAACTCCCTAACTCCCCCTTAATCTCTGGTTTGAACAAGGTTTAAGATTGTCATTTTACATGGGATTTTTTGTGTTTTTCTCAATCTCAGCACAATTTGTTTTGGCAGAGCTAATAGCAAGTGTCAGATCCTCAGATTCTCACCCACCAAGGAAGTCCTTTGCTGGCTTTTTTGGGGTAGTATTCTGTTTTGCTTTGATCTGAGAATATATCCTGCATTTTAACAGACCTGATGATAAATATTCCAAATTTTATGAACCACTGCTACAATTTTGCGGCTGTTTAACAAGCACACAGTAGCTGCAGGCAGTTCCTTCCTGCACGTTGGAGTAACTACTCTAGTACTACTGTAGAAGATGTTCATAATGAAGATTCATGGCCAGATCCTCAGCCAGGATCAGTCACCATAGCTCTGTGTACTTCAACAGTTATGCCACTTTACACCAGTTAAGGAACTGGCTTTGGCTAATGTGGGCTAACCAGCCCAAGTCTGAATGTCTACATTTATTTTTAGCCCTGTAGCATGAGCCCTACCTGCCCAAATCAGCTGTCCTGGGCAGACATGCCAAACCTGCAAGGAAAAAAAAATGCAGAAGTTGGGCTTGTTTTTGACTTAATTGGCTTGTGAGTTGCTTGTTGGCTAGTTTTTGGCTTGTCGCTTGTAGCAGCTTGTTGTTCCTTTTTTTTTTTTCTTTTTTGATTGGCTCCCGGCAAGCAGGGGCAAGGGGGCAAGCAGGAGCAAGGGAGGGGGAGAGTCAGAAGTGCACAGCGGGCCCACCACAGTCCCAGACTGCATGCTGGGGGGTGGGGTGGTGGGGTCTAGTCACATAGAGTGTTGGGGTTCTTAGGGATTGGCTTGTTTTGAAATGAGATTATCTTGATTTTTGGCTTATTGTGAAAGTCGGGGTGCTTATTTACCACGTGAAAGTTGGCAATTATGGTCCTGGGCTCTGAGACTCACTGGATTCTTGTTGTTTTTGCACTGTGTAGATGTACCCATAAATACAACTTGTCTTGTCATTGGGATACTGATCCCTAGCATGTCATGACAAGGCAGGCTTGTTGACCTGTGTGGAAAAATGTAATGTTGCTTAAGCCTCAATCAGGGAGAGGGGAAACATTGCAGCAGGCAATGTGAATCAAAGAAAGTGAATTTGAGAAGCTGTGTAGAAGTAACCAAAATTCTCAATTATCTTTTAACTAAAGCTTAGATTCTGCAGATATCAAATCTCATAAGTGAAGGGGAGCTGTCTCCCCTCCATCCCCCAACTGCTACATCAAGCTTTTGTTCCCAGAAGGAAATTAAGTAATATGCAATGAAGATCTGCTGTCCTACCTAACATTCCTGTCCTCACCAATTAACTGGCATAAATGTTGGAGTCTGCGTGGGATTTTGCAGAATTTATAGATACTGCAGTTTGCCTGCCTCGTCTCTCTAGTTCAGGCATTTCTCTGCATAGTTTAACACATTTGTTTACAAGAAGGCACTTGGCATTTGTGAAACCTTATTATTTCTGTGTGCATGGAGAAAGATTGCACCAGTATTGTTATTAATGTTGTTTATTATACTAGTGGCTAAGGGACAACAAAGAATGGGGCCCTCATTGTGCTAGGCATTGGGCAAATGCAGAAGTAGACAGTCCCTGCCCTGAAGAGTTTATTGTCTAAATAGACAAGATGGGCAGGCTGGAGGAAGGACTATAACAACAGAATGAACAATATAATGGCAGCAAACATTATGTTAGTTTCACAGTTTTGGGGGATGACGGCTTAGTTAAGAGGGGATCAGCTAAATGGAACAAAAAGGGGCAGTGGGAGGGATACAGAGCAGGTGAGAAGAAGATAAGATGTGGAGTGACACTGAGGTGAAAAGACTGGAGAGAGAGGGAGGACTAGCTGTTTGCTCAAATCAGCACAAGGCAGAGGAAGTCCAATCAGAACTGTATGAAGTTCTCTGAATCTCTGGAGGGACCTGCTGTGGCTGCTTCTGCTCCTACCAGCTGGACACTCTGGCTGGCTACTGTCTTAAGTTTCCCCTCTTTTTCCCTCCAAGGTCACATGGTGGGAGGGATGGGTGGTGCCATATAGGATATAGTGCCCCCAGAGTTGGGGCCGTCTATCCTACATAGTTCTGGGGAACTGGAGAAGGGGTGGCAGCAGCTGAGTCCCATTTTACCCTCTTTCTTCTCCCCTTCACTTTCTCCAAGTGCAGCAATCCCTGCTTTGGCTGCTTCTGCGTCTACTGGCTGGAGTCGGGAAGGAATTTTCCTCTAGGGCAGATTGGAAGAGGCCCTGGAGGTTTTTCGCCTTCCTCTGTAGCATGGGGCACGGGTCACTTGCTGGAGGATTCTCTGCTCCTTGAAGTGTTTAAACTACGATTTGAGGACTTCAATAGCACAGATATAGGTGTGAGGTTTTTTTTGTAGGAGTGGTGGGTGAAATTCTGTGGCCTGCGTTGTGCAGGAGGTCAGACTAGATGATCATAATGGTCCCTTCTGACCTAAATATCTATGAATCTATGAGTCTACTTCTGTTTGCAGAAAAACAACATATGGTCAAAACAGGTTAGTCGGAGTGCTTCTTAAGTAATGACAGGTAATATTAAATGAAAGTGGTAGTAGTAATATACAAATATCCTTCATATAGCACTAACAGACATCCAGAGAGATGTAGGAAATCTCGCTCTTAAAGAGCCTGGAATCGGGAGAATAATTATAAATGAATGCTTCGCCCTTTCCCCCTTCCAAGTGTTTTAACACAGATAAACACCTGTTCATGCAGACCTGCAAATCTAGCCTGTCTAAATCTAGGTGTTTCTTCTTCCATAACATCTCTACAATCCAGTTTTTTCTCTGTCCGCACTGGCAAATTTCCTGCCCAGGCCTCTTCATCTCTCATCTAGGCTACTGCAACCTCATCCTCCTCTATGGACTTTCTGACACCTACCATGTTCCTCTCAGACCCATTCAAAAATGCAGCTACTCAGAGAGTCTTCTTAGCCCATTGCTCTGATCCTGTCACACTCCTTAACTCCCCATTCTCTTCAGCATCAAACACAACTTTGTCCTTTACTCCAAGGCTCATGCTCATTCAGCCCTCCCTATTTATCTACTCTTGTAGCTTATTTAATCAATTTCAAGCCCTCCAATCCACCAATGATGCCAGATTATCATAAATTCACTCCTGCCACAAGTGCCTTCACCTGTTCCACATGCTCTTAATTCATGGAAAACTGTCCCCAAAGAAGCCTCTCAAGTCATGATCCTGTCCTCCTAAAGATTTACTTGTACAATAGGGCCTGCAGGAAATGGATAACAGCTAGACGGGACTTCAGATATTCTAGTCTTAGACTGTAAATTCTGCAGGGCAAGCACCAAGATATTGTAGAAGCACTTACAAAGACAATTATAACGGGGCCCTGATCCTCATTGAGGCCTCTGGACCCAATTGCTACATCCATATTAACAATAAAGCATGTGGAAGGGATATCTAGGGATAAGAGAGAATTAAATTGCTAACCTAAACTTCTCATATTCTGTCTTTTGTAGGTATATGATCATTTAATTTCTAATATACATATATATTAAAACATTCTTAATCTAACTGCCTGAAAATCGTGAGTTCCTATTTCTATCTTTCCAGAGCCCTTTGAGTGATTTGCATTGTAGAATTAAACTATGAAGAGAAATAAGGATTCCATAGCAACCTACATCTTACAAGAAATGCAATCTCATATACATATTACAGTCTTGTGACATGCAGCTACAGATAGCATGATTTTTTTTAAACTCAAGGTTTTAGTGCAAAGTCCTCTCTCTCTCATTAGAGTGCCCAGAACCAGCTACCTAAGCATAATTGTAAGGGACAAAGAAAGACGTATTTTTCTCACTTGTCTCCAGTCAACAGGGAATACTTTGGGTGCAATCCTGGCTCCACCGTAAACAGTGGCAGAACTCCCAATGACTTCAATGGAGCCCAGATTGCACCCAGAATTTCAGAGTTTCATGATTTCCCTCACCCCCCTTTAATTACTTTTCTCTTATAATTATGAGGGGCTTGGTTATGCAGAGGCACAGAAGTGGCTGGAGGATAATCTGAGTGCAGCAGCTACTAAGTATACTTACCCATTCCTGTTTCAATGGGCTGTCTCTAAGCATGCACACTCTAGGCTTTCAGACATCTCCCACCTAAACCGCAGAGCAATCCGCAACCTGGGGGAAAACAGGCAGATGAACACCCATCTTTCACGCAAAGACCCATTTGGTAGGCATATTCAGAGGCTTCCTACCAGATCGGATCCCATTCAAAATCTGTCTGGAGAAGCTAGTGCCTGGGATAGAATTTTTAGCCGAGTGGTTAAGCCACTCACCTGGGATGCGAAATACCCAGGTTCTATTCCCCCTTCTGCAAGCAGGAGACAAAGGATTTGACTAGGCATCCCCAGAAGAGTGCTCTGACCACTGAGCTATGAGATATTCTGATGTAGCATGCCCTCAGTCTCTCCTGTAGAAGCTGTTCCACTGTAAGTAAATAATTAAAGAGTGACTGGAGCAGCAGAGTGACTGGACCCAGGGTATCTCACCTCCCAGATGAGTGCCCTAAACTCCGGACTACAGTCTCTCTTTCTGGCCCAGTGATGCTCCACTGTGGATAAATACTTAAATAACCATTGGGCCAGAGAAATAGAACAAATGACTCTGTAGCCTGATGGTTTAGGGCACTGACCTGGGAGGTGAAAGACCCCCAGATCCTGACCCCCTGCTCCAGTTACTCTTTCATTATTCACCCAGAGTGGAACAGCTTCACCAGGAGAGACTGGGGGAGCACCCACATCAGAATATCCCCATAGCCCAGTGGTTAGAGCCGGTGGTGTAAAAAAAGTGTCACATAAATTAAACTCCATATTCCCCAAATCAGCGTTAGAACCCCCTCCTGAGAGGTGGGATATCCCAAAGCTCCTTCTCCCCCTCCAGCACGGGAGAATTGAAATTGGGTCTCCCGCATCCCTGGTGAGTGCACTAACCCCAGCTAAAGTTTTGGGTGTGCGCTACCACCTCCTCCAGTCATTTTTTGTGGCGTATGGCAGGTGCCTAACTCATTCCCACAAGAAACTACTTAGGCACCTGAGCCTCCTGAATCCAGGACAGGGGTTCCTGGTAGTGGATTGCTAAATAGAAATAGGCACCTCCTTGCAGATTGGCCTTAATAGCTCCTATATCTGAGAAAGAGGAGGGGCTTAAGACACACCCCTTTCAGTGGCATCTCCCATTGGCTAGCTTAGGCAGCACCCCTCACCAGTGTATTGTTTTTGGAGGATTACCTTCTAAAGCACTTATCTGTCCCCATTCATTGTATAGGGAGCCAGGGCACTGAGCTCAGGCTTACTGGGTTGCAGTGTTGCTCCTGTGATTTTCTAGGTGCCTGAAAGTTAGGTGCCGTGATGCTCAGTGTTGCAATGCCTAAGTGCCTTTTTCGAATCAGGCCTCTGGGCCCAAAGTACTTGAAAAAAAAGCCTCTTTATTCAATGACATAGTTCTAACTGCCTCTGTATAACACAACATGGACTTCTGAAGTGCCCCTCCCCAGATTTCCCATCTGGGAAGCTACACCAATTAAAGGTACGGTTCCCAATATCACAATTAGTAGTATAACATAACCCACTGATGAATAAGTAAGCATGCTTGAGTTACCAGACCTACTTAACAGCTTATGAGTACCACAGTTTGGAAATACATGATGCATTTTGACTCGGTTTATTCTCTCAGCGATGACAGGAAGTGGGGAGGGGGTAGGGGGAGGGTCTGGAGGAACTGTTCAGAGCATTGACAAATTCCAGCCAGTGACGTTGTGAGAGAAAAAGCCCCTTACTGGCAATCTGAAGAAACAGATATTGATAGAAACAATAAGAAGACTAACAGACACAATTATAAGCAAAGCTGCCCCTCCTATAAGATTAATAAGTCTTGACATTTTCCAGATTCAGGTAGAGGAGCTCAGAGGAGTCGTAAACAATGGTAATGTATGAGCACTTAGCCTTTTGCAGGTGTTCAAGGCATCCAATTCAATTTTGACAGTCTCTAGGAATGAGCCTTATTCCTCTTGCCTCCTATTAGGGATGTTGAAAAATGGAAACGCAAATGTTTAGACTATTAACATATGCAATTTTTAAAGTGAGAACAAAAGTCTTTGCAGAAATGGCTAAAGACCAGCCAGTATATCCCACCAACCATGCTGCAGCCCTTCATATCTTGGTTCACTAGAATTAGCACTGGAAGCTTATAACCTGATTTTATAGACAGTACCATATCATAAAAAAACCCTAGCAGTTGCTACACAGAGTTGGAAGATCGTGAACAATTGCTGCTAAGTGAGTTGGAAACTACATTATGGCTCAAGGACTCTAGATGCAACATTCTGGAAAAGACACTGAATAAGATGTGGGATCAATGGTGAGCAACTATAAACACTGCTGCCTAGTTTATGTTATCATAACTATCACTGAAGTAAAGCTGAATCATTACGTTGAATTCAGAACATTTCTCTCCTTGGGTCATTTGTCTATTCAACTATTTTTAGTGTTCTTGGAAATGAAAGCAAAGGTAAATGTTTTCAGTGTCAAGTCCCACATGTTGCTAGGATATTTAATACCACCAGATTCCTCCAAACCTTTCAGTCTATAAGAAAAGAAATGTTAAAATATCAGTCAAATGACTGCCAATATGAAGTCCAAGTTTCTGATATCAGGAATCTGAGACTAAATAATGGGAGTCACAGATCAGTTTCAGAAAGACAACTGTATTGAGGAAGAAGTTGCTATCATTGTCGTCAGAGAACAAAGTTTTTGATAACAGGATTTTAATTACTATATTTTCTGCAATGTTGTATATAATGTGCCCAAACTTTGTGACGTCAAGGAACATACTGATGTCTTGCCAATAGCCTGAGGGCAGTAACTTGTGTATATACACTGTCATATTTTAGAAATAAAGCTAGATGCACACAATTGGAAAATTGCCTGTATAAAAATTGTCTTTGATAAATAGTAACCCTGCTGCTAATGGACCTTGTTCTGGGAGGAATAGCGTGAACTCCCATGGCAGCAGGAGGCTCAATGAAAGAGGCAGACAATACATCAAAGACCACTGGAAAAGAATGATATTCTCAATACGCTGGCCTGTCCAAGTCATTGCTCTTCTTCACGGGCTGTGCTTGCATAGCTAAGTTACAGATACAGTGTACCAGAAAGTTGGGCATGAGCTACATTTTAGGGTTCAGTGCATTTGGATCTCAGGCTTTTGTTGGGTATAAAGTACAAAGAGGGAGGATAATCATGTCATAAATATTACAGCTCTGTCAATCCTTCTTCAAACATTCATAGAATCAATTTTTCTTCAAACATTCTCAAGTAGTATAGGCATGCTCTTTATGAATTTACAGATTGTTAGTTTCATCATCATTTCCTTGGAGTTCCCATAGTCTGTCCCTAGGCGGTCTGAATATCTTCCATATTACTGAAGTTTGTTCACCAGTTTGGATACTTCCATCCAGTCAATGGTTTTCAGTACACCAAGATATTTTATACATAACACTACATTATATGTGAATGGATTCCCTTTGTTGTTTACATAATAATTATGGAATGGATCCTACCTGATTCTAGAGTTTTGTCATCAGCTGTTGCTTAATGGCCTTAAAGTGATTGCCTTCTGTCTTGATTATCCAAGGTATATTCTGGATTGATTTTCTTTGCTTTGTTTACTGTACTTGAAAATACTCTTATTTTCAAAGTAAAAAACTGCTTTATGCTTAGGGCCATAACAAATTTACGGCCATGAAAAACGTGTCACGGACTGTGAAATCTGGTCTCCCCCACAATAGCCAGATTTCATGGGGGAGATCAGATTTCACAGAGTTGGGCAGCCAGAGAGTGGCAGTTGCTGGCCGGGAGCCAAGGTCTGAAGGCAATGCCACCACCAGCAGCAGCACAGAAGTCAGGGTGGCATGGTATGGGTGGTAGTAATCACTTTTGTGGGGGCAGGGCTGGCCTTACAGGTGGGTGAGAGTGCGTGACTGCCGAGAGCACCAGGGTTAGGGGCTGCTGTGTTCACCCCCCCCCCCCAGTCAGCTCAAGGCCCCTTCAACCCAAGGGCTGGGCCTGGAGCCAAGGAGAGGCAGGGCTGGAGGTGCCCCAGCCAGGGGCTCCTACTGTTTGCTGGGCTCCAGCTGCTAGTCCTGCATGGGCTGGGGTGGGATAGGACTTCCTTTTCTTCTGCACAGTCTGCTCTCGAGGCTGAGTCAGACCCATCTCTGGGAACGATGGTTGCCAATTTTCATTGGATGTATTCCTGGAGGTTTCATCACATGACATTATCTTTAATTAAATCTTTAATTCTTGGAGACTCCAGAACAATCCTGGAGGGTAAGCAACCCTACCAGGAACCTCCCCAGGCTGCAGGAAGCTCCACGGCTGTCGGCTGGAAGTCCACCTCTGAAGGCAGTGCTGCCGCCAGCCGCACCGCAGAAGTGAGGGTGGCATGGTATAGTGTTGCCACCCTTACTTTTGCTCTGCTGCTGGTGGTGCTGCCTTCAGAGCTGGGTTCCCACCCAGCAGCTGCCCTCTGGCTGCCCAGCTCTCAAGGCAGCAGCACAGAAGTAAGGGCAGCAAAACTGCGACCCCACCCCCCCACAATAGCATTGCCACGATCTCGTTTTGGGTTGGGACCCCCACAATTGCAATACTGTGAAATTTCAGATGTAAATATCTGACATCATGAAATTTATGATTTTAAAAATCCTATGACCGTGAAGTTGAACAAAACAGACCATGAATTTGGTAAGGCCCTATTTACACTGTATTGATTAAGGGAGAAAGAAACTAAATTGTCTCATGAGGAACTGGGTAGGTCATGTAGTTCTCCAAGTACTCTCCAAGAGCTATTTAAATGTTCATATGTCTGTCCCCACTCCAGTACTACAGAGAGCATGGTATAGATACTTAAGCAAACAGATAAACAGGCCTAGTGTTCAAGGAGATATTTTTAAAATGTTTATTGATGCTCTTTAGGAGAGTTTGTTAAACACACTAACCTGCTGATGTTTTGTATCACCGACCAATGTTTAGAACAAACAGGTAAACAGAGCAATTAAAGAGACAGACCTCTTACATGAATACACTACAATTGTCTAGCAAGTCTGCCAAAGCATAAATAAACTACACACCCCTGGATTAAAAAGGTATATCCCCTCTATTTAAAACTGGGCAAACAAGAAGGTACATTATACTACAAGTCAAAATCCAAAACTTAATGGCCAAGATTTTAAAAAATGGGTCTCCAAAGTCAAGCTTCTATAATTATGGGAGCTGCAGAGTAGAAAAGTCAGGCCACTTGAGGTGCCTAAAGATGGACTCAGGAGCCTAACCTTAGGTACCAATTAAAAAACAAAACAAAACACTACGACCATACAATTTAAAAAAGTTACATTTTTAAGAAACTTAATGAAATCAAGCAACACAATGGGACAAACTTCAAAAAAAAAAAAAAAGATTAGCAATAGGCAAACTCCAGAAAATGTATCCTGCCCAGCCCCATTCTACGGTATGTCTACAGTAGAGATGGTACACATTTCCATGCATGGACTTGTTCCATAACCTCCCCATTTTTCACACTGGAACCTCTGAAGCACATGTCTCAAGGTAAGCAGGGGGCAAGCAAGCTAGCATGCCTGAGGCATGTGGGTAAGTTCACATGCTAGCTGTGGCCTGGCCCCATCCTGTGCCAGTTTGCAGTATGAATGGGGGCAAGGGACAGGTATATCTTGAGTTTCAATAGTCCTCCACCCCCATTCCCACAACGTACTGAACCCTTTTTTCCTGACCCTGTCCCCCCTCTATGCACTGGTAGCTGTCTGCTGCACTTATCACATCAGAACTGTCCCCTCTCCCTGAGCTCCCAAGAGGGAACTGACTCCTCTGCCCTGCAGCTCTCTTTATATATGGGCCTGCCCTGCCCTGATTGATTGCCTGCTGCGCAGCCTCCGCAGAGCAGCTTTTAACCCTTTCTTAACCAATGTGGGGCAGAGGCCCCATCACACACCCTCCCCCCTTAAGGCAATTCCTGGCGGGGGGGGGGGGGGAGGGACAGAGTGCATTCTATCTCTCAAGCTTTCCTCTCAGCTGGGCCCTCAGGGAATCCCTTTGCTGCTGCAGGTTATCCACCGACTGTAGCAACCTGCTTCCCTCTTCCAGGGTTTAGGTCCCTGCTGTAGCCTTCTCAGCTCCTGTGTGGGTTCCCTCTTCTGTTTGTTTTCCCACCATAGCCCATCCCACGCCAGTGTGGGTTCCCCTTTTTATCTGGGGCCACTCTGCCCCAGCTGATCTTTCTCTGAGGGTCCCAGTCCTCACTGCCACTTTGTTTTGGCCAATCTCAGCCCAAGCCCGTGTCTCAGACATCCCCCCATTCTGTCTCAGGGGGAAATGACATTTTCTATGGCCCTCTTGGTGGCATTGGAAGCACCCCTCATGCTTTCCCTTGGCCACGGCCTTCTCCACCCCTATCCCTGGCGTAGCTCCTCCCTGGGGGTTAGCCTGGGCCCTGCAAGTCCCATACAGGCACTGCCTCTTCAGGTGCCCTGGCTTCCTACAGGCCCAACATGTCCGTTGCCCTCCTGTTTGCTTCACAGAGAGGCCTCTATCAGGCTTCTCCTCCTTAGTCTCTGGGTGGGGACTCCATGCTCCATCCCGGTATGCGCACTCCCTTCTGAAGAGTCCAGGTCGCCCACAGGCAAAACAATTTCTTGGCCCAGACACTGGCCTCCAGCCCATGGTGCCTGGCCTCCAGTAAGTACCATGGAACCCCTTCCACAGCAGCCAGTACAACCCCCATTGCTGCTCGACAAGCCAGACCACCCAGGCTCTCCAATAAGAGTCCATCCCCATGGTCTCCACTCTAAGCCTCTTAAACAGGCAATAGTCCACAGTCCTTTCTCTTCCTCATGTATCAGGGATGACCATGTGCCCACATTCTCCACCACGTGTAACAGTTCCAACTCACCACTGTGGCACCTTCTGCTAGTTGTTCTGGGAATTAGCTCAGACTTTTTGCAGGGCGCTCTCCTCCGGTGGTGTATCACCTGCTGTTACTTCTGCTCTGGACCCTTGTCGCCTCAAGGATCACGGTGTCCTCTTCAGGATACAGCCCTCCAGCCGTGCCCCTTTCCATTCTCCCCCCGTCCGAGAGAATAGCAGTCCTCCGTCCAGCCACTCACTTCCATGGCTGACTGCAACCCAAGATTCTAGCCATTTGCCTCAGTGGCAAACTGCAGACCTTTACTGGCCACTCCCCTCAGGGGCAAGTGGGAGTGAGGGGCAGGAGGAGAAAGACCCAGGCCCGCCCACTACTCTGGGTCCCAATCCAAGGACACTCTATGTGGCAGCCACACACTACATATCCTTCAACCCCCACAGTCCAATTCCTGGGTCAGTTCGAGGTAGCCCTAGCACCCTCCCTGCCCCTGTATCAGGGCTTCATTCTTTCAGCCAGTGAGACAAGAGCTCCCTCTTGCTCCCCTGACCTGACCCGACCCGACCCGACCCGACCCTACTCTGTCCAGGGTGCTGGCAGTTCCCTCAGCCCTTTAGGGACCGAGTCCCTTCTCCCTGAGCTCCCAAAAGGGGACTGACTCCTCTGTCCTGAAGCTCTCTTTATTTATGTGCCTGCTCTGCCCTGATTGGCTGCCTGCTGAGTAGCCTCCCCAGGGCTGCTTTTAACCCTTTCTTCACCAGAGTGGGGCAGACACCCCATCATAATGCCAATCACCTGTGGGTAAACTACAGTCTTCATTGCCTCACAAATCTCCACAGCCATGACTCCAACAGCTCAGCTCTACTGTCAAACCTAAAAATTTGTGGTCAGAATACAGCATATATTTTATAACATTGGTTTTTAACCTTTTTTCATTTGCGGGCCCTTAAAAATTTCAAATGGAGGTGCGAACCTCTCTGGAAACTTTAGCCATGATCTGCAGCCCCCCAGTGGTCCATGGACCATGGGTTGAAAACCACTGTTCTAGAAAGACAGCCAATCTTGATTTAAAGATTCCAAGTCATGGGTAATCTACCACATTTGTAGGCAAGTTGTTATCTCACTATTAGAAATTTATGCTTTATTTCTAGTTTAATTTGTCTAGTTATAACCAGGGTGAGTAAATACTGATATTAAAAATCAAATTGTTTTTATTGAAATTGGACTTTAATTTTTTATTATTTAAATTAAATACAGATTTATTAAAAAGAACCTGTTTAAAATAAAATTTGAAATTGACAACCAATGTTAAGCCTTGATCTTATTATAATCTATCAGAATTGTTTAAATTAAATACAAAAAATAAGAGCAGACTTGAAAGGCGGGATTAATATCAATGGTGAGTGGCTAAACCATCTCAGGTTCGCAGATAATATAGTGCTGATAGCCGAAAATACAGCCCAGCTTGAGAGAATGCTTAAAGAACTGAATGTGAAAAGTAGTCAAGTCGGATTAAAAATGAACCGGTCGAAAACAAAATACATGAGATCAAATGTTCTGCCAAGAACCCAAATAGCGCTTGGAAGAGAGCAGATCCAAGAGGTTGATAAATACGTTTATTTGGGCCAGGAAGTCAACATGTGCCATGATCAGAAAGGCGAACTGTCGCTCAGAAAAAAAGTTGGACGGTGCGCATTTAATGATATTAAGGACACCCTCCAAGGAAAGATCAACAAAACAACTCATGCAAATCTTTTTAACTCAACCGTGCTTCCAGCGATGTTATATGACAGTGAAACATGGTTGCTGACAAAGATTGAAGAACATCAACTGTCTGTCACACAGAGGGCGATGGAACGAACATTTTTGGGCATTTCGCTCTGCGATCACATCCCCAACGAAATAATCAGGCAGCAGTCTGGAGTGCGAGACATTGTTGTTGAAAGCAGGCTCAGCAAAATGTGGTGGGCGGGACGTGTGGCCTGACTCAGCGACAACAGATGGACCACAGCTATATCCGAGTGGTATCCGTGAGAACAGAAACGGCCACACGGTCGGCCTCCAAAGAGGTGGGATGATTTCCTAAGAAGGAGATATGGACAAGCATGGCAAAGGATGGCCAGAGCGAGAGAAGATTGGAAGACATGTTGTCTACAAAAAATAATATTAAACAGTACATGTTTGCTGCCAAGTTTTAAAGAAAGTCATACCACTGAACTGATAGTAATCATTGGCTAAGCATCTGGAACCAGAGTTTGTTGAGGTGCTAAACAAGGTCTTGATAGCAGTACCCTCTTCTGTAGGTGCAGAGATATTTTTTTTTCAGTTCAGTTCATTCAACTAGTTCACTTCAATGACTAGTTCATTCAAAGTGGAGAAACCAACTGGGAGCTGAAAAAGCATGAAAGCTTGTCTATGACTTCGTCCAGTCTATGAATGAAAACTAAGTGTGAGAGGATGAGGTCTCCTATTTCTAAAATGTTGAAGGACACAATGACCAGAAAAAATCAGTTCAATTCACTAACAGATAATACATCCTTTGTTTGATAAAGCAGTCGTTTTAAATGCAAAACATGTTTTGATAAACTTACTTTTTTACGTATCCAGCATATTTAAGGTAGATTTAGTTAATAAAAAAATTAAAATGCTCTTCTGTGCATTTTTAATTGAATTTGAATTTCCATCCATGTTGTGATACTGGCAGACCAGATGCCAGCTCTTGCTAAGGTTTTAGGTCTCAGACAAGCCCTGAAAAAATCATTGCTGGAAACCAGTTTGTTTGACCTGTGTGTTAGTATGGTTAAGATGGGTATTGGACTTATAAAAATGTGTTTAGTGTTTAGACTTTATGGAATTCTTGTAAAATGCTGCATTCATTAATCTCATTTATAATTTCTTTATCACCTGCTATATGGTAATATTTAAGTTTTTGCTTTGTTACTGTAAAAAATCTTTGCTCTGAAACTGTGAATCCAGTCAGGAGGGATCATGTCCTGCCCATCAAGAAGGCCTATCAGAACTAAATGGACCATTGTCGGACATCACAATACAAAGATTTTGTTAATGGCCCCTTGGACCCATGAAGAGGCTAAGTGCAAAAGGGCTCATCCCAGCACCTTGAATTCTAGAAGAAGGAAATAAAAATAACTGACAAGAAAATTTTTCATTTCTTTTGCTGTTTGGACTCTCGCAGGTCCGAGTTATAAAACGGAAGCAGAGATCTCCAAGGTCAACCTGGGTTAGCCCTAAAAGAGATTCAGAGCTGATAATTGCTACAACTCTGTCACCTTTTGGAACTACAGACTGTAACTCATTTGTGTCTACATGCTTGCCTGCTTTAACCTTGTAATAACTCCCATTTCTTTTCTTAGTTAATAAATCCTTAGATAGTTTACTATAGGATTGGCTACAATCATTTTCTTTGGTATGAAATCTAAGGTGCAAATTGACCTGCGGTAAGTGACTGGTCCTTTTGGACTGGGAATAACCTGAATATTTTATTGTCTTTGGTGTATAGCAACTATCTGTCACTAAGTCCAGCTTGCCTGGGTGGCAAGATACGGATATAGTGTACCCTCCTGGTTATCAAAAAGAAGCCCCAAATTTAGAGTAAACACTAAATTTAGTTGCAAATCAATATAATGTCATCATTACAAACCAATGAAAATCATCTTTTCTTTAGGAAAATAACTAAAAATACAAATGTAAACACAATTAAAATCAATTATTTAAATCAAGGTTTCCTGCTTGTTGATTTAAATCATGATTAAAATTGATTATTTAAATAGTTTTGGTTTAAATCAACCCACCCCGGGTTTCAACTTCCAACCACTGGATCTTGTTAATTGGAAAATATAATTCTCCATTCCATTAATTAAATTTGAATATTTAGTGGAAAAGGTCAGGAAAGTATGCGCATACAGAAAGAAAAAAGTTTTAAACTGAGTTTCCATCTGTATATCTTGATCTAAATCAGATTGAAATGGATAGAAAGACTTGCACTGGCAGTCACTCATCTTCTAAACGAAGATCTTGTTTGTAACAAAATACTTCAAATCCTTCCCACAGGGTGTCTCTCTTGATCACAGTGTCATCAGTTCCTGGATCAACCAACAGTGACCTCCCTCACCGTGCCAGGCTGGTCACTTTCTAATAGTTCTCAGTTCTTTGTTAGCCTACTTCAGCAAATTCAAATCAGTCTATGCAATTTATCCCAGGGGGCAAGTCTTCTCCAGACTTGTTTACCTGCCTAGGGATTTGCATTAACTATCCCCCAGTGATTTTAGTTCCTGTGGGAAACCCCTGTAACTCCTCCATAGAGTTAAAATATAAAGTCTAGCCCATACAGATACATGTAAAATGTATACAGGTGATCCAATAGTCTCAAAGAAAGCCCCTGTGTCCCTAATAACTGTCACACTCTGTTCTTATATTCAAGCAGCATCAAAGAATATAAAGGAGATGTGCACAAGGATCTTTCCTTGCACTCCCTTTCAGCCTTGTTATCAAATCTACTCATCCATCACTTTGATCCACACAGCAAACAATGTTTGTAGCACACGACTACTTTTGCTTTTTAAGACCTGCACAGTGGTAGCCCTTTAAAACTGGCTAATTACCTTACAAAAGTAAGGGCTAGATTGTGCCCAGCTGCTCCATGGTTGTGCAATGGGATGTATCCTCTTCTACGCCTTCTTGTGCTGCCGTGTACTGATGGCTCAATCCTGCAAGGTGCTGAGCACTCTGGTCCCATTCCAGCAAAGCATTTAACATGTGCTTAGTTAAGCAAGTTAATAATCTTATTTTTAGCACTACCTGAGCACAGCTATAGTCCTTGTGCTTCCTGGGCTATAAACCAAAAAAACCCCTCCTGCAAAGGGTGTGAGAATGGGCAGCAGGACAGCCATCTAACTACCTACTGTAGTGCTAGTTTTTGCACATGCACCATGAAGGATAGAAATGATGTCAGACCATATTTTGAATCCACAGGATTCCAGATTTGCCAAGTTTAGTAATTGAATTATTAATAAATAATTTCCTGGGTCAATCTATTTGTATGTATGTATTTAAAACAGTTGTCCTAGCAGAGTTTTTGCTTTCATCAATCCAATGATTCGACTGCAAAGCTCAAATCCTGCCAATAATTGCCCATCATTGCTCAGTTTAATAGTAGCTTCTAATGTTTGGGAGTTCCAAGACTCTTGGTTATTTCCATTGAATTAAAAAATTCCTTTGGATCATCAACAAAGTCTTTGCATTCCCTTCCATTGAATGGAGTGATTCTTCCTAACCATGAAACAAATACATCCATCCAACTTTCTACGTCATCTTTAAGATGAAGAAGTAGACTATAAATCCATTCAAATAAATATTCTAATTGGGATGGGATATCTATATTCCCAACACCCTATGAGAATTTTTATCTTATGTAAATTAGAATTAATGTTTCATACTGACCTTATCACTAGCTGCTATATCTGTTCTCATAGCTTCTTTTATATATATGTATTTTAAACTCCAAACTCATTCCAAATTTTTCTTCTTCATTCAGGGCATTAGTATTTCAAAAATTTGGTGTTCTAATGCTAAGCATAACATCATTAGTATAGAGGGTTACCTGAAGTTCCATCTAGTGTAGCACAAACCTCAGATGGCTTTGTTCTTTCTAATTATTATGCCCTAGGTTCTACAATGATTGTAAAGAAGACAAACAAAATTGGACTCCCGGTCTTGTTCCTTGTAATATGGAGAAAGAATATAAACCTAACAGACAACCATCCAGCATTCTGTAACCACCTGTTCTGGACTTTACCTGGCTTCATTTATACACAAGACTAAAAAAGTCCTGGAAAATGTTTCTGTCCGATTCGGGGATTTGAAATAAATTACAACCTTATAGTTTCAGATATCCCTGTTTTTGGATTACTGAAATATGTTCTGTTTCATTGAGTGTGGAATAAGGCAGCCTACCTGCTCAGGGTGCAAGCCAATTTGAGCATAATGTACCTGTAGTTTGTAGGCTGCATTTTCTTCCTTTTTGTTTCCAAGTGCATAGTGTGAAAGGGTGTATTAACCCCTCACTGAGCAAATGAGGGCTGACCATTTACTGTGGGCCCAGGAGACCATGCCCTCTTGCCCCTCCTGTGTGTTCTGCAGATGGAGGAGACCGATAAAAGGAGGCAGCCCAGCTTAGTCAGGGCTGCCTGAGGAGGAGGAAGGATGTGTGCTGCAGGCTGCTGCAGAGGAACTGTCGACTTTCCAGGCCATTGGGACCGTGGACCCGTACGACACTGCTGACAACCAGTGGATCACAGAGACAACCCCAGCACAAGACCATGAGTGTGATGAAACCCCACCCAACGGGCCTGGATTGTCATGACAGAACTTCACAATGGAGACAATGAGAGACAGATGTTACGCGTGTGGCCAGGAGGGGCACTTCACAAGTGATTGCCCCTTCATGAATTGTAATTATGGCCAGGCCTGTGTGGCAGGCTTGCGGGTCCAGAATAGAGGCCAGCCAAAGCTTCTGATCACTATACAGCTAAATAGAACCCTGGTAACATGTCTGGTCAACTCGGGGTGCAGCCAGATAATTGTACAGGCCAAACTAGTGAATCACTCGGCTGGACAGAGGCTCCGATATATCTGCAGTGCATCCACGGGGATGTACAGCCATATCCCACCCCCAGGATAAAGCTAGATGTTGGTCATCGTGAGAAAACATGCCAGGGCAGCAGCAGAGATGCTAGCATACCCCTTGGTCGTGGGACATGACGGCATGGTTTGGGGAGGTCATGGAGGAGTGGGGAATCTGACTGCCAGTGGAAACAAACCCAAGACCACGGCTAAGGGTGCTCCTAGGCCAAAGCAGAATGAAGAGCCAGAAGGAGAGCCCCCTGACCCGTTCGAAGGCCCTGGACCATACTCCGTAGAGAGCGATGCACCGGAGGAAGTGGGACACGATTGTCTGATGGTCAATGGAGATTTCATGAGGGAGCAGAGGGAAGACCCAACACTGAGTTGTGCATGGGAACAAATGACCAACACCAAGGAGGAAGGGGGCAACGATCAACAGATACCTCAAGGGCCTCACTTCAAAGTCCACAATGACCGCTTATACCAGATGACCAAGGATCTGCAAACCCAAGAGGTACTGCAACAGCTACTGGTATCCCGGAAGTTCCAACGGGATCTGATGCATTTATCTCACTCAGTGCCATGGGCTGGACACCTGGGGCAGGAGAAGACTTTACAGAGGGTGGCCCTTAAAGTTTTCTGGCCCTGCATTCACAAGGAAGTGAGTTATTTTTGTGCCTCCTGTCTAGAATGCCAACGCGCTGGCCCTAAATGGATAAATAAAGACATCACTGATCCCCCTCCCAGTGGTGGGAGTGCCTTTTGAAAGGAACAGTATGGACCTGATGGGAATCCTTAAAGAAATGAGGGTCAGGGTTCCACCACATATTGGTAGTGGTAGACTATGCGACCCAATACCCTGAAGCCATCCTGTTGCATTCAATAACTGTGACTGCCATAGTGACAGAACTCCTGAAAATATTCCCCTGTGTCAGGATGCCAAAGGGGATACTAATGGATTGGGGGGGCCAACTTTTCATCTTGAATAATGGTGGAGTTGTGCAGGCTGTTGAACATTCGTGCCCTAAAGAAATCTGTCTACCACCCATAAACTGATGGTTAAATGGACAGGTTTAATGGGAACTTGATAAAAGCCCAGGAGACCCAGGAGCAAAGATACAACCAGGGGATCTAGCTATAGACCTTTGACCTCCATGACCAGGTACTATTGTTGCTCCCCTTGTCCGAGTTCAAGATGTTGGCCAACTGGCAGGGGTGATCCAAAAGGTCAGGCCAGTAGACTATGAAGTTTGGTTACCCAGGTGGTGACGAAGCACCTGAGTGTACCATGTCAACCTCTTAAAGGCCTGGAAGGCTCAGAAGGGCTTGTTGATTGCTCTCTACCCCGCTGAACTAGAATTGGGGCCAGTAGCGTTGAACCCCTCCCACTCAACAACTGTATCCATCGGACAGGAGCTCAGTGGACAGCAACAGCAGCAACTGGGCTCCTGTCCGATAGATACAGCCGTACTATCATCTCACCCTGGACAGACAAATATGACTAACTTCATATAGCCACCAGCCCAGGGCAGAAGGTGCAAGATCATCACCGGCCACTGCCCAGGATGATGTAGGGAGCCATCCAGGAAGAGATTGAGGCAATGCTGGGGCTCATGAAAGAAGCACACAGTGAGTGGAGGAGCCTCATTGTCCTCCTTCCAAAACCTGACAGATCCATGAGCTTCTGCATAGAGTTCCAGAAAGTCAATGTGATCTTCCGATTCAACGCCTACTCTATGCCCCAGATAGATGAGCTGTTTGAGAAGTTAAGGAATGTTGAGTTTATATCTACTCTGGATCTGAGAAAAGGGTACTGGCAAATTCCCCTGACCCCGGCCTCCTGGGAGAAGATGGCCTTCACCATGCTGCCTTTTCCAGTTTACAACTATGCCTTTCAGATTACATGGGGCCATGGCTACCTTCCATTGGCTTATGGATCAGTTGTTGCAACCACATGACCAATACACAGCATCTTATATTGATGACATAGTGATATACAGCACCAGCTGGGAAGACCATCAAAGACACCTCACCATGGTGTTGCAAGCCCTTGGGGAATCAGGCTAACTGTGAAACCATCCAAATGCTACCTAGGATAGAGGGAGGTAACGTACCTGTGATACAAGATGGGACTGGGTTGGTTGCATCCACTCATGAATAAGGTCCAAGCACTGAGGGACTGCCTGACAAACTCAACCAAGAAGCAAGTGAGGTGGTTTCTTGGGCTGGCCGGTTACTATAGGTGCTTTGTGCCTGATTTTGCAACCCTAGCAGTTCCCCTTTTGGACATGATAGAAAAACTCCAAGCCTAGGAGGGAACAGTGGTCTAGGGACTGCAAAAACACTTTCCAGACCTGGACGGATTGATTAAGTCGAGAACCAGTCTTTTTCTGCCCAGACTTTTTGAAGTGGTTTATATTTCAGACCAACACCTCAGAGATAGGCCTTGGAGTGATGCTTTCCCAGGAGCAGAAAGGAGAAGAACACCCGATACTCTACCTAATCAGGAAGCTATTTCCCTGTGAAATGAGGTATTCAATGATAGAAAAAGAGGGGAAAGAAGAAGAGGGAGGGCTGCTATCTGGTCCTGACTTGCAGGGATGTGTGTGTGATGGGTGTGTCAACCCCTCATTGGGCAAACGGGGGTGACCCCGCTTGACACGCCAACCCTCCATGACACATAATCTGAATTTGAGCTACCTAGGAGACCACCCTTCATCCTTCCCTGACAGTCCATGGATATGAACTCCACGGGACTGGAGGCAGGGCTCCACCAGAGCTTCTGCTCTGCAATTCACTCCTCTGCTTAGTCCTCCATAACCCAAATTTATTGACGGTCGAAGCACAGTGCAAGGTCCATCTATTTACTCAAAAATCTATTTGAGGGTGGGTAAGATAGGAGAGGAATTTCTCATAGGAAGGCTGCAGAGGTACTTGGTCATTCTGCCTTCTCTTGGGGTATTTTTGCTGCTATTTCCTGGGATTCAGAAAGAGGGATGTTTTTTGAGATTGCCTATGAAAGTTTAAAAAGTCATTCTGCATTTGTTCAGCTGATCATTGTGTAAATACTATGTTCACATAATAATCTGCTATGTCTTGTCTCAGGCCATCAGCTCATTTACTGTTTGATGGTGACCTTCCAAAGTTCCATCTCTACTGATTTCTTATTTTGTATTTGGTGACAGTTTTTCTTCATCTGCTCCATATATATATCTTCCCTGTCATTTTGTACTCTCCACTTTAAATATAATACAGGAAGCCTCAAAGTCATGCCTTCCAGCACGATTGTCAAACTTGTGTTGCAAGATAAATCATGTTTTGACATCTGTCTTTTGTTGCTCCCTTAGCTCAGCCCCAGTGCGAATGAGAATTTCTTCATTCCCGTTGTCACCAAGTCAGCACTTTCTCCACCCTTGCTGGCAAGCCTGGTGCAGCCTGCATAATACACAGCTTCTCCGAAGGGTCCTGGTGATGCCTTTATATCTGTAGCTGATTTCTTTCTTTCACCTATTTGTCAGCAGTGCTCCCCCCACTAAAATGTACCAATGGTGCTTAGTACTTAATTGGGGGACTTGCTGAGCTGCGAATGGCACCTTACCTCAGTGTCTCCTCTAAAATGAAATACACGCATACACCAGCCCCTAACATTCATTAGCATTCGAGGCTTGATGGTGGCCGCTAATAACTGCTCTCACTGGAATACCATGGTGTCATAAATATAAAGGGATGGGTAACCACCTTTCTGTAGACAGAACTATAAAATCTCTCCTGGCGAGAGCCCAAACCCTTTCACCTGTAAAGGGTTAAGAAGCTAAGATAACCTCGCTGGCACCTGACGAAAATGACCAATGAGGAGACAAGATACTTTCAAAGCTGGCGGGGTGGGGGGGAACAAAGGGTCTGTCTGTCTGTGTGATGCTTTTGCCGGGAACAGAACAGGAATGGAGTATTAGAACTTGTTAGTAAGTAATCTAGCTAGAAATGCTCTAGGTTTCCTTTTGTTTAAATGGCTAGTAAATAAGCTGTGCTGAATGGAATGTATATTCCTGTTTTTGTGTCTTTTTGTAACTTAAGGTTTTGCCTAGAGGGATTCTCTATGTTTTGAATCTGATTACCCTGTAAGGTATTTACCATCCTGATTTTACAGAGATGATTCTTTTACTTTTTCTTTAATTAAAATTCTTCTTTTAAGATTCTGATTGCTTTTTCATTGTTATTAAGATCCAAGGGTTTGGGTCTGTGTTCACCTATGCAAATTGGTGAGGATTTTTATAAGCCTTCCCCAGGAGAGGGGGTGTAGGGCTTGGGGGAATATTTTGGGGGAAGACGTCTCCAAGTGGGCTCTTTCCCTGTTCTTTGTTTAACACGCTTGGTGGTGGCAGCATAGGGTTCAAGGACAAGGCAAAGTTTGTACCTTGAGGAAGTTTTAACCTAAGCTGGTAAGAATAAGCTTAGGGGGTCTTTCATGCAGGTCCCCACATCTGTACCCTAGAGTTCAGAGTGGGGAAGGAACCTTGACACATGGCGTTATGTTGCCCTAGGTGGAGCCCCAAGAAGTATTGGTCCTCACAAGGCCTCCTGGAGTCTTCCATTGCACAGAAAGAGCACCCTGTTGCAGTAGCATGCGGAAGCAGCATTCAGCATGCACCCTGTCCTTTAGACGGCTGTAGAGTGCGGATGTTCATGGCTCCAGTTCTCCTCTGACTTCCTTTTCTGGGGTTGCTTGCTGTAGTGTGTCTAGCTCAGGAATGGCTGCACACATATACACAGGGGTGCTTGCTTGTGGCCTCTGCTTTGTGGGCTCCTCTAGTCCAAGGCTAGGTGTGCCAGGAAGGATGCCAGTGGCTGAGTGGAGCGATCAGGTTATAAGAGAGCAGTAGAACTCTGTTAACTCTGTTGTATCCCAGTACTCTATGCTGCACTCTGAGAGGTAATGCTACTCAGGAGAGCAGAGCGATTGCACTAGGCTAGCTCCTACATGAGGGTGAAAGGGGAATGAAGGGTCCTGGAGACATAATGTGGTTACTGATTGAGGTCCAAATCGTGTTTGAGGTTGTGACACTCTGTACCTCAGGGGAACACCCTGCACCCCCATGTTCATCCTTATAATATGATTGTGTGGTATCCAATGCAAAGTTTGTCATGTCGGGTGTCTTTGGAAGGGCCATGATGCACTGAGCATAGTTGTTATAGTGATGTTATAGTAATGTTATAGGTTGTAATTTCATGTGTATGGTTATGAGGCTGAAAATGTGTCCTCCTGGCTTAAAACAAGCCCAGGCAAAACTCTCCAGGAACAGAGGGGCAGTTCACACCTCATCAGGGCATGTATGGGACAAACCCAGCCCAGCCTCACAGGAACAAAGGACACTGGCCTAGGCAGCAACAAAGGGTCCATTGAACTCTGGAGTGAGTCATCCCCCCCTTCCCTTGGTCAGTCAGGGACTACGATGAGGTATGTTCACCTGACCCTGAAGAGTGGGGGGCAAAGCCAAGAGAGAAGAAAGAACATGATAAAAGGGAGAGACATTTGCCATGCTCTTCCTCTCTCTCTTCCACCTCCATCTACAGACATCACCACCAATCGACTGAAGCACTGATCAAAGCGGAGAGCCTGGCTGAAGGGCAACCAGCCAGCCTGTGGTGAGAAGCATCTAAGTTTGTAAGAACACTGAAAGTGTTAAGATCAGCTTAGAATGTGTTTTGCTTTTATTTCATTTGACCAAATCCGACTTGTTATGCTTTGACTTATTATCACTTAAATCTACCTTTTGTAGTTAATAAATCCATTTGTTTATTCTACCTGAAGCAGTGCATTTGGTTTGAAGCATGTCAGAGACTCCCCTTGGGATAACAAACCTGGTGCATATAAATGTATTTGTTAAATTGACGAACTCATATAAGCTTGCAGCGTCCAGCGGGCATAACTGGACACTGCAAGGCGGAGGTTCCTAGGGTTGTGTCTGGTACCGGAGATATTGGCTAGTGTCATTCGGTTGCACAATCCAAGCAGCTCACATGCTAGAGGCTGTGCGTGAACAGCCTGGGAGTGGGGGTTCTCACAGCAGAGCAGGGTCAGACTGGCTCCCAGAGTTGAGGATTGGAGTGACCTAGCAGATCACCAGTCCAGATAACACCACAGGAACATCACAGAGGTGCTCTCCCAGGAGCTCATCAGTGAACCAGACTCTGCAGTCCAGTCTTTCTTTGTGACCAATAGCGGATTACTGACCTTCTTCTGGGTCCCAAAATAAAAAGGGCAGGGGGTGTTTTCTCTTCTTTATGAATGGATCCTTTTGACTTTGCCATGGCAGCATTGTGAAAATTGCAGAAAGGACAAAATACAACTTATTTTCTATGTTAAATGGCCTAGATCCCTCTGCTCCATGCACTGAGACATTGAAGACATTAAAAGCATATAAAAAAGGAGCCAAAAGGACCCTGAACCCAGAGAAGGAGAAAGTAGAGCTGCTAAGATATGCTACTCTTTACTTTCACTCACAGAAACACCAGTCAGTATCTCTGTATGGATAGGACTCGAACATATTCAGGGGCTTCTTGGGGATGAGAAGTGGAGTTGGGGAGCAGACGCTCTGTATGGCATGTTCCCTTCAGATTTCAGCTAGCATACTTGTAAATTAATGCTGTTCCAGTCAGCATCAATTTCTGCTCCATAGAGAACAGGCACATAGGAATGAGCTGTGCTGCCTGTGAGAAATGGGGCCTAAGGAGCAATACAGAGCTTCAGGTGCCAGAGGGAAGAGCCTGCAAAATGGATAGACTCCACCTCACACCCTATCCAGAAATCAGCAAACTTTTTCCCATTACATGCAGAATTCAACTCAGAGTTTCTCAAGTACTTTCCCCCTCCTGTTGTTTTCTCTTTCATTATAGTTAATATCCCTAGAGATTAAATTCCGTGTGAAGCCTTGTGTAGTTTACTTTGCAAAACAATTTCAGTTGCACTGCTTGCAGCTCCCGCCTTTGGGGTATGGATGAGTATGCGAGACCATTACTGAGCCACCAGGAGGGCTGCTTCTCATAATCTAACCTGGAGGAGACTACAGGCTGGGGCTGGCAAGAACTCTGTGTCCAGTACATGTCATGCAGCACTGACCACCTGCCTGTGAAATAGAATGTTTTATTAGAACTTTTCTCTCCTGCGGTCCAGCCCTCCTGGCTGCCCCTGCTCATAGGCGTGCTCAGAGGAGCCACTACTCCCAGATGACGAGCAGGAGTAAGTAATTTCAAAACCTTAATAACTTTAATCCGGTGCTTTCAGAGAGCCAGATCTGCTGCAGCTAGCAGAAATCCTTCACAGTTCCACTGAAAGCAGTGGCATTATGCCAGTTTACACCAGTTGACCCATAATTTGCATTCACTGAATTGCACTGATCCAACTCTGCCCCCTGCCATTGCAGAGGCTGCGTAAGCCAATTTGTTGCCCTCAGCAATGCTTCAGTGTGCTGCCCTCCACTCCACTCAAATATGGTCCAGCTACCTCGGCCAGGCCAAATGTGAGCGAGTTGCATTGCAACCTGCTGCACAGAGTCACAGCACCAACTTTGTCAGCTTTGGCCCAGCTGCCTCTCCAGCATGGCTGAGAAGTGGCTGGGTCAAATCTGCTGCCCAGAAATCTGCCACCCGAGGCAGTTTTCTAGCTTACCTATAGCTAAAGCAGCCTTTGCCGCCATGCCTGCTTTCCCCAACACTCAGCAATGCTTATCTTGAATACAAGAAGAATGGTGTGTTGACACTGCTGTGAACTGGACCTATTTCTCTGCACTATTCAGAAACCACTCTGCATTGGTGCTCAGCAGCCACTCAGTGCTAGCCATTTTGTTCTCTGTGCTTCTTTCAGCTGCACACAGGAGCCCGCAGGGTCAAATATCTGATCTTTTCAATGTCAATTTCTTTTATGCTCACCCTATTCTCTTTTGTTTACGGGGCATCCGTAAACTGCAGGAAAAAGTTAGCATAGGCAGACAATCAAAATAATATTTAAAAGTCTTACTGTGTTTCCAAAAGTATATAGGAGAGCTAAGTACTAGTTTAATATCCTTATGAGAAAGTACTGTACAATGATGACACAAAAGGTCTATTTTCATGATAGTGTGTCACAAATAGATATAATGGCCAAACAGTAATATTTCCTGTTGATCATTATTGTAAATGGAGTAGAAACAGAGCACATTCTCAATACATTTGAAGATTGCAATCTTGTACTGTCGTAGGATGTGGTGCTTTGAATTGTGGAGAGACGGTGAGTTTGTTTTCGTGGTATTTATAGCAAAGAGTGTGTTCATAGAAGCACTGAAACATTCTAATGTTTTCAATGTGTTTTGATTGTTCCTTTCAGAATTCTGATCTCTCCGTCGGATTTTCCAGTATTAGCTGCTGTTTTAGAGAAATCGTTACTGCTTCTGGTTAAAAAAAACTGTTCACACCCCTTCTAAATTGGATTATCTTGTATCAATACAGTAAGATCTATTATGTTGAAGAAACTACTTAACTTTCCGACTAATTCACAGTTACTGCTGCCCCTAGCTATCTCAATAACTAATTTCGTAATTATTTTGCCATGATGACGCACACTAATGAAGTAGTTATGGAGAGATAATTAACACATCTCTGAAAACTCCAACCATCACTCAGCACTGGTTTGACGGAGCACAGCTTATTACTAGATTTTGAAAGAAACTATGGGTCTGATCCAAAGGGCATTGAAACCAATGGAGATTTTTCCATTGGCTACAATGGGTTTTGGATCAGGCTTGTATAGTCTGATTCAATTCCCCTTGAAGCTGTTGAGAAGATTCCTATTGATTTCAGTGGGCACTGGATCCAGGCTTAAATGGAGAAAACCTCACTGGAAAATATGTCACCCATGTAAAAAGGGTCCTTTTTATTATGGAGAGTTTTGCCAGGGTATAACTATGTAAAATGTAGTAGCTTGTAGGCTCTTCCATGGGGTTCTGCAAAAAGTAAAACATTAAAAATACTGCAGTCATTCCAACGTACAGCAGAATGTAAACATTGCAACAAATTTTGCAGTTGCCTAATCAGAGGTTGCTAGAGACCTTGTTATAGGATACATTCTATCTCATCCAGCATGGATAAAAAACACAGTACTATGCCACGTACGGTGAATTAAACCTCACTTCATGGATATTAGAACCATTTTCATTGATGTTTTGCAAAGACATTAATTCCATTGTCTGATTTCCCAAAGGGCAGGTGGGACTAGAGAAAAGTCTGTTTTGCTTTTGCTGGCCCTCCATCTGTGAGGATGGAATGTTGAATTGACCCTTCCATCATTTGCCATTAGTAATGACTGAAACCAAGATCTGATAAACGAAAGCAGAACACAAGTGATTAACTTCCATTTCTGCCCGAACCACAGAGTTCACTGTTGATTAGTACACCTGCAGAGATGTCAGCACAGCAGATAATTAAGATAATGAACAGCAATCCTAAATGTTTTTCTTACAGTTATATCAGATAAGGATTCCAGCTCATTATCCTGGCTCAGGTCGTAGCTTCTGTTGCAGCATATTGCATCCCAGCCTCATCTCCTGCATCCACGTGGACACATTTTACTTATGAAGTATAGATTAAAATTTTATTTTAATGAAATCTTTATGTCTGGGGAACTAAAATCTCCCCCAGACTTTCCAGAATAAAATGAGACCTATGTAGTTTTTGACCAATATAAAAGAGTAACAAGCCAAAAATATAATTTAGAGAAATGAATACATTTTATCTCTGGAGAGATTCAAAATGACATGATGAAGAGTTCTGGAAAGACACAGAAGACAGATGAACAATAGGTGTGTCATTCAAATCTGAGTAATGAGCAACTCAGAGATACTTGATGAGTTTTATTTACGCCGACATGTTGGAAGGCGGTACCCAGTGCTAGTGACATGCACGAATGTATTTCTCATCTCAAGGTCTCACAATAGATACATGGCAGCATGTCTTATCACAATTATCCATTTAATCTAGTGGAAATTGCAAGCATTGGAGTTTACACTAAGAACAGTTATGCAAAGGGCAATGAGAGCTCTGTTAATTAAGGTTGAAATAGACCTGTATTATCATAGGAATTTTAGCTTACATACAGTGCTGGCTCTAACAGAATTTTATCTATAAGTCTTCTTAGATGCACTCATTCATTAGTTAAGGAATCTTTCAGAAGTGTCCCTCACTGCTCCACTGTGACTGCTAAGCAGCTCAGTGAAAGGCTGGCACCTTTGCGAATGGGTTGGGTCCTTAGAGCCTTTTTTGGAATGTGCTGAGGCAGGCTAGGATTAGCCATTGCCTATTCATCGTGGAGTGCTACGCTGCCAGCAGGACACAAGAAGTAGCATACAAGTGGGAAACGTTATGTGGCGGGGCAGATAAGTGCCCCAGGGAACCAAGTAGTGAGCCTCTAGAGGCAATATGGACATATACTACAAAGCCACGTCATGGGCAAAATGCATATTGAGAGGCACGAAAAGGACGTTAGAAAGACAGAAATGTAGCTAACCAGTGTAAATGGTCAAGTGTAGACTATACAACGGAGTAGCTAAGCAGGAGTTCTGCTCCCCTGCTCTATAAACATTAACAAAAAGACACAAATACACTCCATACATTTATTGAAAAGGACAGAGACTTGAACCTGGGAACACACATTACAATAGAACCTCAGAGTTACGAACACCTTGGGAATGGAGATTGTTCATAACTCTGAAGTGTTTGTAACTCTGAACAAAACGTTATGGTTGTTCTTGCAAAAGTTCACAACTGAACATTGACTTAATACAGCTTGGAAACTTTACTATGCAGAAGACAAATGCTGCTTTTAACCATCTTAATGCAAATGAAACAAGCACAGAAACAGTTTCCTTACCTGGTCAAATCTTATTTTTATCTTTCCCTTTATTTTTTTAGTAGTTTACGTTTAACGCAGTTCTGTGCTGTATTTGCTTTTATTTTGGTCTCTGCTGCTGCCTGATTGCGTACTCCCAGTTCCAAAGGAGGTGTGTAATTGACTGGTCAGTTCATAACTCTGAGGTTCGACTGTTGTGAGCTGGCTAGAGAGCCTAGTTACTAAGAGGAAGCTGCAGCTTCTGGAGCAAGAGAGGGGCTGCAGCATGAGAAAGAGGACGATGGGGGCTGGAGGTGAGGGGTGGGGGGTGGGGAGAGACTGCAAGGGGAGGTGTTAGACCAGGAAGACAGATAATCCCCAGAACAGCCAGGAGGAGGCGCCGCCTGTGTTGAGTGAGTACCCCATGAGACAGCACTTTCCCTTCTTCACATCTTCACATCATAGATCTTCACATCTTTATATGTGGCACCTTCAAGAAATCAGCCAACCATTGACTGATGATAGACTGACAAGCAGCCAGGGATAGCTGATATTTTTATTTTAAGATAAACTTTCAAATGATTTGGAGCGATCAAACTGTACACATATGGAACCTCTTGACCTTATTGTGCTCATTTTCCCTTGCCTGTTTCCTGTCATTATTTGTTATTCACTTGTTTCAAATTAGATTGGAAGCTCTACGTGGTAGGTACAATATCTACTTGTGTGTTTGGACAGTTCAGAGCACAAAGGGGCCCTGCTCTACAAAGTAAGCATAAAATAATAAAATGAATAATAATTGGACCACTATAGGCTCCTGGGCCCAGCTCTTCAAAGATATTTAGGTGCCTAACTGCCACTGAACTCAAAGGGAGTTAGGCTCCTAAATGCCTTTGAGGATCGGGGCCCTAACCTGTTGCCAAGTGTGGGCCCAGCTCCAATTGACTCTACTGGGAAAAGAATCAGAGCCTATGTGAGCAATGCAATGGCATTGGCTAGTGCTTCCATTTATGTTTTTACTCAGATTTTTGCTTGTCCTATTTTACATTGAACTGAAAAATAATTAAGTGCATTGTTCCTTTCCAAAGTCTTTTAATCACTGGTCTGCTGCTGCAGCCCTGGACTTGACAAGAAGGTGATTGATGGGTTATTTTAAATGAGATTACATTTAGTTATTGTTGGAGGTATTTTTTCATTAGCTCTTTTTAAGAGTGAATGTTCCTTACCTAAGACATTTGAAATGTAATCACTCATGTACTGGTACACTGCAACTAGCTGTAGTGACAGTAATTTAGTCATTGCCATGTAAGACTACTTTGTTGGTTAAAGGAAAGTAGTATTTATAAGTCAGTCTTTGTGCAATTTTATTATAAACCCTATTTGCAGAGACTAAAATAACATCTTTCTGGGCTGAAAAGTTGAATGCAGAGAAAATTTCTAGTGATATCTGTTAAAAATTGATTTAATCATTTTGGCTAGAAACAGCTAATTTCCTGTTTCTAAAATAATAATTATTTTAACCAAAATGTTACTGGATAATGGGGGTTAACTCATTTCTATGCATCTAATCTACTTTAGGTATTTCTAGATTGCCTCTCACCACAATGTCTAAGTGCTAAATCCAATGGTTTTGTTTGGTGCAGGAAGATGTTGGTGGATTCTGCTTTTTGCTCCTCTCATGTTCTCGGAAGCTTTGATTTTCATAAGGAGCTTATTTTATTTTTGTGTGCAATGGCTTCTTTCCAAAAGTTTTTACTTTCAATGGATAAAAGACCCAATTCCAGTTTTACTGGAGTTGCTCATGGGATTTCAGTAGTTTTAGACACAGTCTCTGTTAATAAATTCATATTTTTGGGAGGAAAATAATCTGTCTAGGTAGAAGCCGAGTTTTGCAAGCTGTCAAGTGCTCTCCTCTCAGCTCACACAGAATTCAACAGGAGTTGAGGGCACACAGTATTTTGCAGGACCACACCTTATAATAAGGGGGATTTAGGAAAACATAAGAATCCGATCTAGATCATATTCATGAAATAGAATTGATTAACTAGCCTGAAGCATCGTAGTATAACTCCTAGGAAAAAATTAATGCAGCCATTATTTAAATAGCCATGAATCAGGGCCCTGTTAGTACTAATTAATGGAGAGCTTAATGCAGATCATGTTGAAAAATAAATATCACTAGATCTAGACTCTATTTAATATTTGTTTTAAGCTTCTGGCAGAAATCTAATCTGAGGACTGCTAGATTGACATTTTAAATATCAAATCCAAATCCCATCACACTAAAATCATAATATACCCCAAATTTTGTTGCAGAAAATACCTACATTTAACAAATTATTTTAGCTTTGAATCCAGGCCTTGTTACCTGGAAAGAGTTCACAACGCCTATCATACAGAAATAAATGCAGATGTACTACTAACTAATGTTAACTGAACTCCAACATATTCCCCAGTAGATCAGCTGCACATCAAGATTCAGTTATGCTTAGTGAATAAGTTATTAAGTGTTCTGCTTTTAGGGTCAGTTCCCTAGCTTTTGTGCATTTCTAGTGTCACAAAGTAATTTAACCTGAGCTCAGGCAATTCTTATTTTATTTATTATCTCTATAGATATATTAATTCCAGAATAGTTTACCTATGTTATGGATCAAAGACTTTTCATAAGATTGTTCAATAGTCAATCTAATTTTATCTGCTGTAATCTATCAGGATATTTCTAATGGACCAATCATCACAGTATCTAGGGGCCAGCTTTCAATGACTTCAAAAGATGTTAGCTACCTAGATGCTTTTAAAAATCCCACTAGGCACCTATCTGCACCTTTAGGCATCTAAATACCTGTTTAAAAATCTAGCCGTAGATGACTGTTCATTTAATTCCAAGAAGATAGTTGTTCACAAGATCACCAAAACACTATCATAATGACACAACTTTTGCTTGTCTCAGTAGAAAGGAACAGGATGGAATAAGCTTAGAATCTAATCTTCCTCTACAGTTCCAAAGATTGACCTTCTTCAAGTGCTGTGCTATGAGGAAGCCTGCAACACCTCTGTGCAGAAAGTAAGTGTTCCATGGAGTAAAAGGGGCTTTCTGTTTTGTGCAATCCACTGAATTAAATTTGCATTTAAAAAGATACTGGAATCTGTGACTATCAAGTTTCATATTCCCTCACATCACACACACATTGAAATATCTTAGTTTGGGTGCATATGCTGACTGAAAACTCCACTCCAAATATAGTACTCTTCTTATATATTATAGCACTTATTAATTTGAAAGCACCCCTGATTAGTATCAAAATGCAGTATAAAAGAGTAGCAATACAGCGCACACAACAGTAATGCTCACTGTTCAAAGGTAAAAAATTAGGTAAACTAGCTAGTGTGAATACTGTATTGAAGAGAATGCCTTCAATAAACAAACCTGGTATCTGGATACTGTATATGATACAAATGGAATGACTAGGTTAGAAATGGAACAAAGAGTATGAGCTGGAATATAAACATGAATCATACCATGCCAAAGAGAAGGGACTGAAATTGGCAGGACTTGAATGAACAGTATTGTTACTTTGATACTCTACTGCCATACAGCCTCCTTCACTCTTTATTTCTGAGTCCAGTTGACAGTGTTGTTTTGCATCAAGCGTGGGAAATGTTTAGTGAAGGACATTATTGCATCCTGGATCATCAGGGGTCAACAGGGACTCTCTTAAACACAATCTGCCATTGATTCTAGAAAAGCCGAAATTGCTATGCAATGGATGGTCAGTCAAAGCAGAATAAAAGTTAAACCAAGGCTGATCGATTTCTTTCAGTAGACCTGATCCAAAGCCCACTGAAGTCAATGGAAAGACTCCCATTGGTGTAGCTGCTGACAATTTCCCTAATGTAGAATGATGCCTTGTCCATTAATCAAGCAGACTAATTCAGTTGAACTCTGCTACCTGAAACTGATTATCATGGAAATTCAATTGTTCTAATGAATGCCATTCTTCTGACTAGATGCCAGCCACAGCTGTCAGAGATTTGGTAGCCAACTGGACCCCACCTAAGGAGCACTTTCCTGCTTAGTTTGCTTAGTTTGCTTACTGCCAGCAAAGTAAAACTTTAAGGACCAGATCCTCAGCTGCTATAAACGAGCATCATAGATAAAATGGACACATGGACCAAATTCACCCCAATGTAAGAACTCCCAGTGACAAAGGAAAGCTTAAGGATTTTATGTGATGCCACCTTTAACTTCTACATTTGATCAATATTGGAAAAGCAGCTGAAATGCTTGACAGCTGATGTCAATTGAACAGAATACACACTTAGCAAACAGGAGATTTGTTCTAAACCAAGAAGATACATTTTTATTTCATCTGTCATGCTTTATTAGCTACCGGGGTGCTGTTCAGTCAAACCTTCATGTAATTCAATATTTATCTTTTGATAGAGTGCATTTGATTTGAGCCCCCATTTACGTACAGGCTGTTCATGAGCATTTAAAAGCACATTTAAAACTAGAAAATATTTCAGAAACATACAGATGAAATTAAGGACACATATTTTAGCATTTGTTTTTCCTAAAAATTGGCTTCTGAGTCTTATTTTAAAGGAGCTGAAACATTACAATCAATGCAAGTTTTCTTTTTATAAGAAAAATAGTTGGTCAACAGATTTCACATCTCACTACACAGCATTCTGGAAAAGAGAAAGCGATGCGTGTTTCAAATAAAATAAATGTCATTATCTCTGTACACAATAACTAAAGTACGGTAATCCTAGCCAGATGGTTTAATAATGCATATATTACTTTATAAGGCAATAAATATTCAAAGTAGATATTAAAATCATACACACCTGGAGATAGGTACGGGTTTTGTTCAGCACTTGTACATCTAAACTCAGAAAATGATACAAAGGATGGCTGTGTCTTTGAACCACCTAAGTGTGAAGTGTTAATAAATCTAGTCTAGAAGGGTTTTAGAGTGGTAGCTGTGTTAGTCTGTATCAGCAAAAATAATGGGGAGTCCTTGTGGCACCTTAGAGACTAACAAATTTACTGATCACCATCATAATACTTCTGTAGAAAAACAAATACTAAATGGTCTTTTTACGAGACAGTTTTAAAGTGCATGGGTTGCCATCCATCCAAACCAATTCTATATAATACCCAACTGGTCCCGAATGCCCATCCAGAGCAGTTATAGTAACACATTTATTTTTCCTCCATGGATGGGAAGGTGGCTCTGGATTACTGTTGGAGTCCTGCTTTCAATCACCATCTCAAGGCCCTGCCTTGTGTTCACTAGATGGAATCCCCTTTGAAGCTTATTGGTGCTGCTTATAAATTGGACAGAGGGGCTGCATTGCTGTTGAACAGTGTGAGGGGACCCCCCCCCCCAACACAATCTCTGCACCACAAGTAAAATGCAGAGCTTTTGCAGCAATCCCAGTTCCTGCCTGTATCAGGAATATGGCACCCAGACTGAGAATAAATTCAGGTTTACCACAGTGCAGAATATTCCTGATAGGCCACCAACCTGGCCCAGCCTCCTTTGTGCATCCACAACTAATATACACCAGATGAAGGGCCATATTTAGTCACTGGCCTAAGGCAAGATGTTGCAACCTGCTTTTCACCCCCAGCCTTTGGTGCAGAGGTCAAAGATATAAGCACTGTGGGGCTGAGGTAGGAATGAGGTAGAAACCACAGTTGTCTAGCCTCATGTTTCTAATCCCCTCAATGTGTCTGTAGGAATGATGAGTGCTCACTCCACAGTTCTCCCCCCACCCAACCTTTTGGCAGCCCTGGCAGAGCGGGGGTGGATCCATAAGCCTTTCATTTCTGTGACCATCGCCCTCCCACAAGGGCCATAGCAAAGGAGTTGCCTCTTTGAGCACAGGCTGCACCTGACAGGCCCTCACATAGACAGTTCAAGGGTGAGGGAAGATCCTTGCTCAACCCCTTCTCCTCACATCTGGGTAAGGGGCAGTCACAAACTGGCCACAACATGGCTTTAGCAGAGTTACAAGGCATAGCTGGCTTAGTAGTTAACAAATTCATTTTACTCATGTGGTCTCTGAACTTTGTTGGTGGCCTCTGAGATCAGTGGTAATCTTAGGCAAGTGATTTCACCTGTCTGTGCCTCAGTTTTACCAAGTATAAAATGGGAACAATGAAAACTTCCTTTGAGCTCTAAGGAGAAATAGTGCTACATAAGAGCTGAATATTCTCATCATTCTCAGGGCTTATCTACACAGTTGGAAAAGGCGCACTACCTGAGGGGTGATTTCTAAAGTTTATTAACATGTTCCACGTTCGTTGGTCTGTATAAAGCCTCCCGGTGTGCACTAAAGGCTCCCTAGTACGCTTTAATGTAGTCCACTAAAGTGCACTAGGGAATCTTTAGTGTGCACCTGCAGGGTCTACACAGACCAATTAATGCACATCTTGTTAATGAGCTTTAGAAATCACATCCTGATCATGCACATTACCCCACTGTGTAGACAAGCCCTCAGTCTGCCTCTTGGTGCACGGACTTCTCACATTCACTTTCCAGTAAAAAGCAACAACAAGAGAAAACAGGTCCCTGTAACTGGATGCTTATGTCCTGTGATGGTCTGGTTATCAATAGCACTCCTATCTGCCTCCAGGGTGAAAAGTGCTCACAAATATACAAGATTCATTCAAATCAATATACTGTGTGGGCCCTAGAATCTGACTTGTCTTGCAAACAAACAGCAACACTTCTCAGCAAAAGGATATTCATCATTAATAAGCCTGAAGTATAATTAATTCATTTATACTAAAATGGATTTAATCCATAATTCCATAGGAATTCTACTATCGTGGCTCCACTTATTGTAAATATTCAAGCAAACTAATCACATGCATTATATAAAGTAGCTATTTCCAGAAACAAGCAATTATATACTTTAAAAAATGAGAGATTTTGAATGTGGTTTTATAGAGACTTGTAAAAAAGTCTCTTTGATAACTGGGGCACAACACAGACTTATAATTCCCAGTGAACTAATCATTGTGAAATGTAACATAGAAAGATTAACACTGATCTATCAAATTGTTCTACAAATGGTGGTATATGTTTTGATTCAATACAGTATCATTTCTAAAGTCCTGATCCTGCAAACACCTGAGCATGTGCCTTAAGTTAAATGTATGTAAACCTTTGTAGAACTGAGGGCTTAAAACTATACTAAATATCTATAACTCAGATTCCACATCTAGTTCTAGTAATTTAAAGGCCATGTGTTTTTTGTTAGTATGATTGGCACTGATTAATGTAACTGGGGCTGGGACAGTCTTATAAATCCCGGGCCAGCTCAGTTACACTGACAGAACAGAAAGCAAAATCTGGTCTAGAGTTTATAGCCCTGAACTAGCCTTAATTACGTTTGTGTGAATAGTACTGGTGTAACTAAAAGCAGAAACTGACTCATTAACTATACAAACCAAAATACAAATACTTGGCAAACCACATCCTCACAGTAATGGCAAAGTGTGTGTTTTTCTGATCCTAAATACAGATTTAAGTGACCCTCAAATCAACTACCTCTTTAACTGTAATCTCTTATGGCTCCTTGGCTAAGTAATGTGTGTTTTATCATGAGAGATTATATACAGTGGTACCATTAGAAACTGGATGAAGTGTAGGGTTTATCACAAATACTGCCATAAAGGTGCGGTAAGCATTCCATTTTTAAACGATGTCCTCTGTATATTCCACTGCATCCCTGAAAGGTTGCCTCTTTTCTCTTGACCAATACTATATATGGGTTAAACAATGTTTTAAAAAACTATATCGGCACATCTTATGTGACTCCACAGAATCTGTACTCTAAGCTGCACTGTGATAATGATGCATAACACTGGCAGTAATAACATTCAGTGGATTGTTTATTGCTCAGTTAGGCAGCAATGAATTTCATGCCTTTAGAGGCCAAACCTGAGCTAGGCTGAAAGACAGTTTTTTCTCATGGAATAAACACAGATTTTCTGCTTTAAAATGGGATTTTTTTGTCAGTGGGACAGAGGCACAAGCAATAATGGAAGTATCTTTTGCCAAATCATGCATGGAAAATGTCATCTTTCTATTCTATGGCCATAGCTTTACTTCCATACTGATCAAATTAATTATGAAAATTGCCTATATGTTTATCAATATGCCATATTTCCCGTTTCCTTGCTTGGTTAAAAAGCTTCCTTTAAATGAAAAATTAGAAGTCACTGCTCAGAGTAAAACAGCAGTCTTTTCTGCCCAAAATAAATATTTGGATTCAACAATAATATCACACTTATATTCCACCATGTGCTTGATTAGGTAATTGTTGCCATGCAGCACAAACATTTGAGGGTCAATAATTACATATTTGACCTAATACAATATTTAGAAACACTGGGTTACAATTGCACTACTGGTACAGAGCTGCATGGTGAATGAGAGAGCTGGATTTGTACCTTTCAATCACAGAGGTTTTCTTGTCTTTTTAGATTGTTTCTGGTGTTTTTCTTATGAACAATTCTAAAAGAATAATTCTAAGCCAATGCAATTTTAAGATGAAATCTTGGCCCTGGCCCCACTGAAGTCAAAGGCAAAACTCCTCTGCTGTATAAAGCATTGAAGGGACGGAGAGAGGCATAGCTGAGTGGTTTGAGCATTGGCCTGCTAACCCTGGGTTGTGAGTTCAATCCTTGAGGGAGCCATTTGGGACAAAAATTGGGGATTGGTCCTGCTTTGAGCAGGGGGTTGGACTAGATGACCTCCTGAGGTTCCTTCCAATCCTTATATTCTATGATTACAGTCTGATTAAGCAATATTTCAGCCTGATGTATACCTTGTGTAACCCCAGGTTGCTCTTTAGTGCTAATTGTTTCTAAAGTCCCATTTGTTTTTAAATAAGCAAAACAAAAAACAAAAAAACAAATTTCCTGAGACTACATCTTGGGCCAAATCCATGGGCTTACTGAAGTCAATGATAAAATTGCTATTGATTTCAATGAGATCAGGATTCAGACCTTTGCAGTTCTGTAACAAATTGCATCATGTTTTTGAAACTGGGGTAATGAGACAAGTAATAGACTACAAAAAATACAACCCCAAATATTTCATCGTCCTTAAAAACAAACAAACAGACAAACAAACAAAGCCCTCTCAAAGTCCCTGTCCTTCCTTATGTCCCAGGTTGTGTTTTGCTGCTACTTTAGCACAGTGACGGGCCAAAAACAAATGCCAGCTTCACACAGGCAAGAAAGCTGCAGAGAAAATTTGTTCTTTGTCTGATAGAAAAAAAATTCTTTGCAAATTTCAAAGAAAACACATTTGAGAAATCTGTCTGGGCCAGCCCAATTCGATCAAAGCTTTTTTCAGTGGAAAACTGGGGTTTTGATTAAAGGGAGACTATTTTGAGGAAAGTAGACGGTTTCTGAAATATTTTTGGCAGAAAACCAAACCCTGATTTTTTTTCTGCCCCACCGCAAGACCTGTTTTCAGCCAAACTGTTTTCGTTTTCAGTTGCTAAAAACCAAACACTTTTTCAGGTTTTCCACTTTTTGGTGAAAAGTTGAAATTTTCAGCAGAAACACACACACACACCCCCTTGACCAGCTTTAGATGTGAAGAACAAAACTGAGACATCAGGAGAATATAGTAAATTACATACATGAATTTGTAACTAGAAAGAACTCTCTTCTTTCACTGTACTGTCCCATCTATCTTGTGCACCGAAATTAGTGCATTTGCTTTTGAAGAACAAACTGTTACCTGCTGTTTGCATTTTGAGGAAAGCACTTTTAAATCAGAACAGCAAATCTCTCCACTGCCGCCCTCATAGATCTCAGTACCTGTACTTGCAGTAGAAAGGTGAAAACTAACAATAGTCAGTTAGTACCAGAGTCTGATGGGTTATTCACACTCAGGGCTTGTCTACACTTACCGGGGGATCAATGTGCAGCAATTGATGCATCGGCGGTTGATTTAGCAAGTCTAGTGAAGACCCGCTAAATCAAATGCAGATCACTCTCCCATCGACTCCTGTACTCCACCTGAATGAGAGGTGCAAGGGAAGTCAACAGGAGAGCCTCTCCCATCAACATCACGTAGTGTGGACCCCGCGGTGAGTAGATCTAAGCACGTCGACTTCAGCTACATTATTCACGTAGCTGAAGTTGCATAATTTAGATCGATCTCCCACCTGCAATGTAGACAAGGCCTAAGTAGTACCCTGAGCGACAGGTAGGTCCGTCTGACGTCAGTGGGACTATTTATGCTGTAAGGTACTACTCAAAATCGGTTAAGCCCTAAACAGTTTCCTCATTGTGTTCACTAATTCACATTAGTTGAATTTACTTAATTACTAGAGCAGTGGTGGGCAACCTGTGGCCTGTGGGCCGCACTCAGCCCGTCAGGGTAATCCGTTGGCGAGCCGCAAGACAGTGTTTACATTGACTGTCCACAGGCACGGCCGCTCGCAGCTCCCAGTGGCCCCGGTTTGCTGTTCCTGGCCACTGGGAGCTGCAGGCGGCTGTGCCTGCGGATGGGCAATGTAAACGCTGTCTCGCGGCTCGCCAACGGATTACCCTGATGGGCCGCGTGTGGCCCGTGGGCCTCAGGTTGCCCACCACTGTACTAGATCATAGAAAATATTCATTGCAAAATCCAAAACCACATATGTTCCTCTCATTTGGCATTTCCTGGACTGCTTGAAATGCAACCCAGAGTCTCTCAAAGGTTCCCAGACCTGGGCCCAATCTCATGAGCAGGGCCCTACCAAATTCACAGTTCATTTTGATCAATTTCACAGTCATAGGATTTTAAAAAACATAAATGTCATGATTTCAGCTATTTAAATCTGAAATTTCACAGTGTTGTCATTGTAGGAGTCCTGACCCAGAAAGGAGTTGGGAGGGTGGGAGGGTCGCAAGGTTATTGGAGTGGGGGCGGGGGTGCGGTACTGCTCCCCTGACTTCTGTACTTCTGCTAGCGGCGGTGCTGCCTTCAGAATTGGGCAGCTGGAGAGCGTCGCCGGCTGGCCGGGAGCCCAGCTCTGAAGGCAGAGCCGCTGTCAGCAGCAGCACAGAAGTAAGGATGGCATGGGATGGTATTGCCGCCCTTACTTCTGTGCTGCTGCTGGTGGGGTGCTGCCTTCAGAGCTGGGCGCCCGGCCAATAGCCACCGCTCTCTGGCCACCCAGCTCTAAAGGCAGCGCAGAAATATGGGTGGCAATACCGCGACCCCCCTAAAATAACCTTGTGACCCCTCTACAACTTCCTTTTGGGTCAGGACCCCCAAATTGAGAAATACTGGTCTCCCCCATGAAATCTGTATAGTATAGGGTTTCACAGGGGAGATCAGATTTCATGGTCCGTGACGTGTTTTTCATGGCCATGAATTTGGTAGGGCCCTAGTCTTGAGATCCCAGGACAATCAATGGTTTCACATCGAAACGAGACAAAAGTCGTTTCTACGGCTGTGAATGCTGAGTTAATATAACCCCCTAACTAAAATTTAGGGGACATGCACTCCCGTAGACTGAAAGAGAAGGAAACCAACCCTTGTGAACTGCTGAACATCCAATGTCTGCCCCTGGAGGCAGGCAGGCACCTCTTACTGAACTCAATGGGCACTGGAAGGTTTTGCTCTGATTATACACCAACCATTACATTATGTTTTTGCATTTTCAATCCAAATTTACCACAACATTTTGCTGGTTTCATTCTCTCTTTGTCTTTGATTCTTCCCCCCTCCCCCAACAAGACGCACCATTAACTCAGCATTCACTGCTCCAAGGGTCAAATTCTGCTCTCACTTGCACCAGTTTGCTTTAAGAGGCTTGTAACTGTACAGCTTAATCTGCATCCCACCTGTTTCAATGGGAATTGGATTCTGCCTTATGTTAACGCAGGATTTGCAATCTGCAGTGTCCGTGGCACATTATCTTCCTATTCTGAGAATAATGGATGCCATGGTGCCCCAACCACTTGGCAGTGGAAAATACTGAAGGCCTGATTCTCCACCAGTTTTATGATTTCAGTGGAAATACAGGTATAAATCTACTGTAATGGGTTTGAGACCAGGCCCTGAGTTTGTAATGACATTCATTGTACATCCCCATATTAGAATACATCCCAGTGAAGAACTTCTGTGCTTCATTTGACATTTGTTGTTCATCCTTAATCAAACACAACTCAAATTCTGTATTATACGTTTAATAAGGTAACCCCCATTATTTTGCCCCCTGAAGAGAAGAGCAGAATTGTCAGTGACTCTCAAAGTGCTGTGCTTTTCCCTCTGCAATATGGCAAAATGCACACACTCAAACTGTAAACATCTTCTAACTCACATTTATTCAAATGGTACATTGATAGTGTACAAGATACTACTCATTTCAGATGGGGCCAGCACACCCCAGTAAACACTGTGAAAATCTTTTTACACTATGAATACTGTATTCAAACATTTATAAATATTTGACAGCTCTAGGAAAGGATCTACACTTCACTTTTTTTAAAAGGGTTTCTCTCATTTAGATGAATTTACTTCAGCCAAAAAACAAGACAGAGAAAAAAAACTCCATGAAGCTGTTTCCGCAAACAAAGGGACAAATCTTGAGTCCCTTACACAGTTTTTTTATATGACCGTGGTTGGAGTCTGCCTGAGTCAGAACTGAGGCAAAATTATGGATCTCAGGATTTGACTCCAAGCCAGTGAAGGCCTGATCTTATAGGGGCTGAGTGCACTCAACTCTTGTTAAATCGGTGGGCACTGAAGGCATTCAGCACATCACACGAGATGTTCACTATGACGGTGTCAGGCCCTAAAGTACCTGGAAGTTCTTGTATGCAGTTGATTTCTCTATGCATGTATGCTACGCACTATCCCCGCAAAGCAGAGCAGGCAGCCATGCTAACTACACTGCACAACAGTTTCCAAAGCTGTCCCCTGCCATGTACCCTATATACAGCCTTCATTACAGATGTGGTTGCCGTTGATGAGGCTGAACATGGCCACTGAATGGTTGGTGCTCTTGAGGGAGGTCATTCGAGTGGTGCTTCTGCCCATGCTTTGGGACCTGATGAGGAGACGGGTTCTGCAGCACAACAGCTGGTTGTTGAACTGTTTCCTAAAACTTTTGCTGAGCAAGTAGAGCGCAAAAGGGTTTACGCAAGAGTTAGCAAAGGCCAGGATTCGAGCACAGATGCTGGTGATGAAGTGCAACACTGAGGTGTCTACCTCTGAATAATGGTAGGACCGGTATAAATAGATGATGTGATTAGGAAGCCAGCAAAAAGCAAAGAGGCACACAAACACCAACACTGTCTTGGCCAGACGCTTACGTGAATCGATCTGAAAAGAACAAAGAGAAAAGTAGATTAGCAAATGTTCCTCACTCTGGCAAAAGCTGGTGAAATTGGAAGCTAATTACTTTTCCTGTCACCAGGGCGTGGATGTGGGGGAAATGAGACAGTTATTGCAGGGGAGTCTGGACTGGACAGGACTTTAGCACTGAGCGAGTCAGCTGCCCAAAAAGTAAGAAACCAAACAACTAAAACATCTTTTCTATCCTAAAGATAAAACTCAGGTGAACCTAATGCTCAGTGACAGAGTATCACTAACCCCAGCATGGTCTATATAAGTCCAAGAATCAGCAACATATTAGCCAGGGTAGGGGCTACCTAGCATACTTCACAGAGTGCAAATACATTACTACTTGGGGCCATGTGGTAAACATACACGTATACAATGCCAGCAGACCCTGCTCGTCAGGCAGGTGGGATCATTGTTTCTCCTTCATGGAGACTTCTTCCCCAGCTCCTGTAGCCTTCCTTTCTCCTTCTCCAAGCTTCTTGTATATTTCCTTATTGAAACCCCTCCTAGTCTCCTGGGTTTCTTTGTTCTATGTTTAGTAACTTTTCTCCAGAAAAACCCTCCCCTCAGAGAAGAAGGGTAAAAATGGCTTTCCCTAAGTTGCAGTCACTCTTTAGGATAACTTTTGTATGATCAAAAACCATCATTAACATTAAGTATTCCCCATTGTCCTTCATCTAGTGAGTACCAGCTGCATGTCCTGTCAGCAATGATGGATCCACATACGTATAGGCTTTCCGTGACACAGAAATTTCATGATACAATTTAATAATATCATCCACCATTCGTAAGTTGCACAGACAGAACCCCCAACTTGTCACAGGGCCATCTCAGAAATGGCTGTGCCAATCTTCCAGTTCAGACCATGATGGGAGAAGGCCTAGGCGCAATGAAAGGACAAACTCCCTGAGGCCTGGCCTACACTAGGAAAAGCTGTAATTTTACCACATGATAGCTAACATGTTACACAGACAGGGCAAGCTGTGGTCTTATATTGATTTAGAGGGTGAAGGGGACATCCTGAGGGGGGCCTAGGGTTCACCTCGAGCAGCTAAATCTAAGTAAAGCTACAACCTGCCCAGTCTGCCCTAGGGTGATACAATGTGTTCTCTCTCTCTCATTGTAAAAACATATTTATGTCCCTAGAGAGGACAAGACCTTAGAGGGGACCCACCATCCAAAAGAGGAAGATACAGCTGCTCCACCCAGGGAACCTCTAGACAGTATTGCATCATAGGAGATGCAATGCCTCCTGGACCTTGCTGGCACAGACAGTGCACTACCACTTGTCTTAAGAGGCTGCTGTATGCATGTCACTTTGTGGTCATGCCCTACCTCCTCCCCACCCTTCCTAGAGTGGCTTTTGCTGCTAGCTCCACTTGCTCTGCATGTAAGTCTTGAAATTGTGAACGCCGCTTGGGGCCTCCCTGCTCTTCCATATCCGGGCAGCAGGTGGGCACATTCAGGCTCTTGCAGAGTAATGGGCTCGGTTCTGATTGCTTCAGTTGAGAAGGGTGAGAGCTGAAACTATGGGTATGACAACATAGCAAAAGCTGTGCACAGGCTCGCTTACCCATGCCTGACTCCAGTTGGCACAGGTAACAATAGCAAGGAAGACAGCACAGCAAGCTGGTTACATAACCAGAGTCTCACTACGTGCTCTCAAATTCTTGCTGCAGTGTCTTCACTGCTTTTGTTACCTCCTAGCTTGGATAGATCAGGGGTTCTCAATCTTTCTAGACTACCGTACCCCTTTCAGGAGTCTAATTTGTCTTGCGTACCCCCAAGTTTCACCTCACTTAAAAACTACTTGCTCACAAAATCAGACATAAAAATACAAACGTATCACAGTACAATATTACTGAAAACTGTTTACTTTTTCATTTTACCATATAATTCTAAAATAAAGCAAGTAGAATATAGATATTGTACTTACATTTCAGTGTATAGTATAGCAAGTCAATGTCTGTATGAAATTTTAGTTTGTACTGACTTCACCAGTGCTTTTTATGTAGCCTGTTGTAAAACTAGGCAAATATCTAGATGAGTTGATGTACCCCCTGGAAGACCTGTGCGTACCCCCCAAGGGCAGGGGTGGGCAAACATTTTGGCGCGAGGGCCACATCTCGGTGGGGAAATTGTATGCAGGGCCATGAATGTAGGGCTGGGGCAGGGGGTTAGGGTACAGGAGGGAGTGTGGGCTGTGTATGTGGGGGGGGTGCGGTGTGCAGGAAGGGGCTCAGGGCAGGGGGTTGGGATGTAGGAGGGGTGCGGGGTGCAGCAGGGGGCTCAGGGTAGGGGGTTGGGGTGCGGGTGGAGGGTACAGGGTGCAGGAAGGGTTCGGGGTGTGGCTCCGGCCCGGCACCGCTTACCTCGAGCAGCTCCGGGTGGCAGCGGTGTGCAGCGGCCCTAAGGCAGGCTCCCTGCCTGCCCTGGCCTCGCGCCACTCCCAGAAGTGACCAGCATGTCTGGCAGTGGCTCCTGGGGGTGGGGTGGGGCAGGCGGCTCCGCCACGCGCTGCTCTTGCCTGCAGTTACCACCCCTGAAGCGCCCATTGGCCGCAGCTCCCCGTTCCCGGCCAATGGGAGCTGTGGAGGGCGGTGCCTGCAGGCGAGGGCAGCGCACGGAGCCCTCTGCCCTCCCCCGCCCCCCCCCCACCAGGGACGTGGTGCTGGCCGCTTCCGGGAGGTGGCACAGGGCCAGGGCAGGCACGGGGCCTGGCTGCTGGAAATGTTGTGGGCCGGATTGAAAGCCCTGACGGGCCGGATGCGGCCTGTGGGCCATAGTTTGCCCTCCCCTGCCCAAGGGTATATATATCCCTGGTAGAGAAACACTGGTATACACTAGCCTGTCCACAGCTTTTGCTGAGTAGTCATATTCAGAATCCCAGCTCTCATCCTTGTAAAATTTAAGGAGAGTTAGATGGGTCTCATTTGAGGTATAGATGTTTATAAAGTGTATCAAAGTCTGATCAGCCACTCCTTTACACACTTGTGCTCCTTTTCACACCCCAATGTATAGCACTGAACAATCATTAGGTACTGCTTGGCACTGCTGGAGGCAAGATTTGAGGCTTTTTGTGCTCTGACCCAATGTGGCAAATGCTATATTCTCATTACTCACATGAAAGTCACATAGGCACATCCCAAAGCACTATAAGTAAATTGAGAATTAAGATGGTCACAACAAGCAGATCTTTTCCCATGATAGAAGCAAGCACGAAGCAGGAAACAGAACACTGCCATAGCACGTCATGACTTTATTTTGTGTTCCTTTAATTGCATAAGCTGAAAATTAGCTATTGAATTCAGAAAAGATTGACATGTACCAGATGACAGTCAAATGTCCCCAAAGATCTAACTGTAAATTAAACCCTGTGGGATAAGTGAACTGTACATATATATTTTTAATGTATCCTTAATTTGATACTGAAGCTATTGTGGCCCACATCTGCACTATGAAGAAAGGAAACAATGCAATAAAGAAATCAATATCACTTATCTAAGACAAAGACCTATCACTGCTGAATGCACTGCAGGAGTGAAATCATTGACTGACTTTGCTGGAGCAGACTCACTTTTTGCTATCTTTATAATTCTGTATACAAACCTTTGGGGAAAGGACAGGCGAAAAGTGACTCTTTATACTTCTAGTGCACTTTAGTGGGTAATCAAAGCAGTCACTAAACAGGCAGAAAGGTGGCAGTGGTGGGAGAAAGACTTATAAACATTCAAAAGTAATGTAAGATACGTCCTTCGTGAAATCCCCCCATTTACTATGTTGAAAGCACATCTTTTCACCCACATGGCGCTACCTGATAACCAGTGATGGGAAAATTTCTAAAGGTTCAAGAAATTCAGTTTAGATCTGTTACTGACAGAGGGTAAAGTCATTGTTTGTACAACTGACCCCACTCAGGCTAACAGCAGACTTGGAGCCTAAAACATAAAAGCATGAGCCTCTACTGATTGAGCTAAAGTAGCAAGAAAGTTGCTACCTGAGAAAGTTGCACTAGCTCAATTTAAGATGAGGATTTAAACTGATTTATTGAAACTGGAGCAAAACCCTGTACTAACACTTATTTCAGTTTAAGCATGGCTTACATTAGTTTACTTAAAATCAAGTGGTAATTAAGCCAGACTGAAATAATCCACATGTAAACTGAAATAGGAAAGTCCACACAGGGGGCTGTACTAATTTAAAAGTTTAAAAGCAATTCAAGTTAAAGAAGTGTAACTTTCTCATTTAGACAAGATCTAGGGGTAGCAGCACACTGGAGCTGGAGGGGTCATTTCCAGCTCAAGGAGACATACCTGTGCTAGCTCTGATCAACCTAGTGTGCTAAAAAGAGGAGTGGAGCCACACTGGTGCAAGCAACTTGTCCCCCAAGTACATGCCAAGGGTTTCAGACAGGATTATACTTGGGGCAGCTAGCCCAGCTCACTGTTTGTGCCCCCATGGACACTGTTATTTTTAGTACTCTCTCTTGATCAAAGCTATGAAGGGTTTGTCTACCTGAGTTGGAAATAACGCTATAAAAGTATAAACATACCTTAAGTGCCCTTAGCTGGAAGCAGTAGTAGATTCACAAATCTCCAGCCACTAAATGAGAACAGGTTTCAAAGTGGTAGCTGTGTTAGTCTGTATCAGCAAAAACAATGAGGAGTCCTTGTGGCACCTTAGAAACTAACAAATTTATTTGGGCATAAGCTTTTGTGGGCTAAAACCCACTTCATCAGATGCATGGAGTGAAAAATACAGTAAGCAGTATATTACAGCACCTGAAAAGATGGGAGTTGCCTTACCAAGTGGGAGGTCAGTACTAATGAGGCCAATTCAATTAAAGTGGAAGTGGCCTATTCTCAACAGTTGACAAGAAGGGGTGAATATCAAGAGAGGGAAAAGTACTTTTGTAGTGCTAACGAGGCCAATGCAATCAAGGTGGATGTTGTCCACAAGGGTAATGTACTTTCAAATAAAATAAATTCATACCTGTTTCCTAACATGTATGTTTCCTTCCACAGGTATATTGTAAGCACTCCGGATCAAATTTTTAGCAATGAAATAGTAATACACTGAAATGACCGATAGAGGAATGATGTAAAAGATCAGAAATGATGCCATTGAATGAATTTTTGGATGTAGCCCATCAGAATGGGGGTAAGGAGCACAGCTGATGAATGTTTTGTTAGTGTCTCGGTCATAGAAAGGGTGCAAGTCAGAAAACACTGCTTCAGGAATGGCCAGCAGCATGGATAAAATCCAGATCATAGCAGCTTTCACACAAATCTTCATCAGCGCGTGGGAGGCTTGGATATCCATCGGTCTCACTATCGCTTTATACCTAAGAGCAAAGGGAAAGAACTGTTACTAACTATGACATTGAAAATAGTCACACTGGGTCAAATGTATCTTTGTCCAATCTTTCACTGAGTCCCCTTTTCATTTTGGAAAATCCCAACAACAGTTTTCAACCGGTGCTGGTTGAAATTTTTAACATTTCTGAAATTTTGCAATCAGCTCAACTTGTCACCAGTTAATTCAATTTCAGGTGTATTGATTTTGAACATGTACAGATATATTCTGAAATCCACGTATGTGTACAAGTGGCATTAAGAGGAAGTAAAATAAATGAGTGTACTTTTAAAGCATAAACACCGTGATACTACTACTACAAATAGAATAGCACTTCATTCAGTATTGTTCAAGGAAACTAGACTAGGTATTGCTTAAAGAGTTTGTAAAAGCTGCTGGTGACTTCTTTTGGAGTTGAGGGTACACAGCACTTCTGAAACTCAGACCTTGTGTTTTCAAAATTGTAACAGATATTTTACCCATTTAAATTACTTATGTGTAGTCTAGGACGCAGTTTCCATTTGTCCATAATTAATTGTATCCAAATTAACTAGCTTGTGGTGATTTACAGAAGACAAGTTATGAAGAAAGAAATTGCATGCTACATTATGTAAATATGCATAATAGATTTTGTGTTTCTGTACACTTTTTCCTTTCAGAATTTCAAAATTTTTTAAAAGTTTGAATTTCCAATTCAGCACAGAAGCAAAATATATTTGAAGCTCGTATGTAGAATGAAAAGCCCATATAACAAAATAGCCACATATAAAAAGAACTCCAGATTGAAATAGGTGCATTTAAAAATTCACAATTCATAAATATATTTAAAGTATAAATTAGAAGTAACAGATGGCATTTAGGAAATAATATCTACAGGTTTTATACAGTATTATTAAATTAATCATACTCGTGATAATGGAATTTATATCCTATTCTCTACTTAAAATCTAGATATTTTTATTTGCCCAATCCCCTTTTAAAAGAGTATATGGAAAACGAATCCCTATAGAGTTAGGGGTTAAGTGGTCATCATAGAATAAAACATAAATGGCGACTCCCTTTCTTATAACTGTTCTTCGCGGTGTGTTGAATATGTCCATTACACTTTAGGTGTCTGCACATCACGTGCACCGGTGCTGGAGAGTTTTCTGTAGTGGTACCCATCTGGGTGGCTCTGCCCACTGCTGGGCTCCTCATACTCTGAAGCAAGGATATAAAGGGTGGAGTTGCCCCATCCCCCCTTCAGTTCCTTCACACCGGAACCGATAGTAGGCTCTGATGCATCAGGAAAGGAAGGTGGGTCGTGTAATGGACACATGCCTACGAACATCGTGAAGAACAATGATTATGAGAAGATGAGTAACCATTTTTTCTTCAAGTGCTTGCATGTGCCTGTTATACTCTAGGTAACTCCCAAGATATTACCCCAAGAGGCAGGGTAGGGAGTCTCATCAGAAGAGGGACTGCTTCCCAACATTGGCATGCTTGTATGATGCAGCATACAGTGCTTGGTGAGTTTATGAATGGAAACCATGTCTCTGCTCTACAGATGCCCATAACTGGGATTGTGCCACAAATGCTGCTGAGTTCAAAGGAGCTCTTGTTGAGTGCACTGTGTGTTGCTCAGGAGGCATTGCTCCTTTGCCAGTATAGCACATTGTAATGCAGCTGGTGATCCATTTCGAGAGTCTGAGTTGTAATCGGGTGGTCTCTCATATATTCCATAAAAGACGCAAAGCTGGGAAGAGACACAAAAAGGCTTTGTTCTAGCTAGGTAAAACACCAACGTTTGCTGAATGTCCAAAGTACGGAGCCTCTGCTTGTCTTTATGTGTATGTGGTTCAGGAAGGAAACTGGCCAGTGAATAAACCAATTAAAATGGAAATTGGCCACCACCTTTGAAAGGAACATGGGGTATATTCTCAGCTGACCCTTGTCTTTGTAGAAGACTGTGGAGGATGGATCTGTGGCCAATGCATTCCGTTCTCTCATCCTTGTGATGGAGGTAATGGCCTTTAAGAAGGCTACCTGTGCTGACAGATGTTGAAATGAGCATGATGCTAAAGGCTCACAAGGAGGGTCAATAAGCGCAGACAACAGCAGATTTAAATCCCAAGAAGGTGTTGGGTCTCTGATAAATAAAAACAATCTATCAAGACCCTAAAGGAACCTGGTAGTGACTGGGCAAGTGAAAACAGTCTAATCATCTGTGCAAGGGTGAAATGCCAAGATGGCTGACAGATGCCCCCTGACTAAGGGCTAGATCTGACTCCTTAAGGTACACAAAATGGTCCAGAATTATGGGAGGTGGCCCAGATGGAAAAACACTTCCATTTACTCAGGTAAGTAGCTCTTGTGGGTGGCTTTCTGCTATTAAGGAGTACTTTCTGAACTGCTACTAAGCAATGTGCCTTCTTTACATTCAGCCACTGATGAACCATGCCATAACATGTAGCACCCAGCTGTGGTTCTGTGTCAGGAGATCTCTGACTATTGGTAACAATAAAGGTTCATGAGTGGACAATTTGCAGAACTCTGTGAACCACATCTGTCTCAGCCAGGCTGGAGCTATAAGGATCATCTTGCCTTGATCTTGCTTGAGCTTGAGAATGACCTGGGAATCAGGGGTCCTGGCAGGTAGGCAAAGAGGAGCTCTTTGTTCCATGGAAACAGGAAAATGTCTGACATTGATACTGAGGTGTGTCCCGCCCTGGAACAGAAGTGGGGATACTTCCTGTTCTGTCAAGTTGTAATCAAATCTACAGATGGGAAACCCTCTACACTGAATACCCATGCTAGAACATTTGTGTTGAGGGACCATTCATGAAGTTTCTTGAAGGCTTTTTCTAAATCTTTCATTGTCACTCAGCATTATAGCATCCTGTTTGTTGGGTCACCTGTTCAACAGGTAAACATTCTTCAGAGCTGAGTACTAGATTCAAAATGGTCTCTACCCAAAAATATCTACAGACACATCCACGTTGACTGTTGTGTAGCCAGTGATATATTGCCCCAAACCACGGTGGGGCTCCTTTTGTCTCTAACTTAATGTACGATTAAGTCAATGGGAGTCTGCCCACTGAAATCAGCGGGAAGACATTGAATCAGACCCGTGGATGGGTAAAAGTACAGGAATCAACATCTTCGCTTCCCATGGTTACTAATACCACATATTTGGCGGGATGTAGTAGAAAGAGAGAGCCTGAGACATGAGGCCTGGTATAGCGGGTCTGGTGTAAGGCCTAAGGCCTGAACTAAAATAGTCAGGCACTGCTGATATAAAGCAAAGTTAGCAAAAGTTTGGCTATGAGCAAAAGTCAGGCCCTGTTACAAAGCAGATGCTTGCTTGCAGGTTCATGATCCGATATATGAACTTGGCAAGAACAGAGCTGTCATTGCAAAAACACAAGCATTCCTAGGCACTCAGAATTTCTGTAAACATATTCCAGAAGGCTAGTACCGGAATACCCCGATACAAGGTTATGGTATAAACACGCTCCCCGAAGATGATACATGGACACACTGACCCCCCCTTAAAGATAAGGTCAGGCTGACAGGGTGATGGCTAGAGACGTTTTGATCAAACCAACAGGTACAAGGTAAAGGGTGGCAACTAACCACATCAGTGGGGCAATGCGTAATTTGTTTGTATCGGCGTATAAAAGAGGGGTCAAAAAGGGGGTGTCTTTGGCTGGTCGAGGGGGGAACTGAAAGTCCCGCCATTCACTGAGCTGATCCATTGTCATGGGCATACATGTATTAAGTGTACTTGTAGCACGTATAGGGCATTAATACTGTGCTTTCTTGGCAATAAACCTGGCCAAGCGCCTCTGCCACTGAATGAAGTCTGTGGTCTTTTGGGGCAGTTTGATCGGAGCCTGCTGTACGGACTATCTGGCCAGAACCAGTGCAGCACGCAGCGAGAACACATACACAGCACATAACTGACCATAGGGAATAATGAGGATCTGCGCTTCTCCTACTCTCTATGTTAGACAGCGAGGTACTTGAGCACATACCTAACTTTAAGCATGGGCGTAATTGTGACACTCCCCAGCGTACCCAGCGGGGTGAGGCCCCTCACCATTCCCACCACCTGCCTTTAGCATGGAGCAGTCTTTTCTGTGCCTGCTGTGGATAAGCTCTCTGACAGCACAAGCACTGCCTACCAGCCTCCACAGGCCTCGCCTCCTCTGTACAGGTAGCAATAGGCACACACCAACCTCTGGGTCCTCACAGCATTCCCTGCAGTGCTCTGTTCCTGCTCCACTGGAGACTCGCCTAATTACCAGGTCAGCTGTTCCCAAAGTCACAATACACTCAGGATCGCCAGCTGGTTTAACACCACAGCACTTACGCTTTCTCTTGTTTTCACTATATCTATCAATCAATCAATCAATCAATCAATCAAAGAATAGAGATTCAAATGGTTTATTGTAAAATAAAATCATAACATGTTTTCTTTCTAGACCTAACTAACAGGTTAACTTCCTGACTAAAGAAGTTTCTCACCCAAAGGTCTCTCTAGCATTTTCAGCCAAGCCTGGCTGAGATCAATTTTCCCTCTAATTTTTTATGTCCATGTGCGGAATTAATTTTGTTATGTGCACCAATATGGAGGTGATGTATACGGGGGTGGGGCTGGGGGGGTTTGGAGTGTAGGAGGGAGCTCAGGGCTGTGGTAGAGGGTTGGGGTGCAGGGGGTGAGGGCTCTGGCTGGGGGTGAGGGATCTGGGGTGGGGCTGGGGATGAGGGGTTTGGAGTGTAGGAGGGAGCTCAGGGCTGGGGCAGAGGGTTGGGGTGTGGGGGGTGACGGCTCTGGCTGGGTGTGCAGGCTCTGGGGTGGGGCCGGGGATGAGGGTTTGGGGTACAGGAGGGGGCTCAGGGCTGGGGCAGAAGATTCCTGTAACCCACGTACACCCCCTCTGTGTCCCTTGCCAGATGGCACTGAGAGATTCCTGGGTCACCGTAGTCTCATTCATTTCAAATAGAACTTCGGTGGTAATATTGACAGTTAGCCATGAGCTTACGTACCCTGCTGAAGCAGGGCCTAACTGAAGCTCTTAATATAATGTGCTCTCTGCTATCCATGCAGTGAGACTAAGGGCCTGATCTTGTCATCATACACACACACACACACACACACTCAGGGCCTGATCCTGCCATTATATACATACATACATACACAAGCACACAAACCCCCTAAACTCAATGGCAGCTTGAGGTGTGCATCGTACGGCACCATTCAGCTCTCAGTAACAAACCTAGCCACCACCTTCCTGGTGCTGCTACCCCAGTTTGCTCTCAAATTCAATATCTCTAATTATTGTGTGATACTGACATTTTTCAGTTGAAAAACGCCTAAAGGAATTCCCACAAAGGATTAAAAAGCAAGAGATGATTCAGGGGCCGTAATAAAGGCCAACATTTGGAAAGGAGAACATGCCTTTTGAAGACTCAATCACATAAAATTTGATGCTAGTCAAGAAACACCGTCAGTGCCAAGCATTCCAAGTTGTCAATCTGCACAGAGGAAAAAGCCTGATTGCTGATTCAATTGGAAATATGAATGAGACTGACCTATGCTTCTGTTCAGACTTTGAACTGTTCTGTACCCATTGTACGCATTAGACAGAGAATCACACAGAAGCCACTAATGACCTCATATGCAGGATGGTTGCCTGAGTGCTATGTGCCTTGGGATCCTATTATTACCAGGACAAAGAAATCATAGATGAGGCTTTAAACAAAATCAATTACTCTTTTAAAACCCATTCTTAAGGCACCATACGTAGCAGGAAAGCAGTCAATCATTAAAACATAGGGCTGGATGCTCAGCCAGTGCTGCAGCAGTACAAAGCTGCCCTAAAGCCAGCTCCGCTAGCCCATTTCACAATTCCCCCTCCCTAGGGCACCCCACAGGGTGGCAAAGAGCTGCTACAACAGCTTCAGCGCTAGTCCTTTTTTCTGGACTTTTCAAAGGGGGCCTGGCCAGAATGTCCCTGCCCCTGGCAATTCCTGGCTGCTGGAACAGCCCAGGAGAGTCACGGGCAGCCAGCATAGTTTAGAACATGGCTACTCTAATCTGTGCCAGGGGGCTGGTCTAGTGTTGAAGTCGCCACTTGGAAGATCCAAAAGGTCCCTTTTGAATCTTCTCCTGTGAGCTGCACCCAGCCAAGGCCCAGGAACTGGCCTACTGACTCTAAATGCCAATAAACTTCTGTCTGACTGAATTATGTACGATGAATTTTTCTCAAATTTGAACAAGGCAAGAATCTGCCTAGCAAAACCTGACCCAGTGTAGTCCCTGCCATTGCCCTAGAAGCAGGATAATAGCTACACATACAATACTCAGTCGTGTTTCACCGAGAGCACTTCCTAGCCTCACCCCTTTTCGTGAGCCGTGGCTAACTGACTCCCTCCAATATGTGGTCTGATTTATTTAATTTTTGCTCTTTTGAATTTGTTATAACTGCCAGAATTAAAAACCACGCCGGGAGAAGAATAGAAGACAGGCTGTTGAGGACACGACAGTACTTAGATCTCTCTAAGTATGTGTCTCTAGACTAGGGTTGTCAGTTTTGGTTGGACATATTCCTGGAGGTTTCATATCATGACATCATCTGTAATTAGAGATGAATCTTTAATTCCTGGAGACTCCAGGGCAATCCTGGAGGGTTGGCCACTCTACTAGTCTAGACTGACTCCCAGCAGGCCTCTGTTTACGTGCATCTGGCTGGATCTGTATTGTGATGATTAGATAATTATTTCCTGCTTCTCCAATCATTGAAACTGCCTTAGCTTTCTAATAAATGCCATAGACAAGGGATCTGTATGGTTAGGTTTTTTTCCTACTGAGGTTAATATGTCACGGAAAATGTTGGGAAATTGCGTTATCACTCCGATATGTAATAATACTGCCAATAATAATACCACCACGGATGTACTTTCCAGCGTCAGCTACACAAACATTAGTCAGTGCAATGCAAACAGCACTAATGCAGCACCTACAGACATAAACAGACTAATATGTGTGCCATAAGAAAAAAAAACTGCACACCTATTCTCTAAAAGCACTCATTACAACAAATCTCCACACCGGGAACTCTGTTCCTTGCCAGCTGGTGTAAATTGGCTTAGCTCCATTGTGCTCCTCTACAAAGTTAAGACAATTTACACCAGCCGAGGATCTGCCCCCCAATGTATTATTGCTCAGACACCCCTAACTGTAGAGATTTGAGGGGCGGTTTTTATTCCACAGCAATGAGAGAGATGTTCTGTCCCTGCTGCCGCAGTCTAAGTCCCTAGTGTTTTTTTCCTCACTACTTACAGCTGAGGAGCGACCTATGGATGTTGCATCCATTGCAAACTAACTTAAAAATGACTAAATCTGGGGAAAGACATGTGATGTTTTCTCTCAGGGTTTAAATCCATTTAGCCATGTTTGTCTCCGTTTCCATCATTTGTTTAAAGGAGGTAATTCTGCGCTGTGTGAAGAAGCTGGTGCCCCTGGCAGCCTTACCTTTCTTTTCTGTTTCATGCCTCTTTTGAATTGATGACTCACATTCTCTTTTTTTTTTCCTCCCTCTTTCAGGTCATCAGTTGAAACAAGTGTAGGAGAAGTTTGAATCACTGCATCCCTGCTCTGCCACAAGGCCCTTTGATGGGGGTCCCTGTGTTATTTCTGATTGTCCCACTCCTTGAAGGAGTTGATGTAGATGGGGCAGACAACAGAGCTGGGTGAATAACTGACTTTTTCAGTTTTCTGGCAGTTCTGAAAAAAAAAATCTGTTTTGATCTGAACTGAAACCGACATTTTCCCAAATTTTGGGTAAATCAAAAGATTTTAAAAAATTGTTTTGGGTCAGATGAAACATTTTGGTTTTGGTCTGTTTTCACCTCTTTAAACAGAGGCAAAGGAAATGAAGGGCTAGAGTTACAAAAACGGAGGAGTTCCCCTCCTCATATCTAGTAGTCCAGCAGTCCGGGCACTTACTCGGGACACGGGGGAGACCAGGTCAAATGCCTGTTCTGGGGCAGGGATCTGAACACAGCTCTTCCCCAGCCCAGGTGAACACTCTAGCCAATGAGTTATTGGATATAAGGGGACCACTACTACCTTCTCCTTGGTTTTTGTGAAGCTAGCTCCAAACAATCAAAATGTTTTGTTTTCGCTAATGTTGAAAGAAAAATTCATTTCAACCCAGCCAATTTGCTGAAATGGATATGAATTTGTGAAATGTTTCTGTTGATCTGAAAATACATTTTTTGGGGGCAAAAACTAAATTTTGTCCAAAATATTTTGATTCAGCTCTCACAGAGAATGATTGCCCACTGATCTAGAAGTGGATATCTGGGCTACGTGCACAGAATAACAGAACAAACCATGGGAACCCTTGACTAAACAATGTCAGCTCTTTCAAGAGTCTGGCTGCCTCATCTCAGAGAAGCTGAAGTCATTAGTGTCCATATTAAACTACTCAAAGTCTCTGTCCATTGGGACACTGCTCTCCATTTCTGAATGTGCACATAACTGAAGGTGTAATTTTGTACTGCAATTATTTTTGCTCACAATTTAGGTCTGAAGTTCTTATTTGTGGATGCAATCAAAGACACAGACTTCCAAGCAACCTAAATTGTGGGTACAAATGAGCATGGCAACAAAAGGGGGCCTGCAACTATTTACACACCTACTTACAAAAATGGAGGCCTGGGTAGGGCCTAGTTTAAAAACTCAGAGTGCATAGGAGCCATACAGCCATTCCAAAGTCTCCTTTCCAATACAGATGTATAAGATATCATGGATTCACAAATCTGGCTTATCCCCATAAACAACTGGAGCCTACAGTTTCCCTGATAAATATGACTTGTCATGAAGCTTTATATGAATTTATAACAGCACATGTTTCCCAAAGTCAGTAGTTTCCAATAAAGAACATGCAATGGAAGGTGAGCCAGATGTTCAACAGTATATCTCAGAATGATGCCTATTTAGTGTACTAAAAACTCATCTTACTGATCAGAAGTCACACTTACTTTCAGTCTGACAATTAGACAGAGATCTCCCTTTAACATGCACTGACTTGGTGGCAACCAGAAAAATTTCCTCATTATGCTTATTCAAAGGACAGTATCTAAGATTGCATCTGCCCTCTGATATGATAGGCGTCTGGAGATCTAGCTCAGGAAATGATCTTTACTCAGAATATAAAAACAAACATCTTCTGTATTTTCCACAATATGCATCTGATGAAGTGAGCTGTAGCTCACGAAAGCTTATGCTCAAATAAATTGGTTAGTCTCTAAGGTGCCACAAGTACTCCTTTTCTTTTTACTCTGAATAGATGATCAGAACATGTAGTGTACTGTCCCCTAGCCTGCTGCATTTCACAGACCCCTCCCAGAACCTCTGTTCCACCTACTTCCTGTACCAGTCCCCTATCAGCCATGCATAGTAATGTCCCGCTTCTCAGGCATTACATATCTGCCTTACTGAGTGTGACTGCTAGGTCAGACTGCACTTGTTCCAACACTCCACCAGATTTTGGGTACACATGTGCCCTTACAGACTCCTGGTCTCTTGTCTCCCAATGCCTGCAGAGATCCTTGGTTTTCCCATCAGAGCACCATTCCGCTGGCCTTTCCCCTCCCACCGCAGACAGGGTTGAAGCCTTACTCCTATATGGCAGAACTCTGAGACTCTGCATGCATCTCGGGGAGAGACATGAGGAGAAAACTCTGCATCACATCTGCTAGACAGAGCATTCCTCTGGGTTGGGTCTGTAGGAAGGTCTTAGAACAAGGCCCAAATATTACCAGCTAAAAAGAATCCTATTGCTGCTGGGTTTTGGTCAGTCTATAAAACAAAACCGTAGACCATCCTCTACAATTTATAAATTGGACAGAAAACTCGGGTATATGGGGGGGGGGGGGAGGGAGAAGTCTGGACTCCTGGGCAAAAGGTTTACAACAAAATTCCAGAAAATTTGCCTGGCCTCTGTTTTAATACGAACTCAACATTCAGACTGTACCAGGTTTGCTGAATATTTTGTGAATCTTTCAGGCTGAGTTGGAGCCAATTGTGTGCATGGATGCATCCGATGAAGTGAGCTGTAGCTCACGAAAGTTTATGCTCAAATAAATTGGTTAGTCTCTAAGGTGCCACAAGTACTCCTTTTCTAATTGTGTGCTAGTATCAGGTTTTACATTGAAATCATGAGTCTTTTTATTTTTTAATGTTAACTCACACAGTTTGAGTTTTACTTTGAGATGCTGGGTTCATTTCATCCTGAAACTTAAAGAAAAAACTCAGTGGGTAGGATATTAATTCAGGTGGACTGAAGTGTTCACAAATGTTGAGGTGAATTTCTGAGAAGTGAAACTGCTGAGTTTTGCACAGATCTAGAAAACAAAACTCCCATGAAGTATCTAGTGTGTCCTGCTGTAATGAAGCAAAAAACAACTCTTATTACTGTCTTCCCATATTTGAGCTCCCAGCTGAAAAGAACAGAAAAACATGAACAATTTTTAAAAAGTCAACTTTTCCAAAGGTCAAAAAGGCTCAGGTTCAATGTATTTTTAAAATTTCACCTGAACTGGTTCCTCTGTCCCTTTTGCTAAACATAATATGTGCACCTCAAGCTCAGCTCCTGTGTATAAAGGGAAAATTTGAAAATTATTAAAGATATGTAACTACAGTTTTCTATTGTCACAGTGCAAGAGTTGCCTTGAAAACATGAACTGTAACGTATTGGCATTATTCCAGCTAACTTAATTTATATATAAAAGGCCATGAGCAGTCGGGAAAGTAGTTTAATCTTAATACAGGTGTGAATTACTATATTAATTAAATATAAGAAGGAGTCTTGTTGATAGTAAAGTAGCATTTCACAGGAGAAATTAAAAAGAAATCTGACTGGACATCTGCAGCAGCAGTGAGCGGAACAATACCATAAACTTTGGTTGTTTTTTTTTTTTCAGGATTGAACCGTATGAATATTTATACATCTGTAGATCAGTAAATCAGCAAATCTATTAAATAGATATATTTCCACACATGGTTGCTAGACTGTGCAACTCATCAAGACACTTCTGACAGCTGCCTAGCAATTCATAGAGGGCCTGTTTTTCCTGGGGCTTTGCTACAGATTGTGGTTAGAATGTTTGATTCCAGGGTGGACTTTTGTTGTTGTTGAAATCCGTATTTGAAGCTTGTTGATTTTAATAAATTGTACATCTATACTGGGACAAGCGAATACATAGGCAGCTAGTGTTTGGAATGTCAATCACTTCCTCTTCCTTTTCCACTGACTTGACATTTCAATGGCAGAGTTAGCATAGTAGGTACTGTTCACTTCTTGAGACTTGAATTCAAATCCTACTCCTCACTGGTGCGCATTACAAAATCACCGTACAATCTGAATGAATTGCAATTTCAAGTCAGGAATGGCTCAGGACTGATACAGCAAAGGATTAGAGCAGAATTACATTTCATTGGTATTTTGGGAAGGAGAGCTTAATAGTGACTATTAACAGTGACTGCACTATTCCTGGCTAACATCATTGCTATAGATCCTTCCTGTCATGAGCACTCAAATCTATCCCAAATTAATTTAAAAAATAGAAAACAAATCTGTGGAAGAGGTGAAGTAGTTTACTGCACTGAAATAATGGCAGCCCTAGGGACAGTCTATTCCTTAGCAAACACTTCTGTAGTTCTCTACCAGGGCACCATTTCAGATTTTAGTAGCGGGGGCCAACTCTAACAGTGATTCCAGTGGCTACTTTCTAATAACTTAGATATTAGCAGACAGGAGCACAGTATGTAATTCCTATATAAAGAAAGAAAATGTACTAAATATTAGACCCATGCAGCTCTAATACTAGCATGTTCTGACATCTTGTTTCAAGTAACTTAAGGGACACTGGTTAGGTTTAAAATTTTAATGTATATTCTTACTTTGTTACTAACTTGAATTCAACAATTGAAACAATTGTAGAAAAATCCAGATTACTTTCTATCACTTTTTTGCAGTTCACCAAGCTTGGAATAGATTATTTAACTTTTGGAAACATCCTACTAGGGCAAGAGCCTGTGAGTTTATATTGCAACTGCCTGGGGCTCTAAGGGTGTTACCCCCCTACAAATAATACTCAAGATACTGACTTTAAATGGAAGTGAAACTGACCCTTTCGAGTCACTTTCACAGTATTGCCAACCCCAAATGTTCAAAAATCTTTAATCAGGCTCGCCAACAATCAAGAGATTGGTTTTAAAAACATGAGATTATGTAAAAATAATCAATTCAGTGTTCTTTTTATTTCCCTTCTGCTTTTTGAGCTTTTAGGATGCACTAGGGTCACATTTTGAAGCTTTCTCCGCAGCCACAAGAGCTAGAAACTTCATTTTTCTTTAAGAATGAAGGCTGAAATCATCACATCTCCACTTGACTCCAGGAGCTGGGGCTTTAAGGAAAACAATAATTATCATGAGACTCATGAAAAAATCATGAGTTGGCAACACGGCTTTCACTTCTGTTTAAAGACTAATTACTTTCCAGGCGGCTCTTAAACACAGCACTGCAGTGATTGAGATGCAGTTCTCACAGGAGGAGATTTAAAACCAAACATCAAGAACATTCCACATTTTAAAGATGAGAAAAAAATTGAGACTTCTGAGGTATATCAGGGCCACTGCAGGCAGGAAAGGGAAATACACAGGCACAGGACCTCTGAGCAGCTCTTCTTCTTGAAAGAAAGTTGGACGGTCAAATCTTCTAATCCTTAATTAAATAAAACTTCTACTGCCATCAGTGCCTCCACTCATAGATATTAACATGTGCTCAATAACTATACATTTCAGAGTTAAATATCTGAGCCATCGTATCCAGAGTTATGCATCTTATATGCATTGGCTCAGGGACTACATTTTCTGGCATATGCTGAACTGTGCTGAGCACACAGATGGTGCCCTGCAAATAATACAAACCATGAAAATAATTTTTGACTTTATGGACTCTGTGGACGCAATTTCTGTTCTTTGTTCTGGAAGTGGCCTGGGTACAGCTGAAACCCTAAGAATTTCAGGCATAAACACATCTGATACTCATATGACGTTCTCATTCCTTCCTTTTCTCAAACTCAGAACAAAAAATGACAAAAATGTTAAAATCTAAAATTGCACAGCAGCCATTGCTCTACAACCCAGCCTGGGGCAGAACCTGCCACCCCCTGGGGGTTGTGATCTCCTTTCATCTGACTCTTGTTCTCTTTCTTTCTTCATCCTTCCTGACCTCTGTGTTGCTTTTCATGGTGTCAACCATGACATCCTTCCCAATTGCCTAGGACCGATTGCTGGAGTCTCAGAGAACTGGCCTTTTTGGTTTTGCTCCCATCTATCAGTCTTCTTTTTTTGCAGCCTACAGCAGAAAGATAGGCTGATCCAGTGTATAGGGAGCTACATAGGTGCCAACTCCATGGGTGCTCTGGGGCTGGAGCAGCCACGGAAAAAAAATAGTTTTGAGCACCCACCAGTCACCCGCCAATCAGCTGTTCAGTGGTGTGTGGGAGGTGTTGGGGGGAGGGGGCAGAGCGGAGATGGGAAGAGGTGGAGGAAGGGTGGAGCCTTGGGGGAAGGGGTGGAGTGAGGGTAGAGCCCCCCCTTCAGCCCCCCCCCCCCCCCCCCCCAGAAAGAAGAAAGCACACGTGCGGAGTTAGCCTTGAGAGACCTGGGTTGCGTTCTACTTCCCCTAGGGACTTCCTGAATGACCTCAGGCTGGTGCCTTAGAGACAGAGTTTCAAAGGTTTTTAGGCACCCAAAAATGCAGCTAAACATCTAGTGGGGTTTACAAAGCACCAAACCTTCTAAGTGCTTTTGAAAATCCTGTTAGCTGCCTAAATACCTTTGAAAATCTGGGCCTTAGTCTCTCTGTGCCTCAGTGGCCCATTTGAACAATAGGGATAACAGCACTGCTCTACCTCAGAGGGGCTGTGAGGAGAAATAGGTTAGATCTTGTGAGGCTTTCAGACCGTATGGTGATGGGTCCACATATGTACCACAGGTAGAGTGGGAACTTCCCTGGGTTTTGGCTGTTCCCTGGTTTTGGCTCACACACCTCAAATCTCCCTCTTTTCTGAATGTAACCTTGGCTCAGAGGGCTTGGCTGCATTTCTTCCTTTGGAGTGCCCTGCATTCTCTCTTCAACACCTCCCACCCCCTGCAGAGGGATTCCTGTTTTACAGGCTCATCTAAGGACTTCCAGATCCTTAATATAATTACCAGCCCTTTCTTATTGTAATCACCCTGCCTCTGTTTGTAAAGGAAACACCGACTCCCTGCCCCAGGGGCACAAGCTGGGAGCAGCACCTCTCTGCAGAACTCACATTCCACATGCATGCAGTGCTGTTGTTAAGAGTTCCACCTGGGAGCACACCTCCTGTAGGAAACTCGTGGGGGCGGGGGAGGTGCAGAAGCCCCTCCCTGTCCCACATAAATAGTGCCCCTGTTCTCTACTTGTGATTGTCAGTCAAAAGTCCTTGCATGAAATCCTGGTCCCACTGAAGTACATGGTAAAACTCTACTGACTTCAAAGAAGCCAGGGTTTCATGGTTTGTCTTTTAATGGCTTTTTGTTGCCTTTTGTGAAATGAGATATGTGGTCTCAGTCCAGGTCCTAGTAGGTGTTGTAGCCGTATATTTAAAAGCATTATAAAATTTGGAAGTCTTAGCAATTATGGCAGTCTTAGCACTGAGGCCAAGAACTGAATGAGCATGGAGACAAAAATGGCCTTCCGCTCTTGGAAGTGATCTGCTCTAGAACAGTTCTTAGGCATCGGTGGCGTGGTGGAGAAGCTTACACTGCCCCTGTTCTTGCTCTTCCTAATTTATGGAGGCCTGTACTATGTTTTAGTCTGATCATATGGTATCTTGCACAAGCACCACAAGTCACTCAGATGAAGATTAACAATCCATTCCACATCGTGAAACCCCAGATCCTGCATTCTTCATGGATAAAAATGGGTACGAAAGTATATAAAAATAACTGTAAAATGAAAAACAAAAAAGAAAGAAAAGAAGAGAAAAGAGCTTCTTGTTTAGCTAACAGCCTAATTAAACCTGAAGAATCTTTGTTAGTGGCGGTGATAAATGAGAAGGAAAATACAGGTTAATTTAAAATCCCAGACTGAATTTGCAAGGATCACATTTAGAAAGAGCCCATCATTTTACTTGTAAAATAAGCACATCTGATATGGAACCAGTGAAAAGCAGCCCAATGGAACCCGCACAATACCATGTTTAGAGTCACTTTTCAGAAAGAAAACACAATTTAAAACAATGGTGCCTATCCATTGTTCAGGATGTGTCAATATGTTTGATGCAAGTCCATTTTTCATGATTGCATGCTTATGATTTTCTGGTAAACTCTGTTCTATTTCAGGTAGGTTCTTATGCATCCCTCATTGTAGTAGTATCTAAGGCTCTGATCCACAAGTCTCATTTTTAGGTTCCTAAGTCCAAGTTTTACGGTTCTACTGTGAGCTACAAAACTCCCACTGAGCCGTGTAGGCACCTACACTCACTCAGCATTTAAGTTTTCACATGTGAAAGCTCCCTCAGCACCAAACTTTCTGTCTCTGGGAATGTGCACTGGTGCTTCACGCTTGGCGTCTGGATGCCTACCTCCTGCCTAAGCCCTAGAGTTATGTTATCCATGAACCAGGGGAAGATATATGCTCATCTACCTAACTCCTCTGCTTTAGGTGTACTCAGAGGCTGCGGGCTGGATTGGGTCTCATTCAAAATCTGTCTGGAAAAGGCAGAATCCCATTCACAATCCAGCTGGCGGAGGTGGTGCCCATCTTGTAACTTTTAGCCCAGTGGTTAGAGCCATCCCTGGGAATGCAGGAGACCCAGATTCAGTTCCCCCCCTCTCTGGAAATGGGGGAAGAAAGGATTTAAACAAGGGGGTCTCCCACCTTGCAGGGGACTGCTCTAATCACTGAACTATAAGATATTCCAATGTTGGAGCTTCCTCAGTCTCTTCTTTTGAAGCTGTTCCGCTGGATAAATAATGAAAGAGTGATTGGTGCAGAGGGACTGGATCCTATGTGGGTGCTCTAACCACAAGGCTATGGAATCACTCACTCTCTCGCTCCCTGTCAAGGTTCCTTCCCCACTCTGAACTCTAGGGTAAAGATGTGGGGACCTGCATGAAAACCTCCTAAGCTTATTTTTACCAGCTTAGGTTAAAATTTCCCCAAGGTACAAAATATTTTCCTTTTTTCCTTGGACTTTATTGCTGCCACCACCAAGTGTCTAACAGATATATAACCAGGAAAGAGCCCGCTTGGAAACGTGTTTCCCCCCAGAATCCTCCCCAAACCCTACACCCCCTTTCCTGGGGAAGGCTTGATAAAAATCCTCACCAATTTACATAGGTGAACACAGACCCAAACCCTTGGATCTTAAGAACAATGAAAAAAGCAATCGGGTTCTTAAAAGAAGAATTTTAATAGAAGAAAAAGTAAAAGAATCACCTCTGTAAAATCAGGATGGTAAATACCTTATAGGGTAATTAGATTCAAAACATAGAGAATCCCTCTAGGCAAAACCTTAAGTTACAAAAAGACACAAAAACAGAATATCCATTCCATTCAGCACAGCTTATTTTCTCAGCCATTTAAAGGAATCAGAATCTAACGCATATCTAGCTAGATTACTTTCTAAGTTCTAAGACTCCATTCCTTTCTGTTCCCTGCAAATGCATCACACACACCGACAGAGCCTTTGTTTCCCCCACCCTCCAGCTTTTGAAAGTATCTTGTCTCCTCATTGGTCATGTTGGTCAGGTGCCAGCGAGGTTTTCCTAGCTTCTTAACCCTTTACAGGTGAAAGGGTTTTTCCTCTGGCCAGGAGGGATTTTAAAGGTGTTTACCCTTCCCTTTATATTTATGACACTCCCACTCTTTCTGGCCCACAGACTATTGTAAGTATTTATCCACAGTGGAGCAGTTGTTTTCTGCAGTTTTGAAGCAGCCACCTAAGTCATTCCTACAAGAAACTACTTAGGTGCTGAAACTGTCTGACTCCAGGAGAGGGGTTCTGGTTTATGGAACACTAAGCAGAGATAGGCACCTCCCTGAAGCCTGGACTTAGGCACCTCAGTCCGAGAGAGGTGCAGGGTTTAGGACACACCCTTTCTCTTGGCATCTCTCATTGGCTAGCTTAGGTAACTCCTTGCTTTCTATGCTGGCTTTTGTGGATCTCATTCTACAGTGCTTCTCTCTCCCCATTTGTTGTATAGGGAAGCTAGCTCAGACTTTGTGGATTGTAATGTTGTCCCTGGATTTTCTAGGTGCCGCAATGCTGAGCGTTGCAATGTCTCCATCCCTTTGTGGATCCAGGCATAAGTGCCTTCCAGTAGTAAATTGATGGCCATGACTAATATCTGTCACAAACACTTGTTCCCTTTACAGAAAGCTCACCCTCCCAATTCACTTACATCCTATTTTTCTGTTTTATCCCTTGTTGTGTTCCATCTGATGTATAGATTGTGAGATCCCTGGGACAGAAACAGGGCTCTTTTTGGTAATTGTCTGGACAGTGCCTAGCAGAATGGAGCCAGGGTTCCTGACTGTGTTAGAGTAATGCCTAAAAACATCAAATATTAAACAATAACCCACCCATAATCCGCTGTTGCTTAAATATTGACACACACTGGCCCATTAGCACCAATTCTGCCCTCAGATTTTCATCCACAAGGCCCATTGTATGTGTTTCCAATAATGGAATTGGGTCCACCATGCTTAGGCCATCTGGTGTAACTGGAAGTGTAATCAAAATATTAAGAAAGCTCATGCTGTTTGTGCTGTTTTTCTTGGTGCAGATGGACAAGCGAGCTGAGCTAATGCAAACTAAAACCACGGCTGTTGTAAGGGTTTGTATTGTGTTGACACAGTGGAAATCAACACAGGATGTAAGATTTTGTACATCAAGCAAAAGAGATACGCATATCTACATGTATACCGTGCATGCAGCACAATAAGAACTATTCAAAAGCAATCACGAGGAAACAATTCATTAAGGGCCCAATGCAACTCCCACTGTAGTCAAGGGAGACTTTCCACTGAATTCAATAGGAGTTGGATCAAACCCTATGCCATTCAGCAGGTTCAGATTTTCTTATCTGAACCGGAAGTGTTAACGTTCACGTTCAGAGCTCTCATATCTGAATCCAGAAAGTAATTGTGAGGGAACTATTCAGCAAATTTTCATAGCTTTGAACAGGCAATCTTTTGCTATTCCGGGAACATGATTTACTCAGACTTTACTCAAAAGCTTCCCGTTACTACACAGAAAATTATAGCACAACAAGCAGATTATCTGAAAACAGTGCTTTAGTGCCCTGGAAGCAATACAGAATTTATGAAGTGTTATTGCTAGATTGCCTGGAATACATTCATAACCCAGATGCACACTGACATTTTATAACCCATGCTAAAAATGATTTCAAGCTTTTTTCACCCACAAAAGATCAAACCTTTAAAACAATAGCATGGAAATCCAATCTGAGTCGAAAAGCAAGCCACATTGTGGTTTTATTTCCCTGTGGCATGTTTTATTTAATCCCACTGTAGACACTATAGTCCACTAGTAATAAAATTGGACAGCTGAATGGATCTACAGGCATTACCCTTTCTTCTGGTATTATACATATAGTTACTAAAGTATGCTGTATGCCTACAGGGAGCAGGAGAGGTTAATTCAACAGGTAAGGAGACGGCTTCTCTAATTTTCAGTCCTCGGAAATATCTTCCCAAAGGATGTGGATTTCTTTTCCTTCCATGGTTTTCTTAAGATCAATAAACTGCTATAACACTACATAGGAGAAGCACACATTGTGTATAGTTACACTTACTGTAAGGGACACAACATAGTCTAAGCACAGGACAGAGAGTCAGGTGTGTCTGAGTTTTAATTCCATTTCTGCCGCTGTCTGAGACAACCCAAAGCCAAGTGTTAGGACCAATGTTTTCAAAAGTAGCTTCAATTTTTGAGTACCCAACTTTAGACACCTCAAGCCTGATTTTCAAAGCCCTGAACTACTGCAGCTACCACTGTCTTCAACTGTAAACAACCAAGGTCTAGATTCACAAAGGGATTTAGGTGCCTAACTACCACTTTAGGCACCTAAGTCCAAAATTCTGATCCTCAAAACTTCTACTCAGCTGCCGCCTAATCCAGTAGGCACCTAAACTCCCATCGCTGACTGAGTTTCCACCAAGAAAAGTCCCCTAGGTATCTACATTTCTGTCAGTGTTGCACAGCTACCTAAGGTCTGATGCCTTGTGCATGCCCAAGTCCCAGCAGGCTCCTCAAACTAGGCATTTCCCCACCTATCTTGCCTGCAGAGCCCAATATGGGAGGACTGCTCAGGGGCCACCATAGAGCATGCCTACCAGATCAGACACGCCACCACAAAATACAGGTGGAAGTCCCTTTCCACTCCCCATAGCCCAGTGGTTAGAGTACTCACTGGGAGTACTCAGTGGGAGAACCAGTTTCAAATCCCCTCTTTGTCTGACATGGAGCAAGAATTTGACCCCAGACCTCTTAGGAAAGTACCTGAACCTCTGGGCTCTGGATATCTTGAGGTCTCCTGCTGAAGCTGTTCCATTTTGTATAAATAATTAAATATGTATTGGAGGAGAGCCTTGAACCTGACTCTCCCCCATCACAGGTGGATGCCCTCACCATTGGAGCATAGCATCACTCTCATGCTCAATCAATAGTTATACTAAGTGGAACAGCTTCAACAGGAGAGAGCCCCATCCCACAATACCTAATAGTCTGGTGGATATGGCACACAACTAGGAAATGGGAGAGTTGTGTTCAGCTCTCTGCTCTGAATCAGGCAGAGTAGGGACTTGAACCCAGGTCTCCTACAGCCTGAGAGAGTGTTCAAACATTAGTCTATGGGGATGGGGGTCTACCTCCTCACTTTTTTGTGAAAAAGGGCTGATATGGCTTAGGCACCTCACTTCAGGAGAGGGCTCACAGCTGAGAATCCCAAGCAAAGGAAGCTGCCCAAGTCCTTTTGAGGGGTGGAGCTTGGGCCACACCCCTCACCTTCCTATTGGTTAGCTTAGACAGCTCCCCACTTAGCATGAACTTTGTGACTTTGGAGTCTCAGGTGCCTAACTCTCCCAGGCATTGTATAGAGAACCTGGGCACCTAACTCTGGGCCGTTGAGTCCATCAGGTGTCAGGGCACCTAAAGTTAGACATTGCAGTGGTGACCCTGAGTCCCATTTGTAGATCTAGCCCATCACTGTATGCTTGCAACTCCTGCACATAAATTTATCAAATGCTGTTGTATTCTATAACGATGCAGTTTTCTGAAAGAGCTGAGTGGCACACAACCCTGCACTCTGCCAGTATTAACACCTTGATAATCTAGAACAGTGTTTTTCAACCTGTGGTCTGTGGACCCCTTGGGGACTGTAGACTATGTCTAAGATTTCCAAAGGGGTCCGCACCTCCATTTGAAATTGTCCTAGAATGCTTAAAATAAATATGCCATTTGCAAACTCACTGCAACTACACTTCTTTCTCCTGTGTTTTGTGAAAACAAGATTATGTTGGGAAGATGAAAGGCTTGTAACTCACTGCATGAAAACCTTGACATTTGTTTTAACAATCTCTGTGAAAAACTGAGAGTGCGTGTTCAGTGCATGGCAGCCCAGCTCATTTAAATAAAAAAAAGTGAAATGCCTGTCAGCCTCATGCTCTGAGGGAAAACTCTTACAAACCAACAGAGAAATCTCCAGTGACAGGGACAATAAAATGAATTGCCTTTTTTCTTAGTTCACAGAGCATCACCTACACAGACAATTTTGACTTTTCTGGATGGGCCAGTGTCACACTTGTGAGCTCTCGCCACATAGCTGTGTCCAGCATACACCCAAGCAGACAAAGTCGGTCCTTGTGTGGGATTTAATAAACACTAAACACTTTGCCAAGACAGGACAATAACCCTGATGAACGGCCTTCCTCCAGCGGGGTTCACTCACAGATTTTAGAAAACATACACACTCTCTCTCCAAGGACTCACCAAGCCTCTTGTAGCCTGATCTCTCTCCCACCACACAGCCACGACTTATTTTCCTGTTCTTTTGTATCCAGCAATGGTGCCTGACAGGCCATGGAGCACAACTTTAAATACCCCACACCCTTTAGCGCTTTCCTATCTGCCCCTACACCCCTGAAGTGCTCAAAGGAAACCAGAAGCCACCCAGGTGGATACAAAGCCAAACTGCACAGGATACAACCTTCCTTGCTCATACCCAACACAGCTGAGCAGATGTGTGCACAATGTAGCCATCCTGACAACACATTCATATTATTGTTACCTCTTTCTTGTGCCCCCTTCCTCACTTGTTGTCTCATTCAAATGTTGTGTCTTTTCTTTAAACAGTCTATGCGCTAAATAATTTATTATTGGTTTGTACAGACCTAGCACAGTGGGGATGTGACCCTGATTGGGGCCTCTGCGCTTTACTGGAACACAAAGAGTAAATAAACAGTAAAGAGTCAGTAGCATGCCCCATCTCATCTAGCAAAACAGTTTCCCCACATCCTATAATTTAACTGATTCCTGTTTATTATGATCACACTATTATTCACAGGTTGGGCTTAAGGGTTTAGCGGATAGTTTGTGAGATGATTCTTTAGGGCAGTGGTTCTCAACCGGGGCTCCACGGCCCACTGGGAGACTGCAAGCCCTTTTACGGGGTCCACCCCGCAGGGCCGCTTGGAGTCCTGAGCCCTGACGGCTGTCACTCGGAGTCCTGAGCCCCAGCACCCTCCGGGGTTGAAGCCCCGAGCCCCCGCTTGCGGAGTTAAAGCCCAGAGTCCCAAGCCCCAGCACCCTGTGGGTCTGAAGCCCGGAGCCCCAGCACCCCGAGCCCTGAGAGAAGCTGCCCCACAGGGCAGAAGTCCCAAGCCCTGGCGCCCCACGGGGCAGAATCCCTGAGCCCGGAGACCTGAGCCTCGGCAGAAGCTCCTCACAGGATAGAAACCCGGAGCCCTCAACCCCATGGGGATAAAGCCCCAAGCCCCCCACCTTGCAGGCCTAAAGCCCTGAGCTCCCCCCAGCCCAATGGGGCGTAAGCCCCCTTTCCACAATCCCAGAGTGCCCTCCCCCCCTCGGGGCCATGGAGTTTTTATAGCATGTTGGGGGGGGAAGGGGCTCCAAAAGAAAAAGTTTGAGAACCCTTGTTTCAGGGTACACCCACATTTAACCAATTCAATTTGGGGGGAGGGGTAGGGGCTTTTCAGCTCCCATCCTAGTCTCCTACTCTAGGAGAAATAGAGCTCAGAACTTTGTCCTGGTGTTTGTGCATAGCTGCTAACAATGCCAGAAGTTTTGCAAGTGACAGTTCAATTGTCTAAATAAATTGTAGGTCCCTGGAGGGCAGGTCACTGGAGGAGTTTGTGTGTATGTTAGTGAAGTTTAGCATTCATACGGTAGTTTGCAAACACTCTGTGTGGTAGGATCCCTATTGTACAGATGGGAAAACAATAACAGAAAGATTAAGTGACATAGCTATGTCAACAGAGGAAGTCCACATCAGATCTACCCTTAGAAAGCAAGAATTCATTGCTCCTAGTCCTGTGCTTGTTCCTCTAGAGCAGAGATGGGCAAACTATGGCCCGCAGGCCACATCCGGCCCACGGAACCGTCCTGCCCAGACCTTGAGCTCCCAGCCAGGGAGGCTCGCCCTAGCCCCTCCCATTGTCCCCTCTTCCCCACCTCCCCTCTCCCCCACCTCCTCAGCTCACTGCACCACCAGCACTCTGGCTTACTGCTCCTGCTGGGCACCGCGGCGGTGTGGTTGGCTCTACCCGGGCGGTGGGGCTGCAAGCTCCTGCCACTCTGAGCGGCCTGGTAAGGGGGCGGGGAGCTTGGATAAGGGGCAGAGGGTTCTGGGGGGCAGTCAGGGGCCAGGGAGCGGGGGGGTTAGATAGAGGGTGGGGTCCTGGGGGGCGGTTAAGGGTGGGGGTGTGGATAGCGGTCAGGGCAGTCAGGGGACAGGGAGTGGGGGGGGGAGGGTTGGATAGGCATGGGAGTCCCGGGGGGTGGATAGGGGTCGGGGGGGTTGGATGGGGATGGGGTCCCGGGGGGCTGTTAGGGGCAGGGGTCCCGGGAGGGGGCGGTCAGGGGACAAGGAGCGGGGGGGTTGGATGGGTCATGGGTTCTGAAGGGGACAGTCAGGGGGGTGGGAGCCAGGCTGTTTGGAGAGGCACAGCCTTCCCTACCCGGACCTCCATACAGTTTCGCAACCCCAATGTGGCCCTCGGGCCAAAAAGTTTGCCCACCCCTGCTTTAAAACATTCTTACACTGCTGAACTGCGTCTCTCTGTGGCCTGAGATCACAAATGGTCACTCATCAGAGAAGTTCTGTTCATCCTTTCTAAGGAACGCTAAACAAACTGCTTAAAGACCACAAACTTCATGCCGCTGTCCTAGTGAATTCATTCTTCCTTATGACAGGCTCAAAAGGAAGAATGAGCCTAAAGAAAATATAAAACTAATGGTGCTACCAAGTCAAAAGGAAATACAAATATCTCCAAGCCAGTCAAAATGATCTTTCATGGAAGAACACTTCATTGAAAGCTTATCATGAGTGGCATCTTTTTGAGTGGGCTGTTTCTTAAAGATTCCAGATCTAACTGAAGGCTGGTGGAATGGATTTTTCAACAGAGTGGAAAGACATGAGAGCAATCACATGAGGTGATGAAACCACGGATTAATTGATGTTAAAATTAACTTCAGAAAACCAGAGAAGTATGAACATTTGCCCATAAAATACAAACTTTAATTTTTCATTAATGAAAAATAGTTAAGAAAAGTCACATTTCATTCCTGCAGTTTCCATCATTCTTACTGTCATTAAATAACGATTTCACTTTGCGCTTAGCAAAAAAATCTGTGTATGTGTGTAGGGCTGTCAAGGTTAAAGGGTTATTTATTGCCATGTGCTGCAGTAAGCTTGTCATGGACTCTGCTAATTGGGATGCTCTCTTCCTCTGAGCACAGGGTATGTTAAATTGAGTTGAATCAACTCATTCAATTATTTTATCTTGAGCTTAAAAATTGCATTCCTTCTACATTGTACTTTCATTAAACTTTTCCTGCCTGATAAATTCAGTGCATTTGGCAATTAAAAGAAAATCAGTAAAGTAAATAAATATATAAAGTTCTCTGTGGCACTAGGGTGACCAGATAGCAAATGTGAAAAATCGGGATGGGGTTGGGGGGTAATTGGTGCCTATGTGAGAAAAAGTCCCAAATAGCCGGACTGTCCCTATTAGATCGGGACATCTGGTCACCCTATGTGGCACTCAATCTGATTATGGTTTTTGTAACTCTTCTGGTTTCTCTACTAAAAGGAACTTAAAATAGTGTGGTGGCTCAGTGGTTAAAGAGTCATTATGGTCAAACATCTGGGTTTTCCTATTTATTCCTTATCCCTGATTTCCATATCAAATTAGCTTAATGTAAATACCAGAGCAAGATTGCAAGGCAGCAGCTCCCCAATCACTTCACCCTCCTCTCTCCAATCTCCTTAAAACTCACCTCTGCCATGATGCCTACACAATGGGGTGCTGTGGCTACTGCTTATTATACTATCATACTCATCTCACTGCTACCTTGTGACTCCTGCCCCCCCCCCCCATCTGTTTGTTGATTCTACCTATTGTTTCTCATTGTGTGCTTAGATTGTAAGATACGACTGTAAGCTGTCTGGGCATGGGACTCTATTTTTACTATATGGTCTTACAGCAGCTAATACACTGGAGCGCTGATCCCTAATTGGAGCCTCTAGGCACCACTTCAATAAACAATAATAATAGTATTTTTTCTAACTGTCAACACACTGTGCAACTTTGCCAATGGCGCCTGAGGTACACTAGAATTGAGTTTACTCTTATGCAAAAGATGAACCGGGGAAAAAAGTTTGCGATGCTATGACAAACCCCCTCCACTGGACACATAAAAGCAGGCTGTGCAGATGTTCATGCTCTCCTGGCTCCACAGCTTTGGTATAACAGGGCAGTGGAGTTCAGATTCTCCTGAGTTCCCCTTAGTGACCATCAGATGCCCTACTGGGCCCCTCAGACTTGGTTCCCCTTCGTGTGGATGGCATACCCTGCTGGAATCCTTGGGCTATGCTCCTCCTTGGTGAGGCTCAGATGCCCAGCTGAGTTCTGTGGACTAAGCTCACTTTTAGTGGGGCTTGGATGCCGCTCAAAGTAGATTGAGCAGCTCCTCAGAAATATGACCCTCCTTGTCCTTCCTAACATACTTGGATCAACTCTGAAATAGTAAACAATGAAATTGTAATCACTGGGTTTAAGCGTCAACACTTTACTGAGATGAATGACAAAGTTCATACACATCAAAGCTACCGTCTCAGTCTGGCTGCTGATTCAGGCAGAGATCACTGCATTGGTTTACAGGTGGTTCACACTTGGACAGCTTTCTTTGCTCCCATGAGGGTTAGAGTCTAGAGAGATGGGTTTTTTTTTTTAAACCATTCTGTAAGTTTTAATTGGATTCTGGAACATAAGCTGACAGTCTCCAGAAAATAAACATTATATTACTGAGCATCTGCAAACTGGCCAATGTGAACCCCTGTTCTTTTGCAACTTTATTGTCTCAGCAGCACTGACAATAACCAAAATAAAAATCTTAGTAAACTAAACAGAAAAGGCCCTTAAAGGAACAGTGTCAGTATGATGCATAGGATTTAAGATTCTTCACTCTAATTAAGGTTAATAGTAGTTCCATGGATACAGCCTCATACAGTGAGTTCAAAATCTACCTCAGAGAGTGGGCAGATTGTGCCAGAAAGAAGGGTGCCTTAGTTCCTTAAGTCATTTTCCCAAAGTGACATTTCAGTGTGGTGCAATTTTCAACTATCAGCACAGCATGATGGGCAAATGGCTTTGAGTTCAAATGGGGCTGAAATTAAAAGTTTCAATCTCTGGAAAACAGCTTGCTACAGCTGCAGTTTTCTGTTCAGCTCCCTTGTTCCAGCAATAGCTTGTGTTCACTGATTGTTCCGTAAAAAACATCTGCACTGTTTGCTTTTACTGTCAAGTGATTAGGTAGCAACAAATCTTTCCCTTGGTGTAATTTGTTCTTTACAGTGAACTCTTCTTTTCCTGACATGTTTTGAGTGATTTATATTAAACTCATAGAAAGGATACTAGTTTTCAATAGTTTCTCGAGAAAAAAATACTATCATGACAGATCCCTGCTTTTCGGTAACCTCTCAAATGAGCTGTGCTAGGTGAAGAGCCCTGTTGCCTGTCACACAGAAATGAAGAGCACAGGTGGATCACAGGATCCTGTTCTGGTGTATTGGTATAGCTTTGCTCATTTTCTCGCCTCTCTTACAGCGAGAGTATTGGCTTCACTAAGGTGTATGTTTTATCTAGGACTGACGCTGATAATGGTGTCTTTATGTGTGCACTACTATACAGTCGTCGAATCACTGTGACTACAAAACTGTATTCCATTCCCACTGACATCCAACCATGCTCTGACGTGTCATGGACTGGGTTTTTTTGTTTGTTTGTTTTAAAGCCACAGAGCATATGTAGGAGTCGATGTGTAAACTCCCTTTACAATGAAATGAAAATATTTGAAGTGATTTTTGAAGGAAAGCCCAACCAGACTGGCACATGGTTAATTCTATCTTCGCACAGCAGCTTATATTTGATTTCCTTATGAATAGGAAAATACCATCCATAATGTCTTTCTGTGCAGAGCAAAACGGACACCATTTTTCTTACTGGGAGAGTTGGTACATTTGTGAGGTTTCAGAACTTAAAGCAGGTATAGCACTATTCATTAATCTGTTACTTCAATTCTGCAGCCCAGAGTGCAAATGAGACAGTCTGGGCTGTTTGACATAGGCATGCATTTATGTAAGAGCTGTACTGCAAGTGAATTCTTGTAATATATCAGAAAAGTAGGCTGTATCCTTACAAGTAATATTACAATTCAAATGTCTGTTGACTTTTGAAAACTAAAGTTTGTAAAATTGGTTCAAAAAGCTTTACATAAATCTAAAACAGCTTGATTCCTACACTCACAGCAGTTTTAGGAAGTCAAATATAGATAGATAGACAGATAGATAGATAGATAGATAGATAGATAGATAGATAGATAGATAGATAGATAACCTGAACACTAACTGGAAAAACATGTTTGCCAGAAATTATAGCACAGATCAGTTTTGGTTAGATAATGACAAATCAGTGAACCAGGGCAAATCTTTTGAGGGCAGGATCTCTGAAAATCAGACCACTTAGGTGTCTGATACAGATTTAGGTCCCTAACATCAGGCACCTAATTTTGAATATTTTGAACATACGTGATAAACTGTTGCCTCAGATGAAATCAGCTGTGTGAAAGCTGAGCCATCAGAGAGAAATGATTTCACCTATAGTAAATTGCTACTTCAGTCTCTTCATACTTCTTGAAATATGACGTGGTGAAGACCTGTGACTAAATCATCTTATTTAAAAAACTTGTAATACTGCCTTAGGACAAATAATCCTTCACTAATGGATACTTTTCTCACCAGGCTTTAACTTTATCTTAATCTGCTATCATTTTTCTTTGCATTAAATTAAACTGACCATGTTAACTAATCTGTACAAAGACTCAGTGTAGCCTCAGAAAACTTCGCCACTAACATTTGTGTTTGGAGGCATGAACACCAGAAATAAACTGAAATTGCATTAATCTACTATATTAGATTGGCAACAGTATATATTTTACCTATCTGCATTTGTACCTTTTATGGCCTGTGGGTCCATAAAAGTCTAGATCACATTTCAGGCTTTCAGTAGGAAGCTCACCTGTCTGCTGAGAGAGCTGTAAGTGTGAAGACTGACACCCCCACTGAAGTGAGTTGTATAAAGGGGATAAGTTTACATCCAACCCGACCAAAGAGCCATTCATCAGCTAGGTACCTGCTGGCATCCACAGGGACACAGGTCACTAAGAGGAGTAGATCTCCTAAAGCCAGACTGGAGATGAACAAATTAGGAACATTTCTCATGGACTTCACAGTACAAAATATCTTAATCAAAGTGATATTGCCAATAAGTCCTATCAAAATGATGATTCCATAAATAGTTGGAATAGCATACAGGAAACCTGGGTAGAACCAATCATCACTCAGGATGGAAAGATTTGCACTTTGATTGATGGAGATGTTGCAAAGAATAAAGTTATCCACTTCCAAGTCTAGAAGAAAACACTCTTCAGAAGCCATTGTCTGAATTCAGTTCTACTGGAAGATAATGTTCTTGTTCAAAAATCCTCACATAAAGCTGCTTGAGTTGAGTTTTCTTGCTGTATGCTTGTTTTAAATAGACAGAAGAGACTGAACTTCATACATCACTGTGTGATTTTTTTTTAAAAAGTCACTGAACAGAACTATTTCCATAATCTGGAATCAGTTTGATCCTTGAACTTTTCTCCCTCTCATTCATTTGGCTTGCGAATACATATTACTCAGTTCTAAAAGGACATTTACCAAATTAAGAGACAAATAGACGCAAGGCATTTTCAGAATCCAGGCTAGTTAAATTCTCAGCATCAGCACACTGTTTCTGAGCAGAGTTCAGTCTGAATTACATGAATTACATTTTGCAAAAACTTTTGATTGTGGCTGTCAAACTGCATTTCCCAGTCTCTTCCGGTACTCAGAACCCGCAGCTGTAGGCTGGGTTTAAATGTGAGGGAAGGGAACAGCTCTTTTAAAGACTCTGATCCTATAGGCAGGAACCTCTGGACGTCAACACTCTCCCTGCTTTGTAGGAGGATAGCAAGCTTGCTTAAATGATTACAGTAATAGTATGGAAGCTGCAGGCTTCTGCTGGAGAATGCCAGCCACCTGCTGGACAATTTAATCACTGCCTGATCACAAAAGAACTCGCTGTTAACTCTTTAGACCAATAAAACTGTTATTGTTACCGCTTGTTTTTTTCAGTATTATAAGCGAAAAGAGCTTCATTGTCTCATTTAATTCACTCTTGGATGTGGTTCAGGGAATGCCTTAAAAATGACTGTTTTATTAGCCTGCAAATACCATGATTTGCCCAGCAATTATACATTTGCAACTGAGAGTGCTGGCATTCTAATATTCAATCTGCTTCAATAAAATAAAATAAAATCATCCCCCAGGACAACTCCACTGAACTTGACCAATTAAGACAAATCAATATTACAGTTAGCCTAGGTAGACACTTATGAAAACTAAGCAACTGCCATAAGCCTGAAATCTGCACATTATTGGAAACATCGCTATAATTCAGGAATTCCATGGCAACCATGGGGAGTGGTAAATTTTACTGTTTAACTCAGGAATTTCTATTTCTGAGGTGCCTTTCATGCTAGTGATCCAAACACTTCTCTTCAATGTAATTGTATACACAGAACACTAATACACATTTAGATGAAGCATGGGGATGATGTATCTAGGTCACTCCAAGTACTGCAGGTGATCTTTCTTATAAATTAATCAAGGGACCATTATGACTAATTCCTCACTGCTTTATAACAGAAATGCAACTCACAGTATGAGGACTCTGTCTTCTGAAGGAATGAGGGTAAATTTAAATCACACTACAAAATTCAATGATGTTATGTAATTTGAAAGTTACCCTTGCAACTGGTTTTGACCGAAAGCACCCCTATATTCACTCCTTACCCACTATTGTAATAATTTTTGTATAAAATATGCCTTGGGAGATATCATTTGAAAACTAATAACTTGCTGGTCAATAATATCATGGTGAAATATATGTAGGAACATTATTTGTAAAGTTATGACTTCTCCTTGCATGCTGTTGTTAGCACATGTTCAAACCCACAAAGCCCTGACTAGGAGAAAGGTGTTAAACAGGTCTATCCTAAACAAAGGAATGTGTGTTTACCTCAATTTACATATAAGTAGTAAACAGGGTCCTTGAGACAGCAAGAGGGGTGAAATGGCAGAAGACAATGAAATCTGCATTTCAGCATTCATAGGGGAGAAGAAAGAGCATGGAGCCATTTTCTCCATGAGACTCCCTATTGCCTTCTTTACTGTTTGAATACACTTTGATTTGAGGGTAATCCTCAGAAGAATCCACGTCAGAGGGTGACTGGACTACAAAACTGAGGAGCAAAAACATCCCAAGGGGTCTCTCTTTCTCTTTCACCTAAGAAGACAAAGGAACCAGCCCTGTGACTCTGGGGGAGATCCTGTCCTGAGATTTGGTCAGCTATGTTGCTGGGAACCTGTGGTAAAGATTTTACCTTGAATCAAGTCTAGCTTGTTAAGTTTTAGCTACTAGGAACCGTTTTATCTTTATTTCTCCTGTGACCATTTCTGAATTTAATACCTTGTACTTGTACTCACTTAAAATCTATCTCTTTGTAGTGAAATAAACTTGTTTTATTTTTAATATAAACTAAGCCAGTGTTGCGGTTAAACTGGGCTGTGTGGAAACTCCAATTAAAGTAGCAAACTGTTGAATATTGACCCTTTACAAGGGCAGTGGACCTCCAATATCCAAACTGCCCAGGAGAACGCTGAACAGTGCATAACACACATTTTGGGAAAAATCAGAGCTGGGAGTGGATTGGGTTCGCCCTGCAGGTAGTAATCAAGGCTGCTGGAAGCCAGAATGCGGCTGGTGTTTGCTGACAGGCTCCTGGTGTCAGAGATGTTGGACCAGGGCTATAGCTATACACAGACACTCAGGGTGTGACCTGCATGCTGTCAGGCTGTTTGTGAGTGGCCCAGGTTGGGAGCTATAGCAGCAAAGCACTGTGAGGGTTATGGGGCATGTGGTGATACAGTCCCTGACTGGTCTGGATTGCACCCTGGTAATTCTGCAAGTAAAACAATAAGCTATCAATTACCAGTATTATTCACAAGAAGGGATGGGTGAATCAAATAATACATTTGCTAAAAAGCATAAATACTGACCATTAGATTGAGCTGAATATTTCCAAATATAATTGGACCAACTTTAATTGCCAGATACTCATGAGTTGCATGCTAAAATGAGGTTAAGGGTCAGTGGGAGCATTGTAGCGTATTGGTAACTGCGTTTTGACTCAACCATGTGATCTACGTAAGCACTTGATGCTAGCTTTGCTGCTATCCATTCAGGCCCCGATTCAGAAATGAACTTAAATACATGCTTCACTTTAACCAGGACTACTTACATGATTAAAGTTAAGCACATGAATGACTGCTTTGCCAAAGCGGGGCCCCAGTGCCTACCGGAAGAGAGTAGGAAAAGAAATAAATCTCACTGTTCCCATTTGAAACAAAAAGGTATGACAAAAGTTAAAGTTTACTCTTAAGAACATACCATGCATTTGGCCCAGAAAAATGGACACACACACAATCTCTATCAGACTCTGTTGTTAGTTACTGTAGCAGCCTTTGTTTCCTTTCAGGGTAATGGGGAGCCAAATCATGGGAGTCCAACAGAAATGGGATCATGTGGTTATGCAGAAAAGCAGAGAGGCTCTAATAATAGCACCTACTGCATGGGAGAGGGGACATTGCTGGAGAAAAGGATGATTTAGTTGGGGATTGGTCCTGCTTTGATCAGAGGGTAGGACTAGATGACCTCCGGAGGTCCCTTCCAACCCTGATATTCTATGATTCTATGAAAAGGAGAATGGACAACAGCCATGCAGCATGGTATGTTTTCAATGAGCACCAATGTATATTAATACTACTTTAGAAACTTCTGGCTGGATCTGTAATAACTTCTCTTCTGATAATAGGCCTTTTTAAAAAACCTAAACAACAAATACAGTCAAATCACAGCACTTGCCAGTCTCATTTCTTTGAATACACAAGTCCGCAACCCATCACAATTTAGGATGTAAAGTCTCCTTCATTCAAACTATTTGGGACAAACAAATAAAAGGAAAATAAGTAAAATTGGGACAATTATTTGAACTCTGTCTTTGTCAAGCGGGTTTCTTTATTTGCCATCCCTCTCTGTCATCTCTTCTTGGAGATCATCTTGCAGTGCCTTTGTCAGCTGTAGCCAGACAGGCAAATCCAGTCAGCTCATCATGTTCAGTGATGTCCAAGAAATGACACTAGGCACTGATAAATGACTGAAAAGTTCTTTAGTTCATAAAAGTTCTGGGAGCACTGACCTGGTTTGTCAAAAGGAAAAGATGAAGATTAGAAATGGAGATCCAGAGAATGGAAAGTTCAAGAAACAAAGCAAGAGAAGGAAAAGCCAAATACTGTGAAGCTTGAAACAGTATTTATGTTACAAAAATGTTGCGTTGTTTACATCAAACTTAGCCCTGGTCTACACTATGAGGTTAGGTCAAAATTAGCTGCATTAGGTCGATTTTATAAGCAATGTGTCTACACAACCAACGTCAACCTAAAGGGCTCTTAAAATCGACTGCTGTACTCCTCCCCGGTGAGGGGAGTAGTGCTAAAATTGACCTTGCTGGGTCAAATTTGGGGTAGTGCAGATGCAATTCAACAGTATTGGCCTCCGGGAGCTATCCCAGAGTGCTCCAATGTGACCGCTCTGGACAGCACTTTCAACTCTGATGCACAAGCCAGGTACACAGGAAAAGCCCCGGGAAATTTTGAATTTCATTTCCTGTTTGGTCAGCGTGGCGAGCTCAGCAGCACAGGTGACCACGCAGTCCCAGAACCACAAACGAGCTCTGGCATGGACCGAACGGGAGACACTGGATCTGATTGCTGTATGGGGAGAAGAATCTGTGCAGGCTGAACTCCGATCAAAAAGAAGAAATGCTAATATATATATACCAAAATCGCACAGGGCATGGTGGAGAGAGGCTATAACAGGGACACACAGCAGTGCCGTGTGAAAGTCAAGGAGCTCAGGCAAGCCTACCAAAAGACAAAGGAGGCAAACGTTCGCTTCAGGTCAGAGCCCCATACATGCCACTTCTATGATCAGCTGCATGGCATTCTAGGGGGGGACCCTACCGCTACTCCACCACTGTCTGTTGACACCTGCAAGGGGGGTGTCTCATGCAACAGGGAGGAGGATTTTGTGGATGAAGAAGAGGAGGAGGAGGAGGAGAATGCACAGCAGACAAGCGGAGAATCCGTTCTCCCCGGCAGCCAGGACCTTTTCATCACCCTGGAGCCAATACCCTCCCAAGGTGGGATCCCGGACCCTGAAGACGGAGAAGGCACCTCTGGTGAGTGCACATTTGTAACTACACTGCAGGGTTTAAAAGCAAGTGTGTTTAATGTTTGATTTGCCCTGAAGAAGCGGGATGCATTTGCGGCCAGTACAGCTACTGGAAAAGTCTGTTAACATGTCTGGGGATGGAGCAGGGATCCTCTAGGGACATCTCCATGAAGCTCTCCTGGAGGTACTCTGAAAGCCTTTGCAGAAGGTTTCTGGGGAGGGCTGCCTTATTTCGTCCTCCACGGCAGGACACTTTACCATGCCAAGCCAGTAGCACATAGTCTGGAATCCTTGCAGCACAAAGCATGGCAGCGCATGGTCCTGGGTTTTGGTCGCATTCAAGCAACATTCGGTCTATATCTTTCTGTGTTAGCCTCAGGAGAGTGATATCATTTATGGTCACCTGGTTGAAATAGGGGAATTTTCGTAAGGGAACAGTAAAAGAACCCCGTTCATGCTGGGCTGTTTGCGCTTGGTTAAAAGGGATCATCTCGGAGAATAGCCATGCAGTGGGGTGGGGGGAAGGTGTGTGCTGCACATCCACCCGAAAACCACAGCCCCTCCTTTTAAATGGCAAACCCAACTGGCATTGCTTGCTATGGGAAAGGAGGGTGCTGCAGTTTGAAACCATTCCCACATGTTATGAAGGCGTAAAAAGCCAACCCTGCATACCCTTTGACTTACCATGGCTGCCTGGAAACTGAATTCTGTTGCCCAGCTGTGTGTGATGTGTCACCATATTAGCAGGAGCTCAATATAAAAGGCAAAATGAGACCTTGTACCTAAAGCACATGTTCTGTCTGCTGTGAATTGCTTGATTCACTGTGAAAGAGTCTCCTTTTTGTTCTCAGAAATGTATCTTCTTAAATTCTACTCTTCCTTTTTATCCCACCGCAGGTGCAAATGTTTCTATGCTCCCCCTATCATCTCCATCCCTGAGGTTATCGCAGATTAGAAGGTGAAAAAAACGTACTCACGATGACATGTTTTCTGAGCTCATGCAGTGCTCCCGCACTGATAGGGCACAGCTGAATGTACGGAGGTGTTCAGTGGCCCAGGAAATCAGTAAGTGAGTATGATGAGAAGAGGCAGGAGGCGATGCTGAGGCTAATGGAGGAGCAAACGGACATCCTCAGGCGTCTGGTGGAGTTGCAGGAAAGGCAACAAGAGCACAGACCGCCACTGCATCCACTGTATAACCACCTTCCCTCCTCCCCAAGTTCCATGTCCTCCTCACCCAGACACCCAAGAACACAGGGGCGGATCTGGACACCCAGCCACTCCACTCCAGAGGATGGCCCAAGCAACAGAAGGCTGTCAGTCAAACAGTTTTCATTTGTATTGTGGCTACAATAAGCAATGTGGCCTTGTCCTTCCCTTCTCCCCCACCCCACCCAGGCCTTGTCAGTTATGCTCACTTTTTTTTCAATTAATAAAGAAAGAATGCATGGTTTCTGTGACTTTATTTCCTTTGCCAGCTGTGATCGAAGTGGGGATGGTGGTTGGCTTACAGGGAATTAAAATCAACAAAGGGGGCGGGTTTGTATCAAGAAGAAACACACACAACTGTCACACCATAGCCTAGCCAGTCATGAAACTGGTTTTCAAAGCCTCTCTGATGCGCAGCACACGTAGCTGTGCTCTTCTAATCGCCCTGGTGTCTGGCTGCTCAAAATTGGCCGCCAGGAGATTTGCCTCAACCTCCCATCCCACCATAAACATCTCCCCCTTACTCTCACAGATATTATGGAGCACACAGCAAGCAGCAATACCAATGGGAATATTGGTTGCACTGAGGTCTAACCTAGTCAGCAAACAGTGCCAGCGACCTTTTACACGTCCAAAGGCACATTCTACCGCCATTCTGCACTTGCTCAGCCTATAGTTGAACTGCTCCTTACTACTATCCAGGATGCCTGTGTACGGCTTCATGAGCCATTGGAGCAAGGGATAGGCTGGGTCCTCAAGGATAACTATTGGCATTTCAACATCCCCAACAGTAATTTTCTGGTCTGGGAAGTAAGTCCCTTCTTGCAGCTGCTCGAACAGCCCTGAGTTCCTAAAGATGAGAGCGTCATGCACCTTTCCCGGCCATCTCACGCTGATGTCAGTGAAACATCCCTTGTGATCCACCAATGCTTGCAGAACCATTGAGAAGTACCCCTTGCGGTTTATGTTTGGGTTGGCAAGGTGGTCTGGTGCCAAGATAGGGATATGTGTTCCATCTATTGCCCCACCACAGTTAGGGAACCCCATTGCAGCAAAGCCATCCACTATGACCTGCACATTTCCTAGAGTCACTACCCTTGTTAGCAGCAGGTCACTGATTGAATTGGGTAGTTGGATCACAGCAATCCCCACAGTAGATTTGCCCACTCTGAACTGATTCCCGACTGACTGGTAGCAGTCAGGCATTGCAAACTTCCACAGGGCTATAGCCGCTTGGTATTCCTGTGCTTCAGGGCAGGGGAAAGCAACTCATAAAGTTCCAGGAAAGTGGCCTTATGCATGCAAAAGTTTTGCAGCCACTGGCTCCTAGCCAGGTTCTGCACATACTACAGGAAAATGCGTGAGGTGTTTACAATGGTCACAACAGCAGCGGTGAGCTGAGCGGGCTCCATGCTTGCCATGCTATGGTGTCTGCGTGGGTAACCCAGGAAAAAAGGCATGAAACGATTGTCTGCCGTTGCTTTCATGGAGGGAGGGAGGGAGGGAGGGGAGGCTGATGACATGTACCCAAAACCTCCCGCAACAATGTTTTTGCCCCATCAGGCATTGGGAGCTTAACCCAGAATTGCAATGGGCAGTGGAGACTGTGGGAACTGTGGGATAGCTACCCACAGGGCACCACTCCGTGAGTTGATGCTAGCCATGGTATTGAGGATGCACTCCACCTACTTAATGTGCTTAGTAGGGACATACACAAATGACTGTATAAAATCGCTTTCTAAAGATCGACTTATATAAAATTGACCTAATTTCATAGTGTAGACATACCCTTAGTTTGCCATTTCACTGTACCAAAGCATATAACATTCACTGATAGACCTTATCGAAACTTCAACATCTGGCCTTTGTAAATTCAGAACAATAATTTTGAAACAATGAAGATATTTCCCAGAGGTCTTTTCATTCTTACCATAAATTGTATATGGTTGGGATATTTCCTTTAATCATGCACAACGCTCACTCTTTGTAGTATTTACGCACAATGGGCAGGTAAAGGGATTGCAAATTTACACAAAAGCTAGGTCCTAGATAGTATTTTTCATCTTTCGATGCCAAGTCTCCTTACAAAGGAAGGGAAGTACCTTTACCTCTGTTATATAGATGGGGAAACTCAGGCACAGAAAAGTGAAGTGACTTGGACAAAGTTACCCAGCAGGCCATTGGCAGAGCTGGGAATAGAATCCGGGTCTCCTGCAGCCTAACCCTGTTCCTATCAACTGCATTACAGTGTCTCTCCGACAGATAATGGGACTAGCCAAAGTCACATATAGGACTTTTTCTTAAAAAGGGTCATAAAGCCAACCACTAATAGACAGCTATAAGGAACAAACTCATCCTTATTCCATGAATGGCCACAATGGACCAGCTTTTCAGAAGAGCTCAGGGCTAGATAGTCAAGAGCTCAGTGAATAGAATTTTCAAAAGTGTCTAAATCCCATTGAAAGGCAACAAGACTTAGGGACCTAATTCACGTAGGCCCTTTTAAAAACTTCCACAAATGGAGACAGATTTCCATATGAACTCAGCAGACCCACTGAGACAGCTATGGTCAGCACAACACCCCTGGCAGAGCCCCATAGTGGATGATCACCAGACTCATAATCATACCAACCTTTGGATCGTATGTGCATCCGAGCCAACTGGCTCTGGGCAGAGTTCAAGCACTATCTTTGGCTCAAAGTCTTTAGAGCATACTACTGAGTGCCAGTTCCCTGTCTGAAATCCTTCCTTGGGACATGACACTCCGCAGTCCAATTGTCCTCAGCCCCGAGACCAGTGGTGAATCTCCCAAGCTTCTCCAGTTGCTTAGGCACACTCCCCCAGAGCTCCACCCTTGTAGGCTCTATGGTTTATAGTTTAACTCTTCAGAGACACACAGCAGGTAAAGTAGGGAACACAGGCTTTGCACACAGAGTTCTTAAACACATACTTCACTATTAGACAGCATAAGAAAGTTACAGATCTAGGCAAGACAATAAAACCTGAATGCAAGTCCTTAGTCCTTCCCACTCCTGAGAGTCCCTGGGTCTTCATCATTGTCTCTGTGGTAAGGCAAAGCTCCCTTCTCTCCTCCTACCCACCTCTCCAGCTGTCTCCTGTGTTTCTGCATTGGGATGGCTGTCCTTACTCAGAGAGCACATCTCTTTTTAAAAGCAGTCTGAGACACCTTGACTGTTGCTCCTTTATGCTGGGATTTTCCATGCACCCATGTGGGACTGCTGGCAGAGAGCCCTTACAAGTCATTGGTTCTGAGGACAGAAACTCAATTGTTCTAGTAGGGTAGAGCTATTCAACTGTTGATGGTTCTTGATGGCCCTGTTTCAGCTCCCCAGGCGTAGTCTGTTCTGTTCACTATGTGCCAGGTCACTGTTACCAAATGGATGAGCTAATTCACGAGTATTACAACCATAAATCGTATTTCACATACAAAAAAGATTTCATGAGTTGACAGAGACATATTCCCGAAACTGTCACAGCCGGATTTTCAAAAAGAGCTCAATACCTAACATGCTGAGCTCTTTTGAAAATGTGGCCTCATGGGATTTCTCATACCTTCCTCTGGGACGTGAGATGGAAGCCTACACTAGATGGACTTATTGGTCAGACCCAGTATGTGATCCCTGTGTTCTTAGCCATGAGCCACTGGTACTGGGGTGTGAGCCAGAGTCCATATTCTTAGAAAGCCAGGCATTTGAGGTTTGTCCTCTGTTAATCCTGTGCATCCTAGAATCTTCTTATTTTACACTGTTTCTTCTCCTAGAACCTTATCACTCAAGCCCCAGTTTCCAGAGGGGACAAAGTGACTAAAAGAATCCTGAAGAGTCCAGGATCTGAACTACTTTCATGTATGTTCTTAGAATCATAGAATCATAGAAAATCAGGGTTGGAAGGGACCTCATGGGGTCATCTAGGCCAACGCCCTGCTCAAAGCAGGACCAATCCCCAACTAAATCAACATGTCTTTTTACACAGAAAGGGAAGGATCTGAGCCTAGATGTAGAGGAAGTAGGGGAGAGCAGTGTTGGTGAGGGTCAGGAAAACGCACACTTCAGATGGGCTCATTACCTCACAAGAAGCATGCTTGAGACCTTGCACTTTAATCAACTCAATCCTGCTCCTGCTCTTGGGGCATAGACAGAGCAGCAAAACTTAACAATTGTTGGCTGCTGGTGTAGGATTTAAATTTGAATGTATTTAATTGAAGATGCTACCAGCCAAGCCCAGTACAATGTGACATGTAGCATACACGTTCTAATGTTACGGGGCTCAGGAGTGTTAAAATAACCTCTAGGCTCTTTGGAACCAGGACTTTACCCTCTTAAGTCTGTGCAGTGCCTAGCACAATGGAGCCATGAAATTGACTGGGGCCTGTAGGGACTACCTCCATGCTAATTAACAATATTAATAAGTGAGGAGGGAAAACTGGGGGGGGGGGTCACCGGAAGTATTGTTTCACTTGCTAGCTGTGTTAACGGCAGCCAGGTGTGTGACCTTTTGAGTGCATAAGACCAGAAGAAGCTGTTAAATATAACAAGGTCAGAGCAGCACCAATCTAGGCGAGACGACAGAGACTGCGTTTCAAGTAGCACTATCCCCCTCCCCCATGTCCCTGGCATGCAGAGGGAGTGCACAGGGTACACGATTCCTTGAGATGGCACAGCCTGCTCCTGCTCCTGCACACGATCAGCTCTGTGGCCCAACAAAAATCATGGCCTCAGGTTTTCGCTGTCCCATCTCATCTTCTTCAGCATGGAACACAAGGGCACAGAGGTCAGAGTGATTCCCGTGCCCTGTCAAACAGAGACGGTGTCTGAACTGGAGTGCATACCCAATTACTTGACTGTGTACATGCTCACGCGTGTTCCCCATACCCACACCGAGTGTCTACACATGGTGTACTGGAGATGGGTATAACGTGGAGGATGCTGTACTCCAACCACACATTGATCAGCACCCAGGTGCGGTTAGCAGGCCAGGCGGCTGCTCTCAGAGCAGGATCCACATTCCCCTGGATTGATCAAAAGAGTGCAGCAGAAAGCTGTTCTGACTCTCGCTACTACCGGTGAAAAACAGGGGGACTGGAAACTTTATAGACTGGGTAAGGGGCAGGCAGAAAAGGGTTCAGTGCATTGTGGGAATGCAGGGTGCAGAACTATTGTAACTTGAGACTTGGTACATAAACTTTTCTCCTGATCACACTTCATGCTGGCATGAGCACGGGGCCGTGCCACAGCCTGAGGCGTGTCCTTACCCACACACACCTGCCCTCTCAGCTTACTCCCTCTATCACTTCAGACACATGCTTTCAGGATTTAGATGTGGACAATAAGGAGCTTATAGCACAACCCTGCTTAAGGGCACACGGACAGTTGCTAGTGTAGTCCTTGCCAGAGACTGTGGGGTGTTCAGTGAGGATACAGGAGCAGGCTGAGCTCTGTCCAGTCTCTGGTGGTGCTGATACCTTTGTTGTCAGATATTTGTCCCTTCCATGAGATTGCAGTATATTCCTGCAGGTGCCAGTTTTTCCAAGGCTGGAACTGTTTCTCTCCGGGCTGCCAGTGACAGACAATTGTTGCAGTAAAATGTTGCAGAAATAAGTTTATAAATCCTTTTCTTCAGCATTAAACTTACTTTTTCTTCTTCAGAGTCAATCATCATGGCCCTCCACAATTCCCCAAGTAATGCAAAGGCAGATAAAAATGGCAATATTATTAATAATAATGATAGCACTTAAATTGGGGGGGAAACAAGGCAGTTACATACATTCATTTGTTAAATAGGTATATTTTAAGAAAAATAAACGTATGGTACATTGTCAGCTGGGCTGTTTAACCCATTTTTAACTAAAAATACGAGATTACAAAACTAGGTGACACAAGTCACAGAGAAATGCGTTAAAGAAACACCATGATGTCACGTTAGCTTTTATAGTTTTTCATATTGTTTTTGAGGGGGCGGGAATCATGTAATATAGCAGGGGTTTTCAATAGTACTAATTTTGAACAAATCATTTTGTACTACACCTACTATCACAGTTTGTTTTCTATTATTTTCTCTTCTGTTTGAGTGAGAACAAATCCTGTATAAAGGAAACAATTTGTCTTATGAGTGCAGAAACACTTGCAGTGTGTAACAGTTGCCTTCTGAATTACCCATGTGTTGCTGTCCCAGTAAAGTGCAACAGACTGCTGCACTAACGAAGAGAGGGAAGAGCATCTTTGCGAGCAGGCTGGCTGACCTAGTGAGGAGGGCTTTAAACTAGGTTCACCGGGGGAAGGAGATCAAAGCCCTGAGGTAAGTGGGCAAGCAGGATACCGGGAGGAAGCACAGGCAGGAACATCTGTGAGGGGAGGGCTCCTACCTCATACTGAGAATGAGGGACGATCAGCAGGTTATCTCAAGTGCCTATATACAAATGCACAAAGCCTTGGAAACAAGCAGGGAGAACTGGAGGTCCTGGTGAAGGCAAGGAATTATGACGTGATTGGAATAACAGAGACTTGGTGGGATAACTCACATGACTGGAGTACTGTCATGGATGGTTATAAACTGTTCAGGAAGGACAGGCAGGGCAGAAAAGGTGGTGGAGTAGCACTGTATGTAAGGGAGCAGTATAACTGCTCAGAGCTCAAGTATGAAACTGCAGAAAAACCTGAGCGTCTCTGGATTAAGTTTAGAAGTGTGAGCAACAAGGGTGATGTCGTGGTGTGAATCTGCTATAGACCACCGGACCAGAGGGATGAGGTGGACGAGGCTTTCTTCCGGCAACTCACGGAAGTTACTAGATCGCAGGCCCTGGTTCTCACGGGAGACTTTAATCATCCTGATATCTGCTGGGAGAGCACTACAGCGGTGCACAGACAATCCAGGAAGTTTTTGGAAAATGTAGGGGACAATTTCCTGGTGCAAGTGCTGGAGGAGCCAGCTAGGGGGAGAGCTTTTCTTGACCTGCTGCTCACAAACCGGAAAGAATTAGTAGGGGAAGCAAAAGTGGATGGGAATCTGGGAGGCAGTGACCATGATTTGGTCGAGTTCAGGATCCTGACACAGGGAAGAAAGGTAAGCAGCAGAATACGGACCCTGGACTTCAGGAAAGCAGACTTCGACTCCCTCAGGGAACTGATGGGTAGGATCCCCTGGGGGAATAACATGAGGGGGAAAGGAGTCCAGGAGAGCTGGCTGTATTTCAAAGAATCCCTATTGAGGTTACAGGGACAAACCATCCCGATGTGTCGAAAGAATAGTAAATATGGCAGGTGACCAGCTTGGCTTAACAGTGACATCCTTGCGGATCTGAAACATAAAAAAGAAGCTTACAAGAAGTGGAAGATTGGACAAATGACCAGGGAAGAGTATAAAATTGTTGCTCGGGCATGTAGGAATGAAATCAGGAGGGCCAAATCGCACCTAGAGCTGCAGCTAGCAAGAGATGTTAAGAGTAACAAGAAGGGTTTCTTCAGGTATGTTGGCAACAAGAAGAAAGCCAAGGAAAGTGTGGGCCCCTTACTGAATGAGGGAGGCAACCTAGTGACAGAGGATGTGGAAAAAGCTAATGTACTCAATGCTTTTTTTGCCTCTGTCTTCACGAACAAGGTCAGCTCCCAGACTGCTGCGCTGGGCAACACAGCATGGGGAGTAGGTGGCCAGCCCTCTGTGGAGAAAGAAGTGGTTCGGGACTATTTAGAAAAGCTGGACGTGCACAAGTCCATGGGGCCGGATGCGTTGCATCCGAGAGTGCTAAAGCAGTTGGCAGCTGTGATTGCAGAGCCCTTGGCCATTATCTTTGAAAACTCATGGCGATCGGGGGAAGTCCCGGATGACTGGAAAAAGGCTAATGTAGTGCCCATCTTTAAAAAAGGGAAGAAGGAGGATCCTGGGAACTACAGGCCAGTCAGCCTCACCTCAGTCCCCGGAAAAATCATGGAGCGGGTCCTCAAGGAATCAATCCTGAAGCACTTACACAAGAGGAAAGTGATCAGGAACAGTCAGCATGGATTCACCAAGGGAAGGTCATGCCTGACTAATCTAAGCGCCTTCTATGATGAGATTACTGGTTCTGTAGATGAAGGGAAAGCAGTGGATGTATTGTTTCTTGACTTTAGCAAAGCTTTTGACATGGTCTCCCACAGTATTCTTGTCAGCAAGTTAAAGAAGTATGGGCTGGATGAATGCACTATAAGGTGGGTAGAAAGTTGGCTAGATTGTCGGGCTCAACGGGTAGTGATCAATGGCTCCATGTCTAGTTGGCAGCCGGTATAAAGTGGTGTGCCCCAAGGGTCGGTCCTGGGGCCGGTTTTGTTCAATATCTTCATAAATGATCTGGAGGATGGTGTGGATTGCACTCTCAGCAAATTTGCAGATGATACTAAACTAGGAGGAGTGGTAGATACGGTGGCAGGTAGGGATAGGATACAGAGGGACCTAGACAAATTGGAGGATTGGGCCAAAAGAAATCTGATGAGGTTCAACAAGGATAAGTGCAGGGTCCTGCACTTAGGACGGAAGAATCCAATGCACCGCTACAGACTAGGGACCGAATGGCTAGGCAGCAGTTCTGCGGAAAAGGACCTAGGGGTGACAGTGGACGAGAAGCTGGATATGAGTCAACAGTGTGCCCTTGTTGCCAAGAAGGCCAATGGCATTTTGGGATGTATAAATAGGGGCATAGTCAGCAGATTGAGGGACGTGATCGTTCCCCTCTATTGGACATTGGTGAGGCCTCATCTGGAGTACTGTGTCCAGTTTTGGGCCCCACACTACAAGAAGAATGTGGATAAATTGGAGAGAGTCCAGCGAAGGGCAACAAAAATGATTAGGGGTCTGGAACACATGACTTATGAGGAGAGGCTGAGGGAACTGGGATTGTTTAGTCTGCAGAAGAGAAGAATGAGGGGGGATTTGATAGCTACTTTCAACTACCTGAGAGGTGGTTCCAAAGAGGATGGTTCTAGACTATTCTCAGTGGTAGAAGATGACAGAACAAGGAGTAATGGTCTCAAGTTGCAGTGGGAGAGGTTTAGGTTGGATATTAGGAAAAACTTTTTCACTAGGAGGGTGGTGAAACACTGGAATGCGTTACCTAGGGAGGTGGTAGAATCCCCTTCCTTAGAAGTTTTTAAGGTCAGGCTTGACAAAGCCCTGGCTGGGATGATTTAATTGGGGATTGGTCCTGCTTTGAGCAGGGGGTTGGACTAGATGACCTCCTGAGGTCCCTTCCAACCCTGATATTCTATGATTCTATGATTCTACCACCTATTAATAATTTGGCATAAATTCCCAGGAGCAGGGATGGTGTCCCTAGCCTCTGTTTGCTAGAAGCTGGGAATGAGCGACAGGCAATGGATCACTTGATGATTACCTGTTCTGTTCATTCCCTCTGGGGCACCTGCCATTGGCCACTGTCGGAAGACAGGATACTCGGCTAGATGGACCTTTGGTCTGACCCAGTATGGCCATTCTTATGTCTTAGTAGACACTGGGTGTCAGCCATGTTTTGAGTCCTTACGTAATTCCATCTACCTATGCTAAACAATCTATTCCACCTTGTATTTAGCTGTTACACTCTGAGTACCTTTCCCAGACTCGAAGAAGAGCTCTGTGTGCCTCAAAAGCTTGTCTCTCTCACCAACAGAAGTTCTCTCTGGTATCCACTGGGGCAGACTCCAGCCCACCAGCTAATTGTCTCTTCAGTCTTAGCCCCTTCAGGGGGTTTTGAGGGGCTCAGCTCTGAAATGTTCTACAAAAAAAAGCAAATGTAACTCAGTGGTGGGCTGTCCCCAAGTCTTCCGGAGGCATTCCTATCCTTCCCTTCAGGCTTGTTCTCAATCAGTCTCTGATTTGTGTGTTGCTCCCTCCTTGGGGTTTAACTGTTCCTCTCCAGTGGCTGTTCCGGCTAGCAGGCCCATCTCTCTGCAGCTCAGCATGTGAAGCTCCCTTCAGGCTGAGAGGCAGAGCTCTGGCCAGTCAGCCCTGAACTGAGCCCTCCTCTTTCTTTTTATTCCCCCTTCAGGCTTGGCACTGGGTGCAGATATAGTGGAGCAAGTCTAGCTGGGCCCATAGGCTTTCCTTAACCCTAGCATGGGACCTCTCTGTCTCATCACAGGGACCCTCACACATGAAGTTCCTCCAGGTCCTATCTTGTCGTTCCTCTTTATCAGGGTGTACATAGGCCCAGTAGGGGGTTTTAGTGAGATGCTTTGGTTTGTGGCATGGCACTCAACTTTACATCTCCTTTTCCTCAAATATTGAGGCCACTATGCTTTCAAAAGATCTCAAAGAGGCACAAGAGGTAGAAATACATACACATTGACCAAGGATGTGGTATAACCAGGTAGAGATTAGGTTTAAGAAAGAGTTACGGGTTGGCTTTGATGATGTTTCAGACATTTAAGTTAATAACAGTGGAAATCTCATGAGTTCAGCTCTTCTTGTGAGAGTTGAGCCAATCTGAACCAGAAAATAGGATCCCCCCAGTTCTGAATTCAAACTCCTTAGAAATCAAAGGCTCCAGTTTTGGCCCATCATCTAAAAGTGTTCAGGATTATAACGCACAACACACGTGTGTGCACCGCATTTTCATTATGTTTCTGGGTTATTTTAATATTCTATATGTTGTTCTATTTCAAAATATAAGAGACCACATGCTTGCCAACTGTACTTAACAGGGTACATTTTCAGCTTATCCAGGAAGGAAATTCATCTGAGTGATTTTAATTAATGTGAATTAATAATTAATTTTATAATGAGGTGACATCACACAGTTGAAACTGCCTGCTGGATGGTACATGCTAGTACCAAAGAAACATTTGAAAGGCTAATAAAATACAATAATAATTATCCTAAGATGCACATGCAAAAAGTACAAAAGTGGCAAAACATTTACTGCAGACTTACAGATCTCTTCATTTCTAGAAGCTGAAGGTTTCCAGAAACTCGTGGACTATGCAGTTTGAATGAAACAAATATCTAGCAGTTAAATTGAAAGAGTACATCTTTTCTTAAAATCCTGGCAAATTCTGCTAATGATATAAATAAAGAAGAAGGCTTCTGGAGAAGTAGTGGACATCTCTGTTCTCATATAATGCCATATACTATGAAAACATAAATCTCTAGATATATCCTGCAAAGCATTTAATGTTTGGATCAAGATTTATAACTAAAACAAACAAACAAGCCAAAAGCATTATTCAAAGATCCTTTATAGTTTCAAAAGCTTTTGCTAAAGACAAACCAGCACAGTGATCAGGTTATGCTGCTGCAAAAGTACACGTCCACAGGTTATAAATACGGAATGAAATATCACACTACAAACAGAAAAATATTTGTATTGTATCAAAGGCACCATAATATTTATCACAGTTGGCAGCCAGTCTCAGATTATTTGTTTCGATTCAGTTCAGTTCTAGCTGTCCTCTTGTATTTATGTTGGAATACATTTCTCCTTGTTTGCACAAACATTAACTCTATATAAACATGCCATATTTATCAAGAATTGTTACTGAACATGTGGAGAGAGTGTTCTATTTAAGGTGAAGCATCAGAAATGTCTATATCAACAATATTAACCCTCTATAGAACAAAACTTTAGTTGATCAATGATTATATTTATATTGCTAAATCTAGCAATATATTGTACACTATTTTCATTTAAGTGATATTCTTAACAGCACAGAGATATGCAGTAATGCCTAAACTTACATATTGTATGCATTAAAATATTGCTGAGTTTTTATGGTCTAGCTAAAGAGTTTTGTTTTCAGCAAAACTAAAAAAGGGAAACTATATTGAATAATAACCATAAACTCTTTTTCAGACAATGAATTACTTCTTGCATAATCACTGTAACTCACTTCCTGTGAACTAAGTTTCCCTGAATAAGTGTGCTAATTGGGGGTCATTCTTATGGTTTTAAAGACTTTAATAAGATCTTTATTATTTAAAGGTTCTGCTGTTTTAAGTCCTAGTTCAAGTATTTCAGAGAAGGAGGAACAAATAGCACTTTAAATGCATAAAATATCTCCACAACAGTTGAGCACAATTGAATCTGGGCATCTCCATTCAGAAAGCTTGAAAAGGTCTAAAGAGATCAAAGAAGCATACTCCACAAACTGAAATATGATGTTATCCATGGAAGCAAAATACAATAACCCCAAAATAATCACATAGGATATCCTTCCAGCAGCATGGGATTTATACCACCCATATCAGCACGAGCAACTAGAAAGCATGTTTTTCAATAGAGGAAGTTAATTAAATCATTTGCATTTTGTTCATGTGTGGGTCTAGGTTTTCTGACTCTCAGAGACTGCAATGATGTCTACTCTTAGCAACAGGGACTGGCTACGTTATTCTGCGTTCAGTGCTACCATCAGCATTAGTCACCTGTTATCACACAGAAGTCACCACAGGTTCTCAGAATCCTTACCAGTGCAATGGAAGATACCTGTGATAATGGTGTATTAACGATTGACAAATCTTAATTTTTAAAGGGCTTCTACTGTAAATACAATTTTTGCTACAGTATTGTATCATGCGCAGCAGTCAGGTGGAGTTTAACCTAAATCACAGAAGTTGTCAGTTCCCCCAAGAGTCAACTGGAGGCTCATCATAAAGTCTAATAGGCCCAGATCCACAAAGGGACTTAGCCATTTCAATGCTGAGGCACACAGGAAATCACTGGAGCAACAATGGGATCCATGAGGCCCGAGTTAGGGGTCTATACTGCCTTTACAATGAACAGGAAGAGACAAGTGCCTAAGAATCTGACCCCCAAAAGCTAGCATGCTAGGCATTTCCTCACCTAAGCTAGCCAATGGGAGATGCCATCTAGAGGGGTGTGTCCGAAGCCCCCTCTCTGAGACAGGCCCCTAGCTCTGCTTGTGGTCCACAGCTGCAAATCCTTTAGGTGCCTACACCATTTTTTGCAAGAATTGCCAGAAGAGGAGGTGGTGGATGTGCCTCTTCCTCAGTCTCTCCAGTTGAAGCCATTTTACTTTGGATAAACAATTAAAGAGGCACTGGATCAGCGGAAAGCACCCGGGGCTGATAACATACCAGCAAAACTGTTAAAAGCAACTGGTCACCCTGGTAATGATCTCATTGGAAAATTTGCTTTGCTGTACGGAAAAATTAGAAATTGGCTGGACGATTGGACAAAGGGCATCTTTCTGCCCTTACCAAAGAAAGGAAATATATCCATCATAACTTCTCCCTGATACTGCGTGTGAGCAAAATTTTGCTTTACATAATCTAGGACCACATGAAGGGAATGATAGGAGCAGAACTCCCCACAACAAGCTGGCTTCAGAGAGGGATGAGGCACAAGTGATTTAAGTGCCAACATCCATCACATCACTGAAAAATGCTAGAGTACAATCACCCTCTAATCATGTTTTCACTGACCACTCAAAAGCGTTTGATATTTTCCAATGTGACCATCTTTGGAGGATACTGACAGACATGGGGATTCCAAGACACCTCACTGGACTCATTGCGACTCTCTGCCATCAACAACAGAACATGATGCAAAGAGCAAAAGGCCACAGCGAGTGGTTTTCCACTGGGTAGAGTGGGAGAGAAGGGTGTATTCTGTCCACAAGCCTTTCCAACATGTATGCAGAAATCATTATGAGATAAGCCCCGGAAGGTTTTGAAAAAGTGGAAGGTGGTGGGATTTCCATTGCTTGACACCTCATAACTGACTTAAATAGTGCAGATGGCACAATGATCTTTGCTGCTACCACTGATGCAATTAAATAAGGTTGGCGTCTGTAAAAACAGATAGTTAGGAACGTGGACTGTCCCTGATTGTGGTGAAAACAAAATGCATGTACGTTGACATGATCAACAAAAACAGGATGCAAGCAAACATCACCCTCAATGGTCAACCTGTAGAGGCAGTAGATCAGTTCAATTATCTGGGATCATCCATATCCAACCAAGGAGGCTGTTCCAAAGAAATCAGAAGAAGACTAGTAATGACTCACCCAGCCATGGCCTCCCTTATAAAAGTTTGGAAAAAAACATGGCATCTCAAAATGTATGCAGGGTCAACTAGTGAAAAGCTTGATTTTTTCCCCATAGCAACATATGGATGTGAATTGTGGGAAGTGAATGCTGCTGACAAGAAGAAAATTAAAGCCTTTAAGATGGAGTGCAAGCAAAGACTCTTGTGTAGCCCCTGCGTAGAGAAGAAGATTAATGCTTTTGTTAGAAACATTACTGGGGAGAAGTAGACCCTGCTGATGGAAATCAACAGGTGCAACCTTATTTACTTTGGTCACATCAGGCGTAGCAATGGAAGCAACCTCAAGAAAATGATCATGGAAGGAACGGTGGCAAGTCATTAGAGTAGGGGACAACCTGTGAGAAGATGGATAGATGGTTGCAGCAGACCACTGGGAGGTCAGCTGCTGAGAGCTTGAAGCTCCATTCCAACTTCCATTTAGCACCTGCACACTAAATCCACAACTGACATTAGACCACAGTATTAAGCTATTATGACCAAAGGAGATTAAGCTGTTTTGTGCCACAGGCAGAGAATAGGAGGGACTGAGGTGCACCAGTGCCTGAGGCCCCTGAAATGGCAGGGAATTAAGTGAGATATACCCAGACTTTAACAAAGCTTTTGATATGGTCTTCCACAGTATTCTTGCCAGCAAGTTAAAGAAGTATGGACAGGATGAATGGCCTATAAGGTGGATAGAAAGCTGGCTAGATCATTGGGCTCAATGGGTAGTGATCAATGGCTCCATGTCTAGTTGGCAGCCGGTATCAAGCGGAGTGCCCCAAGGATCAGTCCTGGGGCCAGTTTTGTTCAATATCTTCATTAATGATCTCGAGGATGGCGTGGATTGCACCCTCAGCAAGTTTGCAGATGACACTAAACTGGGAGGAGTGGTAGATATGCTGGAAGGTAGGTATAGGGTACAGAGGGACCTAGACAAATTAGAGGATTGGGCCAAAAGTAATCTGATGAGGTTCAACAAGGACAAGTGCAGAGTCCTGCACTTAGGACCGAAGAATCCCATGCACAGACTAGGGACCGAGTGGCTAGGCAGCTGTTCTGCAGAAAAAGACCTAGAGGTTACAGTTGAGAAGAAGCTGGATATGAGTCAACAGTGTGCCCTTGTTGCTAAGAAGGCTAACGGCATTTTGGGCTGTATAAGTAGGAGCATTGCCAGCAGATCGGGGGATGTGATCATTCCCCTCTATTTGGCATTGGTGAGGCCTCATCTGGAGTACTGTGTCCAGTTTTGGGCCACACACTACAAGAAGGGTGTGGAAAAATTGGAAAGAGTCCAGCAGAGGTCAACAAAAATGATTAGGGGGCTGGAGCACATGACTTATGAGGAGAGGCTGAGGGAACTGGGATTATTTAGTCTGCAGAAGAGAAGAATGAGGGGGAATTTGATAGCTGCTTTCAACTACCTGAAAGGGTGTTCCAAAGAGGATGGATCTGGACTGTTTTCAGTGGTAGCAGATGACAGAACAAGGAGTAATGGTCTCAAGTTGCAGTGGGGAAGGTTTAGGTTGGATATTAGGAAAAACTTTTTCACTAGGAGGGTGGTGAAGCACTGGAATGGGTTACCTAGGGAGGTGGTGGAATCTCCTTTCTTAGAGGTTTTTAAGGTCAGGCTTGATAAAGCCCTGCCTGGGATGATTTAGTTGGGGATTGGTCCTGCTTTGAGCAGGGGGTTGGACTAGATGACCTCCTGAGGTCCCTTCCAATGCTGAAATTCTATGATTCTATGATTCAGATAATCCGGACAAGTGACCCCACGTCCCAGGCTGCAGTGGAAGTCAATACCCCACCCCAAGCCACTGCCAATCTGACCTGGGAGAAAATTCCTTCCCAGACTTACATATGGTGATCAGTTAGACCCTGAACATGTGAGGAAGAACCAGCCAGATAAGAACCTGAGAGAAAGAATGCATAGTGCCACGTTAGAGCCCTGGCCCCTGGATAACTTGAAACTAAAGGAGATGTAAGAAAGGAAAGAAAGGTTGCAGGCAAGGATGCATGCAAGATTTCTGGTCTTGGTAGCAAAAATAAATTCTGCCAGAGGAGAGTAATGGCAAAGTAAGCCATATCGGAGGGAATGGAGGAAAGGCAAGAGGACTTAACCCAAAACAAGAGCTTCAGTTTATGAAGCATCCATTGTAGAAAGTTCATGTGGAGAAGCAAGCTGACAAAACCATGGCCGGTAGATGAGATCATTTACACCCTAAGGTAAAGTTTTATAACCACATATAATGTCCTTTCTTAAGCAAGAGAGAAAAGGAAAACATTTTAAGTCCAAAAATTATCTAGGCCTCTTTTTTTCCTGTGTTTTGCTTTCTATAAAATTCTTCCCACTCTGTCTATAAGAGATTCAGCACCCTATGCGTGATTACTTCAAGTGCTGCTCCTCTTTATAAAGATTAGGCCATCCAATCAGGGAAAAGAATACATTAGCAATTTAGGGGACTGAATCCCAAATTACAGATATATACTAAGAGGAGTGCTCACTATGAACAGTTTGTGAAAATCTATGGACTCAAAGATGTCCACAGAAACTGTTCATTGATCAATTATGAATAACCAACAAATATATAAAACACATGATCAGTTAATGAAGAGTGGAAGAAAGAGAAAAATATTGCAACAAATATTTTGATCAGAATTGGTAAAGAGTGAAAAAAGGTGAGATAAAAGTTACAAGGGATATAAATAGGGCCCTACCAAATTCACGGCCATGAAAAATGCATCTTGGACTGTGAAATCTGGTCTCCTTCTGTGAAATCTGGTCTTTTGTGTGCTTTTGCCCTATACTATTCAGATCTCCCGGGGGAGAACCGTGTTTCTCAAATGGGGGGTCCTGACCCAAAAGGGAGTTGTAACGGGGTTGCAAGGTTATTTTAGGGAGGTCATGGTATTGCCACCCTTACGTCTGTGTTGCCTTCAGAGCTGGGCAGCCAGCTCTGAAGGCAGCGCCCTGCCAGAAGCGGTGCAGAAGTCAGAGTGGCAATACCATACCATGTCATCCTTACTTCTGTGCTGCTGCCTTCAGAGCTGGATGGCCGGACAGTGGCAGCTGCTGAGTGAGGGCCCAGCTCTGCTGCAACAGCACAGAAGTATGGGTACCATCCCATGCCATCCTTACTTCTGCGCTGCTGCTGATGACAGTTCTGCATTTAGAGCTGGGATCCTGGCCAGCAGCCACCGTGCTCCAGCTGCCCAGCTCTGAAGGCAGCAGTGCAGAAGTAAGGGTAGCAGGACCGCAAGCCCCGCTACAATAACCTTGTGACCCCCACACAACTCCTTTTTGGGTCAGGACCCTTGCAATTACAACACAGTGACATTTTATATTTAAGTAACTGAAAACATGAAACTAATGATTTTTAAAATCCTATGACCGTGAAATTGACCAAAATGGACCACAAATTTGGTAGGGCCCTAGCTGTAAGAGAGTTTTATCCACAGAACAGGTACAGCACAGAAGAGAGGCAGAAAATGAAATGAGAAATTAAATTGGATGTAGGCCAGGTGAAGAAACTTTTTTTTGTCCATATTTGGAATGTGGCTTCATTAACAATGAGACAGTACGATCCTGAGCTGACATCAATTTTATAATAATGTAACTTCATAGACCTCAATGGAATTACTCCTGATTTACTGTGGTGTAAATGAGACCATAATCAGGTCCATTATATTAAGATCAGTAGATATCTATTGCTTTAGAAATTAAATTAAATTTCTGGGTCAGATTTTCAGAAAAATATACAGGCAAGTGTATTCCCCTATTTTATGTATAATTGCAGCAACTCCAGGCACAAGCACAAGAATTGCAGACACAAATTAGATGTGCAGTTATGTATGAACTTTGAAAACCTAACCTTGAAAATGAATAATAAAGGTCGTACTTTGCAAATACGGAAAAACATGGTATATCCACTAAAATGGGATAAGAGATCATCAGTATAGGAATTCATTAATAACTAAAATTCCTAGTTTCGATGGGAAAAGAAATAAAAACAGGTCTGTGGAGAAAGTGCATATGAATTAGGTTTAATGAATAAGACCAGTTTGTCTGAGACTCTGGAAACTTTGGGAAAGATCATCCTCAAATCTGCCCAACCATCTCTTCTGAAATGTGGTTTACCCAAGGTTTCAATTATGTCATTCCACCATGATATAGGCCTTTATTAGGCTTAACTTCCCAGTTTGGTGATACTATATATATTAAGCAATCAAGATATGAGATCCCTAGAGCTTCAAGAACCATAATTTTGTCTCATGGAATGGTTGTTGTGACTCCTTCATTATGGTTATTAAAATGAAAAAGGATCTTTCAGTATATGCCCACAGTCATCAAGCAGAAGCATTCAAAATCCGATCAATTAAACTCAGATTAAGGCAATATCTGAGTTCACAGGTTTATTGACAGCTCTTCCTAGTTTTCAGCCACACTACAATACATCTCATTTAACTGAGTAGGAAAGCTAGAAGTTTGCCAATAAACAGACAATGTGGTATATGAAATAATTTACTCTAATTTTTCCAGCATATTATCATGCTTAATGAAGCATCCCATTCATACAAATCGCAAATGAGTGGATTCTACTATAGCACAAAAACTGATTAGAAACTAATTCTAATAACTGCTAGAATTTTCTCTCAGCTTCAAGAGAGACAACGACTCAGATAAAAACTTGTAGATCTTGTCTTTAGGGTTTCAGAAGAACTCAATAAAGAGATGGACCATAGCTCTCAACAAAATGCTTTGTGGGTTCTCTAGAAAGAGAGATAAAATTAAAGCATTGAACATAAGCCTTGGTTATTCCTATAACACAACAGTATGACTGTCTTATTTGGGATGCGTACAAATGGGATGTTTACTTAAGCAGGAAACATTTGGGTATATTTTTTCATATACCAGTTAATCTGCTTTTTTGCCATAGTTATAGTTTGCCTGCTTGGTTAAATGGGATATCATGTAATGTGCCTACAAAGAGCTGTTAATAGCTGTCCATAAATCAGTGAATACAGAAAGTGCCTCCAACTGAATTTTACTGATCTGATCTCAATTTGCTGCCAGGTGTTTAAGTATATTACTATAAAAGATCTGTTCCTTTTAGCAGCCGTAAAGGAGTTACAATAGCTATTATCAACACTCACAATAAAGGGGCTCAAGATGCTAGGGGATCTCCAGGATCTATTTCCTGGCTCAGCAGTTTCATATAAAATAAGACCTCCTCACTAATTCATACTAACGACTTGGAAACCCATTGCTATCCAGATTGCTTGAACGGGGCATGGGAGGGTGTAAGAAAATTCCCCTCACCTCACACGTTCTGTGCCACAAAGTTCACCTTTTAAACCAAGACAAGACACGAGTATAACAAAAGGAGAGAAGAATGAGGGAAACAAAAATAAGATCATATGGTCACATATGGTAGATTACCAGTTACATAACTTGAAGGTTCCTGATGGCTGCAAGTGGGTTTTTTAAATTAAATAAATAAATGTAGCTATCCTTGACTGACACACAACCAAACTTTATCATTGGTTGACTGATTTGCTAGAGATGTTATATATTTGCTTGTAATTAGGCAAAGCTCACCCTCAAGCGTCTGGGTTTCAAAGGAGATTAAATCCAACTCTAATTCACAACATGGAACTTTCCTGAATTATACAAAGATCACAAAGAGCATTTTAACTCCTAACTACCTCCTTCTGACATATCTTACCATAAATATGAGATCTGCTAGTTATAGTGCCTATACCTGGAAAAAAATTATTGGCTGGTTTTTCAAGGAAACCATCAAGGAAAATGATCCAAAGTCACTAGAAAGGATGGCCACCCTAGACATAACATTTATTCTATTAGAGACATCCATCAGGAAGAAAGCAAGTCAGGGGAATCTGGGTTGCCAAAATTTCCAATGTACCTGTTATCACGTTGTCACACTTAGTCAAATCCTTGCTAGGAACGCCAAGTCTGATTGACAAAGAGAGAGGCGTTTTTTATTCTTCTAGTGTGAGGTTAAAAGCTTGAGTCAAATCCAGTCTGATCTCATGAGCTTGCCAGAATGTAGAGAACTGCCAAATGTGATCAAATACTTTGGAAGTTCAGGAAGTGACTATTCGATCTGAAAATAGTTAAATGCTTCTCCTCAGTGTCTGAAACCCATTCAATCATGTGGAAGAAAGAATGGATAGAGCAGAGAATTTATGTTTTACAGCATCTCCATGACAAAATACTGTAATTTCTAATGAAAATTATCCACTCAAAGTGAGTTGCTTAGATACTGGTGTAATTAGACCATGTCCACAATGTTGTCTGAAACAGTTTTCAAAGACAATTACTACTAAGCATTGTAGTAAATCTGTTCCCACACCAAACACTATGTTTCAGAACCATGCTATCAACTTTCTGGGCCTGATGAAAACTCACTGAAGTCAAATAGTAGTCTTTCAATTTACTTCAATAGGCTAATTTATGGAATATTTTCTGCTATTGCAATTATCTAAAAATAATTTTTGTCCATATCAGAGACTAAAACCAGTAGCAAATTACTGTTATACACAAAGAAAAACTCTATAATTACATGCTGAATGACTTTTATTTCAGATTAAGGGTAATAACAAAACCAGAAAGAATAAATGTGATGTCTTCACGAGAACTGATGATATCTCTAAAAAGCAAAGAAACTTTTTGAGTGTGACCACACCACTGTATGTTTAAAGGCCATATGGAGATTTCATTATTTCCTGCATAACACAGCATGTAAGGGCATCTCATTTCACTATCCAAGCCGTTCTTTAGCTGAAAGTGAAAAATAATAATGCTTATTCAGTGTTCCATGACAAACTCCTTCACAACACTACATGAAACAATCCTCCACTCCAAGTAATATGCACATATCATTGCTGAATTACAAGCTTCCAGTAGTAATGCCGACACTTAACAACACAAGTGTACTTGTGTCTTTTCTATGACTGCTTCGCAACCCTAAAAACTTTCTTGTCACAAAAGTGCCCCAGTTTTGAGTGTGGTCACATTACATTTATAAAATTTCAATAAGCAAATTTCACAAAATTGAGGGGTTGTAGAGGAATCAGATGACAGCTAGACAAGCTCTAAAAAAACATTTCAAGTTATGTCAGTTTCTGTGTGACCTCTGGAGCATGTCATTCATGGGAGCTACAGATGCTCAGCACCTCTGAAAATCAGACTATTAATCTCTCCCTGTCTTAGGGCATGCCTACACTATAAACTTAAATTGGTTAGGTTAGCTTGACTTACAGCCACCACACTAATTACTGTAGTGGTTCACGTCCACACTGTCCTGCTTCTGTTGGTGGTGCGCATTCTCACCAGGAGTGCTTCCACTGGCTTAAGAGGGGCAGTGTGTGTGTCTGGGGGGGGTGCTCTCAGCTCTGCATGCAGCTCCCCACTGGTAGCCCAGCTTCCCGCTCCCTGCTGGGAGCCCAGGTGCTCCACTCCGACTCCCTGCTGCGGATGGGGCAGCCACACTGGGCTTCTCGGCTCCTCACTCCCCACCGGGAGCATGGCAGCGATGGTCCCGGTGGGGAACGGGCAGCCAGGCTTCCGGAGGGGAAATCTGTACCCAGAGTCCAGGGAGTGGGGCGCCAAGACACTAGGGGGGCAGCGGGGCTCCTGGTGGGGATATGCATGTCCGGAGTCCGGTCAGTTGTTGTACTCCCGTCAGGGAGCTGAAAGCCCCAGCGGCAGCTCAGCTATGAGTGGGGAGCTGGGACCTCGGGGTCCAGCAGGACTCCCCACAAGGGGGTGGGGAGCTGGGGCAGCAGCCTGAGCCAGGAGCCTGGGTGACAGCCCAGTAGGTATGCGCTGAGCACTTCTAACACCAGACATAATGGCAGAGGCGAGAATGGAACCTGGATCTCACACTGCTCAAATGGCTGCCATTTTGTGTGGAGTTAATCATGCACTGCTCCTGTTCTGGTAGAAAACAGCTTGGGTACCTGACTCCAGGAGAGGATTCATGACTGCATATCACAAGCAGAGATAGGTGCCTCCCTGCAGCCCAGACTTGGGTGTCTAGCTCTGTGAAGGTGTGGGACTTGAGACACACCCCTCTCCTTGGTGTTTGCTATTGGCTAGCTTAGACAGTTCCCCACCTACTGTGCTTGTTTTTGTGGATCCCATTCTCAGGCACCTATGCTTCCGCATGCATTGCTGGGCAAGAGCTGAGCATTGCAATGCCTATGTGTCTTTGTGGATCGGAGCCTGAGCCGTTCAAAGAATTATTTGGGCTCTAGCTACCAGGGGAAGGAGTGCACTTTGCTGGAGGATGAGAGACTCTGACTCTAGATGGTTTCAGGAGTCTCAATCTTGCTGAATCATTCTCTGGAGACCCAGGAACTTTTGCTGGGGGGACAGGGGTTCTGGAACAATTTGTATAGTGTGGGTGCTGAGAGCCATTGAACCAAGCTGTAAACCCTGTATATAATGGAAACCACTTCAAGCCAGGGGGTGCAGCAGCACCCCGAACGCCCATAATTCCAGCACCTATGGATGGGAAAATATTGCTAAGCTACTTAAATAAACCTCTGTTTAGTACCCACAATAGTGGTGGTGAACCTCTGGGGTTGCTTCAAGCAGTGAATATTTAATTGTAATATCTAACTCTAACATTAACAACTGATTAGCCTTAAACTATCCTGTTTATTTAAAGACTAATAAATGATGGGCAGAGAGAGTAGTGCTTTTAGGAGAACCACTGAATAAATACAGTACTAAACTATTTAAAAGTACCTCTTCTCTACAGAGATATCAATAAATCCTGGGAGAGTCCCAATAGTCTTGGCAGGCCCTTTTAATTGTTATATATTCATACTACAATTTCTAATATGAGACAGAACATCCCTTAGTGATCCTGCATTTAATTTATCTTTCTTTCAGTGAGTAACTCTTTCGACCTAAAATACAGCAATACCATGCTTTTAAGTTCAGGCACCTAGAGTATATATTTTGGGGATGACAGATGGGCTCCTGCATACAATAGTAGGCCTTTTGTTTACAGTCCAACTATAACTGAGATGTAATCAGCCTTTAATCAGAGGCCCCTGCATTTGTATGGAAACTCAACAATTTTATAAAAGTTAAATAACTCCCTTTATAAATACATGTCTTACTTTTTTCTGGAATCCATAAGCGGGAATACCTTTTTTAAAATTATAAACTTGTGGGTGATAATTCTACATAAGTCTTAGAAACATGTCTCCAGGTTGACAAGGCTACTTAACCTGTTCATTATCAACCTGATCATTAAGCTATTCCATCCTCAGTGGAGCAAACAGCTGTGAAGTCCTCAACTAGCTAATCTGCCACCAAAAATGCAGAGGCTACAAAACAGACAGTGGTGGTGGGCCAAGAAGACAATCCAAAACTCAGCCATCCTCCTGGAACAAAATACTCAGATATCTGAGTCTTACCACTGCTAAGACAGCACAGTTTGTTGAGAACAAGAATGAATACTGGACAGTGAAGAAGGGACCAAGAAATAGAAGTGAAGAAGTGCTATTATACAATGAGCAGGAAAAAAAGAGAGCAGGCCTTGCTGGAAATAAGTGTTTCTCTTCTTTTAATAAATGTAATGAAAAGAGGGAAATGCCCATATGCACATACACAATGATCTCTTAAGGCTCAATGATCTCTTAAGGCTCACTTGTTCACTTCATGATTTCCTTTTGTTGTTTTTGGGTCACTGACACACTATAAAAAGAAAAGGAGGACTTGTGGCACCTTAGAGACTAACAAATTTATTTGAGCATAAGCTTTCATGAGCTACAGCTCACTTCATCATGCATCACCACCACTCCTGAGAATCTAACTCTTGGGTCCTGTGCAAATGTAAATATTATGACCGTTGTTTTCCCCTCAGTTATTTATTTCCCTCCCCCTTTTCCCTTCATGCTTTTTAACGTTCACCCCAACTCTTGTTTCCTTGTTGAACGTTTCAAGAAAGTGGCTCTTAAATGACAATATAGTGTTTGCTATTTAACAATGGCCTTTATTGCACGGGTCACATTATACAAATTAACTCCCTTGGAGAACATTTTTCAGTCAGTTTAAACAATAAAGCACACTCTCCTTGATGGTTTGCCCAAATGTGTGTTGTATACGCTCACTCTTTTCCTCCATCCTCCATTTTACTTTGTGTTGTCAGTTTACTCTCATTATGTGCCCTTTGAGAATATTCTGAAACAGCTTTGTCTTGGTCTCCTTTCTAAAAATAGCTGTGTGTTGAATTGCTATCTATCACTCTTCCAAGTGCTTTATTGAGATTTGTTTCTGTTGATCTTCTTTCCATGCTGTGCATGCCTTTTGTGCATTCAATTATGCTTTGGAGTGATGTGTCTTTGTCTTCGTTCCAAGGGTCTTTGTTGCATGACCTTTTGCTTTGCTGCAGCGCATTTTAAAGATGTCATCTTCTGGCTTGTCATGGTCGAGCTCCTTTGTCATTGCAATCTAAATAGGTTTGTTGATCTTTTTACCAGGGTTTGCTTAGCTTTGTCTTTATACCATATATCTATTTCATCTCAAGAGATCTAGCTTGCAGCAAAGGGTTGTGTATTGGAGCACTGCTGTTCTCTGACCCTGTGTTGCATCAGAGCTATGTATGACCTTGGGGACTTGAACGTAAAGATCAAAGAATGGCCTTCTTTCTTCTCTGGACTCAGTGGAAGGTTTTGTGTTGCCACTCAGTGGTATGTCCTCAAGTAGCTGCAAAGTGGTTCAGCAACATAATATATTCAACATGAAAAACTTCATGACTTTAAAAATTGCATAGTACATAACAATTTAGCTTACCCAAGGTACCTGTTAGAGCAGGAATTCAAAATTATCAAATGTAACCCCCCCCATATTTTGCTAAGGTTCTGGGAGCCAATGAATAACTGGCAGAGATAAAAATGTTCAATGCTGTGTTTGCTTAATCCACGCAACAATATAATTAATTATCTAATTTAAATAATAGTTGTGTGCTTTTATTATTTATACATTTGATACATGAAATCCATAATGGCTGGACATGAATACATAGAACATATTAATGTTCAATGTTGAGTTTATTTAAAGTTCAAATAACAGTGCAATTAAACTGCAAAGCACAATTAATTGCAAAACAGTTTTATATCCAATATAATAAACCAATTAAAATATAATGAATTATCTAATTAAAATTGTGTGTTCTTAATGCTTTAAAATTTAAGATGTGAAATCCATGGCAACAGTTTGTTTCTTTATATTATTTATTTTCTCTTTCATCCTGCTGCAGCACTGCCTAAAGAGAAGGTACACACAATCAGCAACTTCCATTTTCTACCCCCACAAAAGCATTTCTCAAAAGATTAAATGGCTTCAGAGTGGAACAGCTTTCTCACCTTTCTCTTCCTCTGTCATTGAATATAGCGTATTTTCCAGAATAGAGCCCCTATTACACTGAGCTGCTGCTAAAGTCTCATTGTCGATTTTATCCCCACCGCCTGCACCATTCTCTTCACTTTATGGCCTTTCCTCAGTATTTTCAAAGATCAAAGTTAAATAGTTCCCGTGCAGCTCTGGATTCTTCCTCTAGACCCATACTGGGCACCATGACCTCTTCAACACTTTTAAAGCTCAAGTAATGAAAGATGTCAATTACTATGTCACTCCACACATTAGACATCACGTATAGTGCACCTTTAATTGATACAAACTTTATCACTTTTACCAAAGAGTACTCTTCCTTTAGAGTCACTGTAAGAAGCTTGGCTCTGCACTACCATTTCATTGTTTCCAATCTCCACTGGTTGAAATTTTGCTATTATGTTGACTAGGTGAAACTACCAGAGTTCATCGGCTATTCACAATGGATGAACACCTATATCGTCAAGAAGCAACACGGCTCTGACTGCCAATTTTTGTGACCCTAGATAACTTCTGCAAAAACATCAACAAAGCATCAAGAAAAAATATCAGAGGTTAAACACGCATTTGTTTGAGCTCTGGATAAGAAAGGCAGGCATAAAGAAGAAGATTTCATAGATTTTTCCTGTGACAAGCAATTTAAGCATGTGAGGGTAGGTCTAGAGTATGAAATTATTTCAAAATTATTCTATTCGAATTTTCAGAAGCTATTTTATACATTCGGTCTTCTGTGTCCCCACTAAAGCGCGTGAATTTGTCGGAGTGCGTCCACATTACCAAGGCTAGCATCGAATGTTGGAGCAGTGCACTGTGGGTAGCTATCCCACAGTTCCTGCAGTCTCTGCTGTGCATTGGAATTCTGGGTTAAGCTCCCAGTGCATGATGGGACAAAAACATTCTCGTGGGTGTTTCTGGGTGTGTGTCGTCAGTTGCTCCTCCCTTCGTGAAAGTTACGGCAGACAATCGTTTCGCGCCTTTTTGGCGCGCAGACACCATACTGCTTTCAACAGACGGTGCACCGCTGCTCTCCTGCTACTATGAATCCACCTCTCATTTCCTCTCCTCTTCCTATATAATCTCTACTATTACTCTTTCTCTTCCTCATCGAACACTTCCACTGCCAACTCTGCTCGGCCATCGTGAACCGAGCAGCACAGCTTCCGCCGCCAACTCTGCTCTCCCGCTATTGCCACGCTTCCAGGCTTCTCCATGTTGCCTGTCCTGGGCTCCCACCTCCGTGAAAGCTACAGAAGACAACCATTTTCCACCTTTTTTTGGCTACTGTGAACCGAACAGCACAGCTTCCGCTGCCACTCTGCCCTCCTACATTTCACGCCCTTTTTCCAGGATTCCCTGTGCAGGCGCCATAGCCATGCAGCCCGATCAGATCTCCGTTGCAGTTTTGACCATTGTAAATACCTCGCACATTATCCAGCAGTATGTGCGGTACCTGCAAAACCGGGTGGGGAAGTGACGACAGCGCGATTACTATAGTGATGAGGACATGGACACAGACGGCACGGCACGTGGCGATTGGGAGATCATGGTGCAGTTGGGCCAGGTTCATGCTGTGGAACGCCGATTCTGGGCCTGGGAAACAAGCACAGACTGGTGGGACGGCATAGTGTTGCAGGTATGGGATGATTCCCAGTGGCTGAGAAACTTTCGTATGCATAGGACAAGTCCAGAAACCAAATCAAAATTTAGGATATGCCAGCTTTCTGCTGCTTGTGCAACCCTCTGGGGTTGACTGTGTGGGTCCCCGTAGCCTCCCTCCCCGTGTTCTTGGGCATCTGGGTGAGGAGGCTATGGAACTTGGGGAGGAGGGAGGGCAGTTATTCTGGGGCTGCAGCGGCAGTCTGTGGCCTTGCTGCCTTTCCCGCATTAGATCCACCATACAGCGGAGCATATCAGTTTACTCCCCCATGAGCTTGACCATAGCATCCTGCCTGCTCTCATCGTGCACGTCCCTCCTCTCTTCGTATTCATGTAACGCTTTATGCGACTCCGCAATTGTTTGCCTCCATGCATTCAGCTGGGCCCTATCAGTGCGGGAGGACTGCATGAGCTCGGCAAACATGCTGTCCCGAGTTCGTTTTTTCCGCCTTCTAATCTGGACCAGCCTCTGGGACAGAGTATATAGGGGCCATGTTGAAACATTTGCACCTGCTGCGGGAGGAGAAAAAGGGAGGGTAGTATTTTAAAAGATACATTTTAGAGAACAAAGGGGACACTGTTTCTCAGTGAAACAGGCAATTCATAGTACACAGCACATGTTCTTTCTGTACAAGGTCTCATTTTGCCTCTTATACTGAAGTGCCTGCCACTTTGGGGTGAGTAAGCCATCGCATGTGGCCAGGCAACAGAATTCAGCTTTCAGGCAGCCATGGTAAGCCCTAGGGGCACGCGGGGTTCTGCTTCTTCCACATTCATTTCAATGCTTTCAAACTGCCTGGGCCCCTTTCCCATAGCAAGCAATGCCTGGTGGGTTTGCCATATAAAAGGAGGGCCTGCGGGCTCTGTGGGATGATTGCTTCACACAACACCCTTCCCCCACCACACACACACACACACACCGCGGGGCTCTGATGAGGCTCTGAACAGGGACGAGCCCTTTAAACTAAACGCGAACAGCCCAGCATTGCTGGGTTTCCCCCCACCCCCCACCGTATGGCTCCGATCAAGCTCTCACTCACCAGAAGTGCCTTCTCCAGGGTCATGGTCCGGGAGCATGCTTTGGGAGTGGGAGGAGGCTATTGGCTCCAGCGTTAAGAATAGTTCCTGGCTAGGGGGGAAAACAGATTCCCCACTTGCCGCCTGTGCATTGTCCTCCTCCTCCTCCTCTTCGTCCTCCAAAAACTCACCCTCCTCGCTCCGTGCTACTCCCTCCTTGCAGGTGTCCATGGACAGTGGTGGGGTAGTGGTGGCATCACCCCCCATAACTGCATTCAGCTCACGGTAGAAGCGTGCAGCTCACGGTAGAAGGCTGATGAGATTGGCTCTACTTGGAAGCTGAGGCCTGAAGGAACCAAAGCAAGCAAGCAAACAAACAAACAAAAACCCTACTGGCTTGGTTTGATATTACAATTTGAAATAAAAAACCTACTAATGGAATTCATGTTATTTATTTGTATAGCACCAACAATACATTCTATGCTTAAATCTGATTTGTATTAATAAAAAGTAAAAATAGTAAATTGCTATCTTACTGTAGCAAGTGTAAAGCTAATAGGTATGCCATCTTGTTCTAGGACAACTTTTACTGCATTAGTAAAAAGACAGTACAAAACAAATATGAACTTGTAATAGATACTTGAATTTGGCTAATACGCTTTTTTTATTACCATCCATATTACCAAGACAAAACATCTGTCTCTAAATAATTGAGTACCCATCCATGCATTTTATTATACACAGTGGAATTTGTCTAGATGTAGAGCTTTACCAACTATGTAAAAAAACCCGCACAGGTAACTGGGAACAGAATGTTTAAACCCTAGCTTGGATAGCTTTTAATATATTTGACCGCATTTTTAAGACAAAAATGTTCCTGTTGATGTTGGTTTTGCCATTGTGGGTTGTAGGTCACCATGTAGCACCATGGTGAAGGTTATAAAATAAAATAACTCACAGCCAATCATCATCATCATCATATATATATATATTCAAAATCATGTTAAACAAGTTGTACTATTATACTCCTTTTGAAAGGAAGTTTTTCCCCCTTCCTTCCACCAGTTTTGACTTTTGTTTGTCATAAATCAAGGGATTAGACAATGTATTGAGCTTTGTATCAGGAAAGCAATTTGAACAACGACTTATCACAGCTCCCAGGTCTTCCATTCATAGGGTAACTAAACACAATCTCCCTTTATTAGGCTCTCTGGTTACATCATGCTGACAGGGGGACAGACACAGGTGACTTTCGCAAGAGTTAGTACACCATTGCAAATCAACAAGGGCAGTAGTAATAAAACCAAATCTTCTACCTGCAACATGGTTCTCACCTTCTGAAGCTGGCTGTGGGAGGCACTTCCAAATAAACACTGCTTCTTTATGTGGTCTATGCCCATTTAATTTGAAGATGTATGCCTGACCAGAATTTTATTAATAGTAGTATTAAAAAATATCTAGTACCATACACTTACAGAGCACTTTACACTTTTGTTGTCTTGTTTCCAAGGGCCCTGTTCTGTCAATTACAGAGTATGTTTCTTATTTTCAAACTAAAATTTTATGGAATATTTTTGTAATTGAGATTAACATTATGATGGAACAAGAAAAGGAAAGGAGGTACGCCGTGGCAATCCCAGCCCCCACATATCTGGAAACGGAAGAAGCACGAGAATCAGCCTAGTCTCAATCCCCAAATAAATTTAATTAAAAATGTATTAGCAACAATAAACAGCATTAATCTACTAAACTACAGTTATATGGTCTAGTCAGTGGTTACTAATTACACTTCAGAATCCGTTTCCAGGGCTCTGGAACACAATACCATCTACTACCATAATGTACAGTTCAAATAAAAAAAGTGCATTGGTAAAAATGTTATCAAGTTGTTCCATGTTTAGGTCCTGATCCTGCACCACTGAAGACGATGAGCCAGACTGTCATTTCCATCGAAGCCACTTTATACTGCTCTAATAGTACAAAGGAGCTTTAAAGTGGGTACAAATGTAATTTATTTCTACTTTAAAGCCCCATTAGACTGCCAGAGCAGTGTAAAGTGCCCTTAGTGTAAATGGGAACCATGCCCAATGGCTTTGTCATTGAATTCCATGGATACAGGCTCAGACCTTTATTTTCACAAATATATGCTTCCACATAATTGAGTACTCTGCTAAATAGAAGGTAATTAGGCAATGTAAGATTTAACACAAATCACTTTTGTCTAATATATTTTCTAACAATATCGTAATGGGGTTTTCCTTCCCCAGGAGCTGGGTTGCAGGGGGGTGTGGTTTGAAAAGCCGTGGGAATGTTAAATGAAATAGTGTTCTTTTGGAGGGTGGAGCTTCCTGTTGCCGGCTCTAAAATAGACAGGCACCGTTGCCTGAGGGCTTTGCCTGCATCCAAGCTTTTGTTGGACTTTTGACACTGGGGTCTTGCCTCATTTATTTGGCACCACCTGATGCATTCAATTTTCTACTTGGTCCACGTGCTGCCCTTGGGATTTGGGCCTACTAGAACAAGGCTATCTAAAGAAAACCTGTGAGAAAGTTTAAGATAATTTTACACAGAATGAAATTCTATCCTGAACGGATGGAACCAAATCTGGGTGAAGGATGTTAAAGGAAAAGCAATTGTGATGATGTACGCTGACATCCCAATGTCCCACCTCCTCATTTCACCCAGTGCAGCAGTCAAATATAACCAATGCTATTTTACCGCTGCCCTCAAGGTCTTAATGGATATGGTACAGAGACCATCAGTGAGATGCAGGCTGAAGTATCACCAGAGGTGAAAGTAAGCCGGTACGCCCCAGTACGGCGTACCGGTAAGAGCCGGTGCACCGTACCGGGACCGGCTTTCCCAGAGGGCCATTTAAAGCCCTGGGGTAGCAGAGGCAGGGCTGCAGTGGGGATTTAAAGGGCCCTGGAGCTCCAGCCACTGCTACCACTCCGGGGCCCTTTAAATCCCCTCCAGAGCCCTGCTGCCCAAGCCCTGGGATAGCGGTGGAGGGGATTTAAAGGGTGGGGGCAGTAGCAGGGGCTGGAGCTCCGGGGCTCTTTAAATCCCTGCCAGAGCCCCGCTGCCGCTACCCCAGGGCTTTGGCAGCAAAGGCTCTGGCAGGGATTTAAAGGGCCCTGGGGGGCGGGGGGTAGCAGTGGCTGGGGCTCACACAGAGCTTCTGGCTTCTTCTCCCCAACCCAGAAATTCTAATTAATTAATTCCGTGTCTTGACACCCCAACCTCTTATCTACCTCTTCCCCAGTCGAGCTGTTAATTATGCACCCCCAGCCTCTTGCCCCTCAGCGTACCTCTCCTACGCCTGCAGCTCCAGGAGTTATTCACCCCTTCTCCATTCGCAGCCCAGTTTTTCAGGGATGGAAAGGGGGAGGGAAGAGAAGCAAAGAGCAGACTGATCAATTTTTCCCAGGAAGGGAGTCGGGAACAGGCATCTTGAGCTGCTGGGCTCTTTCTGCTCCCTCCTCTCCGCTTTCCTCTTGTAACAATTATGTCAGCTGCTCCCTCTTTTCCCTACTACCTGAAAACTCCTCTAGGCTTCTAAGAGGGAGTGGAGGTGGGAAGGGTTGTGCCTCCTGCAGCAGCCCTGATTGGTTGCTCTTCCTCAATAGGTGGGGATATGGAGAAGGCTGCCAATCAGAGGGAATTTCTCCCCCTTCTTCCCTCCCTGAAGAGCTTTCATTTCATCCCAGCAAAGGCCAAAAATCACATTACTCATGATGCAACCGTGAGAGAGTTGGTCACACTGCAGCTGTAGTGTTCCAGAAAAAACATAGTGCATGCAGGAAGTTACAGAAACTGAAGCAATTTCTGAGATAGTTGGGCCTGTTAAAAGCAATGTATTAGGCCTACTGCTTTTTAATGGATCTAGCAACGAATGGGAAGCCTGCATAGGTTGCAAAGGACTGGTGCTATATGCTCTTGGGTGGTGTGTATATTACATATACATACACACACTCTTCCAGCATGCAGGCCACTGCCTGGCAAACAAGCTGCAACTATTTTGTGCCTTTTTTTTACCTTCAAGCTGCACACCGCATTGACCTCTGGCAGTCATCCTTAATTGATGGTGAGATCATAAGGTTTGCTGCTCTTCGAAAGTCTTCTCAGTATCACTTTAGCATCAGCCTTTTATGCTAGGTTGCTAATTGTGGTACGTCAGGGAGAAAAATCAGTGCTTTTACATACAAAACGTCTCCCTCCTTCCACAGCACCTTGACTTTTCCAGAGATTTTATGTTTTGTTTTGTTTTTTTAAAAAGGACATTCACAGTCATCTAGCAGCCAGAGATGATTATCTTACCTATAGAACAACATATTCAGTGATATTCTTTTGTCGTCTTTCCTGATTTTTCCTCCCAGTTCAAGCGCTCTTGAAAAGAGCTTGTTCTTCCACCGATCACTGTAGTCATATGAGTTCATTCCGTGCCTTTCTTGTAGTTATTTTGGATCATCACTTTAGAATCAGAAATTAAATGTCAACATAACTAACGTTTTGAAAATGCAATCAATTTCACCATGATTGAAGGAAAACAAGCAATTTAGACATTGGAAGGAGGCCTGGTAATGTTAAGTGAAACAAAAAATCAAATTGTCCCATTCCTACCACAGCCTAGGTCATTTTCAAACCGATTCTCTCTGACCCGTCGTCTCATCAGTAAAGCGCTTCCTGCGTCACAGATGCGTATGTAGCGCTGGTGTTCTGCAATGGATACCTCCAGTTCAGTTCTCTTGCTGAGTTTGCCCAGTTTCACTGCAGGTTATTTACTACACTGATTATTATTCAGCTCCAAAGGACATGAAAGAAGGAGGAGTTGACCTTATTTGGCACAGATTTGCAGCTGTTACCATGCCATTTTTTTCTCTCTCAGAGTCTTACAGGCCCTACTACCTTGATTTTTTTCTGACTTCATAGAGTCTGTCTCTAAGTCAACTGCCACGCTCATTTCGAACATTCTCCAAGAATTTCTGTGCTGTCACGCTCTAATTCTTAACTTCTAAATTTTTAGGTGACTTCACTACATGTAACAAATCTACACACACATGGGATTTCACCATTATTCTTGTTCTGCACAGTATAGCCATTTGGAACTTCATGGCAAGAGCAAGGATAGCACTCAGTTTCTGGTCCAGAAGGCCAGGCCCCTGTCACTCGAACTAACGGACCATCTCCATTGATGGGTGGCGGTATATGGGCTGTGACATACAGCTGAGCAGTTCTGATTCCATCAATAATTGATTCTGATCAATCATACATCACACATCAATCATACAAATCATACAGCTGAGCAGTTCTGATTCCATCAAAATTGATTCTGATCAATCCCATGCACTGAAAGCCATCAAACTCTAAGTTATTAAGGTACAAAATCTGCCCTTTGATTTTAGCTCTCTTTTTTTCAGTCTGATGCCAATCCAGTGATTAATTTGCAACATTTACAAATTTTTTATCCAGTCTGAATTGCTTGGAGAGGCACATTCTTAAAGTCCAGGGACTACTGAGAACCACTAATACAATAACATTAAATTGTACAAATATATCTGACCCAGTTTGAATATCTAAACCAAAAGTGAACTAAACCAACCCCACAAGCCAACCACTTTATTTATACCTGATCTAAGTATAATACAACACATTAACTTATTTTTGACAAAGTAAGACTGTCAGCAGTCATTGTAATCAGAAAGATTAACAAGAAAACCCAAATCCATGTATAGGAATGTGCAGTACTATAAAGATAACTGGCTTCTATCTCAAGCCAATGAAAACTCTGTTATGCTGTTATGGTTAATGGCAATGTATTCTATTATCTGAGATATGTTCCCACCCAGATGCAACTAAGCCTATTAATCATACAGCTAGAGGATAATGACTACATAAAAAAATACTTGGATGTATTCATTATATCAGATTGCTCAGGGTGAACTGTTTCCACCTGGAAGATAATAGAGTTTGTTTCATTACTGGTCTTCTGCAGGCAGCTTTGATGGCAACATTCAGTAGCTTATTAGGATACCTAACATAGTACATTTGGCAGCACACAAAGGACGTTTTAATTTTATACACCTATTGTGAAAAGGTCACATAGATTTTCCTTCGTGGAATATCGTAATACATTGTCGTATACTTTACACTTTAGAAAAACCAGAAAACTGAGATGTTTGGTTATGAAACTAAATTATATTATAATAAACAATGAGCTGGCTCATATGGTGGCTTTAATTTACTCTGAACACATCATATTTTGATGGTAAGACTAATTCTTTCACCCAGTAAGGGAAACTGAAATCACAAATACATAATCATTTCACAATGTAAATGGAGTGACTCTCCTTCATTCAGACCGTCTGCCAAAGCTTAAAAAAAAAAAGGGTGCAGGGGGAGGAGCAAAGACAAACAAACCTAACAGAAAATGAAAATAAAAGAAATTAAAGATGCAGGACAATTATCTGAGCTTAATGTCTGATTAGGACCATACTAGAATTACCATACCAAATCTGATCAATAGCCCAGATAAGGGAATTTACTTCCTAGCCCAGGCAGTTAGTTCTTAGCTTATTTCCTGAAGCCTGAGGAGTTATATCCTTTGTAAATTTGTTCTAAGTAATGTAACTGTGGATATTTACATTATCTTTGTACATATGTAACTCTTTTGTGAATCTTACTAGCTCTTGTTCTCCATGTTATCTGATGGCAATGTGCTGTGTAAAACAGTATTTCCATTTATCCTGTCAACTTCCTTGAATGCCCCCTTGTTCTTGTAAACTAAGAACGGGTAAATGGGAGTCAATTTGCCTACTCCACATCATCCATTATTTTATATCTCTCTATCATGTCTCCTCTTATTCCTCTCCAATCTAAACTAAAGTCTTTTCAATCTGTTCTCATAAAGAAGCCTCTCCATGATAACTGTCATCATCCATCCTTGAACCGTATTTCTGCTTTAGCTTTTTGAGACTGAGTGACCAGATCTGTACATTTAAGGGCATGTCATACCATTGATTTATGTAACAGCATTGCATGGTTTTTGGTCAAGCTCCTTTATGTGCTATCCCGCCTTTCCTTAGAAATCCATTTAGATAGCTGCTCTCACAGACTTTGACAGGACTCACAATACTCTGACATCCACCTTTTTCTTCAGCAACAGTTCCAGGCAGATATAAACAGCTGAATAGATTTTTTTGTTCAGAAATATTCCAGGACTGTTAATTTAAACACAAAAAGAAAAGGAGTACTAGTGGCACCTTAGAGACTAACCAATTTATTTGAGCATAAGCTTTCGTGAGCTACCGCTCACTTCATCGGATGCATATATATAAAAGACAATTATGCAATAGGCAAAGTAAAAAAAAAAGACAAAAGTAATGTAGTGTACTAAAACCATACTGAGAATCACCAGGCTTTTAGACAGAAAGGAAAGTAAACAGACTCTTCAGAAGGTAATTAGAAACAACCATTACAAACAGTTATGTCTGAAGGAGGTTAAAGCAATGTACTGTTCTGTTTCCTTGTTGAGTTCCACTTCTATATGGTGAATGTCAATGAAAAGAGCATTCTCATTGTATGGCAAATTCAGGCAAAGCAGCTCCTCTAAGTTAACCACCTTTCTGCCATTTTTTAAACCAGATCCTTTTCGGCCACCTCTTCTCACCCCAATATCAGCCTATTTTTCCAGTCTGTTCAAGCCTCTGTTTGATTCTCAGACCTCAAATGCTGAATTTCCCTGTTTCCACTGAAGGCAATGGGAGTGGTGAGTATGTTTCTGATGAAAGAATTTGGACCTAAGACTTTTGAGCAGTCTCCACTTTCTTTCTTTCTTTCTTTCTTTCTTTCTTTCTTTCTTTCTTTCTTTCTTTCTTTCTTTCTTTAGGCATAGCTACATTAAATTTTAACATACTGCATCATACTTTATTTGTTCAGGATCAGGTTAATATTCTAAGAAACTGCTTAAAGCTTCTGGCTTGTAAGCACTTGTTAGCCAACACATATATGTTAGGTTAGCCACACTTGTTAGCCAACACATTATACAGATGCCTGGCAGTTACAAGAGCTGAACTGGCCTATGTTTTTCCCAGAGTTCTGTTCCCTCATGCTAAGCTACAGCCCACAATGCTCTGCAGTTGTACAACTCAGCATTTGGGTGCTTTTGGGTGCTTTTACCCTATACTATACAGATTTCATGGAGGAGAAGTGTTTCTCAAATTGGGGTCCTGACCCAAAAGGGGGTTGTGGGGGGTTGCAAGGTTATTTTAGGGGGGGTCACAGTATTGCTACCCTTACTTCTGTGCTCCCTTCAGAGCTGGGTGGCCAGAGAGTGGCACTGCTGACTGAGGGCCCAGCTCTGCAGGCAGCAGCGCAGAAGTAAGGGTGACAATACCATACAATGCCATCCTCACTTCTGCGCTGCTGCTGGTGACAGCTCTGTCTTCAGAGCTGGGTGCCTAGCCAGCAGCCACCGCTCTCCAGCTGCCCAGCTCTGAAGGCAGCGCCGCTGCCAGAAGCAGCGCAGAAGTAAGGGTAGCAGTTCGGCAAACCCACCCTACAATAACCTTGTGACCCCCCCACACAACTCCTTTTTGGGTCAGGACCCCAACAATTGCAGCACCATGAAAATTCAGATTTAAATAGCTGAAACCATGAAATTTACTATTTTTAAAAACCTATGACTGTGAAATTGACCAAAATGGACTGTGAATTTGGTAGGGCCCTAGTCATGCTGTTTAAAATGTAGATCCTTCACTGCAGCATCAAGTAAGCAGGTCAGGGGATCTCTAGGAATCCACCATTTTGTTATAAGATGAATCTCTTTAATAATTTCCTCCCAAAACTATGACAGGTTTCAGAGTAGCAGCCGTGTTAGTCTGTATCCGCAAAAAGAAAAGGAGTACTGGTGGCACCTTAGAGACTAACACATTTATTTGAGCATAAGCTTTCGTGAGCTACAGCTCACTTCATCGGAAGCATTCAGGGGAAAATACAGTGAGGAGATGTATATACACACAGAACATGAAACAATGGGTGTTACCATACACATTGTAACGAGCGTGATCATGTAACGTGAGCTATTACCAACAGGAGAGCTGGGGGGAAAAACCTTTTGTAGTGATAATCAAGGTGGGCCATTTCCAGCAGTTGACAAGAACGTCTGAGGAACAGTGGGGGGAGGGGAATAAACATGGGGAAATAGTTTTACTTTGTGTAATGACCCATCCTTTTCTTTCTCCCAAAACTATCTAATTCCTGGATACAACAACCACATGTACAAGTATGTTCCCTTTCCCCATAGTTCCCCCACCAGAGAGCTTCCATGGCAAAAATATGATGGATCATAATTGGAATCAAATGCCATCTATACAGTCATTTATAAACATTTTCTTTAGGAGCTACACAAATTGAAGATGTATATGCCCTTTCCCATATAGTGACCCACTTATCCAGCTCAATTTCTTTTATCCAATCCTTCTCCCATCTTTTCATCTGGGTTGTTTTCTTATCAAGAACTTTGTCATGCTCAGCTTTTCCAAAATGATTTTTACTTAAATTAACCAAGTTAACCAAGGGGATAATTGAAATATTATAATCTCTGTGTAGGTATAGAGACATTCCAGAGACAAGGACAAAGATGACTGATTTTGTTGATGCTTAGCAAACATGCCCTGTGCACCAAGCTATGACTGGTAAAGGATGTCTCTAAGGTTTTGCTGACGTCTACAATACTATGGCCAAAACAGGATAATGAACTAGTTACAGGTTTGGTGCAGTCTATTGCATGGGACTGTGCAAGCCTGGCAAAGTCTTCAAAAACATACAAAAGATAATAGATAAGAAGTAATGGAAAGAAATGTGAAACCCTCAACCCTAATGTATATAGAGGTGGAGTGTGCTCAGATTTTGAGACAAATTGACCAGTTGCACTGCTGCCTCCTAGATCTGTGGTAACATATTGTTTTTCCTTTCTGTGTTATGTTGTTTTAATCTTTGATTAATAATCTTTGATTAATAAAGTTGATTAAATAGCCTATCTATTTGACATCTCTTGTTACTGAATTAAGTTGAACCTGTACCAAATTATTATGAATAGCTATAGTTGGGCTCCAGTCTTGTTCAAGTTTTACTCAGTGTTTGGATGGTCTATTGATCCAGTTGATCACATCTTTTAACTGTAATGCATAATAAGACAAATTAGGGAAAGTTAGCCCATCCCACTTTGTAGGCTTTTATAGAACTTTGGAACTCACCGTTTGTCTTTTATGTTTCCTGGTGAATTTTAATAGCGCATCCTATCTTCTTTTTTTTTTTTTTAATGTCATGTCAGGGATACCAACAGGGATGCACTGAAACAAAAATACCTTTGGGAGGACATTCATCTTTACCAAGGCTACCCTACCTAGCCAAGCAATTTCATATTTGTTCCATTCCTTCAAGTCTTTTATTATTTTATTTCACAGTGTAAGGTAATTTATCTTTAAAAGATATTTATGTTTCTCCACAATATTTATTCCTAAATATTTTAAAGATTCCTTTATTCATTTAAATGTATGTAGCTGACACCAGCTGGTTTTGACCCTTTCGGGAATATCAGTTCCTAAAATTTCTGACTTCTTGTTTGTTTTGAAGCCTAATACCTGCCCAAATTCCAAAGCTTCCATTTAACTACATCCCTTTATCATTATAACCAGTTGGATATAATATCCATTATTTATTGGAATGTCTTAGCCCAATTTTGTTCTTGTGGATTTGGACAGTTTCTTCTGCTCTCATGTTGTCTTGAAGGTGCATCTCTTTTAATTATTCTGGCTCTCCTTGATCTCATTGATCCCCAGTGATTTCTTGGTGACCTGTAGGACAGAAGCTTTTGATCCCATCCACATTGTTCTAGAGTTGATCCACAATTCCCATGTCCATAAGTACTTGTTTCCCTTCTTTTGCATCTGTCCTTCTATTTAAAGGACAGTCTAAATGGGAACCCCCTATAGGCCAGTTATGCTTTGGAATAGGCTTCCAAGGGAGGTTGTGGAATCCCCATCATTGGAAGCTTTTAAAAACAGACTGGAAAAACTTACCTGTCAGGTATGGTCTACTTGGTCTTGCCACAGAGCAGGGGGCTAATTCAATGACTTCTTGAGGTCCCTTCCAGGTCCCGACATTTCTATGATTTATATCTTATATTGTTCTTTCTAAGAATTGTGGTTACCTGGTATAGCTGATAAGGCCTCAGCTGGAGTATTGTATCCAGTTCTGGGCTCCACATTTCAGGAAAGATGTGGACAAACTGGAGAAAATCCAGAGAAAAGCAACAAAAATTATGAAAGGTCTAAAAAACATGACCTAAGAGAGAAGATCAAAAAAGGTTGGTTTGTTTAGTCTGGAGAAGAGAAAACTGAGAGGGGACATGATAACAGTTTTCAAGTACATAAAAGGCTGTTACGAGAAGGAGGGAGAAAATTTTTTCTTGTTCATCACCGAGGATAGGACAAGAAGCAATAGACTTAAATGCAGCCAGGGCAGTTTAGGTTGGACATAAGGAAAAACTGCCTGTCAGGGTAGTTAAGCATTGAAACGAATTGCCTAGGGAGATTGTGGAATCTGTGTCATGGGAGGTTTTTAAGAACAGGTTAGAGAAAACACTTGTCAGGAATGGTCTGGTTAATACATAGTCCTGCCTTGGGTACAGGGGACTGGTCTAGAAGACCTTTTGAGGTTCCTTCCAGTCCTACATTTCTATGATTCTTTCCTTTCCCAGACACGTAGGTCTTCTTGTTGTCTTTCCTCATTGCTTGCTGCGCCGCTCTGAAAATGGCTGCTACCACACTTCCCCTTTGTTTTTCTAACTTTTCCAAAACAGCCACTGCCACACATCCTCCTCCAGCCACAGTAGTACAATTTATATTTTTTTACTCTCTTGCTCTTTACAGGATAATGAGGGTCCAGTTTATCCTCCCCAAGCTTGTTCAGTCTCACATTCCACCGCTCTACTCTGTCCAGTGCCATGTACTCTGTAGAACATGAAGCAAGGCAAACAGAGTTGCAGCTCCCCCACAGTGTGGGGCCCTGTCTAGCAGGGCTATAATAAATCTGGCCATAGGTGGTATTAGGGGAGGCAGGGCCTCAGTTACACCTGGGGAAGTGGAGACAAGAAGTTAGTTTTCAGCAGAGTTTTTGCAGCAGAACAGAACCATGCAGGCCCACCCCCACCACCCTGCTTCTTTGAGTCCTCAGAGAGGAGGGGGCATTACCCTCCAATCCCCCTCCCACTGCACCCAAAGGCCTGGGAAGAATGGGGCATGAACCCCCTGCCTGATCCCTGAACTCCCCCTGCTGTGGTAAGTCCCAAGGTGAGTGGGGCTCTTACCCACTCCCTGAACCCTGCATCTACCCCTTCCCTGCCGCAGCCAAGGCCTGGGGGAGAATGGGGCATGACCCCCCTCCTTGGCATACTGACCTGCCTCTGCCTCACGGTACCCAATTTCTGTGCTGCCACCACCATAGCCCCCACCCTCCACCTTGCTATTGGCCACCAAGCCTGGCTGCCCCCACCCCTCCCGCATTCCCACTGGTCAAAGCAAAAGCACAGCAGAGGTCAACTACATTCCCCAGAATCTTGTGACATACCAGGAGACTTGGTCAGTCTGTCCACTAGTGGTTATTCATATTTAGGGCACAGATCTGTGCAGATTAGGTTGGCTTTGTTCTTTTTATCTTCTTACATTAATTTCATTTATTCCTCATTTATAGCAGAGAGCTGGATTAAGCCGCCATTTTGTTTCCTGGTTTAGTCATGCTTCCCCATTCTCCCCACCGCCACTCTCCAGGTCTTTTCTGGGTCTCCTAACCTACTTCACTCCCCAGCTTCTTTTCCACTTAGAGTAGACCCTTGCTCTTTCTTATTCTGTTAACTTGCAACCCACATATAGTTCATAAAATCCTCCACAAAAAATGCTGTTGTCTTACACCACACTCCACTTCTCAGCAAAGATACTTAACAGCATGTTGCTGTACTAAGGCACCATCTCTCTAAAACACCTTTATGTTTACAAAATACACGGCAGTACCACTGCAGCATGCCGAAGTCTGAACATAGAGTTGAACCCAACTACATTTGTCAAGCAAGAAGCTTGTTTTCCCCCCTAAATCACATATTCCACTAATCTGCAATAGGTCTCCCAGTCATTCATGCAGATTAGCCAGGCACTGCTGGTATTCATGATAGTTGGGTTCTGCTGGTGATTCTAACCTGCCCTTTTCAATATAGTCCCCTGAATGGCTAAATAATTGGATATTAGGGAATTGTCTCCTTCAGTCAGAAACTGCTTTTTGGCATTAAAACAGCTATCTGTTCTATACAGTCCTTCACTGTTACTGTGCTGTACTATATTCCCCCAGAATAATGCAAATAGAAAGAACATTTAGATTCAACGTCTTCCATCCAACCTGCACTTAGTCCTTAATATTTTCTCATTTGCTGTTCATAAATGCACACCTATATACCATGAACAACACTAAAGTATAGCTAATGTCAAATATTTTACATGGATGAAAATATATTTAGAACTGTGAGCACAATTGAAATGTTTATTTTGGAACTAAAGTCTCACTTGCACACCTACACAGTAGGCAATGACTAAACTCATTTGTTTTCAAATGTTTGAAAGTTTCTGATTTTTTTTGAAGAGTATAAACATCACGTAGTGTCCAAGTAAGTATCACTGAATAAGATAGTGATTCACGCCATCTGGTTTGTTCGGTTGGTTCACATTACAAACTGCTGTTGGGTGTGAAAGTGGTCTACGTTACCTGAGGTAAGTTAACTTCCTAGAATGTGCTAATTTTTCCATTGTACCATTAAAAGCTGATATTGCCCATAACAGTTAAGATTTTTACATTTATTGTGCCCTCTAGCAATCATCCAACTAAAAGTTTGTCCGTGTATCCATTATAAACCTATATTTGCAGGGGTGGTTTAACTCAGGCATATTGGGGAAAAAAATGTCTGGGCTGATTTCTTCCATAGAAAGTGTAAGCCCTAAAATGAATTTGTAAAAAATAAAATTAAAATCTAACATGAGCAGTTTATAAGTCACAGATGTATCAGAAAGTAAAGAATACATATAAGTAAAAATACAGAGGTTTTAAAATCTAGATACTTTTCAAAATACTCAGTATAGTACAGGCTGCAGCATTAGATAACATGCCTGTCAGAGAACAAAATTTGATATCCCACATACCTGTATTTTGGCAAACAGATTGTGCCACACTGATGATTTATGGCATGCCACAGCCAAATATGGATGAGACATATCCACGTAAGATCATAATGTGGCTCTAACAGTTCAGATCAAACTGATTCCAGAAAGAAATTAATACAGAGCCAGGAGGCCAAAAATTATTGCCTGTAGCTAGGAAATGTCAGCGGATCCTCAGCAAGTTGCAAGATCAGCTATAAATTTCTTAACCACAAAAATATGGGCAGATCCAAGCAGAATATCAGGTGATAGCATTTGTCTCTTAAAGTCCTAAATGTGACAATGTTTTCTATGATAATATTCATAATAATATATTTTGTAACATGTTCTGTGATATTAGAAAGAGCATTTTTGAAACAATTACTCAAATCAAGCAGAAGACTGTGTCAGATTTACAGCCTAGTCCTTAAAATGATGTTCTTTTACCAGTGGGAAAGAACAGTATCAAGAAATAAATCAAACCGGTCCTTTACTTTATTAGTGAATGACTTCCTTAAATCAGCTGTTGAATTACTAAGCCTCAGGTCTAGGTTAGCAGAAAGATGCTTGCAAAATGCTTTTTAATTAAGAATTTAAGTTGTGATAGGGTTAAATAATGTATTTATTTCCAAGTGTTGCTGGGAATATCATTTCTGAAGCAAAGATGTGAGTACTGATACTAGTGTCACCTGGCACAGTTCTCTTCTTTCTTCTTCCTCAAAGGTAGATGCAATCACAGACTCACAGAGTCTTCCAGGTCTAGTCTGTGGCCTGTCCTTTAACATCACCACATCATACTGAAAACTTTTATAGTCTAATTTATGTAAATGTATTCATCACACAATAGCAAATGGCGAACACATAAAATATTGATTTTTTCCTCTCATTCAGATAGATTTGATTTCACATCACCAGCACTGCCAACTCCAAATGTTCAGAAATCTTTGAGTCAAGCCTAGAACAAAAAGTCATTAGGTTGGCTTTAGAATCATTAGATTTTAAAACAGTAACAAATGCTGGGTTCTTTTTATTTCCTTTCTGGCCATTGAGCCTCTGGGGTGCGCTAAAGTCCCACTTTCAAGCTTTTCTCTGAAACCATAAAGGCTAGACAATTACTTTTTTAAATGAAAGCAAGAGTCTCACATAGTAACTTGTGTCCAGGAGCTGGGGCTTTAAGTGAAGCTTCATATATTGCAGGACTGACAATAAATCATGAGAGCTGGCAACACTCCAGGATCTGGAACTGCTCATCTCTTCAGATCTGGGTCCACTCAGTGGCTGGAACTCTCAGAATGAAACACTGTAACAAAAGTCCATATAGTCAAGGGCTCAGGTGTGGAGGAATCTAGCTGTCTCCTTGATGTATGCTATTACTCTTTCTTAATGAAATGCTGGACTGTGACTGGCCCCTATGTGGGTATGCAAAATGGGAGGGTGCAAAGAACCTTGCTCCCACTGTTGACCTGTAGTACTTCAGTGATGATTGTGGCAGATTTTAGGATAATTTATGTATTTAACTGACAGCAAGAAATAAATTATACAACAGTACTGAGGCTGCTGTAATCTAGTCTGGCTATATTCTTTGATTCATACTCTACTAAGTCTTCCTGTTTGTGTGTGAGAACCAACAGGAAGCATGGCACTTGATAGTGTCCTGCAGGATATGTGAAAACTTTAAAATTACTGCTGAAACTTAACTCTTTATGTCATACCTTCCCTTTAAATGTTTTTTTCTCAATTCCCCGAGGGAATGAATACTCCCAAGAGAGTGATTTAGTTTAACATCAGTAGGTCTCTGGTCTCGTGTACGCAGAGGACATTCAGAAAAATTAATCAAAATTAACTAAAGGTGTTAATTTAATGTAGATTTGTTAAACTGCATTAAATCCTTGTGTGGACACACTCATTCAGAATTAAAGTGGCTTAATTCACTTTAACTTAATTCACAATCTGTTCAGTCACTGTCCCATAGTCTGAAAAAAGGGTCAATCCACAACTGTTTTGGTTCGCCCTGTGTATCTCTCTCACTTCCCCCTTCTCTGCTAGCTGGTCATTTTATTTCACAGTCATGGTCTCAGCTAACTTTAACAATAGTGTACAATAGTTTGGTAAAATGTTCCACTTTCTGTGATCATTGAATATGAATGCAATGACATTTCATTAATCACTGTGGCTTGCTTTGGCCAATGACTTTACATACTCTTAATTATATTTAATGCTCCTCCCTCCCAGCAGTCAGTCACCGACAGGAGAAGGCTGGCCTGCTGAACCCTCTGGATTGGAAGGCTAATTGGGAAGGGTGTTGAGCTAAAGAAAACTGGCAAAAACCTTGTTGCTGCTTTAAGGCAGAATCCCAGCTGCTGAGACCTAACTGAGGGGGAAACCTCGGATTGGAGGAATGAAATACTGACTAGTTGTGACGTAAATGACATAACCTGTGGCCGTATACATCATTGTTGCAACCACTGTTATATATTTGCCGCAAATATTGTACAAAGGTTGTTGTGTAAGGTATCTATGGAAAGGTTATGATTTGCTGATTGTGATTATGCTATGTGTATGGGTGTATCATTTTTGTAGTTGAAGTTATGAATATTGGCTATGTACTTGTATATCAATGTGTTTTGATTCTAAGTAGCCTCAGTGAAGCATTTGGTCAACTTCTTGAGAAGGGACTATTCTCAGTAAGTGCCCAGTCAAGAAACACTTAACTGACAATGGACTTTGGGAGATGTCAATCCACATCTGAGCTTTCCTGGGAACATTCAAACTAACATGTAAACAATGGCATCGGCCTGCAAACTGACAGGCATGGACATATGACTTGCCCATGTGACTCTGAGCTCGAATCTTGCTGTTGTAATTTTCCACAGTAAGAAGAAAGAGGTGTCCTTCCACCTGGAAGAGACTATAAAAGGCAGCTGCCTCATCTCCATTTTGTCTTCAGTCCTGCTTCTTGCCTCTGGAGGGACTTTGCTTCAAACTGAAGCTCTGAACAAAGGACTGAATGATCCATCCCAGCTGTGGATGTACTCCAGAGACTTGAATTGAACCTGCAGCTTATTCCATCACTGCTACAGGCCTGAACCAAGAACTTTGCCATTACTGTATGTAATTGATTCCATTTAATCAGTTCTAGCTCTCATCTATATTTCTTTCTTTTCATGAATAAACCTTTTGATTTTAGATTTTAAAGAATTGGCAACAGTGTGATTTGTGGGTAAGATCTGACTTGTATATTTACCTGGGTCTGGGACTTGGTCCTTTGGGATCGAGAGAATCTTTTTTCATTTACTGGGGTATTGGTTTTCATAACCATTCATTCCCATAACGAGTGGCATTGGTGCTGATACGGGGAAACTGGAGTGTCTACGGGAATTGCTTATATGACTTCCGGATAGCCAGTGGGGTAAAACCAGCGTGTTTTCTGTTCAGCTGGTTTGGTTTGCTTTGGTGTGCAAAGGAACCCCAGCCTTGGGCTGTAACTGCCTTGCTCTAAGCAATTTGTCCTGAATTGGTACTCTCAGAAGTGTCCCACCAAGGGCAGCATCGTTACACTAGTCCCAGGCAAGAAACAGAGGAGCTACTCGTCACAGCCCAGCTGTTGCAAAAAAGGCTGGAAGCAGCTTTAAGGAGGTGCTGCTGGAGCTGCCAAAGAAGAAGTGGTGAGGACTCATACAGCCCAAGTGGGGATAGTAAAATTCAGAGATCTGGGGAGAAAACGTTGACAAGCTGGGCAAAAGGTAGGAGCAACCCAGGGAAAATGGCAGAGAGATTGAAGGAATAGGCCCCTGGGCTAGAACTCAGAGGAGAAGAGGGGCCTGGGTTTCCCTACCATGCTCCAGACCACAAGGCACGATATGGGTGTTAGAAGGAGAAGAGGCCAAGTATTGTGGGCCCCTGTCATAAATATAAAGGGAAGGGTAAACACCTTTAAAATCCCTCCTGGCCAGAGGAAAAATCCTTTCACCTGTAAAGGGTTAAGAAGCTAGGATAACCTCACTGGCACCTGACCAAAATAACCAATGAGGAGACAAGGTACTTTCAAAAGCTGGGAGGAGGGAGAAAAACAAAGGGTCTGTGTCTGTCTGTGTGATGCTTTTGCCGGGGACAGAACAGGAATGGAGTCTTAGAACTTAGTAAGTAATCTAACTAGATATGCGTTAGATTATGATTTCTTTAAATGGCTGAGAAATTAAGTTGTGCTGAATAGAATGAATATTCCTGTCTGTGTGTCTTTTTGTAACTTAAGGTTTTGCCTAGAGGGATTCTCTATGTTTTGAATCTAATTACCCTGTAAAGTATTTACCATCCTGATTTTACAGAGGTGATTCTTTTTACTGTTTCTTCTATTAAAATGTTTCTTTTCAAGAACTGAATGTTTTTTCATTGTTCTAAGATCCAAGGGTTTGGGTCTGTGGTCACCTATGCAAATTGGTGAGGATTTTTACCAAACCTTCCCAAGGAAGTGGGGTGCAAGGGTTGGGAGGATTTTGGGGGGAAAGACGTTTCCAAACAACGTTTTCCCAATAAACCCAGATAAACGTTTGGTGGTGGCAGTGGAAGTCCAAGGGAAAAGGGTAAAATAGTTTGTTCCTTGGGGAAGTTTTAACCTATGCTGGTAAAAGTAAGCTTAGGAGGTTTTCATGCAGATCCCCACATCTGTACCCTAGAGTTCAGAGTGGGGAAGGAACCTTGACAGTCCCAGACAGAGGTTGAGGACCAGTGTTAAAAGCCACTAGACTGTGGGGCTTCCTATTTGGGAATTTTCTTTTAACCCCAGAAGGGGAATGGATTGAGCAATGACCTGGCCAGAGGGTTAGGCCAGGTACAATCATAGACCATTGCAACACCAGAACAACTACAGGGGGTGCTATAATGAAAAAAGCCCTGCAACGCTGCACCCGGACACCAGGACATGCTTTGGCAGGGGCAATGATAATTACCTAAATATATTAATAAAGAGTTTGTTAATTGCTATAGCAATCTGTATAATTTAGACACAAACACCTTCTCAGATACCTTGGATCAATTTTTCAAAAATATTCCATTACCACAAATTACTGCAGCCCAAATGGAAACCTTGACATGCCCCTAACAGAGGGTGAGTTAATTGAAGAGGTGAGTAAGAATATGAAAATGAGGAAAGCCCCCGGGTCAGAAGGTTTCCCTCCTGAATTCTGTGGACAATTCCTTGATGTCCTGTCTGACAAGATGCTTAATGAGCCACTCCTAGAAGGCACCCTTTCCCCTACGCTGAGGGAAGCTTTAATATCAGTTATTCCTAAACCATAAAGAGATGCCACTCTATGTTCCAATCATAGGCCAATTTAAATTAATGGAGATGTACAAATATTGGCAAAAATTCTGGGTACAAGACTGGAGAAAGTATTGGGTTCTATCATACACCCAAATCAAGTCACGTCGGTCAGAGGTCATCATGGGTCTGAGAACTTTTGACAACTTATTGATATTATAGCAGTGAAATATGATAACTCCAAAGCATATTAGCCTTAGGTACAGAAAATCCTTTTGGTAGGGTGGGCTGGAGGCATATATTTTATACTTTACAATAATTTGGATTTGGACCGGTATTTAGTTCTTGGATCCAACTGTTATATTTTCACCCAACCTCTTGCATCAGGACCAACAATGTGACCTTGGATACCTTCACAGTTTCTTCTGGGGTTCTAGGCAAGGAAGCCTTGGTTTGTCTCTTGAGCCCCTGGCAATAGCTACACAGCTCATCCAGATAGTTGAGATATACAGCTTGGTTCAATGGAATATAAATTTGTATTAGATGCACATGATGCCCTTTTGTATATAGCCATATCACAAACCACTATTCCATTCCTCCTATCACTAACTCAAACATTTGGAGCAATTTCTGGTTATAAAATACATTGGGGAAAAATTGAGCTATTGGAAATCTCTTGGTTGTCATGTAGTGGGACTTTTTCTCAATGGAATTTCCACAGCCAAAGTGATGCAATTAAGTATGTAGGTATAAAAGTACAAAAAAAATGAACAAACTAGTGAAGATAAATTTAGATCCTGCACTCTGTGAAATAACTAGTGATACAAAGAGGTGACATCCTCTCTCCCTGAGCGTGTGGGGAAGGATTAGTACAATACCAATAACTATTCTGCCTAGACTTCTCTGTAGTCTAAGCACCCTACTTGTATATGTTCCTCCATTTTATTTTAGAAAATGTAATAACATTATTAGAGCCTTTCTGTGGCACCCTCATCAATGGCCACACCTATCACTTAAAAATCTCCAGCTCCCTGTAGCCAAGGTTTGGGCTCCCAGACCTACACAATTACTGTTATGCTTTTATCATGTCACATGTCAAACTGGTTCCAGCATGCTATCCCCCTGCCAACCACCTGGGTGGAAAAGAAAGGATGTTAAGACAGCCAATTCCCCTTTTGGGTCTGCTTGGTTCCTTTTTGTCCAAAGGAGAAAAATGAGATACCTACAGTGGTGGTTATGCGAAGGGTCAGAGCTAAGAGGTACCAGATTCACCCTTGCTCTCATGCCTGGGATAACCCAGACTTACACACTGGGAAAAAACCTATAATTTGGAAGAACTGGCTGAGCAAGTGCATCATATGGATTTCTGAGTTAGTCGAAGATGAGGGCTGTGTCTCTTTTCCAACACTAAAGAACAATATCACCTGACACCCTCAGCGAGTGGCAGAACTTACAGCTAAAACACTTACTAATATATCTGTTTGGTCCAGATGCCCTAAGCCTGCCAGAGGCCCCAGAGTTACTGGGAACCTTGGAAATGCTTCATAAACTCCTTAGGCCCATGTCCACTATGTATGCTTTACTAATGATGAGGAACTCCACTGGTCTGGGGTTTTGTGAAAGGGTGGGAAGGGGAGTTATCACAGCCCTTAAAAGAACACAACTGGCAGAGCAATATTACAGGACCTTAAAAATGCTTCTGTGGTCCTCAGGCAAGGCATGATACAGGAAAAGATTCTATTCAAAGTGTATTGGACACCACAGAGGTTGTGCAAAATGGGGGCCTTGTCCTCTCATGTTTGTTGATGCTGAAATAAAGAAAAAGGAACCCTGATGCATATGCTGTGGGACTGTCCAACAGCCAGGCCGCTGTGGAAAGAGGTGGACACAAAAGTGAACATAGTGTGTGGCTTTAGCAACCCTCAGCTGAAAATTGTATCTTGAGTTTAACTCTGCCACAAAAAAATTGGTTCTTGTGGGCAGCAATGATTACCAAGCACATAATTTTATAAAAATGGAGGAATAGGTTTATGCCCAGAATAGAGCAGTGGTATTCGGACCTGTCTGAATTAGCAGCAAAGGAAAGATTAGCTTATCAAAATAGAGAGAAATTATATAAATTTGAAGAAAGTTGTATTCCATTTCTTGATACATTTGGATAAAGAATGTGGAGATAGCTTAAATAATGCCAGACTTCCACTCTTCCTGCCCCATCTCCTCCTTCCCCTTTTTGCCTATTTGTGTATGTCTTTTATTTTATATACAGTTACTCCCACCCTAACATGTTACATTTGTGTGATATTGTCTGATTTTGTAAAGTCTGGTCTTGCATCTTTGGCAAATTGTAGAGTTGCGTAATTGCATAAGACATCCTCTGAAATGTGCAGTAATTGGTAACATATTCAAGCTGCAAGCCATTTACCATTCTGTATTTTTATTGTATTTCCTTATGAAAATCAATCAAAAAATAAACAATAAAATGGGAGATAATTTTAAAGTGGATTAGTAAATAGGAGTTTATTATGCAACCAGTATGATAAATAACTTCACATAGATGAAAGATGAGCTGACAATGCATGGAATGATAATGGTTTTCTTTAATTAGCTCTTTTCCCTAGTGGAGATTTGGATCAGAGAATGCATTTTTCTTGTCAGTACTAAACTGTAGATTCATATAAATGATATAAATCTTGCCCATATAAAGTGATTGTGATGTAGTTAGCAGGGTTCACGCAGTCTTGTAGCATGAAGACTCTTCTTACTTCCAGCAATGATTCGTTATTATTTAATTTTTACATATTAAAACGTAATAAACCTGGGAACTATAATAGATCTCCTGTTTGTATCTTTTAAATATGTATTCAAATTGGGGGGGAAATACCATTGGTTAAATTAGTTTTTAAATATATGTTTACAAGAAGGAAATTACTTGTTAGCATATATTATGCAACAGAAATTGAATCACTAGTTACATATCAACTAAAACTCATTTGCACTCGTCTTGTAGCTCTGTGTAAAGACAATAGACAGGGTATTTTCTAACTGAGGGGGAAAGTGTGCCCTGTCCCTATACAATGGGAGGGTGTAAGGAGATTTCTATTCATTGTACCCTTTACCCATTGCTCTCCACAGTGCAAAGACTGCTTCTAGCTTGTCCTGCTAATGCTATTACCCACCCCAAAAAGAGTCGGATGGTGCACGGAGCAGATATCCTTGTGACTGACAGGGAGTATGGCTGCAGAGACCAAAGCTCGTTTTGGAAGGCAGGGCTCTCTGGACTGCAGGTGACAAGGGACAGATTAGACAGTAGCAGACAACAGCTAAGAGCAGACTAAGGTTTCTATGTTATGCAATTCTTGAATAAAAGTAAAAATAAAGTAAATAAAAGTAAAGCCAGAAACTTCCCCATTGCTTAGTGGAACAGGCTAGGCAAGGAAGGGAGTACACGCTACACTTTAAAGGGTATGTCTACACTACGAAATTAGCTCGAATTTATAGAAGTTGGTTTTGTAGAAAGCGTTTTTATACAGTTGATTGTGTGTCCCCACAAAAATGCTCTAAGTGCATGTAGTCGGTGGAGTGTGTCCACAGTACCGAGGCAACCGTCGACTTCCAGAGCGTTGCACTGTGGGTAGCTATCCCACAGTTCCCGCAGTCTCCACCACCCATTTGAATTCTGGGTAGAAATCCCAGTGCCTGATGGGGCTAAAACATTGTCGCGGGTGGTTCTGTGTACATATCGTCAGGCCCCCCCCTTCCCTCCCTCCTTCCATGAAAGCAAGGGCAGACAATCGTTTTGCGCCTTTTTTCTTGAGTTACCTGCACAGACGCCATACCACGGCAAGCGTGGAGCCTGCTCAGCTAACCGTCACTGTATGTCTCCTGGGTGCTGGCAGACACGGTACTGCATTGCTACACAGCAGCAGTTTATTGCCTTTTGGCAGCAGACAGTGCAGTATGACTGGTAGCCGTCGTCGACGTAGTCCTGGGTGCTCTTTTAACAAACCTCGACGAGGTCAGGGGCGCCTGGGCAAACATGGGAGTGACTCAACCAGGTCATTTCCCTTTTAAGTTTTGGCTCATGGCGATTGAGTCCTACCGGCAGTGCACTGTCTTTTAATCAGCAGCCAGCAGAAGACGATGGCCAGTAGTCAGACTGCACCGTCTTCTGCCGAGCACCCAGGAGATGACGATGGCTAGTGGTCGTATTGCACAGTCTGCTGTCAGCAAGATGTATAAAGATAGATGAAGTGGCTCAAAACAAGAAATAGAACAGATTTGTTTTGAATTCATTTTCTCCTCCCTCCCTACATGAAATCAACGGCCTGCTAAACCCAGTTTTGAGTTCTATCCTTGAGGTTTTGAGTTCTATCCTTGAGGGGGCCATTCAGTTTCTAGCAAAGCCACCCCCTTTGTTGATTTTAATTCCCTGTAAGCCAACCCTGTAAGCCATGTCGTCAGTCGCCCCTCCCTCCGTCAGGGCAACGGCAGACAATCGTTCCGTGCCTTTTTTCTGTGCAGACGCCATACCACGGCAAGCATGGAGCCCGCTCAGATCACTTTGGCAATTAGGAGCACATTAAACACCACACGCATTATCCAGCAGTATATGCAGCACCAGAACCTGGCAAAGCGAAACCGGGCGAGTAGGCGACGTCAGCGGCGTGACGAGAGTGATGAGGATATGGACAGAGACTTCTCTCAAAGCACGGGCCCTGGCAATGTGGGCATCATGGTGCTAATGGGGCAGTTTCATGTGATGGAACGCTGATTCTGGGCTCAGGAAACAAGCACAGACTGGTGGGACCGCATAGTGTTGCAGGTCTGGGACGATTCCCAGTGGCTGCGAAACTTTCGCATGCGTAAGGGCACTTTCATGGAACTTTGTGACTTGCTTTCCCCTGCCATGAGGTGCAAGAATACCAAGATGAGAGCAGCCCTCACAGTTGAGAAGCAAGTGGCAATAGCCCTGTGGAAGCTTGCAACGCCAGACAGCTACGGCTCAGTCGGGAATCAATTTGGAGTGGGCAAATCTACTGTGCGGGCTGCTGTGATGCAAGTAGCCAACGCAATCAAAGATCTGCTGATATCAAGGGGAGTGACCCTGGGAAATGTGCAGGTCATAGTGGATGGCTTTGCTGCAATGGGATTCCCCAACTGTGGTGGGGCCATAGACAGAACCCATATCCCTATCTTGGCACCGGAGCACCAAGCCGGCGAGTACATAAACCGCAAGAGGTACTTTTCCATGGTGCTGCAAGCACTGGTGGATCACAAGGAACGTTTCATCAACATCAACGTGGGATGGCTGGGAAAGGTACATGATGCTCGCATCTTCAGGAATTCTGGTCTGTTTCAAAAGCTGCAGGAAGGAACTTTATTCCCAGACCAGAAAATAACCGTTGGGGATGTTGAAATGCCTATAGTTATCCTTGGGGACCCAGCCTACCCCTTAATGGCATGGCTCATGAAGCCATACACAGGCAGCCTGGACAGTAGTCAGGAGCTGTTCAACTACAGGCTGAGCAAGTGCAGGATGGTGGTAGGATGTGCATTTGGATGTTTAAAAGTGCGCTGGCACAGTTTACTGACTCGGTTAGACCTCAGTGAAACCAATATTCCCACTATTACTGCTTGCTGTGCACTCCACAATATCTGTGAGACAAAGGGGGAGATGTTTATGGCGGGGGGAAGGTTGACGCAAATCGCCTGGCTGCTGGTTACACACAGCCGGACACCAGGGCGGTTAGAAGAGCACAGAAGGGCATGGTGAGCATCAGAGAAGCTTTGAAAACCAGTTTCATGACTGGCCAGGCTACAGTGTGAAAGTACTGTTTGTTTCTCCTTGATGAAACCCCCCACCCCTTGGTTCACTCTACTTCCCTGTAAGCTAACCACCCTCCCCTCCTCCCTTCAATCACTGCTTGCAGAGGCAATAAAGTCATTGTTGTTTCACATTCATGCATTCTTTATTCATTCATCACACAAATAGGGGGATAACTACCAAGGTAGCCCAGGATGGGTGGTGGAGAAGAGAAGCACCAGGAGTGGTGGTGGAGGAGGGAAGGACAAGGCCACACAGCACTTTAAAAGTTTAAAACTTTAAAACTTATTGAATGCCAGCCTTCTGTTGCTTAGGCAATCCTCTGGGGAGGAGTGGCTGGGTGGCCAGAGGCCCCCCACTGTGTTCTTGGGCATCTGGGTAAGGAGGCTATGGAACCTGGGGAGGAGGGCGGTTGGTTACACAGGCGCTGTAGCGGCGGTCTGTGCTCCTGCTGCCTTTCCTGCAGCTCAGCCATATGCTGGAGCATATTAGTTTGACCCTCCAGCAGCCTCAGCACTGAGTCCTGCCTCCTCTCATCATGCTGCTGCCACCTTTCAGCTTCAGCCCTCTCTTCAGCCCACCACTTACTCTCTTCAGCACACCACCTCTCCTTCCAGTCATTTTGTGCTTTCCTGCACTCTGACATTATTTGCCTCCACGCATTCGTCTGTGCTCTGTCAGTATGGGAGGACAGCATGAACTCAGAGAACTTTTCATCGCGAGTGCATTTTTTTCACCTTCTGATCTTTGCTAGCCTCTGGGAAGGAGAAGATCCTGTGATCCTTGAAACACATGCACCTGGTGGAGAAAAAAAAAGGGACAGTGGTATTTAAAAAGACACATTTTATAGAACAATGGGTACACTCTTTCACGGTAAACCTTGCTGTTAACATTACATACATAGCACATGTGCTTTCGTTCCAAGGTCGCATTTTGCCTCCCCCCCAGCGCGTGGCTAGCCCTCCCCCCTCCATGGCTAACAGCGGGGAACATTTCTGTTCAGCCACAGGCAAACAGCCCAGCAGGAACAGGCACCTCTGAAAGTCGCCTTAAGAAAAGCACCCTATTTCAACCAGGTGACCATGAATGATATCACTCGCCTGAGGATAACACAGAGAGATAAAGAACGGATGTTGTTTGAACACCAGCAAACATACACTGCAATGCTTTGTTCTACAATGATTCCCGACTACGTGCTACTGGCCTGGAGTGGTAAAGTGTGCCACCATGGTCAATGGAATAAGGCTGCCCTCCCCAGAAACCTTTTGCAAAGGCTTTGGGAGTACGTCCAGGAGAGCCGTGAATGCCAGGGCAAATTAATCATTAAACATGCTTGCTTTTAAACCATATATAGTATTTTAAAAAGGTACACTCACCAAAGGTCCCTTCTTCACCTGGCGGGTCTGGGAGGCAGCCTTGGGTGGGTTCGGGGGGTACTGGCTCCAGGTCCAGGGTAAGAAACAGTTCCTGGCTGTCGGGAAAAACGGTTTCTCCGCTTGCTTGCTGTGAGCTATCTACAACCTCATCATCATCATCTTCCTCGTCCCCAAAACCTGCTTCTGTGTTGCCTCCATCGAAGGAGTCAAACAACATGGCTGGGATAGTGGTGGGTGAACCCCCTAAAATGGCATGCAGCTCATCATAGAAGCGGCATGTTTTGGGCTCTGACCCGAAGTGGCCGTTCACCTCTCTGGTTTTCTGCTAGGCTTGCCTCAGCTCCTTAAGCTTCATGCAGCACTGCTTTGGGTCCCTGTTATAGCCTCTGTCCTTCATGCCCTGGGAGATTTTGACAAATATTCTGGCATTTCGAAAACTGGAACGTAGTTCTGATAGCACGGATTCCTCTCCCCACACAGCGATCAGATCCCGTACCTCCCGTTTGGTCCATGCTGGAGCTCTTTTGCGATTCTGGGACTCCATCATGGTCACCTCTGCTGATGAGCTCTGCATGGTCACCTGCAGCTTGCCACGCTGACCAAACAGGAAATTGAAATGCAAAAGTTCGCGGGCCTTTTCCTGTCTACCTGGCCAGTGCATCTGAGTTGAGAGTGCTGTCCAGAGCGGTCACAATGGAGCACTCTGGGATAGCTCATGGAGGCCAATACCATCTAATTGTGTCCACAGTACCCCAAATTTGACCCAGCAAGGCCGATTTCAGCGCTAATCCCCTTGTCGGGGGTGGAGTAAGGAAATCGATTTTAAGAGCCCTTTAAGTCGAAAAAAAGAGCTTCATCGTGTGGACGGGTGCAGGGTTAAATCAATTTAACACTGCTAAATTTGACCTCAACTCCTAGTGTAGACCAGGGCAAAGACTGCAGGAGCAGAAGCACTCTGAAAAATAAGGAAACGTGGTAGGGAGGGTTCAGTTGCTGGAATGGACCTTGGGAAGCACTGGCAGGCAGTGCAAATCAAGACAGCCTTCGGCTGCTCTAATCTACAGTGGGAGACTGTCCAAGCACTGGGAAGATTGGGTGGCACAAAGAAGCATCTCAACCCAGCCATGGAAAAGGGAGGTACCAGAACAGCAGGTGAGTGCAGTGCACTTGTTGGCTGCAGCCCAGGATCTGGGCTTTTATTTCAAAGTTTTGGCAGTAGCTGAAGTACTTGAGCAGCCTGCTGAGTGGGAAGGATTTTAATTAAAGGCAAATTGTCAATCTCCTGTGTACATTCATTTAAAAACAGTAGGGGAAATTTGATAACAAACACTTAGCTGAAAGCAGGTTGCTCTCCTTTCTTCGCTAAGGAGAAGATATCTGAATAAAGAAAGACTGTCTCAGCTGAAAAATCAAATCAAACCTTTAAGTACATATCAGATTGGGAAATGTCACCAAACTCCGCAGTAAACAGGACAAATATGCCATACATTTAAACTAGGGATGTCGAGCAATTAAAAAAATTAATCATAATTAGTCGCGTGATTAATCGTGCTGTTAAACAATTAGAGAATACTATTTATTTAAATATTTTTGGATGCTTTCTACATTTTCAAATGTATTGATCTCAATTACAACACAGAATACAAAGTGTACAGTGCTCACTTTATATTTACTTTTATTACAAATATTTGCACTGTAAAAACCAAAAGAAATAGTATTTTTCAATTCACCTCATACAGCTACTGTAGTGCAATCTCTTTATAATAAAAGTTGAACTTACAGATGTAGAATTATGTACAAAAAAGAACTGCATTAAAAAATAAAACAATGTAAAACTTTAGAGCCTACAAGTCCACTCAGTCCTGCTTCTTGTTCAGCCAATCACTCGGATAAACAAGTTTGTTTACATTTGCAGGAGATAATGCTGCCTGCTTCTTATCTACAATGTCACCTGAAAGTGAGCACAGGTGTTCACATGGCACTGTTGTAGTTGGTGTTGCAAGATATTTAAGTGCCAGATGCAGTAAAGATTCATATGTCCCATCATACTTTGACCACCATTCCAGAGGACATGTGTCCATGCTGATGATGGTTCTGCTCAATAACAATCCACAGCAGTGCAGACCGATGCATGTTCACTTTCACCATCTGAGTCAGATGCCACCAGCAGAAGGTTGATTTTCTTTTTTGGTCTTTCGGGTTCTGTAGTTTCTGCATCGGAGCGTTGATCTTTTAAGAATTCTGAAACCATGCTCCACACCTCATCCTTCTTAGATTTTGCAAGGCACTTCAGATTTTTAAACCTTGGGTCAAGTGCTGTAGCTATCTTTAGAAATCTCACAATGGTACCTTCTTTGCATTTTGTCAAATCTGCAGTGAAAGTGTTCTTAAAACGAACAACATGTGCTGGATCATCATCTGAGACTGCTATAATATGAAATATATGCAGAATGCGGGTAAAACAGGGCAGGAGACATACAATTCTCCCCCTGAGGAGTTCAGTCACAAATTTAATTAATGCATTATTTTTTAATGAGCATCATCAGCATAGAAGCATGTCCTCTGGAATGGTGGCTGAAGCATGAAGGGCCATATGAATGTTTAGCATATCTGGCATGTAAATACCTTGCAACGCCGGCTACAAAAGTGCCATGTGAATGCCTGTTCTCACAGTCAGATGACATTGTAAATAAGAAGTGAGCAGCATAATCTCCCATAAGTGTAAACAAACTTGTTTGTCTTAGCAATTGGCTGAACAAGAAGTAGGACTGAGTGGACTTGTAGGCTCTAAAGTTTTGCATTGTTTTGGTTTTGAGTGCAGTTATGTAACAAAAAAATCTATATTTGTAAATTACACTTTCAGGATAGAGATTGCACTACAGTACTTGTAGGAGCTGAATTGAAAAATACTATTTCTTTTGCAAAAAGAAAAGGAGTACTTGTGGCCATTTCCACCTTGATTATCATACACATTGTAAGGAGAGTGATCACTTTAGATAAGCTATTACGAACAGGAGAGTGGGGTGGGGGGAGAGAAAACCTTTTGTAGTGATAATCACCCATTTTTTCATGGTTTGTGTGTATAAAAACGTCTTCTGTACTTTCCACAGTATGCATCCGATGAAGTGAGCTGTAGCTCACGAAAGCTTATGCTCAAATAAATTGGTTAGTCTCTAAGGTGTCACAAGTACTCCTTTTCTTATTGCAAATACAGACTAACACGGCTGTTACTCTGAAACTATTTCTTTTATCATTTTTACAGTGCGAATATTTGTAATAAAAATAATAATATAAAGTGAGCACTGTACAGTTTGTATTCTGTGTTGTAATTGAAATCAATATATTTGAAAATGTAGAAAAACATCCAAAATTTTTTATTAAATTTCAATTGATATTCTCCTGTTTAACAGTGCGATTAAAACTGTGATGAATCATGATTAATTTTTTAAATCACAATTAATTTTTTGAGTTAATCATGTGAGTTAGCTGCAATTAATCGACAGCCCTAATTTAAACACTGGAAAGATAAGAGCAGCCTTCCTGGAATATGAATAAATGTATTTCATGATTTGACCTTGAGTCATTTTTCTCATTTTCATTTTATATCAGTTTTCATTTGTCTCATATATTTGATATAATCTTTTCCAGTTTATCCATAGGATCAAAGATAGGTCAATATGCCTTCACTTGTTCATGCAATGGTTATGCTGAATTCGCACTATTCTTAAACAGTTTATAGAATCTCATGCCTTATGTTCATCTTCCCTCCGATGGTGCATTGATACTTTTGATAATAATGGTACCTGGGAGCACATCATGACATTACCTCTCCCTCACCAGTACAATACTACAATGCTCCATGCTCAGGCAGATCTTCTACACTTACATTACCTTAAAAGTGCCACCTCCTGTTGATGCAACACTGTGACCGTGATTGCCAGTGTACTGGAATTTGGAACTCTACCCCTGGTATATTCTAAAAGAGGGCACTGAGGATTTGCTGGGGTAATTCATGAAAGTGCAGCTATAGCATCTTTGATTAGACCTAGAAAGAAGTCTGAAAGTGAAATCCCAGTCCACTGGAAGGCAATGGAAGTCTTGCCATTGACTTCAGTGAGGTCAGGATTTTACCCTGCGAGTGGAAACTGATAGGGTCAAATCCTGGCCCCAATCCACCCGTTTTGCACCACTCTGGTTGTGCACAGTAGGCAGAAAACTGACTTAATGAGCCAGTTAGAAATTCTTCCAATGTACAGGAAGTCTTGGTGGGCAAAGAGCTGGCATATTTGATTATGTGCTATCCCCCAATCCTAGGCCTAGCATAGGGGATATGTCAGAGACACTTCTGAGGGGAAAGAGGGATGGCTAACGTGACATTGCAGTCATGCAATCTCAGGCTATCAGGGGGTGAGAAGGCATATATAGGGAGGAAAAATGTAACATTAGCAAGAAAAGTATTATCACGGAGGACTGTGAAAATATAGTTATCACAACGACTGAGAGCCTGATGATCATCAATAAAGTTGTCAGATTTGCTAAATAACTTTTTAGACCCCAGACTGGTTCCATCCAAAATGACATCAGTGTTCCTATTTTTTCCTGTCAAAATGACAAGTGAGCTTCTCAAGGTGATGCTTCACCACAGGTGTCACGGTGCCACAGATTCAGGAGTGAACACTGACTGCCGTATTATACTGAGAGGGTCAAGGGGTTTCTAACTAATGTTAGTATCTGATGATGGGGAAAAACAACTCCTGCTGGCTGAGCAGCAGGAATGATCTTGGCAAACAGTTCAGTGCTGCAACTTCAGAAACTGTACATCTGACTAAGATACTTTCTTTGTGGCACTAGCACTGGGATTTGCATGCATGAACTCTGAAAGTCTGCTTCAAGCCAGTCTCTGCTACTGAGCTCTATGCAGGTGGCAGGAGGTTCAATGGCTGACATTCACTTGTATTCACATGATTCAAGCTCAGTTGTCTCACTGGGGTTGGAAAGAAGTAAAGTTGCTCAGGTAGCAAATCACAATTTTCCAAATGAAAGACTGCATTATCTGCGTTACTTAAAATTCCTTTGAAATGGCACGCAGGAATTAAATGCAAGTTGGTTTGCCTAAACCTGTGACTATCAGACTTGATTGTAGTAGGAGAATCAAAGAACTATTGACTGGATTTTCAGTTTATGAATTGGTTATTGGCTGAGTGGCACTCTGAAGGTGTCAAGTGGTCATTTTTACTTGAGTGCTATTATTATTTGAGGATTCTGAGAAGTGTAAGATAGTGGCAAAGGACATGGCTATCACAAGCAAGGCGACAGGTGGGAAGGGCTGGTACAACCAATGATATAGACAAGCATATTAAGCTGTGCCTGTGATATGTGTGGGCAGCAGCAGAGAGAGATGCCAGAGAGATTCCTCTGCCTGAACCATTAACATGGCTTCCTGTGGGCCTGATTTTCCTCAACAGTGGAAACCAGGACTATCTCATGGACTTTGACAAAGATACTCCTGACTTTCACTGGTGTAAGCATAGAGAAGAATTAGACCTAGGATGTGATCAAAATATATAACCCTCTAATAAAGTTGATTCAGCACACATCTGTACCATGTGCTAAAACAATATGAAAATCGTAACTGTTAAAAAAACTGTAATATTTATTTACAGTATCTGAGATCCTCAGACATCAATGGCTGTGAGGCAGAAAAGTAGCATTATCCTTGTTTTACTTATTGGAAAGTGATACACTTCAAGTGGATTTGTGGGTGCTCTGCATCTCTCAAAGTGAGGCTCTGACTTTGAGAGATTAGACACCCAAAATTGAGGCATCCAAAATGAGTGGTCATATTTGAAATATATGTCCCTATTATCTGTTTGAGTGGGGAGGGATGGGACTCCAATAATAAATTAAACAACACTTTTTCAAGCTGATCATTTAGATATTTCATCTACAGAGAAAGTGTTCTCTTGGGCTGAAGACTTTCTGTGCTAGCCTTCAACCCACTGAGATTGTTGAAGAAAATAAATCCTTTAATGGCTCAGCAGAACACCAACTACAGTCAATAGAGATACTCCTTTGACTTCAATGAGAATTGAATCAGCTCCCAAAATACCAGCATAACTACGTGCCAATTTATATACTTTCTCTCTCTCAAATTAACTCTTTTACAATAATAAAACTGAAATCTAAGAAAATGATAAAACTTTTTATGCACTTAATATAATTATTCCAATCATGAAATGATCTGTAAAAATAGAACTGATAGATTTTCTTCCTTGTGTTAAGTCAAATGACACCAAGTTAGGATGCACGGAAAGACTTTTAAATGAATACATACAGTATTAAAAAAACATTAGTGTGATAATAAATTTGAAATCACTTAAATGAAGTATGTTAATCAAGTTTTTAATCACACTGGTAATTAATTTAGGTCAGGAAGGATATTAACAAAGCATGTTTTAAGCTTTAAGTTTGGCAGCTCTATATAATTAATTTTAATATTTCCAATAACCAAGGCACAGAACACCATGCACAGTCTACATGTCAGATAACACTGATGATCCTGTTAAAAATTAACTGTACTTGCATGCAAGTAAAGATGTAAAGAAGTCAGTATAGTCTGCCGTTGTAATTTATATTCCTCTTCCATCAGAAGGGGCTACTATCCTTTCAGCTACATGCTCTTTCACACTGTTTAAAAATGCAACCCTAAAAATGGCCTATTTCAGGAATCCTCCCCTTCACTATTAATTAACATATATAATAACCCAGCAGCTGAACACATATTTAAGATCTCTATGGTCTCCCACTTGCATCCTTGCCTAACAATCAGCCGTGACTTTGAGTTTGAAGTTCTGTCTCAGAAGCAATCATTCATGCCTGTAAACTTACTTCTGTAGCATCTGAGGAAATTCTAAGCAGCTGCAGTCATCCAGACATAACAGACACGTTAGAAAAGGAGAAGACTCTCCATTCCCGTTCCCCAAACAGAAAGAGAGATTTGCATAAACTTCTATAAGTTTCCATAGCAATCTAAATGACATAACATCACACAAAATACATCTTCAGCACCTTTTCGTCCATAGATCCCAAAGCACTGTACAAAGCTAGCATTATTACCTGCATTTTACAGCTGGGACAACAGGCACACTGGAGTTGATTGTTGCGGTTTCGGTCACTTTGACACTATTTGAGAATTCAGGTTGAATAATAAGAGGAAATATTTCCAAAAAAAGTCAGTGGTTCCTTTTGACATTTTCAAAACAAACCATTTCTACATTTTGTTTTGAAACAAACGGTTTTGCCTCAACCCTGTGTAGAAAAGGAGAAATTAAGGAAGTGAAGAGGGAATCCTCACACTCTGTATGTGGCAGTCCGGACTTCAACAAACCATTTTTTCATCAAGGAATAATCAGGTCTTTGTTTAATCTTATTTTCTGTGTTGCAATTTATTACACCTATGCTGTTAATAGCAGGTAGCACATTATCTCCAACATGACTTTTGTCCTTCCTAAATAGAAAATTAAGAATAACTAAAGAAGAAATTGTTCACAGTTTTATGGGAGATCTAGCCATGTGGCTCCCATTAGGTGGCACAATGCAATCCCTGAACAAACTAGGAAAATGGACTTTCCAAGAATCTTGTATGCACAGTGGATCGACAATGGAGAATGATCAAAACCCTACCAACAAGAACATAAGAACAGTCATACTGGGTCAAACCAATGGTCCATCTAGCCTTGTCTTCCAACAGTGGCCAATACCAGGTGCTTCAGAGGGAATGAACAGAACAGGTAATCATCAAGCGGTCCATCCTGTGTCGCCCATTCCCAGCTTCTGGCAAACAAAGGCTAGGGACACTAAAATGTTTCCAAGGTAAAAGAAAGCAAGTTGTTATGTTTCTATTGCTAAATCTCCACACCAAAGGTTCTTGACCAGCAAACTGAATAGTCAAATAAGTAGTTATCCCCTTTAAAAGTTTACTAACTGCTATCATCTGCTACTGTTACATAAATATTTTGAATAAAATATTTATCAGCTATAGTGCTTCAACAGAATCTCACTAATGAAGATCATTGGAGATTAACTGATGTATATGCTCAGGTTTGCAGCACTGATTCATTTCTTTTATGTCCCAAATCAATAAACAATTATTTAAAAAACAGAGGACATGCACACAGACACACAAAAGTAATCCTAGCAGCAATTGCTCTTGACTTTGGTAACATCCTCATTTTACACAATCCATAGTACAGAAAGCTTGGGCAGGCAATAATTTTGTAGCTTTATGGGAGAGGTTTTTGTTTTAATCTCACTATTCATTTATTTTTCAGTTTGATTCCTCAGTTTCTTTTTAAAAATTGAAATATTTTGATATGAAAGACTCAGGCCAGAGGTTCCCAAGGACCCAGACTGTGGTATATGTAGCATTGATGGTACATGAGTTTGTTGGAAGTGGGAGGCTCCCCCATTTAAAGAGTAATAGGGCTTAGGGCTAGTTAACCCCTATAGCATTACATGGTCCCTCTAACAAAACAGATTTTCAAAGGAGCAGCAGACTAGCTGAAGATATTATTTAGTTAGATCAGAGGCTCTTCTGCCTTGTGACACATGAAGTAACCCAGTGTGTTCAGCTCCGTCTGTCTAGTGCCATGTTTCTTGCTTCATTGTAGTCTGCTTCCATGACATGACATCTTTCTCAATGGTTTTCTTATACGTCATCTGTTGTCCTCCCCTTTTTCATCCTTTCATCATTCTCTACCACCTGTTGGCCAGTTCCTTGTAACACATCAGCATTAGTTACTTTGTCCCACCAGTGGACACAAAGTATTCTCCACAAGCATCTCTGATGGAATGTGTAAAGTTTCCTGTAATGGGCTTCTAACATTTTACAAGTTTCAGAAGTATATAACAATGAAATTGTATAACTTTATCTTGGTTCTTGTGTGAATCTCCTTATATTTCCAAATATTTACCTGTCTCAGAAAAGCTCCACTTGCCTTCCCAGTTCTTGCTTCCACCTCCTTATGAAGTTGGCCATGACCACTGATTGTGCTGCCAAGGCAAACAAACTCATTAACCAAGATGTTCCTCAATATCTACCACAGGATGGTAGCTACCTCCTTAATATGATAAAATCTAATCCTGTTAGGTGACTACCATGAGGTTTAAGAGGAAAGAGGCAGACAGCCTGGAGAGCAGGTTTTCCTGGGAGCATCAAGTCAGGTACTCATTGCTATAGGAACCAAAACCAGACGAGAGAATGGTGCTCTGGGGAAGCCTGCCTGAATCAAACCATAGCCACAAGAAGGAGGGCTGTGGGGCTCTGGTGTCAAGAGGACAAAGTGTGGGAATCCAAGGACCAAAGGAGGCTCTGTGGAATGAGGTTGGAACCCAGATCCTGGTGAGGCCTGCCTGAATCATGACACATCTGTGGAATCCTTTAACCCAGAGGAAGGAGTTGTGAAAGCAGGGCAGGAGAAGACTGGTTAGAAAGGCTCTCTCCAGAGAGGCCAGGGGCAGAAGTGGAACTGGCAACACTCCCGGATTCAGAAGCCTTGGAAGAAGGGAGAATTGGACCTGAAGCTGACTGATGCCCATGTGCAGCTCCCCACTTCCAGCCAATACTCCTCCACCTCTTTACCCCCCCGCCCTTCCCCCACACACCTCCCCCCACCTTGGCCCCTTTCTGCCCCCTCCTCCCCCGCACATCCTGCATCAGATCCATTTCTCCCCTTTCTTCTCTCTAACTCATACACACATACATTCACACACAGACATCACCAAAGCACTCCCTGCCCTCTAGCCACAATCCCTACCCTTAGTCAGACCTCATTATCTCTGAGCAGCAAACTGTTTTTCCATCTTGTGCAACTTTTTGTGATATCAAAAATGTTCCCATTCTGCATCATGATGAAAATGAGACCTTTTGAAGTTTTTCAAGGGGAAAAAAAAGAGCCCCCCCTTCAAATAGCCAGATAGTCAGGGTGTGTATCTGAATCAGGCAGACTAGGGACTTGAACTTGGTCTCCCAATCCCAGATGTTTGGATTGACCACCAGGATATTCTGGGGTGAGCTTCTCTCTGGCTTTGACCAGAAAATCCGGGACCTGAGAAACCTTTTCTGATAAATGTTTAGTCAAAACCAGTAGGATACCTCAAAATGTTGGTTTCAACAAATTGGCATTTTTCTGACAAAAGACAATTTAATTGAAAGATTCTCTACCAGCTCTGAACCTCATCCAACCCTTCCAGCCAGCCTGCCCTAGCCAAACAACTCCCTTTACATCCAAATCTCCACAGCCAAATCCATAACTGATTTTACTGCGGAGTCTGTAAATACTTTATTAAGGCTGAAAATAAATGTGGACAAAAAAGGGGAGGGGGGAAAGAAATTTGCATGTGATACTTCAAACATGAATTTTTTAAACAGTTGGTAGGTGAACCAATTAAGTTTGGGAACTGCTGACTTAAATATAAAATCATTTATATTTATTATTATGCCTGGATCATTTATAGTCATTACATTACTTTTCACATACAGCATTAAATCAGCAGAGTCTTTTAATAGATATTTATGGTCAGATGGGACCCTTGCAATTATCTAGTCTGACCTTCTGCCTAAACACAGGCAATAAAAGCTCACCCAGTAATTTCTGCATCAAGCCCATAACTTCTATTTTAGCTGCAGCATATCTACTAGGAAGATATCCAGTCTTGATGTAAAGACTTCAAGTGATGGAGAATGCACTACATCCCTAGGTAAGTTGTTCAAATGGCTAATTACCCTCACTGTTAAAAATCTGCATCTTATTTCTAGTCTGAATTGGTCTAGTTTCAGCTTTTACCCATTGGATTTCGTTATGTCTTTCTTCTGCTAGATTAAAGAGCCGTCTACTCTCAGAAATCTCTTTCCCATCTATCATCAGATGATAAGCAATCTTTAAAAATCACATTCTGTTACAACTTCATTGTCTACAAGAAGTGAGTTATAAAAAAAAAACCCCATGAATTTAACAATGCCTGTTAAGATGTCACAAACCTTAGGGACAGAAAGTGGCTGAGCCTAACATCAGCATGCAGGGCAGTAATGCTAAGCGAGATCCCTGCTGCACAACTGCATTAGGCATGCCTGGAAAACGGCTCTGGGGACTGGGTGAGGGCACAGGCTATATGCTCAGTGTTCTCCCCCTGAACGAGTGGGTGGGGAATGGGCAGAGAGTGGTGGAGCAATTCCATTTACGGGCTGGCCAGTAGAGCTGATTGGATGTGCAAGAGTCGAGACTTGTAGCAGATTAATCCCCCTCACCCCAGGGCAACAGGAGGAATTTGAAGGAATTGGGCCTTGGGGAGTGTCTTCAGGACATAATGCCTTCTGAAACTACTCCTGGAGTTGTACAGCGTATCCTCTGCCCTTTGCTCAGAGCAGTGTCTACAGTCAGTTTAATGCTTAATGATCCTATTTTCATTACATTTATCCTTCCTTTCCCTTTCCTTCCCTCACGTGTTGTGTCAATATCTCACAATGTCAATTCAGATGTAAGGAAAGGGAGTGTGGCTTTACCTTTTTCTGTAAAGGGTCTAGCATATTTTTGTACTAACACATAACAATACTAATCTATCCTACTAAACCACTAAAGAAAAGAGCCAACAAAAAGGACACAAACTTAAATATTTCAATTTATACAACTCACACTATTATTTAGCAGTCAGGCATTTACATTTCATTAGCATTTTTTACTGCAGTGCCACTATATCTACATGCCATACATTTATACTGCTATATAGTTAGATGACTTGACATTTTGAAGGTTACAAAATTTACTATCATTTTTCCAGTTTCACTCAAAGCAGTTTTGCTTTCAAAATAAGATTCTGCCTTCAAATAAAATATTTCAGAAAATAAAACAAGTTAGGATCGCCCCTCTCACCTACATGTAAAAAAACAAAATTCATTTGTGAGCTAGCACCCTAGCAGTACAATTGCCCAGAGCTCTTACAAATACACCCTTTCTTAATAGGATTCTATATTCTAATAAATTGACATCTTTACAACCAAGTGGCCAACCTACCTTGAAATTGAAATGCCACTAAAACAAGAAGAATATGCACCTCTGGCAGAACACAAATGACAGCTCAAATATTCCTATGAATCTTAAATGCGTCCCCCATTCAATTACCAATTCTTCTAGGGAAATAACCTCTCTTTAATATATTTTGGTGCATTCTTAAGTGAACCACTAGACTAATGAAAACATACCCTTGATTTTTGAGCTCTGATTGGAATCAAATAATTGTAAAATTGAAAAGAAGAATGTCGCTAATGCAGAATGAGAAAATAAAGAAAGATAAAGAGACAAGGTGGGTGAGGTAATATCTTTTATTAGACCAGCTTCTGTTGGTGAAAGAGACAAGATTTCAAACTCCAATAGAAATTTCAATCAGCAGCTTAATAACAATCCAATAGCAAATGTCAATGATTTATGTAACTAACACCAGACTCTCCCATCTTATCTCTTCCCAAAATAATTACTGGATACCAGAGCTGGATGATGAAAAATATAGAAAAAATAATTACACTGCAGTGGAAGCACCCCTCTCTGGCAAGAGACTGCAACCTCCCACCCCTTGTGCTGGGATGAAGAACCCTGCTATAGCCTGACGGAAGGCAGGAATTCACCTTGGAATCACTCCAACAGGGAGATCTATTCAACATAATTATCAGCATGGACAGAAGAACCACTGTGCAACTGAAAGATGCAGTTAATGTGAATATAATAAACTGAATTCAAGGCATCGCAAGGAACTCAAACTCCACCAACAAAAAGCCCCTACAGCCTCAACCCCTCACTCCCCGATCACAGCAAGTCCTGCCTTTGGACAATGGACAATTCTTGCATGCAAAGCAATCTTGTAATGTCCTGTCACAGGGTGACTGGTCCCTTTAAGGGAGAGCTGGTCTGTGCCCAGGATAACTGTCTAGACTGGGATTATTCTGGGAAGGTCAGCCTGAAAAGAGGAGAGGGGTTAATGAACAGCTGGAGAATTTGAGTAAGCCTACTGGCTACATCTGGAGAGGGTGTGGTCAGGTGGAGAGCAGAGGAACTTTAAAGACAGAAGATAGGGCACTCAGAGGTGAAGTGTCTATGCTCTCTGGGAAAGGAACCCTTGAGGGAGTTGGTACCATGGGACTGTTTTGGTACCCACCTGATGGGGCATTTCTGTGTGCCAAAAATGCTAACAAGGGGTTTGAACAAGCAGAAGCAGCCAGCCAGTTTTCACAGCTGATTCCACCTTATCATTACTCTTTGGGTATGCTGGGAGCACAAGGGATGGCAGATCTCAAACCCAGGACTGTGTGTCCCCAGGCAGTGCTCAGACTGCAGCTGCCACCTGTCAGCAAACTGGAGCCACTGAAGAAGGGTGATAGTGGAACTCTAGCTCACCAAGAGCTCTGCCCATGAATTGCCCAAGTGGGGGAGGTGTGTGACCTCACAGATTGGCTTGGACACTCTACTTAAGCAAAAAGGAGGCCAGTGAGGTTGTCTGCTGGTGGCTGGGCTGACTGACTGGCTTTAGGTCCTTGTTCCTCTGCTCTGACTCTGTCTTTGACCCTTGTCTTGACTCTGACTACTAGGCATGACTGCCCATGCCCTGGTCCTTATAGGGAGATGTGGTAGTCAAACTCCCATTTATATGCAAATTCCTGGAATTCTTCTGAGGCAAATCGAAGTCCATTGTTAGTGAACACAGTGTCTGCAATGCCATATCTCACATTTGTTAGTCTCTAAGGTGCCACAAGTACTCCTTTTCTTTTTGCGATATCTCACAAAGTGGGCCTTCAGTTTGCCAGTCACTGACTTGTATCAGGAGAGGCATTGATCTCCCAACAATTTGAATATTAGTCCACTGTAATGAAGTACTGCTTTTTACTGATGATAAATAAGTCCACTCCCACCTTTTCTCATAGTCAGGTGGGCAGCAGTCTCCTTATGATGGCAGTTATCACATGACTGGCAAGGGTCACACCCTTCAATAAAGGAGTGGAGTTCTGTGTTTGTTCCAAGCCAATAAGCACATTCTCAGGCCCATCTAAGACTGCTGTCAATGCCCAGGGGTGAGGCATGTATTTTCTTTGTATGACATCCTTATGTAATGAGGTGGGAACAACAGCTTTCTGTCCTTGAAATAGGACTCTGTCCTCATCTTTAATCAGTTGGCTCATCATTAATGTGAAGATGTGTGAGGCTGGCAGGCCAGATGCCAGCTTTTGCCCAGGCTGCTGGCATTAGCTAAGAACGGACAGACTCGTAGCTGGAGACCAGAGCAGTTCACTTGTGTGTTAGTTTTGCTAAAACTAAAATAGGTATTAGTGTTATAAGAATGTATTTTAGTGTTTAGACTCTGTGGGGTGCTTGTAAATTGCAGCATGCATTAATCTCACTTGTAATATCTGTATTCCACAGGCTTTAGTGAATTTGGGTAAGAGATTGTCTTTACAGACTTGAGACCTGTAGGCTTTTGCATCAGTACCTTAATCCATACCTATACCTTAGTTAGCATATGCCCACGTATCTATAATATAGCTGGCTACACCTTTTCACTACCATTAATAGCAAAACCCAGATGTAGCTCCTGATGCCCTGCCTTTGGCTTTGTGCAAGATGGCTGTATAACTACAAGCCTGAGTAGATGCAGGTGTGAACACATTTTATGTGTTTATTTTTTATCTGATATTGCACTTGTCCAGATACCGGGCCAACATCTTTACAACAAATAGAAATGGAACAGATTCAGAGAAAACTTACATTGATAAATGATGTCTACGCAAATGTCTCTGTATCCAACCTTGCCCTGCAGTCTTGCCAAACTCAGCTCCACAGGTTCACCAAAGGGAATGAGTTTGCCAGGAGGTGGAAGCCTTCTCCTGAGAATGCCCTGCCTTCATCGTCAGCAAATCTTAACCACTGGGATGGGTCCCAGGAAGAGAAGAAACTAGCTCTGAGACCATAAAAGAGATGTGCACCCAGATGCAAGTAGGTGGAAGTTACATTAGTACATAATGTGCCCACAACAAACCATCCTACTTTGGAGGAACAGTGTTTGTTCTGCACCAGCTGAAGTTTCTGGATTCTCTTAAAAAGTAACCGTGATAGGAGCACACTGCAGAAATCTAGCCAAGAGGTGAAATATCTGTCTAAAGCCTTGTATGGTCCTCATCAACATATTACATCTGAGCATCTCAAACATATAAATCAGTTCGTCCTACAAAACCTCTGTGAGATAGGGCCTATTATTGTACCCATTTTCCAGAAAAGGAACTGAGGCTCAAAGTGACTAAGGCTCTGATCAGAAAGGTAGTTAGGTGCCAAAGTCCTGGGTTTAGGCTCCACTGTGATCCACATCCTGTAGGTGTCTAAGCTCACTCAGAACCTAAGTTTTCAGGGTAAAAGTTCCCTAGGGGCCTATGTTTCTGCCGCTGCATGTGTGCACTGTTGCATCGCTCTAGGCATCCACACGCCTATCCCCCCACCCCCCAAGCGATTCACTAATTGGGATAGGTAGAGCCCCATGTTTTTCACAAATGTCTGTACTGCAAAAAAGGTGTGTTCTTAACTCTTAACCTGTGTTAGCTAACTTGGGTTAAAATGGGAGGGATAAGGTGGGTGAGGTAATATCTTTTATTGGACCAACTTCTGTTGGTGGAAAGTAAAACCTCTTTTACTTTATAAAAAGAGCTCTTCTGTTCTGAGGAAGGATGCAGAGTGTCTAAGCTGAATCCAGGTTGAGACAGATTGGTAAGCAGAAGGGGTCCTGCATGTTGGACGCACTCACTTGAAATGAAATGGGAAACTGGAGGCTAGATTGTTCTGCATGAAGGGTTTGAAGTGGGCAATTAAGTTAGCAGGCAATGTGGTGTGTTACCAATTGTTGTAATGAGCCATAAAACCAGGGTCCCTGTTGAGTCCATGGGTTTTAGTGTCTGGCAGAGTTTTGAATTAAAGTTCCTAGGCTTGCCTTTTGAAGGTGTTGTGCAAGTTTCTTTTGAGGACAAATATTGAAAGATCAGATAAATACCAGTGAAGAGTTGGCATGTCAGGTTAGCAGCTCAAGTTGAGCTATACCAGTTTACACCTGCTGAGGATCAGGTCTTAATATGATTTGATTTTGACTAAACAGAATCCCTACTTTTTATATTATAGTCTGGGTATTACTCGAGAGCCCTGTGGTTAGGCCACTCACTTGAATGTGGGAGATCCAGGCTGCAATGGCTGTTTAACACACAGTGGAATAGCTTCGACAGGAGAGTTTGAGAACCACTTACCCCAGAATATCCCATAGCCTGGTAATTAGGGTGTTCTGTTGGATGGGGTGGGGGCAATGCAAGCTCAAAGCCCTTTGCCACAACAGATAGAGTGGAGAATTGAACCTAGGTCTCCCACAGCCTGGCTGAGCGTCCTAACCACTGGAATAAAAGGTATAAGGGTGGGATAGTATAACCACCATCTCCTCCTCCATTTTGTGCAAGGCCAAATCTGTCAGAGGGGCCTCTGAGCATGCCTATTGTATTGGGCTCCACACAGGAAATAGGTGGAAGAACACATATTTTGAGGATCCTGCTGGGGCTTAGGTGTGACGTAGGTGCCCAGGCACCTTGAGTAAGGCAGCTGTGTGCATGCTCTCTGGCCAATTTTTAGGCATCTAGGGCACTTTAGCAATGGAAATGTAGGCTTCCAGGGACTTTAGACACCTACAGAGTTAGGTGACAGCTGAGCAGGGATTTTGAGGATCTCATTGATGCCTAAATGTTGATTTGGGCATGTAAAGTGGCAGTAAGGTGCGCAAGTCCTTTTGTGGATCTAGCCATTGGCCTTCCTGTCCCTTAGTTTTCTCATCTGTAAAATGGGGATAATAATAGCTATCTACTTCACAGGGGCCTTTGTGAACTTTATTTATTTTAACTTATAAAATGCTATGATCTTCAAATGGATATGTTAACTTACTATTTTCTATAGAATTGCAAAAAAATTTAAATCTGTACTTTTGTTATAGGCAAGTCATATACCGGTCACAGAAATCAAAATACACTGTACTCCTGCTACCCTCATACTAATTATTAGAAAAATGTAATGGTTGGTTGAGATTATCAAATCTCATTTACCTATGGCAGATGGTCCCAATAAAACTGAGAGGATTTGGATGAGAGTGTGAAGCAAAATTAATTTATTTCTGTAAAGTGCTTTAAGATCATTGGCTGGAAGGTGATTTAGAAGTAGAAAGTAATGTTATTTTACCACAGGAACTGTAACCCTAGCGCAGAGAGCCATACCCATAGGAACCCTAACCGTACAGTGCGGAGCAATACCCATCGGAACCCTAACCCTAACTCCAAGTCCCCTAGCCACGGAAACCCTAACCCTTGCGTGGGGAGATCTACCCATAGGAATCCTAACACTAGCAGGGGGAGCCCTACCCAAAGGAAACCTAACCATAGCCCAAAGAGCCTCCCTATAGGAATCCTAGCCCCAAGACCCCTACCCATTGGAACCCTAACACTAGCCACAAGTCCCCTACCCATAGGAACCCGAATTTTAGCTCCAAGTCCCCTGCACATAGAAGCCTTAACACTGGCCCCAAGTCCTCTACCCATAGGAACCCTAACACCTATCCCCAACTCCCAAACCCACAGGAACCCTAACACTAGCCCCAAGGCCTTTGAAGTTAGGATTAGGGTTTCTATGGGTAGGGTCCCCCGGCCTAAGGTTAGGGTTCCTTTGGGTAGGGCCTTTGGAGTTAGGTTTAGGGTTCCTATGCCTTGGGCCCCCTGTCCAAGGATTAGGATTCCTATGGGTAGGGCCCTCCATGTTATGGTTAGGGTTCCTATGAGTAGAGGTCCCCAGCCTAGGGTTAGGGTTCCAAAGGTTTGGGTGCTTGGAGTTAGAGTTAGGGTTCCTACGGGTAGGGTTCCAAGCCCTATGGGTTGGGGTTCCTATGGGTAGGGCTCTTGTATTTAGGGTTAGGGTTCCTGTGGGGAGGGCTTTTGGAGTTAGGTTTAGGGTTCCTATGGGTAGGGCCCCCTGCCCCAGTGTTAGGGTTCCTATGGGTAGGTGCTTTGGAGCTAGGGTTAGGGTTCCTCTGGGTAGGGCACCTCACCCTAGTGTTAGGGTTCCTATGGGTAGGGCCTTTGGAGTTAGTTATTGAAAATGAGGATGAGTAGTAATTATTTAGGGAAATATGGTAATTACAGGTATAAAGTAGGAACAATGAACTGAAGTTTAGAGAGAGAAAAATTAGGCTGAATATCAAGAAAAGCTTCCAGACTGTGAGTTATTTAGTCATGTGTAACCCTCCCAAGGGATGTAGTGTAAGTCTTATTATGTGGAACTTTTAAAATTAGACTGGATAAAACACTAGAAAGTGTAGGGAATACATCCTGCACTGGCACAGAGTGTGGCCTTTTACTGTCTTTCAAGCAACCCCTAGCAGAGGTCGTACTATGGCACCCTGTCTGTGGCTGTCCCGTTTCTTCAGGGGCCCTGTAAGAACTCACAGTTCATAAAGTTATTCAGTCCCCAGAAGGGATCCCATTTATCTAGGCATCAGGTGCACAGTGGCCCTCCAGGCCCTAAACCCAGTTCAGTGCCCCTCTCCCAGTGGTCCAACACAGTCTTTCAAAACAAAACACAAACTAATGCAGCCCCCTCCTCCTGGAGGGTCTGCTGTCAGTCTCCCCCTTGGGCAGGGTCCCTTCCAGGCCTCGCTGCCTGGAGAGCATTCTCCTACTTCTTGCAGTCTTAATTATGCTTTCCATTCCCCCCTGTAGCTTCCTGCTGCCTTTTAACTTGGGATCTCTTGATTTTCCTCAGGTGGGGTTCATCATGTAATTGTGGCTGGCTGAGCCCCAGGCACTCCAGCCTAAAGGCAAGCCAGCCTGTTACACACACAAATGAACTGGATGAACCACTTAGTGAAATTGTTTAATTGTAGTGATGTATCGTACCTGTGAAAAGACACTAAGTAGTACTTTGGAGAGGGAGCAAATGCCTCATTTCACTGGTTCCTTATTTTGTACCGTACATTATGATTTTCAAGCAGCTACTGTGTGTAAGACACATTAATTTTAGGTTGGGCTGGTAGTACTGCTTTTTATTAGGGTTGCCCAACACTTCCCAGTAAAATCCTAATTTCAGTAAACTTTACAAAACTTTATCTGTTTGGCTTGAAATTTTCCATGCCAGGTGTCTGCTTCAGGCAGAATGTTGTTGGGGGAAAATTTCAGCCAAAGCAGTTCAGCCATTTCTGAGAACAAGATTAGGAAATAATATGTTATGTTGCCCCTGTTAAAAAATTCTGGTGAATTCCAAACAATGGGTGTATCCAGAAGACCAGGTCCTTCTCCGTTTCAGCACTTTCCATTTCAAATATGCAAGAACATCACTTATTTTTTGTGTTATTTGTCCTGATCTTCCCAAAATTGTTTCTATAAATATTACAACAAATTTCCATGGCTGTAGAGATGGCATCTCCTTCCTCTATCTTTACTGGAGAGAATAGAAGTAGCCAAATTGAATATCTGCCCACGATTGACTTTCATCATTAGCCTATTGTCTTTCAAAGCCTCTCCCATGCCCTTTTCATGCAATTTATATGGGATAGGGCCCTTGTAGTTAGGGTTAGCATTCCCATGGGCAGGGATCCCTGCCCTAGGGTTAGGTTCCTATGTTTGCCTCATTTGTCACACAAGCCTCTTACAAATTTCTGGGCAACTTCAGGTATGAGATTGCCAGATTTGTATCTATGTTATCTAGCATTCCAAATGTGTCCTATAGCAAGGTGGTTCCCCTTCAATGGATCTCTATCCATACTGGGTTGTTTTGAGATTGAAAAAAGCTATGCTATGTCGTTTGATTCCCTCTCTTCTTTTCTATACCTGAAGAGGCTACCTACATCCTTAAGGAAAAATCCAGTCTTATTAAAACAGTCACAGCATGCAGTCATATTAATTCTCATCTTGTACCACTATGGGATAACCTGCGCTTCCAGATCAAGGTCAACTACACACGTAAGACAATCTGGATAGAAAAATGATTAACAAAAATTAAAAACATGATACAAGATGACAGACTGGCCTCCTCTGATTATATGTGTAACAAACGAAGGTTACTTAACTGTAACGGAAGTTCTTCAAGATGAACTCTGCATATTCACACTCATGGATGCTCTGACCCGTGCAGCCTGAAAGGTAAAATTCTACTAGCAAAAAGAAAAGGAGGACTTGTGGCACCTTAGAGACTAACCAATTTATTTGAGCATAAGCTTTCATGAGCTACAGCTCACTTCATCGGATGCATAAAAGTGGAAAATGCAGTGAGGATGTTTTTATACACACAGATCATGAAAAAATGGGTGTTTATCACTTCAAAAGGTTTTCTCTCCCCCCACCCCACTCTCCTGCTGGTAATAGCTTATCTAAAGTGATCACTCTCCTTACAATGTGTATGATAATCAAGGTGGGCCATTTCCCGCACAAATCCAGGGTTTAACAAGAATGTCTGAGAATGGGGGGGGGAGCGGGCGGTAGGACAAAAAAAGGGGAAATAGGCTATCTTGCATAATGACTTAGCCACTCCCAGTCTCTATTCAAGCCTAAGTTAATTGTATCCAATTTGCAAATGAATTCCAATTTAGCAGTCTCTCGCTGGAGTCTGGTTTTGAAGTTTTTCTGTTGTAATATCGCAACTTTCATGTCTGTAATCGCGTGACCAGAGAGATTGAAGTGTTCTCCGACTGGTTTTTGAATGTTATAATTCCTGACATCTGATTTGTGTCCATTTATTCTTTTACGTAGAGACTGTCCAGTTTGACCAATGTACATGGCAGAGGGGCATTGCTGGCACATGATGGCATATATCACATTGGTAGATGTGCAGGTGAACGAGCCTCTGATAGTGTGGCTGATGTGATTAGGCCCTATGATGGTGTCCCCTGAATAGATATGTGGGCACAGTTGGCAACAGGCTTTGTTGCAAGGATAGGTTCCTTATCATACACATTGTAAGAAGAGTGATCACTTTAGATAAGCTATTACCAGCAGGAGAGTGGGGTGGGGAGAGAGAAAACCTTTTGAAGTGATAAACACCCATTTTTTCATGATCTGTGTGTATAAAAACATCCTCACTGCATTTTCCACTTTTATGCATCCGATGAAGTGAGCTGTAGCTCATGAAAGCTTATGCTGAAATACATTGGTTAGTCTCTAAGGTGCCACAAGTACTCCTTTTCTTTTTGCCAATACAGACTAACACGGCTGCTACTCTGAAATCTGTCATTCTACTAGCAGAAACTGTTGGAGAGTCCATGTGCCATCCTTGCCCCCAACCCCTAGCTGAACTCTGCACTTTCCAGGGCAAGGTTTTAAAAGGAGCATGGCACTCCACTGCCTCAGTTCCTTCCCCTGCGACCAGCTGGATGGTTATGTTGTTGCTGTATGATCCTTTCAGATTGTAGATAGATAAAGTTACATCATTTTATTTAGTGATCATTAGTTAAAGGACATATCAGCCCTAGAATGGTGAAGGTTCTGGTCCCTATGAGCTGAAAAAAGGTTACCTCAGGTTAACTAGAGACACCTGAGGCCAGGTAAGGGCTGCCAGGGACCTTTAAAAAACCCTCTTCTGGTAAGAGAGAGAGAGAAAGAGAAGCTGCAGCGGAGGTAATGGTAGCAGGAAGGAAAGGTTTCCCCTGGGCGGAAGATGGTCTCTCCTCTCTGTCTGTGGAGAAGGGGGTGGTTTTGCTTAAGAGAACTTCTTGGGCCAACTATGTAAATAGGGAAAAATAAAACCACAGTGAAAAGAAAAACCCTCTGGAGTCAGATTGATTTGCTCCAGGCCCCATACTGTACAAGGAAGAAATATTGAAGCCAACAAGGCAAAGGAGGTACCCTGACAAGGCAAAGGAGGTACCCTTTATTTTTCTCTCTGTATATATAATATCAGATTACATGCAATGCTCTGATTTTTCTCACTCTTGTACTATTGGTGGGGTTTTTTTTAAATAAAAATTTTAAAGTACTTTTCTAGTTTGGACAACTTTATATTCTGTTCATCAAGTGTTCCAGGCACACAGAGTTCTAGGCACATAAATCCTATTAACAATAACGAGAGTCCAATGTCTATGATACATATAATCCTAGATATTCAGTAAGTTTTTCCTGAATACATTTTCATGGGCTAGGGCTTCCTGACTCTTGCCATGTGTAGATAATAGCAAATGGTAGCACAGATTCAGCATCTTGGTAAATATGGCCCAACTATCTAGTAATGTGTATCCATTGCGACAGTACAACATGAGGTTAGGCTTATTGATTATTTTATTTTCAGCACTTTAGATAAATTACTTGTATTAATAGGCAAGGGAGAGATGTTTCAATCCTCTACTCTGACAATATAAACACTTGCCGATCCTCCACAGCTGTGATTAGCTGAGCAGAAAGGTGAGGTCTGTTAATTAGATTCTCATTCATATCATTATTAGAGCTGGGTAAAATTTTTCAAACAAATAGGTTTTTTTTGCCAAAAAATGCAGTTTTGGTGGACTTAATGTATTCAGGATCAGAGGAACAAGAAGCCTCCCTTACGTTGTCATTATGACTACAAATTGCCATTATGAGTGACAATTAATAGTTATTGGGCCAGGGAAAGAGCAAGAAGGACTGTATGGTGTAGTGGTAAGGGCACTCACCTAGTATGTAGTAAACTCAGGTTCTTGCTCCAGTGACTATTTATAAAAAGTGGAACACCTTCAACAGGAGAGATTGAGAGAGCCCTTCCCTAGAATAGCCAATAGGCCAGTGGCTAGGGAATACTCTGGCAACGTAGGAGACCCAAATTAAAATAATTTCTCTACCCCCTGCAGAGAGGGTTATTGAACCTGGGTCTTCCTCATCCCCGATGAGTGCTCTAACCAGTGGCCTAAAGGTTAAATGGGAAGTGGCTATTGCAAAACATCCCTTTCAAGTCAAATGAAACATGGTTGGTTTGACCAGAAAAGGATTTCTTCAATTCACCAGTATCCTCTGCAATTTTTTTATTTGGTTTGACCCCAATTTAATTTTTTATAATTATTTTTGGAATTGCCAACAATCCAAAAAATCAGTTTGTACTTTCAGAGTACTGTGGTTCACCTTTAAATAACATTGACAAGACTGAGAATACTAATAAAAACAATTTGGATATGTGCTAAAATGACTCTGAATTGAAAGTTTTATCACAGAGATGTACTTTGGAAAATCTCATAAAAGCTAGGACACTTAAGTACATGCTTTCAACATGACATTTATTGTATTAAAAAGCAGATGGATTTTAATAGAACAGTCGTATCTTGAATTTCATAACCTTTTGTAGTTGGTTTATTTTAACCACTGATGTTAATGTGCCTGCAAACCTTGTTGAGAAATACAATAGACCCTGTCAGCTGCGATACAGCAAGCTGTGCATCCTGTGTGCTAATTAATTTTTTCTATACATAAGTCACCTGCCTAGTTTGCTGTTAATATTTTAAAATGCTATCACCTATATGTCAAAATATATATAGCAACACCATACAATCCACAAAACCAATTAAATCCAATAAATTGTCATATTACTATGTGCAGAACTCCATGAGTATGTCAGCATGTTAAAATGCTTGAGATGGATTTTTTTTTTTTTTTGGCGCTTTAGAAAGCAGAGGCCAATCCCGTGAGTTGGTAAAGATTCCTTCTCAGCGTTTAATTCAAGGGGAATTGAGAGCACTCTACAGGGCATGGGAAGCACTCAGCATCTTGCAGATTTGTTGAGCGTAAATTGCCCAAGGGACATTCTGATTGTGTGTCATTTAAGAGTAGATTGAGTAAATCACTTGTAATTAAGATTAAGATTTTGTCATGGGTATTTTTAGTAAAAGTCACAGGCAGGACACAGGCAATAAACAAAAAATCACAGAAGCCGGAGCCCCACCACAGGGGGCTGACAGCCCCAGCCCAAGCAGGGCCAAAGCTGAAGCCGAAGAAGTCATTGAGATCTGTTAAAGTCACGGAATCTGTGACCTCTGTGACCAAATCGTATCCTTACTTGTAATATACTGTAGGGGAAAACTCTGCTAAATCAATGTTTCATTGATCTGCAACTAAAAAATGACTGAAGAGGTAAACTCTAATAATTATGAAATTTACCCTACCTAATGCTTTAGTGTTACACCTACAAACTAATGTTTCCTCCCAAACCCTTGTGAGATAGGGATAATAATATTAACCTATTTCACAGATAGTGAAATTGAAAAACAGAGGGGAAGGCCAAAATTTTCACAATTGGTTACCTAAACTTATGCACCAAAATTCATGTTCAGGAACTTAAATAAGAGTCTAATCCAAAGTCCACTGTGGTCAGTGAAAAGACTCCTATTGACTTCAGTGGGCTTTGGACTGGGCCTGTTTTGTTTCAGGCTGGTCACACAAAAATGGAGGCCCCCAAAATTAGTGAAAATTTTTGACAATTTTGGACATGCTGTTTGTGGAAGAGCTGGGATTAAAATTCAGAGTTTCTGTCTTTCATTTTCTAGTCTGCTTTGTCTGGTATAGAGGAAGAATTGAACTATGCTGATTTTCAGTCTAATTAGACCAAAAATCTAAATACCTAAGAAATAGTACAACAACCCCAAAACTAGTCTTAGAAGTGGATGAATTATATTTTTGTGCATAATAGTAATTGCAAATGTTGATATTTTTCATTAAATGATTCATATATTTTCTATTCAACCAGTTCTAACTGGTGTTTATAGTGAAACAAATGGTTATCATTCAAGACATGTCTGCATGGAAGAAAATCATCCCATGGACCATGGCTATCAGAATCTGTTCTGCTGCATCATCTGAAAAATGCTGCCCTCATTTCCATCAGGAGTTGGTATTTAATTGCTGCTTGGGAGTGTATCATATATAGAAGTTGTCAGATGGAAAAACCAGCAATAGCTTCTCTTCAAATAACCTGCAGATAATAAAACACTCTTGGGAACAGGGCAGGCTCACTAGTTTACAAATGTGTGTGTGAATACTGCTAGACTTCTCCTAACTGTTAAGTAAAATATCAAGGTGAAACTGGCTTAGTCCCATGACATTTGTCGTGGGACAGGTCCTCAGAGAGTACAGCATGAAATTCATTGCTATAATTTTTCAAAGAGTTGTGCAGTTTTAGCCACAAAGATTCAGTTAAAGCCAATGGACACAATGCAGCTAACACCCTGCACAACGCTGAAAATGTAGGGATTGGTGGTATTTTGGTAGAGTTCGTTATTTTAAATATTACCAGTAAAAACTGTCCATGCAAACCTTACTGGGCTAGATTTGAAAAACTTGCTCTATTGTAAAAGAGAGTGTTGCATGTAATAATAGTTGCACATAACGGTTAGATAAGCAGTTTCTGCATTCATCATTCTTCATTCTGATATCTAGTGAAGCTCACGAAAGGTGTTTTGCTGTGGAATGAATTGTCCTCGCAAAGATACTGTAATATATAGTTTTTAAAACATTAGTACCAGCACTTAAAACTGAATAATGGAACTGCTCATATTTATTCTTCCAGTTGAAACACAGAATATAAAATAAACCATAAGAACTACTGACTTTACTTTCATTGGCTCAGGAAAGCATTTGCAATAAAAATATAACATTTTATGAGGCACACAGGAATATAAATAAGCAAGTGGCCTGACATCATAAGATGCTGGGAATGGCTAGCCTACTTCTGTTCTATTTTTCTAACTAGCAGGTGTGGAAACTTCACATTCTGTCTTATAAATAGTCCTGTGTCACTTGCAGAGATTTTTCTGCAGGCACCAGGGGTAAAAAATATGCTCAGAACAAACAATTCAAAGAATCAAGCTGGAAGGTGATAAGTGATAAAATTAATAAAGAACATATATTTGTGTGAAACTGAGCCAGAAAGGGTTAAGCAACTGGCAGGCTACGTGACCCAAGTTCAACCTTTAAAGACATATTAGAATAGTATATAAATGATAATTAGGGCTGAAGGGCTAAAATCCATATGCTGTTTATGTTACAACCTGATATATAGACTATGTCAGCTCTTTTTACAGGCACAAAGTCCAGAGTTTGGTCAAGAGGCCAGAGGCCTAGCAAATAGTGAACAATATTAGCTAAAAGAAGCAGATCAAACAAAAGACAACTTTGCTTATTGCTGAAATAAGCTTGGTCAGCAAGATGCCAGATGGAGAATTATAATTGGTGGTTTTATCTAAAAGTTGCAAGCAGACCTAAGGAATGAAAGGGGCCCTGTTTCTTCTGTAGAAGAGGTGCGTTCCTACACACCAACCTTGAGTTTATGGAAGAGGTTCAAATGTGTCAGTATGAGATATGACATCCTCCCTCTCACAGATGTACACCCCTCCTCCCAAGCCATTACCAGTGCCAGCCTTCGAAACACAAAAGAGCAACTAAAAGGCAATCTTTATTGCCATCTACTTTTCATTTGCCTCTTTGCTTTAACCCCTAGGTATGTACCTGTTGGACAATCAGATGAGCTACTTCATTCCTATGGACCCCAAATCAGAATTCAACATATATATTTTATACTAACACAGTTTACACATTGTTTAAAGGAAAACACCTATGTATTAATTGTATGTTACTTGTGTAAGCAGAGTCAGGATGGGCTCCACGCTGACATCTGGTGGTGAGGTGTGGCAAGTTGTGGAAAAGAACTTCAGGGGCTGATCTCAATTTGCATAGGCACACCCACCCCGCCTAGAATGAGGCCATAACTGCCCAAATGGTCACTTTGGCTGTTGTGGGATCCCCAGTGTCTTTGTTATTGGGGCGGGAAGAGTAAATTGTTATTACCCTGATTATGGGAACTGTGCTTGGAACTGGTACTTGGCCTTTTGTTATGATGGAGGGACTCACCATCAACTGAGTAGCACTCGCTAGGCAAGGGACATGGGTTCCAAAACTCTGTGAAGGGAGAGAGACTTGAGACAGGTATTAGTACCTGGTGGTGTGGGCCCCTTTGTGAGGGCCTGAAGCACCCATTACACTTCTGTCTCTCTCCACTGTGGAATGTCAGAGCTATTTTTGGGGTCTATTAAGAGTCTTGCTACAGGTACTGTGCTGCATTCACTTTGGCCTTATGGTGCACCAGCACTAAGGCTCCCACTACTATGAGCTGAAATCACTGAGAGCTGAAATCACTGAGCACTGTGTCAAGTAGTGGGGAGCCGGAAGATCCAGAGTGCAGTGGTGCTGTTCGTGGCTAGGCTGGCAGAGTGTTCGTGAGACGGCAAGGTGAGCTGTGCAGAGCGGAGCTGTTCGTGAGACAGTGGCGTGTTCGTGAGACGGTGAGCTGAGCAGAGTGGAGCCGGTCGTGGTGGAGCGGAGCCGTTTGTGAGACAGCGGTGTGTTCGTGAGACGGCGAGCTGTGCAGAGCGGAGCTGTTCGTGAGACAGCGAGCTGAGCAGAGCTGTTCGTGAGAAAGCGAGCTGTGCAGAGCAGAGCCGGTCGTGCTGGAGCAGAGCCGTTCGTGAGACAGCGTAGCAGAGCAGAGCCCTGTGGGGCAGTCAGCTTCAGGACACGTAAGGTGCCCCTTACCCCTTTCCCCCACACACAGGCACATTTTAGCCAGACTGGGGAGTAACACTGTGCAGATGAACTTTTGAACTCTGGGGCTGCCCTGACCAGGGACAGAGACTTTTGGGTCATTGGACTTTTGGGACTTTGGGTGATTTGGGGTTGCTGGACTCAAGAACCAAAGGGAAAGGGGCATGCCCCAATTTGCTTGGGGTGGGGTTTTTTTTTTGCTCATGGGTTGTGTTATGAATCCTGTTGGTGGTGTTTCCCCAACATAATGCCACATTGTTTCTCTCTGTTATTAAAAGGCTTTTTGCTACACTCAGACTATGTGCTTGCGAGAGGGGAAGTATTGCCTCTTGGAGGCGCCCAGCGGGGGTGGTATATATTTGTTCCAGGTCACTGGGTGGGGGCTCGAGCCGGTTTGCATTGTGTTATTGGAATGGATCCCCTAGATATTGAACCCGGCACTTGTTGCTGCCAACTCTGACGGGCAGAAGGGTTACACTTGTTAACCTGAAACCATGGGCAGAGACATTATGTAATCTTTGACTATTGGTTACTGTGCTTATCTTGTCTTGCTGCTAGACCTATCCAGGGGTTTGGGACTGCCTACCCCGTCATTTCCCTCTGCCCATGGAAAATCCATATAATCCATTGTAATCAATTGTTTGGCAGTGTCTCTGAGCATAATAAGCAAGGTGACACTCTGCCAGCGCTGTGCGTAATAAACCCATGTGCTTGATTCTACACGGTGTCCATACTTTGTTCCTTCAGGGCCATTCATTATAAATAGCTAACAAAGCCATGTTAGATAGACTAGAGCTTTGAAATGTAAACCTGCAATTGTTAGAGAATTAGACGTAGATACTGATTGTGTTTGCCTGTGTTTACCTATATCTTGTTAGATGTTAACAATGTAACCAGATTAACTTGTAGATGCTAAACTTAGGTTCTTTCTGTTACTATATTCTATTCATTCAGAGATCCAAAGGGAATATTAACATTTAGATGAGATGTGGTGTAATAATATCAGCCTTTATTTCTCTTTGAAGTTTGTAGTAAACTACCTATGAACGGCTTGAATGAATAATTACCTATGCTACTCAATGCAACTAATTACCGGTGCATACATAGTAAATAGAATTGACTTCAAAGCCATAATGTATATTCTTCATCCAATGAATGCCTGCTGTGTTGACTACTGTCAAGAGGCAATTGCAGCCTGGCAGAAATCTATAAAAACTCTAGGGCTCCAATCCTGTTATCTCAGATCTGCTTAAGCTTGGTCATGGGAAGCTTGACCTGCAAGACTGAGGTCTCTGGATTACCCTGCTAATTCTCATGGAGGAATTTGAACAACTTCTATATATAGACTGCCTATTGAATTATAACCTACGGAATTGATTTTGAAAGAACTTTTTGCAACTCAGCAGCTCACCATCTCCACTATGATACTGACCTAAGAACTTCACTCATATCTGTATTTATAATGATCTTTAACTTCAATAACTCTTTTTTTTCTTTTTTAATAAATCTTATTAATAAGAATCGGCTGTAAGCGTGTATTTGGGTAAAGTCTGAAACATTCTGGTGGGTAATGTGTCTGATCTCTTGGGATTGGTAGAACTTTATATATGGTGAATAAGATTTTAAATAATCTTCACCATATTTGACTTGACTGTCTGGGTGGGAGCCCAGGGCTGGATTGCTTAAGGGAAACTGTATTTCTGGGCTTCTGGGTAACCAGAAAGGTATTGTAGAAGCTGTTCAGTTGTTAGCTTGGTGAATCTAATTATTAGAATAAACCACCAGTTTTGATGATCGTCTGTCCCATTATTTACAGTTTGCCCTGACTGAGCAATCTCAGTGTGGCCCCTTCACAGGGGCACCATTTCAGATTTAGGTTGGGGGGGGGGGCAACTTTAACTGTGATTTCAGGGGCTACTTAGGCACTTGAAAACTAGTTTTTTTGGCAAATAATTTAGCAATTAGCTTACAAGAGCACTGTATCTAATTCCTATATAAAAGAAAATTAAATAAATATTTGATCCACTGACTCTAATACTAACATGTTCTGACATCTTGTGGCAAGTCACTTAAGGGTTAGGTTTAAAATGTTAATGTACATTCTTACTTTGTTCCTAGCTCTGTGGAAAGAGAGACCCCATCAGGACTTCTGGGTTCTATCTCAGCTCTGGGAGGGATGTGGGGTCTAGTGCGTTACAGCGGTGGACAGATACATGTGGGTTATATATAGGAACATCAGAATGGCCATACTGGGTAAGACAAATGGTCCATCTAGCCTAGTATCCTGTCTTCCGACAGTGGACAATACCAGGTGCTTCAGAGAGAATGAACAGAACAGGCAATCATCAAGTGATCCATCCCATGTCGCCCATTCCCAGATTCTGGCAAACAGGCTAGGGACATACAGAACATGGTGTTGCATCCCTGCCCATCCTGGCTAATAGCCATACATTGACTTATCCACCATGAACTTATCTAGTTCTTTTTTTAACCCTGTTATAGTTTTGGCCTTCACAACATCCCCTGCCAATGAGTTCCACAGGTTGACTGTGAAGAAATACTTTCTTTTGTTTGTTTTAAATCTGCTGCCTATTGATTTCGTTGGATGACCCCCTAGTTTTTGTGTTATGTGAAGGAGTAAATAACACTTCCTTATTTACTTTCTCTACACCAGTCATGATTTTATAGACCTCTGTCATATCCCCCTTAGTCATCTCTTTTCCAAACTGATAAGTCTCAGTATTTTTAATCTCTCATTATATGGAAGCTGTTCCATACCCCTAATAATTTCTGTTGCCCTTTTCTGTACCTTTTCCAAAACCAATATATCTTTTTTGAGATGGGGTGACCAGATCTGAATGCAGGATTCAATATGCGGGTGTACCATGGATTTATATAGAGGCAGTAGGATATTTTCTGTCTTGTTATCTATCCCTTTCCTAATAATTCCAATATTCTGTTAGCTTTTTTCATTCACCAGATGTTTTCAGAGAACTATCCACAATGACTCCAAAATCTCTTTCTTGATGGGTAACAGCTAATTTAGATCCCATCAATTTATATTTTCCCATGTGCATTACTTTGCATTTATCAGTATTGAATTTCATCTGTTATTTTGTTGCCCAGTCATCCAGTTTTGTGAGATCCGTTTTTGTAACTCTTAGTTAAGTCCAAAGCTGACTGCAATCTTGAATAATTTTGTATCATCTACAAATTTTGCCATTTCATTGTTTAACCCTTTTTCCAGATCATTTATGAATATGCCAAACAGCACTGGTCCCAGTACAGACCCCTGGGGGACACCACTATATACCTCTCTCCATTCTGAAAACTGACCATTTATTCCTACTCTTTGTTTCCTATCTTTCAACTGGCGTGCCTGGTAATGCTTTCAGGATCATGTAAGATCCTTAATTTAATTTAATTCAATGACAAGCCGTTTGATACCTTAATTACTCTGCCTCTGTTTATAAACAAACTCCCTGCCCCAAGGGCAGAAGCTGGGAGCAGCACAGAACTCATCAGATATCACACTCAAGATGTGTTGCAGTTAAGAGCTCCATCTGGAGGTAGAGCATGTGCTGTGAGCAGACCTCTGGGATGAAACTCGGGGTTGGGGGGAGGGAGGACTCCCCCATCCCCCCTAAATGATGCCCCTGCCCCTCCAGCGACCACGGTCACAATTCTAATATAGATGTATTAGCCACAGAGAGATGAATAGTCCTACATGCTTGAGCTCCTGTGCAGCAAACCCGAACTAGGCCTCTATACAACTTAAGTCCCACTTAAACCCTATTTTGAATACTTAAGTGGAATTCAGGTGGTGCATAACCCTTGTGCTGGCCTTCTGCACAGCGGTGAAGTGTACCATTTGGAAGCAATATTAGATTGCTTTTGAGCTCAGAGAAGGGTCTTTCCTTCGAGTTGCCTACATACTTCCTTCAGCCAAGGCTATTGCTACCATTTGGGGTACATCTATACTGCAGCTGGGTGTATGTTTCCCACCTGGTGTAGATAGACATGCTTGTTCTTCTCAAGTTAATGTGCTAAAAATAGTAGCATAGCCAAGGGTAGCATAGGCAGTGATTCGGGCTAGCCACCTAAATACATACCCATGGGTTTGGGTGGGTCTGTCTACTGGAGTTGGGAAGCACATTCCCAGCTGCAGTGTAAGTGTACTCTAGGAGGCCAAGAAAAATGCCAAACTTGCTAATGGGTAGCAACAAGTTTGTTTATTCAAAACCAAGGGATGGAGGTGGTCACTCCCCCCCATAATAAGGTTTATAACAATAACAGAAAATTAGGGTTCTTCATGGCATGGTTTTACAGCCTCAACCACTCACTCCACCTCATTGGTTGGCAATACTGGCTTCTTGCTTCTGAGGTACAATGCCTCCCAGAGCTACTTCTGGAGTGGTGAAGTTTCATCCCTGCCCCTTACTGAGGATTGTTCCTAAAGACGTGCTCTTGCCCAAGGAAAAGACATTCATCTGGTGACAACGGTAGCTCCAATATCCTCTACGTTTTCATTACTAACGTACAAGAAGCAGTTGTCTTTTTTTTTAAGACACATTACACTCTCCCCTTGAAGCAATGGTTTGGGGTGACACTGTGGTGGAGTAAAAGCCTGGGACACAGAAGCATCTAATACAACTACCGCTTTCTTGCCAAATGACTTCCTCTGTACTGTCTCCCCTTCCTATGAATGAGGATACCAACAGGACTGTAAGAAGGAAAAGTTGTGCCTCCAATCAATGGGAAATTATTTTAGATTTTTCATTGTCAAAGGAGACATTATGAAGTTCGATTTTTGACAAGCCTCGTTGCTTGTGGTTCATGTCTAAAATGTGACTAGGAAAATGACTCACTGGTCTGGCAATTGCCTGAAAAAAGTAATTTGAGAAAACTACGGTACTCAGAAATAGAATTTTTTAAAATGGAAAAGAGTTATTACACTTAGTAGGGGGTATCTCAGAGACAGCTTGCCCGGTCTTTCATGTTTTCTTTTTCCACATAAATATATCACACTGCCAAGGGTGGTGGGCCGGGCTGTGGTGACAGAACACAAAGATCTCATAACATTTTATGTGCAGCAATTGTAATTTTTGTTTCAAGTGCATGATGCTAATTATTTTAGTACAGTACCTGACAAACCAAATTATAGAATTTAAAACATAGATTAGGCAGGAGACTAGTAAATGTATGATTAGCCAATCAAACAATCATAAATGGATTTCTATAGCCATTCTGCCCATCCACACAGAATAGCACAAATAATCACTCTACCTTAAAGAGAGGGGGACAATGGCACACTTTTTCAACCATTCTTTTTCTGATGGAAAGCTCTTTGCCTCCTCTTGTCTATTAGATACCACTCTCATGTGTTCTAGCACCCTAATTATCCACAGTGGCTCACTTTGCTCCTGCTCCCCTCTAAGGCAACCACACCAACTTGGTGCTGCTAGTAAATGCTTATTGAGGATCTGTTCCAAAACCTATTGAAGACAATGGGAGTCTTTCCCAGTGGGCCTTAAATTAGACCTTCAGCCCCTAAACCCTCACAGTATCAACTTTGCCAGTTCAGTTTAGTCTCTTGGTTAAAGTCCTTTCCAGGAGGAGGTTCCTGTTCCAAGCCAGAGTGTGGTTGTTCTCATCAGAGCTGTATCTACACACATTCATCTTGTGATCTGCACCAGCTACGGCTGACATGGATCCTGCTGCAAGTCCCTGACAGTGGATAGTACACCCAGGGGAAGGTTGTAGCTCTGAAAAGCAGCCACTCCTGCCCCTCTACTAGGGGCCATCATTGTACAAGAAGTGAGTGGTGCTAGCCAAAGCAAGGCCTGGCTAAGGCAGCCAGGTGATGTCCTTTTTGGTTGAAATTCGCCCCTGTATGGTGTCCACACAAGACCTAGTCACCACTCAGCTTCTACTTCAGCCAAAAATAGGGTGGCCCTTATGTTGGCCCTCTACATAGGTGGGAGTTCCCTCCAGGAAGCAAACGCCTCCTCAGTCCCCTTTGGATCCCAAATTGTAATCTAAAGATGCTTCCTCCATGGTGGGAATTCAAAGGGAGAGGGCAACAGAGCAACCATCTTTCCATCCTCGGGCTAATCCCAACTAACAGCAGGGGATCAAGAATTCTTCTATTTCTTGCGCAGAATGCTTATTTATTTTCCCCATAGGTTTATTAAAATAAGATTAAGTTAATCCCCTGAAAGACTATTTTACAACAGGCTGAAAACCTTCACACACAAATGGGAGCAGGCGCAATAATCCCACTTTGTTATCATACATGTGCCTCACATATTTAACCAGGACCTTTTAAAGCTCCATCTTGGTGGGCAAAACCACCAAACTGCAGAAGAACCCATCTCTGTGTTCTGATTGGAATACACAGGATGGTATAGTGTGTTGGTACAAGAGTGGACAGTGAAAGTGTGTGCGCAAAATTTGTATGCCCAGCGACAGCACCCACAAAATCAGTATTTGCATATAACAATCTCTATCTATGCATGCTATCTGGGGTAACTGCAAGATAGTTATGGATGACATAACAAGATGAATAAATACATATATTGTCAAGGTTCCTTCCCCACTCTGAACTCTAGGGTACAGATGTGGGGACCTGCATGAAAAACACCCTAAGCTTATTTTTACCAGCTTAGATTAAAACTTCCCCAAGGTACAAACTATTTTACCTTTTACCCCTGGAGTTTATTGCTGCCACCACCAAGCGTCTAACAAATATATAACTGGGAAAGAGCCCACTTGGAAACGTCTTTCCCCCCAAAAATCCCCCCAAGCCCTACACCCCGTTTCCTGGGGAAGGCTTGATAAAAATCCTCACCAATTTGCATAGGTGAACATAGACCCAAACCCTTGGATCTTAAGAACAATGAAAAAGCAATCAGGTTCTTAAAAGAAGAATTTTAATTGAAGAAAAAGTAAAAGAATCACCTCTGTAAAATCAGGATGGTAAATACCTTACAGGGTAATCAGATTCAAAACATAGAGAATCCCTCTAGGCAAAACCTTAAGTTACAAAAAGACACAAAAACAGGAATATACATTCCATTCAGCACAACTTATTTTATCAGCCATTTAAACAAAACAGAATCTAATGCATATCTATCTAGATTGCTTATTAGCTCTTTACAGGAGTTCTGACCAGCATTCCTGCTCTGGTCCCGGCAAAAAAAAAAAACAACACACAGACAGAGAGAACCCTTTGTCCCGCCCCCCCTTCCAGCTTTGAAAGTATCTTGTCTCCTCATTGGTCATTTTGGTCAGGTGCCAGAGAGGTTATCTTTAGCTTCTTAACCCTTTACAGGTGAAAGGGCTTTTCCTCTGGCCAGGAGGGATTTAAAGGTGGTTAGCCTACCCTTTATATTTATGACATATATAGAATGTGTGCTCACATTTTATGGGTGCAAATTAGATAACTGCTTATGAGAGGAAGGATGATTTAGTAGCCAGGGTGCTAGCCTAGGAGTTGGGAGACTTAGATTCAATTCCCTGTTTTCCAACAGAGTTCCTGTGTGATCTTGGGTCTCCCAGCTGCCTCGTAGCCACCCTGTGCCTCAGTTCCCTATCTGTAAAATAGGGCAGTGCTCTTATCCCTCTCTCTCCAGTGGTGGTGAGAGGATAAATTCATTAACGATTGTAAAGTGCTTTGAAGTCTACTGATGAAAAGTGCTATATACAGCTAAATATTATTATGAAAATATGGCCCATAGATCTTAAGGCACATAAGACCCTGTATTGTTTTCCCTTCCCTTGTTGTATTACTTTCTACCCTCCCTCATTCCTCTGAAGCCAATTAATTTAGTTATTATTCATTTATTGTGTGATGTGATGATTAATCAATATGTTATATCATATATATTCAGTGTATGTTAGAGTTAATTTGTAGGGTTATAAAAGCATCAGATTGATCAGTAGTTAGAGGAACCAAGTATTAGACATGAGTAAGACAAGCTGAAATGCAAAACCTGTAGATTGAGGCCTGCAAGACTTTATCTTAGCTATTTTAGACCTTGGAGACAAGAAATGATGACATAAGTGACCAGAAAATAATCCGATGCCCTAAGCTTATGGGAAAAGAGGTACCAAATGGTAATATTGCACAAAATTACCCAGAAGATTAATATTAGATCATAAAAATGCTATAAAGGTGCAGCTGTCTCTAACATGTGTCTTAACCACAGGTTACAAGTTGTGCATCAATGCTAATGAGAATAAAGGGAACTTACACAGCCTATAGAAAATTGGAGTCCCTTAAGTTTCCAGGGGACCCAGACCAATAAGAGAAAAGAGCGTTGACACTTTTATGGACATGCACAGAATGTAGGTATAAACAGAATCACACTATAAAAAGGGGATGCCCAGAACAGGAAAATTGAGCTCCCCATAGGAGACTCCAGCAGGAACCATTCCTCTACTGATGATCAAGCCATGAGAAACCCATCAGACACTACCACTATTGTTAAGGGTGTGAGTATAACTACATTTGTAACTTGTGCATAGGTCTGTATAGAATTTCAGTATGCTTGGGTATTCATAACTGTAATGGCAACTTTAATAAAACTTGTAAAATAGACCAGACCGTGTAGTTGTGAATGTATGTGTGGTCACTATCTTAGGTCTTTATGTGTTCCTAGAGACTAACTCTGAAGCAAGTAGCAGAGGTGACTTTCACTCTGTTGAAACTGTAGCCGCCAGAGCCGAACCCATGGTGGTGTAATACCACATTACAAAATTCACTTTAAATACAATAAAATAAAAGGCTACCTCCTATCCTCTCTCTCATTCTCTCAGCTTTTCATCAAATCCTAAAATCAGCTATACTGCATTCATCCAAATTTGCCTTGTCAAAGAAGAATGGATCCAAATAGATGACATCCCTGATCAGAGCATGAACCAGTCCAAGCAATAGGTGTCATGACCAACTTGCCAGCCATACACGCATAACTAGCCAGCCGTCCAGTGTTCCAAAACATCAACAAAAGCTATATTTCACCCATCTTTTCTATCCTGTCTCACCTCCACCTTATGTCTGTCTGTCTGATAAGAACAGGATAAAAGAACGCCCTTCTCACATCAGAAATGAGAGTAAATATGAATACTTGTTTAAATGTCTTGTTCTTTCTTGTGTTTAATCAATAAACTTTCAATTTGAATGAATGCTTTTGGATGTTTGCCAAATAACTGAGTAGAACCAAAGCCTCTGTAGAAACATAACCCCAAACCTATCACTGTTTAATGTTGGACAGTGAAAGAGTTTATAAATACCTTTAACTCTTAAGGCCTTTGAGATAAATATCAACACAACGGAGTGATTTCTTGCAAGAGCCAGACTAGGGGAATAGAGGGGAGCGCACTTGCAGGGCCATACTATGCCACGAGGGGGTGCCCTGATAGATGGCTGCCTGTCACACAAAGGGCTATTATTATTATTTGTACTGTAATAGCACATAAAAGCCCTAGCCCCACTGTGTTAAACAGTACAAAAAGACAGTCCCTGTCCTAAAGAGCGAACAATCTAAGTATAAGACCAGAGACAACAGGTGGATACAACCAGCAGATGAGGGTAACAGTGAGACATTATGATGGCCTGATAAGTAGCATTACAACACAGCAGCCTACTAACCATTAATCCAAAGCTGGGCATTAATTGCACAAAGCTTTTAAAAGATGTTTTATAAAAATTTACTAAGCTGTTTTTTTATGTGAACTAAGGTAAATGATGGAGATCGTGCTGTACATGAGTGACGTAGTCCATTCAAAGATTTTTCATGGTTTTTTCTCCAACATAAGAAAAACAATCCATTAGAAAGTGTCCTTTTTCTTTTCTTGTTCGATACTCAACCCAGCTTGCCGCATTATTCACCTCAGGCTACATTGAAGGAAAAATTTAACCACTCCTGACTTATACTCCTGCTCCCTATCATAGTAACCTGCATGGGGTGCTGTCAGCCCAATCCAGATAAGAGAAGGCTTTTCCATGGCTGCATGGGATATAAATACCCCCTTCTGTCCCCCTCAGACACACACTCTCTTCTAGGCAGCAGGAAGGGCTGTGCTCCCCCTCAGACCTGGCCCAGTTGCTTCCTGCTCTTCTCTTCTACCTCTGCTCCAACCCAGTAAACTTTACCCATCCCCCTCTACTACCTGTTGTTGGGGGGAAAGCCCCCTTAAAGGGAGAAAGAACCGCTTTGCCTCCAGCAAGCCAGGCAAGGACTCACCTCATGGATATTGCAATGAGCACATCAGTATAAGATCAGTAGTAAACATCTGTGCAGCTGATGTAAAAAGATGTGATTTTCACCAGTGACAGATTATACTGTGTGCATATTTTAAGCTCCCACCCCCAACAATTAATAGCACTAACCACGATTTCTCTGCTTATATTACATTTTTTATATTTGTTTTCCATTACTCCTTATGATATTGGAAATCCATATGTCTGACGCTAGGTGGAAAAAGGTTAAGTTTCAACTGCCTACGGTTTAATGGCTTAGTACACTAAAAGGAAATCATTCCAATTCAAGGGTCAGGCCAGAGACCTTAATTATCCAGAGGTTAATATATTGAAGAACGATCAACATTCAGGGTTGTTCAAAGGGGTGGAGAAACTGCATCTGAAACTAATGAAACTGCTCTGGAGGGAAGAACCTAAAGGGAGCGGTGATTTAAAAACCCACCTACACAACAGCGTGAAGGAACAGGAGGTGGAGGTTGAAGGGAGCAGGGTGTCTAAATAAGTTTGAATAGGGAAGACATGCTTGCTGGTGCCATGACCATCTGACTCACAAGGAGTCTTGGTAAGATTTTAAACAGAAATAGCTATACGTTTTGGTAAGTATATTTACATGTATAGTCTGTAACTAAACTTTCTGCCACATGACCAATACTTACTTTCTTGTTTTCAGTAATGTGGTTTTTTTAAATACTTCACTTCTGGCCCAGATCCTCAGAGGCAGTCAGATGCCTAATTCCCACTGAAAGGTGCCTGAATACCTTTGAGGATCTGGGCCCTCTATTTTTAAGTTTCCTCTCTTGTGTTTGGCCTGGAACGTAGTATAATTAAGTCTCATGTCTACAATGTTCTTTGACCCTACTGAGTTCACCCAGGAAACCTCCTTTGAGCAAAATGCATCCATTGTCATCAGTAGAGTAGGATGAAAAATGGGCTGAAATTTTGTGAAAATTACCTTTTTTAGGGCAAAAATTTGAAATTCTGATGTAAAATTTTGATTTTTTTTTCAACCAGCTCTAATGATCAGATATTGCATTTCTTTAGTTTAGGCATCCCTGTGCCAAAGACGGTCCCTTTGGTTTAGTTTAGTGACAAGTCATTTTGCACAATGGCGTACAGCATTGCATTATGGTGTGAGCCTGGACTGCAGTGTAGCCGCTGTTTGTTAGCTCTCCTGCCAACAATAATTTCCACCCCCAATAAGCAGTGTTAGCTTTGTCAGCAGGAGAATGGTCCTGCTAACAAAGTGCTGTTCACACCGGTGCTTGTTGTCGGCAAAACTTTTGTCTTTCAGGGTGTGGGGGGAGGGTTTAACCCCTCTGAAAGGCAAAAGTTTTGTCGTTCAGTTGCCAGTGTAGACATAGCCTCAGTGATTTGGTCACTGCTGTGGGAGAGGAAGGAGATTTTTGGCAGAGGTAGTTTGATCATTAGCAGGGAGGGTGAGAAGATGCAGGTAGGTCAGAGTTGGCCGTAGCTAAAGAGAAATGACATAAAAGAGAGCATTAGCAGTGGGGAAGGGGAAGAGTTAAAGAAGGATGGATGTTACAAATGTGGTGCAAGAAGAACCAATAGGCAATCACTCATCAGTCTGCAAATCATAGCCAAGGAATTCCTGGAAGCAAGGGAATTACACATGATGAAGTTACCAAACTACAGGCAGCTGCCACAAAGTGAGCAGCGGCAGTGACCCACCAGTGTGAAAGTCAGCCTCACGTGAGCAGATCACACCACAGGAAGCCCTAGGAATAAGGAAGCCAATCACAGCAGCCCAGACAGCAAAATGTGAACTGGCACAACTGTAGGTGTTACCATGGTGTGTTCTTGATCCCGCAGTTCAAAGACACCCAGCAGCCCTGATACAGATACCATTTTCAAAGCCCAAACGGTCTGTAATATATAATCTGTATATTGCTAGGATTTGTATTTTGCTATACATTTTGCTATAGTTTTGAAAATAACAATAATCTACACGTTTTTCACATCATTTGAACTAGGAATTTCCATCACATTGGAAGAAATACTCATTTGACAAAGATGAGGCATTTCTGGTAGAGGTGAGAGATCATTAACTGCTTGCCTTTCAGAGAGCAACAGGAAGGTTGGGTTTAATGTTCCTTACATTTTTAATGTTAAAAAACTTCAGTCAGAGAAAGAAGGTCTGGTTTTCTTCATCTGATCATAAATCAAAATGCAAATAAATAAAAAGCTTACAGTAACCATCACAGATATTTCAGAATCCTATGGTGAGCATGCTTAAAACTGTCCTTGCTCATAAAGCATATTTTTGTCTACATAAGAAAGACAATTATCTTGCTAAGTAACCCTATTGTTTGGCTAGTTTTATTGTATAATGTGACTTTGCTCCTTTTGAAGAATCTTTATCATTTCAGTTCTGCAGAGTATATTTCTCAGGATATATTCACACCACCATTTGGTGATGAAAAGAATGAAAAATACAAAAATATGCCTTATGAGCAAGGACATATTTAGTAGCATTTTGCTATAAGAGTAGTCCCACTACTCAAGGTGTTGCATACTGTTTACTGTGTGTGTGAAGGAAGAATGCTCTAAATTACTGTTAATAATGTATTTTATGTTAGTCAAGTTTCTTCATCCTAATGTATATTTTTAAATGTTCACAATCTAATGGGGACATTTTTGTTTTAGATAATAGCAGACTTCAGGGAAGGAGTAGCAGGACCAGCTCTCCAACCAATTCTCAAATTTCTTCCCTGTCCCTGGCAGCTAGAAAGGATGGTATCCTGTATAAATTCCTCTACAGCATAATCTTTTCTAACATGGGGGGTACTTGGTTTCTATTTGCAGCAGGAAGTTCTCTTGATTTCATTTAATCTTTAGTTAATGTATTTCCCTCAATAGTCACTTCCACGGGATGCACTGAGAGTTTTTAGATTAATCAGTTAATATTTGTTAAGTGCCTTGAAAATTTAAACACTAAGTGCATACTGTCATGATTACTATGTGACTGTAATTTCTCTGTCTTGGAGCTTTCTGGTGTTGCTTTTTAAGGGAAGGAGAGGAGAAAACCTTTTAAAATTTCACTATTTTATATTCAACAGAACAATTGTCCAAACCTTCCCAAGAGTGTATATACTAAGTACCGTAAAGAACCTATTACTAAAGTTTTTATATATTTTCAGACAGTACAAATATTTTAAATAAAACAAAAAGATCACACACATCAATAACCCCTCTTCCCTCATGTGCACACATGAATTTTCCTATAGATTTAATAGATTCCCCCCCCCACTCTAATTTCTATGGTTCTATATGTCTGCAGGTGCAAGAGGGTCTTTATAGCCTCCAGTCAAAACTCACTGAAGTCAATCAGAGTCCAAGGGGCAGCTCACGTTCTAGCCCTAAATATATGTCTCCCAAAATGGTTATTTGTGACTATTGACAAGGATTGTGCTGCTCCCACGTCATCTTTTCCTCTCCACCCTGGACCTACATTGTTGTTAAATTGCTGTTGCCATCTCTCCACAACTGATTAGCAGATTTACTTCTCTTGTATGGGAGACCAAAGCTACCATGGGAAGGATTTTGCAAGACAGGTGTATTGTAGCAGGTTGAATGGCTCCTACACAGGATTTCGCTAGGATGCAAAACCTTCCAGGATCTCATTGCAATCACCTTGCTGCCCACAGTCATCATAGGTTAGTGCAGGGGTGGGCAAACTACGGCCCATGGGCTGGATTCGGCCCATGAACTGTTTTAAGCGGGCCCGCAAGCCGCACCACCTGGCTCGGAGGGGCGCTGGGTCAGGGGCTGGACCACGCTTGAGGTAAATGCTGCTCGGAGCCTGCACCCCTGAGCCTCTCCCCATGCCCCAACCCCTTGCCCCAGCCTTGATCCCCCTCCCACTCTCCAAACCCCTCGATCACAGCCCGGAGCACCCTTCTGCACGCCAAACCTCTCATTCCCAGCCCCACCCCAGAGCCTGCACCCCCAGCTGGAACCTGCATCCCTGCCCCAGCCCTGATCCCCCTCCCACCCTCCGAACCCCTTGGTCCCAGCCCAGAGCACCTTCCTACACCCAAAACTCCTCATCCCCAGCCCTAACCCAGAGCCCGCACCCCCTCCTGCACCCCAACCCCAATTTTGTGAGCATCCATGGCCCGCCATACAATTTCTATGCATTTACTCCTAGGGGAATTCTGCACCACTGCGCAATGCAGAATTTTGCAGAATTCCCTGTTTGCCCCACAAAATTTCTGGCCACCACGAGGGGCCACTGGACTCTGCAGAGCCTGGCTTGCAGTGAGTGGAGCACTCAGACTGGCTGGGCTGGAGGCTGCATTCTCTTTGATCCTCATTCTCCCAGGGATGGGAGAAGACCTGGGAGACCCAGGCAGTTCTGGCAAAGCATGAGGAAGGGCAAGGCGGGACAGTAAAGAAGCAGGGTGGAGTAAAGGCTCCAGGGTGGTTGGTGTCTGGGGGGATGGGAGCCTGGTGTCTGAGGGCTACCCTGAGTCTTGGCTCTGTGGAGAGTGGGGGGCTGGTGACTGGGGGCTGCCCCGTGGCTCAGCTCTGTGGGGCGGGGACTGGTGCCTGAGGGATGCCCCACAGCTGGGCTCTGGGGGGAAGGAGGATGCTGGTATCTGGGCTCTGTGGCCCCACACAGCTCCCTCCAGCACCCCCGAACTGGGTCTTGGTTGTTGTAGAGGTTTCTTTAACTCTCTACTCCTGGGGGAATCTGTTTTGTTGTTTTCTATATTGTTGACAGGTATTTTGAAATAAATTACCAAAATAATTGAAACCAGAGTGATTATATTGTGTTATTTTGACAAATAAAATACACAGAATTTTAAAATATTTTGCACAACATTTTTAATTTTTTGGCACAGAATTTCCCCAGGAGTATGCCATTGTTGCTGGGCAGCACATTGCACCTCCTGCTACTTCTGCAGGTTTTCCATAAGCTGCCAGAGAATTCCTGCTGTGTTTGTTCCTGCTCTTCCTGCCTTTGTAGCACAGCCATATGTTGTTGCTGGGCAGCCTCCAGCAGATGCACCACTTCTTCCATTTTTTTCCCTTTAGGTTAATGATGAGTCTCACCCTCCCCTTTTATTAGGGTAGATAGTCAGACCCGCCCTCTCCACCCACATATAACAGTAACTCACTGCAGGCACATCTCTTCATACCTGGACATGGCGTAACAGGCTTTCTTCCTCTTGTGCCCTCTGCTGACAGATGCTCTTGTCCTGTAGTGATCTGGCTCTTCTTGTTACTCAGTTCTCTGACCAGGTTATGCTTTAGTTCCACCCCTTCTAGGATAACAAAAAGTCTAACAAATACAAGTGTCTGAACCCTTTATCTGCTCTGCCACCCTCAATTCTGGGCCAAATGCTCCATATGCCCATTTCTCAGGGCTTCCAGTAATCTATATCCCCTTCCCAGAAGCTTCACACCACCTTACCAGTGGCTGGTAGGGGAACACTGGTCTCCAGTGCAGGGACCCTAGAACAGGAAGTCAAGCTCTAATCCACCAGACTCCTTACTGCTATCTCCCTGGGCTTTTCTATGTCCAAACCACTCCCTAGCCTTTCTCCTCACGCTGCAAGAGTTGCATATAGATCCCTGTTGCATATAGCTCTCGTCACTCCCTACCACCAGGAGCATGACTGAAGATTTTCTCCCTACACCCTCTTCTTCTCCAAACTTCCTCTGTTTATAGCACCATCTAGACCCTCCCACACTGGGTTTCACCATTAATTAGGCCGGACCACTCTCCACGTGCATCCAGGTGGGACTGATGGGCCTCTCAGGCCCAACTTAACCCTTTTGCCAGCTTTGTGGGGTAGAAGCCCGATCAGAGAATTCCTGAGTGTTGATGAGGCTAACTTAATTTGTGTAACAAAAATAATGTATTTAAATGATCAATCATGTATAATTCATCATAACATAGTGTGACGGGAGCCCCACAGTGCAACCTGGGACTGTGAGACTGCTGTGCCACCTTTTCTCACTATCTTGGGTTGTCTCTCACAATGCCTTACTGGTAGCAAGCAGCAAACCCCTCCAGGTCCTGTTACCACTCAATGCAACTGTATGTGGAGCCCCAAACCCAACTAGATTGCATGAATGCTCCCAGAGCCACTCATGAATCACACAGAGAAAGGCACTCGCCAAATCCCCCAAGCTCCCAGCCTTGTACCCTAGGAATATACCATCTTGCACTGATCAAGACCCTTTCTTGAGCAATGCAAGTTTATTAATTGGTTCACCACTTCATCAATGGAAAGTGGACATACACCACTCTTGTGACCTGAGCAGATTTACCAAGCACTTCAGTCAAACTCACTGCTAAGGAGAAACATTAAAATAAGTTTATTGATTACAAAAGATAGATTTTAAGTGATTACAAGTGATAGGCAAAGGTCAGAGTTAGTTACCAAAATAAAATAAAAGATAAGCATGCAGTCTAAACTCTCAATCTTATTAGACTGGGCAACATCTAGATTAAGCAGTTTTTCTCACCCCACTGGATACTGTAGTTGGTCACAGTCTTTTATAGGCAGGCTTTTCCCTCTTAGCCCAGGGATCAGTGTCTTCAGCTCCAGCGTTCTCGTTGCCTTCAACGTAGGTGGGGGAGAAGAGAAAAGATGAACCATGGGTCCACTGTGTTCTGTTTTATACTCTTAGTCCATGTGCTTGGAGAACGTAAGTCCAGGCATGTCTGGTGGGCATCATTGAGTCACCAGGCAAGGTTGAACAATTCCCTTGGTGTGGCCTTATGCAAGTGAGTCATTGGAATTGCAACTACCTTGCTGGACAATGGCTGTTGATGGTTGTTCGACACCTGCCCAGGCATTGGTTATCCCCCTGGTTATTGTCTTTGGGGAACTAGTATCTGGGTGCTTCCCAAACCCACAGCATATTTTAGTGACAACCATACAACATAGTTCTCATAACTTCATATGCATTAATGACATACATATTTAGATGGAACAGTGGGTTTCAGCAGATCATAACCTTTCCCATGATACCTCACATAGCATGCTTTATATGAGATATATACAAATGCTGAATATGGGGGTTACAGGGTGCTCTCCCGGGGTGTAGCATGTCACACATAGCCAAAGTCAGTATCTGTTCAGTCCTCTTCATTTCCTAATTTTTCCTTTGCTTTAACCCATCCTCCAATCCTAGGTTACAGTCACACTTTTCAGTAAAGAACTGGATAGAATTCCCTTCAGAGCCAGCCCGTGTTGTTCTTCATCAACTAGAAGTGTCTCTATTGAGCAGGATGACCCACTCCCTACCACAGAGGTTGAGAACACTTCCATCCATGGTGCCCCTGCCCAAGCCTGGTCGGGTACCTTGCTATTTTAAACAAATAAATACATTGCTAAGCCTAATTCTTACAATAGACATCAGTAAATCTTTTTTACCCCCCACCTCCCCCATTTCATGCCCAATATATTTTTAGTATGTTTCTGTTTCTTGGATGGAAAAAGAAAGTAAGGCATAAATGGGTTGTTGTTGGAAAGTACAAGAGCAGTCTCATGGTAGTGTGCTGCCATACAAGGAATCCAACTTTGACTCATGAGATCCTAGGACTGGCATAAGCTTGGAATGTGGAGAAGAAGAATGCTCTGTCAATGGTGGGAGAGAGCACTTTATATTGTGCTTCTATGAGATGCATGGGGTAGTGTTAGTGGGCCCAGGTCGGGGCTGATGCAGCTTTATGGTGGAGGAAGAGAAGCACAATTACAGTTCAAGTCCAATTCTAGTTCAGCAGATACCATCTATCTAAACATTTTCTACAGCAATCATAATGGTGGTATCAAAGCACTTCCTAGGAACTTTAGGTCTATATGGCAAGCTCCCTAGTGGACCTCATGGATTCTTCTGCTCTTCTCTGGCAAAGAAGGTGTCATTTGGCACATAATATTTCCTGTTTTTCTTTCTTTCTACCCCTCTTCATTTACCATGTTATGATTAGACATTTTTGTCAATGAGGAGGGTTTTACAACATGCTCTGAAGATTATCAGACTCTGGATCAGTCTTAGTTCCTTTGGAAGCTTGTTTCACAGTTGGACCTCCTGGATCAAGACCTTGTATAGTTTTCATACTCTTCATTTTAGGCTTTGCGAACTGCATTGCCACAAAAGAACATAGCTTTGTTGGTCATGAATGGAGATGTGGTCACTGATGTAGCTGATCCCAAATGCACTGAAGATCAGGATCAAGCTTTGGAATGACAATGGAAATGAACAGGGAGTCAGAGGAAGTACAGGAGTGACATCCTTACAGTGGCCTGGGCCATTGAGGAGATGAGCTATGGCCTTTTGCACTTGCTGGAACCTTTGAATAGCTTCCATCTTCAGTCCCATATACAGTAAGTCATGGTCATTCAGTATGGTGGCAATGAATGAATGGATTGCTGTGGCCAGATCCGCATCTGGGAGGAAGGGAGGAAGTTTCCTAGCAAACTATGGATAAAGGAAGGTTATTTACCACCACTGATTTTAGGTTAAATGCAGTGTTCAAAAGGACCCTGAAGAGTCACATCACTCAGATAATGGGTGGGGTGGCGGGAGGCAAGCACTCTTTTTTGGAGGGGAAAGGCAGTAACCAGCCCATCCTTCAAGACTGTTTCTTCCTTCTGATCAGGATCACTTTGGTCTTGCCTGGGTCAAGCGCAAACTTCTCAGGGCTGGTCTCCTCTAGGCACTGTGACATTTTTGCAAAGGTGTTGGTTGCATCAGTTGAAAAGGAAAGATCAGTACACAACTTAGTATCATCAGCATATTCATGGCAGCAGAACCTGTGGGGTCTCAGCACCTACCTGAATAGTCTCATGTAAACACTGAAGAGCACGGGGCCAGGATGTAGTTCTTGGTATCTGAGTGGGTAGAATCTTTTGTCACACAGGACTCATCCTGATTTAGCTATTACACACACAAAATCTGTACTGACCAGATTCTGAGAGACCCATATGCAGCTGTCCAGGAGGCAGAGCATACAAGGACCCCTCCAATCTCAAAAAGAGGCCTGTCAAAAATGCCATCCTTGTGCTCCTGGGAGGGGCAGAGCATCAAGAGCAGTCCTCCTGCACACAAGTGAACCCGTTCATGATAGAGCAGTATTATTAGAGCCTTGTTGCACAAGAAAATGGAATACAGAATAAGTTTCCACTGATATATGGGCTCTGCGGTGCTCACAGGAACACTTATTCTTGTCTTAGGAGAAATGACTCAGAAGACCCAAAAGGATAAGATATGGGGCAGCTAAGATATTGATTTTTAGATTCACTTTTCACCACACTTCAGATTTTTTTTTAAACTTATTTTTGTTACATATTTTTAGAGGCCTCTTCTAAATCATTGTGAATATATATAATGCCTTAGCTTGGATAAAAAAATTGTCAAATCATATCTTTATGAATTTAAAAGGAAATGAGCTATTCAATTTCTTGTATGCAAAAGTGAAAAAACAAAAAGAGAAGTCCTATCCATTGTGAAAGTAGAATGAATTATATTGAAATTATAATTCATTAAAGAAATGCTACTTGAAGGGTTTGTTGAAATATAGTTGTCAGGAAGAGAAACATTAAGGAGTGTGAGACAATGGGTCCTCAAACTAATTAACTTAGAGCTCCTACTGAGCTAGGAGATCAGTAAACGTTAGTATGCAAATAAGATATGTATGTATATTTGTCAGTTTCTGCTTCCTTTTGTCTCTTATGTTAAATTGGCTTTGGCTTAATTGTATAAATAAGTTAGCATGAGCCTCAGAGAGGGGCTCACATATATCTGGGTGCATTAGCAAAGCGCTTTGCTAATAAACAGAGTGGTCTGACAAATTCTGTGAGCCTTGAATCTGACTTTGACACCATTAAAGCATAACAAAAGTTATATATATTTTTAAAATTCACACGAGTACAGGAGATATGTGTAAGTCCATAGGCACCATTTAAGCCCTTAAAAAGGGATCTAAATAGTATGTAGGGACTTGTGAGGGCTTTCTGCTCTGGGGAATTTCACCCTGATAGAGGTTGCTATTCTTTGGGATGCATTATGATCTGCCCCTGCACAAATGTGGCAGGAGGCAAGGTGTGCACTAAAAGCTTCCTGACCCCATGCACAGCATGTAGAGAACACTCAGCAATCCCTGTGAGTAGGAACTATACTTGGTCCTTCCTCCTTCTGGTGATAAAATCATACAGTTACACAATGCCCCCTACAATCAGCCTTGAGTGAGGTTATGATCTAGCTCCTAAAAAATTAATTTCAAATGAACTTCCTTTTGGGCTATAAAGTTGAGACTTTTTGAGAGAGAGGTGGAAAACTACATATGAGCGATACTTAGAATCTTCCAAAAATTAATCTTTTTGACACTATCAGTACACAGTGGAGTAAGAGACTTTTATTAGTAGTACTCTGAGTAATTATTCCTTTTGATCTCAGGACATTTATAATTTTTCAGAAAATAGCATCCTCATGGACTGTCAGATATTAATCAATCAGAGGTTGTTAAAGCACAGAAAATTCTTTCCTATCTCTTAAAGGCATTTCCCTATCTTCTTTCCACTTCTGTCTCCTAAAATTGGCATTTTAATTAAAAATGAATAAATCTATCACTTTCATTCATCTCCAACAAGGAGGTTGGAGTTGTCAGGGTTCCTTCCCCACTCTGAACTCTGGGGTACAGATGTGGGGAGCCGCATGAAAGACCCCCTAAACTTATTCTTACCAGATTAGGTTAAAACTTCCCCAAGGCACAGATTCCTTTCTTGCCTTGGGATTGCTGCCACCACCAAGTGATTTAACAAACAATCAGGGAAAGGACCACTTGGAGTCCTATTCCCGCAAAATATTCCCCCAAGCCTACACCCCCTTTCCTGGGGAAGGCTTGAGCATATATCCTCATCAATTGGTTACAAAGGGACTACAGACCCAAACCCCTGGGTCTTAGAAAAATGGAAAAATCAGTCAGGTTCTTAAAAAGAAGGATTTTATTTAAAGAGAAAAAATATGAGAGACTTGTTTAGAAAGATCTGGAGAACATGGATTGATGTCCAGTCCCTCTTTGAGCGAATGGCCACAGAAACAAAGAACCCAAAACAAAACCTCTCCCTGACACCAGATTTAAAAGTATCTTTTGTCCCCATTGGTTCCTTTGGTCAGGTGCCAACCAGGTTACCTGAGCTTCTTAACCCCTTACAGGTAAGGAGGAATTTAGGCTATCCCTATGGTTATGATGGGGTATTTGCTGTTGATTTAGCCTTGTAAATACTAGAAGTTCCTTTTATTGAGGAATTATTTATCTTTTATTAAACCTTTTGAGTTTTGAAGAAACTTTCCTTTGTAGAATGACAGTTGTTTGAGGTTTTGTTGCCCTCCTCTGGCCAGTCTTTGTCATACAATTCTCTTTAAATGCATGCAAGACCTACAAAACCTGCAAGCCACATACTGCAGTATTTCCCTCATTCATACCCAGGGGCACCAAAAAAAAGGCATCAATTTGAGGGATAGAAACAAAATTATCTATAAGATTTTGCTTTGCTTTACATAGGACATTTCCTGCATTATCATTCTGCAAGATCATGCACAGCAAATACTGGATAACCAATGCAGCTTTTCAGTATGCATAGAACTTCCAGTTTTCATTTTAAACAAGTATTTAACAATAGCCTTGTAATTTAGTCTGCCAAAATGAAGATTAAAATGTTCAGTGTCAGCCACTGGCTATTATTATTAATCATATTTATTACAGCAGTGCTTAAGGGCCAATCAGGAATGGGGGCCCCATTGTGCTAGGCACTGCCCAGAGTAGTAGAAAGTCCCTGCCCCAAAAAGCTTCCAGTCTAAATAGACAAGAAACAGAGCTGGGGAAAGGGTAGAACATAGCAGAGTGAACAATGTCATGGTGGCAAATGGCATGTTAGTTCCACAATTCTTTCTGTGGGTTTAATTAGGAGGGGGGTCAACTAAATAGAAAGGGAAGGGAAGGCGGGTGAGGGGGACATGGCAGGGAAGAAGAAAGTAAGAGGGGTAGGTAAGGAGTGATGCTGAGGTGAAGAGACTGAGTGGCTGTTTGCTCCAACACTCCTGCTCAATCAGCACAGAGCAGAACTGTAGAAAGTTCTCCCAGGGTATGTCCGCACAGCCAGTGACAGCAAACTGCTCAGCCCGGGTCGAGAGACTCGGACTCACGATCTAAAAATAGCTGTGTAGACACTACTTTGAAGCTGCGGCTCAGGCTGTCGCTTGGGCTTTGACAAGGGGGTGGAGGGGGCTTCGGAGCCTGAGCTGCAACTTCAGAGCACTGTTGACCCACCTATTCTGAGAGCGCTAGTGCGCGCTTCACAACCCCAGGCCTGTCGAGCGGGCTGGGAGGCTTGCTGCCACAGGCTGTGTAGGTATACGCCAAGTATCCAGAGGTCCTTGCTTCTACTCCTATCAGCTAGCTGGCTCCTCTCTGCAGCTTTTTGCCCCCCAAAGCCACACGGTGGGAGGAGGGAAGGCACCTCATGGGTCTTAGTGCCCCCAGATTGGGATTGAGACACAGTTCTGGGTGCTCAGGGGACAGGTGACCCCAGCTGGGCTCCATTTTATGCCCTCTGACAGATGCCAGCTGGTTAAACCTTGCTATTTAAGGGCCTAATTCTTCTCTCACCCCAGTGTAAATCAGAAGTAACTCCGCTGAAGTCAGTGGATTTTCTTTGAAGTAACAAATGGTGTCTGTGAGCAAAATCACTGCTCTCCTTAGGGGTAAAATCCTGGCCCCACTGAAGTCAATGGGAGTTTTGTCATTGACTCCAATGGGGACAGAATTTCACCTTCTTTCCTAAATGAATGGGAGACCTTTCAGTTTTGCAAGATCTCTCCTTAGCCTGACTTCATTTTTTATTGTTTCTATTATATTGTTAAATATTTATTTTAAATGAAAATACTTGAAACTTGTTACATTTCCTCAGATGTCAATTAATGCTATTTCCAGTCGCATTCGCATTAAGCAGCTCCATGAGTCGGGATCACATAGTAAAAACAAAAAGGTAAAACACATGAGGCTTCCAGCTATTTATTCACTTACCAAAAATACTCCCATATTTTTGTTAAATACTTGAAAACCAGAAGCTCCAATTATTTATCTAGTGATATACAAGCTTCAGAAAAGTATTAAGATCCAATTAACTCTATACTTCAAAGAGCCACTTAGCACTGAAGCTGGGTTCTTGATGCCATGATAGTAGAAACGCCTGTGCTCCATCTATTCGAGCATTCCCACCTTTGGTAACACTGGTAGAGCTGTACTGATGGTTGCGTGATAGTAAGAGATTTCCCCAAAAAGGTCAGTTTAGACATGGCCTCATTTTACTTCATCTCATCTCTTTAACCTATCTTAGATACTATGGATGAAATCCTGGCCTCATTGAGGTCAATAGAAGTTTGGCTTCAATGGATTCAGGATTCTATCTTGTGTCTTCGATTGTTTTTAGCCTATTTCATTCATTGGTTTTTTGCTGTTCTGAAAGAGTCATGGCTTCTTTACTAAGTGAATATATTCTCTCCTGTTGAAGAAACTAAAGTTGCTGAGCTCTTGAAGATCTCATCAATTTACATCACTAACCCAACCTAATATTTAATATATGAGCCAGAACCAGAGGATTCTGAAAGAATGATGAATGGAAATTTGAACAGCCATGGAAAACAGACTGAAAGTGACAAGAGAAGTTTAAACATTTACCTCCCAGATGGCATACACATCCAGAGGTGCTGCAAGGCCCACTGGTGCAAGAATAGGTTAGGAGCTCCCTTCACAACTAAAAAAAAACATTGAAGATTTTGCATACCTTTACCACCTTGGAAAAAGAGAGCGTACCTGTCCTATCCATAGATACGCAAACACAATATGCAGACTATCCACACACAGAAAAATTCTGTTTATACATTTATACAAAATACTCACTGGCAGTGATATAGTGTTAAATTTTATAGTGCAGGAGCTGTGCAGAAATGATCTCACGTTGATAATTCTGTCATGCATGAAACAGTCTCCAAAATTTATCTTGTGTGTGATGTCATCCTAAGCTAAAGCATCTATATTGAAAACCTAATTTTTTTTTACCAGTAAAACATATGTAATTAAAAATCTGCACAACAGCAATTGTGACATCACACATTAGTAATAAATACACATACCACATCCACATAGAACATGCACAACTCATCTTTCATATGCCAAACTTTAAACTAAGTAGCAAGGCACATCCAGAATACATGTGTAGTTAGGCAAAAAGCCCAAGGCCTTCAGTCACAATTGTGTTAGTTCAGTTTCAAGTTGGCACAGCTCTACTGGAACTAAATGAATGGAGTTACACCTCTGTAAAATGGGAATAATGTAATAGGGACTCAAGCCCCAAATCTTTATACCTAAGCCCACAATTTTGCCCATGGAAAAACTTGCAATTTGAGCACAAACATTTGCTTTGCATTCACCAATCATGTGGCTGGGCACCAAATGCCAAGAAGTGTTGTCACAATGTGACACAGAGGCCCACTGGTGGTTCACTACTCTGTCAGCAACGCTTGTCAGGCCTGACATACTCGCAACATCTAACACACTTGTTTCATAATCTGTAACTAAAAAGGTGTTATGTGAGATATTATATACAAACTGATAACACGCTGTGTTAACAATCTTTGTGTTTTGTACAAATGGGGTGTGTACAAAGAATTATAACTAAGAGCTAGAATTATGTTCTTAAAAGGTGTTTGGCAAGCAATGAATAAGCCCAGTTTGTCCTAGATGAAGGAATGTATATTTGCTTTTCTGACCAGCCTAGTCATCAGGCAGCAACAATGAAGGCAAATTTACATATAAGGTAAACAAAGCTATCAAGCAGGGGAGAAGACAAAATGATGTTACGCCCCAGCAGTAGGACAAAGAGACTTTGACTAGGCTTACTTTTCAAAGAACACATTTCAGAGGTTTCCTGGGCCATAAGAAGAAGGGGAGAGATCCCCACAGTTATCCATTACTGGGTAGATACAAGAGTCCAGAGCTGTTGTACATCTGAGAAAAGTGGATCCTCCGACCAAGAGGGTTGAAGTCCCTGGGAGCTAAATTTTGGTAAGAAACCTGCTTAGGCAAAGATTGTAATGTGCTGAAATTAAGTTTTAGTCTCAGAAGGGCATTTGCACTTTTATTTGCTTGTAACCCTTTCTCTATCTCCATGCAATTAAACAAACCCAAAAAACTATTTAAACAGCTACATCCTCAGCACAATTTAGTCCATTTTACATTATTACCCAAGTCAGGTACTTATGGTGTATCTGCTTCCATATCACGGAAATGTTACCTGACCTACATAAAAAACTAGTCCTCACCAATGTCTGTAACATCTTCCAAGTACCTCTTAGATACACATACTATTCAGACAGGGTTTGATATTACCCCATATGGGGCAAGATTCACTGGCATACTCCAGCTTCTTTTGGGCCACTGCATAAACTCATTTTAACTGGCTGATCAGACCAGGTTGACAATGGTTTTATATTGTCAAAACGTTGCCCAAGAGCTAGAGTGCGCCAGTGAATCTAGTCTGGTTAAGAGAAACATACTCTTAACAGAGGTTAATTCTGACTGAGGCCACTACATATCTAGCCTCCCCTAACCCTCCCCCAGCCATCTGGGGACCCTTGAAACCTTTCCCCTGGAGCCGCTCTGCCCAACCACAATGGGACCCAGGAGCACTTCTGAGCTTGGCCAGGATCTTACTCACACTGGGGGAGGAGCGCTTGTGCAACAGCCCAGCTAGGGGAAGTTTCCAGCTCTTTGAAGCCCCTGGGGAGGGGGCAGTAGCATTTCCCCAGCAACCTGGCTGGGGGCCACTTCCTGGTCCTCAGAGCCCCGGCTGGTAGGCAGCTGCCCAGTCATAGAACCAGAGGGTTAGAAGGGACTGCAAGGGTCATCTAATCTAACCCCTGCCAAGATGCAGGATGTGTTATGGCTAAAACCATCCAAGACAGACGGCTAGCCAACCTCATTTTGAAAACCTCCAGTGAAGGAGCTTCCACAATTTCCCTAGGCAGTCAGTTCCATTGTCCTACTGCTCTTACAGTTAGGATGTTTTTCCTGAGATTTAATGTAAATCTGCTATGCTGTAGTTTGAACCCATTACCTCTTGTCCTGCCCTCTGTGGCAAGAGAGAACAACTTTTCTCCATCTTTTTTACGGCAGCCTTTCAAGTATTTGAAGACTGCTATCATGCTCCACCCTCCCATCTCCTCTTCCGAACTAAACATACCCAGTTCCTTCAGCCTTTGCTCATATGGCTTCCATTCCATCCCTTTGATAATCTTTGCCACTTGTCTCTGGATCCTTTCCAGTTTCTCTTCATCTTTTCTGTACATTGGTGACCAAAACTGGACACAGTACTCCAACTGAGGCCTAACCAGAGCTGAGCAGAGCGGTACTATCACCTCCCATGACTTGACTCTGTTAATTCAACTTAAATTGCATTTGGTTTTTTTTTGCAACAGCATCGCATTGCTGACTCATGTTGGGGTTGTAATCCACCACAACTCCCAGAGCCTTCTTAGCAGTGCTGCTGCCAAGCCAATTATCCTCCATTCTGTATTTGTGCATTTGGTTTTTCTTCCCTACGTGAAGCAACTTACATTTGTCTTCGTGGAACTTCATTTTGTAGCTCTCCAATTTATCAAGATCCCTTTGAATTTTAGCTCTCTCCTTCACAGTGTTTGCAATCCCCACACCCAACTTTGTGTCATCTGCATGCTCTCTATTCCTACATTCGGGTTATTAATGAAGATGTTGCAGCCGGTTCGGTTCCAGACCATGCCAAGAAAACAACTGTACATGCTCATGCTCCACACTCTTCATGTCCTCACCCTCGTGTCCCACTCCGACATGAAGTGGTGGGACCTCCTGCCACCTCTGGAGGGTGAGGCGCCCTGGTGGGCCAACCTATATTCCACCCTGGTCCCGAGGCCTGCTGGGGACATCAACTGGCGGCTCCTTCATGCCAAACTCCTGCCCCTTTTGCAGCATGAGGGAGACCCTGGTGCACGTACATCTGGAGTGTGCCAGGTTGCAGCCCCTATTCCAGCTCCTCCTAGATATATTATTATGTTTTTGGTTGCACTTTCCCCTTCACCTTCTCATCTATACAATCCCTATCTGTGGCCCCACAAAGTCGCAGGACCTCCTTGTTAACCTCCTCCTAACCCTGGCCAAAATGGCCATCTACAAAACCAGGGAGAGGAGGTTGGCCGAAGGGGTTTTCTGCAACTGTGGGGCCTATTTTCACTCCTCAGTCCATTCACGCATCTGGGCAGAGTTCCTCTGGGTGGCGTCCGCTGGCTCCCTTGACACTTTCGAGGAGCAGTAGGTGCTGTCCTGGGTTCTCTGCTTGGTGTCCCTGTCAGGTTCCCTTTGTTTAGCCCTGTGACCTCACTCCCATTCCTCTTATATCTTTAGTTGTCCCCTACACTCATTTGGAATCCTGGACCTGTGGATCCTCCCCTTAGGCTGTGGGGAGGTCCTTCAGCAGTGGGCGGTCTTCCGCCTGCCCACTTCCTGGATCCCAACAGGATTAATGAAGATGTTAAATAACACTGGACCCAGAACAGATCTCTGTGCAAACCCACTTGAGACCTCCTTCCAATCTGACATCATTCCATTAATAGTTACTCTTTGTTTGCGGTTGTTTAACCAGTCATGTATCCACTTAATGGTAGTTCTGCCAAGCCTGCATTTCTCCAGCTTGTCATGTGTACTGTGTCAAAAGCCCTGCTAAAGTCCAGCTATATTATGTCCCCTGCATTCCTTCTATACGCCAAACCAGTTACCCTGTCAAAGAAGGAAATCAAGCTGGTTTGGCATGATTTGTTCTTAGTAAATCCATGCTGGCTGCTAGAGATTACCCCTGCATCCTCCAGATATTTGCAAATTGAATGTTTTATGCATTGTACTAGTAGCTTCCCAGGTATTGAGGTCAGGCTGACTGGTCTATAGTTCCCCCGCTCCTCCTTTATCCTTTTTTTAAAGATGCGCAGCATATTAGTCCTTCTCCATTCTTCCAGGACCTCTCCTGTTATCCACGAGTTTGCAAATATTATTGCCAGTGGCTCTGAGATTTCTTCAGCTAATTCCTTCAGCACCCTGGGATGAGTATGAGGCCCCATTGACCTGAATTCATTCAAATTAGTCAGAAGATCTCTGACATGTTCTTTATATTATTATATTCATAATATTATCTGCATCCCATAATGTTTTATATCTCTTTTCAAAAGCCCTGCAAACCCACACATCCACCATCTCTATGAGAAACATGGATCCTGCTCTGCTCTTCAGCATTGTGCTGACTGTTATGAACACAACGCACCTGGTCCTTTGGTATTTTCACAGCCACAGAGGAGCTGCGGAGGATGTGATGATGCCTTGCAGGCTGCCTTGTTGACGGACATACAAAGAAACAATTCAAGGTTGTTGTTGGCATTCACAGGGCAGCTGCAGACAGAGGAGCAATGGTTCTGGGCCCGAGAAACAAGCACTGAGTGGTGGAACCACATCGTTATGCAGGTTTGGGATGACGAGCAATGGCTGCAGAACTTTTGGATGCGCAAGACCACATTCATGGAACTGTGTGAGGAGCTCATCCCAACCCTCCAGTGTAGCAACACCAAAATGAGAGCTGCATTCACCATGGAGAATTGAGTGGTGATCGCTGTGTGGAAGCTGGCCATGCCGGATTGCTACCAATCAGTTGGGAATCAATTTGGAAGTGGGAAATCCACTGTAGGGGTTGCTGTGGTGCAAGCGTGCAGGGCCATTAATTTTGTCCTGCTACAAAGGACTGTGACCCTTGGTAACCTGCAGGACATTCTGAATGGTTTTACAGCAGTGTGGTTCTTGAACTGCAGTGGGGTGATAGACGGCATTCATATCCCTCTTTTGGCACCAGACCACCTTGCCATAGAGTACATCAACAAAACTGAAAGGGCTACTTTTCTGTGGTATTGCAAGCACTGGTGGATCACCAGGAACGTTTTACCAACATCAACATGGGCTGGTCACGGAAGGTGCGTGATGCATGCATCTTTAAAAACACAGGCCTGTTCAGAAAGATGCAAGCAGGGACTTTCTTTCCAAACCAGTGCATTACCATTAGGGATGTTGAAATGCCAATAGTGATCCTGCAAGACCCAGCTTATCCCTTATTCCCATGGCTTACGAAGCCGTACACCAGCCACTTCGACAGCAGAAAGGAGTGCTTCAAATAGAGGCTCAGCAGGTGCAGAATGACTGCTGAATGTGCCTTTGGCTGTCTGAAAGGGCACTGGCGCTGTCTAATCATGCGATTAGACTTTAGTGAAAAAAATATCTGTGATTATAGCTGCCTGCTGAGCACTCCATAATATCTGTGAAGCAAAGGGGGAAAAGTTTCTGCAGGGTTGGAGCCTGGTAGTGAAATGCCTGGCTGCTGATTTTGAGCAGCCAGATACCAGGGCTATAAGAGCAGCTCAATGGGGAGATATACGGCTCAAGGAGGCTTTGAGAGACCATTTCAATAGTGAGCCACAGTAATGTGTGTTGTTATTGTAGTGTGCTCTGCTTGGCATTGTTTTTTAGTACCTCAGTATAAACCTTGTAATGAGTGCTGTGTATAAGGTAATATAACATTGCAAGTGAATCTATTGCTATTTTCTTTGAAAGATGTCCGCCCCAGCCACCATATGTTGTGAACTAATAAAGATGAATTAAGTTTCCATAAATAGACTTTTATTCCAAACACACATAATTGTAACTGAACCTTTGAAGGGGGGAAAACAGTCATTCTCATTTATTTCAAAAACATGTACAACAACTGTGTCTCTCATAGGTCAGTGTATGTGTGGCTGTGATTGTGTGTACTCTCCCTCAGGATAGAATGGCAGGGGTACTGCAGTGGTCCTGGACCATAGGTGGAATCTGCAGGGAGGTCTCAGAATGCACTTACCAATACGCTGCAGTGGGATGCAAACATGGGTGACTTGGACCTGAAGGTTTGTAAGAGTCTCCAGCATGTCTGTCTGGTGCTTGAGAAGTGCTATCATGTCCTGCTACATGTCTGCTCTTTTGCTACGAATTTCTCCTCTCCCCACTCTCCCTTTCCATTCTGTCTGAAAGAGTGCTCCTCCAAGCCCTCTGCTCGGTATCCACAGCACCAGAGGTGTGCGGGATCTCTTGGAACGTGTTATCCCACATTCTCTTTCTTCTCCTTATGTGGCTGAGCCGCTTTTTTGGTGTGGATGGAGGGACCCTCAAGGCCACATTTCTATCTGCAAAAGACACAATGCACCGAGGTATTATGAGGAGTGTTTTCACTCCCCTTGATCCATACAAGTTATAAGCACTACATTCTCACTTCCCCTTGGGATTCATAGAGCACAGCAGCAGTCCCAGCCATGGTGAGTACGGCCCCGGGGAAAGGGGGCTATTTGGGACAATGAGCAGGGAGCACATGGGCATCAGTATATGCATATAGGGCAATTTAATTGAATACAGGCACCATTTTCCACAGGCTGTGGTGATTTTAGCAGATATCTCACTCCTGAGGGTAGTGGAGCCTGAAAGGAAACGACTCTTGCATGCATCTGGCTGCAGACCAGGTCTGTATTCTGCTAGCCTGTGTTCTGCAATGGTGCCTGCTGAAGTAATTGCTGACTGGCGTTGGAAAGTGTCCTACCACGGTGGAAGAAATAAGGCAGCCTTCCCCAGAAACCTTTGGCAGAGGATTGCAGACTGCCTCCAGGAAAGTTTCCTTGAAATCTCAATGGAAAAGTCATGGGACATCCCGGTGCACATAAACAATTCCACAGGATCCCCTCTGCCTAGCTGCACAGAGGAAAAAGAAGCAGGTAGCAACTGTACCTTCATTGGTTATTTCACTACCTCTTCTAGCCTGATTAAAAAATAGTAAATGAACAGATGTGTTCCTGCAATATCAAAGCAAACTGCATACTTACCAGAGATTCCTTCCTCCGCATCAGACTTGTCGGTGCTGGACTGCTGGGAGTGGCTCAACTGCTCCAGCATCAGAAAGAGGTCCTGGCTTGCTGTGCCACTGGATCCCCTGGTTGCCTGTCCCCCATAGTCCTCCTCCTCTTCCTTGTTCAGTACCTCCTCCTCACTGTGTGGGCCTGTGACTCCAACTTCCCCAAAGTATTCACAGGTCTCTTGGTGGTGTTGGTGGAGTCTCCCCCAAGGACAGCATGCAGCTCCTTGTACAAGCAGCATGCCTCTGGCTCTGCACCAGAGCAACTATTTGCCTCCCTTGCCTTCTGGTATGCCTTCCGCAGCTCCTTGATTTTCACGCGGCACTCCTACATGTCCCTGTTGTAGCCCTTCTCCCCCATGCTCTAAGGGATCTGCTCATATATTGTATGTTAACATTTCTATGGCTGGTTCAGAGCCTGAAGAGCCTTTTTTCCCCTCCCAGGCGATCCACTACCTTCTATGTACTCTGGACAGGAGTGCATTTGCTGCGTGGAGCCAGCATGGTCAGCTGGGCAGTTGCTAAGTGAGTTCTCCACACCAACCAAACAGGAAATGAAATTTCAAAAATTTGCGGGTCTTTAAAAGAGGAGGGGCATGTGCCTGCATACCTGGCCGCGGGGCAGCAGAGTTTGAAATGATGACCAGAGCGGTCACAAGGGGGCATTGTGGAACACCTCTTGGAGGCCACTAAAGTCAAAGTAAGTAAAGCAGTGTCTACACTGATACTTTTTTCAGAGTAGCAGCCGTGTTAGTCTGTATTCGCAAAAAGAAAAGGAGGACCTGTGGCACCTTAGAGACTAACCAATTTATTTGAGCATGAGCTTTCGTGAGCTACAGCTCACTTCATCGGATGCATTCCTGAAGTGAGCTGTAGCTCACGAAAGCTTATGCTCAAATAAATGTGTTAGTCTCTAAGGTTCCACAAGTACTCCTTTTCTTTTTACATTGATACTGTGTCAACCTAACTATGCCAACCTAAGCACCACGCCTCTTATGGAGGTGGAGTTATTAAGTCAGCATAGCAGATGAGTTACATCAGTGGGAGCAACATTTTAGTGTAGATGCTTACAGAGTTAGATTGACATAAGCTACCTTGTGTCGACCTAACTTTGTAGACCAGGCCCAAATATCTTGAACATCTGGCCCTTAGACACTACAGTGATAGGCATCTCTAAAAATACTTAATTACTGGAACTGTAAGAAAATACTATCAGCCTTTTGTTTGTCAAAATAAATATTTCAAAAGAATGACAATATCAAAATAGTCACAGAACACAGTCTTCATTTTTTCCTAACAATGAGTAAAAGTGGTCCAAAAGAAATGCGTATACACCACAAAACACAGGGCTATTCAGGAGAATGGAGGTAGGTTGGAGACAATGACTATATCTCACCTCTCTAGCTTTGTCTGCGCTACATTTTATCATGTTAGAACACAATGGTGTAGAAGTGAGTTAGCTAATACATTGTTAACATGATGTGTCAGTCCAGTTTAGCAAGGACGAGTGAGCATTGGGTCAGCTAGTCCTACTTAAGCCCTGGTCCCAGTTATATTTTTGCTTCATCAATGCTGAATCCTGAAGGCCAAGTTTACACAAAGCAATGTATGCTATAAAATGTGAGGTTTTCATATGCCCTTTCTGGCAAGAAATTTTATTGTCTATAACATTCCAGCAACTCTTCTGAGAACAAGACTTCATACTACTTCATGTTTAACTATTTACATAACAGCAATTCACAGGGCCTTGAATATTCTTCTAGAACGTTGTTGTGCTCTTTATTTGGTAACTTGCTATACAGTATCTCAGTAAGCAACTAGGACAAAGCTGGCCATCTCAGAGTAATCTTCTAGCAGGACTTCAGTGCTAGGAGAAAAGGGAAACTACAACTGGCCATGGACATCGGGGTTCCAGTCTTGGTCCCCTAATACAAAGCAGCCATCTGCACTTGCTACTGAGATAGGGCTGCCTTCCCAAGACTACTTCCTCCTCCTCTGTAAAACAAAGTCTGTGCATTTCTCTCTGAGACAGAACGAGAGTGAAGCCCTCAGATGGCTGAAAACAAACACAGCTTGGATCCTTTCCTTTTCAGAGCAGAGGGAGAGGATTATGCCCCCTTTACCAGCTAATTCCTGACTCATATGCAGGTCTGTGCACTGGCCCTGGATCCCTTTTAATAGTGGTGCTGCTGAAAGCCAGCCCCTTTACCCCTGTCCACACCTGCCCCACCCCAGCTGGGGCAGGAAGCAGTGCCATGTCTCTGGGGGGGGGGAGATCTGAACAGGGATAAGGGAGCAAAGGCTGAGGGTGGGCACGGGGCCAGGAACAGAGCCCCAGGCTTGGGACCCGCAGCTGGGACCCGCGTGTTGGGTCAGTAGCAGAGTCCTGGCCACGGGGTCAGCGGCTGGGTCCCCATGAGTGGGGGGCTGGGTGTGGGGTCCCGGGCATGGGGCCAGTGAGCGAGGCCAGCACCCCAAGAGTAGAGCCCTGGGTGTGGGGCCAGTGGTCAGGAAGTGGGGCCGGCTGCTGAGACCCAAGCCCCAGGTGCTGGGCCAGTGGCCAGGACCTGAGCCCTGGGTGCAGGGCCAGGGAGCGGAGTCCCAGGCACAGGGCGCCAGGAACGGAGCCCCTGGTGCAGAGCCCCAGGCATGGGGCCAGTGGCTGGGGGGCAGGGCCAGCGGTTGGGACCTAGGACTGGTGGCTTGGGATAGAGGCCTGAGTGTGGGGCCAGCATCTTTGTTCATAAATAGCCTTGGCAAGACATGTTATTTGTATCATATCATAGTTGTGTAGGCCACTGTACATGGGACAGCAAAAAACTCTTATTAAAGCATAACTGTAGGTGCTTGCATTATTATAGAGCACCACAGAAAGTTAGCTTTGTTTTAACTAAGCCCCATTTACCCTTACTTTCCCCCATATAATTCCAAAGCAAGAACTAGACTAATCTGTAATTCAACACAACTGAAGTGGTTTGGTACCCTCCTACTTTAGATTGCCATACTACCAGAGTTCCAATCAGAAGCACTAGAACTGGATACTCTCACTTTAAAAAGGCGGATGGGGTAGAGGGGAAGTGTTCTCTGTCAAAGGGCTCCACCTAGGGAATAAGTTTTCCTCCCTTATTCTGACCCTCAGGACAGTCCCCAAGGTGCATCTACTTGCAAGGGCTGCTGGGAAGAGGGGGGCTTGATGGGAGTTAGATCTTCATGATGGTGGTCAGGTAGGGAGTTGTGTGATTGGTATAGGGTTCTGTTCTATTGATTATTGGGGGTAGCTGCTGTTTAATGCCATTTATGTTTTTGTAACAGTGGGGTGCCTAGAGCCTTGCCAAAATAAATAAAAATTTAAATTAAAAACATTCATAAGAACTGATGACAGTCTGAATACACAAATTTAACAGCAACAATTGCAAAGTCATACAAAAAAAGTTGAGGGGCAATGCAGAGTTCCTTGGTGCATAATGTATTCCAGCTGTTCAACTTGCAACACCCCAAGCGAAGGCCCGATAAGGTTAGTTATAGACATCTGGTGAAAAACACCACTACCATTAGAATATGGATCACTGAAAGTAAAACCTGCTCTAAACCAACTAATAAACTTACGGATGCAGATATTCTCTATAGCTACACAGAATATAATTACTTCCCCACTGTTTAGGCATCCCAGGATATTGGCCTTGAACCTAATTTATATTTATCCAAGATAGAGTTAACCAATAGGGACGCCAAGGCCCAGGGTGTAAACAGCGGTATTTCTGCATGTTTATGCAAGATTGCCTATATTAGTGTAACTGCCTTCCAGTAGCCCTGAGTGAGAAAAGGCTGAATTTTACAATTGATGGCAACTGATGTATCCAGTCTTGCTTACCTGTAAATAATTCAAGTGCTGAAAAGTTTGATGAAGCTGAGCAAGTCTTGGGCACTTTTAAACAAATCTGAGGGAATTCCATTGGAGATTTCAGGTTCATTAAGACAGCCATGGTTTTTCATTTCAGCACAGGTTCGATCAACAAATAAAGCCCTAATCAAATTTGAGCTTTAAGTTAAAGATTGGCTGACTATCCCTTGACATTACTCTACTGTAATAAAAGAAACCGAAGATAATCTATATGGGGGGAGGCATCCGGATATTAAGGACAAATAGACAATGATTATTAAGATTTTTGTGTCACAGCAGTTGCAAATATAAAGCTTTATTCAGCTTCAGTTGCCACCTTTCTATGCCCGGTTCTTATCTCATTTCCTGTTATTGAAAGGGAAGAAAGATACTGTACACTAGGGTAAGTAGCTTTTCTAGGAATGTATATAAACATTTTTCTTTCAATGCACAGACTATATGTGAGAGTGCCTTCAGTCAAATACTTCATAGCTTATGGTCTTCAATCCATTCCTAGTAAACTAGTATTTATAACAAGTACTTAGAAGGATCACCATGGCACTACAGTACTATTTAATGTTCTTTGCATAGAATAGTCAAGGCTCTTTCCCATTGTCATTTATTAAATGTTTCCCAGCCAAATTTGTAAAAATAATGAACAAATGGAAAGTTCTTTTTCGTCAGACTTCAGAGTGCTGTAAAGCCAGTTTCTCTATGAAAATGGCTGGTGCCTTTACTGCCCTCTGCTGGTACATACCAAAAGTGCTCCCTCTTCAAAACAGCTATAATATTTTTGTACGCAGTGTAATTGTAGCCTTGTCAGTCCGAGGTCAGTTTTGTTATTGGCAGTCCCAGACCTGATGAACACCACAGTCTGAACAATATTTTAAAGGAAAAAAAGATGTGCAAATATTAGTACAATCAAGAATTACATATCTTAATTAAAGTCAGGGCTGAGTAGATTCCCAAATAAATCACCAAATAAAGGCCCCCTTGCTCGGGGGCCTTTTAGCAGGTCCTGACCACTGCCCACATTCTCCACCAAGTGTTGTGGAGCCAGTACCCCTACACCCATCACCCTGGGGGAGGGGTAAGGGCATGGTAGACCCACGGTTAAGTCAATATGGTTGCGCTCAGCCACAAGTCTGCATAGTCAAATGGTCAGAATCAACAGAACTCCCCTTGTCTTTAGGGAAGCACGACCCAATGGCCAGAGTCAATGGGATTCCCCTTGTCTGCAGGGGAGTGCGACCCGCTGGCCAGAGTCAATGGAAGGAAGGTTTGGTGGGCTGCCCTGCACCCCGAAAAGCAGGGACAGCTGGGTAGGAGGACCCAGGCCCTCCCTGCTCTACCAGGTCCCAGTCCAGGGCTCTGGTAGTGGCAATGGGGTTTGTTAGAAAGCTGGTGGGGGCCACCCACAATATGCCAACTGCTTCAGGGACACTGACTAGTCCCTCCCTGGGCTGCTTCCTACCATGGCTCCTGTAGCTGAAGTCCTCTGCCTTCGGTGATGATTGCAGTCTCTCTAGGGCATCTGCAGGGGGCTGGGGGCTTGTCTGGGCCTTGGCATCTGCTGCTCCCTCGTCTAGGTATCTGGCTACTCTTCAACTGGAGCTGGCGAGACGCATCCTTCCTCCTCAGCAGTCCACCCAGACTGAGTTAGGCTGCTCCCTTTTATACTGCAGCAGCAGTTGGAGCATACCCAGCAGGGTCGAGGGGGCGTGGCTTCTGCTGCTAAGAGTGGTTCCTTAACACCTTCTGCTCCAGTGCGGGGCCAGTACACCCCGTCATAGGCTTTCATTACCTTAGTATCTGAGCACCTTAGTACTAGTCAGTGGAACTAGGGGTTGGCATTTGAAATAAGCTTCCTGTTGATATTTACAGCCTGGGTAGGATAAGCTCTCCTTAGAAATCAAATACCAGTGTTTTTGCATACCTGTATATGTGTACATGCATGTTTATACAATACAATTCCAACTGGATTGTACTGTTCCTGGGTGTCATGTTTATACAATCAAATTCCAACTGGGTTGTACAGTCCTGGGTTGTACTGTTCCTGGGTGATTCTGTGTGTTAGTTCTACGTAAAATTTTTTACATACTAGATTCCAGCACTTGGCTGATTTTGCTAACTTTAGAATTATACAAACAATGCCCAGCCTGAAGTAAGTGTCTCAATCTTCTATACATTAAAAATAATGGATGCACATATAAAAGATTAACACATTACAGACATTCATTTAAAACTGAAAAGTGTATATAATGGCATTTATAAAACCTATCCATATATATACATAGCCTAGCTCAGAATAAATAGGAAATTGCTTTTAGCTGCAGAAACTGTACATAACTTTTGTTGTTACTCTAGAGTTCCTATTGTGATTTTACATGAATTTGCTCTTGAAAGGGTTTTTTTGAGAACAGCAATTGGTGTACTCCACGTCACATAAAAGCCCCATCAATCTTGACTCAAAGTGAGAAGAAATACTGGGCAGAATAAGCAAGGTCTGTGCTTGATCTATGCAATGTTGAATGAATGGATAAAACTTTCATAAATGCCATTATATATACACAAGGCTTTGGTAATTTTATGAGTTGCCCAAAGCAAAAATTCTGAGCTGAATTATTCACTCAGGGCAGCATGAATTCTCTTCTCCCCTGGGAATCGATTTTCCAAGGTTTCCTCTAGGCTGTGCCTTCTTCTATCAATCCATTGTTCTCCACGCTGTTTGAGGTTGGATTGCTATTCTATAGACACCATGTTGCCCAGTAACCCTTGGCAAGAGCTCTTAAACATCAGGGTGACTGATTCTCCACATGCTTTCCTCATTTCTGATGTGGATTTGCCATGGGAGACTGTGGATTCGCACAATTTTCAGCCAGATTTTCTTAGGTTATTGTCAGACACAGAACTCAGAGTAGCAGCCGTGTTAGTCTGTATCCGCAAAAAGAACAGGAGTACTTGTGGCACCTCAGAGACTAACAAATTTATTAGAGCATAAGCTTTTGTGGGAATTCCATTCTATGCATCTGATGAAGTGGGCTGTAGCCCACGAAATTTATTAGAGCATAAGCTTTCGTGGGCTACAGCCCACGAAAGCTTACGCTCTAATAAATTTGTTAGTCTCTAAGGTGCCACAAGTACTCCTGTTCTTTCTGCGGATACAGAACTGTCATCTACTTATTCATTATGCTCCAAGCAAATTTGAAATGGAGGCATATGCCAAACTGGAGGCATATCCCAGACTGATCAGTTATGACTGTAAGCAAGTCAGCTCAGAGATTCATCAGAGGGCGCAGGACAAGTCAACATATGCCTGTCTGATATTCATTCATTTTTCAAAACATTGAGCCAGATTCAATTATATGCTCTGGTTGCTTTGTTCTGCTTTGGCAAAATAAGAGTTGAAAACCTAGTTCAACCAGCTACTTAAAGCAGGTTTATTTCTGTTTTGCGTCAGTGGAGTGCACTGCTTAATGGGGCTCATAATGTAAATAGCTTTGATTTCTTTTTCTGGTTTACCAATTGAATTCCAACCGGGGACTGGACCGATCCCTGATGTGTATTGAAGGTAGCCATTTTGATACATCCCTTACTCCTATCAAATCATCTGAACTAACCTAGTTAGTTAAAAACTGTTGTTTTTTCTGTCCCTCCCAGTGGCTATACTTTTTAGTCACAATTTACTACCCATTTTTCTATTTTAGCTAGAGACAAGCCCAAGTCACGAATCTTGCTGTTGGATCTGAATTTCACTAACGTTATAGGTTGTTTAAACATGAGCTTTTGCTTTGGGCCCCTATCTAATTTTAACAAGTAAAACAACCAACACTAAATTGCTGTTCCTACCTGTTTACTTCTAGGCCTTGTTTTTACTAAGCCACCTGTAGCAACTCACCTACAATGCCTAGTAGATCCCTGCTCTCCTCCAGGAGATACCCCCGCTCTCCAAGCCACTATCCTGCTTATCCAAATCAACCCTAGGATATTAATAAGTAATACTAATCAGGGTCTTGCATCAGCTAGGCTGTATGTTTCATGCTTTTCCTTATAGGTGTGACTCATATTTGTTGGTGCATTCTGTAGCTGCACCGAGGGACAAAACACCCATCAGTGAGGTAAACTGTGTTTGCACAATCACCTTTCTCTGTTATGTTGCCGGGGAGGGTAGTAGACAGATCTTCAGCTGCTTTTAGGGCTGTGCTGGCCAGACATAGAACCTATAGTGTGGCCTATAAGATCTAGATGGTTTCAAAAGACTAACTTTGCATTCTGATTTGTTGTTAAAAATTGCATGGAGGGCTGATTCCAGGAGAGAGGGCTAGCCTGTTCCCCTGCAAGTGACATCACTTGAAACCTTGGCTCCCTCTAGCTACTGCTGCTGCCACTTCTGGGCTGGGGACAGAGCCCCTGTAACAGGGCTCAACTCATCATGCTGGTGCATCCTGCTGGTCATCCTGGGGATTAGCGCTGCAGGCCAGTACGCACTCTCCTGATGGTGCTTAGCCTGCTGTCACTTCTGCTCCTGGACCCACATCACTCCAAGGACCACGGCATCCTTTCCATGACACAGCCTTCTGGCCGTGTCATGATCTGTGCTCCTCTCTTCTGGAGGTGAGTGCTACAGTCCAACTGTCCTGCCACTTTCCAGTGGCAACTGTAGCCAATTGCCTGGCCACTTCCCCGAGGCCCCAGCACCCTCTTCGCCCTTGCCTCAGGGCCTCAGCCTGCAAATCCCAGCAACCAGTCAGGAGCTCTCTCTAGATCCCTGGTCCCTGCTAGCAGTACTGCTCTGTCCAGGGTGCTCACTTTTCTTTCTTTCTTTCTTTCTTTCTTTCTTTCTTTCTTTCTTTCTTTCTTGCCTGCCTGCCTGCCTGCCTGCCTGCCTGCCTGCCTGCCTGCCTGCCTGCCTGCCTGCCTGCCTAGCACCCACTCCTCCATCCTTAAGCTTCAGGGAGTAACTGACCCTGCTCTGCCCTGCAGCTCTTCTTATATGGGCTTTCCAGGCCCTGACTGGCTGCTCCTCTCAGCCCCTCTCCTATTGGCTGCTTTCTGTGTAGCCTTCCTAGGGCTCTATTAACCCCTTAGAGGCCAGTGTGGGGCCAATGCCTCTTCACAGCCCCCTTCCCCTTGTGGGCTGCATTGCTGGGTGCGGAGCCCTTCAGTTATGCAAAACCTTAGCTTACATATTTCACCTCCTGTTGCAGGTTGTGGCTTGACCCCCACCGATTACATATGACTTTGGTTTTTAACATGTTAATGGCAGCCCTCCCACCCACTGACTTCTATCAAAAAAATTAATGATCAAGACATTAATTTAGGAGGAAGAAACAAGTAGCCTTAATCAGACTAAGCCAATTGTTAACGACTTAGTTGATCTGATATTCTTTGCCTGTGTTAAAAATCCCAGACACCAACTGTATATTTTAATAAATTGGATTTTATACTTTTGGATAGTTTGACTGGGTAAAAGCAGCAGGAAATCAAAAAGGTGATATGCAGGAATTGCCTTCTGTTAATTGAGACATAATGAACTATTTTTTCGAGTCTTCCCAGTCGGTCTCTGAGGCTTTGTCCAATAGATTAGAAATGGATTGAGAAACCTAAGCAAAAAACAATTAGACTTAGCAACATTGCTTCAACAGCAGTTCATTAAAGAAACTATTAGAGAATGTAATGATGGAATCTGAGACTTTATTGGTCACTAGTTATTTCAATTCAAAGGACAGAGGACATTTTAGTTAATAGATAACGTCTACCTTTATGAATCACTTTCAGGAAGAGGGTATATAAGAGTAATGAGGTATGATAGAGCTATTAGTGCATAGCTAATGAGTCTCCAGTGTGATTGATGCGTGTATTTTCTACACATGAATGGACAAACTAGGAAATTGCTTTTGATTAGTCCAAACAGAAGAATGCAGATGGACACAGGAATGGCATTAAAGCAGTGGCCCCCAAACTTTTCAGGGTCGCAACCCCCCTTGCCCCTGTTTGTGGCCCCCTCCCCCAGAGCCAGGAGCATTAGGGGGGACACAGACAGGGGTAAGGAGGCTGAGGCTGAGGCTGGGGGCAAGCTGAGGCTGGGGCTGGGTGTAGGGGAATCTGGGGTGGATAGGGGCTCTCCCCCTTTGCTGGGTCCCAGCCCATGGCCCTGGAAGTGGGATAGCACCTCCTGCTCACCTTCCCCTGGGCCACTTCCTATCCCACCCAATACCTCAGTTTGGGATATGGCTGCTGCTCATTTATACTCCTTTGCTCCAAACCCCAGAGTCTCAGGGCTGATGCAAGCAACCATATGGTGTCCTGTACATGGTCCTCCCTATCCCTGGAGTGATGTCTCAAAGGAGGGGGAGAAAGACGTACAGACAGACCTGCTCAGTAAGAGCCGCTGCTGTCGTCGTCGTCATCGTCATCATCATCATCTCAGGGCACCACTCCTCCAAGAAATAGTTTCTCTCTCTCCTTCCCCTGCCTAGGCTACCGGAGTTCTCTCTATACAGCTCCTTTCTCCACAAGCATGCTCAGCAATGCCTGAGAGGCAGAGCTTTCCTGACCCAGTACGGCTCCAGCCTTTCCCCTGCCTTGGTCTGAGTGTGGGGTTTGTAAGTCCCTTCATATTAGGTTACAACTTTGTTAACTTTTAAACAGACTAATGTTGTGGGACAGCTGCTCCCTCAAACTACCAGGCATTAATTGGGTTTAGTGTGGAGTCAACTAGCCTTAAGCCAGACAACTACATGAAAGGAGAGTCAGCTGCCTTAGCCCAACCTTTCTGAAGGAAAGGCAAGCTTCAGCTCAGCTGCTGACTCTTCCTACCAGGGCAGACAGGGGTACAGATGCTCAGTCTCAGCAAGGGTATGATCTTCTCAACCTCTCAGGCTGCTGAGTTCCATGCCAGCTGCCTCCTGCGCATGGGTTTACCCCAACAGGTGGTCTCCAAAACATTTTCCTCACACTGGCTGCAACAACAGTTGTTCATTATTATACTATTTTCTTGTTGTTGCTATCTCTGTCCTTATCATTCCACCAAGCAACCTCCTGGTGCTGTGAGAAGAAGGGGGTGGAGGAAGACACATGACACCTTGCCAATCTTCCCCCTGTTGGCAAAATTCCTTCCTGATCCCCAAAAAGGCAATCTGGTCAGACCCACAGCAGGCCTGCAGCCCAGCTACCCCGGTGATAACCTGTAAAGCAGGACAGCATTTGAAAGTCTGAGATGGATCTTCGGTGACAGAGCAGCCAGTCAGCTTCCCTGCCTTGCCCTATGTGGCTAGTAGGTGGCCATTGGAGGCACAGGCTATCCTGCCCAGCGTGGGCTTCACATTCATTCCGGATACTGCATGCCCCACAGCTGGATATATCCATGTGTGATGATAAGGGTCTACTACAGACTACCTACCCGGAAAGAAGAGGTGGATGAGGCTTTTTTTAAACAACTAACAAAATCATCCAAAACACAGGACTTGGTGGTGATGGGGGACATCTGTTGGGAAAATAACACAACAGGGCACAGATTATCCAACAAGTTCTTGGAATGTATTGGAGAGATTTTTTTTATTTCAGAAGGTGGAGAAAGCTACTAGGGGATTGGCTGTTCTAGATTTGATTTTAACAAATAGGGAAGAGCTGGTTGAGAATTTGAAAGTGGAAGGCAGCTTGGGTGAAAGTGATCACGAAATGATAAGAGTTCATGATTCTAAGGAATGGTAGGAGGAAAAACAGCAAAATAAAGACAATGGATTTCAAGAAGGCAGACTTTAGCAAACTCAGGGAGTGGGTAGTTAAGATCCCATGGGAAGCAAGTGTTATATTTTGAGTCCTATGCAATTACATGTTACATCTACAGTATTACTAAGTAAGTTTACATCATTACCATTTTTACAATAGATGCCTAAGGAATGAATAAAGATGACACAATTAAACTATGTGGGTTATTTGAATATAAAAATAAAAGCCATTAATTTTTAAAAATGGGAGTCTCATCTTTCTTTTATGCCTCCATTTTAGTTCACTGTTTATTGAAAGAATTAGATTCTGTCATCCACATATTTACAGCTTGTTAAAGTGCTGCTTGATATACAAACAACTGCAGACAAAAACACTGCCTATATAACCAGAAAAAGAACAGATTTACTGTGATGACAAGAGTTCTCCTACTTTTATGTGATTAAGTCATACTGTCCCCATATTTTGCAATAACTGCAATTAATTTGTGTCAGTTCTGCAGTAGTCATTTACCAAGACGTGTGACAGGTTCCCCGCAGGGTGCCACCTGGAACTGGGGTACCACTGAGCCCCTTGTCCCACCAGCCTGGGCTCCCTCTCGCACGGTACTGTTGTGACAAGCTGCAAAGCCCTCCAGCCTGCAGTTTCACTAACATTCATACTGGTAGGGACACACCCAGCTTCAGTTACATGTAGGCTCTCTGTCCAGCCCCTGCAATGAACCAACAATAGAAAGGCTACAGCAAGGCAACTCCCAGCTCCCCAGGCACGCACCCCCTCTGGAGTATAAACCCAAAATTAAGCCATCTTGCACTGCACAGGGAACTGTACAGCATAAGCTCATAAAGTTGGCCCCCTCTCTCAACGTGGAGAGGAATATGCAACAGTCTTTGCCCTTTGAGCTAAGAATCCCATACCCTTCACTCCAACTCACTGGTTTAACACCTTAGATAACACAAAAACAAGTTTATTAACTACAAAAGATAGATTTTAAGTGATTACAAGTGATAGCAAACAGATCAAAGCAGATTACCTAGCAAATAAACAAAAATACAAGCAGGATACAGATTCTTAAGGGGCAAGCTGCATTTGGTTTACAGGTTGGAATCTCCAGGCATTTCATTCACAGGCTAGAAATCTCTTTAGCCTGAGTCCTGCACTTCTCCCAGTTCAGTCTTTGTTCCTCAGGTGATTCCAGGAGTCTTCTGGGGAGTCAAGAACACCAGATGATGTCACTCCCTGCCTGATATAGCTTTTGCATATGGTGGGAACCCAAAGCTTGGTTCCCAGACCAGTCTGTGGAAAAATACTGACATCCCAAGATGGAGTCCAGAGACATGTGGTCTGGTCACACGTCTTTGTATAGTCATAGCAGCCATTACTTGGAGGCTGTCTGTAGTGTTCTCAGGAAGGCTCCTCAGGTGGGAGATAAGCTTCTCCTAAGGCCTATTGTTTTTTCCTAATGGCCCATTGCCTTGAATAGGCCCTTCCCCACCCACTATCTAGACTGAAAGCATCTTGTCTAGTGGCCATTACTCAGGTGTAACTACATTTGAAATATGGATAGTAGGGATGTAAATATTGTTTAAAAAGTTAACCGCTTAAATGATTAAAATTATATCACTTAAATGGTCAACTGATTAAAGGGAGAGGGGCTGGGGCCATTCCATCTGGTGCGGCTAGGGCTGGGGCCACTGCGGCTGGCTGGCGTGGCTGGGGCTGGAGCCACTCCGGCCAGCCGGTGCTGGGCTGCTGGGGTTGGCAGACTGGACAGCACGGAGCTGCTGGGATCAGTCGGTCGGCTGGCTGGTGCAGGGCTGCTGGGGTTGGCCAGCTGGCTGGCCCAGGGGGTTAATGGTTAAGGCAGATTAACCGGTAAGACTAATGCTTACTGGTTAACCAGTTAATATTTTACATCCCTAATACATAGTCAATATTCATAACTCCAGATACAAAAATGATACATGCATACAAATAGGATAATCATATTCAGCATATCATAACTTTTCCAATGACCTCTCACAAGACTTATCTTACATAAAATGCATCATAATTATGCTGTAGCCATATCATAATAATCACTATGAAGAATATGGGGTGCAGTGTCACAACATGTACTAAGGTTATGTCAGAATTTGTAAATAATCAGAAGTAGTTTGCATTGACAATGATTCAGGATTGGGAACTAATTAAAATTTTGATGACACGGTTATTAATAACCCCGTATAAGCAACCTTGCTGGTTACTGAATTTTGAGTAAGTTAGACCCCTTTTAATATAATGTTGGGACATGTATTAAAAAGGAGGATTTCAAAAAGGGTGAGGCTGATCTTTGAAGCACTTGTTCTTCTTACAAGATCTAAAGAGCATTGGAAAGGGCTTTCCAGTGGTGTTGAGCCAGATGGTTCCAGATCACATAATTTATTGTTTCTTTTTTAAACTGTAAGCAATCCAATAAAAAAAAAAGGAAAAAGAATCCTCTATATGTTTAGATTGCTTTACCATAACAAGTTAAAGCAGCTCGGAAACTGACAAAATTAAGTCACTTATTTCTCAAATCTAGCCACAAGATGGCATCTCACTATCACAGAACGTTTAGCAAGAGGAAATATATTTTTGAAAGAGAACTAGGCAATTACCAATATAAATATAACTAAAGTCAAAGCAATGGAGATTGTTTTAATGGAAATAGCGTCCTAATGTTTTTAATTCCCACCCTTACAAAAATTGAAATTACAGTCTGAATACACCATTAATATAATGAGGGTACTTTGAGGATTTTTAGGCATTTTGATCATTAGAAGCTATTTGCTAACTTTGTGGTAATAGATTGCTCTAAAGTAAAAAGTTGGTAATGACTTCCTAATATTTTAGTACTATATAATTCTCAATGACTGAAAAAGTATCTTCAGATCCAATATAAAATGAATTAGGCAGATTTATGTGCAAAATGTCCAGGCATTAACTGGCAGTGAAATGTAAAGTAGAACAGAGATCAATTTACTGTTTTGTAATTATATTATTGTGGTACCAGGTATCACTGGCTTTTGAATTGATGGAATAGGGAAGATCAGCTGTTTTTATTAAAGTCTATCTTGACTAGACCTGACCAAAAAAAAAAATAATAATAATGGAATTTCCCTCCCGGGAAATTTAAAAAAAATTGGGAAGACTTTTTGTCTGTTAGTAATGAAAAAATCAAAATTTTGAATTTTTTTAGCCATGCAAAACTTTGTTTCAGGAGAAGCAAAACAGATTTTTTTCACCTTGCTCCTACCTGCCCAACTCCCTGCACAGCTGCCTCCATATGATACTTGACTCCCCAGGGATCAGGCAGCCCAGGAGGCAGCTGCCAAAGAGCTGGGGAAGTGGTTCCCTGAGCAGTTTCCTCTCAGTGATCCCTAGCTCCTCAGGGAACAGGCTGCCTGGGGAGTCAGAGAGCCTATGCTGGCAGGAAGCCAGGGTGGCTAGCCTGGTTTCCATCAAAAGTTTTGATGGAATCGACACATTCGCTCAGAATGTTTTGATGTTTTTTGATAGAAAAGTGTTCCGAGAGAAATTTTTTGACCAGCTCTAATATTTTGATAAATATCTGGGGACTTGTATACACCTTAAACTAAACACTGTTTAAAATAGAAGGCCTCTAGTCGTTTTGTTCCTATCATAGTTATACAGCACCTCGAGGATCACAAAGCACATTTTTAACTATGGACTAAATGTGGTGGTGCGATTCCATGATTATTTAATCTGGGCTAGAATTTAAGACAGATTCTGTGACTCTGTACAGCATGAGCTGTGTTGGTCTGCCAGCTTGGGAACTATAAGGTCTCTGTGTGTCATGCTGAATCAATAAAGAATCCCCTTTGTCTTTACTACACCTGAATGCTGTCTCTTCTCTATCATGAGAGGTACTGTTGCAGCACCTGTCAGGACTTGGTGGGAGTGTGGGGAAGCAGATTGCACCAACCTAAAGGATGGTGCAGCCTGTGTACTCCCCTGCACACTGGGCCACCTGGGGAAGGATTGTGCCTCGGTGAGTAAGTCCTTCCTCACACTACTCCTGTAATGGTGCAGGTCTGCACTGCCCCCGGCTCAGGCGAAAGGACCCAACTGGCATGACTTTGCCACCACTGAGCTGCAGTCCCTTCCGAGCTGAAACACAACATTTTTCCCCCCAGTAGCACACTGCACAACAGTCAAGGACAGCAAGTACACTGCATGCAAGTGAAACTCCAGGGAGAAGTTAGCCACGCAGGCTGTGATCATCCAAACTTGACAAAAACAGGATTAATGGCTCTGCTTTTTCAGAATGTGACATGAGATCTTTAATGACCATCGGAGGTCAGGAACTCAGCTTAATGGCTCATTGGAAAGTCAGCACCTTACTCCCCAGTAAAATGCTGGGGTATTGGTTCACTTACTGCATCATCAGCATTGGTTCCTGTAACAGCTCTGTTTTGCTGAAGTCTCTGATTGAAGTACTGGACAAATTTCAAGCTGCAATTAGCTTCTGAGATCTAAGAAACTAAAGCACAGGGTGCTATGGCTGCAGCCTTCTTCAAATGCAGCTTGGAGAGGTGCTACATCATACTTTTCCCAAGCAAGGGCCCTTTTTTAGCTGCATAAGGGACTTCTTGTTCCCAAAAATACAGTGAATAATGAGTGCAACTCCCATTATTACTAATGGAAGGCGGACAATGTTTCCAAAAAGATACATCAGTTTTTGTGCTGAAATAGTCAAAATATGTGCAACATAAGAAGGGTGGTGCCCTGCTTAGAAAATATCAGGGAAAAATAATCAAAACAGCCCTTTCCTTTCATACTGTAAATTCTTAAACATTTTTATCTGTTCCATTTAAAAAGGGTTCTCTGTTGTTTGCAGTAGGACAGTAATGACGTGCAATTTAAGCAGAACAATTACCGGTTTAAGAGCTATTGATATTAGAGAACTGCCCAAATGATATTGTTATAGAGACCCTCCTAGATGCTGTTCCACATTAGAACACACCTAGGGTGACATTACTGACGCTTAGTGTAATCTCAGTAACTACAATGACTATACTTTATGATAAGTTTCACATCTGAGAGTATCCTTCGATAGTTTACAATACTGGATCAAGATCTTTCTCACAAACACTGCTAAGAAAACTATATTCAGAATTATTAACTTTTTTACTTACAATAGTGTGGCAATTTCTCAATATGCTTCCTCTGCATTTGTGTATTTTTATTTTAATATTAGGATTGTTATTCTGTCTTGCCCTATAGTTAAGAACTAAAACACCCAGTTCATCCATGATACTGGGGAAAATCCTGCCATGGAAAATAAAGCCTCTTAACAAAAAATCTGTGGTATTTTAATAGCATTGCCTCTGTTAACTTTGGGTTCCCTACTTCTGTCACCAGGCTTTCCCTGAGCTCCTTACAGACCACCGCCAGCATCTTGACAACAATACAGGGGCATGTGCTTCTTTCTGGCCCACCCCTTTGCCCAAGTATTTTATGTCAGGTACTTTTTGATCCCTGTTCTGCTTCTTACCATAGTTCAGAAATTTGTTTTCCCTGCCTGTGGGTATAGTCTGCACTGGATACCCCAAGAGGAGACCAAAAGTATTTCAAAGGAATGTTTGTTATAAAATCCAGGTTAATAAATTCACAGCTAGTCTATGGTCTAGGTTACAGTCTAACAAAGAGGTAAACTGTGCTATTTAAGCAGAACCCAGGATAAGGAGAGCCTGAGTGCACTGCCCCAGGGGAAGCATCCGGAGCCATTCTGCCTCAAGCTGGTGCAAAGGGACAATAAGGTACCATTGGATCAGGCCCTAAGAGAGTTTTATAATGGATCCTGTTGGATCAAACGTAAATGGCTAGATTAAGTAGCCATAGGAATGGTTAGTTAACCTGTGGGCTGTCTGGGCTCTGTTTAACATTATAAACGCCGTACTTTGCAAGCTCAGGAGACACTGTGCTAGAGGAGGGGTTTCTCAAAAGAGGTACTTTCCAGAATCATTCTACCAAGAGGCATTTTATTTAGCAGGGCTTCCCCTACCCCCGTGAGAGGAATCCTCCAAAACATTTTCCCTTGCAGACATTTTTTGTCTGGAGACTCCTTTCCCCAGAGGGTTTCCTCTGACCCCCTTAATAGAGGATTTTATTGATGATACAATTTTAATGTTTTCAAAGTATAATCTAGTTTTGTTTGATTTGTGCCACATCATTTCTTTTAGCTAGGCTCACCTTCCCCAAGAGGAGGGCGGTATACTTGACATGTGCATATTGTCTTTTTGCTGCTCTGGACTATACTAGATACTGGTTGTGTGTGTGAAATTCATTTTACTGTAAGTTTATCTTCTTGGTGCACAATATCAGACAACATTCCCATTGCCTGAATAACAGTGCAGTCATTATGAAAGCAGTAAGAACTGAGTTACTAGCTCTGTGACTAATTGCTGTTAGATTTTGCCTCTTAAGATTGCAAACAGGATGTTGTAATCTTATATACAATTATCTTCACTTAGCTACTATCTGACTGTTGGCCAAGCTATTAGTGTACCCTTATGCTTCATATGGAATGCTATTATTTTCAGCTGAGCTGGAAATAAGCATACACTGAGGCGATACATTAGAGTATTATCTTTGTTGCCATGCATCTCTTTTTATACGTAGCCATCCTCCTTGTCAAGGATGAAATACATTTCAGTGCAAACTAGCAGGCTGATATCTGTTGATTCACTGGTTTGCAATACTCATCTTGAGTCTTCATCTCCCTCGCCCTTAAGTGTGAATGTAACACAGCAGGTTGTTGGAAGCTTCTGGACATCCGCATTCCCCCTGAATGTGATCAGTCTTCTACTAACAGTGAATCCCTGCAAGTGGGTGTGACGGGGCATCGTCCTGCTCCTGTCTCTTTTCTAGACACAAATGGGTTGGAGATTGTATACTGGTCAAACATATTGTGCAATTTATTTACTGCATTCTCCCTACCACCTTTACAAACATGTAAAGCTCTGCATTCACAAGCGTACGATCCTTAGCTCACTTAGCTAAGGAGCAGGGAGACAGAAGATATCTTTCCCTCTAAGCGATCTCTCCTGGCTGTGACTGTCAAAAGCCTGCTAATCTCGCTCCTCCCACCTGAACACTTCCTTCCTGTGCCTCTTCCACTTTCGGGCGAATTAGCCTTTTGGGCTCTCCTCAGCAAATCCCAATCTATCAACTAGGCACAGCTTTGCCCCACCAGTTTACTCCAGAGCGATTTAATTGCTGATCCAGTGACGAGAATGCTGTGGGATACATGTTGCAAAGTCATCATCTATATGGATAGGGCAGAAGCAACAATACAGTGGGGACCAAAGATACAGTTTCACTCCTGATGTTGGAGTTTCAGAAACAGAGGAAGAGGTCGAATCTGAAACAAACTGGTTTCAGTTTAAGCTGAAGTGTCAGTTTTCACATATATCATTTTTTGGGGTATATATATATATAATTTTTTTAGAGTTTGGTGTAGCTCTCCCATTAGGGTGGCAAGTGTGAAAAATAGGGACACTTTTGGGGGGGGGGGTAAAATTGCTTAAGACAAAGACCCTAATATTGGGCTGTCTGATCACCCTATCTCCCCTATACATGTGTGTTACAGCAGCTGCCAGTCATTGTTTCCCAGGGGCTCCCACTTGCTCTCAAAACTTACTAGTCTGAGCCTGCTGCACAACACAGTGGCCATTTGATCAGAAATACACACCTGAGACAGCTAGCAAATTTCCCTATTCTGGTCTAGTCGTCAGCATTAGCCCCATTGTATGATGTAGGTATTGATTTTATTATTAGTTAGTTATTCATTATTAGTATTGCAGTAGTGCCCAAGCTCAGAGTCCCTAGTAAAGATGAAGGACCCTTGAATTATCTGCTGTCCAGACATGTAGGTAGGCACAGTTCCTGCCCTGAAGAGTTTGCCATCTTGTATTCATGTGTATAAATTTAGTGCCAGTCTGACAGTCCCGAACAGTAAAGTTCCCTCTCCACAGAGTACATGAAGCATGATGCCAGCTTTTCCATGCTGACATGCCAATGTGGCTCATGTCACATCTGGAAGAACCACTGCTAGGAGCAAGAGGTCAGTCCTATTTTCAAGCCTATTCTGAGACTGGCAATAAGCACACCAATGGTGGAAGGTGGTTTTGGCATGTGACCTGGACTAGGAACACCTACTCATTTCACACATGCCTCTGAACATCCATCTGGGGTAACAGCTTTTTGTCATTACTAACTTGGGCTGAATTTGAATTGGCAGCTCAGATCTGAAATGCTCCATATCCTATAACCAGTCTCCTACATCTTCCAGTCTTCCAAAATGATCCTCCGGGATTGCACTTGGCTTCCATTTCAAATCCTTCTGTGTGACTTAGTCCAACATTCCCTTATTTTATCTTTTTTTAGAAAATGCACAAAATGATTTGCCACTTTTCTCCCCACTAATACACAAGGGAGACACACCACACAATGCCTTCAATTTTCAGTTTTTTCTTTCCTATCGGATTATTCACAGAGAGTGAAGTTTACCCTCAGGTAGTAGGGCAGCACAAGGCATATGAACCAAGTACTCCTTATTTTGAAGTCTTAAATGGAATTTAGATGGTGCACAGACTTTGTGTTGGCTTCTGCATGGTACTGAATTTAATTCACTAGAACTTCTTTCATCAAGCTCTCAAAATGACTATCTACATAGTCCCTTCTAGACCTGTAAGCAGTCAATATTACTGCATAATAGAGCTCAATTTTATAATAACCTCACTCCCCTGGCACAAAGCAACTGCACCCTAGCCATGGTATCTTCTTTACCAGGGAAATTGACCATCAGGTGAGGAAACATGCACCTGGCCTTCCTTGCCCTTAGAGAGCTTTAAAGCATGGAAGAGCACTCAGGAATTCTTTCCATTTCACTACCTGCCTTACCATTGTCAAGGCTCTCCTTTCATTGCCATCCATGCGCTAGCCTATCAAACTCGGTAGGAAGCACGTCCCATTAAGAAGACTGCATTCCCCATCTGACTGCATGATTCTGCCCTGTGCTACTAGGCCTTGACCAATGCATCATTAGTGGAAGAAAGTTAGAAACAGACTCAATTATCTGGTCGAATATGAGAGGCCAGTACTTCAAAATGGCAGAGTAGGCTGCTAACAGGGATCAATCCTTTGGCAATGACCCCCTTTTCCTGCAGACTACTTGCGGAGTTGAACCTAAGACTCTTATTATAGATTCATGAATGATTTTAATCTATCTTGGCAGCTTCCATAAGCATTGCAGTCATCTGGAAGAAAAAATAATCAGCAGTCAGTGAAAAGTAATGCAGCTATGCTTTGTATTTGCCTCTCATAGATCCGGATACCTGGTGGAAAAAGAGAGTTTGCATTTTTTATTTTTATATATTAAAATTCAGCAGAAAAATGTTATAGTTACAGAAAAATGTTTAGTGTATAATGCTAAATAAGATGCAATAACTGTTCTCAATATTATGTTTAGCAGAAAACTAACAAAAAAGTATTTATCGATGTGTGTCTAGTCCTTGTTGTATTCGAAGGGTAATCAAAGGTTTACTACTAAAGTTTCAGAAGTTAACAGCATTTTAGCTGGAAAACTGGCAATCAGACACTCATTTATTTCTTCATTTAATCTTTTCCCCTAGACATGGGTTTTTCATTGAACACTTAGAGGCAGTGTTTGTTGTGGACACAGGGCTATCAGATGGCAAACCGGATCCAAGAGTTTTATTTCCCTAGGACATTATGGTGCAAGATGGTATCAGGGATCACAAGTAACACTTCTTAGGATAGGTGCTTGACGCACTACCATCAGATATCTAATACTATCATCTGACATCTAGTGTCTGATATCTAATACTGCTTTCCTAATATTACTTTTCCCTGTAAGAAGTCGTTGTAGATGCAAGTGAGGTTACACTGTCACAGTTGGGAAGGAAAGTGTCCATGAGAGCGTGAATGCAAGGGAGATGTATTAAAATGTGTAATCTCTATATTAAAACGTGGTCCAATCCACAAAAAAAGTTTGGTAACCCATAAAGTAAGAAAAAAATCCTTAGGCTGCAAACCTTTTAAAATGTCAACCCTTATTTTTATACCTTGCCTAGCACAATGGGATCCTGGCACATAACTAGGGCTCCTAGGTGCTACAGTAATACAAAATAAATATAATAATAAATTGTTATTTGTAATTGGTAGAGTTCAGTCCCACTTTGACAAATGTCTGAAATGAGCTGTAGGTAGAGATATCTTATAATTCATCCCACAAAAATGAAAAAAGTTTTTGTCACTGAATGAATAGATTATACACTCTTGATAGCAGCTGAAATAAGGTGTGTCAAAGAGCTCTATGTGCAATCACCATAAAAATATCCATGTAATCAGAAGTAGGTAAGACAAAAACCTGCAACATACTAAAAAAGAGCCCTCTGCCTGAAACAGAGCAACAGAAGAGGGAGTATATAAATCAACTTCTATTTATTTACAAGTGTTGTTGGCAACAGATGGTTGCCAGCATTTCATCAATACGTCTGCTTCAAAGCAGCAAACTAAAAAGCTATAACAAACAGCACAGTTTATATAGTGACTCTCCTCCTCCAGCCCACTCCTGTGTGCGTTACCAGAAACAAGTGGTATAATTCGTCAAAGAGTGAAGCAGTGAGAAAAGGAAAGAAATGCAGTTATAAAACAAGGAAAACAACATGCTCTTCCACAACCCAAAAGCAAGAATATCCTGAACACGGGAATGTCTCCTTAGTAATGTCTCCTCTCTATGCTGGTTTGTGCATAAGAAATAGTTTGGGGAGGATTTCTTTCTCCCCCAAATACAGAGCCTCTCCTACAGTAACAGGGAGTGTATAAATAGCTACTGTAGCTAGAAAGAGTCCCTCTTCTGCCTCCCTTTGTAAGGCAGTATGTTTAGAAGATAAATCAAATCAGCCTACATATGTCTCCTTTTATACCCTTTTATTTTCAAGTAACACACAAACTGAGTAATCTAAATATTAGTCCATCCTTCAGGTGAATTTGGATTTCAGCCTGGATGCCTGTGGCACACTTACATCTGACAATTTTCTTGGCTAAAGAAAATACATAAATAGAACTGATGACTTCATATTATTTTAATTTTGCCAAACTGGAGGTCTCATACCTCACATATTCACCCTCAGAATTAGATCAGTTGACATATGGGAGCAATAGGCTTGGGAACTTTCCTTTGAAGTTGTTCAAGTCAGTTCAGCTCCTGACTCTCATGAACACTAAATTAACTCATACATTTAAAGAGAAAGATCCCGTCCCTGTATGCATCTGGGAGACACTGCTTTTGAGGAGGAAGTGGAGATAGAAGAAAAAGTCAATTATATCATTATAAGTGAGAGAGACAATGTAATGAAGAACAGCTGTTTGAAAATGGAAACAGATGAATGTTTGCTTTGAACCTCTCTTATCAATTAATCTTCTGTAAATATTTAATTTGGAATTGATTGTCCTGTTCCAATGTTAGCATGTGGCAAGCAACAGATAAATCTCTCATTAGTTCAGTCCAGCAAGTCAATCTAGGGCCAGAGTATTACTCACATCACAATCTGCCTTAGCCTACACAGCCTGCTTGGGGTCAGACGCCTCCATTCAGCAAGGTATTTAGGCATGTACCTAACTTTAAGTATGTGAGTTGCACTGATTCTTTTTCAATGGTATTGCTTAGTGCTTAAAGTTATACATATGCTTCAGTATCTTGCTGCATAGGTGCCATGGTCAGTAGCTGTGCATCATAATAAAAGAGGGAATCTTAAACTGAGTTGAAATATAATTGAAGCAAGTTCAGATGATTTGTGAAAAAAACAAGCTATTGAGGGAAAGGTAGCAAGGTTGTTTTTGTTCCTTCTTTTTCTTCTGCTTTTCATGTATGTTTTGACAAATCCTCATTAACGCATTTGATAAAATTGAGTATTTCACTACTTGGTGACTGGCAGTAAAATTAAAAGCAGATCTGTTGTGAGAGTAGACCCAGCACAGACCCAGCTTTAGGTTAAAAAAGGAATTTGTTTGCACAGGTTTAGGAAGAGACTGCCTGACTAGCTCAGCACCTCCCAGAAGAAACTGCCTGAACATGTTCAGAGCCAGAGGGAGGTGCACAAGAGGTCACACTCTGGTCAGGTTCTAAGAGAGACAGATACCCCAAATAGTAGTCAAAAAGATTTTCACTGTGAATCTTTCCACTGGAGTGATATGGGAAGGAGCCAGTGCCTTGCCACTTTATGGAAGAGCTCTAACACATCAGCTTTCATATAATAATATCTCTGTAGCTATCTGCAAGAAGCAGAACTATAGGCTCTAGCTACAGTGTATTTAGCTCCTATCATTAGAAGTGTTAATAATGTATACTTTTAAGATATACCAATATATATTACCATTAATGACGTAACTTCCACAATGGGGAGGGAGAGTAATAATCTCTTTTGTGCTTTAATGTAACATACCAGGGCTCTGCTCCCACCTGCCACTCCAAAGACTAAATTGTGGAACCTACACTGGCTTGAAAGAAGGAAAATTTCCATGGACAATATTGTCAACCCCGAGCGCTCAAAAACCATGAGTTAGACCCAAAAAAGCATGAGATTGCCTTTAAAAATTATGAGATTAAAAAAAAAATCTTTTTATTTGCCTTTAGTTTCTGGGCCTTTACGGTTCACTCAGGTCACATTTTAAGGCTTTTCTCTGCAACCCTATGACCTTGAAATGTAGCTTTTATTTTTTTTAATGATTCTCACAAAATCATTTGCCTCCACCATTTGCTTGAAGAAAGGCAACAAATGTCATGAGACTTGCACTAATTGCAAGAGCTGGCAACACTGCAATCTGGATCATTTAATAACGAGGAAAGGCAAAGTACACAGTCCATTTTACTGGGCAAGAGCCCATCAGTCAAAAATACCCGTGCCTGACACTTTCAGCATAACGGTCAGCATGTTGCAGAACGCTTTTAATGAACAAACCTGTTCCATTGCCATTAATTGCATAGCTTATATAAATGCCTTCTATGTCTCAGTACCCCTCATTCCTGGGACTCTCTGTTCCCTAACCGATGGCGGCCCTTCTTCCGACTAGGTGGTGGGAAATTTTGTTTAAAGAAAAATCTTAATACCAGGGATTACCGCTTCCTCAGCTATGGGAGCCAGAAGGACCTCTGTGGAGGCACACCTTGGCTCGAGTATGCCCAAAGGCATTTTTGTATTTATGTTCTCATTTTAAACATAAAAAAATATGCAGAGAGAATTAATTTTGTAGCTCAAATGCTGCTAATATTGTTATCTTTGTTTGATAGTTTAGCACCATCTGTTCATCCAAATTAAAAGTTTCTGACAAATCATCTTAGGGAAAGCTGATTTTTTGTTTCTTCATGCAGCAGACAAACCCTTAGTGTAATACAGATCTGGTTGGGCAAAGAAATATGTTTCTAAACTGATTGGTTTAAATCTGTGTTGTCTGAGAAAATGACTTTTTAATGTAGTGACAGCTGGCTCCCTCTGGCATGTTTTCAGTTCACATTATATTGGACCTGGATCATTTGTTTTATAACTGGCTGTAGCATAACAAACAGATCCTTTTAATCTCAGGTAGGCACAAATTGCACATAAATTATATTTGTGTCCATGGGGATACCTTTCCAATGTTTTTAAAATCATGCCCAAAAAGAAATATAAAATGGCTATATGTTACTCCTGCACTGAAACATATACAATTATAAAAAGAAAAGGAGGACTTGTGGCACCTTAGAGACTAACCAATTTATTTGAGCATAAGCTTTCGTGAGCTACAGCTCACTTCATCAGATGCATCCAAAATAGTGTAGCTCACGAAAGCTTATGCTCTAATAAATTTGTTAGTCTCTAAGGTGCCACAAGTACTCCTGTTCTTTTTGCGAATACAGACTAACACGGCTGCTACTCTGAAACAATTATAAAAGTGCATCAACTGGAATAGTTGTATATTCCAAGATGCTATTTTTATTAGGCCGTTTTTATTAAGAGTTGAAAAAACTACCCTGCATATTAATCTCTATTTTCTTATTGAAATAACTGTATTCCACTTAATAAAACCATAACTAGAAAATTAAGATTCTATTCTTAATTTGTATTACAGTTGCACCTAGGGTCCCCAACCAAAATAGTGTCCCCTTTGTACTAGGCCAGGGATCGGCAACCTTTGGCACATGGCTCGCCAGGGTAAGCCCCCTGGCAGGCCAGGCCAGTTTGTTTACCTGCCGCATCCGCAGGTTCGTCCGATCGCAGCTCCCACTGGTCGCGGTTCACTGCTCCGGGCCAATGGGGGCTGCGGGAAGCGGTGGCCAGCACATCCCTCGGCCCATGCCACTTCCTGCAGCCCCCATTGGCTCAGAGCGGCAAACCGCAGCCAGTGGGAGCTGCGATTGGACAAACCTGTGGATGCGGCAGGTAAACAAACCAGCCCGGCCTGCCAGGGGGCCAACCCTGGTGGGCCATGGGCCAAAGGTTGCCGATCCCTGTACTAGGCACAATGCAAAAACAAACAGAGAGATGGTCCCTGTCCTGAAAAGCTTACAGTCTAAATAGAGAAATCAGATAAAGGGTGAAACAAAGGTACAGAGACGTGAAGTGATTTGCCCAAGGTCATTCAGCAAGAAAACAGACAGCAGATCTGAGTTCCAGTATAGTCCTCTAGCTACACTGCCTAATAATAGCTATCTTGAACAAACCTGAAGCACATGGCATGTAAGGGGCATGATATAAAATGGGTAGTACCATGGGTTACGCTACTTCCTTCTGTTTCACAGGAGGAGCACCTGCATGGTGCTAGTCACTACAGTGGTGAATATGCACCATGTATCCCCAAATATGTATTTGATAAGGACTTTTTAAATAATCAGTTTGGTAGGAATTGAAGAAATGTTGATGCTGTCCAGAGCTAGAACAATGGAGCCAGAGCAATACACAAACTTCCCCACATGGCTCAGGTATGCTCCTTGTTCCTGACCTACAGCCCTTAGGCTGTTCTAAGGTCCTGCCCTGCAGGAAGTACTTTACCTTACTTCCAGAGAGGGAGGAACTAGCTGAAGTTTGATGGATTCGTTTTTTTATACCAAGTGGACAGCAATAATGGTCAGAGGGTTTCTCAGAATACTCTCTGTCTATGGCTAGTCCCAAGGCTGTGAGCATTCTGCGCTGAAGGAGGAGGGAAGAGAACCATTACTCTTCTAAGTGCTGGGTTGTTGTTGTTTTTCTGCAATAAAGCTATTAAAATTTAATAAGCAATCGTTTATTTGGAATTAATGAGCAACTCAGGTTATAAAAGTCTCTTAGTTTACCAATCATTCCTGTTCCCAATAACAAAACACAACAAAATGCTATTAGGGACCTCAGACTTGGCATTGCAACAGCAATAAATTGCCAGATACCAGGATGTTGGTAGTTTTCCTTATTAATTTTTATATAACACCCACATTCCCAGTCCAATCTAATAAATTGTAACTACTGTAATTAAAAAAATTAACATAAAGCATACCTTGCAAAACAAGCAACTTCATCTTTAATTTGTGCAAGCCTCCTTCCTCCCTCTCCATGGCCTATTGTCTTCTTTCCCTGCATCACATCATGCTGGATGAAATCTAGACAGCAAAATCCCCTGGCCCTGGGACCCCAGCTGTCGTACTTCTCCGTGTGAAGGACCATGTACACTTATTGTACCAGATGCAAATGTTATATAATAATACAAAACGAGAAGGAGAGAGTCAATGATTTTTGTTGATTGTACATTTTGGATTGTTTAGAAAAGTGTGGCCATTATTGTTTTATGGAGCTGGAAGACGCAGCCTGCTTAGTCCTTACTAGCTTCGTTGGAGGGGGCCATAAGTGTTGCCAACTCTTGTGACTACATATATACTCTTTTTAGTTCCTGCCCAGTAGTCTGCAACCTTCAACCAGAAGAATGTACCCTGAAGGCTTGCTTTGTGTTTTACAAGGGGAAAAGGGACTTTGCAAGTATATCAGGGTTACAAAAATAAATACTATGGAGAAAACAGGTCCATTAATAAAAGAGAGGGATAAAACTAATGTCTTCAAAATACGAGAGGTTCTGAACTCATTTTTAAAAATCCATCTTCTTAAAGTTGGCTATGAGTATGTCTACACTGCAGCAGGCAGTGTGTCTCCCAGCACACACAGACAGACATGCGCGAGCACTGTTAGGGGTCTAAGAGGTATATAGCCAGGTGGGTAGCAGCTCGGGCTAGCTACCTGAGTACAAATCCACCCAGACACCCTGGGTACGTACTCAGGTGACTAACCCCAAGATGCTGCCTCTGCTACCCCTGCTATGTTGCTATTTTTAGCGTGTTAGCTTGAGCGGAGCTAGCATATCTGTCTACCCAGCACACTCCCAGCTGCACTGCAGACATACTCTAAGAGATGGTAAACAAAGGGTAATGATAAATGAGCAAAGTGAAAGGAAGACTCATTGTGCCATGTCTAAAATTAGATTGTGAGCTTTTGGGGGCAGGACCTGGGCTTTAAGTCTATAAAAGTCCCAGCACACTGCTATATAAGTAATTATGAAAAATAATTACTGAGTTATGGAAATAGTGATTAGCTGGTTATTGCAGGGATCAGTTTTAGGCCTGATCTCAATTAATATCTTTATTATTCACTAGAAGTTGGTGTCAGCATCTCATTATGTAATCTTGCAGGTGATATAAATTGGGAGGATTTGCAAACATAATCAAGATAGAGAAATAATACAATGAGACCTAAAGAGAAGTAAGGACAGGAAATAGAAAAAAAAAAGAAAATTCATCTTGAAAAATGCAAGCTAATATAGTCAAAGGAAAATAATCCAAACAGATATCCACTGGGTGAGAAACAGCAGCGGTAGTACCATTGAAAGAGATCATGGACAGACTGGACAGCAAATCTGACATTAATTTGGAGTATGATATGAGAGCTAAAAAAGTCAATGAAATTTTGGGGCCTGATCTTGATAACATTAAAATGTGTACATAATTTGAAGCATGTGACTAATACTCAATGAACTACTAAAGTGCTTGAGATAAAGCTTGTGCCTAAGTGTTTGTAGGACCAGGACCTTGGTCTGCACACGTAGATATGTCACTGAGCAGAGAGATAATAGATCTTCTTTATATGGCTCTCGTGTGATACTGGAATAGTGTGTTTGCTTTCTGAGTTCTGTATTACCAGAAGATGCTAATACATTGGAAGGTGTTCAGAGAAAAGCAACAAAATTGACCAAGGAGTTGGACTGATGATTTATGAGGAAAGATCAAAACTGAGAAAACTGTATTGCTTGCTTAAGCAATGACTAAGGAGAAAATACAAATATTTGAAGGGTATATATGCCAAGGATGGAAAAGAATTATGTAGTGCATAGGACAGTAAAAGGAGTAATGGGATTTAATTTAGGAAAGAGACAATTTAGGCTCAATATCAGGACATTTTCCTGAACAGTGAGATGTATTAGACTGGAACAGTCTCCCAAAGAGAGGGATGGAACCCTAATCTGCGGGACTTCTAAAACTAGAATGGCCAAAATATTATAAAATGTATTGTAGGGAATAATCCTGTACTGGCAAAAGGATGTACTTGTTGGATTAAAGTGATAATTAATACACTTCTGTTATGGGAAAATGTAAGAAAGAATGATTCCAGAACAAACCCTGGATTTGACCTGACCATTAGAAAGAAATATGTCTCTCAGCCTGCTGAGTTTGTGCTAATTGAAACATGCCTGTCAGTTTACAAGGTCTATGTTAATTGTAGAAGAACATCCCCTGACAAAAAGTCTGTTCTAAAGTGATAAGATAACCATTAAGGACAGCTGTTTTACAACTCTGTTTTCCGGGACTCAGGAATAAGATTTGTTAAGCCCACTCTTGCATTCTTATCTTGCTTGTTTCCTTTTCATATGTAACAAGTGGTATGAATGGGCTTATTGAAATCTGTCATGCCCCAATGATTTTAGAATGGTCATGATAAAGGATGAATAGGTAATCAAATGTAGATGTGATAGAAAATACAGTTAAGTGAAATAGAGTGTGATTGTGGATGTATATTTGGATGGGTAATAAAAAATTGAGGTGCCAGCCCTAGAATAAGAAAAACAACTATCCAGGACTGTTTGGCCGAAGAATGCTCTGGGTGAGATAGCCCGATAACCCTAAGGGCACACCAGAATCCACCCACAACCGCCCCAAGAGGGGAGGGGGGGCGCGAAGAACCAAAGAACAAGATAACAACAAGCTGTCATTGCTGTGCCATCTGCGTGACTTATTATAACTCCAAACGTGAGAACGTGATTTAACAAATCGGTATATAACTTCTCTCTTTCTTTTACTCATCAGCAATAAATAAATCCTGGACTCATGGAAAGACAAGTTCATATGAGGACTTGATGAACACAAAATAAACATTTACATATTTTGGAGACATGTGCCTTAGATAGTGTCTCTGGCCTAAATCCACAAAGTTACTTCATCACCTCAGCCCCAGATTTAAGCACCAGGAGTCCCAGGAGTCATGCCAGAGTCTATTGCAATCAACATAATCCTGTTAGGCTGCTGCCTAACCCTGTTGTTGTCTAGACTCTTTTGGTGCCTAAATTTTCCAGGTAAAAGTTTCCCAAGTACCTATGTTTCTGCCTGCTGGCATGCGCACTGCTGCTTCGCTTTAGTCCTCTGCATACCCATCTGCTGCCTAAGCCCCAGCATGATCCACAAACCAGGGGAAGATAGGCGGAGAGGAGCCTATTTGTCTGATCTGATAATCATGCTCAGAGCATGCTAAGGGATCAAACTTCGTTCAAAAAGTAATCTGTGGGGGGATAGCAGGAGGTAACACTATAACTTTTAGCCCAATGGTTAGTGCATCACCTGGGATGTGGGAGATCCAGGTTCAATTCCCCCTTCTGCTTGCAGGAGAGCAAGGATTTGAACAGGTAGTTCTCACAAGGCTGCACTAATTTACCATCCATTTTGGTCAATTTCACGGTCATAGGATTTTAAAAATAGTTAATTTCATGATTTCAACTATTTAAATGTGAAATTTCATGGTGTTGTAATTGTAGGGATCCTGACCAAAAAAGGAGTTGTGGGCCGGTTTCAAGGTTATTGTAGGAAGACTTGCAGTACTGCTACCCTTACTTCTGCACAGCACTGCCTTCAGAGCTGAGTGGTGGCTGCTGGATGGGAAGCCAGCTCTGAAGGCAGAACCACCACCAGCAGCGCAGAAGGATTTCCACCCTTACTTCTGTGCTACTGCCTGCAGAGCAGGGCCCTCAGCCAGATGCCGTCACTGACCGGCCACCCAGCTGTGAAGGCAGCAGTGCAGAAGAAAGGATGGCATGGTACGGTATTGCCATTCTGACTTCTGCGCTGCTGCTGGTGGGGCGCTGCCTTCAGAGCTGGGCCCCTGGCCAACAGCCGCCACTCTCTGGCCGCCAAGCTCTGAAGTCAGCGCAGAAGTAAGGGTGGCAATACTGTGACATCCCCCCCTCAAAATCACCTGGTGACCTTCCCTGCAACTCCCTTTTAGGTCAGGAGCCCTAATTTGAGAAATGTTGGTTTCCCCTGTGAAATCTGTATAGTATAGGGTAAAAACACACAAAAGACCAGATTTTGCAGTGGGAGACTAGATTTCATGGTCCATGATGTGTTTTTCATGGCTGTGAATTTGATAGGACCCTAGCTATCGGATATTCTGACATGGGGCTCTCTCCTGTTAAAGTTGTTCCACTTTGAATAATGACTCACTGGGCCAGGGAGTGAGAATGACTGTATAACCGGTGGTTAGAGCACCCACTGAGGCCGTGGGTGACCCAGGGTCCAGTCTGTGGTTCACCAATGTGGTTGCCAACCTCAGGGCAGACTGTTACAAACCAGGGCACGAACTCTGAACTGGCTGTGTGTTCTATAATTAGATTTCACCAACCCAGGAACAAGTGTGAACTCCTAAAGCACTGAAACGGCCTTACCATGGGGTCACAGATAGTCCCCCTGGGTATTCTGCTCTATATCTTGCCACCCAAGCAAACGTGTCTTTATGACAGATAGTCCCTTAAACCAAAATCACAACAATATTCAGGTTACGACCAGTCACTTACCCCAGGTCAATTATACCCTAGATCTCTCTCCAAAGACAACACTTTGGCCAACCCTGTAATAAACTAGCTAAAGATTTATTAACTAGGAAAAAGAAATTAGAGTTATTTACGAGGTTAAAGCAGGTAAACATACACACACAAATGACTTAGGCCAGGTCTACACTAGAAGGGCTACATAGGTGCAGCTGTGCCGCTGTCGCCTGTCTGGTGAAGACGCTCTATGTCAATGGGAGCGCGCTCTTCATCAGCATAATTACTCCACCTCCATGAGACGTGGAAGCTATGTCAGCAGGAGAGCATCGTCTGCTGACATAGTGCCGGTGTTGACCGCATTTAGGTCGCTGTAACTTGCATCGCTCAAGGGGGTGTCTTTTTCACATCCCTGAACTATGTTAGTTAGACCTGCCCTAAGTCTTAGATTCCAAAAGGTAATAGTAGCTGCTAAATATGCAAGTTCTATATGTACTTGAAGGCTAACCCAAAAAGCAACTTGTACTCCTGGAGGAATTCTGTGCCAAAAAATTGAAAATTCTGCACACTATGTTTTAAAATTCTGCATATTTTATTTGTCAAAATAACACAATATAATCACACCAGTTTCAATTATTTTGATAATTTATTTCAAAATATTTGTCAGCAAGTATGTCTGTAAAAATACAGACAACAAAAAAGATTCAGGAAATTTTTTTTGACAAATAGATTCCTTACTAGGTATATTAATACAGAACTTTGAGTAATAATTCATTTAAACTACAATACAGAAATTATTTCCTGCATTCCTCAGAAGCAGTGCAAAGGCTTGGGGAAGTCAGGGGTATCAGAGGAGCTGAGAAAGAGGGAAGAAATTTCTGGGAAGGGTCCTGGGAATGAACCTGGAGGGTTGTTGGGTGTGGGTGGGAGAAGTATGGAACATGGGCTTTTTTGGGGGGGGGAAGGACTGTTAGGGATTTGAGGATCCTCCCCCATGCAGACCCTGGCTGACCCTTAGCCTCTCCCATACAGTCAGGCACATCTGCCCCATTCCCTATGTGTCAGTGCCCTCCCACAATCCCCCCATCCCCATGTGTCCCTGCAGCCCCACTCAGCCACCCCTCCTCCCTCATCCCCATGTGTCCCTATGTCCCCACTCATCCATCCCCTCCCCCCTTTCCCCATGTGTCCCTTCACCCCTACTCAGCCACCCCTTACCCATCCCCATGTTGCCCTGCATCCCGACTCCCATTCAGCCCCTGCCCCAGTCTGTCCCCTCCACTAGCCCTTCTGAACCCCAGTTTATGTGACTGCCCCAGCAGCCCTATGTGCCCTGCCGTCTGTCCCCCCATATCCCATGCCTCCTTACCTGGTCCCATGGGCAGGGCACCATGAGGCACACAGCCTCTCCTCCTCCCTCTCTGTGGCTGGCTGAGTCGGTTACCCTCTGTTCTGGCACCACAGCAACCCTGGTGGGCAAAAGGCATAACTGTACTGCCTCTCAAGCAAAAGATATTTTCTGCAGAGAAAGAAAATCTGCGGAGGATCTGAATCCTATGCATGCGCAATTGTGCAGAATTCCCCCAGGGAGTAAATTTGGGGCACTCTTGCTTATGTTCTAAATTCCAAGCAGCACAGTGATAAAGTGCTTTCTGGTTAGTGATTTTTATTCCTTTTCCCCAGAGTTCAAATTGATGGGACAAGTGTTAGTGCCTGGTTCCTCTTCATGGATATAGGGTGAGGGCTGGACTGGGTTGGGTTGTGCTGGGGTGGGGATATGGGTGGGGGAGGGGAAGGGCAACCAACAAATTCTTTGTCCTTTGATATTTCAAAATGGCTCATTTGGTTTCAAAAGGCCTTCTTGTGAAACCACTTCACATTCATTAATGCTTCTTTCCTGTTTGGTGAGTTACACAATTAGAGAGCTTTACAATGCAAACACTCAATATAACTTCCTACTACACACTACAGATGTTATAAGTAAGATCAGTACAGGCAGCATCCTACAAGCATTTCATCAAGTCTAAACACATTCTTATCACACTAAATACATTCTTATCAACTTAACATCTATTTTAACAATGCTAACACACAGGTGAGCCAGGATGGTTTTCAGCTATGCATTTGTCAGTGTTCAATGAAGCTTAGGGACCTTGGCATGAGCTGGCACCTGGTCTACCAGCATCACAGGACTCCCTCAATCTCTCCTGTTGAAGCTGCTCCACTTTGAATAACAATTCAGAGTCATAGAGCCAGAGTTGAGAATGCCTGCATAGCTGGTGGTTAGAGCACCAACTCGGGAGGTGGGTGACACAGAGTCCAGTCCCCCTGCTGCAATGACGCCTTCATTATTTATGCAAGCTGACTGTGAAACAGCTTCAGCAGGTAAGATTCAATAAATCCCACATCAGCATAGCCCATAACTTAATGGTTTGAGCACATGCCTCCATCAAGCGGAAGGGGGAATTGAACCTGGGTCTCCCACCTCTCAGGGGAGTGTTTTAATCAATAGGCTAAAAGTTATAAGGTCACCACTTCTTCTTTTGACCATTTTGTGTGGAATGAGCAGGTGCCTCACTCATTCTCACTAGAAACAATTTAGGTACCTAAACTGCCTGACTCCAGGAGAGGGGTTCCTAGCTCTAGATTGCAAACAGAGATAGGTTTCAGAGTAGCAGCTGTGTTAGTCTGTATTCGCAAAAAGAAAAGGAGTACTTGTGGCACTTTAGAGACTAACCAATTTATTTGAGCATAAGCTTTTGTGAACTACAGCTCACTTCATCGGATGCATAAAGTGGAAAGTACAGTGAGGAGATTTTATATACACACAGACCATGAAAAAATACACATTGTAAGGAGAGTGATCATTTAAGATGAGCTATTACCAGCAGGAGAGTGGGGTGGGGGGAGAGAAAACCTTTTGAAGTGATAATCAAGGTGGGCCATTTCCAGCACATTTCCAGGAGTAAACAAGAACGTCTGAGGAACGGTGGGGGGGGGGGGGGGAGATTGAAGTGTTCTCCAACTGGTTTATGAATGTTATAATTCTTGACATCTGATTTGTGTCCATTTATTTTTTTACGTAGAGACTGTCCAGTTTGCCCAATGTACATGGCAGAGGGGCATTGTTGGCACATGATGACATATATCACATTGGTAGATGTGCAGGTGAACCAGTCGGAGAACACTTCAGTCTCTCTGGTCACTCGATTTCTGATCTCAAAGTGACTATCCTTCAACAAAAAAACTTTGAAAACAGACTCCAACGAGAGACTGCTGAATTGGAATTAATTTGCAAATTGGATACAATTAACTTAGGCTTGAATAGAGACTGGGAGTGGTTGAGTCATTATACTAAGTAAAACTATTTCCCCTTGTTTATTCCTCCCCCCCGCCCCCACTGTTCCTCAGACGTTCTTGTCAATTCCTGGAAATGTGCTGGAAATGGCCCACCTTGATTATCACTTCAAAAGGTTTTCTCTCCCCCCACCCCACTCTCCTGCTGGTAATAGCTCATCTTAAGTGATCACTCTCCTTACAATGTGTATTTTTTCATGGTCTGTGTGTATATAAAATCTCCTCACTGTACTTTCCACTTTATGCATCCGATGAAGTGAGCTGTAGCTCAGAAAAGCTTATGCTCAAATAAATTGGTTAGTCTCTAAGGTGCCACAAGTACTCCTTTTCTTTTTGCAAACAGAGATAGGGGCCTCCCTGCAGCCTGGATTTTGGCACCAAACTCCTTAGAAGGCTTAGGACACACTGCTCTCTTCAGTATCTCCCACTGGTAAGCATAGGCAGCTCCTTATCTAGCTTGGTCGTGTAACCCACACACCTTCTGGATGTGGTGTTCTGTCCCATCTAGTGGCACCGAGACCACTTAGAGAGAGAGAGAAAATGAGTCTGCTCTACAGCCTTAGCTAACTGGCAGTTGGCTTTTAGCTCATGCAGTAGAGGCTCATGCACTAAGCTCCAGAAGTCCCTGGTTCGACCCTGCCCACCACTGACCATCTGTTACACTTGCTTCTGTAGATTGCATTTGGGTGCCTATCTCTCCCCATTCATTGTATAGGGAGTTTAGGTGCCTCAGTCAGGCTTTGTGGATCCCACTGTTGCTTCAATGATTTTCTAGGCACCTAAAAGTTAGACACTGTGATGCTGGCCATTGCAACGTTTAGGTCCCTTTGTGAATGTTGACCTCTCTCTTCTTCTGTTTAGTCTTCAAGCTTGTAATCAACTTTTCCATTCAGTTTAGTTCCACACATTCCTCCCCCTCCTTACATTAGGTTCTAGTCTTACAATTGCCACCTGGGCTATACAAGGAAAAAGTAATATATTTGCAATTTTCCTCAAGTACTTTTGATTAAAACATCTTATGAAATGGCAGGAAACATTTTAAAATACTGTTTTCAGTAACAGTTCTGCTGCTACAACTGCTTTCTCTCCAAAAACATGTAATTTATTAAAATAAAGTATGTTAATAGTAAAAAGCTATATAAAGATGGACACTTTCCAAAGTAATTGAAGCTATTGATAAGGGAGTGAGCGATGTGTAGTGGTCAAAGCACAAAATTGGATTCTAATCCCTAGTTCTGCTAATGATTTACTGTTGGCCAAATTATTCACAGCTTTGTGTGGCTGACTTTCTCCATCTCTAATATTGGGGGAAAATAATTATTAACACCATTGGAGTGTTAAAATTTAAGTTGTTTCTTAAAGCACTTCGAGTAGCTTGGATAGAAGTTGCTTTAGAAGGGCAGCAGGTGCATGTAACATTGACTATAGACTATAGTTTAAGACTAATTCCATCCTCTATTTTATCATTCCCAATTTTTGCTTACTCACATTCTTTCTATACTGAAATTTTCCATGTAGGCTCTCAGTCCAAAGATGCATACAAAGGCGGGTGAGAAAAATAATTTGAGCTGTTTGAGCTATGTGAATGTGGAAAAAACACTTCTTCCATATACACTAATCAAGAAATTTTGCACGCTGACGTAATTCAAACCTCTGACCAGAGGACCTTGGGATTACTTTGTGAAGCTCATTGATACTCAAAAAGAAGGTGACTTTTAAGAAAATTTGTTGAGTAAGTTTAAAATTATGCATGTCTAAATTCAGCAGTTTTGTACATGGACACAATGTATTTCCAGTTTTGTAGACTCAGTGTAGCTATGCATTTGTTAAAAAAAAAACAGTACCCAATTGATTTCAGTGGAATATATTATATTCAAGAAAATTCATTTCAAGGAATTTAGTTAATATTTCTGGAGGGAAAAAACTAGGGATAAAAGACATGGGGAAAGTGCATTTTAGGGAGGGATACAAAGGAGAAGGGCATGCTGTGACTCAGGAAGGAGACTGAAATGGAGGCACTTGCACTATAAAATATACAAGATGCATAGCATGGATGGTATAGAGTTGCAGGGACAACTGTAACTCTTGGGGATTTCTGACTGTATGAGTAGATGATCTCGCAAACTTTAATGTGGCATTGACACTAGTGCGTGCACGTTAATGAAAAGTGCAAGGCGTTACACTCAAGACTGCTCAGCAAGGAAGTCTTTGTTTTCTACAACTAAACCTTGTACCACGAGGGTGGGAATAACCATATCCCCTCTTCAGTGACTGCGCCCGCCCCCCGAGGGGCAAACCAGTGGGAACCACCGACTGCCCTTCGCCACCCGGATACGGCCGCGGAAAAGCCCCTGGCCTGGGGCAGAGGAAGCAAGTGCCTCACTTCCTGCCCCACGGCCGTTGACCCTGGTCCCCCTCGGAGGCCTGGCCGACCCTCCCCCCGCCGAGCGTGCCCGAGCTTTAAGGAACACCCATGGGACGTATGTGTATAGATTACACTAGGGAACGCTACCGCGGGCGCATGCGTAATGAGCACCTCCCGCTCTCAGTCACTTCCGGCTTTGTGGGTGGATTAGAGGGGTTTATCTCCAGGCTGCTGATTGACTGAGGCCATTTTCCGATCTGTGTCTCCCTCGGTGATTGGCTACTGTAAAAAAAAAAACGGTGTGTGTGTTTGATTTTCTCGTTGGCTGCCGTAATCCCTACTTCTCCCCTATTGTGGTTCTGTCGTGCTGATTGGCTCCTTTCATCCCCCCCCCCCTTGGCCAGGGTGCCTGGCTCGCTGATTGGCTTCTCCGAGGCTACCTCCCGAGCTGCCTATATGCCCGGCTCGCTGATTGACAGCTCCAACCGTGCCGCCCCCCGCCGGGTGCGCGCAGCCCCTGCGGCGCCTGTGTTCGCCGAGCTAATAAAGTTTTGTTGGAAGAAAAGCGGCGCCTCCTCTCGCTCCTGCCCCTCCCTCTTGGAGCCGCTCGCCGCGCCCGGCTCCTCCCTCCCGGCTCGGGCCCTGGGGCGCTCGTTTCTCGCCCAGCTGCGCGCGTGCCAAGAGCTCGAGCCGGAGCCTCCCGGCGGCTCCCCCCCAGCTGCTGCCGCCTCCTCCTGCGGGCACGGTAAGCGGCTCCCAGTCCGGCCGGAGGAGGGGGGTGCGCGGGGAGAGTCTCCGCGGCATAGACCCTCTCGCCCCGGCCGATACCGGGGCTCCGCGCCGCTCCCTCCGCTGCGCAAACTGGGGGGGGGGGCGGGGGCGCAGAGCCCTGCCCAGCCCTGCCCCGACCCCGCCCGCCCGCCTGCTTAGCGCGTGTGGCCGCCGTGACTTAACGGGACCCCGGGGCGGGGGACACCCGGGACTGCGCCGTGCGCACCGTCCCCTTCCTCACCCCCCCGGGTGTGCGCGACGGTTAAACGGCTGCTCTGTCCCCGGGGACCGGACTCGCCTGCCTGCCTGCCTGCCGCGGGCCCCTCTGTGCCCGGCTCCGGGCTGGGATGCCAGCCCTGCCCCCGGGCGGCTCCGCGGCTGGCGCTGCCCGGCCTCGGGGTGGTTTCCCTGCCGCCGCTCGTGGGGCGCGCTAGCGGGGCGGCCGGCTGCCGGAGCCCTGCGTGGGTAGAGGCCGACCCGCGGCGGGGCGGGGGGGACCCTTCGCGCAGCAGACCCGCCGGAAAGGCAAATTGGGCGTCGCTGGTGCTCCCGCTTGCTCTTCCCGTTCAGTGGGCATTTGAGGCGCCCCCCCCCCCCAAGTGTGCAGGAAACCGTGCTTAAAACAAGTGCTTCCTCAGACACAGTCGTACTATCCCTGGGGGAGGGACAGCAGCCCCTTGGCCAACCTCTTCGTCTTTGTTCCCGTTTCCCCATCTGTGAAATGGGGAAAAGGCTTGCCACCTCCCAGGGAGTTAGGAAACTTGATCAGTGTCTTTAAAGTGCTTTGACGTACTCTGGAATAAATTAACATTGGTGAAAAAAGTATTCTTAAAGCACTATCTATAATCCAGTTGGCAGTGAATTTGGTATCAGAAATCATGGGTTTGGCATTAAGGAGATGAGGGTGCAGTTTCTTAATTTGTCGACAGTGGAAAAGCTATGTTGAGGACAAGGAGTATCAGCAAAAGGTGCGAGTGTACTAGCGCTGAACATGGTTTATCTGCAAGCTTAGACTAATGCGTTCAGCATCTGGTGGTGGTAACCTCTGTTTCTGAAGTTCCCGAACACTGTTTCTGTGTCTACACATTAATCTTGTGCAGCCCTCTGTTTAACTCGTTGTGGACATCTGTTATCAGCAGTACTTCATTTTTTCTAGTGTAGAACATGCCTTAGTAAAACAGTGGTTACACCTTTAAAAGTATCTTGTAGAGTATACTAGCTTTTGAATGGCTGTCATTGACACTTGTAATTTCTTTTCCTACTTTAAAACATATTTCAACTAATAAAACAAAACTAATTTTAAAATGTTTGCATTTGATACAGTTGAAGGACAGAGTCATTACAGTTTTATTTGTTAATTCAACAGATGCAGTTTATGTTGCTTTTTAGTCGTCAGGGGAAGCTGAGACTTCAGAAGTGGTATGTCCCGTTGTCTGACAAAGAGAAGAAGAAAATCACAAGGGAACTTGTTCAGACAGTGCTGGCTCGTAAACCGAAAATGTGCAGCTTCCTGGAGTGGAGAGACCTGAAGATTGTCTACAAAAGGTGGTTCTGCCTCACTAAGCTTGTAATTACTAGACATCAAAAAAAAATTTAATGAATAGCAAAGAAAATAATGAATATGAAATGTTTTCTCCCTTATTGATGATGAAAACAGGCTGGTTTTGAGCTTTTTTTTCTTAAATCTAGTTTGATAACCTAGTAGGAAGCATTTATATGTAAAGAGCCACTCATGCGTTTAGAAATGTGCTGAAGAACAGAGATTAGATTTTCTTATACTTAAGAAAAAGTGATTCTTTCCGGTTCTGTGTTCAGCTAAGTAAAAGGATGAATACAAATATGAAAAACAATGTATGATTCTAGGGCTATTTAGAATGACTAAATTCTATAAACATGTTTACCTCAAGCAGAGGGTAACTATAAATTGGTTACAAATATAATTTGGTCTCAGGCACCAGATATATGAATAAGAAAAGATTTTTGCTCTCAGTACAAAACAATATTTTTTCACTTTGAGAAATCAAGATCAGTTTTCTGTGGGTGAAAGTACTGTCTAATTTTCTTAGTCAGAAATCTCCCTTTGTACCTGTTTACTTGCAAAATGCTAAAGTTGTGCAGCTGGAATCTTTTCATTCTGCTGACCTTTTGCATGTAATACAAAACAGCTGTGAAATTGCTTTTCTCCACAAATTACTGTAATTGACATTCCAATGAGATGAAGGAAATAAATGAATCCTACTGAAAGCTAATTTTATAAAAGGAGTTCCATCCTTTCATTTTTAATATTTAAATAGGGAATCGGGGCACTTTCAGAGGTTTATATTTTTTAGCATTTCCTGTAATTCTCTCTTGGATTGTAAATAAAATATCTTGCCCTACTGTTCTCGCCTTCTTTTCATTGGTGAGAAGATAGTTTCCTCCACCCCAAAACTGGAACTGAAATTGTTATGTAGATAACTTTAATAATGTTGAGGCATTGTGTCAAATAGTATAACTGGATTCAAGAAAGAATTAGACACTTAGGCCACGATAATGCCTATGCTTAAGAGTGTAAATAACTTTATTCATATCAGTACTGCCATTGATTAATGTCAATCTAATCATGTGAGTTAAGGTATGCTTATGTTTGCAGGATCAGGGCCTCAGTATGAAAGAGGATATAACCTGAAGCATATATATACCTGTGTCTATACCTCTCATGCCTCGCTACTTGGCCATGAAACCTTTGTAGGCAGCACTTGATGAGGGGGTATGCATGCGTCCTTTGGGTCCTATAACCTACTGACCAAAGGCATGCAACATCCACTGTAATCACTTGTTTCACTCTCTCCACCAACTGGTGTGGTCAAGTTGAGGAACTTATTAAAAAAAATTGCAAGTTAGTTGATGTCAGGGAAAGTAATTTAATTTTTCCTTTGTTTTATTTCCTTGTTTTTCTTCAAGTTTGGATAGTTATGGTCATCACACAGCTGAGGGAACACCACTGAGAGGACTGGATTTAAGTAATGATAAATAAAAACCACTTAGTCTGATAGGTATAAGTGCCTTTGGGCTTGGAGAAAGTGCATTCTTCCAAAGATAATGATGAAACCCAGAAGCAATAGGAGCAGGCTCTAGTGGCCCAAGAGTCCAAGTGCAGCCTTCAGAGGAAACAATCCTTCATATTCAGGGCGTTCCGGTAGTCTTTGTCCTGGGCTGGTAGCCAAAAGAGAACCAGACAATGACAAACCTTGGCAGGGGTCACAATCCTCCTAAGCAAGAGGTGCTCCATTTTGGTTGCAAGGTTGAGGACGCTACAGAGAATCCTGAGCCAATCCTCTACCAAGGTCTGCTTTCTTCTATCCCATAGTTTGGGGACAGTTTGACTCACATTGGGTAAAAACCATGACTTGTTAAAAAACACAAAACATTTAACATTTTTTAGTTTCATGTTGCTAGTTCATGTTTTTCTTATTTCATAATCTAAATTGCTGAAATGCATGCTTAATTCTTTTATTTCTTCTAGAGCTACTTAATTGTTAGAATTTCAGATATTACAGAGCAAGGTAGTAGGTTTATTTAAATCAAAGCAAATTTTAAGCAATCAATTTTAATTGTTTTGCCTTTGTACTCCTAAAGAGAGGTGGTTTTACTGATTGATAATACTTAAAACATGTTAATTTGCAACTAAATACAACCTTTACGCTAAATTTGGTGCTGCTTTTTGCAAACTTAGGAGGAAACGCTATATCTATACACATTTATTTAAGCAGTTATATAGCTTACTTTACATTTATTCAGATGCTTAATTTTTTCATTGTGTATTATGTTAGTAAATGGTGAATAATGCATTTCTTATTTGCAAGATTAATTTTTTTACTTGTGGTTTGTTTTGAGCTCTTTGGATAGGAACTCAAATGCAATTAAAATGCAAACAAAATTTTAAAGTTTTTAATTAGTAAACTAAAGCTACCTTAAATATGTTGGATACATAACAAAAAAAAAAAATAATCAAAACCCGCTTAAAACTAACTGATTTATTAAACAAAGTGTTACTTGCAGTTAGTGAATTGAACTAGTTGTTTCTGGTCACTGTGTCCTTCAGGATTTTAGAACTAGCAGATCTCATCCTCTTGCATTTAGTTTTTATTCATAGATTGGAAAAGAAAACAAGCTTTACTACTTTTCAACTTTCGAATGCTTTTTAACTTTGAATTAACTAGTCATTGAACTTAAACTAGTTAAATAACCTGAAATGAAGAAATTATTCTCTCTGCATCTGCAGAAGAGGCTACTGCTGTCAAAAGCTGATTTACTATTTCAACAAAACCTGGTTCCAGGTGTGTACCCAACGACATATACCAATTCAGTGGTTTGACTTTCTTTAAAACTTTGGCAGTAAACATACACTGCTTAATGTTTTTATTTGATATAAGTGATTTTAATAGGTTAAAGTAAGTTTAACCTTAACATGGGTTGTCATAATTTCAAATAAGTTTAGTTTTAAATGAAAAAATTGACTTTTTAAAGTCAGTTTTTATCCACTCTTACAGAGAATTTTCTAGGAAATTTCACACTTGAAGTGATCATCGATGCTCTAAAAAAAGAAGTCCAAGGGCCTCATTAACATCCCTTTGTTGTGAGATCAATACAAACTCAAATACAAATTTGGTAAGCTTATAGCTCAGAGGTGGGCAAACTATGGCCCGCGGGACACATTTAGCCCACGGGACCTTCTTCCCCGGCCCCTGAGCTCCTGGCCCGGGAGGCTAGTCCCCGGCCCCTCCTCTGCTGTTCTCCCTCCCCCACAGCTTCAGCGCGCCGCTGGCGCAGTGCTCCTGGCAGCCAGGCAGCACAGTTGCAGAGCCGCAGCCTGACCTGGTGCTTTGGGTGGCGCGGTGGTGGCAGCGCCGCCAGCCACCGGTGCTCCAGGCAGCACGGTAAGGGGGCAGGGAGAAGGGGGGGTTGGATAGGGTGGCAGGGGACAGTCAGGGGTGGGAGGTCCGGGAGTGGTCAGGGGACAGGGAGCAAGGGGTGGTGGATGGGGCAGGAGTCCCGGGGGGGCCGTCAGGGGACAGGGAACAGGAGGGTTGGATGGGGCAGGAGTCCCAGGGAAGCTGTCGGGGCATGAGAAGTGTGGGGGGTTGGATAAGAGGTGGGGGCCGGGTTACGCCTGTCTGTTTGGGGAGGCACAGCCTCCGCTAACCGGCTCTCCATACAATTTTGGAAACCCGATGTGGCCCTCAGGCCCAAAAGTTTGCCTGCCCCTGTTACAGCTTGGGCCATATGTACATCACCTGAAATATTCAATGTACACAAATCAAAAAAGTTGAAATGCTTTGACCAAGGCGGTAGCCCTTCATCATGGTTAGTATTGGCAAGACATCCTCTTAATGAAGTGTTCTAAGAGGGAAAATATGAAAATATATTTTCATATATGTCCATGAGAAAAAACACAGAAATAAACTCTTGCACATTCTCATCTCCAGAGGGCCCACTCTAGACTTGACAAGAGATTTAGCTTGCCCGTCTCCGGGCTTGTTTTGAATATTTTGAGGTCCAAGCTAGGAGAACCAATATGGCTGCCTTCAAGCATTGCGGCCTGATGAGGGCATGTGCCTTTATTTACTCCTTCAGAAGATTATAGATGTGGCCCTTGCAATTCTGGTTGTATCTGGTGTAGGTGCTTGGTGTTCATAGCCTGGATATGGGAGTGAGTTTCTTCAAGAGGTCAGGCTAGCTCCTGTTTCGATTATTTGATTATTGCTGAATGTTTTGATGGACAATGCTCTCTTCCCTGCCAGCATATCATTATAGGTACCTTTGCCTCCAATTTGTGTTGGGGGTTGCAACTTAGAAGCTTTTGTACTTACATATATTTAAATTTCCCCCTTCAAACTGTATGCTGTGGAACTTGAAAATGCATTCTAGTTAACACTTGCTTTAACTTAGTTGAAAATACTACATAGACAGGGTTTCCAACCTTAAATTTGTCTTTAAATATGGTTATGAAGGACAAAGAGTCTTCTAAGAAGAAAGGTCCAGGTGATATCCTCTTTTGTATTGTTGAAAAGTAATTTGATGTATTAAAAAAGACTCTGAAAGCAGGGCTTTGGAGCGGAGCCTGGAGCTGGAGCATGGAGCAGCTCCGGAGCAGTGGAGCTGCAGGTTTTTTCCTGGAGCTGGAGCGGAGCCAGAGCACAGCTCCAAAGCCCTGTCTGAAAGGGTTGGGTGTAGTTTTCAAATCTGTATTTAGTTGTGAACACTGTATTATGACCAAGTGTTATGGAGTAGGAGTTCTTTTTTTTTTTTTAAAGTGACACAAAAGCTGTTTTGTCTGAAACCGGTCAAATTGCTTGTTTAATCATGTTTAAGGCCAGTCCTTTTAAGAGCTTATTACTAATTTAACTTGAAATAAAGGTCTGCTATTGTCATGAGATTCAAATTATCCTTAAGCATTGGAAGGGAAACAATTTAGCTGAACATAGCAATAATCAGCTGACATTAAAATGAATGTGGAGAAAGTCATGTGCCTTGAGTAACAGAATAGAAGTATTCAGACAGATTTGCTTTGAGTGCTAGTAATTTAGAGTAAGCTTCAAACTGTTGTGCTAAAAAATACACAGATATTTTTGTCTTTCCAGACTGATGTTTTCATAATGTTTTATTTAATGTTTTATTTCTAATTTAGATTTTCAAATCTTATCTATTGGATGCTTTCTGTACTCTTTTAAAAACTAAGCCAGTAGAAAGTGATTTACCCAACAACTGTGTATAAAAGACATAATTGGTTTTGTAGTGCATTAAAAAATCCTCTGGAGTTACTGTTTTTATTTCTGTTAAATCTGGTTTGACAAAAAAGGTAAAAAAAAAAAAAAAAAAATGAAAAAGCATTTTAAATTTTCTAACAAGTTCAATTTGACGTGAGAGAAGTCAATGGTTAAAAAGGCCATAGAAATTGAAACATTATTTGATCCAGGGAGGTGGTCCCTCCCAGTTCTTTTTAAGGAACAGCGGTCATACTGTGTGGGCAAGCTTGCAGTGCTGCTGCTTCTAATCTGTTACTTCTGAGGATACACAAATCTTAGTTTCCAGGACTGAGAAGAATCTCACCTTTCAGGAGCACAAATTTAACTGACATGGGGGCTGGTGTTTTTATGATAACATAAAGATAATTTTGTTGTTGTAGATATGCAAGCCTTTATTTCTGCTGTGCTATTGAAGATCAGGACAACGAACTGATAACCCTGGAAATAATTCATCGTTATGTGGAACTACTTGACAAGTATTTTGGCAGTGTAAGTTAGTGACTCTGATTTTGGTGTCAGTTTTTTACAAAATTCCATTGTGTTTTTAATATAGTAAGTGCATCATCATCTTGCTTAGTGGACAAAAAGTATTTTTAAAAGTGATATGTTTGCTGCTGGACATGGATATCTGATATATATGGTAAATCTTACATCACTTGTTCTGCCAAACCAACCTGGTAACTAACCTATCTTCACAACACCCTTGTCAAGTGAGGAGGGGGTTGTGTGTCCTGTTCCTCTCTCCCCCCAGGCTCTGTCCCCAATCTGCTTTCCTTCAGCTGCAATTTCAGGAAGAGTTCTGTGCAGCCCTCTGCAGCCGCAGGCTAGAGCATACTCAGTGCAGAAAGAACCATAGTTAGCTATGAAATTCAAGCAATTCTCTACTAGCAGATGCGAACTTGTGGTTTTTCAGGGGCTTGGGCCAAATCGCAGTTTGGGTGTATTCTCATGGGGACAGTGAAAGGCTCATCCCTGACACACAGGCCTCCCTCCTGCCAAATTTCAAGTCCCTGCTCCAAAGCTTGCGGGGACCAGAGCTTGTCAGAGAAATGGTCACCAGAATTTTTTAACATGGGCAAGATGTATTTCTCACTAGCCTCACTCTCAGAAGTGGCATAACCATTTTGACTGAAATTCTCCACAAAAAATTCAGCCTTAGGAAAATGCCTGAAATCGAAATTTTCAGCCCAAACAGTTAGTTTGGCAAAGTTGTGAGCAAGTGAAAGAAGAATCTAGTAATAGGAAGTGTCAGGCAACTTTAATAAGGCAGTGCTACCCCCCCCCATCACAACACTTATTGTGCTTTTCAGGTGTGCGAACTTGATATCATCTTCAATTTTGAAAAGGCTTATTTTATTCTGGATGAGTTCCTGTTGGGAGGGGAAGTTCAGGAGACCTCCAAGAAAAACGTTCTTAAAGCCATTGAGCAGGCAGATCTGTTACAGGAGGTAAGCAAATGGTACTTCTCCTGCCTAAGCACCAGCCTGCTGTGCTCTGGCTAATGTCTAATGAAGGCTCTCACTTTTCTAACATGATAGAAAGCGCTTTTTAGCATGCTTAGCATGTAATCTCCTGTTAGTTTTTCTGTTTGTGTAGTATATGTACTATCACAGTATTATCTTTCAGCTTGTTTATTCTTTTCACCTTGTATTGAGTACGCACATATGTAAAGCTTTTTTAAAGCTTCAGATTTATTTAGAGATTCTCTGTGTTGTATGTTTTGCTAGAATTGCAAGCTGCTCTTTTCATGCATATACCTAATATTTATAGATGTTGCTCTTTTTAATCTCTCTTCCTTAGATTTATCTTTGTTGCACTTTAATCATCTTGATAATTATCACTAGTTTTTTGTCATACCTGATGCATGTGTGCTTCTTTACTGTTTCATTGCTCAAATCCAGAAGCTAGACTCTCTTCTTTGAGCCTGTTTCAGGTATAGTTAATATTAACTATTCTAAAGGCATTATGTCTTAATGTTGTAGTTAATTTATTTTAAAATAGAAATGCATTATAAAGTTAGAATAATAGTTCGTCAGTAGTCATAGAAATATATAGAATGAAGTAGAAAAGGCATTCAGAACTTCACCTGTTATTCAGTTATTGAAATAAAAATATTTCCACTGTTCATTTCTGACTTCGGAGAACTGTTAAAGTATGAACTCAGATCTTAAACCCAGAATTTGGAAAGCAATTTTTAAAAATTGTACTGCAAAATCCCTAGTAATAAAGTAAATTTAAAAAAACCCTCTTGTCTCTAACAGCCCCTTTGTATTTTATTATTTACTAACTGTGGTCTCAAGGTTAGAACATTGAACTGGCAGTTCAGACCCTGCCAATGACACCTAGTAAGACCTTGGGAAAGTCACTTAACTTCTCTGTGCACCAGTTGGTGACAGGGATGTACAACTTGCCCATCTCACATGCATGTTAAAGTTGAAGGCTTGTAAAATGTTTAGAGGTCACTGGTAAAAGATGCTATATAAATGCAAAATAGTATTTGAGCTTTGTCCTGTGAACATTTTAATGAGTTATTATTTTGTCTTGTGAGAGATCTGTTTCTGTTGATCTGTCATGTGAGCATTCCATAGTTCTGAGGTTCTCTTTCTGCCATCTTTGATATTGCCCCATGAACATCTTATTGCTAAATTATAGGATTGAAAAATCATCCCATTCTTTATTCTCCACTCTCATAGTTTAGTTACATTTTGTAATCCTATTACTTGAGGTGAAAGTAAGAGGATGACATATCAGCTAAGACTCATATTTGTAGATAGTTTATTAGCACCTCTGTGTGATGTATCCTTTTTTGGTTTGGGAAGCGTAATTATTCCTGCTTTCAAAGGAAGCTCTGAAACCTTCCTCTCGTCACTCCTTTATTGAGGTGGATATTACAGGCCTGCTGAAATTTTAGCTGTTTGGTACTCTACTGATGCCATCTTTTGTTATGACATAGAGAAAATGTTCCATGGGGTTTTTCATCTAAAGCATCTGCTTTCCTAGAATCAAAGAATTGCAGAAGTTAGAAACGGGAAGTGACCTAGGAAATAATCGGTCTCCCTGCAAATGCATGATTGTTTCCTACAATGTCTTGCAGCATTTTGTCCAGTCTAGTTTTAAAAATTACAAGCAAAGAGACTTCCTTTGGGAGGCTGTTTTATTGTATCCTACTGTCAGAAATAATTCCTGATATTCTGCCTAAATTTTATTTTTAATTTCATTCTACTACCCCTAGATTAGTTTGACACTAAAAATAAATAATGCAAAATAAAAAAAAGCCTCCCTTTTAAATTTTTTTACAATGGGAAATTTTCTCCTTCCCTCCATATTCTTTGTGGACTTCGCTTCTTTGAAAGTAGTCATCCACCCCCCCCCCTCACCCCCCCCCCCCCCCCCCCCCGCCTTCTGATTACTTTTATGGTCTCTGGGTTAACTATTTTCCTGATTGTAACCAATAAGTAACAAAAATCTGTGTTCTTGCTGCTTTTGAAGTTTATTTTACATTGTGGTGGTGGAAATTTAATTGAGATTTTTGTCACCGTTTGATAGATTAATGATGTCAATTAAATGTAAAATGGCACTCTTTATATGGCTGCTTTTTTACTTCAGTGGGAGTTCAGTTGAAGGACTTCAGGATGTTAAAGAGGTTTAGCACAAAATTATATATTTTAGTGTAGGATCTTTCCTTTCATGCTAGTTGATGCAAAGTGAGTCCAGAGTCTGACAATGAAGAATACTGAAATGTTGAATTCATGTGTCACCATTGGAGAATCTTTTTATTTCAGTGAATTTCTGTTTCTCTGAATAGTTCAGAAAAAGTCCACAAGAATAGAATACATTCTTCAGTTCTACCAATCCCAAGTTTTTTCAAACATCACTGCTTTTTTCTCACCAGATCCACTCCTCATATGCACAATATATGTCAAAGATAAAGATTTTCTTTGAGCCCTAAATGGATTGTTACTTGACAGTCATTTAAAAAAAAATTAAGTACTGTATTTTTAATACATTAAATGTAATAAATTTTATGTATGTATCATTAACTAGTTAGTGTTTCTAACGGATTTTGATGACTAGCTGTTCAGAAATGTTTATCACACAAAGGAACATCATTTTACAGATCTTAAGTGGGAGGAAGCAATGGCTGTTGTGAGTAATATTAAAAGGAAAACATGTACAGGCAAGAGTTGTTTGAAGAGTGAATTGGCCCCTTATAGGCTTGTCCGTTTGTATTCCCCCAGCAGTTTTCCAGGAGATGCTTTATACTGTACGGCACCTTTTACAGTATCATGCACTTAAACTTTCAGTACTGTTATAGTCACTTACTAACACTCAGGGCTTGTCTACACTTAAAATACTGCAACTGTGCCTCTGTAGTGCTTCAGTGAAGACAGGAGGGCTTCTCTCATCAGCGTAGGTACTCCACCTCCCTGAGAGGCAGTAGCAAAGTTGATGGGAGAATTCTTCCATCGACCTATTGCTGTATACACCGGGGGATAGGTCGGTTTAAGTGCATTGCTGAGCAGTGTGGATTTTTCACACCCAAGAGCGACGTAGTTATACTGATGTAATTTCCTAGAATAGAGCAGTCCTCATTTCTGTTAGCGCTCATCTCACTAATATACTGATTTTGGAGACTTACATGCTGTGGTTTCATGTGTAGTTGATGCTCATTTTTCTTTAGTATTCTTCTTAGCTCTCTTCCCACTGACAACACATTGAATGTTTTTGTATCTAGTGCTGTCCACTAAAGTTATCAATGAAACACAGCTCACCCTCATCTTTAAAAGAGCTGCAACCCTGACAATAGTTTGACGTTCTGTGTGTGGAGGTGTAGGGGGGCACATGCATTTCCATTTGAGAAGAATACATTTTTTGTCATATTATGGAGCTGTGAAATAAAATTTTTCAGGTCTTGATGTGATATTAACCATGTTGCATTGTAATTATATTTACAGAGCCAGTTCTCCATGCCACTTCGCTCTATTCTTCTTTTCTCAGGTTGGCATTGACATTAGTACAGTATTCCAGAAGAACTGTAGCAATTTCTAATCTCTGTATGCAATTTTTTCTTCTGTGTGGATATTGCTTTTTTCATTTTATATTTTATTTTTGTTGTTTCCTGATGTAAACATCAATTCAGCAAAGCATTTAAGCACAATCTTAAGTAAATCCTGGTTTAGCGGAGCACTTAAGCGTTGTGGTTCACTTTACGTTAAGGAAGTATTTAAGTGCTTTGCTGAATCAGGGCCTTATTTGATAATCCTGTTTTATTGCAGTTACCAGTCTATTTAGTAACTCAAAACCGTTACTGAGGCATACCTTTGTTAAAAGACGACATTTTGCTTTTGAGATCATAGCTCAACTCTTTGCCTGTAATGACTTTTTTCTTCCCTAAGCATAAAATGCTATTGCGTTTGTGCTCATTTATGTATCTCCTATTGAACAGCTGAAAAGTAATTTTACTTTTCCTTGTGCATCATATTTTTGTGGATGAGTAAAGGTCATGTGGCCAATTTCATGATTGTTAACAATTCCAGTTAAAACTGCTAATTGTTTTTAATAATACTTGATACTGTAACAAATAAATAACACAAACAATATAGTTTGCATTGATATTGTAGCATGGTGATCCCAGGATTTGAGAAACAAAGTTGGTAAGTTTACATCTTTTATGGACCAACTTCTGTTGGTGGAAGAGACAAACTTTAGAGCTGCACAGACCTCTCTTTCAGGTTTGAAAAAGGTTAATTGCCTATTTCATTTTAAGAAGTTTCTTGCAACATGTGTTAACCCTTTATTCTTAACAATCTGTCCCACCTTGTATTTAGCTGTGATACTCTAGTTACCTTTTCCAGACCTGAAGAAGAGCTCTGTGAAGCTGGAAAGCTTGTCTCCCACCAACAGAAGTTGGTCCAATAAAAGATATTGCCTCACCTACCTTGTATCTCTGAGTATAGTACAGAACAATAACAAAGTATCCATTTTTCGCATAGGAATATAGGAATTGTCATTCAGTAATTTAATGGTGGCCATTAGTATGAGATACTGTCTCCGACTAACACTGTGCAAACCTACATACTTGTCCCAATACAAGTTACATTTTATATATATATATATATATATATATATATATATATATATATATATATATATATATATATAAAATGTATGTATGTTTAATAATACGTAAAGAATTAATCTCATTAAACAAAACCATTACCATCAGTGTTTACTAAACAACGAACATAACCGTTAAAGGCTTGCCAGCCGGTGAATATTTTTCTAGTAACCACATTTCAAAATAGTTTTGTAATCTTTTTTTGTAGGTGAATTTTTCTTTCACTAGAATTTCCCAAATCTTGTTCAACCCACATATCACTGGAGGTTATTTATTCCTCCATGGGTCTTCAGAAGAACAGGTTGGATATTTCACTGTAAATATTGGTGTTTGTTTTCATTGGAAGTTCCAACAGTTAGGCCAGAAGGTCTGTTGGTAAATCAGAATTGTTTACTTTTTGTTTCCATATTATTCATATAATTGTCTAATCCTTTACTAAATACTACTAAAGGATGTGCTTCATGAAAATTAACAATTAGCTGTATTTGTTTCATCTTTTAAAAATATCTTGCATCCTAATTTCAGTTAGTGACCTCTTGTCCTTGTATATGAGGAAGAATAAGTGTATTTTCAATCTGTTATTCCTCTATCTACTTTTTTGAAGGTGTATACTTTTTTTTGGTATTAAAAACCTGCTTCCCCACTGAGATAAGCAACTTGTGTATGGAAGTGGAGGCTATTTTGGAATTGCCATGAGAATTTTCCATCAGAGGAAGAACTTCTCGACTGGAAAGAGCAACTACATGTAGACTGTAGGATTGTGTATGGTTCTAAAGGCTTAATATGCCTTCAGTAGTACACCAGACCCTCTCTAGAATGTGCGTCTATATAGTGCGAATTCGCATATAAGGCGGTTGTGGCCACGGATCCCAAATTTAATTACTTTAATTGGAATTCATTTTAATGTGGTTCCTGCTGTAACGCGGTCCTTGCATTAACACGGTACCGCACATGGATCCCAAATCCCATGTTCTAGCGAGGGTCCAGTGTATATAACCGTTATGCATATAAATAATGCTAGCAATAGCAATTTTTAAAAATAAAAATCCCCGAACGTTTTAACCTGTATAAGGGATCTCTACAAGTGGGTGGGAACATAATTTTTCACCGTCTCTATTAGAAGACCACCTCTGTAAGCAGCTGCTTTTGTTTGTCCCCCTTGAGTGATTGCTTAAGATAGTTTTACTGTATTCAAGTAAACAGAGGCTGAAAAACTCAGCCACTGGTGAGTGGAGCACTTTCTATGTGAATGTGGTGATTTCACATTCAGTTTCTGCAGAATGTGATCTTTCATTTAAAAATGTTTCTAGCCCTTATAGTTATGAATATAATCTTAAAGTATAAAGCAATGAAATACTGTTGTCCTGACTGTTGTCAGATTTGGTGCTTCTGCTATTGCTCATATTCCACAAAAGCAAAAGAATTAATGAGAATAGCAGAGTCTTGACTAATTAATGCAAGCTTGCATATCATGACAGTATTATTGGGAAATGTGTTCTTCATACATAACTCCCACTGACATCAGTGGGAGTTGTATATGGGACACATCTCACCATCATACCTTTAGACCTCAATCCTTTAGAAACTTATACATATGCTTTATTTCATGCAAGGATTTTTTTACACTGAACATTTTATTTGTATTTTATAAATTAAGCTATATTGTAGGAACCCTGGTGGGAAAGCAATACTGTGTGTGTCAGTGGGAGGCATTCAGTTAATGAAGTGTCCGAAGATTGGGCAACAATGGAAATCTGTATATTGGTTGGGAGACATTAAAGTCCCAGGGAGATGTAGGAAGTGGTGGTGTTGATTTAAGTAGACAGCAGTCTTCCCCTAAATGTAATACTGAACCAGTGTCCCAACATGTCAGGAGGGTGAAGGGGAGTGAAGCTCTGCATTTTGGAGGTGTAGTCTTCAGGAATTATTTCACATCTCATTCCGATGAGCTGTACTTGTAGGAGATGCTAAGGCATATTAAGCAACAGTAGAGGTGCCAGCCAGCCAGCCACAGCAGGGCTGTGTTATTGCCCCAACCCTTTTTTCCATCTTTCTTGCCATAATCTTGATTCTTCTTTGTGACTGCATTTCTTCTGGAATTGGGGTTGAATATCACATGGATGGCCAGCTCTTCAATCTGTGACATCTTCATTCTAAAACTAAAGTCACCAGGACTGTTATTACTGACCTTCAGTATGCTGATGACTGTGCTATCTTCACGCACATTGAGGCTGGCTTGCAATCTGCCCTAGATCTCTTCTCACACGCTTATCATAGCTTGGGACTTTCCCTCAACATTAGGAAGACTAAGGTGCTCCTCCATCCTGCCCCAGAACAAGCTGCTCCTGTTCTCCCACAAATTGTCATTGGTGGTGAACCCCTGGAAAATGTTGAGCATTTCCCTTACGTTGGTAGCCACCTCACCTAGACACCAGTCTTGATGTGGAGATTGAACATGGGATCCGTTGTGCCAGCGTATCTTTTGGAAAATTGCTCCGTTGTGTCTTTATTGGAAACTAAGATGCCGGTCTACAATGCAGTAGTAATCCCCACTCTTCTTCAGGGAGTGAGACATGGGTGACATACCAAAGCCATATTAAGCTTCTGGAGTGGTACCAACAGTGCTGCTTTAGGTAGATTCTCTGTATCGGATAGGAAGACCATTGCACCAATGCCAGCATTCTCTCTGCAGCTAACATCACCAGTGTTGAGGCAAAGATTATGAAACATCAACTTCACCGGGCTGGTCATTGTGTATGGATGGCTGATGCTCATCTTCCATAGCAGTTCCTCTTTTCTCACTTAGTCATGGTAAGAGGACCCGTGGAGGACAGAAGAAATGCTACAAAGACACCCTGAAAGTATATCTTAAGAAGGGAGGCATTGATCCCATGAATTAGAAAGAGCTGTAGTGATGGCATATCATACGTCAAGCCTCATCCCGTTTTGAAGAGAATCGCCTTGCTCAAGAGACTGAGAAACAGCAGAGGAGGAAGGAAAGGGTACAGCATCCAGGCCAGCAGTTGTACTCTTTCCAAGCAACCACCTGTCACGTATGTGGGAAAAACCTGTAAAGCACGAATTGGACTCCTCAGCCATCTTAAGTCTCATCAATGACTTTTCCCTATGGCAGACATCATCCTAGTATTGAGAGATGTTAGCCCTAGTGTCCTGGCCAGATACAGGAAGGACGATCTCATGCCTATGGAACTGTTTTGTGACATGTTTGGGTCATGAGATTTGGGTTCTATTGTGGCTGTGTCATAGATTTCCTGTGATCTTGAGCAAGACGTTTAATCTTTGTGCCTATCTGATTATACATTTTTGTGAAGATATATTGATGTTTGTGAGGCGCTCGAATACTATGGTGATAAATGTTGTAGAAAAGCCTATATGTAAATAAAATACTTAAGCTCAGTTTGGGAAGCTACATTCATCCTACTTAACTTTCCCCTGAAGTCTCACTTGCTTTCTTTGAGTTTGTGTGGGGGTGGGGGAGTGAGAGAACCTGTATTTGTGCTGGAAATGGCCCACCTTGATTTTCATGCAGGTTGTAAGGAGAGTGGTCACTTTGGATAGGCTATTACCAGCAGGAGAATGAGTTTGTGTGTGTGGTTTTTGGAGGGGGGTGAGGGGGTGAGAGAACCTGGATTTCTGCAGGAAATGGCCCACCTTGATTATCATACACATTGTGAAGAGAGTGGTCACTTTGGATGGGCTATTACCAGCAAGAGAGAGAGTTTGTCTGTGGGGGGGCGGAGGGTGAGAAAACCTGGATTTCTGCTGGAAATGGCCCAACTTGATGATCACTTTAGATAAGCTATTATCAGCAGGAGAGTGGGGTGGGAGGAGGTATTGTTTCATGGTGTCTGTGTATATAATGTCTTCTGCAATTTCCACAGTATGCATCCGATGAAGTGAGCTGTAGCTCTCAAAAGCTCATGCTCAAATAAATTGGTTAGTCTCTAAGGTGCCACAAGTCCTCCTTTTCTACTTGCTTGTATCTTTTAGTGCAAGATGTGGCTGTATCTCAGTGCTAGGGTTGGGGAGAAGTGTATTACTTTCTGTGAGCCACTTTGGAATCCTCTGGGATAGAAGGCTCTGTAGGCTCTAACTGTGAAATAAAATAGCGTTTGCACAGCTTGTTTCTTGAGATTTGGGTAACTTGTTACAAAATATTGAATTCCAAAGCAAACTGCAACAGCTTAACCCAAATTAAGTCAATTATTTAAATGTTTGTTTTCAAGCTTATAACTTGATTAGACATAAATTTTATATTCTTTCCTGCCCAGTTAGTTACTTTTGATGGAATGATGGAAGTAAATGTTTATATTTTAAAGTCTCTGTCCCCATGAGCCAAGAAGAGATTGCTAAAACAATGGATATAACTTTTATGAACAATTCATATTTAGTCAAATTTTATGTAATGTGGGTTGAACTAGTTGTCATTCAGTTATACTGTGTGCTGTCATTGGGTTGTACAGCAATTTATAAATAAAACACTTCTAAGATAATTTCTTTGGTAACATGACATATATGGGGTACATGGTAGTGTGGTATCGAGGTTTGATGAGCACTTGTTTGCAATGACTTGCAGAAATACGGGCATCCCAAAGTCATGCTAATAAAACTTCTAAACCATGCCACATTATCATGTATTCTTTGTATGTGTCTGTTTTATAATTACTTAACTCTTCATAGCATTATATCTGAGCATAAAATATGATTTATAATCTTTATATCCTGTTTTTATATTATTTGTTTTATGGTTGGCTAGATGTTTGACTACTCTGCTTGTAGTTGGATTTGTGTAAAACGTTTTAAAAAAGTATATAAATTCACTAATATACTTTCCATTAACTGTTTTTGAGGCTACTGTTAAAATGTCCTAAACATATCATAGAAGTAGAGCTGGCTTTGTGATAGATAAATTACAAAAGTGTGCATATTTGCAAACTGCAGGAATATTGGAACATCACCCTGTTGGTTAGTATTACTTAAAACAATAGAGATAAAGTTTGAGTAGCAGCCTTGTTAGTCTGTATTCGCAAAAAGAAAAGGAGTACTTGTGGCACCTTAGAGATTAACCAATTTATTTGAGCATAAGCTTTCATGAGCTACAGCATCCGATGAAGTGTACTCCTTTTCTTTTTGCAAATAGAGATCAAGTTCTCAATTTGTTAAAATAGTGGTAGGCTAAGCTGGTGTTGCTAGTTTAGTGTGGAATCTATATTATAAAAGTTACAATTTTTATATTTTTTATATTATAAAAGTTATCAGCCTTTTAATGCCACTAACCATGCTTTCTTTTATGAACAACCAACAAACTCTTTCTCTTGTGTCTTTGGAGGAATAGGAACCAAGGTAGATGAAAAGCTGCTATGCGAATTTCTCTAAATAGAAAATAAGTTTTTTAGTTAGGAAACATGATTGCAGAGAATTTTCACTTAATGTGTGCTGCTGCAGGTTTTCAAGCAGTTTCCTAGATCCTTAAAATCTCCTCATTTCACCAATTCTGCCTCCCAAAAAATTTGTTCAGCTGTGTAACAATACCCCTTCCCCTCTTTCCCCCCCTTCAATTTTGTTCACATGGAATTGGATAGGGGACTTCAAAATTTATATGTCTTTTTATGAAGGACGTTATAAAAAGGAGCTGTGTCCTCAAAAGCTTCATATAGTTAAAAATAAAAATAGAAAATAAATTCTTAATGTCAGATATGCCAGCTGGAAAATGTCTTCCTCTCTAGTGCTAGATTTAGTTTTCTAGAACAGCTAGCTGTGTTCAAAGTACTACAAGAAATCCCAATGATAATACTTCCTATTTAGAGGCTCTCAGACTCATTAGTACTAATTGGAAGTCCTTACCATCTGATAGCTGTTCAGTAGCCTCTGTGGTGCAAGGTCTAGTGAAGAGCATCCACGTTCCAAAACTATTATCATGAAATTATCAACAATCTCTGTAGACACGCCAAGGAATCAGTATATCTGCAATCTAAACTACCAGTTCATCCCTAGAGATGCTCTATTCCAGAACAGTCTTGAGGCATGCTGTGACAAGGCAATGTGAAGAATTTTGCATTGCCATTGGATGTATCATACTTACTTTGAGGATTTTACCTACTGGGGTTATCCGTCAATGTGCACAATAAGCTCTCTGAACAAATGGAGAACATTCTGCTTTACAATAAAGCTGCTACTACATCTTGTCTCTCAAATCCTGTGTTTCCTGTTTAGTGACATTTTTATAATCTACATTTCAGTATATTTCATACTTTCCTTGAATCAACACAATGCTGAAGAGAGTAATATGTTTCATATGTACAGAGGCTTTCCAGTTGCATGGAATAGCTTGCCATGTAGTGTTCTCACCCTCTTTGTTCACGTTGTTGCTAAAGATGTGTTTCATGAGGCTTCAAAACAATAGGAAAAGAATAGTAAGTTAACACTGCATCTGTCCTCCCATTGTGTCCTATTCTGTGTCTTATACTGTAAGTTCCTTGTGTTGGGACTGTCTTTCTCTGTCTTGTATAGTACCAAGCACATTGTTGGTGCCCTTTTAGCAGTAGCTTCTGTTATGTCTATCTCTACGCAAAAGAAGAAATTTTGACCAAGAAGATATAAATTCTAGTGCTGAATTTTGAGGTCCGTAACAAATAATTGCAGAGTGTTTTTAGATGTTAAGCCAGAGAATCCATATGATTGAACATAGAAAGAAAATGGTTTTTTTACAATCAGTAATCTAAATAAATTTGATAATCCATTGACATTTGTACTTAATTCATCTCCTGTTTTTAACATTTTGTATATAGTAATGCTACCTGAAAATAATTGCTATGAATTAACATATAGAACTCAGTTGTTGATAATGGTAACCAGAGGAGAAGTGATGTAAAAATGGGGTTGAGTAAATTTTGTATTAAAATACTTGCTCTAAACTGCAACAGAGAGGAGTATGGTAGCTAATATGTGAACCTATAATGTAACTTTTGCCTTGTACAGGCATAAAACCAATTTTGCTGTAATTACAGAGCAGTATTAATGGTTTAAAAAATCAGTTTTCTGTGTGAAATACAACCACAGGGATTAAATATATACAAAATATTGTAGTTTCCTACTGATACTTCATAAATCTTACGGTTATAAGTAGTGAACAATTGATATTACAGTTTTCTTGTAAGAAAATGCTCAGTTGGTTCCTGGGTGGGGGTTAATTATTAATGTGGGTTTCTAAACAACTTTCAGTAAACTTTTTTTTTTAAGGTTTAAAACTCCTTTATCCTTAAACTTTATGCTTCTGTTTAAAAAATTATCAAAATCAAACCATAGTGAGCTTTTTCTTACAATGCAGCTTATTGGGATCCTCAAACAGATGTTCTTCATCTTTGCTAGTTGCATTTTTCCTAGCAGTGGACTTTAGTTAATCTAATGAAATTATTTGTTTTCTTGAAAATCAATAGCAGCTGAAGTATACTAGTGCTATAAGTAACTGATTTTATTTTTTGTATGAAGTTCAGAATATTTTTTTAGTGTATCTAGACAAAGCCACCTACAAATAATTTGTTAAAGTAGTAACTATGAAATTTTCACTGCTGCTTGATTTTGTGTTTGTAGAGCCAGAATGAAGACTGGGGAGGTTTGTCTGAGGATATCTTATGATTAAGAGCAGTCTAAGGCCTTAGCCCTTTTGACCCCCCTCTAAATTGGTAACTACCAGATTTACCATTTTGGTGGCATGGATTAAATGGGTGCTATGCAGAGACTGTTGCACGTGTAATGAATTCCTTGCCTGATGAGTAAAGGATATACGCAGAAATTATGGGTGATGGGCTTAACCTTCTGCAACATTTGCATGATGGTATTTGGAGAGTGCTTTGGGTGTTCTGTTTTATTTTCATTTTTATACTAACAGCATCAGTTTGAAATGTGATTTTTTTTTATGAGTTTTGTTTTGGTGTTGGTAATTAAGTGGGTTAATGGAGTTTAGAGAAGTAGTATACCAAAATTAATTACTAAACAGATGTTTGGCTTTGTTTACTTGTAAGCAACCCACTTAAACATATGTTTACTGGAAATTGCACTGTTACCTCTGGTAGGCAAATGACATGGGCCCCTGTGTAGAATGGGTGCTGCTTCAATTGACTGTATATCTAATACTGGGTGATGCTGCATGAGAGAACAAACTTATCTGCATATATAGTGCATTGCAACATATTTTTGTGCAGGCCCCTAAAAGAGGAATACATTGTGGCAGTGTTACAAAGAAAAGGTAAGACTGTCTTCAGAAAGCACACACCTGAAAAATGAGTCACTTTGAAAGCCTATTAGTCAAGGTCAGTTATATTTAACTACCTTTATGTAATGTATCAACTTTTAGTGTGTACAGATGCAACCAGGAATGTTTTATTTCAAGTGTAGTTTCAGATATATAAAGATTAAGACTTAATTCATTAGACCAATTGAATGTAAATGTACACAAATTTTTCAAGTAATGAAAGGAAATTTCATCTTTAAGAAAATAAATTTTGCAAAGAATGAGTTCAGATGCTCAGTTTGCCTTTTATGATTAGAGTCATAATTTTGGTTTATGTATGTGATACATAATTATTTTAATGGTTAAATTTTCTTAAATATGCCCAATGGCCTGTGATGGGATATTAGATGGGGTGGGATCTGAGTCACCAGAGAATTCTTTCCTGGGTGTCTGGCTGGTGAGTCTTGCCCACATGCTCAGGATTTAGCTGATTGTTATAGTTGGGGTTGGGAAGGAATTTTCCTCCGGGGCAGATTGCCAGAGGCCCTGGGGGTTTTTCGCCTTCCTCTGCAGCGTGGGGCACGGGTCACTTGCTGGAGGATTTTCTGCACCTCGAAGTCTTTAAACCATGATTTGAGGACTTCAATAAGCTCAGACATAGCTTAGAGGTTTATTATAGGAGTGGGTGGGTGAGATTCTGTGGCCTCCGTTGTGCAGGAGATCAGACTAGACGATCATAATGGTCCCTTCTGACCTTAAAGTCTATGAATCTGAGTCTTTTTTTGCCTTTTAAATAAAATTTTGCTGTTCATTTGATGACTCCTGTGATGGCATCCAAGAGTGCGGATAAAGTTTTAACTTTAAAGGGGCTGGATTGCACTACACTGTTTAATCCTACATGAACGTGATTGCCAGCAATTACGATTTACATGATGCTGCATGCATTTTAATAGGGTAAACAAGGACAAAAAAATCAGGTTCATGTCAGCTGACTACCATGCTTTTGGTTTGTTCTGGTCTACAGTGACCACGAAATTGTATTCAAAATCATGTCCGTTAATACCATTGTTGGCATCTGTGTTTAAACAGTAAAAATCTTGTGGCCCTCATAGATTCAGTTATAACTTATCTAGATTTAACATTATTAATGACTTTCACTCTGGAATTGATTTGGAGGAAGGGAGTCTTTTTACTTTTTTGGAATGTGAGGGAGTTCAGCGTTGTAAAGCGTGTGGGAAGAGGGACGGGGACTTGATAAATTGTGTAGGATGAAGATTTAGGGCACAAGAACAAAAACTTGGATTAATTCAATAAAATTAATAGGCTGGTTTAAGGGAAATAGAGAATAAACATTCATAACAATGCATTTGTTTGTTTGGAATATTTTTGAAACTTAGTTGGGTGGAGCTCCATGTGAAAGCCTTACAGCACTTTTTTCATGCAGTTAATTAATTGTCCTATGGGATGGAGCCTTCATTAGAATTATTGGCACTTACTGTATCTTATTAAAACAACTTCCAGTGTGGTCTTTATATAGTCCTACACGCCATAGGAGGGTAGTTATTTATAATGATATGGAAGATACATACTAAATTTATATTTGAAGGACATTCATTTAGGACATGGGTACTCGAATTAGGGGTTGTGCTGTCATCCTGCCTTTCCCATGTTACATTGCCAAATAGGAAATGGGTCTTGGCTAGATACTGGGTACCTGGCATGGATGGGAATTCCTAGAGGTAGTTTGGGGCTACAGTATGGCAGACGCTGAGTATTACTGACCTTTGGAATACACCATTTATCAATTAACTGGCAGGTGTGAAGTGTTGCATTCTAAAGGGATTATCACCTTTGTTCCAACCAGATCAGGGAAGAAGTGGGAGAGATTGAGGGGGGAAAAAGACACCCACTGAAGACTGATTACACTGAATGAAGGTTCAGCTGGTACTTCTGGTTCCCCAGTAGAGAATTGAGGAGGAGAGAGGTCACTACTGTTGTGTGTCTCGCCCTTTCCTTGGCTGGTGAAGTGAAGACTAGGGAAATGACAGTTTTACTTCACTGTGTGCCTGTGTAAAATTTTTATATCCTTGCAAAATAATGCTTGAACTGCCTAACGATGGAACTGCAGAGAAAGTGAACAGTAGCAGCTTTGTACAGAGAAGTCTCTTATGAAATATTTCCTGGTGACTCAACCTGTATTTGCTAAACTGATCTAAGATCTGATGGATTCCTGTATAATGTCTCTTTAAACAAAATCTTACTGTTGTAATTGTTTTGTTTCTTATATTTACATGGCTAGGATCTGTAAACCTGTTAATATTTCCTAAACAAATTGTGTGTGTGGGGGTGGGGGGGATCATTCAGTTTGCAATCTTATCTTCAAGTGCATTTTTCCTTGAAATCTATTCCAATTGATAGTTGTTAATGAAGATTTCAATCTTAATCAAGACTTCTCACTGTTCCCCCAAAGATAGTTTGCTTCTTTGACCAAAAACACTACTGAAAAATGGACTACAGTTATTACCAATTCTATACTGACTACTGATTTGTTGCTCCAGTTTTGTATTTGTTTAGACTAGGAAAAGTGATCAAGGTTGGCCTGAGGTTAGTTAACACATTTCCACTCACAGTTTAATGCATTTCTCTCTCCTACCTCTAAACCCCTACCAGAAAAACAAAACCAACCTTAAAAATCATCCTCTACGCTACGCAGAATATTGATCCCAAAAATGGAGCAGTAAGAGACTCTATGAAGTCCACTAGGGATTTCACTATTGCTATTGATTTTATGTAGAAGGTGTTCAGATACTACAGTGATGGTGTATGCATCATCATTTAATGCATATGTACTTAGAGAGCTAATATCAACTTTTCCCTGATCTAGACACAATATTGCCTCAGTTTAACTATTACGGACATCAGTCAGCTAAATTGAGGCAAAAGTTGTTAACCTGTATATGTATGCTTGGGAAAGGATTAAGGTTACGTTGGGGTTAGCTAGATATTTTAGCTAACATGAATCTCATCTGAACCACTTTCCTAATGTATACAAATCCTTGGTGACAGGCTGGGATTTTCAGAGGAGCCTTACTCGCTTCGGTTCCTTTGAACATACTTCCCCTAAGAAAGACTGTGTCATTTGAAGTAGTACTCATGATGCATTAATTTCCAAATAAGTATTTGAGAAAGAGAAATCTGAAACCCAAGCTCATGATGTCAGGCGAAGTGTTGGAGTTTAAATTTTCAAAAATGACTAGTGATTTTCAGAAGTGGGTGGTTGATGTCACAACGTGGACAGTTGTGCTGCAACTGTACGAATACAAGTCTATTGTGAGTAGACCTAACTGCTGGGTTCCAAGTGCTTCTAAGCCCACGGGGTCTGGGTAGAATCTACTAATTGTTTGTAGTCCTGGGTCTCTAGGTTGCACTCCCAGGCTCAGACCTTGTGTCTGAGTCCTTCCTTGGGACATGGGACTTCACAGTGCAGCCGCCTAGGCCCTGAAACCAATGTCTCAGATTTTCTGAGCCCCCAGTTGCTTAGACACGCTCTCTAGAGTTCCGTCTAGGCAGTGGAACTCAAGCTTCTGGTTTAACACCTTCAGGGAAAAAGTGGCATGGAAGCAAGGAACATCAGCTTAGCAAAGGAATTTCTTAACCACAGTTACTCTACTCGTGAAGTATTTGAGAGTTACAGGTCTTTGAGAACAGGCCTGAGACACATCCCTCCCAGGCCTGATCTAGTTCCTTCTGAGAGTCTGAAACTTATCAGTGTTCAAGCTGAGCAGAGTCCTTTCTGCCCCTTCTGTTTCCTGCACATCTGGCTTACATGTGGTGATGGTCAAGCCCCCTGCTTCAGAGCAGCACCCCTTTTTAAATGGCTCTTTAAATGTTTCTTCTTTTGCCATGTGGCCAAGCTGAGAAGCTGCAGATTCATCAGCCATGCTAGTGACCAGGTGTAGAAAATTCATTGTTCCATATGTCATGGATTTACAGGATCTGTGCCATTTCCTAACCTTTAGACAGTCCCTGGGGAGGATATGTTCAGTGTGCTAGACCCCCAAAGGGTCACACTCTGCCACAAGGGTAGGCCACATAGCCTCAGTGGCTCCAAAACTGTGCTGCTGGGCTCCAGCATTCCTGTTTCTCTCACTGTGAGCTATGTGCCGCAAGTCCCATTGAAGTAGATTCCTGTTCAGAGACTTTTACTCCCTTCAAAGACCAGTGCATTTCAGCAAATATTTGCTTTTCAAAACAGAGTAGGGTTTTTATTGTTCAGCTGGAATACAGCATCAGGAAGCCCTTAGGTTAGCATAGAGGAAACAAAAGTTAAGGCTTATTCCGTATTGGCACTGAGGCAAGAATAAAAATAAATCTAATTTGGAAAGTACAAAAAACAGCAAGATAGCAACTGGATAAACCATCAAGTGAAGGATTAGGGCATTCTTATTTGTCATGTACCAATCCTGCAAGAAGTTGAATTACACAGAGGCAACCCCCTGTGCTGGAGAGAAATTGGCACTGTGCTGGGAAGATCTTAAATTAATTGGTGAGTTCTTTTTGTTGGGTTCAGTAAATCTTCCTTCTCCCTGAGCAGAAAGTGCTTTCAAGTACCTGTGAGATGAGGGATAGCCCAGCCAGGTGGAATAGTGGCAGGTGCTGGACTAGGGGAGGGGAGCCCAAGACCCCTTCCAGGAGGAGAAAATGATACACATTCAAGGCTATTTCACATACCTTTCCCAAATCTAAATTGGGGGCAGATAGTTTAAATGTACTTACTAAGAGACACAGTAAAGTTAACATTCATATACCATTGTTAAAGAGCAATTTCTTTAGACTCCTTAACAAAATATTCAAATAGGCAGTCTACTATCTTGCAGTGCTTCCCCTAGTCCACTAACTTGCACCACTCAATCAGCACAAGGGAAGCTGAAACTTCCTGTAAGTACCCTGTAGGGAATACCTCTTGCGTGGGGGAGATCTCAGTAGGTGTAGAGCTAGCGCCTATACCTCCTTTCCCAAAGGCCACAGCACCAGGGCCCAGCTCTAGAAGATGCCTCCTCCCTGAAAATATGCCTCAAGAACTCAGCTACATCATTGTAGCACTTCAGTGTAGACAGTATGTATGCCAATGGGAGAACCCCTCCCGTCAGCATAGATAATCCACCTCCTCGAGAGGCGGTAGCTAGGTCAACAGAATAATTCTTCTGTCTCCCTAGCACTGTCTACGCAAGGACTTAAAGTTGTTTAACAACACTTAAGGGTGTGGATTTTTCGCATGCCTGACTGACACAGGTAAACCAGCCTGATTTTTCTAGTGTAGACCAGGACTGAAACTTTCTCTTCACTATTTGTTAGTTTACATCTGTTTTGGGTTGGGCAATGAGAAAGTTTTCAAACTTCAAGACCTGTCATGCCATAGCATTTTTACTAATTTAATCAGTGCAGTTCATATCTGAATAAGAATCCATTATAAGTTTAAACCAACCCATATGCCACTTGATTGTTGCTCTCCTACCAATGGTATATGTAACATAGTTTTAGAAGTGCTGAATTAGTCAATTCACTTGTTTATAGTCAATTTCTAAATAACTGGGGGGCTGCAATGGGTCGCAAACATTGCAGAGTAACGTTACTTCCTCAAGAATGGTTTCCATGGAAATTGGGAATTATACATTTTTATTCTTTGTGATTTGTTAAAAACATTTGACATTAAACTGAATTGGAGATATTTAAAGACCAGCTATATTGGGGGGGGGGGGGTTATGGATAAGATTAGCAAGTGTGGAAGTTCTTCTTGTAAGTATTTCCATCCCTTTTTAAGAATTTTGTTTGTATTGAGATTTCTTGTTGACTCCTGGAATGGAAAGTGAAACAATGTCTTTAATTGGCATACAGTAAAGGATAGTAACTGACAGGGAGATTTTCAAAAAATGCCTGACAGACTGAAAAGTAAATGTCCCCAGTCAACTTTCAGTGTGGTTTCTGCTCCTAAATCCCTTGAGCGCTTTTGAAATTCTGACCCAAATGTCCTCAAGACATCGTAATGCATTGCATAAAGTGAACATGTGTTGTGAATGCTGTGTGGGTTTTAAAAATATACTGCAACTGAAGCGGTTTTACTAATGTGCATATTCATAATGCAGTCCAAGAGCAAACTGTTATTCTAATAATCAAGAGTATTTTCAGTGAAATAGTAAGATTTAATCTGTGAAAAGTTTTTGATCAGGACACTGAGTTAGGGAAGTCTTGCAGTCATTAAACAAAAGTGCTTTTTTGAGAGGAGGGAATCTTGATAGTATCTGGCCCCTCTTCATGAGACATACACATTTTAAAACCACAGAAAAATGAATTGTTGCAGCTGAACCTCTTGGAGGTACAAATGGAATTCTAATTTTTGTAGAATATTCCTTTAACTTCCTTTAACAATTTGTACTATGCTGTAGATGATAACTGTAAGGAAAAACATACCGACCCATCATTTTGGTAAATTTAATTGAAATACAGTTCCTTTCTGAGTATCTGATTAAAATATTTGTACCTTCAGAGGCAGGACTCACACTACAGAATTTTATCAGAAAATTCTTATCTGCACTATCATCGTTTCAAATGCACTGGTATTAGTATGCGGAGCCCTAGTGTGGGCAAGTCTTTGTTGGCTGGAACTGGTGCAGATAAAGTGTTGGTAGCACCAGCCATAATCTGGTTTAAGGTAGTTGATATGGGTCCTTTCCACATGCAATGCACAGTAGAAGATTAGATAAGTTTATAAAGCTCTCAATATCCAAACACAAACATTTTAGCAGCATATTGTTATATGGATGTTGTATTCACCACTTCTAAAGGAGCTGTCCTAACAGTATGAAAGGCAGTCTTCAATCTATGAATGACATTTGTGGTGTTTATATAAAGGAAAGAAAAAAGGGACATCTTTTCCCAAAAAAACAAACAATAACCGTACTTGGAATAATGATGGTGCTGTGTCTACATGAAATCTTGGAAATTTCTTGGAAATCTCACTGGGGCAGTGCTACTACTGGAAGCAGTGGTGAAAGAGCTTACGCAGATAGATCTCCAACATGTTGTAACCCATGTCTTCTGGATCCACTTATATTAGATCTAGATGATATAGTGGTAAAAATGCCTGTGCCCTGTCTTAGTGCTCCCTGCATTATATCACCAGTGGAGGAGCATTAATGGTAGTACAATGGTAAAATATTTCCCCCAAAGGGCTAGTGGAGACAAGGCTAGTGTGTAGTTCTATATTAGAGATAGTATTGTAAGAACCTTTTGGCAAGAATATTTATTGTATATATGTCCACCTGTGTACTATGTGTAAGAATGTATACATTTCTTTTTGTAGCCACGTCATGAATACTTTAATGTCCCAGTTTACTAAATGACTTCATTCATCATGCATGCAGAATTTCAGAGAGGAGATAGACCTGACTTATTCATGGCAGAACTTTATCCTCAGCTTGGTGAAATCAATCATCTTGAACACACTAGACTAAACCACAACCATTATCTTTGCTGTTGTACTTTCCTTCTCCCCTTCTGTTTGTGTATTCTCATGTCTCATCTTGATATAACTTGTTCTTGTCAGCATATGATCTCTTACGGTGTGAAAAGTTTCAAGTCTTTTGTTTAACATTTGTGTGGAAGTCATTCAGCTTGAATAAGTACATATTGTAACATTACTTGATCTTTTAAATATTTCAGCTGTGGTGTTACTTTAAAATACATATAAAATTGTAGTATACATCAGAAGTTTATAGAGAGAAACTAGTGATCCCATGAAATAGTGTAAGCCTTATCTTTTTAAAGTGTGTATAGAATATATACATACATATGTATAAGCTTTATGTATAGTTGTAAAACTGTATACATCTCTAATGAAAAATGCAAAAGTAAAATGCATTTTCCTCTATCTTTACTTTTAATTTCTTTTGAAAGTATTTGTTAGGGGCAGTGGTGATTTACTGTTTGTTTTGTATAGAGGTAGCGGGGAGAAATTGTTATTCCCAATCATTGGCACTTAAGATAGATAATGTTTTTGTAATGTCACAAAATCTCAGAGTTCTAACATTCTGATTTGTGTTTAAAGGTTGAGTACGCTTGAGCACTTGTCCTCCTAGTAATGGTTAAAATTGTTACCCAAGTACATTTCTTTGCAACCTAATACTTCAGAGTTGTAACTTTTTGCTTTTACTATTCAGTCATTACTAGCATATTAAAATCTTAATGTTCATTAATCAGTATTTGTAGTTTGAAATGTATTTAATCGCAAAAGGAAGACTGCTTTAAAGATGTCTATTAAAATAACTATCCTGCGTGTATGCAGAGCCAGGATGAAGACATATACTTCACCCTATATTGCCCACTAAAAGTGAATATTGTTACATTATATAGAGCTGGTTTATCTTTAAGGCAAAGATTACATACATTTAAAGAGAAAGGAACTGGTTAAATCGACCACAAACAGTTTAAAATTTCAAAAGTATTTCATATATGGTAATGCACTACATTTTAAATGTCTATCTGACTTTAAAAAATTGGGGGACATGAAAGGGGAATTTTTGGATTTGATTTTTCAGCATTTTGGAATATGTTATAGAAAATTAGATTATAGGGGTGGTTTTCCATTTCCAAGTTTGTTACTCTTTTTTGTAAGACATTAACAGTTTGTGTGAACATGTGCAGTTGGTTAATGCTACTTTAATCTGCATTCTCTCGTGCCTGTTGGCTTAAAATGCTATGCATTGAGCTGTAACAAGATGCTGTTTCTCTTGTTATCTGTATATAGCTGCTTGCTTTTAAATGACTAGATAATGAATTAGCTTTCCTGGCATGTCTGAAATAAAGTATTGCATGCACTTCTGTCTCCTGTGAATGACTTTTTTTTCAACTCTTGGTTCTGGTATTTCAAATGTGTATTTGTTACCTCTGTTAAATTCTGTATTGCAGGTGCCATATAAAATGTTGTAAAAAGCATTCCATAACAGCTAGATAAAAATGTATGCTAATGTTTTCTAAATCTAAAAAACACAAATAGAACTAAATATAGCATAGATCCTGTCTGTTTTTTTAAGTCTTAAATTGATTCCTACAGTTCGTAACAAAATGTTTAAAAATATCAAGGCATCCTAAATTGGAATGATGAAGGCAGTTGGTAAGAATTCACGATAAAATGTCTGTCACAAGAGTATTGCTTATCGCTATTGTACAATAAGCATACATCATGATTTACTCGTGAGGTCTAGCTCTAGATTTTTAATAACACAGTATCCAGTCAAATTCCATTGAATTTTATTTGAGTCATCAGTGAAGCAATGCACTTAACTACACAGGATCAGTTAGCTGGAAGAAACTTTATTTTGAGTACAGTAAATACTTTTACAATTAAAGATTATCTGGAATTTGAATATACTGTGGCAGAAAAGTTCCTTAGTGTACAAAAATTGAAGTGACAATATTAATCTATAGTTATGTAGTTTATTGTGAAAAGTATTTTTTGGTCATTTAGGAAATAATCAATTTCACCTCTGTAGTTGTAGGTTTTCAAATCCATTATAATTAAAAGTTAGAATCACAGAAATGTAGGGCTGCAGGGGACCTAGCAGTCATCAAGTCAAGCACCCTGCCCTGAGGCAGGACCAAGTAAACCTAGACTATCCCTGACAAATGTTGAAAAATTGCATTAAAATAAACAGGATAAATGTGGACATCAAGCTTCCAGCAGCTTGCATGAGAATTTAACAGTTCTATTTCTCTTAATTCAACCATCGGAATAAAGTTCAACCCTCATTTATTATAATAAATGCTTAAAATTAGTGCACAGGGAAACAAATACTTAAAAAGACCCTGTCAGCTCATTGTTTTAATATACTTTTCAATTTGTTTTTGTTCTGTAATATTCTCAAAGCATGAAAATGCTGTTTCTTTTCTCACCCGTTTTGATATTTCATTTTAGAACAGGGATGGACAAACGTTTTGGACTGAGGGCCACATCTGGGTGGGGAAATTGTATGCAGGGCCGGGGCAGGGGGTTGGGGTGTGGTGTGCAGGAACAGGCTCAGGGAAGGGGGTTGGGGTGCAGGAGGGGTGTGGAGTGCAGGAGGGGGCTCAGGACAGGGGTGCAGGAGGTGTGCGGGGTGCGACAGAGGGCTCGGCAGGGACTTGGGTACAGGGTGCAGCAGGGGGCTCAGGGCAGGGAGTTGGGGTGCAAGGTGCAGGCAGGGGGCTTAGGCCAGGGAGTTGGGGGGGGCAGGGTGCAGGAGGGGTTTGGGCTCCGGCCCAGCGCTGCTTACCTAAAGCGGTTCCGGGGTGGCAGTGGTGCACACCGGGCCAGGGCAGGCTCCCTGCATGCCTGCCCTGGCCCCACACCACACCACTCAGAGAAGCAGTCGGCACCACAACCCAGCGTGGCCCCTGAGGGAGCGGGGGGGCACAGGGCTCCGCGTGCTGCCCTTGCCACATCGCCAGGTACCTCCCCCGAAGCTCCCATTGGCCGCGGTTCCCCGTTCCTGGCAAATGGGAGCTGTGGGGGCGGTGCCTGGAGGCAAGGGCAACGCATGGAGCCCTCTTCTCTCCCCTCCCCCGGGGGGGCCCAGGGACGTGGTGCCGGCCGCTTCTGAGAGCAGCGGGGGGCCTGCGGCACCATGGGGGGCAATCCCACGGGCCAGATCCAAAGCCCTGAGGGGCCAGATTTGGCTCACGAACCGTAGTTTGCCCACCCCATTTTAGAATCTTTTTTTATTATTATTATTATGGAGTAGAAATTTGCAAAAGTATTTTTAACATTTTTATAATTGATAGTATGCCAAGGCTCTTTCACACGAGCTTCCATGTCAGTACAGGTCTGAGAATATTTAAATATTTCTTCAGTGGGAAAACATATCTGTGGGTGTTACATGGTTGGAAGTGAGATTTTTATGTCCTTGGCTTTATTAGAAAGGGGAAATTTTTAATTTTATTGAAAAGTGGGTGGACTGAAAAAATCCACAGGATTTTCTTAATCAGATTGTAATAACATTGAGTGATTTTAGTCTCCTTTTCTTACTTAATTTCCAGGATTATTGATGGAGTTGTGTATACATTGAGGGTAGAATGGACCTCTTGGGTCAAATGTTGGGCGTAAGCTGCTCAACAGTGTCCTTTCAAAGTACAAAAATACACCTGTTTCAAGTGAAGTGGAACTGTCTTAATACTTACCTTTCTGCCTTTAATAGTAAATCAGTGTATACACATGGGTTAATCTAAGATTAAAAACTTGATCATTCTACGTATTACATGTATAGAGGTTAAATGACTCATTTCTGAAGTGCTAGTGTGTTACAATACTAAACCACTTGAGTCAAATAGGTACAAGACTAGTAAACTGACACTTTTAAAATGCATTTAAATAGTCTGTAAAACTAAGCTTTCTGAGGATTTGCTGCTAAATTGTAATCTTTCTTTTTCTTGCTTCATGACATGCCTTGTCTTAGGATGCTAAAGTAAGTTTGTGTTTTTTCATTCTCTGGGTGCTTTAAAATTACTTTGGTTTTGGTTTCATAAAGACACAGTATCTCTTTTCATTGACTGTGATGATGTTGCTAGTAATTGTGGAAATGGACAGCCCAGTTTTTCTAATTGGCTAGATCTTCTTCCAGTTGCTTCGAAGTATTTCTTCAAATTCCCAAAATGAAAGTCGGATACAGACTTTAGTATATATAAATATATTAAACACTTATTTGCTTTATTTGGCCAAAGGTCTTCATTGAAAATTTAGTGCAGTACCTTTAGGAGAGAACTGGTTCCAGAAGTTTATACCTGGTCTAGAATACTAGAGCACAAAATCTTGGGCTTCCCTTCACTTCAAGATTGGCCATTTCATCCTTCTCAAATAGTTGTTATCCAGTATACAATAGTGTCTCTAGCTGGGAGGGCTATTTTGAGAATTAATACTGTTGTTTCTGTCTGACTAGGACCTGTTGCTTCCAAAACTTAGGTTTAAAGGATATTGTAGCTGTACAGTACGTCAGCCATTTCATTTTTACTTGAGGGATTTTGGGTTCTCCATAAAATATCACAAAATGAAATAAAGTTAATCCATTACATGATTTTTAAAAATTCATGTCTGTTTTACTAAGTTGTGACTTGTTCCATGATGGAAGGTCTGTTGATTTATTTTCTTTTTAGTGTTAAGAGGTCTTAAAGCTTACAAGCCATCCCTGTAAACCATGGCAAACTTCTTAATCCTTTTAGAAATGCATCTGATGTCATACATATAAACACATTTTTCCTTATGATTTTTTTTAATTAAGCACTTTCCATATTAACTTTCCACATATAAGCTTGTTTAGTAGGAGCACAGGATCTGTTTACCACTGTCTCAAATTTTCCCTCCACAGGAAGCAGAGACCCCACGTAGTGTACTTGAAGAAATTGGACTCACATAAATCTCCTCTGAAGTCTCCTGGTGTTTCACATATTGTAAATGTTCACTGCCATCATTTTAATGTTTAGCTAATGGTGTAAGATGCTGTTTGTCAGTATTACTGTTTTGCTAAGTTGCTTCATTCAGGCCTACAAGAAAATATCCCATTTAAAGTTTTAAAAAAGGGAACAAAAATTTAAAACCTCCAAAAAAGGATAAAAGAAAGGGATTTCAATTCAAGACCTCTCTCTACATTTGAGAGCATCATAGGTGACGACTTCAGTAATTATACTGTTTTATAAGCACCAGTGACTTAAGGAAACAAATGAATCAGCTTCAATACATTGTCATGTTTAACAGAAAGGAAAGTACATGTGACAACTTTAAATGTGAAACGTAACAATATGGAACTTGGTTTTATGCAACCAAAGACTTATTTGTTCACCTACATTTTATGTCAACATTTGTGAAAAATCTGCTTTTTTCAGTTAATACAGAAAGATTGGGAATTAACTGTTTACTATGGAATTTTTTTCATTATACCAAAGAACCCTATTATGATCTGTATATCAAACTGGTATGAGCTGTTAAGGTGGTTTCATTTTTTAGCAACAGAGCTGCAACCAGACCATTTGATATTAATGGAAGTATACAATACAAAGATTTTTCACACAAGTACATGAGAGTTAATGTATTATAAAGGGAATGCAGGTTGTAAGAAGTAATTTGTTTATTGGAACCATCCTGTTTTAACATCAATTTTATTGCTTAATCACTGTAGACTTGTACCTAGATTATATACTTTGCCCTTCTGACTATTCAGATGAGTAGATAGATAATGTAAAATACGCTGGGGTAGCACTTGACATCATGGAGAGAAGGGAATAATCTAAAGGGAAAGTTAAAAATGTGCAATTTAAAAGTTAGAGAGAGCAGGTGGGTAAGATAATATCTTTTATTGGATCAACTCTGTTGGTGAGAGAGAGAAGTTTTTGAGCGTACTACACTTCAGGTCTGAGAAATGTACTCTGAGAGTCACAGCTAAATACCAGGTGGAACAGATTGTTTAGCATAAGTAGTTAACACACATTTCAAGGGACCATTCAAGGTGAAGTGCCCCACTAACACCCTTCCAGTCATAGGGGGAAATGGAAAGGGGGAGAAGGCAGCTGGGGGAGGGTTGTTAGCTCCAGCTGAGCTTCCCAAAAATGGGGGGGGACCAGGGCTCCTGCCCCTTCTGTGGCTCTGCCCGAGTTCCTGCCAAGCCGGAAGCTGGAGCAGGTTGGGAGCTGCGGACTCTCCACCTGCCTGGGGTTTGCGGGGGTCCCTAGAGCAGCCCATGGTCTGTGTCCCCGCCCTGTAGGCCTCCTGCCCAGGGTAGGTGGAGGGCTTGTGGCTTTTACCCCAACCCAGCTCCAGCCGGGGGATAGGGCCTCGGAGCTGCAGCCTGGCTGTGGTAAGAGCCACACAGCCAGTCAGCTGTGAGAAGGCATGGACCTTTCACCTGCCCTGGATGGGGAGCCCAGGGGCAGGGACATGGACTAGGGGCTTCTCTTTGGCCCCCCACCCTGGGCAGGTGGAAGTGTTGAGTCAGCGGCACAGTGCCCCCTGCTGCCCAGGCTCTCCAGCCAGGCTCCAGTTGCTGGCCTGGCGGGGTGGGCCTCAGGCAAAAGTTGGGGGCAGGGCATGTGGTGAAAAGTGGACAGGCCAGGCCTGTCCGCTTTCAAAAAGTGGGAGGGCCATAGCCCCCCCTATTCCAGTGCTGATGTTAATGGGGTATAGATTGTTGTGATAAACCATAAATCCAGTGAAAATTATAAGACAAAAACACATCACCTATGGATGAAAACTTCTCAGAGTGATCACTCTATATTTGATGTATCAGTCCTCATCCTCAAAGGAAACCTGCACAACACTTTCAAAAGGTGAGCCTCTGAGTTTAAATTCATAACTTTGCTAGAGACTAAAAATCATGGACTGAACAGAGACACTGAATGTATGGCTTATAACAATCTTGTATCCACTAACAACCCCCCTACCCAAGCTGCCTTCCCCCATATTTCTTCCGCCCCTAGAACTGGAGGGGTGCTAACAGGCCACTTGACCTTGAATGATCCATTGAAATATGTGTTATCTGTTACGCTATCTGTTCCACATTGTGTTTAGCTGTGACTAAGTACATTTCTCAGACCTGAAGAAGAGCTCCATGGAAGATCAAAAGCTTCTCTCTCACCAACAGTTCGTCCAATAAAAGATATCATCTCATCCACCTTGTGTGTTTAATATTCTGTGACAGACATGGCTACACCACTGCATATAACTAATTTAGAAGTTTTTATTTTGAACCCTAGAAACAAGACTAATGGCTTTGCATTTACTAATATATTATGGTATGCTCAATGGGGGCATAAGCACCTGTTTTAAAAATCTGTTTTATTAACCTGCTTCATTGCTATACATTAATGTCCTGACTGTTACCGTACATGCAGGTGACATTCATTGTGAAATTATTAAGCTTAAGCAAACAAGTGTTTATATACAGTACCACCAAACTAATTAATACTGAGGTCCTATTGAAAATTGGTGAGTAAGTTTCAGCGTGTAAATGAACAAATAATCAAGGGTAATACACCACAAAATATACTTTTGTTCATTTACTTTGACAGTTATAGGTGTTTTGCAATATAGTCTACACTTTAAGTATTTAGTCTTATGAGATCTCTGTACAGAACTCTGTTCTGTTGCTAAGAAGTCAGTGCCATTTTTTTTCTGCAAATTATATGTGGAGTAGCAAAGTTCTACTGTGTGTATCTGCAGTGATCACAAGGTGAGTGTTTTTCTAAGCTTGTTATATTGGAACTGATCATAGGCTCCATAACACTTCAGTTTGCTCACTTGACATAAGCAGTACCACACATTTACAGTATTCATTTCCACTCATCTCATATACAGAACACAAGCCTCTCAAATCACTAGAATATCATGTTTGAAAAGGTACACAAGAGCCCTGTTCTGCATTTCACTCGTGTCGAATATGTAAACAAAAAAAAAGAGGAGATACAACTGGTATGGGATGGCCTGCTGTTTGTGCTGTTGAAGTGATTGAATTTCCTTCATTTAAAATGTCAATCTGAAAGCAGTTTTATGTGTTTAAACAAACCTATTTCTAAGGTTTACGCTGTCATTTGTATGTGCTAGGCTGGATTAAGCTTTGTTGTGATTGTATCAAAACCTGTAACCACTGTCTTACAATTAAATTAATGTGATTCTAATAAATGTTCACTTTTACACCATAGCTGTGTGCTTATATATAATCAAAGGTTTAATATTTTTGGAAGGGGAAGAAGAGGATGGGTAAATCTTTGATAGGTAAAAATGCACAATTAAACTTCATTACATCACTGGATTTGCATCAAACTTTATTAAAAAAAAAAAGTAAGGTGTACTGAAGGATTCCATTTATTTACAGCTATTAAAATTTTACAGAAAACAATAAGTTAGCAGGTAATTGAAAGCTTAATCACATTAAACACTTTACTGTAAAGAAACTTCATCTAAATGGATATTCAGTTTAGGCTATATTTCATTTAAGAATTAACGCCAAAAACACATTAACTGAAGGTGTGTTGGATAATACAAACTTAACATTCAATTTCTTGACTATGATAAAGGGCAGTTCAGTACAGCATAGGCAGTCCTCATTTCAGTTGAAGTGTGTGTCTAACTGGGAGAAGCCGCCACCCATTTTTCAAAAAGTGAGCACTAAGATTCTTGTCTGAATTCCACTTGGCCTTACCTGAAGGAAGAAAGAAGTGTGGAAAATCATTAGTACCCTCCCTTTAAAGGGTTCCTGACATGGATAAGATGAAAGCAAGCTTAAATGCAAGAGCAAGTTTCTCTACTTCATCCTTTTCTACACCAGCTGTTGCCACACAGTCTGTGCTGTGCTTGGAATACTGAGCATTGGACTCTTCAAGAATTTTCAAATTGAATGCGTTGCAGAATATTTTTCCAAGTGCTGAAGGATAGACTGCAAAACAGCATTTAGGGGTATAAATCAACCTCAAGCTAACCTCACTTCTCTAATTTATAGGCAGGATTCTGCTAATTCTGCCATGCTGCAAAATTTACCTCTATGGGCCAGCTACCATGGAAATCTAGTTTTCCTGGCAGTTTGGACTCCATCTTTTGATCTCCATTTAGTACCAGGACTGTAAAAGTTTTGTTCTGCTGCTTGATTTTACTTGCCTTAGAAAGCAGGAGGATGTTGTTTTGTATTCATATTTCAGTGAAGTGATAAACCAGCATCTTTACAAGGTTGTCAGATTTCTCTCTCCACTGTATTGTAAACTAGCGCTGCCATTTATCTGTTACTAACTAGAGAACCTGAACATGCACCCTACCTTCTCTTCTTCCCTCAAAGCGACGCTCTCCCCCCAAAATTGTTGCTTTAGCCACTTGTCCCCCCAACCTCCTCTGCCAATGCATTCTCTATTTGCTTTCCCTCACATTCATATCCTGTGAAGCTGGAACAAGGATGAGGCATACAGACTCCATAGCTTATAAGGGATGCTGATGTTTGCAGCATGCTAAAGTGGAGCCCTGTAGCTTGCTAATAACCTACTCCATTAAGGCTCTTTTGAAAGAGGTTCATAGATAAGGTCTTGAGAGACTTATCTAGCCTGACTTGTATAACACAAGCCGTGCCACTTTCCTGCATTAATTCCTGCTTGAACTAGAGCATACATCAGAAAAATCCAGTATTGATTAAAAATGTTAGTGATGATCTACCCCAGCCTTGCTAATTTATGCAGTGGTTAATTACCCTCCTTGTTAAAAATTGCATCTTTAGTTCTAGGGCTGTTGATTAATTGCAGTTACTCACATAATTAACTCAAAAAATGAATCATTAATTGCACTGGTAAACAAAAGAATACCAATTGAAATCTATTAAATATTTTTGGATGTTTTTCTACTTTTTCAAATATATAGATTTCAGTTACAACATAGAATACAAAGTGTACACTGCTCACTTTATTTTTTATTACAAATATTTGCACTGTAAAAATGATATAGTATTTTTCAATTCCTTTTACACAAGTACTATAGTGCAATCTCTTTATCGTGAAAGTGCAATTTACAAATATAGCTTTTGTTTGTTTCTTATATAACTGCATTCAAAAACAAAACAATGCAAAACTTTAGAGCCTACAAGTCCAGTCAGGCCTCCTTCTTGTTCAGCCAAACAAGTTTGTTTACACTTATGGGAGAGAATGCTGCCCGCTTCTTATTTACAATGTCACCAGAAAGTGAGGACAGGCATTCGCATGGGACTTTTGTAGCTGACATTGCAAGGTATTTACATGCCAGATATGCTAAACATTCATATGTCCCTTCATGCTTTGGCCACCATTCCAGAGAACATGCTTCCATGTTGATGATTCTCATTTAAAAAAAATTAATGCATTAATTAAATCTGTGGCTTAACTTCTTGAGGAAGAATTATGTCTCCAGTTCTGTTTTAACTGCATTATGCCATATATTTCATGTTATAGTAGTCTCAGATGATGACTCGGCACATGCTCATTTTAAGAACACTTTCACAGCAGATTTGACAAAACACAAAGGTGGAACCAATGTGACATTTCTAAAGATGGCTTCAGCACTTGACCCAAAGTTTAAGAATCTGAAGTGCCTTCCAAAATCTGAGAGGGATGAGCTGTAGAGCATATTTTCAGAAGTCTTAGAAGAGCAACACTCCGATTTGGAAACTACAGAACCCGAACCACCAAAAAGAAAATCAACCTTCTGTTAGTGGCATCTGACTCAGATGATGAAAATGAACATGCGTCAGTCTGCACTGCTTTGGATTGTTATTCAGCATGGACGCATGTCCTCTGGAATGATGGTTGAAGCATGAAGGGACATATGAATCTTTAGCACATCTGGCATGTAAATATCTTGCAACATTGGCTACAACAATGCTATGCAAACACCTGTTCTCACTTTCAGGTGATGTGAACAAGAAGTTGGCAGCATTATCTCCTGCAAATGTAAACAAACTTGTTTGTCTGAGTGATTGGCTGAACAAGAAATAGTACTGAGAGCTTTCCTTCTGAGAGCTACTGACCTGGGACAAGAAGCAATTTACTTGTCTGACATGCAGTATAGCTGCAGTTTTTATTCTTTGAGGCAGAGTACAATGAATGACAAATATCACTGAGACAGCTGTCACTCACTGTTGAACAACTGTGTAGCCTTTAATACAATAATTGTGGTAATGCACAGGATGGTCATCATCTCTGTTGAGGAAATGACTCTTGCCTTTAAGCATGAAAGGCAAAAGTTAGAGCTGAAAGTTTACCAAAAATGTTTTAAACCTGTCCTGTTACTGCTATGAACTGGAGAACCAAGAATATCAGGGTTGGAAGGGACCTCAGGAGGTCTAGTCCAACCCACTGCTCAAAGCAGGACCGATCCGCAACTAAATCATCCCAGCCAGGGCTTTGTCAAGCCTGACCTTAAAAATATCTAAGGAAGGAGATTCCACCACCTCCCTAGGTAACCCATTCCAGTGTTTCACCACCCTCCTAATGAAAAAGTTTTTCCTAATATCCAACCTTAACCTCCCCCACTGCAACTTGAGATCATTACTCCTTGTTCTGTCATCATCTACCACTGAGAACAGTCTAGATCCATCCTCTTTGGAACGCCCTTTCAGGTAGGTCAAAGCAGTTATCAAATCCCCCCTCGTTCTTCTCTTCCGCAGACTAAACAATCACAGTTCCCTCAGCCTCTCCTCATAAGGCATGTGTTCCAGTCCCCTAATCATTTTTGTTGCCCTCCGCTGGACATTTTCCAATTTTTCCACATCCTTCTTGTAGTGTGGGGCCCAAAACTGGACACAGTACTCCAGATGAGCCCTCTCCAATGTCAAATAGAGGGAAAGGATCACGTCTCTCGATCTGCTGGCAATGCCCCTACATATACATCCCAAAATGCCATTGGCCTTCTTGGCAACAACGGCACACTGTTGACTCATATCCAGCTTCTCGTCCACTGTAACCCCTAGGTCCTTTTCTGCAGAACTGCTGCCGAGCCATTCGGTCCCTCGTCTGTAGCGGTGCATGGGGTTCTTCCGTCCTAAGTGCAGGACTCTGCACTTGTCCTTGTTGAACCTCATCAGATTTCTTTTGGCCCAATCCTCTAATTTGTCTAGGTCCCTCTGGATCCTATCCCTACCCTCCAGCATATCTACCTCTCCTCCCAGTTTAGTGTCATCTGCAAACTTGCTGAGGGTGCAATCCATACCATCCTCCAGATCGTTTATGAAGATACTGAACAAAACCGGCCCGAGGACCGACCCTTGGGGCACTTCACTTGATACCGGCTGCCAACTAGACATGGAGCCATTGATCGCTACCCGTTGAGCCCGACAATCTAGCTAACTTTCTATCCACCTTATAGGCCATTCATCCAGCCCATACTTCTTTAACTTGCTAGCAAGAATACTGTGGGAGACCGTGTCAAAAGCTTTGCTAAAGTCAACGAACAACACATCCACCACTTTCCCCTCTTCCACAGAGTCACTAATCTCGTCATAGAAGGCAATTAGATTAGTCAGGCATGACTTGCCCTTGGTGAATCCATGCTGACTGAGGGCCAGAAGAGATGAAGGGCCTGATTTTCCACTATCCTGCATCTAGCTCAGTAACTTTCAGCTTTTCTCTGACATATAGCCATGAAATTAGTTATGTGCTCTGAAGAAATGCTGCAGCAGTACAGGAACCCTGTTTAATTCCACCAGGATTAAGTCATTTTGGGATGGGATCCTGTCAATAGCCTACACTCACTATAGACTGCTTGAAATGCCCTCATTCGGGGCGGGGAGGGGGGGAAAGGGGAGAGTGTCTGTCTTTGATTGTAAGCTCCATGGAGCAAGGACTGTCTCTGTATTTGTACAGTACCTAGCACACTGGGGACCTACTGTCATATTCCTTTAGGATACCATGTGATAGGACCTGTACCAGTACTATTGCATTTTGTAAAGTCTTCATGAGCTGTAATGGCAGTAGAAATACACATCACGGAAAATCCATCCTCTCAAGTTAGTTCCTTTTTGCGCCCTTCTGCTATTTCTCTTGCAATATTTCAGCTTACATTTAAAAAAACCTTTAGGTGTGATTTCAAATAAAAATAATCACACACTAAACTGTAGTGTTATTACAAAAAGCCATGCACATGACTGTTTGATTCTGAATCCTCACACACTCAGACCTCACTTCGGTGTTCTGGGAAACGGTAGTACTGAAGCATGAGGTATGAAAGCAGTTGGAAAATGAATGCTAACACCGCAAAGCTGTAGCAGCAGACCTGTGGCAGTCTAGTTTTTGGTGCTGAATGCATGCCCATACAGCTTAAATGTGGAGGGAAAAAACAACAGCAGCTGCTGAATGCACTACTGATATTAACCACTGATGCACGGTAAAAGCTTTAGAAGAAGCTGCACCCTCAAGTCACGGCTGGAATAAATATTTCCTTTTCTATTTAATAGTGTGGCTATAAGTATCTGCATTGTGGGGGATATTTTCAAGAACAAGATAGGCTCCCAGTTCCTCTTGAAAAAAATCAGTGGGAGTTGAGGAGAGATTTGCAAAGGGCAATTAAGCACCTAAGTATTGTATCTAATTTATACCCCAAGATTGTATGGGTTTCAAACATCCATTTGGAATGCTAACAAAGATTTTAAACACTAATAGCACCCCATCTATCAAGATTAACCTTGATTTCTAGAAGTTATTTTATTACCGCTTTGTTCAAAACAATTCATCCAAATTCATTAGTGGCAGCATGCTCCACATAGGAAAGTGTATAAGGAATTGGAATGAGGAAGTCCTGACAGCCCTATAAGTATTAATTACTCTCCTATACATACTTTATTCATTTCTTCAGCTACTCTGCTCCTCAGTTAGCAGCTCCTGTGTTTTGGTTTATAATATCCCTGCAGTAATCTTTAGCCCTTACTTCACTTAAAAAAAACCAACCCACTTTAGATTACCGTGCCTTAACATTACTGCCTTGATTTATGCCCCAGCTAACTTGCTGAACCAAGCACATAATCTCTACAGCTAGCTCAGGGAGCACAGTATTGAATATCAAGTGGGCTACCACTGAACCAACCACCTGTGCACTCCCTCTTGGTATTTTTGTTCTCCAGGCTTGCACTTCTCCTTCCCTCAGCACGACCACCTCCGTGCTGTTCCTACATGCAGGATTTGCTCGGTGTCATTAGCAGCCGAGGCAAAGTGTCATTCACAATCTTAATTTCACCCTCATATTCCTGCTGGGCAAGCACTGTGTGGAAACAGCAGCACAGGGAGCTTTCTTCCACGGTGGGGAGAATTTGATCCCTGATCTCCAGCTGATCGTAGGATACATTTAGGTGTCTAGTCCAACAGGAAGGATTTACACAAAATATTGGATTCCCAGGATCCTGTGGTAAATTTAAATCAATAAATCTGTACCATCTTTCTTAAACTCTTAAGTCCTGCTTGGGTCCTTTACTATGAAGATACTCATTTTAATACAAGATATACCCTAATGTAGTACAACATTATTCTTGGTACATAGCCACCTACTGCACACATGGTATCTTTGGTAACAAACAATTGCTCAAGTGGCAACTCCTCAAAGAATTCTCACTTTTTTGGAGGGGGTTCATTACTTCTTCCTCTGCTATTTGACCTCTTTTTGCCCCGACTCCTGGACCGAGAGGAGCTTCTACTTCGGCTTCTGCTACGACCACGTGTACAACTACGACTTCTGCTGCGACTACGACCTCTCCTCTTCTTCCCTCTACTATGTGACCGCCTTCGTTCCCAACTTCTTGACCTACTAGTTCGCCGTCTTTTCTTGCTCTTGTGGCTACTTTTTTTCTTCTCTGATTCTCCATTTCTTTTGTAAGAATGATCTGGGCTAGGGCTGCTCCGTCTTCTTGACTTGCTGTAATAGTCCTCATGATGGCCTGTTCTGTTTCTCCTTTCAGAGTTTTTAGCTGACAGATTGGTCCGTTCAGGAGAAATATGTATGTCTCTGTTGGCCTCCCAAAACTCATTGTGTGGATTTCTGAATACGTGAAGAAAGTTGCAGTGTTTCCCTCTTGGGCATTTCTGCCTTTCAAATAAACCTGCAACAGATATTTTTATTTTTTTAAAAAGAAGGTTACTGGTAATGTTATACAAAGGCAACAATTCTATTTTTTTAATAAAATGTCAGCCATTTTAATTAAATATGTATTTTAAAAGATTTGTTGCGCTTAATCTTTTGGCTTTTTCCACTATAGATATTCGTACCACGCCTATCAGCCTCATCGACAAAGAAAAAACACACTTCAATTCTTTTCAAAGATTATACTTACTCATGAGACACATCCATCCTGATATTAGTTTTAGCTTTCAAATATTCTAGTATGTCTTATACTAAAGTGAGCTAGTAATTTTATAACTTAACTTTCCTAGTTATGTAAATTGGGCAGGATGGGTGTTAGTTAAATCTCAGGGATTTTTGGTAAAGGCATGAGTTAATCGGCATGGACTGGCCCCTTATAGCCTAAGTGCTATCCTGGAGGTGCAAATTTTCTGTTCAAGATAAATACATTTCAGATTGTAGCAAGACTGAGGTAAGAGTCAGCTAAATATAGTTAACACTGATCATAATGAAGAAGCTATGTTTTAACGTTTCAGAACCAGTTAGGTTGCTGGTTTTGAATGAGATATAAAAATGTACATCCTGCCCATTTTACAATCATCTGTTATCCCAAAACACTCTTCCTAAAGGTTGAGGGTGTTACTGCATCCTAACTACAGTCAGTTTCCTAAATCCCCCCGGCAGTGTCAGTTGGACACCATACACTCTTCCTGCCCAAAGCTTGTGTAGTCAAGTTAGTACATGTTTTCAGTTTGTTGCCTTGCACCCCAAAAGGTTCCTGTAATTTTATGTGGATCTCTCTGATTTGAAAGCCGGTAAGACATCACTTCTTAATCTTTCAGTTCTCTAATAAGTCTTTTAGTAATGAGAGACTTTCCCTTTTATAAAGGTTGATCCCTGACATACCACATATAGCAGTTTTCCACCTTGTCACTGGGCAAAATTCACACTGAAGTTGTCGTCCTGCATACCATCGTCCATTGAATAGAGTAAGGGCTTCCTGACAGTCTCGCTCCCTTTAATTTAAAGATAAGGCAGCCTGTAGCATTACTGGGATATCATACAATCCTTTAAATTCTGTTCTCTATCAAATTTGGACTCTTACTGCAGTGTGGGGATGGATCACATAGATAAAATGAGGTTTAAGTGACATTCAAATTTAAGTAAAATAGGAATATGGAATTAAACCTTTTAGAACCCAACAGGAAAAAGTAAAATTGTATTATTTGGGTACTGCTTATGATCTAGCTTATATAACTGTCAAGCGTCATAAAAAGTTAACTGCAAGGCACTTACGATTGGTACTGAACATATACATTTCCCCGCAGGTGAGGCTCAAAGTTGCAGCTGACCTAAGAGGAGATGAAATGTTAGATTAAGGCTTCTGAAATACTAAGAGATCCACATAGTTCATTCATGATGGAACTATACGCATCCCAGTTTAGCTCATACGTAGGGTGACAAGAATGTAAAAGTATTTTATTTATCAATTCTTCTGGCCTGGTTTTCACATACAGGTTTAATAAAACTGAATACTTAATTCTGATTAAATAGAAGTTTGTTTAAAAAAAAGTATTTGTGGTATATTTGAACAACATTTAAAATGGTTTGCTTTGATGTTAAACATAGGAGTTTTCTTTTCCCCTATAGCTGACAGCTTTTAGTTGAACACACACACACACACACACCCACCCTCATGCTCTGTTAATCAGGTTCTGTTTTATTCTCTAGAATTGCACCCTGGGTAGGCAACACTGATGTGTCACCACATGATTAATCCTCCTGATTACATGGTGTTCTGTCCAGCTGGACTGTAAGAAGGCATCACCAGTACTACAGAGGCAGTCAACACCACCGGGACTCTTAATAGCTAATGACAGTTAGTAGTAATAAAGGCTAAAAGTGCTGTTGGAGCGGCTAATGCTCATCATTAGACACTAATAGCACTTATAGGAGAGGAAAAACTGACAAGACAAGGGGGAGAATGAATAAGGAGATGGAGAAAAACAACAGAGGTGAAAAATCAGATATGAAAAAATAGCCACAACATGTATTTCAACAGACAAGCAATGCTGACGCTGGAAAAGTTTGATATTTTGGGAGGTGGGGTCGCCACTCTTTTAAATATGAGATACTCCAGCTCTGAAGTGGGCACTAAGCACTAATTCCTAAATTCACATATAAGCATCTCAATCTGACTAGGAATAAAGGGGAGCTCAGTTTAAGACAGGAGAAAGAAGGCTACTATGCAAATAGCTCTTAAATATTTAGCCCCTGCTGTTGTTTTCTTTCCTGTACTGGACCAAAAAGTTGGTTTCATTCCATTGAAAGTGATTTAAAAGCTCTTTTGATGGCATGGTTTTGTTGCACAAATAGATTTTTCTAATCTTTGAAATGTTACATAAAGGTACATTATTTCAGATTTAACTTACTGATCAGATGTATGTTACCCAGGTTGAAAATGCTTAGGATAGGAATTTTCAGACAGATATAGGTGAAATACTTGAATAAAGAGAATGTGGTATTAGCTTATTAGTAAGTAATGCTACAGTCAACATTTCTGGCTCAGACACTGTAAAATAACTCAAGCCATTAGATATAGAATGGCCCCACAGCAGCATAATACAGACAAGCTTTTACCAATAGTGTACCACAGATTACACCATTGACATCCAAGAAATAAGCCGAGTGCGCACTAGGGAATTTTATAAAAATACCTACCAGTGCAAGTTAACCAATGGTAGCTTTAGTGTTGACAAGGCTCTGCAACTTCAAGTGTTTATCACCATGTTAGTTAAACCTGATGAAAAGCAGGTTTAATTGCATGGCGGTACAACTGGGATTGGCCTTAGGAGCATTGTCTACACCTGAACTGGTGGGAATTTGTTGTTGTCTTGTCCCACAGTAATCATGTCCAGCATGAAATCTGAGAATGAATTAGGTGACTCCTATAAGGTTCTTTGTAAGGGCTTGATGCAAGGTGTCAAATCCGTACAATATTATATTCAAAGGGATAGGTGGTTGTGAAAGCCTGCTCCTGAAACATCTTGCAGAGTGCATCTATCTAGATCCCATCTGCTGATGTTCATTCCTACAGTGTGTGTCCCTTTACTCTCACAACAGTGGATGTTATTTTCAGAAATCCTTTGGTTTCAGAAGATCTTGTCTTTCAACCATTTATTTCAGCTAATATTTTCTTTGATAAGGCATCAGTATCCTCAACCATTGTCATTCCAATCTGAGTTTCAGATCTTCCAACTTTGGCCACATCATCAGCTAACTCAACTCCTATATATATTACTGTGTAATGAAATCCACTGAAAAGTCATTGTATTGCCTTGCCTTCTGATCCCCCAAGCCTCATTATCAACAATGCAATTCACAGCGTTCAGGTGGGAATTTTGTTTTGTAATACAATTCCCAACAATGGACAAGTGTATTGTACAACAGGAGAAAAATATCTGGGGGGAAAGGAAAGGCAGAGAGTTCAACAAAAGGAAAGAGGGTGGAGGGATAAAAATGGAAAACAATCAGGACTGGTCATGAGAAGATATTTCTCTTTCTTGGAATAGATCAGAATTAAGGCTGTAAGAAAAGAAAATCGTGGTTTTTTTGGTTCAAAGGTTGTAGCCACAGTTGATTAAAGTTGCGGTTTTGGTGTGGAGGGCCTGAGCCCCTGTGCTCTAGAGTTGGCCCCAGGCACAGAGAGACCTCTGAAAGCCTGTGGGAGGCTGGAACTGCTGGGGCTCTGCTGTCCCAAGTCCTGTGTCTGTGGGAGGCACAAGTCCCAACCTGGCCCCATTCACTTAGGCCTCCCCAAGCCTATCCTCTGGTGCAGCTGGGCAGCCACAGAAAGTGAAGTCCTCAAGATCACACAGAAGCTGCTTCTTGGCAGACCTAGCCCACATCACTTGGTGGAGGCACAACTGCATCAAGTCAAAGTGCAAGGCCAGCACCAGCAGGGCCGAGTGCAGGCAGCAGCACTCACCACAGAGCTTGGGTAGTGAGCAGGACAAGCCTCCTGGGAAGCCTGGCCTCAACCCACATGGATCCCTGGCCCCATCCTTCTCCTCAGTGGCCTCCGCCCCCACCTGCTCAGGACAAAGGGGCAGCCAGGCCAAATTTGATTGCACGGCACTGCAACTTGGTGCAGGAGGTCCAACGCCACTCAAACTTGCAGCAACTATAAAAAGCTGGTGTTTGGTCACAGCTGCAGTTTCTGCAACAAATTCTACCATTTCTAACTAGTCAGGTACTATTCAAACATTTTACTTTCATACTCGTTCAATCTGTCAAACAAATATTTTTCTGCTCTTCACCAAGTCCTAGTAGCAAGTTACATTTTTAAAAAGTGAATTAAACAGAAAGTTGACTGTGTTCTAAATAAATCAAGCATATAACCATTTTACTCTATTAAATTACCACAGGCATAGCTTGTCAGGGGAAAGGGGGGAAGGTGAGAGACGCACAGCCATGGCAGCACTGCTACCTTTACTCTGGCTAAAAGGCTTAGTCCTTGGGCTAGTAGGTGGTTGGTAAAATTTTCCAGCCCTGAAAACGATCTGAGAATGTGCTGGCCTGCTCAAAAGCTTAGTAAGATGAGGGCTGAGAAATAAGCAGATTGTTTCAGAAGGTAATTTTATAGATATGTTGTGAGTTTGTCCCAGAATACGTTTTGGGAGGGATTTCACCTAAATCTTGAAGAAATATAATCCTCTGTGATGACACAGAGATGAGTTTACAGGTGCCATCAGAAATACGCAGTTTGAATTGAGAAATTGTACATAAACTTAGCTATGACCTATTCCACAACTGAGATTTACACTAGTCAAGACTGGCAAAGGAACAATGAGATGTGATGGTTATCGCTGGGCTCATATGCATACCTTGAATTGAATAACCTTTCCCACATTCTTGAACTCAGGCAGTACATCTTCATAGAAGTCTAGGAACTGCTGGTAGGTTTCCTCCTCACTGTACTCAAGACTTGCATCCGTATCATAGTCATCTCTTCTACACTGCTCCATCCCAAACGTAACAAACATACCTCTGATCAGAAGCGTCTGACTAGATGTTGGGTAGTTATGTTTGCGGGAACACCTATATAATTTATGATAAAGAAGAAAACCTCACTTTCAGCAAAGGCTACACCTGCTAAAGCTGCAAACATTTGCTATTTCTGGACCCACTAACAGCTCTGAATTGCAAGAAAATATTCTAAAAAGGAGCTTCATTCGTGTAATTATGGGAATCAGCATATTTCAAGGAGTAAAGCACGTAATTCAAGACAAGTTTCCTGATAGTTTTAAAGCATCTTGCGATATACAAATGCCAATAGTGTTCACAAACACACAAAGAATCATCATCAGTTGGAAATTTCAAAAATGATGAAAGGCATTTATTCAAATGCTGCTATTTTGGAATGTCTGTTCAATTTTTGAAGGGTCTTGCAAGATATTTTAAAGTCTTACTTCTGTAAGAGCCCCTCCATTCTTCTCTGCAAAATTAAATAACTCTTATTGAAGTTAATGAAACTACTCTCATCCTTTTGGGAAGGGGAAGAGGAAGGAAAATTAGGCGCCAGCTTGTGAACATCTACAGCTATGGAAATACTACATTTTACAAGTGACAGCTCTGTACAGAAGTTTTATTTTAACCTACATCACATCATATTGGTGGCTATAAGTGGCCTTCAGATGCTGCAATACGGTGTTCACCATAACAGCCTGAAGCTCAGTGAGACACCCTCAAATAGTAATCTCTCTGTCTTGCTTCTGAATGAGAAGGGTTTCACTTGCTTTAGGATCTCTGCTTCAAACACTCCCCTGTTCACCCAGGTAACTGAGTCAAAAAGCTCTGTCCAAAATGTGCTAGTTCTTTCTTGGAAGCACACTTCAGAGGATACATCTTAAATACAATGCAGTCAAACTACCACATTTATTAAAACTCTATACAAAGAAACCTTGTATGATAGGAAACTAAAATTGGAAAATATAGAAACCCTGTTACAATAAAGCTAGGAGGTTTGTTCATGATATACGAACGTAAACCCCCGTTTAGCCAACCCTCCATTTTCCCGCTCTCCGCATTAGCCAAACAACCAGGACCCAAGGGCCAGAAGCGCTGCTAGCTAGTGCTGCAGCATTGCACTCTCCCATTCTCCAGATTATCCCACTTTCTGATTATCCAATCTGGCCCCGGTCCCAATTAGATCAGATAAACGGGATTCTGCTATACCGGATCAGACCAGTGGGCAATCTAGCTCGGTATCATGTCTGACAGCGGCAAAGAGCAAATGCTACAGAGAAAGGTACAAGCCCTGTAACAGAAAACTATGGAATAGGCTGTCCATAGGAAGAAAGTTTTTTCCTATCTCCAAGCAATTAGTGATTGACACATACTTAGATCCTATCTACTGTAAATATGTTTTCATTTTTGACACGAGTCTAACTTTGAGTCCTACTAAGCTCAACCTCAACATGTAGACTTCCACTGCTTATTTATGAATTATACAAAAAGGCTTCATTTCAGGTTTAAATTTGTTGCCTTTCAATTTGATGGTACGACCCCTTCTGGTATTGCAAAATGGTAAGAGCACCCTACTGACCTTCTGTACCATTCCTTTTATATATTTCATAACAGAAGAGTGCCCAAGAAAGGAAACACGTGTGATTCAAGTCATGGGAACACATTAGGGCTTATTAAGTTTTCAGAGGCAGTAAGTAAGAGATTAGAAGGTCAGGTAGTTCTGTTCACCTTGTCTTATGAGAACAGGGGGATTCCCAATGAAATTAAAAGGAAACATTTAAAACCACTGACATTTTTATTTTTACACAATACATAATTAACCCATGGAACTCTCTGCCACAATATACCATTGAGACAAAAAACTTAGAAGGATTAAAATGGGTTAAATATTAATTTGAGTAGTAAAAATGTCATCTGCAGTTGAAATAGCTAGGATGAGGTTTAAAAGTGGTACCAACTCTCATCTTTAAGGATTGAAGCCAGCCATTAACTGCCAAAGAAGCTTCCCCAGAATTAATTTGTAGAATAGTCCACAATGGGTATTTTGCATGTCTCTCTCTAAAGCATCTGGTACAGAGCACTTTTGGAGAAAGGATACTAAATTAGATGGACCATGTGCAATGACCATGTGTACTGTACAAATAATGAGATACTGGAAAGTCACATGACACTTCCAGTAGTGCAGATGTACACTACCTTGTTTTTGTAGCTGTTTTAGGTGCAGTGTATGCAAATTTAAGTAGACATCTGACTGTGCATATTCTTTTGGAGCTGCACCAATAACAGGAAACTGCATATACTCTGATGACATAATGATCTACCTCTGCAAATGCTTCTGCTGAATCAGTCAGTCAGATCAAAACTGGGACCAGATTATTAGCAGTTTGATGTTCTAATAAAAAAAGATAACCCAATTCTGACTGTGCACTGCTTTTACTCTCAATTCACAGCTGTATAACTGAGAACAGAATCTTATCTAGTAAGTCTACAGGAAACCCACACAGCAATAGTGAGGAGATAATCTGATCACAAACCTGTAAGAAATCCCAAAGGAGCAAACCCCTTTCAACCATGTTATATTTCCAACATTTGACCAGTTACCTGTCTCCAAATCTGCAGGATCCTGTTTTGATATAAAATGGGCAATTAGCTCTATCTTTCTCCGTTCCTATGTTCTCTGGGGGTTCTGGGTTATGCCAGGTAGTGCCATTTTCCAGCTGTTTAAAAACACCATTAACAACATATCATTACTTTAACGAGCAGAACACAGTAAAATAAATAAATAAATGTGACAGCAAGGAATCAAATTCAATACTTATGTAACTCAATGTTATCTCCTTTGACACCCAGGTGAGTTTGAACCAAGGATTTTAAATACTGCCCTGTATGGTCATCCAAGTGCTTCTAATCTATCTAAAGATGGACAGCTCTTCCTTGGTAACTACACAGATTCGAGGAAACTCTACAAAAAAGGAACTTAAGATCACAAATGGAAATTTTCCATTTGCCAGAGTGCAGGATACATTAAGTTTTTACAAACAACGACAGTACTCAGTCCTTACACTGGACTTGCACCGTCAAAGAGAATTACAAATATTCTTTCTTGCATTAGGATAGCCCACCATTCTAGCATAGGGGGATCCTCAGGGAAGAGATTCACCTCAGAGCAAAGCAACCCCAGGACTGAGAGTGTGTAACAGTGGCTAAAGACATCTTTGCACCCCCTTTCCTGAATTGGGCTGAGTGCTTTCTGGCAGGAACTGAGGGTTGGGTCCATTAATTTATCCTTACAACAGCTCAGTGAAGTAGGTAAACAAGTATCAATTTTTATGCAGATAGGAATAATGAAGTACTAAAGTTAAAGTAACTTGGCTCAAGGCCACAGAAAAAAATCGGTCAGAGCTATATGACTGGGATTAAAACTCAGGAATTCCCCATTTCTAGTTCTGTACTCAAGCCACTGACCTGGGACTCCTAAAATGCAACATGAGATTACCAAATTGGAAATATTTGTTGACTTGAAGCAAAGTTGGAAGCACCCTTCAAAAGGTGAATTTTACTCATTTTAATAAGCAAAGCAGTTTGGAAAAGTGTTGAAGTAGTGCCTCTCAAACCAAATAAAGCGAAAGCTATGATTATTTACAGTTGGCACTTCTACTGGGGCTAGCGCCATTTCGGAGGGGGCCGGGGCAGAATGTCATTTGGGGCTTCAGCAGTGGTAGAACTCACAAACTGAAACCTTGTATCTTTCAATTTCAAACTCCAATATACTACATTTTCCCTTTGTTTCTCTCCCAGAAGTGCCAGAAGTATATTAGAGCCCTAGACAATAAAAACAGTCAAAGTATTCCATCCAGATTTTGTCAATTAGAAGTTTAGTTTCCTTGCTCAGTCTAAATATAATTGAGAATCCAACACTATTCCAATGTGGCTAATAGCAATCAACTCTGAAATGGGTAACTATAATTTACTTCTTAGATACGTGCAAGAGTCTATTCAGTGCAAGAATCTTTATAAACCTTTACTGACTGTGTGAGATAAAATGAGTTGTTTTCTTTTAAAGAAATGGAAAGACTGAATGCAGGCACTGAGATCTAATTTAAGAACATTCTGCAGATTTTCTTACTACTTTTGACCAATTTGAGATCTACACTCTTCCAGGTAGCCAAGTGGTTCCCTCTTTATTTCAGAATCAGTACTTTCTCCTGCTGCAGACCGCTTTTATTCAAAGAAAACATACCATCATAACAAGTCTTCAGTGGCCCAAAAGGCAGAATCCCAAAGTCATTCTGGACCTGGCTCTCCTGAACAGCAACAAGCACTCTCAGCTGCACTGCTACCAAATAGCCACAAATGTGCTTAATTAGATGTTCCAGCTAGTAAATACATTGTTTATGGCTCATGGAAACCATTCCATATTAAATTATACAAGGCCATTAGCTTCTCTTCAGAAGAGATTAATATCATGCCAGAAGACAAAAATCAGATGGTAGTGAATAGTGATCTTTCAGTTCTTTATTGAAAAGAGACTGAACATACCTGACTTTCAGCTTGATCCAGCATCTTCTGCACAGCTTCCTATAAATGGTGCAAACACAGGACTAGTGAAAACCCTGAAGGGAGGTAACGCATCTGGTTTCTTTAGTTAAGAACCTAATTTGCAATATTTAATGACCATACTCTCTAAAGGAGTGTGGTGGTTTGTTTTAAAAACACTGAAAATTTATATTTTGCTTTGCAGTAAGTCAGACCCCCTATAATGCTGTTAAAGGATACATCTGAGAAGACTTCGATGTAGATGATCGTTTTCTAATATCTAAATGCTAGAGCACTTCATAAAGTTACTTTTGAAGCTAGTAGTTTTCTTTCTCTATTTTTGCTGCCACTGAACTGTATGTTACTTTGCACACCTAAACATACCTGTGGCACTAACACTCTGCTTGATAAGTGGGCATAAATATAAAATGGAATTCAGGACAAGCCAAGAGAAGTGACCACTTAAGTTTAAAATGCATTTTTAATGTTAATAAGTTAGCTTTGGATTTTCCTAGTTTTAGGTCTCTTTGCATACACACAGCCCACTCAGTAACATCTATAGCAAAAGTTTTGGATTTTATTTTAACTCTGGTATTCTCAATTTTTTTTTTTAATGGACTGAACTATGTATTAATAACAAATGGCTCATGGACCCACCTCCCCTCCCAGTCACAATCATGGGGACCACTTCCCTTCCAAGTGTTGATCATATATAGTCTCTGGGCAATTACAGCAATCGTTTACATTGAAGAGCAATTTTAGGAGAGTATGTAATGTATTTATATTGATTTTAATGTAATTTAGCAGCTGAAACAAGGTGCAGAGTCAGCACCATTTGACCATGTAGTTGTCTGTGGCCCACCATCAGGTGACCACGAAGAATTCAGCAACCAGTTTTAGCTAACAATTCAGAAATTTCTCCTGGCCAGTTTAAGCATGACATTTATTCTGTCAACTCAGTAGTGCTCTTCTATACTGTATACTGGATTCCAGGAATTAACAACTAACACCTTATTTCCACCACTCTCTTCCCCTTTAGTTATCATTTCAATCTTTCTATTGTTTCTCTTCTCTCCATTTCAGTCTGTCCCACCATGTTTGAGGTTCTCCTCATACCTTCATCTTGGTTTGGACATCTAGAATCATACACAGAAGACATGCATCATAGCAACTTTCTGTTAGGTGGAGGGAGAGGGGGAGTTGTGGATAGAACTGCTTTTGCAGCCAGACAGCACAGTATTCCCAGCTCCTGTTTACCCAGGGAATGAGGGACAAAGTTCTGCCCCAGCTGGGTAAGTGCTGACTGCTGAACCGAGTCCAACCACCCTTTCCTTCCTTTACAGTCTCCACTCTTTCATTCCATTTGGATCAGTCTTCTATCCTCTTAGTCTACTGTCCACTTCTACCACTCACCCACTTTTACTTTTTAGTTTTATCTTTATCCAGACGATCATATCTATATCTTGGTGGCTGCCACCACTCATATCGCTTCCTCAGTAGTTCCAGAGAGTGACTGACAATTTCTGTCTGTGTTACTCTTTTGCTTCTACGGGAGAAGTACAGTAACTCCTCACTTAAAGTCATCCCGGTTAACATTGTTTTGTTATTAGGTTGCTGATCTATTAGGGAACATACTCATTTAAAGTCATGCAATGTTCCGTTATAAGGTTGCAGGAGCAGGGGCTTGCCCTATTCTGCCTGCCCAGTGCTTCTGCTGGGAGCAGGGTCAGGGTGCAGGGGCTTGCCCAGCTCCGCCCAGCATTCCAGCTAAGGAGCGGGCAAGCCCCTGACCCCGCTCCCTGGCAGGAGCGCCAGGTGGGCAGAAAAGGGCAAACCCCCATGCCTCAACCCCACTCCCTGGTAGGAGTGCTGGGCAGGTGGAGCGGGGCAAGCCCCTGTGTCCTAACCCTGCTGGGCCCCTGCCTCAACCAAGCTTCACAATCATCATTGGTGAGTACAGTATTAAATTGTTTAAAATTATTTAAAACTTACACTGTATATGTATATAATGTCTTCTGTCTGGTGAAAAAAATTTCCCTGGAACCTTCCCCCCACCCCATCTACATTAATTATTATGGGGAAATTGGATTCGCTTAAAGTAGCATTTTTCAGGAACATAACTACAACATTAAGCGAGGAGTTACTGTATGTACAGTAGCCTCAGTACTATCCTCCATTATTAAAAGCAGGAGGGAAAACTACTTGTTCTCTCTCCTCTCCTGCTGCAGTTACTTGAAGATGGCAGTGGGCTGAATCACATCTTTGTTTCTGGTGAAGCAGCTCTGAATGAAACTGAGTAGGATCAGATCGGTTTTCATCTCTTGCTGCTCTGGAGAAGTTGAAATGAGATGGATGAACTCCAGAAAGTTGTGATCATCCCTCCCCGATGACAGCAATGGGTCAACTTGACTTTGGACCTTTGTAGGAGGAAATCCAGGGGGACAGCTACAATCTCTCTAAATTCTAAGCAGATACTCTACCAAATAACTTTTTTTGGTTAAATTCATTATAAAGCTGTTAACACTTTTCAATATTGTATTCTTCCCCACCCAACAAGTTATGAAAAAGATACATCCTGATGAATGAGTCAGGTAAAGAGGACCTGTAACATCTTTTGAGTAAGAACACTGTTAAGGAACAGCAGCAATATAATTCCAGATCAAAGTAAGGAACTTTTAAAAAATGATTACATTAAGACTGCTCAGATGTCTGATAGGGAAAATATACAATACTTTGTTAAGAGTTATCTTTAACGTGTCACATGTTAAGTGCACATGTGAGAATGAGTGCCAGCAATATACCTTCATATTTCCCCAATGCAAATAATTACAAGGGAAGAGTAATACAAGAAGCCATATGTTGCTACACAAACTGAAGGACTGAGGCTACTTTTGTATAATTTTTATCCCCAATATAAGGCTTCATTATAGTATAATAATATACTGAGGGTCTATTTCCAGGTCTCAGAAAAACACCTGTCAATTATTTCCACTCCCCGTTTTTTAACTCCAATAAATAGACAAGCTGTCTTTTGACATTTATATATAATTGTAGACTGTTACATTTGGTACTGTAAGAGGATATGCAGTGTGTTTATCCTCCCAGTGCAGGCATCACCTCTCTCTCTCTCTTCTCCTGTTGCTTCTGCTCCTCCTCTTCTCTCTCCTTCCTTTGCTGTTCTTCCCATTCTTCTTTTATCTTTCTCTTTATGAGAAGAAAGAAACTGTTCATTTTCTTGGTAAATGATTAAAAGAATATTCCTTCAAAAATACAATACATACACATATGTACGTGAATGAGAAAACTAGAGGTAAATCCAAAACCATCACCCAGGGTGGACTCATTTATATCAAAGCAACTTAAATTGTCGATTTTAATCATAAAAAGAAAAGGAGTACTTGTGGCACCTTAGAGACTAACCAGTTTATTTGAGCATGAGCTTTCGTGAGCTACAGCTCACTTCATCGGATGCATAGCACCACGATATGCTATGCATCCGATGAAGTGAGCTGTAGCTCACGAAAGCTCATGCTCAAATAAACTGGTTAGTCTCTAAGGTGCCACAAGTACTCCTTTTCTTTTTACGAATACAGACTAACACGGCTGTTACTCTGAAACCTGATTTTAATCATGTTTTAAATCACCAAGCAATAAACGCTGATTTAAATCTTTAATTTTAATCCTGCTTTGCATTTGTACATCTTAATTATTTTCCTAAAGAAGTGCTGATTCTCATTGTTTGGTAACCATTACAACTTGCAAAAAGAAAGGAGTACTTGTGGCACCTTAGAGACTAACAAATTTATTTAAGCATAAGCTTTTGTGAGCATCCGATGAATGCATCCGATGAAGTGAGCTGTAGCTCATGAAAGTTTATGTTCAAATAGATTTGTTAGTCTCTAAGGTGCCAAAAGTACTCCTTTTCTTTTTGCGAATACAGACTAACACAGCTGCTACTCTGAAACCTGTCATTATAACTTGTTGATTTGCAACTAAATATAGCCTTTCCACTAAATTTGGTACTTTTTGCAAACCAGAAGGATACATGATATATATCTATATACATTTAAGCAATTATACGGCTTAACTTACATATTAGATTCTTAATGTTTATATTTTAATATAGTAAAAAATGGTAAGTGATGCATTTCTTATTGACTAGATAATTTTGTACCTGTAATTTGTGTCAGGCTCTATTTGGATGGATATTTGAATTCAATCAAATATGCACAAAGACAGCATTTTAAAATATGTTATTATTGCAATGCGCTGGATACATAAGAAAAAATGTTAATTAAAACACGTTTTGCATTTAAAACTGATTTATTAAATAAAGGAAATAATCTGTAAAGAGTGAATTGAACTGATCACCAAGTCCTTCAAGATTTTAGAACTAGTCGATCTTATTCTCTCACACCGAGACTGGTAGAAGAAAATAAGCTTTCATGCTTTTTCAACTCCCCATTGGTTTCTTAACTTTGAATGAACTACAATAATGTAACTGAACTTGCTGACTAAACTGAGATGATGACAATATTGTCTATGCATCTGCAGAAGAGCTACTGCTATCAAAAGCTGGCTCAGTACTTCAGCAAACTGATTCCAATGCTCAGCCAGTGACTTTCACCAGTTCACTGGTTGACTTTCTTCAAAACTTGGCAGCAATCATGTATTGCTTAAATATTTTTATTTAATTTAAATTATTTTAATAGATTATAGTGTGACGTGTCAGTCCATATTCTTTATGGAAATATGCTTATGATATGAATGTGACATAACTGAGATATACTTTATGCAAGATGGCTCATGTGAGATATTATTGGAAAGGTTATCATTTACTGAACGTGATTATCCAATTTGTATGACTGTATCAGTTCTGTATCTGAAGTTAGGAATATTGACTATGTATCTGTATTTCAACTATGCTACTTTGGGTGATGCCCCAGCTAACACTTCAGGTAAAACAATGAAAAAGCCAGACAGCGCTGATGACTCATCAGCAAGAGACAATGGACAGTAAAAGAGCTTTGTCTTCCTGTGAACATGTGGATCAGCCTGTGAAGAATGGCTACAGGGGCCCTACAGAGGCATATGACCATGTCACCTGGTACTGGAACCCATCTTGAATTCTGTATTTTTCCAGGAGAAGATGGGGAGGGTGGTCAAACTAGGAAACAAAGGACTCCCACCTTATGCAAAATCCTATTTAAGGGTGGGGAGTAAGGTAATCCAGGTCATCAATTTTCCCCTGCTATCCCACCCAAGATGACTACTGGAAACAACTAAGACTGAACTGGGGGAAAGAACTGGACCCAGGCTGGAATGGCGTCTGGCCTGTGAAGAAGATTATTAGAACCATATTTAGGGTGAGAATTTACACGTAACCAGTTTCTTTAGCGTATTAAGCTTAGTTTGTGTGCTCTGTTTTTATTTTCTTAGTAATCTGCCTTGTTCTGTCTGCTACCTCCTTAACTACTTAAAATACACCTGTTATAGTTAAAACATTTATTTCTGGTTTAGAATATAACCCAGTTTATGTGATTTCTAACTCGAAAGAAGTTGTGCAGATCCTCCTCCACATTGAGGAAAGAGGCGAGAAGTTGTGCAGACCCTCCTCCACATTGAGGAAAGAGACCAATTTCATATAATTTTGGGTTTGTACTCCAAGGGGAAGGGAAGGTGAACATCTGGGTATTGTGGCAAGCTCCTTAAGCTGAGCCTTCGCAGAGCCAATCTCTGTCTCTCTGTGTAGCTGGGTGTGGCCCTGTGGGTGTGCTTGGCTGGAAAAGGCTGGGGAGCCTAACACAGCAAGACCAGGTAAAGGGGGCCCAGGCTGGCAGAAGAGCCTGACTCAGTGGCGTCCCAGCACACCAGGAGACATCCCACGGAGTCCAACCCATCACAAATAGGCCTTAACATATTTCATATTGTCATTTCAAATTTAAGTTTTAAGTCAGCACAATTTTTAACAATAAACTTGTATTTATATTTTAAATATGATTTTTTATTAAAAAATAGTAATAACTGATTTTTATCCATCCTGCCATCAACCATGTTATACATTGTAACCTTTCCAGAACTGAGTTTTTAGATTTATGGCAAGGGTGGCCAGAGCATTGCATAGATATCCTTTGGTGAGGAATGGTTTATATGTTTTTTAAGATCAAAACTGAAAAAAATAAACATACTGGACTTCCAAGCATTGTGTAGCTGCTACACAACAGAAAGACATTAATATTTTTCCCAGATGATGGGCAGTATCAGTTAAACACTGTTCTCAATTTATACTTCACCTCCTCTTCTTCCTGAAGTCTTCTCGTGGCCTCTTCCTTTTCCTTCTTGAGCCTGAAATCTTCTTGAGCCTTTTCTTCTCTCAGCAACCATTCCTCATGTAGTTTTTGCCTACCAATAAAATCAGATGCTACTTAGCAAGAGAAGTTCAGTGTTCATCAGTAATTTGTGGACATACTTTTGTTTATATTTCAGCTGCCATGGTTGCAGACTTATTAAACATAGTTATAATTATTTAACACAGCAAGATATTATAAGTTTTTTTTCTTAACATTACATTTCCCCAAAAAGGTGCTTATTCATGTTCTTTTGAATTCTGTTGCCAGATTATGAGTTTCTTGGGATATGCTTCCAATCAATAGATCAACATTAATTCTGGGCAGGACTAGAACATAATTTAATATGGTTTCAGAGTAGCAGCCACGTTAATCTGTATCCGCAAAAAGAACAGGAATACTTGTGGCACCTGAGAGACTAACACATTTATTAGAGCATAAGCTTTCGTGGGCTACAGCCCACTTCATCTGATGCACAGAATGGAACATATAGTAAGACAACATATATATACACACACACACACATATATATATATATATATATACAGAGAAGGTGGAAGTTGCCATACAAACCATAAGAGGCTAATTAATTACGAGGAGCTATTATCAGCAGGAGAAAAAAACTTTTGTAGTGATAATCAAGGTGGCCCATTTAGACAGTTGACAAGAAGGTGTGAGGATACTCAACATGGGGAAATGGATTCAATATTTGTAATGACCCAGCCACTCCCAGTCTCTATTCAAACCCAAGTTAATGGTATCTAGTTTGCATATTAATTCAAGCTCAGCAGTTTCTCGTATGATCAGACATATGTTTGCGGGCCATAATAGTCAGCTATATGTTTGTTGCTTATCCTAGGAGCTAAAACTAGGCAAAATAAACTGATTTAAATTTTCCAATTTAGTGATTTTGGTTAAATTGTTGCATATATTATGGATACAAGGAAATCCAGTTTCTCTGAAATTGCTGCGCACAGAAAACTCTGTTCGATCCACAGTTACCGTATATACTCGTTCATAAGCTGAATATTTTTGGTAAAAACGCGACGCATCAAAGAGCGGGGTTGGCTTCTAAACGGGTCTATACCAAAATGTGATGATTTTAAACGCTATAAAATCATTGAATTGATTATCTATTGTCGTTTTGTTTACCTGGAGCATCTGCAGGCATGGAGCCCCTGAGTTCCCTGTGGCCACGATTCACCGTTCCCAGTCAAATTGGGACGCTGTGAACGCTCCAGGTAAACAAAGCTTCCCGACCCGCCAGTGGCTTACCCCGAGCCGGGAGCCAAAGTTTGCCAACCCCTGAAATATAGGGTTGGCTTATGAAAGGGTCATACAGTTTTTACTATTTTTACCTATCCATCTTGGGGAGTTGGCTTATAAAAGAATGGGCTAATGAACGAGTATATATGGTAATTTTTCAGAGAAATCTGACTGTACGCTACATAATATGGACAAAAATAGATTTTGATTTACAAAATATATAATTGTCAGAGATTTCAACATGAAATTAAATAAAAGACTAAACAACAATTTTTCAACTGCAGATATTATTTTAAACTCTAGATTATTTACCTTTCAGCCTCAAGTTGTTTTTCCTCTTCTTCCAGTTCCTCCTCTTCAGGCAATGGTTCACTTTTTTCTGTGATTTCTGAGGAAAAAGTAACATGTCCCTGTACATACATCTAAATATAATTTTTCTCCTGGTCCTCATCACTATGTATAACAGAAATGCTATAATATAAACCTTCAAATTAGAGCTACCCTAGTTTTTTTTAAAAATTAGTTTCTCCTTAAACTAAACATCAAAAATACCATTTCTTCAAAGATATTCATGTGTTAGTGTACATGCTTTCCTTTACTCTTGTAGACTTAAATTTAAGATTCATTTAAAAAACCTGTAAGAACCTTCAAAAATATTTACTACATATTGTTTTACGTCATCTGACACTGTATGTGGGTAATAATGCACTACATGCTCAGATCTCCTAAAGAAAAATTCTATTTTATAAATCTCATTCTTCTGGAGCATCATTAAAATTGTATGTCTTCTGGTCCTTCAGATAACGTTGCTCACATTTTAATGTCTCCTTTTCTTTGTGACAAGAAAAAATAACTTGTATATCCTTACAAAGTAGCAACAAAAAAGACTTATCTATTACCTGAATCTCTTAATCTGGCAAGCGCTTGTCTCTTTTTCTTTCGTTTTTCTTTCTTCAGAATAGCTTTGTATTTTTTATGGCTAAAGATGGTAAAGTACATCACTTGTATTATGAAAGGTTATCAGAACATTTTTGTTGTATAGTTAAACATTTCAAGTTTGTCATCAACACAAAAGTCATAAAATCAAATATGCTAAATAACACCAAATATTCACAGAAGCAGTATTTCTATAAAAGTTTCAGACATTACTTTAAAAAAAAGCAGCAAAACTTTACTTTAGAACTCCGTCTGGCCAGTAGTAATAATTAAGGCTACTAATTAAAGCTCGCTGCTGCTTTTGACATTATAATGTTGATCACACATGCCTTATCACGTTCTTCTTTGACTTATAACATGTAGGGACATGAGGCTAGCAGTGACAGTTGTTTACTCCACTTTCTCCCAATTATTCTCACATCTCCCCAATTATTCCTCGGGCATCTCTTTTGGTGGGTCCTCTTCCTCCTCTCTTTTGTTGTCTGTAGGGCCCTTACAACTCTGTCCTTGCCTTCTACCCCTTCTAAATATTGTCTGGGTGTATAAATACTTCAGATAATTCTGAGATCTACCTTTCCAATTCTAATTTCTAGCCAACAGCACATCTCAGTCTGCATCTGACAGTTCTGCATCAATGTGGCTCTCCCTCAAGGTAAATTTACTGCAGCCAAAACTGAACTCATGATAATTTCCTTCTGAAAACTTCTCCCCTTCTCCAGTTTCCCGGCACTGTTACCACCATCTCTAGCCTTCCTCTCATTCCGGCCAGTAATTGGGCCTGGTGGAGAGAGAGCGAGAAGAATCCTCGTGGACTTCTCTCTTTCTTGCCCCAAATATTCAGGCACGAGCCAAACATATTGCTTCTTCATCCTCCACAACACATCTACAGGGGAGAGAGGGGGGCGCTGACTAACCGCACGATACAGACGGGACAGGCGCAGCGCGGGGCAGGGATCCTGCTTATGTCGCTGCCGACCCTGGCGCGGGGCGGGGGGAGGGGCGCTCCTAGGCTCCCCGTTGTTGCTAACGGCGGCACAGGGCGGGCGGGGGGAATTTCACAGCGGCCCGGGCGGGCCCGGCACCGGGGAGCGGCCCCCGGTGGTGCCAGCGTCAGGCAGGGCGAGGGGTCGTCACAGCAGCGCCCCCAGACTCACCCCAGCTTTTCCGGGGCCGCGGCGGGGATCAGCATGGGGGCCGCCATGTTGTGCAGGGAAGCGGGACGTCACATGATACGAAACCGGAAGAGGATAAAGCGGCGCCTTCCTTCCGTTTCCCTGGGTCGGGCGGAAGCAGGGACTGGTGAGTAAAACGGCGCATGCACGACACGGGGACGACGGCTACACCTGCGCATGCGGAGGGGTGAGTGTCGGCTGCGGTGCGCATGTGCGGCGGGCGGGGCGAAGGGACGCGGGGGCGGGATTGGTGCTGTGATTTGATCCCAGACGGGGTGGGTTGTGCTCGTGCGCGCGTCTCTTTCCTCGGGGACCCGTGAGCCCCTCCGCGCGCTCGGCGTGTCACAAAGGGCCGGAAATACCCCTGGGGAGGGGGTGGCCGCGCGGGCACAGGCCGGTCCGGAGAGAGGCGAGGCCCTGGCACGTCACGGCCACTCACCCCGCCCCGCGTTTGCTTGTCCAGCCGTTGGGTCCCTGCGCGCGCCGGCTGCTGCTGCCCCCTCCCGGCCCCCGCCCGCGTGCGCGGGCCGCGCTGGAGCGAGGCAGGAGCCGGGTCCCGGCGCTGCTGCCCCGAGGGGCGGGCAGAGGCTGGTGCCGAGCGGGGGAAAACAGGCCGCGCCCAGTGCGGTGCTCGGGGGCCATCGTCACGCGCACGGAAGGTGAATTTAAGGGATGGGCCCGGGGCCTGTGGCCGCATAGTTTGCACAGAGTGGATCTTAAATCCTTAAAACTCTTGGGGGGGGGGGGCACTGTAGCCCCGTCTGCAAGTTACGGCCTTGCACGTGTGCTTGACTGAGGCCTGGCCCTAAAGTGCTCCGTGCGCGTCTTGCTGCAGTGCCTGGCTGTACCGGGCCGGGGGGGGGCTTCTTCCCAGTGCTGACCACTCCTTTACTTTTTTTGAAGTTGCATTTTTATTTATTAGGCAGATAATACAAAGAGATTCACTTAGATTTCTGACTCTGCGCTTGTGCCTTCAACACTTTCACAACAGCCTTCTGCTCCTCAGTAAGGAAAGCTGGTTTGAGTCTGTCACAGACACATTTAGCACACGTGGAACCGCCGTAGGCTCTCCTAATCTGCTTCTTTGTTTTTGACAACCTCATAAGGACTTTAGGGCGCACAGCACGAACACCGCAAAGTCTTCCTGGACACGCACTACATGCAGACTTTGGTGCCTTGCCAACTTTCTTAATGTAAAGGTAAACAATCCTGTTACCTGGTGTCCGGGACAGCCTGGTCTTGTTAGAGGCTGTGTTGTAGGACAACCTACGACAGTATGTCAGACGCTGAATCATTTTTTATAATTACCCCATATTTCTCGCACACACGCACATGGTTTCCACACCCAGAACCCAGAATTTCCAGCAGGGCATTCTCACTTTCTGTCCAAAATCTCCCAGAGGAATTCTATCTTCCTGGGCAGATGTGCTCTGTACAGGCTGGTAGGACACTACATTTGAAGTGTCTCTCTAGGACGGGGGGAAAGAGGTGATATTTATTGTTTAGACAGTTTGGAATTACATAATTATACACAAGTTTGAGTGCAGGATCTGGGAATGTGCAGGAAATCCAAAACTTGGAATGGAGTCAAATTTCTCTGAAAAATTACTGGATATACTCGTTCGTTAGCCCATTCTTTTATAAGCCGACCCCCCAAGATGGATAGGTAAAAACTGTATGACTCTTTCATAAGCCAACCCTCTATTTCAGGGCTTGGCAAACTTTGGCTCCCGGCCTGTCAGGGGAAGCCACTGGCGGGTTGGAACGTTTTGTATATATGACATAACTGGAATATGTTTTGTACTACATATGCCATGTAACATATCTCTGCAAAGGTTATGACCTACTAAATATATTCATCCTATTTGTATGCATGTATCATTTTTTTTATTTGAAGTTATGAATATTGGCTGTGTACTTTGTTTGATTTAAAGTATCCTCAGTAAGGCATTTGGTCAGCTTCTTAAGAAAAAAGAAAAGCAGTACTTGTGGCACCTTAGAGACTAACCAATTTATTTGAGCATGAGCTTTCGTGAGCTACAGCTCACTTCATTGGATGCATACTGTGGAAACTTCAGAAGACATTATATACACACAGAGACCATGAAACAATACCTCCTCCCACCCCACTCTCCTGCTGGTAATAGCTTATCTAAAGTGATCATCAAGTTGGGCCATTTCCAGCACAAATCCAGGTTTTCTCACCCTCTGCCCCCCCCCACACAAACTCACTCTCCTGCTGGTAATAGCCCATCCAAAGTGACCACTCTCTTCACAATGTGTATGATAATCAAGGTGGGCCATTTCCTGCACAAATCCAGGTTCTCACACCCCCTCACCCCTCTCCAAAAACCACACACACAAACTCACTCTCCTGCTGGTAATAGCCTATCCAGAGTGACCACTCTCCTTACAACGTGCATGAAAATCAAGGTGGGCCATTTCCAGTACAAATACAAGTTTTCTGCCCCCCCCCCCCCCTTCCCAAAAAACCACACACACACAAACTCACTCTCCTGCTGGTAATAGCTTATCCAAAGTGACCACTCTCCCTACAATGTGCATGATAATCAAGGTGGGCCATTTCCAGCACAAATCCAGGTTCTCTCACCCCCTCACCCTACCCTGAAGGATGACCCAACACTCTCACAAATCTTGAAAGACAGGCCAGTCCTTGCCTACAGACAGCCCCCCAACCTGAAGCAAATACTCACCAACAACCACATACCACACAATAGAATCACTAACCCAGGAACCTATCCTTGCAACAAAGCCCGTTGCCAACTGTGCCCACATATCTATTCAGGGGACACCATCACAGGGCCTAATAACATCAGCCACACTATCAGAGGCTCATTCACCTGCACATCCATCAATGTGATATATGCCATCATGTGCCATGTACATTGGTCAAACTGGACAGTCTCTACGTAAAAGAATAAATGGACACAAATCAGATGTCAAGAATTATAACATTCATAAACCAGTGGGAGAACACTTCAGTCTCTCTGGTCACGCAATCACAGACATGAAGGTCGCTATCTTAGAACAAAAAAACTTCAAATCCAGACTCCAGCGAGAAACTGCTGAATTGGAATTCATTTGCAAATTGGATACTATTAATTTAGGCTTAAATAGAGACTGGGAGTGGCTAAGTCATTATGCAAGGTAGCCTATTTCCCCTTGTTTTTTCCTACCCCCCCCCGACGTTCTGGTTAAACTTGGATTTGTGCTGGAAATGGCCCACCTTGATGATCACTTTAGATAAGCTATTACCAGCAGGAGAGTGGGGTGGGAGGAGGTATTGTTTCATGGTCTCTGTGTGTATATAATGTCTTCTGCAGTTTCCACAGTATGCATCCAATGAAGTGAGCTGTAGCTCACGAAAGCTCATGCTCAAATAAATTGGTTAGTCTCTAAGATGCCACAAGTACTCCTTTTCTTTTTGCGAATACAGACTACCACGGCTGTTACTCTGAAACCTTCTTAAGAAAGGAATTTGCAAGTTAAGTGCCCAATCAAGAAACACTTGACGGACAATAGAACCTTGGAAGACTCCAATCCACATAAGAAGTCTACCTGAGGATGTTCAAGATAGCATGTGAACAATGGCTGCCACCTGTAAAGTCCTGAGTAATGCATGGACATGTGACTTGCCCATGTGATTCCCAAAACTCCAGCTTTTAGCTAGGTTCTGCATAGGAGAGAGAAAGGGGTCTCCACCCACAAGAGAGAGTCTGTGTAAGCCCCTGGGAGACCCCTACATTCTGTCTTCAGCTGGTTCAAGAGATAGCCTCTCCACCCCAAAGGATACCTGAAAGAAGCTGGAACAAAGGACAGTAACTACACAGGAGTGAGTGATTGCTGGACCCAGACTAGAAGGAGGCTAGTCTGTAAAAGAGGCTTATTGGAACATCTCTGAGGGTGAGATTTTATCTGTATTCAGCTTCTTACTGGATTAGGTGTAGACGTGCATGGTTTATTTTATTTTGCTTGGTAATTCACTTTGTTCTGTCTGTTATTACTTGGAACCACTTAAATCCTACTTTTTGTATTCAATAAAATCACTTTTTACTTATTAATTAACCCAGAGTATGTATTAATACCTGTGGGGGGGGACAGCTATGCATATCTCTATATCAGTGTTATAGAGGGTGAACAATTTGAGTTTATCCTGTATAAACTTTATACAGGGTAAAATGGATTTATTTGGGGTTTGGACCCCATTGGGAGCTGGGTACCTGGGTGTTGGAGACAGGAACACTTCTTAAGCTGTTTTCAGTTAAGCCTGCAGCATTTGGGGGATGTGGTTCAGACCTGGGTCTGAGTTTGTAGCAGGCAAGCGTGTCTGGCTCAAACCAGGCAGGGCACCGAAGTCCCAAGCTGCCAGGGAAAACGGGCTCAGAGGTGGTCTCGGCACATCAATTGGCAATTCCCAAGGGAGTTTCTGTGATCCAGCCCGTCACAGTATGTTTAGTTACATTTCCATTATTTTAATGATAGTCAGTATGGGTCCAATCCAACTTCTGTCTGAATAATGGGAGTTTTTCATTTACTTTAATAGGAGCTGGATTGGGCCCTATATCATCCAACGTTGACCTATCATTTGGGGACCCCATGTTCACTTGAAGTACTCAGAAATGTGCAGGATCAGATTCCAAGAGGTGCTGAGTGACCTGTGATCCCTCTGAACACCGTGGAACTGCTAGTCATCTTATAGGGTTGGGTCCATACTGCCTTTAGTTACATTTCCGTGAATGATTAAATGCTGATAGTAGCACATTGCTACTTTGCACATAAGAGTTAATTTTTAGTCCCAAGCGGTAGTGATTAACTTTCTCAGAATTTAAAACTATTAGTTGGTCAAACAGAAAAAACAGGATTAAGCACAGCTATGGTTGTTAATTAACTTATATGACAGCTGTCAATAAAGAGAGAAAGTGGGGTAAGGTACTGTCTTTTATTTTGGACCAACTTCTGTTGATGAGAGAGACAAGCTTTTAGTCTCTCTCACCAAGAGAAGCTGGTCCATTCAAAGATATTCCCTCACCCACTTTGGTCTCAGGATATTAGAGAGACAACATGACTACAACAACACAGATATCAATAAATACTTGTTTCTTGGGACTTTCCATTTCAAAGGCATTTAAATGTGGGGAGGAAGCAGAATAGTACCTTGCTAAATCTACTTTAATTGTCACGGGAGATAACTGCAAATCAAAGTCATATACCTACTTCAATGGTATAATTTTATGTAGATTTTTTAGAGCAGGTTAGACAAACACCTGTCAGGAATGGTCTAGATAATATTTAGTCCTGCCACGAGTGAAGGGGACTGGATTAGATGACCTCTCGAGGTCCCTTCCAGTTCTATGATTCGTACTAAATTATTTGCACTAGTTCAATGATATTTCTAAGGAGTTAATCAAATATCAGATTCTGCGTTGCTGTCTCTTGTAATTCAAAGATGGCTAAAAAGGATTTTCTCTCGTAAAGTCATTACAAAAGATGAACAGTTTCAAAACTTTTTATGTTGAATGTTTTGAAAATGTTTTTAGATGCACCATATGTGCATCTAAAAATGTCATGTGAATGTTTTGACGAATGATGTGTAAACATATGAGTACACACGTGCAAGCAGATTTACAAATCAGAAGGGAAGAAGAGTGGGTTTGAAAAAAACTTGTACATGCATTTGAATTTCTCATTGTGAACATATGAAGGATAATTACAAAATGGTGTGTGCCTTTTACAGTTATGCTGATATGCTCAGCTTGTAGCATAAAAAGGCATGAACTTGTGATACCCTAAATCTCCTTTTCTAGCATTTTTACTGGTATGTCTTCGAGTTGGCCGGATGACGACAGTTCCATTTAGAATGATTTCAAAATTTGGCTTCATTTCAAATCGGAGGAATTATTTTTTTGTCTTTTGCTCAAAATGTTTTGTTTCAACAAAATCAGAATGTTTCATTTTGATTTCTGCTTTCTACAACAATTATAATAAATCGGGGAAAAAAGTAATTTGAAAATGAAAAATCAAAGCATTTTATTCTAACAATATCAAAACAAGGTTTATAGAGACTATTATGTCAACTTTATAAGCTTTGTAGGTCTTCCTGGGCTGGAAAACAACTGGTTTAAACAGCGCTTCAGAGAGAGCGAGAGAGAGCGAGAGAGAGAGAGCGTGTGCGTGTGTGTGTGTGTGTGTGTGTGTGTGTGTGTAATGAATTCCAGAAAAAAAAAAAAGAAGACAATCAGAAGGTAGCCTTATTTTTGACAATCTCTGATCCTCAGGTATTTGATGTGTTTCACAGTTTTCAGTAAATTCAGGCAGAGGAGGCCAACTAGAAAATGTATGACAGAAATTTGAGGAGTAATACACTCCATGTAAAATTGAAACAGGTGAGATTTTTTTTTTTTTAAACAAAGAGTACAAAAAGAAGGTGAAACCATTGAAGAGTTTGTGACTGGTGTAAGGCTGAAAGAGCCAATCATGCATTTTTGGGGGATATCTCTGATTGTAACTGTGGGGCACCTTCATGGGATGAGGGTGTGCACCTCTCCCATCCTTTCTGGCTGAAGGGGTTGCTGTTGTGCCTGTTTGGTGTGCAGGATAGCTGTACGTCTTAGGGAGCCGGCTCCCCCACCTCCGAGCACGACCACAGTCCAGACAAATAAAAAGGCAAACAAAGTAATTCTGCAGCAACAAAACAGCCAGGCTCACCTTACTTTTCTCTGCATTTGCTGTGAAGGTGGCTGGGTTCCTAATGCTCCCCCTCCCCCACAACAGTCTGAGAGTCCCAGTTTGAGCACTCTGGACTCAAATGAAAAGTACAGTGAAGATGGTCCCTCTACCTCTCCAGAGGGCTCAGGTGGCAGAGGTTCTTCAGCAGCTTTTTGGGTAAGTAGCTGTGCTCTGTGGTACTAGGGAGCTCTAGCTCTGCTTCCCTCTAAGCAGGGGTGTGCACAAAGGGGGGCAAGCAGAGGCACAACCCCCCAGTAATCTGCAGGGTCACAGAACTCTTCCGGCCTCAGGGCTGCAGCTAGGGTTACCACATTTGAAATGCAAAAAAACTGGCATCACCCCGCCCCCAATACATGCACACAAGGCAAGCCCACCACAACACTAACCCCCAATCACAAGGCAACTCTGCAACCATCCGTTCTCCTCACTCACACATGACTCAAACCCCTCTCTCACACATGCGTAGTGCACTTGTGTGTTGGTGGGTAGATTACTGTATTTTCAACAGTTTTGATCTGTTATTGCTTAAACTGCAGAATTGGAAACACTGCAGCTGTACTCAGAAACTTTTAACATTAGATATCCCAGTGTATTGTGATAGTAATGCAAATCTTTAGATCCACATTTAAAAAAAAAAATTCAGCAGATTAAATTATTTTTCTGGCAACTGGCAAATCCATTAAAAAAACATCCAGGCCGGTCAAATACCGGCCAGGTAGTAACCCTAGCTGTGGAAGGGTCACAGAGTTTCTCTGGCACCTGGGCCGCAGCAGGGAGAGCGAGCTCCTCCAGCCCTGGGGCCGTGATGGGAGCTGACAGCTCCTCTAGCCCTAGGGTGCAGTGGGGGGCACACCTCTGGCCCCCTGGCCAGAGGAGCTCTCTCTCCCCACCATGGCCCCAGGGCCAGAGGAGCACTCTCTCGCTCTCTCTCTCCCTGCTGCAGCTCTGGGGCCAGAGGAGCTGTCTGACCCCGCCGCAGCCAAGTACTTGTGGATACATTTATTTAGATGGCTCCACAGCACATGGATTTTCATTGAAATGGTGAGTGTACTGCTGTGTATTTCTATGCACATGATGTATGTGTTGATAGGATTTAATGTGTATATAATATGTGGGTGTTCAACGTGCCCCTCCAAAAGCAGTCAAATTTAAATTCCTGCACATGCCCCTGCCTCTAAGTGCCACCTGCGCTGGGCTGGGATCCTCCCTTTTAAGGAGCCTCCCCTATCCTGGTACAACAGGTTGGGGCTGATTGTTCCCAGAGAGCTCTTTAATCCCTTCCTGACCAGGTTGAGAACCTATCCCACCACAGGGGACTGAGTCCTTATTAAGAGACCAGATTGTGATTGGAATCTGGAACAAACATCTCAGAGAGACTACTGAAAGACCAGAATTAACCCTCAACAAAGCAATTAGAATTTGCCAAGGAGCAGAAATCCCTCAGTCCAGAATGAAGCTTATGGAGCATGGACAGTGCTCTGATTCTGTAGACATGATAGAGAATCCAAAATACAAAAGAAAATAACCTGAGGCAGAAAAGCATGTGGAGCTCAGAGTCCAGCAAAAACAGTACATGAAGCTGCACAATCAAGATAATGCCCAGCATATGGGAAAAGGTGCAAGGCGTGAAATTGATTACATCACTTTGCAAGAGTTTTCAAGCACCAGCACAGTATGCACAAAGAGGACGATCACCACACCACTAGCTTTTTTTTAGGAGCAGTGGACGTTGTTGCAGTAGAAGACAACTGAACTGTCAATCTGGAAGCATATGGGACATTTATTACTTTTAAGTTGGCCACTGGTGCACAAGACAATGTGTTGCCAGAAACAGTGATAAAAGCACTAAAAGAAAAGCCACAGATAGTGGAGGGTAAATGGGTGACACTCCTGGCTTACGCTGGTGAGTATATTACCACTAGAGGTATATGTGAACTAAATGTATGGGTAAATAACAAATTTGAAAAGATATAATTTGTAACAGTACCAAGGAAAACAGCACCCATTGTTGGGTTAAAAGTGTGTCAAGCCCTTGGTCTCATCGAGAGGGTGCGTTCATTGGACGCCAAAGCAATTGAAGAGTTGGAGGATGTCTTACATGGGATAGAGAAGCTCTCACCAGAGTACAGAATAGAGCTGAAAGAGCCTATGCATCCCACATTCAACCTCAGGCAGAAACGAAAAGATGTGCCGGATAGGCTCATTACTCTAAGAATCATAATATGAATAGAAAATCAACAGAGCGGGTACACTTGTTGGTCATTCTGAAAAAAGACTGAACCCTTCAGTTTGGTATAGACCCAAAAGATTTAAATATGTAAAAGGGAACATTTTCCACTACATGGAACAGAAGACATTTTTGGGGAGATGGCTGATGCCAGATGTTTTTCAGTTTGATGCATCAGCAGGATTCTGGCAGGTGCCCTTGCAAAAACAGGACACATTTATTCACATTCAGCATCCCTTTTAGGAGACACTGTTTCCACCGACTGCCATTTGGCTTGTGTTTGACACCCAAGGTGTTTAACTGGAAAATGCAGCAAATTTTTTGTGGTATAGAAGGTGCTAAGGTTTACATAGATAATTGTTTTGATTTGAGGGGGCAAAAATAGTAGATGAGCATGACCAGAGGCTCCAAGAAACCTTGGAAGGAACCAGAGCTGCTGGAATAAAGATAACCGAACTATACATGCCATGTAATGGAAATAACATATCTGGGAGAGAAGAGAGCACAGCGAAGTGAACAGATAGATCACAGTAAGGCTGAGGCCATCACCATCATGCCTGCCCCAGTAGCCCAGGAAGAGGTACAACAATTTATTGGAATTGTGAACTATATAGGGAAACTTGTACCTAATCTAGTTGCCTGTACCAGCAACCTGAAAATACTCCTTTGCAAAGATGTCTAATGAACATGGGATGCAAATCTTAGTAAGGATTTTGAGAAACTGAAGAAGTGAATTAAAGAAACCTCTGCTGTGAGGTACAGTGAGGGTAAGCACAAAAGTAGTTGTCCACAGATACCTTCAAGGAGCGTAGGTGCAGTCCTCTTACAGTAGTACTGTAGAACCTCAGAGTTATGAACACTAGAGTTACAAACTGACCAGTCAACCACATGCCTCATTTGGAACCAGAAGTAAATTGTCAGGCAGCAGAGACCAAAAGCAAAAAAGGAAATACAGTACTGTGTTAAACGAAAAAATAAAGGGAAAGCAGCATTTTTCTTCTGCATGCTAAAGTTTCAAAGCTGTATTAAGTTTCAAAACTGTACAATGTTCAGTTGTAAACTTTTGAAAAAAACATTATGGTTTTTTCCAGAGTTACATACAACCTCCATTCCCAAAGTGTTCATAACTGAGGTTGTACTGTATAGTCAAAACTGGAGACCAGTGGCTTATGTGTCACAGGCACTAATAAAAACTAAGTGTCCATATGCTCAAATAGAGGAGGTAACTTTGGCCTTAGGTAATGGATGTAAAATGTTTCATGTCTTTATTTATGGGAGGCCTACATTAGCTGAAATTGACCATTACCCACTTATTGCCGTTGCCAAAGAGGACTTGCAAACATTCTCCTGAGAATACAGAGATTAATTTTGCAGATTCAAATGTATGATTTTCAAATTGAATACAAACCTCAAAGAGATTAGGTGGTTGCAGACACACACTCTAGAGCATTTGACAAAAATGCAGTGAAGGAAAGTCCAGAGCTAGAGTTAGTACATGTCAACCTTATTTTAAAAAAACAACACCCCTGTCTGGACTCAGATGAATTGTAGACTGATTGCCACAGCTACTGCTCAGGATTAGACTGTGCAGAAAGTCATTGTTTTAATAGGGTGGCCAGGGCAGCTTATTCCGAGCCCCTATTTATCAGTTTAAGGGGAAGTTGTCAGTATTAGATGGGATTTTATTTAAAGGCACCAGGATGGTGATTCCTAAGATGTTGCAGAAAAATATGTTAAAAAGGGTATATGAAGGTCATTTCATGATTGAAAAAATCTAAGAGAATGTCAAAGACATTTTATACTGGCCTCAAATGAGCAGTGACACTGAGGAAGCAGTTATAGCTTATTTCATATGTCAAAAATACATGGCAAGTCAAATAAGAGTTCATGTTGGTGGTACAGGAAAAATGGACCCCTTGGAAAAAAGTAGTCCGTTTTTTCCAGCCAATATTAAAAAAAAAATGTACTTGTTCTGGACTGTTTATTCACCCTTCCCTGAGATAGCTTTCTTATAAAATATTGCAACTGAACTGTTGATTGTACATATCAAATCTGTTTTTGCTAGACAAGGTATACTTGACGTAATGTCTGACAGTGGGCCACAGATTCATGGACGTGAGTTTAAGCAGTTTGAAGTGTAGTACAGGCTTGGACGTTTAACTGCTAGTTCCATTATTCCCAGTCCAACTGGTTGATGGAAAATGGTGTCAAAATAATAAAGCACCTACTGAAAAGGGATACAGAGTCAGACTGTGACCCATATTTAACACTGTCTAATTACAGAATGGGCACCAATAAAAATGGGCTGTCACCTGCTGCCATTTTATTCAACGGAAAACTGAAAACAAGAATGCCTGATGTCAGAGTCACTGGAGACTTGCAAATGTATAAACAGACAGGGCAAAACAAAAAAATCAGGATCCTGGGAGCTGCCACCACTTCATGAAAATGATGCTGTGCATCTCTGTGATAGGAAACAGGGTTAAAGAAATGTGCTTGCTTAGAAAGCGCTGTGTAGTAACTTATAATGGGTGGCAGTTACAGCTGTCATGCCTTGGGAAAGAAAGGAACACACAGACTCTGGCCTATTTAGGCAGTCTGATTTGCTGAAGATATCACAATGTGAGCAAGGAACTGTGCAGCCTGGGGAAAAGGTGACACAGTCTGTACCCCTGTATTCACCCCTTTTACAGGACGATGATAAATTTTGTGCAAAGTATACCTTATGAGGTATCATTTGAAAACTCATAATTTGCTGATCATTATTGCCCTGGTAAAATATGTTGGGCAACATTGAATGTAAAGCTATAAGACTTCTCCACATGGTATTACTAAGACATGATCCAAGTCTGAGGGGAGGAGCTATAAACAAGTTCCTCAGAGACAAAAGCCTAGCCAATGCCTCAGCCAGGTGTCAAGAAAATCAAATGGACCATCACCTGGTTAAGTGGCTATTCTTGGGCAGGAAAGAGGATGTGGGTGAAAATCTACATCTTGACAAGAAACAGATGGGGGTTCCTGTCCACATAGACTTTCTGTCTCCTGAACATCAGCTGGAGATGATTCCTGAAGAAGAGAAAGAAGTGTAAGAAGAGTCACCCCATATGATTCCTCCCTTTGTCTCTAACCATTGCACTTAACAGTTGAAGAACAAAGGAAACCGCATCAGACTGGGGGAGGGATCCTGACTGAAGGCGATTCAGCCAGTAAGACCGCTGTAACATGCGATGAAAGAGACATCTGCTTTGAATTCACTTAGCTTAATAAGTTAGGTATTAGTTTTGCTTTACTTTTATTTTCTTGTAACCAGTTCTGACTTTTATGTCTCATTACTTGTAGTCACTTAAAATCTATCTTTCTGTAGTTAATAAACTTGTTTTATAGATTCATCTAAATCAGTGTGTTTGGATTGAAGAAGTGGGGAAACTCCATTTGGGATAACAGGATTTGTGCATATCATTTTCTGTTAATAAAACAACAACTTTATATGAGCTTGTATTGTCCAGGAGGGTACTGGGCAGTACAAGATGCACATTTCTGGGGAAAGTGCGGGACTGCAAATTTGCTGGTGTTGCTTTGCAGCATAATTAATGAGTGGCTGGTTATAGCAGTCATACAATATAACTGGGGGTAACTTACATGTTGGAGGCTGTGTGTGAATAGACCAGGAGTGGTAGCTCTCACAGCAAAGCAGTGTAAAAGGCACCCCAGGTTGGAGAATTGAAGGGACACAATTGTTCATCAGTCCAGATTGCACACTGGGTAATGTCACAGAGGGAGAGAGATGTTGGTCTCTGCCCAAGAGTGGTGATGGCTGAGGAGCCAGGAACCTAGAGCGGATGCCTTTGGTAGACCACAGAGCAGGAAATACATGTGCAGTTGCCCTGAACTGTGACATTGAAAATTTTTGTGTGCTCTCCTTTTGATGCACATGCATAAATCCTGTTAGTCTAAACCATCATTAAAAATGAATACACCAGTTCCTTTGTTTTCATACGCACAAATATGCATCTGCGCAGACAACAGAATTAGCTGGCTGGAAACAGTAAACAGGTGTCCATGAATCAATATGCTTTAGTCTCTTCAGAAACTGGGAGACCAGTTTTTTTGCAGCAGGTAGCTATTTCCAAAAACAAGATTAAATTCATAGATGAGACAGTTCCTAGTTATACTGCTGCCCGCTTCTTAATAACAATGTCACCTGAAAGTGAGAACAGGCGTTCGCATGGCACTGTTGTAGCCAGGATTGCAAGATATGTATGTACCAGATATGCTAAATATTTGTATGTCCCTTCATGCTTCAACAAATTGATAAATTAAACAGTAATAAGTCACCAGAACCAAACAGTACTCACCCAAAAATTCTGAAGGAACTCAAATATGAAATTGCAGAACTATTAAGTGTGGTATGTAACCTATCATTTAAATCAGCTTCTGTATCATATGACAGGCGGATAGCTAAAATGACACCAATTCTTAAAAAAGGCGCCAGAGGTAATCCTGGAAATTACAGGCTGGTAAGCCTAACTTCAGTACCAGGCAAATTGGTTGAAACTATAGTAAAGAACAGAATTATCAGACACGTAGATGAACATGATTTGTTGGGGAAGAGTCAACACGGCTTTTGTAAAGGGAAATCATGCCTCACCAATCTATTAGAATTCTTTGAGGGGGGGGTCAACAAACATGTGGACAAGGATGATCCGGGAGATATAGTATACTTGGACTTTCAGACCGCCTTTGACAAGGTCCCTCATCAAAGGCTCTTAAGCAAAGTAAGCAGTCATGGGATGAGAGGGAAGGTCCTTTCATTGATCAGTAACTGGTTAAAGGACAGGAAACAAAGGGTAGGAATAAATGGTCAGTTTTCAGAATGGTGAGAGGTAAATAGTGGTGTCTCCCAAGGATCTGTACTGGGACCAGTGTTCAAGACATTCATAAATGATCAGGAAAAAGGGGTAAACAGTGAGGTGGCAAAATTAGCAGATGATACAAAATTACTCAAGATAGTTAAGTCCAAAGCAGACCGCAAAGAATTACAAAGGGATCTCACAAAACTGAGTGACTAGGCAACGAAATGGCAGATGAAATTCAGTGTTGATAAATGCAAAGTAATGCACACTGGAAAACATAATCCAGAGCTAAACGAGCTGTTCCAACTCAAGAAGGAGATCTTGGAGTTATTGTGGATAGTTCTCTGAAAACATCTGCTCAACATGCAGTAGCAGTCAAAAAAGCTAACAGGATATGAGGAACCATTTGGAAAAGAACAGATAATAAGACAGAAAATATGTCACTATATTAATCCATGGTACGCCCACATCTTGAAAACTGCATGCAGTTCTGGTTGCCTCATCTCAAAAAAGATGTAATAGAATTGGAAAAGGTACCGAGAAGGGCAACAAAAATTATTGAGGGTCTGAAACAGCTTCCAGGTGAGGAGAGATTCAAAAGGCTGGGACTTTTCAGCTTGGAAAGGAGATGACTAAGATGGGATATGATAGAGGTCTGTAAAATTGTGAATGTGTGGAGAAAGTGAATAAGGAAATGTTATTCACCCCTTCACGTAACACAAGAACCAGGAGTCTCCCAATGAAATTAATCGGCAGCAGGTTTAAAACAAACAAAAGGATGTACTTCTTCACACAACACAGAGTCAACCTGGTGAACTCATTGCCAGAGGATGTTGTGAAGATCAAAAATATAATGGGGTTCAAAAAAGAACTAGAAAAGTTCATGGAGGATAGGTCCTTCAATGGCTATAGCCAAGAGAGTCAGGGATGCAGCCCCATGCTCTGGGTGTCCCTAGCCTCTGACTGCCAGAAGCTGGGAGTTGATCACTAGATGATTGCCTGTTCTGTCCATTCCTTCTGAAGCACCTGGCAGTGACCACTGTCAGAAGACAGGATACTAGGCTAGATGGACCATTGGTCTGACCCAGTGTGGCCGTTCTTCTGTTTATGTTAAGGCCATTTGTCAGGCAAATCGAACCTTCTAGCTAAACTTGGTTGCAGTTTCTCTCAGAACTTGTCAACGTTGCACAATGGCAGCACAATGCAACTTCACATCCTGTGAGTGATAGCACATCACACAGCTACTAGACCGGCAGATTGACCTTGAATTAAGTACCTTATGATCTCAGACATTTTTGGTATGTGTTGGAGATCATGACCAAAAAGACCAGAAAGTATAGCTATGGCTAGCATATGAAGTTTTTTTATTGTTTTAGGAAATAGCTTGGAGGAAGAAAATTAAATGTGTCTTCTCTCTCTCTTTGCTAAAGAGAAAAAAGTAAATAGAAAATGGTTCTTTCCAATGACAGTTTTAGCTAAAATAATGGGGTTAATTATTAAACCTTTTACTTAGTTGCTCATTTTTTCTGCTGATGCTTTAATCCTGGGTCACAGAAAGTTTAAGACTGCTTTACTGTGGTGACTTTTTTCTTTTTGCCACAAGTTTTCCACTCTGAAAGGATGTTAGGGGTTTTGCTGCTTGCTTTCTCCTTGGTTACCATTGCTCATTCTGACTTCTGCAGGCCAGGTATGTTTTGCAATTGAGCCTCATCCTTTATCAGTTAAATGTCTCAACTTGGTGAACACTTTCAAAGCTGGCCACTTAGATTTATTAAACTGTAACACTTCTGTATAGAGTTTGAGGGCGTATACTCTGAGCCTTTGCCTCTTTTGTGAGTTTGTGAATAGGTTGCTAAAGCCAATCTTATTCTATTCTGAAGAGATCATGGTTAAAATCACATTGAGAATCCACGGTGTCCAGGCTTGTTCACACTAATAACGTTGAGGTCTCCTAATCATGTAATAAGATACATTTAGAAGCTTTTATGCTCTGATCTGTAATACAGTTGGAAAAGTAAATAATTTAAAAACCAATTTTCCAAGATTATTTTTCTGTTTATTGCTTTCTTTTTCTTTGTCTCAGGTGCACAGAATGCTTTCAAAGTACGGATTAGTATCAAAACAGCTTTGGGAGATAATGCAGTAAGTAGAGTATCTTCATGTATTCTTTCTGACTGAATAACTGACTAAGTAGAGCTAATTTAAATGGTAAAATCTCTGAGGGGACAATTTGCACTGATGTCCTCACTGTAATAAACTGCCCATCAAGTCATAATTCAGGTATTAGTTTCTTGAGGTTAGGATAGCATTGGTCTAAAACAAACGTCCTTTAACAGTAAGTATAAAGCATACCTCTTCATATAGAGAATGTTCCATGTACATTATTTTAGAAAGCACTTTGAGATATTGTACCTTCAATATGAAAAGTGCTATGTAAATACAAATTCTGTCTCTCCTAGTTTGGCTAAAGCTGCTCTGCTTGAGAATGCTAAATGTAAAGGCAAGCAAGTTTTGGCAGATAAGCAGGAAAAGACTTACATCTTCTTTAGTTTTTATTTTATTTCAGACTTTCAGATCAGTGGACAGAACCCATCAATTCATCCCCAGTTTCAAATACTTACAGTATATCTCCTGTACGTTACACGGTTCAACCTTGAATTAAATATGAAATGTCTTGAACTTTTCTTTATTGGAAGACAAGAACCCAGTTATGCCAGAAGCCTGGGAAATAAACTGCCACAGTAACATGTTGTAAGAGGTATTTGTTGCAGATATGCAAGCTCTTTTTATGGCACAGGAAACTATTCCCAGATAAAACTGAAATGTGAAATAATTTAAATCTGTGTGAGCAGGGACTTGATTGTGATAGAAAGTGCAACAGCCAGAACAAATAGGGAATAGATTCTCAGGATATATGTTAAAGTATTTGTCTTTGAAAATCAATATTTAAATCAGCTTTCCTTGGCTAAGAAACTTTAATAAAAACAGATTAAATTGGATTGTTTTAAAAATATATTTAAAATAACATAATCCTGCAACAGAAAATATGATGAAATTGTACCTGACACTCACCTTGATTACAACTTTTTCCATTCTGAGCGAAGAATGAAAATGACAGTTCACAGTGTTTTCTCCCTTAAGAATAACATCATCTCTCTGACTATATCAAATAAATATTTTTTTCAGTTACATCACTCTTTACTGTTTTACTAAATTCTGCATCACAAAGCACCTAAGACCTGAAGCAGTAGCCCAAAAAGGTACCCCTTATTTTGGGTTTTGTTATAATAAAGTATTCCTCTAGTTGTTTTACACAGAATAAATTGTAGCTCATTTCTCACAGTATGAGAGGTTTAAATAAAGCTAAGACCTGCAACAATCTGATTTAGGATAGTTTTTACATCAACAACCTTTTGAGAATAGTTTGTTGACACACAGAAGTATCAATAGATGGTCAATAATTTCTTCTCTAGATGCACAACGAATGGTTACCTTTTTACAGTACTTCTAATGCCATCTGCAAATAAATTACATTCAAATATATATAAATATACTCTAAAATTAATTCAGCCTTAATAATTTGGGCACAATGCTATCTTTCCAGTTTTAACATGGAGGAGAGATAGTACAATCACATAAGTTTCAGATGGAAAATACTTAGTCTCCTATTGCATCATTGATTAGATGCTCTGCTACTTAAATCTCTTTTATTCATTTTCAAGTGAATGTGCAGTATACAGTGATACAAGACTATAAGCAGTACTGGCATTTTAAATCTTGGATGGTAGGATCACCCATAAAGATGTATATATCCAGGGGTTTAGCATATAGGTCTGTAGAGCTAACAAATAATAGCGAATAATGTAATCAGTGATTTTCGCCTATTTTGTAATGGTAGCAAAGACAGACACCATTCTTTATTATGTTCAAGAATAAGACTGTTAATTCTTTGGTGCAGGGACCGTCATTTACTATGTTTATACAGCACCTCACACAATGGAGCCCGGACCTGGCTGGCCTGTTGGTGTTACTGTAATATACATATGATAATATTGTTACTTCTTTAGTTCAGATCATTATAGGTTATTACTGAGTTTCCTAAACTTTGTTGTCTGGACCAGTGGCTCTTAACCTTTCCAGACTACTATACCCCTTTCAGGGATCTGATTTATCTTGCGTACTCCCAAGTTTCACCTCACTTAAAAACTACTTGTTTACAAAATCAGAAATAAAAATAAAAGTGTCACAGCACACTGTCACTGAACAATGGCTTACTTTCTCATTTTTGCCATATAATTAAAAATAAATTAATTGGAATATAAATATTGTACTGACATTTCAGAGTATAGTATATAGAGCAGTATAAACAACTCATTGTATGAAATTGTAGTTTGTACTGACTTCAGTAGTGCTTTTTATGTAGCCTGTTTTAAAACTAGGCAAAATATCTAGATGAGTTGCTGTTCGCCCTTGGAAAACCTCTCTGTACCCCCAGGGGTACACGTACCTCTGTTTGAAAACCATTGGTCTAGACCATTGGTGATCCCAGAGAGCCTCTGATCACATGGTACTGTATATCCTCTGTATTTCTAGCTACTAAATCACACTAAAGGGGAGCTGAAAATACAATAAATGCTTTACTAATATTTCTTTTCCGTGTAAGCAGTTGCTGTAACTGACACACAGATGTTATTTCATCACCAATGGAGGGAATATGATCACACAGTGAAGGGGAGGTGATCTGCAAGATAATCCATTAAAATGGTTTTAACATGATGAAATAATTTGAGAACTCTGGTACTACTCAAATCCTTTTGATGACTGCCAGTCACATAGGTATTTAGAGTGATAGAGTTAAATTAATAGGACCATACTGGCCAGGGTGTAAATAAATACAATACGTGTTAAAGTCAATGATTGTTATGCCTTCTAGAGTCAGTTTGACCCACAGAGTCAGACTTCTAAAGCATCACATTGCCTTCTGAATGCTAGATCTGCCTGTATAACTCTGCTACTTACAGAGTACAGAAGATTGTATGTGCAATAGCTCTCTGATCAGCACAGAACCTGTAGTTTTAAATATTGCAGTTCTCTTTCACTGATAGTATGCTATTGATTTCTGAATTGCAAGTGATGTGTTCAGAATATCTCTTGTACAAAGCAGTGCAATATGTGCATAAATAGTATGTAAACAAGCCAAATTTATACTCAGCTATTTAAAAATAAATGTATTTGGTAATGCTGCGCTACGTCTATTACCTATATTAGCATGCACTAGAGCTTATATAGTCATCTGTTTTCAAGGCACCTCATGTGGATGTCTTGAGAGGTGGGCACATAGGTATAATGATGAATATAACGGAGATTTTTTCCTCTTGGAGCTGTCCTGAAAAAGTACAATAGTGAGTCATGAGTCAATCAGTAATTCCATGAACAAATAAGAGGAAGATCTTTTCTTTTAGCACTGTGAACAGTGCTGTGTTGTTTGAATGCAGATGTCCTTAAAATGATGAAAAAATAGGTTTGTGGTTCTCATCTACATTCAGTGTTCTTTTATACTATATCTTTTATTTTTAAGTCTCAGTCTTTTTGTTGTTGCTGTCTCACATCTTCATCAGTTCTGTAGGAAGACAGTTTAGGCCTTGGGACAGAGTCCTTTGTTCAGACTACCATTCTGTCTTTCTATGTTCTTATGTTGGCACGCATCACCACTGTATGTTAGCACCATTCTTATTTCCTAGACCAGCGGCTCTCAACCTTTCCAGACTACTGTTTCTCTTTCAGGAGTCTGATTTGTCTTGTGTACCCCCAAGTTTCACCTCACTTAAAAACTACATGCTTACAAAATCAGACATAAAAATACAAAACGGTCACGGCACACTATTACTGAAAAAATTGCTTACTTTCTCATTTTTACCATATAATTATAAAATCAATTGGAATATAAATATTGTACTTTCATTTCAGTGTATAGTATATAGAGCAGTATAAACAACTCATTGTATGAAATTTTAGTTTGTACTGAGTTCAGTAGTGCTATTCATGTAGGCTGTTATAAAACTAGGCAAATATCTAGATGAGTAGCTGTACCCCCTGGTTGGGAACCACTGTCCTAGACATTAGCAATGGGCCCAAATGCTAACGTTCAGATGTGGATCTGTATTTGAACATTACTCAAGTTCTGAGTTGTTACAGATTCCATGTCCAAGTTCAGCCTTATCTCAAATGGCCTATGTAAGGTCTCCTCATTTGGTGATGAGTAGTTTATACCATAGTTTATATAACCCACCTAGCCCCTGCCTCTTCTCCTGTGTGGATCCCAGGCCCCAAGGGAGGTGAGGATGGTATCATGCATGTGGCTCACATCCTTGTTTATGTGAGGAGTGAAATCCCTGCACAGAGGTACCCGTCCTCCTCCTGCTCATGTGGCTGTCACGGTTTAAAAATAAAAATTGGTCATTTTCACTATTATGTTTGGATCTGTATTATTATTTATGTTTGCACTGAAATTGCCCCCTCAGAAAAACAAACAAACAAACAGTTGCAATCTGTGCAGCAGAGCTAAGTATCTGCTCTGCTGGGACAATTATAATGTGGATTTTTGAAAAGCTCATTTTATACTGAAAGCTACAAATTAGGTGTAGAAAGCAGTTTCTGACCTCCAATATTATCATTCCAACAAATTGTTAATTTTCAGCAAACTGCTGGAAGAAGGTTAAATCAACCTGTCATAGAAATGGCAATAGATGCAATCCTTGTGGTTGATTAGAATTAAATACAAAAAATAAAAGCCCATTGGACTTGTTGAAGCTGCCTGAAAACCTGAAATTGTGAAAACATTTCTTCATCAGGATAGCAGAGGACTAAACCAAAATAAATGGATGGAGCCTATATTTTGGTGGCATTTGTACTTACTGAAGCAGCCTGAGTGCCTCTCTCTTTTCTCCCTCTCTATGTGCAGTAATAATCTGCGGTGTATTTGATGCTTTTTGTAACCAGGCTATAATCAGTGCAAAAGTCTCAAGTGTGCTGAATCAGGCTACTCCAAGGGATGTGTGTGGTGAGTGTTGAGATTGTCATTCCCAAGGCATGTCTAGACCAGCAGGACTTGTGTAAGTGTATGGAATCCCAGTAAGGCCTTTTGAAAATACTAGCAGACATGCCCTTAACCACGTTCCGATCCTGCCTCATTGTTCACCACTCTCAACTTGGTATTGCCGGCCCTCAGTGACTGCTTATATCCCTTTTAGAAAATTCCAGAAATGCCCATAGGACCCAAAACACCCTTTCAATGACCAGTCCATGCAAGTTTGTCAGTGTTCTGGCCTCAACCATTAAAACACCCAGTGAGAAGCATTATTATATCATCATAATAGAAGCCACTGACCGATCATACACTGAAGACAAAGCAGTATTTCCAGAGCAGATTCTGAAAGCTGCCTTTTCAGGGATGTTACGTTCACCACATTGGTCTGCTATTACTCCTATGAAGAACTGTTATCCTGTACATAGTTGTGAATGAAAATATATATAAGTGTTGTGTCATGCTAGTATATTTCTCTTTCTGCATATAGAAAACCTTGGTGAAATCCTGGCCGCATTGAAGTAAATAGCAAACCTCCCACTACATACCTCCCAACAATCCTAGGTTTCCTGGGATTGTCCTACTTTGACCCCCAAAGCCTCCTGTCATGGATAAAGTGGCTCCTGTCCCAAGGGGCTGGCTGGGCCCAGCTCCCCACTCCGGGCATTGTGACCTGGGTCTTGGCACACGGGGTCACATTGCTGTTCAGGTTCGACCTGCCTCCCTGGTGACGGGCAGCATGGCACCCATTGCAGTGCCACTCAAATTTGGCATGGCCACTACCCTATTATGGTGAAGGGAGCCAGGTCCAGACCTGTGGGACAGAAGCCGCTGCTGCGGGGTGAGTGCAGGGTGGGCTTGTCCTGCAACTCCCCAGGCTTCCGACCTGCTGGGGGCAGCACTCAACTCCCTCCAGCCAGGGCCTTCCACTCCTCAGGGCAGCACCTGACACCCCCTCCTGTGGCAGGACCTGTCCAACACCACTGGAAACGTTGGGAGGTATGCCATTGAATGTTATGGGGCTAGGATTTCAGCCACTGTATAGGAATGTATTTGTGGTTACTTTGTGGCTGTATTGAAATGTAAAATAACATGCCCAGTGGTTAAAATATGTTTTCCTTTAGCTGAATATCCTAATCTGTCCTAACATTTGCTTTGCTTTAACTTTAATTCTGCAGTCATTTCAAAGTGCAGTTATAATCAGCAAATTGACTATATAAAATGACATCTTACCCAAAGTTAATTTTTACTACCTTTTATACCCTTTACCACTATTCAGCCAATATACCCATGGAAGGGTTAGCTGAATTCTTTTCTGTCTGGCACACAATCAATAATTAATAAAGATGGCTCAGATTCACAGCTGGTGTAAGTTGGGCATAGCTCCAGGGAAGTCAGCGGAGGTAGGCCGCTTTACACAAGCTGAGAATCTGGCCCTATATTCCAGTTGCAGGATCTTTATAACCGATGTTGATAATTTGTGAACAAAAATAACACAGCTTGACTTTCAGATCTTAGAATAGGTACGCAGAAGTGGGCAGTTAGAGGAAAAAATCATTGTACTAGCAAACTGAACAAATACAATATGAAGTTATTTAGGAATAATAAACATGGACCCACACAATTTTTTTTTACGAAGTCATTTTGCGAAGTTTAACTGCACTTTAAGCCTCTTTGTTCTATAGTTTCAATGAACGTTGTTACAATTATTGCTTATTATGGACTCAGAGATAGGAATGTTTTTAGAAGCTTTCAGTTGTTAGCTCTTAGAACATTAATTATGTTAAGTGCAGTTTTCTGTCAGGTGTCAAGACAATGTGTTAAACTCAGCCCTTACATAAGCAGGTGCAACTCCATTCAACTTAATTTAGAATTATACCTACCTGTGCCAAAGATTAATTTGGTAGAATATAACTGGTATATATAGCTTATGTAAGGGCTGAGTTTTTATATATATATATATATATATATATATACACACACACTTATATTTGGGAAACTGTATGTACCGATAGTAATGTATTCATTGTAAAAGAGGTATAGACAATGGTCCTTCGTTTCTATGTCACTATCTAGCCTTGTTCTGTTTTCTCTGAAAGTTGCTACTATCTGATTACTGTTCATTTGCCTGCATGAAATGAGTTCTTTTCATGATGTACAGATGTCCATATCTTAGAAACCAGCATCACAACTAGCACGTCTTCCCCAAACTTAATGAAGGTGCCTGTGCCCTGTACTGTTCAGACTACCTCTATGAATGACGGTGAAGACTACTCTCTCTGCCTGTTCAGGCCAAGGACTGAATGGGCATGGCGTGTAGACTTCACTTTTGTTCATAGAGGTGATCTGACCAGGATAGGGCCCAGGCACCCTGGTGGAGCTTGGGGAAGCTTCTGTTGGTATTCCTAGTCTTTGATGAAGAGTAAAATTAGATCTCTAGTGCTGTCAGTCTGGCAACTTTCATAAGCATTCAGTCCATTCAGATTTTTGAAAAGTTATAACTTTCTGACAAGCCATTTAAAAATCTTTTGTGCACAACAAACAATATTCAAGAAGTTATTTTCATAGCATTATCAGGAAGGTTTATTTCTTTTTGAATGATGGACTGTTTCAGGGTCAGTGCTCCATATAACCCCCTCCCTGCCAGTACTAGTGCTAGAACTGTTAATTTTCTGTCTTTCTTTACAGTATGCCTGGGATGCAAGTGAAGAATACCTGTTCAAGGCAATGGTGGCTTTTGCAATGCGAAGATATTCCGACAAAGAAACAACTCAGTAAGTGCACACTCAGTCCTCCAATATACCTGTTTACAATATTGCTTATGATGGAACCATTTTGATATAGAAAAGTTATAAAAATAAACACTGTGTAGAACCAGCATACTGCAATGCTGTTATTTTTTTTTGCCATCCTGATATGTGCTAGGCGGCTTATAATCTCTTCCCTAAGCAGTGTACAATCTATGGGCCAAATTCTCTGTTGCCGTAAATTAGTTAGTCGGCTTCAGGGGACCTGCACCTATTTAAATTAGCAGAGAATTTGGCCTTAAATGTAATATATGACACCATAAGTGAAGGTTCTGAACAGCCAAGAGTTGAAGGAAGGGGAAAGAAAGGACAAGGGTGGCAGTAATGAGAAATGCAGTGTTATTTCTCAGGTAGGCATGATGATAGAGGCTCGGTTCCCTTTTTTGTCACTGGTTACCTATGCTCCCCTCTGCATCTCATAGACAAGATGGCAGAAAGGCATGCAAGAAGACAAGAGTGATGTACAATGGCACACTTATCAGAATTTGGAGGGTTATCTGTCGCTAAGAGTACAACTGCCTAATTATCTTACACTCAATCAGGAAAATGCTTCAGATTTCACACTTCAGGGCATAAACGGATTACCAGCTAAAGTCAGGAGAAAGTCTCCCCCATGTTATTGAGTATTATAACTTCCTCTCAAATTTCTGGTATTGGCTACTGGCTACTGTCATAAGACAGGCTACTAAACTAGATAGGTCTTTGGTCAGTGTCAGTGTGACAGTTCCTATGTCTTTAATATGCTCACCTCCTCCTTAGAGATTAAAACAATATAAAGATATTTTGGTATCCTGTATTGTTTTGTTTATGAATATAAATAGAAATGTCTGCAGCTCTAGTACTTTACTGAGACCAGGCTTTAGATTTACTTTTAAGCAAAACTGACCCTGGCTGGCACTGAGTCTGATGAAGCATTTTCCATATTTGCAAAGAGATTAACTAATCTGAGTCATATGATATTTGATTGCAGCTACAGTACTGAGTTTTAAATAGAACAACCCCATCCATAATTGAGATATTGGTTCATTACCATTTCATTCTGATTTGTAAGAAGCTGTCCTTTAAGCTAGAGAGCCATATCTGGTATGTACCACCATTGCTTTCCTCAGGTTCCACAGGAACAAGTCAGGTGACAGCATGCTTCTATTATTTTACATCATTGCAAACAACATGAGTGCTTCTCAGAGAAAATGAGTTGAAGTAAACAAATCATTAAAGGTGATCTGTAAAGCTTTTTCAAGATTGTTCACTTTTTCAGCTTATGATCCATGAAGATTCACTTCTTACTTACTTTAGATAGAAACCCTGTTTTCATAATTTTTTTCTTCAAATTTGTGGCAATTTCACCCACCTGGGGAAAAAACAGGGGAGTTGCTCCATCCCCTGCTGACATCAATGCTACTTGCATGCCATGCTAATAGCAATAGAAATAATAGTAAGTTGACTTGGAAGCAGAAAAATTATTATGCTGATATCAAATGGGCTTAAGTTTTAATATTAACCCAGTTATCTGCCTTGGGAATTTACAAATCCTACTGCTCAAATAGAATCATAGAAGTGTAGCACTGGAAGGGACCTTGAGAGGTCTTCTAGTCCAGTCCTCTGTACTCAAGGCAGGACTAAGTATTATCTAGGTCAGTGGTTCTCCAAGCTGGTCCGCCGCTTGTTCAGGGAAAGCCCCTGGCACGCCGGACCGGTTTGTTTACCTGCCGCGTCCGCAAGTTCAGCCGATCACGGCTCCCACTGGCCGCGGTTCACCACTCCATGCCAATGGGGGCTGCAGGAAGCGGCCCTGGCCAAGGGACGTGCTGGCCACCCTTCCCGCAGCCCTCATTGGCCTGGAACGGCGAACCACGGTCAGTGGGAGCCACGATCAACCGAACCTGCGGACGCGGCAGGTAAACAAACCGGTCCGGCCCGCCAAGGGCTTTCCCTGAACAAGCGGCGGACTGGCTTTGAGAACCACTGATCTAGATCATCCCTGGCAGGTGTTTGTTTAACCTGCTCTTAAAAATCTTCAATGACGGAGATTCCACAACCTCCCTGTGCAATTTATTCCAGCGCTTAACCACCCTGACAGTTAGGAAGTTTTTCCTGATGTCCAGCCTAAACTGCCCTTGCTTCAATTTAAGCCCATTGCTTCTTCTCCTATCCTCAGAGGTTAAAGAGAACTAAACCGTTATCATGTCTCCCCTCAGTCTTCTTCCACACTAAACAAACCCAATTTTTTCAATCTTCCCTCATAGGTCACGTTTTCTAGACTTTTAATAATTTTTGTTGCTCTTCTCTGAACTTTCTCCAATTTGTCCAATCTTTCCTGAAATGTGGCACCCAGAACTGGGCACAATACTCCAGCTGAGGCCTAATCAGTGCGTAGCAGAGTGGAAGAATTACTTCTTATGTCTTGCATACAATGTTCCTGCTAATACATCTCAGAATGATGTTTGCTTTTTTTGCAACAGTGTTACACTGTTGACTCATATTTAGCTTGTGATCCACTATGATCCCCAGATCCCTTTCCACAGTACTCCTTCCTCGGCAGTTATTTCCCATTTTTTATGTGTACAGCTCAGTGCTCCTTCTTTAGTGGAGTACTTTGCATTTGTCCTTATGGATTTCGTCCTATTTACTTCAGACCATTTCTCCAGTTTGTCCAGATCATTTTGAATTTTAATCCTATTCTCCAAAGCACTTACAACCCTTCCCAGAATGGTATCATCTGCAAACTTCATAAGTGTACTCTCTATGCCATTATCTAATTCATTGATGAAGATATTGAACAGAACTGGACCCTGGACTGATCCCTGCGGGACCCCACTCAATATGCCCTTCTAGCTTGTCTGTAGGAAAATACTGTGACAGTTTCTCCTGTCACTTAGGCCAGTTTGACACCAACATAATTCCCCTTGTAGAAAAAAATCTTTTCCATAGACATTTTTAAACCTGCTTATCAGTTTTAATACAGAATTGAATTTCTGCTATGGAGTCCTATGGATTAATTTATATACTTGGTAGAACAGTTGTCATTCTCTATTAAATTCCATATTCACTTCAGTTGAATTATTGCTCATTTATACTAGTGTAGGTGAAAAAAAGAATCAAGGCCCACAGAAACTATTATAATCTATACTTGCTTGTCAGGACCTAGCTGGCTCCAGGTGTGGCTTCCTAGCAATCCAGTGAGCTTGGCTGAGCCCAATAAAACCCTTACTAAGTGACTGTGCTCCCTTATTGGACAGAAGGGCCAACAGACCACCATTTAAGCCTTGTAGCAACAACAGCACAGTGGCTGCACAATGTGTTCCATGCCCACAGCTGTGCCACACCTGCTTCCTGCACCAGCCCTTGCTCCAAACCTTGCCTGCCCTGCTCCAGCCCTGGTCCCTCCATTCCTCAGAACTGACCCCGACCACTGTCTTGTCTCCTGAGCACCTTTTGCTTCTACTCTGGCTCTGGCCAGTGGCCTGTCTCCTGACCATGCCTCCAACTCTATCCTTTGGTTCTGCTCCAACCACTAGGCCAGGCTCTTGTTCTGATCACGAGGTCGTACTGCCGACACCCCGGTGTGTGACATTTTGTGCCAGTGTTATTGCTTGCTTGGAGGTGAGGTTTTGTGTGTCATTGGAAAAGGAATAATTCTTCGGTGCTACATTGTCAAAGGAGAATCAGTGTATTGTAATGTGTCATATTAGACCAATTAAAATGTTGTGAGTTGAAGTCACAGAAACATTCCCCTCTCCACTTTCTTTATTGGGTAGGGTTGTTTTAATCTAGCAATGTAACTTTTGTGCCAGTTAATTTTTTGATTAGGTAACCTGCTTACATTCCATTTTACAGTATCAGTGATTTTACTGGCAAAATGTCAATGAATTTTCATTAGGGGTTGTAGAAGATTCACCATGAGTTACTCAGTATCATAAAAGAAAAACTAGCTGATTACCACTGAGGCATGTTATGGTCTAGATTTAAACAATATGAGACATACACAATTGATCAAAGATTTATGAAATCACAGGAACCAGAGAATGCTTGAAGGATTACATTTTTGCATAAAGGTCCAAATCCTTGTTCCCCTTGCAAGTATAGGTCCAAATTCTTGCTGTGCACAGAGGGGGACGATCTGGGAGTGGAAAGAATCATTGCCACAAAGTCACTGATCAGCATGAGAGATGCTCCATAGCTCCTACAGCAGTTTCAGGGCTTCATTAACCCTCACACCTGATTCGTACTCTTCAAGAACATGAGAGATGAATAGTGGATGGATCAGCATAGACAGAACCCCCTACCTGCTAGGATTCAAAGTGACCCCTTGCTAGACTCTTGGAGGAGGAATAATAGAGGATTTTCTTCACTACAGTGACCAGCTTTTGGTGTAGGAGATGGCAATAGGCCAGCAGTAGGTGCCCATTACTGCCCCTCTGTTACTACTAAGCCCTGTTTAGACCTTACTTTATGTCAGGATGTCAGAACAGGTTCCCATTAAATTCAAATTTCAATCTAAAATGTATCAAACTAGAATTTTAAAAATAAATCACTGATTTGTGCTTAACACTTTAAAGACATTAAATTTACAAAGTTGTGTGAGACAGAAAAATCACGCTACCCATTTGAGTACTCTCTAATAATAGACAGAAAATGAATGTTTATTTAAAGGTTTTCCAACAGAGGCACAAATCCTTGATTTCCTGCTTAATAGGGCCTTAATAGGGCACTCTGAAATACAGACATTCATGAACTACGTAAACCAACCTTTGATCGTGCAGTCTTAAAAATTGATCCTCTGTAATTTGTGTTGGTAACCCTAGTTTCCCTAATCTGTGACTTGTTTGAAATAATGTGCATCTCTTTTGTGTTGGAGACAAGTTAATCTTTAGCACATAAAGAATGTGAGAACATTTACTTTCAATCAAATAGTAGAATCAGTTGTTGCTGTATCTTTTATCACACCTATATTTAAAAATCTGCAGTATCTTTCATTGACCTGCCACACAGAACCAAACTTTGTTCTGTATCTTCCACACAAGGATCATATCCGTATTTAAAATATTTTGACCATTTAGAAATGGAATGACAAGTGTTCGTGTGTTCTCAGATTTGAACTGATTATGTCAAGATGAGTATTTTAGCCCTGCTGGTTACTCTTCACAGAAAAATCCTCATAGTGTCCAGAAGGTTCTACTGGGAGGAGAAAGGTCTGCTGCCTTGCAAAATGTCAGAGCAAGGGGCTCAGAAGAACCCAAATTCTGTGATTCTCCTATGATCCAGTAGAGCAGTGGTTCTCAAAGCTGGTCCGCCGCTTGTTCAGAGAAAGCCCCTGGCACGCCGGACCCATTTGTTTACCTGCCGCATCCTCAGGTTCGGCCGATCGCAGCTCCCACTGGCCGTGGTTCACCTCTCCATACCAATGGGGGCTGCGGGAAGCAGCGCGGGCCAAGGGACGTGCTGGCCGCCCTTCCCACAGCCCCCATTGGCCTGGAGCGGCGAACCGTGGCCAGTGGGAGCCGCGATCACCAAACCTGCGGACGCAGCAGGTAAACAAACCGGTCCGGCCCACCAGGGGCTTTCCCTGAACAAGCTGTGGACCGGCTTTGAGAACCACTGCAGTAGAGGACAGGGTCTGCACAGAAGCTCTGTGCTTCTGCACTGTCTTTTGGCTCCCTGCCACTTTCTTGTATTCCTTGACAATCCGATAACTCCCCAAGGAGAGAAGTTACTTTGCCCCCTGACTAAGAAACTTACAAGTTTTTGTTCCTTCTGCTCACTGATCTGGAGAAAACTATTACTTGGATTGTAAGCTTTTTGGGCAGGGCATGTCTTTTGTTCTGTGTCTGTGCAGTGCCGAGCACAATGGGGTCCTGGTCCATGACTAAGGCTCTTAGGTGCTACAAGAATACTTATAATAATAATTTATTGTCGTATATTAAAAAAAGCTAACTGGTGAGATTTGCTAGTGCACATACTGTGGGTCCTAAGATCTGGTCCAGTGTGTCACTGTAACATTGATTCATCTATCATCTCCCATGGCAAAATATTGACACTTGCTAACTATTTCTAACACAGAAGGCAGTTTTACTGTAACTTTACCTTAATAAAAAGTTGCAATAAATAAAAAATATTCACATCATGACATATGTTTACAAATTTACATAATGGTAATTTACATAATGAAGCCAAGTTTTGCAGTCTGAACAGATACTGGCTGTTAGCTACATGTATGCTGACCAGATGTCCCAATTTTATAGGGACAGTCCCGATTTTGGGGACTTTTTCTTATATAGGCTCCTATTACCCCCCACCCCTTGTCCTGATTTTTCACACTTGCCCTCTGGTCACCCTAGCTACATATAATGTTACAGCACAGTATGAATGATCACATTTGGGCATGGGAAATGGTATATATAAAAGAGTAACTTTGTATGATAACCATGCTGTGAAAGGATATGTGAAATGGTGTGTCTTGCACTGTAGTCCATCTTAGTATTTACTCAGCCGACTTGAAACTCCCATGAACAACAGCTTCATTCTTTTCAAAGCCTAGAAGGATTTGCTGCTCTCAGATTCTGTTGATGAAGAGTGGCAGTGGAGCCAAGTTCTGGATGATTATAATCATGGAAGGATTTTATACATAACAGGGAGCTCAAAGGAAGTACAATTTACCTGTTTTCATGAGTCTTGCTGCTCGACTATTAAAAATATTAATAATTGCATTTGCCTGTTAATGATATAAAGAGATGGAAGTCAGTTAATTATGTTTCTGATCAGCCAGCAGATGTCACTATAGAACATTTGCAGTACTCTGTTGTGGGTAGCTGTTTGCAGAAGGAAATATATCCCACTAGAAAACCAGAGGGGAAGAAATATTAAAACTTGTGTTTTAAGAAGAAGGATGGGCTACACCATAAACACGAGGAGGAATCAATGGCAAAATAATAATAAATACTGGGCATTATAATTACTGCATACATAGCCTCAAGGATTAACTCCACATGAGGGCTGGTAGTGTTGTCCTCCCAGTGGGGATCTGCCAGGGCACCTGTGTGTGGAGACTTGCCAGTGCTATGCTGAATTACTGCCGGAGTTAACCAGCCCAGGAAATTCAGTGGAAATAAATCTGGGCCCTTACTCTTGAGTTTGATCTGCAAGTGCCACTTGCTCAGAACAGCTGCTTATACAAATGTCACCTAAAATCTGTTCAGAGACTGGAGTCTCAGTCTGGGGCCACTTTTATTTTCAGAATACAAAGTCAACCACTATCAGATATACTTTACATTTCTATTGGATTTTAATCCTTCATCTATTTCTAATGGTATTTTCATTATGAATTACTGATAAGTATAGGAGTATCAAAACCCTAAATTTTAAAGACCTTTTCAGACTCCATTTTATGTAGCAACTCATGAAAAACTGATTGCATACAAAGCTTCCAATAACTGCTTCACATCCACCTGAATGTTTCTGTCTCTAGAAAGTTAAATGTAGCTGAACATAACCTAAATGCTATGGGTCAGTGCTAGAACGATTCGACGTTTAACAGTCCCTAACTTAGCCCATTGCCTCCACAATCCACTCAGCTCCTACTGCAGCAAGTGACAAAGGAGCTAGATTCATTCGCAGGGCTAGACTGGCTTTTTCTGGCATAAACCCTCTCAGAGAGGTTCAAGATCAAAAGTCTGTAGAGGAGACTGCAGTCAGACAAAGTGTCCACAGCCTCCCTTCTTCCACTGGGGGCACAGGGAACCAACACATCCCCAGTAAGATGAGTGACACTGGTCGGAAAGTGGGCTTGGCCAGGGCAGCTGGGAGGTGCACTGATTCACCACTCCCGAAGGCATCTCCTGCCCCAGGAGCGCCTATGGAGTTCCAAGTGGAAATAAAATCTCTTCTGCCCACAATCCTCCCTGAGGTACAAGGGGCCATACTGGAGCAGGGAAGTACAATGTGCGCTTCCTTATGGCAACTTTAGGGAATTTGCTCCTGATTTCATAGTCCTAGCTGTACACTATTATTATTATTATTACCTTATCCCCTAGGAGCCCCAGTCTTGGACCAGGACCCCATTGTGGTGAGTGCTGTACAAACACAGAACCAAAATATGGTCCTTGCCCCGCTAAGCTGGCCCTACAAGTTCACTGTTTAAATTTCAATGGTTGAAATTCAAACAGCGATAAAACACACTTCCTAGTGGTGAGATGACGGTGATGATATGGCTAGAAAATGTATTTAAAATAAAATAAAGCCTCTATAAATACAGTGATTTTGTTGTTGTTTTGTTACTGTATTGGAGGATAGAAAATATGACCAGTTTTCAGAGTAGCAGCCATGTTAGTCTGTATTCGCAAAAAGAAAAGGAGTACTTGTGGCACCTGCCACAAGTACTCCTTTTCTTTTTGAAAATATGACCAGTATTTCTTTCTCAGTCAGATTAACAGAAGCTAATAATTTCCTTTTCTAAAAGATTTTTCTCCTTAGACTAAAACACTGCGAAATATGGTGATAACATGTACCACTTCAGTATGTACTTCTGTTTTGTACTTATTTTCCAATGACTTCATTTTGTTTTAAATGTTCACAGAATTTCCAATGTGCTGCTTTGCAATATGACAGAGAGGGTGTCATTTTGGTTTGTGGTCACAGACTCTGCCAAAAATGTGACAACTGTTCCTGGAAGTGAAGTAGAGGCAGCCATAAGGTAAAGTAATTGGCCCTCCCTCTGACTCTTCCTCAGTAAACAAAGATGCTTTCTTAATGTGGGCCTGTGTCTCAGGCCGTATGAACTAGCACTCTGTGTCTTTTAATTACATGAATTAGTTTATAGATAAACACAGTGGGGTCCATACTCTTCTTCCGACATGCATGTGAGATTAAAAGGAATTATATATGGCTGAGGGAGAACAATTTCTTTGAACTCTTGTAACGTGTATGCCTTTGGGAGGTTGACCGCAACTTTGAAAGGTGTCCTTTTTTTAAACGGTGGGTTCTTATGATGTCTAGACATGATGAGCTCTGACTGTAGCCCACTGTTCAGTGTGCATTGCACATGCCCCTCTAATGGCTGATCCACAGAGTCTGCTACAGCTCCCAGACAGGACATTTAGTACTTTTAATTCAAGGAACAGAGGCTCGTGCTTTTAGTGCTGAATGTTCCAGTTTCATATTGCACTGTCAGACCAAGCAAATAATCTAATGCTCATATTCTTTTTATCTTAGGTCTTTGTAGGAAGCCTGTCACTGTAGTAGATGAGCACCATTTGCACACAATACAGAGTAGCATAAGTTATCCCACTTTTCCATTAAAAATCATGCTCTGAAGTTAGAAAAACAATAATATGGAGCTGCATAGGAAGAGAAGAAAAATAGGTTATCTGACATCAAAAGTTTAGGATGTGTTCACAAGGGCTTTGCAAGGGTAACTCCCATAAATAGAGTTACCCACATATGTTTCCCAAGCATCAAGCGAAAAATAAACCCATTGTTTTTAAATATACTGCACTTTGTCTTTAAAAATCATGTTATCTTTGCAAAGGCGTAATACCTAATTCCTGATGAATGAGTATGCGTTCTTTTGGAAAGATTAACTTTAAGCTTCTGAGCAGATTAAACTATTTCTTACAGAGATACCCAGCAACAACTTCAGTGCATTAGTGGGCGAAGGAGGTTATTTATTCACTGAAACTTGCTAAGAGTGTTGGAATGTACCTTTTTAAAATTCATTTCTGTTGTTCTTTGATACATTCAGTAGCATAAGCTGATTTACAGTAAGTCTTTTATAGGCACTGTTTGCCACAGAAATTGGATGCTGTTATAGCATGTTTGGTTTTTAACCGTTGTCTCTCACCTACTAAAGAAGAGTATACGCTTTTAAAAATGTTTACATTCCTATCAGTCGGTTAGAGACAAGAAACAAAATTCTCTGCAGAATGAGAACTCCTGTGCTCAGTACTCAACTAATTTTGCTGACAGTATTCTGAATCTAAGTTGGACATGCAAAATCTGTTCAGTGTTTATGAATCAAAATCAACATCTCACAAGTGCAAGATTCCTCCTTTAATAATAATTACACTAATAGTTATAATAATAAAATTTGTTTTAGCAACAATTCCATTTGTTTTGTAGATATTCCATCTCATGAGAGTCTATGCATGACCCAAAGTAGAAACAATTAATACTATAATAAATACATAAACAGTGATAATATCAATTGTCATCCTTATCCCCTAAGCTTTCAAAAGTTGCATAGGGGAGTCTGTGGCTAACACCCTGCACAGGATATATAGGGATCAGTGACAGTGGCTATGCAATGTATGCAGTCTAAAAACTTCATACTGGGCCACATTCAGCCCTGCCAGAGTTGTACTGCCTATATCAGGGCTATATTTTCCTCATTGTCTTTTCATTTATAAATGTGTTTATCATTGTGTTGTGTTTTGTATTTTTTTAAAGGATGAACAGAAACAGAATCAACAGTGCCTTCCTACTGACAGACAACACGCTGCAGTTCTTGAAAATTTCCTCCACTTTATCACCACCCATTGAACCCACTGTACCTGTCTGGCTTATCGTGTTCAGTGTTGTTCTTTGCCTCGTTGTGGCTGGAATTCTTTTCCTTGTTGTGTCAGGAATCCGACAACGCAAAAAGTAAGCTGTGCTTTTGTTTTAACCAAGTGTTAGTGAATTAAGTGAACTAGAAGTGTTAGAGTTGGGTCACTCTGCAGTTCACATTGGTTACAAAGAAACAATAGCAGCCTTTTCTCCCCAGCTGAGGATACCTGTCCTTTCAAAGGGCAGGTGTTGTTCTTTTGGACTGTGGAGTTATTAACTAAAGGTAGGAATGTGATCTTGGAGGCCTTGTTAATAAAGATGATTGCTTTACAAGGAGTTTATTTGTCACCAGCCCCGCACTGCAGGTAGGTCTCCTGTCAGAGATAAGGCATGCGAGAAGGGAAAAGGCTGGCAATGATTGTGGCTACTGATTTTTAAGACTGGCAGATATAAAACACTGCTCCTGATTTGTGCAGATTCAGGAGCCACACGCAAGCCAGACCAATGACCAAAGGGCTATTTGACTGAAATTTTAAAAGGGCCTGATCCTGTAAGTCAGTGTATGGCCTCAGCTCCCATTCACTTCATGAGGAATTCTAGGAGCTCAGCATCTCACATGGTCAATTCCAGATTGGACTCGCCATGAGACTAAATTATCACAGCTATGCTGTAGAGTAAGGAGTACTTGTCTCCCCTCTCCTTACTACCCTGCTCATATTGCAGCACCAGTCATAGTGTTGAGTGCATAGTAGTCATAGCAGTCATAGTAAGGGTTACTTACTTGATACTTACTGCTGTGAGCCCATGAGTTCGTGGGGATGGAGAGGGGAAGGGAGTGGGTGAAGCCTTGGTTTTGACCCCCGGCTCCCATTATGTTCCTACTTGCTGTGATTTCAGATAGTTGTACTTAGATAAGGACATCTCTAAGCTCATCTGAGACTCTCCTGCTTGACCATACAGTGAAGAGAGCATCCTTTATTTGACTTGGATCATCATGGACATTGATATGTTGTCACAAGCATTATGATTTCATTGCAGGCTCAAACAGGAATCGGAGATAGATTGGGAAAGTACAAACTCTTATGGACAGCTGGATAGCTTAAAAATTAGCAAATGTCCAGTGGCAAAAAAAATACTGACGAATAATCCAATGTAAATGGATTTATGTATGAAGACTGAGATGTTGCAGAGATTGCCCCAGTATAAAAGTGCCTCATTTTAGGCAAAGAGGTTGAAACAACTGGGTAAAAATAACATTTACTGCTAGTGTTGAGTGAACCCCATGGAGTTGGAGGTTTGGTGAGGCTTTCAAATTATTTTTTTGTATTCAGAAGACTAGTATGAATTTGTGAAACTCTTCCCTATCTAATCCCATCCCTGTTTTAAACAACAAGAACAAAACCCAACGAGTGAATGAATGCTTGTTCTTGTGGTTAAGGCACTGACCTGAGATTCAGAAGATCTGGGTCCAGTTCTTAGCTCTGCCACAAACTTCCTGTGTGATCTTGGGCATCAATCAACTCCCCTGAAATCAATGGGAGTTAGACACCTAAATCCTTTTGAGGATCTGAGCCTTAATCTCTCTGTTACTCTTACAGAAATTACCCCTTCTGTACATCTAGGATAATAATACTTCCTGTATCTCATCCTCTGACTGTCTTGTCTACTTAGACTGTAAGTTCTTCAAGGCAGGGACTGTCTCATACTGTGCATGTGACTGTGCCACCCTCTCCCTTTAAAAGCATGTCAGAAGCAGGAGGAGAGGAGTTGATTAGCCACTCTCATTTATTTTTAGCAGGTCTCTAAAGTCCAAGTATCTCTCGCAGGTCAATAAAGTTTTATTATTGTTAATATTACTGGTGTATAAGTACTGAGTCAGGTTGTCACAATGTGTTATGGGATTGGAAGAAATACTGTAGCTAACCTGTGAGTTTCTTATCATTCTAAGTTGCTGATGCTACAGTCTGTAAAGTACAGCAGGTACTTCAGCTATGAATCAGCAGATCTCAAGGTCAAAATAAATCTGGAAATTAAAGGTACTATACAGACACTGTTGACTAAATTTGCTTACAGTTTGTCAGTTTAGATCATTTCTTCAGCAGCTATTTTAGTATGGTTGGTATCAGAGTTTGAGTCTGGAAAAGTGAAAGTATGCAAGACATATTGCTGTTTAATCTAGCAGGCAAAGATCTATTGGCTGGAAGTTAAAGCTAGTGAAGTTTGAACTGGACATAAGATACAAATTTAGAACAGTGAGAGAAACTTACCATTGAAATAGATTACCAAGAAATGTGGTGCGTATATTCTGTAACATCTAACATGTGTCTTTAAGTCACAGCTGGATGCCAAGATCTGTTCTAGTTCAACCACAAGTTGTTGGGATAGATGCAGGAATCATTGAGTGAAATCTATGGCCTGTATTATGCAGTAGGTCAGACTAAATGATCATGGTGGCTCCTTATAGCCTTGAAATCTATTAAGTACATGAATGTGTATTTTATTCTTTATTTTCCTTTTCTATTTTGCACCCTCCTCCAAGCCATTTTACAGAAGGGGAAACTGAGGTATAGAAGTTAAGTGAGGCAACAGAAGGGTGCCAGTGTGAAAGTGATATTAGAAATAACTTAGGAATTTCTGTCTCCCATTCCTATCCTCAGATGACTAGACTATGCCTCTTTGTATATAGTGTGTTGTAAACTTCTTAATAAAAGTGCATGCTAAACTATTTTTCTTATGTCCAGGCTTTGCTGAATGGTACACTTTGATTGCAGTAATGTAATTTTGTTATTCCTTTTTAGAAATAACAATGAGTCTGTAGAGATAGGCGATTTAGAAGACAAATGTGACACACCAGTGACAACAGAAAATGGGATTCCTTGCGATATACTGGATTTAAAAGCAGGCCAGATTAATGGAGTCTACGCAGCAGATGATGAACAGTTCACACCACTATGAAATGTCACAGTTTCTTTTTGGCTTCTTTGAGAGAGACTGTGCTAACTTTATCTAGTCATGACTGATGAATTTCAAACATCAAGGCAAGAAAAATATGACTTGTCAGTTATTTTCCCTTGAGAGAAACTTTCCTTGATAAAATACAAACACACAAATCTGTATTACAAAGCTAAAGCAAATGTGAGGACATCCACTCAATTGTTCATTAAACATTTTCAAGAAGTGTGTGGTGGAATGAGGTTGAAGGCTGTCTTACATCAGATGCTTAGTTATTAACGATTATTTAAAGACATCATTATGACTAGTTCATTGTTCTTCTTCAAGTGATGTCCCTATTGGTGCTCAGTTGTAGGTGCGGCAGGGCCTCCTGCACCTGGGATCGGAGATCTTCACCAGAAGTGCCTGTAGGACTGCACATGTGCATCTTGTCTCTCTCACACTGTGCACAGGACATATATATATATATATATACACAGAGCGCTGTTTGGTCAGACAGACAGCCCCAGTTCCTTTTCTACTACCTTTGGTCTGGGACAGAAGCCACTAGCAGAGCCTGCTGCTCCTCATAGATAGTTCCTTACCTGATAGAGTAGTTAGTATTTTCCTCTTCTTCTTTCAACTTCTATCTGTAAAAAAATTTTTTTCTTTTGTTTTAACTTTATCTTTACAATTATTCTCATAGCTTAGGTTTCTGTATTGCCCACTTCCCGCCTTCCAGACTGGGAAGCCCTTTTCTCTTATGCCCGGCTCTCCCAGGTATAAGAGCATTCTTGTGGGGCCACCTTCTCGATAATGGACATCCACCCACAGTGTATCCACTGTCTGGGAGAGGGACACGTCCCTCAAGTTCTCACTGCCTCAGCCTGAAACCCAGAGCTAGAAAGAATTGGGATATTAGATTGAAACTTCTCCTCATGGAGAAATCGCTACATCCAGGATTGGACCTGGGCCCGGATTCTTCCCCAGAGAGGCCTTAATGCTCTGCCAGATTGTCTGCTGACCCCCATTCTCCATGCCCTCTGAAGAGAAAGTCATCTGTGATCATGCAGATGACAAGAGACAGGCTTCCTTCTCCTCACACTCTGAGGTTCAACCCTCCAGAACACCATTCCTGGCTATGTCGGTGGCTTCAACCTCATCCAACAAAACTCATAGCTCCAGGGCACATCCAAGTAGCTCTGGTACTGTCTCAAAGAAATGGTCTAAAGACATTGTCTGAGCACCTTCAGCCCTCGGCGCCATTTCCCAGCTCTGGGGAGCGAAGCAGCCCGCTTGCAGGAGCTCTGGCACCAGCACTGTTTCTGGCACCGACAAAGCTGTTGGCACCGAGGTAAGTCCTCAGCACCATCAAAATAGTTGGCACTGGCCAAGTCACCAGCACCGACCGAATCATCAATACCAAAATCATCAGCACCAGGCAAGTCATCGGTACCGGCCAAGTCACTGGCACCAGCCAAATCTCTGGTGCCATCTTCTGAAACTTCAGGGACATACACTCTCTCTCCATCACTATGCGTTACAACAGCACTGATAATGCTCCTTCCCCTTCCACAAGACTTCAGATACCCTAAAGACCTCTGGTATCTGACACTCCCGAGTCTCCGCTTCTTCCCCCCATTTCTACCCTCCTCTCTGGACTTATGACATTCCTCCCTCTCTCTGTCAAGGACAACACCTTCCTTCCCCAGTGAGGAGGAGGAAGAGGAGAAGGAGGACTCCATTGTTCCTTTGACTGCTGGACAAATTGCACCAGCTTATCCTCACTATATGCAGACTGCCTCTGGCCCCCGTCCTGGCAGGGTCACTGTGGATGCAACCACATGTGCCATTCCCACCAAACTGACCATATTGGGACCCTTCGTCCAGGTACAGGGCACAATTTGGGAACCGTCCCAGAAAGCAAAGCCAGAGACCTACACTTCTCCTTCTCCATCAATCTCTCATCCTCAGGAAGTGAAACCACGACCGATACCAACTCAGGAGGAAGAGTAGGAAAAGGAGGTTCCCCCAACTTTACATTTTTCCTCCTCCTCATCTGATGAGGCAATTATGCCTCCATCCCCTACATCTGCCAATGACTTCAGGCACTTTCAAGATCTATTCCATAGGATTGCAAACTCCCTACAGATCCCTTTGGAGGAAGTCAAAGACCAACAGCATAAACTGTTGATATCCTCCACGCATCCTCTTTCTCAAAGATCACACTACCAATCAATGAGGCTTGTCTCGAATCTGCAAAAGTTCTGTGGCAGACCCTGGCTTCCATCCTTCCAACCTGCAAACACGCCGACAGAAAATATGTTCCGGCAAAGAATGCTGAATTTTTATTTTCGCACCCCACCCCAAATTTGTTGATGGTCAATGCGGTGTAGGAAAGGAGCCGTCGGTACCAATCTTGATCTAGCCAGCCAGCCAGAGATTGGAAATGTCTGGACCTATTTGGATGCAAGACATACTCTTCAACCACAGTCCAGTTTAGGATTTCAAATTATGAAGTTCTCATGGCCAAGTATAATTATCTGAACTACTCCAAATTGGAGGAACTTTGCTATGATCTACCAAAGACCAAAAAGGAGCAATTCCAGTCCTTGATATTGGAGGGATACCTCCTAGCCTGTACAGCCCTATAAGCCTCATTAGACTCTGCAGACACTGCTGCTCAATCCATCGCAACTGCTATGGTCATGAGGCATGCGTCATGGCTCCACCTCTTGGGCTTTCCTAAGGAGGTACAAACCACAATAGAGAACTTACAATTAAAAGGCTAGAACTATTCTCTGAGTGTACAGATGACTCTTTGCACTCCCCTAAAGACACCCGAGCTACATTTCGTTCTCTCAGGATATGCACACCAGCACCAAAGAGACGCTCGGGGAAGTACCAACTCCCACCGCAATCCCAAACTCAACAGTATATCTCTCAATGCCACTACAACACCCAACGCCATTGACAGAGGCATCCGTCTAAATGTAGACAGCCCACTTCTCAAGGGGCTCTCTCTCATGTACTGGCACCAACGCAACAATTTTGAAGGTGTGGTCAAGGCCCCAAGAAGCCTTCCATTATTCCAGTCATCCCCACCATCTCTGATGTTCCAATAGTTTGGTGACCAACTAGCTCAATTTTTCCCATCTTGGAGTCTCAGCACCTAAGATAAATGGATTCTAGAGATAGTCAAGGAAGGATACTCCTTCCCCTTCCTATCCTCCCCCCCCCACTTTCCCTGTTCAGGGACCCCTCTCATAAGTCCTTTCTACGGGAAGAAATAAATCACCTTCTGCAACTGGGAGCCATAGAACCGGTCCCTCCCCAACACATGAGAGAGGATTTCTACTCCCACTCTTTTCTGATTTAGAAGAAGCCTGGTGGCTGGCATCATATCCTAGACCGTCACAATCTAAACAGATTCATCAAGCTGCAATGTTTCAAGATGGTTACCCTCTCCACTATTATCCCAGCATGGAACAATGGGGCTGGTTCTCTGCCCTCAACCTCCAAAATGCATCCTTTCATATTTCTATACATCCTGCCCATAGACGATTCCTCTGGTTTGTCGTGAGCACTGACCACTGTCAGTACAAAGTACTGCCCTTCAGACTATCCACAGTACCTCGGGTGTTCTCCAAGGTCCTCGTGGTAGTTTCAACCTACTAAGGAAAAGAGGAATTATCATTTTTCCATACTTTGATGACTGTCTCCTGGAGACCCCATCTGAAATCTATGCTCTACAAGCCACCCACTTAAAAACAGATCTGTTCATGAAGCTAGGTCTCCTCGTAAACCTAGAAAAGTCCACCCTAACACCAGTACAACAGCTGGAATTAATTGATGTGCAGTTATATGTCATATAAGCCAGAGCCTTCCTACCATCTCTCAGATTCTCAGCTATAACGGATCTGGTATCTGCTGCATGGATCTGCCCCCAGATCTCTGCACGAATGTGCTTCCGGCTTCTAGGTCACATGGCAGCAGCCACGTTTGAGGTCAGGCACACAAGACTGCACATGCTGTGTCTTCAAGCATGCCTCCGTACTGTATACTTCCCCCACAAGCACAGCATTCACAAACTTTTATCTGTGCTGAGGCGAGTCAAAGATTAACTGCTGTGGTGGACACAGCCCAGCAACATCTGTGTTGGAGTTCCTTTCCTACAACCATCACCGACTATGATCCTAGTCACCAATGCCTCCCTAATCAATTGGGGGGCGCATCTACACAAATGCTCAGTGCAGGGTAGATGGTTGTCCACTGGATTCACCTTACACATCAATGTCCTAGAGCTACGAGTGGTCTGCAGTGCCTGCCGATATTTCCTACCTCTTCTCAAACATCATAATGTAAGAATGATGATGGACAATCTCACCTGCATGTATTACATCAACAGGCAGGGTAGAGTGAGGTCCCACTCTTTATGCTCAGAGACGATCAAACTGTAGAACTGGTATATCCACAACAACATCTCCATTTCAGTCATGTACCTCCTGGGACACCAGAACACCACCAAGGACACACTGAGCAGGACATTCTCACACGATCACGAGTGGGAGCTGGATATGTGAGCACTTGAACCCATATTCAGCTGATCGGGCCTTCCCACCATAGATCCCTTTGCCACTCAACACAATACCCACTTCCCTTAATTCTGATCCAGAATGGGACTGGGGCATGGATTGCTGGGAGATGTATTCCTCATAACCTGGGACGCACCACTCCTTAATGTCTTCCCTCCTTTTTCCTTCCTATTCTGAGTACTTTGCAAAATAGAGAGGAGCAAACTCATGTCTTACTAATAGCTCCAACATGGCCGCTACAGGGCTGGTATACTTACCTTCTATGCATGATGGTATGCCGACGAATCTCTCTCCACTAACACCATGGCTCCTCTCACAGAACACATTTTCCATCCCAATCCACAGATGCTCCACTCAGAGCCTGGCTCCTCTGTGGTTCCAGGGTCCAGAAATAATCTGCTCAGATACTGTCAAACAGATACATTTGAATAGTAGGCGTGACACAATCAGATACACTTACATTCACAAAAGGACTAGATTTCACTGCTGGTGTGCCTCACGTTAGGTAGACGCAGCACACGCTCCGTTGCCATTTATTCTTGACTACGTTCTACACCTTAAACAGTCAGGATTGGCCAGTAGTTCTATTAGGGTACAACTGGCAGCAATCACTACCTTTCACGCCCCCTTTGACAGCCACTCCTTCGCACATCCACTCACAAAGTGCTTCTTGAGGGGTATTCAATATCTCTATCCCCATATATGATAGCAGACACCGGCCTGGGACCCCAGGCCAGTCCTACATTCTCTGACTAAGCCCCCATTTGAACCAGTGGCAACCTGTTCTTACATACACCTATAAATGAAAATGGCCTTTTTTGTCTCCATCACCTCTGCTAGACAGGTAGACGAAATCATGGCCCTCCTGGCATATCCACCATACACAGTGTTTTATAAAGATAAAGTTACACTGTGCCCACACCCAAGATGCTTACCTGAGGTCCCAACATCTTTTTATCGCAATCAACCGAACTTCCCGAAGCCTCAGAGTAATAAAAAGGAGGCAACTTTTCACACCCTAGACATAAGGTGCGCATTAGCCTCTACTTGGACAGGACTAAACCCTTCCAGAAATCTCCACAATTATTCTCCTTCACCACCAAAAGTTCCAGAGGCACTGCCATATCTAAACAACGCCTCTCTAAGTGGATCTCACAGTGTATGGGTTTATCTTATGATGTTGACGATAGACAACCTCCTACCTCAGTCAGTACACATTCCACATATTCGTTATCTACCTCGATTGTCTTTCTTAATAATGTCCCCATTGATGACATTGATAAGGCTGTTACATGGGCTCCGACAGACACTTTCACCCAGCGCTATGCTATTACACACGACATCTCAACAGACACTCTCCTAGGGCAGGCTGTCCTCTCCTTGGCAATACGTGTCGCTCTGAAGCCCCAGCCTTCCAATTAGGGGCACTGCTTTATAGTCACCTGCAGTGGAGCACCCACAGGGACATCACTCAAAGAAGAAGAGGGTGACTCATCTTGTGCAGTAACTGAGGTTCTTCGAGATGTGTCCCCCCCATGGGTGCAAATTAATTCCAATTCTCCGAGAGACTGCTGAATTGGAATTAATTTGCAAACTGGATACAATTAACTTAGGCTTGAATAGAGACTGGGAGTGGATGGGTCATTACACAAAGTAGAACTATTTCCCCATGTTTATTCCCCCCCCACCCACTGTTCCTCAGACGTTCTTGTCAATTGCTGGAAATGGCCCACCTTGATTATCACTACAAAAGGTTTTTTCCTGCCGCCCCGCTCTCCTGCTGGTAATAGTTCACCTTAAGTGATCACTCTGGTTATAGTGTGTGTGGTAACACCCATTATCTCATGTTCTCTATGTATATAAATCTCCCCATTGTATTTTCCACTGAATGCATCTGATGAAATGAGCTGTAGCTCACGAAAGGTTATGCTCAAATAAATTTGTTAGTCTCTAAGGTGCCACAAGTACTCCTTTTCTTTTTGTCACTTTTCACTGGCACTAGTCTTGAGTTGGATATGAATATGTCTTTGCAAATGGACTCTGCATGCAGAAATGCAGTGTGTTTTTGGTTTGAATAGGAATTCATATATGGTGTTTTTATTTACTGTGAAAAAGTGAAAGGCCAAGGGTCTGATCCTGCAAGGTGCTGGCAGCCTTTGTAGCTTATGGAAGAGAAGGTTCAACGGTGACTTAATTACAGCTTGTAAGTATTAAACAGGGAGACGAGATCTAGTACTAGAAGCCCTTTTAATCTTGCAATCAAGGGCATGGGATCCAAAGTCTGGAAATGAAAGTCAGAAAATATCCCCCAGGCATCTCATTTTCCAGCTCAAACTTTGTTAAGGCACAAAAGACAATTAAATGCTCAACTGTCATTGAAAATCCATGGGAACTAGGCACTTAACTGCTCTTTGAGCCTTTGGAAATCTTTCCCCCAAATTTTTAACAGTGAAAATAGAACAATTTCCAAGGGATGTGGTAAATTCTGCTTCAGTTGGACTCTTTAAATCATGACTGGATTTCTGTCTAAAAGATATGCTCTACTTTGACCACCAGTTATTGGGCTTGATACAGGCATCGCTGTGAAATTCCATAGCCTGTGTTATGCAGGAGATCTGACTGGATGGTCATAATGGTCTATGCTGTTGGCCTATTCATATCTGTGAATCTCCCATTGGCATGAATGGGAGCTGAGGGCACCTAAAGGTTCAAGCCCTGAATTCGGCCCTTGGACAGTTTTAATGGGAGCCATTCACACATAATCCATGGTAGAAATTAATATTAAGGACACTATCCTGCTCCCATTGAAATCCATAGTAAAAGTCCAATTGACTTCAATGGAATAGAATTGGGCCCTAAGCAGAGAAGAATTATATATATTGTAAAAAGAGGATATGAGTATGCTGAGGTGAGGAATTATATCTACATGACTGCATAAACATCTGCTTGCTTACTTCTACGTCCTGTCCTGTCCTCGCAATTCCTTTGAAAAATACAATAATACACTTGAGGATAGAATTTGGCCAGTGTCACTACAATTATCATTTCTTATTTCAAGAGAACATTTAAACCATTATTTAAGCATTAGTTTTCACAGCATATTTTCAAACTCTTTACCTACAACAGTAGCAGGTGTAAAGTGAAAAGAGCTGGCAAAGACTCCAAGGTCCGGACTGGCTATGCTGATCCTGGCCCCCAGGAGACCAACCCCACCTTCATTGACTGTGTTTTCCTTTTTGGTTTCTCCCACTCAACCTTGAATCTCAGGTATGGGGTGAGAAGGGACCAGGGTATAGAACAGTGGAAACAACACATGTAACAAGGACAATGGGGGATTGAGAGACATGAGAAGAGGGAAGGGAGGAAGGAGGCAATTAATAAAAATAAAATCATAGAGCTAACAAGACATATGCCTAGGATGGTCTCAGTTTTGCTTGCATCTCTGACCGCTTCCCACATCTGTTGTGTGTCCCATCAATTTAGACTGTAAGCTCTTCAGGGCAGGGATTGTGTCTTCTCTATGTGCTGTGAGATTCCTAGCACAAGTTTGGGCAATGGATTAATAAAATAAAAAAATGGAAATGAATAATAATCTCCCTGTGTCCTAGATTTTCCATTTGTAACATGGGGATAATTATACTCCCCTGCGTCACAAGGATATTGCAAGGTTTAGTCCATCAGTGTTAGAACATCACTTTGAGATCTTTGGATGGAAGATGCAGTAGAAGTACAGAATATTATTAATGGCCCCCATCCTGAGGTCCTTAACTCAGGCACTGACTTATTTAAGGAACGCAGGATTAAGCCCAGTATTATTTTGTTGCCTATGTAGGTGGCTGGCTACCTTCGTAGGTGCCATACTCTATATTTCTAGGAGTGAACTGCAATGTGATCTGTGCTGAATGGCTGGTACTGTGACATCTCTTCAGAAATTGCGGAAAGATTTCTACAGTGTGGCCCTTTGGGGGAATGGCTTAATAGCACAACGGCAAATGGGAAGTGCAGATGAAAAGAGGCAGTTCTACAGTGTGGGTGAAATTCACTTAAAGTGCAAAGAGGCCTTGGCAAGGCTCTCTACACCACACACGACTTTAATGGGGATTTGTCTGAGCCTTTAGCCATGGCCAGCACTTTGAAAGTGGTTCTCTTCTGAATATTTTATGTGAGGTAGCCTGTTATTGGTAGTAAATGGTTAATCACTAACCTCCTCCTGAATTGGATCTTCAGCAGTGAGATTAAGTAACAGTGGCTTGGCATGATTTTCCTTAGTAGTTATGTAAGGTGAAGACAGAGAGTACATTTTGTTGCCCGTAGGAGCTGTGAGTGAATAGCCTGTGGGATATAAAGCAAATGGGCTTGTATCATTCGTAACAACCATTAAAAGTTATTCTTGGTTTAAGATTCCTGGCTGAAATAGTAATCAGAAACTGGGTTCCACAAAAACACATATGCTGTGGAAAGAAACTAGTCTGTGTTCTAGCGTTCTCCTACTGCAAACTCTAGAAACAAAGAGTTTGACTTGGTGAGTTCTGCCCTGTAAACACCACTAGTGGCACAATGCTGATTTACGCCAGCTGAGGAGCTAGCCCAACTATCTTATACAACCTTTGCTTGTTTGCAGCTGTTGTTTTTCCTCCAAGCAACCTGTCATAGAATGTTGAGCTTTATATAGGTAATTCAGTGAAAGGCAACATGCCTTCAATCACTTCCTTGAAGACAAGTGAGACAATTATGCTGATGCATCACATCAGTGCAGTGCCATGAGGTACAAATGGAGTGACACTGATGTGACTGGGAGGAGAATTTTGCTTTTCTAAGAGCTTGATCTGAGGCTATAGATCATTACCTAAATTCCAGATAAATGAAATAAAACAGTTAAACAAAGCAATTATAAAATTCAGACTGATTCTAGATAAAGCAAAGGTTGATCAAAGTTTATCAGTAACTTCATTACCAAAGTTGGTCACAATTTCATCTAACAGGGAGAGTTTTGATTCCTGTGGGTTAGCACTAATGCAAATTATGCATCCATTATGCATAAACAAACTGAGTTTATGGTTTACTCTGTCACTCATTACTTCAGAGTGTTTAGAGAAGAGTTTTGAGAACTTGGAGATATCTGCCCTGGAATTAGAGAACAAGCTAATGTTTACTGATTAAATCTGTAGAGAACTGTGAGTGCAGCACCAGACACATTCTTTACTTTTAAATGAAACACAAATGTAACAATTTATAGGAAAAAGTATAAACTTAGGGACCAGATGTTGGAAATGCTTAGTCAGGTAATTTTGCTATTGAAATGGGTGGGAGTTTGTAGTAATCCCTTACCACAATTTATGGTGCCTCTCTACTGGTCTGACCTATCCTGAGGCCTGATACGTATGGGTGAGTGAAAGGGTTTGCACTTGCTCTGCTGGAACAAAGTGCAAAGCTACTCAGAGGGAAAGGTGTTTGTGCAAATGAGCTTCTTATCCCCCACAATCAGACCTCTATGGATCCTGGTCCTTCTCTTTTCCCCAGTTTCGGTTAAAAGGGTTATAATTCCAGTCCTTCATCTCTGCACATCTACTGCGGGGAAAAGATATGTTCAAGAATGGGCTCCCCACCATGAGAACAAAATAATCATAGTGCAGGTGCTGAGGAATCTCTTTAACATTATGTCCCCCTCCACTTGATCGCTTTGGAGGTCTGGCCCAGTGGGCCCTGGACTTTGCTCCCAGATGACAACTCTGGTTCAATGGCTCCTTTCAATCTCTCTGTGTGGCTGTCTTTCCTCTGGGAAAGAATTTGCCCTCTGTATTGAGTCAGTAAGACAGTGCATGCATTTTAGTGCCTATGGGCAGGTCAGAGTTTGTACCTATATCCCTAGGCAAGGGAACCGGTTGGGGAGTTGCATAAGCCTTGTAGAGCTATCTGTGAGGGCAAATTTTTTTCCCTTGGAATATGTACAGACCTCAGGGTTTCAGAACCTGGCTGGGTGGCACAGTTCAAATACTCTGCTTTCCATGGATGCACCAGGGTTGGGGATTAGCACCATACATAACAAGGAACTAAGGTCCTGCTGGTCTTCAGCAATGTCACTAGCAGTACTGAAGTTGCAAAAGAGAGAGCAATTTTTGTTGGAGCTGCTCATCACATCACTAGGGGAAAGAAACTTCTTTGTTACGTGTTGGACTTCATGATGAAACACTTTCCTGGATATTCCTTATTAATCATCATCGTTTGCTCTATAATTTGAGGGAAAACAATTTTGCAGTTTTTAGGTCTTCTCTCTCTCATATTGTTATCTGCAAAGGAAGAGGGAGAGATCTGCATTTGGGGCTCTAGAAACTGTTCGTGGGAAAGGATCAGTTTCAACAAATTTCTTGTTTTGAAATTTTTTTTGGAAAAAATGTTTTGAAATTGTTGAAATCGGACATTGTGACATTTTCAAAATGAAAAATTCTGGATTTTTTTTCTTCAGAACTACTTTTTATTTAGAAATGTAAGTTAATTATAGTAAACAACATAGTATAAAAAGGTCAAAATCAAACAAAATTAGCCAAAACATTTTTCAGTTTGTTGATTCACAACAATTTTTCAGATATTCAACTTTTTGTCCCAATTCAGAATGGGATAATATTTTGAACTCTTGAAATTTTTCTTGGGATGGGAAAACTATTTGCCAGCCACCCTAGTGTCATGTTCATATCTTGAGTGGTAAAAACTCCAACCCATCGTATCAGAAAGAATATACACTTAGAAGCTTGGGACAGGAGCACTATGAAGAATAAAAACAACAAAAACCTAGGATTTTTTGGTCAGTTCTTCACTGCAATAACCTGTTGCTTATGAAGTAATCTGTTTTAAATGTGTCAAGTTTACTTAGGTCATGTATCAACCGGCTGTCCCCAGCCCATTAGCTGGGAGCAGTCGTTGCTCACCTTTCTATGAACTGCTCTTATTTGTTTCTAGTATTTTTGTTTTCTTTAAAACAGACAGGTAATAAGGGATTTGTGCAGTTTAATTATGTTCCAACTTTCAAAACTAACAAACCATTATGCTAATGAACTAATAACTAATTACTAATGAACACCATTAGCTAATTAATGATTAAGCAGTTACATATACCTGTTATTTTAAATGATTGAACTTGGTAGTTTTCAAACAACATGGAACAGGTACAGTGACTGAGTGATTATTAGTGTCACATGTGCCTATGCATGGTGCAGATATGTTCACTTGTATAAGTACATTAAATGCCTTCACACCCTGTGGATGCACATATAAAATGACGATAATAATATATTTAGGTTTCATAACTGAATATTCTGTAGCCATATAAATATATATGCATTTTAGACTCCGGTAGGATGGCAAGTGAAAATTTCCCCTTTTCAATGAGGGCAAAACCTTCCATTAAAGTCAATGGCAAACTTCCTGTTGACTTCAGTGGGAACTGGATTTGTCTCAAGAGTGCATAAGAGGAAAGTTCAGTTTTTCTGCTCTCTCTCTCCTCTCCCTCACAATTGCCTTTTCCTCTTACCTGTTTTATGTGCCATGTTAGATGGGTTTTGTTACCTGGTGCATGACTCCTTGGGGCTGACACTGAAGGTTTACCGGCTCATTTTATTTACTCTGATTTAATAATAATTGAAAAATAATCCTTTGGAAAATCAAGATGAAAAATGTTTACCTCTTGCTATTATTTTATGAATTTGTACTAGTCCTGTCTGTCCGTTTGGTTTCTGATTCCCACGTAGTGCAGTATGTAGCTTTTATCAGCTATGGACCAACAGGAATTTTGAACTTTGAATTAACTTTCTCTGTGATATTGTATCTAAATGATATTGCAAACTATGATGTGTGGACACATGCCCATTAGAAACTACTGAGACCTCTCCCTCATTATTCCATGTTCCCTACCCTAGCCTGTGGTAGCAGCAGAGCAGTTCAGTATCTAATAATGTGTATGCCTGTGTTTCATGCACTAAGCAGAAAGACAGAATGAAGAGTGATTGCAGAGATATCAGAGCAGATAGCTGGACTGATGCCCTGGTTTGGCGTGTGGCCTGACAGCTACAGTGTAAGCTGTCAGGCTTACATTGTAGCTGACTGAAATCAGAATCTCTGTCATGCCCAATAGGTAGCTGACTGAAATCAGAATCTCATATTTTGTTTATATTTAGGTGCTGTTTGATACATACAAAGTAAAAATCTCTGCCTGATGGCCAGCATGAGTCAAGTTACATGGTACAGCTCAGCCAGCGCTGTAAGCATCAAGCCGGACACTTCACTAAGAATGGCAACAGCAGCCACTCAGCTGATCACAGCGAGGAGCTACTGAAGGGGCTGTGAGACAAGTCAGACTCTGACAGAACAAAATAGGGTTTGCAAGGGAGGAGCCAGGAGCTGCCACTGATGCTGTAGCAGCCCAGGCAGGGAAGGTGAGGGGGGAACTGGCAGACCTGGAGGAGCAAGAGACATCTGCTGTTATATAAGGCTTCATCTGCACATTGCACAACAATTATGACATGTTCACTATGTTCCCCTCTTACCCAGGGCCAGCAAAATCAGCCCTGATTTCTCCATATAACAATACATGTTATGTAGAGAACTTCTTCTCACCCAATTGCTTCTCCTCTTCCTCCCAAATTACTTGGATGCTGTCTCCTTACCATCTCCAGAACTTGGGACCCTCTGAAGAGGCTCAGGTGGGATCTCAGCATGGTCTCAGGTATCACATGTTCCATGTCCTTATCTCTGCTGGGGCCTCCAGGTTAGTATTCTCCCTGTCCCCTTGCTGTTCTTCACTGGAGCAGGCCAAGCTGTGTTTTTACTCTTGAACAGCATCCCAAATTAAGTTGAAGAGCAATCACCAAGAAATCTGCCCAATTCGCCATAGAATGGGGAGGTTTCCTCCCTGCCCTGGACATGCTGTTATTGTTTCAGGCCATATTATAGAGTCATAGAGTTCAAGGCCAGAAAGGACCACCCGATCATCTAGTCTGACCTCCTATGTATCGCAAGCTATCAACCCCACCCAGCACCCACACACTAAATCCAACAATGGAAATTAGACTGAAGTGTTACAGCTCACGGTAGACTAGACTATTATGTACCACAGGCAGGGAAATGATTACATGAGATACACCCAGATAATGCTGGCAAGTCACCCGCACCCACATGCTGCAGAGGAAGGCAATAAACCCTACAATCTAACGAGGAAAAATTCCTTCCTGACCCCACCAATGGTGATCAGTTAGACCATGGGTGAGCAAACTACGGCCCGCAGGCTGGATCCGGCCCGTGAGCTGTTTTAAGCCGGCCTGTGAGCCGCACCATGCAGCTCAGCCCCGCTCCGGCGTTTCAGCCGGGGCGGGGGCAGCACCAGCGGCTCAACCCCTCTCCAATGCTCTGGCTGGGGGGCGCTGGGTCAGGGCCACACCACGCAGCTCAGCCCTGCTCCAGTTGGGGCCGCACCATGTGGCTCCTGGAAGCTGCGGCATGGCCCTGCTCCGGCTCCTATGCACTCCAATGGAAGCTGCAGGGGTGGTGCCTGCGGATGGGGCAGCGTGCAGAGCCGCCTGGCCATGCCTCCGCGTAGGAGCCGGAGAAGGGATGTGCCACTGCTTTCGGGAACTGCTTGAGGTAAGTGCCGCTCAGATCCTGCACCCCCTGAGCCTCTCCCCATGCCCCAACCCCCTTCTCTAGCCCTGATCCCCCTCCCGCTCTCCAAACCCCTTGATCCCAGCCTGGAGCACCCTCCTGCACCCCAAACCTCTCATCCCCAGCCCCACCCCAGAGCCCTCACCCCTAGCCAGAACCTGCACCCCTTTCTGCACCCCTGCCCCAGCCCTGATCCCCCTCCCGCCCTCCGAACCCCTCGGTCCCATCTCAGAGCACCCTCCTACACCCCAAACTCCTCATCCCCAGTCCCACCCCAGAGCCCGCACCCGGTCCCGCACTCCAACCCCAATTTTATGAGCATTCATGGCCCGCCATGCAATTTCTATTCTCCGGTGTGGCCCTCGGGCCAAAACGTTTGCCCACCCCTGAGTTAGGCCCTGAGCATGTCAGCAAGAACCAGGCAGCCAAGCACCTGAGAGAGAGAATGCTCGGTGCCACCTCAAAGCCCTGGCCAACCCTGCTGAGTGTCCCATCTCCAGCCATGGCCATCCCTCAATTTTCAGAGTAAGAGAGAAAAAAAGTTCCCAGAATACACTGAGAGGCGGAATCCCTTCCTGACCCCTGCCCTTAACATTTTCCTGCATTACTTGCTCAACTGAGTGATGCCTTGGTCAGCAAGGGATTTGGAACCAGGTGACAGATTGGGTGTTCTGAATTACAGATTTCAGCTATGACTGGATCTCCTTGTTGTCCCAGATGGTCACCAATTCCCCCACAACTGCCTCTGGACAGCTGGCAGCCATAGGAATCCTTCTCCTGAGAATTGTTGGTAAATAACAATGCTGCGGAAGAAACTGGTGCTGGGATCTGGGACAGGCATCTTGGGTGGTCACAATGTGGTGGTTGTCAGGCCAAATTTCTCTAATGTAGGCAAAGCTCAAGTTTAAACCTCTACTAATTCATATCACAATAAAGGTTTACCCTCTCTGAAAATACTGTAGAATGTGCAAAGTGCAAAGAATCTGTCTACATTGCAAATAATAGTCTACATTATGAAATATTTTCACTTACTGGTGCACTTTTTCGTATCCTATAAATAAGTTAGAAAGTTTAAAGGATTTCATAATGAAGTCATTTTGTGATATAATTCAGAACTCTACCTGATAGATTGAGAGCAAGGTGCAAAATGTATATGTAATGTTCTGCATGTGGCACATTACATAGATCCTCAGCTAAAAGAGACTTGAGCTGCCTCTTGGTAAGTTACCTTGGAAAACCCAAGATATTATCACTTAGAATGTCCCTGGTTTATCCTTCTTAATTCCGTCACAAATGGCCTTTCTCTAGGCACTGACCTAATACAAATAATAAACAATAAAATAACAATGAAATCTTATTCTTTTTCTTCTTTGTTTCTGGTAGTGCTCACACCGTGCTAAGCCCTTCCCAAATAGAAAAGAAGGCATTGCAATGCTTAAGAGACTTAGGAGCCTAAGTATCATTTTCAAAAGTGACTCAGTCACTTAAAAGCGTAAGTCCCATTGACTAAGGGCCAGATTTTCAAATATATTTAGGTGCCTAAAGATGCAGATAGGTACTTAGTGGGATTTTCAAAAGCACATGAGCAAGTCAGGTGCTTAACTCCCATTAATTTCAGTAGGAGTTAGGCACCTAAATACCTGGCTCCTCCCTTGCAAACCCTGAGGATCTGGGCCTACAGGTCTGTCTACACAGCAAAGAAAAACCCATGGCTGGCCTGTGCCAGCGGACTCAGGCTCTTGGGGCTCTGGCTGCAGGGAAGTTTCACTGCTGTGTAGATGTCTAGGCTTGGGCTGTAGCCTGAGCTCTGGAACCTTCCCCCCAGCAGAGTCCTTGAACCCCATCTTCAGCCCAAGCCCGGAAGTCTACACAGCAATGAAACAGTCCCGCAGTCTGGGTCCCGAGAGCCTGCATCAGCTGGCAGGGGCCAGCTGGGGGGTTGGGGTGGGGACGGGGTTCTTTGCTGTGTAGGCATACCCTAAGAGGCCAAGCAGCAACATTACACTAGTCCTACACTGAATTTGTTTCTTCCCAAGAGATAAGGTCAGGTCGTGTCTCACTGAATGTGCAAACTATTTTTGTAGATTATTATCAATCTGTTAAAGGATTTGCAGATCTTGGACTTCCTCTGACACTGTGAGACTATAGATAATAACCAGCGGTATCATGGACAGCATACTGGGGAAACATTAACTAAAAGTAAAAGCCTTTTATAAGAAGACCATAAAATGCTACTAGTAATTATGTTTCTCCAGAGTTAACTATTAACTTCTGTTTATTTGCCTTTTTAAAGCTATTTTCATTTTTGTCCTTTGCTGGATAAAAACAATAGAAGATCCAGCAAATTGGATTCTCCCTTTTTCCCCTAGCACACACCTATGTGCAAAGGCTGTTGAGACAGAAGCTGATTAGGAAGCTTATTTGAGGGAACCTAACTCAGTCAGTGGATCTTGGCTCAAAGGAAGTATGTTGGTCCATCTTTGGCTTCTTTGCAGTCTCACTGCTGTTGCTACATCACAGGATACAACACAAGAGGCCAGCAACTTTTTGTCTCAATTCAATGTACGAGCAGAAGATCTGTCTTATGCAAGTTCACTTGCCTCCTGGGACTACAACACCAACATCACAGATGAGAACGCTGAAAAGATGGTGGGTACATAATGCGGACTCGGAATGCTTGCTATTATATTAGAAATATTCTAACTACATGATATTTTATTGTATTGCTGTAGATAGATATATAGGAATTGCTAATGAATAAGGAACTAGGGATGGGTTCAATTTTGGATTTTAGTTTAGTAGTTACTGAAAATTTTCTGATGGTCATTTGGCGGGTTATGTGAATTAGATTTAGGTCACTAACTCATTTCACAGTGGATGATTGTCTGCCTCAGAACATTGTCGCTATTCTCATAGATTAGCATCCTTAGCAATCACCAGTGGAATAGGTAGAATTGTACTGTGAGGAAAATGTAATGAATACATAGATTTCCAGATTCCCAAGGCCTGATGTCCTGACTAATAGAAGCTAGTATATAGCCACAGGAAGGACAGTGACAGTTGTGCTTGCCCTATCTCACAATAAGATTCACTGTCTCCCAGTCTCTAACGATCCAGCCTCTGCTCAGCCTCTAGCTATGCAGTACAATCACCTGCCCCTCTAGACAGATATCATATGCTGTGACAGCATTCAACCGTAATCTGACTGGTCACTGAGGATTCAGTGCTGCAGCCATATTAGAAAGCATCTATTATTCTTGGAATCTTGAAAATCAATGGAAAATATTGTGGAGAATTTTGTAGCTACACTTTAAAGCAAACTAGTTTCTAAATAAACATTTTGGCATGTGGTGATGCAGTGTAATCTCAACAGACCTAATTCTGAATAAAGGTATAACCCAGAATCACCACACCCAGTGAAGTCTTACTACTTAATGAAAACATGGTTTAAGTGTAACATTTCTTAATTAAAATATAGTCCCTGATTGCAGGATGAAATCCTCCTGGCTAATCGTGGGTCTGTGACATTCTGAAACACATAAAATTGAAGCTCCATTTAGCAGCTTTAAGCAATAGGATAAGATGGTGGCTCAGTGTGATACCAGTAATGAACACAAGTATGATGGTGCTCAGGGACGGTGCCTCTGGTTGTCCCTCGTGCATGCACTATTGTGATGCCACCAGTGACACTGGTGTGGCCCCATCTGCTAAAGGGACAGAGTTAATGAAAGGTGCCCTCAGTGGCTTACTCAAACCCACTTTTTTCATAGAATGGGGTCACCCCTCCATAATCACACAACCATTTCGCCCACTCCTCAACCAGTTCTCCAAATGGGTGGGGACAGCCCATGCACTCAACCAGCCCGTCTCATGGAGAGGTACCGACTGGCAACCCAACTTCCCCCAGCTGGCTCTTCTCATTGGGCAGAAAATGCCCCCTCCCCGCCTGATCCCCAACTTGCTTGGTCATCCCCACTGGGATCAAATAATGTAAAAAATACATTTGCATACTAATAAATTTTACTCTGGTTGGGTATCAAACACCAGGACTGAGGTGTTAAAAAGAAAATGATCCCCATTTTTGCTCATTCCCAAAGAATAAAGAAAAAAAAGACATTGCCAACATATTCATACATAGTTCTGAATGTCTGCATGCTGGGTGGTAATTCTTATCTTCTGATGAGTCATTAGAAAGGAGCTATGATAACCGTAAGTACAATGGCCCTTAAACGTCATGAAACATACAGAAGGGAGATTAGAAGTGTCCTAAGATTCCAAACCAAACCTGCATGTGCTCATTGTCCATAACAAAAGATGGAAATGAAAAATGGCTCTTCTAGTGACTGCCGAAATCCAAATAACGTTAAGTGCTAAGGGTTGCACTGCATCTGTGAGCCAGCTTGTCTTGTAGAGTATAGACACACAGAGTTGGTGCAAGCAACTGCATGTTGTGGGTTCATATTCTGCATGTACAGTTTAGGATCTTAAACTGCATTTGGGAGTGTGTGGTCTTCCACGTCCAATCAGTAAGAATGAATTATTATAACTTTGTGAAGATTAAATATTTGTGTAATCACATGAATTACTAGCAGTGACATGGCAATTATGATTTATTACTTCTATTGTAGCAGCACTCAAAGGATTCAGTCAGGATCATGATTCTTGAGCTATGGACTATTTAAATGCATAGGTAGGAATGCCCCATACCCCAAAGAGCTTACAGTCTAACTCAGGGGTGGGAAAACTACCTCCCACAGGCCACACCTGGCCCGTCTGACCTTTTAATCCAGCCCTCGAGCTCCCACCGGGGAGTGGGGTTGGGAGCAATGCTTTCCGAGCTTTGGTTCTCCAGCTGGGGAGCGGGGTCGGGGGCTTGCCTTGCTCCACTCCACGTGGCTCCTGAAAGCAGGGGCAGCCAGCTACATGCTGTCCCCTCCCCAAGTGCCGTCTCTGCAGCTCCCAGTGGCCGGGAACCACGGCCAATGGGAGCTGCGGGGGTGATGCCTGTGGATGGGGCAGCGCAATGTGGCCCCTCCTCCATGTGGGAGCCAGAGGGAGGACAGTCCGCTGTTTCCAGGAGCCACTTCAGGTGAGGGCTGCCTGGATCCTGCACCCTCCTTTCCCCTCCACGGCCCAACCGCCTGCCCCAGCCCTGATCGCCCTCCAAATTCTTTGATCCCAGCCTGAAGCCCCCTCCTGCACCCCAAGCCCCTCATCCCCAGCCCCACCCCAGAGTCTGTACCCCGAGCCGGAGCCCTCATCCCCCCTTGTGCCCCAATCCCCTGCCCCAGCCAGCCCTCCATACAGTTTCCATACCAAGATGTGGCCCTCAGGCCAAAAAGTTTGCCCACCCCAGGTCTAAGTTAAGACAGCATGCAACACCCACATGCAACAAATACAGGAGGGAAGGAGGATGAGGGGAGCAGTAATAAGTATGTATGGTTACATAAACCGGCTATGTGCACAGCTTGATGGTTCTGAATCCATTAAAAACTGGTTTGTTTGTTTTGGGGAGAGGGTATTGGCTACGTGATTACTATTTTTCCAAATACAAATAATTTGAAAAGCTCTACATTTGAGAATAAATTGAATCCAAAATGTTCCCTAGTTATTTTCATTTTATAGTAGAAATATTTCCAAAGCTAATGAGAGAACTAGCAAAATCCACAAAACTAATTCTTCATGCAAGGAATGTTTTCTCCCCTAAAACCTTTTATCTTGCTGGATTTCTTACAAATGAGTAATTCAGACTTTAATTAATCTGTTTTAGAATGAAGCAGGAGCCAAATGGTCTGCATTCTATGATGAAGCATCCAACAATGCCAGCAAGTACGCAATAGATAAAATTATGGATCCTATTGTCAAACTCCAACTTCAGTCTCTTCAGGACAAAGGAACATCAGTGCTATCTGAGGAAAAATACAGTGAAGTAAGTTGCTAAACGTATGTAGGCTGTCCCAAGAGTTGAAATACATTTCAAAATGTCTCTGGCAGTGGTTATAATATTATTCCTAGTCTTTGTTTATCCCAGCAACATATTAAATCCCAACAGTGTAGTCTTGTTGTAAATGATATGTCTTTTATTAGCTAATATTACATATGTGCACATTTAATTTATTGCTAGTTTATATTGTGCATTAAATATCTACAAGTTTAGATCATTACCTGAACTCATTGAATACACAGATCCTTCAGCATATGTTACATACAATTAAGCAACATGCATGTGTCTGTATAGCATAGTCAATGGGACTGCTCACATAAGAAAAATTATATACACACTTATGTGCTTTGTAGGGTCAGGATCTTGGGGAATAAGTAGAAACACAGATGACAAGAAGGCATTCAATGAAATTCAAAGGTGGCAAATTTACAACTAAGACAAGGAAATAATTGTTCAGATGTGTAATTACCACAAAGTGGTTGAGGCCAAAAATCTAGGAAGATTCAAAATGGGACTGGGCATTTATATGGCTATCAAGACTATCCAGAGTTATGCCTAATGACTATGCACATATCCGAAGGGATATTGAACTTTGTGCTTCAGGGCTTAAGCCAGTCTCTAACTACTGGAGATCAAGATGAGACCTCATGTGGAGGCAGATTATCCTACATCCGTCTACTGCGGGGTTCTTACACATTCCTCTGAGGCATCTAGTGTTGGCCACTGTCAGAGACAGGTTGGACCTTGGGTCTGATCCAGTCTGGCAATTCCTGTGTTCAGAGAAAGGCAGATTGTCTGTGAGCAATTCCAAATAGTTCAGGCAAATATTTTGTATAATTGTAGTGTTGCAGTGGCAGCATTGTGGTTGTGAGTGATAAGGCATTTCCATCTTTATCCTCTATTTTTAGGCACTTATAACTTTCCAGAAGGAAGACTCACTGGGCTGAAATTGTTCATGCTGGTTCTCAGCTCAAAGGCGACTTTCTGTACTGTTCGACAGAACTCCATTTGTGTATTTTTAAATTTTCTGATTGTGACCCCCCACACACACACACAATCATTTTTCATGCTTACAGAAATTGCTCAAACATTTTTTTTTCCTCTTGGATAGCTCAGAATAGCTCTGATACAAAATATAAAAGTGAGCAGGTTTGTGAATTGGGGCTATGTCTGTACAGCTTATGAATTCTGGTTGATATTATGAAGTTGTATTATGAAAAACTGCGATATCATTTGTGCCTATATGTATGTGGATCCACTATTGCTGACAGGGCCTGTAGCAGACAGAAATAATAGAAGGTGCTTACCAAGGGAGAACGGGTAGGTGTGCTCACTACAGGTGGCAATGAGGAAAAGAGATTTCAAAAATATGGTGGAGATTTCAAAGGGGGGAAGTCCTCCAGTCTCTGTGACCTTTAGGCAGTGGAGTTTACAATTGTGTCCAGAGTGATCACTGTTAGAGGGAATTGGGCATTATGAAACAGCTGGTGGAGGACTGTTAACGTTGACATGGGTCATACAGTGTCTGCACTCACCCTGTGTTGACCTCAGCAGGTGAACCATGATTTTATGCCATTCGGTGAGGTGGTTTTACTGTGTTGCCGTAGTGGGGCACTTACATTGGCTGGAGACAAATCTGAGACACATACACATATAGGTCAATACAGGGTGACTTATGATGACCTAACTTTGTAGTGTAGACCAGGCCTAAGGCTCAGTGATCCTATTCAGATGCAATCCTCTGGGACAATGGATGAGTGGCAGCCTTAGGAAACCAGTTTAGCTGACTCCTCTGATGAGGTGTGTGATAAAGTAGCAGTGGAAAGCTACCAGGAGGAGAACAAAGGCAATCAGGTTACTGGGAGGAGTTTAAATAAGAAATCCACAGGCAGGTTCAAGAGACAGGAAAAGGAAGCATGGGGCATGAAAGAGGAAGGTCACAGAAGCTAGGTAAGGGGCTCCAGGAGGGAGAGACTACCAATCATGTAACAGCCTTCGGGAGGCAGAGGTCACCCTGCCTGCCTTCCTGGAATCAGATGGTCCCTAAGGACTCACAAGGGAAGGGCGTTATAGGAAGGGGTATGCCTTTAGGGTTAACTGTTTTGTGTGATCTGTATTCTCCTCTGCTTTACATGATTAAGTATAAAAGAGTATTAAGGTGTTAGACTCCATGCAAAGTTTGTGTGTGTGTGTTGATTGCTTCACAACTGCTGTGTGCCCCTGAAAGAGTTAAACTGTAGCCAGAATCTTCACACTTTGGGATGGAGTTCTGAGAGAGGGTGTGTTTGAGTGACTGGGGTATCTTGCGGGTCAGTGCTGTTTCTGGAGGGCAAGGGCAGGTGGGATGAGGAGCTGGGTTTCTGAGAAGGGGTAACAGACTAAGGGTTGGTGACCAGGAATTGTGCTAAACAGGACAAGGGGGAAACAGTGCTGCAATCTGCTGAGGCTCCAGAAGCTTAACATGCCCTAGCGGATCGAAAGCAGAAGAAGCTGTGGATTCCTCTCACAGCAATCCTTGTGAGTGACCGTGAAGGGGCATTTGCTAGGACATGTGACAGGTATATAGTCCTCAATTAGGGAATATAATTTACTTGACACTGGAAAAGTTGAGGATAGTTGAGAAAGAAAGACGTTAACTATAGATAAGTGAAAAGAGAATGCTCTGTAGCACAACTGTAGAGGCTGAGATGGAGCTGAATATTCTGAGATGCATTTGGCCTTCAGCTGAAGCAAGACATAAACATTAAATTCTGCGTAAAGCCACAGTAAACAGATTCACATAAGCTACCTTATGTATCATTAAAAAATACAACCAACAATCAACCTGTCTGTATCCGGAAAAGGGACCTTTCCCCTCCATTAAAACATATGTACTGTATACTTACCTAGAAACCCTTGGCATGAGTGCCATATACATAAAATGCATTGTTAATCTTTATGATGATGATGTATCTGAAGGGTTTTGTGGAGTCACTTAGTATCCACTCAAAAGATATTACATTATCTGTCTTGTCCAAGTAGGCTCCAACTTAGCAAAGCATTTAAGCAAATGCTTAAATTCATTTTTACTCAAGTACAGTGCTTAAGCACATGCTAAACTGCCTTGCTGATAGGGATAGGCTGCTGTACTGAGATTTTAAGGACTAACAGTTATGGAATATTTATCATTTTGTATTTATTGTTTTCTTTTTTAATGGGCTTTTTTGTATTTAAATTGCAGCTGAAAACTATTTTAAGTACAATGAGCACCATCTACAGCACTGGGACTGTGTGTAAACCTGATGATCCATTTAACTGCTTGCCGCTGGAGCCAGGTACGGTATAGACAATATCTATCCTGTGCCCTTTACGTTAACAGGTTTCAAGAAGAGTCGAACAAAGCAGAGAGGAGGTTTTTAATTGTGAAAGATCAAAATTTAGGTTTAATATATCTGTGTTCTCCAAATGCTCTTATTTTATAAAGCTTATTTATTGTTGGTGGTGTGGTTTTTATCTCCCAGTACAATTTTGCTGTGACTTTTCACACATGGAAATAATTTAGTGAAGTAGCATGAGTTGCAGATTTCATGGTCCTCCATCTGGTTTGCTCAAAATTACATGCCCCGTTTCAAATGATGTAGGTTTGTGTGGCTAAAACTTGGGTGTGGCTTCTAATGTTGCAGAGCAGCCTGTGCTAACTTTACATCACTTGGGGGTTCTGCCATACTGGAGGAGTTTTATCAAATTCTATCAAAAGAGATAGAAGTCCTATTGGCAGACTTCAAGCCAGATTCTGATTTCTGTTACATTGGAGTAAGTCCAGAAAACTGCACTAACTTCAGTGAAATTAATCTAGGGTCACACTTGTTTTACCTGAATCACAAACTGGCCCCATATCTCAGGGCAGAAAAGCTGAAATGGAAACAAATCAAACATTTCCTTCAATAAACCAACGTTCAGCTACAGCGTGACTGGTTTTACCCAAAATGTGTATTCTGCTGTTTTCATTCTTCCCGGTTTTCCTGTTGGTTTTTTAATGTAGAATGACAAGTACTTAAAGAATTCATCTTGTATTTATGGCTCTTGTTCTTTTTTTTAAACGACGACAGGGCTAGATGCTATTATGGCTAGCAGCACTGATTACTCTGAGAGACTACGGGCATGGCAAGGCTGGAGAGCTGAAGTTGGCAAGAAGATGAGACCGTTATATGAACGTTATGTTGAGTTGGAAAATGAGGCTGCAAGACTTAATAGTAAGTTACAATTGCAATTATTTTGTCCTTCAGAAACACAGAGGGCCTGATTCTCCATAGCCCTTCATACCCTGTGCAGTCATCTGTGTCCAAACAAAGCCAGGATCTTCCACACACTGGTGGGTAGCCTTGTGCACGCACTTTGCACTCTCTTTATACATGTGTAATCTGCAAAGTCCTGGTCTAAACTTAAAAGTTGATTAACATAGATACGTCCTGTGAAAAATCCACACCCCTGACCAACGTAGCTACGCCAACCTAACCCCACAGTGTAGACACAGCTGTGTCAATGGAAGAATGCTTCAGTTGACATAGTTCCCATCATTCAGGGTGGTTCTGCCTTACACCAACAGAAAAAACCCTTGTGTCAGTGTAGGCTGTGTCTACACCAGGGAGCCATGCTGGCATAGCTACGGTGAAATACCTATGCTGGTATAGTCTCTGTAGTATAGACATACCCTAAGGTTTTTGATTTCAAAAGGGCGTGCTTTGAGAAATTACTGGAGCTAGGTAGTGAAGTCAACTGCACAGAAGAGCTCAGGGACTTAGAAGTGGAGGCGGCTTGGAATTTCTTTAAGTCAGAGGTGCAAAAACGATGTGGAATTTGCAACCCAAGCAAGGGGAAATAACTAGTAACAAAGGGCTACGGACCTAATGAGATGAATAACAACCTCAGAAAGGATATTTGTGGTAATTAGAGAGCCTACAAAGAATGGAAGATGGGATTGATCAGCAAAGAAAGCTATGTCTCGGAGGTCAGAAAGTGTAAGAATAAAGAGAGAACTGCCAAAAAGCCAAGCTGAGTTAGACCATGCCAAGGAAATTAAAACAATTAGTAAAAAGTTCTTTAACCATATAAATAAAAGAACAAGAAAAGAAGTGAGGCCACTATGCTTTGAGGATGGGGTAGAGGCTAAGGCTAATCTAGGTGTGGCCCAACAACTCTCAGCTCAGTTTTCCATAAGGAAGATAAAGAAAACAGTGGGAGGATGGCTAATAGGAATGAGTGTACAAAAATGGAAATTACCACCTCTGAAGTGGTAGCAAAAACCAGAGCTTAATGCTCTCAAATCAGGGAGACTAGATAATGGAGGTAAACAGAAAAAGGGATAAAATGCAACATGGGTTTACCAAAGGTAGATCATGTCAGACTAATCTGGTATTTTTGATGAAATAACTAGGAACTGGCTAAAGGGGAGACAACAAGTTGTACTGAAAGGAGAGCTATCAGGCTGAAGGACAGTTACTACTGAAGTTCCTTCTGGATCTGTCTTGGGGCTGAGAGCCTATCTCATGAGGGGCGACTAAAAAAGCTTGGTTTGTTTAGCCTGGAAAAACAAAGGCTTAGGGGAGGATAGGATTTCTGTCTAAAAATACAACAGGGCAGTAAACACCTGGGAGGGTTGAAAAGCTGTTTAAGTTAAATGACAATGTTGGCACAAGAACAAGTAGGTATAAACTGACTATGAATAAATTTAGGCGGGAAATTAGAAAAAGGTTTCTAACCATCGGAGGAGTGAGGTTCTGGAACAGCCTCCCAAAAGGAGTAGTAGGGGCAAACAACTTAACTAGATTTTAAGACGGATCTGGATAATTTTATGAATGGGATTATATGATGGGGTTGCCTGCAGTAGCAGGGACTGGATTCGATGACCCAGGAGGTCCTGTGCAGTCTGACAACCCATGTTCCTATGTGACTAACTGTACAAGGCAGTGGAGAATCAGGCCAGTGATCCGACCAGATACATTTCACCAGTCTTATACCATAATGAAGAGGTCTGTCTTTGTTGGCATTTTATCTCACTCCCATAACACCGTAGTATCTTTCACTACCTAAAGTGAAGCCAATAATTCGCCTAGGTGAGGTGCAGATGCAGCTATTATCTGAGCAGTTGAAGGAATTTTTAATTTAAGGCACAAAAGATTATGCAGTGTGATGCTTTTCAGAGATCTTCTTCCCACCAATCAGAGAGGATCATCCTCTCAAGAAACAGCAGCCTGGATGAGTTGTTTTTACCCTGAGAGCTTCTATGATAGATCATACCATAGCATATAAATAATACCTAGCAAGGTGTAGCTACATCATATGAACATAAGAACAGCCATACTGGGTCAGGCCAAAGGTCCATCTAGCCCAGTATCCTGTCTTCCGACAGTGGCCAATGCCTGGTGCCCCAGAGGGAATGAACAGAACAGGTAATCATCAAGTGATCCATCCCCTGTCACCCATTCCCAGCTTCTGGCAAACAGAGGCTAGGAACACCATCCTTGCCCATCCTAGTTAACAGCCATTGATGGACCTATCCTTCATGAACTTATTGAGTTCTTTTTTGAACCCTGTTATAGTCTTGGCCTTCACAACATCCTCTGGTAAAGAATTCCACAGATGACTGTGCATTGTGTGAAGAAATACTTCCTTTTGTTTGTTATAAACCTGCTGCCTATTAATTTCATTTGGTGCCCCTGATTCTTGTGTTATGAGAAGAAGTAAACAACACTTCCTTATTTACTTTCACCACACCAGTCATGATTTTATACACCTCTATCATATTCCCCCTTAGTCGTCTCTTTTCCAAGCTGAAAAGTCCCAGTCTTATTAATCTCTCCTCATACAGAAGCTGTTCCATACTCCTAATCATTGTTGTTGCCCTTTTCTGAAACATTTCCAATTCCACTCATCTCTCTCCCCACGCAACCATACCTTTACCTGTCTACTTTCCTGTATTTTATCCTTCCTCAAAAAAATCTAAGTAGAGGCAGTGCCCAAGCATGGAAAATTTAAGTCCAAATGGTAAATGTTTTTCAAAGTTACAAGCAATTGAAAAGGGAGGGTTGTAATGGAAAGTGTCAAGGCAACTTTAACTAGAGGCCTTGCTACCAGCTCTCCCAGTATTAGAGAGGGCCCAGACAGTGGGCTTTAAACATGAAGCATCCCCTCCCCAATCAAATTTCATGGAGGGGATGTTGAATTTGAATCCCAGGATCTGAGCTTGCCCCTGTAGTTGTACTCTTGAGGTAGATTCAGAACTAGAAAGGGCTTTTTTCCTACGTCTAGTTTGGAGGCAGCCTGCCCTGCATATGTTTTATGAGACTGATTTGTGAGATTTCATTGTCACTGAAACTGAACCCAAGTCTTTGCTCTCCCTTGATACCTAATCTAATGAAGAACTCTAGCCTAATCCGTCTCTTTATTCTTCCTCTCTGATGAGTATGAATCACAGACAGTCCTTCAAACAGTTCCTGCAATTTCTGTTTCTGCTGTCCCTGGAGACTTGGGCTATCTAAACTGCAGTGGAACAGAGCTTTTCCATGGGGTGGCTTCCTCCCTCCCACCGTCTCAGAGGGCACACTCATGCCTTCAGTTCCAATACTAATAACTTCATCTCTTCCCTTATAGGGAGAGATTGTTTAAATTTCAGGCTGGACTCTGGTCTCAGTAAGAGCATGCTTTTGTTTTGCAGAGTATTCTGACTATGGAGATTACTGGAGAGGAAATTATGAAGTAGATAATTCCCCAGAGTATGCCTACAGCCGTAATCAGCTGATTGAAGATGTGGAAACGACATTTGAGCAGGTAGTGATTCAGTGTCAAGTTGTGGGAGTTTTCTTAACCACTGTTCTGAAGTTTCATTTTGTCATTTCTACACTGGTTTGTAATTTGTGAAAGTTTTGTGACTTAAACAGCTGTACCATGGGGAAATAGTACAACTCTGCCTAGCCCACTGGCCTTGGGTAACGTAGGCTCCACAAACCATAATCAGGTGGTTTTGTTCATACCATTTATTGTTCTCACAGTCCTTTCAGTTTCACGTGGAGTTTCACATTCTCAAGAACTTAAGACTTCAAAGCAAACCTGGGGCAAGCCCAAATGGAACTTGCAGGTTTCATATGAACTTGGACTCTTTTCTGGAATTCCCTTCTCCCCTTGCTCCAACAGGGCCTGAATTTGTTACAAAGCCTATATATTTATCTAGTCTTTTAGGAGAAAATTTAGCTTCCTCCGTCACAACCATAAAAGGTACCCTTTGCCGTGGAACCGGTGCATTTTTACTGCAAAAGGTACAGTAGTGAGCAGGAGGTAGGAGAATGAGGGGTGTGACTACATGCTATGCAGCTTCTTACATCCTTCTCCTGTGTGGGGGCTGTGTGAACCCTCACAGGAGAGCATTCTGCCAGGGGACTGTAGTGACATCCATTGAGTGGCTCCATAGCTATTCCATGGCTTAGGGATAGACATGCCTCCCTTCCTTACACCTGTGCAGTGCTATTAGGGCCTTACTGAGGGGAAGCTGGATTGCAGGAGCATTTTGTCTCCAAGCTCTCATATGCAACTTAATGGTGGGAATATGGTTGCCAGGGTCCTGTTAGCCAGCCATTTCCTCTGGGAACACCCCAGTACCACAATGAGTTCAGGATGGTCTTTACAACAGACCCCGTAAAAGTCACAAAATTCATTCTTGAATTGCCTGATATCAATATTGTGGGACAAGATGACAAACAACAACAACTGGATTGCAAATTTTAGAATATATCCACATGACATTGTGTACATACACCTAGAACATTGGACAGGTGCGTGATAATACAATAAGCAATATCCAGTTGGTTGAATCTTAGAGGCTCTGCATTTCTAGATGGTGGCTTAGACAAATTAATGGCTCTGTGATCTATCCCCATTTTTTTTAGATAAAACCTTTATATCGGGAGCTACATGCTTATGTGAGGTACAGGCTGGAGAATGTCTATGGCTCAGACCGCATCAGTTCAACAGGATGTCTTCCTGCTCATTTACTCGGTATGAAAAAACATCTGTATTATAGAAGCTTGATTTCGTAGACACTTACTGCTGTGGGAGCAGGACAGTGCCATTTAAGACATAAATATTAAGACATTAAACTGCATGTGAATCCAGATTCTTCATATAATTTTGGGTCCCATTCCAGTAGGTGCTGTGTAAACACACAGTGAAAGAGACAGTCCCTTCCCTGCAGAGGTTACAATCTAGAAAGACAAGACAGAGAAAGGGTGGGAGGGGAAACAGAGGCATAGAGAGTTGAAGCAATTTTCCAAAGCTCATACAGCTGGTGAGAGGCAGAGGTAGGAATAGAACCCAGGTCCCCTATCTTCCAATCCAGTGCTCTTTCCATTAGACCATATTGCCTCCCCAAAATGGCATGATATAATGTAGCCAATTTAACATCATTAAAGGAAATTAGGTCAAGATTCTCAGAAATGGGTATCTAAAGCTAAACTACTAAATTCTTATTTAGGAAGAAGATTTTAGGCACATTTTTTGAAAATCTTGACCTTAACCGTGACATTCTTATTTTAACTGTGCCACTTTTATGTTGCATTAATGTAATGTATACATTTAGCCATATGTGAATGTCAGTTAATGAAAATAATCAATTGTAGTATTACACATAGAAATGCAGTGGATGCTCAGTTGTTTCAATTTCAAATGGTCCTGAAGCTGTATGGTAAGAGGTAGTTTATCTCAGGGAATGATGATGTTTGTTTTTCATTGAAGAAATTAGCACCTTTGAGGTTGAAATAATTTTGGTATGGCAAATAAAACTTTTTTTTATATATATATATTTTCTAAAATATTCTACTTGTGGTATCATTATATTAAATATATCCTGTCTATGTCTATCCATCTGTTGTCTCATACTTAGATTTTAAGCTCTTGGAACAGGGACCAGTGTGTTCTGTCTTTGTACAGCATCTAGCACAATGAGGCCTTGATCCACGACTGGGGTTCCTAGGAGCTAACATAATAATAATAAATAATAACGTGCCTGATGCAAAGCCCATTAACGTTAATGTAAGGACTCCGATTAATTCCAGTGGGCTTTGCATCAGGCCCTAGCTTACATGTGTGAAAATCCTTACACCTGTTATGATACAAACCCAACAATCTTTGATGACTTTGAGCATGGCAGATAGTATACTATTTAATTAATTTGTAACTTTCCCTTCTCTGTTGAAGGTGACATGTGGGGTAGATTTTGGACTAATTTGTATGCCTTGACAGTCCCCTATCCAGACAAACCAAACATTGATGTAACTTCTGAAATGGTTAAAAAGGTAAGACTTCTAATGAGATGTCAAGCTGCAAATATGGTTTTGCTGCTATTCTCATGGTTCTTTAAGTGACGTTTTTAGGTAGTTTATTAAACAGAATACTTCAGCCATCCCCCTGGAAACCAGGGCTGGTCTTAGGTATAGTCATGCTTCAGGCACAGAATTATTTCCTATACTCCCTTTTATTGTTTCCTTTACTCTTCCCCTGTGTTTATCCATTCACTTCCCATCTGTTCCCCTCTCCCTCACTATTCCCTTCCCTGTCTCTCTCTCTCTCCATCCTCTTCCACTGTCTAGTCTCAGTTCCAACTCCCTTTCCCTCTTCTGCATCTGTTCCATGTTTTGTGTATAAAAATCCCAGTAAATAAAATCCCACCCAAGAAATCATTGCACTAACAAGACAATTGCCATGATCAATCTGCTTGTATGTTGTATCCTTTTCCCCCCCAACTCTGCCAGTCTTGCATCTTTAGATTGTAAGGTGTAAGGACAGTGACTGTCTTTTATGTGTTACACAGTGCCTAGCACAATAAGGCCCTGAACCTGGTTGGGGCCTCGAGGCGTAACAATAATAATGTTCTGTGATGTTTAGTCAAATGTTTGTTTTTGTAAAATGAATGAAATTCAGGCAAATCTACAATCAGGAGAGCTTAGTATTTAACATTTAACTATTTACCCTAAATATACCCACTTCTTGGATAAGAAGCTCCACTAATATGGTCCCATTGCCAGAGTACCTGAACTCAATCTTTAATGGATTTATTCTCATGACACTCCTGGTAAGGTAGGGAAGTTCTGTTATCCCCATTTTACAGGTGGGGAATTTAGGCACAGGGAGACTAGGGGCTTATCTACACAGTGAAGCCTAGTGTGCAGTAAATTGTGAAGTTGTGAATTTACAACTCTTCACTAACTCCCCAGGTGGACACTCTTACTGCACACTGCTAGTGAGGACGCACTCCACCAACACAATGAGGGTGGTGTAAACATGCAAGATCGATTTGCTTAATTTGGAGGCTCGATGTCGACTTACATAAGTATGTCGACTTAACTTTGTTGTGTAGACATGGCCTAAGAGTGCCCTCAGGTGGCTTAGCTTAGTACACTTGCAAAGTGCATTAAGCTAATGTGCACAAAGGCACTCTAGTACGCAGTAAGAGTATCCACACTGGAAGTCAGTGTGGAAGAGCTAGTGCACGCCAGCTCCTGTGAGCTTTCCACACACACCCCCGCCCCCATGTAGACAAGCCCTAAGTGACTTGCCCAATGTCACCCAGGATGTCTATAGCAGAGAAGGGAATTGAATCCATCTGTGTCTCAGGCTAACACCCTCACTGGACTATCCTACTCCCCTAATTTTAAAGCCTGTGACTTTATGGCTGCCACACTCATAGGCAAATAAAGAGCTCCCCCTATTTAGAATAAGTAAAATTGCAGAATGAAATTCAAATGAAGGTTTTTAAACTAACTTTCAAGTACAGTTACGATCAGATAAATGACTAAAATTGAACCCATTTTTACTCAGCTCTGCTGTCTGTATTCTGAGTTACAGATCCAATTTCCCTTTCACACTGGTTTTACAACACTGCCACTCCACTGCCTTCAACAAGTTACTCCAGACTTACACCACTGAGAGGGGAGAATCGGACCCTATATCTGTGTACATTACTGACAGAACTAAGATTTTACTGCTTTTCACTCCTGTTAATGGTTTTCTGTTCTGGTTCATACATTATCAATAGGCTAGCTTTGACTGCGGAAACCTGATTATTGATGGTGATCCATAAGTCAGCTTGACTCAGCTCCTGTAATGAGTTTTCAGGGCTGGCAGTAAGCTACCAACTTTCTTGCAAACTGTAAGACTTTGGTTTGAAGTCCCTGAGATACAATAAGTATGGGGACTGTGATGCTGTTTTTCAGAATCACTTTTCAGACTAGAATCTGTTCTACTGGACTGTGAGAAATATCTAGCTATAGAATGTTGGCTAATATTATCAGTGAATTATCATTGTTTGTTTCAGAATTGGGATGCAACAAAAATATTTAAGGCTGCTGAGGATTTTTTCATCTCTGTTGGCCTCTACGAAATGACTGAAGGCTTCTGGAACAACTCTATGATTACAGAGCCTAACGATGGCAGAAAGGTTGTTTGCCATCCGACAGCTTGGGATATGGGAAAAAAGGATTATAGGTACTGTAACAATTGTAACTCTTTCCTATGGGTACTCATAGAATCTTCACAATTCTCTTCAAAGATGTAAAAGGTTGCTATGAAGAGAGCAGTGATCTCTAGTTCTCCATGTCCAATGAGGGGAGGACAAGTAGTAACTGGCTTAGTTTGTAGCAAGAGAGATTTAGGTTAGATAAGAGGAAAAAACTTTCTAACTGTAAGTGTGGTTAAGTACTAGCATAGGTTACCAAGGGAGGTTGTGGAATCCCAGTCACTGGAGGTTTCTAAGACGAGATGAGACAAACACTTGTCAGGGATGGTCTAGGTATACTTGGTCCTGCCTCAGCACAGGGGGCTAGACCGGATGGACTCGAGGTCCCTTCCAGCCTTACATTTCTATGATTCTTTGATATCTAGTCAAGTGCACCAGGGAAAACTGCTATTTTAATTTTATCTTTTCCTTACTTCTCTAATATTTTTGGCAGGGGGCAGATTTAGGGTGGTTAGGGGAATCTAAATGGATTTTGTAACATCAATGGGCTACTCTCTTCTACTAAACAGAGGAGTGTGTTTATATTCATATAAGTTAGTGGTATAACAACTGTGTTGTGGGACTTTAACACAATTATCAAAAAAGGACAGTGCTTAGCCTATTAACTTCACAGGGACCATGTGGGATGCAAATCAGTGAAAATTTGTCCCCCATGTATCTGCTTCATATTCAGCGAGAATGTGGATTTATATATAATGAGACCCATTGGAGCAGGTTCTATCTTCCCTTGAAATCAATGGTAGTTACCAATAGCCTGCAAGGAGAGAATTGGATCAGTGGTGGGTCACCAGATATCCGTCATTGATCTAGGTGTGAAAATTTCCAGTCCTGGACATCTACCAATGTAATTTGGTGACAGTGAAGGGAAGGCACATTTGAGGGGAAAGAACAATTTGTCTGGGGGGCTTTTATGAAATAGCAGTTGTATGAAGGTGTGAAATGTCAGGAGTAGTTTTGGGTGAGATGGATTAGTGAGCAGAGTCCAGGGGAGGTGGTCCAAGATTCATGATATATTCAGCTCATCACATGCTTTCATAATTTAGCACATGGATGTCACTATGTGCTGTATGTATTTTGTCCTTAACTGCCACTTCATAAACATTACATAGTGAGGCCTCAACACCCACATGAGGTGAGCAGAAATCAACATCTCCATTTCACACATGGGGTAACAAACACCGGAGTTAAATGACAGAGTCTGTGGCAGAGAGGCAATTAGAAAGCAGGTCTCTTGCCTGTTACGCCCTATGTCTTATTCACATATCATAATGGCCCCCGGGAAAATCGTGTCTTAGCTACCCCAACTGTAAATTGTGGCAAATGGTGCTTATGCATCTCTATAAAGTGTTCTGAGATCAAGAGATAGAAAACTGCTGCCGTAGGTGAGTACAAAGTACCATCCACAGCAGGGAATAGAGACACAGAAAGGGTAATTAATTTGCTTGGAAGGCGCTGTGTTCAAGTGGATTATACAGAGGCTTAGCAGAGAAAGGAAACCTGGGTGTAAAGATTTTGGTTCTAAAACCAACTTTCTGTGACTTGGCCATGTCCTTTAACTTCAGAGATAAGCTACCTTTCCTCTAAGGCACAAACCCTCCTGGAGCTCCTCCAGTGTTGATGTAACTCTGCGCCGCACCTTACTCTGGGCTGTATGCAGTTTGCACAGTCCAGCTAGTCATAAGGGTGCAATGAAGCCGTAAATCTCCATGTAGCAGCAGAAGTGTTAATAATGCATATTGACAAAAAATGAATATGTTCAATGTGCATCTGTACATTTATAAATACTCAGGCTAAAAAGAGGTCTATATGCAGTCGCCAATATTTGTTAATTTCCTATTGTATTAATTATTCAACCAATTATGTAAACTTGGCAGAGATTCTCCTTAATAAGCACTGTTAATGTGCCAGCTTTCAGAGTAGTAAAAAATGGCTGCATACAAAATGCATGGCAATATTCATTTTACCTCTGCAGAATTCAATAATAGCCAAAGGAATATTACTTAAAACTTTCCCCCAAAATCACCTTTAGGCAGGGATCAAACATAGAACAGACCAAAAGGTGAATGTTTTAGAAAACGATGAACATGAAATACACCAGGGGGTTAGTAAGTGAGTTATTTAAGGTGTTTTGCAGCCACAACTACAGCATCCAGTACCAAGCAAATGGTATAGCTCTGCCAGTGTCTTTATTTAATTTTAAATGCTTTGCATTGGAATGCAGGATCAAGATGTGCACTAAAGTGAATATGGATGACTTCTTGACAGCACATCATGAGATGGGGCATATAGAGTATGATATGGCATATTCCAACCTCTCTTTCCTGCTGAGAAGTGGCGCTAACGAAGGATTTCATGAAGCAGTAGGAGAAATCATGTCACTGTCTGCAGCTACTCCAAAGCATTTGAAATCACTTGACCTTCTAGAATCTACTTTTCAGGAAGACAATGGTAACTAATAAAAATGTATTCATGCCATATTTTGTAGCAGAGTATGAGTAAGTCTGTAAGACGAGTGAGTGACTTAGATGCTTTTGAGAATTACAGCTCAGTTACATATCACAGTATGTTCATTTCCAAAATGACTTCATGAACCGGGAAGCGCTTATTTGTAATGCGCCACTCATTTGATGCTACTGCAAGAATTTAGAAGTAAACTGGTAGTTCTTCACTAACTTCAGAATGGAATAATTGAGGAAATCTTCACAGCACAGTAAGATTAGTGGTGATCCTTGTACTTCGTTTGCATAAAGCTATGCAAATCTATATCAAAATGTAAAGGGCTGCTTTGTCCAACTTCTTCTTCACAGCTGAATTTGTCTGGCTTGTCCAGTTGATTATTACATGATGAAGATGAGCCTAAATCAAATCCCTCAATCCAAAATCCTCCAAAATTTGGGAAAATGCAGATTAGGATTTGGATCCGAACTCTTGAGCCCAGGGCCATCTCAACTAAATAAATACAACAAAACAATGTTGCAACAAAAGCCACAGGGATTATGAATGTTTAGAAAGTAGAATTGGAGCAAAAAGAAAAAAAAGGCTAAATTTGCATAACAATATCTTCCTGGGTTTCTTTGGGTTTTTGTGTTTGTGTTTCACTAAAATTTTCTAAGCAGATGTACTCATTAGCTATGTATGGTGAAGGAAGCAACATTAGTAGCCTGGTCATGTATTCATCATCACCTTAACAGTTACATTGTGCTCTTTTTTCAGAAACGGATATCAACTTCTTACTCAAACAAGCCCTCACTATTGTTGGAACAATGCCTTTTACTTACATGCTAGAGAAGTGGCGATGGATGGTATTTAGAGGTGACATTCCAAAAGGTGAATGGATGAAGAAGTGGTGGGAGATGAAGTAAGTGTGGGGAAACAGGAAGAAGAACTTTTGGGGAAGAGGGTTTCAGGGATCGTTCAGTTTTCATTTTCAGGAGTACCAGAGGCACCAGGGAAGTGGAGGGGAATGCCAAATTAGTTAGCAAAAGTAAACAGCTCTGTTGCAGTGGCACTGAAATGCTGTCCACTGGTAGATGATGTTCTTGGTCTTCATACACCTGTATGGACTAAATGTCTGCAGTTTCAGAGATTTAGGTATGCTGAAAGAGGTCTGTCTCCATGGTACAGTTTGGGAAATCAGCTATTCGTGAGGAAAAAAAGGAGCTATATTTCTCCACTCCAAAGGCACAGCAGGCAAGAGACCTGCTTTCTAATCCCATCTCTGTCACAGACCTTTTAACTTCTCAGTGTTTCACACTTATCCCATGTGTAAAATGGAGATAATAATGGTATTCACTTACCTCATGGGATGTTGCTCAATATCACTAATGCACTTTCTGGGACCTGCTCCCAAGCCCATTCAGTGTAATGAGTGTCTGTCACAGGGTTCACAACTCACCGCTGTGGCACCTCCTTCTGCGGATTATCTCATGACCAGTCTGATGCCCTCTCCTTTGGTTTCTCTCCCCATGGTATCACTCGCACTTGCCCTCTGCAGTCAGGTTACTCCCTTTTCACCACTCCAGGTACTCCCTCTTCCTGGCTTGGCCCTTCGCCCAGGTCACTATAGTCCTCCTTTTCTGGGGTATTAAAGTTCCATTGGATGGCTGTCCTGGGCCATCTTCTGCTCCACTGCCCTGTCTGTGCTACTTCCCCAGTGGCTAGGAGGGAACCCGGGCTTGCCCACTAGTCTCGGTTCCAGGTAGGGATCCTACAACCAGTAGCCAAGGTTGGCACTGTCCAAAACCTTGCTGCTCTTTCCCTGGGCTGCTTCCCACTTTGCTTCTGTCGGTCTCCTTTTCCAGCCTTCTTTGGGTTTGTGCCCTTTCCTCAGGGCCCAGATCTCAGAGCTTCTATTCTCCCCCAGGTTCCTCCTTTCCTTCTCTAAGCCCAGAAAGTGACTATCTGCTTTCTCTACTGCAGCCCCCCTCTTATGCTCTGCTTTGTATCTACTTTACTGTATACTTTATAGCAGCTTAGCCTGCCCCTTGCCCAGCTGGGCTTCATCAATCAGCCCTGACTCTCTCCCAGGTGCAGCCTGTCACAGGGTTAATTGGTCCTTTCTCTCTACTCAGGCCTTGTGTGGGGCAGATACCCATCACATACCCTCCCACTCCAGCCTGTAACCCTGGGGGGGGGGGTATGGATGCCTTTCCCCTTGGAGTTGTTGGAGCTAGTTACCTTGCTTCTGCTTCAGATTGCCCACCATAAGGAGCAGTCTACCCTTCTCCTCCATGGTGTCCTGAAACTTTTCCCTCTGGAATTCTAAGTCTTGCGAAGCCACTTGCAAGGCTTACTCTGCAGCTGCCAGCCTCTCTTGTGGCTTTTGCCCTGGCTCTGCAGACTCCCCCAGCTCTCTTTCTCCCGGGGTCTGAGTTCCCACTGCATTCTGGTTACTCTCCGTATTTGTCCTTGTATCCTTTAACTTTGTCTTTGGCAGACTCTTTCTTCCCTCCAATCTCTCCTCACCCTCTAGGCCCTCTCGACTACCTTTGTGCACTTTCTATGGGCCTCTGGCTCATCCTTCCATTCCTTTCTCGATCGTTTGCTCTTTTCCTGCTAGTTTCTCTTTGTGTGAAGACAGTGCCTCTGCACTTGCCCCCATTTCCCACAGACAAAACAGGTCCCTCCTTTTCCTACTCCTTCAGGAGATGGGACTCTTTGGGGCTTTTCTGCTTCCCTCCTTTCCAGGCAAGACTCTCTGTCCTGATACACACAGGGACATTCCCTTTTCAACTGTCCCCACAGGTGTAATACACACTCTTGACCAGGCCTCTGGCCTCAGAGCATTTTTTCTGTTCCCAGCCTCTTCAGCCCTGGCTCACTTTTCCCCATAGGATCTTAAATAAAGATTTCCGCTTTTCTGCTAGCTTCATTAAATACCCCTGCAGTTATAACTGGGCCTCCCTCTGTCTCTGCTGGTTCTGCAGAAGCAGTGCCTGGAGCCCCATGATTGCTTTTCATTCCCCTTAAACAGGAGCAAAAACTCTGCATCCATTTCAGGAGGGTATACTGGCCTTCTCCAAAAAAGGCCTCCATATGCAGCAGCTCCATAGTCCCTTTACTTCTTCTACAACTGCTGTGGCCCCTCACTTTTCCCTTGTATCAGTGGTGACTGTTATGCACTGTACCTCACACTCCCCTCATCTCAGAGGTGACCGACATGCATAGTTTCTCACTCCAATTGTCTCAGGGATGACTATTATGCCCACATTCATCACAGGGTTTGCTGCTCACTGTTGTGGTGCCTCCTTGTGGCCCATCTGGGGATTAGCTCATGACCACTCTGACACCACCTCCTTCAGTTTCACACCCCAGGGAAACTGTCTCTCTTTCTCTTTCCCTCTCCCTCATCAGATTACTCCCTCTTTATTGCTCAGGGTATTCCTTTTTCATGGCTTGGCTCTCTGGTCAGATCACTATAATCCTCCTCTCCTGGGAGATCCAAGTCCCATTGGATGACTATCCTAGGCTGTCTTCTGCTCCACTGCTCACTCTGTGCCACTTCCCCAGTGGCTGGTAGGGGAACCCAGGCCTGCCCATTACACCAGGTTCCAGCCCAGGGACCCTACAACCAGCAGCCAAATTCTGCACTGTCTAAAACCTTGCTGCTGTTTCTCTGGGATGCTTCCTCTACTTCATCCCTATCATGCTCCTTTTCCACCCTTCTCTGGATATGCCCTTCCCTCAAGGCCTGGATCCCAGGGCTTCAATTCACCCCCAGTTTCCTCCTTTCCCTCTCTAAGCCCAAAAGGTGACTGTCAGCCTTCTCTAACTACACCACTCTTTACTTTCTCCTTCCTGGTTTTATAGCAGTTTAGCCTGCCCCTTGCCCAGTTGGGCTTCATCATCAATTAGACCTTTTCAATGCTGACTCTCCCCCAGCTGCAGCCTGTCACAAGGTTAATTAGGCCTTCTCTCTATTCAGGCCTTGCATGGGGTTGACACCTCATCATGGTGTCTTTGGTTCAATGGGCTATGCATCAGACCGATGACAAGCGGAGTGTGAAGCCCATTGATTGTGGAATATTTTACAACAATGATTTTACCTTTCCTACCCCATCTTAACATAAATCCTTTGGTTTTTAATCTTTTATGTCAAAGGGCCATATCCTGCTATTCATTTTGAAGCAGTGCCACCATTGACATCACTGTGAGTTCTGTTGTATTGATCTCAAAGGTAAAAAAAAGTTAGCAATGTTATCAACTCTTTCACAATCCAACATTAAAACATAGATACTTAGGTTTGGAGTTTTCTTCCACGGAGGCCTTGGTTTTACTCAGTTCCTTAGCAAACACCCAAAAGCATTCATTCTAAAGTTGAAACAAATGGAAGAACAATAAATTAAAACAGGTACTTATATTGAAAATGAAATAGAGTAGTATGTAAAATCAACTTAAACCTTTAAAGTTTCTCTCCATTTGGAGGCAAAATATCAGTTTCTTCTATTCACAGAACAAACTTACTTTGATGAAAAGGAAAGGGTTACTTTCACTTTCAGTCCTGTTGGGTAAAATGCCTCCTGTTTCTAACAAACACACAGACACAAGGTGGAGGAGAGATGGGATAGAAAGGGTGAGGGAAATATGGCTTTTGTTGATGTCTTTGGAACACTGGAAGGCTGGTGAGTCATGAATGGATGCTTTGGCTGGCAGGCCAATCAGGGCACCTGTTGCTTGGACCGTGGGGCATAATCTGGTTGGGTCTTTTCTCCTTAAACAGGACAGAATTGTGGTCATCTCATCCCACTGTGCTGATGCAATGCAGTTGATTTCAGGATTTGATGAAAAATTGAGACAGGATAGGAGGAAGGGGGAGATGGGGAAAGCAACACAAGAGGAGTGGAACAGAACAGGATCTTATGTGCCTTTTCAATGCTGGCAATTAGGTATCCCCACTGATGGGCTGAGGCCCGGATGTCATGATATGATTTCCAGGACTCACAAGTGAAAAACAAAGTTCTTTGAACAAGAGCAAGGCCTAGTGGCCTTCCTCTCAGGAAGAAAGTCTTTCAGACTGGTCAGCTCCTTCTATCATGGGGTTAGGGAAGATGAGCAGATGAGACCAACTGGGATACAAGGTGGAAAAGGAGATGAATTTTTTTTCAAAGTCTTTTTTTAAGGAATCCCCAAAGGGGACAAGTAAGTGGCATAGTTCATTCCCTCTTTATTTTGTCCATCAATTAGTCCTAATATCCACCACACCAATTTTAGTTCATTAATTTCAGACGACACCTCTTCTTGTTGTTACAAAGCATCATTTCAACAGTCCTTGAATGATATCAGTCGGCTCTTTTTGTTTGGACTAGTCTAGTTGAGCTGCCTGGTTTTCTTGCATTTATTCATAACATTTATCATAAAAAACCCTGTTTACCATGGTTAATTTTCAAACTGGCAAAAAGTTCTAGATTACTGTGACATTTTCACTCACTTCTTACATCTGAGTTTCCAGTCAGGGTTAAATGTTTAGGTCCAATAATCCCATGCACAGTAGTTCCATGGACATCGCAATAGCAGTTTAGGAGCCTAGTTTATTTAGCTTTGTTATGTCCGTGTTTGGAAGGTAAGGGAGATGCCAACAGTGATGACTGCTACAAACAGCAGCTGCCATGTGGAAAGGTCAGTCTATATTTTTCTCAAGAACTAGTAATGGGAATGCCTCTAATTTTTTCTTCCCCTACCCACAGGCGAGAAATAGTGGGTGTGGTTGAACCACTGCCTCACGATGAAACATACTGTGACCCAGCTACTCTGTTCCATGTGGCCAATGATTACTCTTTCATAAGGTACCTTTATCATCATCATTTAACTCCTAGATGACAAGCAGCGGCTTGCTCAAATACTTCATTCAGAGTGTTAAGGCCAAATTCTTCTTTTGGTTAAGCCCTGGCCTAAGGCCTCCGGAAGTCAATGGGAATCTTTCCAGTGACTTCAATGGGCATTGGATCAGACCCGCAGACTTGTTAGGGCCGGATTCTCGCACGACGTAATGCGACTGGAGATGCCCAGTAGCAATTTCTTGCGGTGCAGAGGAACTTTCTGCTGCTGTAATGTTGGTGGAGATGGCTCTGTTGTTTCCTATGCCAGCTGCCTCTCTGATCCTCACCATAAGGGGAAGGACGGAGAACGCTGGAAGTCCTTCACTGGATTCAGGTGCCTAAAGAACCAGGGGAGCAGGCCCCTGAAGGATCAGAGGCTAGTGCCAGTGACATACATTAGGGATGTCCCTGTACAGCCCTGACTCAGAGAGCTGCAGCTGGCTCCCTGGGGCTCCTCCATCCAAATGATCCCAGCTGTGCTCAGCTAGAGTGGAGAATCAGAGTCTCTGTAACTTCACTTACTCCAGCTAGGGCCCATTGTAACGGAGAGCACATCTTAGCTCTTATGATTTTGGCATTTGAACATTATCAGGATGTTTGGCCCAGCCCGTCATTAGTGTTTTGTCTTTCTCTCCAAAGTGCCCAGGGTCACCAGCAGGAGCGTTAATCTAAATTGCAGTCCATTCCAAAGGGCAAGGCTATTTGCTGCTCCAGTGTGAGCTGGGTAACACAAAGTATGGCTTTTGTTCTTTTTTCTCTTTTCTTTTAGATATTACACAAGGACCATTTATCAGTTCCAGTTTCAGGAGGCACTTTGCAAGGCTGCTAACCATACAGGTCCTCTTTACACATGTGACATTACTAATTCCACGGCAGCTGGTCACAAACTGCGGTAACAAAACACACATTTTGTTATATAAAAGGAGATTGAATATAACTGGGCCAAATTCATCCTGGCTGTAAAGCCACTTAAGTTACTGAAGCCAATGGGGTTACACCAGGGATAAACTTGGCTCGACATTAAAGTCTGTTTCCTCAGCTAATTCCAGTGGAGTTATGCAGACTTATACCAGCTGAGGATCTGACCCATAGGGGTTTAGTCTCCTATCAATGAGAAGGGAATTTATTTGCATTCATATGAGTGCACAGATGGAATCTAGCAATAATTATTGATCCTTCGATACCCAGGGACATGCTTGTCTTAGGGAGATCACAGCCCTGGACCCAGGCATTAGAAAGTATAACAGGAGAAAAGAAGATGAATGCAACACCCTTGCTCCACTACTTTGAACCCTTACATCAGTGGCTGATAAAGAACAATAGTGGCAGATCTGTTGGCTGGAACCCATTCTGGACTCCATGTACGTAATGGTTTTATATGTAATTCAGAATGCTTGACAATACAATTTCTCCTCAATCCATGCCCCTTTTCTCTTTCCGCAGTTGTTGAATCTGGCAGTTGGGAGAGGCAACAGGCAACGTCTATGGCCCTGGGACCCATCAGTAAGAGTTGCTCATGCAAAAGTTCATTGACTTCATCACTCCCAAAGCTGGAGAGTCAGGATACTCAGGGACCACGGTGGCCATCAACTGCCTGTCACAGCTTCATCTAATTCCCAGAAACTGAGCACTTGATCCTGATAATGAATTATTGACAAAGGTCACTTTAAAAAGCCTTTTTACATTGGCAGTGCTAAAAACTCAGGACGGATGATCAGAATGAAGGGAGAATAGTGGTTTGGGTTTGTAGGTACTGATCAGTTTCAGATCTTCAATTATAACCCTTGCTTGAGCCTACTGAGCATGCCTCACATCTGCCGGGCTGGTGAGAACTCATCTAGACACTCTGTCATCAGAGCTGGAACGGCAATCAGGCTCAGGATGGGCAAGCCAGTTTGGAATGTTAAATGTCATCTCTCCCTGGCTCTCCATTACTGGCCACAACAAAGAGGGTGCCCAAGAAGTGGGAGTAGTAGTAAAATGCTTTATTCAGCCCAGCACCACTACATCAAATGCTGAAGCACATGTGAGACACACACCTGTAGCCACAGTCAGTATGGGAGAATGCAGCATATCCTAGTGGCTGAGAACAGTGTTGTATCTGATACCTTCATTAGCCTGGGGAGGGTAAAAACTATCAGTAAAACAAAATCACCTCATCATCTCACTTGCTATACAGCAGCTTTATGGAAAAGACTTTGTAGCTGTGATGCAATGCTTTTTTTCTTTTTAAATCAGATTCTCTCAATGCAATCAAAGTGAGGATCAGTCTGAAATCAGCACTTGGGAACAATGCAGTGAGTAAATCCAGATTAGTGTATTCATTCTGTTACTATGTCATGTTTTGTTTAACAAATCACAGATCAACATGGAAATATCTAGCTGAATTCTATACAGGAGGTATTGGACGCTCTCTGTTACAAACAATATGACTGCTCTTTCTAGCAATTTGTTTGCATATTTGATGTCATCTTTCCAGGCACTGATAAATCCTACAAACCTCCTCACAGCCTCCTCCTGCCCATTCTCCTAGCTCAGATGCCCAAATGTCCTTACTATTATGTTTCTGGAGTGCAGTAGCTAGTAGGCAAAAGATGGTACTTCCCTCAACATCGTGCTGGAGGACTGGCTCACTGCTAACTCAGTTGATCTGCCAAGGCTGGGCATTTGGTTGTGGATTTGCTCCTTATTCTAGATTTCCTTCTTCATGTTACTCTCAATGGCACAGTGCACAGACCCTTCCTTCCTGTGAAAGGTTTATAGAATATCAGGGTTAGAAGGGACCTCAGGAGGTCATCTAGTCCAACCCCCTGCTCAAAGCAGGACCAATCCCCAATTTTTGCCCCAGATCCCTAAATGGCCCCCTCAAGGATTGAACTCACAACCCTGGGTTTAGCAGGCCAATGCTCACACCACTGAGCTATCCCTCCCCCATTATCATTGCTGTCAAAGCATGAGCATTTTTCCAGGTAAAATTGGCTCATCAGGCAAGTGCTTTTTGCTTATGTATCCAAACATTCAAATTTGAAATTCACACTTAGGTGTGGGAACCTATTGGTCTAGGAAGGTTACACAAATGTGTTATTTTTTCTCACACAAACCCACACTCTTTCAGTTCTGTCACTTTCTTTTATGCAAGCCCTAGTAAACTTTTTTTGCTTCCTGTCCCCCTGAGTTGAGTTAGATGTCATTCAGTGGTGATAGCAACACCACTAAAAGGCTCCATATTACAACACATTTATTAGCCATTATAGTTAATGGTTAACTTAACACCATTTTATGCCTGGCTTTTGTCATCATGTTCTTGTATCGTGCAATTGAGTGGCTGTAAAACAATCTCATTTACAGTACTTAATTTGAATGACTATAAGATATGGTCCCAAGCTGCAAAACAAGCACATTACATAAACATTGTCCACTAACTACATTTCTGCTCTGACACTCCTTCTACACAAGTAAATAATTCTGAAACCTTGTAGTTCAGCAAGGGATCTTGGTAACACGTGTTAACTAGTGTGTAGGCATGTTGGGAAGATTCCTACGTAGGACTTGCCGCAGCTCATAATGAGACACATTCAGCAATACACTTCAACTCCTTCGTACTGCCCAGACATTGCAAAGCAGCCCAAATTCCAGTTTAACTGGTTGGCTATGCTGGGTTTACCACTGATTTGCATCACCAGAGCAGCACAAAATAGCTAGCGAGTGTACAAGTGAATCTGGCCTAAGAAGTGCTGATTTGTAGCAGTCAGGAACGCTGATGGAAAGGGCCCCTCTGATTCAGACGTGAAGTAATGTACATTTTTTCTGAACGAAGGAACAACTTCACAGTATCTTACAGGTGCTTAGAAGTGGGGCTAAGTTCATAGCAAACTGCCGGTATTAGACCATCTCATGGTCACAGCTGTCAGAGCAGGCATCCTGTGTCAAGTCAGGGACTGACTGTGCAATGGAGATAGTGTAATGTGATCCTGGGAGTGACTATGGGCCTAATCCTGTGCCCATCAAAGCCAGTGACATCACTGCTTTATATCACTGAGCACAGCTTCAGGCCCCATGCTAATGCCTTGGTTAAGCCTCTAGCCATGTCCCTTGTGTACTACATGGTCCAGTCCTGCAGCCAGTGTAATTTACTGTAGCTCTGTTGAAGTCAATGGAGCTACACTGACTTACACTAACCGAGGGTCTGGCTCAATAGTTCTAGAAGCCTGAACAGCCTTAGCCTGAGCTGTTGTACAGTGTGAAAGCTCTTCTCTCCTTCTCTCCTGACAAACCTGACTTCTGAATCCTTTCTAAATACAGCAACAGCTATATTGTATTACGCCTGACAGACTGGTGCTGGTAAAAGTCCAGGAAAGATTGAGGCATTCCCTTCCAGTTATGGAAATGCTATAAAGTTAATTGAGGCACAGTGGGTTTTGCGAAAAATGTAAATGGAGAACTTCACTGTCTGTTTACTACAGCTTATGTTAAAGAAGCAGCATGCTTGGAACAGCACATATAGAATTATAGAATATCAGGGTTGGAAGGGACCTCAGGAGGTCATCTAGTCCAACCCCCTGCTCAAAGCAGGACCAATCCCCATCTAAATCATCCCAGCCAGGGCTTTGTCAAGCCGGGCCTTAAAAACCTCTAAGGAAGGAGATTCCACCACCTCCCTAGGTAATGCATTCCAGTGTTTCACCACCCTCCTAGTGAAAAAGTTTTTCCTAATATCCAACCTAAACCTCCCCCACTGCAACTTGAGGCCATTGCACCTTGTTCTATCAACTACCACCACTGAGAACAGTCTAGATCCATCCTCTTTGGAACCCCCTTTCAGATAGTTGAAAGCAGCTATCAAATCCCCCCTCATTCTTCTCTTCTGCAGACTAAATAATCCCAGTTCCCTCAGCCTCTCCTCATAAGTCATGTCTCCAGCCCCCTAATCATTTTTGTTGCCCTCCGCTGGACTCTTTCCAATTTTTCCACATCCTTCTTGTAGTGTGCAGCCCAAAACTGGACACAGTACTCCAGATGAGGCCTCACCAATGCCAAATAGAGGAGAATGATCACGTCCCTCGATCTGCTGGCAATGCTCCTACTTATATAGCCCAAAATGCTGTTAGCCTTCTTGGCAACAAGGGCACATGGTTGACTCATATCCAGCTTCTCGTCCACCATAACCCCTAGGTCCTTTTCTGCAGAACTGCTGCCTAGCCACTCGGCCCCTAGTCTGTAGCAGTGCATGGTATTCTTCCGCCTAAGTGCAGGACTCTGCATTTGTCCTTCTTGAACCTCATCAGATTTCTTTTGGCTCAATCCTCTCATTTGTCTAGGTCCCTCTGTATCTTACCCTCCAGTGTATCTACCACTCCTCCCAGTTTAGTGTCATCTGCAAACTTGCTGAGGGTGCAATCCACGCCATCCTCCAGATCATTAATGAAGATATTAAACAAAACTGGTCCCAGGACCAACCCTTGGGGCACTCTGCTTGATACCGGCTGCCAACTAGACATGGAGCCATTGATCACTACCTGTTGAGCTCGACGATCTAGCCAGCTTTCTGTTCACCTTATGGTCTATATATAACTTAAATCTATTGCACTAAGCATCTGTTTAGAATGCACTGACGTCTCAGGGGACGTTGATCAGGTAGAGACACTTCCAGCTTTGCTCTTGCTGTGACTTTACTAGAGTGTCTGAAAGATAAAACAAAAAATATTTAAAAGACTGCCAGGATCAGTCCTTTTGAACTCAATTAATTTCTGCCTAACTGTAGACAAAATATTTCATAAATCATTTAATATGAGGATCTGTCTCTTATTTTTTAAAAATCGACTACTTTTTAAATGTTAACCAGAACCACTCTGTCAGCATCTTCTGTGTGATCACACCATAAAAAGCTGAAACACAAACTGCTAGGTCAGCAGCTTGTAGACAACTAAGTGTATTTTAAAATGGAAATTCCTTCTAAAATTAGAGGACAAACTTACATTTTCTCTTAAATAACACATGAGATATTTGTTTGAACACTTTTATGAATGAAAACATCATAAAATAGATTTTATAGAAACAAGATAAATTATTAAAAAGCCAAAGGAACTGATAAATAGAACTGGTCAGGAAAGTTTTTAAGATTTCAAAAACATTCATCCTGAAAACCAAAATTCTGAAATTTTTTGGAAAACAAAATTTGAAAAATAATTTATTTTCAGTCAATCAAAATGTTTTGTTTGGCTAAATCTGAAATGTGGTGGTTTTGATTCTGATCCTTTTTTATTTTTTTAAATTTTTATATCATAAAGTAAATTTCAAAACAAAAAGTCCTTTTGAATTACAAATTAACCTTGTTGTTCTGAAAATGTCAAAACAGGACATTTTGCCATTTTCAAAATGTTTTTTTTAAAATTTCTGAATGATACAATTTCATGAAAATAAATCAGTTTAGTTGAAACAGCATTCTGCAATGGAAAACTATTTCAACACAAATTTTCCAACCAGCTCTACTGCCAAATATGAAAAGCAATGGTTGTGGAATCAAACTCTGTTAATATACTGGGTTCTTTTGGGGCAGGAGAAATAGATATTGTAGAGTAGAAAGGGACAAAGGATGAAAGGAAAATTAGAAAAAAGCAAACACAATGGCATGATGGACTGTGGTGATAGCTACAGGAGAAAACAATGCTAACTCCTATGAATGCTTAAGTAAAGGCACTGATGTGTGTAGTATCAGCTAAATAACGAATGCCAGTGCAGAGATAATCCATACAGCTGTGTCGTTCATTAATGCTAAGGACCAGATCCTGGGGTGCTATCTTTGCATGCTCAACACACCTCAGAAGAAGGTGTTTGTGGGCAATGGTGGCTTTAAGCCCCCTTTATTGTCCCGTAGGGCCTCATCTGTAACTCACTGAAGTCAATGCAAAGACTTCATTGGCTTCAATGGACTTTGGATCAGAACATTGTCCCTCTGACTGCTGAGCGCTGAGCCTGTCCCTGGAAGTAATTTAGATTCAAGTCAATGGAGCTGTGCTACACTATACTTGCCGAGCAATTGGTCTACTGACTGTGTCTGAGTTTAGAAGCATTTCCTTCTGTTCTAGCTGAATCCACCATTCACTTCCATGGAGCTAAGCTGATGTATACCAGCTGAAGATATGGCCCAACACATCCTCCTTTTATGAAATTCACTGCAACAGGAGATCAGAGAGTTAAAAATGTAGCAGTATTTTTTTAAATTGCTATTATATAGGGGGTATCTAGAGTTTTGTACCATGCCCATGAGCCTCATATCAGGGCTGGATAATATTACCAATAACAACATTTATGGGCGTGCATGCTAAGATATAAGTGTAATCAAAGCTCTGGCTTCAAGTTATAAACTGATTGCTACAGAGGTCAAAAATGAACTTTCCTTCCACGTACACCATTGCACAATTGCATAGGATACATTCTCTGTTATTGCTGGGTTTTTCCACCTGCACAGGCAGGGGCACCTGCCAGAAATGAGCTATTTAACTTAACGCACCATTCTCTGTTTCTGTGTTCCACTGGAGTTAATATCTGACCTATCATGTAGTTTCCTATGAAATACCACATATGCTCTGCCTTTTTTGAATCACTTGTCTGGTTTTGGGCACAAAAATCAATAACTACCTTATGCAGAAACATGGCTGCAAAGAATTCTTAACAAGAAAAATACAAAGACCAAAACAGCTCGGTCTCCTACTAAATGACTTGTTTATGTATACAATTATATAATGGAAACCAGTGTCTAAATCATAAAGTCCTTTCCCAGACAAAACTCCCAATAACTACAGTGGAAATGCTCCTGGGTAAAGAATCCATGAGAGCTAGGATTTGGCTTCTTGTTATTTTAAGCAAAAAAGATCTTTTCAGATATTATGAACCCTTGGGTTGAAATGGGATAGATATTCCTGGTCCTATTTGTGGGATTCAGTCAAGACACAAAATAGCCATAGGTGATAAATAACCTACAATGGCAGAACTTCAGATAGATGACAACACATTCAAAGATGGTCAGGTGCAGAGGAACAGCATCAGCTGTGGACTAGATATGGGACTGGAATCCGGAAACCCCTGCATTCTGGGCTTGGCTCAGCAATTGACTCACTCAGGGTATGTGTATACTGAGATAAAAAAACCTGTGGCACCAAATCTCAGAGCCTGGATCAGCTGACTCAGACTTGCAGGGGTCAGGCTGCAGGGCTGAAAGTTGCAGTGTAAACATTCAGGCTTAGGCTGGAGTCTCGGCTCTGATACATTCCCCTGTCACAGCGTCTCAGGGCCCTGGCTCCAACCCAAGTCCGATCGTCTTCACTGCAGTTGTATAGCCCCACAGGTTGAGCCCTGCGAGTTCGAGTCAGCTGACCTGGCCCAGCTGCAGCCATGCCACGGGTCTTTTGTTGCAGTATAGATCTACCCTCAGTGAGCTTCTTTACGACACTCCATTTATGTATGTCTCATTTTCCCCGTTTGTAAAATGGGGAATCAATCACTTATCTATTTTGAAGGGAGGTGTGATGATTAATCAGATATTTATAAGTCACTTTGGGCATGTAAATTACCTTTGTAAATAAGTAAGTGGTGAGCCAAGACTTCCATTTTTCTGCTAACCTCTGTTCATTTTGTTACCTCATTCTCACACGTTTGTCCATCTGTCATGTGCTGCCTGGTAAAAGGTCTGTGAGCTCTATGGGGTAGGGAATGTCTTCTTCGTTACCTTCTGTACAACTCCTAGCTCAATGGGACCCTGAGCTATGACTGGGGTTTGAGCCAAGTCAAAACATTTCATTTTTACATGTAACTATTTTAAAAAAAATAAAATTGAATGAAATTTTGAAATGAAAAGTTGTTTTGAAAATATTAAAAATGAAAGAATTTTTTTTTGGCGGGGGTGTGTCTGGTTTCCAACCAAAACAATTCGGCAGGTTCAACGAAGTTACAAAATGTTTTGGTTGACCTGAATCTGCATTTTCTGGCCAAAAAAAAATAAATAAAAATTGCCTACCTGTAATTATAATTACTACTACTGAAGCAGTATTTTAAAAGTCATTGCTTAATGCACAGTAATTTTCAGCATAATTATAATCTCTACTGAAGGTCTGTTTTTTATATTTGTAGTACAAATGGGATGAAAATGAATTATATTTGTTCCAGTCATCGATTGCCTATGCCATGAGGAAGTATTTCTCAGAGGTCAAGAACCAGACTGTCTCATTCCAGTGAGTTATTTTGTTTGACTGTGCATGCGGTGAGCCTACAGTACTGCTTTTGGTTCAGCAGGGATATGTACTGGTGGAATTAATTGTGATTTCTGTGTAATGTAGCTGGAGGAGGTCTGATGGTTTCATACTAAAGGGCATGAGGGCATTGGCTGGTCTTAATAGGAGAGCCATTTGCTTTGCCACATGCTGTTTAATCTTCAGAACTTTTGACAGAAAGAAAAACATCACCTGTGCAATAGTTAGACGATACTTTATTTTTAGGTGAGGTAGGAGACTGTAGTTTACCACTTACTAATGGTGAGATTTGATCTTGAGAACAGCTGCCCAAATGCTAACAGGGGAATAGGGCTATGATAGCCAGAGAATGGAGCAATAGAGATACCTTCCCGAGAGGAGAAACATTCCATTAAAAATAAAAAATGAAATTATATAAAATTCTGGGCAATAACACTTGTATCATATACATGATGCTGAATAGCCAAGGGATTTTGGACCCACAAAACGTGAGTTAATTGATCTGAATGAGGTGAAAAGTCACCCACGATAAATAAATGCAACCCTAATCTAATTTCATTTAAAAATATGTAGTCCTTTACTAACATAGGCTATGACCAGAAATAGATATTTGTACCAAAAATAGCATTATTCTTGCTAAGTCTCTTGGAACGGTTTTTAGATAGGCCTCTTCGGATGATTTTCTGAGGCGATCTGCCTAATATATCTGATCACATTTATAGCACATCAATCACCATGATGTCGAAGCTCAATTCTCAGCAGGCCTAGATGCAACCAAATGCTAGTTTTTATTCTCTAGTTCAAAGTGCAAGAAGCTGAGCTGAGTTTTGCCCCAAACATGTGAGGGCAACCCCGCTGTTCTGTGCTTGGCCAGGTGCTTTAAGGCAGGGGGGTCTCAACCTTTTCCTTTCTGAGCTCCCCGCCCCCAACATGCTATAAACACTCCACGGCCCAGCTGTGCCACCACAGGCTGGTTTTCTGCATATAAAAGCCAGGGCCGACATTAGGGGATAGCAAACAAGGCAGTTGCCGAGGGCCCCATGCCACAAGGTGACCCGCGAAGCTAAGCTGCTCAGGCTTCACCTTCAGGCTCAGGATGGCTGGACTTCAGCTTTTTGCCCTGAGCCCCAGTGAGTCTAATGCCGGCCGTTTGGTGGACACCCTGAAACCTGCTCACAGCCCCCCAGGGGGCCTTGGACCCCTGGTTGAGAACTGCTGTTTTAAGGGATTCTCAATCCTGGGGTAATGCATCTGTATCTAGAATTACTTAAAGAAAAGGAGTACTTGTGGCACCTTAGAGACTAACCAATTCATTTGAGCATAAGCTTTTGTGAGCTACAGCTCATTTCATCGGATGCTGTAGCTCACGAAAGCTTATGCTCAAATAAATTGGTTAGTCTCTAAGGTGCCACCAGTACTCCTTTTCTTTTTGCGAATACAGACTAACACGGCTGCTACTCTGAAACCTAGAATTACTTAGTAACACAAAACTGAAAGCTCAAGTGTTGACAAAAATACCTTTCAAGCAATGGACCCTTAAGTTGTGCTGCGAGGTGTTTTTTGTAGGTATAGTGGATGCAAGATTTTCATTCATGTGATTTTTATTTGGGGGTATCTCTTTAATCATGAAACGTTTTTTTTATATTTCCCGTCAGGAGCACAGACATCCAAGTAGAGAATGTAACACAAAGAATCTCCTTCTATTTTACTGTCAGAATGCCTGGTAATAACACTGACATCGTTCCCAAAACTGAGGTGGAAACAGCCATCAGGTGAAATTTTGCTCTTAGAGGAAATAACATGAAAGAGGGCTGGAGCCATATAAATACTCAAATGACTGAGGGAGGTATTACGAGAAAGTGTGACACAAAACTAAAGTAAGGAAAAATTAGGATGAGCGAAACTGTCATATCAAAAAAGATCAATAGCCTGTCTAATTGGATGTTGTTTTCAAAGCAGCCAATATAAGGTGACACAGAAAAGTTGTGAAACTCCTAGAATACATCGAATTGTACTGTACTGTGCCATGGAGAAGGAACATTTCTCCAACCCCAGCTGGTGACTAGTTTATGCCCTGAACTTGAAGATAGAAGGCCCATATAATTTTAACCTAACTGGTGTAAGTTCAGGTGCTATTTTTAAGCAGGACCTTCAGGATGATATGTTGGAAAGAAAGCCAGGTATGGGAGACTGCACAGAAGAGATCAAGGATGGAGAAGTAGATTTGTGATACTACCACAGAGAGAATGAATTAAGCTGTGTGAACAATAAGGTTGTGGATGACACAGAGAGAGAAAAGAAGAAGGGACAAAGGACAAATCCTGAGGGACTGGCTGGGGAGAATTAAAAACCAAAGGAGGTGCTGATGAGTAGTCAGAGAGACTGGAAAACTAGGAGAGAATATGGCCAAAGAAGTTATGGTCTCTTGCAAATTTTGTCAAAAGCAACAGAAAGATCAAGGAAGACCAAGATGCAGAAAAGTAGCTTAGACGTGGCCAGGAAAAGGCCACTGGAGACTTTGGTGAGAGTATTTTTGGTGGAGTGAAGAAGGCAAAATGCAGATTGCAGGGGATCCAAGGGAGAAACAGAGAAGGGGAAGTTAAGGCTGTGGTTGTATGCTGGGCATCCAAGGAACTTAGAGGTAAAGGGAAGGAGAGAGATAAGATGCAAGTAGACAGTGAAGTCAAAGGGTTTCTTGTCTTGGTTTGGTTTGGCTATAAGGATTTGGGATACTATTGTGTACAGTAACAAATCTGAATATGTCAGTTCTGGTTGTTACAGAAATTCAGGCCTTCAGTTACTGTCTTTGTAGCAGGAACAAATCTGGCATGTCTTGCTGCTGTATGCCTGCTGTATCATGCCGGGAAGAAAAATAGTTTATCACTCCAGTTCTGAAGCAGCATCTTCAAGCAAAGAGTTCTATGGAAGTTTAAAATACCTAGAGGATTATAAGGAATCCAAAAATATTTTATTTGTTTGTGTTTAATTTATTCATCTATTTGATTGTACTCTTGATGGCAGAATGTCTCGGGGACGAATCAATGAGGCTTTCAAACTGGATGACAAAACTCTGGAGTTTGAGGGTATTCTTCCAACACTGGCACCAGCTTATGAACCACCTGTCACTGTCTGGCTAATACTGTTTGGGGTGGTCATGGGCGTAGCTGTGATTGGAGTCATTGTCTTGATCATCACTGGGCAGAGAGACCGAAGAAAGTAAGTATTATTTTAAATAATATATGCCAGCAGCGAGAGACCTGGCAACTCAACATTATTGAAGCTAGTCCTGAAGATGGGTTTTCAGCAAGCCTAAATTGTTTTTTTGGATTCCAACCCACCCTAATGCACTGGAGGAACTGACCTATAATGTGCTTTGCATGTCTTTTTTTCATAAGAATTGTTTGAAGCATAGTTTTGATCTGAAACCAATACAACAAAGATTGGTTCATTGTTTTCCAACTTATTTGTATCAATGGCACTTCTACAACATGCCATATGATGTACTTCCTCCTGTTCCCATTAAAGTCAATAAGCCCAGAGTAATTTGTTTTGGTAAAATGAATCACATGGAATACAGTATTTTTTTTACAATAGTCTCTTGTTAGAATCCATAAGAACTTGATCAAAGCAGAGACTCAGCTTCCTATATATTAACAGATTCTTTTTGCTTATAGGAGAAGGAAAGCAGCCGCAAATGAATTAGTACAAACCAACCACATCAACCCTGAACCTGAGGATGGAGAAGTCAATCCGGCTTTCATACAACATGAAGAGCAGCAAACATCATTTTAGAAAATAATGCAAATTCTCTATTTAATTTTTTGTTTTCATTTTAGCTTTAACAACAATGCATTGGAAAGGCCAAAATACTTCAGATGTCATTAAACATTATGACAGGTTTCAGAGTAACAGCCGTGTTAGTCTGTATTCGCAAAAAGAAAAGGAGTACTTGTGGCACCTTAGAGACTAACCAATTTATTTGAGCATAAGCTTTCGTGAGCTACAGCTCACTTCATCGGATGCATACTGTGGAAAATACAGAAGATGTTTTTATACACACAAACCATGAAAAAATGGGTGTTTATCACTACAAAAGGTTTTCTCTTCCCCCACCCTACTCTCCTGCTGGTAATAGCTTATCTAAAGTGATCACTCTCCTTACAATGTGTATGATAATCAAGGTGGGCCATTTACAGCACAAACATTATGGGTTCTGATATTTTCAAGCAGTTGCCCATGTGCAGCCCAAGGCAAGCAAATGACTTTTTTGCCATCTCTGTGTTCAATCGGTGACGTACAAATACAAAAGAGGTACGTTGTGTGTAGCCCTTTCATGAAATATATTTATCATATCACACTGCCACTCATGCTGCTATCCGTCAACCAGCTATTTGCAATTTCTCTGTGTTTCCTCTATTCTCTATTTCCAAAGGTTTTTAATTTAGCTGTTTCTAGACCAAGAGCAGATATATATGAAGAACTGAAAAAGAAAGTGCTTCCTCCAGATGACAATGAAGCTGTCCAACAAGAAGAAGGAAAATCAGAATTTATCAGGAGAGTGAGCTGAAAAAAAGACCTATTAGTCAGTGGACACACACTGAGCACCTGAGGAACCTCAGCTTTGGAGGACACAGTTTGAAATTACATGAGTTTTTGCACCTTCAAAGTACCTGACTCCATACTAAACCCAAAACATAAACTGAAAGAAGACAAACAGGAACTTGAACTTTGTTAAAATGTTGTGGCATATGTAATTTGCCCATTTGGTTGGCCTGGTAAGTATGGTGTTGAGGTCAAACAGCAAATGTCCCCCCTCCAAAATAGCTTTTTGGGTTATGCTTCCAGCTGAAAAGGAAACCTATTGTATAACTGTGTTTTGGAATAAACTACTCGAAGATCAAATGATCAGAACTTGAATTCTAATTTAAAATATTTCAGCATTTGGTTCCATTATTGGACACCTCACCAGTGGTTGCAGTTAGGTCATCATAATCTCATAAGCAGCTTTTATTTGCATGTATGGAAGTTGCTATTCATAGCCTGGTTTCTGACTTATCTTATTTATTTAATTTAATAGTTCATAGACATTAAGGTCAAAGAGTCCATCCTGATCATCTAGTCTTACCTCCTACCCATTGCATGCCTTAGAACGTCACCAACCCACTCTTGTAATAGACCCTAAGCCTCTGGTTGAGTTACTGAAGTCATCAAATCATTGTTTAAAGTCTTAGTTGTTGGATTTTTAAAATAATATTTCTGACTTTAGTAAAGAACAGGATAAAACTGAGATCCCAGGAGCTCTCTGACTGATGGTTGTGAGGAAGCAGACTGTTCTTGGAGTTATTAATGTTTCGCATTGAACCATTCCATATCTCCAGATGTACAGAAAATGAAACATGCTTTCTCCACTGCCACCAGTGGTTTAATTCCCACCTAAAATGGGACATTCATCTATTTCTGTGGTTTTCAACCTTTTTTCATTTGTGGAACCCTACAATGTTTTGAATGGAGGTGCAGACCTCTTTGGAAATCTTAGGTTGAAAACCACTGATCTAATTCGTATACAAATAAATCCGTAATAATCATTAACTCACTGAAAAACCCATATAAAAATAAGGGCTGTCAAGCGATTAAAAAATTAATCACCATTAATTGTGTGATTAAAAAAATTTATCATGATTAATCACGCTGTAAAACAATAATAGAAAACCATTTATTTAAATATATTTGGATGTTTTCTACATTTTCAAATATTTTTATTTCAATTATAACCCAGAATACAAAGTGTACAGTGCTCACTTTATATTTATTTTTATAAATATTTGCATTGTAAAAAACAAAAGAAATAGTATTTTTCAATTCATCTAATACAAATAGTGTAGTGCAACCTCTTTACCATGAAAGTTGAACTTACAAATGTAGAATTATATACAAAAAAAATGCATTCAAAAATAAAACAAGGTAAAACTTTAGAGCCTAGAAAGTCCACTCAGTCCTACTTCTTGTTCAGCCAATCACTCAGACAAACAAGTTTGGTTACAATTTGCAGGAGATAATGCTGCCTGCTTCTTGTCATCTGAAAGTGGGAATAGGCATTCGTATGGCACTATTATAGCCGGCATCACAAGATATTTACGTGCCAGATATGCTAAAAATTTATATCTTCCTTCATGCTTCAACTACCATTCCAGAGGACATGGATCCATGCTGATGACGGGGTCTGGTAGATAATGATCCAAAGCAGTGCGTACCAATGCAAGTTCATTTTCATCATCTGAGCCACCAGCAGAAGGTTGATTTTCCTTTTTGGTGGTTTGGGTTCTGTAGTTTCCACATCAGAGTGTTGAGTTTTTAAGACTCCTGAAAGCATGCTCCACATTTTGTCGGTCTCAATTTTTGGAAGGCACTTCAGATCCTTAAAGCTTTGGTCGAGTGCTGTAGCTATCTTTACAAATTTCACATTGGCACCTTCTTTGCATTTTGTCAAATATGCACTGAAAGTGTTCTTAAAACAAACAACATGTGCTGGGTCATCATCCGAGACTGCTATAACATGATATATATGGCAGAATGCGGGTAAAACAGCAGGAAACATACAATTCTCCCCCAAGGAGTTCAGTCATAAATTTAATTAATGCATTATTTTTTAATGAGCGTCATCAGCATGTAAGCATGCCCTCTGGAATGGTGGCTGAAACATGAAGAGGAATATGAATGTTTAGCATATCTGGCGTGTAAATACCTTGCAATGTCAGCTACAAAAGTGTCATGGAAATGCCTGTTCTCACTTTCTGGTGACATAAATAAGAAGCGGGCAGCATTATCTCCCATAAATGTAAACAAACTTATTTCTCTTAGTGATTGGTTGAAAAAGAAGTAGAACTGAGTGGACTTATAGGATCTAAATTTTTACATTGTTTTGTTTTTGAATGCAGTTATGTAACAAAAAAATCTACATTTGTAAGTTGCACTTTCACAATAAAGAGATTGCACTTCAGTACTTGTATGAGGTGAATTGAAAAATACTATTTCTTTTTTTTATCATTTTTACAGTGCAAATATTTGTAATAAAAAATAAATACAAAGTGAGCAGCGTACACTTTGTATTCTGTGGTGTAACTGAAATCAATATCTTTGAACATGTAGAAAAATACCCCAAACTATTTAGTAAATAACTTAATAAATTTCAATTGCTATTCTATTGTTTAATAGTGCAATTAAAACTGTGATTAATTTTTTGAGTTAATCACATGAGTTAACTGCAATTAATTGACAGCCCTAATAAAAATATATTAATTTCTTTCCTAATAATCTTATTTTTCTATGGGTATGTCTACACTACGGAATTAGGTCGAATTTATAGGAGTCGGTTTTGTAGAAAGCGTTTTTATACAGTTGATTGTGTGTCCCCTCACACAAATGCTCTAAGTACATGTAGTCGGCGGAGTGTGTCCACAGGCAACCGTCGACTTCCGTACCGAGGCAACCGTACCGAGGCAACCGTCGAGTTCCAGAGCGTTGCATTGTGGGTGGCTATCCCACAGTTCCCACAGTCTCCGCCACCCATTTGAATTCTGGGTAGAAATCCCAGTGCCTGATGGGGCTAAAACATTGTCGCGAGTGGTTCTGGGTACGTATCGTCAGGCCCCCCTTCCCTCCCTCCCTCCGTGAAAGCAAGGGCAGACAATCGTTTTGCGCCTTTTTTCTTGAGTTACCTGTGCAGACGCCATACTACGGCAAGCATGTAGCCCGCTCAGCTAACCGTCACCGTATGTCTCCTGGGTGCTGGCAGACGTGGTACTACATTGCTACACAGCAGCAGTTTATTGCCTTTTGGCAGCAGACAGTGCAGTATGACTGGTTGACGTAGTCCTGGGTGCTCTTTTAACCGGGCGCCTGTGCAAACATGGGAGTGACTCAGCCAGGTCATTTCCCTTGTTTCGTCTCGTGGCGATTCAGTCCTGCACTGTCTTTTAATCTGCAGCTAGCAGAAGATGATGGCTAGTCGTCATACTGCACCGTCTTCTGCCGAGCATCCAGGTGTTGACGATGGCTAGCAGTTGTACTGCACAGTCTGCTGCCAGCAAGATATATAAAGATAGATGAAGTGGCTCAAAACAAGAAATAGACCAGATTTGTTTTGTATTCATTTTCTCCGCCCTCCCTCCCTCTGTGAAATTAACGGCCTGCTAAACCCAGTTTTGAGTTCTATCCTTGAGGTTTTGAGTTCTATCCTTGAGGGGGCCATTCAGTTTCTCGCAAAGCCACCCCCTTTGTTGATTTTAATTCCCTGTAAACTAATCCTGTAAGCCATGTCGTCAGTCACCCCTCCCTCCATCAGGGCAATGGCAGACAATCTTCCGCACCTTTTTTCTGTGCAGATGCCATACCATGGCAAGCATGGAGCCTGCTCAGATCACTTTGGCAATTAGGAGCACATTAAACACCACACGCATTATCCAGCAGTATATGCAGCACCAAAACCTGGCAAAGCGATACCGGGCGAGTAGGCGACGTCAGCGCGGTCGCGTGAGTGATCAGGACATGGACACAGATTTCTCTGAAAGCATGGGCCCTGGCAATGTGGGCATCATGGTGCTAATGGGCCAGGTTCATGCGGTGGAACGCCGATTCTGGGCTCAGGAAACAAGCACAGACTGGTGGGACCGCATAGTGTTGCAGGTCTGGGACGCTTCCCACTGGTTGCGAAACTTTCGCATGCGTAAGGGCACTTTCATGGAACTTTGTGACTTGCTTTCCCCTGCCCTGAGGCGCAAGAATACCAAGATGAGAGCAGCCCTCACAGTTGAGAAGCGAGTGGCAATAGCCCTGTGGAAGCTTGCAACGCCAGACAGCTACTGGTCAGTCAGGAATCAATTTGGAGTGGGCAAATCTACTGTGGGGGCTGCTGTGATGCAAGTAGCCAACGCAATCAAAGATCTGCTGATATCAAGGGGAGTGACCCTGGGAAATGTGCAGGTCATAGTGGATGGCTTTGCTGCAATGGGATTCCCTAACTGTGGTGGGGCCTTGGACGGAACCCATATCCCTATCTTGGCACCGGAGCACCAAGCCGGCGAGTACATAAACCGCAAGGGGTACTTTTCAATAGTGCTGCAAGCTCTGGTGGATCACAAGGGATGTTTCACCAACATCAACGTGGAATGGCTGGGAAAGGTACATGACGCTCGCATCTTCAGGAACTCTGGTCTGTTTCAAAAGCTGCAGTTTACTGACTCGGTTAGACCTCAGTGAAACCAATATTCCCACTGTTATTACTGCTTGCTGTGCACTCCACAATATCTGTGAGAGTAAGGGGGAGACGTTTATGGCGGGGTGGGAGGTTGAGGCAAATCGTCTCGCTGCTGGTTACGCACAGCCGGACACCAGGGCGGTTAGAAGAGCACAGGAGGGCGCGGTGCGCACCAGAGAAGCTTTGAAAACCAGTTTCATGACTGGCCAGGCTACGGTGTGAAAGTTCTCTTTGTTTCTCCTTGATGAAACCCCCCGCCTCTTGGTTCACTCTATTTCCCTGTAAGCTAACCACCCTCCCCACCTCCCTTCGATCACCACTTGCAGTGGCAATAAAGTCATTGTTGCTTCACATTCATGCATTCTTTATTCATTCATCACACAAATAGGGGGATAACTACCAAGGTAGCCCAGGAGGGGTGGTGGAGAAGAGAAGCACCAGGAGGGGTGGTGGAGGAGGGAAGGACAAGGCCACACAGCGCTTTAAAAGTTTAAAAGTTTAAAATTTATTGAATGCCAGCCTTTTGTTGCTTGGGCAATTCTCTGGGGAGGAATGGTTGGGTGGCCAGAGGCCCCCCCACCGCATTCTTGGGCGTCTGGGTGTGGAGGCTATGGAACTTGGGGAGGAGGGTGGTTGGTTACACAGGTGCTGTAGCGGCGGTCTGTGCTCCTGCTGCCTTTCCTGCAGCTCAACCATATGCTGGAGCATATTGGTTTGATCCTCCAGCAGCCTCAGCATTGAATCCTGCCTCCTCTCATCACGCTGCCGCCACCTTTCAGCTTCAGCCCTCTCTTCAGCCTGCCACCTCTCCTCCCGGTCATTTTGTGCTTTCCTGCACTCTGACATTGTCTGCCTCCACGCATTCATCTGTGCTATGTCAGTGTGGGAGGACAGCATGTGTTCAGACAACATTTCATCACGAGTGTGTTTTTTTCGCCTTCTAATCTTCGCTAGCCTCTAAGAAGGAGAAGATCCTGTGATCCTTGAAACACATGCAGCTGGTGGAGAAAAAAAAAGGGACAGTGGTATTTAAAAAGACACATTTTATAGAACAATGGGTACACTCTTTCACGGTAAACCTTGCTGTTAACATCACATACATAGCACATGTGCTTTCGTTCCAAGGTCACATTTTGCCTCTCCCCAGCGCGTGGCTAGCACCTCCCCCTCCCTGTGGCTAACAGCAGGGAACATTTCTGTTCAGCCACAGGCAAACAGCCAGCAGGAACGGGCACCTCTGAGTGTCCCCTTAAGAAAAGCACCCTATTTCAACCAGGTGACCATGAATGATATCACTCTCCTGAGGATAACACAGAGAGATAAAGAACGGATGTTGTTTGAACGCCAGCAAACATACACTGCAATGCTTTGTTCTACAATGATTCCCGAGTACATGCTACTGGCCTGGAGTGGTAAAGTGTCCTACCATGGTGGATGGAATAAGGCTGCCCTCCCCAGAAACCTTTGCAAAGGCTTTGGGAGTATACCCAGGAGAGCCACGAATGCCAGGGCAAATTAATCATTAAACATGCTTGCTTTTAAACCATATATAGTATTTTAAAAGGTACACTCACCAAAGGTCCCTTCTCTGCCTGGTGGGTCCAGGAGGCAGCCTTGGGTGGGTTCGGGGGGTACTGGCTCCAGGTCCAGGGTGAGAAACAGTTCCTGGCTGTTGGGAAAAATGGTTTCTCCGCTTGCATGCTGTGAGCTGTCTACAACCTCATCATCATCATCATCTTCCTCGTCCCCAAAACCTGCTTCCGTGTTGCCTCCATCTCCATTGAAGGAGTCAAACAACACGGCTGGGGTAGTAGTGGCTGAACCCCGTAAAATGGCATGCAGCTCATCATAGAAGTGGCATGTTTGGGGCTCGGACCTGGAGTGGCCGTTCGCCTCTCTGGTTTTCTGGTAGGCTTGCCTCAGCTCCTAAAGTTTCACGCAGCACTGCTTTGAGTCCCTGTTATGGCCTCTGTCCTTCATGCCCTGGGAGATTTTGACAAAGGTTTTGGCATTTCGAAAACTGGAACGGAGTTCTGATAGCACGGATTCCTCTCCCCATACAGTGATCAGATCCCGTACCTCCCGTTCAGTCCATGCTGGAGCTCTTTTGCGATTCTAGGACTCCATCATGGTCACCTCTACTGATGAACTCTGCATGGTCACCTGCAGCTTGCCACGCTGGCCAAACAGGAAATTGAAATGCAAAAGTTCGCGGGCCTTTTCCTGTCTACCTGGCCAGTACATCTGAGTTGAGAGTCCTGTCCAGAGTGGTCACAATGGAGCACTCTGGGATAGCTCCCGGAGGCCAATACCATCTAATTGCATCCACAGTACCCCAAATTCGACCAACAAGGCCGATTGCAGCGCTAATCCCCTTGTCGGGGGTGGAGTAAGGAAGTCGATTTTAAGAGCCCTTGAAGTCGAAAAAAAGGGCTTCGTCGTGTGGACGGGTGCAGGGTTAAATCGATTTAATGCTACTAAATTTGACCTCAACTCCTAGTGTAGACCAGGGCTATGTAAGAAATGACTGTAGTTTCCATAGTGATGACGTGACCATAAATAGGAGGGGAGTTGGGCCATGTGACCATGAGTGAGAGGAGTGATGTTTCATGAGACACTCTATTATGATAATTAATAACATATATTTGAGAATTCCTAATCTAGCTAATTATCACTCTAGTCTGATACAGGGAAGATGGTGTAAAAGAGGAGGAATCCCTGACTGGAAAGGGTGATAGCAGGAGAAGAAATTCGGTCTCACTGGAAGCATGATTGTTCTAATTTAGGCCCTAATCCTGCAAATACTTATACACATTTTTAACTTTAACTTTGACTTCAGTGAGACTATTCATGTCCTTAAATTTAAGGATTTGCTCAAATTTGCAGGGCTGAGCCCTTACTGTTTAGATACAAACTTCAACTTAACTATCTTTCTTAACCAGCCTGCCTTAGTCCCCCTGCTGCGACGCTGATCGGGAGCTGCCCGAGATAAGCCTGTGCCCCAACCCCGAACCCAGTGAAAGTGAGTGAGGGTGGAGGAGGGTGAGCGATGGAGGGAGGGAGGCTGGAGGGAGTGGGGGGCTGGGCCTCAGGGAAGGGGCGGGGTAGGGGCAGGGCAAGAGTGTTCAGTTTTGTGCAATTAGAAAGTTGGCAACCCTATGTCCTGCCAGGATGATATTAAATGGATGGTGGTGTGATATATCTTTTTGCAGCTCTGTAAGAAAATCAAGCCAAATATAGGAGAGAGCAGAGATGTGCTTAAAGTGGCTCTTTCCTGCCTCAGTGCCATATACATTAATGGGAATTTTCCATTGATGTGGGACAAGGATTTGGCCTGTAATCTAGTAGAGGGGTTTGCAACCTTTTTCTTTCTGAGGGCCGCCCCCCCGACATGCTATAAAAATGTCATGGCCCACCTGTGCCACAACAACTGGTTTTTTGCATATAAAATCCAGGGCTGGCATGAGGGGCAGCAAGCCGGGCAATTGCCTGGGGCCCCATGCCACAGGGGCACCGCAAAGCTAAGTTGCTCAGGCTTCAGCTTCACTTCAGGGTGGCGGGGTGCAGATCCCTGGCTAAGTTCCCTCTAAGTTGCGCGGCCATGTAGCTGCCTATTAAGCCCCGTGCAAGGGCTTAGGGTTGTGGCCGGGAGAGACACCTCTCCCAGCCTGCCTCAGCATGGACCTTCCGTGGCGGGGAGAGACACCCCTCCCCCGGTGCCGGCCCCAGCATGGAGCTGCCGTGGCTGGGAGAGAGGTGCCCCCCTCACCCCGCTCACCCCAGCGTGGAGCTGCCTGCCCTGGACTTGCCGTGGCCGGGGGAGAGGAGCCCCTCCTTTGGCCCAGTCCCACTGGAGCTGCCGCAGCCAGGGAGATGCGCCTCTCCTCCAGCCCCGAGCTCCTACGGTGACAGAGGGCTGGGGAGGAGTCCTCTCTCCCCACTGTAGCCCCTGGGCAGCCTGCACCCCAAACCCCTCATCCCCGGCCCCACCCCAGAGCCCACACCCCAACACTCTGCCCCAGCCCTGAGCCCCCTCCTGCACCCCAAACTCCTCATCCCCAGCCCACACACCCCTGCACCCCAACCCTCTGCCCCAGTTCTGAGCCCCTCATCCCGCCCCTTCCCACACCTTGAACCTCTCATTCCCACCCCAGAGCCTCCACCCCGAGCCAGAGCCCTCACCCCCACCCCAGCCCTGAGCCACCTCCCGCACCCCGAACTCCTCATCCCCAGACCCACCCCAGAGCCCTCACCCCCCCACTCTCTGCCCCAGCTCTGAGCCCTCTCCCACACACCCAGGGCCGGCCCACAACATTTTGGCACCTGAGGCGGGGAGCTCAAATGATGCCCCCCATAACCCCTCACTTGGGCCAAAACTTTGAAAGGTCTCAATTCTGCGTTCTTCCTGTTCTACTCCTCTCATGGTACTGCTCTGTTACCTACCCAAATAAAGGAGAACTAACAACTTAAAATGCGTTGTTCAAAAATTTTAAGTAACACTTAACTTTCAAAAGCCTGAACAGGAAATGTAAATTTTCTTGCCTGCGTAGTAAACGCTGGCATTTTTATCTGTTTGAATAATCAAAGTGGTGCTTTCCTTGCCTTCTTGGTTGCAAAGATTTGAACTGCTTCCTGAACGTCCACAGTCTGGGCCAGCTCATGCTCTGTTGAGACGGTTGCAAGGCCGACCAGCCTCTCCTGTGTCATTGTGGAGCGTAGATGTGTTTTTATTAACTTCAGCTTGGAGAAGCTGCGTTCTCCACTGGCAAATGTTACAGGAAGTGTTAGAAGTATGCATAGAGCAACAAAAGCATTTGGAAAGAGGGCGGTCATCTTATTTGTGCACAGATGCTTATATTCCAGAACAGCCTTGGGAGCTGATCCTGCTGAAATGTATCTTGAAAGGGTTTTCAGTTCATCACCTAAATCACTCATCAATATCGCGCATGTCATCATGTGTCAACACTGTCTCTAGTGCCCTGCATTGCTGGTGTAGGTCTTTTTCGGGTATAGTGAGGAGTTTTGGAACATCCCAAATATACCCCTGTGTTCCTTAAGCTGCATGAAACATTCTTCAACTGACTGTATTGCACAATCTAGCACCTGGCTAAAGAATTCAACTTTGAATTGTTCTTTGGGGTCTCTCATGGGATTATCCTGTGCCTCTTAATCAAAATGTCTTCTTCGGTGACTCTTTTATTCTTGAATGGGTGGAAAATAGCTTCAGTGTGAAGTTCCTCTGCCAACTTCTGTGCACTCTTCAGAACGTTTTGAAATCCCTCATCAGACCGGTAAGTCTGTAGGTATGACTTTGCTTTGTCCAGTTGTTCCATTGCTCCAGATATATCAAGGTCAACACCTTGGAGTCTCTTGCTTACAACATTTATTTCAAACAGTATGTCATGCCACAACACTAAGCCACACAGAAATTTCAAGTTACGTATGTTTCTGGTGATTCCATTTCCCTCTGCCACTGTTCTCCCATGAACAGTTCCTGTCATAGCATTATCCTCCATAATGGCAACTATGGCATCATCTGTCTTCCCAATTTGGTGTTCGATAGGCTTAATCACCTCCACTCAACTTTCCCATCGTGTGGCACTCAGTGGTTTCAGTGTCAGAGAGGATGTTCCCAGATGTTACTTCAAAATTTGCCATCGATGAGTTGATGCAGGGAAAATTACATAGATGCTTTGAATTACATTAAAAAATTCAGCAGCCTCACTCGAAGCTGATGCTGCATCACTGGCCACCAAGTTCAATAAATGAGAACTGCATGGGACAAAAAAAGCTCGAGGGTTTAACTCTCAGACCCGTGTCTGCACTTCTCTGTTCTGTCCTCTCATGTTGGCACCATTATCATAGCCCTGACCTCTTTCATGTCAGCTATCGCAATTCCCGTATCTTCCAGCTTTTTAAGAAGCACATTTGTCATACCAGCTCCTGTAGTATCATCAATGTCAATTGTGAAGGGGCAAGGCCAGATGGCTATAGAAAAGTAGTGGGAGATAGATATATTAGCTCCAGGCTAAACAAATCCCTGGTACCAGGATAAGTTAAATGGCAGCTGCTCCAGGTCAATTAAGACACCTGGGGCCAATTAAGAACTTTCCAGAAGGCAGGGAGAACACTAGGTTGATTGGGACACCTGAAGCCAATCAGGGGTTGGCTGAAACTAGTTAAAAGCCTCCCAGTTAGTCAGGTGGGGGCGGATGTCAGGAGCTGTGGGAGGAAGTTGCACTGTTGGAGAGGCTGAGTAGTACACACCATATCAGGCACAAGGAGGGAGGCCCTGAGGTAAGGGTGAAGTGGAGCCTGAGGAAGTGGGGGCTGCTGTGGGGAAATAGCCCAGGGAATTGTATGTGTCATGTTTCTAAAAGGTCAGCTACCATAGCTGATACTATTATGGTCCCTGGGCTGGAGTCCGGAGTAGAGGGCAGGCCCGGGCTCCCTCCTTTGCCCCCCCACAATTAATCACTGAGACTGGGAGACAACAGAGACTGTGCAAGGGAGGGTAGCTTCTTCTCACCTCCCTCGCTGGCTTATGATGAAAATGGCTCAGTAGACTGTGACCCTTGTCTCTAGAGAGAGAAGGGTTACGTGGAGGGTCACAGTGAGCCTCTGAGGCTAGCGAAATCCGCCAGGAAACACGGGACCCACGGAGACAAGGACAGAGCTTTTTCACACAATAAATTCTAGAAAATGCTCTGTGACAGTCACCATTGCAGGGACATGTTCACTAGGTTCTGTTGTTGTTACAAAACACACCATTAAAGTCATTTGTTCCGTATGGCTGATGTCAGGTGTGCAGTCCAGAATAACAGAATAATATCTTGCTGACTTCAGATCTGCCACAATCTTCTGTTTGACTTTTGTTGCCAGTAACTGTATGATCTCATTTTGAATTGTTTTTCCAAGGTAGTGGTGTGTGTACATTTCTTGGGTGGTGACTCTTCTTAGATGCTTCTGGAGTACAGCATCAAACTCAGCCATCAGCGCCACAATTTGAAGGAAGTTTCCATTGTCTGGCACATACAGTTGATCTGAAGTGCCACACAGTGCTAGGTTTTGGGTAGCAAGCATTCTCACAATGGCAATGAGCCTTTTCAAAACATTTTGCCAGTAAAGAGACTCTGATGCAATCTTCTCTTGATGCTGATCATCTATGGTGGCCTTTAACCTTAGTCTCATCTCAAGCTCTTTCCACCTCTGGCATGCTCTCTGGTGATTTGCTGCCTTCTCATGACATACCAGATTTCTAGCCAGATTTTTCCAGTCCTTTGTTTCTGTTTTCTTTTCCAATGTGGCTGGAACATTAGACCTGAAGAGTTTGCAACAAAAACAGTATGCAGCATTCTGGGTTTTTGAGTACATAAGCCATGGCCTCTCCACTTTGTCACCATTGGGGATTTCACGCCAGTAATGTGTTGGATGGAAACTTCTATTTTCATTGTCTTTGGGGAACATGAAGTTTTTCACTTGCTGTGGCCCATGCAGTACAAGGAAGTCCCACAGGCTACTGCTCAACTGGGTCCACAGTCTTCAGGTGGGTCCTGGATCATCTAGTCTTAAGGAACTAAACTCAGCAGCAGCTGTTTCTTGCGCCTCCACCACACCCTTCTCTGATCTACAGTTTTCTTCTGGAATGTGCATGGTTACATCCATTTGAGATGGAGATATGGATGCTGCAGTAGCTGCCAGGTCACTCTGACTAACTGGAAGATCAGGCATCTCCTCACCACTGACTTCCTCACTGGGGGTGGAAGGCTCACCACGAACATTTGTGTCTATGTATCTCAGGAGAGCTCCTGCCTGCTTAGATAGGAAAGTTTCCTTTGCTTTTCTTTCTTTTTCTGAATGCTGCCCCAGAGGGGCATTTTCTTCTTTCACTCATGACTGCTGTTCTGTGCCGGCGATAGTGGCTCTCAACACTCAATTGAAGGGGACAAATAAGCAGGCTGGTAGCAGGGCCTGAGTGAGGGAAGATATCAGCGTCTTAAGGGTCTAACTGGCTCCTACTACTTCAGTTGACTGCCTCTTCTCCTCAAGTGGGTTCAGGGAAGCAGCAGGAAACAGGAAGCTCCTTGAGAAGCTGGTGTTAAGCAGTCCAGGCTCCTGGGGGTGCTAGAGAGGTACATAAGAGGCTCCTCCTCCTCTCTCTCCCTGCAGCTCCTGCTGCTCTCTGTTATTCCTTCTCACCTTTTCTCCTGCCTGCCTGTTATGTCTCTTGTCCCCTCCTTCCTCCAGCACAGCACTCCACCATCTCTGTGCATCTAGAGCAGAGAGAATACATGTGCACCAGCAGCAGACACAATTTTCTACACTCTGGGTCCTTTTGACAACTGTGTGTGTTTTGCATCTTCCCACCCTCCTGTGTAACTTGTTTTATTTTTCACTTGGACCAACAAAGAAATTTTATGCAACAGGAAAACAACCAAGCTTGCAGTGTTCCCTTCATGCTATAATGTCACAAAATGCCATGTAATAATTCAATCGACAATGCCAAGTAAGAGGTGTGGGCTAAAAATAACACAGTCTCAGCATCCATTCATAACTTGCAGCTAAGACAAATGTATTTACTTTAGATTTAAAGTCCAAAATGTCTCATCTAGATGTAGAATGTCTCATTACATGTAGATTCAGGAACAGTCGCTCACGACAAAAGTCTGGTAACCTTGTGCATTGAGATGTGTGATGTTTGCATTTAGCTGTGAATTTACAACATAGTGATACAAAGTCACAGCATTCTGTTACAGACATTAGCCAAATCAACTTTGCAATGCCCACTTTGGTTTGTCAGACTCAAACAAACAATGCTGCCTCACACAGGTTTGGAGTTTTCCTAAAGCACTAATTAAAGCCTTGTCTGAACATGATCAAGTTCAGAGAGAAGCGGCTACTATGTCTATAACCATAAAACTTGATGCTAACAAGAGAAAGACGAAGCATAACATAGGCCAAGGACAAGCACTTAGAGGAGAGGAAAGTGATCAGGAACAGTCAGCATGGATTCACCAAGGGAAGGTCATGCCTGACTAATCTAATCGCCTTTTATGATGAGATTACTGGTTCTGTGGATGAAGGGAAAGCAGTGGATGTATTGTTTCTTGACTTTAGCAAAGCTTTTGACACGGTCTCCCACAGCATTCTTGTCAGCAAGTTAAGGAAGTATGGGCTGGATGAATGCACTATAAGGTGGGTAGAAAGCTGGCTAGATTGTCGGGCTCAACGGGTAGTGATCAATGGCTCCATGTCTAGTTGGCAGCCGGTGTCAAGTGGAGTGCCCCAGGGGTCGGTCCTGGGGCCGGTTTTGTTCAATATCTTCATAAATGATCTGGAGGATGGTGTGGATTGCACTCTCAGCAAATTTGCGGATGATACTAAACTGGGAGGAGTGGTAGATACGCTGGAGGGGAGGGATAGGATACAGAAGGACCTAGACAAATTGGAGGATTGGGCCAAAAGAAATCTGATGAGGTTCAATAAGGATAAGTGCAGGGTCCTGCACTTAGGATGGAAGAATCCAATGCACCGCTACAGACTAGGGACCGAATGGCTAGGCAGCAGTTCTGCGGAAAAGGACCTAGGGGTGACAGTAGACGAGAAGCTGGATATGAGTCAGCAGTGTGCCCTTGTTGCCAAGAAGGCCAATGGCATTTTGGGATGTATAAGTAGGGGCATAGCGAGCAGATCGAGGGACGTGATCGTTCCCCTCTATTCGACACTGGTGAGGCCTCATCTGGAGTACTGTGTCCAGTTTTGGGCCCCACACTACAAGAAGGATGTGGATAAATTGGAAAGAGTCCAGCGAAGGGCAACAAAAATGATTAGGGGTCTAGAGCACATGACTTATGAGGAGAGGCTGAGGGAGCTGGGATTGTTTAGTCTGCAGAAGAGAAGAATGAGGGGGGATTTGATAGCTGCTTTCAACTACCTGAAAGGGGGTTCCAAAGAGGATGGCTCTAGACTGTTCTCAATGGTAGCAGATGACAGAACGAGGAGTAATGGTCTCAAGTTGCAATGGGGGAGGTTTAGATTGGATATTAGGAAAAACTTTTTCACTAAGAGGGTGGTGAAACACTGGAATGCGTTACCTAGGGAGGTGGTAGAATCTCCTTCCTTAGAGGTTTTTAAGGTCAGGCTTGACAAAGCCCTGGCTGAGATGATTTAACTGGGACTTGGTCCTGCTTTGAGCAGGGGGTTGGACTAGATGACCTTCTGGGGTCCCTTCCAACCCTGATATTCTATGATTCTATGATTCTATGACATATGGAAAACGTTCACAAATGGCTCGTACATGTACTAGGCTTCAAAACTAATCAAGCAATTTTATAAAGCAATCTAAAATGTAACTGAAAACAAGGGAAAGGCGTGTAAGGAAGGATCAGTTAAAACCAACTATTTTCATACGTCTTAAGCAACATTTTCCTTACACTTCCCATTCTGTATTGGACATTAAGGAGAAAAGGGGAAAAAACCTGCTAGAAATACTATGCAGACATTACTGGCCAGTTCCTAATAGGTCAGACAGGAATTTTTGTAAATGAACATAATTTTCTCTAATGTGCCTGTTTACCACTGTACTCCAGGTGCCAAAGCATCCTCTGCATTAGTACTTCAGCCTGACTTTTAAAAATACACAGTTCTGGTATGCATGTTCTTTCTACTCCTTTAAAAACAACTGAAACATGCCAAGACAAACACTGGAGCAGTCGAGTAACATATAGTTCAATGTACTCTTCCCCCTGTAGAGCCAAAATAATTACTGTTACCATTTGTAGCATTCATGCAGGGTTCATGCACTTGGCAACATTCAGGGCTCACCCGGAGTGTTGTGTAGGAGCAGTACACACACGGCTCCTCTCAAGGCCATGAACCTTGGAATCTCGCCCAGATGACATGAACCGTGGGAAGCCTCCCAGGACTGGGCTCAAGGCCCGAGAGCAAGGAATGCGGTAGATAGAAATTGGTAAATAAGAATATTAAACAAAGCCAGTGTATTCCTTTTATCTGTTGGAGTATGTAATGCTCAGGAGGAGGGAGAGAAATAAAAGAGAGGGTGGAAAGCTGACAGGACCGGTCCATTGGCAGACCAGCCTGCTTGCTTGCTTAAAGCTTTGTGCTGTCTTGTCATTGAACCGCAACAACTGGCGCCCAAACGTGGGGCCCTCAGCACTCACCTCGCCCGGCAAGGGTTTCAGACGCGTCACTCATCTGTTTCACTGATCCCGGTGAGTATTTTTCTTTGTGGTAAGTATGGGAAGCTCCCTCTCTGCTTTGCAAATGCAACACCGCAATGAGCTACAGTATTTGCTGCGTAAGGCTCAGCATGATTGCCCCACTCGAGAACTCACTCTCCTGCTACAGGAGGTGAGTGCCCAATGCCCGTGGCACCCTGAAGCCAGAACCCTTAAGCTCGTGGACTGGGAGCGGTTGGGCCAGACATTGCACAAAGAGCCTCGGGCGCCTGTGCAGGCTTTACATGCCTGGCACCTCTGCCGCGACGCGATACAGCGTGTCGCCTCAGAAAGGCCCTCCCTCGTGCCAATAAAGAGGCTGGTGATCTCGCCACTCCCGTCCGCTCCTGCAGCCATCCCCCCTCCTGGCGATGCGACACAGCGTGTCGCCTCGGAAAGACCCTCTCCCGCGCCAATAGAGGGGCTGCCGATCTCGCCACCCCCGTCCGCTCCTGCAGCCATCCCTCCCCCTGCTTCGCCCCCAGTGCCTCAATTACTGCCGCCTCCTTTGTCTTCCCCTCTGGAGCCGGTGAGTGGTCACCGTCCCCCCGTGGGGCCCCATGCTCCGGGGCCCCCCGGGGGGTCATCCGCGTCTGCTCAGGGGCTTTCGCTGGTGCAACAAATGGTTCACGCAGCGAAGACTCGCCCAGATCTTACAGCAGAAGAATTAGCTGATCTGGTCTCAGTTTGCCCGGTGACCTGGCAGGATGATGGCCAGGGCAAGCAGCTTGCAAACTGGGTCAGTTTGCCTTACTCGGTGATCAGAGAGGTAAAGAAAGCGATTCGCGAGTTCGGCCTCACTAGCACGTATGTACGTGGTCTCCTTGAAGGGCTAGGTACTGGGTACACCCTGGTCCCTGAAGACTGGAAGGCGCTGTTGCGCATGATGCTGACGCCCAGTCAGTATGTTATTTGGCTTAGTGAGTATCGGCAGATGGCGGAACGCCAAGCCCAGGTATATATAGCGCAAGGTGTCACTTATGAGCAGTTAGCAGGGGAGGGCCCGTTTGCTACCGTTCAGATGCAGTCTCAGCTCCAGCAGGCTGTCTTCCCCATTATTTCTGCCTGCGCCCAGCATACTTTCTGGAAGGTCCCGGATTCAGGCAAGCCTACCAAAAGCTTTGCCAGTATCCGTCAGGACTCTGATGCATGGATTTTATGGATTTTACCAACAGATTGCAGGAGGCTATCCTCCGACAGGTGGATAGCCCTGCAGCAGCTCAGGAGATCCTGTTAAAAATGGTGGTTGAAAATGTGAACGAGGATTGCCGCCGTGCTCTCCAGGCGGCACAAGCCTCTGGAATTCTAGAGCTGTCGGACATGCTGCGGGCATGCCAAAACATCGGCACACAAGCACATAAAGCTGGGGTTCTGGCCGCCGCCCTGCGGAAAAGCGGGAAGGAGGGGAAGCGTTGTATCGCTGTGGTAAGGAGGGTCACTTTCAGCGGGAGTGCCGCTCATCAACAGCGCCCGCCCGCCCCTCAAAGAAGTGCCCCAAGTGTCGGAAGGGCTATCGCTGGGCTAATCAGTGTCGTAGCGGGTCGGGAAACCGCACGACGGGTCCCCCCCGAACCCAGGGCCAAACGGGGGTGTTCCCCACTCAGACAACTGTTCCTCTGCCTTAAAATCCATAGACTCCATGAGGGCGGTGACTGCCGGAAGTGCAGGGCTTGATTTGATTATGCAGAAGGACGCTGATTTTCAGTTGCCGGGGGAGGTTTGCGCCATACCTACACAGGTGACAGGACCTCTCCCTGCCGAATTTGTGGGTCTGGTTCTCCCTCGCTCACACGCTGGGAAACAGGGTTTTTTTGTCATCCCAGGGGTCATTGACGCCAATTACACCGGCGTTATTAAGGTTCAGGTGTGGACCCATCTTCCGCAGTCGCTCCCGTGTGGACGGTCAATTGCACAATTGATTTTAGTCCCCTATCAGGTGCCAGCCGCAGAGGATCGAGCCCGGGGTGGAGGCGGCTTTGGATCGACGCTGTCTCAGTTGCCGTCTCACAACACGTCCTCTCCACTTGTTGCTCTAACAATGTCGCTCCGCCCCTCGAAACCTCAGTTAACACTTCTTTTAAATAATTTTCCTTTTACAGGGCTGGTGGACACTGGAGCTGACGTTACAGTGATTCGTGATCAGGACTGGCCGGTCAGTTGGCCAACAGTTCCTTCTAAAGAGTTGTGGGGGATCGGGGGTAGCAAACCCGGGCGCCAAAGTTTGTCTTGGGTCACGGTCTCTAAACCAGGAGGCCATGCCCTTGCTATGATCTGCCCTTTTGTGCTCCCTGTCCACCTCAATATTTGGGGCCGTGACTTACTTGTAAAGCTGGACACCACCCTCGATATTAATATATAATGGCCCCAAACCCTCCCCCACCCACCTTGCCCTCCGCATTACCGTTGGTATGGCAATCCTTAGAGCCCGTATGGATTGACCAGTGGCCCCTCCCCCTAGAAAAGCTGAAAGCACTTCATTTACTTGTACAACAATATTTGCATGCACAGCGCTTGGAGAGCTTCACTAGTCCTTGGAACTAGCTGCTGTTATTTTGGCCTTTCAATTTTTTGCTGATTGTCCCTTTAATTTAATCGTGGACACGCATTATGTTTATCAGGTAATTGATCATTTACCCCTTGCCCTCATTACCCCTCAGGTCGATGCGGACCTTCTTTGCCTGTTTTTGTCCTTACAGTATCTCCTCACCACTCATAATTTCCTTTATTTTGTTGCTCATATTCGCAGTCATACCCCTCTGCCTGGGCTACTCACTGAGGGCAATGCGCGTGCCGATCACGCTTTACGTGGTCAGGTAAATTCCCTTTTTTCTGACCCCATCGAAAGCCATTCCTTTTTTCATCAGTCTGCCTCTGTTTTGGCCCGACAGTTTCACATTCCTGCTGATCATCCACGTTCTATTGTTCATTCCTGCCCCCACTGCGCTGCTGCTGCCCCTACCTTTTCTTATGCCGTTAACCCCAGAGGTACCGCAGCGAATCAGCTGTGGCAAATGGATGTCACTCACGTGCCACAATTTTGCCCCTATTCGTTTTTACATGTTTCCATTGATACCTATTCTGGATTCCTCTGGGCGACCCCACAGCGTGGGGAAGCCACTCCCAAAGTTATTCACCATTTGCTAACCTGTTTTGCGGTTATGGGTCGCCTGAGCCAGATAAAAATGGATAATGCCCCAGCCTATTGCTCCACAGCCCTCTCCACCTTTTGTGCCCAATGGGACGTCCGTCTCAAACACGGGATCCCTTATAATTCCACAGGCCAAGCTATTGTTGAACGTGCAAATCGCATGCTAAAAACCTTGCTTGACAAACAATTAAATCAAGGGGAGCTGCGTCTCCGAACTGTAGGAGACATTCAGCAACAATTGCATGTCCTTTTGTTTACTTTAAATAATTTAACGCTGAACGCAGATCAGCAGACCCCCGCGGATTGGCATTTTCATAAGTTCAAGGTACTGGAAAGACCGCGTGTCTATTACCGTCAGCTGCCCGATCCGCAATGGTTGGGCCCAGTACCTTTAATTACTTGGGGTCGGGGATATGCTGCTGTGTCTCTCCCTGCAGGACTGTTGTGGGTTCCGGCCTGGTGTGTGCGACCGGCACTGAAACAGCATGGCATGGCACCAGGGGCTGTCGAACCCCATACCGGAGTTTCAGCTGACCTTGGAGGAGAAAGCGGTGCCTCCCGGGTCGACAATGGCGGGACAGAGACGGAGGATCCGTAGCGTCCCAAGCCAGCCCGTGACATGGGGAGCAGTGAAAGTATTGGTCGCCGTGGCTCAACGAAGAGTGGCAGCAAACCAACAGCCAGAGACTCCTGAGACTCTGTTTGTGGCCATTCTCGCCCAAATCACTGCTAATTCTGTACTGATTGTGTGCCTTATGTGCCTGCTATTTCCTGTAGGCGTTGACTCGGGAGCGCCTCCTCCGTTACGGCCCAAATGACATATAACCTGTGGGAAAGATTGGCTTCAATAGCAAATGTTACCCACTTTTGTTTATCTGATTTTGTAGCAGCTGAAGAATTGTTAGGTACGTGCCTTATTCCAGTATGTCATCACCCTGAGGAAATAGGGAATGAGACAATGCTCGCTGCTTACGTGAACCTTTCTTCCCAGTACTCTAGCATGGCTAATTGGGGCCCAGCCAACTACACTTTACCTTCTTGGGCTTATTTTTTGCTCTTGCTATGTGCAATGTATTTCCTTTTTGTGAAGGCTTTGTCGAGAACCGCCCTGGCAGGCTCCACGAGTTATACCTTGTCTGTCCAGGAGTGGCCAAGCACAAATAAACAAAAAAGGAGGGGACGTAGCATTCATGCAGGGTTCATGCACTTGGCAACATTCAGGGCACACCCGGAGTGTTGTGTAGGAGCAGTGCACACACGGCTCCTCTCAAGGGCATGAACCTTGGAATCTCACCCAGATGACATGAACCGTGGGAAGCCTCCCAGGACTGGGCTCAAGGCCCGAGAGCAAGGAATGCGGTAGATAGAAATTGGTAAATAAGAATATTAAACAAAGCCAGTGTATTCCTTTTATCTGTTGGAGTATGTAATGCGCAGGAGGAGGGAGAGAAATAAAAGAGAGGGTGGAAAGCTGACAGGCAGACCAGCCCGTCGGCAGACCAGCCTGCTTGCTTGCTTAAAGCCTTGTTCTGTCTTGTATTTGAACCGCAACAACCATTACTATGAATCAAACACTAGTCACAATTTTTCAACATGTATATAAAAGAAAATAGGCCAAAATTTGCAAACCTGGGTGCCTAAGGTTAGGCTCCTAAATCTATATTTAAGCACTTACATAGAAGTAGCCAAATGTTCAGAGGTGCTAAGCAATGCCAGCTGTCATTGAAGTCAATGGGAGCTATAGTTGATGAGCACCTTTGAAAATTAGGACCCTTCTAGTTAAGTGTCCAAATATGGATTTAGGAGTCAAATTTCAAGCACTCATGTGTGAAATTTTTTGGTCATGCCATTATATTAATAACATTTCAAATGGTGATGTCTTCATCAGGTATCTGGTCTTGCAGCTCCCATACTGATGTTTCAATAAACCAGTCTGTTTAAGACAAGTATAGTTTTGCATTATCAGGGATTAAATAGGGAATAAGAACATATCACTGCCAACAGTAGCCCCATAATTGTATTTCAAATGTCACAAAGATCTAGTTTAGAATGAACAATGACTGTCATTAGGGCCCAATCCAATATGCACTAGTGAATGGAAAGGTTTCAGAGTAACAGCCGTGTTAGTCTGTATTCACAAAAAGAAAAGGAGGACTTGTGGCACCTTAGAAACTAACCAATTTATTTGAGCATGAGCTTTCATGAGCTACAGCTCACTTCATCGGATGCATACTGTGGAAATTGCAGAAGACATTATATACACAGACACCATGAAACAATACCTCCTCCCACCCCACTCTCCTGCTGGTAATAGCTTATCTAAAGTGATCATCAAGTTGGGCCATTTCCAGCACAAATCCAGGTTTTCTCACCCTCCGCCCCCCCACAGACAAACTCACTCTCTTGCTGGTAATAGCCCATCCAAAGTGACTACTGTCTTCACAATGTGTATGATAATCAAGGTGGGCCATTTCCTGCAGAAATCCAGGAGAAAACCTGGATTTGTGCTGGAAATGGCCCAACTTGATGATCACTTTAGATAAGCTATTACCAGCAGGAGAGTGGGGTGGGAGGAGGTATTGTTTCATGGTGTCTGTGTATATAATGTCTTCTGCAATTTCCACAGTATGCATCCGATGAAGTGAGCTGTAGCTCACGAAAGCTCATGCTCAAATAAATTGGTTAGTCTCTAAGGTGCCACAAGTCCTCCTTTTCTTTTAGTGAATGGAAAGACTCCCATTGACCTCAGGGAAACTGGATCAGGCCCTACTGACCAAAGTGATATGCTATTTCACTGGCAATAGCATTCACAGCATTGAAGTTAACACTAATGCCACTGGAGTTGCCGCCACTTGCACCAGGTATGAATTTGACCCATAATACCAACCTCAGGTTTATACAACAGAAAATACCCTGAGATCTGATATGATAATGAGAAAACCTAGTAAGCTTGTATTGCCCATGTTTACATTTTCCAAATAAAGATTAATAAAATCCTGTTGTGACCTAAAAAAACCCAACACCACAACAAACCTTGAAAGAGTTTATATTATTACTGGATAGTTCTCTGCTTGTGAAGTACTAGGGGCGGGCGGGGGAGGGGGGTCATACTAACAGCATCAGTATTATACTTCTACACTCTTCTTTCAGACAATACCAAGTCACCACAACATCACAAGAGCTTTCTTCTTTACTCTGTGTTGTCAAAGCACTGCGAATTAAAAGACAATGAAAAACCAGTGTAATATTGCTGGAGTCAGCCAAATCTGAAGTCAGTCAGATTTCAGAATTTGCACAAAAATATTAGCTCCCACAAAGTAAACTGGTGATATGTCAACCAATATTCAAAAGCCACATGATGAGGACTTGTCTTCAAGACTCGTCATCTTCTCTGAGTGTCTCAATAATTGATAGGAGTTGATGAAACGTGGGGCGCTTTTCTGGTAGCTATATGAAAACAAAAGAACTTATGTGGTTACTTAACGCTGAAAATATAACATAGTTACTGTAACATATTCATTTTTCTTAGCTCAAACATGCAGAATTATGGAGAGGTAATGGCATTTATGTGGCAAAGCAATTAATGATTCCAACCACTGTATGCTTCAAATCTTTCTTCTATTGCTTTTGTTTTCTTTTTTCTTTCTCTTTAAAATTTTTGTTCAAGTAGAACTTATTTTTGTCATGTTTGGTGTGAGTCATATAAAAACTAACAATCACCATTTTATGGTAGCACCAATAATGTGCCAGGCAGTTACTAGACACTCAAGAAGGGACATATCACTGTTTAAAGACAGGTAAACAGAGGCAGGAAGAAGAACAATAAATTGGGAATTTTTTTGTACTGTAGGTGGCATGGCAGCATTGATCTTTAAGAGAAACTTAAATATGGATACAGAATGATCAGTGTTTGACCTACAAACCTTGACAGTGCTCTTACATTTAGAATTTCAGGCATAGAGACGTTATGATGAATCACTCAAACTCTAAATCTGTCATCTAATTTGAGGCATATTTTAAAGTTATCGTCATAAGTGAATGGTACAGCTTCCTTAAAAGGAAAATCAGCTAGTTCTCCTTCATGCTTAATTTTCCACACATTGTCCTCTTATTAATTATGGGCTCTTCCTCTGGTGTACTGTAGTTGAGGGCTTTATGGAAGCTAGTTTCTCTCTACAATCGATGTTCTTTAACAGAAATAGTTTCCTGTATTGCTTTTTTTCAGCCGACCATCATGAAGCCCATCAATTGTTTTAGATAACATCTCCAATGCATATGGACCAATGTACGTACCTCATGCCAGCAGCTGTACATTAACTGGTAGATGGTCTCTGAGGCCAGTTGTGGTCGGTAAAGCCGATATCCCTCAGAAACCTTCTCAATCACTTGAACGTTATCATACAGTTCATAGGGTTGCTTTCCCAAAGTGAACACCTCCCACATTAAGATCCCTGCAGAAATTTCCAGGGTTGAAAGACAAGAAATTTAATGAAAAACCATTCCAGATCAAGACACTTAAGCAATACTCATCTATCAGAATGGTAATAACAGTCGAAACTTCTAGCAAAAATTATTTTTCTAGCAAATGTATGGGGCTATTTGTATCCAGGGTATGATGAACGATATTAGTGTTAGTGATGCTGTACTCAATTGCAAACAACATACTGGTGTAGTGGTAGGTGAAGTTGAATGATACAGATGTTTGATGGGGTTGTTCAGTGATAATGCCCAAGACATGGCTATTTAAGAATTGTCCTATGTCAACTTTACAAAATAATATAGAATAAGTACTATGGGCATTTTGTAGATGATTTTCTCACGTGATTTTACAGATGTTTTTAAGGGACTGGGACATTTAGTCCTTTAGTGTTAGAAGACTTAAATAAGATTCCCAAAGGACTTACAGTGGTTATCTATAAGGCTGCGAGTCTGTCACAGAGATCACGGCTTCCGTGACTTTCTGTGACTTCTGTGACTTCTGCAGCTGCCGGTGCGGCAGACCCCAGGGCTGCCCGAGCAGCTGACCCCGGAGCCAGCTGCTGGGGTGGCCCTGGGGCCAGTCGCACCGGCCGCTGCTGGAGGAGCCCCAGGCAGCTGGCCCTGGGGCCGCCAGAGCAGCAGTGGTCACGGAGCAGCAGCGGTCCCAGGGGCCATCCCAGAGACCATCGGAGCAGCAGTCCCCATGGGCCTTGGAGCAGTGGGGGGCAGTCAGCCCCTGCTACCAGAGTAGGGGCTAGTCATCGGCCCCTCCACTCCCCTCCAGAGCATCAGTGTCCTGGGGACCCCCAGAGCAGTCCGCCCTGGGGCCCCAGGAGCTGCTAAGTTTTAGTTGGGGTATTTATAGTAAAAGTCATGGACAGGTCACAGGGCCGTGAATATTTGTATATTGCCCATGACCTGTCCATGACTTTTACTAAAAATACCCATTACTAAATCTTAGTCTTAATTATATACCAGGGGTTGGCAACCTTTCCGAAGTGGTGTGCCGAGTCTTCATTTATTCACTTTAATTTCAGGTTTCGCGTGCCAGTAATACATTTTAACATTTTTTAGAAGGTCTCTCTCTATAAGTCTATATATTATATAACTAAACTATTGTTGTATGTAAAGTAAACAAGGTTTTCAAAATGTTTAAGAAGCTTCATTTAAAATTAAATTAAAATGCTGATCTTACGCTGGTCTGGGGTTCCGTTCACCTAGGCCAGCAGCAGGCCGAGCGGGGCCTGTGGCCAGGACCCTGGCTGGCAAGGGGCCAGCAGCCAGAACCCCAGACCAGCAGCGGGCTGAGCGGGGCCAGCGGCCGGGACCCCAGACCGACAGTGGGCTGAGCAGGACTGGCAGCCGGGACCCCAGACTGGCAGTGCGCTGAGCGGCTCAGCCCGCTGCCACTCAGCCCGCTGCCGGTCTGGGATCCTGGCCCTGCCCACATAGAGCGGGTACCTACCTTCTCCCTGGTTCTAGCCCATTCTCTTCCTCTTCTCTGCACTGAGCTGAGGGTGGGAGTGCACTGAGCACAGGGCTGGGGTTGAAGGAGCAGGCTGGGTTTGGGGTGTAGGGCCTGGCCAAGAGCTAGAATGAGGGAGGGGGCTCAGGGTTGGGGGAGGAGGTTTGAGGGTGGAGTGCTTACCTGGGCAGCTCCCATTTGGTGGAAGGGGTGCAGGTGGGAATGTGGGGGTGTGTGTGCAGAAGCTCCCATTTGGTGCTCAGGGTGGGGGTAGCAATGTGGGGGGTGTAAGAGTCAGGGCATGAGGTGTGGGGGGTGCAGGAGTCAGGGCAGAGGGCTGGGGGCATGTGAGGGGGGTGCAGGAGTTAGGGCATGTGGTGTGGGGCGGCTGGGTATGTGGGGGGCTGGAGTCAGGGCTGGGGTTGTGGGGGGTGCAGGGGTCAGGACAGAGGGCTGGGTGTGTATGAGTGGGGTGCAGGGGTCAGGGCAGAGGGCTAGGAGTGTGTGAGGGGGGTGCAGGGGTCAGGGCAGAGGGCTGGGGTCATGGGGTTGTTCCCAGCCCCCTGCCCAGAGCGGCTCATGGCAGAGGGCTGGAGGGGATATGCCCTAATTCCACCCCCCTTCCCCAAGGCCCCGTCCCCACCTCTTCTCCGCCTCCTCCCTGAAGCAGCGATTGCGCTGCGGCTCGGCTTCTCCCCCTCCCACGCAAGGGCCATCAGCTGATCGGCGGCCGGGAGGGAGAGGAGGAGGGGCAGGAACCCAGCAGGCTGGGGGAAGAGGCAGGAGCTTGCCTGCCCTGCAGCAGTAGCCGGCAGGACCAAGCTTCTTCACCCTGTCCCCGGGGGGGGGGGGGCGGAGAAGAGCGGGCCAGGGCGGGCAAGGAGTTGTAATAGCACTCTGCTGCCTGGCGGGGTCCCGGCCTGGGTTCAGCAGCGGCTGAGCGGGGCCGGCGGCTGGGACCCGGCAGGCAGCAACGTGCCATTAAAAATCGGCTCGCGTGCCATCTTTGGCACGCGTGCCATAGGTTGTCAACTCCTGCTGTATAACATAATAGTATAGGGCACATGCAAAACATTTTCAGTATTGCAGTCTTTCTTTTAATGGGATAGGGTGACTAGCTGGAGACAGAGCTGAAAGAAAGAAGAATTTGGAAAAACCTCTCTTCTACCTTGTTCACCACAGCTCAGTGCCAGGTTGCCATGAGAAGATCAGCTGTTTGAGCTCTCCTGGCTGGAAACAGGTTTGCATCATGTTCTAAGTTCTGGCAAGAAGCTAGCATGGCACATGTATCCCGTGATTACACAGTATGGCATGCTGTCCCATGCTACAGGCTAGGCTTGAGATTTATGAATCTGCTACAACCTTTGAACTAACTGAACAGGTCTTTTAGCTTAGGCACTAGAGGCTGGTGCTTTTAGAGCCAGAGGGCTCAGGTTCGGTCTCTGCTCCAGCGACCCACCCCGGGCATCGGACTACACACATATTGTACAACATACGGGTAGTGGACCAAATTCTAGTCTGTGCACCCACAGAGAAGCCATTAAGATTACATCAGTTTGGTCTATTGTTGTTGCATGGCAATATTAAGCAGAATATACACGCTATACGTAGTAAATGCCTATCTCAGACTTTCGCATAGTAGTTGTTAAAGTCTGTCAGTCATTTTTTTGGCTTTTCAAATATGCAGTCAAGTTTGCATTTTTTGAGCTTATTAAGCATCTCCAATATGAAAGGTCAAATCCCATACGTACCAAAGGCCCATACATCCGACTTGCTGCTAAACTTAGTATAATGAAAAACTTCTGGTGCCGACCACTTCACTGGAAACTTAGTTCCTAATGAACTTACATACAGGTCATCCAGAACATACCTGCAAGGGAAGAGCCAGTCTTCAAGCTATGACAAATAGCTAGTGAAATATTGCTTCCTGCTTCTGCCTGGAATGTCCCACAAGAACTCCCCAACAAGCCTGTGAACAAAGCCTGGCCAGAAACCCAGGTCTCCAAAGGTGACCCGATAGAAACGCTAACCTCAAGCTGCAGAGGTATGTTGCTGCAATCAAGTTATCAAGGGACTCCTTATCATGTCTTTGCTAGAGGGATCAGAAACCCACGTGAATCTCTCACAAAGGGGCCATTATAAAAACTCTCTTGCACACAGAGAACATTGTTGAGATTTCTTTGACAAGCATAAAACAGGGTTGTGCATACATTACATTTGCCCTCTAACCTTTAGAGATGCCAGGAGTCTGCACCTTCTGTTTCTCGTCTCATTGAAAGCCCCAGAATGGGTTACAATCATTAACTCAATGGGACTAAAGAGAACTAGATAGTCCCTGTGGTTTAACTTTATTAATAACAGCTCATTCACTGTTGGTTTCATGGCAGCACTGGCTGACTAACACCAATAAACCATTCAGGATTGACATTATTGCACTACAGAGGTTGAAGACTCAATCTGTAGCTTACCTAGCCATCCCAAAGTCAGACACCTTCACAGTAAGATCACTGTCAACCAAGCAGTTCCTAGCAGCCTTTAGTGGGAAAACAAGAAAACAGACTGAGTGACCGAAATCCAAGTGAAATAAGAGTTTCGTTATTTTCAAACAGTATTTCTTTCCTGCAGAATTGCTTGTAAGGGTCCCTGGGCTAGAACCTGGGTCTGTAGAGCCTGGGACAATTACAGTCAGGGGGAACTGTGGAGAGTAGGTGCTACAGGAAGTACCACCCAAGTACCTGCCGCCCTCTGATTGGCCAAGTGCCCCTGTTTAGGCTCAGGGGTTGCCCCAGGAAGTTGTCTGGACAACCACACACAGACTTTGGCTTGCTGCAACTCCAGACTTTGCCTTGTCTCCTGATCTCTTATCCAGCCTGACTCTGACCCTGATTCCTGCCCCCTGATTCCAGCCTGGTGCTATCTCGACTTCCGCTCTCTGACCCCGGCCTGACTCTGACCCCAACTCTTGCTTACTGAACCTGGCTCTTGTGATTCATGCAACTCCTGCTTAGTGACCACTGTTCCTCACATGCAGACCACGGCGTAAATGTGACTACTAGACCACATTGCCTATGCCCTCATCGCGTATATCCATGAAGTTCTTTGATTTAAAAAATGATGCACTATTTTTAATTTGTAACGATAATAATACCTAGCTTTTCTATAGCACTTGTCATCCATAGATCTCAAAGTGCTTTACAAAGGAAATCAGTATCTCCAGGAGCTAGGGAGAGTTCTCTTTCAGTGATCTCACACCATAACCAATCTGATTCCACCCGACCCTGTCTGCCAGTGTTCTTGCACACACACTCCTGCACAAACGGTGGGCCTAGATACAAGGTCCTGATTCTGCTCTCAGTTACACTAGTGTAAAGTAGAGCTAGATCACTATAAAACCAGGGTGAATAATAGAAGGAACAAGACACAAGTGGGTAAAATAATGGCTTATTACAACAAAATCTGAACGGTCCAAGTTCTTGACACAGCAGCTGTTCTTATAATAGTAACAAAACACCACTAAACAGAACCTTCTATTCCAGTGGCCTACGTGTCCACACTGTTAACCTTGTTTTATGCCAGTGTGAGTTACACTGGTATAAAATAGGAGTAACAGAACACAGAGTCAGGTTCTAACTCTCCTCCTCCTACCCATCCTACGTGGCTAGAGCTTACCAAGTCTCGATGAATGAACTGCTGGCTCTCTAAGAAAGTCATAGCTTCACAAATGCTATGACATATTTCCAGCAGCTGAAAGGGTTGCAGTTCCTTTCCGTGACTCCTCAAGTAGTTAAGCAAGCAGCCATTAGCCATATATTCTGCCACTATATAGAAGGGATATGTCTCTGTGCAAACCCCATAGAGCTTAACAAGTTTGGGATGATTAAGTTTCCTGAAACAAAAAATTAAGAAATAAATATGTTACTCTATGTTGTGAGCTTTTATTCCTTATCATTACCTTGACATTTGTAAAGTAACTTTTGGAGCAATACAAATAAATAATAATTAATAAGAGTTCTAGCCTAGTTAGTAAAGTTTGGGTTTGATCAATGAAATCTCAGACTTAAAAATTTCCCTTTCAAGCAGAGGTTAATTTCGTTCTCCATGCTAGCATGAAACAATTGCACAAATAATCACGAATGGTGAAATTGACTATTTTAGGTTCCAGTAGTGCAGACTTCTGAGCCTGTGCACCGCCCCACTGGCACACACGGAGAAAGCTGAGTTAGAGTATTGGCACCTGAGATTTAAGGATTCCATGCCACAGAATGGACTAGGCCCTTGAAGAGGGAACTAGTCCAGCCCACCTGTGCCTTATTAACAGCCTCTCAATATGGGCCAGATAAAGCGCAGCTGATCTCTATAAAGAGCCGGAGGAAGGCAGGAAACAAGAAGGGAAAGCTGTGGCAGAGAGTGAGAAAGATTCCTGCAGGGAAGATCATGCAATCAGGGGAGTTGCTCCAGCTACGAAGGGCTGGGATTGGCCTGCTGAAGCAGGGAAGATCCTGAGACACTAGGAGAGTTCTGAGACAGTACCTCAGGGAGGATGGGTTGTCCCCAGCTTAAGTCTGGGGAAGCCTCACTTTGAACTTTTTGCTAGTAAAACCAGCCTCCATGGAGGGGTACCACTGAACAAAGAGAAGCCTTTTTTGACTTCTTGAGGAGTCCAAGAGGGGAAACTGAAGCACGGCACGACAGAGTCATCCCAGGCCACTAGAAGGCATTCAAAAAGTGGCTACGTTCCTTCTAAGAGAATGTAGCAAAGTAGAATCAGCTATTATAACCATTTCAGCTAGCCAACTGACAGGAGCACAGCACATTTCCTTATGTTGTGACATACCTGAAATGCCCTGAATAAAACTACTTGCAAACTGGTATCTGACTGTGGAGATTGGGGCGGTTACCTCCCCATTGCCAATGTGAAATATACTGCAGATGCATTCATTGGTCTGATACGTCCCATCTACTCATGCATAGGTCATTCCCACCTGCTTCTGATGACAGAAATAGATAATTCCATACATGCATGTTGAAGGAGGCGTTTCAATAATAAAGTACAGTTTAAATCACACATGCAGAAGCTCAGCAGTCAGTGAAGCTGAAGAGCAGTATAACACTGGTTACTGGTAACCCCAGCAATCTCTCTACTATTCTGTTGATGCCTCTCTAAATGTGATGCCCTAGGTGGTCACCTACTCAGCCTATGTCTAAAGTTGCCTGTGGTACTTATGGTTTTATTTTGAGGAGGAACTTCTTTTTCGATGACTTTTTTCAGTAAAAGAAGCAGTGAGAGATAAAAAGGCATCTTTTAAAAAGTTGAAGTCAAATCCTAGTGAGGTAAATAGAAAGGAGCATAAACATTGCCAAATTAAATGTAAAAATGTAATAAGAAAAGCCAAAAAGGAGTTTGAAGAACAGCTAGCCAAAAACTCAAAAGGTAATAACAAGATGTTTTTTAAATACATCAGAAGCAGGAAGCCTGCTAAACAACCAGTGGGCCCCTGGACAATCGAGATACAAAAGGAGCACTTAAAGACAATAAAGTCTTTGCAGATAAACTAAATGAATTCTTTGCTTCAGTCTTCACGCCTGAGGATGTTAGGGAGATTCCCAAACCTGAGCCGTCTTTTGTAAGTGACAAATCTGAGGAATTGTCACAGATTGAAGTGTCACTAGAGGAGGTTTTGGAATTAATTGAGAAACTTAACAGTAACAAGTCACCAGGACCAGATGGCATTCACCCAAGAGTTCTGAAAGAACTGAAATGTGAAATTGCAGAACTATTAACTACGGTTTGTAACCTGTCCTTTAAATCAGCTACTGTATCCAGTGACTGGAAGATAGCTAATGTAACGCCAATATTTAAGAAGGGCTCTAGAGGTGATCCTGGCAATTACAGACCAGTAAGTCTAACATCAGTACCGGGCAAATTAGTTGAAACAATAGTAAGAATAAAATTGTCAGACGCACAGAAGAACATAAATTGTTGCACAAAAGTCAACATGGTTTCTGTAAAGGGAGATCATGTCTTATTAATCTATTAGAGTTCTTTGAGGGGGTCAACAAACATGTGGACAAGGGGGATCCAGTGGACATAGTGTACTTAGATTTCCAGAAAGCCTTTGACAAGGTCCCTCACCAAAGGCTTTTACGTAAATTAAGTTGTCATGGGATAAGAGGGAAGATCCTTTCATGGATTGAGAACTAGTTAAAAGACAGGGAACAAAGGGTAGGAATAAATGGTAAATTTTCAGAATGGAGAGGGGTAACTAGTGGTGTTCCCCAAGGGTCAGTCCTAGGACCAATCCTATTCAACTTATTCATAAATGATCTGGAGAAAGGGGTCAACAGTGAGGTGGCAAAGTTTGCAGATGATACTAAAGTGCTCAAGATAGTTAAGACCAAGGCAGACTGTGAAGAACTTCAAAAAGATCTCACAAAACTAAGTGATTGGGCAACAAAATGGCAAATGAAATTTAATGTGGATAAATGTAAAGTAATGCACATTGGAAAAAATAACCCCAGCTATACATACAATATGATGGGGGCTAATTTAGCTACAACTAATCAGGAGAAAGATCTTGGAGTCATCGTGGACAGTTCTCTGAAGACATCCATGCAGTGTGCAGTCAAAAAAGCAAACGGGATGCTAGGAATCATTAAAAAAGGGATAGAGAATAAGATGGAGATATCTTATTGACCTTATATAAATCCATGGTGTGCCCACATCTTGAATACTGCATACAGATGTGGTCCCCTCATCTCAAAAAAGCTATACTGGCATTAGAAAAGGTTCAGAAAAGGGCAACTAAAATGATTAGGGGTTTGGAACAGGTCCCATAGGAGGAGAGATTAAAGAGGCTAGGACTTTTCTGCTTGGAAAAGAGGAGACTAAGGGGGGATATGATCGAGATATATAAAATCATGAGTGGTGTGGAGAAAGTGAATAAGGAAAAGTTATTTACTTGTTCCCATAATATAAGAACTAGGGGCCACCAAATGAAATTAATGGGCAGCAGATTTAAAACAAATAAAAGGAAGTTCTTCTTCACTCAGTGCACAGTCAACTTGTGGAACTCATTGCCTGAGGAGGTTGTGAAGGCTAGGACTATAACAGGGGTTAAAAGAGAACTGGATAAATTCATGGAGGTTAAGTCCATTAATGGCTATTAGCCAGGATGGGTAAGGAGTGGTGTCCCTAGACTCTGTTTGTTAGAGGGTGGAGATGGATGGCAGGAGAGAGATCACTAGATCATTACCTGTTAGGTTCACTCCCTCTGGGACACCTGGCATTGACCATTGTCGGTAGACAGGATACTCGGCTGGGTGGACCTTTGGTCTGACCCAGTATGGCCATTCTTATGTTCTTATGACTATTCTATATTACTGAGATGACTTGTGGAAGAGCCTTATTTGCAATGTTATTTCATTAAGCAAAGTGCAGCTTACATCATGGTGTGAGCTTCCTCTATGAATTCATCTTCTGACATTGATCCTTCTTTAATCATCTTAATGGCAACATCGTACTTTCCCTTCCATTTTCCCTGCTGCACCACTCCAAACTGGCCACTTCCTAATTCCTTGAGCAGGACGATTTCCTCTCGTTTCAGCTCCCAGATCTCTAGAGGGACAGAAGTAATCCCCTTTAGCTACCAGACTGACATATGCAGTCCTGGGGTCCTAAAGGTGTCCATTTGTTTCTTTTGCAATGCATGAAAGTGTGCCACATGAAGTCTATGGGTTTTGTCTGCAAGTGGCAGCAGAAATGGGTACCCTGCAGCACAACCCCAGAGTGCCATTTGATACCACAGCTGAGGTATGTTAGTTCACAAAACCAAACAAAGTTTGTGTGACTTATGAAGGACTTTTGGGCCAAACAATTAAAGTATCGCCAGGCTGTTTTTCAGTTGGCTTTACAAACAAATGCAATCCCACCACATAACGTGCTAGAACATAATAAGAAAGGGCCAGATTGAGATGGCTGTGGCATGGGTGTGCAGATGGAGGGAGTGCACAAGGAGCCGGTCACTTGACCCCAGAGGGAGTTGTGGAATGTGGTCCCACGGCCTCCCAACATCCACACACATAGCTGCCTTGGGAGTAGGCTGCATGCGCTGGTGGGTGGTGACTACACTAGCATTAAGAATAATGCACCTGTGCACTCCCCATACAAGGGAGGGACTGATCACCAAAGAATAATCCCTCTCTAAACTCTATGTGCTGCAGGGAGGTTCTGCATTACCTCTGACACAGAGATGAATCTAAGTGACTGCCAACCAGAGAGTTTAAAGCTTCTGCAGCCTTCTATAAGGCCAAGATTGGAAGTAAGGAAAATCATAATGGTTTCTTTTTATTGACAAATTATGGGGTGTGACGATGTGTGGGATCTATCTGTACAACCTAAGGAATTCTGGGTGAGATTATGAACTCTCTCTCTGTGTCTTTATCAAACTCTATTTGGAATGTGCAGCCCTTTGTCTTCTCTGTTGTCCTTTTACCTCATCTTGGACAGAAATTCCATGGGGGTGACGCAGGACTGGCAATAGAGGGTTGTGAAATCTGGGTGGTCCTCTATTCAAATACAAGTGCCCTAAGCAATAGGCAGCCTCCTACCCAGGAAAAAATAGTCTGTCAGGGGAGAGATAACCTGGCCACAGAGTCATCTGGTAGGGGTCTGGGATCACCTGTGGAGGCTGATCCAGGAGTCACAGGACAGAAGGACTGGAAGGTTATAAAAGGGCAGGAGCAGTTTTCCTGGGGGTCTTTGGCCATTTTCACCAGCTCAAGCAGAGGGAAGCTGCTTCAGGAGTCTGATGGGGAAGTGGGGACCCCAGCTGACCTGAACTCTGATGGACCCCAAGGGAGAGGTGAGTTAGTGGGGCATTGCATTAGGGGTGTTCAGTGTTTTCTAAATGATCTGTACCCTCTTGTCCTTTCTCTCTTACGTAAAGAGCAATGGTAGTTTAGAATCTTGTGCAAAATCTGTCTGTGTAAGTTATGTACAACACCTACCACATGTCCCTGAGGGGTTAACCTGTTTACCCAGAGTGCCTACAAGGCTGGAGTTCTGGGAAGGGCTCTGCATAAACTGGGGGGGAAAGGAGGAATTGGGAGGGTCACTCCTGGTTGCAGAGGCTCGGCAGTTGGACCACAAGGTCTCAGCTCTCAGAAGTGAGTGTTAAACAGAGAATCTTCATCCCAAGAGGGTGCCTAGAGCCCCCAAGCCAGGGGAAGTCCCTGGACTCCATTTAGACTCTAGAGGACTGGTTCTCAACCTATTTACCATTGTGGGCCACATATGCAGCTCTCTCTGTGTCATGTGGTCTGCATTCACACAATGTATATACTACCTGTATGGCCCTGAGGATGACACATGGGCCGCAGCTGTGTTCTGCGCCCAGCAGATTGAGTACCACTACTCTAGAGGATTAGAGGATTTGAGGATTCAGCATTTGGATTCCCTCACAGCAGTCTGGTGAGTGTCCAGCAGGGGGAGCTCAACCAGCGCTGTGACAGGTGGCAAACAGTGACAATGGTTTTAAAAGGGAAAATCATCTCCATACCATTTCCTAAGGATGATGTCGATGGGACGTTATTTGCTTTTGTAGTCACAGCATGTCGAAGCCTTGTAATCATACCTACAAAGAAAGCCAGTTAATGATCACAATACATGCAGCTCTCTTAAATAATAATAATAAAAATCCTAGGCAACTAACACCCCCCCGTCATGAACAAATTCTCAAGATCGACACCTAAAAGGGGGGTAAATTTATTCTTAGTATTTAGACCATTCAGTATAGCAAGAGATTCACCATAAATACTAGAAACCCAACAACCTGAGTCTCTCTAAATCTATCTATGGTAGGAGAAAAACATATGATAGGAGAAAAACACATTCAGAGTCACCAGAAAGGGCAAGGAGAGACAGAAGTGGTTTACCTGCTGAGTTATGCTGATGATAGTGAATAAGCTGGGGAACTGAATTAAAACAGTAATTTTCAGCCAGATAATATTTGTTTTCATAGTTTGTGTGCACATGGTAATGTTTGACAGTTCCATTTTTATCTCTGAAAAATAGCACAAAGTATTCTTTATGTAAAAGCCTTGTTAAGTGGACTCAATAAAGTCCAAGCCTTATTTAGTTAATTAGACAGGTAGTCACCAGACTCATGATGCACCAGTTACAATTTTGATAATATTTTTTCTTTGCTGCTATCAGCTGTCATTTAGTTAAGGGGACTCTTTGCTTAATAAGTGGTATCTAAATACTTACTCTAGTAAGGGTTATGATAAAGTTAATTGGGCCACCCAGAGTATGATGCATCACTCCAGCCCTCCTCCAGAGCATCACTCCAGCCCTCCTTTACTTTCTGTTCTGTGTGTTCCCGCTCTATTGTGGTGCAGTTGAATAAAGCAGCAAGTTCCCCAGCCTGCAGTCCTGTGAGTGAAGTGTTATTTTTGTTGCACTGAGTGGTCCCTTTACAAAACTACGTGTTACAAATTCTCCATATTTCCGTAGCTTCCAATATGTAGTATTCAAAATGCTGGTCATATTTATAAGGGATATTAGCTGTCCCATTGCAGGACACTAACTGCCTAGGAATAGGAAAAAACTTTTCCCTTGAAAATCATAGAACCATAGTGTTAGGGTCATCTAGTCTAACTCCCTGCCAAGATACAGGATTTATTGTGTCTAAATGTTATTTAATGCAAACAATGGTGGTGAGGAATCAGGATATTATATCTTCATCTGTTGCATCTGGTACTGGCCACCTCTGATTACAGGACATTTGACTAGAAGGACCAGTGGTTTGATCCACTAAGGCAATTTTTCTGAATGTTTACAGTTCCATTTCTAACCACTCCTTCCTTTTTCCTACCTCTCCCAAGCTTGATCTTCCCCCCCTTCCCCATTTCTCTCTCTGTCTCTCTCTCTCTTCAGTTTCCCCTCTCCTTCCAGCCATTACATTCATCTCCCATACAACCTATCCTTGGAGATGCTCCATGTTCAGCTGGCAATGAAATAATAATATATCTACCAGCTCTCCCTTACTCTCTCTCTCCCCTGCAACGAGCACACCTCTTTGTGGTGCTTTCTGTCACTATAGCACTGGACTCAGCAAAAGGGACCAGAAGGTTAAGGCATGGATGGATTTAGAGGGATAATACTGTTTAAAAGCCTGTTTCCAAACTTGCCCAAAGTTCAGCCCAGATCTGGTGAAGTAACTTTGGAATGGAATGACTCCCCAGATGAACAAACCCGACTCCCCAAAGGAACAAACCCATGGAGTGGACAATGGAAATGAAGGCAATCCTTTGAATACTCACTCAAGAGCCTTGCTGAATACAGACACGGAGTGCTTGCCCACTCGGCTTGAATTTCGAACCATAAAAGAACCTTCTTTCCCCTAATAATAATAATTAAAAAGGAAGGAAAACATCACAAGAAACACCCACTATTGGAGAAATATTTTGTAACTTTGCCTTGATGCATTTCCATAATGCCTTAAACTCACATCAGTTTTCCACTGCCTCAGTATATCTGGGTGATTAAACAGCTAGAGAGATTTTCAGTACATATTCATTTTTAGGCTATTTTTAATGTGAGCGGCAGCTAAATCCTACTTCTTCCCTCTTTCCCTCCCCCAGTTTGGCACTATAGATTTCTGCTTTTGAGGATGGCTTCCCAGGTAGGTGCTGAGATTCTGGTTCCCAATAGGACTTTCCTAGCAGCACATGTAGGAGCGACATTGGTCTTGTGCTGGAATTTGGTTGGTGTGTGGCTGGAACAAGACACTTACAAGTCCAGCTGTAGTCTAAGATTCAATGCTGCAAGATGCTGCACAACCTCATGTCCCATTCAGATAGATGGGATTTGGGACTGTTCAGCCCCTGATCGGACCACAGGTGACTAGTCCTTCTACTGGTGCCCCCTTCCTCCTAGAAATACACAGTGATTTGCCAGGATTATACTTCCTTTCTGAACTTCTGGTGCAGGCAGCTGGAAGGAAAGTTGGGCCATGGCTCCGTCGAGCATGGTGTGAGCTGCAAGTGGCTGAGCACCAATGGGAGGCAGTACACAAGGAGTGAGTGTCACGGGAGCTCGGAGGTGTAAGAGGTAAGTGTACTAGCGGCTAACATGCCATGTCTCCGATGGAACGGAATATGGCAATGCCATTGTCCAGTCGTCTGCATTTGTGCACGTCATAGAATCCCCCCACAGTATTCTCTGATTGGCAGTCTGTGCTCCTAAAAGACCAACATTTGAAATAGCAACATAGAGTATTGTATGTCGGGAATGAAAGCCATTGGCAGAGCTTTGGGGGAGGGCGCTGCCTGCCCTTTGCCTAGTTTAGATTAGTGCCATTACTTCTCCACCTCTAGGGACCTTACATTCACCCACAACCTAATTACTCCTATATCTTCAAACTACATTAATACCTATTTCAGTTTCTGCCACTCTCACTGTAATACTAAAGTTATTTAAAGAGTATTCACACCCTCTAGAGGCGAGGAGCAGCACTGATAACAATAGATTTAGAGAGGGGTTTAAACGCAGTTAATAAAGATATTTCCAGTACCTTCTGTCGCAGCAGTTCCTCTGCCTGGGCCCTGGAGATATCACCAGCGTACCAGCTACAACAAGAAATATTGTTTACAGCATGATTTCCGAATAATGGTTTGGCAAAGTAGACCAATGAAAAACCCTTACAAGATGCCTCATTTTCAAATTTGCTTTTAAAAAGCTTTTGAAATATCTATCTTGCATAGCCCCCAGTAGTAGCAGCAGCATGTTAAGAATGGTCCATTTTCAAACACAAAGTTCCTTACCAGTGTTTTTAATAAAATCTCGGATCATTAAAATTAAGCATCTGGGGTGGCCGCTGCCTCTCCACGTTCCCTGTTCAGGGGCTTCGGGTCACTGAATCCATGTAAATAGCCCCACTCCTCTGGCCCTCTTCACCCGGCTCTATTTGGGGCCAGCATGGCACCCTGCTCTGCAGCCTTCAGAGAGCGAGGATAGTTTCTTTTTTGGCAACTCTGCCATGGAGAGCCCTGCATGCACCCCCACCCTGGGGGGACTTTCAACTGAAAAGTGTAACTCCTACAACGTTCAAACCTCTTTGTGATAGGCAGGCTTTACCTTACATAATATGCTCATGAGCGGCAAGCTCCCAAACGCAGGAGACAGCTACTTCATACATGTTTTCAAGTGACACTCCCCTCAGCCTCATCACAGGGGTCAGTCTTTTGTGAGCACCCCCTTTTATCGGGATATCAGACAGGCTTTTCTAAAAGCCTCCCCATCTGCTGCTTTGTTGGGTGAAAACATATTCAGTCCATTGGAAGTCTATGGAAGATTATTTATAATAAGGATGATTTGTACCACAGAAGGGTTGAGAGGGGGATAAAGGCTCCACTGTGCTAGGACTGTGCAGACATCTAATGGAAAGATGGTCCTTGTCCCAAAGAGCTTAAGATTTACACATGAAAACACTCCACATACTCACTCATGCTTTGCAATGCTCTCCTCTTCTTCTGATGAATGGTCACTTCCACTGGAGTTTCTCCTACAAAGACGAAACACCCCATTGAAATCCTGATTAAATACGCAGACCTTCCTCAAGTCAAAACCCAAATTAAATGTATTCACACTGAACTAAGCCTAGGCTCAGCCCAAAGCGGATTTTTCCCCCTTTACGCAAATTTGAGGATATATTTCATTTTCTTTCCATTTCTCTTTTGGTTTGGTGAGGGTGAAAAAAGTACACACTTTCCCATGGTAAAATACTCTAACCTCAGTTTTAGAGCTGCAGCTGAATGTTGCAAATGAACATGTTGCAGGTAGAAAGTCCTTTATAAGTAGTGATGCCTTGGCTAGTTGTGGGAGGAAATTTTAACTTGAGTTTTAAAAATTATCATTTGAAAAATCAGGAGCCTGCTCAGAGGGCATTCACAAGACTTCTGAGCAGAGCCTAAAGCGGCTTCGCCCCCTTTGTGATAATACCTAGTGTGCTGCGAGACTTAAACACTCTCTCGGCCCGTCCTGCTAGGCAGAGGGGCTGAACCGCTCTGCTGCAGTTATGAGGAGATTGTAATTGCCTCATTGAAGCTTACACAGAAATCCTCCAAAACCCCACAAGCTCAAAATCCTCCAATAAATGTTTTTAACATCAGGGACAGAATTAAAATAGCACATGCCAAAACAAGTTACAACATAACAAATACCTCCCCTCTCCTCTCCCTAACCCCAACAACAAACCAATAATTTAGGATTCTAATTTTTACTGCATTCTACGGCATTCAGGAAATTATAGGAAATTATATGATCACATTTTACAAAAAAGTTGTGGGCCTGATCCAGCTCCGCTTACTCAGACAAACCTCTTTACAGTCTATGGGATTACTCAAATGCTCCCTGCAAACATGCAGGCAAGTGCTTAATTTTATGCACAACGTAAGTGTTTGCAAGATCAGGGCCAAAGACACTTAAAAAAATGGGTCTGATCTGGCAGGCTTCATTTAAACAAAATCATGTTACTTTGTATGGGACTACTCACATGCATAATGTTACTTACATATGTAAATGTTTTCAAGGTTGGGGCCTTAATAGTGAAGTAAGAATATGTAGGGTGAAATCCTGGCCCTATTGAAGTCAATGGCAAAACTTCCATTGATATCAGTGGGGCCGGTATTTCACCGATAATTTTTTTCATTAAATATGTATACAGCAAGGAGATGAAGATATAGTCTAGCTGATATCATTCATGACACTTTATACAGGGTCCTCAGAAAGCCATAGAATGATCATAAACCAGTGAAACATTCTGGAAATGTGGCCTGGTCTTTCCTAAAATGGTGAGGTGAAAATTTAAGCACTGAGTGGCTGGATGTTGATTTACCCAAGTTCATCATCATCCCAGGAGATCTCTTTCAGATAGGGACTTGGTGCGAAGCCTTCATTCCTGCAAATTAAACAGTTCACGATTCAGTTATCTTGTATAATTCCATCTTAAATTTGACCTTTTCAAATAGGAAATGGGATTAAACAAACTCACTCACTAACTTTTTATAGTGTCAGAAAGATTTTCATGTTTAAAATATTTTAAACTAGTCCTGGTGTTTATATGCCACATAGAGGAAGGCATGGGGAATTTTGTTGTTGTAGGAAATTACTTTTTAATACATTAAAATCTGTAACAGCCATTGAAATAACTTCCATCTTAGCGATCGGCTTTCTCAGCAGGAGGAGTGGAGCAGGCAGTTTGTAGGTAGGGCTGCTCAATCATGTTTTGATGTACTAATGGCTGCCAGCAGCGGGTTCTCTGATCCAAAAACAATTCCCAGACATCAAAAAGTCAATGGCTGTACCAAGCACTCTCTTTCAGGTTCAACTCAGTCAAGCATCTTTATGAAGCAAAGCAGCTCGGGCTGTGAGGAGACCACCTGAGGCACTAGGCAGCATGGCAGGTCAGAGCTAAACTGTGTGGACTGAGGCGGTTTTCTGGTTGGAAACACAGGGCAACCGTATCAGTTGCAAGCTGCATCTGTTGGAGGGACAGAAAGACAGGACAGTAGCAGTGAATGTGACCGTGACTGAAGCAGAGAGACTGGGCATCTTGGGCAGAGAACTCAATGGAGTGGAAGACTTGAAGATTGCTGAGTAAGGGAACTGCCTGCTGTTTGTTTCCTCCTGTGTTAATGGAAAGAGGACAATGTGGGTCATTTGTTTCGGTAAATAAAAGAGATTACACCAAAAATATACCTGACTTGTACTTTCAATTTCTCATCCTAATAGCAACGGCCCTCCAAGGCCCTGACTCCAATTAGTCACAAAGGTCAAAGGGAAACACTATGAATAATTCTCTTTCTCTTTCTCTGCTCCTTCCCTTCAGCTCAGGATGCTGTGTTTGAGCTGTGAGAGCCTGGAGCTGATTGCATCAGGTGTATACATACACCACTTAGCCATCAACCAAGCAGTCATGCACTCTGCACTCTGTGCATTAAACTGGGTAGCCCCTCACACATACTAATTTGTTGCTGGCCTTCTGCTTTCTTTGATTCCATGGGACTTTTTACAGTGTGATGAATATCAAGCTGGGTATTGTGTGTTAGAAGCTAATGTTTCTTTATTTGTTTCTTTCTTTATTTACAAATTGTACTTGAATCAATGAGTTATTAGTCGACCAGCCAAAACTCCACTCAGTCCAAACTCTCTTCAGTCTGTCTGGGACCTCTCTCAGCTGAACATAGGTATTGCTCCCAGCTGGAGATTAATGAGAAAATACCTTCCTTTAATTTGCTGAAGGAGGTTCCTCCCTTTGTGGACCACAAGGGAAATAACCAAGAAAATCTATAGAAAGGGGTGCCCAGTCATTGCGGTAAAACATTAAGGGCTTGTCTACATGGGGGTTTTAATCCAGACCAAATCAAGTTAATCTGGTTTGAAAACACTTGTGTACGCATGACGCAACCAATCACTGTGTATTAATTCCACATCTATCAGGTGTTCTGGAGTTGTTCTGCCCAGTGGACTAGGTTCACTTCAAATTGTATTAGTTTGGTCTTTTGTTTGTGTGCATGCAATTGCTGTGCACCACTTCTTGTATGCTTCCACTGGCAATTCCATAGTGCTTTGCAGGTTGACCATTACTGACCTGTCTGTTTACTTGTGTGCACACCCTGCCCTGGGATCAAGTTTACAGGATGTCCCTTCCCCCTTTTAAAAGCTGGTGCAGAGCTAGATTTTGCTATTTGCTCCTGGATCCCAGTGTATCGTTCTGGTGATACCACTGCGATAGCGCTCCAGAAGCCCACATCATGCCTTGTGCAGCCCCTTGGATCTCAGCTGAGACCCTGGATCTCATCACCATCTAGGGGAGCAGCGTTGGTTCAGGAAGCTCTTTGCGGCCAGCTACAGGAATGAGGAGTTTTTTGTGGACACTGCAAAGCAGCTGTCTGTGAGGAGCCATGAGTGGGTTGCCACCCAGTGCTGGATAGAGCAAGCGGCTCAGGAGAAAATACATTGAAATGAGGGATAAAAGGAGACAATCTGGCAGGGGACGTGTGACCTGTCCATTTTTTGATGAACTGGACAGGCTTCTACATGATTATAGTACGACCCTTCCCAGGCACTATTTGGAGCCTGCTGCCTGTGTTCTGCCCTCCACCCACGATGACTGGCTCAACCAGTTGGAAAATGAGAAGGAGGATGCCGGAGAGGAGCTGCCCTGGAAAACCGGGATCTTTTGGGGACTAAGGATGCTGACGATGCCCAGCTGGAAAGCCCGCTCCAATCCTGACCTGCTACAATGGACCCTGATTCCTGCCTTGTCTTGTCGGAGCCAGAGTCCCAGCCAGAAAACCAGGCTGGGACCGAAGAATCAGATCCCTTGGAGGGAACTTCAGCAGGTTGGAAACCTGTCCTTACAATTTATTATTACTGTTGGCAGATGTGCATTAGAACCCTCCCACTCCCTACCCCCTTTTGCTATTTCAAAATGGCACATATCCCGACCCTCTGTGCCCCGTCCCGTGGCAGAGTTGAATACCGAAAGCATTCATTTGTGCAAAATCCCACAGTTTGTTGAGACACTGGTTACAGGAAAATAATTGGGGTTACTTTTCATAGTTCGCATGAGGTATGAGTGCACATTGCATGGGCAGACCAGGCTGAGGTACAAATGCCATGTAACAAGCAGTTTAGTGGATAACCATAGCAGCCCCCCAACCTGAAGCAAATACTCACCAGCAACTACACACCACACAACAAAAACACTAACCCAGGAACCAAACCCTGCAACAAACCTTGCCTGCATATCTATTCAAGGGACACCATCATAGGACCTAACCGCGTCAGCCACACTATCAGAGGCTCCTTCACCTGCACATCTACCAATGTGATATATGCCATCATATGCCAGCAATGCCCCCCTGCCATGTACATTGGCCAAACCGGACAGTCTTTGCACAAAAGAATAAATGGATACAAATCTGACATCAGGAATTACAACATTAAGAAACCAACAGGAGAACTCTTCAACCTCCCTGGTCGCTCAATAACAGACTTAAAAGTGGCAATTCTTCAACAAAAAAACTTCAAAAACAGACTCCAAGGTGAAACTGAAGAACTGGAATTAATTTGCAAACTGGACACCATCAAATTAGGCCTGAATAAAGACTGGGAGTGGATGAGTCATTACAAAACCTAATTTTACCATAGCAATTTCCCCCTACTGTTACTCACACCTTCTTGTCAACTGTTTGAAATGGGCCACCCTCATTACCACTACAAAAGTGATTTTTTTTCCCTTGATATTCTACTGATAATTACATTGTCTCATTAGACTGACCCCCCAACCTGGTAAGGCAACTCCCATCTTTTCGTGTACTATGTATAAATATACCTTCTACTGTATTTTCCACTTCATGCATCTGATGAAGTGGGTTCTAGCTCACAATAGCTTATGCCCAAATAAATTTTTAGTCTCTGAGGTGCCACAAGGACTTCTCATTGTTTTTGCTGATACAGACTAACATGGCTACCACTCTGAAACCTGTAACCATAGCAGGGCCTTTCTGGTTTTCTCTGTGCTGTCTCCATGTCTGCAGGGGAGGTATAGCAGAACTTAAAACTGAGAAATTGCTGAATTTTGTTTAGCACGTTATACAGAATAGTTGCATGCCCAGTCCCCACGCCCCAGCATAGCTTGCAAGCCCCTTCCACTCCTGCAGCACTTCTGGGGGCCATCCTGGTGAATAACTTCACACCATATGTCGCTGGTCTGCCTTTTGCCTTTAAGAATAAGGCCATTCTGTGCCTCCTCATCACCCTCCTCAGCATAATGTCACTGAGAGTCAGGACAGCCTAAAGGGGATGTAGAGAGGATTACAATCTAGCTCGCCCCCTGATGCTCCCCATAGCCCTCTCTTTGCACCTCAGACACCACAGAAATGCCTCCAGTGCCCAAACAAATCTGCAAAATCAAACCTGGAACATAGCTCTGACCACCCGCACCCCTACCAACAGCCTGAAAGCAGATACAGGACACTGAAATCCAAATGCAGCCAGCACCTTCTCTCCATGCAAACCATTGACCATCTTTGAGGTTCCCCCAAGAATGGGAAGAGACTCAGGGAGGAAAAGTCACATATACAAAGAAACTATTAGGATTTTTCTGGCATATAAACAGTACACAACTGTTTTTTCCCCTTACTCCCACAACCCCTGCAACAGCCAGACCATCAAGGACTCTATATACTGCTGACAGGCTGGTCAACCTGAAGGGGAGAAAAAGGAAGACTCGCAATGAGACATTTGCAGAACGCATGGCTGAGTCACAAAGGAAAACCAGACTGGCTGAGAGGTGGAGGCAGTACATGAGGACTGAGTGGGAGAAAGAAATGCAGCTCTCCCCGGAGATAGTGACAGTGGCCAAGAACAGAGACCAGAGAAAGCATGGCTGTGGCTAAGGTCAACATCGCCATGGCCAAGGAGCACACGGAAAAACACAGACAGATGCAGAGGCAGCTCATGGATGCTGTCCTGAGCCAGAATGCCATTCACTTCTCAGATCCAACCTCTGGGCACCGAGAACACTGAGTCCTGGGACCCCTGCGGCACCTTTGACAACTTTGAGCCATGGCACTCAACCCCAGAATCTAGAGGCAAGGTGTATTCTCGCCTGTGACTTTATGCAAACCCCCCACCCCCGAGTGTTGTATTTGAAATGTTCACACTGTTGCATTAATGAAATGTTTGTGTACAGTTGGTTAGCTAGTAGATTGGTTAGTTAAATGCATTTCCAAATACAAATACATTATTTTTTCCTTTGGCTTCATTAAAACCTTATTATTGGTTTCTGTTGTTGTTTCATAATAAAAACAGTTCACAGTGCATCCATTATGAGTCATCATTGCATTTAACACAGAAAATCCTTTAAATAAAGCTGAAATAATTCATAGGGTTTTACATAAGTACACACTTCAATCACCTACACACAATCCCCCAGTGCTCGCAATGTCTGTATCCCAGCACAAGCCCCCCGGGCTGCCACATTCAGGCACAAGACTCAAAATATGAAAACAGGCATCCCTGGCAGCATTCTCCCAGCTGTTAGTGTTCTCTAGGGGATACTCTGCTGGCTGCTCGAACCTGCAAGCAAGTCTCTCTTAACACCAGCCTCCCACCCATCAGCAAGGTTCCTTCCCCCCTTGCTCTCACAAATATTGCACAGAAGCATGAAGTGCAGCTAAAATGCTTGGAAAAAAAATTTCTGCAGCTTCCAACCTATTCCATGAACAGCACCATCTGCCTTTCAAATGACCTAATATACACTTGACAATTCTGCAATTACTGAGGCAATGGTTAAAATGTCCCCTCCTTCTGTCCCAGAACAAGCGTATGGCTTCATTAGCCAGGACATTAGGGGGTAAGCCAGGTCTCCCTGAATAACCAGCCCAACCTCCACACTATTAATGTCCACAGTGCTTCTGAGGGGGAACAGTCTTTTCTCCATTAATCTAAATGGAACTGAGTTCCAAAAGATCCTAGCATTGTGGGTGCTTCCAGAGCACCCTGCATTTATGTCTGTCATGCTGCCATGGGAGTCCACTTGTCCTTGGTGAAGCTTGGAGAAATACCCTCTTCTGTTTATAAATTCTGCAGCCTGGTGGGAGAAGGGGGCAAAAGATAGGCATATGGGTCCCATCACTTGCCCCTATACAGTTTGGGAACCCCATGCATGCAAAGCCATCAGTAATCTCCTGAGCATTATACAGCTTCATGACCCAATTAGACAGCACCTGATCAATGACCTAGTAGAGAATGGTCCCAACGATTGATCTCCCTGCACTGGATTGGTGGGCTACAGACTGGTAACATTCTGGGGTGGCCAACTTCTGGATGGTAGCTATGACCTGCTTCTCCACCGGTGCGGGGCACAGCAAGTTGGCACACTGTTGCTGCAGCTCTAGGGTCAGTTTCATGCAGATCTCAAAAAAGGTTTCCCATCTGGTAGTTCTATGGCCCCTGCTGGTCACCCCGGCTCTGCAGAACGATCCTCTCCCACCAATCCACACTGGTTTCCTGAGCCCAGAAGTGGCACTGAATGCTGTGTAGGTGATCCAGGAACTCGGCCTCTTGTTCCAATGGCATCCTCCTGTTCTTCTACCTTGTCCTGCTGCCACCGCCGTAGAGTATCCCCCTGATGCTGGAGGAGCTGTTGCTGATGCCATAGGATATTCTCCGGTTCCCATGTCATTCTCTTGGGTGGTGCAACGGGCATTCAGCCAGCTCTGAGTGCTGTAATACAGCCCAAGCAGCCTGTGCATACTCATGTTTATCACCAGAGCAGTGTGCAGCATGCTGGACGACAGTATTTTAGAAACGTTGCGAGCCTGCCCAGAAAGGAAGTATGGGGCGGAGACGGTGAAAACGTGATTTTTTAAATAAAATTGAACCTGCCTGCCTTTCCACACTTCACAGCGAAAGCAATCCCAGGATTCAAGCTGCTCAGCAGGGAAGCCCAGACGTATCCCTTGGAAATACATTCCATGGGACACCTCTGGAGAATGCTGTGCCCTCAGTTCGCAGCAAACTGCTGTCATGTGTTCACATGATGTGAACTGAAAATGGAACAGTTGTTCCATATGCACACTGTTGGTGCAACTCACATCCTGCCAGTTACGTGATGTGCAACAGAAAGCTTCGGATTAACTCCCTTTCCCAGCCCTCCGCCCCAGGTGGATACCCCAAAGGTGAAAAGTGCTTCTTTCCTAATAGTCTCCATTAACTCTAAAGTTGCCACTGCTATTGCAGGTACATTCCAAAATAAAAACCACTAGAGACTGTTCAGATAATAGGCTACCCAGCGATTATTGTCACTCTTGCCTGATCTGGTAGCTAAAATTCTAGTTATTTCACAGGGAGAAGTGGAAGTAGGTGAGATGGAAGCAAAGATGGGGCAGGACAGATTTTTGAACAGCCTTAAGGAATGCAACCCCCCTTCTTTGTACATATTGTTATATGGTTTGCAAGTAGTGGACTTTTTGTGAGCCTTTGAAATGAAAATGATAAATCCTGAGGAGGCTTGACTTGCCTCTAAATTCCACAATACACATGCATCAGAGAGACACTGTACGTGTCATGTATATAAGACTGTGGCAAGGGTCAAAGAGGGCGAGGTAAAAGGAGAAAAGAATGGAAGTTGTAGAGAAAATTAAGGCTCATGAGATCAGCTGGAGCAAGTTTAAAAAGCCACCAGGGTAGTTCTTAACTGGATCCTGGAACGCCCCAGTGCCAGCAGGGTTGTTTAAGGATGGGTGTGATGTGGAATGAGGGTCATTGCTGAACAAATATTCTCTATTAAGTGTGCAAAGTAAACTTACCCTTCCAGGTCCCTTACTTGCCACCAGTCAGGATCCTCTTCTTTCAGAACATAATACTTGTTGTTCCTGATGAGCTGGATATCAGAGTTTCCTTTGGGTTCATAGTCATACTCTGCCACAGTGATCTTCAGCGAGGGTTTACCAGGTGCTAGAACTGGAGGCAGACTGTCATGCTTCAGCTTTTGAAGGCAGAGGAAACAAAACTACAATGAAGTGCATCGCAGTAGAAAATCATTTTTAGCATTTATATTGCAGTTTGCATCTTCAATGAGCTCTGTGACTGCGAAGAAATTAATGCAAGCTAACAAGAAATGCATCGTGTGCTGAAGTATTTTTTCCTTCATCTGTTTTAAAACACATTCCAACAGCTGTAGTCCAATATAAATAATGAACTACAAACCAAACTCTATTACAATAATATTCAAGGCTTGGTCCTGCTTTAATATATGTGGAGTTGTGTATTTTGTAAAATTAGCAACAGCACAGACTTTATGTTACAAGACCCAAGGAGCATGGTTTTGTATTATAGCTGAGAACAGGATTCAGCCCAGTGGGTTAAAATTACACCAGAAGAGGTAAGGACATTCTCAATTGAAGCTAACAATTTGTGAGCTCACAATGAGCTCAAACTGCAACATGTTGCAGGTGGCTCAGCACAGAGGATGAATTTACATAACCTGGAATGGTAACAGGATTAACTGATACTTATACCTGGGGTATATCTACACTGCAAAAAAAGGTGTGTTCCTAACTCAGGTTAGCTAACTTGGGTTAAAATAGCAGTGAAGACATGGCAAGTTGGCATTTAGCTTGGGTTAGCAGCTCAAGTTCAAAGCTATAAGTTACCCTGGGGTTGAACTCAAAGTACTAACCCAAGTTAAAAACACATCTTTTTTTGCAGTGTAGACATACTTGTAGTGTACATTGTGAGTCATGAAGCGTAAGTACCTTCCACCGTATGGAAGTGTGCTGATAGCAGACTGGACCAAAAGACTCTGCTGTAATATGGTACGATGGCATGTTGCATTTTTTAAAAATGTGCCTTAGGTCAATAACAAGTATAATAGTCACCATTAAAAATGAAATCAGCATTAGCCAACTGTTACTGCACAGTGGGGCCTGTTATTTCCTTTTCTAAACACGGTATGGAAGAAATTGATATTTCAGATAATCAAGGCTGATTATTTGTCATGGAATAAAATGGGAAGAGTCAGGGCTTTGCTGCAGCAGGAAATGCAAATGTTAGTTTAAAAGAGGACAGTCACGGCACACAACTTATTTTGCTTAATATTAAGTTGTCTGTCATACGGAATTATGAGAAAGTCAAATAATTGGTTAAAACTGGGTAATAACAAGCAGCTTAAAATAATTAAAAACTCGTAGTCAAATACAGTGGGCCTATGTAGATCTAAGCTTGTAAAAATTCCCAGAGGAGTCCTGGTTTAGTGGTGGGCTGGCTGGGATTATAAAAACCCTGAATTTTTGTTGAAAAAAAATCCTGTAAGTGGCCGTTCCAGTCTTGGAAGGCATGGCCATCACAGACATATAGATTTGCAGGTAATATACCGCCCTAAGCCCTAGTCGCCTTTCAGCGACGTCAGTAGGAGTTTTGCTGTTGACTTTCATAGCAGTAGGAATGAGGCCTAAAGATAACATTTTCAGAAGTGCCCAAGTCACTTAGGAGCCTAAGTCCCATTGACTTTCAATGAGACTTAGGTGCCTACGTGCCTGCCACTTTTGGTTATCAGCTTGGATTTGATGTGGAGAGCACACTGTGGATAAGTTCAATTTTCCCCAGAGGGATGTGTGAGAGAGAGAGAGAGAGAGAGAGAGAGAGAAGAGCAGGCTAGAATCCTCACACTAAGGCCATAGAGTAATTAATAGAGGAACTCCTCAATGGCTCTGGCTGCAACCTCAGGGATGCAGGAAGGGGGTAAGGGAATGACTGGAGTGAGGGCTAGGACTGGCCAGTTGATCTGCCCCTGCCCACTGGCTAGGAGGCGTGAGGGGGCAGGAGAGAAACAGCAAGGGCTACAAATGGGGTGCAGAGGACTAACAGACGTGAAATGCTGCCTCTCATGGCAGGAAACAACTGCTGCTCTCAAAGAGTCGGGAAACTGTCTGGTGGCTCCTGTGAAGGCATGTTCATGCCCATTAACCCAGCTGATGGTCCCCAACTCCCATAATTGCTCCTGGAGTAGCCTCTTCTGTCAGGCCCCAGCATAAGAGGGCAGTATGATGTTGGTCTGAGGAAAAGGGACACCAGAGACCCAGGGATGTGGGGAGAAGGACAGCACCAAGAACAACCTGGACAGGGCAGAGGGGGACAGAGTCCCCAGAGATTTGGAGAAGGGTGAGGGGAGGGGCATAAGCCAACAGAGACTTGGAAGGAGTGTTAGGAGATTATGGTGTTCGGTATGTTGAGCAATTTGAATGGGTGGCAAAAGGGGCAAGGGAAAAAAGGAGAAAGTTATTCAAAGTTTTATTGGGGGCTTGCACTAGTAGTTGCTGGACTAAGTAGATGCTGCTCCCTGTCATTTGACAACTTTTGTAGTCCTGACCTGTGCCATGTGACTGGGGCCAGGAAATAAAGTTGCTTTGTCTCTGACAAGCACTGGAAGGTATTTGAGCTTTATTATAGGGCCCACTTTGAATTTGTATTTGGGGACCCATCTGAGCATTGTTATGCCCCTGCTTTTTAAATTTCCCTTTCAAAACATCTCCTTGATAATGAGCTGGGAAGTCCTAATATGAGTCAACCTGTTCAGTGGCTGATATCCATGACTGATAATCTCTTTAGATAAACAAAATCCTTCGACAGGAGTCAGGGAGGATGGCCCATGGCATTTGAAATTTGTTTATTCACAGTCTCAGTATCCTCAAACTTCATTATCAGAACCAGCATCAAAAGCCCATTTGCTCAGTTATAAATGCTTTCCAAGTCCCTACTCACACAAAAATACTTAAAGCAGCATTGCCAATTCTTAGGATTTTATCATGAGTCATGTGATATTTGGTACGTTTCTTAAATCCCCTGCTGCTGGAGTCAAGTTATTACGTGAGAATCTCAGCTTTCATTTTAAAAAAAGTTTCTAGTGCTGGTGGTTGCAGAGAAAAGCTGGAAACTGTGACTTGAGTGTATCCTAGATCAGGGATCGGCAACCTTTGGCACGCGGCCCGTCAGGGAAATCTGCTGGCAGGCCAGGATGGTTTGTTTACCTGCAGCATCTGCAGATTCGGCCAATCGCAGCTTCCACTGGCCACGGTTTGCTGTTCCAGGCCAATGGGGGCTGCGGGAAGCGGCGCGGGCCAAGGGATGTTCTGGCTGCCACTTCCCGCAGCCCCCATTGGTCTGGAACGGCAAACTGCGGCCAGTGGGAGCTGCGATCGGCCGAACCCGCGGACACTGCAGGTAAACAAACCGTCCCGGCCTTCCAGGGGCTTTCCCTGACGGGCCACGTGCCAAAGGTTGCCAATCCCGTCTTAGATGTATGACATAAAATTGAGCTCTTAGTCACAAGCCCTCTCCCCAGTTCCAAGCCTGAGTGACTTGTCTAGACACGGATGCATTTGGTGGAGATAACCCCAATCCCTGGCCATGGAACAACAGTGAAGCGGCACTCCAGTCACTACCTGGGCCTAAGTGCTGGAGTGACCTCCACGGATCTTGTGCTCTACAGGGAGGAAAGGACCAGAGAATCAGTGTAGTAGCTGATCCTCCAGTGTATTTTTTCATGCTTTGTGTGTATAAAAAGATCTTCTACACTTTCCACAGTATGCATCCGATGAAGTGAGCTGTAGCTCATGAAAGCTCATGCTCAAATAAATTGGTTAGTCTCTAAGGTGCCACAAGTACTCCTTTTCTTTTCATCCTGACTCTTGTCTCTGACAACCACCACCCTTCCTTCTAACAGGCCTCTTCATGACTATAACAGGAGCCTCCATGGAGCTGGACTCTGTGGCTGGCAGAGGCTGCACATTTCCTGTATAGACACACGTAATCCTGCCCTCCCCCCAGTACAGGGGAACTGCAGCATTTCCACTCAGTAGGAGGCCCTCTGCAACTTCTGGAATGGGAAGGATTTGGGCTCTAGAGAAACAATTTTGGGCCCAGGCCTGCTCTCACTGAATCCTGTGGGATAAAATTCCCATTGACTTTAATGGAAACAGGCACATAAAAGCAAATCCGTTCAAACAACTTCACAAGAAGCAGAGGTTTGCTATGGCCCAAACTGACATACGCATACTGCAATGCATTGAAACTATCTGAGACTTTCCCAGCTTTGCAGGCACTCCTGCTTGACAGCCCAGTGGGGAGTGTGGGCAGGGTGAGGAATGAGTGGAGAAAGGGTAGAGCTGGAGGACTGCCAAGTGCACCCTCCTGTCCTTCCCCGGGTTGTGCTGGTGGCCACTAAGGACATTGGTGCTACTCAGTGATTAGACTGGAGTAGCCTCTATTCAACAGCTGTCTGGGGGAGAAGGTTCCTTATTCCTTCCCCAATGGATCTCTCCATCATTTATGTGGGCTGGATGCTAGAGAGTGGATTTGCCCGCATAAGCAGAGTTCATTGTAGGCAGATACTAAAAGTTTGTCACCTACCGGTTTCCCAGGGACAGGAGGCAGCGGTTTCACAGAGCTGGTTGTGCTAGGTAGACTCATATCTATAACTGGGGGGAAAGTAAAAATAACACAAGCCATTTACTGCATGACTCCAAGGCCTTGCGTGCAATAGGCTCTTCCACTTATGTATCTCCACTAGTGGCAGCAGTGGTGGGACTGCTAGAGGAGACACACAGAGCTGGTGATCACCAGTGTTTTACCTCCACCTTGGGTTAACGTGCTTTAGGGAACGTGATAGTTAATATGTTGGAGGCTGCCTGAGATTTTCCCTCCACTAGCCCTCTCACACTGTTGCTATCACAAGTGCAGCTGCATCATCAACAATAGCTGGTTTTCTGAAGCAAATTTAGAGTAGACACAACACCCTCTTGCATTCTGCAGTATTTCAGACAGAGACAAGGTATTTGATACACGGTGACCCTACTTTTTGGAAGGTTTCCTTTTCTACCTACTACTTTGTGTAGAAGTCCAGTGGCAACCAAATAGTTACTTGTGGCAGTGTGTGGGTTTTATAGCATTATTTGCATATATCGTGTTTGGTTTGGAAGTTACAGAAGGCCATTCAAATGACAAAAAACCAACAACTGGCAGCTCTTTAAAATAGTAGGGCATTGTTTAGTGTTCCTCCACTGTGTCCATACATAGGACACCGATGTTAATTCTGAATAGTGCAGCTACATTTTCAAAAGGGGCCTCTTATATTTTCACTGGCAATCTGTCACATACAAATTGGGCTCTTAGGTGTTTTGGCTTTCATTTTCAAATATGTCCCTTAAATATGGGTTGCCTGTCATTTTGAGTACCCATCTTGAAACAACTGGGACCTGATTATCAGAGGCGCTGAGCACTCTCAATGTCAATGGAAACTGCAAGAGTTCAGCACCTCTGAAAAATCAGTATTTCAATATGAAGCTAGGCTCCCAAACCAGAGGCACCCAAAACAAGTGTCCACTTTCAAAAAAATGTAAGCCTCAGCTATCCAATGTGCATGCAATAATGTGTGTGTGTGGGGGGGAGGCAGGGTGCTTACGAATATGTAGATCCTGGCATGCACCCATTTTGAAAATTTACTCCTCAGGTTCTTTATGGTGACTAATAAATGAGCTAACTAATTGTGATGAATTTCCAGTCAAGTATTTTAAAAATGTATATTTAAATAAAATACATAAAATACTCCTTCATTCAGTAAATACATTGTTCCAACATAATGCAGCTCAGATATACCATGTTTGGTTTTAAATGGTGCACAGGAGGGAAATGCACAAATGTTCTATGAGGTTCTGGAATGTGCCTTATTTGAAACAACTGCTCCCTAGAACCATTTTGTGGAATAATTTGACTGGCAATTTTTCCTAACTAAACTTGCTCCTCAGCACAGTACATTTTATAAAGGTAAAATGATTTTTCAGCTATTCTTTTGATCCCCATATGCTTATTGTAATCCTATTTCTTGTAAACGCACATTCCACAGAGTACCAGAAATAGGCTTGTGGGGGAGAATGTTGCATTGCTTAGAAAAGTCGCCACCACAAATATAGATATAATGAGAAAATTCAGTTTTACTTTGGATTAATTATGAAGTTAAATTCTTTATAACTGACACACCAATGTTGTTAGTAGATAATTTGGCTGTTAGGAGTCAGCCATAAAGACAAGTTCTGATATTTTTTTCTCCCAGTCCCATAACAACAGCAACAACAACTCAGGATACTAAGTCAAAGAAGGAAAGAGAAAGAATTTCTTTTTGGTGCATTTTGGAGGTACAGTAAAAAATAGTTATGATCTCAGCATGGGTATTTCACATACTATGTTATTTTCCCCTAGCCATATTATCAAACTGCACAGTACAATTGCGATGCTGTTAAAAGACGTTAAGAACAAACATCAAGAGGAATAATTGACCAGATCTTTAGATTTACCACCATTGACTACAATTATCCTTGTAGATTTACCAATATCATGAAAAGCACCATTAAGACTAACAACATATCAAAAAGCAAAATGGCTCATTACATTTCTTCCAGATGGTACATCCAAGGGCTGCTTTACATGTCTGGTTGCAGCAGAGAAACTTCCCATTGGTGAAGAATTCTTTGTGATACTTGTTTAGTAAATTAGGATTGTCTTTAATCTCTGGAGAGCACAGGAGGGGAAGAAGAAAAAGAAAGAACTTCAAAAAGTTTGCTGGTAGGATGTTCTCAGTAAAGTAAGACAAACTGATACAATAAAGGAATTCAGTAACTGTGAATCAAGATCATGGAGGAGACTTGCATTTTATAAAGATTTAAAGATTTTCTAGACTGTCCTAAAGCCCATTTAACTGTGTTGAAAAACCTAATAAAATATTTTATGTATCAAAAATATGAAGAGTGATTTCATTTCTAATTCATATCATAGAAATAAACTAGACAAACTATAGGTGTTCAATACCCCAAATGGCAAATTTCAGTACAAAACTGACCTGTTAAAGGAATGTCCCGTTAAAATGTAACACTTTCTATTTATCAAACCTCTTAAATAAACATTTGTTACTTGTATATAAAAAAAATACTCCAGTGTTCTATAGAAATGGCCCAAAACAGTATAACTGGCAATAGGGACACAGTAGTTTTTTTAATCAGTTTTGTAGTATTTGTTTTAAAAGATAATGAAACAAATAATTTTAAAAGTGAAGGGCAAGGGTTTATAAATGATTGCTTAAAGTTAAGCTCCTAAATCCCTGGTTAGACACCTGAATTTACAGCCTGGTTTTCAAAAATGCTGCACATGCAGAAGCATGGGAGTTGCTGCATGATTGTTCAAAATCTTGGCCACAGAATTTTGTTACTAGTTTTTATAGCTAAACTTGATTTTAAAAGTTCCTTAGAAAATTGCAATCACTTTGGTATAATGCACGTCACAAGATTTATGCAATATTTCACTGAACAAATGGTATTCCTCACATACTCTCTTTAAAAAACATATCTTGATTGAATAGCACGCTTATTAATATGTTCAGCTGAGAATACTGGACCAAATCCTGAGGTCCTAAGGTCAGATCTTTCTCCCATCAGGAAAAAGACAATTTATGGGACAATAAGCCCCATGAAGAGAGAAATCCTGGAGTTTCCAGCACATAATTCTGGTGGGTGAATGGAATGAACAGAGGATTCAGCTACCAAAAACTCAATCTGCCAGACGTCGGGGCCATGAGTGGGGAAGTCTTTATGCCTCCAAACTGCCTACTGGTTTCCTGTGGTTCTTCCCTATTCCCTTGCCAGTCTGGATCCCTGCTGGCACCTGCCTCCAGGATCCCCTCCCCACAGGGGCTTTCAAAACCAAATTTTTCTTCAGAAGACTTACTCAAAATAATCTGTCCCTGGTTTCTAGAAGAAACAATGCATGTAGCCTGTTGGAGCCTCCCACTTCTGCCCAGATTGTGCAGGGACAATGTTGCAGTGGTAGTTAATATATCTTCACTTCCATGTAGGCAAGGAGAGAGCCACACCCTCAGAGTCACCTCCACCCATCGGCCCACAAGGGAGAACTGGGGGATAAACAGGGCCTGACCCCAAAGTCCTTTAAAGTAAACGGAAAGACTCCTATTGACTTTAATGGGTGCTCCTGCAATGTGTAGTATGTGGATTGACTCCCCTCCCCTGAGGAGTCCTATTGACTTCACTGTGGTTTACTGGGCCCAGCACTCTGCCTACACACTACTTATTGCATGGATGGAGCCTTGCTCAGTTAAAGACCACGGAAAGAATCAGAACACACTAAGTAAAGACTAGAGCTGGTGGGGAAATGCCACAGGGAAATTTTGTGAATTTTTTCCTCCCCCCATTTTTCATTGACATTTTTTAAATATTCTCATCCACTGCAGTCCTGTTGCATGGCAGAGCGAGATTGAGGCTGAAAAATGGCTGACAAAACCGTTGCATTAAAATGAGAAACTAGATTCATCTGCTCCCCTTAGTCAGATGATTTCTCTGAACACACAAGCCCCGCTCCCCCACCCCCCCGCAGGTTAAAAAAGAGTTGCTTCACAAGATGGTAAAAACAAATGTTACCTGTGTGCAAAGCTTTCAGCCACTGATTTCGGCTCTCTTCGTTTGCTGCATAGACATAGAGAAGGCCATCCTTGTATACAATCTAAAAGAGGCAGGAAAACAATTCATTCTAGTTACCCTGGGCTTCACATCTGACTCAAAGTTCATTAGCTTTTTTTTTTTTTTTTTTTAAATAAAGACCTAGAGTAATGGAAACAAAGAAGTAAAGGACTTAGGAACCCAAGGATCAAGCTCTGCAGGCTTGTTCACACCAAAATGCATGCAGCCCAGGCAGGGTTGCCAATTTTGGTTGGATGTATTCCTGGAGATTTCATCACATGACATAATCTTTAATTAAAGATTAATCTTTAATTCCTGGAGACTCCAGCCTAATCCTGGAGGGTTGGCAACCCTAAGCCCAGGAGGGTGAAGAGCCAGAGCAGAGTTACATAGTTATACTCCTATTTCACATGAATGTGAGCTTGCATTTTGGGCCTGAACCAATCTTGCTCCCAATGGCAAAACTCCCTTTGGCATTAGTAGGCAAACAATAAGATCCTACATTCAGTAACTTGCACATTCTCATTAGAACCGGGAAGTACAGTATGTACCTTTCATTCCTCCCCCACACCTCCCCCCACAGATCTGAGTGTATTAGGTGCTCATGAGAGTAACAAACTAATTTAATATAAAAATACTATTTAATGAGGGTTGGGGGGTATCCAATCTGAGATAAGTTAGACAGTGATAACACTGCTGCCCTCTCTTGGGGTTACCCCCAGGGGTAGCAATTATTGGGTGTTAATTAATGAACTCCTCTGCTGCCCAGGTCATGCACCCTTTCCAAGCCACGGCTGCCAATTTTAGACTCTAGCACCCCACCCTTGTCACAAAGGGAAGTTGCAGCTGCTTTGCACTGCTGTATATTCTTCTCCTCATGGACTCTCTGCCCCCAAAACTCTCTGCTCCGGCATAGGTCTTGGAATGAACCTATCTCTGAGAATTAACACATACAAATGACAGCAAAGTCAAAGTTATGGCTTTTGCAGCAGATATGACTTTGCTTCCATGCACTTATGTAGTGTTTGGTATTACTGTATATGTTTATAAAGATAAGGTTTAATGGAGATGTGCAATTTGGATGAGGTACAATTGCTGAGGAACTGTAACTTTGAATTTCTGGAGTCTGGTACATTTAAATGGTCAACCTATAATTTCAATATCAAAAGGCCAAGTTCTGCACTTCTTTTTGCCACTAAAGTGAAAGGAGGTGAGGTGGGGAAGGTTAAAAAGAGAAAATGAATTGTGATCAGTATTGCACAACAAAATAAACATATTCAGTATTCAAATAAATGCACCATTCTTGTGTGTATAGGATCACACCAAAATAAATAAACTATTATACACACATGAATGCAGAGACAGGTCCTGATCCAAATTCTACTGAAGTCAGTGAAAAGACTCCCGTTGATTTTGATGGTCGTTGGGTCAGGTTTATAGTAAAAAGGATTCATTTCCAACCTGCTGTAAGTTTTTGTAACAGTCAGCAGTGACACAAGTCCTTATTTGTCCTAGAAATAATGGTTCACCACAGTAAAGATCAGTTTTGTATTTCTTGATCTTACCTGAAATGGATATTGTCTCTCCAAAGGTGCCTCTTCCTCATGATTCACTGTCTCAACACATCGAATTTTCTTAATGTCAATTGATCCTTTTTTGCTTCCTTTTTTCTAAGAATAAAAGCCGAAGCAGGACTACTCATCATTCTAAACACAAGACTGTCGTCCTCAAATCAAAAATACTTTATGGTCACGACAAGTTTTATAAAACCACACTTAATCAAGCTGTGTGTAATTGCACACTTCAGATTGGGTAAGGTAGAGTTCCACTTTTGTTAAACTGTTTGGGAAAGACATAGAGAACCCTCCATTATATCTTATCCTGCAAACCATACACTGACAACACTCCCTTTGAAGTCAAGGTATAAAGACAACAGGATGGTCCCTACATCTGGTACATGAACTTTGGTATTACAGTGCAAAAGCAGAGATGGAGGATAGAAAATGCAAAAGTCTCTAGTGGGAAATGGGAGTCTGATTTTGTATTACATTATTTTGTTAAGATACTGGCACCAATCCTGCAACTCTTATTCACACAAGGAGTTGTAACTCACAGGAGTAATCCAAATGTGCTATCAGGAGTGCAGATGGTAACAATGTATTTTAGTCGCTTCAGAGCTACATCTGAATGCACAAAAGAGGCCACTGTGCTGAAAGTACCCACCATTTTTTGGACACATAATCACTTTTTAAAATACAATCACGCTTTAGCCTTTTATTTTATATCAGTTATGGGCCAATTTCTGCACTGAGCTATCTCCTGTATAAATGATTTCCAAACCAATGCCAGATATATAACTCACCACAGAGAACCTGATTCAGGAGAACATCCCTATTCAAGGCATGTGCTTAACTTTAGGCATGTGCTTAAGTCCCATTGACTTTGATGAGAGTTAAGCATATGCCTAAGATTAAGCATGATTAAGTTCTGTCCTGAATAGGGGTGGACTTAAACATATTCTTAAATGCTATCCTGAATCAAGGCCAGATTTTGGTCCCATGCCATTTTTAAATGCCACTTGGAACAAAATATATCACTACCCCTACTATATGATATCTAATCAAAGCACATTGAGGAAGAAAATCCAGAGGCATAAACTTACTTTAGAAAACTATGTACCTCTGTAGTTAAGAAAATGATTTCTCACCTCTTTGTCATATTCATAGTAAGAGAGGTTTGTTTTTGTGAGAACAAACAGTCGTTCTTTGTAATTAACTGGTGAAATTTTTTTCTTCTGTTGTGACTTCTTTAAAAGAAGCTCCTCTAGAATTGATTCCTGCTCCATTTTATTGCCCTAAAAATTGGAAATAGTCATTTTAATAATAATAGTTGTGAAAAGATTAACAAAGACAACTATGTCCTTTACTAATGGATTGTAAAGCATGTTACAAAATGAATTTAAAATATATTTATTGCATGTTCTAACAAGCTGTTATGAAGAGTGTATTTCATATTTTATAAACAGCTATGAGTGTTTAGTTTTTTTACTCAGACAAAAATAAACATGGTTATAGGAAATTAAAAATTTAAGATAAAAGTGTAGCTCCAACTGAGACATTTTCAGTTCTTTTGTTGCCTGAGAATTTCTCCCTTTAAAGTCTTGCACTGTTTGGCAAGGAATTGAAGCTATACTAAGCACAAATGTATCATATCTGAGACACAGGAAGAAAGTAATTATAGCAACAAACACACAATCCTTCATATCACAGATGAGAAAAAGCATAATTGATCACAGTGTTTCCTAGACCGGTAATTTCTAATTTCTTTCTTTGCATTGAAAGAAACATATGGAGATGAAACAGAACCATTCAGGTAAAGAAATGTAAAAAAGTAAAAATATTATTATATGATTATTAATATGCATTAATCTTGTTATTAATTATGTAATAGCAAGTGAAAAGAGGAGCGAGACCCTTTGGTTTTTAAAACTATTTGGGTTTAAGGTTACTTACATGGGTGTTGCACTTACAAGAGGAACTGTGTCCTTTGTCTTTTGTTTGCTTGTCGCTCCAAAGGGAAGTGTCCTGTTGACTTACTCTCCATCACGTCCTTATCAAACCTGGAGTGTCTATCAGAAGAAAGATATTTGCATGCCACTCATCACACCCATTTTGTCAGAACACATGTAGGTGTGTTTTCTGGGTTAGCATATATTTTGCACAATTCCATTTTTAGCCTTGATACATTCAAGTCAAGGGGGTTTATGGCCTCTGAACAATTTCTCGTAGTGTCTGCAATCAAGATACTGCAACATTATGCTAGTGCATTATAAAAGGAAGAGCAGCTAGTCTGTTTTCACTATCTATTTTCATGAAAAGGGTTGGAAGTTGGGTGGGGGGGGAGCATGGGATAAGGGGAGACAGGAAAGAACATAGAGGGGAAATCAAATCAGTATATTTTATGTCTGTATATTAATGTGAGAAGTATGGAGAATAAGCAGGAAGAACTTGAAATGCTAGTTAATAAACAGAGCTATGACACAGCTGGCATCACAGAGACTTGGTGGGATAATACACATGACTGGAATATTGGTATAAAAGGGTACAGCTTGTTCAGGAAGGACAGGGCAGGAAAAAAAGGAGGAAGTGTTGCCTTATATGTTAAAAATGTACACACTTGGACTGAGGCTGAGATGGAAATAGGAGACAGACTTGTATAAAGGCTCTGGGTAGGATAAAAGAGTAAAAACCAAGGGCGATGTCATGGTGGGGGTCTATTACAGACCACCTAACCAGGAAGATGAGGTGGATGAGGCTTTTTTTAAACAACTAACAAAATTATCCAAAGCACAGGACTTGGTGGTGATGGGGACTTCAACTACTCAGACATCAACTGGGACAATAATCCAGCAGGGTACTGATTATCCAACAAGTTCTTGGAATGTACTGGAGACATTTTATTTCAGAAAGTGGAGAAAGCTTCTAGAGGAGAGGCTGTTCTAGATTTATTTTGAGAAATAGGGAGAATTTGAAAGTGGAAGGCAGCTTAGGTGATAGTGATCATGAAATGGTAGAGTTTATGATTCTAAAGAATGGTAGGAGGGAAAACCGCACAAAAAAGATAATGGATTTCAAGAAGGCAGACTTAAGCAAATGCAGGGAGTTGGTATATAAGATCCCATGGGAAGCAAGTCTAAGAGAAAAAACAGTTTGAAAGAGTTGGCAGTTTTTCCAAAGAGACATTATTAAGGGCACAAGAACAAACTATATCACTGCGTAGGAAAGGTAGAAGTATGGCAAGAGAACACCCTGGCTTAACAAGGAGTTCTTCAATGATCTGAACTCAAAAAAAGCCCTACAAGAAGTGGAAACTAGTTCAAATTATAAATGATGAACATAAACAAATAACACAAGTATGTAGGGACAAAATTAGAAAGGCCAAAGCACAAAATGAGATTAAACTAGCTAGAGACATAAAGAGTAACAAGAAAACATTCTACAAATACATTAGAAGCAAGAGAAAGACCAAGGACAGGGTAGGCCTATTACTAAATGAGGAGGGAAAAACAATAACAGAAAATGTGGAAACGGAAAAAGTGTTAAATGACATTTTTGTTTTGGTTTTCATAAAAAAGTTTAGTAGCGATTGGACGTCTAACATAGTGAATGCCAGTGAAAATGAGGTAGGATCAGAGGCTACAATAGGGAAAGAACAAGTTAAAAATTACTTAGACAAGTTAGATGTCTTCAAGTCACCAGGGCTTGATGAATACTTAGAATAGTCTTAGAATACTCAAGGAGCTGACTGAGGAGATATCTGAACCATTAGTGATTATCTTCAAAACGTCATGGAAGATGGGGGGGATTCCAGAGGACTCGAAAAGGACAAATATAGTGCCAGTCTATAAAAATAAGGATAACCCAGGGAATTACAGACCAGTCATCTTAACTTCAGTACCTGGAAAGATAACGGAGCAAATAATTAAGCAATCAATTTCCAAACATCTAGAAGATAATAAGGTGATAAGTAACAGTCCGCATGGATTTGTCAAGAACAAATCATGTCAAACCAACCTAATAGCTTCTTTGACTGGGTAACAAGTCTTGAGGATAGGGGGAAGTGGTAGATGTGGCATATCTTGACTCTAGTAAGGCTTTTGATACTATTTCACATGATCTTCTCATAAACAAACTAGGGAAATACAACCTAGATGGAACTACCATAAGGTGAGTGCATAACTGGCTCTAAAAACCGTTCCCAGAGAGTAGTTATCAGTGGTTCAGTTATGCTGGACGAACATAACAAGTGAGGTCCCACAGGGATCAGTTCTGGGTCTAGTTCTGTTCAATATCTTCATCAATGATTTAGATAATGGTATAGAGAGTACACTTATAAAGTGTGTGGATGATACCAAGCTGGGAGGGGTTGCAAGTGCTTTGGAGGATAGGATTAAAATTCAAAATGATCTGGACAAACTGGAGAAATGGTCTGAAGTAAATAGGATGAAATTCAATGAGGACAAATGCAAAGTACTCCACTTAGGAAAGAACAATCAGCTGCACACATAGAAAATGGGAAATGACTACCTACAGAAGAGTAGTATCTGGGGTTTATAGTTGATCACAAGCTAAATATGAGTGAACAGAGTAACACTGTTGCAAAAAAAGCACCCATTTTGGGATGTATTAGCAGGGGTGTTGTTAGCAAGACACAAGGAGTAATTCTTCCGCTCTACTCCACACTGATTAGGTCTCAACTGGAGTATTGTGTCCAGCTCTGGGCACCACATTTCAGGAAAGATGTGGACAAATTGGAGAAAATCCAGAGAAGAGCAAGAAAAATGATTAAAGGTCTAGAAAACATGACCTATGAGGGAAGATTCAAAAAACTGGGTTTGTTTAGTCTGGAGAAGAGAAGACCGAGAGGGTACATGATAATAGTTTTCAAGTACATAAAAAGTTGTTACAAGGAGGAGGGAGAAAAATTGTTCTCCTTAACCTCTGAGGAAAGGACAAGAAGCAATGGGCTTAAATTGCAGCAAGGGCAGTTTAGGTTGGATCTTAGGAAACACTTCCTGTCAAAGTTGTTAAGCACTGGAATAAATTGCCCAGGGAGGTTGTGGAATCTCCCTCATCGGAAATTTTTAAGAGCAGGTTAGACAAACACCTGTCAGGAATGGTCTAGATCAGGGGTGGGCAAATTTTTTGGCCCGAGGGCCACATCTGGGTGGGGAAATTGTATGCATGGCCATGAATGTAGGGCAGGGGCAAGGGGTTGGCGGTTCAGGGCAGTGGGTTGGGGTGCAGGAGGGGTATGGAAGGGGGCTCAAGGCAGGGAGTCGGGGGCTTAGGGTAGGGGGTTGGAGTGCAGGGTGCAGGAGGGGTTTGGGGTGTGGGCTCCGGCCTGGGCCACTTACCTCGAGTGGCTCCGGGGTGGCAGCAGTGCGCAGTGGGGCTGCCCTGCGCTGCTCCGCTCCCGGAAGTGGTGAGAATGTCTGGCAGTGGCTTGTGGGGGTAGGGTGGGGCAGGCGGCTCCACTGTGTTCTGCCCTCGCCTGAGGGTACCACCCCCAAAGCTCACATTGCTGCGCCACAGGGCTGGCAATCCTGCGGGCTAGATTGAAAACCCCGACGGACCGGATCCAGCTCGTGGGCCATAATTTGTCCTCCCCTGGTCTAGATAATACTTAGTCCTGCCATGAGTGCAAGGGGACTAGACTAGATGATCTCTCGAGGTCCCTTCCAGGCATACGATTCTATGATTAAAAAGAACATGCACCATTAAACCATGTATGACCACCATGATACTTGCCTTTTCCTTATTTTAGTGTCTGCCCATGCAAATAGAGCAACCGCTTGGATCAGAGATACACTGTCAGTTCCTAACCAATATTCTATTTTCTGAAAGGTCGTAGAAAAAGGCATCTGGGACAAAAACAAAAAAAGACATTTTGACTTCAAATGACAATACAAATGACAATATAATAAATAATGGAGTAGGTCTTCCACCTGCCCTAAACCTCCTGGATTAGAGGCAGTTACTTTTCTTGGTGCCAGTAGGCTGGCCTTCTGTGTAAACTGTCTGCATGAACTGAAAAGGAAGAACTGTAGGGGTCCTCCTTAGCATGTTATTACACAAACTCTAAATATCTGGCATGTCCATGAGTCTTTTGAACAAGGGGGAACCAAGGTGACATATTTTAAATAGAAACAAGTGCAATATCCATTTGCTTATTAATATCCTCTATTCTTGACTTCATTATGGATTTCACATTTTTAAAACTTTAATCATTTCTGATTTTGAGAAACTTAGTGAATGCAAAGACTTTTGAATATATTCTAACCAAGGAAATTTACATGAAAAAGTCCAGCCGCTAAGCATAGCTTTGGCAATTACTGTGACCATGAAGCCAAAAATTAATATTACTATATTGCCATTTGGGCAGAATAGAGTCCATACATGTCTTGGCTCTCAGAAGAGCAGCTGCGTTATTATTTGGAAGACTGATAATCTTCCTAAGAAATTTGTTTAGAATCACTTTCCAGTCCCATGGTATCATTCCATCCCCATATTTCAGCACCATACAAAACTGAGCACGTACCTTGGCCTCAAACAATGTGAGGGCTGGTGCAATTAAGTGGCCTCCATGAGCCCAGGAAAAACATAACACAGCTTCCATTGAATTTGAGGCCTTCGCTTTGGTCAGTAATCATGTAACGCAAGAGGCTGGTTCCTGGAAATAACGGATTGTGCTCAACTGTACTTGCCTGACATGTTGCTGGCTCCATCAGAGATTTTTCCTCTCAGCTTTTGCAATGGAAATTCAGGCTAAGAAGTAAACCACACACCATTCCATAAATATGCTTTAAAAAATAAATTTTGGAAATTTTAATTTTCCCTTCTCTCCCCTTCTATTCCCTCTTAGCCAACGAGTAAAGTGTAATGATTAACGTCCACAATTTGGGGCTTTTTTTTTTTTTTTTTTGCTACTCTGTAACTTTTCACTTAAAAAAAATTACAGAGTGAAAAAGGGATGAAGAAAAAAAAATCCCTGAAGTCATGAGACTACTGCATAGGACCTTCAGCTTAATGTTAAAATTGAAATCTTAATGCCCTTAATGCCCTCAGACTATCTTTAATAATAAGCCCTTTTATAAAATTTGTAAATAAAGGAAGACAATATTGATACTAATTTTGAAATTAAAAGAATAAATGGAAAGTAAGATTGGTATTTGAAGAAATTGCTAATAATTACTATCAGTTTGTAATGACTTCAGTGAGATTACACAGAGTACTGCTAACTTCTTTCACATGGGAAAGAAATTACAATGGTTACAGTATGCCAACAATGCCACTTAAGCTTTTTTTAAAAACAAGACTGAAGACAAAAAAGAAAACTTGAAGGTACTGCAATAGGTCTAGCACTTTCCGTACTTATTGGTGGGATTCCTGTGTTATTTTGGTATGTTTGATGAATAGATGTGTAGAAGATAATTGTTTGTATTTACTGCGTATGGTTTGAGTTACTTATAGGCCAAAACACAGGAAAGTTTGAACATGAGCAGAATGTGGTATTTATGTGAAACGGTTATTTTCTTGCTTTAATTTTCACTGGTTTGTAATATCCTAGAAGCATGCTTTTTATAGAGATTTTTATATTAACTCTTACCTCTTTTTTTCTTATGTGAAATAAATAAATAAGGATATGGAAAATGACACATTGTGGGCCACTTACTGCCTTAGGTCTGCATATATAACTGCAGCTGATCTCAATAGACATCAGTAATACCTAGCTGTTCCATACCATGGTACTTCCCATTAGAGGTGAAGTGATTTGCCCTAGGTCGCCCAGAAGGCCTCTGGCAGAGCCAGGAATAGCATGCAGATCTTCTGAGTGTCAACCCACTGCTCTAGGTTCACCAGGCCACATTGTCTCAGTGCAGTAATTGTTAACCTTTCCATGATGGTGACCCCTTTTGCTAAGTCAGAACTTTTGCAAACATCTTCCTCCCCCCAATTACATTTACTATAGAAGTAAGAATAAAAAAATGTATCAGTGATCACAAGGGTAGGCCTATATAATGTATTTTGTGTGTATGTTTGGAGAGATGGCTACAGATTGCTTCACCTTGAAGGGGAAGGGTGTGCAGGAGGTAGGAGTGTGATACTTTCTTTGCTTTAGATTGTGCAACTTCCAACTGTATAACTTCCAAGGCCTGGCACTGCCCTGACTACCTTTTGTGTGACCCTCTGGTTGTGAAACACTGTCCTAGCAGAGCAAGAGCACAAAGTAGCTTCTACTTTAGAATTTGGGATCAACTGCGTTCCCTCTAGAAGTAGCAGCACCAGGCAGGGAACAGAAATAGACAAAGTGCGGCTGACATTTCTGTTTTTGATTAGGCTTGTTTGGCCTTTCGTTGCCAGTTTCAGTTTTTCTTTCCTTTCTCCTTGTTTTGTTTTAGTGGGGGCCATTTCATTGGTTTCACATTTTTTCCCTCTGCTCTTTCTGAAAAACAAAATGAGAGGCACAGCCTAGAAGATGAGAAATAGCCTTTGCCCTGTCCAGTATTGGGTAATATTTGAAGTATTGGGGACAGGCGAGTCTAGGCCTGCCCAAAACTAAAGACTCTCCCCTCAATTAAGGGGGAGGATCCATTGATCCCAAACAACAATTGATTTACTGGGGACAATGAATGAAAAAACAGGAGTGGGAGTGGGGTCAAAGATTGAAAATCAGGGATCCGGTGGGGGACACTGAGCAGAGAACCCTCGATAGCACCCACTGCTACTCAAAGGTGTCTAGGGAGTCAGTGGTTGCTCCACAGAGGAACTGTGCCTGGAGGCATGATCATACTAGGGATTGGATAGGGCCCCACAGTCGCGGAACACCTCCACCTTCCTCCTCCTGGTATGATGGATGGCCACCTTGGCCAGCGCCTGGAAGAGGTTGACAAGGAGGTTCCTCAGCTTTGTGTGGCCATGGATGGGGTGTGCATTGATCAAGAGGAGTGAGGAAAAGTGCAGCCAGAAAAGGGGCTGCAACTTGATGTACCCTGTATAGGATGACCAGACAGCAAGTGTGAAAAACTGGGACAGGGGGTGGGGGGTAATAGGAACCTATATAAGAAAAAGACCCCAAAATCGGGACTGTTCCTATAAAATGGGGACATCTGGTCACACTAAACCTATATAGATATGCACCAGGGTGTCCCTCTCTCCACAGAAGGACAGGTGTCAGGGAGTTTTGAACCACGTCAGGTACACACCTGTGGTTATGGCTCCATGAATGAGCCACCAGCTAATATCTCCAGCCAGCTATGGAACCAGAGTGGAGTACAGACGGGCCCACTGGAGTGCCTTGCCCTGCTTAGGTGGCAGCAGATTGACAGCTCAGAGAGGTCTCGCAGGAGACCTCTTGGGTGGAGATAAAAGAATTGCCGGTCGTACTGGAGGTGGTAGAGGAAGGCATGTGCAGCATGCTCCATGCCGGACTACCTGAACTGTGAAGGAGACTCTGCAGGGCCTGGAGGAAGCCCAGTGTGGGTTTCCCTGGGTAATTGAGGCCTCAGCCCTTGTGCACAATCTACATAGGGGTGTACTTGGGAGGGGGCTGCCCAGGATCTAGCTGTGATGCTGCCTACCATGGCTGGGAGCTGGCCTGGCTGAATGTGTCTCAGCTTGGGGAGTGGGCACAATGGTGCTGCTGGAGGGGCTGTGTTACATCCCTGAGACTCAGGTGGAGTATGATCCCACCCCAGCTGGGAGATGAGGCCATTTGCTCTCTGGAGAGGGATGAGGCCAGCAGGTCCATCCTTACAGCAGGCGGGTGGAGTGTTGGGGGTGGGATTTACAGTGCAGGGGACTCTGCCCTCTGCAGGTAGTGTGAGAAAGTGCACAGCGCGTGTGTCATCTGGGATTACATCGTCTGTGTGTGTGTGCGATTGAGGTCTTTGTGATTGTGTCATCTGAATGTGTGTGATTGTGATTTGTGATTGTGCATCTCTGTGTGTGTGAATGAGATCTCTGCGATTGTGTCATCTGTGTGAATTTCTGACTGCGATTGTATCATCTGTGTGCGTGTCTGACTGTGATTGTGTCAGTTTATTGATCCCTGTGTATAGTTGTTGTCTATGAGTGGAATAAGCCTGTGTGATTGCGTGTGCCATGCCTGCTTGGTGTGGCACTCTTTCTCCTTCTAGTGTCACCTAGACCATCTAAAAGAAAAGGAGTACTTGTGGCACCTTAGAGACTAACCAATTTATTTGAGCATAAGCTTTCGTGAGCTACAGCTCACTTCATCGGAATCCGATGAAGTGAGCTGTAGCTCACGAAAGCTTATGCTCAAATAAATTGGTTAGTCTCTAAGGTGCCACAAGTACTCCTTTTCTTTTTGCGAATACAGACTAACACGGCTGCTACTCTGAAACTAGACCATCTAGAGATTACTGAGTCTGTTACAGCCTTAGCAAAGAGCCACATGGCTTTTAGCTCATGCAGTAGAGGCTCCTGCACTAAGCTTCAGAGATCCCTGGTTTGATCCTGCTGACAGACACTCACAGTACTATTAGTATGATAAAAGCCCCCAAACCACTGCAGTCTGTAGCACTTCCCCGGCCCTGCTCTACTGGAAGCTTCCCCTCCTAGTGTATGTGACCCACCTATCCTTTGTTTTGTGTTTGCTAGGAGACTGGGAATCATGGGCGGCAGGTATAAGACGCTAAATGGGGCAAGAAATGCCAGATGTGGCACGCCTCCCTTTGGAAGTGTGCCCGCCCCCCACCTTTGGAGTGCTGCCTCCGGAAGCTCCTGAGAAGTGGGGGCCACAGGTGCCCTGACCATGGCCCTACCCTTGCTTTGCCTCTTCCCACCTCCGCTCTGCCTCTTCCCCCGAAACCCCCCTTGCCCGCCTTGGGGAGGGGGGATACAGAGAGGTGTGAGTGGCGGGAAGTGGGGCCTCAGGGGTTGAGAGGAGCGAGCAGAGGGAGGCCTTGGGGGAGGTGGCGGAGAGGCACAAGCAGAGGGTGGGGGGCTCACGGAGCAGGGGTGGAGCGCAAGCTAGGCCTTGGGGGGGAGGAGGCTGAGCTGGGGTGAGGCCTCGGGGCAGAGCAGGGGGCTGGCCCATCCCCCACTTCTAGGGAGCTTCTGGTACAGATGCACAGCCTCCCCAAACAAAAGAGTCACACACCACGTAGGCTGGGGATGATTGTGCTGAATCATACTGAGTTGGTTACTCTGAAGTGCAGAGGAGGGTGTTCAATGAGAAGCAGTCTTAGTTTGCAGGCTTGCACAGATAGGGAATTGCAAGGTAGAGTGTTTCATAGGTGAGAGAGGGGAGACAGATTACCCTAGGCATGAGATGCAACTTTCCTTTGGTGAAAAAGGGAAACTCGTTGGCTTCAAAAAATTGAGGCTCCCATCTACTATTTTGGTTTTTGCTACAGGGGACATGTTGGTTGTTCCCTGATTTAAAGCAAACCAAAACCTCATAGTCTTTTGCCAATTTTCTGTCTTCATTTGCAGTTCATGTTCTGTGCTAACTGCTGTTTGTGAGCTTGTGTGCGTAGGTGCTTAAGTATGTTTTGTTTCTTTGCTTTCCAAAATATTGTACTGACAGCATTTAAAAATCTTACCTATTTCCTTAGCAGATTTTTGAAATCCCACCCACTTCAGCAGAACACATCTATGTTTGTTTGTCTATATTAGCATACATTTTGCACAATTCAGATTTTTAGCTGATCCATTAAAGTTAATGGGATTCTGATATGTACTGTGGTCCCTAATAGGGGATCCTGATATAGTATTTGGGTGTGGCCTGCACAGAGTTCTTTTGAGGCCTGGAGCAAAATCTGAAACTGAGCTCCCTCCCTCCCCCAACCTTTCCAAATCCCCAAGGTTGCAAAAACATTGAAGGGAGGCCCTGGGGCAAGAGCAGGGAGGAGACTGGAGAGACAGCCTGCCATGCACCCAACCTGCAACTGCAGCTCCTCACCTGCAGTGCTGGGCCTGGCTCCCCACTCCCCCATTCTGGGTGTTGTGATCTGACACACAGGGTCACAGTATAAAACCTGAGTGACACTGTGACCCCATGCACTCGGTGGCAACACCACTCCCACAAATTTGTCCCGGTTGCCCCGCTGTCATGATGGAGGGGTGGCCAGGCCAAACCTTAATGGCACTGTGCCCCTGTGTATCAGGTCACATTGCCACTCAGTTTGGGGGTAGAGTTGCCAGGTGTCCAGTTTTCAACCAGAATGCCCACCCCCAACACTCTCCCCACCTGCTGTAAGGACAGACGGTCTCATCTCCCAGCTAAGGTGGGATCATACTCAACCTGAGTCTCAGGGATGAAACACAGCCCCTCCAGCAGCACCATTGGTGCCAGCCTGGTGCCCACTCCCCAAGCTGAGACACATTCAGTCAGGCCAGCTCCCAGCCATGGCAGGCAGTATCACAGCTAGATCCTGGGCAGCCCCCTGCCAAGTACACTCCTCTGCAGATTGTGCACAAGGGCTGGGGCCTCATTTACCCAGGAAAACCACTCACCCAACGCTAGGCTGCCTCCAGGCTCTGCAGAGTCTCCTTTACAGTGCAGGTAGTTCGGCAGGGATCATGGGGCTTTGGGGTGTGGGCTCTGGGCAGCACTCACCTCAGGTGCCTCCCGGGAAGCTGCAACATATTCTGGTGGCTTCTAGGCATGGGGTGGCCAGGGAGGCTCCACACGCTGTCCCCAAGCACCGACTCTGCCCCCACAGCTCCAATTGTCTGTGGTTCCGGGCCAATGGGAACTGTGGAGTCGGCACTCAGGAGCAGCGCACCGAGCCTCCTTGGCCACCCCTGCGCCTAGGAGCCGCAGGGACATGTCACCACTTCCTGGGAGTTGCCTGAGGTGAGCGCAACCTGGAGCCCACACCCCACACCATACCCCAACCCCCTGCCCTAGCCCTGAGCCCCGTCCTGCACCCAAACTCCCTCCCAGAGCCTGCACCCTAACCTCTTTCCTCTGCCCTGAGACCCCTCCTACACTCCAAACCCTTCATCCCCGGCCCCGCCCCAGAGCCCACACCCCCAGCCAGAGCCTTCATCCCCCACTGCACCCTAATCCCCTGCCCCAGCCCAGAGCCCCCTCCTGCATCCTCAACCCCTCATTTCTGACCCCAGGCTAGTTCATCATTAAACCGTTATCAAATAATGCTAGGGGCTGCTTCCTGGTAATAATACATAGTGCTCCATTGTAATTGCCTGACACATTGCCGGCTTCACCAGAGATTTATTCTCAGTGGCAAATATAGGCAAAGAATGATACCACATGCCATGCCACAAAGATTCCTTTAAAAAATTCAGTTTTTGAAATTTTATTTGTCCCGTCTCTGCCCTTTATTTCTTTTTAGCCAATGAGTGAAATGAGAGGATTTTTTGGTGTTTTACCGGGGTTCTTGTTTTGTTTTTTTGTCACGTCGTAACCTTTCACTTGAAAAATTATGGAGTAGACATAGGAAAAAAGGAAGAAGACAAACAGGAAAGTTTGAACATAAACACAATGTGGTATTTATTTGAAATGGTTATCTTCTTGCATTAATTATCACTGGTTTGTAACATCTTAAAACATGTTTTTTAGATAGAATGATATATTTACTTTTACTTCTTTTTCCTCTAATGTAAAATAAATAAATAAGGATATGGAAAACACTATGGACCCCTTACTGCCTTCAGTTTGAATGATGTAACTCCAATTGATCCGAATGGAAATTAGTAATACCTAGCTGTTCCATAACACTTCCCTTAGGTATCATTATCCAAACACAAAGAGGTGAAGTGACTTGCCACACATCACCCGGCAGGCCAGTGGAAGAGCCAGGAATAGCATGCAGATCTTCTGAGTGCCAACCCACTGCTCTGTTCACTAGACTACATTGTCTCAGTACTGTAATTGTTAACCTTTCCATGATGGTGGTCACACTTGGGTTACACTCTGGCTGTCACCAGCCTCAGTTATGTTGCATGGTGACCCCAACACACCCCTAGCCCCAGATTTCCCCCCAGAACAGCATGTCCTGTGCTGCCCATCCCTCTCCTAGACAGTATAAATATTTTAAGTTCATTATTTCTTTAAGAGAATAATATGCTAACTCATTATTTCAAGCAGTTATTTAGACACTTCAATTTAAACACTCTGGATTAGATAAAACAGTAAAAACAAGTTTATTAACTACAAAGAAATAGATTTTAAGTGAATACAAGTAATGTGGCATAAAAATCAGAAATGGTTACAAGAATAAAAATGTTTACTAATGCCTAATTTAACAAACTATATTAGATTCAAACAAAATTTCCACCACATAGTCCAGCAGATTACTGATCAAACTGTCAGGTCAGGACCCCTCCTCCTCCGAGTCTACATGAAAGGATTGTCTCTGCTGTTTTTTTTTACCTGTTTGAATTTCCTTTGTCTTCCTTTCCTGCTTGATGACTCTGTTAACTGCTTAATGCAAATTAAGGCACACACACATTTCTTTGTTTAGAACAGACCTGTTTTCCAATTTCTGCCTGGGCAGGGCTATGGGTAGGGCCCTACCAAATTCATGGCCATGAAAAACTCATCACAGACCATGCAATCTGGTCTCTGCTGTGAAATCTAGTTATTGTAGGGGAGGAGCAAGGCGGGGGCTCGTACTGTGGGCCAGGCTCTAGCTTTCATGGGAGAGGTAGGGGCACGAAGTCACATTGGGGGGACACCTTTCTGCAGCCAGAGGAGGTTCCCGGAGGCAGGTCTTACCCAGCCCTGGGGAGCAGCCAATGCAAGGGAAGAGGACATACCATCCTTCCCCAGCCTGGCCCCTCCCTGGCTCCAGGCCCAGCGCTCAGGGATTAAAGGAGCCTTGGGTTGGGTCTGTGTGTGCGGGTGACCACAGCACCCCCCTGATCATGGGCAGTCACCCACTCGCCCGCCCATAAGACTGGTCCTGCTCCTCTCACTCATGTGACCCTCACTTCTGTGCTGCTGCTGGTGTCAGCGCTGCCTTTAGAGCTGGATGCCTGGCCACCAGTCCCACGCTCCGACCGCCCAGCTCTGAAGGCCCCAGCACAGAAGTAAGGGTGGAAATACTGTGACTCCCTACAATAGCCCTGCAAACCGACTCCCACCCCATGACCCTTTTTTGGGTCAGTACCCCTAGGGTTACAACACTGTGAAATTTCAGATTTAAATATCTGAAACCGTGAAATTTACAATTTAAAAAATCCTATGACCATGAAATGGACCAAAATGGACCCTGAATTGGGTAGGGACCCAGCTATGGGGTTTGGAAGGTGTGTTAACAACATCATACAGGGGAACCTTGCACCTTTCCATGCAATGTTGCCACACATATTTTACTAGCACAATAGTGCCCAGCAAATTACAAGCTTTCAAATGGCGCCTTACGAGCCACACTTTGAGCAAAGATTTATTACGCTAGCATGCAGGGGGCCTGCACACAGGGTCGCACGACAGCTTGTTTGGCTTTGATTGCCAGGTTCTGGTTCTTTTCCCTGTGGTTAGTTTTGGTGTGGGGCTTTATTGCTGGTTTTGCATTTTCTCCCCCCTTTCGGAAAAGCAGACGGTGCAGCTCCGGTGGGGGAACAGACCCAGCCTCGGCCCCGGTGCCAGATCCGCAGAGGGTGCATCTGGGAGCGGGCTGCGCAGGACCCGCCCGTGACACCGCCTGGCCTGGGGAGCGGGCACCACACTGCGTGTGCAGCCCGAGGGGCCCCGCCAGCTGCTCCCCAACCCCCTAAGACTCTGGAATGGGTATGCATCTGATGAAGTGAGCTGTAGCTCAAGAAAGCTTATGCTCAAATAAATTTGTTAGTCTCTCTAAGGTGCCACAAGTCCTCCTGCTCTTTTCTTGGAACGTGTCAGGGATCCAACCAGGCACACGGACGGCCTGAAGGCACACCCCTGCCTCCCCCATGCCACAGCCAATAGGCAACTGTGTTCATTGCCCTGCCCCTCTCTCGAGCGGTGGGAGGAGATGGAGAGCTCGCTCCATTCGCTTCCCGGGGGCGGAGCCGTCACTGCAGCTGGCATGCGAGCGGGCGGGGGAGTCTCTCTGCGGCGGGCAGCGCCAGAAAGCGCACAGCGCATGCGTCACCTGGGATGGCGTCCTCTCTGCATGTGGCTGTCCTCACTGATCTGTGACTGTGTCATTTCATTGTGTGTGGCTGGGGTCTCTGTGCGATCGTGTCACTGCGTTCATTGAGCTCTGTGTCTAGCTGGGGGTCTGTGACTCCAGCCATGAGCCGGTGGGATGGTGTGCGCGCTGGCGGAGATAGCCGTACTCCGGAGATATTAGCATCGTAAAAGCCCCACCACCAGTCTGTAGCATATGGGACCTCCCTGGTACTGTCCTGCCCCAGGCTGCACCCCCCCTTCCCCCCTCCAGTATGTGACTCACCCATCTCGTTTGCTTGGAGACGGTATGATTGTGCTAAGTCATGCTAAGTTAGTTACTGTGAAGTGCAGAGCAGAGGGAGTTAAATGAGAAGCAATCTGTGGTTTGCAGGCATTGCAGTGGCACTAGCAGCTTCAAATTTAAAAACACATACATCAGAAGATCACCTAAAATTACTGTGACAAAGTTCCTGCTCTACCTTGGTCTTGTGCTTATTGGGGGATTTGCTCGCCTTGGAGCTTCACGGCAGCCCTCAGCTTGGCTGTTTTTCTGAATTCACAGTCCAGGTCGACTCCTCCTGTGTCTGACCAGGAGTTGGGAGGATTTGGGGGGAACCTGGGCCCACCCTCTACTCCGGGTTCCAGCCCAGGGCCCTGTGGATTGCAGCTGTCTAGAGTGCCTCCTGGAACAGCTGTGCGACAGCTACAACTCCCTGGGCTACTTCCCCATGGCCTCCTCCCAACACCTTCTTTATCCTCACCATAGGACTTTCCTCCTGGTGTCTGATAATGCTTGAACACCTCAGTCCTCCAACAGTCCGCTTTCTCACTCTCAGCTCCTTGTGCCTCTTGCTTCTAGCTCCTCGCACGCACACCACAAACTGAAGTGAGCTCCTTTTTAAAACCCAGGTGCCCTGATTAGCCTGCCTTAATTGATTCTAGCAGCTTTTTGATTGGCTGCCGGTGTTCTAATCAGCCGGTCTTAATTGTTTCCAGAAGGTTCCTGATTGTTCTGGAACCTTCCCTGTTACCTTACCCAGGGAAAAGGGACCTACTTAGCCTGGGGCTAATATATCTGCCTTCTATTACTCTCCTATAGCCATCTGGCCTGACCCTGTCACAATAATTAATAAAATCACTTTTATTTGTTGATAAACCCAGAGTATACCTGGGGGAGCAAACAGCTGCGCATATCTCTCTATCATTGTTATAGAGGGCAGACAATGAATGGCTTTACCCTGTATAAGCTTTATACAGAGTAAAATGGATGTATTTGGGGTTTGGATCCCATTGGGAACTGGGTGACTGGGTGCTGGAGATAGGTGAGCTGCTGAGCAGTTTTTGGTTAACGTCTGCAGTTTTGGGGGCATGGACCAGACCTGGGTCTGTGTTGCAGCAGGCTAGCATGTCTGTCTCAACAAGGCAGGCTTCTGGAGTGCCAAGCTGGAAGGGAAAACTGTCTCAGAGGTAATCTCAGTACATCAGGTGACAATCCCAAGGTGGTCTCTGTGACCCAACCCATCACAGGGAGTTCCAAAGAGGATGGAGCTAGGCTGTTCTCAGTGGTGGCAGATGATAGAACAAGGACTAATGGTCTCAAGTTGCAGTAGAGGGAGGTCTAGGCTGGATATTAGGAAAGACTACTTCTCTAGGAGGGTGATGAAGCACTGGAATGGGTTACCTAGGGAGGTGGTGGAACCTCCTTCCTTAGAGGTTTTTAAGGCCCAGCTTGACAAAGCCCTGGCTGGGATGATTTAGTTGGGGTTGGTCCTGCTTTGAGCAGGGGGTTGGACTAGATGACCTCCTGAGGTCCCTTCCAACCCTGATATTCTATGATTCTATGATATGGGTTAGCCTTCGTCCAGCCCTGAGTGTGGGGCAAGGGGCAGGGAGACCCAGGCCCTGCCTCTCCACTGGGTCCCAGTCCAAGGTCCTTGAAGCGATGGGTGATCCTGTTGCTGGGTTGGCAGGGAAACGTGAGGCCACTGCCTCGCTTCCCAGAAACACAACAGGACCAATGTCTTGTTTTCCTGGGCTGTTTCCTCTCAGCATCTGGTTGTGTTGCTCCGTAGCTGCTGGGGCCTGGTTCCCGGTCTCCTCGCTGAGCAGCTCATTCTTCGCTTTCTCTTTGGGTTCCTCAGTCTCCCAGGGCAGCGACTTGCCTTGTCTCCAGGCCAGCTCAGGAGAGTCATCGCCTGCTGCAGCCAGTCATGGATTTTGTGAATGGTCCAGCTCCCTGGGAAGGACATCTGGCTCTTTCCCTGGTCTGGACCCAACTGAGCTGCAGGGCCTTTGTACTTCCTGCCCCTCCCCCACACTTCCTGCAAGAGGGAAGGGATGGGGTTAGCTGAGCCCAACAGGGTGAGTTAACCCCCTCTGTGCTGGAATGAGGCCACTCAGTCTCCTTACAAGTGTGTAGCTATATGCCTCAGTGAAAGGCTGTGACAGCAGGGAGGCAGCTAGGAAAGGCTCTGGCAGCTCCTTGCTTGAACCAGCTCCCTCCTGCCAGAGTCTTTCCCCGCTGCCTCCCTGGTGCCAGAGCCTTTCCCCACTGCTGGAGCCTTTCACTTCGGTGTGGAAAGGCTCTGGCAGTAGGAAATGACACTGGTAAAAATAGCAGTGTAGACATGGGAGGCACTACTTGGGCATGTAGAGAGCCATGTATGGTATATACCCTAGGGGTTCAGGTGTGTAGGGCACTCTACTCATCTAAGCCATGTTTCATTGTCTACAGTGCTCTTTATATACGTGCTAGCTGCGTGTGCAATGTCTGTACTCAAAACGCTGTTGTAAGCATAGACATAGCCTATTTCTCAGGTATTATTAATGCTAGGCTGAAATTTGGCATGCCAATATGCAACCTTTATATTCCTTCACTAAAAGGTATTGGGGGAACATGGGGTGGTCTGATGCTGTTGGCGTTCTACTTGTGTGCCTCTTTTATTTTCAGCTGAACTTTTCAAGGCCTTTTCATGTGCTTGTATTTCCTAGAGAGGGGTGCATTTACTTTCTATGTGGCATTACCCATAGTTTATTCCAGTCTGGATTCGTGGCATTTACCCAGAGTAATGTTACTTAATTTACTGTAATGAGATATATTAGTCCTTGGAGACCAGAGAGGGAAGCCTTAGATTCCAGTCTATCCTTTTCCAAGAATTCTGGACCAATGCAGATGCTGGGAGAGAGGAAGTGGGCCTGGAGTAACAATATCTGGGAAAATCTCAAGCTATGCAATCCTTGTAGTGTAGGGTGGTACAAGGATTCCCTCTCTCTCAGCCAACCAGGACCAGCTCAGGGAAGGAGGGCAGCATCTAATCAGCCTCTTCCCTCGTAATGGGAGAAGACATTGCTTGCCTGCCGATTTCTTTGAGTCCAGGAAGCAAGGACTGAGTTGTTTTGAGCCTGCCTCCAAGCTGTGGAGGAAGGTTGGAAAGCTGCATCCCAGCAGAGATGCTTAGGAGGAAAGGACTTTGTTATGAAGGCTTTGAATTTTATTTGAAAAATTTGCTCCCATTTTGTGTGGAGTCAGCTGAAGGTTACTTAAAGCTAGCTCAGGACCAGTCTGCTACATTTACCAATAGGGATCCATGATTTCAGTGACTAAACCACACACCATTGTATCCAAACAATTATAAATAGAAGAAGAGGTTATCTTGGACAAGAGTGTCTAAATGGAATTAACATTTCAAAAGCATAAGTACTCTCAATTCTTTCGAATTATGTAGTGTCAGATTGCCAGTTGGTGTAAACCAGCACAGATCCATTAGGACAATGGACCTATGCTGATTTACTCTAGATGAGACTCTAACTTGCTATCTCTTGATCAACTTTTCCTTCAGCCAACTTATCATCCTATGTGGGTCAACAGATAACTGCTGTCTGTTCTCTTGAAAAATATCACAAGACAGTTACCTTTGCCAAGAGACTAATCTGCATTATTGTCGTTTAGATGTTGTCTTATCCAGTGCTTCAGGAGCTGTCCTGCACAACTGCAACAGAGCATCTCCAGCATCACAATTATTTCCTTCACATCAACTGTTCTAGGATTCACAGTTGTGTGTGTGCACGCGAGTGCGTGTGTGGTTTTTAAACAGCTCTCCTCAGCATCCAGCAACTTTTTTCACTCTTCCTTCATCAGTCTGTCTTGCTCCTAAAATCATAATAGTAAAGAAAATTGAGAGTAGCTTCCCAAACCTTCCTCTGATTTGTAATCCTGAGCCTTGTAACCAGACCACAGCAGTATTCATTGCTTGAAGATCTCTTCTACACTGTTTACTTATTATAACTTTCCCCTTTTACAGTACTGTTTCCTAACATGCTATCTATTATCCCTGTGGGAATTTTGCGCCACTGCGCATGTGCAGAATTCATGTCCCCCACAGATTTCTTTGCTTCCCCGCAAATGATTTTCTGACAGGGAAGCTGCAAGAGCAGTTATGCACCACTCCCTAGCAGTGCAGGTACATCGTTTCAGGCACCTTGAGCAGCCGGCACAGAGGTAAATCACAGCTGGGCCGGGGACATCCCAGCCAGTGACTCCTACCCTGAGCCAGGATCAGCTGCTAGTCCCGGCTGGGCTGGAGGCAGGAGAGGATGGGACTTTCTCTGCAAGGAGTGGCTGGGGCTGTGTCAGACCCACCCCCAGAAACCTCCCCCAGCTGCAGGAAGCTCAGCATCCTTCCCTGCTTCCTGCCCCCATCGCTCCTCAGCTGTGGCAGGAGGGGGGGGGGTGTCACTGTACAGGGAGCTGCTCCCCCATCCCCCCAACCCCCATGTATCTGGACCTGCCATTCCCAGACACCCCTGCCAAGCCTCACCTATACATCCAGAACCCCCCCTAGCTCTCCATACCTGAACCCCACCCCACTGAACCTCAATCCCTGCATCAGGAGCCCACTGCACCCAGACCCCCTGCCTTTGGACTCCCCACCCCTGCACCCAGACCACCCCCCACTGAGCTTCCTGCACTCAAACCCCCACTCTGATGCCCCACACCCTGCACTACTCTGAGCCCCCACATCCAGACCCCCATGCCACTGACCCCAACTAGCTGCACCTAGACCCACACCCCACCAAACCCCACTCCTCCAGCACCCAGACACCCGCATTGAGACCCCCATGCCCAGACCCCTCTGCTGAGCCCCAACAACCTTCATCTGGAAGCCCCTGCAGAGTCCCATTGCTCCTGCATTTGGAACCCTCCCAATGAGCCTCTGTGCATCCAGATCCCCCCACACCTAGCCCCCCCCCCCACTGAGCTGCCTGCACCCAGATTGTTCCACACAGAATCCTCTCACCCCATACCGAGCCCCTCCACACTTGGATCCTGCCTGGTTGAGCTTGCCTGCCCCACACCTGGTGCACCTGGCGCAGAGGGGTAGAGTCCCAGGGTCTTTCTGGGCACGCCCAGGCCTTGTGCTGTGTCAGGGTCAGGTGCAGCCTCACTGCTGAGTCTGTGTCCTGGGGGTGGGAGGGCTGCACTTTTGTGCAGCCAGCGGCCTGTGCTCCCCACTGCCATGATGGAGCCTCTGCATTTACTTATTGAAAAATGAATCTTGCAGAATTTTAAAATATTGTGTGCAGAATTTTTAATTTTTTGGCACAGAATGCCTTTAGGAGTAATCTGTTCATACCTATCTATTCATTATAGGTTCTTATACTGCCCTCATCATTTTAGTATCTGAGTACCTTCCAGTAGTGCATGAAGTGACATGACTAATATCTGTTACTTGTAATTTGTTCTCTCCTCCTCTCCCCAGGAGGAGAATTACATGTCTTGTTTGTTTTGGTAGGGTTATATTTGTGTGTGTTTGTTTTTTAAATGTACATGCCACTGTGTGTTTAAGTTAGAGAAGGCAGATCAAAGAAGGGCACATTGCACTTACAGTGAAAGGTGGTGAGGTTTATGATGCAGGTTTCTGCCTGATAAAATCTCTGTCTCTCATACACTGTGGCATATATTAATCAACAGTATTTTATTGCAGCATCTAATTTTAATTTCCAGTTAAACCTCTAACATTACTTCTCTATTTCCTAACATCATCTCCTTTTTATGCTGTACTAAAACCACACAGAAACTGAATGCATCTTTCCTCAAGCTACATCTAGTTTGGACCTTTGGAGTTTGTAGGTAGACAGTAACAGTTGGTCTTACTTGAGATGTTGGCTATACTTGAAACAGTACCCAGCCCACCCATAGCTACCCCTTTGCAAACTATTATTTTGCAGGTATTTACATGTCATCTGTCACCATAGGATCTGGACATCTTGAATAGCATGATAAGAACACTACAATCCCTATTGGGTGGCCAAAAACATGCTTTCTTATGACGGTGTAATGGCAAAATTCATTGGCTAGCACCCATCTCATCACAGCACTCTAAAACCAATGCTAATTAAACAGATGTATCACCCTCATCCTTGAAGGGCAGCAAGCTGTACTCTCCAGTAAGAGGAAGTGAATTCCACAGCTGAAGGTCTTCTACTGAGAGACTCCTAAAACTGGGACTTCAGAGTCCTCTTCCTGGAACGGAAAGCTATCGTGTCCCAACTGCACTGTGAGTTTGTATGTATGGATGTGGATGATGGTAATTCATTTTGAAGGGAAAATTTCTCCATGCTAGGTAGGTCCAGCATACGGAATCCCTCCTGGACAGAGTTCTTCGTTTCATTAAAGCCCTCGTAGTGTTTGCTAGTAAGCCTTAGGTCTAGTTTACCCATGCAAACTGCATGTACAATACTACATTTGCATTTGAGAAGTAAGGTTGTGGTGACTCAAAATACTAGCATTTTAACAAAGTGTTTTTGGAGTTACAGTATTTTTTCTGCATTTTAAAGAAAAGGGGCTCCATTGTCTATGGGGAGAAATTTAGCACTGAGTATCAAACAAAATAGCCATGGAGGTTACAAAAAACCTTCAGGGCCAGCTTGAAATACCCTAGTTGTATTGAATACTGTTTACAGCATGAGCAATCCCATTGAAGTCAATTAGACTACTTTTGGAACAAAACACTACTCAGGGTGAGGGAGGACCTCAGTATCTCAGGAATACAAGATCAATTAACATGGAAATGGGAGCAAATGCAGAGTGACGCACTTTTGCCTTGTGGTGTGCAGGGAGTTAGCAATGCAACTCACATTAATATTTAAAGACTATCACCATTTGCCATACCAAAATTCATCCTAGAATCAGAATCTTCAGTAATGATTAATAAGCTGGTTAATTGTGTGGCGTACTTGTGCAAAAGTGATTGAGAAATCCATGGATTCCACTTAGAACTTGACTTTTTTAAGCTCATTGGCATACATTTCCAGTGAAAATGAACTAGTTGGACTCATTACGTATTCTTTCTATATTGCTGACTGTTAGAAATATTTACATTATACATAAGAGCAAGCACAAAACATACAATAGGTGTGTCATTTTAAGCTCACTATATAATGTAAATTTTTTTAAAACTGTGCTTCTTTTCCCCTCCTCAGACTAACTAGCATTCAGGCTACCAGGTGCCAGAAGGTTTTGCATGCAGCATATAAAAACAAGTAAAGCTTTCTTTTGTTGGACAAAAACCTAGACAACACGTTTTTCATGTTTTTGCACAATAATAAACTTGCTGAATCAAGTAAAGAGAGTGATTCTTGGCAAAGCTTCAAGATTATAAAATACAAATATTAAAGTGCATATAATATTAAAGTGTGCATGACACTTAATTTATTTAAAACTGGTCATTGACCAGATGGTATTCACGCAAGAGTTCTGAAGGAATTCAAATATGAAATTGCAGAGCTGTGGTATGTAACCTGTTGCTTAAATCAGCCTCTGTACCAGATGACTGGTGGATTGCTAATGCAATGCCAATTTTTTAAAAAGGCTCCAGAGGGGATCCTGGCAATTACAGGCTGGTAAGCCTAACTTCAGTACCAGGTAAACTGGTTGAAAGTGGAGTAAAGAACAGACTTATCAGATACACAGAAGAACAGGATATGTTGGGGAAGAGTAAACACAGCTTTTGAAAAGGGAAATTGAACCTCAGGAATCTGAACAGGCCACAGAACCTCACCCACCCACTCCTGTAATAGACCCCTAACCTCTGGCTGAGTTACTGAAGTCCTCAAATCGTGGTTTAAAGACGTCAAGTTACAGAGAATTCAGCATTTACACTACTTTAAACCTGCAAGTGACCCAAGCCCCGTGTTGCAGAGGAAGGCTGAAATCTGCTGGGTTCTCTGCCAGCCTGACCTGGGGGAAATTCCATCCCAACCCCAAATATGGTGATCAGTTTGATCCTGAGCATGTGGGCAAGAGCCACCAGCCAGACACCCAAGAAGGTTTAAATGGGATTTAAAATGGTGCATAGGATGGTGAAGGCACTCCGCATACAGGTGAATTGAACCGTTAATGGACTGTATATAATGGTATGCCCTGAGCCACTGGGGTAAAACTGTCCTTTACTGTTCAAGAGTGGAGGGTGAAGAGTGGCCATCTTCAGTTTGCTTTTGATCACTATAAGATTCAGCGTTGCCTTTTTTTTTTAAGGAAGACATAAAAATATATTGGCTTTAACCCAATGTAGAGAAGTGAATATTCCATAAGCAATGATAATTTATGCACAGGATAGGAACTAACCATAAACAATATGGCCAATCCCGAGTATTCAAAAATCATGAGTCAGGCCCGAAAGAATCATGATATTTTAAAGATGAATTTTTGTGGTCTCCTTTTGTCTTCTGGTTTTTGCACCTTTAAGGTGCACTCAGGTCCCACTTTCAAGCTTTTCTCCTTAAGCTTGAGTGCTAGCATTTTTTAAAATAAAAACTGAGATTCTCAAGTATTCTGTTGGCTTAAAGAGGTGGGTTTTCAAGTAGAACTCCAACTGTCTTGCGACTCGTTGTTTATAACAATCATGAACTTACAGCTTGAAGATTTAATATGTACAGCTAACATAGTGTCAGTGGGCTGAGTCCATCAACCTTTATTTCTCACGAGAACCGGCAGATGGCATTGTGTGGCAGCACTAAAAATCAGCATGCTGAATGAAGTAAGCATTTATTTCATGAGTATTTACTGGTGGGTGGAACGTACTCATAAAAATTCCTGTTTAAGTAAAGTGTCTTAATTTATGCTTTAACGGTATGATCCAATGGCTATTGAAACCAAAGGGCATTCCATTGACTTTATAACACCACGGACCTGAGCCAGTGTCCATTAGATAAGTATCTGCCTTCTGACTCCGCTAATACCGTATCTTGGAAAGAGGAGAGAACAAGAAAAATCTGAGTTTGAGTGTCCTTGTATGTGACATACTTGGGATAAAGTATTTATTTACTCCACTGGCTTAATGCAGCAGTTATTCTTCTAAATTTAATTATAATGGTAAGGTACTGCTTATTTTATTTCCCATTTTATAATAATACATAAAAAAGTGGGTTAAACTTTAAAGGAAACATTATAGTATAGTACTGATATCCTCACACCATGATATAGTTTATGAACATAAATATATCACTGTAAGGTCAATATAACAATAAGACAAATTTTTTTTAATGCAAACTACTATTTCACTCTAGTAGAACAAGGTATGAACCTGTAACTTGAAATGCAAAGGACAAATAGTATTTATAACTTTAAAATGTTCACTTAAATATAATAAAAATGATTGTCAGAACTGGTCACCCCCTGCCTCCAAATAACTGTGCTTGTAAATAGATTCCAAAAGTATAAGTTCATTTAAAATTGCAGAGAGAAACTCAAGGAAATGAATACAGACTTTGGCTGATGAAATAATGTCAATGATAGTGTTTCAAATTGTGGTCTCAGTTATAACTACGGTCAGCTTAGAATCATTACAGAGAAAAGTGAGGTTTGGAAGCACTTGCATTCAGCTCTGCTATAGAGCTGGTTGGGAATTTTTCAGTAAAATGGTTTTCATAAAAAAAATGCTGATTGATTAAAATGGAAACTGTTCACAAAACAGGGTCAAATTTGATGATTCTCCTGACTCGAAAAGCATCTGGGGAAATTTTTTTCCAAAATTGGCAAAATTTTAATATTTTAGAAATGAAGAATTCTGGTTTTCACTTTTGAAGTAGCTTTCTATTTTGAAATTTAAGCTAACTGTGATTGACAAAGGTTAAAAAATGTCAAAATCACAGTGGAACATTTGGATTGACGCAAATTGGAAAACTTTGTGACTTCCGTCCCCATTTGGGATGGGAAAAATTTTTCATTTCTCAAAAACAGTCATGGGATGGGAAAATCATGTATCATCCAGCTCTACTCAGCTACCTCACTATCAGATGTTCTCACTGTTGCTGAAAGACAATTGCCTGCTCCAGCTGGAGTAAGGAGAGGCAGTACAACCACTTAATAGGTTGAGGGTGCTTGATATTGTGAGGTGAGAACTATATCCAAGTGTTTGATTCTTTGGTGAAAGAATAAATTTCTCCTGTGATGGGAGACTAGGGCCTTTGGTTTAAAAAATGCCTAGGCCAGAGGGTTTTCCCCCCCCCCCCCCGGGATATGCCTATTACTGTACTGTCATGCTGAATATATTGAAATGTTTTTATTTTGCCCCTGCATTCTGATTTATTGTTGTCAAGAGAACTCAACCAAATGCACACAACAAGCTTGTCAGGATAAGGAGGGGGTTAGAAGGTGAGATAGCTGAGTTTGTTGGCGTATGGCTGGTCAGATGGTAGAAGCCTATACGAACAGAGGACTTCATATTCCGTGCAAGAAAAGAGAGAGAACACTTCAATATATCTTCATCCTCAGGAGGGTACAGCCTGTTGCCTCAGTAACCATATCTTGGGCTAAGAAACTCTTTGCCCTAGGGGTATTTTGGAATGTGAGGCTGCCATGTTTGTGGCTGACCTGTCAGTGAGGAATTCTGAGAGTTGTAGCAAAGAGACTTGCATAATCACATATCACAATTTTCAATCTGAAATCTCCTAGTATAAAAATAAAAGGAGAACGAGGAAAGAAACAAGTCTCTAGGGAAAAGCAGCGTGTGTCCTCTAACTTCTTGACATTCAACATGGCAGCAGACCAACAAATACTTAAAGGTGCAGTTCACAGAAAACAAAGCTCACTTACAGAGCCACACACACCGTAGGAAAAAATGTTCTCGGAAAATGTGTGGGGCCAGGTCCTGGGTGCGCATTAGCAGCATTTTCTGCTCCTGGAGAGATGGGGGGAGGGGAGGGACAAAGATAGCCTTATCCCACCTTTTTGCCTTCCAGCATATTAAATGGTAAAATTTGTTAAATCAAAAATTAATTATAAACACTTGAGTGTGTTTTCTGTTTAATAAGTATAGCTTTGGGCTTGGTATTCCCTTTATACATTGTCAAAATTATTATTACTACTATTTATGTTATGATAGCACCCAAAGCAGGCTATGGGCTCCTTTGTGTGAAGTGCTGTGCAAACATAGAGGCAGGCACAATTCATCCCCCAGAGAGTCAGAGCCAATAAGGTATCATTTAAGGAACTCATATTATTCTCCTGCAAAGTGCAGTAACTGTCCAGCTTACGCTTAATGTTTTGTTAACTTAGTGCTTAGTTTTTGCTGTGTTAGTCTATGAAACTTCCACATTGAGTACTTTAAAAACTTAACTTTTAGTATATAGTATCTGAGTTTTTCCAGCCTCTCCGCTCAAGTTAATGATCTAGCCTTATTATCATGCTTGTTGATTGCCTCTGGAACATCTCAATATCCTTTCTGTACAAGGCTGCCAGATACTTAGTGGAGTATTGTAAATGTCTTAAGAAAAGTAGATAAACTTATTCCTCTTGTTTATTGACAGACATATGTTGGTGTTGATGGTTTCATGATTTTGTCTCACACCCAGATTCCCTCTATGTGTTTGTGTAATATATGGGCCTCAGTTTCCATGGGCTGTGCTGCCAATTTAGGATGCAACTCTGCAACTTGATTCAAACTCACAATAAGACTCATTGGGTTGCAGACACATACAAAACAGAAACAATAATGCTTGCAGAATCTTCTGCAAACTGAAACCTTTGAGTTCTGCACATCACTGTTTGAGTTTTTTTGAAACCCCAAACCCTGACATCTTATTGGCTGGATTATTTGGATTCTGATTTTGTTTGTGAATTGGGACTAAGGTACATTACATTTGGTTCAGTGAAGCAGTTATATATGTTTTCATGTGAACATCTTCTTAAGAGGTTTCTTGAGGTTTTTTCTCTATTGTACACAGTAATAACTAGGCCTTATATATTGGTTTTCATTAGAAGATGACAAAGTCACTGATTTGGTCAATAGGGGAGAAGCGGTAGGTGTGATAAATCTTGATTTTATTAAGGCTTTTGACAAAGTCGCATGTAACATTCTCATAAGCAAACTAGGGAATGGTGATCTAGATGAAATTACTATAAGGTAGGTGTGCAACTAGTTGAAAGACTCTACTCAAAGTTTAAATTCAGTATACATAAGTACAAAGTACTGCACTTTAGGAATGAAAAATCAAATGCACGGTTACAAAATAGGGAATAACTGACCAGGTGGTAGTAGTGCTGGAAAGGGTCTGTGGGTTATAGTGGTTCAGAGATTGAATATGAATCAACAATGTGATGCAGTTGCGAAAAAAGGCTAATAACGTTGTCGAGTGTATTCACAGGAGTGTCGTATGAAAGGCCTCAGCTGGAGTACTTTGTCCACTTCTGGGCACCACACTTTAAAAAGGTGTGGACAAAACAGCGAGAATTCAGAGCACAGCAACAAAACGATAAAAGGGCTAGACAACCTGGCCTATTAGGAAGGGGTAAAAAAAACTGGGCATGTTTTGTCTTGAGAAAAGAAGACTGAGGGGGGACTTGCTAACAGTCTTCATTATGTTATGGGCTGTTTAAAAGAGGATGGTGAACAATTTTTCTTCATGTCCATTGAAGGTGGGACAAGAAGTAGTCGGCTTTATCTGCAGCAAGGGAGATTTGAGTTAGATATTAAGAAAAACTTTTTGACTATCACTTTAATTAAACTAATTAAATACAGAATAAATGGAGATCAGCCAAATATAATAAATCCTATTTGTGGTAGACTGAGGGCCTGTCTACACTACTGCTTAAGTCAATGTAACTTACATCGCTCAAGGGTGTGAAAAAAGCCACTCCCTTGAGCGACGCAAGTTACATCAACTTAAAGCGGTGTCCACAGTTCACTATGATGCTCTCCCGCTGACATAATTTCCACCTCTCATTGAGGTGGAGTAATAATGCCGATGGGCGAGTGCTCTCCTGTTGGCATAGCGCGTCTTCGCCAGATGCGCTACAGTGGCGCAGCTGCATTGGTGTAGTGTAGATTAGCCCTTAGTTAGATTATCATTTTAACAAACAAGTTTAGGATCATTATAGACCTAACAAGAAGCTGACCTTCAGATTATGATTTGGATGTTTCACCCCTTTTATTTTTTTAAGTAAAGAGTTCACAGTCTGACCATTTTTGCACAATACAAGAGTGGAAAAAGTCATTGGGTTGGATTCTCCATTACCTTGCAACCATATCACAAGGGCTACTTTGCACAGCCTATATCTGTGCAGTGTCAGAGTAAAAACACTACCATTTGGATTTACACTCACTTTACACAGACTTTGAGATACGTCTATTAGACAAAAGCCATGCATAAACTGAGGGAAGGCAGGCCTGGGTCAGCCCTAGTCAAATGCAGAGTGCAGTCTTGTCAACCTCAAACATTCAGGAATTATTAGTCAGCCTCCCAAAATCATGAGATTATTTTAAGCTTCATGAGATCTTAGAAAACAACACATTTTTGACTCTGTATGTGCCTTTAAATTTTTTTCATTGAGTCTTCAGTGTTCATGTTGTCAAGCTTTTCTCTGCAACAAGGGCTAAAAACATACTTTATTTTGAATGAAAACTACGATTCTCATGACTTAGGAGCTGGGGGCTGCAAGAAAAAACAGCAAATATTGTGAGATTTACAATCAAATCATGAGTTGCCAATATGCAGTAAGCAGCTCAGCTGCCCCCTGCTTTGAGGGCCCCTGAATTCCAGGGCTTAGACCCTCAGAGCACATGGCATGGTCAATTCTGGCTGGTCTCTGAAATCTTTTCACCCATTCTCTTTCTCAGAGCACAGAGAGAAGAAGCAGTGTGGTGCAATCCAAGCTAAAGAAACTCGCTTCCTGCATCCTAGTGGTCCACTGCTCTGCTCACGTAGTTCAAACAGAACAGGGAAAGGGATTGGCACGTGACAGTATGCACTGTTCCACAGTCTCTGAGCATGCTTAATGTATTTAACCAGTATTTGTGAAACCTTAATTCGTGGATCACCCAAGTCACTCCAGATGGTCAACAAAAGGAGAAGCTTTGTGAACCAAATAATGGGAGATTGGGCAGGGATTTGAGGAGGATGTTGCTCCATGAAAGGGGCTTTTGCTAAGTGAGGTGAATCACTGTCTTTTGAGGTGAATCACTGTCTGTTGAGGTGAATCTCTGTCTGTTGTGACTAAGCAGTTTTCTATGCGATAACAGTTAATTTATCTCATAACACATAGTAACAGAGATTGTACCACAGTCCTTCCAAGTGTAAGCACATTGAAATAGTGATGAACTTGGCCCAAAAATCTGAGTACATCTTTATATTTTTTATTTCCATCAGCGGTATTTTGGGAATTAAAAGTTGGGTATTGAGATTTGTGGGAATGGCTCCTAATTTATTCTGTTTTTTTTTCTGACTCGACTTTTGTCATATTTTGCAACCCTTCTGATTGTTGTAATATACAAGAGCTGACTCTTGGTGGTATTAATGGTTATTAATATTTACGGGTATTCATTTTACGGTCACAAATATCTGTTCTAGAAAAGGTTTCTCCGATAGTTAAAAGCTTACATAGTCATGCCAAACCTTTAACCACATGATAGTCTACAACTGTTTTGAAGGACAGTAATTATGTCTGAGGGGTACTAGTGCTATGCAACTTTGTTGGAGTCTCACAAATCAAAAATAAACCAACTAAGTAACTTCATCTCGGTTATGTCTTTTTGCCATGAGTGTTGAAATGTGCATATGTCTTGGACTTCAAGAATGTGACTTTTTTCCTTCCACTCCATTCCTCTGATAAGTGTTTTGTTTCAAACAAGCTTAAAAGTCTCAATGTTTTTTGTTGACATGGGCTCATACTGTTATGTGCTGTTGGCAAAAGGGGCTCTTCATTCTTTGGTTACTTACTATTAAGTGGTTTTTTCCCCTTCCATCTGGCAGAGTCTCAAAGTGAAAACGAAGATTACAAATGCTATTGTGGGCAGTGTGCTGAATGTCTGAGTTACTGCAAACATTCTTATCCCATTTGTGTTAAATTTGACTATTGTCAGATAGAATTTGCATGTAAAAATTATTTGACTGTTTCATGTTGGTAAGCCTCTTGTGAGATTATATGCATTGCAGTAATGCTACTATTAAAAAATAAATACTAGTGCAAGAAGAAAAATTGCAGCCATCTTTATTTGACACTTTCCTTGGGCTAGGGCTTGGTGCTGTTTCCATTCTCTTTTCAAGAAGAGAGTAGATGAAGTTTAAAGCAACTACTTTTAACCCAGTTTAGACTGATTTTTTTAAATCATGGGTTGCCCATGAACTCCATCAACCAGTGCAAAGACCTTGTTTAAATTAATCATAGTTAGACCCGGCAGCTTAAATTTTACGGTCAAAGTTGCCTAAAACCCATCTGCGGTAACACTCTTGGGGGTGGGGGAGGGACTGCAAAACAGCTCTCACACTCCCCTGCCCACCCTCTCAGATGTGACTAGCTTTTGGCCACTCTCACCATGCCACTATGCATAAAGCCAACATTAGGATTTTGGGGAGGATCGGTGAGGTAATAATTTAGAGGAATTGCTTCTTAACTCCATCGCCATGAGCCTTCTGCTGAAAGAGAGATGGAGCCCAAAAGTTTGTGCTGGGGTCTCTATATAGCTGCCAATATTTTGTGCAGATACAAAACAAGTGGCCTTTTTCTTTTAGGCCACAAACCCCAGGAATCAGCTGGAGGCACAGAAGCTCTGTGGCTCTGTACCATCCCTGGTAGCTCCACTCCTTAGCGTATGGCATCTCTGCTACTGATGGCTGCTCCCTGAAACTGCCTTTGAAGGGGTGATTCTACTGCACAGTCAACCCTTTTTATGGAAGAAAAAGCATATGTGTATTTCACCCTTGCATAACTCAGAAATGTTTGAATAGGTTTCCCCTTAAACTTCAGGGCTGATAGCCGGCCTAGGAAAACTTTAGCTAAGCCAAAAATACCTTTGGAGAAAGTTAAGAGCTTACACAAACAGAAGGTTTGTAATGGAAGTCTCAAGGTAGCATACCCTATACCATCTATACTGTAACAGAATAAAAGGGTAAAATATATTTTGTAATACCATATGTGGTCTGCACACATCAAAATGTTGTCCATCAGAGTCTAAATAGCCTGATTCAATACCAATGTCATGCTGTTGTAACTGTACTGACTTCCATGGAGTTTACGTCAACATCAAATTAGAGTAATGTAGTAATGAAGCGGCCCTTTGATTTAAAAATTAGCTTTCCTTATGTCTTGAAAGAAATAGCTAATGCATGATGATGCAGGTTTTGGTGTATGAGTAAGCCAGCCAGGCACCAGAGGGAGCTCACCTTCACTAAAAAGTTCTGAGGAAATAATCCTCCTGAAGTGGAGCTGAAGGACAGCAATCAACCTTTAGTAAATGAAAAGGTGAAAAACGAGCAGAGAACAGTTGAACTAAAACTTCTAATATGGCATTAAACCAGAGTAAAAATGTACTGTTACAGCATTTGACAATGTCTTTTTAAAATGGAGGGGGAAAACCATTGAAAGTCAGGAAAATCTTTTTTAATTGGAAGAATAGCTGTAAATTGGAAAAAAAAAACACCTGGGTTCTTACTATGCAATTCTTGAGTACAAGATGAACACTTCTCATACTGAACGTAAAGCGGTGCATAAAACTTCCTAGAAGGCTGTAATTCAGTGGATGCATAGTATAGTACAAACATCATAAACCACAAGGACTTAGCTCTAGAGACTTAGACATGTTAGCAATGTCTCTGTAATTGAAATAGGCGCTTCAGAAACTTGTAATATATGCAGGATAAATTTCAGAAGTTGTTAGGCTTTAGGTTGTTTGAAGAAAGGCAGAGAGGGTACATGAGATGAGGAGGAAGATTAGTGTGGGTACAATGTCTAACAATGAATTTGTTCTCTTTAAAAATGAGATTTTTCAGGAATTTGAAGCAAACTCACACTGTACAAAAACTTAGTGGTTCTCTAAAATATTAACAGATCCATAGCTGCACAGCTCAGGATGCTTTTTGACCAGGTGTCAGTAATACCTGCTGTTTGCCTGCAGACGAGACTTCCTTCTTATGGAAAAAGTCTCTATCCCTTTCTTCCATCCTCTGATTCCTGCATAAATAAAACCCAGCTGTTTGGCTATGTTCTGCGAGCAAAGTTCAGCCTTGACATGAGGACACTTATCTGTATCAACTCCAATGACTTGCCCTGCTTAATCCACCTCTGAATCTACTGTTGCCTCAGTCTTGTGATATTTGGAGGTTTTAAATGTCACCTGATCTCTGTATTTCTGCCTTCCAGCTTATGAATTTTTCCTCATCCAAAATGTCCATCTTCTCCAATGGGGCTGAAACCAAGGAAGATGGCTGCCATTTTCCTACGGTCCTGGCATGTAGACTTGAGGCTGTCTCTAATAGAGATGGGCCCCATTCTCATTGTTTTTAAAGGGAGTTGAAACTATGATACCCCAAGGAGAAACCTACAGATGTGGCCTGACAGGCTAGCCTCCTGGGCCAGGAGCTCAGGGGAGGAGGGTCCTGCGGGTCGGATGTGGCCCAGGGGCCGTAGTTTGCCCACCTCTGGCCTAGGGTGTCCCCACTCCAGGGTGCTTTCTCTGCAGTGATGATAAACTTAGTTGGTTTTACTTTTTCCTTAATGCCATCAGAGCAAAAACACTGGTATGCAGAAGATAGAGCCTTGATTAGTTTCTTCTGCAGTTTCCCTTTGTGTTGGAATTGAGACCAAAAAGAGGAATGCTGAAAGAAAAACAAAGGGAGAAAAGGAAAACATGATGATGGGAAAGGTCCATAAAGAGAAATGGAAGAAGAAGAGGAATGAGTGAGAGGCTGAGAACAAAAAGGTGTAGTGCTGATCCTAAAACTGTAATCCTTTTCAACATGGGTAATTTTGACATCAAAGATTGTGTGGCCATGTGAGTCACTACTGGGCTACTAGAACTTTCTGTTTTCTGCTACAGTGGAATAGACTAATTCTGTTGTTGTCTCACCTGTTTTCTTATGAGTGCTCTATATCTGTTAAAAACAAAACAAACAAACAAAAGGGAGCTTTTGCATAACACTTTCATCTGTCTCTCATTCTTCCAAGGTAACTTACCTGTTAGATGGTGGCTCTATGGCCCTCAAGTTGCAGTGGGGGAGATTTAGGTTGGATATTAGGAAAAACTTTTTCACTAGGAGGGTGGTGAAACACTGGAATGTGTTACCTAGGGCGGTGGTGGAATCCCCTTCCTTAGAAGTTTTTAAGGTCAGGCTTGACAAAGCCCTGGCTGGGATGATTTAGTTGGGATTGGTCCTGCTCTGGGCAGGGGGTTGGACTAGATGGTCTCCAGAGGTCCCTTCCAATTCTGTTATTCTATGATTCTATGAAGATTTTTGTGGACATGCTGGTAGATTGAACCCAGGAGATTTACAGGTATGGGAAAGTGGGCAGAAAGGAATCGTTGACATCTTAATCCTAAACAATGACTACTTGTGCCTTTTCATTTGAATTTGTGAAGAACCTACGGCTGAGGAACACTACCCCTCTTTCTGTTATAAGAGAAATTGAAACTGGCTGCTTTTCAACTCAGCCACTATATTGCACTCTGTTGTCATATGGTTAGATAAATTCCCAGCATGCCATATTACCATGGGAAACTTCATATTTTTCTATTTAAAATCTCTGCTAAAGTAGATTAACAATAAATTATATTATTTCAGTGCAGCACTTCAACATTTGAAATCAATAGATAAACTAAATGTTAGGAAAGATTATTGTTTATCTAATCTGTCTTCTAACCAGACAAAAGCTTTAGGCATATTAACTTGTCCAATTTAATGAAATTCGAGTGTGTTTTCTCTTCTCCATTTTCTAAAATTTAATGTCTGTGTTGTGTATTCTGTTCCTTCTATATCATCTTTCTAGTAGATGACAGCCGGGCGGGGTATTCTTCATGCAGAGATGCTCTGCTCAGAAGAACCAGCACATGCTCTGCAACTCTGGGTCAATTTGAGAAGTTCAGAGAAAATGGTGGAACCACAATACCAAGAACTGAAAAACAAAGACTTCCCCAAACCCTCCAAGAATGGTGTGACTGTGTCCGTCATTTCAGGAGAGGCACTGGGTGTAAAGGTAAACTGTGATCATTGGTACAACTGGTGACTATGTACAAGTAATATTTACATTTGAAGCTTTAACTATTTATCATATATTTGCTGACAAGTTTAAACATCAAATGTTTTGTCAGCTCACTTTTGTTGTGAAAGGAGAGATCCTGTGAGTTTTATAAACATTCTTTGAAGGTTGCAGTTATATGGTAATTGTTCCATCTTGTCTTTTCTGTTTGGTAAGATATGTTTCTTGTAAGAAAATGCTGCATTACATGTTATTCCCTTAAGTAATGTACTATAAATCATGCATATGACACAGTTCTCCACTCAAAAAGAGCAAAGTCTGTGTGCTAGGCAGAAGATTCCTTGGCCTTTTGGAGGGATGCAGTTAACTGTCAGTTAACACGCCCTAAAACAAGAAATGTTGTTGCAGCCCTTACTCACATGCGTAGTCCCTTTTAATTCAATGGGACCATTTGCATGAGTAGGGCTATTCAATATAAGGGTTGCAAGTTCAGGCCCTTAAACGTATATGAAGAGCTAAATAATGTTTCTGCAACAGGCTGGCAGTTCATCTGAAGCAACCCATCCTGTTAGCACGGTTTGCTCTTGTTGGGATCAAAGCAAGTTGGGAAAGGCAGGTGCTTAACTGTTCAGCTGCAGTAGTGTGTGGGGAGGGCATAGGGATCTCAATTCTCTAGTCCCGTGTTCAACCATGTTGGGGGCAAACACCTTTTGTTGGGATGCACAAGTGGTGTGGTGAGCAGGCTGGCTAGTGGTGCCGGCAACAGTATAGTGGACCCTGCGGGCCTCGTTCTATCATGCCTTGCGCTTTGTGTAATCATTGACATCTATGCAAAGTGGGTGTGAAATGCATCAGATCAGAATAGCAGCATTTCACACTCACTAGCACAGATGCAAATGATTATGCAAGGCATTGGGGAATCAGGCCCAGAATGAGCATATCTGCTTGGGGCCATGACCCGAACCACTCAGAGTGCCTGGGTGGCGGCACTGTGAGGAGCACGTAGCAAATGGCTCTTCTGGGCACACTGCCCCACATTTCCAGCACCCAAACAGACTGTGTCTCTTTGGAAATCATAACGCTTCAAGCCATCTCTGCTCTCACCTTTGCAAAAGGCAAAACAAGTTCCCATAGTCTCTGTACTCACTGGAGTCCAGCTGTATTTGAACCTTCTTTTTAAAATTTTGGCTGACTAACTGAATGTTGGCTGAATATATATTGACTAGGACCTGATTCCCCCATTGGCTTGCCCTTTGTATGGTCATGTAACATTTCTGAATCAAAATGGTAGCATTTTACAGCCATTCTGCACAAGGGGTATGGCAGTGGAGAATCAAGCCCTGAAACTATTCATAACATTTTCCCTGCTGACACTTCACAACAATGGATATCACTATTGTGCATGAAGTAAAGCTTCATGTTAATGATCAGTTAAAGGAGAATTTGGGGACTTTAGACCTGTAAATTCCTTTTGACAGATCTTAGTGTGTACTTGTAATTCCTATTAATGGAAATTACGTGCAGCAGAAGGAAAGCTATAAAATGCTTAGATTTGTACTGGAAAAAGCAAGTTTTTGCAAACAGTGACCAGATAAGAATTGGTACCAGAGCAATTTCTAGATATTATTAGGGCAATTTGAAATATCAAACTCAACTTATTTGTTAAGTCTATGTGATTATGAAGTGTCTATTCCCTGTGTTTTTCTTTCAGCTGCAAGTAGACTTGTTGTGGAATGGACGCCAAGTAACCAATGAAATATTATTGTTTCACATTTCAAGTTCTGCTTTGAACTCATATTTACTAAAACCAGGAAAATTAATATAATTAAATCTTGGTTATTTTCATGGCAAACGATGAAGGTTCATAATCTTGGTATTTGAATCAATCTTTTTATTAGGCGTTTTATAAGCTAGTTAAATTGCACATAAATCTAGCAGCATATGAAAAAAATTGAGCCAATGTCCTCATATACATAATGTTACTAAGAGAAGACATGCCTTTGTAATCTACTGGAATGTGCATTGTAAAGGAAGACTGAGCTTTTGTATTTGCAGACAAGGTTACAAAGAAAAAACAAACTACACAGCTGGCTAGGCTGGGGCCAACTGCCTACACGTAGTGCTTGTGAGCCCGTCCCCTCCCTTTCCAAGGTGAATCCTGACCACTCCATTTTGCCTCTACATTCCACTGCTCTCATTAAACTGACCGTTACCTTGTAGAAGCAGGGCAGCAGACAGTTGTCTCTTTCAGAATGCTTGTATATTTTTCATCCACACCTAGGGGCAGTTCAATCTTGATGCCCATTGAAATCTGGGCCTCACATGGGACTGCCAAGAAATCGCATGAGCTGGAGTGATTACATCAGTCCTGCTTGAATCCTTGTACCACCTCCCTCCTTTCTACTGCATCAAGTTTGGTCTTTGATCCTTGCTGTCAGGGCCCTACAGGAATGCCCCTGCCTAATTATCCAACCCTTAATTCAATGAGGCTGCATGGGTGGTGTAAGCAGGGTGGAATTTGGCCATCAGATTATACCCTTTTGGGTCCAGAACACTTGTTGTCTTACCCTACTGGACTGTAAATCACCTAGTACATTTTGGCACTACATAATTTTATACTGGGAGGTGGGTTGGAAGAGAACAGTCAACATGCACAACAGGAATAGTTTGTCTTGGACAACTCCTCTAGCAAGTCCATACTTGCATCTTTTAAAAGAATGATTCCTAGTCCCCTACTAAGAGCAAGTATGGCTGGTCATTTCCTAACTAAGGAAGTGTGAAGTAACTGGTTCCATCTGTAGCTGCAGACATTTAAATGAAGAGATGGGTGTGACAGGATCCCCAAAGTGCAGCCTGGGACCGTGGGACTGCTATGCCCCCTGAACTCTCTCCAGCCTGAGCCATCTCTCTCAATGCCTTGCTAGTGATGAGCAGCAAACCCCTCCAGGTGCTGTTATCACTCAGCACAACTGCATATGGAGCCCAACACTCAGTAGATTGCATGAATGCTCCCAGAGCCATTCATGAATCACACAGAGAAAGGCACCAGCGCAATCCCCCCACACCAGCTCCCAGCACTGTACCCCAGGAATATACTTGCACTCTTCAAGACAAGCCATGTACATTTATTAATTGGTTCACCACTTCATCATTGAAAAGTGGATATACACCAGCCTTTGCAAAACCTGAGCAGATCTGCCACACACTTCATACAAACCCACTGGTAAACATAAGCAGTAAAACAAATTTATTGACTACAGAAGATAGATTTTAAGTGATATTAGATGATAGGCAAAAAGTCAGAGTTAGTTACCAAAATAAAATAAAATATAAGCACACAATCTAAACTCTCAACCCTATTAGACTGGGCAACATCTAGATTAAGCAGTTTTTCTCACCCCACTGGATATTGCGGTCCTTAATATACAGATTTGGCCCAGGTTTACGGGACAGTCTCCTCTGTTGGAGTCCTGTCTTTGTCTTTGTTGCTTGCAGCAAAGGTGGGGGAAGGAGAAAGGCCCAGCATGTGGCCACCGTGTTCTGTTTTATACTTTTAGTCCCATGTGCTTGGGGAGCACAAATCCAGGCATGTCTGGGGGGTATTGCTGAGTCTCCAGGCAAGGTTGAGCATTTCTCCTGGTGTGGCCTCATGCAGGTGAGTCATTGAATTGTAGCTCCCTTCTTGGACAATGGTTGTTGATGGTTTGTTTGACACGCTGCTCAGGTGTTGGTTACTTTCTTTGCTGTTGCCTCTGAGGAGCTAATATCTGGCTGATTCCCCAATGTACAGCATGTTTTAGTGACAACCATATAGCACAATTCTCATAACTTCATATGCATTAAAGATATACATATATGGATAGAGAAATGACTTTCAGCAGATCATAACCTTTCCCCTGATACCTTACACAGCATGCTTTAAATGTAAGATCACGATGATATAAAACTGAGGAATATGGGGGTTACAGGATGCTCCTCCAAGGTATAGAATGTCACAATGGGGAAAAAGTAAACAGTTTCAGGAACGCTCAGTAAGGCATAATCATCTTGTTGCGTTTTTTCTTGTCATCATTTTTGTTTGTTTTTGTGATCGGCACAATGCCTGTGTGGAACGTTGAGCAGGAATGAGTTAACTTTTCTGCTACACAAATATAGCTTGGTGCAGGTACTCCATTTCTGTTAAGGCTGCTCTTGAGACATAGAGAATGTACATGGTAGCATAGAGTATGGAATTTCTGTCGCCTTCTCTCAGTGGACATCAATGAACAAGGAAATAGGCTTTTGGGGAGTGGCTTTGCAGATGATAGCCTGCTACTATGGGTCCCCTGAAAGGCATTCATTGTGAACATCTTCTACAATATTTTCTACAAACTAGTATTTTATTTATTTCACAGGTCCCTTTATTTTAAGAAGTAGATACTCTCCCAAGGAATATCCATACTTCCAAGTCAAACTGTTCCCCATGAGCTTTGATCTTACAACTACAAGCATGAAGTGCTGCAACTTCATTTGTAACTCAGAATTGCCAAACAAACAGTGCTGCAGAATGCACACAGCTCAATTGGTCCAAAATCTTAGTAATGTTGATCTTGCCTGTGCTCTTGCTTATTCAGGGTGCAAGTCCTTGACATAGGGCTTGTCTTCACAATGGAGGTAAGTCGACCTGAGTTACGCTACTCCAGCTAGATGAATAAAGTAATGTAATTTAGGTCAGCTTACCCCGGTGTCTTCACTGCATTGCATCAACAGGAGACACTCTCTGATTGACTTCCCTTACTCTTCTCGGGGAGCGGGAGTCCTGGGGTCGACTGGAGAGCGCTCTGCCATTGATTTAGCAGGTCTTTACTAGACCCGCTAAATCAGTTTCTGCTGCATCGATTGCAGCAGCGTCGATCTCCCCATAGTGAAGACCAGCCCATAGTTACCCGGAAATTACATTCCCACCTACTAGGATGGGATCAAATATACTCTTACATCGAAATAAAAATATTTGACTCACTACAGCATCATTATCAATATAATGGATAATAGTGAGAATAAACACACATCTGGTGCTCCACATTTGTACCTGGTGCTCCAAAAATATGAATTTACAGTAGGACCTCTCCACCAGAGCAACAGAAGATGGAACTGGTCTACAAACGTTGTGCATAATATTGTGTCAGAGATGCAGTACCGAAATGATGCTGGTTTTCTTCCAAATGGAAGAATTTATCTTATGCTATAAAGAAAGACCACTTATTCTCTGACTCATGGTTTGACTGGGTATCTTGTGGAGATTGTGCCGTTAGAAGCTGCTCAGCCAGGTAGAGGACACATAGACACTTGGATGTCCAAGGTGTTCTTTTGCCACTGCTAGGTAGTTGGTGGAGCCTCTTCTATCTATAGAGAAGCTAAAAGGGACTACACTGCTCAGATGGAGCAGGATTTCAGGCAACACAGGCCATCCACATATACTCCTCTGTAAAACACCTTCTGCTGTTTCCACCCATAGTGTTTAGAACCCACATACTTGAGGTCTGCCCTCCTGGAATAATAGCCTGTCAACTAAAACAAAGGGTGTAGAATGGACTGATTGCACAATAGGATGGTTACTAAACAAATACACCAGAAAACTGCTATATTATTTAGTTTTTACAAAACACACCAATTAAAAGTTCTCAGTCTAACTTCATGGTTAAGATGGGAGAAGAGGCTGCTGCAAGAGAGAAGGAAGAGAAGCCCTGACGATTTTGATTCCTTCAGTTGCTATGGCCAAAAGAAACTGGTAGGGTTGGGGCTGATGCTCTTTGTATGGTATTACCTTGCACCAAAACAGCAAGTCCTGCATGGGGGCATGTGTGCAGCCACTGCCTTGCAGAAGTTTCTGAATTTCAGAGCTGAGCGCATTAATACTCCTAAGTGTGAGGGATCTATACTGACAATATCTGAAGGAGTAATAAACCTTTCGACAACACCAAGTCCCTTAAGAGTAAAAAATCAATGGGACAGTCTCAGACTTCCAAATAGCCAACTGTCTTCCAGCCAAAATTCAGTGCTATGCTTAAAAACAATCTCTTAAATAGTCATTGGAATAGAAGAATGGTGAATAAGACAATAAATTGCAGTCACTGGGTCTATTGCTACACTCAGAATGTTGGACAGAGTGTTAACTTTTGCCTGCCAAAAACTCTGTATTTTGATGCAGGAGCAAGTCCAGCAGCAGGGAGTATCCCTTGATAATCTGCATTTAGGAAATCAGTCTGAGAACCTGAAATCTATCACATTAAAACGCAAAATCCACAAAAAATAATAAAATAAACTACATTGGCGTGTACCTTGTAATAACAGTATCTGTTCAGGTATAGCTACAGATATTCTCTTCTCACTCTGGAGAGGTAGCATCTGTTGTGTAGGGGGCACAATCTACTGGAAACTATCCACAACTCATTTTGGGTGTCTCCCTAACTCTCTCTTCTTACACATAGACCATAAGAATGATATCTGTTCTGTAAGACTTCCATGCTGTGCAGATATGAAACTATTAAAGTGGGGAAACTCCTTTTTTTAATGATGTAGAAAAGGAAGATCAGATGCTTCTGTTCTCCCTGTCCGAACACAAGAACAAGGGGAAGTTCAGTGAAACTGGAAGGTGATAAATTCCAAACTGACAAAGGGAAATACTTTTTATGCAATGTGTAATTAGACTGTGGAACTCATTGCCACAGGAAGTTGTTGATGCCAAAAAATAACAAGATTCAAAGCAGGACTGGAAATTGTATAGAGATAACAAGAATATCCAGAGTTATGTTTATTGCTAACAAAAATTTTGGAAAGGATATTTAAACCTCATGCCACAGAACTGAAGCCAATCACTAACTATTAGAGATCAGGATAAGACCTAACGTGGGAGGCCAGTTATCCAACATCTTTCTGATGTGGGGTTCTTACACTATCCTCTGAAGTGCCTATTGCTGGCCATTGCTGGAGACAGGGTGTTGGACTAGGTAGATTTTGGGTCTGATCCAGTATGACAATTCCTTTGTACACAGCACATAGAAACAAAGGGACAGTCTCCACTATACTCCATTTGAAATGAGCTAAAATTCCCTTGGACGACTCAAAGTATGCTAGGTTTCAGAGTAGCAGCCGTGTTAGTCTGTATTTGAAAAAGAAAAGGAGTACTTGTGGCACCTTAGAGACTAACAAATTTATTTGAGCATAGGCTTTTGTGAACTACAGCTCACTTCATCTGATGCATTCATTGAATGCATTCACTGAAGGACGACGCATCACTCTCACAGATCTTGGGAGACAGGCCAGTCCTTGCTTACAGACAGCCCCCTAACCTGAAGCAAATACTCACCAGCAACCACACACCACACAACAGAACCACTAACCCAGGAACCTATCCTTGCAACAAAGCCCGTTGCCAACTCTGTCCACACATCTATTCAGGGGACACCATCATAGGGCCTAATCACATCAGCCACACTATCAGAGGCTCGTTCACCTGCGCATCTACCAATGTGATATATGCCATCATGTGCCAGCAATGCCCCTCGGCCATGTACATTGGTCAAACTGGACAGTCTCTACGTAAAAGAATAAATGGACACAAATCAGACATCAAGAATTATAACATTCAAAAACCAGTTGGAGAGCACTTCAATCTCTTTGGTCACTCGATTACAGACCTAAAAGTTGCAATTCTTGGACAAAAAAACTTCAAAAACAGACTCCAATGAGAGACTGCTGAATTGGAATTAATTTGCAAACTGGACACAATTAACTTAGGCTTGAATAGAGACTGGAAGTGGATGGGTCATTACACAAAGTAAAATTATTTCCCCATGTTTATTCCACCCCGCACTGTTCCTCAGACATTCTTGTCAACTGCTGGAAATGGCCCACCTTGATTATCACTACAAAAGGTCCCCCCCTCCCGCTCTCCTGCTGGTAATATCTCACCTTAAGTGATCACTCTCGTTACAGTGTGTATGGTAACACCCATTGTTTCATGTTCTGTATGTATATAAATCTCCCCACTGTATTTTCCACTGAATGCATCCGATGAAGTGAGCTGTAGCTCACAAAAGCTTATGCTCAAATAAATTTGTTAGTCTCTAAGGTGCCACAAGTACTCCTTTTCAAAGTATGTTGTTTTTCTTCTGAGCTTATGTACATATTAATATATGCATGTTGTAGGCAGTCACCTAATGAAGCTCTGGACAATGTGGATCACTTCTGCTATCTCTGCTCAATTCTTACCAGCTCACTTATCCTTGATAGGGAACTTTTGATGCTAGAATCAGCAAAGCTTCTATTACCTTTGGCAAACTTACCTCATGTATTTGGAGCAACAAGTTGCTAAACCTGAACACAAAGGTGGCTGTTTATCAGGCTTGTGTCCTGAGTACCCTCCTTTATGTTGGTGAAAGCTGGGTAATGTACTCCAAGCAGGAGTGGAGATTCAACAGTTTCCACCTCCGCTGTCTTAGAAAAATCCTTGGAGTTACTTGGGACAAACGGATCACCAATGATGAGATCCTTGAGACAACTGGCCTACAGTCTATGTAAACTACGCTGGACATTTGCAGGCTTCACTGGTTGGGGCATGTCGAGCACGTGCCTCAAGATTGTCTGCCGAAGGCTGTGCTGTACAGTTAACTTAAGAACTGCTCGCGACGCAGAGGAAGGCTAAAGCTCCGATACATCAACAAGGTGAAGCAAGGCCTCAAGAAATTCAGCATTCCCACTGACCGCTGGGGAAAATCCTTCCCAAAATTGTTCAGATTGGAGAAGCTGGGTTAAGACTGGTGCAGTCACTGCAGAGAGCCATCAGACAGACCAGGCTGAGGCTTGCAGGTGAGCCAGGAAGCAGAGTATGCTTCAACTTTCATCAGGCAAGCATAGGCACTGACTTCTAATGGCGCTGGTGGATGCTTGACCCCCCTCTGCCCCCAGCCCTGCCCCGACTCCACTGCACCCCGCCCCCTCCTGTCCCCATTCCAACCCCTTCCCCAAAGTCCCTGCCCCAACTCCACCCCCTCCCTGCCCCTATTCGACTCTTTCTCCAAATCCCCGCCCTGGCCCCGCCTCCTCCCCTGAGCGTGCCACGTTCCTGCTCCTCCCCCCTCCCTCCCAGAGCTTGCTACTGCTGTTTGGCGGCAGCAAGCGCTGGGAGGGATGGGGGAGGAGTGGGGATGCGGCGCACTCAGGGGAGGACGAGGAGGTGGGGGTAGAGGTGGGGGGGAGTTTGGCTGCCGGTGGAGCACCCTGGAGCTCTGGAGCACCCATGGAGTCGGTGCCTATGCAGGCAAGTGGACCTATAGCCACCATGCGAAGGTTTGTTGCTCGTGCATCAGGCTCTTTTCCCATACCATTGCTAAGCACCCTGATGGACCGACTTTGTCATGTCTCCTTTCATCTGCCAGGATGTTGGATGTCCGTACCCATATAGCATACTGTGCGATGTCTTCATCTTAGGATATGGCATTCTTTCTGAAGGAGAGGTTCAGATGAGCAAAACTGTAGAACAAAAAATAGAGTTCATGTCACCCGCACTGAGAATTAGTGTTTGGTGGAGGTGGAGAAGCTACTAGGAGAGGCTGTTCTAGATTTGAGTTTGACAAATAGGGAGGAACTGGTTAAGAATTTGAAAGTGGAAGGCAGCTTGAGTGAAAGTGATCATGAAATGATAGATAGAGTTCATGATTCTAAGGAATGGTAGGAGGAAGAACAGCCAATGGATTCCAAGAAGGCAGACTTTAGCAAACTCAGAGAGTTGGTAGGTAAGATCCCAGGGGAAGCAAGTCTAAGGGGAAAAACAATTGAAGACAGTTGACAGTTTTTCAAAGAGACATTATTAAGGCCACAAGAGCAAACTATCCTACTGCATAGGAAAGATAGGAAGTATGGCAAGAGACCACCCTAGCTTAACCAGGAAATCTTCAATGATCTAAAAATCAAAAAAGAGTCCTACGAAAAGTGGAAACTAGGTCAAATTACAAAGGATGAATATAAACAAATAACACAAGTATGTAGGGACAAAATTAGAGAGGCCAAGGCACAAAATGAGATCACACTAGCTAGAGAAATAAAGGGTAACAATAAAACATACTACAAATACATTAGAAGCAAGAGGAAGACCAAGGACAGGGTAGGCCCATTACTTAATGAGGGGGGGAAAATAATAACAGAAAATGTGGAAATGGCAGAGGTGCTTAATGACTTATTTGTTTCGGTTTTCACCGAGAAGTTTGGTGGTGATTGGACGTCTAACATAGTGAATGCCAGTGAAAATGAGGTAGGATCAGAGGGTAAAATAGGAAAAGACAAGTTAAAAATTACTTAGACAAGTTAGATGTCTTCAAGTCACCAGGGCCTAATGAAATGCATCCTAGAATACTCAAGGAGCTGACTGAGGAGATATCTGAGCCATTAGTGATTATCTTTGAAAAGTCATGGAAGACAGGAGAGATTCCAGAAGACTGGAAAAGGGCAAATATAGTGCCAATCTATAAAAAGGGAAATAAGGACAACCTAGGGAATTACAGGCCAGTCATCTTAACTTCTGTACCCAGAAAGATTATGGAGCAAATAATTAAGCAATCAATTTCCAAACATCTAGACGATAATAAGGTGATAAGTAACAGCATGGATTTTTCAAGAACAAATTGTGGCAAACCAGCTTGATAGTTTTCTTTGACAGGTAACAAGCCTTGTGGATGGGGGGAAGTGGTAGTAAAGCTTTTGATACTGTCTTGCATGACTGTCTCATAAACAAACTAGGGAAATACAACCTAGCTGGAGCTACTATAAGGTGGGTGCAAAATTGGTTGGAAAACCATTCCCAGAGAGTAGTTATCAGTGGTTTGCAGTCATGCTGGAAGGGCATAACGAGTGGGGTCCCGCAGGGATCAGTTCTGTTCAATATCTTCTTCAATGATTTAGATAATGGCAGAGAGAGTACATTTATAAAGTTTGCAGATGATACCAAACTGGGAGGGGTTGCTAGCACTTTGGAGGATAGGATTATAATTCAAAATGATCTGGACAAACTGGAGAAATGGTTTGAAGTAAATAGGATGAAATTCAATAAGAACAAATGCAAAGTACTCCACTTGGGAAGGAACAATCAGTTGCACACATACAAAATGGGAAATGACTGCCTAGGAAGGAGTACTGCAGAAAGGGATCTGGGAGTCATAGTGGATCACAAGCTAAATATAAGTCAACAGTGTAACACTCTTGGAGAAAAAAAAGCAAACATCATTCTGGGACGTATTAGCAGCAGTGTTGTAAGTAAGACATGAGAAGTAATTCTTCTACTCTACTCCATACTGATTAGGCTTCAGCTGAAGTATTGTGTCCAGTTCTGGGTGCCACATTTCAGGAAAGATGTGGACAAATTGGAGAAAGTCCAGAGAAGAGCAAGAAAAATGATTAAAGGTCTAAAAAACATGACCTATGAAGGAAGATTGAAAAAATTGGGTTTGTTTTGTCTGGAGAAGAGAAGACTGAGAGGAGACATGACAACAGTTTTCAAGTACATAAAAGATTGTTACAAGGAGGAGGGAGAAGAATTGTTTGTCTTAACCTCTGAGGAGAGGACAAGAAGCAATGGACTTAAATTGCAGCAAGGGAGGTTTAGGTTGGACATTAGGAAAAACTTCCTGTCAGGATGGTTGAGCACTGGAATAAATTGCCTAGGGAGGTTGTGGAATCTTCTTCACTGGAGATTTTTAAGAGCAGGTTAGACAAACACCTGTCAGGAATGGTCTAGATAATACTTAGTCCTGCCATGAGAGCAGGGGACTGGACTAGGTGACCTCTCGAGGTCCCTTCCAGTCCTATGATTCTATGATAATTTATTGCTTATACCCCATAAGATGATGGACTCTTAGCTAAACTTCCACCTCATAACAATTATGTTGAAAACCTCTGCTATGCTGTGTTTTGCACAAAGTGATAGTGAGGCTTGCGTTGTTCAGTATCTGATCTAATAGATTAACTACTCGTGGCAGAAGCTTCAGGTGTAAGGCAGAATCTCTTTTATTTATCTGTGTATGTTTCAAACGTGTTACTTATTATTTATTTGTATTACCATAGCACCTAGGAGCCCTAGTCATGGACCAGGACCCCGCTGTGCTAGGTGATGTACAAACAGGGTATGTCTACATGACAGCAGGGAGGTGTGATTCCCAATGTGGATTGATAGACTCCTGCTAGTTTTGCTCAAGCTAGCACATGAAAAAGCAGTATGGATGTTGCTGCCTGGGTGGTGGCTTGGGCTAGCTGGCTGACCTCAGACCCAGGGGGTCAGGCGGGCTTGGACTTGGGCAGCTAGCATGAGCTGCTGGGCTTGCAGTAATGTCCTACTCTGTACCCTTGGCTATTGCTCTTCTGCCAGACTCTCTGAAGAGTCTCCTACCAGCTCTTGCCTCATCCCTGTTTCTCCATGACTAAAGAACAATTCATGCCTTTCATTTCCTGCCTTGCTTGCACGAACAGTTGTGACCCAGAACTAAATCCTCAGAATTCCTTGCCTTAAAGGGCTACACTGGCTGTGCCTGTGTTTACATGGCCAGCATCCTGTTGCAGAATGTCAGAGATGGAAAAGACTATTGAGTGCTCCAGAACTTCTCCTTGCCAGTAAAGAACCATGTGTTCAGGCACGGTATTGCAGAAGTTTTTTCAGCTTAGTACCCCCTCTAGCCATTTTTGTTCCACAGCGATCTGTCATTTTCCATGGGCTAGCCCTCCAGCCAGGTCACTACTTAGTGCATTCTCCTGCCGGCCCTTAAGGCCAGGGCACCTCATCACACTTTCCTTAAAAGATTATTCAGGACATCTCACTGTTAGGAAGTATTTCCTATTATTTTGCCAGTGTTTCCTATTGATGATATCATTCCATTACTCCTAGTTCATGCACCCAGTTAAGACACTAAATAAAAATATTGCCAACCCTTAGTTTCAGAAATCATGAATAGGCCTTAAAAATCATGAGATTTAAATTAAATAATACATTTGGGGCTCTTTTTATTTGCCTTCTGACTTCTGAGCCTTTAGAGTGCACATGGATTACGTTTTCAAGCTTGTCTCCACAAATATAGGAGCTAGATGCTTTGGTTGGTTGGTTGACTGATTTATAAGGAATGCTGAGATTCTCATAATCACATGAGTCCAGGAGCTGGGGCTTTAAGAAAAACACCAAATATCAAGATGTTGTTTTCTCCAGGTTTCTTCCCATCCTTCTGATCTAAATCCCTTTGTATGATTTTTATGTCCTGACTGCTGTTTGCAACTCCTCACAGATTAGTAGCATCGGCAAACTTCATAAACACACTATTTCTTCACTTTTCCAGATCATAAATTTACACATTACAAAAAAACAGATTTAGCACTGATCCCTGCACCACCTATTAGCTATCTCTCCATAACTCTGTACCGTTGCCATTTTTACCCTTCCTTTCCTGTTGACAGGTTTTCAAACCACATGACAGTGTTCCTATCCTAGCCAATTCACATTAATTTTGTAAGATTTTGTAAGACACACGGGTCGTCTACAGAGTGGGGTAATGCACTCTATGGGGATGTGATTTCTAAAATGCATGAATGTATTGTGCATTAATGGTCCATGTAGACCTGCTGATGCTCTAAAGGTACTAACTAAAGATACGTTAAAGCATACTAGGAACCATTAGTGCACATCGGCAAGGTCTACACAGACCAATTAATGTGCAACATGTGCGTGCTTTAGAGCACATTACCTCTTCCATAGAGCACATTACCTCTCCACGTAGGCAAGCCCACAGTATGAAATGCTTTGCTGTAATCCAAGAATGATATTTATTGCATTTCCTTCAACCACTAGTCGCGTATGTATGTCGAAAAGCAATCATGAGAAAACAGTGAGCATAAGTAAATAAAGATGGAAGGTGTAGATTTACATAAGGTATATATAATCAAGACCTCACTCTTAAGTAATATGGCAGAAACAGTATTCACAGCTGAGGCCTCCACGTCTCACATAGGTATTTTCCTTCTGCCATTCATGTAAATGGGTTTCATCTGTGTGAAGTACTGCAAATATGGCCAAAATAATGAGATACCCTTGGGATTTTATGGTTTTCATTGCCAGATGAAGCAATTGTCTGTTTACAAAAAGGCGGGGAAATAGTATAACTGAAGTCACTAAAGTCTGAGTTGGATACTAAACTAGATGAACCACTGGTCTGATCCAATATGACAATTTCTATATCCCTTTGAAGCATACATGACATTATGAGAAGGCACGTTTTAGTTCCACCTTTTGCCCATTGCTCTTGTTCCTACCTCAGTACTCTGTACATTGGACAAGAGAGGGAGGCTCTGAATTAATAGTCCTGATCTCCTCTTCTTTCACAGGTCATTTTCTATCAGGTTTCAAGATTTAATAATGGGCTCTTCAGTCTGGCAGAGAAAGATATAACATGATCCAATGGCTGGAAGTTGAAGCTAGACAAATTCAGTCTGGAAATAAGATGCCAATTTTTAAAGATGAGAGTAATTAACCATTGGAACAATTTACCAAAAGTTGTGGTAGATTCTCCATTCCTGAGAATTTTTAAATCAAGGTTGAATGGTTTTCTAAAAGATACTCTCTAGGAATAATTCTGGAAACGTTCTATGGCCTGTGTTATAGAAGAGGTTATAATCATAATGGTCGCTTCTGACTTAGAATCTATGAGCATGTCCCGATTATACGCATTTAAAATAAGCAGGCCCTTTAAGGGGAAGAATAGTGTTTTCTCCAAATCCCTCCGACATGACGTCAGATTTGTCAGCTCCTTTAATTTTATTTGTGAGTGTTGTGATAGTTGGTCATTCGCTCAAGGCCCTAGCTCCTGGAGTCAGATTATTAGGTGAAAATCTCAGCTTTTATTTATTTTTAAAGGAAATTTCTAGCCTCAATGGTTGTAGAGAAAATCTTAAAAAATTGTAGTTCAGAAACTAGAAGGGAAATTTAAAATAAAAATCTTACTAATTTTTACACCTTGTGATTTTTAGGCCAGTCTCATGATTTTGGGGAGTCTGACCGATTTTTTTTTTTGTAACACTTGGGGTTCTGTACTAGGTAGTCAGACCAAATCTATCCATGCAATACCAAAAAGAGACAGAAACTTTCATCCTGACCCTCTGTCTAGCAAAAGGCACTAGCTTGATCTACCAACCTCAGGATACCACAGATGGATCGGACCACATAAGTTCCCCAATATTTTAAGATGCAGAATCCCTGTTAAGATTCATGTGGGAGGTTCTTAAACTGTTGTTCGTTTTTTCAGCTTGGGCTACAAACATGCAATATGGATAAGCTTGGCAGAATTCTACTTTTCTTCCTTTATAATTTTGATAGATGATATTGATGTTTATTTTAACCATTATTTAGATTTTTATCTATTTTAATTTTCACAGTTGTGAAAAATTATGCATTTAAGCATTTTTATTTTATTTGTATCAATTTAAATTTTCACAGTTGCAGGAAATTATGAGATGACATTATTAATGATAGTAGATGTTGAGATTCAAAAGGTTAAAGCTTTATGAACCATTTAAACACAAATTGTCAACATCGCATGTCAACACATACAAAGTAAATATCCTTAAATCAACAGCTCATAGCTGTTTTTACTGTTCATTTGCTAGTTCAGGTAATAAACCGAATTCAAAAATCTAAATCACTGGATTTTGACTCTAAGAAGTCCTCAAGCAGCATTTTTCTTACTTTGCCTATCTGTAAACTTCGATTATTTATCAATGGAAATATTTTTTTTGTCAGTGTGTGTGCACAGTTAAATCAACGTTTACTGACATTTACTGGTAAAAATCTAATCCTTGCAAACTTAATATGGGCTTACACCATCCCTTCAGCATAGTCACCCCATATTTCCTATATCCTGGGATGGCATTCATCACCTGACCCAGTCCTTACCTTCCTCCATGCGCACACACATTCACAAAGGACTGACTGTGGTATATCCCTGTGACTGTTTGTCACTCAGGAGCTGCTATGCTGGAGATCAGGGGTGGGGGGAGGGAGGAAATAAATGAAATAAGCAGGGGGTCATGTATACTAGTGGGGCAGCAAAGAAAATAGCAGAGCATGCCCCACAGCTGTACATTACTGCGTAGTGTGGCTCTTGTTTTGCCACTATTTTTTTGTTGTATCTCCAACCAAAGCTAGACATTATTGCTCTGTGTCAGCATTGCTGGATTCTCCTGGTCTGCAGAATGTGTCTTGGAGCTTGCAGCAACTTGGCACATGCAGACAGTGCTGTTGGAACTGTCTGTTTCCAAGAAAATTGAGGTAATTTTTCAGTGTGGGAGAATGTTAGTGTTTGTGGGTCACTGTTGTTCTGACTTGGTTTATAAAGCTGCATGTGGCACTCTCTGTTATCCAAATTGAATTCAAGGTCAATGAGATCATTGCAAACATGCCCCATATGTAGAGTGTGAACTAAATGGAAGCTTTGAATTCAGATTTATTACTTGATCATTAAACTGACAGGTAATTCCCTAACACTGATACATTGCACTGATTCTGATAGCCAGTATCAGGGGGTAGCCGTGTTAGTCTGTATCCACAAAAACAACAAGGAGTCCAGTGGCACCTTAAAGACTAACAGATTTATTTGGGCATAAGCTTTCATGGGTAAAAACCCCACTTCTTCAGATGCATGGAGTGAAAATTACAGATGCAGACATAAATATACTGACACATGAAGAGAAGGGAGTTTCCTCACAAGTGGGAACCAGTGTTGACAGGGCCAATTCGATCAGGGTGGATGTAGTCCACTCCCAACAATAGATGAGGAGGTGTCAATTCCAGGAGGGGCAAAGCTGCTTCTGTAAAGGAAAATAACAGAACATCACTGGCCATCACGTACAGCCCCCAGCTAAAACCTCTCCAGCACATTATTAACGATCTACAACCTATCCTGGAAAACGATCCCTCACTCTCCCAGACCTTGGGAGACAGGCCAGTCCTTGCTTACAGACAGCCCCCCAACCTGAAGCAAATACTCACCAGCAACTACACACCACACCACAGAAACACTAACCCAGGAACCAATCCCTGTAGCAAACCTCGTTGCCTACTCTGTCCCCATATCTACTCTAGTGACACCATCAGAGGACCCAACCACATCAGCCACACCATCAGAGGCTCATTCACCTGCACATCTACTAATGTTATATATGCCATCATGTGCCAGCAATGCCCCTCTGCCATGTACATTGGCCAAACCGGACAGTCCTTACATACAAGAATAAATGGACACAAATCAGACAGGAAGACACAGTTAGGCCCTGATCCTGCAGTCGGATCTTTGCAGGTGGGTCCTTGTGCCTGTGTGTAGCCCTGGTTCCTTGCTTGGACACAAGGATCCACCTATGGGGATGTGACTGCATTAGTTAAATAGCTGATAATCTCTTTCCCTTCTGTGTGTTGGAAGGGGGACTGGGCGGGGAGGTGTTGGTGTTTTTTTGAGAGAAGAACAGAACACTCTATCCTCTTATATAAATATTTCAGTCCCATTTCAGCTACCAGCTTCTCAGACCAGTATCACTCAATGAGGGTAAGAGATTAAGGCCCTCAATCTTGTATCAGGATTTTCAACAGCAGACCCCCTGCATTAGTATGATGTCCCATGGAAGCAGGGGTCCACACTAGCAGATCCCGATGCAGGATTGGGGCCTATACAGGAGTTAGTGGCCTGCAGTTGAGCCACCACATTCACACTGAGGTTTTTGCTATCTAGATAGGGACAATGGACAAAAGACTTCATTAAAAAAAAAAAAAAAGCACACAGGGTAAATGCCCACTCAGTCCTCTCAGGTCTGTGCTCAATGGAAGTCTTTGAACCAATATAAGATAAACAGCTGTTGCCCAGCCTGCAAATAAAGTGTGAAATCTGGTATGGCTTTGGACCCCTTTACAAATGGTAAGTGTAACGTGGGTACTTACATTTCACTCCTGGTAGCTTGTTTGTTCAATGATCTCATTATTAGTATTAAGGATTTTGCACAATCAGAAGTAAATTATAGGAAATACTGCTTTTGAAATTCTTCTGGGCAGGATGTGCATTTTTATTAGATTACCTCATCCTTGGAGAGAGAAGAGCAGGTCTGTCCAAAGTAGATTCTGATATAGAAGGCTGGCTGCCAGGCATAGTTTCAGTTTCTGGGTTTACACTCTCGAGCGTGTAGTAGAGTTGAATGATTTGATTTCAATGACCGGTGTGTCCAACACAACAAAATACCGAAAAGTGGTAGCCACTGTCATCAGGGTTAATCATTTTGAATTTAAAGTTTATTTTAAGTAGAAAATATACTAGACTGTTGACATTGAATGCCCTCTGGCAAGAATTCAGCAGGTCCACATGGTAGTGTTTATTTTTTTCTCCCTTATAAAAAGAATGATCATCTTAGTCTTTCTTTCTTTCTACATACGTCTGCTCCTGATGAGCCAGTGGTGCAACAGGCTTAAATGACATCACAAATAAGGGGGGTCATAAGGTACACATCTGTCTGGGCCCCACTATCATCTTAAAAGCATGCCACGTCTGTGGATAGGTAGGGAGGTGTCTATATCTGCGTGCAACAGCCTTATCAGTCTCACAAAGGCTGTACGTCAACCCATCTGTCTCACTGCCACTAGCCCCACTGGTTGTAGTGAAACTGTCACTTCCACAATATGTGAGACCAATAACATAGATCCTTAAAGTCCTTCGTGTGAGGGAGTCAGAGGGTATGTCTGCATGGGAATAAAAGACCCATGGCATGGCCACATCTGGCCCAGGTCAGCTGACTCAGGTTTGCAGGGCTTGGGCTGCAGGGCTAAAAATTGCGTAGCTGTTCGGGCTTGGGCTGGAGTGTAGGCTCTGGGACCCTCCCACCCAGGGCCCTCCCTAGGGGGGTGCAGGGCCTTGGACATAGGCACTGAGTTTCTATCTGCTTAGGGGGTACTCCAGCACAAGCCTGAACATCTACAAAGCAATGTTATGGCCCTGCAGCCCGAGCTCCGCAAGCCCTAATCAGCTGACCTGGTCCAGCTGTGGGTACTTCATTGCTGTGCAGACATATCCATAGAGGCTAGCAGTAAGAGCACTGTTTTGCTTGAGGCTTTCAGATGCTCTCCTGTGACATGAAGAAGAAATCTGAACTGAGTTAGTGGTTTAAGCTTTATTCTGGGTGCAAGGTCATTTGTTGCCATTTTTATAATTTTGCAATATTTAATTATATTTTTCAAGTTGTGTATGTTGCCCTGTATATGTAAATAATGTTACCATTTGTGACAGGATCCCCCTGGAGTGCAGCCTGGGACTCTGGGACCACTGTGTTCCCTTAACTCTTTCCAGCCTGGGCTGTCTCTCACAATGCCTTGCTAGTGACCAGCAGCAAGCCCCTCCAGGTGCTGTGATCACTCAGCACAACAGCATGTGGAGCCCCACACCCAGCTATATTGAATGAATGCTCCCAGAGCCACTCATGAATCACACAGGGAAAGGCATCAGAGCCAAATCCCGCCTCTCCCTACCCCCCCTGCCCCCCAGCTCCCAGCACTGTATCCCAGGAATATACCGTCTTTCACTGCTCAAGATGGGCAGTGAAAATTTATTGATTGATTTACCATTTCAACAATGGAAAGTGAACATACACCAGCCTTTGACAAACCTGAGCAGACCCACACTTCATTCAAACACACTGGTAAAGATAAACAATTAAACAAATGTATTGACTATAAAAGGTAGATTTTAAGTGATATTTAAGTGATAGGCAAAAAGTCAGAGTTAGTTACCAAAAGAAATGAAATATAAGCACACAGTCTAAACTCTCAACCCTATTAGACTGGGCAGCAACTAGATTAACTAGTTTTCTCGCCCCACTGGATATTGCAGTCTTTAATATACAGGATTGTTCCTTAAACCTGGGCCAATCTCCTCTGTTGGAGTCTTGTCTTCTCAGTGTCTTGGTTGCTTGCAGTGTAGGTGGGGGCAGGAGAAAGCCAAGCCTGGGCCCCCTGTGTTCAGTTTTATTCTCTCAGTCCATGTGCTTGTAGAACACAAGTCCAGGCATGTCTGGGGGGCATTCCTGAGTCTCCAGGCAAAGTTGAGCAATCCCCCTGGTGTGGCCTCATGTAGGTGAGTCATTGAATTGTAGCTCCCTTGCTGGACAATGGCTGTTGATGGGTTGTTTGACACCCCGCCCGGGCTTTGGTTACTTTCCTTGCTGTTGCCTCTGGGGAGCTAATATCTGGCTGATTCTCCAGTTGACAGCATGTTTTAGTGACAATCATACAACACAATTCTCATAACTTCAGATGCATTAATGATATACATATATGGACAGAGCAATGACTTTCAGCAGATTGGAACCTTTTCCTGATACCTTATAAGGCATGCTTTATATGTAAGATCACAATTATATACAGATGAGGAATATGGGGGCTACAGGGTGTGCCCTCAAGATATAGAACATCACACAATTATACTTTGTTTTTCTTTGATTTCCATGTTTCAGATTACATACTCATCACAATGTGACAGCCTGGATTTTTGTCGCTGTATCCCGAGCTTCTGTAAATTGGTGGTGATATGTCCAAATTATGGCTGTCAAGTGATTAAAAAAATTAATTGAGATTAATCGCACTGTTAAACAATAATAGAATACTATGTATTTAAATATTTTTGGATGTTTTCTACATTTTCAAATATATTGATTTCAGTTACAACACAGAATACAAAGTGTACAGTGCTCACTTTATATTTATTTTTGATTACAAGTATTTGCACTGTAAAGAAACAAAAGAAATAGTATTTTTAATTCACCTAATACAAGTACTGTAGTGCAATCGCTTTATCATCAAAGTTGAACTTACAAATGTAGAATTATGTACAATTATGTATGCATTCAAAAATAAAACGATGTAAAATTTTGGAATTTGCAAGTCCACTCAGTCCTACTTCTTGTTCAGCCAATCGCTCAGACAAGCAAGTTTGTTTACATTTGTAGGAGATAATGCTGCCCACTTCTTGTTTACAATGTCACCAGAAAGTGAGAACAGGCATTCTCATGGCACTGTTGTAGCCGGCGTCACAAGATATTTAAGTGCCAGACGCGCTAAAGATTCATATGTTCCTTCGTTCTTCAATCGCCATTCCCGGGGACATGTGTCCATGCTGATGACAGGTTCTGCTCGATAACAATCCAAAACAGTACACACCGATGTATGTTCATTTTCATTAACTGAGTCAGATGCCACCATCAGAAGGTTGATTTTCCTTTTTGGTCGTTCAGGTTCTGTAGTTTCCACATCAGAGTGTTGCTCTTTTAAGACTTCTGAATGCATGCTCCACACCTCATTCCTCTCAGATTTTGGAAGGCATTTCAGATTCTTAAACCTTGGGTCCAGCGCTGTAGCTATCTTTAGTAATCTCACGTTGGTACCTTCTTTGCATTTTGTGAAATCTGCTGTGAAAGTGTGCTTAAAATGAACAGCATGTGCTGGGTCATTATCCGAAACTGCCAAAACCATGAAATATATGGCAGAATGCAGGTCAAACAGAACAGGGGACATACAATTCTCCCCCAAGGAGTTCAGTCACAACTTCACACATGAAGGAATCAAATTCCATTTTGAAGATTTCAAATTCTGTGATTAAACTGGTGGATTGTTAGTCCAAGGTTATAGAGAGGGAGATGGAGAAGAGAGAATATACACTACCACAGGAAATAAGTTACAGGAAAAAACACATGGGATAGCTAGGAGCTATATTTCACTGTGTATATGATATTGAGAACTCCTTTCTGGGTTCGGGCTATTTGTAGCGATTTTGATATTCACATACTAATGTACAGTGCATACATTTAAAACTTTATTGCATCTCCTTATTGTTCCTGTTTAATTGTGTTTCTGGTATGTCATCCAACTCCTTCCTGTCCCATTTGGGGACAGCACTTTTTATATATATAGATGGCGACTTAAGTTATTAAATTCAATTTTGTTGTGAAAAATTGAAACAGAATTACATGTTATGTTAGTATAATATAAGATGCAGGAGCACCAGCATATTGTGATTGCAGTGGTCACATTGCCTGGGGGAGACTGGAAAAGGCTTATATGATATCCAGTCCATCTCCCTTCCCATGCATAATTGTTTTCTGCTGTACATTTTGTATTGTCTTCAAGAGTTAGCTAATTCCCTAATGGCCTAAAATGAATATATTCCATTTTTATTGACTTATATATGTTCACAATTTTCAAAGGATCCTGGGCCTGTTTTATATAAATCATTATTTTACAGGGTCTTTTTACTTATTGATTATTCAGATCTCTTGTCTTTGTTTTTCTTGCAGAAGTCCAACTTTTAAAGAGGAGCTCAGGATCTCAGCAATTTGTGAATTATTAATTTCATCCTTCCTTTCATTTTATTGTTTAATTTTATTTATTTTGAATTTATATATAAAAGGATACCTTTCCCTGGATGTTAACTTTTTCTTATATTTTCTGGGAGTTAATTTATCACAATAAAAATCACAATAGATAAATGGCAGCATGCCACAAAATCCTGCCCTTCTGCAGAGAAAAATAACAAAAATCCTCATCTCTTTTTCCCAAAATTTACTTCTGCCCCACTCCGTTCAGCCCTCCCCAAACGTCTTTGCAGCATGCCGTGATGGTAACCAGATTTGGGATATTTTGGACAGGAGGTTAAGGGAGAGAGAGTTCTACAGTTAGGTGGTATCAGGGTAGCAGCCGTGTTAGTCTGTATCCAGAAAAAGAACAGGAGTACTTGTGGCACCTTAGAGACTAACAAATTTCTTTGAGCATAAGCTTTCATGAGCTACAGCTCACTTCATCGGTGTGGTAGTCACTGAGCATGCCCTGCCAGCACCTCTCTCTCTTACAAACTTAATGATCATTAGCTTCAGTCCCTCTGATAATTGCAACTGTGACAGGATTGCATGGGGGAAAAAGGTGATCTCTGAAGTAGGTAAATCCTAGGCCAGTGTCAACCGCTTAAATTTCAACAGACAGCCAATGCAGGTCATGAAACACCAGTATCCTGTTCACAGAGCAAGATACTCCACTTAGCAGCAGGCAAAGTGTAGCATTCTGCAGTAGCTTCAGCTTTCAGAAACTTGGGTTTAAGGTTTTCCCCCTGCAGAACATGTTGCAGAAGTCCTGATCTAACGGTGGTGAGAAGTTCCTTCCTAGCCCTGTCAGTGGATGGTTGGTTTATGCCCAGAATCAGTAGAGTTTATATCCCTTATCTTAAAAATTCAGTCTAGAAATTCTGGATGTGCTCACTATTCATATTAATTTCTAGGTCTCTCCCTCCCCTTTTTTTTAATTCGTTGTCCTTGGCCTCAATGATATCTTGTAACTGTAGATTCAAGAGGTTAATTGTCATTTTCTTAAATTGTTTCCTCTTATCAGTTTTAAACTCTTCACCTTTCACTTTAATTGAATATCCCTTTGTTCATATACTTTGAAAGATAAAGGATAAGTATGATAATGGACTTGAATGACCTAAACTGTAACTCCTGAGGTTCTCTGATAACTTGGACTCTCATTATTTATGAAATAGTTATTTAGTCTTTATTAACAACATTTGATTACAAAGCAAACAGTTGAAGTAAAAGCTTTTGTTTGTGTCTTTGATTTCTCTGTTGGTACTATTAACATTGCATACAGAAATATTACGTGTGTGCAGCCTGAATCTGTGGTCCAAACTGCTTCAGGTATTCATGTTAATTCATTCATTATTGCTTGGAGAGGAAAAAAAATTAGCTTCTAAATGAGTTTTTTAACAAGCCGTGGAGAATGAAAACTAAACTGTTGTGCTTTGATGTCTTGGAATTTACTCTTAGTCCTTTTAATATGGGTCAGGTAACCTAATCACAACAATCACATTCTTTGTTAGCAGTCTCAGCAGGGAAGGCAGGAATTGATTTGGCATGGAGACTAACCTCTCACCCCTTCAGGTGGTCCCCTCAGGAAAGCATGGAGGCACATAAATGGATTAGTGTGGGGAACCTTACACTGCTGGCTGTTAGTTCAACACTTTCCATGAGCATTACATTCATCTGGTTGTGACAATAGTACAGCTCTGTGCAACAAGTGAAACACAGATCTATTTCCATTCCATTCCTGTTTTCACATTTGTTTTTGTATTCCCTTTTCAGACTAAGCTTTTCCATTGCATTTGTACCCTCAGTTCATAGTAATATGATGGGAATATGACTAATGTAGATCAGTATCCTAATTGTTTTAACCAATAATGACTGATGGGTGGGGTATTTCCTGGCAGCTAGTGACCATCTGGAGGAGGCCTTTAACCCATCTGGTAATTAACTGCCAGGAAATGATTGACTCTGAGGTTGTTATAATCTGTTATAAACCAAATAGATTTTTTTTTCTTCTCTCACCATGTCTATTGCACTACCTACCTTATGTGCTCTCCCTGATGAATATTTTTTCTTTACTGAATAATTTATTATCTGTATATGTAGTTGTCCAAGATGCACCAGGAGCTTTACAGAAATAAAAAATGTGGTTGCTGCCCAGAAGAGTTTACAACCTGGGGCCTCAATCCTGCATTTGGATCTGTTCAGTGGACCCTTGTTGAATTAAAAGGGGCTCTACAACAGATGCGAAGGTCTGTCCACTCAGATTCAGTTGCCATATCAAGGCCTACATTTAGGTATAAAGCTACAAAATTGGAAACAGACAACAGGGGGATTATGGGTAGGGAAAATGATGGTTACAATAATGTGCAGCATCCCTAAAAGATATATGTAGATGAATGTTAGCATGTAGGATAGTTATATAACAGTAACCACCCAAGAAGCAGCATTGACTGGCTCTGGATGAGACCTATCTGTCAATGGTCAGAAGGACTCGTCACTCTAACGCAGAGCCTTGAAGAGGAGGAAAAATTGAAGGACTCTGGGCAGAGCCCCCGCAAAAGTCACTATTTGCTCATACCGTTCATAATGTTCCATGAATTGTGCGCAGCTCCGATTCTAATATCCTGATGGCATGTCATCAGTATGCATCTAATCACAAATGCAAACGGAATCTGTGTGATTTCTTCATTCATCTGACAGGAAACAACTATTTTAGGAGAAAAGAGCAGATAGGACCACTAATTATGAGATCTGAAGATGTGGGATTTTCATACCTCAGTTACAAATTGTAATCTGATCAAAAATTGAATCACAATTAGAAATGCACCATAGTGAATTAAAAAAGTGTGTCCTCTGAAAAACATTAAAACAAAAATATCTTTTAAAATGATACTATAAAATACTTATGGAAGCATTTGAACCCACATGTTGATAGAATTAATCACTTTATTGGTATGTAAACTCCACTTCATTTCATCGTATTTTATTTGTTTTGTCTGAGTATGGCAATAAAGTGCCAGCATTAAAAAGGTTCAGTAAATCAGCTCTGATACGTAGAAAGCAAATTGATGGAGGACTTAGTGTGCTTTTGTCTGTCATGCTTGCATTAGAAAATGCAGTTTTGCCTCATTGGTGCAGCCATGATTTCATTGGGCTATACAGCTTACATGTGGCAATGATTTCGTCTCATAATTAAGAAAACGTTTACAAATAAAGCCTGAGGAAGGAAGGAAAGAATGTTCAGAGTGATAAAAATTACAGACTTGTGAATGGGAAGTCTTTGAAGGGTATGCAGTGTGGGTAATCCTTGGTTTTAAAAGGAAATTTGTAAGTATTGATTAATGACACTGTGTTTTTTGTTTTTTGGGTTTAATATGGAGAATCTGCATATGATTAGAATGGGCCACTGCTAACTAAAGGCCAAATTCTGAACTTCTTACTCATTGCTTGGTCAGGGAATTTTCCACTGAAGCCAGAAGAGTTTATCTGAGCAAGGATTACAAGAAAATGAGCAAAGACTTCAGGATTTGGCTTTATGATTATATATCTTAGGCACTTAGGAAGTGGTGGAGATATTTTTACATGTCTGGTAGCACTGCATAGTTAAGGGTCCTTTATAAATCATCTTCAGGATGTGCATAACTTACAGCTAGACTGGTCCCTTGGGTATGTGGAAGGGGGAAATGTCAACTCCATGGCAACATATTCTGTCCCGAAGCCCTGTGAAGAGCTCTCTGTGGAGTTAATGGTTTATGAGCAGAGAGAGACTGGAAGGGGAGGGTGGAATTGGTTTACTGTTTGCATCATCTCTCCCTATTTCCCATGGGAACCACTAGGAAATCCACAGTCAAATGAATTCTGAGGCTGAATTAGCTTTTTGTATGGAGCCCTTCCACTCTGTGGAACCTTCCTTTAGGGGAGGGCTCCCAAGGCAGCTGTAAATAGGGAAAGCCCTGTCAGCACAGCTCCACCATGGTGAGTGACTTCAGAAGCACTAGGTCCCTGCATGGATAGCTCTGTCCTTTGATTACATAGGCAGATCCCCTGAGATCCAGACACTCTCTAGGCCAACCCCCTGCCTTTTGTTTAGGGATGAGAGCTCCATACCTTTTCCCCATCCCTGAGGAAATGATCTGGAGGCCTCTTCAGGAGTTTACCTGTTAGTGGGCTTTTCCACAGTGGGAAATGATCTGGCCCGTGTCTATGGAAACTCGCTCTTGTATGAAGCTGGCCTGTAAGGTTAAAGCCTAGCTGCAATTTGAAGACACAGAAGAGTAATGTAACATGGCTAATAATATTTGTGCCTTTACAGAAGAATAAAAGGAGGCAAATTTACTAATTCTGTGGCCTTTTTTGTGCTGTGACTTTAGAAGCAGATTTTATTTTTTAAAGGATGGTTTTGCAGTTCATTAATCCATACATAAAACAAAGCCCTTTAGGTATTGGGTATTTAACAATATGAGTTAACCCACAAAGATGCAGATAGTTTAAACCAGTCTAGTGTACATGTGCAGGAAATAATATCCAGACGCATGTCTGTTATATTTTGGATGTGATGGATAAGCCTGTATTACTTTGTCAGCGATCTCCTACAGAAAACAGTAAATGATTTTGTCGTGAACAATATAAAATCTCTGTAAAATTCCAACTCCCTCTTTTAATTCTTCTCCATCCCAGATTTTTCTAATAGTTCCTAACCCTTTCTTCTATTGTTGATTTATTTAAGTTTAAGCACTGAGTTTATGTATTCATGTACCGCTGTGATCTCCTTCACTGTGCTTTGCATCTGCAATGAGACAACTTATTTATTATCCATTTATGTAGGACTGTAAAGTGTGCACGGTACTTTACAACTGGTCAGCGTGCCATACAAGGAACGTCATCCCTGCTCTAAGGTGCTCATGGGCTAACGGCATAAATGGGAATATTTCTTTAAAGGGTTCTCAGAAGCTGCTTAAAAGACAAGATGGAAGAGGCTGCATTGAGATCCCTGACGCAATTTCAAAGCCAAAAGACTGGGCCCATTGTGTTCATTACAATGAAGGTGAAAGTGATCACTTGCTAGTGAGAGGCTCTGCTTGGTCTTGCTTTAGGTAAACAAAAGAAAAAGCCTCCTGTTTACAAATCCTCCTCACTCCCCCTAGGATGGATTAAAGGAAGAGAGAATGCTTAATGTCAACATCCTCCCTGTTCCAACATAACAATAAAATTACCCTTTTCAAACTAGAGCTCAAAGGCCACTGAAATCATCTTGAAAATGTTACTTTGTGTGTGTGTAAACAATGAGACAAAACTCACCCACTACTTAGGAACTGTTTGTAGCATGCTGATGGTACTAAATCTGCTATCAATAACTTTAGAGGCCACTGTTGTTCATTACAAACTCCATTTGTTTTGTTCCAATCTGAGTCCTTGTTAGTGTGCATAAAAGGCAATTTCTGCAGAAAGTCACGTCATAAAATGCAAAATTTTTAGTATTCTGCATTCTGAGTAAAATGAACACTACTGTAGTTTGAAAAAATATTTTGTGAAAATGGCTACATTGTTGTTATTCAGTGACCTAGATGTGTCATGGGAGGGCTGTGTAAAAACTGTCTATTGCACCCTGCCTTCAGATTTCGCTATCATTGTTCGTTCACAGATTCCTTACAGCGTGCTCTGTCCTGTGAAAACAGAAGAAGACATAGTCCCTGTTCCAGGGATAATCTCCTGCAAACATTTACTGTCAAGTGTAGTGCTCATTGCCACAGTAGTTCCATATGATATATCTACATGTCAGAATTTTTTGTGGTCAGACATGAATCTTAAATTGGCTGCTGCAATACTGACTGTCAATCAGTGTAGATGACCGAAAATCATGTTCAAACTTGTGTCAACTCTTAGTTAATCTGTTAGCTGATGTTATGCTGAACACAATTTGCTCTAGTTTATATTGGCCAGTCAGCTGTGGTCAGCATTGTGTCAGCAAACTCAACTCTTCACACTTCATGGTAAAATTTTATAATGCCCATCAACATCTGTAGGACTAATGACACTGAGCATCCTTCTGAAAATGTCTTATACAATTTTGAAGCTATGAAACCAATGTATTTATATAGAAATCTAATGGAGTCCAATAAAAACTACTCTAACTATAGAATTTAATAGAGAATGATAGTGTTTCTAGATTTTTTTAAACGTATAGAATTCTATAGCAGTGATAGATTTCTTTATTAAATTCTATAGGATGATTCAAATCCCTGTAGCAAGGGGTTTTTTTCTATTAAATTCAACAGCACTTTTCTAAAAGGACACTAGCTTAGCAGTAAATGTTTCCAGGAATGGCCCCTGCATTGTTAACTATTTTGAGGGAAACATTCTGCCAAGACTGCAATGCTATCAAATCTAGCAACACTCCACTGGGAGGTGACTGAAAAATCAGGAGAAAATGGCTGTCAGCATTTTGGAATAGACTGCCTTTTCCTAGATACATTCTGACAGTTTAACCAAATTATTCCAGCTAAACAACTTTATATAACAATAGTGAACTTATCAGTTGCTCCTGTATGTTTGTCATCCAGTTGTTTATATAAGATCTAAGAACATCTTAATAATTATATAATACCTTAGAAGGTTCTGAGATAGCTTTATCGCTTGTCTCCTAGGAAGGAAGGCTGTACATATTGGAGGATTTTCTTTTTGGGGCCTTTTTCATGCAAGTCTGGAAGTGCCTCTTAATTAGAAAAACTTCCAAATAAGGATAGGCCAAGTAACCTCCCCCCGACTGGAAAAAGTATTTTATTGCAGTAATAGTCCTGTTGGATATATTTATTAGTTTTATTTGCTTCTGTTCTATTAACATCTGTTGCATGCGTGAGATTTCATTGTTGTTGCTGACTTCTCTGAGGAGCGTTTTTGTACAAAACAAGGAAACATAATCATTAGAACACTGGCATCTTTCAGATTGTTAGACAGTTGATAGCCAATATGGGTATGCACGCATGTTTGCCTGTAGTCTCCAAAGGCCAAATGTAATATTGTTGATGGAGGTGGGGGTTATGCTAGTGCTTAAAAAACACCTAGATTTTTTAAAAAAAATCTTGATTTTCTTCAATATTATGTAAACAATAAGAATGCATGTATATAAACCTATTTATCCAGCTTTTGGTTAGCTGAAAGTCGGGCATGTCTCTACACATCTATGCATTTCTCTTCTGCTTAGCCCATACCCTGTTTTTCTAAAGACTTGTATTGTGACTGTCATACCAAAAAGAGAAAAGGCTACTCTTCACACAATTTCTTTTATTGGATGGGCTGGACACTTCCCATGAGTATACAGTGTATACTCCCAAAGGAATAATGGCTTCCTTGAAACAAGCAGATGTAGGGAACATTTTAAATATTAATCAAAAACTGTTCCTCCTCAACTCCAACCTCTCAGTTGGTAACTTTGTAATCTTGGCATAATGGTTTACTCTGAACTTTTCTCCTTGATCTTGTATTTTTGTGAAGCTGCCACTATAACAGTGGAAACTCCTACCTTGACTCCATTGCTATAGAAATCTTCATCTTCCACTTCATCTCCTCTTGAGTACTGCAACAACCTTCAGTATTGAATAACTAGAACTTGGGGAAGCAGACTTCATATGTACAGTGCTGTTGCTTGCCTTCTTGCACGTACAAAGAATATCTTATCCTCAAATGCCTTTACCACTATTCATCTCTGGACCCAGTTCAAAACTGTATAAGCCTTTCCCATGAGAATTTGACTTTATGCTACTTCTCACTCTCCCTGTTCTGTTAGCACCCAGCCTCATTCCCTCCATGCAATCTCACCGTTTTTGGGTGTAAAAGCCATTTTTCTGCAGGTCTTGCTATATGGAAGAGCCTATCTGTAACTCATCACCTCATTCACACTTTCAAACATTTCATATCTCAGCTGGAAATACAGCTTTTCCCCTTTGTCTTTACCTCTTGAGCTCTCTCATTTTTCTGTAATGTATTTATTATTTAACTTTGTCGTGGAACTATTTAAGTGTGAAAAGTATTTTGGAAAATGCTTCATATGAAAGATGCTACAAAATACAGTTAAATAATTGTAGTGCTGAAATGATCTTCAAATACTGTATGGAGTGTGTAACTCAATTTTTGTGTGTGTGTTAAATAACAATAAACTCAGTTATTCATTTGACGACATGCTATTTATTATGTGAAAGTCATTGTATGATATAAAGGTACATTTATAGAAGTGACCTTTTTCTCCCTACTTCTTCCCTAGTCAAAGGTTTATACTCGCACACCAACATTATATCTGGACTTCAAGCTGGACAAGGAGCCAAGCACATTCAGCACAAAGGTAGGAAAGATTGCATTGACCAGTTTAACAAAGACATTGAAGCCACTTCTCCTGTAATGGGTTGAGTATGAATCTCGGTATCTTTGTATCATTATAGGTAAAATATTCTCCTTATGGAGTGTTCTATATCCTCAGAGTTTAAAAGTTAGTTACCCTTGGCCAAATGCTGCCCTTGAATACAGGGGCATAATTCTCATTGATGTGAGTATCGTCCATGTATCCAAGGGCTGAAGATCCTCCCTGTATCTAAAGTATAATACTAGGTTATCAGGCCAAATTCTCGTGTCTGAAAACCATTAATAATTGGGAGATATAAAACTAGTCTAGATGTAAAACTACTACTAGATGTAAAACTAGATGTAATTTTGGGAGACTGGTTTGGAGAAAGGGATGTGCCTGGTTTGGATCCACTAGTTGGCAGTGACTAAAAATGATTACCATCCTCACCTGTGTAGTGGCTTGAGTGAAAGGATTGGTGCTCTCAGATTTGGGGTTGGGGGTTCACATCACAGTTGGCACTGTAGTATCTTTATCGCTGTTCTCAGTGGGGAGATTTCAAAGTAAAGCAGCAAGAGGACTAAACTACTCTCTTCCCTTCACTGCATTAAAGTTGAAGCTATTGGTGAGAGAATTTGCACACAGTTGCCTGTACTATGCCTTGTCTGTGGATAAATAGGGCCTCCACTCTCCGGGACTGTAAATCCCAATTTACAGCAGGGTTCAGTGGCCCTTCCCTCACTGTGGGGGTGGGCCTTCCATTACTTTGGTGGACTGTGCTCACCAGTCCCAGTCATTGGATAGGCTCACCACTAAATTCACTTCAGTTGGGAAACATTAAGAAGATTAAAACCAAACCAAACTAATAAACAACCTAAAGTTAATTGGTTAGCTCTCTGTATTGGCCCATGAGAAGCCACTTCAAATATCTTCAAGAATCAGCCATTTTCCTAATTTGATAGCAGAGAAGCAGTTTGACAAATGGTGGAACATTATTAAAGCACAGACTACTTGAGCCTTACAGTTTAGCTGTGGTATTTCAAACATTGTTCTCTCACTATTTCCTTGTATGTAGAGTTTTAATATAGCCTTTGTAGATTTGTTAATTAATAGATTACACTCTGTTGTATAGCAAATACCAATACAATTTGGAGGATTTCCCACCAAATCTACTGTAAAGAAGCATGGAAACAGTGTAACAATATGGGATTTTCATGTACATCCATTTTATTCTATAGTGACTACTAATGCACCCTATTTCCAATTTTTTTTCTGGGTCATCTTCGTGATCCCTTCAGACTAGACGCATCTAAGAGTTCAGCAGCAGGTCAGTTACTTTGCTTCCTCAGAAAACAGATGTTTATGCACAGTATTTTTACAATAGCAGCCGAAGCAAGTCAGTAAAATGTTGCCCATTACATTCTATGTCACTTGCAAAGAATCTAGGGCCCAATCCTCCTTCATGCGGTAACCCTTACTCTCGTGAACAGTCCCAGTGACTTCAGTAGGGCTCCTCATATGTGTAAAAATTGGCAGGACTGGTCTCATAATTAGCAAAATCTCCATCATTACCAAATTCCTTCACATTTGCAACACATTTTTGCTTGTTAGCTTGGTAAAAAAGAATTCTGTGTTGTTCATTGCTGTAACTGTTGTAAAGTATTTGCATAACAAATTGATTTTACTTCTAGTAAAACAATGTAGAGTTGTTCGCTGTCTTACATTTATGGCGGGGGAGGAGGGAGATAATCTCAGAATTTCGGAACATGCTGCATATACAGAAAAACAAATTACCTGTATATGCATTTGTCACAGATTTCATCAGATACATTACTCATGTACCATACAAATAGTAAATGTGACAAGTTTGGCCTGACATCTCATCTCAAAATATATATATACCATGCCGTCATTCTGTTTGTGTGTGAATATATAGCAAACTGTCAATCTTTAACGGCTGTGTTCACTCCATTGCACATAATGGGCCAGAACTTGGCCTCCAATAACACTGCTTTTAATAGGACAGCTGGGGTTTCTCTCAGTGTGGGGGATAGCTAGGTGCAAAAGCTGATACCCTTCCCCTTCTTGGAGGTATGTCAGGTGTGAGAGGAGGCGTGGCAGTCCCTGGCTGTGGAATGGCCCCTATAATTAGGAGACTCTGGCTTCAATTTAGTAACGTATTTAAATACCTGCTTATGTCTCATTCACTTAATGGACTTAAGCCCATGCTTAAGTGCACTGCTGAACTGAAGCCTGTAACCCAGCCTTCTGTGTGCGTGAAGGTGCAGTGCATAATTAAGCAGTATTCTATTTGCTATAAAACCAGTTCTTTTCAACCCCTTTATAAACGGTGTTACGTGCCTGCTACAACATGGATGTTTCAGAGAGTGTCTGTAGATAAGCATAATCAAATTGAGCATTACCCTTTCATCATGCTTTTCTCTCTCTCTGTATGTTACCAAATTTCCAGTACAAAATGTCAAATCTAATATTGTGCACTGGGCAGGAAGGAAATCAGCTTATGGGAGCACCCAATGGCTCACCCCCAAAAGGACAACCTATCAATAGAGCATCTTGCAAGTCTTGGCTGGTTCATTTCTTTTCTTTGATATTTCTTCAAAAAGAATTCTCATTGTAATTGTTTTATATATTGTAACTTCACGGTACCTTTTTTCTTATTGTCTGAGGGTTGCTCATCTTGTGTTGTAACTGTTGAAATGCTTGTCATATGTGTGTTGCTTTTATGATGATGATGTACCTCCGTAGGTGGTGTGGACTGAGAGAGAGAGCACTTCAGTAAATGTTTTTACTATACATTTGTGCAGGAGCATGATTTCCCTTGTGTGCAAATGTGGGAGAATGGCATATGAGGTGCAGCTTGGCATTTTATGAAATACTGAGGCCAGTTCTCGCCACAGAAAGGCAGGCACAACTCCCATTGAGGGCCATCCTCTTGCTGAGGATGGTGGCAGGGGCCAATATGACCTCACTTTCTCCCTGTCCTCTTGTGGTTCCTTCCCAGTCCTTCCCCCATTGAGATAGGTTCTTCTTTCTCCCGCAAGGTGCTTAGGCGGTGTGACATTGCACTCTATGTGATTTTATAAAAATATGCTAATGAGTGTGAATATAATGTAACTGGAATATGCTTCATGCAAAAGGTCTCTTGTAAGGTATCATTACAAAGCTTATAATCTACTGAGTGTGGTCATCTTATTTGGATAAATGTATCACTCTTGTATCTGAAACTAGTGTGACAGGGCAAGGCCAGATGGCTATAGAAAAGTAGTGGGAGATAGCTATATTAGCCCCAGGCTAAACAAATCCCTGGTACCAGGATAAGTGAAATGGCAGCTGCTCCAGGTCAATTAAGACACCTGGGGCCAATTAAGAACTTTCCAGAGGGCAGGGAGAAGGCTAGGTTGATTGGGACACCTGAAGCCAATCAGGGGCTGGCTGAAAGTAGTTAAAAGCCGCCCAGTCAGTCAGGTGGGGGTGCATGTCAGGAGCTGTGGAAGGAAGTTGTGCTGTTGGAGAGGCTGAGTAGTACACACCATATCAGGCACAAGGAAGGAGGCCCTGAGGTAAGGGTGAAGTGGAGCTTGAGGAAGTGAGGGCTGCTGTGGGGGAAGTAGCCCAGGGAATTGTACATGTCATGTTTCTAAAAAGTCAGCTACCATAGCTGAAACTATTAGGGTCCCTGGGCTGGAGCCCGGAGTAGAGGGTGGGCCCGGGCTGCCTCCTGCCCCCCATTTGCCCCCTGATTAATCACTGAGACTGGGAGACAACAGAGACTGTGCAAGGAAGGATAGCTTCTCCTCACCTCCCTCGCTGGCTTATGATGAAAATGGCTCAATAGTCTGTGACCCTTGTCTCTAGAGAGAGAAAGGTTATGTAGAGGGTCATGGTGAGCCTCTGAGGCCAGTGAAATCTGCCAGGAAACGCAGGACCCACAGAGGCAAGGACAGAACTTTGTCACACTAGAAATATGAAATATAACTCTGAGGTCCTATTGTAGTTATGCAAAGTGTGGACCATTAATGGGTGGTTTGGAATCTTAACGGCTCCCATTAACCAGGACAATTACCTGTAGATGGCTCTGTTTTACTTGTAAGTCTTCCTGTATACCTGTGGGCTGGCAAGTGGGTAATGAAGTCTTACAGTGACGTGATCATGTTACGTGAACTGGAATCCATCTTTAACCTAGTGCTTTTCCATTGAGAAGAGGGGTGGGAACCCAGAGGGACAAAGGATTCCCACCTTAAGCAAAAGATATATAAGTGGGTGGAACAGAACAAAGGGGTGCCATCATGAGAAATCCCCTAGCTACCACCTGAGATGGAACAAGGGCTGTACCAGGGAAAGGATTGTGCCCAGACCAGGAAGGTGTCCAGTGTGTGAAAGATATTTATTGAAACATCTGAGGGTGAGATTTTATTTGTATTCAGTTTTATTACTGTACTAGACTTAGACTTGCATGTTTTATTTTATTTTGCTTGGTAATTCACTTTGTTCTGCCTGTTACTACTTGGAACCACTTAAATCCCACTTTCTGTATTTAATAAAATCACTTTTTACTTATTAATTAACCCAGAGTATGTATTAATACCTGGGGGGGGGAGCAGGAGGGGTAGACAGCTGTACATATCTCTCTGTCAGTGTTATAGAGGGTGAACAATTTATGAGTTTACCCTGTATAAGCTTTATACAGGGTAAAACGGATTTATTTGGGGTTTGGACCTCATTGGGAGTTGGGCATCTAAGTGTAAAAGACAGGAACACTTCCTAAGTTGCTTTCAGTTAAATCTGCAGCTTTGGGGCACCTGGTTCAGACCCTGGGTCTGTCTTGGAGCAGAGAGGGTGCTGGAGTCCCAAGCTGGTAGGGAAAGCAGGGGCAGAAGTAGTCTTGACACATCAGTTGGTGTTCCCAAGGGGGTTTCTGTGATCCAACCCATCACAGCGGGATCAGGGCCTCCCTGCTTATTCTTACCTCTCCTTAGAAGATTAGGGTCCTTCCCTCCGACTGGGTCCTTGTGGTGGGGGCAAGAGCCCCATGGCACCACTTGCTGGGGATCCATGGGACTGTCTTCCTGTGAAGGGGTTGCTCTTCCACCTCACTGGGGGCGGATGCAGCCCACACAATGGGGAGAATGGGCCTGATCTGTCTCCTGTTGAGTAGAGCTCATTGCGTATTTTCTGACAAAATGTTTTTTGCTGGAAAACGCTACTTTGTCAAAACTGAAAGTGTTCATGGATGAATCTTCCCCTTTGAAAAAAAATGGAAAAAAATATTTTCCTATTTTGGAACTTTTCATTTTGAAATTTTCACTTATTTATATTTCAAAAAGGTTTAAAAATGTAAAGAGTAAAATCAGAAATGTTTTGAAATTATTGAAACACAATGTTTCGATTGACCCAATCAAAGTTTTTTTTCATATTATCAGTTCACAAACATTTTTGAGATTTTAAGTTCTCGTCTTGGTCTGGCTTGAGAAGAAATTTCAAAATCTCAAACTTTCACAAGATGAAGAGACCATTTCCCGTCCAGCTCTGTAGTCAAAGTCACTGTGAGCCATTCCACTGACTTCAGGGAGTGCTGGATCAGAGCCAATATTATTCACTCACTCACAAGAATGATGTGAACACTTATCAGGGTTTGCACAGTGCTTTGAAGATATGGTAGGCGATGTATGTGCTAAGTATTATTAAATGGATAGTGTCAGGTCAAATTTTTATCCAGAATTTAAGGTTTTGTAAAAACTATTATTTACAAAATCTAAAACCCATGGAAATGTTACCATGGCTATTTTTTAATTCCAGTGAGAAGAGTTTTCTTAACCATACATTCCTCTCTTCTGTTTGTAAAGCAAACATCACAACATTAAATGAAGTCATGAAAACTTGAAAGTGAAAATGACTAAAATTGAGTGTAAGTGAAAGTGACTAGTTTATTTTCAGTGACCACTGTGAGAAATATGCAAAATCAACAAGCAGTAGCAGGTAAAATAGTTATGTCAAGTTCTTCCACTTTTCATAATCTAAAGTGTTGTTTGCCAATGAGTAGGAAAATTAGAAAATGATTTTTTTTTACTTTTAAGACTTTCGAGAGGAAGCAGTGCAATTTAGTGGTGTAATACCATACCCAGAGTATTAAACTGATCTAGAGCTCTTAATACATACCGGGGAACCTCTTCAATAAAGGGTTGCACAATTGCACCCTGGAGAGCCTTTGTCACTCTGAAGCACATTTCCCTTATATACCCAAACATTGATACAAGGGGATTTATTTACCTTCATTCTTTTCTCACACTGCTGAATACTGACTTACCTGTATATTTTCCTTCATAATTGGCTTTTTTCCTGTGCCAGTGTCCCTAGCGACTCACAGAATTCACTCTCTCTTTGACAGAGGGACTGTGATGTCACATACATTGTATTAGTGTCTCAACTATATTAGTCCAGTCTGTTCTTCAGAGTAAAAAATTGTGGAGGGGAAGAAATTAGTTAAGAACGTCTGTGACAACACTGGGTAAGGTCATTTGTGGCTTTTTTGAGGATTGGGATGAGCATGAAGTGTTTTCCAGCTCAGAAAACCTGCTTCCATGCTGAAGACACTAGTGCAGCTTTGTATAGATTCACTGGCAATCGTCCAATGGTGGGAAAGCTAGTGACTAATCTACCCGAGTGCTCTCACTGTTGCCAGCACCTATAAAGCTGCACCAGTGCTAGAATAACAGTGAGAGAATTTCTGAAAATCCAGAGTCTTTTCAAGTCTTCTGCTGAAAAGATGCCACAGTTGGGAAGTGAAATGAATGGAGTAAGAGGGATTTTAGAAGGCTATCATGTGAATTTGTGAGATACCTTTGTGTAGGATTGGAAAACAAGTGATACAGTGATTTCACTATTTAATTTTAGATCTACTGTTTTTGCAGTCTGTGATCATCATTATCATCATGGCAGATCCCAACAGGACATAGCCTCCTTGCAGTTCGAGCACCACCCAGATTGATGTCTAGTTATGTCTGCCATGCGCAATCTTACCATGCCACTGAAGCTTCTGGTGATCGCATGATCGCCAGACATGTAGCAGCATTTGTTGGTAAACACACTTCCTAATTCAGGAGTCCTCTATCCTAATATAAGACTGTACCAAGAAAGCTGCTGACAGAGGTGGCTGGTGGATTTGGCTCTGGATATCCTCATTGCTGATCTTGTCCTGCCGCTTAGTATGGAGTAGCTGACAAAGATAGCGAGAATCAAAACTACCAACCCACCACTCTTCATCCTTCCTCAGCACCCACATTTTACGGCTGTTCAGTAGAGCGGATGTAACTGTAGTCCTATAGAGCCACAGCTCATAGCAAGTTCAATGTCATGACGGCCCAACAGAGGCTGCAGAAGGGCCCGGGACATGGTGGTGGCTGCTGCTGATATATGAATGTCTGCAGTTTTTGAGCATCCTCCAGCACTGTCTATGATGTTGCCCATGTATTTGGCAGTTGCCACCTCCTCAGTGTCCTAACCACACAGGTTAATACTTGACTGGTTGTAATCTGGAGCTGGAGGCTGCTTGATGGTAACGGCCAGGAACTTAATTTTGTCTGAATTGATAACCAGACCAATGCACTCTGTTTCTTGCCCAAGCAGATCAGCCATCAGCTGTAGTGATTCACCAAACTGAGCCAACATGACAATTTCATTGGTATATTTGAGGTCTCAAAGGAAAATGGTGTTCTGTTCAATGCCTACTGCCTCCTCAAGCTTGTCCATCAGCCAGTCAGTGCTGATATTGAACAATGAAGGTGACTCAATGCAGCCTTCCCGAACTCGAACGTAGTTTTCTGTTCCATTGTAGAGCTCTTCAATCAATGACACTATCTTCCCAGAGATGCCAAGTCACCTCATCGGCTTTCACAAGCTTGCTCATTGCACTGAATCCAAGGCCTGATGGAAGTCTATAAACAGTAATGTGCCCAGCTTATTAAATTCAGCCATCTTCTTAAAAAGCTGTCTCAAGGGAAAGATCTGGTCGATAGTGGACTGATCAGGTCCAGAGCCACACTAAATATCCCGGCCTCTACCATGAAGTGTATCATTGATTTGAAACATTAATATGGATGATAATAACAACAGCGTAATACCTCCATGGTTGCTACATTCGCCCTTATTGTCCTTTTCTGAACAGAGGCAGAATAACTCATTTCTTCCAGTCATCTCAGATGATAAGAGTGCACCAGATGGTCTGGAAGAGCCTGTGTAGCCATGGTACAACAATACTCTCACCTGTCTTCAGCACCTCAGGGTTGACATTACAAACCCCTTGTGGCTTCCCACATTTCAACTTATGGACTGTGATCCATGTCTCTTCTTGGTTGAAAAAAGATGGTAGTACCGGAACTTCCTGACCCGCTTCAATCAGAAGATGCACAGTAGGTGGTGGACTGCTGAGGAGTGTCTTGAAATGAGCTTCCCATTGATACAACTCATCTTGCAAACTTGGACTGACTCTTCACTTGGCAAGCTGGTGCCACCCTCCCCTACAAACATTGCAAAGTTGAATAGAGGATGTGAAGGTTTTGCCTGGGGACAGCCTGATCTAAACAGGCTGCGTGAGTGGACCACCAGCACAATGACATGATGACGTTTTGCAACTTACACATAGGGTCAAATGCTGTCTTCAGCTGTGAAGATGGACTTACGCATACAAATTCAGCAGTGGATTATTTTGAGCTACAACAGGAGCATATTGCAAATCTAAAAGAACACTCTGTCCCTAAGCTTAGTATAGAAATGGAGAATTTAAAGCCCCAAATATCCAGAATGTTATACACTATATTGCTGTTTCCCAGATACTGTACATACAATCACTATCAGAGAAATTCCATTATGGTGTCTTATGTCATCTTTCTCATTTTTATTCTAATAATAAGTGTGTCTTTTGGCCTGCCCATGTTTCCAGTGAAATCAATAGTAAAACTCATATTGAGTTTACTGGGGAAAGGACTGGGGCAGTAGAAGTTTTAGCAGAACTTTTAAGCCTGGGAACATAGTGCAGAGAGAGAGGTCGTTGGCAGAATGAAACAACACCTTCCTGAAATAACAGGATTATAATAATGCTAATTAAGTGCTGTGTTGCAGCTACCTGTTCTCAAGACTCTATGCTTAACCCATTTTTCCATATGTTTCTATTTATGGAGAAAGCTGTTGAGCTTACAATAGAAGTTTATATATCGAGTTTTTCCAGGCTAATGACAGACTGATAAACAGGGCCCAACTATCTGCGTGTTCTGGGCCTCAAGCCCAGAGAGTTGGGAAGATGTAGATTGTTACAGTTATTCTCTGCAGTAGTACAGTAGTACACCTATTAGATGTGTTCTTTAAATTTAGAAAAAAATAAGGACTTGGAAGGAAAATCCAGAAAGTATTTCAGAGGGGCATGTACTTAGACTATGCTTTCTTACTGCTATAACAAGTCTCCACATAGATGAGAACTACATAATAATAGCTTGTATATACCACTTTTAGATTTCCAAGGACTTTCCAAAATAGGGAAACTGAGGTATAGAGCAGTGAAGTAACTTACCCAAGGTCATACAGCAAGTTAGTGGCAGAACCAGGACTAGAATCTTGGTCTTTTGAGTCTGTGACCTGCCTTAACTACTGTATCAAGCAGCTTTTTGCACAGCACACATTTGAGGGCGGGGCGGCAATGTAAATGTATTCATTCTTTGGGATTTTTAAAAGAATTTTTTTTTGGGGGGTGGGGGCGTGTTTTCTTTTGGAAAACTTAACAGGTTGCCTGATTCTTCCACTACAAGGATACAAGTAACTCTTATCAACGTCACTAGCACTACTTCTGACCTGTGCCAGATGTAACTGTAGACCAGAAAAAGTTGCGCTGTGTTCATTTGTTTGTTGGTAATTATTGAATTTAAATATAATTATTTGCAGAATCCTTGTTTCTGCAACATTACCATTGCAAAGCGAAAACCAACCAGAAAAAAGATCTAAAAATGTGAAGGTTAATATTTCAGTAGCAATGTTAACTTGGCTTCATTGCACAAAGCCAAATATAGGACAACACATAGTGGATATTAACCACTATACTTACGAATCTGATCATTAATTGAAAATCATATAAACCTTTTTAACTCACCCTAATGACTGGGAAACCCATGCAAATTATTGAATTTTGGACGTTACCAAGTATGTGAATGAGTAAGACCTAATACAATCACCAGTGAGAATACTATATATCTCAAATGAGAAACCACAGCTTCTATTAAATTTAATGATTTCCTCCAATAACATTAAAAGAAAGATTATTACAGAACAAGAACGGCATCCTTACATTTAATTACTCTCCTCTGTGGCTTGCATGGTGAGGGTGTGACTATCAATCAAGCGCAGTTAATAATAGAAGGAGGCTTCTAAACTAAAATATGTGGTAAAAATCTTATACCAAATGACAGAAATTGATGCAGGAGATGGTTGGTATGGATTATAGGGAAAATATTTACTCAGGGTAAATTCAGCATTTCATCTTACAGAAGAGAAATGAAGAAAGTTAGCAAGGAACTCCTTGGAGAAATTAATGGGCCAAATCCTCAGATGGTATAAATTGCTGAAATGACACCAGCCAAGGATCTGGCCCCAGGTGTTTAGAAGAATTGCACAAAGAAAAAGGGTCCAATACAATAGTAAACTGTTACAGCAGGTAAGGAAAATGTGTTACTGATAGAGAAAACTGAGAAAGCTCTGAGGCTAATACAGAATTACTGTGAGGAAAGTAATAAAAGTGGATACGATTCTGGAATTTACATTTCAGAGCCAGGAAAGAAAATCCATAAATATATCTTATGAAAGAAAAAAGAAGGCAGACTTAAGTGCTTTTCCATCCAAGGAGATTTGCATGGAATTTGTGGTATTTTCTCAGAGACTTTATGCAGCCAAAACAAAAGGTGGAGAAAAGACATACTGAAAATGATTTAAAACAGGCAAACATGCCTAAAATCTGAGGGCACTGGCAGGAAAGTTTGGAAGACCTCATTTCAATTTGGGGGAAAGGGACATGCAGTTAAAATGTCTACAATCAGATGAAGTAAAAGATCCCGAGGGACTATTTTGTGAATTCCGTAATTAGTCAGTGGCCTGTCTGGTCATGCAGTAAAGCTATTTAAAACATTTCTACAAAGATGGAGTCTCCCAGATTGTATATAAGAGGAAGGGAAAAATAAATCCAGAGTGTATATAAAGTACTGTGATGTGCCAAATTCTTTGTGCCACCCACAAGTGTTAGAACTGCTCAGTTTTATACAGACAAGGTGGGGTGAGGTAACATCTTTTATTCTGCCTGAAGAAGAGTTCTCTGTGGCTCAAAAGTTTCTCTCTCTCTCCAACAGAAGTTGATCCAATAAAAGATATTGTCCCTCATCCACCTGGTCTCTCTAATATTCTGGGACCAACATGGCTACAATACCACTGCAAAAAACAATTTTACAGAAGCCTAAATCAAAATGGGGGATAAAAATGTGCCCCATAAGGGACACATGGGAAATTTTTCCAAAATGAATCATGTTGGAGAATTTTGAACAGGTTTTCCTGGCTATTTTCAGTGACCTTTCTGCCCTCTTTCTGTGCCAGAGTTCCACATAAATAACAAGAGAAACTAGATAACTTATACAGGGGAAATAGTAAAAGTGACCACAGAAAATGAAACAATAGGAAAAAATATCTAATTGTTTCCAGTTATAGTAATCTGAGGGATTACTTATAATGATAGTAGATACAAAATTTTCAGATGAAAATATGAGCTTTTAAATTGCTGGTGTCCCTTTAAACTGAAATAAATCTGTATAATTACGAGACCCACTGTGGAGCGTATCGTGGAGAATGGAGCATACAGTATCAGTATAATTCCATGCAGTGTTAAATATGAGTACATTAACATTATGTATGCTTACCTTTAATATTGTTTGATTATATTTCAGGGTAGACATCTTGTATTTACATGCTGTCTGGCAATCTGTTTGTTGGTAAGTTTCCCATTAAATTTTATTTCAGTTGTTCATAGGGAGGATTCAACTTATTAAAAATTACTGTTCTGCAGGAAAAAAGGAAGATCAGACCTACAAATAATTTAGATCCCATACTTAAAAAATTGAAAATAACAAAGGTATGTGGTTTAGTGCAGTGATCTGTTAGTGCAATCGTTTATACAGTGTACTTCCACTGGGTATCAATACATGTGCCATTGATACCATCAGGTTTTAATAAAAAGTATCCCAAAGAACATATTTACATTATACATTTTCTATATATTTTTTTCAGATCTGTTTGACAACATAACAAAACTGATTATGGCCCCTGTTGGGCAAACTGTTCTATGTAGGCTGATTCCTATGCCTTCACAGAGTCCTCATGGGGCTCCACACAGGTGCAGGCATCCACCCTTATAAGGCAACTTGTGTGCTGTGCTCATTAAAATGGGCTTTAGAGCAAAATGACATAGACATTGCCTCAAGCAAATCAAGGAATATGACTAGTGTAACGTTCCATCTCTTTAATGTTTTTTAAACAAAGACTAGTCAGTTAATAATAATCTCTAGCTCTTATATATAGTGGTTTTCATTAGTAGCTTTCAAAGCATTTTACAAATGGGGAAACTGAGGCACAGAGTGCTGACATGACTTGCCCAAGGTCACTTAGCAAGCCAATGGCAGAGCTAGGAAGAGAACCCAGTTTTCCTGAGTCCTAGCCCACTGATCTGTACACTAAGCCATGCTGCCTCCCATAAGTGGGCCCTCTCTCCTTCAATCATTTGTGAGTGGAGCCAGCTGCTGGCTCCCATATGCTTCTAGGCCAACTTGGTCTGGGGAGAGCAGGTCACTGTTCCTAGCTCTGGGTCTCTCAGACACACTCCTGGGTAAAGAACCTTTGCCTGACACCCTTCCATGGGCCATGGGGCTCTACAACCCGGCCACAGTAAACCACCAAATCGCTGCCTCAACCCTTCCAAGCCCCCGGTTCCTTATTCACCGTGCCTCAGAGTTTCACCTAGCTGTGGGCATGCTGACCTTCTTTCAGAGACAACGTAGCAGGCAAGCAAGGGATACAGGCTTAGCAAAGGAATTTCTTAATCACAATCACTTTTAGGTAATGTGACAGGGCAAGGCCAGATGGCTATAGAAAAGTAGTGGGAGATAGATATATTAGCTCCAGGCTAAACAAATCCCTGGTACCAGGTTAAGTGAAATGGCAGCTGCTCCAGGTCAATTAAGACACCTGGGGCCAATTAAGAACTTTCCAGAAGGCAGGGAGAAGGCTAGGTTGATTGGGACACCTGAAGCCAATCAGGGGCTGACTGAAAGTAGTTAAAAGCCGCCCAGTCAGTCAGGTGGGGGTGCATGTCAGGAGCTGTGGGAGGAAGTTGCGCTGTTGGAGAGACTGAGTAGTACACACCATATCAGGCACAAGGAAGGAGGCCCTGAGGTAAGGGTGAAGTGGAGCTTGAGGAAGTGAGGGCTGCTATGGGGGAAGTAGCCCAGGGAATTGTACATGTCATGTTTCTAAATGGTCAGCTACCATAGCTGATACTATTAGGGTCCCTGGGCTGGACCCCGGAGTAGAGGGTGGGCCCAGGCTTCCCCGCCTACCTTTGCCCCTTGATTAATCACTGAGACTGGGAGACAACAGAGACTGTGCAAGGAAGGATAGCTTCTCCTCACCTCCCTTGCTGGCTTATGATGAAAATGGCTCAGTAGACTGTGACCCTTCTTCCTAGAGAGAGAAGGGTTACGTGGAGGGTCACAGTGAGCCTCTGAGGCCAGCGAAATCCGTCAGGAAACACGGGACCCACAGAGACAAGGACAGAGCTTTGTCACAGTAATCACTGTAGAGTTACGGATCTTTGCAACATAACAAACAGTCCTGAAACACAGCCTGTTTTAGACTGTTCTCAGTATTTCTGAGGTCGGGTCAGCATTTCAGACTGGGCAGACTCTCCTGTCTTTTCTGTCTCCAGCCCAGTCTTCTGGCATGTGGAGGTGGACATCCCCCTTCTCATACAACAGTGACCCCTTAAATACACCTTCTGAAGCTGTTTTGCAATGTGCTTTTGATGAGTATAACTATTAACAGTAGGCTAACTTTTGTCTTTGCCCCAGGCCTATGGAAGGGGCAGCACGTAGTTACACTGCGCCAGGAGCAGACCAGGAGCCAGATTGAATGAGTGTCCCAATCTGGTTCCTGGCTGCCCCTCCTGCTCAGGGGACAAGGGGAGGTATCCATGTCAGCCCTCTACCCGGCACAGGTTACTTACCCCTGTGTGCCAGCTCAGCTGTGCTTGCTGGTGCAACATGTGGATGGAATCAAGGTCCCTCCCATTCCATGCTCCTGCCCACATGTGCAAGAATGGAAGTAGCATCACGGAGACAGCTGTCTCCTGTGTTGTAACCTTCCAGATGTGTTGCTCATGCAGGGGTGTGCGGGAGTGTCTTACATCACCTCCTCACTCCGTTGTGCAGGTGTGCTTAGGGCAAGGCACAACCTTGCTCTGTGTTGGCAACCAATAGAAAAAGAATAAGACTTGGTAGCAGTATAAAGTTTGATTGCATGTCCGGCGGTGTTTCTAGCTGAATATTTGCATTCAGTTGGTTTGGGTAATATACCTTATAATACTAGCAATTGCGGACTCTTTTCATTCTTAGCTCCAGAAAAAAAAGAAATAAACCCATTGGGGAATACATAAACAGTAGCTGAGATAGTCACACTCTAAAAATATTACAATGTACATGTAGAACCTGGTTTTTCAGGTTGCTTTTCCTTTCCTTTTACAAATGTTCAGACAGCCAAATCTAACAACACTTGCAGCAGAACTATTTTCAGTGGGGCTTTTCTGAACAGCACTGTTAGATTTAGCATTCTTGGCCAAAGTGAGTGATGGAAAATATTTATCTGATTTGGCTGTATTTATAACTGACAGCCATTTTAAAAACTTTTTTTTTCTCTTGAAACTTCCTTTTTTAATTAAAGAAAAATAATGATATTGATAAAATACTAGAGAAATCACCTGTGAACATAGGCACTATCCTCTTTCCTGCTACTCGGCAGCCCTTTTGCAAACATTTTACACCTAGTCTTTTTTTGCAATATTGACTAAATTTTGTAACATCTTACATTTATTTTCCAAGGACCTACCATTCAACTATGAAGCCAGAAATTGCTAGAACGGGAACAAAACGTTTGGATTACATCTATATCTGTACCTCATTTTAAGTGATCCTTCAAATCACAACTTTATGGCTCCCATCCATGCACTATTAAAATGAGTGGGAAGGAGCAATAATCCCATATAAAGTCCGACGTGCAGTTCCTTGGCAGACTTGTGCTAGTCAAGTCTAAATTCTGATTCCCTGGAAGAACAGTAGAAGAGAAATCACTTAGGAAGCTATAAGGTCATTCTTAAAAGGATGCCGATGCTATGTTCAGAATATGGGCCACTTTAGACTTTATTTTATTGCTTTGCAAAGTCCAATTCAGTTTTCAAAATGAATGCTTCGGTGTTCTTTCTGTGTATAAGGAACAAATTCATTCCAGCAGTCTAGCACTCCTTGAATATCAGACTACGGTGTGCACACAAAGGAACACAGATGAGTATATTCACTATCCTTGTACAGCTGCCCTTTCAGCGATGCTTGATAGCTTTTAAGGAATCTTAGCTCTGTCCTTCCACGTGACACATGGCGACGCATCCTTTTCCAATTTCTTCATGATTTTGTACCAGTTAACCAAGCCTACAAGAATTACATTAATCCCAATATACAAATGTTTGTCTGAAAAAGGTTCAGTACAATTTCATTTGTCCATTTTTAAAGCCCTCCCCATGTTGAAGGGCTTAGAAATGTCAGTACAAGAAAATAAAGTCATTTCTTACTCCTACCATAATTCAAGGTGTTAGTTTTGTAAATTATTCCCACTCTGAAGCCTACAACTAACTCAGAAGTCCACAAATCAGGTAGGGACAAGAGTTTGGGATTAGGGTAGGGGTGGGGGAAGTCTTCATATCAACCAGAAAAGCCAGATCACATCCTGCGTATCTGTGACTAACAGTCTTTCAAGGTGAAAAGGGCCCATGTAAGGTCCTATTCACCACTTAGGCCTCACTTGCACCTTTAATATTGGTCTTAAGAGGGATCTAAGTGCAGGGGTGAAAGTAAAGCCAAAGACTTACCAGTATGGGGGCCGGCTCCAGCCCCCGGAACGGGTAGGGCCTCAGGCGGAACGGGTGGGGCTGGGGGTCAGTGACCCCTGCCAGCCCTTCCACGCTGCCTGGCCCGCACTGCCCAGGGCTCTAGCGGCGATTTAAAGAGCCCAGGGCTCTGGCCGCTGCTGTAGTAGCAACAGTGGCGGCCGGAGCCCTGGGCCCTTTTAAATTGCTAGCCCCGGGGCAGCTGCTCCTTTTGCGCTCCCCCCTCCCGCTGCCCCCTCCATTGGTGGCTCTGTCAGTAGGGACCCAGCAGGCACAAAAGGGGCAGCAACGTTAAAGCACTGCCATGGCAGCGCTTTAAAGTCAGCTGGGTACAGGCCGGTACTGGCAGCCACTTTTTACTGGTACACCATAACAGCCCGTACTGGCTTATTTTCATCCCTGCCTAAGTGGTAGGTAGGGCCTTGTGAGGGACTGCCACACTGGGGGTGAAATGCACTCTTAAAATCAATAAAAATCCTATTTGAATATGCACCAAAAAGCTTTCATAGGAATATGACTATTAAAATTCCAGGCACTCCCCTCCTCCCTGTCTCTTTTTTTATCCTTTTTATTAACAAGCGTGTTAACACTAGTGCAGTTCTCAATATTTTCTATCCAGAAACACCATGTTACAACAGAAAAATGGTTAGGAGCTCTTCTCTCTCCCCTTGCCTGTAGCCATAAAGAAAAGGAGGGCAGCCATCACCTCCCAGACCTGTTTACAATCCCTAGGTTGAGAACTCACGTATTAGTGTATCAGATGCATTCATCTCCATCACACTTCTTCTCTCAGCTGGATAGTACTCTAATTCCTATGGCCATGGTTTATCAGAGGATGCACATTATAGACTTGACAGAGGGGGAGAAATGGCCTTTGTTCTTCTGCTGCAGAAAGGAAATGAAAAGTAAAAGACAACTGGGGTGGACAGTGAGTATGTGTGAAAGACAGAGTGGGAGTGTTAGAGGAAGATGAATGAAAGAAAAGCATGCATGTTCTTAAATAAAATAGCTCTCAGCAGAAGGGATGACTAATTATTTCATAATTTGCAGCTTTGATCGTGTCATGCATTGTCTTTTTACATATCTGGTCTATTCAAAGGATCTGATGATGCCCAACAGAAAATAGAACCCCATCACACAGCGGTATTGGATGATGGTGACTGTGTTCAGTTAGAAAACAAGGTAATCCTTATCCTGTTCTCATGCTTGGAGTTTGTAACTCAATTCTGTAAAAGATTTTGGATGGGAATTATTAACATTATTTCTTTGATTGGTATTTCCATCAAATCCCCCCCCTCTCCCCGCCCAAGTCTTTTACTGCACAAAATGTGACAACATACCATAAGAAATGTTAGGGCCAGGAAGAGGCCAGGCATCCCAGAATGCATGTCCTTTTCATAACTGGTCTTAAAACTGTTTTCTTATTTTTTCACCGTACACATCAATTCCCCCCTTGCGCTGGAAACACATCTAGATTAGGGGTGAAATCCTAACTGGGGAGCTTTGCCATTGACTTCAGTGAGGCCAGGATTTCACCCTAGGTGTTTGTTTCAGCTCCTTTATAATCCCTTTCATAATTCTGAAAATTCTAACTGGGTCAAAGTGAAGTGTCCCCTTTCACAAGAAAGGCAAAGCTCAATTTCATTAACCCTAAAAAAACAGAGAATCATAAAATCATAGAAGATTAGGGTTGGAAGAGGCCTCAGGAGGTCATCTAGTCCAACCCCCTGCTCAAAGCAGGACCAACCCCAAGTAAATCATCCCAGCCAGGGCTTTGTCAAGACAGGTCTTAAAAACCTCTAAGGATGCACATTCCACCACCTCCCTAAGTAACCCATTTCAGTGCTTTACCACCCTTCCAGTGAAATAGTTTTTCCTAATATGCAACCTAGACCTTCCCCGCTGCAACTTGAGACCACTGCTTCTTGTTCTGTCATCTGCCACCACTGAGAACATCCTAGCTCCCTCCTCTTTGGAACCCCTCTTCAGGTAGTTGAAGGCTGCTATCAAATCCCCCCTCACTCTTCTCTTCTGCAGACTAAATAAACCCAGTTCCCTCGGCCTCTCCTCACAAGTCATGTGCCCGAGCCCCCTCATCATTTTTGTTGCCCTCTGCTGTACTCTCTCCAATTTGTCCACATCCTTTCTGTAGTGGGGGCCACAAAACTGGATGCAGTACTCCAGATGTGGCCTCACCAGTGCTGAATAGAGGGGAATAATCACTTTCCTCGATCTGCTGGCAATGCTCCTACTAATGCAGCCCAATATGTCGTTAGTCTTCTTGGCAACAAGGGCACACTGTTAACTCATATCCACCATCTCATCCACTGTAATCTCCAGGTCTTTTTCTGCAGAACTGCACTTAGCCAGTTGGTCCCCAGCCTGTAGCAGTGCATGAGATTCTTCCATCCTAAGTGCAGGACTCTGCACTTGTCCTTGTTGAACCTCATCAGATTTCTTTTGGCCCAGTCCTCCAATTTGTCTAGGTCACTCTGGACCCTATCCCTACCTTCGAGCATATCTACCTCTCCCCCACAGTTTAGTGTCATCCCCGAACTTGCTGAGGGTGCAATCCGTCCCATTATCCAGATCATTAATGAAGATGTTTAAGTGCTTCAAAATGAATTCCTTGAGGACCTGCTCCTAACGTGAATCTCAATCAGCCCCATCTATACCCTATTGAGATCATCCTGCCTTCTTGCTGTGTTCTGACTCCACCTTGGGTTCGGTTCTACTCCTCACTCACACTGAGAAGAATCATGGTGTGGGCAGTGTGTGTGGCAGAGACACACGGAATCCAGAGTTGCTTGTGCTCAGACACAGGCTGGTGCGTGAGTGAAAGCTCTCTCTCTGCTTAGAGGGGACCTTCTTCTAGAACTCAAGGACAGGAATTTTGAAGGAGATAGATTTATTTATGCATTCACATGTATTCACTCCATTGGTCCCAGGCCCTAAGTGCATTGCAAGGTGTAAATAAAACAACATGGTGTTGGTCATGAAAAGGGGCAGAGTGACAGCCTTGGAGATTGAGGTTCTCAATAGATTCACAAAACACATCCAGCATGAGTAGCACTAGCTTCCCTGTGCCACCACAATGTCTGAAGGCAGTCCCGGAGGGAGTACCTCAAGGGGTCAGAGGAAGGGAATCATGGGTACCTATCCAGACTAAAAATAGGTTTGTGTTGTGTATAAGGGCAATGGACTCAAGGGAGAATGAAAGGAGAACTCATTCTCCATGTCTATTTAGTACTCATTCTTTCACTGAGGAACTCATTCTTTCCTGACAGGGCTGCCAACTGGTGACACTGTTTTCTGTGTCCAAGATTCATGTCTACTAAGGACGTGGATTTAAGGTTACCTGCTTTTTCATATAGGCCACTGACCAGCCACCGGATGATGGTGACTAGCAATTAGTCACCTAGGCTTCAATGCCATCAGCACAATATAAATGTCTAGACAGAGAGCACTGGATTTGAACTGGTAACCCAGATGTTAACAGCACATTACCAATCCCTGTGAATCAGCCAGTCCTTTTGGAGTGATTTTTTTAATAGGAAATGCAATGTGAGGGTTTAACTGGAATCTTTAGTAAACATTATTGATGGTTACAAGATCAAATAAAGATCAGGAATGTGCTAAATGAAATCTTAAAATAGTTTTTATATGTCTTAAAAGTACAAAAAAATCATCCTATTAGAGCCAGATATGAAATTTAAATATACACTCTGTATAACACATTGACTTCTATATAAACAACCACAGGGGATAGACCATTGCTGATGTCAGGGAATTGATTTACCCTTTTATTGACCTGAGATTTGTAAATGTTAAAATCCAGTAAATGTTAGTGTAAATAACCAATATTTCATCCCCAAACTTCCACTTGTATCCTATGGGTTTTCCTTTCAAGTTAGTGTGTTATTGTAATAGATGATCCTGGAATGGAGATGAGGCCTGATAGGGCCATGATAACTCTCACGGCTTTGCTGTCATATACCATTCCATCTATACTTTCATAGTTTATACTCCCAAGTGAATTATGATCCTTCTATTCACTCTGAAGCCATTATTGCACATGCCTATACTGCACTGAGGAATAAGGATATGTCTGTAGAGGGTATCTTAGGATCAGCAATAGGCAAAACGTTTCAGAAAAATAAATGTCATCCCGTCCTAATTTCTGCCTGCTGTCTATATAGCCAACTCAAAGCCCGTAGTTTAGCTTAGTTCGCCCATAGCTCCCTACCTGTTATCTCCATTATACCTACTATCTTTCTTTGAGAAGATTACATTATGGAGTATGGAGGGAGGTTGTCTTTATTCCAGAGCCTCCATGCTGAGCCAGGCCATCTGCTCTGTTGAGCTCTTACTCAGGCCCATATCTGCAAAGGTACTTAGGCACCTAACTCCTTTTTTTAGGCACCACTCTGATCCACAAAACTCCCACCCAGCAGCTGCCTAACTCTGCAGGTGCCTAAACTTGCTCAATGCCTAAGTTTTTGTGGTAAAAGTTCCCTAGGGGCCTATGTTTGATTCTGGGCGTAGGCACTGCTGTCTCTACTCTAGGTTCCTGGGCACCTATCTCCTGCTTAAGCCCTAAAGCAACCCATGAACTGGAGGAAGATAGGCACGCCTTTGCCTAACTAACCTGTGGGGCCAGATCTAGTAGGTCAGCTCAGAGGCCAACTAACTCCACACAGAATGGCCTGGCAGAGGGGGAGCTCATTTATAAACTTTACCCCGTGGTGAGAGCACTCATGTGGGATGGGGGAGACCACAAGTTCAGGTCCCCCTCTGCCTCCGAGGGAGAAGGGATTTGTACAGGGATCTGCTGCCTCGAACCACTAGGCAATAGACTCATTCTTACTCTCTGGCTCCATTAATATGTAATTATTCAATTAAAGTGGAATAGATGCAATAGGAGAGATTCAGGGAAACCCACATCAGAATACCATGTAGCCTAGCGGTTAGGGCACTCTCTTGAGAGATGACAGACTCCTGTTCTCCTCATCAGGCAGGGGCAGGGGGATTGAACCATCTCCTCCTTCTCCACTCCCTGGCTGTTCTGGGTGGAGTTAGGCAGCCTCTGAGCACACCTACTGGATAGGCCCCGCATGTTCGTTAGGTGGAGGAGTGCCTGTCTTCCCTTGGCTCATGGTTCACAAGGAGAGATAAGCGCCTCTCTGCAGCCTGGACATAGGCACTTAACTCTGTGAGAGGGACAGGGCTTAGCACACCCCCCTCTCTTCCATCTGTCCCACTGGCTAGCTTAAGCTGCTCCCTGCCTAGTTTTCTGGCTTTGTGGTTCGCATTCTAAGGCACCTCTCTCTCCCCATTCATTGTGTAGGAAGCCTAGACAACTAACTCAGCTCTGTGGATCACAGTTTGCTCTGTGATTTTCTAAGTGCCTACGTCCCTTGGTGGATCCAGGCATCAGTTACTCAGTTCCTGCATTTTCAGCAAGGATGGAAGGGAGGATATAAAGGGAGAATAAAAGTGGCTTTAAGCCACCTTGCACTCCTTATATGGTAGGGCCAGGCAGAATCTTGTCTGGCCCCGGGTGTAAGTTAGGCTAAGGGCAGGTCCAGTTTACACTCTACTTATCATGGTCTCCTATGGGTGCTGGGAAGCAGAAAATTGTCATAGTATACCCAGGCCACACTCTTTCCTTCAGAGCCTGGGAATGGGCCTCAGGGAGCCATTTCTGCTCATTCTAAGGCCTCTTTATTCTCTGACAGAGCAATGTGACAGAACCTTTAGCAAAACTGAGAGACAACCCCTGGGACTTTGCCAGTATGGTTGCCAACTTGGTAATACTGTATTTAAAAACTGGACACTCCAGCACGAGTGCTGGATCCTCCCCTTTGCCACCCCTTCCCCCTGAGGCCCCACTCCTGCCCCGCCCCTTCCCCCCAGGCCTCACTCCTGCCCCGCCTCTTCCCCCAAGACCCCACTCCTGCCCTGTCCCTTCTCTCTGAGCCCCCCTCCCTTTGCTCGTCTTTCCCCCTCCCCACACTGCTCACTGCTTTTCCCCCCTGCCCCCCTCCCTGTGTGGGTCAGGAGGGACTTGCCTGTGGAGCCAGGGTTGGGAGCTGCTGCCACCTGATGCAGGTAGGAGGTGGTCCTGGCTGAGTAGAGGTTGTCGCAGGTGATGACTCAGCACCTCCCCTGCCCACAGTAACTGGACTTTGGGTGTCCAGTCAGTAGATCTGACCAGACACTGTCAGGTCCCCTTTCCGCTCAAAAACCAGGGACCTGACCACCCTATTTGCCAGTCAAATGGAAACAAGGTGTCAAGGTTCCTTCCCCACTCTGAACTCTTGGGTACAGATGTGGGGACCTGCATGAAAGACCCCCTAAGCTTATTCTTACCAGCTTAGGTTAAACACTGCCACTACCAAAGTGTTACACAAAGAACAGGAGAAGTGCCCACGTCTGGAAACGTCTCCCTCCAAAAATATCCCCCCAAGCACTACACCCCCTTTCCTGGGGAAGGCTTGATAAAAATCCTCACCAATTTGCATAGGTGAACACAGACCCAAACCCTTGGATCTTAAGAACAATGAAAAAGCAATCAGGTTCTTAAAAGAAGAATTTTAATTAAAGAAAAAGTAAAAGAATCACCTCTGTAAAATCAGGATGGTAAATACCTTACAGGGTAATGAGATTCAAAACAGAGAGAATCCCTCTAGGCAAAACCTTAAGTTACAAAAAGACACAAAAACAGGAATATACATTCCATTCAGCACAACTTATTTTATCAGCCATTTAAACAAAACAGAATCTAACGCATATCTAACTAGATTGCTTATTAGCCCTTTACAGGAGTTCTGACCTGCATTCCTGCTCTGGTCCCGGCAAAAGCATCACACAGAGAGAGCCTTTGTTTCTCCCCCCCACTCCAGCTTTGAAAGTATCTTGTCTCCTCATTGGTCATTTTGGTCAGGTGCCAGCGATGTTATCCTAGCTTCTTAACCCTTTACAGGTGAAAGGGTTTTTCCTCTGGCCAGGAGGGATTTAAAGGTGTTTACCCTTCCCTTTATATTTATAACACAAGGTATTTTGTGTCACTTATCACCAGAAATTTTATAGCACAAGAGCTCTGATTAAAACTCCAAAAATGCCAACATTTCACTTACTTTTTATGTAACTATGATTAGTTCACAGAGATGAGGGTTTTTTCTGCGTTCCGCCATGATGGGCTGAATTCTGTTCACCTTACTCATTCATATGGTCCCACTAACTGCTTAGGGTTTGGCCTGAGTCTAAAATGCATATGGGGAAACCAATCTTACATCTTCTGTTTCTGTTATAAAGTACATCATCTTCGATGAAATGTAATTGCCACTTGGCTATAATCTGACCTCCACCCCAAGGTGCAGTCATGCTACCATCTGTTACCAAAGCTCTTCAGTTGCACAAGGCTACTATAGGTGAGGAATGTTCCGTCAGATTTCTTTGATATCCTGTGGGCTCTCAATCAGTAGCCACTTCGATTGCCTCACTCTAGAATTTTAATGTAATCTGTAAGCAAATGACTGCAGTAAAAACCCAGCAGATAGTGTATCGACTTGGTTGATGTTATTCCCTGCTGAGATATGTAACGTTGTTCTGAGTGAGGGGTAAGTTAAATGCCAAATATATCCACCTCGTCGGCAGCACTAGCAATGCAGAAGTCATGGGCAGGATTAGCTACGTGGATTCTCTTGCTTGTTCCCTAAGGGGAATTGCTTGTAGATAGTGAGTATGGTGAAGGATGTTGATGTGATTTGAAATCTTGTCTTTCCTTGACAAATCATGTGTTTGGCGTGGTCCAAAAGTGTTTATTCAGTTGTGCAATTGGTGCAGTGTATACCCATTGTGTCCCACGATGATTGTGCAACAACAATACATGTCCTTAAGACAATGAGGTTCTATTATTGTAATTTCCTCCTTGCAAAGCATCCAGCAGTTCATCTCTTTTGCTTGCAGTCTCTTCAGTATGCAGCAACACATTTGTTCACTGCTCCAGGGCACTGGGATCACATTACACTTTCCTTGCTTATTGTACATTGACTGCTTATGAAGTGTCAAATTGACTTGGAATTGTTCATCTTGGTTTTTACACCTTTAGTGGCTATATTTGTTACCTACTCCGTAACCCTCATCTGGACAGGTAATTACATTCTGACACCACTTGCCCTCTAAGGACCACAGCAGAGTGTCAGATTCCAGCATGTGAGCAAGTCTTTGCTATAGTGGGCATTGGATGTTTGAATTCACTCCACCAGAAACCTGCCTCTCCTCCTTTTTTCCCTATTGTCCAGCACCTTAACTCTTTAAACCCCATATTTTATATTTTTCTCTTCCCTTATCTTATGTTAGATTTCCTCTTAGATTTTTTTTACAGTGGAAAGACAGGGGGTTTTATTCTATTTTAGAACATTTGAGGGCATTTTTGAAATAACAAGAAAAACAAAATTGTGAATTCATTGCACTACATGGTAGTTAATGTTTGGTGACCATTTCAGCTGTGTTCTGACTACATGTCACATAAACACACGTTAAGGGCCACAAGGTAGTCAGCCCATGCAGAGGTGTGCAAAGGAGAGAGAGCACAAAGAGCTTCCATTCTCTTTTATCTCCTGTGTTGCAGGAAGCCACAGTTACAGCTGGGGCCCTACCAAATTCACAGCCATGAAAAATGTGTCATGGACTGTGAAATCTGGTCTTTTGTGTACTTTCACTCTATACTATACACATTTTACAGGGGAGACCAGCGTTTCTCAAACTGGGGGTCCTGACCGAAAAGGGGGCAGTGGCAGGGTTCCAAGATTATTGTAGGGGGTGTCATAGTATTGCCATACTTACTTCTGCACTGCCTTCAGAACTGGCTGGCCAGAAAGCGGCGGCTGCTGGCCAGGCATCCAGCTCTGAAGGTGGCACTGCCAGCAGCAGCATAGACGTAAGGGTGGCAATGGGCGGCCAGAGAGTGGCAGCTGCCGGCCGAGGGCCTAGCTCTGAAGGCAGCTGCACAGAAGTAAGGGTGGCAATACCATACCATGCTACCGCTCTCTGGCCTCCCAGCTCTGAAGGCAGCACCGCAGCCAGCAGCAGTGCGGAAATAAGGGTGGCAGTACTGCTATCCCCCCTACAATAACCTTGCGACGCCCCCACACTATATCCTTTTGGGTCAGTACCTTACAGTTACAACACTGTGAAATTTCAGATTTAAATAGCTGAAATCCTGAAATTTATGATTTTAAAATCCTATGACCATGAAGTTGACCAAAATGGACCGGGAATTTGGTAGGGCCCTAATTGTAGCCATTGCTGTCCTCATCAGTGGCTCTGTGGGCTAGTGCCCTTAAGGGTGTGAGTTGCATCAAAAGGGCAGAGAGGAGGCAGGGTTTTGGAACACCACTCCTCCACAGCAGCCTGTAACTCTGGCTTGCTACAGACGGGATGTTGCACGCTCTTCAGAATAGGGACCATCTCCTTGGATGTGTATGTACAGCGCATAGTGCAACAGGGCCCTGATCTACAGGAAAATCTCTCTAGGTGCTACTGTAATATAAATATGAAATAAGGGGTGGCACAGCAGTTGTTGTCTCCAGGAGATTTGGGCACAGTGTCTCCCATAGAGAGCTGTTTGAAAAATTTCAAAGTATTCTACATTTTGATGATTTATTTCTGCATTTTTTTTTTTTTACCAGCTCTCCTCCTGGATCTTCCTGTTGGGGTATATGGGCCTTGCACTGCCTCCTGTTCTGGGCTAGGCGTTAGTGGCATAATCTGGCCCTATCTATACACTAAGCAGTGAATTCATGGTTATTGTCATTCATATGTGCTAAAGCTGAACAATCATCCTGCAGATATCTAAGGCCCTGATCCTGAAAAGCACTTGGTACAGATAGAATCTCGTGCTGGCACAGTGCCCCATTTCTCTGCCTGCATTCAGGGGTCCAACAGCATGGAGTAACTTGCAGGATCAGGGCCTAAATTGGTTGTTTCATCATTAGTAATAAAAATATATATATACAGATCAAACTCAGCATTTAGCTTTACATTTCCAAAACACTGTGCTATTATGCCTAGAATGAAGTTTCTGGTTGCAACAGCCATGATATTAACAACAGTGTGTTTACTAAAACCATCTTTTAGAAGTTTAATAATGTGTGTCTGTTCATTGATAAACCTAAAATCAGCATTTAATTGCTATGTCATAAATATCTTGTTAAATCTAAATTAGATCCTTATTTGAGACACTTGAGATAATGACCCAATTTTTTTTCCTTGTAATTGTAAGTGGAACAAAAGGTCTTCTGTGTGTGGATTAGTTATAGGGAATGTGTAGATCCCCTCATAGGATCAATTTACAAATACTTGCTTAATGATTTTAGCTTGGAATTATATTAGCTTCCTGAACTCTGCTTAGTACAGGAACTTGAATTGGTGCAAAATCCTGTAACTAATGGTTTCAAATGCAAAAAATGTGATGAAGTCATCTGTTATTTTGAGGTCAGGGTTAATTAACTGCTTCTATTGAGCTCATATTTTATTGTTGCAGCCTGAAACTACCAGTTTAATTGGTGATAATCTAGGGCCTGATCCCACAAATCCTTTTTCATGTGAGTAGTCCCATTGGTTTTGGTGGACTACAGTGAGCACACTTCACAGAATCATGCTCTGAATGTTTTGCTACATGTCTCTGGATTAAGATGATTTTTGTTTCCAGCGCTTCTCTTTTTGTTTTGTTTGGCATGTGGAGATGTTGGTCTGGACCCGTCCTTGGGTATAATCTGTTGTTAAATACCTGAAAGGAATTTATTTTCTCACCTGAATTTTCACACTAAAGTACACGTGAGCAGATACTATACAGAATGAATTTGATACCAGAGGAAAACTTTCTGTTCCTTGTTTTGTCTGTGTGGCACCATCCCCTCCCTGTGCTCCCATGAAGCCTACTAAGAGCCATCTTGCAGCAGACCTACCTCCCCTCAGGGAGGCCCTGTCAAGTAGCTGTCTCCAGTTCAAAGAGTATAAAACCAAAGGGTCTTCTGCTGCTCCTAGGCTACCTTTCACTGTGTCCATTCCTACAGTGCTGAACTTCTCCTGAAGGCCCAGCCCCGACTTGAGCCACTAGTCCTCAGGGTTTCTTCTCTGGAGTCCTTTCCCTAGTCTGGTTCTCCCTGGACTGGATACTTATTCCCAGGCCATCTGCCTGGGGGTTGACCTTTCCCAGCCTCCTCCGGCCATGCCACCCTCTCCTTCCAGGGCCAGTCACAGGAGACCACTTTCCCCTGTAGCTCTCTTCCAGCTGAGTCTCCCAGCTCCCCCATCACCCAGCTCTTCCCCAGCTGGGTCTGATAAATGAATAGAGCCACCTGCTCCACAGCCAGTCAGGATCAGTTGCAGAGGCTAATCTGTGACAGGCGAGAGACTGAGCCTATCTCCCCATAAAGGGCCAGCCAGCCTGTGACAGTCTGTAAAATGTCTGTCTAAATATAATCTATAATAACATAATCTAAATATATGTTGCTATTTAATTCATTCAATTTTTCAGTGTAGGGTCCTGAAATAAGCTATTTTGTCTTAGTCGCTGGTGAGCCGATTAAAGAATCTGTGGTACAGCATGATAAGCGTTTCTAGTAAACAAACCACTGGTTGGTTGATGATTTTGTCTTGTAAACTGGCAGAAAGAATTCAAAGGATGTGGGCCATCTCCCATACCTGCCTGCTTTTGAAGCCTTTTATGTTCCTCTCCATCACAAATACAGTGATTGAAAATGAAAGTCAGTGCCTCCCATGTTCCCCAGCCAGTTTGTTTATATATGAGATAGTGCTGTTGGATTAAAGGTGTATTCTTTGTATTTCTATATTCTAAAAATAAAATATACTATATTTTTAAAGTACTATACTTTTCACTTTTTTTCCATCGATGTTTGTTTGAAACATTTTAAAAATAACGTGAACCCTGAAAAAAACTCCATGAAATCCATTAGGGATTTCACTATTGCTATTGGGTTTTTTGTGGGGGAGGGGATGGAAGTGCTCAGAGACTAAAGCGATGGGTGACAGTTGTTCACTGGAAAATGAAAGACATCTGAGTCAGGACATGGTGTGGTGGGCAGGGGGAAAGTTGGGAACCATGGGTGCAGATAGTATGAGCAAGCTGTTTCCTAGAAAGTCAGCGAAGTTAGAGTTTCTCCACATTTCTGTTGACTCTTTGCTTTGTCCCTGCCTTTATTAAAAACTTTAAAGTTTGAACCAAATCCCATTGGAGTCAACAGAAGACCTTCTCTTGACTTACGTGGGCTTTGGGTCAGGTTCTTAAAGGAGAGTCTAAATATAACTGTCTAAACCTGCAGCATTTAACTTAATTTTGTAAATATGATGGAGTCTATGGCCAGAAGGGACCATTGTGATCATCTCCCCTGACCTCCTCCATAACACAGGCCATAGAACTTCCAGAGATACTGTTGAGAATTTCTGCCGTATTAATAAGACTTAGCTGTTAATACGGCACTTTTCATCAGTAGCTCTCAAAATGTTTTACCAAGGACATTGCTATCATTAGCCCCATTTTACAGATGGGGAAGCTGATGCACAGAGAGGTGAAGTGCCTTCCCCTGGGTCGCCAAGCTGGGAAGAGATCCCATATTTTCCAAGTCCCAGTCCAGTGCTCTAACCACTAGGACACACTCCCTCCCCACACTAGAGCACACTGAGTAGTGCCTCCGAAGGGAAGTTTACAGTAAAGCAAACAGGGTCATGGGCTGTACTTGGGATGGATAACAGTGTGGGAAGGATAGCAGAGAAGCCAAATGTTAAATGAGGCATTTCAGTTTAAAATATTTTTAGATTAAATAGTATTTGAATTTAAATGATTAGTTAATTAACTGATTATAATGTAGTGGGAAAGGGCACTATACAAACAGGTGAAATTCCCCCTTTGGCAAAGGACCTGAAGAAACTCTATGATTCCCCTTGCAAATGGAGGGAGGGAGAGAAACAGACACACAGACAGGGGAGAGAGGAAGATTTAGCACATCCCTCCTGGGGAAGAGAACTTCATGCCAACCCTGAATGAACCAGTACAGCAGGGACAAGCCACAGTCACTGGGGACAAACTGGTTGGCAGGGTAGAATGTTGCATTCAGAAAACAGGTGGTAAAAGACTAAAGCCACAAATAATATAACAGTGTGTTTCAAAAATAATTTCTCTATTAAGTAACAGATCGCAGCTGAAAATACTGGATTAAAATTATTTTCTATACTAGGGTCGTTTGTGATGAATACTCAGGAAGAAATTATACAAGCCATTGATGATTACAGAAATGCAAAAAATGGATTTGAGAGAGCTGCCACCTGGAAGTCAAAGATAGGAAACCAATGATCTACAATGTTAAGAGTGTAGCTGGGTGTTTCATATTTACATCATAAGCGTCTGATCCTGCAATCCCTTACACATGTGAGTAGTTCTGTTGCCTTCAGTGGAGCTACTCATATGAATAAAAATTACTAGATCAGGCCAGTAGTATATACTTAATATACCCAATTACCAAGCATGTCTGTGTGATTATTGTTTTTTGAGGGTTAACTCTACATTTTTGCATATATATATATATATATATATATATATGCAAATGTGAGTGGAAAGTGCATTAAGTCATTTTGTTTTGGTATACAAAAATATGTTTCTCTTTTGCTGCAATAAAAAGACTCTCATTTTAAATCTATTGCTTCATAAGTTCTCTTTAAAAAAATCATTTATTTAAACTATTTACTTTCCTTTGTGACACTCCATTAAGCAAATCTTACAGCCCTGAAGATATAAAAGAGTATGTGGTCATCTCCCCTTTTTTAAAAAAAAACCGAGGGAACTAGCTATTGTAATACGTGTGCTGTGTAAGAACGTGTGCTGAAGTTTCATGTTTCAGGTAATCTTTTTAAAATAATGGCAGTCTAGATTGCATCAGTTAGTTTAAAAACTGCTATGCTATTGGTAGAGACAGAATGGGATTAGAGCCAAACTTTGACTCTGTTTCTGCCAAAGTCTGTATCAGATTTAAGACACATGCTTCTGCAAGCTTCCACGAGGGTTGTGAAAAAAGTTTTAATACAGAGTTGGATTACAGCTCTCTGTAGCTCAAAACATTGGCCGTTATACTACCGTCTTAAAAGGCAGCTGTAACACAGAGCACAGAATATAGCATATTTTTAAAGTTTCTGGACCACAAATTAATTGAGTTCCTTTGTGAGTCCAGATGGAAGATCAGTTAATAACATTAATGTGAATCTGATTACCTGATTACTTGTGAGATTATCAGATAAAACCAAGCAAATGCTTAAACTTTTTTCAAATGTGTCTAAAGAACAGTCTAGGAAATGACATTGTCTAGGTGAATTATAATTGTGTTGGATGAGACAACAGTTATTTACTTTCTCACGTGCTTATTCCGTTTGGATTTACAACTGAAATTCTGGAAGTTTTTTTTTAAATTGTTGCAAGAAATGCATTTCGAAACAGAGCCTTCCAGCTGTATGATATCAACTGCGTAGTAATCTGTGGATCTTAAACATGAGAATGTACAAACCGTGGGCAACCTTGAATATTTTCATGGTGTCTTTTCTGCATCTCCTGCAGGGATCTGATTATGAGTATGGACCTGTGAAGGTAGGTGGGCTTTAATTTACTAATATAACAAATCTCAATTGTCTGAGAATACATTAATTGCATTGCATGAAGTGGCGGTAGTGTCTAAATTATTTTTGTTTGTTTACCTATTTGGTTGTGTGAGTTATTGTTGTTCAGTTACACCGATATGAAGCAAGTGGAGAGGAACCAGTATTCTATACTAAATAGTTTAATCCATAATCATTGTTTAATAGTTTTGTCCTTTTGCCACTTATAAAGTTTCTGCCTTAAATAAATCCTTTAATATCGGTCTTAAAAATAACAAATTAACTTGAAAGTCAGAAAATTTAGATTTCTTTTAAAAAATAGACGTTCCCTATCATTTTGCATTAGTATATCATCTAGGGAATTACTTACAAGGTATAGAAAGATTTCCTCTGAAGCACTTGTTCAATAATTCGTCACCAATTAATGTCTCTTCTCACGGTTGTTAAAAGGCTTTATCCAGGTTTCTAACCTATGTAGTGACAGATAATAATACAGCATATTGACCGGGGATACAGTTTTCTTCTGGGATTTGTACATTAAAAATTAAGATGAAGCATCCTCATGAATGTGGGATTTTTCGGATCTGACTTTTTGAGAAAATGTAAATACTCCCAGACAGTAATTTCTAAAGGAAACCAAGTGTCAAATACGATTCCTAGTTTGTAGGATTTCCAAGTCACAGTTAATCCAGTGTGTGCTCCTGAGACACTAGCAAGTCCTTGTGCCATTAAGGAAAAAACAACACCACCAGCTAACACTCTTGTTCTTACTTCAGAGAATGTCTTCCTCTGCAAAGCAATGACCACACTAGTCCATAAAACACACTGAATTCTGACCTCTGTTTCAAGAGGCTGGGTTGCACACACAAATGCAGAGATCCACTACAAGAATGACAATTAGCATTAGTGCATGATGTGTGTTTGAGAATGACAAATGACTAGTCCCTCTGCATCCTCCTAGTATGAAGTTTTAATTTACAGCATGAACAGTCTGTAATTTGAAACAGTGAAGACTAGTATAATCAGTCTGTTCATTTCCTTTTCACCTTGATTGACAAATCATTGGTTTCTTCCATGTAGATGACTAAAGCTATGTGTGACTGGGTGCACAACAGAAGTAAAATAGATCATGAGAACTCTGTCTGCAGATATAGCACAGAGTGCTAATTCAGTATATTGGTAGTCCAATAGTTATGTGAGTAAAAAGTCTTTCATTGAATTTTGCAACAATATACGCTCTCCCAAGAATAAATGCAATGGCTTATTTAGCTATGACATCCTTAATAGCTTTTCTCCATACTGTATGTACTATGATGCCACTGTCATACAGTCTTTTCAACATATGTACAGCTGTAATGGTTGACATTTGGCTGCACTGTCAATTAGTCACAGTTTGGCCATAACGTATTACTGCAGTATAAGACCAGTTACACTCCAGCACTAACATGAAGGTGTGGTGTAGGTCAGTCCAAAAAAAGATCTGTGTTTCAAATAGACTTCACCATGTGATAAAACCAAAGTTAATTTCTCTGCTTTCTCATACTTAAAATATTCTTCTCTTTTTTTGTGAAGAGAGAGCTTCATGATTGAGTTTTAAGCACATTTAAGTTTTTAGATATTTTACTTCTTGATAGCAAGATTTTGATATTATTTTGGCATTTACTACAGATGAATTTCCTAAAAATACAACTCTTTAATGTAATGGTGTTTAACATAATCCATAGATTCCTAGCCGTTAGGGAGGGAAAATGCCATTTGATTAATCTAGTCTAACTGCCGGAATTTTGCAAGACTCCGATCTACAGCGCTTCTACTATTGTCTGAATAAAGACATTTTAGAATAATTTCTGTGATGGCAGCTTGGCCTCGTCCCCTATTAGTTTAACCACTGCCCAGTTGCTCCTCTTGGGTAAGATCATCTCTTCTGTTATGCAGTACAAAAGGGAGTAAATGGACCTAAGAGGCCATGTGGAGAGGAAATATAGCTATGTGGGATCATATCATGATTTATCTGGTGCTATTCAGCTGTTAAGTATTTCTCCTGCATGCAAGTAGCAGCTCTGTTACCCCAGAGGGTTGCATATGTAACCAAGGATGCTACAAACATTATTTTAGTTGCAGAACACAGAATATATATAACAATTCATACCATAATCTTCTAAAGCTCTTTTAAGTCAATGAGCGTTGTGCTTGAGTATCAACTACAGAATAGAGGTGTGTGCAGTATATTAAAAATTACACTCACTCTTGTGTCATTAAAGAACATTAGTTGGGTTGCAAAGTCAAGCATGCAAAAGTCAGAAAATGCCAAAATTAAGATTGACTTTTGCGTGCTTGACTCTGCAACCCTAAATGATATTTTACATACAAAAAATTTGTGGAATTTCCCAGATTAACAACCTCCCTCCCCCAAAATAACATCATGTGGCATCATATTGCCATCCACATAGTTCATCAGCAGGGTTGGAACCTTTAGATCCACCACAGACCTCTGCCATCTGAGGTAAGAGAGTAACTAATACCAATGGTAGGTGTCTCCTCTATGTGGCCCAGCGCTGGTGGGGGATGAGATACACACTTTGCCAGTAGGTTTCACAGATATTTGCTGACAGCTGAGGGATGTTGAGAACCCCAGGAATTTTGGGTTGCATTCCAGGCTCTGTAGGGTAGTGTCTCTAGTGGGCACAGACCCTTCTGCCCATTCCCCCCCTCCCCCGCCTAGGATTGCCAACATCCCTTATTTTTTCATCTCTGTACAACAAGACTGGGACTTGCTGAGTGCTGCAAAAAGCAGGTAGAAATACGCCTGGTGAATGTAGAGGAGTACTGCTTATTCATTATTACTGATGAAGATAATAGTAATATCAGGAGGAAGGGTGGGGCGGGGATGCGAAGAGAACAGTCCCTTATTTTTGAAATACAGTGTTGGCAATCCTACAGGCCTCACCCCAAGCTTGAACCCTTCAGCCCTGCCCAGTCTTTTCCCTACACCCAGCTCCTCATCCCAGACCCATTCTCCTCATCTAATTGGTCCTAGTATTCAGTTCTCTTCTTCCTCATCCCACTCCAGGTATCCTTGCCCAGCCAGTCCCAGTCTTCCCCTCTGAGCAACCATCTGCCCCCCTCCCCACACCCAGTCCTAGTCTCCTTGCCCCACCGGTTCCAGTTCCTCCCCTCCCAGCATCTCCATCTAAGCTGTTTTTCTCCCCATCATCTACTCGCTGATCCCCCTGCCCACCTTCCCAATTCCCACTGGCTCCCAATCTCCATCTCCCACCCTGGGCTCCTCCTCCAGTCTCAATGTTCCCACCTCACCGGGCCTCTTGTCCATCTCTCTTTGCCCAGCCTGTCCAAGTTGTCCCCTCACACCCTGGCTCCTTGTTAGATATGTCTCTCCTGCCCAGTAGTTCCCAATCCCAGTCTTGACAGTTCCAGCCTTCCTTCCCCAGCCCCAGCTCTGTCTCTGATCCCAAAATAAGAGACTGTCAGGATAGTCAACTAGGGAATATTTATTCCTTTCCCTGCCCCAGCTTCAGCATCTCCCCCCACCCTCCCATTTCCCTCTGTGGCTCCCAGTCCCAGCCACCATCTCCCTCCCTGCCAGCCTCCAGTGCCAGTCTTTCCCCCCTCCACTTCCGGCCCCTTATCCCAATCTACTCCCCCTCCCTCCCCCCATCAGGTCTGGCTCTTGATCCCTGTGCATTCAGTTTAGGCAGTGTCCTTCTCCACGCTCCCTGAGCCCAGAAGACGGGGCATTGCATGCATCAAAGAGACAGACTCCCTGTTTTCAGTTTTGGGGCCTGTGCCTGGCCCAGTCACCCTTTGCTGCAATTACAGGGGAAGTCCTGCTCAGCTTGGGCTGGAGCATGCTCAGTGCAGACGGAACCTTTAGAGATTTCAGCTGCTAAACTATAAATCATCTCTACAGAACGTGTGAGAGCTGTGCTTTTTCAAAGGCTGGTAATTTGGGTGGATTTTCATGAGAATGGGAAAAGGCACATTCCTGACACAAAGGCCACCTGCTTATCAACCTTCAAGTAACTGCTCCACAGCATGGAGGGGAAGAGGAGCTTCTAAATTAAAGGTCACCTGTTTTTTAACATGAGCTAAATGATGTATTTTTCTATAAACTCATTCATGGAAATGGCTGAAGCATTTTGGCTGAAACCTTCCAAAAACAAAATTCAGCCAGAGGCAGACATTTGCCAGGATAAAGTTCATCCTGAACAGTTGAAGTTTGGTAAAGTTATGAGCAACTGAAAACAGGGTCTTCTAATGGGAACTGTGGGGCATCTTTCATAATAGGTAATGCTGACAGCCCCATCTAAAATAATGGCAGACATTAATAGTGACTCTACAGCGGAGGTCATGTTGAAATTGGCACAAAATTGGAAATCCTTTTATTTCACACTTTAACGATTGGATTCAGGCTGCAAAATTTGGCACACTGGCCGTTCAGACAACAATTGCATTTTCCGTGTCATTTTTTTGAAATTAGTTATTAATTTTTGCAGAGGAAACATTAACAAATATTCCCTAGTTGACTATCCTGACAGTCTCTTATTTTTAGGAATCTGCTGGCTAAACAACCCCAACCATCTTTTCCTGTCTCTCTCCCAGAAATTCTCTATTTTTAAGTATCAGAGGCAGAGGCCACTTTTTCCAGAACTTTAAAAAGAACTATTAAGAGAGTTGTTTCTTTTATTCGTTGTAACCCAACTGATCTCCACCAAGAAAAGCCAATGGAACTGCTCCAATCCGTCAGCTACTTCTGTTTCCAACACTACAGCTGTCTTTGTAATGGAGATGCAAGTTCCTCATCTCTGACAAACTTGTGCTTCAACTTTCCCTGCCCCCTTTTCACCCTCTGCTAACCCCTCTTTGAAAGGGAGAGATGAAGCCTAAATTGTCAGATTCACAGCCCACCTCTGCTGCTGAAGTCTGCTACCTCTGGCAAACCTCCTGTAGTTATTAGAGAGGAGCCCTGGACTTACAGACCTGAGGAAGACCATTGTACTGGAACTCCTCTGCTTGGCTTAACTGCAAGGTAAGGGATTCTAGATATTCCCCAGCCCCATGAAAACCACTGTACCTTCTCCAATTGCTCATGGACCCACACACAGTTAAAACCACTTTTCTAGGCACCCCACACTCATACAGTTAAACCTGTAGAGGCTGTTTGCAGTCCAACAGTCTTCTGGAGGCCCATCAGACTGTGATTCCCACAAGAGGCTCACCAGATGTAGAAACAGCCTCCAGAGCACAACTGGTATATCCATTCCTGCGGCATGGCCCTCACCAGTCCACCCAGCTTCCTCTGCTGCACAATGTGGAGAAAGGAGGCACGGGTCTGCCTTCAATATGATCTTCATCCCCAGGGGCACATAGCGAGAGCATGCCTTATGCCTGTGTGATCACAGGGAGTGTGAATGTAAATGTCTTCATGTAGGGTGCCCAAGGAGGAGAGAGATTCTACTTTTCCTTTCCAAAAGCCAGTCACGCTCTGTCCGTTAATGACCACATTGGCACTGACTTTCAGACAAAAACTATGCATCAGTGCAGTGCCATCTGTAACCCTGTTGTTGAGGTTAGGAAATTGGAAGCGGTGGAGTAAGTGCGTGACATTAAATTCTGAGGCTGACCTGGTTAAAGATGAGCTTGTAGGCTGCAACACCCTGAAAAAGCAAAATCCAATTGAGGAGATTTTGCAAATCTAAAACACAGCATCCTAGCTCCTTCTCGAGTGCCAGCTTTGATCAGTGGCTGTGTTCTGCAGAAGATTTTGCCCACCTTTCATAAAAAGACGAGTCCGTGAATTTCCTATCACATCTGGCTCTTTCCTTGTGGAGGCTACAACACCTGGCAGCAGAGCCAAGCACACAATGACCAATAGAAAGGGAGTTTCAAGGCTGCTGGAAAACATGCCCCACTTTTATCTAGACATCTCTTCAGTGTTCCTTACACCTCACTTTCCATAGCAGTTAGCAAACTATTTGAAACTACCAGTATGAAACAGTGGCTTTTAACGATATTTCTCGCTTTTGCTGTACCTTTGCTGATGTTGATTCATGGTGAATGAAGTTGATAGTCACTATGAGCAATATCTTAAAAAATCCACAAAATGTTCCTATGCTTTCCCTGGAGAGTATGATTTCCCTCCAGTAAGTCATGGAGAAAGCCGGTTTGTTCCTGGCTTCTCTCTCTCATCAACTTTAAAAGTAACACAGGAAGATTAAAGCAGAATTCTGTTTTATTGCCATCCCACACTGCATCAGTCCTTGACTCTTTTCTTATCAGTTTGGAAAGGAAACTAATAACGCTGTGACCTTAGCTAGCACAACGCTTGTTCATGAGAAACAGCAGGAAAAGTCCTCCTGACTGCACAGTCTCAGTAGGAAATGTAATATCTGGAGATTCAGCAGACCTCTCTTAATATGATGAACTGTTGAGGGTAATCAAACACAGGCTAGCAGATGCTTTCAATCAATCAGTTGTTTGAAATAAAGACAGCAGCTAATCAAATATGGACATCAATCTTGGCCCACAACTGGGAGGCTATAAAACTGGTGGGGAGAAGCTATGATAGATGGGGATTGGAAGACATCTTCAGACAATCATGAGGGCCACCATTCTGCTGGTTGGTGATCAGACTGAAATAAAAATAAGCAAGTAACGTGGACAGAGCAAACATTTACTTATTGATGATTTTCCTCTGCATCCCTTACTCATGCCTTATCTACATAAGAGATTTGCTTCAGCTGTACCACCAGCAACCAGTCATCAGTGTTGTTGCACTGGTGCAAACTCCTAGTGTAGACAAACAAAGCAGAAACAAGGATAGCCTGCCTGAAAAATGCGGTAAGCTACTCTGGTGCAAATTGGGGCTTGTAGCTAGGGTGACCAGGTGTCCCGATTTTATAGGGACAGTCCTGATTTTGGGGTCCTTTTTTTATATAGGTTCCTATTACCCCACACCACCTGTCCCGATTTTTCACACTTGCTGTCTGGTCACCCTGCTTGTAGCAGATTTGCCAGTCTCAGTAGCGGTTTTGTACTGGTGCAGGTGCTCCAGTGGCTTGCTGCAATCCCCAGTGTGGATAAGGCCTGAGTCGTGTTTACTCACATGCACAGTATTGACCATTCGCCATCCACTTGAAGCAGCATATTCTTATGCACTGGTTTAAATCTGGATTTGGTTTTGTTGAAGGCTTTTTAAAAATCATCATCATAAAAAACCTCGCATAGCAGTTGTGTTGTTATAGTGAAGCGACTGGGGACTATGTTTATTTTAAAGCCTTTTGATATGGCAAGTGAGTGAGTGCACTTATAAAAGCCGGCCACTGCTATATCAAAAGGGGCTTTAAAATAAATGTCATTTTCAGTCCGTTAGGGCTAACTCCTGTCCTGAAGACACAGCCATAGTAGGGAGTGGAGGGGTGCCCAACTGCCCGAGGTGAGCAGTTGGAGGCATTCTGCTCCAAGGAGGCAGGATTCCTCTCCGAGCTTGCTGGCACACAATGAAAGCACACATGCAGAGCTGTCCCTTGGGTAGGGCAAACTGGGGCACTTTGGGGGGGCCCCACTCTTCGATAAAATCGGGACTGTCCTGAGATTTAGCCCTTTGTCCAACGTCCCGACCAATGTATGGTCAGAATGCCATTTGTCCCGATATTCAGGTGAGGAGGCGGGCAGGGAGGTGAGGTGGGTGGGCGAGCAGGGTGAGGAGGCGAACGGGGAGGTGAGCAGCAGGTGGGAGGGCGGTGAGGAGACAGGCGGGCGGATGGTGAGGAGGAGAGCGGCGGGTGGGGTGGGTGCGCTGGCCAGACAGTGAGGAGACTAGCGGGGAGGTGAACTGTGGGCAGGCAGGTGAGGAAGCGAGTGGCAGGTGGGCTGTGGGGGGGGTTAGGAGGCGAGCGACGGCCAGGTGCACCACGTGGACGGCGAGGAGACTAGCAGGAAGCTGATTTGTCCTGGGCCATGCACCCGCCTAGGGACAGCCCTGCACATGTGGTACTACACCCTTACTCCCCTTGCACTGTGCCCGTCCCTTTGGGGCTACTATGGATCTTCCCTGTCTCCTCCCCATCCCCTTAGGGGTACTGTGCATGCTCCTGAGTGCAAGGTTTGCAGTTTTGCCGAGCTCTAGCACAGACTGTGCAGTGACAGGGCAGAAAGAGAAAGGTCCTTGCGACATTCCTCTCGACCCAACACTGTGCACCCATGTAAGGGGCCAGGCAAAATTTGGACTTTCATGATGACTGTGCAAAGTCGTCTAGTGTATGACTTCTGTCTCCTCAGCTGGTGATACAACGCCATCTAGGGTCCTTGGGATCTAAACAGAACTGCAGCAGGTAGACAGCTGGTGGCGTGCTATGGAATGGATGCTATTTTGCAAGACTGAATGGGCATCACAGTGAGGTTTGGAAAGGGACGATTCCAGGGCTTGTTTTGCAGGTAGCTGTATTTCAGCCATAGGCACTTTTCTAGCTGTGGGTTTGAAACACAGCAAGTTTCCTGCTGTGCCTGATGACACGTCTGCAGCACCACTGACTGCAATGGTGCTGTTTACATGGAACTTAGGAGTTAGGTTTGGCTCCTGTTCAAGCGCAAGAAGTTTTTATCCTGTTGGTGTACTCTTTGTAGTGCTGCCAGTGGAGAATGATGCACACAATTGTCCTTTCATTTGAATTAGGAATGTGATTCAGAAGCGTTTTCCTTTGGATACTTGACTGAACGGCTAGGGAAATATTACTTAAGAAAAATTACAGTTCCAGGAAATGATATGCATATGGGCGAGGTAACATAAGTTCAGTCAGTGATGGCAGTCACTCGGCATTATACAGTGACATTTAGAAATCCTGCTTTTTTGATTGGCTAGTCACAGACCTAAGTCTTTTATTAAAGCAACGCAGGTCAGAGCCAGATACTGACAAAACTGCAAAACAACAGAAAGTTCCACAGCATTAAAAGAATATTTGTAATGCATATTGCATATTCAGAATCTCTAGTTCGCTTCTCCATCTCTGGAACAGTCCAGCATCATTGTCCAAACCCTGAGGCCTTGCAAATAATGGACAGTTACCAAACTGAAATGGCAACTCCCTGGAAACATTCATATCCCAGTGTAATAGAATATTTCTTGACATGTGTGTCCTGTCACAATGTTAAACTAGCTCCTAACATTCTCTATGATGCAAATATTACTAATTAGTGTCTGGAGTGGAATTCTGTACTGTTCCAAGCCTACTAATGTCAATTTGGAAAGAAAATATTACAGCATCACAGGAAAGTATGGGTGAATATGGTATTTATACAAACGATGGTCCAAAGAATATCCAAAGAGCTACAAAGCAGATGGTACCATTTAACTCGTACTGACTGATTTAGACAATCCCAGTGTGTTTATGATGCCCCTTCACATCCCAAGCTATTGGATTTTGCATGGGGAAGCATGCGTGTGCGTGAGAAAGAGGTATGGAATCCACCACCTCAACTATTGTGGGCAAGTGGGCTGAGACGGGGCAGGTCCCCACCACCTCCAGCCCTGCTTCTTTCCTCTCCCTGCCTCCCCGTAGCTGCCCTTCTTGCTTCTCCTCCCCCATCTTCTCCTCCTCACTGAGCTTGTCAGCTCCTTACCCACTCAGTGGTTTCCCATTCAGGAGCTTTAGGAGTCTCCCTCCAGTCTTTCTCTCTGGCTCCCTCAGTATAAGTAGGAGGTGGTCTGGTGGCGGCGGCAGCCTCCACAGCTCTCCTTCTGCCTGTGCAGCTCCTTAGCCCCATAAGGATCTGGACCGAACATTTAGAGGAGGGGGCAGTGGGCAGCACACACATGTTAAAAACAATAATAATTGAGATGAAAACATGGGCCCCAATCAGCCACCAGCCAAGGATGGATGGAATGCAGTTGGCATCTTCCCTATTCAGATACAGCCCCTGAAGCCATCCTGAGGGCCACTAAAAGGGCGAAGAATTGCTGGAGCACAGATCCATGCCTGCCACATGCTACCTCTGCCTTGGAATGGTCCCTGCAGCCAGGGCTGTGGTGGTGGTGATCAAGAAGCTCCCCATGGCGATGGACCTTCCTAGGGGAGAGATTGAGGCTGTCCTATGGCTTGTTTGCACCAGTCTAGCTAGAGTATAGGGATAGCGCTGCACTGCTGCACCGGGCCCATTCTTGTTAATTTCATATTTAACTGTGGGACTGCTGTCTCTGTGATTAGCCTCCAGAATGGCGCGTGGTTTGTATTCTCTTGGCCGACTCTGCACGTCAGTAAGAAAACCAAGAGATCTATATTAAAATAAGCGGTGTGAAATGTTTATGTTACAAACTCCAAACTCACTGAGAGCTTGCTATCATTCTTAAACCTTGCAACCTGATCTGAGAAGTAGTGTTGTTTCAATGGGAGAGCAAACTGACTCCCTAAACTCTCCCCGACTCCTTTCTGCAAGCATACACCCACCTCCCCACCTTCTACTACAAAAGCTACTACTGGCTAATGGGGTGTGGGGGGGGATATATTTGTGAGACTCCTTTTGATAAAATATTAGCAGTATTTAACTGCAGCAAGTGAGACAAAAAATTGAATTAACCTGAGTTTATTTATGGCTTTACTTTAAAATCTGGTGAAAATCTGCAGGGTTTTTTTTTGCTTCCTTTGAGTTTTTCAGTTCATCCAATTCAAAGGCCCAGACTGAAACCCAGAGATAGGAACCAAAGCACGTTACTTTGCATATGTCTCTGAGGACTTTGATAGCATAAGCATGCTGTTAAAGTGCTAGAAGTCCTATCTGCATTTGCTGTAGCTTTACAAAGGATGCAATTCCAGTGGACCAAATCAATCAAAATATAGAACAGCTGCTTTCTTGAAATCACAGTGTAACTAATACAGTTTTGCTGTGAAAACACATCACATTCAGCTAAGCCAGTAGCCATTTTATGACCATTTTGTAGCTATGAATGCGAAGATTAAGAAGCAGAAGATTAATTAAACCTCCTACTTCATGGAGTGAGTTACTAGAATATGGGAGATAGGAAAGAACTTTCCCTCATGCATGGGATCGCACAGCTGGAACACGATAAGCATGTTTCCCTGTCTCTGAAGTTTTAGGTATTGGTCCAAGAAGGTGCTGCCAAGATTTTAACGAGGGACTCCCTGAAATGTTGCCCCTCTGTCGGTGAAACATATGACATTCCCTAGGTAGAATACTCCCCCTAACACAAATCCATCAATCCTATCCTCCCTCATACAAACTCCAGACAAAACCTGATTAATGTTACATATTTTTTACTCCCAGAAATCCACCCGCTACAGACTCCCCCTCCTCCTGCCTGACTGGCTTGGAGTTGCAGGGAGTACACAGTGCATTGCCTGTGTGGACCTATAGCTACAGTGGGGGGATGCAAGAGGTCACGCTGGTAAAGAGCATATTCAGAGCAGGCTGAATACTTTAACAGCCTTAGCATTTTGGAGCGTGTTGTGAAACAATTGCTGCTGTCTGTCCATGATTATCACATCACTATGCAGAGGACCACGCTGGAGAGTTTGGGATATACCCCAAGCACAACTGACACATTTTACATAACCAGTGTGTACAGAGGGAGGTCGGGGGGGGGGGGGGGGAATCTTTAAGTCTTTTCCAACTTCCTGCTGCAGAAATTGAGTCCAGCTGCATATTCTTGTCAACCCTAGCACTCCATTTGTGCACAGCACGTTTACGTTTTCAAGGTTACCTTTGCAATGCAAAGAGCTGAAGACTGACTTTTAAAGAAGTAAAGATAAAATTTTCCTTTACAGGGCCCCAAAACTGGCTCTGTCAACAAGAGGCGCATCACTGTATGGGCCCTGCTGTAACAATGACAACAAATTATATGTTCTGAATGATACAGTGGGATAGCTTACACTTTTTTCTCAAGTGTTAGAGGCAAATTTCCTAGCCTGTGGCAAGAGAGGTGAGTAGCAATGTTCAAATAACTTAAGTCCAGATTAGTGAGCCAGTGAGTAGCTTCAGAAGTGGTTTGGCATAAGTCTGGCATGCCACGGGCAAACGATCAAAGTGGGCACTGATTTACAATGTGGTCCATAGTTTGCGACTGGTGTGCACTGTCACATTGTGCATTGTCTCTCATCTTGCAGAGCTGTAAGAGATGACAGCATCTGCTGTGCAAAGTTCTGAAATGGTTCAATGCGGACCATTGTTTCCATGATAGGTTGAAGCCTGGGAGTTCTTTAGTGGGGTTGGCAATCAGATGTTTGTTTGGGACATTAACATTATCCCAGAACTCTTTCCAGTGTGCCTCAGAATGGAATGAGAATGCTTTCAGAGCTTTAGCCCAATCCCCAAAAACCTTGCAAGATTTCAGATGTGTCTTTGGAAGGTTCTGGAGGTAGTCCTGAATTGTTAAATTCAAGTTGGCCGTGGTTCGCCTCTACTCATGAGCTGTGTGTGTCTCTCTCCCGATTTTGGGTAGGAGCACATGTGCCACAGTGGGAAACCATTAAACGAGTGTTCATTTTAATCCATCATGGCATGAAGTTGCACATCCAGAGATCTGGTAAGCGAACTGTCCGCCAAACAGGTGTGCAATATTGAACAGCCAAATAATGACCATTTAAAGCTAGAATGAGGTAATGCAACTTTACTGTATAAATATTAAGCCAGGCTTCCTATAACAAAGCAAGAGGCCATCAACTTCAGGATCAGCCCATTTCATACAAGACAGCAATGTTAAAATTGGAACTCTATTACTAGGAAGCCAACTTACTTTTTTAGGATCACGTTGGTAATTAGCAAAGTGCTTGATGTGCACATTACTGCAGCTAATGATTATAATGTGTAATGTGCACATCAAGTACTTTTATTAATTTATAACATCTATAATAATACTTATAGGCAAGTACTTCACAGTGGATAGTGTTACAGATGGGAATTCATGTGTCATGATTTCATAGCTGATATAGATTCAGAAATATTGTTGGAATGTCAAGAAATAGAGAATTTCCATAATGCAACTCAGAAATGACATGCCATTGCTGGTGATGTCATAATTACTGCAAGCCAGAGCCTAGTTTGTCAGCCATATGGTAAAGCTGGACTCTTGATACAGGATTTCATAGGATTCCGCAGTTGGTTGTTAATAAGTCTTTGATTTACTCTTGCAAGTCTGAATGTTTTCAAGCTGCTCAGGGTTTTCTCTCATAATTTTAGTATAGAGCACTGCAAACGTGAAAGTCACTGTTGCACTATAAGTCTACAAAAAACAGGACGATTCAGCTGCTGGTTTCCCAGACTACTGCCTATCATGCTAACCAATATTGTTTCGTTTCCTTGTACTTCCCCAGCTGCCTATCTGTATCTATCCATTGTCTCTTGTCTTTAACTTAGATTGTAATCTCTTTGGGACAGAGACTGTCTTGTTCTGTGTTTGTACAGCACCTAGCACAATGGGGTCCTGATCCATGACTAGAGCTCCTAGGCTGTATGGTAATAATAATAATAATTATGATGATATTGGAATTTCTTAAGTGGCGTTCATGCCGCTGCAGAGCCCACACAAGCCTGCCACCACTGCTTAAACCCAAGAGTGGATGGCGAAACAGAGGAGCCTCCACATAATATATGGGTCTTTGTGGTGGCATTACATAAGCTGGTGATGGGGTAGAATGGGAGGGAATTTGCTATTACCCATGGTTTCCCATTACACAAGTAATACCCAAGTAATTCCACAAGTGGAATTCCACAAGCATCCATGTCCTGATTCAGGAAAGCACTGGAACGTTTGCTTAGGTGTGAAGATGGTGTGGGTAGGACTTTGGGGAGATGATTTTATCAGTTAAATAAGATTTTCTTGGGTTTAAATATGTTTGAATATAGAGTGAAAGGTACAAGTGGGGCCATGGTCAAATTAATCAAAATGCAACTTTGTTTTTTAGTCCAGCTTTCTGTCTCTCATTCTGCACTGGATAGGCTTCACAATAGGTACATTTCCTTAAGTGAAGAGTTGATTGTTGCAGTCCTTGAAGACAGTGGCTTTTGATTTGCAGATACGCTTGTTTCTTTTCCAGTTCCTCACATGAATTTAAGACCTGAGTATGTCTTTCTTTTTTTATTACTTTGCACTCTTCTTTTCCCATTTGTGCCAAATTCCTGCATGAGATGCTGAGGGGTCCAAACTCCAAACAAATTAAAAGTGCAAAGTCCATCTGTAACAGCCCAGCAGTTTATTAGTCTTAAGCATCCCTGTTAGCAGATGTTGATCCTGCTGGGAAAGTGTTAGATGGGTTCTGCTGACTTACTGGTGCAGATGGCTCTACAGAGAGTTCAGATGTATGGTGTGGGCTGAGCAATCCTTGGGAAGGAAACCTAGGAGCAGATGAGCCTAGGGAGAAGGTGTTACTGATACTTATGTCGTCTGAGTGTGGATTGTTTTTGTCAGCAAAGCCCAATCTCAGGACAGGGCTGAGTTTGCACTTTATAGATGTTCTGTGTGGTCTGTGGGCCAGATCCTCATCTGATGTTTATCAGCACTTTATTGAATTCAGTGGAGCTATGCCTAATTCATACTCACTGAGGGCCTGGCCTTGTCTTTGCAGGTCAAGGTGGCAAGGCTTTTGCTCACACCATCTTCTTTTCCATTCCAGTGCTACCTATTTTAGGGGGTTTTAGGGTTCTGGACTTGTCTCAAATTATTAGAGAGAAGATAGTGTGGCAGACCCAGACCAGTGGGGTACAGGAGTCTGGTAGAAGGCAAATATAGTGGCCACTGGATGAATAGTTTTCTGTTCCCTGAGTGACCAGAGCAGAGGCTGCACTAGAGCAATCAGGAACCTGCTGAACCAATTAAGACAGGCAAGCTAATTAAGACACCTGGAGCCAATTAAGAACATACTAGAATCAATTATGGCAGGCAGACTAATCAGGACACCTAGTTTAAAAAGGACCTCCCATCAGTTAGTAGGGGGGCATGCCAGGAGCAGGGAGTGAGAAGGCATGCTGCTGGAGGACTGAGGAGTACAAGCGTGATCAGGCTTCAGGAGGAAGATCCTGTGGTGAGGATAAAGAAGGTGCTGGGGGGAGGCCATCGGGAAGTAGCCCAGGGAGTTGTAGCTATAGCTGTCATGCATCTGATACAGGAGATGTAGACAGCTGCTATCCACACAGCCCTGGGATGGAACCCAGTGTAGAGGGCGGACCCAGGTTCCCCCCCACCAACTCCTGATTGGACACAGGAGGAGTTGACCTGGTCTGTGAGCAACACCAGAAGGGAAGGTCTAATTTGGAAAGGGATCTGGCCTGTCCCCGACCCACTAGGTGGGACAACAGAGACTGCAGAGATTGTTCTCCATTTCCCCCATGCTGGCGAGTGCTGAGGTTAGCTGAGTGAACGGCAGGTTTTAGCCTTTAGCACAAGCAGCCAAACTGAGGCGTGCCGTGAACCTCTGAGATGAGCAAATCCACCAAAAAGCACAGGACCCACCAAAGCAGAGGAGGAACTTTGTCACAATAGGTGTTAGCCCTTTATGGCTTCTTCTGGAAATACAAAAGTTATAAGTATCTAAACATCCCAAAGTTGACCTGATGAATTTTTTCTTGATGTCTGTGAGATTGTTCTTAGCCCAGTGCAGGAAAACAGATTTTCCTCTTATTGTTGAAGGATAGCTTTGGAAAATCTGAGAGTTCAGTGTTATGGAAAAACATACAACTTGATGCAAGTACAAATATGATTATTACCTTCTGGTATGGAATCTGTTCTTACAGTTCAAAAATAATATTGAAAATGGTGGGAAACCAAAGAGCCTGGGATCAGTCATGTAAACATAAGACTTTGGTTTGATATTTGTTTTTGGTGTCTTTCTGCAGAACCTCTTACTGCAGGCCATAGCATTTGTATTTTGTCATTTGTAGTGTGTGCTTTTTGGTATTTGAACGTAAAACTTGTCAGATTCACCATGAAATAGCTTGAAACATGATTTTGTTCACTTTGGGGTCATGTGTATGAGTCTATCATGACTAGTTTCTCATGACTCTCCCAAATCATTGTAGATGGTAAGGTTTTTGAGGCATGGATAGTCGTTTCATTAGCTGTGTGTACAGTGCCTAGCATAATGGGATTCCAGTCCATGGCTAGGTACTATCACAATACAAATAATAACAGTGGAAATGACAGAAATTTCCACATCCTCCTGGACTGAGCTTAAGGAAAGGGGAAGACAGTGAGTAAGAGATCCCTCAGCACCAAAATACTCCAGCCTGACCAACCCACCTGAGACTGAACTACCTGACCACAAGTAAGTCTGATCAGACCCGCACCAGACTTATTTCCAAAGGTAGGGCCTTGGCAGAAGGAGTGACTGACACCAAACTAGAAAGCACAGTGAGGATCAGAGCAGTGTGTGATGGAGGGGGCAGGCAGGAGGTGGTTACAGAGCGAATTGAAGTGAAAGAAGGTAGAGATGGGGTATCTGGAATAGACCGGGGTATGGACCAGCAGAAGAAGCCATGTCCGGAATGTGCAAAGAGTGCAGAAGGGATGGGATCAGGGCAGTGAGAGGTGAGTGGGAGGTGCCCTCTGCACATTGCTTGAAGTCAGAGATATCCGAGAAAATGCAGCTCCAGTCATCTGCCAAAGCAGAGGGGAGCTCCCCTCCTTTCCCGTGCTTTTGGGACTTGATCCTATGCTCACTGAAGTCAATGGCAAAGCTCCCATTGACTTTAATGGTTCAAGATCCGGCCCTTGATAAGCAGCACTCCTCAAACCACACAGCCCAGGAGGAGGGGAAGTGATGAGCACTGCCCTTCTGTTTCAATCAACTTTAAACCTTTGTCCCCAAAGGGAGGCTGTGGTGGAGGGAGGAAAAGACATTTGAACAGTAAGCAGGAGGTGGACTTGGGAAATGCTAAAGCACTCACCTTCTGGGGAGCCTTTCCATGATGTGTCATGTTTAAAACCAGCACAGCTGCTCTGTTTTAAGATAAGGCCTTCCAGCCTCTGTGTGTGTGTAATATGTGTTGTCTGCTGTAGATTTGTAGCAATAAGCCGGCAGGATCAGTCCTCTTCTGCATGTTTTACAGCATCAGGCAACCATATGGTGCTTCATGTATAATATTATTTGAAAGTATTAGTTTTCATGTTTTCACTGTACGGGGTCATTTTTAGAACAATTTCCTTGAGACGTGTATGTTCTTGGATGACTTTGGTATCAAACAATATTCATTGCTTCTCTGACACAAGAAACGGTGCATAATTCTGTAGAATCCCTTCTGTCTCAGAGTTCACAGCGCTATGGATAATTAACAGGTTTGCTGCATTTTCTCACACTTTTAAAAAGTTTTTATTTTTGAATGCTCTTAAATTATGAATAACCATGTATACACGATGTGACCTGTCTGGAAATAGGAGAAACACAGTCTATTACAATATCCCTGCCAATAGAACTAAGATTTCCATATTATGCTCTCTGAACTGAACTTTTCTGGCTCTTGTTCCACTTGACTCAGAGTGGGAGACCCAACTCAGAAAACCTCCCCAACCTCCAAAGAATCTAGGCTGCTGAATATTTGTTAGGACTGTGAAACGGCTAGTTAAACATTACCTGAAGTCAGTCTTCCTCTCAATGCTACACAGCCTTATCCCTTCTTGTGACAGCCTTAAGAAGGCTAGTTCGATCTATGGTTTGAGGGATGACGGCCTTCAAGGTCCCGAGCACTCTGTCTGTGATCTGGCAAAGTGATCTGGCAAAGTACTTAAGTACTAGCTTAAGGTGTGAGCGGTCCCAGTGAAGTCAAAACATGTCCTTTACTCCCTTAAAGCTAAACATGTGCTTAAGTGCTTTTCTGAATAGGGATAGACTTAAGCATGTGCATGTCTTTCAGCACATACTTAAGTGCTTTGCAGAATCAAGGCCCTAGTCTGGAGGGAGCCTTTTCAACTGGAAGGACAATTGTGCATATGGTGGGGCCTTTGAGGATGACGGGCAATCTCTGTCAGTAAGTGAAGTGGAAATGGTTATGGAATACGAGATGCTAGGAGCAGTGCTCTTAAGGGAGCAATGGTTTATCTCAGCAGCTGTTGCCTTAACAGTAAAGTGCTTCAGGGCACCATAGATTGGGATGGGGATTACTGGGGAGAAGAAAATGGCTATAAAATTTTTCCCAGCCCAAAAAGAATCTAATATATGAAAAGACCTGGAACTATTCCATGTACAGGTACACAGCTGGCTCAGCTGCACTTTAACAGTGAGGGACTTGGAACAGTGAAGAGAGTTATACAGGTATAATCAAAGTGGTATGGCTTTCTAGCGTAGACAAGGCCATAGATTCACAGTGATCATGCAGATGTGTTCATGCTTTTCTTTTTATTGTGTTCTTTGGTCTTAGTGTTGTCAGACCTTTTTGCCTGATTTTTAGGAAATCCCTTAGTAAACTCTTTAACGCCTCCCTCCCCCCAAAGAACAAACAAAAAATTCCTCCTCAAACCACTGGCCTTCATGCAAAGTACAGAGCTATCTCTTTGAATTTGAATAATATCAGTCTCATTTTACAAGTTCCCTTTAATTTAAATCTGGTTTAAAAGTCCCAGACACTGTTGGTTGGGCTGGAATGACTTATTGCAATAATAAAGGACATCATGCTAGTGTTTGAGGGTGTTTATCATTCTATTCCGTTCTACTGCATTTGAGCTACTTATTCATTAACTGCTTTATTATTTGTCCTACACTCTTAGCGTCTGTGGGATCAAGTAGACAATTTACAAATGGAAAAAAATAGGCAAAATTCTTAGAATGAATTATTTATTACAAATTATTTTGTCAGCTTTTCTTTCAGCTTTCCTAGATCAGCAGAACTAGGATGGTATTGCAGTTCAGTATTTGTAATAATGATTCACATTTATATTACACTTTGGGGCTAGATTTCCAGAAGGGTTAAAAAGCACTTTTCAGGCTTCGCTAAATGTAAACAACATCAGAAATCACTTTACTCACCAGTGAAATATAGCAGCGTGTAAGATGAAACATGACCACTGGCCAGAGTACAGAGTAACACTACATATAGGCTTAGGATAGCAGTGAATAACTTATTTCAAGTGAACTAAGCAGGGAATTTTAGGTAGGTGGAAAGTACCTAAAACAAAGTTGGCCAGAACATCCGAGCTAACATCTGTACTCTTGAAAATAAAGTTAAAAAAAAATGCCACGGATGTTTTGATAATTAACAGCATATGTAGTCAGTCTGTTGGTTTTACATCTTGTCCAGAAGACTGCTCCTCACACAGCATGGTGTCCCCCGACTGTATATGGAGTACTGTCTTAGTGCTGATATAGATCTTGGACTATTGCCTGCTCAATCACCAATTTCATATATTGGGGTTTCCTTAATGTTCTTTTGCTTATAAGAATTGAAGTGCTGCCCTCCCTGGGATCTTATTTTATCAATTCTTATAAGCAAAACTTCAATTCTTATAAGCAAAACTTCATCATGTGGCAAAAAATTATTACCATGAGCCCCATCACAGCACAGTACACACACAGAGAAATACTGTATGCATCCAGTAAGGAATGCCCACAATAACATGCTAAAGCCATTGCTGTAAATTCACTTGTGAACAATACTCTCTGTGACTACAATAGTTTTGCTTGAGTAAGGTCTGCAGGATTTGGCCAATAATTAATACCGGAAAACAGGTAAGATTGTTGTGAACAGGCAGACTCTCAGCACTGTGCACACCCTGGGTTAATGTCCAAAACTCATCCCCCTTCCTGCGGTTAGCCTTTAACAAACTATGAACCTCAGTCGAAGTTTTCTCCTGAGTTTGGCTTGTTCCTAGGATATCTTCCTGCTGAGCCTCCCTGTCGATGGCCTTATACCTGGTTCCCCAGTTCTTTGGAGATATGCGAACCCTTTACCTTCACATTGGTTAGAGCTACTCAGAGTCATCTGTTCTGCTGAGTCAGCAGAAATAACTCTGTAGGCAGGGCACTAATCTTTACATGCGGGCTGAGTCAGCAGAGAACCCCTGTATTTCTATATAGAGTCCTGGAACATGACACCTTCTCACAAATGGGGGTATTTTATTAATACTGACATCAGGCAACAAGGTGAATTGGGCCCTATAGGTACAATTCTGCCTTTGGGGTGGAAGAGTTATATCATTCCAGCAGGAGCTCCAGCAGGCTTTGTGTCTCAGGTAAGCGCAATGTCTCCTGGAGCTGCCTCACTGTAAGGAAAATGCTGTTTTTTGAAAGTGTTGTTCTTATATGCTGCATTCTGTACACATTGCAAGTGCACTGCCCTTCTGATGTTCCTCTTTCGTCGCAGAGGGCATCTCTGTCAGCATTGGAACGGTCAGAACAGCTGATAAGGAACGCAGCCAGTCTGGAAGAGCTGCTTCGAATCACTCACGCGGAGGACTGGAAGCTGTGGAAATGCAGACTAAAACTCAAAAGCCTCTCCCATTTAGATTCCAGATCTGCATCGCATCGCTCCACCAGATTTGCTGCTGCTTTCTATGACATTGAGACACTGAGAGGTAAGTGTGTGGTTGTTCATGAATCATCAACATCATCTTCAGGATCACCAAGCACATCTGTGACTAGGAGTTAAATAAACAGGCATTCTTAGAATAGATCAACTTCAGAGGGGAAATGGTGAACAAGGAAAGCGATATCATATGAAGGAACGTGTTAGGCGACAGCCTGCATACGTCTCCCTGGTTTATGGTCAGAGCTGGTTTAGTGCTCTCTGTACACAAGCCAAAGAAAAGATATATGAAATATGGATTTGCCAGTCAACAAAACAAGAGGAGAAGTAAACATGCAGGAATGGCTTGGAAAGGCTGGCTGAGGGGGACTGCCAACAGCAAAATGTTAAGTCATGGAATTTGCCTGCAGGCAGAAACAAATGAGCTTTACAGAAAGCATTGGAATTTCTACTTTTATGAGCTGTGTTCTGATATAAGACACCTCATCAGCAGAGAGGTTGCCACCAATATGTATGGGTGAGAGCTATTTAGCAAGGAGGTACTGCCTTGATCTTCTTTAAGAGGTCTGAGAAAATCTATCTGGAGAGTAGAAGTAGGTGCTGAAACAAAAACAGACTTAATACCTGAATGAGATGTAGGTTAGTCATAATCTAGATCCCCACTTAGAATGAATTAAAATACAACTCCCTTCAAATGAGAGAATCAAGATTTAATCTAAGTTCATTGAACTCAAACAAAGAGACAGTGATTGTTCCTTGATGAAGTGAATAGATATTATATGACATACCCTTATTATACAAGCTGTGAAGTAACAAGGTGTAAAAGATCTGTTCCTTTTATTGTGCAGTCCTGAACTTGATATGATGTGACTACAACCAGAATATTCACTTCCCTGTGTGGAAGCCAGAAAACAGTGATCCTATTCCCGTATGACTTCTAGGATATTTGCAGTCCCTCTTTCACATCTTTGCTGACACTTTCACATCTTTTGCTTATTCATCTCTGAGCTGGAGCACAAAGACACAGACCAAAATGCCCTCACTAAATTAGCTTTTAGATGATTGAATGGGATTTAGAGTCAGAGTCAGAATTTAAGGCCAGAAGGGGCTACCAACAGTCTGACCTTCTGTATATCACAGGCCACCAACCGCCACCCAGCACTCGCACACTAAACCCAACAACTAGAATTAGACCAAAGTACTACAACCCTCAAGCAACTTAACTATTGTGTGCCACAGGCAAAGGACAGGAGGGACCAAATTGCACCAGCACCTGAGGCCTCTCCAATGGCAGGGAATTGATTTAGTGAGAGATGCTTACATGAGCCAAGCAAGCAACCAACACCATATGCTGCAGAAGGCGGTGAACCCACACATGGTCTCTGCCAGTCTGACCCTGTGGAAAATCTCTTCCTGACCCTGAGTATGACAGTGAGTCCAACTCTGAGCATCTGAGCAAGGCTCATCAGCCAAGCACCAGAGAGAGAATTCTGAGCACCAATCCACCCTATCCTGTGTCCAATCTCCATCTGTAGCAATTTCTGTTGCTTCAGAGGAAGGAGACCAAAAAAAGCAGAATACATTAGCGAAAAAATATCATTTCCTGACCAATGCAGGTGACTGGCTGAAGGAACATAAGACATAAACCAGAGACCCGCCCAGGACTACCAAGAGCAGTTGTGCACCACCAAAGGCAACCCTGTCACACAATTCCATTCAGATTTGTCAAGCCCTGTCTTAAAACTAACTACGTTGTTTGTTGCCCCCACAATTCCTATTGGAAAGCCATTCCAGAGCCTCTCTCCTCTGATGGCTAGATACCTTCTAATTTCCAACCCAAATTTATTCTTGTGCCAACATTTTTCTTAAACTTAAATAGCTCTTCTCCCTTCCTGGTGTTTACCATCCTGACCTACTTAAGAAAAGTGTTCCCACCACTCGCAGAATTTATTTTAAAGACAACAAAATCCTAGTACATCATGATCTGAGAACGCCTGGAGGGGATAGTTAAAGGACATGGAATTTATCTATGCACCTTTAAGAATTATGCACAGAAGCATTAGCAGTCATGATCCAGTCATTGTACTGAACTAATGTCCAGTGCCAGTTGCTAGGTTTTTCTATAGAAAACTTGAAATCAACCTTTAGGTTTCTCATTTAGTGAAACAGCAAGATTGCAGACAACTGATAATCCTCCATTTGTCCACACAACGACACAACAGATGAGCCCAGCAAGTGGCACTGGTGCAGTGTATGGCAATAGACTTTTATCAACACCTAAAAGTAACATAACTGCTCAGCTAATAAGGTTAGAAGAACAGTCACCCTCTCGAAAGAGTAACAAGTGTAAACAGATGAATCAATAGTCTACAGATGTCCTTTACTTGTGCCATCTGGAGGAACTGTTAGCTTTCTTTTCCCTTTAAAATCTAACTCCAGATACAGAGCTGCCAAATATCCCCGCCAAATCCAGGTGAGAAAATAATTTAAATTCAAATAATTAAAATTTGTGGTAGAAAAATCCTGTTAGGTGGTCTTCCCCATCTTCTAAGGCAGAATTATTCCAAGGCCAACTCTATTAATGTTTTAATATGCCCTGAATCACCACAGAATCTGACTGAGCACCTATTAAAATCATACACATAAACTTATATTTCTCTTCCCCTCTCCCAGTCATCAGGGACTGATCTCTGTCTATGGTGTATGTTTTATTTTAATGTGGTGGTATTGTGTGAAGACTAGGTCAAAGACGTAGATGCTCATCACCCCATTGCTTGTCTCTCTTTACTGGTTCCCCATGAACTACCAGGGCAAATTCAAGGTTTTGTTCTTCATCTTCATCTTACCTGAGCTCCATGAATATGTAACTCTCACATGGAAGAGATCAGAATGACCACAAACCTCAGTGCTTGCAGAACAAAATGTAAAACCCACTTCTCTGACCTAGTCTCCCTACAACACCTCAGTTTTTCAAAGTGATTAAATAGTGGGAGAATGTGTGCTTGAAGAGTATTTCTGTTATGCAGGTGACATCTTGAATGATTATGTGCACACAATTAAATTAGTTTGGAGAGCACATTGTTTTCTACTTTAACTGGAAACCTAAAGTCAGATTCTGATCTTGATACACTGGTATCAAATGGAATAACTCTATTGACTCTAATGCAGTTACTCCAGGTTTACACTGCTGTAATGAAAATCAGAATCCATGCCCCAAAGTCCTAATTGCACAATGGCAAATAAATGGATCCTAGGCCAAGATGTTTAAAAGTGACTGGTGATTTTGGGTGTCCAATTTGAGACATCTTGATGGGGCCTGATTTTAAGAAAGCACTGAGCACCTCCCTCTGAAAATCAGGTTCCTTTAAAGTGCCACAAGCTGGGTATCCAAAAATGGAGGCACTCAAATACACTGGTCATGTTTTAATGTCTTTGCTTATCGGTGAGATCCTGTCCCTATTGAAGTCAATGGGAGTTTTGCCATTGGATTCCACCCCAGACCTGCTTACTGTGCCTTTTTAACTGAATGCAGTTATTATTTTTTAATACTGTTCATAATGATTGTGCTTTCTGCAGTCATAGATGAGGAATGGCAAAAAACTCAGTGTGTGCCAAGGGAGACCTGCGTGGAAGTTGCCAAAGAGCTAGGTACAACCACCAACAAGTTCTTTAAGCCTCCCTGTGTGAATGTGTTCCGATGTGGAGGTTGCTGCAATGAGGAGAGCCTGGGCTGTATGAACACAAGCACAACTTATGTTTCAAAAACGGTAATTGAAACCATTTGTCTTCCTTCTTGCCTGTCACTGGCTCTGAAACAAAGTGAGGGAAGAGGATGCTGGGCCTCTGAAAGCCAGTTATGGAGATACCTGAGGATACAGCTATTCTCTACAGTCATAATGATAAGAATACATTTGTATTGATACAGAGTGAATAAGGCCTGGTGAATGATGATTTAGTGCCATTTTATACCCACTTTACACAAGTATACATGACGAAACCCGGTTCACAGCAGTGGAGAATAAGTTCATGTGAATGGACTATGGTCTCATGTAGCGTTAACGAGTTTAATTCTTCTTTATTCTATAGTTATTGAGACCTGGGATTGCCTGATGCTAGTGGCTCATGGAGACTCCCAGCACCACTGACCTAATAGATTCTGTAGGAAATCTGATGTGTAGTGCCTCAGAGATAAGTTCTAAATTTTGAAAATTGTGACCAGTGACAAAAGAAAAGTGACTAGTGGTTTTAGGTGTCTCATCGTTTGGGTGCCCTGCTTCACATGCCTTAAAGAAGCTTGATTTTTCCAAGTGTTGTGCAGCTTCTCTTTGAAAATCAGGTGCCCTCAATACAAATGCCTTAGGTTTTCAGTGCCCAAAATCATAAATTGCTTTTGAACATGTAGGCTTAAATCAAGAGCCAGATACTGACTGCTAAGTAGCAACAGGCAGCAAATAACCTGAATTTTGCAGGCAGCACTATTAATTTACAGTTGTTAAAACTTTATGCCTTTATAGAGATGCATTAAATTCTACTTATGAAAAGTTTTTGCACTGGTACAAAATTCATGGACAATTGTTTAAAGAGAAAGTTAAAATATTCCTGGAACAAGCATTCTAAACCAGTGGTCTTGATCCACCTCTGTTATTCCAGTTGTGTATCCGTGTAATTCCATTGATTTCAGTGGAGTTGTGCTGGAATAAAACTGGAGTAACGCAATGGTGAATTAGGCCCAATACCTTCTATGTGCAGGAGGTCAGACTAGATGATCATAATGATCCCTTCTGACCTAAATATCTATGAATCTGTGTAGATGTTTGTTAATCAGTTCTATTTCACATCAGGAGGAGAGCGCTCTTATGAGCTGTTGTATGTATACCACAGATGTCTGACTAACTCAGAGGTCTGGGTTAGGCTAGAAATCATTTATTTATTCATGTAGTTATGCTTGGAGCAGTAGTTCATAAGTCTGTTAAAAAACTAAACTTTATTCAATTCTGCGGAGTGTAACATTCTTTTAACTTCCTTCAAAATAGCTATTTTCAAAAACCTTTTGAGTACATTCTGTTCCCAGATACAACCATATAAATCCAGAATCATTCTACTAAAGTCAATTAAGTTACTCCAGACTTACATCAGTGTTACTGAGAACAGAATTGTTCCCTGAGCTCTTTATTTCTTTACAGAAAAATTGTAGGCTTCATGGCGAAACATCCACTGGAGGTTGAGACAGAGATGATAAATGAGTCTCTATATAAGTGATTGAGGTTACATTGCTAATGTATGTGAAAACAAGTTCCAGTCATCTACATGTTTTTCAGCTTTATTCCTGAAACATACTGTTGATTGCTCAGCAAATGATATTTACAATATATTATTTTGTTAGCCCTGGGTTGACTAAGCTGATCAGTTCCTAGCTCAGTGGGCATTGCTTAATTTTCCCTTTTGGTTAACTTAGGTCAGACCTGTGGTGGCTACCAGAAGAAAAGAGGAAGGGCAAGGGGGGGAAATGGCAGTGGGGAGGAAGCTGGCATTTAAAAGATTTTAAGCTGTATAATAGAAACTGAACAGCATATTTCATTCTCCTAGCTCTTTGAGATTTCAGTTCCTTTGACAAGTGTACCAGAGCCAGTGCCAGTCAAAATTGCCAACCACACACGTTGTAGATGCTTATCAACTGCTCAGCATCACCAATATGCCATCATACGAAGATCTGTCCAGTACCCAGAGGAGGATGGGTAAGGCTCTGTAATATTTTGTAAAGACACAGAGTATATTGCATTAACTAGGAAGTTCTTTTATTTTAAGTCATTCACTACTGGTTTTTTCCATCTTTTGCTTTCCCACTAGTTTTCAAACATCCTGGGTATTCTTCAAACTTATAGAGCCAAACTCAAGCCTGCTGTAAACAGGTTTAGTCTGCACATATTTGGCAGCCAGATTGAGGCCACAATTCAGCAATTACCTAACTAGAAGCACTTGGGTAAGCCCATCGCAGTTAATGTACCTACTCATCTCCTTAAAGTTAGGCCCGTTCCTAACTTGTGCATCATTGGATTGGGACATCAGTGCAGACTGCCACAGTGTTCCTATCTAGGGTAATATGACACCATGCTTAATTTGTAATGAAAGAGGTGCCAGGGCTCAAGCAATTTTTTTACTTTCATAACATGGCAAGCCCAGAGGCGCCAGGGCTATGAACTGCCAAGCCTAGAGGTGCTGAGGCTCAGCCCTAGCAAGCCCTGGCATAAATTAAGCACTGCTATTGCCATTAATTCACATAATACAGTTGACAGGTCTGGCAGTAAATACTTGTCTTGAGCACACTAACTGACTAGTGTTTTTCAGGTTTCAGAGTAGCAGCTGTGTTAGTCTGTATCCGCAAAAAGAACAGGAGTACTTGTGGCACCTTAGAGACTAACAAATTTATTAGAGCATAAGCTTTCGTGGGCTACAGCTCACTTCATCAGATGAATAGAATGGAACATATAGTAAGAAAATATATATATATATATATAATTTTCTTACTATATGTTCCATATATTTACATACAGAGAAGGTGCAAGTTGCCATACAAACTGTAAGAGGCTAATTAATTAAGATGAGCTATTATCAGGAGAAAAAAACTTTTGTAGTGATAATCAAGATGGCCCATTTAGACAGTTGAGAAGAAGGTGTGAGGATACTTAACATGGGGAAATAGATTCAATATGTGTAATGACCCAGCCACTCCCAGTCTCTATTCAAACCCAAGTTAATGGTATCTAGTTTGCATATTAATTCAAGCTCAGCAGTTTCTCCTTGGAGTCTGTTTATAGAAGCTTTTCTGTTGCAGAATTGCCACCCTTAAGTCTTTTACTGAGTGGCCGAGAGGTTGAAGTGTTTTCCTACCAGTTTTGGAACGTTATGATTCCTGATGTCAGATTTGTGTCCATTTATTCTTTTGCGTAGAGACTGTCCGGTTTGGCCAATGTACATGGCAGAGTTCTTGTGAAGCTTTTTTCAAATACCTGACCATATTGTTTTTCCTTCTAGTTGCCCCTTTACCAACAAACTTTGTCACAGCGGCTTGATATGGGACAGCAACAAATGTGAATGCGTGGTAGATAAAGAACATCCTGGCAGAAGGGAAGGTAAAAGTAGTATTGTTGACTGACATTTCTGCAGCCACCATCTCTATCCGAAGGGGCTTGATAAAGTTCTCTCCGTTTTCTCATTGAGATTTCTCTTGGATTCTAAATCAGTAGACTGCATTGCCTTATTATATAGCACTCTAGTTGTAAACACACACACAAATGGTGTTACCTCATCTCATTTTCTTCTGAGCATTTTTGCCTTTTCATATTAGCAATGGGACTAAGGAATAGCAATGTATTGGAAGGAATTAATGTAGCTGGCAATCACTCTGAATTGTCATTGTACACAGATGACTTAGTCGTTTGTTTAGGGGGCTTTCAACTTAGTATCCCCCATCTATTTGCCTGTATTCAAGAAATGTTCATGTTTTTCTGGGTTTAAAATAAATTGGCAAAGATATTACCGCACAAATTCAGGGCTACGTTCTACCTTCATATATAGTGCACACATGAAAACCTGACTGAAATCAGTAGGGTCGTATGAATAAAAATGTGCAGAGTGTGGACTTCTGCCCCCAGTAATTCGAGAGTTTGATCCTGCAAACCATTCCTCACATGATTGGTTCTTATAGGCTAGACATGGCATCAATTGCACTTGAGAGGAAATGTGCTTGAGAGACACCCTCTGAGGCATAATGCTTCCTGTGGTCCCCTCATGTGTCGGGGAAGGAGGGAATGTTTCACTCAAGCCTTTTACAGGCTCTTTGTTCTCTTTCCCCTTGTGCCCAGCTCGTTCCCTGGCTGGCAAGTTGGCACTCAGGGTTGAGCTGTGACTTGCTCCCTCTCTCCTCAGTCCTCACCCAGTGTATGGAGAGAGTTATGCATGCAGGCAAGACCAGGGCACACTCTCTATGATACCAATGGGGCTACTTGTGAGAGTAAGGTGCTCTGTTAGGCTACTGGATACAAACTGAACAGAATAAAGTTAGTAGCAATGATATGTAGACGTGACTTCTAAGAAAGCATCCATCTTGGTATATAACCATACGGTCATTATCAGCTATTGCTTCCTTCCTGTTTTCTTGGTGGAGAACAGTTGAATCCATAAAAGAAATCAACTGAAAACTTTCCTTGGGGAAAATAAACAAACTGCTATAAATCTAAAGAATCTTTCCAGATGAACATATTGAGAGGTATTAAAATCTCCCTAAATACCATACAATATTTATATTCAGGTGGGAAATAATGGGAATCTAATATACCTGGACTACATGGACACAGAAGAAAATCTTGTCTTTCTAGATGATCTTACATTCAACAAAATAAAGAATACAAACCAGTAATAAAAGCAATTTGGCAAGCATTTACATTCCTAGGCCAGTGACCTAAAATAAAACCACATAGCTCCATAAACTCTTCCTATCTAGTACACTCTCTTAGCATTAACAGACAAGAAAGCAATTTTACTGGGACACAGGTTTGTCATCCTGGATCAGATCATTAGTCCATCAAGCATGGTATCCTGGCTTTATCAGTGCTAAGTATTTGATACTTTACAGGAAGACCAAAGTGTGGGGATGAGGGGGGCACCAGGCAAACTCATATTGCACCTAACATCTAGCCATTTGTGCTATGGGCTAACAAAAGGATAAACAGAGTGACTTATAATAACTGTATTATGCCTTTTACTGATGTAAGGCAAACATTTGCAACACTGAACAATCATTTGCTGCAGTTTGACAGTAGCCTAGACAAATTATATTTTAAATAAGACCTTGAGGCTAAAGCAAAGAGAATTGAACAATCTACACCAATTAATATATGCCAAGGCTCATCACCCAAAGGGTGAAGGGCGTGGGGATCATTTCACCAGAAACTATGCAGATTTCTGTATCTTTAAATTATATTTGCTTTTTATTTTGTTTGGCTGTTAATTTCTGGTATTAAGTTAACAACGATGGAGGCTTCCCTCAAATAATGAGTATATCCTTTCTGGCCATTGAGGTCAGAGCTCAGATTCCAGAGGTCATAGTCATAGGTTAAATTTCACATTCCATAGGTTAAATCCAAGACCTACTTATAAAATTACAGGAAATTACCGTTCCAATGACACATTCTATGCTATGACCTTTAACCAGGGTGTGCTGCCAACACTTTACTAAGGGCTCTCATAAAAATCTTCACCTTTTGCCATGATAAATCTCCTGGTATGCCAGGATGTGCATGTTTGCAGAGAAGGGGTGAGGTATTTAGGAGCAGTCATTTATTTTCTGCTTTTACCATTAAAACAAAATGTTTTCACATTGCCCTCATCATATTAACCAAGAAGAGTGCTTAGCAAACAGACTTAGACTAGGCTGTACCTTGCTAGAATTGTTTATACTTTTGTTTCTGAAAAAATATACTGAGTGCATTGATTGAGAAGCACAGTGTTGTGTGTATGTTGTTTGTACTTTGTATTGGATACATGTTTGGTTTTTTAAATACCTTAAGGAGCTACTGTATTCAAAAATCAAAAAACTCCTCACAAATATTTTTTGTAGGTTGTTTGTGTCAGGGGTGATTTAGCAGTATAGCTCCCTCAGAGGCAAGGAAATCATCCCAATCTTCTCTTCAGTTTGGTGGAGGTCTCATCCAGCATATTAACTCCTAATAGAAATTCTTAGGATCAGATTCCCCCTTCATGTACACATGCATAAATCCTGGTGGTTTCAATGGAATTTCCACACATACAATCATATAATCTAAAGCAGAATCTGGGCATACAGACCTTATTGCCAAAAGATTTGTCTGTTACAGGACTCCCTCCTCTTGCTGAGCTGGCTAAGTGTGGACCACATATGGAATTTGATGAAGATAATTGTGAGTGTATCTGTAGATGGAAATGTCCCACCGATTTTTTCCAAAATAAAGAGAACTGCAGCTGCTATTTGTGTAGGGAGAGCCAGGAGAGCTGCTCTCAGAAACACAAGATATTTCATGCAGAAACTTGCAGGTATGTGTTTCTTCCCTTTCAATTTCACACCTCTTAACATAGCTGGGCAACATGAAAACCATGTTCTTTTCAATTAAGCAATACATGTGAACTTTTAAAATACAATCCACTTTTGTAGTTTTGGGGGTAGTTGTTTTTTAATGTTTGCCAGTTTTCTTTGCGGTCCCAATCGGTCCCAATCTATTGATATAGTGTCATTTAATGATGAAACCAGAGGACAGGAAGTCAAGACCCTGGGTTGTATTCTCGACTCTACCAGATACTCACTGTGTGACCCAGGGCAAGTCACTTAACAAATCAGTAAAATGGAAATAATACTTGTAGAAGGTGTGAGGTTTGTTTAGCTAAAGCACTTTGAGACCCTTGGACAATAGGTGCTACTTAAGTGAAAAGAGGAGTTGCTAATATTTGTTATGTAGTTTCTAAGCACCCTTCATGCACAGACATATTTGTTTCTAATATCTGGGGAACGATTTCTTTAACTATCTTATCTGAAGACAGTGTATGGCCCAGAGGGTTTGTGATGGGATTTGGAGCCTTTCATTTCCAGGTGGTTCAGATTCAGTCCATGTCCCTTGTGACTGACAGTCATTACCATCTGACTCCTGTGCAGTGGCCTTTGGGAAATAAGTTAATAGTCTCAATATAATTCATAGCGAACAGGTGTCCATGTGACAAAAATCATCATCACATAATACCTACCATTAAATGAGCATATTTTCTCACCACCTCAGCAGAGTACTCAAGGACTTAATGGGGGTGGGAAATTAACTATCCTTTCATGCTTAGAGATAGACCCTCTAGGTCAGGGCTGAGGTACCTTGAAGCTGTGTGGGGAAGCCTGCATTGTCTGTGTTGTATCTGTCCTGTGGATAAGCAGAGTGCTTCATCTGCAAAGATATCACTTCAGCACCATTCGGGAGTACTGCATTCACATAATTTAAAAGATATTGAACTAGAGTGGCTCCTTCACTGCTCTGAAGGGGGCTCAGAAAGAGGCGGGGGGACTGCTAGCTCCACAGTATTGCTCCCTCTCCTGGGATTCTCTATGATGTGAGGACTCTGCAGGATTTCAAGGTCAAGAGGGCATGAAGCAAGGAAACAGCTACTCTCTTCAGCATTGCCATCTGGTGGGCCCTTGGGTTTCCACGTAGGAATCTGATTAGAAATTACTTTACTCTTTAAAGCAACATTAACTTGGGGGCACTCTAGGGCTGCTACTGTGCAACTGCTGGGAAATTCAGGCAATGGCAAGACATCTTGTTAAAGAGAAGGGATGTCAGCAGAATGATGTGAAAGGGGAAGTCCTCCATGCAGATGCCTCTCTTTATCTAGGTTTGCCCTTTCATGTGGAACTACTGGACCTATCCATTCCATGTCTTCCCAATCTCCTCCCATGCAAGGGCATTACATTTTGGGTAAATATGCTAAGATGCTGAAAATATTGAAGGATATACAAGTGGAGAGCTATCACATTATCATGCCCCCCCTCTCTCTCTTTATTAAACAGCTGTGAGGACAAGTGCCCATTCCAACCCAGAACATGTTCAACTGCAAAGCCAGTGTGTACAAAGCATTGTCGTTGTCCAAAGGAGAAGAGAAGCTCTCATGGGTCACAAAGCAAAGAAAATCCTTGATCTAGCTTTCCCCCTCTCTCCCAGAAACACACTGCTTTGCAAAGTAGCTGTCACTGACTTTTAAATCATTAGTAAACATGGGACATCTTCCACATTAATCGCAGAAGAATGAATCCAGTCTGCATTTATTTATTAGATTAATCACTAACTATTAGTGGACCCTCTGGGTCATTGATAGCTGTCTTCTAATGGATAACTACAGTAGAAAGATTACCAGCTGTAGGAAAGGAAGAGTGGAAGGAGCCAACTCAACACTGTTATATGGAGGATGAGACTGGTATATGTGTAGTAGAGTGAACGTCACCGTCCAGCAGTTCAGGAATTTGAACTAAATAGTCTCTGAATTCTTAGCTAGTGCATCTCTTTGGTGAAACATTCTTCAGAGCTTCAGTGTACAGAATTTGGCTTCTAATATGTTCAGCACTGAATGATTTGATCTACTGTCCAGCTTTGATTATCATTTTGAGTTTATCATACAACTACTGTCAGATGTGCCATATTTAAATGTATATAAGAAAATAAATACTTCAGTTATTCAGTAAGCTGTTTATTATCCTATGTCATCTCAAACAAATGCATACCAAACAAAAGCAAACAAACCCACCCCACAAAAGGGTCAAGCTATGGCTTTGTTGGGTTTGTCCCCACTGGAACTGACCCCAGTCCACACCTAGCTTGGAGTAAAGACACTTGGTAAATCTGGTTGTCACAGTTTGAATAAAGGATTTCATTTCCCACACCGGTGATGGGTTTCAGTTTTGGGGGGGGGGGCTTGGCTCCTGCTGTGGTGTGTTGGTGGCACTCACACAAATACCAAAATACCCCCAGAGATTTTTCGGGAAGGCAAATTCTGTTGAGGGCTTGTTTTACTCTTAGGCTGTGATGCTATGGAAATAGAGAGTATCTTCTGAAGGCTGGAATTCACTTCACCCACATAAGACCTGAGCAATGGAGCATTACGCAGGGCCAAGCGTGGGAAAAGGCTGGGAAGCCCAATCATATGAGTCACTTAAACCTGGACTGGACAAGCCTGAAGAAAATACTGTCAGGAACAACCCTACACTGGCAGTGGGATGGATTAAATAACCTAACAGATCTTTTCCAGTTCTAAATGTTATGTTTCCATATGCTATTTTCAGAAGATAGAAGCCCAGGAGGAACAGTGGAAACAACACTGGACTGCCGGACATGACATAAGGAACAGAAAAAAATCTTTGTAATGTGTGGGCTGAGCATTATTTTCTGGATTTGTATAGGCTTAACATTTGGATTCCTTTAAAAAGACAAGGGCCAAATCCTGCAGTATTTACTCAGTCATTGGGCAAATTTCCCATTAACTTTAGTGCATAGGCACGGGAACTAGTGGTGCAGGAGGTGCTGCAGCACCCTCGGGCTCCCGGCTGCCAGCTCTGTGCCCGGGATCCCGGCTGCTGGCCCCACACGCCTGGAGTCCCGGCCTCAGCCCTGGGGGTGGGGTGGGGTGGAGTGGATAGTGGTAAAAGGGCTTGCTTTCAGCACCCCCACTATTAAAAATGCTCCACCGCCACTGCTTTAGTGGGATTTTTATCTGAGTAAGGGATATTGGATTTGGCCCTAGACAAATGTTCTGAACAGTTACTCCCAGACCTTCTATCATCTGGCTATTGCTGGTGTACTTATGGATTCTCCTGGCATACTCTCTTCTCCCTGATAAACTTCAAGTTCATACACCTATTCGTTATTGGACAGGTTGTCCCGGCCCCTTCTGCAGGTTCCTCAAGGGGATAGAAGAATGCCACACCTCCACTTTGCTCAAAATCCAGGGATGGACATAGCCCCTCAGTTGGACTTGCTGGCAGATTAGGCAGCACTGGTCCAATAGTTATTGCAGCTTGTACATTTCCCCAATATGTCATGGAGCTGTCGGAGAGACTACACTTCCTGAACACCATGCTGCCTCCCATTTTGGGCCAGGACCTACATGCGCGAAACTTTGTTATATAGCATTGTTTGCACAGCTAAACAATTTTTTAAAAAGTCAGGCAATACAATTCTATACCCAACTGACAAGGAAGAGGCATTGTTAACATTAGGTTTGCTACGATGTAATCCCAAGGAATGATACTCTTAAAAAAAAAATACAAAAATGAAGGCCATGATCCTGCAAAGACTTATGCATGTGCTTTATTTTACCAATTTTGAGTCATTCCATTGACTTCCATGGGACTACTGCCAGTGTACAAAATTAAGCACTTGCATGAGTCTTTGCAGGATCAGGGCTGCCTTCTTGTCCCCTGTCCCCATTCCTTCATAATACATAGTATCAAAGTTAACATTAGCAAAAAGAAAAGGAGTACTTGTGGCACCTTAGAGACTAACAAATTTATTTGAGCAGAAGCTTTCGTGAGCTACAGCTCACTTCATCGGATGCATTCAGTGGAAAATATAGTGGGGAGATTTATATACATAGAGAACATGAAACAATGGGTGTTACCATACACACTGTAAGGAGAGTGATCAGGTAAGGTGAGCTATTACCAGCAAGGGGGGGGAGGGGAACCTTTTGTAGTGATAATCAAGGTGGGCCATTTCCAGTAGTTGACAAGAACATCTGAGGAACAGGCGGGGATGGGGTGGGGGGAATAAACATGGGGAAATAGTTTTACTTTGTGTAATGACCCATCCACTCCCAGTCTCTATTCAAGCCTAAGTTAATTGTATCCAGTTTGCAAATTAATTCCAATTCAGCAGGCTCTCGTTGGAGTCTGGTTTTGAAGTTTTTTTGTTGAAGAATTGCAACTTCTAGGTCTGTAATCGAGTGACCAAAGAGGTTGAAGTGTTCTCCAACTGGTTTTTGAATGTTATAATTCTTGATGTCTGATTTGTGTCCATTTATTCTTTTACGTAGAGACTGTCCAGTTTGACCAATGTACATGGCAGAGGGCATTGCTGGCCCATGATGGCATATATCACATTGGTGGATGTGCAGGTGAACGAGCCTCTGATAGTGTGGCTGATGTGATTAGGCTCTATGATGGTGTCCCCTGAATAGATATGTGGACGCAGTTGGCAACGGGCTTTGTTGCAAGGATAGGTTCCTGGGTTGTGTGGTGTGTGGTTGCTGGTGAGTATTTGTTTCAGGTTGGGGGGGGCTGTCTATAAGCAAGGACTGGCCTCTCTCCCAGGATCTGTGAGAGTGATGGGTCGTCCTTCAGGATAGGTGTAGATCCTTGATGATGCATTGGAGAGGTTTTAGTTGGGGGCTGAAGGTGATGGCTAGTGGCTTGCTGTTATTTTCTTTGTTGGGTCTGTCCTGTAGTAGGTGACTTCTGGGTACTCTTCTGGCTCTGTCAATCTGTTTCTTCACTTCAGCAGGTGGGTATTGTAGTTGTGAGAATGCTTGATAGAGATCTTGTAGGTGTTTGTTTCTGGCTGAGGGCTTGGAGCAAATGCGGTTGTATCGAAGAGCTTGGCTGTAGACAATGGATCATGTGGTGTGGTCTGGATGAAAGCTGGAGGCATGTAGGTAGGCATAGCGGTCAGTAGGTTTCCGGTATAGGGTGGTGTTTGTGAGCATTGCTTATTAGCACCGTAGTGTCCAGGAAGTGGATCTCTTGTGTGGACTGGACCAGGCTGAGGTTGATGGTGGTATGGAAATTGTTGAAATCATGGTGGAATTCCTCAAGGGCTTCTTTTCCATGGGTCCAAATGATGAAGATGTCATCAATGTAGCGCAAGTAGAGTAGGGGCACTAGGGGACGAGAGCTGAGGAAGCGTTGTTCTAAGTAAGCCATAAAAATGTTGGCATACTGTGGGGCCATGTGGGTATCCACAGCAGTGCCGCTGATTTGAAGGTATACATTGTCCCCAAATGTGAAATAGTTATGGGTGAGGACAAAGTCACAAAGTTCAGCCACCAGGTTTGCCGTGACATTATCGGGGATACTGTTCCTGACGGCTTGTAGTTCATCTTTGTGTGGAATGTTGGTGTAGAGGGCTTCTACATCCATAGTGGCCAGGATGGTGTTTTCAGGAAGATCACCGATGGATTGTAGTTTCCTCAGGAAGTCAGTGGTGTCTCGGAGATAGCTGGGAGTGCTGGTAGCGTAGGGCCTGAGGAGGGAATCTACATAGCCAGACAATCCTGCTGTCAGGGTGCCAATGCCTGAGATGATGGGGCGTCCAGGATTTCCAGGTTTATGGATCTTGGGTAGCAGATAGAATACCCCAGGTCGGGGTTTTAGGGGTGTGTCTGTGTGGATTTGTTCTTGTGCTTTTTCAGAGAGTTTCTTGAGCAAATGGTGTAGTTTCTTTTGGTAACCCTCAGTGGGATCAGAGGGTAATGGCTTGTAGAAAGTGGTGTTGGAGAGCTGCCGAGCAGCCTCTTGTTCATATTCCGATCTATTCATGATGTCATTAGCAAAGCTTTTCTTGTCTCTCATACAGTTGGCCAGATTCCCTACAGCTGATGCAGGAATTCAAAAAATCCCTAAACCTGCTAGGCCCCTGATGGCTTGATGGAGATTTACCTGAAAGGACACTATGTCCCAGCACTGCCCTCCCTTGGGTTTCTATGGTGTAGAAGGGTAGATTTAATGGGAACCCTGCTGATGGAAGATGCACTGAATCAGTACATCCATCCTCCTACATCCCTGGTCACCACAGCCTACTTTTTGAGCGGTGCTGGCTCACTCCTGTCCTTCCAGCACAAGGGAGATGGCAGCTTATTTCTTCAACAGTAAATTCCTGCGCGGGCAGATCTTCTGCCGCCAAGGTCCTGTGTCAGTGTTTGTGCTGCTGGAAGCTGTCCTTTTCCATACTGCTATCCTACACGAATAGTGAGAAAACAAAACTGGAGCATGTTCCCAATATTCATAACATACCACATAACAGCAGCATGTGGAAAAGCTGAAAAGTTTAAGCATAACACTGCAAATGCCAGTTCTGTGGGAGGTTCTTGATTATTATAGCCACAAGACGGTCCGGGTGTTGCAAACACCATGGCAAAGACCGTAAATCCTCCATTTGGAAAACAAGGACTAAAAGGAAAACACTGACGGTATCCTTTGTTGCAGTTGGAAACACAAGCAGATATGTAATGACAAGAGTTTGATGAGGATTTATAAAAACGCTTTGAGGATATTTTATTTGAGAGATACTGGAAATGATCCATTTTGAAATCTTTAATGTACCATAAAAATAAATGCTTTTTATATATCAACTTTCATACCAATATATTATAAAATGCTTTACAGATTTCATAATAGAGATTTAGTATAACAATGCAGAAGTCTTAAATGAGGCATGTAAAACTGATGGCAGATCTGTATTTTGATTGATGTCGTTAGCTCTTCCTATGACTAAAAGACCTCCACTGCAAAAAGGTTGCTTGAACAGAGGAACATCTCTGTCTGAAATTTGACATGCCTTTTACTACTGTGTTCAGCCTGCATTGCTTTTCAAACATATGGACCCTGATCTACAGATCTCATAACCAGAGTAAGAATTTTAAACTTTCCTGTTATAATATGTCATAATTTTTACATAATCAGAACCGTCTACATCTGGATTCTGGCCTTTTCAGTTCTCCTCTATACATTAATATGTACATTAAGATTCAATACATTTGAATAATAATGGCTAATTCCTCATAAAGCCAATATGAAGTTTGATTAGAACACCAGTAATTACTGACTAACCCTTTCACATCTTCCATGTGTTTTTCTTGGACTGAATGAGAAACATAATAAATTTTCAACACTGATGCAGCCCCCCACCTTTGAAACAGTCAGAAAAGTATTGTCCACTCATGAAAAATTTACTTAAATTCTGGAGGGACAGAAGCATGTGTTCTGCCTACATGGGGAGGTGACAATGAAGAACTCCAACCAAATCTGGTAAGTATAAATAACCTACTTATTTCAAAACAATCCATACTTTGTATACTTGTGGAAGGGCCTGCAGCACATGGAATATGCAACAGAAAGCTGAGAGATCATTAAAAGATGATTGTTTTTTAAACAATATTGCAGTATCTATCCCTGTCCCTCATGCCCTCTCCACTTGTGGATCTCCAGCTCTGTAGTATTCGTTCCCCAGCCCATTCTGCAGACCATGCAGAGTTTGGGATTTGCAAGTAGAAGAACATGAGGGGCAGGATGGGCACGGTCTGTACATCATCTCCTCCACCTCAGCCTTGTGAGGATTCCTCACCTAAATTAATACTGACTACCACCATCAATGCAGGCCTACTCACATTCCACAACCTCCCCTGAAGGAGCTGTCCAGAGCCACTGTCCAGTACAAAATACCTTGAAGACTAGAGAGAGGAATGGACAGGGAGATACTGTGGCAGCAGAGATGGTCATTCAAGGCTACTATTGTATGTGGATATTAGTCTGATTCAGAAAGCTGAATAGCATCTGAATGTAAGGACGCATGAATTAGACTAGCAGCCTATTTGTCCATCCCTTTCAAACAAGAAAATTAAAATGATGGTGTTCTCATGCAAAAGATCTGCTTCTCTTCCTTCTTCCACTGGTGTAAATCAAGAGGAACTTTGTTTAAATCAATAATTACACTGAGGTGGCTACATTAGTGTAAACAAAAGGAGAATCAAACCTGCCGGAGCGGGTTTGAGTTACCTTCTCCAGGCAATGGGACTTGTCTTTCAACTGCAAAACATGATAGAGGCTATCACCTGGTAATCCATATAGATTTTGGATTCTAGCTGGGAATTACCACATGTGTAACTACAAGTGGGTAACAAGGCAAATGAATCTATGCTACTTACATAATCTATTCTACACTGAATGATAAACAAACCAGGATGTACAAATGATGTCCTGTCATCCATTTTCCCTCTGTCAGCCTCCCATATCAATAGTTACAGAAAACATCAACAAGAGGTTTTAACTCAGAGGAAAAAAATCTGGTTTACATTAAATTTAAAAGGAAACTGTTCCCAGTCAGTTAAGTATGATGGGTGGTGTCAGCACTTGGCATCCCATCTCCCAATACCCTTTTTTTATATTCTTACCATATTTTACAATGCCCCTAATTTTTAAAGGCCCTTCATTGGGATGACCCCTCCCTCTCGCAGAGGAAACCTGGAATCTCTTTCTTCCAGACCATGCCAGCATTTTTCCTTGGAAAGCAATGTAAGATGCCCTCTGCTTCTCAGGGGCTGAGAGCATTGAGCCTCTGCAGAACAGCAAGTGCTGCCAGGTTTCTGAAGAGCCAAATCTAATATACTTTAAAATGTTTATAACTGGATAGGCAATGACTCCCTGATTCTACATTGTTAGATTTTTTTTAAAATGTGATATTTGGTTGCTGAGAAATAATCTAAGGTTGGGTGACAAGATAGCAATACATCAGGAAGTGTTTCATCTAGTTTCCTGGCCTGGAGTGTGCTTGGTTACAATGGTGATTCTTTCTTTATGAAGACTCTAATTCTAATGTTTGGTTTATTTGCAGTTATTTCACAAGCCCAGGTGAGAATGTGATGAACACTAAACTGATTAACCCATCACATTCTCTCTCATCACCCAACCCGTTATCTGAATCCACGGACACTGTTGCAGGGTAAAGTATCTATCTAGGGTTTTCTATTGAGTCCATCACCTAAGTACCTAAATGAAGTTACTCCCCTGGAAAATTATATCTGCATGGCAACATCCCTAGTGGATTTCATGGAGGACTTTACTTTTCTTTCTTTCCCGATAAAGAACTACTTGCTTGTTACCTTACTGGCAAGCATAGTGCATTACTACTGAGAATAATCCCAAGGAAGTTAATTAAAAGGGGGATGGACCCTGTTGACGTGAACACTACTCAGAATTGGAATGGATGTTCAAACATAACTGTGCAATATTTGTCCAGCTCTATTCTTGAAGCAAAAAAGAAATTATATAAATACTGGTTTCAGAGTAGCAGCCATGTTAGTCTGTATCCGCAAAAAGAAAAGGAGGACTTGTGGGACCTTAGATTTGTTAGTCTCTAAGGTGCCACAAGTACTCCTTTTCTTTTTATATAAATACTGTATTACAAAGCAGAGCTCACCAAATTAATAAGAACTATGAAAGATTTGTTTACTAGATGTTACCCATTTAATGAACTGTAACATTTTCTTTAATTGGATTACAAATGTGCTATTATCAAAAGACCTTTAAATCCATGTAGTCTATCTCCAATCTGGGATTATCCTGTGTATCCTTTTAAAGAAATACTTGTTTCACTTTTTATTGATTTTTAGTTAAAGTTACAGTTGAGTACTCGTTTTTTATAAAGTAGGCTAGCTTTTAACCAACTGGCTAAATTTTTCACTTCTGCCCTGTAAGATTACATAGTTCATGATACAGTATATATATATATATATATCTCCTTTTAGATGGGAAATGCAGTTTGCTCTTAATCCAAGCCCGGTAGAAGGCATCCAAGATGCTACAGCAATGGGTACCTCAAATGCATGTAGTACTAGTAATAATGAATTTAATAATCTTTGCACTTTCAGTTAGATAGTTTGAAGGAAATAACTATAATATATCACATTGTCACAGAGTCCTTTCACACTGCTGCTGGGTTTACACAACTGCATTCAAACCTAGGCAGGCAGTGCCTTGATTCACAACACACTTGGATCAGTAAATTTTAAGGCTCCTCTAGCTCCATCTATTGTTCTAACAGCATTTTCCCTAATTTATACGAACAAACCACTTTCGTTAAAATTTTAATGCGAGAACCATCTTAGAGTTTTTGCCATTTATTTTGTACTGATTTTATGGCATTAATTATAAGGATTATTTTTGTAAAGGGATGATGTCTAATATTGGTTATTTAAATTCAAAATCTGATTTATCACAAAAATAATTATTTTGTAAGATTGGCCTTCCTGGATCTGTGCTAACATTGTTGATGCACAAATGGGGAAAAACACGTGTCCAATCTGTCCAGTTTGGGTCCAGCTCCAGGACTAGGGAGCTGGAGGTTTAGATCTGTACCCTCTCTGCAAGTTAACACACACAAAGCCGTTATTAGGGTGCTCTAAAAGGTCCAGTGAAGAAAAGTGAGCAAAGAAAAGTGTAGACTGAATATTGGGTGAAATTACATCACAAGACACATTATCAGGATCTGATCCTGATGTCTTCATGGGGGAGGACTGGAGGACTGGGCCTTCAGATTTTGGAATGGTCTCTTAACGTTGAAAGACTCCTATCTATCTTGAGTCACTTAAAACAGGACTGCCAAAACAAGTGACAGCACACTGAGGGGAACAATCCTACACTGGCAGGAAGCTAGACACGGTGACCCAATAGGTAGCTTCCGTCTCTAATTCCGTGGTTGAAAAAAAAAAATAAGTTCAGCTGCATTAGAAACAGTGGATGGCAAGGAGCTGGCGGGGATCTGAGTTTGCAGCGTGGAAAAAAGACAACTTATTTTCAGGACTCTGAGAGGGCATTTCAAACCAGCAAAATAAGTACTTTTTTACGATGTATATGTGTCATTTTATCCATGGACTGTGCTGCTTAACCCCTTGGTTGGTTATTTAAAATCTTACACCAACGTAAAATCTTGTCTGTGTTCATGAGGTTTTATTATCTACTAAGTCAGAAGATTTACAGGTGGGATTTTAAGGAAAAACAAGTGTTTGGATATAATGTCATTATCCTTCATGACCAATTGTTGGGCTGTGTCAAGTATTTGACTGGCTCTACATCTACAGCAATGAGACTCAGACTGCAGTGGTTCAGGAGCCAAATTAGGGATCAACATTACCCAAAAGAACCACAGTAGTGTAAATTCATCGTTTCCTTTATTCTCTCTCTCAAATTCTCACAGCAAAATGACTGACCAAGTATTATTATTTTATGAACTACAATTGGTTAATGATCAAGATGCTTTTACTATGTTGTTTAATAATTAAATCACACAGTTAATATCACGTACTGCAAAAAGTCGCAGGAGACCCATTAAAGAGCCACTTGTGGCTTGCGAGCCTTAGTCCGAGTACCGCTGATCTACAGAAATAATGCAGCACCAGTCAGTCTAGAGTGTTACAGTAACCTATTATTCTCACACTTTCAAAAATTGCTAAAGTGGACAGTTTCCTCTCTCAACGTCATCTCAGGCAGCAATGCCAAAAATCTCCACTCTCAATTACTATAGAATACCTCCAGCCAGAAACACAAAGTGAAAACCAAGAACAGTTTACCTTTCACTTCAGAGTAGAGGCACAAAATATCAATTCCCTCTTCACCTCAGAGCAGAGGCAAAGCTATCATGACCACAGACCAAAAAACCTATTTTTTCCTCATATGCCTCTTGGTTGTTCTTTACTACCTCCTGCTCAGCTTCACCTAACAATCTTGTTCTATACCTGGCATTTAAGGCCCCGATACTCCATTGTGGGACTATTCACAGTAGTAAAGTCAAGCATGTGCATTTAAGTGTTTACAGAATTGGGGCCTAAACCAATCTCTATAGGGCAGAGCCCATCAGCTTTCTTCAGTCCAAGGAAGAAATTTAACTTCCTTGATGCCAAACTCTGAGCACAGTACGTACAGCCCATCACAACTCCATTTGATTTCATATGATTCTTTATTGGTGCATGTTTGCTACAGTGCTGTAGTATAGATGTCAGGAACATCATCACTTGGGTCTGGTCCACACTATGAGTTTATGTCGGATTTAGCAGCGTTAAATCGAATTAACCCTGCACCCGTCCACACAACGAAGCCATTTTTTTCGACATAAAGGGCTCTTAAAACCTATTTCTGTACTCTTCCCCAATGAGGGGATTAGCACTGAAATCGACATCGCCGTTTCAAATTAGGGTTAGTGTGGACGCAATTCGAAGGTATTGACCTCCAGGAGCTATCCCACAGTGCACCATTGTGACCGCTCTGGACAGCACTCTGAACTTGGATGCACTGGTCAGGTGTACAGGAAAAGCCCTGGGAAATTTTGAATCTCATTTCCTGTTTGGCCAGGCGAGCTCATCAGCACAGGTGACCACGCAGAGCTCATCAGCACAGGTGACCATGCAGTCCCAGAATCGCAAAAGAGCTCCAGCATGGAACGAATGGGAGGTACTGGATCTGATCACTGTATGGGGAGAGGAATCCGTGCTATCAGAACTACATTCCAAAAGACAAAATGATAAAACATTTCAAAAAATCTCTGAGGCCATGAGGGACAGAGGCTACAGCAGGTACGCAACACAGTGCTTCGTGAAACTTAAGGAGCTCAGACAAGCGTACTAGAAAACCAAAGAATCCAACGGATGCCCTGGGACAGAGCTCCAAACATGCTGCTTCTACGCTGAGCTGCATGCAATTCTAAGGGGGGCCGCCACCACTACCCCACCCCTGTGCATGGACTCCGATGATGAGGTACTCTCCACCATGCCTCAGGATTTTGCGGACCGGGAAGATGAGGAGGAGGAGGACGAGCTAGAGGAAAGCACACAGCACACCGTTCTCCCTGACGGCCAGGATCTTTTTATCACCCTGACTGAAATACCCTCCCAACCCAACCAAGCTGCAGAAGGGACCTCTGGTGAGTGTACCTTTTAAAATATAATACATGTTATAAAAGCAAGCGTTTTTTAATGATTAAGTAGCCCTGAGGACTTGGGATGCATTCGTGGCCAGTATAGCTACTGGAAAAGTCTGTTAACGTGTCTGGGGATGGAGCAGAAATCCTCCAGGGACATGTCCATGAAGCTGTTTGGAGGTACTCTAAAAGCCTTTGCAGAAGGTTTCTGGGGAGAGCAGCCTTATTCCGTCCTCGATGGTAGGACATTTTACCACGCCATGCTAGAGGCAAGTAATCTGGTATCATCGCATGACAAAGCCTGGCAGCGTATGGTCCCGGTGTTTGCTGGCATTCAAGCAACATCCATTCTTTATCTCTCTGTGTTATCCCCAGGAGAGTGATATCATTCATGGTAACCTGGTTGAAATATGGGAATTTAATTAAGGGGACATTCAGAGGTGGCCGTTCCTTCTGGGCTGTTTGCCTGTGGCTGAAAAAGAAATCCTCCCCGCAGTTAGCCACGAGATGGGGGGAGGGGGGAGGAGCATTGGCACTGAGCTGTTCACGTTTGGCTAGCAGGGATCTTCCCTGATACCAGCCACACAGTGGGGTGAGGGGTAAAGCAATCATCCCAGAGAATTGGATGCGGGGTGGGGGGGGGTTAGTTTGGTTTCTGCTGCTGCATGTTAACAGGAAAACCGCAGCACTAAATTGCCAACTCAACGTGCTTTGCTTGGTATGCGAGAGGAGGGCGCTGCTGTTATGAAGGTTGCAGAAGCCGAAAGACTATGGCTTACCATGGCCGCCTGCAAGCTGAATTCTGTTGCCCAGCACTGCGTGTATGATCTCGAACACCAAAGCCGCAGGCACTCAATATAAGATGCAAAATGCGACCTTGTACCAAAATCACGTCCTATGTAATGTGAATAGTGTTGTTCACGGTAAAAGAGTATAGCCATTGTTCTGTAAAATGTATCTGTTTAAATACTTCACTCCCCCTTTTTCCCTCCAGCAGCTGCAAATGTTTCAAGCCTCCCTCCTCCGACCCAAAGGCTATATCAGATAAGGCAGCGAAAAAAACGCACGCACGATGAAATGTTCTCTGAGCTCATGCAGTCGTCTGGGACTTACAGAGCTCAGCAGAATGTGTGGAGGGACACAATAGCAAAGTACAGGAAAGTGGCTGATGAACGTGAGGAGAGGTGGTGGCAGGAGGATCAGAGGAGGCTTGATGCAACACTGGGGCTTCTGCGGGATCAAACGGACATTCTCCGGCATCTGGTGGAGATTCATGAACGGCAGCAGGATCACAGACTGCCGCTGCAGCCCCTGTTTAACCACCCTCCCTCCTCCCCTAGTTCCATAGCCTTCTCACCCAGACCCCCAAGAACGCGGGGGGGGGGGGGGGAGGCTCCGGGCACCCAACCACTCCACCCCAGTGGACAGCCCAAGCAACAGAAGGCTGTCATTCAACAAGTTTTGAAGTGGCCTTTTCCTTCCCTCCTACACCCCACCCGGTCTACCTTGTGAGTTATCTCCCTATTTTTATAATCAATTAATAAAGAATACATGTTTTTTAAACGATAGTGACTTTATTTCCTTTGCAGCAGGTAAACAAACTGGCCCGGACCGGCAGGGGCTTTCCCTGCGCAAGTGGCAGAAAAGTTTGGGAACCACTGGCGTACAGACTGTCCGATTTGGCCAATGTACATGGCAGAGGGGCATTGCTGGCACATGATGGCATATATCACATTGGTAGATATGCAGGTGAACGAGACATAAGGGTGGCAATTCTGCAACAGAAAAGCTTCAAAGACAGACTCCAACAAGAAACTGCTGAGCTTGAATTAATATGCAAACTAGATGCCATTAACTTGGGTTTAAATAGAGACTGGGAGTGGTTGGGTCATTACACATATTGAATCTATTTCCCCATGTTAAGTATCCTCACACCTTCTTCTCAACTGTCTAAATGGGCCATCTTGATTATCACTACAAAAGTGTTTTTCTCCTCCTAACAGCTCATCTTAATTAATTAGCCTCTTACATTTTGTAGGACAACTTCCACCTTCTCTCTGTGTGTATATATATAAAATCTTCTTACTATATGTTCCATTCTATGCATCCGATGAAGTGGGCTGTTGCCCACGAAAGCTTATGTTCTAATAAATCTGTTAGTCTCTAAGGTGCCACAAGTACTCCTGTTCTTTTTGCGAATACAGACTAACATGGCTGCTACTCTGAAACCTGTCAGATAAATATAGTAGGCCCAAAGATCATAGCTGCTAAGGCAGGTTCCTGAATAAAAAGATGTCTCTGAGAGAATGTGGGCCTATCCCACTGAAGGTTTTGTAGTTCAGTGTCAGACCCCTGAGCGGCATCTTTTGGATCTGGTGTTGCCCAGGAGTCATTGTGAATTTTCTCAGGCTGAGATGGAAAGAACTGTAGTACTCCAGACAACAAGTGACAAACATATAAACTGCTGTGACCAATCAACATCTTAAAAGGATTATGAGTTTTCTTGATAACTAGTGATTCTCCAGGATCAGTATGATCCCAAGGCTGCATACCAACAATGCCAGAGAGGTTGATGCTGAACAGAACCTTTAAGTGATTACCTCCTTTTACTGGCATTACTTTGCTCTTTCCTGAATTTAAACAACAAGGAGTCTGGTGGCACCTTAAAGACGAACAGAGTCTTTAAGAAAAGGAGTACTTGTGGCACCTTAGAGACTAACCAATTTATTTGAACATAAGCTTTCGTGAGCTACAGCTCACTTTATCGGATGCATTCAGTGGAAAATACAGTGAGGAGATTTATATACACACAGAACATGAAAAAATGGGTGTTTATCATGCACTCTGTAAGGAGAGTGATCACTTAAGATGAGCTATTACCAGTAGGAGAGAGACTGACAGAGCCAGAAGAGTACCCATAAGTCACCTACTACAGGACAGGCCCAACAAAGAAAATAACAGAACGCCACTAGCCATCACCTTCAGCCCCCAACTAAAACCTCTCCAATGCATCATCAAGGATCTACAACCTATCCTGAAGGACGACCCATTGCTCTCACAAATCTTGGGAGACAGGACAGTCCTTGCTTACAGACAGCCCCCCAACCTGAAGCAAATACTCACCAGCAACCACACATCACACCACAGAACCACTAACCCAGGAACCTATCCTTGCAACAAAGCCCGTTGCCAACTGTGTCCACATATCTATTCAGGGGACACCATCACAGGGCCTAACAACATCAGCCACACTATCAGAGGCTCGTTCACCTGCACATCCACCAATGTGATATATGCCATCATGTGCCAGCAATGCCCCTCTGCCATGTACATTGGTCAAACTGGACAGTCTCTACGTAAAAGAATAAATGGACACAAATCAGATGTCAAGAATTATAACATTCATAAACCAGTCAGAGAAATCTCTCTGGTCACTCGATTTCTGACCTAAAAGTGGCTATTCTTCAACAAAAAGACTTCAGAAACAGACTCCAACAAGAGACTGCTGAATTGGAATTAATTTGCAAATTGGATACAATTAACTTAGGCTTGAATAGAGACTGGGAGTGGATGGGTCATTACACAAAGTAAAACTATTTCCCCATGTTTATTTCCCCCCCCCCCCCCCGCGCCTGTTCCTCAGATGTTCTTGTCAACTACTGGAAATGGCCCACCTTGATTATTACTACAAAAGGTTCCCCTCCTCCCCCTTGCTGGTAATAGCTCACCTTACCTGATCACTCTCCTTACAGTGTGTATGGTAACACCCATTGTTTCATGTTCTCTATGTATATAAATCTCCCCACTATATTTTCCACTGAATGCATCCGATGAAGTGAGCTGTAGCTCACGAAAGCTTCTGCTCAAATAAATTGGTTAGTCTCTAAGGTGCCACAAGTCTTCCTTTTCTTTTTGCGAATACAAACTAACACGGCTGCTACTCTGAAAAGAGTCTTTAAGGTGTCACCGGACTCCTTGTTTTTTTTGTGGATACAGACTAACACGACTACTCCCTGATCCTGAATTTGAGACAGCTAGTTTTCATTCAGCCAAGCACTATGCTATCTGTGACCCAATGGTGTCTTCTGCTGGTAGGATACAGATATCTGCAGGTCAGAGGCATATTGGCATTGCAGCCTGTGTCATACAATCTTAGAATATCTGGGCTGGAAGGGACCTCAGGAGGTCATCTCGCTCAAAGATTTGCACATAAATATTTGAATAAGAACAGGACTGAGCCTTGAGGGACTCTACAGGTCAGCACTCTTGGCAAGGAGCAGTAGTGATCCTTGCCATAGGTGGTGGTGGTGGCAGTAGCGGTGTGGACTGGTCGGTAGCAGCTGACTCCAGGGCGAGTGCTGTGGGACATCAGAAAGACACATTAGTTTGGTATCCCTTGGGATTTGATCATGAGTCTTGCCATTCATGGTGCAATTCTTAGAGCCCCAGCTCCCGGAGTCAGGTGAGTGCGTGAGAATCCCAGCTGTCTAGACGAGTAAGCTTCTAGCCCTCCCGGCTGCAGAGAAAAGCTTGAAGAGGCACCCAGCGGCCGGCTCAGAAACCCGGGGGAGATCACAGGGCCCGGCCCCCGCAAACACACACGCACCCACCCCTGCGAGCGCAGGCCACGGGGGTGAGTGCTCCCGCGTTCGCACGAGGAACCCCAGCGCTAGTGCGAGGAAGGGGTTAAAAGGGAAGTCCGGGCACTGAGCGCCTCAGAACGCCAGGGACGTCACGTTCCGCCCCCTTCCCCTCCCAGCGTTCCAAGGCTGAACGGAACCGAGGCTTCCGATTGGCTGCTCTTGCCCCGCGTGACTTGAAGCTGCCCGCTCCGTTGGTTGACTGCTTGGGCGCTGAGGCGGGGCGCCCCAGGAAGCAGCGGGGGCGGGGCTGTTGCTTAGGCGACGGGAGGGACGGCGAGTGGCTGCCGCTCCCTCCTGCCCGGAAAGGGGTGGGCCCGGCCGGCGGCAGGTACGTGAGTGTCTCTGTCCCCCTCCCTCCTTTGGGCTGGAGCTGTCCGCGGCTCCCCCCCCCGCCCCGTCTGTTCCCCCTCCCCCCACCCCAGGGCTGGCCTGGCCTGTCAGGCGGCCTCGGCCCTGCTCGGCGGCGGCTGCTGAGAACCCCCCGCCCGCTCCGGGCCACGATCCCTGCCCTTGTGTGGCAGCCCCGACCCCGCAGGCGGGCTTGTCTCTCCCCGGGGCAGCGTCTTACGCGTCGAGCCAAGCGCAGCCCGGTTCCAGCCCCCCCCCCCCCCCCCCCCCGCCCGTTCAGCGCAGCGGCCGGCTGCTGCTTGTGCAGCGGCGTGTTCCCCTCCTGCAGAGCCCCCTGAGCGGGGTGAATTTTCGTACAGGGCGGTAGAGGCTCAAGGTCATTAACGTTAGCGATTCCTGGGCTCCAAAGTTGCAGATAAGGGCGGGGGGCTCGATGCCACATGTTTTTTGTGAGCACTGAAGGCACAAGCCTGGGCTGTTTTGCTGTGAGGAAAGTACAAGGTGGGTGAGGTAATGTCTCTTGTTGGACCAGGTTGTGCTGGTGGGAGAGACCAGCTTTTCAGCTGCAGGGAGCCGAGCGCTTCTTCAGGCCTGGGAAAGGCACTCGGGGCGTGGCAGCTAAATACAAGGCCCAACGGATAGTTTAGCATAGGTAGCGCATATTTTAAGGGACCATTCCCATGAAGTGGCCTGTTAAGGGCCCTGTAGTTATAGGACAAAAAGGAGGGGGTAATGGGTTACCGATTGTTGTAATAAACCATAAATCCAGTGTCCCCCGTTCAGCCCCTGATTTTTTAGTGTCTAGCGAAGTTATGAATTTAAGTTCCTAGGCTCATCTTTTGAGGGTGTTGTGCCAGCTTCCTTTGAGGGTGAGGGCTGATGAGTCAGATGTAGAGTGATTACTTTGTGAAAGGTGTTCAACAACAGGTAATACAGTGTTTTGGTCTTTCATCGTTTTCCTGTGTGAGTTCAATTCAGAGCATAGTGATTGGTTTCACCCATATAGGTGCTATTGGGGCATTTAGTGCACTGGATGAGGTACACTGCATGTGATAGGCATGTGTAGGACCCATGGATTTTGAAAGGTGTGTTGTGGGGGCATTGATCATTGTAGCAGTAGAGATAAGTCTTCAGGTTTTGCACCTGTTATAGTAGGAGGGTTTGGTGCCGCTTTGAGTTGGTGTATCTAGTCTGTGGGGAGCTTTCTTCTGATGATGAGCTTGGATAGGTTTGGGGTTGTTTTGAAGGCCAGAAGAGGGGGGTTGGGAAATATTTCTTTCAGGATGCGATGCCCATTGAGTATGGGTTGTAATTGTTTGCTGATACCTCATATGGGTTCCATTGTGGGGTGGTAGGTAACAACTAGGGGTGTGCAGTTGGAAAAGGGTTTATTTCTGTATTAAAGCAGGTTCTTTCAGGGGATTTGGGAAGCCCATTTAATGTTGCGATCTACTTCTCTGGTGGAATGTCTGTGTTTGGTGAAGGCATTTTTGAGTACGTTAAGGTGTGTATCTCGGACTTTCTCCTCAGAGCATAGTCTGTGGTATCAGCCACGTCTACACTACCCACTGGATCGGCGGGTAGTGATCGATCTATCGGGGATCGATTTATCGTGCCTAGTGTAGACACGATAAATCAATCCCCGATTGCTCTGCTGTCGACTCCAGAACTCCACCACGGTGAGAGGCGGAAGTGGAGTCAATGGAGGAGTGGCGGCCATCGATCCCGTGCTGCGAGGGTGCGAAGTAAGTGATTCTAAATCAAGCTAAGATATGTTGACTTCAGCTACACTATTCTTGTAGCTGAAGTTGCGTATCTTAGATTGATTCCCCCCCCCCCCCCCCCCCCCCGCTGCAGTGTAGCCCAGGCCTAAGTGCCTGGCTGTAGATAACAGATTTCTTGTTGTGTTTGGGGTGGTTACTGGATCTGTGAAAGTAGATGTGGGGATCCGTAGGTTTCTTGTACCTAGTTGTCTGTGGGGTTCCACTTTTGAAGCTGATTGTGGTGTCCAAGAAGTTGATGCTAGTGTGGGAGTGTTCCAGAGAGAGTTTAATGGACAGGTGGTGGTTGCCACCACAACTTCAACAATCTATGAGGGAGTTTGTCATCTGTCCAGAGGATGAAAATATCATCGATGTAGTCAGTATATCATTGGTTTTGTGGTATAGCTCAAAAGCTTGTGTCCTCACCAACAGCAGTTGGTCCAATAAAATATATTATCTCATCTATCTTGTCCCTCTAATATCCTGGGACTGACATGTCTGCAACAACACTGCATGCATGTATTGAAAGTGCAGCATTTGTAAACCAAGACCTGGACCTTATGTCTGGAAGATATACTTTAGTAAAAGAAAACAATTTATTGGGCATGATGCAGGTATAGCTGTATTAAGTTTTGTGGTCTGTGAGATACAGTAGTCCAGACTAGATCAGTGGTTTTCAACCTTTTTTCATTTGTGGACCCCTAAAAATTTTTAAATGGAGGTGCAGACCCCTTTGGAAATCTTAGACTTAGTCCATGGACCACAGTTTTAGAACCACTGGATTAGATGATCAAGTGGTCCTGTGTGGCCTTCAAAACTGTTTTAGATAGGAATTGCCTCACTTTGTTTTACAGATGAAGTAAAAGCATATGATGTTGGTTAGATTTCTTTAAAAATTGTTATGCAAAAACAGAACCTATGGCTGTACAAAATATAGCCTTAGTCCTGCAAAGGAATCTGCGGGTGTGGACCGCTGTATGGAGTCCCTGTGAAGTTAATGAGTAACATGAGCAAGGACTCCTTTACGTGACTGGAGCCAATGATATGAATATGTGGGTCAGAAACTCAGAAAACTGACCAGAATTTTTATGGTCATCATAGTAATTATCCCTGCATTTTGAAAAAAAAGCATTTGGTATTTTACAATAATTAAGTCCTGGCTTAAAGAGCTTAAAAACTGTTGATATACAGAAAAGATAACATATGCTTACAAGGGCGGGGGGAACTCTTCTTAATACAAAGTGTAAAGAGTGAATGCCAAGACATGAGATGAAAAGACAAGTCTGAGTCTTTGGAGTTTTTACTTTAAGATGGTGTGATAATGATCCTCTTCTCTTAATAGGACTGTAACTATGTGTGTAAAATATATACTGGTATATAGTATATTGTACTATACTCACTAGCATTATATTAATGAAAGGCCAATATACATTTTTTAAGATGTATTATTGCTTAAAAGAATGTGGAACATGTTGTTACTGTAATAGTGGCTTTTATAAAATTAAGCACTTTTATTGGTCTTTTATTAACCGTGTCTAAGGCACATTGGTAAGTGCTCTGTTGGTATGACATGGTAATTCAGTACTACAATATTGCATATAGTTCTTGAGCTTTTATTCCTAAGCAGAGTTTTGTGGCAACTATGTAAGTGGCCCATCAGCCTGGTATCATCCCCAATTCCCTATCCAATGTCCTGTTTGGTCACAGAAAACTGCAGAAGAGATCAGGGGTTCTTTGGCTCTGAGCGGCAGGAAGACAGAACACCTCTAGCTTCTTGCTTGATGGTCCATGGGATGAGGAGATAGAATCACAAGAGGCCATGGAGCCTCACAAATTCATGAGGGAGGTAGTTACCAAAGGTAGGATGTGGCTGGGAAGGAGGGTGGGTTCTATCGTAAGTGGGTGGCGTAGAGCTCCCCAAAAGCTAGCACCAGCCCTGCGGAAACTAAAATGCTTATATTGCTGTAGCATGAAGCTCCTTGTAGAAGTGATAGTCTTAAGCCTTGCTTCTTTGCGTATTTGTCAATAAATATTTTTTTTTCACCATCTTAGGTAATGAGCAGGCTCAAATCTACAAACTGGCTGGCTACCAGAAGGACTGATTTCTGAACTTTTTCTAAGTATGGCTTGCAGAAGAATAGGAGGCCATGGACACACTCTCTCTCCAGCTTCCTCCATTAACTGTGTAAAAGCCCTAGCAACTGGAATTCGAACACATAGTATATGCATGGTGTCTGATTTTTTTTATCCAAATATGGGAGGAGTGGAAAGTCACATCTACCAGCTGTCACATTGCCTGATTGAAAGAGGGCACAAAGTTATAATTGTCACCCATGCTTATGGAAACCGAAAAGGCATTCGTTACCTCGCCAATGGTCTGAAAGTTTATTATTTACCTTTGAAGGTCATGTACAATCAGTCTACAGCAACAACGCTCTTCCACAGTCTGCCTCTGCTCAGGTACATATTTGTGCGGGAGAGAGTCACCATAGTCCATTCCCATAGTTCATTTTCTTCCATGGCTCATGATGCACTTTTCCATGCCAAGACAATGGGACTACAGACAGTTTTTACAGACCATTCTCTCTTTGGATTTGCTGATGTCAGTTCGGTGCTTACAAACAAACTTCTAACTGTTTCACTGTGTGATACAAACCACATCATTTGTGTCTCTTACACTAGCAAGGAAAACACTGTACTAAGAGCAGCACTGAATCCTGAGATCGTATCTGTCATCCCTAATGCTGTTGATCCCACCGACTTCACTCCAGACCCAAGTAGGAGGGATGATAGTACGATAACAGTTGTTGTTGTCAGCAGGCTTGTTTACAGAAAAGGTAATGAGGTCCAAACTGTAAGTTGCTTTTCAAATAATTTTTTTCTCATTTTTTTAAATGGGTGGTAAGAAATGTTCAGTGTTTAAGCAACTGAATACAGACACCATATCTGTGACCAATTGATAATGTATTTAATCTGAAACAGTTGTTTCACTCATTTCCCTCTTTCCACTTCCATGTATTAAGTCTAAGGGCCTGATCCTAAGGGACTTAACTCTTATTGACTTCATTGGAACAGAAGCCGGCCCTGAACAGCCAATCCTGTGAGTCACCAAGTGACAGGGTACTCAGCAGCTGTCATGGAGTCACAGGGTCTGTGCTATGCCCCCAGCCTGTCTCCAGTCCCCTGGGAGTGACCTATGTAGTGTGCCCCAAAGACCCACACAGTTCCACAGGGGAGGTCCGTGGCCTTTAAGACCCCGAGACTGGGCTTTCAACACCTGTCTCCATGCCTTCCTGCAGCAAATCCAGCCAAGCCAGACTTCTGTGGGAGGCTGGTACTGGGGTACAGGGGAATGTTCTTGTTAAAAGAAAAATTAAACCTACGTCCACTGTTTTTTTTTTTTAAATTCTTTGGTCTTAGATTTTGAATATGTGTACACTTTGGTCAGATTTATTTAAATTTTGGTCTTGTAAAGACTCTACAGTAAGGTCCCATTTCTACAGTCAGTGGAAATGAGCACCTTGCTGCACTCACACAGAACCCCACTGAAGTCAGTGGAGCTCCTGGCAGGCACAGTGCTGTCCCTGCACATAGTAAATGTGTGTTTATCCTGACAATGTCCCTTTTTAAATAGAAAAATAAATAATTGTATGAAACTACTTAGGTCCCACTCCTGTAACAAATCCTGACCAGTTTTAAAAAAAAAAAAAGTTTCCACTTTTTCCTCTTTAATTGTAGCAATGAGCTGATATTTAAGCAAATAAGCATTGTAATCTTAAAAACCTGAAAGTGAAGCTGTTTAATAAGTGAAAATTGACTCATTTGATTTTCATTGCCCCAGTAGGTAGAAATGGAAGAAGTAAACAAAGAATATAAACCAGTGATACTCAGACTGAGGCTCACGAGCTGTAAGTGGCTTTTTGATGTGTCTCTTGCAGTTCTTTGCAGCACATGATATTAAAACACTGTGTGACTTAATTATTAACCGATCAGGATGCTTCTGCTATGTTATTAACCAATTGTAGTTGATAAAAATAATAATGGTCAGTCATTTTGCTGTGAGAATAATATATATAAAACTAAATAATTTGCCTGTCATACTGTTTAAATATAAATATATATTATTATAGTAAAAGAAACAGTGAATTCACATTAGCTCTTTTGAGTAATGTTGATTGCTAATTTGGTTCCTGAACCACTGAGGTCTGAGCATCACTGACCTAAACTGTGAAAATTTTCATTTTTTTCACTTTCCGTAAACGTAGGTGGGGCTGGTAACAGAGGTAAAGAAATCTGTTTACTACATAATTTTTATTTGACAGTATGCCCTTAATTTCTGCTCTTCAACACTATTTTAATGTTTATCATAGGTCTTTGTTTTCAATTGCTTTTGTTTATTATAATTGTAGAAAAAAAGGAAGAAATGTCTTGATATTAAATCTAAAGGTTCTAAATTTTTAGTTCAGGTTTTACAAATGCTAAATAAAATACAGGATATTGGAATATCAGTAGTGTTGCTGAGTAACTCTTAATATTGGATCACTCACTTTTTATCATTTAGACTAATATACATACAACATACTAAGTTAGGCTAATATTCATACATATAACTAAAAACAGTTAAATGAAAATAAATGAAAAATATTGTCTTAATGACAGGTTTCAGTGTAGCAGCCCTGTTAGTCTGTATCTGCAAAAAGAAAAGGAGGACTTGTGGCACCTTAGAGACTAACAAATTTATCTGAGCATAAGCTTTCGTGAGCTACAGCTCACTTCATCAAATGCATGGAATTCATAAATATTTTTACTGCTACCATGAATTTTTTCTGTTGGAAGGTGGGGGAAGGAACAATATGAGGCACTATTCTAGCCGTTAAAACAATATGGCCATCACAAGCATTCAGTGTGATATTAATGGCCTAGTTCCTTTCTTTCTTTTTAAAAAATAACAACAAAAGCAAACCTGTTGTGGGAGGGACTTGTGGAGATTTGCTCCATAAGGATTCCCTCCTGAAGTTCCTCCAATTGCCACCTTATCAGGATTTGTTCCCCTCCCTTGCAGAAAATGGCACAGGGCCGTTAGCTAAAACTGGGGGTCCTTGGGAAGCCAGGGACGTTCATGTGGATTTCCTGTGCCTCTGTACTAGTTTGGTCTCACCCTCACCATGGCTTCATAGAGGCATGACTCAGTCAGATCACAGGTGTAGGGCATACAATTTGGACTGAGATACTGTTTTAATGTAAATCACCTGTCTCTAAATTTAAGTACTGAGTCTTTTTTAAAATATCATATCCCTATGACCAATTTTAACTTAATATTAATTAAAACTTTAGAATAATAAAACTGTAGTTTTAGTTTCATTCTTTATTTCTTCTTTTGGGTTTCTTTTGCTAGTTGATTTGGGGTCCAGTACTTACTTTATAAACTAGTTCAGTTCGGTCATATCCTGGGCTGTCCAGAATCTCCACAACATTGCATGCTTAGGTCCTGCCCGTGATATGCCCTTCTCGTCTCCAGCCATCCACCTTTTACCAGGACTTGCCAGGGGGTCCTCATAGGAAAGCCTGCGGCTGTCCTCCTCAGTTTCTGCACCAAGGGAGTTCTCACCTGACCAGAACTGGGGCTTTTAGGGTCCCTTTACTGGTAAAAGAGGTTGGAACTGGAGTGACAGTCTCACCAATTGCCTTCATTGGGTCTCCTCGTTTGACTAGAGTTGCAGGATTGAATCTTTGTCATTTGCTTTTTAGCTGTGTGAATATCTCAGTTGTGGCACTTGGAGTTTTGATTCCTTGTGCAGTAATTTTGTGTAAAGTTGAAAATGGTTATATGCTTAAAATAATGCCAGTTTAGTTTGAGGCCCTACATTTGCTTTAGATCTTTTTTTTTTTTTTAAATCTTCTTTGACAAGGAATGTCTTTTTTTTTTTAGTGCGAAGCAAAGAGGCTGTGTAATTTAAACACTTCTTACACTCTTGCATTCTGCTAGTTCATTCTGCTAGTTCATCAGTTTTGATATTTTAATAGCCAGTGATGCAACCATCTTTCAGAGACCTCTGATTTTGACACATGTGAATAGTGTTATAGGAATGGATGGAATCAGAAAGATAAGCTCTAAACACTCAAACACAATCATAACTGCTCTACATGTTGTATTTTTAGGTATAGATTTGCTTAGTGGTATAATTCCTGAACTTTGTCAGAAATATCCAGATTTACATTTCTTAGTTGGAGGAGAAGGACCAAAGCGAATCGTTTTGGAAGAGGTACGGGAAAGATACCAACTACATGACAGGTTTGTTCTGTGTGTTTGTGGTTACAATGTAAATATAAAAAGGAATATGGTGAAACAATGAGGGGGTGGAGGGAAGTGGGTTGAGACAGATAAAACAAGGCAATAAGCAGGCTTTTGCAAACTTACACCCTGATTCTGCAAGTTGGTTTGTGCAGGCAGATCTGTGCCAAGCCCCAGTGAGTTCAGTGGGACTCTGCACAGGCATAAAGATCTGTCCACACAAATCCAGTTGCATGATCAGCATGTTAGAGTCCTAGCCATGACACGCAGTATCATACAGTGCAGTAAGTTGTCAGTGATTAGGCAGCTGGTTTGCTGTGACTGCTGCTTATCAAGCTGACCAGTACTGTTTTATTGTGCTTCCCCCATCTGTGTATCCACCTGTCCTCTCATTTTATACTTTGATTATAGGCTCTATGGAGCAGTGACTATCTGCTTGGCATTGTACACACAAACACAGTGGGTACCTGATTGGCGCTCTTGTAATAAAATGATAAATTAATAGAAGTAGGATCTGTTTCCATAGCAAATATTGGTGTGAGTTGACTCCTTTTTGCGGGGGGCGAGCGGAGCTTGTTTTTCTATTAGACAACAGTATGGGTTGCTGGTTCATTGTTTCTGCATATAATACCAAGCAATAGTGCAAAAATCCCTGAAATTGTTTTTCTATCTGTGTCCTTTTATAAAACAAACAGAAATGAAATCCTCACTGAATTAAGATATTGTTTTCTACTTAATTATTTACACTGCACTCACAACTGATGTTTTGGTATATTCAAATTTACACACTCGAAAAACTAAAAGTATCTTTTCGTTTTCCAGCCAAAAATTTAGTGTGTTTTAAAAAAAAAGCCTCTCTCTCTCTATGAAAACTACACTAGAGGGTTGCACAGTTCATTGTTTCTGGGTGTGCAGTGAGCTAAACCCACAAAGGCTCCTTTCATTCCTCCAACCCTCTCCCCACAGTTCCCTGTGTGCCACCATCCATCCACCTCTTTCAGGGCCTCCCTTCAACTTTTTCTCTCCCCTCCCCACCATGCCCTCCCTCGGGGCAGGGGACTCCTTACAACCTGGCAGAGCTTCCGTCATGGCTGGGGCTCTGTGCACCCTCTGTCCTACCTGGGTCCACCATTCCCATGCCAGGAGTTCTGTGAGTGCCCTCCCTCCCCCCTTTATTAGTCCTTTTCTCTCTGAGGGAGAAATAATTCAGGGTGTCAACATGTCTCCCTTCTGGTTTTCCTATCTCTATTCCCCCCCCCCCCCCCAAAAAAAAAAAAAATCTAAAGGGTTCCTCCCATTGATGCCTAGAACATTCCCTGAAATTTTGGAATTAATTAGATGTTGTGTTCAAAAGTTACTGTTTGGCCAATGGATATGAAAAAGCAATAAGTATTTTGTTTCTCTTTTTAAATCTACTGTACATGTGCAGGACATGCTTTCCTAAATACTCTTACTAGAGATGTGTATATCCCTGTTATGTATGACAGACTTCAAATATCTGTCTGATAAGTACCCAGAAGAAGCCATTTTGATTTCTTTAGTGTGATTTTATAACTTTCAGAGAAATATTTTCAAAGTGTTTCCTGTTTTGCATTTAATGTGGGACACAATTTTTATAGTCTCATAGATTTTTCTTTTATAATGCCTAGAAAGGTCTATTGTGACTCATGTATTCTGGCCTTCTGCGTAACACAGGCCATTGAACTTTCCCTGAATTAATTCCTGCGTCAGGTCCGGTAGCTGTGTAGAGCATATCTTTTAGGAAGAAAAATCCTCCCTCCTCTCTTGCCCACGTGATCTTTCCTGAATACATTATAACTAGGGATTTTAACATTTCAATTATGTAGCTCTTCCTACCATGTTTCAATAATACCAATTAGGTCAACTTTATGCTCATAAATGATAACTTCCAATTCCTGTTGCTTATTACCTAAGTTCCTAGCATTCATGTATAGGTAATGATTGTATTTCTTCTCCGCATTTACTTTGATCAATTTTAATCTTGACATCTTGATTTTGTGCTAAATGAGTTGTCATTTGTTCTCCCTTTTCACCCTACCTTTTTGTTATTAGTTTAACACCTTCCTGACTAGTCTAGCCAGCCAGTCCCCTAGAAGATGGCGACCATCCAAATTGCATGGCCCCCTCTCCCCATAGAAGGTGATCCAGCTTCCACAAAACCAAAAACCTGTACTTTATGCTGCTTACCTAGCCAGTGGTTTGCTTCCAGAATCTTTTGTTTACTGTCTTCCTTCACTCAGAGGACTTCCTTCCTCACCTTCGGCACCTTTCTAAGTTCTCTAAAGTCATTTACAATCTGAGTTGTCACATGAAGCAGTGTAATTAGCGTAGATATGCACCATCGCTAGTGGAGTCTTGCCTATCAACTGCAGAAACCTATCTAATCTTGCTGTCACATCTTGTGTCTTGGCTCTGGGAAGACTGCACACCATCCTGTTGTCTGCCTGTCTCTTGCGGAATGTTCTTTCCATTCTGTAGCACAGAATCCCTGACAAAGATCATCTGTCTTCTTTGCACATATGGAGATCTTTGTGAGCATGGGGGATTTTCTTATGGGTTGGGGTGAGCAGCCATTCTCAGGTATGTCCTGTATGCTCTCCATTCCATTTTACTTGCTGGATCTTCAGACACACTTTTTACCATGTCCATGCGAAGAATCTGGTTATGATTGGCTATTTCTAGCTGTATGGAATTCCTTGTGGTCCTTGCTTGACTGATCACAGTCTGTCCATTTTCTTTTTCCTCCAGCTGTGTAGAATGCACTTTGTTCTCTTGCCCTCTTGTGGTTATGAGCTGCCAATACTGTCTGGTTTCTGCTCTTTCTGGTTCCTTGGTCACCAAATCCTTCTTGAACCTGGGATGGTGATGCTTTCAGAGTCTGGTTGTCCAGGCACGCAGCCTCTCAGATATGCAGTGTCAATACCTATTCTTTCAAACTATGTATCTTATCTTCCAGCACAACCACTAACTTCCACCTCAGACAAAGTCTTTCTTGCTTCAGGCAGGAAAGAAAACGTGGCACATCTGTTGTAGGTCACAGCCACTTTTCCATTGCTGGTCCATTTACCATTTTTACCATTTCACTTTACCACTGCATGGTATTGAATGTAGAAACATACCTAGAAAGAGAGCCTCACACTCTCCCTGCAGAACTTCCCTGTTTGCTGCACTTGTTTGAACATGGGAGACTGGTAAATTTGGAATATTAACCAAATAACACAATCTTCGCTTCTTAACCTAGAAAACATGGTAGAAATATTTTAAAAGGAATTGCCATAAAAACTCAGTTTTTCAAACAGTTTGGTTTTTCTTTTCAAGCTAAATACGGAGGCTTAATTTTTTAATCAAAGTTTAAAGAAATTGGAATAAGATAGTGTCCACACTGCTTTAATACAGTACTATGTATACGCTGTAAACTGTATGTTCCAAAATATTTGTGTAATGTTTTGTAGCATTATTACAGTATGTGAAACCATTGTTTATCTTTTTCTTTAACAATGTGCAGAGTGCGTCTTTTAGGGGCTTTGGAACACCAGGATGTTAGAAATGTCTTGGTCCAGGGACACATTTTTCTCAATACTTCTCTCACTGAAGCCTTCTGTATGGCAATTGTGGAAGCAGCCAGTTGTGGTTTACAGGTAAAAGAATCTTTGCTGTATAGAATGCATGCATACATATTTTTACAATGCTTATTTTCATAATATATGCTTATTACAGTGCATTTCACTGGAGGATCTATAAGCAGTCTACCAAGGTGGGCAAATATTAATCCACATTTACACATCCTCTGGAAACTGAGACAAAGAGAGGTTAACTGATTTGCTTCGCTCCCAGAGGAAGTTCATACAGAGTTGGGAATAGCATACAGGTCTCCTAATTCCCTGTTCTCTGAACTAACCAAGCTGCCTCTTCAAAATGCTGTTCTGTATGTATTTTTGAAAGTGTTTTGGCCAGTTAACTCTTTGTCCATGGACAACTATATCTGCTAGACCTTTTGCCTCTACCTTCCATCAGCAATAGGTATTTGAAGAAAAATGTTTGGTGAATATGACTGACCTTTGGTTAATTCACATAGCTTTGAGTGAGCCATTGTTTTTATCACTGTTCTTTGGCTGACTCAAGATCTGATATCCATTTCTTAAGTCAGCTGAGGAAGTATTTACTCTATGTAGAGATTTCACATAAGGAGGAAAGAGGAAAAGAGATCAAAGACTGGGACGTTCTTGGTGGAATCCCTTGCTGGCTTCTATACTTTTGTGAGTGTTATGAATCCATGTTACTGCTGTAAGGGTTAAAATAGCAACTGAGCAGAGTCAATACTGTCAGAGATTCCATTCCCAAGTAACTTTTTAAATATAGAGGCTGTCTTGGGCATAGAGAAATTTAAATGATGGGTACTGGAACCCTTTCCAGAGATCCATGATAGTAGATTCTGCCTGCTAGCCTCACCCCTCTCTCCAGTCACTAGTCCCAGTACCCATTCCATTTTCCACTTGCTGCTTCGCATGAGTTCTAAACTTTTTTATTATTGCTTAATAATAATAGACCTGACAAGAGTCTGTGTTCTGCTTGCTTCCTTTAAAAAAAAAAAAAAGTTTTGTTTTTGATTTTTAGATTAAAATTAGTATTCCAAAACTTTCAAATATGTTATGTTCTTGTAAATGTTAGTAACGCAGAAGCTCGAAACTGTGTGGGAGATAAAACACCCCCCACCCCCACCCCAAATTAGCCTACTGGCCTTTTTCCCTTGGGGATGGTCGGGGTGAGGGGGCCACGAAAGAGGCAGTGGGGAGGGAATCCAAGCCTGATTATACATAATCATTTGAGTATTGTGACAAGCACCTTTAGGAAACATAATTCCCTTCTTTGAAAAATTCTGTTGTACATAGTCCTTTCTGCTTCTGTATGTGAGGTCCCTTTGATATCCAAATATTGATTCTGAACATCCCACAGCTAAGCTACTGCACTAACACCACTTCTAGGGCCCAGACCTACAGTTGTCATGCAGATGAAACTCTTTTTGAAGTCATTTGATGTGCCTGGAAGTCACCTGCAAGGTTGGATCCTTTGTTTTGATCTAAAGTACTCCTGTTGAGCAATTTTGCCTTATTACCAGTATAACTGTATTTTAGTGAGTTATGTTATACAGCATGCATACTGCTGAATTGTTTTTTTGTTGCCTCCAAAGGTTGTGAGTACAAGAGTTGGTGGAATCCCTGAGGTGCTACCAGAAAATCTTATCATCTTATGTGAGCCCTCAGTGAAATCTCTGTGTGATGGTCTGGAAAAAGCTGTTGCCCAGATCAGGTCAGGAACACTAGCAACCCCAGAAACTATCCATAACAAAGTAAAGACATTCTATACATGGAGAAACGTTGCAGAGAGAACTGCAAAAGTAGGTAGACCTCTGTCTTAAAGTGTGATTTTTACTCTGAAAAGTGACTCTCCACAGGTAGCGTTGTGAGAGTCTGTGTGTTATTTCAGTGATATCCATATCAAATGTGCATGGTTTAACAAGTAAAATGTGAATATTTTCTCCAATTACTAGCCCTGTAAATTCAAAGTACCACTAGAAAACCAAACTGGATTCTTTCCTTGTCATGCACCGTTACCATCAATAAAGATCCAGAAGTGCCGATAATGTCCTCAGTTACATCTGTGCAACCCCATTGTTTTCAGTTGGTTTGTGCACATGTAACTGCTTGACCTTAGAATTTGAAACGGTACTGAACAAGTCTGATGCACAAGAAGGAATAGAATCTGTCTGTCTCTGTTGGCTCTGCTAGACTAACAGAAGTAAAACTTCGTGACTAAAATAAGATCTTAACATCTTCAGATACAATTGAACACACACAAGTTAAGGATATGTTGCGTAAGAAGTTGCCATGTTTTCACAGCCACTTAGAACTGTACTTTACATGTTAGTACTTTTTTTACATTAGTGACAAACTTTACCTGTTATAGATGACAGTTATAACTTGTTGCAGCGAACACCTCCAGCTGACACTTCTAGAAAAATTGATTTTGGCCTCTAAGGGTTTAGCAAGAAATAAAATAACATGCAACTTTTTGTCAGCTTGGTTTTATCAGTGTCCTATAGAATAAGGATATTTAAAAAAACAAACACAACGATAAGATTGTGAATTGTATTTCTCTATCCATTTCTTTTTAAACTTTATTATTTTGACTGTTTTAACTTGCGCTTTAAGAATACCTTGTCGTGCTGAAACATTCTTATTGCACGTTGCTCCAGTGTTGCTGTTGATGTCAGCATTACTCTTCACATGTGTTATGTTGGTTCACTGTTGTTGCATAAGGAACACTCAGGTTGCAGCTCCTGTAAGAATGTAGTCATTTAATCAATAATCAATAATGGAATAGGAGAGTAAATGGGTTGTATGTAACCTTAGAAAAAAAAATTACAGAGGTTAGTTTGGTTTAGTTTTTAGGGACGAGCTAAAAGAAACTCGATTCTAAACAAACTAGGAAAATGTTGGGATGAGTAGAAGAGTCCCATTTTTCAACCATGAAACAATACTCGTTATTTGCAGAACTAACTTCACTTTATCTCTGAAATAACTCTCACATGATAGTTGCATCAGGTTTTCAAAGATATGGCTTTTGGGCTATTTGAAAACTTCCATTATCTGTATGGTGTAGGTATTTATAGTGCTGCCCTTTTAGTATAGCACCATTCTTTAAACAGCATTTTGAATAATAGTACTCATTACAAAGAAAGTTAAGTCACTTATATATTTTCAAGCCTATTCTATTATTGTATTAGGAACTCTTACAAAGTTATTTTTTATCAAGAAAGCTGTAGAGTGCCCCCCATTCCTACTTACTCACTAGCTGCAGGTACAAAGATTAGAATTTAGACAGCCCTACCTGATTTGCATGGATGAACAAAGAGTCTTTCTGCTGCAAATCAGGTAGTTAAATCACTGTGGTTTGTTCCTGTGGTGAGAGTGTGTGTGTATAGGCTTCTAATTTTACATCTACACACACACACGCACCCCCTTTACCTTTAATGTAAGTATAGCAAAAGAGCTTCAGACTTCCTCTCATAAAGACAAATAGAATTTCTGATAAAACAGACTCGCAGTGTTCAGCATTCCCACATATTTTTGTGGGCAGGGAAAGTAATAATCTTTTCATTATTTATCATCATTTTTGAAGGGTGAGTGAATAGAGTTTGAGTCTGGATTGGTAGACTTTCATGGAAAGTTAGTTTTTTCTAACTGGAAATCCTTGTTAAATAGCGAAGTGTCTGATCCTTTTTGAATTCCACTAAGCTCTTGCCCTTAGTGATCTCTTGTGGTGATGAGTTCTGCAAGCTAGTTTAATTAAGTTGGAAAAAGTATTTCCTTTTCATCAGTTTTAAAATTGCTGCCTTTCTGTTTGAGTAGCCCCTTGTTTTTGTATTATGAGAGATCATGCATTACTATTTAGCCTTTCTCTCCTCTGTGCCATTTATTATCAAGTTACACACAAAAGCTGTAGCTCACGAAAGCTCATGCTCAAATAAATTGGTTAGTCTCTAAGGTGCCACAAATACTCCTTTTCTTTTTGCGAGTACAGACTAACACGGCTGTTACTCTGAAACCAGTCTTTAAAATCTGTCTTCCCGTGGAAGTTTTTCTACCTCTTTGGTTATTCTCATTGACCTTTTTAAAAAAAAAACAAAAAAACTAGACAGTCTTTTTTATAGGTAAGAAACTATTTTTTTGTTGGACATTCCCATCTAAGTTCGGAAGAGGGTCATTATTATGTGCAGTATGTAATAAAACACAGTTTTGCCTAATCTTCAGAAATAATACATCAGAAAGGTGACTCTGCAAAATTTAACTCTTTCCTCATTCCCCTCCTTTCAGGTGTATGACAGAGTTGCAGATGAAGTGGTATTACCAATGGACAAGCGGCTTGACAGACTAATATCTCACTGTGGCTCAGTGACTGGGTGTATTTTTGCTCTTTTTGCTGTATTAAGCTTCCTTTTCCTGGTATTTCTGAGATGGATGACTCCAGATTCTACTATTGATGTTGCAGTAGATGCCACAGGTCCTAGTGGAGCATGGACTCAACAGTATTTTCCTAGTAAAAAAGGAAGCGAGAAAGAAGAGATTCCAGACTGTTAAAAATGTTTTAAGTGGGGAGGAAGGGCATTGCTCTCTAAAAGGTTTAGTTGCTGATAGAATTAATTCCACAAAGAGACATTGTTTTTAAACTTTTAAAAGCTTTCCTAAATTGTCGGAAAGAAACTTGGTAAAATGTGCTACCTCAAGTTAGGATTGTGCCAATTAGTTTTGGGGAAAGACTTAAACATATGCAGTTTATGGACATAGTTCTTTTGCACTTACTTAAAGTAGGGAGGAAAGTGGTAATATGCACAGCTCAGGTGTAAAACTACCTTCAGAGAGACAAGAATACTAGATTTCATCTGCCACTAGTGTATTACACAGAGAATAAGCATGGATTTTTCATGGCACCCAGGGTGCCAAAACACAAAATTAACTAGCTTTAGATGGTTTTTGCCAACTCCAGATATTTGTATTGATTTATTGGAGACGTGTGAAGAATTGGCAAAATAAAAATACCTACCCAATCCATCGAAAAGTGATATGTGAAATCACTTCTATAAAAACAAGCACATTACCCCATGTAGACTTTCAACATTTGATGTACTGCTAGCCAGCTCTTGTCCTACCAACTGGGTCCCCTAGACAGACACTTCTGGCTGCACAAAACTAATTTTGAAAGGGTTCTTCAATGTTCTGCCTAAATGTGATCAGTATCTCTCTGATCTATCAAAACTCCATTATAGAATTTTTTTTGATATTTTAGGAAATGCTAAATACTGCCTATTCACTCTTACATGTAAACGTAACATTTTGTTTTGTTTGTTTTAAAGTACTTGTGGAATTGAGGGAATTATATTATTTTTAGAAACCAGCATAATGAAAAGGCACAAGCTTCCAAGAATAGCTCAGGCCTGCCAACTTCTCCAGTAGACCGTGCCAAGATGTATGGTAACTTCTGTTTTTGTGAGAGATGTAGATAAACGTCCACTAAGGGCTAGACAAAGACTACCAATGTTTTTCATTTATGACATCAGTTGTATTTGACTTTATCTTCAGAAGAGAAAATGTTAAACAGTTGTCATGCCACCTAGCCTGCACCAAAGATATTCTTAAATGAATCCAGCAAGTTAAATCTTTTTTTCTGGAAAAAGTTAATGGATCTGGCCAATAGATTTGCATACTCCCTGTGAGGTGAGAAATGTGGTCCCTTGCAGTTATTGGTTCTCTAGCCCTAATCTAAGTAGTCTACACCTATATCAATCAGAAAACAACTTTGAGCACTATAAGAAGAGAAGAGATATTTCACATTCCTGTAAAGCAACTCTCACAAGGTGTTATCTGTTGTATGCACTGGATTAATGTCTTGCTCTTCCATTGTTTTAAACTGAAAGGGTTTAACGAACCTGTGCATAATGAAACGCCCAATGACGTAATTGTATTCTGGATGTGCAATATGCAAGGTTATGTTTTCAGAACTTTGCAGGATAACTTAAAACATGCAACCAGTCAATGTTTTGTACAAACATCTTGTAAAATTTAAGTTTATTTTGATGTATTGGAGTGCAAAGGTGATAACATTATTATTATTATTATTATTATTTTATTTTATTGTTTTACTAAATCTGTTTAACAGTATTTTAATGAAGCACTGATGGGATTATGAGACACACTGTTTACAAAGTCTAAGATTTAGTTTCTAGAAAAAATGCTCAGCTCTAGATATTTAACATATAGTAAACATAGTATACATTTGAACATTTTTTTAAATGTTAAGAAAAAAGAAGAGATTAAATATAGCAGTACTATAGAGATTGATAAAGTGGGTAGAGTTGTAGGTAACACTTCACTGAGAATTTCATAATTTTTAAAATCTGGTGCATTATTTATTTTTTGTAAAAATTTCTAAAAAATCACTGATACGATTTCAGCTTAATTTTACAATAAGTATTTTTGAAATGTTATGTTGATTTCAGTTTTCTTTTGGAACTTTTCTGTTTTGATTGCCGAAAGCATAATGGAACTCATGTAAAGCGTACCGAACTCATAAATCATACAAAACTCAAATGTGGAGTAGAAGGAGAACTATATACAATATTCTTTCTTGTGCCAGAGTATTACACTCTTCTGACTAATACTGGAAGGCCTTCTTATAGTCTTGTATAATTTTACAGGTTAACTAAGTCTTCTGTACCTTGCAATAAAGCATCTTTAGTATAACATGCATACCCAGACACTAGCAACATATATGGAAACTTACTGCACTGATGATGCTGCTTACTATTCTATCATTGTAAATAGAACTTTCTATGGTAAATGACGTAAAAAAGAAAAGGGTTTTGGTGTGTTGCAAATGAAGTTTAATCTGACTGGCTTAACTACAAATGTACTGTATCTCAAACAGTGTAGTTTATAATATCCTTAGTTTGCTCTATAGTTATATATCCATAGATCCCTCTCCTCATTTCCTCTTTTCAAACACTTGACACCTTGACCCGTCAACGTATCCATGAATAGTCCCACTGAACTCAGTAGGATTACTCTCCTACGTAAAGTTACTCATATACGTAAATGTTTGCAGATCTGGGGCCTAAAATTGCAGTGTGCAAATAAGATGAGTAAAAGTGGGCAGGATGGAGTCATTGTCGAGCTATATCAAAAGAAGGACAAGAGACAGTTGATATGGTTTTAATTAGGCTGCAACTTTATTATTAGATGTCTGTGACTACCCAGCAGATAAGTGTACAGTGAAGATAACCCCATATTCATTCAGTATCTACTTGGGGACTTCTTCTAGCTCCACTCTTTTTTTTTCTTCCATCCAGGACCCCCAGTCAACCCATTGATGGGACTTTACCATCTCTTCCCCCTGCTCAAATGAGGGTTAAGGTGAGCTATAAGAAATGGGGGTTGGCTCCCTGCCATACCAGTCATAGGAGCCCCATTCAGACACATACACACACACACCGGTTCCACTCCTTTAACCAAAGTCTCCTTTTTAAGTCCTTTACCAAGTCATTTATCTGGTCACGGTACCTTCCCTATGGAGTACCTGCACTGGACAAGTATACAAGTTCGATGAGTAAAGTGCTCAGGTTAGTGTCACTCCTTTCACAGTCAGCGAGTGATTCAGAAGACAGCAGTGGGAAAAGGAGAGGAGGAAGAGAGCTATTGAATAGCATATTTGTGGGACTGACAGAGGCATGGAATACTTGAGGAACAAAGTACAGAAAGCCATGCAGAGTTCATGGGTAAATGCTAGTATAATAGTAAACAAATAATACTTTTTAAAAAAAAAATCTGAAGATACAATTGTGAAATGTGTTTTCCACTTTTACAAATAATATCCATTAAGTGTTACCAAACAGTGAATCAAACCAACTGAAGAAATAATGTGTCTTAAATGGAGCAAAGTCTGAAACAGACCTTTTGAATTAAGGATTACAGAAGACATTTCCCTCTTCTTGATGGAGCGGGTCATCTTGAAAACTTGAGTGGTTTGACCTACTTTCTTATTTCAAAGATGATGGAAATCTTAAACTGATTTGCATTCTATAGCATGTGAGACCTTGCCTCTTGTGCCTAGACACTCTGTACAGACACTGTGAACATACATAACAGCATGTTGATAATGTAAAATAACCTCCTGTTAAAATCAGAACAAGTATCAAGTGGAGTATGAATGCCTCCTTATTGTATGATATTCAAATGCTTTTTTAAGGGTCTGGATAGATCTATAAAGGTATATCAAATTGTAATGTTTAATCATTTTTGTGGTCAAGGCTTTCTGTATAATTTTAATATAAATTTATTTTCCTTTTGGTATTTATTGATCTGTTTGGTTACTGTTTCACCTTTCATCCATGCCTGGACTTCTAAGGATTTAAGTTTGTCCCCCAAAAATACGGACTTATCAGCTTTACTAAATATCCCCCCTCCCTTAAATAGAACAGCAGAATTTCAAAGGGGGAAAAATGCTATATACTAAGCATAGTACACATCAGAAATCATAACATTCAAAAACCAATAGGAGAACTCTTCAGTCTCTCTGGTCACTCAATAACAGACCTAAAAGTGGCAATTCTTCAACAGAAAAACTTCAAAACCAGACTCCAACGTGAAGCTGCAGAACTGGAATTAATTTGCAAACTGGCTACTATCAGATTAGGCCTGAATAAAGACTGACTTATACAATTACAAAACCTAAACCTAATTTTCCCAATACTAATTTCTCCCTACTGTTACTCACACCTTCTTGTCAACTGTCTGTAATGGGCCACTCTCATTACCACTTCAAAAGTTACTTTTCCTCCCTTGGTATCCTGTTGTTTGATTTATCTCGTTAGACTGACCTCACAGGTGGTAAGGTAACCCCCATCCTTTCATGTATTTAGACCTGCTCCTATTTTTCCACTCCATGCATCTGATGAAGTGGGTTCTAGCCCAAGAAAGCTTATGCCCAAATAAATTTGTTAGTCTCTAAGGTGCCACAAGGACTCCTCTTTATTTTTATTGAAAATGAGTTGCTGTTGAGGCTTAGTCATTTTCACCTGCCTCCACTCCCCACATCTTTGAGAAGTTAAGAAACTAGTGTTTGAGGTTTGATTTAAAAAAACCCTGCTCTTCAGTTAACGCCTTTCAACATATGCAATGATAGTTTATGACACAACTATTTAGCTGTCTGCCTTATCTGTGACTATGCAGGCAGTAGTTGATGAGTCCTTTAGCTGAAATTCTAGACAAGAGGTGGGTTTTCTACCAAGTTTTAAGAACATTTCTGGTTCAGTTTGGGGTTAAATCCTCAAGCCAGGTGTCTAGGATCTGTGCCTAGGGATAATTTTCCCCCTTAGAGAATAGACTTCTTTTTTTTTAAGCTGTAAATGCTATTTTTTTCCACCAATGAGCAATGATATTGTCTAATAACCTTCCTTTGTTGGAAGTTAGCAATGTTTGCATCCTCTTACGTTCACATTGTCCAGCATTGCACAGGAATGGACTTCCTATTTGGCCAGGGCAGAGGAGGGGAGAAGAAATCATTTCAAATCCTCCTTTGAGTAGATGCAGCTGTGTATTCCATTTAGGTGTGTGCATGCCCAGCTCACTGGTGCTGGAGAATTTTTTCCACCAATGCCCGTAGGAGTCAACACTTGTGTCTCATGGCCATAGCTTCTTCCCTGGCTTTTTGAGGTGGCACTGCCTCAAGCCCCCTTCAGTTCCTTCTTACCACTCATGGCTGGAGTCGGAGCTCTGTGTGGTTCTTCACCTCACAATTCCCCTTTGACTTAGTTGTATATAGTTAGTACCCTTAGTAACAGTATTAGTAGTTAGCTTAATTGTTTTCCCTGGTATTGCCCTTGCCAGGGTTAAAACATTGTCGTGTGTGTGTGGGTGACCCCCAACAATGACCCTTTCCCAAGGTGCTCTGCTTAGGTGAGGCTCACGTCAAAGAGTGGCATTCAATCTGTGAATGTTCATGAAATGGGTGGCTAGAGACCATCGCCTAAAGCAGCACCTGCTCAAGCCGGCCCCAAGGCCTGTTTTGGCACTGTGGGTTTGTCATGCAGAATCACCATTTGCAGTACACTGTGTCCTTCCTTTTGCTCTCTCTTCTGCCCCCTGAGTTTTTACCAAATGTACCGTCATGGTGAAGGCGTACCTCGGGAAGAAGGGAATCCACAACTTCCTGTATCTAGACAACTGGTTCCTAAGGGACAGGTCCAGAAAAGAAGTTCTCTTTCACGTACATGTTACACTGCACTTACTTGACATCTGGAACTCATCCTAAACACTGGGAGGTCAACACTTGTCCCCACTCAGAAAATTGAGTTCTTTGGGGCCTTAACAGACTCTACAAGTTCGGGAGTGTTTTTACCAGTGGTCTGTTTTCAGATGATTCACTGACTTTGTCTTGGTCTGTAGTCTCAACCTTCCATGACAGTTCAAATGTGCCTAAGGCTCTTAGGCCACATATCCACATACACATAAGTGGTTTGGCTCACAAGGGTGTGTCTTTGCACTATTCAAATGTGGCTCAGGACAGTTTACCTTCCAACTCTTCACCCCTGGGACAGTTTGCTCTGCCTCCCTGCTGGACTCCTTGCAGCGGTGGATGGTTCAGAGGAACGTATGTCAGGGCGTTCCCTTCATCTGGCCTTTACCAACCAGGACGGTTGTCTATGATGCCTTCCTGATGGGTTGGGGAGCACACCTGGGGTTGCTGAAAGTTCAGGGTCTTTGGTTGGACCAGGAAGCTTCATTTCACTATTTGAGACTGCATCAGGGGCTGAGTGGTTCACATATTTATTGACAATACCACCATGATGTATTATGTGAACACTCCAGGATGCTCTTCCAAGAGGCAATCAAGCTGTGGCAGTTCTTCATTGAGGAGAGTATCACTCTGATAGCCAATCACTTGCCTGGGGTCCAAAATAATCTCACAGAACATCTCAACAGCAATTTTGACCTGAGTCATGAGTGGTCTCTGAAGCCCAGTGCTTTGCGAGTCATATTCGCAGCTTGGGTCATCCTGATGATTCACCTATTTGCTACAAAGGACAACAGGAAATGCCATCTGTTCTGCAACTGAGAAAGCCTCAGTTCAGGCTCATTGTCCAATGCCTTCCACCTCAGCTGACAATTGGCTCTCCTATGCACTTTTCCTCCAAGCCCAATTATTCCACGGGTCATTTCTGAGATGAAAGCAAATCAGGCCAAGCTCATCCTCATTGCTCTGGCATGGTCGAGATAGCGCTGGTTTTCTGACTTCTCATGTTGTCAGTTCAGCCTCCTGTACCTCTTTTTCTCTAGCCCGACCTGATCACACAGGATCATGGTCACATTTTGCATCCTGTGCTCAGCTCCCTGCATTTTGATGTGTGGCTGCTCTGTGGGTGAATGAGAAGGGTGTTTGGCAGTTGTTTGACAAGTGCTCCTCAACAGCAGAAAGCCCTCTACCAGAATGGCTTATTCAGCAAAATGGAAGTAGTTTTCAATGTGGTTGTTGGCCCATGAAGTTCAGCCAATGCTGGCTTGTGTCCAGGATATCTTGGAGTATTTGCAGAATATTTGCTGCACCTTATGCTTAGCTCATTGAAGGTGCATTGGGCAGCAGTTTCAGTGTTTCATCCTTCCATTTATGGAAGACCGGTATTTTCCAATGCTATGGTACAAGATTCTTAAAAGAGCTTCTTCGTCTCCATCCACTGGTGCAGGACCTTAATACAGTCTTAGTGGCTCTGATGGGACTTCCGTTCAAGCCTTGGGCATCTTGTCTCTTTCCCCTATTCTGTCAAAAAACTGCATTCCTGGTGATGATGACATCAGCAAGGAGAGTCTGTGAATTGCAGGCTTTGATGGCAGAGCCTCCTTCCATGCAACTCTCCAAAGACACAGTGAAGTTGCGGTCACACCTGAAATTTGTGGCTAAAGCAGTCTCTCAGTTTCATTTGAACCAGGAGCTATATTTGCTTGTGTTCTTTCCTAAATCACATTCATTTCTGGAGGAGCACCACCTTCATACATTAGATGTCAGATGATGGCTAGCCTTCTATCTGGACAGGACTAAACCCTTTCATGCTTCACCTCATCTGTTTGTGTCATATGCAGATCATATGAAGGGCTGGGTGGTCTCTTCACAGATGGTCTCTAAATGGATAATTTCCTGTATCAAGGCTGCACATGAAATACCTTTGACTATGCCCCCTCAACAGATGCAAGCTCATTCAATGAGAGTGCAAGCTACGTCAATGACATTCTTAAGTGATGTCTCAGCATTGGACATTTGCAGGGATGCACGTGTTTGTTGATTGCATTTTTTTATCAACCTTTATGCCATTACTGCAGCATCCAGAGTAGATGCAAACTTTGGGAAGGCAGACCTGCAATCCTTGTTTAAATAGATTCTGAGCCCCACCTCCTATGGGTACTGCTTGTGAGTCACCCCCGTGGAATACACAGCTGCATCTACTTGAAGAAGAAACAGTTACTTACTATAACTGGTTCTTTGAGATGTGATGCAGACATGTATTCCTGACTGTGACGGGTTTCCCCCGGAGTGCCACCTGGAACTGGGGTACTACTGAGCCCTGTATCTTACCAGCCTGGACTCCCTCTCACACTGTGCTGCTGTGACAAGCTGTATACCGCTCCAGGTCTTACACTCCCCCTAGCATTCACACAGGCAGGGACACACCCAGCTGCAGTTGCATGAAAGCTCTAGCCAGCCACTGCATGAAACAACAATAGAGAGGCTACAGCCAAGATAACCCCCGCTCCCCAGACACGCACCCCCCCTCTGGAGTATAAACCCAAAATTATACCATCTTCCACTGCACAGGGATTTGTACAATGTAAACTCATAAATAGTTCGCCCCTCCTTCGATGTGGAGAAGAATATGCAACAAGCATGTGTTAACCAAGCTGAGATTTTCCCCATATACTTCAAAGGCATACTGATTTAGATAAAGCAAAAAACAAGTTTATTAAATAAAAAAAGGTAGATTTTAATTGATTATAAGTGATAGCAAACAGACCAAAGTAGATTACCAGGAAAGTAAACAAAACACAAACTAAGCCTAAAATATTAGGTAGATTGGATATGAATTATCAATTTCTCACCCTGGCTGATGATACAAGCAGTCCACCAGGTTTCCATACACAGCCTAGAAATCCTTTTAGTCTGGGACCAGTACTTCCCCTAGTTCAGCCTTTGTTCCTAAGGTGTTTTCAGGAGTTCTCTTGTGTTGAGAATGAGGCCCCTAGACAGGGGTGAAAGTAAGTTAGAGGACTTACCGGTACACCGGAGTCCTGAGCAGGGGGCGTGGCCTCAACTGGAAGAGGCGTGGCCTTAACCAGAAGAGGCAGGGCCTTAAATTCCTGGGCCCTTTAAATCTTGATTTAAAGGGCCCGGGACTCCAGCTGCAGTAGTGGTGGCTGGGAGCCCGGGGCCCTTTAAATCACGCCTGAGCTACCAGCTGTAGAGGCAGCTGGGAGCCCCAGGGCTCGGGGGCGATTTAAAGGGTCCAGGGCTCCAGCTGCTGCTACTGCAGCGGAGCCCTGGCCCTTTAAATCACTGAACAGTCCTGGGGGCTCCCGACTACAACCGCTACCCTGGGGCTCGGGCAGCAGGGCTCAGGCGTGGATTTAAAGGGCCAGGGCAGTAGTGGCAGCTGGAGCTCCGGGGCCCTTTAAATCCCCACCGCAGCCCTGCCGCCACTACCCCAGGGCTTTAAATTGCTGTCTGGGAAAGCTGGTCCTCGTACGGCACACCGGCTTACTTTCACCTCTGCCACTAGATGATGTCACACCCCACCTTATATAGCTTTACCATAGGGCAGGAACCCTTTGTTTCAAAACACAGTTCCCAGTCCAGCTTGTGGAAAAATACAGGTACCCAAATGGAGCTCAGGATCATGTGGTCTGGTCACATGCCCTTGCAGAATCATAGTAGCCATTACTTACAAGCTGACTGAAACGTTCACAAGAAGGCTAAGCTCTCCCATAGTCCATTGTCTTTGCTGATGGGCCGTCAGCACTGTCTGGCTTCTTCATTGTTGTACCTGAAAGGCTAGTTGTGGATGTCACCCAGAATAAACACATTTGAAATACAGATACATAGTTAATATTCATAACTTCAGATTCAAAAATGATACATGCATACAAGTAGGATAATCATATTCAGCAAATCATAACTTTTCCATGGCACTTTACATGACATATCTTATAGCAGATGCATCATAATTATGTTATAATCATATCACAATCATACTATTATGAAGAATATGGGGTGCAGTGGCACACTAACCCACTCTTTGTCCCTTCTGCATCAGAATTTGATCTCTGTCGGGGTGTTTGGTGTGAAGGAACTCAGCAGCATTGAGGCAGTGCCATCTCATATAGCCCGGGGAGGGGCTAGGGCCATGAGGCATGGGTGCCGCCCCTCTACAGGTACTGCTAGGCAAAATTCTCTGGCTCCAGTGCGCTGGGTGTGCATATACCTAAGTGGAATAAACATCTGCATCACATCTCGAAGAACCACAGTTACAGTAAGTAACTATTTATATTCTCTGTTGCAGCAGTTCTCAGACACTGGTCTGTGGAGAGCTGGCTGGTCACATGATACTGGCTCTTCCCCTTATTTTCATTTGCTAAACTGCATTAAGTTAGCTGATAATACATTATTTTACTTATCCAGGTGAACCATTGCAGTAGTTATGCACTTGTGAGAGGGAAAGCAGCTGGTGTGCATAAACATTTCCTTTCTTATTAACATGTGGCGCATATTAAACTTCTTTACAGTATCACAGTTAGCTTCAAAGGTGACAGACTGCTTCACTTGAATTGTGCTTTTTTTTTCACCAGACAGTTTTTCTTTTCTCCTCCCCTTTTATCAGTCTGTCTAAGCAGTCACTGTAAGGGGTGCTAGTCACTGGGATCCGAACACCAGCGGGCAAGTACCTGTATTTTTTATTCTAGTGGTAGCTGAGAGACTGAAGTGTTGAAGCGTGACATGGGGATAGTTGGAATGCTGGAAAGCTGGGAGGAGAAGGAGGAAACCAAATAACTGCACTTGAAGTTGTCAGGGAAATAATTCACTGTAATATTTTGTTCCACATGTCCAACTATGAGGTATCTTTAAGAAGGGAGGTCTTTCTCCACAGCTGGTATGACCTTTGAGGTCGAAGTTCACTGAAGGCTACAGTCTTTCTCTGCGCTTGGGCTGCAGGTGAACTTGCAGGAAGGAGTGAGATGGTTCCTTCCTCGTTTCTAGACTATTCCCCTCCCCCAGATATTATTTATTTGTTTAGTGTTGACAAAGTGTGTGGGGATATTGAGTACACACACACATATTCCCCTACCCTCAAGGAGATTGACTGGGATGCTGAGCTAGCATAAAGTCCTGCCTGCCCATGCAGATCCCTTTGCAGGATTGGACCCTACCACAGACACACAAATTGGGAAGCACTGGGACATCATGAGTGGGAGGGTTGGTTGGCTTAATGACTTGGGGTTTTTACATCATAAACTCACTTCTGGGACTTATGGGAGAAGTGGTTTTTAAGAGGAAGTTAAATAATGGGAGGATTGTGCATTCACCTAAATACATACTGCCAAAGTGCTTTGGTCTGTATAGGAGCCATGTGCCTCTCAGGAAAAGAAAAGTCAACCTAATCCCAGAGAGGTAACATCTCTAATTTTCAAAAATTACACCTATACATTATGAAAACCATTGTTTCAGTTTCTTCAGTGTGCGTCATGGTATTTGTAGTGAATATCCACATAGTGTTTTCTGTCATCCAGAGATGGGAAAATGTCAGTACTTGACATAATTACAGCCCAATAAAACCATGAAATGATTTAATACCCAGCATTGTTATTCAACATCAGTGGCTGTCCCAGAATAAAAATGGAATGTATTTTTGGTAACTGAGGAACAGCAAGTGCTGGAGGGTTAAAAATAGATGTCATATGATACCAGTTATAGCCTGGTGAAACTTAGCAGACCTGGGAAACTTCAAAGAGCAAGCCAAAATGGAGGGCAATTCTATACTCCATGCTTTTAACAACATCTATTTTGCAATCTTTGCTTTATTTTGCTTCAAGCTTTTAATTAAGATTTCTTTGGCTCTGCTGACCCACTTCTATATTGTTCAAGGCAACAGAAAAGAGGCTGCCAGGATAGCAGAAGAGATCTATGGAATAGCGCCAGGTAAAATGTTAATTATGGGCACTAAAGAATTGAGCCGTGTTCTAAGTTTTATCCCTTGAGAAATTAGATTTTAACCACTGTGTTGCTGTAGGTTGAGGAGGCGATTGATAAATGTGTAAAATGTATGTTTTGTTCTGGCCACAAGTGCATTCCACTTCCGAAGTCTTTGCAGAAGCAATATGGGTTGGCATGTTTTAGGCATGCAAAATATGAGACTCTCTATCAGTTAGCCAGCTTGACTGTGAACAACACTTGTTTAAGTATAGTAAATATAGAATAATAGTAAAGTAAATAAAGAAGTTTGCTTTGGGAAGCAAAGAACTTGTCAGAGTCAACTGTGTGAGTGACAAGGGTTTTACTATGTATCCTAGTTTACAACCAGAGAGCATTTAGGGAAGAGGTTTAGACTGTGGGTTTTCTGAAGAAAGATACCAGGAAGGGTGTAATTAATGCCTGACTGGATCTAAGTCTAGTGTCCATGTTCTTTTGAACCAGACCATAAAAAAGAGCATAGCTAAAATTCCTGTGAAACCAAAAGTATGGAAATGACTATACGTAATGGGCCTCCAAAGAATCATTTTCCCATTTGTTTCTTTCCAAGTAGTGTTTCTACAGACTTAAACACATTTGTCACAATAGTGCATTGATAGGAATTAACACAAAAGTAACACTTCTAATTAAAAAACAACAAGGAGTCCTTGTGGACCAAATAAATTTGTTAGTCTCTAAGGTGCTACAAGGACTCCTCATTGTTTTTGTTGACACAGACTAACATGGCTAGCACTCTGAAACCTGTCACTTTTAATTAAAACGTGTTATGGCTTTAAAAATAACTGCTAACCAGTAATTGATTTCCTAATTAAATCATAAAGACACAGTATTTAGTGACATCATTCTTATTAGGGGCTAGACTCTGAGACTCTTATTCAGGATGTGTATATATACACATATTCTATACAGCCTGAGGCAGACACCTGAAATGGAAAACTTCAGTCTTACTCTGTGAGTGGTCCTATGGAAGCGAGTGGAACTATTTGCAGTGTAAGATGACAACTCATTGTAAGAGTATCAGAATCTGGGCCAAAGTGAAGATACAGCAACTTATTACCAAGCTCATATAAAGCAGACTAAATAGTTATTTATCCCCATCTCTGCAATGTGTTAGAATCTATCTTATGGTTTATTAGAAAAGAGTGCTGTTAATTTATTGACTAAGTACTTATTACATATGCCTTAATTTAAATTTCGTGAAATATTTGATAATTGGCTTTTCCCACCTGTATACAGATTCTTTATCTAAGTGCATACAAAGTTACCAGGACTCCATCATATGTTTATCTGCAGGTTGCCATTTGCAAATAGCTATCAAGGATAATCTTTCAAAACACAAGGTCATGTGATGTTGTTGCCTGCGCACTAGATTGGATTACAGATACAGTGTCACAGCCTAAAGTAAAGCAATGTTGAGAGAAGCAGCAGCAGAGCTGCTTAAATTATCTGTAGAAACTTAGAAAGGACATAAAATTTCAGACATGCCTTTGGTAACCGGGGAGTTAAGAGACGCCCCTTATGGGAACTACATTTGCCACACGTTTCAGGGAGGTATGTTGCTGTAGCTGACATGGAAATATGTGTGTGCATTCTCATGGTGAGAAGAGTGCCTGCTTTATGTAACATGAAGTGTGTAAATATATACATACAGTATAGACGTGTGTGAAATGTTTGTATATGCAGCACAGTGTGTGTGTGTGTGTTAGGTTAATTAGAGGTGGGGGTGGAAGCACCGTCTATTATTAAGGTTGCTGGCTGCTTCCCATTATATAACTTTGCCAAAGTTTTAACTGTTCAGACTGAAATTTTTCATGTGAGGTGTCTGCCTCAGGGTGAATAGAATATGTGTATATATACATACTTAACTTGCAGGCAAAATGTTTCAGCATTTTCTGAGAGCAAGGCTAGGGAAAAATCCATTGTTCTGCCTGTGTTCAAAAATTCGGGTGGCCTTTTATTTGAGAAGAACTAGTGCTCCCACACTTTGGAGCAAGGACTTGCAATCTGGCAGGATGGTCCTCTGTATCCTTTTGCCATTCCTGTGAAAATCTGCCCAAATTTGGCGTTGTAACCTTGCCACTGCAGACTCGGTTGGGACTAGTGACTGAAACTGAGGGCCGGGAGCTTGTCTCTTCTGTGCTCAATGGGTATGTCTACTCTGCAATTAAAAATCTATGGCTGGCTTGCGCCAGCTGACTTGAGCTCACAGGGCTCAGGCTTAGGGGCTGTTTAATGGCAGTGTAGACATTTGGGCTCAGGCTGGAGCTTGACCTGTGAGGTGGGAGGGTCCTAGAGCTCAGGCTGCAGCCCAAGCCCAATGTCTACACTGCAATATAACAGCCCCTTAGCTTGAGCTCTGCAAGCCTGAGTCAGCTGGCACAGGCCAGCAACAGGTGTCTAACTGCAGTGTAGACATACCCTTAGTGGCCTTCTGCTGGGCTCAGGCAACATGGAGGGGGAAGCTGCCTGATTGAAATGCAGAGCGGATAAGATGAGAGACAGCTCTGGGTGGGGAGGCAGAGAATAGATTGGGAAATACGGAAAAAATGTGGTTCTGATGAGAACTGGACTGAAACCAAATTTCAAAATGTCAAAATTTCCCACAAATCTGAGATTTCTGCCAGCTGTAATTGTGAGGCAGTTTGGTTTTAGATGCTAAACTGTGGCCAGTAAATTCTCTCTGCCTGAATCACTCTAGCTAAAATAACTTCTGTAATGATCTGCTTGGCTGAACATGTATAAATCTGTTGGTAGCAGCTCTATTGAAGTGGGACCAAAAATGGGCGGGGGGAAGACAAACTAAGACAAAGTAGCCAGCATTGAGAAGTTTGTTGTTCAAAATGATGTAGAAAAGCAGGAATCAAGCACCTGGCAGAGTGTATTTTTTCATGTTCCTCTGAAATCATCAAGTGAGGAAGAGAAAAAAATACTATTATCTGCTAATGTGTATAAGTGGGAAAGGTAGACACATTTATAGTATGTATTAGTTTCAGAGAAAAAATTGCGGGAGACAAATTAGAATTGGCTTGATGGACATGTCACCCCCAAAGCTAAGCTAGTGTTTGCATGCAATACATCTCATAACAAAGTGAAAACAAACCCATAGAGCAATTTGTGACAAAATTTAAGTTACCCAGTAAAGCCTGTGGCCAAGATATCTTTAAAAAAAAAAAAGGTGCAGGGTTTTGAAGATTGTCCCAGAGAGTCTCAATGACATTGTACTCCTAACTCACATCGGTACTTTTAAAAATCCCTGCCATAAGGCTTTACTTAGGTTTCTAAATAAGTGACCTGATTTTCAGAAACGCTGGGTGTGCAGCAGTTCCCACTGAAATCAATTTTCGTAGGCAATCGCACTTTGTTGGTTTCAGGCCAACACTGACACAGCTTGAACAATCCTCCCAAATAGATAAGGGGGGATGTGTGTAATAATTTGTCTTGTGATTTTTTTGGAACTGTTTGTATCTTGATGTCTCTGTGCCTTTGCAATGCCTTTGAATGAACTCTTGGGCTGTTTTAGGTTCATGGGCAGATCGATCTCCTCTTCATGAAGCTGCTTTCCAAGGGCGCCTGCTATCTTTGAAAACGTTGATTGCACAGGTAAGAAACCAAAAATAAATAAATAAAAGGTTAGGTAGGCCTCAGGATTTTTTTGGTTAGATCTTAGCCATGAATGATGTGATAGATTATAGTGGGCACTCTAAGACATAGAGTTAGGGTTCTAAATAAAAAGATATACTAGACACATTTTGTCATATTAAATGTTGGGGGTAAGCTCAAAACAAAGGCCACAGATCACACTGAGTTATAATAAGCAAACATGATCTTTGGGTTTCTTTTCAAAGGCAAACAATACAAACAGGCTTCAAAGGACTTGAATATAAAGATACCAAAATTATTTATCCTGTATTAATGATCAGGTATTACACTTCTGTAAGGCTGCAAATGTGCATGTTGCCTTATAAAACAGAGCCAGACATGTTCCCTGCCACAGAGCAGCTTACAAGCTCCCAGTCCTGTGAGGTGCTGTACGGCCTCCACACTCACTGAAGCCACAGATCCAGATGGGCAAAAGTGGGGAGGAAAAAAGGATCGAGGAGAACAAGAGGAGAAAGGGGATAGTGCATAGGTCCGAGGAGCAGATTATAGTTAGAAACTCTAGGAGAGCAATTAACCAAAATGCAACCTGGAAGGATAACACATTGGTTCTCCCTTCCTGAAAATGATCTGCTACCAAGGAGATGGTCCATTGAGTCCAAGTGCAGTCTATTTTGTCATAATACAGATGTAGAATTCCAAGCAGTGGGAAACATTTAAAATCTTTTAGCAAAGGCAGCCAGTGTTCACTGTTTGGTCACGACTTGGATTAATTGTGCTGGTCTTTGGGACTTAGTGGATGCTGTAGTGGAAGAAAAGAAAATTTTCCTTTTTCTGCACAGCAGTAGGTTTCAAAAATTATTTATATTCTGATCTATCAGAGTCAAAGGCAATGTCTACACTCCAGGCGTTGTGATTCCCTGCCCACTACCACCTACTCATGGCAGCTTGAAGAGAACTGGTCTTCGTATGAATAGCAGTGTAGCATGGGAAGTGGGAGCTGTGGCCTGGCTTAGCTGAGCCACGTACAAACCAGCTTGAACCCACGGCTATGTACTCTGTCTGTGCTGCTGCGACTATACTGTTGATGCTTGCACTATCTCCCTCAAGCTAGTGTGAGAAAGTCTACACAAGCTGGGAATCACCCCTTGCTCAAAGTGTAGACATTGCCAAAGTGTGACGTCAGTCACTGGTGCTCAAGATTCATCTCTTCATTCTTTATTTCTCACGGGGCTGTCCAACTCTTTCTGTGACGAGGGCCATAAGACGTTTTGAATTATGGTTTATGGGCCAGACCAACAAACTTAGGGCCATATCCCACCATTGATCCACAACAAAACAATAGAGGTATTTACAATGATGAAGGGTAAAACATGACCATGATGCAGTAACTAAACTCTTAGTACCTTAACTGGAGTAATTTCATTCAGATCACGCACTGGGAAAAATGATGCACGATGCCTCATTGCTTTGTCTGTCTTTTGTTTGGTCATTTACGTGCATTTATTCAATTTGTATGCATACGTGCACAGACACTGTCTTGTGGTGACTGTGCAAATTGCAAGCTTAAGTTATTTGAAAAACTATTTTTTAAATTCTCACCATAAGGCTTAAGAGTTAGCTCTCGGTTTTGGTGAATGGGGGGAGTTCACTCTGCTTAGAGCTGTTCTTTCAGGATGTCCATAGATTTAGGAAGACAACAGACTGGACTTCTACATAAAGTGCTTCCGCCGATGTACACGGGCTGAAATTGTGGAAAAGCAGCATCACTTGCCCCATAATCTCAGCCGTGCAGAACACAATGCCATCCACAGCTTCAGAAACAGCTCTGACATCATAATCAAAAAGGCTGACAAAGGAGGTGCTGTCGTCATCATGAATAGGTCGAAATATGAACAAGAGGCTGCTAGGCAGCTCTCCAACATCACTTTCTACAAGCCATTACCCTCTGATCCCACTGGGGGTCACCAAAATAAACTACACCATTTGCTTAAGAAACTCCCTGAAAAAGCACAAGAACAAATCTGCACAGACACACCCCTGGAACCCCGACCTGGGATATTCTATCTACTACCCAAGATCCATAAACCTGGAAATCCTGGACGCCTCATCATCTCAGGCATTGGCATCCTGACAGCAGGATTGTCTGGCTATGTAGACTCCCTCTTCAGGCCCTACGCTACCAGCACTCCCAGCTATCTTCGAGACACCACTGACTTCCTGAGGAAACTATAATCCATCGGTGATCTTCCTGAAAACACCATCCTGGCCACTATGGATGTAGAAGCCCTCTACACCAACATTCCACACAAAGATGGACTACAAGCCGTCAGGAACAGTATCCCCGATAATGTCACGGCAAACCTGGTGGCTGAACTTTGTGACTTTGTCCTCACCCATAACTATTTCACATTTGGGGACAATGTATACCTTCAAGTCAGCGGCACTGCTATGGGTACCCGCATGGCCCCACAGTATGCCAACATTTTTATGGCTGACTTAGAACAACGCTTCCTCAGCTCTCGTCCCCTATCGCCCCTACTCTACTTGCGCTACATTGATGACATCTTCATCATTTGGACCCATGGAAAAGAAGCCCTTGAGGAATTCCACCATGATTTCAATAATTTCCATCCCACCATCAACCTCAGCCTGGACCAGTCCACACAAGAGATCCACTTCCTGGACACTACGGTGCTAATAAGCGATGGTCACATAAACACCACCCTATGCCGGAAACCTACTGACCGCTATTCCTATCTACATGCCTCCAGCTTTCATCCAGACCACACCACACCACACCACATGATCCATTGTCTACAGCCAAGCTCTACGATACAACCGCATTTGCTCCAACCCCTCAGACAGAGACAGACACCTACAAGATCTCTATCAAGCATTCTCATAACTACAGTACCCACCTGCTGAAGTGAAGAAACAGATTGACAGAGCCAGAAGAGTACCCAGAAGTCACCTACTACAGGACAGGCCCAACAAAGAAAATAACACAACACCACTAGCCATCACCTTCAGCCCCCAACTAAAACCTCTCCAATGCATCATCAAGGATCTACAACCTATCCTGAAGGACGACCCATCACTCTCACAGATCTTGGGAAACAGGCCAGTCCTTGCTTATAGACAGCCCCCCAACCTGAAAAAAATACTCACCAGCAACCACACACCACACAACAGAACCACTAACCCAGGAACCTATCCTTGCAACAAAGCCCACTGCCAACTGTGTCCACATATCTATTCAGGGGACACCATCATAGGGCCTACTCACATCAGCCACACTATCAGAGGCTCGTTCACCTGCACATCTACCAATGTGATATGTGCCAGCAATGCCCCTCTGCCACGTACATTGGTCAAACTGGACAGTCCTACGTAAAAGAATAAATGGACACAAATCAGACATCAAGAATTATAACATTCAAAAACCAGTTGGAGAACACTTCAATCTCTTTGGTCACTTGATTACAGACCTAAAAGTTGCAATTCTTCAACAAAAAGACTTCAAAACCAGACTCCAACGAGAGACTGCTGAATTGGAATTAATTTGCAAACTGGATACAATTAACTTAGGCTTGAATAGAGACTGGGAGTGGATGGGTCATTAAACAAAGTAAAACTATTTCCCCTTGTTTATTCCCCCCCCACACACACACACACTGTTCCTCAGACATTCTTGTCAACTGCTGGAAATGGCCCACCTTGATTATCACTACAAAAGGTTTCCCCGCCCCTGCCCCCCGCTCTCCTGCTGGTAATAGCTCACCTTAAGTGATCACTCTCATTACAGTGTGTATGGTAACACCCATTGTTTCATGTTCTGTGTGTATATACATCTCCTCACTGTATTTTCCACTTCCATCTGATGAAGTGACCTGTAGCCCACGAAAGCTTATGCTCTAATAAATTTGTTAGTCTCTAAGGTGCCACAAGTACTCCTTTTCTTTTTGCGAATACAGACTAACACGGCTGCTACTCTGCATCAGTTACATTCAATTCACATTTGGAAGGATTTTTTCACTGCCATAAAGTCTCAAAACTTTTCTCTCAATGAATGGTTGAATTCTGAGGAATTGGAATTTGTCATATGAGTCATATAAATACTTTTAGAAAGCCAGATCCTGCCTGTGAGCTAATGTATTTTATGCCTCTGATATGTTACAAGACATCTCTCTCTGTGATCTCTACAGAAAGTAGAAAATAGGAGATGCTCCGGAGCCACTGTACCAACTGTCAAGGACAAAAGATGGCCTTAATTTATTACAGAGTACTCCATAGAACAGCCCATAAGAGCGGCCATACTGGGTCAGACCAAAGGTCCATCTAGCCCAGTAACCTGTGTTCCAACAGTGGCTAATACCAGGTACCCCAAAGGAAATGAACAGAACACGTAATCATCAAGTGATCCGTCCCCTGTCGCCCACTCCCAGCTTTTGGCAAACAGAGGCTCGGGACGCCATCCCTGCCCATCTTTGCTAATAGCCACTGATGGATCTATCCTCCAGGAACTTATCGAGTTCTTTTTTGAACCCTGTTATAGTCTTGGCCTTAACAACATCCTCCGTCAAAGAGTTCCACAGGTTGACTGTGCGTTGTGTGAAGAAATAGAATCATAGAATATCAGGGTTGGAAGGGACCTCAGGAGGTCATCTAGTCTAACCCCCTGTTCAAAGCAGGACCAATCCGCAACTAAAGCATCCCAACCAGGGCTTTGTCAAGCCTGACCTTAAAAACCTCTAAGGAAGGAGAGTCCACTACCTCCCTATACTTCCTTTTGTTTGGTTTAAACCTGCTGCCTATCAATTTCATTTGGTGGCCCCTAGTTCTTGTGTTATAAGAAGGAGTAAATAACACTCTTATTGACTTTCTCCACACCGGGCATGATTTGATAGACCTCTATCACATCCCCCCTTAGTCGTCTCTTTTCTAAGGTGAAAAGTCCCAGTCTTATTAATCTCTCCTCAGATGGAAGCTGTTCCATACCCCTAATAATTTTTGTTGCCCTTTTCTGAACCTTTTCCAATTCCAATATATCTTTTTTGAGATGGGGTGACCACATCTGCACGCAGTAGTCAAGATGTGGGCATACCAAGGATTTATATAGAGGAAGTATGGTATTTTCTGTCTTATTATCGATCCCTTTCCTAATGATTCCCATCATTCTGTTAGCTTTTTTGACTGCCACTGCACACTGAGCCGATGTTTTCAGAGAACTATCCACAATGACTCCAAGATCTTTTTCTTGAGTGGTAACAGTTAATTTAGATCCCATCATTTTATATGTATAGTTCAGATTAAGTTTTCCAATGTGCATTACTTTGCATTTATCAACATCAAATTTCATCTGCCATTTTGTTGCCCAGTCAGCCCACCATTATTACAATCGTCTTTTTTTTCTTTCTTTCTTCCCCTTTTTTTTTTTGAGAGAGAGAGAGAGAGAGAGAGAGAGAGAGAGAGAACTCTGAAACCCAAGTTCCATTAATCTTGAAAAGCAGAAATGGGTCCACTCTCTCAGGTTGGATCAAAAGTTAGCTCCATTATCAGTCTGAAAGAGGAAATGGTCTGGCCACAATAAATGTGTCCTTCTCACATCCCTTAGTAACCAATGCTGACCCAAAAATGAGATCCAGAGTTTTTCCATCCATACACTGAGCCTGAAATTCATAGTCCCATTGCGATTTTCTATTGTGGTGGCCATGAGATCCTGAGTCAATCTAAAACAGTCATTGTAAACATTTGCTGAAGTCACTTAGGCTAACAAGCCTTGGTGATTCCCAAAGAAGATGGGACATAAACTCAGGCAATGTGAGCCACAGGTTAGGGTCACTGGCCTATGCTACTGAGATAAGACCCTGTAAGCGACAAATTGGGCAGTTAACAGGGATTGATCAACTGGCCTGTGCTTGCTGTTAGCCTCTTTTGTGTCTCTCAGTATTTGCTATAACCGGGATTTAAGGGTACGTCTACACTGCAGAGAAAACCCTGTGGTGCTAAATCTCCGAGCTTGGGTCAGTGGCCTCAGACTTGCAGGGCACAGGCTGAAGGGCTGCAAATAGTGTGGCTGTCTGGGCTTGGGCAGGAGCTCAAGCTCTGAACCGCTGCAAGGGGAGAAGGTCCCAGAGTCCAGGCTCCAGCCCAAATGGGAACCTCTACATTGCTCTTAGTTCTTGATCATTCTTAACCAACCCTCCAACTTCAAGTAATTTTTAAGGTAGGAGGGAAAAGTACATTCTGGAGGGGGAAATGAAGGGTGCAAGTGATAAGGAATATGGCTCACTTGTTCAGCTCTCTCTTTCTGGCTCTAGTTTTTCAGGTTGCCATGATGATCATATGGTACTATATTGAAGAAGTGCTGTTGGACTGCAGCAGTGAACATGATTTTTGTTCCCTTAGAAATGCCAAAATATGGATTTACTTAATGGCATTTCTTTAAAACATGCAGCAATTTCACAAATAAAAGCACATAGCACATAGTTTAAAACAAACACAATTTTCTCCCTGCCGGGAGGAATGAAGAAAGAACAACCCATGACTGATGCTAAGCACATGGCTTGATGCGTCATTGGAAGCTACTCAAATACTACAGAGATAGGTGAAGTGCCAGAACGTGAATAGAACAGAATCCGCATGCCTAGTCCCTGGTGCATCATTATACTTGTAGTACTTGAAGTGTTCTTGGTACTTTGCAGAATATAGAAAAATCACAGTACCTGATTTGCAGAACTTTACAACCTAAGTTTATAGGAATAGGGATGATGGAAAAAAAGGAGAACAAGAGTTATAACTAAAATCACGGGATTACTTTTTTTTTAATCTATGGTGGCATCTCCAGTCTGAATTCTGCATGCCTTGAAGCCAGTGGTGAGCTGGAGCCGGTTCGCTGGAACCGGTTGTTAAATTTAGAAGCCTTTTTAGAGCTGGTTGGGACAACCGGTTCTAAAAGGGCTTCTAAATTTAACAACTGGCCAAAAGTGGTGCCTTAGGTGCTGACTCTGTGGGTGCTCCAGCCCTGGAGCACCCATGGGGAAAATTTGGTGGGTGCAGAGAACCCACCGGCAGCTCCCCGCCCGGCCCCAGCTTACCTCAGCTCTGCCTCCACCTCCTCCCCTGAATGTGCCGCCCTGCTCTGCTTCTCTGCCCCCTCCCCCAGCTTCCCACAAATCAGCTGTTCGCGTGGGAAGCCTGGGAGGGCTGAGAAGCAGGCAGCGGCTTCCCGCTCAGGCCCAGGGAGGCGGAGGCAGAGCGGAGGTGAGCTGGAGCGGGGGGCTCGAGGAGGGCCGCCCGCACTGCAGCAGGTAACCCAAGGGGTGTGCGCAGGGGAACTGCTCCCGGCCCCAGCTCGCCTCCGCCTCCCTGGGCCTGAGCACGAAGCCGCCGCCTGCTTCTCAGCCCTCCCAGGCTTCCCGCGCGAACAGCTGATTCACGGGAAGTGGGGGGGGGGGAAGGGGGATGGAGAAGCAGAGCGGGGCGGTGTGTTCAGGGGCAGAGGCGGAGGCGAGCTGGGGCCGGGCGCAGGGCAGGGAGCTGCTGGTGGGTGCTCTGCACCCACCAAATTTTCCCTGTGGGTGCTCCAGCCCCGAAGCACCCACGGAGTGGGCGCCTAAGGTGCCACTTTTGATGTGATCAGTGGGGGGAGCGGCCGCTCCCCCTGCTCCCCCCCAGCTATGCTACCCCACCTCTAGGAGCCAGAGGGACCTGCTGGATGCTTCCTGGGAGCTGCCCCAGGTAAGCACTGCCAGGACTCCCCATCATGCCCCCCGGCAGGTCCCTCTGGCTCTTAGGGGTGGGGTGGGCACCCACTATGGTGGCCCACGAGACCCTCCTGCCCAGTTCTGGGGGCAGTCAGGGGACAGGGGAGGGGGTGAATGGGGCAGGGGTCCTGTGGGGGGGCATCAAGGAACACAGGGAGTTGGATGGGGCAGAAGTCCCGGGGGGCGGGGGTGGGCCACGACCCCCTCGTGGGGTGAGGAGGGAACCGGTTGTTAAGATTTTGGCAGCTCATCACTGCTGGAAGCCATTGATTTCAGCAGTGCAGGACTGGACTTCCAGTTGATAAAGCTAGTCAAGGGAGTAACCACTGAAGGGAGCGGAATGGGGTTGATCCACAGCAGCAAGATGAATTATGGGGTAAAGCTGTGCATGCTATAGCATAGGCATTGCTCACTGTTGTCAAGCTGCCTATGTGGTTTGCCTTGATGTTCAAATTAAACAGGTATCTTTACTTTAAAAGAAATCCAAACACTTTTTTTTTAAGATGTGGTTTCAAAGATGAAGTCACTTACTGACCTAAGACCGCAAGTGCCATGGAAAGTCAGTGGAACTTGTTCACTTAAATCACTTAGGTGCTTTAAAAACTCCTACCTGCCAAGGCCGGGAAGCTAAGGGGCAGATTTTCAAGAGTTCAGAACCCACCCAGTTCTTGTTGAGGCACCTAAATAAGTGGCTGGATTTTCAAAGAAGTTTGGCAAAGTTATGATGAACTGTTTCTTCTGATGGGAAGGGCTGGACACCATTATCTAAAGTCAGGGCTACTAGTTCTTAGTTTAAGCATTTTTTTACTGATGAAATTGATTACTTGAGTTTTCAATAGATGGGGTATTTTTCCTTTCACTGGATTACTGTTTTCATGTGTTAGGTGTATATATCTAACTCCGGTGTATTGCTTTAATGCTGTATCGCTACCTCCATTTCTTTTCTTCACACAAAGGATTTGTACAGCACCTTTCCTTCCTATGTGGGGGGCAGAGGGGGGGGGTATATTGTGCAGTGAATGCACTCCTACTGTAAAGCTATAAAATAGAGTAATCTTAGGAAGGTCACATCAGGTGCAAAAGGAATATTGGGCTTCATGTTAATTCTCTTACATGTTTCCCTCATATGGACATGAGCCAGCAAAGCGTTTAATTTTAAGAGAATTGTTTATTTAAAAATATTCATTTCTTCTAGTTTAAATTGTTGAGCTAGAGGGTATTGTGACTGTTTTTAATGCTCGTTGTGTCAGTGGGTTGTGACAGGCTACTTTCACAGCACTGAATTGCCCGGAAATATTTATTCCCATGTATAATATTTGCTGCTAGAAAGGAAAAAAACACCGCCACCATCTTGTGAACTGCCTGGGGGAGGAGGGGGGGAAGCATCTAGACCCGAGCATGATATACTTACAGATACTGCATTTGGAATGTCAGAGTTTGGATTATGTTCCAGAGAACTGATTTCCAATGTACATGTGCATGAATTCTTACTTGTCATTTGATGGAGCTATAGTCTGGAAAACGTACAACAAAGTCCCAGTCATGTTTGGAGCCAGCCATATTTGCGCTGCTTTTCCCCCTGTGAGTGTTTGCATGGCTGGTTTCAGTTCATACAGCTGTTAATGGAACACTTATAAAGCGTGTTTGCTATTCAGTATTCTTTACTCCTCTTTAATCAGGTTGATAAACAACCAGGGAGAAGAAACAGCACCACGTGACTCAGGAAACAAATCACACTCCTGGTCAGAGTGCTCATTTTGCGGATAAAAAATGTAGCTTATGATCACAGGCACCTTTTCATATCTGGGAATAGGGAAATTAATCTCAGTAACCGGAGGCCAAAGACGTACAGTGTCTCTCCTGCAATTTACCATGAATTATGAAGCAACACAGATAAGCATCACTCAGTTTCTTTACCTTTTGCTTTAAATCCCTTCCAGTGGTGATGGATGCAAGAGCTGCAGTATCAGAGTTATTGTCTGAGCCAGGTGTGTTCCAGGGCAACTCTCATGGACTTCAGTAGGAATTTAGCCAGAGCAGGGACTGTAGATTTGACAGCTATGTAACTCCTGCCTGGAATGAACTCCAGGAATGATGTTTGCATTGCTTGGTTTTTGTTTGTTTTTCACATCTTTGCTTTGAATTCTAGGGTTTCAATGTGAACATTGTAACCATAGATCGGGTTTCTGCTCTCCACGAGGCCTGCCTGGGTGGCCATGTCGCTTGTGCAAAAGTCTTACTGGAGAACGGTGCTCAAGTGAGTACGGGCATATAAACGAGGCCAACACTTGTGACGTGATCGGTACCGTGGTGACACAACTGGCATTAGCAGGGATTCCCAAGAGATATACATGTATTGGATGCTTCTCACTCTGTGTGTGTGTGTGTGTGTGTGTGTGAGAGAGAGAGAGAAATTCTGGCCACAAAAGGGGACAATATTTTGCTTTCACTAATAATAAATTACTTACATTTCTGCAGTGGTAGCTTTTCTCCTGAAGGGCCCCACCTTTTTACAGCTTGGTGGCTGTTTTGATTGCAGACATATTCCTTTGTTTTTCTTCTCTGAAACTTCACTGTGATCAGTGCGGGAAAATTAGACCAAGCTAACTGTTATGATGCTGAGTTATGCTTTGCGTTCCAGAATGGTCGCTGGAATTGCTCCAAGTTTTCTGAGATAGTTTGGGATTTACACATACCGGGGCTTAAGAAATGAAACATTTTGTCTAATAAAAGAGCAACTTTTCTCCACATTGGACCTAATATAAAAATATATTTAAAAATGAAATATGGGAATATAATGAAATCTATGGGAATTTATTACATTGGGTCTGCTTACAGGTTCCCCTGATTACTATGCTGAACAATTTACATGTGGAGTGGCAAGAAATCAAACAAGAGCAGTCCAACAGCTGATGTATTCATTAGCAGAGAAGAATATGATTATAGAATAACTATACTGTACATTAACTTTTAAGCCCCTAGACAGGAAAAACAAACCTTGATCTTCATATTACTCAGTTTCAGGTTGTTTTTGAAATTACCCAGTTTAAAAAAAATTGAAGTGTATTGATCACACATCTTTTTAGCTCCTAGAAAGTCATAAATGTGAACTATCAATTGTCACTGTCAGTAAGTCATCCTTATTGTTCAACTTTTCCCATTCTTCATTGCTATATACAGTCTCAGTTAGTCAGTGGCTTTTCCTTTATATAAATTAATAGTCACGGACACAAGAAGCTGTGTCCCTTTCTCTTTCCTTTCTTCAGCACTGTGATCTTTTTCATTTTCTTCACTAGAAAGCCATTTACTCTGGAACAACCTTCCCAGAATTCCCTCCTCTATTACCAGATAAGTCAGTACCCAGTGGAGAGGCTTTGCTAGTGTTTTTGCAAGACGAATTGGCTGCCCATCAACATTTAGGAGCTGCACAGCAAGGCTTTGTCTAGGCTGGGGGAAAGCATCATGTTAGAAATGCAGTCACTAACTCTTTTTAACTTGCAGTACGACTTTGCCCTTAGTGTGGACATGGACAGTTATGCTGAACATATATTAGCTGGTCTGTGATTTTAACAGGAGTTTAAACATGACTTGTCCTCATTTACATTAAGTGCTAAGTCATATTTAACATCATGATAGTTAACAAGTTTTCTAACACGATGATTTTTCCCCATTGTAGACGTGGCCCTGCCATTGAGCCTATTCCCTGGGTGTAGAGCTCTGCAGCTGGGTGAAGTGCCATTCAAAACACATTAGACTTCATTTTACCACTCTGGGCAAATATCCCTGCACCACATATAGGGAACCAGTCTGGTGGGGCTTAGGAATTCAAGATGATGGTCGTCTCTTCCTTCAGATATACTGTTCCCTTCAAGACTGTGCTTGTGTTCCTTTTGGCCCTCATCTTTCGCCAGGCCCTTTCTTTCCCCAGAAGCCAAACAAAGCCCCATTCTGTACTGTTTCCAAAATAGGAGGTGGGCAGTCTCGAAGAGAGCTGGAAAATGGCCTTTTTATTATTAAAATATATGCAGTTCAAACAAATATATTCAGCATCTTGGAAAAAAGCTAAACTGTGCACCCAGTCGTACAGCTGCATAATCTCCTCATGCAGACGTTGTTGAAGCTGCTCCAGCAACTGGGAATTGATTGGTAGTGTTTCATACGGGACTGCCAACTCAGCCAATCAGGCATCAAAATGCCAGCAAAAACACTAGCAAAGAAGCAGCCCCTCTGCTTCTCCTCTCCAATGGGTACTCACTTGTCTGGTAACAGAAGAAAGAATGTTGGGAAGGTTGTTCCAGAATTCATGGCTCAGTAGGGAAGGAAATTAAAAAGATCACAGCACTGCAAAAAGGCAATAGAGTAGGACACAGCTTCTCCTAGAGGACTCCTATTAAGTTTTTTTTTTTTGGTCAAAAAATGCAATTTTCCGTTAGTAAAAGAAAACCTTCCACAGAAAAATTTTAGGCAGCCCTAATTCCACTGTAGAACTACAGCTTGAAAGGAGACCGAGTTGGAAACAGGGGTCATTGTGAATCTGGCTGCTCTATTATAAGGGAAGGGCAATAAAACTGTTCATCCTATTCCATAAGGCCAGCTGGGGTCTCCAGTTCCCATTTTGTAGCAAGCTGTAGCGAAGGCCCCCATGTACAGCACACTAGTGACTAGATCCACATTATGCAACAAGTCCCTCCCAGGCAGTTTCTTCAGCAGAGCTGCCCTTATCTCGGTGAGAAACTGGGAATCATGCAACAGCGCTGATAGTGAAATCTGATCATCTGCGTGGCTTCCAGACTGGAGAGAGCAGGAGACAGACGGGGCTAGGTGGTCTGTTTGACTAAATAAAACTGTTCACAAAGTATTTGCTTTCCTTCCAAGATTTTGATTTGGTCAGAAAACTGCAACTGTGTTGCGGTTGGGTGTCTGAAAACGATTTGGGGGGATTACATGAAAAGTCTAAATTTTCCATGGGAAAAATCCCTATTTTCCAGCCAGCTCTACATAGGAGCTTGTACAATTTCCCGTGTCAGAGTCCTGTTGCTGAGGCCGCCCTGAGAAACAGGGCGCGTGGCACTTGCTGGGTATTGGGCTCTTCTGCGGCGTGTCACTCTGAATTGGGGGGCTACTGTGGGCTCTGACATTCCATAAGATCAGTGTCGTCTTCTTCTTATGCAGTAGTTAGTGCTGAGATGCGCGTGGTTTCCCACGGAAGCGCAGCCCTTTTAAAACAGAGTATTGTCCGTTTGTCCTGCTGTTTCAGGTCAATGCAGTCAGCGTTGATGGCATCACTCCTCTCTTTAATGCCTGCTGTAGTGGCAGTGCGGCTTGTGTGAACATGCTGCTTGAATTTGGAGCCACACCACAGCTAGAGCATCACCTGGCTTCACCTATTCATGAAACAGTAAAGAGAGGTAATTTTAAGGCTCTGAGTACGGCTAACGCTAAAAAGATCTGGCTTTGTTTTTCCTCCCTAAATAATTGTGGGAAATTAATCTGCACCTGAAGTATCTGGGCCATAGGGATAAATGTGTGTTTGGTTTATTCCATACTCTTCTATATAGAGTTCTGTGTATTCGGTTCGAATGCTATGTGAATAGGGTGTGTTTGTTGGGCATCCTGCAGAGAGGCACTGAAGCGAGATGACCTCTCTTCTGTGTTATCCAGGTCACAGGGAATGTATGGAAATTCTTGTGGCCAATGACGTTGACATTGACCAAGAAGATTCGCAGCACGGAACACCCCTTTATGTGGCCTGCATGTATCAGAGGACAGACTGTGTCAAGAAGCTTCTCGAACTAGGTGCTCTGGGGGCAGAGGAGGGGAAGCTGAACATATCTGAAGCCACCACCTATTGTTTCTCCTTAATCCCTCCCCACTCCTGATATTAGCATTTAATTCCTCATGACTCCTTGGAGGACCAAGAATTTTGAGATTGGGATAAAAAAAGGGATTCTGTCATTCGAAGATGATGAGAGGAGCAACAAAAAACTGTCTTGGTATATTGTTTGCTCTGTGACCCGCATCAACTCCTTTTGATTATTATAAAATAAATAGCCAAGCATGCTAAGCATTCGCTCGTCCACTGCTCCCCACATGCAGAGGGAGCAGATCAGCTAACCAACCACTCAAAAGAATAATCCCTTTAGTGATCATGAAGATCCCACGCACAGCAGGGCAGCACCTCAGGTGGTGTGGCTTGTTTTAGCCAATGCAGATTGACACCAGCTAAGGCTCTGGCCCAATTTGGGTGCTACTCTCAGCCCAGGATAAGCATTTTACTCCTGGACCTTCCAAAGTTATTTTAATTAAATGTTAAAAACATACTTTTCTGGTCATTTGAATTAATCAGATTGGAAGCAACTATAGATTTTAAACACCCACTCATTTGGTCGTCAAAAAGTTCAGCATTGGCTCAACTCCTGTTGATTCTCCATCCTCCTCATCTTACTGCTACTCTTGATGCTAATATAGTAGCCATGTGACTTCTGGATATAAAGCATTGCTATAATCAAGAGAAGATGGCAAGTCCTGTGTGCCATCAGGTGCACTTAATTTATTGATGCTAATGATGGAAGCCAAAGTGTGTGATATAAATCTTAGACTCAGCCAGTCAGGTATTTCCCTGCTTCCTCCTTACGCTAACCCTGGTCTATTCTTATCTCTGTGTGTGTTCTTTTAAGGAGCCAGTGTTGACTTGGGTAAACGATTAGACACCCCACTCCATGCTGCAGTTAGGAAATCCAGCACTGAAGCAGTCAACTTGTTAACGGACTATGGCGCTAGCTTGACATGCAGAAATGCTGAATTCAAATGTGCCCTTGATCTGGCAGCCCCCAACAGCAAAGTGGGACAGGCCCTCTTGCTTCGGGAAGGTAATGGCTCTTTCTTTTTTTAAATTGGACCATTTTTATTTCCTTTTCATAAGTATTTTTTCATGTTCATCTTGCTTTTCCACATACTGCTGCTCCCTCTGTTAGTTCTCTGAGATTCTCCAGGATGTTTCAAGACAGGGCACAAGAATGAGAGTCAAGAGATCTCAGTTCTGTTCCTAGCTTTGCCCCTGACTGCCCATGTGATGGCAGGCAAGTCGTGCCATTTTTATGTGCCTCAGTTTCCCATCTGTTGAATAAGGATAGCTCTTATCTGCCTTTGTAAAGTGCTTGGAAAGCTATGAATGAGAAGTGCTATATATAAGTGCTAAGTATTTGTATTTATTACTGTTAGTATCAACCATATTTGAGACAGCACGCTAACAACTATTTTGCATACAAACCAGTAATCCCCAATGAAATGTATAAATCAGTGGTTCTCAAACTTTTGTACTGGTGACCCCTTTCACACAGCAAGCCTCTGAGTGCGATCCCCCCTAATAAATTAAAAACACCATATATATATATATATATATATATACATATATATATATATATATATATATATATATATATTTAACACCATTATAAAAGCTGGAGGCAAAGCGGGGTTTGGGATGGAGCTGACAGCTCGTGACCCCGCCATGTAATAACCTCGTGACCCCTTGAGGGGTCCCGACCCCCAGTTTGAGAACCCCTGGTATACATCAACTGGGATGTTATGGAGTCTCATTGTGCAGCTCCCTGCATAAACAGCTCCATGAATGTGTTTAACTTGGTTACAGTGAGAAAGTGGAACTTAAGCCCAGTTGGCTACTCAGCGTCTCATATTACTGCCGTTACATGAAGCTTCAGGAAGCATTCTGCTAGATCAACGAGCCTTCGTAATTTACCCTTAGCCTTTCTGAGAGTATTTCTAGTACCATTTAAAAATCTATTTGGAAGAAACTTTGTACTAGAGACGTGCCAATATTTTAGCCATCTCATCTTGCACCTTCCTCTCATGTAGAATTTTTGCCATGCTGTTTTTTAACCTTCATATGTACATCTAACTCTGGAGGGTAGAAACTCCACCTCGATTTGTTTTGTAAAGCGAAATGCCCAGCTAAGGCTCTGTATAACGAATAGCTCTGAAATACATGCTGAGCTGAATTATTCTTTCCTTTAGCCTTACAGTTTTACAGCACATTTTCATCTGAGGAAAGCTGTTTGGACCCTTCCAATTTAATAGGATAGACCTAGCAATCTGTAGAATTCAAAATCTTTATTAGATCCCTTCCTAAATGTTGGTCCACTAATAGCTTTTGACTAATCGTCATGTATTTTCCCCGCTTCCAGTGAGATTGTAAAATATCTGTCTGGAAGTTCCTTATTTTACCAAAATTCAATTGCTTTGATTTCTTTATTATATGTTCTGAGTTCAGAATTTTTCTTTTTCTCCAGGGTATATTTATTTCTGTATCTGGCATCAGTCCCATTCTTCCCTTGTGGAACAGTCTGGCAAAGGATCTCTATACATGTTTGCATTGTCTACCTAGTGACTATGAGATAAAGTTGTGACAGGGTTTTTCAGGGGGCAATCCAGACCAGTGAGGGGTTGTGTGATCTCTTCCCCTGTAACCCTGAGTGCCTCACAATGCCTTGCTACTGTAACTCCCTGCCTGGGATACTAACAGTTGGCAACAAGCGTGCAGGTTACACCCTGACTGTCTGCGTGCTAGACATCTGTGGTTCAGCAGCTGTGGCCCCAGCAGCCTGTACATAGCCCTGTAGACCCATACTGGCTTCCACCAGCCTTGGTTACAACCAGAAATGTGACCCCAACACACTCCCAGTCCCAAATTTTTCCAAAACTGTGTAATCTGCAATGTCCAGCCCTCTCCTGGACAGTTCAGAGAACTAACAGGGGTTGTTTGTTCCTCTAAAGAGATAAAAGCACATCACAACTTATTAACTTAACTGGGGTGAATACCCTCTCCCATTTAAACACAGCACGCACTATAAACTAACTAAGAAAATAAAACAAATTTATTAACAATAGGACACAGGTTAAGTAATGCCAAGTAAAAGGAATACAGTTAGAGAGGGTTACAAGTAAAACAAAAGTGAGAACACCCATTTAAAAGTCTAAAGCGAACTCTAGCAAGGTACAATCTTTGCCTAAGCAGGTTTCTCACCTATATTCATTTTCCAGAGACTTCAGCCCCTCCTTTGGTGAAGGACCCATCTTTCTCAGCTTTCAAGAGCTCTGTTCCCTTATGTCTGCCTAGTGATGGATGCCAAAGATGGCTTCTGTACTTGCTTATAGCTTCCAAAGTTCAGTGAACTTCTTTCAAGAGACAGGATGATCTCATGCTGTTTTTCCCTTCCTGTGGTCCTGCTATCCCCCTGTGTGTAAAGGATACATAGCTTCCATTGTTTTGATTCCACCAGGCTTAATTTACATAGCAGACAGGTAATAGCTGCTTTTTCTCCTGTCCAGGGTGGAACCTGTTTTGCCGGAGACTTTAAAAGATAATATCATTAAGTATCCAGATTTCCTCATGTAGTGTTAATAAGTACATTTCACAGTGATATTAATCACCATTGTGTATTAGCTTTCAGAAAAAAATCTCACTCTCATAATACAGTAACATCATATACAGTTGATTCAATTGCTTATCACTTGAGGTTCAGCTCCCCTGTCTTTATAGACCAGTAAACATTTGAAATTGATTCTTCTGAGGGTTCCCTGTCAACGTAAAGTTCATTCCAGCAGTGAGGAAGGCAACGGGGAGTCTTGTGATGAAGGAAGCTCCATGCTTTTTCTTCCCCCACTTGTTAGCTTAATAGCTGTGATTATCTAATATGTAAAAATGGACCTTCATTGTCTTTGTGGGAAGATTCCGCTGGTCAGCGAATCAAATACACATTCCTTTGTCTAAAGCAACCTGTTTACCAACACCCCCTGATTTCCCTAGTTTAAGCACACGTTAGTCATAATTCCAGCATATAGCCATAACTTTTAATAGCCGCTGCATACATACATCATGCATGAATATTAATGATCAGTTAATGGTTCGTTTTCAAACGGTACCTCGGCATATTTTGTACACAGATCATTGCAGTCGCGTATAGGTTATGAGCAGAGGGGTGTTTAATGCAACAAAAGTCCAACTACAATTTTTGCACCTCCAGCTTGCCCGACAAAAGGACCAATGAAAGAGGTACAGGAATCAATATAATTGGAATACAAAATGCCTGAAGCTTACAGGAGGACAGATTGCATTCACGAATAGCTACATCAACAGCTAAAGGAACAAGTCCTTTACTTAAGACTGTTGACTGGGACACATACAGCCAAACCCCCAACATTTCTGCCCCACACGGCTTTTGTCAAACAAGGTTTTGCTTTAGTTCTTCATTTATCTAACAGTATTCCACCACCTAGTGGCTGGACAGTATAATACAGTTAGCATTCCATTCCATTACACACCATTCGTGAAGCGTATAAAGGTTCTCAACCTTTCATAGAATCATAGAATATTAGGGTTAGAAGGGACCTCAGGAGGTCATCTAGTCCAACCCCCTGCTCAAAACAGGACCAACACCAACTAAATCATCCCAGCCAGGGCTTTGTCAAGCCGGGCCTTAAAAACTATTTCCCCATGTTTATTCCCCCCCTCCCCCACCCTCCACTGTTCCTCAGACGTTCTTGTCAACTGCTGGAAATGGCCCACCCTGATTATCACTACAAAAGCTTTTCTTCCCCCCCTCCCCTCTGCTCTCCTGCTGGTAACAGCTCATCTTAAGTGATCACTCTCCTTACAGTGTGTATGATAACACCCATTTTTTCATGTTCTGTGTGTATATAAATCTCCTCACTGTATTTTCCACTGAATGCATCCGATGAAGTGAGCTGTAGCTCACGAAAGCTTATGGTCAAATAAATTGGTTAGTCTCCAAGGTGCCACTAGTACGCCTTTTTGCGAACACAGACTAACACGGCTGTTACTCTGAAACTAGTGAAATAGTGTTTCCTCATATCAGGGATGAAAGTAGAAATAGGGACTTACTGGTACGGGGCTGGGTTGGGGCCGGCTCTGGCCCCCGGAAGGGGCAGGGCCTCGGGCGGAAGGGGCTGGGATGGAGGGGGATCAGAACCAGCCCTGGCCCACCCTGTTACCGGTAAGTGCCCTCCCCCTCCCCCTTCCTGGCCAGGGTAGCAGTGGCAGATCAGGGATAGCTCAGTGGTTTGAGCATTGGCCTGCTAAACCCAGGGTTGTGAGTTCAATCCTTGACGGGACTATTTAGGGATCTGGGGCAAAAATTGGGGATTGGTCCTGCTTTGAGCAGGGGGTTGGACTAGATGATCTCCTGAGGTCCCTTCCAACCCTGTGATTCTATGAAAGGGCCCAGGGCTCGGGTGCAGCTACCACCCCAGGCCCTTTAAACTGTTGCCAGAGCCCCTGGCTGCCGCTGCTACCCCAGGGCTCTGGCAGCTGGGCTCCAGGTGCTATTTAAAGGACCCGGGGCAGTAGAAGCAGAGGGAGCCCCGGCCCTTTAAATAGCCCCCGGAGCCCTGCTACCACTAACCCAGGGCTCCAGCAGCGGGGCTCTGGTGGCAATTTAAAGGGCCTGGGGCTCCCAGCAGTGGCTGGGAGCCCCAGACCCTTTAAATTGCCGCCTGGGGAAGCCGGGCCGCCCTGGTACGGTGCACCAGGGCGTACCAGCTTACTTTCACCTCTGCCTAATATCCAACCTAGACCTCCCCCACTGCAACTTGAGACCATTGCTCCTTGTCCTGTCATCTGCTACCACTGAGAACATCCTAGCTCCATCCTCTTTGGAACCCCTCTTCAGGTAGTTGAAGGCTGCTATCAAATCCCCCCTCACTCTTCTCTGCTGCAGACTAAATGGTCCCAGTTCCCTAAGCCTCTCCTCGTAAGTCATGTGCCCCAGCCCCCTAATCATTTTCATTGCCCTCCACTGGACTCTCTCCAATTTGTCCACATCCCTTCCATAGTGGGGGGACCAAAACTGGACACAATACTCCAGGTGTGGCCTCACCAGTGCCGAACAGAGGGGAATAATCACTTCCCTCGATCTGCTGGCAATGCTTCTACTAATGCAGCCCAATATGCTGTTGGCCTTCTTGGCAACAAGGGCACACTGTTGACTCATATCCTGCTTCTCGTCCACTGTAATCCCCTGGTCCCTTTCTGCAGAACTGCTGCTTAGACAGTCGGTCCCCAGCCTGTAGCGGTGCATGGGATTCTTCCTTCCTAAGTGCAAGGCTCTGCACTTCTCCTTGTTGAAGCTCACCAGATTTCTTTTGGCCCAATCCTCCAATTTGTCTAGGTCACTCTGGACCCTATCCCTATCCTCCAGCATATCTACCACTCCCCACAGCTTAGTGTCATCTGCGAACTTGCTAAGAGTGCAATTAATCCCATCATCCAGATCATTAATAAAGATGTTGAACAAAATCAGCCCTAGGACCGACCCTTGGGGCACTCCGCTTGATACTAGCTGCCAACTAGACATCAAGCTGTTGATCACTACCCGTTGATTCTGACAATCTAGCCAGCTTTCTATCCACCTTATGATCCATTCATCCAATCCATACTTTTTAAACTTTCCAGACTACTGTACCCCTTTCAGGAGTCTGATTTGTCTTGCATACATCCAAGTTTTACCTCCCTTAAAAACTACTTGCTTATAAAATCAGACATAAAAATACAAGTGTCAAAGCATGCTATTACTGAGAACTGCCAACTTTCTCATTTTTACCATATAATTATCAAATAAATTGATTGGAATATAAATATTTGACTTAAGCGTATTTTTCACTTGTGAGCCTTGTCATTCTGGGAGGCAGGGAAGAGACAGCAACAATTAAGTTTTTCTCCACATTGAGTCTATTCCTACCCTTTGTCTTGATGGCAGTCATAGCAGAAAATGAGACTTCACAAAGATATTTTGACCCAAAAGGTCTCAGATCATCCAAAGCCTGGTTCCCAAGGTCAGTGTAATTTCTGTACTAAACACCAAAACTGGGTTATTGTGGAGACATTACATTTCATTTGCAGGCCACACTTTGATGACAGCTCAAGAAGATTTTCTTGCTGACTGGCAGAGAGGTTACTGCTGCTAACATCTGACAAAATGAATGGGTTTCTTACCCAATCAAGTTGAGCTGAGTTCTGTTGAATGTTGGGGAAATATGACTTGAATTCAGATGTCAAGTGGGCTGTAATGGGGTCACTCACCACTGTGGTGCCTCCTGCTGGTTGTCTTGGGAATTAGCTCTACATGGTAGTGTGCCTTCTTTGGGTGGTGCCTCGCCGCCATCACTCCTGCTATAGCACCCACGTCTCTCCAAGGACTGCAGCATCCTCTTCAGCAACACAGTCCTCCGGCCGTACCACACACTGTGCCCCCCTCTTCTGGGGGACCTGCAATCTGCTGTTCAGCCACTTCCCTTAGCGACTACTGCAGCAAATTGTCTGGCCAATTCCACATGGCCCCAGCATCCGCTTTGCCCTTGCCTCATGGCCTCAGCCTGCAAACCCTAGCAGCCAGCCAGGAGCTTTCTCTCACTCCCACGGTCCCTGCTAGCAGCACTGCTCTGTCCAGGGTGCTGGCAGTTCTTTCAGCCCTCCAGAGACACAGTCCTTCCTCCCTGGGCTCCCAGCAGAGAACTGCCTTCCTTTGCCCTTCAGCTCCCTTTTTATATGGGCCTGCTTGGCCCTGCTTGGCTGCTCCCTTCAGCCCTTCTCTGATTGGCTGCCTCCTGCGTAGCCTCCCTAGGGATTTATTAACTCCTTAGAGCCCAGTGTGAGGCAGGTGCCCCATCACATGGGCTAAATGATCTATTATTTCTTTAAGTTTGCTCTGCACAACTTCCCTAGTGCAGATATCAGTGACATACACGTGAAGCAGTGGAAAACAGGTGAAGTCTTTGTCTCCACATTTGGACTTCCAAAATTCAGTTTTCTTGATAAAAGCATTCACTTTATCATAGAGATTCAGAATATTAGTGTCATGGCCTTACATGGACAAAGTTAGATCATTCAGCTTGCTAAATATATCTGCAAGGTAGGCAAGTTGAGCTAACTACACAGTATTGTCAAACACAGGGGTTAAGAAGAGATGAATAATCAGAAAGAAATGTGTGAACTTCTCTGTGTAAGTCAAACAATCTGTCAAGTACTTTCCCCTCTTGAAAGCTAGTGAACCTGTGTGAAGCAACAGTTGCTGATGTTCTGACCCTATCTCTTCACAAAGAATGCAAAACAGGTGAGCACTGAGTGGCCTGGACTTGATTAACTTGACAATTGTGACAGACTCATTTAAAACTTCTTGAAGTTCAGAACTCATCTTTTTTGAGCAAGTACCTCTCTGTGTATGATACAGTGCACCCACTGCAAGGAAAGACTTTCTTTGCTGATCCTAGCTACAGGTCCGTTCACTCTCCCAGTCGTTGCACCGGCCCCGTCAGTGCAGACAAATTTGCATAAATTCCAACTTAAATGTGTTCAGAAAAAAAATCAGTTAGTGTAAAATGTCCTCTGCGGTTGAGTTTGCCTTTATACTTCTGAAAAACGGTATGTGCTCATTGATATCAGTGGTTTTCAGGGTATCAAACATACGCAATCAGCTGAGCTTCTCCGCGAATATCCATAGACTCATCAAGCTGAAGGGCGAATGTTTTTGCCCTTTTAAGCTTCTCTACAAGTTGAGACACAATATCCTCAGCCATTTCTTCAATTCTGCAACGCTGGGCCATTTGATAAGGGTACTTTCTTGAGCGTATCAGCTGCCTCTTTTTATGAAGTATGTTTTCTGCAAGTGCCACAGCTGCAGGCAGAATCAGGTCTCCTGCAATTCTGTACAGCGCCCTTGATTTTGCTACGAGAAGGGAGACAGCATATGAAGCTCTGAGTGCTCTTGTAGAAATAGTTGAAGCTTTTCTCGTTTTAAGCTGGCAAGTCTGGAACGCAGAGCTTTCTTTGAAAGCATCCTACTGGCTTCCCCGTGTTTTGTCTTCACATGTCGTTGCAAATGTGCCAGCTTCATACTGTTCTTTGATAGAGTTTCTCCTCAAAGGAAACAGAAAGCTTGAGGTGGATCGCTATTTGTAGATGTGAATCCAAAAGCAATATATTCCTCGCAGAACTGATGATTTTTATTCAGTTATTTTCAATTTCTTACCATTTTGCCACTACTGCTACTTCCAGCTCCTCATTTTTACATGGCAACCGCATACACGCCATGACAACTTCAACCTCATTAACATGCCTGCACGTATCAGTAAATGACATAAAATGCATGTCTAATACAGTTCATATACACAAGTTACGTTACTGTGTATATAGAGCAGTATAAACAAGTCATTGTCTGTATGAAATTTTAGTTTGTACTGACTTCACTAGTGCTTTTTGTGTAGCCTGTTGTAAAACTAGGCAAATATCTAGATGAGCTGATGTACCCCCACGAAGACCTCTGCATGCCCCCAGGGGAACACATATGCCTGGTTGAGAACCACTGGTATAAAAGGCTTAGTGTCAATGAGAATTGGGTCCTATAAGAATCAATAAGAGTAGAGCATTGTCGTGCTTCTGTATCTCTACAGCATTTCATCCTGTAACAAAGTGACTTTTTTGTGAATGAGGAACCTAATTTCTATTGATTTTCAATGAGTAAAGATCACATCATTTAGAAACTAATGTGAAAGTTCAGAGATGTGCTTATCCCAATAGTATCACTCCTGTCACTATATTAAGTATCTTAGAGGATTTAACAACCTTGGGCTCCTTATGCAATTGAAAAGCAGTTTTCTTTCATTCTTGTGCACTCTTCATGCTCTGCTCTGCCTTTCTTGTCATTGGTATACAGTGTTGTTGTAAGCCATGTCTTTACCTCACTCACCTTTCCTGCCATTTATTTTTTATGCCTCTGTAGGTCCATCCAGCACATTTTCCCATTCTCCCTAGTAGCTCATGTTACAAGCCACTCAAAGCCCCTTTTATTCTCTTAGATTGATTTTTGCACTCCTCTCTGTATCCACATTGTTTTCTCTCTCTACTCTCACTAGTGCTCATGCAGGGAAGTGTAAAATACACCTCCCTTCACTAGCTAGGCCTACAGTATCACATGGGAGATTCACCTCAAGGGAAGGGAAGTGGTGTTTACAAGAGCTTTTTATGCATTTTGCTTAGCTAGCACTGTCTACTTTTGGGACCCTGCTGGCCCCTTCCAACCTCTTCCAACACAGTGAAACTCAGGCTGTGGCTCTTTTGCACTGCTTCGGTCTCTTCCTTGGCAGGCTTTCCAACGATGGCACCCATGTCAGGGTCTATTCTGGCTCATGCCAGTGTAACTCCACAAGTGATTCCGGCCCTTAATGCATTTATTATCAATAAACAAATACATCCACCTTACTCAGACTGGATGAAATTCACTGTACTCAGAGGGCCAGCAAAAGGCTTATCCATTGCTTAAGTCCCACTGAAGTCCAATTTTGACCACTTAAGTGCTTCCGCTTTGTGCTGGCTCTCTGCACAGAAGTGACTTTAACCCACTCATGAAATGTAATTTCCCTCTTAATATCCTTCCCTCCCATTCCATTATTGGATTGGTTTCCACCCAGAGCTTCTATTAGTCATTCAAAACCATTGCGGTTTAAATCTGACTATAAACCTGGTCACAGCACTTTTACATATATGGTTTGCCACATTTATATCTTTTGTCATAATATCTGAGTTTCTCTGAGCTAACTCAAGAGTTATCTATGTGGCTTGATTTATAGGCTGCATGAACAAGTACAATGTTCATAAATCTACTGCTCAATTTGTCTTTTCCATTAAATCTATCACAGTTTATGTCTGGGTAGAAAGGTCTCTCATTGCTATTAGTTTTCCCACAAATCCTTTTGATTTCCACTATCAGCTATTCATTCTGTTCTTCCTTACAATTGTGTGGTCTATAGAACATTTTAATTAATTTAGTCTTGGCTCTCCACTTTTGAAAGATGAATAAATTCCAGACCTGGAAAAAATCCAAATGTCCTATCTCTTTTGCTTTCAAACACTTCATTGCATCTTTACTTCTCCACCCAAACATTTTCCCTATAATCCTCTTTTCAAATGCAGGCACCAAAAATACTTCTTTTGAGCAATCTTCTTTCTACTTCCTAAGTTTTCTGCTGTGTATATGTAGATATTTTCCTTTACCCTTTTTTCCTTCCTTGCCCATTATGTAATGACTATTTTTAATGTGAGAGATTTTCTTTCTTGCTTTCTTGTTTGCCTACAGAGCTGTTTCCCTCTTCATCTCAAGTGCCATTTATATGAGCTGTTTTTTCCTACATGTTTGTTCCCTGCTTTTCTCCCTGTTAATTTTTTTAATGGGACACTGTCAGCTTGTTTAGGACCACAAATTTACCTTTATAATTATTTCATTCCATGAAGCATCTTTGGAGATTTGGAGCCATATTATTAAACAGAGGTGTCTAAGTTGTGCTTGCAAAACATTTATGTGACAGCCACCACCTTGGTTAATGCTCCAGGGATCTCCAGAGCTAAAAGCGTAAGCTACTACACTTTGACCTAAAGAGCCAACGCTATCTAGCTGGGGCTGTAACACTCATATACTCTGGGATCAGGCAGAGAGCGGGACCTATAACACACACTCAATAGAAGGTTACATTTGCATACCCACAAAAACAGGTATTGTGTGCATATGGGTGTTTGGGCACACACATATATATTTGAACATGCAATTGTGTACATGTGTTGTACATGCAAACACCTGACTAAGTACAGCCCACATTACTATGACATCTGAGCTCCAAGCATTCCTTATTATATTTATTCTCACCATACTGCTGTGCGTTCTGCTATTAGCTAAGCAAAGCACGTGACCAGGGTAGGGATAGGATACAGGGGGACCTAGACAAATTGGAGGATTGGGCCAAAAGACATCTGATGAGGTTCAACAAGGACAAGTGCAGAGTCCTGCACTTATGACGGAAGAATCCCATGCACCGCTACAGACTAGGGACCCAATGGCTAGGCAGCAGTTCTGCAGAGAAGGACCTAGGGGTGACAGTGGACGAGAAGCTGGATATGAGTCAACAGTGTGCCCTTGTTGCCAAGAAGGCCAATGGCATTTTGGGATGTATAAGTAGGGGCATTGCCAGCAGATCGAGGGACGTGATCGTTCCCCTCTATTCGACATTGGTGAGGCCTCATCTGGAGTACTGTGTCCAGTTTTGGGCCCTACACTACAAGAAGGATGTGGAAAAATTGGAGAGAGTCCAGCGAAGGGCAACAAAAATGATTAGGGGTCTGGAACACATGACTTATGAGGAGAGGCTGAGGGAACTGGGATCGTTAGTCTGCAGCAGAGAAGAATGAGGGGGGATTTGATAGCTGCTTTTAACTACCTGAAAGGTGGATACAAAGAGGATGGATCTAGACTATTCTCAGTGATAGCAGATGACAGGACAAGGAGTAATGGTCTCAAGTTGCAGTGGGGGAGATTTAGGTTGGATATTAGGAAAAACTTTTTCACTAGGAGGGTAGTGAAACACTGGAATGCGTTACCTAGGGAGGTGGTGGAATCTCCTTCCTTAGAAGTTTTTAAGGTCCGGCTTGACAAAGCTCTGGCTGGGATGATTTAGTTGGGGATTGGTCCTGCTGTGGGCAGGGGGTTGGACTAGATGACCTCCAGAGGTCCCTTCCAACTCTGATATTCTATGATTCTATGATTCTATGACCATATTAGCTAAAAATCTAATACTCGTGCACACCTTCATGGTTCTAAGATTTAGGTCAAACAAAGAATCAGAAAAAGCCTTATTGTGCACACATGAAAATGCTTTTAGCACTCATAGCTTCAGAATTTCTGAACCAGTTTCCATAAAACAAATCACGTTTGAACAAAATCCATTCAAGCATTATTGAATGGGGATGAGGTGGACCAGGGGGATGAGGTGGATGAGGCTTTCTTCCGGCAACTAATAGAAGTTACTAGATCACAGGCCCTGGTTCTCATGGGAGACTTCAATCACCCTGATATCTGCTGGGAGAGCAATACAGCGGTGCACAGACAATCCAGGAAGTTTTTGGAAAGTGTAGGGGACAATTTCCTCGTGCAAGTGCTGGAGGAACCAACTAGGGGCAGAGCTCTTCTTGACCTGCTGCTCACAAACCGGGAAGAATTAGTAGGGGAAGCTAAAGTGGATGGGAACCTGGCAGGCAGTGACCATGAGATGGTCGAGTTCAGGATCCTGACACAGGGAAGAAAAGAGAGCAGCAGAAAACGGACACTGGACTTCAGAAAAGCAGACTTTGACTCCCTCAGGGAACTGATGGGCAGGATCCCCTGGGAGAATAACATGAGGGGGAAAGGAGTCCAGAAGAGCTGGCTGTATTTTAAAGAATCCTTATTGAGGTTACAGGGACAAACCATCCCGATGTGTAGAAAGAATAGTAAATATGGCAGGTGACCAGCTTGGCTTAACTGTGAAATCCTTGCTGATCTTAAACACAAAAAAGAAGCTTACAAGAAGTGGAAGATTGGACAAATGACCAGGGAAGAGTATAAAAATATTGCTCAGGTATGCAGGAGTGAAATCAGGAAGGCCAAATCACACCTGGAGTTGCAGCTAGCAAGAGATGTTAAGAGTAACAAGAAGGGTTTCTTCAGGTATGTTAGCAACAAGAAGAAAGTCAAGGAAAGTGTGGGCCCCTTACTGAATGAGGGAGGCAACCTAGTGACAGAGGATGTGGAAAAAGCTAATGTACTCAATGCTTTTTTTGCCTCTGTCTTCACTAACAAGGTCAGCTCCCAGACTACTGCAATGGACAGCACAGCATGGGGAGGAGGTGACCAGCCTTCTGTGGAGAAAGAAGTGGTTCGGGACTATTTAGAAAAGCTGGATGAGCACAAGTCCATGGGGCCGGATGCGCTTCATCTGAGAGTGCTAAAAGAGTTGGCGGATGTGATTGCAGAGCCATTGGCCATTATCTTTGAAAACTCATGGCGATCGGGGGAAGTCCCGGCCAACTGGAAAAAGGCTAATGTAGTGCCCATCTTTAAAAAAGGGAAAGAGGAGGATCCGGGGAACTACAGGCCAGTCAGCCTCACCTCAGTCCCTGGAAAAATCATGGAGCAGGTCCTCAAGGAATCAATTCTGAAGCACTTAGAGGAGAGGAAAGTGATCAGGAACAGTCAGCATGGACTCACCAAGGGCAAGTCATGCCTGACTAAGCTAATTGTCTTCTATGACGAGATAACTGGCTCTGTGGATGAGGGGAAAGCAGTGGATGTGTTATTCCTTGACTTTAGCAAAGCTTTTGACACAGTCTCCCACAGTATTCTTGCCAGCAAATTAAAGAAGTATGGGTTAGATGAATGGACTATAAGGTGGATAGAACGCTGGCTAGATTGTCGGGCTCAACGGGTAGTGATCAACGGCTCCATGTCTAGTTGGCAGCCAGTATCAAGTGGAGTGCCCCAAGGGTCGGTCCTGGGGCCGGTTTTGTTCAATATCTTCATAAATTATCTGGAGGATGGTGTGGATTGCATCCTCAGCAAGTTTGCAGATGACACTAAACTGGGAGGAGTGTTAGATACGCTGGAGGGAAGGGATAGGATCCAGAGGGCCCTAGACAAATTAGAGGATTGGGCCAAAAGAAATCTGATGAGGTTCAAGAAGGACAAATGCAGAGTTCTGCACTTAGGATGGAAGAATCCCATGCACCGCTACAGACTAGGGACCCAATGGCTCGGCAGCGGTTCTGCAGAAAAGGACCTAGGGGGTGACAGTGGACGAGAAGCTGGATATGAGTCAACAGTGTGCCCCTGTTGCCAAGAAGGCCAATGGCATTTTGGGATGTATAGGTAGGGGCATTGCCAGCAGATCGTGGGACGTGATCGTTCCCCTCTATTCGACATTGGTGAGGCCTCATCTGGGGTACTGTGTCCGGTTTTGGGCCCCACACTACAAGAAGGATGTGGAAAAATTGGAAAGAGTCCAGTGGACGGCAACAAAAATGATTAGGGGATTGGAACACATGACTTATGAGGGGAGGCTGAGGGAATTGGGATTGTTTAGTCTGCGGAAGAGAAGAATGAGGGGGGATTTGACAGCTGCTTTCAACTACCTAAAAGGGGGTTCCAAAGACGATGGATCTAGACTGTTCTCAGTGGTAGCTGATGACAGAACAAGGAGTAATGGTCTCAAGTTGCGGTGGGGAGGTTTAGGTTGGATATTAGGAAAAACTTTTTTCCTCGGAGAGTGGTGAAGCACTGGAATGCGTTACCTACGGGGGTGGTGGAATCTCCTCCTTAGAAGTTTTTAAGGTCCGGCTTGACAAAGCCCTGGCTGGGATGATTTAGTTGGGGATTGGTCCTGCTTTGAGCAGGGGGTTGGACTAGATGACCTCCTGAGGTCCCTTCCAACCCTGATATTCTATGATTCTGTGAATTAGCCACGGGCAACATTTCTAATGTGATAATGCAAGTTTTTTGTTTTGTTATGACCACAGCTCAAAAATATCTGAATGGAGTTTGCACAAACATTTAGTAGATTCCTAGACCAGCAGGGACCATTGTGATCATTTAGTCTGATCTCCTGTGGGCCATTGAACTTCCCCAAAATAACTCCTAGAGCAGATCTTTTGGAAAAACATCTAATCTTGATTTAAATATTGCCATTGATGGAGAAACCACCATGACCCTTGGTAAGTTGTTCCAAGGGTTAAATACACTCACGGTTAAAAATGTATGCCTTATTTCCAGTCTGAATTTGTCTAGCTTCAACTTCCATCCACTGAAGTGTGTTTTACCTTTCTCTGCTAAATTGAAGAGCCCATTATTAAATATTTGTTCCCCATGTAGGTACTTATAGACTGTGATGAAATCACCCCTTAACCTTCCCTTCATTAGGCTTACTATATTGAACTCCTTGATACTATCATTATAAAGCATGTTTTCTAATCCTTTAATCATTCTTGTGGCTTTTCTCTGAACCCTCTCCAATTTATCAGCATCTTTCTTGAATTATGGACCCCAGAACTGAACACAGTGTTCCAGCAGCGGTCACACCAGTGCCAAATAGATTCCTCTGCATTCAAGGATCACATTGGCCATTTTGGCCACAGCATCACACTGGGAGCTCTTGTTCAGCTGATTATCTACCACAGTTCTCAAATCTTTTTCAGTCACTGCTTCCCAGGATAGAGTCTCCCAGCATGTAAAGTATGGCTACATTATTTGTTCATAGATGTATATCTATTAAAATACACATTGTTTGCTTGTGCCCAGCCTACCAAGAAATCCAGATTGCTCTGTCTCAGTGACTTATCCTCTGCACTGTTAACCACTCCCCTGGTTTTTGTGTCATCTGAAAACGTTATCAGAGATGATTTTATGTTTTTTTTCCAAGTCATTAATAAAAATGTAAATTGCATAGGGCAAAGAACCGATCCCTGTGGGACTCCACTAGAAATACACCCATTGGATGATGATTCTCCATTTACAATTACATATTGAGACCTCTCCATTAGTCAGCTTTTTAATCCATTTAATGTGTGCCATGTTAATTTTGTATCTTTCTAGTTTTTTAATCAAAATGTCATATGATACTAAGTCAAATGCCTTACAGAAATCTAGTATATTAAGACTATTACTTGTAATCTCATAAAAAGATATCAAAAGTTAGTTTGACAGGATATATTTTCCATAATCCCATAGTGATTGGCATTAACTATACTACCCTCCTTTAATTCTTTAATTCCATTCTCTTGCCCAGGAGTAATGTCAGACTGACAGTCCTATAACTATCTGGGTCATCCAGTTTACTGTTTTTAAATATTGGCACAACAATAGCTTTCTTCCAGTCTTCTGGAACTCTATGATGTTCCAAGATTTACTGAAAATCAGTATTAATTGTCCAGCAAGCTCCTTAGCCAGCTCTTTTAAAAATCTTGGATGCAAGTTATCTGGACCTGCTGATTTAAAAATGTCTAAGTTTATTAGCTACTGTTTAACATCCTCCTGAGATACTAGTGGAATGGAAAGAATGATATCACATGCTATGACTATATTATCTGTTTTTTCCCAAATACAGAACAGAAATATTTATCAAGCATTTATGCCTTTTCTGCAATCTTACTGTGATAATTCTACCATCTAGTAATGGACCATTACCATTGTTAGGATTCTTTTTGTTCCTAATCTACTTTAAAAACTCCTTTGTATTGTCCTTAACTCTGGTGGTCATAGATTTCTTCTGTGACCCTTTGCTTCCCTTATGTATTTTCTACAATTCCCAACTTTTGATTTATAGTAATTACTATCAGCTTCCCTTTTCTTCCATTTGTTATATATTATTATTATTTATTTTATTTTTTAGCTGCCTTTACTTCACCACTGAGCTAGGTCATTTTTTTAACTGATATGGCCTTCTTCCTCAAGTGTGGCTTCCTGAGCAGCTCGTAAAGTATTCTTAAACAATTCCCAGTTATGATTCACATCTTTTTGATTAAATTCTTCCTCCCAGTTGATTTGGCTTCTAATTGTTTTCAGCTTTGTGAAATTGGCCTTTTCAAAGCACCAGTTATAAATATCACTGGTGTGGACTTTATTGTTTGCAAATTATAAATGCGATCAAGTCATGGTCACCTATAACTAAGTTACCATTAATTTTTAGTTCTGTGATCAGTTCTTCTGTATCTGTCAAAATGAGATCTAAAATAGAATTCCCCTATGTTGGATGCAACACTTTCTGAGTTAGGAAATCGTCATCTATACTATTTATAAATCCCAAGGATGTTTTAGTACTGGCAGCGTGAGACCTCCAGCATATGTCACTCAAATTGAAGTCCCTGGATGATCACACAGCTTAGAAAACTTCCTCCTACAGGGAATTTATTTAAGAAAGTTATGAGCAACTTCAAAAGAGTTTATAAGGAGCGTTGCATTCCAGCCTTGGATCAGATCCTCAGCTGGTATATATTGACATAATACCATTGCAATCAATAAACCTATGCTGATTTACAACAACTGAGCATCTGGCTCCTTAACTATACAGGTTGCTATCATTCCTACTATTATATTTTTAAGTATGTCTTTTGAAGGTCACCTTAGATGAATGCTGCATGGGATTAACATTTCTTCATGTCAGGCACATTCTGGATCCTTAACAGGCTGACTGTGTCACTGTAAATGCTGCTCTTTTGCTTTTTATTTCCAAAGTCAGAAGTGTACTTGGCTCACTTTTTCTTCATCCTATGTGAATGGGACCCATATGTTCCCCAACTCCCCACAGTGCTAAAATGTATTATGTGCTCTAATTTTTAGTCATGTACTCAAACTGCTAACCTACTGGAGAACTGGATAAATTCAGGGAGGTTAAGTCCATTAATGGCTATTAGCCAGGATGGGTAAGGAATGGTGTCCCTAGCCTCTGTTTGTCAGAGGGTGGAGATGGATGGCAGGAGAGAGATCACTTGATCATCACCTGTTAGGTTCACTCCCTCTGGGGCACCTGGCGTTGGCCACTGTCGGCAGACAGGATACTGGGCTGGATGGACCCTTGTTCTGACCGAGTATGGCCATTCTTATGTTCTTATGTACCTACCTAGCAGGCACCATACTATTAGTATTTCAACTTTGAGAAGGACCCTTGAAATGTATAGCAAACAAACAAACAAAAAAAAAACAGAAGGGAAAATGTAAATTTGCAGAGACATCATAGTGAAGGATTTCCCCAAAATTCTTAAATCATAGAATATCAGGGTTGGAAGGGACCTCAGGAGATCATCTAGTCCAACCCCCTGCTCAAAGCAGGACCAATCCCCAATTTTTGGCCCAGATTCCTAAATGGCTCCTTCAAGGATTGAACTCACAACCCTGGGTTGAGCAGGCCAATGGGTTTGAACTGATTTTAAAGCTTCGCTTGTATTGTATTCTTAGTTTTTAAATTCATGTTTACGGGTTTTGTTTGTTTGTTTTTCCCTCTTTTCCAGGTCCTGCCAGCCTCTCCCAGCTGTGTCGGCTGTGCATCAGGAAGTGTCTGGGTCGCTCATGTCTTTATGTAGTCCACAAGCTGAATCTTCCTGAGCCACTTGAGAAGTTCCTCTTATATCGATAGCTCTATGACTGTCTATAAGATGATTGCCAAGAGAGGAACAAAATGGCTGTTTACTACAAAGATATTAAACCAAGGTGAAAGACAAAGACACCATTTACTGCTTATTATAGGTACCAGACTACTTAGCTGCTGACATAACAATACTCCCTGACACAATACTCTATATGTTGAAGCCACTGGAAACTGCTTTGTAGCACAGTGCATGTTACCATGGAAATGATATCCTCACAGTTTAGTGTTGAATCCACTGATGTTAGATAAGAGGCTGAAATATGCAAACAGCAGATTGTACCTCTGTGTGTGGGTATACACCCAAACAGCCGATTGTACAGGGGCATGTGTGGTGGGTGGGTGCGGGGGTGGGGGGAGTTATGCACAAACAGCTGATTGTGCAGGTATATGTACGTGTGGTATACAAGCCACCTTAAGTATGAGTTAATGAAGTCAACTACTGTATAGAAGTCTGATGCTAGAGAAGTTTAAATTAAGCCAAAAGAAATAACTCATTTTCTCCTCTCTTTCCTTTCAAGTGCAGCAAAAAGTCTGCACGAGTCCTGAACTTTTGAGATTTCATTAAATAAATCCTCAAATGAAAATATCAAAGGGGAATGGAGCCCCTTGTTGACAGTGTCTGTGGAAACATTGGGCGGGGGGTGGTGGGGTGGTAGGTTCCTTCCTTCTCTCATTCCCACACTATTTGGCTTTGTGAAAGGACTCTGAAACTTTATTATGGCTTTAGCCTTTCCATTATTAGTTGAAAAACCTATGAACTAGTAGAGTGAACAGAAGGTCATAAAGAGCCAGAGCTATTAGAACATAGCAAGTGGAGATCCTGGGATTAATAGTATGATGGTATATTTCAAGGTTTGTTTTGTTTTTTCCAGAGGTTGGTTGGTTAATGGAAGGAGTGGTTTCTTCAGTCCCAGGCTTTTGGTACAGTTTTGCCATAAGCAGGGGGGTAGTGATGGCTCATTTAGATTCAACAAAGCTGAAAAGGGATTCCAGCTTCATTTTGTTATCCTGACCTCTTAAGGGTTTGAGGAACAAATACATTTTCAACCTGTGAACGAACGGTTTTCAATATAAGCCCCGAAGGAAGATAAAAAGAAATAACTTGAGAAATAGGCATGGTCTAGTGTGAATGTAGGATTGAAAGCCAGGAACTTCTGAGCTCTAACCCTTGCTATGACAGCAACAACGTCCCTGGCTTTGGGCTAGTCACTTAACCTTTCAGCTACAGTTTTGCTATCAGTAAAATGGAAGAAATTGTTCTCCCTCACATTGTTATGATAGTTCAGCATCTGGAAGATGAAAAGTGCTAGGTATCACTATTTCCCTCAGGGATCAAGCAGAACAGACCAGTGATGTCACAACTGAAGTTAAATGCATTTTCCTGCCTCTGAAAATAGCCTGTGTTTGCACAGGTTGGATGTTCTTTCCATTGCCATTAGCAGCAAGAACCATTCTAAAGGGGAAGCAAAGTTTTCACTGAATATAAGCATTTCCTCATATGGTACAGGACGTATGCCAGAGCATTCTGAGAGTTGGATTAACATTTGGAACTTTGTATCCTCAAAATCTCAGGAACCTACCAAAACCTGAAAAGATTGTGTTCATTTTCTGGCATTCAGTGTCATTATCCTTATCTTTATCTAATCTGCCATATTTTAGAGCATCAGTTATAGTGTCTAGGTGACATCTGGTATCTAAACAGAGAGGCAGACAATCAGCTGATATAAAATGTCCATTGAAATCAGGTGAACTAAGACAATCTACCTGAGCTGAGGATCTGCTCCAGAGTGTATATTATACAATTGTTTTCCTTATACTCGCAACAATTAATACAATATGTAATTTACATGGGATTTTAAATTTAGAAGAATTTATATTCTTTAAAGCAGGGATCGGCAACCTTTGGCATGCGGACCATCAGGGAAATCTGCTGGCGGGCCGGGACGGTTTGTTTACCTGCAGTGTCCTCAGGTTTGGCCGATTTGCAGCTCCCACTGGCTGCGGTTTGCCGTTCCAGGCCAATGGAAGCGGCACGGGCCGAGGGATGTGCTGGCTGCCGCTTCCTGCAGCCCCCGTTAGCCTGGAACAGTGAACTGTGGCCAGCAGGAGCTGTGATTGGCTGAACTTGCAGACGCTAAACAAACCATGTCCCGGCCCGCCAGCAGATTTCCATGACAGGCCGCGTGCCAGAGGTTGCCGATCCCTGCCTTAAAGGAATGCAAATCCCATGCAGCAACTCTAGAAGGTATGTATTCTGGAGTGGTAGTAGCTGCTCCATAATTATAGTTGAACCTAGCTTCCCATCATCAGCTCAGTTTTCCACCCTCATCTCAACTTTCCTCCAAAACACTGTTCTTCCAGAAATTTCACATGGCACATCTTATTTCTGGGTAGAGGTTTTTGAGAAGTTTGATTTAAAAAAATCAGAAAACAAGATTTAAAGTTACGGTGTCTTGAAATTGTATTAGAAGTTCACTTGATATGTTGTCCAATTTTTTTTGCTCTAAGCCCATTGCCTCGCCTAAAAATGCCACAAGTGTTTTTTGTTGACTGTATTTTGCTTTGTGACAATTTACAGAAGTATTGCTTATGACATGGCAGGAGGTGGTCTTTCATTTTTTCTCTCTCCAATAACCTTTATATCATCTACCCAAATCAGCTTTTTGGGTGAATCGTCTTTTTCACAGGAACACAGGAATTGCTGTGCCATAACATCCAGTGGTCCATCTAGTCTGATATCCTTTTTTCCGACAGCGGCCAACACCAGCTGCTTCAGGGAAAGGTGCAACAAATCCCATAATGGACAATTATGTAATCTCTTGCCCCTAGGGAAAGTTTCCTTCTAATCACAGGCAGTTAGTATTTGCCTTATGGTTTGTAGCGTGAAGTGGGATTGTGAAAGTTCTTCATTTTCTATATAACGATCTGATAATTTTTTTGAGGGGGAACAAAGTGGGTGAGGTCATATCTTTTATTAGACCAACATCTATTGGTGGGAGAGACAGGCTGTTAAGTTTATACACAGAGCTTGTCTTCAGTTGAAGTTGGTCCAATAAAAGATATTACTTCCCACATCTTGCGCCCACCTATTAAAAATAGTTATGTGGTAAATTAGCCAGTTTCTATTGTTTATTTGTTTTCTCGGAGATGAACAATATTGACATCTGGTACTATGTTAACAAATCAGATTTCATATGCAAATAAGTGTGCCCCAGTTGGCTATGAGTGAGTACAAGGAAAACTTGCTTACCTCTGAGCTATTTAATTCAAATATACAAATTCCTGCTTTCTGATTGGCTTGTCAGTGGCAAACATGATCTTTTTCTGTATCAGGAAGTAAAACTCGCTATATGAATGTTTGTTTAAAAGAGAAAAACTGGTATACTCCTGAAATGTGTGGGTATAATTGAGAGGCTGTCAGGTATTTCCTTGGAAGACATTCCATGCGTAAATATGGCAGTATATATTGCATGTTGGATTCATATGCAGTGATCAGCATTCCCTTCTCAGGTTGACTAGTCTTCCTGTTCATGTAAAATTAAGTTGATATCTGTTTATTCAACTGTTCACCATTATATGGTTCTTTCTTTCTGAATGTTCATATAGGATTGGATTCAACTGGGATTTACACTGGCTTCCACTGTGAAAAAACAAAGTACAGGGCCTGGCTGCAAAAAAGTCTACCGTGGAAGGGTATGGGAAGGGGAAAGTCACTCTGTCTTCTCCTCCTTCTCCATATCCTTCCTCTGTGTGAATTGCTAGCATACTCCAGAAAATGGATGGTGATTGCCCAGAAGAAAGCATGGCCTAGACATCTAGGGCATATGCTGACTCAGTGCATCACCTTCAGAGCGGCCACTGGAAATGCTTTTATGGAGCCACTGCCACAATTATTGCTGTTCCCCACCAGTACAAATCCTAAGGGAGGGCAGGTGGCAGTGCCACTACTGGCCTCCATTGGGGAAAATCTTGTTGGGGCACAGAGGGATCAGCTGCCATGGAGAGGAATAATTTTCACCTATGTGCACCACGGTGGATGAATCTGGTCCATCCACCACAGAAGCTGTGTTATCCCAGTTTTCAATGGGCAGTCCTGCATCTGACAGGGCCGTTGAAAGACTCCCAATATCTATGGTGCGATGCTGCATCACCATGCGGCAGCATGCCAAGATTGCAAAGCCTCATAATAAAATTAATTTATAAGCAAACTTTTAGGTGACCGTCTGAAAAGGCAACTGAACCATCTATCTGGCTAACAGTTTATGATGTCTTTGTGGTTTTTGCTTCTGAAAATAGGGTTTTTTTTCTTTGCACAAACCCGTTGCTCCTCATTGTGAATTTTTTAAAATGTTCTGCAATAGATGTGTAATATCTAATAGAGTTTATTCCACAAAGAACTGTTTGTCTGGTTTTTATTTTTATTTCTGGAAAACACCTTTATCCTTAAGCTTCTCAACCCTTGTAGAAATTCATGAATCAAACTTGGTGGTGGGAGGGAAGGAAATTATATTAATATTATAATTTAGCAATTGAAAATTTCTTGAATGAATGACATCCAGAATGATTTGGGGAGGGGAAGGAAATGTTACTTAGAAATTCAGTAATTATAATAAAATTCAGGGAGGCAGAGAGGATTTTTGCTACCATTTTAAACTAGTATGAATAACATGTCCATATGCTAACACTCGGTAAGGTTTGGTGTACATGGAGATTTTCATTGATGAAATATTTATCAGTGAAATTCCTATAGAATCACATTTTTAGTCAGCCTCTGCATTTTTCCTTCACTGCAGCTGGGGGGAGTGCCATCCACGATGCAAAGGTGCTCAGAAAAGTAGCTTCTCTCATCTATCACCCCAGTCTGATGAATTATGTTCTACAGGTTTGGGTCACCAGAAGGTCTAAGAGAGAAGCAATCCTCTGAGAGAAGTGTTCTTATGAACAAAACAGAGGCCAGAGAAATCTGTGAGACAGCCATTTAAAAAAAAAAATGAGTGAATTCAGTGTTCAAAGGACTTAATAACTCTGGCCTGAGTATAACAAAGGTTGTCAGTGTCCAAGCTTCTGTACGCTGCTCTGCCAAGTCGCATTGCTCAGTTGTGACCTGCAACACTGCTGCTGTGTCAGCCATGGGCCTCTCTTTATTAACTGTCACTTAACCTGCTGCAAATTAGTTTACTAATGGGCTGGAGTATTGAAAATTGCACTTAGTTACAGTTTCTGTATTAATTATACAGTAAAGGCTCACTTCAATTTAGTCTGACTGAGCAGTTAAGCAAGCTGAGTCAAACAGTAACCTTGCACCTTGTTCTCCTCTCAGTGTAAATCAGAAGCTTTCTGTTAGAGCAGTTATTAGCACCAGAGTATCAGGATAGCAGTTAATTTTTCCTCATGTTCGAAGGATTAATATATGAAGGTACTATCAGGTTACAGCAACCGGGACTGGAGTACTATATAAATTATTGTTAATATTATCATATTGGTTGAGATCAGGCCTTAGAACAGAAGACGGAGAAGATGCAGTGATGAAAACATCCAAAACTTTAATGAAAAAAGAATGATCAGTTGCTACGTTTGGGGCACGAGTGTTCCAATTTAGTTGTAATAGAATGTACCTAATATTCAGACTGATCTTCATGAATCAGTTGCTACTGCATGAAGATCACCCTAAAACACTATAAAATCAGAGGAGCTACGGTACGTTTTCATGATCTCTCAGTCTTACTCAATGTAAGATGGAATATTTTTCAGGTCACTGGCCCAGCAGGCATATTTCTTTGCTTTCTATTTGTATCTCATTATTCTGCAGAATGTCTGTTTTTCGCAGTTTCTAAAGGTTGGTCTCCTGTTGTCTGCAGCCTGAGATGTGTATAAAGATACACTGTCTTAAGTTTGTCTCCGAAGCTTTGTGCCTTTCATCAGTGAATACCTGTCACAGAATAATCAACCCCAAATACCCAGACTGGCTCCTAATTAGTGAGTGAGATCATTCTGATTTGTTACTGCCATTCTTAACATCATTACAGATTCAGAACTGACAATACACTTAACATGAGGTCTCAAATAATTGCAGCTGGTTAATGCCTGATATTTGTCAATCATATTTTTGCATCAAGGGTTTGGCACGTCATTCAATGGAAAGTTTTCTATAAAAAATCCCAGTAAGTAATATATCAGTTTGTTCCCAACGGAATAATACCTAGCAGGTGAATAACTGGAGTCCATTTAGACAGGGCAAGAAATTCCGCTCTGATACTGATGCAGGTTCTCTTTCTTGCTTCATATAAATGGATTCTACTTTGTTCCCATCTGCTCAGAGCTGGCAGACATTGGTAGGAATGTCAAATTTCCTCCATAGTGTTTAAGGAACTGGCTGCTCAGTTGCCATTAATGAAGAGTTTAATGCAGAAAGTAGCTGCACTTTCAAAGGCAAGTAATGATGTTTTTATATCCCTAGCTAGAGATGCTTTACAGGGACCTGCTTTTCAGGGAGTTAGTGCTTAGCACTTCTGAAGAACAAACCCCTTTAAGAAGTCTGTAATTGGACACTGAAAATTTAGGCCCCTTGATTTACCTGTCTACTCCTTCCAGTGCCTATTCCTTCCAGTACCGATTCCAGAAACTTCTCTGACAATGTTGCATTTTGTAGCATGGTCAGGCGGCCAAGACTGACTTCCCTGTGAGTAGGGTGACCAGATGCCCTGATTTTATAGGGACAATCCTGATGTCCAGGGCTTTTCTTATATAGGTGCCTATTACTCTATACCCCCTATCCTGATTTTTCACACTTGCTATCTGGTCACCCTACCTGTGAGTGGGCTGAGCCTCAATACTTCAGAAACCTAGCATGAGACCAGGGATGTACAGTTCGAACCACAACTCTCTTTATTCAATACATACCAAGATGACTCCTACAGGCTTTGAGCATGCAGAACTTGACTCAGTGTGTGTGTGTGTGTCTGTGTGATGAGGTTTATAAATCCCACACTGGTGAGCAAGGGGTTGAGGGACAGCTCTGGGCCCAGCCGGCCCCATCCAGCCACACCTGGAGAGTACCTAAACAGGGCTTTAAAAAGAGGAGCAGAGCAGCTCAGAAGGTGCAGGCAGTGGAAGGGAACAGACAGCTGCCCTGAACTCTGAGGGGAAAAGTACTGCACAGGAACTCCTTGCCTGAGGCCTCACTTCATTGACCAGTGAAGACCCTATGAAGGAGAGATGAGTGACTGAGCCTGCATGTCCGAGACTGGAGAGAAGTGACTTACTCTGGTGCAACTAACAGGGACAGGGGTAGGAAGTGGTCCAGGAAGGGTGGTGGTTTAGCACCCCAAGGGGCTGAGTAAGCTCCCCACTGTTGGGCTCTGGATTGGAGCTTAGTGGAGAGGGTGAGCCCAGGCTCTTCTATCCCCTCCCAGAAGATAACACAACACCAGGGGCCTTGAGAGAGGCCTGCTAGAATGGGCCTTGATTATTTGAAGTCCCAGTCCCTACTATCCCTGTGGAGGACAGGAAGCCCCTGGGGTGGGGGCACTGTTGGCCTGGCCTGAATTCAAATGGGAAGGTGACCTGCCACCCCCTTCCTGACCAGTAGGCAGCACTGTGGGTGGTGGTGCACCGTTTACAGTCTACCTCATGTGTCAGAGACCCCTCACAATGGGAGTGCTCTGGTGATTGCACATGACTAACTTTAAAGAGAGAGTATCACAATACACTACAGTCCGTCGAACTTAGGTCTTTCCTGGTATTTTTTTTTTTCAGGAAAGAAGTGTGTGTGTGTGTGTGTGTGTGTGTGTGTGTGTGTGTAAAAATATTTCCCACCATGCCTTGCCAGAAGCTAGGACTACAACTGTGTGTCACATAGATTACAGTTTCCATTCTGCCCTGCTCTCCTGGGTATCAGTGAGACAAAGCCCAAAGGCTACCAAGTATCAGTATTGTCTCCCACCACTGCGTGAGAGGTGAGTTCCAGCTAGGGTGACCAGAGAGCCACTGTGAAAAATCAGGACAGGGGGTGGGGTAATAGGAGCCCATATTAAAAGAAAGCCCCAAGTATCAGGATTGTCCCTCTAGAATCGGGACATCTGGTCACTCTAGTTCCAGCTGACCGTGTTCATGGAGCTTTGGCCTTGGGCCCTCAGCTGTAGGTCAGCAGATCAGGCAGTCTTGCAACACCTTATGTCAATTTCCCAAGACCACTTCCTTCCCCTTAGTCACGCCACCTTCCTGCCTTGACATACAGATGTTCTTCTAGGCAAACCTGGGAATGGGTGGTACTTCCCCAGGAGGATTCTCCTCATTAAAGGCCTGTATACTCATCATTACACTCGGAGTATAATCGTTTGGGGGTAGGAAATGTCTCTCACTGTCTAGAAAATGCCAAGTAAATGTATGATGTGATGGGAATTATTTTTGTTACTATTCGATATACCCTAAGACATGTACTTCAGCAGTATGGATGTTTTGGAGGCAGGATTCACAAACTGTTTTCAGAATGGATTATGGAGTCTAATGTAAGTTGAAACCCAGGCTGCACTGTAGACTGGTAAAGAGACCATTTATCAAGCACTGGGGCCACAAATACCTCATTATTATTTGATTTCCAACAGTGTACTTTTCTTGTTTCCTTACATAGAATATAGATAGTTCCTCGCCTGAATTGCTTCTCTCTGTTGCAGGAACTTCCCCCAGTTTGCTTCCCATTAGTCTCCCCTACTCAGCCAGTCAAACTTGGTCCTTTTCTCCCACCCTGCCCCTTTATTAGACACTGTCACCTCATTAGCTTCCGTGGCCTCCCTTCTGCCCATCAGCCCCTCCACAGCTGCTACCACCATCACCACCACCTCCTTCCCTCCACACTGGCCTCCATGCAGGCAGACTGATAACTGACAGGGGGACTAGAAAGCAGCAACCAGAGAGGTGACAGAGAGGCTGCCTGGCTCAGGAGGTACCACAGCAGCCTCTGGTGATGTAGAGGATCCACCACAGCCCAAAGGTTCCTGTTTGGGAAGCTCTGCTGCGTGGTGTGACTCACAGGTTGAGCTGTGGGAATACACGTGGGTCAAGACCCACGGGGAGGTGAGTGACACTTGGCAAAGCTGGCTCCATTGACCTCAGTGGATGTGTATTTGCTTGCAGTATGTTGAGGTTTGTTCCATTGTGTTTGTGTGCATGTCTCATAAGTATGGGCTGGCCAAAATTTTTCCATCAAAATATTTTGATTAGGGCTGTTGATTAATTGCAGTTAACTCATGCGATTAACTAAAAAAATTAACTGTGATTAAAAAAATTAATCGTGATTAATTGCACTGTTAAACAATAGAATACCAATTGAAATGTATTAAATATTTTTGGGTGTTTTTCTACATTTTCAAATACATCAATTTCAATTACAACACAGAATTCAAAGTATACAGTGCTCACTTTATATTATTTTATTACAAATATTTGCACTGTAAAAATTATAAACAAAAGAAATAATATTTTTCAATTCACCTCATACAAGTACAGTAGTGCAATCTCTTTATAATGAAAGTGCAACTTACAAATGTAGTTTTTTTTGTTACATAACTGCACTCAAAAACAAAACAATGTAAAACTTTAGAGCCTACAAGTCCACTTGTCCTACTTCTCGTTCTGCTAATTGCTAAGGGAAACAAGTTTGTTTACATTTACAGAAGATACTGCTGACTGCTTCTTAATTACAAAGTCACCTGAAAGTGAGAAGAGGTGTTCGCATGGCACTGTTGTAGCTGGCGTCACAAGATATTTACATACCAGATGCGCTAAAGATATATATGCCTCTTCATGCTTCGGCCATCATTCCAGAGGACATGCTTCCATGCTGATTACGCTTGTTAAAAAAAAAATGTGTTAATAACATTTATGACTGAACTCCTTGGGGGAGAATTGTATGTCTCCTGCTTTATTTTACCCACATTCTTCCATATATTTCACTTTATAGCAGTCTCAGATGATGACTCAGCATATGTTGTTCATTTTAAGAACACTTTCATTGCAATTTTGACAAAACACAAAGAAGATACCAATGTGAAATTTCTTAAGATAGCTATAGCACTCAACCCAAAGTTTAAGCATCTGAAGTGACTTCCAAAATCTGAGAGGGATGAGGTGTGCAGCATGCTTTCAGAAGTCTTAAAAGAGCAACACTCTGTGGAAATTACAGAACCCAAACCACCAAAAATAAAAATCAACCTTCTGCTGGTGGCATCTGAGTCAGATGCAGAAAATGAACATGTCAGTCCACGCTGCTTTGGATCGTTATCAAGCAGAACCCGTCATCAGCATGGACGTATGTCCTCTGGAATGGTGACTGAGGCATCAAGAGACATAAGAATCTTTAGTGCATCTGTCATATAAATATCTTGCGATGCCAGCTACAACAGTGCCATGCAAACACCTGTTCTCACTTTCAGGTGACATTGTAAACAAGAAGCAGGCAGCATTATCTTCTGCAAATGTAAACAAACTTGTTTGTCTGAGCGATTGGCTGAACAAGAAGTAGGACTTATTGCACTTGTAGGCTCTAAAGCAGGGGCGGGCAAACTTTTTGGCCTGAGGGCCACATCTGTGTGCGGAAATTGCATGTACGGCCATGAATGTAGGGCTGGGGCAGGGGGTTGGGGTGTGGGAGGAAGTGTGGGGTGTGGTGTGCAGGAAGGGGCTCAGGGCAAGGGGTTGGAGTGCAGGAGGGGTGCAGGATGCAGCAGGGGCTCAGGGAAGGGGGTTGGGGTGTGGAGTGCGGGGTGCAGGAGGGATTTGGGGTGCTTACCTTGAGCGGCTCCAGGGTGGCAGTGGTGCACAGCGGGGCTCAGGCAGGCTCCCTGCCTGCCCTGGCCCTGTGCTGCTCCCGGAAGCCACTGGCACCACATCCCTGTGGCCGCTGGGGTAGAGGGGGGTCAGAGGGCTGGCAATCCTGCGGGCCAGATCCAAAGCCCTGATGGGCTGGATCCGGCCCACAAGCCGTAGTTTGCCCACCCCTGCTCTAAAATCTTTTTTTTTACATTTTTATTTTTGAATGCAGGATTTTTGTACTTAATTCTACATTTGTAAGTTCAACTTTCATGATAAAGAGACTGCACTACAGTACTTGTATTAGGTGAATTGAAAAATACAATTTCTTTTGTTTTTTTTTCAGTGTAAATATTTGTAATAAAAAAATATAAAGTGAGCACTGTACACTTTGTATTCTGTGTTGTAATTGAAATCAATATACTTAAAAATGTAGAAAACATGCAAAAAATATTTAAATGGTATTCTATTATTGTTTAACAGTGCGATTAATCACAATTAAATTTTTTAATTGCTTGACAGCCCTAATTTTGATGGAACAATTTTTTTTTTGACAAAAGTTTGTGAAAAGTGTTTGCTTTCCTCAGAATATCTTTATTTGTTGGAAAACTGAATAAACAAAATGTTTTGGCTGAAAATAATTTGTTTCTCCCCCCCCAAGTTTTTGACAAAAAGTCACCATTTTCTTAGGGGGATGGAATCCAAGCAATTCTGCTTCACCTCTCCCACATCACAAGGCACAGACTCTCACCGTGGCTCCCAAGTGTTAGACTGAGGCTGCAGAACAGCTAGTATCCTCTCGGCACTGCTGTGTACTTGTCACATTAGATTATTTCACTGTCAGTAATTTATATGTATTTTGTAATATTGCCAATCTTGAGCTTTTAAAAATCATGACCCAGGCCCCAGCAATCATGAGGCTTGAAAATCATAATAAAAACATATTTGGGGTTCTTTATATTTTGCATTCTGGTTTCTGAGTCTTTAGGTTACACGTGAGCAGAGGTGAAAGTAAGCCGATCCGGTCCGGCGTACCGGCAGGAGCCAGTACACCGTGCTGGACTGCACCGGCTTCCACAGGCTGGCGCTTTAAAGGGCCCCCCCGAACCCTCCTGCCGGCCCCCAGGGTGAAGTGAGCTGTAGCTCATGAAAGCTTATGCTCAAATAAATTTGTTAGTCTCTAAGGTGCCACAAGTCCTCCTTTTCTTTTTGCAAAATGTGTGCAGACTCTCAAGCCCTAACAAATCCAGGGTCTGCTACCTCAAGTTCCACTAAACCAGGATGTCCACTGCGGTGTAGACATATCCTAAAAGCCAGTTGAGTTCACAGGATGGAAAAAGGGGAGTTTTGATTGGGGGGAGACTGTCAGGTTTGGTTCACGAACCTGAAGAAGCTTCAAAGCCTAAAAATCATCACATTACAAACACACTCTTCATATCAAACAAAAAAAAGCCATTGTTATGGCTTTTATCAGCTGATGAATACAAGTGATCAGATCTGAGTGTGTTTCAGGAGAGGTTGTGATGTGGGAGTATTCTCGGTAGCTGGACACTAATTAAAGTAATTACAGAACTGCTTGCTATTAGAGGTTCTGGTGTAGCAGTTTCTTTATGTGATTTTTTTTCTTTCTTTTTTACTGGATGCTTTCCCAATCCTGAGAGGGAAAACAATTCTTTCCCACACCTTAGTGATAGGGCTCCTGTGTAGACTGAAAATTAAGGACGGCAGTGAGGCCAGCCAGGTTAATAAATTGAGAAGGATTTGGCACCAAATGGTGAAAAGCGAAGTCTTATAATCCCCTATGCAGTTGGGATGAACAGTGATTACACAATTGCCACCAAAATTGTTTCAAAGTTTAGTGTGAAGATTTCATGCTACCTGCATCTTGCTGACTGGAGAAACTGTAGCTTCTATGCAATGAACTGTAAGGCACAGATCTAGGTCCCTTTGAACTCAAAGGGTGTTTTCTACTGACTTCACTTAAGTCCGAATTTTGTTCTAATTAAGTGAAGTTAGCTGTTTTTTGGTTTAAACTGAGATTCTCCTTCCCTGAAAGCAACAAACCTGTGTAGGGCAAACAGTAACTGGGTACAGACTTCTGCTCCAGTTAGAGCACCGTGGGCGTAATCTCTCCTAGGAAGAGAGGATGTTTACAGAGGGAAGTTTCTGTGAGCATGAGAGTGAGGGGGAACGGCTGCTGGTGCTTCAGGGGAACAGACAGCATAGGGTGGTATTTTAAAAAAAAACAACCACCAACTCTGGGAAAGAGATTTTACTGGTGGCTAAGGACAGCTAGGGGATAAGGCCTTTTTGTCCCGATGAGATCTGACAAGATTCTGAACCTCTTAAGAAGGGCTGAGCCTGCTCAGTGTTTTGTTGGGAGTCCTCCAAGGAAAACACACATACTGCAGGAAGGTGGCATTGATGATTTCAGTACATGACATTTTTTTCCCTCTGCGTCAGTGTTGGACCAGTGCCCCAGCCTAGTATTTAGAGGGGCTGTGCTATTGGTTCAAAACCACCATGCTGAGTACATATAGTTACTAAAGATTCCACGACATAGTTTTTACGGAGTGATGGCCCTTGTGTGCTGGTCAAATTCTGAGTTGGGCAACCGCATTCTGCTTGTTTAAATGATCCCTCCATATGAAGGTCTTCCTCCCTTTCCGTTGGAGACTGTTTCATAGTGTTGCTGTGCATTAGATATCCTAGAATGGGTGAACGATACAAAAATATTGGCATGAATATTCATTCAGCCTGAACTATGAATTTCAGCCATCTTCACACCATTCTTTGTGACCACTTATGTACTAGTACAAGTCAAATTTTGGTCTTGTATGCTTGAAATATTCATCAAAAGTGAATTTTGAATTCCCTTGCTGCAAACACTTACACCAGAAACCTGATAATCAGTGTTATGCACATCCAATCAGGACACAGAAATAAAACTACAATAGACCCTCAGCGTTATGAACACCAGAGTTACAAGCTGACCAGTCAACCACACACCTCATTTGGAACTGGAAGTACGCAATCAGGCACCAGCAGAGGCAAACAAAAAAACAAAAACAACCCCCCCCAACCCCAGTACTGTGTTAAAAGTAAAAATAAAAATAAAGGGAAAGCAGCACTATTCTTCTGCATAGTAAAGTTTCAAAGCTGTATTAAGTCAATGTTCAGTTGTGAACTTTTGCAAGAACAACCATAACGCTTTGTTCAGAGTTACGAACATTTCAGAGTTATGACCAACGTCCATTCCCTCGGTGTTTGTAACTCTGAGGTTTGAGTGTAATGTGTCTTCTATGACCAATAGCAACTAGCACACAGAGCTCAGATTTCAATTATTGAATAGCAAGGGAGAGAGTAAATGGAATTTGTGAAAAAAATCACTGATTAGTTTGGAATAATTAATAAATTTGGGAAGAAAATGTGGTTGGCTTGTGGGTATTCTGTGAACAGAAAAAGAGGGAAAATTCATTGAATAAATTATTATTTGCTACCTATTTGCTCCAACTTTACTGTACACTGTTGAACAGCTGTTGTGTTTATATAGGGATGCCTGTTGTGCTTATATGGGTGGTGATTTCTGCAGATAGCCAAGTTGATATAAAACTTTAGGACCCTTCAGGATGAAGGGTGCTATATAAATGAGAAATAGCAGTGTAATAGCTAAAAAGCCTGGTGTGTATATGTATAAGCTCTGTTTCTGGTGGGGCTATGTAGTTGTTTAGAGTTTAGCCTGACTTCTGGGTTTATATTTACGCATGTTGCCCTGGTGGTAGCACTCCAGATTTTTCTATCATAAAGACTTTGCAAGAAGCACCTTAAACAAACAGGAGCGTCTCTCCTATACTCTGCATCTGACAAGGGACTCTGAGCATGTCTACTCTGCAATCCAAGGTGTGATTGCAGCTCGGGACAACGTAATTGTGCTAGCATGGCTAAACATAGCAATGCAGCAGTGATGGCGGGGATGTCATCGGAGGTACCTACTGGGTACCTACTTGCATTGCTGAAATCTGTGCCAAGACAGCTATACGACTATTTTAGCCAAGCTAGCACAGGCAGGTAACGCTAGTGTGGGTATGTCTACCCAAGCTGCAGCCACCAATTGCACTGTAGACATACCCTTGGGGTGGACTCTGTCGAATTGCCTAAACCTTGGCTTGAATTAGCCTTATGCTACTGCTTGGGGAATAAAGAACTTTAGTTCTGTCGCTTGTGTTTGTTTTCCTTCAGCTGGACTCAGCTATGTATGTGCTCATCAAACACAACCACCCTGGATTGCCCCAGTAGGTAATTACTGTGGGCAATTACACAGGTATCTGGCCCTCCATGTACAAAGCCAGCTGTCCCTCAGTACTGCTTTAATACTGTCAGGATCACAGACACACACCTTACTATGGTGACCTCAGGTAATCCACACCCCAATTTGCTGGTCACTCATAGCTATTGGGGTGGGAGGGTGTTGATAGTGAAGGAAAGGAACACAGGCTCTGAGCCACGGCAAAGAAACATTTTTGTTTGCCTTTTGTCATATAATCTAAATTACTCTAAGTTGTTTATTCAGCTTTTCTATCCACTGCCCTTCAACTCCCAAATTCAGGGTATAATATTTAATGCTGTAAAACTAGACCTCTTATGTTTGTACGTAATTTACTGTATCAGCCTCACTAATGTACTTGATAGAGAAAATTGCTGTGAGGTGAGACCTATGCAAACAAAGCTATCTTTCAGAGGGGAATGCATGCAGTTAACAAACATCATGTACTGGGAAGAGGTAATGCTGAGACACCATGGAGGCTGAGGATGTGGGGTGGAGACGACTCACAGGAACATGATTAGAATCTGTGTAAGGGGATCCAGAAGCAGCAAGAAACGAGAAAATATTTAGGGCCCTGTGAATTTGTTTGTTTGTTTTTTACTGCTGCAGTGAGTAATAGCTGCAAAACTGCATTCCTTGCTCTCGATTATCTGTTTAGACATCCAGTTCAAACTGTGTATGAAAACAAGACAGCAATTTGTGCCTGTATCTGCGTTTGTACAGTGTCTAGCAATATGGGGCCCCATCCTTTGGTGGCCCTTAGGCACTGGTAATAAACATGGTTAATGATAAATAGTTAACTGTTGAATATTGCCCTTTGGCAATGAGGAGGAGTGAGGATTCTTTTCTTGTTTGAAAATGCCTTGATCTGTGTTTTGGTAGAATGATGGTTTGGGGTAATATACTCATCCATGGTGCACGCAAGGCCTTCTGCGGCCCCTAAGCACTGGCTGACTCAGTGGTTGTGCTGGGGGATAGCTTCTTTCCCTGTGCACTGCAGAGCTATCAGTGCTGGCCCTGTTGTGACTGGTGTATAAGGCAGCAGAATGAGGGAGGGATGGCCCATGGGAAATGCAGCTATGTGATTCTAGTGGTTTTAGTACTTCATGCAGGGGCAATTGTTTTTCCAGTGCATGGGCTAGAGTGGGGCCTTGTGACTTCACCTGCCTCAGCTTTGGAACCATCTTGCTTCTTAACCTCCCACCTCCAGTCCCAAATAGCCAAAACCTTAGGGCACGCTGCAAGACCAAATTTTGTACCCAGGCTTTTGAGGCTGGAAGGATACGCTAAGGGCTTGCGTTTGTGGGTATTGTCAGGATTTGGATTTCATCTTTGCTTATGTTCTGGTTGGGTGGTGAGGAGCAGCTGCCAGGTGGATCTTTTAGGGCTTGTCTTCACTATCATGCTACATTGGCGCAGCTGCAGCGCATCTGGTGAAAGCACACGATGTTGATGGGAGAGCGCTCTCCCGTCAACGTAATTACTCCACCTAAATGAGAGGCGGAAGCTATGTCGGTGGGAGAGCGTCTCCCACCAACGTAGCGCGGTGTAGACAGCGCTTTAAGTTGATGTAACTTATGTTACTCAGAGTGGGGGAGTGTTTCATACCCTGGAGCAATGTAAGTTACATCGACTTAAGCAGTAGTGTAGACAAGCCCTTAGGCTATGTCTGCACTGCACGGTCATCCTGAGAAATCAGCACTCGAGTTAACCTAGCCCAGGTGTGACCAGCCCCGCAGCAAATCCCTCCCGTGTTACTGCGTTCTCACTGTTTCTGCACTCGCCCATGAGTATCTGGAGGTTCTTTGTGGTGAGATACTATAGGATTCGGTTCCTAGTCAATTGTGTCTCATAGATTCATAGACATTAAGGTCATAAGGGACCATTATGATCATCTAGTCTGACCTCCTGCACAATGCAGGTCACAGAATCTCACCCACCCACTCCTGCAATAAACCTCTAAGCTATGTCTGAGCTACTGAAGTCCTCAAATCATGGTTTAAAGACTTCAAGGTGCAGAGAATCCTCCAGCAAGTGACCCGTGCCCCATGCTGCGGAGGAAGACAAAAAAAAAAAACCCAGGGCCTCTTCCAATCTCCCCTGAAGGAAAATTGCAGGAGAACTTGTCTGTCCTCTGGGGGGAATTGTGGGAAGGCATTGGAGGACTGTGAGCACTAGACTGATTTTTGCCTCCATTCTCACTGTAAAGTGGTCAGGTTCCAGGCCGAATGAAAGGGGAGCTTGGGTTCTAACCCACCGCTGAGCCGTGGAAGCTACCCTGGGCTTCAAGCACCTCCAAACCCAGATCAGAGGTAGGGGGTCTTGAGCTAAAGCCCAGGTCAGTCCCCAGGTTAACTGTGCAGTTATATACTTAATATGACTGTGTTTGCAGTCAAAGGTACCTAGAAGCTGGCACAGGTGCCTTTTTATGTACTATAAATAGAAATAAAATGAAGTCAAATTACTCAGTTGTTGGGCAGATTTGTGGCCACATTTAAAGAATGTAACTTGTGTGTACATGCATGCAACTTGGTACAGGCAATCACTTGCAAATGCAGTTCTTGCATCCTTACTTGTGCACACGTGCTAATGTATATATGCACTAAGAGCAAATGGGGTTTGTACTTGTAAATTATTTAATTTATGTGCACAAAAATATGCGTGTTGAAATGACCTGCAAATTGCAAAGTTGCACCCACACAAATAGAGATGAGGATGAAGCCTGTCTGAAAATCTGACCCTGTTTACTTGCCTGTAGGTTAAGTAGTTTTGCTTCAGGGGAAAAAGCAGATTTTATATATAGTATTGGTGCAACTCTGAGGACTCAGTGAAATTGATTGAAATGGATGGAGGGAAATAAGCCTGCATAATGCTGGGCTTTTCATGCCATGGAGACAATGAAGTAGTTCCAGTGGAAAGCACAGCTCTGTGAACATGTGGTTTCAATAATATTATGGTATGTGGTGACTGCTGCTGTGTAAAAGGAATTCAGGACACCATTTTTTGCATGCAGTCATGAGCTTTTTAGATGTCAGTTTTTGAATACTGGAGGCACAGTAGATACAGGAAAAGGGTGTTGTCTCAAAACAACTTAATTTGATCCTCCTCTTGAAGGCAAAGCTTTGAGCACAGTTATCTCTCTGAGTTGCCTTTTCAGATCCCTAAAGGCAGAGTTTGCACAACTAGTTGAGCTGGCTCTGTCTTGTTTTTTTGTCAAACTATGAAGTTCCTTCCTGATAAAAACAGAAGGCAGCCTTGCTGATTGGGTGTGGCTTTTGAAAGGATATGACATCAGCCACATCCCTCGCTTTGTACAGTATGGTCTGTCTGATCTCTGGCTGCACACCAAGTGAATGAGGAGGTGTTTTGTTAAATCTGCACACAGGTACTCGAGTTACTCTGAAACTGCTGCCGGTACCAAGTTCCAGTCTGCTGCGAAGTCTGCTTGACTTGCACACACGGAGTCTGCTTAATAGATTACTTGCATAACTAGGATTTTCATCAGGGAGGATGGAATTTGAACTCTCAAGACCAACTGTGAAGTGAAATAACAGAAATTTGACTGCCCAGTGTGCAATGGATGGTGCAGGAGCAAAGGGAAATGCCAGTAAATACCAGGGAGTGGAAGGAGAGTCACATGCAACTTCTCTGTCAAATCCACTGATGAGTGGTAAGTAATATAACTGTATCTATCCAAACAATCTTCCAGATAGTCTTCTGGTGGTGATGGAAGGGCCATGAATGGTATATATGCAGAGCTTCAGAATTGTATTCTCCCAGAAGGCTTGTTTACGTGCAGTTTGTAGGCAGACATCCGTGTATGTTATTGCATTTTAAATGGTATTTATTATGCACTATTAGTGCTTTCTGACAGTAAAAACCAAGCTTTATTTTTAAGCACTTCACAAATATTAGGAATCTGAGCAAAGTAAAATAAGCATTACAATCCGAGCTGGACATAACTGAAAAAGAAGTTGCAACGTGGGCATGTTTGGTTTGCATTATTGCCAGCTGAACACTCAGTGTTAGCTCAGCAAAAAAAGTTCCTCTTTTGTTTTTAAAGATAGACTAAAGAATCTTTGCTAGTGGCATTACAGATATTTGTGGATTATTCTCAAAAGGCCAGGCTGTGAACCCCTTTCTGTCACTGATGAGTAGTTACTCACACAAGTTGCCCCATTCTGTTCACCACTCTGCGTAAGAGGCTTGCAGTCCGGCCCAAAGTGTTTGAAATACAAACAATCTCTTTTCACATACAGCTTGGTTAGCGGTGTTTCACTTGGCTTTCGGGGAGGCTTTCAGTTCATGGCTAGTGTGCTGGGGGAGGAAAAATGAAGGTAACATGCAGTAACATTGTAGTATTCCTCTTTCTTTCATGAGAGCTCTGGAAATCTTCCATTTGTTACTAAACTAAAAAAGAATGATGCAGTTAGAATATGAGGAGAACTACAAGGCCAGCTGCAGCGCAGAAGTGACCAAGGTGTCTGTACTGCTGTCTAGGTTGATTTTGTTTTTTGTGGGAGTGGCGGAATAGTGATAACAATAAAATCCCAAATGAGTCTGGATTTGAGATGGATTCTTCCTAAATGGATGACAGGTTTCCAGCATCTAGAATGAAGGAGGAAAGTCTGTGTTTGTACAGAGCCTAGCACAATGGGAGCCTGGTTCAAGACGAGGGCTCACAAGCACTATGGTAATATAAATAATAAATAATCATACGATGAAGCAAAGGGTAGTGGCACTAATTTAAGGATTCAAAATCATATTTAGTCAGGAATTTTCAATGAGGCCTGAGAAATTAGACACCCAGCTCCCATTGAAAGTCAGTGCGGCCCAGGCTCAAGGGATGAATACCCGCATAACCCATGGCAGACCCCCCGCGGTCCGGGGAACTCCACATTGGGAACCACTGCCACAGCCTAAATACACTAGTGTGCAACACAGGGAAACTGCGAACACTTAAGACTAAGCACACAGCTCCAGACTGTGATGGCATAACTATGCACTTTCACTCTTGTGGTTACTCTGTTGTCACCTGAATCCTTGTGAATGTATACAATAGCCATGTAGTTCACACATCTGTCTGTAATATGTGTATTTGCATTATACTTCTGTCAGGATAAGCTTGGGACACAAGGTGTAGGTAAAATAAAATAAAAGATCAGAGTCTAACTCAGAAAAATTGTTTCTCAATCCAAAATTTGGAAGTGATCTGTAAACATATCTCTGCTGAAGCTCATGCAGACTTTGTGATGGCATTGGTTTCAAAATGGGAAAATTGAAAGGTTTTTGAAGAGACTGAATACAATACAAGCGGTAACCCTACGAGGAATGAATATGCGATGTTGCCAAGAGAGCTTGAAGAGGCTATGCTGTAGGGTTAAGACTGACCCAGAAGAGTAGAAGAAGTGTGGGGTTTAAGCCCTTAGATTAGTGACATCCTCATCCCAAAATGTTTCACTAGAAAAACACCAGTACCTGAGCTGATACTAGTAGTATTTCTGCTCTTCAGTTTTCAGTTGTTCCTTACTGCTGATTCAGGTTTTCTCATGTGGGTGCTCAGAACAGCATGCCTGACAATCATTGACCCCACACTGAAAAATGTGGGACTATATTATCCGTACACCCAACAAATAAAAACCACTTCCATGACGTCTATTGCAAATGAGCAGAGACAGCTATCCCCATTACTCTGACAACTTGACTCTTTCCTTATTCTTTAGATGATCCCTCATTCCAGCCTGGAAAACCACCATATATTGTTCATGGATAAATGTGATTTAATAAACAGTATTCTACAGACATTGCTTTTAAAGCAAAATCCATAGAATTACGAATGGCATATTGCCCTTCATCCATCAGTGTAGCATGGCTTGGGCCCACTGTGGCACTCTCCGTATGGGGACAGATCTTTAGCTGGTGTACGGTGCTGTAGTTTCAGTGAAGCCAATGCCCACTTGCTTGTGAAAAGAAGTGAGACTCTACCAGATTAAAAAAAGAATATAATTTTCTCTAGAAGTACCACAAAATGGGTTATTCAGAAAGACTTACTGCACAAATGTCGGCACTCCATGCACTGACTGCCACCAGGAAGGGTGCACTGAGGGCATGTCATTCCTCCCATTTGGCCCATTGACGCCTCTAGATTCCACAGATCTAAGTAATCTTTCTTTTTTTTTTTTAACAGAGGAGTGAATCTTTTTGCCCCTTTGAATTCATGATCTTTGTCTGCATTCCAGTCTTTCTCTCCTCTACTGAGCTGATTTCAGCATGCCCTTTTTCAGCGACATAACAGGAGATAAAGAAGTGTTCACCTCTGGGAAAAATACACTGGCCCACCTGTTTGTCCGTCTGCGATAAGAACCCCTATTGTAAGGGCTTTATTCCATCTTCAGCAGTTAGTTCAGACTTGTCTGCCAACAGGCTGTACCAGTAAAGATATTTCACTCTGGCCTCAAACCTGTTTTGAGCTGTTCACTTTGGGATAACAATCAGAGTTCCAATGGAATTGCTCCATCCTTTCTCTTAGCCCCAGGATGACAACCCCTTTAGAACAAGTATTGTTGAATTGTTATCCCAAGAGAGTTGCAGAGCCTGGACTATGCACGCCAAATTCCTTTCAATATACTTTGTTTGAATAATATAGTAAGCCTCGCAGATTGGACTATTGTTATCAGATGTGTGCCACTATTACCTTTTTGAATTGCCACTTGGTAAACTGCCCAGAGGCTTCAAGTCTGGGAAAATGTGAAATGCCTTAAAATGTGCCTCATTTTTGTTCCTTTAATAAACTCATTGTTTCAGACAGAACAAAAGTCAAATTCATCTAGGATATCCCGATACCACCATCCCTAAAATATTACCATTCATGATTTACCTGCTACAGAACTTTATAAATCACAGACATTACACTAGTATATGTCCAAAATTGCCATCACGTGTCTTTGTCTTGTGTCGACCTAATATGTTTCAGTTGTTATAATTGAAAATAAAAGAGGAGTAATCCAGCAGCTTTGGTCCTAGCTACCTAAGTCAGTGGAGGTATCTAACTAGCAGTTCATGGCTTAAAAGGCAGTGGCTGCAAGCAAGGCGTTTTCTGTGTCAGGTCCAGGACTCTCAAACATATTTGTTTCCTCTCTTGGTCCACCAGAGCTGAGGTTTGTTGACCTTATGTGCTTGCTGAAGATCTCTGTTATTCTCTCGAAAGGGTAAAGGATTTTTGGTAGCTTATTTGATTACTTATGGGAGACTCTTCATGGTTAAATGTTTTATTTCACGTATGTGATACTGATTGAATAGTGTGGTCAGATGGTTCATGCCCCAAAGCCTTCTGTATTAAGGATATCAATACTTTTGCTGTTATTTCAGTATTTGTAGAGGTGCCTAATGCTAAGAGAATTAATGTTAAATAGATTAATAGATTCAGCAACCAGAGAAATTAAACATAACAGTCCATAAACGTAAATGTGAGTATTCTTTCACATATTTGTGTGGATCTACCAAGTCCAGGGATGGATGGCAAGTCTTATGAAATATATCCAATTGCTCTTTTGCCTGACAAATCCCAAATAAATCTTTCTCTCTCTTTAAAAAAAATAACTTGCCAATTCCTGTATCAAATTGTAACCATAACAGTTTCCCCAGTATAAAAGACTCTCACAGATCCTATCACAGCCATTCATGCTGACAAATTTCTAAGTAAATTTTTTCCATCAAAACCTTCCAAATGTCAGTGCATTTGCAGACTGTGACATGTCTAATATCAAATTTTAAATACCTAGACTCTCTGGAACCAGTAGTTCAAATCCTAGCTTGACATAGGACTTCATCTTTTAGAGGTAGATAAACTGACTTCCACCTATTTTACTGTATTTAGGCCTTTCAGACAAGATCTTAAAACCCAAGGATGTGTTTGCTTATGTGGACATGAATGATCTCCGAGTTCTCACAGTACTAGGGATATCTCCTCATGTCCTTGGATGAAATTTCACTCCTCACACCCACTACAGCTATGCAGTATGCTGGTTCCTGGATTGTTGCTAAAAGTTGTTTCCATTTCAGTGCTTTGCTTTAGGCCTGAAATCATGCAAGGGAATCTGGGGGAGTGCAACACTTGCACCTGCTTCGGATCCTGTTTACTTCAGTTATCATTTGCAGAGCCCTTTGAAAGTCTGGGGCTATGTTTTTGTTTGTTGTTAAAGTGGCTGAGACAGGATAGAATTTAGTGAGCCGATGTTATGGTGGTTTAGTGTTGCTCCAGAGGAGCAAATCAGTAAGAAATTGGGTGGTTCTTGCCTTTTGGGAGAGCCCACTCTCTTCAAATCCCTCCTTAAAACTCAGCTTTCCCCAGGAAGCCCACCAGTGCTAATCTAAAGCTTTGACCTTCCCATTAAGTGTTAAAAATAAGCAAACAACATGCTAAGACAGATCCTTCCTCCTGGTCTCCCCTGTACAGTTTGTATCTAATTTTGTGGCTTTAATGGTTCAGAGTGTAGTCGGAAGAGAGCCTGAGACATAAGCCCTTGTATTAGAGGCCTGGTATGAGACAGAACCTGCTTACAGAATTTGGCAAGAACTGGGCTGATATTGCAGAAATACACATTTCTAAGAAGTAGTAAGCACAGAGTACTTACGCAAACACATTTTGATATTAAGTGGCACCAAAACATTCTGATATTAGGATGGTACAAAAACATTTCCCAAGGGTAACAGGAACACACTGATTCCTTTTAAAAGATAAGGTTAGGATGACAGTATGTAATAGAGATGTTTTGATTGAACCAACATGTACAAAGTGATGGGTAATAACTAGGGCTGTCAAGCGATTAAAAAAAGTAATCGCGATTAATCGCACTGTTAAACAATAATAGAGTACCATTTATTTAAATATTTTGGATGTTTTCTACATTTTCAAATATATTGATTTCAATTACAACACAGAATACAAAGTGTACAGTGCTCACTTTATATTTATTTTTGATTACAAATATTTGCATTTCAAAAAACAAAAGAAATAGTATATTTCAATTCACTTAATACAAATCCTGTAGTGCAATTTCTTTAAAATGAAAGTTGAACTTACAAATGTAGAATTATGTACAAAAAAAACCTGCATTCAAAAATAAAACGATGTAAAACTTTAGAACCTTTAAGTCCACTCATTCCTACTTCAGCCAATCGCTCAGACAAACTAGTTTGGTTACAATATGCAGGAGATAATGCTGCCCACATCTTGTTTACAATTCACCTGAAAGTGAGAACAGGCATTCGCATGTCACTGTTGTAGCTGGCCTTGCAAGATATTTACGTGCCAGATGCGCTAAAGATTCATATGTCCCTTCATGCTTCAACCACCATTCCAGGGGACATGTGTCCATGCTGATGACGGGTTCTGCTCGATAACAATCCAAAGCAGAGCGGACCGACGCATGTTCATTTTCATCATCTGAGTCAGATGCCACCAGCCGAAGGTTGATTTTCTTTTTTGGTCATTCGGGTTCTGTAGTTTCCACATCGGAATGTTGCTCTTTTAAGACATCTGCAATCATTCTCCACACCTCGTCACTCTCAGATTTTGGAAGGCACTTCAGATTCTTAAACCTTGGGTCGAGTGCTGTATCTATCCTTAGAAATCTCACATTGGTACCTTCTTTTCATTTTGTCAAATCTGCTATGAAAGTGTTCTTAAAACGAACATGTGCTGGGTCATCATCTGAGCCTGGTATAACATGAAATATATGGCAGAATGCAGGTAAAACAGAACAGGAGACATACAATTCTCCCCCAAGGAGTTCAGTCCCAAATTTAATTAACGCATTTATTTTTTTAACAATCATCATCAGCATGGAAGCATGTCCTCTGGAATGGTGGCTGAAACATGAAGGGGCATATGAATGTTTAGCATATCTGGCACGTGACATTGTAAATAAGAAGCAGTCAGCATTATCTCCTGTAAATGTAAACAAACTTGTTTGTCTTAGCAATTGGCTGAGCAAGAAGTAGGACTGAGTAGATGTGCAGGCTTTAAAGTTTTACATTGTTTTGTTTTTGAGTGCAGTTATGTAACAAAAAAAAAATCTACATTTGTAAGTTATACTTGCACAATAAAGAGATTGCACTACAGTATTGGATGAGGTGAATTGAAAAAGACTATTTGTTTTATCATTTTACAGTGCAAATATTTGTAATAAAAATAATAATATAAAGTGAGCACTGTACAGTTTGCATTCTGTGTTGTAATAGAAATCAATATATTTGAAAATGAAGAAAAACATCCAAAAATATTTAATAAATTTTAGTTGGTATTCCATTGTTTAACAGTGCGATTAATCACGACAAATTTTTTTAATCGCAGTTAATTTTTTTGAGTTCATCGTGTGAGTTAACTGCGATTAATCAACAGCTCTAGTAATCACTAGCCACATCAGGGGGCAGTAACTATGTCAAAGGTAGTACTAACTTGTTTGTATTAGGGTATAAAGATGTATTTTAGAGGGAGTTTATTTGTTCAGCGGCGTGGGGAATGGAAAGTCCCACCATTCACTGAGTTGTGTCCATTGTCACGAGCATACCTGTCTTCGGGCTTGTCTGCACCGGCAATTAACAGCGCTGCAACTTTCTTGCTTGGGGGTGTAAAAAAACACCCCCCTGAGTGCAGCAAGTTGCAGCGCTATAAAGCCCCAGTGCTGCGCCGCAAGCACCCAAGACACTTTAAAGTGCTGCCATGGCAGTGCTGCTGCTGCAGTGCTTTAGCGTTGCCAGTGTAGACTAGCCCTTAGTATCCCCATAGAGCAGTGGTGGGCAACCTGCAGGCCGTGGGCCGCATGCGGCCCGTCAGGGTAATCCGCTGGCGAGCCACCAGACAGTTTGTTTACATTTGCGTGGCCACCCGCAACTCCCACTGGCCGGGGTTCGCCGTTCCCAGCCAATGGCTGCTGCTTCCCGCAGCTCCCATTGGCCAGGAACAGCGAACTGCGGCCACTGGGACTGCGGGCGGCCGTGAAAATGTAAACAAACTGTCTAGCAGCCCGCCAGCGGATTACCCTGACGGGCCGCATGCGGCCCACGGCCTGCAGGTTGCCCACCACTGCCATAGAGTCTGCCAGGTGCTATTACCGTGCACTGACAACAATAAACCTGTCCTCGTGCCTTTGTATCTTAACGGATCTTGTGGTCATTGGGCAGTTCACTTGAGGTCAGCTGTGCCAGCTGTCCGCGCAGAGCTGGGATGGCACACAGGAAGAACACACACACGCAGCCAAACATCTAACCACGCAGAGCACACAGCAGATGCTTAATTCCTTCTGTGATTACAATAATACTGACCACCAAAACTTGAGGTACAAAGTCAATGGGTAACACAATTGCCCCTGGGTATTTTGGCACCAACCACGATCAACTGTTGTCAGTTCTAGCCCATCTCTGGCTATTAGTAAATAATTTAGCAGCTGCAACCTTTTCAGAATATCTTCCTTTTAAAATTGGTAAAATATTCTGAGCTTGAAAAAACCCCAAGGCATTATAAACAATTCAGAGCTAGTGGCAGGCTAAATAAGAACAAGACTGTGCTGTGTAAATTACTCTTTTGTCCTCCAATGGGAACTTAGTTGCTTAGTGCTTGTTTAAAACACTATTTGCATTCTCATAAAATGTACCTTGCTTTTTCTTCCCTCCAAATGAGTGAAGGCTGGCAGCTCAGGGAATAAAACACCTTGACCAGAACCATTGCTACTGCTGCCTGCAGCAGCAACTCAAGCAATGTATCTGGAAATCAGATAATACTTAGGAATCGCATGAGAAGGAAGCAGATTTACTACATTTCCGGCAGTCACCCAGTTTAGATAAAGTCAGGCGATGAAATAGTCCATGAAATTCTTGACCCTTCTTTTCTCTTTCTGCAGATTTTGTTTCAGACTGGTCTCCCTTACATGATGCCTCTATCCACGGGCGTTTGCTTGCTCTGAAGAAACTCATCACTCAGGTATCGTTTTACTGCGGAGATGAACATTCTGCTGCTTTGCTCATTGGTCCCATTGTTGAATGCAGGCTGGATTTTATATTGTAAGGTATCTGAGATTAGTACAGTGAACTCCACTTGTGATGGATGGTTTTATGATAGCTAACTTATTATCTATGCAAAGCCATATAAATGAAAGCCTGGATTCTGCAAGCAATTATGAATGTGCTTAACTCTTGCACAAGTATTCCCATTGAAGTCCCCAGGACTACGCATATACTTCAAGTTAAGCACATGTGTTAGTGTTTGCAGGATTAGGGCCTAACTGAGCTATATCCTTCTCTCCTGTTGAGACACCGGTTGGAGGAGAGCAGTTATTGGGGAAATGCCCTGAATCTCATGAGACTCTGTCATAGTTGAAGGATTTGTGGTAGAGCTAAATAAAATATTTGTAATGCAAGGTTTGCTTTTCCATCAAAACTCGCTCCTGAAATCACGGAGGTTTCCGGAAAACAACTTGATAAAATTCCAGAATTTCTTGACAAAATTGCAAATAAGATATTCGCAAAAATCAAAAGGTCACTTTTATTTGAGAAGTCACAATTCTAAATCTTGATGGAAAAGGTCACATGGCACAGTGGGTGATGTAAAAGGCTGGAAGCCAAGATCGTTCAAAGACATTTAAAATACGTAAAGCACTATATAAGTGGTAAGCATTACTGTTATTGCCTCCAATAATAATTTCTGTTATTTTACAAGGGGAGCAGTGTTAACCTCATTACAGCAGATCATGTGTCTCCTCTCCATGAAGCCTGCTTAGGGGGCCATCCTGCTTGTGCTAGTGTCCTATTAAAACATGGGGCTCAAGTAAGTATAACACAGATGTTTAGAAGCATATCTATGAAACTCAGTTTTCCCTGCAGGGTAATAATTGGTTTAATGAACGATGAGAAGAAAACCATAGGATTGCATGTTGAGATGTCTACAGTGTGTTATGCAGGAGGAATTGTGTGATGTGAAGGAATGTACCACAATGAGTTAAACAATAAAAAGACCAGTTGTATTTTTAAAAATGTCTATTTCAAGCTCCTGATATTGTAAGCTGTGTGAAAAGAATGAACCCTGCTAGAGTTTTCTGAACCAAATTCTAATATCAGTTAAAGCCCATTTACACTGCTCTGGTGGTGTAAAGGAGCGTAATGTGGGTGTAAATACCATTTACATTTTAAGGCCCCTTTACACTTTTGGAGGAGTGTAAGTATAACTAAGATCCTGGGTCTTTTCGATTTTTTTATGTAATTATTTTGGCTGAACCAATATAGTGAATAGCCATTCCAAAAAGCCCAATGAGATTTAATTTATAATAAAATATGCTTTGATAAAATATTAAATATAAAATTTGATACTGTGCATGTACACGGTGCCTAGCTTAACTCTAAGCATACTGCCACTTTTTACATAAAAGACACTTTTTTAATAAAGCAACAAAAAAGTACAGATTTAAGCAGCCCCTGCCATTATTATTATTTATATTTTGGTTTCATAGATTCTGAGGTCAGAAGGGAGCATTGTGATCATCTAGTCTCGTGTAACACAGGTCACAGAACTTCCCTAAACAAATTCCTGGAGTGTATCTTTTAAGAAAAAACATCCAATGTTGATTTAAAAATTGACAGTGATGGAGAATCCACCATAACCCTGGATAAATTGTCCCAATAGTTAATTACAAGGGCCCTACCGAATTCACGGTCATGAAAAACATGTTATGGACTGTGAAATCTGGTCTTTTGTGTGCTTTTACCCTACACAATACAGATTTCATGGGGGAGACCAGTGTTTCTCAAATTTGGGGTTCTGATCCAAAAGGGAGTTGCAGGGCGGTCTCAAGGTTATTTTAGGGGGCCCATGGTATTGCCACCCTTACTTCTGCGCTTCCTTCAGAGCTGGGTGGCTGGAGAGCAGGGGCTGGTGGCTGGAGAGCGGTGGCTGGTTGCTGGGTGCCCAGCCCTGAAGGCAGTACCCCACCAGCAGCAGCGCTGAAGTAAGGGTGGCAATACCGTACCATGCCACCTTACTTCTGTGCTGTTGCTGGTGCTGGTTCTGCCTTCAGTCCCTTCCCTACTCCACAGCATCCAGGTGTCTGGTCTGCAGGCGATGCTCTCCAGCTGTCCAGCTCTGAAGGCAGCACCGCCACCAGCAACAGCAGAGAAGTAAGGGTAGCAGTACCACAACCCCCCTTCCAATAACCTTACGACCCCACACAACTCCTTTTAGGGTCAGGACCTCTACAATTACAGCATCATGAACTTTCAGATTTAAATAGCTGAAATAATGAAATTTATGATTTTTAAAATCCTATGACCATGAAATTGACCAAAATGGACTATGAATTGGTAGGGCCGTATTAATCACCCTCAGGGTTAAAAATATACATTTTATATCCAGTCTGAATTTGTCTAGCTTCAACTTCCAGCCATTGGATTGTGTTATACCTTTCTCTGGTAGGCTGACAAACCCATTATCAAATATTTGTTCCTCATGTAGGTACTTACAGATGGTAATCAAGTTACCCCTTAGCCTTCTCTTGGTTAAGCTAAATAGATTGAGCTTCTTGAGTTTAGTCTTGGTTCGAGGCACTTACCAAACATATAGAAAGAGACAGTCCTATCCCAAAGAGTTTATAATCCTGCAAAAACGTATGTGCACGCTTAACTTTATACACGTGATTAGTCCCACTGATGTTAGCAGGACAAATCACATGCATATATGCACCACAGGTGTAAATATGCAGGATCAGTGCCTAAAAAAAAGCAAGAAGCACATAAAAAATGGAGAGGAATGGAGACAATATACAAGCAAAGTGTCCAGAGTGGTGATGTGTGCAAGTCTCATGGCATTTCTGGTTTTTTTTTTCCGCCAACAGAAAGTATTGACTTTTCAGTGAAAAATTTAAAACTGAATATTTTTGTTGGAAAACCAAAAATGTTAATTCACAAACGTCACCACAGTATCTACCTCCTGGGAGTTCTAGGTCAGGTGCCTCATGCCCACCTTCTCCTCGATGGGCTGGGCTCCTTGGTCGGACTACATTTCCCATGATGCACCAAGGTCTCCTCTCTTGCTAAGCCACCATGGTACATCATGGAAGCCCCTACCATGGTGCATCATGGGAGATGTGGTCCAGCTGGAGAATCTGGCCCATACAGGGCAATGGGGGCATGATGATCCCAGAAAACTCCCATGAGCACCATGGTAGTATTTCTGATTCAAATAGCTTTTGGGTTTGGGGAAAAAAAGTGTGTTTTTCCAATGAAAAGTTGATTATTTTCAACGGAAAGTAGACACTTTTTGCAAAAAAAAATTTTTTTTAATTGAATACTCTCAATATTGCATAGAAAAAACAGTTTTGATGAAAATATTCATCCAGCCCTAGTTAAAATATTCCCGGATCATTACTGTTTTTAAAGAAACTACTGGCCTGTTGTTTTTCCTTCAGGTGAATGGAGTTACTATTGATTGGCACACTCCTTTGTTCAATGCCTGTGTCAGTGGCAACGTGGCCTGTTTGAATCTATTATTACAGCATGGAGCCAGCCCACATGCACCATGTGACCTGGCTTCCCCTATCCATGAAGCTGCTAAGAGAGGTAGGTTACTCAGTCAAGAGTCGGAATTACTTTTCCTTTTACCAGCACCTTGCAGCTGAAGCTAGTGAGAGAAAGGAAAGATCGGTCGGTATATTGAATTCATGTAAAATACAAATATATCATTGATAGAACCCTGATACTTGTCCTCAGTGCTGATATCACAGTTTCTACCTTCCTGTCTTCATCCGTGACACCTGCTCCTGGAGTCCCTAATCAGCTCCTGAGGTCCTGGGTATATGAGGTGACCTCTCTTAACTTCGTCCACAACACAATCTGGCTCGCAAGCCCTCACACCAACTTGCACTGCTGCGAGGGATCCTTTAACCCAGTGGTTCTCAACTCTGGTCCACCGCTTGTTCAGGGAAAGCCCCTGGCGGGCTGGCCAGTTTGTTTAACTGCCACATCCGCAGGTTCAGCTGATTGCGGCTTCCACTGGCCACTTTTCGCTGCTCCAGGCCAGTGGGGGCTGCAGAAAGCGACGTGGGCCGAGGGACGTGCTGGCGTCCCTTCCTGCAGCCCCCATTGGCCTGGAGCGGCGAACTGCAGCCAGTGGGAGCTGCGATTGGCTGAACCTGCGGACGCGGCAGGTAAACAAACCGGCCCGGCGCACCAGGGACTTTCCCTGAACAAACAGTGGACCAGAGTTGAGAACCACTGATCTAACCCAAACATTGCCCTTGGGTCTCCCACAGCTTAACTACTGTCATTTGGGTGGAGGAAAGGGTGCAGGTGTTTCCTTATCTGGTACTTATCTCTCCTTGGTCCCCCAAATAGTGCTGTTCATTGGAGGGGAAAGTATCCCAAGAGTGTTGCTCTGGCCTCCATCTACCATAGCTTAACAAAACAATTTTAACAGGTTGAACTTGAACTCCTCACCTCCTAAATTAATAAACTTGTCCACCATAAGGAGAATTCTGTGAAGAAAGAATTACTGTGATTTTTCTGAAAGCACTGGAAATCAATACAAATTTTCACAGACACTTGCATTCCCTAGTAAGCACTTCATGAAGCAAGGACTTGTATTTCTACTACTGTTCTAGTCTTATGGACAAGAAGACTGCTTTAGTGCTTTGATGGTGAGCAAATGCCAGCTACTACTTTCCATTAAGTATTGAGAATGGATAATGATCTCACATTAGCTAGCAAAAGGCATACTGAAATGAGACCCCCATCAAAAGCAAAATATTTCAGCTAATAAATGAGATACAAGAACCTAGGAAGCAACTGGGCTGCCTTGCAAGGACCTTCCCTGATTTGGCTTAGCTGTTCCTGTTTTTCAGTGCAGACATTACCCAACAAATAAAATGCATTCCTTTGAAGATGTCATGGCATAATTTGTGGCACCTTAGAGACTAACCAGTTTATTTGAGCATGAGCTTTCGTGAGCTACAGCTCACTTCATCGGATGCATAGCATATCGTGGAAACTGCAGAAGACATTATATACACACAGAGACCATGAAACAAAACTTCCTCCCACCTCACTCCCCCGCTGGCAACAGCTTATCTAAAGTGATCCTCAAGTAGAGCCATTTCCAGCACAAATCCAGGTTTTCTCACCCTTTCCCCCCCCCCCACATACAAATTCACTCTCCTGCTGGCAACAGCCCATCCCCCTTTGAAACCCCTCTTTATAATGCGCATGATAATCAAGGTGGGTCACCTCCAGCACTAATCAAGGTTTTCTCACCCCCTCTGACTGGGAGTGGCTAAGTCATTATGCAAGGTAGCCTGTCTCCCCTTGTTTTTTTTCCTGCAACCCCCCCCCCCCCCCCCAAGACGCTCTGGTTAAACTTGGATTATTGCTGTGCACATTGTAAGATGAGCTGTTGCCAGCAGGAGAATGAGTTTGTGTGTGTGGTTTTTGGAAAAGGGGGGGGTGTGGGGGTGGGGGGGGGGTGAGAAAACCTTGATTAGTGCTGGAGGTGACCCACCTTGATTATCATGCGCATTATAAAGAGGGGTTTCAAAGGGGGATGGGCTGTTGCCAGCAGGAGAGTGAATTTGTATGTGTGTGTGGGGGGGGGGGGAAAGGGTGAGAAAACCTGGATTTGTGCTGGAAATGGCTCTACTTGAGGATCACTTTAGATAAGCTGTTGCCAGCGGGGGAGTGAGGTGGGAGGAAGTTTTGTTTCATGGTCTCTGTGTGTATATAATGTCTTCTGCAGTTTCCACGATATGCTATGCATCCGATGAAGTGAGCTGTAGCTCACGAAAGCTCATGCTCAAATAAACTGGTTAGTCTCTAAGGTGCCACAAGTACTCCTTTTCTTTTTACGAATACAGACTAACACGGCTGTTACTCTGAAACATGGCATAATTTGGTCATGTGTGTAATGTAAACTCCCCCCCCCTTACATGGTAATATTCCTAATGGCTATTGTTCCCTTGACCAGACTAGAGAGAGAAAAAGAAAACGAGGATTCCAATCTCTTGAAAAGAGACTGGGGAAGAAGGGGCCATTACAGACAGGAAATCAAAAATGGCAGAAATGACTGGGATGAGCACCATTGAGACCATTATTGTCTGTGAGTTGTGTCACCTGCTGCTTCTCTCCTCCATCCCACCAAAATGATTCATTATGGAATGGGTAGAGAAAAGCATTTTGAATGTAGCAAAATCCTGGGGTCCGGGGAGAGACAAAAATGGAAATCTAAAATCTCTTGCCAAATCAATGGAGCTTTACTGATCTACACTGGGGAGGGGAGTTATCTGGGCCACAAAATGAGGATTGTTCAGAAACCCCTTATTTTTATTATTTGACCTTCCTTTATCCTTTCAAAGGACATATTGAATGTGTCGAATCCCTCACATCCAATGGAGTAAATATCGACCTCAACATCAAACACCTGGGTACTCCACTGTATGTGGCTTGTGAGAATGAGCAGGTAGCCTGTGCCAAGAAGTTACTTGAATCAGGTAAAAAAAAAAAGTAAAATGATGTTTTTTTATTTTCTGTAACATCTCTTTATACTCTGTCCTCATCCCAGGCTTAGGGGTGCTCACACACTGGAGTTCTGAAACATGTGAATCGGGTAGGTAGCTCTGGGTATCACATTCGGAATGTTAGGTTGACTAGAAGGGATATAGCCACACAACTCCCACTGAAACTACATGCACCTCGTGCAGGGGGCCAGACTGCACTGAGCCCTGCATTCTTGGATCCTTTATACACCAGTGCAAGGGCTGGACACAGACATGGTCATCCATTCAGCAAGATGCTGAAGTATGTGCCTCACTCGTAGCACGAGTGGTCCCGCTCAGGTCAATGGGACTCCTCATATGTGTAAAGTTAGGCACATGCCTGAGTACCCTGCTGAACTGTGCAATCGCATCATGCAAACACCGGAAGACTGGAGCACCACCCACCGTGCTAGCAACTCCACAGGTGGTGGGAAAGGGGATGTGGGGACTGAGAGAGGAGCTATGTCCCTTCCCTACTCCACAGCATCCAGGGGTCTGGTCTGTGGCCCGTAAGAGGGTACAGCAGGTACCACAGCTGTTTGTGGCCCCCCAGAGCAGAGGCACAGCCTGAGGCAGAGTGTCTCAGGGAGCTTTCATTGATTCACGGAACCCCATCATCCCATCCCAAAACAGGCAGTGGTTTAAAGCCATAATCGAGCCCCTAACTATTAAAATCCATCTCTAGGAGTGTAGTGGGAACCTCCATTGCTGCAGGTTGGTCAGAGACCTAGGAAGTAGCAAAGGAAATGGGATGTTCCAGCTATGACTTTTATTTTATTAATGTGATCATATTCTTGGTCCTACTTTATTTTCAGGAGCAAGTGCAAATGGTGGCAAAGATCTGGATTCTCCTCTCCATGCGGCTGCCCGGAATTCCAACGCTGACCTGGTGCACTTGCTCATTGACTTTGGAGCTGACGTGCGTGCTAAGAATGCAGAAGGCAAAAGGCCAGTGGAGTTGGTTCCACCAAGCAGCACTTTAACACAAATATTTGTGCAGAAAGAAGGTGTCCTTTAATATTTGTTTTATTCAAAATCATAACCCATAGGTGACTGAAAAAAGGGCACATTATTTACTATGCTGCACTTCACGTTCTATATCATGGAGCAAAACTGAAAATAGCTGGGCTCAGTTCTGCCCTCAGATATTTGGACACAATTTCCATTAGCATCAGAGTATTAATTTATAAAATATTATTCATTATTATTATTATTGTTTTAAAAGACTTTATGGAGAGTCCAGCCTCGGCAAAAAGGAATTTCCAGTCACTACAAATGCTGTAGAGTATTATTTGGATCCCATGCACCTGTGGCCCCCAGAGCTTTTCCTGAGAGTCCAGGGCATCAGTGAACAGACTTGAAGATTGTAGTGTGTCACAGAAATGAGCTCAGGAGACATATTAAGCAGAAGAACTTAATCAACTGGGAACTTTCCTCTTTTTGACTATCAGTGTTCTTGGGACTGGCCCTAAATCCACTGAAGTCAATTGGAAACTTTTCATTTACTTTAGTGGGTTCTGGGTCATTCCTGGGTTGCATTAAGCTAGTGATTCTCCTTGGAGCATGTTAACAAATTTGCAAAGGATAGAAAGTAACCTCAAATCACCCAGTGAGAGCTGAGCCCGATTACCAGAGAGCAGAAATGTACCCACTGAGTTTAAATAATGTAATTTTTGTGGTACAAGTCCAGCAAATGCCAGGAAATTCTGTGTTAAAGTACAGTTGGGAAGCTTTAATTCATGCAGTATAAAAATGGTAAATGGACTGTAACCATGATCTAATTCCTTGCCTTTTGCTTTATATTTGTGGGTCAAAACCTTAAGAAGTAGCAAAATGTGTCTGAAAATTAATTTCTCTTTGTAGCTTTTTTGAAAAACGTTGTAAAATACATCCCAAGAGGTGGTACAATAAGTATATATGGTATGTGTTTATTAAGGTCCTATATTATGTCCTGCAGAGTCCAGCCCTTCTTCCAATCTTTAGGTTTGATTCTTATTTAAACTTTTTAAAAAGCAGCTATTATTTACCTGTAAATCAAAATGGTTCCAAGTCCATTTTATTTTATTGGGTATATTATATTCAAGAATCCTACTTGTTTGCCAGGGAAATGTGAACAATGCCTCTGGTCAATAGAGTTACATTCCTATAATGTATATATTCATTTCGAATACATTAGCCCTCTGTGGAGAAAGAAGTGGTTCAGGACTATTTAGAAAAGCTGGACGAGCACAAGTCCATGGGGTGCGATGCGCTCCATCTGAGAGTGCTAAAAGAGTTGGCGGATGTGATTGCAGAGCCATTGGCCGTTATCTTTGAAAACTCATGGAGATCGGGGGAGGTCCCGGACCACTGGAAAAAGGCTAATGTAGTGCCCATCTTTAAAAAAGGGAAGGAGGAGGATCCGGGGAACTACAGGCCAGTCAGCCTCACCTCAGTCCCTGGAAAAATCATGGAGCAGGTCCTCAAGGAATCAATTCTGAAGCACTTAGAGGAGAGGAAAGTGATCAGGAACAGTCAGCATGGATTCACCAAGGGCAAGTCATGCCTGACTAATCTAATTGCCTTCTATGACGAGATAACTGGCTCTGTGGATGAGGGGAAAGCAGTGGACGTGTTATTCCTTGACTTTAGGAAAGCTTTTGACACGGTCTCCCAGCATATTGTTGCCAGCAAGTTAAAGAGGTATGGGCTGGATGAATGGACTATAAGGTGGATAGAACGCTGGCTAGATTGTCGGGCTCAACGGGTAGTGATCAATGGCTCCATGTCTAGTTGGCAGCCGGTATCAAGTGGAGTGCCCCAAGGGTCGGTCCTGGGGCTGGTTTTGTTCAATATCTTCATTAATGATCTGGAGGATGGCGTGGATTGCATCCTCAGCAAGTTTGCAGAGGACACTAAACTGGGAGGAGAGGTAGATATGCTGGAGGGTAGGGATAGGATCCAGAGGGCCCTAGACAAATTAGAGGATTGGGCCAAAAGAAATCTGATGAGGTTCAAGAAGGACAAGTGCAAAGTCCTGCACTTAAGATGGAAGAATCCCATGCACCGCTACAGACTAGGGACCGAATGGTTAGGCAGCAGTTCTGCAGAAAGGGACCAGGGGATTACAGTGGACGAGAAGCTGGATATGAGTCAACAGTGTGCCCTTGTTGCCAAGAAGGCCAATGGCATTTTGGGATGTATAGGTAGGGGCATTGCCAGCAGATCGAGGGACGTGATCGTTCCCCTCTATTCGACATTGATGAGGGCTCATCTGGAGTACTGTGTCCAGTTTTGGGCCCCACACTACAAGAAGGATGTGGAAAAATTGGAAAGAGTCCAGCGGAGGGCAACAAAAATGATTAGGGGACCGGAACACATGACTTATGAGGAGAGACTGAGGGAACTGGGGTTGTTTAGTCTGCGGAAGAGATTAATGAGGGGGGATTTGATAGCTGCTTTCAACTACCTGAAAGGGGGTTCCAAAGAGGATGGATCTAGACTGTTCTCAGTGGTAGCAGATGACAGAATGAGGAGTAATGGTCTCAAGTTGCAGTGGGGGAAGTTTAGGTTGGATATTAGGAAAAACTTTTTCACTAGGAGGGTGGTGAAGCACTGGAATGCATTACCTAGGGAGGTGGTGGAATCTCCTTCCTTAGAAGTTTTTAAGGTCAGGCTTGACAAAGGCCTGGGCATTGGTCCTGCTTTGAGCAGGGGGTTGGACTAGATGACCTCCTGAGGTCCCTTCCAACCCTGATATTCTATGATTCTAATTTCCTATGGAGGCAGTAAACAGCAGTTAGTATCATTATGTTAAACAAGATACTGCTGGTATAATCCACCACTATATTACTCCAGTTTTATGCCAATGTGACTCTGTTGAGATCAGTGGAGTTACACCAGTGTAAAACTGGAATAATACAGTGATAAATCAGGCCCTTTGTGTGTAGTCAGTAATATTATGAAAACAATCACATGGTGATGCATGGCAGAGATATTTGGTCTTTCAACACTGTATGTTACAGAACTCAAATCCTCTTTCTATTAGACTTCTGACTCATATCACATGTGTTTATCTGAGATAAAAGAATATGTCATGCATGCCTAGGGAGAAGCCACAGAACCACATGTAACATTGGAAGGACTGAGTTGAGAGGGCTGGACAATAATTAAAGTTTCTAAGGGAATTTCTGCTTTTACAGTAATTGAAGCCTGCACTTATAAAATTATGGAGAACATTTTGCTACTGAGTAGTGCTTCCCAAATGTTGTTCAAAATTCCTTTTTCTGAGTAAGTTCCAGGTTTGCTAGCAGCTGGTTTCTAAATTGTCTGGTCTAAAGCAATTGAAAACAGATGTGAAAATATACAGCCTCTTGTTTAACGTTCAGGTTCCCTTCCTGTAGTGTTACTTCCTTTTGCTTTCAGTCAGATTCATTCTGTGAGCATGGTGATCTCTGGTACAGGCAGCAGATGAGCTGTAGTATTTCTCACACTCCTGGGCAGCCTCCATTATTCCAGTAGACTCACTTGCTAATCAGAATTGGTCTCCATTCTGTTTTCTTTTCCTCCATCTGGTAAATGCTTGGAAGGCTCTACCTACAAATGTGCAGGAAATGGTAGCATCTAGGGGTTTCTGCTTCAGTAGACTATTGGCCAAAGTACCCGCCTACAGTCACCCATATGAACAGTTACAGACTGTTGCTGCCCCAATGTAATGTTTCACTGCATATGTTTTCTGTCTGAATGATACAGACAGTTGTGCGTGTGTTCTGGATAACTCACTAAATTAACAAATAAAACAGCACTGCATTGAATTACCTTGAATACAAGAATTACCTTACATTTTCTGGTTATTTTTCAGGAGAGTGAAATTGATTTTTTTTTTAAACTTTTCTCTTTTTCAGTGAAACATTTCTGCTTTTATTGGAGTGTTTTTAAACTTTTAAGAAGTTCTCAAAGAGGCATTTACTTACGCTGGAGCAAAATAAAATGGACAAAACAGAACGCACGATGTAATATTGCAATAGTCACTCCTGTTCCCATTGATGTCAATAGCAATTTCAAAAGATGAGCCTTGGAGTTTAAATTCATAACTTTCTAACACTAAAAATCATGGACTGAACAGAGACACTGGATTTATGGCTTATTACAGCAACCTGTAACTCACTAACTCCCTCTTTTCATCCTATGACTGAAGGGGTTTTGATGGGCCACTCTATCTTGATTGGTCCCTTAAAATATGTGCTAACGACTTTTATCTGTTCCACCTTGCATTTAGCTGTGATGCTCTGAGAACATTTCCCAGACCTGAAAAATTCTTGTTTCTGTCACCAACAGAAGTTGGTCCAGTAAAAGATATTACCTCACCCACCTTGTTTGTCTAATTGCAGTTCTGCCAGTTTCAGTCAGAGCAGACCTGGATTCGCCACTTCATAGATTCATAGATATTTAGGTCAGAAGGGACCATTATGATCATCTAGTCTGACCTCCTGCACAACGCAGGCCACAGAATTTCACCCACCCACTCCTATAATAAACCTCTAAGCTATGTCTGAGCTTATTGAAGTCCTCAAATCATGGTTTAAAGACTTTGAGGTGCAGAAAATCCTCTAGCAAGTGACCCGTGCCCCATGCTACAGAGGAAGGCGAAAAACCTCCAGGGCCTCTTCCAATCTGCCCTGGAGGCAAATTCCTTCCCGACCCCAGATATGGCGATCAGCTAAACCCTGAGCATATGGGCAAGATTCATCAGCCAGATACTACAGAAAATTCTTTCCCGGATAACTCGGATGTTACCCATCTAATAGCCCATCACAGGCCATTGGGCCTATTTACCATGAATATTTAATTACCAAAACCATGTTATCCCATCATACCATCTCCTCCATAAACTTATCGAGTTTAATCTTAAAGCCAGATAGATCTTTTGCTCCCACTGCTTCCTTTGGAAGGCTATTCCAAAACTTCACTCCTCTGATGGTTAAAAACTTTCGTCTAATTTCTAGTCTAAATTTCCTAGTGGCCAGTTTATATCCATTTGTTCTTGTGTCCACATTGGTACTGAGCTTAAATAATTCCTCTCCCTCTCCGGTATTTATCCCTCTGATATATTTATAGAGAGCAATCATATCTCCCCTCAACCTTCTTTTAGTTAGGCTAAACAAGCCAAGCTCCCTGAGTCTCCTTTCATAAGACAAGTTTTCCATTCCTCGGATCATCCTAGTAGCCCTTCTCTGTACCTGTTCCAGTTTGAATTCATCCTTCTTAAACATGGGAGACCAGAACTGCACACAGTATTCCAGGTTGTATAACGGTACTAAAACCTCCTTATCCCTTCTGGAAATACCAATCCTGATGCATCCCAAGACCGCATTAGCTTTTTTCACAGCCATATCACATTGGCGGCTCATAGTCATCCTATGATCAACCAATACTCCAAGGTCCTTTTCCTCCTCCGTTACTTCTAATTGATGTGTCCCTAGCTTATAACTAAAATTCTTGTTATTAATCCCTAAATGCATGACCCTACACTTCTCACTATTAAATTTCATCCTATTACTATTACTCCAATTTACAAGGTCATCCAGATCCTCCTGTAGGGTATCCCTGTCCTTCTCTAAATTAGCAATACCTCCCAGCTTTGTATCATCCGCAGACTTTATTAGCTCACTCCCACTTTTTGTGCCCAGGTCAGTAATAAAAAGATTAAATAAGATTGGTCCCAAAACCAATCCTTGAGGAACTCCACTGGTAACCTCCCTCCAGCCTGCCAGTTCACCTTTCAGTAGGACCCGTTGTAGTCTCCCCTTTAACCAATTCCTTATCTACCTTTCAATTTTCCTGTTGATCCCCATCTTATCCAATTTAACTAATAATTCCCCATGTGGCACGATATCAAATGCCTTACTAAAATCTAGGTAAATTAGATCCACTGCGTTTCCCTTGCACCATACATTGTCTTTTAAACTTGTGTAACGTAAAATGCTGCTGTTCTGACTTGGAACAGTCTTGCATTCTCTGTGCACAGTTGCAAATGGCAGCATAAGATGCAAAGCAGTGGCGAATGAAGCCCTGTATATTTACCAGGTTCATTAATTCATGTCTCATTAATACTGCATGTTGACAGTGCTCTTTATACAGCCCTTTGATCAGTAAAATGGTCTTTAAGAGAACCGAGCCAGCTGTGAAGAACTGCTGAAAAAGTGGTAGCTGGAGTGTGGAGGGACATTGAAAAAACAGCTGCTTTTTCAAGCTGTTACCCAAAAGCAGGACCAGCTGCTTCCATAGTACCTTCCACTCCCTTACTCACAGCTACTGCCAACACAGCTTCTCTGGTGACCACAAATGCCCTTATCTTCTAGCTTCTTTTAGAAAATCTTAACTGGGACTGACTTTTAGCTGATATCATCGTCTCTGCCTCCCTGATCCCATTTCACTGATTCCCTCTTGCTTTCTAAAATGCCTCATAAAGCTCATCTCTTTCTTCTTACACTGCTTAAACCCATCCCAATCCTGCCTTCCCTCATTAGTGCATCCTGCTTGTCTGCTCTCCTTATCTACTCTGACAGTAACTTTTCTGTTGCTGTAACTGCTGTGTATGATGAGATAGCTGTACAAATGACATGTTATATGATCCAACTGCTCTGTATTTGAATACGTCATAATAACTACCTCGTAACAAGAAGGGTAAGCCCTCCATTAAGCACGTTATTCTGTTACATTTAAATAAAAGAGATAGATTCTTTACTAGGGCTTGCATTATCAGCATGAGACTATTTAATCTTGAAGGTTTAAATAAGGGATTATATATTGCGACTCTTGCTATGTGTTTATCACAGTTATACTGTTATGAATACTTCTGCAGAAACCAGTGGGCCGCAGACTTGAATCTCACTCAAGGGAAAGGATTTTGAAGGAAACATTAATCATCTCTTATTTTCAAGCAACATAAAGACATTTGTATTATAGCTTGTAGGAAAATAATACAGCTACTAATCATACCTGTATAAGGATTAAGAATGACTGTGTTTGGTTCTAAGACAACACATTTACCTTTCAGAGTAGCAGCCGTGTTAGTCTGTATCCGCAAAAAGAACAGGAGTCCTTGTGGCACCTTAGAGACTAACACATTTATCTGAGCATAAGCTTTCGTGAGCTACAGCTCATTTCATCGCATTTACCTTGTGGGCTTGACTTACCATTGCCTTGCCTCTTGTATGGTCATTTACACCTGGGCAACATGGGGATAAATTGCTTCTACTGGGGTAAGTCAGAGGAGATTTCTCATTTGATAGTGTTTAGCGCCTATTTTTGCACTAGAGTAAATGACTGCACCAGGAGCATAGCAATGGGGAATCGGTCCCTGTGTGCTGTTTTCAGTATTCAGCTACAAAATCTATTTATAAATTACAATCTTTCTCAGAGCCGGCACTAGGCATAAGCAGACTCAGCAATTGCTTGAGGTCCTGAGCCGCTCACGGGGCCCCCTATTTGCTTTTTTAGTATGTGTTGTGTGTGGGGGCCCCCCCAAAAAATATTCCAGCGTAGGGCCCCCAGTGGGCTAACACCACCTCTGATCCCCCTTAAAAAGCTAACTACCTGCTCCAAACACCTTATGACTAAAATGATTTGGTAAAGAATTTCTAGTGAGTTGAGCTTTTAGGAGCCTGCGGGAGCTGAGAGCTTGGGAATGTTGCCCTTAAGTAAAGCTGGTCTAGCCTGTACTACACAAAAGCTGGCCTTGTTACATATCTACAGTTTCAGTTCTGTGACAACTGATCTTGGGGCAATAAAATCACATGTTATAACTTGTCTTGTGGCATCTTTCTCCAGGGCCCCTGTCCTTGATGCAGTTGTGCCGCCTGTGCATTAGGAAGTGCTTCGGACACAAACAACATCATAAAATAACTGGACTTCTGCTCCCGGATGAGCTGAAACATTTTCTTCTCCACATTTAAACATTTTGTATTCAAAACCATACCAGTAAAAATAAGGCGAGGTTTGCCATAGTGTTGCCAACTCTTGCAATTTTGCTGTGAGTCTTGTGGTATTTGATGTTTCTTTGAAAGCTCCAGCTGCTGGAGTCATGTGCTTAGATGAGAATCTCAATCTTCGTTAAAAAAGAAGTAATTTTCTAGCTCTCATGGCTGTGGAGAAAAGCTTGATAATGTGACCCAGCTCAGAAACCAGAAAGCAAGTAACATGAGGACGAAATTTATCATTTTTGTAAAGAAAAGCTCATGATTCTTTGAGGCCTGATTTTTGAATGCTTGGGGTTGGCCATACTGCACCAAGTACATGTACTAGTGCAGTACAAACATCATCTCAGATTTAATAAATAAGAAGGATGACTGAAGTCTTGCTTTAAGCAGCAACCACCTAGGATGCCCATGTTTGCCATAAAAGATGTTCCACAGTCTCGTTGCCCTTTATGTGTAAGGAAACGGAGCCAATTCCAACCCTGAAAAGCAAGTAGGGAGATCTGGCGTGGGAAAACTGGTTAATCATTTGGAGCAGAAAATTCAACTCTTTTAAAGATGATCAAAGAATTTGCTGAAAGTTTCTTCCTTAGAATTCAAAGAAAAGTAAAGGAAAGACAGTGAATGTCAATTATTTTATTGAGTTAGGTTATTTCTGCCCTTCATGTTTTAAACATGAAAATATTAACTAGTTCTTAAAGAATATTCTGTGTTTTCAGAATACCCAACAGTGCATATAGATGAGCACCAGCCAATAGCAATCTATTCACATGGGCATCTGAAACTGTTAGGGGTTTACATTATTGTCATTACAGCATAGAGATCATTGTTGAGGGTAGCTTCCTGCAGTGGGGAAATAGTAGGAAAATTATTTTTGATCAGCCATTAAAAACACTTATTCACTGATGTGTTTTGAGACTTAATGGCCTCCTATCTCAGTATAATTTCTCCCTTAAGGATACATTTTTCAAGGACACACGTTACCACATGTTGGCAGGGAGGAAATGTTCTTCGCTTTATGGTTTGAATGAAAAGTGAAATTTCCTAAGGATTTATCAGCAGGTCATCAAAAAGGACAGCTTCATTTTTTTTTCGTCCAGAGAAAGTTACCAAAGAGTTCATTCGAAGGGTGAAATAAAAATCTTTCTTGGAAAACATTATACCTCTTTCTTAACATTTCCCACATGAGAGAGAATAGAAACAACTATCTTTAGTGTAGAATAATATAGTAAATAATGAAAACATATAAATAGTTAGAAAAGTCCATCCCATATAAATACTTTGAAAACTCTAGTTCTTTCCAGTCTTTCAAAACTAAAAATAAAATTAGAACAATAGTAATCTCCCCCCCCCTCCATTTTTTTCTCCCTAGTTTAATTTGGATGTTGGTCAACCAAACACAAAGGTTTAAACTCTGTCTCCACTGAAGTCAATGGCAAAACTCCTGTTGACATTAGTGGAGCTGGGTTTCATCCAACAAGACTCAATTTTAGATTTATTCACAAATACTCTACAAGTTCTTTGAGCTCTGAGTATGCTCTTTTGGGTAGAAAGAATGATTATAGTGTATTTTAGCTATTCTCTCTCTCTCTGCAGGTAGCTCTCTGCATTGACTCTCTGTTCAAAGAATGTTTGAGTCTGAATAGAGATGGATTTGAAGCAAAACCCCAGAACTGCACACTCTGAATTTGGGAAAGTCTGGATCAGGATCTGAGTACAAACATTATAGCTCAGTCTCATCTCTAATTCTGAATCATGGTGCTTTTATACAGTACTTAAGCATTAATATACCAGGTGCATATACTTCTGGGATATCTCCATACTGTCCGTCTCAAAAGAATACATGTGTAGACCCGAATGCTACAATTCAGTAAACACTTTCAAAAATAATTTTCTCCTTTTCCAACTGCCAAGACCTCACTAGGATTGTGTTTCCCAAGCGGAAGCTGACTGCATTACTAACATGCAGAGTGTACGAAAATGGTTTGCATTCAGTGCTGGTGAGATCATTAACTTCTGCAGGAGGAAATACAGAGTCCTTAGCATGTAAAAGAAGGACACACAGCTTTTCAAATAGAGCATCTTGTTTAAAACTTTTCCAGTATACCTGTATGGTTTACACAGTTGCCAAACATGGGAACTTTAATAGGATGTCCAAATTTCACAACTGTATGCTCATATTTGGTCCTTTGGTATGTAAAATGAGCATTTACATCCCTACTTGGCATACAGATGTGGGCTATAGATACCCTGCTTAAAGGCTTGATCCCATGATTATTAAGATAACAAGACTACTTCCATTGATTTCAGTGAGCATTGGATCATGCTGTAAATACCCACATTTGAAAACTAAATATTCAGCTCTCCACATTTTAGGATCAGAAACAGTAAGTAATTTTTTCTCAACAGTTTTGCCAATTACTTTTAAACTTCTGATTTTGTGACCTCAATCAGTGTGTTTGTAGGGCTAAGCTAATATCCTGAGATGCTTAATCATATCAGGTGGTGAGGACTGGTTTTTGAGATCTGTTTACCTTCTGAAGATTTAATAGCTTGGCTCTGTTTACCTGAATCTTTTTATCTTGTATAACTAGAATGAATTCCCTATGCTCATTTTCCATCATCTCAATATATTTACGTATTTATTTATTTTTAAATCATTCGTGATTGAAACTGATGGATTACAGTTTTATGCACAGATATCTTTGAAGCTATAAGGTAAACTTAATGAAATCTGGAGCTATTTCCAAACTTGAAATCATGCCAAGTGCCACTCAGTGTTTGAAAGACTGTCATGAATATATTTTTGTAGATTCTAGGCTGTCATTTTGTTAAAGGATTCTATTTCAGCAATTTTTAACAAGACTATTCAACCACTATTGTACATGATGTTTGCTCAAAATATATTGTGTACATTCTAAGTTTGGTTTTCATTTTTTAATTAGCGTACCGATTTTGCATTATGTTTTAATATTATGGAGTCCTAGGTTGAGGTCTAATACTCTGGCTTGTAACAGGGAGGTAACAACTTTATTAATCGTATACAGACTCTCATCATAAGGTGGAATCCTGTCTGAGTCTGGGACTCTTGTAACCACGGTACTTTCCCTTTAAAATGTCTGAAGAATGCTGTGATAAGAGCTGAAGCAGCTGTTTGTCCCCTGAACCCACGTGGGAGCTGGGTCTCTCTTGAAGATTTCAGTTGTTCCTACACCATTTACATTAAATAAATACACAAATTATTGTCTCCGTCTTTTAAAATAGATAAACTCTTCCTTACTTAACAGTTCTTGCTGGAAACAAATAGACAATGTGCTGTCTCTGAAACCTCCTCCCCCTCCTTTTAAAAACAAACAAACTTTTTATTGTTTTATTGTATTTTATCATTTATTTTAACAGTTTATTACAACAAACTTACTGTGAAATGTTAACATACTGCATTGCACAGGACTTGTTCAGGATCAGATTAATATTCAAAGAATTGGCTAAACATTTTGGCTTGCCTGCTGGGGAACCTCCTCTTCTGAGTATGGTAGAAAGGGTGACCAGATTTCTAAATACCTATCCTCTTTTTGGCCCTTCTCTTGTGTACATAATTGGTGTGAAAGCTTTTCCCTTACAAGAACAGTCCATATTTTCTGACTCACATTGGCTTTACCTTCATTTAAACTGATAATTGTAAAACAAGTATAAATTACTTGCAAACCTTCTCCTTATGCAGATTCACTTTACTCTCTCCAGATACTTCCTGAGCCTGATTTACTACTGTACATTATTAGTAGTGTTATGCCATCCTACTCACAGTAATGAATCAGGCCAATTAACTTTTTAATTCCTTCCCAACCCCTTTCTCCAGTTCTTTCTACAGGATTCGAGGGATCATATCTGTGTCTTTTAAGACTCCCTCAACAAAGGTCATAGCCTCCCACTCATTAACAGTAATCCTCAACTTTGAGGTTCCAGTGCATGTAAAAAACGTATTTTTGCTCCCCGGCTAATTGTATCCCTAAGCAATGTTAGAGGCACATAAATACCCAAATTTCTTTAAATAGTTAGAGAGACAAGGTGGGTGAGGTCATATCTTTTATTGGACCAACTTCTGTTGGTGTGAGAGACAAGCTCTCGAACAACACAGAGCTCTCCTTCAGGTCTGAGCACTGTGTAGGTCGAAAGCTTGTCTCTCTCACCAACAGAAGTTGGTTAGACAAAAGATATTACCTCACCCACCGGGTCTCTCTGATATCCTGGGACCTAAACGGCTCTACCAATATTTGAAATAGTTGAACATTTTAACCAGAGCTGTGTGGGAACTGGAATTTCATGAAAAATTTCCATGAAAAAATTTGAGATTTTGAAATTTGATTTTCTTCCAAATCAGAATGAATTTTTTTCCCCATGCAACAGAAAATTTGCACACACACACATGCACGCGCACACACATATCAGTTTAGGTTAATGGGAACACTCTTTGTTTTGATAAAAACTGAAATGTGTTCCAGTTTTGATTCAAAAAAATAAATTTAAACTTCAAAACAAAAAGGTGAAAAATCAACACATTCCATTCTGAAACACTGTTCCTTTTATTTTCAAAATGAAATTTCATCCAAATCAACACATTCCTGTTGAAATTTTCATTTTGACTATACAGCATTTCCCAATGGAACCACATTCCACTGGAAAGTTTTCCAATTAGCTCTACTTTTAACTCATCCACTAGAAAAGCTAGATTAGTCAGCATGTTGACAACTAGACTTTTTCTCAGGCCTTGGGATGCTTGAGATCATTCATTTTGCAGTGGTGTGAGTCTGATAGCCCCAAATTGTACCACTGTCCCTCAAAAACCTACGACTCAGAAGATGATAAAGAGGTGAAATAGCAAAGATCAGAGCAAGGACCTCTGCCCCATGGAAAAAATAAATCTGACATTTCTGGTGAATTTTTTCCACAGATATCCATTTTGTAAGACATTTATTCCAGTAGCAATAACTCTATTCCACATTGTACACAACAGTTTTGTTCCTGGAATCACTATGCACTTTGCACTAGTGGAAAGATGTATTCATTCTTCTGCATTATTGAAAAAAGAGACAGATCGGGGCTGACTCTGTGCTCAGAGCAGGATCTATAAAGGGAAGCATTGGCAGCTGGATGCAACCTTTATGCCCTTGCTACATTAGCCTCTGATATAACTTAGAGGCACTTCATAACTGCTCTAATTTGTGCCTACATACCAATGTCTCTAAGAAGCCGTTCCAGCAACCAAGGATAACCATGCACTTCCAGCAGACAGCACTCTGGACTCCACTTTCCCCCAGCTTCCACTCCTGGGCTAGAGATAGGAAGGGAGTGGTTCTGAGGCAGCAAATGATTCTACACACATGAGACTCCTCAGCTGTCTGGTTAGGTCAGCTTGTATGGGTCCCTCTGTAGAATCAGAGACACACAAAGGGGCCTGTGACAGAGTGGAGGTTCAAAACATGGGAGCCTGCACTCTGACCACTCAGCTATTAATTAGTTTCCCTTGAGAAAGCTGATGGGGGTAATTAGTCAATCAGGCTAGGCAGCTGGATGGTCTGAGGAGCCAATTACCCCATCAGCCCAAGGCTGATAAAGAGGCAGGATGGAGGTGCCGGGGGGGGAGAGGGAGGGACAGGTCTAGCTGAGCCTGGTCACACAGAGGCACAGAATAGGGAGACCTCTGTTCCCCTGAGGTCCTGGTGAGAGGGCCAAACGCTAGGTTAACATTGTAAATAGACTGTTGCATGGGGATTGTTGTGGAAAGGGTGGAGGGAACTCAAAATAAAAGGACCTATGAAGGTGCTAGCATGGGAGTCTGTGCAGTTTCTCCAGGGAGAGGGCAAAAGGGGAGCCATGCCCCGTGACAGGGCCATAAATGGATCCAAGAATCAAGCTCAAAGTCTTTACAGAATGCAATTAACTAGATGGTTATAAAAGTCAAGTTTAAAGGACAACCTGGATTTTCCTCTGTTGACACAGCACTAGATTTAACCAGCAGATGGTGCTGCTGCATGTCTTCTGATCAAGAATTTTTCAGAAATAACAAAGGCAAATGGAAAAGAAAATAGTAAGGTACAAACAGAGAATATAAATTCTGCCAAGAATAAAACATCCAGCCTCCAGAAATTTCCATTCCTGAACTTTGTAGCTTTTTATTTTATTTCAATGGCCTGCTGTTGTCCTCTCTTTTTATATTCATTTGTCCAGGAATGGAATTAACCAGGGTAAATGCAGCCATTAGCATTTATTTATCGTGACTGACTTGTTTACTGGGTTTTAACTTCTTTTCATGGCCGAGACTAATGTGTTTTCCATTCACAGCTGGTGTGAAGAAAGCATCAGGGAGCTCTGAAGCTAATGAACACAAACACTGTCACTTGGTCATCAGCTGCCAAGGACCTAGTAATTACAGATATTCCACAGCACTCACTAGTTTGGAAATGTTCATTCATTTATTATGCGGTTTCTCTCATTAAATTGCATTACGCCAACCATTTTGCCTAAGGTATCTTGTATTTCAAGTATTAATCAGCCATTTACAACAGACTATAGGAGCTAGAACAGACTAAAATGGATCACCCATTCTTACCAAAATTATAGATAATTCACCAATGATAGAATCATGTCTGCAAGAGTATGCAGCACGAATACATCCTAAAGCTAATGTTCTCCAGAAACTTTCACTACTCTAATGAAATAATTGTTACTACTGGGATTAACTTTTCTTAAGGTATTTTTTATGATGATGAATGTTTGAGATCTCACCTTGGGAGGTCATGGGGAGCAGGGATGGAGGACTGAATGGGTCTATGACCCCTGGCAAGTGAGTGTTCTACAGGGAGGGATGGGGGGAGGGAAGATGGACATGTGGCTACCACTTAGTTCACTCTGTCAGGTGGGATCTCTGCGGTGATGAATGGATGGTTGCGGGATGTGTAATTTAACTAGCCTTTTTAGGATGGAACGGTTCCATAGGATGTGGATGGAAGACTTTTGTAGAAAGGCTTGGAGGGTGGAGTTGGGGAATTGGACGGTGTGTCTCTGGCATCATTTGTGGCCTATTTGGAAGTCCCTATTCAGGTAGTCAGTTGCTGCTGCTGCATTCTCTCAGTGGCTGCTTTTGGATGTCTGCCATGAATTGAGGACTTGGCAATCCCCCTAGACAGGGATGGGGTGTTAAGGGTTTGTCGCCTCAATCCCTATCATGATAGTCATGGAAGTAGGCAAACAGGGAGTAAGAAGTGAGCATATTATATAATTTATTATCAGTCCCACTAGCCATGCCTGAAGTCCTATTTTGGAGTATGGGATGTTGATGGATTGTGGCTGTGATATTCAACTCAAGCAAGCAAGGGTTGTGGTGTCTTGACTATGCTGACACTACATTTCTAAGTATGCAGACTTTCATAGTCTCTTCTGTTTCTAGTCTTCTGTCTATGCAGACTTTTTGCCAGAAGCTGGGAATAGGCGACAGGGGGTGGATCACTTGATGATTACCTGTTCTGTTCATTCCCTCTGGGGCACCTGGCATTGGCCATTCTTGGAAGACAGGATACTGGGCTAGACGGACCTTTGTCCATCTCTGACCCAGTATGGCCGTTCTTATGTTCTCTTCTAAATCTTAAGCTGCACGGGAGTGATGATTTATCTAGTATTTAATCGACGATGGCTGCGTCTCAACTCAGGCAAGAATGAGATGATGTTTGTACGATGAGAAAAACAACTGGAGGAAATGGTGGAAATCATGTCAGCATCTCTAATGAATCATGTCAGCATCCTCCCATTTCCCCCAAGGTTTCATAGTTTGGGGATTCTTGGCTGGTGTTGAATTTCTGGGCAGCAGCAGTAGTTAAGAGCTTTCGTCTGCATTCAAAAAGAAAGCTCCTTCCTTTCCATCTGGATCCAGATGTGCCATAGTTATGCACACCATTGTCACTTTGGGTATGTCTACACTGCAGCTGGGCACATGCTCAAGCTAGCGCACTGAAAATAGCAGTGTGGATGTTGCAGCGTGGACAGTGGCTTGGGCTAGCTACCCCGATACAAGCCTGCCTAACCCCCAGGGTCCATACTCAGATGGCTAGCCCATGATACTCACTGTGCCGCAACATCCACACTACTATTTTTAGCATGTTACCTTGATCAGAGAATGGCTGTCTACCCAGGTTGGGCAGCACACTTCCTGCTGCAGTGTACACACACCCTTTAAGGAAAGTCTATTATGACAAGCTCCGCCTGGTGCTATTCTACCAAATCATCCAGAAATTGCAGCCAATGCAGCAGAGCGCTCATTAAACAGGGTTTCAGTGGCAGAGAGAGAGAGAGAGCACATTACTTCTGTGCTCCACAATCTGCACTGGCTATTGCCTGATTTCAGGGTGAAGCTTAAGCGTTTAAAGCCTATCTTGACTTTCACAGCTCTAAATGGCTTGGGTCATAGAATCAGAGAATATCAGGGTTGGAAGGGACCTCAGGAGGTCATCTAGTCCAACCGCCTGCTTAACGCAGGACCAATCCCCAACTAAATCATCCCAGCCAGGGCTTTGTCAAGCGGGACCTTAAAAACTTCTAAGGAAGGAGATTCCACCACCTCCCTAGGTAACGCATTCCAGTGTTTCACCATCCTCCTAGTGAAAAAGTTTTTCCTAATATCCAACCTAAACCTCCCCCCACTGCAACTTGAGACCATTACTCCTTGTTCTGTCATCAGCTACCACTGAGAACAGTCTAGATCCATCCTCTTCGGAACCCCCTTTCAGGTAGCTGAAAGCAGCTATCAAATCCCCCCTCATTCTTCTGTTCCGCAGACTAAACAATCACAGTTCCCTCAGCCTCTCCTCATAAATCATGTGTTCCGGTCCCCTAATCATTTTTGTTGCCCTCCACTGGACTCTTTCCAATTTTTCCACATCCTTCTTGTAGCGTGGGGCCCAAAACTGGACACAGTACTCCAGATGAGGCCTCACCAATGTCAAATAGAGGGGAATGATCACGTCCCTCGATCTGCTGGCAATGCCCCTACATATACATCCCAAAATGCCATTGGCTTTCTTGGCAACAAGGGTACACTGTTGACTCATATCCAGCTTCTTGTCCACTGTAACCCGTAGGTCCTTTTCTGCAGAACTACTGCCGAGCCATTCTGTCCCTAGTCTGTAGCGGTGCATGGGGTTCTTCCCTCCTAAGTGCAGGACTCCGCACTTGTCCTTCTTGAACCTCATCAGATTTCTTTTGGCCCAATCCTCTAATTTGTCTAGGGCCCTCTGGATCCTATCCCTACAGTCCAGCGTATCTACCTCTCCTCCCAGTTTAGTGTCTTCTGCAAACTTGCTGAGGGTGCAATCCACACCATCCTCCAGATCATTTATGAAGATATTGAACAAAACCGGCCCCAGGACCGACCCTTGGGCACTCCACTTGATACCGGCTGCCAGCTAGACATGGAGCCATCGATCACTACCCGTTGAGCCCAACAATCTAGCCAACTTTCTATCCACCTTATCGTCCATTCATCCGGCCCATACTTCTTTAATTTGCTGGCAAGAATACTGTGGGAGACTGTGTCAAAAGCTTTGCTAAAGTCAAGGAATAACACGTCCACTGCTTTCCCCTCATCCACAGAGGCAGTTATCTTGTCATAGAAGGCAATTAGATTAGTCAGGCATGACTTGCCCTTGGTGAATCCATGCTGACTGTTCCTGATCACTTTCCTCTCCTCTAAGTGCTTCAGAATTGATTCCTTGAGGACCTGCTCCATGATTTTTCCAGGGACTGAGGTGAGGCTGACTGGCCTGTAGTTCCCAGGATTCTCCTCCTTCCCTTTTTTAAAGATGGGCACTACATTAGCCTTTTTCCAGTTGGCCGGGACTTCCACCGATTGCTATGAGTTTTTAAAGATAACGGCCAGTGGCTCCGCGATCACATCCGCCAACTCCTTTAGCACTCTGGGATGCAGTGCATCCAGCCCCATGGACTTGTGCTCGTCCAGCTTTTCTAAATAGTCCTGAACCACTTCTTTCTTCACAGAGGGCTGGTCACCTCCTCCCCATGCTGTGCTGCCCAGTGCAGTAGTCTGGGAGCTGACCTTGTTCGTGAAGACAGGGGCAAAAAAAGCATTGAGCACATTAGCTTTTTCTATCTGAGAGGTTGCCTCTTTTCTTGTCTCCTGCTGCAGCAGCTGAGCTCACCTGAGGTGCTTGAGCTAGCAAACCCCTCCCCCACCCCACCACTGGTATCAATGGAGTGCCAAATACAGAGGTAAAATAACTGCTGTATTCCTGCTTGAGATCCCCCTGATTATGCATCCCAGGATCACACTAGGAGCTCCTGTTCAGCTGATTATTCACAATGACCCCCAAATCTTTTTTAGAGTCACTGCTTTTTTAGAGTCCCCCGTACTGTAAGTGTGACCTAAATTCTTTGTTCTTTATGGCCTTCAAATCTATGAATGTATGAAGAAGGATTACAAATGGCATCATACTGTGGTCCCCTTTAAAAAAATTGTCAAATGTGCCTTAGATAAACAGAGAAGGTGTCTACAGTTTTTCCTTCATTCCTGCAAACGTAATATAGGAAGTTTGTACAATTCTGCAAATACTGAAGAAAAATGATAGGGGTCAGATTCTTGACCCCAGTTCTAACCTCTTTGTATTACTTGAGTGCAAATAACTGCAGCTGGTCACGTGAAAATTGGCTCTGGGCTCCTCAGCCAGCCTTCCCTGCCCGTGCCCCTGCCAGAGTGGACGTGCTATAAAGTAGAAAGGGACATAAAGGGCAGAGCAGAATTCTCTGTGTATGGACCTCTGGGGACTAGAACCCAGTTCTGCAGAGCCTAGGACAGCTGATTTCCCCACATCACTCACAGGAGGCTATGTAGAGCATTGTGGCAATTCGGCACTATGGGATGTCCTACCCAAAGGAGCCTTAACAATAGCACCCGGCAGCCTTCTGATTGGCTTGTGCTCACTGTTTAACCTTACAGGGTGCCCTCAGAAGTTGTCTGGGTAACAACCCAGATTTCTGGCTTGCTGTGACTCCAGGCCTCATCTTGCTTTCTGATCCCTAGTCTCTGACCCTGACTCTTGCCTACTGACTCTAGCCTAGTGCTGACCCAGGCTCTTACCGATTGACCCTGGCTCTAGTGATTACTCTAATTTCTGCTTGCTGACTACTGCCTTGTGCCTGTCCTTGACTTATAGACACCAGCCCAACTGTGACTGCTAGGCCAGACGCCTATGCCCTAGTTCCCTTATACCCTATAGCACTTCTCAGCTGGCATATGGTCCCCAGGCGTCTCTATCTTATGTGACGGCTGGGGCTGAGTCCATAGAAGCTAGAAAATCAGGGAGCCATAAATGGATCTCTGACACACTCAGCACCAGTGGAGGGATATCTCAGTGCAGGAGAGAATCTGGGTCATTTCGTTATCTAAGGCAACTGGCAAGTTTTTAAGGGTAACCATTGGGTTACTACTGAGTTCCTGTTCTGACCTTTGTGGGCAGGTATTTCCTATACAGTGCTGAACAGCGCGAGCTGGATTGGCAATACAGCGGGAAAGGGATGAGATGGAATTACCTAGCTCATTTTGCATCATACCTCAGTTAGGACTGTCGCTGCTGTTATTGCTAGTGAAAACCCAGCCTTTTAACCAGCAGCCTTTGCCTCCTCAAACATCTATGAAAGTGAAAATGATTCTAACATAGTCAAAACAAATAAAAAAATCTTGGGAAGAGGAAAAGGTATTTGTCCCAATCACATTGGCTCCTTTTGATAGTTTCTTTTCCACACATTTTCTGTTTCAGATCTCATCTTTCCTTTCCATTTATGGACTTATCTAGTTGTTTCCTGACTCTGTTGAAGCACCTGGCTTCACTGCTGCTATTGATGGCTCATTTCATGTGTGTAGTACTATATTTGTCTGAAGCAGTTTCATTAAAAAAATCTGCTTTACAATTATCCTAGAATCCTAATTTTGGTTTACAATGGCCTTTAAAGTTTGTAACAAGTGAAGGGTCATTCTTCTTAGGTTTTATTATTCATTTCTTCCAATCATTTAAAAATAAGCAATTTAAGTCACTGCAGGGTTTTCCCTGTTTTCCATTGATAACAATATAGGCCTAATTTCCTCCCGTTAATTTTTCATAACTTGAATCTTTAGTACTTACTAATTTTTAAAGCAATTATATCTGTCTGCAGGGAGAACAGGCTTAATAAAACATCAGATATTGTACTGCCAAAGAGGTTCATTGGGAACATCAACTATTTGCAGCATTTGCTAGTCATTTAAGTAACATCTTTTTGCCCCGCTGATGGTGCTTATCTCTAGGAGATGGTTCACAGATGGAAACCCCAAGTGGAGGGAGGCAGCTTCTGTGAAAGATGGGGCTTAGGCCACCCCCCTGTCCTATGTGTTTCCTACTGACTAGTTCAGGTGGCTCACTGCTCAGTACACTGACTTTTGTGAATTCCAGTCATAGGTGCTTAATGTTCCTGTGTATTATATAGGGAGTCTGGGTGCCTAACTCAGGGCTCTGGATTCTGCTAGGCAGTAAGGCACTTAAAAGTTAAATGGTAAACCACTGGGTCTAAATCCCCTTCGTGGATCTAGCCATAAGTACCTGAGGAACTTGGGTTCCTAAGTCAGTTAGGCACTTTTTGAAAATGTTATCCATGGTTCTAGAGAAATGTGGCAGTTTCTGAACGATTCAGATTTCCTTGACACCTCTCACTGGTTTCAGGCCTGGGTATGCTATTGGGACTGCTCTTGTCTTGTTGACTGTCCTTTCTAGTCCTGCAGTCCCCTGCTTCATTTACTACACCCCTTCCAACTCTGCAACAAATGAAGCAGTGTTCCTATGGCCAACAGACACCTCTTCTGCGCAACCCTGATTCATTTATAGATCATATTCCATCCTGTGCACTGAATGAGGCTTGGATCCTGTGGAAGAAACAGTATGTGTTCATGTAATTAAAGGCTGCATTATAATGCATACACACAAGGGTGTCAAATTAAGGTTGTACAGTCAACCTTAATTCTGTCATTTCCTAACGTTTGAGTGCTTGACTTGGCAACCTTAATTATTTTAACATCATTTTTCTTTGTAATTCCCTGGGTTTTTATAAAAATGAATTGAAAAAATTAGAAATTCAGTCACATGGTATCATATTGATACCAGCATGGTTCATCAGGATTGGAATCTTTAAATTCACCACCCAGACTTCGGTCACTTATGCTAACGGAGTAGCTAATAGCAGTAATAGGTTGTTATCGTCTGTGTGGACCAGAACTAGAGGAGACAAAGCACACTGTGGTAGTAGGTTTCACACATATTTGCTGACAGCAGAGAGGTGGTGAAATGCAGGAATCTTGTGTTCCATTCCAGGTTCTGGAAGGGAGAGTTCTCTAGTGGGTACAGACCCTGCTGCCTTTCTCCCACCCCCACAAGCCTGCTCTGTTTTTTTTCTCCCATTCCTAGCTGCACATCTCCGCCCCAGTTTCCTTTCCCTGCTCACCCATTCTCAGTCTCCATCCCCGGGCAGCGTTCTCCCTGCTGAACAACTTATTATATCTCAGTCTCCCCTCCCCCACTCTGGCTCTTGTCTTTTCTGCATTAGTCTGCATTCCGCTGCCTTGCTGCCTGGGAGCCAGCAGAGGGAGCATTAAGACCACAGGAGAGAGAGGATTCTTGCTTTCAGTTCATGTACCCAGCACCTCAGAGGCCACTGGCAGCCAGGAGAAGCAATTACGGGAAATGTTTTGCTCAGCCCCTGCAGCCCTGAGCTAGAGCATGCTCGGTACAGATATAATCTTCCGAGAATTTAGCTGCCAAACTCTAACAAGTCTCTACAAAAATGAATGAACAGACACTTTTCAAAGTCCTATCGCTTCCTATCACCCAATATCGCTTGGATATTAGGAAAAAACTTTTTCACTAGGAGGGTGGTGAAACACTGGAATGCGTTACCTAGGGAGGTGGTAGAATCTCCCTCCTTCGAAGTTTTTAAGGTCAGGCTTGACAAAGCCCTGGCTGGGATGATTTAGTTGGGGATTGGTCCTGCTTTGAGCAGGCGTTTGGACTAGATGACCTCCTGAGGTCCCTTCCAACCCTGATATTCTATGATTCTATGATTCTCCAATCTGAAACTCTTTTACTTGAGGATTTCTGGGGATAATGAAATCAATCCTGCTGTTGATCTCTTAACTTTTTAAGAGGTCACATGTCTGAATTCTAAAAGGATCCATCAAATCATAATGAGCACTGACTAGCATCTGAACCTGTTCTTTGTCAACATATTGCAAGAATAATTGGAGCTAATCAATGCGGAGGTTGATTAATTCTAATGAATCTCTCCAAACTTCTCAGTGATTTAACGGAGCCCCATTTATTAAGCTAAAGAGATGGATTTGAGATGACTTTTCCATTTCACAAGCTTTATTAATTACCCCTAACAATTAACTAAAATCAAATGCAAAACATGACATCAGGAGACTACCTCTAACTTAACATACCCTTGCCTCCCTCCCTAACTATAAACACTCAAAGCACAACCTCAAACAAAATATCAGAACAAGATTAAATTTCCAGGTTAAGAACAAATAATTAAGTAAATGTCTCATAAATGAACAAATATATCAACTCTGCCAGTCTAATACCTGCTGCGGCGCCCCTCCCCAGCCCCAGACCTGCCGTGGCTGGAGGACAGGCGCCCCTCCCCCAGTCCTGATCCAGCCCAGCCCAGGACTTGCCACGGCCGGGGGACAGGTCCCTCTCCCCTGGCCCCAACCCAGCCCTGAACCTGCCATGGCCAGGGGGACAGGTGTACCTCCCCCAGCCCCAGCCCAACAGAATTATGTTTGGACTACAGCCGGTGTATGTGTCAATACATTTTAAGGCAACTTCTCAGAACACTGAGTAAGATTTCCAGATGTAAGCAAAGCCAAGGTCAGTAGCAAAGATAAGCTCTTCATCACTGGACTCTTAGCTCTAAGAACCTACTCATATTTTCCTATTCACATGGATTTTTACCTTTTTCACCTTAAGAAAAATGTGGCATTTCATTTGATAGCTGCCAGCTAGTCTCCAGAAAGTCCATGACCTTAAAATTCATGGTTTCCCAGATTGAAAGTGAATTGGCCCTATGCTCTAGTAATTATATAAATGCTCTGACAAACGAGCTACAATTCTGCTTCCATAGTTGAACTAGATCTGTTAAGAAATCACTTGTAGTTAGTATCTCTGATATAGACTTTCTGGCTTAAGGTCAGTCCAGTTTAGCTTTCAGATGCTATTTCAGCTGACTAGCAGTTAACATTTAGATCATTCATGATAACAGATTTTTGGATGATCAGTAGTAAGGTTAATTCATTTCTAAACCCGCAAAGGCTTTCTAGGATTCTCTGTACCATTAGCCTGCTTTTTGAGTTGTCAGGAAGGAGGCAGACCACCTCACACTCCATGACCCACTTTGTGATAAGGTTGTTTCCTATTAAGACTTACACACTGTACCTCTACATGACATTTTCCACCATTTATGCAAGTAAACTTGTTTTCCTCAGAGTTCTGTGTTACATTTTTATACCTCATAGCATTTCACATATTCTTTGACAGTAATTGCATATTCCCCAATTATTGTAGCTTGATAAAATGCATTTCTATTGTCTCAGTAATTCTCTATATATTTTTATCCTTCACCTTTCATTTCTATCCATGAACATGGGGTGGCAGGGTTGTCTAGTAGTTGCAGCTTTAGACTGAATCAGAGATCTGGGTTCACCACTGGATCACACTGTGGACCTGATACTCACTCACATTAAGTAGCATCTTACTTACATTGATTGTGTGACTTTGGACAAGTCACTTTGCCTTAGTTCTGATTCTGTACACCTCAATTTCCCTACATGTGAAAATTAGGATAACACCCACCTCTCAAACCCACAGGGTTAGTTTACATGTCAATCTGAGGGTGTGATCCCCAGCTGGAGGAGACATACCTGTCCCAACTCTGATCAAGCTAGCGAGCTAAAAATGTATCATTGCAGTGGTGCGAGCTGCAGGTGGGACTAGCTGCCCCAAGTACATACCCATCCGTGGCTACACTTCTACTTTTAGCATGCTAGCTTGATCAGAACTAGGATTGGCATGTCTCCTTGATGGCTGAAGCCGAGCACCGATGTGAGAAAAAATGGAGCTGCCTTGGGACGTGTTGCTGGGATACTCATCCCAACATTAGTTGGTCCATCTGATCAGCCTGCTCTCCCACTGCACCCCATCCACCTTCACGTTGATATTATTGGTGGCATCACTGATACTCCATTGGGGTGGAGGGGTGGTTGTGCAAGTGATTCCAGAAATGTGGGTCGGAGTGAAGCAAGGCTGTAATGTTTCCTGTCAGGCCTTGGGGTCTGAGTGATGGATGAAGAGAGCACTCATGGGACCAGCCCAGATCATATCAAATAGATATATTCAGAGCTTGAAATAGCCAATCAATCTTGGACGCTTTGAGAAAGATATTCCACCTTTCTAATGTAAATGTCACTCTCACTGGGATTTTGTGTACTAAGAGCCTCTAAGACTGTGTCTACACTAGAGGACTGAACTAGTAGGGTAGAAGGTTTAGAAATCATATTGTTTAAGCAGTTTTGCCCATGTCTACATTTACATGATATTAAACCATTCCAGATGCGCTGTCCTCATGGTGTCTCAGTTTCCCACATGGCTCCCTGAAGAGATATATTAAAAGGTCTTCTGAGACAGTGGTTTTCAAACTGAGGGTCGCGACCCAGTATTGGGTCGTGGAATGTAAGGCACTGAATCGCGGTGACTCTGGTCAGCACCGCTGACCGGGCCGTTAAAAGTCCTGTCAGCAGTGCTGCCTGGCTAAGGCAGGCTAGTCCTTACCTGATCTGACACCGCACTGCCAGTAGCATAGCCAGGGAGGGAGCAGGGGGAGCGGCCACTCCCCCTCTGAGCCCAAGTGATGCCTTTTTAATTTATAGGTGCCTTTTTTAATTTTTACTCACCCGGTGGCGCTCCAGGTCTTCGGTGGCTGGGGCCTTCATGCGCTCCGGCTCCTCCGCGGCACGCGTGTTCATGCACTCCGGTTCCACTTCGGCGTTGGGGGCCTTCACTAGCTCCAGGTCCTCAGCGGCATTTTGGTGGCGGGGGCCTTCAGTGCCGCCGAGGACCCAGAGCACCGCCCGGTGAGTACAAGCAGATGTCACCTTTTTTTATGTCCGCTGCCCCTGTTCACTCCACCTAGCTACGCCACTGCGCACTGCGCCCCAGAAATAGCCAACAGCAGGGCCGGCTCCTAGGCGGGGGTGCCACGGGGCTCTGGGCGCTGCCCCCACCCCGAGCACCCGCCAATGGGAGGTGGAGGGGGTGGTGTCTGCGGCTGAGAGCCATGCTGAGCCGCTTGCACACCTCCACCTAGGAGCCGGACCTGCTGCTGGCCGCTTCCGGGGTGCAGTGCGGACCGCGGTGCCAGGACAGGCAGGAAGTCTGCCTTAGCACCCCCGCTGCCCCACTGACCAGGGGACACCTGAGGTAAACCCACACCCCAACCCTGTGTCCCAGTCCTCTGCCCCAGCCCTGAGCCCCCCCAAACCCAGAATCCCTTCCTGCACCCAAACCCCACCCCAGAGCCTGCACGTCCAGCCCAGTCCCTGACTCCCTCCTGCACCCCAACCCCCTACCCCAGCCCAGAGCCCCCTCCCACACCCTGAACCCCTCATTCCCAGCCCTACCCCGCAGCCCTCACCCCGCACTCCAACCCTCTACCCCAGCCCTGTGCCCCCTAGCCCCTCAGCCCCAACTCCGTTGGGTCACGGGCATCAACAATTTTCCTCAACTGGATCACCAGAAAAAATGAGACCAGGGAATTATGGCAGAAGAGCTCAAACTCCATAAATGCCTGGAGTCAACACCATTTCCAAATAATTTTCTTCAAATGGAGGGTGGGATGAAAGCTCAGCGTTTGCTCTTTGCACAGCAACGAAGGTTTCTGCCGGAACTTTAGAAAAGCTGTTGCAAGGTGAAACTACGATACTTCAATGTGGAAAAGATCTATTAGATAATCTTCTCCACCCCCTGCCTGTAGAAGTGCTCCTGTACTTTTTTTTAGTGCCCTGCCCTGACTAATTTAAAATGTGTCAAGCTATGGGGCTTTTATTACTTGCCTTTGGAGACGATTGTGCAGTTTAATAGAGCTCAGCATTCGGAAGCTTTCTCTAACATTCAGCCTCTTTCTCTTTCCTTAATCTCTTCCCCTTACTCCTAGTTACACATTCTCCTCCAGTTTAAGCCCTTTCACGCTGAATGTGAGAACTGGGTCTGCAAGATCACTGCAGATGGATTTCTTCAAAAGAGAAGTAAGGCTTTGTGAAAGAGCACTCCCAGAAAGTTGCAAGAATAGTGCACTCTCATGAAAAATTACCTTGCTGTGTGGCAATACTAAATTCTCAGAAAATGACCGAGGCACGTCACCATCACTGTGTTGAATGAGACCACTAATAATACATAATAACAATTCAAACAAAATGACAGTGACAGTGTGCTACAATGGAGGGAATGCACTCTGCAGCCAGAAGACAAATGGAAATGCAACACTTCATATTAATGCTTCATAAAGTTGTGGAAGGTTTCAAGCAGAACAGCTGGTGTTCTAAGAAACTGAATGTTCCAGGGCCAGCTAAGGTTGACTAGGTAAGTGCTGTTGCACGGAATGTTATGCAAGATTGTACAAGCTTGGATTAATAACTAATGTCCTTGTTAAGATATGAAAACAAGATCATCTTCAAGTGTTTCCAAAGAGGCTTCACAGGTTTTTTTATTAGCAGATCATGAATTGGCCAACACTAAACTGTTGTTGCTATGGGCAATATGAGAAATGTATTAACATGCATGCTTTCAGGGCACTACAGCCAAGCCCTAAGATACAACCACATTTGCTCCAATCCCTCAGACAGAGACAAACACCTACAAGATCTCTATCAAGCATTCTTACAACTACAATACCCACCTGGGGAAGTAAGGAAACAGATTGACAGAGCGAGATGGGTACCTAGAAGTCACCTACTACAGGACAGGCCCAACAAGGAAAATAACAGAAAACCACTGGCCATCACATACAGCCCTCAGCTAAAACCTCTCCAGCACATCATCAACAATCTACAACCTATCCTGGGAAACAATCCCCCACTCTCACAGGCCTTGGGAGGCAGGCCAGTCCTTGCTTACAGACAGCCCTACAACCTGAAACAAATACTCACCAGCAACTATACACAACACCAAAGAAACACTAACCCAGGAACCAATCCCTTTTACAAACCCCGTTGCCTTCTCTGTCCTCATATCTACTCTAGTGACACCATTATAGAACCCAACCACACCATCAGGGGCTCATTCACCTGCACATCTACTAATGTGATATATGCCATCATGTGCTAGCAATGCCCCTCTGCCATGTACATTTAATTATCTGTGTTTTCTAACTTGAATAAAATTGGTCCTACCTTATTGAAGATCATTTGAAATTATTCACTGTTATCTGGGACAAGTTCTGAGAACTATTCTCTGACAGAACAAAAACAGTACTTGTGATTATGCTGAGTTTGCACACAGACCAAGATCAGGAGTACTTGGCCAAAGGGGATGCGAGTTAAAACTTAAGAGGGGTGGCTGACAAAGGAGATTTTAAATATGCATGGGAAATGGAAGAAATAGTTTAGCATAAACTGACAAGGCAAGCAAGGGTATGTTTTTAAAAATCAAGTGATTGTTACTTCATACACTAAATGGACTAGAATTCTGAGGTGACAGATGTGAGAGACACAGCATTAGGCTGTCAGAAGGAAATGAGCCTTCTCTACCATGCTCTAGGTAATACTTTTGTAGTTTGCAACATAAGCTTTGTAAACACTTAGTAAAGTTATTCATTGTATTAGATTAGATGCACAGATCTTTAAACTCAGAAAGGGACCATTGTATTCTTTTAATCTGATCTCCTGCATAACACAGTCCATAGCATACCCACAATAATTCCCGCATCAAGAATTATCTTGACTTCTGGTTGAGCTAGAGCATATATTTTAGAAAAGACACTCAGACGTCAAGTGATGGAGAATCCACCATGTCCCTAGATAAGTTGTTCCAATGGTTAATTACCTTCACTATCTTATTTCTAGTCTGAAATTGTCTAGCTTCATCTTCCAGAAGTGCTCACCCAAAATGTCTATCTGAGGTACCCCCCTCTCTACATCCCCTTAACCTTGAAGTGATGTGTGGCTTTGTTCCTGTTTTCACCTACTTTCTGGTGTTTCTGCTTTTGTTGGTTGCTCACAAGAGAATTAGCTGCTGCTGTGTGCTCCTTACCTGGGTGCAAGGCTGCCTCCCCGTTTGTGCTGCTCGTGCTGTCTCAGGAGCTTGTGGGGAGCAACAGGCAAAGAGATAGGGAGGCATTTGATTCAAAGGAGGTACCAGCCTTCTCTTCTTACTCTCTAGAAGCTGTGTAATTTCCTGCAATGAAAGTGGGGACCTAGCTGATCTCCATAGTTCTGTTTAGAACTCTGCTCCTCCTCCCTATGTCCCCTATTGTTTTTCCGCTGCCCCATTCCCTGCAGCCCAAATGGAAATGAGGTAAAAGCATTGGGAGCAGGAAACACACACGCTCATAAGAACATAAGACCAGCTATACTGGATCAAACCAAAGTTCCATCTAGCCCAGTATCCTGTCTTCTGACAGTGGTCAATACCAGGTGCCCCAGAGGGAATTAACAGAACAGGTAATCATCAAGTGATCCATCCCCTATCACATATTCCCAGCTTCTGGCAAGCAGAGGCTAGGGACACCGTCCGTGTCCATCCTGGCTAATAACCATTGATGGACTTATTCTCCATGAATTTTATCTAGTTCTTTTCTGAATCCTGTTATAGTCTTGACCTTCACAACATCCTCTGTCAAGGAGTTCCACAGGTTGACCATGTGTTGTGTGAAGAAATACTTCCTTTTGTTTGTTTTAAACCTGCTGCCTATTAATTTCATTTGGTGACCCCTAGTTCTTTTATTATGAGAAGGAGTAAATAACAATTCCTTGTTTACTTTCTCCACACCAGTCATGATTCTATAGACCTCTATCATATCCCCCCTTAGTCATCTCTTTTCCAAGCTGACAGATCCCAGTCTTATTAGTCTCTCTTCATATGGAAGCTGTTCCATACCCCAATCATTTTTGTTGCCCTTTTCCTGTATCTTTTCCAATTCCAATATATCTTTTTTGACATGGGGTGACCACATCTGCACGCGGTATTCAAGATGTGGGCATACCATGGATTTATTTAGAGGCAATATGATATTTTCTGCCCTATTATCTATCACTTTCCTAATGATTCCCAACATTCTGTTTGTTTTTTTGACTGCCGCTGCACTTTGAGTGGGTGTTTTCAAAGAACTATCTACAATGACTCCAAGATCTCGTTCTTGAGTGGTAACAGCTAATTTAGACTCTATGATTTTATGTGTATAGTTGGGATTATGTTTTTCAGTGTGCATTACTTTGTATTTATCAACATCAAATTTCATCTCCCATTTTGTTGCCCAGTCACCCAGTTTTGTGAGATCCCTTTGTAACTCTTCGCAGTCTCCTTTGGATTTAACAATCTTGAATAGTTTTGTATCATCTGCAAATGTTGCCACCTCACTGTTTACCCCTTTTTTTCAGATCATTTATGAATATGTTGAACAGTATTGGTCCCACTACAGACCCCAGGGGAGCACCACAATTTACCTCTCTGCATTCTGAAAACTGACCATTTATTCCTACCCTTTGTTTCCTATCTTTTAACCAGTTACTGATCCAGGAGAGCACCTTCCCTCTTCTCCCATGACAGCTTGCTTTGCTTAAGATCCTTTCTGAAAATCTAAGTACACTATATCCACTGGATAACCCTTGTCAACATGCTTGTTGACCCCCTCAAAGAATTCTATGAGACTGGGGAGGCATGATTTCCTTTTACAAAAGCCATGTTGACTGTTCCCAGACAAATCATGTTCATCTATGTGTCTGATAATTCTGCTCTTTACTATAGTTTCAGTCAGTTTGCCCGGTACTGAGATTAGGCTTAGTGGCCTGTAATTGCCAGGATTGCCTCTTGAGGCTTTTTAAAAAATTGATGTCACATTAGTTATCCTCCAGTCATTTGCTACAGAAGCTGATTTAAATGACAGGTTACATACCACAGTTAGTAGTTCTGCAATTTCACATTTGAGTTCCTTCAGAACAATTGGGTGAATAATATCTGGTCCTGGTGACTTATTGCTGTTTAGTTTATCAATTTTTCTCCAAAATCTCCTCTCTCCTCAATTTGTCACCTAAAAAGAATGGCTCAGGTTTGGGAATTTCCCTCACATACGCAGCCGTGAAGACCAACACAAAGAATTAATTTCGTAATCCACATGAAATGAGTGTTTGAGCTAGTGAACTACTCAGATAATAATAAGAGGAAATGAATTCAAGTATTATTTAATAGGCTGTAGATAACTATCTTCCAAATGGAAATCTCTTCAAAGAATGTTAAAGATGGAAAGGGAAGAGTTCAAAAGTCAGCAAATGCTCAAAGTTAAAGTTTCCCACATAGTTTTATTTATGCCCCCTTTTTAACTTCCTGATCATACTATTTTAAATTCAGGATCCCTGCCTCACACAATGTACAGATTAAACAGCGTGCATTGAAGGAGGAAGCTATTCAATTTCAATAGATTTTTAATCCTCGTGGTTACTGCATATCATCAATGAGAATGAGGCAGGGGTCCTCCCAAACTCCTGACTCATTTACTGTGTAATCTGAGCAAAGAGAGAGGAGTCCTGTAGAAAAAAAAAGAGTGTCCTAATTAAAACTGTATCAGACTGCAAATATACAAAGTCATGCTGGCAACCTTAATTTGGTGTTTTTAGTCTTCTTAGTGCTTCATTTTGCAACTTCAGTGCTAGACTGTGACTTTTACATCATCCACTACACAGGACAGTGGCTTATTAGGGTTCCATTTGTTTGCAGAAATGGTGGTGGGCAGGCAGGGAAAGAGGAATTTTTCCCTTTCTTTTCCCAGTTAAACCCAAAACACACTCATATCCAAGGCGGGCAGCAGCACTACTTGATAAAAATACCTAAGTTACCTGTAGTTCATGAACAAAGCATAAACATTGCTAGAAGAGATACACATACACACCATTTCCACACATAGCATAGCAAGTTGGTCAGGTTATGCAGTTTGTAATGCTGTGGGTATGTGGAATTTGGAAGCCTTTTTTGTAAATACTGGACATTTAGGGTAAACCAGTCCATTTTAAGAGGCACAAATTTACCTTTCAAAGCTTTTTTTAAATCCTATGATATAATTTCTGTCAGAGTTGATGTTAGCAGAATCCACATATAGGGGTGAGCTACATCCAAAGCAGAAATGTTACACCAACTTCTTAAGTTGGAGAAGGAATTTTAACAGTCACCTATTGATAGCCTCCAAGATTCTTCTCAAACACATTGTTATATCATCATTATCTCCATTGTTTGTGATGGTGTGCCCTTCTCAATGATTGTCAGCCAATAGGCAAGTTTAAGTGCTTGCCCTATTGTGTGCATGAATTCATCCTCATGTTAGTCAGACACTCTTGGCAAAATGTTTCTAAGGTAACACGGCACTTCTCAGGTTGATCGTCTCTTCTCTGTCAGCCTAGTAACAAAATCCTGAAGCGTGCTAGCATCGAGCAGGCACATGTTGTATAACTGTTGCTTAAAGAATAAAATATGTTTTATCGGTTTCTTAGATGCTGATTGCTTTGTGACACATCGTAGAACTCTAGGCAACACCAGTCAGATCCCTCCACCTCATTTGAAATGCCACCCTGCCAGGGAGATGCATCAAAGCTGATTTTACAGTTTGCGCTACCCTGGAAACGTGGAAAAAGCACGGTTTCCCTGAAGTTTCAAGCAGAGAAATTACCTCAGAACAAATTAGCCTTCAGTGTCTAAATCTTTGCAGGCTTGAAAACAAAGTATGTCTGCTTCTTTGGCTTTTAATTTTTACTGGGAATTCATATTTGAAGGGTCTTATTATATTTTCAGTAAGAGAGAGAGACATTACTAGCTTTCTATTCTTTGAGAGGATATGTTCCATGGATTAGGATACATATTTAGTTTCTAGTAACTTTCCCTCCGAAAAATAAAGTAAACATCACAACAAATTTCCTCCTTCCCAATTCCAGAGAGATGAAGGTTCAGGCTAGTACAGTTTGCCTTTTGCTAAAAGGGTACTGAGCAACAGGGATGCATTACAGGGACACTTGAGAACATACTGCAAATCTGTAAACAGCTTTTTACTATACCTTGGTGCAATTTCAGGTTGCAAAACTATTGAAAAACAATTTCAGGATGCAGAAAAAATTATTTTGCAGTGAAGCACAAGAAACATGAATGAAGAGGGACTAAAGTACTATATTTGATTCTATTTTGTACTTGGATTGAGAATCCTTCTTTTATATCATTTTCTGCTCTATGTATACACTGTCAGTGAGCCTGTACTTTATAAAACTTTGCTTGGTAGGTCATATATTTTACCGGATAGCCATCATTCAAATTATGCCAAGGTCTCAAATAAATATAACTGTTGTGTTCCCTCTCATTGTGTTCTCAAGTCTCCTCATGAAACCAGCAAGTAATTTGGCATAATTAGCTGTCTCCTCTCAAAAGAGAGTGAGGAGTGGAATAGCATGTGTGGAGAAGGTCAGGAATGGGGTGCATTGGCAGCGCTGGCTATTAATCATCCACAAACATTAATTCACTCACCGATGTAAGAATATAACTAGAAACCATCCTTCAGGCTCTCTACACTGAATGCCAGTTTTCCGTATGTAAAGTCTCTTGGTCTGCATTCACACATTCAAAATTCCCCAGGCACCAACCTGTGCTTATTCCATGATTACTTCATACATGTTTGGTTGCAGTTTATTTGGTCCCTGGGATTCTTCCCTGGGGCCTGATTCTCCTATCCCTTACCCTAGTATAAATGAAGAGGAACTCCGCTAACATCAGTGGATGGGGGAAGGGGGTGTCTTGCGATGGATACACTATCTTAAGAGGGAAACAGTTACTGGTAAGCAAACCTCATAACTACAGGAATACATCCCCATTGAAGTCAATAGTAACTTTTCAATAGGCTGTGGTACAGACCCTTAAGAACAGAAAGCTATGGAAAGCGCTCTCTCTTTCTCTTTTAAAAAATTTATATCTGAGAAGATCCTCCAAACACAAATCCCCACAAAAACTAAAAGCTGAACAAATGGCCATTCCCGATTCTTAACCCTGAGAAGATTTTGACACTGAAGGCTCAACCTATATCTGTTCTCAGGTAATTTCTCTGCTTGAAATTTCAGGAACACACAGTTTTTTCCATGTTTCCAGGGTAGCGCATTTCAGCTATAAAATCAGCTTTCATGCATCTCCCTGGCGGGGTGCCATGTCAGATGAGGTGAAGGGATGTGACTGATGTTGCCTAGAGTGATGCGGTGTGTCACAAAGCAATCAGCACCTAGGAAACTGACAAAATGTTTTATTCTTTAAGCAACAGTTACACAACATGTATCTAGTTGATGCTAATGTGCTTTGGTTGGTGTTATAAGGCTGACAGAGATGAGACTTTATTAACTTGAGAAGTGCCATATTACCTTAGAAATGCTTTGCCAAGAGTGTTTAACTAACATGTGGATGAACTCATGCGCACAATAAGGCAAGCACTTAAACATGCAGATTTGCTGAGAATTATTGAGAAGGGTATAACCATATTGATGGCCTAATATTAATCTTGATGGCCAATGTGGGAGAATGGGAGTTTTGGGGGGTTAATGGGAATCCTTTATTAACATTCAGTTACACAAAGGGACTTAAGCATTGTGATGCTGATTGTTGTAGTCACTGGGCCTGAGAGAGAGAGCATGAGAATGACTCTAGTCCAGTGGACAGGGCACCCATCTGGAAGGTGGGACACCTAGGGTCCAGGCCCTCTGCTCCAACGACTATTTAAGAATTTATTCAAAGCGGGACAGCTTCAATAGAAAAGATTATGAGAGATCAATATCAGACTAGTCCTGTGGTTCAAGCACTCTCCTGAAAGGGTAGAACTGAACTTGGGTCTGCCACCTTGCAGTTGAGTGCTTTAACCACTGGCTAAAAGCTCTAATGGGGATACCACCTTCTCCTTTGGCTTGATTTTGAATGGGACTTGATTCTGTCAGGGGCCTCTGAGCACATTTACTGGATTGGGCCCCACAGGTGAGATAGGCAGAGGAGCACCTATCTCCCCCACCCCCGTTTGTGGATTGCTCTGGGACTTAGGCAAGAGATAAATGCCTAGCGTGAGGCAGCAGTGTGCAGGCCAAGACACACAAATGTAGGTGCCAAGGGAACTTTTGCTGCAAATATTTAGGCACCTACAGTGGGAGTTTTGTGGATGTCAGTGGCACCTAAACATGGGTTTTCAGTGTATAAATCTCAGTTTTAGGCACCTAAGTGGATCTGGGCCTCTGGGCCTCAGTTCCCTGTCTGTAAAATGGGATAATATTTCCCTGCCTGACAGGGGTGTTGTGAGGATAAACCACTAAAAGAGATTGTTTGGTGCTCAGATAATGTGGTGGTGGTGGTGGGGAGGGGTGATATAAGTACAATAGAAAGAGAAGAATACTGCTGAAGGCAATTTTTTTTGCCACATGGAAGGGACGAAATTGTACATTGTGTCCACAGTTACAAAAACCACATGACTTTCTCGGTGAGCATGCACTCAGTCTCTCTCACTCACCCCCTTCCCCACTGCAAGCACACAAGCTGAATTATGTACAACCATAGTATAGTAGAACCATTTTTTTAAAGGAAACAAAGCAGCAACATCTCTATCAGTGTTCATGTAACATAAGTGGTTTGTCCTGTGCTGTTGCCTCCCTCCGCCATCATGGGAAGGCCCTTTGATTTATTGCTTATTCCCTCACTGCTTTCTTAACAAGAACATCCAAACTTGGTGCAGAGTCCTTATTACACGCTAAAAGGAGACACTTTGTGGGTGTCCCGATGCAGTAATGAGCAGCCAACCAGAAAGACAGCTATAGTTCCAAAGCAATTTAAAGCTGCCGCTATTTACGAGCTCAGTTGTGGCTTTGTCATCAGCCCTGTTTATTGATTATTATTATTTGTATTGTGGCAATGCCTATGCATGCTAGTAATGAAGAAAGCCCTCACTCTGTTAGTACTGTACTAACACAAAACAGAGAGACAGCCCCATGGCCTACAGAGTTTACAATTTAAGTATTAGACAAGATAAAAGTGGTGGAGACAGACAGACAGAGAGGGGAGTAAAAGGAAACAATTAAACACTTTGTTGCACTGTCCCAGGAACAGCGCTGGAACCAGATTGTGAGTCAGTCAGCATCTGGTTCCAAGGAGAAATAATCCACTCCAGCCTTTGTACCCAATGCCAATGACTTCTTCTGGCATGCTGGCTCAGCAGCGCTGACCAGAGAGAATATGCTATTTTTCAATCAGCTCTACTCACAGTAGGTAAGTCCTGGTTTCATAGAAGTCAGTGGCAAACTCTCAACACTGTGTCTCAGTTGCTTTTGTTGTATCAAATTCCTACTTAACTCTCATAAAAGGCCATCCACCATGGTGTCCTAGCTAAGTAGATTTTATCATATAATGGGAGAAATGCATACATGTACCGTGACACGGATATTTCCTGAACAAAACTTTTCATAGACATTTGGCATAATCAGCTTATCTTTTAAAGGACGTATATTGTATAGTAACCGAAACCAATAAGTGTTGTATGTATCTGTTGGGTAAATTATGTAATCCCAACGGATGAGAACATATTTTGGTGACAGCGCTGCAGTAAGGATTCATCACAACCCAAAGGCCATACTCAAAGTGCATTTTGAAGAATGACAAAATAAGAAGGCACACGCACCTATCATTTAATCTGTTATTTAAATTGTTCCACTATAAATCTCATTCCAGTTCACCAAATGACATTCTTTCAACTGTGAATATTGTCTGCCTTTTTTAATATCATAACTTTCAAACCGACTACGCTAAATTCATACTAATTACAACTTTATGCTATGTTTGACAAAAAAGAATATTTACACAAATGCAAAAATAGCTGAGATAAAATGAATTCACAGCTGGAATTCAATAACTACTAGCAGTTTAACTGGCTGTTGTGAGCACTTATGACAAACTGCACTACATAAATGGACTTACCCTGCTTTGGCCTACAGCCGTTGAAGTCAAAAGCATTGACATCACAAATGGTCCCCACATTCAAGTGTCACCTTTTCCTGGTGTTTGTGCCAAATGTTTCAGGAAATCTAAAATGAAAGCAGTTCTAAAGTTCAGGCCACCAGTCAAATTACAATTGCCTGGTGGGTGGAAGTCCCTTTCCCTCTCCTCTTGTATGACCATGCTATGAAACATCCTCCTGTCAAAAGCCACATCCCTTTGAAGGACAGCAATATCTTGGGCTTGATGAGCTATGATCTGCCACTAAAATATGCAAGGTGACCACTGATCACTTCATTACACTTGTATCTGCTGCTACCAACTGGCCCTGTCTTTTGTTGCAGACTCTAAAATTTATGGTTTGATTCTCCAAGCTCCACTAGAGTTAATACTCATCTAGGATCAAATTGCTTACACTATCTGCTGTCTGTAAGAGCTGTCTGTGTGTGGCAGGAGAGGAGGGACATACCAGGTCACTGGTAATCCCGTTTGTCATAGTCCTGTTTTCTCCCACACTAAAACCCTCCCTCTTCTCTTTCGGGAGTGTCAGATGGAAGAGACTTTCTTCCAAGTCCCTTTTTCTGCTTTGGAAGTCTTCTTCCAAGAAGAAGTGGGAAGACTGGGGCTTACATACTATCTAAGAGTGACAGAATCTTTTGCCTCCAGTTTCCTGACTGATGGAGTCATAACAGAGTCTGTAGGAGAGGTTGCCAGTAAGATGGAAGGGGAGAAGACTATGAGATGCATAATGTTTAGTGAGTAACCTTCCATTATCAGCCAATCTGACTATTTCTAGTTCTGTAATAGCTGAAGGACAACATAATGGGGAGTGCAGCACAAGGGAAGATATTCTTCCTCTCAACCTCCGTGATTAGAACTGAGTGAAAATGTATTTTTTTTTGGCTCAGTGGCTGAACCAAAAAAATTAGTTTTGGGTCTAATTGATCTTTTTTTCATTTCACTTTTGGGTGTTTTATACCCCTTTAAAAATATAAATCTATCTAAATTTCAAAAATGAAAAGTTAAAATGTTTTATTCAAAAAATGTCAAAACAAAATGCTTTGACTTTTTCGGGTTTTTTTGGACAAAACGAATTGTCAAATTCTACCCAAATTTGTGAATAGTTTCAGACAACACAAAACTGCATATTTTGTGGGATAAATTATTTGTCTGAAAAATTTCATTCAGCTCTACCTGATACTGGAAAAATATGTGGACCAAAAGGAGCATGTGAGTGAAAGAGCAGAGAAACCTCACACCAGGAAAAAAAAAAAACGTTGACGAGAGCTTATAGGTCCAGCTAGCCTTGCTCTGCTATACTCACAGCCAATGCCAGGCCTGGAGGGGGAAGAAGAGGAGAGAGCCTGGCTCAGTTCAGGGCTGACTCACTTCCCAGGCAGCTCTGCCTCTGCATGATGGGAGTGTCACTGCAAACCAGACAGCACCGCTGTGTCTCTGCCCGAGAGAGAGAGACCATTGAGGACACTGGGAAGCACCCAGCAGTGAGTGAACTTTGCCATTTCACTCTTAGGACATGGAGGAGGTAGGCCCCCTCCAAACTTACATCCACCACAACCAAAGGGACCTGAGGCCACAGCAGGACACCACAACAGGTCCATAAGGAGATGCTTCTCCACATGAGCCACTATAGACTGTTTGGACTATTGGGGCCACACCCCAGCTGAAGGGACATAGGCTGGAAGTAGCTCAGGGCAGTGGACTTCTCTGCTGGGAGGACCCTGCCAGTGTTGCTTCACACAGGGCCCTGGGCTGGGACATAATGGAGAGGGAGAGCCCAGGTCTCCCTCCCATACACTCTTAAGGGCTAAGGCCCAGATGTGAGTGCTGGGCAGAAGATTCCTGGCCTAATGTCAGGAACCAGGAATCTGTGCTGCCCGGTTAGGGAAGTAAGGGACTGGACATCAAGTTGCCTGGCCCCACAGCCCCCCATCACAGAGCATTATCGCAACTTTCCTGTTTACACTTCATTGGCTCTGCATATTGCACACTGCAGCCCCATCTCCCCTCCATCCACCCCACTATTTAAAAGGAACCCTCCACACTATTTTTTAAAATTTTTCTTCCACAAACACATGTACCAGTTCTGGACATATTAAGGTCAATTCTGTCCATAGTTATAGGGACACAATTCCAACTGAAAGCGACTGGATTTACAAGCTGTAACAGAGAGCAGATTTAGGCTCATTTACTAATTAATTCCTTCTAGCCTTGTTAGGAATGAATCACCTGAGCTGGCACAACCATCATTTGCTGCAGGTATGTAAGAACAGGTTACATGCTGACTCTTGGGTATGTATTACAGTTTGGGGACAGACAAGTGAATATCTTTACATCGGGCCCCAGAACTGCTTGAACCAGTTCCTAGTGATTGCTGAATTCGTATTAATGAATTCATGTTGGGGGGGTACAACCTAGCAAAAGTAATCCAGGCCGTTTAGTGTTTGTGCTGCATTTCAGAGAACTACCTGTGCTGGGAACGCAACACACAGAACTCAAGGGATCAAGTTCTGCTTTAACTGATATCCTGTGCAGCCACAGTGAAGTCAACAGGATTGCATGAGATGACAGAGATTGGGCCAAAAATCTCACTCTGATATTCCTTTAAAAGGGGTGCCTGATTGAGAGACAGGCCTGCTTTTACCTTACCAAAATGATGTGGGTTTGTGTGTGTGCTCTGATGTTTTTCCACCTCAGTTGAAGCTTATTTTGGAAGCAGTCATGAATGCCAGCTATTATGACCGAACTAAGGGACAAGAGGAAGTGATCTGGGCTGTGGTATCACTTGAAGGGGTGTGATATTTTCATGATCTGGCATTCTGCCTCACCTGAAGGGTGACACTGCTAATAACACAACTCAGCGAAAGCACAGTCTCAGTCTATAATCATTGCATTCTGTTGCTGGAGCATGGATGAGTTTCCCTACCCCTCAGGCTGCCTTGCTGCATTCTCCTACACTGCCCTGTTCTTGATATAACCCATCCCTCCTATCACTGTCAACTAGCATTACACCCCTATGGCTTTTCTTGGACAGGTCTCATGATGGCGAATTGTTGTTTGTTAGTTTATGACTTGCTGCCCTAATTTTTCTTCACTTCTATGTTTTATTACATTTTAAGCAGTCCCAGGGTTTCGGCACTAAAGTAAGATGTTTCTGCCTTTAATAAAAGGAAGCTTACTTCATTATCTGCTTATGTCTCAGCTCAGATACAAATTGAAACATCTTAATAAAGTACAAACTAATTAGGTGGAAGATCTAATTTTAAAAAATCAGGATATGTCTGATTCTAAAGAAATCTACCCTGATCAGGTCTTTCAGGCACCAGTTAGAAGAATACACATCTGGTACATGAAATAAGTTTCCAGCTCATTAATTCTGAATAGATTAATTTACAAATTAGTTATGATGTTTGCAATATTGTAGATATTACAATAACCCAAAATACATCATTGCATGAGTAAGAAACAGTTTGAGAATGAGACAGGGATTAATCACAGTAAACTTTATTAATTTTAATACAGTTAACTATGGACTAACCTGTTTAGAGGTATAAGCTACAATATTAAAAATGCAGTTTAACATTGCATCACCAATTTTTATGTCCATTACATGTAATAGGATTTTTCATCAAACATCTTTACAGGAACAGATTAATCATGTATATTTCTGTCTCCGAGATTCATCCCTCAGGGCATTAGACCTTTTAATCTTCTTCCCTCGTTCAGTGTCCATACCAGTTAGGTCATCTGATTCCTTTTCTTCATTCACTCATTATACATTAAGCAGCCACAAAATTATTATCACTGGGGTTTTTTTTGTTTGTTTTTTTGGGTTTTTTTAAGCTTTCTCTGCTGAGATCTTATTTGGACTCTAAACAGTATCTGAAACTGAAGATATACATGCATATAGATGGACTGATTCCAACCATCTGCAGCTACAGCAGTCACCAGTGATTATAAGCGTGCTCAAATATCCAGTCAAAACACACTTGCAACTTTGTAGACTGAAAGGGAGCGGAAAGCCAGGCATATCATTAGAAGTTTCTTTTTTCCCTCTACTTGTTTTTATCTTATAAAGATCAGCTCTGTATTTTCCTGGCTTTGTTGGGGGCATCCATTACATTAATCATGGTCGGGGTGTGTCAAATAGTGTTCAATTATCATACTCCCTGGATGTTAACACAGGGAGAAAGCAACCTACATTGTTCCCTAAACCAAATGCAGACATGTTGAGGAGGGAGTGCCTTAGAACTTTGATGAAGGGAGAAAGCAACCAGTTTCACTGCCATATCGATCTTGTTACACAGTGGGGTTGGCTCACTGATGGCAACAGTTAACTGTCTCTTTGGTGGCAGGGTATTAGGACTCCACACACTACCATGAGCTGCTGTGACTGAAGTATTATTAATATTTAAGTCAGAATTACAAGGGAACAAAAGAGTTGGTCCTACTCCCACCTCCTTTAGCACTATTGTAATCTGTGAGCACAGACATTCTGAGCACATTCAAGTGTTACTGTAGTGTATGGTGAGTTGTAGAAAATGTAGCTGGAGTGCAAGGACATCTGACATATGTCCAGAGCCTAGATCTGTGTCACAACAAATGTCTTGCATTTAGATGATGACACTGAAATAGTTAATAAACCCACAACATAGGACTCAATTCAGGCCAGGTGTATGTAGATAAAACTCCCACTGAAGTCTGTGGGAATTAATCTGTTTACACCAGAGCTGACTTGGCAGCTGGTGCTAAAGGACTTGTATAACTTCACTGCTTTATTTTTATCACTGAAAAATAGCTGAGCATCCTCATCGCACAAAACACTGTATCAATTCACACTAGGCTATGCTCAATTGCTTATTTTAATTTATGCCAGCATAATTCACAGATGGTCTCTCTAGGAGTTGATATACAGTAAGAGTATTTTTCACTGCAAATTTATCCTGACAAATGATGTCAGACTATTAGTCTCAGTGTATTAATGTCACTCACTAGGAACAAGTCTGGCTGCTGAGCTTTCCAGCCAGGAACTCCAGTGTATTGTTATTTGACAAGTCGCAGGAGGAGTTAATGATATTACCAGTAACTGGACTAAAACTCCACATCTCCTGAGGTGATCTCATCACCTAACCAATCAATCTGCTTTCAAAGACTGAGTCTAATGAGTGGTGTTCCTAATGCTTCTCCTTTAGAGACACAAAGTCTATTATAGGCACCGGCAGCAGGATTAAAGATGCCACTATTTCTGTGGCACTCCCATGGACTTCACTAGTTCCTGCACAGCCCATATCTTAGCTTAAAAACAGAAAAAAGCCAAGGGCTGAATAAGCATGGATTTAGAACTTCCCTCTCTCTCCCTGATGAACTCTGACGGTCCCATGACCCTCCCAGACCCCTCCATTACACAGAGAGGGGAATCACAGTTCCCATTTACAAAAGAGAAATGGGTATGGGACTTCTAGTACAGACAGTCCTGAATATATGAACCAGTTGCTGGAGCTCTTGGGGAACAAGCTGCTGGGCTCCATTGCTCCAGCAGGAAGAGGAGGGGGACCTCCCTAGCACAGACACTGCTGCCTTTGGTTCTCGATGCCATCTTTGACACCCTCCACTCTGGTTTCCACATCTCCTGTGCCATGCAACCGTCCTCTCTTACAGAGCCTTTCTTTAGAAAAAACAACCACCCATTTTTGCTGTATTGTCTCCATACTTTCTTGCATCTGAATCATTGTTCAGTGCATTATGTTTTGAAAAGTTCTTGCTCACACAAATCGTCTCACTGCAATCAATTGGACTTCTTGTGTCCCCTAAACTGTAAATTCCTTGGGACAGAGTTTTCTCTACCTTGCTCTATGTGTAGTCATTCACACCTGTACAAAGAAGTTGCAAAATACTACCACATATGGCTAGCAGCATGCATTTAGCATCTACCTTGTACAGCTGTAAATGACTACACAAGATACCTATAAAATGCCACCTCCTGCATGAATCTTAATGGATACCAATAACTTACTCTCTGAAACATTTCAGTCTTCCAAGTCATTTCACAGCATTCTCAAACTTTTACTTGCAATACAACATTGACTTTGAGGTTTTGAACTGGATTGAACATGGTGTTGAGTTCTTGGTATACTCCATAAATGAATTCAGATGCTGCTGTATTGAAATCAATTTATGCCATTCATTTTGATAGGAGCAGGTTTGGGTCCTCGCTGTTTAGACCTCTCTACGGTGCTTAGAAAAACAGGGATGAGACAATATGATAAACCTGTTCTGACACCCAGGGAAATGATTCAGTGAACATTCAAGAAAATGGAACAGGAACGATCTTAAATATTTATTGGGCCAGAGAGGGACAGTGAGAGACTGACTTTATAGCCCAAGGATTAGGCCACTTGATGTGGGAGAGTCAGGTGCAAGGCCCTGCTCCAATAAATATTTAATTAGTCATATAAAGTGAAGCAGCTTCAAGAGGCGATGCTTACCCCAGAATACCTACTAGTCTGCTGAGTAGGGCACTTAGCAGGGGTATGGAAGGATGGGGTTCAAGTCCCTGCTCCACCTCAGGCAGAGTGGAGAGTCAAACGTGAGTGCTCTAGTCAGTGGGCTATTGCACGCAGTGGTACCCACACCTGCCCCAGGCTGTCTCTTGTGCAGAGAGGTTTGCTCAGACTACACCTACTGAATCTGCTGAGGTAGGCAGGGTAATGCCTAGCTTGAGAATCCTGCCAGGCTTAGGTATGAGCTAGGGCACCAAGCTGCTTGCTGGTGACAGGACTTAGCTAGTTTTGTGCATGGCCACCAGTGGCAACTGAGGTGCCCAGGGAAATTCGCTGGTAGAAATTTAGTCGACTGGGGTGACAAGGTGTCAGCTGAGTGGTGGTTTTTTGAATGCTACTAGTGCCTAAATGCTGGACTTACTTAGGCACCCAGAGAGGCAGTTAGGCACCTAGCTCTCTCTATTGAATCTAGCCCTCACTTCTCGAATAACAGAAGGAAATGTTAAAGTCCTGGAGTGTAGGAATGTGCTGCTACCTTATTCTGAAAAGACACATGAGGATAGCAAGAATAGCCTACAGCCAGCATCAGTTTTGAGGCCCTAGTATTTGTCCATATGCAAAATAATCTAAAAATCCTTCAGAATGAGCACACAACCTGCTGTGGGCTGCTATAGTTATGTGGAAATGTGGTTTTAACGTTTAAAATGTTGGTAACAACACTCTTGGGGGTCACATCGTATCATGCAGGGCAGTGAGCTGTGGCTTGTCTAACATCTAGACAGGATTGTAACTTTCCAAGTAAGGGACAGTGTGTGGCTGAACTGGCCCAGGAGCAGCGCAGGAACCTGCCTCCGAGAGTCACAATCTGATGCTTCCCTTTGCTCTGGGTCCGAGCAGCTGGTGTGGCTACAGCAGCCGCTCCTCCAGCAGCGGCAGGAGGAGGGGACGGATGATACTGAAAAACTACTACTATGCTGTTTCTGAAGCAGCTTCACATAATGATGTGTTGTCTGGGGTCAGGAGTTGGCTCCTTGTGCCCTTTACTCCTTGAATGGGCTTGCAAGAGGGCTCACGTGTGAGCCAATGGTGAAGAGTAAGGGAACGATGTGGGGAAGGAAAGGGAGTCTAGTGTTCAAAATACTCTCAAACAAAAAGAAGCTCCAAAAGCTTCCAGAAGCTTCTTGTCTGGGGATGGAATAAACACATTGTTGCTGCAGGCCTTTCAGAGAGCTTGTGAGCTGGGAGGTCAGGTGAAAGCTACCCCAGGCACCCGCAGTTGTTGCATATCTCCACAAGGCAGCATCTTTACAGGTGTTGTACCTGGTGTAGTTTGTTAGCTTATTCAATATTAACACAACATCTCTCTCTAAATTAAGTAGAAACTAGCACCAGTCCCACAGCATATCAACAAAACCAGCGTTAGCACACAAAGGAAACCAATCTAGCTATGTATTTGTGACCCAAGAATCTTAGTGCCAACTGACAAGGGGGATGGGAGGAGGCAAGAGGAGGGTGGATAGGGGATATAGGAATCTCCAGACTCTGGTATGTACATTCTAGCTCTCCAATAGAGTGTCATGTGAGATCCCTTATAAAAGCCTGTCACTTTGGCCATCAATACCCTTGTGAAATGTCTGTACAGATCCTGTGTAAAGAGTGATGTGTATAGTTAGGATACAGATATTCAGGCCTGTCTGTAAAGGCCTATACTCTAAGAATTTAGGTGTATTCTTATCACTTAGCTAGTTACAAAAAGAATCAAAATCACTGTCTGCCCGTGTAAGGGCCTTCTCTTACTGTGACAGTCAGAGGCGCTGTTCTTAGGCTAAGGCCTTTGGCTAAGCGGCAGAGGCAGCCATAAGCTAGGAAGCGACGGGTCACCTCCTCACATTCCAAAGTAGTCACATTGAAATAAGGTGCTATTGGGCTGTTAGGAATACAATCCTGTCCTGATAATGCCTATTACCTCCAGAGAAAGGGAAGTGCCTAGAAAATGTAAAAACAAAATTAGTTTGATAGCATCCTGTCTGTCAAGAACTCACTTATCAATAGCTCGGATGTGAAATCCTCATTTCTGTGTTGTTCTATCATTGTAGTCCCCATTTCCCTATTGTTTGTCTGTATAATCTCTGTCTGGTTCTGTGATTGTTCCTGTCTGCTGTATAATTAATTTTGCTGGGTGTAAACTAATTAAGGTGGTGGGATATAATTAGTTAAATAATCATGTTACAATATGTTAGGATTGGTTAGTTGAATTTCAGTAAAATGATTGGTTAAGGTATAGCTAAGCAGAACTCAAGTTTTACTATATAGTCTGCAGTCAATCAGGAACTGTGTGTGTGTGGGGGGGGGAATGGGAACAGGGAATGGGGTGGGAAAATTGGAATCATGTTTTGCTAAGGGGGGGGGGGAATAGGGACATAAGTAAGGCTCTGTGGTGTAAGAACTGGGAAGGGGGACACTAAGGAAGGAAACTGGAATCATGCTTGCTGGAAGTTCACCCCAATAAACATTGAATTGTTTGCACCTTTGGACTTCGGGTATTGTTGCTCTCTGTTCATGCGAGAAGGACCAGGGAAGTAAGTGGGTGAAGGAATAAGCCCCTAACATGTATATATTGAAAATATATTTTTAAAGTCTGTGTCTAGGTTAGAGGGCCGGCTCTAGGCACCAGCGAAGGAAGCAGGTACCCGGGGCGGCCAATAGAAGGGGGCGGCACACTGTGTGTTATTGGCGCGGCACATCTGGGTCTTCAGTGCCAATTCGGCGGCGAGTCCTTCGTTCCCTCTCTTCCTCTTCAGTGGCAATTCGGCAGCAGCTTAATCGGGTTTTTCCTTTTTTTTTTTTCCTTCACCGCTTGGGGCGGCAAAAAAGCTGGAGCCGGCCCTGTTAGGTCACCAGCAAAGGTGAAAAACAGGTTTTCCGTCAGATAAGATATGTCTATCCGGCTGTTTACATGTCAGTTAAGAATTGTATAGTTCACAATGGGTCGATACTCACCAGTCTGAACCGAATGCAAATGGAGGATTGTGAGAACTCCAAAGAAAGAAACTAAGGGGAAGAGTAAAACAAGGGTGGGGCGAGTGAGGGGACGCAGAACCCTGTCCTGAGGGGCACCCCAGAGGTTTGCTCTACTATATTTAAGGGACAAAGATGACATTCTGTCACCCTTCCCTTAGGAATTAAATGGACAGCAAGTTTCCTTAATGAAAAAGGAGGCTCAACCAGGCTTGGTTGAAAATGCTGGAGAGAACATTGGGAGGGAAACTGCTTTAGCCAGGAGGTTAACCTGTTAAGTTTAGTCTCTGGAAAGCACATGATGATTTTGTTTTATATGTTACTATTTGTTTCCAATATATTTACTCACTATTACTTGAATCTCTGGTTTTGACGATAAACCTATTCTTGTTTTCCCTATAGACATTTCTAACTGCTCTGTGCTAAGTTAAATTTTACAGGCTGGTGTGTACTGTTCCTTTGGGACCAGCAAGCCTGGTAATTCTGTGAGTGCTGAGTGGATAAGGGGCTGGGGATGTTGCAAGGACTCAGGGTTGGGCTGTGCCTATCACTACCTGTACAGAGAGAGCGAGTCCTGGAAGGTAGTGCTTGTGCTATCAGAGGGTGCTGGTTTCAGGGAGCTTAGCTTCAGTGGGCACAGACAAGACTGCTTCACTTTCAGGGCAGGTGGTGGTGAGAGGCCCTGAAAGAGAGTCCCAATATTTTTTAAATTCAGCCATCAACAGAGAGGGTGGTGGCTTGTGTAAATTTGCTGTCAAGGATCCCTCGCCACACATGAGACGTAAGATTTCCCCAGTAGATGGACAAACCAGAAGACAGCACTCTTCCTCAGAGCTTATCAGAGATGTGTTCCCTGCTGCTGCTGCTGATACAGTGGTCAAAATAAATAACTTCTCTTCAGAAGCGATAATGTTAGCTTTTCTGGTAAAATGATCAGCGAATGGACTTCTCGGAGTTTCGGAAGTCTTAGTGGAAAAATACCAGAAGAGTCAGAGGCCGTACCTCCCAATGCCAATATAGGAAAACCTCTTCTGAGAGTGACTAACTCACTTCCTGGGTGAACAAGTGAAGCAGAAATAGAATTTGTCTTTATTGGCAAAGAATCTCCTCAGTTGCTACTTCACTCAGGTGTTGAAGATGCTGTGTTACAGTAATAAGTATAAGCAGAATATAATACCTGGGGTGCCCTGTAAAACACGTTGCAAGTATTAAACTCAAATAAAACTATGTTTAATTCACAGAGGCACTGTCATGCCACATACAAGGAGACTTAACCAGCCAACACAAGCATTTGTTTTGTTACAGTGACATCAGATGAAGAGTAACCGGAGTGGTAAGGGGAGGCCATTATAGGAGAACACCAGCTGCTCCCAGAGGTGAAGATCAGATGCTTCCATTAGAGCAGATGGTTATAGTAAAAGTAAACTGGAGATCTTTAACCAGTGATGAGAGCATCTCTAGCAACAAAGAGGTGCAAAAGGAGATAGTAGTAACATGAAGAGAAGATGAATGGAAGGTCAAGCGGGTCTGAACGCAACAGAAGGTAAAATGGGGCATTTTGAATCTGAATGATACAGGAAGAATAGGGGACCCTAGTGTGTGTGTCACTAGAACCCGCTCATGGAATTAAACCCCCATAATGCATAGGTATAGTACTTTAGATCCTGGGGAATTAAGCATTTTGAATCCTCTAAGCTGTGGCTCAGGATATACATCAATTCATACTGGCGTTGCAAACAAAGACTAACACTTTATTATCAAATTTGTATTTCATTAGTACCCAGGGCCCCCAATCAGCCATTGGAGCCCCACTGCACTATGCACTGTGCACTCATGCAATGAAAGTACAGTCTATGCCACAAAGGGTTTGCCAGGCTTCCATACATGCCCACAAACCAAGCATCCTCCTTCATGCCTTCCTAATATACCTATGTGACCCTGGGAAACCAATTGCCAGCTCTGGCCCAGGCTTTAGGTGTCAGCTAAGAACTGACATAGCTGGAAACCAAACCAGCTCACCAGTATGTTAGTTTTGTTCAAAATAGGTATTAGTCTTATATGAATATATTTAGTGTTTAGGTTCTGTGAAATGCTTGTAAATTGCTGCATGCATTAATCTCACTTATAATGTCTATAGTCCACGCTATAAAGAAATATGTAAGTTTTGCTTTATAACTAAAAATATTTGCTCTGCACTTGTGAACCCAGGCATGGGAATAGTTCCCTCCCCTACTCCGCCCATTAAGGAGGCCTAACAAGATTAAATGGGCCATTAAGAAACATCACAATACAAAGGACTGATGAATGGCCCTATCCCACCTTGGAAATGCTACATGCAAAGGCGCTCATCTCATGGACGAGAAAGCCAATGTAAAAGATAAAAGCGGGTACAAGAAAATTTGTCATCTCTTTGCTGTTTGAACTCTCACAGGGCCAGAGACTTTAAAGGGAAGCAAGAGATCCCCTATGGTTTGCCCTGAAAGACATCTTGATTGGACAGACCACTACAACTCTGTCACTCTAGGATTTAGATTGCAATTCATTTGTGTTATATGCTTGCCTGCTTTAACCTGCAAATAACTCTTTCATTTCTTTTTTCCTAGTTAATAAACCTTTAGATAGTTTATTACAGGATTGGCTACAGGCGTTGTCTTTGTGCAAGATCTAGGGTACCAATTGATCTGGGGTAAATGACTGGTCTCTTGGGACTGGGAGCAACCTGAATATTTTGTGATTTTTTGATGTAAGTGACCATTTATCACTAAATCCAGCTTGCCTGGGTGGCAAGATAGACTGGAGAGTCTAAGGGGACTGTCTGTGACTCCATGGTAAGACTTATAGTGATCCAGGAGTTCACATTTGTTATTGAGTTGGTGAAATCTAATTATAGAACATCCCACCAGCTGGGGGTGTCTGCCCGGTTTTTGACAGCCTGCTCTGGTGTAGGCAGTCATGGCCATGACTGCCTACACCAGACACTCAGCATGACAAGCTAAAGGCTATGTATCTGTAAGCTATACATCATGATACACTGTGGTATAGCTGATATTCAGAACTACCAAAAGAGACCTAATTATACTTTAACTCCCCGAATCCACCAGCTACTCCTATCCCATCCACTTGCACAGCAGACCATTCAGCATATTTAAGAAACCCTTCACATCAACTAATCAAGAGTTACAATCCAAAAAATGAACCGCATTGCAGAGAAAACATTTGTACCAAATTAGAAACAAACATAATTTCTCATTTAATTGTAAATACACAGCATTTTCCAAATGCAACCATCTGCATCGTCGTGCATAATTAGAGTATAATTTGTCAAACAGGGGGAAAATATCCACCAAGATTTATGGTTCTTTCATGTAGGGCAGCTTTCTACATTCTACAGTGAATCCCATCAAAAATAACTGTCTCAGTACTTCGGTCTCTGGCCTCCCCACCTTTCCCCACAGCCTATAAATGGGTACCCATTCCTCAGGCATATGCTGTGCCTCCTGACCCCCACGCTGTGACAGGTGATCTGGGAAACCTGATCGCGACAGTAAAGGGGTGTACCATATCCCTAATTCCTGCACAAGCATCATGAACAAATATCAGTTTGGCCCTCAGCGGTCAGTTCTTTCATCTGTATTGCAATCAACATTTCAGAAGAGGGCTGAAAAGCATATGGGATTCCTGTGGATGGGTGAACAGTTCTGAGGTGAATGAAAGAAGCCTTCAAATTGCTTTAGCTTGTATTAGAGTCAGGGCTGCGGCAGAGAATCAGGAAGTCAAAAACAGCTCCCTGCTGTCTTCCCTACCATCAGCACAAGTGAGTGTAGTAGAGAATGTGACACATAATGTTCAAGCCCTTGAATATTTAATGGAGCCTTCTGTAAATTTCTGTAACATGCCTGTTAATAGTAGTATCTAATTAAAAATGTATTAAAAGCATGTAAGTTAATGGAATAAATCCATTAGATCCCTTCTGCTAAAATTAACATTTCAAATTTGTGTAAAGGATGCTTTAATGAAACACCACCACCAAGAATATTGCTCAAATTAGTGAGTAAGGTGCCTTTAATACAGTGAGGTAATTTTTGGAGTAGCGTGCTCTGTCCCCACATCAATTATGCTCAAAACTGACAAGCTTCATAGGGTGGTCATGCCTGAAAATTATATTTCATGGCTTGTCACAGATTAATGGAAAAATCATATTAAAGCTGTGCATATTAAACTATTGATTCTCAAAGATTATACATGCTTTATGAGAAAGGCAAGCTGGAAACAAAAATGGAAGTGTTTTAAAACTGAATTTTTAATCTGTGCTTCAATTACATACTTCAGTGCATTCAGGCAATAGCAAAGTTGGGAGAGGTTTTTGAGTGCTCAGAGAAGCTAAATCAGTGTAAAGCTGGTGTCAGTGGAATCAGAATTGATCCTTGTATAGCTCACCCAGGGATATGGGAGATTTGCTTGCATAATCCTTCTGCCAAGGGCCAGGTTCACTATCTAGGGGCTCCTCTTAACAATGCAAAACAGAATTGGCTCCAGCTCCCACACAGTAATCTGAGAAAATTTAGCACAATCCCTGGGTCCCACTAAGAGGCAATACTTCCCCTCTTGCAAGCATTGAGTCTGTGTATAACAAATAAGAACTTTTATTGAAAGGCAACCAAGCATTAGTTTGGGAAACACCACAACCATATTCCAAAAAAACATGCGAATGTAAGAGTATGTTGGGTAGTGTCCTTTGCCTCAGTTTCTCACCTTGCTCTGTGAAAGTCCAGCAAGCAAATGGACCTTTCACATGCCACTCCTCTCTCCCTCTATTGCACCATGCTCACAGATGCTGTCCCCGCTCAGTGAAGACCCAGAGGTCAGAGGGGCATTCACGTGAGTTTACCTCCCACCTCAACTGCTGCCGCCACCACCCCTGCAATTGGCTCATAGTTGCTGCCGTTCACTCTGTGATGCTGACGCCTACCTCTGTGCCATCATTCACTCCGCTGCTGTTGGACGCTGCATCATCTCTTTCTCTGTCACTTGCCTCTCTATTGCCACCTCTGTGATGCCACACCTTGAGGTCCCACCCAGCTCTCAGTGATTTCAGCAGTCAGTGGAGAACCTCACTGCTAGTACAGTCACTGAACACTGTCCCACAGCAGGTCTAAGGCTGAGAACTGAGACCTGGTTATCCGTGATTTCAGCTCTAGCGATCACAACAAAAGACTCTCAGGTGAGAGTAATCAGCTTTGTCTTTAAACAATGGAGAGGGGGAGCTTCAAATGGCATCTAAGACTCTTAGGCAGAGCCCATACCACCAGGTAGGAACACCTGTCTCCCCACCCCCTCTCTCTTTTCACTGGGATTTGGCATCCCTGCTTAGCAAGTGCAGTTCAGTTGAGGGCGACCCCCTCAATCAGGGAAAGCTAAGTACAGTTCGGCTACCCTTTACTCAGACAAGAAGAACAACAACATTTCAGTACCCGTGCATTCCATACTAAAGTGATTTGTAACCCAACACCAGTCAAAACTGATCACTTTGGCAACACAGGTTTGTCTGCTGAATACCTAGCAGAGTAAATATGGTCTGGTCCTAAAGTCTTTTCCCCACAGCTCATCACTAGATGTCAGGGAAGAGCTCTTTCGGGCCCTGCTTACACTTGCAAATTAAGGGCCCAATTCAGGAAGTACACAAGTAGATACCTAAGTCCAATTGAAATCAATGGGACTTAAACTCATTCTCTAATACCCTTCCTGAACAGGAATGGATGTAAGCGTGTGATTATTTGCTCTTCTAAATCAAAGCCAAAGCATAGAATATAACCGCATAAGGGTTTCAGAGTAGCAGCCGTGTTAGTCTGTATTCGCAAAAAGAAAAGGAGTACTTGTGGCACCTTAGAGTCTCTATTTTTGAAGACGTGTGCATTGCTGTGGGAAAACAAACTGGAATAAAGACAAGATTTCCCTTTGCTAATTCATTTGCATGGTCAGCACTTGATATGCATGAGTCTACAATGCCTTAATACTCTCTACAGTTGCCTGGAAGGACATTACCAATGACAATTTGGCACATTAGCTCTTAGTCTAATCTAATAGTTGCCTGGAAAATCAGGTAATTCCTGTGATGTTTGGTTTTACAATCATGGATCAGGTTATTAGAAATGTTGGAAAGACATGCATACCCTACCTCCACTAGCATTCAGAGTAGAGCACCTAGTAATCTGGATAGCAAAAAGCCTCAAGATTTTAAGATAAAATCTAATCAAAATTCATTTCTGCGCCTCTTGAAATATTGCATACCTTTTAATAAGATGAAGCATATTTCCATGCAATCAGCTAGTCCTTTTTCAAGCTCCGTTTTTAAAAATTACTATAACAAGTTCTTTCGTAATTCAAAAAGAACTTCATGAAACTGTTCACCCACTACATAAATGCTTTGGAGGCCACATTTGAAAAGAACTCCCTGCTTCTGCAATTTCAACTTTCTTGACACCACTTGGAATTTTGCCTGAGTAAAGTTTGTAGGACTAGGTCCTTTACTTGAAAGTCCCTTTTAGACACATGTAAAGATTTCAAGGGAACTTTGATTCATATATGAGTTGTTTGATACACAACAGTATAAATGGGCATATTACAAACTTTTCATACACTTAAAATCCACTTGTAAACAAATGCATTGGAATTCTGTACCAGTTGTTTCATACCTCACGGGGAAAACAAACAACAACAACAGAAAAACATCCTAAACTGGGCATCTAAGCAAGGTCACCATTGTTACTAACAGCACACATTACTCCAAAGAAGAAAGACCTGAACTTATTTCTTCTCAGTCCAAATACTCTGAACTCCAACCTCCCTACACCCATTCCATCTGTCCCAGCCATCCTCTCCCTCCTACAATCCCATCCCCCCGCCCCAAAAAGGAACTCAAGCAAGCCTTGAAGGATGTCCTGAAGTTCAACAAACTCTGGCTTTGATAAAGCTCTTCCCATTTCTACCAGTTTGTCAGTGTGAGCATCTCAGATAACCTGTCTGCTACCGCAGTACTACTCCAGAGAGGATCTCTCAGATAGCTAGAACCCAACCATTTAAGGCTTTAACGGTCCAACACCTTAAACATCACTCAGAAATCAGCTGGAAGCCAGTGCTGCTCATGTTATATTCTCTCTCTAAAGCCTCATTTAATATGCAGGCTAGGATAGTTTGCTGGAAATGTCCCAATGGTTTAAAGTTTTGGAAAAGGCACTGCAAAAATGTAATTGTGGTAGCAAAGGTGTGGACAACCAAAGTGAGCCCTGCATTCACAAGAAAGGAACATAATCATCTTCATTTGGCATGAAGTCTAAGAAACACATTTCACTACTGTGGCTACTTAAGAATCCAGATTTTGCTGGAGCAAAATTCAGAGCTGCATAGCAGGCTGGTTTGCAGATGAAAGTGAGTCTTAACTCAGAACAGCTGAAATTGGTCACTTTGGCAGACCGGGCTAAACAGCTGATCACAGGGCAAAGTAGGTGTGTCTGTGTGAATACAGTCTGTTCCAGAAGAAGTATTTTCCCGCAGTTTATCAATAGATGGCAGGGGAGAACTCATTCAGACCACTGCTTACGCTTGGCACGACAAAATATTTCTGTTTACACTAGCTGTTTGTGCAGCTTCTGATCCTGTGAAATTAAATCCATGCCAAACATTTAAAAAACAAACAAACCTGCTCTGCAGATGACTTTCCACTGTTATTGAGGAGGTGAGAGCTTTAAAATAAAAAATGAGGGGAGAATCTACTGCAGGTTGCCAATGATTTGCATAATGAAAAATCTCTGCACGCTTGGTGTACAGAGGGAAGAGAGGCAGTGATGGGCTGCCCTTGCTTTGTTTTACATACACAAAGAGGTGACGTTAGACAAACAGTCACTCAGCAGGCTCAAGACCAAGAACATTCACGTTTGTTTTTATTCTGTTCACTTGTCAGGTAGTTTGTTCTTCAGCAGGAAACCAGCTGGAATTTTACAGAGAGTTAGAACTGGAAAGAGCCCAAACCGTCCCTCAGGTTGTGATGAAGTCTTTACTAGTGTGGTACCACCATTGGAGAGAGACCTTTTTGCACAGCAGGCTCCTTGAAGCTCCATGGAGGTATTAGAAATGCTGTCACTTCCTTCTCTCCTATTTGTGGTAAACGCGACTTTACCCCATCTGAAGTGTTTGAAAGTTGCTGCATCAATTATGTTCAGTGCTATGCTATCTATGAGCTGTATGTCTAATGTTTGTGAATAAACAGTGAACTTTATCCTGAGCTGAGAGACAAGAAGGTTGGGGAAACTGTATGTAACCAGTAATGAAAGAGTCAGTCAAGGCATCATATCACAAATGGCAAGAAAACTGCATCCAGGGGTTAGAACAAGAGTTTGCTTCAGAGCAAGCATTGAACTTTGAGGAAGTGCACTTTGCCTCTTTAGGCTTTTATTCAGTCATGCCATACTGCCAGCCTCAAACATTCAAAAATCATGAATCCGGGCCCCAAAATAATGAGATTGGGTTTAAAACTATGAGGTTTTTTTAAAATAATAACTGTTGGATTCTTTATATTTTTATTTGCCTCCTGTTTTTGAGCTTTTAGGTTTACACTCCGGTCATGTTTTCAAGCTTTCCTCTGCAACTATGAGGACTAGGAACTTACTGTTTAAAATGAAAAACCGAGAGTCTCACCTAATCATGTGACTCTAGGAACTTGGGCTTTCTGAAACACACCAAATATTGCAAGACTTGCAATAAAATCACAAGAGTTGGCAACAGTGGTCGTAGTTTATCAACCATCAGGAGCATAAAAGCAATACTGCTCCTTTGAGCAAGAGAACTCTCAGCTGGCCACGTGCTTCTGGAGACCAGAAAATACAGACAGAGAGCTAAGACCCTTCGTTGGTCCAATTTCTTCCCTGTGCATATGCAGTCTCAGTGCATGAACAGTACTAACTTAGGCCCAAATGTTCTCTGGATACATGTGTGAGATACTGGGTGCACCTCCTCTGAGCCATGGAGCTCCAGCAGCCCTTTTGGGTGGAGTATGCAGGTGCTTTGGGCTGGAGTTGAAGCTGTAGGATCCACTGTCATATGGATCTGCCACTCAGAGAAGGGGGAGGGGCACAAGGGCCATGGAGATTACTCCAGCCTTAGGAGCCCTTTCCAAAGGAGTATGTTGCATGCAATGAATTCAGAATAGAACAGACAATTACACCAATGTAGTTTGTTGTTTACAGATGTGAATGACTGCCATATTATAGGTGTATCTAAGGAACACACAACTGTATCAATAGTTGCATGATTCATTTCATAATTGTTTCAAGGTAAGTTTCAGCTTGCCGAGAACTTGGCAACTACATTTGAAGTTGTTGGGGAAAAAAGGCAACTCTTTAGTTGTAATCAACAAGTAATTACTGCTTGTGCATTTGTTTCTGCAATTGCTGAAGGTTCAGCAAGAACTCACGATGACCTTGCTTTAGCTGTGAGGGGGAAGTGCAGCTGCCTTCGCATTCTCATTCAGTGATGCTCTTTCCTCCTGTGGGGCCCAAAGACTGGGATGACCAAATCCCTTCGATCCAAGTGAACCCCGCAGGGCACTTTTAAAGCTGACAAACATAAAGTGCAAATGGCATGACTTATGCTATGTTTTAATTACAAACCTGGTAAACTCAGAGTAATAATAATAATTTTTGGAGGGAGGGATTTGCTGGCGAGTCTAAAGATGGAATGAGACATTTTTTCATTCTATCTTGAATAAAAAGGATTTTCTCATTGCAACACGTATAACATGTATTTTTAATACAACATCAATTGCTTTCAATATCTTACTGAAATGACTGGTCATCCATAATGGAAATGTGATACTAAGGCCTACGTGTCAGGTTGAATTTCCCCTGCAGACTAATGGAGCTCAGTTGGGTCTGTAAGGCAGAGCCCCATACATGTGGGTGGATTCCCACCAAAGTGCAGGACAAGTGGACCAGCTGCACCTTCCTTCTATGCGCAGTAAACTCCACTCACCCAGGCATGGGGAAGCATTGCTATGGCCCTTCCTCTTGCTTGGCCCTGTGGGGTAGCTTGCACCCTGGAGGGACAGTAGGGGGAAATAACCTTGCACTCAGGGATTCCAGTTATGCTCATGGCCTGTGGCCTCTTTGAGGCCAGTGTAGTGGATATGCTGGTGTGTGCTGCTTAAGAGCCAACAGGAGGAAACTCTGGACTAGTCACCCGAAATTCCCTCTTGGGAAGCTTGCTGATGTGCACCCCTGTAATGTGCCTGTCAGCACATAGGACAACATCGAGCCCTAAGTAACATATCCATGATCACTTCAGTAAATGGAAGAACTCATGTCAGAAGAATAGAACCTAAGAGCCCTGATTCCTGCCCAATGTTTTAACCACTAGACAGAGAGATTTCCCTTCTTTCATTCAACAGAACAGTTCATCCTAATGATATGAAAGATCAGGAGAGATCTCATTTAGAATCAGGCATTTTCTACCCTGCATTCTCAGTGGTGGCACTTTTCCTGTAAATTCCCCCCAAATGTACCAAGAAACAGGATTTTAGGAAGAGTAGGTTTATTTCTGTTGTATTGGGGGAAAGTGTAAATTGGAGTCTATGACTGGCCTTCTCTATACCATTCCTTATATTAGTCTCTTATAGATCCTCTTTCCAAACCATATTTTCCCAGTCGTAATGTCTTCCTTTGTGGAAGCCTCCTGTGCTTCACATAATGGGTACTTTGTTGCCCTTCTCTGGGCTGTTTCTGCTTTGCCTTGTATGGTGAGCCAAACGGAACACAGCATTCAAGGTGAAGATGGAGCAACGAATGTAGATGTATTTGATTTTCCCTGTTATTCTCTATCCCATTCCTAATACAGTCCAACACACCTTACACACTTTAATGACTACTACTGCACATTAAGCCACCATCATGGAGCTGTCTATGTTGACTCCTAGATATGTTTGCTCAGAGTTTACAAATAATTCAGAGCCCATCAGTGGGCCAGATGCTAGTCTGTGAAACAACCCCTTAGTGCCACTCTGTAGGGACCTGTCACCACTTCTTAGTGTGGTCTTCCAAGGGTTCTGAGCTTCTCCTGACTGACCCTCCTTAGTTTGCCCTCAGTCAGGTCAGTCCCTGGATCCTCACCTCCAATTAAATCTGTCAGTCCTTCATTTTTTGGGCTTGCAGTCTCCTTGCTGCTTTCCTGGAGGCAGCTTGGTGCAGGGCTGTCACCCCTTTGCTGTCCCAGGCCTGCCTGCCTGCCTGCCTCCCTTTCCTTCTCTGTACTCTCTCCTTCAGAGAGGCCTGGTTTTTCTGTAGTGGTTGCCGCTTTGGGTGCCTGCCTCCATGATTGGCAGCTCTGGCAGCTGTGTGGGGTTCTGATCAAGCTGCTTGCTTGTAAACAGGAGAGACTTTCCTCCCGCCTTTGTCTATGCTCAGTATGGGGTTGGTAACCCTATTTTAGGGCCATAAAGCTACCTAAACAGGTGCCTAGGAATTTGCCCTGTATAACAGGAATCACTGTATAAAAAAAAAATAGTTCTCCTAGCACTGATTTAGGCTGGGCAGCAATTCTATTCTGCCACATCTACAAAAGAATATGCATTTGATGACCTTGCTTAGATTACAGTGGGGGAAAAAAATCTCTTGGATTTTACAATGTTATGTGAAAATGTCAATTTGATTGACTTATGTCTCTGAAAGGGAGACTCCATTTCTGGTAGAAGTACCGAAGTTGACTTTTATGATACATTTGCACCCATCTTCGGTATGACAGAATGTCTCTGGAATCAAAGAATTTTTTTCCCCCCTTCAGTGCAATTATGGCGAGTGTCTCTGAAAAGAATGTCTCTTTGCTGTTATTACAGGAACAAATTAATCTCTTGTGTTAACTCAGCTGCATGCATAGAATTGCAGCAAGGGTGGTTTGGCTAATAGTTTGGCTAATGAAGGATAATTGGAAGGCTTGTTGGCCTTATAGGTTTTATAGCCAAACATCTTATGAAGCCAGTGACCTGTGCTTGAAACCCATGATCAAAGTGACTGATAAATTGTGCTGTTTAGATGGCTTTAAAGGGTTCTCTCTGTCAAATGATCTCAGCTTCTATCATTGACATCTGGTGCTGGTGATCAGATAACAGAAATTAACCTGAGCAATGGTTGATTTACTTCTTGATTTGTCATCTTTCAGTAGAATTTCCACTATTCTGGAACCACTGAATAGTATATTACAAAGCAGAGTTTTTTATTCTTCTGTACTGATAGTGCATAATGGCTTGCCCATTACCAAATGAAAATGGTGTAACCAGGTCTAATTCCCATGTTGCCCAACTTCTCACTTTCCATGTTCAAAAGTTCCATTGACTTCTCCCACCCCTCCCCCCGATGTCCTTCAGACAATTCTGAACCCACTATGACAAGTTTCTCCATGCATGACCGTGATACATGTCCTAAATAGAAATCTTCAGTGTGAAAAGCTTATCCTGGTATTGTCTGAAAGTTTTATTACTATATTTAGTGTCTGCTGCATAAATATCTTGCCTGGAATTCTGAAATAGATTTCCCAGATGATAATTAGAGCTGGTTGCAAAATGGGGGGAAGTCTGTTTTTTATGATTTTACGCAATTTAATTTAGATGAATTTCCAGCTAGTTCTAATGATTTTTTTCCTCAACCATTGTGGTCTTTCAGCTGAATTAAGACTCGTTCTCCACCCCACCCTCTGGCTCTAGTTTCTGCCTCTTAACCTGTTCACTCCCATCACATCTCCTGTGCAACAGAAGAACTGACATTGGTAAGTAACTTTCTGCACCTGTGTTGTTCATGCTTTGGGGACTGAGGGCAGGTCTACACTTAAGACGCTGTGTCGGGGCAGCTGCACTGATGCAGCTGTACTGCTCTAGCACCTAAGTGAAGATGCTCCTACACTGATGGGAGAGCTTCTCCCGTGGGTGTAGTTAATCCACCTCCTGGAAAGGCGAAGGCTGTGTCGATGGAAGGTGGATTAACTACTTTTTAACTATGGGAGGTGGATTATAGCGACCTAACTACATTAGGCTGGTATAACTACATCGCTCAGAGGTGTGGATTTTTCACATCCCTGAGCGACATAGTTATGCCAATATAGATCTGTAGTGTAGACCTGGCCTGAGACTTACTCTTCTCCAGTTGGCCATGGAGATCCCAAGTGGGACCCACTACTTCACCTGTGTTCTGTCACCTTCAACTAAAGCAACTACAGGAGCATCAAAGCAATTGTCTCAGCCAAATTGTCCCTGGCTACTACATGCCGACAGTGGGTAATTTCTAGGTTTGCCATGTTTGGACTTAATAACAGCTTATAATATTTTAAAACCATATTCAGGTCTGTATGTGCATGTCTGTATGTGTGTGCTACTCAGATTCCGCACCAAATTCTAAGGTGCTGCATTAGGTAGATTCCCTGTGCCTGACTATTTGGTGCCAGGTGGCCTTTTTATGTTGGCTTTACCAGTGTAAAGTGGATGCAAATCAGCCCTATGCCCCCCCTGGGGAATATTACCAACACAGAAGGGCCTCCCCAGCAGACACAGAGCCAATTACTCTTGCTTTATTTTCCTCCTGGCCTCCTGCAAGAGCCTCCTATGCAAATATATGTAAAAAACAAAACAAAAGCAGTTAAATTGTCAAAGAAAGTGCTGTCCTCAGAAATGGCTAAAATTGTCTTAGTCTATACCATATATTAGTGCACATCTCAATATTTTGTACATGATAAAGTGAGTCTGCAGCTCCAAGTCCTGCAGTCCCACTTGATTCTAGTGCATTCCCAGACAGATAAATGAAAGTAACCACAATAATAGAGACAGGGTATTTAATCTTCCACAACTGAGAGGACAACCATGTGTCTATGAGAAATGAGATTTCTTGTTAGAAAACATACCTCATTCCCAGGGATTTAAACTTACATTTTTCAACCTCATTTTTTCCCCTTTAACATCAGGATTGAAGATTTCTCAGTGTTTTGAAGTTGAGAAATATACATACAGTATTCATAGATTCTAAGGCCAGACTGGACCATTGTGATCATCTACTCTGATCTCCTGTATACCACAGGCCATAGAACTGTCCCAAAAGAATTCCTAGAACATATCTTTTAGAAAAACATCCAATCTTGATTTAAAAATTGCCAGTGATGGAGAATCCACCACAACCCTTGTAAAGTTGTTTAATTACTCTCAGTTAAAAATGTATGCCTTATTTCCAGTCTGAATTTGTCTAGTTTAACCTCCAGCCACTGAATCATGTTATACTTTTTTCTGCTAGACTGAAAAGCCCGTTATTAACTATTTGTTCCCCATGTAGGTAATTATAGACTAACAAATCACCCCTTAACCTTCTCTTTGTTAAGCTATATAGATTGAGCTCCTTGATTCTATCACTAAGACATGTTTTCTAATCCTTTAATCATTGTTGTGGCTATTCTCTGAATTCTCTCCAGTGTATCACCATTCTCCTTGAATTGTGGCCAACGGAACTGGACACAGTATGCCAGCACCAGTTCCACATACAGAGGTAATATAATGACAGGATATCGCCTCCTACTAGCAATCAGTTGCGCGGGAAGTACGGGTGCTGGGGGTGCTGCCGCACCCTTTGGCTTGAAGTAATAATAATGAACACCAAATACATGGTTTCAATGGTTTCCTTCATCAACACCCCCACTATAAAATTGTTCCAGCACCTCTGCTAGCAATGATGCTTTTTAAAAACTGTCTTCTACCTGCTATTGCCCATACCTACTGGAATGCTGAGGATATTTATATATCAGCAAAAGATTCTGCCTATTTGACCTCTAAGATCACTTTCTTAATCCATTCAAAGGCTTTCACATTTTCACCTAATTGCTAAGCTTATAAATATTTTCACTCACATAGTGGAAAGGTCAAACTAAGGCTGCTGTTTGACTCATGTCATTGACATTCCTCTTGCATAAAAGATTTTATTTTGTGTATCTTCAATCCATACTCCCCCTGCAAATATAAAATCACAAGCCTCCCATTTTTCATTTATCAAATAGCCAGTAAAGGAGCATACTTTCCTCTTTATTAAAGAGGGTGATTATTTGCATTGTATTGACAGCATTTGCTATTTAATGTACTCCTGCTTTCATCCAGATGTGCACTGTTCTGGGGCAGTCAACTGTTTGGAGCAAGCTGTAATAATTGACTCTTTCCATTTTAGTAGCACTGAATCAATCTGATAACATCTCTCCATGGGAAATGATCCACCTTTTCATGTATCCCCACTGGAAATCTAGTAAATAGTGAAACCATCCTCTTTCAGAATAAACATTTCCTCCCAGGAGGATATTTTTTATTAGAACCTTTGTGAAGTCACCATTTTGGTGCTGCAGAAAGTACCTGTTGACATCTAGCTGGCACCACAGAATTAATGCTTTCCATTTACAGACTGACCCTTTGTGTTGAGGAAACCTTTTAAGACAAATGATACTGCATAGTAAAACAGGAACACTTGAGAGACGAAGGTATTGACAAAAACAGATCAATAGCAAAGGAGCTAGACCTCTACCAAGCTGGGGAGCGAGGGGAGGAAGGCATCCCGGTCACTGTGAAATGTGAAATGGCTTAACTTTCAATCCTCAAAATATTCCTCAAACAACAAAGCACATTTATACTTCTTTTCTTAGAGTGTCTGTAAGCTAATTATTGCCAGTGCTGTTATAGTGAATGCTACAGTCATATATATATGATCCTTGTCCCCGTAGTATCTGACCAACTCACTGTTCTCAATGAACTTTTTAGCCTCACAACACTCCTGCAAAGTAGTAGGGAGGTTCTATCGTCATATTTTTATAGGGTGGGAACTGAGGGACAGGGTAGATTAAATGATTTGCCCAAGGTCACACAGGAAGTTTGTAGCTAATTCACACAGGAAGTTTGTAGCGAATTGAACCCAGGGCTCCTAAGCATACAGGTGTCCTCCTGTCTTTGGGAGACAAAACAATGTATTTTAGGAAATATAAGGACAAGTGAAAAAAAGGTATCACATCTTTTCACACGGATGTGATATATGTATTTCCAAGACCCTGAGCTAGGAAGAAAGGCCAAATGTTCATCTCCTAATTACTTTTCATATTAGTACAAGTGCACCCTGGTAAATTTATAAACTCATAGTCATGTTGCATAATCTCTTTGCAGCTAATATGTTCATTCACAGGGGATTCATACAGCTTTCATTCATATATATTTTTTTACATGTATGAGAGTGACAAGATGGGTGACCAACTTTTATTGGACCAACTTCTGCTGGTGGAAGAGACAAGGATCTTGTCTATATGACTGATTACGTTGGTATAATTTATGTCACTTAGAGGTATGAATAACCCTCACCCCGGAGCAACATATATTATACCCACCTAAGCACCGGCGTAAACTGTGCTATGCCAGCAGGAGAGCTTCTCCTGCTGATGTAGCTACCACCTCTCATGGAGGCAGGAGTTATTAAGCCGATGGGAGAGCTCTCTCCTATTGCTTAGAGCGTCTCCACCCCAAGTGCTACAGCAGCTCAACTGCATCAGTGCAGCTGCACCACTGTAAGTGCTGTAGTGTAGATGTAGTCAAGATTTCAAGCTTCACAGAGCTTTTCTTCAGAGTGTCACAGCTAAATGCAAGGTTGGACAGATTGTTAAGCATAAGGGGTTAACACATGTTGAAGGAAACCACTTCAAATGAAGTGGGCAATTAATACCTCTGCAGTCATAGGACAAAGTAGGTTGCAAAGTGTTGTAATGACTCCTAAAAGTAGTGTCTCTGTTGAGTCAATGATTTGTAATGTCTAGAAGAGTTATGAATTTAAGCTCCCAGGCTTGTATTTTGAAGGTGTTGTGCAGGTTTCTTACGAGGGTGAGGACTGAGAGGTCAGATATGGAGTGATCACTTTGTGAAAAGTATTCGCCCACAGGTGATATGGTGCTTTTGTTTTTTATAATTTTTCTGTGTGAGTTCATCTGAGAGCAAAGTGATTGCCTGGTTTCACAAACATAGCTGTTGCTGGGGCATTTGATGCACTGGATGAGGTACACCACATGTTGTGATAGGCATGTGTAGGATCCATGGATCTTGAAAGGTCTGTTGTGGGGGGTATTGATCATCATAGCAGTGTCTGCAAGTTTTGCATCTGTTATTCTGGCATTGTCTGATTCTGCTTTGGGTTGTTGTGTCCTGGTCTCTAGGAAGTTTGCTTCTGATGACAAATTTAGTAAGGTTGTTTTAAGGCCAGAAGAGGAGGTTCAGGAAAGATTTTTTTCAGGATGTGATCCCCATCAAGCATGGGTTGTAATTGTTTGAAGATACTCCACATGGGTTCCAGTGTGGGATGGAGGTGACAACTGGGGGAACACCAGAGAAGTAGACTGCGTTTTGGAAGGGCTACATTTGGTCAGGTTCAAGTAATTTAATGATTGGTGGAGAAATAAATATAGAAATGAAAGATAGAAAGAATCTAGTAGGCCACATTAAGATTCTTCTTTCACTGGCATAGACTAGGTTATAGAAGCTTCTGTCAAAGAAGCAGGTGGGATTTTTCTTAAACAGGATTTTTTTCCTATAACCATTTCTTTACAACTACTTTTAAGTCAAGACCACTGTTGTCAGCTAGAAAAGGCCTTTTCCTTCTTTCATTGCTTCGGTGAAATCCTGGCCCCACTGAAGTCAAAAGAGAGTTTTGTCATTGACTTCAGTGGGGCCAGGATTTCACCCTATGATTCTATTCTGATGAAGTCCTGGAATCAATGGAGATAAAAATAATTTTCTTGAATATTTGCTTACCATACTGTGTCATTGCCAATAAATTTAATTCTGATTTTAAAAGCTCACTTTGGTCTGAGATGAACTTTTGGTCTGAAAGGTAACTCTCTGGTTAGCTCTATCCTGGTTCTGTATTAAAATAAACATGTTTACTTATCCATGGTAAGGCAAGTTTGGGATCCGTAATTAGACAATATGCTGGATCCATCTGGGACTTGGCCCACAATCCCAACACCAAAAGACCAGTACTTTTCATATCTGATCACCCAGAAATTGTCAAATAGTTACATGAACTGGTGAATATTGAGGTTAATGGGATATTTAGGTTTCTTACCAAACCTTCTTTCTGTTTGCAGATCTACAGCCAAAGTACACCTATAGTATTATTCAAATATAGTTCTTTGCATTATTCATTCTGGGTAAGGCTGAGTAAATTATATTAACAAATAAGAAAGAAAAGGCATTAACAGTGTTTGTGATTTCTCACGTCTCATATTCCACTTCCTCTTTATGCCTATCAAGAAACACAGTGAGACTGATATAAAGACTGACATAAAGGGTAACAAGAAAACATTTTGCAAATACATTAGAAGTAAGAGGAAGACCAAGGAGAGAGTAGAGGTCCATTACTCAATGAGGAGGGAGAAACAATAGCAGAAAAAGCAGCAATGTCCAAAGTGTTAAATGTCTTTTTTGTTTCAGTTTTCACCAAAAAGGTTAGCAGTGAATGAACAGTTTAAATGGAGTTGGATCTGAGGCTAAAATAGGGAAAGAAAAAGGTTAAGGATAAATTAGATATCTTCAAGTTGGCAGAACCTGACCAAAAAAGTATCCTAGAATACTTAAGAAGTGGCTGAGCCATTAGTGATTAGTCTTGAGAACTCATGGAGGACAGGATTGATCATAGAGGACTGTAAAAGAGCATGTATAGTATCCATCTGTAAAGAGGGGAATAAGAATAACCCAGGGAATTATAGACCAGTCAGCTTAACTTCAGTACCCAGAAAGATAAAGGAGCAAATATCAATCAGTCTGCAAGCACCTAGAAGATAATAAGGTGATAAGTAAGTCAACATGCACTGATCAAGAATAAATCATGTCAAACCAACCTAATATTCTTCTTTCGCAGGGTAACGAGCTTTGTGGATGGGGGGAGGGAAGAGGTAGATGCGATATATCTTGACTTTAGTAAGGCTTTAGTACTGTCTCACATGAACTTCTCATAGCAAACTAGGGAAATATAACCTAGATGAACCTACTAGAAGGAGAGTACACAACTGGTTAGAAAACCATACTCAGAGAGTAGTTATCAATGGTTTACAGTCAAGCTGGAAAGGCTTATTGAGCAAGGTTGTGGAGAGATCGGTCCTGGGACCAGTTCTATTCAATATCTTCATAAATTATTTGGATAATGGCATAAAAAGTGAACTTATAATATAAAGTCTGAGGACAATACCACACTGGGAAGATTGCAAGTGCTTTGGAGGACAGGACTAGAATTCAAAATGTTCTTGACAAACTGGAGAAATGGTCTGAAATAAATAGGATGAAATTTAATAAGGACAAATGCAAAGTGCTACACTTAGGAAGGAATAATTAATTGTACAAATACAAAATGACTCCCTAGGGAGGAGTACTACAGAAAAGAATCCAGGGTTATAGTGGATCACAAACCAAATATGAGTCAACAATGTAATCCAGTTTCAAAAAAAGGGAACATCATTCTGAGATCAGTGTTGCAAGACATGAGAAGTAATTCTTCTACTCTACTCAGCATAGATAAGGCCTCAGCTGGAGTATGTGTCCAGTTCTGGGCACCACACTTTGGGAAAGATGTGGACAAACTGGAAAAAGTCCAGAGAGAGCAACAAAAATGACTAACAGTCTAGAAAACATGATCTATGAGGAGAGGTTGAAAAAAACTGGGTTTGCTTAGTCTGGAGAATAGAAGCCTGAGGGAGGACATGATAACAGTGTTCAAGTACGTAAAAGGTTGTTATAAAGAGGAGGGTGATATATTGTTCTCCATGTCCACTGAGGACAGGACAAGAAGTAATGGGTTTAAACTGAAGCAAGGGAGACTTAGGTTAGATATTAGGGAAAACTTCCTAACTGTCAGGGTAGTTAAGCACTGGAACAAATTACCTATGGAGGTTGTGGAATCTCCATCACTGGAGGTTTTTAAGAGCAGGTTAGACAAACACCTGTCAGGAATGGTCTAGATAATACTTAGTTCCACTTCAGTGCAGGCTCTCTTCCAGCAATACAGTTTTCTATGATTCTGTGAGATGCTGAGAGTATGTAACTGCTATTTGCTCCCATTGGTACGCCTATCTTACAAATTGACCCCTGTAGCTGTGTAATGGCCAATATATATTTTAAACGACTTGTTGAATGGCGCAATCAGAATATTTTTGGGGAAAGCACAGCTACAACCGTGCTTGTTTTGAAATACTGGGCCACATCCTCAGCTGGTGTAAATCAGTGTCACTGACTTACACTACCAGAGGATGTGGCCCACTCCCTTTACACTTACGCTTCGCTCTTTGAATCCTCACTTCTCTGCTATATGTGCGGTTTATATTTGTGATCCTAGGAGTATTTCAGAGATTTTAAAAATATTTCTATCTTTGGTGCTTTGGAAGAGCCAGAAATGCCCTCTCTCTCACAGGAACATCTCGATGATCTGTATGCTTCTGTGACAGCCCAGTTCTGAGTTACTCTACTGTGTCTCCTCTGCTAATGGCTGACAGTTTGTGAAATACAATAAATAGGTAATAAATAGCTTGGATAACACTTGTTTCAGATGTAGATAGCTACTGTAGAATAAATGAATGGTGTCTGAAACTTAAAGGAACATTGAGGATTAACAACTATTCTTAGAAATGCTTGCTTCTCACAGAGGGCTAAAGCATCCAATGAAAATGTTTCCAGTACATGAGGCTGTGAACCTTCAGTTGCATTCACATGAATGAACTACTGCACCTGTACAATGCCCCAGTGATGTCAATGAGGCTCTGTGTAGGTACAAGAGTCTGCTTGCATGCATCTGATTACACAATCAGGGTTCAACTAGGTATCAAAATTAGACTTGGCAAAGAACTAGAAAATAGGGGAATGGGACACACTTGCACTGCCAGAGGATGGACTAGGTCACTTAACAGGCCCTTTTTAATCTCTATGATTCTATTTAGTGAACACATAATTATCATCCTTTTAAAACTTTATTAAAAGCATATTTAAACCACATGAACAGAGTTAACAAGACAGCTGGTGAATTTGGTTTTAATTGTCTGTTTTATGAACAGGGAAAAGGACCAACAGCCCTGTCTCTCTCTGATAAATTCAGTTTCATGAATTTTCATCAGATGTGTTAATTACAATTTCTATTGTGCCAGAGTGAAATACTATTCAATTAATTAATTAGATTTTGATTTATGACCACGTCTCTTGAGGTCTTCAGGTGTTTGGTGAAAACAAAATTTATGAGTCTGGGAATGTCAGAAGGTAAATTTTGCTAACTGCAATGTATTGTTCCATGCTGAACAAGCACCCCACGATCAGACGCACTTGCCCTTACTGTTCAGTGGAGGGAACCTGGAAAGGAAGAGACAGCAGGCCGGAGCCAATATTTTTTGAAGTCAATTGTAGTCTTTCTGTTGACTTTAACGGGTATTAGATCAGACCCAAAATGAGAGGGGAAGGAAGGCCCCAATCCATCTGTGGTGCAGTCACCTACATGCAAGAAGGCTGGGGGCCTAAACATGGACAGGAAGGGAAAGGTAGAGAAATACTGTAAAAACTGCAATCTGATTGGTAAAAACAGTGTCCCTGCCTATCCCTTTTCTGATTTAGCTTTAACAGCTGGATTAAAAATGAGCGCTTACTTCTGCTGTACCTTGTATTTTATTTGGAGAGAGAGTAAGAGGATGAAAAGGGTTGGGGCACTGAGTTATAGAGCTGAGCTGAAAGGGCCTGACAGCAAGGGTTGTGTCCTGGCAAGGCAGGAAGACAACTGGAACCTCTCACACACAAGTTGGGTAGGGTCTCCTCCTCCTGCCCCGAGGATAGCATGGTGGTGGCAACTGCGTGCCCCACTCCTGCCAGTTGCTGCCACCTCATGGCACAGTGTGTGTGCTGCAGAGTCGGCCTCTCACTCCACGGCACACAGGCAGCACGGCAGAGGGTAGGGAAGAGCAGCAGCAGGCCACACAGTCACTGGCACATGCAGCTGCACTGACCCCACGAGCTGGAGGCAGTGGCAGCAGATTTGGAGGGAAAGCTCATGTTGGAAAATGATTTGACCCTTTCGGGCTGGGGTCGGGTGGGCTGGGATCCAGTTCAGGCTTAAAAATTAAGCCCAAGAAGACTTTTGTTGAGATGGTACATCTGTCAGGAGCCAAATGGAGGGAAAAGCTAAAGGAAGGGAAAGGGAAATGAGGACATCTTCCACCAGCTCCGGACAAAACATTCAGATTTCCTTCAGTTTAAAGGAGAAAGGAGCTGAAATCTATAGGATGTCAAAGTATGTAGTGGATATGCCCAAGAAATCTAGACTTGCTAGACATTGTGTCCAGTCAGTAGCAGCGAGGGGGATAACACAAAGTAAGTCTATGCTAGGGACAGTGTATCGTTTAATAAACCAACAAAAAGTGGATGTTTTAGATACCTGAGATGTTGCTGCTTTTCACAAAGGCTACGAACTTGCTTTAGAGTGTCCTATGACTTGTACAAGATTTGAACATTGGCTTGGTAACTTTGGAATGTGAGTGGAATTATTTGAAAAAGATTTCATAGCAACAATGCTTATTCATTTTTCATATTTAAGTAGATTATTTAATGACACTGAAATCTACATTACTCATTACATGTAGGGCTTTTGGAAAAGAAGCTTGAAAATATCCTATTAACAACAGCTTAGGTACCACAGAAGTTAAAGATAATTCTTACCTGGGCTGTATGGGGCAGATAATAGAGTAATAGGGGTCCTCAGGCTTTGTACCTGGGGTGCTATTCTTTTCTTCAAGGACAAATAGATATCTTCTGCAGGACCTACTACCCTGGGCTCAGCTCCACAGTCTGTTGGCTCACTGAGGGCTTCTCTGGACTTTCATCCAGATGTCACACATATTGCTTTCCTTGTGGTGGTACGTAAGATGCAAGCCCTACCTCACAGCCCCGCAGGCTTGTATCTAGTTGCTGCTGCAGCTCTTGCTGGCAAAAGCTTCCTACCTTGTTGGGCTCTCTGCTCCTGGTCCAGATGTCAGGCTGCACAATGAAGTCCATGGGGCTTAAAACACATGCTTAAAGTTTTAAGTCCATGCTTAAGCGTACTGTTGAATCAAGGCCTGAGGGCAGGTCTACAGCTGTGCCACTGTAGTGTTTTAATGAAGACACTCTACGCCAACAGGAGAGAGCTTTCTCATCAGCATAGTTAGTCCACCTCTGCGAGAGGTGGTAGCAATGTGAGTGTGAGAAGCTCTCTCACCGACATAGCGCTGTCTACACCAGCACTTAGGTCCGTATAACTACGTTGCTCAGGGATGTGGATTTTTCACACTCCTGAGCAATGTAGTTATACCAAAGTAAGGCCTGGTCTACACTGGGGAAGTGGGGGGGAGTTTTGATCTAAGTTACGCAACTTCAGCTACGTGAATAATGAGTAAGAGAATAAGACTACCCATACTTTTATGAATTTATATCATACTGCCATATGGGTCCTACTTCTAGGTATAATATTTTTTTCGATTGTTAGAAGTTTATAAAAATGCTCACAAAAATGTGGATGCAAACCCTTTTTATATACTTCATTGTGTTACATGAAATAATTCTCTACCATAATGTGAGAAGATTAGAATTCCAGATATGTTTGGCTCTTCCATTCAAATCATTTTTTTTGAAAGTGGCTATAACGAAAAATAAATTAATTTCTGGAGAATCAGCACATTAAACAATGCTTTAATTTTCTCTAGTATTATTATTACAATCTAATAGTATATTTAACAAAAAAGAGATTGTATTTTTATATATTGTATTTTTGACACATTTTGTATTAAACTAAAAAAAATACCATGAACATGTGTAGATGAGCTGGGAAATCACACTGCTCTCAGTCATTGGAACTACACCCATTTACACCAGCTGAGGATATGACTCTTTAAGTCTGATTCTGCAGTCCTCATTCAGAAATGTATTTACCCATTTACTTCTGTGGGAGTTTGCCTGATTAAGACTACAACATCAAGCCACTTATGCTTTAATCACCACACTTTACATGTGACTTCAATGCACAGCTACGTATAAAAGGAAGATATTTTTATCCTCACTTTTATTTAAGTCAAAATTGCAGTAATTCACCTAAATCCTGCATCATGGTAGGGGGTAAGACTAGGTGATCCTTGCAGTCCTTTCTAATCCTGTGGTTCTGTGATCCTATTATTTTAATTACAGGGTACACCAAGTTTAGGCATTAACCAAATCTTCTAGGAACAGTTCATTAAACTATTGCAAGTTTTTAAACTTGTCATCTTGTATCAGTCTTGTAGTTATGTCTAATATCCAAATTAAAGAATAAAAGGAGTGCATGCTATGGGCCCATTTCTTCTCTGGCATGGTTTACATCAGCACTGGTGTAAGAGCTAGGGTTGCCAGGTGTCCAGTTTTCGACCAGAATGCCCAGTCAAAAAGGAACCCTGGCGGCTCCAGTTGGCACTGCGCATGTCTCGCATTTCTTGTGTATGTCCTTGGCCATCCGGTGCCAGTAGAATCTATTACAAATAAGTTCGAGAGTTCTCTCCATTCCCAAATGTCCAAAGTCATCATGCAGGGTCCTTGTGACAGGGCTCTGTATTCTTTTGGTAGCACTAGTTGTGTTAGTTGATTTTGCACAGAGGGGTACTCTTTGGGGAGAGCCTCAGGGAGTCTGTCAATGTCACATACAAGCTGAGGGGGCTGGAAGGAAGTGTAAACCAGCTGAGACTCTCTTTTGGTTTGGCCCTTTGTCTTTGAAACAAATTAAACATTAGGAGCAATCAAAGATTTATCATACTCAACATTTGGGAACCTAACTGAGACAGGTTTCAGAGTAACAGCCGTGTTAGTCTGTATTCGCAAAAAGAAAAGGAGGACTTGTGGCACCTTAGAGACTAACCAATTTATTTGAGCATGAGCTTTCGTGAGCTACAGCTCACTTCATCGGATGCATACTGTGGAAATCGCAGAAGACATTATATACACAGACACCATGAAACAATACCTCCTCCCACCCCACTCTCCTGCTGGTAATAGCTTATCTAAAGTGATCATCAAGTTGGGCCATTTCCAGCACAAATCCAGGTTTTCTCACCCTCCGCCCTCCCACAAACAAACTCACTCTCTTGCTGGTAATAGCCCATCCAAAGTGACCACTGTCTTCACAATGCGTATGATAATCAAGGTGGGCCATTTCCTGCAGAAATCCAGGTTCTCTCACCCCCTCACCCCCCTCCAAAAACCACACACACAAACTCACTCTCCTGCTGGTAATAGCCTCTCTCTATTACCAGCAAGAGAGTGAGTTTGTTTGTGGGAGGGCGGAGGGTGAGAAAACCTGGATTTGTGCTGGAAATGGCCCAACTTGATGATCACTTTAGATAAGCTATTACCAGCAGGAGAGTGGGGTGGGAGGAGGTATTGTTTCATGGTGTCTGTGTATATAATGTCTTCTGCGATTTCCACAGTATGCATCCGATGAAGTGAGCTGTAGCTCACGAAAGCTCATGCTCAAATAAATTGGTTAGTCTCTAAGGTGCCACAAGTCCTCCTTTTCTTTTAACTGAGACAGCCTTTCCTAGAACCAGAACATTTTAATAGATCTAATTATATATTCTCTTAAAGATTCATGACAAGCCTGCTGTTGCCGCCTTCCTTTACTGGCGAGAACGCTGTTAAAAGTCAAGACCATAAAGACTTTTTGACAAGTCTGTTTTAATTGCAGTGATTCCCAGATGAGAAGGAACTCATAAAATGATGACATACAACTTTTTTTCCCAAATGGTTATTTAAAAAAGCAATCTCATTAAACGAGCTGCAAATGCTGCGTAAGACCCATACCTTAATGATACCCAGACCAGTTTTTCATTTGGATTCCAATGGCTTGCACTTTACCAGAAAGATTACAGGACCAGCATGATATTTGTTAATTTTTAATAACACCACTATCACTACCTGGGAGAAAAAGCAACACTGCTGAAAACACTGAAGTAAATTACTGTATTTTCAAACTTTTTGTTTGTGCTGATATGTCAAGCCCAAAATCGGCTTGGATGTCAGTGAAACTCAGATCAGCGACTTGAAATTAGTGATGACTTAAGTACACTCCAAAAGATCCAGCTGCATCAGACACTTTTGGACTCTTCCTGAGATTTAATATGATTTGAATACAGGTAACATTTACAGACCTCACCCAGGCGTGAGTCCCCATTGTGCTAGGCACTGTACAAGCATGGGGTAAGGTCCTGAGCCCTGCTTCAGTCTCTTTTCACCAGGTAAAAGGCCAGAGCAGCATAAGGGGGCCCCACAATTGCAGCCAGGGAAGGATTCCTCTGGTGCAGACTTTGCAGAGACAGACCTAAGGTTACCTTCCTAGAGCCCCCTTGGAAGCCCTGACATAGCAGGACATGTCAGGGCAGAGCTGAGGGCGGAAGGGATATGTCAGGGGCAGGGCCCCAGCATGTGGTGCTGCAGAAATTCCAGGCGGTGCTGCAGCCCATAGGGGAGCCTGAGAAGGTTGCTGAAACTTAGAAAGGCCCTCCGGACTGTCTATGTTATGCCAGGTGCCTCTTGAGTCCTCAGAGAAGGCCAGGATTGGGACGGCGCAAAGGCCATCCTAAAGCTGCTTAGGTGCCCCTCTCTTGGGCTATGGAATCTCACCCACTGAAGAGACGCCAACCTCTGCCCCAAAGAGTTTACACTCTAAAAAACAAAACAAAAAACAAAAATAAATAAGCAATTGTCCGAAGCCCAGAACTAATAAGTTGACAATGTTTCACTCAACCTACCACCATCCCGTGACCCCTGCTACCATTCATTATTGCATCTTCACCCTGGGCAGCCCTCCCGCATAAGAGACCAGTGAGCCTCAGTCTGAGAACAGAGAGGAAAAGTTTCTTTAATTGTAAAAAAAAATAAAAATAAAAATAAATAAAAATGAAGGTTTGTTCTCAGACACTTCCTGTCCTGGGGAATCTTTATTCCTGGTGGCAGTGGGCAGAGAAACCACGTGGCCTGTCCCCATGTCTCCCCTCCTGTTTCAGCTGCTGCCTGACAGAAACACCTCATTTATACTAGTTTGGAGTTTGTGGCTTTTCTTACCATAAGCCATTTCAGGGGCGACAGCTTACTGTGGGGAGAGAGGGGAACTGTGGGGATGATGTCAGTCAAAGGCTTCTCAGAGCTTCTACTCTGGTAAGCAAAAAACATACAGTAGGATTAGTAAGTATGTATGTACTGCTGCAACAGACATGCTGCCACACACCGGTGTACATGCAGTCAGGATGTGTATTAAAGCCCAGCCATTTCTAATTGAAATACAAGCTTGCTGGAATAGTTCCTAGACTTGCTGGAATAGTCAATGGCTATTAGCCAGAATGGACAGGGATGGTGTCCCTAGCCTCTGTTTGTCAGAAGCTGGGAATGGGCGACAAGGGATGGATCACTTGATGGTTACCTGTTCTGTTCATTTCCTTTGGGGCACCTGGCATTGGCCACTGTCGGAAGACAGGATTCTGGGCTAGATGGACCTTTGGTCTGACCCAGTATGGCCGTTCTTATGTCGTCACATCAACAGGTAGCGGGCGTGAGGGGAAAAAATAGTAATGAAAAAACTCTAGCTCTCTTCAGTTAGGTTTCATAACAGCAGTGAAGCACCGCAGGGGAGAGCTTAGATGGGTATTTGTTTTCATGGCAACACACATTCCTCTTTGCACCTATGACTTCAATATTAGAGGCTTTGCTATCAAGCATATTATTTATGCTTTTATACCAAATGAGATCCTTACAACTCAAGAGTGCAGAAGGAGGCAGGGCCTACTGTTAGAGTAGATGCTAGACAGTTTAGCATGAGGCATTGCATCTGATATTTTTAGCAGTTTATTTTTCAAGTAATTGAGACTAATAGTACTGGAAAAGATGGACTTAAGTAGAATTCTTAATGTGACAGGGTGGGTTTTTTTTTTTCTTTAAGTACATTGCATCTGGCCTTTGTGCAGTATGCCATTCAATCCAGGAAATTATTTTATTGCCAGAGTCTGAAGTATCAGTAAATGTGGGTGAAGAGTTCTGTGATATCAAAAAAGGAAGTGGGAAAGCATCGTTTTAATTCCAGTCATGCATGTGCCTTTTTATAGACAGCTATAGGCTTAATGAGATCCATCTCTCCTAAATGTGCATTAGCACTGATCATCGGTTAGACACATAAGACACCTTTAATCAAAATGAAAGACAACTCTCCCACTTCCACTGTTCCTATATGGTAATTAAGAATGATGCCATTCCAAGTTCACAGAGCAGACTGAGGGAAGTGATCAGTACCATATAGCAATGGTGTTTTCTTTCGGATTTGTTTTAAGGAGGTAATGCATGGTCATATCACTATAGTTTCCCGAATATACCCTCCTCCTGGACAAAGAAACTCGAACATTTTTTGTAAACAGCGAAAAAGAGTGCTTTAAAATAACAAACATTCTACTCTTTATTTGAGCCCTTAAGACAGGAGTCAGGTTTGAAGTGTTTTTAGGGTGACCAGATAGCAAGCGTGAAAGATGGGGACGGGGGTGAGGAGTGGGTGGTAATAGGTGCCTATATAAAACAAAGCCCTGAATATTGGGACTGTCCCTATAAAATAGGGACATCTGGTCACCTTAAGTGTTTTGCATCATCACTTCTGGCCAGTTTCCTGGACTAAGAAAAATTTGGAGGGAGGATTCTAGGGGAGAGGTCTGTACTTGTCAGGGGCAGAGACCTGAATCGGGGCACATGGGATGAAAGCCTAGCTCAACTGAAGTTAACAGAAGCTTTGCCATTGACTTCATTTTAGTCAGGATTTCATCCTGGGTGGAGCCAGTCCCCCAAGCCAGTTTACCTCACCCTCTTTGGGAACCACTCCTCCACCCCTGACCCTGCCTGGGAATAGACACTACCTCTTGCTATGGCCAAGTCCTGTCCCTTGTCTCAGGCCAAGTAACAGCAGGTGCATCAGGATCAATGCAGTAGCAGCAGCTTTGTGCAAGGCAGAACCAGCATGAGGACTAGAATGGCTCTGTGCTGAAGAGGCTCATCAGCAAGGCAGGTAGAAAGCACAAGGATCTGCCTGCTTGCAGGGGGAAAGGGGCTCTTTTGGAGCTATGGAGGTGAGGACAACTGGGAGACAAAATATCTAGAGAGCTGGGAAAGGCTCCTTCATTAGCTGAAGGGGTAGGGAAGAGATGGGAGGGTTATGGGGCTGTTGCTGGGCAGAAGAAAGAGTGTGAAAGTTAACTGGCTCCAGTCTTTCATTTTGGAACCAAAAGGAAAAATAGACCCTGCTTTTACTATGCCTCCTTATCAAGATTTGGCATGACTCTAATCACACCAGTTCTTAACGAGCAGATCCCTCCCCGCTGATCAAATGGGACCCATACATGTTCACTGAGACCCTGCTAGATGAGTAGGGCAGGTGCTGTTAGCACAGCCTGCTCAGTCTCCACCACTTGGTATCTGGAAGGACAGGCGGTTAGCCAAGACTGGTAGTAGTGGAGATGGAGTGCCCACTGCTCGAGCTGGGGACTACAGGATCTCCCTCCTGGGGATGCTTTCTTTGTCTTTGTGTTCTAGATGGTCACACTTGGGAGGACAGGGTGCTAAAGGGCTGGCATATCCCAGTGCATAGAAAGGACCGGGGAGCCAGTGGTGGAGCTAATGGGAGGGAAGCCACCTGTCCGCCCAGTGGTCTCTAGGGATATGTCTACACAGCAACTAGACACCTGAGGCTGGCCCGTGCCAGCCAACTTGGGCTCGCAGATCTTGGGCTGTGGGGCTGTTTCGCTGTGTAGATGTCTGGGCGTGGGCTGGAGTCCGGGTTCTAGGACCCTGCAAGGTGGGAAGGTCCCAGAACTAAGGCTCCATCCCTAGCCTAGACATCTACACAGCAGCTAAACAGCCCCGCAGCCTGAGACCTGCGAGCCTGAGTCAGTTGGCACGGGCCAGCTGCGGGCTTTTTTTTGCTGTGTAGACAGACCAGAGGTGTATGTGTGGTGCCTTTTCAAGCTTATTATGCACAGAGGCCCCTCTAGAGGTAGGCAAGGTAGGCAACTGCCTATGGAGGCATATTCTCAGTGCACTGGGAGGTGATCCACCCCACACTAGCCTGCCATAGTGTAGACTGTCTGTGTGCACCCTGATACTAATTAATAGTTCCTTAATGCACTTTGATCTAGTCGTCTTTGCAATGGGACTAAATCAATGCACATTAACTAACGGAGAATGCGCATCAGCAGGGTGCACATCGGGTGCACCATGTGCACAGTAACACACCCACAGAGAGCTTGGCACAGGCCATGCAGCTGGAGGGTCCAGCTGGGTGGGGAGAGCCCAGGAGGAGCCCACAGTTTAGACTGGTCCCCGGTGGCTCCTCTGGGGCTGAGTCCAAGGGCAAGGCTCCCCACACAGGTCAGGCAGCAACCAGCTAAATGGCAGTCCCTGCCCCTCATCTGTCCCCCGCCCTATTGCACTTGCCCCTCTCCATCCCCCATGTCTTAACCCCACTCCAGCTGCCCCAACCTTCCCCTCTCCCGGCATCCTTACCCACCCAGCTTTCCTACCATCACCCCTGCTCTCCCGCAGTTGCAAAACCTGGTTCTGCCACTGAGGCAAGTACTCCCAGACCACAGTAGCATCTCAGCAGATGTTGGCTAGCGCGATGCCCACCAAAACTGGAAGCCACAGTATTGGCATTGATTTGAGAGAGCTGCTAACAATCCTGAGCAAGGCATAAATTTCAGGCTCAAGTTGACTAGAATAACAATTGGTTTTAATGACATCTGTGATTGGCAATGGATATAAGACCCACTGCTTGGCAGCCACCAGCTTCTTTCAGCATAACAAGTAGTCTAATATTGTGTTATAGGTGCATGTTATATTGTGAGTGTGTGGGTGTGTGTGTGTGTCATAAATATAAAGGGAAGGATAAAAACCTTTAAATCCCTCCTGGCCAGAGGAAAAACCCTTTCACCTGTAAAGGGTTAAGAAGCTAGGATAACCTTGCTGGCACCTGACCAAAATGACCAATGAGGAGACAAGATACATTCAAAGCTGGAAGAGCAGGGGGAACAAAGCGTTCTCTCTGTCTCTGTGTTTTTTTTTTTTTTTTGCCGGGACCAGAGCAGGAATGCAGGTCAGAACTCCTGTAAAGGGCTAATAAGCAATCTAGTTAGATATGCGTTAGATTCTGTTTTGTTTAAATGGCTGATAAAATAAATTCTGCTGAATGGAATGGATATTCCTGTTTTTGTGTCTTTTTGTAACTTAAGGCTTTGCCTAGAGGGATTCTCTATGTTTTGAATCTGACTACTCTGTAAGGTATTTACCATCCTGATTTTACAGAGGTGATTCTTTTACTTTTTCTTCAATTAAAATTTTTCTTTTAAGAACCTGATTGCTTTTTCATTGTTCTTAAGATCCAAGGGTTTGGGTCTGTGTTCACCTATGTAAATTGGTGAGGATTTTTATCAAGCCTTCCCCAGGAAAGGGGGTGTCGCGTTTGGGAGGATTTGGGGGGAAAGACGTTTCCAAGCGGGCTCTTTCCCAGTTATATATTTGTTAGAAGCTTGGTGGTGGCAGCAATAAAGTCCAAGGGCAAAAGGTAAAATAATTTGTACCTTGGGAAAGTTTTAACCTAAGCTGGTAAAAATAAGCTTAGGGGGTTTTTCATGCAGGTCCCCACATCTGTACCCTAGAGTTCAGAGTGGGGAAGGAACCTTGACATGGTGGCAGAGAGGTGGGATTAACTTGAAATCATTTTGAGATCAATTTGAGATTTTTTGAACCAGAAGCACAGATTTTTTAAAAGGAAATATTTTTTTCCCTTTGGGCTGCTGGAAAGCAGGTTTTAAGCTGAAAGCAGTTAGAGTTTTTTTTGTCTCTGCTTGGGAGCCAGAGTAGAGAGAAAAGGTAATTGTCTTTTGTGAGCTGGAGTTTTCTCTACCTAAAGGCAGGGTAGTTAACCTCCTGCAGGGAAATTCACAAGTCTTCACAGACCTGAAGTTGTTTTTACCTAAGAGCAACTAGACGGGTTTTCTGTCTATTTACCTGCAGACAAAGGTATTAGGGTTTTTTTTTTTTTAAGGATTTTTCTGTAGGCTGACAATCACTATCAGAGAACATAGTTATCCGGTTACAGCACAACTTATATATATTTTGACAAGCCAAGTTTTTTGTTTGTTTGTTTGTTTTATTTCTAACTCTCGAGTGTAAAGTTAGTTAAAAACAGAGAGGCAAACATGACAGAAACCAAGGAAAAATCCCAAGAGGCTGCCCATAGGAGAGCTATGGAGACAAAGGAAAAAGAAATGGAGGAGAAGGAAAAAGAGAGGAAGCATGCTGAGGCGGGGAAGGAAAAAGAGAGGAGGAAGCATGCACTGGAGATGGAGAAGGCAAAGGCTGAGTGGAATCTACTGGATAACCCTAACCATCCTTCCCCAACAATCCACAAATGGGAGCGACTATGTCCACAGTATGATGAATCCAGTAATATTGCTGAATATTTTTTCACCTTTGAGAGACTGTGCACTCTCCATAAAATTCCTGAAGCTCACAAGATGACCACATTGGTCACAAAATTAACTGGAAGAGCTCTGGACATATTCAATAAGATGCCTATTGATGAGGCTTTTGACTATAATAAGTTCAAGGATTTGGTTTTAAAGCAATTTCAAATTACATCTGAAACATACAGAGTAAAATTTCGAACTCTTAAGAGATGGCCTGGATTAAGTAATGTGGCTTATCTAAACCAGATGAAGGATCTGTTAGATAAATGGGTCCAAGGAAGGGGTGTCACTAGCTTTGACGGAATGTGTGATTTGATAGCTCAGGAGCAATTCCTGAATATGTCCAAGGAGGAAATAAAATAGTGTTTATGGGATAAGGAAATGGACTCAGCAGAAAGTCTTGCTTCTTATGCTGATCGATACAAGCAGTCCCAGATCACCAGAGAGGCGGGCAAGCTGGAACAAAATGGATGGAGGGAGGAGAGAGGAAGAACCCTGGTCGCAGTTGGAGCGGATACCAGAAGGGACACTCTCAGACCACACCCTACTACTGGGGGCAGCCCAAGGCCCCAACTACACACCAAGAAATACTCCAGACACCTTATCGTCATGCCACATCATTCTCCAGCAACCCACCTAGCCCAGTGACCCGTCAGCTGGATGATGTTTTAAATGTAACGTGCCAGGGCATGTAAAGGCCAAATGCCCCAAGAACCCCAACCAATTACAGTTCATTGCACCGGAATCACACCAGAGGTCCTCAGGCCCGATACCTTCCAGATACCCTTGGAGCAGAGGGAAACTGAGTGTGGGCGGGAAGAAGGTCACCGCGTGGAGGGATACCGGAGCACAAGTGTCGGCTATCCACAAGTTACTTAGTGGACCCCAATTTAATTGACCCAGAGATCCAAGTGACAATTCAACCTTTCAAGTCCAACTCTTTCAATTTGCCTACAGCCAAGTTGCCTGTCCAGTACAAGGGCTGGTCAGGAACGTGGACTTTTGCAGTATATGATGATTATCTCATCCCCATGCTGTTGGGGGAAGACTTGGACAATCATGTGAAGCTAGCCAAGAGGGTGGGAATGGTCACCCACAGCCAGGCTAAGCAAGCCGTCCCGCCTAGCTCTGTTCCGGAAACTTCTACCAGGACCCGGTCAGAGGTGATGGACCCGGACCCCATGCCAACGTCTGCAACAGCAGTAGTAGATCCAGTCCCAGAGACCCAGACAGAGCCAGTCCCAGAACCGGAACCGGCAGAAGCCGATAACCCTACACAAGAGGCTCAGCCGGAGCCTGAACCCCAACATAGTGCACCAGTGGAGAGCGGTTCACAGCCAATGGAAACAGCCCCATCCCCTACATCGCTTCCAGAGGGACCAAGCCTAGGTCCACAATCCAATGAGGAACTGATGTCTCCAGCATCAAGAAAACAGTTCCAGACCAAACAGGAAGCAGATGAAAGCCTCCAGAGAGCTTGGACGGCAGCCCAGAGCAACCCACTGCCTCTCAGCTCTTCTAATCGATCCAGGTTTGTTGTAGAAAGAGGACTTTTATACAAGGAAACACTTTCTGGTGGACACCAGGAAGACTGGCATCCTCAAAGACAGTTGGTAGTTCCAACTAAGTCTGGATAAAGCTCTTGAGCTTGGCCAACGATCATCCTAGTGGCCATGCTGGGGTGAACAGGACCAAAGACCATTTGGGGAGGTCATTCCACTGGTAGGGAATGGGAAAGGCTGTTTCTACCTATGTCCGGTCTTGTGAGGTATGCCAAAGAGTGGGAAAACCCCAAGACCAGGTCAAAGCCCCTCTCCAGCCACTCCCCATCATTGAAGTTCCATTTCAGTGAGTAGCTGTGGATATTCTGGGTCCTTTTCCGAAAAAGACGCCCAGAAGAAAGCAGTACATACTGACTTTTATGGATTTTGCCACCCGATGGCCGGACCAGTAGCTCTAAGCAACACCAGGGCTAAAAGTGAGTGCCAGGCACTAGGAGACATTTTTGCCAGGGTAGTGTGGCCCTCCGACATCCTCACAGATGCAGGAACTAATTTCCTGGCAGGAACTATGGAAAACTTTTGGGAAACTCATGGGGTGAATCACTTGGTTGCCACCGCTTACCATCATCAAACAAATGGCCTGGAGGAGAAATTTAATGGAACTTTGGGGGCCATGATACGTAAATTCCTAAATGAGCACTCCAATGATTGGGACCTAGTGTTGCAGCAGTTGCTCTTTGCCTACAGAGCTGTACCACATCCCAGTTTAGGATTTTCACCATTTGAACTTGTATATGGCCACGAGGTTAAGGGGCCATTACAGTTGGTGAAGCAGCAATGGGAGGGGTTTACACCTTCTCCAGGAACTAACATTCTGGACTTTGTAACCAACCTACAAAACACCCTCCAAAACTCTTAGGCCTTGCTAAAGAAAACCCACAGGATGCTCAAAAAGAGCAAAAACATGCCAGAGAGCGTTCCTTCAGGGGACCAGGTCATGGTCTTAAAGGCGCTCCAGGCCCATAAAATGGAAGCGTCGTGGGAAGGGTGATTCACAGTCCAGGAGCACCTGGGAGCTGTTAATTATCTCATAGCATTCCCCACCTCCAACCAAAAACCTAAGGTGTACCATATTAATTCTCTAAAGCCCTTTTATTCCAGAGAATTAAAGGTTTGTCATTTTATAGCCCAGGGAGGAGATGACGCTGAGTGGCCTGAAGGTGTCTACTATGAAGGGAAAAGTGCTGGTGGCGTGGAACTGGTGAACCTCTCCACGACCCTTGGGCATATGCAGCAACAGCAGATCAAGGAGCTATGCACTAGGTATGCGCCGACATTCTCAGCCACCCCAGGACTGACTGAACGGGCATACCACTCCATTGACACAGGTAATGCTCACCCAATTAAAGCCCAACCTTACCGGGTGTCTCCTCAAGCTAAAACTGCTATAGAACGGGAGATCCAGGATATGTTACAGATGGGTATAATCTGCCCCTCTGGCAGTGCATGGGCATCTCCAGTGGTTCTAGTTCCCAAAGCAGATGGGGAGATACGTTTTTTGCATGGACTACCGTAAGCTAAATGCTGTAACTTGCCCAGACAACTATCCAATGCCATGCACAGATGAACTATTAGAGGAACCGGGACGGGCCCAGTTCATCTCTACCTTGGACTTAACCAAGGGGTACTGGCAGGTACTGCTGGATAAATCCGCCAAGGAAAGGTCAGCCTTCACCACACATCTCGGGCTGTATGAATTTAATGTACTCCCTTTCAGGCTGCGGAATACACCCGCCACCTTCCAAAGACTTGTAGATGGTCTCCTAGCGGGATTAGGAGAATATGCAGTCACCTACCTTGACGATGTGGCCATATTTTCGGATTCCTGGGCAGAACACCTGGAACATCTACAAAAAGCCTTCGAGCGCATAAGGGAGGCAGGACTAACTGTTAAGGCTAAGAAGTGTCAAATAGACCTAAACAGAGTGACTTACCTTGGACACCAGGTAGGTCAAGGAACTATCAACCCCCTACAGGCCAAAGTGGATTCTATCCAAAAATGGCCTGTCCAAAAGTCAAAGAAACAGGTCCAATCCTTCTTAGGCTTGGATGGTTATTACAGGCGATTTGTACCGCAATACAGCCAAATCGTTGCCCCACTGACAGATTTAACCAAAAAGAAACAGCCAAATGCCGTTCAGTGGACTGAAGAGTGTCAGAAGGCCTTTAACCAGCTTAAAGCGACACTCATGTCTGACCCTGTACTAAGGGCCCCAGACTTTGACAAACTGTTCCTAGTAACCACAGATGCATCCAAGCGTGGTGTGGGAGCAGTTTTAATGCAGGAAGGACCGGATCAAGAATTCCACCCTGTAGTGTTTCTCAGCAAGAAGCTGTCTGAGAGGGAAAGCAACTGGTCAGTCAGTGAAAAAGAATGTTACGCCATTGTCTACGCTCTGGAAAACTATGCCCATATGTTTGGGGACAGCGTTTCCACCTGCAAACTGACCACGCTGCACTTCAGTGGCTTCATACCGCCACGGGAAATAACAAAAAACTTATTCAGTGGAGTTTAGCTCTCCAAGATTTTGATATCGACATCCAACACATCTCAGGAGCTTCTAACAAAGTGGCTGATGCACTCTCCCATGAAAGTTTCCCAGAATCAACTGGTTAAAATCATCCTTGAGATGTGGAAAATATTGTTAGTCTTTCTATACTTGGTAGTATATTTAGAGATGCATGTGTATTATTAACTCTGTTTTCTCCTAGAGCTCCAGGAAGAAATCCCAGCCAGCGTTTCACCCTATCTGTGATTTGGGGGGCGTGTCATAAATATAAAGGGAAGGGTAAACACCTATAAATCCCTCCTGGCCAGAGGAAAAACCCTTTCACCTGTAAAGGATTAAGAAGCTAGGATAACCTCGCTGGCACCTGACCAAAATGACCAATGAGGAGACAAGATACTTTCAAAGCTGGAGGGGGGTGGAAACAAAGGCTCTCTCTGTCTGTGTTACTTTTGCTGGGACCAGAGCAGGAATGCAGGTCAGAACTCCTGTAAAGGGCTAATAAGCAATCTAGTTAGATATGTGTTAGATTCTGTTTTGTTTAAATGGCTGATAAAATAAGTTGTGCTGAGTGGAATGTATATTCCTGTTTTTGTGTCTTTTTGTAACTTAAGGCTTTGCCTAGAGGGATTCTCTATGTTTTGAATCTGACTACTCTGTAAGGTATTTACCATCCTGATTTTACAGAGGTGATTCTTTTACTTTTTCTTCAATCAAAATTCTTCTTTTAAGAACCTGATTGCTTTTTCATTGTTCTTAAGATCCAAGGGTTTGGGTCTGTGTTCACCTATGCAAATTGGTGAGGATTTTTATCAAGCCTTCCCCAGGAAAGGGGGTGTCAGGTTTGGGAGGATTTTGGGGGGGAAAGACGTTTCCAAGCGGGCTCTTTCCCAGTTATATATTTGTTAGACGCTTGGTGGTGGCAGCAATAAAGTCCAAGGGCAAAAGGTAAAATAATTTGTACCTTGGGAAAGTTTTAACCTAAGCTGGTAAAAATAAGCTTAGGGGGTTTTTCATGCAGGTCCCCACATCTGTACCCTAGAGTTCAGAGTGGGGAAGGAACCTTGACTGCTGCACAAGGGTCAAATGGAGAGGGTAGTATGGAGAAAACAGGGTCCCCCATTAAAATGAAGAAATGAAGTTAATAATTCAGAGAGAGGGCAGAATGGAAGGACCAATTCCTCTTAAATATTTAAGGCTGTGTCTTGATGCCTTTACTCAGTCTGAGTTACATGGAATTTCATGGGACATTCCGTTCCAGAGTTCAGTTCAACTTGAATAAGGGTATCAGAGGCTGAAACTTAGTATTCAAGCTGTAATATTAGGTCACGGCAGCCCTTGTGAGGAATTTAAGGAAAACTAGTTGACCTGGAACAGAGGAACAGCTGAAACAATGTGTGGTTGGATTCCTTCAAGGGATTTGAAATCCTCAGAGATTGTCTCAGTCTACAATGGAAATAGCAAGAGAGGGAGATAATGATTTTGCAAGAACATAGCTCATTACTGCCTAAAACCCTGACAGTGGCAGATAAGCTTTGTTAAAGTTTCAAGACAAAGTACACGTTCCAGTGAGATAATCAAAAGAAATCAGAGGTCATCTTTCAAGAGCACTGAATTTACATTTTTAATGATTATTTCCTTCAATTCTCCAGGCATGGAAGGCCTAACACATCAATCCTTAATGTGCTTCAGGAAGTGAGAGTGTGTTTCTGCTGTAACTCAATACCTGGCAACTGATCGCTACATAAGAGAAACTTTTATGGATTTAATTTCACAGCAGAGTGTCTTAGATTTAAATGCAGTGACCTTTTTGGTCAAGCTGAATACTGAAACTCGAGCTTCCACCCCAGAGGATGCAGCTCACCAGAGAACTAAAAGGCACATTAGTGGATCAGTCTCACTTTGTTCAGCCACTGTGCCTCATTCTCATGCTACCCACCCACCCTCTCGCTATCTGTCTCAGTCCACCTCAGACTGAGAAAAAGTCTTCACTGTCTTGCCAAAGGTGTGCAAGGACCTTTAGGACCATTGTTTGGACCCATATTTATTACCTTTCCCTCTGACTCCTTTTATTTTGGCTTGTGTTCCTGAAGCGAGTCCCATACATTAACTCCGTTCATTGTGGATTCAGAGGTGTTTTTGTTAGATTGTCTCATAGGTGCTGACTCCGGGGTTGCTCAAGCACCCACCGGAAAAAAATAGGGGGTGCTCAGCTCCCAGGAGCCATAGTCGTAGGCAACACAGGACTCTTGCTTATGGGGAGACTGGACGGAAGTGCTGGAAGCTTCCTAGAAATGTCGGGGGGGTGCCCACTGGCGCCCAGACCATGGCCCCATCCCCCGCTCCACCCTGAGGCCCCACTCCCAGTCCATCTCTTCCCCTGAGGCCCTGCCCCCACTCTGCCTCTTCCCACCTTTGCTCTGCTTCTTTCCCTGAGGCTCCCTCCCACAAGGTGCCCCCGCCTGCTTCTCTATGCCTCATCCCCTGAGGCCCTCCTGCTCACCCTTTGCTCCCCTCCATCTCCTCCCACAAGGCACCCCCTACCCACTTCTCTCTGCCCCCTCCCACGAGCCCCCGCATTCCTCTCTGCCTCCTCCTCTGAGGCCCCCACCCACTAGCATACCAGTGATAGACACATATTCAATAACTAGAATATGAAAGAAGCATATAAATATGCTGAAAATAGCCTCCCCCCAAAACTGACAGAGCTTTACCCCCCTGCCCCCCATTCCCAGAAACACACACCCCTCTTCAAAAGCACCCACTGGCAAAAACAAAAAGTCAGCACCTGTGGATAGTCTTCATAGTACTCTCTCATGTTAATATTGCACGGTGCCTTGGATGGGATGGCCAAGGGGGTACTTCAGAAATAATTTTTTTCTTGTCATCAAATGGTGCCTATTGTAATATGATTTAAAAACAGAGCTGCAGCTCAACTGAGTCCCCGGCCTGAGCACTTTGCCAAGCCAGATGCTCACTTGTGCCTGTTATCATAGAAAACAGCAGCAAAGCAGCTGAATTGCAGAGTAGCACCAGCCAGTAGTCTCCAGAGAAGCAGAGCTGTGGGCTTCATGAGAGATGTGTTGTTTATGTGTCAGACATTAAACCCATGAGACTTTGCAGTCTGCAACAGAGCAAATCATAGTGGGTTTAAAACAGCACCCAAAAGAGACATGAAAGTCTCAGGATTTTTTATGTTAAACTAGTGCACATCATTCATCAGAAAAGCTCACTTACATACTGTATTAAAAGATAGGGTGATAAAAGATAAGATGGGAATGTAGCTACAACATTGGAATTAGAGCTGTTCCTTCTACTCCCACAAAAATCTAAGGACTTCTGAATATTCCTTCCTCACTATTATTCTCAAGTCATTACCCAATTAAAAGCTATTCAGACAGGGCCTGTTCTCGTTCTCGAAGTCAATTCCTAACATCCCTTTGCCTTCAGTGGTTGAAAGATTTACACATAATGCACAAAACATATACCCCTTCTGTGGGCTTTTTTAAAGTGTAATAAAGTCCCCCAGCTTTTTGTGCCAATGGACATACCTGATTTCAATTTAAAATCATCATGGCTCTCAGTTGGCTTAAGCCAAATTCTGAACCCTGAACTCTTTCCCATGTACTATTGCTAGACTGTTCAGTTAGACGCCAATTCAGGGAAAGGACTTAAGCAGATGCTTAACTGGAGCTCAACCATATACTAAAGACAAAGCACCTTTTAAAGAACCTTTCCTGAATAAGGCTCCTTTCCTTAATCTGGGCCTTAATTTGGAAGGAGAGTGGGATACATGTAGCATATAATGAGAGTATCATGTTATTCTACAAAACAAACTAGCATCAATTTTTCTTTTGTATTACTCCAAATTATATTTTATGTCTACTTTAAGGCTCCTGGAAAAGGGGCTAAGTGAAAACGAGTATCTGGTCTTTAGAGTCTGTATTATATAAAACTCTGGAATACATTGAGGACATTGTGAGAAAAGTGGCTTGTTGAACTTGCTAACTAATTTTTATGGAGACAAAATTGCCAACACTGAAATTATCTTTTATGAAAGGAAATGTGGAGTTATAGATTCACAATAGGAGCTGGGGCATTTTTTAAACCTATAAATGCATTGCGCTGGCCTTACATAATGCTAATTTCTGTGGGATTTTTTTAAGGTATCAAAAATACTGTTTTAAGTGATGTTCATATTACAGTGGGAAAATAAGTCTCTAGGGGAAAGAACAATATGCATCCAGCAATTTAGTCCTAATCATGTGTTTACCCAAGGAATATTGATTTATTCATACCACTAAAAATAATTATATTTTTTCCCAAAGCGATACTGCTAAACGCTATACACTGAAATTGTTGTTTTCTAAGTCTGTATATTATAAATTCCTGAGTGCAGGAACTCTCTCTTTTTCTTTGTTTTGTACAGCACCAAGAACATTGCTAAACAAATAATAGATAATAGTATACCCCTGCAAGGATACATTTCCAAGTGAGGCACATACACTCATTTGAATGCTCCCAGTGTATCAATAGGTATACAAGTATGCAATATGTGCAAGTATCAGATGTTCACGTGTAAATCAACTATTTACCAGGAGATATGGCTATGTAGGGACACAAATACCTGATTTGAGTGAAAAGAAAAGGAGTATTTGTGGCACCTTAGAGACTAACCAATTTATTTGAGCATAAGCTTTCATGAGCTACAGCTCACTTCATCGGATGCATACTGTGGAAACTGCAGAAGACATTATATACACAGAGACCATGAAACAATACCTCCTCCCATCCCACTCTCCTGCTGGTAATAGCTTATCTAAAGTGATCACTCTCCTTACAATGTGTATGATAATCAAGTTGGGCCATTTCCAGCACAAATCCAGGTTTTCTCACCCTCCGCTGCCCCACACACAAACTCACTCTCCTGAAACCTGATTTGAGTGCACACATTGGGAATATGCATACATCAGATGTGTAAATGTAAGCACAGAATGATTCTGAAAATCTGCTTCATAGATGACTGCTTCAGCTCAGCTGTAGAGACCAACAAAAATCCAAGGAGTTCCTTAAAAGTAGCTACTCTAATCAAAACAGTTAATAATAATGAAATAGAAACATTTAATAATGCAAGTAAATCTCACCTTTTGTGCACAAGTGCAAACCAACATCATTTGGATTATTCTGCCGAACCAAAACTTTCCTTTTCTTGTTGCTGGGCAAAGTATCAATGTAATCTCTATAACAGCACAATGTGTTATTACCGGTTGCCTAGCTCATTTCCTACATGATTAAAACAGAAGCCATACTTTTTTTTCTTACTGGGTAGGTGAATGAATACTAGAAGCCAGGTGAAAGTTATTTGCCTCTTGCTCTCCCATTTTCATGAATAGATGCATCAATAGGTCACACTATTGCTATTCATGGGCTGTAACTTCATCTAACACCCCTTCCTAGTATCTTTCATTCTTGTAATGATCTCAGCTAAGGTGTGACACACACAGGAGAATTGTAAGCAGCTGGACTTTATTTCCTAATACCAGTCACCTGATATAGATTAGGGCTACAAATGTTTAATGCCTCTGTCACATGATGGGTCAGTTACCACTCACTCCAGTAGCTACTGTAAAAATAGATCAGATAAGAGCTTATTGTAACATTTGATGATAAGCCTCAGTTTTTTATTATTTATACAGTCCCATAAGTGTAAATGAAGCTTAAGCAGCTTATGAAAGACAAAGTCCCTTCACACAAAGAGTTTTAAAAAGGTATGTACTTCTGAATTCATATACCTAACAAATCGAATGCACAGGGCTGCAGACATGGACTATGTTTAGCTGTTCCTCCAATTGCAGTTTGTTTTGATTAGCATTTAAGCTGATTGTGGATTTTCACTTACCAAAGTTATTGCTCACATACCTGCAGCAATGCGATCACTGGTAGTGATGGCTGGTGAAGCCACTGTCCCTACAGGCTATCCTGTCAAGACCTATCTCCCTTCTTCCAGCAGTGTGTACAATGCTGTAATGGGACTTGGATGTTTGCAACCTTTCCAACAAAGGGAAGGTTGACAAGTGGCCCCTCAGCACTTGCATTAAAGTGCTGCGGCCACGGTCACAAGCTGTAGCCAGTACAGCTTCCAGATGCATAAGCAGAAGAACCAGGAAAGTAGCTGTGCCCATTCATTTTACAATGCTGAGTAGCTATGCCTGCCTCACAGGTCAGAAAGGAACAATGCTCTTTTTCAGCCTGTGTTTCCTCACCTCTTGTCTCCCCGTCAGAGAGTCAGAAAAAGCTAAAGAAAGGCAAACCTCTTTTTTAGGTTTTACTACAGCAACTGTAACATGTTTATAACCTAGGATACGTTGGCTATTTGAGCAGGGGAGGAGTGAGCCACTATCTCTCAACTTTCTTCCCTACTACTGTTGTTTCTCTTTTGACATCTGTGGGGAAGTCTCTGAGGTTCATTTCAAACCCCTGCTATCCACTAGAAAGAGAACTTTAACCCCTTGGTGAGTGTGAGATGACTGATTAGGAGCCTGTCACTGTCACGTAGCTTAAAATAACAAGCAACGCTCATGTTAAAATAAATAAAGGAGACATCGTGATGTTGATTTCAACACATCAGGGTGCCTGTCTCGGCTGCCCTAAAAATGGAAAATCGTGCTTGCATTTAGTGCAGTCACTTCCTGTTGGTTTTAAAAGTCATTTTATCAGAGGTGCACATAGCTCTGTCTCCTTCGTGCCACTCTCAGCACACGTGACTGGCAAACTGACTTTGTCCAGAACTGCTGTGACTGTCAGACTATACAAGGTTGCAGTGACAACAGATAATCAACTTGATTTGCTACATTATTGAACCCACTTGATTTTTCAGCCTACACAAATGAAATTAATTAGCTCGTGAACACCCTAAGTCACATTGCCACTTGTTATTGCATGCCTAGCCGTATCGAATTGATTAAGCTAAATGTGAGTGAAATTACAGAAACAGTGGATAAGGGGAGCATAGTCAATGGAATATATTTAGATTTTAGTAAAGAATCCAATACAGTGCCTCTCAAAATCTTACTTGAAACCTTGCGTTGAAATGGGCTTGTTGTGGGAATGGAGAACTGGCTCAGCCTTATAATGATCAATGATACAGTGTCAGGTTGACAGAACTGGTTAGTAGGCAACTGAAAGGTCCATTTTTGTTCCTGCTAATCTAAAGATGGAGCAAACAGCGCACTAATGAAATTCACAGATAGTATCAACCAGAGAAGGGTGCGACACCAGTCAGAACCCAGAAATAATAAAAAGGAAACTAGAGAGATTAGAAACATGGGCAGAAAAGAACAAAATGAGATTCACTTTGAAAGATGAAGATTTACATGTGTGAGGAATAAAGATTCAATGATGGAAAGAGAAAATGTTAATGCTGCAGGAGACCTACAGGTGCCATGATGGTAATTTGCTACACTAATGTAAAAATCTTAGGAACAGATTCTTTCCCCATCTAGCAACATAGGTGCTGGAACTAGGGATGCTGGGGGTGCTGCTGCATCCCCTGGCTTGAAGTGGTTTCAATCATATACAGGGTTTATGTTTGGTTCAATGGCTCTCAGCACGCCCACTATACAAATTGTTCCAGCACCCTTGTCTGCCAATGAAGTTAAAAGGAGCTATAAGCAAAAACTTGACCCTGGCTACCCACACAGAGGGTGTATAAGTCACCTCTTGGTTACCCTTATTGTTGGCAGCAACATGGGACTGATCACCATTACTGCCCCACAACAGAGCATGGCTGCTACTCCTCTTTTTCCACAGGGGGGCGGGCAGGGGCAGGGAATGGCACAGCTTTGACACACTCTCTTCCCAGACAAAACGAAGTCCAGTGCAGCTGAGCTAGCACAGAGGTGGGAACAATCACAGCCAGCCGTAGAGCTAGTGCTGATTAGTTCTACCCTGCATAAAGGAAGGAATCCGGGACCACTTTGCACCTCAGAGTCATTATCTGGTCCCTGGTCTGCTCCCAGGACAGTACAACTACATGCTGCCCCTTACTCAGAGCTTCCATGACAGAGTGATATGAAGAGAGTATTCTGCCTTAAAAATCCCTGGGGCAAAACAGGCCTCAGTACTGCTCGTAATATGTGCGCTATCCATAGCAAGCTGACCAACCATCATATGGTTCATAGAAATGTCACTGGTGGTGAGTAGCCAGGCTTGGTTTCATTTTGCTAATTTCCTCCAATAAAATATTAATTTGGAGCTGACTGCAGATGAGCTTTGACAGGAACTGTCCACTCGTGAAAATATGCCTGAACCTATTAAATCTAATTGCGTACTGGTGGAAAGTGGAGTGCGGAAAGGTTAATTCACAGGACAAGGACAAGAATCTCCGGTGCTCATTGACATTTCTTAGTTCAGTTGCTTCATTCTTGGTGCTCCTAGTACACGTCCCTGATGTTATAGTAAGTTTGCAAAGTAAGAGCTTCATAATACTATTCATGTCCTCTGTGTTACGAAAGCAGGTGCCCTCTGACTCATGGTTATGCTGTTCAACAGTATCCTTAGTGCAGATACCCTGAGGGGCGTAATCCTGAACAGCTCAGGTACTGAGTGTTGCCCACATAAGTGCAAGGTAAAAAGTAACGAGCAGGAGAGAGAGTGCAGGGGAACTCTATTTTATATTCGTAAGAGCACCACTGCGTTCCTTGTCTAGAAGCAGAAGCATAGAATGAAGAATGTGTAGCTACCTGCCCCATTAGTATGATTGAGGAGACAAGGTCTTAAGTACAATCCTCAAAGACCCCTCTCCCTTAACCTTATGTAATTGTGAGTAAGCAAGCAGACATGCCGGGGACTTGAGACTTAACTACGTGTCAGTGTAGAGAATTAGACCTAGACTGCGATTTTCAGAGCTGCCTAAGGAATTTAGACCCTTAATTCCATCATTTTAATTCTGGAATTTGGAGGCCAAATCCCTTAGGTAGCTTTGAAAAGCCCCACCGTATTGATTAACACTACCTGTGTCCCAAGTATAGCCTCCATCTACCCTTGAGCTAGACTGCAGCAATCATGTGCTTGCAAGATCAAGTCCTGTATGTGGCAAATATTTTCAGTTAGATTATTTGTGTACCAGAACACTTGGGAGTGATGGACCTAGTTCTGCTCTGAAACACCAGTGTAAATCTGCAGTATTGGCAGAAGTTAAAGATATTTCTCTATCTACATGAGCATAATATTGCTTGTTGAGGGGTGGGATGGAGTCAAGGCTCCACCCACTCCTTGCCTCTTCCCACGCATTTCTCATCCCACTGTGGAGGATGAGGAGTAGCAGACTTGTGAAAGCTGGTCTCTCCCATATTACTACCATTGCTAAGGAAGCAAGGAGATGCTGTTCATCCACTTACTCCCTTGTGTGAGAATGTAGCTATGGTCAAGATTTTACCCTTAGTTCCTGTCAACTTCAGTGGTTGTTGGGGAAAGAATCTGGCCCTTAGAGTTTTACAATAGTACAGTAAATCATTACACTTCCTTTGATTTCACTGAGCAGCTAAGTCATAGAATCATAGAATATCAGGTTTGGAAGGGACCTCGGGAGGTCATCTAGTCCAACCCCCTGCTCAAACTGACCTCAGAGAAGTCATGTTAGCTAATAAGATGTTAAACATGAATTTATAGGGCTTGAGGTTTACTGACAGTCAGATAATAGGGTGGTAAGCACATCTGGTCCATGTGTACACTTACAGCAAAGTTCTGTTTAGCAACATGTTGGTTAACATGACTTCTCAAGGTGTTCTAACTCTGCGAAGACAAACCCTCGGGACAGCAATGGTCACTAATAAATAAAACTACTGCTGGTTAATAACTAAATATATTCAATAGTGTACACCCTGACAAGAAATGCACTTTGATAGCTATTTGAAGCTGTTTATGATTCCCTGGCATATGTCTCATGGAAAAGCATTTGACAAGTAAATTCCCTTGAGCACGTCATGTAGGATCTGACCCTAGAAAAGCAGATTCCTTCTGAGGCTCAGAATGGGGACTCCTTTTTCAGAGGAGTCGTGTTTATCCTGAAGTGAGAATTGCCAAATGCTGATGGACAGACTTAGTCCCAGAAAAGTGATTTTAAAATAAAAGTCAAAATGCCTGCCAACAAAAGTGGAAAAGGTCTGTGTTTAACTTAAAACAAAAGACAGACTTGCCTAAGTACCTTACTAGGGAAGGAGCATGGTATATGGCTAAAGCCCAGGCCTCAGAGTAATGATATGGTTCTCTTCCTGGCTATGCCATTGCATCCATCCACACATCTGTATCCTCCCTTGCACTGGAGTTTCCCTGTCTGTAAGACGTAGGTAATGTCACCTCCCATCTTCACAGGAATGTTGTGGAGATTTGTCAAAGAATGGAAAGCACTATAGAAGATTAGAACCAGATACTCCTCTGTTTTCCGAGATAAAGGGGATAAAAAGAGGCCAAATACTGACTAACCTGGCCGGTATGCATATGAGGAGCCGAGCCAAGCGTCATCCACCCTTCCTCAACCCTTTAAGCACGTATTCAGAGCTTTATAGTTTCAGTGGAAATGACTGGGAGAGTTGCAGACAATCAGTGGGGACAAACCTCCCAGTTCAAATTAGATGAAAACAGGCTAGCTTGCAAATGAATGCTGGCTGAGGAGCTGCCATAGGCACAGATCACAAAGGGTCAAGTGCCCCTCCAGCAGCTGGCCTGGGTGGGGAGAGGAAGGGGCGGGGCCAGAGCTGGAAGGGATGAGGCGGGGCCAGGGCCTCTCATGTTCTGGCCACATTGCCTGGGATGCTGCCCGGTGCAGCGCAGTGGCTGCCTGGGAGAGCGCCAGGCTGCAGCAGCGCTGGGCTGTCCCCTGCCCGGGCTCGGCTTCTGGGGACGTGACGGAGCGAAATGGAGCCCCCCTACCTCCAGCATGCTCAGAATCGGCTCCTGTCCCCTGCAGCTGAGCCTGGGTGGCGGGCAGCCTGCTGCTGCCACAGCCAGGTGCTCTCCCAGGCAGCTGCTGTGCTGCACCGGGCAGCATCCGGCCATGCCTCTGGGGCCTGGCTGCCAGGAAGAGCAGCTGAACGTGCCAGGCAGAACGGGTGCAGCTGGAGGGCAAAGTCCCGCCCTGCAGGTAATGTGGGATTGGGAGGGGCCGGGGAGAGCACAAGGGCCCTGGGCTGGGGGCGGGGCAGGGAGGAGTCACATGGGGAGGTCAAGTGTCCTCCCCTTTAGCTGATGCCCCCTTTGTGTCCCTCCCAGGAGTCGCCTATCCAGACAACTAGTATTATTTTCTTTCTAAATTTAAAGGTCAGATATTTATGTTGTAACAAACATGGCAACATATCTTCACTTTAAGTTAGTGGAAATGCATGGAGGTTGCTCTCTTGCAGAGATGTGAATCATGAAATAACTAGCCCACAGATAATTCAATCTGCCAAATGCTTTTGATGGGCAAACCACAAAAAGTTCAAACATTCGCTTTACACAAGCTTTCAGAAGATTTGATATTTCTCCAAAGTTTATCCAAACATTTCTAAACCTCTGTTTTGGAAATCAAGCTGACATACTTGTGAATCTTTCTAAATGGACAATAGTATTTCGTTTCCTCTGAGGAGAAGATGCCAAATAGTATCTTTCACTGTATTATGGTACTTCCACATGAAACCAGAGTGTGTACAAAAGCCAAACCAGACCAAACAACTTCTTCAACCTTTCCTTAAAACATCACAAATTGTTCTCATTGAATTCCAGGCACAGATTGCTTGGATTGTAAGCTTTTGGGGCAGAGACCATCCTTTTTGTTCTATATTTGTGCCTAGCACAATCCTGCTCATGACACTGGGGTCCACAATAAAATAATTAATAGGTCAATTGATTTTAAGCCCACCCCAACTAGCCTTTCAATAATGCTGGGGAAGGGGAAAAGACACGGAGGAAGAAGATAAAGACATGCTAACTGTGATGGTTTGGGGGAATTCTGTCCTTATACAACATATCAATATGGTTTGATATTATGTTTATATCCTATAGGTTGTCTTCACAGTAGTTTTGCATCATATTTATTGTTCTGAGGAAAGGGGGACTGGTACCTGGGTAGCTTCTGACTAGGATGTTAAGGACCGTCAACAACTGAATCAACTTTGTCCTAGCAGAACAACAGGGTAGCTGCAACCTAGTTAAAACCGGTTCTCTCCAGAGAGGGAAGTTCAAAAAAGAATTAGATTCATTCATGGAGGATAGGTCCATCAATGGTTATTAGCCAGAATGGGCAGGGATGGTGTCCCTAGCCTCTGTTTGCCAGAAGCTGGGAATGAGCGACAGGGAATAGATCACTTGATGATTACCTGTTCTGTTCATTCCCTCTGGGGCACCTGGCATTGGCCACTCTTGGAAGACTAGATACTGGGCTAGATGGACCTTTGCTCTGACCCAGTATGGCCGTTCTTATGTTCTTAAGTGGAAAAAGTCCCCAAAAGGGGAAGGGAGAGGCAGAGTTGTTAGTGTATGCATTTAAGAACATAGATGCTGAGAAGTTCAGGTAGAGGAACAAAGGGGCGTGCTTCCTAAGCAAGAGGGAACTGTTTGACTGCAGTGGCAGCCAGAGCTAAAGGACGGTGGCTGTAGGCATTAGAGAGAAGACTCCATGAATCAGAAAAGTGAGGACCAGGGAGAGGGTACCTTGAACCCTGAAAAGACACTGAAAAATACTACAGAATGCTCAGGATTGGTGAGGAAACTGAGGCAGGGAATTGTATACAGATGTTTCTGATTTTGCATGGGTCTGTGTATCCCTTGTGTTGTCTAAAGTAAATAGTGAATGGTTTAAAAATCCCTCTGCAATGTCTGTCTGATTTGCTTCAACTATGTCCCTGAAGGGACAAACAGTAAAACAGAATACCCAATGAGGGTGAAGCTCTGGGAGGGATGTGCTTAAAGCACTTAGAAAACTTGTGGGGTTCAGCACTAATGTCGGGGCCTCGGGCAGCTAGCCTGTGACGCCCTTCCCTCAAAATGGCACCGGGCAGAGCCCGTGCTTGGTAAGTGTGCCCAAGGTCCAGAACACAGACAGTGACTGGAGCCCACCCAGTTCTTGGAGAGCCTAAAAGCATACAGATCCAAGCACAACAGCCTGGTAAGGATTCGGCAGCAGAAACTGAACCAGGGCTGTGACATTAACCCCTTAAAAGTTCTTAATCCATTTTATACATTTTACTCTTGTAAGATGGCAAACACCTCACACACAAGCCTTCAAATAGCACATTTCTAATCTCTCTCTCAACCTCCAAACTACTCCTGTTTCCAATAGCAGTTACATTCTTCTGCTGCATGGCAGGATGCTGTTTATATACTCCCTTCCCTTTTTTCTCAGGAAGGCTTGAGATCAGCTATAGAGATATCGACATGAAGCACGTGTAGAATTGAATTAAAAGTTACATCATCACTAAAAGTGGCCTGTCACGCAAGCTGCTGCTGAATGATTCAGGCAAGTGCGTGAGATGTTCTATTTTATTCCTTACATTTAGGTGACATATTTGAAAATTGAATGATAGCCCGGCACTGACATCTCCTCACTTTCAGACAAAGGCAGTAACATGGGCCCAATCCTCCTGTAACTCTGAAGAGGGAGGTACCTTTCTATAAATGTGATGTGACATCATGCTGGTGTGCTGTGACCACAGCCATGGGGATCAGTATTGTCTCATTGTTTCTTTGTACTCTGTCTGTATCCACCTGTCTCTTGTCTCATGCTTAGCATTGTAAGCTTTTTGGGGCCGGGACCATCTTTTTGTGCAGTGTTTGTACAGCACCTAACACAATGGGATCTTGGTCCATGACTGGGACTGGTAGGCATTACAATAATATAAATTAATAATACAATGTACACTTATTGGAGGTATTGCGGGTTTTTTTTACTTGTTCAACTTAGGCTAAACACTTTTACTGTATGTGTTTGTCTCTAATTTTTATATTCATTTAAAATAAATTCTGAATGTAACTCTGATGTATTAAATGCATTTTCATTTGCATGCCAATCTGAAAGTCGCATTTGCCCTAAAACTCATACTGCATGATAATGCACAAAGACTATTGTGAGAACAAGCTCTGTTGCAACAAAAGCCCATTTATTTCAACACCAGTTAGTATGGTGATGTTTAAAGAATGAAAAGCTCCTAAGGTCCCTTCTATAGGTGTCATTCAGTTTTAAAATCAAATAAGTTGCTTGCATTGATGTACATACACAGTGCAGCATTCTGTATTAACCATGTATGAATGGTATAGAACTTGTAATCTATCTTGTTAATAAGCACATTTTTAATAGAGTAATTGAAATGTGACCAAATGAAAAAATTTTAGGAAAGGAAATCATCAGAGGTTATGAACTGTTTGACTTCCAGCTAACTAATCTGGCAGAGAAGTATATGGAATAATTTTTCCCCCTCAATGATCCCTCCAGAAGCTTAAAAATGAAAATTGTTTCAGAACTGCTTTTTCCCTTCCGTTGCATGCATACATTGGTTTGTTATTCTGGGATTGCTCATGAGTACAAAGCTGCTGGCACTGATGTTTCCTTAAAGAAATAGAGAATTGAAACTATTCTTGAACAGAAGAATTAAAAAGAAATGGATACAAAAATGTAATGGCTTTTGCCACAGAAGTAAGTAAAAGTATCTCAAATTTGGGTCCCAATCCTTTTTGAAAATGTGCTTTTAATATATGATGCAACATTTATAGGATTTCCATCATATTCTCTGAAAATGTACTGGATTGATTTTAAAAAATCATTTGGTTATTTATTTCATGATTATCAAACATAGGCATGCACAATTCCATATGCAAAAATTCTGAGTTTGCATGTGCGACTCCCACAAGTACACAGATGGCACAGCTAATTGGACATGTGAACCAACATCCAATTTGCATGGAAGTTAGGCATGCTGTTGAAGCTAAATTAGGTCCCTCTTTCACAGCTCCCTGTTCACTGTTCTCCCTCTGCTAGTCATTCATTTCTCTTAACCAATCACTGAACAACAATCAGCAGAAGCTAAAAAAACAAACCCCATAACAATCATGGCAAGCAATGAATTCAATGGCATCAACTGGCTCTTATTTTCTTTTGCTACTTGCCTGAACACTGCACCTCCACCCCAGATTTCCCTGACATCCATTCAAGCACCTTTCAAGCACATACCCAGTCTTAGTGCTGGCTGTACAGGAAGCAGACTGTTTCCATATCCATGAAGATCTCGAGATCTATGAGTTTGGGAAAGAGCTTGCCTCCTACCCTGCACTACCCTCCATACCCCTAGGGACTCAGGAGGACAGTGGCCGGGAATGTTCCACGTGCAGAATCTCATGGAGATTTTTACCTCCCCATCCCAAATGTGTCTTTCCACAGATTTTCTGCCAGAGCGGATGGTGTAGCCACTGAAGAGTAGGTTACACTATGAAGATAGGGGAGATTTTTTTTCCATTGCACAGTTGTTATTAAATATGTTTATTTCACGTTTAAAGATAATTAAGTCAGAGTCAAATAATGCAATTAACTGTACTACTCACACAATACTTATGATGCTCTCTAGTTTCTTTTGGGACTACACACCTCAGGATTCAGAACTAAAATAAATGAGCTCTTGTTTCATTAGTGTCCGACTGTGTGACACTAACAGATGATATTGTGTCACACACGTTTTGAGGTTCTCAACTACTAAATGATAAACGGATTAAGCATAGTAAACTCTGAAGTTCTGAACAGGTGACCTGAACAGAACAAACTCTTCTATCTGGAAGGCACCACTGGCAAAGGCCCAACAGAAATCCCCATTTGATTTTTGTTTTTCCGTTAGGTAACAATTTCTGTGTCATCGTGTTAGTGATAGCACGGTATGCATGTGCTCCATATAATGATACAGCTATATTACTGTCCCTGCCTTACATTTAAAATAATTTCCCACTATAGATTTGTGAGATTTTGTTTCAGGAAACATACTGAGGGATTTCATATTTCTATAGTTCCTTGAGAAAAGAAAGCTGGGGTGAAAATTTCAAACTTATCTAAGTGGCACAGAAGCCTATATCGACTATTTTTCAAGAGAACAGTTTTCCACTGGAAAACGCAGTTTCATCAGAGTCAAAACATTTCTCAGGAAATGTCAGTTAAGATGAAGTTTTTTGATGGGAAAGTGTCAGAACAAAATGTTCCTGCTTTCTTGTTTCATTTTGATAGTGTCAAAACATTTTGTTTCAATAAGGTAAGAACAGTTTGTTTTGACTATCATTTCAGTTCATCTAGACTCTTAGATATAAATATTAAAATAGTATGTATTATAAATCTCATTGACTTTTGAATTTAAATTTGTCACCTTCTGTATGTGGAAAATTCTTATGTTGACTGTTTTCTGGCATTTCCCCCCTCCCCTTAGAAGGAAAAGTACATTTTGCCAGGGTGAATGTATGGGTCAGTGGCTCAGTTTGTTCTAAAAGCAGAGCTGGGTGAACGGTGCAGGTTGGTGGCTGTTAGGTACACAGACAAGTTGTTATGCTGGTCTAGTTGGACCACCGGCCTGATATTTGGTATGAGAAATTCTGTGTTCTTGGACATGCTGAGCTACCCACAGGAGGAAGTATCTTGGGGCTCTTTTGTGTTGTTGTTAGTTGATGTTGCTCTCTGTAGGCATTATGAAAGCAGTGAGTGTATTTTAGGGACTGAAATGAGGATTTTGTATTGTGCTACACTCTTTTTTTTGACCCACATAGCTTGTGAGAACACAGAAGTCCAGCTGATGCCTGTGTCTGACATGTGATAAATGCCCCTTCTATTCTGCTTTTGCTAGGAGGGACTTTTCCATTTGTTTACTGCAGCTTTCTTTTCTCATTTCAGTTTGGTAAGTCTGCAGAAATGTGGTGACGGACACAGAGTTTCATCTCTGTTGGAAGCTTCCTGTTGGAAGCACACTGTTGATTGATTAGTGTGCCAGAAAGACTCCTGATTACACACCTACTAGCAAATCAAGGATCATGCTGCAATTAACCTTTAGGCTGCTGGCATTTTTTTATTTTACTGATAATTCAATCTGTGATGTAGGGAGGGAATACCCTTAGACATGAGCCTAAGTGTTTAAGATTTATTGCTCTCAGAGATATTATTTAAGAAGTCACTTCCAGTGTCTGACTCTTTTGACAGGATAAAGTTTCTGACTAATGTAACTCTCTTTATTTTCCTCATGTTCTTTTAATTCTCTCTTTTCACTCATGCTTAAGGCCATTCTCAATGCCAACTAAATAGAAACGCACAGAAGGAAAAGGATATACTAAAACAATTGGCCTGATTCACCACTGCCTTGCCCTTGTGTAGTCAAACACCTGGGCTGAGCAAAATGGATGTAAAAGGCTGCTACTCCGATCTGAGTACATTTGACACCCACTTTGCCTGGCAGAAATGTAAGTGACTACATAAGGCGCAAGGCAGTGGCCAATCAGGCTCAGAGGCTCTTACAGAGCCATCCTCTAAGTACATTTTCCCCTCCATCCTGAATTCTTTAGGCCAGCAAGACAGGCAGGAGGTGGGACCAGGGAAGGCAAAACATGGATTCTATGGGAATCCATACCCCCAAGTTTGGAATCACCGAAGAACAACTCTGAAGTGCTGCCATTGGCCACAGGGTCACCCTCAGTGCTATACCTTAAAGAAGATTGACCAGTTAGTGCTGCTCATGCATTCTCTATTCTGGCTTTCATTTTCCTCTGTGGATTTTACACCATGGTGTAGGGGGAACATGCCACTTAGTGAGGCTCTCACTTCAGCCCCACATCCTTTCCCCACCCAACCCAGGGGATATTTTGTGGAGGTGATTTGAAGCAGCCCCATACAGGTGAATGGGAGCAGAGAGGGGGAATCTGCAGAGCTGTCGTTCCCTCTATACAGGCTCCCAGGACTTTGCCTTCACCTTTGGGTCCCCTTTACACTATAGATGGGAGAACACATTATCTAATCCGATTTAAAAATTGGATGTCCATCTGTTTTTTTTTCAGACTCAGTGAGGTGAGGCAATGGCAAGACCTACACTTTTCACTCAGGGACATCTATATTCATCTAATTGATCACTCTACCCTGCTTACTACATCTGTTCCAGAAGCTTTTCATCTACCATCCTCAAATCTGCAAAAGCTCCAAACGAAAACAACAACCCAAAGAAAAACACAACAAAAATACCAACTTTGCATTAGTAAGTCAACTTGGATCAGATCCAACTCTGCAAAGAGAGAGGCGGTCTTGCTCTGCCTGTATGACAGCTCTACAATTTTGCTGCCTCGTTGCATTCCAGCTGGAAAAGGCATAATTCTTAACCCACAACAGAACACGAGCCACACCTAGCAGAGCATTAACCATATTGGTATGGTATGGTATGGTAGGTATCACCAGGTGGTACCATTACTCATAGCCTTTCAAGTTCTATTTCTTAGGACGACATGTTGTGTGGTGTTCTTTGTTTATGCATTGTTCTGTGAGGAGGCAGTGGTCCTTTAGAGAAAGGTGTGGGGGCAGGACAGTTTGAGCTCTGCCTTAGTCTCTTCTTGGAGTCAATTAGTGCTGTCTAGACATTAGTGTTGAGCTCAGATTACTGAAAGAAGGGATTGCTCTGAATGCAGTTTGCCCAACTCTGTTCTAGGATTGGGGGTAGCGATGTGTGCATAAATAAAACAAGTTACACTTAGACTATACTCGGGGTGTGTGCAGGAATAAAAACTGACGGCGTTCAGAGCAGCATGTTCTGGGGCCAGAGGAGATCAGCCTTCCCGCCACGCCCCGGGGCCCAAGGAGCTCTATACCCCTGCCATGGCCCCGGGGGCGTTCTGTGCCCCTGCCGATTATTGGGAGGGCCCATGCCCCTGCTTGCCCCCCTCCTTGTGTGCGCCCCTCACTAAACCAGATTTGTATAATTTATTTCTCCTCCATTGGAAAGCTAGATAAATGGCCCCAAACAAACTGCTAACACGCAGAGGGGAAATGCAAGTGTCATAATAGGACATGACTATCAGAAGGGGCAACAATATGATACAATCTAACAAACTAAACACTTTATCTACTTGCCTAAAACAAGTACAAGAACCTCAGATAACCAGAGATAAATCAGACAACCAGAGATAAACTGGTCCTAACACTTCCCTTACAGAACTGGTGTAAAAAATAACAAAACCCATCTCTTCCTAGGAATAGGGCACCAGTGTCAGACTGTGCTTTCTATGTTGAAATACACTAGGGGTAATAAGAGAGCATGGCAATGAGGCTACATATACCAAGGAACAGAGATCCTTTGTTTGAGGCAACAACTTTTCTGAATTTGCCATGGCAGGTATGTGATTATATGCGGAAATAATTGTATCTGAAAACCTCTGAGTATCTTTCTACAGATTTTTCTAAGCATTAAGGACCCTTTACTCAAATACCAACATGGTAGATTATAATTACTGCCACACAATGAGGAAGCTGCTCATCAATTTGTATGAGTATCAGGTATTCTCCAGGCTGATAGAGCAGGAGATGAATTAGACTAGCTCACCAGCTGTTTTAAGTTGTTCTCCTAGTTCAAATTCCAGGTGTTGTGAATAGTGTTGCAAAAAAGTGTACGTACACTCCCTTTTCATTTCTGTTTGTCTTGCATCTGTTTATTTTATATACCCCTCATGATTTGACTGTGTTAATGTTTCTGGTGTACTTAAATGGAGCTACAATAGGAACTACTCTGTCAACAATTCGCTGATTCAATTTTAACATTTACTGTGGCAATAACATACACCTAAGGAATTACTGCAAAATAATAGAACTAACTTTCATGAGTCCTTAAGGTTGCAGTTCAATGATTTCCACAGTGCGCTTTATGTTGGCTGCAGCACTGGTAGTAATTTTCCATTGTGTTAACTTTATGACTCAGCGTGGCACATGTTACACCACTGATCCTCATGCTGCTATATAAGGTGGCTTTGTATTTTCAAATGTTCAGCATAATGCTGCTGGATTAACTGGTGTAGCAGGTGTGGGTAGAGTGTGAATATCTGAGGGGAAGAAACCCAGTTAGGTCTTCATTAGCACAAAACTATTATTGCTTTCTGCTACCTGCTTCTCCATTCCCACCTGATCTCCTTGTCTACAGCTAAAATAAAGTTACAGTTTAAAAGGGTCTTGGAATGAAATGATTTTTAAGAGGTTTCAGTTACAAAACATGGATTACAATACAGATAACAAAATATGATTCCCACCTTGTATAGTCATTTATACCTAAGCAGAGCAAGTGTGATGTAAAATGCTACCACTCTCACACACTTTGTACAGGTGTAAGTGACAGCACAACGTGCAAGGTAGGGGAGGATCAGGTCCATTATGTCAAAACAACATCTTTAACGCCAAAAGATCTTTGGGGAAAGTTACATGCTGTATATATTAGTGAACAAAAACTACGTCTAGTGACAATGAAGGCTGCAGGACACACCTTATCCACCCAAAGCCTTAAAGACATAAGATGTTAAGGGAAGAGTCTTGTACATTTCTTCCCTGGTTCATATTGCCAACAGCACTGTCAAGAAACACACTCACTGCTCCATATGTCTCTTACTTCCATCTCCAACAACAATAAATACCCCAACTTCAAACTAGTACTGAAGGATTTGTACTAAGCAGTGACTGATATGCTTTTATATAAATTTGGCAATCAGGTGTGACCTTTTATCATTCAGGAAACTATTTTGCCTTACAATTCTTTTTAGGAAACAAATCTGAGGAACTGTTCCAGATTGGGGTGTCATTAGAGGAGGTTTTGGAACAAATTGATAAAATAAACAGTAATAAGTGATCAGGACCAGATGGTATTCACCCAAGAGTTCTGAAGGAACTCAAATGTGAAATTGCAGAACCACTAACTGTCATCTGTAACCTATAATTTAAATCAACTTCTGTACCAAATGACTGGAGAATAGCTAATGTGATGCCAATTTTTAAAAAGGGCTCCAGAGGCAATTACAGGCTGGTAAGCCTAACTTCAGTACCAGGCAAACTGGTTGAAACTATAGTAAAGAACAAAAGAACTATAGTAAAGAACAAAATTGTCAGACACATAGATGAACATCATTTGTTGGGGAAGAGTCAACATAGTTTTTGTAAAGGGAAATCATGCCTCACCAATCTACTAGAATACTTTGAGGGGGTCAACAAGCATGTGATCAAGGGGGATCCAGTGGATATAGTGTACTTAGATTTTCAGAAAGCCTTGGACAAGGTCCCTCACCAAAGGCTCTTAAGCAAAGTAAGCTGGCATGGGAGGGAAGGTCCTCTCATGGATTGATAACCAGTTAAAAGATAGGAAACAAAGGGTAGAAATAAATGGTCAGTTTTCAGAATGGAGAGAAGTAAATAGTGGAGTCCCCCAGGGGTCTGTACTGGGAGCAGTCCTATTCAACATATTCATAAATGATCTGGAAAAAGGGGTAAATAGTGCTGTGGCAAAATTTGCAGTTGATACAAAACTATTCAAGATAGTTAAGTCCCAAGCAGACTGCGAAGAGCTACAAAAGCATCTCTCAAAACTGGGTGACTGGGCAACAAAATGGAACAAAAGATGAAATTCAATGTTGATAAATGCAAAGTAATGCACATTGGAAAACATAATCCCAACTGTACATATAAGATGATGAGTCTAAATTAGCTCGTTTCAGAGTAGCAGCCGTGTTAGTCTGTATCCGCAAAAAGAAAAGGAATACTTGTGGCACCTTAGAGACTAACGAATTTATTTGAGCATAAGCTTTCATGAGCTACAGCTCACTTCATCAGATTGAAAAAATTAGCTGTTATCACTAAAGAAAAAGATCTTGGAGTCATTGTGGATAGTTCTCTGAAAACATCCACTCAATGTGCAGTCGCAGTCAAAAAAGTCAACAGAACGTTGGGAATATTGGGAAAGGGATGCTAATAAGACAGAAAATATCATATTGCCTCTATATAAATCCATGGTACTCCCACAACTTGAATACTGCATGCAGATGTGGTCGCCCCATCTCAAAAAAGATATATTGGAATTGGAAAAGGTTCAGAAAAGAGCAACAAAAATGATTAGGGGTATGGAATGGCTGCCATATGAGGAGAGATTAATAAGACTGGGACTATTCAGCTTGGGAAAGAGATGACTAAGAGGGGGATATGATAGAGGTCTATAAAATCATGACTGCTGTGCAGAAAGTAAATAAGGAAGTGTTATTTACTCTCTCATAACACAAGAACTAGAGGTCACCAAATGAAATTAATAGGCAGCAGGTTTAAAAAAAAACAAAAGAAGTATTTTTTCACACAACACACAGTCAGTCTGTGGAACTCCTTGCTAGAGGATGTTGTGAAGGCCAAGACTATAACAGGGCTCAAAAAAGAGCTAGATAAGTTCATGGAAGATAGCCAGTATGGTGTCCCTAGTCTCTGTTTGCAAGAAGCTGGGAATGGGCAACAGGGGATGGATCACTTGGTGATTACCTGTTCTGTTCATTCTCTCTGGGGCACCTGGCATTGGCCATTGTCAGAAGACAGGATACTCTGCTAGATGGACCTTTGGTCTGACCCAGTATGGCCATTCTTATGTTCTTATGCAATTGTCATGGCTGTCATTGTTCATTTGCATTAAAAGTGAGCTTTGAAATCCTCATCACCTCTCTTTTAGCTGAAGATGCTTGCCTCTAGCCTCCAGGGCCATTTGGTGATGGCTTCTCATTTTTTACCTTCTCCTGCAAATGATGGGTAATGTTAGTCCCATAGCGAATTCATTGTCAAACTACAATTTGTAAGGTTTGCCTTGGCAATTTTTGTTATGGCTAGGAAGTTATAAAATGCTCTATTGGAAAACACTCCTTATGTATAACTGGTATTCTTCGAACTGGCACATGAGGAGCAACAGTGTGGCCACAGGACAGGTCCCAAAATGTTTTACATTTCTTGCAAAAGGAATACAAAGTGAGACAATTGGGGGTAGGGAGGAGAATGGCCAAAGTGGGTGACAATGAAACTGCCAGGAAAAACTCAAATAGGACTCAAAACTTATATTCTGTTTGTTTTTTGTCATTTCAATTAGAGTTTTACAAAATAAAAGCAAAATCATTTTCAGTACTGCATACCTCATCTGTGTGAAGTTACTATGACTGCATATAAAAGCATAGTGAAATGGCCAGTTGTCTGCATCATTGGCTATCCATGTGATCACGTGATTTGTATGTGAAGTACCTGCAATTATTCACCCAAATTAAGCATGGAGTTGCATGCACAGGCACGCACATGCACACACCTTTAAATATTAGCTACTTAAAGGCAATTCAGAACAGACACAATGTCAGTTTTTCGAGTCTCATCTGAAAGAACTCCATCTCTCACCCCCTACACACAGAATAAACAACATGGAACTCCATTTATCTTCATGGAAAGATGAATGACTGAGTCAGTCCTGGATCTGAGCTGTAAGTTTAAGGTAGTCTACTAACACCAAACCTGAAAAATAAAATTGAACTGAGTTGTTTTAAGGCACCTTGGATAGAAGAAGTTTACATACCCGCTAGTGGATAGTTTAACTAAGGGTGGGAAAATGTGAAAATAAAAGAAATTGAAAGGAGGGAGATAAGTGCAGGGGATACAGTGAATATCTAATAGCAATATGCACGAAAACCCGTTTACATTTTTCCCAGCAGTTTAAAATTGCAGCAATTATTCCTTCAGTGGCAAGTGGTCTGTATTTATGATGAGGTATAATCAAACAATATAATGTGTAGATGGAAACTAATTCCAACTCCTACTTAAAAAAAAAAAAAGTACAAAGAAGAGTCAAGAATTCCAATTCCCCTGAGATTCCTGTGATCTAGACTTTATAATATGACAGAATCTAAAGCAATAGTCTCAAAACATTGCACCTTACAATTATGTCCTCCCTTATGAAATCCAATATTATAGAATGCTGATTCACTGGAGATGTTATTAAGATTGCATTCTGTTTTTTCTGAAAGTGCCAGCAATTTTGCATAAGTTTGTGTAATTATATAGTATAGTCTTCCTAAAACAATTCCGGGTACTCAGCTTAATATCTATCCATATGTAATAATAACAATTAGGCCTGGTTAAATAGGAAGTCAGTTATAACCTCTGAGACAAGTCTTTGACCACATACTGTATCATTTTCTTTACTTTTTTTAAACAGCCGTACTGAGGTGAGGTTTGAAAAACCCCAATCAAAGGCAAAGCTTATTCATTTTGGTATAACACGACTGTGATAAAGATTAAAGAAGAGACAAAACGAAATCACTTTTCATGCACAGCAGAGGACCAGCAGGTGTTGCCATGGAAACAAAGTCAATCCATATCTGCTTCATCACTGCGTGGGCTTCTAAAAGAGCCTCTTGCCTCACACTTGACAACTTTTTGGGCAAATTGCTCTCATGGGTAAAGGAGTGACTTCTGCTAGGTTACATTGATCCATATCTGGGATGGTCTGGCCATTCCTGGCAGGTCTCAAGCCTCGGGCAACAGTGAGACTGCAATTTTACCAGCTGAAAGGGAAAAAGTGAACAAAAGCGACAGGAGAGAGAGATGTTCCCCAGCAGACTTCTGAAACGAATGACCTGGGGGTGACTGCTGCCTTTTGTTCACAGCACACCTGCAGGAAAGGTCAGAAAACACACATCAGCTTCTCTTACAACCAGGGAACTGATTTGAACTTAATGGCAGTAGAAAGTATTTATGTGCCCTGCATACAGGCATTTGAAAGTCCCATTGCTGTGTTCATTGTTAAAGCTACTCAACTGTTTTGTAATTGTTGTTGAGCCATCTGCTTCTGGTATCAAAAATAGATCAGAGGAAAAAATCAAGTATTCTTATCGTCAGAACACAGTCTGATCCTGAGCCGCTCGCCTGCCCCCTCAAGCCACCACACACACCCTCCCGTTTCAGAGTAGCTTTCAGCCGTATATCTGACGGGAGCTAAGAGAATACAATTAGTTTTAATGACATTTTAACACCATGAGACAGATGTACACTCTGGTGTATGTCCAGGTACAGTAAGCCTGATCCATTCTGATTTTGAGTTTGTTTGATGTGACTTTTACCCAGCAGAGCCTTAGTAAAGTCTCCGGGGCTGTCATGACCAATAAACAAATGGGAATGACACCAAGTGAAATACAAAATGAAAGGTTAGCTAAGAGGATGCAGCCTGAATACAAAATCATCCAAATACTCCTCTATGAGCCCTTTGGACATTGTTTTAAGTTCATCATCTTTCATTAGAGACCCTTTTGAGGATGGGTGGAGACAGCACTCACCTCTTGAGCGCCTCCCAGAGGCTGGGTGTGCTGCAGTTCTTTTATCACTCCGGGCACCCCCTGCAGCCTGCTGGCTAAACTTTGTGGGTCTTCAGTGGTTTGGTCCTCTGGCCAAGTCACAAAGTCCAAATGTACCCCTTCCAGGGTATTAAGGAGTCGAATAACTAACCGCCTCAGCTCTGGGCCCTTTAAGTTCGGCCCTTTGTTCTGGCTCCCAGATAAAGCCTATGCCCTTCTTGGTGTTTATGCCATTTTACCTGTGGCCATTGGGGGAACCCCGGCCTGCCCACCAGTCAAGGTTCCAACCCAGGGACCCTGCCTACAGCAAACATGCCTTCCGCCTGCAATCCGTCACTGCAAGTTCCCTAGGCCTCTTCCTACTGAGCCGGTTTTTCTCCAGCCCTATTTCACGTTCAAAGTCCTCAGGGTCCCCTCTCTCTGCAATCCCAGTGTAAATTCAGCCAGCCACAAACTCTGGCTACTTGTTGAGGCCCTTAGGCGTAAAGGGAGCAAACAGAAAATGTGTGGACTTTCTTTAGAAAATGTCTGACTGTTTCTTTCCTTCCTGTGACGGGGTGTACCTGGCCTTTGCAGTTCCCTGGCTTTGCGATCCTACTGCACCCCACCAGGAAGCAGAGATGTGACAGGGTAGGAGCAGCACAGGTGGGTCCGCCAGGCCTGCCTAAAGAGGCCTCACAGAAGCAGCCAATCTGAGGCCAGCAGCCTCAGATAAAAGGAGCTGCCTGGCAGTAGGAAGGCAGTTCCTGGCTGGGAATAGAGGAGTGATTAGAGGAGGTGTCAGCTTCTATTGCTGTTGTGACTGTGAGTATTCCCCACCAACCACACCCCAAGGAGGATTTATCATCTTGCTGACTGGGGAGGCCCTGGCCTGGGCTTCCTTTCTCTTGGAGAAATCTAGCCTGCTCCTGGGCCAGTTTGAAAACTTTGTGCAAGCCATGGTGGTAACCTTTGACTACTTGAACTGCACACTCACAGCAGAAGCTGTGCTCCAAGCATTGCGTCGGAGCAACGATCAGTTGCCAAATTTGCCATGAGATTTCCATACCTGGTAGTGGCCACTGAGTGCAAGGAGCCTGCATGGCATTACCACTTATGGCTCGGCCTCAACGAAATCAGAGATGAGCTGGCTTGAGTTAAGTCCTTGCCCAGACAATCTAATTGAATTCTGCATTAAGAGCGATAACTGTGATGGAGCACTGCCAAGAGCAAAGCTCAGCCTTCTGTGCCGCACAAAGGTCTGACCCGTGTCATGGATGAGAAACGTCAAGTCTCATCCCCAATAGAGGGGTACAGGCTGGATTGGTATTCCTCCCTGTGACGCTACACCCCATATTCTTTATTAAAATATTGTTATAATATGAGTGTAACATAATGAAGATGTATTTTATGCAAGATGGATCATATGAGGTATCATAGGACAGGTTATGATTGACTGAATTTGATTATCCTATTTGTATGCATGTATTGTTTTTGTAGCTAAAGTTAGGAATATTGATTTTACATCTGTACTACAAAAGTGTTTGCACCTGGGGAATCCCCACCAGACAACATGCAATCAGTCTGGCTGACAAGTCAATAAACCAATAGGGAGAACAATAGGTCTTTGAAGATGCTAATCTCCCACCTTCCTGGGATGCTACAAATGACCTTTGACTCATGGCTGCTTTGACACTGCAGAGTCATGTGATCATGTCACCTGGTACTGGACTCCATGATAGAATACAAGTATTTTTCCACTGGGAGGGAAGGGGGGCACACTGGAAAACAGTGGGTTCCTATCATATGTAAAAACCTATTTAAGGCCAGGGAGTGACTTAATCAGGGTTTGTTCTTCATTGAATTCCCCACGCAGGATGATTGCTGGAAACATCTAAGAAACAAAGACAAAGTGGGGGAAGGGGGTGAAGAGCTGAGCCCAGGCTGGGAAGGTGTCTGGCCTGTGAAACCCTGCAGTTTGCCTAAAACAACATTTAGGGTGAGAAATTATTACTTAACCAGTTTATTTCGTGTATTAAACTTAGTTTGTGTGTTTGTTTTATAGGCTCAGTAATCTGCTTTGATCTGTTTGCTATCTGTTATAATCACTTAAAATCTATCTTTTGTAGTTAATAAGCCTGATTTTGTTTTCTCTAAAACTAGTTTGTGGAATTCATAACTGGGGGGCAAAAAGCTGTGCATATCTTCCCCCACATTGGGGGGGGGGGCAGATTTTTATGAATGCATCCAATGAAGTGAGCTGTAGCTTACGAAAGCTTATGCTCTAATAAATTTGTTTAGTCTCTAAGGTGCCACAAGTACTCCTTTTCTTCTTCCAACCCTAACCTTCTATGATTCTATGCACTTGAGTGCTGGGCAATTCCCTAGCTGAGTCTTCCCATGCAGAGGTAGGTAGATAGAGGGTGTGTGTGTGTGTGTGTGTAGGCTTGAGGGCCTGGCTCAGCAGGACAGTGTAGGGGAGCCCAGGCTGGTGGAACAGGTGGGCTTGATGGTACCCCAGTACATCAGGTGGCTCCCCAAAGTAGTGGGGGCAACCCATCACAGTCCCCTTCCTCAAGTACCCAATATCGATATTTTTTCACATACCCCTCCTGAAACCTTACACAGAGAACCAGGAGGAGTATTTGGCTTAGCAATTTCTTGACTCCTGATGCATTAGGGGGAAACGCCAATATTTAGTGCACTGGGAACCAGTGGAAAATATTCATACCCTGAACCTGCTGCAGGAGTTTCATGAAATCTATCCCAGCCTAGAAGCCCCTCATCGGCACCCTTGGAGGAGGGAGCACTGGCAGGAGTAAGGATTTGCAGCTAGCCTGATTACCTACCAAGTTAACCCCCAGGTAATCTAACAAGTGCAGCTGGGCCCTAATTGAGCTGCCTGATTGGCTAAAGGAGATCAGCAGAGGCATAGCAGGGTCCAGGCTGCTCAAAGCATTTGCCCATGGCTTTGATAGCTCCTATGCCTGTTTGTTTCCAGTCCAGCTCCTATCCTGTTACAGCCCTGCATCACTCCTGGTAAGCTGATTCTGACTCTGGGCTCTCATTCCTGGCCTCCGACTCCAGCTCTGACCCTGGGTTCTGTCTCCTGCTCCAACCACTAGGCCTAATTGCCCGTCACTGTCACTGACAGTGACTCACAGAAGGAGGGTGTCTGAATCAGACTTTCCCCTCATTAATCCTCAGTCTTACTCAGTATTACCTTCATGCACCTGTAATCCTAATTTGGAGTAACCCTGCCTTTACAACTCAAAGTATGAAAGAATTGGCTTTAACAATTGTTTCATATATTTGTCACCCTCCACAAAATATGACTTAGATTGCAGCAGAGGAAGTACTGTAGTGGCAATGGGTCTGCTTCAGATTCAATTGGATAAAGGAGTGAACTAAATGTATCAGAAGTCTGCCTTAATGACATTACCTAGGTGGCAAACCTAGACTCTTTCAAGGAGGAAGATACATTCTGGAGTCTATGGGCTTCATTCTCACTGCCTTGTATCTTCCATCTTTATTTACAGCTGTGCAAAGAGAGAGCAAAGTCAGGACAGTAGCATTGTACACCCACTTTGAACAGTTATGCATGTCTTCTGAACTACAATCCCCACTTTATTCCTGCAAGTAAGAAAAGTCAGAAGAATTTGCTGCATACAAAAATCAGTTCAATCAATTACATTTCTCTTCATAAGTTTTTCTCTACACCCATTTCTAAAGCATCTCTCACTTTGGTTTCTAAGCACTGTGCATGGATCATAGAAGTGAGTGAGTGCTGTCATGAATGGCAGGACATTCTCTATCCTATTCATATTTTAAACCTGTTCTGCTTAATTTAAACCAGTTCCTGTATGAACACTATGGCTATACCCTGGTTCTTTGAGGAACAGTATGGGGAAGAGATGAATTATAGCACAACTTGGTGAGTGAAATGGTAAGTGACATTTTCAAAGTGCTGGAATGAAGTAGGAGTCTAATAGGATTTAGTCTCCTAAATCACATAGGTGTTTTTCAACCAGTGACTCCTCTTGGTCTCGTTTGGGAGTTATTATGGAACCCGGCGCCTGCTACTGAAATGGTTCTTCCTCTAATTGAGTCGAAACCTGGGCTCTATTAAATGGATGCCAGACACTCACAGCTCCTGTGATGGGTCCCAGAAGAGATTGCTCGGAGGCAATCTCTGAGACTCTGTGAAGCCCGTTCCATTAAGGGCCTAGTGAACCAGCACCTTGAAGCAATTCAGCTAATAAAAGGAGACCTGGTGCAGGTTACTGAACACTGTCATAATGTGGTTTCTTTAGTTGCTTGCCCCACTTAGGAGATGGGTCATCAAGGTGTGAACGTTCTGTAACTTCTTCCGAAATTTCTTATTTCGGCCTAACGTATCATACAATAAGCAACAGAACAGCAATTTTAGTGTTACTCATTATGGCACTTGGTGTTTTGACAAGATTAGTCAAGTGTAAGGTTTGGGGAGAGTGATTTAGGTAAGTCATTTATTCATACTTAATGTTACGATCTCCTTTTATATGATGGCTTTGTAAATTTCAATATGTAGCTTCCTCTTTTCTGCTGCAGAACATAGCTCATCAGCTGTCAGCTTCTGTGTGTCAGAGACTGTCTCTGACTACCTAATTGGGAATTACATATTAAAATGCTGGGTTTTTCCTCCACAGGTAGGGGCCAAATCCTGCTTTCCAGTATTCAGTGTGGTTCATCCATATCCAGGATAGAATTTCACCTTGGGAATATTACTTAAGCATGTGCATGTCTCATAATTCCATTAGGGAAGACAGTCTGGAAATACTGGCAGGTGTCAGCCATGCTGTCTATCTTTCATGGGCTGATATTTCCTTTTGTCCTGCTTATCTGGTTTATATGCTCATCATTAGTAGATTTGCAGTAACTATACAGTTCAAAGGCAACTTTCTCTAACGTTCTAAAATGTTCACTATTTCTCATTAAACATGGCATTGGCAGTTCTTAGACTTGGGTACAACCACAATACAAATAGCTCTCCACTAAAAGTATCTAGGAGCCCCAGTCATTGACCAGGACACCATTGTACTAGGTCCCCGTCTCAGAGAACTTAGTCTTCTCATAATTCCCCCCTGGCCACCCATTTGTATCTGTCTCCTAACACTCAGACTCTGAAGGCTTTTAGTCTTTAATCTGTACACTTCTTTCAGGCTGTAACTCACCATTTTTATTGTACTTTTTTCTCTCTTTGGAAGCATATACATTACTTCAACTCGGAGTTTGTTGCTTAAGACTTATTTGTAATTAGACAATTGTTGCTCTTTGTTTTAATGGAAGGCCAGGAACATTGTCCCAAAGAAGAAAACTGACAATCATCGCTCCAGGGTAGCTTATTTTGTTTGTGAAACTCCCACAAGTGTTCTGATCAGATCCATGCGAGTAATGCTTTTCACACATAAAGCAGTTTGCTTTCCATTTCTCTCAGAAAGAGCTGACTCAGGTTAATGTGACCTCAGTTTATTTATTAATACAATGTCTTTCACTATTTACTGCTGAAAAACTGACGACAAATGATTGGACTTTGCTGGAATGGAATCTCCTGAGGAGTCACCATTTATACACGCTTTAGGATCTGAGAAATATAAACTGCCAGGTTGCATGAATGTACACTTACGTGCAGGAGAGGGCTAACTACACTACAGAAGACAAATCATTGTGGAAAAGGGCATTAAACATCAAATTGAAAAGGAAACCAGGGCGAAAATCTGTGCTAATATTTGTTAGCTGTCTGTTGACCTGAAATGAAGGCTAATTCAACAGAAAGCGATCTTGAAGTGAAATTTGGGGCCTGAGCAAAATGGGGGGAAAGAATAAACAAAAGGCAAAGGCAAACGCCTTGCTGGAGGGACAACTCTGAAAAATGCACTTTAATTTCACATGTTTTAGGCATGCTGAAACTACTGTTAGGTGAAGAATGAGTGCACTGAGGCCTATGTGTGTTATTGTCAGGTGTGTGAATACAATTGATTGTACAGAATATCCTACCAAGCACAGCCCTTTCTTATAGCTTTTTAAAATAATTCATTTAAAAATCAAAAAAAGGAAGTTTCCTTCCTGGTTACGGCCAGTACGTCCAGGAACCCAAGTGCACGTACACCTAGTCCGAGACAGACTACCCCAACAAACTTTCTGTCACACAAGACACACAGAGTGGGAGAAATGTACTACTGTCCCCATTTCACAGATGGGAATTGAAGCATGTGGTGATTAAGTGATTTGCCTGAAGTCACAGAGGGCATCTTTGGCAGAGCTAGGACTTTGACTCAAGTCTCTTGAGGCCCAGTCCAGTGCCTTAACCCTCCAAAGCATCCTCTCTCTCTAATGACTATATAATATAGGCCCAAGTCCATCAAATGACAGAAGCATATGCATAACTTTAAACCTGTGAATAGTCCTATTGAAATCAATGAGACTATTTAGGTGCTTGAAGTTATGCATGGGCTTAAGTATCTTACAAGTTGGGGCTGTAATCTGTTGCACTCCCACAGCAATGTTACTTCTGCCCTTCCTCTTGGCTCTTGTCCATGGTCTTTAGGATTTTAACCCATGTATAAAGGAAACCTTGACATTAACCACTTCTTGAAGGGATGGAATAATAGTTTCTGGCCAACTAGGATGGGCTCTGGGGTAGGAGCCCTTTCAGCAGCCTTAGGCCACCAGAGGATCTCAGAACAGAAGAAGTCCTCCACTGGCTGGTTAGACTGCCTTTAAGTCACTATGCATCACTTGAGAAATGTGAAGTGGTCTTAACAGGGCCAGGGACTCTGATCCAGAGTTGGTGTCAAAGCTGCTAACAGAATAATTGCTAAACCCAATAGACCAAATAGCTTGAGAAGTTTGTGTTGTTGTAACTGATATTCCACAAGAAATAAAATAATGCAAGTCTAAAAATCAGTGCTGACAAACTGAGAAAAATGGAAACTGGTGTATTGAAACAACCACAGGACTAAAGCTATTTCCTCATTGAAGGTTCAATAACATCTGTGGATTCTTTTCCTGCACAATAATTCAGGCATGTGTACAGGAGGAAATATAAGTAGCCAGGTAGGAATTAAAGGGACCAAATTCTGCCTTTCGATATGTTCCCATTGAAGTCAGTGGGCCAAATTCTTCTTTCTGCTATACCACTGCAAACTTTCAGTAGGGTTGGCGTCATATAGCTGAAAAGAGAATTTGGCCCAATGAAAACTATTCATGCATATTGAGGGCAGAATTGTATGGGATGGCGGGATTGGAAAGGAAATGCAGTAGATCTGCAATGTGTAGGTGGTCAGACTGGATGATCATGACGGTCCCTTCTGACCTTAAAGTCTATGAGTAAATAATTGAGATGCCACACTTTAAATCACACATTGTCCCTGGCTACATGGGTTCATGTGGTAATCTCCTGCAAAAAAAGGGAGAAATGTAATTAATGAACTAAGTATCGTCTCAGGATAGCTGCTGGGAAGATGAAAGTGGACAGGAGACTTACTCTTACTCAGTGAGGGGACAGTGCCTAGTGTTTATATTTACACTCATGCACTGATTCTGTAAACATATGCACTGAAGAACAGCAGCTACGCACCCTTTCCGACATTGCTCAAAAAAGTGCAGGACCAAGGCCTATTGTAATTTAATTATGATTCAGCAAATTAATTTAATTATGATTCACAGGTTGTCTTGAGGATGTTCAGCTACAATGCTTACAGAATATCCTCAAGACAACCTGTGCTGTAAAGGTGCATCTCTTGCCTCCCATCCTCGTTAGTTAGCTAAACAGGGGAGTGTTTACAACCCAGAGCCATACAGTGTATTAAAAAGTCTTGGCCTCCAAGCCAAGCGATTAAAAACTGATGTGACCTGGCTATCTACAGGAAAAAATTGTTATCAGTCTGATCAGACATATTCAGGTATCTGTGATAGGGGCTGGTAACAAAATAATCTAGCAAGTAGTAATTTATTAGCACTATATCACATCACATTTTTCCACTATGAATCAAAAGTTTTCATGGTGTAGAATTTGAGATATCCAAGATTAGCATTCGAGATGGAGATATTTTACTAATAGGTGATGCCAATAAGAAACAATTAGACCATTAGGCCCAGATTTTCTAAAATGTACATGCACTCTGGGCAATTGCATGCCTTTACCATTATTGCACATGACATCTCAGTAACTGAGCCCATAAATAAGCACGCTGATGCACAAACTTCGAAAAATCTGAATTTTGACATATGACCAGTAGAATCCAGTCTAACAGCTGAAGAATTGCTATTACATCTCCCAGAGATCCTCAAGAGTATTTTGAACACAGCATGTATAGTAGTCAGGCACTTAATACATCAATCAAAACCACAAAAGAAAGGCTGAAATACAATTTGTTGAGGACTTTGGGATGTTTAGAATTTGAAGTCCTGTCACCATTTCTGAGGATTTCAACTCCAGCGGACAAAACCAGTGGTAACCAGCCTTATTACACAGGAGGGCCACATAAACCAAAGCACAACCTTGGGTGGGCCAAACAGATTCTACGTATTCTAATAAGATTTGAAGTCACCTATATTTTAAGTTCAGCTTGTTTCGTAGGTATTTAGACAGAAACAACCTATGTACAGTATTATCTATTTAAAAACAAATAAAGAAATCAGTGCATAAAACATATATCAGAATGATAGAAAACAGAGAGAAAAAACAGTAAACAACACATAACCCCCTCCCTAAGCACAAACAAAGAATGCACTTTCTGAGTTAGTGAGAAGTCTGAAGTGGTTTCTGAGCAACCAGTTTGTTGAAGTTTGGCTTAAAGTGAGAAACACTCATCCAAAGTACAGCGGGCAGGTGGTGGTCTGTTAGGCAGTAACACAGCTTCGACTTATCCGGCTTCATAACTGAGAAAGTTTGTTCACAGATGTATGTGCTGCCAAAAATTGTGCACATTCGACAAGCAAATTTGCACAGATTTTGAAACTGATAGTTGGGCAACAGTGAGTAAAACTCCACCGCTTTCTTTTCATGAAACATTTCTGTTAAATTTGAGTTAAATCAGTTCCATTTGCAGAGAGGCCGGGACATTTTTCACATTAGCAACAAAAGGGTTTTCCAACAGACAGACATCACTTGTTTGTGTCTTGAAGTCAGAAAATCTGGCCTCAAAATTCTCATCGAAGAGGTCCAGTAATTTTACCATTCAGGTACATGGAACCAGAACAAAACTGACCTTTTCATCCTGAGTGAGTTCTTCACAGGAAGGAAAGTGAGATGGTGTTCCCCTCTCTGAGTGTTGTTGCAAGAGTTTCAGTTTTGCCTGAAAAGTTTTCATATCTGAGTATAACTGAGAAACAAGCCTTTCTTTACCTTGCAACTTCAAATTGAGATCATTCAACTGGCTTGTTAAATCTGTTAGAATTGCTAAACCCCACAACCACATGGGCTCTGAGAGTTCCGATACATTTTTAGAGTTTTCATTCATGAAAATATTGAATTCATTCAAATGGTTGGGCACATTTCCGCAACTAAGCCAACGTCGCTCACTATAGTGCATCACATCCTCAAATTCTGAATCCATTTCTTCCAGGAATGGTTTAAACGAGCAGTGATTCAACCCACATGCCCTGATCGAGTTTACAGTGGCCACGGATTCATTACATTTTCCAACTTTAGAACTTTGCCACTCAGAGCATATTGGTGAATAATACAATGCAACACCATTGGCCTTTCAGCATTACGCAAATCAAGCCCTTTATGCCTCAGTCCAGTCAGTCCAGTCTCATGGCCTACCGTGTTCTTAGCACCGCCCGGCAGTGATTCCAAGACAGAGTTCTCTAATACTGTCGGCAAATCTCCAAAACGAGTCTTCCGCTGTTGTTTTCCCGTGAAGGGTCTGGAGCACCGCACGCTCACCAGTGATTTGATAATGCCTCATCTATTCCACAAATGGAAATTTAGCAGCTGAGCACTGCCAGTAATGTCAGTGCTTTCAACAAAAGCCACTGAAAAAAATCTCAGAATTTTGGATTTTTTTCATAGAGCTGTTCTTTTAAATATGCACCAATATCATCTATTCTTCAAGTAAGGTTTGGCGAGACTACCTACTGCTTCAATAAGGTTCCTTTTGTCAGGACATATCTCCTCCATAATCACATTCATACACTTTTTTATGAACTCCTCATCAGAGAACGATTTACACTTAGTACATACACAACGCGGTAGCTTGCTTTCACTACTGCTGCATTTTATTCTCAACGTATTCTTAGCATTTACTGTAAACTTCCGACCTTTTTTTTCAAATATGGGATCTTTGCAGTTCGGTGTGCACCCTTCTGTTCATTATACTTTTCTCTGTGTTTCATGTCACAGTGTCTCTTGATGTTATATTCCTTCCACACTGGTTTCTTTACAAATGAGACATAATGATTTGTCTTGATGGGGCACACAAAATAATTGATCGGTTCACTTGTCTTGAAAAACATGACATTCAGCATCCACTTTCCATTTTTTCGTTGGAGGCATTTTCATGTGTCATCTGCTCTTACCAAAGCATTGCATCTGGGACAGAGTACAGCCGATCTGCGCATGTCCAAAGGTGTCGTCCTGAATGTTTATAACAATCGCTAAGGAAGCACGTGTTTCATTGGTCTGGTTAGCCTACAGCTGAGCTGTTAATGCAGAGAGTTATTATTTACAGTCTTGCACTTATATGAAACGTGACAACGCTTTTTTTTAATTAAACCTATTCTTTATCACATTTTTCTGATGCTTCCTTATGTAAACTAAAATGATGTAAACATGACAACAAAATGCTAGTGAATCATCTGTTAGTATATTGTGTTTAAGCAGGCCAGGGGCCTTATGAAGTGCTCTGGTGGGCCGTGTATGGTCCGCAGGCTGTAGGATGGGCACCCCTGGACTAGACAGTCTAGTTTTCTTACATTTAAATTGCCTTACCCACCTCTCCTTCCCACCTGGTGAAACCAGTGCATTGGCATCAGAATGTCACATAGCATCTAATTCTAGAAGAGTTCGGAGTGAAGGGTTATTAAAATCACATGTGGCTAAAGAAGCTCAGACTGAGCATCACTTATGTAGATGTAAGATACTAAAGCCGGTTGCCTAGTAAGCAGTATCTAATAATGTTCTTACTTTATAGCTGGCCCTGGACATAAATATTCTGTTAACAGTTTCTGCTTCAGTCACTTCACAGAGGTGATGATTCAGCAAACTGCTGTGCATTAAAAAAATAATTTCAACTGTGTTAACATTTAAAGACTAAAGGTCAAATATGCCCCTTTAGTTTTAGCTACACAAGTAATGTGTATTTTTTTGCTTCCTAAGTGTTCAGAAATTCAGTTTTATTTTAAAACAGTCCCTTTTATAGGTGGTCTCTTGATGCTTTTGGTTTAAAACAATGCCACAGGTCTGCAGTTGGAGTCTAGAAAACACAGTAGCATGAATAGAAAGTTTCACATTTCAAGAGTGTTTTCTTCTGTTCTGTTTTTCAAGTGCAAAAAGGAGCCATATACTTTCCATTTTTAGATGAATGAAAAACAAGACAATGAAAAGTAAAGTAGAGACTCCAGGAGAGAGCTTAGTGTGTCTCCTTTATAATATGCTCCCATCTTGAAATGAAACTATTGCCCAAAACAGAGGACCTCACAGCAGACAAACTCCTTGAAAATGTACAGTCAAGTACGTACTTGATGCATTTTATCTTACACTAGATTATAAGTTCTCCAGGGCATGGACTACTTTACTAATTTGAACAATGCCTAGCACAAGGCATCCCCACTGAGGCAGTGGTGTGCTATGAGATCACAAAATTAGGATAATACCCACTGTAGAGGTAAATGAACTATAAACACACTTGTTGTCATACTGAAAGATAGTCGTCACTCTAGCTGTCTGACTGAGGGCTTGTCTCCACTTACCAGGGGATTGATATGTGGCGATAGATCCACCGGGGGTCAATTTAGTGGGTCTAGTGAAGACCCACTAAATCAACCACAGAGCGCTCTCCCATCGACTCTGGTACTCCACCGGAACGAGAAGCATTAGGTAAGTCGACGGGAGAGTTTCAGCATGGTGTAAACACCGCAATAAGTCGATCTAAGGTACATTGACTCTAGCTACGTGAATAACGTAGCTGGAGTTCCTTAACTTAGGTCGACTTAGCCCCGTAGTGTAGACCTGCCCTAAGAGTGTTCCAGAAGGTTCACCAGACCTGTATTGTTTTAGTCAGCTTCACATTCACACAGTACAGCATCATGTACATGTTTATATCTATAAGGAGCTCTATGCCATTGACACTGAGCCTAGGATAAAAAAGGAAACATCTGTGGTAACTGAATGGCTTAAATACACTGTACAATATACCTCTTCTGCAGCTCCCCCTTGCTTAGTAGATGGAGAACTACAAAATATTAAAATATGTTTTAGTGAAACAGTGTTCACATGTAAAATGAACAATCCCAAGGGACTCTTGATAGTTAATTACAGAGGAACATACGCTTTTTGTCAGCTTTCGTACAATATGAGATAACCGCCGTAACTCAAGAAGAAGTTTCCATAGTGACCCAGTATCTCTTGGGGAAATAAAGCTGTCTGCCATCATCCTTACAGGAAGATACTAGCAACAAAACACCCACAGTCTAACAGTCTTACAGTTTGTACAAAATGCCTATCTCTTAGTTATGCTATGGAAAGTGACTAATACAATGTGTTTATAAGATATCCCATGATAAGGCATCTCTCTGCAAAGTATGTATTTTGATGTTTCATTGTGGACATTATCACCAAACAAGCATTGTTTAGTAGACATATCAGAACTCACATATAAATCTTTGTGTCACAAACGTTGTGCCTGAATGCTCATAGCAGCCCTGCCACAACCTCAGTTTACCATCCATCCCACAAAACAAACTACCACATCAGCTGGGTTTGAATTACTGCTCCCTTTCTGGGTGTTGTTTGTTACCATCAAGTAATAAGGCATTCTGGCCCTCTTCTCCAAGCTCAGTTAGCCCCTTTCATACAGTTTATAAGGAGTTTCAGTATCCATATAACCCTCTCTCTCAGTTAAGAAGCCTTTGCAGTTCTTTAGCAGGGCTTCATTGTAATCCTCCCTCCTGGCTCACAATTCTTTGCAGCCTTCCTAGCTGGAGCTTCCCTCCCACAGCAGGCTCCTGCTCCCTGCAGGTCCCTCAGCTGGGGCTTAACTCTCAACAGTCTCCTGCTCCCTGCATATACTATGTGTATCTTCCCATGTCTCTGTTCCTCTCTTCTGTCGAGGCACCCTGGAGAGTTGTCACTTACCCTCTTCCTAATCTTAGACTGCCCTTATGTCCCCAGAAGGCTTTGTTTCTAGTCACATGCTCCAGTCACATGACCCAGCGGCGTATAAGCAAACAATGCCACTCAAGTTACTTTGAGACTGAGCTGACTAAAAAATTTCACAAGATAAAATTGGGAGTACAGTTATGGCTAAGGCCCCACTTAACTTGCAATATTGCCGAAATTGCAGATTCTGCAATATTAGATTTCCATCACAATTTTGACAGCAGGAGCCCCACCGTGCACTGGGCTGACAGTGGGAGCCCTGGCTGCTCTGGGCCTAAGTGTGGGAGTTCCTAATCTCACCCTCGGGTAGCCTCTGTCAGCCCCATGTTCCCGCTCTCAGCCCCAGGTGGCTGACAGCAAAAAATTGCAGATCAGTAATAATGGAGTTTATTACCGCAAATAATACGGTCCCTTGTTACTTTTCCGCAATTTTCCATGGGTTGTCCGCAACTCAGCAGCAATTTTTTAACATCATCCTGCGATTTAAGTAGGGCCTTAGTTATGGTACATTTCACACACATACAAAGACATGGACATTAAAGTAACCTGAAGGCAGTTGTTACATTCTTTGGAGCATATCTAATGGATCAGCTTAAATCTGTACATGCAGCGAAGAACTCATGCCAACCTAGATGTCTTGGCATTACAGTGATAAATAATTTCAGTACTATGCTAATAAAGGGCAATTAGCTAAGGGACACCAACCAAGTAGCTGCTATAAGACTCATTATGTTGTGACTATTGAAGTCTATGAACAGCTTATATTAACTGTAGCAATTTGGAAATTGTCTTGAGTCAAAGTTATTTGAACACAGATATGGTTAAAATGGCCCTTTTATTTCTTTCTGCTTTTGTCTAATGGCCTGGTTCTGCCTTAGATATTTCAAACACTACGAACGTTCAACTGGATTTGAAGATGACATGCAAGACCTTAAAAAGAAATGTTGTATCTAATACATGGGTGAAACGCCATTTCTTCCAGCGGTGTTACCTCTAATTTACATCAATTTCAATGAGATCAGAATCCGGCCGCTGTACTTAAAATTAGAGCCAGTAAGTAAACGAATGAATGCAGTGCAAGAATATTTTTCATTTGAGAATAAGGCTCCGTATGAAATTGGACCATTGTAATAACTATAGATACAACTGTGTGTAACCAGGCAACATTTCCCTGCTAAATTAATGCAATAGACTAAAACGAATAATCAGCAATAGACATAATTAGTCTTACCTATCATTTTGCAGGGCTGTTCTTGACTTTAATTAAAGTCTCCCCAAACTCATGAACTTGAAGCTTTTTCATTATTAAAAAAGTAGGCTCTACAGCAGTGGTTCTCAAACTAGGGCCGCCGCTTCATAGAATCATAGAATCATAGAATATCAGGGTTGGAAGGGACCCCAGAAGGTCATCTAGTCCAACCCCCTGCTCGAAGCAGGACCAAGTCCCAGTTAAATCATCCCAGCCAGGGCTTTGTCAAGCCTGACCTTAAAAACCTCTAAGGAAGGAGATTCTACCACCTCCCTAGGTAACGCATTCTAGTGTTTCACCACCCTCTTAGTGAAAAAGTTTTTCCTAATATCCAATCTAAACCTCCCCCATTGCAACTTGAGACCATTACTCCTCGTTCTGTCATCTGCTACCATTGAGAACAGTCTAGAGCCATCCTCTTTGGAACCCCCTTTCAGGTAGTTGAAAGCAGCTATCAAATCCCCCCTCATTCTTCTCTTCTGAAGACTAAACAATCCCAGTTCCCTCAGCCTCTCCTCATAAGTCATGTGCTCTAGACCCCTAATCATTTTTGTTGCCCTTCGCTGGACTCTCTCCAATTTATCCACATCCTTCTTGTAGTGTGGGGCCCAAAACTGGACACAGTACTCCAGATGAGGCCTCACCAGTGTCGAATAGAGGGGAACGATCACGTCCCTCGATCTGCTCGCTATGCCCCTACTTATACATCCCAAAATGCCATTGGCCTTCTTGGCAACAAGGGCACACTGCTGACTCATATCCAGCTTCTCGTCCACTGTCACCCCTAGGTACTTTTCCGCAGAACTGCTGCCTAGCCATTCGGTCCCTAGTCTGTAGCGGTGCATTGGATTCTTCCATCCTAAGTGCAGGACCCTGCACTTATCCTTATTGAACCTCATCAGATTTCTTTTGGCCCAAACCTCCAATTTGTCTAGGTCCTTCTGTATCCTATCCCTCCCCTCCAGCGTATCTACCACTCCTCCCAGTTTAGTATCATCCGCAAATTTGCTGAGAGTGCAATCCACACCATCCTCCAGATCATTTATGAAGATATTGAACAAAACGGGCCCCAGGACCGACCCCTGGGGCACTCCACTTGACACCGGCTGCCAACTAGACATGGAGCCATTGATCACTACCCGTTGAGCCCGACAATCTAGCCAGCTTTCTACCCACCTTATAGTGCATTCATCCAGCCCATACTTCCTTAACTTGCTGACAAGAATACTGTGGGAGACCGTGTCAAAAGCTTTGCTAAAGTCAAGAAACAATACATCCACTGCTTTCCCTTCATCCACAGAACCAGTAATCTCATCATAAAAGGCGATTAGATTAGTCAGGCATGACCTTCCCTTGGTGAATCCATGCTGACTGTTCCTGATCACTTTCCTCTCATGTAAGTGCTTCAGGATTGATTCTTTGAGGACCTGCTCCATGATTTTTCCAGGGACTGAGGTGAGGCTGACTGGCCTGTAGTTCCCAGGATCCTCCTTCTTCCCTTTTTTAAAGATTGGCACTACATTAGCCTTTTTCCAGTCATCCGGGACTTCCCCCGTTCGCCACGAGTTTTCAAAGATAATGGCCAAGGGCTCTGCAATCACAGCAGCCAATTCCTTCAGCACTCTCGGATGCAACTCGTCCGGCCCCATGGACTTGTGCACGTCCAGCTTTTCTAAATAGTCCCTAACCACCTCTATCTCCACAGAGGGCTGGCCATCTCTTCCCCATTTTGTGATGCCCAGCGCAGCAGTCTGGGAGCTGACCTTGTTAGTGAAAACAGAGGCAAAAAAAGCATTGAGTACATTAGCTTTTTCCACATCCTCTGTCACTAGGTTGCCTCCCTCATTCAGTAAGGGGCCCACACTTTCCTTGGCTTTCTTCTTGTTGCCAACATACCTGAAGAAACCCTTCTTGTTACTCTTGACATCTCTTGCTAGCTGCAGCTCCAGGTGCGATTTGGCCCTCCTGATATCTTTCCTACATGCCCGAGCAATATTTTTATACTCTTCCCTGGTCATATGTCCAACCTTCCACTTCTTGTAAGCTTCTTTTTTATGTTTAAGATCCGCTAGGATTTCACCATTAAGCCAAGCTGGTCGCCTGCCATATTTACTATTCTTTCGACTCATCGGGATGGTTTGTCCCTGTAACCTCAACAGGGATTCCTTGAAATACAGCCAGCTCTCCTGGACTCCCTTCCCCTTCATGTTAGTCCCCCAGGGGATCCTGGCCATCTGTTCCCTGAGGGAGTCTAAGTCTGCTTTCCTGAAGTCCAGGGTCCGTATCCTGCTGCTTACCTTTCTTCCCTGCATCAGGATCCTGAACTCAACCAACTCATGGTCACTGCCTCCCAGATTCCCATCCACTTTTGCTTCCCCCACTAATTCTACCCGGTTTGTGAGCAGCAGGTCAAGAAGAGCGCCCCCCCTAGTTGGCTCCCCTAGTACTTGCACCAGGAAATTGTCCCCTACGCTTTCCAAAAACTTCCTGGATTGTCTATGCACCGCTGTATTGCTCTCCCAGCAGATATCAGGGAAATTAAAGTCACCCATGAGAATCAGGGCATGCGATCTAGTAGCTTCCGTGAGTTGCCGGAAGAAAGCCTCATCCACCTCATCCCCCTGGTCCGGTGGTCTATAGCAGACTCCCACCACTACATCACTCTTGTTGCACACACTTCTAAACTTAATCCAGAGACACTCAGGTTTTTCCACAGTTTCGTACCGGAGCTCTGAGCAGTCATACTGCTCCCTTACATACAGTGCTACTCCCCCACCTTTTCTGCCCTGCCTGTCCTTCCTGAACAGTTTATAACCATCCATGACTGTACTCCAGTCATGTGAGTTATCCCACCAAGTCTCTGTTATTCCAATCACGTCATAGTTCCTTGGCATCACCAGGACCTCCAGTTCTCCCTGCTTGTTTCCAAGGCTTTGTGCATTTGTATATAAGCACTTGAGATAACCTGTTGATCGCCCCTCATTCCCAGTATGAGGCAGGAGCCCTCCCCTCACAGACATTCCTGCCTGTGCTTCCTCCCGGTATCCCGCTTTCCCACTTACCTCAGGGCTTTGGTCTCCTTCCCCCGGTGAACCTAGTTTAAAGCCCTCCTCACTAGGTTAGCCAGCCTGCTGGCAAAGATGCTCTTCCCTCTCTTCGTAAGATGGAGCCCGTCTCTGCCCAGCACTCCTCCTTCATGGAACACCATCCCATGGTCAAAGAATCCAAAGCCTTCTCTCCGACACCACCTGCGTAGCCATTCGTTGACTTCCACGATTCGACGGTCCCTACCCAGGCCTTGTGCAAGGGAAAGCCCCTGACGGGCTGGGCCAGTTTGTTTACCTGCCACGTCCACAGGTTCGGCCGATCGCAGCTCCCACTGGCCGCGGTTCACCGTCCCAGGCCAATGGGGGCTGCGGGAAGAGTGGCCAGCACATCCCTCGGCCCGTGCCACTTCCCACAGCCCCCATTGGCCTGGAGCAGCAAACCGCGGCCAGTGGGAGCTGTGATTGGCTGAACCTGCAGAAGCGGCAGGTAAACAAACTGGCCTGCCCCGCCAGGGGCTTTTCCCTGAACAAGCGGCAGCCCTAGTTTGAGAACCACTGCTCTACAGATGACTTTTCCAAACACAGCTAAATTAAGATGCCACACAGCTGTAACTAAAGTAGACGTTCAACAGTGTGTGTTGGTTAGGCTCCACTCTGTATACACAGTAGAGCCTCAGTCTCGGGACCTCAGACCTCGGGATGGAAACCTCGGGAATGGAGGTTGTTCGTAACTCTGAAATATTCATAACTCTGAACAAGCCATTATGGGGTGCTCCTCAGGGCAGACTGCTCAGAGTGGGGTCTCACAGCTCTGCAGTGGCTGCCTGGCAAGTGGGGGTGGGGTCGGGCAACTGGTTCTAGCTCTCTGGCTGCAAGGGTGGTGAGTGAGGCACCACAGTGCCAGTGGGTGCGCGGTACAGTCTGTGGCCCTTTAAAACTCAGCTGCTCTTCCAGAGTGCAGCATGTAGGCAGGAGCTCGGGCTTTGGCTCCAGCAGCTTACACTCCAGGCCAGGTTTCAGTAGGAGCATGAGACATTTCTTTCCCCGGCTCTAAGCTTGTCCCCCTCCCAGCCCCGGGGCAAGGAGAGGGGAAAACACCATTCACCATCTCCTACCTGTAAGTGGCTGCCCTGCACTGTGGTGAGTAGGGGTTGGGGGTGGGGACAGGCAGCCCAGCTGTGCTTAACTTTAAGATGTAATACAGGGACAGTACAGGTTTCAGAGTAACAGCCGTGTTAGTCTGTATTCACAAAAAGAAAAGGAGTACTTGTGGCACCTTAGAGACTAACCAATTTATTTGAGCATAAGCTTTCGTGAGCTACAGCTCAGTATTTGTTGGTTTGTACAGTAGTGCAATCTCTTTGTCATGAAAGTGCAACTTACAAATGTAGAATTTTTTTTTTACATAACTGCACTCAAAAACAAAACAGTGTAAAACTTTAGAGCTTATAAGTCCACTCAGTCCTATTTCTCATTCAGCCAATTGCTAAGACAAACAAGTTTGTCTATGGGAGATAATGTTGCCCAATTCTTATTTACAATGTCACCTGAAAGTGAGAATAGGTGTTTGGATGGCACTGTGGTAGCTGGCATTGCAAGATATTTACATGCCAGATACGCTAAACATTTGTATGCCCCGTCATTCTTCTACTTGTAGGCTCTAAAGTATTATATTGTTTTGCTTTTGAGTGCAGTTCTGTAAAGAAAATAATTCTACATTTATCAGTTGCACTTTCATGATAAAGAGATTGCACAAAAGTACTTGTAGGAGGTGAATTGAAAAATACTATTTCTTTTGTTTCTCTTTCACAATGCAAATATTTGTAATAAAAATAATAATATAAAGTGAGCTTTGTATTCTGTGTTGTAATTGAAATCAATATATTTGAAAATGTAGAAAAACATCCAAAATATTTATAATAAATTTCAATTGGTGTTCTATTATTTAACAGTGTGATTAAAACTGTGATTAATCACAATTATTTTAATCTCACAATTAATTGTGATTTTTTTTTAATCGTTTGACAGCCTTAGTTATTTTCTATTCCTCTACTATGATTCAGTTATAACTACCACCACCACCTCCACATTTTCTAGCTGAGAGGGAGCCTATGTTGTGTTTAAAAGCTAGGCTGTATTAAATCTCTGCTGGAATATGGTGGGTCTGCCAGGAATGTTGCTGTGGAGAATGTCCTCTGCCCCCTAAACCCTGCAGGACTTCTTCTGTGCAGACTACCTGAAAGAGGATCTACAAGCTGCTTGGAGGAAGGGAGAAAGTTACAGGGGTGGCAATTCCTCTTCATTCCATAGGGATAGAGAGAGAGAGAGAGAGATGCAGCCATAATATACTAATTGAGCAAACTCTTTGGAACAGGGGCTATCTTTGTTCTGTATTTGCACAATTCCTAGTGCAATGATGTCCTGGTTCATGACTGGGGCTCCTAGATGATACAGTAATAGATTCCAAGGTCAGAATGAATCACTGTGATCATCTAGATTGATCTCCTCTCTAACATAGGCCTTAGAACTTCCCCAAAATAATTCCTAGAGTGCAGCTTTTAGAAAAACATCCAACCTTGATTTAAAAGTTGACAGTGATGGAGAATCTACCACAACCATTGGTAAGTTGTTCCAATAGTTAATTACTCTCACAGTTAAAATGAATACCTTATTTCTCGTCTGCATTTGTCTAGCTTCAGCTTCTAACCATTGGATCATGTTATACCTCTCTCTTAGATTGAAGAGCCCATTATAAATATTTGTTTCTAGTGTACGTACCTGGAGACTAACAAATCATCCCTTATCCTTCTCTTTGTTAAACTAAAGAGATTGATCACTATAAGGCAAGTTTTCTAATCATTGAATCATTCTCATGGCTTTTCTCTGAACCCTCTCCAATTCATCAACATCCTTCTTGAATTGTGGACACACTATTTCAGCAGCACTCACACCAGTGACAGAGGTAAAATAAGCTCTTTATTCCTACTCTAGATTCCCTTCTTTATACATCCCAGGATTGCATTAACCCTTTTGGCCAGAATGTTGCATCAGGAGCTCATGTTCAGCTGATTATTCACCATGACCCCCAAATCTTTTTCAGAGTCACTGCTTTCTAGGATAGTTTCCCCATCACATAAGTATGGCCTACACTCTTTGTTCTTAGATTAATACATTTACATTTAGCCATATTAAAAACGTTGTTTGCTCCCACCCCACTTAGCAAGTGATCTAGATCACTCTGAATCAATAACCTGTCATTTTCATTATATAACTTTCAGTGATGATTTTATATTTTCTTCAGGCCACTAATAAAAATGTTAAGTATCAAAGTGCCAAGAACTGATCTCTGTGGAACCCCAGTAGAAGTGCAGCCAGTCAATGATGATTTCCCATTTACATTTTGAGACCTATCATTTAGTCAGCTTTTAATTCATTTAATGTATGTGTGACAGGTTGGATCCCCCCATCTGAGATGCCACCTGATGTGCTGGGGTCTCACTGAGCTTGCCCATTCCACCAGCCTGGGCTTCCTCACCCTGTTTATGCTGTGCCAGGCCCTCAAGCCTTCGCTAGCACATACACCAGGGATTGGCAACCTTTGGCATGCCGCTCGTCAGGGAAAGCCACTGGAGGGCCGGGACGGTTTGTTTACCTGCAGCGTCCACAGGTTCGGCCGACTGCTGCTCCCACTGGCCGCAGTTCACCGTTCCAGGCCAATGGAGGCTGCGGGAAGTGGCAGCCAGCACATCCCTCGGCCCACGCCGCTTCCCGTAGGCCCCATTGGGGAGCTGTGATCAGCCAAACCTGTGGACGCTGCAGGTAAACAAACTGTCCTGGCTCACCAGCAGATTTCCCTGATGGGCCATGTGCCAAAGGTTGCTGATCCCTGACACGCACACACACGTAGATAAGGCCACACACAGCTGCAGACACAGACGGAAGTCAGCTCTGTGAGAGAGGGTTCAGCTCAGAGATTCACCCAGCACTCACATGCACACCCCCTTTGGGGAGTAAACCCAAAGTAATATTGTCTTGCACTGTATAGAAAGATCTGCAAAATGCCAGCTCATAAAATTCACCCTCTCCCTCAATGTGGAGAGAGAGATGGACAGCTTCTTGTCTCCCCCCGATACGAATTGCACAAGACTCTGGGTTATGTTATAAACAAGAAATAAGTTTATTAACTACAAAAGGTAAATTGTAAGTGATAAGGGATAGCAAACAGATCAAAGCAGATTACCTTAGTAAATTAACAAAAACCGCAAACTGAGCCTAACAAAATAGATAGGTAAGATATAAATTAGCAAATTCTCATCCTGAGTGATAAACAGGCTGGCAGATTCTTAAGGCACAAGTTGCTCCTGAGGTGTTTCCAGGTGTGGTGTTGTAGGGAGAGTGAGGTCGCCCCATAGTGTCATTTTCCCCCTTTTATATCTTCTCCCCACTTGCTGGAAAGCTCTTTTGCTGTGACTTGGGTCAAACAGTTCCCACTGTGTTGTGCTATCTCTGAGAGGTTTAGGTCAGATTCTAGTGGTACATGTTCTGTTAGCATGTTTTAGAAGAGACAAGCATGTCAAGCTTTGCAGATGACGTGTGCATTGCGATGCAATTTGAAGGAGAAGTAGGTTTTTTTGACACATGAAGAGAGAGAGGGCAAGGGGTGCATGAAAGAGTGAGAGAAGGATTCAAAGGGGCAGATGGAAGGAATACTTGGAAGGAGGTGAGAAAGGAAGTGATAGCTGACATTTATGCAAAGGGAGCAGTGGATCAGGGGCTTGATAGAGAGGGGAGGCACCTTGAACTTAAGCCAAAATTTTCACATAGGGTTGCCTTAAAATTCAGCATCTTTGTTAGAAATCTTAAATAAGGAGCCTGATTTTCAGAGGGGCTGAGCACCTGCAGATACCATTGGCTTAAAAAGGAATTGTGGGTACTAAGCACCTCTGAAAACTCAGACCACTTTTACTGTAGGTACCTAAACCCTTGTTTTTCTTTAGACACCTAAGATGGAATATTTGAACATAATGTGGAACAGAAGGGGAACAGAGTGCAAGTGATTACAAGGGAGGCAATAGTACCATGAAAAATGTCAGGACCACATTGTCATGCTGTCTGGAGTGGCTCATGACCATGATTGCCTTCCTCAGGGCAGACTGTCAAAAGTAGAGCAAGCACCCCAAACTGGTGGTATGTTCTATAATTAGATTTCACCAACCCAGTAACAAGTGTGAACTCCCAAAGTACTACAATTGTGTTATAATGAAGTCACAGAGATTCCCTTTAGACACTCCAGTCTATCTCACCACTCAGGCAAGCTGGACTATGTGATAAATGGTCACTTACACCAAAAAACACAAATGTTCCAGGTTCCTCCCAGTCCTGAGAGACCACTCACTCACTCACACTGATTTGCAGCCAAGCTCTCACACCAAAGACAACTCTGGGAGCCAAAGTTATGGTAAGCTAACTAAAGGTTTATTAGCTAAGAAAAAGGAATGAGAGTTATTGAGAGGTTAAAGCAGGTAAAATATCTATACAGGTGAGTCACAGTCTCTAATTCCAAATGGTGGCAGAGATATAGTCATCTGTCAGTTTCCCAAAAGTCTCTCAGGGCTACCGCAGAATAACTCAGGGGAACTCCATCTTCTCAGTTAGTTATTCTGCCCAGTTAGGATCTAAACAGTCTGGAGGTGAAAGATCTTTCCCCTGGTATCCATACTTATAGCTTCTTCTCACAGAAAACAGGGTGACAGAGTCACTCCTCACATGGGCTCATTCTTTGATTGGCGAGGAGAAAGGGGTACATTTAGAGTCTTTGATCTCTGATCATCACACACAATGACCACTTGCCTTCAAATGGTTAAGAACTAGAACTTTCCTATTAAGGTTCTGCATTTGCTTTACACAAGACTTCTGTTTCATTTGATGGGTTATTAGTTACAGGAGTATATACAATGTAAAGGTTTGCAGCTACATTATAACAGGATATGGGTAAGTGAAAACAATGCATGTAGCATCTCATTACTTTTCATGAAGTTTAAAACCAAACAAACACTTAGATCTTTAACAATCACTTGGATCTATGCTAATACACAAGCGAATTGGCCTGGCTTCCAGCTATGCATTTTTTAGTGTTCAGGGAGGCCTGGAGCTTTGGCACGAGCTGGCACCTGGCCTGCCAGCATCACACACGTAAAACCACTATTTCACATAGATGGAAGGGAAAGAAAATGAGAAGCAGGGAAAACCAAAGAGGCGTAGGCTGCAGCCCTTGACACAGATAAGCATTTTACAGGTAAGGCAAGGACAGATTTTGTGGAAGGCAAAGCAGAGAGGGGAATGAAAAAAAAGACACCCATGTTTAAGCCTGGACAGATGGGGATATTTCTTAAAGTGAGGGAGAACAGGCATCGCCAACTGGGACATGCACAGTACAAGTCCATAAGGGTTATACTCTGGAGTAACAAGCTGTTAGCTACATGGGTTAAATACCCTTAAAGCTTCCCTCTGCCTTGTGGTGTTTTAGCATAGTCCTCAGAGAAAAACCCCTTCACTCAGGCTAGTATCTGATTTTTCCAGGATTTGGATTCAGTTTGTGAGGGTTTTAGATATCAGTCACCTATTGGTGCCTGGGGTTTTTTTAAACATATCCTATAACGTTTAGCAGCAGAAACACTGCATATTTACATCTCACTCATGCAATGAGACTCCAGCACCAGTGTGGAGGCCCATTGAATTCAGTGGCACCACACAGGCACTGGGGTCCACCTGTATGTAGCTCACGGAAGGGTCAGGTCTTTTCAATATACAGCAAACTAATCAAGTTCCAGGTATTTCTCTGTGTGGAGACTATAAGCTACACTATAAACAACACACATAACATTGAACTTTGTCTCCAAGCATCTTTCAATAATTCCTTTAAAGAGTCAAGGCAGAACAAGTTCTAATTAAAAACAAGATTGAGTTTAAAAAAATAATCCCAGCTAAGGGATAAGTCTTTAATGCCGTTGTGAATTTGGCAATTAAAACCTTGCTCACTGAGTACGAGCAGAAGATAGTTCCAACACAGAGAGATTAAAGGCCAGCCTAATGTTTAGACTAAAAGAACACAGGTCAGATTTGACCAAAATTTGGGGTGTGTTTTTCTTTTTTGAGGAGGGGGTGCTATTTGTGTTTTTTAAATGGCTTTGCCAAAACCTAACATGTCTCCGCCTGAAACAGTTCTAACAAATAAACACACACACACATTGTGGAACATTGTGCTAGGACACAAGAAAGTGAAAATGAAGGCACTCATAGCAGCATGGCTGTATGTAACTGAGTAAACTCACCAGCCAGAGTGTCCTGTCATGGCCATGGCCAGGCATGGCACAGCAGTGAATCCACCTCAGTTTCCCCCACCAGATAGCTCTTTGGCACTGTGACAGTCAGTCTTGCCTCATTACTCTAGCCCTCCATAAATATTACCCCAGAAGGGGTAAAAAAAGTCCCACAAGTCAAAGGTCCCATGACCCTGTATCAGGTCATTGGCCACAGCTTGAACTCAGACTCAATAGTCCTTGCACCCTCTTCTTCAGGGAGGGTTTCCTACCCCCCATTTCCTGGGGACAGTAGGGAAATCCAGGCCTGTCCTCTCTTTTGGGACCCTGTGTTTAAGCAGCTAAGACCTGCTTCTTATAAGCCTTTCCTGCTTCCCTGGGCTGGTTCCTACCTTCACCTTTCCACAGACAACTTTCCTAGGACTGCACCTTCCAGTCATCTCTCTCAGGAACTCTGACTCCTGATGCAGCTGTTTGCCAGCCTCTCCTTGGCAGTTCCCTGGAACCTCTTCAACCCACTGCCCTCTACCTTCAGTCCCACGGTATGAATTCCCTACTGTAACTCTCTTATCTCAGTCCTCCCCTATTACCCTGCAGTCCTTCCTCTGTAGGACTCACCCAGTCTGATTCTCCCCACTTGGGTCTAATCCTTAATTACTTAGCTCCGTGTGTCAGAACAAGCTAGTTGCACTCACCAGCTCCCCTTAGCTCTGTCACTGCCGGGGTGCAGTTTATACATCCCACCACATTATAGTCAAAGGAATGTTGCAAAGAGGATGAGGAGGGCTGAGATAAAACATGGAGTCCTGGGTTTCTGCGGGCGTGGTTCAAACCATGATAAATCCATTAGCTAAACCCTCTGCCTATTTCATAGAGCAGCAGACCTAACCCTTACCCTTTCCTCCAAATATCAAAAAGATAGAAACAACTAATTAGGAATATATTAGAATCCAGAGTTTGCTTCACAGCAGTCTATGGTGTCATGGCACTCGTGACTTGTGAGTGATCAGGAATTTGTGCAGAAACACCAGAAGTTGAATGAAAGATTATTCATCTGACAATTTAAACCAGAAATCTATCATTGCTTAGAAAGGCTTCAGCCATCCAGTTAGGGAGCAGAAACAATATCATGCAGCATAAAAGTAGACAATAGCCAAAGCAAACAGTTCACAAATGCCCCTAAGGATGACAACCGTTCATCCAAATATTTGGGAAAAACATACAAGCAAGGACTCCATTAACAGAAATGAGGGTTGCACCAGTGATGACTCAGGCCCAGATCCACAAAGGTACTTAGGTACCTAAGTCCATGTTTTAGGCACCACTGCAATCCCCCAAAATCCCCACTTGGCTACTGCCTAACTCTATAGGCACCTAAACTCAGTGCCTAAATTATCCCTGTAAAAGTTCCCTAGGCACCTACCTTTCTGCCTCTGGGCATGTGCACTGCTGTCTTACTATAGGCATCTGGATGCCTATCTCCCAGCTAAGCTCAGTGCGATCCATGAACCAGGGGAAGATAGGAGGAGGAACCCCTATCTCATCCATGGGGCTAGATCTGGTAGGCAGACACAAACTGAAATCAGATCCCTTTCACGATCTGGTTGCAGGTTGAACTCACTCTATAAGTTTTAGCCCAGGAGTTAGCACACTCACGCAGGATGTGGGAGACCCAGGGTCAATTCCCTACCTCTCTCTGAGGAGAAGAAAGGATTTCAGCAGGGGCCTCCCACCCCTCAGGAGAGCACATTAACCCCTCAGCAATAGGCTATTTTGATGAAGGGCTCCCTCAATGTCTCCTGTTGAAGCAGCTCCACTTTGTATAAATACAACTATTCAGTGAGCCAGAGAACTGCCTCAATAGCCTCATGACTATGTCAAATCACACGGGAGACACAGACTCCACTCCCATGTAACATTGCCACCTGTCTGCCAGCTCTCCTAAAATAATTCCTAAAGACCACCTTCTACAGCTGCCTTTTTAGCAACTTCTAACTATAACAGGTAGCTCCAGTTTCCACAGTGATTAGTGTGACCAAAATGCCCAGACAGAGAACTGCTCACTCCCTGCTGCTTAGGAAGTGTAATTCAGATTCAAATGCTGAGAGGCATGAGTAAATATTATACATTGGGCATCTGTGTGATAAGGCAGAAACAAGTATTCACAAGCTTTCTTGTTATCAGGGCTATTTTTAATTGGAGAAACAATGTCAATGATTTTATCTATAATGTCAAAAGTCTTCAGTGTCAATATGAAGAGTCTAGTAAATTAAACCTGTCACTGACAACCAACTGCCCATTTTCAACTCTAGCCTACAGTGCAACTCAGGAAGGAAGAGAAATGGAAGACACAGTGATGCAAAAGGAGATATCATTTGTGAATTCACTGCATCAACCTGCCTGGCCCTAGAAGTGACAGGTATTTTGAGTTCAGACATAGGGCAGGTCTGCACTTAAAACACTTCATTGGTGCAGCTATACGGATGCAGCTGTGCTGCTATAATGCTTTAATGAAGACACTCTATGCTGATGGGAGAAAGCTCTCCTGTTGGCATAGTTAATCCACCTCTGTGAGAGGCGGTAGCTAATTTGGCGGGAGAAGCTCTCCCATTGACATAGCGCTGTCTACACTGGCGCTTAGGTGGGTGTAACTCTGTCACTCAGGGGTGCGGATTTTTCACACCCCAAGCAACATAGATATACTGAAGTAATTCTGTGGTTTAGGCCTGCCCATAGATGCCTACCTCCTCAATGAAGAACACAGACTTAATTTCATTAGTTCCCTTCATAGTAAGTGTCTGCTTTATATGCTTTAAAGTGATAACACTAATGAGTTTATTTCATAATAGGAAGGACAAAACAGACTAATTCAAGAGTGCTTCTGGATCTAATTAGCTTGAATTTGCTGACAGAAATGTTGACAGCTAATTGTCCCTTTCATTAGCTAAACTCTAAGCTACACTGTCTAATCTACCTCTGGCTGAGGCTGGTTGTTAGTTTAACAAATTACTGTAGGCTTAATAGCAGTGCTCCTCTAAAGCACTTAAACAGCAGCCGTAAATGTTTGGTAAAACATGATGAACCCTTGGCACAAAAAGGCATGAATGGCATTACGGCAGAAGCCACCGGTAAGTTAGAGGAGCCTTGTGTTGTTAAAGTTGGGGCTAGACACCAGAAGACTGGGGGTTCTATTCCTGGCTCTGGCACAGAGATTTCTCTGAAATCTGAGTTTCCACATCTGAGCAGGAAAAATGATATTTGTAAGATTTAATTCTTTGAAATCAATAGGAGTTAGATGCTTAAATAGCTTTGAGGATCTGGGCCCTTAGAGACTTTTTGTTTGAAGGCACTATAGAGATGCATGGTTTGTTATGATGAATAATAAATGAATTAAACAAGGTCCCTACCATGACAAAAAGTTTAAACAGTTTACAGAACATACCACATTTTTATTTTATATTCTAAGTGTAAAGGAGGAAGTTTGGTAACTGTTAGCAAACCCTGATTTAATAAGAACCACTCTATTCTTTAGAACTGTTACAGGCCAGGCAGGTGATGCTAACCGTAGAGTATACGGTACTATGTGAATCAGACAGAACGATTTCAAAGACATCAAAACCTCTTTTAGATAGAATTGTCTCACTATAGAAAATCAACCATTTAATGAATGTTGAGCATGAGCTCACATGAATAAAATGTAAATTAAATACATTTTTCTCAAAGTAACATCATTCAGAACAGTACTAGCTCAGAAGGGAACCATAGACAAATACAATACGTGGCTTACTCTAATATCTCTTTAACTGATGAGGCTGAACCTTATAGAATAAGGGCTTGTCTACACTATCGCTTAAGTTGATATAATTTACATTGCTCTGGGCTGTGAAAAAACCACCCCCCTGAGCGACATAAGTTACATCAACTTAAAGTGCTGTCTACATCATGCTATGTCAGCAGGAGATGCTCTCCTGACAACATAGCTTCCGCCTCTCATTGAGGTGGAGTAATTACATCGATGGGAGAGCGCTCTCCCATTGACATAGCGTGTCTTCACTAGACGTGTTACATTGGTGCAGCTGTTGTAGGGATACAACGTAGGGATACAGCTGTTGTAAACAATCCCTTAAGTAATGTTTTGTGTAAGCAATTCCTCTTTGCATGGAAAGAGTAAGTGCTAGGGCAGCTAGGCATTGCAACACTCAGTGTTATGATGCCTAACTTTTCAGACACCGAGAAAGTCACAGGAACAACACGGCAATCTGCAATGCCTAAGTTAGGTGCCTAGGCTCCCTGTGCAATGAATGGGTAGAGACAGGTTCCTTAGAATGCAATCCACAAAGCCAGCACACAGCCAATAGGAGATGCTGATGAGAATGCTGTGTGCTAAGCCACAACTCATAACAGAAATGGGCACTTAGGAACCAGGCTGCAGGGAAGCACCTATCTCTGCGTGTGATCCATTAACTGGAGGACGATAGGTCTTCAGCTGCCTTAGTCATGTGAGAGGCCTGATCTGATAGGTGTGTTCAGCGGCTGCTTAACTCCACAAAACAGCAGGGGGAGGGGTGGGCAGAGGCAGGCCACCTGCCTTAGAACCTTTAGCCCAGTGGATAGGGAACTCATCCAGGATTTATGAGACTCCCACCCCCCTCCCCCTTCAATTTCCCCTCCTCCTGATGGTAAGAAATCTGCAACATCTCAGTTGTGTGCTCTAACCCCCAGGCTATGGAATAGAATGAAATGGGGCTTCCACAGTCATGCCTACTGAAGTTGTTGCACTTTAATTGAATATTAATTAGGCCAGTGAAGGAGTTAGAATGACTCTATAGCCACCTAGTTAGGGCACCCACATGAGAGGTGGTAGATCTTCTTTTCCTCAGGAGGAGAGAGATGAACCAGGGGTCTCCCACATTTTGGGTGAGCAACCTATGCACTAGGGTAAAGATTATGCAGGAAGAAGGTCTCCTTGTGTTAACTCACCTGAGGGGCCCAATCTGCTAGGTGGTCTCTGAGCATACTGAATGGATGGCCCCCCATGCAACTTAGGCAGCCAGACACCTGTCTTCTCCAATTTATGAACTGCTGTGGGGTTTAGGTAGGAGATAGGGGCCTGGACACCTAGAGTGAAGCTGAAGTTTGCAAGAGGCAAAAAATTAGGTGCCAAGTGAGAAGAGGCACCTAGAGTGTTAGGTAGCAGCCAAGCAGGAGTTTTGGGGATCATAGTGGTGCTCAGAAATGGGACTTAGGTGTCTAAGTACATTTGTGGATCTCACCCTTAGTGACTGCATTATGGAGAGAAGGGATAACCGCCTCTCTCTTCCAGTACCTTCCTCTTTGCAGGAATATGAGCAAATATTTTCTTCTGTTTCAACCTGTGAGAGTTCTCACCCCAAATTTTCCTTTAACTTGGTAGTTGCTCAGTCAATCACTTCAAGACTCCCGTTTTCAAATGGTTTCATGCCAAAAACATGAATTTCATATAGTATCAAGAGATAGATCCAACCCACAAAACCTGGCTCTCTAGCCAATTTTCAGGGATGTTCAACTGCAGAGTTCAAGTGAGGTCCATTACCAAGAGACAGAGAAGCCATCACCACAAAATTTGAATACAAATCTGAGTCTGGATTTTGAAACATCCCCCATAATCCCAGGATGTTCAGTTTTAGGATCCTACTGCAAGCTGTAAATTGTCACAGCTTTACTCAGAAGCAGGCTCACAAAGGTGAGCAAACATTTGATGGATGTGGTCTTAATTTTGATTGATAACAAAATCTCAATTCAGATTAATTTCTATCACTGCAAACATTTCACACAACTCCCGGGAGCTGATAACTCTACCTCTGAGCAAAGCTGTTCTGATCCCTGAAGCCCAGCTTTAATTCAGTCGTGATGCATGCAGAAATTACTGTCAGCAAAAAGAATTATTTTTAGTTCCCCGGAATATAAAATTACAATGTGTTTCATTTCCCAATATATAAGAGTTATAACATGCAACTGGAATGAGATATTTCTAAAAACCAACATTATTGAATTATAGTAGTTAATGTTCAGAGCTCACCGTGATGATATTCACACACTAGATGGTGTAGGTGAGCTAGAACAATGCTTCTCCAGCTCTTTCATTATATGAGCCATTTTGTAACAGAGAAATTCTCCCATGGACCACCTCCTCTTTCAATTTCCCAATTCCTGAATGTTTAGTTCTCTGCACCACCTGTAGTTCAGGGAGCCTGTGGAGGTGGTCCATAGACCACAGGGCAGAACCAATCAGCTAGAAGATTAAAGACAGGTGCTTTTGAAAATTCTAATTGAAAGCCAATGAGATTTAGGCTCCTAACTGCCTAAGTCCCTTTTGAAAATGGGACTTAGGATGACATTTTCAAAAGCACCTACATTGTTAATTTAAGTACGCAATCAGAAAAGAGGCATTCAGCTCAGTGGAGAAATGAGTAGAATTAAAGCCTATGGCTTAACTAAACATAACCATAATAAAAACATTACTTAAACACAAATATGACGGTAGGATCAAAGGACATTACTTTTCCTTAATTTATATTTCTTTTTAATATCTTTGTATCAAGCAAATTTAAAGTCTGATAATCTGGATGATAAAAACATGCATACAAATTCCATTCTTATACATACGGTAGTAAATATGAGCCAGATTATTGGTTGGTGTAAACCCAGGTAGTTACATTGACTTCAAAGGCCCATATACACCCAAATATATACTAGCACGGTAACTTTCATTACTTTGCTGTGTTTGGTCGGATCCTACAAGCACTCCACACACACACACACACTCCCACGCAAAGACAAATATATAATAAAAAATAAGTATGTGTGTGTGGAGCCTGGTGATGCAAGATTGTATGTATAATAAAAAGATCAAAAATACCTGCTGCTATTTAAAAAAAAAAGTCTACTGCATTTGTAAACTACATTTGTTTTCTATTGAAACATCTTACCAGTTACATCTTCTTTCTAATAGTATCTACCCTGCTGTTTAGGTTGGCATAGCAATTTGTGTGTGTTTTTCTAGAGTGTGCTGCTTGAGTGTTCAATTGTCTATTGTCCAATTTTGAAATATCAGGAATCTTCCTTTTACACTTGAAACAAGGGTTTTTTGTTCTATTTATTCCCCACCCCTTAGTTATTATTCCTCTATTAATAGGAGATCGTGCTCTTCTCCAGTCTCCATTGTGGATCTCCGTTGCATACTCTGAACACATTCATTGTGTGGAACTTTCACAGATACCACAGAGAGTTCTGTGCATATAACAAGTGCAGAATAAGCAATAGAGGTCAGAGGGGTGGGTAAGGAGTAGGCAGGTTGGGGTCAAGGAGGAGAATTTTGCCAGTTGTGTTCTTGATTTGTTTTTACTCTCCACACAATAAAATGCTTTGACTAGTTTCTAATTGAGAAACACGGATTCTCAACTCTCCCTTCTCTGAAGTGTTTGGAGAAGATCAAAAGAAAGTTCAGCGTCCACCTTTGAGGAAGTGGTCCAAAACCTCATACACGTCCATTGTAGGAAAATTCAGGATTTTTGGTTTCAGGTGGTTTATCAAAAGAATAAATCCTCCCTCAGGCAAGATATTTCACAATAATTCTTCAAATTATAAAGTTGGTGAAAGAGAAACCTGCAAACCACAACCCATGTGAAAACTAAGAGTTCTGTTGGAAATTCTAACCGGCATTTAATGTTTAATGGGATTCCCCGTGAATCAGTAGCAGCATGCCAGCTCACAAAAGCAATGCGCAGGCTCACTGTGAATAGATGGAAGGTTAATTTCATGGATAGACCTCACAAGATTGCCTTTGAAGAGTATTCAGAAAAATATTGCCGCAAAATTGCAAAACTACTTGATCATTTAAAAATGTATTTTCCCCACCATTCTTTGTTCAGCTAGGAAAAAAGCTTCTGAATTTGTCTCCTTAGTTTTGATGGAAGGACAAAGAACTAGGATACTGGATGGTGGTGTTTTGGAGCCATAACTGTAACCCACACTAACACAGTGTGGTTCTGTCTCCCTGTGTTGGCTAGACTGCATCCGATGAAGTGAGCTGTAGCTCATGAAGCTTATGCTCAAATAAATTGGTTAGTCTCTAAGGTGCCACAAGTACTCCTTTTCTTTTTGTAGAGGTTTGTGACTCAGCTACCACTTTTTAGCCAAGGCAGCTGGTCCTTCACTTCACGCAATAGAAGTTCATGCTTTTAACTCCAAGTTCAATCCCAGCAGATGACCTATCCAAGGGCATCATTACAGTTGGACTTTACAGAAATTTGAACAATCATGAGTCTCTGAAGTTTAGGATGAGCTTTTCTGGCCAGTGACAGTATGTAGCCCAATTGGCACCATGTAGATCTTTGTCCCCCCTCTAGAGATTAGATCATGTATAGAGATGTATGAGTCTCTTACTGTTTCCAAGCTACTGGATTTGGTTCTTCAGCTCGGGCTCCCACTTAATTCCAGAGATCTCCTGGGTTCAGTCTCTGCAGACAATTCAAGCAAGGGGTCACTGAAAGTCAATAGGATGTAGTTGAGCTCCTCAAAGGTGCTGAGGCCTCCCATCTTGACTCTGGGAGGAATTACCTTTCAGGTTCCGGGTTTAGCTGCCTAAGTCACTTTTGAAAAGTGATACTTGTGCTCCTAAGGAAATGTCTGCACAGCAAAGAAAAACCTGTGGCTGACCCGTGCTAGCCTCCTCAGGCTGAGGGGCTGTTTCATTATGGTGTAGGCTTCCAGGCGTGGGCAGGAGCCCCCGGCAGCCTACACAGCAATGAAACAGCCCCGCAAGCCCAAGTCAGCTGGTACAGGCCAGCCACAGATTTTTCTTTGCTGTGTAGGCACACCCTATGGCACTTGGTGCTTTTCAGTTTTTTTGCCCTATGTCTAACAACTGCAGCTGACACTCTTTTCTTACAATATGCATGCTGCAGAAACAATACATTCTACTTCCGCCCACATTATACAGATAGAATTACTGAAATGAAAATGGCCACATTTTACATTAATAAATAATTTATTTAGGTATACATCATTAATTATTTTAACTAAATGGTTAATCGGTTGTTTTGGCTTGCTGGAGAATGTACACCTGCTCAATAGGCTGCTGAAAGTCAAGGCGGATAACCATCTAACACCTGTTGGGCATAGATCTATCAATTTGTGTCTAGAACACGCTTATAACATTTGTTAATCTTTTATAAGCCATTTCAAATGTCTCTTTCATATAAAGTGCGATATGAAATGCAAAGACAGAGTTATCAGAAGATGGAAAATCATTATCTAGTGCATCCCTGTCTCACACTGACTCAAGTGTTGAAGTTTGGAGCTACAGCTGAACTTCAAGGTCTGGAAGTGGATGGATCCAAGTCTCCCTTTGCATTTAGGTCTCTCTCTATAACTGAAGCTACTAGTTTAAGATGACATGTCACACAACAGTAAGACATTTTTTAAAAAAACTACTTCCCATGGTGATCAGTGCCATTTGATGAAAGCTGCGTTCATTAAGGGTGCCGGTGGGTAGTGAGGGCATGATATGGGTGAGGGCAATGTGTTAGGAAAAATAATATCTACTTAATTTATTGGAAATGGTACATGATTCTAACTGCACTTTTATCTGGAAAAATCTGATTATTCTCAGAGGCTTAAATGTTATTAGTTTTATCTCTAATTGCAATTACTATTACTTTTTTCTAAATCAGTTTTCAGAAGCAGAGGTAGCTTGTGAGAATTAAATGAATCAGAGTCCCTTACTGTGAAGTAAGTTCTCTGACCTCTTTGCTACATGCATTTTATCACTCAGAGCATGTGGAATCATTGGAAAAACTGGACATTTTCCCTAGACCCCATGAATGGCAGCTAGTATCAGATTTAATTTATGTCTAATACATCTTTACATATTGTGATACTTTACCAATGATCTACTTAAAATCACCATAGATATTACTCAGTTGTCACTAGCCAGATTATTCGACAAGCAGGTAGGAAAATAGGAGAAAACAGCTCTCAAATGCCTCCTTAAACCACTTATAAAGCTGATTTGCAGCATGGTAAATTTGAATTGTTTCCATGGCAACATATTGTCCAAAACAACATCAGTCAATGCCATCCACTGTTGCAGCTCTGAAATCTAATGTACAAAGGGTGACTGTTAAGAAAAGTTAATACACATTGCACTCTGACTTTCTCAAGTTAGAGTCCATATGAAAGTTACTTTTTTATTACAGTACACACCATGGGACCTCTACAACTTTGCATGCACACAATGAGATGTTAGGTTTTCTTTAAAACCAGGGCTTTTAGTCTCCTACAAGATGCACACATGTGACTGCACACTTTGTTGCTTTTTCTCCTGTTGTACTAATAGTTAAATTTAGTCAATTTTCCTTTCTTGATAACACACGGAATCTATCACATAAGCCTGATTTTAATGTACCAGCTAACCTTGTATGTTGGCCAGAAGACTGCAAATGTAGAAGAATTGGCTATGATCAGATCATTTCATAGCTACAATCTTAAAAAAACAGAATCATAGGACTGGAAAGGACCTCGAGAGGTCATCTAGTCCAGTCCCCTGCACTCATGGCAGGACTACGTATTATATAGTTCATCCCTGACAGGTGTCTGTCTAATCTGAAATGAAATGTTTAGATTCTCTGTTTGTGTTTATGAGCAGAGCCTGTGACCTTGCAGTACACCTACAGCTAGAGTATCATTAGAATAGAACAGTCAAGATCATGAACAGTTATCTTAATTCAGCACATTGCTGTTAATGCAAGTTTATGCTTAGATATCACATCTCTCACAGACACCTGGATACTATGCCTACGAACTGCTTGCATTTGCCTGCAGCCTGCTGCTTTAAGAGTCATACAAATTTTCAATATGCATCTGTGTTACCATCTCGCTGGCTCACCTTGAAATAAGACAATTTCCCTATGGCTAGGTCTCTGTTTCAAACCTTTTCTTATCTGCCCAGCTCATGGGGTAAGAACTATTCTCTCAGGCAACGAGATACCCTAATAAAAGTTCTTCAGTATACTGTAGTCAATTAGAATGATAGTTTTGCTATTTATTAACATACATAGTACAGAATTGGTATGGCATAAAAATCTATATAGAACAGAATAGGATATGATGTATCATCTAGAGGACCCAACCACAATTGGGGCCCCATTGTGCTAGTTACTGTAAAAAAAAATGCAAAGGCCATGCCCCTGCTGAATATTAAGTTCCTGCTCCAAAGCATGGGGGGGCACTAGAGCTTCTCAGTGAAATTTTTTAAAGTGGGCAAACAATGTATTTTTTCCTAACTTGATTCTTAGGAACAGCAGAACAATTTTTGCAGAAACTTTCCAAAATATTCAGCCTGAGGCAGACACAAAACATGGAAAATTTCAGCCTAAATAGTTAAAGTTTGACAACATTGTAAGCAGCTGAAAGCAGGGTCCAATAAACCCTTCCTATAATGCCATCCTAATGTTTTATTTGTGGCGGTTTTTTAGTCACCAATGCATTTTTGTCAGATGTTTTCACCAAGACACTCACAATAATGCCTTGGTTTTTTTCCTGAATAGATCAAATCCTCAGCTTGTGTAAATCTGTATAGTTCCACTGAACTGCATGAAAGCTATGCCAATTTACCCCAGCTCAGAACCTGACTCAGTGAATTTAGAACCCAGCATGATAGTGAAAACAGTCCTTTGAATTTGTATGCTCTTGCAATTGCCTATAGCGAATTTCATCTGTCATCATTCGGTCTGATCACTTTGTTAGGTATATATCTGAAGTTGCTCATGGCTCGACACCATCATCCTCTTTCTCAGATCATTAACAAATTAAGCTATGGCAGTCCTGGTACAGAATCTGGAAGCATTCCACAGTTAACCTCTTTCCATGTTAAAAGCTGGCTGCTTGTCCTTAATCTTTCTTTTCTGTCTCTTTACCACTGATCCATGACAGTAATTCACATCTCTCCTCATGATTGATTGAAAGAGACTTGTCAAAGATTTTTGAAAAGTCCAAGTACATTATGTAACCAGTTCTCCTTTATCCACAGTTTTGTTGACAGTTTTATTTTGTTTGCTATTAGAATTCTTTGAGTGGAAAGAATTCTAATAGACCAGAGAAGCTTGTTTTTTCCTTTATGGAAGTTGTACTGGTTTGCCCTTGTAGCCTGATCATGTAAGTATTTTATAGTTCTACTTTTCATTATAGTTCCAACTTTTCAATTATTTCTGGTACTGAAATAAGGCTTACTGGTCTGTAATATCCAGGATCCATCCTAGAGACTTTTAAAAAGATCAACACATTTGCTGTCTTCCAGTAAGATAGTTGATTTTTAAGTAGTGCAGTTCCTAAATTTCTTCAGAACTCTGGTCTGAATACTATAGGATTGGGATGACTTGTTGCTCCTTAATTTAGCTGATTGTCGCAGCAGCTCTCCTACTGACACCTCAATTTCTGTTAGTACCTCCTCTTTATTATCTGAAAAGTTAGAACTCTCCCTGAAGTTCTCTGTGAAGAAGAGCTATCCAAATAAAGTAATTCAGCTTCTCTGCAATGTCCGTAATTGCTCTCCTTACTCCTGGATTCTCTTGCAGGATTCCTGCTTGTGATACCCTTTTTAAAAAAAAAAATCTTGTTTTTCGGTCTTCTGTTATTTTAATGGAGAATCCTATCACTTTAAATCCTACCAGTAGTCAGAAAAATCATAGAACATGAGGAACTATGGATTATGCATATTAACTCCAAATCAAGAGGGCTACTGAATATGTATAAAACACAAATGTGGTAAACTGAAATATACTACTAATTCTCTACTGAAGGTGAATGAGAGTTCAAGTAATCTATATCTCTGCGATAACTGTGCATTACCATAAATTATCTCCATTTCAGCTTCTGTACTAGGGGAATTAATAAAGATACTTGTGTCCCCAGTGAAGGTGAATATATTGGAATGACCTCCAGAACATAGTCTGATTTTCAAAGAACTAAAACTAATTCCTTGAGTTCCTCCTTTGTGTTCACATGTTCCTCCTTGTTCTTTATCACAGTCAGTGTGCAATCAGGGTAAATTAAATGTGTGACCCTTGGTAAGAACATTCTTTCCTGCTATTGTGTTTTTCCATGCACAAAAATCAACCAGATAAGCCTGAATGATTTATTTTAGATTAAGGGAAACCAAAAAAAAACGGGGAGGGGGGCAAGTCTCTGTGCGAGCACGGTGTCTGATTTCTCTGCAGCATGTTGAGTCAGCGCAGCCTCACAGAATGAGAACTGCCTTTGCAGACAACAGACCCCTATAAATGTAAAGGTGCAGTGCGCAGAAAACAAGATGCTAACAGTCACAGAACTACATGCGTCACGCTTGCCAGCCAGGAGATTTTCCTCCAATAATTTATGGTACAAGTAGGAACTGTACATTTTCTTTAGAGATTCATCTCCATCATGCTTATGTATCTTTCCTGGAACAGCTTCTCTCCTCCAACAGGAGGTTTGCTGGTGGGCTGTACTGTACGGTGACAATGACAATCTGCTCCCCACTACCTATGCGGCACAGTAGCAGCATTTATGATGCAATTTCATTGGTCAGTTAATGCTTCACTCAAAAGCAGTAACTCTAGAGCTGCACCATTGAAAGTCACAGGGCTGTGCTGCCATGGCTCTTGGGACACGGAGTAGAGAAAGGATCTCCCTCAAGAGCCTGAGATCAGTGAAGTCTCCATCCTGCGCTCCTGCGGCCGTCAGCCCAGAACAAGTTTTGGAGGTCATGCACCTTCCTGCCATGTACTCCATAGGAGCAGTAGGTAGGTGCAGTTAGTGGCTGGGGAAGATTGAAACAGGAGGGCAGCACTAGCACAGGAAGAGCAGGAACAGCAGAGGGATGCTGCTCACACCCAGGCCAGGGAGAGCATGAGGTGCTTTCTCTCTGCGGGAGACAGCCTGACCTACAGCATTGGCCAAACTGAGAGAGACGCAAACAGCATCGCTAGCAAGGAGCAAGTTAAAGGTTTACAATTCTCATTTAAAAATATATATATATTAAGGTGTGTGTAACCTCCTTGCCACTGTAGGCCTCTGCTGGTAAGTCTCCCTCTCTATGAGGCCCAGTCTAGTGGTGCTCTAGCCCTCCAGCCAAAATCCCCTTTGTACCACCTCTTTTGAGGCAGCAAGGTTCAAAGGCAATCTGGAACAAAAACAAACAACTCAGAACAGGGTCATCCAATGAGCCTTCTGTGGGGTCCAGCACTTTCTGCTCAGGGCTGGTCTGCCAAACTCTCTGCTTCCACTGACTCCCCACCGGGTCTGGGTGGCCTTGCTGGAAGGGCAGGTCCAGAGGGCATGTGCACTTCATTTCAGGGCTGCAACCAGGCTCTCACCCATCAAGAGAGGCAGAGCTCGGTCCTCCTTTCTGGGCTAATTCTCCTCCTTTTAGCTCCCCTCATCATGCCAGACATTGGCTGCAGGCGTAGCAGGGCAGGGTCCACTGGGCCCATAGGCTCTCCATAACCCTTTCATTGCCAGTGGAGAGCCTGTCATCCTCCTTACCCCCCTCACTGCCAGTGTGAGGTTCTCTGCTCCATTACAGTGACCAGACCCTTAAGTGGTTTCATGGGTACTTAACACTACCTTAAAGTAGCATCTGGGGATTTCCTGAACATAGTGTAATCCTGAACTGCCCTCCTTTTTCCCCCACCTTCTTCCCCCCTCAGTATATGGGGCAGGAGGGGGTGGGGTCAAACTACACTGAATTCTAAGTCTGGCCATTGGAATAGCTCCTTGAGGGCCTTTATCTACTAATAAAAAAGTCTGAGTAGTCTTAGGGCTGCCCTAATTTGCACCAGGAGCCCATTTAACCACTGATAGTGCCCACAAAATGTGAGATAAGCCACCTATGCACTCTTGCACTCTCTTCACCAGATGAGCTGAGCACTGCTCTGTCACTTGGGCTTTTGCTGTGTGTTCAAAAACAAAGCCAAGTCGCTTAAGTCAAAGATAGTAGAAAAAGCCTATAAAATCTCAAGACCTGAATGAATGATGACTGAATCATACTGACAAGAGTACACATGTGGAAGACTTAAGACCTGCCTTGTATAAAGACTTAGGCTTCATCAACACTACCAGTTTATGTCATGTCGGTATAATTCCATCACTCAGGGGTTTGGAAAATCCACACCCCTAAACAACAGTTATACCATCATAAGTTGGTAGTGTAGACCAAGCCTGAGTCTTTATACCAGGCAGGTCTTAAGTCTTCCACATGTGTATTCTAGTTAGCATGGACCTAAGCTAAAGGCCAGAGCTTTCCCGTTGGCATATGTAGGGTCTTCACTCTTGCTACAGCACCAGTGCAGCTGTGCCGCTGCAGCGCTCCAAGCGTAGACAAGCTGTCACCTCCTGTTCCTGCTCCAGCGGAAGTCAATGACAAAACTCACGTGGCATTAAAAGAGGCTGTGACTTCCATTAAATGGCTTCCAGAGTCCTTCTTTTTAATAATGTAATTGCCAGCATATGTCCTTTAGAGCAGTAGTTCTCAAACTTTTGTACTGGTGACCCCTTCAACATAGCAAGCCTTTGAGTGTGACCCGTCCCCCCTTATAAATTCAAAACACTTTCATATATTTAACACCATCATCAGTGCTGGATGCAAAGTGGGGTTTGGGATTGAGGCTGACAGCTCGCGAGCCCCTATGTAATAACCTCACAACTCCCTGACCCCCAGTTTGAGAACTCCTGCTTTAGAGCAAGGTTAACAGTACAAAAATCCTGTCAGTCAAAATACAATTTCCTGGTCCTTTTCATTTGACTTTTAAAGACTGAAGTGCTAGAAGAATAAATGCTTTAGTTATTTCCCCAAATTTTTTAAAGCGAAGTTCTTCTGTCAAATGATCATATACGCTTTTTTAAAAAAACCACTATTTTATAATAGTGAATAGATATGTAAATGCACCACCATGTTGCCTTCTCCTTTATCATCCTCAGCAGTAAACCTCATCTCACACTCATAAACATAGATCTGAGAGAGTCTTCTCTAAAATAGGCACTTGTGGTATTTTATATTTCATGACATGCATCTAAGCTCGATTTCTGGACTCGAGTGAGGAGCCTGTGGGTTGTGTTGTATAAAACCCTTAGTTGGCCGGCTCAGTCAATTGACTGAACAATTCTGACATTTAAAGGGGGGAGGGGAGAAAAAAAAGAGAGAGATGGAGGGCTACATTCAGCAAGGGTGTAAGTGGCTGCAATTCTTGAGCACCTGGCACATGTCCTTAATTGCTTCAGTGGCAGTCTGAGAATGTTACAGACATAATGATACTTTATGGGTTCTTCATTGTGAATGAAAAAGTATAGGAGGGTACGATGAGCTTTCTAGATGGAGACCGACAATATAATGTTGGGTATGTGTTTACCTTGAGAATTAGTAGAAGATACAAGCACAAAATTCTCTATTGCTATTTTAATTGCCTTCAGCTGTGGGTCCTCAGTATCTATAGCTATCTCCAGCTAAGCAGCCCAACATTGAGGGGCCTAGAATGAGAAATCCCTTAAGATTGTAGCAGCTTAGCATGGCCCCTCTTACATCAAGGAGTTATACCCTTCCCAGTGCTCCACCACCATCCCTCATGGACCCAAGTCCAGGGGCTGCCATTGATTCCCAAAGTACATAAAGTATAACGAAGGATAGTCCTGAGGACAGCTGGCCACTGTTGGGAAGCCCACACAGTAGGGGACTGTTCAGGTAACAGCAGTGCCTCAGAAGAGGCCTGAAAGATGGGTAGTTTGATACCCTGTTGCTTTTAACTGTTGAGTTTGAAGTTGTGCATGAAGATAGCATTCTGGGAAGACAACACTTCCCAAGTGATGTGATGGAGCTGTAAAGCCTGATTGGCCAGTGCTGCAAGAAGAATGAATTTCACCTCCCTTCCTCCACACATGTCCCTTTGCCTTGTTCATCTACAACCCAGACAACCACAAAGTCCAGCAGTCAAGAACATTTTAGATGAGATTCTTGGGCTATATTCATTTTATGGCATTTGTCAGTAATAAGCCAGGCTTACAAACAAAACACTGCACTCTCCTTAGTGAGATTACCTGTGCACTGCTGAGTTTATTCAGCCTAAAGAATTGGAAATGTCAGCCATAGTCAACCTGTGCCAGCTGAACTCACTAACACTTAAACATTTTCTTAGTTAAAACTTTTCCTAATTAGATCCTAAATATCTGGAGGTCTTAGACATTGATGTAAATATTAATGAGGCATATCTCACGAATGAACAGAATACAGGGAGGCAACTATGACTTTCCAAAGACCGTATGGAACATGTTGCATACAATACTGACCATGCGCGTAACTCTTTGGTTCTGCAAAGTTATTTCTGCCAATAGTAACCCTTTAGAAGCTTAAATGATCTCCTGAGCTCTGTGGCTTATGTTATATAAAACTTTCACAATCAGGTTTAAATAATACCCTCCTTATTCTGCCTCACCTTAAGCCATTCCTTCAGTACAAGATTACTTTGCTATCTAAAGATTACTTTTCAAGACCTGCTCAGTATAAAATGCAAAATCTTAGCATTCTCAAGAAAGGCATTATGCAGAAAGGTGTGCTAATGCCAAAGATTTGCTAACTATGTGTGCGTGACTAGTAGCATTTGATTTTAAAAATCATGAAGTCTACTAAATTAATTAACTTGTCAAGTTCCTAAGGCACATTAGGGCAGAATCTAGCCTAAGTAAATAAAAGCTCCTATTTTTCGACTACTTTAAGTAGCAGATGGATGAAAGTAAAATCTGTCACCTGAAAAGCATAAAAGATTTATTGTGGATGAGAAAACCCATCTTCTCCTTGGACTAGCTCCTTTTGTTTTTCTAAGAATCAGGAAGAGGGTGCCAGGCAGATTGCAGTGAGATGCTGTTACTTTTTCTTGTTTGCGTTCCCTGTCCCTCGAGGGATTTAAATGACTTAACAGCATAGGTGCCTTTTGATGGTGATCCCATTTTCAGAGGTGCTGAATCCAGAGATAATGCTTTGTAGAGCTATTGTTGCTCACTCTGGCATTCTATGCCATGGTATCAATGCCACAGATGCCATGTCAGAATGGTAGTTCTCTCCATATCCATGGATGGGATCACATTTTCAGATGTGCAAGTGTAAGAGTGTGTGCTGTTGAATGTGGTCAACTTAGATGAGCAAATATCCCATTACATGTATGATCATAGCTGCATATGGCCACCATTGGCCATTCTGGCAGGTTTATGTGAGTCTTTTGCAGTATAGAATCACATCAGTCCCAACCTAGACATATGGTTATCCATTTTGTGTGTTATTTCGTGAAAGTTTTTGTTCCACACTGGAATGAAAACAAATGTTGAAACCACATCTTTCATAAAACAGAATAGCTGGTTTCCAGCCAGCCCTAATAAAACAAGAGTTTTGAAACAACTTAATCGGTTAACACCCAAACTTTATCAACATGACAATGCTATAGTAGTAGACATCCTTCAGTCTCGAGAGATCATGGGTTGCGCCCCTGAGAGGTAAAGAATTTACTCAGTTGGTTTTATGGCAGCTGTGAATGTGGCTGAAGAGATGCACTGGAGAGAGAATCTCTGCTGCATCTGTCACATTTAAAGGTGATGTTTCAACCCTTGGGGCTCTGCCTTCTGTGAGCTCTTTTCTCCTCTGCTAAGCTGGACGGCTTCCTCTCAGAACTCCGGAGACCTTTGTTAAGTTCTTGTTTCCAAAGGCTGTGGTCCTGAGTGCGATCTTTCCAGTTGTCCACATCCATGCCCATTTCTTTGAGGTCTCGCTTGCATACATCATTGAAATGCAATTTGGGGCATTCTTTGGGTCTTTTTCTAGATGCCAATTCACCGTAGAAGATGTCCTTTGGGATGTGCCCATCATTCATTTGACACACATGTCCAAGCCAGTGGAGGCGTCTGTTTGAGGAATGTTTGCATGCTAGGTAAGCTGGCCCACTTAAGCACCTCCATGTTGGTAACTCTGTCCCTCCAGGAGATTCCAAAGATTTGAGAAAGACAATGCATATGAAAGCTGTTGAGCCTCTTTTCCTGATGAGAGTATAAGGTCCATGCCTCTCTCCCATACGAAAAAGTGTGCTGATAACACATGCACAATATACACAAATCTTTGCTATAGCAGTTTAAACACACACACAAAATATGACAGTGCTATGAAAGTCTATACACACACACACAGAGTCAAACTATACTAAACACGGAAAAGGGAACTAATCTAAAAACAACATTGGCAGGGCATGGAATAAAGGTCCCTGTGTTCTCAGCAAGCTGTGGGAAGGAACAAACAGTCAAGTGGGCAATACACGGCCTGTTTTGTAACCTCAGCTCTGAATGTTCTGTACCAGAAGGGGAGTTCTTACATTCCCAACAGGCTTCGTTTTGGTACAAGTTCCAAGAACCTTCAAGCTGCAGTTCATGTCCCTCAAGTGTCAGCATGCTAAGGCCACCTTGCAGAATATGTTCCCCCTCCCTAGGTTTAAAATCCAGTCAGTCAGTCAGTCAATGTAAAAATCCTTTCAGTGTTCCCTGGAAGTCTTGACACAAGATGACGTTATTCCAGCACAGTTTTAGTAGGAGGAGGCTCTTTCACTTCGTTCCTCAAAAAGAAGATTCATGGCCTCATCATTGCTGGAGGAGTTAATGCAATGAGAAATTATTCCTTAAGGTTCCCACTAGCTTCAAATCAGCATCTTCCGTGGTGGTAGCTTGTTGGCTGTATTCAGCAGCTGTGTACAGTAACCCACCATTCCTTTCAGCAGCTGTGTATTCTGCTCTGCTATGCCCTCATTTAAACTAGAGGTCATTGCAGTCAATGGATAGGACTCCCGAGGATGTAAAGGAAGCAGAAATGATTCAGCATAGCCAAAAACCAACCAACCAAGCAGAAAAGCAGGTATACATTAAAAAGGACTATCCAGCTGTCATTGAACCCACAAGCCATTTTTAGTCAGGTTCTAAATCAAGGCAACATCTTCAGGCCAAAAATCTGTCCAAGTGGTTATAACTTAGATCTACATGTTTTTGAAGTGAATGTAAAAAATAGCTGGGCTTTGTCTGAATAAATGAAGTTCTACTATATCAATGTGCATTCACATCAGTAGTTGTAAATATGTACAAATATATTCAGTGCTGCTTTGGGAAATGGGGCTATATTAGAGCTCCAACACATACAGGGCTACCTTCCATGTTTATTAAAACACATTGGCCAGATAACGAACCCACATTACCCACACTGGCTAGATTTTCTGCTGGGCACCATGTGCAGAGAGGGAGACATCAGGGAGCAGATTACAGCTTCCTGATTCTCATGGTGGTTTTACGTTGGCCCTTTGTGGAGTTTAGAGCACTCACATGGCCATGTCTCAGCCCTGCCCTCGTGGTGAGGGCTGCAGATGGGGAAACACAAGGATCTGGCATAGAAGCCAGCTATGGCAGTTCTTCACCCACGTGGGACTCTCCCATGCTGGGGGGAATCCCAAGCAGGGTATATGTGACCATTTCCTCTCCTATTGCACCCCGGGAAGCCCATTGTATTTAACATAGATAAAGCCTGACTAAAAAGCGGTCCCTTTTATGGGCATTTATAGATGGTGGCAGGGAGGACAGGCGTTTACAACACTGCTTTCAACTGGAGAGCTTCTTTTTAACAGCAACAACTTAATTCAGAAATTAAGATGCTCAGAGATCAGGTGATGCCCCAAAGAAGCATGAGCAGGGCCTTTCCCCCTTCCAGGCACTTGGCAACAGTTGCTTTGCAGGGATGTGAAGAGTACATGCTTCTCCTTTCAGTCTCAGGTGTACGGAGCACTATGCAGTGTGCTCTTGCAGAAGTACTGTCTGCATTTGCCATGGTAGGCCTATTGCCTTAGAGCACCTCTATTCAGCCAGTAACTGGGCCACCGTAGCTCCTCAGCCCTCTATGCACAACAGCCCCTTAGCACTCACATAGCACTTTGCAAACCGTCAGTAGCTAATATTTTGAGATGAAATGGTTGGGGGGCGCTAAATCATGTTTCGTTGCATTTTTAGACTGGAAGTGCCTTTTGACCAGCTGCTTTCACTAGGAGACTTGAGGATCTTAATCTAAGCCGAGAGAGATTGATTTCCGGATGTTTTCATCTTTATGGCCAGCCAATGTTCATTACTGAATTCCCATCAAGTAAATTAACAACCAAGTGAGGCTGTGTGTTGTGCTGACATTTTCATGAGCGAATTCCGGATAGCCAGCAGTACAGTATTTAAAGACCTCAAAGGTTAATGCATCCTCAGATCTTGGAGTCTGATTTTCCCCGAAAACCTGAATACATAATCACCTCCTTCATCAATCACTTTAACCTTTCAGCATTTGACTGTAGACCTAATGCTATAATGAATATGAGATTTAAAGGGTGAAGTGTGTGTGAAGCTTTGCTGCAATCTCTCTTACAGAGGAGAACTTGAAGTCAGTTTAAAAAAAATCACAGCTTTCATCATTGCACTGCTCTGCCACAATTTGGGTCTAGCTATTGTTATACCTGGCATAGTGGAGGAGAACTGGCTGAGGCATTGGACAGGATCCAACACAGCTAACAAAGGCAACAATGGACATGCCTCCTCTCCAGTGCATTAAGCCAACTACCTTCCATCACCCCCATCCCTTGCAATAGCAAGAAGACATCTAGCCTGAGAGCCAGCAGTGGGGGTTGGCAAGTGATCCTGAAGCGTGGCGGTTCTGGGACTCTGGGTTCAAATATTTTTCATTGTGATCACTGGCCCCAGACCACTGATTAGCAGTTGATTGACCCTGAAAGCATTTGTAGCGTTTCTCTGCCCTTGTAGAGCACAAGGCATTTAGGGGAAATTTTTCATAAGTACTTAAGTGACTTAGAGCATATGTTCCATTTTCAGAAGTGACTTAAGCACTTCAGAACCTACGTTCTATTGATTTTCAATGAGACTGGGCCAGTTTCCCCAAGAGCCAGATTTTTAGGTGCCTAAAGATGCAGATAGGCACCTAAGATTTATTTAATATCCCAGTAGGTGGCTATTTGTCTTTAGGCATCTAAACACCTTTAAAATCTTTCCCTAAAGCCTAATTCACGTTTGAACATTGGATTTTGGCTTCTAAACCACACAGTCACTTTAGAAAATGCTAACTTCTACATTATCTTGACTCAGTAGTCTCAGGATGCAAGCCAGCCTCATGGCTCTAGCTGGCAGGAGTTAGTTGGACCATTTGGTTTGGGGTTTTTTTAGACCTATGCCTTCACTGGGTTTCACAGGCCAAGCAGGACTGTCCACATTGCACAGTGTGAGCTCTGAAAGCCCAAGTCTGCAGATCCGGGCTCAGACTCACTGCTATGGGTGGTTTTTGCACGGTAGACATACTCTAAGAGGACTGGCTCTTTCCAGGCAAAGGCTAGAAAAGCTCTTGATTAGTCCGGTCTTTCTTTTTCGACATTCTTAAAGACGATGCTATGTGATGGAGCATACAGACTCCACAATGGAGAACAAGGGGTTAAGGAGCAACTCTGGGCCCCGGGAGCCCCACCCAGTCACACATGCAAAGCCTGCACAAGCTGGAGGCAGAATTTAAGAAGGGAAACAGAGCAGCTCAGAAGGAGGTAAGCAGTGGGCGGGAACAGGTCTCTGTGGAAATAAAGGAGCTCTGGTTGCCTGACACTTGGCCACACTGATCTGGACAAGCCTGCAAAGGAGAGCTGGTGACTGTTTGGGAAGGTCAGCAACTTTGTTTTCAGTTCAGCTCTTTAATTTACCTGTGAGGGAAAAAAAGGGGAACTCAGACAAGAAGTGATCCAAGGAATCAGCTATTTAGCACCCCAATGTGCAGAACTTAGCCGCCTACCATTGGGCCCTGGATTAGAGCCCGGTGGAGCAGGTGTGCCTTCAGCTGCACTGAAGGGACAATAGGAGTTGATGTCTTTATGGGGATCCAGCTGAGGAAGATCCTGAATACACAAGGGTCCAGACCCCAAGCCCCAGAGCTAAGGAGAGAATCCCCAAAACCTTATGGGCACCAAAAGACATCTGTTATTGGACTTTTCTTTCTGTATAGCCCAAAAGGGATGGACTAGAATGTTTGAAGGGAGGGGGAACAATGGCTACAACTTTGCCTGAGATTAGGTGGCGCTGCTGCTGAAGGTAACCTTTCAAATCTTTGGGTAAAATCCTAGTTCCATTGAACTCAATGGGGAGCTTTGCTATGGACTTCAGTGGAGGTTTCACCCTCTATTTATTTGACAATTGGCTTGATCTCAGTAGAGTTCCCCTAACATCATCAGTTCATTTAATTATCCTTACATGATCATCCAGTTTGAAGAGAAATAGGAGTAAAGGATACATAAAGATCAGACGTGATGCTGGAAGCTAGAGTCATTGTAAAGAAACAGATGTTTAGAAACCATTTCTCTCAGAAATGGGACTTTGAAATTTGAAAGCTGACAGGCAGAGTATGCATGGTCAACATGGTTTTCATGCAAAAGCCATTTTGTTGATTTTTGCAACACAATAAAATTGAAGGACTACAAAAACAAAAAGTGTTTTTTCTATGAAAAGTTAATGGCAAATTCTTTGGTAGCTTTCCCCAACACCAAGTGAAGATAAACAATATAGTACTTGATGGAAGAGTGCAATCTGTGAAAAAAGTAACGATAGTAATGTTATTTACTGGAACATCAATCATTACCCTGGAGGTAAGTCCTCTTGGAATTAATTTTCAGTGTAAACTCTTCTTTCTTTGCAAGGACAGAAATAAATATATTTAATCAGTTTTTGTGCCATGAGAATACATAACCTAAATTAACATGAGATTCAGTTAAACCACATCCATGTTTCCCTCTTCAGTGCAATCTGTACTCAAGACTCCTGCTGCTTGTCATTTTCTATCACAATGGTTCCTCACATGTTCCACATTTTTCTTATTTCCTGCCAACCAGTGGCCATTTACGGCAGATCAAATATCCTGTGTTTGATCAATAGAGTATTGCTTGCTAAAAGGAAATCAGATTTCCCCTTGTCCATCACAGTTTGCTTCTCAGTGAAGAGTGTATTTTCTTCTCCCTAGTCCAAATATCAAGATTATGGTTCATTGACTTTACCTTGAACTAGTAGAGTTGCTGTGCAAGAAAATATTGGAGATCAGACTTCCCCCTCCCCCCCCCCCCAGTTTATAACGAGGAAGGGCATCATTACTGTTTTGCTCTTTTTTTCCAGGAAATGTAATAGGCTTCAGCAAAATGACTTGCATTTTATTATTTTACAAATAAAAAATGCCTTTAGAAAAATCTCCCTGTGCCTTTTAAAAAACATTGTGCTTCAAGTTCTCTAGTCCATGAATAGAGATAGATCTGAGCATGCTCCTAATGTTCATTCTGACCATGTTCTTCAGTCTAGTCCCCACAGCTGCCTCAAATGTTGCCACTGGCATTTCTTTGAAACTCTAATTTGTTATTTAATTAATTATTAGATTGGAGCCCAGATTCTTAATACTCAAACACCAGACCACCTTTCTGAGGCCTCATCAACTTACACAGCAAGAGTGAAATTCATCCCCTCCTGCTCTGTGCACCCTGCACAACCCCCCCCCCCCCCCAAAAAAAAAAAAAAAAAAAAAAAACACAACCAAACACAACACATTTTGTATAGGAAACTACTTGCAGACTGGGAGATACCAGAAAACAACTGCAACTAACGGTTTCAGCCTCTGGGCTGGAATAGGGCAATGACCCCTCCTACTCACCCAGGGGATTGTGGTCACTGGATCTGCATAACTGTGGACATGATGGCCATTACCATGACTCTAATGACTCCATGTCACTTACTGGAGGCCTGGAACAGAGCCCAGCTCAGCCACTCGTTTGCGGAGAAGGCATATGCACTCCACAATCACCACCCAAACAGCAGATCTTGTACATTTCCACTGTGTGGGGCGGCTTCCATGTCCTTATAACTGAAGAATTATATTAGCTATTTGCCAGTCATATGGCACAGAGGCTGATTTAAAGAATAGATCTACGTACCACAGTTAGAAAAGGAGTACTTGTGGCACGTTAGAGACTAAGAAATTTATTTGAGCATAAGCTTTCGTGAGCTACAGCTCACTTCATCAGATGCGTTCAGTGGATGACGTGAGCTCTAGCTCATGAAAGCTTATGCTCAATTAAAATTGTTAGTCTCTAAGGTGCCACAAGTACTCCTTTTCTTTTTGCGAATACAGACTAACACGGCTGCTACTCTGAAACATACCACAGTTAGTAATTCTAGAATTTCATATACCAGTTCCTTCAGAACTCTTAGCTGAATACCAGCTGTCTTGTTGGCTTATTACTGTTTATCAGTTTATTCCAAAACCTCCTCTACTGACAGTTCCTCAGATTTGCCACCTAAAAAGAATGGTTCAGGTGTAGGAATCTACCTCACATCCTCAGCTGTGAAGACCAATGCAAGGAATTCATTTAGCTTCTCCGCAATGGGTTTATCTTCCTTGAGTGCTCCTTCAGCTCCTCAGTTGTCCCATGGCCCCTCTGATTGTTTGGCAGGCTTCCTGCTTCTGATGTACTTATTATTATAATTAATTTTTTTTGCTGTGATACAAAACTTTAAGGGAATATATGTTCCTCCATTCTCCCAAACCTTGAGAAACAAGGTCTTAAAACAGGCTGCTGCCAATATCCACCCAGTTGTCTGACCCATGCTCACAATTCCTTTCCAAAAATCAAACTCCCATCTCAGCAGTCTGTGCGGTTAATCCAGACTGAGTTTACAGTTGGATTAGAATCTGGCCCTGAGTGTGTTATGGGTTAAGGAGGAAATGTAAGCCTTCGTCTAATTTGTCTTCTCTTGCTTCTTTTCAGGCTGTCTGTACTGCTGAGCTAACTCCAGGCAAAAGCTCAGTACTGTATGCTGAGAACTGGCTGGGTGATAACTACCATTCAGCTAGAGAAGTGTTGCTAATTCCCTGTGCTGAAAATTTGCCCCCTGCTTAGTGTCCCTGTTAGGATTTTCCATTCCAAAGGCACATGGAGCCTGATCATACTAGGTGTGGAACACCCACGACTCCCATTCAGGAGCACACTTCCAGGAAGCATGCAACTCCTCACAGGATCAGGTCATAGAATCATAGAATCATAGAATATCAGGGTTGGAAGGGACCCCAGAAGGTCATCTAGTCCAACCCCCTGCTCGAAGCAGGACCAATTCCCAGTTAAATCATCCCAGCCAGGGCTTTGTCAAGCCTGACCTTAAAAACCTCTAAGGAAGGAGATTCTACCACCTCCTTAGGTAACGCATTCCAGTGTTTCACCACCCTCTTAGTGAAAAAGTTTTTCCTAATATCCAATCTAAACCTCCCCCATTGCAACTTGAGACCATTACTCCTCGTTCTGTCATCTGCTACCATTGAGAACAGTCTAGAGCCATCCTCTTTGGAACCCCCTTTCAGGTAGTTGAAAGCAGCTATCAAATCCCCCCTCATTCTTCTCTTCTGCAGACTAAACAATCCCAGCTCCCTCAGCCTCTCCTCATAAGTCATGTGCTCTAGACCCCTAATCATTTTTGTTGCCCTTCGCTGGACTCTCTCCAATTTATCCACATCCTTCTTGTAGTGTGGGGCCCAAAACTGGACACAGTACTCCAGATGAGGCCTCACCAGTGTCGAATAGAGGGGAACGATCACGTCCCTCGATCTGCTTGCTATGCCCCTACTTATACATCCCAAAATGCCATTGGCCTTCTTGGCAACAAGGGCACACTGCTGACTCATATCCAGCTTCTCGTCCACTGTCACCCCTAGGTCCTTTTCCGCAGAACTGCTGCCTAGCCATTCGGTCCCTAGTCTGTAGCGGTGCATTGGATTCTTCCATCCTAAGTGTAGGACCCTGCACTTATCCTTATTGAACCTCATCAGATTTCTTTTGGCCCAAACCTCCAATTTGTCTAGGTCCTTCTGTATCCTATCCCTCCCCTCCAGCGTATCTACCACTCCTCCCAGTTTAGTATCATCCGCAAATTTGCTGAGAGTGCAATCCACACCATCCTCCAGATCATTTATGAAGATATTGAACAAAACCGGCCCCAGGGCTGACCCCTGGGGCACTCCACTTGACACCGGCTGCCAACTAGACATGGAGCCATTTATCACTACCCGTTGAGCCCGACAATCTAGCCAGCTTTCTACCCACCTTATAGTGCATTCATCCAGCCCATACTTCCTTAACTTGCTGACAAGAATACTGTGGGAGACCGTGTCAAAAGCTTTGCTAAAGTCAAGAAACAATACATCCACTGCTTTCCCTTCATCCACAGAACCAGTAATCTCATCATAAAAGGCGATTAGATTAGTCAGGCATGACCTTCCCTTGGTGAATCCATGCTGACTGTTCCTGATCACTTTCCTCTCATGTAAGTGCTTCAGGATTGATTCTTTGAGGACCTGCTCCATGATTTTTCCAGGGACTGAGGTGAGGCTGACTGGCCTGTAGTTCCCAGGATCCTCCTTCTTCCCTTTTTTAAAGATTGGCACTACATTAGCCTTTTTCCAGTCATCCGGGACTTCCCCTGTTCGCCACGAGTTTTCAAAGATAATGGCCAAGGGCTCTGCAATCACAGCCGCCAATTCCTTCAGCACTCTCGGATGCAACTCGTCCGGCCCCATGGACTTGTGCACGTCCAGCTTTTCTAAATAGTCCCTAACCACCTCTATCTCCACAGAGGGCTGGCCATCTCTTCCCCATTTTGTGATGCCCAGCGCAGCAGTCTGGGAGCTGACCTTGTTAGTGAAAACAGAGGCAAAAAAAGCATTGAGTACATTAGCTTTTTCCACATCCTCTGTCACTAGGTTGCCTCCCTCATTCAGTAAGGGGCCCACACTTTCCTTGGCTTTCTTCTTGTTGCCAACATACCTGAAGAAACCCTTCTTGTTACTCTTGACATCTCTTGCTAGCTGCAACTCCAGGTGCGATTTGGCCCTCCTGATATCTTTCCTACATGCCCGAGCAATATTTTTATACTCTTCCCTGGTCATATGTCCAACCTTCCACTTCTTGTAAGCTTCTTTTTTATGTTTAAGATCCGCTAGGATTTCACCATTAAGCCAAGCTGGTCGCCTGCCATATTTACTATTCTTTCGACTCATCGGGATGGTTTGTCCCTGTAACCTCAACAGGGATTCCTTGAAATACAGCCAGCTCTCCTGGACTCCCTTCCCCTTCATGTTAGTCCCCCAGGGGATCCTGGCCATCTGTTCCCTGAGGGAGTCGAAGTCTGCTTTCCTGAAGTCCAGGGTCCGTATCCTGCTGCTTACCTTTCTTCCCTGCGTCAGGATCCTGAACTCAACCAACTCATGGTCACTGCCTCCCAGATTCCCATCCACTTTTGCTTCCCCCACTAATTCTACCCGGTTTGTGAAAGAAGGTCCTGAAAGAGTGAGTTTCCCAGAAGTCTGACTTCTCTTTCAATGCAAGTTTGCCAGAGAAACCAAGAAAACTCAGCCATGTATAGCAGGAATCAATGTTGAAAGCCAGAGAGAAGAAGAAAAACAGCCATGTCACCGGTGTGGATTTTTTCTCGTTTCCTGATCCTAATAGATGTCTTTGGAGACTGACGCTGCCTGAACATTGCTGTTGAATTGCCCATATTGCTTTGACAGTTCTTGACCTTTTTTAATCCTTTACATTTAACTTTATTTACACTTCATTTAAATTTAATACCTTTAGGCAACTGTGGGCACTCCTGCCCTATTCTCTTTAGACTTTTTTGTTATGTGTGAGGACTCTGTCTCTGGTTGTCACCAGTCTCCCTGTTTCAAAGAGACTTCAAGAGTATCACTAGTTCTGACTTCAGTCACAGTCGTTCATATTAGCCAGAGTCTGGAAAAATACAAAGTAGCTACAGCCAATGTAGCCTGCGTAGACCTATGTATATTTTTACAGCTTTTCTTTTTAATGCACTGCAAAGCTTGGCTAATCACCCTTCTCATAGACTAGATATGAATAAAACATCCTGATTGAACTCGGCTAGGTGAAGTACTCCCAGATGCATTCCGTGACCTGTTTCATGTCTGTGGAAGATCAGATTTGTGGAGTCATCTTTAACAACTCAGGAGCAAGAATGATAAATAAGTGAATGTAGAGAGACTCCTGATGTGTGGGGGGTTTTCTGGGGGTGGGGGGGGAGGAGTTGCCCATAGGTGCTAGAACTAGGGGTGCTAAAGTGGTTTCCATTAAATACAGGCTTTACAGTTTGAATCAATGGCTCTCAGTACCCCCACTACACAAATTGTCCCAGGCACTGCTGGAGTTGCCTGAAAATAAAGAAGAGGGGGCGGGGCGGGGGGAGGAGAATCAATATTTAAAAGCACCTGGTGGTGATAGCTTACGTGAAGCTGCCAATTCCCTCGTGGCAGTGCAACACATTGACACATGTTAGCAGAGTTTGAGTCGGAGCTGTTCTGGACTGGTAGGCCTGGGAAACCCTGCGGTATGTGCAGCTTCTAGCTGGAGGGATGGAATGCCACTCAGTGATCTTCTCTGGCTCATGGAAGGAGAAGCAATACAGGGCTTTTGAGGATAGGACCACATGTGGGGGAAATTTGGGCTTCTTCTTACCCTCCCACTGCCCAAAAGAGCCTCTGTATAAATAGGTTTCAGAGTAGCAGCCGTGTTAGTCTGTATTCACAAAAAGAAAAGGAGTACTTGTGGCACCTTAGAGACTAACCAATTTATTTGAGCATAAGCTTTCGTGAGCTACAGCTCACTTCATTGGATGCATAAAATGGAAAATACAGTGAGGAGATTTATATACACACAGACCATGCAAAAATGGATGTTTACCATACACATTGTAAGGAGAGTGATCACTTAAGATGAGCTATTACCAGCAGGAGAGTGGGATGGGAGGGAAGAGCAAACCTTTTGAAGTGATAATCAAGGTGGGCCATTTCCAGCACATTTCCAGGAGTTAACAAGAACGTCTGAGGAACAGTTCAGGAGGAGGAATAAACAAGGGGAAATAGTTTTACTTTGTTTAATGACTCAACCACTCCCAGTCTCTATTCAAGCCTAAGTTAATTGTATCCAATTTGCAAATTAATTCCAATTCAGCAGTCTCTCGTTGGAGTCTGTTTTCAAAGATTTTTTGTTGAAGAATAGTCACTTTTAGATCAGAAATCGAGTGACCAGAGAGACTGAAGTGTTCTCTGACTGGTTTATGAATGTTATAATTCTTGACATCTGAGTTGTGTCCATTTATTCTTTTACGTAGAGACTGTCCAGTTTGACCAATGTACATGGCAGAGGGGCATTGCTGGCACATGATGGCATATATCAATAAATAGGAATTTCTACATATCTCTTTCCTTATTATCTATCAACAAGAACATTTTCAGAGCAAGAGAATTTTAGTTTTTAAAAAATTACTTTGTTGCTACTTCCCATGCCCCATCTGAAGTCCATAATCCTCAGACCCACTCCAGCCCTTTTAAGCTGAGTAAATGGGCTGGAGGGGTATTAAAACTCTTGAAAGCCCCAGATCTGTCCAGGGGAGGATTCCTCTGGTGCAGAAACTGCAGAAGACACCCAGAAAGCTGCCCTCTGAGGACCCCCTTGTAGCCCTGGCATAGGATCATACAGGGGACAGAACTGGAGGCAAGAGAGGCATATCAGGGGCAGGGCCATGGCAGACTGAGGAATATGCTGTAATTTTGAGAGATCTCTTTGGGCTATCGAAATTGGGCCAAGGGCTAGGGGCATCCTGGGATCAGGAAGGTACAGAGGGGATTTAAAGCCATCTTTCCCCGCCCCCTGGGTTGCAAGTGCTGTGCTACATCTCTTAGGGAATAATTATGTCATAAATAACACATTATGGACTACAGGTAAGAAATAAGCAAGGTGGGAGAGAGAGATGAATCCTTGAGAGACACAGACTATTTTAATGTAAAAGATTTTTCTAATTAGAAACCATTCAAGGAGTCATTCGCAAGAGCAGCTCCTTAGTATCCAGTGCACCGAGTTCTGTAGACCAAATTAGTGGTTGTAGAATAATTAAAAATCTGAATATGAGCCATGAGTCCAAATAGTTTATACTATTACATTCGCAGCAGCAGTTTGAACTGTGGCTTATAATTAATGCTAGTCAACTTATATTTTATAAGCAATTTAATCACATTAATATTTAACCCCCTTGTAAGCGGAAAAGGGTTCATTTCCATGGGTGAGAGTCTTGGACATAGAAATAGTAGGTGCCTGCCTTACAGAAACTGCATAGTCTTGTGTAGATCAGCAAAATAATACTGTCTGATATTCAGTACTGCTATCCTCAGAACAACCACCAAACTTTGCCCTGGATCACGCATGGAGGTCATCTGAGTTGCCTGGGGTGTAAATCAACACTGAATTTGCCCTTACTATACATTCATAAATTCCTGCCAGGAGGCTGGAGACAAGGAGACTGCTGGAGAAAGATTCCATGCTGTTGTTTGCTAAGATGCAGAACTGTTTGTTCCTGCCCCCATTCCTCGCTAAAGAATGGCCACTTGATAGGTGATTGTCCATCAGCTTTGAGGACACCTACTTAGAAGTGACAGCTTGTCCTTTGTCTTTGAGACCTGTCTGGCAAACACATTTCAGTTCTAATTTCAGCTTGTGTTTATAACTTTACATATAATTTTGCAACACACATTTCATCATGACGTTATTGACCAGTGAGTTATTAGTTTTGAAATGATACCTCACAAGGCATATTTTGTACAAAGATTGTTACAATGGTGTGTAAGGTGCAAATACAGTGGTTCATTCAGTCACAACCTGTCAATATTAATCCATCACAGTTCCCTATGTCTCTCAGCAAACATAGGAACAGTAAAGGGGCTTGGGGGTGTAACAGTTAGGGTGCACTGTGGGATGGCATTGAGGGAGAAGAGGGTAACCAGGTAGAAGCATAGAGTAACAGAGCTGCTTCACAGATGGCTGAGCCTCCAACAGATCTAGAGGTTTCAGGGTTTAACCACCTTAACATTTCTGCAGAAGGGCAAACCCTTCCAGTCCATCCAAAAGAATAATCAGGCAGAAACTTCACATATCCAAACACATGAAGTTTCCTAGTCTCCTTTGTGGGATCCACATGAATTTTCTATCTCCTAACTTACCTGAGAATATTTGACCATTCATATACTGCAAACATCCGACAAGTGTTTGACAATATAAATTATCCATACAAAACCTGTAGTGTACCACTGACTCTTAAGTGACACTGAGGCTTTGTCTACACTGGATGTTCTCCGGCCAAACTTTTGTCGTTCAGGGGTGTGGAAAAAAAACAAACAAACAACAACAACAACCCCACCACTCACTCACACACACCCCCCGAATGACAAAAATTTGGCCAACAGAAAGCACCGGTGTGAACAGTGCTTTGTCATCAGGAGAGCTCTCCTGCCGACAAAGCTACAGCTGCTTGTTGGGGGTGGAAGTTTTTTGTTGGCGGGAGAGCGCTCTCCTGCGGACAAACAGCAGCTACACTGCGCGTTTAGAGGCACGGCTGTAGCAGCACAGCTGTGTCACTAAAAGGTGCGTAGTATAGACATAGCTTGAGTTAGGGACAAGGGCAGATGTTGGTTTTGTGGGTTTTTTTTTCCTATGTGCCTTTGTACCAACTTGACTTACTCTTGTCAAAGTTCTTCCCTCCTAGAATTCACAGAATCATGAGAGGCTGTTGTCTAAGGTTTTAGAATGATTTCTTTATTCATTCATGCCAACTTTTGTATGCTTAGGCTCCATCCTAATTTGATAAGAAGCCTAGCAATAAAGACCTCTGATCTTCAAGGATCTTGCTTTATGATGTGATCAAAGGTATTCCAACCACAAGGAGAAGCATGGCAGAATAATATCCTACTTGCATTACTAACTTTCTCTAACCTCAACATTAGTTGCCTACAGGACAACCTTGAATTTTGTCTCTCATCCTATTTGGAGAATAAATTAATAAATGGGTTACGTACTTTGTTGCCTCACAAATGAAGAGATTTGTTACACATTAATACATTCCAGAGCCTCAGAATCTGATGTATGATTTAAAGAGCCACCAATCATAAAAATACTGGTGTATTATTGTTGTGTGTTAAACTGGACAATTTGATGAATATAGTTACCGTTATTCAGTAAGCAGGTAAAATGTATGTGGTGCTGTACTGGACACAAAGGGTAAAATTCTGGCTCCATTAATGTCATTGGGAGTTTTACTATTAACTTCAGTGGAGTCAAGATTTCAGCCTAAATGAATATGAGATCAGCAGTGAACAGCTTACAGTGCAAGAGATGTGACACAGAGAAGACAAGATGCACTGAGAGAAACTGAGAAGGGAATTAACTTGGTGTCAAACAAAATTAAGTCCTGATGGAGCCTAATTGGAAAACTATTGGGAACAGACCATCTCTTTCCTCTGTTCCCATAGGAAAAGGATGAACACCTATAGAAATAGCCTGGGATTTGTATCAGAAAGGGGTTAAGTGGCATCATTCCCTTTCTTCTGATTCTGTGGAAACTTCTGCTTGTGGTCTCTGTGTATTGGGCCTCTGGGCAAGAGGAATGGGGGAAAAGAAAGAAGTGGCTCAAAGTGGGGAAGAGCTAATCTGGATGGGTGCTCTGTGGAGTCATATTTCTTCACACATATGGGTAAATACCAGTGGAAATTAATGCTGACCTTATTAAACAGGTAAACCTTGCCTGTTTTCATGGCTTGCTTCCAGGAGCTAAGGACTTCATTTTGGTGTGGGAGTACTCCAGAGACATGTGTCTGCCCTCAGTGAATGCCTTGAGACTTCTGGAATTTCCCCCACAGATTTCCATGGGCCCGTTGAACACTGCAAAGGGACAAGTATGGACATTTTTTGATGGGATGATTCCAAGTTAACTCCACATTTGAAACTTGTGAAGTCTGCTGGCCTTTCCAAGGGTTTTCTCCCAGATAGGTCATGATCTTGCCCTGGAGATTATATATATACACACACACGCACAAATGTGGGGAGGGAAGAGTATTTATATCAGCCACTTTTTAAATATTCATGAAATAAATCAAGGGTTAAGTTACCAATGAATAGACAATATTGACATGTTTTCTCTTTCCTTTTGACAGAATGCCTCACAAATTATATAGGACACTTTTGACCAAGTACTTCAAGCATTTCTCAGACCTATGAAAGAGCTCAATGAAAAAACTTGTTTTGAAGCTTCCTTTGAAATTGCAAGTACCATAATAACTTGACTGCACTCTTCTTGCAGAAGAGCGGCATGTCAGTTCACAGGTCTGGCTGGTACAACAGAGGAGCTCTTCTTTGCTTTTAACACAGCATCTAATTTTTCTGACAGTGTGTCCTTTGCTATTAAGCATATCCAGTATTTTTGACTTGGTGTGAAAAGTGATCCGGTAGTTTAGATAAAAGGACTATTTAAATATGAATGTCAGGCTGACCTCATTTGTCTGTAGGAAGGATGTGTAGAACACCAATCAGAGGAGACAGTGTGGCCTAGTGGCTAGGGCACCACGCTGGGTGTTGTCAGAAAACTGAAGTTTAATTCCATGCTCTGCCACTGACCTGCTGGGTAGCCTTGGATAAGTCACTTCACCTCTTTGTGCCTCTATTTCCACTCCCCTTGTCAGTGTTCTGTTCAGCTCTAATTGGAAGCTCTTCAGGGCAAGGACTTTCTCTTACATATATGTGCAGAGCATAGCACAATAAGGCTTTCAACTTCAGGGTCCTCTAAGTGCTGCCATAATGTCAACAGCAAATGACCAATAGTATCTGGATGATGAGATACAGGAAACACAAAAAACAAGAAAAACATCCATATTCTTCAGTACCATGGAAATCAGCTGTGAGGGAGCCGATGTCACAGCCTCACCTGTGCTGACTTCCCTCTGGAACAAGATATTACAGGGGGAAGATTGGGTCTCAGCCCCATGCCTTGCTCCCTAAACAGACATGGAATGGGAGTGGTAGACCTGTCTGTCTAGCCAGGAGACAAAGCCAAGTCAGCTTGCTGAGTCCATTTAGCAGTGCTTGATACGGAGATGCTTCTGGTATGGACTGTCTTGAGCCTCTTTCATGTGGGCAAGGTCACATACCTCAACATTGCCATTGCCAGGTCTGAAGAAGCTGCTTTTAGAGAGAGGTCATAGCAATGGAGATGGCCCTTTACCCCAAACATAATGAATGTTCTGTCCTAGACTCAGTTGATTGGACCTTAAGAGCCTCCTCCATGAATAGGAATTTGAGGCAGCTTCCCAATTCTTGCAGGTTTAACTGGAGAAAGCAAGGTATATAGGTCACTTCTGGGTTGTGCCTTTTCCCTAGGCACTAGAGACACCAAACACAGACACTAGTCACTGATGTCACAGCCAAGACGTTGTTGGGGCCAACTCATCACTGGGGTGAGAATCCACATGACTCTTCACCTTGAAGGAGAAGGCCTTTTTTTGCCTCCTGTTAGCTTCAGGAGTAACTCTGTTGAAGTCAATAGAATTACACTGGTGTAAAACCAGTGTAAGCAAATCAAGCGCAGCGTGCAAAACCGGTGTATTATTAGCAAAGAGAGGTGGAGTGTGTTTCAGGAGTAATGGATAGCAAAAGCATGTAAGATAAAGCAAGCTTCTCTCTAAACATGGACTCGGGGCTCAACATTTTTTCTTTCTTGTCATTAATCCAGAAGGAGTTATAAGAATATTTACTTGCTGTTCCTTTAGGGCCTTTGTACTGGTCTGCTGGAATGTTCCTCTGATATGGGAAGCTAGAAAGTCTGAAATAAGGATAATATTTCCTTACCTCATTGGGGCTTCATTGCAGATTTTATTTTATAAAAATGATTGTTTCAATAGATTTCTCAAATAGGTGTTACCATTCAGGATGATCTGATCCATCCTCTATATTGTTAGCATTGTATTTTTTACTCCCTTACAATTTAAGGAAGAGAAAAGCAAAATAAACGTATCCTTAAGACAAGGTGAGAAAGCAGACAGCTCCTTATTCAATAGACCAGTTTCATAGAATCATAGGATCACAGGTCTGGAAGGGACCTCAAGAGGTTATCTAGTCCAGCCCATCGTACTCGTGTCAGGAGTAGATAATAGACCATCCCTGACAGGTGTTTGTCTAACCTGCTCTTAAAAATCTCCAATGATGGAGATTCCACAACCTCCCTAGGCAATTTATTCCAGTGCTTAACCAACCTGACAGGAAACTTTTCCTAATGTCCAACCTGAAACTGCCCTGGCTGCAATTTAAGACTATTGCTTTGTGTTCTATCTGCAGAGGTTAAAGAGAACAATTTTCTCTTTCCTCCTTATAACAATCTTGTATGTACTGTAGTGGGATGGCTGCCCCACTCCTGGAGAACAGGGCTTAAAAGCAGCCAAGCTAGGGTGATTGGGGAAGCAGCCACAGGTGCGGCCAGCTCAATTTGGGCCCAGCTGGCCTTGATAAGAGGGCTGGGGCCCAGGAGCTGGGGGAGTCTCTCTCTAGCTGTAGAGAGAGAAGGACCTAGCTGCCTGGGAGCAAGGTACCTGGAGCAGAGCGGAGCTGGGGAGCTCCAGCCTGGTAAACTGGGCTGCAGAGATATAGCCTGGGGTTAGGCAGAGGCAGCAGGTCCTAACCCCTTGCCAATGATGAGTGGCCATTACAGACTGCAGTCTGCCCCAGTGAGTGGGGGCTAGCTGACGACTGGCAGTAGCCACTGAGGGAAGGTGTGTTTAGAGGGTTGGGGATTCCCCTGGAAGGGGGAACCCAGAGTAAGAGGGTACCGCTGGGGCAGAACCCTGAGGTAAAGGACACCGGGGTCCGGGAGAGACATGGGGGCCTGAGGCAGGCGAGACACTGGCCAGCAGAGGGTGCTCAGAGGCTGGAAAGAGCTAATTCCCACACAACCAGCAGGAGGCGCTGCAGCAGTGAGTCTTCGCTTCACTACACGTAGTGTAGAAAACAGGCATAGATGGTCACCCCTGATACAAGGGGCAGGGCAAGGACTGTGGGACTATTGCCTGATCTGAGAGTTGAGAAACTGAAGGTGGAGAAAACGCTGGACTGGTACTGGAGGGCCTGAGTGGCCCAGCTCACCGAGCAGCAAGTGGGACTCCTTCGGCTGCTATGTGGGAGGGCACATGGACCTCGTTAGAGGCCAGGCACCTGGGGCTGGAGGCCGGTGCTGGGGCCTAAAGACCGTTTCCCCTGTGAGTGACAGGGACACTTGAGAAGGGAGTGCCCCTACTGGGATGGATCAAGGAGGCCCCACCCAGAAAACGCACCCCCTGTGAGGTCAACAGCGGGGCCACAAGCTTGTTGGGCCTGTAAGGAACCCAGACACATAAGGAGGGAGTGCCCCTACAGGACTCGCAGGGCCCAAGCTAGCCCTGAGGTGGCCAAAGGAAGGCACTTTCCCTGACCACCTTGTTGCTAACATACCTGTAGAAACTGCTCTGCCTGGCCTGAGGACCTGAACACTAGGAGCAGCTAATTCCTCTTGGGAGATCACCCTCACTGGTGTGTGCCAGCGAGGAGGTGTGGCCTCCCTCTGAGATTGACAAGGAGGGATGGCCACGCTCCCCTACAAACTCCTTGAATTTTTCCTGTAAACTTGTATATTTTGAGTCTTCTTTCTTAATGGATTTGTCTTCCTTGAGAATAATCATTTAGTAGGGTCAATGCAGAGACAATGACATTGTTCAGTAATGTTTTAGTCTCTAATACTAGCATATAGACTGAATGAAGGATGGAATGAGATTTTATTCTGAATCATTCGCTTTCCCCCCCCTTCAAAACAGTTCTTAATATGACTTTACAGTGATAGAGAAAGTTAGTGTAGGGCAGCCTTCTGCATCAGCAGCACTATTATATACTGTTGCCCCTTTTTGGCCTGAGCAGTTAACCAATATTTGAGGCCTTGCTGGGTTGTTCCTTTTGCAAAAAAAGAAACTGAGTATATAAATCAGGTATTTCTTCGGTGTAATCCTATTTATTCACCAAGAATATATTTCCTGAAAACAGTATAAACAAACTGCAGTAGGCAGTTTTTGTTCACCATTTCCAAGCCTGCCTTTAGTGCCTCAAGGAGCTCTCTCTTTGCTCCATGTCCAAGCCATGTTCATGACTGCTCTTGATGTGTACTGGCTTTCTGCCTCTGACACACAGGCACACACATCTGAAAGCAAGCAATCCTCTAGCCCCTGTATTTGCAGCAGTCCCAGGGAAGCCCCTCAGACCACACTGTTTAACAGCCTCTGCTATTCCATGTGGTGGCTTCCTATTGTTGCAGCTACAACTACACAAAAAGAAAAGGAGTACTTGTGGCACCTTAGAGACTAACCAATTTATTTGAGCATGAGCTTTCGTGAGCTACAGCTCACTTCATCAGATGCACGTAAATCAATAGAACTCCATTGACTTCAACAGAATTATGTTGATTTACACAAACTAAAGCTCTGGCCCTAATATTACTTATCCTTCTACATGAAGATCTAAAGCCACTCCATTACGGTGTCTGCCAAATCTCAGGCCAGGTCTACACTACAGCCGGATCCACACTCGGAGATCGATCCACGAGCGGTGGATTTAGCGGGTCTACTAAAGACCCGCCAAATCGACTGCAGATCGCTCTCCAGTCGACCCCTGTACTGTACCCTCAATGAGAAGAGTAAGGTAAGTCGACAGGAGTAGACTCCGCAGTAACTCTACCTAAGGTACGTCGACTCCAGTTACGTTATTCACGTAGCTGGAGTTGTGTAGCATAGGTCAACTTACCGCGGTAGTATTAGTCATAGCCTTATTCATGGCATAAGCAATAGCAGATGTAAATACAGCAGCAGAGGATGTAAAGGAAAGCAGATGAGAAAGATCACTGGCATGAGCAGACTTCATTGAGGTCAATTTGCTGTCTACATTATGATGCCAAATGTGGGTGATCCAAGTGTTGATGAAAGCAGTGTCTGCTTCTTTGCTTCTTGACTATCGTAATAATATCCTGGTATATTGCAAAGATATGATGTGCAGCTCCTTTCATATAGTGTAAAACTGACCCAGAGTTGACTCTATAGTTAAAAATCTGTATCCAAATTACACTGAGCCCTCTCAGCAGCTGAGTCCTGCTGAATTTCAAGCAGGCAGATATGATTTGGACTCATGGAGTAGAGCTGGGGTGTGAAATGTTTTTCCCATCCTGTGAAAACTTGAGACATTTTAACAAATTCTAGTTGTGCATTGAGGTTCAAAAATTTTCCAGAGAGAAACGCACCCCACGCTAGTCTGGGGAGTGGGGATAGGGCCAGGAGCAGCAGAAACCCCTTAAAAGTGCAGGGTCACAGGTGCCTGGACTGTGGCCCTGCCCCCCAGTGCTGCCCCTTCCCCCGCCCCCGAGCCCCTGACTCCCGTGCCACCCCTTCTCTGAGACCACTCCCTTGCACTGCCTCTTCTCCCTGACTGCCACCCTCACACCCCTCCTTCCAAGGCCCTGCCCCCGCACCACCTCTTCCCCACAATACCCTGCTCCCTGCCCGCCACCCTTATGGATGGTAAAAACTGGGAGAGCATAGACCTCCCACTTTTAAAAGTGATGGGCGGTGGTCCCCTGACCCACCCTGTTTTGGTGCCCCTGGTAGGGCACTCATGTGGGAGGCCCTAGTTCAAGTTCCTATCCTGCCTGACTCAGCACAGATTGCCCTAACCATTGGGTTATTGACTATTCTGGGGGCTCAATTTCATTTCACCAGCAATTCCATCCGGGATCTGAGAAATATTTTCCATAAAATTTTGGTTTCAATGTACCAGTATTTTCCAACCAGCTCTATTGAGGAGTAGGTCATTTCCTTGTTGGGGAGAAAAAAGATACTATATTTAATCTCTTAAGTATGCACAGTAATGACAAAAACAAATTGCTGCTTATGACTCTCAGATATAGCTTCACTTTCCTATCTCTAGCACAACAGCTGTTTTGCTAATCTTCATTCAAGACTCCTTAGTATCCTTTGTGTTAGTTCTTCCAAGCAAATGTCACCCTCTGTTCCTCCAGCCCCTTGCGTGCTGGAACTACAGGTGCCGGAGGTGTCCTTTGACTTGAAGTAATAGCAACCGAACAAATGGTTTCCATAATATGCAAGGTTTATGGTTTTGTTCAATGGCTTTCAGCAACCTTTCCAATAAACTGTTCCAGTGCCCCATCTCCAGCCAGTCAGAGGGGATGTGTGACTTCAAAATCACCTCAGACTTTTGGACCAGATTTAGATCTCACACAGTTATGCAGGGTAGCAATTTTTATCATACTTCTGCTTTTTGAGACAATGGGCCTAATTCTGATTTCATTTATGCTGTCTTTTGCCCAATCTGATTCCATGGAGTTAACCAGTGTAAAATCAGAATATGGCCCACTCAGCAAATTGATGTGATAATCTGCTAAATTCCCCACTCAAGATCCTTAAACGAAGAGTCATTAAGGCAACAAATTCAGGCATTGAGTGTGTCTCCTGTAACAGCTGATTGTACTAGCTTTTCTGTGAAAAGTCATCTCATATTAACTTCAGAAAAGGTTATTTAAAATCAATGTCTTCACCACTTTTATTACAATCACTTTTTTATTCTGTTTGCTGAATAACGGTCAGTGGATATACCTGCCTTATGCAAAGAACTATAGAGAACACATGTATGTTGATGATAGTCTACGGACTAAAGCCTCTGATAGAATAAGCGAGCAATGAAAAGGAAGGCATGTTTGTCTAGTCAATCACCTCCCTGAACACAGGACAAAATCTTGTAACAAATCTGTGCTCACCTCAAACTTCACTTTTGTCACTATTCTTCACAGGGTAGGCAGTCAGCACTTCATGACAGCAACAGCAGACAATGAACTGGCACATTTCTGTTCCAAAAGTACAGGCTCCCCCACTACTTGATCCAAAAGATAAGGGGATATGGGGCACGGGCCCTCCTGACTCCACCACGTCCCAGCCCAGGGACCTTACAGTGGCAGAGTGGTCCACCACTGGGTCAGCAGGGATGCGCCCATAACATGCTCACCTTGTAACAGGCCAACACTCAACAGACTGTTGTAGAGTTTCTCTGGGCTACTTCCTAAATCCCCAGGTTTGGTACCTCTACATTGTAGTTGTCCTCAGTTTCCCCAGGGTAGGTGGCCAGCAACAGCCCCAACAGCTCATCAGTGTCCCAGTCAGCTGGCAGCTCTGGCCAGTCTTCCGGGAGCAACCCCAGCAGCTCCTCAGTGTCACCATCAGCCGATGACCTGGGAGTGCTCACCAGTCCTTAGTATGGCTGCAAGCCTCTTCAGGATCCAGAAGCAAGCAGGATGCATCTATCTCCCTTGGTAGTTCCAGCCCAACTGAGTAGCAAGGCCAGCCTTTTATATTTCCTCTTCTTGTCCCGCCCTTCCAGTTCCGGCAGGCGGGGCACGGCCTTCCTGGCTCTGCCCAGCAGGCGGTGGGTTGTGGTCCCTCCTTGTCAATCTCAGAGGGAGGCCACGCCTCCTCCCTACAGAGCTCAATCTGTTTAGCTGAACAAAGAGAATGGTAAAGGATGTCTTGATCAAAGTTTAAGTACCTATATGGGAAACAGAAATTTGATAATACAGAGCTCTTCAGTTTAGCAGACAGAGATATAATATGATCCAATGGCTGTAAATTGAATCTAGACAAATTTAAACTAGAAATAGGGTGCATATTTTTAACAGTGAGGGTAATTAACCAATGGAACAAGTTAAGGGCCATGGTGGATTCTCTGACACTGGAAGTTTTTAAATCAAGTTGGATGTTTTTCTAGAAGATATGCTGTAGCTCAAACAGGAATTAATTCAGGGAAGCCCTATAGCTTGTGTTATATTGGAGGCTAGATTAGATGATCACAATGGTCCCTTCTGGGTTTTATAATCTATGAATCTATAAAAGACATGACAGCCCAATTCTGGAAAGGAAGGTTCTCTGTGTCACTGTAGTGGAAAAAAAAATCAATTTATCTATATCTAGATAGCCTCTCTAATGGGACCAATATCTAACCATACGAATCCTTAGGTTTCTTTTCATATGGGTGTGCAACTGATGAGTTATGCTTTCAACCTAACTCACAGCCAAACTCAGCCAAAATCTTCCTGATGGCAGATGAGAGATTTTGCAACCACAGTCTGTTGAGGATGTTTCACAAAGCAGACACATTGCACTATAGCATCTAATCCATAGACACCAAGCCATTGGTCCTGTCCCTCCTCTCTCACAGTATTCCAAGGCTAATGCATGGGGCTCATCCTTGTGAGCACCCTTAACTTCCATTAAGTCAGTGACATCTGCTCAGCACCTTGCAGGATCGGATCCCATGTTCACTGATGCAGACACAATTAAAGAGAAGTATATACCAATGTGATAGTGGGTAGCCTGATGAATACAGGTTCTCTAAAAATGGTTGTTTAATAAGTAATCTGGTATTTAATTAATAAATATAAAATCAATGGATGAAGAATTAAAATAGCCTGCTGGACCCCATAAGAACTTTTGCTCCAATTGGATGCTGATGCCTATGTATCACATGTATACCTACACTAATGCTCCAAAGTTGTTATTTCTATTTGATTTTAGGATTGTTCATTCACCATTCAGTATCTGGCTATTACCTCTACACTCTGTTTCAAAGTCCTGTAACCATCACACCAGAAGAACTCACAAGAAAATCTGTAATTCAAAGAAGATAAGCTCACAAAATGACAAAATTTATAATAGAGACCCTATGAAACGGTAATACACTACTCTTCCAATCCAGACCGGTGGAAGAATCTTAATTAATTTGGCAGAGTTCTCTGGTCCTCAATTCTGACATCTGTTGTGCTATACAGTGATCCAAAACAGCCATCTGTCTTTCTACATGCAAAATGAATGGATGAGCAAAGATTTAATGCTTTTTGACAGAAAAGGATGGAAATGAGCACGATACTAAATCTAAAGATGTGCACTTCATATTGTCAGGATTAACTGTCAGGAGTGATACACAGATTCAACATATTGGATTGGTAGTAGGTGTTTAGTGCCAGAACGCTGATTGAGAACTACTAGTAGCAAATAAGTTATATTGAGCCATGCAGGTTCATTATATTTAACTTATAAATTATTTTATCTAGTCCAGCCAATCACCACTGATCCCAACTATATACCTGAAGCACTCACTTTTTGCCAAGTGTATCTCTCAAGCAAAATATAAAGATATTACAACCATCTTAGAGTATAGCAGCCCTTTGCAGCTGTCACACTTTAAGAGTCTGATTTATGACCACCCCTTAGTATGACCTTATTGTTGTGAATGCAGTTTTGTGCAGGCACCATGAATGTTGTTGAGGCCAGAACTATCAAGTGTGTCTACTACTTTGAGGTGCTCAAATTGAAACACCCAGGACCGGTTTTCACAGATTCCCAGTGAGTGCTGGGGGTGCTCAACATATCTGAAAATGAGGCCTATGTGTTCTAAGTAGAGCTGATTGAAATATTTCCTTGTAAAATTATTGACAAAAAATGACTTTCTAATCAAAATGAAGAGGCTCACACAAAATTTGTTGGTTAAAATTTTGTAGTTTTACCATTGAAAAACTGAAAAGTTTGGAGTTTTTGTAATTGTTCCGCCCACTTATTTTCTCCTTCTCCTGTCAAGTGAAACAAAAAAATGTAATTAGTTTGTTTTCTTGCAGAAAATATATAGAATTTTTTGACCTGCTGTATTCCCAAAGTTCTGTGTCAAAAAAGAAAGCATCCAGAATTCAAACACATCTGAAGTTTTGTCATGATGACTTGATTTCTTGTGTGCATCGAGTATGAAAAAATCAATGTGGCAGCTGTGATCCCTGCACATAATATATGCTTGAAATATGTGAGGTCAGATTTAATCAGACAGGAGAACATAAGAAAAAGGTCCGTCTAACCCAGTATCCTGTCTTCTGACATTGGCCAATGCCAGGTGCCCCAGAGGGAATGAACGGAACAGGTAATCATGAAGTAATCCATCCCCTGTCGCCCATTCCCAGTTTCTGGCAAACAGCGGCTAGGGACACCATCCCTGCCCATCCTGCCTAATAGCCATTGATGGACCTATCCTCCATGAATTTATCTAGTTCTTTTTTGAACCCTGTTATAGTCTTGGCCATTAACATTAGCATTAAGAGGTGCCATTAACAGATCATCCTTTGTAAAATATGTAGGTCTAGCTTTCAAAGTAGAGTCATTTCTTTGACAAAAGTTTTTTTTAAGTTTTCACAGTAGACGAATATAATGGAAATGTCTATGTATATCAAACATTTAGATCATTAAATTATACAGAGCTCCAGACTTGGGGCTGGCAGTAGGTGCAAAATGCAGCAGCCACCTGGTGAATGTGCACCTCCCGCTGCCTGGGAAGGCCCATCGGAGTCAGATATACAAATACATATCAGCCCCAAAATATTCCAGAAGAGCAAGATTGGGCTCAGAGGTACAACGTGTGCAGAGGAAGCTTCTCCATATTGTGTCACAATGTAAGATAGAGGTCATTTTCATGACCGTTCATTTATTCTACTTTCTCTGCTGACGTGGCCCCAAAAATTTCATTGTCGGCTTTGGTAATGAATTTTGCGGCATGAGGCCTGTCTGCAGAATGTGAACTGAGACTATCAACTAGTTTCACAAAGTTTTAGTTTCTCCTATCATACTGCACTTTAAACCTGCAAGCAGAATGCAGCTAAATTTACTGTAGCTTTTTTAGTTCATTGGTCAGTTTCCCATGCACCACATTATTCTCCATGTTTCTTTTTCTCTATTCTTGTTTTGCTGTTGGATTCTTTCCCTGTTTTCCTCTCTGATTCTCTGAGCTTTGACTTTTTTTTTCTTTTTTAAATCTGTTTACAGGTTACTTTCAGCTATTCCAGCATAAATTCAGTAAGAAGATGGAGGTGTGGCAGCTTGCCAGGATGCATACATTGAAAAAAAGCCCTCTCTCTCTCTCTCTCTTTCTATCTCCCTTCTGGGTGAATTGTCTTCAACATAGCAGTTCTAGCAACTGTTTACTGTTGGACAGAATAAAGAGTGAAGTGTTGATTGGCATAAACTGTACCTTCTTAATCACATTAGGGATGTGATGCAATGACTGCACTGGGCCCTAGGTTTGTAAGATGCCATTATGTTACATATACAGAGATGCTAACTAACTAGATAAAAATGAGGAGGAGGAATCGGGGGCCTTCTTGTTAGTTAAAATGTTGCCTTCCCATTCTGTGGCTGCTGGTGGGCACAGAAACAGCAAACACCAAAAGTGCAGATGAGAGCAAATTTACTTTCTTTTCTCTCCCTGGTACTTCCATAAAGCCCTGGTTTGCATAGGCTTTCGTTTGAAAAAGGAATTTAGCATGCCAGCTGGGTTTTCCTGGATTTAATTTTTGTTTAGTCTTTACTTTCATTGCTATTGCATCAAAGAAAAAAATAGATCTGTTCCTCAGAACCAGAAGGAAATGTGATAATGAAAGGAGAGGACAGATAAAAATAACCCACTTCTGACTGGCAAATATCTCGTTAGCACACCAACAGCTACCAGCTGTCACCAAGACTGATTGGCCATATTTCCTCAGCGCTATTTTGGTATCACATATTTGTTACTGAAATTTAATTTTAGAAAGGGATGGAAGGAAACACTTGTTTTTAAGATAATAGCATTGGGTCCAAGTAAGATTCCATTGAAATCAACAGAAAAACTCCCAGTGACTTCACTGAGAGTTGGATCAGGTCAGTTGCCTTGTTCACAAATATTAAAATAGTGATTCTTCTCCCACCAATCATTGGCACTTTATCATCAAGCTGCATTCATAAAAGAATCTGGCATGTGCCTCAAGGGCACAGCTGGCAAGTGTGGATGGCTTTCATTAGAGAAGTTTTCCTGATGATCAACATGCCAAAGCCATGACACAAAAATAACTTGTGCTCAATGTCAGTTATGCACTCTGCCAGTTCAAATACACATGCTTCCAGGGATGCTTTTTATCCATACCGACAGTTGGCATATAGAAAGCAAAGCTGCTATACTTTAAAAAAAAAAAAAGAAAGAAAAGGTAGAAATACACGTGTAAAAAACACAAAGTGGCAAGACAGTGGGCAGATAAAACTACATGTCATTCGAGAGGAACACAAACCCTGACACCAAGAAAAGACATTGCTCTCACAAAGTAATAAATTTAGGCTCAATACTACCAACAGAACAGTGAATTCCACATACAAAGAGGCTGGAGTTCAAATATACAGTACTAACGCAAAATCAAATTCAGGAAAGGTCAAATGCAGATAAAATGTGTCTGTTTGGGTTTGGGACAGACATTCACAAATCTGACCGAAAGATTTTTTTCCCTCTAGCTGTAAATCTGGTATTAGTTTGTTGTTGTTATTATTATTATTTATTATTTGTATTACCATGGCACCCTGAAGCCCTAATAATGGACCAGGACATCGTTGGGCTAGGAGCTGTATAAACATTGTATAAAAAGTCAGACACTGCCCAAAGAGTTCATTTATTAAAGCCATACAGTTTAAAATTCACGCAACAGAAATTCCAATGAGAGCATAAAACCCCAGGCAAAACAACTAAATCTGGCCCCCTGGCTCACCTCCCATGCCTTCTCCACCTCCCATGAACCCTCTGATAAGCTTCTGTAACTTGACTGTCTTTGTGTCCTGTAAAAGTGTGTTGGATGTTTAGATCTGATCTTGTGTTCCTTTTGTACCCAAAACATGCACTAAAGTCAATGGGAGTGTCAAGTGTGCAGAGGATGCAAGATTTGGTCCACTATTCCCAATCCATGAAGTAAAGAAGAAAGATAAGGTGCATAATGCTTCATCAGTGATTTAGATAATGGCATAGATAGTACACTTATAAAGTTTGCAGATGGTACAAAGCTGGGAGGGATTGCAAGTGCTTTGGAGGATAGGATTAAAATTCAACATGATCTGGACAAACTGGACAAATGGTCTGAAGTAAATAGGATGAAATTCAATAAGAACAAATGCAAAGTATTCCACTTCGGAAGGAACAATCAGTTGCACACATACAAAATGGGAAATGACTGCTGAGGAAGGAGTACTGCGGAAAGGGATCTGGGGGTCAGAGTGGATCACAAACTAAATATGAGTCAACAGTGTAACGCTGTTGCAAAAAAAAGCAAACATCATTCTGCAATGTATTAGCAGGAGTGTTGTAAGCAAGACACGAGAAGTAATTCTTCTGCTCTACTCCACGCTGATTAGGCCTCAACCAGATTATTGTGTCCAGTTCTGGGTGCCACATTTCAGGAAAGATGTGGACAAATTGGAGAAAATCCAGAGAAGAGCAATAAAAATTATTAAAGGTCTAGAAAACATGACCAATGGGGGAAGGTTGAAAAAATTGGGTTTGTTTAGCCTGGAGAAGAGAAGACTCAGGGCGGGGGGGTACATGATAACAGTTTTCGAGTACATAAAAAGTTGTTACAAGGTGGACGGAGAAAAATTGTTCTTCTTAACCTCTGAGGATAGGACAAGAATCAATGGGCTTAAATTGCACCAAGGGCGGTTTAGGTTGGACTTTAGGAAAAACTTCCTAACTGTCAGAGTGGTTAAGCACTGGAATAAATTGCCTAGGGAGGTTGTGGAATCTCCATCATTGGGGATTTTTAAGAGCAGGTTGGACGAACACCTTTCAGGGATGGTCGAGATAATACTTAGTCCTGACATGAGTGCAGGGGACTGGACTAGATGACCTTTCAAAGTCCCTTCCAGTTCTGTGATTCTATGATGATAAGAATCTACACAATCTGGTTAGAGGTATTATTTTGGCTAGAATTAGATGGGTACAGGTGGTTGCATAGTACTTATATGCATGAATTATTTCAAGCCTAGTGAAGCGTGGGCATTAAGCAGAGGTTTGATTAAACACAGCAAATGGTGAACACCAAATTAAAGAGATAACTGCCAGGTTCATTCATTTTCATACAAGGTGAGGCCCCGATAACTATTTATGTTTCAGGTCCAAAGGCCTTTAAAATAAATAAAACACTGAATGGAATCCTACTGTCCAACTGCACCCTTGCCCCTTTAAGGACACTTGATCCCTCCAAAGTCCTCTTAGCTACTGGCTCCTTTCTGCTTGAAAACATAAATGAATAAATAAATCTTACTTCACTAATCTGCAAATACATCAAGACTCACCAAAAACCTAAACCACCCAGTCTCACCCACTTTCCCAGCAAAGATAGAGGAATAGAGCACTGTGTGAGGTATTTCTATTACTAAGAATGCATTATGTTTATAGGAAATCCTGCAGTCCTCACTCAGTTTTTTAGTTCGGTACTTATAGAAGTCAGTGGGAGCTGTACCTGAGGAGTGCTTGAGTATAAACTGAGTATGGACCTGAGAATTTGGCCTACAAAATATAGTTTCCTATTTGGTAGTATACTGTGAAGTACTGTACTGGAATGGCTCTTCACAAGACTTTCTTGTCATGGTCATATTATTAGGATGAGAGACCAGTGAATTCTGAAGCATGTTTATCAAGGAATGCTGCTACACAGCCAGCGATCATGTGGTCACCCAAAGCTTTGGTGGTGCATTAAGATCATCATGGATGGGCACCACCTGAATATCAGCCCAGACCACCTTAAGGATATAGCCAGAGACTGATCCAGGCGGTATGCGATCCGCAAGCAGGCCACGTCCCTTTGAGGTTTGCCATAATGATAATTATACTGCTAAAAATAAAGGAACACTCAACCTCTTTCTGAGTTTCGGGAAGGGAGGACAAAAGCTCCATGGGTGATTGTCAAGATAGAAGGGTGCAGCGGAAGTCCATTGTCTCCCATGCATCTGAGGGGATGGCTTATCAGACTTTCCCTTGCCGTAGGTGTCATCCTGTACCTGGGAACAACTTTCCCATTTCCCAACTTTGGGATTAGGACTGGGTTTTGGGGCCTTGCTGTGCGCATCATACCAGTCACCTTTTGCAGGCTGGGAAGGAATTTTCCCTTTACTACCAGACTGGGAAGCAGCCCAGGCACCCAGTGGATAGGTTAGGTTGCAATGTATTCATATTGGTGCAACTTCGTGGTGCTCAGTGCAGGTATTTGTTCAATATGGGGTTTGGTTCACTGATACACCAGAACTGGAATAAAATTCTGAGAAGGCATCCCCTAAAAAAGGTGGGGAACAAGAGGGGAGCTCTGGATGTCTGCTACAATGAGAGGCCAATCTGTTTTCCACAAACCCTCAACCCTCAGATAAGGGGCGGGCCATGGGGTCCCAGCAATGGTGCTGGGACCAGGTGAAAGATGTGTATGGGAGAGAGGAGGGAGGCAATGGCAGCCCTTCACCAGGCAGTATGGATTACAGAAGGAAGGATGAGCTGCACTTGATGACTTATTGCTGGATAGTTCCCAGATATGTGCAATTAATAAACTTGTGGCCTAGTTAATCCACATTCCTAGTGTCTTTTCTTCCCACAGTGTCCAGGACAAATGAATACTGAGTAGCTAATGCTTACAATACAATATGCAAGTCACTTAGTACTATACCCATGGATTAGTATATCACTTTTTATAAATATACTGATATAGTTACAAAGTGGCTGTTTCTGTTTTTGAGGACCAGAAACACACTAAGGGAGTAGCACTTGGAGCAAATTGCATGGAAATGTGGTGTATTTACCTACACAACTGTGCACTGTACTTTCCAAGTGTAAAGGACTTTCACTGCCTGCTGCAAGGCAACTGCCGTTTTGTACTTCAGGTCATATGCAGAATGTTACAGAGCAGATTACTGCTCTTTCCCCCTAAAGATGTGGCTGACAACCCTCCAGGATTGGCCTGAAGTCTCCAGGAATTAAAGATTAATCTTTAATTAAAGATTATGTCATGTGATTAAATCTCCAGGAATATGTCCAACCAAAATAGGCAACCCTACCTAAGGCGCTTTGTGTTTGTTCTTTATTTACTGTTTCTTATTCTGAAATGAAAGCCACGTAGACTGGAAGAGATGTGTTTTACTCTGTGTGTGTGGAAACAGAAGGCATTCTGCTTGCAGACAGAGAAGGCAGAAAAAATTCCTGTAGGGGACAGTACTCCCAGATGCAACACTTTCACCTCCTCTTTTATGGTACAGCGTGTGCCTCTACAAAACTGACCTCAGAGTGCTAGTGAATGTGAGTGGGAAGGGACAGTTCTCGTAATTGTAAAAGCATTTTTTTTCCCCATACCAAGGGGGACCCAGTGAGTCAGTAGGCTGGTAACTGGACAAAGCTCTTTTCACATATGCTGCAGGCTAGCTATTCAAATCTAACCCTGGCCTGCCATAGAATAATACAGTTTAAGGCCAGAAGGGACCACCAGATCATCTAGTCTGACCTCCTGGAAATCAGCAGTCTGCTACCGTCCGATGGACATTTGGCTGCTGGTGCAAAATGACACCAGTGGCATGGGCGACGGGTACCATAGGATGGAAGAGGCTGTGCCTCCCCAAACAGCCTCGAGTGGCCCTGCCTGACCTCTGCCCCCAGTCCTCCTCCTGCTATTCTTGGTGCTCTGCCCTGGCTCAAGCTGGCTGGGGCTGGCCAGCCTGCTGCGGGGACTCGGGGCACTTGCTTTTCTGCAGGCTTGTGCGTATTCCAACCACAGAGGTCAAGGACTGAATGGAATGGAAACTAAACTGCCCACACACCCTTAGAAGTTGTCTGTGTGGGTCTAGCTTGAGGGACAATGGGATTATCTGTACTGCAATCGCAGCTCGTGTAGACATACCCAAGCTACCTTCAGTCTAGCTAGGGTACCAGAGCAGTGAAGTCATGGCAGGACTTCAAGCTGGGTTAGCCCCACAAGCAATTACCCTGGTTTCCGGGTGGGCTCACACTGCCCGTGCTGCAATGTGTGCAGCCCCAGCTTCACGGCTCCAAGACCTAGCTGGCGAGATCAAAGCCAGCGCAGATAAGCTGTTCAAGCTGCAATCACACCATGTGATTGCAGTCTACATACACCCAAAGGCAAGACAGCATGGGGAAGCTTGCTCTGCTACTGCCAGTTCTGAAGCATTCTGGGCCTAAGGGCTCTCTGGAATGGTTAACCTGGCATCTTTCGCAAGTGCTACATTCACTTCCAAAATGAATAAAAATAATGAAGTGTCATTATTACAATGCAACGACATGAACACTGACCAAAGATCATTCGACTACATTTGTTCAAACCTTAAATACAAGACATCTTTATCATAGGTGAGCTGTCTTGTAATTTAATGATTTTATATGGGTCTTCCATTTTAAAAAGTTTCCATTGACACTGTATCAGGTCCAGTAGTTCCCACCTTTATGTATTATATATGTATATTAAAATCATATTGGATCTGCATAGTGCTTGGACACGAGATTCAATATTAATGGACTTTTTATGACTCACCTGGTGCTAGTGAAAGTATATAGAGATATTACAGCCACAAGACATGAAATACTTACAACATATTGCCAGTGTACTAGAGCTGTATGATCCGTCAGGAAAGATCTTACAATAATTCTTTGAGTTTATGTAATATCTAATCCAGTGGTTCCCAAACTTTTCCTCTCGCACCCCACCACCACAAATAATAGAATGTGTCTATCTCTCCCCTGTCCGGGGCCAGAAGCAGAGTCACAACTAGAAGCAGGGGCAGGGAGCTGAAAGCAAGTGCCAAGAGCGGGGGCTGGCAGCCGAGAGTGGGTGCAAGCCATAGCCATGAGCAGGGCTGTGGCCAGGGGTTGGGGGCAGAGCCAGCGCCACAGCTGCGGCCAGCGGCTGTGGCCGGGGGTGGGGCCTGAGGGGAGCTGGAAGCAGAGCAGGGCTAGCTGGCACTCCCTACCGCCCTCTTGTGGGGCCTGGCCCAGGCCCCGCCATGTCCCCCCGATGTTCATCCACACCCCCTACTGGGGCATGTCCCACAGTTCGGGAACCACTGATTAATCTCTCTTATAAGGATTTTAAGCAGCAAGAATCGGGTCTGGGATCTGGCTCTACATGCCCAAATTATATGTTCATTGTTTGGATTGTTAAAGAAAGATCAGCATTCAAACATTTAAACATGGATAATTAGTTGTAAATTCAGAGCTATGTAATGTGATGAGAGCTACATCTTTTGAGTACTTGATATTAAAATGGAAATTAACGCTTGGCTATGTTGTTGAGAAAAAATAAAGTAACTTACAATGTTGTGTCTTTCATAAAGTTTGCACTTCTCTCCATCTCTCTTTAACCTTAGAATTGGACAAAGTTGCTAGAAGGTGTTCACACGGAGATCATAAAGGACTGCCCCAAGTATAGATTGAGAGAGTCTCTGTAATAAAAAGCTGCAGGTCAGACACAGGCATTAGAGTGTGTAATCATTGTCCTTTACCATCCCTGTTGTTAGCCTTCTGAAAGCAGCTCCTAAAAATGATAACAGTTGTTGTTGTAGAAGTCAGTGATACATCTCAAAGGGAACTGTCTAAGAGAACTCTCCTTCTGATCCAGTAAAGACAAAATCAACCTGACAATCAATGTCAGAAATGACTGTCAGCCAAACACTGGCGTATGAAAAAAAGAAAGGCTCCTAGGGAAAAGAAAGGTAGAGACAGATAATTGAACTCAACTTGATACCATGCCTAAGGACAAGCCTCAGCAACTCTGAGGTCAAGTCATCTTGAATGGAGACCACTGGGAAATGCAGCTCATATAGGTGGTGTCAGATCCTGGTTTAGTTGTAGGCAATAAACAGGAGCTTACAGGTAGAACCAGAACTAATCAGGTCTGGTATCTGGGGTGGATCATGGCATTTGCATATATACAATATAAGAATATGAATGGTAACAGGAATATAAAATAACTAGGGTTGTCAAGTGATTAAACAAATTAATCATGATTAATTTCACATTTAAAAAAATTAATCGTGATTAATCGCGCTGTTAATAATAGAATACCATTTATTTAAATATTTTTGGATGTTTTCTACATTTTCAAATATATTGATTTCAATAACAACACAGAATACAAAATGCACAGTGCTCACTTTATATTTATTTTTATTACAAATATTTGCACTGTAAAAAACAAAAGAAATAGTGTTTTTTCAATTCCCCCATTACGAGTACTGTAGTGCAATCTCTTTATCATGAAAGTTGAACTTACAAATGTAGAATTATGTACAAAAATAACTGCACTGAAAAACAAAACAATGGAAGCATGTCCTCTGGAATCGTGGCCGAAGCATGAAAGGGCATACAAATGTTTAGCACATCCGGCATGTAAATACCTTGCAGTGCCGGCTACAAAAGTGCCATGTGAACTCCTGTTCTCACTTTCAGGTGACATTGTAAATTAGAAGTGGGCAGCATTATTTACATAAATGTAAACAAACTTGTTTGTCGTAGCAATTGGCTGAACAAGAAGTAGGACTGAGTGGACTTATAGGCTCTGAAGTTTTATATTGTTTTGTTTTTGAGTGCAGCTACGTAACAAAAAAAATCTACATTTGTAAGTTGCATTTTCTTGATAAAGAGATTGCACTACAGTACTTGTATGGGGTGAATTGAAAAATACTATTTCTTTTATCATTTTTACAGTGCAAACATTTCTAATAAAAATAATAATATAAAGTGAGCACTGTACACTCTGTATTCTGTGTTGTAATTGAAATCAATATATTTAAAATGTAGAAAAACATATATTTAAATGTAGAAAAACATCCCAAAATATTTAATACATTTCAATTGGTAGTCTATTGTTTAACAGTGTGATTAAAGCTGTGATTAATTGCAATTGTTTTAATCACGATTAATTTTTTGAGTTAATCACGTGAGTTAACTGTGATTAATCGACAGCCCTAAAAATAACTAGTTTGTGCCACTTCTTTTTATTATGGTAATGATTTGCATGTACTAGACTCCTTTGATACATTTTTACATTAGACTTACCATTATGGTAATGGGTGAGCAAGTATTGTTAGTGCCAGGCCTGGGAGAGTCTCAGGAATTTTTGTCACAACTGCACGAAGGGGACTTCTGCACTCTTCCCGAATTTAAGATGTTTCCTGAGTTGAATAAACAAGGTGACTGTTTTCTAGGAGGCATGGATGATGCTCTCTAGTTTCATCTATGCATGAAGTATTCCACACGCTAACCGCAAGGTGCTACCTGAAAGTTTCTTGAGCCTTAATGATTAACACAGTTGTCTTAAACAAGCTTTTCTTAATATATTACCATTTCTATTGTACAATTAATTGTGAGGGGAGACTATGTGTACCTGTAGCAGGGCGCGATGTCAGGATCCAGACAAGGGCAGTCAGGACCAATGGTTAGAGCAGGGGCAACCCGGAGGCTGAGAGAAGTACAGGAGTTTGTAATCAAGTTCCAGGCTGGTGTCAATACCAAAGATCAGAGTCCGAGTCAGGTGGCTGGGTCTGGTGAGAGAAGGGATTATGGACATGTGGTTTTAGAAAGGATACTTGGAACACCAGGTGGATTTTGAGGGATCTAGGTAATTGAAGCCTCATAGTCACTGGACTGATTATATGACTGATGGAATATGGCTCAAGGTATCAGTAATCCAGTTTATGACAAGTCCTGTTCGTGTGGAGGTTTTGGGCTGAGAGCCATGCTTGGCCGATGATGAATGCTGAGCCTTCCCGGTGCTGGTGATCAGCAAATTGGTTGTAATCTTCCTTGGCCTTGCCCAAATGTGCCTTGAGTTCTTCTTGGACCTCACGGATCCAGTCAGCAGTCATGGGATTCATGAAGGTGACAGATAAGGCTGGGTGGAGACAAGCACGGAAGCCAGAGTTTGCATAGAATGGACTCTGTCTGGTGGAGACATGATTAGTATTGTTTTAAGCCAGCTCCTCCTGCACTAGGAGACTCAACCGATTGTTCTGGTGGAAGCAGTGCAAGTATTGTTCTAACACTTGATTCACTTGCTCATACTTGCTGTCTGTTTGTGGGTGATAGACAATGGATGTGTAAGCATGGCCCCTGAGCAGATATAGGGTTTTGCACAAAAACTGTAACACAAACCACAGACTCTGATCAGTTGTGACTCACTCTGGGATGCCATGGTGACAAATGACGTGAGACAGCAGGAATTGGGCCATTTCTTCTGTGGAGGGCAGGAGTGCAATGGGGATGAAGTGGGCCATTTTTGTCTATTGGTCAACTACAGTGAGGACTACAGTATGCCCATCAGTATACTCTCAACTATAAAGTCCAGGGTAATGGCATTCAGGGTCTGGACTGGATCTCAGAAGGCATTAGGGTGCTCAGCGGTTTTGTGTGTATTGTCTTCGTGTGGGTGCATATCTCACAGGAATCAATGTGTGAGTGGCTTGTCACATGCATTTTGGGGCCACCAGAAGGAGCCAGGAATAGTAGGTACAAAGGAGGAGGTACTTGGGAATCAGTTTGGAAGAGTATAGCCCCTGTTTTTGGAAGAGTATGGCCCCTGTTGCCACACTGGAGGTGCCAATCTCAATGGCAAAGAGTCATGCAGAGCTAGGGCGCTGGTAAACTTCATACAGAGCCCGTGGAATGGTCATTGAGCCTCTGGAGACTAGGTGATGGTAATGTTTCTGTGGAGAAGTGTGGTCAGTGGGGCAGTTTGACCTGAAAACCTGGGAGATGAAGCACCTATAAAAGTTGCAAACCTCAGGAAGAATTGTAGCTCCTTGATGTTTCAGGGGGTGTGCAAGTCCATACCATCTCCACCTTCTTGGGGTCTGTTTGGAGGCCTAGGATAGGAACACAGGGCAGCGCTGAATATAGAGGACCAAATGGCATGTTGGCCCCTGGTTTCAGCTTGATCAGGCAGTCATCATCCCGGTGTGGTGACAGGGTGGTGGTGTTCTTCTCAAAGACATCACTGTAGTTGTTGTACTTGGCAGGCAGTACCAAAGTCAAGTCTGGTGGTGGTCCCACCTGACCCACAGTCAGGGTGCCAGGTGTGAGGAGTGTCTTCATGCTAGGATTCATCAGGCAGTATGCGTGGGCAGACTAGCTGGCAGAACTCAGAGCAGAAGCCAACCTGGCACTCATGCTGAAGAATGTGCAGATCATGAGCCACCAGCCACAAAAAGCCAACGATTATGGGGAAGTGTGACAAGATAATCCTCCGAAACTGAAGCACTTCCCAAGGTCCCAAATGACACCTTCCAGAGGCACTGTCTCCTGTGTCACTGGCCCTGATGACAGAATGAGCCATCTATAGTTTCCATTAGATTGGAGACTATCTTTGGTCGTACTGGAATACCTACTTTGGAGGAATTCGGTATGGCTCACCTGAGATATCGAAACAGACTTGTACTTTGTGGGGTGGGGGAGTTTTTGCCATGCCTGGGGCATATCTCAGTGAGGAGTGGGAGGGGCATTACATTGCAGCTCACCCAGGCCAATGCCCTCTACTGGGCCTGAGCAAGGTGGTCTCCTGAGCTGGGTCATGCTAGATTTCCTGACAGGCATTTGGTGAGAGTATGGCCAGATCCTCCAGGTAGAAACACAGCCCATGGCAACGACAGCACTCTTTTCCCTCTGAGGTCACATGGGAGTTGGATGTATCCACTGGCATCGGTTTCGGGTCCGGGTTGGAGATGGGTACCAAGAGGTGCTGGTCAGGTGGTGGCCTTGTCCCCTTCCTTTCCTCACATTACTTATGTATTGTATCATTCAGCACTATAAAAATTGACATAGGCTTTTGATCATAAACAATTTATCAAAGGTTTATTATATAATCAGTGCACAAAAATTAACACAGACTCAGTGAGAGCTAGAATACAGAATATTTCAAGCAACAAGTCACAAATGGTAAAATGTTCAGAAAAAAAATGGTATAGTATTTTGGATCATGGAGATAAAAAACAAAGGTAGGTGTTTGAGCCTTGGATCTTAAATTTCTCTGCTGTTGCCTGACACATAATGAGAGATCAGATTACAGTGGGCAGATTCATCCATCCCTAAATCTTCAGAGTATAGTATTGCCTTCCTAGTGGTGTAACTTCCAGTCATTTTAGTGGAAGTTGCACAGCTGAAAACAATTTGAAAACTGAGGGTATATTGTCCGTCTAGTAAATATAATCTAATATGCATACATGCATTCCTAGCTGGAAGGGGTGGGGGTTATCTGACAGGCACTATGATCTAATGCGGGGATGGGGAACCTTTTTTCTACCATGGGCCACTGACCCACAGGAAAAATTAGTCACAGGCTACACACACAGCCCCTTGGAGGGGTGGGGGAGGAGGTTTGGGGCTTCCCCTAGCTCTAGGGTGGGGCCATAAATGAAGGGTTCAGGGTGTGGGAGGGGGCTCTGGCTGGGCATGCAGGCTCTGGGGTGGGGCTGAGGATGAGAGGTTTGGGGTGCAGGAGGGGGCTCCAGGCTGGGGCCAATTGGTTTGGAGTGCAAAAGCAGCCTCAGGGCTGGGGCAGGGGGTTGGGGTGTGGGAGGGGGATCACGGCTGGAACAGGGGTGAGGGTGCGAATGGAGGTGGGGGGTCTTGGAGGGAGTTAGGGTACGGGAGGGGGTTCCAACCTGGGGCAGGGAGTTGGGGTGCAGGTGGGGGTGTAGGGTGTGGGTGGGGGTGCAGGGTCTGAGAGGGGGCTCAGGGATGGGGCAGGGGGTTGGGATGCCGAGTCTGTGAGGGAGTTAGGGAGCAGGAGGGGGTTCCAACCTGGGGAAGAGGGTTCCGGTTGTGGTCTCTGGCTGGGCGGCACTTACCTCAGGTGGTTCCCAGTCAGAGGCTCAGCGGGGCTAAGGCAGGCTCCCTGCCAGCCCAGGCTCTGCGCTGCTCCTGGAAGCAGCCGCCATGTCTGGCCCCTAGCCGGAGAGGCCAGGGGGCTCTGTGAAGTGTGTGCTGCCTGTGCCCACAGGCACCGCCCATGCAGCTCCCCTGGGCCATGGTTCCTGGCCAATGGGAGCTGTGGAGCCGGTGCTGGGAGCTGGAGCAGTGTGAAGAGCTTCTCTGATTGCCCCTGCTCCTATGGACCACAGGGACATGCCAGTCGCTTCCGGGAGCTGCACGGAGCCGACCAGATTTTTAATGGCCTGGCAACCCCAGCTTCCCCCCGCAGTGGGGTGAGTTGGCACTCAGTCTTAATCCCAGTTCTGGCACCTCACTTGTGGCTCCCTTACTATTTCTCATAACTTCCCCAAAGAAGCTTTTGTCTGCATTACAAAATCATTTTCCAGTCAGACACTCTCCGTAGCTCACTTGGACAACTGATTCAAACACAAAAAGACACTGCTATATTTCACATACTATAAGGAAAAGAAGTTCTTAAACTGTCTGGTATTCTGATTCAGCAAAAAAAATAATAATTCCAATTCAAATAGTTAATTCTCCATACTTCTCTGTAAATCCTCATTCCTTCTGTTGGAAATTAATTCCTACAATCAGTTTATCTAGTGAACGATGAAGGGATTGCAAACCGAAAACCAAAATGATAAAAAATTCATTTAATGGACACTAATTTGACCTGAAAGAGTTCTAACCAAGTTTGCAGGTGGTAAAGGGAAAAACATAAAAAGCTCCAAGTATTTAAAAAAAAATCCCTATCTTGATAATGCTCAATAGGATCAACTCCGACGACGCCACAATTCAGAAGACAATATCTTCCAATGACTAACAAGAAATGCCTAATAGAAATAATTTTTAAGTGGCTCAATAACATTGGCAGAATACTTTCCCAAAGGGAAAAAAATCTCACTCTCCCCATTCCAAAGTATAGTAAATAATCCAGTTGACCCATAATTTACAATTTTGTTTTGTAATCCTCATGTGTGAAATTAGTGGATTCATCTTTAATTCTGTCACCCGCAATTTAGACAGTGCTGATTCACCACATTATTTTAAACCTTTCGATTTGAAACAGATAAGTGAAAAGACTAAGAAACCCCACACAAGGAGTTAGAACAGGCCATGTCTTACATTAGATTCTTTTTTAGCCTGGTGCAATCACCGTGATCAAACATAAATGCAATTCTGGGGCAGACCTCCATTCTACTGTTGAGAAAGAGCATTATTAGGAGAAAAGTAACAATACCAATCTAAACTAGAGACAGAATGGAGACAAACATACCCTTTCATTGTGAATTAGAGCCGGTCAAATTTCACTATTTTTTAAATCAAAAGTGTTATTTGACAAACCCCCCGAATATTTTTGATGAAAGTGATGGGGATTTTCAGCCAACTCCATTGAGAACAAAGCAACCTGTGTGCATTAAATCCCAGATTGGAGCAAAACATGGAAGATGTATCATTACAAAATGTATTACAATATCTGGAAGGATGGCAGCTAAATGAAGCTATGCATGCCACAGATGCAGAGATCCCAAAAGAACAACAAAGCAAAGATATCCTCAGATTAATACACTAAGAACAAGAGGGCTTGCAGGGCATAATGTCTCACTGTTGTCCAAAAAAGGAACAAACTTGTCACTCATTGGTAAAGCTGACTAGGAATTTTCTAACAATTCTTTTTTTCTCTGGAGTACCAGGAAAAGGGCCAGGCTTGCCCATCTGCCAGCACTCCATAGTCACATGAGTGCAGGCTCAGCTGTCATAGCCCTGGTCTACACTAGGACTTTAGGTCGAATTTAGCAGCGTTAAATCGATGTAAACCTGCACCCGTCCACACGATGAAGCCCTTTATTTCGACTTAAAGGGCTCTTAAAATCGATTTCCTTACTCCACCCCTGACAAGTGAATTAGCGCTTAAATTGGCCTTGCCAGGTTGAATTTGGGGTACTGTGGACACAATTCGACGGTATTGGCCTCCGGGAGCTATCCCAGAGTGCTCCATTGTGACCGCTCTGGACAGCACTCTCAACTCAGATGCACTGGCCAGGTAGACAGGAAAAGAACCGCGAACTTTTGAATCTCATTTCCTGTTTGGCCAGAGTGGCAAGCTGCAGGTGACCATGCAGAGCTCATCAGCAGAGGTGACCATGATGGAGTCCCAGAATCGCAAAAGAGCTCCAGCATGGACTGAACGGGAGGTACAGGATCTGATCGCTGTATGGGGAGAGGAATCTGTGCTATCAGAACTCCGTTCCAGTTTTTGAAATGCCAAAACCTTTGTCAAAATCTCCCAGGGCATGAAGGACAGAGGCCATAACAGGGACCCGAAGCAGTGCCGCATGAAACTTAAGGAGCTGAGGCAAGCCTACTAGAAAACCAGAGAGGCGAATGGCCGCTCCGGGTCAGAGCCCCAAACATGCCGCTTCTATGATGAGCTGCATGCCATTTTAGGGGGTTCAGCCACCACTACCCCAGCCATGTTGTTTGACTCCTTCAATGGAGATGGAGGCAACACGGAAGCAGGTTTTGGGGACGAAGAATATGATGATGATGATGAGGTTGTAGATAGCTCACAGCAAGCAAGCGGAGAAACCGGCTTTCCCGACAGCCAGGAACTGTTTCTCACCCTGGACCTGGAGCCAGTACCCCCCCGAACCCACCCAAGGCTGCCTCCTGGACCTGGCAGGCAGAGAAGGGACCTCCGGTGAGTGTACCTTTTAAATACTATACATGGTTTAAAAGCAAGCATGTGAAAGGATTACTTTGCCCTGGCATTCGCGCTCTCCTGGATGTACTCCCAAAGCCTTTGCAAAAGGTTTCTGGGGAGGGCAGCCTTATTGCGTCCTTCATGGTAGGACACTTTACCACTCCAGGCCAGTAACACGTACTCGGGAATCATTATACAACAAAGCATTGCAGTGTATGTTTGCTGGCGTTCAAACAACATCCGTTCTTTATCTCTCTGTGTTATCCTCAGGAGAGTGAGATATCATTCATGGTCACCTGGTTGAAATAGGGCGCTTTTCTTCAGGGGACACTCAGAGGAGCCCGTTCCTGCTGGGCTGTTTGCCTGTAGCTGAACAGAAATGTTTCCCACTGTTAGCCACGGGAAGGGGGGAGGGTTGAGGGGGTAGCCACGCGGTGGGGGGATGCAAAATGCGACCTTGTAACAAAAGCACATGTGCTATGTATGTAATGTTAACAGCAAGGTTTACCCTGAAAGAGCGTAGCCACTGTTTTATAAAATGTGTCTTTTTAAATAATGCTGTCCCTTTTTTTTTCTCCACCAGCTGCATGTGTTTCAATGATCACAGGATCTTCTCCTTCTCAGAGGCTAGTGAAGATTAGAAAGAAAAAAAAACGCACTTGTGATGAGATGTTCTCTGAGTTCATGCTGTCCTCCCACACTGACAGAGCACAGATGAATGCGTGGAGGCAAATAATGTCAGAGTGCAGGAAAGCACAAAATGACCGGGAGGAGAGGTGGCGGGCTGAAGAGTGTAAGTGGCGGGCTGAAGACAGGGCTGAAGCTCAAATGTGGTGGCAGCGTGATGAGAGGAGGCAGGATTCAATGCTGAGGCTGCTGGAGGATCAAACCAGTATGCTCCAGTGTATGGTTGAGCTGCAGCAAAGGCAGCTGGAGCACAGACTGCCACTACAGCCCCTGTGTAACCAACCGCCCTCCTCCCCAAGTTCCATAGCCTCCACACCCAGACGCCCAAGAATGTGGTGGTGGGGGCACCGGCCAACCAGCCACTCCGCCACAGAGGATTGCCCAAAAAACAGAAGGCTGGCATTCAATAAATTTTAAAGTTGTAAACTTTTAAAGTGCTGTGTGGCATTTTCCTTCCCTCCTCCACCACCCATCCTGGGCTACCTTGGTAGTCATCCCCCTATTTGTGTGATGAATGAATAAAGAATGCATGAATGTGAAGCAACAATAACTTTATTGCCTCTGCAAGCGGTGATCGAAGGGAGGAGGGGAGGGTAGTTAGCTTACAGGGAAGTAGAGTGAACCAAGGGGCGGGGGGTTTCATCAAGGAGAAACAAAGAGAACTTTCACACCGTAGCCTGGCCAGTCATGAAACTTGTTTTCAAAGCTTCTCTGATGCATACCGCGCCCTCCTGTGCTCTTCTAACCACCCTGGTGTCTGGCTGCGCGTAAACAGCAGCCAGGCGATTTGCCTCAACCTCCCACCCCGCCATAAACGTCTCCCCCTTACTCTCACAGATATTGTGGAGCACACAGCAAGCAGTAATAACAGTGGGAATATTGGTTTCGCTGAGGTCTAAGCGAGTCAGTAAACTGCGCCAGCGCGCCTTTAAACATCCAAATGCACATTCTACCACCATTCTGCACTTGCTCAGCCTGTAGTTGAACAGCTCCTGACTACTGTCCAGGCTGCCTGTGTACGGCTTCATGAGCCATGGCATTAAGGGCTAGGCTGGGTCCCCAAGGATAACTATAGGCATTTCAACATCCCCAACAGTTATTTTCTGGTCTGGGAATAAAGTCCCTTCCTGCAGCTTTTGAAACAGACCAGAGTTCCTGAAGATGCGAGCATCATGTACCTTTCCCGGCCATCCCACGTTGATGTTGGTGAAACGTCCCTCGTGATCCACCAGATCTTGAGCACTATTGAAAAGTACCCCTTGTGGTTTATGTACTCGCAGGCTTGGTGCTCCGGTGCCAAGATAGGGATATGGGTTCTGTCTATGGTCCCACCACAGTTAGGGAATCCCATTGCAGCAAAGCCATCCACTATGACCTGCACATTTCCCAGGGTCACTACCCTTGATATCAGCAGATCTTTGATTGCGTGGGCTACGTGCATCACAGCAGCCCCCACAGTAGATTTGCCCACTCCAAATTGGTTCCCAACTGACCGGTAGCTGTCTGGCGTTGCAAGCTTCCACAGGGCTATCACCACTCGCTTCTCAACTGTGAGGGCTGCTCTCATCTTGGTATTCATGCGCTTCAGGGCAGGGGAAAGCAAGTCATAAAGTTCCATGAAAGTGCGCTTACGCATGCGAAAGTTTCGCAGCCACTGGGAATCGTCCCAGACCAGCAACACTATGCGGTCCCACCAGTCTGTGCTTGTTTCCCGAGCCCAGAATTGGCGTTCCACAGCATGAACCTGCCCCATTAGCACCATGATGCATGCATTGCCAGGGCCCATGCTTTCAGAGAAATCTTTGTCCATGTCCTGATCACTCACGCGACCGCGCTGACATCGCCTACTCGCCCAGTATCGCTCTGCCAGGTTCTGGTGCTGCATATACTGCTGGATAATGCGTGTGGTGTTTACTGTGCTCCTAATTGCCAAAGTGAGCTGAGCGGCCTCCATGCTTGCCTTGGTATGGCATCCGCACAGAAAAAAGGCGCGGAATGATTGTCTGCCGTTGCTCTGATGGAGGGAGGGGCGACTGATGACACGGCTTACAGGGTTGGCTTTAGGGAGCTAAAATCAACAAAGGGGGTGGCTTTACATCAAGGAGTATTTCAGGCAGGACTTCACAGAGGGTTCCAATAAGAAATGGTGCACCTAAGTTATTGTTCTTATTGGAACAAGGAGGTTAGTCTGGCCTCTGATTGATACATGGCTAGATTTACCTCGCTGCACCTTCCCTGTGAGTGACTGCAGTGTGACCTAGAGCAACGAGTCCCCTAGATGGGGGGAGGGGGCAGCAAATGAGTACAAAACAAATCTGGTCTATTTCTTGTTTTGATACACTCCATCTATCTTTTCCATCTTTGGCTGGCAGCAGACGGTGCAGAAGGACTGCATGCCATCCACATCTCATGGCTGCTCGGCAGAAGACGATGCAGTAGGACTGCTAGCCATCTTCATCTCTTGCCTGCCTGGCAGAAGATGGTACAGTACGATTGCTAGCAATCCGTATCGCCTGCCTGCTCACCATAAGATGGTTCAATAGGACTGACTGCAGGACTAAAGAGAATGACCTGGTCAAGTCACTCCAAATTTAGTCCCTGCGCCCATGTCTGCCCAGGCGCTCCTAGCCGACGTGGCCAGGAGCACCTCGGACATGACGATGACAGCTACCAGTCGCATTGTACCGTCTGCTGCCATAAGGCAAGGGGTTGCTGCAACTGTGTAGCAATGCAGTACCACGTCTGCCAGCACCCAGGAGACATACGTTGACAGTGAGCTGAGCGGGCTCCATGCTTGCCGTGGTATGGCGTCTGCACAGGTAACTCAGGCAAAAAGGCGCGAAACGATTGTCTGCCCTTGCTTTCACGGAGGGAGGGAGGGAACGGGGGCCTGACGGTATGTACCCAGAACCACCCGCGACAATGTTTTAGCCCCATCAGGCATTGGGATCTCAACCCAGAATTCCAATGGGCAGCGGAGACTGCGGGAACTGTGGGATAGCTACCCACAGTGCAACGCTCCGGAAGTCGACTCTAGCCTCGGTACTGTGGAAGCACTCCGCCGAGTTAATGCACTTAATGCACTTAGAGCATTTTCTGTGGGGGGACACACACTCGAATATATAAAACTGATTTCTAAAAAACCGACTTCTATAGATTCGACCTAATTTCGTAGTGTAGACATACCCTTAGAGGCATGCCATAACACCACATGTATGCTGTGGAGTCAAGCAGCAGATGCTACAGCGGAGCATGCCGCACCATTTTGGAACAGAGATAAGCAGTGCTATGGAGCATGTTATCCTCAACCATCTTGCCCTGAACAAGTGGGACGGGCTCTGGGCATTCCACCCAGCTGCCACTGCTTCTCCTTGTCCTCCCAAACTGAGGGAGAACTATGGCAAGATTTTATCCTGAACGTTTGAAACAGTAGCTAATTATTGAGCAGCGCAATGTCTTTTAACCAGATAAGCTGAGTAACCTGCCGTAAAAGCAGGCAAGTACATTCAGAAAGGCCTGAAAGTGATGTGCAAGTTAAAGTTTACCGTAGGTATCCCTGGTTTGGTTGCTACTCAAGAAGAAGATGTCTAGCCATGTGTTCTTTATAAAGCTGTATTCATTGAGGGGTGGTGCTTAAGGCTCACCCTGTCATTACCAACTGCTGGGGACCCTTTCAGGGTGTTGACATGGACTTTGTTATTCACAACCTGACCCGTTCTCTTTGTCTTTGGCAACAGGCCCAGAGGGGAAGGCAATTCACAACCTGATCACCCTCCCCAGTAGCTCAGGGCCAACCTGATCATGGAACTGGCCTGGGGTTCTGGTGACTGTCACAAACCTTTTAAACTCCACTCCTGTTTTTATCACCTTTGGCAATAATCACTGAATTCACTCCTAAAGCTGTGTTTGGGATTAAGACAAAGTAAAATGATTAATTCTCTCTTTTACTATGTAGCAGGCAATTTGCCCTGTGGACTTTGAATCCTGGGAGTATTGGGTTCTGCCTGGCTGTGTTTTCCCCTTTTGAAAAATTATTGCTCCTCATCAGTTGCTGTCTAGCACTTTAAAAGCTTAGCCTCAGAGGGAAAGAACCTACTACAGGAGATGAGTTTATAACTACATATCCAGCTGCTTTAATGGGTCGAAAAGTGAGATCTTCTCTCTAAGAAAGTGGCTTCATAGTAGCCCTGATGTTTCTGTACCACTCAATGGTAAAAAGTGTTCATGCTCTGTGAATTTGCAGGGAAGGGAATGTTGCAAGGAACCTTCTCGAAAACATGTTAATTTCTCATCTGGACATTTTTCCCCACTTTTGGACTGTCTGTACAACACCTATAAAAAGAAAACAGCAAAACAAGACAGCATAAGGAAGAGAGAGGGCAGAGTGGCAGTCAGTCAACAAATTGCACATTTTTTTACATGCAATTTCTGCACTATTATTACCTGCAGTACCAAACATAAGAACACTTGTGTTTACATTTTTACTCAGTGCTTAGAGACTTCAATGTCTGGATAAAGCTGTCATGTAACTACAGCCCAGCCAAATGCATTCAGGTAGTATGATGTGCATGATTTCATAAATATTGATGTCAGATTGAAAGAGAAGAGATCACAACCTTTACAACCATGATATTGCCCTCTCAGTGTTTTGATTTATATGTTATTTTGCCTACACGTATTAAATTCAGATGAACTTGCATGATATTTTAGTCTGATGAATACCTAAATTATAAATAAGTCTGTGCAGTTGGAGGTAAATCTTTTCATATAAATGTCATCTTCTGTTCCATTTAAATAAGGGAAGCTAGAGCCCATCACAAGTGAGACAAATTGCTGAGCTAAGGAAGATGTACCAAATAGACCCTGAAATACATATTAATGTGAAAAATGTATTTGTTGCTGTAATAAGGCCCTATCTCAGCTGGTATTTGACCCTGCTGCTTTCCCCTTTTGGGGCTTCCCAATAATTGCAAGCAGGCTCTCAGGTGAATTACACCCCTTCTTGGAGTCTGGCTTATTAATATAAAATAATATTTTAACTCAAAGCTAGAATCTTTTGGCCTTCTTCCCCAGGCTCACCAAGCCATTTTACCCTCATGGACTTCTAACCTTCTCTTAGGGGTTTTGCTCCTGCCCCTTCACTACAAGTATCGCTAGACGGGTTTTTTCCTTCTGACTGGTGTGGAAAACTTCTTCTCTGGTGCCCTCTGACCCTGAGTGCCATGAAGGTGCTTCTCTGCAGATTTTCTCCTCTTTTACCCTTATATCAGGCTTCAGATCTCTCTCAGCTCATCAGATCTGTTTGAGAAGGGAAGCTCTGTGGGTCCACTCCCAATTCTAGTTCACCCCTAGACCTCTCTCTCTGATGAAGCAGGCTCCATCTTACAGGAAATGATGCCCGGTCACCTAACCCAACCTCTGGTCGATACCCCAACCCATCACCTGGGAGGTAAATAACTAGACACAGTTGGAAATGAAACCCGTTCCCTTTAAAAGACCAGCCATGTGACAGTGTCTTTCAAGTGTTATATGAAGCTAATCAGTGCACATGCTTAAAGGGGTGTGCACTGGTTATCTTCTTAAAAATATTTCCCTTTTATATCAGTTCCTTTTAAAACGAGGGTAAATATTAGTCTAAAGTCTACAGAAGCTTTATTGAAAATAGCCAATATAGCTGAATCAAGTCCAGTGGAAGGCAAGATCATTTGAACTCATTGGAACTTGTAGAGAAACATGCTTACTCAGTGTTTCCAGAATATCTCAGCCTGCCAAATGAAAATATGTACACTTGGATCTCCCAGATTTCAGCTCAGAACTATGATGAGATAAATAGCTTGATTCTCCAAAAGATCTTCCAGTTGTGCCTTACCCAAGCCTTCCAGCTTGTCTACCATCATCCGCCAAAAGAGACACAGGGCTAGATTGTTCCCTCAACTTCAATGAAGGATGGGACCTATGCCTGGCACATCTAGACTGGGAAACACATAAGAGGGGGAGGATAATCTCAAAAGATGGATTTCTTGTTTCCATATGCAACAGATTAGACAACAGCACTGTGTTTCTCCCTCATAACCACAGAACTTTTCTGGCTTTGCCACAGATGGAAAGGCCTCAGAAAATAAATGTATCAAGTTACAACACCAAAGCCCTGAGACTTTTTTTTTATGCCTGGCAGGCTATATTTTTGATAAAGTTGTTTGAAAGCTGATGTACTTTTATTGTGATTTCTGGTATTACAGTATTGTGCGTAGTGAAGCATTGTAATACCTGTATCGTAGTAATTCTTATAGCAAAAAAGGCTTCCATTCTGCACTTTAAAAAAAAACCCCAACAGTTTTTAAAAGTCTACAGAAGAAATTGCTTCTACTCTAGAAATACACCATCAGTTATTTTACTAATGCTTATATGAATACATTGTCAGTCTTCCAAACTTCAATCAAATATTCCTTAAAATTCATACATTCATTCATGTATATTACAGAAAAGTTTTGAGCAATGTAAAAACACAATGACCCACCAGTGAATGTACTAATGGTCACATAGAAACACTGGTCAAAGTCAGCTGTTAAAGCTGCCCTCACTTGAATTGCTCTGGCAGTGGCCTTGTTAACTGACCTAATTTCAGGTTGCTCAAATTCATCAAACAGCCTGTCCACCACACTCACCCACCCTGGCCTTAGGGTCTCACTCTTGGTCTCCCAGATTGTACTCAATGCACAGCATGCAGCAGTAACTGTGGGAATATTTTCTTTTCACTGAGATCAAGTCTTGTCATGAGACACCTCCACCTCCCTTCCGTGCCCCACAGACACACTCCACCTTCATTTGGCCACTCCTCAGGAAACAGTTAACACTTTCCGTGCATCTGCCCACCTTACCAAGTATATGGCTTTATGTCACCCTGAATCATTAATGGCACAGAAATCCCAGCAATGTCAATTGGAGGGTCCAAAAAAAAGTCCCTATTTTCAGCATTTTCAGAAGTCCAGTGTTTCTAAAAATCCAAGTGTCATGGACTTTGCCTGACCAGCCAATACTTGTCAGTGAATTGTCCACAGTGAACCACCAAGGCCTGCATAACCACTGAGATTACCTCTTTGGGTTTAACTACTCACAGGCTAGGCATGATAGGGCACAGAGCTGGGACATGGTCCCACCTATCCCTCCAGCACAGTTAGGGGAGCTCTGCTGATTGAATCCATTGTTATTTCCTGCATGTTGCCTAGCCTGACTGCCCTGCACAGTAGGATGTGCTTTATTGCCTTGCATACCTTAAGGATAACCACCCCCTCCACTGGATTGTAATGCCAAACCCATAGCAATCTGGAGTGCGGGTTTCACTATGGCTATTGCCACTCATTTCTCCACTGGCAAGGTAGCTCTCAACTTGATTTTTCTATGCTGCAGGGTGGGGGTGAGCTCAGCACAAAATGTAGCCTTCCTCATCCAGAAGTTCTGGAGCCACTTCTGGTTGTCCCTGGTTTGCATCACAAACTGGTCCCACTGCTTGGTGCCAGTTGGATGGGCCCAAAGCCGCTGCCCCACCACCTGCAGTTGTTCTGTGAATAGCTTCAACAGCATAGCCTCTGCATTCCCTGTCTAGTCATGCTTAACTGACTTTGTCTGCATGCTGTGTCTTCCCAAATGCAACACGATCATCTGCCCTCTCAGCCCAGTGGAGAGGAGTGCAGTATTCCTCTGTGCTGTATCCATGTTTGCAGTGGATAGCTCATAAATGGAATGAGAGAGCAGTGTGCCGGTATCCCACAATGCACAGCAGCTGGGCCACAATACCCAGTGACTATTTCCCACAAACAGTGAACCTAAAGGCAGCCTGGAGGACACTGGGATGCCCATCCATGGTGTAACACGCCATTTGCCAATACAACTTGATGCTATATGGACACAATCCACTGGCACAAGTAGCCAAGTGTGAACACGCTCTGCCAAAACAGTTTTGTTGATGGCACTATGCTGGCAGAACTTTACAGCTTTTGCTACAACTGGTACAACTTCTAGTGTAGACAAGGCCTTACTAGCTGGTTGGTAAATGAAAGTTCAAAGTGAGCACAACACAAGTCTGCATTTGAAAAACAAAGTCTTTAACTCTTTCAGGCTGTTTTTCACCACAACCACTTGTTAATAGTTTCTGTTCAGGCTTTCAGTTTGCCCTTGGACAAAAACCAAGGTTGGGCATTTATACTCATAATGAGAATACTTTCAGTTGCACTAGATAGCTTAATTTCCATACGTAAACCGGGGATAAAAATTGTCTTCTTTCCAGGCATAAACCAGCCACTGAAGGTGCTAGGAAACTTCCCCTATGAGTATATTCAGTGGCGCTGGAACACTTTTAATCATGGGGGTGCAGAGCTGTGTTTGGGAACAGGGCCATGGCTCCGGGAGTTGGGGAACCTGGATGGGATAAGGGGGCCGAGGCTGGGGCCAGCTGCTGGGACCCCAGGTGCAGGGCTGGCAGCCGGGACCCCGTGTAAAACCTGGGGATGCTGCAGGACCCCCCGCACTTCTAGTTCCTGCGCCTTTGAGTATGTTAGTCCACAACTGCCTATTGCAGGATTTCTTTTACCCTCTCCTGAAATGCCTAGTATTGGCTATTGTTGGACACAGGCTACCGGACTAGATGGGTCCCTGCTCCGATCCAGTCTGGCAATTCCTATGTTCCTATGCCACGTCACATAACCTTTTTTGCACCTCATTTTTCCCATCTGTAAAATGGAAATAATACCTCCTTACCTGGAATGTGTTGGGAGGATTAATTCATTATCTGTAAAGTGCTTTGGTGCCTTTTGAGGAGGAAGGTATACAAGTAAAGAGTGTACTAGAGAACAAAGTGATTAACTACACACTTGGAATAAACATCTGAATTTCTTGTTTTGCAGACAATATTGTGAGTGTTGAAATTCCAGTGGCATCACTCTCCCACTTTCAAGAGCAACTAATTCTCAAAGGAAAAAAAACCTTTAAAAAAATTCCCAGAAAAACAAAAAGACAGACATTGCAACTGTCTCAAAGATAGTAGATAATAAGATGTGGAGTTTGGGTAAATATATACAGGAAGCTATCAGCAAAGAGATTTCATTTTTACAGATTTACTCTTTTTCTGGAGGTTTCTGAGATTTCCTGTAGACAGGAGACAACTGGCAGACTTTAGAAATGAGGAACACTGGTTACCCCACCAACTTAGTGAATGCTGAACAAAGTCATCTCAGAGTAATCTCATGGAATGTCTGAGCTCTGGAACAAAACTAAGTAAAGCCGCTAAAATCCCTCGATCTCACCACTTGTAAAAAAGGGTTGGGAAATCTCTAACGGCCTTAGAAGAAGCTTTGAATGGGGATTTCTACAAGCAGAATAATTAGCTGTTCTGGCTGAAAAGGGCATTGTTGAGAAGCTTACCAAAGAAAAAGAAAACATCCTCCTGGTCACATTAAGGAACTCCCACAAAAACAGATAAGCCACATACTGAGAATATGAACCAAACAAACAGTGCATCGTACATCTGCAGCTATGTACCACTACAGTTATTTCTTAACATCCCACACATAAAATAATGTCGATAAGGGGAAATGGATCAAATCCTTTTCCTAATGGTTCAGGCTGTCTATGGTTTAAAAGAACTACACTGAAGATAAATCTAGCATTTGTGTTCTCACCTGTAAAGGGAACACAGATGCCGGTGTTAGATAAATCTCCTCTGGGTAAGAGCTTGTGAATGTAAGAAGATTTGGGGTGTTTCCATAATGTATCTAAGGCACATATAGTCAGCTAACTGTTGATTTGACTTCCTCATTGGACTGCCTTTTTGGCAGAATGATTTTAAAACATGGAAGAACTGTAGAGAAATTTCAGGTTTCAGAGTAGCAGCCGTGTTAGTCTGTATTCGCAAAAAGAAAAGGAGGACTTGTGGCACCTTAAAGACTAACCACTTTATTTGCATCCAATGAAGTGAGCTGTAGCTCACGAAAGCTTACGCTCAGATAAATTGGTTAGTCTCTAAGGTGCCACAAGTCCTCCTGTTCTTTTTGTAGAGAAATTGTAGAAGTAAGAATTGAGAACTATTCTCTCTCTCTCTCTTTCTCTCCAGTACAGTTTTCCATGGAAGGTGCTGGGATTCTAGAATGTCACTTATTCTCTTTCCACTGGTGAATGTGGAAAGGATGGGTTATAACTGATCATTGAAGAATGGAACAAGGACATGTCAGAGCTATTATCCTCTTTGGGACTACTATTGTGCCTCAGTTTCCCTCTGACTGGCTGGGGAGATTTTGGTCTATTTGGTGCTTTAATCCTCTGGATTAAAGCACCAAAGTCCTTCCCTTTTGGGGAAAAATAGGGGTCCAAATGAAAAACAGAAATCCAAATGAAACAGCTTTTTAGCTACCAATGGCCAATTCACCAGGCTGACAATTCTTTTCTCCTTGGCTCAGGGATTTCCATACTACCTCCATAAATGGCATCATAGGGGAGCCCCAACCCTACAACCCTAAATCAGGGGCAGCAGTATGCCCAAAATTGCCATGTTCTGCTGTTTTCCAGGGCCACTTCGCACTTTGGGTATCGCTATGTCAGAATTCTCCTCAGCCACTTCATACATACTTCTTCCAAGCCCTTGCCCTTTTCCCTCTCTGCAGGGGAACCACCTCCAGAATCCTTACACGGTCAGCTGCTGTCCAACCTGAACCACACTACTCTTAGCCTTCTCCAGCATTCTCTAAAGCCCCTCTCCAAACTCCCTTTGGTGTCCTCTTCCCTGAGCCACTATAAAGACAGGTTTCAGAGTAGCAGCCGTGTTAGTCTGTATCCTCAAAAAGAAAAGGAGTACTAGTGGCACCTTAGAGACTAACCCATTTATCTGAGCATAAGCTTTCGTGAGCTACAGCTCACTTCATCGGATGCATTCAGTGGAAAATACAGTGGGGAGATTTATATACACAGAGAACATGAAACAATGGGTGTTACCATACACACTGTAACGAGAGTGATCACTTAAGGTGAGCTATTACCAGCAGGAGAGCGGGGGGGGGACCTTTTGGAGTGATAATCAAGGTGGGCCATTTCCAGCAGTTGACAAGAATGTCCGAGGAACAGTGGGGGGTGGCAGGGCGGGAATAAACATGGGGAAATAGTTTTACTTTGTGTAATGACCCATCCACTCCCAGTCTCTATTCAAGCCTAAGTTAATTGTATCCAATTTGCAAATTAATTCCAATTCAGCAGTCTCTCGTTGGAGTGTGTTTTTGACGTTTTTTTGTTGAAGAATTGCAACTTTTAGGTCTGTAATTGAGTGACCAGAGAGATTGAAGTGTTCTCCAACTGGTTTTTGAATGTTATAATTCTTGACATCTGATTTGTGTCCATTTATTCTTTTATGAAGAGACTGTCCAGTTTGACCAAAGACAATCTTCAGTCCATTCAACTCCCCCCGGCATTTCTTTCTCTCAGCTGAGTCATAGGACACCTTAAAGAATCTTGCTGTCACATGACCTTGTACCTCCTACTCTCCTCATTAGAAGAAAACCCAGGCAAGAGTCATAGATGTTATTTGAACCACTTAGAGGCCCAGTTCTTCCTGTGACACTTGCACAGTACATTAGTTCAGCTATTCTCAAGGGACAGTAGTTAAACATTCTTCACGGATTTTACAGACAATATTTGTTAGAATCTTTATTAATAATGTCTCATGGGAGCCAAGGACAGACAGGGATTCCTGGGTGGCAAAATTCCTTCAAAACACTCAGGGCCAAATTCTCTACCAGTGTAAGAGCATTGATTTAGTGGAGTTACATCAGGAGAGAATTTGCCCCAGTATGTGCATGTGAAATTTCAAGCTGAAGTTGTGGCTCCCTCCTATTGTCTTTGGAAGTCCCATGTGTCCAGTACTTTGGAAGAAAACTCTGCAGAAACATGTCAGCAGCAGAGTTCACAGTTGGGTCAACAACTTTACTATGTCCAACACACTGAAGGTCAGGGAAACAAAGAGCAAAGACATGGGTGGTAAAAGAAGCAGGCAGAAAAGGTCAGAGTGGTAAAAATAGGTAAAATGAGTTGGGCATGAACCTTGTTATGCTCCGAGAATGGATAGTTAAAATAAGCCATGCATAGGTGCTGGAAGTAGGGCTGCTGAGGGTACTGCTGCACCCCCTGGCTTGAGGTGGTTTCCATTATATACAGGGTTTACAGTTTGGTTCAATGGCTCTCAGCACCCCCACTATACAAATTTGTTTAGCACCCCTGAAGCCATGGAGCTGCTCCACTGTAACAGGGAGCAAAACTGCAGAATAGTAGTAAAATTCCACTGGAATCAGAGGTAGAAAAAGTATCCAAGAGGCTGTTTCGAGCATTGAGGTAGTTTGCTAGATTAAGCAAAATATGTAAACAAAAAAACAGGTTTCTGCACTTCTTGTATTAAGAAACTAAATCACTAGAAAAGAATCAGGAGCGGGAATTTTTGAAAATAGTTCTAATATCTGTTGCAATTTGCCAAGGTTTATGGAAAGACAATGCTGAGCTATTTTAGCATGCTAAAGTATTACCTGAGGAGGTTTGCTCACAAATGCTGAGACAGTGTAGTCAGAACATTCCAGAAGTTCAGATTTCAGCCACAACTGCCATTTAACTGCTTTGCGCATCCTAGGGTCAATCTTTTATGGTATGAATTAATAACAAATTGCATAATTCAATACACACATAATATCATTGCCCTTTTTGATCCAAGCTGCTAGTCAAAGTTCAGAGCCCTCAGGATGTTTCAGCTGGTAGTAGAAATTGATGGAGTCTGGTATTTACTTTGATGCATTTTTGTTTATTTACACGGGATGTAAAAAGTTCTCTTCCAAATGCAGAAGGAGCCAAGAACAAAAGGAGCAGTTTCTTAGCTTAAAGCCCCAAGCCTCTTTAGCCACGAGACCAAAAAGTGCTCTCTCTAGCGTTTTCCAGGGTCACAATATGTTCACAGGCTACTGCTTGTCTTATTTGCTTTTTTCCTCTGCCTCTCTCTGTTCTTGCCTTTTTCAGTCTTTTCTGCGTTCCCACCCACCCACCCACCCACACAGCTATCCAAAACAATATTCAGCAAAAAGCTCCTAGGTGGGTTCACACACTCCTTTTTGTCTTAGGTGGAGACTTATGTTTACAGTTACATTAGCTGAACAGTGAGTTCATACTTATCAGTCTCAATGGGGTTTTAACGCAGTCCATAACAAAGTTTCACCTAGCTCTTAACAACATAACACAATCATATAATAATATATACTAATAATAACAGGAACTGAATATATTAGGTATCTGTAACAAGACTTAATTAATGGAATAGAAGAAAAGGAAGACTATTTACCCTATAATAACTGGAGTTCCATGAGATGTGTGGGCCCTATGGGTACTCACTATGGCTACACATGTGCTCCCAGCTGAGGCTATAAGGGCTGGTGTGGACCAACCGCCTCTCCCATTCCTGGTCTACTGCAAATAGAAGAGGATCTGTGAACCTGGAGAACTCCAGTTAGTATAAGGTAAGTAACCTTCCTTTCTTCTTCAAGTGCTGGTCCCTATGGGAATTCTCTGTGGGTGACTCCCAAGCAGCGTCTATTGAGGGTGAGGGTGCGAGGAAGTTCTCTGCACCATTATTCACAGTGTCACTGAACCAAAGGAAGAATCCTGAGCCAAAGTTTGAGCCAGGGCATAATGCCCAGTAAACCTATGACCGGAGCACCAGGTTGCTGCTCTACAGATCTCCAAGAGTGGAATTCCTTGCAGCAAAGCTACCAAAGCAGCTTGTGTTCTGGTTGAATGAGCCCTGACAGAGGAGGATGCAGCTGGAAATCAATCTGGAGAGTCTTTGGGAAGAAATTGCTTCCCCTTTCATCCTCTCAATGATGGAGACAAATAACCTCAGAGAGACGCCAAAAGAGCTTCGTCCTGCTCAAGTTGAAGCGTAAAGCTCTGCGTATGCTCAGGGAGTGGAGTTTCTTGTCCTCACTAATGTTGTGAGGTTTTGGGTAGAATACAGGTAGCTGGACCATTTGGTTCAAGTGAATATCAAAAGAAACCATGCGGATAAACTTGGGGTGTAACCTCAGGGAGCCTTTGTCTCTGTAAAAGATCATATAAGGTGGGTGCACCATGAGGGCCCTGAGCTCACCCACTCTCCTGGCTGAGGTAATAGCAGTTAGGAAGGCTATGTTCACTGAGAAGGCCATGGGCTCGAAAGGTGGGAGATAAGTGATGCTGCTGACATCAAAAGGAGAACGTCTTCAATTTGTCTGCATAGCACCTCCTTGTAGAAGGCTTCCTGCTATTGAGAAGAGTGGACTGGACCTCCTCCAACCTGGAATTGGGGTCTGCACTCCTGTGGTAGTTTTTTAGAGAATGCTGACAGCTTGTTGTAATTAAGTAAGTCAGATATTGGCCTGAATGCCTGGTAGTTCGCAATATGGAATCGTAGACTGGCTGATGAAAAATACTTTCTACAAAAGAAATCAAGTCTCTTGGTGTCCTTGTCTGAGGGAGTGGACCTAGGATGGTGCAGCCTGATTTGCTTTGTGACCACATGGATAACAAGGGATTTCAGGTTAGGGTGGGATAACAAATTTTCTGCCTCTTTGGAGGGCACAAAGTATTTCTCCTTAGCCCGCTTTCAGGACCAGGCACAGATGGTTGTTGTGTGCCAAATAGCTTGGTAGGTTCCAGTATGGCCTCAGGGATAGGGAGTGGCACTTTGGAAGGAGCTGTAGAGTGGAGAATGTCCAGTAGTTTATGGGTGGGATCCTGAACCTCTTCCAATTTGTTAACCCCTGCATTGCCAGTGCAGGGTTGATATACCCCATCACAGGGCAGCTGAGATTCCTGTCTTGGAGGTGATCTGAGTTGAAAGCAGTGTCCAAGGTCCTTGTAATCAGGGGCTTGAAACTATGGATTCCAAGGGCCCCAGTATGGCCAGAGGTTGGGATCATAAGGGTGAGGAGGCAGGCCCCATGGGGGTACCAGACATACCTAGCCCAATAGTACAGGTCATGGAGATGCAGAAGCCTCCAGAAGGCTCTGGAAGGCTGATGTCTTGTGCCTGGACTATTGGGGGAACCATCAGTACCACCTCTTGTATGTCTGAGGAATAGGAGCTCTCCAGTTATATAGGCAGAGCCGACAGTGCAGGCTGTCATAAGGCAACATGGCTGGAGGCATATACCGGCAAAAAGTGCCCCCGTACTGTTGGAACATCCACTGCACAGCTACTACATGAGACCAGTGAATGGCACATTGATGGAGTAGTGATATCTCTCAATAGAACTGGGTCTGACAGGCTCAGCAACAATCGCCAGGCCCTTGAGAAGGGTATACTGAGGCCCAGCAGGAACAAAGCTTGCAGGAGTCTTATGTATTGGCTGGGCCGCCAGTGTGAGCTCGGGCACAGCAGTCTTGGTGCGGTGCAATACTGTGCAGAAGGTGAATGCTCCTTCTTATCCTTGCACAGTGCAAGAGTTGGTCCATCCTGCCTCCTTCATAGATGGTTTAAGAGCACTGGAAACTTCCGTGCTGTTGGTGCCAGCCCATGATCCCTGGACAGAAACAATTGCTCTGGGGTATGGAGTCTCACCAATGGGAGAAGCGAGGCAATTCCCTTTTTAGCAAGCTTATTTGGTGATTTTTGTCTCTCTCTTTTTATGAGGGTGTTTCTCCTTACCTTCCTCATGTCTCCATTTAGAGGAGTTCTTGGGTTTTCTGGAGGATTCCAAGCTGGAAACCAGCAGCACTGGTGGGATACTACCCAGAGGTTCAGATCAACAAGAAAGAGGGAGTTGAGTCCTGGGTCAGACAGAGGTATCATAAAGAGCTCTAGGAGATGCTCACTGAGTCTGAAGTCCCAAGACTGCGTAGTGGGGGGCGGGGGAGAAAAGAGTGGCAGATGTCACACTTTGAGGGAATGTGTAATTCCTCAGGGCAATACAGGCAACTCTCACGTGGGTCACTCACTGGGAAGATCCAAGGGCAGGCCAGCCAGGACTTGAAGCTTGGAATCCTGGGCATACTAAATGCTCTGAAGATGAGGGAGCAAAAGAAATTGTGGGGGAAGCCCCGGATCTCCAAGCCATCTAATATTTAACTAAGCGAACTATCTAATATAAAACAGTGTAAAATTATTGACAGAGCTGATGCTGGAAAGGAACACTAGAAGGCTATGAATACAGAAGGGTTCCATCCCAGACGGTGAACAGTAGAAAGGAACTGGAGAAGTGGTCATTTCTTGCCACCCTTTATACCTTCAGTTTGGATTATGAGACAGCAGGCAAGCATACAAGAAACAATTTTTTTATTTGCTTATACATGGTATGAATAAATACAGATTTACAGATCCTCGCGTGCAAATTTATCGTCTTATATGATGGGGATAAATTATGCATGTAAATTGTGCATCCAAGTCATGAAATGGGCTACAAATGCAATCAATAATAAGGTATTCAAAAGTTTAACAAATGGAGTGGGGCCCCAAAGACACTTCTCGCCTGGGTGCCATTTGGTCTAGGGCCAGCCCTGCCTAACCAGAGTTGTATTCAGAGGAAAAGGAGTAGCTCTCAGTCCCCGGAACACTTCACTGCAGCTGCTCCTTCTTTGACTGTAGTCCTGATACAAAGACGTTACAGTAAGAAAACTGCAGGGAGCTGGTGACTTGCTTTCTCCCCTTCTCACCATACTTCCGTGAAGGCTTGACGCTCTTACGAGATTCTTTGAAAAGACTGAAGAAATAAAGGACCTGATCTTAAGCCCTCTTAAGTCAATGAAAAGACTGCCATTGGCTTCAGTGGGTTTAGGAACTGGCCCATAATGTTCAGGGAGTGGTGTGGCGTGAAGCTGCTTCATGTTTGAAAGAAAAAAGGAGGCAGTTAGCTGTAAAAGATTACATTTTCATTTCACTGGCACTTCACATTGCACAGCACCTCTCAGAGAGAGAGAGGGAGAGAGAGCGAGCGAGCCAACCATGAGCCTGAATTCTCAGTGACAGAGGGATTATAGAACAGCACTGTTTAATAAGCAGGCAAAGCCTCTTTAATTCCTTCTGTAAAGGGACTTTTAATACCTTTCTCATGATACATCTTGATAACAAGAATACATGAGGGCTTCAGTGGAGACAGAGTGTACAGAGCATCTTCTGTTTTCCAAAGTTGCTGCTGAAAGATTGCATCAGAAATCATTAAATCTCAGGCTCCTGAGTTTGATGAAGTAGGGTAGCATCCTGAGAAATAATTTACTTGTGTAAACCTTTGTTATCAGGAACATGGAGAAGTTCAAAGACTGCATATTACCTTTGCTAGACTTTGTTCAAAATGTTACCAGTGTTCAGTTACTCTAAATCAGAATGCCCAGATTGCTTGGGAATTAGGTGCTTACATTCCAGGGACAATATTTGCAAAACTGGCTCTGGGGTTTGGGTGCCCAATTTGAGACATCTTAGCCCTGATTTTCAGAAGTGCTGAGCACCTTTTGCTATAATAGAAAGGAAGGCTGGTTCAATGGTTAAGGCTCTGGCCTGAGACCAGGGTTCAAATCTTTGTTCTGCCAGCCTTCCTGTGTGACCTGGGACAAGTCAATTAGTCTCTGTGTGCCTCCTCTTGTAAACGAGATAATAGCACTTCCCTAGCTCACAGGACAGCTGTGAGGATAAACACATCAGAAACCATGAGGTGCTCAGTTATGATGAGAAAAGGTTCCATACAGACCATCTTAGACAGATAAAATCAAAGTCAGTGGACACTGCAGGTTCTCAGCCCCTCTGAAAATCACAGCCAAAGTATCTAAAGGCTGGCACTAAAAGACAAAACAAAACAAAACCACACAAAACCCCCCCAACCAAACAAACACACAAATAACAATTACTAAGATCAGTGGGCCCTTTTTCAAGCTAGGGTGTCAACAGCATAAAACTGTTACACCCAGGGCTTGTCAACATTAAAAATACTTGCACCAGTGTAAACTTGCACTACCATTGATTCAGGGTATGTCTGCACTGCAATCAGAGGTGTGACTGCAACTCTTGTAGGCATCCCATACAGCTAGCACAGCTAAAGATAGCAGTGAAGGCACGGTGCAGGTTTCAGCAAGGACTGCCCAAGCCCCCCATGACCCCTAAGTATGTACTTACATTACTAGTCTACACCATGGTCCATGCTGCTGCATCTTCACTGATATTTTTAGCTAGCTAGCTTAAAGTTTGGGCAGGTATGCCCACCGAAGCTGCAATCACACCTCTGACTGCAGGGTTGACATACCCTTCGTTATGTTGGTTCAAGCAGCTCATGTAGACAGGCTACATCGGACACTGGGACAAATTTTGTTTTTGTAGATGAAGCCCCATTCAGTCACTCTGCTAAAAGAGAAAGCACCTGAGATGGCATCTGGTGCCTTAGGAAGGACCAGCCTGGACTTACGAGATGTTAAAGTAACTGTGCACTATATACTTCTGGGGAAAAGAAACACTGCTGAAGCTTTTATGGAGAAGCAGAGTCCTGTTTTGGGTGAATGAAGCACTCCACAATGAATTTCCACTACGTGCATCTGAAGAAGGGGGTATTCACCCAAGAAAGCTTATGCTCCAATACGTGTGTTAGTCTATAAGGTGCCACAGGACTCTTTGCCACTTTCACAGTGAATTGGAAATTGGTGTTCAGTTTTAATTTTGAATTCTGATAAAATTCTGAATGAGTCCACCCAATGTTTCAGTTCAAAACTAGGAATTGCCATTGTGTATACACTTTACCCAGCACTTGGATTTCTTAATAGGATGTATCATACTTTGGGAGATTTGGGGGGCATGCTTTTTGACAGACAGGGAAATAAAATTTGCATTGAAAAATGATATCCTGGAAAAAAAGCTAAAAAGCACAACGTTATAAATGTTACTGAAATCCAAACAAACTTTTGCTTTATTCAGATTTCCCATGTCACTGGTCACTAATTAGATACTGGGTAAAATGTTCAAAAGTGGCTAAGTAATTTAGGATAAAAAAGCCCCTAGGTAACACAGGCCCCTAAGATCCATTCAAAGTCACACCCTACTTTGAATGGATCTAAGGGGCCTGCCTTACTTGCTTTTTTACTCTAAATTACTTAGCCAGTTTTGAACATTTTACTCTTCCCATCACACACTGCACAGTCCCACACTGGCAAGGATTAGAGAATCTCTTAATTTCACTAAGAATGCCTCAACCACAATGAAGAAGTGTTAAAAGAGACGAGTAATTGAAATGTCTGGGAAACCAAAAGAACGACTGGAAATTAAAAATAATTAATATATACATTTGGAAGATAATGAGAATGGTTCTGATCTGTACTGCTTTAAGAGTGTGGTGTTATACTTGGATCTGGTCTCACAGTATCCATGAATCACAGTATTGGGGAAATTCTGGTGCGAAGGGGGCAACTGGAATTTGTGTGCCATTCTATTGCTTGTGAATGTATTCAGTCTGCAAAACCAGTCAGTAACGCCAAGTGAAAACATGACAATCTGTAGATTAGTCACAATGCATCCATTGTTAAATCCGATTTGAATTTAGAAAGTGGTAATAGAATCATAGAATCATAGAATCATAGAATATCAGGGTTGGAAGGGACCCCAGAAGGTCATCTAGTCCAACCCCCTGCTCAAAGCAGGACCAAGTCCCAGTTAAATCATCCCAGCCAGGGCTTTGTCAAGCCTGACCTTAAAAACCTGTAAGGAAGGAGATTCTACCACCTCCCTAGGTAATGCATTCCAGTGTTTCACCACCCTCTTAGTGAAAAAGTTTTTCCTAATATCCAATCTAAACCTCCCCCATTGCAACTTGAGACCATTACTCCTCGTTCTGTCATCTGCTACCATTGAGAACAGTCTAGAGCCATCCTCTTTGGAACCCCCTTTCAGGTAGTTGAAAGCAGCTATCAAATCCCCCCTCATTCTTCTCTTCTGCAGACTAAACAATCCCAGCTCCCTCAGCCTCTCCTCATAAGTCATGTGCTCTAGACCCCTAATCATTTTTGTTGCCCTTCGCTGGACTCTTTCCAATTTATCCACATCCTTCTTGTAGTGTGGGGCCCAAAACTGGACACAGTACTCCAGATGAGGCCTCACCAGTGTCGAATAGAGGGGAACGATCACGTCCCTCGATCTGCTCGCTATGCCCCTACTTATACATCCCAAAATGCCATTGGCCTTCTTGGCAACAAGGGCACACTGCTGACTCATATCCAGCTTCTCGTCCACTGTCACCCCTAGGTCCTTTTCCGCAGAACTGCTGCCTAGCCATTCGGTCCCTAGTCTGTAGCGGTGCATTGGGTTCTTCCGTCCTAAGTGCAGGACCCTGCACTTATCCTTATTGAACCTCATCAGATTTCTTTTGGCCCAAACCTCCAATTTGTCTAGGTCCTTCTGTATCCTATCCCTCCCCTCCAGCGTATCTACCACTCCTCCCAGTTTAGTATCATCCGCAAATTTGCTGAGAGTGCAATCCACACCATCCTCCAGATCATTTATGAAGATATTGAACAAAACCGGCCCCAGGACCGACCCCTGGGGCACTCCACTTGACACCGGCTGCCAACTAGACATGGAGCCATTGATCACTACCCGTTGAGCCCGACAATCTAGCCAGCTTTCTACCCACCTTATAGTGCATTCATCCAGCCCATACTTCCTTAACTTGCTGACAAGAATGCTGTGGGAGACCGTGTCAAAAGCTTTGCTAAAGTCAAGAAACAATACATCCACTGCTTTCCCTTCATCCACAGAACCAGTAATCTCATCATAAAAGGCGATTAGATTAGTCAGGCATGACCTTCCCTTGGTGAATCCATGCTGACTGTTCCTGATCACTTTCCTCTCCTCTAAGTGCTTCAGGATTGATTCTTTGAGGACCTGCTCCATGATTTTTCCAGGGACTGAGGTGAGGCTGACTGGCCTGTAGTTCCCAGGATCCTCCTTCTTCCCTTTTTTAAAGATGGGCACTACATTAGCCTTTTTCCAGTCATCCGGGACTTCCCCCGTTCGCCACGAGTTTTCAAAGATAATGGCCAAGGGCTCTGCAATCACAGCCGCCAATTCCTTCAGCACTCTCGGATGCAATTCGTCCGGCCCCATGGACTTGTGCACGTCCAGCTTTTCTAAGTAGTCCCTAACCACCTCTATCTCTACAGAGGGCTGGCCATCTCTTCCCCATTTTGTGATGCCCAGCGCAGCAGTCTGGGAGCTGACCTTATGGGTCACCTGGGTATTTTCTAGTGCCAGATTCTTGGGCAGGGAGCATGCCTGTACAGTAGCTAGCACAAATGAGCTTTGATCCTGACTGGGGCCTCTAGGCGCTACCAGAATACTAATTAAAAATAATAACAGCAGCAACACAGCTTGCTAAGTGACTCACTCACTTCTCACCTAAATACTCAACTCTGAGCCTGTTATTCAGCATAGGGAAGTAGCTCAGGCTATAGCACTAATGGGCTGAATAAGCATATGCCGTACGATTTCACATAAATGTATTCAGTTACATCATCAGACCACGAGCCAAAGCTTCTTGAATGCAGTGAAATCAAATAAAATGTTATGTAAAATGCACAGTTTCCCCCATTTTATGGTCACGTCTCCATACAGTACACCATGCTGAACTGGAATCATCTCAACCAATGTGACAATATGGAGATGCCCTAGTGTTTCTGATGTATAATTGTGCAGGTTTTCCAAACAATGCAATTCCCTGCACTCTCACTGGATGGACTGTAATTTGTTTTTAGACTCAGAGACTCCCTTCCAATTCAGATGTTTGACATGAGGTAAAACTAAAATATAGTGCAGATATTTTGGGGAGAAAAGCTGACCTAAAGGTAAAACAGTGGGAAGGAATGGGAGGAAGTGGACTTGCCATTGATGGGACAAGCAAAATAGTCTATCTTTAAAAAAAGGTTCTCTTCCAGTAGTTTGGAGCCCATTCAGGTTGCTGGATTTTTGTTTGTTTTGTTTCATCGTAGTTGTTTCATTTTTGATTTTTAGGGGTTTCCCTCATTTACAAGTTGAATACATAATTAAAGCCACTTTCCATGCAATAACAACCTGAGGGTGCTTCTTGCTAACTCAGTAAAAATCATCTGCACTGCTGTTAAAAACTTGGATCTCAGAGTTTATTCATTAGCAGACAGTGCGCTCAGGTTATCACAGCGATACATGTTTACATGGTACCCTTCATACAGAGTAGAACCTCAGGTCCAATCGTAGAATCTCAGGGTTGGAAGGGACCTCAGGAGGTCATCTAGTCCAACCCCCTGCTCAAAGAAGGACCAATCCCCAGTCCCCAACTAATCCTGCTGCAGTTCTGACTGAGACCAAATTCAATGGGAGTTTTGCCTGGGTGAGGGCTACAGCACCAGACCCAAAGTGATTTGTACTTAATCACTTTGAAAACTATAGCAAACAGGAAGGATTTAAGGCAGAAAGTCCCTGGGGATAGATTTATATCAACCTTTCACTCAGAAGTCTGCAAGCACTCAGCAACACACCAGAAATTGATAGGGCTGGCGGGGGAGGGGTGTTCATCGGCCATCCAAAGGGCTGATTCAGTACATACCTGGTGTTACCTCCATGGAGAGGCTTTTTGGGGGCTGCTAGCAAAACTTAAAACTGCCACTCCTCAGAAGCAAGCTCCCCATAAGGGTTGCTCTTAATAATGCAAGGAGGTGCAAACTGCATTTACAGACAGCAGTGGGAGAGAGTCTTGTCTATGGAAAAAAACTACCAGATATATATGTACATACCGGATATTAATATCATTGCCTCTTTGTCAAGCAGTAACAGAATTTCAGGGCCTTGCACATCAGCTTCCCATAGTAGGAAAAATCTGTGTCATGGAGTCTGGGTATATTTTTTAGTATAACTTTGTTTATTTACACATATACACGAGTCCTGGAACAGAGGTGGACAAACAGCATATAGGCAATAGCCTCTGCTGGAAATTGCTTTTTGCTTTAATCTCAGTCAGAAATGCTTACTGGGAATCCAGTATTAGTATTTTGGCAGCAATCTCCCTTGGTACTTGCCACAGCTCCACATTAGATACTGCATGTCAAAACTAACAATGCAAGCATGTCTTAAAGACTGAACAGGGCTCAGACTAACAAAAAGAACTTGTTTGGCAATTTATAACAGCGTCACCTGTTGACTCCTGCCATAACAGTATTAACTATACAAGAAAACGTGTGTGTGTGTGTGTGTGTGTGTGTGTATTAATCCATGTATTTGTGGAGGATAACATTAACAGGGAAAGACAAAGAGGGCTGAGACTGAAAATCAGGATAATCAAGAGCAGGGACAGGAGGTGCAGTCTTAAAGTGACATGAACTTGGAGAGTCCAGAAAAATGGACGGATAAAATAAACAGCTCTTTAATGAAACTCAGCTCACAGCTTGCCTGCGTTCTTCAGTCTTTTGAAATGAGACCAACGAACAATAGAGGCTTTTGTATCCTGCCAAGTGGAACAACAGTTAAGGGGAAAATGGAGAGATGCTGCAGATGTGCCACCAATGGCCAAGTGGTACAGACACTGGTACCAAGCCTAGTGCTTACTGTCAGGAGCAGTCCTATTGAAATAATTGTTTACAGGACTGGGTCTAGCATGTCTACAAACATCCACCCACACTCCTCAACTGAGGGTTATTCTGCTATGTGGCAATCACTTCTTGCTCGCCTCAGAACAATGAATTGTTTCAGTGAGGATTTGTCAGCAGTTCACATACAATGCCAGTGTTAAATAATCATGTTCTTAATAGATCAGAAATTAATTTAGGATATGTACACATAAAAAAGCATAGCATTGCCTTTGGTAAAAGTCCACCACCCAATGAAGGAGAATTTTTACAGTACTTTGATATCAATCCCCATCAACTACAGCAAGTTATTTTACTAAAAATTCAGATAACTTTATTAATTCTCCACATTTTTATTTACGCTGGATAAATAAATTTCTGCTGTACTGGAGTTCAAGTTCATATCATTCCATACTTTATAATACTGTGCAAAGATATAGTGGCATGACCAACAGCAGTACAATTGAAGCGGATGATTTGTTTTCATTCAATTGAACGATGTATATGTGGTGGGTCGGGGAAGGTTTCTGAAGCAAAGTATCTTGCCTAGTCTATATTTTCTTAAACTGTTTCTCTTAGGTGATTTAAATTTCTGTGCCTTCTACCATCTTCTAAAATAAGGTTCTAGTCTCATACATTTCTCTTACAAAGACAAATTTCCCCTTTCTCTAAATATATTCCAAGTCTACCAGGTGCATTGCCTGCACAGTGCTGGTCTTCATGGATGTTTAAGATCCAGTACCTGGACCTATACTTGTGTGTGTTTGTCTTGTGGGGGAAGAGGGTGACAGTAACACCTGGGCACTTATTTCAAGAAGGGCTGAAAACATCTCTCAGGAAAGAAGAATTGTCTTATAGCTGAGGGTAAGTTTTGGTTTGAAAACCAACTATGGATAAATAGCACCTTCTTACCCAAAGGATCCACTCCTTGGAGCAGATTCTGTGCTGTGCTTCTTGAAAGGGGCAGCATGGAGAGCCCAGGCCAGGAGAATAGAGGTGGGGGGCTCTTTGTCATGTCTGCATCTCATAGACTCCGTGCTGCTATCTGTGTAAGGTATTTGTAGGGCCCCTCTGCTGTAGTATCGGAGCAGCTCTCTCTCTTTAATGTACCTCACTCCTGCGAGGTAGCAGTGCTATAATCCCCATTTTACAGATGGGGAACTCAGGATCAGGAAGGTGCCTGTGTCTCACAATCATCTAATCTCTTGTGGATTTAAATACCTTAGTCTAATTTTGGTTGTTGGGTTTAGTGTGCAGGTTCTAGGTGGTGTTGGCGGCCTGTGATATACAGGAGTCAGACTAGCCTTAAACTCTATGACTCCATGGCTTGCCCAAGCTCACACAGGACATCTGTGGTGGAACAATGACATATCCCCAGGTCTCCCAAGTCTTAGGCTAGCGGCCTAACCATGGGACCACCTTCTCTCCCTCCTGCAGGGCCAAGTTCCTGAACCCGGTACAGCTCCCAGCATTAGTAAGAGTAGCCCTGAGGCAAACCCACTGCAGACCACAGTATGTGTAAGATTATCCGAAGTAAAGCACTGTACAAGAGCAGAGCATTATTGTGTTAACTATAAAAAACCACAGCCTAAATCCTTTCTCTGTGGAAAATTGCCTTTACACCAGATTTACCATTTTCTTGAAATCAAGAATATTTTGGCTTGATGGTCTATTACCACAGCAGAATTTTTCCAACACAATTTGCTCTATCAGCTTCTCATACAGTAGCTGCCAAAGCTTGCTACATGGTTTAAGAGAAATTTGAAATGGAAACCCCTATCATAGATGATGGCCTAGTTCATCACCAGACCAGAGTAGGATTATTTTACTCTGTGGAAATCACTGGATATTTCGTGCCATGACTGGAATGCCTTTTGAAACAATAAATTATTGGACAAATTCCATGATATAGGAATATTAGAACCACAAGCTCAAACCTGAACGTTAATATGTTACTAAATGAAAATTACTATGCCTCTGTCTTGAAAGCGAAAGGACATATTTCAGAATGTATGACTCTTAGCAACTAAAATGGCTTCACATGTAGCGGAAGATAATTCTTATCAACAGCCTGCTCTCATTCACCATAATGTCTCATCAAATGAAACAGGTGCTTTTTATTTATGAGATCATGTTGCATTTCACATGACATCACTGCTTCTTTAAGGGAAAATAAAAAGTTCACATAGTGGGTTGGGGGACAGGCCAGGGACCTTCCCCTGTGGTGGGACCCACAGTCCAAGTCAACTCCTCCTGTATCCAATAAAGAGTTGGGGGGAAGGGGGGAACCCGGGCCCACCCTCTACTCCGGGTTCCAGCCCAGGGCCCTGTGGATCACAGCTGTCTATAGTGTTTTGTGTAACACCTGTGTGACAGCTACAACTCTCTGGGCTACTTCCCCATGGCCCCTTCCCAACACCTTCTGTATCCTCACCACAGGACCTTCCTCCTGATGCCAGATAGCATTGGTACTCCTCAGTCCTCCAGCAGCAGACCCTCTCACTCTCAGCTCCTTGCGCGCACCTCAGGAACTGGAGTGAGAGCCTTTTTAAAACCAGGTGTCCTAATTAGCCTTAATTAATTCTAGCAGCGTCCCAATTGGCTCCAGGTGTCCTAATTAGCCTGCCTGCCTTAATTAGTTCTAGAAAGTTCCTGAGTGTTCTGAAATAGTCCGTTATTTTACCCAGGGAAGAGGGACCTGCTTAACCTGGAACTAATGTATCTACCTTCGACCACTCTTTTGTAGCCATCTGGCCCAACCCTGTCACATACCACATTATTATGTAGCAGCAGCATCCGCTTCATTGTTAGGGTTGACATTAGCTAACCATTATAAGCCTGATTTTAACCCCGTCTTATTTTCCCCGAAAAAGATTGATCCCCCTGGAATTTTGTATGTCACATCTCATCCATGCCTTGAGATTTGGTGAAGGCCAGAAAAAGATACGGTGCCTTGAAGCACATTTTGAGTATTTGGTGGTGTTAATTAATATATGAGGGGTCCTTTTTAAAGATATACAGAACATCATTTAAAATATAAATAACATATATCTTTATAGGTATAGCTGACGTGCTGTTGAATCTAGGCTTTGCTACAATATCTTCTGGCCTGCTGCAGAGGTGGGGAGAAGGGAATGGACTGAGGGGTAGAATACTGGAATAAAGTGCACAGGGGCAGGCGTCTAAGTAGGAGCAAGGAGACAGGGAAATAGGAGGGCCTGGAGAAGGGGAAAGAAAGGGACTACTACTTACTGCTATGAGTAGCTCCACTGAATTTATAGTAATAGTTCCTACCTGACTGAGTAAGCACTAGACCCATTCATAAGTGTGTGCAGAGCCAGGGCCTATGTTTGTAAAGCATCAAGTAAATATACAGTGATATAGAAATGATTTTTAAATCTTGATTAATATACTGTGGGAGGAGGGAAGGGGGCACGCGAGTGGATGTACCACACCCATACGTCGAGTTGGAAAAACGAAAAACTATTGTTAAAATAAAAGGTTGGGAGAATCACTCTTCCCCCGCCCCTCCCATCCAGTTCAAACACAGCTGTGTTCACCACCCTCCCACTTATTAAAATTTTTTGTCATATCAGTCCCCTGCTCCCAACTTATAAGGAAAAGTTACAGTGGCCCAGGGAGTGCAAGAGGTAAAGGGCCCTGCTCTTCTGTAATATCAGCCATTAGATTACAACATTGCCTCCTGCCACAGTGTCATGATAGCTCTGAGATGTTGCATCGTAGCACTGGTCTACTAGCATGTTACTGGGTGATGAAGCAACGTGAGCATGTGATGATAATGCTGTGACAGTGCACCCCATATTCTTCACCGCGATAGTATGAGGTTATGATTATGACATAGTTATGATGTATTTTATGCAAGCTAAGTCATGCGAGATGTCCTTGGAAAGGTTATGATTTGCTGGATCTGATTATCCTACTTGTATGCATGTATCATTTTTGTATCTGAAGTTATAAATACTGACTATGTATCTGTATTTCAAATGTAGTTACACCTGGGTAACGCCCACTAGACAAGATGTTTTCTGTCTAGATAGCTGGGTGGGGAAGAGGCTATTCAAGGCAATGAACCATTAGAAAAAAAACAATAGGCCTTAGGAGAAGCTTATCTCCCACCTGGCGAGCCTTCCCGAGAATGCTACAGCCAGCCTCCGAGTAACGGCTGCTCTGACTCTACAAAGACATGTGATTTGACCACATGTCTCTGGACTCCATCTTGGGATGTCAGTGATTTTCCACAGACCATCTGGGAACCAAGCTTTGAAACAAAGGGTTTCAAAGCTTGGTTCCCATATGCAAAAGCTATATAAGCTGTGGAGTGACATAATCCTGGGTTCTTCACTCCCCACACAAGACTACTCCTGGAAACACCTGAAAAACAAAGACTGAACTGGGGGAAGTGCTGGACCCAGGCTAAAGGGATTTTTAGCCTGTGAATGAAACACCAGGGGATTCCAAGCTGTAAAGCAAGTGCAGTTTGCTTGAATCTTCAGCTTGCTTGTATTATCTCTTAGGGCAGTGGTGGGCAACCTGCTGCTCATCAGGGTAATCCACTGGCGGGCCGCAAAACAGTTTGTTTACACTGACCATTTACAATGACTGTTCGCAGGCACGGCCACCTGCAGCTCCCAGTCACAAATGCAATGTGTCACAATGACGGAATGTTATCCTATCCTGAGGCAATCCAGCTGCAGTCTAGAGCACAGTAAACCGATGTGAATTCTCTCTTCCTTTTCCCTGTCTGAGACCCTGTCAACTTTTCCCTAAGCTTCTGGCTTATAGCTACTTTATCTTGAATCCCTGCTTGTCTACATTATACCCTCTTGTAATATTCTCACCTTATGAAACTGCTTCCATTTATTGCTCAAAATGTATAGGGTAAAGTGTATTTTCTATGGCACACCAAAGTTGGTAAAATATATTATCAAGGATACTGTTCAAACTGCTACTTCAGCTGATTCCTTAAAGCTTTCTCAAAATCACAAGGCCTCTAATTAAATGGTTTTATTCACCCCTTGTGGAGTATGTGTAATTTCCATTAGCCTTAATTGGAATCATGCTTGTGCTTCAAAGGGCAAATAACCCATAGTTCACAAGGTGAGCACTTTCTTTGCAAGGTTAGCACATAATTGTGTGTTCTAAAATGTTCCTGAAAACTGAATAGTTTCCCCCTGAGTTGCTGGAAACTGTATAGCAATCATGTATCCAGAGTGAGCTGGTGATGCACAGTACCTGAATATTGCAAAATAACTCAAGTAGAAAGTTCTGTAAGAGTCTTTGGTGAGTAAAATATGTCATATAACATTAAAGGGTTTGTTTAATTGTGTATAATTACTTTCAGATTATCTCCAGTAGGCATTATATTGGCAAATGTCTTTCTCCACAGGCTCTGGGAAGAGTGATATTTGAAAGTCTTTCCATCCATTTGCATCCAAAAATGAGCTCATTTCAACCTCTCAGTTATCATGTGAGACCTCAACCCTGTCATGCTACATTTCAGAATTTTTCAGCACCACAGCAGTGATTCACTTGACTAGAGGCAAATGATAAAAAGTTACTATATTATATGCATTCCATCAAGCTGGCCCATGTGCTATTTTGTTTCCTTTTGACTCATTTAAAAATGGGGTCTGAGGAGGGGACATGCTTGTGAAAATTACTGCTGCCATCTGTCACTTCCTCATGAACAAGAACACAGTGTATGGCTAAACCACACAGCTGTCCAACCTTCTCCCAGCTTCATTCTGAACCCTAAGTTTATTATTTTGTTTTCATGTACAAGTAAATCTGCCTGGCCCAGATGACTAATAGACTGAGAGCTGTTTGGCACCATGAGCTTGCATACAAAATTCTCTTCACTTGTTTCTTTTAAAGAAAAATGCAGCAGTTTTAAATCCAGTGGTTAGGGGGCTAGCCTTTGACTCAGGAAACCCAAGTTCAGTTCCTGTTCTGCCACAGACTTGTGTGACCTTGCACAAGTCACTTAGGGTTTGTCTAGACAGCAAAGCAATGTGCACTATGGGAATGTGATTTCTAAAGCACACCAGTGTCTTGCCCACTAACTGGCCTGTGTAGACCCAGCTGTCACACCCTAAACGTTCCCTGGAGTGCTTTAATATAGGACAGTTTGCAGTACTACCTTAATGTGCCCTAGGGAACTGCTAGTGTGCGCTAGCAGGGTCTACACGGGCCACTTAGTCCGCAAGATATTGGTGCGCCATAGAAATCACACACCCATAGTGCGTCTTGCCATGCCGTTTAGACAGCCCTCTGTCTCTCTGGCACAGACCCTCCAAAATATGTAGGCTCCTAACTTCCATTGATTGATTTCAACGAAAGTTAGGAGCCCAAATACCTTTGAGGATCTGTACCTCAGCTCCCCCTCGTACTTCCCTACCTCACTGGGTGTTGTGATGGTTAATAGATCAAAAGATTGTGAGGCACTCAGATTCTGTGGTGATAGGGACCATATAAGTACCACAGACAGAGAGAGGAGTTTAGATAGAGCTGTGTGGGGATTCTGGCTGCCACTCCAGACTAAACAACAGGGACATCTGAGGTGATCCTGAGCCCATAAAATTGGCTGGCTGTCAGTGTGTACTGAACACCCTTATAGATTTCCCAGGACAGCTACCTCAAAAAAGGGAGGATCCTGGGAAAACCTGGACAGGAGGCAACCTTAGATTGGAAACCTGCATGAATGTCTGCCAGTCCCACATTGGCTCTGGCTAGTACTGTCATTTTCATGGACAGTAAAGATAATTCTTAAAGACACTTGTATACTGGCTCCTTGCTAAAATAAAGCTGATGCAAGTGCATTATTTAGATTTGATTTAGTGCTTCACATTCAGAAGAGACTGCACAAACATGAACAAGTCCCATAACATCTATATATCTCTTGCATCCTCACATTGACTCTTCAACATGGAACTGAGTTTATCCACTAATTTTCAGTCCCTCAGCTTCTCTTCCACCAGAAGTCCTCCCTTCATGAATAAAATGAGATGTGCCCCCATTTACAAGCCTTTCTATTCCTTCCCCAAATCCCTTCAGAGAATGGCAGATGCACCCCTCCAAAGAGGTGGGGAGTTTCATGTTCTGGACTCACCTCACAGGACCACCAGCACTGCTTCCAATATGCAGACCCACTTTCTGCTCTGTGCTGGTTCTTTCAAGTTAATAGCTGTGGCTGTGCACCACCTCCCCATTACTGGTTCCTATCTGGAGATGTCAGGAACCTGTGGCAGGGGGAAGTAGGTCATGTAAGGAACATAAGGTAAGAGGAGCAGGGGGAGACAGAGCCAGATAAGAGTCACTCAGACCATGAATCCGCACCCAGTTCTACCTTTGAGTGGTCATGACCTCCCATTCTGGAGCAATCACCTGGGGATTAAGCTAGTTTCTTAAGTGTTACTTTGTGTTGTCTTGGTTTTAGATTGAAAAGTTGCAGTCTGCCGTAAGTACACATGTCCTTGGTTTCCCTTGAAGCAAATTATTCAGCCTCCAGTCTCTTTTTCTTTTCCTTCCAAAGTCTCCTCTCAGTAAGCATCTCAGCAAATAATTCATGTGCCTTTTTGATTACAAGGTTATAATATACACACACGGCCTCTCTTTATAGAGCGCTTTGTGTCTTCTACCCCTTGCACAATGTGTGTAAGCCTCCATACCTATTTGCATTCAAATAGCTCTTATTTAACACATTATTAGTTGCCTTGTCCAACTCCACTGGTTCTTGGACCTCGATTCCTGCAGTCTCAGCATTTCTCAAGCTAAAAGTCACTCTCTTTAGGCCTTTGGCCTCCTTTTCTCTCCACTGGAATTTTTAGTTTTCTCTCTGTCATGGCCACACCACATGTTTCTAGGCTGGCTTCTAAGGCCTGAAAATCTTGGAAATGATAGCTCTATACATCACCATGGATAGTGGAGAGCGGTGCTCAGAATAGTGTGTTGCCCATCCCAATTTACTCAGTCTGGCTCTAGCAAAATGTACACTGTGCCCCCTACAGAACTGAGTTAACATCCTCTGAAGACCAGAAAAGGAAACATCCAACTCTCAGGCTGGATACCAGAGGACTCTAGATTTGTATTTAATGGAAATCCACAACACAGAGGTGCAATTTACAGCTTGCTCTAAAGGTATCCAGGCTTAGCCCCAGCTTTATGCTGAGTAGGAACAAATACCAAAGACAAAGGACCTGACATTGAGGCCATTCTTCTCCCAGTTCCTGTGAGCCTCACACCTTCAGGCAGACAGCTAATGTGTTCCTGGCCAACACAAAGTAGCAGGGTATGGAGGAGAGGCTGTTTCTTTGATAACCAGGACTTATACCCTTCAGGCCTTCGCCTTCATAGATAGTAACCAACATCTTGAACTGACAGCCTTAAGTAGAATGTAGCACATGAGAGCAATATGCTTTCCCTGAGCAGTTCTACTCAGAGAATGAGCATCTGCAGTCTGCACTTTAAGTTTCCCAAGAGCTACTGAAGGTTAGTCCCAAGTAGAGCATGCTACTGAGTTTAATTCAGTTAAGGAAGTATGATACTCTTTGACCCCCTTTCATGTGTACACTAAGGTATCACAATCTCTCTCCTCTTTAGTAAACTTCAGGAAAAACTTCTATGTTCAGAACCTATTAATTGCATTTGGAAAGGCTTTATGGGTGTATAGAGTTCAGAAAACAAGGATTTCAACCCAAATGATAAAAGCCAGTTGTGTTTCATGACTAAATCACAAACAGGAGCTAATGCTATTGAGTACAGATGCCTGGAAAATCAAATATTGAACAATGAATCCTGTGAGAAAGAGAGAAAACAGGATGATTTCACATAACTGCAAAAAAAAATGTGGAAGTCCCCTTACACATCACAATATGCTGTCTCACACCCTGCAGTCCATCCATGGCATCCTTTTCTCATTCCCTCCTTCCAGCCTTCTTGTTCCATTCAGCACTGTACCCTTAGAACAGACTCTCAATCAGTGCAGAGACATTTTTGACCACCTGAGGGCTGGCTGAAAAATGAAAATATGTGTGTGAATATTTGACAAAGAAATGCCCCAAATCATCAGATAAATTATTCAAAATGAACAATTTAACCAGTCACTTGGGTGTGTGTGTGGGGAGGGGGGGGAGATAAAAAAGGCCATTTTCTAACGTATCTCCATTTTGCATGAAGACTTTTACTTCTGAGGATCTGAAACTGCATTACATCCTTTACATTGTTTGGGCTTGGGGTAAAATTTTCAGAAGCACCCAAGTGACTTAAATCCCTTTTTCAAAAATGACTTAGACACTTAGAAGCCTAAGTTTCACTGAAAGCCAATGGGACTTAGGCTTCTAGGTGTCTAAGTCATTTTTGAAAATGGGACTTTGAATGGGTGGGGGGGCAAGACATCAGTTATTCCCCATCCACCTGAACCTAAGTCATTTGGGTGCTTTTGAAAACGTTACCCATGAACTACACACATTCACAGGGAAATAAGAGGGAATAAGACACTACACCCTTGCATGCCTGTGCAATCTACCCCAACCTTGTGTCTAAGCATGCAGGAGTAAATGGGCGTTATGTGTCTTTTTTCTTCTGGAGCAGGTGGGTAGGACTACCTGGTGTCTTGGTTTCATCCACCCAATACACTAGCTGAACTGCCATGGGAGCTTTGTAATTTGCTGCTGGTATAGGCTAGAAGTACTCTAAGTGGGTCAGCACTCTGATCACTGTAACCTCAATTAATTCCCCCAGTGGTGGCTGATGGCACAATTAGCTATCAAAAGGAGAGGCTGGGGGATGTAAGGAACTAATTAACCCTCAGTTGGCTAACCTGATAAAAGCCAGGAAGGAAGTGTTATGGAGGGGAGGGGAAGGGAAAGGAAACTGAGATGGAAAGAGCTCCAGAGAGAGAGAGAGATCTCATTTCCTCTTGGGCCTTAGTAAAGAGGGCTGGAAGATATAGGCATTTAAAACCGTGATGTTACATTGTACTGGTGTTGGTGGAAGGGTTTATAATAAAATACAGATTGTGCATTCATCTCCCAAATCCAATACACATCTGGCACAAGGAGAAAGCAAGGAGGGTATCTCTGCTTGCGGGGGCTACTCCAATTTATACACCACCACCCCTAGCCCAGGGCTGTGCCTAAAATCACAATCTAGCCCATAGTAGATCTAGCGCAGCTTTGCCATCTATACTGTGGACCTACAAGCACGGTCCCTTATACCTGCACAGCATCTCAGGAATGAGGATCCATATTTATAGATCCCCTTTGCAGAATCAGGTCCTTAGATCTGTAAAGTCTTCAAGGCAGGTACCACACCTTTTTCCATGCTGCGAACATTACTGAGCACCACTGGCATGCTATCAGAAAAATAACAGATGTACATAAGTTTAAAGCAGATTTGTGAGAATAAGAATTTATATGGTCAATGGTTTTTGTGTATATGAACATGTATATGAACAAAGAAACATTATGGCATGGGAATTACAGATATGCACAGATGCCAGAGGGTTAAGCATCAATCTGTATGTGCTAGTTGTACTAGATTAATGAGACATCTGTGGTGTTTCTGCAGATTTGCTTTTTCTTTTAGCAATTTACCAATTGTGCCATGCTAGAAAACGAAAGAAAAACTTAAATTCTGTTTGTGTTTCTTTTTCACACTACTTCTGTCGTCTGTATTTATTTAAATGACGTTCCCCATTTCTGACGTTTTCCCTGAGGCTTGGAGAACAAGTGTTCAGAGCTGGCTCCAAGCTGTCAGAAATGAAACTGCTTGGAAGTGATTGTAGTGGAGCTGGGGGGTGAGGAAACACATGGAGGTTATTTAAAAAAAGACGCCACACACGATTTGTTAGCATGCCTCATCATTTAACTATAAACTCTTAATTCAGCTTTCTTCATGAAAGGATGGAGGATCTGGTTGTTGTGGGACTGGACTGAGATGGATGGGATCGGGACTCTGTTCCTGGCTCTGCTAGACTTCCTGTGTGACACTGGAAGTCCCTTGGGGCCTGAACCAAAGCCCCAAAAATGCCATTGTCTTTCCTGCAACCACGCCGTCCCCTGGCCCCAGGCCCTATGGAGCTCTATCCCTGCAGAGCTAGAGGAGAAGCTGCTGTCATCCCTGACAGTGGGGAGAATGATGCTGTGCAGGATGAGCTCTCCATGCTCCCCCTCAAGGAAACTCACTCAGTGCTCACCCAAGATAAGGAAATGGCCGGAACCTTAGTCCTTGGCTTCTCATGCAGAAGCTGCTGAATCACATGGCTACCTTGTGGTACACAAAAGGACTAAGGAGAGTCAACTAAATGTAACCGAGGATTTAAATGGAGAATTCCAAAGGTAAGTACACTAACCTACTGAACTACCTACCCCTTCTAGCAAGACTTAGACACAATCTCCAGGATTCCAGCAAGGAGAAAACAATACGTATATACCCAACTATATATAAATAGTGAGTGTTTACATATACACATGCAGACCCACTTGTATGGTCCACACAGATTCTTCTGAGCAAGACTCAATCAGAGCTCAGAGAAAAGAGGCATTCTGAATCATAACGTTTTTGAAAGACAGCTCAGGAATATCATTGTTCCTTATCGAGTGCTGTCACAAAGTGGGAATTTTCTTTAATATTTTTATGAAGCCTATGCGTGCCTCAGAGTCCCTCTGTATTTTGCATTGCTATCCAGTGAGGGGGAAAAAAAAGGTGAAGTCTGCTCTTTGGGCACTGCAGGAGACATGGTGTGTGTGTGTCACCTCGCTGTCTAGGTGGAATGACTGGGCTGCTAGAAAACTGGTTCAAATGGACCCAAATCAACAGAGGGTCCAGAGAGAATGGAGCAACGGAAGCCTCAGTGATCGAACAATCAATACTTAACAGTGGGAAGCTCCAGCAGGCAGGGTGTGTGAACTCAGCATGGCTCAGCTTGAAAACAAAGGACTAAGAGGTAAGAGCAAGGGGATAAGACTGGGCTTTTGGGAAGAGGCTGGATATTTCTCACCTGAGACTCAGGCGACGTCTACATGACAGAATTACGTCGACCTAACATATATCGGCATACAGTTATAAAATTGCTTGTGTGCGTGCACACTTGGCTCTTTGTGTCGGCGGTGTGCGTCCTCACGAGGAGTGCTTGTATCAATTGCATTGTCAGTGGGGGGCATTGTGGGACTGCTCCTGAAAGCCATTTGTCAAGGTTCCTTCCCCACTCTGAACTCTAGGGTACAGATGTGGGGACCTGCATGAAAAACCCCCTAAGCTTATTTTTACCAGCTTAGGTTAAAACTTCCCCAAGGTACAAACTATTTTACCTTTTGCCCCTGGACTTTATTGCTGCCACCACCAAGCGTCTAACAAATATATAACTGGGAAAGAGCCCGCTTGGAAACATCTTTCCTCCCAAACCCTACATCCCCTTTCCTGGGGAAGGCTTGATAAAAATTCTCATCAATTTGCATAGGTGAACACAGACCCAAACCCTTGGATCTTAAGAACAATGAAAAAGCAATCAAGTTCTTAAAAGAAGAATTTTAATTGAAGAACAAGTAAAAGAATCACCTCTGTAAAATCAGGATGGTAAATACCTTACAGGGTAATTAGATTCAAAACATAGAGAATCCCTCTAGGCAAAACCTTAAGTTACAAAAGGACACAAAAACAGGAATATACATTCCATTCTGCACAGCTTATTTTATCAGCCATTTAAACAAAACAGAATCTAACGCATATCTAACTAGATTGCTTACTGACTTTTTACAGGAGTTCTGACCTGCATTCCTGCTCTGCTCCTGGCAAAAGCAACACACAGACAGAGAGAGCCTTTGTTTCTCCCCCCTCCTCCAGCTTTGAAAGTATCTTGTCTCCTCATTGGTCATTTTGGTCAGGTGCCAATGAGGTTATCCTAGCTTCTTAACCCTTTACAGGTGAAAGGGTTTTTCCTCTGGCCAGGAGGGATTTAAAGGTGTTTACCCTTCCCTTTATATTTGTGACACCATTAGTGGTTGATGTCAGCAATGCAGCATCTACACCGACACTGTGTCAACCTCATTACATGAACTGGGACTGTACGCCGCTTGGGAAGGTGGTGTTACTACACTGATGTAGAGAGGCACTTCCATTGGCAGGAGCCAAATTTAGGTGAAGACACTTCCACAGCTAGGTTGATGAAAGGCAGTTTACATTGACCTAACTCTAGTGTAGATCAGGCCTGAAAAAGGGACAGAGAGCCAGAGCCTGAAATAGAGTCCATGGCAGCTTGGCTGCCTGATGGCACAGGCTTGCCAGTATGGACTCTGTATTAACCTTTATTTCCTTATGCTAACCTATGGACTTCCCGATGCTGTGTTCCAGTTGGCTAATAAACCCTACTCTGTTTTGAAAAGGCTGCTTGGTTGTCACTGCAATGACTTGCTGAGGTGCAGACAGTGTACAAGTCTCTGAGCAGAGTCTATTTCAACGGAACTCGCTGGGCAGAGTTCACAGGGGGAAGTAGGTGTGCTGGCGCCCAGCCTGAGGTATTGAGGCCACATGGCCTACCTTAAAGGAAGAGTGGGACCCTTTGGAGGTCTGCCACACTGAAGGAGTTCTTCCAAGGGCCTGTTTAAAAACTGGGGCATAGCACAGATCCTGTGGATCCATGACAATTGTATCATGCCAAGGCTCAGTGATACCCCAGGGGCCAAAGAAAGAAGAATGAAATACACAATTTTTTTTTGACAGTGTGATGCTGGCAGACCAGCTGCCAGCTCATGTCAAGGCCCCTAGGCCTCACTGAACACTGACAAATGCATAGCTGGAAATGAGTCTGGCTCACCTATGGGTTATTATAGTTAAAATCAATATTAGAGTTATAAGAATGTGTTTAGACTTTATGGAATGTTTATAGGAGTATGCATGTATTAATCCTACCTATAATATCTGTATCCCATATTACAAGTTTAATGTTTAAATGTTTGCTCTGTAAATACAAAAATGTTTGCTAAGACTGTAAAGCCCCCCACACCCCCAAAGTCAGGGGAGCGTTACCATATGCGAAATACCACTTCACCAGAAGAAGTGTTACCTCCTGCCGATTGGGAAGAACTATTGGATCCAAATGGGCCACTGTGGAACAAAGTCTTTGTTGATTGCTTCCCCCACAGCCCTGAAGAGGGTATGTGCTAAGGCCCTCGTCCCACCTCAGCTTGAATGCTGGGGGGAAGGGAATGAAAATGCCTGTTAAAAGAGAACTGATTATTTGTATGCTTCTTGGGTTCTGAGGGGAGAGGATTTCTAAGCATAAGCAAGGACTCCCCAACTGGTTAGCTTGGGTTAGCCTTAAAAGACAGAAAGTTTTCTTATTATAGATGTTTCTATTACCATTTGGAATTCACAACTAACTCATTTGTGTGTGTGTATGTTACCTACTTTAACCTTGTAAAGAACCTCATTTATTTTTCCTAGTTTCTAAATTCTTGTTAGTTTACTATAGGATTGGCTACAAGCATTGTTGTTGGTGTGAGATCTGAGGTGCAAGTTGACCTGGGGTAAGTGATTGGTCCTTTGGGACTGGGAGTAATCTGAATATTTTGTGTATATTTTGCTGTATAGTGTCCATCTATCGCAGAGTCCAGCTTGTCTGGGGGGCAAGATAGACTGGAGTGTCCAAGGGGACTGTCTGTGACTCCATGTTAAAGCTGTAGTGCCTGAGGAGTTTACACTTGTTACTGGATTGGTGAAAAGTAATCATAGAACCCACACACAGTTTGGGGTTTGTACCCTGCTTCTTAACAGTCTGCCCTAAAGTTGGTACTCTCACTTGTGAGCCACTCCAGAGAGCATGACAGACAATATACATTTTTGACTGGAGGCAGAACCTCTGTAATACTCTGTTACTAGAAAAAAAAAACCAAAGCAGGGGTTGACTGTAAAATTAGGAATAAAAGTTTTATTGCTGACTAAAGAACATGATACGGGCAGAAGCTATAGCCAAGTATTTGCAGAGGCATTCCATTTTGTATAAACGTGACACAAGTCCCAACACAATGTTAAGGTTGCACAGCTGAAGTGACTGGACGTAGAACAATCATCATAAACAAATCAAGAGACGCTGAGTGGTAGAGAAAACAGAACTGACTGCACCTCAGGCAGCTGCTGCTGTATTTTGTAATCTTCTAGAGCACCAGATATTATGGTGATGGGGATTTGATAGTGCTCTCTCTCCTGAGTAAAAGTTTGGGCAACCTTAATAAACTTTCACAATACCAAAATGGATTGCTCATCCCACTCCACTAAAGAAACCCACATTACAAACCGTAGTAAAATACCCACTAGCAGCATACAGTAATAACCAGGCACCTTCAACCCCCGCTCCCCTCCACAGACACTTGGAGGAAATAGAAGGGCGTTCCAGCATTCCAAGAAGAAAAGGAGTACTTGTGGCACCTTAGAGACTAACCAATTTATTTGAGCATGAGCTTTCGTGAGCTACAGCTCACTTCATCAGATGCATCCGATGAAGTGAGCTGTAGCTCACGAAAGCTCATGCTCAAATAAATTGGTTAGTCTCTAAGGTGCCACAAGTACTCCTTTTCTTTTTGCAAATACAGACTAACACAGCTGTTACTCTGAAACCAGCATTCCAAGGAGGTTATAACATTCAGTCTGTTTCAGGGCAGAGGGTTGGTGAAATCAAAAATGAAGGAACCTCATGGACAATGTCTCACCAGCAGTTTCCTCTTGTTTACTCAACTAGAGGGCTCCTCCTCAAGCACCTCCACTGAACTCAACAGTAGTTGAATGGTACTGTCAGGAAGGAGTTAAAATTCAGCCATCAAAAAAAGACAGAAACTGCTAAAAAGCAAGGACATAGTTTCTGTCAATACCTAATAACTTAGCTCAGCTTATATGGTCAATGCCCGTCCAGTAACTCAGCTCTTAGAACAATGCTAACCCTCCCTTCACAGCCCACCAAATATCTATAAGCAGTCATCCCTAGCCCCCACCCCGCCTCTTTCCCCAACAAGGTAGCCATAAATACTTAATGCAATAAAATAATTGCTATACGTATGTACTGTTCTTATTTTTAATCTTTGTTTTGGGTTCTTTCTTGATTTGTAACAATGTCTGTCTCTATATGTATTAAATAAATGCAAATGAATTGATGAGCATGTATATAACTGGCCGCTATGGCACCATATTTTCAAAGCTGCTTATCAGTCTTCCCAATACCATAAGGAAACCCCTTCAGTGTCTGCGCTTGCCTAATTCTTAAAAAAACAAAACAAAACACTTTTTGCCTAGCACAGAACACAAAGGTGATCTCCCAAATAAATAGGCTCCAAATCATTTAGGGCTTTCTAGTTTATAACCAGCACTTTGAATTCCACCTGGAAACTTGCCAGCCAATGCAAATATCTGAGAACAGGTGTAAGACAGTGGTTACCAAATATTTTACTAATGCACCCTACCAACTGTAAGTTGTTTTCTTCGGGGTCCCACCACTATATATATACACACTCTGTGTTTGTATGGTATATAACAACTTTTTAAAATCCTGTAACTGTGCAACAATATTAGTTTTGTATTAACTCCAGCCCCTTCCTCCTCCCTTCCTAGTCCCACCTGCTTCCCCCACCCCTCTGCTTCACTCCTTCTAACTCTGCTCCCTCCTGCATCCCCAGCTGGCCCCTCTCCATGACTGGGCTGTGATTGCTACCAGGCTGCTGACTGTCCACTCATTGGCTTCTGCGCCTTCCTCTGCGCTGCTGCTGCCCAGATCTCACTCCACATCCTGCTATCCCCGTGGAAGTGAGAGCACAGGGGGAGCACTCTGAGTGCATATGCAGAGCGGGGAGTGACTCCAAGGCAGAGAGAGAGCGAGCACTGACAAGATGCTTGAGTTTGCAAAACACAAAAATATCCTGATCAAAAAGAACATAAGAACTGCCACCTTGGGTCAGACAAATGGGTCCGTCTAGCTCAGTATCCCGTCTCCAACACTGGCCTATATCAGAGCTTCTCGGGGAGTGTTCAGAACAGAGCAGTTGGAGTGAACCACCCTTGTTTTTCCCTCCCTGCTACTGGCAGTCAGAGATTTAGTGTCACCCCAAACAAGCTGTTGCATCCTGACCATCTTGGCTAATAGCCATTGATGGACCTACCCTCCATGAACTTATCTACTTTTTTGAAATCAGTTATACTTTTGGCAATCACAACACCCCATGGCAATGAGTTCCACTGGGTAATCGTGTATGGTGAAAAAGTACTTCCTCTTTATTTTTTTCTTAAACCTGCTGCCTATTAACTTCATTGGATGACCCCAGTTTTTTGTATTGCAGGAAAGGGTAAACAACACTTCTGTCTTCACTTTCTCCACACCATTCCTGATTATATAGAACTCCATCACATTCCCCTTTTAGTCGTCTTTTCTAAACTGAACAGCACTAATCTTTTTAGTCTCACCTCTTACGGAAGCCGTTCCACACCCTTGATCATCTGTTGCCCTTCTCAGAACCTTTTCCACTTCCACTATATCCTTTCTGAGATGAGGCAACCAGAACTGGACACAGTATTTAAGGTGTGGGTGCACCACAGATTTATAAAGTGACATTGTGATATTTCAGTTTTATTATCTATCCCTTTCTTAATAGTTCCTAACATTCTGTTAGCCTTTTTGACTGCTGCTGGGCACTGAGATGAAGTTTTCAGAGAATTATCCATGGTGACTCCAAAATCTCTTTCTTGAGTGGTGACAGCTGATTTAGAACCTCTCATTATATATGTATAATTGGGATTATTTTTTCCAATATGCTTTACTTTGCATTTATTGTTGAATTGCAGCTGCTATTTTGTTGCCCAGTCACCCAGTTTTGTGAGATTCCACCCTTTAATTTTTTGCTGCCAGCTTTGGACTTCATTATCTTAAATAATTTTGTATCATCTACAAACTTTGCCACATCATTCTTCACTCCCTTTTCCAGATCATTAAAGAATCTGTTGAACAGAACAAGTCCTAGTACAGATCCTTGGGGACCTTGCTGTTTACTTCCCTCCATTGTCAGAGAGGTAAATCTGCCATAAAACACAAGTAAACAACAGATATTTGATTATGCAGTTGGAAATTTATTGGAATATAATATACTAAAAATAAGATGGTCTGTGAAAAAGAGGAAATAATGAAACTGTAAACAGGTTGGGAAGAATGCCAACTTGTAAGCCAATTGCTGAACTAGACAATAGTGCAAACTAATGAGCACTAGCTGCAGTCTCACAGACTGTGGTAATTTATCTGTTATAAGCTAATTGTCTAATAAACTCAACCAAGCTGACTGATCTGAGGTCTCTCTCATTATTGAGAAAATTCAAACCTTACAAGAATTGATAACACTCCAGAGCCAGATCCTACCCTGCACAACTCTGATAGCAAAAAGCTAATCTAAAACCACCTTAATGCTTCCATTTTAGAATTCACCCAATTTAGGGGAATCCCCCTGGTGGCACATGGACATCATGACAACTCATATGGCACATCCAACCAGCCACCAACAGTAGCAGCCAGACAGGCTAACAATATGCATTACTTGATGATGACAAACCATTTGAAAGCTTTTATCAAAGTATAATCAGCGGGCTCCAACTGCTGCTCAACCTGGTCATACAAGTTGGGCAGGTTCTTGTGTCACAGTAGAATTGGGCTTTGAGGAGAGATTGGCAGGAGAGAGCAGGAATCACTGGCAGAGTGGAGTGGGTTGATGTAATCAGAGAACAGAGTAAGAGGAAAGAGGGAGGGGAGGGCACGGGTTAAGATGAGCCTTGACTACGGCAGACTTGTTAATCATCTCCAGTTCCAGACACGAGGGCAGAACCCATGGGGGTGGGGGACATTACAAACAGTACCCAGTGGTGAATTAGCCACTGTGCCAATGGGTCCCAGCCCAGGGGGCCTCAGCCAATTGGGGCACCCTCGTGCCCCAACCCCACTCTTTGGCAGGAGCACTGGGCAGGCAGGCGGAATGGGGCAAGCTCCTGCGCCCTGACCCTGCTCTCCAGCAGGAACACTGGGGAGGGGCGGGGGGAGACTGCAGGTGGAAGGCGTGGTGAGGGGCCGCCACTTGCTCTGAGTCCAGGCCCCACAAACCCCTAATCTTCCTCTGACAGTAGCTTTCAAGAAAGCCTGGTTATGGAAGATTATAGATCAATGGGGACAGGAGGGACATCCTATTCTGTTGCTCTCTTCCACTGCAAGAAAAGATGTTTTCGGGGTAGGAGTCTTAATTTTTGCCCCTTTTAACACATTCTTCAGCACACATGCAACTTGTCTCACACTTCATTTATTCAACCAGAACAATTCTACCTATCATTCATGACTAAAACAGGTCTCTTGATCAGAAGGCATCAACCGGTCTGTGCAATGACATTAGTGAAATCACGGTCCTTCAGCTAGTAAAAAGAGAATGGAAGAACTCTTCGTTTATATCTTGAATTCCTGCACAATTACCACTGAAGAGGTCTGTGCTCCAATACATCATTAGGTTGTGTGACAGACCCAGACCAGTGCAGTACAGGAGTCTGGAAGGAGGCAAATATACTGGCCACTGGATGAATAGTTTTCTGTTCCCTGAGTGACCAGAGCAGGGGCTGTGCTAGAGCAATCAGGAACCTGCTAGGACCAATTAAGACAGGCAAGCTAATTAAGACACCTGGAGCCAATTAAGAACTTACCAGAATCAATTATGGCAGGCAGGCTAATCAGGATACCTGGTTTTAAAAGGACCTCCCATCAATTAGTGGATGGCGTGCAAGGAGCAGGGAGTGAGAAGGCATGCTGCTGGAGGACTGAGGAGTACAAGCGTGATCAGGCTTCAGGAGGAAGATCCTGCGGTGAGGATAAAGAAGGTGCTAGGGGGAGGCCATGGGGAAGTAGCCCAGGGAGTTTTAGCTGTCACACAGATGATACAGTTGCTACTACATAATGTACTGGTTTGTGTGCACATGTACAATTCTGCCCTCAACTAGCTGGCCCATAGAGTGTGAGGGGCTTGCTACTTTTGTAAAAATAGGGGAGCTCTCCTTTAGTTCAAGTGTGAGTGTTTACAGTTCAGGAAGTAGGGTTCTAATCCTAGCTCCCCAAGTGTCAACAGATATGATTCATCTAGTAACGGTTGCATTTTGCAGCACATGAATCCATTGCATTGGTTGTGATGAGGAAAACATAAGGAAAAACACAGACCCACTTTTCTACATATTGCTATTGCTTAATACCAATTCATGGATTTATGTCCCCTAAAATGTTTTTTGGCTCAGAACTTTAGATATGCATATGGCCTCAGAAGGAAATGCTGAAAATGATCCTTCCACCATGTGCTATTTTAAATTAAGCCACTCACTTCAAATCACCTAGCCTGATCATTGTGTGCTATATGACTACTCAACTTCAGAAGTAGGACCTTCTTCAAAATGAACAGTTAAAAATAAACTCTGCTTTCCTGGGTAAATAAATCACAAGAGCCTAAAACTATTGATAATACTAATTTGTACATAGTCTTTAGCTGAAACACATATAAAGTTAGTTTAACATGCTGTTTTAGGATTAAACGTGCTTGAAGAGGTTACTCACCTTGCACTCAATAACTGAGGTTGTTCGAGATGTGTCCCCTGTTGGGTGCTCCACTTCAAGTGCACATGTGCCTCTACAGTCCTTGATCAGAGATTTTCATCCAGCCGTGCCCATTCGGCACATGCATATGACCTATGCGTCTTTGTGCCAGACGCCAAGGCTTTATAGGGCTGTGTGGCTGAACTGCTCTCTGTTCCTTCTCTACCCAAACATCTCCTAAGGAACAGTCCAAAGCAGAGGAGAAGGGGGTGGGGGGGGGGGGGTAATGGAGCGCCCATACAGACACACACCTTGAAGAACCACAGTTATTGCACAAGGGGAGTAACTTCTTCTTCTTCTTCAAGTGGTGTCCCTATCAGTGCTCCATTTCAGGTGACTTCCAAGCAGTATCCCTAGGAGGGGGGAGATTTGGAATGGAGTCCAGAACTGAAGATAATACTGCAGAACCAAGTGCTGCATCAGATCTGATGTCATGGGCATAATCTTTCATAAATGCATGTACTGAAGCCCATCTCAGTATCTCAGAAATTAGTACATTCTTCAGTAATGGCATAGATGTTGCCTGAGATCTGGTTGAATGTGCTATCACATTAAGTGGGGGTTAGTACCTGCAGACTCGTAACAAACAGAAAATACAAACAGCTATTCATTTGGATAGTTTCTGAATAGGGAGAGAGAATCCCCTGGATCTATCCATAAAGAAGATGAAAAGCCTAGGTGATCTTCAAAATTGTCTAGCCAAAATAGAAGGCCAAAGCTCTTCTAACATCCATGATATGGAAATAGGATTCCTTCTGAGAACTATGACATTTTGGAAAAAGCACTAGTAGGTGGATGGACTGATTAAAGTGGCAATCCAGTGGAACATTTTGTAGGAATTTAGGCTGTGGGTGTAAGAACTTATCTTTGAAGAACACTGTAAAAGCGGGGGGATCCACCAGTAAGGACCTGATTTTCCCAACCCTACGGACCAACATGATGGCAACTAAGAAGGCAATCTTCATAGATAAATGGAGCAGGGAGCAATTTGCCATTGGTTCGAATGGAGGTCTCATAAGATGATTGAGAACCAGGTTGAGGTCCCAGGTTGGGGTTGGCTATATAATGTGGGGGTACAGATAGCCCAACCTTTAATGAATCTAGAAATGCTGGGTGAGCAAAATATGGAGCATCCCTCCACTGTGGGATGAAAGGCTGATATTGAGTTCTGCATCTCAGAGCATTGAGGAACCATGCTCTGAGATGCAGAACTACTCAGCTGGGATAAAGAACACAACCCACATTCTGAGATAGGTGATGAGGAATGGCTGGAAGCTTGAATGGCAGTTGGAGAGGTGAAGCAAGTATGAGTACCACACCTGTCTCGGAGAGGTAGGTACTATAAGGGTGACTCTGGCTCTCATGTCTGATCTTGTTTATGACCCACAGAATTAGGGGTGTAGGGGGGGAAAAATAAAACAAACCCTTCCTTCCAACACAGAAGGAAGGTGTCTCTCAAGAAGTGGTGAGGAGAAAAGAGGGCAGTTCTTGTTTTCTGAGGAAGCAAAAATGGTCAACCTGTGCCAGTTCCTATCTTTGGAATATGCTGTGGAGAATCTGAGTTCCCAACTCCTGTTCGTAGTACTGTGCGAAGTGTCTGCTGAGGGCATTGGCTGTGGCGTTCCAAATGCCTGTTAGGTAGACAACTGGAATACAGATCTGACAGGTTATGCACCAGTTCCATAGCTTCCTTGCTTCAGCACATGGGGCACCTCATTCCTCCCTGCTTGTAGATGTAGAACACGCAGGATATGTTGTCCATCATGACTCTGTTTGCTTTGCCCTTGAGGGGTAGAAAATGACTGCATGCATTTCGGACAGGCCTGAAATAGATTGATATGTAGACTGGCTTCCTGGATTGTCCACCTGCTCTGAATTGCGATGGCATTGAGATGGGCTCCCCAGCCTAACAGGGATGCATCGGTTGTTAAAGTCTCTGATGGGTCAGGCACCAGAAAGGGATGCCCACACAAACACTGATTTGCCCCAGCTTAGGGAGTTTTTTTTTTTTTAAACTTGCAGGGGAACCATCACAGCCTGTCCAGGGTATTCCTGACTGGGGAGCAGGTTGATCAGAGCCAACATTGGAAGCATCAAAAATGCAGCCTTGTGTGATCCATCACAAAGGTGCAAGGTGCCATGTGTCCTAAAGAGCCCAAACAAAGGCAGGGTCTGGCTGTCAATGAGTCCAAATATGCCCGTATAAACTGCATCCTTTGTACAGGTGTCAATGTGGATTTTTTTTTACATTCAGCTCCTGGACCAGAGCCAGGGCCATGTGGAAGGATGATAACACTACTTTTGTAGGAGAGACCCTTGAGCAGCCAGTTGTCGAGGTACAGAAGGATGAGGATCACTTCCTGCTGAAGGTAAGCTGCCATTACTGCCAATACCTTTGAGAACACCCTTGGGGATGATGACAGGCGAAAGGGAAGCACCCGGTATTAGAAATGATCCTGGCCTAATGTGAAGCATAGGTATTTTCTGTATGATGTGTGTATCGATATATGAAAATAGGCATTTTGTAGGTAAAGGTCCGAAAACTAATCTCCTTGCTCCAGTAAGGGACATATTGTTGCCAGAGTCATCATCCTAGACTTTTGAGGCTTCATGTCCTTGTTTAAGTATCTTAGATCTAAGATGTCTTCTATCCTCTGTCCTCCTTTGACACTAGGAAACAGTTTGAGTAAAACCTCTTGCAGCCATTTGAGGGGAAGGGACTGCTTCTATTGCTCCTAGCTGGAGGAGAGTCCACCTGTTGTCTTAATATAAGCTTGTGAAAAGGGTCCCTGAAGGGACGGGGAATGGAGGTGGATGGGAGGGAGCAGTGTAAAATGTATAGTCTGACATTATGACCTCCATGACCCACTTGTCGGTAGTGATCTGTTTCCAAGATTGCTGGAAACAGAAAGGGTGGTCCCCAAAGAGGGAGCTGGGTCAATGGGTGCAACTATAACTCCAAAGGTATGGGAGGATTCAAACTCTTGACCAACCCAACAAAACTGCTTGGATGATGCCTGGGTGGCTGAGCAGCTCTTTTTCTCTGGAATCGGTCTCTTTCGGGGGGGAGGGGGGGATTCAGAGGATCTATGGAATCCAGAAAACTGAGCAGAACGTGACCTCTGGGCAGTCTGACACGTATTAAAACTTTTCTTATTTGTAGGTGTATATATGCCCAGGAATTGTAAGGTAGCTCTCGAGTCCTTCAGTATGTGCAGGGACACATTCATGGTTTCCAAGAAGAGTTTGACTGTCAAAGGGAGGTCCCCCCTCAGTGTTCTGTGCCTCTTCTGGAAACCCTGAGAGCTGGAGTGATGATGCCCCAAGCCTAACTATCGTTGTGGAGATGGATCTCGCAGCAGTGTCTGCAGCATCTAAGGATGCTTGAAGAGCAGTTCTGGCTATTAATTGGCCCTCAGAGACCACAGACGGGAACTGCTCCCTGTGTTCTTGTGGCAATTGTTCAATAAAGGTCACGGACCTGTTAAAATTGGTGAAGTTGTATTTAGCCAGGATTGCCTGCTAGTTAGCAATCAAAAATTGCGGGGTTGCTAATGAATAGGACTTTCGCCCATAGGAGATCCAGCCTTTTCTAGTCCTTATTGTAAGGGGTAAACCTAGAAAAATTCTGTCTATCCCATTCACTTACTGCATGTACTACCAATGAGTTAGATAGGAAATAGGAAAACAAAATCTTTAGGGGGAACATTGTACTTTTTATTTCCCCTTTTACAAGGTGGCGGGGGGGGGGGGGGCGCCGAACAGTGGCAGGTGTTTGCCACACCGTTTTAGCCTCATTGATGGGTAGCACCGCTTTGGACAGTATTGCTGACTGCAAGATATCCAGCACTTTGTATTGTGGAACCTTGACCTTTTTGAAGGGATCTGAAGAGTGGCAGCTATCCTCCTAATGGTATCTTGAAATTGTCTGAAGTTGTCAGCAATGGAAGCTGATGGACGCATAACCCCCTCGTCCGCCAACAAAGACAACTTGGAGTTTTGAGGGTGGTTTCCTCATCTGCTGAGCCTCCTGCTCCTCAACTGTCTCCTGTGAGGAGGCTGGTTGGCAAGGTGAAGGTTGCATAACCCTGGTCTCCCTATAAGACACTACCAGCGGTTTGGTAAATTGCTGTCAATTTACAGCAAGTAGAGGTGGAAGGGATCTGTCTGCGGCCAGATGTACGGTGTGTGGGGGAGGGGAAGAGGGTCTCCTGACCTGGTTCTGGTCACAGGGAGTGTTTCTTCGCAAACAGTCTTTAATTGATCTCCCTGTTCTTCCTTCCCCTAGAATTGAGAGCCAAGCAGAAGTTGCACTTCTGGGAGATGTGGGACTCCTCCAAGCAATGGACATGCTTAGAGTGGCTGTTGCTTACAGGAATAGCCTCTTGGCAGGAGAGGCAGCATTTGAAGCCAGGTATGCTCTGCCAGGAAATAGAGAGTCTCCCAGAGGGAAAAGGGAAAGGAGAACAAACCAATCCCTCAACACGTATAAAACTAATTAACTATAACTACACAAACTACCAACAACTACTAGACTAAGTATGTATCTTAACACTAGGGAAAAATTAGAGAGGCTGAGGCATGCTCAAGGCAGACACGCCAAGGCTCCATCTCAGGTCAAGGCCGTTGCAATGGAACTGAGGGCGGATCACCTGCGCACCCCTGTATAGCCTCGGAATCTGGCATTAGGATACGCAGGGCACATGCATGGGCCAAACAGACACGTCTAGCTGAAAGTTTCCAATCAAGGCTCAAGAGGCGCATGTGTGCCTAAAGTGGATCACCCATAGGGACACTACTCAAAGAAGAATGGTATGTTGTGTGATCATTGAAATGCAGGACACTAAAGGGACCTTCAGAGGTCATCAAGTCCTTGTACTGAGGAAGTACCAAATAAACCTAGCCCCAAAAGTGAAGTTATTCTGTAGTTCATTATGCTCTTTGGATTACATTTATATCTTCATATGCTGTATGGTACTGAAATTCTAGTTAGGATTAACAAGATTGTGTATGTGTGCACGTGTGTGTGGACACTGCAAACACACACACACACACACACACACTATCTTGGTAAACCAAGTACCTTGAGGCCAATACTAGGTTGGTGTCCCATTGTGCTAGGAACTGTACCCTAAAAGGACAAACCCCTACCGCAAAACCCACAGATTTTTAACTCTTACAATAAATGTTTTAAGACTCTGAACAGTAAATGCTACATTTTTCCTTATATTTCACAAGTGCATTTATTCCTCTAAAACATATTAAAATAGAAAACATGTTCATCTGATCAATTATACAAAGTAAATACTAAGATAGTATTAAAAATACTGAAAATATATGAAAGCACCAGATCATTAGAATATTTATATTGGCAAAGATTCTAAGAATATATTCCTTGCAATTTTACAATAAAGTGCTACTGTATCCAGTCAAAATTAGTGATAAGCATTTTATAAACAGAATTAGTAAATCTTGTTTCTAATTTACAAAATTACTGTATGTTACCAGAACTCTAGATTATTTTTCCAGAGGATGTTCCATTAAATGCTTTGTTGATGGTGAAATATTTGGAATATGAAGTATAGGAAAATAATGTAAACAATATGGCTAATGGTAACCTATGTTTGAATGTATTCAATATTGTAGAAAATAAAAGAACAGAAGAAAGCAAGATGAAGACACCCAGAATAATGAAAAATGAAGAGAAAATTGTGATAAAACATGAAGTATGAGTTAATACAGGATAGCTCTCCAAGTACGAAGATATTTCTGAAGAAACTTTCCATTTATATAGTACATTTTCAGTAACCTTACTGGATTGATATTCTGCTTCATCAGAATTAGTCTATTAGTTCACTACCTACAATTTTGTAGAATAAAATACTGATCAGTTTTTCTTTTACTTTGTCAATGATGCCACACCTATAGTCATTAAAGAGACACTGACATGACAGAGACAGACACCCAAAGTTTGTCCTGTTTTTTCCCCTTAAATATGTTTTTGGGGGGAACAGTACCTTAAAAATATACCATGAACTCTGCAATTATCTTTTCTAATAGATTTAAAAAAATCAAAGCCATTGACCCAGCACTAATCAAGAGACTTATCCGGACAAGGCAATATGTGGAGAAAACAAGAACCAGATTTCAGTTTTAAGTTTCAAGCATTTATTATAAAGGCTTAGTTTAAAAAAAAAAAAAGATTTAAAAATTTATGAAAGATACCATGTCTCCTTTTAGGCTTTTAATTTTTAGATAATTTCAATAAATATTTACAAAAATGAGTACAAAGAATCTTTGCTAGAATAAATTCACTCATTTTATAGATCATTCCTAAAATGCTTTCAAAGAAGCAACAGATACTGTATTTTTCATAGTCTGTCTAATATATCCAGTCTTTTCCTGACCTGGCTTGTTTCTTCCAAATATTCATACATGATTGAAGTATACTGCACATCTCTCAGAAATGTTTCCTACATTGATTTTTTTTTTTTTTTAGCTTTTATTTGAATCATGCAGTTGACTATTGCTGACCTACTTAACAGCATGTTGCTTTGGAGTTTGAATAAAGAGTTCCTTCCACAACAACATGAAATAAACAAACATTAAAGTAGGGAAATTTAACAGAACAAAATATCTATAATTAATTACGACAGTGTCTCAACAAAAGTAGTTTTATCAAATGTCTTTGGAATTATGGCAGGCATTTTCTTCTGGGGAATATGGCTAAAAACTGATGCACAGTGTATACTGTCTGGCATGAAATATTGATACAATAATTTTACATTCAGAAAAAAAACAAAAATAAAGAATTAATCATGATAAGGATGCTGTTCTTGAATTTCAAAAAGCATGACCATCTAATTACTGTGAACTATAGGTTCATGTGTCCCTCTTTTCATATACACTATGTACATTCACACATATCATGTAAGAAAAATCTAACCTGTACTATGTAACTATTTTAATTCTGTAAAAAAATAAAGAGGTTTTTTTAAATACATTTAAGCAGCCTGCCTGTACCTTTCAGTACATCCTGTATGCATGAGAATGAAATGAAACTAAAAAGGTGACATTTAAAGTACTTCAACCAAAATGAGAAAAATAATATATTCTATGCAGTTTTAAGTTATGTTACATTTAGTCATCTTTTCTGTTTGGTAATATTCAATAACTTGTCCAGTGAACATAGCTCCTAGCTCTTCGAATATCCTCTTCTTTCTGTACTGTAAGTGTCAAGACAGTTTCAGTAAATTTCTGAGCTCTTGTTGGTCTTTTGTTTCTTCTTTTAACAGCAAATAGTATTACTCAACGTTGTACTTTACAGTCTCAAGGGAGCACAGACCTCTCTCATTTTTGGTAGTTTCATGGTTTAATGGAGCAGCATTGGATTCTCTCTCTTTTCAACCTGATTAACACAGGCAGCACGTGTAGTACAAAGCATTGTTGTTTAGCATCTCGGAGTGTACAACAGGTAGAAGCAAAAGGCAGCAATAGCAACTAAGAACAACGCTAATACAACTATTAGCTGCTGGAACCAGACACAGCGATCAATCTGCTCTTGAAGTCTCTTATTAACCTGTAATAATTGAGTTAGCTGGAAAAAAAAATAGGTTATATGATATTAAATAGCTTTTTACTGAATGAAGTCTCCTATCTCTAGTGATTTTAGCTGTAGGTAACTCTGAGACGCAGTTACAATACTGAATTAGCCAATAGTATATTTTATAAGATACACACAAAAAATCTTCAAGAATTCCTTTATCACAGTGTGCTCCCATAATTTGGATCACATCTGTATAATATATTACTTCAGAGGTATAAACAATTCTATTTTGAATTCTGTAGATAGATAGTGTATGTACATATATAAAAAATGACCATTTTCTACTAATCAATAGATAGGAACACTTATATGTATTACATACCTCAAGTAGTAGAATTACTAAAAGGAATGAGAGTAGTGTGATGGAAGTGGAAAATGTAGTAGAGTTCATTATCTCAAGAATCATTAAAATAATTATGTCACTGTATTTGGTTTACAGTTACTTTGTAGCATTCAATTCCTCCATTGAAAATATTTTCAGTTTTGAACTTGTTTTGTACTGTTTCAATAAATCTTCTACTGCCATTTATAGTGGTAAGCTATTAATCTATAATTCTGTTAAATGACCATTTGTATGAAATAACACTCTTACCTGTAAGTGTAAATCTTCATTGGTTTTTGTAGGGATATTAAATGAATTCTCTTTTAATGTCAGAGTAGAAGGCTTGCTACTTTCTACAACATGACACCTTAACCTGTGAAAATTTAAATACAGTTTATCAATAATATTATGAAGTTGTTTGTTTTAACTAAAACATAAAAACATTTAAAGGACAAAAATCCTAAAACACACTTTTCATAAACATATTACAGTTCAATTATTTTACCATTGAATAGTTCAATACAACATTGTTATCAAAGATATGATTCTGACCCCAATGAAGTAGACAGGAGATGGATCATGCCCAAAATACCATGGTTACGTTGTGACAGCTTTTGAAGTATGAAGGCAGAACAGGAATAGCATAATCCCTTACAACAGCAATTCTCAACCTATTTACCATTGTTGGCCACATTTGCAGCTCTTTTGTGTTATCTGGGCCGCATCCATACAATATATGTTACAGGAATGGCCCTGAGGATGTCACATAGACTGCAACTGTATGCTCATTGGGCTGCAAGTGGCCCACAGGCTGCAGGTTGAGAACCACTGCCTCAGAATATATCACTTACCTTTATGCTTTTAACCATTCTGTTACATATACTATATAGATGTTTATAATCCAAGATTCAGTACTAAAGAAATGTTTCATTTATGTTAAGTATAAAATATTTAGAGAAAGCAGAAATTTCAAAGCATGCCTAAATATACATAGTTACCAGCTTCAAGACATGGTTTACAACAACAAGAAGATTAGAAAAGTTACTTGAGAAGAAATAACCAATGCATGCATTTGATGTCACACATGATACTGAAAATTAAAGCATTTTATAAAACACAGCAAGAACCATTTTGGAAACACTTAAGATCATTTAGAGAGGAGATGGATGCATTTATTTGCCGGGGGGGGGAGGGGGGGGAAGAATCAAACTTATCAAGAGAACAAAAGGAGTACTTGTGGCACCTTAGAGACTAACAAATTTATTTGAGCATGAGCTCACTTCATCAGATGCATTCAGTAGCTCACGAGAGCTTATGCTCAAATAAATTTGTTAGTCTCTAAGGTGCCAGAAGTACTCCTTTTCTTTTTGCGAATACAGACTAACACGGCTGCTATTCTGAAACTTATCAAGAGACTTTCTTTCAGTCTTCTTATGTGAGAAGAATGGAAATACTAAAACTTTTGAGAGAAGAATAAAGCAGAATAAAAAGGACAGAATGCTTTGGAATAACTTGATTTTGAAAAAACAAAATGCTAACTGGCTTCCCCTGGGAGAGGACTTAGCAAGATGGAGCTATTAATCTGCGGCTATAAATATTCAAACAACAATGCATGACTTTAGGTGGGCAATAATGACATGCTCTACTCTACTTGAAATAGGTTTCCTTGAAAACGAAAAGATCAGCACCATATAAATCTACATGCCACATTCCACATTACTGGATCAAGCACATTTCAGAACATCTTGCTTCCTGGTGCCTTCATTTGTATTGGTTTATTAGCCAATTATCCCTTGAAGGCTGTTGTGGCAGCTTTAATATAGTCAAGCAATTTCTCACTATTGCTCAATGGCCTACCCTAACAAAATACCAGTGTTTAAGCAAGAAAGCATTTACTTACATTTTACAAACTCAGTGTGCAAATGCACACAGTTTACCTTTCCAGTATGTGTAAACAAAAATGATCTAAAAATTGTGTCATGTTTTCCTATACAGAACTTTATTCTTTTCTTTGGGGATTTTGGAAGAATCTACCCTTACAAGATTTGTATTTTGAAAAAAAGAAGCTAAAATGTGAGAAATAATCCCACAATTCCTTGAAAAGTGACAATGCTTTTATACTTTCCAGAAAGAATGAGTTTACTAAATGACAGAGCAATAGTAAATGTACCTAATGGTTGCATTTATGAACTGCCTAATTATTATAAGATAGTCTCTTATGAGCATCTATGTATCATTTTGAATTACATAGTTAGGTTCAACATTTACATCTCAAACATATATGAGCTGGAAAAACAGATTTAATTAAACAAAAAAGCAATTTAGTAAAACATGAATTTCAATAAAGAGGCGGGAACATATAATGGAGAGTTATTAGGTTGTAATGCCCTAACAAACTTGCCAGTTTTATTAAAGCCAAGTGCTTCCGTCCTCCAGACTTTACTTTAATTGCTGTTAACTTTTTCCAACATTCATACTGTAGGATGAAATTTTCCAGCCCTGTTTTCTACCAGAGAATGAATGTTTTGAGATATTCTTTTTGGTGTCCTGGTGAAAACTGATTTGGATTTAGCTAAATTCTGAAAGTTCTAAGTGAAAATGTATGTTATGTTATGCAGAACATACTTTTCCAGATATGTGTAGAAGAGCAGTTGTTAGTAAGGGTAATTAAGGTGTGCATGAAATAAAGTGGACTTCTGGAGAAGCTTTGCATCGTGGATTAATGTATACACTCAGTAAAGCAGGTCTGGAGGCTCTGCAGGAGACATTTCTACCAGTGCATGTCTGATGGGGGAAAAGAGCATTCTAGCATTGACTAGAAAATATTTCTATATTACCTAATTCTTCTTTCTAACTATTTGCTGTTTAGAAAACACCTAAGAAATTGTACAACCTCCTCCCCCCCTTAAAAAAACCCACTATCAAGAGAATGTTGAACTGAAGTTCTAATGTAAAAAGTGATTATATAAAAATAGCACTTTCTTACTCAGCATATCTACTCTATGCAGTAACATCTGTTAATTGTTGTTACAAAAGTATTTTTTCCTATTGCTGCTTACTCATGTTAACACTTAACAGTGTGAGAGTTCAGTTCTATTACGGCTTATGCATCAATAACAAAGTCCCAATCAGTTTTACCTGTAGAACCCACTGCACGCAATGGGGATGAACACGGGTCACCAAGAGCATAATTCAGCTTGTAGAATCTTTAATACTGACGATGATGCACAAATAAATACAAAACCCACATAAGAAAGCCTTTAAGCCAACTATATGCTTACCTATGTTCCATCACTTTGTTTCTAGGGACTTCTTTCCAAAACTGAGCTAATTCTGGCACACCTGCTCCAGAAAACTGGTCCATTTCTGCTGCCATTATCAGGAAACGGTCCTGCAGGGAAGCGGCAAAACCTACCCTCAACCAAAAAATCCAAAACAATAAATTTAGCAGAGGTTGTATATATACACACTAAAACATCACTTTTACCTCTCTAGGAAGGAAATTAAAAAGTAATTTTAGTTACTAAGGAAAATGTGAACTGTGCAGTTCAAGTAAATTTAACAGAACAGCACAAATACTAGAAAGAGGAGGTTACTTACCTGTAACTGGAAGTTCTTTGAGATGTGTGGTTCCTGTGTGTATGTCACACGTGAGCGTGCATGCGCTCCATGCACCTGAGTCCAGAAGTGTTTCTTAGCAGTGTCCATTCACCTGTATGTGCATAAGGAGTCTCCTCATGGCTCCCACAAGGAGGGTATAAGATGTAGTGCAGGTCGACGCCATTCCAGTTTCCCCTCTTACCATTACAAAATCCAGTTCAAAGCAGAGGGGATGGAGGGTGGGTAGTGGACTACAGAGAGGACCAAACATCTCGAAGAACCTCCAGTTACAGATAAGTAACCTTTTCTTCGTTGAGTGATAGTCCTTATGTGTATTCCACATGTGGGCGTCTTGTGAGCAATGATCAGCACAAAGGTGGGTGTGAGGATACTAATGGCACTGCGGTCTGTAGCATGGCATTGCCCATGGCCGTGTCTGTTGCAGCCACTTGTGTTATGGCGTAGTGTGCCGTCAAAGTGTGGACACCACGTTGCAGCTCGACAGATGTCTTGCCAGAACAGATCCGCCAGTGAGGCTGAGGGGGCAACCTGTGCCCGTGTAGAAGGAACCATGACTCTGCCTGGCGGTGTTAGCTGGAGCGTTTGTAGCATTTGAGGATGCGCTCCAAGACCCATTTGGAGATGGGCTGGGATGAGAGGGCTTGTCCCTTTGACCTTTTGGCAATGGCCACCAGTAGTTTAAGTGATTTTTGAAATGGTCCAGTCCTGTGGAGGAAGGACACTAGTGTGCATCGGACATCGAGAGAGTGCAGGGCCCTGTCAGTGGGGAGGCGTGTGGCTTCGGGCAGAATACTGGGAAGTGGATGGACTGATGGAGTTGGAACTCAGATACCACTTTTGGAAGGAATTTGGGGAGGAGCTGTAAGGACATCCTGTCCTTGTGGAATATTGCGGGGGGTGGGGGGGGAGGGAGGGGGTCTGCTATCATGCCTGCAAGCTCACTGACTTGTCTGGTCAGGGTTATGGCTACCAACAATGCCACTCTCATTGAGAAGTGGGAGAAAGAGTATGTGGCCATTGGTTCAAAGGGTGGTCTCGTGAGGGCGAAGAGAACAAGATTAAGCTCCTATGATGGTGTGAGCTTCAGCACTAGTGGAAAGGTGCTTAATAATCCTTTCATAAAGTGGACAGTGATACGGTGCATAAACCCAGAGGAATGGGTGATGTTGCACGTACCGGTGAGTGTTCGAGATGTTTGGGTGCCCAGGTGACCGTCCGTACCATTGGGTCCCGTTGGTGCCTGGCCTTACCCTGCCTCTGCAGTATCTTGGGTGCCGGTCCAGCTGGATCTACATGTGACATCTCTGCCGACTTGGCTCGAGGAGGAAACGCTGAGCTTGAGAGCAATTCTTTGCAGAGACCTGGCTTTTGTGCCTGTGAGAGTTTTTTGCTCTCGTATCAGGACTTGTCCTTAGCCTATGGTACCGCCAGCTCTGAGGCAAGCACTGTGCTTCGAGGGGGCACTCACTGCTGGTGGTAGCCGCTATACGGGGGTGGGGGTGGGTCTCCTGGGCCAGGATCCGAGTGAGCCTGGGGACGCATGGCCTCCTCCATAAGATATTTGCGGAGGCGGAGTTCATGGGCTTCCCTGGTCCTGGGAGGGAAGGACTTACAGAGGGTTCAGCGTGCCACGGTGTGTGCCTCATCCAGGCAGTAGAGGCACCGCTGTTGCTTGACACTCACACAGATAAAGTGTGGGTAGAAGACACAGTTTTTAAAGATCCTGGGCATAGTCCCTGAGGTGGGGTGGAGGGGGATGCGGTTCCCAAACAGGGAAGAGAACTACTATATTAACTACACTACATCAGAACATAAGACTGGCCATACTGGGTCACATCAAAGGTCCATCTAGCCCAGTATCCTGTCTTCTGATGCCCAATGCCAGGTGCCCCAGAGGGAATCAACAGATCAGGTAATCATCAAGTGATCCAACCCCTGTCGCCCACTCCCAGCTTCTGGCAAACAGCGGCTAGGGACACCATCCCTGCCCATCCCAGCTAATAGCCATTGATGGACCTATCCTCCATGAATTTATCTAGGTTTTTTTTTTTAACCCTGTTATAGTCTTGGCCCTCACAACATCCTCTGGCAAAGAGTTCCATGGGCTGACTGTAAGTTGTGTAAAAAAAATACTTCCTTTTGTTTGTTTTAAATCTGCTGCCTATTAATTTCATTTGGTGACCCCTAGTTCTTGTGTTATGAGCAGGAGTAAATAACACTTCCTTATTTACTTTCTCCACACCAGTCATGATTTTACAGACTTCTATCATATCCCTCCTTAGTCATCTCTTTTCCAAGCTGAAAATTCCCAGTCTTATTAATGTCTCCTCATATGGAAGTCATTCCACACCCCTAATAATTTTTTTTGCCCTTTTCTGAACCTTTTCTAATTCCAGTATATCTTTTTTGAGATGGGGTGACCACATCTGCACACAGTATTCAAGGTGTGGGCATACCATGGATTTATAGAGAGGCAATATGATCTTTTCTGTATTATTAACAATCCCTTTCTTAATGATTCCCAACATCCTGTTCGCTTTTTTGACTGCGACTGCACACTGAGTGGATGTTTTCAGAGAACTATCCACAATGACTCCAAGATCTCTTTCTTGAGTGGTAACAGCTAACTTAGACCCCATCATTTTATATGTATACTTGGGATTATGCTTTCCAATGTGCATTACTTTGCATTTATCAACACTGAATTTCATCTGCCATTTTGTTGCCCAGTCACCCAGGTTTGTGAGACCTTTTTGTAGCTCTTCGCAGTCTCCTTGGGACTTAACTATCTTGAGTAGTTTTGTATCATCTGCAAATTTTGCCACCTCATTGTTTACCCCTTTTTCCAGATCATTTATGAATATGTTGAACAGTACAGATCCCTGGGGGGACACCACTATTTACCACTCTCCATTCTGAAAACTGACCATTTATTCCTACCCTTTTTTCCTATCTTTTAACCAGTTACCAATCCATGAGAGGACCTTCCCTCTTATCCCATGACAGCTTATTTTGTTTAAGAGCCTTTGGTGAGGGACCTTGTCCAAGGCTTTCTAAAAATCTAAGTACACTATATTCACTGGATCCCCCTTGTCCACATGCTTGCTGAACCCCTTAAAGAATTCTAGTAGATTGTTGAGGGATGATTTTCCTTTACAAAAAACATGTTGACTCTTCCCTAACAAATCATGTTCATCTATATGTTTGACAGTTTTTTTCTTTACTATAGTGTCAACCAATTTGCCCGGTACTGAAGTCAGGCTTATCAGCTTGTAATTGCTGGGATCACCTCTGGAACCCTTTTTAAAAATTGGCATCACAGTAGCTAACCTCCAGTCATTTGGTACAGAAGCTGATTTACATGATAGGTTACATACTACACTTAGTAGTTCTGCAATTTCATATTTGAGTTCCTTCAGAACTCTTGGGTGAATACCATCTGGTCCTGGTGACTTACTGTTTAGTTTATCAATTTGTGCCAAAACCTCCTCTAATGACACCTCAATCTGAGACAGTTCCTCAAATTTTTCCACCTAAAAGAATGTCTCAGGTTTGGGAATCTACCTCACATCCTCAGCCGTGAAGACCAATGCAAAGAACGTATTTAGTTTCTCAGCGATGGCCTTATCGTCCTTGAGTGCTCCTTTAATATCTTGATCGTTCAGTGGCCCCACTAATTGTTTAGCAGGCTTCCTGCTTCTGATGTACTTAAAAAAAATTTTTTGCTATCACTTTTTGAGTCTTTAGGTAGCTGTTCTTCAAATTCTTTTTTGGCCTTCCTAATTATATTTTTACACTTCATTTGCTAGAGTTTATGCTCCTTTCTATTTTCCTCACTAAGATTTAACTTCTACTTTTTAAAGGCTGCCTTTTTGCCTCTGATTGCTTCTTCTACTTTGTTGTTTAGGCACTTTTTTGGTTCTCTTACTATGTTTTTTAATTTGGGGGTACACATTTAAGTTGAGCCTCTATAATGATGTCTTTAAAAAGTTTCCATGTAACTTGCAGGGATTTCACTTTTGGCACTGTACCTTTTAATTTTTGTGTAGTCCCCCTTTCTAAAATTAAATGCTACAGTGTTGGGCTGCTGTGGTATTTTCCCCGCCACAGGGATGTTAAATTTAATTATATTACGGGCACTATTACCAAACGGTCCAGCTCTCGGACCAGATCCTGTGTGCCACTTAGGACTAAATCAAGAATTGCCTTGCCTCTTGTGGGTTCCAGGACTAGCTGCTCCAAGAAGCAGTTATTTAAGGTGTGAAAAAAATTTTATTTTTGCATCCCATCTTGAGGTGACATGTACCCAGACGATATGGGGATAGTTGAAATTCCCCATTATTACTGAGTTTTTTTTTAATTTTTATAGCCTTTCTAATCTCCCTGAGCATTTCACAGTCACTATTACCATCCTGGTCAGGTGGTCAGTAATAGGCCCCTACTGCTATATTCTTATTATTAGAGCATGGAATTGCTATCCATAGAGATTCTATGGTACAGTTTGATTCATTTAAGATTTTTACTTCATTTGATTCTTTCACATATAGTACCACTCCCCTACCAGCCTGACCCGTTCTGTCCTTCTGCTATATTTTGTACCCTGGTATTACTGTGTCCCATTAATTATCCTCATTCCACCAAGTTACTGTCATGCCTATTATATCAGTATCCTCATTTAATATAAGGCACTCTAGTTCACCCATCTTATTATTTAGACTTCTAGCATTTGTACAAAAGCACTTTAAAAACTTGACACTTTTTAGCTGCCTGACATTACATGATGTAATTGAATGGGACTCTTTTTCATATGACTGTTTCTCATCAGATCCTATCCATATTTTATCATCTTCAATTCTCTCCTCCTCACTAGGACATAGAGAATCTCCATTAATAGATCCTCCCCTAAGGGATGTCTCCTGAGTAGCCCTACCTAGGGTTAAGGGTTGATGGGTGGTAAAGGGCTTGGGGATCAAAGCCTCATTAAGAAGCTGTCAGCCTTGCCTAGTACTATAAGTTAAATTATCTACTTATACTAACAAAATTATTTACATACTATATACAAAGTAAAATCACTCTCTTAGCAGCATGAAGGAACAGGGCTTCCGACTGAGGCCATGCAGCGGTAAGAGGGAACTGGAGTGGTATCGACCCACACTACCTCTTATACCCTCACCTGGGAGCCATGAGGAGACTCACTATGCACTTGTAGGTCAACGGACACGCTAAGAAACACTTCCAGACTCGGGAGCATGGCATGAATGTGCATCCACATGTGGAATACACACAGGGACTATCACGTGAAGAAGATAGGTATACTGCAACTACAATAGGTATCAAAAACTTGTGAAGTCACACAGGAATAAAAGAGAAACCATATTAAACCGTAGGAATTAAAATTTTCCAAATGGAGACTATTTAGCTAAACTGCAACATGAAAACCTATGCTAATGAACAATTCAAAACATATTTGTTGCTGTTGTTTCACAAAATGGACTTGCTGAATTTGGTAAGGTTTGTAAAAAAGCGGCTGGATAGCAATAGAAGCAGAAGACAACAAACTAACAACACTTTTAGTGGATTTATGGTATAATTTGACATAATTACCCTTAGCAAAATTATTTCACCATGTGGACCCTTTGAGATTAAAAAGAAAATTAAACATAATGATGCATTTTTAATTAGGAATGTTTTAAATGAGAACTCATTTGGAGACATATCTGGCAATGTCTTATGGGAAACATAAAGAATGAATTTAGTATTCACTCATGCTAAACATTCCTCTCTAAAATTTGTTAAAAGATTCCATATTATTTAATTATAAAAGAGCTAACAACGCAGAAAGATGCAACTGCTCTTTGTAGAAATGTATTCCCAAAGCTACTTACAGTTTACTTCCATAACACAAAATTTGAATTTTTTCTTTTCCATCAAATATCAGTAAGCAGTACAATTTCAGTATAATTACAAATCACATGGATGAAATATTAACATTGTTATCTGTACTGAATGAAATAAATTGTGTGTGTTTGTTCAACTTCTCCAGAAGCCAACCTCATTTTCATTGTTTCACACTCAAAAACCTGGCACTTTGGTAAAAAGACAGAACTACTGTTAATCGCATTAGTGATTAACAGAACACTTCTCTACTGGATGAAGAAAATAATTCAAACCAAATCTCCTCAATATACATCTCTAAATATGATGCTTATTTTAAATCCTTCACTAGGGACTACTGCAACAGATTAAAACAGCCTTCAGCCATTCTTGCAGATAACCTGACTTGGGCCCACCCAATTTTAGTAGCAAAAAACTTGGATAATGAAGCAGTGTCAACTGTGATACTACAGCAATACCAAGGGGAAAGAAATGCAGTTTGGGTGTCTTGTTATGTTAAGTAAATCTCCATGGCTAGCCCACTGCTCTTCTAGCAGCTCCCAAAGCTCACGGTGCCAGGAGGTGTGGCCCACAACGAAGTATAGACAGAGGCCAACTGAAAGAAGAGCTGTTAATTATGCATGTACCGCCTGTAGACTTGTTTGAAAATTGTGTCCTATGAGTTTTTACTTACCACCATGGAGGGATACTACTATGTCTACTGATGTACCAGGTTCACAGCTACTATTACTTGGTTTAACTCTATACTTGTCAGGAGCAGTTGTTCTCACCTAAAAATAAAAACAAGCAAGTATATGTCAGAGTTTAAACACATTCTGCCTACCAGCTCTGTTACTGCTAATTTACAAAAAAGAAGCGACGAGACAGAGTTTGGTGTTCCTGAAATGTTAACAGCCCTCTATTCTTGCCAAAAGATGGAGTAACGAAGACAACAGATTTAAAAAACAAACACACACCCAACACCCTTTTCCTTTTTGGGAGTAGTCTTAGAAGCTAATGTTTCCAATTTCTTCCTCTATCAGTTTTGTCCTTCCCTATTTGGTAAAGACTGATTTCTTCTCTCTCGTTTTACATAAAACTAAAACTAAAACAACAAAAATACTGAACGTAATACTTGTGAAAGTTGCTAGTTTGACAACTTGAATCCTGAATCATGTATATATGCAGACAACATATACGAAGTGGTGGTAAACCAAGTCTATGCATACTTAAATTCATTTAATTTCCTGCATTCCTAAAAATATGGCTACTGAGTTGAACATGAAACAGACTGCACTTATTCCTCTGAAGGTGATCTACTGAGGAATGGATTTTTCAGCAGCTTCGACAGAGTTGATCACAAAGTGCTGATGACTTGTTCATGGAATAAACAATAAAAAGTGATCATGTACATAGTGGTTCCCCCTTCATTCTTTTTAGGGAGGATCCAGAAAACCATGAGGCAAAATTTTTAATCGTTCCTAAATCCTCTTTCATATGGGGTTCTTTTATGGATTTATGCTGTTGACCATCGTGTTTGGTGTTGGTTTCATATGTGACAAATGCAGGAAAAGGTTTGTTTTAATTTCTATAATCTGCTCCCAGACATAACACTGGATGAAACATAAAATATTAGATGACCTACAAAACGTTCTATAAAATAGTCCGTTTTTTCCTCCAAATACTAAAATGGAAAAGAAAGAGACCATGTGGGGGGGTTGGAGGGGAAGAGAGAAGAAGATCTAGCAATGCCTGGACACCCAAATATGTGTAAGTATACCACCCTTTCATTATTTTTACTGTTAATTATCTCATTTGACCTTTATTCCATGAAAGATTTGGGACTTTACACAAAATCTGCCACAACAAATTTATATTTCTGAACAAATGAAAAGCATGTGGACAGCAAAACAAAACAACGTCTGGACACAAATAATATTTACCTTAAAGGCCACTACATTTTTAGTCACGTTTGTCAGAACAATCAAGCATTTTTTTTCTCCAATTTCTTTGGATCCAAAAAATAGTTCTTCTGCTGGACTAATTGACAATAAAAGAAGAATAATGTTTATACAAATTTTCATTGAGCAAAATCCACTATTTTTAAACACAAATAATATCTCTCAATCATTTACCGTAACACAAATCTGAGTTTATTTATAGCAACAGAAAAAAAAAAAAAAGTGCTTTCTATCCACCAGTTACAGTCACTGTAAATTAAGTTCTCCACAGGCAAGCTGCCACAATATTCTGCAGCATATTTAAATTTGCTAGAATCCAAAGCTGGTAACAGTAAAAGGTGTACGTGCTTTCTGTGTGCACGCGTGCACTAGGAACTAAAGGTTTGTCTCTCCCCCTCCCCTAAGATTAGTCACTTAACTCTTGATTTTAGTTTTCATAGAATATCAGGGTTAGAAGGGACCTCAGGAGGTCATCTAGTCCAACCCCCTGCTCAAAGCAGGTCCAATCCCCCACTAAATCATCCCAGCCAGGGCTTTGTCAAGCCTGACCTTAAAAACCCCAAAGGAAGGAGATTCCACCACCTCCCTAGGTAACCCAGTCCAGTGCTTCGCCACCCTCCTAGTGAAAAAGTTTTTCCTAATATCCAACCTAAACCTCCCCCACTGCAACTTGCGACCACTACTCCTTGTTCTGTCATCTGCTACCACTGAGAACAGTCTAGATCTATCCTCTTTGGAACCCCCTTTCAGGTAGTTGAAAGCAGCTATCAAATCCCCCCTCATTCTTCTTCTCTGTAGACTAAATAATTCCAGTTCCCTAAGCTTCTCCTCATAAGTCATGTGCTCCAGTCCCCTAATCATTTTTGTTGCCCTCCGCTGGACAATTTCCAATTTTTCCACATCCTTCTTATAGTTTGGGGCCCAAAACTGGACACACTACTCCAGATGAGGCCTCACCAGTGCTGAATAGAGGGGAACGATCACATCCCTCGATCTACTGGCAATCCTTCTACTTATACAGCCCAAAATGCCATTAGCCTTCTTGGCAACAAGGGCACACTGTTGACTCATATCCAGTTTCTCGTCCACTGTAACTTCTAGGTCCTTTTCTGCAGAACTGCTGCCTAGCCACTCGGTCCCTAGTCTGTAGCAGTGCATGGGATTCTTCCTTCCCAAGTGCAGGACTCTGCACTTGTCCTTGGTGAACCTCATCAGATTTCTTTTGGCCCAATCCCCTAATTTGTCTAGGTCCCTCTGTATCCTATCCCTACCCTCCAGCGTATCTACAAACTTGCTGAGGGTGCAATCCATGCCATCCTCCATATCATTAATGAAGATATTGAACAAAACTGGTCCCAGGATCGACCCTTGGGGCACTCTGCTTGATACTGGCTGCCACTAGACATGGAGTCATTGATCACTACCTGTTGAGCCTGACGATCTAGCCAGCTTTCTATCCACCTTATAGTCCATTCATCCAGCCCCATACTTCTTGTGGCTTTAAACTGATCAAATTAATTTTAAGTGAACAATTATTATTGCACACTATTACCTTATATGTAATAATGGTCCTTTAAAAACAGTTAATGCTTTCTTTGCATTTTTTGTTTTGGAATCTGTTTTGTCATTCTCTTCTGGTTTGGAAATTTGTTCTACAGAACACACCTGAGTAAAAATAAATCAGAATTATAAAGGAATAAAAAACATATGAGTCATACACATTACAATCATGTAGATATTTCTGCAGCAAATGTAATGGCAAGATGCTCATTCCACCAAATTTACAAGTTATAGACCCTGTTAATCTTTGAGTTCCTTGTAATTTCAATGAATGAACAATGTATGATGGCTTTGAAACACACGCACACAATCAGGCTTCTAACAAATTATATATTTTTAGATATACACACACATATTATACATATGTATGTATGTATGTATGTATGTATGTGCGCGCGCACACACACACACACACACGTTAAAAGCCTGATGCCTCATAGCTTGGAGATTTCTTTAAAACTCTGGACATAGAGCTACCCTAAGTTGCTCTAATTTACAAACCACTGGCCTCATCCCTCTAATGCAGAGCAAAACATTCAAACAAATATCCCAATATAACAATGATTAAATATGATGTAGGATAAATAAAATAAACTATGATATTGTATTTAATTACACTTCATGGACTTTGCTAAACTCATCTTTGTGCCTTAGTGTTCAAGATATAAAGCAATCATGGGAATTTAAAAAAATGTGATTTGATTAATAAAACTGATGGAAGCCTAATGCTGATCACGTGGAACACTGTAGGCACTGCCCTACAAGTAATATATATGATGCTTCAAAAGGGGTAATTTACCAAAGCTGAGGGAAATTATGAGCCAAACTGATCTGGAGGAAAAGAAAAGTCAGAAGACGACAAACTCTTTATATAAAACAAGATGTTTTTAAAGTATATTAAAAGTGAAAGAAATCCTAGGAACTATGGGGCTGAAAGAGTGTAAGCACCAAGTAATTTTATCTTAAAATTACTAAAAGAAACACAAACCAAATTATCAAAATTGAGACCTGGAAGAAACAAGAATTAAATAGATGGAATTACTACCTAAGTGTTTCTCATGCAATTTGTTCAGAAAAAAAATTCAAAAGATTAACAGCAATTATTAATCATTTCATTAGACTAAACTCAGAGGGTAGTCCCACTATTTACCACCAAGAGTTCTCTTTCAAGCACTAGGGAATGCCATGGAAATCAATAACTAAACTTGATTTTGAAATAAAGAAAAATGTTTAAGAATTACGATGACAAAAAGAAAACAAAACAAACAAAAAAATCAATCAAGAATGAATATGCAAATAAGTTACAACACATAAAAAAGTAAAGTAAATGAGTGATACAAGGTATTCATGCTTGAAAAGCAACTTTCAGTATGACATTCTAAAACGAAAGAAAATCAAAATAAAATTCAATTAACTATGTGAAAGGACTAGTATCACAGAAGCGAGTATAAGATTCAAACACCCATGAGAATCAACACTATTCAAATCGATTACTTCTTAGAACATTAAACATATCAGATCGGTGTGTTTCCCATTGAGAGAGACTAATGGTTAAGAAACAGCAACAATTCAATAAACATACTTAAGAACACAGTACCTGAAAACCAAATGTAAATTTAATTAAAGTAAACTAGGTTACAAAACTATGATTCAACTTAATATCAAGAGTCTCAAACTAAATAAAAAATGATAAAATGGGATAATATACTTGAAAGTACTCCCAACTTAAACAAGGCTAGTTGAACAACTAGTGATTCTTAATTGTGTTTTAAGAAACTACAGTTCTAGGACTAATCATAGAATTTAACGAGGTAAATACAAGGTCATGTTACAATTACAATTACATATTGTTTATATACATATGCCTAGCTGAAGATTACAACAATATGAAAGAAGCTGAGGTTCCAATAACTTCATACATATAATACAATTGTTTCAACAGCACGAAGTGGATACTTTTAGTTCTGGGTTGTGACATTAATAGGCAAATGTTTAATTTGGTGACAGGGGCTAAAACAGTTCATTTAGGAAGAGTAAGGTGAAAGCTGAAATTAGCAAACCAAAATTTGGTAAACTTGAGTTAGGTGCAATGAGGTGCTTTTGTCATTCAGTTTATTTGCATGAGGGATTCTCTATATGAAGGTATGTTTGGTCACAGACAAAACACACAAAAAAGTGTAAGCACAGACAAAATATGATAATTTGGGAATCACCCCAATGTTTGGATTCTGTTTGATATTATGGATTATGAAATGTTATTAAAAATTACTACACCATGAATGCGTCACTTTATGAGGATCCACCATTACTGACAGAACATGCACCAGGTGCACTACTGAGGACAAAAGGAAGGTATTTAAGGCTAATGATGGGGCAAAAGGTAATGCATAAGAGAAACTGCATCTCAAGGGAAAAGCTACTTCGTCCTCCATTTTAGGGGAGGGTTGTGGTAGTGGTGGTGTTTTTTTAAACAGTGGGAAACTACCAGGAGACAGAACAAAGAGGGCAGCTGAGTAGGAGGGGTTTAAATAAGAAAACACAAAAGAAGAGAAGTCAGATTGCAAGAGGAAGCACTGGGTAGGAGGAGACAGCAAAGTCACAGAAAACGGGGAAGGACTCTCTGAGGGAGAAGCCACCCAACATATGACCGCCTGCATGAAGCGGTGAAACTATCTGCTTTACTGGACAGAGACAGCCCCAAGGAACTCTGACACAAGCCCAAAGAATGCTCTGGAATGGTGAGGAAATTGAGGAAGGGAAAGACACGTACAGTGTTTCTTTTTGTAGACCTGTACTCTTGTCCTTTATATGATTAAGAGCAGTTGCGTTAGGTGATGGGTGTGACTACAAGCTGGGGTGTGACTCACAGCGCACGTCCACAGACTTATGCTAGATCTCATTAAGCTAGCGTGAGTACAAATAGTAGTGTAGCCACAATAGCATGGACAGTGACAGCAGCAAAACAGCTTAGCCATGCCAAGTATGTAGCCGCTGGCTTCCAGTGGGTTTTCACTCAGCCCAGCTAAGCTGTACCTCCACCGCCCACGCTACCGTGGCTATGCTACTATCTATACTCATGATAGTTCATGAGCACTAGTGTGAGTATGCATGCACAAGCTGAGAACCACAGCCCTAGCTTGTAGTGTAGATGTAGCCTTAGGTACTAGGCAAAGTGCCAGTGTGTGCTGAATGCTTTACAACTACTGTGTTGCCTCTTAAAAGAGTTAAACTAAACCAGAAGCTTCACACCTTTGGGGTGGAGTTTTGGGAGAGGGTGTACTTAAATATGGGAGAGTCTGAAGGGTCAGTGACTTACCCAGGGGATGTAGGCAGCTGGGCAGTGGGTTCCAGCACTCAGAAGGGGGTGCCAGATGGAAGGTCCGTGCTCTGAGAGGGTGCCTAGGGACCCCAAGATTGGGGCAGTGGCTGGACTCCATTCAGGCTCTAGAAGATTAAACACCAGGGAATCCAGGGACAGAGAGGCTTAAACTCCCTTCACAGTAGTCTGGTGGGTGGCCAGCAAGGGGGGTGCCTGACCGGATCTATGGCAGAATGGTGGCAGTGCTTGGGATTAGTGTAGTAGTAGAAGCAGCTTTTAAAAACACTTTTGCAAGGGACTTCACTTCTGCTGTTAGTCTGAAAGCCAGGAGCAGATCTTTTAATTGCCTTGGGTAAAAATAGCTACCAAATATGAATTAGGAACAGCTCAGGAAAGAGCAGATTCTGAGCCTGTGTGCACAGTGAAGTCTGGCTTCTGCTGATCAGAAAAATTGGGAGTTGGTGGCCACATTGCACACATATATCATGGGATGGATGGGGCACCTGCTCCAAACCAGGGGCAAGACTAGATCCCATTTTTTCCCCCTACAGGGCAGGCGGGTGACCAAAGAGATTGTGCCATGGACAGTTCCCAAGATGGTCGATAAGACGTAATGGTGATGACGAGAAGCCCAGAGCTGTGGAGGCTGGAGTGAAGACCGCTTGTGAAGGAGAGACAGATGGCGCTGATGGCACTGCTTCACTCCTGTGCCTGGAGGCAGGATGGGACACTCACTCCAAACCAGGGTCCCTTCTCCTACAGTGCATGCAGGTGACCAAGCATATGGTGCCACAGATGCTCCAGCAGACATAGTGGCAATGGGGATAGGTCCAGAGCTATAGAGGCTGGAGTGGAAAAGGCTGCTTGTGAAGGAGAGAGAGATGGTGCTGTAGACCTGGCAACAGAGCAAGCACACAGAGCAAGAGGGACAGAAGCTTGTTGACCAGGACAAATGCCACCAGTTCAAAATAGGAGAAGAGGGTCAAGTCACATTCATGGGACCTAGGAGGAGGAACATGAGGGCATACCTAAACAGGTGTTAGCAGGCAAATATATGTGGGTATGGCGAACCCCTGTTGATCCCTTTCCTGGCATAATGAGGGAGAAGATTTACATGATGTAGATAGGAACTGACCTGTAAAGTTCTCATATAAATGGTGTGACCAGTGGAATTGTTTAATAAATGTATGAAGTTTGAATTAATAGTAACAGTAGACACTGTCTAAAAATGGGGCCTCAGAACATACCTAGAATACTTGAGTACCCCTACTCTGGTTTATTTACTTATTTTTTAAAACAAGGGAGAAATATGACAATTTGTCTGTAGAACCTATCAATTCATCATGTCAACCAGGAGTTTTTATAAAATGTTCCTCTTTAAAACTGCTCTACCACAAATGCCTCTCTGTATGTGGCTCCACCATTGCTGGTAGGACATGCACCAGTAACACTGCAGCCTGAGGACAAAAGGAAAGCACTTCAGGTGCAAAACATTATGCGAAAAAGAGTAATTACATTCCAAAAAGAAAGCAGCCAGGTGACCAAGAAGGGTTTAAATAAGGAAACACACAACCAAGGAAGCCAGATAGGAAGAGGAAGCGGAAGCACTGGATGGGAGAAAACAAAGTTACAGATGATGAAGAAGGAGACTCCCCCACAACACCTACGAGCCTGCATGAGGCAGGGAAACCCGCTCTCTTTCCTGGAAAGAGTTGGCCCCAAAGACTTCACAGGTACTCTGACCCCATCCAAAGAAGGCTCTGGAGTGGTGAGGAAACTGAGCAGGGAAAGTTGTGTACAGTCTATTGTTTTGCAGATCTGTACTCTCGTGTGCTTTATATAATTAAGCAAAAGAGCAGTTGTGTTAGACTCTGGGCAAACTGTCAGTGTGTGTTGAATGCTTTACAACTACCATGTTGCTTCCAGAGAGAAATTGTAAGTCAGAAGCTTCAGACCTCTAGGGTGGAGTTCTTGGAGAAGGTGTGTTTACGTATGGGACTGTCTGATGGTTCAGTCCAGTAGGCAGCCAGCAAGGAGGCACTTGATGAGATTTGTGACTCAAAGTTGATATGCAGAAAAGTAAAGTAATAACACCACAATGCTCTTTGTATTTGAAATAAACAAAGGTAAACCAGTAATAAAGTTACCACACAAAAATGGAAATGAGGTGAGTATGGAGCATGAAGTATTCACACATGCTATTAACTCTTTAGTGAGAAATACACAACATAATCAAGATCAGTATACAAAAGTATTCTAGATGTTATAAACACACTTCTTTTATAAAACACAAATTACGTTTGAAGTGAGGTTAGAAGAGCGCTCTTGTGTACACACACATACACACACTTTAATGGTCATAGAAGGGAGAGATCGGAGGATTTCTTCAACGAGCAAGTAATCATACACATTTGCAGATGCATCACAGCTGCCAGGAGTGAGTGAAAGTCAGATACAGTAGAGAAACAAACAAACAAACAGTGATTTGAGTATATTAATCAGTTTTTAGTGGTGCTTAAATTTAGGGATTAAAATTTTAACTGGACAAAAGTTAACCAAACACGCTCACAAAGATATGACACCGTATAGTTTCAGATTTTAGGCAGCACACAGCAAGACAATTCTGAGTTCAAGATTAATTCTTTAAGCAACAAAATAACTTTAGTAAGCTAGGTGACTATTAGATCAGCCTGAACATATAAAAATGCAATATAATATCTTCCTACAATTATAGTGCTATCTAGATGAAAAACAGACAACTGAATCAAACACTATAGCAATTTAATTACAAGGTGTTAGGTTTAATTCCTGTAACAGTCCAGTTATGGCTCTTCGAGGATTTCAAATGTTAAGGCTATTTCAGTGCTCTTTTCTTTCCTGTTCTGAGTGTAATCTTGCTTGATATCTATTTGGAATCCGGTATTTCAGTAGCATCCGTGGAAGTTAAGTTTATTAATTTGGTATATTTCAATATATAAATCCCATCAGCACAGAGGTCTGGATTTAAAGAAACAAAGGTCTGAACTTCAGAAGAGTTCAGTATTCTAGAAAGGCAATACCTTTGTTCTCCAAGGCCAAATTCTGACTTCCTTCAAAGTATCTTCCTATGGCCTCTCAGAGATAAATATTAATTTTCAAATCATACTCTGCCATCTGTTATCAGAGGAGTATTCTGGTGTGGTGATGATCTTTTCTTGACATATTTGCTCTTTAGGAAAGCTCTCTTTCCCAAAGCTGCTTATAGTTATGACCTTGTACGTTAAGGTCCAAGACCCAAGTTCTTGTTCATAAAGGATTCTGGTTAAAGAAAATCTCTCTCTCTCTCTCGGGAGAGTGGAATCAAACATTGAGCATTTCTCCCGGGAAGCGGGACTGAAGTGAGTGTGTTTGGGACTTTTGGACCTTTGGATGAAGACTCACCCTCGGGATTGCTTAGATAAAAGACAAAACTCCTCAACTGTATTTAGCATCTCTTTTCATACATTAATTCCATTCAGCTGTAATGACGGGCTAGCCCAGCTCTAAAAGGAATTAGTTTATTGACACTACCACCTTCCATCACATCACAAAATTTGGGGATATACCCATCTCGGATTGCAGATAATAAATGTATCAATTAGACATATCAAAGCATCATTGCACGTTTCCTACCCATCCAGTAGGTGGCATCCAAGCTTTAGAAAAGTTAATCTTTCCAAGTGCTACACAGTAGAACCTCAGAGTTACGAACACCAGAGTTACAAACTGCTCAGTCAAGCACACACCTCATTTCGAACCGGAAGTATGCAATCAGACAGCAGCGGACCCCTCCCATCCCCTCCGCCCCCCAAAGCACAAATACAGTACAGAACTGTGTTAAATGTAAACTACTAAAAAAATAAGGGGGGTGGGGGAGAGTCTAAAAAAAGATTTGACACGCTAAGGAAACTGTTTTGTGCTTATTTCATTTAAATTAAGATAGTTAAAAGCAGCATTTTTCTTGTGTGTAGTAAAGTTTAAAAGCTATACTAAGTCAATGTTCAGTTGTAAACTTCTGAAAGAACCACCATAACATTTTGTTCAGAGTTATGAACAACCTCCATTCCCAAGGTGTTGATAACTCTGAGGTTGTACTATAGTTCTTTTCCTGGAGTTTAATTTCTTATTTGGAATTATTAATTAAAAATATAATACTAACAGAATTGCTTGAGAAGTCTTTTAGCTTTATTCTCTGTTGCTAACTCTTCTTGAAACATTTAATCAGATAAAATTTTCCTATATTTTGTTGTAACTTGGTGACTATATTCTTGAAGTTTTCCTTCACTTTCAAGTTTTAAAGATTATTCTTTCTTCTTTCACTTAGCTGTAATTTGGGAAGAGAGTTTATCCCATCTTTCAAGTATAGGAAGTTATTCTCAATTTGATTCTAATTTTAAACAACTTCCAAGTTCATTATAAAACAGCCTGATTTCAAACTATTAAAATATTCTAGCTATTCTAGGCACTGTCCTTGATAACATTAGTAAAATAAACAAGAAATCTATTTCTAAAACTAATAATATTGTCTAATATTAAATTCCCAACTTCTATTCTCAAACTTCGCACAACATTCCAAGTGCTGAAATGTTTATTCACATACTTACAATCACTTATGCTAATAACTTAAGTATAATCCGAAAGGGATAAGAATATTTACTTACAAATATAATGCTTATAACAAACTTAATTCTATACAAGTTGGTTTTATTACAAGAAAGGAATTCAAGTTTATCACCTTGAAACTTAACATAAAGGCAATAGATTTATTTGATTTCAGTAGTTCCTTGTTCTCAGGATAGCTAACACATTTGGGTAGGATTCTAATCTCAAAATCTGAGACTCTTTGGTGGAAAACATTGATGTTAAAAACATGTAAGGAAGTAAAGCAGAAAGTATTTAATTTACAAAGATGGCCCCCACAATGTCTGGTTGGTTCAGATATAAGGAATTTTTCCAAAAATAAATTTGGAAGGTTTGTTTACCTTCAGATATCCTACAGTTTATAGTCTTATCCTTCCTTGGTAGGATCATGTTATTGCTTCTTCATAGCTAATAGGAGCAGTATTTACCTCAGTATGGAGCTTAAATTACAGCCTTTTTGAGAGCTTGTATGCAACTCTGTAGGAGATGGATTAATTTATTTATTTTAGGATTAAACCTAAATGTCTGTTGGGCTACATCTTACTTTCCAATTTGGTTAACATATTAGATCATCATAGATTATCCAAAGGGTCAGTAAAAATTTAAGAAAAAAAAGGGGGAGGGGGAAAGGGAGTAAGGAGGAGTGAATTAACTTTTCTTTAGACAATGGAATGCTGAGGGTGTTAAATGAGGACCACATGTTGTCCTTACTTTCAAAAACAAACATATTGTTGTAAGGAACTGAAAAAAGACTCAGTTACATGAAAAAGGAAGAAGATAATAAACCAAGTCTAACATCCACGATTCATTTGCAGGTAACTGTGGCCTGAAACTCAGGACAGGCCTCTGGTTTGGTTCAATGCATGATTCAAAAATTAGCTATTCCCTTATACCATTATGTTATAACTTCTAAGTAAAAGAATATCAAAATTGCATATTCTGGGGTCAAATTGACCCTTTTGGTATAGGTCCATTACTAGACAGAGATAGTAAAACGGTTAATGATGCACAGAAGACAGACGTGTTCAAAATAAATGTCTGTTGTTTATTTGGAAAGAAACAGGACGATGTACTCCCATCATATAGGGATGATTAAGTAATTTCCAGTGCATTAGTAACTGAAGAGGATGTTGACAATCTACCAAGGATAAACATTTTAAAATCAGCAGGCCTGAATAACTTGCTCTGAAGACTTCTAAAAGAGTTGGCTGAGACGATCTCTGGCCTGTTGATATTAATTTTCTAATAAATTTTGGAATACTGTGGATATTCTGGAAGAGTGGTGAATCTGGTGCCAATATTCAAACAAGGTCAGCAGAATGACCCAGGTAACTATCAGCTGGTTAGATTGACAAATCCTTAGTAAAATAATAGAAAAGCTGATACAATATTGAATTGATAAAGGACATGAATAGGATTAATGCCAGTCAACAGGATTTTATGGAAAACAGGTCCTGGCAAACAAATCAGATTCCATTCTTTGAGATTACAAGCTTGGTTGGTAAAGGTAAGTGCATAGATGTAATATACATAGACTTTTGCAAGACATTTGATTTAGTACCATACAACACTCTAACTAAAAAATGAGCTTTATAAAAGATCAGTAGAGTATACATTAAATGGATTAAAATCTGGCTGTGGAAGTAGTGGTGTGTTTCTAGTAGGGTTCTACAAAGACTAGTGCTAGGTCTGATGCTAATCAACATTTTCACTAATGGTATGGCAGTAAACAGAAAGTCACTGCTGATAAAATATGCAGATGACAAAGATTGGTGGAGTGGTAAATAATAAGGAGAAGGTAGTCAGACAATCAACCAACCTGTCTCAACTGGTAGACTCGACCCATTCGAACAAAATGCATTTTAACACATCTGAATGTAAAGTTACATCTAGGAATAAAGAATGCAGGACATACCTACAGAATGGGGGACTGTGTCCTGGAAAGCAGTGACTCTGCAAAAAAAGGTTTATGGGTCACAGTGGACAAGCAACTAAACGTGAGCTCCCAGTGCGTTGGCAAAATGGGCTAATGTGATCCTTGGATACATAAACAATGGAACAGTGAGCAGGAGTAGGGAAGTAGTTTTACCTCTGCATACTGCATTTGTGAGACCGATACTTGAATACTGCATATAGTTTGTGTCCATGTTTTAAAGAGGATGTTGAAAAATTAGAGAGTGGGCAGAAAAGAGCCACAAAAATGATTGGAAGGCTGGAGAAAATGACAAAGTAAGAGGCTTAAAGAGTGCAGCCTAACTTATCAAGAAGAAGACAGAGATGACTTGATTACAATGGGGACAAAATTTCAGGTATTAAAGGACTATGTAATCTAGTAGAGAAAGGCATAACAAGAATCAATGGCTGAAAGCGGATGCCAGACAAATTCAAATTAGAAATTATGCACATATTTTTTAACATGAGGGTAATTGACCACTGGAACACAATCTACCAGGGAAAGCAGTGGATTCTTCACCTCTCGCCATCTTCAAATCAAGACTGGAAGCCTTTCTGGAAGATATGTTTTAAGCCAAACACAAGTTACTGGGCTCAACACAGGGATAACTGGACTAAATTTAAGGGCCTGTGATAGAGAGGACGCCAGGGTAGATGATCTAATGGTTCCTTCAGGCCTTAAAATTCTATGAATCTACTTTATTTATTTGGCTGGCCAAGTTTTAAAAATATCTTAATTAAAACAGAAATTGCTCCATACAGTTCAAAACATGACAAAATATTAAAATACTAATTCAAACTGAAAATTTGCGTACTATAAAATTAATATTAAATAGGCATGATACAAGAAATTATTAAATTCATATTCTGATTCAGAAGTTATGGCAATAACAGTGAATTAGAGATTTTGGACTACATTAGCTATTTTTCAAGAACAATACCAATGGACAAAGTTTACATTTCCCAGAGGCTACCACTATGTATTCCTTGGCCCCCGATACTGGAATGAATTCTGCACAGGTGTAAGGTTACAGCCACGTAGATCAGATTGCAGAATTCAGGGCTTTACTTTGTTCTGTGACCATATAAAGATTAACTGGAATTGTGTAACTAATAAGATAAATAAAAACCTAATACTGCGCTAGACACTAGCTCTCCATAGCATGTTTTCAATTGTATATTTAGTATTCCCTCTCCTCAGGAGCTGATTAAAACATCTATTGAGAAAACTAGATATATGGTATTAAAAATCAATCCAATGGTTGCCCCGAGGGAAGTATAAAAGTGGACTATAACTCTAGAGAAACCTAACTTTTTAGGGAGAAGTCAAAATTTTTTTTAAATTTTCATATTGTACATTTAACTGAGCAATACCAGAATAACACACATACTAGATTTGTGTGTGTGTACTGTAATCCATCCATGATAGTGAAACTAGTCTTTAGGGTTTTACTAGTTTTTCACTGTAAGTGGCAAAGACATCCAACAACAGACTGTAAAAATCTGTCATAAAAAATAAACCATGTCCATCTTTTCACATTTTCATTCCTTCTTAGCCTATAGAGTTAATGGATACCTTTTTCACATTGAGAATTTGCTCTTCAATGGATTCTCCCGCCTCCTTGCTGTCTGCTTCCATCTCCTCTTTACTTTCAGTTTCATCTTCAGTAGTAATAGGTCCATTTTCACATAATGGAGTTTGAAAATCATCATCAACCAATGGAGGGTAACTGTACTTGAAAGTATCCTAAAATACAAGAGTATTTAATTCATGTGTGTATCAAAAGGAAGGAAAAGTGATTTCACTAGCATAATTAAAATACAGATCTTATCAGGGTTTTTTTTAGTCCTTTTACACCTCGTACATATTTCATTTATACATTTTAAGTTCCATTCGACCCATGAGCAAAAAGTTGATGTTGGGTTTTGTCCTCTATAATAATAAAATATGATAATCCTCTAACACAGCCACTAATTTATAGTTAGTGGCAATGTTTACATATTCCCAAAGAGATTGCAGAATTTGTTCAGAGTTGAAATTTGGTATTGAAAAGTCTTAGGAGGGTTGTGGGGCAGAATTAAACCAAATTTTGTTTTTACGTTACAAAAAGGCAAACTTAAAATAAGAAAAACAAGTGGATCTTCAGATGTTTTTTGTACTTCTGTAACTTTATAACAGGTTTGGTTTTAAAGAAAATCATGCAGACAGTTAGTCCATGATTTGGATCTGTAAAAACTAAAACAGACAGCCTATTTATTAATGTTTAAAGAACTAGCATTATACATGTGCTTTTAGTTCATATCACACACGATACATCGGATTATAGTTAAGGCTAAGATTTTGTCATGGTTATTTTTAGTAAAAGTCAGGGACGGGACAGGTCACGGGCAACAAACAAAAATTCACGGAAGTCATGACCTGTCTGTGTGTCTTTTGCTGCAGCAGCTCCATGGTTTCCCCTGCCACTGTGGTGCCTGAGATCTGTGGGGTTCCCCCTCTGCCTGCAGCGGCTGGAAGCTGCAGCCCGCCCCCGCCCCGCCCTCAGTGGCTGGGAGCTGCAGGGTGACCATATTTCCTGAAGAAAAAACAGGGCACCCCCAGCGCTCGCTCTAGGCGTCACCCTCTCCCCACACAATGCTGTAGCCCATTGTTGGAACTCTGAGGAGGGCCCCCTCAGGAGTCTGTCACCTGTCGCTGGAACCTTGCAGGGGCCCCCCGTCGCTGCTGTGGCCTGTCACTGGAACCCTGCCAGGGCCCCACTGGCTGCCAGCTCCAGAGTACCGCAGCCCATGGGGCTGAAGCAGAGAATGTCACTGATGTCTCTGGAAGTCATGGATTCTGTGACTTCCATGACCTCCGTGACATAAACGTAGCCTTAATTATGGTGGATTATTTTTAAAAAGGAAAAAGGGAAAGTGTACTAATCTAAACACCATGTTCAAAACACCTAGGCCATGTCTAGATTGAGGAAATGTATTAAGAAGTTCATACTGGTTCAAATTGTGGTAGAACCAGGATCAGTCATGGGACTTTGCCTGCACTGCCAACCAATTTTACCACTGGTTGAACTGATTTTTTGGGTCAATTTCCTCAGTGCATAGATTCCGGTGAACCACAGGTTCAAGAGCCACCAGAAGGTACTTAAAGACAGGCTGCTCAAAAAAGTTTCAGAGGTTCCTCTTGCTCTGCTTCAAAGACTTGGAAAAGATGGCAACAAATAGCTTCCAAACAGGTCACAGTAGCCAGTACCAATGAAAGAGAAAGTTTTTGGGACGCAAGGTCTAATTAATTACTTGATTTTAAATGTTCAAATTTTGTTATGCCTTGATCTTTACAGAGAACTAGTACGTAGGGTGGTTCTGAACAAAAATGATATAAAGTTATAGGATTTCCTCATTAACTGCTTACCACTGTTTTGTTTTGTGACTGACACGTATTTTGTATGATTTAACAATGTATTTTTTAAAAGACACTGCAATCAAGATTTCAATTAAATAAGGTCCCAAGCTTTTTAATAATGAAGACTTCAAAATGTAAATAAAATGCTATGGCTCATCATTATGATTTCCCCACCCCTGTTGATGCTGACCACTAGAATTCCTATGTAGCAGCAAGCCTTTTTACCCACATATGCCGGGGAAAGAGATATGGGAAGCAGATGACAGCAGAATCATCACTCTCTAGATACTGTCAGTTTCCGCATCTCCCTCAACATACAGAAAACACTCAACCACCCCTCTTCAATCCCTGGGTTGCTACTGCTTCTCGCTCCTTGGGAAATGATGCCTTCGGATGTTTCTTGCAGATACTGAGAAGAGGATCCAGAGAGAGACATCCTGCCCAAACAGGAGTTTAGGAAAGTGGGTCCCTCATGCCTCCATATCCCTGAATCCAAGGAACAGAACCCCTATCTTGTCTCAAGAGGGTCCCTCAGATAGCATTCTGCTATGTTTTTCTTTAATGATGGTGTATTAATATTCAATATGCGCTGCAGGGGGAAAAGCAGATTGTCATTGCCTATCTCCATCTCTTCTGCAGAGAGAAGAGGTGACGACATCTCCCCCTATGGCAGTGGTATTACTTTTACCCTGCTTGGGTTTTAAAAAAAAAAATTATTATTAAAGGAAAGTTACAAAGTTTGAGGAAAAAGGATAGGAAATCACAGAATTACTTACTTTTATTAGCTTGGTGACAAATTTATGCCCCTTACACAAGTTGGTTATCCTGCATCAGCATTTAGAATGCACTATATTATGTATGAATAAGGCTGACAATAACGCAGTACTGGAGTGCAGTATAACCAGTTGGGCTTTACTTTCCTTTTAAAGAAGTTGCCAAGTACGCCAGGGTTTTAGGACACTTGAGATGATGGGTAACAGAAGGAGCTAGAGAGGGTGGAAGCCCAGAGAAAGGATTGGAGGGTCTTCGTTCAATCATGGCTTTGGAGGGAGGTGAGAAACAGCAGTTGTGTACACTCAAAACCCCCTTTTTCCTATTCACACCATTAAAATTCCCCAAATGAGGTCACCAAATTAGGGTTGCAGAATTACTTCCTACCTTACAAAAAGAGCCATGAAAATGCTTTTTTAAAACTAACATACCAAAAATTTGAAAATCATCAGTTGAGATTTTTAAAAGAACTTAAATCATTAACAGTTAATTTGTAAGTTTATTAATATAAAGTGGACACTGTCAGACACTTATCTGAAAAATGCTAGCTGGCTCTACTACAGTGAATGATCATGCAATTTATATCCACACAAAAACTGCATGAAGATATTATTAATTACAAGATATTTTAAAATTTCAATATACTTACAATTCCACCCATGTAGGCAGGCAGATACTCTACACTGATGTATTCCTGCACTTCATTCTTGTTTGTAAACTTCAACATACTTATCGCATCTGGACCAAGCCAACCCTTCACAATTTTAAAAGCAGCTAGACAAAAAATAATAATACATAAGCTGCCTGAAAAATACTGCAGTTTTATCTGCCATTGATAGCATGTAAATAAATGCTCATACAATGTTAGGCTAAGCACTGAATTCAGTGAAATAGCTAGATGTCCATCTAGGGTTTCTTTACCCGTTATAAAATGTCCCACTAGGCAAAGAGCACATGCACATACCAGGATTTTGTGGTATAAAAAAAAAACTATTGGCATGAATTTACAAAGAGTGCTTTGGTGTACTACCTGTGAATGGCAAAGTCATAACCAAGTAATACAGGTCATCATAAATGTGTGCCGATAAAATCTTTATAATGTATCATATATTATGTACAAGACACATTTTCTGTAGGTTTGTTTTGTGTTAAGTTTTCTTCATTGGTACAATTTGCCTCCCTCTGCATTAGCACGTGAGACCAATTACACAAGCTTCAGGGGAAGAAAAGTAAGTAAATATCAGGTGCCTCTAGCTTTTGCAGAGAGGGATTATTTACAAGTGGTAGCTCGTCTTCTGAATGTATTTTCTCTACGGAGCCACACAGCAAGAGTTCTGCACTCGGTCACTTGGTCATGGAATGTTTTTGAGTAGTTGTTGGCTGTTAGGTAGTGCCCTTGACAACAATCCATAGAACAAGAATATTAATATCCTGTGTGCCTGCCCCCCAACCCCACTTCCCAAAGCAGTACCCCTCTACACCCAGAAACCTCATTTGGATGTGTGCTCCAAAACTGAAGAGTTGGCTCAGTGAAGGCAATGTATTTGGGCAACAAAAGTTATTGTTGGTACACAGTCTGCTTGCGATATTGTTTTCCAAGTGCCCCACTACAGGAGACTAGCTCCTTGGACAGTAACTGAAGTACTGCCCACCCAAAATAAGCATCTAATCTTGTCAAGGGCATAGTGACTTCTGAAGGGGTGTATTGAACTTCATTCAGCAGCTCTACCATAGATAAGGGCCAGGACCTCTGCTTGTGAAAGGGATCTCTGAAAAGGAAAGGAGGAACGGGACTTGGCATAGTTTCTTACTGGAAAAAGCAGCACAATTCAAAGTTGTCCAGGACATATGCTACACACAGGGGTTGGGGGCAAGAAACGGACAAAAACCCGTTTTTGCAAAGGTGGCTGAAGTAGGGGAAGAAGCGAGGCTTCTGGAGAATTTCTGCAAGACTTTGGGTCTCTGATGGTAACTTGCTCCCAACGATTGCTGGAAATGTCCTCTATGAACCTAAAGCAAGCTGGCTCAAATTCCATGACCCAGACATTAATGTGATTACTTACATCCTTCCCAAGACCTCATCAGACTATGAACTGAAGCAGTGACAGGTCAAAGACTAAATATTTAGCCCTCTTGAATCGCAGACCAGTAATTTATTTTGGAGAGGAAAGGGAAGGTAGAGGGAGAAGTGGGTAAGGAGAAATTTTGGGTGGGAGAAAAGTTAGGAGAATGAAGCATTTCTCTGGCAGGTTTGTTCTTTTAAATGGTAGCGGTTTGAACCTGCTTAATGTAAAACTAAAGTAGTCTTAATAGAGATGCACATACAGCAAAAAAATTTTATAGCTATGCACGCACATGCAATATAGAGGAATAAAACTTGTCTAACAAGTGTTTTGACTAGGTTGATTACTGGAGTACACGTATCAGCATAGATATATATGGCAATTATAAACGTCATAGGCCCTAGCCTGCATAATGTACTATTTGAATTTGGCCACAGGAGAAAAATGTTTATGAAGCCTAGCAAGTCTGGACCTGGAGAGGATTGGGTTTCAGGGAACCACAAAAATGGAGGCTTCAACAAATAATCTGCATATCGAGGGCTTCCAAGATATGCAAGTGGCGAGGGGGATGCAGGTCTTGATCGCACTTTGAAGAAGGACTATTTAATCTTTGAGTCAGAGTACACTGTGCCAGGAAGCTGCACACTAAAGCATTCAATGACCTAATAATTGACAAATGTAAAGTACCATGTGCTTAACTAAAAGAAAAATTTGGCCTATGCATTAGTTATATATTTCTATGTATACACACAATAACATTTTATAAAGCCTAAGAAAATGAGTTTATGTTTGAATTAATATCATATCAGAACAGGGTTTTTTAAACTTATTACAGAAAATTACAAGTATTTTTAGTTTAGTTTACTTTAACTTACCATTCATTATCCATGGCATTTCAAAGATCACTATCTTTGCTGCAAAGACAATAGGAAGAAGAGATAATTGAAAAGAAAGATATTATTTCTATATTAATAACCAAAAGGGGAGAAAGTGTTACTATTAGAGGATTATTAAAAGCAGAACACTCCGTTTCCATGGTTACTTTCTTTAGGAAAAAATTAGCTTTCCTCCATCTGTATACAAAACTATCCCTATGGTAAGATGAACAGAAGTATTAGGAAGCCCACTGGAAAGCATAGCATGTATTGTTTTGGTATACAAAAAAGGCAAAATTATCCCATAAGAGCCAGAATGGTTACCCACATCCTGAATTCAGGGAATTCATTTAAATTACTGTATTAAATGCCAGATGAAAGATGCAAATAATATGCATCTTTATTCTAATGAATAATTTCATTGTGTGAAATACTAGCAACTATAACAGAATTATACCTTCTATTTTAAGAAGCAAAATGGCACTCAAACAGCTAAACTTTAAAACGTTTACAGCTTCATTTTCACTTGAAAAAAAAAATTAAATGAATTCAGAAGTCATGGAAGAGAAAAATGGCAATACTGACTGAAGCTTTGTATCTATTAATAATGAAGGTTAAAATGGACAATGTGCAAGTTTTTCCCCATACAGCCCCACCAATATGCCTCAACTCTGTCATGGAGGGATCATCTCTGAGACAATAGGAAAGAGTCCATTTCCACTCAATCTTTAGCCTCTTGGCTGCTACAGAGTGCCAGTTGGTATAGCAGTATCTTCCAACTTTTGGCCAAACCCTGAAACTGAAGAGGAAAGGGACAGAGATGGACAAAGAAAGAAGGGGAAACAAGACAGAAAAAACAACACAACTATAATATTGATTCTGAAAAAGAATTAGGAGTCATGGTGGATAATCAGCTAAACATGAGCTCCCAGTGCAACGCTGTAGCCGAGGGGGCTAATGGGATCCTTGGACGCATAAACAGGAATATCAAGTTGGAGCAGAGAGGCTATTTTACCGCTGTATTTGGCACAGGTGCGACCACTGCTGGAACACTGTGCTCAGTTCTGGTGTCCGCAATTCAAGAAGGATGTTAAAAAATTGAGAGGGTCCAGAAAGATTAAAGGATTAGAAAACCTGCCCTATGATAGACTCAGGGAGCTAAATCTATTTACCTGTTTAACAAAGAAAAGGTTATGAGGTGACTGAATCACATTCTGTAAATTCCTATATGGGGAAACAAATATTTAATAATGCACACTTCAGTCTAGCAGAGAAAGATATAATGAGATACAATGGCTGGAAGTTGAAGCTAGCCAAGTTCAGACTGGAAATAAGGTGTAAATTTTTAAAAGTGAGGGTCATTCGTAAACTGTTCCAATGGTTAATTATTGTGGTGGATTCTCCCATCACCTAAATTCCCTGTAAGCTGTGTGGCCACGCAGCAGCCTATTAAGCGTCGCACAGGGAATCTGCCCAGCCAGGACCTGCCATGGCTTGGGGAGGGGCGCCACTGCCCCAGCCCCAACCCAGCCATGGGGGGCACCTATCCCACAGCCCAAGCCCGGGAACTGCCACAGCAGGGAGAGGAGCCTCTCTCCCCCACAGCAGGACCTGGGCTGTGGGGAGAGAGAGTTAGGGGGAATACTTTCTCCTCGTAGTAGCCCCAGGACAGCCTGCACCCCAAACCCCTCATCCCCGGCCTCTCCCCCGAGACTGCACCCCCAGCCGGAGCCCTCACACCCCTGCACTCCAAACCTCTGCCCCAGCTCTGAGCCCCCTCCCACACCCCAAACTCCTTGGCCCCACCCCACCGCATGAATTTTGTTATGTGCACCAATATGAAGGTGATGCATCACACATCACCTCCATATTGGTGCACATAAAATGAATTCCGCACTATGTGGGAAAAATTAGAGGGAACACTGCCCATCACTGATAATTTTTAAACCAAGATTGGATGTTCTTCCAAGAGATATGCTCTAGGAATTATTTGGGAGACATTGTATCATGTGTGATATACAGGAGGTAAGACTATATGATCACAATAGTCCCTTCTGGCCTTGGAATCTATGAATATTAACTCAATGCTTATAAAAATTCTAAAACTGGAACAACTGGGTGAATATGTACCTCCAAAAATACTTGTTTTAGACTCTTTACTTTTAATACAAATTCATACGTTACATATGAATTTCAAACCAAAATTAAGTTAATAAATGTGTGTTGATTAGCTCCGCTAACCAGTCTGAGGGTGTGATAGGGGAATGCTGCACATAAATTCACTTTTCTAAAAGACATTACTACTGAACTTATTTATATGCTGAACTACCCAGCCCTCATGGCACCTTGTTTCTGGGGCATGTCAAACACATTTCTCGACTTTACTTTGGTTTTACCTTTGCAGTCCACACATGCAAAAAGTAATATTTACACATCTCTTAAAAAAAGAACCTCTCTCCTCATCAGTTATGAATATTTATATAATAAAAATAACATTGCATAACACAAAGTCTATAAAATTGTATCCCCCTTAGAACGGATAATATATATTACTTACAGAGGTAATTCGGATAATAAACTTTAAAACAGTTGATAATGAACCGAATGAAGTCCAAGTCCTAAAATAAAGGCAAAAATTAATAATAATAAATGTAGTACAAATTATAATTCAAAAACCTAATTAGATAAAAACTATGAATTTTGTAATAAAGATTTTACGAGATAAGTTCACAATTAAAGTAAAACAATAAAATACACAGGCTATATATAGGATATTACTTTTCAAATACTGCCCCAACTTCCAATGCAATGCTACTCATTCAGGAGATGATTCTGCAAAGCTTTATACACATGTTTAACTATGTAAACTGAAAGTTGTTCTAGTGACTTCACTAAGACTACTCACAGTGCATAAAGTTAAGCACATGTACTGTATTAAGTCTTTGAAGAACTGGGGTCTCAGGAAAGGGTCAGGAGATTTTCCTAAGAGCTACAGCCTAACAGAAGAAACAAACCTCTGTCTCTAAATGGCAGTGTTAGGCCTTTCTTACATAGTACAAGCACAGGCTTGCACTGAAGACAGACAAGCAAGTTACATAAGTTCTGTACATTGGAGGTTAAACATCTAGGGATAAGAATATTTTGCCTTTTATCAGGGGTTTTTAGTTCTGTTTGTCTTGATGTCTAATGAAATCATAGTTCACTAATATTTTGAGACAAAAATTAACATTTAAAATTCTATGAACAATCATAGTGCCTGTACTGGATTTATATGTTTTTCAGCTACCCACTTCACAAATCTACATCACTTATGTTCATAACATTTGCTGCACATCTGCAAGGAAATGACAAAGCTGGCCAACTCAGCAGAGATCTGATGCAGGTGCATTAATGATCTCTAAAGGACTCAGTAATTTAGGATGTATTCAGTCTTTCTGAGATTTCTGGATATAAATCTTTTCCACCAGGCAGAACACAAAGTGCTCCTTTTTCCACTTGAGAGAGGGGAGAGACAATCTCCCAGTGTCGGATGTGTTCCTTCTGAATTGGTGGGTGGGCCTGTTATGTGTTTTCTCCTCTTTTACACTTTTATAAAGAGGGTTTTACAAAAATAAGGTGTGACTGGGCCTCAATTGCTCCTTCATGTGTGACACAACAGTAATATATACAGACCTTCATCAACTCTCCAAGGGGATCTACGTATTTATGCCAGTGATGCCAGGCATACTTCTGCAACAGGACAGGAGGATTTATCACCCGAACCCTCTTTAGCTACATCTAGCTGCATTGGGTCTAACAGATGTTGAAATATCCTGTACTTTCAACATTTTGTCCCATAAGTGCGTCGCTGCCTGGTAGCTACTCTCAAACAAAGGATGAAGAAAGGACAAATCATTTTCCTCCCCACTGAGTTCAAATTCCTGCCTTCCTTGTCAGAGGCTGTAGAATGCAGATGTCCACCTCTTGACCTGTTGGTCACTGCAACTGCTACCAATGAATTATGCGGAGGAAGAGTATGTAAGCAAGATAATCTTTCGTATGGAATTTGATATAGCTTATCAGCATTTTTGAGAGCAGTTGACAAAAAGCATGATTAGACCAGATAGATTCTTCTGGTTGCCAGAGACCATCTAAAATCAGCACAGAGACTTTACTCAAAGTTAGAGCTGAGACTATCAAAGACCCGGTAAGAAGTCTCCTCTAAGATAGTGACAAGAGCTTTAACATAGGCACCATTCTATTTAGGAAAAGCTGCAAGCTCTACCAACATTCTCATCAAAAGAAGAATTAATCAAATTCTGGGTCTAGCTGCTGATATTCCATTTGTACCACAGGCAGCTTCCTCTTCAGATAAAGATCCAGCCCTATAGCAGGAGAGTCTTCTGTATAGACTGAAGGAAGAGGGTGACTCATAGGAGCCTTCCTATGGGGGGGGGGGGGGAAGGGGGAGGGATAGTGGTTTGAGCATTGGCCTGCTAAACCCAGGGTTGTGAGTTCAATCCTTGAGGGAGCCATTTAGGAATCTGGGGCAAAAATTGGGGATTGGTCCTGCTTTGAGCAGGGGGTTGGACTAGATGATCTCCTGAGGTCCCTTCCAACCCGGACATTCTACGATTCCCTTCTCCATGTGCACTTGCATCACAAGCGTGATCAAAAGACCCACAGAAACTGACAACAATGATTCCAAAAGCTTCAACAGATCTGATGGAACCCTCTGAAGCAAGGAATGGGCAAAAATTCTCCTGAGTGCTTTTACTCGTTACATATGGATACATTAGATTTGATCCTGCTCCAAGAGATGTGAAGAATCTCCAGCTTTGTCACACGCAATGGAGCCAGGGTATTCAGAGCTGATGCGGTCACATGGTTTGGCTCTTATGAACAAGGCCACCACCAGTGGAGGTAGTAAGTATCTAGATGTTGGATCTGCTGATTTTGGTATCAACAACATGATCGCTTTGGATCGGGAGCTTGGTGTCTTATGCTGAACTGTTTTCTGCTTAGATCTGGAAGTATCTAGAGTTGACACTGGCCTCCTGTTCTTAGTCTCGGGCCCTTCAGAAGGGTCAGAACAGACAGGATTTGCATTCAGAGCTGCTTGTAATAAGACGACTTGTAGCCTATTCTGACACTTTTTTCTTGCTCATAGGGTAAAAGTGCTGCAGTTCACACATCTTAAAAAAAGAGAGAAGCTCACCCAGGCATGCTAGGCATTGAGTGCAAGCATCTGATGCCACAAATACCACTGGAAATGATGTGCATATTTTAAAACGTGATCTTTTCAGATTTGGATCTGCATGCAACCAGTAGTTGGAATAGAAGATTTAAGTATAAAACAAAATTTATCCTAGACTAACAATCTAAACCTATCTTATAATTGATCCTAACCATACCTAATAGTAAAACTATCCCTAAAGGCACTAAATCTTTTTTAGTGGAAGGGAACTGTACCAGTTCACAACTGTCGGCTGCTGTGGTTTGAAGGAACTGAGGTAGCAAGGAGAGACACGCCCCCTTGAAACGTTCAGGAATGCTGAGGGGAAGGGCAGGAGGAACACTTGAGCCCTCTCATGCGTACTGCTACGAGAAGGTTCCAACATCTAGGCTGTCCTGGTTGTCACACCCCACGTGTGGGAATATGCAGAGGACACTCAGAAAGAAATATCATTTATAACTAGTCATTGTAGCTTTGCAAACTGAAATCCTGAAGAAGTCGGAAATACGCATTATCGGAGAACAACCTTTTAAAATGAAAAAACTTCTAATGAAATTCATGATTTTCATCTTGAAATAGAGAGTTATTTAAGTATAATACAAAAGACATTATTGACTTGAAGCTTTAGATCATGGCCATAAACAAATTATAAAACACCCAACATTCTACACTTTGTCACATTTGTATTCCTACATTACAAATAGAGATCAACATTAAGTGGGCCAAGGCGCAGGCTGAGGGATGTGCTGGCTGCCGCTTCCCGCAGCCCCCATTGGCCTGGAACGGCAAACCGTGGCCAGTGGGAGCTGGGATTGGCTGAACCTGCGGATGCTGCAGGTAAACAAACCATCCCGTCCCGCCAGCAGATTTCTCTGATGGGCCGCATGCCAAAGGTTGCCAATCCCTGAACTAGAGGCAGGCTGTATGGGTCAAATTCACAACTGTTGTAAGTGGGTGCCATTCCACTGCAGGAAACAAAAATACTAACAACCTAACATACTAATTTGGCATTTTTGGATGCATTGGCAGATACTGGGTCAGGATATAGTAGGGTAGACAATTGCTGTTAAATGTGACTGTGGTAACCCTCTCTCCTCCCAGTAAATGAAGTAACCTTTGCCTCAGTTCAAAAGGGGAAGAGAAAATACAGAACAAAAAGCCTGGCTGCGTAAAAGCCACCTGCCATGACTGTTTGGGAGAAGGGGGCAGTTATGAGATCAAGATTCTAGGACCTTTGCTGTATAATTTAGGTCTAATGTGCTGCACAGGAACTGAGTGCCTTGATTAAGCTATACACAGTCTAAACAGAAATCATAATTAAAATGCTTACTATGTGACTGACTCCAGTTTCAGCCATATCAAACACCACTGTTAAAGGCTTCCCATGCTCTCTTCTGGCATAATGCTCTAACCAAAAGGCTACAAACTTCTTTTTTTCAAACTGCAGTTTAGGCTCTTTTGTATGAAACTTCACCCTGAACCAGACTACAAAGAAAACATATGTATATAAAAAAACTTCAACAAGTTATCAGAATACCAGAACCATATTAGTGGTAAGTGTTAAGTGACCTCTTACAAAATCCACCAACTCCTCTAACATATGGAAATAATATACAATAAGAATCTGAAAATTAAGCTATACATCGCTAATATTAATTGCTATTTATTGCTTGTATTTATTGCTATATATGTACATAGTTATAGGGTACTCTCTAGGTAGCAAAAAGGTGCACCAAATCTAGTGTAATGGCTTTATTTAGTTGTGAATCAATATGTTATAATCAACTAATAAGAAGCATCTTTCTTTAGAAAATAACTGAAGTACAAATGGAAAAGTTGATTAAAATGGAGGATTTAAATTGAGGCTTTCCACTTGGTGATTTAAGTTGCTGATTTAAACTCCCTTGATTTAAATCAGGGTCCTGCACTTAGGATGGAAGAATCCAATGCACCGCTACAGACTAGGGACCGAATGGCTAGGCAGCAGTTTTGCGGAAAAGGACCTAGGGGTGACAGTGGACGAGAAGCTGGATATGAGTCAGCAGTGTGCCCTTGTTGCCAAGAAGGCCAATGGCATTTTGGGATGTATAAGTAGGGGCATAGCGAGCAGATCGAGGGACGTGATCGTTCCCCTCTATTCGACACTGGTGAGGCCTCATCTGGAGTACTGTGTCCAGTTTTGGGCCCCACACTACAAGAAGGATGTGGATAAATTGGAGAGAGTCCAGCGAAGGGCAACAAAAATGATTAGGGGTCTAGAGCACATGACTTATGAGGAGAGGCTGAGGGAGCTGGGATTGTTTAGTCTGCGGAAGAGAAGAATGAGGGGGGATTTGATAGCTGCTTTCAACTACCTGAAAGGGGGTTCCAAAGAGGATGGCTCTAGACTGTTCTCAATGGTAGCAGATGACAGAACGAGGAGTAATGGTCTCAAGTTGCAATGGGGGAGGTTTAGATTGGATATTAGGAAAAACTTTTTCACTAAGAGGGTGGTGAAACACTGGAATGCGTTACCTAGGGAGGTGGTAGAATCTCCTTCCTTAGAGGTTTTTAAGGTCAGGCTTGACAAAGCCCTGGCTGGGATGATTTAACTGGGAATTGGTCCTGCTTCGAGCAAGGGGTTGGACTAGATGACCTTCTGGGGTCCCTTCCAACCCTGATATTCTATGATTCTATGAAATCAATCCACCTTAGACCACTTTCTAAGAAGTAGTGTCTATATTTGATTTGGGGAAAAATAAAGCTTAAGTAATTACAAAATACTTTCCGAGTGTGCTCATTGGACATCTTTTGGGGAGGGAATGGGGAGTGCTGTGGGAGGCAAAGAGTAATAAAAGCCCAATTCCGGATGACAATATTGAACATTCTCACTGTCTGTTGTCATTAGATAACTCTGGCAGGAACAGAAAGATGAAGCAGATTTTTAGAATTACATTTACAAAGATACACATGCTTCTGAAATAAACTGACACTACAAAAGGTTCCCAACACACATGGGAGAGAGGAGACAACAGAGGCTCATTTGCTATTTTCAGTCAGGTCTCACTGCATTTTTCTGCTATATTCTACATTTTAAAAATTCTATTTTTTTTCATTTAAATGAAGTCTGTCTTTTTCCACTGCAAAGATGCAGACATCCTCCTAACCTAAATAAACAGAAAACTGTTCCCAAACATACAATAATAGGAGCAAAAAAAGGGACCTCACACATACCCATTGAAAAAAAGTCAGATTACAAAGGTGAACTGGGATCATTGAAGTGCTAATATTATTAAGCATGAACAATTGTTTTCTCATACCCGCCCACCTCATTCCCTATTTTATTATTTTAAAACAAGTTGAGGAGGGGCGTTTCATACCTCTTCAAGTGCTGCTACCTTCAATGAGATTGGTGAGGGGGAGGCAAGAGGAGGTAGGCAAATCTGAGACCTGAGTGGATACTACACTATTTTGAGCATTCTTGGGCCTGCATGCAGCTGGTAACCAAAGCATCTGCATATGACAGACACAGTTCTCTGGGCTGTCAAAGGTAACCTGGAAAGATGGTCAGGAGAACTGGGGGATTAACAGGGAAAACTAAGTACACCATTGCATCTGCAATGCCAGTGCTTGTTGCCTATACTGTTACTGCATAGGGGCAGTACACAGCAATGGAGGACCAAGGCTTTAGCAAAGCTTTTGACACGGTCTCCCACAGTATTCTTGTCAGCAAGTTAAAGAAGTATGGGCTGGATGAATGCACTATAAGGTGGGTAGAAAGTTGGCTAGATTGTCGGGCTCAACGGGTAGTGATCAATGGCTCCATGTCTAGTTGGCAGCCGATGTCAAGTGGAGTGCCCCAGGGGTCGGTCCTGGGGCCGGTTTTGTTCAATATCTTCATAAATGATCTGGAGGATGGTGTGGATTGCACCCTCAGCAAATTTGCAGATGATACTAAACTGGGAGGAGTAGTAGATACGCTGGAGGGGAGGGATAGGATACAGAGGGACCTAGACAAATTGGAGGATTGGGCCAAAAGAAACCTGATGAGGTTCAATAAGGATAAGTGCAGGGTCCTGCACTTAGGACGGAAGAAACCAATGCACAGCTACAGACTAGGGACCGAATGGCTAGGCAGCAGTTCTGCGGAAAAGGACCTAGGGGTTACAGTGGACGAGAAGCTGGATATGAGTCAACAGTGTGCCCTTGTAGCCAAGAAGGCCAATGGCATTTTGGAATGTATAAGTAGGGGCATTACCAGCAGATCGAGGGACGTGATCGTTCCCCTCTATTCGACATTGGTGAGGCCTCATCTGGAGTACTGTGTCCAGTTTTGGGCCCCACACTACAAGAAGAATGTGGATAAATTGGAGAGAGTCCAGCAAAGGGCAACAAAAATGATTAGGGGTCTGGAACATATGACTTATGAGGAGAGGCTGAGGGAACTGGGATTGTTTAGTCTGCAGAAGAGAAGAATGAGGGGGGATTTGATAGCTACTTTCAACTACCTGAGAGGTGGTTCCAGAGAGGATGGTTCTAGACTATTCTCAGTGGTAGAAGAGGACAGGACAAGGAGTAATGGTCTCAAGTTGCAGTGGGGGAGGTTTAGGTTGGATATTAGGAAAAACTTTTTCACTAGGAGGGTGGTGAAACTCTGGAATGCGTTACCTAGGGAGGTGGTAGAATCTCCTTCCTTGGAAGTTTTTAAGGTCAGGCTTGACAAAGCCCTGGCTGGGATGATTTGATTGGGGATTGGTCCTGCTTTGAGCAGGGGGTTGGACTAGATGACCTCCTGAGGTCCCTTCCAACCCTGATATTCTATGATTCTAAGGCTTTTCTCAGAACAAGTTCAATTCAAACAGTGATGTGAAAACTTGTGACCAGTTCGAGTATGTGTAAGCATGGTATGTTACAGCTGTACCAAATGATTGCAATAACAATACACTGTCCTGTAGACTCATGATGGCTATATATTCGCAGCAAAAGAGATAAAACCATTGCATTTTAATGGAACATTTTAAAACTGCATTACAAAACTTTACCTCCTGTCCCAGTTTATGAAGGAAAACTGAACGTAACCTTAACAATGGGATCATGAACGCTACAATGAGAAAGCTGAATTTCAAGCTACAAAATATGAATACTAAAGATTTTTCCTCTCTAGTAAAAGACTTGCGAGCATGGCTAACGGTCTTAATAATACATGATGAAAAATGCAATGTAACCATTTGCCCATGATCTATTTGTCAGATATTCATTGAAAATTCACTTGATCTCCTCATTTATTTCCACAAAGGTAGTTCCTGATAAGTAATTGCTTCCAGCATTTTAGCAGTCTCCAATATGAACATGTATAATTATATATATATTTTAAAAGATAATAGATAACTGAAAATATAAGAGTGCATGTAACTTACACAACTTGTAGCCCTCTTTATCATATCCATGCAGGTAAAGAGCACCATTTTCAAACAACGATTTTGGAAGGGCAGATTCAGACAAATCTGTAAAGCAAACAGAAGGATTATTTTAACAAACTGATATTGGGCATCCTTATTTTTGCTGTTTAAAAAAGTCACTACAAAATACCATTTAATCGTAAAACAGAATAAGAAACTTGATGATTTTAAATATGTTCATGTGTGAGATAAATGAATTGTAAAATAGAGGGATAAACCTATTTGCAAACTAATATTTTTTCCTCTTTTTTTGTTTTAAACTAAGATAGAGAAAGGTTAGCATCTATGTGGGAAGAGAGGGGAAAACAAAGTAGATTTAGATGGCTAGAGGAAAAAAAGACCTACAAATATTTTGTTAGCATTGGCCTCCCTCCCGCTCTGTTACACCCACTTGTTGCAACTTTTCTTAATTTAGACTGTATGCTATTTGGGGCAGGCGCTGTGCTTCATGCTGTATAAACATACATAAAGACAATGGGACTAGGGTGACCAGACAGCAAGTGTGAAAAATCAGGACAAGGGGTGGGGGGTAATAGGTTCCTATATAAGAAAGAGCCCCAAAAATCGGGACTGTCCCTATAAAATCGGGACATCTGATCACCCTAAATGGGACCCTGTTTTGATCGGAGCCTCTGGACGCTACAGTAATAACTGCAATGATCACATTTCACAGGTTTAATTAGTTTTATTAATCTGGAAAGACTCTGCTTTCCTCTCAGTAGTAGAGGAGATAATGAATTATTAGCTTATGACCATTGCAGGATAGGTGTTTTCCCAGGTATGGACCACCTCCTCCTGAATAATTTTCAGACCGGAGGAGGGGAACTTTTATTCCCATAGAGGTTTGCACCAGAGGAACACACAAAGAACTGAAGTCCAGCAAACTCCCCAACCCCTTCAAATTCCAAATTATCTTTGGCCCACTAGGCTATTGAATAGCTCCACTGCTCACAACCCAGCCAGAGCCATACCAAATTATAAAACACAACTAGTGATTGATATGGCAACTTGACAAAGAAGAATTTATATAGCCATTTGCACTGGTACTTAATGAAACTGTATATAGGGCCTCAGGAATAGTTCAGTAAGAAACTGATATACATCACCAACGTATTAATTAGTAGTAAATGACATCTTACCATTGACGATGTATTCTTTCCTCCACTGAAAGCTTTCATCAATCATCTTTAATGTATCATCCACAACATCATGACGCCAAATTAAATAATTTTCAACCCAATTATCATCTTGCCGCAATCTTTCCACGTCTCTGGAATCATATTTATCTGATTTATCTAATTTAAAAAATGGAAATTTTTACTGTAGTAAATGTAAGAAATATTACAAAATTGAATCTAGGCAAGTTTCAGGGCAGCAGTTCTTTAGGAATACAAAAGATCTCAAAGATTTCAGCACATTTAAGCAAGCATGGAATAATATAAGCTATTGAAAATGTTTATCAATTACATTAAAAAGTGGAATTTATTAAGAAACTGACAATATTTCTTGGGGTTGGAAAGATATGCATTATGTATGATTTTTATTTAAAGAAAAATACAATAATTTTTGTCAATTTTAGTATCTGCATGACAAACAATTTTCTTCCTATCTTTTTCCTCAAATACACAGAAAGACATACTGGTTTCTAACAGAATTAATAATTTTATTAAGATGTTGTTGAAGTAAAAAAACAGTACAGAGTTTAAGCACAGAAATTTCTGGTTATCAGGGAATAAGGTACAGATTATTAAGGGGTACGAAATCTGGTTTAGGAACGGGTGGCGTAAGGAATATATAATCTGCAATCTCCCCGATTGGGGGTAAAAGTTTAACGGGTCAAAGTACAGACATTGAGATATGGGGGTATGTTGTTCATATAATGGCTATGTTCAGGTGTGGAGTATAATGAATGGATACGATGATGAGGATGGATTTACCCTCATTTGTGGGATTTAATGTTCAGTGAGTTTATGGTTCCAGTTCATATAGTCCAATGGAAAATGTCTCTCAGTCCCTTTCCCATAGCTGATGCACGATGTCGTACCAGCTCACACCTACTGTCGGTGGCCGATGATGTGTTTGATGTAGATGTCCCTGGAGCATTGGATGGTGTCCGAGAGCATGAGGCACCACATGAGCCGTGCGTAGCGTCGACCAATCCCACAGGTCTGCAGCACACGCTCGTTGCAGGGGTCCCAAGCGCCCAAGGCTCCGACGATCAGGGCATCCATCTGCACCTCGTAGCCCTTCACTCTCAGGGTGTCAGCCAGGGGAGCGTATTTTTCCAGCTTACGAGCTCAGGCTTCGCGGAAGGCCGGGGTCCTGTTCTCAAAGGAGACCATGACGTCGACGAGGATGATCTTTTTCTGGGCCTCATTGGTGACTGCCACGTCAGGTCGCAACTAGCTGTCAGTACCGGGGATGGTGCAGTTCACGGCGACCTCCCCCAGGCGCAGTGCGATGGCTTTCACCAGGCGGTTCTGGATGGCGTTGTGGCGCAGCTGTCAGGCTCTGGAGTGGGGCTTGCAGCTGCACAGGACATGGGGCAGGGTCTCATTGGAGTAGCCGCACTTCCTGCAACGCTTGTCTCGGTTCCCGTGGCGGATGGCTCCATTGAATGGGACGCAGTTGAGCCGGGCACGGCGGATGAACCGCCAGTTGGCGAAACGGCTGAAGCCGCCCCCGGCGAGGAAGTGGTTGCTGGCGTCCCACTTACTGGTCAGTTCGAAGGCTTTACCCTGGTCCGGTTTATGCTTCAGGGTTTCCATGTACAGTGAATGGATGGCTGCCTTCAGGGTCCTCTCCAGCATACCCCTGGCGCTCGGGGTGACGATGGTGCTGTCGTTGGACCTGATCTGCGGCACCAGGACTCCCAGCTCCTGGCGCTCCTCGCACCACTCCCAGCAGCAGCCGATGCACTTCCCCAGGCGACATGTGGCATTGCGAGTGCGGGACCACAGTGAAGCGATGTCGCGTCCGTCCCGTCCGAATTCGCCATCCAGGGAACCGCTCAGGAAGGTGGCGGTGTCTTGGTTGGAGGGAGCTCTGCCGATCCGCTTCTTTGTTGTGTCATGGAGGGTGTTTGCTGCAATGTTCCTTACCATGGCATTGGCACACGTCAGCAGGCATGAGGCGTGGGTGATCACCGCGAGGTCACACAGGTCACCCATGCTGGGGACATTGGCACCGCCATGCCTGTGGGCGATGTAGACCAGCTCGTTGCTGGCTCTCTGGGGAAGGAACAGCCACTTCTTCACCAGCTGCCGGATGATCTTGTCTGCCTTGTTGAGGGGTACCTTCACCATGGCGGATCCCCTTAGGACGAACGAGATGCAGGGGATCAGGAAGGTGTTCAGGGCGTTTATCTTCTGCCACGGTGCTAGCAGAGAGGCGTCGATCTTAGCGGCATCCTGCAAGATCTCCTGGATGGTGTCCTCGGGTGTCTGCTGGACACGGAAATCAGTAAGCGTGCTGAGGTGCTGGTACGCCTGCCCTTCTGCCAGGGGGATGACAGGCTCACCCTGGATCTGGAAGCCTGTCATCTGCACCAAGCCCCTTTTGCTGCCGTCAATGTGGAGAATTGCGCACTTCTTTGCATTGAAGCAGAGCCCCATCCAATCGGCAGCTCGACTGGTGGCATCTAGCATACATTGGAGGTTCTCTGGGTCATCCGCGGTCAGGACCGGGTCATCCGCGTAAGCCAGGACGCTCACCCTCTCACTGTGGAGGTTGAAGCCATCTGTGCCATTGGAGATCGCTCGCTGCAACGGCTCCTTGGTGAAGTTAAAGATGATGGGGCTGAGGGGACAGCCCTGCTTAACTCCGCTCCGGATCTCAGCGGTCTCCCCTTCGACCGAGCAAATGGTGGTGCTGCATCCCTCGTACACCTCTTGGATCACACAAAGTTCTCTGGCATCCCAAACTCCTGGAGCGTGGCAAAGATGTGGTGGTCGGGTATGGACCCAAAGGCATTAGCCAGGTCGAGCCACACTACCATGCACTGCCTCCGCACCCTTAATCTAGAACAGGAATCGGCAACCTTTGGCACGCAGCCCAACAGGGAAATTCGCTGGCGGGCCAGGACAGTTTGTTTACCTGCAGTGTCCACAGGTTCGGGCGTTTGCAGCTCCCACTGGCCACAGTTCACCGTTCCATGCCAATGGGGGCTGCGGGAAGCGGCGTGGGCTGAGGGATGTGCTGGCCGCCGCTTGCCACAGCCCCCATTGGCCTGGGCTACCATTCCCAGCTGTGCTCTATGCCATCATATTAAACAAAATTAAGTTTTACATCTCAAAACACATTTCACAGTGCCTACTGGTTATACATTTATCTTATTATTTTCCCATTATATGTAATTTTTGGTTTAGATTACAAAAAACAGCACAAGCCTTCCTACACGAGAAACCACAAACTGGTAGATGTTTTATTGGAATTATTTTAAGGTCAAATGGGAACTGGAGGGTTCCATACCTATGAAAATCAGGTTATTGATTTAGGTGCCTAATTATGGGTTTTGTTGCTTAACTTTAGATAACTACCTTTGAAAATGACATGGGGGTATTGTTATTGACTTGTTCAGATGAGAAGGTTCAGTTTTTAGATCAATGCTGACTTCCATAAAAATGGTATAAAATGAAAGTAGTAAAGAAAATGTACTTTGTAACAAAAAGTTAAAAAAATTACTTTGGTTGAACAGTGGCTGACAATAAGGTTAAAGCACATTATCTGGATACTTTCCCATACCCTTCAAATTTTTTTTTGTCTTTTATAGATTGCTAGCTGTTTGGATGTAGTGACTGTGTCTAATTATTTTTATTATATATATGAGCATGCATGCACCCTGGTTAGTCTCAGACTCTCCATAATAATACATATATATACCACCCACATATATATATACCATAATACATATACATACACACACATGCAAGCGCACAGTGATACAGTGCTTAGAATAAGGGCATGTGACAAAAATAGAGAAAATATATTTCTGCAGGTTTTGAAAGATTTCTGAGCATCCGTCTTTATTGTGTACTGAAAAACTTTTTAATTTCTCTCTTTGCTGCTCATAAATTTTATATTGATCTCTTATGTGGTTTTGCTCTCTGAAACTACTGCTATATATGATTATATCTAAAAACAAGTTTTTCCTTTCTCAAATACTTTTGTTAAACCTCAATTATTGGAAGAGGGAAAAACTGCTTGCTATTTCCGCAGCAAGCAACTGAAACAGCGTACCATTAAGATCACTGAAAATAAAAAAATAAAAAAAAAAAGAGAAAACATATATTGGAAAATAGTAGAACTTATTAGATGATCCAGGATGATTTCTGTTACTACATAGACTCCACATATGGATTTGAAGACCGAACACATCATGTTTAATTTTTGCCAAATTGAGAGTTCAAAATTATGATATTTTACCATTATGCTGGCTGATATCTTTATATGTAGATATTGATGAGTATATATAAATGCATATAAAATATATCTATTACACACACACACGCACGTATATAAAAATCAGAAACACTACGTCAAAAGAACTTTATTAAGGTTGCAAAATCAAGCACTCAGAAGTTAGGAAATGCCAGAATTAAGGCTGCCTGTGCAACCTTAATTTGGCTCCACTGTCTGTATCCATTATGATAGAGCCTTTAATTATACAATCATATATTATTTTTATAATAGGAAGTGCTGTGCAACCTTAACAGTAGGTGGTTCCACCAGTAATGATGTAGTGTGGCATAAAGGTTCTATTTGCACATATTTCCATTTAACTCAGTGATTACTTTGTGTACGTACCCTAAAACAGAATTTGGCCCTAAGCCTATTAGAAAGGTATCTAATCAATAAAAATTAGGAATACTAGAGTGAGGGGTGAAATGGAGGTAACAAGTACACAACAAAAGATGATTTGTTGAACCCTGAAGTTATCTGCAAAATTATGAAACAAATAAATTGATTAATATTTGCTGAATGTCTCAAGTAGCCATTAATCTATGTCCCTCTGCTAATGCATAACTAATTTTGTGGAATGGACAAAAAAATAGAAAAAAGAGAAGGGTTAACATGGTTTTTTAGCATGGTTATTTGTACAACTCACACGTGCACTAAGTTCCTCTAAATTTTTGCTGAAGTGATAAGGAGAGATTCTCAGTCTTGTGATATTTACTTTTTATTTAAGATCAAGTACGCTATGGTTAATGTGAAGGTACTCCTTTTAACTAAAATTTTCTACAGTTTAACCATTGAGAATTACCATAAATTACACAGTTGTAAAATATTCTTGCTAGACAAGCTATGTACCCTAGTTATATTACGGCTTGGCAGAATTCAGTATTTGTTTTTGGTATTTTGATGGATAATATAAATTTTTTATTTATTTTAATTTTCAAATAGTTTTGAAAATATGCGGCTTTGTTTACTTTATTTTTATCTACTTGAATTTTCAGAGTTGCGGGAAATCAAGGCGGGGGGAGGGGTCAGAAAATAATTCTTTAATGACATCCAGTCCCTGCAGGTGCAAGATGCAGAGAAAGCGGAGATCTTGGCAGGGCAGGGCAGAGCAGAGACACCTCACCCCCACCACCCCAGGACTAAAAGGAGGGCAAACCACAGCTGCAGAGAAGGCCACCCTGTTGCAAAATGACTCCCACACTCCCAACCATGAGTGAGTGAGTGAGCAGGACTGAGACACTGGGTACTACAGGGGGTTCCCCACAGGCACTGACACCCAATTCCTGCAGGCACAAAGTAAGATGGGAGAAGACTGCGATCCTGGTGGGACAAAGCCAGGATCACCAGCCCGTGGCTGGGGGAAGACCACACTGCTGTCTTTGGCCCTGGGGCTGTGCAGGGAGCCCCCTGCAGCCCCACTATCAATACCTACTCACTCACTCACCCACCCACCAGCCGGAGATGGGGGACATCCCCAAGCGGGAGCCATTTAGCAACAGGATCACCTCCCCCACAGCCAGGGGCCCATCTTCCTCCTCAAGATCCTGGCCATGGGCTCCTCTTCTTCCTGCTCCTCACAGTCCTAGCCCAGGTCTCTGCTCTGCCTCACCAGGACCAGGACTTTCCCCACATCTTGGGCCTGCAGAGATTGGGATCCCTGAAGGCGCTAGGTGCATCGGAGGCTGTGCTGGCCAACAGCTAACGATGGGTATCTGTGTCAGATGAAATCAAGATTTACTGACCAACGATTTAAATTGAATCCCGACAAGGTCCAACTAGCCCAGTATCCTGTCTTCCGACAGTGGCCAGTGCATGTGGCCCAGAAGGACTGAACAGAAGAGGTAGTCATCAAGTGATGGCAAACAGAGGTTAGGGATGCTATTTCTCCCCATCCTGGCTAGTAACCATTGATGGACCTATCCTCCATGAATTTATCTAGTTCTTTTTTGAACCCTGTTATGGTCTTGGCCTTCACAACATGCTCTGGCAAGGAGTTCCACAGGTTAAACTGTGTGTTGTGTGAAGAAATACTTCCTTTTATTTGTTTTAAACCTGCTGCCCATTCATTTCATTTGGTGACCCCCTAGTTCTTGTGTTAAGGAACGGTTGCTTACTACTTCTCATATCTACTTTCTCTACAACAGTCATTATTTTATAGACCTCAATCATATCTCCCCTTAGCCATCTCTTTTCCAAGCTGAAAACTCCCAGTCTTATTAATATCTCCTCATACGGAAGCCGTTCCATACCCCTTATTTTTGTTACCCTTTTATGAACCTTTTCCAATTCCAATATATATTTTTTTGAGATGAGTGACCATATCGGCACACAGTAATCAAGATGTGGGCGTACCATGGATTTATATAGAGGCAACACGATATTTTCTGTCCTATTATCTATCCCTTTCTTAATTATTCCCAGCATTCTGTTCGCTTTTTTGACTGCCACTGCACGCTGAGTGGATGTTTTCAGAGAACTATCCACAATGACTCCAAGATCTCTATCTCGAGTGGTAACAGCAAATTTAGACCACATCATTTTTATATGTATAGTTGGGATTATGCTTTCCAATGTGCATTACTTTGCATTTATCAACATTAAATTTCACCTGCCATTTTGTTGCCCAGTCACCCAGTTCTGAGAGATCTTTTTGTAGCTCTTCACAGTCTGCCTGGGTCTTAACTATCTTTAGTAATTTTGTATCATTTGCAAGTTTTGTCACTTCACTGTTTACCCCTTTTTCCAGATCATTTATGAATATGTTGAATACGACTGGTCCTAGAACAGACCCGAGGGGGAGGGGGGGAGGGAATGACACACACCACTATTTACCTCTCTCCATTCTGAAAACCGACCATTTATACCTACCTGTTGTTTCCTATCTTTTAACCAGTTACCAATCCATGACAGCACCCTCCCTCTTATCCCATGGCAGCTTACTTTGTGTAAGAGCCTTTGGTGAGGGACCTCGTCAAAGGTTTTCTGAAAATCTAAATACGCTATATCCATTGGATCCCCTTAGTCCACATGCTTGTTGACCCCCTCAAAGAATTCTGGTAGATTGGTGAGGCATGATTTCCCTTTACTAAAACCACGCTGACTCTTCCTCAACATCTATATGTCTGACAATATTCTTTATTATAGTTTCATCCAGTTTGCCAGGAGATTCTGCAGGAGAAAGTCTTTCTCCAGCAGAACCTCTAAACTCTTCATATTTCCAGTCCCAGCAACATCCTATAAAACCTTAATCAATAAATTAAATGTTCACTTAATTAGTCATTACTATCAGAGATGACGACTTCAAAAAAGTGAAAAGGGAGACAGGTTACTTACCCGTAACTGCAGTTCAGAGATTTTTGCTGCAGTGACCTTTACAAAGATGGTGGGTCTGAAGAAGATCAGATTAAATGAAGACTAAACACCACTCCATCAAACAAAAGTCTAAATCTATTATATACCATATTAATGCATGGATAGTATTCCAAATATCAGCCCTGAAAATATCCACTACAGGGACATTTCTGAGGCAAGTTGTGAAGATTGTTCTGGCTCTATACGAATGCACCCTAAGGCGCTCAAGAACTATGACGATCTCCAAAGCAAAATGTGTTTTCATGTAAAATATTAATTTACCAAGACAGTCCACACAGATAAGAATCCAAGCTTTGGTCTTCCCCAGAAGTTGCAGTCTAGAGGACAACTGTTTTTTCAGATTAAATATGCAGAGAGCAGTTAGCTTTTAATTATGCACTTTAGAGACTCCCAACACATTAGGGAAGAAAGTGGCAAACTGAGTCTGATTTAGATTGAAGTTAAGACACTACATTAGTTAAAAACTCTGGTAAAGTTTCAAATTATAGGTGCCTGACGTTTAGCTCTTAAACACATATTTCACCCAGGAACTCTGATTGACTTTTAGTGGGAGATGCTAGTTCTCAGCATCATGAAAACTCTTTCTGGGAGTTAGGAGACAGTCCAATACATTGGGAAAGGTAGCAGATGCTAGGTCAATAGGCTTGCGGTCTGCCCAGAGAAAATCTCCAGATTTTGCCTGCCTAGCAGATGGAGTACAATTACCTGTAACTACTTCTAAGAATCATTAAAACTTCTCTCTTTCTCTGTTAAGGTTATGAAATTCAGAAAGCTAATTGTGGGGACTTTTTGCGTAGGTGTAAAATACTTCCCTTTTGATTGGAAGAGGCACTGAAAGCTCCAGCGTTAGACTGAGGATGTTTATAAATACTGACAGCCCCAAATTGGGACTAACAGCTGCAACTTTGCTTCCTTCTTTCTGGTTTTCCGGATAAACCTTGAAAGCAATTATATCAAAAGGTAGGCATACAAGATCTGCACATGCCAACTTTGAAACAAGGTAATTGACAAGACAACTGAACTTATACATCCTTGAGGTACAGAGCCAGAACCAATTCCGAGGACTTAAGGAATGAGATCTGATGTTACAATTCTTAACTCCAACTTTCAAATGACTTTGTTCAATCTTCACAGACCTAGAGTGGGCCAAAGTTCTCACTATCCCCTTCATTCTTTTGGAGATTTGACAAGAAGAGTAAAATACCTTTTCCCCCTGATAAATCCTAAGAGGCACAGCAGCTACATGGAATGGATCTAGATGGAATTACTGCTTTCTGTAACCTCCAAATCCACTTTTTCAAGATAATTATATTCCACGCCATTGGGAGGGACAAACAGTCCCCAAAAGGGATTAAGTCCAAAAGGTTTGAGCTGAGATTTTGAAACCTAGCCTGACAAGTATGGCTTTGCTGAAGACTCAGGACACGATATTACAGTTGCAGGTTTTTATTTCTGGAACCTGATTTCCTGTTCCTGAAAGAATAGTCGTTGAATAATTTCCAAGAGCCCTTTCTGTAATCGTCTGCGGGTTGAAAAGATTGACCTTGACTTTTATACAATGAGGGTTTCTGTTTTTTGTTAAATAACGGATACAGATCCAATGAATGAAGAATGGATTTTGAATCCTCCAGGGTTTCTTCTAGGTTTCACTGGCTTTCTTGCTTTAAGTTCTGCCTTGTATGGGAACAGATTTCCTTTTGTTCACACACTTTGGGGGAATTAGAGCATATCTTTTCTAACTGCATTTGCTACAAAATGTGCTATTTTACCCAAAGCACCAGAAGCAACATTTGGCCATATTCTGTGCCTCTGTACGATGGTTTTTAATTCCCTTAGGTCTAACAGGTGAGCCAAGGTCATACAACTTGTAATAAAGAAAATAAACCGTACTTATGAGATAGGGGACTCTAAAGAGAACTTAGAAATCATGGTTGACAACCAGATGAACGTGAGCTGCCAGTAGGAAGCTGTAGCCAAAGGAGCTAATGCAATCCTTGGATGTATAAACAAGTAAATATTGAGTAAGAAAAGGAGGTTGTATTACCTTTAACTACAGTACCAATGAATCTGCTACTGGAACATTGTGTCTAGTTCCAGTGTCCATACTTTAAGAAGGATGTTGAAAAATTGTAGAGAGTTTAGAGAAGAAGCAGCACAAAAATGGTTTAAGGCCTGGAAAACAGACCATACAGTGAGAGACTTGAGAAGCTCAATCTATTTAGGTTATCAAAGAAAAGGTTAAGTGGTGATTTGATCACAGGCTGTAAGTATCTGCAATGGGAGAAGACAACAGAAGATAGAAGGTTTTTTCAATCTAGCAGATAAAGTCATAGAACTGACTAGAATAGTATATCTTTCTTAGGCCTTGTCTACACTACAAAGTTTTGCTAGCAAAAGTTATGCCGCTTTAATCAAAACCGCTGTTGCACAGCCACACTAGCTCCTTGTGTTGGCAGAGTGCAGCCACACTAACAGTTCTTGCATTGACACAGAGCAGTGCATGGCGGTAGCTATGCCACTGTGCAACTGGCTGCAGGGTGCTTTGGGTGCCTGCCTGGCTGTGGTTCTGTGAAACCCTCAGAGTTCTCCCACAGCCTCCTCAGCTGCAGGGAGTAGCATCCTGAGCAGCTCTGTGAGCTCTCCCTGCTGAGGAACATCAAAGCAGCACAGCAGTCCCTCCCCATCCCCCCACTCCCAGTCAGTGTTCCTAGTGCAGGGCAGAACAGGAGCATTTCTGTTTAATGATTTGCTCTTTGTTCCCAAATGGAGTAGCACACTCAGCTATTGGATACTTCCTGTAGCTTTGAAAGGGGAGTGGCGGATGCCTGTAGGGCAGCAGAGATCAAAACAGTGAGCAGAGCGGTCAGGCAGGCATTGTGGGATACTGGTGGAAGCCAGTTATGTCGAAAAAAATGAACAGCAGCTATGCCGCTCATTGAGACTGTTTTGTTTTGTCAGCAAAACAGCAGTTTTGCCGCCAAAAACAGCTTATGTAGTGTATACACCTCCCCTATTTTGTCAGCAAAATGCAGCTTTTGATGACAAAACTTTGCAGTGTAGACAAGGTCTTATTCTTTCATTATCTGCACTGATACAAATGTAAATATATCATTTCTCAGCTTGTCAGAGTCTGGAGTCAGAGCCAGAGCCTGGAAAAACATGTTTTTCAGAACCTAAACGGACATGAACAGGCAAGCAACACATTTGCCTTTAAGAAGTGTTGGGCTGTTTTTTTTAAAAAACTAGTCACAGCACAAGCCTCTGTGAGCCCTTCCCATATATGTAAATCATGGTTCTCTCAGCACACAGAATTCAAAACATGGAGGGTCTGATCCTACTCATATTAAAGACAACTACAGATTTGTCCTTGCCTTAAATGAGGACAGGAACAAAACTTACATTTGAAATGAGTTCTGTGTACCAAGAGAACTACATATGGGAAAAATCTAAGAAACTGTTACAAAATTGTATTTGAAAATGCACTGATGCCTAGGGAAAAACATGAATTGATAATTCAAATATTATTACATATATTTAATATGTTTTCTTCAATTCCCTTCCCTTATTTATTACTAGAGACTTTGCATGGGGAATGATTAAGCTACTATTAAAACAATTAGTAATATTCTTTCAGGATAACACTACTTACATTGAGGAAAGGAACACTGCAACAGTAGCAACACAAGGCCATAAGGCCAGTTGTGGAAATTTCCTAAGCAGTGAAAAGTATTAGCAAAGAAAAAGAAGGAAAAAGTAAGACTGATTGACAGAAGATGTTGCTATTACCAGTCACTACCGGCAAATAATCTTGTTTTCATTGTTTCTGTCTCACTACCCCAACCACTTACGTTAACAGCTCTTTCCAAAAAAGATTCACCCCCCCGCATGGACCAGCCTGCACTGCCAAAATCTTGCATATCAGTACTGTTCAGCTAGCAGCCATTAATCCTTCAAGCTGAGCAAAAGGAACTTTTAAAAGCATATTTCCAATATTCAGATACAGAGCATTTTGATACTAGAAAATATATTTTTGTTCATAGGCACAGGCTGTTTCCTTTAACTCACACAATGAAGATAGAAAATACATTTTTAAAAATATATCAATGTCGTAAGAAAAACTCAGATCATAGTGAACATGAAAACGTATGTTTTCCAGATCAGATACCTCAGGTTTGCCTAATCTTCCTTCCAGATTGCTTCAAGGGACATGGACAAAGAGACACTCTCATGCAAGTACTCTCATGTAAGTTTTTGGGAAATTAGACTGTGAAATTATCCTATATTTATATGCCTTAAGTTTTGTATTGTTTCTCAAACGATATCTGGTTATTAAACAGCTGGTTACTTTAACCACATAGATGAACCAGCCTTATAAAAACTTATCAAATGGTGAATTTGATTCCTAAGTCCTACACTGCAAATTATCAACACAGCAGTATACTCTGTCTAATTATTCTTTAGATTTAAGATGGTTCAAAAACTATGCAATGAAGGGCTAGTCTACACTAGAAGTATTACATGGGCGTGGCTTCACCGATGCAGCTGTGCATGGTAGCACGTCTGGTGACAACGCTCTATGCCGACGGACGAGCGCTCTCCCATCAGCATAATGAATCCACCTCCACAAGAGGCGGTAGCTGTGTCGGTGGGAGCTATACCACCAACATAGCACTGTCCACATCGGCATTTAGGTCGATGTCACTTGTGTCACTCAGGGGGGTGGCCTTTTTCACACCCGAGAGCCATGTAAGTTATACCAAAGTAAGTGGTAGTATAGACCTGGCCTTAGTCTTTGTAGTTAGATGTACCAGTTAAAACAGGTTACATTTCATATTCAAAGTTCTTTAAAGGTAAGCAGACAAGGAATATATATTTTTAATTTACTCCTTTTTTATGGAATGTGAAAAAAGCTTGAATGGCAGCCAATAGGCTTAAGAGTTTTCACTAAACGAATATTTCAAAGGCTCTCCAACTTTTCGTATCAACAAAAAAACAACACTACAACAATATAACATCACATTACAACATTAGTAAACGTGATCGTGACGCTGACACCTCAGTTTTAGTATGCTTTCTCTGCTGAGGCAACCCAGAGATCATGAATTCTGCATTATGGTATAGTACCTTTCTGTTATGGGGCAAAAAACTCTCCCCAGTATAATCACAGACACTGACTTCCTTGTGTAATTAAATAAAGAGGCAAAACAGTGGAAGCAGCAGTTCTCTCATACTCAAATATAATACTCCAAGCAAGTTTAGTGGACTCTCTGAACACAGCAGCAGCCCACATCTCTCAAGCTATCTCCTTCAGTGCTGGGGCCCAAATTTAAGACAGGTTAACAGAACTGGATATCAAGCAGTGTTTTCTTCCTTTACAACAGAGCAGTCCATTTTTGTTTCAGGTGTTCAAAGGTGTATCTGACTCAGAGTTCCTCACATTTTCTCAGATAAGGGGAAGAGGAAAATTAAGTATAACATGTACTATGCTCCTAACAGCTTGTCTGGTTCTGCTGATTGCTCCCCACTGAAGCCAAAATCCTCATTTTTTCGCACTGCAATTGATTACTGTATGAAGGATCTTGATGCCACAAACAAAGAATTACAACCTCGAGGCAAGTTAACTGAAGAAATCATAATCCTACTTTCATGAAAAAAATAGAACTAAAGAAAAAATCTCTGGAACATGATCAGAAAAAGCATTTATGGAAAAGATATTTCTATAGGAATTCCAAGAAGTTTTAACAACTGTTTGTATTCCAGTAGCAATGGTATAAGCTTCTTCTTTAAGGGTTTTAGTCAGCCCAACACAGCTTTTGTGGCTAATAGCCAATGGAAATTCCACAGACTTATCTAGCTATGATCAGGGAGGCTGCTCCCTATTCCAAGAAGATACTACTTCTCAACAGAGATTGTGTAAGAACCAAGCAGCATTAGATAACCACCCAAGACCATCCTTACATGGCGATGGTCTCATGATAAAAATCACACTGATAAAGAGTAATCCTCCTTCCCTGATACTAATATGGGGGAAGGAATTGTTTCCAGTCTGAAAAGGACCATATTCAAGAGGCTTTATAATCCAAAAATGAACCCCAATGTCTCACAGTTCTGTTATGGAATTGTCAAGGTCATCTTTACTTATGTAGAGAGATTTCATATGGTACAGTAAGTTCTCTGCTCCATGGTATATATTTTAATAATTCTATCAGCACTCAAACAGTATATAATTTCTCTTTGACCAGAGAAAGGCAAAGACATTTCTGAATACGAGATGAGTGGGACAAAAACTTTTCCTATTAAAGTGACAATGATGTTTATTTTTAAACAGCTCCACAGCTAAAAAGAGAGAGGACTGAAACCTAGAAAGGAAGAGAGGTGTTATGATGAAATTCGGTTTTGGTTTGAGTGAGCTAGAAACCTTTGTGAATATGAGCTTATGCTCTAATAAATGTGTTAGTCTCTAAGGTGCCACAAGTACTCCTGTTCTTTTTGCGGATACAGACTAACACGGCTGTTACTCTGAAACCTGTAACTATTGCATGCTGTGCTCATACAGTACATTCTACGTCATGTGTTTTGTTTTGTTTTTTAAACAAATTCACAAAACTTGTAGCTAAGGAAGGTTGACTATGCACAGGTGCCTAGTTAAAACAGTTGTGCGGAGAAAAATATACTGAAGGTACATATACAGAAGTTTTACCAAATAAAATATAATCTATTAATGAGAGCTGTTGGCTGAAAAGATAACATTAGAAATTCAGAAGTTCTGCTCTTTAATCAGGAATATTTTCATGACAAAGTCCAATTTTTCATTACAAGAACTGTAGCTGCTTGGGCTGTTAAAGTGGCAATTTCCTTTTTATAGTGGGAAAAGTATATCCACCCTCCAGTCCCCCTGAACTCAAAACTCACTGAGCTCAATGACAGCACCCTCTCTCCCACCTTCCCAAACTAGTAAAGAAAAATTCACCTTCAGGCAAAGCCTAAAATATTGTAGCCCCAAAAGATGAAAGTTACAATCTTTCATAATTACTGAAAACAGGGAGTTTGAATGCTGGCCATTATACAAACTTAACCATAGCTGTCCCTGTCTGTTCTACTGTAACAAAAAAAAAAAAAAAAAAAAAAAAAAAATCAAGATTAATGTGCCCCAAATTTAAATTTGAGTCCAATTATGCAGCATTCAAGGTTTTTGTTTTGTTTTGTTTTTTAAAACAAAACTGCACAGAAAGCACAATAAGCGCTCACTATCAAGTCACAAGAATTCTTATTATAGCCCAAACCCCACAAACACTTATTCACGTTTAACTTCAGTAGGACTACTCATGGGTGTAAAGTTAAAGCACTTGTGCATTTGCAGGTTTGAGGACTATATTAAGAGATACTGGAATCACTTGTAGGTAGTTCTCTGAAAACTTCAGCTCAATGTGCAACAGCAGTCAAAAAGGCCAACAGAATGTTAGCAACTATTAGTGAAGGGATAGTAAAGAACACTGAAAATAGCATAATGCCACTATATAAATCCATGGTGTACTGACACCTTGAATACTTCTGGCTGCCCTATCTCAGAAAGTATAGAACGTAACCAGAACAGGTTCCAAGAAGGGCAACAAAGATGAAGGGTATGGAACAGATTCCATAAAAGGCAAAACTAAAAAGATTAGCGCTCTTCACCTTAGAGAAGACACAACTAAAAAGGATATGATAAAATGTCTACAGAATCAGGAATGGTGTAGAAAAAGTGAACAGAGAAATATTATTTACTCTTTCCCACAAAACAAAAACCAGCTGCCACCCAGTGAAATTAATAGGCATCAGGTTTAATACAAACAAGAGGAAGTACTTTTTTGCAAAATTAACTTCTAGAACTCAGTGCTATGGAATGTTGTGATGGTCAAAAGTATAACTAGGTTAAAAAAAAAAAACGAAATAAGTTCATGGAGGATAGATTCACCAATGGCTACTAGCTACGATGGTTGGGAATGCAACCCCAAGCTCGAGACAACCTAAACCTCTACCAGAAGCCAAGGGGGAGTGGGAAGGGGAAAACAGGTGGATCATTCCAACTGCCCTATTCTGTACACACTCCCTGTAGCTCTGGTTCTAGCCATTGTTGGAGACAGGATACTGGACTAGACAGACCACTGGTCTGACACAGTATCGTAGTTCTTATGCTGCTGGGTTCTTATATTCATGAATTTACATTAAAATTCCTAAGAAGAAAGGGGAGAGATATTATCTATGCTGAATGCCCCAAATCATGTTTGAGATCATGTTAAAGCAGTGGTTCTCAACCCACAGGCTGCTTGTGGCCCAATCAGCACACAGCTGAGATCCATGTGGCATCCTCAGGGACATACAGGTAGCATATATATTGTGTGGATGTGCCGGCCCACATAACACATAGAGAGCTGCATACGAAGCCCACAATGGTAAATCGGTTGAGAAGCACTGTGTTAGAGTACGTTTACACTGGCTGTGTTAGAAAACAACTAACAAGTTTTCCAATACCACAATGCTAATACTAAATGAAGTTGTTTGACGTTGTGTTAATTAAGGTGCTGTCACCCTATGTATTTCCCCAGCATAGACATGGGGAAATCAACACAGACAAAGAGACCTCTTTCAGGTCATCTATTGTCTCTGGTCTTATACTAACAGTGCAAGCTCTTTGGGGCAGGGACTGTCTTTTTATACAGTGCATAGCACAGTGGGGTCTTGGTTCATGACTAGGGCTTTTAGGTCCTAGTGTAATATAAATAATAATAATAGGAATCAAAGTGAATCAGCACTATGCCCATTTTATCCTTGGCCTCCTCTCTAACACTGCCAACTAAAAGCGAACTAATTAAGTGATGATTTATGATGCAGTCACCTGAGTAGTAGAAAATGGAACAAACAGGAGCAACTCATTTCACAGAAACTATCAAGTGTGTACGGCATGGATATGTGTTAGACCCCATGATCTAGAAATGAAGGGCTCTGCATGTCAACTCACCTGAAGAAGGGCAAGACATCAATTCACTTGGGTGCATGGGGAAAAGAGAATGGCAAAATGACACAAGAATTACAAAATAACTAAGGGTTGAGCAAACCGTGTGATGTGCAATCTGTGCGAAGAAACACTTGTCCTAACACTCCCCCAGCATTGCAGCTGGGGATGGACAGCACATGAAACCCTAAAACAGATGGACATCACCACCACCGTGGTACCAACCTTGCAGATATTCAGTCTCAAAGCGCCGTCTGGTTTCGCTAATTAAGGCAGCCTTGTCCTGCTGCTGAGACACAAGAGGATAAACCCTGTATGAGACCTCCCCCCCCCCACGCACCCCTTTCCCAGGTATCCCCCTCTCCGCCAGTGCCCCCCGCCCCACTCCTTTGTGTCCTCCAACCCACATGCCCTCCAATGGTCCCCCTCCCCCGCCACTGTCCCCGACCCCCCAGTCGTCCCCCTCCTCAGTCCTTCGTGTCCCCCCGCAAGTTTGGACCCCCTCGTTCCCCCCTCCCCGGGCTCCGCATAGGGGGGAGGGCAGAGACGCGGCTCTCGGGGGGGTGGGGGAGAAATCACCAACCGCCTCGCTCTCGCGCAACTACTCACGCCGGCCATGGTCCCGCGGAGGCTCTGCGGACCCCGCACCAGCAGGTGACAAGGCAGCAGGGCGGGGCGGGGGCGGAGGAGAAGCGCGTGACTGGGGGGGGGGGGGTAAGGGAGCGCCGACTGACGCCGCGCGCTTCCCGGAACTGCCCCCAACAAGTCAATCAGCCCGCCGCCGTCCGCCCCAATTACGCCCGCCCGGGAGCGAGCCCCGCCCCGCGCCTCCCAAAGCCCCGCCCCGCGCCTGCCCGTCGTGTCTTGCCTCTCTCGTCCTTTCCCCGGCTCCGGCCTTGCCGGGAGAGTTTTCTCTCCCACAATGCTTTGCGTGGCGGGCCGGCCGGGAGCCGCTGGGCGGGGCGCTGTCCGCGCGCGCGGGACAGGTAAGGTCGCGTGGGCCGGGGGCGGCAGGAGGGGAGCCCCGAGCGCTGCCCCCCCCCCCCAGGCCAGGCGCGCGGTCTGCGGCCCTTTGCCCTTGAGCGCTAGCGCGGCGGGGCCGGGGCGCGGTTAGCGAAGCTGCGGGGACGGGAGGTTCGTGCCTGTGTAACGGTCCCGGCGCCGCCGCCTGGGAACAGGTACCGCGCGCCGCGGCCGCCCCCGCCCCTTCAGCGCCATCCGCGCCCCGCCCGGCGGGGCTTGCCCGTAACGGCCCCCGCCCCGGGGGCACCCACTGGGCCGCCCCTCTGGGGCAGGCAGCTGGTGCCCTGACCTGGGCGTGCGGGATTGGCGATGTCAAGAGCGATGACTTCAGGTGTGGGCTGCGCCGCCTTGAGGGGGGACCCCCTAAGCGGGCAGCGACCCCTGAGGCTGAGGGTTGGGCTGAGTTTTACTTTTGACGTTTAATTAATACGGATCTCAGGGAAGGACTTCACGAAAGTGCGTTGGGAGGGGGCAGATTGGGGCAGGTGCCTGCCCACTCTTCTCTAGCTGGGGAGTCGGGCTCTCCTGGCTTACAAGCGTTTACCTAGTTCAGGGGTTCTCAGACTGGGGGTCGGGACCCCTCAAGGGGTCGCCAGGTTATTACATGGGGGGGTCACGAGCTGTTAGCCTCCACCCCAACCCGGCTCTGGCTGCAGCATTTATAATGGTGTTAAATATGTAAAAGAGTGTTTTTAATTTATAAGGGGCATCGCACTCAGAGGCTTACTATGTGAAAGGGGCCACCAGTAAAAAAAGTTTGAGAACCACTGATCTAGTGATAGCTGAACTATCAGACTGAATAGAGGCTCTAGGTATTCCGCCCACATTCAGAGTTGTAAAATATACACATCACCTGGTAAGTCACTTGCAACTTGCATTTCTCTCCACATTGATGGTGCCAGTTGCAACATCCAGTGGCAACCACTCAATTGGTAATTCCTGTATGCAGCTGCAGCTATATTTCATTAGGTTCAGCTTGGTGAATTGAAGACTGGTTTGGTATGCAGAGAGCTACTTTTCAATATAAAGTGTACAAGTTAGTAAAGTTTTTCTCTTTTGTGAATTAGACATCCTTAATACATGTTTCAGAGTAACAGCCGTGTTAGTCTGTATTTGCAAAAAGAAAAGGAGTACTTGTGGCACCTTAGAGACTAACCAATTTATTTGAGCATAACCTTTTGTGAGCGATGAAGTGAGCTGTAGCTCACGAAAGCTTATGCTCAAATAAATTGATTAGTCTCTAAGGTGCCACAAGTACTCGTTTTCTTTTTGTTAATACATGTAGTTATAAGTAGCTTATTGATATCTTACATCTTGATCAAAAAGTATGACTGAATAGGAGAGCTGTTGGAATTCATGACAAAACAATGCCATAAATGAAAAACCTTGGACTATCTCCAGATTTTGGTGCTAGAACAAATCCTATCTGCTCAATGAATCTCTGCTACTGTAAAAAGCACTTTACTAAACAGAGCAGAAGAATGTAACTAGTATTGTAGCTTTAATGCGAATATGCTGTAATATGCGGCCGCGAATTTTGCATGTAGTTTAGAATGCTCATTTTTGTAAGTAGGGTAATGGAAGGATTCCTCACTGGACGGCTAGAACAATAGTTCCCTTCCTTTTGGATCATTCCTAGATAGGAATTTTATCAGAAGTTTAAACTTGCTTTTTAAATGAAAATACTATTTCTGCAAAGTGTGTTACTTGGAAAAACCTATTTGGTACAACCTTAAGGCTTATTTTGCAACTTGCTCTGCACAGACAGGTACCATTTCAGCACATGGGTCCCCGCATGTGAATTAGTTACACTGAATTTGAAAAATAGGAAATGGCACACACATAATACAGTGATGAGGATGTTATAAGAATCTATATAAATTAGGAACCTCACTTTTGCAGACTATTTATAAATCTTGGGTATTTAAATGGTTTCCATTACTATTATATCTGATTGTCACAATCATTAATGTATTTATCTTCACAACACTGATGTGAAGTAGGTAATTACTACTATTCCTGTTTTACTATTCCAGATGGGGAACTGATTTACTGAGTGGTTAAATGACTTGCGCATTCCTGTGGTAACGTTAACTTGTGTTCATTGGATGGGTATAACTTTATACAAGTTACTAGTACATGTACTAATGCAGGGTAGCAAATTACTTGTAACATGGTCTTTTATAAATTGAATGTGGTCACTTTTGTTTTTGTGGGACTGTTAATGAAAAAAAATATATCCGCGAAAACTTGAAACTACATTTTTACTATAAATGTTTTACAACAAATTTCAATCCATTTCTTTATCTATTATCTTTCTTTTTATTATTATTATTATTATTATTTATTTTATTGTGCGGTTTGTAAAAGGTAACTTGTAGCCATGTTGTATTTCCAGGGTGGATTTAATTTAAATCAAATTGATTTAAATAATGATTTAAATCACTAGTCAGGAAGACTCGATTTAATCATGGATTTCTACATAAAAGTGCATTCTTGTTGGTTGTTATAACCTTAATACGTAATCTTCACAACTGAGAGATAGATGTAGGTTTCATTTTTAGAAGATAACCACTATACATTTTTAAAGTGATTTCTTTTGAAAACAGCTATATCAGAAAATGAATGATTGGTTATTTCATTTTCCAAAGGTAATTGAAGCAGATAGTTCACCTCCCAATGACTTCATAAATATCTCCAATTAAACAGGTTAATCATTAATATTTGGAGGTTTTTCTTGTCATGCTGTATTAGGAGGAGAAAATCACCAGACAGACATTTTAAATTGTTTTATTTAACTAAAACAACAGCGTTATGTATTCTGGATTTTTTTTCTTCATCAGCAAACATATATAATATTTTAACAAAACAAGCATATGAATTTTTGAATTGAGTTAAACGTTGAAGTTTTTTAAAATCAGGTTTGTTTTTGTTAAAATTGTTTTTACTAAAATAGTTAAATATTTAAAAAAAATTAAATCAACTATGTCAGCCAGGTCAACAAGAAAAATTTAAAATACCTGTATTGGCTTCTTCAGTTAACTCAGTCGTCTTCACCTTCATTTTCCTGTTTGTTCATAATCTGGAAGAGGAAAAACAAGCTTTCCTGCTTTTTCAGGTCCCAAGCAATTTCTCAATTTGGAATGAATTAGTCCAAAGGAAGAAAATGTTCTTTCTACACCGGCAGAAGAAGCTACTGCTGTTAAAAGTGAGATTATCACTTCAACAGTCTCTGAATCCAAGTGCTTAAGTGACTTCCACCAGTTCACTGGTGTGACTTTCTTTAAACCACCATCAGCAAGCATATATTTCTTGAATGGTTCACCCTTAGCTCTGAAGTTTGTTATAGTTGGCATTATGGAGGGATGATTGCTGGATGTCCACATCATAGCCAACTCCTCTTCTTCGGCTGTGAAGGTTTGACCCTGGTACTGAGTACTGAGAATATTTGCAAGAAAATAAGCTGAAGATAGTGCTTGTATCATTCATTTTTTTGATGCTTGTAATTTAACTCTGTCATTGCATATTTCTCTTTTTAAGGTCTCACTTAGTTCTTTCCAAATTTCAACAGTGTCCGCAATAAAACAGCTATTTCCCTGCATTTTGTTCAAGGCTACAGAAATAGACTTCAGGGTACTCAGCATGTGTTCACATTTTTCTTAAACCCAATGTTGAGAACTTTGGCTGTGACAGTGATATCTATTTTTTCACGATTTTTTTCATAAACTGTCATCAGATTAGGTCAGTTCTTGATATAGTGCTCAAAACAGTCCACTACTGAGTTCCATCGCATGTCTTGTGGGAGAGTTAGCTTGCTTCCTCCCACTTTTTTCAGAGCAGCTGCTGCAAAGTGGCTGTTACGGAAGTATTTTGCAATATCAACAACCTTAGCCTTTATTTCTGGAACACTGAAGTCTTTGGCTAGGAGGTGCATCAAATGAGCACTGCAGCTGTATGTTATTAGCTTGGGACTCTCCTCTAAATTTCTTCTCATCTTGGATACATTTGCAGCATTGTCTGTGACCAAGTTGCGTACTAGACTTTGAATTTTTTTTCACAGTTTGTTATAGCTTTTACTACTACTACTTGTAAATATTCTGCTGTGTGCATTTCCTGATGTATCAGTTGTTTCTGTAAGGAAGACATTCCCTTCTTCTGTTGTCACACAAGCACATACAACAGGATCATTGCGGACATAGCTCAGTGGTTTGAGCATTGGCCTGCTAAACCCAGGGTTGTGAGTTCTATCCTTGAGGGGGCCATTTAGGGATCTGGGGCAAAAACTGGGGATTGATCCTGCAGGGAGGTGGACTAGATAACCTCCTGAGGTCCCTTCCAACTCTGATATTCTATGATTCGATTCACAAACTGGGTCTCTTTTATGGCCTGCTGCCATTATAGGTTTTCTCTTCTAGTGAGAGAATGGTATGGTAGATCTCAAATCAATGAAGGCTGCACTCAGAAAGACCTCAGGACTTCTGGAATATGCTGCTCAAACAGTTTCACTTTTGTTTCTACTGCCTATCCCTCCCTTCTCACATTTATCTCCAGACTTCTCCTTGTCCAGATCTATTCCACCCCCAACAATCTTCTGTTCATTGAACTTTTTGAAACTTTGCACTTTTAGAGAGAGGTAAGGGATTGACTCTGTGTACACAAATTTGTAGAGGGACAGTGGGGTTGAGGTCTGCCATTTCTCACCTCTATTTTATTTATTTATTTTTATTTTGTTTTAAAACATTTTTGTTGTTAACAAGCGTGTTATCTCTGGAGACACAAATCCACAGTTTGAGAACTGCAAAACTAAGCATCTCTGATGTTATCTTATAGACTGAGCACAGCGTCCCATTGGGTAGATAGAAAGATTAATCTAAATTTATCCAGAAGCCCCTGGAACCCCATAAAATAGGGTCCCTAATCCATGAACTATTGGAACTCATTTACAAAACTTTTCTTAAACATTACATGAATATATTGTCTCATACTATAGAATTAGAATTTATAATCACTATCCCATGATGAGATACATTATAGCTCAAAGATATCTTAATTAAAACTATCTTTAGATAGGTTTTTTTCCTCAAAAAGCATTTTATCAAAAAATCAATTAATTTTTTAAAATTTTTTAAATCATTGATTTTTTTTATCCACTCTGTGTATTTCTAATCTCATCTAGAAAAAAGAAATAGGTGAAGTGAGGACAGGAGTGGAATCGTTCTCCCTTCTTTCGGTGCACACCTGGAGAAAGTTTGCACATATATGCAACTGTCTACTTAAAAGCTCCTAACTGTCTCAAACTGCTGATCAGTTTTTCTTAAACCTGGTTTGCTTTTTAAGCTTCAATAAAACTAATATGCCAAGTATGAAGTGTCTTGGTTTGGGTGTATTTGTTATCCAAGAACAAAACTTCTAAATGGAACTTAGGGGGAAAATGTATTGTTTTTTTTTCTCAGAAAGGCTTAACTAACTTGGACCAGATTGGGATGAAAAAAATAACTTTCAAACCGCATCAGTTGAAATGAGAAATATTACATGAAAAGCAATTTTGTTGAACAATAAGACTTAGTGTGAAAGTAATTCAGTATTATTTAAATTGTTGCTACATATTTGAAAATATATATTTCACACAATGTGTAGTATTGATTTTTTTTTAAATGTAGCTAAGAATTAAATTTACTTTCCCAACATCTGCTTGTTTCCTTGCTAAAAATAAACTAGATATAAATCAAGCTGTTTTCAGTTGCTGTTGATTTATGGGACCAGCTAATGGAAATTAACCTTTGTTCTTCTCAGGAGCTTGCTGAGAATATGTAGTTGGGATATTAATTGTGACCTGTCACTTGGCTTAGGTTGCCTCCATTCTTTACATTTTGTCTATAAAAGGTTTTCCAGGCAACCATGATAGTTGTATTCTTATTCTGAAAATAAAGTCTTGTAAAAAGACCTTTTTGTGTAACTGTGCTCAAGAATAAATTCTTTAAATGTAAATAGAATTATGCCTGAGTAAATAGTTTGGGAGTTCTTGGAGTTGCAATTTCCTGTTAGAGCAGAGGTGGGCATACTACGACCCGCGGGCCACATCCAGCCCACAGGACTGTCCTGCCCGGCCCCTGAGCTCCCGGCTGGGGAGGCTAGCCTTCGGCCCCTCCCCTGCTGTCCCTCCTCTCCTGCCGCCACGCTGCCAGCGCTCTGGCTTGCCGCTCCTGCCAGGCAGTGCAGCAGCATGGCTGATTCCACCGGGCAGCAAGCTCCTGCCGGGCAGCGCAGTGGCATGGCTGGCTCCAGCATGGTAAGGGAGCTGGTGGGGGAGGAGGGGAAGGGTTGGATAAGGGGCAAGGGATCCCGGGGGTGCGGTCAGGGGGTGGTTGGATGGGGCGGAGGTTCTGGGGACGGGGAACAGGGGCGGTTGGATAGTCGTGGGAGTCTCAGGGGACGGGGGGTGTGAATGGGGGTTGGGCAGTTGGGACAGGGAGCAGGGGGGTTGGATGGGGCTGGGGTCCCGGGGGGGTGGTCAGGGGGCAGGAAGTGTGAGGGTGCGGGTAGAGGGCGGGGGCCAGGCTGTTTGGGGAGGCATAGCTTTCCCTGCCCGGCCTTCCATACATTTTTGCAACCCCGATGTGGCCCTCGGGGCAAAATGTTTGCCCACCCCTGCCTAAGAGCTACCTTCTTGAATTTTCATGATTCCATATGTGTGAAATAACTTAATATAATTTTGTTATCAAATAGCTTAAATGAAATAAATTATTTTATGTTGTAGAATTGTTGGAAACCAGTAAATTAATACTTTTGGTAAACAACAATGTCAAAAAGTAACTAAAAGATATTTTGTCATATTAAGGGTAAAAATATTAGATCTCTACCACAAATTGTTACTGATTGTCTATATTTGATTTAAAAGTTTTTAAGTTTGATTCCAGTCCTGCATTGCTAACTGTGGCAAACATCACACTAACTTCAGAACTTTATAGTAGGGACCATATGATTGGCTTGTAACTAGTATCCTTGTTTATATGCAATCCTCATGAATTATATTCAATTAATCTGAAAAGCTTTTATTTCTTTTTACTTTTGTAGATTGAAAAAGATCAGTTGGATTACAAATTTCATTCAACAGAAAAATTGTCCTAATGAAAAATGAAGAGACATCCAGAATTCATGTAGTGGAATAACCATAAAGGGAAATGCTATCAGATGAACAAGAAAAAATCTTATCTTACAATGGAGAAGTCCTCATTTTTCAGCTGTCAAAAGCAAAATGTGCGGCTGAAAAAACAAGAGGATTACATGTCAACAGAATGGCGTACGACAGTGGCACTAAGCTGTTTGTTCAAAAATCCTCAGGACTGTTTAGCATGCATGGTGGGAGCTTGAATATTGAAATTGTTTGTTGCAGCTGTACAGCAGACTTCAGAACAGGAATTAATCTCCCTTGTATTTTGATGAGAGAGAAAAAAAATAATAGTGTTTTCAAATACTTTTTATTGTTGCTTCACAGCTCCAACAAATTTGAACAGTGCTTAAATTTTAAATTGGACTATGAATTGAAAGATGATATAAGGTTGCTTAATGGTCCAACAGTATTATGGAGACATGCTAAAAAACTCGTTTATATCTCTACCAAAACCTGCACAGTGCTAAGTGCTTCTGTTCCGTTTTCTTCCATTGAATGGGCGGATGAGATTGAGAATGAAGGCATTGTAGTATTAGGGACAAGAACTGCTTGTTTGCCAGAAGAAAAAGATGGGCAAACACTTTTGAAATCAGATGGAGCCATATGGGGCAGTGAGTTTGTTGTATATGCAATTGAAAATCAGAAAATAATAACTGGCATCTGTTTTCTGCCTCATGCCTATAGCAGCGTGATATCTTGTGTGCATGTCCGCAGGACTGCAATATCAAGAAGCCAATTCAGAACATCAGCTGCTGCCATCACCCACAAAAAACAGTTGATTTGGTTCCAAGATGGTCTTCCTAAAGATATCTGCCAGCTTCCATATGAGGAGCCCTGTTCAATACAAGTAGCGACAACAAGCAGAAATGGCATGCTGTATGTTGTGTCATTTGCTTCCGGAAATGTCTGTGCTGTGCAGAAAGATAGCTTTCAGGTATTGTGGTCTTATATAGCTAGAAACAATGGAAGTTTTTAAGGGTTTTATTTCCTCTCCCCATCCACATTTGTAAGTCAGGTTTCCACAAGAGAGAGGTTAGTGTAAACCTCTGCTCCTCCTTATGTTGCTTCCATTAAAATGACCTACATACAGTAGGGTACATCTTTCCTAGTATTGCTCTGTGATTTTTCTAAAAAAACCAGTAAATGATTCAGTTGCTTAATTAAAAAAAAATGAGACTTGGCCAGTCTCTCTCTTCCTATTTCAAAAGTTGTTTAGAATAAGAATTGCCCTTATAATAAGTCTGTGTTATGAATGTTTTTACATAATCCATTTTAGAGAACTGAACTGAATTGATATTGACCCCAAATTTAAATTTGCTGCTTGGATTTTACTAACTTTCCCTGACATTTTGGCAACAAAGAAATGCAGCAAGTGAAGCCCATGGACATTTTTTGGCTTTAGTTTTGCTACATTCATGAGGCAGTGTGAATTATTAGTGTTTTCTTCATATTCTGACAAAGCTGTGTTTAATTTTGCTTTATTTGGAAATTCGTAGTTTGCCTTCAAAGCACAAAATACGCTTTTTGTTCAGTTCTTTGCATTTAATGAACCTAATTGACATAAACATTTAATTTGATATTTTTGTTTGTAATTTGAGCTTTGAGAGGGAATATGGCAGGCTCTAAATGCCTGAAGTTACCATCTCCTTAACTGTTCTGTGAATAAGCTAGTTTTCCATACATGGTGCAGAATTTAGCTCTACAACTATCTTAATATTGGTGGGAATCACATGACTAAATCACGGGTCTCAATAAATTCTGAAAATCCTTATTGTAAATTGTATTTAAGAATGAACACTGAAAAGCTGCAGTATTTGAAAGACGTTATTTGGAAAAGTGGACTTTTAAAGAAGTTATATGCACTTTACAGATGCGGAAAATTGAGACACCGAAGATAACTAGTTTGTCCAGGGTGATAGAGCTAGAAACAGAATTTGAGACTTTAGCTCACAGTACCGTGGTCCAACCCCCTGACTAAAGTACCTGCTTGTGCAAATATAGTAATTGCTCACTTATGCGCTCTTTTAAAAAGTGGATAATTGTAGGCAAACTGCAACAAAATTGAATCTCAAATACAGATGTCTTAGAAAAAGGTGTATACATTTTTAATATTGCATTTTACTGCAGGTTGCTTCCAGATGGCAAGAAGTGAAGTCTGTTCTGGTAGATGACTTTATTGGCACTGGGACTGAACAAATTTTATTGCTTTTTAAGGACGAATCTAATACAGATAGTTTAAGTACATTCATTATAACCGATTTTGGAGAGGTCAGCTATGCAGTAAGTTCAGTTTACCTTTTCTTACCCATTCAGTACATGCTAATGAAATTTCATTAACAGAAGCTGAAGATATTAATAGAAATATTTGTGCAAAGTAAAGCTGTACATATGCTATCAAATCCCCTTAAATTTGAATACAATGCCTTATGATTTTAATAGTGAGGTTATAACAAACAAGAATCAATTAAAATAACTGTCTGACTTGACGTGACGGTCAATAACAGAAGATCTTTGGGGAAGTTAAAATAATGCTGCTGAAGAGGCTTCATGTTGATACTTATAGCAACACTTGCTACATTGTTTATTTTCTGATTAACCAAAGACACTTAATTAAGAGCCTAGCACTTGTTAATTAACCTCTCATAAATTGGTGTTTGCAATATTTACCATTAACCTCTACTTTTATTTGGTAGATAAAAAAACTTTTTTGATTGCACATTATGATCCTTGTGGCTTTGTAATTTCTCATAATAGGTTCTTCTATAATTGTATGTCAGTAAGCTGCACCTTGCTTTCAGCTGATAGACTAATGTTTTCTTTTCTTTAGAGCAACATCAATTGTAAAGAGGATTTTCCTCCTACGGAAGAACTACAAGAGAATGGTTTTCTTACCATCCAAGCTCTCGAAGCAAGGTTACAGGTTTGCATTCTGTAGTGCTCTCTGTATTTCCTAATACGTAAATTGCTGAGTTTTTTGTTTGTTTTTTTTAAAAAGTTAGAAAGAAAGGAGCATAAACTCTAGCATGTCAAGGGTAAAAGTGTAATTAGGCAGGCCAAAAAAGAATTTGGAGAGTAAATAGCAAAACAAACACCACCACCAACAATAACAAATGTAAGTGCATCAGAAGCAGCAACCTGCCAAACGATCAATTGGGTCACTAGACAATCAAGGTATTAATTGAGTACTCAAGGAAGTCAAGACCATTGTGGAGAAGCTAAATGAATTTTTTGCATCCATATTCACTGCAGAGGATGTGAAGGAGATTCCCATACCCGAGCCATTCTTTTTATGTGAGAAACCTAAGGAACCATCCCAGACTAGAGACGGTCAATAGAGGTGGTTTTGGAACAAATTGATAAATGGTAATATGTCACCAGTATTAGATAGTATTCACCCAAGAATTCCAAAGGAACTCAACTATGAAATTGCAGAACTACTAAACTGTGGTATGTAATCAATTGCTTAACTCAGCCTCTGTCTCAGATGACTGGAGGATAACTAAAGTAATACCATTTTTTTAAAAAAGGGTTCCAGAGCCGATCCTGGCAATTACACACTGGCAAGCCTAACTTCAGTGCCAGGTAAATTGGTTGAAATTATAGTAAAGAATAGAATTATCAGACACGTAGATGAACGCAATATGTTGGGAAGAGTCAACATGTCTTTTGTAAACAGAAATCATGCCTTATCAATCTATTAGAATTCTTTGAGGGTGTCGTCAAGCCTGTGGACAAGAATGATCTGGTTGATATAGTGTACTTAGTCTTTCAGAAAGCCTTTGACAAGGTCTCTCACCAAAAGCTCGTAAGCAAAATAGGCAGTCATGGGATAAGAGGGAGGGTGCTCTCATGGATCAGTAACTGGTTAAAAGATAGGAAGCAAAGGGTAGGAATAAATGGTCAGTGTTCACAATGGAGAGAGATAAATAGTGAAGTCCCCCAAGAATCTGTATGTGGACCTGTGCTATTTAACATATTCTAGATGAGCTGGAAAAAAGAGTGGACAGTGAGGTGGCAAAATTTTGCAGACGATACAAAATTACTCGAGATAGTTAAGTCCAAAGCTGACTGTGAAGAGTTACGAAGGGATCGCACAAGACTGGGTGACAAAATTGCCAATGAAATTCAGTGTTGATAGCTGAAAACCATACAGATTGATAAGATCTAAATTAGTCTTTACCACTCACAGAAGAGATCTTGGAGTCATCGTGGATAGGTCTCTGAAATCATCTGCTCAATGTGCAGCAGCAATCAAAAAATCTAACAGTTTTAGGAACCGCTAGGAAAGGAGTAGATATCATAACGCCACTTTATAGATCTATGGTGTGCCCACATCTTGTATGCTGCATGCAGTTCTGCTCATCCCATCTCAAAAAAGATATATTAGAATTGGGAAAAGTACAGAGAAGGGCAACAAAAATGATTAGGGGTATGGCACAGTTTCTGTATGAGGAGAGATTAAAAAGATTAGGACCATTCAGTTTAGAAAAGAGATGACTAAGGGGGGATATGATATAGGTCTATAAAATCATGAATGCTGTGGAGAAAGTGAATAAGGAAGTGTTATTTACCCCTTCTCATAACACAAGAACTAGGGGTCACCCAATGGAATTAATAGACAGCAGATTTAAAACAAACAAAAGGAAGTACTTCCTCACACAACACCCAGTCAACATACCCATTGCCAAGGGATGTTGTAAAGGCCAAAAGTATAACTGGGCTCAAAAAAGAATGAGTTAAGTTCATGTAGAGTAGGTCCATCAATGGCTATTAGCCAAGCTGGTCAAGGATGCAACCCCAAACTCTGGGTATGCCAAAGTCTCTGACTGCAAGAAGTTGGGATTAGATGACCGGGGATGAATCGCTCAATAGTTTCCCTGTTTTGTTAATTCCCTCTGAAGCATCTGGCATTAGCCACTGTCAGAAGACAGGATACTGGGCTAGATGGACTGTTGGTCTGACCCCGGTATGACCATTGTTATGTTATATACCTGTTGTAGAACATAAGATAAATTTATGCCAAAAAAGCAGAAAATAATTTCTGCTGTTAATTTCTGCTGTTAATTGTATCATATAGTATGGCTCAGGGAGAAATAAATATTAAGTATTCTGTTTTTTGCATCAGTGGTGGTCCATATTTCATTACTCTGTTAGCCAAGTAATCTTCATAGTCTTTCCTCACATACCTTACTACAGTTTGGATGTGTGCACCTGAGAGCAGAATTTGAACCTACCAAATTGCAAATGTTCTTGCATCAGAAACAAAACCAGTAGTGTGGAAATATATAAAATTTCTGTGCACTGGAAAAAAAAATCAAATATTTTCGAGAATTAACTTGTTTCCAACTTAAATCCAGAAAATAAAGGGATTTGGGGGTAATGTTGAAACTATTCTATCAATATACCTAAGACTATCACAATGGCCATTATATACACACTGTGTTTAAATACCAACTTAATATTTGAATGGTTACTCTTACTGCTTGAGATTCTCTTCTGGCATGGCAGTTGTAGACTCTCTAAACAGTGATGGTTTGCCTTGAGAGAAAGGAAGTAACAATAGTCTCTTGGGTTTTGCACATCAAAAACCTAGCAGTCAAGTGATTTGGGTCCTCATTCTGTTTTTCATTCTGACTTGGTCTGTGACCATGGACGAGACACTTAACCTCTTGGTGGTATATTTCCACATGTCAGTAGCTGATTTCTGGGGGTAGGCTTGCAAAACAATTAAGCAAAAGTAAAATGCCTAAACAGAATTGACTAAGAAAAATAAAGCAAGCATGAGGGGTAATTTTCCAAAGTCCAGAACACATCCAGTTTCTTCAGTTTTATCTCCTCAGCTTTCTGTTGGAACCTTATAGCCACCATCTTATTCCTCTTTCATAAGCTCCAGTAATGTTATGGAGAAGAAAATTTGGTGTGCCTGGTGTCCTCAGACTTTCTTGATTTTCCCCCCTGCTACCCCTCCTCAATTCCCTGAGTCTGGCTCTGTGATAGATATGGCTCAGAATCTGTAGAATTATTTGATGATCTCATTCAAACAGAAGACTGCCTTACTGTTCTTGGTTATTATATGACCCTGTCACTGTGGTATGAGTACTTATATCCATGCTTAATTTATGAGAATTAATCACAAGTATTTGTTCTACCTGTTAACTTTTCAAGCTAAGATACACTCCTGGAGTGGCTCTGTTATCTTCTGAGATTGTAGGGGCTATTTTTAGGTAATTGTTTGCTCATCTACCCCCAAAGGATCACTTATGTTGTGTTCTGAAGTTTTCTGCTATTATAAGCCCTTCATATATTATATGAAGCCACTGGTATAGATCATGAAGCAGTCTGCGCTATGATTTATTTCTTTTGTTGTATGTGTAGTAATACCTAGATTCCCTAATCAGGTCAGGACCACATTGTTCTCAGTAAGCAGTATGTAGATAGGACATATGCTTCATCAACCTTTGATGATGCAGAGCTTTATTTTCCCAGTGTCTAGTCTAGGTAGTGGTTTGGGTGAGAGCTGGACACTGAAAAAAATGATTATAGAAAAATATATTCATAGGTAATCTTTGCATTAGCCCCGAAAGTAGCCTGGACACTTGAAGCTTTATAGCTCAGTACCTTCCTGTCTGGCCACTGAAGTTTTATAGGTGCCTCCTTCCTGTCTCTCCCACTTTCTCGAAGGCAATAATTTTCTTTGCTTTGGGCCTTATGGACCCATTGACTATCTCCCATGTAAGATTCTTTATACTGAAAATTTTCTTTTGAGTGCTTTTTGATCTTCATAGACCTGCAATCTAGATAGAGAACCCTGGGATTGTAAAATTTCCATCCTCCTGCTGATTATTATTTTATCTAACTTAATTGGCAACTTTATCTCTTACTCGACTGTCAATGAAATCTACACTTATGAAATGCATCATTTTTGCCAGAAAAGTCCCAGGGCTTCATTTACGCTAGAGGGAAATGACCTATGTGAAACGCGCAAGACTAATTCCTATTCAAAAAATTGCTCTCTACTTTCAAATTCTGTGCATCTTAATTTCTTAGATTAGTATTATTGGCCAGCTTTAGAAATCCTACTCTCAACTTAATGGCATTTCACTGTTTGGCTGTAACGTGATAACTTTTGAACGCCACATTGATTAATACCAAAATTTCAGGGAATTTTTAGGCCTCAAGGGTCAGAACCCTATTACTTTTGGGGTGGGGGTCAGAAAACTCGAAGGGGGGAAATGGAGGACACCTGGAGCCCTTGGAATATGTTTAGCAGAGCCATAGCATCAAGCACCTCTGCAATTGTCTATAGATCAAATTACAGTAAAAGCTTTATCTGGCATGTTAGGGATATGGGGGTGGGGAGCATGCTGGTTAGTAAAAATTCCAGTTAGTTATACTTACCAATAGAATACCAATTTTCAAATGATTAGAATACAATAAAATGAATAAAGTATAAAATAGTATACAGGTACTTACCAATCCAGTAGTAGTACTGCACTGCAAAGTAGTTGGTGTCTTGAAGCACTTGGGTGAATACAGGTAGTTTTCTATACAGTAGGTTATCTTATGACACTACATATCACTATGGACAGCGCATGGCATACATCTGAATCATTAAAATTACACTGAACACTATGGGCTTGGCTACACTTGCAAGTTAGCGCATTAAATCAGCCCTGGACGCCCCGACTCCTGAGATGTCCACACTGGCAAGACACGTAGAGCACCTGGACTCTGCAGTTGGAACGCTCCTGGTAATCCACCTCCACGAGAAGCATAGAGCTTGCTGCGCCCTGGCTCAAACGCCAGGGTGTCAGTGTGGACGACGTGTTGCATTACTGCACTGTGATTGACCGCCAGAAACGTCCCATAATCCCCTGAAGTCAAGTGGCCCCTTTTGTCATTGTTTTGAACTCGGCTGCAGGCATGTGGATATCCCCTTTCAAAGCTCAGTTTCTGACAGCCAGCGTGCTTATCTGCTCTGGGACAGATTTGATTGGGGATTGGTCCTGCTTTGAGCAGGGGGTTGGACTAGATGACCTCCTGAGGTCCCTTCCAACCCTGATATTCTATGATTCTATGATTCTAAAGCAAACCATTACTGTGGAATGCTGCTGCTGTGAGTGTGTCAGAGAGAGAGGTGAGGGAGAGGGGAGTCTGCTGCTGTCTGAACTTACAAGACAGCATGCTGACACACTCTGCCCCCCAAAACACACTGTCTCTTCCCCCACATACGCGCAACACACTCCCTGTCACACTCCACCCCCGCCCCCATTTGAAAAGCACGCTGCAGCCACTAGCACACTGGGATAGCTACCGCAATGCACTGCTCTTTGTGGCGTTGCAGGAGCTGCTTATGTGCCCAGGCCAGTGCGCTTGCAGCTGACAGTGTAAACACACAGCAGTGTTTTCCCTGCTGCGGTCTCAGAAGGCTCGTTTAACTCCCAGCGCTCTATATCTGCAAGTGTAGCCAAGCTCTAAAACTATACTGAACATAATTTAATCTTTCTTTGATGATTCAGAAGGCTCTTCAGGATCTTGCAGTGTGTCAGGGTCATCATTATCAACATCAATTATCATTGTAGGAGATTGGGCTGAATTTGTAATGACCCTATGACACACCCTGGAAGCTGCTTTTTTGAATAAATCCCTGATATCAGCTTGCTTACTTGTCTTCTGCCTCTTTTGCATAAAAGTAGAGTGCAGAATGTGCAATTGCATAACCTCCTGGGCAGTATACTCGTCCCAGTTACTAGACTGAAGATTTGTATTGGGAGATATCGGAAATGCAGTTAATAGAGCTTTCTGGTTGATAAAGTGCCAGATAACACAGCTTTTACTATAGTTGGTTGATAGCACCAATTAGTAACTTTCCATCAAGCATATCCCTATCTCACCTCTTCCCATTGTCCCAAAACAGTTTAACATGTTGATATCCTAAATGACATATCTCCCAGATAGAAAGAAGAGAAATAATGGTGGGTGAAAAGAGGTGCTCACAGAGACTCTGGCAAGAGGGAAAAATGCGGGGTGGACTCTGGTATGGAGTGGAAGGGGAAAATGGAGGGAGACTGGGGAATGCAGGTGAACACAGCACATAGAATGGGGGAGTCAGAGAGAGTCTTTGGGGGAATGAGAAATGGACACCTGGAGCCCTGGGCATGAGGATGGTGAAGGGTTTGCAGTGAGTTCCTGAAATAGAAACAAATGTGAGGGTTCCAAATGGGGAGCTTAGGAGCAAGAGTGGGGCAGTGTGCATGGAGTTCGTGCTGCAGAAACAACTAAAGGAATGAATCCCAACTTTTATATCTTTCAACCTTTCCCTTTTGAAAAGATAGCTTTGTGTCCTGAATCTTTTCTAAAATTCTCTTGATGCTCTTCTAGAAAGTAGGACAGAGGTGGAGACACAGCAAAGAGTTTACTAAACAAATACTTGAATACTTTGTCATGAAGCAGAACACATTCCAGACTTCTGCACCAAGATTTCTGGAGAAAAAGCATAGAAGATGCAAATTAGGGTTCAATAATTTATCATGCTTACAGTTTAAATTAGATTACCAGAGGGTTACTCACTTTATTGCTTCTTCAGGGTGAGCTCATTGCACACACCATGCATTCCTCCATTGACTCTCCCACCTCTGTGTGCTCCATGACCCTTCATTCATCCTCCACACCATTCTTATTCATTTTATTCCTGGCCGGGAGATAAGTGCATTCAGGGTGTCATCAAACTCTAATGGGACGATGGGCAGAGCTGAGATTATGCCAGTAGGCTGAATGGCTGCCATCAACTGGTTTTTGTTTGTTTGTTTTTTTTTTTTTTTTTTTTTTTTTTTTGGATCTATAGACGATTAAAGAGGTGGTTGAAGCAGCTAAGTCTACTAACTAGATGCAAGGGGCTTGCTGGGTCCTTTGCTTCCCCTCTCCCCCACCCCTTCTGGTTTTCATCAAAATAATAGATGTATGCCAATTTCTGCCTAGAACATTCCAGGCAATTTTGAGATTGATCAGATGGGGCATTCAGAAGTTAAGTGTAAAGTCTTTGTTTGGCCAATAATCCCAACCAACATAGGCAAAAAGAACTTTCTATTTAGATAGGAAAAGTAAAGCAGGAAGAGATGACTAAATATTTGTGTGGATCTATGATTTCTTTGAGGATCCAGAAGACTATCTTAAAGCTAAGATTTTTTTTTTAAGTGTCTAAAGTTAGGCACCCAAGTTTGTTTTGTCAGCAAAGTGGCCTGATTTTCAAAATATGAATTTCAGCGCCTAACTTCAGGCACCCTGAAGTTAAAATTTTGACTTAAATGTCTAGAGTGGAGTATAAAGCTAAAAGGCCCTAAGGCACTTCCATTCATACTTTGCTGACTTAAGTCTAATCACCATCCTTTTTATACCCCACAGGCTGGTTGCAGTTCTGTTCGGGAACTTCAACAGCATTTACGGCTCAAGGAGAAGGTTCTTTTTGAATCTTGCTGCGCATTAATAGATCTTGTCCAAGAGCGAGAGCATATCCTACCAACTGCAGAAGAGGTAAAATAGACTGTGAGGTCATGGTTTCTATATTTTTTGTCAAAATGAAATATGATCTATTTTAACTGGAGATGGGTATATAGTAGGAAACTGACTTTTCAGTTGTGGGTTGAAAAGGCCACACACTTAAGGAAACTGACTCTTAGTATATTTCCCTAGATGTGTGGCATATTCAATTAACCTACATTGGAGCATCTCTATTTTAGGGCATCTCAAGACTCACCTTTGTCAATGTCTAGCTAATTAATAGTTTTAGGTACCAAAAGCTATTAAGAAATTAAGATGAAATAGTGCAAGACAACTTTGGATCACATACCCAACTGGCTTGAACAGGGTTATGTGGCAGTACAGCGTTGTTGTAATATATAATCAGTTTCACAATGGAAGGATGAATTTTGAGTTTCTTAATGCATATGAGGAGTTCATTGCAAAGCACAGTTAGATAAACACATCTTACATTTATTGTAGAGGATAGAATTAGTTTCTATAGATTTCCATTCATACTTCAAGTATAACACATTCCAGGTAAATTTCTGTTTTGTCCTCATGACCAGCTGAATACTTTTTGGTAATCAGTAAAGTAAAAACACTTAAATACTTCAGTAAAAGAATTATACTGTATGCACTTCAGTTATTTAAACAGATATATTTTTCTGTAAGGAAGGTCTTGTTTCGCTCTGGGATGATGAAGAAGATTTTCTGTATCCTCTTGATAAAAAGATGACATTGACATCTGAGGTCCCAGAACACCTCATAGAGAAATTATGGCAACGTGTGGTGGATGACAGTTTGGTAATTGGAGTAAAAATAACAGAATCACCTAACTTGTAAGTAAATACATTCTAATAACTTAGTCTATAAGTTGGATCCTGCAGTTATAAAGTTGAAGGTGACTACAAAGTTAAAAATTTGACTTGTAACTTTTGGCTCTGTGCTTTAGAAATCTATTTTATGTTATAAACCAGGGGTGGCCAAACTTACTTACCCTCCGGGTCGCATATGACAAAATTTCAGAAAATCAAGATCCAGGTCACGCCTGCTGGGGCTCAGGGCTTCAGTCCGGTGGCGTGGGAGGGTCTCAGAACTTCAGCCATGCAGGAGGCGCCTGCCGGGGCTCAGGTTTCAGCCCTGCGGGGAGGGTGATCTCAGGGGTTCAGCTGTGCGGGAGATGTTTGCCCAGGCTCAGGAATTCAGCCCCGATCCTGCTGAAGCCCCGAGCCCTGGCAGGCATGCCCCGTGGGGCTGAAGCCCTGAGACCCCCTTCCCATTGGGCAGAAGCCAAAGGTGATATATTGGCGGGGGGGGAGACATGTACCCGTCCCCCAATTTTTGCCTGAGTTTGCTGGCCCCGCTCAGTCACATGGTGCCACCAGACCCACTTCGTGCACTGCAGTTGCTGGAGCTGTCAAGCTGGGAGCTATAGACATAAGGAGAGGCAGTGGCAAATAGCTGGGAGCTGCAGGGAGAGCCACTGCTTTTGCTGCTGCCTCTCCCTGCAGAGCTAACATCTTGAAGCTGCAGGGAGGGGCCACTGAGGGTAAGCGGGGAGACGTGTCTGGGGGGTGTGACTCAAGCTGTTGGGAGGAGCAGGGGACAAACCTTTAAATTGTGCACCCCCTCCTTTCCCCCCCCCCCAAGCAGGCACCAGTTGTCTCTGGCAGAACCTCTAGTCCCACCACCCTGCTGCAAGGCAGAAGCCCTGAGTTCCCCACAGTCTGGTAGATGGAGAATGGGGAGCGGGGGAGGGGACATGGGGGGCTCCACAAGACGCACTTTAACTGTAAAAGAGCCATGGTTTAGCAACCCCTGTTATAAACTTAAAGAAATTTTAAACTACATAGGAAGCAAGAAAACTGAACATAATACACTACCTATGTGCAATGTGGCTACATCAATGCTAAAAGTTCCTTAACTTTTGCATTTCTGGATTTATTTTTCACTGTATCCTTTCTGCTGCCTTAGCATAGTTCCTTCAATAAATCTAAAAATGTTTGTTTCTGTTTCCATTCTTGGCAAGAGTCCATGTCATTTTAAGAGAAAAGTACCATAGAAAACATTGCAGACTTTCTGTTGACCATAACATTTGTAACATCTGGCCACATGATGTGCATCCAGCTACTCTTGTGTTAGTCTTCTGAATTGAATTTTGTTACAGTTTGGTGTTTGATGTGAAGCCAAATAAAAATTTGGCAATCCCACATGATTTAAATCAAGTGTAAATAAATTTGTAGCACTTCCTGTATGTATAAAAAATTAAATAAAACTAACTTTCTTTAAAATGACTTGTTTATTCTGTTATATAGCTTGATTTTCATAGTTAGTTGAACATTTTCCATCCCTAGAGAGTGTTCACTAATTCACTTATGTCCTAGAAAAATATAATTAGCAGGTATTTAATTTGAAAAGTGCGTTTAAACTTGACACAGGAACATATTGCTTTTTAGAGGCAGAGCTCTCACCTTTTGACCTATGTATATTCCTATAAGCAATGTAGTAGAGGTTGGGAAAGTTAGTCTTTTGGGGGGTGACACTGAAAATCTGTCCAATGACTGTGAGTGAACTGACCTGCTAAGCCTTTTAGACACTGTGCCTGAGCTATACATGTGGTCTCTCTCAACTGCCAGATTGCTATAGCTTTATAAAAAAAACTTGACTTCATCTTCATCTCTAAGAGCCACTGGGGGAAGAGGTTGTCTTCGCTTTTAAGTTTTAATTTTTAGCTCTGAAGGTAGTAATTTTGTATTTAACATAGTAATTGTTTTTAATGGGACCATGGAATATTTAACTAACAATGCCTGTGCCTAAAAACATTTCCCCTTCCTTTTGAGCGAAATTGCAATGTTGTATCGTAGCATAAGATGTTACTTCACTGCAAAGAAAACTGTGAAACATGAGTCTTTTAAACCTGACTCATAGCTTGAAGCTTAGTTGACTGACAAAATGAAATTAACAAAAACATTGTTTCAAGTCCTTTTAGGGCCCCTGTGAGAGAACAGTACATAGTAATATTAAAGTGAATAGAGCATTTCACAAATTTCACACAGCACTGTATCGTATCTGTTAAGTTAAATAGTGTAATAATTTAGAATCTTACTTTGAAATTCAAATGCTATTTGAACAAAACTCCATAGAGGTTTCTAAAATTAAGTCTGAAGTAGCAGAAGGGCCCTATCCTTCACTTGAAGAATTAACATCACATTTCAAACAGATTTTTAAAGATGGCAGGAATGTTGCTGTTCTGTATTTTACGTATCCTTGTACTGCATTATAAGTAAATATACCTTTTTAAAACAAAATTTAAAAATAAACTTTAATCGTTTATCTACACAAACTTGTGACTGGGATTTTCAGTGACATCTAGGGGAATTCAGCACATAGATCGTATTAACTTCCAATGGGAATTGGACACCTAGCTGCCGTAGGCTTCTCTGAAAATCCCAGCCTGTGTTTTCGAAACCTAACACCATGCATACTGACTTGGGTAAAGTATATATTAAAATATACTTTCAAAGTGCTTACCTGACACCTTTGCACTATCATATGAATTAGTCTGAAAGTATGTTAAAGATTTTTTGATCAATTCATCTGTTCTTTGGTAATGCGGCTGACAGCATAAAATCTTGAATCTCCAAGACGTTAAAGCACTAAATGTCAGTGCGCCTCTTTGCAAAATTTGGTTATATTTGTCTGACTGTAAAATGTGAACTTGAAGTACAGTAATCTTTATGGGTTTTACAGGTCACTGCATGATGTCAGCTTATCCCTGGTAATGGATCATGACTTCACTTCAGTTTCTCCAGTTATTGAGTGTCAGAGTAAAATAGTTAAACTGAATAAGACTTTCTCAGCAATGTCTATCTCCTCATGCCAAATGGAGCCACAACCAAAAAGGATAAAATTAGACTTCCATAGCAAGAATGATCTGAAAAAAGAGTACCTTGGAAGACCTTCTAAAATTCCGTTAGATGGGGCAAAGACATTTGTTGCTGTTACCCGCCTTTCACCACTGCTGGCATTCCGTGATATATGTTGTATGATACTGCTGCATGCTAAGATGAGAAAATATCAAAATGGCAACCTGCCAGAAAGCAAAAAGCTGACTTTACTATGTGGGAAAATTTCATTATGTTTGGAAGATATTTCAAGTGGAAAATATTCAGTAAACTTGCTAAGAAATAATAGTCATACAGGTAAATATGTAATGCATTGATTTGTTCACATTAGTCAGAAGAGCTGGTTAATTTAATTTCCTCATCTTTGTTTTAAGCCATAATCTCATTTTTTCATATTGTAATTATTTTTATCAAAATATGTATAATTTCATTACAAAGTAATGGTCTGTCATGAATTAGAAACTGACTGAGACAGAAATCAGTAGGAAAAATGTGTTCTCAGTGTGGAAAAATTTTAAGTAAGTTGCTCCCAGGTTCTGTACTTAGGTTTAGTGCTTAAATATATTCATTGATCTTAAAAAGGGGGAGAGCAGTGCACAATTTGGAGGTAACATAAAATTTAGATTCTTTATTTAGAAAAGACAGAGGAACTTCAGAGGGACCTAATAAAACTTAAGTCAATTGGCATTGTGATGGCGGATGATGAATGGAAGGTAATGCATCCTGGAAAGAATAATTTGAACTTCATATAACTAGAGCTGGTTGAGGGATTTCTGGTTTGAGAAATTTTGACACTTTGAAATTTGGTTGCTTTCCATATTGGAACACAACCAATTTTTTCAAAACTTCTTGTGACCTGAAAATTCTGAAAAAATGTCATTTCAGAAATGCTAACACATGGTATTTCCAAAATAAAATATGCTCTCCCGTCCAACTGCTGTCCTGTGAAATGGAGATTGTTGTCATTTTCACTCAGCAGCTGCCTGGGATCCCAGACCTGCTTATGGTGTACAGTGCTGGGGCAGCCCTGCCATGGAAAGTGCCCCAAAGCTGCAAACCCTGGGAGCTCATTCCAGGCTCCCAGCTCCATGGCGGAGAATGTTGGAAGTCCTGAGAGCCCTGGCTTCAGCCAAGATTCTCCAGTCTGCCAGCTTCCCTTCCATGGCACCAGAAGCAAAGCCCCAATTAATCCCTCCACAGCAGGGAGCCTAGATACCCTGAGAGTCCCCAGGGCTTTCAGGCTACCAGCAGGAATCCTGGGAACCCTGACAGTGGGGCTGCTTTGGAGCCATGGACCCTGGAATCCTGGGATTCGTGACCTGCATGGCACAGCTCCCCAGCAGCTGACCAGGTGAGCAGACAGGGAACCAGGCAACTGTGTGTGATTTGGCCAAATGCTCATCAAAAGTTTGTTGAACCTGACTCACTTTCACAAGAAATTTCAGGTTTGGCAAACCAGTGTATACAGTTTTGTCTGCAATTTTCTTACCAGCTCTGCATAAACTTTGCTGGGATCAAAATAACTATAATCCTCTTTTCTGTTTAATGCACATTGTTTGCTTTTTGATCACCAATGTGTAGGATATCCATTTTATATATAATGGTGTTATCCCATTATAAATCAATGGCCTTCTCCCTGAATACTGAATTCAATTCTGGTCATCCTCTTGCAAAAAAAGATGTAGCAGAAATAGAAGATGCCCACAGACAAGTAACATCTCTAGAGGCATGGAAAGGCTTCTACATGTGTAGAAATTGAAAAGGCAAAGATTTTTTTCATTTAGAGAAATTAAATAAGGGGAAGGGATAGGATAGAGGTATACAAAGAGAGAATGATATAGAGAAGGTAAATTGGGAGTTCCAGTTTATTCTTGTTTAATAGAGAAACAAGGGGCACCAAATTTAAAACTCATTCTTCAAGAGAAACTGACAAACAAGCTTATTTGGCAAATCTTAGAGCTTGATCTGAGGAGGAAAGGGGGAGAAAAATGTCTTTAAAGATACAGTCTCTACTGCTTATCTCCTCTAAGTATGAAATATTAAACTTTCATATAAACAATTATATAACAATATTTTTCCTGGGATAACTAGCTAAACATTTTGAGATTACCTCATACCGATGACAAAATAAACCCTTTTCATTTAAAAAAAAAAAATTCTCATTTGGTCTGATTTTAGAATCAGATCTCCCTCTCTAGTGATACAGTTATCTCCCTCTCTCAATCAGCTGCAGGGAATCTGAAATTCTTTGTCATCTCTGCGGGCAAAGCCAGGGAAGCGGAGACTATTTTGGAGATACTGTATCAATGGCCAAGGTCCACCAATCATACTAATATCACAGTAGGCTATTGATAATTCTCTTGGCAAACCGATGTTTTTCCCTACAACTCTCTAATATCCAGGAGGCCCTTTGTCAGCTGACCTGGATGCTTGCTAAGAACCCAGTAAGAAGGTGGTGGGAAGGGAATTCCCTGGGAAGGGCTGGATGTTTTGGTAGACTTGTGAGGTGAAACAGAATCCAAGGGTGACAGTTGTGATGTAAGATCAAGCAAGAGGGACATACCAATGCTAGGTAAGCAAGGTAGATATCATCTGTGACTATGGAAACATTGAAACTTCCCAGTTCCAGCTTCCTTGAAATAGCAGTAAAAAGGAGGTATTGAAATTGAGGATGAAATCTGAAAGAAAAACGCATTTTGATCAGTATTTGTTAACTACTAAAATATTTAAATACTTAGATTTAATATCTTTTCATATTTTTTCTCTTACAGGCACCATGGAAGATATATTTGCTATTCTTGCAGTCTCTCTCAAATTCTCCTTTCAGATAGTCTCATCTGACTGCACACTGACTCCGGTGAACATGTGGCTACTGTCACAAATGGAGTGTATGCCAATCAAAGAATGCCCTGAAAATATGTTTTGTCATAAATTGGGAAGTCTGCATGGCACTGTCTTTAACTGGAATCTAAAAACTCCATTTGAAGGAACTTTAACATTGTTTTGCAGGTAATGGTAATTGGAAAGTTTAGGGAATACCAAGTTCTATGTGATGGGTTCCTCCTGGGGTGCCACCTGGAGCCCCACTAAGCCCCCTGATCCACCAGCCAGGGCTCCCTCTCACACTGTACTGCTGTGACAAACTTCAAAGCCCTCCAGCCTGCACTTTCCCCAGCATTCATACAGGTAGCTGCAGTTATATGCGGGCTCTCTAACCACCAGATTCCCAGCCTGGGACCCCAAAGTAGTACTGTCCTGCCCTGGTCAAATCTGGCCAGTATATGGGTTTAATACCCGGTCCACCTCTCCCTCAGTGTGACGAGAACAATGCACACTTGTGGTAACCAAGCGAGAGATTTTTTCCCCAAGCGCTCCAGTCGGAGCTCACTGATTTAGATGAAAACAAAACAAGTTACTAAACTACAAAAAATAGATTTTAAGTGATTTATAAGGGATAATAAACAGATCAAAGCAGATTACCTAGCAAAGAAACAAAAAATGCAAACTAAGCTTAATATACTAGATAGATAGGATATGAATTAGCAGATTCTCACCCTAAAAGATGATACAAGCAGGCTGCAGATTCTTAAGGGGCAAGCTGAACTTGCTTCACAGCTTGGAATCCCCTGGTATTTCATTCACCAGGCTAGAAATTGCTTTAGCCTGGGTCCAGCACTTCCCCCAGTTCAGTCTTTGTTCCTCGGATGTTTCCAGGAGTAGTCTTTTGTGGGGACTGAAGAAAACCAGATGATTTCACTCCCTGCCTTATATAGCTTTTGCATATGGTGGGAACCCTTTGTTCCAAAGTTTGGTTCCCAACCCAGTCTGTGGAAAAATACTAACATCCCAAGACTGGTCACATGTCCTTGTAGTGTCATAGCAGGCATCACTCATAGGCTGAGTAATGTTCTCAAGACAGCTCACCAGGTGGGAGATAAGCTTCTCCTAAGGCCTTTTGTTTTCCCTAATGGCTCACTGCTCTGAATACGCCCTTCCCAACCAGCTATCTAGACTGAAAGCATCTTGTCTAATGGGCGTTACCCTGGTGTAGTTACATTTGAAATACAGATACCTAGTATTTATAACTTCAGATACAAAAATGATACATGAATACAGACAATGATACATATGATTTTAAGAAATCATATTCAGCAAATCATAACTCTTCCAATGTCACCTCACATGGCTTATTTTGCATAAAATACATCAGAATTATGCTATGATCAGATAATATTACTATGAAGAATATGGGGTGCAGTGTCAGATCCTCCATAACCTGAGTTTGAGGCAAAATATTATTTTTTCATAATTATTTTGCCATAGTGTAATAAGTATAGCAGTGACAGCCATTTAGGACTGTGTTTAAATTACCATCCTATGCCTATTAGTAGATCTGATTGGATTGCCGTTTGCAATCATTTGTGCTCTGCACAGACACTTGGGCATAAAATCAAAGTATATACAGGACTAATGCTATTTAATATGTCAAAATACACAGTTCCATGAATTTGCAATAATGTATGTTCAGCAACTTTAAGGGTTGTCTTTGCTTACTACCCTTGGAAAATAATGCATGTCTCGGAGTCAGATTTCTGGCTATATTCCCTTGGCACTAAGAATTGGAATCTCACTACTAACCACAGATCTTCAGTAAATGAATGAAGCTTAGCAGTTTGCAAGCTTTCCTATAGGGCTTCTTATATGCAAACTTCATGAGGGAGTTTGGAGAGTGCAAATATCTGCAACTCTCATGAGTTCCCTACTTTTTTCAGTTTATGGCCATTCAGTTTGAATTGCAAGATTATGTCAATTTAGGAAAATCCTGAATTTCTCTAAAAGGTAATTTAACTTTTATTTAAATAAAACTAAATTTGCCCTTTAACACTGTGATTAATAATAAGAAATCTACAAATGGTGATCTGATCATTAACCATTTTTTCACTTAACATCTCATAGTGAATTTTAATTCAATATTCTGTATACAGTGCTGATTAATTCCTGACCTCAAAATCTAATAAGTGATAGTATAAATCTTTGTCTGAATAGTCACGATTGCACCTTCATTATTTTTTTTCAGTGTGGATCAGCTGAACTAGCATGTATCCACGTTTAGATCTTACCTGTTTCAGAAATGGGTAGGCCACAGAACTTCTTCCATCAGGCCAAGTACTATGTTAATAATAGCAATATTATTTGGCTTGGTAGCCTACACAGTATGCTAAATGCTTCTCAAACATGAAATATGGTACATTCCCTACCCTGAACAATTCAGTCTAAAAGACAGAGTAAAGAGAAGGTATTACTGGTGTGCCTTTATAATTATAGTAGGCTCAGTTTTTACTCAAAGTAGGCATTAGCGTCGTTGTTTCATATGAAGAATACAGTGTATCATCACCAAATTTAAAGGACATTATTTGAGTAAAGATTGAATCATCTGAGGAACTCTGAATAAATCTGCTAGTGAAAACTGATTCAATATCAGTCTTTTTAAGAAACTGTGTGTCTTACCATTGTTTTTATCCCTTTTGCTAATAAACCACTGGCTAGTTATCTTTCAAACTTCCCGTGTAATTAATTCATTGAAAACTAGTGCCAAAGATACATTTGAGGAATTCAGGTTATATCGCTAATCAAAGTTATTAACTTCAGTGTATCTAAGTTTTGCCCTTATACTTATAATTAACTCTCATTCTAATAGTTGTCATTTCATATAATTTATGAGACTGAAGCCACAGGCCATCTTTGGTGAAGATGGACACTATTTCACTAAAGCTTTATCGTGAAAATAAAGCTTTTTCTATCTTCCCTTGTCTTCAAATGGACTGAAATCAGAATGCCTTGAAGAAAAATGGCAGGCCCAATAGTCTGTGGTTTAAAAAAATGTACAGGAAACTGAAGACAGCCTAGGCTGTAAACTCCAGTTCAGTCAGGGATAGCATCCAATATGCTGGGTGCTTTCAAGTCTCTGGTTAAGCTCTTTGGCTTCAAAGACTCCTCTCTTCTGAGGATCTGGGGCTGGCCCAGCACAGCAGATGTAGCGTTTGACAGGCCATTCTGTCTTCCCTGAGTCTCCCATGGCCCATAATACTACATCCGCATGCCATAATGGAAGTTGTGGGAAAAGCATCCCTGCCCACTGCTATACCCTCCTGCTCTTGTATTGAAAAACCCCATGAAATCATAAACTAAAAACACTTTTCTAAAGGAATTAAGGCTGGTTAAGTGCAACATAGCCATTCCCTCTGTAAACCCTTAAAAACAAGAAAATGCCAAGTTATGGGACAACTCTTTACTATACTTTAATGTCCACACAAAACACATTGTAACTTCCTTCTGGCTCAGCATGTAAGGAAACACACTAACTCAACACATGACTCTCCTTCACCCCCTTAATTACAGTCCAATACTTGTCCCAGAAACAGATGCCACACAGCACTCTGAACTGTGAGTATATATCTCAGCGCTGATGTTGCGCAAGTCTACTTAGTATTAATTCTTTGGCTGTACAGTAGTTGGCATAAAGAGAAGATTTTGCTTGCCATTCTACCTGCAGGAAATAGAACTTAAAAGATTTATACAATAAGATGTATAGGTAATTTCCCCAGTCAGTTTAAAGTAGCTTCATTGTATAGTTCCACTAACGAATTTTGAAAGAATTGTATCCTTTGTGTTTGTTTTATTTTACAGAAATCAAACTGTCTTGTTCCAGTGCCTTCATAGCCTCATTGGAGTTCTCCCACCAACCTGCAAAGTAAAACTCCTGAGGTTAGAAAGCAAGGACATCCTTACTGACCAGTTTGCACGAGCTTTGGAAAAGGAAATGGTCACCCTTCGGAGTTCTTTCTCCTCTGCAGTAAGTGAAGTTGAAAACAACTTGACCTTGAGCTGTGAGGCAGGCAAGGAAATGAGCAGGGTTACAGTGTCGTCTTTGTCTGACAAAAAGGAAGCAGTGCGACAGTTCAGAGAGAAGCTTCAAAACGAACAGAAGCAAAGTGCATTGGGTATGAACCGAACAGTAGGCGGTGCCCTTTACAGACAAATTACTTCGAAAATTGCTGAGGCTCAGCTGTGTTCTGATATGATTGCGTGGAGACTGAACGTTTCATAATGATTCCTCTCTAAATTTATTTTGAATATAATTTTATTTAAATGACTCTCTAAAGCACTATTTATATTTTGTTTTTACTTTCTGTATGTAACTCCTTTTTAGAAGATGGAGAATAAAACTTTTTTCTACCAGTGTTGTCACTACTGTTTGATACATATATTTTCATTTTTTGAAAGTACTTAGAATTAACATAACTTTTCACTTTGTAAATCATAAATTGATATGAATAAATAAATACCTATATTTTGGCTGATGAAGCATAGCCAGTTTGACACTAAGTGAACATTAAAGATGGACCTCTAGGACAGCTAGACAGCAAGTACTTTTACAGTTTTAAATAAAGCCTGTAAGAAGATGCCTGTTGTAGACATTGACAATACTTAGATTTGTATTGATTTAAAACTGAATCTTAAGGTTGGCATTTACAAGAATCTAAAGGAGTTAAGTACCCAATTTCCATTGAATTTCAATAGGGCTTGGGCATCTAATTCCCTTAAACTTGTAAAATAAATGGTGTACATTTCCTCTTCGGAGAAGTGAATCAAAAGTGGTATCCGTAATTTCAGGTGACCACACTCTAGTAAAAATAAGCCATCTCAATTTGAGTCTCCTTAAATGGATGCAATTAGGTGAGGAATTGGTATCATAGAATCATAGACTATCAGGAAGTCTGTGGGACCTCAGGAAGGGACCTCAGGAGGTCATCTAGTCCAACCCCCTGCTCAAAGCAGGACCAATCCCCAACTAAATCATCCCAGCCAGGGCTTTGTCAAGCCTGACCTTAAAAACCCCAAAGGAAGGAGATTCCACCACCTCCCTAGGTAACGCATTCCAGTGTTTCACCACCCTCCTAGTGAAAAAGTTTTTCCTAATATCCAACCTAAACCTCCCCCACTGCAACTTGAGACCATTACTCCTTGTTCTGTCATCAGCTGCCACTGAGAGCAGTCTATATCCATCCTCTTTGGAACCCCCTTTCAGGTAGTTGAAAGCCGCTATCAAATCCCCCCTCATTCTTCTCGTCCGCAGACTAAACAATCCCAGTTCCCTCAGCCTCTCCTCATAAGTCATGTGTTCCAGTCCCCTAATCATTTTTGTTGCCCTCCACTGGACTCTTTCCAATTTTTCCACATCCTTCTTGTAGTGTGGGGCTCAAAACTGGACACAATACTCCAGATGAGGCCTCACCAATGTCAAATAGAGGGGAACGATCACGTCCCTCGATCTGCTGGTAATGCCCCTACTTATACATCCCAAAATGCCATTGGCCTTCTTGGCAACAAGGGCACGCTGTCGACTCATATCCAGCTTCTCGTCCACTGTAACCCCTAGGTCCTTTTCTGCAGAACTGCTGCCGAGCCATTCAGTCCCTAATCTGTAGCGGTGCATGGGATTCTTCCGTCCTAAGTGCAGGACTCTGCACTTGTCCTTGTTGAACCTCAGCAGATTTCTTTTGGCCCAATCCTCTAATTTGTCTAGGGCCCTCTGTATCCTATACCTACCTTCCAGTGTATCTACCACTCCTCCCAGTTTAGTGTCATCTGCAAACTTGCTGAGGGTGCAATCCACACCATCCTCCAGATCATTTATGAAGATTTTGAACAAAACCGGCCCGAGGACCGACCCCTGGGGCACTCCACTTGACACCGGCTGCCAACTAGACATGGAGCCATTGATCACTACCCGTTGAGCCCGACAATCTAGCCAACTTTCTATCCACCTTATAGTCCATTCATCCAGCCCATACTTCTTTAACTTGCTGGCAAGAATACTGTGGGAGACTGTGTCAAAAGCTTTGCTAAAGTCAAGGTAGCTCTGTTCCATTTTCTTTGGGTAGGAGATGTACTTCTACATTTATAATATTGGCTCCCAGATATTACTGGGGTGATATATTTGAGATGCAAAAAGTAAGGAACATCACAACCAAATCTAGAGCACATTTGAACATTAGTGGCTGACTATAAATGCAAAATTAGGTTGTTATCAATAAAAAAGCTGATACGGGAAAACTAATCAGACTACAGAACAAACTTGCCGGGTCAAACAAACTTGCCGGGTTTTGGTTACATTAATAGGAAAAGGAAACAAGAAATCAGACTGTCAACTGAGGCAAAATGCAATTACGATAATAAGTATTTGTTAGATTTTACTTATAGAGTGAATCTAAGTTGTCTGGGCTAAAGCTTATTCTTTATAAGGAAGGACTATGGAACTACAGTAATTGATACACAGCATGCATGCCCTCACAGTATTTAGATTGTAAGCACCTTCAGGAGGGAATCTTGTCTTGTCTGTCTAAAGTGAACTGTATAAGAAATAACAACCGAAACTATACCGGTATGCCCGATATTTAACACTTACCTATAAAATAAGATTCCAGGATTGTCACCTGTCTGCGTGTCACTCTGAAGCCTAGAATGTCTGAATCAGCACAAAGAGATGGAAACAGCTACAAGCTGAACTTTTTGTTCAGGATATGACCAGGTTGAATCGAACGGGGTTTTGTGGTCTGTTGCTGTTGAATTTTAAGTTCGCAGCCATTTTGACTTTACAAATTATGCTTGTGTGACAGAAGGCATGTATCTATGCCATGCCAAGAAACCTAGACTATTGTGCTATCAGAGGTAACTCCTCTAATCACCCAACATTGCTCTTCAGACAGTTTGCGTGCAACAATTTCATTGGTTGCACGAGGGAGACTCTACAGATGGCCCAACAGTCCATACCTGTGACAGCATGGGTTTTCCGCTACTAGTATATAATACATTATTTAACAGTTTAAACCAGGGTAAAATTTCTTTGAAAAGATGATGTTGGTGTATGTTGACCATAACCTGCCTGATGGGAACTTCTGGGTATTCTTTGGCATGTTTAAGTTCTCGTGCTGTGGCTATTAACTAAATGGAGGATCGATATTTAATACAGAAAGCCATGGTAAAGGCATTGATTTTAAAGTTCTTGCGATGAGTTACATGCTCAGATTCAGCCTGCCTATCCACAATTTGGGTATGGCAGGTTTTTGTTCACACAGATTCTCTGAACTGAGTACACTAGGGCCAAAGCTGATGTTCATAGAACTGGGACAGTTGATCCCCATTTTGTTCCCTCTAACTTCTGGATAATGTTGATGCTATCTTTACTATCTGGTTTCTAAAATGAGTGATTTAGTAACTGGACCAGAAAGGTGCTAAGGTTTCTACTTCATGTTTATAATAAGAAAAAGATCAGGAGGAGTCCATGCCATCTTAAATTTCAGGAGGCTGACTGGGTCAATGAAGATGAGTCAGGATGAAAACTAACTTCCACTCTCACTACAGTCTCTACAGTGCAGACCTGGCAGGCGCTTATCTGCATATTCCAGACAAATCCTGTCACTGATAACTTATTTGGAAATTGTAATTATTAATACAATTGCCCTTTGGTAGGAGATGTACTTCTACATTTATAATATGTATATATTATAATACAATATCTGTTGTCCACTACAGAGTGTTTGTCTTGATAGTGGTGATAACCAGATGAAGAATCTACAGTCTCCTCTAAATGCATTCTAAGATGACCTATTCATCAGGGCACGTGATGCTCTGACCACTAGATCAGGCCTGGGAAACAGGAACTCAGGAGTTCTGATGCCCGTGGCTTACTGCATGATTCTGGGCAAATCACCTAACCTATTTCCTCATCAGTAAGATGGGAATGAAACCTATCAACTTGATAGCAATGTGAGGATTAATGTTTGTACAGTATTTTGAAGATGCAAAGCCCTGTAAGTGCTCAGTAGAAATTACTTATGCTGAGTTTAAAAAAAGAAAGAAAATCCTCTTAGCGGTACAAAAAAAATTATGCATGAATCTTTCCAGAAGCCAGACAGCACAGTTTTCTGAATGGATAAGTCTAATAATGTAAATTTATATAAACAGCTCAGATTAAATAAATTTCCCAAGGGCCAGGTTTTGCCATCCTTACTCTCAGTTGCATAGATCCTTACTGAGTAAATATGGGGTAATGGTGAATAACATTTTACTCCAACATAAGAGTGGAAGACTGTACCCCATAATGAGCTATCTGTATCATTCTGAGTGGTAAATGTTAGTGCCTTCCACCCACCGCTACCCTAATTCTTTATCCAGGCTTGTAATTTTTCTCCATTAAATTAATTTCCTTTATTACTGAAACTCAATATCTTTGATATGTTGTCATTTGTTTCAGTAAAATAAATGTAAGTTTATTTGTATTAAGATAGTGCCTGGGGACCAAGACTTCATTGTGCGAGGGTGTGTACAAGCACAAAAGGAGGACAGTCTGTGTAGAAAAATGCCTACAAGCATCTAAGGAAGAAAAACAGCTTGCAATTGGCTTATAATTTACATACTAATTGCATGTGGGTACTAATACATACCTAAATAGAGAAAAATCCTGTTTTATGCCAGTAATGGGGGTTTTCCATTTCACATAATTTTTTTTGGACTTGAAATGTTGTATAGCTTGCTTTTACAAATAAGAAAATCTTCATGCACTTTTAGTAATGATATAGTGATTAATATTTATTTGAAATTTTCAACAGATGTTTTACCCCCCAAATTGTAGAAAAACATTAGTTTCTCCAGCTATTTTGTGGGTCAGCTATCTCTTGAGTTTTGAGTTTGCTTTATATTTATCTCTAGCTTATGTGGATACTAGAACCTTGACTCTAACCACTAAAAATCCATAAGAACAGTAAGGTTAAAGATTATTTTTCCATAACCCAGATAGTAAAGAAAAAATATTATGTTAATTAGCTGTATCAAGATTACTTTAGGAATCATTTACCAGTCTGAACAGACCAGTGGCTTCTGCGCGCTCTCTGCTGGTCAATATCTGTCATCATCCCTAACTTCATATCCATGAGGTGTTTAAAAAAATGAACTGTCTAGACATCGCAAATCAGTTTTGCAGAAGTTAATTTTGTTTGATGCTGTTCATTAGGATGGCTAACTCCCTATTCAGTAAAAATATCTGCCAAAATAAATCTGCTGGACATTTACACCCCAACACTTCGGCACCGTAGGAGATCATTTGATTTCATTGATGTAGTTATTGGATTTTGAATTTGGCCAGAGCACCAGAGTTAACTTTTTTCCCCTAAAGTACACAGACTCTTAAATGACCACAATTGTACTGGACATTAGTTTGGCATCTCATTTAAAAGAGTAGAGCCCCTCACATCATTCTTGCTAAGATCAGAAGTTCACTAAAAGAGTAGGATGCCATAGAGGAAGTTCCCAAAGAGTTTTGGAGAAAGGGATTTTATTCCAGGTATTTCCTGGTTCAAAGAAAGATGGAGCTTTCCAACCCATTCTAGACCTTCAGATGTTCAACTCTGATCGGGAAGTTCAAATTCGACATGCTTACCCTATGGCAGTAATAGAAATACTGCAGGAGAGCTCATCTCTCACAGTGTTCTTCCTCAAACTAATGGATCTTATGGTTTCAGCAACATACATAACTGTGTATGCACATCTAAATATGAACCTTCTACAGCACTGACAAGCACACTACATTCCAGATACAAAGAGCATATTTATGTATTTGACACTATCCAGGAATGTGTTCCTATCCATCATGCTGTAAACTCAACAATGCAATACCGTCTAAGGAGTTGCATTCTACCGCCCAATTCAGCCAGCCTCTGACTTCTCCGATCTGGTTGGGGAGCTAATTGCAAGAATTTGACAATTCACTGTCACTGGGGTTTCCAGGAGAGAATACTCCACATCAGCATTCTAAAGTTGAAAGCCCAATTTGTTGCTCTTAAGTCTTTTCCTCATCACCTACATGGGAAAGTCATTCAAATGGTTCCCGAGAACACTACAATGATATTTTATGGGAACAAGCAATGGGGAGCACATTCCAGCCTTTTCAAAAAAACTATCGCTCTTCTGGAGCTGTGCATAGTGCACCATATTTCTCCTATAGCTCTCTGCTTTGCGGAGGAGTACTGCTTGCCAGACTCCCAAGAGCCAGCATGTGCAGAGACCACTTAAAGGAGAAATAAAGGTTACGCTCCTGTAACTGGATTTCTTCAACATAGACTTCACACACACTTCCTGCCTACCTTCCCTTCTTCCTCAGAGTATTTGTTACAGCTTTGGATCTGAGGAGATGGTGAAAGAAACTGAAGCAGTTGGTGTGCCATTCCCCCTTTCATAGTATTGCCCTTTGAATGTTCGTAGCTGTAAGAGGGCTCCAGTAGCCACTGATGATAGAAGATTCCACCAGTCCAGACTGTACCGTCAGTGCATCCCAAAAGTGTGAATGTGTGGAGAACATCTCAAAGAACTCCACTTACAGCTGAGTAACCTTCATTTTTTTAAAAAGTTTTATAAAGTGTGTATGTTTTTTAGTGCTGCTGTATATAAAATTACACACACGCACTGTGTTGTGTAATTTTATATACAGCAACACTAAAAACAGGACCAATCCCCAAATAAATCATCCCAGCCAGGGCTTTGTCAAGCCTGACCTTATAAACCTCAAAGGAAGGAGATTCCACCACCTCCCTAGGTAACCCATTCCAGTGCTTCACCACCCTCCTAGTGAAAAAGTTTTTCCTAATATCCAACCTAAATCTCCCCCACTGCAACTTGAGACCATTACTCCTTGTTCTGTCAACTGCTACTACTGAGTCCCTACATTGGTGGCTCAACCCTCAGATGTTATGCAAAAGTGTCCCCTTCAACAGTCCACTGCCCTCCTTGTCCCTAGTAATGAACACATCAGATCTGGGTTGCGGGGCACATCTGGAAGATCTCTGAACACAGGGCCTGTGGACGCAGGATGAGCTCTCCCTTCATATCAATATCAGGGAGCTCAGAGCAGTGCAACTGGCATGCAAAACTTTCCAATCCCCGCTGCAAGGCCAAAGTGTGGCAGTGATGATGGATAAAACCACTGCCATGTTTTACATCAACAAACAGGGAGGAGCCCATTCCTCCCCCCTATGTTAAGAAGCCCTCCAACTATGGGAGTTCTGCATAGACCACTCCATTCACCTGGAGGCTTCCTATTTCCCAGGAGCGCAGAATGAACTAGCAGATCACGTCAGCAGATCGTGGAAGATGGTCTTCCTGGTATCTTTCACATCAGCCAGCTGGGTGTCTGAATTAAAGGCTCTGACCTCCAGCCCACCCTATACAGTCTTTCACAAGGACAAGGTGCAGCTCAGGCCTCACCCAGCCTTCCTTCCAAAAATAGTGTCACAATTCCACACTGTTCAAGACATTTTTCTACCCGTCTTCTATCCTAAGCCTCACACCAGTACTCAAGAGCAGAGGCTGTACTCACTGGATCTTCGGAGAGCGCTAGCATTCTACATCGAGCTCACAAAGCCATTCAGGAAGTTGAACCAACTGTCTGTGGCGCTAGCAGACCAGATGAAAGGACTCCTGGTCTCATCTCAAAGAATATCTTCCTGGATCACACCCTGCATCTGCACATGTTACTAGTTAGCCAAGGTCCTAGTCCCAACTCTTATGGCACATTCCACAAGGGCACAAGCCTCGTCAGCTGCATTCCTGGTCAAGGTCCCGATTCAAGATATCTGCAGGGCAGCAACTTTGGTCAACGGTGCATGCGTTTACCTCTCGCTATGCTATCACCCGACACACCAGAGATGATGCGGCATTCGGCAGGGTGGTGCTCCAATCAGTGATTCCTTAACTCTGACCCCACCTCCGGGGTACAGCTTGGGAATCACCTGATTGGAATTGACGTGAACAAGCACTCGAAGAAGAAAAAATGGTTACTCACTGTCTTGTAACTGCTGTTCTTCGAGATGCGTTGTTCATGTCCAGTCCAATACCCACCCTCCTTCTCCTCTGTCAAAGTAGATGGCAAGAAGGAACTGAAGGGGAGTCGGGTTGGCAGAGTCATATATTGAGCGCCTTGAAGTCCCCACTCCAGGGGGCTCCACAGCCAACCCGAGGGGAGCTGCTAAGGGGAAACTTTCTGATGACTACACCTGATTGGAATAGATGTGGACAACACATCTCGAAGAACAACAGTTATGAGAAGGTGAGTGTTTTTAATTCAGAACTGGATGGGCAAGCCTCTACTCACTAGGAAAGGCTCTCATGCTACTGGTGAAGGGGGTGTATGAATTTGTCAAGCTCAGGTTGACAATTTGGGTTTACACCATACTCTGTCTATCAGGAATCAAATCAACCTGTCGGCAGCATACCTTCCCGAGATATCAGTGTGTTGGCAGACACTTTCAGTAGGCATTTCACCATTGATCATGAATGGGAGATGCATGATATGGTAGTGAACTATCTCTTTGCTCAGTGGGGAACCCCTACTTGGGATTTGTTTGCCTCCAAAATAAACAGGAAATGCAACATCTACTGTTCCAGGGAAGCTCTAAGTCAGAGGTGGGCAAACTATGGCCCGTGGGCCACATCCGGCCCGCGGGGCCCTCCTGCCCGGCCCCTGAGCTCCTTGCCCAGGAGGCTAGCCCCCAGCCCCTCCCCCACTGTCCCTCACCCCTGAAGCCGCAGCACACCGCGCTGCCGGCGCAACGCTCTGGGCGGCCGGGCAGCGCAGTTGCAGAGCTGCAGCCTGACCCGGTGCTCTGGGCGGTGCAGCTGTAGTGCCGCCAGGCACTGGTGCTCCAGGCAGAGCAGTAAGGGGGCAGGGAGCGGGGGGGTTGGATAGAGGGCAGGGGAATTGGGGGTGGGGGTGTGGATAGGAGGTGGGGTGGTCAGAGGGCGGGGGGCAGGGGTCCCAGTCAGGAAGCAGAGGGGTTTGGATGGGGTGGCGGAGGGAAGTCAGGGGCAGGGGTTCTGAGGGCGGTCAGGGGACAGGGAGAAGGGGTGGTTGGATGGGGCAGGGGTCCTGGGGGGCAAGACAGGAATGGGGGGGGGGTTGGATGGGCTGGCGGGGGAAGTCAGGGGTGGGGGTCTGGGGGTGGTCAGGGAGCAGGGGGTGGTGGATGGGGTAGGAGTCCTGGGGGGGCTGTCGGGGGGCTGTCAGGGGACAGAGGGTGTTGGATGAGGCAGGAGTCCCAGGGGAGCCATCAGGGGGCAAGAAGCAGGAGGGGTCGGATAGGAGGCGGGGGCTGGGCCATGCCTGGCTGTCTGTGGAGACACAGCCTCCCCTAACCAGCACTCCATACAATTTTGGAAACCTGATGTGGCCCTCAGGCCAAAAAGTTTGCCCGCCCCTGCTCCAAGTCTATGCTCAGGACGATGCTCCTCCCTGGTCAGGACATCTGAGCTATGCCTTTTGTCCTTTACCACTCCTACCTTGAGCACTACAGAATGTTCGACAGAGTCATCTTTATCACCCCCAGTTGGCCTAGACAGTTTTGGGTCTCATATCTCCTTCTAATGTAATCTCGTCCCCCGATTAGCGTCCATTCCTTTCCCAGTCTCTTCACCAGGAAAAGAGCAGGATCAAGCTTCCCAGCCCCAAAGCACTTTTACTTACTCATTGTTGATTTTTGAATGTGCATCAACCCTAGAATGTTCCTTCTGTGAAGCCATAAAACCATCCTTAGTAACAGCAGAAAAGATTCCATTAGGAAGTGCTATTCAGCCAAGTGGAAGTGCTTTTTCCATCTCCACACAGCTGAAAAACATATTTCCTGTGTCAGCAGATATTCCCCTTATTGTGGACTATCATCTTTCTCTCAAAATGACGGGGCTCTCCCACACTTCTGAGTCCACCTGGCAGCAATCAGTGCGTACCATCCACCATCAGATAGTTCCTTAATTTTCATTCACCTGTTGACTGACAAATACTTAAAAGGCCCAATCAGAACCTTCCCACCAATAAGGAAGCCTACCCCTCACTGGGACTTAACCTTGTACTTTGGCACTCACTAAGCCTCCCTTCGAACTACTGTCACATATTCCATGTGTCACATATCAGTGGTTGCATTCCTTGTGATCAACACCTCATCCAGAAGGATAGGTGAGCTTGGAGCCCTAGAGGAAGATCCACCGTACACTATATTCCATAAGGACAAAATCTCATTACAACTACACCCAAAGTTCACCCACAAGGTACTTTCAGAGTTCCACCTCAACCAGTCCATCTGCTTACCTGTGTTTTTTCCGAAACCACATGCATCTGAGGAGAAGTGACTTCACTGTCTTGACATGCAAGTCTTGACTTTTTACCTACAAAGGACAAAAACAATAAAAAAAATCAGCTAGACTGTTTCTCACCGGTCAAGCGATATGTTCCCAGAGGGTCTCTAAATAGACCTCAGGCTGCATCCTACTCTGCTAATAGTTGTCACATCTTCCTCCCTCTTATGGGGTAAGGGCTCATTCTACAAGAGCACAAGCGACATCAGTTGCAATGCTTCAGGAAGTACCCTACTTGTACCCTACTTGTACAAAGTACCCTACTTTGCAATTCAGCTACGTGGAGTTCCACCCACGCATTTGTGAGATGTTCTAGTACAGGACTCCGCGATGCTTCCTTTGGGACAGTGGTCCTTCAAGCTACTCTGCTGCTTGCATTCTCACATCCTCCTTTTACTTGAGTACTCTTTGTCTGGCATTGGAATGTGCATGAGGACCAGCACTAGAAGAAAAAGTTACTTACCTTATAGTAACTGGAGGTTCTTTGAGATGTGTGACCCCTATCTGTACGCCACTACCCGCCTGTGAGGGATCATAGGCCTGGAACCCAGGCTCCCAGGTCATGCTCAGACCATGGCTGCCACCAAGGAGCTTGCCCGAACCAGTGGAGAAGGGGGTTAGAAAAGCTCTAGCCCATGGGACCCTGCCCATTAAGCTCCTGATTGGAAGAGATGTCCAGCCCTACCGATTGTCTGGGATGCAAGACTTAAACCAGAAAGAGGCACAGGAATTTTGTCCATGCAACTAGGTGAATCCCTGGCTGGCTGTTGCTACAGGATCTTGTCTACTTGCCTGGCTCCTGAACCCTGCCTTCCCTCTTGTTCCTGGTTCCTGCCCTCTTTATCCCAGGTTCCACCTCTGTTCCAGTTTCTGTTTTCCTGCCTCCCTCTAGGTCCCTGCCCCTATGCCCTACGCCTGACGCTTGGATCCTGGCTTGGCACCTGATTCTGGCTTCCACTCCAGTTGTTCCAAGCTCCTGACTCTTAACATTAGACCTGACAACCCTTTCCTTGGTCCCTATACCACCCTCCTTACCCTCTGCTTCAGATCATACCTGGGTTCCCGGTAGAAAAAGTAACTGAAGAGGTAATCAGTCCACTCTTCCTTTTATACACTTGGTTTGCGGCACAAGGAGGCCAGGGGTGCATGCGTGGACCAGTGGACACTGCTTGCAAGAATTATCCTACTCTGAACACTGACAGTGGAATACAGATAGAGGGACCACTCATCTCCAAGTAATATAAGGTTAGAAACTTTGTTGTGTCACTTAATGAAATAGATAAAACGATCAGTATATGTTCCTCACCATGTGTTTTACATTTAAACAGGTTTTGTTTTTCCTTTTCAGATATAAGTCTTCTCTTTATTGCAGGAAGTGTGCACTGATTTACTGGTATCTCACTGCTAGAATCCCATATCAATCTAACAGAAATTGTAGTAAATCCCATCTATATAAATTATGCGGGTCTTGTCCATTTGTAATTTACTGGAATAGCAAAGTCAATTACAAATGAATATTTCACTTGGGAAGAAAAAACTAGACAAGAATTCACTCTCCTGCATTCCTGAAGAAGGGCATACTCTCTAAAAGGAGACGTACAATTCACACGGTGTCTGATCTCATTAAAATAAAAAGCTTTTACCAAAAAACAAACCCAAAAGAAGTATCAAATTTGACTTCAATAAATTAATTGAGTTCTAGGATGGTCAAAAAAAGACCCTTATGGAATTATCATAAAACATTGTCTTGAAACCTCACTGTGCATTTTATGTGAGTTCAGATTGCGACAAATATACTGTTGATGAATCTATTAAAGCTCCAGTCACTAAAATCGCACTTGTCACAAATGGACCTATAAAAAATGCTTAAACTAGAAATAAGGATAATTACAGGTGTTAAAAGTGGTACTGTGTGTATGTGTGTGAACACTGGATAGCGTAGTACTCTTGCACAGTATTGTGTCTTGAGATTGTGGGGAAAATATCTTTGTTTGTGATATGGGCATTGGAATGGTCTAGTGAAACTCATTGCTTCCTCTTTCAGGAAAACAGTCATATACAGACAAAACTCCAGTAAACACACTTACACACAAATAACTACAGTTAAAATATATACTTTGTAGTCTAGAGGATTTAGTAAGTGTGTGGGGCCAGCTTGCAGTTTATTTTAATCAACTTGTAAGATAATGCCCAAAGCAGCTTCCGTCTGATCACTCCTGAATGTTTTTACTCCTGTTCCCTTTGGGTCTGCTTCCCTGCCTTGGGCTTCTGTGAATCTTCTAATTTCATCATGCCCTGTGTGCTTTCATGCAGGTTGTCTTCCTGCCATAGGCCTATGGGATATCTCTGCCTCAGTCCCTGTAGCTTATGGCAGGTGAACAGTGTAACCGTTCAAACACCTACAGTGAATATTAATGTGAGATGCCCCTTGAGGAACTCCTCCATTCTCTCTCATCAGATCAGGGCACACACTATGCAGAAAACTCACTCTCTCATTGACACTTCTTGCCTTTCCAACCTCTCACCCCGGCCCCTGATGAATGTGCCCTCAAACGGATTTTTTAGTGATACAGGGCAAGCAGTATCTCCACATCCTTCGAAGTTATTCCCAAGTCAAGTACAGAGTTGGTGTTTCCGAAGAGAAACTATCCTACTCTGCAGCACCAATATTAATTTAAAAATATCCTCTGTTCTGTTTCTCAAAGGGGACCAAACAGTGCATGTGTGGTGACTTATTACTTACTTCGATATGAACATTGCTGAACACACTTCCTTCCCAGGAGCTCAGGGGCGGCAGGTTTGTATAATTTTTGATGGTGCCCAGAACAGGTCCAAGTCCCGCCTCCCCTCCCCCCACACCTGCCTTGTAAGCCAATATGCAGTAACTCCTCACTTAAAGTCATCCTGGTAACATTGTTTTGTTGTTACCTTGCTGATCAATTAGAGCAGTGGCTCTCAAACTTTTTTTTCTGCGGACCACTTGAAAATTGCTGAGGGTCTTGGCGGACAACTTAATGATCTTTCCAAATATTGTTTGTACCGTTAGCTAACTATTGTAAAGCGCGTTGGATAAAAGTGCTATATTAAAAAAAAAACCCTTAATAATAATTAACTTTTTTTGTTCTACACATAAAAGCATACGACTCATATTTTAATATCAGTAGTCTTAACCTTTCTAATGTGATGGATGTGCCCTCTCTCCCGCACCGCAGCAGCCCCCAAGCTGGGACTGGGAAGGAGGGTTGGGTCTCTCCCTCTCTCCCCCACCGCAGCAGCCCCCAAGCTGGGACTGAAAAGGAGGGGGGTTCTCTCCCTCTCCCCCACACCGTAGCAGCCCCTGAGCTCAGGGTGGAAAGGAGGGGGTCTCTCCCCAGCAGCCGCAGCCCTGGAACTGGGGAAAGTCGCCTCTTTGACTGGCTGCCGTAGCCCTGCACGTCCCAAATTCCCCCCACCCCCTTTTCTCACACCCTACCCCCTCCCACCTACTCCCTATTCCTCCCAACGCCACCACGTCACCTTACATGTGCATCTTCTCCAGGGTCCAGGCACCTCATTAGCGGAGCTACGCCTGCGCGGCTCCACTAATGAGGTGGGTGGCCCTTCATTCTCTCGTGTGTGGCCACCCAGGAGTGCCCCTTAGAGGGAACTATCCGCGGACCACCTGAATGGAGCTTGCGGACCACTGGTGGGCCACGGACCACAGTTTGAGAACCTCTGAATTCGAGAACATGCTCGTTTAAAGTTGCGCAATGCTCCCTTATCACGTTGTTTGGCAGCCGCCTGCTTTGTCCACTGCTTGCAGAAAGAGCAGCCCATTGGAGCCAGCTGGTGGGGGCTTGGAACCAGGGTGGGCCAACAGCCCCCCATCAGCTCCCCTAAGTTCCCTGTGCGGCAGCCGTCCAGCAGACTATGAATTGCCGGGCAGTTCCTCCCCCCACTGCTGTGTGCTGCTCCTTGGGGGGGGGGAGGGGCAGGAAAGAGAGGTGCTGGTGTCAGGGTGTCCTCCTCCCCCCATCTCCACAAAGTGTGGGGGGGGACACGACAGAGCTCAGAATGGAGGGAGCTTGCTGGCAGCAGCAGCTGTCTCAACGTCTCTCTCTCATACACAGGGTGTGTGTCTCTGTCTCTCTCTGACATGCTGTCTCTTCCCCCCTCCCCCGCCATTTTTGGTGCTTTGTAGAGTGTGAGGCTACATTAACAACAGTGTGTTAACCCTTGAGGGCTCAGTCGAGTGCTAGTTCATCATTCAGCAGTAAGGCATTCCCTGGGAAATATCCCACCCTCTTCCACCCCCTGACTCCACCACCTCAACCAAGCTTCACAATCATCATTGCTGTGTACAGTATTCAATTGTTTGTTTAAAACTTATAGTGTGTGTATATATAAAACATAGTCTTTTGTCTGGCAAAAAAAAAAAAATTCCCTGGAACCTATCCCCCCCTATTTACATGAATTCTTATGGGGAAATTGGATTTGCTTAACATGGTTTTGCTTAAAGTAGCATTGTTCAGGAACATAACTACAACGTTAAGCGAGGAGTTACTGTATATTTTTTTAAATAATGTAAAAATGTGAGGGCTCTGGGGTGGGGCTGGTGATGAGGGGTTTGGGGTGTGGGAGGGGCTCAGGCAGAGGGTTGGGGTGAGGGCTGTGGGGTGGGGCTGGGGATGAGGGGTTCAGGGTGCAGGAGGGGACTCAGGGCTGGGGCAGGGGGTTGGGGAGTGTGAAGGTGAGGGCTGTGGCTGGGGATGAGGAGTCTGGGATGCAGGCAGGCTGCCCCGGGGCTGGGGCCAGAGAGGAGTACTCCCCCCAGCCCTCTCCCTGCAGGCAGCAGCAAGCTCCAGGGGAGGGCCCCCCCCCTTTCCCCCTGCACCACTCTCACCTTGCACCACTGTCAGTGCATGTGCACCCAGGGCCCCTGTGATGGGTGTGTGTGGGGGGAGACTGCCATCACATGTGCGCCTCCTCCCTTGCTCCTGCCCCTCACTATAGCCTCACTGGGGGTGGGGGGTGGGGCTGCCCCTTGTCCAGCATGGGGCAGGAGCGGTGAATGCGGGCCGGGGGGGCCCGCTGGAAAATGAAAGAGTCGGAGGGGGAAGGGCAGGCTCAGGGTCAGTCTGCCCTGTCAGTAGTGGATGGGAGGCACTAGGACCCTGCAGCGGCAGTTGATGCAGGGAGGCAGCATGGACCTGCATGGGAGAGACAGGGACCTCCCGGGGGAGCATGCAGGGGCAGCAAGTGGGGGCCGGGGAACACTCAGGGGAGGCGCGCGGGGGCAGCAGGTGGGGCCAGGGGAGAGACCCAGCCCTGAACATTGGTAGAGCTGGGCCCCCAGGCCCTGAATATTGCTGGAGCCCACGCAGCACGGGCCCATACAACTCGCCGCCCCTGCAGGGGCTATGTTCCTTTCTCTCATGCTCCTTGCCCCCCACCTTCTTCAAGGATCTACGAAGGTATATGGAAGGTTTTTCATTGTTAGTGTTCCCTGGTGCTTACCAATTGGTTTTCTTGAATTTTACCCATTAGTACACATTATTAGCATAATCTGAATCCAAATACTAAACAATAGAAATATTTCTGGGCTGAATATTAGGGAGGAATAAATAGGCTATTGTACCTGCAGCCATAGTGCACATTTCTGTGATCCTGCCACTTTTCGTAATCAAGCAGTGTCGCCTACTTGGATAGATCTCATTGGAAAACTGAGATGATTTGACAGATGGCATTCTTCCCTCTGAGGTCATATTGAGGTACTGCTCCATCATAATGTTGAGGAATTGTATGTTGCTGGAGATGACCTGTTTCTGATAAGATATAAAGCCAAGAACCATAAAGACTTTTGGTCATTTAAGATCCTATAGCACCTTTCACAAAAGTGTTGAGTCTGGTGTTCTGGCCAAATTCCAATTTGAGCAATTACATTCTGCCTACCTAGAATGGTTGGTGTATTATAAATGCAATTCCTGTCCTAAACTGTTGAGAATTATTGCTGCATGCAATTAAACAGCTGCTACCTCTCATTCCACTAGTGGTTATATTTCAGTTGCAAATAAAGTAATCCCTGTGTGCAGCCTATATATTCATTAAGTTTCAGATCGTGAAACTGACTCCTCTGTCATCCAGGGGACCATCTGCTCAGAGTCACGTACAGGATTGGGGCCTATTAAGTCTGTAAATCTCTTGGGGGCCCTTGCTCAGCTTATACAGGCATTGTGTCTGGGGGTAATAATAGCTGAAGTCAAGGACTGAAATCCTAGTGCCAATGAAGGCCAGGATTTCACTGCAGAGTGTTTTTTTCGTTTTTGTTGACTATAAACCCGCATATTCAGCTGCTTATAGCTTTCCCAAATTTTTAATCTTTCAGGCTGAAATTTTCCATTCATAGTCTTTGCATGAACATGAATAACTTTGTGAAAGTTTTAGCAAAAATATCGTGGCCAAGTTTGACTGAGGAAATTGGGTTTTCCCTCCTCCCACCACCCCACCACCTTTTAGTCATTCTGGATGTCAAGGGGTGTGCAAGTAAACATTTGGCGGGGTCTTTGCAGAGAAATATCTGTCCTGGTGAAAACTGGATTTGATTTCACAAAATTATTTGCATTTGAAAACAACATTGCACACACACAATGAGGTTGTTAGGATGGTTGTTTAGCATTTTTCAGCTATGTTCAAAGGTAGTCTATGCATCTTATAAATGAGCATTAGGCAATGCATCCTCTTTATAGAGTGTGCATCAGTCTAATGCAGGAAAGCCTGCATGAGACAATGCAAACTTTATGTACCTTGAAAGAGGTCGAGCTCTGTGGGAGCATTTTTGAAATGGGTTGTGACAGAGTGAGTAGCCTAAGGCTGAGTCATCACTTTGTGTGCTTTGTAAGCATCTCCCCATGGGCCAATTTGATGAAATAAGAAAAGGAGGACTTGTGGCACCTTAGAGACTAACCAATTTATTTGAGCATAAGCTTTCGTGAGCTACAGCTCACTTCATCGGATGAATACTGTGGAAAGTGTAGAAGATCTTTTTATACACACAAAGCATGAAAAAATACCTCCCCCCACCCCACTCTCCTGCTGGTAATAGCTTATCTAAAGTGATCACTCTCCTTACAATGTGTATGATAATCAGGTTGGGCCGTTTCCAGCACAAATCCAGGTTTTCTTCCCCCCCCCCCCCCCCCCCACAAACCCACTCTCCTGTTGGTAATAGCTTATCTAAAGTGATCACTCTCCTTACAATGTGTATGATAATCAAAGTGGGCCATTTCCAGCACAAATCCAGGGTTTAACAAGAACGTCTTGGGGGGGGGGGGGGGGTAGGAAAAAACAAGGGGAAATAGGTTACCTTGCATAATGACTTAGCCACTCCCAGTCTCTATTCAAGCCTAAGTTAATTGTATCCAATTTGCAAATGAATTCCAATTCAGCGGTCTCTCGCTGGAGTCTGGATTTGAAGTTTTTCTGTTGTAATATTGCAACTTTCATGTCTGTAATCGCGTGACCAGAGAGATTGAAGTGTTCTCCGACTGGTTTTTGAATGTTATAATTCTTGACATCTGATTTGTGTCCATTTATTCTTTTACGTAGAGACTGTCCAGTTTGACCAATGTACGTGGCAGAGGGGCATTGCTGGCACATGATGGCATATATCACATTGGTGGATGTGCAGGTGAATGAGCCTCTGATAGTGTGGCTGATGTTGTTAGGCCCTGTGATGGTGTCCCCTGAATAGATATGTGGGCACAGTTGGCAACGGGCTTTGTGGCAAGGATAGGTTCCTGGGTTAGTGGTTCTGTTGTGTGGTGTGTGGTTACTGGTGAGTATCTGCTTCAGGTTGGGGCCTGTCTGTAGGCAAGGACTGGCCTGTCACTCTCCTTACAGTGTGTATGATAACACCCATTTTTTCATGTTCTGTGTGTATATAAATCTCCTCACTGTATTTTCCACTGACTGCATCCAACAAAGTGAGCTGTAGCTCACGAAAGCTTATGCTCAAATAAATTGGTTAGTCTCTAAGGTGCCACTAGTACTCCTGTTGTTTTTTCAGTGTCTATTGTGTAAGGTTAGCAATGTAATCTTGTTCAGTCTGGTTCAGGCCTCACGGCTACCTCCCACAGCAGCTTCTGCTGGGCTGGAGGATTTCGCTCCCGGCGGCTGCAGCTGGGGCAGCCAGGACTCTGGGCTTCTGCCCGCATCCCCTCACCCCTTCTGACACGGCTCCAGGAGCTGAGCTTGGGGCTTCCTCCCCTGGCGTCTCCTCCCAGGGCTGGGGGCTTGCGCACCTTCTGGCTGCAGATGGGGCAGCCTGGGCTCAGGATTTCCTCTCCCTGCCGCTCCAGCGGGGTTTGGGTTGAACCAGTAGGGGCTTCTGCTGGGGCACCCATTTTTCCGGGGGGGGGGGCACATTGGCTGGAGGGCCCTGCCTTAATCTGTCCCTGGCATGGACTAGCAGCTAGGAGTCACCGGCTGGGACACACCCAGAAGCATGGGAGAGATCCTGCCCACCTCCAGGAACCTCTTCTAACTGCAAGACGCTAGGAGGGTACTGCTTTCAGCACAGAAGTGAGGTTGGCAATCTTGGGACCCCTCTACAACAACTTTGCAGACCCCTACCCCCTATGATCCCATTTTGGGTCAGGACCCCCATGGTTACAACACTATGAAATTTCAGATATAAACAGCTGAAATTGTGAAATTGACCAATTTTAAAACCTGCCGGCCATGAAATTGACCAGAATGGACTGTGAATTTGGTAGGGCCCTACCTATGCCCCACTTAAGTCCCATTTCGTTAGACTGATATTGTAGCCTGACAGAAATGCTGCTTCTGAAGTATATACTGCCAGGCAGAGCTCAGGGCTTTAGCCCCATAAGGGCTGGGGGGGAAGCACCAGGGTTCCTTGTGGGTTTGAAAATATTTACCAGAGCTCTGCTTCAGACAGCTCCAGCTGAATTTAAGCCCTGCTCTCAGGGATATTTTGGCTCAAGGATGCTGCACTGTCCCTGAGATCGGAAATCCCACTTTCTGAGGGCATAGCTATTTATATGTGCTGCTGTTGCTGTGTGCTGCAGAGGTCTGTTATCCCTTTTGACCCAAGCACTTAGCCAAAGTTTGGAGTCATTCAGGTTATGTCCATTAGGAGGAGAAACTGATGATGGAATCAGGTATCTCTGATGCAATTCAATTTGTTTACTAAGGGTGTACAAAGTCCTGCTCCCCTGAACATAGAAAGGATCAAACAGGAGAGAGAGTTTCTTTGTTCACATCTCCAAGTCCCCTTTCAGCAAGCACTCAGCCCAGGAGCTTTCTCTCTACGTTGTGTCTAGGACTACACACTCAATGCTTATTCAGGCTGTGTCTGGTGCTTCCTTGCTGCCTTCTCTCTCTCATGTCTCTGCTGTTTCTCTTCTCTCTCTCACACACACACACGCATGCAAGTGCGCGCCCTAAAAATAATGACCAGCCAAGCGCCTCTCCCACATAATTCAAATTCCTGAGCAGTCCATATGAACCTCGGTGTTGGGCAGTGACGTGTGCCTGTGTTTGGGATAGAGGCCACTACTATTTCATAAAGGAACCATCTCAAATGAAGATTGCACCCACCAGCTTCAATGCCAATTCACCCAACCCACAATAGGACTGAAAAGGATTGAACTTGAATCCCCCCATACCCTAAGGCCACAAAGCAATAGTCCACCTCTCAGAAGGGATGGAGATAAAAGGGTTGGCCAGTAGATCTGTGTAGCTGCAACTCCACTGTCCACAGTTGTCCCTTACTACTCTTCTTCCTCCCCAGTAGCTTAGAAGGGAGCCTTGGTGGAGCTTTGCTCCGTGATACACAGGACATTCAGATGTACACAGATTAGCTGCCCCTCATACCATGCAGCAGGACTGCACTGGTTCCACTGGGCTGTGTGTCTTTCCTACCCCCAGTCCCAATGGACACCGTTTACTGCTTGATCAAGGGTCTTTGAGTCATACTCAAATATACTGCTTCAGAACAAAGAGTGGTATAAATAGTTCTCCCACTCATATAAATAGCTCTTCATACTATTAAATGTCATCTTATTTAGGTCTCTGAAAGTTTGGTGGGCTTAGTAGCAGTGTGTCAGGTACGTCTTGTGAATTAGTTTGATTTTTCTCTTCCCCTAAAACTAATTCATCAATCTTTTTAAAGATCCTGTTTTCTTGTTAACAGTGAACGTGGGCCTAACTCGTTTGTAAAGTTTCTAGAGATACTTCCAAAATGTGAGTTTGACAAATTATGAGTTTTGACAAAATGTGAGTTTGACAATATCCTGGACAAACCACATTGAATTAAACCATCAAATTAAGTTGAACATCTCTGGAGTTTGATGTATTAAAAAATGATGCGGTTGTATGGAACTTTTTTTAGCAGGAAGGCAAGATTAATGCAGTCTCTGGGAGGTATGTACTTCAAAGTACTCTTTCAGACAATACATGTGAAGTGGATTTCCTAGGAAATATTTGAAGGTGAGGGAATGCAAATGACCCATTTCAAAGCCATCCTTTTGAAGCTATGCCCTGGGGGAGAGAACCAATTGTCTACTGATTACCTACTCCTGAAAACTCCAGTTCAGAGACCTTCATGCCATATAAAGGAGGGACTACATTTTCACAAGGGTGCTAGTTCTGAGCTGAGGGAGTTATAGCGGAAGGGGTCCTGAACTGTGACAGTGAGTACTTTGCATGGTACCCACAGACAAAGTCAGAGCCACCCACTTGCTCACAGGGGTCCTACAGCCACAATCTGGGATGCCCTAACGTGATCTTTCTCCTCCACTTTGCAGCCACAATAGGGCTAGTAAAAAGACCTCTTAACAATGTAGCCAAGATAGTCTGTGTGATTTGGACTTGAAGACCAAACAGTACTTATAAAACCAATGATTAGATGCTACCTTTGAGTGGAGTGGTACAAAATAGACATCTATATTTCCAGTCTTAAAACACCCTAGGGCTATGGTCCAGATTCAGTGTCTGGCACTTGACTGCCTGCTCCATTTCCAAGAGGATCCATCTAGATGGATACAAAATGTTGGCATTTAAAGCACGTGACTATTTTTTATCATTCTGAATTGAGATTGACAGTGTACGATAATTGGGATTGAGATGGGGAAAAATTTGCAGTGGGTAGCTTAATGTATTATGCAGTTGTCTCACCTTTATATGAACCTTACGCTTCACCTCGCTCTCTCTCTGAAAGAGATTTCTGAAACACTAGAATTCAACCTACAGGTACAATAGTGGAAAGCAGCAAATTACTCTAATTCAGTGACTACATTATTTCAGTAATTAGTTTTACTAGTCCCAATTGAATATTTATGAGCCTTCCTTAAGAGATGGTAGAATGTAATAGGGAGCAAGCAATGCAAATGGAGACCATGTGGTCTGTTTCTGAGAAATTGCCTCTTTATCTAAAATAAAATGTTTTACTCTTTACTGCATTTGTATTGTGAAGATAATCTTTCTGATGTAAATCACTGTAATACCACTCTCTTAAGGCATACTAGCAAACTCCACAATGTGTGCAGGTGAATAGATATGGTGTGACTTATTTTGCCCAAACTTATAGAAGTTCACACTCCGTGGCCACATAATTGCTTCAGGTTGTTTGCAAGGCGGTAATATTTTTCAATAAATCCAACACACAAAAATAACAATCTACCTATCATCTGAATTATAACCTGGGGTCACAGTGAGTCTCTCAAATTATTGCACAGATCCAGTTGATTAAAACTGGCTTCTATTAAAAATGGCATCCTACACTCAAATTGAAGCTGAGCCTGCATTACTTTATTTAATAAAACTGAAGGAGCAAATTCTGCTTGCCTTACGCAAGCAAGCATTACCATTGGCCATAATTTTCAGAAGAGAATTGGGGTGGAGGGGTGCTCAGTTTTTAGATCCCCAATTTGACACCTTAAAAAGACCTAATAATTTCAGAAAGTACTGAGCAATCAACCTTTGTCAGACACCTTTAGTGTTTCAAGTTGGGCACCCTAACATTGAGGCCCTTCAAGTCACTAGTCACTCTCACAAACACTGGTTTCAGAGTAGCAGCCGTGTTAGTCTGTATTCGCAAAAAGAAAAGGAGGACTTGTGGCACCTTAGAGACTAACCAATTTATTTGAGCATAAGCTTTCGTGAGCTACAGCTCACTTCATCGGATGCATAAAATTTTCCACTTTATGCATCCGATGAAGTGAGCTGTAGCTCACGAAAGCTTATGCTCAAATAAATTGGTTAGTCTCTAAGGTGCCACAAGTACTCCTTTTCTTCTCACAAACATTGTTCATAAATGTTGACTTTAGAGGGACTGCTCATTTAAATAAGATGAACAAGAATTGATCCAGATCAGTCCCCAAGGGAAACAACAATTTTTTTTGAGACTATGGAGAAACAGCTTGCTGGGAACGATTTCTGAGAAAATACTTGATCTTGAACAGAGTTATGGCTCAGACAAAAATACTCCTGAATTTCACCAAGGGGAACACATCTGCTCTCCATGTAGTATCTGACTAACTAACTAGATTATTAATGAAGTGCTATGTGTGATACTACACAAAAGAGGTTAAGCAATTCCATAAGGCTCATAGATATGTGAAAAATTCTGCTCCCTTAGAACCTGTCCATGGGAGTCTTGGCTTTAAATGGGAGTTTATTCAGACTATCATTCTTGGACAAAGTTGTATTTAAATTGAAGAGAGTTAGATATGTAAATTATACCTTGGAAATATTCAGTTGCAAAGTTCTAAACTAAAGGAACAATTCAATAGCCATACATACACAGGAGAAGGGAGGAGAGAGATACTAGCTAGTGTGCAGCTTGAGCTCAGGACTTTATTTGTATTAATCTTTCCATTTAGCAGACAATCATAAGGCTTTAACATACTACTAGGTAACAACTGGAGGATGGATTTGAGACTTGGTCTCCTTTATTTTTGTGCACAAGCTGCATGTTTCCCAATGCAACAGATACTGCAATGTGAAGCTTTGGGGATCACCATGTCTGTCTGTCTACTTATATGTTTTTGACATTATGGAATGTTATGCTTTTATTTATTACATTTAATAAGTAAAAATGGCATTCATGGTGGTCATGTTTTCTTTGGTATGGTGAAGAACTTGTGTCCACTATACAATGCTGCATATTTAAAAGAAATAACCTCCCACAACCCCAGAGCACAGAGTTTAATCTTGTGCAATGATTTTGGTGGAACTACAGCTGGTCAGATGGAGCCCCTGGCTGTGGTTAGGGCTACTGAAGTCTGAACAGCAAGTGAAAAGAGAAGTATTTCTGTTTGTGCTTATTCTGCTCCTTTAGGAAGTATGGGAAAAGCTTGTTTTTCTTTCCATTTTTTTCCCGCTTGATTTTACGTTACGAATTACAAATAAAATATTGTTCTCTTTTTCTGGATATTCTGTGGAGGATCTGAAAGGCGATAGTGTGGAGGGAGCTTGAAAGCTGAGATGTCTCACACTAAGAAAAAGGCTATGCCCTGCCCCTTTCTTTCCTGCTTGTCTCCCTGAGGCATGACACACTGGGAATTCTTATGCTCAGGCCATGCAAGGACTCCACAGGACAGGAGTCAGGTCACTGTTGGCAAGAGGCAAGGAGGAGATGAGGCCATGTGCCTTCCGCCCTCCTACTGGCCTACTCATGAAGGGGAGTGCATGCTGCCTGCCTGCCTTTTACTGTCATGGCAGTGCAGCGGCTGTACTCACAATCAGTTCCAGGATGCATTTCAGTGTTCCCACTCAAGAAGCACAGCTCTTCAGCCCCCTGGATAAATTGGTGTGGCTTTAACGCCACAATTCCACCCTAAGGATTGGCATTTCCCCATCCCCTCAATTGTGGGCTGAGCTGCATTTTCGACCTTCTCTAGACTAGGATTTAAAGGGGTGACATTAGCATGTGTATAATAGGCTGTATAATAGGCTTTACTGACCCCCTTAGCAGGTGTTAAAGACAGTGTATTTTATCTAGCTTAGACTTTTAGAAGGTGTTAGTTAGCACCCTGTTAGCTAATACCTCTGTGGTGTCAAACTCCATTTCTATAAAGAGTGCCAGAGTCCTTGATGAAATAATTGTTGGGGGGTGGGAGGTGAAGGGGCAAGCTTTTAATATCTACAATTAACTCTTCAGGTCCACTTTTACACATCATAAAATCTGGAATGAATTGAAGGACTATTTCCACATGCGCACCTCCAGCCTTCTTGTTATAAAAGAGATTTCTATGTACTGTATAGAATACCGAAATTATGAAATATATGTTAATATTTAACTCTATAGGTTGTAAGCTCTTCAGGGTGCTTTTTTGTGCGTGTACTGTGCCTAGTGTGGGTGCTGTCAGAGCCAAATAATAGATTATAATGTCCTTGGCAGATTCTCTAATGTTGATTACTTTATAAAATCTTTTGCATATTTGTTTCTAGCTGGATCCATATTAATCAAACAGCTTCCTTGTGTAGTAGGGTTGCCACCCATCCGGTTTTCACTTGGACAGCCTGGGTTTCAGCTTGTGTGCCCGGGTGCCATTTGACGAGCCATAATGTCCATTTTTTAATCGGGGGGGGCGGGGGAGGCAGAGTGGGGTTGGGTCTTGGGGGGAGAAGACAGGGCAGGGCCTTGGGGGCTAGAAGTGGAGCAGGGGGTAGGGCCTCAGAGGTCTAGTTACCAGCCATTAGAAAGGTGGCAACTCTATTGTGTAGCCACACATCTTGGGCTCATTCTACTCACACAAATGACCCCCCTGAAGTCTAAAACTTGGTTCTCTTTTCACTTCACACCATTTTCACCCTGGTGTAATTTCATTGATTTCAGCTGAGTTATTCCTGATTTACACTAGTGTGAAAGGGGAATCAGGTGTTAAAGTCCCTGTTCCAAAAACTGTCCCTAGTCAGCAAAACGCCTAAGCACATGCTTAACTTCAGGCCATATGCTTAAGCCCCACAATTTGATTTAAGCACATGTCTACAGTTAAGCAAGCATGTACTTAAGTGCTTTGCTGAATAAGGATGGATGTGAGCATGAGGATAAATGCTTTTTTGAACTGAGCTTTAATGTTTAATTCCTTGAATATTGGTACTTGCATTTTTATGTGGCTGGTGTAGTTTAGTATGGAAATCTGTATGTTGTTTGAATTCCTGGCTTGAGGTGAGCAAGATTCAACTGATGGGCCAGCAAACTGTATATCAATGGAATTAAAAGAATTCTTACACTTTTTTGCAATACAATTGTTTTTCTACTGTACAATACTTAACTTTTACAATACACCGCCTCATGCCACCTACTGACCAGATCGAGAACTGCAATTTTTAATTTATTAAGAATTGGCTGTGTAGCCCATTGCTACACCAAATCTTGCTCCCATCCTTTTTATGGCAGCTAATTAAACATTGTGCTTTGACTAATCTATTATGAAAAACTTATTAGTCTATTTAATTGTTTTTAAAGTACTTTGAAATCCTTTGATTAAAAACTCTGCAGTTACAAAATATCATATTTTTATTTTAGTTACAGTAATGTAGCTGGTCATGATTTATGATAAAGCATAAATAAATCACAGTAGTTTTACACAGTTTTTCACACAACGCACAGGCAACCTGTGGAATACCTTGCCACAGGATGTTGTGAAGGCCAAGACTATAACAGGGTTCAAAAAAGAACTAGATAAATTCAGGGACCATCAATGGTTATTAGCCAGGATGGGCAGGGATGGTGTCCCTAGCCTCTGTTTGCCAGAAGCTGGGAATGAGTGACGGGGAAAGAATCACTTGATGATTACCTGATCTGTTCATTCCCTCTGGGGCACCTGGCATTGGCCACTGTCGGAAGACAGGATATTGGGCTAGATGGACCTTTGCTCTGACCCAGTAGGGCCATTCTTATGTTCTTAGTAGTCTCATCTCTCACTTTGCTAAAATTTGTGAATTTATGTTCATATAAATATTGTGTGAGGTACCTCTGGTTTGAGTAATAGACAGGATAAAGGATTGGATGTCAGGTATGTCTGTTCCTATGTCCCAAAGTTAGGTGATATTTAGCCATACCTGCCTCTGAGTACAGTATCATTTTCCCTCCAAAATGATAGTTCCTACTTGTGAGTTTGGCAAGGTAAACAATGTAATCATTTTTGTAGTAAAAACAGTGTCGGGGAAGGGGAGAGAGTTGGTTCTTAAGAATTGTAAGTTTCCTGTTTGCAGAATATGCCTTTTTAATTAAAAGTTCATTTCAAAACAGACAACTGCTTTATTTTTCTGGAAACCTCTGGAAAGCATTGTTTTGTTGGTGGTGAAAATATTTCTCACAGGTCTTTTGGTACTGTTGTGTGCTGGCCATTTCACACAAATGTCCTGCTTTTGGCTAGCCACACTTCTCCAAACGTCCATTTTACGTCTCTTTTCCTGGTTGTATCCTGCTAAGCTGGTGTACGTATTACAGGGGGAATGGGATGGTGGGTCTGCTCCATCATCTTTGATTGGTGCTCTGTTCTCCAATCTGTGCATAGAAATTTCAAGAAAGATAACACACCTGGCTCCACATGGCACTCCTACTATAGCTGAGGAAGGAGCAACTTGAGTCAGAGCAATGATGTGCACACATAAGTGACTGAGGATAAATTCCTTGGATAGACATTTACACTGTGCTGCTTCTACAAAGATGCATTTTAGTATTTGCAAGTGTAATTTTAGAGTCTAAAAAATTACAGTTCCTTTACTCGATGGTCTACTTTTCTTGTCTGTTTTTGAGCAGGAGATGTCAATATGTCAGTGACAATTCAGGAGGAGAGCTGGTAGTACTGTACTCTGAGAACATCTCTAACTGCCTGCTTTACTTGGAGCTTAATCCTGAAGTTGTACCATATATGAAGTGGACACAGATTGAGCAGGGGTCTTCTCCTACAGGTGTGTGAGAAAGGGTTTAACATATGAGACTGATGCATAATCATCCAAATCTCATTCAGAGAAAGTTTGTCTTGATTAGAATTTGGGTTTAGATTTGGTTTTTAACTGATTATCAGTTAACATGAATTAACTCCCCTGCTTCTAAATGCTAGTCTAGGCACTTCATAAGACGTTATTCAGGATACAAATATTTGTGGTTAACCAAGGCTGAGCTGTGTCCTGCAGCAAAACTTTGTACAGTGTCTAACTAGCATTTACAGTTGTTACCTAACTTGAATGAATTGGCAATCAATAAACTCTGCTTAAAACAGGACCAAAAACTACACCCTCGACCAACTCAGTATTTTATAAAACTTAGGCCAGATGCTCAGGCAGCTTCAGTGGAGCTATGCCACTTTATACCAGCTACCTGAGCATTTTTGACCTCTGTTATATAGATAGAGAGAGGTGGAAGTTTCTAATAAAATTCCACTGTCTGTTATCTAGTCACATGGAGGAAAGTGTTGAGAGAGAACCAAGGAGACTGAATACACTGGTGATATAAATGGTGGTGGAAGTTGTTATGGATCTATATCAGTTGTAACTGTGGTTTGAGCAGGGACTTAAGGAGAAACTGCACAAAGTGAGCATGTCAAGGTGAAAAGTGAGCTAGCTAAAAACAATCCGAATATATGGGCCACAGGACATGTGATATTGTGTCAGAAGCAAACTCATGGTTAAAGAGAACCAGCGATTTTTGTCTTTCATTATTGTTCTCTGATGACTATAGCCAGGACAATTATACTTAGGGATGATTAAAGCTGGTTAAATACCAGAAAAATATATTAGCTCAAAAATCCTTCAGTGAAAAATGGCAACATTTCCAAATGTTATATTTGACCAAAAGTATTATATACGTTCTAGAGAAGATACAGGGAGAAGCTTGCTTGGGAGATGGCTATCATGATGGGTTTATCAATTGTACAATCTACATTCTTAGCATTTTTCTAACTTTGCACTTTATGGGTGACATTTTTGAGCTTGTGTAGTGTGAAGACCTGATGTTGATCAGATAGGCCTCTTCTGGAGAGTAAAAAAGTGTTTAATATTACTGAAAAGCTTTTGTTCACCTTGTATTTTAATAACATTTCCATACTATGTGTAGGTTTCAGAGTAGCAGCCGTGTTAGTCTGTGTTCGCAAAAAGAAAAGGAGTACTTGTGGCACCATAGAGACTAACCAATTTATTTGAGCATGAGCTTTCATGAGCTACAGCTCACTTCATCGGATGCATAAAGTGGAAAGTACAGTGAGGAGATTTTATATATACACACAGACCATGAAAAAATATACATTGTAAGGAGAGTGATCACTTAAGATGAGCTATTACCAGCAGGAGAGTGGGGTGGGGGGAGAGAAAACCTTTTGAAGTGATAATCAAGGTGGGCCATTTCCAGCACATTTCCAGGAGTTAACAAGAACATGTGAGGAACGGGGGGGGGGCGGGGGGGGGGGAGGAATAAACAAGGGGAAATAGTTTCACTTAGTATAATGACTCAACCACTCCCAGTCTCTATTCAAGCCTAAGTTAATTGTATCCAATTTGCAAATTAATTCCAATTCAGCAGTCTCTCGTTGGAGTCTGTTTTCGAAGTTTTTTTGTTGAAGGATAGTCACTTCGAGGTCAGAAATCGAGTGACCAGAGAGACTGAAGTATTCTCCGACTGGTTTATGAATGTTATAATTCTTGACATCTGATTTGTGTCCATTTATTCTTTTACGTAGAGACTGTCCAGTTTGGCCAATGTACATGGCAGAGGGGCATTGCTGGCACATGATGGCATATATCACATTGGTAGATGTGCAGGTGAACGAGCCTCTGATAGTGTGGCTGATGTGATTAGGCCCTATGATGGTGTCCCCTGAATAGATATGTGGGCACAGTTGGCAACGGGCTTTGTTGCAAGGATAGGTTCCTGGGTTAGTGGTTCTGTTGTGTGGTATGTGGTTGCTGGTGAGTATTACTATGCGTAGACAGACTTTCTGAGAGTCAGGATCAGCATAGAGTCAATGTTGTCACCTACCTTAGTGGGGTTCTCAGTGCCAATCTAGTGTAGGAGCTGTTCTGACAAATTACATCACCACAACCCTTCCTTTGGAACTGGTATGTGTTTCACTATTCTGGTGCCTTCAGTAGGTGAATAAGTGTGTGTGTGTCCTAAATGGGGTGACCATATATCCCAGTTTGGCTGGGATGCTTCCCTTTTTAAACTCAGTCCCGGACATCAGGCCTTCTTTTGCAAAACTGGGCATTTGTCCCATTTACTCTTGCCCTTAGGGGGTGTAGAGGAACATTCGGCCAAGAGAAAACGGGACAAATGCCCAGTTCTGCCTAAAAAAAGCCTGATGTCTGGGTTGTCGGCTCAGGCGAGCCTGGTGGGGCCCTGGGTCGGTAGCAAGGCGTGGTGGGGCCCAGGACCAGCAGTAAGGCTTGACAGGGTCCAGTGTCCCATTTTCAGTTTAGGGAAATACAGTCATCATAAGCCTGAACCTATCTGCCATCTATGGGAGAGTGAATGCTTTGCCATGGAAAAAGGATATTACATTGGATGTTTCAGCCTGTGCTCACTTCAAGGGTAACTTATGAGCAGTAAACAAAGGGAGCATACTTCCTCTGCTCTGTGAAGAATGCTATGGATGGTATCTGACTTTATCATCACAGGATAACTGAATGTCATTCATCTTGCACAGTTTAGAGGACAGTCTTGTGATGGGTATAACTTATGCATTGCTATTTCATCATGCTTGCTTCCCCTGGTACAGTAGATAATGATATGAATAATGTAATTTTGCTCTTTTACTATGACACGTCTCTTTATGTAATGTTTCCACTGGTCAGTATCTGTATCCTGTCCAATCCTGCTGTGGGTTACAAAGTTCTGTGCACGTTCAGTGAGACTACTGTGCGGCTGTCCATTACAGTACACATCCCTCCAGCCAACCACCCGCTCCACACCTTTACATATGATTTTTTGCCATGAACTGCACCTGATGTAACATGAAGCCTCACCTCATCTCTGTTGTTCAACCCAGCATGTAGTATAATTTGCCCTCTGGCATAATTTCTGCCACCCCTGTACCAGATTTTCTTACTATGGCCCATAGAGAGATAGTTAATGCGTACACACTCCCTCTTTCCCCAGCCCCTGGCTTCTTTCTTGCTACTTTCCTATTTGCAGTTAGCAACTTTTATAGCCTTCTTCCAAAACTCGTGGTTGTATGCCTTGCTGTCATGAAAATTGGTCTCTCTAAGGTCTGCTGATATCCAAGTTTTTGGCAGCCCACTTGGTTGTCTTCCGTCCACAATCATTGCAAGGGCCATCCTACCAATATAAGTCTCAGATCCCTGTTGGTCACATCCATACCAATGCAGCCTAGCCTCTCTCAACTTGTCTTCAACTGGGGCAATTGGCATTAGGCCCTCACAACCTCATTTTTGTTTCCCGTCACAGAGTGTCCAACCATTTGACCATCTCAACATCTTCATTTCCATCGTAGAGAACATGAAGATTTCCTTTCTTGTGGCTGGCCAAATCTTTGTTATGTGCATTAGGATGGGCTGAATTACAGTTTTATCCACTCTACCTTTTAACTTTATAGACATCTTTTTGTCACAGAGAACTGGAATCAGCTGCCCTATTTGCACTAAGTAGCGTTGGTATAATGCCAGGCATCACTCAAGAGGGCAGCATTGTTAGCAACCATTGATCCTAGGTATTTAAATTCTTTCATTCTTCTAAGCTTTCTGCCTGTGATGTCCTTTATGGTGAATCCTCCTCCCACAGTTATCAAAGCCTCAGTCTTACCGATGTTCACTCTAAGTCCTGCCTGCTCAAAACTGTGTTGGCACTGTTCAAAGTTGGTTTTTGCAGGGTCTCATGATCTTCCACACTTAACTAAGTCATCAGTGAACCACATATTCCAGTGTGGCTCCCTTTGTATATTCTCACTTGTCACATCCCAGATGATCACAAATTAAAAAAAAAAGGTTTAATTACTGACCCCTAGTGCAGGCCAACATTTACAGGAAATTATCTGCTGTAGCCCCATTTGGTTTTGACTATGGTGGTTACTCCATATGCTTCCAGCATACCTCTCCCTTGCAAACTCCACCCAACTAATTGTCTTACTACTACATGATTGTATACCGTCTTCAAGTCCAAAAGACCATGACCAGTTGCCATGTCTTTTCTGCGTGAGGATTTGTAGAGAACATATGTCATCAGTTGTACTCCTGGGCATAAATCCATACTGACCCTTCTAAATTTCAGCTGTTCCACACAGGCACTTTTCAATAATCTTCTCCCACATTGTCACAGCATGTGACATCCACTTAATTGGGCAGTAGTTAGCACACAGTGTAATATCTCCTGTATGTTTAAAAATGGGCACCACAAGGTTTTTTATACCATTATCCAGTATATTCTCTTTCTTAAGAATATCACTGAATAGACTTGACTCCTTCCCTTCCCAATGAATTAAGCGTCTGCACCAGTACATCATCTGGCCCAGTTGCTTTCTATTTTTTCATTTTTCTAAGTGCCACTATAGCCTCTTCCTCCTATATGCAGCCTATCATGCCCTGGTTCAGCTTACATGTTCTTGGTTCCTCCCTTAGGTTCTCCTTATTCATCACTCTTTCAAAATAATCACTCCAGACTTTGATTGTCACTGTTCGTTTGCAATTTCCCCTGTTCATTTCTAATATAAATAAATTTGTTTGTATCCCATTTCATTTCCTCTCTCATCGTAGTGAGTTTGCAGATGGTCTTTCCTTCCTCATAGCTTCCTAGTCAGCTATATAGCTTATCACAACCCAAATTTTAACTGTCTCAGCATTTCCTTTGGCCTTATTTTTCACCTCCACATACACGATCTTATCACTGCTCAAGTCACTGGCCTGCCATTTTTTTAAAGGTTACCTTTTTCTTCTCAATGAATTCTTTAACTTGAGTATTGCACAAGCAGTCTCCTTTATTATCCTTCTCGGCACTGTTTTCACCAGTCCTAGGACTTCATGTGCCGTTTCAATGATCACTTCAGTTTATACCAGTTATCCTCCATCCATCCCTGTGTGTAGTCTGGAAGCTTGCACATTACTTCTTTAAATATTTTTTATTCCCATATTTAAGTTTCTACCTCTTAGATCTTTCTGATTCTAGGGGTTCAGATGTTTCCAAGGTCTCTGCATTTTGAAGTCCATAAGAAGAAGTCTGGGCTGGTTCACAATGCCCTTGCTAGGTATTACCTTACAGCTGACTATTTGTGAGCTATCACTTCTTCTTCTTTAAAATAAATCAGTTGGGTCTTGTGTCCTCCATTGGCATAAATTGAGGTGGCTTTCCCTCTTCTTAAAGTGTGTGAGTTTACTATGAGCATTTCCAGTGCCAGAAAAGTCTATAGGACCACTTCCCCCTCAGAGTTTCAGATTCCAATGCCATGCCCTCCATGGATTGTTCGTATCCAGCCTTCAGAGTCCCAATGTGCATTTAGGTCTTCTTCCAGTCATCATCTTCTCATTGGGTGGTCTGTTTCCAATAAGGCACAACAACAACTCAATGGAAAAACTCCTCTTTTACCTTCTGACCCTCTCCTAACTGTGTTGCATACCCACTTACTATATGGATAGTTATCTTTTCCCAACACAGTTTAACACTCATCAGTCAGTTTGATCTTCTGGTAACTTCTAACACTATTTCAGAGACAGTAAAGGCGGAGAGCTAATGGAGCTGCCATATGTGAAAGCATGTTTTCCGAAGGGCTCATACACCCTCCCAGACTGGACTCCAGAGTCAGTACCCCAGCGAAAAGGGGCTGACAAGCAGCAAGGCCCTGCTGTTGAAGGAACTCCAGACCCAACAGAGACAGTAGTAGACACAGGTGTGCTTGTGGGCCTACCTGGCCCAGCTAGCTGAGCAGCAATATACGTAAACTGCTGTGGGAGGGGGTCCACAGAGGCTGCAGCGAGAGAAAGGGGAAGCAACACATCAGGGCCAGGAGGCCAGTGGTGGCGCCAAGCGAATGTTATGCCTGTAGGCAGCAAGGACCTTGGAAGGGCGACTGCCCCTACCGGGATGGGAGACAGAAGTCTCTCTTAGAGAGTGGGAAGAAGTAAGAGCCCAAGAGAGTCCCACCTGCGAGGAGAACAGGGAGGGGATGAATATGTTGGACCTGTGGGCAGCAAGGGCACCTATAGAGGAAGTGCTCGGACCATAGGTGCAGGGTCAAAGCTAGCCCAGGGGAAAGGGCTGACAAAGGGAAGGACAATGGGAGGCCAGTGGCCAAGGGGAGGCAAAGAGGTTGCTTTCAGTGCCACGAGGAGGGCCATATAAAAATACATTGCCCCCTTAGGAGAAGGCAGGATAGAAAAGGGGTGCCCAGAGGCCAAGCTGGGTCAGAGACTGCCAAGGTGGATGTGGCAGTGATGACCGTGGACTTGGTGGGGAGCCAGCTCCCACACCAAGCAGGGGGTAGTATGGAGGTGGTGAATAACAGGACTGGGACAGAGAGGACCCAGACAGACAAGGGAACCCACACAGGACAGGACAGGCTGTGATAGGGACTCAGACCCTGGAGGAAGGAGGCAGATTGCTGGTCCTAGTGGAGAACCTGAAGTAGGAAATGGTCATTCTGCAGGCGTAGCTGTGTGGAAAGCAGGGAAGCGGGGAAGTTGGTCTTGAGGGGGAGGGTGTGTGATGGGGTGTCTGCCCCACACTGGCTGGGTTATTAGAGCCCTAGGAAGGCTGCGCAGGAGGCAGCCAATTAGAGAGGGGCTGAGAGGAGCAGCCAGTCAGGGCCGGTCAGGCCCATATAATTAGGGCTCGAGGGCAGAGCAGCTTCAGATGCTCCCTGGAGCTCGAGGAGGGATGACTGGCTGCCTTTCAGGAGGAAGAATCCTAGGATCTTGGACTGGGCAGTGCTGGGCAGGGTCAGGGGAGCAAGAGCGAGCTCCTGGCTGACTGCTAAGATTCGTATGTTGAGGCCTGGAGATAAGGGTGGAGAAGGTGCTGGGTCCGCATGGAAGTGGCACAGGGAAGTAGACTGAGAGGTTGGAGGGGACACAGCACATGGCTGCCATCTACAGGGTCCCTGGGCCAGAGTAGTGGGTGGGCCCAGGTACCCCCCGCCCCCCACTCACTACTGAGGAAGTGGCTGGATGGTTGGACTGTGCTACATTCCCCTGGGAGGGGGGAGCACAGACAGTGGCGCAGCCGGAAGGCTGTGTCATGAAGAGGACGCCGCAGTCCTTGGAGCGACACGGGTCCAGGAGCACAAGTGACAGCAGGCAAGACACCACTGGGAGTTGGCGTACTGACCTGTGGCTCTGATCCACAAGACGACCAGCAGGAGGCGCTAGCGTGGTGAGTTGCACCCCCATCACAAACTCCAACACCATTTTGGGAAGACGAACTCCCTGAATAGTAGATTTTTTGTAACTAGCATCTTAACTTTACAACCTTTCCATTTAGTCTCTTCTCCTCCTTAAGACCATACATAACTGAAGCTTCTTCCAGTCAACATTCCTACATTCCAGCTCGCATATCTCAGCTTACCTTTCTTACTCCCTGGCACATGTTTTAGCAGCCCTTGACCACTTACAATAGTCAGGCAAGGTTCAAGGTGAATAATCCACTTGAATAACACAATGAATTTGCTGTAGCCTCACCTCTTTTATGAGAGTCTTTCTCTATATATCATATACATATTACAGTGAAAATTTATATTAAGGGGCAGACATCAAGAACAAGTTCTAGCTGAGAATGAGGATAGCTAGTAGGTCTATTTCAGAAAATATTGTAGAGAACAGACATGAAATAGGTTTGCATGAAACTATATAGTTCAAGAGTCATATCTGAGTCTCAGTCTTTGCTTATCACTTTACTTTAGAGCCTCAGCATTAGGTTTACATAGGAAGTGGAGAGGGTGTATCAAGTCTGTAGAAATACATCCAAGAAGCAGCAGCATTAAACCTAAATGAATAATTCATAATAAATAAGTGCATTTATCAATTTTAGCCTTTTTCTCTTCAGAAATGGTCTGAAAGCAGGTTACAGTTTTCTCACATTTTGACATTATTCACCACATTTATCTGAACAACTAATAATCTGGATATGGTTACCAAGCAGTTTGTTTAAATTATTTAAAAATCTTAAAATTGATGTCAGCTGGTTTTTTATTGGCTGAACTGGTCACATGATGTTGCATCTGTTCGTTGACTGGATGAATACAATTCTTAAAGTTTTTGGTGCAAAAATTCATATTTCCAAAGTTTAAAATTTGATTTCCAGTAATATTCTGTGGTGTTCACTCAAAAATTGTGGGGTCTATTTGCTGCACATCTAATTGCTGAACATTCCTGCAACTTGTTCTCTAGAGTATTCACAGAAAGTGAACAAACATGGAAAAGGGTGCGGATACAGCCAATTAATTGAGTTCTGAACGATACAAGCAGGAAGTATGAATGGCAACTTTTCTTATTATTTTTAGCTAGATTGAGACAGCACCTAGAGTGGACTATTTGCTTTTAAAACATGGAGGAAGACAGTTAATGCCCCAAAGGAAACCATGACAGACCTCTTAATGGAGAAGCACATGCATTCTTCAGCTGAATAAATATCTTTTTGCTGATTCAGATTACAGAGGAGAAAAGGATGGAAACAACCCCACATTGACTGCACCAAGGTTGAATTAGAATGTTTGGGACAAATTCTTTCTCCTGCAATTTCAGTGATGTTAGTGGAGTTACACTAGGGAAGGATGTGGTCCTTTATGTGACTACTCTGTGTGCACCAGAGCAGAAACCCTGTCAAAATGTGTTGAAGTTGACCCTCATAGTGCCCATTTACATAATTTTACTGCCTAGTCTTATGAGTACATCTATCATACAAGACGAAAGCCTCATTATGGTTACATTAAAGTATCTGAATTGCTGGTTTACTCTTCAATGATGCATTAAAAAGTCTCACTAGGAATTTCATTCTACAGGAACTGAGCAGCTTGCTTTTAAATAACTATCTCTTCGAAAAGATTAGAAAACTGATATGATAATTAGCCAAAGACAGTAAAAGATCATAATTTGGTAATTAAGTGCTCAAAATCTATTTCCTGAATAAAATCTGTCAAAGAGGATCTATGTTTGGCGCATCATCTATATGTATATATATTTGCCATACTTACTAAAGATGGCACCGGACGCTTCAAAGTATAACAAAGTTTGACATTTGTTTAAGCCCAGAGATACTGATGACAGAGAAGAGTGATGTCTGTTCTAAATAAGGTCGTCTGTTTCCTGAAGCCCTGAAGGAATGACAGATAGGAGCTGTATACGCCCTATTGTGAATTCCAGGAGAGGGAAGGAAAAAGGGCTTCATTCCTGCTTTTACAAGCAAACCACCACATAAAACACCAGAATTACATATGCATTATTAAACACCATTACTGTGGCAGTGGAGGAAATGGCGGAAAAGTGCTACTTAAGGACGATGAAATGGGGTCAAAGAGCATCTGTAATATCCGTCTTCCCGATGGCACAAAGACTGGCATACCTGCCACTCGACCTTATTTGTTGCAATTTGTATGTTTCAAGGCTGTTCTTCCACCCCTAGTTGAAAGTTCTGCACACTACTCTTTTCTCAAAGGAAGATTATAAGTGATGATAGCTTCAGCAGCATTCCGCTGCATTCACCCCATCACAGACAGCTATCGTGTACAACAAAACCAGTAAGTTCTCAGAAGGCTGTGTTACAGCACGCTGGTCATCCAGATGGGGTGGAGTTTCAGAGGCAATAGGCTGCTATGCATCTAAAATCTGAGTGGCTGGAAATAAAAGACAAAAAAAAAAAGAGGACCATGTTTTCTCTCCTTCAAACACATAAAGGGTGATATTCTGCCACCCTCTACTACGTTGAGTAGTATCTTATCCAGCAGCCCCATTGCAATCCGGCCCAAAGTGATTTGAAGGCAAATAAAAGCAATGGAAGATTAAAACACCCCTCTTCCACACACTGCTCCTCCCTTAAAAACGGGGAAGGGGAAGAGAGAGAGCTCTCTTTCAGTTTTCAAATGGCCCCTTGCACACTGAGTGTGACTCTTGACCATCATGACACTGCAGAGTAAAATATTCTGTGAAGACAGTTCAATAGCTCTGTGGCGATCCCCACAAATGCAAAGAGCCTCCTGTTATGAATGAAGCACTTGCCAGTGCCCTCAAGTTTCTTATCAATACAAGGAGCTTGTCTGGAGAAAGAGTAAAGGAGTGTTCATCTCCCCTGCTCTCACTGAAGAGGGCAGCAGGATGAAAAGCACACCCAGCAGGAGCCAGGTAAAGCTGTAGTTGGTGAGGTCTTGCTCCTGGGATGTAGTAGCCTGTCTCAGTGGGGCTTACTTAGCCTTGCTCTGCCTGTGTAAGATTGATTCCTTCCTCTGCACCCCCGCTAAAACATACCTCAAAGGAGGCAGGGGCTGGCATTCTAGGGCTGGTTGACAAGGGGCTCCTGCCCTGCCTTAAATCCTTTGTATTGCTCCTTGAGGGCTCCGTGGGGTAAGCACCTTGGTCTTCCTCTTCTGCCTCCCTCCTTCTTCCAGGCAGCCAGACTCTGGAAGGAAGAGTGCATTCTCCAGCAGAGCTGGCTAGAAACTGGAATTCCCATACTATGGTAAATTCCAAAATTAAAAAAAAAATCTGAAATAGAACGAAAAATGAAATTTTGAAATTTTCCGTAAAATGGGAATTCCAGCATTTTGTTTTGAAAAAGACAGAACATTTTGTTTACCTTTTTAAACTGCTTCTATGGCTTGCAGAGCTGCCCTGAGCTCCTGCAGCCCACCAGCTGGGAGTTTGGTAAGGCTAGCAGCCTGGGACACCTGGTGCTGCTGAGGAGCTGTGTTACACACACACACACACACACTCTCTCTCTCTCTTTCTCGCTCTCTCTCTCTTTCTGGAAGGTTGCACCATAACACTGCTTTATGTTTTAAAATCTAGAATGTTAACACACAAGAACCAAAAACCAAGAGAGAGAAAACAGGTGCCTCCCTAAGACAGGGAGGCACAACTGACTCCACCCTATTCTAGCCTGGCTTTTTCCAGTCCAGTCTGATTCTAATTGCATGCTTTCTTACAATGCCCCCTAGCCTGCAAGCAGGACCAGGAAACACCTTGCAAATTAAAGTGACAGCCTGCAATTCCAATGCCGTTTACAAATACACCACATTCTGGAAGCCAAGGAGTTATGGGAGCCCTGGCTTCTGGACAGTCTGCCTAGGAGGCTGCCCTGGGACAGGTGACCCTGTAAGCCCTGTCTCCCGGACAGTTCACGTGGCAGGCTGCCTCAGTGATGGGGCAGTCCGTCTGGTGGAAGCCAGAACTCACCAGCCAGGAAGCCAAGGAGCCAGGTGGGCAAGCTTGCAGGAAACTAGGCAGGATTCAGATGGAAACCTGCCTGGCAGACAAGGACCCACTGGAAACCTGTGTGGCTTCCACTGGAATTTCATCTAAATTGACACATGCAGAAAGTTTCAGTTCTGATGAATCATCACTTTCTGGTGTAAACTCTGATTTCTGAACATATTTCTCCCTTGGATACATTATACAAGAAACTTTGTATTACCTGCTGCACCATGTACCAACAGGGTTGCCAACCCTCCAGGATTGTCCTGGAGTCTCCAGAAATTAAAGATTAATCTTTAATTAAAGATTATGTCATGTGATGAAATCTCCAGGAATACTGGCAACCCTATGCACCAAACCCCTTAAAAACTCAAGTTTTGTTAACAGTACATGGATGACAAATCCCTTCCAGTGCACCCCTCTACTAAATGTGATAGATCAGCTACAACTCCGATCAGTCCCCTCCTCACAGCACATCCCTTTCCTTCTGGCATGGTAAGGTCCTGAACCAGGAAGTGGCTTGGCTGTGTTTGGAAGCAGCGGCTGCATGGAAAGCAGGGAGCTGCAGAGAAGGCAGATGCAGAGAGGAATCCCCAGGTGCTGAATGAAGAGCCACACAGGGAACAGGCTGTGAGTGCCAGATGTTACAGCTGAGTGCAGGGTTTTGTGGGATTTATGGGGCAGAAGCAGCAGCTGGGCAGGGGAACTAGTGCAGAGGGGTGCCAGTGTGAGAGACACTAACTGAGCCTGACTGGGAAATCCGCAAGCTCCTATTTGTTTGACTAGAGATTGAACTGCCAAGGGTCCCCCAGGCACTAGGCCTGAGGAGTCCTGACTCTCCACTGGACAGGGGCTCAAACAAGATCTGCCAGTGCTCAATTTGCACTGGAACCAGGGGCGTGCACAGGAATTTAAATTTGACCGCTTTTGGACGGGCATGTTAAACACACACATACTATACACGTTAAACCCTATCAACACATGCACATACATCATATGTGTAAGCAGGGGAATAGTCCCACTATTGTGGGGAACTTTGCTGGCTTCTGCACTACACCGGTGAAGTGGTCTAGCGAAAGGATCTGAGTCCTCGCTCCCACTTCCTTTACCCAGTGGCCTCCCTGCCCTTGAGGACTCCCCTTCCACTCTCCTGTCTGCCAGAGTCCTCGTAACCCCAACAAGGGTGGGCCCAGGATTCCTGGGGGGCTCAACCCCCAACCCTGCTGTGGTCACCTAGGACAGGGGCTAGGGTGTCCCTACTCCGGAGTACTCTCTCTGCACTGGGCACTTCTCTGACCCACTGACCATTACATACAAGTTAAAGCAAATGCAAGTTATTTAATCAACAATTAATATAAAAAAGAATAAGGAAAAATGGGAAAAGCTAAAGGAAACACATCACCCCGCTCTGTGGCAGGGAACATCACAAACAGTGTCTCTGGAATGTCAGGGCAGTTCACAGTCTGTTCCTTGTAAGTCCCAGGCCTCCTTCTCAGGCCCTGGCTCTGCTGCAGGGATGTTGTGGGTTGGACACTCGCTCTGGTGGTGGCCACAGGCTCTCAGGCTCTTGGTGGCAGGACCCTTCTTCTCAGCGTTGCCCCCACCCTGTCGGGGTTACCAATCCCCCTCCGAGTCTGGCCTGCAGAGCCTCCTGGCTGAGGCGTCTCCCTGTGCTGCGCCCCTACTCCAGCTCCACTCTGCCTCAGCACGGCTGCTGCTCTGTCTCCTGCTACCTGGGCTGCTTCTTTGGCCGCTCTGGTTGCTGCAGCTCTGCTCCCAGGACAGGTCTGCTCTGCAGGCTGCTTCTGTGACTCTGCTCCCAGCACTGACCTGCTTCCTGGGCTGCTTTTCTGGCCCCTCTGGCTCTGGTTGCTGCAGCTCTGCTCCCAGGGCAAGTCTGCTCTCTCTGGGCTATGCCTCTGGCTGTGGGGCTGCACTCTTCTCCCAGGACAGGGTCTGCTCTCTCTGGGATGCTTTTCTGGTCCCTCTGGATCTGCCACAGCTCTGCTCCCCAGCTCAGCTTGCACCCCTGCTTTCTCCTTAGCTCGGCCCCACTCTGTCTGACCCAGGCAATTCCAGCTCACAGGGAGGACGGGACCTCCCTGCCCTCCTGACTCCCTGATTAGCCTGCCCACCCTGTCATTCAGGCTGACCTGGAGCATTGGCCTCTCCCCATTGCTCCTAGGGACTGTCAGTCTCAGGGTCCTGTTTCCCCATCGACCCTTCCCCCTTTTTAGTACTGGGAGCTAGCAACTAAAACACCCCCACTGAATGTTAGTAAGGGGGCAACAGTCCCCTTACATTTGCATGGAAATAAACAGCAGTACATGCACCATTTCAACATGCTGTGGAACCATCTGAATAAGTGTATCCACAAGTATTTGCTGTAGCATAGTTTCCCCTAAATTATTGTAATGGACTCTCAATTTTACCTCCACTTTCACATCATTTTTTGAATGGGAATACATTATTATACGTCTCTAATATAATGAGTGGTCAAGGCAACGGTTTTACTTCTCATTCAAAGGACAGCACATTTTCCAGCATCACAATGACCTTTAATGTCACTCTGGGACATTGTGTTTCAATACTGACTCAGTGGTGAGATTGCTACACACTCTATTGCATCACTGACTCAACTGTCTGGTGCACTGCAGTTTTCTCTGGTGGTCTCCCCTTCAAGTAGTGATCAGTAATGAGTCCCGTATCTTAGATCTGGCACAATCACAGCTCTAAGCAGTATGGGTAAGTCTTATCTGTATACCTACTTTGTTTAAACCAATTCACACATTACTAAAAAAACCTGATCAAATTGCCGTTCATTGTTGGAACACTCATTTCACCATGGAAAAAAATACATCAGGAAACAGAATACGAAATGTGATGTTAGGTAAGTCGCATGCTACAAAAGCTCCAGGATCTTGCAAGGTGTCTCCTCAGCTTGCTTTGAACTGGAAAGGCTTGTTTTCATGTTGCAGAGATAGGCGAGAAGGTACAGCTGACTCTTTAAGAGCTCCTGTAGAAGCACTTGTACACTGTGTAGATGAGAGAAAAGGGGAGAAGTGAATAAAGCCCACTCAATTGATATTCATGTATTGCCCAGTGACCATCTAATGGCTGTGTGTTATCCTGTACGTAATGAGTGAATGCTCCTAGTTCAGTTCCCAACAGACAGCTGTCCGTATCCCAGAAAACAGAGCAGCAGTTGGAACTAATTTTCATCTTTGTTGGCAGTTTCAGTAGAGATGCAAGTGTGGTTTGGACATGGCATGGAGACTGAACTACCATGTTAGTCTGAGGTGCTATGTCCGTGAAGATACCCTGGCAGCAGGAGGGAAAGCCTGTACTGGTAATACCCATGCTGATCCTGTTCTGTGGACTTTTGTCTCTATTCAGTCTGGGCCCCTTTGCTAGCCAATCTGCGTTTTACTTAAACAATAGTTTACAACTATTTGGCACACCTTTTCCAAATCATATTAAAGAGCTACTGTAATATTCTGAATATTACTGTAAAATAGGTTTGTCTTTTACCTCTCCTCTTCTTCCCGTGACTTTTCTTCTTGCGCCTTTTATCCCTCCTCTTCTTGCGCAGTTTCCGTCTCTTCTTCCTATTCCGGTTGCGATAGCGTCGTAATTTTGTCATAATCTGTTCTGAAGATCCCACACCTGTTTTTTGATTGAATAGATCTGTTTACTTGGGGTACTGAGTTAAAGCACACTTGTCTGAAATATAAAGAGGCCTTCAATTATGACATGTGAAGCTCAGCCTCCCTATGTGATTGCAATTGTGATGGCTGTTTTAAGTCAGTTTATGCAAACTATTATACACACAAACTACATTAAAAGAACATTTAATGTTTGAGTCGAGCACTCAAAAGTTAGGAAATACCAGAATTAAAGATGCCCCCCACGCAATGCCTTCCCACCCCCACCCCAGTGCTCCAACAGTGCCAGAGACTGGGATATGGGCAGTCATTCCTAGTGGTTAGAGAGCCTAAGATAATAAAAATGGCCAAACTGGGTCAGATCAAAGGTCCATCTAGCCCAGTATCTTGTCTTCCAACAGTGGCCGATGCCAGGTGCCGCAGAGGGAATGAACAGAACAGGTAATCATCAAGTGATCCATCCCCTGTCACCCATTCCCAGCTTCTGGCAAACAGAGGCCGGGGACACCATCCCTGCCCATCCTGGCTAATAGCCATTGATAGACCTAACCTCCATGAACTTATCTAGTTCTTTTTTTAAACCTGTTATAGTCTTGGCCTTCACAACATCCTCTGGCAAAGAGTTGACTTGTGCATTGTGTGAAGAAATACTTCCTTTTGTTTGTTTTAAACCTGCTGCCTATTAATTTCATTTGGTGCCCTCTAGTTCTTGTGTTATGAAAAGGAGTAAACAACACATTCTTATTTACTTTCTCCACACCAGTCATGATTTTTTAGACCTCAATCATATCCCCCCTAAGTCATCTCTTTTCCAAGCTGAAAAGTCCCAGTCTTTTTAATCTCTCCTGATACAGAAGCTGTTCCATGCCCCTAATCATTTTTGTTGCACTTTTCTGAACCTTTTCCAAGTCCAATATATCTTTTTTGAGATGGGGCGACCACACTTGCACGCAGTATTCAAGATGTGGGCGAACCATGGATTTATATAGAGGCAATATGATATTTTCTGTCCTATTATCTATCCCTTTCTTAATGATTCCCAACATTCTGTTCGCTTTTTTGACTGCCGCTGCACACTGAGTGGATGTTTTCAGAGAACTATCCACAATGACTCCAAGATCTCTCTCTTGAGTGGTAACAGCTAATTTAGACCCCATCATTTTATATGTATAGTTGGGATTATCAGGGCTGTCCCTAGGCATACGGAATATACACAGCTGTGTAGGGCACATGAAATTTGGGGCACCAAATTGCCCCAAATCTCTTGGTGCCCTAGGCAGCTGGGTGCTGCATATGCTGCAGCACCAGCCTCAGTGACCAGCCCTATCCCTCAGCCGGCCTCCCCGAGGGCTGCACCCACTGCAAGAGGCAGGGCTGTCCCTAGGGGGGTGTGGGACCCCGGACAACTCCCTCCACCCTGCCTCTTATCCTTCCCCCCTGCTCCGCCTCGGCCTGCCCCCATTCCACCTCTTCCCCCAGCGACCCCACACTCAACAGCAGCGGCAGGAAGCGGAGCAACCCGGCCCCAACCCGCTCCACTCCACCAGCTCCCAGCCGCGTCGCTCTGCTTCCCGCCGCCGGTGAGTGTGGGGAAAGGATCGCCCCACGCACTCACCGGCAGTGGGAAGCGGAGCGACTCAGCCCAGCCCGCTCCACTTCCCTTGCCCCGGCCCCAGCCATGTCACTTGGGTTGGGGAAAGGACCACCCCCACTCTCTCACCAGCAGTGGGAAGCGGAGTGCCTTGGGTGGGATCTGTCGGAGTAGAGCGGGCTGAGGCCAGGCTGCTCTGCTTCCGCCGCTGCTGGTGAGTGGGGGGGGATCCCTTCCCCCAAACCCTCTCCCCCAAGTGACACAGCTGGGGCCGGGGTGAGGGAAATGGAGCGGGCTGCTCCTGGCCCCCCGCTAATCACCTGGGCCACTCGGGGCCCGTGGGGCCCCAAAAAGTGACCCCCTCACAGCTCCTGCCTCCCAGACCGTGGTGAGGGGGGAAGGGGGAGGCCTGGGGCCCCACAAATCCCCCTGCCCTGGGGATTATCTTTTCCAATGTGCATTACTCTGCATTTACCAACATGAATTTCATTTGCGATTTTGCTGCCCAGTCACCCAGTTTTGTGAGATCCCTTTGTAGCTCTTTGCAGTCTGCCTGGGACTTAACTATCTTGAGCAGTTTTGGAGCATCTGCAAATTTTTCCACCTCAGTGTTAACCTCTTTTTCCTAATCATTATGAACATGTTGAATAGGACTGGTCCCAGTATAGACCCCTGGGGGACACCACTATTTACCTCTCTCCATTCTGAAAACTGACCATTAATTCCTACCCTTTGTTTCCTGTCTTTTAACCAGTTACCGATCCATGAGAGGACCTTCCTTGTTATCCCATGACAGCTTACTTTGCTTAAGAGCCTTTGGTGAGGGACCCTGTCAAAGGCTTTCTGAAAATCTAACTACACTATATCCACTGGATCCCCCTTGTCCACATGCTTGTTGACCCCTTCAAAGTACTCTAGTAGATTGGTGAGGCATGATTTCCCTTTACAAAAACCATGTTGACTCTTCCCCAACAAATTATATTCATCTATGTGTCTGACAATTGTGTTCTTTACTATAGTTTCAACTCGTTTACCTGGTACTGAAGTCAGGCTTACTGGCCTGTAATTAGCGGGATCACCGCTGAAGTCCTTTTTAAAAATTGGCATCACACTAGCTATCCTCCAGTCATTTGGTACAGAAGCTGATTTAAATGATCGATTACAAACCACAATTGTTCCTTCAGAACAATTGGGTGAATACCATCTGGTCCTGGTGACTTACTACTTTAATTTATCAATTTGTTCCAAAACTTCCTCTAATGACACCTCAATCTGGGACAGTTCCTCAGATTTGTCACCTAAAAAGAATGGCTCTGGTTTAGGAATCTCCCTCATATCCTCAGCCATGAAGACTGATGCAAAGAATTCATTTAGTTTCTCTGCAATGGCCTTATCGCCCTTGAGTGCTCCTGTAGCACCTTGATCGTCCCACTGGTTGTTTAGCAGGCTTCCTGCTTCTGATGTACTTAAAAAAATTGCTATTACTTTTTGAGTCTTTGGCTAACTGTTCCTCAAATTCTTTTCTGGACTTCGTAATTATATTTTAGAGCAGGAATCAGTGGCCAGGTGCTAGAGCCAAGGCTCAGATCCAAGTCAGAAGTCTGGAATCTGAGGCCAGGGTTAGGATCGGGTTACCTGGAGTGAGGCAAAGCAGGGGTAAGGCTGGGCACAAGTAGGCACAGGAGCTATCACAGCCATGGGCAAGCACTTTAAGCAGCTGCTGATCTGCTGCTGGGCTTACGAGCCAATCTGCTGACTCTTCCCACCAGTCAGGCGGTATAGCCAATCAGGCAGCCTTTTTAGGCCAGCTGCACTCATTAGGTTGCCCAGAGAGAGACTCTGCTGTAGGATCTGCTTCCAAACTCACTCCGGTGCAGACCCTGATTCCTGACAGTACCCTCAATCCCGTGAGGGCACCTCTTTGGGGCCTGGTTTCTTGGGGTACTTCTGATGAAAATCTGAGAATAGTTCTGGGACACTGATGTTCTCTATTGGTTCCCAAGACTGCTCGTCTGGCATGTAGCCTTCTCATTTCACTGGGTACTGGAACCTGGCCCTAACTCACCAAGAATTGAGGATTCGGTGGACCAAGTACTCGTGCTGTCCATAGGCTATTATGAGTGGCAGTGGAGGTTTGGAGAGGGTTGGGTATGGATTCTCAGTGTAGGCCTTTAAAAGGGAGATGTGAAAGACGGAGTGGATCTTCAAGGACTTAGCTGTATTCTGAAGGCCATTGGGTTTACCTGTTGCATAATCTTGAAAGGGCCAATGTATGGATAGTCTAGTTTGGTGGATTGATTTAAGATTCTGGGCAGACAGCCACACCTTGTCCGCAATGGGCAGATTGGGGCAGCATGATAGGTTTGGTCCACATGGTGTTTTTAGGCTTCTTTGGCAGACTGCAAGTGTTCCTTGGGCTCCCGATGCACCCGGTGTAGGTTAAATCTGCAGCAGCCAAATTCCAGATCTTGAATTGGCCAAAATGGCCTGCAAGTAGCAAATTGTGGCATAGTTTCAATATCTGAAACCTAGATTGTCCCTCTGGAACATAAATACAACCCTTGCAATAGAAGAGGCCATTCCATAGTCAGAACTTGGATTTGGTTTGGGTACCCACGTTGTGCAGGGTCTGGCGGATCTGGGATGTGAATGGGTCATCGGGGAGTAGGGAATGGATGGAGGACATCATACTGCTGTTGATTGTGCTATTAACAAAGTTGGATGCCCTGAGCATGGAGGCAGAGGGCTCTTTGCTGGGTTCAAGATATTCATCTTTGTGGGATATGGCACCTGTCTTCCCATTTCTCGTCCCTGAGTGACAGGCCACAACAACATTGAAAAGAATGAAGAAGAGGGACCAATGGATCTGGTGTTGGTTAAGGCACCTAGCAGTCCATAGGTACTTGAGGTTCTAGTGGTCCATAAGGAGTTGGACTGTGAATCTGGCTCCTACTGGTGCTACTCCTCAAAAGCCACCTTAATAACCAGTAGTTCCTTGTCCCAAATATTATAATTTTTTCCCCAGGGTTAGCTTCCAAAAGTAAAATGCACAGGGGTGGAGTAGACTGCAGGGGCCTACGTGTTGAAATAATACTGTACCTATGGCAAAGTTCAAGGCATCGTCCTCAATCATAAATGGTTTAGTAGGGTCTGGGTGAATCAGAATGGGTGCTGAGGTGAATGCTTTTTTCCGTTGATCAGGGGATGGCTGAGCTTCCCCGGACCAGGAAACTGGGTCCCCTTTTGCAGGAGGGCCATTATGGGTGCAAGGCTAGAGACTAGCGAATCCTTTTCAATAAATCTCCTGTAGAAATTGGCAAACCCCAGAAATTGCTGCACACTGCATATGTCCTTGGGTGTGTCGGATATTGCTGCCACCTTACATGGGGTTCATGGTGAGTCCCTTGGGCAAGATTATACATCCCAAGAACTCACTGTGTCCTTATTGAACTCTCACTTCTGGGGCTTTTCGTAGAGGTGGTTTTGGCATCAGTGCACACATGATGATTATGGAGGTTCTGACTTTTGAAGAAAATGAGGCTCTTGTCCAGGTAAATGACAACAAATTGGTCCAGCATGTCCCTAAGGATGTCATTTATGAAATGCTGGAAGCAGTGTTTAATTTATAATAAAAGGAGAGTGGGGCTCAAGCAATTTTTTTACTTTCATAACTGATGCAGCAAGCCCACAGGTGCCAGGGCTATGAACTGCCAAGCCTAGAGGTGTGGGGGGCTCAGCCCTGGCAAGCCCTGGCACAAATTAAGCACTGGCTGGAAAGTTGCCAGGATATTGCACAACCCAAACAGCATGACTAAATACTCGAAATGGCCATACTTGGTATGGAAGGTGGTCTTCCATTCAGCCCCTTTCGAGGTCCTCACCAGGTTGTAAGCTCTGTGGAGATTACAGTTTGTGAAGACCTTGGCAGAGTAGAGTCTTTTGAACAGCTCATTTAATAAATGGTAAGAGGTACTGGTTTTGGGTTGTAATCTTGTTCAGAGCTCAGTAGTCCATACAAGGATGGAAAGAGCTGTCTTTCTTCACTACAAAGAAGATTGGCACACCACTTGGGACATGGAGGGGTGAATGAATCCCTTCTGCAGGTTTTTCTCAAGATAACCCCAGAGAACCTATAGTTTGGGTTCGGAGAGGGAGTAAATGCACCCAAAGGGAACCTCTTCTCCCAGTTTGAGGTCAATGGGTCAGTCATAGCTGCGATGGGACAGTAGAGTGTTAGTTTTCTTTTTGTTGAAAACATGAACATAGTGTTGATATGTAACAGGAATCCCAAGAGCTGTTAGGGGTTGCCTTTGGACCCTTCCTTCATATCTTCTTTGGTGGGCGGAGTATGCCAAAGGGGGATGCTGGTCCCAGGTCAGCTCTTGGGGAAACAAGATTGTCAGCAAGGTGAGGAGTTAAAGCATACCATGCCCAACTGCCAGTAGACGCATGGGCGATGTGCCAGGGGATGCCAAGGTCAACTGATGAATGCAGTCCACAAATTAGTCTAAACTGGAGAATTTCTCAGTGGCCTCAAAGGGTAGTTACCTCTACGGGAGCTGTCTGGTGGGTAACCGGTCCTGACAAAGGAGTGACCTGTCTTTGGACTCCACTAACTTGAAGTCCTTGAACTGAAGTCCTTGCACTGAGTGGGGATATTGTGTGTTTGGGTGAACTCCAGGTCCATGAAATTGCCTGAGGCACCCAAGTACACCAGCACCTGTAGATTGATATTGGGCATTCTGGAGTGCTAGAGAGGGAGCTGGAGATATGTTGGATGGTGATTGGCCCTCACCAGGGTGCCAGCAGACAAGAGTTGGTGTCGGCTCTGCTGGGAAGAGGAGAAGGCTGTCACCCCCAGCCCAAACCCCCCTATTGGGGCTGGGGCTTGGTGTTTCCCAACCAGGGTGCACCATGGACCTAGACAGGCCAGCTTGATGCAAAGTGTCCTGGCTCCCCTCAGTATAGCCATGGGCCCAATGCCAGGTGTAGATTCTTCTCCATGTTGGAAAGGCTTGACCTGACCAACTTGCAAGCTTCCAGGTGACAGAGTAGGGACTGGTGATGGCAGGGCCAGAACTGGTGGGAGCTGGGAAGACCATCTTTTATACTGATGGTGTTTGGTCAGGCAGTCATTGACCTTGATACACAGGTTGACTAAGGCATCCAGGCCAGACGGGGATTCTATTCTTTAATACCATTGTTTAGGCTGAGCCAGAAATGATACTGCAGAGTGGCTTCATTCCACTTCATATCTACTCTCAGGCATTGGAACTCTGCGCATATTTATCAATTGCCTGGCATCACTGCTTCAACACTTGGCTTCAGCCATATGCTCGTGACTTGGGACATCGAAGATCACCACCATAGCTTGTGTGAAAGTAGAATGAATTATATTGAAATTATAATTCATTAAAGAAATGCTGCTTGAAGGGTTTGTTGAAATATAGTTGTCAGGAAGAGAAACATTAAGGAGTGTGAGACAATGGTTCCTCAAACTAATTAACTTAGAGCTCCTACTGAGCTAGGAGATTGGTAAACGTTAGTATGCAAATAAGATATGTATGTATATTTGTCAGTTTCTGCTTCCTTTTGTCTCTTACGTTAAATTGGCTTTCCCTTATCTGTTTAAATAAGTTAGCTTGAGCTTTTGCAGAAGGCTCACATATCTGGGTGCATTGGCAAAGCGCTTTGCTAATAAACAGAGTGGTCTGACAAATTTTGTGAGTCTTGAATCTTTGACTCTTGAATGAAGTCCTCAAATTGTCCCAGAAGCGGGGTTGATTTTTCCAGGATTGCAGATGCCAAAGGCGGGGCCCACCCTAGTAAGCAGGCTGATAATCAGTTGCACTTGTGCTTGGTCAGTGGGGAACGATGGTGGGAGCTGCAAAAATAAGGAGCCAACATTGCCTTAGGAACACATGACATTTGTCACAATTGTCATTGAACTTGTGAAGTAGGGGGATCTTGGGCTCATGGGGAGCGGGGCTTGGAGCTGAAGGCAGTGTGGCTTGAGCTTGTAGGACCACATTCTGCACCTACACAGTGGCAAGCTGGACCAGCAAGGTCTGTAGGTCTAGCACTATCTCCATCAGAGAGATATAGGCCTTTGTAGAATCCTTGCTTGCCACATCAGCTCTAGTTCTCTTATAGTTTGTGTTGGGGCTACCCAAACTGTCCTAGACCTGGGCAATCTCACCTCATGGTTAGAGCCAGGAGTCAGGCCTGATGGTTAGAGCAGGAGTCAGCACCCAGGCACCAGAGTCAAGGCTCAGAGCCAAAGTCAGAAATAGGAGCCAAGGGTCAGAACTGGAGTCAGAGGCCAGGGGCCAGAGCCAAAGTCAGGAATCATAGCTGAGAGTCTGGACTGGGTTACCTTGCATGGGGCGAGGCTGGGGCCAATGCAAGAGCAGAGCTGGGAACAAGCAGGCACAGGAGCTATCACAGCCATGGGCAAATGCTTGTGAGCAGCCTCTGAATTGCTGCTACTGCTAGGCTTAAGAGCCAGTCTGCTGACTCTTCTCACCCGTCAGGCAGTGTAGCCAATTAGGCAGCCTACTACAGGCTATCTGTGCTCGTTAGGTTACCTGCAGGCACTGCTTTCTGAGAAGAAGTGTTCCTCTTTCCCAGTAGGCAATTTTCTCCTGTACATCTTATCTGTTCTGATAGCATGGAGATCCCTTTGGACTCACAGGAACTTTGATGGAAGGAGAAGGTGCCTTGGGAGTGAAGCTGGTAGCTCCATTGCTGAGGCACCTTCATCAGTAAGTCTGCCGTCTCCAGCACATGGCAGCCAGGCACCAGCTAAGATGAGAGAGCCATAAAACATGTCACCTCCAACTTCTGACCACAGAAAGGGCAGCTATGGACCTGCTGTAACTTCTGCTCTGCCCAGAGCCTAGGGATGGGGCCACAAAGCCCTGACAATGGGACCAATCCTGTGTCCCTTCTGTTTGTGTTTAAATGATTAAGCAATCTACTACTAGAAAGTCTTGGCACAAGTGTACAGGCCCAACCTGTATGCAACAAAACCAATAGAAATGCAGCATGCAAATTATCTGGAGCGGAAAAGTGAGGATTGGTCATTGCCTCTCATATCAGATTCACAGATGAAGAGGCAAGAAGGGACCACGGTGACCATGTAGTCTAACTTCCTGTGTAACACAAGCCATAGAACTTTCTGGAATTCGTTCCTGTTTGAACTAGAGCAGATCTTTCAGAAAAAACATCCTATCTTGATTTAAACATCGCCAGTGATGGAGAATCTACCACAACCTTTCATAAATTGTTCTAATAGTTAATTGCCCTTACTGTTAAAAACCTGTACCTTATTTCTAGTTGGAGGGCTTGTCTATATGGTGAATGAATGTGTGGCTGGCCAGGGTGTGAATCAACAGCCCACTAGCTTGCTGCACACTAACTGGCCGTATGGACCCTGCTACGACGCACTAAAAGTTCTGTAGTGTGCTTTGGCGTATTCCTGCTGGAACTGTGAATACCAGAACTGGACACAGCATTTCAGCAGCAGTCATACCAGTGCCAAATACAGAGGGAATAGAATCTCCCTACTCCTACTTGATATTCCCCCGTTTATTTGTCCAAGGATTGCATTAGATATCAAATTAGTTTGACAGATTCTATTTGCTATAAACCCCTGTTCTTTAGCACTAATTATATTAGCTTGCTTTAATTTTTTTATTGAGTTCTATATTAGCTGTTTCATTATTTTCCCTGGGATCAATATCAGACTTATAGGCCTATAATTAACTAGGTTGTTAGATTTACCCTTTTAAAATATTTGGCACATTAGGTTTCCTTCAGTCTTTTGGAACTATCCCAGTGTTCCAAGAGTTTATTGAAAATAAGCATTAACAGTCCAGAGAGCTCCTCAACCAGTTCTTTGAAAACTATTTGAAGCAAGTTATCAGGAGCTGCTGATTTAAAAATGTATAACTTTAGTAACTGCGGTCTAACATTCTCCTGATTTACTGTTGGAATGAAAAGTGTTTCGTTGTTGTCATCGTCGTCATCATCATGTGCTATGACAACATTATCTGTTTTTCACCCAAATGCAGAACAGAACTTGTTACTGAACACTTCTGCCTTTTCTGGATAATGATTGACAATTCTACCTAATTCCACCTAATAGTGGACCCACGGGCTGTGGAGTCTCATTTAATGTGTGTGTATGGGAGGCAAATTGCCCCCCTGCCTGAACCTCCGTTTCCCCTATCAGGCATTCTCCCCTCCACCAGCAGTCTGATTTCCCCCCCAAGCTCCTACACTCACCCCCTCCAAACTAGAGTGAGTGGCATGGCAAGCTGAGCATGGGGTGGTAGTGCCACTCAGGTTTGGGCCAGGTTTGCACCAGGTTGTGATGTCACTCACTCAAATTTTGGCCCAGCCGCTCCCCCGCCCTAGTCATGATGGAGGGGCAGCTGAGGCCAGGTCACAATGCCATTCACTCAGATTTGACCCAGCTGCTCTTCCTCATAATGGAGGGACAGTCAGGCTAAATCTGAGTGAGTGGTGGCTAGCCCAAATTTGAGTGAATGGTGTGACCTGGCATGTGGGGTATAAATACCACTCAGATTTGACCCAGCCAAAAGGTCATCAGGCCATGGCCGGGGTAGCTTCCCTAGCCCCACAGCCTATGAATGAGCCAATACCATAATTATGATTACCTTTGGTCCAATATATGTACCAAACTTATTAACCTTAAATCTAGACGGCTCCTTGTGTCCTTTTGCTTCCCTTATCAATTTTCTTAGTTCTGAACTTCTGGTTTTTATTCATTACTAGGAATTTTCCCTTTTTTCCATCTGTTTTATTTATATATATTTTATAGCTGCCTTCACTTCCCCTCTAAACTTGGTGGGTTTTTTAAGCAATGCGGCCTTCTTTCTTGATTGCAAAGGATTTTGGCTTTTTGGGAGTGTAATAAAATGTTCTTAAACAATTACCAATTATTATTCATGATTTTCTATTTAAATTGTCTCCCAACTGTTATAACCCATAAATGTTTTCAGATTTGTGAAACTGGCTCTTTTAAAGAATATATATGATATATATTACTGGTTTGAACTTTATTCTGTTTGCACAAAATATAAAAGTAATTAAGTTATGATCACTTGCACCTAAGCCACCATTAATTCTTAGTTCTGTGATGAATTCATCTTTGTCTGTCAAGATGAGGTCTACTTTAGAATTTTCCCTTGTGGATGCAACACTTTTTAACTTAGGAAATTGTCATCTATAATGGTTAAAAGTTCCAAGAATGTTTTAGTTGGCAGCATGGACCCCCAGCATATGTCACTGAAATTGAAGTCCCCTATGATCACGCAGCATTTGTTTTCTACACATTACAGATAGGTGCAGAAGGACTCGGTCATTGTGTTCTCTAGTGTAATTTGGTGGCCTGTAGAAGACAACAACAAATACCCCATTTTGTGCTTTATCTGTTGGGATGATGATCCACATGCATTCAAGATCATTTTCTTCTGAGTTATCAGTGACTCAAAAACAGGTCATGTCATTTTCTACATACAGTGTCCTTTTGCCCACTGGATCCTTCCTAAATAGGTTATAACCGTTGACTTTTAACATTCAAATCATGTGAATCATCCCACCGGGTTTCAGTAATACCAACTGGATCAAAATTTATGCTCATAAATGAATAATTCCAATTCCCCTTGTTTGTTACCCAGGATCCTCGCATTAACATATAGGCATTTAAAGAATAAGACTGACATGAGCTATTGATCTAGTTCTGACTATAATTCTGACAATTTATGTTAGCTACAACAATCATTAATAATTGAGATCATTTACAACCTAAATTATTCAAATGTAGCCTATGCTTCAGATTTCGGTGCTATTTAACTATGAAGAAAATTTGAAAAGTCTATTTTATTACTTTGTTAGGCTCATTCAAACAAAAAAAAGAGACAACTCATGATGAATTTTTTTAAAAAAGGTCTTCAGATGTTTTGGAAACATGAGAAATTATTTCATCCAAAAAATTCAATTTGCCTCCGAAGAGCAATCGTTAAATTGGAAATAAAATTCCCTTTAAAAATCCCAGAGCTAGATACTATGCTGATGCTGCCTTGAGAAAAGCCTAACAGAGGGAAATAGATAATTTTCTTCCTAGTTGGATTACTTCATTTAAACTTCAGAATCTGATTGGAAATGGACAAAGCAGCAAAGTTAGTCTTCATGTTTCAAGCAAAATAAAAGATGAGGATGTGTAGGGATTTATTTATTCTATTCTAGAAAATGTGGTGAGCCCACTCAGTTACAAAGACCTGTTTTAATTCTTCAACCATCATTAAGTTGCAAATATTGAGATTCAGAGAACACTAACAGTCATTTTGTAGTCTGGGATATATAATTGCTCTATCCAATTTTATTTGCTTTGCTTACAATTGCACGTCAATTCACTACATACTGATTCAACTTATGGAAGTAATTTATTTTCAGTTCATTTAAGTGATGATAATTTGGAGTGAACATATTCGAAGGAGATGGCTGTAAAATATAATCTGAGTTTTAAACAAGTCTAGTTAAAAAATACAGTCTGCCTAAAAAGAGGTAACTAATTTGTTTAAACCATTGATTTGAGTCTACCCTGACTAGTGTGGGAAATCGGAGGTAGGCAGAACACAATTATCCAAGTTGAATTTGGCCAGATCGCCAGGATCATACAGAGAAGAGTGATAAGATATTGCATCATTCAGTCTCCTGGAACCAAGATGGAGACATTCTATTCAGTGCTGACTCTGAAGAAAGTGATTCAACATACCTATCTACCTAATATATTTATATAATCTATCCCCATAGTATAGTATCCAAGTGTCTGCAGCTTCCTGAGCTTTTCCAAGGAGGTTTCACATCAAAATACTGGCCAACCTGTTGCTGCTTAGTGTATGCTGAAGTGCTGATTAGATCACAGTCTGAGATGGTATGGCTGCCAATGTATATGTGTATATAGACGTCCTACCCGCTGTCCTTAGGCTGTTTTATCTTTTCCGTGGCCCTTTGTTCGTCCAAACACACTTTAATGAGGTTCTTAGAGGCAGCCACTGTTGGAAGAAACACTGTTAGTACGCCTCCTGAAGAACCCTAGAACAACTCTGCCAGAAGGCTTTAGTTCCAGAGCTAAGGTGGAGGCACAAGTTGTCTGTCTAAATGCATAGAGTCCAAGGCCAGAAGGGACCATTGTGATCATCTGGTCAGACCTCTCGTGTAACTCGGTCTAGAAGACTCACCCAGTGAGTCCAACAATTTGTGGTTGAGCTACTTCTTCTCTTTTGAGAGACATCCAAGCTTGATTCAAACACTTCAAGTGATGAAGAACCCACTACATCCTTGGTGAGTTGGCCTATGTCAGGTGGCTCTTGTCTCCAGTAGATGGTATTTTTCATGAGCTATCAGAGCTAAAATAGTTTTAAACATATTCTGGGTAAGCAATCTTATACTACTATAATGCTAATCGTTTTCTTCAATGAATACTATATTACTTTTGAAGGGTACATTTACTATTCCTAAAAGATTTCAGCAGTGGTTTAATGAAAACTTTTTCTGATATACTTCTGAAGGATAACATAACATTTGTAGAAGGATTTGAAAGGTAATGTACACGATTCTAAAACAATTTCAGGATAACTTTAAACTCATGCTTTTAAATTGCTACAGACTTAATGCCAAAATCCTTGTGCAAACACTCTGGGATTCCTTTCTTCCGTTACAAATCTTCGGCTTTCATTCTATGAGGAAAACGGAAGGCTACAGCCCTTCTCTCCTCCTTATCGAATATTTTACATTTGCTCATACTTCTTTGTTAAAAACTCTTTTTCTTCTGTTTTTACTACTGAATAATTCATATAGTTACAAGTAAATTAGGCCAGACTAAGCTCCCCAGGTGCTCTTGCACTGCTCTTTGGCTAAGGTCTGAGTGGAACAACGTCAGCAATCTTCCTGGCAAAGCAGTTAAAGGGTCAAAAAGCATTAGATGGGGATTTGGAGGAGGCCGAGAGAGTTTATTTATTTATTTATTTATTACCAAATGGAGGGCACTGTGATCACTCACTGTTAAAGGAAGGCTTGTATTTATTTATGTAGGGTCAATTCAAACAGATCTGGAGTTCCCTGTGAAGTTGGGAAATTGCAATCTCTTTCTGCAAGGCCCAAGCTTGTGTGTGACCTTTTCACATCACCTGCCACAGACTCTTCTGTCACACAAATTCCAGGAGATTGAGTCTTGTGGGGAACTGAAAGGAGAAGTAATGATGTGTCTGGAACTGGGGGGTGTGTCTGTGGGGAAAGTTAAGGGAACGGTAGATTGAACTTTCCTGGTAAACAGAAGAGAACCCATGATGTTCCCCAGCCAGGGCAGTGATAGGAGATGTCCTGATTCCCCAGGAAGCTTAAATTATTGTCCTCACAGAGCTCTCAGCCAGCATGAAACAGCTTGCACTCCATGTGGCACCAGAGTATGAGCAGTAAACATCACATTAACATTTATGGGGACCCAATGACCTGTCACTGCAGGTTTGGCAGCGTTATCTGAACTCTCCCTCCATCTGTGATCCACACTGATGAGAGGGGTAGGAGCGCTTAAGGACAGATTATCTGTCCTTGCAAGGGTGCACGGAATGGGAGGCCTTCCCCAAACTTGTGTAACCTGTGCAAGAGGAGACACAAGAAGATTCCCTGTGAGCCCACTTCTTGCTCCCTCCAAGAAGCCAAGCACCAAGAAAAGGGCTGGAACAGAAAGAGAAAAGGTAGTGCTCTCCAGTGCCCTCCTAGGGGCAGGAACTTACAAAAAGTTCTGCATGTACAGATGAATGTTCTTGGCTCAGTATTAACGCTTGCTATTCTTTCCTTAAAATGGAAATTACTGTATAAGTTTGTTGATAAATGGATCTGAAAACTCTGTATTCCACTTTCGCTACAGTAAGTACCCTCCCTTCAGGAATGCTATTTGGTCAGTTCATCTGGCATTATTCTGAAGTTTAGATTTCTATCCCCCTCCCCAAGCTCCTTTGCACAGTGTTGCAGTAGGTCAGTAAGGAGGCTGTTCCCCTCTCTCCAGGACTGGAAGCACAACAGTGCCAGAAACCCCCACTCCACCCTGATATCAGTAGTCTCTGTATGAAAACTGCGCACATAAATTTTTTTTAAAAAAGGAAGTGGCAGGGATGGAGAACATTAAGAATCATTGGTACAGCAACATATGGCTACTGACAGGATACTTGAACTCAGAAGGGATCAGATCAGATGCAAAAGCATCTGGATATGCTGTGTTCCTGCCAGAAAGGATAAGCCCGACCCAGTTATGTGGAGAAATTCTTCTTTTGATATTGATATTCCTAAGAACTACTGTAACGCTCCTTTGGAAGTGAAAAGTGCCCCCGGAGTGGGGGGAAAAGGTGTATTGCTTTAGGAAGATCTGTGGACAGGAGGGTATTTTTAAAACCTTTTTGCTGTGAGGCCTTTGCTGCTTATTGGTAGCATATGGCGGGATCTCCTGCTGGATTTGTCTCCCTGGTAAGATGTGTGTTCTTAAAGAAAGGCCAAGATTGCCTTGGCACTTCTTCACATTTGTTCTTATAAATTCAAATGAGTAAACTGAAATACAGGGCAAAGATAACTGAGATTTGAAAAGTGGAAGGGCCCTGTGAACGCATAACCATACTGCTTGATTTAGGAGGCTGGGTAACGTCTTGTCTGTAATTTTACAACAGGGAGGCCTGGTAATTTGAAAGATTTAAAATTTCAACTGGTATAAATTGGCGTAACTCCACTGAAATCAGTGGAGCGATGCCAATTTATACTAGTTTAGGATCTGGGCCTCAATTTTTGTGGACTTGGGTCCTGCAACAGAGCAGAAGAATAAAGAACAAGTAGGCTGCGACAAATGTCTAGATTCCCTCCAGATTTTGATTTGTGTTTAAGTGGAAGATATATTTTGTAATCAGTCTTCAGCTAACTTTTGTTGTTCAGAATTAAAACAGAGGAGTCTAAAGCTGTGCCATGATCTGTTCAAAATGGGTTCAGAGGCCCTGAGCTTAGAAAAAGTGAATTCACGTGAATATGGATTTCCCATAATTGAAACTCATTACAAACCCATAGGCCAGCTTTGGGGTCATGCCTGTTCATTCTGGTTCATTGGAATCAGTAGTAGAACTAACAATGGTTAGATACAAGGGACAAATGAAGCTGGTGTATGTGTGTGAATGTATCAGGTGGATTAAAAAAAAGTGGGTAAACTAAGCTAAACTGTGTGTGTGTGGCACAGGAACTGAAGTAGACAGGCTCTCACAAGCCCTCATGTAGAGGGTGTGGTAGCAAGCGGAAGGCGGGAGGAGATACATAGTGTTGCTGTCTGTAGGCAGGCAGGGTCAGGCTGTCATAACTTAACTGTCCCACAGGGCTCTTCATTACAGTCACTGCGTCTTCCTATATATCTGTAAAGTGCTTAGTACGTTTTGAGTGCCATTGTAATATAAATATCAGCCTCCCTCTTGTTTCTCATTTCCTCTTTCTGCCCCGACCCCCTCTATGCCAGTGACACCAGCTTGTTCCATCCATTTGCTAGTTTCTCTCATGAGCTTCTCTATGCCTTCTTGAATAGTGTCCAGTATCCATGGGGGAATCCCCCATGCAAGGAGCATTCTCAGAGGGCTGGATCCACCAGCTTTCCAGTTGTTTTGCACTGTTGCGGACGTCAGAATTTTGTCCACAAACTATTAATTGTGAAAGAAATCCTGGAAGGAGTTTACAAAATAATGCTCTAAGATGGAATTTCCTTACAGTGCATGGTGTAACAGAACTTTTTGCTAATATATATTATTCTATTGTAAAACCTTAGGCAAACATTTTCAATGGTGGCTAATGATTTTGAGTGCCTCAGTTTTTGGGTGCCCAACTTGAAACATTTTAAAGGTGCCTAATTTTCAGAAAACAAGCCCTCAGCCCTTTCTGAAATTTAGGTCCCGTTAAGGGCATCCCAAAAAACAGAGGCCTCTAAAATCAACTAATGATTTTTGAAAATCTGACGTAGTAGTTTCAGAATGAACAAACGACACTATTTTTTTTAAAAGAGACTAATGCTAGGCCCAGACACCTTCTGAGATCCAACCATCAAGGATTTTGAAAGAGTTTTCCTTGAAAGATTTTTTTTCTGGAAGACAGATTAAACAATGTCTATGAAATCTTATCCTGTACTTTTAGTTGTGTCAGGAAGGATAGAATTCTTATTTGATATTAATGGAGCAGGTGAAATATGAAATGATATTCCCTTAATCTTTAATGAAATAGCTGTTTTCAGTGTTTAGCTTGTCTGTTCAGTGACACAACAGAGCTAATAATATCACTATTTTTGAAGGATTTATTCACTACAGGCAGCCTGATTTTCTGAATCTGTATGAGACATAGTTTAAGGTGCTGTAAAAATGCCTTGGAAAAAAAAATCCTGCATCCTTGAACTTTGGCAGCAGGATTTGAAAGGTATAGTTTACCAAAAAAATAAAATAAATAAAAATCTCCCAGACAGGCAATACTCCTGGAACAGTGACAGAATAGTTTAGCTCACACCTGTTTTAAAGGAGCTGCAGTAATTAACTATGGTGATATATGCTTGGAAAGTCTTTAACCGTTGGATCTGCACATAACTCAGTATAAAGTTACATGATCCTTTTTTTAAAATAAAAAGTTGAGTAATTGCTATACTTTCATTGAAGTTGCTTTTCTGCTCAAGTAATTCAGCGGTTTAAATTGAGATTTAGTGGGTTTTAATACCCAAAGATATGAGTTCATATTAAAGGTTTATATGATGGTTTGCAATATTTCCTTATGAAAATTGAAGTTAAAGGTGCGTACACTGGAAAAATAGCCTGTATGGGAAAGTTATCCTCTGAATGCCACTGCTGATCTTTTAACCACCATACAGGTCTCAGTTGCAGAGTAGTGTGTATGCAGAACTCTTTCATGTCAGTAAAAGGCTTGTACAGAGAGGATGGAATCAAGGCCTGTGCAGAGCGCCAGCACAAGGGCTAGAAATACACCGTGTAACTCCCACAGAAGCCCTATTTTTAGGCCTTAAGTACATAGACCTTGTATGGCCCTCCCTCTGCAAAGGGATGAATTTCATCCAGAATGAATGCAGAATATAAAATTATATTGCTTAAGTCTTACATAGCACTTTTTCATCTTCAAAGCCCCAGCGCAGACAGAACCTCCACCAGGTGGTGCTGTATATTTATCTTTGTGTTGTCTTGGTATGATGTTATGAGATTGTCTTGGCTGGGGGAGAAGGGGTGCTAGGAGGAAGTTAGTTCTAGCTAGGTGGGCTGGAGTTGTTACACTGAGTGTCCCAATATATCCTTTGCTTTCTATAAGAGAGTATTACAGTAGGTAAAATCGGTACTCCTGGGCTGAAATATTGTATGCCACGTTTCAGTGTGTATTGGATTTCTGCAGCCAACAGATATATGCCTTAAAATAAGAGTTTATAATAGAAATATTCTATGGCCTTTATTCCAGTGGTGCTAGCATAAATGCACCAATATGGTTCTTTAGTGAGAATAGAAGCCAGGGTCTTCAATTCCAAAAGCATTGTCTTCTTGAGCTAAAAGAATAGTATCATTAGCTAGTAGTAGCAGGCTTCCTATTCTCTTAAAGTCCTGGCTTATCTCTGTGGGGGAATGGTTCTTTTGAACCGGAAATATGAACATCAGTAAAATGAATAGTATTTTTAATATAATAAGAATAGTATTGAATGCAATATTTGTAATTACTTACTACCTTAATGTCTGTCTTCTAGATAAATTTATATTTCTAAATATCAAAGCTTTTATTCAGTAGACAAGAGGCCTGTCAGATCTATGGCTAATGAAGATAAAATAAACCTTGGCCATTTGACCAGCTGACCATTCTAATAATATTGTTGCCTTTTGGCCTGAGCAGTTAGCCAATATTCCTGGCCTTGCCAGGTTGTTTCCATGGAAGGAGAAGGAAGGAGTCAGCTGTTCTTCAGTACAATCGTGTTTATTTACAAAGAATGTACACAAAGTCCTGTTTCCCTGAACACAGTAGGAACGACCAGCAGCAGGCAGGTTCCTTGCTCATAGTTTCGAGCCTGCCTTGTCAGCAAGTCCTGTGCCCCATGGGGTTCTATCTCTCTTCACCTTGGGGCCTTGTGCACAACTTTTTCTGCTGACTTTCTCGTTGCTTTCTGCCTATCTTACACACACAGCTCCATCAATCAATGCCCCACTCCCTGCATTTACAATCAGTCCCCAGGGAAACCCTTCAACCCACAGGGCTTAGCTGCTGATCAGCCTTGTGTGCAGCTAGTGCCTTAGGCAGTGTCTGCTATTGTTTCAGCTGTCTTACTCCATAAAGAGATGAATTGCTTCTTCAATCTAGGCCTGGGGTTCTCAACCTTCATTGCATCGCGACCCGCTTCTGACAACAAAAATTGCTACATGACCCCTGGAGGGGGTAACGAAGCTCGAGCCCAGCTGCCCCGGAACGAGGTGGGGGAGGAGCTAAAGCCTGATCTCCACTGCTCCGGGAAGAGGGACCAAAGCCAAAACCCAAGGGCTTCAGCCCCAGGCAGAGGCCTGTGACTTGAGCCCCGCCACTAAGGGATGAAGTCCTCAGGTCTCGGACCCGGATGGTGGGGCTCAGACTTCAGCTTGGGCAATGGGGCCTGATCTTCGGCCCCAGACCACAGGGGTTGGGCTTGGGTTTTGGCCCCTGGCCCTAGCAAGTCTAGCAGGTCCTCACCCACAGTTTGAGAACCACTGATCTAGGCCACGTCTGTCCCTACAGTGCTGGAGCAGTGAAGCTGTACCGATACAGCGGTGCCGCTGCCGTGCGTCTGGTGACAACGCTCTATGCCGACGGGAGAGCGCTCTCCCGTCGGCATAATAAAACCACAAGCGGCAGAAGCTGTGTTGTCTGGAGTAGCTCTCCTGCTGACATTGCACTGGGCACGTGAGCGCGTATGTCAGTGTCACTGATAATGGTCAGGGTTTGTTTTTTTTTTCACACCCCTGGGCAACATAAGTGATGCCGACATAGGCTGTAGTATAGACATAGCCTTAATTTGAACACAGGTGGCTAGCACTGCCGTCCCTTTAACAAGGTCTGTGATTGCCCACAGATCAAAATCAGGCTTGATGGCAGCCGTTAACACCTTCCCGCGTAACAATATTTAATACTAACATTGAATTGCAATTCAAGAGAACAGTTCGCATATGTAGAATTTCAGGAGTGAAATACTATGCCGTGTTTCTAGGAGGTGGCTGCGATGGCTTTAAGCCACCCATGTGTCCTTTTGATCCTGAGCTGCTTCAGGGGCTGGCATGACCCCTGGCTGAAATTAGACAGCCCCGAGGGCCCATCTCAGTTACAGCAGCCTTCCCAGGCTACCCTGTGGGCAGCAGTGCTCAGAATCCTTGCAGAGTGATGCCCTATGTGCTGCAGGGCTTACACACTGTATGCCAGGGCTTACAGTGGGATCCTTGGAAGGATTCCTCAGTTCCTGCACCATGGGACTGAACCCAGGGTTTGTAGACACCCTTTTCCACTCTCACACTTTTACCCACCATAAAGGGGCTGGGGTGGTGGTAAGGATCTCCCTCTGGATTTTGAGTACCCATTTCTTTTTTGGTTCAGTAATATTAATGTGGTATTTAATTTGCTGAAAGGATGTGTTGTACAACTAACTGAAATAATGTTTTATTTTAGACTCTTATCTCTTAAAGTGTGACCCAGAAACTTTATCCAAGAGCACACAAAATGCCTGCTTAGGAAAACACATTATAGTTATCTGTATCCTGTAGTTTGCTGGATGTCCAAGCTGTACCTCAGCTATTTCAGCTGATCTATGTATTTTAATCCATTACAGTATATTAGCAGATCAGACTTAATCAGTCTTAAGGGAGCTTTTGGACCTTTTCCATAAACAGGTCAGAGATAAGTAAGGCAGATTGTTCTGTGCTACAATATCTACAGTAAGTGAAATTTTCAGGGACATCAGCCAGCAGGATAGACTAAAGAGATTAAGGGAAGCAAAGTGAAGAGGGTGTGATAGGGACACTGATATTTTCAGACAGAGTCACTTACTTTGCATTTACATTTTCTCTGTTGTTACACTCGTAAATATGCAAATTTGCTTTGATAATACATCCCCCTTCATTAACTTAGGGCAGCGATTCTCAAACTTCATTGCATCACAACCCCCTTCTGACAACAAAAATTACTACACAACCCCAGGAGGGGGGAACCAAAGCCTGAGCCCACCCAAGCCCCACCACCCCAGGTGGGGATGGGGCAAAGCGCAAGGGCTTCAGCCCTGGGACGGGGACCTGGAACCTGAGTCCTGCCACTCAGGGCTGAAGCCCTCAGGCTTCGGCTTCAGCCGTGGGCGTCAAAAAGTCAAAGTTAGTCCTGGCTACCCCATTAAAACAGGGTCGTGACCCACTTTGGGGTCCCAACTCACAGTTTGAGAACTGCTGACTTAGGGCATGTCTACACTACAGTCTTAAGTTGACCTTGCTGTGGTGGCTGATGTCCACACTACCCTGCTTCTGTCAGTGGTGCACATCCTCATCAGAAGGGCTTCCACTGACTGAAGAGGGGCAGTGTGTGCGGGGAGATGGGGGCCGAGAGCCAAAGGTCTCAGCTCTGTGTAACTCCCTACCAGGAGGCCAGCTGCCTCCCGGGGCTTTTCACCTTCCCACTCCCAGCTGGGAGTGTAGGGAAACCGCCTGGGGCTTCTTGCCTCTGGGGAGTGAGGGGAAGATCCACACCTGGAGTCCAGTCAGCTGCCATGCTCACAGCAGGTAGCAGGGACCCTGGGGGGCAGCATGGCTCCCAGCGGGGAGTGGAGAGCCTAGGTGGTAGCCCAAACCGGGAGCCCGGCTTGGAGCAGAGACCTGGCAGCAGCCCAGCTGTGGAGCCAGGAGCTGGCTTTCTTGTTAATTTTAGTGACAGCCAACATCTGATGTAAGGCATGCAGTGTCTACACAGACACTGTGTTGCCCTAACTGCATGGACATAAGCCCAGCATCACTCGTGGAGGCGGAGTCATTATGTCGGTGCAGTAGGGCACTTACGTTGGTGGGAGCAAGGCTGTAGTGTGTACACTGACATAGTTAGGTCCACATAAGCTGCCTAATGTCGATCTAACTCTTTGGCTTAGACCAAGCTTTAGTGCCGTAAGATCAGAACAAATCACTGATATTGAACAGACAAAGCCACACTAGAAATGTTGAGTGTCAGAAACCAAGGAAAACCATTGCATACTGAAATGAACCTCCACTGAGATTCATCAATGGGTGGATCCCGTCAAGAAACAGTTGGAAACAGTTTCTCTTAAAAAAAACAAACCCACCACAGTACTGAAGTATGTTGCTAAAGCAATAGTTTAATTTCAGCTTCTGATCAGAGAATTTGGTTAAACATAGTAAATGTTCTCAGCAAATTCTTGATTTTAGTTAGTTTGGTTTTTGTTTGTTTTTCAGAAAGTAGTGGACCTTAATTCTTAGAGCTAATTTTAGAGATCGTTGGACACCAAAGAGGAAAGACAGTGTGAAAAGTTAGTAGAGATGAAGAGGGAAAACCTGGCCCTGTTGAAGTGAATGGGAGTTCTGCCATTGACTTCAATGGGCAGCCAGGATTTCATCCCTGGTAAGTGCATGAGCCCTCCTTTGTTTTTGGTTTGAGCTTATAAGAGTGAAGGGTCTCAAGAACTGAGGTTTAAGATTTACTCCTTTCATGTGTAAGTAGAGCACTGTGATATTCTTCAGTGTAAAGGACAGATTTTCTCCCCTGCCCCCCCGAAAGTGACACCATATTCACCTGTAGCATGCAATTCTTTCAGCTCTTTTTCTTCCTGTTCTAATTGCTGGACAATGAACCCTTTCCTCTTTATTCCTCTGAAAGTAGGTATGGCAACCTCTGTTTACAGCAACCTTGAAGGTCTTCTGTTTCTCCCCCACAGAAGTGCATTTGTTAGCTTATCATGGGAGGGATATACTAATTCCCAGTCAGGTAAGGGTTATTTGATCATTACAGGCATTTGAAGCTGCAAGTAAAGTCTGGTCATGTTAGTCTCTTAAAAATTACTATACTCCCTTTTGCACAGCTGCTGTCTAATGGGCCATTTTTAACCGCACAGTGGCAGACTTCTCCATTTCCAGATTCCTATGCTCGTTAACATCCTCTGCCTAACAACACAAAAAGAAGATGTGGTGTCTCCTATGTGAAATAAATGATTGATGAAATGAAAGCACTAATGAAAATCCCTGCTAAAAATTCTTTCCCCCCTATTTGTGGTGTTATTTTCTTCTCTTGCTTGGGGCACCTTGTGTTTTATTAGGCTTTTTATAATAGGGTTTCCAGTTATATTACATTAGCTCAGGGGTTCTCAAACTGGGAGTCAGGACCCCTCAGGGGGTTGTGAGGTTATTACATGGGAGGTCGTGAGCTGTCAGCCTCCATCCCAAACTCTGTTTTGCCTCCAGCATTTATAATGGTGTTAAATATATAAAAAAGTGTTTTTAATTTATAAGGGGGGGGCTTGCTATGTGAAAGGGGTCACCAGTGGAAAAGTTTGAGAACCACTGCATTAGGTGAAAGTTGTTCATAGCAGATATCCTGAAAGGAATGGTAATGCTATTTAGGTTAGCATTGTAAATATGTGTTTTAGAGTACTGCCGAATGAGTTTTGCCTATTACCAAACGTTTCAGAAGATATGCCAGTTGTGTTAAAAAGTTTCAGGTCTGGATTGGGAGTCAGGAGACCTGGGTTGACCCACTGAGTGATCTTGGGTAAGTCACTTACATCTCTGTGGTTTTCTTTTCCCCTCCTACTCTTTGTCTGTCTTGTCTGTTTAGATTATAGGATTTGGGGTGGGGACTGCCTCTCTCTTTGTGTTCGTATAGCACCTAGCACAACGGGGCCCTGATCTCAGTTGTGGCCTCTTGGAACTGCTGTAATGTAAATGATAAATAACAATAATAACTTGATTTTTTTCTTTGTAATTATATCTATCTTCATCTTTTATATAAATATACATAACAAAAAAAAAAAAAGAAGGAAGATCTTTTCAGAGCATTAGATCACAACATTCAGTACCACAGCATACTTTACAAAGGACCACTCAGATTGTTCTATCATGATTACAAAGAGAGCACCCATCAAAAGGAAAGGCAACCAATGTTGGAACTGATGGTAGTGAAAATAGAGATCTTGTAGAAAAAGACAGGCATGGGATTTTCAAAAGTGATCGGCATTGGCCTAATTCTGCTGCCATTGATGTTAGTAGTAAAACACCCATTGACTTCAATGTTAACAGAGTTAAGCCAAAGCACAGAGAGAGGTTGTGAAAATCCTATCCTATATTTATAAGTATATTGCATAAAGTACTAAGGAGTGTAATCCTTCCATGTGACCTCATGTGTTGTATTCTACCATACAGTTCTTTCTACCATATAGTTTATAGAAGATGCTTCCAGCTACCATATTCTCAGTTTGACTTGTATTTGCCAATATCTTTGCAATAGAAATCTACTTTATGATGCTGAAAAGCAGATTCACATCTCCTGGAAGGCCTAATGAGTCTGTTTTGGCGGGATTGTTGTGATGATTTGGGAATCTGTCTGTACAATTTATGAATTCTGTGTGAGATTATGAACTCTCTGCATGTGTCTTTACCAAGCTTGAACTCCATTTTGAATGGGCAGCCGTTGCCTTCTCTGTTGTTTACCTCCTGATTCTACTGAAATTCCAACAGGATAGCAGTACAAGGCTGACAGTAGAAGGTCATTAATTCTTGAGTGCTCTGCCATTACAGTGGAATAGCTCTAAATACTAGACTGGCTCCCAAACTAGAGAGGTCCCCTGGCAATAAAATCACCTGGCAGAGGTCTCTGATCACCTGAGAAGATGAATCCAGGAACAGATGCTGCTCTATTGGGTATCATCTGGGGACGATATGAACAACTGCATGAAGGAGCCTGATGAGACCAGGGGAATCCTGACTACCTGAACACATATGGTGCCCCAATAACTTTCCAGGGAAGGGTGAATTAGCAAAGGGCTTTGCATTTAGGATGTTCATTGTTTTGTAAATGAGCTGTACTCTCTTGTGCTTTATCTGTTAGTAAAAGATCAGTAGTATTAGGATTCTGCACAAAGTGTCCATGTGTGCTGTGTACTTCAAAACTACCACGTGCCTCCTGTGACCGTAAAACTGTAACTCAGAAGGCTCAGATCTTTGGTAGTAGTCTGGGATAGTGTATGTTTAACATACTGGGTTGACTTGGGGCCTATGGCAGCTGGGCTGAGGGGCTCCATTTCCATGAAGTGGCAACAGACTGAGAGCTGATGCCTAGGAAATGTGTCAGAGAGGCCAAGGAAAGAAACAACACTGCAGCCTGCTGTAACCCAGGCAAGGTTAAAACACCAGGGGGCTCAGAGACTTGGATTCGCCTCACAGCAGTCCGGTAGGCAGCTGGCTGGAAGTACCTGACCAGATCTGTGACAATTGTGCATTAGTTCCCGAAGCTATAGAGCCTCTTATATAACTTGTCCCTGTAAAAGCATTGTTTCTGGCATGAAATAAATGGGGCTCTAAGATAAATGGACATGTTGCTGTCAGCACCACCAGCATTGGCTGTGTTATGTTAACTTGCCCTTCAAGAACTTTGCTGGGGGGGACTAATAATATTGATTCAGTATTTTGTTTTGGTAGCATCTTAAGGTCAAGGAACTAGAAGTATTCTTGACATATTGTTGAATGTTTTTTCCAATTACTGTCTGAGATATGTTGAGTTCTTGTGCCCATTTCTCCTGAGTGTTAGGTCCAGAAGATATTGAAGAGAATTGAGCCATCTACTCCTTTCCCCTGCTAAATGAATCATACTGTCAAATGTTTTAAAGCAATCATTATTAGGAATTGATCTAAAGCCTACTCAAGTCAAAAGACTGCCCTTGATTTCAGTGAGCTTTGGATCAGACCCTCAGAGAATGTTGTTTCTTTTAGAGTAGTTCTGAATGACTTCCACCAGAATCAGGTACCCATTGTGCTAGGCACTATACATATACATAGTAAGAGACAGTCCCTGTCCCAAATTGTTTACTTTCTAAACAGACAAGACAATTAGAGTGAGTAGGGGGAAAAAACACAGAGAAATGAAGTGACAGCAGACCTGAGAAGAGAATTCAGCTTTCTTGATTCCTAGTCCATATCTTCCACACCATGCTGTTTCCAGTTGTTATGGCCCATTGCCTTTGTATATATGTATTAATAAGCTTGTATAACTGTTGATACAAAGAGCTAAGTGATAAAGGACAATGAGATTTATTCTGCATATATAGGCTGATTAAGGCTAAGATTTTGTCATGGTTATTTTTAGTAAAAGTCACAGATAGGTCAAGGGCAATAAACAAAAATTCACAGAAGCCATAATCTGTCTGTGACTTTTGCTGCTGCATCTCCATGGTTTCCCTGACCACGGTGGTGGCTGGGAGCTGTGGGGTGCCCCCTCTGCCTGTGGCAGCTAGAAGCTTCAGGATGACCATATTTCCCAAAGAGAAAATGGGACACCCCCAGCTGCTCGCCTGAGGCGTCCCCCTCCCGCCCGCGAGGCTGTCCCCGTCAGCTGGAACCCTGAGGAGGGCCCCCTCAGGAGGCTGTCACCCGTCGCTGGAACCTTGCAGGGGCCCCCTGTCGCTGCTGTCGCCTGTTGCTGGAACCCTGCCAGGGCCCTGCTGGCTGCCAGCTCTGGTCCCGCAGCCCATGGGGCTGAAGCTGAAAATGTCACAGAGGTCTCTGGAAGTCACGGATACCGTGACCTCCGTGACATAAATGTAGCCTTAAGGATAATTGTTCAGTTTTTTGTTAATATGCCTTGTCTTTCTAATATTTTTTACAAATGGTCCGAAATTGAATTGGAAAGCGTAGGTGTTTCCATGTAGGTGTTAGAAGCCAACTAACTAGTTTGGAATTGGTGATGTTCTTGATGCACTGGAGTCCAGCTCAGAATGCGGTGAAAATTGGATTCCTAGGCAGTGAAGCTGGTAGTCTGGTTGACAAGGGAAGTCCATTTATTGCTCCAGATAGTGTAATGAACATATTATCTATTTGCAGCCAAACGAGGATAGATTACTCATTTTAAAAAAAGCCCTGTCAGGGTTCTCTCTCCACTCTGAACTCTAGAGTACAGATGTGGGGAACTGCATGAAAGACCCCCTCAGCTTAACTCTACCAGCTTAGGTTAAAAACTTCCCCAAGGCACAAATTCTTCCTTGTCCTTGGAACGGTATCGCTGCCAACACCAAGTGAGTTAGACAAAGATTTAGGAAAAGGACCACTTGGAGTTCCTGTTTCCCCAAAATATCCCCCAAAGCCCTTCACCCCCTTTCCTGGGGAGGCTTGAGAATAAACAAGGTGAGCACAGGCCAGACCCTTGGGTTTTTAGGACACTAAAAACCCCAATCAGGTTCTTAAAAGCAGAACTTTATTGTAAAGAAAAAGTAAAAGAAGCACCTCTGTAAAATCAGGATGGAAGATAATTTTACAGGGTAGTCAGAATCAAAACACAGAGGATTCCCCTCTAGGCAAAATGTTAAAATTACAAAAAAAAACAACAACCCAGGAATAAACCTCCCTCTTAGCTTAGGGAAAATTCACAAGATAAAACAAAAGATAATCTAATACATTTCCTTCCTATTACTTACAATTTGTAATCTTAGATGCTTAGTTCAGGTATGGCTTTAGGAGATGTATTTTCCCTGCCCTGGTTCCTTGCTGACCCAGAGAGAACACAAAGAAACACAAAACAAAAACCTTCCCCCACAGATTTGAAAGTATCTTCTCCCCTTATTGGTCCTTTTGGTCAGGTGCCAACCAGGTTATCTGAGCTTCTTAACCCTTTACAGGTAAAGAAGGGATTTTATGCTACCCTTAGCTGTATGTTTAGGACAAGCCCTCTTTCTGAGAGGGCAAGTGTGGAAAGAAGTATGAGTCTGGTAAGACTGACTCTTCCTCCAGACAGCCTTATTTGGCCCCCAACCCCTCCACCCCCCTCAAAAAAAATCCTAGAGAGGATTTTTATTTTCCCATTAAACGCATTAAATTAATTTTAGTTCTCTGAAAATTTTAGCAGGAATTTTCATTTGCAATAATCTCAGGTTGCAAATAATTTTTAAGACATATGTTCAGTTCAGCTGTTTCCCTCCTACTCAGTAATACAAGGGTAGCTGCAACATCTTTCTGTATCTTTGTTTAGTTCTATTATGTTGTGATCTAAATTCAAGTGGATGAATCAAAAGCTGCGTACACATCTTTATGCCCATATGTCTAGTCCGCTTCCAAATACAGAAGGGTAGATGTTAATACTGTATTGCATCTGGTCTTCTGAATACATCCATTAAGTCTGGCTTCCTTTTGATGTGGAATCTTGACATAGAGACAGAGTTTTCGATTAAATCCATTAGATGTGGAAGTGAGGTAGCGGGATTATGTAAAATGTCTTCTGCATGCCTTTTAATTTTGGGTGCTGTTTTACTAGCATTGCAACCTTGCTGCTTTCCACTGTAGCTGGAAGACCTCTGACATAACACCAGTCATTAAGATTGATGCAAGCACGGAGTTTACAGGATCTCTAGCCATCTTTAAAAGGCTGGACTAAATCCAGATTTGGTTAGCACTGCCATCAAATACAGTCAGTCAGCCCGCTCAAAGGCCTTGTCAGCATGAAGAAGATAAGCCTACAGATGGATTTCTTGACAGTTTGTGCCTGAAACATTAAGTGAAATATTTTTGTGGGTGTTATCTGCCTCAAGCCTTCCTTTTACAAACCCTGCTTGGTGCTCCTGTATTAGGATAGGAATAATTTCTCTAAGTCACATTGCTAATTTCCTGGACAACCTTACATGCCATTTGCAGGAAGGAGATGGATCAGTAATTGCCATAGCTAGGCTTGTCCTTATCTTTTTGCTTTAAATGAGTGAAATAAAATGCCTTTCTTATGCCACAAGACAGGATTCTTTTCTGAGAAATTTCCATGAATCCATTGTCTGATTTGTACCAGCTGTGCCCACAATGTTTAAAAAAATGTCAGCTAGAAAGTCATCTGCACCAGGTGTTATTCCTGTGTTTGGGTCATGTGTGTTTTTTTTCAATCTCCCCGAGTATTATAAACCTATCTATTTGATGCACCTGATTCTCAGAGAGTGAACTGAAATCAAACGTATTCATAAGGAGTTCAAACCAACACTGCTTAGAATATCTGTTAATAACAAAAAAAGATTTGTGGAACTTCTAGAACTGGGTTGATGATGTTGCTGGTTCCAGCATTACCTATCTAGCCTTATATGTGCTAAGTAATATGTTATTACTAAGCCTGCAGAATCAAACTCATTTTGTGGAGAGGGTCAAATTCCATTTTTAATGATGGTCCATAAGACAACATATAAATGTAGCCTGACATACCAGCCTTAATCCATACTGCATTTCCCATTGATGCCAACAGTAGTTTTGCACAAAGATCAAGGGAAGATAAATGTATTATTAATATGACTATAGTACCTGACACCTACCAGGACCCCATTGTGTTAGTGCTGTACAAACCCAGAACGTGGCCTGTATGTAGTAAGTGAATGTTGTATTATTGTCCAGTCAGTACCTTCTTGCTGAATTAAGCATCTCTCATTGAGGAGAGGGTGGGATAGGCAGGGAATGGGATGAGCTGCACTGCAGAGACTTACTTCCCGCCTCTGCGGCAGAGGAGGAATAATGACTCTCTGAGGCATAGTTCCCTTTTGGCGCTTCTCCTAGGACAGCACAACTATGCCCCTAACTCATGACTGAGACTCCAGGCTCCTCCGTCTGACCCCCTATTTGTACAATATAACTCAATATCCTCAGAGGTTGTCTTCCAGAATGAACAAAATGGAAGAAAGAAAAAGAAAAGGGGGTTGGAGGGGGAAGAAAACTTGAATTTATTACTATTTGTGCATTTTTCCACTTTCTTCCAGTTAATGTAGTCTTTTAAAAGACCCCCTTCTTCTTCTATAAGATCGAAATAGCTGAATAGCTTTATGAGGAGAAAAAATGTCTATTTTACAAATCAATTAACAAGATTTAAATTGAATAGCGATACTCTTGTTCTTGGTAGCACCTGGTCTCTGTTAGTGAAGCACTTGCTAAACCTCTTCTGGTCACCTCAAGCACTTAGCAGAGTCACCCAAATACAGTGGTGTGAAATAGCAAACTACCTAAGAGCTTATGTAGAAGGCTACGTTTTAGTCACGGATATTTTTAGTAAAAGTCATGGGCAGTAAACAAAATTTCATGGCCCATGACTTGTACTATATTCCCCTGACTAAATCGTGGGTGCTCTGGGGTGGCCCTGGGGCGCCACCGGTGATCTGGGGAGAGGGCGGCCCGGGGGCACCGTGGATGCTCTGGGGCTGGGGGAGGCCCAAGACCCCCGCTGCTGCTTAGGGTGGGGCACATCAGCAGAAGCCCCACTGCTTCTGGTAGTGGGGGGCTCACACGGTGGCCTGAGACTGCCCCAGCAGCAGCCAGTGCGGCTGGCCCAGGGGCTGCTCGAGTAGCCCCCGGGTCAACCACACCAGCTGCTGCAGAAGTCACAGAGGTCCCGGAAAGTCACAGAATCCATGACTTCTGTGACAGACTTACTTATGTAATATCAGCTCCTTTGAGGCTTTTCTTCAGACAGTGGAATGCCACTCCCTTTTTTTAAGCTCTGTTGGGAAGTCTGCATTCATTATCATAATTTTGTCATTAAATGTGAGTAGCTTAAATATCACGGGGCTTGGTTTTTCTTGACTTCCTTATCTGAATTTGATATTCTTTATTTCAATTGGAGGAAAGTGCCCCTGCAACTTTAACAAGGCAGGTAGCAGTTTTTGTAGCAAGGACATTGACTCTCTCTCCCCCCCACCCCTTCTGCCAGTCCTAGTATGTGAAGGTTATTCCTTTGAGACCTATTCTCAAAATACTCGTTTCTCTTCCATTTTCTCCATACGTGCCTTTAAAAGAAGCTGCTTCAGCATTTAATTCATCTGCCCCGTGGTTGTGTAATTTTTTTAGTTTCATTCCCCCAGATAAACCCATATGAGCATTCATTTGAGAAGCAGCCTTTGAGAGGGTTTTAATAGCCCCAGAACTCAGGGCTAACTGTGGATGTCATTTTTCTGAGCACCACAATTTCCTGTGAGAGAGTTCCTGATGCTGAGCCACCATTGTTTCTTTGTTTGGTAAGTCCTCTGACACGTTTTTTTTTTTTTTTAATCGGTATGGTCCATTTTTTCTGGTTCATCTTTTGTCTTGCTGCTGGCAACTCTATGTTACCAGGAACTTTTTAAGTAAAAGCGTAGGTTTTTATTTTCCTTGGTGTGGGAGAGGTTAGGAGTACACAAAACAGGCTGCTGTCTTTCCCTCCCAACTTCTAGCATAACTGACACATTTTGTGCTGCTCCATATGACAGATATGTAAATTACTTAATGAGCTAATTTGTGTGTCTGCAATTAATTTCCTTATACCCATACACTTTATCTTTAAAAAAATTATAGAGATTTAGAGCTTGTATTGCTGTAATGAATGAAGCCCTTGGTTTATCTGCAGGGCAACAGCAAAGCAAGCTTCCCACTCAGAGTTCTCCCAATCTTGGGAACATCTGCTAAGAAGTTGTTTAACCACTAACAGCCAGTTAGTGCAAAGTGTGCTGGTGAGTTTGTGCTACGGCAGCTGGACCTGAGACCCACCAAACTCATCTCAGATAGGGACCACCAAACATCCACTTGATGGGAGTAATTTTTAATCTCTACTAAACTGGACTGGATGCATACTGGTCACCAACAGGCTCTGAAGCTCATTTGCAATGTTTTGAGACTTCCATGCCCCTCAACGCTGTCACACCTTTGAGACTGAAGTGCATTTTCTGGAAAGATGAGTTTGTTAAAGTTCTGACCTTTTTGCATAGGCAGGATCTTCCACTCTCTGCACATACAGGCGACATCTTCTGCCCACTGCTGTCAGGGTGAAATCCTGACCCCCTTGAAGTAAATGGTAAAACTCCCATTCAGTGGGGCCAGGAGTTCACCTTCAGTGTTCTTAAACTATCCCTGTAATGTGTGTCCCACCTAGTTCTTAAAAGGACATTAACTCCCATTTCCTGGAATATTAACACTACAAATATAACAAATAAACACAATATCCTCATTCATCTCAAAATATAATTGTGCAATTAAAAAGTAATTTTGACAATTATTCCAGCATCCTCCTGTTCATTTACATATTTTATCCCCATGATTCATCAGTCATGTTTGAAGCCACAACCTTTAGATACATTTAAACCTTTAGAGACCTCTTCCACTTCAACCATAGGAGTATCTGGTGGGCAAGTCCAGAGTGTGTGTTTGTGTGTGTGTGGCGGCGGACAATACAGTTTATCACTGAGTTACATAACTATTTGTGAATTAGAATGTTGGTAATCATGTTTCCTGGGTTCTCTTCCTGGCTCTGGGAACACAGACATGGTTTAGTGGTTAGACAGAGAATAGCTAAGTGTAACAACATCCTTGTTTGGGTTGGCTGTAGAAAACGAACCTGTAATCTCTGAGCATGAGCTGCTACTATCTGACCTAAAAATTAATGCTTATTAGCCTGGGGGCTGTAGCAGACTCACTAACCTCTATACGTAGTCTAGCCACTAGAGAGGGACAAAGGTCCTTATTGTTACTGTTGGCTACACAAGTACATAATCTGGGCCATTTCCTCTGACAGGCAGTGTGGCAAACTGGATGGATGAGACTTGGTGTGTCCTGTGAGTGAGCTGGCTTCTATTCTCAGTCTGCCTGCACTGACCACATCCAACCTCTCCGTTATCTTAGCTGTTAAGTGGGCAAGTAATAGTCCCTAAGATAGGGGTATGTGAGGCCTTAGTTGATGAAGGTTGTGAAGTGCACAGAAATATTAAGACCAGTTTGGAGAAGATAAGAGCCAAGAGGCTTTTGGTTTGTAGTTCATTGTACCTTCCCCTAAGGCTACAGGTTATCAGGGGGAAGGGTCTCCTTTTCCTCCCATTGTACCCTGCAATACAGAGGTCTGCCTTGGGTGGCACTCTTCTCCCCAAAGGCACTACAGGGCTGATATAACTTGTGCTGATGGATAAAAGCCCTCAAGGCTCTGCTCAGTCAAACAGGATTGCTGGAAGTGTGTTAAGATCCATCCTCACCCCCTCGCCTGCCCTGGAGTGCCTCCTCTGCTGTGGTGGGAGCAGGAAGTTCAGGAGGACTAAAGTAGGCCTTCCTAGAGTTCCCCCAGCTGCTGCTTTAAGTCCCTTTTCCGCTGCTGGCGTGGCTGAGAAGCTGGCCTTTATTGCAAATAGCACTATCCCGAATGAAAAAGGAGCTTGAAAAGAAAAGAAAAATTAGTAGCACACTTAGCTTTATTGAAATTGAACAAATAACTTTTTTAATAAATGCTTTTACGGCAAGTGTAAAATTTTAAATGATCTTGTTATGTTTTATCTTACAGTTTCTTTTTCTGTGTAAGCAAAAATACCTTTTTTATTTCAATTTTTTATTTTTTTTCCTACTTTAAAACATGTAGCAAGGATTTGAACCATGTAGCTCTGGCACCAAAAGGTAACAGGTTATGAAAATCACAGTACAGTTTTAAAATTCTTAGGTTAGTCAATGATATTTAAAATGATCGCCACTTTGAGTAAAGATATAAATTAGAGGTCTGTAAACAAGTTGTGTTTACCTACAGAGCTATCAGTTGCAGCTACAATGAGAGCAGTAATAGAAAGAAACAGAAAGTCAATGCTAAACTGAGCTACACCAGCCAGGAAACAAGTTCTCAATAAATAGTGTGGTACAGAGTAGCACAATAGGTAAAATACAGTTTGGCACCTCAAGCTGCATGTAAAAACAGCAGAAATGAAATGAAATAAGTGCACTCTCTTAGAACAAAAATAAAATGGGCAGTTTAACTGGTTTCTATGAGTGTCAGCTATCAAATAAATAGCACAATACACAAGTTTGACCCCAAAATTACAATTCTAATAAAGCAAGATAATATTAAAATGCACACCCACAAGGATATTAAAGTATAAATCATTTTTCCCTGTTAGTAGAAATCAGTGACAACGCACAAAAGGACTTCGTGGTGAACTGCTAACTACAGACATTTTAATGGAATGTAGCTCAGTAGACTTGTTTCAAATAGAAAGGCAGCATTATCCTGAATAAGTTTGGTCCTCTTATAACTCACTGTACTGTAGCCATTACAGTCCCATAATAGGTGTTTCAGGTTGGTCGGTTGTTTTTATTTTTTTCAATATCTTAGTGACACTGTTGAGTAAAATTTGGCCCTGTTTAAGAATGTCTGATCAATGCAGAATCTGGAAGAACAATATTGAGTGTATGTAAGGGGATCCGTATTGCATGGTCCCACGGCATTTTTTTTTTGGTAATCAGTCACTTTTTTCCTATGCTTTTTCTTCCGTTCCATTTTTTTGTCTTATTCTCTTCAGTAGCATGGGTGAAAAAAAATCCTCAGTCCAAATGACAGAAAGACATTTCATGGTTTATTTACAAGCAAATCACTTTGGCTATAAGGTCCCAGCAACCCCAGAGGGTTGCCTACTTCTTGTGAATATCCTCATGCCGTATAATTTTGTACGTAATCCAGTAAAAGATGTTGAAAATGAGGAAGGCTAGTGGGAACGCAGCTCGGGATATCGTATCAATCCTTTTTGCACGGTCAACAAACTTCTTTTTGATGGACTCCGAATCCTTTGGTGGCGCCAGAGGGGGGTTTGGAGGATTGGCCTTGACTGCAGTGCCGTCTTTGACCTGGAGACAGTGACCCATCCCATAACCACTGAAATTGAATCGACTGTCACGGGTAACGTCATCTTCCTGGAGGATAAAGGACAGAAATAAGAGGCAATCAATTGTCTGTGTAGAATACAACTAAGGTTGTAGCATCCAGGAGCACTGCAAAGTTCCTTAACAAACCAGCGGACAAGCTTTGTGGTTCGAGTTAATATAACCCTGCCCTACAAAATTCCACTGGTTCGCTCACCTCAAGCTGTATAATATTTTTTGACAGGTGAGTAAATATCATGCCCTTTATCATCATCCTGATAACTAGGTGATGAAGACTTCGTGCCTGAGCTGGTAAATTGTCATGACCGTTTTGCCAAGCTGATAGAATAACAATGTTTGAGCTACAATTACTGTCAGCCCTCCACGAATGATTCAAAACCACCAAACAAGTGACTCCATTCTTTTGCATTCTACTCGGGATGAAATGCAAGCCCAGAAGCTGCCCTAGTTCCTAAATTTGATGTGGCTGAGGACAAGAAAAGTCAGGAAGAGCGTAGAGAACTCACTTGCTGTGCTATTTATTTCACTATTATTGTTATTATTTCACTTTTTTTTTTGACTGACAGACATTTCACTGTTGATTTTAAATAAACTTTCCTGAGGTTCACGAGTGCAGAGTGCTCTCTCATGTCTCTAACCCACAGCTTTCTGATGGCAATACAGGGCAAGGGACTGCAAAAAACAATGGGCCAGAGCTACAGCTCGTGTGAAGCTTTTTAACTCCACTGTCTCTCCTTCTGTTGAGGGTCACCCATCTGTACCACCTGCATCATCAAGCTTGCTTTGCTTACCTTAGAGCTGACATACTGATGTGAGCAAACAACAATGCATCACAAGCCATGATAAACAGGTTATACTGAGTGAGGATAAAAGAAGTGAAGGCAACAAATAGTGCCTTTCAGACCCAAGTACTTTGGTGTGAAGACTGCCATATGCTATAATCACCAGTAGGTGTATAATTGTATTAACACAAGGCTTGTTCCCGCTTGGGTCCTTTTCATCTCAAACCTTCAGCAGCGTGAAAGTGAAATGTTTTGCTCTCTTGTTGCGATTTGTTCATTTTCAGTCCTTCTGGGAAAAGCTAAAAAGGTAAAAGTTCTGCTCCTACTATTATTATAAATAAGTAAAGTGCTTAAAGATGAGACTGCTGAGACGCGAGTTCAGGGCACGGTGCTTCTCTTGCATTAGTTAGTGACAGTCCTAAACCCTGCTACAATGCAGGCAGAGCCATTGCCTGCAGTACTTTCTGGGTCACTAGCCATTGTAGACAAAATACACACGCAGGATGTGGAAGGTGATTAAAGTTGTGTTATCACATGTATTTATTTTAAATATATACATATATTCTGTAATTTGTGAGGGCGCTTTAGGAAGAAATGTAGTCTATCGGACTGAGCACAGGACTAGGAGACTCCAGAGTTCTAGTCCCAACTCAGCCACTGCCTTGTTGTGTGTCGCTGGGCAAATCATTTCAGTGCTCCAGGCCTGATTCTGATCTTATGCTACTGTAAATCCAGATAACACACCTGGAGTCACTTCCAATTTATACCAGTGTAACTGAATGCAGATTCTAGCCCCTGTATTCAATTTTTCCATCTGCAAAAGGGGTATAATAAATACCTACCTCATGAATTGTAAGGAATAAGTTGTTGTTATATGTGCAGGATATCAAAGATAGAAAATGCTATACTGTAGGAATACGGTAGTATTACCTTTCTTATTTTGTTTTTAAAAAGAGCTTTTTCAGTAACCTTTAAAAATACCAAAGATACACATAGAAATGCAAGCAACAAGATGTTCTTACAACAGGTGACAAACTGGTTTTTCTCTGTTGCATGATAAATTATTCTTGCCCAACAGCTCACAGGGTGGGGGAAGCATAGTTATTTTACTTACTGAAAATATACAATACTAGTTTCTAGGTGCCTCGATGACATGCAAAATACAATCCATTATAATGAAACAAAACAATAGAGAAATAGCAACAGCTCCCATCAAACCAAGCCCTTCTGCAAAAAACATAACCCAACTTCACATCCTTCTATTCTCCCACCCCCAGCTCCCTCCATCTCACACATTTTAGCTCTTCCCAGAATGGCCTTTGCTGTGTTCCTTGAACATCAACAGACTCAGGCTATATCACACCAAGGGAGGGAGTGTATTCCAAATTTAAGATGCCTTTCAGCTCCAGCTCCTCAATGTGCTTGTAGCCCAGAAACCGAAAGCCAGTTTCTCAGGTCTAAGCTAACCACAAACTTGCACCAGTTTAACTACAGTTGTGTGTTTTTAAATAGATTTAATTAAATAAGTTCAAGTGTGTGTGTGTAGATAAGGCCTCAGATAGTCAAGCCCCACGCTATTTATGGCTTTCTAAATTAAAAATCTATGTTAAACTCCATCTAGAAGCCAACAAACATCCACTGCAGAAGATAATGTGTCAGTGTCGTGCCCACTTAATATGTGAACTTGCTTCAACTGCTAAATGAATGCAAGCTTAGCCTAATACAGCACATTGCCACTAGCCAGTCTAGATGAATTAAAGATGTGGGTTATCGAGAAGAGGGTCACAGCTGAGTGAAACAGTCCCAATCTCCTAGCCAGGCACAGACAGAAAAAAGCAGCCATTTTCACTGGTAATGGTCTATGAAGACTCCCAAATTCCACACTTGAGTAACAAATGGGACACGCTTTCAATCAAAGAAACAGCTGTTGGCCCAGATCCTGAACTGTGGCCAAGAAACATACAGAAACAGGCTCCATGATATGGAAATGAAATGTAACGGTCTCCCTGTAATATATTCTTAATTTTATGTCCATTTATGGAAATGATAAAGGGTGTGTGTGTGTAGTTTAGTTTGTATGGAGAGCTGTAACTTGCATGGGGTTATAAGAAATGAAAAAGAAATATGAGCAAGATTGAAGTGCTGTGTCCCTTAACTGTTCATTCCCAGACTGTCAGAAGAATTGTGCTGTGAAAATTAAATATGACACTTGTCTGTAGGAGCCGACACCATAGTGTAGGGCATAATTACTGTGCTCTCTACATGTACACCAAGCTTGATCAAATCCAGCGGATTGCCTGGAGAACCAAACCATCTGGGCTCCTCTGCGGTATGTGAATGACTCTGTCTGGATGTTAAAGTCTCTCAGGACAATGAAGTTTGGAGACTTCATTCCTGCTGGGGTACCTGGATTGGCCACTGTCGGAGGACAGGATACTGGGCTAGATGGATCTTTGGTCTGACCCAGTATGGCTGTTCTTATGACTCCATAACCAGGTTGGATAACAGTTCTGCCAGTCCATTTGTGATGTACACACAGTCGTCTGGTCAGCATATCAGCGGGAATCTCACATTAGTCTGCCTCTGGGTATACATAGCAGAAGCATTCATTCCCATTATTTTGCTTTGGGGGTTATTTCCCTTTCTGCACCAAATGGATATAGCATAACAACCTCACTTTCCCTGTCCTGCCTGGGCTTATGCAGGTCTGAGTAGACTATAGTGTGGTTATTTTAAATGTATGTAATTAGTGCTGCATTTTAATTAAAATGTGAGACAATCATTAACAGGGCTGCCAAATTGTGACAAAAGGGAATGGGAGTTTTATTAAAGAAGTGAGTTTGTACGCAGGAAAATCCTTCAACCCAGAGATCCCAGCTGAGATGAAGCACACAGGGCAATAGAGGCAAATGCCTGAAGAACCCAGGACAGAGAGGCAGAGATCAGAGATGCACAGAGACCCAAGGGAAGTGGTGTGGTGGGAGCAAAGCTGATTTGGGCTTGATTCCACTCTGTTTAAGTTTAAAGCTGCACTAACTCCAGGGAAGTCAGTGTAGTTAGACCAATGTAAAACCAGATCTGTTTGGCTGAGGTCTGTGGGTCAGTGACAAACTCCAGAACCCTATCTGCCCACAAGGCAACCAAATACAATTTAATTTACAACTACATTTGCTAAAACCTAAAAACTTCCCAAACTGTAAATACGTAGGATAAACTTCCCGGACACAAGTCTGCCTGCCTTTCTCATTGATTTCTATGGGGAATGAATTTCTGACCAGCCTAATTGCTCTCAGTGAGTGGAAAATGGTTGCCCATTTTTAAAGGGGCTTTAATCCTGCTCACTCTGTGCACCTGGTGCATGACAACCTCCAGGTACCACCACCATGTGTCCCTCACCGCTACAGTCCGGTAAGGGAAACACCTCCACCAGAGCCAACAATTGAGACCCCGAGGTTGTCTGCTGAACTGGGATTATTCTTTGACAGTAAATTCCCAAGTGCTTTCACCCAGCCCAGGTTTAAATATTTCCGGCAATGTGGCTTCCACGACTTCCCTTGGGAAATTACTCTATGGTCTATGCTTCAGCTCGAATCAATTTGAGGGACTTATTCTCTGTCCTGGACAGTCCCGGTCACCTGATCCAGTGAAGAGGACAAAATGATGTAGCGCTGTAGTGTCTTAACTGACTCCTAGGACTTGGTTACAGTTCTAGTGTGGCTGGCAGCCCAACAGATCTCACTGTTAGGAATCTTTTCCTGATTTTTTCAGCCTTGGTTTTCAATTCTTTCAATTTTCCCTCTTTTCAGTGAGACCGTATTTAGGGCTAGATTGTAAGAATACAATCTTCCCTAAGTAAGGGGCAGCGCCTATCTCAGAGTCACTGTGTGGTCCCTGGGGAAGCAGTGTCATCTGTAGCAGCCTTTTGATAGACAGTGATGACTTCCCTTTTTATGCCTGCTGGCTGGTGAAATGGGTGAGGGAGGGTGGATTTAAGGCTTCACCCATGCCCTGCCTGCTTACCTACATCCCACTCATACGCATGGAAAGGAGAGTGGCAACCCTACAGGGGGTCCCCTGAGCTGTGACCCTCAATGTAGGTAGCCTATACAGGAAATTAAGAGAGTACCTTATGCACCCATACTCCCCCTGTAGTTGCATTGAGCAAGCAACAGTCTTCCCCAGCAACGAAGGAAGCCTGGCAGCTACCAACAGCAAAAGAAGGAATGATAAAAGAGGACAATCCATGCCATGTTGTGGGGATGTGGGGAACCAGCTGAATTCCCCTGCCATCTTTGAGTGTTTCCCATATCACTGCCACTTACTTCGGTCAAACATAACAAATACATGCATATAATTCCTCCAGCTAAAGATTAGCCATGCGGAGAAGGAAAAGAACATGCTTTTTTCCTCCACTGATATATCCTTTCCTTTAAACTATACACTAAAACCACAAACATCCAGAGACAGAGATTACCACAGCTTCCTCAGACAGACCTCATGCATTTAATTTATGCAAATGCTTCTCAAAACTAATTAAACATTTCAAATGATATTAATAATTTAAAATCCTTTGCTAAAAATAGACAGAAATGTCTGCACGGTCTTAAAAGTATTCGCATGCAAGTTCCATTAGGTTTGTTTGGGTTTTTTGCAACAAATAAAGACAATTGACAAATCAATGCCTTTTCCAATGATCAGTTTTAAGCACTGAGCTTCTCATCAGTAAAGTGTTGGGTTTTCTCCATATCTTCCATACTATAGATTATCCTCTTCCTGGCTTTGCATATCATTTATGTTCTGCTAGCCAAAAATCTCAATCATCTGGATTTCACTGGCAGTTTTTACGTGGCTCTGAAGTGAGATTGGGTTAAACAAAGTTGTTACATCTTAAAAACATCCTGACAGCTTGATGCCATTAGGAATTTACTACCACAAATTCTCCGTTGTCTTTTCATTTTTATCTGCTTTTATAAAAGGATCATTCTATTAAAACATTTTTTTTATTCATAGCAAATGAGACATCATAAGATTAAAGATCAATAGGCATTCAAAGATACAGCAAACTGATCCGTTAACCTTTTACGCAATTGTTTTTTCATTGGGTAAGTGATAAATGCAAACTCCCACAAGGTCATTAATAATATGCATAGGATGGAAATGAAATAAGGCCTGTGTAAAATCTGACCATAGTGATGTACACCAAGCCCAAGTTTGCTATATGGTCTTGTACAGTCGATAGCTGTTTACCATATAGACTGCATTGCATGTATTTGTGTTTGGGCATCTCTTTGCTATAATGGTCTGCATTCCTTACTTGTTGTCTATGGTATGATAGATTTGGAAGGAGTTTGGGGAATACTCAATGGGATAAAAATTAACTCATCTGTATAGTGGGCCAGCCCACTTTATTGCTTTCCAGTCTTGAGAACAGGAGCAGTGATACATCCAGCAGAGAACAGGAGCAGTCTTTAATGGAAGAAAGGGAATTATGGAAATAGGAGATATTTTACATGCCACTATCAGTTTCCTCCTCCCAGCTGTCTCCTCCTTTGCCTCTGCTGGCTGCAGTAAAATCTCAGCAGTCCACTCTCTCCCTTTTACTCCTTTTCCCATCATATCATCAGCCTACTAACCCCCAGCCCTGGCCAGCGCCTGTTTTCTCTGCTCCCACTCCCATACCACTGTCTCTGGAGAAAGTCTCAAGACCATGCAGATTTTCACCAGGGTGGTTTGCTCATCCTTCTTTTTCAAAATGGTCCTGGCCAAACAGCATCATGTTGCCATTGTCACTGGCTCCCAGGCCCATCACATCCATTGTCTATTTGCCACATGCAAGTCCCTTCACAAATCCTCTTCTCTTCCTGCCCCCTCCTCCTGTTCCATACAAGATCTCGCTCTCTTTTCCAAAGAGAAGACCAACAAGCTTTCCCATGATTTCTCTTTCCAGCCCCTTTCCTTTCCTTCTCTAAGGCCATGACTAGACTGGGTGGGGATGCACGGATGTAGCTGTGCCAACACTCTTCTCATTCTCCTCCAGGATTAATGCTCTCACCTGCTGAATACTTCTAATCCCTCACCCTGCTCCTATGAGTCCATTCCCTCCTGCCTCTTAACCTGATTTAACCCCAACATCTCCCTCCTCCTCAATTTCTCTTTACTCTTTGGATCCTCCCTCTCTAAATAAAAGCATACAGGGGACCCCTCCATTCTCAGTAAAATGCCATTGGATTCACCAGACTGTCCCGCTTCCACCATATCTCTTTCCTTCCCTTAATCTCTAACCTCTTTAAATATGTCATTTATAATTATTGCCTAAAATTCACTGATCTCTGCCAGTCTGTGTTCTGTCCCCTTCACTCCACCAAAACCGCCTCACAAAGATCTCTAGTGACCTCTTCTTAGCCAAATCTCAAGGTCCCCACAGCATCTCACTCTTGACCTGTCCACTGCTTCTGCAATTCTGTCCTCTCCCAGTTCTATTCCTAATGTTCTAACTGTTACTTCAGCATCTCTTTTGGTGGGTCCTTCTTGTTCATCCTCCCAGTATCAATAGGAGTGCCACAGGGCTCTCTGCGCCCGCCTTCATGATTTACACCTTTTCTTTGGGTGGCCCATCACTTCACTCAGTTTCAATCATCATATCTATGCTGATGACTCTCATATCTATCTCTGTACCCCAAATTCGTGTCTCTCCATCCAATCCTGCACCTCAGTTTCTCTTTCTTAACTTGCTCCTACACAAACGCCTTATCTTCCTCTTCCAAAGCATCTCCTTTCTCCGTGTCACTGGATCACGTAGGAGGGTACAAAGCAGCTGGAGCATTCTGCTGAATGTGACCTTTAGATATTTGTTAGCCCAATAACCTCACCCAGTGCCCTCATAGTCAACATTTGAGCTTCTTGTGGACTTCAGATTTCTGCATCCTCATCCTTTGTCCAAAAAGAAATTTGCTCTTAGAGGAACAGTTCTGAGGCCCAGCTGGACTCCTAAGAACACTAACATAAAAAACGTTGGGTCACAGGCTCTTGATTGCCAAACCTGTTTCAGTGAAAACAATATAATCTTGGCTACTAAGGTACATGAATTTATCTCTCTCTTTAGTTTCTGAGAATAACTAAACATGCTTGAATGCTTACACTGATTTTAAGTGACTTAGAAATGTAGACTTTTAAATAGAAGTTGAACAGAAAACCAGCTAAATAGAAGAACACACATCTGTTTTTGGAAATTCATATAGTTTCCCATATCTCAAAATAGTTCTAATTATGCAAGACATTTTGCAACAGCTCATGATCTATTTGTACTACATTTCACTAAATAGGCCATTCCCAGATTCTGACATGAAAAACTGAAGTATTGTTGAATCATGTTGATTGACCCTTCCCTGTCTTGGCTTGTTCTGATGGCTCAGAAACTTGCTGCATGATCCGCTTACTGAATTTTGGAAAATGAATACTAAAAGTATGCAAACCCAGAATGTGGGATTTTGTTATTTTTCTAAGTTTGGAGCTTAACAGAAAGAGTTGCCAATCATGCATATTAGATGGTGCTCTATGCTATGCAAAACTCAATAACTTGCTAAATTATCCATAAGAAGAGAGATTAATGATTCAGCATAGTGCTGGAACTGCAGTGCCATGCCCAGTAATAACAGGTACAATAATGGCATCTGCCTTTTCTTATATGTTCTAAATTTATAACTGTGTGCTAAATTCTATATTAGCATACACAACGCCTACAGGAACACATGCTTAATAGATAAGCAATATTTGTTTAAGCTTTAGGTGTTTGCTAAAGATAAGGCTCAAACTGATGTGTTTTCAACTACTGTTGGTTCTATTCTTAGAGAATGAAGTTTGGCACTCAATAACATCGATTGCATATGTTCTTTTTATACCTGAAGGAATGTCAGTGTCTTGAAATTAAGGGGTGGAGGAGTGGGGGAATAAGGGGAAAGGGATTTGGGGCTGCAGCAAGGGGAGGGAGGCTTTGGGGAGCAGGATAAATGGGGATGGGAAGTAGGGGAGGTGAGGGAGATTGGGGGCTCAGATGAGGGAGGTGTGGCACGCCCAGCTCTGCCAGTGCACCAGAACCATGCAGCCCCAAATTCCCCCCTGCCCCCAGTGCACCCCAACCCCCTGCACCCCACAGCTCTGCCAATGTACCCCAATCCATGCACAAACCCTGCACACATCCACACCCGTAGACTGTAGCTCTTTGGGGCAGGAAGCGTCTCTGTTATTAAAGTGGTGCAGCAGCACCACTACAGGTAAGGTTGTCTCACAACTTCTATTTAAAAGTCTACCTTTCTAAGTCAGTTAAAATCAACCTGTTTTGTTGGATTCCTTTGAAAATTTGGTGCATCTCAGAAGGATGCAGGGTAAGGTTAGTGACCCAAATTTGGGGTCCTTTGAGCTGGGGGTCATGGAGAGGTAACCCCTGAAAAAAACAGCATTTTTTCAAAAGGTTTCTAAATGGCTTTTATTTTATTTATTTATTTTTTGGGGGTACAGAGCTGGAGATCCAACTATTGAGGTGATGCAGGTCAAAATGGTCAGTCTGACAAGCTTTATCCAAGGTAGTGCATGGCACCCACTAAATCTCTGGGAGACCCAAATTGAGAACAGCATCTAAGCACATATTCCCTTCTTCTCTTACACAGATGTGTAGTCTGGAAGGACTGCAGTGTGCATGCACCAATAAAGGAAAAAAAACATGAGAGGGTTTCTATAAAGCCACTTTATGCTTGCCTGGGTAGTTCAAAGGAATAAGAAAATTTATCCATGTCTTACCTGAAACTGTCCTTTCATGGACTAATGAGGTCTCCAGACCCAGGACGTTGAGCACTCTGCTCTATGCAGCCCCAGAGGAAGGCCAAACCTGTCAACCAGAGGCAGGGGAGTTGTGGCTCCACCCACAACTGCCAATTGAGACACTTCCATAGCCTAGCACTCTATATCAGTAAGGAAAATTAAGATCTAAGACAAAAGAGAACAACCCTCCTGCAGAGCAAGGAATTCAATGAACAAACAAACACTGAGTGCCAATTTATTATTCAATATATTTTCCCAATTAACACCCCATACAGGGCAGGGGGATCTGTGGACCTCAATACTCCAAGAAAGGAAATGTTCAGGTAAGACAGAAAAAAATGTCCTATTCTTATTTGTAATGATGTCCATAGAGCCATCACATTGAGATTTTCATAGAAGTGCCCACTTTGGGGGGGGGGGGGGATGGGGGGGTGGAGAACAACAACATTCAGCTATGTATAGATGTGAAAGAGGATAACCTTTTCCTAATAGTTACTGGGATACCACAGTGAAGAACATCTGTCTACTGAAGGCAGCATCAGATGGCTGGATGTTCAGCTTGTAGAATTTTGAAGGTAGCATGAACAGTTGCTCAGGTGGCTGCTTTACTTGTATGAGGAATATGATCTTTCTGCCCATGAATTTGCCATGGCTCTGAGGGAGAGAGCTCCGACATTGGAAGATGGAGCTAGGCTTTTTGATTTGTAAATTTCTGATATACGGTATCTCAGCCATCTGGAAATGGATGTTTTCGAAGTCTGACACCGGATAATAGAGCACAAAGCTTTTGTCCTTCTGGCCTGAGCTGTGCAGTGAATAGATCAGGGGTTGGCAACCTTTCAGAAGTAATGTGCCGAGTCTTCATTTATTCACTCTAATTTAAGGTTTCGCGTGCCGGTAATATATTTTAACGTTTTTAGAAGGTCTCTCTCTATAAATCTATATATTATATAACTAAACTATTGTTGTATGTAAAGTAAACAAGGTTTTTAAAGTGTTTAAGAAGCTTCATTTAAAATTAAATTAAAATGCTGATCTTATCAGTTTAGTGCAGTGGTTCTTAACCTGGGATGCACGCACCCTCCGGGGGTGCGAGACATCTGAGATTTTTTTAGACGGTAAATCATTGAAAACACGAATTAAGCACAGGCACGTAAGTACAACTACTTTGTGTCATCAAACATTATGTATTTATTAACATTATACATTTTTTAACCATTACTGTAATATACAAAGTTTTTAAGTTTTTAAGCTAATTGTAGTGTAATTTTTTATAAGGACTGCAAAGCGCTGGGCCCAGGCCAGGAGCAGAGCCCTGGGCTGGCTGCCAATACCCCAAGCCAGCAGGAGAGCTGAGCAGGGCTGGGGTCCTGGACCCCAGCTGGCAGGGGGCCAGGCGGCTGGAACCCCAGACCAGCAGCAAGGTGAGCGGGGTTGGCAGCTGGTATCCCAAGCCGGCAGCAGGCTGAGCAGGGCAGACGGCCGGGATCCTGGCTGGCAAGGGCCTGGCAGCTGGAACCCCAGACTCAGCGGACTGAGCTGGGTGGCGGACAGAACCCCAGACCGGCAGTGGCTCACCCACTGCTGGTCTGGGGTTCCGCCGGCTCCTGCCAGCGGGGTCCTGGCCACTGGCCCCACTCAGCCCGCTGGCGGCCGGGGGTTCCGTTCACCCAGGCAGGCAGTGGGCTAAGCGGGGCCGGCGGCCAGGACCCTGGCTGGCAGCAGCGTGCCAGTAAAAATCGGCTTGCGTGCCACCTTTGGTATGCGTGCCGCAGGTTGCCGACCCCTGGAATAGATACATTAGGAGCTCTGCAGACATCCACAGTATGCCACAGTTTCTCTTTGAATGGGCTGGAGCTGAACAGAAGGATGGAAGAACAATGTCCTGTGCTTTTATAGAGCCTGAAGCTAAGCTTTAGTATGAAACCAGGGTCAATTCTGAGGACCACTTTAACTTTAGGGAATGTGCAGCGTGGCAGTTCCAGGAAAAGAGCTCCTAACCCCAAACCCCCGTGAACAGACATGATAGTCATAAAACAAGCCATTTAATTATTAAAAAGTAGGGACACCTTCGTGAGTGGTTGACATGGAAGGTCTGTAATGGCACCGAGAACCAGATAAGATCTCATAGAATAACTTTATGCAGGGCAGGAGGAGGTAGTAGAGATGCTGCTGTCATAAGAAAAATGTTGGACATCTGGGTCAGAAGAGATTCACTACGTCTCTACTGCATAAAGGATGCAAGGCAAAGCAGTAACTTGTTCTTTGCGAGTGTGAACAGCCAGAGTCCATTTTGAAGAAATTCAAGAGTCTATGGTACCAATGCAGATTTGGGGTGGGGAGGAGTTGGGGGAGGACTTGAGACCCTTGTCTTGGCACCAATGGTTAAAGCTCCATCAAATCCTGGCATACGCTCAGTTAGTAGATGTACTGGCTAACCTTGTTGGCTTACGAGGCTCTGTTCAAGAATTAGGCAGCTAGGCTCAGACTGTCTGGATTTTGATGCATGAGATTAACTGGCCATTTTAATATCATATCCCTTCTGGATGGAAAGCAGATGGGAGGTCTTTGTACCCTGTCAAGGAGATCAGAAAGCCAAGGTCTCCTTGGCCAAAATGGGGATGCCAGAATAACCAGTGCTGCTTCTCTGTAGCATTTTGGTGAGGAGAGGAAAGGGTGGGAAAGCATATGAATACCTTTTGGCCATCTTTGCAACAAGGCATCTTTTGCCTTTTCTCTGTGATCCCACCAGCAAAAGAATAACACTGAAATCTTGTCATTTAGGTAGGAGGTAAACAGAACTGTCACTGAGAGACTAAATTTCTTTACCAGGAGATGAAACACCTCTAGGTGTAGTTCCTGTTCTGATGATCTAACTTTTGCCTGATGAGCCAGTCAGCTGTAACATTCAATTTTGCCTTGGATCTGGGAGCAAATTGACTGCGCATTGTCCTTTTCCCAAATCGTCAGGAGGTGAGCTTCTCTTTGAAGGACTGCAAACCTTGTTTCCTTTGTCTGTAGATGTATGACATGGCTGAGATGTTGTTTGCCATGATTAGCACTTGAGGTAAGTCAAAATATGGGAGCAGAGTCTTGACACCATATGGATTGCCCTGAGTTATCGCAAGTTTATGCTGTGCTTGCTCTCTTGTTTGGACTAGATTGGACAGTCTTCCTTGGACAGTCCTTAACCTGTGTGAATGACCCTAGAATCCTCCTGGTGTGAGATGCCTTTGCTGTTGGGTGGATAAAAGATAGTTGAGAGAGGAATAAGGAAAAGCTCTATAATGCCCCCATGTGAGCATCGACCCACTAAGAATATCCACATGGGAGACCACTGATCCCGGATGAGACAGAGGCATATGAATGCATACTCTCCTGGAGAGGCTGGCTGTTTTGAAAAGATTTCTCTGCTTCTCCAGCCTTTCCTTCAATAAGCAACTTTGCAGAGGACAGTAACTCAGAGATTGGGAATATGCTGAGACTGGTAACTGACTCACAAAACGGTGGCTCTGCAGTGTCTTTATTGCTTCAGTGGCACAGGCTATGGCTGACACTGGATGAGACTTGGAGAAGGAGGTCACCCAGGAAGGGATAGACATAGAACCCTTGTTTTCTGACAGCTGCTATTAACACTACCAGCACTTTCGTAAACACTTGCATCACTGTAGCTAAACCAAAGGGCAAGGACCTGTATTGGTAATGTTGCGCTCCCAGAGCAAAACTGAGGAAGCATCTGTCAGGCTCTTGAGTTGGGATCTGGAGAAAGGCATCCTTCACATCTATAGATGTCATTCAGTCCCATCCATTGATGGCAGCGAGTGTGGATTTTAAGGTCACATTTTGAAATCTTATTTTATTTATTTTATTTATTAATTTTAATGATCTGTAGAGATATTTGATGTCGAGACGTGCCCTGTAGCCATTTAAAAAAACAAAACAAAACAAGGAACAATACAATGTAAAGCTTTTCTTTTTCTCTGAAGAGACAGGATGGGTTCAATTGCTCCCGTTTGTAGGACATCTAGGATGGCTTTCTGCATACCCTGACTCCTCCTCAGGTTCGAAGCTCTTTTTTTAAATAGGTTGAGAGAGACCATACTTGCAATACCATCCACCCACGTTAGCATTGCTTGTGAAAGCATGTGAGGCACTTAGGGTGTCAGCGGGCAATTCTCTGGTGTTTGTTTATTCTTGTTGGCCTGATGCCCTCAGTTGCAGGGCCTACTGCAGCTGCACAGGTGGGCCTCAGGGAAAAAAGTCTGGGAACGCCCATGCTAGAGGCATCCCCTGAATCAGATTCTTTAGAAGATGGAACTCGGGGGCTTTCTTGTGCTTTATGTTAAAGTGACGAAAGGGTTCTGAACATTTGTGAGACTTTATTATTCCTCCACTTGATCCTCCTCCTCCTCAGATTGATGGTTCCCTAGAAGTGTGTGTGTGTGGGGGGGGGGAAACTTTATAGTTGCTCTTTTGAGAAGCTTTCTTGCCCTGAGAGAGAGGGGTTTGTGCTGAACTGTGTCCGGAACGGGACTTCCCAGGGTCTTATGTTTTGTTAAAGGGAACTTCCTGGAAGTGGCCTGGAGATAGTTGCACCCCATTCCAGGAGCACCACAGGACACCAAACCTGGACATTCACAGGGAGTCCTTGGCCTGTTTGCTGCACTGGGAGAGAGTGCTGGGCTGACATTGCTGGCAGGGAGTAACCAAGCCACTGCAGGGTTGGGCAGGGATGTGCTGTGGAATAGAGACTCCTGAAGTCTCCTTACCAGGCTCTCCTTGCTCTCTCTCTGTCCAGATCCCTGTCAGTAGCACCTTGCCACCGCAGCAGTGCTGGGGAGTGTCTGGGCAGCTGCTCCGTGATTAATGGAGGTGGCTGTGAATGTCAGCTCCAGTGGCTGGGTCAAAAGCTTCCCTGGCTCTTTGATTCTGTATATTAATCTCCACTCCCACTGCATGGGGGATGGGGAGGAAGGAACCTCTCCTGGCTGATCTCAAAGTGCTGCTGTTGATTGTGCCAGGCCCCATGGGATTTTGCTGCTGAGATGTTGCCCATGTTTCCTGGGGGCTTTCCTATGTGGGGAAGGAGGCTGCTGGAAACGCTGTCCTTGTCTGACCACTTGAAAGAGGCTGGGGCCTCCACAGAACAGGTACAGGTCTCCCTGCAGGCATGTAATCAGCAGGGGAGATGCAGGAGACCATCTCTTGTGTTCCCTCTCATCATTCTCCATCATGCTGCAAGTCAGTGGACTGGGTCTTAGGACACCTGGGCTCAATTTATGGCTCTGCCACAGATGGTGTGAGTTTGAGCAGTATCTTAATCTCACAGGCCCAGATCTTAAAAGGTATTTAGGTGCCTAACTCCCATTGGCCCTGTCAAAAAGGGTGAAATTAAATTCCTACACATGCCCCTGGGAGTCACTTAGATACGACAGTGAAGGGGACCAAGTAACTGGACAGATAGTAAAATGAGAGGACCTTGTGTACAGATCTAGAGCAGTTGCCCAGCTTACAGTGATGGAGTGTACTACCTACTGTATCATTTTTCCCCCCGTGATGTTTCTTTACAAGTTTCCAAAGCACAGTTGCGGGTACAACAGGCAGATTTCAATTTAAAATGAAGTATAAGCCTGTGAGAGCTAACATCAAAGCAAAGTTTCATTTCCAAATGCCTCTCAATATAGAGAAATATATGTCCCATTGTACAGGAAAAATAGCAACCCTCCAATAAAGCCACCTCTGGGGATAAATGCAGCCGCCAAACTGAGATCACACTGCACAAGGGCGGGGGGGGGGGGGGGGGGGGGGAATATTAGCCAAGGAGATCAAGGCAAAGCCCCATTCTTACAAAAAGTGCAATGGAGTCTCTGATAGCCTCTGTTTTTAAACTTCCATGTAGAAATAAGCTGCATGGAATGCAATGCCCCTGCCTCAGAAGGATGAAGGGCTGTGCCATCCCTGGAAACTGGTTTGAGGGAATCTAGGTATTTCAGAATGTGATGCTTGGGCCACTAAGACATCATCACAAGGAACAGCTATGTAGGGGACATTTTAAATGTGTTTGTCATGTTTAAACAGTTGCTTCCAACTTCTCTGTCTTGGAATAGCTCCTAAAACAAATGAAAATGTAATAAATACAACAATCTGTTTAGTCCTGCTATGAGTGCAGGAGACTGGACTAGATGACCTCTCGAGGTCCCTTCCAGTCCTATGATTCTCTGATTAAGAGATTATATCCAAGGTATGACATAGTCATATGTTCCCTTTCTGCTCAGCAGGGACTGCTCTAATACCTATATAAAACAAAGAAAAAATAGAGGCAGTTCCTCCTTATATCATTATAAGATGATGTTGTGTTTAGTTTGCCTACTGCTTCAAAGGTGATAAATTATATGATTTTTTGCCATTATATATGGATGCTGTTTATTAGGTTGTCAAATCCTTGTGCAGAAATCCAATACTGCCCTCTTGTCACACACTTATCTAAAACATGTACTGCTGCAAGGCCCAAAATGAAATAGCTATTGTGTGCCAACCTGCCAATTTGCCAGTGTTGTCTACAGAGCCATGTAAAGGTCCTTCTGACTCAAACTACAAGTGTCACGTTAGTAGCCAATATGGCTAGCTGCTGCCTTTTATAGAATTATAGAAGCACAATATAGTCAAGGGGTGGGCAAATTTTTTGGTCTGAGGGCCACATCAGGGTTCCAAAACTGTATGGAGGGCTGGGTAGAGAAGGCTGTGCCTCCCCAAACAGCCTGGCCCCTGCCCCCTATCCACCCCATCCCACTTCCCGCCCCCTGACTGCTCCCCTCAGAATCCCCCCCATCCAACCCCTCTGCTCCTTGTCCCCTGACCACCCCCTCCTGGGATCCCCTGCCCCTAACCCGGGACCTCACCCCCATCCAACCCCCCCTTGCTCCCTCTCCTCTAACTGCCCCAACCCCTATCCACACCCTCACCCCCTGACAGGCCCCCTGGGACTCCCACGCCTATCCAACCCCACCCCCGGTCCCCGTCCCCTGACTGTCCCCCCCCGAACCTCCATCCCATCCAACCACCCCCTGCTCCTATCACCTGACTGCCCCCTAGGACCCTCTGCCCCTTATCCAACCTTCCCCCCCACTCCCTGCCCCCCACCACCTTACCATGTCACTCAGAGCGGCAGGACTGGCACCCGCGCCGCCCGGCCAGAGCCAGCTATGCCACCGCACTGCACGGCAGGATCTCGCAGTCCCGCCGCCCAGAGCTCTGGTGGCACAGCGAACTGAGGCTGCGGGGAAAGGGGGAAGAGCAGGGGAGGGGCCGGGGGCTAGCCTCCCCAACCAGGAGCTCAAGGGCCGGGCAGGACGGTCCTGCAGGCCGAATGTGGCCTGCGGGCCGTAGTTTGCCCACCTCTGATATAGTCTCTACTTTCTTTTCATTCGCCTAATGTTGCGTGATGATAATGAAGATTGCACATACCTTAAAAATGTCATTTGGGCACTTTAATCCATAGTTCTGCCTTCTCGCCACCAATCTTTACAGAGCTCTGACTGCTAAGCTAACTGCAAACATTCTACAGTCAGATCTGCTTTCTGAGACTCCACTGTGCATTTAAGTTTTTGTGTGCCACCATAAAATAATTATTGGATTAATCTTTGCTCATGACGCAAAACTTGAAAATTGCTTCCCCAACCAAAGGAGAAGTTAGAATTGGGAGTAACTTCTAAAAGGGTCTAGATAATGGGGAGCAGTTCTTAAGTCTGAGATGGTAAGCAAAGACTAAAAAGACAGACAAGCTGACGGGAGACTGACAAGGATATGAAATCATATCCCTATATAATACTCACATCACATGATTTGAGTTTCAAAAGTTGTTTAGCCTCTGCTGTTACAGTAGAAAGAGAAGTCAGAGAGACCAGTCCTAGAATGGAAAAGATTATTAAGATTCTTGGCTGGGACAATACTTGGTTTTTAAAAACTGACCTTTTTTCCAAGTCTCCTTGGAAGTCAAGGAGAATTATAGGACGTCATCAAAAATACTGTGCTTGAGGTCAGCACATCCAAAAAGAAGGTATAGCCTCACTGAGGAGCTGGACCCTCACAAGTCTCGGTGATGAATTCACTGACTGATATAACATGTGATAGCCACGCGATGGAACAAATTATATGAAAGCACTGATTAATATTTTCACCTGCTCTGAACTTCTGACTCTGCTGCATGATAGTTCTCTCCATAAGAGTGGGACAGAAATGAACAACCTACAAGGCCAAATTGTTTTCACCAGTTCCAACTGCTGTGTGCGTCCCATGCAGGACAAAAGAGCTGGAATCTTGCAGTACTTGCCCAGCTTAGAATTACCCCGGCTGGACGAAGCTCTCAGTTGGTATAAAGCTGGTGCCAGCTCCGACAACCACCACTCCCTCCTTTTGGTAAGGAGGGCCCAGAACATGGACAGAATAAAATCTCCACTCCACATAGCTTTGCCAATTGTCAGCTGGCGTATGATCCCTTAGGGAACATAATCACCTGACATAAATCAGAGCAGCTCTTAGCATGCTCTAACTTACACCAAGGCCAGAGCAGCTGCAGTGTGAGAATCAAGGAGCTGTAATCTGCTCCCTAACAGCCCTCTCTCTCTCTCTCTCGTGTGCTGAGTGGGTCTCAATGCTGCAGATCTGGCCCACTGGAACTTAGGTATGCTTCTACAATGCAAGGCCACAGACAGCATATGGCATCATCTTTAGACAGTGGGATATCAGTAAGGAAAGTGAAACGTGAGAGGAAAAACTAAACAGAACTCAAAGAACATATGTTTTTTGTTGGAATGAAACAATATATAATATCATATAGGATAAGAAAAGTATTCCTGAAAGAACAAATGTTGAGATCAAATATATGCAGCTGATAAAAAAAAGATCCTTTGTCTGCTATTAGGCCCAGATTCCACAAACACCCGCAAGATAACACAGGACCAGAACAAAGAAGGATGACAAGGTCCTGAGTCTTCACATGGCAAAAAGCAAAATACAAGTTGATTATATTTACCTCAAAACAACACAACTTGAGCCTCAAGAAAAAAGAGAATGATGATCTAAGAGCAAATAAGAGAAAGACAACACACAAAGATGCATCCCCACCATATAAAAATAATAAAGGAGTATAAGTGGGCAGCAGTAGTGAAACTTAAAAGGGTGGTTGCATATTTGAAAAAAAATAGACACGTAAGTCCTTCTTTGTATAGACTCAAAAAGAATCTTTTTATCTGCAGCAAGAACTCTGGACATCATTTTTTGTGCCTGCAAAATCTGCTTGCGTCAGACTCTTAATACTCTGACAATCCCCTTGGTCACTAGAAGGAGGAACAGCATTATTAATCCCCCACGTTGACATCCAGAACATAAAAACGGCAACAGAACAGAACATGAAGAGCTCAACCCATGTCTGAAAAATGGAACTGCTTCACTTGCTGTGCATGACAAACACATCTACAACATCTCCAAACCAAGGAAATGTAGGACTTGAATGCATTTTAAAAGAGAACTGCTACTGTTAGCCATTCAATTGCATTTATGTCATACTTTTAACTTTGTATAAAGTAGGAGTCACAACAAAGGGCTGAAACTGGAAACTCAGTTTCCAAATGCTTGGATAGCACAGGTGCGATGTAAAAACCTTGACAACCTGCATCATCCCCAATCTCACACTGTCTTAGCCAACAGAACCATACAGCTAGTGCTCTAACCTACAGGGTTCTTCATGCACCTTGCTGAGTGCTGCCTTTAATGGAGTGCACAGCCCTTAGCATGATCGAGACCTTAAACATCATACTAGGACTGGTGCGCTCTCTCACTCTCTCTCTCTCTCTCACACACACACACGGAAAGAAAATACGAAGAACTGGAACTCCTTGCGCAACTAGGACCCAATCCTGCTGTCATGCTGGCCGGAGTGGATCACAACTGTGAATGCCAGCCTCAGGGAAAACTGTCAAAAAGCAGGGCAGAGATCCCAAACTGGTGGTATTATTAGATTTCACCAACCCAGTAACAAATGTGAACTCCTGGATCATTGTACTAGTCTTACCATGAAGTCACAGGCAGTCTCCTCGGGCACTCCATCTATCTTGCCACCCAGGCAAGCTGGACTTAGTGAGAAATGGTCACTTGCACCAATAATCACAAAATATTCAGGTTGCTTCCAGTCCCAAGAGACCAGTCACTTACCCCAGATCAGTTGGTACCTTAGACCACACACCAAAGATATATCTGGTAGCCAATCCTATAGTAAACTAACTCAGGATTTATTAACTAGGAAAAAGGAATTAGAGATTTATTACAAATTAAAGCAGGCAACATATAAGCACAAATGTGTTACAGCCTTAGGTTCCAAAGGGTGACAGAGATATAGTAGTCTGTCCACTGAATGTCTTTTAGGTCTAACTCAGGTTGACTCTGGGGATTTCTGCTTTTGTTTTTTAGCTCCAGACTTTGTGAGAGTCCAAACAGAAAAAGATTTAAAAAAAAAATCTTCATGTCAGCTATCTTTAGTTCCCTCTTCCAGAATTCAAACTGATGGGATGAGACCTTCTGCATTAACCTGTGTAGGGGCAATTAGCAAAGTCTTTGTAACATGATGTCTTACAATGACCCACTTAGTTTTGATAATCCTCTTTGATGGGTGGGGTGAACCACTCTTCCTGTCTGAGTTCACAAGTTCAGACTAGGCATTTTTACAATGATAAAGCAAAACTTTCAGATTACAAGTAAGATTAATGCATGAAGCAACTTACAAGCATTTCTAGAGTCATGCTTAGACGTCTAACACCTATCTCGAACAATACTAATATACAGGTGAGCTGGTCTGATTTCCAGCTATGAATTCATCAGTGCTCAGCTGACACCTACAGACTTGGCAAGAGCTGGCACCTGGTCTGTCAGCACCACACCTGCTTTCCTAGCAGACTGAAGTCAGTGATACTTTTGTGCAGTGAATGCTGGATTGGGCCCCTAGCAAGACACGAGCATTTGCAAAATCAGAGTTCGAGCACTTTGTATCACTAATCTGTCCATCTTGCTTTCATCTAATACTTAGCTTCTTTATTTTTCTTATGACCTCTCTTGATTCATTTTAGATGCTATGTTCTCATCCCCACCCCTTTTTCATTCACAGTGGGATATGTGCACATTCCCAGCTGCCCCAATGGACACTCACTCAGTTCTAAGACCACTAAGGTTAAGTACTACTAAGTATTTCATGACCAATTGTGGAAAGGTGCTAAATAATTCATAAATGTTAGTGCTGAGTTGACTGGTCTAGCCATATATAGAACCTTTCTGAATTGGGCCTTCCATCCTGAGGAGAAACAGCAGACCGCTGCATGACTCCACTGCAAAGTTCAAAGCTCCACTGTCTAATTTATTTGCAAGTATAAGAAATAGCCAAGAGGTGACATCCCTACCAAGCACTCTGTAGACATAACCCTATTTGCATTCTAACTATGGATTACAATGCAGGACTGCAGACTGTTTAGCTCAAGCAGGTAACATCTTTCTCTTGCTCTCGGTGTGAAATTTGAATTAATATTTTCACAGTTATGCATTTCTGGCCACATTATTAAAATTGTTTTCAAGTACAGACATTACACCCAATAATGATATTACTCATAATAAATAACTATTACTACTCCCCTCTTCTTATTCAGATCCCGCATGATGACTCACTTCTGCTGTGATTGCTACAAGAAATTAGTCACACACACACACACACATCAGAAAAGATGGCTAGGTAAGAGGCCATCTGGAGATAGAAAATACATAAAAAATACATGGGAGAGGTAGTGCAGCCACCAAAGGAAATGTTAAAGAAAGACAGGAGAAAGAGTAGTAAAGCACAGTGTTGGAAGCAGAGGAGTTAAGGCCAACCAGCCGTTTTGAAGGCAGCAGACAAATCAAGAAGAAAAGAATGCCTTGAGCTTAGCTAGGAAGATGTTATTAGCAGGGATCCTAGAAACCAGAGTTTGCCACAGAAAAATGTGGAATTTGTATTTTTACGGAGAATCTTTAGTTCTTACATTTTGAGAAAAAATAAAAACATATAGAGTAGAAACTCGTTTATCCAAGCCTTCATTATCTAGCTCTCCATAGTAACCGAACTGAGGCTGACAGTCCAAGCCCTGGGCAGTAGCGCTCAGGCTGTCAGCCCCGAGTGACTGGGCTTGGGCAGTGGGCCTTAAACTCTCCGGGTTATCCAAATTTTTGATGGTCTGATCTGGCAATTAGAGCGGATAAACAGGGTTTCACTGTATCGGTAAAACATTCTGTTCCACTGATAGTGTACATATTTTTATCTATAGATAGATGATAGACAGATATATAGAGAGATCCTGTGGCTAGGGAAACAAAAGCTCAGCATTTCAATGTGTTTGTATTGGAGAATTTTGGATTTTTTTTATCATAGAAAACTAGGTTCCCTGGTCATTAGTAGTCTTGGTAAGGCTGGTTTTGGAGTGAAGGGAATGAAATCCAGTTTTGATGGGATTAAAGAGAGAACTAGAATAGATGAAGTAGGAAAGATTTCAAGCAGGACAATAAAGCTAGGATTTCAGAGGCGAGGGAATTTCACACAAGGATTTCAGAGGTGAGGGAAATTATGTGGTAACTGAAGAGTCAGGTAGGGGCAAGGAAAACCAGAAGACAAATATTGTGCTAGCTGGTAATGGCATCACTTTCTGTTGGCCCTTTAAAATGGGGATTAGAGTCTGTACTGGAGCCTCCCTGGCCTGCTGGGGTGAGGACAGAACAAAGCCTGTGAGAATGAAACTCAGCAGATGTAGTAAACAAGAAAAGTGACAGTATTTGATTCTACCCAATGCTCTGTTAAGCCTGAAAACAGTGATCATAGCAGAGCTGGGTCTATGCTAGAATTATTTGTTGTATAGCTCGTTCTTATCGGCTTGAAGACACAGGTAAACCGCACTGCAGGGGTCAGACCTCAATGCAAGCATGATGAGGAACCTGTTACAGGTTACAAGGGAGCAGTTAGGTGAATCTCTTGGAAAGTGTCTGTTCAGCTCTGCACAGTTAGAGACATAAGAACTTTTTATCCAGGAGGATAAAAAAAAACAAAAAACTTATTCTCCTAGAAAGGTGGGAGCTTTGACTTGTAATTTAGCTTCTCTCTAATGAACATGGACTGCAATCTCCATTCTTAATTAGCAATTCTTTTGGCAGATGAAGATTATGGAGCACCAGGAGGCAGCTCTCTGTTACTGATCAAGAAGGCACAGCATTAAAAATGAATGAGTGACTCACAAACAGAGTGTTCTAGTAAATGAAATTACTTCATACGGACAGCTGAGAGATACCCATGTTGGAAAACTACATGCAGAACCGACAGAAGAGTGGGTTGTGAGGACTGACCAAGAAGTGAGGTGCAACTAAATCAGAGTACGGGTGTCAGAATCTGGCCCCATGAGTTTAAATTACAAGTAGTAAGGCTTGCAGATTTGAATCAGAATTGCAAAACCACCACTCTTTCGCTCCTTCCCAAAAAAAAAATAAAAATTAAGGGGTGAAATCCTGACCTGGCTGAAGTCAATGACAGAACTCCCACTGACTTCATTGGAGCCAGAATTTCACCCAAGAAGTTTTGCAAACCATCAAATTCTCAGCCTAATTAATACAAGGCACTTTTGGTGTGGTCTACACTGCAAGAAAAGTGGCCCAGGCTGGCCCAGGTCAGCTGATTTGGGCTCGTGGGGCTTGGGCTGTGCGGCTATAAAATTGCAATGTATTTGTTGGGGCTCAGGCTGAAGTCCAGGCTCTGAGACCCCAGGAGTGGAAGGGTCCTAGAACCCGGGCTCCAGCTCAAGCCTGAATGTCTACACTGCAATTTTATAGCCCTGCAGCTCAAGCCCTGCAAGCCTGAGTCAGCTAACCCGGGCTAGCCACAGCTGTGCCCAGGGTCTTTTATCACAGCATAGATGCACCCTTTGTTTTTGCACAATGTTGTTTGGACAAAATCATTACAGAATGCTTCTCTACTGATTACATTCAATCTGCAGCCTTTTTTCCCCTCTGGAGAATGGGATTAATTGGGTCACATATAAGTGTGCATTTCATGGATCCTATTAGACACTTGTCCACCTCCCACATTTACCACATAATTTGAAACAATTGGTGTTATATGCTCTGGAGAGGGTCAGCACCGGCGTGGCGGACTTGTTGCAGGTCAGGATTAAAATACATTGGTCATCTTGCACAAGCCTTGCCTACATGATGCCTGGCTGCAGTGTGTTTGTTACTCTCTCACTTTCCTGCAGGAATCCGGTTGTATTTATTTATTCTGAAACACTGTGGTTTAAAAAAAATGCAAAATTCAGAGGCGCTATGCAGGTTACATGTATTCAGTTCCATGGCTTGGACCGTACCCTGAGCTCAGAAGGGCCCCTCCTTGCATGGATCGCGTCACTCCCAAATGGAAGTGAGGGCTCGGCCCTCTTTACAACACTAATCCTCCTGAGTCCTATGGACAATATTCCCTGGTTCCTGGATCTTGGCAAGGAAGGGGACAGAGATTGGGTGGGATGCGGGGAGGAGTGAGCGGGCCACATTCAGGGCAAACAGCATCTCCCCTCCAGCCCTATGGAGCTTAAGCCAAAAAGGTAACAAATCTTGGGAGTGCATTATCTTTTCCATAAGGTGTCCATTACTCCCGGGAGTCCTGGGGGCAGCTGTCAGAGAAACCCCCTGGAGCTTCCCTCAGTTTGTTGTTGAAAAACATTTTTTGATGACAGTTTTTCCAATCAGCTTCACTCCAAAAGATGAGCTGATCCATGAGACATTACTCATGGAAGTAGTCATTACTAAAAGAGTTTTGCCATTGACTCTAGTGGGAGCAAGATTGGGAGCTTGGGTAGACAGAATGCAATTATTGAGTTGAAGAACTCTTCTGATAGAGAATTAGGATTACCTTATTTAAAACATTGGGAAAAATAAGGGTTTGCTAATATAACTTAGGCCCTATTTGAATCACGAGATGATTGTCAAATAATTACAGCTGAGTTGCAGTCAAGGCATGGAAAATCATGGACAAATAATAACCTTTATTACTTGCAGATGACAGTGGGAGCCCGCTGCATGGCGGGGCTGCCAGCTGGAGCTAATTAACATAAAAATTGCAGTGGAAGCCTAATATTGCGGGATTTGCAATTTCATAAATTAAGCAGGGCCTTAAATATAACACATTTCTTCAAACAGGTGCATTTAAGTTTGCTCTTGTTGCTTTTAACCATCAAAATATTCACTTTGCTTCCTAACTTCTTTTCCAGTTTAGCTTGCCCTATTTTCAGTTTGCACTCTCCTCTAGGTACAATAAAGAATGAGACATTTGCACCCAGCAGGGGAGCACCTTTCACAATTTGGAGAACTGCAGAGTTCATTTCTGATGTGTTCCCTGCTGTTTATGAGTAAATTCTATGACAAACTCACTCAAGTGAAGTGCAAACCCTTTAGTAATTTAGGCCTGTCACCCTAGTACATATTATTTCATGCACTACATGTTTGGTAATAACATGATAGGACTTGATTCTAAAGCTAAACTGGCTCTTTATTAAGAGATACACTTCCCTGTATATACTCCCTGGCTCATCTCAGACATGTCTTTATCCCCAGGTGTGAAACGTGCATCCATCTCATATCAGCTCTTAAATCTTCTGGGATTACTTCTTGGTACTCTCTAAAAAAAACAGTCTTGACTTGCACACACAGCTCATCCCTCCCCTAGTAGTAGGGGGTAACCTCCTGTGACACTTGCTCCTTGTGATCTGGCCAACCCTACATTATGCATTGTTTTATTGCCTGTAGCACCCCATATTTTTGGTGCGGTGTTGGATTGTGTGGAGCCTCCCATCAGAGATGTGAAGGTATTGTAGCTTGTCTATAGATTCTAGCTCCAGTTTCACAGAACCATCTGTCTACCCTGTGCAGTGCATCTGCCACGAGTAGTGACTTTCCTGAGCAGTACCTTACCCTCACCTCATAGCACTGCAGTCTCAATAACATGTTGTAGGCACTTGGGCGCACTCAGCAATGGTGTCTTCATGGCACTCTCTACTGGTTTGTGCTCAGACTGCATGTGCACCTGTGCCCAATCACTCCATTCCAAAGAGCACTGCAAGTAGTAGCTCCTTCTCATGAGAACGTAAGAATGGCCCTACTAGGTCAGACCAAAGGTCCATCTAGCCCAGTATCCTGTCTTCTGACAGTGGCCAGTGCCACGTGCCCCAGAGGGAATGAACAGGACAGATAATCATCAAGTCATCCCCTGTTGCTCATTCCCAGCTTCTGGCAAACAGAAGTTAGGGACACCATCCTTGCCCATCCTGGCTAATAGCCATTGATGGACCTAACCTCCATGAATTTATCTAGTTCTTTTTTGAACCCTATTATGGTCTTGGCCTTCACAACATCCTCTGGCAAGGAGTTCCACAGGTTGACAGTGCATTGTGTGAAGAAATATTTCCTTTTATTTGTTTTAAACGTGCTCCTATTAATTTCATTTGGTGACCCCTAGTTCTTGTGTTATGAGAAGTAGTAAATAACACTTCCTTATCTACTCTCTCTACACCAGTCATGATTTTATAGACCTCAATGATATCTCCCCTTAGCCGTCTCTTTTCCAAGCTGAAAAGTCCCAGTCTTTTTAATCTCTCCTGATACTGAAGCCATTCCATACCCCTAATAATTTTTGTTGCCATTTTCTGAACCTTTTCCAATTCCAATATATCTTTTTTGAGATGGGACGTCCACATCTGCACACAGTATTCAAGATGTAGGTGTACCATAGATTTTATATAGAGGCAACATGATATTTTCTGTCCTATTATCTATCCCTTTCTTAATGATTCCCAGCATTCTGTTCACTTTTTTTTGACTGCCACTGTGCATTGAGGGGATATTTTCAGAGAACTATCCACAATAACTCCAAGATCTCTTTCTTGAGTGGTAACAGCTAATTTAGACCCCATCATTTTATATGTATAGTTGGGATTATGCTTTCCAATGTGCATTACTTTGCATTTATCAACATGAAATTTCATCTGCCATTTTGTGGCCCAGTTACCCAGTTTTGAGAGATCCTTTTGTAGTTCTTCACAGTCTGCCTGGGTCTTAACTATCTTGAGTAGTTTTGTATCATCTGCAAATTTTGCCACCTCACTGTTTACCCCTTTTTCCAGATCATTTATGAATATGTTGAATAGGACTGGTCCCAGTACAGACCCCTGTGGGACACCACTATTTACCTCTCTCCATTCTGAAAACTGACCATTTCTACCCATTGTTTCCTATCTTTTAACCAGTTACCAATCCATGAGAGCACCTTCCCTCTTATCCCCAGCAGCTTACTTTGCATAAGAGCCTTTGGTGGAGGACCTTGTCAAAGGCTTTCTGAAAATCTAAGTACGCTATATCACTGGATCCCCTTGGTCGACATGCTTGTTGATCCCCTCAAAGAATTCTAGTAGATTAGTAAAGGGAAATCATGCCTCACCAAAAACATGTTGACTCTTCCTCAACAAATTATGTTCATCTATATGTCTGACAATATTGTTTTTTATTATAGTTTCAACTAGTTTGCCCAGTACTGAAGTCAGGCTTACTGCCCTGTAATTGCTGGGATCACCTCTGGAGCCCTTTTTAAAAATTGGTGTCACATTAGCTATCCCTCAGTCATCTGGTACAGAAGTTGATTTAAATGACAGGTTACAGACTACTGTTAGTAGTTCTGCAATTTCACATTTGAGTTTCTTCAGAACTCTTGGGTGAATACCATCTGGTCCTGGTGACTTATTGTTGTTTAATTTATCAATTTGTTCCAAAAACCTCCTCTAACGATACCTCAATCTGGGACAGTTCCTCAGATCTGTCACCTAAAAAGAATGGCTCAGGTTTGGGAATCTCCCTCACATCCTCAGCCATGAAGACCGATGCAAAGAATTCATTTAGTTTCTCTGCAATGGCCTTATCGTCCTTGAGTGCTCCTTTAGCACCTCGATCGTCCCGTGGCCCCGCTGGTTGTTTAGCAGGCTTCCTGCTTCTGATGTACTTAAAAAAAAATTTGCTATTACTTTTTGAGTCTTTGGCTAACTGTTCCTCAATTCTTTTTTGGCCTTCCTAATTGTATTTTTACACTTCATTTGCCAGTGTTTATGCTCCTTTCTATTTTCCTCACTAGGATTTAACTTCCACTTTTTAAAGGATGCCTTTTTGCCTCTCACTGCTTCTTTTACTTTGTTGTTTAGCCATGGTGGCTCTTTTTTTGGTTCTCTATGTTTTTTTAATTTGGGGTGTACATTTAAGTTGAGCCTCTATTGTGGTGTCTTTATCTGAGCATATCCTCTTTCTATCAAGGCTCTACTGGCAAATGCTGTGGGCTGCTGGCTTTGCATCAGTGCTGCTCCTAGGCCTCCTTCTTGGGCATTACACTGTACCTCTAGCTGTTCCCGTGGGTTGCAGTACTTCAGGACTGGTGTCTTACTCTTTTAGTGCCTGTTCTTGGGTCTCTGGCCATTCCCACATTGCATCATTGTGTGTTGACTGTGTCAGGAGTTCACAGGCTTCCAACAGGAGTGCACAGAATCTGGAAAGACAGTTGACCATCACTATACATCGCTGGACTCCTTTCAACATATTTTGGTGTGTTCATTTCCTTAATCGTTCTCTGCGTCTCACGGTCTGGCTGGAGTCCCACAAAAGTCATCAGATGTTCAATGTAGGGGATCTCCAGTTTTCTTCAGCTTCAGCTTTTCTATATTCAGCCTAAAATTCTACTCCCAGCACCTATTTAGGAGATGTCGCAGCTTGGTATCATGGTCCTGTATTGCCTCTTCCTTGCCATCTCCTTCTCCTATGATAAGGATGTCATCAATTACAATCTGGATGCATGGGAGCCCCTGTAGTGCCTGGTTCAGTTCCACTGGAACACCTCTGAGCAGAGATGACCCCTGTCTGCTGATAATTGGGGGGCAGAGTAAGGGTAGTTGGCTTTAGCAGGGTTACTGAGTATGCTCAGTACAAACCAAGTAGCAAATGGGGGTGGGAGGAGGCATGTGACCACGCATGGCTCCACCAACACCTGTTGGCTCTTCCCCTGAGTCTGAGCTGGTGGCCACAGGCATTCATACCCAGCAAAATAAATACCTGCAAAAAAGTGTGGAAAAGGTTGCCAGATGAATGGCTCATCTAGCTCAATATGCCAGAATCCATTCTTCACAATAAACTCTTTTGCCCTGGATAAATCGGGTAGCATGTCCTCAATCATTGGCAATGGGTAGTGACTTCTTTTCAATGCATGGTTCAGTTGGTTTTGGTCAGTGCAAGATCCTCACTTTACTTGAAGGTTCTCTCACCACTAGCAGCTACTCGTCCACTCTGTGCTAGTTTCAGTGGGTCTAATGATGCCTTTTTTTGAAGCTTTCCAATTCCTTCTTCAATGGCTCCCCCTGGGCTAAGGGAACTCTGCATTTTGGTAGTATCATGGGCTGCACAGTCTAACTTTAGCTTTCCCTCTAAATGTCCATCTTCTTGCAGTATGAATTCATATTCCTTTAGAATGCTGGGCAGGGCCCACTGTAACTGTTTTCTCTCCTCTCTCACACTGAGGGTATTCTGGTGTTGTCCAGCAATCAAATCCATGGCTTGCACTGCCCTTGGTGCCCAAGAGTGGGTGGTATTCCTGTGTGTCAGCTAACATCTCTTGTTTCATGGGTTTCTTATCTACAGCCTACATTTGCTCATTGGCCTCAGAATAGTTTTACTGTACATCACCAGCACTTGGTTACATTTCTCCAGTGTAATGTTGCTGTGTATCAGTGTTGCTGAGATTATGTTGCAGCTGGCTTCACAATCCATCTGGAATCAGACTGTTCCTTGATCTAATAGCATGGTTTCAGATGGCTGGCAGCCTTCTTCTGCAATGCATGTGTACTGAGAGTCTTTGGATCTGCTAGTCACACTGCAGACATCTTCCTGTTCGTTGGAAGTCTCTACATTCTCAAATCACTGCATTTACTGCTGCTTTTTAGTTCCTGGAGTAGCTGTGGCCTTGGGACATAAAGTGGTCTGTTGCCCACATCCCTTGCACCGTTGCCCATAGGTGGGGCAATTTTCATTATGCCTTTCATGTTGTTTTCCACAGTATAAACACCGCTCAGTCTATTTCAGTCATTTGGTTTCAACATTTTCAAAATGAAAAAAAATCTGGTTTTCTGGTTTGAAATTACTTTTCTTTTTAATATGTAAGCTACGTATCGTAAAAAAAAAAAAATTAAATAGAAAATGGCCAAAATGAAAAATTTCCAGATTGTCAGAACAAAATGTTTCAATAGCCCGAAACTGAATTTGTTAGGGGATTTTGGGTTGGCTTCTCCCCACCCCCCACCAGCTCTCAATTTTTCATCCCAGTTTGGTAAAGGAAACTTTTTTGAAACCTCAAAAATTTTAATGGGCCAGGAAAACTTTCCTGCCCTGCTCTATTCACAGCCCTTGATTGCTCTGCATTGCTAGCCTACTGCTAGGCACAAGAATTTCTTCTCACACCTCCATGGAGCTTTCAACACAAGGAGGCAAAAGGCAAAAAAGTATAGGCAAAATACTTTCTTACAATCAAAATGTCACTCACAAAAGAACATGGAGTTTGTAGTTTGATCTAAATACATATGGACATACACTAATCTGTCACAAGTATTAATGAATCAGATTGACTGTGCATTCATACATACAGTAATAGAATTTGTTGAACTAGTCGTTTTAAGCAAATTATTTGTTGGATTTTCCCCTTTCCCCCCTTGTGTTTGGGAATTGTATGTGAGCCCTTCAGGATTATTACAAATTTGTTCATTAGTCAGAATCACTAGAGAATCATTTTTATAAACATACTGAAGGGGTTGTTCTGCACATGGCTGGGGGTGTCCCATTTTCTTTTTGGGAAATATCGTCACCCTACTTAAACTACTACAGAAACAAAGAAGGGCGGTGCGAGCAAATTTAAGAACCACTGCTGTAGAGAGTCATCCTCCGACTGCATGTTGTGTAGTTCAAGAGCCCACCCTGAAGAGACTCCCTTGGATGAAGGGATCAGCTCACTGAAAGGCCCCAAAGAAAGCCAACCTTGAAGAATTCAGCGTCACTCCCTGAAAGGCAGACCTGAGGAAGAACCTCAACTAATTGCTTAAGGATCTACAAGTCACTGGCTTGTAGACATTGCTTCATGTTTCAGCAGCCTAGGCCCAACCCTCCAGCATTCTATAAGCCATGAATCCCTGGCAGTGGTCTAGATGACTCACAGACCTTCAATAAAAGGACACCTCAGCTAATTGGTTAGCTATTGTCCGTGGGGCCAGCCCCTGCCTATGTAGCAAGACCATGAACTGTCAGATATGGGGTTCTGATATAGGCCAGGCCCTGGGTAGACCCACAACCCTCCTGAATGCCTGACACTCTTCAAACGCCATTGTGTGAGCCAAAAAGGTGCATGGTGCTAGTGATCCCTTAGCTGTGGATACTGCTTCTAGGAATCAAGATTCCATAGGGCCACCAGCATCTGGTTGGGCACCTCTGTGACCTCCAGTGCTAGTGATCAGAATCTGTCGACTCTGCAGCAAGGATCAGGAGTCTCACGTTGCACCTGACAATTGTTTTCTGGGCAACGAGCTCATCTGAAATGGACTGTATCATCTCCATGAGTTGCCCTCTCCCTGGCCACTTTGGACATGGTTTCCTTCCTGGCCTCTTGCTCTTTTCTCTCTCCTTCCTGACCTCCTCAGTTGCATCCTGGGCCAAGATAAGGAACACATGGCTCCTTGCATCAAGTGGCTGCAGTGGGTCTGTTAACCTGTTCTGCTGCCCCAACAGATCTTATCCCAGCCCTGCAGCCAGCCACCCATGTGTCCTGCATAATTGAGCAGGGTTTGGTCATTGCCAGACTGCTGCCTATGACCCATGTGATCTGCATGCTCTGGTCCTCTTTGGCTGCTAGAAACCAACAAACAAGAAGTGGCCCTGAGAACAAGGCTCCTATCATGGCTCTAAATTTCATGCCAAATCCCACAAGACCTCAAGCCCATCCCAGAAGACCTGTGGAGGCTGGAACTCTTGTGGGATCCAGCCCATGCTATCCTTTTCATCCTCTCCTGTTGTGGGAGCCACCAAAACTCACTCGCTAGGCTCAGGGCCCTCCTTGCTTCAAAATCCCTGGCTTTCTCACTCTCCTATTCTCCTTCATCTCTTGAGACCTTCCCTGACTAACACACACAACCAAGAAATATAGAGTAGCTGGGCAAGCCCTTCTAGTGTGAATATGTTCCTTGCCACACAAATACCCCATTCTCACAAAAAAGGGCATGCATGGGCAGATGAAATCACAAGTTGGTTTAAGCTAATATGTTTGTCAATAGATTGTCCCTGCCATTCAGCAGGCTCTATGCAGTAGTACAAGTCTCACTGTAATTCAGAGCTAAACACCAATTTTGGTATATTTATCTTCTGTTAGCCTTCCTGTGTAGTTACAGTAGAGTGCTCATGTAATTGCCTTCAAGAAAGAAAAATTACCAGAATATCTGTAGGGTGTTTATCTACTACAAAACCTACTTCCTCTTTAATCCATTAAGTAAACAAGAGGTTAAAGAGAGAGGAAGTCATTCAGATTTGGACTCTTGTTTTTCACAATGAAACTCACGTGCCTGAGCTTGCTATGTGAGTGCCAAAAATAGCACAGCAAAGAGGGTTTTCCTCAAGCACTTCCATTATTCACATGATGCGGCATGTTACATAATGCAGACTGTGCATGTTAGACCACAGAGTGCTGTACACAAGGATGTTAGAGTATAAAAATGTCCATTGGGGACAGTAGTACTGAATGTTTTAAAGGCAAAGCCAGGCTTCAGAAGCTGACTATTACTACATACAAGGCGAAGAAACTTTAGAAAATGAATTATTCGGCAGTCCGATAAAAAGAGATTTCAATTAAAGTAGAGACACTTCTTTATAAACAACCTTAGTCTGTGTTTACTTTCTCTCTCAGGTTATGGATATGTAAATATTTTATCTTGACAATTAGTCATACTGATTGTGTTTGAGTACTGCAGCCGCCTGTCTATCAACTGACCACCCCACCCGCAAAACAACATACCCTTTATGCTGCTCTACCACAGATCTCAGGCCTGGTTTAGTATGAGTGTCTTTTTCTGATATAATAATTTAATCTCAGACCTAATACTTTAATCTGAGTAGAACACTCATGCCAATTTATACGTAGGTGTATGTAACCCACTGGTTAGTGGCAGCTAGACACATCCCTCTGGGCCCGATCCACAGGGGATGTAAGTCCGTTATAGCCTCCCACTGCAGAACTGAGCTCTTTAGTTCAAGCCGCGCTTTTAGTGCTGCCAATCACCAGCTCAATCCCTGGTTTTAGCCAAAATGGCAGCCACAATACATACATTAGTGCTAGGAGAATAATTATCAAATTATTTGCAATGTACTTACGTACATAGGAGTACAAAACACTATTGTAAGATCCAAAAGTGCAAATATCCACTTATTCCTTTTACCTTCACCTTGTTTCCTTTTTATATATGTAATTGGTCTTCCTTTTACAATGGGTTTTTAACACTGCACGGAAAACTACACAACTGTTTAGGACAGCAAGTGACTACTATAGCCACCTGAAACTGCACAGAGAGAATGTGATCCCCCAGAATGCAATGTAGATACTGGGAAATGTCCTGATTCTTGGGAAAATACCATGGGATCTTTAATGATTACACATGGTCAGGAGCAGCTCAGGTTTTATTTTGTCTGAAAGTCGACACCTCCCTCTAATAACTCAATGCTCTGCACTGCAATGGTGAGGCATTGGTTCACTACTGAAGCAGAGAGAAGAAAGCCACTTACTGGATTATCAGTATTACTTCCTGCAGCAACCTAGGCTTTCCTTGGAGATCACTTAGCCAAGTACTGGTTGGGTCTAACTCTCATCTCATAAGCCAAATAAGCTCATATTTTCTGGCTCTCCACTGGAACTCCACCTCTGACTATACCACCTTTTCCACAAACCACTTCTCCACTGAAGAATTACAATTCTCCTATTTCTCTTAGGGGTGTGTATTATATATATATATATACACACACACACACACACGAACACACAAACACACACACAGCACCAATCATCAAAGTCGAGAGCAGTGGTTCCCAAACTTGTTCTGCCGCTTCCCGCAGCCCCCGCTGGCTGGGCACAGCAAACCGCGGCCAGTGGGAGCTGCGATCGGCCGAACCTGCAGACGCGGCAGGTAAACAAACTGGCCCGGCCTGCCAGGGGCTTTCCCTGCACAAGCGGCAGAACAAGTTTGGAAAACACTGGTCTATAGGAAGGCTCCTGGTGACCTACTCATAGAGAACCTGGAGGCAGCTATTGTAAGAAGTCTCATGGGCTCTACAGGTAAAGTGGATATGCAGAGCCTGCACATGAAAGTCCAGGTTCTCCATCAAGTCCCTTTGGACCTATGCAGATATATGTGGATCTTGGGGGATCTCTAGTGTGCAGTTCATGCTTGCTGTTTCTTCCACGGAGAGACAATCCCTTCTCCCTAAACAGAAGGCCTCAGAGCAAACTCAGTGAGTGGAACTGTTGCAGTTTTCTTCCCCTTAGGCCCCATCTCATGAGTTTACTCTTGTAGATCACAATCTGTTTTTCTGCTCTAGCCCTAGTGCTATGAAACCATAAACAGAGGCTCTAGTGAAGACTGTGAGGGTTAGCAAGATGTCTGTGCATTCTGTTTAAAGCCGAACGTCTGCGGGAAGCATTAAACCCCCATGAAAGTTAAGAGACCTCCCCATTAAGGATGTGTATGAACCTAGTTGGTTACTCTGTTGTTCACGTACCACATGTAAACCTGTGGAGATGGTATATATGTTTGTAACAGACTGGCTTTGTGTGTGTATTCATGTTGTGCTCTGGCAGTTGCCTCATAGAGAGGAACAAGAGGTCGTGGCAATTAAAGGAGATCTCCATTAGGTCAATGAAAGTGGCCTTGTAATCCTTCCTCTGCAAGTGTGTTATTTAGAAGCTGTCTTCTGACTGCAGCATGCGCATTTCACTGTAAACTCTGTCCAAGCCTTTCAGGGCAGTGAATGATGACCCAGCAAACCAGCTATGTGTTTCTGAGCCTTCTCAAGGCCCCAAGAAGTGTAAAAAAAATATAATTACGAAGGCCAGAAAAGAATTTGAGGAACAGTTAGCCAAATACTCAAAAAGTAATCGCAATTTTTTTAAAAAAGAAAAGGAGTACTTGTGGCACCTTAGAGACTAACAAATTTATTTGAGCACAAGCTTTCGTGAGCTACAGCTCACTTCATCAGATGCATTCAGTGGGGAGATTTATATACATAGAGAACATAGAATCATAGAATATCAGGATTGGAAGGGACCTCAGGAGGTCATCTAGTCCACCCCCTGCTCAAAGCAGGGCCAATCCCCAATTTTTGCCCCAGACCCCTAAATGGCCCCCTCAAGGATTGAACTCACAACCCTGGGTTTAGCAGGCCAATGTTCAAACCACTGAGCTATCCCTCATGAAACAATGGGTGTTACCATACACTGTAACCAGAGTGATCACTTAAGGTGAGCTATTACCAGCAGGAGAGCAGGAGGCGGGGCGGGGGGAGAACCTTTTGTAGTGATAATCAAGGTGGGCCATTTCCAGCAGTTGACAAGAACGTCTGAGGAACAGTGAGAGGGTGGGTGGGTGGGGGATAAACATGGGGAAATAGTTTTACTTTGTGTAATGACCCATCCACTCCCAGTCTCTAGTCAAGCATTGCTGGCACATGATGGACAAAACACCTACAAGATCTCTATCAAGCATTGTTACAACTACAATACCCACCTGCTGAAGTGAAGAAACAGATTCACAGAGCCAGAAGAGTACCCAGAAGTCACCTACTACAGGACAGGCCCAACAAAGAAAATAACAGAACACCACTAGCCATCACCTTCAGCCCCCAACTAAAACCTCTGCAACGCATCATCAAGAATCTACAACCTATCCTGAAGGACGACCCATCACTCTCACAGATCTTGGGAGACAGGCCAGTCCTTGCTTACAGACAGCCCCCCAACCTGAAGCAAATACTCACCAGCAACCACACACCACACAACAGAACCACTAACCCAGGAACCTATCCTTGCAACAAAGCCCGTTGCCAACTGTGCCCACATATCTATTCAGGGGACACCATCATAGGGCCTAATCACATCAGCCACACTATCAGAGGCTCGTTCACCTGCACATCTACCAATGTGATATAGGCCATCAGGTGCCAGCAATGCCCCTCTGCCATGTACATTGGCCAAACTGGACAGTCTCTACGTAAAAGAATAAATGGACACAAATCAGACGTCAAGAATTAGAACATTCAAAAACCAGTTGGAGAACACTTCAATCTCTTTGGTCACTCGATTACAGACCTAAAAGTGGCAATACTTCAACAAAAAAACTTCAAAAACAGACTCCAACAAGAGACTGCTGAATTGGAATTAATTTGCAAACTGGATACAATTAACTTAGGCTTGAATAGAGACTGGGAGTGGATGGGTCATTACACAAAGAAACTATTTCCCCATGTTTATTCCTCCTCCACCCCCCACTGTTCCTCAGACGTTCTTGTCAACTGCTGGAAATGGCCCACCTTGATTATCACAACAAAAGGTTCTCCCCCGCCCTGCCCCCTGCTGTCCTGCTGGTAACAGCTCACCTTAAATGATCGCTCTGGTTACAGTGTGTATCGTAACACCCATTGTTTCATGTTCTCTATGTATATAAATCTCCCCACTGTATTTTCCACTGAATGCATCCGATGAAGTGAGCTGTAGCTCACGAAAGCTTATGCTCAAAGAAATTTGTTCATCTCTAAGGTGCCACAAGTCCTCCTTTTCTTTTTGCGAATACAGACTAACACGGCTGCTACTCTGAAACCAATTTTTTTTTAAGTACATCAGAAGCAGGAAGTCTGCTAAACCACCAGTGGGACGATCGAGGTGCTACAGGAGCACTCAAGGGCGATAAGGCCATTGCAGAGAAACTAAATGAATTCTTTTAATTGGTCGTCACGGCTGAGGATGTGAGGGAGATTCCCAAACCTGAGCCATTCTTTTTAGGTGACTAATCTGAGGAACTGTCCCAGACTGAGGTGTGATTAGAGGAGGTTTTGTAACAAATTGATAAACTAAACAGTAATAAGTGACCAGGATCAGATGGTATTCATTCAAAAGTTCTGAAGGAACTCAAATGTGAAATTGCAGAACTACTAACTGTGGTTTTTAATTTATCATTTAAATCAGCTTCTGTACCAAATGACTGGAGGAGAGCTAACGTGACGCCAATTTTTAAGAAGGGCTCCAGAGCTGATCCTGGCAATTACAGGCCGGTGAGCCTGACTTCAGTACTGGGCAAACTGGTTTGAACTATAGTAAAGAACAAAATTGTCATACACATTGGTGAATATGATTTGCTGGGGAAGAGTCAACATGTTTTTTTGTAAAGGGAAATCATGCCTCACCAATGTACTAGAATTCTTTGAGGGGGTCAACAAGCATGTGGACAAGGGGGAACCAGTGGATAAAGTGTACTTAGATTTTCAGAAAGCCTTTGACAAGGTCCCTCAGCAAAGAAAGCTGTCACAGGATAAGAGGGAAGGTCCTCTCATGGACTGGTAACTGGTTAAAAGATAGGAAACAAAGAGTAGAAATAAATGAATGGAGAGAGGTAAATAATGGCGTCCTACAGGGGTCTGTACTGGGACCAGTCCTATTCAACATATTCATAAATGATCTGGAAAAGGGATAAACAGTGAGGTGGCAAAATTTGCAGATGATACAAAACTACTCAAGATAGTTAAGTCCCAGGCAGACTGCGAAGAACTACAAAAGGATCTCTCAAAACTATGTGACTGGGCAACAAAATGGCTGATGACAATTCAATGTCGATAAATGCAAAGTAATGCAGATTGGAAAACATAATCCCAACTATACATATAAAATGATGGGGTCTGAATTAGCTGTTGCCACTCAAGAAAGAGATCTTGGAGTCACTGTGGATAGTTCTCTGAAAACATCCCCTCAATGCACAGTGGCAGTCAAAAAAGTGAACAGAATGCTGGGAATCATTAAGAAAGGGATAGATAATAGGACAGAAAATATCATATTGCCTCTATATAAATTCATGGTATGCTCACATCCTGAATACTGTGTGCAGGTGTGGTCGCCCCATCTCAAAAAAGATATACTGGGCTTGGAAAAGGCTCAGAAAAGGGCAACAAAAATGAGTTAGCGGTATGGAATGGCTTCTGTATGAGGAGAGATTAATAAGACTGGGACTATTCATCTTGGAAGAGAGACGACTAAGAGGGGATCTGATAGAGGTCTATAAAATCATGACTGGTATGGAGAAAGTAAATAAGGAAGTGTTATTTACTCCCTCTCATAACACAAGAACTAGGGGTCACCAAATGAAATTAACAGGCAGCAGGTTTAAAACAAACAAATGGAAGTATTTCTTCACACAACACAGAGTCTGTAGAACTCTTTGCCAGAGGATGTTGTGAAGGCCAAGACCATAACAGGGTTCAAAAAAGAACTAGATAAATTCATGGAGGTTAGGTCCATCAATGGCTATTAGCCGGGATGGGCAGGGATGGTTTCCCTAGCCTCTGTTTGCTAGAAGCTGGGAATGAGTGACGGGGAAAGAATCACTTGATGATTACCTGTTCTGTTGATTCCCTCTGGGGCACCTGGCATTGGCCACTGTCAGAAGACAGGATACTGGGCTAGATGGACCTTTGGTCTTCCCAGTATGGCCATTCTTACGTTCAAGATCTCTGCTTGGCAATCATCTACACTGTACAGATAGGTGATCAGCTGCCTCTTTGTCAGCATCTCCCCGGGAACTTGCTGGAGATCTTCACCTGGTGAACTGATGCTGCGCGGAGGAAGTGGCAGGCCTGGTGTGTGACTCTGGGGAATATGCAACATCTCCCGCTGGCCCAGTGAACATTCCCCAAGAGCAAACCACTGTGGTGGTTGTTCTCTGGACCCAGTTCATGGCTACAGATACCTTGATAATCAACTCCATTGGAGCCCAGCCTGCCAAAAAGTGGGGCCAAAAATACTGCAGAGGTACACAGCCTGTATATGGATGATCCTGGTCTTATGTGCAGTAGGGACAATTCCATCATGGAAATCCAGGAGAGATCTCTGTAGATTTTCCTTAGGAAAAAGGGAAATCAGACCCTATGTTGGCCTCATCTAGGTGTCTCCAAAAGGTTAAAAAGAACTGCACAGCAGAGCACCTACTTCAACTAGTTTTGCTATTTTGAGTGTGGTTTCCAGGAATGCACATTATGCTTGCCATATAAAGCAATTAATTTTACCTTGCAACGAGAACCTGACAATTCTCTTGTTATTGTCAGTTCTGTGTATGTCAGTTCTGTGTATGGTCACACCTGGGGCAAAAGCACTCTGTTCACATGGCAATGGCACTATTCAATCTTCTGAGTTGCATATGGAATCCAGGCTGGCTAATGGCTCCACCTGACAACAATCAGGTTATTGTATGATACAGGGAAGATAGCAGAAAGGGCTCACAGCAGGAGCTGCGTGGGTCTGCTCTGATCATGAAAGCTGATGCTTCTTCTATAACGCAGCAAAATCTCCTGAAATCACTTTTTTACTGACCTTGGTCAGAGTCAGAGGCATAAAACAATAGCCAGTTGTAGAGCAGAGATGAGCTGTGTTTTTGTTTTGGGAAACCAGCAACTCCAGGGAGGTTTAGATTCTGGTTCCATTTTATCTGCACCACCAGAGTTTTATAGGTCAGCCACCAGCACTGTATAATGAGCAATATCCCTAAAAGTATTTCTCCCTCCAGTGCTGAATTTATTACCCCCACCCCCACTTCTCACCCATAATCTGGGTCTGTCAGCTGCCAGTACATTACTGCAAAACTGCTAAAATAACACTCACTCTGGGTGGTGTATACTGTAAATATAAAAGGTTTCAGACCAACTGCTCCTCACAAAAGAACAACAATAAGAAAAAAAATCAGTAAACTGGTTTCTTTTTAATTCATGGTGTTCACAACCCAATAAACAAGAGTCGGAGCATGCTGAGAAGGAACACTGTAGGGTTTCAGGTTTAGGATGAATGTCATGTCAATCAAAGTGCATTTCACTACACGAACCTAGTTTTGTTGGAATACATTCATTTGAAAGATGAGATAAAAGAGATTTTTTCCGTCTCCAGGCACTGTCTACTCTCCTGTCTCCACTCACTACACAGTAAGTACATTTACAGGGGAAGCAGGCTACAGAATGCAAATGCACTTTTCCTGAGAAAATTGGGGATGACAGTGCCATGAATGTAGTGATGGGGTGGGGAGATAAAGATTGAGCACAAGGGGTCGAAATGTATAGCATAGAACAGCTTTTCATGCTGGGGATAGGACTGTATATTTCGCTGTGGCATTCAGCAAAGAGAACACAAGAGGTTACATGGGATGCCATGAAAACAGACTGTGCTGCAGATTTATGACATTGTTTTCACACCAAGTGTCTCTCTTGGTCCCTCTTTCTCTCTATGGTTTTACCCTTGAGTTTGAATTGTAAATCTGATTCACTTTCCTATATGTTGACGTCTCTTTGCTTCGCAAGCCATTCAAGTGCTGCACCAACTGGATGCTTTCATTCCCAAAAGTCACAGCCGGTGCCTGTCCCCAGATTGTCAGAACAGATAGCAGCAGTGAGAATGGAAATAGCACAACAGTGAAAGAAAAGAAAAGAAAAGAAAAGAAAAGCACAGTGAGAGAAGACCATCATGCAAAACCACATGGATCAATTCAAAAGGAAATAAATTGTGAAAGTCAAACAAACAAATAACAGTGGAAATAATAAAATAAAAAGGAAGTCTTAGAAACTTTATTCCTTGTTGTGAAACACTAGCATCACAGTTCCTAGGAAAGTCAAGCAAAACCAACCCAAATGGATAGCTGCTCTTGTCTCATTTGACATTCTTTTATTACAACAAAATATTTCCTGTATCTTTCACATTTGATTGATTTACAAGAATCAAATTAGCAAAGAGTAAAGACAGGTCATCACAGCAAGTGATCCTAGACCATAAGACTGGCCATACTGGGTCAGACCAAAGGCCCATCTAACCCAGTATCTTGTCTTCTGACAGTGGCCAATGCCAAGTGCCCCAGAGGGAATCAACAGAACAGGTAATCATCAAGTGATCCATCCTCAGTCGCCCATTCCCAACTTCTGGCAAACAGAGACTAGGGACACCATCCCTGCCCATCCTGGCTAATAGCCATTGATGAACCTATCCTCCATGAACATATCTAGTTCCTTTTTTAACCCTGTTATAGTCTTGGCCCTCACAACATCCTCTGGCAAAGAGTTCCACAAGTTGACTGTGCGTTGTGTCAAGAAAGAAGAGTATCACAACTACTGTATAACTACTGCTATTGTTGATCAATACACACACTTTTAGGGCTGTGTAGTTATAATATTGTCACTTGCTAATATTAGCCTGTTAACAACTCATTCCCCTCCAGAGAAGTCAGTCTTTCTCAAACTGGAATTACAGTACAAATAAAACAGCTTCTGCTGCCACCACATTACTCTTGGAAATAAAGGCCTCCAGTGGCAGCAATTCTGGCACATATGCCTGCAGATTTGGAATTGTATCTACAGCCTAATATATCTGGTATTTAACACACGAAGTCACAATTGCCTCAGGAAGTCTGGTTGGAGAATGAGACACACAGGATCGATGACCAATCCACTGACACCTATTTATAAGGGTAATGAACTGCAGCTGGAACCTGTTGCAAGTTTTCAACTCCTTTTATCTAGGAGTAATCAGTCACTGGAAAGGAAGCTTTAGAATGTGAGTCTAAAGTAGCTGTACCTTGTTTTGTCTCTTTTGTCTTCTTCTAAGCCTCAGAAACTCCTTGTGCTGCCTTGAAACAAAGTTGACTGCTGCATATTCCAGTAATGCAGCAAACACAAAGAGAAGGCACACAGCCATCCAGATGTCGATAGCTTTTACATAGGAGACCTAGAAGAAAACAGAAACAGAATGCCTGATAAGTCATGTATGGAATCACAGTCCTTCTTAAATAGGAGATTATTATTACAGAAAACATCTACGACTACAAACACAAACAGACTTCAACATAGCATAAGTTCCAGCTTTGTCTCCACGCTATGTCTAGAACATTATAAAGCACACTGACACACCTAGTGGCTGAACAATATACTTCAAAGTAAACATCTGCACTCAATAAGTACTCACAGTTGTCTGAATGACAGAACAGGTAAGGACACATCATATCTGTCTAACTCTTCAGTACTTTTAGTAGACACATTGGCCAATTCTCTGCAGTGGGTCCCTTTGCATATATTATCAAAGCTACTTTGTTTCTTTGCTGTTGGTCACCTTTTCACACTTCTAACAGGGCATGCCCATTTAATTTGTTTTTGCATATGAGCAGCTTCAGCCTTATGGGTCTGATTGAAAACCCATAGTGGTCTATGGGAGCATTTCCATTAATATCAGTGTGCTAAAGATGGCTCTATGCACAGAGGGCTTAGAAGGCCCTATGTGCAAAGGAATTAAATATTTTAAGAATTGCAGAAGGGATACAGGGCTTTGTCCTGAATGACACTGGGCAGCACGCAGAGAATTTCCGAGATTCTGAGCACTGCTACTTAGCATTCCCTGGAGGTTCACCTGCTGCCCTGAGCATATGAGTCTAGTCATGCCCGCCCCTGCAGTGTAGAGTGGCCAAACTGGATATGTCAGTAGGGTCAGATATGGCGGGGCTGGTATAAAGTTAGGAAACCAGGCATTTAAATTAGATGCAAAGCAGGTGTATTTGAAGTTGCAGGCCACACCCTTGTAGGAATGTTCAGCAGCAGTATTTAAGCACTCTGCAAAGCACAGTGCAAACTCCTCCATGTTCCAGGCAATCTGGAAAGCATGGGCCACAGGCTGAGATATATTAATAATCAAGCCACTATAATTTCTTCAAAAACATAGCTGTAATTGGCATTGTGATTGTTTGTTAGCATCTTTAAAGGTGCAGCTTGTTTTCATGTAGAAATACCTTAGTAATCACATTAGGAATGCACAAACACCTGGAATGTGCTGCCAGAGACATTGCATTGTGGGACATGAAGCCCCAAGGATCAGCATTTCTGATTGAGCAAATCTTGTGCTCATGTGCATAAGGCACTGAGGGCAACATAATAAAGGAACTCCTGAGTTAGCCTGCCTGCCACTTATATAGTGCTACTGTAAATTGTATCCACACAGTTGCTGAGCTAATTGGATTATTTTAACTCCACCTTGCTCAGCTGGAATCACGTGAGTAGCAACAGCAGTATACTTGATAGCTGTCCAACATCTGGCTGGGATGATTTAGTTGGGGTCAGCCCTGCTTTGAGCAGGGGGTTGGACTAGATGACCTCCTGCTGTCTATTCCAACCCTAATCTTCTATGATTCTATGATTCCCTTGACTCTGCATGACACAGCACTCAATGAGGACAAGAAAGCAATCACAATGTAATACTACATTAAAAAATGGCAAAAGTCCTATAATAGGGTAGCATCAATCCCTTCATTTCCAAAGCACTATGCATCATTCTACCTATGCAATCCTAGTAAGTGACTGATGTAGCTAAAAACCCATGTTATGCTTTGAAATCAACCTTTGTGCCTTTTTCCAAGTTCCCCAATACATGGAACAATCTCTAAGTCAGGCCCTTTCCCTCTGCTGGTTCAGATCCTTCTAAAGGATTCACTTCTTCTCCAGGCCCATACAAACGAACTCACGGCAGTCACTTTTTGTTGTTGTTGTTTTTTTGGCACCACAATGTAACGTAAGAGATCCCATTGGCTTCCTCCACTACAAGTCTATTTTCTCTTCCTTCAATTCTGCCCTATTCCTCACCAAACAGCACTATTTCTCCATCCTCCTTGACTTCCATACCCACAATCCCAGCTGTTTCTTTGCCACAGCCGGCATATGAGGTGGGATTGTTCCCTACTCGTGCCATTATCCATCTACAGTGAGCTAATGCCCCAAGGTAATTCCTGGACACGAAAATCACAGTGGTTACCTTTGAAAACTTTCCACTTTTGCCCTTGATATCTAGTTCAATTTACCTCAGCATTTCCTGTAATTCCTTATATAGGAAATACTGCAAATTCTGAGGAAATATTTTCTCTCTCTCTAGTGTAATTGAAAAGGTTTGGATTTTTTTAAGAGTGACCTCCAGAAAACCTTTAAAAAGTCCTAGCACATTGGCTCACCCTACTCTATAGAGTATTTTAAGAATTTGATGTTTGGAACCATCGTCTTGTTCAGTTTTATCACATTCAGGAAGTCCATTAAGCATTTCTTGTATTTTTCTTTCTTTAACTCACTCAATTGCCATGTACCTTATGTTGCAGAGCTTCCCCTCTAGTGACTTTTTTAGAGAGTTAATGGCTCCCTACCAATCACACCATAAATGATATAAATTATTCAGATGCTCTGTAAATGTTTTAGGATGAGTTAATGAGGAAAGTTTTTCAGAATGAGGTCTGTCTGCACCAAGAACCAGACATGATAAGGCTGAGCATAACAAATGTGACAGAAGGATTCCTCTTCCTTTTTAGCATTTACACCTTTCTTATCTTCACTTAGTTGATATTTGGCCAAACTATACTGTACATATGAAGGACTAATTTTTGCTCTGACATATTTCTGCAAAACCCAAAACTCCATTCATTGGAGTTCCCTAAGTTGTAAATCAGCACAGAATTTGGTCCTTTAAAAATGTTTCTTCAAATTAATCCCTCCAACCTCTTAATCATTTTAATTTTAATTCACTGAATTTCCTCCATTTTATATCTTGCTAACTGTATGCAAGTACCATAAACTGAAGGCAGCATTCTTCTTGGTTGAATGTGGGAGAAAGAATGGTCTTGGATCTTGTGGTTAAGGCATTGTTCTATCATTCACTGACTTGTCATTCATGCATCAATCCAGATGAGAGTTCAATTTCTGGCTCAGGACAGATCTCCTGTGTGACTTTGGGCAAATCATTTAGTCTCCCTGACTCAGTTCAGTAGACGGTAAACTGGGGATTAAAGATACTTCCTTTTCTCCCAGGTGAGATGTGAGAGTAACTGCATTAATGATAGTAAGTGCTTAGATGCTGTAGTGATGAGAACCATATAAATACCTGCATTATTAGATAGAATCGCATCAAAAACATACTCTCGGATTTGTGATATGAAGTATAAAATCATGTTAGGTCTTGTTTTTGCAGCATCTCACACTGAATGCCGAAATTTTTAGAAAGCTAAATTTTCATCCAGTGGGAAATTTTGACATTTTGAAATTAGTTTCTGGTCCAAATTGGAAAATGTCACAGAATGAAAAATTCTAAAAAGTTTCAAATTGGAAAAGTGGCACTTTTGATCAAAACTAAACAAAAACAGTTAAGTCAATTAACATTTCAGTACAAAATGATAACATTTTATGTCATTTCTTTTTAGGTTTTAAAAACCTAAATGACATTTTGTGTGACAACAAAACAAAAATTGTTGTTTTGTTTCAAAACATCAATTTGCAATGAAAATTTACCTTTCCACATTTCTTTCCACAAAAAATCAACAATTTCCACTGGAACTGACAATTTGCTTAATTCTTTGGTTTTAATGAAACCATATTTTCCTCACAGAAAAACTTTCTGAATGAAAAATTTCAGTCAGCTATGTTTGCAAGCTGTCATAGGGTGACTGCCCCGTTTAAAAGGAAGCAGGGTTCAGTTTACCTGTGATTAATAAACTGCCTCCCAGTTGGGGTTAAAAGAACGCAACAGGATCTTATAAAGGAAGAGCAAGGAGACGGACAAGAGAGAGTTACCTCACAATAGACTGAGTGAGATAGACAGAGAAGGGCAGGTGAGAGCTGCCTGAGGAGGAAAGGAGAGACCCAAGGGAGAAACAGGAGCAGAGAGGAGAGTGGGTACGAGCTGTTAGGAAGAACAAAAGGTTGATTTGGAGGAATGGCCAGGCTGGGGAAACCCTGCTGAGTTACAGGAGAGTTGTGAAGAGACCCTGAGAAACAAGGGGAAGAACCAGCTTGGTTAGGAGAAGGTGAGCCCAACTCAGGAGGGTTGATGCTAGAGGGGTAGGACTCACAGGCAGGAAGCAGGCCTGAGTGGAGGGCTGCACAAAACTGAGCCCAGATCAAGGACATTCCCTGAGCATGGGCAGGATTCACAGGTAGGGATGTCTGTCTGAGTGAGTGGATGTCTCAGTCATGGGATACCTGACTTGGGGCTACATACCAGCCAAGAGTTGCAGGAAAGAAGTAAATCTGGGAGCTCTCAGGTGGATGGCCTGGAGAGTGGAGCCCTGGAACAAGGGCAAAAAGAGTCTGAGAACAGACTGGAGATGGACTCATGGAAGGGTGAGCTGGAAATTATGTCCTGGGAGAGGGCATGGAAAATGGCTGTGATTGTATCAGTTGAAGGTTGGGGGTTTGGAAGACTGGTTTTATCATGAGGGTTCTGTAGATGATTGTATATGCACAGGAATAAACTGTACCTAGAAGCAGGCTTTTAAATTGGACACAGAGAGATTATATTTCTTTTAAGGCTGAACCATGGGGACACAGAGATGGGTACACCTGTCGTAATAACTATACTCCTGCATAGTAACTGTACTTATTTTGGGCCTAATGTATTAACTTGTATTTTCCCAATCTGAATCTTATTTTGTTAATTCAAGTCCATGTTCCTAACCTCCCTGATATTTTGTGCTAGTCTCTGTCTTTGCAATACTTTCCAGGTTATCGTCATTTGTACCCTGCAATTTCAAAAGCCAGATTCTCTGGGTGATAGCCAGCATAAAATGAAGCATAACTGAAGATAAATATGGCTGTCCCTGCTTATGCCAGTACTGAAATTTGGCATCAAGTATGTACTGGATTTGCCTTAGTAAATGCATTAGCCTAGACAATCCCCTCCAATATTAAAACTCATGGGATGGAACTCTGTGAGAAAATCTCCACGAAGATCACTTGCAGAGTTCTGTTCCACTGGGGGTGCTGGGACCTACCCCCAAACCTGGCTGATCCTGCAGGATGAAGGAAGGACAGGACCATCCATGGTGTAGATCCTGTACCACAACACCAACTCTAGCCCTCAGAAGCCCCCTCTCTCTCCAGCAGTGCAGCTTCACTATCAGAGTCCTCCTGGGCATGCTAGTCCTGGAGCATGATAACTGCAACTTTTAACTTTAAAATTCTTGTAAATCAGTGTAGTGTGCACTGCAGAGATAGCTACAGCAGTCAAGAACTGCCTAAACTTAAGAACTTAAACTGATTTTCAGAAGTGCCAAATACCCTCACTCTCAATAAAGTCAACACTTACTTAGGTACTCACATACGAAAACGTAGGCCCTACATTTTAAGTTGCTAGGTAGAAATGGACACGGGTAGAAAGACCACAGATGAAAACAACTGTGAAAGATGAAATAGAAGATACAACACCATGGTCTGCTTCAGGAAACAAAGACTGCTAATAGGATTTTGAAACAAAAACACCATTGTTAAAAATCATACACAGAGCAACATGCTGACACTAACGTCCACTGCAAAAATGTATTAACTTGAGAGGTACAATTTGACCAAGATCATGGCAAGTATTCATCTTGAGAGATAATATACTTAAACATTTATAAGATTCACTGAAACAAGAAATCTGTACATGCATTGTTATATACATTCTGAAACATCAGTAAATCTCTTTGCTGTGGTCACTAATTTCTGAAATGTCCATTTTGAAAAAATTAAATTAACTTAAGTCCAGAAAATACTTTATTTTCCTCTGAAGAACCAAGCAGAATATGTGCATTTACTTATTCTATCTGATTGGGTCATCTGAGGTGAATAATAATCTGCATTCAACTCAGCAGCTGCCAGCTAGGGTGCTGTCAGTACCTTTACTACCTGGTTGGGTAGAATTGCTCCAGAGCTCAGGATTCTTTGACCTTTGAATAGCATGACCTCGTGCATGGCTCTTTTTAAAATTATGAGAATTTAGAATAAATGAACCCCGTTCTTCCATGTAAGCCAAATAATAACCACAAAATTGAAAACTGATAATGTAGTTGTTGTGACTGATACCAGGTGTGGGTATGTATACGTGTATTTATTGTTTTTTCTACTTCATAGCACGAAAATAGTGCTGTAGGGAACTACAGTACGCTCTAACACACAGTTACCATACTGTAGTTTCTATGGTAGTCACAACTAAGCAAACCATTAAAAGTGATCCAGTTCACTGAAACAAACAAGAAGAACCTAAATTTAGAAAAAATATGCCATGGGCAATACCCTTTTAAACTCTTGAGCTCTGTTTGTGACTAGACTAAAGACTCGTGTATTTCCTCCCCCTCATTCTGCTCCTCCTCTTCCGTAAATTGTAGACTTCCTCCAAGGCATAATTTGGAGATAAAAGGCATTTGCTTATTTTTGTGACTGTCAGTCTCTCTGTATTAGTAATAGATAAATTAAACAAGTCCTTTGGTTAGTGACAATTGCCCTACCAACATTAACAACAACATCAGATTAAACAATTGAGCATGGGGAAATCAGATGCCCCATTACATTACGCTCACTCTTGACCACACATACTGTCTTCCTAATCTGATACTTGAGCATACGCTTATGGTTTTGGAGGGGTTAAGCATCATCATTCTTAGATGTAAGCCTGTCTGATTCTTTTGGCATTATATTCAGTATTGCTACCTCCATCAGATCAAAACATATAAGCCAGGCAAGTTTGTTCTTTGTGGGTAGTTGAAGAATTTTTAGATAAAGATCATGTGACAAAAAGTATCTGAATGTGCACCCTATCAAATTATCCTCTTCCTATATTTGGAAAAAAAAGACTGGCAAAAATGATATTATGAGGGGCTTGCATTACCACAGAATCGAACTAACTGGCCAAGGGTCTGCAACCTGGGTTGCATGCCTCTGAGATCAAACCAGGCCCAAACAACCCAAAGCAGATTTGAGACCATAAACAACCAACCCACATGATATTTTTCCTGTTTACAGTATGCTGGGTTGAATGACTCAATCAATTCATTTTTCAATTTCAGAGCAGTATTTGTAATCAAGAGCTAATTGTCCTGGATGGTCTGAGATGTCTGACCCAGAAACTTGTTTCTTTTCTGCTTTTTAATTAAAGTTAATTATGATCCATGTATTATGTATTTACAAACCTAGAGAGAATAAGTTCAGCCTTTGGAATGAAGAAGCAGAAAACCGGTTGACTGGGAGTATATTCTCCCCTCAGTGCACATGCGTAACCCCCGGAAGTGCTCATGAGCACTATGCACTTGCATCCAGGGTAGAGCAGAACAGATAGTACCACATTTTATATTCATTTTCTCTGATGATGCTGATTGACCAGAATGACTTTCTGAAACACTGATGCTAACACAGCAGATCAGAATGCAGTGGTCTCCTATGCTGTTAGGGATATAAAGTAGCCTATTGACTTCCGGTTCAAATTTGCAGGGATTTGGATGTTTGGAAGCAGAGCCAAGTGATAGGGCTTCGTCTGGAAGTGGCAAACTTTGGGTAAAACTCCATTCTCACCTCTGCTTTCTGACCTGTACTATAATATTTTCATCTGACTCTACGTTCTCATTTGTACTCTATTGCCAAGGGCTTTGTCTGCTTGAAACTGTGCTACCACAAAGCAAGGCTCAGGGAAGGAATCCTCAGCTGCAACCTACATTGCAGGGCCAGGTATTTAGCATAGGTGGCCTGACCATGACAATTGCTGAGGCTGATGAGAGGGGAATAGCAAAGAGACATGCGCATGTGTAAGCGGGGGAATAGTCCCACTACTGTGGGGAACTTTCCTGGCTTCTGCACTACCCTGGTGAAGTGGGCTAGCGAAAGGATCTGAGTCCTCGCTCCCACTTCCTTTATCCAAAGTGCCCTTGAGGACTCCCATTCCACTCTCCTGTCTGGTAACCCCAACAAGGGTGGGCCCAGGATTCCTGGGGGGGCTCAACCCCCAACCCTGCTGTGGTCACCTAGGACAGGGGCTAGGGTGTCCCCACTCTGGGGTACTCTCTCTGCACTGGGCACTTCCTTGATCTGATCATTACATACCATTTAAAGCAAATGCAAGTTATTTAATCAACAATTAATTTAAAAAAGAATAAGGAAAAATGGGAAAGGTTAAAGGAAACACATCACCCCGCTCTGTGGCAGGGAACATCACAAACAGTGTCTCTGGAATGTCAGGGCAGTTCACAGTCTGTTCCTTGTAAGTCCCAGGCCTCCTTCTCAGGCCCTGGCTGTGCTGCAGGGATGCTGTGGGTTGGACACTCGCTCTGGTGGTGGCCACACGCTCTCAGGCTCTAGGTGGCAGGGCCCTCCTTCCCAGCGTTTGCCCCTCCCTGTCGGGGTTACCAATCCCCCTCCGAGTCTGGCCTGTAGAGCCTCCTGGCTGAGGCGTCTCCCTGTGCTGGGCCCAGTGCCCAGGGTCCCCCTCGATCTCCCCAGCTGCTCACTGCACCCAGCTCTGGACTGCTCCAGCCCCAGCTGCACCACTGGGTCTCAGCGCTGCTGCTGCTGCTGCTGCTCTTCTTCTAGCTCCCTGGGCTGCTCCTCTGGCCCCTCTGCCTCTGGTTGCTGCAGCTCTGCTTCCAGGACAGGTCTGCTCTGCAGGCTGCTTCTGTGACTCTACTCCCAGCACTGACCCGCTTCCTGGGCTGCTTTTCTGGCCCCTCTGGCTCTGGTTGCTGCAGCTCTGCTCCCTGGACAGGGTCTGCTCTCTCTGGGCTGCTTTTCTGGCCCCTCTGGATCTGGCACGGCTCTGCTCCCCAGCTCAGCTCGGGCCCCTGCTTTCTCCTTAGCTCGGCCCCACTCTGTCTGACCCAGGCAAATCAAGCTCACATGGAGGATGGGGCCTCCTGACTCCCTGATTAGCCTGCCCGCCCTGTCATTCAGGATGACCTGGAGCATTGGCCTCTCTCCCCATTGTTCCTGGGGACTGTCAGTCTCAGGGTCCTGATTCCCCATTGACCCTTCCCCCTTTTAGTACTGGGAGCTAGCAACTAAAACACCCCCACTTAATGTTAGTAAGGGGGCAACAGTTCCCTTACACATGCTCCTCCTCCATGAAGGATGTTTGGTGTCTGTTGCACAGAGGCCCATTAACATGCATTCATTTATAGGGATCACATCTATTTTCTCCCTTCCACATTCCAGAGTAATAAATAAGTCACTTTTTGTGGCATAAGGATCCCTTGGCTGGGTTCTTGGTAGCCCCCACCCCCGCACGACAGAAATGCATGATTAAACAGAGAGGCCAGTGCTTCAAGATTTGATCCTTTGTTCCTCACCCACTGGCTGCTGCTAAACATACCAGGTGTGTGATAATATTCTGTATTTCCTGCAGCCAAAGTTCCAGCTTAATGAGCTTCTTACCTCTGGATTGGAAAAGCCCGTATCTGAATATCACCAAGCTGTAAAAGTGTCTGCAGGGGCTCCTCTCCACAGATGGAGGCAATCCAAAAGTACAGCTGTGAGCTTATGAGCAGGATTTTGCAGTTCCCTCAATGAAGAGTTGTCTTAGGAACTGTAGGACCACAGCATTGTAACCAGGGCTGGGGGAAATGGTTTGCATGGGAATCTGACCACACATGATCAAGACATGTTCAAGTCTGCTGAACCCGAACAAGGAAAGCTTAAGTTTACTTGATGTTTGCAGTATAACTTCATTATATTGCAGCACAAACTCTCAGTGCAAACAAGGCTGGAGACAAGCCACCCACTCTCTGCACTCCCGTGTTTGGTGAAGAGTGTATTCCGCTGCTCAGGGAAAATACAGCATTCAGGGTCAGGCTCGCTGAACGCTGCAGTACACACAAAACCCCTCCAGGTTCCCTTACCTCTACTTGTAAAGTGGCAGACCTGTGCTGTTACATCTAACATATTGGGTTGTCAATGCAGGTTGGCCAGTGCTGTGCCACTTGCTGAGAGTACATACCATCTCACAGAGCACAAAGTCAAGACCCCCAGCTACTCATGTACCACCTATGGAGTTCGTAAGTGTTTCCATTGCTTTTCTTCTCTACAGTCCCTGGGCTACAGTTTTACTAAGCAAGAAGAAAGATGTTTTGCTCACCAAGACTATGATTCACCATTGCCCTGCAATGCCAACATAAAGAGCAACTAAATATCTTTGGCGCAAGAGATTCTCCAAGGGAGCCAGAGAGTCAACTTTGTGCCTCGCTCCCCACAGTAGGCTCAAGGGACAAGTCAGAGCAGGCATGGACTGGGCAGGGGGTATGTCGAGTGCATAAGAGGGATGGGCCAGGGCATTCTTATGTCCAGGTGATTCTGCAATGGCTCTTCGGGCTATTGCAGTCAGAGGGTAACTCAGAAGAACGTCAGGGCTGACCTAACCTGTGCCAGGTAAGAAAATGGCTTTGGTTGCCCTGGAATTGGGCACAAGCTGCCTCCCATTTGCCTGCTCAGGGATCAATGAAGGCCTGAAGTTTTACCAGCAGCGTAATGAGTCACTTTAACTCTTTCTTTAACTTTCAACACTTTTAAAAAGCTCAGAAAACACACTGCACAGCGTTTTAAATCATGTACCTCAGGTTTTGAAATCGTAACTCGTTCCTGACATTTTAAAACACATTTGTTTGCTAGAAAATTCTGTTCACAGGACACGCTAATTTTGGTACAGAAGATGACAAATGTTAATTGTGAGCAGGTGTCATGCCCACCCTACTTCCGGGGCATTGGTTTTTATTGGTAAATCAAACAACAACAGCAGGACCTCACCCTGAGTTTTCTCGCCAACACCAGTTGGCCCTATGGTTTCCTGCAGCACCAATCTCTTTCTGCCTCTAGTTCCTTCTGACCAGAGAAAAGGTTCACACCCACCTCTCTGGTAGCCCGCTGAAGTTTATAAGCCACATCTTCCATAATAAATCATCAGAATTAGCCGCAACATGCAGCGTTCTAATTCCTGAATGGACCAAAGAAGAGTCCTGTATCTCTATGCAAAATTGTAGAACATACCACCCTGGTACAGAATATTTTTATTATAATGTATATATTAAAGATAAGTATATCTGAAAAATTCTTGTTTAAAAATAATTACCCTGCTAGCAAATTGAAGAGAGGAGTGACACATGGCTAGAAACATGAAGAGAAAAACTTAAACGCTATATTTAAAAGATAACTTTATGGCTGATAAGTTATTAATAGATGTCAGGAATTTCAGTAACCCTTCCTCTATCATTCTTTATCAGAGCTGCAGTGAAGTGTTTGCCTTGTTGTTGAACCCTAGTAAATGCTTCTCACATAAGCTGACATTTACTCACCTGCCATTACAAGTGCACAGTGCTTGTAATGAAAAACAAATAAATTAAAAATCAGGCCACCAAGCCAGAAGAAGATCCAAAGAAATAAAACCTCCTGCATGAAAGAACATCACATTGGCAGGGAGTAGACTATACTTAGTGGTTATTTAAATAACAATGCTCAGAATTTCTATAGCTCTTCCTACCAAGGGTCTTACAGCAATTTACAAACATTAATGATGCCTCATATTATCTCTACATGAGAAGAAAGTAGTATTAGCCCCATTTTACAGATGGGAAAACCAAGATAGAGATTATTACTAAACAACTGGCCCAGCTCCACACAGAGAGTCAGCAACACAGCTGGGAATAGAATACCAGCTTTCTTGCCTGTCAGAAGAGTGCTTTAAACACAGGGCTATCCTCACCATCCAGCTACAATTTGCTGAGCACAACTTTTAGGAATTCTGGGGATCTGCTGAAACCCAGGGTAACTTTCATGGTGAGATTTCTGCATCATGAACTTATTCCAAATGGGATTTGGGAGAAAATTAGTATTTGTGAGGTAAGCAATCCCAGATTACAAGAGGGAAAGGAACCCTCAACATTAAAATGTTCAGTGCTTTTTAATTGTTTATGATAGTTTTTTCTATGCTATGACATGAGACCAGTCAAGCAGTAAAGAGATATTCAAAAGGACTTTCCATTTTTTTAAGCACAGACTACAGTAACACTTAAGTGCTTCTTTCCTCACACCCAGCTGCAGGAGATATATGTTGCATAAGGTCTTATTTTCAATGTAATTTTTATTTTGTAAACATATTTGTCAGATTCACAACACTTTTCCTTCCTAAAAAGCGCCTTGAACCGAATGCTGTTCCAACAACCAAACCTTTGATTACAGTTCAGGATGCTTAAGTGCAGGACCTGCTGACACAATCACTTAACAGCAAGGAAATATCCATGTAAGGGAAGTTTTTTAACATAATGCCTTAACACCCACATGTGGCAACCAGTTGCACAGACATGGACCTCCACCTGCAACTCTCTTGTTCTTCAGCATATAAAGACAAACATTGCACACACCAAATTCGTCTAATTCACACTCTAACACAAAACCCATAATACCAACCTGATCATTAACATGCATTTGTTGTAAACATGTGCATTGGGCTGTTGTCTGATATTATATGTTCCTGGGCAAAGTCTAAGGTCTGAGTTCAGATTCTATGTTAGGATGTCAGTGGGAGGAATTCTGGTGTGTGCTTTGTGCTTCTTTATGTGTTTTAATGTGGGGGGAGGGAAAAGAAAGGTTAGAAATGTTATAAAAGGAAAAGCAGCAGGATTGGAACATGGATAAAAGTGTAGACAAGAGAGATGGAAGAATCAAAGGTGATCCCGCACAATGTGGGCCCGAGTGAAAGGAGAGATGATGGTGTTGAAAAAATCATGTTCTCCTTCCTCATGAAAACATTACTTTTTGCAAAAGCCCACTCAAGTCACTCATGAGTACATTTGATCTGATGATCTGTAAGTAAGTTTGCTCCCTCACATCTCTACTCCTTTCCCCACCTCAGTCCAAAGGGTTTCTCCCTCCCCCAACAGCCCCAACTCCTCTCAACAGGTGCTCTCCTCCTCTCCATCTGGAGGCTGCAATGACGAAGAGAAGGTAGCTAAGCAGAAGAAGAGAACTTCATTACTCTTTCTTCTCTGCCCAGTGGCCCCCTTCGTATCTTCTTCTGGTCCCTTGCAGGTTTAATGACTGACCACACCTACATCCATGTAATCTATCTAGCTACTATATGAGCCCCCTTCACTTTAGTGCAAGAGCTCCTCTCCTTTCATAATGTGTTTCTCAAAAATCTGAGGAGGAAGGCAGAGGCAAAATCTTCTCATTCCCCAGCATGCAATGGGGCAACAGCTGGAGATATTCAACCTCTTCAACCTAGAGGACCTATCTTCTGCTCTCTTCTTTTTTCTCAGTTGGCTGGACTAGCTTCAGCATGATGTCTCTGTCTTTGCAGCAGCTCCTGTTGTCCTAAAGACAGCAGGAGGCACCATAGAGAGAGAGAGAGAGAGAGAGAGAGAGAGAGAGACCCAGTCTGCTGCTAGTGCTGATGGCTGATAGATTGCCACCTCCTTTATTTCCTACTTTACAAGGCCTCATGACATCTCAGCAGATAACAACCTATTGTTTGCAATTCCCCACCTTAGTTCTACATATTTTTATCCTGAAAGCACTTAAACTTGTTTCCAGTATGTTTGTGAACATACAGGCTCATTAGGCCATTTCTTGACACTGAGGAAAACGCACAAGCTACTAGATAAATGTATTGTGTGGAATGAACTTTAATTGTGCAGAATGGAAAACAGAATTTTAGATGCAACCTAATTCAAGGGTAATGCATAGAAACAAAACTTTGGTTTTGTATGGATTTTCTGACTGGATAGATTTGTATCATATTTGATCAGCATGTTCGATACAATTATTTTCAGAAGGTCCCAAGTGGATGGCTAAGCAGCATTATAAATAGAGATTATGAACACTGATTTTTAACCGCATGGACTCCACACATTGCAGTAGGGCGAGGCATGTCTCTCAATCTTTAGCAGAGTTTAGATTTTACTTTTAATGCAATACTTATTTGACTGTGACATGGAAAGACCTGGAAAGTCTTCACATGTCATTGTCCGGTTATACTGAAAGGACAGGAGACACCTGATATGGTTTTAATCAGGCTGCAACTTTATCATTAGATGCCCGGCAGATAAAAGTGTACAGTGCAGGTAACCCCATGTTTGTTCAATAACTCCCCAGTGGGCTTCCCCCAGCCCCCACTCTTTTTCCATCCAGGTCCTCCAGCCAACCCATTGCTGGGACCTTACCATCCCCTCCTCTTGTAGGAGGGTTAAGGTTGGCTAAGAAAGGGGTGTTGGCTCCCTGCCTTACCAGTCATTGGAGCCCCTCCACCCCATTCCATTGTTCTAACCAACACCTCCTTTCTAAGTCCTTCACCAAGGCCTTCTTCCGGTCACTGTACCTTCCCTGTGGAGTACCTGCACTGGACATCCACCCCACACTTACATAATGAGTTGCAACATATAGCCTAATTCCCTTCATCCCACACCTCAACAGAGCCCTTCCCAAACCCCCCCCCCAACCCCATACACTCCACCTAAGCCAATCTGGTGGTGAGGGAAAAGTTCCTTCCCAGCCCCTCTAAAAAGGGGCAGCTAGCACAATGCCCACAGCAGGTCTTGACCAAACCTGCTATTTCACCACCAAAAAGGGAGGGAGAGTGAGTGCTGCCTCAGTCTGCTCCATGTAAAAGGGGGCTTCACCACACAGGGATGCCTGTTTTAAACCTTTCCGCCCTTCCAGTTCTTAGGGGATGAGTCAGCATCACCAGGCTGACCCCTTCCCACGCCCCACTTTTGCAGCAGTTTCTGACCTCTCCCTCTCCCTCCCCTCGCAGCCATAAAGCACTGTTCCCCTTCCTTCAGCCAGCTGGTCAAATTCCTCCCTGCTTAAAGGTGTGGTGCGATCCTTCTGAGTGAGAAGAGATTGAAATGATCAGGACTATTAGGAGACTAATAAAAAAGGGTATGATAAAGGTATATTAAATAATGTGTGTTATAAGGAAGGTAGGTCTCATGCTTCTAGTTACTGCTTCTCATAACAAGGACAAAGGATCATTCAATAACATTGAAAAGCAACAAATTTAGGGAAATACTGCCTCTGATAGAGTGCTTAATTAGACGGTGGAACTCATTATCACAAGATTGCATTCAGACCAAGAGCTCAGTAGGATTAAAAAAGATATATCAACAGGAACATCCACATTCATATTAGATAGGACAAAAATAAGAACTATAAACCTTTATGTCCCACTGCATAAGCCAACCACTAACTAGAACAAGGAAGAAACTACCCCTATGGCTAGGTTATGCTACAGTTGCCCATTATGGAGTTTTTGTACTTCCTCTAAAGTAGCTGGCACTGGGCACTGTTGGAGACAGGACACCGAACTATACGAGCAACTCCTCCGATAGGAATGCTGGAATTGGCTTATGAAGAAAAGCTGGGAACTAAGGAAAGAAGCATCTACTGAAATTTACCAAGCTGGAGTTACTTACAAACCATTAAGAAATATTGCTCCATAACGGATTCCCTCCTCTTACCTCTTAAGACCTTATTGAGACAAAGCCTCCTACGGTGAAGAGCAATTCCCTTGTTATAAACTGGTATACCTATTTAATTAACTTCAGGGCTTTACAGAGACAAACATGATTAAAACACAGTTTGAGAAGGCTTTCAACACTTCCATTTATTATAAATAATATTGTTTAATCATAGATTTCTCATGCTTAGGTTTTGGGGTTTTTTAAATTGGTGTTTTATTGTGGTTTGGTGTGATTAGTGCAGAAGCCTTGTAATAACCAAATAATATGATACTCTAATCTAATAATTTGTGCATGCATGTGATGTTCAAGGGAATTATTAAAAGTATTTTCTCTCATTACAATGATATCAAGACCAGGAAGCCTTAGAATCATAGAATCATAGAATATCAGGGTTGGAAGGGACCCCAGAAGGTCATCTAGTCCAACCCCCTGCTCAAAGCAGGACCAAGTCCCAGTTAAATCATCCCAGCCAGGGCTTTGTCAAGCCTGACCTTAAAAACCTCTAAGGAAGGAGATTCTACCACCTCCCTAGGTAACGCATTCCAGTGTTTCACCACCCTCTTAGTGAAAAAGTTTTTCCTAATATCCAATCTAAACCTCCCCCATTGCAACTTGAGACCATTACTCCTCGTTCTGTTACCTTGTTACCTACCTATGTTCTAGGACCATGACTTTTCACTGCAAATATATTTAATGAAATTGTATGCAACAGACTGTAGTTGTATGTTAAAATAACTAACTCCATTGAATGACCCTTTAAAGGGACCTTGTCATTTCCTGTTTTTTATTGCAAATGTTTTAAAACAAATTTTGGTTTAAACTGAAAACCAGAATCCCTGATTGCAGACAAGGACCAGATATGTGTTAGCCAGACAATCCTTCCACTTTCATTGACTGAAATAGGATATGGGTACTATTAAACCTTGCCCTTCCAGTAGTTTTGTATTTCAGGTCACTAGGACAACAAATTGGAACAATTTAAGGGTGTAGTTTGTACATCATTGCACATTAAGCTGGAAATATGCTCCTTAGAATGCATCCCTGACGTATAACTCCCCATTAACACAGAGAGACAGAATAAGATGAAGAATTGTGAACACAAGTACTATTGCTCAGAATTCTTTGATCTCTTGCATCATTTGGTGCTTAATTTGATATTTCTGAATTTCAAAGCCATCTTCCTCCCTCCTCTCCCAGTGTAACATTTTGAAACACAATACCTTCTTATGTATACTAAATCTCACGGAGGCACTGTCATACGGTTTATGCCTAAATACCCAGTATTTGCTGCAGAAGATCTCACCATCTAATCTAGTAATTTACTCCTGGCAATGACCAATACATGACACTTAGAGGAAGCGCTCTTCAACAATGTACTTGGCTGATTGGCCTGGCAGAATTCGATTTTTATTTCTTGGATCATTTTGACAGATATCAATGTTGATCTTAAAGCATTTTTTTAGATTTGCTTCAATTTAAATTTTCACAGTTATATCAAATTATTGGCTTTCATCATTTTTTAAATTTTTATCTATTTAAAGTTTCACAGTTATAGGAAATTATGGTGGGATCAGACAATGGGGGAGTCAGACAATAATTAAGGAAAACAGCTGTCGAGACTCAAAAAGTTAAAGCTTATATCTGTGAAAGCCCAAATTGTCAACATCACATTTCAAAAGATACAAAGCAAATACCTTAAATCAAATTCTAATATATTTCTGAAGCAGCATGTTTCTTACTTTGCCTATCAGTAGATTTTGATTATTTATTGGTGGAAATATATTTTTTGTCAGTGAAATTGATGTTTACCAACATTTCCCAATACAAATCTAATCCTTCCAAGACTACTAATAGTGCAGTTATGACCAAAGAAGAATGACCTGTGATAGATGTTCAGATAAATATAAAATGAAGTTTCATAGATTACTGACATAGCCGTTGACATGACGTGCTTTTCTCATGGTATTTGCAGCTCACTTTTCTAGTTTGAAAAATAATCATGGCTTTTGTTTTTGTTTCTTTTGTAACATTTTTGTAATAACTGTTTTGTTCTGTGAATTGTTTTAGATTTTTTTAAAATCACAAAATTCATGCTTAAAAGTCTTCTTGTAAACAGCCAGATTCCTTCCACATATATTAATGAGTCCTCCTCAGAGACATTAGGCTGACAAGGATTGACCTGCTCTTTATATAGCTCTGTTACTTTACATTGATCACTGCAGAGTTTAACGCTTATCTCGGCTTCATTAAACAGTGAGGACTAGCAGATGAGTCCAGGTTGACATGGTTTCATGAGCTGTAATATACCTTCAACACCACCAAATTGCTGCTGATGTAAAAAAAGTAAATAAATGTCTGTCTATTATCATTTATGATTTACATCATTATATGTGGATATATCCACTGACGTCCACCTGTCAATATCCCTATGTATTTTTCACAAAGAATTTCTGGCATGTGCAAACTGAGGTACAAACCTGTATATAATCTATTATACAATGCTACGTATACCAACTATCTCTTTTTGGAGTCTGGACAATTGTGTAAATCAGTATTAAGAATGAAAAGTGAATAACTACTATCATTGGTTAATTACTGCTTTTATTCATACAAATCCCACCCAAGACCAATATTTCATGGGGGAGGGGGTATTTTGCTAACAGCAGTAGCAGTGGTATGAACACATCCATGAAGTTACAGTGTTTTCAACTAGTGAGCCTGGAGAGGGAACTGGGATATGATTTTGGACTTCAATTTGTACATAGTTTCAATTTTATTTCTAAAATAATTTTGATAAAATATTGAGGAAAAAAGAAGAACTAGTAACAACTTCATAGTAACACGAGGCCCTTCCTGGTAACAAATAGATAGCAGCATAAGAACCCCTTTAACAGCACAAACAGCAACTATTAATATACAGAATTTATGGCAGCAGATTCATGAGCACCGCATTAGCAGGGCTAAGTCACTGTTTCCACTATGGGTCAACAATATCACTAGAGCTATAAGACTTTGCAAGACAGCAAATACTCTATAAAGAAACTGCCTGTGCTCTTAAAAGTTTTCTGCCACCTACACAGACTTTCGTGCTGCTAGACATCCTATTTAGGCTAATATTGACCCTCGGGCAGTGGATCAACTTCTTTTCAGGTTCCTTTCTTCTCCGCAGTAGAAGAAATGATGATGGAAGGAGAGGGTCCTGGGGAACTTTCTGATTTTTTTTCAGGCTTTGCCCTTATTGTCTCTGCTCCCAAATAATGCCATAACTGAATGAATATTTCCTTGTTTAATTGAACAACAGTTCTCTCCCACTCTACCCAAATATTACCTTCTAACCTCCTTTTATAATTAGAGAACTGGTTTCCTTTCTGATAAATAATTCAGGACCAATGCTTGGAAAATATACTTTCATCTGAAATTCAGCTATATAGTTCTGTGAACTTTAAAATAGTCTTTCTCTTACAGTTTTAGCAACAGATGTCTTGCAAGTCTTGAAACTGCTGGTGATCAATGCATTACAACATTTGAGAGCTGGATTTCCAAGTATTCAAGAGGTATAAATAACTGGTTTCTGTCTCTAATGAGTCTTGAGATAATGACTGTTGGAGTTATGTTAGAATTCAAGTAGAAAAGCTGGTAATCAGAATGACATGATTTTAACGTCTCATAATTTGCAACGTGCCAGTAGTAATAATGAATGCTTATACCATATGAAATCTGTTTTCAAGAAGCACAAAGCATTACATTCTAACTACGGGTGTTCAGTAAAATAGACTGCAAAACTATGGCATGGGCATATTTATTACTCACTCTAAAGGTACTTTTCTGGCACGGGTCCAGGATTGAATATAATAAATCCCAAACCAGTGTTATTTTCAACCTTTACTTCTACTCTCTAGTGACCCATGTCTGAGGCTCCCAGAAAACTCTGCCTCCAGCTAAACACTTTCTTTCTTCCTTAAACTTCTTTAGTGAGTCCCTGCATAGCAGGTCACACAACCTCAGATGGAATTTTCCTCCCCACCCCCCCCCGCCCAAATTCGCTGTGAGCCTGACCCACAATATACATGTGAAAAGATGTCATAATTGCAATTTTTAAGAGAGTCTATTGGGGCATCTTTACCTGACCTTAAATTTTCTGGTGAACAGCTCATTGTAGTTCACTTCTCATCAACATCACTGTCATTAATGGGCTCATCTTCATTCATGTGTAATAGTGGAATCTCCTGTCTCCATTTCTACCCTTAGGTAATGGCACAATACCCATCATTTGTGGATAGTGACTGTTTCTTTCAATACCGCATTTGTCTTCATTGAGAAATGTAACATATTTTCTACATCGCTTTTTCAGTTGTGTCAAGACAAGTGAAGTAAAATGAGGATGCCTTAGCATCTGAGAAAATCTGATGTCATGGCAACATGTCATATTATGCAGCCCTATTAAGGTCCTTTTTCCTTCAGCAGTTGGCAACGAAATAAAAACATGCACTCACCTCTCCATATAAACACCTTTAGTCAACAGGTTCCTGGCCACACTACAAGACTCTAGTTGTACCACTCACAAAGTTTATGGGCTTTACTGGAACAGGGCCAGAGTGCTCATCACAAGATTGAGCCCCAGCAGAGCCATGCCAGAAAAGACGACAAGGTGACCTTTGACAAATGGAAGTCCTTGCAATATTTGCAGGTGCTATTACTTTATTTGTTTTGAATAACGCCAAGCAGAAGCCTCATTTGAGTAGATCTAAATGATGTAACCTCTGATGCCATTTCAGACGATTATTATTTTCCTTTGTCAAAGTGTTAGTTCCTTGCCTAAAGCAGATAGGAGAAACTCAGATCCCACTTTGCCTATATGTATATTTTTGTCTATGGTGGTGCATGCCAGAATAATGACCCAGATCCTGAGTTGCATCAAGAGGGAAAGTGCAAAGGTGCCATTTACACTCGGTGATTCTCAGATGGCCCAGTCCTGAGCCAGTCCCCTACCAGTTGCGGCTCTGTAAACTGCATTCGTAAGGACACTCTGGCCCCCTTTTCCATGGTTATGCTCCATTCACTGTGATGCGGGTGTAAGTATGGAGGCGGGGGGCATAGGAACCATTACAATGGCTCTATGTCACCCAAGGATCTTGCATTGGTGACTCCTCAAGTAGACAGATAAACTGTCTTTAGGGCTGTTTTGTGGTGCTGGAATGGTGCAAAGCTGCCTTGTGGCTGAGGATGCATCCCAAAGTCTTTGGTTACTTTTGCTCCCATTTACCAATGTTTGAAAAATGACAACCATGACCCTTGGGTGAATAACAATGGCACATTTACAGCTGGAGACTTCTTCTCTTTTATTCTTTTACTGAGCAGGGCAAATATGAATCTTATCTAGCTCAGTCAACTTGTCTTCCCAAGTAAAATGTAACAGAGAGTTTGCACTAATGCTAAAGGTATTTATTTTTTTATGGAGAACAGGCACACTTCTTTCCTTTACAGCTCCCGACCTCATTTTGAAAAACAATTTTACAAGAAGAAACTCTTAGGTTGTATGAAGTCATTAAAAAAAGGGAGTGAAAGATGCCCACACAACAGTGATTCAAAATAAAGTCTTAAAAATAATGTCCACGTTAAAATATTTTTGAAATGCCAACATCTATGTGTAAATATAAAGACAGTTATTCAGCACCTTTAACAAAAGCAGCGTGATATTAACATTCACAGCTGGCATTTTGTTCCTTCGAGTAAGTTATCTGAAACCACTCTGGTGAAATAATGACAATGGTATCATCATTTGCACTCATTTTGCAAGAGGCTTTGTTAAATGACTATTGTATCTGACATAATGACATTTCTGAATTACCTATGTATAAAGTGTGGGTAGGTGGTGGGAAGGGAATGAATGAGTGTGCCTCTCAGCATGTACTGATTCACTGCTTTTTCTGTTGTTCTCTAAAAACAATGTTTAGTTTTAAACCTTTGCTTAATTTACTGCAATTCCTGTTCAAGTTTTAATTTGGAAAAATAATCTGTATTCAGGGGACTGATTATTCCGCCAGTTTTAAGCAGATGGCTCCCAAAAGGAAACATGTGCAACTGATGGGATAATCTAGCCCCCTTAGTGCAAAACTGGCCACATGGCAACCTGTAATATGTTCTGTACACTTACTCCAGAAACTATTGAGCAGGTTTTTATAAATCAAACACCACATTGATTCTGTGGGCATTACAAAATGCCCAAAATTCTGTGGGCATTACCACATTACAAAATGCCCAAACTTTATCATGAACAGCCAAGGTAGCTGACATGATGCTAATCATAACACGCTGGCCAGTATAGACAAGAGCAGATCTCATTCAGAATCATCTAACAAGATATCTCTAATTGTCAGCTAACTGTTTAATGACACAATATGCTGATACAATGCTAAACACAATTTCCCTGATTTACACTCTTTGGTCACTCGTGCTCACCATTGTCTCAGCTAATGTGACTTTTCACAATTTTCACCTGCAAAAAATTGTCTAGTAAAGACCCCAAAAGACTTTTCCTCAGCTCTCCAGAGAACATTTTACCCTTTCAACCTGTTTAAAACATTTCGTTGTAGCAACTGGCCTATTCTGCACACTCTCGATCACATCAGGGACGTCTACACCAGGTCTGAGGCTTGGACGACACTAGAAACTTGTCGGTATAACTACGTCACTCAGTGGTATGGAAAATCCACACCTCTGAGCGACACAATTATACCGCAAAAAGAAAAGGAGTACTTGTGGCACCTTAGAGACTAACCAATTTATTTGAGCATAAGCTTTCGTGAGCTACAGCTCACTTCATCGGATGCATACTGTGGAAAGTACATAAGATCTTTTTATACACACAAACCATGAAAAAATGGGTGTTTACCACTACAAAAGGTTTTCTCTCCCCCCACCCCACTCTCCTGCTGGTAATAGCTTATCTAAAGTGATCACTCTCCTTACAATGTGTATGATAATCAAGTTGGGCCATTTCCAGCACAAATCCAGGTTTTCTCCCCCCCCCGCCCAACAAACCCACTCTCTATCTTATGGGGATACAAAAGTGGGGTTTTGTATGCGATGGATGAATAGAAAATATTTGCACATGAAATTCAGGCAGCTAGTTTTGAAAGTTTGGACAGTCAACAGGTTCTAGACCCAGCTGTTCTTGCACTTATGCAAATGTTCGTAAGCTTTTCGCCCCCTTTTATCTGATTTGGCTACTCTCTTCATGTCTGGCCACTTTGGAGACAGTTTCTTTTCCAAAATTGGAACAGTAGTTCTGAATGGTCTTCCCATCAGGAGCTGTGCTAGACTATATCCAGTAGCTGTTGTTGGTGTTGTCTGTAACTCAGAAGAGCAAGAAATGGATCTTCCTGCTGAAGAATTTTCTTGGCTGGCTGTACAGCTCTCTCAGCCTCTCCATTCACTTGTCAGTAATGTGGGCTGCTAACAATATGATACAAATCATATCTCACTTGGACTGACAAATTCCACTGTAGTGAATTGTCGGTCCATCACTAGTTGTTCAGGAATACTAAAATGAGCAAAAGTGCACTTCAGTTTCTCGATAACACTGCAACATGTTATATCTTTCAAGTGCATTATTCTGGAAAAATAGTCCACCAGGACCAGGTAATAATGTCCTCTGAATTTGCATAAATTTGTAGCTGGTTTCTTCCAAGGTGTGTCTGGTACAGGTATTGTTTTTCCACATGGCTCAGCATTGTCACTTAGGGTTATTTGTATTTGGAGCTCCTTTAAAAATTCGAGTATCACCAAATACTCCATTGGATTCTTCCCCCTTTCTCACCAACCCCATCATAGCTGCCACACCATGGCTGGGAAGGTTGTTGGTCTTTGATCCTTTGATCACAAACAAAGACACAAAACTTTGCATTCGGAGTGTAAGTTGTTCTGCAGTGAACTGGCCCATATAGTTCAGAATACCTCCAGGGCTAAATCAGGGCTGTGTCAGGTGATTTCAGATGGGAGAGGGGTTGAAGGTGATTGTAAGTCCCTTCTGATATGACTGTCATGTCTGCTCCTGACTCAATTTTAAAGTCAACAGTTTTTCCATTACTATTCAGTTTCACTCTCCAGACAGTCTCTGTGATCACGTGTGATAGATTCCAGAAACAATAGTTCTTGATTTTCTATATTGTGAGTCAACTCCCTGACTGCGTTGGTGTGACAAACAGCTGCAAAATGGCCATAGTTTCTGCATTTATTACATCTTGTGCCTTTGACTGGACACACATCACTTGGGCTGTGAATTTTCCCACATCTTGTGCATTTAGTCTGAAAGGCTTTGTAGTTAACCTGGATTTTGTCGTTCCTAGCTTCATGGGTTTTATGATACTTTTAATACTCATGCTGAGTCTGTTTACAGCATCTAAGCTAGCTTCTTGTTTCTCAGGTTTAGCAATTTGCTCTTGGTTTTGCTGTTTCTCCAGCTCAGACTGCCTTGCTAATTGAATAGGTGTGTGCAGGATTAGGTTTGCTTTTAATTGTAGCTGCTGTGAAATATTTTTATTCGCAAACCCTATGATTAATTTCTCTCTCATAATTTCATGTTTTATAGGCCCCTAATTACAGTTTTCAGCCAATGTATGTAAAGCTCTGATAAAAGATTCACCCGATTCCCCTGGATTTTGAATTTTCTGTCCTTTCACAAACCCCATATCTCTGAAGGTATAAAGTATGCACAAAATATAGCCAGAACTCTTTCATAGTCATCTTTGTAACTGTCTTCAGTAAAGGTCAAAGATTTAAAGATATGCCCTACCTGCTCCCTATAGCATACATTAAAGAGATACCAGGATGTCTCCAATTTCCTTGTGGAGTTTGGTTGCAGTGCAGAATCTTGCAAAATGTTATTTCCAGTCTGTCCATTCTAAAGGCTTGTGAAAGCTGAAGTTCTCTTGGGCATTGATGAGTGGCATGTTGATGAGATCAAGCCAGCAACGTTTTTTTCCCTCCTGCTTCCAAAATTTGTTGCTGCTTCGCTTCTGTTTTTCTCTGGCAGTTAGGTTGCCTTTACTTCCGACATCATGTGACGTACCAGATATGGACTGGTTACAGAGCTTCCATTATAGAGAGATACAAGAGATGCTTACCCTTTAAGACACTTTAATACACTGCTCACTCTGGCTATTATCAGCTCAGATACTAAACATGGCACTGCCTGATGGCTAAATATTCTAATGCAGTTTTACATTCCATTGCAACAGATGAGCAGGAGTTTTATGAATGCCAGTGGTGCCTAAATATTGGCCTTAAGTGCCTAAAGTGGCAGCTAGGTACCTAAGTTCTCCCTCTGGGTTACTACTCTCCTAGCCATATGATAGACTCTGACTCTCTCTCTTTGTGTAATTTTGACAGCTCTGTGGCAGATGTGTGCACACACTGGCTTAGTTCTAGGAGCCAACATATAAGACAAACTACTGGAATCTGCTTTGTCTTTAAGCAAGTGATAAAGTGTTATTACAAGCACTATGTCAGAAAGGAATACCCGAATGTTCTCAGGGGTTTGCCTTATCATCAATCACAGACAAGTCAGCAGCAGCTGGAGCTTGTCATTTTTTCCAAAAGGGGACAGAGGACTTGTTCTCTTTTACTCTTCAGTCTATATCAAGGCTTGTGTACTTATAAAAAAATGGACATGTGCTTTTGTCCTAATGGCTTCCAGTTTACTTCAGAGAAGACACAAAGCAGTTTGGCAAAGGGCGAGAGCAGGGAAATATTGTTCATAATACTTTTGGGGGGGTTCCCCCAAGACCACTTCCACTCGGTTCCTCAAGAACGTCCTTTATTTGGCATACAGCAAATCTACGCTGAGTTGATCAAACTCAAGCACAGGTGGGTAAAGGGTGTATCACACATCCAAAGTTATGCACACAACCTCTTCCTTTATATGCATTTACCCATTGCATTGCATGCTTTGGGATTAGCTTGGTCACTTTGTCGGAAGTAATCCCTGTACAGCATGCTCTGTCCATGCCTGACTTACTCTTTACCTCATTTTACACTCCAGGCTTATCTTATCCATTGTTATCCTGTCCACTGTAAATGGTTCCCTGGGTGTCCCCCCTTTTCTTAACTAGTACAGCCATTCTGTTTCCAGCCTGCTGATCCATTTACCACCCTAATCCTGTCTCCCAACAAATGAAGCCTCACCCCAATCAAGTACTCATGTTAAGCCAGGTCTACACACTTGTGCCAAATCCTTCCTATCCTACTGTGCTGTCTCAGTGTTTAGTCCAGGCTTCCACCCTGTCTCAGGCTTTGGTGTCCTCACTTTTATGGGGAGTCTGAGGTTCAGCCGGCTCCTCTGCACACCCTTACTGAAATCATAATAGAAAACAATATGAACTTTGCTTTTGGGAAGCTAAGACATTGTGAACCTGTTCATTCTGATTCTCTCAGTGTCCCTGTATGTGATGCCGCCACTTAATTCTTGTTCTTTTAAATGACACTTCTTTTGCTTTGCAAGTTTTAGTTACTGTTGTCTAAATCTCACTTTCTTTTGTCAGTTTAGCTACCTGCAGCACATAAACTGGTCTTTTCTTTTGAGGTCATTCACGTGAGTGGACTGGATTGTTTAGAATTACTGACTCCTTATACAGGCTAAAAATATTGGCTCTGTTAATGCCCTTGTAGATACTGTTCATGAGAGGATCAATTAACTCATGGCTGCAAACATGCCGATATCGTGGTTACCCACCAGACTGCATGCACAAGCAATACTGGAGAAAGAGCCAAAGACCGTAGGCTTCAGAAATACAGGCCTGTGTTGCTTGACCTACTGAACATTTTTATCTGAGCCAGATTAAGCTTGACTCTTAAGCAGGTGTATAATGGCCGTGGGCGGGGGGAGGAGGGGGGGCGACAGACAGGGCACATCAGGTATAAGGAACCTCCTCCCCTTTTTATGGTGTGCATAAAGACCAGGCAAAATTCCAATTCTTGCACTCAGGGGAGAGCAGGGAGTGCTTCGTCACTGTTCCTCTCCTTTTGCAGCGTGCCCCAGAGGCACAGGGATCTGCAATTTATTGGCTCTGCCCTACATTCACCAACTATAAGGGATAGCTGGCTGAACATGGCAGGATTCAGCTGCACCCCATAAAAGACGACAGTAGGCCTAGTCGTCCTGGGAGGAAGAATGCCTCCTACTGCTTCCCCAGGGTAGCATGACTTTGCAATGACCCTTACTACAGACGGTTTCTAAATAGCACAATCTCTCAGCCTCTGTTCATAGCACCAGTAGAGCTTTAATATCCTATAAGACAGCCCCGAGACAGCATGCAAACCAGTAGAGATGTGTGAAATAAGGTGAGTTTGCTTCTCAAAGGTTAGTGTTTGAATATGTTCTCTCATTTTTGTCCACGCAGGTTTCCAATTCACAGTTCCACATTGTATCTTAGATCCTAATATGGGTGTAAATGTATCCACTGCTAGTCAGCTATTTCTCTGGCCAATCTTAAGTGCTTCATTGCTCCTGAGGGGAGCTGGTAACCATAAGGTTCCAATGATATAATAAATAACTGTCTGAGAGAATTTCGAGGATTATTTTCTTTTAAATAGTTGGAGTTGCTGCAACAGAAATGGGTCATAGATTGATCGTCGGGCAAAATATGAAGAGCTAAATTGATCCCTGCTGTAATTCCATTGACTTCTGTGGATTTGATACTATGTGTCTATCAAACTTTCTGCATTGCCATGAAAGAAAGTTTTGGGGTTTGTTAGTATTTTACTTGAAATTACTGGAATTTGTCAGCACTGTCATAAATGTCATTCATTCATTGGCTGAATCCCAAGTGAAAGTTAAGTGCATTCCACAGACTGTGGGTGAGGGGGGAAGTTTTCCTTTCTTGGTTTAGAGTTGGAAGTGAGGAAGACTGAAATCTTTCCATTTGGTTGTCAGCTTGTGGGAAGGGTATGGTTTTGGCCAACATCTAGAAGAAAATCCTTTTCTCTAAAGTCACATTTGGGAAGATTATTAAGGGACATTATGATTTCATTGGTATTCCTGGAAAAAGAAAGAGTTGAAACTAACAGGAGACTTTCTCTGTGATATTTGAGCTAACGGATTCTCTTCACTTAAGTATGTTTCGATTGGGAGTTTGTTTTTAACTAATCTGAGTAAACCTAGTGAACAGAGAAGCTTAATTCCTGTAAAAACAATTAGTCTAAATGGGTTTAAACCCTGGATCACATCTCCCACAAAGTACAAGGGGAGAAAGTTAAGGTTTTTTCCCCCCCTTAGGTCATTGTTTTGTTAGTACTTGTGTTTAATGCTCTGTGGATTGCCAGCATGTGCATTTATAGACTGAAGCTTCTCATGTGAGTATCGCACCACCCAAACTTTGCCAAGATAGAGAACAGGAAGCCTTCAGGGATTTCAGTATGGAATATAGAAGACTATAAGTTACTACCACCCATGTCAGCAAAAGCAGATGTTAGTCAAACCAAACCTATCAACATTAAACGATGAACATCATTTTCAGTTTTATGATGCAAGCGTGAGTTCAAATCTGTTGTTTCTTTACTTGGCACAAAGCAAAAGGGGCTGTTTTAACGGAGTGGTTTATGGATTCTGGGCCAAATTGAGGCCCATAGTGTTGGTAGTTGGAGAGATGTGGACAGGCCGTTCTACAACAGGAGCCCTCAGAGGAACTGTTGTGGACTTTGACAGAATTTCTCCTGGAGCTCGGGAGAGTGCAGGCTAGACCAGAGGTGGGCAAACTACAGCCCGTGGGCCACATCCGACCCACGGGACCATCCTGCCTGGCCCCTGAGTTCCTGGCATGGGAGACTAGCCCCCAGCCCCTCCCCTGCAGCATCAACACGCTGCACCACCAGCGGTCTGGCCCACCGCTCCTGCTGGCCAGGCGGCACGGCTGCAAGCTCCTGCTGCTCTGAGCGGCATGGTAAGGGGGCGGGGAGTGGCGGGGGGGTTGGATAAGGGGCAGGGTGTCCCGGGGGCAGTCAGGGGACAGGGGGCAGTTGGATAGGCGTGGGAGGCCCGGGGGGACTGTCAGGGGGTGGGGGTATGGATAGGGGTTGGGACAGTCAGGGGACGGGGGGGGTTGGATGGGGGTGAGGGGGTGGATAAGGGTCAGGGCAGTCAGGGGACAGGGAGCTGGGGGTTGGATAGGGAGTGGGGTCCTGGGGGGTGGTTGGGGTGAGGGTCCTGTGAGGGGGTGGTCAGGGACAAGAATCACGGGGGTTGGATGGGTTGGAGGTTCTGAGGGGGGCAGTGAGGAGGCAGGAAGTGGGAGGGGGCGGAGGCCAGGCTGTTTGGGGAGGCACAGCCTTCCCTACCCGGCCCTCCATACAGTTTCACAATGCCGATGTGGCCTTCGGGCCAAAAAGTTTGTCCACCCCTGGGCTAGACAGACATCTCCCCCACCCACTTTGTAAAGGGGCTTTGTATGCTCTTCCACCTCCTATGCTGGATTAGTTCTAATGGCCAGTGTAGGGACATGACTTCCTCTCCCAGCCCCCTTTGATGGGGTTTGTGCCAGTAGCAGCACTAGCCTGGTCCAGGATTTATGTTCAGGGAATACAGAGACTATGACTGGGTCCAGATACTGTTCAGGGTACAAAGGAGGAGAATGACTCTTTGTGTCCTCTTCCACCACGTCCCTCTACTTATGTACCCTGGGCTGGAACGATCTGGAACTATGAATATTACTAGTACAATACTGCATGGAATGTACAAGTTCTGTTCTGTAAAATCTGTTACATTTTAAAACAATTTATAGGTAACATTTTATATAGTGATTAATTTTAAAGGAAGGTTTGTGTGGGGAGGGGTTGATTGGGGTTATGTTTGGAGGGTTTTTTTTGTGGGGGGGGGCAGGGTTTGTTAAAGAAATTACGTTTTCACTTTTCCTTCAAGCTAATACCATTGTTTTCGGCACTGATTTGAAAAACAAACAAATAAAAACGAATAAAACCCAGTAGTAACCACATTTTACCCAATTTCACTTTGAAATCACAATTTTCAAAGGATTTTAACTAAAACATACACATCTGATCACTTTCATGCAGACAAGTTTCGTGTGACTTGTGGCTGGATTGCAAACATTTTTTAATTAGCTCCAGTTGTCTAGTATATTACAACTACTTTTGCCCGTTCCTTTGCTTTTCCTCAGTCATCTTGTTCACAATATATACTTATCTCATAAAAAGATGAGGTCCTATTCAACCAGAGGAAACATTCTGTTTTCCCATTTTATTTAAATTTGGTTTAGAGTTTTAATTTTAAACTTCCAAGTATAAGATTGTTCCTAAATATCCATAATGAGCAGATTTTCCATTAATTTTTATTGTTTTAGATTTTAGAAGGCTCTGTGGGACAGGGACTGTCTCTTACTGTGTGTTTGTACAACACCAACAGAATCGTGCCCTGATCATGACTGGAGCCTCAGGGTGTTCATGTAGCTATCAGCCTCTTCTCACCTCACCTCCATAACAGCAGTAAACATCACAGGAGCCGAACAACACTTATCACAGACAGAAGGGAAAGGCAGGCTTACAGAAGCAGTTCTGAGGAAGTGCATGCTTCGGTCTTTACTCATGTTGCCATATCTCACCCGAACGATGCTAAAGGAGAAGCCTCCAATAGCTCCCCTCTGACACTCATTTAAACTATCCGGATCTCTTGGGTCTGCAAAAGTGGTCTGGAAATTTCATGAGAACAGGCACTCTCCAAAGATATCAGGCACTTCTGTTTCTGGTCACAGCTGGAACGCCTGAGAGAACAACCTTTCTTATGGTATCCTAGCAACTCCACTTCCAGCTAGAAAAATGAAATCAGTGTGTGTGTGACAGAATGTTTTAAAAAACTTTTTTTTTTTTATAAATATGCTCATTTCAACTTTGCTTCTAGAAATGGGCATATTAGCAAGCAATGGAGTGAATTGTTTTTACTTTTGCTTACTTTTGAAACTACCTTATCTAATGTACAAATTTTAGGCCAGCCCCGTCACCTTCAGAAACCTCTGTTTAGAGACAAAAAGGAGGTAAATTCCAATTTAAAGCTGAAAGTCCTTCTTGTATTGCTGTTAACTGCCATTACACGTACCTTTTATTCTTAGGTATTAATGGCAATTGCTGAGTATTCTGGGCCTCTTGGAAGACTGTACTGTAATACAGTTGTAAGCAAAGGTATTAAAATGTACCAAAATACAACTTGCCCCGGCAATATTCCCAGAGCAGGAGAAAGCTGTTTGCAACAGCTCCCTGGCAAACTGCATGCTTACTTGTCAAATATAATTTAACGCTTACTTTTTTTTATTCCAGTCATTGAATTATTACATTTTTTTTGGAGAATATTTACAAAACTAAAGAAAAAAACCCATCTTTTTGAAATCTACTAAGATCACTTACATCAGGGGTGGGCAAACTACGGCCCGTGGGCTGCATTCGGCCCCCCAGCCATTTTAATCCAGCCCTTGAGCTCCTGCTGGGGAGTGGGGTCTGGGGCTTGTCCCACTCCAGCTGGGGAGTAGGGTCAGGGGACTGTGCAGCTCCCAGAAGCAGCGGCATGTGCCCCCTCTGGCTCCTACACATAGGGGCAGCCAGGAGGCTCTGCTCCACATGCTACCCCTGCCCCAAGAACCGCCCCCGCAGCTCCCATTGGCCAATGGGAGCAGCAGGGGCAGTGTCTGCGGTTGGGTCAGTGTGCAGCAGAGCTGCCTGGCTGCACCTCCACCTAGGAACCAGAGGGGGGACATGCCGCTGCTTCCTGGAGCTGCTTGAGGTAAGCGCCACCCACAGCCTGCACCCCTGAGCTACCCCCCCCATGCCCGAATCCCATGCCCCAGCCCTGATCCCCCTCCTGTCCTCTGAACCCCTCGGTCCCAGCCCAGAACACCCTCCTATACTCCGAACCCCTCATCGCCAGCCCCACCCCAGATCCTGCACCTCCACCCAGAGCCATCACCCCCCGCCCCACACCTCTTCCCCCTGCCCCAGCTCAGAGCTCCCTCCCACACCCTGAACTCCTCATTTCTGGCTCCACCCTGGAGCCTACACCCCCAGCCAGAGCCCTCACCCTCACCCCCTCCCACACCCCAACCCCAATTTCATGAGCATTCATGGTCCACCATACAATTTCTATACCCAGATATGGCCCTCAGGCCAAAATGTTTGCCCACCCCTGACTTTCATACATACTCATGTAAATAGTGAAATTTAGAAAAACTAAACCGCTACACCAAGATGCAAGATATAAGATGCAAGACAGTTGCTAGCTTTAGAACGGATGCTGCTGCAGTGAAATATATCTAGTTAAGTATGAGAAAAATAAACCAGGGTTGCACAAGATTGGGATGTACCGGACACTGACTATGGATCCAGTACTGTATTTCTCAAACAGCCAAAGTCCCTGTTGATTCAGGATCAGGTCTCAAAGGGGACCAAGGGAGCACAATTTAGGGAAAGTTGAAATGAAATTATATTAATGGTGTTAAAATGCCTCAATAATAGCCAAGAACTGCACTGATGTCACATAACTAGAACAAGTTGGAAATATTTTTTCCTATGGAAAATTTCAAGTTTGGCAAATTCAAAACCAGAAAAAATGTCAACCAAAACAATAACAAAAATCTATTAGGAAGTGCTGCTGGGATGCCTTGTGGGTTGTCGTTTCAGTGCCTCATGCTCTCATTCTTCTGTATAGACTGGGCTTTCTGGTCAGATCTTCCACAGTGCACCTCAGTTTCCCCTCTTGAGAAGGGAGGTGGTGCACCTTAAGAGTCCAGCCCGTCGTGGAGAATGGGGACACAAAACAATGGAGCTCCAACTCCTGTCAGGCACTGTGGCAGCACATTCAAATAGAAATGTACAGGTATTGACCTGCATATTTCAGTTTTCAGGTCTTTGGTTTGTCAATGAAAAATAAAGCCAAAGTTTCCACATCAAGCAGACCTTTTTCTCAAAAAAAAAAATTGTTTAGTCAAAAAAACTATTTTCCATCCAAAACCAGCTTCCTCCAGCCAGTTCTTCAGCTAGTGTAAATTGAACTGAGCAGAGACATGCCAGTTTATAGCAGCTGAGAATCTGTCCCCCTTTCCACAGAGCAGATCTCTATTGTATGTTCCGCATGTGTTCTGTGCAGATAAAAAAGCTACAGTGCTCATAAAACTGCAAGATTTTATCCAATTTATCCAGACAAGCTCAGCATTATATTTTCAGAGAGCATCTACAATTTGTCCTATAGGCGGTCGGGCCAACTAAAGCGTAGGAGAGCATCTATAAGCTTACATTAAATCTTGAGAACCACATTCTACCCTTATCCTGCATCCAGAACTCCCACTGAAGTTGTGTAAAAATAGAAAGTAAAAAATGAGTATGGGTGTTATGAAAGGAGGAGTTGGCCACCCCTGGTACAGTGACTGGCATATGCCTGCATCTGACTTCGCCCTCATTCAAACATGCAGATGCACAGTGGCTTCTACAAAGTCCTCCAAACAGCGTGTGAATAATTGAGCGGCTTAGGTACTCTGATTCCACGGTGAAACATACTATGATGTTTGTCTAAAAGAGATGCTCTTGTTCAAACAGGAATTAATTCAGAAAATTAAGTCTGACCTAGTTACACAGGAGGTCAGACTAGACGGATGATCACATTGATCCCTTCTGGTTTTATAATCTATGATTGTACAAATGCCCCCAAAATATAGGCAGATGTATGTAGACATGAAGCCATACACTCTGGCACACTACTCTCTGCTATGCAAAAGTACCAACATAGGTCACAAACAATCAAGATGGAATATGAGCAGCTTATAAATCAAAGTTTTGGGGGCAAGTACAGTCAAGTGATTATGAATTCCAGAAATGTGTAATGACTTCAACTTACAAGACAATTTTTATATCTGAGAAATATCACAGCCCTTTTCTGCGATCACTGACTAGACGACGATAAAAAAGCCTTTTTTAAAGGGCCAGTCCACTCTGGGAAGTGACTTCATTAAAAAAAAAATAGCTACCTGTTTGTTTCAGTAATTTTTAATGCAAATGTGCTCAGTTTACAAGTAAACGTGACTCTTTCTTTTCTCTCATTTCCAGCTGCAAGAGTAAAATTGAGTCCTGTTGGTCACACATTTCTTCACCTGTAATAGAGGTTCTTCACGCTGAATTATGCACTCTGTGCAACCCCATTGTCTCTATGTCAGACCTGCAGTGTCATTTGTGTAACCCACTTGCCCTCAGTGGGTTTGCAGAGGTGTAACAGACTTGAACTAAAACAGTTGTTTAGATCATACTTGAGATGGAATATCATCCACAGCTCTCTCATTCTTAGCTGTGTTGACTCTGCAGGGCTAACAGGAGTAAAAACAAATTTTGTGAAAACATTTTTATCAGTAAAATCAGTGGATCAGACTCTGACTACACACAAGGACCATATCTAGGTAAGAAGGTACCAATTTTAAATGGTCACTTTGTAGAGGTAAAATTGCACCTTAGTATTTTCAGTGTTTATGCATTATGACAGGAATTTCTACTTTTTTCCCTCATATTGTACATTTGGTACAATAACTAAAAACGATTGTATTTTCCCTGTGATTTAAAATTGGTTGTAATATACAGAAGCTTTTGTGAAACAGTGTAAAAAGTCATTACTATAGGTGCTACGACTCAGTTTTGCCTTTCTGTTTTAGGTTTTAGAAATGAAAACACAGTAAAATAGCCCATGGGGGCAAAAGTCTGTGTTCATTACACTCTCCCTTTAAGCTCCTATTATGAAGCACATAAGCAAAAATAATCTCATACCCATGTCCTAAATATTAATTTAGATTTGCTCTGAGCAATTTCTATGCATGTGTAATTATTGATTTATTTTAAATGAGCTTCATTAATACTATTTCATTATTTTTCTCCCTCTCTCTCTCATTTATGCTTGGCCAGTTTTCTTCTTTTTGCTGTTTATTCTTTAGCATGTGTGAACAAAATAAAATCTACACTGTAAACTTTCTAGTTTTAAATGCCAAAGCCAATGTGCATTTTTATTTTGGCAATATTTTAAAGAAGACTGTAATAGTCTTTGTTCATTTCAAGTTGCCGAAATGGTCGTCTATATACCTTTGATGCTGAATAGCTCTCTATCATTTTCTTTCTTCTAAGGCTAAAATTGCCACTGGCACTTTGTTGTCTCATAATTAATGAAAACCAGAAACGTGTAGTTATTTTTTCCTAATCCCTGTCATTCATATTTAATGTTACATATACTTGCCTTCTTATTTTTTTTAAAATTCACCTCAGTGAATAGCACACACAAATATAGGCAAACAATAAAGCATATCTTTCTGATATCCTCTTTGCTAAACATTCCCACTGTCCAATTAGATCATTTCAGCTATTTTGGTCAGCATCATTTTAGCAGACGTACGAGATCTAATCCACTTGTTTCTTAAAGTAAATGTAATGTTCAAGGCAGACATACAGTCTAGGAATTTGCTACTGCATTGGCATGTTCCCATTTGGAGCTCATTTAGCTCACTTGGGATTTGGTAGGTGCAGAGGTGTACCTGCATGGTACTTAATACAATATTGGAGTTGATCTGTTTTTCATTAGCTAAATGAATTTGAATCACTGTGCAATATAACTGCTCTTATATCTTTTGCAAGTTATTACTTGACTTTACTTAATTGTTCTGCTCTTTGATTTCAGTTTCATCAGCAGTACATCTACATATTCCGTGACTGATAAGAAAATAGAAGCTATATAATAGAAGTGATAGAAGCTTTCAAAGTCCAGTTTTTTGTTCCTATTAGTGTTCTAGTACATCTGTCTTTATCATCAGGATTTTGATATTTAACTATTTGATGCCTGTGTGGAAGTTATACAATAAGTTAATGAAATAGTTTGTGTTTCATTATGAGTCAATACAGTGCCATGGACAAGCTTAGCCTGAAAGAAAGTAAACTGTTAGAGCCCATTGCAGCAGCAAATACATACCAGCAACCATTGCTGTACTGTGATACAAATACACAGAACACTACAATTAAAACAAAATAAAACACCCTGTTCCTAATAAAAATGCAGAAGATATTGAGCTTTATTAGTTTCCTCCCATTCAGAATGCTAAAGTTAGCCATTTAAGCAAAATTGGCTATATAGCAAACAGACCTTGGCTTGAATTTGTTGAATTTTTTAGTGATGTTAGGAATGTTTTAACTACAAAAGATATAAAAGATTGTGGAAGTCACAATTCTACAAGAGCAAAAGACAACAACATTGGTTAAAAGCCCATCCTGGCTAAGAGGGAAAATAAATGCAACAATTAGAAATTTTAAAAAATCACAACATCTAACAAATGGGAAAAAGGGGAGTAGACAGCAATAAATATAAATTAGAAATTATGAGCTGTAGGAAATTGATAAGGAAAGCTAAAGAGATCAGGGAAAAATCCATAATTGGAAGGCTAAGAACAATAAACATTTTTAAGTATATCAAAAACAAAAGAAAACATAATTGTATATCCATTACTAGATGGAGATAGTAAAATTGTTTATGTGGATGCAGAAACGGCAAAAGTGTTCAATAAATATTTCTGTTCTGTATTTGGAAGGAAGCAGAAATGCAATATGAATATATCAGAGTATAATGAACTACTTTCCAGCCTATTAGTAATTAAGTAGGATGTTAAACAGCATCTTCTAGAGAGAGACAAGATGGGTGCGGTAATATCTTTTATTGGACCAACTTTTGTTTGTGACAAACACAAGCTTTTGAGCTTACACAGAGCTCTTCAGGCCTAGGGAGAAACATTTTAAAGTGAGCAAGCCCAGATAACTTGCATCCAAAAGTCCTAAAATTCTTAAAAGATTGCTGAGGACATCTCTGGCCCACTGATATTAATTTTTATTTAATTTTGAAATATTGGGGAGAGTTGAGAAGATTGGAAGAATGCTAACGGTGTGTCAATATTCAAACGGGGAAGGGGGATGACCCAGTAACTATTGGCCAGTTAGCCTGACATTAGTCCAAGGGGAATAAATGATCTGGGATTCAATCAATAAAAAAGTAAGGATGGGAATGTCATTAATGCTCATCAACATGGTTTTCTGGAAAATAGGCCTTGCCAAACAAATCTGATTTAAGGTTTTGATTAAATAGATTTGGTTGATAAAGGTAACTGTGTAGATGCAACATACTTAGACTTTTCTTCGGCATTTGACTCAGTCCTGCCTGACATTCTGATTAATGGGGAATCATCTAGTGGGGCTCCACTCGGATCAGTTTTAGGCCCAACACTGTTCGATATTTAGATCAATGATTGGGAAGTAAATATAAAATCACTGCTGATAAAACGTGTGGATGGCAAAAATAAAGAATGATGAGGATGGGAGAGTCATACAGAGCAATATGGATTGCTTGGTAAACTGGGCCCATTCAAACAAAATGCCTTTTCATACAGCTAAATACAAGGTCATACATCTAGGAACAAATAGTGCAGGCCGTATCTATAGAATGGGTGGGTTGTATCCTGCAAAGGAGGGACTCTGTAAAGGATTTAGGAGTCATAGTGCACAAAACCGAGCATGAGTTCCCAGTGAAATGCTGTGGCAAAAAGGGCTAATTGCAGCCCTTGGGTGTATAAACAGGGGAGTAGTAAGTATGCGTAGGGAGGTGGTTTTATCTCGGTGTACAGCACTGGTAAGACGGATACTGAAATACTGCATCCAATTCTGGTAGCTACCTCTTTTAAAGGATGATGGAAAAATTGGAAAGGGTGCAGAGAAGAGCCACAATATGATTCAGGGACTGGGGAAAATGCTTTGCAGTAAGAGACTGAAGAATGAAGCTTATCAAAAAGAAGACTAAGAGGTGACTTGATTATGGATAATAAGCACCCTCATGAGGAGAAAATACTGGGTACTAAAGTGCTATTTAAGTTAGTGGAGAAAGGCATAACAAGAACCATGGGCTGAAAGTTAAAGCCAGACAAATTCAAATTAGGTACAATTTCTTTTAACAATGAGGAGAGGATGAGTAATCATTGCAAAGCAGTGGTTTCTCCATCTCTTGAGGTCTTCAGATCAAGACTGGATGCCTTTCTGGAAGATATGCTTTAATCAGACATGGATTATAGGGCTCATTACAAGAATCACTGAGAGATTTAAAGATGAAAAACACTATATAAGAGCCAGGTTAAAACAACAACTGGATGAAATTCAGTGGCTTGTGTTACACAGGAGACCAGACTAGAGTGTCTAATAGCCCCTTCTGGACTTAAATTCTATGAATCTCAGAAGTTGCTAAGCAATACTGTTCTGCCCAGAAGATAGAAACAGCCAATGATATTTTCTTCTGATGATGTAATTCTGTACATTAATATCCTTGCTAGAGTTTGTGTGGATGGAGTGCTTTGAACTGGTTTCCTTAAACCAGTTCGAACTCGTTCTCTTAAACTCAGAACATTCCAGCTTTCTAGCTTGCTCGTATGGTTGAATTAAGATTTGTTATTAAGGTGTGCCTCTAGACTCCTAATATCATTCCAAGCACAAAAATGACCCACGAGCATTTCAATACTCAGAGAGGGAGAGAATATGGTTTTCCCATCCCTTGAGAATTTAAGATTTCAAAAATATTTCCTGTACTGAATCATGACAAGAAAACCAAAATCTCAAAATTTTTCACAAATCTAATATCCAAAAAAGTGTTCAGATCTGGTCAATCAATGTTTCATTTCAATCATTTCGAAACATTTCATTTCAATTTCAACTTTTTAAATTTTGTTTACTTTTTTTACTTTAACATTATAAAGAAAAAGTTGTTTCAAACCGAAGAATGAAACATTTCCATTTTGAAAATGTCAAAATGGGAGAGCTCTTCTAGTTCAAAACTGAAAATTAATCAAAACAGAACTTTTCCTTTGGTTCTGACAAATCAGCATTTTATGATGAAAAAACATTCCATCAAAAAATTCCCAACCAGCTCTAATACCCACCTCTGTTGCAACAGAAACACAAATCTGGTAGAATGTGTATTGTATGCAAAGAGGAGTTCAGAGCAAATTCTAATACTATGGCTCAGAGTTCACGTTCATTCTTTATTCAAGATGATTTGCTATTACTACAGTGCTTTCATCTTTGAAAAGAGTATGAATTACAAGCACATCATGATGATGATGGTTAGCAGCGGCAGGCATTTGTTTAAAAATACTGCTTAACAGCTGGCAGGAGAAGAAATCAGTGAAGACATTTTTGAACTCTGTTGGGTTCAACAGCTGCTATTAAGGCTGTCATTCTTTAAATAAAAGGCAAGTACATCTGGAGGAAGTATGCAAATGACCATGCAAATCATGAATGGACCTGACCAAATGAACTCGCTGTACAGTGCATTACACATATCCAAGAAGCCCAAAGTCTTTAAATTAGATAAATGGACTGAGCCTATCTTGTAAACCGTGAAAAGCTTTTACTGCAACTTAATATATGGAAGATGTGCAGCTAATCAACTCTCATAGCCACACTCACTAAGAGAGTTTTACATTAACCAATTTACCAATAAAAAGCACTTGCTGTTACTGTCTTGTCAAGGCTTTTAACAGGTACAGGACACACAGTTTGGCCAAGGTTACAAAACATCTGTCTCTTGCAGCTGCAAACCTAGAAAACATAAGAATTCTTATCTTCCTACAAACCCCACCTGAAAAATGGCAAATACACCACAAATGACTAAGAAACAACACTAATGCATTACCCTTGCCACTCATTAGAAAGGACAAAGAGAAAGCAAGACACAAAAAGAAGCTAAGACTGCTGCCTGGATCACTATTTCAGCCATTTCTGGATGTGGACAGGCAATGCTATTTCTTATCTGCACACCCAGGGATCCTACTAGATGTGTGCATAAACAAGCTATTGGTCATTGATTTCTTAATGGCATAACCACTAAATGTCAGCCTAACCTTAGGGACAAAATGGCAAGGAGTAACAATGACAGTACTGCCCGAATTTTCTCTTGAACTTGCGTCTCTCCCAATGGCAGGATTTTATTTTCATTTTGAGCAAATTTAGAACAATGCAACAAAAAAATCTCATAAAACAGGACTTTTCAGACAATCACAGCTCCATTAAACAAAAGAAAGTGATTTGATTATTTGAATAACAAACAGCAACTGACCACATTGCCTGGCTCTAAGAGTATGGGCATCTTCACACATGCACGCACACCCACACCCTTCCCCCTCTTTCTCCCCCCCCCCCATTCTTTTCAGTCTCAGGCAAATGAAAACTAGAGACTTGTTTGACAAAAAGTTCTCTCATGCATGTATTCCATATGTTGATTTGTCCTCCCCATTACAATAAGTATATATGCATGCGCCACTAATTTATACATATACATGTACTGAGAAGGGATTTTTTAAAAAACTTTTCCCACTTTAAAAAAAAAATTTATTTGTTTACTTTTTGTTTTGTGATCATGCAAACCAACTCCTTCATTCAGTTCAAATTTAATATTTTCAGAACATAATTATCTTAAAACTTTTCCTATAATATAATTTGTACAACCCTGGGGCCTGATTCGCTACTGCCTTGCTTCTTGTGTAGAGCAAATCAGAATGACAATGTTTTATGCCCACTGTCAACAGATGTAAAGGACTGCACAAGGGGTCAAGCAGTGAAGAACAAGGCTCATTTTGCCTAGTCTTCCCTCTCCCTTCAACAAAATACCATAAGTGGAATCAATAGCAAACTCCCAACTTCTAGAAAGAATAACTAAGGAGGAAAAGAAAGAACTTTGTTGTGGTTTTAGCTTTACTATCTAGGCATCTTGACAATGATTCATAAACTGCAGTCATGACTGAAACACATACCATATTTTCATGCCTTAACAGGCAAACTAAATTGTTTTCGTACCAAGACCATGTTTAGAATACTCTGCTGCTGCAACAGCTGACATCCCTAACACTGAAAAGGAAAGCATTTTTCGGCACTACCAGCAACGAAGTGTTAGTGAGGTCATATCCCAGAAATTATAGAAGAAAAGGATATTAGGTCATCTAGTTCATCCTCCTGCCAGTGCAGGATTGTCCTATACACTGTATTTTCTAATGCTTTGTTCAGTCCAGTTTGAAATAACTAATAGCATCACTAGATAAACTGGGGACCAATAATGTTGCAGATGAAGCCACTCGTAAGGTTGCCAATTTTGGTAACTCATATTCCTGGAGATTTAATCACATGACATAATCTTTAATTAAAGATAAAGCTTTAATTCCTGGAGAGTCCCGGCCAATCCTGGAGGGTTGGCAACCCTAAGCCATTGGAAGTTCTTCTATGGATTTCTGCAGGATTGACAACAGAACAGTCCCTAGGGTGAAACACCCAAAGAGGAAATAATGTTTTCTATGCTTTTTACGTTTGTTTGGCTCTCTTGAGCATCTGTTGTTGAGCTTAATGCTTGAGTTTCAAAATAGTAATTCCAAATGAAAATGCTGTTGCTCAGATCAGTTATTTCAGACAACTTAATTGTGACCTGTAACAAGGCATAACAGGGCCCCCCTTGGTCCTGCATCTGCTCTGCTCCAAAAATCACTCAGAGACCTTCTGGCTCAGCAGTCACCTGTGCATTTTATTTACACAGTGCAAACCCATCACTCTCACCACATATCTCTGGGGGTTCCAGCCCTAGGGGTGTCTCTTTCTTGCAGCCAGGAGGGGAGAGCTATCCCTCTCCTTCCACTCCCTGGCTTCTTCTCCTCCCTTTTGTTTCCTCACTCTGAGCCTGTATATAGCCTCAGGCTAATCAGGCTGGCAGCTGTTCCACCTCTGCCAATCAGGATCAGGTTCCTTGTGTCAGCTCCAATTCACCTCCCTTAATTGGAGCTGGAATGACAGAGGTCAGCATCCTGTCACATGTCCCAAGAAATATTTGATGAATAAAACTTAGATGGGCCAACTGCCCAATACACTTTGTTTTACAGTAATGCGCTGATTGGAATGCAGTAGCTTGTTACCTTCGGGTCTGCAAAGGGAAATGCTTTGCACAGAACCCAGGAGGGTTTCTAGTAGCATTATTTCAAATAAAATATTAACAGAAAAATTTTCATAAGTAATGTTCCAGAAGGACTGGTAATTAATGTAAATGAGTGAGCTGCAGTATTGTACACTGCTGATCTCAAAGAAGGTTCATGGCACTGGTGTGTGTGCAATAGTGGTACTGCACACCCCTCTGAGAGTTGCTAAAAGCTGTAAGGTACTGGAGGGTGTGCAGAATAAAGCAAAGAACACTAGTATCCCACCAGTGTTATGAAACACAACAACTTGTGTCTTGTCTGAGGCTTGAAATGGGCCTTGCTAAATGTCAGCACTATCAAACCTTCAGAAAATGTACCAGAAGTACTCAGCCTCCACCCCAGAGGTATTCAGACACATCTTTCTGTGTATTTTTAGCAGTCATGCACTACAGCGACTATTGTTTTCATAGTACAGTAAATACCAGAATATTTACTATAAAGCTGAGTCAGTTTTACAGTACAGTGTAAATGTAATACATTAACAATTAAAACTTTGGCCGACGTACTCATTGAGCACTTGGATTTTTTTCTCCATGCAGTGGAACCCATTTATAGGGGTCCAATGCAGTAATCTGTCTTCAAATGAAAATTTCACATGGGCAAGGACTGAAGGATCAGCCACATCTGGAACATGGATATAACTAGGGCCCTACCAAATTTACAGCAGTGAAAAACGCATCATGGACCATGAAATCTGGTCTTTTGTGTACTTTTACCCTATACTATACAGATTTCATGGGGGAGACCAGCGTTTCTCAAACTGGGGGTCCCAACCTAAAAAGGGGCTGTAAGGGGGGGTGTTGCAAGATTATTATAGGGGGTCGCGGGTTTGCCACCCTGACTTCTGCACTGCCTTCAGAGCTGGGTGGCTGGAGAGTGGTGGCTGCTGGCCAAGGGCCCAGCTCTGAAGGCAGGGCAGAAGTGTCAGTACTGTATCAGAACTGAAATGCAATTTGTGGGAATGAGACTTTGCTCCAACTGAGTTGAGGAGCACTATGTGACACCCAAATCCTCTATCTTGCTTTTACTGTCCCCACAAGTATCGTGGCTTCTTCTGTTGGCCACTTCTGCTCACTCCTCCAGTAACCCCCAAGTAATTGCAGAGCTATTAAAGCCTATGGGAGGGGAGAAACTTAGAAGGTGGGGCATATCTCCTTTAATCTGAGCCAGACATTTATGCTTTACACTCACATAGACCCAGGCCTCTGCAAGAAAGTCTGAGCAGGCTGGAAATTACTCAGACTTGCTGCTCTCCTCATTTTGGAAGGCTCTCTTTCACACTGCTTCCCAATTTGTTCTTTTAAGGGCAGCAGCTCAGGAGAACATGAAATCCATTGAACTCCTCCTTCACTGGGAAACCACAGAACAAAAATAACACACCCACAAAAGGAGCAAGAAGTCAGAAAGGTGAGATGGCAGGTGGAAAACCTGAAGGGCGGAAGAAGGCAATATTCTTGTAGATATGAGTCACAAGTAGGGATTTACGAGCAAGCTTACAAAGGTGAATTGCATGGCCATTTGCATGACTGCATTTGTTGTGCACAGAGCCTTGGATTCAGTGACAATCTATTTATAGTGAAGTAGTTGTTTCAATTTATTGCATTGTGCAAAATGTCTATCCAGTTGTTTTGAGCCCCTTTTTATTTTGAAGCTCTTCAGTGAACAAGGTGACTTCACGGTTCTGTAGATTTTTACTGAACAAATCTCCATAACCAAAATCAAATACGAACATGGGGTATAACAATGGACATTGTAGAACATTGTTTAAATACAAATGCAGTAAGATTTTGTTTTATGCTTCGCAGAGCAAGATACAAAGAGAGATCCCTGCTAGGGCACATGTCCCACAGAAGGAACAAGACTACTGATATGAATAAAGGAGGGAATACATGATTTGACTCATAAAAATCATAATAGAGAGAGCAAGGGAAAAAGGCACAACAGCACTACAAAAGAACAAAATAAAATAAGAACTAAAACCTATTCATGTGTATGTGCACACAAAAAAGCAGAAGCTGGTGGTTATCTGGCCATGGGCTATGATTTTAGGTGGGTTTTGTCCTGCTGGATCATTTGCATAGGTGCTGGAACGAGGGGTGCTGGGGGTGCTGTTGCAACCCCTGGCTTGAACTGATTTCCGTTATATACTGCGTTTACAGTTTGGTTCATAGGCTCTAAGCACCCCACTAAACAAATTGTTCCAGCACCCCGATCATTTTTATTTACTTATTTATTAAAGCCAAGAAAGTGTGTCAATATCAGGATACAATGGATGCCCCAGTACAATTTGCTGATGTTTTGTGACCCCCAAATTACTTCTAGACTTTTTAAAGTCTGGTAAGCTAGTCTGCTGTGGGGTTGTTTCATCAAAATCAGCATCATTTTAGAATAAGAAAGCCAGGTGGCAACTGTAGGCTTTAAGGCTCCTCAGGCTGTCCATTACATGTTGTCCCCTTCAGGAGTTTATAGCTCACCAATAAATATAAGGTTGACCTAACCATTTAAAGAGCGGTTCAAATATTAAAAAATCTGGATAAGCCAAGTGCCCAGTTAACAAATCTGATGATAGTTGCACAATCTTATTATTTATTAGTTTTTATCTTCATATAACAAAAATACTGAGGTTAAATTAAAAGTACTATGACCTCAAAAATAACTTTGATTCTCAATTATTTTTATTAATGTTTTTATGATATAACTACATCAAGGAAAAACTTCTTCTGTTTACTAAAGAGATTTTAAACAACAGAAATTAGTTACACAAAAAAGTAAGCTATCCCCACAGAAAACAGTTGGGCACTGAAGAATATTCCCCAAGAGTAGTGTCCCTCCACTTTGTTTGCTGTTCTCTTTCCTCACCTCTTCCTCATCCATGTTTTATTTTTCATGTTGGCATCGCTCTCACATAGGGCCACATCCACAGAAGTACTGGACACCTATAACTTCACTGACTTCAGTTTTACAGATGCTCAGAACTGACTTAAGTTTTTCATGTCTCTGCAGCTCTCAGAATTTAGTGCTCCAAAGTGCCCCAATTAGTGACCCAAAGAGCACTGAAGTGAATAGAAAGATTATCCTTACTTCAGTGAGCTTTGAATCAGGCCCTTAGTCCATACAATGCTCTTTGGGGTAGAGACCTATGCTCTTACGATTCAGCTCTGACATCTCCTCAGGAGTCCGACACCGTTCTACACTCAGACAGTTTTCTCCCAACACATAAACCCTGCTGGGGCCATGCAGGGTGTACACGTTGCTATGGCTCTGGATGAGGAGGGAGGGACAGTCTTTCCCCCTTGTGTGTTCATATCCCTGGTGATGGGCAGAGGACCCATCGACTCTGATTGGTGAAGTGAACATCTGGGAAGGCCTCTGCTGGTGGTGCACTGCCTTAATCCCCTGGAAGGGGCTTGATAAATTAGCAGAGACTTTGTCAGCCCCTGACTGGTGTGTGGTCAAGGGTAGGAATGGGCCTCCTCCCTGTGGTAATTGAGGATAGGGGGTGTTGCCCAATCAGGATTTTTCTGGGTTCCTTGTTTGCTCAGAAACTCACTCATCTTCTCCCCTGTTCCAATATCTATTGATGGGGAGAGAACTCTTCAAATCACTGGGGAATGTCTTCACTCCCCATCCGAGCTGTTGATGGGGAGTTGTGCTTCTTGTCACATGACCCCTTAGGATTCTTCTCTGCTCAGCGCTGGCTGGTAGGGGAGTTCCGCACAGTGGTTAGGGCCAGTCATGTGCGGATGGGGGAGTACAGGAACCTGGGCCCTCTCACTACACCAGGCTCCAACCCAGGGCCCTTTGAGGCATAGATGCTGAGTTTTCTTTTTTCCCAGGGGTGCACCACCCCAACGCTCCACCTCCAGTCCACCCCCTCCTCTGAGGTTCCACCCTTGCTCTGCCTCTTCCCACCCTGCTCCAACCCCTTCCCTGAGGCCCCAGCTGCGCATGACTCCCTGCTTTCCACCCTCCCCTAAGCACCTCCCCCAGCTGCCAAACAGCTGTGGCTGGTGGGAGTTGAGCACCCATTATTTTCCCCCCATGGGTAGTCCAACCACAGACCACCCACAGACTCAGCACCTATGCTTTGAAGGCTATCAGTGCTCTGACAGCCGGGGAGACAAGGCTGCCCTCCCTGGGCCACTTCCTACCACCTCCGTGCAATTGTCCCAAGGTTGCTCTCTCAGGTAAGGCAGCATGAAGGTTGTTTGCTCACCACAAGGCACCTCCTGGCAGCAGCATGACAACTGCCTCCTCCTGTGGTATGGCCCAGCCTCATGGGCAGCCCAGTCCAAGGTTTTCCCCTGCTGGGGACAAAAATAAAGGGGATCTATCTAGTCCAGAGTTCATAGCAGAAGGGAATGTTTCCCTTTCTGGCTGTCTCTGCAGCAGGCCCTCCCTTCCCTCAGGGAGGGGTCTTTGGGCAGTTGTTTTGGGAGAGATTCTACCTTCCCTCAGTTCGTCTCCCCCGGAGCTGCTGGTAGCAAGTCTGCTCTCCTCCCTGGTCTGCCCCCAAATGAGCTGCTCTCCTGGCTTTTAACTCCTCTTCCATTTGGTGCATTTGCTACAGGTGTGGCAGGGTGGGCTGGCTGAGCTCAGAGTAGTTCCTAAACCCCTTGTTGCTCAGTATGAAGGTTATACATCCCATCACAAGGACCCAATCCTAACTAAAATATCAGGTTTCAGAGTAGCAGCCGTGTTAGTCTGTATCTGCAAAAAGAAAAGGAGGACTTGTGGCACCTTAGAGACTAACAAATTTATTTGAGCATAAGCTTTCGTATTTTCCCCTACTGTTCCTCACATGTTCTTGTCAACTGCTGGAAATGGCCCACCTTGATTATCACTACAAAAGGTTTTTTTCTCTCTCCTGCTGGTAATAGCTCACCTTACCTGATCACTCTCATTACAGTGTGTATGGTAACAACCATTGTTTATGTTCTCTGTGAATATAAATCTCCCCACTGTATTTTCCACTGCATGCATCCGATGAAGTGGGCTGTACCTCACGAAAGCTTATGCTCAAATAAATTTGTTAGTCTCTAAGGTGCCACAAGTACTCCTTTAAAATATCAGGGCATGCTGTGAGCATGATCAGGGCTTCCCCCAAACCATTTCCTATATCGAAATTAGGTGCAGCAGAGTCTATTAGTCCACCTCTGGGAAGGGAGCAGGTCGAAGTGGCTACTTACCGCCAAGATACACTTCATGCTGGAACTGCAAGGAAGAAGAAAGCTCATGCATTCAGAAGCAGAGTCTGCAGCTTTCACTCCCCAGAAGAGTAGCCAAATTAGGAGCTGTAATAACTTGTGATTTGGTGCTGCTTCTGTAAAAATGTGTCCAATTTGTCTGCTATTTTGTGTATAGCAAGTAGAAGTATTCAAAAATGTTCAACGTTTTGTATATTATTTTGGGCCAAGTTCTGATCAGTGTAACTGACATGGCCATGTATATATAACTACTTCAATATACTGTACAGATCAGAGCATCCACAGAATTAACATGATAGTTTACCACAGAGGTAATACGAACTATTATTTGAAAAAAGTTTTTTGGCAATCTTTACCTATTGCACAGCATCCACAATCCCAGACTGGGAATTACATCCATTTCATTCGCTTCAGATTACAGTATTCTCTGTTTTCTTTTTATAGTTAGAAGTTCATGTTTTATTTTTCTGTAGCTTGAATGCATAATGCCTGGCTTGTCGGTGATCTACCATTATGCAGCACTGTGGGGCAAAATGCGTGTTTGTTATTAATGTAGGGAAGAGTGATTCAAGCAGCTCTGTTACATAATCTCATATACTGGTGCAATAAAATGTGCAGTTTATGATGGGTGATTGCTTCTAAATGGCACTTTCTCATTATTTAGCATACCTGTTCGGAGACTGATATAAAAGCAAGCTAGCTCTGAACCTCCTCAGTCTATTCTCTCTTGGACTTCATTCAGGAAAGGAATTATTGCCTCAAAAGTTTGGGGAGTTTTGTTTGGTTTTTTGTGTGCATCTTTGGTAATGTTCTCATAAAATAAAGAAGAGGAAGAAATATTCCGTATGATGCAGTCCGTAAATTAAAAGCAAAGTTAAGCTCTTTAAATGCACGTAAATAAAAGTAAGATGTAAATAAGATAAGTACACATTAATAAAAAGGATGTGGGGGAAACAATGAAGGAAACAATTATTGACCAGCAAGATGTATTCAAAGCTGGGCTAGCTTTCATGCAAAGTGGTGTCTATTTTTTCCCAATAATAATTCTCCTGGCTTCTATTATTCGGCTAGATATTCATGCTTGAAGCAATTTTTAAAATGATATAATGTTGGCAGATTAGCTTTTTATATCTTGGCAGATATGAAGACAGGATTTGGAAAATAATTTTTAAAGAGTCATTTGGGATTTCAGATTTGATACTAATTTGATTCATATTTTTATTTTCTCTAAAGGCACCTAGGTCATCATTGGTAGACTGATGCCTAATTTTTATTATGAAACATAATTTATTATCTTAATTATACAAGAACCTTTAAAATAATTGTCTCCCTTTAACAAACAAACATCAAAAATTGGCTGATTTTTTTACTAACGTTGAATGGTTTGTAAGCAGTCAGGTGCTACAGAGATGGAGATACGTACCCAGCTATATATGTACTATACTATCAGCTTTGTGGCACTTTTTAGAATTTGTATTTCTTAGGTAGAAAGCAATCCCTTTAATTACACATCGGAGAGTGGCACACCTGTTGGGATTAATGTCAAGATCCCCAAGGAAACGAGACACAACATCTCAATATGTTCAAACTCCAGAAACAAAAAGATATTTCAAACTGTTTATATCCACATTAATCTGCGACATCTTCTGTCTTTATAATCTATTAATCCTGATTTGTCCGCTTCATGTACTATGTTAACTCATTTCAATTAATGTGCATGCCTTGTTTTAAACATGCTCAAATGTTACTAGTACATGTAACCAAAGACAAGTCAAAATATTAGCACAACTCCAGCTAGTAAAGTATCACAATTTATGCTCATTTAGGTGCCTAGTCCTGTAGACTTCTACTCACTGGCCAAATACTATTCTCATTTACAGGCATGTAAATCCAGGGTCACTAAATTGACTTTACTTTTGTTCTAGTATAACACCAGAGTAACTGAGTGCAGAATTTCACCGCATGTGAATAATTCTTATTCACAAAAATAGTCCCATTGCCTTCAACATAGTACGCCACTGACATTATCAGGAGTACTAACATGAGTTAGGATTACTCGTGAATTTGGGAATGCAGGATTAGATCCCGAAGGTGACATTTCGAAGTCAAAGGCAAACTACTTCTGGACGAACCTCAAGAACTTCAAGATACAGGATACTGAATGGTTGATTGCTCATCAACTTAACAAATTCAAGACCAGCAGACAGACATGCTGGCTTTCTCTCAGTTCATGTAAGAGCACTCTTCCAATGGCAACTTCAAACTCCTCACATAGGTGAACTGCGTTACATACTTTTCAAATTCCTCACATGGGCCAATCATAGCTATAAGGGATAGCTCTGCTTAACTGCAAACAGTGGGCCTGATTCTGATATCACGTACATTGGTATCAATCAAGAGTAACTCCAATGAAATACATGGGCCAGATTCTCTAGCAAGATCCATCTCCCTTTGACCAATCCTCCGGTGTAAGGATATTGGGAAAATGTTGGGGTAGGATGGAACATAGCCAGAGCATTGCTACCTTTTGACAATCCTTGGCTGGCAGTTGCCCCTTTGGGACCACTTGCAGTCTAATCTATGCTGAGACTCTACTAGAACTACCCGCAGAATCAAGGAGCCACAACCAGCTCTTTTGTGTCTCCTTTTCTCCCCTATCCAGCAAATGTGTAAAACCAGCAAGAGCACAGAATCAAGTCCAGTATTTCTCCATCCCCACAAAGGAGGATACAAACAAAAGAGGAAATATTCCAACAAGAACCGGGGTTGCTTGATGAGATCTCATTCTCAGGAAACATTTTGTCTAATCCTGTCCCTAACTCGATATCCAGAAGCCCACCGGCACACACTGATTCAGAATCAAGTTAGTTCTTTGGTAACATTCTTTCAAACTCTTTACTTGGTACTGCAAATAAAATAAACTGTGCATATGTTTGGAAATCAACCACTTGGAAGTCTAAATTCATACATGAAAGATTTTCTTCTTCACAGTATTCTTGAAAAATTATACATATTTTAAGGGAACAAGTGAAGTTGAACCAACTGTTGTAGTCACCAGATTTTTAAGTGCCTCTTTACATTACCAACTGAACAGCAACAGCAACAAAATCTGTGCAATTTTCAAAGTTTCCCCACATATGCTCCACTTAAGCAGAATACAGTGTTTTTAAATAAGACATGATATGATACTGAGGGTACAGTAGAGCAGAATACAACATACTTTCAGGAATGGATCTTATTCTATGCAAACACACAATGAGTATGTCTTCATTCCTGAGTTAGCCCAGATGATTGGCACTTGGGTAAGCTTACACCAGGAGTGAGCAGACACAGTGCAAAAACCTACCCAAATTACTGTATTCTCACCTGTCTCATTCTCCCCAGTGTATGGTACTAGGACTTCTGGGGGCATTTCCCATGATTATTTGTGCTTCAGTAAGCTGGCTCATTCTGTGATTCTTTCCCAGGGAATTGTGATAAGCCTTGTCTGTACCTCTGCGCACATGGGAGTAATTGTGGAGGACTTGTGAAGACTTTGGAGGACCATCAGATCTTGAGTTGTTTAAAGTCATTCCAGTCTCACTTGCATGACAATACATTTTTTCTCCCTCAAGCAAAAATGCTTTTCCATCTTTAAGCAGCTGCCTCCAGTTGTAACACATGCTCACTGAATCAAAGGATTTACTGGAACATTGCAAATAACTATAGCACAAGATGGGTGAGGTAATAATTTTTATTGGACCAACTTCTGTTGGTGAGAGATACACACTTTTGAGCTTATACAGTTCTTCAGGTCCGGAAAATATGCTCAGAGTGTCACAGCTAAATACAAGGCAGAACAGTTTCTTTAGCATAAGTAGTTAGCATATATTTCAAGGGACCATTCAAGAAGAAGTGGCCAGTTAACATCCTCGCAGTCATAGGAACCTTTTACTTTCTTCCCAAGACGCACAAACAAGGAAACAAGGGAACACAGGCAGACCCATCATATGTAGCCACAACACTTTTACTGAAAGACTATCAGGACTCATAGAAACCGTCCTCAAATCACTCACCGCATAAAGGACCAGCTTCCTCCAGACACAACCGACTTCCTCCAGAAACTCTGTAACATTATCAAACTCCCTCAGAACACTATCCTTGTCACCAGGGATGTAACTTCCCTATACACCAACAAGGATGGCATTGCTGCCAGCCTAAAATATCTATAAGACAAGGGACAACACTCAGATATCCATCCAAACACATTGCCAAACTCATCCTCATCCATAACAACTTTATATTCAACAAAAAACACGTTGTCCAAACTATGGGAACAGCCAGGAGTACTAAGATGGCTCCCCAGTATGCCAACCTCTTCATGGGCCACCTCAAGGGAGAATTTCTGGACAAATGCACCACAAAACCAATGAGATACCTGAGTTACATATATGATATTTTCATCTGGACAGACGACTTGAACTCCTTCACAGATTTCCAACACAAATTCAATAACCACTGTCCATCCATCAAACTCTCTCTAGAACACTCCCACAGTAGCAACACCTTCCTAGACACCACAATCAGCTTCAATAATGGAACCCTACAGGCAACTATATACAAGAAATCAGGGATCACCACACCTACCATCATAGTTCCAGTAACCACCCCAAACACACCAAGACATCTGTTATCTACAGCCAGGCACTCAGATACCTCAGAATATGCCCGCAGGAGAAAGCCCAGGCTACACACCTTAACATACTTAAAACCACCTTCACCAAACAAGGACACTCCACCAGAGGAGTGGATCACATCATGGAGCAGCCACCCCAAATACCCCAAGAGAACCTGCTTCAATTCAGAAGTAAAACCCACTCCAACTGCACTCTCCTAGCTGTCACCTACCACCCCACATATGATACCTCATATGAGTTCCATAAACAATTACAACCCATACTTGATTGGGACCACATCCTGAAAAAAATCTTTTCTGAACCCCCTCTTCTGGCCTTCAGACAACCCCCCAAACTCTCCAAGATCACTTATCAGAACCAAGCTCTCCATAGACTAGAACACACAAACTCAAAATGGCACCAGACACTGCCATAGCAACAGATGAAAAATCTGTAGAAATATCTCCACTGCTATGACGATCAATACCCCCACATTCAAGATCCATGGGTCCTACACTTGCCTATCATGACATGCATCCAGTGCACTAAATGCCCCAATTACAACTATGTGGATGAAACCAGAAAATCACTATGCTCTCCAATGAACTGATGCAGAGAAATGATAAAAGACAAAAATGCCATATTACCTGTGGGTGAACACTTTTCATACAGCAGCCACTCCACATCTGACTTCTCAATATTCATCTTGCACAACACTTTCAAAAGGGAAGACTGGGAACCACGGCCACTGGGAGCTGCAGGGGGCCGTGCCTGCGGATCATCAACAATTAGCAAAATGTCTCGCGGGCCCAAATTCTGTGGCCTGCGTTGTGCAGGAGGTCAGACTAGATGATCATAATGGTCCCTTCTGACCTAAATATCTATGGATCAGATTACCTTGATGGGCCACATGTGGCCCCCGGGCTGCAGTTTGCCCACCACTGATCTAGAACCACTAACTCCCCCTCCTTTTTTCTCCCCTTCTTCTTCCCTATGACTGCAGAGGTGTTAACTGGCCACATCACCTAGAATGGTCCATTGAAATATGTGTTAATTACTTATGCTAAACAGTCTGTTCCAACTTGTATTTAGCTGTGACACTCTGAGTACCTTTACCAGACCCGAAGAAGAGCTTTGTGTAAGAAAAAAAAAAAAAGCTCGTCTCTCTCATCAGCAGAAAGAAAAGGAGTACTTGTGGCACCTTAGAGACTAACAAATTTAAGGTGCCACAAATATTCCTTTTCTTTTTGCGAATACAGACTAACACGGCTGCTACTCTGAAACCTGTCATCAGCAGAAGTGGTCCGATAAAAGATATTACCTCATCCACGTTGTCTTTCTAATATCCTGGGACCAACACAGCTACTACACTGCATACAACTCTACCACAAACAGGCAGGACTAAAACTTCCTACTAACAACAACAACAACAACAACTTAACATTAAGATACAGCACCATCTATTGGTGGAGGTGCTGTCTACACTGATCATTACAGTTCCTCAGATTTGTAGAACTCTGCTTTTTTTAGTAAAAGTGCAAGGATATGTATGTAGTGGACATCACACCACTATATTGCACCATTAATGTCCACTGATATGCAAATCTTTTCAATTTCAACACAAGACTTAGGCCTTGTCTACGCAACAAAATTGCACCAGTCTAATGTAAATTAGGTTTTAAACTGCTTTAGTTAAATGGTGCGAACCCCTATACGGACATTCATTTTGGTTTAAGAGTGGCTTATTTCGGTTTAGCTTAAACAGATTCCTAACTGATTTAAACTTAAACCAATAAAAACCTGTTCAAACCAAATGAAAAGTGTTTACACAGACTTTTGCACTAGTTTAACTACATCATCACACCTTTAGTTAAACTAGTGCAATTTTCTCATGCCGTAAGCATATTAAACTGGGTTTACAGAATCTCTAAAAAAATGTACACACACTTCTTGGCAAAATACCAATCAATAAGGAATGCATACTAAGCAGAGACTCCTTACTTTTGGAAGAGAAGCTCTGGATCCTGAACTCTGAGTAGTCATTGTCAAGACAGTAGTGATGCCCAGAGCGACTCTGGCTGGAGCAGCATCCATGTTGATCCAGAAAGAAACCCAGGACAAAATGACGATCAGCAGGCTAGGAATGTACATCTGGATTAAATAGTATCCCATCTGACGTTCCAAATGAAACTTGACTTCAATGCATGTAAACTTTCCTAGAACATGAAATTGCTTTTATAAATGTTTTTGCACATTTTGTCTTATTTTATGAGCATAAATTAGCTTCCTGACCTCAGGCATATATAGATTTCACAGCATGCTATCATAAAGTCTTAGCTCTAAAAGCAGAGGCCCCAATATACAAACATTGTTCTGGTTTAACTTTTTGGTAACATTGTAGTTTGGTAGATTTGACATTATAATGTTCACTTGAAACAGAGGCCATTTATTTTTGTGACTGAATCTTATTACTTTGCGTAATCACTTTACAAGAGGTCTAGTCCCCTAAAAAAAAAAACTTTTTAAACAAATGAGTCCCATTCTCCTTTGGTTGGGTGGGCCTCACCTCATCCAGAGGTTCTCTCTCTCCATCTAACCAGTAGACCAGTCATTTGCCTGCATCTAAGTATGTTGGACTTGCTTCATCCTTAATAAACAAAATGTTATTGGTACACTTATTGGGGCTGAAGAAGAAGCTGTTAAAAGTAGACACTCAGATGTGGGTAGGGGACTGGTTTTTTGGCTGAACAGATGGTGCTGGAGAGCATTATCTCACCAGGAACTGGTTGAATGGTCAAATACAATACAGAGGGCATTAGTGTACCCTAGTTACTCAAGAATTCTGTTTCCCGAAGTCCTATGGATCTAAAAGGGCTGAATGCCAGGCAATGAGATGGAGGGCAGGAAAATGGCAGGGGAAGATTGCAGCTGAATAATATTGCTGTTCTTTCACAAATTAAAATTAAAACTATAATATTATGTGAACATTTAGCAGAGAAAAATTGTATAGTTTTCTGTGCTAGGTCCCAACTAAATAATTTGAATAGGTTGATAACTTCAAACTTCAGCCACTTCAATCAACTGGTAACAGGAATCACCTGACATCCACAGGTAATTCTGCTTACTTTTCATGCATGTGAACAGCAACCGTTTCTCAGTATTATCAATAATTATAAGAACAACATGTGTGTCCAGTTCTCCCCAGTGCTGGAAACCCCAAAATAAGGAAACTCCATGTGCCTCCTTTTACAGAGTTCTCTATGGAATGTTTCTCAGAGGGAAGGCAGTATTTGTCCCCTTCAGAGCAACCACACTTTTCAACTCTCCAAACTTGCAGTTCTGAGGGTATTTTCTGGAGACAAAAGCCATTCATATGTAAGGGGCCTTTCAGAATGCACACTGCTTCTCAGCATGCTCTGCCATGCTGTCAAGGCTTTCTTTGCTGACCACTGCCCCCAAATCTTTCCCCTGGGCTGGAACTGCCACACCATGGATACAAGGTATTATCCTATGCAGGGAATCCCCATGGGCTTGCTAGGAAGCTGCTGATCAGAGATTACTCATCCCTCCCCACTCCAGCCTGTCTTCTCCCATATTCCACAGAGCAGAATTTCAACCCTTTCCACAGCTCTTGGGGACAGTGAACCACTGGGTTTTCATCCCCTGACATTCTGAGCCATAGAAATTAGAAGCAATTTTTAAGCTGCATTGGGGTTTTTTTTTAAAACCAAACAACTAAAAAAATTAAACAGTAGTTTCGTTTAATAAAAAACAATGTAACATTAACTGACGGATTGGGGCTGAACTGCTCACGTCCTGTCATTTCACTGAATGAAAAAATATAATGGATGCAACCAGACTGGCTCTCCTGCTGACACAAAGAAATACCTCTTTTAGATGGGAAGGATTTATATTTCAATCCAGCAGCTACCAAGAAAACCATTCATAAAAATCTCTGAACACTATCTGCATATCATAGACTCCAAATACCCAAACTTGTCTTTGGGTAAACTTCCCAGGGGCAGCGATTCTGCCACCAAGTGTGTCCAGAGGTGGTGGATAGTGGAACGGTTTTTAGATATGGACATATAAGTAGGGAAAACTGTTAAATAAGCAGACATTGACAATTTGATGCCAGTACTAACAGCGCGTGGTGGATGACACTGCTGCCCCTACAAAATGCCACAAAAGTCCAAAGACGGTGCTGTGACATGGTGAGCTTAATCAAGTATGCCCACAAAGAATAGATGAAAAATTCATGGCAGCAACAAAAAGACTTCTGTGACGCTGGCAGACCAAGTCACGTTAGGGTGTATTCAGGCCAATTCACTTGTGTATGAGCAGAGGTGAAAGCGATTGTTAAATGTATAATGACAGGTTTCAGAGTAGCAGCCGTGTTAGTCTGTATTTGCAAAAAGAAAAGGAGAACTTGTGGCACCTTAGAGACTAATGCTCAAACAAATTTATTAGTCTCTAAGGTCCACAAGTACTCCTTTTCTTTTTGTTAAATGTATAAGTGTTTTAGGTGTTAAAACTTCCTAAAATGAATAGGATGTTAAATGTATTGTTTTTACTTATCTGTGTCCGGTCATAAGGTAATAGCAAGCATTTACATTGTAAATACCCTTGTAACTAAATAACTCATCATACATCAAAGAAGCCTTGTAGAATGCTAATGAAGGACTTTATCAGAAAAAAGTGTTAATTCCAAATCAAATGGCCATTGTGTGTGATGCCTGGAGGTCAGAGACTCAAAGTGCATTCCTCATTCACTCATCAAAAGAAAAGCCCACATGGGTAGAGAGAGTGTCAGCTTGTTTTCTGTGAGAAGAAGCTATAGGAAGTGATTCAAAGAAAGATTCTTCACCTCTGGACTGTTTGGACTCCTACAGGGAAGCGTACCAGATGCAAAGTGGAGATCCCCAGAAACAATCTAGGTACCCTGAAAAGATTTGTGGGAAACTGGCAGTTTTTTACATCATTGCCAACATTTGGAATTACAAACTGTGATTCACCTAGATATATATATTTTACCTGCTTTAACCTCTCAATAACTCATTTTTTCCTCAGCTAATAAACCTTTAGTTAGTTTACTATAGAATTGGCTGGCAGCGTTATCTTTGGTGTAAGATCCAGAGTACCAATGGATCTGGGGTATGTGACTGGTACCTTGGGACTGGGAGCAACCTGATGTGGTGTGATTCTTGGTTTAAGTGACCATTATCACAAAGTCCAGTTTGTCTGGATGGCAAGATAGACTGGAGAGTCTGCGGGGACTGTCTGTGACTCCATGGTAAGACTGGAATAGTGATCCAGAAGTTCAAATTTGCTACTGGCTTGATGAAATCTAATTACAGAATACACCACCAGTGTGGGGTGTCTGCCCTGTTTTCTGACAGTCTGCACTCACTTTTCTGAGCCATTCCAGACAATGTGACAACTTCAGAATGGAAAAGTACTAGATTATGATAGAATTCTGGCTGAATTGTTAAAAAGCACAGAAGATGGAGGCTTGAAAGCCCTGTCAGAGGTAATAAAGAATATATTTGAGAGAAGAGATTTGTCAGAAGATTTTACAATTTCACTGTGTACCCAAATCCCCCAAAAGAAAAACACTATGGATTGTAAAGACTACAGAACAACCAGCCTAATAGTGCATGCCTCTAAGATTCTTTTGCGAGTTGTTCAAGACCAAATACAAGGAGAGATAGATAAGGAAATAAGTGAACAACAATATAGTTTCAAACTTGAAAGGGCGTGATAAATGTCGACTTAAAGCTCATATTAGAAATATCAAGTGAAACAGGGAAAAAAATACACTTGCGTTTTATTGATTTCCAAACAGCATTTGACAAAATCTACTACTATAAATTTATCAACATATTAAGATCTGTTGGGATTGATTGATATGGACTCCAAATAATAAAACAATTTTACTGGAATCAGAAGGCGGTTATAATGGGAGATGAAAACGAAAATCTAATGGAGATTCAGAGAGGAGTGCGGCAAGGTTATATAATGTTACTGACTTCATTCAACATTTATAGTGAGTGTTTGATTAAATTAATTGAAGAAACAGAAGAAGGTATTAAGATGAATGAAAATGGGTGAATAACATTCACTGTGAAGATGACACAGTGTTGCTGGCTGATTCAGAAGGTCCAATGAAGTTAGTGGAGATTATTTATAAATATGTCAAAGAATATGGGCTAGAGTTGAATGTAGACAAGACAAAATCTGTGGTGGGATGCAAGGATCCTGGGAAAACACACAAGATACCAGTGAACAACACAGCCATACAGATAGTAAAAAATGATTGGTACATCAGAAACATCATTACAGAAGTTGGAAGATAAGATACTGAAGTCAGCACCAGAACAGCAAGAGCAAAGGGGACATTATGGAAGAACAAACATCTGAAGAGAAGGGACATAAATCTGAAGATTAATTCTGACTCTTAAAAACTTATATTTGGTCTGTGTTAAATTATGGCTGTGAAACATGGACATTCAAACAATTGATAATGAAGAAACTGCAATCCTTCAAATTATGGTATTATAGAAGAATTATGAAAATATCATGGCAAGACCACATAACCAAGGAAAAAGTATTGGAGATTATCAGAATTTAGCAAACACTAGTCAGTGATTTTATGGGAAAAAACTGATTTTCAGGGCACTTTTTAAGAGGTTCAGAGGGTGACGCATATTTATAGGCACTGGAATTGAAAGTTAATGGCAGGAGAACATGAAGAAGAAAAACATTATCTGGAATGGACAATGTGATATTCTGAGTGGATCAAAAGAACTATTAATCCACAAATAGATTAGCAGAGAATCATACAGAATAGGCTACCACTGTTGCAAACCTCTAGTAATAGAAGAAGGAACATAAGAAGAAGGAACAACCAAATCCAAACTCCAACAGAGCAATTCCTGCTCCGGACACAAGGTATGAAGCACAGGCATTTAACATTTTTAAAGGGAAAGTACTGACAAAATATTACATTTTCCAACATTTTTACTGTTCTCAGCCTTCCTGCTTTGCCTAAACCCCTGCTTTCAAACAGGGCACCTAATAAATGAGATCTGTTACAAAACTGCTTGTGGATACCAGTAGAAGTAATAACTAATGGAAAAATTAGAAGAACACTCACCGGTGTTGTAGTGTTTTGTGCAATAACCAAGTTCCTTGTCTTCTTTCAAAATAAATTGTGGCAGGGTTAAGCCTTCGGCAACTTGCACTGGACCATCACTTAGCCACTCAAATATCAGATCATTCATAGTGTACCCAACTAGAGTAAACAAATCGCAGTTCATTAGATAATCAGATGGAAACAAATTATGATTCAGGAAATATCGTCACTTTTGAATGTGCAGACTTCAATACAAGCATTTCCAGTTGATCCAGGAGCTGAACTACATTGACTACAGTTATCATCAAAACTTTGAAATAGCATCAAATATGTAATTGTACTAGAGGCAAAATATTCAACTAAAACCTCAAAAGTGCGGCATATCTGCTTTGGTTTATTTCTAATAAAAAGTCAATGTTAATAGCCCGTCAAGGATATTAATGTTCGCAGCACAAATTATATTTCACTGTAGCAATGTATCAGTTTCTGTACTTTGTTTTATTTTCGTCACTCTGGTTACAGAATTCTTGCACTCTACCAACATGAGTATTTCTAGATTACAATATGTTGGATGTTATAAATAACAAAATTGAACGACTTCTATAATTCGTTGAAACTCAGCATAGAGAAATACACAGCAGAAAGAGAAAAGCGGAGAACAGAGTGGACAATGCAGAGAAAAAAAAGAGTGAAAATGCAAAAGGACAGTCACTTAAAACACTCCCAGCTCCTGTTTCACTCTAGTGATACAGCAGCCCCGTGTCTCACTATGCAGATTACGGATTGCAGAGACTTTCTGGAGTGATGATCGCCGCTGTAAGGCACAATAGTGAAGCTGTGAAATTTCATTTTAAAAAACACAGTTCTTCACTAGGTAAGTCAGCTGGTTACTCACAGCTTTCTAGTTGCATTGTACAAGTCTGCACATCCATCGGAAAATTCTTCAAGTCCATTGGACACGATAAGGTTAATGTTAGCCTAAATATGGGCAAGAAAGGAAACTACTGTTAGAAATCTTTGCAAGTTATATCCTAAGCACAACATTTATAATCCAACAATGTTTAAAGTGATGCAGGCAAGCTTTAGAGGCCCAGAGGTTTAGTCTTTCGCCCCATCCTCTTCGTGATTTGGGATGAGTCCTGCACTCGTGTTAGAATTCTAGCTTCTAAGACAGAGTGCCCATAAGCAAGCAGGATGCTCATTGATTGCAGTGGCTTAGGAGCCCAGAGCAGCAGGGGCTGCAGAAAGACAGTGGGATATGCCAATGTGTTATTGTGCAATCTGTATGTTTTCTGTATACCAATGAAACCAAACAATGCAGCATCTTGAGTTATAGATCATCCCCGCTAGGATTTGAACTCTTGTAGCCTCTGTTCTAGGGAGTGGGGGAGCAAATGGTGAAAACACAATCACAGGGATATTTTAAAACAGACAGTGTAATGCATATAAAGTGAATGCTGAGCCCATCATCCTTGCCACAGACCTTTGAAAAACAAAAAGGTAGTAAAGGCTAAATCTGCAACATTAGACATTGAATGCAAAAGTTAAAAGACAAGCATAGACAGGAAAAGTAAGCTTAAAGGAACTTTGTCAACTCTGAATTTTTTTGACTTACTACTGCTACAAGTAACACTTAAGAATACTCTAATTGAGAGACTTTTTAAATTTTCTCATATTTTTTAGTTTACTTTTTGCATTTGACAGGACTTTGTTTACAATCAGTTTCACGAGTTTCCCCTGTACAGTCAGTCGGTTTCCTCTGTGCAGGGAGAGAAAAACATTTGTACCAAAATAAGAAAATGTGACGATAAAATCATAAAAACGAGCAGGAGGACTCATATACAGGTGTAGTAACCAAAATGACTTATATCATATTAAAAAAAAAAACCTGATTAGATTTAAAGATACCATGCCTTCAAGCTATGTTGCCATCATTCTTACCACCAAAATGAATATTATTGTTATGGATGTCTGATCATTTTAAGCTGTAGTTATCTCTGAGACATTATTTAAGATTTATATTGCAGCAGAATCCAGAGGCTCCAATCAGATTCAGGCCGCCTCCATTGGCCTAGGTTCTGTACAAAAATATAGAAAGAGTCTATTACACCTGTATACCTGGTCCACTCCAGGAGTTCCCAGCCTCTCAGGTCTCCTACCATCATCTGTCTATGGGAAGGGACCCTCATCCCATTCCCTTCTGACTGGGTGTTTTAAGGCTGCACAGCTCCCTACCTTAAACTATGCTATCTCCTGCAAGCCAGTCTGCAAGCCAGTGCCTTTGTTTTGCCTTCTCTCACAGAGCTATGAGCAGTGTATTGCCAGCAGTTACCAGTAACTCCACAGCTCTTTGTACGCAAGCGCATCTATTCTTAAGGTAAAAGCATTACACAGAAAACATATAAAAACAATGAAAATTCCTATGCACACGCTAAAAGATAACCAGAGGTCCCCAATCAGTCTTACAGGGCCTAGTAAGACCTTCCGCGAGGTCTGGAAGAAGGTCCTGTCCTTTTGCTGGACCAGAGAAAAGGTCCTGAGTCAGTTTAAACCTAGCCTTTATATCAAAAGCCCTTTCACTGTCTCTTGGTCTCTGGAAAACTCAGTTTGAACACGTATATGGAAGCCTCCCCAGAGGGTGGTATCTCTCTAGACATGTTTACAAACTAAGCGATTCACCCTAATCACCCTGGCCTGTTTTGGTTACTGGAAGAACTGGGGTTCATAGAGACAGTCCTTATCCCATGGAACTCACAATCTTATCTACTCACTTCAACTACCAAACAAAGAGTGGCATCTGAGCATCACTGTTGGTGGGCCTTGTGAATAGGTGGATTTTAAGTGATTTGAAGATGGACAGGGCTTGGCATTAAAAATATATATATACTGGCATTTAAAAATATTGGCATTTCAAAAACTATATTATTTGAGGTAAATAAGAAGAAAACAAGAAAACAAGAAAACAAACCCAAAAAATCCACAAAAGTGTCTGCAGTAAATCTACTGTACTATAACATGCCATCAGTAGATTGGTTAGCTATCACACCTACAGTTGGGTAAAATTTAAAACAAATGCATGTTGAATATCTTTGTGCCCCTTTTATGCATGCTTTTCAGAAGTATTTTTATGAACGAGCGTTTACTTGTGAGAATGCTCACAAAAATAAAATGTTAAGCTTGTATGTTTGAATATTTCCTGAAAATGTATTTTAAATTGTATCACTACTGATTTTATACAAAAATTAATTTTATATCTGAATATACAGCTTGAAATTTGTACCATTGTTGATTAGTTACAGAAGTCCTCCAATCATAGAACAGACCCAGTACAGCATAATTTAAATAACATGGCATGAATTTTTAATGTTCATGAATGGTTCATTGCAAACAATCTGCAGACCAAGAATTATTCACTGAAGAAATTAGTGATCAATTTCAAACAGAAATTCAAGAATTTCAGAAAAAAATTCCTAGGAGAATTCTGATAGCAAAGAGGCAAAATTCATGAAATACATTTTTCATTACAAATTAGTCTCCTAGTTCTAATCAATCCAATACCTTGCTTAGGGCCTATACCAACGTTCACTGAAGTCACTGAAGACTTTCAATTGACTTCAATGAGATCAGGCCTGTAGATCAGTATTTAAACATTATGGTGGTGGGTGCTACAGAAAACCAATGGAAGATATTTCTACCAAATGAAGAGTCAAATAGGATATGAATGAAAAATATCAGAAGGAACTAATTCAATCCATGTCTCTTGAAAAAGATGAGGCTCGTCATCAAGAAAACTTCGTTTGTAGAAATATAGTTGTAATGGTACAGTGTTTTGTTCACTAAAATAGTTGTCTATTACCCACAAACTTCCTTGGCTTCCCAGGGTATGTCTACATTGCAATTAAAATCCTACGGCTAGTCCATACCTGCTGAATCGGTCTCAAAGGGCTCAGGCTAAGGGGCTGTTTAATTGCAGTGTAGACATTTGGGCTTGGGCTAGAGTCCAAGCTCTGGGACTCTCCCACATCACAGAGTCCCAGAGCTTGGGCTCCAGCCTGAGCCTGAACGTCTACACGGCAATTAAATAGCCCCTTATTCCGAGCCCTGCAAACCTGAGTCAGGCACATTAATATGAAAAATCCAATAATAGCAAAATATTTAAAACTAGTCAGAGTATTTCAATGGATCATCTTCCAATCTCCCTATCTAATCTTGCAGTTTTGTACCCTAATGCAGTAGTTGATCTCCTAAAGTTAATACATATGAATGAATGAATGAATGAATGAATCCTTTTTATGCAGCATAGGGATTTAAACTTTAGGAGATCAAATACTAGAGTAATATATATATATATTTTACTTCCTCTGATTTTCCGACAGTACTAGACAAATACTTCAAGCTACATATGGCGTATAACTGATATACATATGGAGTGTACCTGGTAAATGGTGAGCTATGCAAAACTAAAATCAAGAACTGTTAGTACATGGATTCAATCTTTTAAGGAATTATATGTACAGTACATAATTCAAATAAAAGCCTTTCTTACTCTGTTGGCAGTATAATAGAATATCTAACTTTAATTAGGATTTAACAGATTGCTAATCTATAGCAAACATTAAACTACTGACTAAACTACTTCATATTTTTAAGGAGCTAACTTTTGATTAGCCTGATGTGCTATGGCTCACAGCCAAAATCCCATTTGATCTAAAAGACAAATCTCATACAGGCATGGAATATTGATCCTGCAAGAAAAAAGGACCCCTAGAACTCAGAATATGATATCATATATGACTTTGAGAAAAAGGGATAATGGCATTTTCATTTTTTACCCTGAAAATGTAGTGGTTTGCAAATAGATTTGAGGATTGCAGCTTCTTTACACAGTGTATCCAATGACAAATAAGTACATTAAAACAGAATGTTTACCACTTCACATGATTTATTTTTAAAGAGGTATTCCTTATACTTAGAATGGGAGAAATAGAAAATAATGTGGTAAATGGAAATACTGCAGGAGAGAAATGTACAGTTTTTATCTGCACCCTCTTTATCTCCAAAAAGTGGGGTTCTCTCAGAACGTCATGTAGCACAGACATTTTTCTATCTGCTTGACTTTTTGGGGTGTGTCATATCCTGAGTAGCACAACAGTGCAAATTAATGCCTAGAATGAAGACCCCTTGCTCACCTTGATGAGCATATACACTAGTTGTTCCATTGAAGACACTGAGATTACTCAGGTGAATAAGTGCTCAATCAGGCCTTAAAAGAACAGTATTATCTTACTAGGCTTGATCCAAACCCCCCTGGAACCAATGGGAGTCTTTCCATTGACTTCAGCGAGCTTTGGAAAGCCTGTAATGGTCAAATCTGTTCAATGTCAGCTCACATAGCAAAAATAACCACATTTCAAATCCTAACATATCACAATAAGATAATTACTAGTTTATTAGTGGATACTATTGCACCTTCACTGGAAGAAGGTTGTTCCAGAAATGACAATACAGCACGGCAGGTCAGTTTGTTTAAACAAAACAGAATAATGTCTGTGCACATGTAGGAGGAGGATGTGCTAGTATATATCTGCATGTGTTGACTGCAATTTTGATCATTTGTATTTCTACTTGGTCACTGTGGTGTATATTATATCACTGGTTTATACTGAAGTAAACTAATCCTGTAGCATCAGGGATATCTGGAGGCATGGGCATGAGTGGAAGCAGAGAGCCCAGGACCTTCCTATGGCCCCTGCATCATAACGGTGGGGCAGCTGGGCCAAATTTGAATGATGCAGCAACTCTGTGTGCCAGCTTGCAATGCCACTCACTCAAATTTGGCCCAGCCACCCCCTGGTGCTGATGGAAGGGTGGACAGGCCAAATTTGAGTGGCACTGTACCCTCATGCATCTGCACAGCACCAAGTCCTTCAGCCACTGATGGTTAATTAGCATTATAATAAAATTTGCCTTTACTATAATTATATTTCTGCCACCTTCTTACTGGCTCTTTACATTACACATTATTTAAATTAACATCTGCACCAATGTCTATCAATATAGATAGCATTTTAATAAAACCCCCACAATTTTTAAAAATACTCATTAAACCTTGTTCAAACCAGATATAACCAACCAGCTATAACAGTAACATAAGCCTGGTTCATGTCCTTGCTAGCTCTTACTTTGCCATAACACTGTCTCCAACTTATCTCTAACTTTCTCATACTAGCAACTTCCATTGCCCGTAATCCTCTACACTTAGGCTAACTTAGGCCCTAAATCTAACTTCTACTTATTTCTTAACCCAAACCAACCTATAGGCTGCAAGAGGAGGAAGAGCTCTGGGCTAAGAAAATTCTGGTTGCTTCCCATCCGGAGCAATGAGCTAAGACCACATTGTCAAACAATCCAACACACCCAACAGCAGCTGCCTCACCTACAGCTGGCAAAAGGCAGCATCACTCCTCAGAAAGAACACTTTGTGTCATTTCTCATTGCCCCAGGCTCTCTCAAACTACTCCCACCTGCAACCTACCAGTGGGAAAGGGAACAATACTATTACCTCACTAATATGTGATAAAATACTAGCACAGAGTTAGCACAAAGACAGTGAGGGTAATATGATATAAGGACCCAGATATACAAGCAGATATGTACAGCAATGTGGCCAACTCCCACGATTTTATCACAAGTCTCGCAATTTTGGATGTTTTTTCTTAAAGCCCTGTCAAGGTTCCTTCCCCACTCTGAACTCTAGGGTACAGATGTGGAGACCTGCATGAAAGACCCCCTAAGCTTATTCTTACCAGTTTAGGTTAAAAACTTCCCCAAGGTACAAACTTTGCCTTGTCCTTGAACCGTATGCTGCCACCACCAAGCGTGTTACACAAAGAACAGGGAAAGAGCCCACTTGGAGACATCTTCCCCCAAAATATACCCCCAAAGCCCTACACCCCCTTTCCTGGGGAAGGCTTCATAAGAATCCTCACCAATTTGTACAGGTGAACACAGACCCAAACCCTTGGATCTTAAGAACAATGAAAAATCAATCAGGTTCTTAAAAGAAGAATTTTAATTAAAGAAAAGGTAAAAGAAGCACCTCTGTAAAATCAGGATGGTAAATACCTTACAGGGTAATCAGATTCAAAACTTAGAGAATCCCTCTAGGCAAAACCTTAAGTTACAAAAAGACACAAAAACAGGAATATACATTCCCTCCAGCACAGCTTATTTTACCAGCCATTAAACAAAAGGAAATCTAATGCATTTCTAGCTTTATTACTTACTAACTAACAATTGTAAGGCTGCATTCCTGATCTGTTCCTGGCAAAAGCATCACACAGACAGACAGACCCTTTGTTCCCCCCCCTCCAGCTTTGAAAGCAACTTGTCTCCTCATTGGTCATTTTGGGTCAGGTGCCAGCCAGGTTAGCTGAGCTTCTTAACCCTTTACAGGTAACAGGATGTTGCCTCTGGCCAGGAGGGATTTTATAGCACTGTATACAGACAGGTGGTTACCCTTCCCTTTATATTTATGACAAACCCCCAGTCCTGGAAGCAGGTGATTAAGTGAAAGCTGCAGCTTTTTTTTTTTTTTTTTTTTCAGAGTAAGTTTCTAGCCCTCAAGATTGCTGAGAAAAGCTTGAAAGTGTGATCCAAGTAAACCCAAACGATTCAGAGACCAGGCCAAGAAAAACAAACAAGTTCATTATGTTTTAAAAATCTCTTCATTTTTAAGCCCATCCCATGATTTGGGGCCTGACTCATGATCGTTGAATACTTGGGGATGGCAATACTGGTATTTGTATAATTTACTGGCAGTTCCCCCTTGCTTTCTAAAATGGAGCAGCCAACCTGCATGTTTTCTCATGTTTTCCAGAATTGCTGGATCCAGTTGTCACAGTACAAGGCAACTGCACCTGTATTTCCCCTCAGTGGTCCAGCCAGGGCACCCACCCTCAGGCTTCCAGATCTCCAGTTGCTGCCTCTCTTGAGTGGAGACCCACATCTCACTCCTTTCTGAGCAGAGTATATCCAGACTCCACAGTTCCCTGCCTTCACTATGTATTTCCCAGCACAGTCTGCCAAAACAGACCAGCGTGCTTTCTTTTCAGAGACTGATAACAAGGCGATTGCTGCAGATATAAGTTATCACACAGCACTTCCCGTGTAAGCCTACTTTATTCTCAAGGTAAAAGCACTACAGAGAAAACATATGAAAAACAATAAAAACCTATACACATGCTAATAAATTTACCAGGAACCCCAGCATGGATTCTGACAGGCCCAGTCCTTCCAACCTTACCCTAAGGATTGGGGCCCTCCATGAGCAGGGTCCTGTCTGTTTGCTGGATCAGGAAGAAGACCCTGAGTCCATCTAAAACCAGGTTATTTTCCCAAAAGTCTTTTCTTTGTCTGTTGGTCTCTGGGGAATCCAGTTTGAAATAATATGTGCATATCTATCCAAGAGGGATGGCTTCACAGGCTGATAACAAGGAAGTTTAGTAGCAACCCCACTTCTTACTAGAGAAGGTATATACAATGCCACAGCAACACATACACAATTACATTTTCAATACAATATACCCCAAAGGTATTAATCCTAATTCAATCAAGGTTATCTTAATTCCATAAGGTTTGTTCAGGATATGGTCAGTCTTTCACACCAGTTACTCTTTGATCCCTTTCACGTGCAACTTCATTTCTGAGATGTGGAGATGGAACAAAAACTGAGGCTTATGGAAAATATAGAGCATCCTCTATTGTGACAAAACACAAAATACAGACTGAAGCTTCCCATACTTCAGTTTCTCAGAATGTTCTGTCTACGCTTCCTTAGTGGTTCACAGGACTTCATTTTGGTTCACATATTGCTTAACAACCCAGTGACTGGACTGGAATGGTGTGGTAGGTTTTTCATTAATAGTGAAAAATTGCTTTGTATCTCATTTTTCATTGTAATGCAGTTTCTGTCTGTTGATACGCCATGCCAATGAATATAATGAGTTTCCAATTATCTCTCAGTCAATGCCATGAAATTAAGTTTGAGTATGATTTCATTTAATAGTTAAAATAATGTAACCCACCTGTTTCTTCTCCAAGAAGAATAAATTGCCATCTCTGATTTTTCTTGTGTTGTTTCTGGAACTGGATATTTACTCTACACCACTGTTTATTTGGTCTGGTTTTGTTTTCCTTCTGGCACCATGATCCTCTGTCCTAAGCAACATGTTTAAATACAACTGGCAGAAGGCAGTTACTCCTGAAAGCATGCATGATACAGGGACAGGATTTTTTGCATCACTCATTTAGAATCAGCCTCACGGCTACACCCTTTTACATTTCATCTTGCTACTTCTGTATTTACAGGGAGATCATTACCTGTGGTAGATGTCGCCATGGGTCACTGACAATTCAGTACAGAATTAACCATTGCCTATTAGAAACTCATGTACAGAGATGTGTATCTTGGCCTGCAACCAGTCAGCAGTATCCCATTAGCACATATTTCCATAACTAATTACCTGCCAATAATTTTTAACCTTATAATCAAGAACAACTCTATGTGTACAAATTATTCACAGGATATGCCAAAAAAATCAATTTTTATTAAAATGACACTATTTTTGATTGAGACAATGGGGGGGGGGGGGTGTAAAGGGGCATAAATTTGGGCTTTGCCAGGTAGCTACTAGTGTCAGGATCCTTAATTCACTTTAACTGTCTTATGATCAGAGAAGAGCAACCAGCTGGTGTCGTTAAAAAGCTAATTTTTCTTCAAGCAAAACTGTCTATGGGGTTTTGACAATAGCTGTGCTGCTTGCATAACAAACACTCATACTAGTCTTTAACATAATCAAACCAAGTATTCAGGGCCAATGGAAAGTTAGGAATATGACAAATGCAGTCAGATCCTCCATATAGATCTGGACACTGTAGAACGGGGGAGTGAGAATAATGAAGTCCATAGAGGGTGATGAAAGGGACCATCAACAAGCAAAAGAAAAGCGGAGAATTGTTTCAAGGGTGGAGGCAAATATCAGGAAAGAATCTGAGGTGGCTTAATAAAAGGAACCAAAAAGGGAAGAAGAAGAGAGCAAGGATGCGTGGGAAGAGTATTTGTGGACATCAGATTGTAGCAGAAGGACACCAGTTTCTGTCATTATGAAAATGGCTGACATCTCAGTTTTAAGTACAGTAAAACCTGCCAAGAGTGATCACTTACAGGAGTTAGCAAAAGTGGTCACTTGTAAGAGGTGGTCTCTCTTCAAAGGTTTGCACACCAGAGACCGATGGCATTCCAGGGCTTCTGCAAGTAGTTGCTCATGACAGGTGGTCTCTATCTTCAGAGGGGGTCTCTATGGCAGGTTTCACTAATTTGAAACCAGTGTTAATTTTTGTAATCAGGTTCATGTGAAGATGAATCTGGCAAAAATTTATCAAAATGATAAAAAGCATTTTAAGTGTGCCCACTGTATGAAGGTGCTCTACTTCCATGAGCATTTCTGCACTTTGTTATTCTCAGAATGTGCTTTCATTAATTCAGGAAGTTACTTTAAGCCCATATGGAGAGCTTTATGTTTTTTAAAAGTCATTGCATAGAACACTGAATTTTCATACAATTTTGCCTAAGGATAATGGAATTATTTTTCTTGTGCCAGATAAAAAGCGCCTGAAATTTCCCCAGAGGAAACAGGAGCCTATGCTATCAAAGCTTGGCTTCCAAGGGAAAATGCCACCTGGACAATATTATCATGGTAGGATTTGGTATAACCAATGAGATCAGAGAGGAGTGTTCACAACAGTCACTGCTTCTTATATAGCAAACAGTGGTGTTAGTCATAATAATGGCCTCTCTACTCCCACTCTCTGTTAATCTCCCATGACAAGACAATGCTGCTAGTGAAGTCAAAATCCTCTTAAATCCTAACATTGGATTATAAAATAAATTGAAGTAACCAAATGTAAGCACAGAGATTCATACCTTATTTTAGATCTATGGAATATTCTCTACAGCACACTAGACTATTCACATAGTATGTTCAGTTGGGCTGGACATTATAATTTAAGTACCACATGCCAAATCCTCAATTGGTGTAAACTGCCATAGCTCCATTAAAGTAAATGGAGCTGCACCATTTTACACCAACTAAGAATCTGACCCCAAGAGAATCTTGGAATGCTTATACCTAAACCAGCTGACAGTTTGTGCTGTGCTACCAGCTTCTATAGCTGCCAAACTAAAGAGCTCTCAGAGGTTATTTCAATCCAGTGCTGAAGTAATGCCCAGTGAATGTTACACATGACCAACATTCACACACACCCTATAGAGAACAGAAGGAACTATGTTGCCGTGCAGCCTCTGACTTTGTTCAGAACCACCCATGCCCTAGTTCCCTCCTAGTCCCTTGAACCTCCTTCCTGCGCCCAGAAGCTTTGGCACAGTAGATGACACCAGTCCCACTGCAGAAGGACCCTCTGCAGCTGCAGACGAAAGGTCTGGGTTTTCTTCTAATAGTGTCTATTGAAAAAATAATATTTAAAGTAAAATTCACCACCAGAGTAATGGATTTTATAATCTGGCTGATATTGCCTTCTCTCCCCTGGGGACAAATGTTGAGTCAGTTTTTTAGCCTTTGTATTTCCTTCATATAGGACAAAGGATACAGGTACAGAGGAGATTATTAAATGATTGCAGCTTCATTCATTGTGGCCACTGCATTTCCACTAGCACTGACTTGCCCACGTTGTAGTAGGAAATCTAAAATACTACAGTGCTAGAGACTGCTTTTGGCACTAAGTATCCTGTATGTTGTAATCTTTATTATTCATAATTATGCTTGGAAGGATTATATTTTTATGGGTAAATGTTGATAAATGTTGATTTCACTGTACACACCCAAAGTGATAAAAATATTTCCATTTATAATAGACATTTACAGAGAGGCAAAGGGAGAAAAATGTTGCTGGAGAACTTATTACAGTTCGATGTAAGGCTATTTATTATGTATATTTTGACATGTGATTTTCACAATTAGTGTTTTAACAGTTTTAAAGCTCTAACTTTTTGAATCTAAACTTTTACTATAAAAGAATCATTATTTTCTGTCCCCCATAAGTGCCCAGAACTGAACATTTAAAATCGATTAAAAATGCCTAAACCACATAATGTTGCTCAACTAGTGAAAATTTGAACAAATAAAATTAAAACAAATAGTGATATTTTCAATTGAAATTATAAAAAACAAAACTGAATTCTGCCAAGCCTACTCATGATAGAACCAGACCCATGGAGCAGTTTCTCCAGCACTCAGCACAATTGCCATGGTATGAAAGAGGAAAAGAACAAACAGGAAAAAAGAGTACAAAGAAAGAAGCTGTGGAATGAGAATTGATTGTGCTTTGGACTGTGATCTCCTGATTCGCACGAGATAAAGCAACTGGCGCATGGGCGTGTCACTCCAGAGGGATCGCCATTGGTACGAATATAGAGCAGCTCTTTCGGATGGGCAAGCCAGTGATGGCTTTTGGATGTTGCAACTAGCAATAGTAGCTGGTTTTTGCAGTATGGGGGGTACAGACGTAGGGTTCTGTTGCATCAATAGAAGGGAATCAACGAGCCCGATTCTTCTCCATGCCATGGGGTTTCAGCAGCATTATTCCTTTTTACACCCCTGACAGCGACACCATTTTCCCTATTAGATTCTCTTCCCTTCTCCATAATAACATTTTACAGTTGGATCAAGGTCAGGACATGACACCAGAAAGAGGCAATAACCTAAATAGCTACATCACATCCAGCACAATGAAGACAAACAAAATAGAGATAGCAAATCTGAAAATGGATGTAGCTATTTTGAAATATTTTGAGTACTTTCCTGGGCAGCTCCTCAATGGTATCTTATAACCAGAGCAAGGAGGATACAGGAGGAAGAATGGTAAATAGTTAAAACAAATCTCTTCCCCCACAGTTCTTTCCAAGGCAATTCCAAATAGCCCTTTACTAAATAATTCAAAAATCTCAAACATCTTCTCATATTTTTAAAGTGTGATGGTCTGCTTGATAATTTACTCTGGATGGAGAAGACTTCACCCAGTCTCTTAGGTCCTAGATTATGTGCATCACATTCTGCATCAAGTTGATATGGCTGAAATCACTTGGGTAACATGAACATGACAAAAGGGGCAGCTAGTGCGGCAAGGAAACCCATTTATTTAAGCAAAAGTCTTCAATCTCCTCTCACCCAGGTAAAATAAGCCCACGCTGGCTGGCTGTTACTAATAGTTTGAGCTAGCTGAGTAGTCAGAACTGCACTGATGGCCTTTTTAAGGTTTCTAAACAGACCTATGTTCAGGGATTCCATTAAATCTTTTAACCATTTTGTCATATAATACTATTAGTCCTTATTATTCACTGTCTGTAGCAGAGGCGTCATCTTTCTTAGCTGAAGGAGGGGTGCTTGACCCCCACTCCGCCCCAGACCTGGCCCCCACTCCACCTCTTTCCCCAGGTCCCCACCGCCTACTGCTTCCCGTCCCCACCGCTGCTCCTCCCTCTCACTCCAGCGCCTCCTGCAAGCCGCTGATCAGCTGATTGCGACTGGCGGGAGGTGCTGGGGGGAAGGGGGAGGAGCTAATCAGCAGGGCCGCCGGTAGATGCTGAGCAGGGCTGGAGCACCCATGGAGTCGGCGCCTATGGTTTGTAGTGCCCAAAGTGTGCTAGAGAAGACACGATCCACATCCCAAAGTACTTAAAATCTATACAGAGCATGACACAAAAAGCAAATGGAAAATATAACAAAATGTACTGTGGGAAACAGGCTGTGGGAAGAGAAGACAGGATTTTCATCAGTGTCATGATATTGCATTGGTCCAGATGCTGTAATGAACTGTAGGAGAGTGGGCCTCTACACAGAGATCCACCCACAGGGAGCTCATTGCAGGATTAGAGCCTTAGAAAGGTATCACCACACAACTTTAGGGGTTTACATTTTGTTGATTTATATTTTAATTTAGACTAGTGTTTGCTTTTCAATTTATTTTTATTATATAAAATATATACAGTGAACTTTGGTATAGTGAAACTCCATTTGTAGGAAGGTGGATGAAAGTCCCAATTAGCTAAATGCATTCAAGTTACAGTGCACCTCTGCTTATGGTGAAGTTGTTCTGTGAATGTGACTTTATTCTAACTACTGATTGTAACTGCCAGAGGACCTTCTGTGCCTGCAGAACAAAGGGCAGGATTTGCCCCTTAGAGCACACAACAAAATAAGCGGAGTGTCTCTGTGGTGGAGCATCTCGCTGCATTTCTAAATACTTTTATAATGTTACCAAAGCAGAAGGTGGGGAGGCCAGACACAATAGAAATGCCTAGCTTCTTATTTAGTGCATATTGGAAACTGTTACACTTTTATTTTAGAGAAAATATGGTTTATGTTTAGTTCAGATTAACTTTCTCATGATTTTATGACATCTACAAACATATGATAGAGCAGCCTGAGATGTAACTTGTCAGTCATATTTGTAAAATGCTTTGAACATTCAAAGTGAAGTAAATGCTACATATTATTATTATGCAAGTGCTAAGTACTATGATTATGGTTGTGAAAGTGGTGTAGCAATTACAACTATAATATCCTAATGCAATGGGACTAACTAACCATTGCATTACTTCAGTTTTATTCCAGTGTAACATCACTAAAATCAATTAAGTTATGGAGTGATCAATCAAGGCCAGTATATGGAGAAGAGAGTCAAATAATTATTTTTTAAATTGTTTCTAATTGGTAACTCTCAATTACCCTTCAAACATAAGTTCTGCTCAGTGTAAATGTTATTAATGTGTAAATTTCATGCTGCTGTGTTGTAGAAGCACCAGGTACAATATACGCTAATGCTGTGCAATGCAGATGAGAAACAATACACTTTTCCTTAGCACAAAATATTACCGGTGTTTACTCCATTTCAAATTAACTTTCATTGAGGTTTGTGAATTTTACAAATATGATATGACAGCTTGAAATATTACTTTTGCAGCACGGACAAATGTCAGGAAAATTATCCATCTGTGCTCAGAATGGCACCCAACTGCATTGTTGCCTCCAGTAAGATGGTGTCTGATGTCACTCAAATGAACAGAAGCATTCATTTCTTTCTTGAGATTAAATAAGCGGTATTTGTCCATGACAGAATGTTTAATGTATGGTATATCACTCTGTGAGTTCTGTTTTCACCCTTGCATACTGTTATTTTTCTCCCACTGTTAAGATATGCCAATTTCAAATTCTCCCCACTGAACAGTTACATTACCTACCAACCCATCCACATATTGTGGTGTTCCTATTGCAGAATTTCCATGGGAATTAAGCAAATTTAGTAGACATAATTTTTTGTCCACTGTAAATCTACTTTCTCATTACACAGAACAATCATAATCAGATATTAAAAATCTGTTTCCATATGCTTAAGAATGCTGTCAAGGTTCCTTCCCCACTCATATTTATGACAAATGCCCAGTCAGAAGTATCCATGCTGTGAAATATCTCACTCTCCTACAGCTTTTACACATGAATAGCTCCTATTATAGCTAATAAGAATTTTGTTCAGGTTTATAAAGAAGAAACAGCTCCTCAAGCAACTAGTTAACACCTGAAAGAATGTAAACATTATATAAACCAAGCACTGCAAGAAAAGAAGTCTGCAGGAATTCAGAAATTATGATTAATTTCTATAATAATAGTAATAGCATTTAGAGTGCTGTACATCTTCAGATCCTATGACAAGCATTAAGCAATTAATCAAATAGAATGAGTGCTGTTGATTTGCTGCAGCCGATTCTTAAGCAATGCTTTTTTTTACGTCTCTATCATTCTGTGTCCCATTTCAGAAGGTCACATCAAGTTATGTTGTGTCAAATAGCATTTATTAACTCAGCCTAAACTCAGTCAGCATGCCATATACTACATTGCACTTTGTATCAAAAATGAAAAGCAATTTCACTGATTTTTAAATGTATGCAAAGGCCAGCAGATACCTGGGTGATTTTCATATTTATTGCATGCCAAGTTATTACATGGCAGGAATGACTTCACTTAAGATGTTCTCCAGCCATTTAAAACAACATTTCCCCTTTACTTTTAAAATTCAACCCAAAAAAGATTGAAAGGTTGATTTTCTCCTCCGAGTAGGAGAGGAATACCAACTGATGCTAATGGGAATTACTGATGCACATCAGTAGGGCACTAGACCCCTTCATTTTTCAGCATGGCTAGGAGATACTGCTGTGCCACTTATATTCCAATTTGTAAAGCGTAAAAGCTCACCAAATAGACAGATTTTCCTTCTATTCTGCTGAGCTTATGTCTCATTAGAATGTACACAGGGGGCAACAAAACTTAAAGATGTAAATTCTATGAGTGTGGCCGTGGCAAGAAAGAGATGGAAGCAAGGGGACTTAAGAAGCAAAAAAGCTGGTTTACCTGATACTGTATAGCACTTTCCCAGTCTTAGAAATCCTCAGCAACTTGTTGTCCGTTGTAACATCATGGAAGTTTGCACCTTTCTCATTGGCAAAGAATAAATCAGGCTTCCAAATAGAGTCCAACATAGATGGATCCAAATCCAAGGAGTCATCGGGGTATTCACTGTAAGCCAGGCGTGAGTCATTCCATTGCTGTCTCAAAAAGATGTTCACTCTGTAGTCCTACAGAAATGCCATGCACAAAAGTCAATCTCTTGCCAAGGTGAGAGTTCATTTTAACTTTCCTGATGCTCACAATGATTTTAGGTTCAGTGCGGTACCAATGATATAATAAACCTACATATTACTCTACCCTTTGAATGAGAGAGCTATTATTTAAAAATAAGGCAGTGCAAGTGGCATACTGCACCAAACTAGTGCAACAGGTACATTTTCCAAATCAAAAATAATAGTCCCTTTTCAACTGATGAAGATAATATTAACTACAACCCCCCATGGATTACTGTGGATTAACATGAGGCTCAGAAATATCAAAGTATTACTAGCTGTACAGTGTTCAGTAATCACAACGTAAAATAAAAAGATATGAAAGTATCCCAAAGAGTAACTTAACTCAGTCATTCACAATCTGTAAATTAACAGATTCCAATACTCGAGGAGATAGGTACTAAAAGCTTTTGATATGGTCTCGCACAGTATTCTTGCCAGCAAGTTAAAGAAGTATGAATAGGAAGAATGGACTATAAGGTAGATAGAAAGCTGGCTAGATCATTGGGCTCAACGGGTAGTGATCAACGGCTCGATGTCTAGTTGCCAGCCGGTATCAAGAGGAGCACCCCAGGGGTCGGTCCTGGAGCCGGTTTTCTTCAATATCTTCATTAATGATCTGGATGACGGGTTGGATTGCACCCTCAGCAAGTTCGCGGATGACACTAAGCTGGGGGGAGAGGTAGATATGCTGGAGGGTAGGGATAGGGTCCAGAGTGACCTAGACAAATTGGAGTATTCGGCCAAAATAAATCTGATGAGGTTCATCAAGGACAAGTGCAGAGCCCTGCACTTAGGACAGAAGAATCCCATGCACTGCTACAGGCTGGAGACCGACTGGCTAAGTGGCAGTTCTGCAAAAAAGGACCTGGGGATTACAGTGGACGAGAAGGTGGATATGAGTCAGTGTGCCCTTGTTGCCTGAAGACTAATGGCATATTGGGCTGCATTAGTAGGAGCACTGCCAGCAGATCAAGGGAAGTGATTATTCCCCTCTATTCGGCACTGGTGAGGCCACATCTGGAGTACTGCGTCCAGTTTTGGGCCCCTGACTACAGAAAGGATGTGGACAAATTAGAGAGAGTCCAGTGGAGAGCAACAAAAATGATTAGGGGGCTGGGGCACATGACTTACAAGGAGAGGCTGAGGGAACTGGGCTTATTTAGTCTGCAGAAGAGAAGAGTGAGGAGGGATTTGATAGCAGCCTTCAACTACCTGAAAGGGTGTTCCAGAGAGGATGGAGCTAGGCTGTTCTCAGTGGTGACAAATGACAGAACAAGAAGCAATGGTCTCAAGTTGCAGTGGGGGAGGTCTAGGTTGGATATTAGGAAAAACTATTTCACTAGAGGGTGGTGAAGCACTGGAATGGGTTACCAAGGGAGGTGAAGGAATCTCCATCCTTAGCGGTTTTTAAGGACTGGCTTGAAAAGCCCTGGCTGGGATGATTTAGTTGGGGATTGGTCCTGCTTTGAGCAGGGGGTTGGACTAGATGACCTCCTGAGGTCCCTTCCAACCCTGATATTCTATGATTCTATGACTCTATGATATTAGGAAAAACTATTTCACTAGGAGGGTGGTGAAGCACTGGAATGGATTACCTAGGGTGGTGATGGAATCTCCATCCTTAGCGTTTTTTAAGGACCGGCTTGACAAAGCCCTGGCTGGGATGATTTAGTTGGTGTTGGTCCTGCTTTGAGCAGGGGGTTGGACTAGATGACCTCCTGAGGTCCCTTCCAACCCTGATATTCTATGATTCTAATTCCATAGGAGCTGACTATGTGATATAATTTCTCCTCCTATCTACATCTTAGTTCCTGTTCATAACCTTTGTGTACCTATTGTATGTTTTCCTCTGTGTGTTCTCTAATTCTCTACTCCTCCACATCTTTTCTACTTATCTTTATGCTAATTGCACTCTCCTGCCCAATAGCCTTTTAGTTACAACTGGGAGGACAGAAATTACTAAGTGGTTCATTTAGAGCTAACTTCAGTAGTGTGACAAAACTGGCCATTAAGAGGGACTGTTATAACAGCATGTAGGTACTGATCCAAAGCCCATTTAAGTTGATAGGAAAGACAGTCACACATATTCTGAGTGTATCATTCCTACAGAGCTTCCATGCTCAACAAATACAGGTCTGGCATAGCTCGCTTTGTTGCTGTAGTTATATATTTAACTGGCATCAAACCCCCTACATTTAACTGCCCTGAGAATAGTTTATCAGAAATCCACATGCCATTCATCTTGAATATTTTAGTTTCAGAAGTATTTAAGGCTATTAAAATTGATGATATTATCTGAAAGAAGAAATCTGTGAGTGAAAGGGTCTCAAAATAATTCAATCTTCTGCACAAAAATCCTGCATTTAGGATTTATTCTGCAGTAGCTAGAATATATGAAAATGGCAGCAATATGCTTCTGACTTGGAAAATGTATGAGTTGACATTTGTTTAGTTAGGCCACTGAATTGCACTGTCTAAAGAATGTATCATCACTGAAAAGTAAGATAATATTCTCCCTATGATTAGTGATGCAGTGAGTTATTTGCCAAATATGCAAACTCTGATGAATAAGCCCCTCCAAATTTAAGAGTTTCCCACTGTTCATTCACGAGGCTCGTGATGAAAAGTGCGTTGCTGAACTGACAAAACATTTCAAACAGCTCTTAGTGTAGCAACTGATGAAGCTTCTGAAACCATAGGATAATGTTTCGTGATTTCATTGGTAGCGTGATTTTTTTTTAAAATTTTGCCTGTGTGGATATGAGCCAAACAGGAGTGTCAGAGAGTACTAAGGGGCTGATAATGAGGGGCTGAGCTCAAGGAAAGTCAGTTATTAGAGGCACTGATAGAATTCTTCAAAGACAAGCCTACATATATTTTTCACAAGTCATTTTTTCCTGTGCTATGGAATTTCATATGGTTTATAATTTAACAAATATTTTGAGTTCTAAATTGCCAAAGCATCTTTGTATCACATAAGGAGACAAACTTTAGGCGTCTCCTTTTCTCATTTTCTCAGCCTTAGAAATACAGTAATTATCTTGTAAATGTACATGGGACAATTTCCACTACAAAGATATGAAAATACTCTAACAAAATTACTACATGAAAGAGGGCAGGTGCTGGCAGGAAAGAAGGGAGATTGCTTAGGACATAACGTTAATATATTCAACTGTGTGAGTGGCTTTTAATTTCTCTGCAGTAGGACACATACTGAAGTTAAATGAAAGCAGAGGGATTTTTTATTTCCAGGACACTTCTATAATTGTTCACTTAAATCATTACAGTCTTTAAATTTCCTAAAAACCTATAAAAGACATACGTTTTCATCAGCTGCAGTACACACTAAATTTAGATTAGAAGGAATGAACTGCCAAGTACTTTTTGTTAGAAGAGTTAGTACAGGATGATATACATTATACCAAAGCTGAATTTAAATATCAACAGCCTTAAATATTCTTTACTGACACAGCTGGAAGGATAATGTTCAGATCGATCATTTTGGTATATTTGGAAATGTTCTCTCTCAGAATATTTTTGTGAGAAGCAGAATAGCGTTATTATAGCCCCTGTTTGTCTCTAATTATTGTTGCTTCCCATCTAGATAAAAAATTAAAATGAAACACAAACTTTAAAAGGTAGTCCTGGTTTTCTTTCTCTGCTGCCTCTTTGCAACAGGGTGAGCAGGAGAGTGTGGAATGCTAGGGGGCCTGTAGGTTAAGTACAATAATACAGTATCTTGTCTAAAATTTTGTATTTCTCTGAGATTATGTTTTTTGCTGATGCTATGAATATCATCCTGGAAAGCAGTCTTTTCTGAGAATGATATCACAATATGGCATATTGAACAGCACATGAGTTATTTGGTAAATTCCTGAAGGCAGGCATGGGTGGAAGGTATTAAATCACTCACAGAGGGCTGATTTACACCAGCTGAAGAACCAGTTCACAAATTATCTAATTGCATTTGCTGCTCTCACAGAGAAATGAGGTCTGAACACAGGACTGGGAAACAAGAACTCCAAGTTCTAATCCCATCTGTGGCCCTGGGCAAGTCATTTAACTTGTTTACCTCGGTTCCCCACTATCAAGTGGAGGTAACCACACATACTTTTTCACAAAGGAGCGTTGACTATTAATTATTATTATTATTTATTAGTTGATATTCAAAAATTCTTTGAAGATTATGGGCTCAACCTATGAATGCACCAAGTTAATACTAGGCACAGCTCAGGAGATTGGCTGAGCAGAAGGGCCGGTAGAAGGTGCTGGGCCAGCTGGGGACCTAAATAGCCAGCCCTGTAACTTAGAAGAGCTGCAGGACTGTTCTAAATTACTTGGGCTGCAGACAGCTGCAGTGCTAGCTGGCGATCTGTCAGAGCGCTGTGCATTTCATAGGGCCTTTTTCCATCCCACCCTTCCCCCAACAGGGCTTTGTTCACCCAAGAATGTGATTCAGGTGTCTGGGGGAGCCAGCTGCCCCACCCAGGCTCAGCAGCACAAATGCATTTGCAAGAGGGTCAGAGAACTGTGCTATATAAATTCTAAATGTGAATATTATCTGGCAGAGAGTTGTTAAATGACCTGTTGTAGGGTCCTGAATCAGCCAGGTACCTGACTACACAGACTTCTGTGAGACCACTCATGTGCTTAATGTAATGCACATGCTTAAGTACCTGGCTGAACCAGGGCCTAAGTGGCTAACTTGGCATCCCGTTTTTTGTAGTGAAAAGATGACACTGTCCATTCAGTCACAACCAAGTTCTATTGCACTTTACCGGCTGTAAAGAAAGGGCTAATTTATTTGTTGGAGTAAGTGGGTGGAATGTCATTGAAGCCAGCAGAGAACTTATCCCAAATGTCAACCATTGATTAAAGTATACACCAGCAATACAATATCCTTGCAATTAGTTATGTCTATAATTAACAATTAGTTTGTCAATCTATAAACTGCTCTTAGCTTCTCCAAGGGCAACAGCTAAAACCCCCTGGTCATTAGCTATGATGAACAACTGAATTCTCTGGCAGTGTTGCTCAACTTGAGAAAGAAAAGGAGTACTTGTGGCACCTTAGAGACTAACCAGTTTATTTGAGCATGAGCTTTCGTGAGCTACAGCTCACTTCATCGGATGCATAGCATATCGTGGAAACTGCAGAAGACATTATATACACACAGAGACCATGAAACAAAACTTCCTCCCACCTCACTCCCCCGCTGGCAACAGCTTATCTAAAGTGATCCTCAAGTAGAGCCATTTCCAGCACAAATCCAGGTTTTCTCACCCTTCCCCCCCCCCCCCCCACACATACAAACTCACTCTCCTGCTGGCAACAGCCCATCCCCCTTTGAAACCCCTCTTTATAATGCGCATGATAATCAAGGTGGGTCACCTCCAGCATTAATCCAGGTTTTCTCACCCCCCCCACCCCCTTTTTTCCAAAAACCACACACACAAACTCATTCTCCTGCTGGCAACAGCTCATCTGACAATGTGCACAGCAATAATCCAAGTTTAACCAGAACGTCTTGGGGGGGGGGTTTTGCAGGAAAAAACAAGGGGAGACAGGCTACCTTGCATAATGACTTAGCCACTCCCAGTCTCTATTCAAGCCCAAATTAATAGTATCCAATTTGCAAATGAATTCCAATTCAGCAGTTTGATGAGTTTGTGTGTGTGGTTTTTGGAAAAAGGGGGGGGGTGGGGGGGTGAGAAAACCTGGATTAATGCTGGAGGTGACCCACCTTGATTATCATGCGCATTATAAAGAGGGGTTTCAAAGGGGGATGGGCTGTTGCCAGCAGGAGAGTGAGTTTGTATGTGTGTGTGTGTGGGGGGGGGGAAGGGTGAGAAAACCTGGATTTGTGCTGGAAATGGCTCTACTTGAGGATCACTTTAGATAAGCTGTTGCCAGCGGGGGAGTGAGGTGGGAGGAAGTTTTGTTTCATGGTCTCTGTGTGTATATAATGTCTTCTGCAGTTTCCATGATATGCTATGCATCCGATGAAGTGAGCTGTAGCTCACGAAAGCTCATGCTCAAATAAACTGGTTAGTCTCTAAGGTGCCACAAGTACTCCTTTTCTTTTTACGAATACAGACTAACACGGCTGTTACTCTGAAACTTGAGAAAGATTACTCATCTATGATATTTAATCACAGCTATTTCATGCTGAGGTTTTACTGATTAATTCTGCGTGTGTAAAAGCATTCAAAATAGTTATGTCAGCCGACCAACTTCATCCCCGCTGTATCTCTGCTTTCTTCAGTGGAGTTACATGAAGGATGAGGTGGCCCACTCTTCATAACATAAGGCCTGATTCAAAGGGAAGACAATGAAAAAACTCTCATTAACATAAAAAGGCTTTGTATCAGGCCCTTTGTTATCTACCATTGTTCTGGCATAATGTACATCATCCTCACAATTTCCTTTGGAACAAAAAAAAAGTGATACTGTCCCATTTGTGTATTACAATTCAGAAGAATTAACAAGACTGCATTTTGTCTCTATGGATCATGTCATAGAATTTAGAGTGAAAACTCATAGCAGAACTGCAAGTTGTGTTTTATAAACTGAATTTTTTAAAAATAAATATTTTTCATAATACATTTTAAAGTATGCATTTCATACCATTACAAATAAAAAAAACCCAAAGCTAAAGTATTTCAGTAAATAAGGGTAGTAAACATGTAGGATGGAATTTTCAAAAGTCCTTAGCATTGGTTTAACTCTGCTCCCATTGAAATCACCAATAAAACTCCCACTGATTTCAAAGGGAGTGGAGTTTGGCTAATATGGAGGTTTTTTTAAGAAAAGCCCACCAACAAAATACAAAATTAACTTCAGTTTCCCACCAACCTTTCATCATTAGTACAAAGGTATCAAACTATGCAGTCATTTCAAAACCTCTGCTGGCTGTGAACACAGAACCTGTTACTGTTTAAGGACAAAGGGCCCATTCCACCAGTCTCCTCAGGGTCAAATTGTTCTCATGCATTCAGCATCAGTGAAACTTGTGCATATCACATGCACTTGTGCATATCACTCTGCAGGGGACCTGCACAAGGAAAATCTACCCCTTAAATACCATTTAAACCTTCAAAAGAGGGCTTGAGTGGAACTTAAGTGAGGCAAGGGACTTATGCTGGCCTACAGGGTTGAATTTCACTCCTGTATCCATCCTACTCAGAAGTCAGAAATGAGGCCTGGTGGTGTTAAGAATTTTGCCTGAGCAAATACTGCAGAATTGGGCCCCAAATCCTGCCTTTCTCCTAGTGAGCTCATCTGAGAGCCGACTTTCGTCCCCAAAGATTTTCAATATGCCTCTTCCAAGCAATGTTCTGAAAATATCCCCTTTAGTACTTAAAACCTAAGTACTTTAAGCATTTTGGTCCTCTGAGATATGAGCGTCTTCTTTTGATTTTCAATCTTATGTATAACCTACTTAACGATTTTTCATTTTTTTTAATTTTACTTTTATGTCAAAATCATCAAGAGCATTTGATGGGAACAAAATGAGTTCTAGATGGCAAAAAAAAAAAAGCCTTAATTATTTATCACAAGGGATGCTAAACTTTTCACCACATAATTAAATTGACTTTGGAAAGCGAAGAAGATGAGCAGTAATTGATGCCTGCCTCTAGGAATATTTTTAAAAACATACTCTAAACTAGTCATTAATGCGGTAACAGTATTAGGAAAATCAATATCAAACAGCTGAACAGCACCCACTTTAACAGAACTCATTCAACACTGTCTGCAGATATGATGAATAAATCAAAACGAGGAAGCCAACGGTCTTTGTTTTCATTTACTTGAGTGTTTAGCTTTTTTCAGCAGAATGTGTTAATGAACATTGAAAAGGTGCACATTAACATATTTGATAGATAATAAAATGCAATGAGGGGATTTAATCAAAGCAATGAAGGAGTCTAATTAATGCAATCTGCATTAGGTCGTGCAAATATTTTCATTGAATGCCATCTTGTAAAGCCAGTGACGTGCAGGATTTTTGCTACGTAATGCTGTGCCTCTCTCAATAAGTGCTAAGACTAACAGAAAAATGTGTGACTGAATGCAAAACCCATGGCTATAGGCATAGAAATTTCTTCTCAGAATCCTTTAGATTTAGGAAATCTGACCAAAACTTTAAGGATACTGAAAATAAAGTCTGTTGATTGTTATAAATTATGTGGCATTCTGATTTTTCCCCTCCCTCTCAGTTTCAATGTTGTTTTGATTTTCTTGTCAAGGTCATTTTAAAAGACTATGTATAAATACAGTAAGTCAGGGCTTTTCAACCTTTTTCATTTGCGAACCCCTAAAACATTTCAAAAGGAGTTGCAGACTCCTTTGGAAATTCAACCTGTGGTCCCTTGCCATAGAAGTCTTATACTGAAACCGACTGAACAGAATTCAGCTACAAATGTTGCATGGGCTTGACACGGCATTTGAAGCAGCATGAAAAAGGGCGCTAAACTGTGGGTTTCTATGGTAACAACAACACTTCGAGGTTTTGACCTGTAAGTGGGGATAGTCACATGCTTTTGATTGATCAGAAAAATGGAATGCCTTTTCTGGGATCTGAAACTTTATTTTCACTGTCACCTTTTACAGACCTCTTAGACATAGTTTGTGGATCCCCAGGCTCCGCAGACCACAGGTTGAAAACCACTGCTGTAAGTTATAACCTATACTGCCTCCACTCTGCTGTATTCCCTTATTGTTTATATCAGGGCCACTCTCTTTTCATATAATGTAAGAAAATTACCTAGCTTGTTAAAAATGCAGTTCATCGACTCTTTAGTGAAAAGTTAGAGGTTTTTCAAAAGCACCAAAGGATTTAGGAGAATTAGTCCCTCTTATTTCTGTAGGCCTTGAGCTTCTAAATCTCTTCAGTGCTTTTTAAAATTTAAAATGATGGCATAATTTAAATAAATATTTAAATCAGGTATCTATTAACTAGCTAAGATACACACATGTTCTTTCAGAATGCAAACATTTCAGGGCAACATTTATAACCATACTACTCAAAACCTGTGCTTGATTTGCCACGTCTTTTTATAGATAATGTGCTTGACATTGATTATAGGAATTTGATCCTGCCAAGTGCTGAGAAATCTCTACTGTCTTTGACTTCAGAAGGTCTATAAGGCACTCATAAGGGGACTAAACAAAACAGTGTCAGAACTGCTGTGTGATTACTTCAGAATAGCTCACAGCTCTTTCTTTAAAGTGGTACACATGAATCTCATAAGATTTTGTTGTGGAGTGAGGTATATTCTCATTTCAATGGGGTTGTGAATACACCTGATTTTTAGGTCGGAGGGGGCAGGGGGAGGTTAAATCTGAATCCAAATTGCAATATGTAGCTAGTCCTTATCTATAGTAGACTGAACTAAATCCCTGGATCCAAATACTCCAGAATTTTCAAGTATTCAAAATATGAATCCATTCTGTGGTGCCAACCCATTTATAGTTTCTATAGTGGATTGAACACTTAACGTACTATGGACAAGATTCCACCACCCTCAATCACCGTAGCTTGGCTCCATGTACAGCCCCATCAAAGTCTATAGGCCTATTTGTAATGTAACAATCCATTAATGGAAAGATGGCAGAATATTACCGGTCAGGAGCGCTGTGCTATTTTTAAAAAAGTCCCTTCAGCATTAACAGGAATTATGTGTACTGCAAGGGAGCATGTGCACCAAAAGTTCTTCTCTTTTTAAATTATAGTAGAGATGTATGAATCTCCGCAATTAAGGTTCACAAGGATTTGTGGGGAAACTTTTCCTTGAACCTAACTGTATAGATTAACATCCACTCAGTTTTGCTTTGGGTTGTCAGGTTCAAACAAAAGCAAAGACTCAAAGCAAATCTGGGAGAAAATTGTCTCAGTCTACCTGATGTTGGGTTGAGTTTTTCCTGGTTTCAATCTCAAAACCATAAATAGGCCAAATTCACTGAAATGTAGTTAAGATTGCCCCTATAGGGTCACACATGTTTTGGTGAAACTGGCCGAAGTTTCCCATCTGTAACAAAACCTAAAGTCAGAAGAGCTGTAGCTGGTTCATTTCAGTTTCATTACCGAAATTTCACACAACTCTAATTTATAGCCCTGGAGATTACTAAAATATGTAAAGCTCTAATTGTAGCATTATCATGCAAATGTGAGACAGAGCCATCATACATTTATCTTAGAGTTAACCTTGATTTCCGGGTGCATATCCGTGCTATACATTTATTTAAGTCATATCCATATTTTTTCTCCTTTGACTAAGTATTTATTATTTAAAGCACCGTTTCTGACAAAAAAGCAAATACCAACAGTAGCTATTCCTGACCTTTAGCACTATGGTATGTAAAGTTTATTGTATTTTTACACTATAGGAACATTCTTAGTAGCTTAGGAACTCAGTAACTACCCCCACATCTATAATAGCACCATTCTATACCACATCCCACTCCTTCACAAGATGGCTTCAATGGTCAGTCCCACTCACCATTGTAGTTTCTGCTATTGAACCAAAGCTGTTGATAAATATGTTGCAGGTAACATTTACAGGAGGACCTGCAAGTTGAACAATAAATAGAAAAATTGACAGGTTCTGTTCATGACATATCAAGTATTGTTGTTTTCTTGCCAGTGGCATCATAACACTTACCATTGTGGTTTCTGTGACTGATCCAAAACTGTTGATAAAAATATTGCAAGTAACGTTTACTGGAGGACCTGTGGAATGCAATAAAAATGTTGCAATATACATTGAAGCAAAAGCACAGATCCATCGACATCTGTACAGACTGGTACAGATGTGGATGAAACTAAGCAGAAAAGTGAGATTTCACAGTCAAAGTCATGTGCATGTCCATCAAAGAAACAATATCAACACAAATACTCTGATTAGACTGGTGTTGTCAGAAAATATTTTTACTTTTTTCATGTAAGGATTTATGAAAAGTGTTCGACTGACAAGATTAGACACAAAAGTTCTTTGTTGATCCACCAAACCAGAACACAGACAGCAGCATTGTAATCTTCCCACATCTCAGCCCAGTGATGGAGAGACCATCTCTGGCAGTTCAGTCATCATGCCTATTCCATTCAGTCCTTGGCCTTTCTGCTGAGACTTCCAGCAAGGACAACTATTAACGTAGACTCCTGTCCATTAAAAAGAGGATTCAGACAACCAACCCTTTTCACATCAGACACCAAGATGCCTATTAATCCTAAAAAGAAAAGGAGTACTTGTGGCACCTTTGAGACTAACAAATTTATTTGAGCATAAGCTTTCGTGAGCTACAGCTGTACTCCTTTTCTTTTCTTTTTTTTTTTTTTTTTTGCGAATACAGACTAACACGGCTGCTACTCTGAAACCTATTAATCCTAACAATTCTTGGTCACTACCAATCTTGTCTAGGCACAGCTTTTGCTAGACAGCAACACTATATTTCCTCTGTTCCCCACTCCAACCGTCCCCATTATTTAGGAATCACTGAACAAGTATGAACATGAAGGGAGCCTAAATGATACTTAATTTTTATCTACTAGCTCTTTAGCTATGATGTAACAAAGAGGTGTTTTTACATGAATTCCTAATCAATCAGATTGGACTAAAGCTAGATGATTGAATTCAGGCAGTGAGAGATTTCACATATGCAGTTAATATTACATACTGTTTTCTATTTTCCCATTATCAATTTTTTAATCTTAAAATTTTCCTGATATGTAAAAACTCTGTGTTTCACATTTGCATTTTTGTGAGATGTACAGAATATTTGTAAAAGTTAAAAGTAACATTCCTTTGGGATGTTCAAAAGTGCATTCCAGTGGAGTCCAGCAATCTTACTATTATTAACAAAAGTTTCTCTTTTATCTGGAACAAATAGCAGCCTACAAGCTACTGCAAATGAAGTGCTGCATTGTTCTCTTTTTCTCGGTCAGAGGTGTAGTTTTTAACAGCATTTCCTTTTCTTCCCTTCTCCCAAGTTTCAGTCTAGTAAACCCAACATTTTGCTCATTTCATATCTTCTCACTCAAAGCATTCATTCCAGCTGTGGAATTTTGGCCAACAATTTCTGTATATCTAAATATTGGCAATGCATCCACGCTCCTTTTCTGCACTTTCACCCTGCTATCCTGAAATAATTCCAATTTATCAATGAGTCATGAATTTGTTGTATCCTTACTTGCATTCATTTATAAATCCATCATATGATTTATAGTAGATACTTTACAGACAAATAAGCAAAAAAGGCTTTTGCCAAATAAAGTTACACTCTATGGCCCCAATCCTGCAACATTCATAATGTGGGATAGGTGGCTGCAACTGCAGAGAGCCCCAGTGAAGTCAGTCTGTTTGCACATTGTAAATAGGGGCCTAGTTAAACAATGTACAGGGAAAGAATAGGAGATACGTGTAATAAAAAAGCAAAATGACTCAGCAGTCCAGTTTGGCACATCTTCATTCCCTCTATTTTTTTCTTTTGAAGATTTTTCTGTTGTTGATTTTGTTAGTAGTTCACAGAGGGTGTTGGGGATAATCATTTGTAGGCCTTAAAGGGGAAGTATGCCTTTAAGTAAAGAGCGTTCACAACACTTTTAATTTTAAAAAGTTTCATGCACTTGTATCCCTTCTTCAAGATTATCTCATCGAATAGTGCATTTGGAATTATAGTGGCAAAACCTCTTAAGCTGCACTTGAGGTTTCAGGGCCTGTTCTAAACCCATAAGGGTCTGTTCCAAAACCCACAAGCTTTCACCTGATTTGACTACTCAAATCCCTACCTCTAAAAACCAAGCAAAACTGGATGTTAAATCAAGTCCTCTGTTTTGATATGCATCTAATCCTTTCATTAAGTATTATTACATTATTTCGGGCTACTTTTTAGTCTTCTAGAATGGGATCAACCATGGCTGATATGCAACCATACTCTAGGGTTTTGATGTTCTGCTGACTGGATTACCTATATGTTTTGGATCCATAAAAGAACTAGGTATTATTATGATTATTTAAAATAAAAAAATTTAAAAAAAATCTTCATCCTGGTTTCTGAATGGCGTTATTCCCAAAAAAGGATAGCTGAAGCGTGAATCCATCAGAAAGAGGACAACTGCTTATCTGCCAGATAGCTAGCGTTTCACAGTATGTATGATCTCATCACCTCTCCAGCAGGCCTGAGCCTACTGCCAGCTAACCAGACTTCCTAGTGTGCATCCTTCTAAAAGAGGCTGGTGCTTTAAAGTGCAGCACACCTCCTGTAACTAGAGCAGTGGACTTGTTCCGCCGCTTCTGCAGGGAAAGCCCCTGGTGGGCAGGGCTAGTTTGTTTACCTGCCGCATCTGCAGTTTCGGCTGATCGCGGCTCCCAGTGGCCGCGGTTCGCTGCTCCAGGCCAATGGGAGCTGTTGGAAGTGGCGCGGGCCGAGGGATGTAGTGGCCGCCACTTCCCGCATCCCCCATTGGCCTGGAGCAGCGAACCACGGCCACTGGGAGCCGCAATCCGTCTGAACCTGCGGACACGGCAGGTAAACAAACCGGCCCAGCCCGCCAGGGGCTTTCCCTGCAGAAGTGGCGGAACAAGTTTGGCAACCACTGAACTAGAGGGTACTTAGTACCTCACAGAACGTTTTCCTGAATCGAGCCCTCAGTATCCTAGAGGTAATTCTCCAGAGTTGGCTGAGCCATACTTTTTTGGCAGTTCCTATATTTATGATATGTAGCTGTGGACTCTCCTCTCTATGAGTAGCATGTAAGCCTCTCTCTGTCAGTTGCTAGAGGGGGTCTGTGCACTCCATCACACAGGAGTACGGCTGAATTGAATTAAGTGTGCATAGCAATGTCTGCTGAGACTTTTCCAGTTGTTAACTCTGCTTTTGTCAGTGGCCTTTGATGCACATTCTCTGGTGCTGGTGTCTTATGTTGAATGCCTCATTTACTAGATATGGTCATTTCTAGATTTATCTTTTCTTTTTGCCCTGGAGAGTTTTTCACCTTCATCCAAACTCTATATTCTCTAGTGTTCAGTCTGCACTTGGTAGCTTTTTTCTTCACGTGAATCAGATTCCCTTTAACTACAATGTCAATGGTGTTGTCATTATATAAAAGAGGTATAAAACAATTCCCAGGTGTTTGACAATTTTCCGTGGACATATATTTGAGTAAAGGGGTATATAAGGAAAGAATAATTATTGAAAATCAAAGAATGGGATACAGGCACACACATGAACTCGGCGGGGGGCGGGGAGGGTGGAGGGAGTGGAAAGATGTGTAAGCAAAACTAGAGATAGAGAAGGAAAAACACTTCATTTCACATATACACATGAATGTGAAATCCTAACAGGCTAACTGAGCAAAGAATGACAAGCATATTCAGGGCCTATCCTTGAGGTCACAACTCATTGTAATCTCTCTCATTAGGCCTAAAGTCTCCCTCGAATTATGTGCTCCCACAGGGAAGTAAGAACACCACTAATGGCCCAGTGTGGTATAACCCCATCTTGGGTCTGGGCATACAGGAATAAGAGAGCGCTAATCACCCATTATTGCCCCAACCTGGAGCAGGTGGGCAGGGAATGGATGGGGAATGAGCAGAGCCTTGACTCCAGTCACCAATATGTCAGTAAGCACAGCTCAGCTGGCCTGGGGAACTCTGCAGTTTGCAGGTGATACAGGACAGCAGCAAATTACTTCCCCCACCTCCCAAAGCAAGGGAGAAGTATGGAGGCAATTGTGCTGCAGAAAGGTGCCAGTTTTGAGGTGCAGGGCCTCCCTGAAGTGATGCAATTTACACACTATTTGCTCAGGGATATACCTAAAGGCCTAATCTAGCCCTATACCAGACAAACTCACATTGAAATCAGTGAGTTTGCCTAAGGACCAGATGAAAAACTGAAAGCCAGATTGTACCTGGCCTTTATGGAGATTCACAGGGGATGAGTGGGGAAATCAAGGAGCCTTCCTCCTACCTTGCACGGTCCACGTAAGTTGCAGCGCCTGTGCTCAGAAGAATGCAGGCTCTGCTTACTCTCTGCACCCCACAGGCATCTAATGCTCCCCAGCATGGGGTGAGGAGAAAGTCTGGCCATAGCACCACCCCTTTGCCATACCAGCCTGCAGGAGCGAGACTGATGAAACTGGAAGAGGAGCCAGGAAAACGTATACTGATTTTAGCTGCCATGAGCTTTGGACAAATACGACTTCCATCTAAACAGAGACACCTAGCTAGAGTGTTAACTGTGAGGAAAGAGGGAGCAACACATCACTCACAAGAGGCAAGAAGTAGGGGGACCAAATGTACATGTGGTCACCCAAATGCTTACTTATAAATGTGGCATTTCTCACCAAAGAGTGATGTGCTTTGTTTACTATGATGTCTTTTCGGAGTGAATCATGCCGTTTCCCTAAGTATGGTAATGCCTAATAAAAATAGAAATCCCTTTCCTTTAGTGCCTATTTAGAAACATTCTCCATGGTGCAATATATTGTAACCATTAATATCCTTAAATCTCTTTTGTTCTTCACTGATGACAATTTCAGCCATTAAGCACAAAAAAAGGGCAAAGATCTTAGGGACCTCTGAAATGCAGTAATTGTATGGTATTTTACGAGGATCCAATTTGCTGGAACAAACAAATAGACCCAAAATTATTATTCTGCTTCATCACGCTAAAGCCAATATCATCTTTAAGTGCCTCCCTCTTTACAATAGCTTAGTTAACTGAGCATGTTGTGTCTAGTATCATCTGACTATGGCAACGCACAATTCTGGGCACCTGCTGTAGTACTGAGACTATGGAATCGCATTTTGTGGAACTGACATACGTGTATCAACAATAGAATAAACCTATTCAGCCTAACCCAGGGGTGGGCAAACTATGCCCCGCGGGCCGAATCCGGCCCACGAGCCGTTTTAAGCCAGCCCATGCTCAGCCCTGCTCCAGCGCTCCGGCCAGGGCGCAAGGTCGGGGCTGCACCACTCGTCTCCCAGAAGCCATGGGATGGCCCCGCTCTGGCTCCAACATGCTCCAATGGAACCTGCAGGGGTGGTGCCTGCAGATGAGCCAGCATGGAGAGCTGCCTGGCCATACCTCCGCATAGGAGCCAGAGCAGGGACATGCCACTGCTTCTGGGAGCCCCTTGAGATAAGCACCACTCGGAGTCTGCAACCTCGAGCCTCTCCCCATGCCCCAACCCCCTGCCCCAGCCCTGATCCCACTCCTGCTCTCCAAACCCCTTGATCCCAGCCCAGAGCACCTTCCTGCACCCCAAACCTCTCATCCCCAGCCCCACCCCAGAGCCTGCACCCCCAGCCGGAACCTGCACCCCTTCCCGCACCCCTGCCCCAGCCCTGATCCCCCTCCAGCCCTCTGAACCCCTCGATCCCAGTCCAGAGCACCCTCCTACACCCCAAACTCCTCATCCCCAGCCCCACCCCAGACTCCGAACCCCCTCCTGCACCCCAATCCCAATTTCATGAGCCCGCCATACAATTTCTATTCCCCGATGTGGCCCTTGGACCAAAAAGTTTGCCCACCCCTGGCCTAGCCTGATTCCACCTGATCCTTTCACAGGTGCACAGTGGGGGGGAAATGTGCAAGGAGCAGAAGGCCAAGCTGAAATGCAGCTCCTGAGCACAGGAAGTGTTCCATCCTCTATTCCCCTGACAGCGTACAGCACCCCAAAGTGGGCACAGAGAGATGGACATAGGATCTGGGCTCTACCTTGCTCCATGTCCATGAGGCACCAGTCCATGGGGCAGGGTCTACAGGAAGCACGCTGGGTGGAAAGCGATGATACATGAGTAGGGCCCTACCAAACTCACCGCCATGAAAAATGCCTCACAGACTGTGAAATCAGATCTCCCCCATGAAATCTAGCTATTGGAGGGAAGAGGGTGGGGCATGGCTGGGGGCACCCCAGTCAGGGGCTCCTACTGGGCACTAGGCTCCAGTTGCTAGTCCCGGCAGGGCTGGGGCGGGATGGGACTTCTTCTTCCTCTGCATGTCCACTTTTGGGGGGAGATAAGACCCACCTCTGGGTACCTCCCCTGGCTGCAGGAAACTCCACGGCTGCACTGCCTTCAGAGTGAGGGGTCTTCTGTCCTGCCTTCAGAGCTGGGCTCTGAAGACAACAGCTGTGGAGTTTCCTGCAGCTGGGGGAGGTACCCAGAGGTGGGTCTGATCTCCCCCCTGAGAATGACCATGCAGGGGAAGAGGAAGTACTGTCTCTCCCCAGCCCGGCCAGGACTAGCAGCTAGGATCCCCCAGCTGGAGCACCCCCAAGAGCACACGAGAGATCAGACCCCCTCCAGGAACCTCCCCTGATTGCGGGAACCTCCCCTGACTGCAGGAAGCGCTGAAGCAGGAAGCGTCCTGCCTTTGATTAACCCCAAGAAAAAACCTAAGCAAATATACAGTCTTGCAACATATACATACCCTCAATGTCAGTAGAATCAGACTGTCAGACCAAAGAGATGCAAGTTCCAGAGTTAAAGGCCCTTCACCAAGAATGCCTTGTTCTCCCACCAAAGACAGAGGCATGACAGATCAAGATGATTACAGAATGAGTCACGAAAAGGAAGCATTTCCTTTCGAGTAGCTACTACCAGAGCTATCTGCATATTGACTTACAGTGAGGTCAAACACTACACATTCAGCAATACAGTTTTGAAGTGTTGCATGGGGTTTTGGCTGAGTATCTCTTGTTGAATTTAATGTGAGTCACATAGGTAAAATCCCAGCAAAGTTCTGAGGAAAGAAAATCTCAGTTAAGTTCAATTTTTATATGCATTAAAGAGCTCATGAAAGTTGCTGGATTAACATCCCTGAAGAGTGATGACCTCTGTCCATAGGACAGGAACCAGAGGAGCTGGGTAAGTTTCCTCACACCACACAAGAGGCTCAACTCTGCACTAGAGGGACCACCTCTTGGAATTATAGGATAGTACATTCACCATGCCTATTAATTTCTGTCCCTTTCTGATGAGATTCCCAGTAGAAATGCATGTAGGAGCCAATTATGGGGTTACTGTACTGAGATCATTTCACTTCGGGCTTGTCTACACAGGAAGTTACTTTGCAGACAGCCCAGGTATGAATCTACCGCACATCAACTTGTCACGCAAAAACATCCTTGCGATCACAGCTGCAGTGCTGTGAAAGTCCTGCAATGCAGCTTAGTCTACTAGGGTTTCAAGCAGTAGTACGCTAAGCTGCACTCCAGAACTTTCACTGCGCTGTAGCAGTGATCATATGGGAAGTTTCTGTGCAGCAAACAGTAACTTGACATGTAGACAAGCCCTTAGGCTGTCTAACATTGAGTCTCTACTTAGCTGCTCTGCCCCCAGATCTGTGATCTAGAGGTGAAGGCTCTATATGCAATTGCCAATCTCCTGAGCTATCCAGTCTCCTTACTTTCATAATACACGTTACACGTGTAAATCTCTGTGCATAAAAATAAGACTATGGGTAAAAATTTTAAAAGCACCTAGCTGACTTAGGAGCCTAAGTCCCATTGACTTAGGCTCCCACTGCAACCTAGTGACAGAGGATGTGGAAAAAGCTAATGTACTCGATGCTTTTTTTGCCTCTGTCTTCACGAACAAGGTCAGCTCCCAGACTACTGCACTGGGCAGCACAGCATGGGGAGGAGGTGACCAGCCCTCTGTGGAGAAAGAAGTGGTTCGGGACTATTTACAAAAGCTGGACAAGCACAAGTCCATAGGGCCGGATGTGCTGCATCCGAGAGTGCTAAAGGAGTTGGCAGATGTGATTGCAGAGCCATTGGCCATTATCTTTGAAAACTCATGGCAATCGGGGGAGGTCCCGGATGACTGGAAAAAGGCTAATGTAGTGTCCATCTTTAAAAAACGGAAGAAGAAGGATCCTGGGAACTACAGGCCAGTCAGCCTCACCTCAGTCCCTGGAAAAATCATGGAGCAGGTCCTCAGGGAATCAATTCTGAAGCACTTAGAGGAGAGGAAAGTGATCAGGAACAGTCAGCATGGATTCACCAAGGGCAAGTCATGCCTGACAAATCTAATTGCCTTTTATGACGAGATAACTGCCTCTGTGGATGAGGGGAAAGCAGTAGACGTGTTATTCCTTGAATTAGCAAAGCTTTTGCTTCGGTCTCCCACATTATTCTTGCCAGCAAGTTAAAGAAGTATGGGCTGGATGAATGGACTATAAGGTGGATAGAAAACTGGCTAGATTGTCGGTCTCAATGGGTAGTGATGAATGGCTTCATGTCTAGTTGGCAGCCAGTATCAAGCGGAGTGCCCCAAGGGTCGGTCCCAGGGCCAGTTTTGTTCAATATCTTCATTACTGATCTGGAGGATGGCATGGATTGCATCCTCAGCAAGTTTGCAGATGACACTAAACTGAGAGGAGAGGTAGATACGCTGGAGGGTAGGGATAGGGTCCAGAGTGACCTAGACAAATTAGAGGATTGGGCGAAAAGAAATCTGATGAGGTTCAACAAGGACAAGTGCAGAATCCTGTACTTTGGATGGAAGAATCCCATGCACCGCTACAGACTAGGGCAGGGGTCGGCAACCTATGGCACGTGAGCCCATTTTTAATGGCACGCTGCTGCCTGCTGAGGAGCTGGGAGCAAGAGGCACTAGGAGCTGAGAGGGAGAATGCATACTATTGGAGGACTGAGGAGTACAAGCATTATCAGACACCAGGAGGAAGGTCCTATGGTGAGAATAAAGAAGGTGTTGGGAGGAGGCCATGGGGAAGTAGCCCAGGGAGTTGTAGTTGTCGCACAGTTGTTCCAGGAGGCACTCTAGACAGCTGCATTCCACAGGGCCCTGGGCTAGAACCCGGATTAGAGGGCGGGACCGGGTTCCCCCCAAACCTCCCAACTCCTGGTCAGACACAGGAGGAGTTGACCTGGACTGTGGGTTCAGAAAAACGGCCAAACTAAGGGCTGCCGTGAAGCTCCAAAGCGAGGAAATCCGCCAATAAGCGCAAGACCCACCAAGGTAGAGGAGGAATTTTGTCACAGTACCCACTGTATGTGGGCAGGGCCAGGACCCCAGACCAGCAGCGGGCTGAGTGGGTCCAGCAGCCGGCATCCCGGCTGGCAGCAGCCGGCATCCCGGCTGACAGGAGCTGGCGGATGGAACCCCTGAGCAGCAGCGGGCTGAGCCGCTTCCTGAGGTCCCTTCCAACTGTGATATTCTATGATTCTATGACTTGCAATAGGAGTTAGATTCTTAGATGCCTAACTCACTTTTGAAAACTTTGTCTTACACCTTTAATTCTTCCCATATATTTCAACCCAAAAATACCATATGAGTCCTCTTCTTTCATGCTCTTCCATTCCAATTTAATTGAATCACTCCACTGCAAGCCATTTAGCTCTGCAAATCTGTCTTCATTACTCCACTGTAACAAAGCAATTGCTACCACTTATTTCTTCCTCATGGGAATTTGAATGAATTGTTTATAGTACTGATTGGTGTGTGAAGACCCAGGGGTGTGCTTCTTGTCTGGTCTCTAGAGAGTGCTCATTGGAACCAGAGAATGGGAGGGTAGCAGCTTTTCAGGTATGAGAGCTGACAGCTCCAAGACTATCCGTGTGAGCAGATTGCAAAGGCAGTTGTTTCCCAATAGTCTATGAAAATGGCCAGTTGCTTTACATTAATGGCCCTGTGCTGCTGATCAACATGTAAAGTGCATAATCTGTGTCAAGGCATGAGTGTGAACCTTGGCACCCTAAACACTACTGCAATGCTATTTGTACACAATATATCTTCTAAGGCATCATTTGAAATAACACACTGGTCAATAATATCTTTGGGAAATGTATATGACAATGCTGGGGGTGGCTTTATGGATATTCAAGGATATTATCCTTTAAAGTCTGTGTCTAAAAGGTGTTTAAACCAGGCATGTCAGGAGTTGATAAACAGGTTTTCTCCAGACAAAGTAAAGAGTCCAACACCTCAAACCAGGTGTGGCCAAATTCAATGGGCTATTCATTTGTATCAAGAGTTTCAGGAAGAGAACATTTATATTGTAAAATTGCATCAGGAAGCATCACATAGGAGCACCCCAGAGATACCTTAATCAAGATGGGGTCAGCCCCTGAGAGGAGGCAGGAGACTGAACCGCAGGGGATCAATTTAACCCTGAAAACATGGGCAGACTGAGATATAAGGACACACCAAAAGACTAAGTTATCCTTCACCAAGGAAAACCAGCACCTTGGACTTTCTGAGGACCCAGGCTAAGAGTTAGCAGCTATTTCGGGGAAAGGAAGAGTGGTGAGGAAACTACCTTGAACAAAGACTGTAGCTTGTTAAGTTAGGTCTGACACATTAGAAAGCGTATCTTCACTTTTACTTGTTTGTAACCATTTCTAGCTTTATTCCTACTACTTGCTATCACTTAACCTGTGTCCCTTTGTTAATAAATGTGTTTTATTTTTACTATAAACCACCTCAGCGCTGTGTTTGAAGGACAGGATGTGGTTACACTAGATAAGTTAATAAGATGTAATTTACTGACTCTATAAAAGAGCAGCAAACTTAATATCTTCTGTGAATGTACAGAGATAAGTACTGTGCAGTGCAAAGAGATGTCTCTGAGGAGCTCGGGGGCTGGAGTTGCCTGATTATTACCTCCTATCCAAGGTTAAGACTGGTAGAGTCTCAAGAAGTTTGCCAGTAAGGAAAACAGATAGGTGTGTCAGGGAGCTGACACAGTCTAATCTGCAGCAAAATTCACTCTTGCTGAGGCAGAGGGGTAACACAGTGGCTCACAGCTGTGGGTGTCCCCAGAAGCATGTTATAATGAGATGTTCCTTAATATGGTCAAATAAAAAATCATGAAATTTGCATTCCAGCATGGAATAAGCCAAACTCCTCCCATGCACCATTATTTTTAATATTTTTTTATGAATGCAATGAAACCAACTCATCCAAACTACCACATGATAGATAAAAAAAAAGATGCATTGTGAAAGGTAGGTGTTTGTGTGTGTGTGTGAAAAAAGATTCATATTGAAATTCTCACCAATCCAGTCTACAATTCAATTTTCAGTCATAATGCACTGCTCCATTGTTCTGTTCTACGTACTCCCCCACTTAATGTAGAACCATAGAATCATAGAGATGTAGGACTGGAAGGGACCTCGAGAAGTCATCTGGATTGAGGCAGGACCAAGTAAACCTAGACCATCCCTGACAGGTGTGTGTCCAACCTGTTCTTAAAAAATCTTCAATTACAGGGATTCCACAACCTCCCTTGGATGTCTATTCCAGAGTTTATGTACCCTTATAGTTAAAAGTTTTTCCTAATATCGAACCTAAATCTCCCTTGCTGCAGATTAAGCCCATTACTTCTTTTCTTACCTTCAGTGGACACGGAGAACAATTGAGCACAGTGCTCATTAAAACAGACCTTAACATATTTGAAGATTATCAGATCACCCTTCAGTTTTCTTTTCCCAAAACTAAATATAATTAGTCTTTTTAACCTTTCCTCTTAGTCAGGTTTTCCAAACCTTTTACTACTTTTGTTGTTCTCCTCTGGACTCTCTTCAGTTTATTCACATCTTTTCTATGGTGTGGTGCCCAGAACTGGACACAGATCTTCAGCTGAGACTTCACCTGTGCCAAGTAGAGCAAGACAATTTTCTCCCATGTCTTACATATGACACTCCTGTTAATACACCCTAGAATGAAAATAGCCTTTTCCACAACTGCATCATGCTGTTGACTCATATTCAACTTCTGATCCACTATAACCCCCACATTCTTCTCAACAGTACTACCTCCTAGCCAGTTATTCCCCATTTTGTAGTTGCACTTGATTTTTTCCATTCCAAATGAAACACTTCACACATGCATTTTTATTCAATTTCATCTTGTTGATTTGAGACCAATTTCCAATTTCTCAAGGCCATTTTCAATTCTAATCCTGTCCTCCAAAGTGCTTGTAATCCCTCCCAGTTTGTGTCATCCATACATTTTATAAGTATACTCCACACTTATCCAAGTCATTAATGAAAATATTGAATAGTACCAGACCCAGGACTGACTGCTGTGACTCCCACTGGATTCATCCTCCCAGTCTGACAGCAAACCACTGACAACTACTCTTTGAGAATGGTTTTTCAACCAGTTCTGCATCCACCTTATAGGAATTTCATTTAGACACATTTCCCTAGTTTGCTCATGAGAATATGTTGTGGGATTGTGTCAAAAGTCTTACTAAAATCAAATATATCACTACTGCTTCCCCTCTTCACTATGCCAGTAACCCTGTCAAAGAAGGAAATTAGGTTGGTTTGGCATGACTTGTTCTTCACAAATCCATGCTGTCTATTCCTTATTATCCTCTAGCTGCTTACAAATTGATTGCTTAATAATTTGTTCCAGTATCTTCCCAGGCATCTAATATAGGCTGCCTGGTTTGTAACTTCCCTAGTCTCCTTCTTTCTCCCTTTTTAAAGATAGGTACTGTGTTTTCCCTTCTCCAGTCCTATAGGACCTCATCCATCCTCCATGAGTTCTCAAAAATAATTACGAACAGTTCCGAGATTGCTTCAGCTAGTTCCTTAACTACCCTAAGATGAATTTCATCAGGACCTGCTGACTTGAATATATCTAATTTATCTAAATATTCTTTAACTGATTCTTTCTCTATTTTGGTTTGCATTTCTTCCTCCTCGTTGTTAATATTAATCTTGTTGAGTATCTGTCACCATTAACCTTTTTAGTAAAAACTGAATTAAAAGAGGCATTAAACACCTCAGCCTCCTTGATCTCATCTGTTGTTGGCTCTCCTTCCCCACTAAGTAGAGGATCTACACTTTCCTTCATCTTTCCCTTCATCCTAATGTATTTATAGAACAATTTCTTATTGCTTTTTATGTTTTTTTTGTGTATGTTATTTTGTGCCTTAGCCTTTCTGATTTTATCCTAGATGCTTGTACTATTCTTTTGTCCTACTGCTTGGAAATTTGTCTATATTTCCACTTTTTATAGGATTTGTTTTTGCTTTTCAGGTCATTAAAGAGTTTCTGATGGAGCCATTGTGACGTTATAAGCATATTTCCATAAAGAATATGGAGTGTGATATGGATATAGTATAACTAGGATATACTTTATGCAAGGATATACTTTGGCTCATGTGAGGCATCACTGAAAAGGTTATGATCTACTGAATGTGTTTATCCAATTTGTACATATGTATCATTTTTCTATCTGAAGGTAGGAATATGGACCATTGTGACAGGGTCGGGCCAGACGGCTACAGGAGAGTAACAGAAGGCAGATGTATTAGCCCCAGGTTAAGTAGGTCCCTTTTCCCCGGGTAAGGCAACAGGGAAGGTTCCAGAACAATCAGGAACCTTCTGGAGACAATTAAGACAGACAGGCTGATTAGAACACCTGCAGCCAATCAAGAAGCTTCTAGAATCAATTAAGGAAGGCTAATAAGGGCACCTGGGTTTAAAAAGGAGCTCACTTTTGGTGCGCGTGTGAGGAGCTGGGAGCAAGAGGCGCTAGGAGCTGAGAGGGAGAATGCATACTGTTGGAGGACTGAGGAGTTCAAGCATTATCAGACACCAGGAGGAAGGTCCTATGGTGAGAATAAAGAAGGTGTTGGGAGGAGGCCATGGGGAAGTAGCCCAGGGAGTTGTAGTTGTCGCACAGTTGTTCCAGGAGGCACTCTAGACAGCTGCATTCCACAGGGCCTTGGGCTGGAACCCGGAGTAGAGGGCAGGCCCGGGTTCCCCCCAAACCTCCCAACTCCTGGTCAGACACAGGAGGAGTTGATCTGGACTGTGGGTTCAGAAAAACGGCCAAGCCTGAGGGCTGCCGTGAAGCTCTAAAGTGAGCAAATCCGCCAATAAGTGCAAGACCCACCAAGGTAGAGGAGGAACTTTGTCACATCATGTATCTGTATTTCAAATGTGCTACTTTGGCAGACACCCACAACTAGCCCTTCAGGTACAACAATGAAAAAGCCAGACAGGGCTGATGGCCCATCAGCAAAGACAATGGACTGTGAATGAGCTTAGTCTTCCTGTGGACACTCCAGACAGCCTGCGAGTAATGGCTGCCACAGCCCTGCAGAGACATGTGACTGAGTCACCTGGTTCTGGACACCACTCCTCCCCCCTTAGAATGCCAATGTGTTTCCACTGGAAGACAAAGGGTTCCTGCCATACACAAGAGCTATATAAGGCAGGAGAGTGACATCACTGAGGTTCTCCTCTGTCTCCACAAAGAGACACTGGGAAACACCTGGCAACAAGAACTGAACTGGGATGAGAAGAGTTGAGCCCACCCTGGAAGGGTGTCCAGCCTGTGAGTAATAATACCCGAAGTTACAAGCTGCAGGCCAGTGCAGATGGTTTTCAAGAATCTGTGTAATCTGCCTGAGACAACATTTAGGGTGAGAAATTACTATTTGTAGCCAATTTCTTTAGTTAATCAAGCTTAGTTTGCGTGCTTTGTCTTTTTTGTTTTGCTTTTTGCTTAGTAATCTGCTTTGTTCTGTTTGCTATCCCTTAAAATCTGCCTTTTATAGTTAATACATTTGTTTTGTTTATTATTAAACCCAGTTTGTGCAATTTCTAACTTGGAGGAGGGGGCAAGAAGATGTGCATATCTCTCTTCACATGGAGGAAGAGGGCAAATTTTTATAAGCTTGTACTGTGCGGATTATTCTATACAGCACAAAACACTATATCTTTGGGTCTGCACTCCAAGAGGTGGGCACCTGAGTGCTGGGGCAAGTCCCTTAAGCTGAACCTTCCCTGAGCTGATCTCAGTGTCTGTGTCTTTCTGCATAGCCCTGCCTGTGTGTGTGCTAAAGGAGGTTTAAGAGCCTGGCTCAGCAAGACAGGTTAAAGGTGGTCCAGGCAGACTCAGTGTATCTCAGTACACCAGGTGGCATCTTAAAGGGGGGTAACTCATCACAGCCCTATTCCTATTTTTCTTTCACATTGGAATAGTTGGCAATTTTGCCTTTAATATTTTTCCTTGTGAAACTGCCAGCTCTCCCAAACTCCTTTATCCATTATATTTTCTCCCCATGGGTCATTAACTACCAATTCTGTGAGTTTGTTAAAGTCTTCTTTTTGAAGTCTGTTGTCTTTATTCTGCTGCTCCCACTCCTCCCTTTCATTAGGATTATGAAATCTATCCTTTCATGATCACTTTCACCCATATACATTTTCACAAACCATATGATATCTTATTACTGAATTCCTTATTTTCACACCCAAATCCTCCCACTCCCTTCCTTCTCTAAGGCCTGATCCTTTACCAAAGAAGTGAATTGGAGCTTTGGAGTTCAGTGAATACAGGATCAAGACCAATAATTCCATGATTCTCCCTCACCCACATGCCCAAACTCAGAATCAGTTTTGACTCCTTTCCTTTCTGCTTGGGTCCTGTTCCTTCACTTTGTTTCCAAAGTCTGCCAGGTTTTTACTTAATTTCGTCATAATTCACCTTACCTTGTCACCTCTACCACGAGAACAGTTCTCTGCATTTTGAACACCTCAGTGGCTGCAACCTCCTGCTCTTTAACCTCCTTGTATTACCACTAGTTCCCTTTGCAATCCAGGCAGAATGCTGCTCTGAAAATAATTTCCCCTTCCTTCGCAGGCCATATCATTCCCTATGTGAATGCCTTCATTAGGTACCTATTAACTTATATTTTATTCTCAAGCTCCTGGTCCTCACCTCTTTGACCCTGTATAACTCTGCTCTCATTTCATCCTACTCTCTCTAAATTGTTCCTAAACTCCACCATAGCCTTCCAGATTAGTATAGATACATCACTTGTATCCTTCCCCACTCACCTTTATACTTTCCTTCTGTGCTACCTCTTATGTATGGAACAGTTTCCCATCCCTTATGCACCAAACAACTCTCTCTTCATTCAAATTCCTCCTTAAAACACACTTCAGTGATTCGTTTCATCAATAAACGGTCATTGTCACCAATTCTTCCCGTATATTAAATGAAAAGAAATGGCATCATCTTGTTAACTGGGCTAACCACATTTTATATCTGTGCTAGATTACCTGCTTTACTGAAATTATGCCTTCTGGGACATTAGAAGCTGCAAGGAACTTCAGTGAGGCTTCACAGGGGCACGGGGTTCTAGATTTTCTGCATTTTGAACATTCTAGATTATACAATCCTTATTCACATTGAATAGCATTTTACTATACAAGTAACCCCATTGAAAGCAACAGAGCTTCATGCAGAATAAGGAGCTAATTAATGTAAGAGTGGCAGAAATTGACCTAAATTAATTATAATTGCAGTGATTTATGAAAGAATATTTACCTTTTCATCTATAGAAAAAATGAATTAACATTCTGTTTTGAATATACAAAATATGCACACACACTTTAAAAGTGTGGAAAAACTGTAGTTCCAAGGGGGTATGTATCATGAAAGCCGCAAAATTCTCCTTCACAGCTATTTCTATGTGGTTGTAGCTTGTCCATTCAATCTGATCAAAGCTTTAAAAAGTTTTGTTTTGAAACAGGAAGTTAGCATTTGAGTATAGGGTAAATATGCTGTGGGGTTTTCTCCAAGAAAAACACCTCATTCTGACCTGATTTTATAAGCTACTGTCATTTGGAAATGAAAATTGCAGTTAAATTTCCATTATATGAAGTCCCTGTGAGCCACGGACCCTCCACACTTTCAGTTTGTTATGAGCGTGTGTGCATTTATGTGTGAACAGGAGCAGCAAATCAGGGCAGTTTTGCGAGGGAGTCCTCCAGGCAAATGAGGAGATTACATAACCCTGGGGGTGAGTTTGTCATCTGTTAGTTTGTTGTTGTGTGCTTGTTTGCTTGCCCTGTGCCTGCTTAATTGAAGTTTGTAATGGGCTCTGTTTGGGGGGCTGTGTGCTGAGCCTTGCAACCTCCTAGGCAAGGATGAGAGCTCCCTAAAGAGGCTCTAGCCTGCCATCCTTTGATCCTTAATCCCTTTTTGATCCCTTGACAAGGGGGCAGGGCTAACTCAGGGAGAACAAGGGTATAAAATACTAACTAAGTGACCAGAGGAGCTAGCAAAGAGGAGCAGCAAACAGGGAAGTTTTGTGAGAGAGTTCAGAGGTGAAGCATGAGAGCCAGATACACTTAATAAACATTCTATAAACTTAAGCCAATAGTCCCCCCCACCCCGCCCAAAACAAACACACACACACACACACAGATAGAGAACAACCTAAAAACCCTGCAAGAGTAAAAATAATGCAGGCAGAAGTCCAGCAGCAGCATGGGGGCTATCCAGTTTATTGCACTGAATGCAGTATGTAAGATTACCTGCCTTGTGGGCAGGTGGCATGTGTGTGCAAGCAGCTCATGGCCCTCAGAGACCGAATAAAGGCTCTTGAGACCAGAGTGGCTGAACTGAAGGAGCTAAGGGAGACAGAGAGGTACATAAATGAGACTTTCCAGGACCCAGTAGAACGGTCCAATCCCCAATCTGACAGCCTCTGTGCTGTTGAGGAGGATGAAACTCTCAGGGAAGGAGAACATCCAACTGGAGTGGAGGGAAACAATCGCATAGTTGGAACCTTCCTTCCATATGATGTCATGGTGTCCTAAGGATACCTCTCGCAGGGAGGGGATCCCTGTTGTTAGGAAGAGACAGGGAATAGTAATCAGTGATTCAATTATTAGAAATATAAATAGTTTGGTTTGTGATAACAGGGAGAACTGCATGGTGAATTGCCTGCCGGGTGCGAAGGTGATAGAATTCTTGAGACATCTAGACAGATGTATATGCCATGCTGGGGAAGATCCAGTCATCATGGTACATATAGGTACCAATAGCATAGGGAAAGGTAGGAAAGAGGTCCTGGAAGCCAAATTTGGATTGCTAGATAAGAGATTGAAGTCCAGGACCTCCATGGTAGCATTCTCTAAAATGGTTTCAGTTCCACATGGAGGGCTAGGTAGACAGGCAGAACTGGAGGGTCTCAATGCATGGATGAGATGATGGTGTTCAGAGCAGGGATTTAGGTTTATTAGGAACTCGGGAAACTTTTGGGAAAGGGGGAGTCTATACAGGAAGGATGGGCTCCACCTAAGCCAAAACAGAACCAGCTTGCTGGCATGTAAAATTAAAAAGGTTGTAGAGGAATTTTTAAACTAAGGGCTAGGGGAAAGCTGACAGATGTGGAGGAGCACACAATTCAGACAGACACATCCCTTAGAGAATGATTTATTAAAGGGGATACTCTATATCCTAGTAAAAAGGAGAGGACAAACATTGATAAAACACAGGTAGGAACCAAAGTCAAATGAGAGAGTCCCATTCAGTTATATCACATGAAGGCGGACAACTAAATACTGACAAATGTTATAAGTGCTTGTATACAAATACAAGAAGGCAGCTGTGGCTCCAAGAAGAGAGAAGGAAGTTGCCACAAGTTGGAGAGCCAGAGACCCCAGGGAGGGGTGGCCTTGAAGCCAGGGACAAGGTATTGACATAAGACTGCCTTCTGCTTGTTTGTCAACCTTTGTTATAAAAGAGTAAAGCTCCTTAACTTAGACTGGGTGTGGCAGCCCATGCTTCTAGCTGAGGAGCAGCAGTAGACCCTGGTGATGGGGATTCAACTATCCCCATATTGACTGGGTACATTTCGCCTCAGAATGGGATGCAGAGATAGTTTCTAGACACCATAAATGACTCCTTCCTGGAGCAGCTAGTCCTGGACCAACGAGGGGAGAGGAAATTCTTGATTTAGTCATAAGTGGAGCACAGGATCTGGTCTAAAAGGAGAATATCGCTGAACCACTTGGCAATAGCAACCATAATGTAATTAAATTTAACACCTCTGTCGGGAGGAAAATACCAAAGAAACCCACACAGTAGGATTTAACTTTGAAAAGGGGAACTACACAAAAATGAGGCGGATAGTTAAATGGAAATTAAAAGGAACAGTCACAAGAGTGAAATGCCTGAAAACTGCATGGAAATTTTTTTAAAAACAATAATAGAAGCTCATACTATATGTACTTCCCAAATTAAAAAAAACAGTAAGAGGACCCAAAAATGCCACCAGGACTAAATAACAGAGTAAAAGAGGCAGTTAAAGACAAAAAGATATCTTTTAAAAACTGGAATTCAAATCTTACTGAGGAAAATGGAAAGGAACATAAACTTTGGCAAATCCAGTGTAAAAGTGTAAATAGAAAGGTTAAAAAAGAATTTGAAGAGTAACTAGCAAAAGACAAACTAACAGCAACTTTTTAAAGTATATCAGAAGCAGGAAACCTGCCAGACTCTCAGTGGGGCAACTGAATGATCGAGATGCTAAAGGAGCACTCAAGGAAAATAAGACCTTTGTGGAGAACTAAATGAATTATTTGCATCCGACTTCACTGAAGAGGATGTGAGGGAGTTTCCCACACCTGAGCCTTTTTCGGTGACAAATCTCAGGAACTATCCCAGTTTGAGGTGTCAGTAGAGGAGTTTTTCGAACAAACTGATAAATTAAATAGTAATAAGTCACCAGGATCAGATGGTATTCACCCAAGTGGTCTGAAGGAACTCAAACATGAAATTACAGAACTATTAACTGTGGTATGTAACCTATTGCTTAAATCAGCATCTGTTCAAGATGACTGATGAATAGCTAATGTGACGCTGATTTTTAAAAAAGGATCCTGGCTATTACAGGCCAGCAAGCCTAACTTCAGTACCAGGCAAATTGGTTGAAACTATAGTAAAGAACAGAATTATCAGACACATAGATGAACACAATACATTGGCAAAGAGTCAACATGCCTTTTATATAGGGAAATCATGCCTCACCTATCTACTAGAATTCTTTGAGGGCATCAACAAACATGAGAACAAGGGTGATCCAATGGGTATAGTGTACTTGAACTTTCAGAAAGTCTTTGACAAGATCTCTCAACAAATCTTCCAAGAAATGTAAGCAGTCATGGGATAAGAGGGAAGGTCTCTCATGAATCAGTAACTGGTTAAAAGATAGGAAACAAAGGGTAGAAAAAAAATGGTCTGTTTTCAGATAAGAGAGAAGAAAATAGCAGGGTCCCCCAAGAATCTGTACTGGGATCAATGCTGTTCAACATATTCATAAATGATTTGGGAAAAGGCATACACAATGAGGTGGCAAAAGTTTGCAGACGATACAAAATTGTCAAGATAGTTAAGTCCAAAGCTGATTGCGAAGAGTTAACAAAGGGAACTCACAAAACTGGGTGACTGGGCAAGAAAATGGCAGATGAAACTCAATTTTGATAAATAAAAAGTAATGCGTATTGGAAAATGTAATCACAACTATGCTTATAAAATGATAGGGTCTAAATTATCTATTACCACTCAAGAAAGATCTTGGAGTCATCAATGGACATTAGCCATGATGGTCAGGGATGCAACCCCATGGTCTCTGGGTGTCCCTAACCCTCGACTGCCAGAAGATGGGACTGGATGACAGGGGATGGATCATCGATAAGTGTGGAGGTTACTTACTGTAACTGGAGGTTCTTTGAGATGTGTAATCCCTATCTGTACTCCACAGTGGGGTATGCATGCTCACCAAGTGCCCAAGTTCATAAATTCTTCAAAGCAGTGTCCGTTGGCCCACACATACACAGGAGTTTTCCTCATGCTCCCAGCCAAGAGTATAAGAGGCAGTGCAGGTCGATGCCTCTCCAGTTCCCTTTTACCGCAAACCCAACAGGATCTGAAGCAGAGGGGATGGAGGGCGGGTAGTGGAATACAGATAGGGACAACACATCTTGAAGAACCTCCAGTTATCATAAGTAACCTCCATTTCTTTTTCAAGAGCTGGTCCCTATGTGTATTTCTCACATGGGTGATTGGCAAGGAGTGTTCAGACTGGAGGTGGATGCGAGGAAATTGGTAGCAAAAATTCTTGCAGTATTGCTGATCCCACTGCTGCCAAGGCATGAACTAGGGTATAGTGTGTCACAAACATGCGCACAGAACTCCAGGTGGCCACTCTGCAGATGTCCTGCAGCAGAACGTTTGATAGGGATGCCATGGAGGCAGCTTGTGCTTGCATAGAATGAGCTGTGACAGCTCCAGGGAGAGGAAGTTTTGCTATCTTGTAGCACTGTAAAATGCATCCCCAAACCCACTTAGAAATCCTCTGGGAGGATATGGCTTGCCCACACCGTCTTGCTGCTATGGTGATTAAAAAGTCTTGGTGATTTCCTAATGGGTTTGGTTCTTTGCAGGTGGAATGCCAGGGCATGCCGAACATCAAAGGAGTGAAGTCTCTTGTCTTCAGAGGAAGAGTGGGGTTTCAGAAGAAAATGCACATAAGTGTATTGTTTGATACAGAACTCAGAAACAATCTCAGGGAGAAACTTGAGGTGAAGTCGGACAGAAAACTTTTCTTGTGAAACACTGTATATGGAGGATCAGCCATGGTAGCTCTGAGCTCCGTGATCTCCCTGTACAAAGTGACAGCCACTAAGAATGCTACATTCTTCATGCACAGGTGGGACATGGCACACATTGTCAGGGCTCTGAAAGGCAGACCTGTGAGTGTTGACTAGACAAGGTTAAGGTCCCATTGAGATGTAGGTTTAAGCACTGGTGGGTAGGTCCTGATGAGATCTTTCATAAATCATATTGTAGCAGGGTGAGTAAAGATGGAACATCCTTCCACCAGAGGGAGGAAGGCACTAATCGCTACTAGGTTTACTCACAGCGACCTAATAGAAAGACCTGAAGGTTTCAGGGACAGAAGATAGTCTAGGACAACCAGAATGCTTAAGGTATCTGTAGAACATTGGTGGAGTTGTGCCCAGGTCAAAAAGCATCTCCATTTGGCCAGATAGTAGGTTCTAATAGAATCCTTTCTACTTTGGTTAAGGATCTTCTGAATGGGGGCCAAGCATGAGCATTCTATTTCTGACTCCATCCAAACACCAGGCCATGAATTGGAATGAGCCCAGATTGGGATGTTAGGAGATCTGGGAATGGGCAGATTCTGACTGGTGAGTGGGAAGACATTGTTGGAAGTTCCATGAACCAGAACTGTCTGGGCCAGTAGGGAGCTAGAAGAATGATGTTGGCTCTGTCACGATGTATCTTCCCCAGGACTTGTGGAAGTAGGGGAATGGAAGAAAAGGCACATCTGAGGATGTTCATCCAAGACAGCAGACAAGCATTGCCCTTGGAGTTGTAACCAATGCCTCCTGTGGAACAATATAAGCACAACTTTATGAAAAGAGATTCAATAGTGGAGTAACTCACTGTGGAAATACACAGGGGGGAGGGTCTCCCTGGCACAGATTGGGAGGGGCCTCAGCTTTCTCCATCAGGTGCTTTCATAGGTTAAGCTCCCGGGCTTCTTGAGTTCTGGGTGGGAAGGAGCAACAGATACTGCATTTTGCAGAGATATGCACCTCACCAACACAGTACAGGCACCATTGATGTTTGTTACTAATGGAGAAGGAGCAAGGGCAGAATATGCAATGCTTGAATCCCAGGACTCTGTGCATAGTCCTGGAGCCAGGGAGGGATTCTCCAACTGGGGGAAAAGAAATACTTTAAATACCAACTACTAAGCTAAGGTATATAACTAGTTACACATGTTTTCTTTCTTTGCAAGTTACACAACAGAGTGAAGGAGGACACAATTCCAACTCAGGCCATGCAGTGGTAAGAAGGAACAGGAGAGGCATCGACCCACACTGCCTCTTATCTCCTTGGTTGGGAGCACAAGGAGAGCTACTGGGCATGTGTGGGCCAATGAACACTGCTTTGAAGAATTACTGGACTCAGGTGCCTGGTGTGGAATACACACAGGGACCAGCACTCAAAGAAGAATGTCCTGTTCTGTTCATTCCCTCTGAAGCATCTGGCACCAGCCACTATTGAAAAACAAGATACTGGGATAGATGAACCATTGGTCCGACCCAGTATGGCTGTTCTTATGTTCTTAAGTGTATATATAAATACATAAACACATTATATATCCATACACATTAAATATATATGTCAATTGCATGTGTTTTCTAAGGCAATCGGAACACGTCAAGATGTTAGCTGAGTGAGTAATTCCAGTGCATCAATCTCCATTGCATGAAATATTTAAATCTATGCAGGATATTTAGCAATTTAATATGATCAAAATAAAACAATTTAAATAGAATTTTATCAGAAAATCACTGTCTCCTTCTTTGATATCAAAGATCTTGGGTTTTGCTTTGACATTTGTTTTTCATAAATTCCCTCTGTAGTTTAAGTGGCAGCAGCAGACCAATATTCCATAGCAACAGTCAAATGCACTGATATTGCTTAATTAAATCACTGATTCTGAATAAAGACAACACACCATAATGACAGTGATCACTTTCAGTCCATGGAACTCCCATTGGCCTCACTGGTATATTGGAAGAGAACCCTAAATTAAAGAGTCATGGGCATGAAACATAAGCCCCCACCTGTGCAGACTATAGCAGGTATACAGGAATTTAAACAGAAATAGAAAAGAGGATGTTTCTTGCATAGCTATGGTAAATAGGTTTATCCATTAAAACAGAAGATGACCTGAGCATGCCAACAGACTGAGGCTGGGTAGCATTCCCTTTACTGTGTTTCACACAAAGGATAAAACAATTGTTTATGAATAGTTTGTCCTTATAGACAGCCAAATTCTTCACTCAGATATGCACACAACTTCCTCAACTCAGTTGGAAGTATTTCAGGGCAGAATATTGTTCCTGATATTTATCCTCATACTGGTGTTCCCCCTAACTCTCATAGGCAATGGTAGCATATATGTACTGAGGATGACTATTTGGTCATGTCCCCAGACTGACAGATCATTGGCCAGGGCCAGCCACCTGCTTCTCAAAGGAGAATCCTGCCTAGTTGCAATGTGGATGCGCTAGCAGGAAGGTAAGCTGCATCCTTTTGCTCCTTTGACGCACCCAGTCAAGACACCACAGGATTTTGCCATTTGTTGGATTTGTCCCTTGTGGATTTTGAATGGTATGACAAATACCCAGTTTTTTAAAACTCATTTTGTCTGGTCTTAGGAGGGACGTTGCTGCTAGCCACTGAAGTCTGGCCATAGCTCTCCAGTTTCATAGCCAACGTTGCATGGTGAGGTTTTCAATTTTTATCTGTTATATTTTACAGGAGTTTTTAAAAAGGTATTTATTTTAAATTGGCATTTTTTGGTTCATGTTGAGTCATTTGCATACACTGCTTCCTCTTAGCACATCAAGAAATGACAGTATCGTGTTAACTGTGGCTCCATTCATTCCCCTTCCCTTGTCACATAATGCTTCTCTTTCTCTTGTTAAATGCTTATGTAATTAATTTCAGGTACTTGCAGTGGACAAACAAGTAAGCAATGGATTCAAACATAAGGGAAAATCTGACACTTGGTGCCAAGGAGCTAAAGTGCATAAGCCATTTCCTGTAACAGTTGTGAGGCTAATTTTTAGTCCATGTTTATTATCCGATTTAAACCCACTGACTAAGCACAAAAATGACATGGCACAATTATAACAACAAGCTACTCTTTCACAACTACAGCCATTACATGCCCAAACTTCCTCCCTCTTCACAAGGTTTGAGTGAGTTTCACGTGCTCTCTTGCCCCAGAAACAACAGCTTTGGGGTAAGATACCACACAATATATTGCACTAGCATGAAAAAGGAAAGTGCACTGCTGATGGACCCCTAAATGTAAGTGCACACAAAAATGGAAAGATTCTTTAACAAATCATGACTTAAAGGAAAACAGCTAGATGTAACTATAGCTATGAACATGAAGTTTAACAGCATCACTGTAACCAACACTGTTAACTTCTTCTATGCCAAAATAGAATGTACCCTCAGAGACAATGGGGCCAAATCCTCCCCACTGCCTGCCACACAGAGACCCCCCCCCCATTCAACTTGCTTAATGATGCCCCCCAGCTCAAAGCAGGCAGATAACTATCTTAGTCAGCCAGATAGGGAGGCCCTTGGCATAACTGGATCTAGACCGTCATCCTCTCCTGCAGAGGCACGTGCAGGATCGGTCCCAAGGCATGCAATAACAACACTAAAATACTATTCCATTTTGAGGATGTTGCATAAAATCCTTACTATAAAATTCCAGCAAAATGGAAAGGTGAATTACCACATAGGGCTGGATTTTTCAGGGAAGCTGAGGAGGGTTGTGAGAGAGTGACTCTGAGTCACTGACAGAGCCCGGTGCTTTGTTAATCCTCATGATCCCTTAAGGAATTAAGCCGAAGAGAGTGGAGTAAAGCTGAAGGGAGATGGTGCTTGTGGGCTGGTGAGAACATTACGCTCAACAGCTATCATGAGCCACTGGCTGTGAGAAAAATAGATTCACCAAAGCTCATGCAGGGAGATGCATGTTACTTCCCACTGCACCAGCTAATTCTCCCGTGCCCCAAAGGGGAACTGTCTTGTGAGGTCAGCATGTCAAAAAAGTCCTGTATTCTTACTCTCACCACCCTCCCTCAGAATTTCCACTTAGGGAGCAGCTTCAGATTACAGGCAGGATTCCATGGCATAGACTACTGAGAAGATGTGTTAATACATCTTCTGGTCACCCAGACCACCTTCCCTTCTTGTCCAGCATTTCCCACTTGTTGGGCTGTCTTTGTCATCCATGTCCCCCCCCACACACACACGCTCTCCCAGCAAAAGCCACTGGATCCCTGCCTCTGAATTCAGGTCAACACAGCCAGGCTGAATATGATCAACTGTTTCATGAGAACCATTCAGAGCAGGTATGCCAGTGGTTAGTCCCTCACAGCTTCACCTACTCATATTTTCCTTTAGCTGCAACTATTAAGCACACTGGAGCGAGTTGCTCCTGGCTGGCAATAGGAGTAATTGAAAATCCTAAAATAAATCTAGGGCATTCACTGAATTGCATATAAGCACCTATGCCCATTGAACCAGATCCTGAACTTGTGTAAATCAGTATAGCTCCTCTGAAATGAATGGAGCTGGGTCAATTTACACGAGCTGAGAATCTTACCTCCACTCCCTTTCATGCCCATTGTCCCTCTTCACCTGTGGTCTTTTCAGTGTGGATGTAGAGATTTGCTCACTTTGGTGAGGGCTGTGTTCATTTTTTCCTACTTTGTTAAACCTCAGTGTACAGGTACTGAGCAAACAGTGGAGATGAAATCCTTGCCCCATTGAAGACAATGAGAGTTTTGTCATTGACTTTGACAGGGCTAGGATTTCACCGAGCTCAATACTGACATTTTGGTTGGCTCTTCACGCTGCTTTCAGCAGTGCTCAGCAGCCTGCAGGATTGAACGATAGTGAGAATCCATTGCAAACTTCTGCTGAAAGACTGTCAGATGTGTTCATTCTGACTGCATTTGGTGTGAAGGATAGACTAGTATAGCTGGAAAATGGTTTTTCACATTTGATTTGCTGTAGTGTGTGTTTACATTTTGTTTTTAGACTATAGAGTTGTAACAAATTAAAAAATAATTAAAATAACTTTAAAGGTCAACAAATGCAAGGAGATTCTAATTTTAGGCTGTCTGTCACCCCCATGACCCATGCTGTGATTAAGTTGTTGAGATGCATGGCCATCATGCCATTGCATGTGCTTTTGCACATCATGTTGAGTCAGCCTGAGGTAAACAAGTGGTAATCCATGCCAGAACACTGCAACACTACTTCATTATCTCTTGCTCTTATCTACCAGAAAGCATATCCTTGGCTATCATATTATGGCACAGATGCCCTCTTCCATTACTACAGCTATTCCTAAAAAAAATGAAGTAAGTTAAAGAGAAAGTGCCCCTCTCCACTTAGAGTTTCTTTGTTTTTGTAATTTAAGACAGGATGTTGATATTATGTTAGCGAACTGTGTGTGCAGGACAACTTGCAATTATTATCTTTTAGAAACAAGGTTCTCCCAACTAGGTAGCTAAAAGAGAGAAACATCAGCTTGAGTGATAGCACCTGATCCAATGCTGACTTGAGACAATGGAAGGATTCCCATTGACTTAAATCAGAACTGGATTGGGCCTTTAAATATTTAAACTTAAATATGGATTAACATTAATTTCACTGTCCTTTGTTAAGCTATTAGGACCTTCAAATTAAGTACCGGGTAAATGCAAGATAAAGTGCAGGCCACCTAGGGGTATGTCTACAATGCATTTAAACACCTGGCCTGTGTCCACTGACTTGGGCTCACAGTGCTCAAGCTAAGGGGTTGTTTAATTGTGGTGTAGATGTTTGGGCTTGTGCTGGAGCCCAAAGTCTGGGACCCTGCAAGGGGGGATGGTCCCATCGCCTGTTTTGCAAAAATTGGGGATTGGTCCTGCTTTGAGCAGGGGGTTGGACTAGATGACCTCCTGAGGTCCCTTCCAACCCTGATATTCTATGATTCTATGATAAACAATATCCAAAGTACTTTGGTTCACAGTTTCTTTTGTAAAACGCAGTTAATAATATTTACCTGTTCCATAACCATATGCAAAGTCAAATAATAGACCTATTTTTAAGAGACTTTTCTTGTAAACACCTTTGTGGGTTAAATTAATGAATATATTGTTTTCAAATATACAATGTAATCAATAATGTAATAATTTGACATTTTAATACATTTCTGCTACTTTGAATGTTGCTATTGTATGGATGGGTCCGATCACAAAAGCAAAGTAAAATAGATCAGTAAAAACTTAGAAACTGAAATATATTTTGTAACATGATCATAATATTGAACTCAGAACAATAACACCTTTATAATATCCAGATTCATAACAGAAATTCACTATGATCCTCCCCACAAGCCATCTGCCTTTTTATTTATTCATGTATTTATTTTAATGGGAAATTATGCAAAACTAGAAAGACAATGCTTTCTACTTGTACTTTTTGGAAAATTTTAATGAGATCCGGACATTGGCCAAAATTGTGTTTTTCAGCTAACTAACTGGAACCTGGGATATATAGTAAATAGGCCAACAACACTGCTTATGGTTATTCAGGGTTTTCACTGGTGGTGTGAAGTTCAAAACTCCATGCATAGCATCTTCACTCTGGTTCACCAAACATGATGGCTTTGTAGAGAGGATCGGACAACAAAAAAGAATGAGATGTAACCTGTTAGATCCTTCACAGAAAAATTCAGAAGAAGGGAAGTTGTGCAAATATCGAAGTTGAATTTCTGATTTAAAAATGCTACAAAGTGAAATTCTGCTCTGAAAAATGACTTTGTGAAAACAGCATTGGGGGAGGGGTTCTGTGTTTATTGACATCCAAGGCTTAACTATGCCTTGCAGGCACAGCCCTCCTTTGGAACCAGTGGGGAGCCACTACCTCCCTGGGGGAACATTGGAAGTAACTCATATCAAGCACTTTGGAATGGAACAGCATCCCCACTTTTACTGGATGTAGCTTATTATCTCCTACGCAGCCAGTCAGCTCTGCTTACCAGTGCATTGAAGGAGAGAGTCACAGGCCTCTCTGCTCCCACCCTTCTACCTTGGAGGTGCTACATGTCCCCCAGGAAGAAGGAAAGAAGCAATCTATGAACCATTGTGTATACAGACTGCTATTGTGTCTGGTCTTATGTATAAAAGGTGTAGCATGGGATAGCTTCTTGCACTCTCCTCCCCAACTACACTCCCATGGAATGGCCAGGCAGAATCTGTCCTTAACAATTATTTATCTGTTCAGTTCAGGACAAATTTGGCCTTCCTTTACACCCTGTCAGACTTCACTGAAGTCCATGTGACTGCATGGGGTGTGAGTGAGAGCAGAAAATGGTTTGGGGTTGTTGTTTTTACTATAACAACACAGCCCCTGCTACAGGAAAGCACTTAAGCACATGCTAAATGTTAAACGCATGCTTAAATGCCATTGATGTCAATGCCTAAGTGCTTTCCTGAACTGGGGCCACAGTTTGTCTGGCAGTTTCATCAGCTTTACTTGGAATCTGGAAGTCACACTAGCTTCTTTCTGGCTCATGCATCATAAACAGTAAAAAAGATTCCACATTACAAATTCAGCAGTTTTCACAGGAGGGACTGAAGGCAGAAAATGGTTCTTGATTTGAAATTTAATTAACATTGCTGTCACTGATGTGTGAGCTCCCTCTCTCATACTAGTAGCATCCACTGGCTGAACAATATTTTTTCACACCAACAGTTTTCATTGCAGGGTTAATAGGAGTAAAAAGAAGTAAAAAAAAAAAAAAGTCACCAAAGCCAACAGATATGCATCTGAAATACACACACAGGGGAGCAGAGCTATTGAGGAAGAGAGTACATTTTCACATAGTCACTTTTCAAAAAATAACTGCACTTTGAGCCTAGATTTCTTTGTTAAAAAAAAAGGCATTTTGGTAGAACTGTAGAGCTCTTGAGCCATTCTAAACGCTTAAGAGAAAACTTGATCTCCCCTGTTCTTGTCTGGGGACCAAATCCTGAACTTACTGGCATGGATGCTGAGAGGACAAAAGCAGTGAAAACACTGCTTATCCACTGACTAGTGGCCACAGTTGTGGAAGCCTCAGCATCTGCAGCCTCACATGTGCTGATGCTAAGATGCTTATGGCAATTCTCCACACAGCAATGAAAATGGTGTGAGAATAGGGCAGGGCAGGGAGTGTCCAAGCAAAAGCACAAACCTAGGTAACCCTAAATCAGCATAGGAAAGGAGAATTGGGCTATGTCCACTATCCTACCCCATAGCCAGTAATGGCTGGAAAAAGCCTACTATGTGGGTACCCTGGCCCCTAATTCCCTCATCTCCTTCAGAGTTTTACGTGAGTGCAGCCCTTTTACTTGGGCTTTGCTTAAGAGTTCAGGATTTAGCACTGTATGTCTAGAAACTTCAGAAATCAGCAAATCCAATTTTATTTAGTAAGGGAACCTGGAACACTCTTCTGTTTATTGTTTAGATCAGCAACTAGAGAGATTTACAGAAGAGACTTCTAGCAAAACCAAAACCTGGATCCTTTACAAATATTTAATATATGGCTAAATTCCAAAAGAAGGCTCCATCTAAAGCACCAAGGGCCTGATTCTCCACTGTGCTTCTCCAGTTTTATGCCAATGAAATAATTGGTTTCAATGGAATGATTGTTCTGCAAAAGTGGAATAGTGGAAAGGAGAATCAGGCCACAGATGTAAAGTTAACAAAACCCATAATATGTCAAGAAGACTTCCAATTAGTTGATCAATAGACATAGAGAAACTTACCTTTAAAATTTGGTCTGATTCTTGCATCATACCCTGATGTCCTTCCCATCAATTTGTCCAAAAAATCTGAAGGAGACAGGGTCTGTGAAGGGGATTTTCCAGATCTGGAATCATGTTCTTTACAGAAAGCCGCCCTAAACAAATTATTAGCCACCATTAGCGATGATTCAGCTCTCATTGCCTTTATGTTTAGGGAGGAAATTATAATACTCTTTAAAAAAATCTTCATCAACATTGATTGTATTAATGAATAGATGGGTAGAAAATGGATCAGAAAACTTTATTTTAGAAGTGAAAATAAGTTTCAAGTAAAAGAAATATATCTGTGCATCACAATTTGCTCTATAGAATACATAAGACTATAAAAAGAAAATTGTTAAAACTGTAGGATTTTAAATAGATGTCTTCAACTTATCTGATTATTTAAAGCATTCTCCTGTGGACTTTGATCTCCCAGTTCATGTTATTGTCAGAGTTACATGTATGCTACTGAAACCAGTTTTCACTTTAAGCTAGTCCTAAGGTGGCTTCAAACTTCCATACAATGATTGGCAAAACTCATCACAAAACAGTGAAAATTGTTGACTTTGTTAATATCCAAAACAAAACAAAAACATAGGAGCAGCAATAGTCTTTACAGATTCCATCTAAGTTGGTTTTAAATGGTGTTAATTAGAGACCCAGTTCTTTACCAGTTGTATGTTTTTTTTCCCGGAAAAGGGAAGCAAACACATCTGATTTTAATCTTCTACCCACAGCAAGCAATGACAATAGTCCTTTCCCCCATGTTTACCATCAATTTGTATTTATATCCAGACTTTTTTGAATAGGTCTGTGTCTTGAGGTTTTAACATTAAGTTAATAGTACCACCATGCCTTTGTAGCTTTGTAGATACAGCATATTAGATATTTCAGAGGAAGGGAATCTCAGATGGTTGTTCCCTAAGCACTTGAACAAATTTGGACTGCAGGGACATGGATTCTGTCATAACCATTATTTAATCAGTGAGTTTAAAATATGACTAATTCTTTTGGTTCCTAAATTATCTGTTTTATGTTTTAATATAATCTCTGAGAGGTATCAGAAGTAATCCTATCACAATGTCTTCTACAGTATTGGTGTATTTAAATATTTGCCCAAAAGACATCATTCACTTTGAGCAGTATTTCTTGTTACTATTTTTTATCATCAGTGTGTGAGTACCTATCTGTAAACAGCCAAACATGATGATCTGAAATCTAAAGGAAATAAATACTATTTCCCCCCACTAAAATATTTAATTGTTAGAATACTATGTTGTCTTCAACGTTTGTGATATTATCACCATATTTTGCAAGTTCCATTTTTCTGACAATGACATGGTACTGCTTTGATATTTTAACAAAGATTATTCCCCACTTAGCTGGTAAAATGTAATATACAATAATAAAAAGTGGATAGCCATTCAGTATACTTATTTGGAATGACCTAACACAAATCACTTGTGTTTCCACTTGGAACCACCATGCTGAGTGATGTGGTCATCCCAAACTTGCAAATATAAATAATATTTCACTCTGTCACTGTACACACACACACTTTTTATATGTATGTATATATATATACACACACACACACACACATTACATTAATAAAACTCAGATGAACCATTGCTTTGACAAATAACCTTCCAATGTCTTTTTGGAATGGTAAGGAAAACTCAATAACTGAAGCAATATCTCCTCCCTTCTTTGAAATTTCAAGAACATTCCTATATACTGCTGCTTGAAGTAAGGAGTGTAAAGGAATTATTGATTCGTTCAAGGTCTTCCCAGATTCAGAGGGCTGGTTCTCTAGATACAAATAACCACATCCCTGACAAAACTGGTTGTATCATTCCCACAGCTTGGGAGGAAAAAAACAAGGCAACCTACTAAATAACTTCCAATGGGAGTGGAGAGAGTAAATTGCATTCCAAAAGGAAAAAATGATGAAAATGTTGTTCAGCTATGTAGATGTTATTAATATGTTATTAAAACATGTCTTTAAATCAGAGAAGTGGAAAATGTATTGCACAAACTTGGGATTTTTTGTGTGTTACCAAGCAACGGGGCTCTTCCAGTGTAAAAGGTATTGCCTATATAAAATTAATATGAAGCACTTTCAGACCTAGCAAATAAACTAGGTTAATGTAACGTGGTTGCTTATAGCTATGTTTTCCACACCTTTTGGTAAATATCAGCATACAGTTATTTCACCTACCTGAAATGGTTTGTCTCTAAGAAAAATGCAAACAAGGCTATCAAAATTTTCACTAGCTGCCCGTTCATTCCTCCTGTTTTGTGTGATGATTATGGAAAATATCCCAGAAACGATTCCAGAGAGAAGCAGGGGCAAGTACCTTGTGCTGTCTAGATTCCCAAATCCAGCAATAATTTGATTTTCTTGAAAATCAAAAAGAGGAGATCTGGATGTCTACAAATTGGGGGTAAAAAATAAGAAGTGCCAGTCCTCGGAATCATGGTCAGGTCAAACCCAGGCTCATCCCCAGCAGCCAATACAAAACAGACAAAGCATCAGAACTGGTGGTTCCCCCGGCTGTTTTTACGGAATGATGAAAAAAATAAAATAAAAATTGCCCTGCTATCTTAAGAACATCATGCAAAAGGAAATCGCTGGCGCGCTGGAGAGCTGTCTGCTGTGGGTTTGTTTGATTTCCCTTTTGCTTTGGAAATCAGTATCTATGAGTCGTCGTGGGGCTGTTTCTTTTCTTTTTCTCCCCCCCACCTTTCCCCCCTCCGGGGCAGCGAGTTGTAAATATTGCTGTGGAATGATTGGTGTGGGCTGCAGAAAAAGCTACGCTCCTGTGCCGGAATGAGAGAGACGGGAGCTCACCCTGCCTATAAATTTCAGCACTTGGACAGCTCCGAGCCCCGCTTGTGCGCATGCATCTTTCTCCGGCGCGGGGGGGCAGCAAGCACAGAACGTGACTCGAGTTCAGAGCCGTCCCCCCCCCCCCAAAGAGTGACTAACTCTCCCGCCGCCTCCCCGTGTGCAGGGCTCCGTGTGCTACAGAATCGCAGGGGCTCCATTTCCCTGCGCCGGGGCAGGGAGGCGCCCGGCGCCTGCCGGCAGATGGTGCAGAGGTTGCTCGCCTGTCCCGTGCCCAGCGGTTCTGGGAGAGGAGGGCGACAGGGCAGAGCGGCAAAGCGGGGCGGAAACAGGGGGACTCAGACAACTCCCAGCCCCTCTCCTTGGAACGCTCCCCTGGCCCGTCCACACCACGGGCTGAGCAGGGGGCAGCCACCACCTGGGCCCTAGGGGAAGAAGGGAACCTGTCTACACGGCCCGGGGGAAGGGCAGGGCAGAGGTGGTCTGGGTGGGGGAGGCAGGTAAAGGCCCTCCCTCCAGAAGCAGCAGGGGCCTCCATTGCTTTGGCCTCTGTGGAGAAGGGAAGGGTAAGGACAGGATGGGTCACTGGCCCTAGGGAAAGGGGAGGAAGAGGAGGCCCCCTTGCCAGTCCCAGTGGAGAAGATTGGGGAAGCTGCCTCCTGCTCTGGGTCTCCTAGGGAAGAGGCAAAAAAAATCACCCTCCCGCTGTGGCCCTCAGCCGCTCCCCGGGGACAGGGAACACCGCCTCCCGGGCCCCAGGAGAGGGGGGAGAAAACAGCTGCCCCCTTGTCCCAGTGGGAAAGGGCAGGCAAGAGCAGCCCCTGACCTCTACCCAGGTATCTGAAGGCTGTAGGTGCAAAAGGGTTACCTGTGGGGCAGAATGCCCCCGTCTAATGGGTGTGTGCTCCAGACAGAAAAGGGCCCTTCCTTGGCCATTATGAGAAAGAGGGAAGGGGCCCCAAGACCTGAGTGCTTGTGGGACAGGGGGGAGAGCCCTCCAAGAGCATTTGTGGGAGCAGCAAAGGCCAGTTTGCCCCTTGTGAGGAAGGAGACAGGTGAAATGGTTCCTTCATCCACTCCCCCACTTCTCTTGCCTTTCATTTCCACAGAAGGTGAGGTAAATGGACTTTCAGTAAGTCACTCGGCAGGTCAGTGACAGAGCCAGGGATGGAGCCCAGGTCCCATACCCTGTCCAAGGTTTCTTCCAGATCCTGTATTGTTTATTTGTTATGTCTTTACGTGATAAAGTGGAGCGAGGCCTGGTGTGATTGAGAACTTAAGACAGCAAAGATGTGCCACAGCACTTGTTGCATCTGAGGTACATAGAGAGCTAACATTGGTGATGGTAATTGCTAATCACTGCTGTGATGGCATTTCTGAGGTTGTTACAAGCTGACACACATTAGAGCAGCCCTGAAGGGCATCAGGGACTGAAGTAGTCCATAGGTGGTCCCAGCATTGGGGGATGGGGGGTACAAAAGGTCGCACAATATCACCTTTAACCCTCATAGGTGCCCTGAACAGGGCCCCGCATACCTGAGGATGGAGTCTATGACTGTCATAAAAATTGTCCAGTAATTTCTTTTAGGTAAATAAATGAATTTATTGGAACCTGCTGTCTATGGTAGCATTCTGGAAATCAATCAATGGAGAAAGAAAAGGCATTTATCCCCTTTGACACCTCCCAAAGAAGTTACTTTTCCTACCTCAGCTTTATGTCCAGCTATATCCTTGTCCTCCTTCCCCTCCATGAACTCAGTTCACCGGAAACACTATTTCACTCCTTTAAATAGGTTCCCAGAAAACAAATAATTTTAAACACTGAATACAAAGATATTTCTCGTTCCCTTTGATGTGAAAAAACCCACAGTTTATGATACATTTTTTCTAATGATTGTGATCATCTTTAAAAATTGCCTATGAAGAGCTGTTGCGGTGTTCCCAAGTTAGTCAGGGATCAAGGCTATTTAGCATCATTCATTAAAGTGGAAATAGTTGTTTGTATTTAGTCAGGTACCGTACAATTTAAAAAAAATTGACTTATTGGCCAGGCACAGAAGTTACCAGACATTGATTTTCTGCTCCTTTATGATAATACAACAACTCTCCTAAAAGACCACAAAAGGAATAAAATGTACAAATATAAACCTAACAATTCCCTCCCCTCTTTCTCTATCAGGACAACAACATCAGCTGCAGCTTGGAAGGTCCGGTATATGAAATGTCAAAGACAGAGTGTATTTGTTAAAATCACTACCACCAATATCTAACAACATATCACAAATATATCTGAATCACTGTACTGAATCACTGTACTCAGACATCCAACATAACCTGCAGCAGATAATTCTGATTAAAATGGTATTAAGAGAAGTCATATGTTTGGTACTGTGGTATCTCATTCTGGGAAGCGCTGTCTGGGAGACTCTCCTGGAAATATCGTAACATAGTCAAATTCCTCTCTCCTTAGACAAAGGCATACATTTCAGAATGCCTTCCCAGCTCCCACTCTCAAGCAGGGAGTTGCTGATAATACTAGGTAAATTATTCCTAAATATTTGGACTGAAGGAAAATTGTGAAGTAACAACTTCTTCCAATAACAGGAAATATCTATTATGTCTCTTTAACCTACACTGCCACCTGCTTAAAAATGTGAGGAATCTCAGGAATGTTTGTGGATGTCATGCCAAAGAAATCATTGCCTACCTCTGATATCTCTTTGTGGAGGATATTTAAATAGTTTTTGCGACATGACTATTGCTTTTAGGGGCAGGCAGATGTATAGATATACATTCAAGACGTAGCAACTGATAGCTACAATTTATACCCTTAAAGTAAGTTCTGTACATTTTTAACGAGCCAAGTTTTTCCAAGCCATGTCTCTTAACAGCTGTTTGTGTTTCTCAGCTGTTTTTCTCAAAACATTCCTCCAAATATCCTGTCCTCAATTTAAAAAAAAAAAAGTATGTGTAAAAATGTCACAAGAGGCATAACAACAACAGATCAAATCCTTAAGTTTTAATCAGGGTTTTATAATGTCCTTTGTGAGGAAAAGTTCCTGCTAATTTCTATGAGAGTTTTTTTCTGATTAAGGACGGAATACATTGAAGGGCTGAATAAAAAAAAGTGCATAAATGGTCTAATAACAAAATAAGATATAATAGCATATTTTATGTGCATAGCTCTATTTATCTGCGCAACTCAAAACAGCTAAAAGAAAAGGAGTACTTGTGGCTCCTTAGAGACTAACCAATTTATTTGAGCATAAGCTTTCGTGAGCTACAGTGAGCTGTAGCTCACGAAAGCTTATGCTCAAATAAATTGGTTAGTCTCTAAGGTGCCACAAGTACTCCTTTTCTTTTTGCGAATACAGACTAACACAGCTGCTACTCTGAAACCTGTCAAAACAGCTAGGATCTCTGTCTTAGGGTTCAGGGCATGCTACCATCATTCATAAATAGAGAGGACCTTCCATGCACAGATGTCCCCCTCTCCTGTGAAGTGATGGTGGAGAGAGGGTCAGTCATCACTGCAAGTGTTTCTCCCTCCCTCTATAGAGGGCAATGAAATAGGGACATTTCTCTAAGGACTTGTCCACACAGGGACACTCAGGAAAGTTTAGAGTGAATCAGCTAAAGGTGTGAAGTCAATTAGCATAAATTAAAGTGTTTTAACATCCCATCCCCCCAGTACTCTCACTCAGTAGAGGAAGATTTAAATTACAGGGAACTAAGGCCACTTTAACCCTGAATGGAAGTGTCCACACAGGGGGTTGACACTCAGTGCACACTGACTTCACACCTTTAGTTGATTCATCTTAACTTTCTTGAGTGCCCCCATGTAGATATGCCCCACACTATCATTTGTCTAGAAATGGATTGTTTCTTTAAGGCCTAGCCTCTTGTGAGGGGTGGAATAGAGCACCATAAATCACAGGGAAATATTCTGGCTCAGAGAGATGCAATGCCTCCCAATGCTTCCTCTGCTGTTCTCGGGAGAGTAATTTCTACCTTCAAGGAGCACAGTGCACTTCTCTTAACCCTGCCTGGCTGGCTCATCAGCACACGATGGGACACTTTCTACCCCTTTTTTGGTGAGTTGCTCCTAGGGGACAACCTTGGCAGCTTCTTCTACATGCCCCTGTGTTCAGAGGTTGCTATTGGGGCAACCCTTAATCCAAGAGCTCCTTATTTCCTCTACCCCAATGAATAACTGCCTTAGATGCAGGCTAAGCTTTTAGAGTGTAATCTCCTTGGGGCCTGTCATTTATATTTCTATAATGTTCCATGCAAATCTATGGTGCTGTATAAACAACAGATCATTGAATCTGAGAGGAACCCTCTCTCAGGCTGCTCGGCCATTAATTGTGGTGACACTTATTGCAAACATTTTTAATACATGAGGTTTTTCTTTTTAGGAATATGCTTTAGCTCTAATACTCTATGGAGTCACCCTTCCTCATTATTTCCTCATGTTACACAGAGGAGAATAAAAAAATAATAGTACAAATGGATCACACCTAAACAGAAGCCACGCTCCTGTTACCATATTTGCTCTCTCTGGGTTCCACTGTGCCAGGTGCTGAGCACTCATGTGACATGTTGAGTGCCCTCAACTCCCTCTGATGTCAATGGGAGTTGAGGGTGCTCAATACATTGGTCAGGACCTTGCAAGACTGAGCCCTCTTAAGTGCTTCTTCCAGGATTACTTTATAATTCCACATTCCCACAGGATCTGTATATTCCTACTATTAATTTATTCTTATAGTATTTTTCATTTTGTATCTCAGCACAGCCATTTTAGCATCATGCTAGTGTTGCTGGAGAGAAGAGGGATTTTTTAAATATTTGAGAAGATTTTAATCCATTGCTACATGATCTGTGCATGCAGATTTGTGTTTCCTTCACTAGCAACTGATGTGATCTGTCACCTGATACAGTATATTTTAGATATATTCCCTTTCAAAATTTCTGTATGCAGTCAAGAAGCTTCCCCCCATTTGTTCCCACTCCACCTCCCCCATCCCCCCCCACCACACACACTTTCTAGCTCTACAGGGGCACTCCTGATATCAGCCTCTGTGATATAGAAAGCAGGATTCCAAGAATGAGGTGAGGAGTGGAAGATGTAGGGTCCTGACCGCATCCTTCTTTTGACATGCATACTAACACACTGGCCTGCAGAGCAGCTCTGACAGACCCAGGGGACCAATCTGCTCTCTCCATTCATGAGGAAGAACTACAATCTAGAGCTAAATATGTAGTGGGAAAGGGTCCAGATTTTATCCTTATGCTAATCAGCTATTCTGTGAAATACCTTCTTAACTTTGGTATAGTTTTGTGATTGTGGACACAGGGAGGTTGTGTTTAACTGGCAAGTCATCAAGGGGGAAAAAAAAAAACCTCTGTCAATGAGTCTATAGAGAGAGTATTCCCTTATAAATTCCTTCTTTCCACTATGAGTACAATGATCCTGATTCATCATAAGATTTAAAACTTGCTTAAATCTACCCCTGTTCAGCAAAGCATTTAATCTCCCTTGCTTCAACAGGTCTTCTGTCAAACCACAGCTCTGACAATCTACTAACCCCCAACCTCATGTTGTCTTCATGAGAGGGAGAGGTTCATCACCTGCTTCCCTCCTTGGCTTATTTGCAGCTCTGTTTCCTCCTCTGGCATCTTTAGGGAGCATACATTGTCCCCATTTTTCTACAAAGCATGAAAAATCAAAGTCCAAATGGCTTCTGCTGACCTTTTTGAGCAACTTAGGTAGATCCTGATGCCTGATTGGCTTGAGTAAGAAACAACATATGACTTAACCATATGACAAAATCCAACTAAACCAACTCAAAACTTGAAAACAGACCATGAAAAGTTGTACTGAATTTTGAATGCTGATAATCAGATAGTAAGGGGGGAAGTTGTATCCAATTCTGATGAACTGTTGACAGGAAACACTGTATTTCCATGAAAGATCCATGAACTATTTGACTATTTTACAAAGCATAGTCATAAAATAGTTACAAAGTTTATCACAAACAATCACTGACAGACATCAATCATTAAGCAACCTACAGTGGAAGGCCCCTTTTAGGAGAAGAAGTTTTACATCTGTATCTATGATTCTAAAACTTGAATAATACCTAACCTTAGTGTTGATGAAGGCTTCATAGTATTCTGTCATATGAAATTTCTTTCTATGCCTCAAAGAATACACATAATCTCATCACATGCAATTCGGCCTCAGGACATCATCCCTCCACATTCAACACCCTTATCACAGAGGAGTGCCTAGGGGAATGATGATAAGAAATAGGCTGCAACATGTTCTACTATTGAGGTCTCATTTAAAAACCACACACCTGTTTGTGGTATGTTTCCGAAGCAACCTCAAAAGACATTGCATTCTTAATAAAACTCAAAAGTTCAGAGGCAGAAATAAATGAATTCATATGATTTAGGTCAAAAGTCATCTAGAGCATCTTGAAACTGTTTAATGTAAGTCATTGCAATTAAAAAGAAAAAATGTAAAAAGGTGTGACTGGATTAAAAAGGAGGCCAAAATCATGGACTTACATTAAAAGCCGGATCGCCCAGCTGAGGTAAATTGACATCAGCTGATCACAGTAAAAATGTACCAATTCAGAGCAGATGATGAGGATCTGACTCTAAATGTGCATTGTCTGCTGTAGAGTAGAGAAAGGGTCTGATCCAAAGACCACTGAAAGCAATTGGTAGCCTTTCCATTGATCTCAGTGGGCTTTAGATGAGGCCCAAAGAGTCAAATAGAAAAATAATCAAGTCCAATATATGACCTTTAATAGATGTGCTAAAACAGAAATGTTTGAGTTAAACTTGTATAAAATTGACTTCAATGGAGCTAATCTGATTTATACTAAGTGGGGATCTGGCCCAGCAAATCTTCTGATCACCCAGATTCCTGAGAAATGATGCAAAGCTGCATTATTTAACTTTTCCCCCATCACAGGGTCTCAGAAGCTGGGTACCAGCCCAAGCCCAAATGTCTACACTGCAATTTTATAGCCCTTAACCCAAGCCCACCCCAACTGACCCGGGCCAGCTGTGGTTATGTTGTGGGTCTTTTATTGCAATGTAGACAGCCCCTGAGGTGATGCCTAGGTGGGTGCTTTGCAAATCTCTTCTTATGAAGCTTGAGCCTTCTTCACTTTAGAAAGTATTTGCTGATTTGGAGGGAAATGGGCCATGATATCCAAAAGTAGTTTGGTGTAGACCAGCAGTAATTTTTTTTCCCCCCACTGAGACACCTTTATTAACACTCAGCGATCCAACTTACTATCCCCCTGCACTATGCTGGTTCAGCTACCCTAGCCAAGATGCAGGGAAGGTGGAGCCAAAGCTCTGCTCATTCCCTGTCCCCACTGCAGCGGTTCCCTGGGGAGGGAATAAGCAGGCAACCCTGTTTACTTCTACACACTTGGTCTGGTTGGCAGGGATGGGGAGTCTTATTCCCCTTTCATGGGCTTGCAGTCTAAGTCACAATCTAGCCCATAGTAAATACCAGGAGAACGTTAAGAAGCTGCTTTTCTACCAAATATGGCTTTCATCTCAAGTGAGTGGAAACATCAGATACAATTTTTATACGCTACCTCAGATGTAAACTGAGGGCTTGTATACACTGCCCCACAAGTCAGACTACAGGGCTGTGAATAGCAGTGCACTCCAAAGGGCTGTGCTGTAATTCCCTCATGTGGACACTATGGTTGTGAATGAAAAGGTTCCTAGTTCACTTTAGGTAATCCTTTTTGGTAATGTGAACTAGGAACCTTTTAGTTACCACCTGCAGTGTCCACACAGGGGAGTTACAGCACAGCCCTTTGGTGTGCACTGCTATTCATATCCCTGTATTTCAAAAACCACAGCAAGAAAGAACTACACAAAAGATGTGTCTAACATATGTCTGATTGGGTGACTAACAAAGAATTCTGGTATATCAGACTATTAGGATGATTTATGTAGCGAACACTAGATTCCAGTTCATATGTACATGAAAACTGTCACAGTTCTTGATTTCATTTCCAGTAATTACTTTGCTCCAGCTGTTGTATGTTGATCTGATGTACAGAACATCTTGCTTTGTACTGTAGGCTAGTGATTTTAGTAGACACCAAAAATGTTTTAGTAATCCATGCCACACATTATACAGTCTTTCCTTAAAGCCATCAAGTTAAATATGCCTGTGTTGTGATACTGACATTTGTAAATCTTGGACTTTGATATTTTAATCATATCTGAATCCTTCCTGATTTGCAACAAAACTGATTTTTTTAAACTTTACTCCTTTTAATGCTCACTAAGCTTAGTCACAATAACATTTAAATTGTCTTTGCAATATGGCATCCTATCAAGTCTTAAGTATGTTGAGATCTAGAATGGTATAATCATGTTTACAGACAGAAGACTGGCAAAGCTTAATTTATTTGTAAATGGATTACAAGAGTTTCCTTAAACTGCTCTTTTAATTTTTTATGCCTGGTTAAGAACATGCCAAAAACAATAGTAGTACAAAATATGAATGATTTAGATAATTAGTCATGTTGGAGTCTGTGCTATTGTGTGCAGTTGTCCTGGTTCTAATCATCAAGATTATGTATGCCCCAGTAAATCCAAAATGTGGGCGCCACTATGTCTGTGTACAATGTTCCAGAATGTAAAAAAAGAAAAAACTCGCCGAGTGATATTCCGACCTTGCCTTGTGATGTTTGCGCCATGATATTTCTTTGTCACACAGTCCAACTGAATGTTCAGTATTGATGCAATATCAAGACACAAATATTACAATGAAACACTGATTTTGTGGGTCTTCATGGCCCGATTCCACATAATGTCTCCTCTCTTATTTTCTTTCTCCAACCTTCAATTGTTTAATTAACAAACAGGAGGGATGGGTGTGCATGTGTGTTCTCCCCACAGTTCTGGCTGCTGGGATGGAGGGCTCTCTTTGCTATCTCGCACAGGCTCTACCTCCTCCGGCAGCTAGGAAGGAAAGGGAGTGATCTTAGTGCCTTCATTCCAATTATTCCCAGTAACCCCACTACCTCACGAGCACCAAGCAGAGCTGTGATATTCCAGTGATAAGAACTCCCCTTAAATATCAAAACAGGATGAAAGACCCTAGGAAATCTTTGGTGGTTCTGGAGCCGCAGGCTCAGTATCACTGGTTTGGATGTTCAAAATTAGTTCTCTCTATGCTTAAAGGTGACACCTGCACAGTATCATCTAAATTATTATTTTTAGAGTGATCACTATATTCATAAACTTTATAACAGCAAACTTTTATATCTGTGGCGTGGCTAGGGCAAGGGAGTAAGCATTAGAACGTAAAGTGGTGATTTACCGCTGGTTCTGCCACCAGCTTGGGCAAGTCATTTATCCTCGCTGGATCTCAGTTTTCTTTTTTTCCCCCCCTTAAGATATTATTGCTGCTATCCAGAGATCTCACTATGCTCCACAAAGTTCGTTCTCTCTCACCACTGAAATGCAGCCACATCTGTATGGTCAGCATACAGAAACACCACAGACTGCCCATATCTGTGAAGGACTTTGAAACCTAAAGATGAAAGCTACTCTGCAGTGTATTATTTATTAACTATCGTGTCAGATTGGCATACTATGGACTTCTCATATAAATAACATTCATGGACTCTGTCCAGCATACACAGAATAGTACATGGTACTACAAAATGGCACACGTTGCTATCCACATTTGTATAAAAAGTATTATTTGAGATGTATACAGCCATACAATTAATCATAATGTATATGCATAGTGGAGCAAAATTAAGGCTGCCTGTGCATTTCCTGACTTTAGTGCTTAACTATGCAACCTGTATATTTTCTTAACTTAAAATTCCAAACAAAAAACTATGACCTCAATGTTCAAAGGTTTAAAATATCAACTGGTCTCTTCTCACATTTGGTGATGTCCTCTGGCAGCAGCACTATTGAGTAACAGCTTACAGAAAGATGCCAGAAGAAAAATACATTACAGAAGATATTTGTGTGCTAACCTCTTTTACCTTTGAGAAATAATTAGGCAACCAAGCAAAATCTGCATCAACAACATTGTACTCATATTGTTGCAGCATCAACATAAGTTTGACTTATAAATATTAGATCAGTGTATTAAGTAGTAGTCTATAGAGTAGAAATAATAAGGTCTGGTGAAGAGAGTTACCAATGTAAAAGTTTATATTCCCTCCCCCCCACCCCCCAGTGCATTACTATTGACAATAACTATTGACACAGAAATTAGGTTTCAGAGTAGCAGCCGTGTTAGTCTGTATTCGCAAAAAGAAAAGGAGTACTTGTGGCACCTTAGAGACTAACAAATTTATTTGAGCATAGATAAATTATGCATTTGTTACACAGTACATACTGAGAGGAGAAGAGACTGCTACAGAGATTGTGGATCCTTTCATATTGATCCTTTAATTGTATACACACTAGAAAATAAACAAAGGTCATTCTCCCAGACAGCAATGAGGTTAAGGCAAAGAGACTAGGATGTGAAGAAAAGGAATTCCTCTTGTTTAGACAGATCTTCTTTGGTGCGTATCTGCTGAAGCCTCTCCCTTCAACTATTATGGCATTTGTTTAAAATACTTAAAGCTAGATGGGTAGTAAAAAGTAGCTCAGTTTGTGTCAAGCTGTGGTATTCACTAAAAGCTCAAGCCTATCAGGAAGAGAGTTTTCTTTTCATTGAAATTTACCCACCCAGTGGAAAAGAAATGGTCCCTTTAGAGCAGTACTAAAGAAGTCTATTCATACTTGGTTTTTACTCTGAAGGCTTATCATGTGGCATTGGTGATATTTTTTGTAAATATGCAATGCACATAATTTAAAAAAAAAAAAAAGATTTATTTAATGAGTGTTCTGCCCAAATCTTCCTATTACTTCACTAGCCAATTCCAGTGCAAGAAGTGGAATTTCTAAGGGAAATTTTACCCACATAAAACCAGTTGAACATTCAACTCATGAATAATCGCTTAAATAAGTTTTGCAAATATTTTTACAGAAGCGTGGGAAATAATAATTTTTAAAGTCATTTATTTTAGTTTTCAGGCTAAATTCTCCTTCCTAATATGCAGGGATAAGCTCATCAAAGCCTTGCGTACAACTCACATTAACATCAGTGGGAGTTCTGGCATTTAGGTCCTGATCCACCTCACACTGAAATCAAGGGGAGCCTGTCTATTGCCTTCAAATAGAGTTCAGGTTCACCCTGGGGGTTACAGAAGGGAATTTAGACATTTATTTCTGTTTTTTACATTTGTAACATCCTCTTAGAAATACAAAAACATTACTTTGGCTATCAGTGTTCGCCTTTTTCAGTTAGCAAACATTTATTTTGTCTTGTGTTTTTTTTGGAACACAATCTTTTGTCACTTAATTTCCTTCCCAGTGACTGAGCATCATTCATAAGGTCATGGATGGGCTGCAAAACATCACAAAACATTAGGTCCGACATAAACTGTCTTGCTGCAACAGATTGGTGGTTCACTGTTTTTATTTATTTCTTTATTTTCAAGACAGATTTCTCCCAATCTGCCCCTTTAGTCACATGCTAGGCTGTCACTCAGTCCCCAAAACCAGTGCTGCTCACGGCAAAGAATTTTAAGCATGATCCACAGAAAAGATCTCTCAGATCCCAGATAGCCTCATAGTATAACAGGCACCTTGGCTATATGACATGATACAGAGCCCTCTTCCCCTATTACAGAAATTAGACCATTCATGGAATGCTGAATGAGTTAGTTGATTAATGAAATAATTGATAAATGTGGTCCTGAATTGTCATTTTCCATTACTACTTATACTGATGTATAAAGATTAGATTTCTCTTACGTTCCACTGTCCATGTTCTCCATTCTCAGAGATTTACTGTTTTGGTACAAAAGCATAATTCATCTGCTATTTCCAGCTGTGTTGCAAGAAGGGACAGTCCAAGCCATCCCAACCTTCATAATACACATGGATAATGAAAACACACTATTGAGATAGGAAGCTGCCTCTTTGTTGTAGTATTAGTTATATACACTAGGAGCCTAAAGGAACTGGGTGTTAGGGGGCTTATTCCTTCACCCGCCTACTTCCCTGGTCCTTTTCACATGAACAGAGAGCAACAATACCTGAAGTCCAAAGGTGCAAACAATTCAATGCTTATTGGGGTGAACTTCCAGCAAGCATGATTCCAGTTTCCTTCCTTAGTGTCCCCCTTCCCAGCTCTGACACCACAGAGCCTTACTTATGTCCCTATTCCCCTCCCTTAGCAAAACATGATTCCAATTTTCCCACCCCCATTCCTTGTTCCCATTCCCCCCGCCCTTCCTTCCTGATTGACTGCAGACTATATAGTAAACTTGAGTTCTGCTTAGCTATACCTTAACCAATCATTTTCCTGAAATTTAACTAACTAATCCTAACATATTGTAACATGATTTAACCAATTATATCCCACCTCCTTAATCAGTTTACACTCAGCAAAATTAATTATACAGCAGACAGGAACAATCACAGAACCAGACAGATTATACAGACAAACAATAGGGAAATGGGGACTACAGTGATAGAACAAACAGAAATGAGGATTTCACATCCCAGCTATTGATAAATGAGTTCTTGCCAGACAGGATGCTATCAAACCTAGTTTCCTTTTACATTTTACATTTCTTGCATCCGATGAAGTGAGCTGTAGCTCACGAAAGCTTATGCTCAAATAAATTGGTTAGTCTCTAAGGTGCCACAAGTACTCCTTTTCTATTTTCTAGGGACTTCCCCTTCTCTGGAGGTGATAGGAATACAATCCTGTCCTGATAATGCCTAACAGCCCAATAGCACCTTATTTCAATGTGACTAGTGAGGATGTGACCGATCACTTCCCAGCTTATGGCTGCCTCTGCTGCTTAGCCAGCGGCCTTAGCCTAAGCACAGGGCCTCAGACTGTCACAGTGAGAGAAGGCCCTTACACAGGCAGACAGTGATTTTGATTCTTTTTATACCTCTATAACTAGCTAAGTGATAAGAATACACCTAAATTCTTAGAGTATAGGCCTTTACAGACAGGCCTGAATATCTATATCCTAACACTAGGCACTCAACTCCCACTGAATTTCTTACTCCCTTTCATCCAGAGATCCCATTATACACAAAGTGTACACACTATATATATGCACAAGGATCTGTTCACTTGCCACTAAAATGCAGCCACATCTGCATTGTCAGTGTTCAGTAACACCATACAACAGTTCTGGACAGAAAAGGTGAAAAGTACCTGATATTAGTTGGGGGTTGAAGGTGATGGCTGATAGCCGATAGCCATCACCTTCAACCCTCAACTAAAACCCCTCCAACGCATTATTAAGGATCTACAACCTATCCTGAAGGATGACCCAACACTCTCACAAATCTTGGGAGACAGGCCAGTCCTTGCCTATAGACAGCCCCCCAACCTGAAGCGAATACTCACCAACAACCACATACCACACAACAGAACCACTAACCCAGGAACCTATCCTTGCAACAAAGCCCGTTGCCAACTGTGCCCACATATCTATTCAGGGGACACCATCACAGGGCCTAATAACATCAGCCACACTATCAGAGGCTCGTTCACCTGCACATCCACCAGTGTGATATATGCCATCATGTGCCAGCAATGCCCCTCTGCCACGTACATTGGTCAAACTGGACAGTCTCTACGTAAAAGAATAAATGGACACAAATCAGATGTCAAGAATTATAACATTCATAAACCAGTCGGAGAACACTTCAATCTCTCTGGTCACGCAATCACAGACATGAAGGTCGCTATCTTACAACAAAAAAAATTTCAAATCCAGACTCCAGCGAGAAACTGCTGAATTGGAATTCATTTGCAAATTGGATACTATTAATTTAGGCTTAAATAGAGACTGGGAGTGGTTAAGTCATTATGCAAGGTAGCCTATTCCCCCTTGTTTTTTCCTAACCCCCCCCCCCCAGACATTCTGGTTAAACTTGGATTTATGCTGGAAATGGCCCACCTTAATTATCGTACACATTGTAAGGAGAATGGTCACTTTGGATGGGCTATTACCAGCAGGAGAGTGGGGTGGGAGGAGGTATTGTTTCACGGTCTCTGTGTATATAATGTCTTCTGCAGTTTCCACAGTATGCATCCGATGAAGTGAGTTGTAGCTCACGAATGCTTATGCTCAAATAAATTGGTTAGTCTCTAAGGTGCCACAAGTACTCCTTTTCTTTTTGCGAATACAGACTAACACGGCTGTTACTCTGAAACTTGTCCAAAGTGCCATTTTCAAAATTTAGGCACTTAAGAGTCTAATTCTCACTGAAAGTCAGACAAACCAGGCCATAAAATAGAGGGGTATAAGTATAACCTCTTCACACTGTTCTTCTGTCTGCAGAGTGCATGAATCAGGTTCTCAGACTTTTGGTCTTAGTTCCCAAGCTGCTTACTCCCCAGGCTTCTCTCTGCTCCCAGGCTGCTGCCTCTCACCTGCTGCTCTTGCAGCCTCTGGCTTTCGCTTCTCCTGAGTGTGGTCTTTCCTTTTCCTGTGCTCTAGAAGCTCTCTAGTGGCTGGATGTTGTATAGTGCCCAGTAATGAACCAGATTCATTACAATATTTGAAAAGGAGGACTTGTGGCACCTTAGAGACTAACAAATTATTTGAGCATAAGCTTTCGTGAGCTACAGTTCACTTCATCGGATGCATTCAGCTCACAAAAGCTTATGCTCAAATAAATTTGTTAGTCTCTAAGGTGCCACAAGTCCTCCTTTTCTTTTTGTGGATACAGACTAACACAGCTGCTACTCTGAAACCTACAATATTTGAGCATCTGAAAGGATGAAAATGTTTAGTAGTCAGCAGCCAAGAAAGATCTACTCCAGACTGTGCATCAAAACAATGGGCGGTGATTCACAAAGTAATAAGTGGGCATTGCCATTTAATAACTTGAAGGTGCTCAGTCCCGCACATAAATATTCCTGATGCATTTCCAGAAGGCCCAATTTAAAATTATAATATTTTCTCAGTAGGAAAGAAAGCATCTCAAAGTTGCCGAGTTATTCCTAGACTTCTCTTAGGGCACACCTATGGACAATTTTATTCGGTTCCAGATAACACAGCACACAAATGCCACATTACCAGGATTAGCAAGGAAATGAGGTACCACAACTGGATGTGATGCTCCATGCATTTTACTTTGAATCATTCACATTGATGAAGCCTGCTATTCCTTCTGATAGCAAATTACAAAACACTGCACTTAGGCACAATTTGCATCAATTAACTGAAACTGCACTCCAAGATATTCCTCTGGTTTTAAGTGGCATTTGTTTTCCTGTTAGACAAGCGCATATATTTCAGTCAGGCATGCATATGTATTAAAGGCAATTATGAAAATATACATTATTTATCTATTAGTTGCAGAGAAAAATATTTGTGATGATTTTTACTGGTTTTGCAGTAGTCAGTTTTCCATTTCTTACTACCTTTCCCCTGGATTACTAATGAGTCTGAACTTGTGCTTTTTAATGACATTGAATTCAGCTCCAATTAAAGGGACAGGCACCAATCCAGTTAAATGGATGACCCTTTCTGAAGCCTTGTTCCCAGATAGTTTTCTATACCTAAGAGACAGCTAAAGAGCTACATCTATCTGTGCCATTTTCTACCACCATGCTCTGAAATACAATACTCCACCATCAGCAAAAAAGGATGATAACTGAAATACGTTCTTGAATTCAAGCTTCCCTGGGCAAAAATATGTAGAAAAATATTTTAAACACATGCTGGTTTTGCAGAACTGATACTGATCTGAGTCAACTGACTTTTGGAATCAATTGAAGTGAGCACGATCACTGCTAACAGCTAGATCTTCATGCTCTGTCCTGTATAAATCTTTGTTCACTTATAAAGCTCTAAACTGCAAGATTTTGGGAAGAGAGTTCCCTGGAACAACTTCAGTGAACTGGTGAACAGTGATATTTCTACTAGTTCCAAAAGCTTTCCTAATAAGATTATAGATTCCTTCCCCCACCCTCTTTCTTCTCCCTCACCTCCTTCCCCATTAAATAGTTATATATTTTATAAATATATAATTTATTTTTCATAGCACTTTTGGGGATGTCTAGTTCCCAGACATTTTGCTCTATTAACAGGAGTAGCTGAAGAGAGATACAACATCATCCTATGTAGAATTTCAAATACCACCCAGATCTGAAAATGTTGTTCTGGAAGCACTACTGCGACTGGTTTTAATTACAGTGTTAAACGTAGTTAAGATAAACAGAGATACTGCAGATGTAGTTTCAACTAGATGTTAGACAGCTTTTTTCCAGAAATATTGAGGCTTTAACTAATTTGCATTTCTCTAGACAGTGAGCTATAGACAGCAGCCTCAGATCTGAGAATACATTAACATGCAAAACTGGGATAAAATAACCACTAAGGAATCTGTAGAGCAATCCAGTTTCTTTTAAATAAGCTATGTAAAGTAAATATTAAGGACATCATGGTAAGTAAATGTTCAGCTTCTCTGGTTTTTAAATTTTTAATAAAAGAACAAAGTGTATGAGAACTTTTTTTTAAGCTAGCTGAATTCATTGTGTGTTAAAGATCATTTGGGATGAAATTAAAACTTCTCACCTTACCTCTCACCTTGAGAAATGCTATGGCCTGATTTTCAAAGGAATATCTGCAATCCCCATTGACTCCAATGAGATTTTTGAGTGCTTGGCATTTCTGGAAATGAAGCCAGCAGCATGTAAGAGCGACTTATTTTGATGAATCAATCTGGCAGTACGGGACATAGGCTAGTACCAAGACAACAGCCTGCATTCTCAAAAGGCACCTGGAACAAAGCACTGATATTCTTCTGTGCTTTTTGTCTTCTGTTAATCTTGTTACTTAAAACACATAAGCTTATTTATTCTGATGCTTGCCTCCACATGAACAGAAGAAGTGAATGAATGCCTGGTGTCAGGAGATTTGAATTTTATTCCCACCTCTGCCAGAGGCTTCCCATGTGTCACTTAAAATGTGACTAGCATTGTGGTTTTCCATATTTAGTGTGTCAATAATTCCCATGTTAAATATCCTTAGTTGACAAGTAAAGGCTGGGTTCTCATGTGGGAATTCATCCCTGGAACCTGTTCTAGGACTGGTGCAGATGAAGAGGGGAAATGACTTTCATAATAGAACCCCAAACTGGGTAAAAGCCTCACCTTTTTGTGTGTTTCTTTACAAACCCAAAACTTGGGGCAGGTTTACAGATGGGAACATTTGACTTCCCAAACAATTTCTTTTCATCAAGAAGGGGCTGGAGGAATGGAGTTTACCCTCTTCTGAAGGGAACACCGTGGGGTGTTGTATAAAGACTGTCACTTCTGATCTGGTTCTGGAAAAAATAGTAACAAAAATCCCCAACTGATGGAGACCTTAAAAGTCTGAGATTAAGCAACGATGAATATTTCAGCCATGCTGCAGCAAAGGTAGTGGCATGCACTGGCAGTATTGTGAAGGCAATAATAGGCAGATGTGTGAGATGTGGGAAGGGAAGAGAATTCAGAATTAGGGGATAACAGAGGTTAGCAAGTGGAAGCAAATAAGATCTGAGTTGAAAAGGGCGATAAAACGCAGAGGCAATGGAGCTGTTGTGCTTGAGGAATGAATACTGGTTTGTAATGTCTTCTGTAAACTAGATCGGGAAGATAAACACATTTGTCAGTTAGCTGCCACCAAGCAATATTTGAACTCAAGTGTCCAGATTATTATAGCCGGAGCCACATTAACTCCAGCCCATCAGTTCTTTCACATTTCTGTAACTATCTGCAGAAAGAAGCACTAATTAACCATAATAGCAAAACAATGTAAATCCACATATTGAATTCAAAATATCTTTTGACAGGAAAGCACAATTCACAGCAAAGTGTAAGTATTGCAGGCCTGTCAATTAAACAGGACAAGATATGGAATGAAGGCAGAATATATTCATATTGTTTCCTTGAACTGAAAGGATCGACAGCTCAGGCAGTCAGAAATAGTTGTCCGTATTACTGCCTACAATCACTTTTAATGGGACTGTGATAACATCTGCACAATCTGCTGATAAAGAACTTGAGAGTCAGAGATATAAAGAACTATTTGTTCAGCTTTGTAAAATGGATGAATCTCGTAAAAGTTCTTTATTGTGAAATTGTAGGTGTATTTCAGACAATAGCTGTATGGCATTTAAATGCTCTGTAAAAGTATTGAGTGCTGTTGTGGATTCTGTCTACAAAACAAGTGCAATGACTTTTGCAATAGGCCAACATAATTCAGAAGGCATATTATCAGTGACCTCCTCGAACACCACTCGTGAGGCTCTGTCTGAGAAAACAACATCACTTTAGACTTAATCTGACATCTATGTGGAATCAGTTTTAATGAAAAAAGTCAGTTTGATTTTCCATTGTAGAAATGCAAACAAGTAATCCATCCCAAGCTTTTAGGTGGGAAGGCCGAAGAAATAGGAAGCTAGCTCTACCTCCAAGTAGAAAGGAAGGACAGTCCAGTGGTTAGGACACTGGCCTGGGACTTGGGAAACTAAGGTTCAAGTCCCTGCTCTGCAAAAGACTTCCTGTGTGACCTTGCTCAAGTTGTTTATCTTTACTGCCTCTGTTCCCTATCTGTAAAATGGGGATAATAATACCTCACAAGGAGTGTTACGAGAATTGATACAGTAAAGATTATGAAGTGCTTTGAGATCTACTGAAAAAGAGTGCTAAGAGTTAAGTATTATCATCGTTGGTGGAAGGCACAATTCAAATTCTTCTCTTGTTACCCCTCTAGAAGACAAAAAAAAGAGGTCTTGACTCAAAGCTCCGAAGGCAGCTTGCATCCTGACTTCTTCTGTGAGAAGGAAAGCCATCTCCAGGTGAGGACTTTAAGGGGAGAAGAGCAAAAAAGGGAGTAGGGAATCCTTAGGGTACAGGGACAAACAATAATGAAGACAGTGGGCAGTAGAACTAGATGAATTTTTTCAAATTTTGAACTTGAATGAAAAACTCAAAAATTTGAGGAAAATTGGGGAAAAACAAAGTGTTCAGTTTTGTTTTACCTTTTTTTGTTTGTTTTTACTAACTATGGAGGTGGCTGACTTTGTCTTTTGACTTTTTGGTGGAAAAATTAGGTTGTTTTTTTTTTTAAATAACCCACTTACTTTTCAGGTATTTCTAGTCAGAATGTTTTTCTTCATGCTCTTATCAATCCGTTCCAGTTTATTCATTTGGCTTCTGGTATTACAAAGTTTATACCAATAATAAAATGTCATTCAAAAAATTAAGATACAAACAGACATTGCTAGTACCCGATTATATGCCTTCACTATGCAGACTCAGCAATGGAGGTTGAGTGTGGCACTTTTTTGCCTATGTTCTTCCATAAATTAGTGGCCAGTGTATACTCTTTGGCATTCCCATGATCAGCCTCTCAGTAACAATTAGCTCATGGGTTTTGCCAGAGGTGGGAAGCATTAAATGTGTATTCCACAGTAGAATACCAATGCCAGAAAAACTTGCAACTGGTGCTAGCTCTATAACTTCTATTTTTAACGTAACTAGTTGAATTCCTGCACCACTAATTCTGGTGACTAAGTAATATACATTCTCATGCAAAAGTTTCTAGTTTGCACAGCTGAGTTGGGAGTAAAGAAAATATGCTTAGTACCACTTTCAATTTGAAAAAGTGCTCTCCTGTTTCTCCAGTAACTAGCTGCTCTATAAAGATTTGACAAAAGTTGTTGCACCAGCTTACACCACAGGGCAATGAGTTACATTGGAATAATCCTTTTAATAATTAATGGCAAAATAGATTTATAATCCAGCACCACCTGCTGGTAAACCTGGGTCAAATCTAACTTGGTAAGCATCTGTCCTCCTGCCAACATAAAAAAATAAATCCTGAGTTTTAGGAAGGGGGTATTGATCCACATCTGAGAAAAGATTAATTGCCACTTTATAATCCTCATGTATTGGTACACCACCATCTGTTTTCGCTACAGTTCAAACATAACAGGGGAGATTATCCCTTCATTTTCTACCTCCCTGCGCTGCTGTTTCACAGAGTCTCTCACTTCAGAAGCTTGGTCTAGCTTCACAGAATTTTGGAATTGCTCTCTTTGAAATATACCTTTTGCGTCAATGCTATCAAGAAAACCTATTCCTGGTTTGAACAGAGAAGTCTGTTTAATACATAATTCCTCTACTGGGTCAATGATCTGGTTAGCTCCTAACAGGCCTAAATTTAGCTTTGGAATCCAATTTCTACCAAAAAGAGATGGACCATTACATCTTGATATAAACAGTGTTAAATTGCCACCTGCTCCTGATGCTTCATTTTTCCTGGCACTTTCCCCTGGATTTCTAAATGTTGTGCTGTATGTGTCTCCAGATACTTATTACTGAATCAGAACTTCACATTTCAGAATTCACTTCTGTATACTTTTCCAGAAATAGATATAATTGCCCTGGTATCATTTCCATTCGGATATTCAGGACACATCAATACAGTCTTACATGGAAACTATATTTAATAAATGAAGTTCCATATTGGGGTTTCATTTCCTGTGTCCTCATTAGGAGACAATAGAGATATAGTAGAACCCAGTCCTCCTTCTGTAAGTGCCACTCTTAGATATATTTGGTCAGATTCTCAGTCCTAATCCAGATATTCCAGGCACAGATATAGAGGTTACATTTGTCAAATGGATTATTTGCTGCATATTGTTCCTTTTTTCTATTAAATCAGTATGCACTCAATTTACCTCAGCATTTACAGGCATCAAATCAACTTTCAATGCAGGTTGATAAAACCAAGCATAATATAGCAATTGGGCCTCATCCCTGAAACTGAGATATCATGGTGATTTGCAGTTTATAAAAGCCAGGATAGAGAGATTAGATAGATAAAAAACTGGGGTGTGTCACTGGTCGGGCCCACACATGCCTGTGCACCCCCAGCCAGGGCTGCGCAGTGTAGTGGTCAGAGTCAATAACTGCTCCATGCGGCCTAGCGGCCAGGGTCAATCACTGCCCCCATGCTCGGGGCTGCACAGCCTAGCGGCCAGGGTCAATCACTGTCAGGATGAGCCGCCACCAGTGATGAGCTGCCAAAATCTTAACAACCGGTTCCCTCCTCACCCCATGAGGGGGTCATGGCCCACCCCCACCCCCTGCCTCATCCACCCCTCTCCCCTGACTGCCCCCAGAACTGGGCAGAAGGGTCTTGTGGGCCACTGTAGTGGGTGCCCACCCTGCCCCTAAGAGCCAGGGGGCAAGGTGGGGAGTCGCAGAGGTGCTTACCTGGGGCAGCTCCCAGGAAGCATCCGGCAGGTCCCTCTGGCTCCTAGGGGCGGGGGAGCATACCCAGGGAGAGCAGCCACTCCCCCCACTGATCACATCAAAAGTGGCACCTTAGGCACCGACTCCATGGGTGCTCTGGGGCTGGAGCATCCATGGGGAAAATTTGGTGGGTGCAGAGCACCCACCGGCAGCTCCTCACCCCGCACCCAGCCCCAGCTCACCTCTGCTCCGTCTCCTCCCCTGAATGTGCTGCCCTACCCTGCTTCTCCACCCCCTCCCCCAGCTTCCCGCCAATCAGCTGTTCGCACGGGAAGCCTGGGAGGGCTGAGAAGCAGGCAGCGGCTTCGCGCTCAGGCCCAGGTGAGCTGGGAAGGGGAGCGGTTCCCCTGCTCACCCCCCCCCCCCAGGTTACCTGCTGCAGCACACACAGCCCTTCTCACACACCCCCACCCCAGCTCCCCTCCGCCTCCCTGGGCCTGAGCACAAAGCCACCGCCTGTGTCTCAGCCCTCCCAGGCTTCCCACACAAACAGGTACTTCACAGGAAGCTGGGGGCAGGGAGGGCAGGGGCAGAGAAGCAGAGCAGGGGCAGTGCATTCAGGGGAGGAGGAGTAGAGGTGAGCTGGGGCTAGGCAGGGTGGGGAGCTGTTGGTGTGTGCACTGCACCCATCAAATTTTCCCCATGGGTGCTCCAGCCCCAGAGCACCCACAGAGTCAGTGCTTAAGGCACCACTTTTGGCCAGTTAAATTTAGAAGCCCTTTTAGAACCAATTGTCCCTCACAGGGCAACTGGTTCTAAAAAGGGCTTCTAAATTTAACAGCCAGTTCTAGCAAACCAGCTCCAGCTCACCATTGGCCACCACCTTAGGGTAGGTGGCAGCCAGGATAGGGGAACCCAGGCCCTCCCTCTACACCAGGTCCCAACCCAGGGCCCTGTCAGTGGCAGGGTTGCCTGCCACCAGCTCAGCAGGGATGCGGCCAAAACACACCAAGCTAGCCTCCAGTTGTCCAACCAACTCCCCACAAAGACTCTCTGAGTTACTTCCTACCCACTTCTCCACATCTCATGACTTCCTAGTTCCCCTGGTTCCTTCTTCTTCAGTCATGTCCAGAGCCTAGGGGTTGAGGGTTGCTGTCAGCTGGCTAGACTCCACATGATGAAGTGCCTACAGCCCTTCAACATAAACCAACAACACATCTCCTTCCCCTACCACAGACTGAGCCAGGCTGCTCCCTCTTATACTGGTGTTGCACTTTGAGCATGCCCAGTAGGGCCGTGGGCGCATGGCTTCCTCAGACCACAGTGAGGGATTAATTCCTGCAGTCACAGTGTGGAGCGTACACGCCCGTCACAGGGTGACAGTGTGGTCTAGTGAACAGGACCCTGTATGAGAGTCAGGAGTCTTGGATTCTTATTGCAGCTCTGCAACTAACCTGCTGTGTGACCGCTGAGAGTCACTTCACCTCTCTGAGCCTCTTGTCTACTTAGACTGTAAATCCTTTAGGTTGGTACTTTCACTATTTGTTTGTACAATGCCTAGCACAGTGGAAACCTGATCTTGTTTGGGGCACTAGACATTACTCTAATAAATAAATAACAACAATAAAAGCCACAATAACAAATACAGAACCTTATTAATAGGGCTGATTGAAAGTGGGGTGATAAACAGATCTGCGCCCCTATCACAGTAGTCATGGAGCCACTCCCTGCTGCAGCAGCAGCCGCCAGCCATTTTCACTAGCAGAGAGAGAGTACACAAAGGCCTTGATCCAACAAAGCACTTATGCCTGTGCTGAATTTTGTGGGTGTGTTTTGTCCTGTTGACTTCGCTAGGGTTATATATTGGAACCACCAGGATTAAAAGGTTCACATGTTTAAAATATTTTACGAAATCCAGGGTATGTCTACACAACAGCAGGGAGCGTGCTTCCCAGCGTGGATAGGCAGACAAGCGCTAGCTCTGTCTGAGCTCATGTGCTACAAATAACAGTGTGGCCACAGCAGCATGGGCAACAGTTCAGACTAGTCACCCAAGTACGTACACAGGAGGTTGGGCGGGTTTATACTCGGGTGGCTAGCCTGAGCCTCAGCCTGTGCCTCCTGCCAGGCCACTGTGGTCACACTGTTATTTTTAGTGCACTAGCTCATGCAGAGCTACCACCTGTTTATCTACCTGCACTGGGAAGCATGCTCCCAGCTGCAGTATAGATATAGCTGTAGTTACAAAGTCATTGGGCTAGATCCTGAGCCATGATTCATCAGCTTTGCAGTGCTCCAAGGAACCCTAAAGTTGGCTAACGCAAAAGTCTAGCCTCTTGTGGATTCTCCCTGCGCACAGAAAATCTCAGAGGCATAGAACCATAATAGTGGCTCCTGTGCCACACCTGGCCTGGCCCCCAGCACAGGAAATGAGGCTGGGTTTTCTCTATACCCTGGCAACCCTTGCTGCTGAGGGCTCTTGGCAGCTGACAACTTTACCACAGCCTTGAGGATGCGCTAATCCGGAGAGTGGGGCACAAAAATACATTTGTATCCCCCTGCCTGAGCTATGCCAAATGCTCCACAGTTCAGGATCCAGCCTACAATTCACAAGGATGATCTCATACAGCATATTCTTTTCTAGTTTATTAAACATAGTGGTAAAACGTCCTTAACATCATATAATAACAGCTCTGTCAGGACATACTGAACATGCAAAGTTCTGTGCATCAGAGTCACAAAACTATTTTGCATTACATTTTATTGCAACTGTAATAAAAAGCTCAACAGGCTCAGAAAAGCCTACAATTACTTTTTGCTGAACATTGATGACCAGTTTTTATAACAACCTGCATGGAAAGCATAATAAAAATAAAATAGGAACAGTAATCCATTCAAAGGAATTCTTCATAACACTGTATTTGGATTTTGCTCGCCTAAAAATATCTGGTATAATGAATTTTTTGGCAGTGTGCTTTGCTCAGGCTAACAGAGAACATTTATGCCCAGCATATACTTTATCACTATCCTTCTTGTTTTGAAAACATAGTTCTAATTTTTTCTAGGTTTAGAATGGCTGGGCCAGATTCTTCTGAACTATTGCAGTGAGCAAGGGATTGTTTTCCTATTTAGGTTTTAAATGATCCCTGGTAATAGAACCCAGCAGTGAACAAAACCAACAAACTTTCATGATGCTTTATCACATCAAGGTGCTTAAGGTAGCTTTCCAATTAAGTGATTCCATCCCACAGAGATACCACTTAATTACAGGTTTCAGAGTAACAGCCGTGTTAGTCTGTATTTGCAAAAAGAAAAGGAGTACTTGTGGCACCTTAGAGACTAACCAATTTATTTGAGCATAAGCTTTCATGAGCTACAGCTGTAGCTCACGAAAGCTTATGCTCAAATAAATTGGTTAGTCTCTAAGGTGCCACAAGTACTCCTTTTCTTTTCACTTAATTACAGTCAGGTAAAAGCCAGTAAAAGCAGACAGGTCTTCTACTTATGTTGGTCTTAAATAAGGGACGTATATTCCTGAAGTTACTCAAAGCAATACACTTCATCACTCAAGATGCAAGAAGAATTGTCATTAGCTGGTGTCCAGGAGAGTGAGATGTCATTAAAAATTGAAGGAGTAACTTGGACCGTTTGTGAAAGGCTTTTAAAACTCACTTCAATTACCTTCTGTAACTAACATGACTGGTGGTAACCAGTGCAACTGGCACCATTAAGAGTCAGAATGTTGGCACTGGACTCTGTGTGTTTAGGGCCTGATCCAAAGCCCAAAGAAGTCAATCTGAGTAAATTGTATTAGGACCTTAATCCTGATCTCACTTACGCCAATTTTACAGCAGTTTAACTCCCTTGGGCCAAATTGTCTGCTGTTATAAAAAAGCTGTGCAGTTGTAAATATTGACTTCTGTGGAGTTTTGCTCCTTTGCACAAGCAGAGAATTTGACCCACTGATTTCAAAGGAGTTACTCCTGATTTACTTTGAGGTGAGAGCAGAATCAAAAAGGGAAGCAGAGGGAGACTAAAGTCAGTCTAACCATATTTAATGTAACAATTTTATGCAACAGGACTAGAACTGGTCAGAAATTGGAATTTCCATTCCCTAGGAAATTCAAATTTTGTTTTCATTCCAAATGGGGGGAAGGCTGAAATTTCAAAACTGTCAATGGAACAAGAATTCTGAAAAAATTTAATTTGGGATTTCAGTAATGTTGAAACCTTCCCCATAAGGTAAAATATTTCATTTCAATAAGGTTGAATGTATAAAATATAATATTATTTTGTTTTGACATTTATATTTTATTTAATATGAATTTTAATCTAACAACAAATTAAAAACAGGACATTTTTACCATATTGAAACAAAACATTTCAACATTATTGAAACAACTAGAAATGCTTCGTTTTGACTTTTTCCCATCAAAAAATGTCACTGAAATGAATATATTTGCTTCCATTCTGATGAAACTGCATTTTCCAACAGAAAATTGTTCAGTCTAAATTTTTTTGACCAGCTCTAAAGAAGACATGGTTATTTCACTTAGGTCAAATATATCCTGTGTTGTTATTCTGTTTTTAACCAATGTAAAACACATTATACACAGTCCAGTGAATATTCCTCACAGATTTCTATCTAATGTTCATTCGTAATTGGCTCTGCTGGGTATATGAGTGCTTGCTTATGTGCCTGCAGATTAATCAGTGTTGAAGCAGTACAAATTAGTCTTTAAAATTTTGTTTGTAGAGATGTTGTAGCAGTGGTGGTCCCAGGATATGAGAGTGGGTGAGGTAATACCTTTTACTGGAAGCTCGGAAGCTTGTCTCTTCCACCAACAAAAGTTGGTCCAACAAAAGATATTACCTCACCCACTCTGTTGCTCTTGTTAAAAACTGGCAGTTTTTATACTGTTAGATGGGTTTTATCTCACCATTATGGAATACTAATTACATTTCAAAGCATTTTTACTGGATTGGCGTTACTAATTATGGGGAAATAAATATGGTGAATTGTTGAAGATTACTTGTCATTCACAGTGTGAAAGGGAACATTTTTACAGGTACAGTATCAGGTGGACTAGTCATATGATTAGGCCTGCAGACTTGGGTCCACCAAGCACATACTTGTTCTAAAGATAATTAAGCGCAAGTCAGAAATAAGGCATTTTCACAATCTGAAGTCTTGATCCTGCAACATGTAACATACAGACAGACCTTTTTTGGGGGTCTGCGAAGGTGCCTGTTGAAGTCAGTGGGGCTCTGAACAGGCAAAGCAATTCACCTGTACACTAAAAATTGCAGGACTGGGGCCTTAATTTGCGTTCACTGAAAATTAAGTCATCTACACACAGCACCTGAAGTTTGCTCTTTAATTTTCACCTTGCAGTGGGAAAGTGACACATTTAGAATTATGCTACCACATTAAAGTATTTCTAAAGGGCTTTAAAAAGCAGCTGAAAGCCATTCCAGGTGTCAAAATATGTAGGGCTTTATATTAATTTTCCCTCTCTCCTCCATTCATTTTTGAGAGTATGCATTCAACATTTCCTTATTAAATCAGTTATTGAGAGGTTCTTTTTAATTCTGGGCCTTTCACCTCCTTCACTCCAGATGAGACAATTAAAAAAAAAAAGAACACCCCACCAAAGATATACTCTCAGGGTCACAGAAACTTAAGTCAGGTCACAAAGAAATATTCCCCTTTCAGTCAGCCACTCTCTCTGATTTACTTGTCTACTCTTCATGCTGAATTCTCATTCTGCTAGCTCTGGTTAAACTGCCCCACCTATTGGAATTAAAATACCATACAAATAGAAGGTACTATATGAATTGAACAATCAGATTAATAATTCAGTAAACCAGGAGAAGACAACATGAGATAAAGGAGTTGAAACACCTAGAAGTTATTACAGCACTGCAAGAAGAAAAAAACCCTAAAAGTAATATTATAATATACATTTGTTACCCTCTCTTAAAAAGCTGAATAGGATTTTGAATATATAGTGGTTTTGGGGAGAGAGATTATATGGAGTCTGTGTCTTTTTGCACCTAGTTACATTTCTGTGATGATGAGACTGTCTGATGCCTTCAGTGCCGTGTAGCTTAGGCATTTTTTAGGGGGTGGGAGTAGGCTCATCACAAGTCTTTTCAGAGAGAGTGAAGAAGTTGAAAAAATGCACTAATTTTATTACCATTGTCCAATCAACTCTAGTGTACAGGAAAGTATCGTTATTCAGGACAGCACTTACAAACCTGCTTAACTCCCATGGATGTAAGTGTTTCCCTGAATCCGGAACAGGAAAAATTCACCAGTGTTTCTGAAACTCATTCTGTCCTACACCAACATAAAACTGACGCTCCCAATGACTCCAATTGCAGGTGCAGGTGCTCAGCACCTCTGTAAATGAAGCCCTAAATAACTATAGACTAGCTATACTTTTCTCCAGGCAACTATCCAAGTGATTCCAAATACCTTCCGAGATGAAAGATTAACATACAAATTAGATCCAAACCAAACATTTGTCACATTACCATCCCTAAGAGAATCTCCACATTTTGTTCCTGGGAATTAGTGCACAGCCCAGGTAGCATATTCTGCACTGGCTAGCTCTGTAAGAGATGGGCGTAGAAGACACCCGTTCCCCATGGCAATTGCCAAAAAGGGTGGTAGAACTTGTTCTCCCCTCAGCAGCAGAGGGGCTGTTCTGCAGCCACTATTCATCCAGAGGTGGCAGCAGTCTGTACACCATCATGTGGCAGGGGGCAACGGCCAGTGAGTTCACACAGTGACAGATGATCCAGCTGCTTTGCCCCCTCCCCAGGCCCACTGCCACTCTCATAACGCCCTTGCACAAGGCAGCGCAGGGTGTCCATTCACTGTGCAAGAGCTGCACATGCAACAACTGTTGTCTTGGCCAACGTTGAGGACTGAACCAGAGCTAAATGCATGAATCTCTATAGCTTGAATTAAAGGGCCAGGCTCTCAGGTTAAAAGCTGTAACAAACCCATATCCTCAGTGGATAGGGTCAAAGAGTGGGACATGTAACACACTGACAAGTAGGTTACACACACAGTCTTACAGGGTTACCTCCAATTACTCCCTGCTATTCCCCACCTCCTACCAATGGAACCATTTTGAACTGTGATGGAGAGCTATGATTTTCTGCCATTGGCTGATCTGCCAAACCCAATGGCTGGGCAGATGGAAGAGCACTGGAAAGACAGCACATGGCACACAGCAAAACCCTGATCTCAAGCCACAACAAACTGAGGAGACTGTACCAGAGAAGGGACCAGGATGTTCCTCCAAGTGTCAGACTGAGCCATAGGGGCCAATGCTGACTAGCAGGTATTGAGGTGTCTGACATGAGAAGTCTTTGACAAACGTCCCCACCAACATATCCAGCTTATACTATCAAGTCAGCCAAAGGGGTGGTTTTGGTTAGGAAAAATACCTGTTTCATTTATAAAATAACATAGTCCGGTGTGACTGTGGTCGCTGGAGGGGCTACTCTGAGAAAGCTCAATCAGGGCAAACTGCAAAGAATAGGGTAGACAATCCCCAAAACTAGTGGTTTATTCTGCAACTAGATTTCGCCAAGCCAGCAACAAAACAACTTTTCTAATACCTTACTGGTTACCAAGAAGTCAAAATACAGTCCCCTTTAAGCAATCCAGCCTTTGGCTCCCACCTAGACAGCCAAATCTAATATAGTGATTATATACTAAACACCTTATTCACCATATATAAAGTTCGACCAATCCGAAAAGATCAGACACATTACCTACCAGGTCACAATGAATGTTTCAGATCTCACCCAAATACACACTTAAGCCAATCCTTATTACCTAAATGTAAGATTTATTAATAGAAAAGAGTTACTGTAGTTAAAAATCATACGTGTATGGATAAAGACATGAATAAGGTTCTTAGGTCAATTTCCTGGCAGAGATGGTGAGGCTGCTGACTCATAAAATCCTTCTAGAATCAATTTAAAAGGTTATGGTCCAATAGGCAGTCCATGTGCAGAGTTTGTTCAAAATCTTTCATGAGAAACTGCAGGGTTAATCCAGAGTAGACCTAGAGACCTCAGTTTTACAGGCTTAGACTTTTCCTGACAAAATTTAAGCAGATCTGAGATAGCAAGGCTCAGGCCCAAGAGTTTCTTTATAGCTGAAGTTCAGCTGTGGTCACAACAGCCCTCCTTGGCTGAAGAATAGGTAATATATATTGTTGCCTTGAAGCAAATCTATTTTCTAGGCATACACCAGTAACTTAGTTGCATTCATTAACATAAGGCAATTAACCATCAAACACTTCTAAAAAGATATAGGTAAAAACAGACAAATGCAATTAGTATCTAGTCTTAATTCTCTATCAGTACAGGCCTACAATTCAAGGGCTCTAGTCTATTTACTATGGCTTTGCTAACTACCTGCAAGCAATGGTCCAGTTTCAGTACTCTTCTAATATGTTCTTAAGGGCTGCATTTAGGTCACTTAGCTTGCTGGTTGCTTAACCCTTGCTGATTCAGCGTTACACCCAGATTAGAATTAATTTAAAATTCTTTACTTTAAATAGGATTTACTTTTTCAAATTAGAAAATGTTTTAGAAAAGATTTAAAACTAACGCCCTTCCAAAAAATCCACTGTTCAAAAGCTTTCATGGAACCTCAAACAATGCTGGATCCTCACCTAGCAGGGAGTACAGGGGACATAGAAAGTACATCGCAATTTATTCCTGAAGAGTTTCAGAGGGTTTTTATTCTCTAAAAGTCAGATTGTGGCTGGCCCTAATGTGGCTGATCAGGGACATAAGAAGGAGTAAGACTTCTGCATGGCCTCTTTATAGGGCAGGTCCAGGCACAAAGAAGGAGTTGGTAGAGGAGGGGAAGAACACGGGCTGCATGCCCAGAACTTCCACACTCTCCCCAGAGTGGGTGAGCAAAGAATAGGTTAGCTCCTTCTGTCCCTCTGCAGGGGCAGCAGAGATGAGTCGGGAAGAGGGGAGGAAGGATTCTGTACCTGGTAAAGGGTAGTGCAAATTACTTTCCCCAGAAAAGTGGAACCAGGAAAGGAATTGTAATTGAGGCCCAGTTCCTTCTCCGAACTGCTCCTGGGGTAATGCAGTTGTGCTTCACCCAACATTTATGGCACTGAAGAAGGGTTCAGTTTAGCCCTAAGGTATGTTAGAGCAAAACTTCACCAGCTGAAGAGGGGTGGGGAGAGTGAGAGCTTGAAAGAGAGAGGTGGTCTCCTTCACTGTATTTCACTCTGTGGCATCGTTCCAGAATGTGCATTAGTCTAGCAACATATTTATTCAATTAATCTGACTGATGCTTAGGAGGATTGTGTGTCGTTTTATATACGTGGTTCTTGAGATGCCCTAAGACAATGCTAGTATAATTTGTGCTTTTAAAAATAAAAAAAATCTGCAGTGTCTCAGCTTTTCATTGTTCTAATTATGTATTACTTGCTTATGAATAATTCAAGTTTAGAGACTACTGTATGATCTTTTGCCTAGGTAATGTAGATCAGCTGTCTCCTTTCATTTATGTTCCAAAAAACATCAGCGTCACAGGGCACAAATACCTTTGGTGTCTGTCTTGCAATATTAAAATGGGTATAAAAATAAAGAGCAATTATCCAAATCATTACTTTGATTTCCTAAGGGAAGTTATATCATAGAATTCCAAGCCATTCCAAACCTTTACACATGTGAAGCAGATGCCCTTTTTATTATCCCTCAGACTTTCTGAAGGTTAGTCAAACAGTCCATTGAGCTTTCACTTGTGTGCTGTGAAGTGGGGAGAGGCATTTGATTTGTTCTTTTCCTAATAGAAAGGTACAAAGTATCTTCTACCAGGTGCTGAGCACCCTTTATGTCTGCTAAATTCATTTCCCATTCAACCCCTTTGAAATCAATGGAGGCACTCAGTACCTCTCATCAGGTGCTTCACCACTTGCAGGATGGACCTATATTTTGTATTGTCCGCCAGGAGGCAAATACCATCACAAAAAGAGGTGTTGTTCTGTTGTGGCATAGTGGACAATAATGTGCATGAACAGCGGGAATAAGAGTGGTAATTTGATGATATATTTGTGGTCCCCACAATTTGACCCCACATTACCAGTGCTCATTGCTAGTGGCAGTCTAATGTGCATATGCAATAGCTAATATTATGGTGCTACCGTTATTTTATTTACTACCTTTTCTTGTTGTGAAGCAGGCAAGTTTCCAAAAACAAGTTGTTGTCACTCAGGCACTAATTAGATCAACAGGAAAGGGGAAAAGTTTAAATATAAACAATAAAAATATCCAAAAGCCATTTGGAAGAGAACCTTGAGGAACAAAATACAGTGAGATAGAACACCCTTCACCTCACATAAGGCACACAAAGTAGGCTCCGGATCTGAAAATCATAGTAAGAACTGTTTAGAACAAAAATCTCCACATTGATACTATGTAGAGCTGGCTGTTCAACACATGGGACATCTTGGAGAAGTCATAGCAGCCTGCAGCTCCCATCCGGCACCCTAGTCTCTGTCTCAGAGGATGACTCATTAATCTGCTAATCCCATCAGCATTTGTAGGACATAGGTCAGTAAACCCACTACCCCTCAATCCCTCTTTGGACTGTAACCAGTTTGTTCCTTCTCTCCCCTGGCTTTATTTTGCAGACTGGCCAAGCACCCACTGCTTCCTCTTCCATATCTTTTGGGGGGCAGCTTGTAAGTCCACTACTCCTTTCTTTGGGTCCTCAACCTTGGCCTTGTGGGGCCAGGAAATCAGATGACCTGGGTCTCATTCTCAACTGCCATTGGATCTTTGTGGCACATTGAGCACATGACTTGCAAGAACATTTTTTTAAGTGACTAGTGATTTTGGGTGACTCAAGTTTGTGGGGATCCAATCTCAGACATGGGGGGAAGGCAGAGATGCTCAGATCCCACAACTCTAATTAAAGTCACTGGGAGCTGAGAGGGCTTGGCCCCTTTCAAGAAGAAAAACAAAAAAAACAGTCTCATGTTGGTCACCCAAAGAACTGAGGCCACTTTTGATATTTTAGCTAACTTTTCTGTACTCCCGTTTCTTCGTTTGCACCCTGGGGATGTGAATAAGTGCCTATCTTTGAGATCCTCAGTTGAAAAGCACTAAAAATTATTAATTATGTTATATAAAGTTTCTGTCTTAGCTGTCCTCCACTCCAGGATTTTAGGGCCAGCCAGCCAACTATGCGGATGTGGATCAACAAGCCTATCAGGCAGGTCTAAAGATCAGAGTGGAAGGAAGGAAGTGAGACCGTTGGCTTGACTAAAAGCCCATTGAGGGGGAAGCAGCTTCCCAATCATCCAAACTACAAGATGCTTAACCAAACCTGAACGTAGATTCTTGAGATCAGCCCATCACTAGTTGTACTATGGAGGGCCTGGGCATAATCAGCCTTTTTCTGAAAGGGGGTTGTAATGATGTTAGCAGCCTTTCTCCTCTACACACCTGCCCTCTGCATCATTACTACTAAGACTTTCTTCTCCCTGGAACCCACAAAGAAGCTTAGGCATTGTCATACTCAGCATGGCAACACCTAACTTTTAGGTGCCTAGAAATTCGCAAAAACACCACTGTGATCCGCAAAGCCTGAGTTAGGTGCTTAGACTTCATACACAACACATGGGGAGAGAGAGGTGCCTAGTATCCAAAAAAGCCAGCACGCTAAGTAGGGAGCTGCCTAAGCTAGCCAATAGCAGATGTCTATGAGAAGGGTGTTTCCTAAGGCCTGCTGTTCTCATGGAGTTAGGTGCCTATGTTCAGGCTGCAGGGAGATGCCTTGCTCTGCTAGCAATCCACAAGCAGAAAACCCCTCCTAAAGAGTCATTGGAGCAGGTGGACTGGACCCCGGGGGTCTCTCATGTGGGTGCCTTAATCACTGGGCTTTAGAGTCATTCTCACTCTCTTTCTCTCTAGCCATCCAAATAGAACAGTTTCAACAGAAGACATTGAGGGAGCCCCCTGTCAGAATATGCCATAGCTCAGTGGTTAGGGCTCTCACCATGTTCAAATCCTCGCTCTCACCCATCAGGCAGAGAGGGGAATTGAACCTAGGTCTCCTGCATCCCATGCAAGTGCTCTAACCACTGGAGTAAAATTTACACGTGATCCCACTATCACCACAACCTCTTCCTCTTGCCAGATTTTGAATGGGCCCCAATCTGGTAGGCATGCTCAGAGCACACCTACTACCAGATAGGGCCCTACAGGTGAGACAGGCAGAAGAATGCCAATCTTCCCCCAGTTTCTTGATCACTGGGTTTAGGCATGAGGTAGGCACCTGGTACTTAGAGGAAGGCAGCAGTGCACATACCCAGAGGTAGAAATAGGTGCATGGGGACATTTTACAACAAAAATTAAGGTGCTGAGTGAATTTAGGTGCCTACAGCAGCCAAGCAGGGGTTTTATGGATCACAGTGAGGCCTAAAACTTAGTTGACTAAGTCCCTGTGTGGATCTGGGTCTGAATCCTTACATGGAAGGTGATAATAGAAGCATCAGCAGTATCTTCTCACGGATCCATATGTGCGGGAAGGGGAATGTGGCACTTAATTTTGGTTATGAGGGACAGAGGAAGGGAGATACTTTGAAATGGTTTGGCAAAGACTCCCTTTTTTATTCGTAATAAAGGTGAGAAGCAAACCCATGGTTAACTAATCTGAAGACTAAATTATTAGAGCTGGTCCAAAAATAGAAAACAACGTATATGAAAAACTTTATCGATTCCCCCCATACTTTTCATCAAAAATTATAATCCACTCGATTAATTATGTCACAACAAGATTAAAGAGAGTTGGCATGGAGGGAAGAAATTGCTTTACTGATCTATATGGTTCATCTGATTAATCAGATTAGGTTTGACATTACATATTTTTGCATGTGTAACTAATGACAGCTGAAAACTCCCCAATAATAAACAGTCCCTATGAAAAACTTATGCATCTTCCTTTTATTTTCTTCTTGAGCTGTTGGTTACTTTTCCTCCATATAACCACAATAGCTAAATTAGTACACCCAAAGCTCCTGTTTCAGACAAACCTGAGGTTTGCTGGGTTAAAACACCAAGGGTGAAATCCAGGGTCTAGTGAAGTCAATGGGAGTTTTGCCACTGATATCAATGGGGCCATTAGATCACCCCTAAAGAGAAAAATACATAGGGGCAGTTTGACATTTGTCCCTGAGACAGATCTGGTATAGTCATCTGACATGCCTATTGCTTCATCTTCAATTCTAAGAGGAAACTGGTTCAGTTTATTTATACCACCCTCGCATTCAAGATATCTGGCGTATGCTTAACTGAGCATGATGGGAAGAGAACAGATTATACCAGATAAATTATTCCCTTTCAAATGCTGTATCTGCTCATATATATGTTACAATCGCTTGGAATTGTGATTCCCAAAGACTTCTGGGAATGCAGAGCACAAACTGATTGGTTTGGCTTGGTTGATGTGGTTTAGTTTTGTTACTTTAAACAACCTCATTCATAAAATAAAATGACGGAATTGTTATTGCAGGTTATCTTTCCAACCTGCATCACACTCACTCATCTGCACATTCTCCTCTAAGGAATATGACGCACTTATCTGCACTAAATGTGAACAATGACTCAACTCAGAATGACTAAACAAAGCTTGAGAATGATTTCCCAAGCCCGTCCTAAATAGCATGAGCTTCAGAGGGACCCTCAGTGCAGTCACCATGAAAAGACACAGAATCTGACTCAATGTCTATCCACTTCACCATTCTGCCATCACTTCCCAGCCCAACCTACCAAGTTGTTGGATGTCCTCCAGAAAACCCACAACAAAATTAATGAATCAAACTTGATATGTATAAACCTAAAAGTGGTCTGTTCGTGACTTTTTTGCCATTTCTTTTCTCATTACATTATGTATTGTTTTCCCTTTTGGGTTTCCTTAGAAAAACAGTTCACCGAATCTTTTCATACTCTAGTTTTTATTTGCTCAAGCTATACAGATTTTGTTCTTTTCATACCCTCTGTTGGTTGCCTTTATTTCCCTGAATTCCTTCCAACTGATCAAGAACATTTCTAAATAGCAATGTTCCAAACTGAATGTAGTACTCTGTGAATGATCTTATGACTGATAGAGACCATCAATTCCCTGCTTCTGAAGTGAACCACTAGTGGAGTATGAAATCCTGTTGGCCATTTTGTTTTGGTTTCCTTGTTACGTTACAAGCTTATATTCACATCCACAGGACATAGTCATCCCTAAATAAGAATAGCAGAATTCACTTCCAAAGTTTATCGCTTTCAGAACCAAAAACTAAGAAAACTGTTATGAAGAAGTTCCAGAAGCATATAAAGGAATGTGTGTGTTGATATGAGGCCAGGGGAAAAAAATAACCCCACAGGCCTCTTATCTGAGAGTTGGTGAAATCTGGGACACAGCAGATTGAGTGTTTCTGAAGGCCTCGTCAGCCAAATTCTCAGCTCATCTGCTTTTTAATGCAATTACTGTTCTTTCTGGGGAAGGACAAGTCAGTTTCTGTGACACATGAGTAACTTGTGCGTTTTGTTGTTTTGTTTGTTAACAAAGAGAAAAAGAAAATAAAGTTCTTGGGTGGGGGATAGGCAGTGAGTACATTGATCATAACATCCAATGGGGAAGCCCCTCAGGCCAGATGGGGAAAGGAAGAACGAACACTGACTCATGGACACAGTCATCCCCTAGGAGTAGAGACTGAACTGTAGTAGCAGACATGAGGACCAGCACCCTGGTAGGGGGTAGGTTAGCAACATTTACTCAAATAAGTACATCCAGGGCATGTGAGGGCAGTTGCATAGGGACAGAGGAACCTAGTAGGACTTACAAGAGCACCTGGACAGGTTAGGCAACTAACTCCTATTGAGTTCAGGGGGAGTTAGGCAGCTAGGAACTTTTGAAAATCCTATTGGCCACATAGCTGTAACTTTAGGTGCCTAAATACCTTTGAAAATCCACCCCATGATCTGAGTGTTCCCTCCCCACCACTGCCCAGAGCTGCATGGTACAGAGAAGTCCCAGCAGCACATCCCACAGGCACAGCCAAAGCCCAAGGGGCAGCGACTGAGCTGCAGCAGCTGCCAGGATGAAGGGTTTCCCCTCCCAGCTTGGTGCCTGATTTCAATAGAGAGACTACATCCTGTGAAATGCTATTTCCTGCAAAGGAAGGAATTGTGCGCAGAAGACATTTGGAGAGGACCTGTTCCTATTTGTAGCTGATCTGATGACAAGTGAAACGTACATGTGGGGAGGTGGGGGTGTAATGTGATCACCATTTAAAAGTCAGCATTTGCCAATCGTCACAGCCCATAACTGAGGGCCTCTCCCACAGGAAAACCTACTGAAAGGGGCTGTTGTAAAGGAAGTCTCCATGGACTGCTCTGTTTGGAGTGTGCAGTTTGTTCCCCACACCCCATGGAACAGGCTGCACAGTCGCTTGCGTACATCACAGCTCTAGCCTTCAACCTAGATCTAAACTAGATTTAACCCGCTCCCCCAGCACTCCACACAATTCCAGTGAAAATCTCTCCAACTGTCTTATTTTAAAAAGGACTCCTTGTTTCTCATTTTAGTTTTTTAAGAAAATGAACTTGTTTGAAGGTGCCCTTGCAATTGTGCATGGTCACATATAAGCACCGTTTCAAGATTGCTGTGGTTTTCTATTACCATCAATCAATGCAACACATATTAATTAAGTACTTCGCTGTGCTCTTGCATGATTTATTAAGTCTTCCTTCATTAATGTGTTTGATCAGGAAAAGTAATTAAACAATGAACAGTGGCAGCAACGCATACTTTGCATCAATTATTAAAAGCAGGTTTCTTAGAATAAAATGTGGTAATTAATGCTTGAGTTCCCATGGGTTTCACTTCATGTTGTCAAATTATCTGAACTGTTAGTAACACTAATCCTTGGCTTTACCGTAAACAAACAAATTAGATACAACAGTGTTAAGGAAGAACCTTCAGCAGTCGTTTCTGATACCAACCCTTGAAATAATTTAACAGCAAGCAGAGATTGCGGGTTCCTAGACACAGAATATTTTACAAGAACATTTTAGATAACAAAATATGCATTAAAAATATAGGGCTGATTGTCCCGTCTATTACCAGTCATTCAGTGTAGCCAGATCAGGTGCATCTGGAGTGGGCAATTTTGAATGAGGAAAAACATTGGAAGCCAATTGATGGATAAACCACAGAGCTTAGTTCTGTGGATCAGAAGGGACCGCATTCTCTACACAGCATCACTTCCTAACCAGCTAGTGGTATTCCTCCAAGTAAAAGTCAGCATCTTCTCACCCAGAAACCTGCTTCAGACAATGAAATACCCACCAAGTAGCAGGCAGGGACCACATGGGAACATGGATTTTTAAGATACTGTTATTATTCACATCATGTGTAGGATGATGTAGGCCATCAGCGGCTCTGGATAACTATCGTAATATCTCCCAGAGATTCCAAGTCAGTAAATTCTATACATTACTTAAATACTGACTCAGCTTCTGCAAGCAAAATCAGTCCTTGGTGTTATATGAACTCAGGCCCAGATTCTGGAAAGTATTTAGGAGCCATTGATTCCAGGATCTGTGCCTTAGTGACATAAGGACAAGGACAACCATGTTACCCGATACCTGCTCAGTGAGGACTTTCTGCTGTACAATATGGTCTTTGACTTCCCCTTGGAGATTTATAAAATTACTAACACCTTTCAGAGAGGAGATGCTTTTAACACCAAGGGTAAAATCCTGGCCCTGTTAAAGTCAATGGGAGTTTTGAAATTCACTTCAGTGAGCCCAGGATTTCACTCCAACTATTTCTCAGAGCTATGTGAGTCACTTGTTCTTTGAAACGCCTAGTTCCTCCTCTACTTAGCTCATTTTTAAATGGCTTATTAGGTCTTCCTTATGACAATCAAGTTATCCATGTTTAGCTATTCAAACCCTGCAGAAAGTGTTCCTTACTACTGATAGCACCTCTAACCTGGGTGCACTTTGATGTATTAATGAGATAGTATGTTTAGAGAGGCAAATGCTGTATTTGTATTCCTCTTGGTTTCTTCCAAGTTTATTCTGGCTCATATCTATCACAAGTGATGGAAGAATTGAAAATGTTAAAGTATTGCAGACTGACACTCACAAGCAGGATAGAATAAAAGGCATCCAGTTCTACACTCATTAGATGCTAGAATAGCTACTAAGGGCTCTTTTTCTCTAAACATTATTGAGGCGGAGAAGATAATCTGATAGCCACTTTATTTCATAATGCAGATAGATTCCTGAATCCCAGGATCCTGAATGTTTAAAAAAATATTGCCTCCCTAGCAGTATGCACTCATTTTGGGCTCTGTGTTACTAAAATAGGTAGCATCAGGGAGAAGTTTCCTCTTTACTCACTGTTAATCATACTCTGATTTTGGCCTTCTGCATGGCCATAGACTGCTGGGATTGATTTTCCTCACTGGTAATTTTAGATATTTCTCAGGTCATCCTGCAGATGTGCCCAACCACCAGCTGACTGGATCCTCAACCAAATGGAATTCAAGGGCATTCTTCTCTGTAATGGTCCCAGTCTGCTGTCAGAGAAGTGAATGCTTCCTTGACTAGGGTTGGAGGCATTTATATTATCTTTTATAAAGTCAATCTATGGTGCCCTGCGGCCACCTAGCTTACTGAAGAAGTATTCACTTTTACCTGCATGCCTTAGTAAGTTCTGAGTCTGTATCGTTCCTTTTTATCCGATACCCATACTGCATGTGTAAGGGGTTGTCCCCTTACTAACATTCAGCAGGGGTGTTTTGGATGGCTAGCTCCCAGTACCAAAAGGGGAGAGGCCAATGCTCAGGTCAGCCTGATTGACAGGGCGGGCAGACTAATCAGGGAGTCAGGAGGCTAGGGAGGGCCCCATCCTCCATGTAAGGTGGAATTGCCTGAGTCAGACAAAGTGGGGCTCAGCTAAGGAGAAAGCAGGGGCCCAAGCTGAGCTGGGGAGCAGAGCTGCAGCGAGCAGAGCCAGACGGGCCAGAGAAGCAGCCCAGGGAGCTGGAGGCAGAGCAGCAGCAGCAGCAGTGCTGAGACCGAGTGGTGGAGCTGGGGCTGGAGCAGTCCGGAGCTGGGTGCGGTGAGCAGCCGGGGAGAGTGAGGGGGACCCTGGGCACTGGGCCCAGCACAGGGAGACGCCCCTGGCCAAGAGGCCTTGCAGGCCAGACTGGGAGGGGGATCGTAACCCTGACGGAGCGGGGGCAATGCTGGGAGGAAGGGTCCTGCTGCCTAGAGCCTGACAGCGTGTGGCCACCACCAGAGCAAGTGTCCGACCTGCAGCATCCCTGCAGCACAGCCAGGGGCTGGGCAGGAGGCCTGGGACGTGTAAGGGACAGACTGTGAACTGCCCTGACGTTCCAGAGACACTGTTTGTGATGTTCCCTGCCACAGAGCGGGTTGATGTGTTTCCTTGAAACTTTCCCATTTTTCCTTATTCCTTTTTAAGGTAATTGCTGATTAAATAAATTGTATTTGCTTTAAATTAGAGGTGGGCAAACTTTTTGGCCCGAGGACCACATCGGGGTGTGAAACTGTATGGAGGGCAGAGTAGGGAAGGCTGTGCCTCCCCAAACATCCTGGCCCCCTCCCCTTATCCGCCCCCTCCCACTTCCCGCCCCCTGACTCCTCCCCTCAGATCCCCCCACCCATCCAACCCCCCTGCTCCTTGTCCCCTGACCACCCCCCCCCCGGGCCCCCGCCCCTAACCATCCCCCGGGACCCCACCCACTATCTAACCCCCCCTACTCCCTGTCCCCTGACTGCCCCCCGACTGCCCCCCTTGTCCCCCTGCCCCTTATCCAACCCCTGGGCCCATGGCTGTGGGGGAGGGACCCGGGGCTAGCCTCCCAGGCCAGGAGCTCAGGGGCCAGGCAGGACCATCCCGCGGGCCGTAGTTTGCCCACATCTGCTTTAAATTATATGCAATGATCAGTGAGTCGGGGAAGTGTCCAGTGCAGAAAGAGTACCCCGGAGTGGAGACACCCTAGCCCCTGTCCTAGGTGACCACAGTAAAGTTGGGGGTCGAGCCCCCCAGGAATCCTGGGCCCAGCCTTGTTGGGGTTATGAGGACTCTGGCAGACAGGAGAGTGGAAGGGAGTCCTCGAAGGCAGGAAGGCCTCTGGGTAAAGGAAGTGGGAGCGAGGACTCAGATCCTTCCGCTAGCCCATTTCACCGGAGTAGTGCAGAAGCCAGGAAAGTTCCCCACAATAGCGGGACCATTCCCCCACTTACACATGCAAATCCCTATGTTCTGCTTTCTTATTAGCTAATAATGGGCTGTCAGTCAGAGATTTGTATAATCAGTGTATGGTTATTTCCTAATAATTCTACATTCAAAAACAGATCTTCAGTCAGTGTAGATCATTGCTAAGCCACTGAACACCGCGTCACTTGGAATACCCAAGTCGCCCTACTCTGACTGGCTAATATAATTCCTCTACTCTGATAAGCTCCTGTTCTCAGATATTTCCAGTGGTTTGCCAGCACAAAAGACACCTCCCCAGCTTCTTTCTGTCTTCAGCAGAAGGCAAAACAGCCGATATTTATATTAAAAGAGAGGAAAACCAAAGAAAAAATGGGCTACCATACTCTATAAAGGGGAAATGTTATTTTAAAAATGTTTTGAAGTCCTTTGATGTATTTCAAGCCCAGTCCTGTTCCCATTCCAGTTAAGCTATTTCCAATAAAGAATATAAAAGTGTTCACAACATATATGTTCTCCATATATTTGCAGCGCCATACAAAAGGTTTTGCAAGGCACAAACAATAACAGCACAGCTGTATTTTCATTACATTAGAAGCACGCAGAAATGTCTGACAGACTGTTGTGCTAGCAGATTGCCAATACCATGATGCTTTGTGATATTTTGATGTTATATTGTAACATTCTTTATTTTATGTTGTATATACGTTGTAAAACGGTATAACAAATACCATAACATCCTGTTCACATCTCCTGAAACTTTCAGATACTGATAGTATTTCAGATGGAAAGGAACCACTTTGATCAGTCTGACTGAGTCTCCCGGTCTTGGAGCGTGTTAAATTGTTAAATAGGTTTTGCTCGCTGGTTAGCTGCAGACTAACCATTTAGAGCTCTGTACACCCTGAGGGTACCCTGGGAGTTACCATTAATTGGGATATGGATAAACAGAACAGTGTTCTCTGTAGAAAAGTTATACTCTTTCTGAATGCAATACCCATGATCCATTAGCCTCAGTGAAAATAGTTTCAAGGCTGCATTAGCATTTATCTGAAATGGAGACAAACAGTAAACTGGTAATTAACTCTGAAATAGATAGACGTGTTTCTACATGGCCCACAGCATTCTCACCTGTTTCACCTTCACTGATAATTTCCATTGCTGCTAACCCTATTGTTCCTCTTTTATCAGACTGACCTTGGGTTGAGTTTTCAGTCACTAATGAAGACCTTTTGTACAACACATCAAAAAGTTACTTTTCATAATCTCACACATTTTTTTGAAACACTGAGTGTGGGTGCTTTTCTCAATGAGCACTGAAAATCGACTCCATCATTTTATCAGGCGCCAGCTTAGCAACAGCAAATTCTCTCTATGAGGTTCGAGGAAAGGGATTTTTGCTTGTTATACACGTCACATCACATTCAGAACTCAGTGACCACAGAGATCCACATGTGGCCCTGAATCACTCCCTTCAGCTTTGCTTTTGCTTACACTGAAGTATAAAAGTGTCCTTTAGGTTGCATATATTTTGCTCCTGAATCCGTTATCAAAACCCAAGGCAAGGGGTTTCAGAACTGAGGTGTTATGTCAGACTAGATGATATGTCTTCCTACCTTACTCAATTGCTGGATCCAACATTGTATTTCTATCTACCTTGATATTTAGCAGCAGTAGGTGAACGGCACTTTTGAATCGTTCAGAATTTCAAGTAATTCCAAGAGCTGCAATGTCCTTTCAGTTGATATATTCTTGTGGCTGCATTTCTAGACGAGGGGAGATGCTGGACATTTGGGGTAGTTGTTTAGGCTTTAGGAGCCAATCCTCAAAGCACAACTGGAAAGGGAGAAACCAGTTATAGGCGAATGCAGCTGACTAATAAGAGGGTTGCACTCTAGAAGCCCATCAGCATAGCAGGTCAGTGCTTCTGCTACACGACAGTTATCTTAGAAGAGTCTCTGCTCAGTGAGCCCACCTTCAGAGTACATGGTGGGAGAGGTCTGGCTACTAGCAAAGCAGCAAAGCAAATAAAACCCTTCTGTCAGAGGAATTTAAGCTTGGGTTTTACTAGGTCACAGAACTTTGTGTCTTAACCGGTACAATCATCAATGAACCTACTTCACCCACCCGTAATAACGCCACCATCAAAGTCAGGAAGCTTGATAGGTCAGATCAGTTGGTCAGACCACAGAAACCACCAATAGCCATGAGGAAGGTTAATCCTCACATTTGTGTGTTTGCATGTTTCCCTGTATTTAATTAGATAGTGTCCTCAGTCTAAACAACAGAAAGTGCTTTTTTCTGTCAAAGTTGTTTTAATGCATTGAATTAGTGCCATAGATGTTTAATTTTGTCAGTGCCCTAACTGAGCTCCTGAGGCTAAACACCCTAGAGGCATCAAAACTGTGACATGATTTCTAATGGAATTGTCCAAAAATGTTCTCTGACTGTCCGGTATAGATACAACATGGAACAAGTTTTCTATTTTCAAGTGCATTTGGCTAATTGTCAAAGATAATGATGCATAACTAGCACAAGAGAATAAAAAAGAACCTCGGTGAACACCCTTAATTACAAGAGGGGAAAAGGTGCAATTAAAATAAAAAGCTGAAATTGCTAGTTTTGGTAACAGAGAAACCCCCACAGCCAACAGCTTGACAAGCCGATCTCTTTCTCAGAATTTGTTAGGAAGGTTTCAAATTATTTGGCTACCCCTGTGATATTTTAAAAAGGATATACCAGATACTAGGTTCTGGCTGCTTTATAGCAGAGCAAAGCAGCTGTAAAGCTGCTGTATCTGACCCCTGAGGATTCACCCTGCCTGGTAGGTCCTATGCCATCCCCTCCTACCCCAGATGCAGGGGGTGTGGCTGGGAGAAAAGAAACATAGTTAGGAAATGCCCAAAGTAATCTCTAAGTGCCAGAACAGCCCCTTGTGGCTGTGGGCAGCTGGGTGTAAGGTTTGGCAGCTATATGGCTGCTGTAACTTATTCTTGGGACCAGATTGGTCCTCAGCTTCAGGATTGAGGGAACAAAACAAAGCAATCTTTGCTCCCACTCTTGCACCAGTACAACTCATCTAACACAAGGAGTGTCATGGAAAAGGGATAGCTAAGTGCAATAAAAACATTATCCAGTGTTCATACTCTGGAAACCTCTGCTAGGAACAAGAAGGCTATGCAATCTTGGCATGGATGTTATATATTTCAGTTCCATTACTGGCCATCCTTGCTTTTCTTCATCAGCCGCAGGAGAGTTTTTTTTACCTTCTGTATTAGACATGATTTGTAATAAAATCCAGTGCTAGGATGGTTATATGGCTCATAGACCAATAGTTATTATGGTAGTGATGGATTCACTTTGCCTCTAATTTCTCCTCTCAGTGTACTGCACTGAGAAACAGAGTGCCTCTAATTTCTCCTCTCAATGCCTCTAATTTCTTCTCTCAGTTTACTGCATGGAGAAACATAGTGCCAGTTTTCTGAGCTCTCATATCCTACACAACCCCCCAAAATATGTTACTATATACAAAGGGATTTTCTTTTCTGTATGATGAATTACACTGGTGGTATTTGTGTGGCAAAGATGGCTAACTATACCAATGTCTTTCAAGTCATTCAGCTGTTCTCCACATTCACAACAGCCAGCCTGTGGCCTTCTTTTGAAGGCAGATCACAGACTCCTTCATCCCTAAGGCCCAAGTTGTAACATACTGCTTATCCCTGACTCTACCAAGGTCATACCACACTTTGTCTCCAGATTCGTTGTACTGCACACACGATCAGTAATTGTCCCAGTTAATTGAACTGATTTGTGGGACTGTTGCCTTGAAGAGAAGAATATTTTATTGGCAAGCTTTCAGAAAGAGAGAAAAAATAAAGTCAAGGCCAAACACACCTCAGTGAATACTATGGAAAGCACTGCTAGACTGGAGCTACACCAAGGCACAGGGCCAAAAGTATTTTTTCTGATCCAGCCAAAAAGTTCTGTCATTTCTGAGTGTTTGTGTCACATACTCAAAAGGGTGTGTCCTTGTGTCACTGTCATTCGTTCACTTACAGCCATATTCTGCTGTAGAAGCCCAGATACTGAATCAAAGCAATCTCAGTCATCAGTAGGTGTTACCTCATCCTGTAATTAACACACACAGAGTCCTATACATGTAAAACAAAAACCTATGTTCTTTTCATTTCCAAGCCAGCTAAATTATAGTTCTTCTTAGCCCCTTCATTATATAATGCCCTCCCAAGGAAGTATTGCTCTTCAACCTCCCTCTCCTCCCACCAAGAAATATAGCTATAGGCTATGTCTAGTCTAGAATTTTAAAAGATGGGATGTCAGCTATAGATAGGTAACTCAAGCTAATTAACACCTTCTGAAACTCTAGGCAAGACAAAGTAGCTGTACTTAAGAACATGCTAAAACTGGTTGAAATGAAACCTAGGATCTATCACTTCTGCGTCTTCTAAAGAACTGCTAGATCCTAAGTTTCAATTCAACCAGTTTAGCATGTTCTAAAGTACTGCTGCTTTACCTGGACTAGAGTTTTAGAAGGTGTTAATTAGCTTAAGTTACCTTGCTCAGTCTAACATCCCACCTTTAAATCCTTGTCTAGACAAGGCCATAGTTGTAGATCCTAAATGAAAAATAAAGCAACAAACAAAAAACCATTCTGGAGTTATGGCTGGACATGTTACCGCACCTTCAAGCACTATCTTGTCAGGTTTGCTAATGCCCCACAATAGTAAGATGGAGAATATTGTTTAGATGATCATTGACATTAACTTAGATAAAACTTAAATAGGGAGAATTAAAACTGGTCATGCTGGCCTTTCTTGTGTGGATGCGATTTTAACAATGATGCTCCAGGTTTGCTGAAAAACATATAATGAAACAAAATTAGGTATTTTCATTGAACCTTTTCCTCTTATTGATCACTGTTAAGAGTCATATTTAGTCACTAGTTTAAACATGAAATGAAATCATGTCAGGCAGGCAGTCACAGATTGTAAAGGATATCACATAGAACACAATGACATTTAAAGACGCTTCTGAAGTTTTGTAAGTGCAACCCATATCTAAGTTGAGGCATTATGTCTCCAAGTTGCAGCTGTACATTTTAATATTTTGCTTGAATGTAACATTAACTCTCTTTGGCATGTTTCTAAATCATAAACCCATACAAATCAAAAGTTCAAATAGTGTCAAGATAGATAGAAATGTGCTGATGTGCTGGAGGGAGCTCTTGGGGCTTCATCTCTTTTAGAAATTCTGTCACCAACTTAAAGAGAAGATTGGAGTAATTTCTCTGCCTCTGATGGAGCCACCCCATCTCTGGATACTACTAAACAATCCCTCCCAGGAAAGAGATCGTAGGGCTCACAAAAATGTTTCAAAGAGCAATCTTATTTGACTGTGTATCCATCCAGATTCTTACCTCACGCTCACCAAGACAGTTTGAGGGCCTAGAATGAGCCAGATTGCACAAAATAGCAAGTTTGGGGTTGTTTTTTTAAGAAACCTAAAGGAGCATATGTCTGCACATCCTTTCCATGGTCTTCACCCCACTCCACATACTTCAGACGCATAAATGCGTTGTACTATCAATAAGCTCAGAATGCTTTTCAGGAACAAAGTATATATATTACAGAAAAGTGCAGCATACGGTAATATATGTGTACTTGCCAAAGTGGTGTTCTGTTCTCCTGGACTTCGACAAAGTTTGATGGAAAGACAAGTGAATAGATTCCCCTTTCACCAGTGCCAGGCTTGGGATGGTAGATAGGACAGCAAGTGCTTCAGGATTGCAACAAGTGGTGGAGAGTGGCAGGGAGTAGGTAGAGCCTTTGTTCAATTTTCATTTAGATCTATCTCACTGAAAACCGGGAAGATTTCAAACAATGCAGATATTTTCACTAAACTTTCATATAGTTTGAAAAGCCATTTTAAAAAATTTTTTAACCAGCCCAAATTATAAGCTCCTTGGACAGTGACCTGTGTTCTTACTGATCTCTATACCTGCTAAAATAATGAGGTTGTACACATAAACACTAATACTGAGTTGTAATGGTTCTGCCCATAGCATACACACTTCTGTAACATCCCTTAGAAAGGTGGCCCCAAGTAAATTTGCTCTGGGCTCAATCCAGCTCCTACTGAAATCAAGGGAAATTAAAGGACTGTTCCAACCATCACTGAACAATAGTAAAAATGGATTACAGACATAGCATCAGATTGTGTCTGGCCCTGCAAGGCTACAAAGGGCATGAAACATTCCTGTACAGAGACATAGGTCCTTGTGAGTCCTAACTATCCTAACCAGGGTGGGAAGGTTTGTTTATAAGTAGAAAGATATTTTTCTTCCATATGCCAGCCCTAGAAACTGACCCTCAGATGTGAAAGGTAAACTGGACTTCTGGGATTTTCTGCAATTAAAAAAGGCAGTTCTGTTATTGGTGCATGAACCAAAAGAGAATCCAGCTCATTCTCCCACAGCTCTGCTGGTTCTGCAACACTAACAAGCGTCAACATAGCAAAACAACTTTATGTTTGTCAGAGGAGTCCTGTAAGCAGCTATGACTCTGAGTATACAGGGGACAGATCTGCTCAGGTGACGGTTTTACATAGTCGCTTCTCTGTCCAAAACTGCACTTTGCAAACTTGACTTCCCATCTGCTATGCATGAGCATGCCAGTATTTGTAAGAACGGGGCTTGATTCTCTTGCAAAAGTGTCCCCTCTCATAACTGTTGCGCACTTCAGTGTGCTTTTTGCAGGTTGGTTGTCACCATCCACCCTAAAAATAACTTCATTTCAGTTATCCTATTTAACCCAGGGAATGCTTGGAGCTTTCAGAGCAGAGGAACAATTGTTGTCACGTAAGTAAATCTAGAATTCCCTCTTGATTGTATAAAGTTTACTCAATAGTTGACCGCCACCTTGCCCACCATCCAACAAAATAATGGCTACTTTATCAACCCTGGGAAAGAAAGAACATTAACATTAAGTATGAAAAATACTTGGCAGTGCCCTTTTAAATAACATGAAGGCTTTGACAAGCTATTACAATGGCGGGAATGTAAACTTAGGTGAACTTTCATGGATGTGAATATAGTGCCAAGGTATCCCAGGGGCTGCTGTATCTAGAGTAATTTAGCTGAGGCTCATGTGCACTATAATCTGTATGTGATTAAACAAAAACAAAAGTGCAGAAGAAACATTTCTGAACAAAGTAACTTAATAGTAATGGTTTTTTTTCTCTTCCCTTCCCCCCCCCCCCCCAAAAAAAAAAAAAAGCTTCAGGGAAATAGCTGAGCAAAACCACCAGGAGGGCAAAATGCCAAACACTGATTCTGCAGCTAACTATTCATGTTATGGAGTCCACACAAAACAGTTATTGATCAGAAACAGACAGATGGAACACAAAGGCCAAGATCCCCAAAAGTATTTAGGTGCCTAATTCCCACTCATTTCAATTAGAGGATCTGGACCAACGGTCTTAACATCAAATTCTGCTCTCCTTTTTAGCATTATGCACAAATAATTCTGATTTAAGGACACTTCCTTCAGTCGAGCCAATGGCAGCTGCACTGGCATCAAAATGCTATTCATGGAAATTCCATGTGGAGAATGAGAACAATCTGGCACAATGGGATGCGGTTATTCTCTACTGCCTGCAGTATATAGGTATTGCCATACCAAATCATGTCTCATCAACAAAGGATTGTAGCAGAGGTCAGCAAAATTTTCAGATCTACATTGCATTTCTGGGGTCAGAATTTTGCTGAGAGTTTGGGTATAAATCCACTTTATTCACAATTGCTTTGAAAGTTATTAGAGTTCAAAAACGTATCTAAAAACAATGGGCTAAATTCACTAGCCATCTCGGTCTGCTTTGCAATATTCCAGGGACACAAAGCAGCTATAAACCAAGCTGAGCTAGCCACGTTTACAGTCAGTGTGCATCACCAGAAGAGCACAAAGCAACATGAGCGTGCTAGTAAATCTGGCTCAGTAATTTATATTTCCACCCATGTAATCTCAGAATAGTAAAATTATTTCATTTTTGTTTGGTTAAAAAATGTTGGGTTTCTTGCTGGCTATACAACAACATGAACACACCATATGGGTCCCAATTAACCACATTTACTAACTAAACACTAACATGCTGGGGCAAGCTACACACATACTGTTGTTGGGCTGGGTTCTAAAACAGAGCAAACTTGCAAACTATTTAAAGGGACAGTCCCCTATTCCTAGACACAACAGGCCGGGCTGTGTGTTGTTTTGTTGAATTCATGCCTAGCCAAATTTGGCATAGCCGAAATTTAAACCCACACTTATTTATAAACCCTTAAAAATAGGGTTCTATGATGATAATGCAGACAGACTTAATGCTAACAGGGGTGTCACTGCTACAATATCTGTCAGATCCTCTGGAAGGTGGGCAATTTTCTCCGCACACAAACATCAAACTTGAAACCTCAGTTCACTGCAACCTTATGATCATAAACTTGCCACTATGGTTTACTTCCCTAAACTCAGATGGAAATTGCTTTAGTGCAATCACATCCAGTCTGTTAACTCACAAATTGTCTTGATCCTTTGAAGATGGCAGCCGTTCCATGTGCTAGGCATAACACAGCATAATCATTTCTTCAGCTTCTTGCACACAGAATGTTAATCCACTGTACAGTACCCAATGTAAACTCTGCGTAGAGAGAAAAACCTGCATTCATTTCTGTTTGGTAAAGACATAAAATCTAGAGTAGAGCGGAGCCACTGTGGCAGGTTTATTAGTCAACAGCAATGATGTTTGCATGGAACAGAGGTGCCAAATACTATGTTTCTCTGATGATAAAATGGCTTGTGGAAAGAATTTTAAAATTGCCTTTAATATGTCTTTGAGCAAGTCGACTTCAGCTTCACTTTCCATAAATATTTGTGACAGAAACATTTGATCACACAGACTTCTGCAAAAAGGGAGCACAAAAGGGAACAGATTATGGGGAGTTCCTTTCTTTACAGGAGATTCCTAAGACAATAATGACAGTCAAGATCCAAAGGGCTTTCTGCTCACACTAACAGCAGTTTAAGTCCATTGACTTCAGTGGAGAAGCTTGTGATCTTCTTTGATGTGCACAACACAACTGCATGGGCCTAATTACATGCGCCAATGTATGTAGGCAAATATCACAAATAAAGGTATTTTGCTGTCACACACATAACATTTAGCCACTGAAACATAACAAACCAGGCTTCTTGTCCCCCTTATGTATCTTTACAGACAACTGCAAACACCCACATGAAGTAACAAGAAAAGACAGGTTTACAACAGAATCAGCTCCAGAAAAGAAGAGAAAAAAAGGCTGCACCAGGGCAACAGGAAGAGAAAACTTCCCCTCTTTCCCAGTTTGTAGAGAAGACATGGAGCCGCTCTGAACTCCAGTCTGTGGTGCATGTCACTGGCGTCTGTTATGACTAAGGCTAAGATTTTGTCATGGTTATTTTTAGTAAAAGTCAGGGACAGGTCAGGGCAATAAACAAAAATTCAGGGAGCCCATGACCTATCCCTGACTTTACTAAAAATAACCAGGGGTAGGGCTAAACAGGGAGAGGAATGGAGTCCCATGGGTGGGTGGTGGCGGGAATGACAGGCCAAGACCCCCACCATGGCGGGGGAAACAGCCCCAGCTCCAGTGGCCGCAGCGGGGGACAGAGGTGCCCAGCCCCAGCTGCAGCCTCCCCCCAAATGCCAGGCACAGCCAGGAGGGGGCGCGCAGCCCTGGGATGCTGCGAGGCAGGGGCGCACAGCCCCCGCTGCAGTTCACCCCACAGGGCAAGGGCACGCGGCCCCAGCTGCAGCCCCCGGTGAAAGCTGCAGGAGCTGGGGCACATGGCCCCAGCACAGCCCCCACAGAAGCCGTGGGGCTGGGGCCCAGCAGCGGGTGTGCAGCTGGCCGCAGCTGCGGGAAAGGGACGCACAGCCCGGCTGCAGTCCCGCCATTCCCCGCAAACCGCAGGGCAGGAACTGCAGGGTCTTGATTCTAGCCATCCAGCCCCAGTTGCAGTGGCGCAGGGGGGCACAGTCCTGCCTTCAGCCCCCGCTTCAGTTGCTGACAGCTGAAACGGAAGAAGTCATGGAGGTCCGGTAAAGTCACGGAATCCCTGACTGCCATGACCTCCACGACTAAATCGTAGCCTTGGTTATGACTTGTTTTCTATGTCTCCTATACTTAATTGGAGAGAACTTTGCCTCCTGGCTGCATAGCCCACCAGGCATTTTATGGTCAGTTCAGTACAGATAGTCAGAGGAGACACACAACATTCTCTCTTGTGAATACTTTCATCATGTTCTTTCTTGCTCTTGTTGTTCTCTTAGTCTGCACTAGGTAATTCTTAACTGAATGTGGATAGCTGCTCCCCTGCACAGCAGGGTGCATGGAGCTTCTGTGACCTTACACCCTGTTCTTGTCCATGGTCACTGGAGGCCTCCATTCCAAGTATTTGTAGCCATGATGGTAAGACAGTTCATGAGAGAGGTTCACACCCTCCAGTAGGGTACTCATCTTTCTTTACCACTTCTTAGAGGTGAAAAGTCTTTTTCACCTCTCCAGGTGCAGTTCCCCAAAAGCAGTCTGACCTCACTGTGGTTGTTGTAAAAGATTAATAGATAAAATCAAATCAAAACAAAAGAAACAGTAGGGACAACATAGCTAGAGCCTTAGGGGCAGATCCTCAGCTGGTGTTAGAGATTGTAACTCCATTGACTTCAACGGAGCTGTGACAACTGATATCAGCTGAGCATCTGCACTTTAAATTCTACACAAACTAATCCAGATTAGGACAATCCATGTCACTAAAGAAAATAAGAAATAACCCACTTCTTGAGTTACTCTCTCTCCATAGCTTCCCCTTTTCTTTCCTGACCCTCTGGCCAGACATGTCAAACAACCAGCCCGTGGTATCATGTCTAGTGATTCATTTCCCCACTTCCAGTGTCTTGCTTGAGTCCGCAGTCATGCTTTTCATATTACTCTGATCTTCCTCTTGTGACTGCCCTCACAGACTTATTTTCACAAATGTATCCTCCAAGCAGGATCTCAGAGGCTCTCATATGCTGGATGATATGATTTCAAATTCCAGTCAGGACTGCCTTCACTGCAATAGACAAACAGATATGTCACTTTTTTCCCTCTTGACATTTTGCAATTTAAAACGCCATTTTCCAGGTGTACACATAAAATACGCATCTCTCACTCTGAGGCAGGTCTGTTTTTTGTCCTAGCCTAACAACCAGGCTTCACTCACCACTTTAACTGTCTTGGATAGAGGTGTCATCCTGAATGCAGATCAGTCTGCATTTAAAGAGAGGGGACTCACATTTTGTTATAATTTCTTGCCAGCCTTATCCTATACTCAACATGAATTAAATACAAGTATTCAGGCTGATCAGCTCCCTGGGGCTGTGATAGATCCGTGCTAATCTCCATGTTAAGCAGCAGATACTCTATCTCTGCATGAGCTCCCCAGTGCCTACCAACCATGAATCGGAACTGCACTAGTTCCACCACTGAGGAAGAACATCCACACCCATAGAGCTGATGGCAGGACTTGCACATGCAGTTGGATTACTGTTCGCATTGATTAGGTGGGTGTGAGCAGGTGCAGCTTCTGCTGCTATCAAAATCTAGCAAAATCTAAACTTCTTTCTGGGAATGACTGGTTACAGTAATAACAGATTTGTAGGAGAAGCAAAGCTCCTAACTGCAGAAGCATAACTGTCATCTCTATAAGGAAGGGACAGAATATTGATATGGGATTTTAGAAAAAAAGTGGTGTGTTTACAGTGCACTAAATCTGTTGAAATACATGATTATAAGGGGCTAATCTGTTTGTTTTGAGATGTATTGGTGGCAAAGGATTTGACTCAAGGCTACTCATGTTTAGCATTCTGGCTTTGCTAGTTCTGAAACTACTCGAGTAGAAAGTGGCATTTTCCCTGATGTGAATAGCTTGCAAAGGCAATCAAGAGCAGGGTGTCTCAAGCTGCATTTCCCTCCATCTCCCCACTCCCTTGAATAAATGAACTTTGTTACAAACTGACGGAGTAGGGAGATTAATTCAGAACGTGTGTGCATAGTGCACCTGGCAGGCCTGATAAAACCTGGCTCAAAGAGCTGAGATGAAACAAAGGCATAAATAATACCATAGGAGGAGTTACAAAGGAGAAAAAGATGGGCAGCCATTTGGAGGTGACAGTAATTACTTAAATAAATGTCAAAACTCTTCAAAGAAACATGGAGGATAATATTCATGAATATTTAAAACTGAAACGTGCTATCACGTTGATTTGCCATTTGGAAGGTTATGTTCCTGTCTTATCTTTTTTGTGATAGCTCTTGGAATGGATATTTGAATCTGCTGCAGGCGAAACACAAAGAAAACAAGTATACTTTGAGAGTCTGTTGATTGTCAACTGTATTGAAACCAATGGTCTTTTAATTCACTCAGGGCACTAAATTTATGCCAGCATTGAACGTGCTATTAGACAGAGAAAACCAGTATAGGTACCACTAACTACACATGGGCAGATTCTCTGCTCCGGCCAAAAGCAGCTCATCATAGTGAGGTAGGAAAGGTCTAAGAGACTCAGGTACGGTTCTCCTATCCACTGCTCTGTTCCACCCCAACCTGGACCCTCACACAGATTAGAGAATCTTGTGGGCTGCTCAAACTATGGCAGGTAGCCATGGTTCTCAGGAGACCATCCACAATCTGGGAATAGCCAGAGCTCGGTGTTCTCCAACCACATCCCCTTTCCATCCCTGAAATGCCCCTTTCACTGAAGCTCTCCAGCCTCTGCCAATCCACCTCCATATTAAAAATGGGCACAAATCACAGAGACTAAAACAGTCGCAACAACAGCATTTGGAAAGATTTTCAAACATAAACAAGTCATTAGCTAACATAGATAGTCTTAAAATTGTAATTTATAGTTATGAAGCTTAATCCTCCTGCCCATTATGATACAATCCTGTATTTAGATTACTTTTTCTTTTCTTCTCTGCCCGCCCCACCATTCTTCTTTTAATTAACTCTTCCTTGACCCCCTCCTCCTGGGCTCTTGGTGCAGAGCTGTGGCCAGCAGAAAAGGGATGTAGTTGGTACATTCCTCTGACAACAAACCCCAGCTGCTGCAACACCCCCCAGTGTAAATGGAGAAACCCTGAACGTGCTCTAATTTATCCTGGGGACTAGGCCAGTGGTCACACAGACCCAGGATTAGGAGAGCATATAAAGATGATTTAAAACCACCTTTATACCAAGCCGCTCCCACTGAACTGAGTCAAGCTTCAGCTTAGGGCCTTTAGCCATTTTTTCAAGACACCTAAGATATTTGTTGGACCTTTCTTTAAGCAGGAGACACATCAACCACAAAGCATCCAGAAGTTTCATTTAGTACAACACTCAGTGCCAGTCATCACTTTTACCTAAACTTAAAACTAGGCAGTTGGCCAGGACTCACTTGGCATATGTTTAATGTGCCTGGCAAATGCTAAGCAGCAGGGCACAGCTGTTTGCTGTTAGCCAAGAGGTCTGTTCTTTGCAGTTACATCTGAGTAATTGGTGTTTGATATCAAGGGGAATCAGTTAAATTACTTTATGCCACAGAAAGTCAGGCCATTTTAAATAGCGGTAACTGTTAGGCTTTACTCCCTTAGGTATATACAGATTAAAACAGTGGGAGGAGTACAACATTCCTGAGAATAATATGGCATGTTTGTTCCAATTTATCTTCATTACTTAGTGGAAGGCAGTTAGTTGGCATCAGTACGCAGCTCTGGCCTAAAATGTTATCAATGCTGGAATCCTTTGGGACAGCCACCAAGATTTTACATTTCAGACATTGATTGGAAGTAGCAAGTTTGTTACAGAAAATGAGGGAGATTTTGAAGAAGCCTTAATAAAAACATGCATTTAAAAATATTTCTCTATCCACTAGCACCATGAACTGCATTCTGGCCAAACTCACCATGCTCTATCTTCTCGCTGGACAGGTACCAGTAGACTCTACACTTTTGGCTATCTTCGGGAGGTTAACCTCTTCTCCTGAAGAGAGAATGTTTATAGTGCCACCAGGCTAAGTTAACCGAAGGGGTAGTGTGGGTGGGCCGAGAGCAGGAAAGAGTAGTAAATAACTTTAAGAAATTTTTTTGGCTCTATAAGTCAGAAAGTCCAAATTTTTCTTTGTGATGCAGAGAAAACATAGGTAGCTGGGAATGAGGGACAAAATACAAAACTTCTGAACCATGCAGAAAATTCTCTATTGGGGATGGGAGGGCAAGGGCGCCATGTTTCCTGCTCTTGTGCATAGCATAGTGAAGTCTCCATCCCCTGCTCCTGTCTGAACAGGTGCATTGTACTCCATGACAGTCCGCACAGAATCAGCAGGGGGCGAACCAGGCTGGACATGGGTGAATGGGCATTGTGAGGCCAGGGCATAAGGCAGAGGATCACCATTTCCAGGCAAGCGGGCAATATTGCCCAGGTGACACAAGCAACAGTGGTAAGACCCATGCTTTGTTAGTCAAACACTGTTCCTGTGTGGACTGTACCAATGTCCATGGTGGTTGTATCCAAATCTATTCTGAAACATCGCTGGTCACTGCACCATCACAATCAAGCCATGGGATGACTTTTGTCTGTTCCAGTTTGAGTGATTTTCTGTTCCTTGGTGGATACTCTTGCTCAGGGGCTATGTAGAGCAACTGACATTTTAAAGGCACACTGCCTAATCCCTACACATAGAAAACCCAGGTTGGCTACAGGGGGTTTATTAAGTGGCTATGAATACTGACAGGTTTCAGAGTAGCAGCCGTATTAGTCTGTATTCGCAAAAAGAAAAGGACTACATGTGGCACCTTAGAGACTAACAAATTTATCTGAGCATAAGCTTTCATGAGCTACAGCTCACTTCATCGGATGCACCGATGAAGTGAGCTGTAGCTCACGAAAGCTTATGCTCAAATAAATGTGTTAGTCTCTAAGGTGCCACAAGTCCTCCTTTTCTTTTTATGAATAGTGAGTCTCATGCAGAGGTGGATGAATGTGCTTTGCTGCCTACAGTCCTTACAGAGCTCCTGGGGGTAATTTAAAACATCCTACAGCTTCCTTTCAGTTACACACTTCAGCATGCCATTCACTCCACTGGCTCTCTGTCGAACGCTGGGTCAAGTTTAAGGTCCTCAAATGACCTGTCATTGTCTGGGAACTTAGTAGTTCCACTTCTCCCTAGCAATAGTGCTCTCTACTAGAGCTGGAAAGAAAGTCAACAATGGTTTTCACATTTAAAAAAAATTCTAAAGTGCTTGTTTCAAACTTTTTGAAAAGAATGGATTAACAAAAAAAAAAACCTTCAATTATTTTTACCAAAACTAGCCAATTTTGAAAAGATTTGGGTTTTCCATTTTATTTATTTTGCCTTTAATATAGTCTCTTACACCAATTCTTGGTGCTACCAAGAATTCCACTGATGTTTTTTACCCAGCTCTTAGTCTGTTCCTGATGGCAAGTTTGCAATGTATTGCTCACAGAAAAATATTAGATATAATATTTACATTTATATACTTTTACTTATTTTGCCTTTAATATACTCTCTTTCAACAAGTGGAATTCAATATTTTTAACAGCAATAAAATAAATGTAGTTTTAAAAAGTGATGTTTGCTCAACAGAAGTTAAGTTTGCTTCTCAGCTCTACTTGCTGATTCCACTAATTCCTGCTCTTTTCTGCAATTTCAGGGGAAGACTAAAAATCTACCGTGTGTCATTAGTGTTAATGAAAGATATATGCTCATGCCCTAGTTACTCAATTGGCAATTGTGCTATAGTATGGTCTGAAAAAAATTTCCATACTATGTTGTACAAGGTGGCTTGTGATTTATATCACTTCGAAGAACAGTTTGTAATGCAAGGACTGTCTCCTACTATGTGTTTGTGAAATGCCTAGCACAAGGGGAGGAAGAAACTTGACGTAGCCTCCGGGTAAATAAGATGAAGTGAAACTCAAATGCTTCCTATGGGATTAATATACATTAGTGGAATATGAGAATGGAAACCTGGTATAGGTGCAGCACTATACACAAGACATATTCCCCATGTTACACAAAGAGAAGCTGATTGTCAAGGCAAGGTGAGGTTTTAGGCAAGGTGAGTTTTGCTTTCAAGTCAAAGTAAAGTAAAATATTAGGGTTCATGGTTGTTGTTACAATTAATTGTTACAATACAAAGATTTTTTTCACTAATTGACGGAAAACAGTATATTACGGGAAAGGTAGATAGGACCAGTATGCATCAGGTGTGAATCTACTGATTAAATTAAGAGAAAATGTTCATCTGTATTTAATATAGATCTGTAGTAATAGGCATAGCATCACAAACTTCCCCTATGGCTTATCTTGTGTTTTGTGAGAACTACAGAATAACAATGATAACCTATGGAATAGGAGTGAGAACTGGAGAAGCTGAGAATAATTTCACTGGTGAAGTTTAGTAAACAGGCTGCATCAATTGTGCATTGTATTTCTAAAACTGAAAGGAGCATGTGGGAAGTCGCCATAAGCCTTTGGTAGGAGGTAAACCAATATCCCCTTCCAAAACCGCTAGATTTATTAGTTAAGCTGTCAGGAAGGGTGAAATGTACAAAACTGAATCTGCCTAAAGCAGAGTAACAAGTGGCTTTACAGACTGCTCTTGAAAAAGATATGTAGAGTGAATACACGTAAAAAGCTGTTTAGATATAGGTAACTATATAGTCCCTAAAAAGAAAAGGAGTACTTGTGGCACCTAAGAGACTAACAAATTTATTTGAGCATAAGCTTTTGTGAGCTACAGGTCACTTCATCGGATGCATTCAGTGGTAAGTCGTATGCATCCGATGAAGTGAGCTGTAGCTCACGAAAGCTTATGCCCAAATAAATGTGTTAGTCTCTAAGGTGCCACAAGTACTCCTTTTCTTTTTCCGAATACAGACTAACACGGCTGCTACTCTGAAACCTGAATATAGTCCCTGACGTCTTCCAAAGAATAACAGCTCAAGTTCAAGCAACAGCTCATTTTTGTCTGAATAGATGATTCCTTAATTTAAACCCTACCAAGAGATGGGAATGGAAGAACCAAAAATGTTGTCTTGGTTTTGACTGAACTTAGAGTTTCTCAGTATATATTTGCTTTAAATACTTTCAAAAGAAAAAATTGTATGTACACACACACAGAGACATGCACAGAACACAATGTTAACTTAAAAAGTGTTGCATTCCGTTTTAAATCCAGAACCCAAGACTTTATCATGAATTCCAAATAAAAACATAAGAATGTCCACACTATGTCAGACCAATGGTCCATCTAGCTCAGTATCCTGTCTTCTGACAATGGTCGGTGCCACATGCTTCGGAGAGAATAAACATACCAGGGCAATTATTGATTGATCCATCCCTAGTTGTCCAGTCCCAGCTTCTGCCAGTCAGAGGCTTAGGGACATCGAGAGCAAAGGGTTTTATCCCAGTCCATCTTGGCTAATACCCATTGATGGACCTACCTTCCATGAATGTATCTAATTCTAATTTGAACACAGTTACACCTTTAGCCTTCACAACCTCCTGTGGCAACAAGTTCCATGGATTGAGCGTGTGTTGTGTCAAGTATTTCCTTATGTTTGTTTTAAACCTGCTGCCTGTTAATTTCATTGGGTGATCCCTGGTTATTGTGTTATGTGAAAGGGTAAGTAATACTTCCCTATTCATTTTCTCCATATCAGTCATGATTTTATAGACCTCTGTCATATCCCCACTTAGTCATCTCTTTTCTAAACAGAACAGTCCCAGTTGTTTTAATCTCTCATAAGGAAGCTCTTCTCCATACTTTTCAAATTCTAATATATTGTTTTGGAGATGGGATGACCACAAGTGCATGTAGTATTCAAGGCATGGGCACACCATGGACTTATATAGTGACATTGTGCTATTTTCTGTCCTATTATCTATCCCTTTCCCAATGGTTCCTAACAATCTGTTAGCATTTTTGTCTGCCACTGCATATTGAGCAGATATTTTCAGAGAACTATCCACCATGAATCCAAGATCTCTTTCTTGAGTGGTAATGGCTAATTTAGACTCCATAATTTTGTATATATAGTTGGGATTATATGTTTTCAAATGTGCATTACTTTACATTTATCAACACTGAATTTCCTCTGTCATTTTCTTGCCCAGTCACCCAATTTTGTGACGTCCCCTTGTAACTCTTCACAGTCTACTTTGGACTAAACTTATCTTGAGTAATTTTGTACCATCTGCAAACTTTGCCACCTCACTATTTACCCCTTTTTCCAGATAATTTATAAATATGTTGAACAACACTGGTCACAATACAGATTCTTGGGGGACCCAGCTATTTACCTCTCTCCACTGTGGAAAATGACCATTTATTCCTACCCTTTGTTTCCTGTCTTTTAACCAGTTACTGACCCATTGGAGGACCTTCTTTCTTATCCCATGACTGCTTACTTTGCTTAAGAGATTTTGGTAAGGGACCCTGTCGAGTACCCTGTATCTATTGGCTCACCCTTGTCCACATGTTTGTTGATCCCCTCAAAGAAATCAAATAGATTGGTGAGGCATGATTTCCCTTTACAAGACCAGGTTGACTCTTCACCTATGTGTTCATCTATGTGTCTGATAATTCTATTCCTTAGTATAGTTTCAACCAATTTGCCTGGTACTGAAGTTAGGCTTTCTGGCCTGTAATTGCCAGGATTGATTCTATGCCCTTTTTAAAAAATAGGCATTACATATCCACTAGCCATCTGGTACAGAGGCTGATTTTGTAGCATTATGGTTACATACCACAGTTAGTAGTTCTGCAATTTCACATTTGAGTTCCTTTAGAACTCTTGGGTGAATACAATCTGTTCCTCGTGAATTATTACTGTTTATCAATTTGTTCCAAAATCTCCACTACTGACATATAAGTCTGGGACGGTTCCTCAGGTTTGTTACCTAACAAGAATGACTCAGGTGTGGGGATCTCCCTCACATGCTCTGCACTGAACGCTGATTCAAATAATTCATTTCACTTCTCTGGAACAGCCGTCTTCCTTGAGTGCTCCGTTAGCACTTTGACCATCCAATGGTCCCACTGATTGTTTGGCAGGCTTCCTGTTTCTGATTTTCTTTTTAAAAAAATGCTTTTAGTTTTTGTGTCTTTTGCTAGTTGATCTTCAAATTCTTTTTTAGCCTGGCTAATCATACTTTTATATTAGACTTGCCAGTTCCTGTCTCTTTTCCTCAGTAAGATTTGAATTCCAGTTTTTAAAAGGCTGTCTTTTTGTCTCTAACTGCCTCTTTTACTCTGTTGTTTAGACCTGGTGGCATTTTCTTGGTTCTTTTACCATTACTTTTTATTTGGAGTATACATTTAGTTTGAGCCTCTATTATAGTGGTTTTTTAAAGTTTCCATGCAGCTTGCAGGCATTTCACTCTTGTGACTGTTCCTTTTAATTTCCATTTAACTGGCTTCCTCATTTTTATGTAGTTCCCCTTTTTGAAGTTAAATGCTACTGTGGTGGGATTCTTTGGTATTTCCCCCACCCCCATAAGGATGTTAAATTTAATTACATTATGGTTGCTATTACCTAATGGTTTGGATATATTCACCTCTTAGACCAGATTCTGTGTTCCACTTAGGACTAAATTAAAAATTGCCTTTCCCCTTCTGGTTCCACGACTAGTTGTTCCAAGAAGCAGTCATTAACGGTGTCTAAAAATTGTATCTCTACATTCCATCCTGAAGTGACATGTACCTAGTCAATATGGGGATAGTTGAAAAATCCCCCATTATTATTGAGTTTTCTGTTTTTGTAGCCTCTCTAATCTCCTGGACCATTTCACAATCACTGCCACCATTGTGGTCAGGTGGCAGGTAATATACTCCTACCGCTATACTCTTATCATTGAAGCATGGAATTTCTATCCACAGAGATTCTGTGGTACTGTTTGATTCATTTAAGATTTTTATTGTATTTGAGTCTATATTTTCTGTACATTTGAGAAGACCAGTTAATCTTATTCCTAGAAGCAATCCTATACAACATAACACAATACTCTTTTTTTCCCAGAAAGAGGTCAGAAAATGAAAGTTCTGTTCTGCTGAAAATTCCAACATTCCAAACCAAAATTGTTCCAAATCAGAAGAACAAGAAGAAATTTTGAAATTTCCTGCAAAACGAAAATTACAGAAAATATATATTTGAAAATATCAAAATGTTTTTGATGTCAAATCATTGTGTTTCAATATTGTCAAAACATATTTTAATATTAAATATATGATGTATAGAATAGTAAAACTACTATAAAAGTTCAAATAAAATGAATGAGAAAGTCAAAGCCAAACATTTTGACATTTTCTTCGTGAAATGGCAAATTCCCATTGATTTCAATGGGGTCAGGATTTCACCCCTTGTAAACAATTGATTATTAACTAACGGGTAGCCAGTGCCAAAGGGCTGGCAGGCAGTTATGAGTTTGTTTTCCATGCTAAACAGAATATGACACAGTTGTGGGACTATTATAGTAGGTACTTAATAGTGAACCATGAGACCTAATCCTGTACATTTAGCACACCCCCAATCCTACTGAAGCTAATGGAAGTTCTGGGTGTCAAAGAAATGCATAGCTGGACCTTTACTATTGTAGTTTTCTTTAATCATGCAGCAGATAGGCAATTTATATATAAAAATGAAGAAAAAAAACACAAAACAAATTATATTTGGCAACCACAGTAAGTGGTGGAATAAAAGTAAAATCGGAGCTTCGTAGACTGTTAGGCAAGTGGATAATTAGGATAGTGCATTTCATTAGTAAAAGCGAAACATCACCACAATGGGAACTGTTTTTTCTGTTCCAGTGAAAATAGCCACCAGAAAGTTTGTTTGGCCTCCCCAGCCAGACAGCCTATAGATACATCTGTGTAATCCTGCATTATACTGAGCAATGTAAGAGAGTGTCATTGAGTTTTAGGCAGTTTTTCCATTGATCAGTGTGTTTTTGATTCCAGTGGAAATCACCAGCAGGCAGCAAACCAGCCTTAAACCTTGCAAAGATAAAATCTCAAAGGAATGGTAAGAGGAATATAACATTAAGCAGGAAGATGTGTCAAGCTTATTCATTCCTGGAGTGAAGCGTACATGCTGGATGATATAAGATAGATGATTTGAAAATATACACCCTTGAAGCAAGTGCTGGAAGTATGACTGAAGTGACTTATGCACATCAGAAGGCCTAGTTCTTGTTTCACTGGAAAGAACTATTAGGTGTATAGTAAGAAGCTGGGAATTCAATGTTAAATGCTAACATTTGCTTTCAAGTGCTTAATAGTGTACTATAAGATGGATATTTTAGGGGTGCAAAGTTTAGATTGTATAATGCCAGTTTTTGGTTTTGAGAAGTTTAACACACAGACTTAAGTATAAAACGAAAACAAGTGTTTTTCGTTCACAGGCTAAATTTCACTGCAGACCCCAACCAGCACATTCCTCTACCATAGCCCTCATCCTTGACCTAGATTTGGTTAATTTAATTTTATCCATTGGCTGGGAACAGTTCTCAAAGTTTTCTACTAACTCCATTTCCAGCCTTTTATTAGGAAGGGAAATTACTGCAGGTCTGGCAGCACAAAACAAGAAGTACAACAACTTTCTCTGTTCCTAGGATGGAGACAGAATACAAAGTACTTGAATTTTCCTATTTCCAAGATGACAGTGGAATACCAATACAAGAAATGGGGGGAGGGGAAAGCAACTTATTCATTACCCAAGATGGAATCTATGATTAAATCAGCTGCTGCTGTTTTGCTGCATCAAACAGAAAGCCTGGAGCTCACTAGCTTTCCACTGCCTTTGTGATAGACTGAGTTTAAGGCCATAAGTGACCACTGGATCATTTAGCCTGACCTCCCGTATATCACAGGCCACCAGTTACAAACCTATCACCTCCACCTCAAGCCCAACAACCAGAATTAGACCAAAAGTATTACAGCCCTCAGGAGACTAAGCTATTGTTTGGCACAATACAGAACAGGAGGGACCAAGGTACACCAATACCCAGGTCCCCTGAAGGGAATTGATTTAGTGAGATATGATCCTAACAAATGACCTGTGCCCCATGCAGCAACACCCCTCCCCCCCTCCCCCACACACATACACAAGTTACCTGCTAATCTGACCTGAGGAAAAATTCCTTTCTGATGCCAAATATGATGATCAGTTAGACTCTGGGGATGTAAGCGGGGACCCTCCAGTCAAGCTCCTGAGAGAAAGAATTCTCAGTACAACATCAGAGCCCAGCCCACCCTGTCCAGTGTCCCATTTCCAGCTGTGCCCATCTCTGATGCTTCCAAGGAAGGACACACACACAATCACAGAATACTTCAGGGAGAAGGGAAAGGACTAAGGCAGTGCGAATACTGGGGGAAATGCATTTGTATAAGTCTTTATGCAGAAAGACTGAATTCACTTCATCAGCTTTCATGACTATTTACTTGTTTTCAGTAAACACTTGCATGAGCAATTTTCTTTTATAGTTGCAAGAGTGAGTGCAGAAAGTGAAAGTCTTATGAATTCTTGAGCAAACACATATTCACATTAAAGCTCACACCAGAAGCATCTGTGCAGCTACCTTGAAATATTAGATTTCCCTGCTCATTTATAAAAATTTTAATCATCTAACTGTAACCCTTCTGCCAGGTGAAGCCAGCAGCAACAAGGGCTGGGTTCAGTATCTAGGGGTTCCTTTTTAACAATACATCATAAAACTGGCTCGAGCCCCCACCCAGTGACCTGTGACAATTACACACTACTCCCTGGGCATCTCTAAGAGGCAATACTTCCTCCCCTGGAAGCACAGAGTCTGAGTGTAGCAAAAACTTTTAATAAAAAGATGGAATTCACTCAGCATTAATTTGGGAAAACACCACAACGAGGGTTCATAAACACAAACCATGAGCAAAAGACCCACCCCCAAGTAAGTTTGGTAATGTCCTTTTTCCCTCAGGGTCTTAAGTCCAGCAACCCAAAAGTCCCTTTAATGTGCCCGTCCCTTCTCTGTACCCCACTCACAGTTGCTGTGCTTGTCTAGTGCAGCCCCAGAGTACAGAGGTTCATCCGGAGAGTTCACCTCCCACCCTGTGTGGAAGGCAGGGGGTGGTAAAGAGGCAACATACATGCTGCACTGCTCAGGAACTCGCTCATCGCCCCAGCGGCCGATTACTGCACCTCTCTGCAGGGCTGTGCTATGGCCCTCTCCACCAGCTTCTCTGCTGGCCGCTTGCCAGGCCTCTCCACCAGCCGCCCTGCTAGCCCCTTGCCATGCATGCCTCTCCACCAGCTGCCTGCTCACCAAGATGTCTTCAGCCCCCTCCCCCCCTGCACACTTAACACACCTCTCAGTGATGTCAGCTGTTAGTGGGGGTGCCTCACTGCTGGTGCACACTGGGCAGTCTCTTGCAATAGAGACACTGTCCCAAAGTAGGTCTAATACTTAGGCCTACATATCAGGGATTTCAGCTCTGTAGCATGTAACAAGACTCTCAAGTAGCTCTTTTATTATACCATGGAGACAGGAAGGGTCAAATGGTGTCTGGGACCCTTAAACAGGGCCCACACTCTCTCAACTCATTGGGCTTTGGAACCCATGTCCCCTGCCTAGTAAGTGCTGTTCAGTTAGAGGGTGAATTCCTCCATTGGGGTATGCCAGGTACAATTCTGCTGCGCTCAGTTCACACAACAACGATAGCAACCCTTTATTACTGCTGCCCCAATAACAAGGAGACTGGGGATCCAACACCAGCCACAAGTGATCATTTGGGCAGGCAGTCCCATCATGCTGAGCACCTAAGCAAATGAGATCAGCTTCTGAAGTCTTTTTCCACAGCTCACCACTAGATGTCAGGGGAGAGCTCATCCAGACTCTGCTTACATCACAATACCACATGATTATGGTGACCAATCACGCACAACAAATAGTGACTAATCAAAGTGAATAGCTTGAGAACTACAGATAGGCTGAAATATGTGTCCATAGAAGGATAGTGAGAGTGTGTTGAGTCTGTGGTGTTAGCCATTGCAGAGATAAGGGCAAATTACAAAGACCAGATTCTGGAGTGTTGATTTAGGTCCATCCCCAATTTACAGAGTGTAAAAGGGGCATATGGTTCCTTACAAACACAAAAGTGACAAAATGCTACCCTGAATTGCTTAGACTCTAACTCAGACAGATACAATACATGGGGTAATAGCTGAAGTGCAATAGCATGTGGAGATGCAATTTTCAGGTAGATCACCACTAAATTGCCTTTCAGGTTTGGTTTCTTCCATTTCTAGGGCCACATCCTCATCAGTGCCAGAGCTCCACTCAGTGCACATGAAAGGGATTGGTCCTGCTTTGAGCAGGGGGTTGGACTAGATGACCTCCTGAGGTCCCTTCCAACCCTGATATTCTATGATTCTGTGAAAGAGCGGGAGAGGGACAAAGTTGGCTTTGAGACACCTTTGCACTTCCTCAATTCTTAGGTCTTTGGGGGGCTGCTTCAGTCTTTGACACAGTTTACAGCAACCACAGGAATGGTCTATGTTATGGCCTGCTGCAATGGCCCCAAAGGAGCCAGTCTATACCCAGGGATTGCCAGATGCTATGTCTACACTACAAATTTCTTTCAGCAGTATGTAGAGTGTTTACTCAGGTAGCCCGCCTTAGCATGGGTATGGGTTTAAGTAGAAGTGTAGACAGTGAGGTCCAGCTTAGGGGAGTAGAGTACAGACACACTTGAAGGGTGTGGGTATGTACTTGAGGACATACCCTACATGGCTCTCTACTTGCTCAAGCCATGCCTTCCTGTCTACACTGCTATTTTTAGCCATGTAGTGTCCCGCTGCCTCCCAGTTGCTGGAGCCCTTCCCAGCCACAGGAAAAGGTGCCAGCAGTGGGGAAAGGCTCTGGCAGTGGGGAGGCCTTTCCCTGCTGCCTTACCCTTCCCCCCCCTCCACCAGAGCCTTTCCTCTCCATAATGAAAGGCTCTGGCAATGGGTGGCTGCTGAAGCCTTTCCCCACTGCCTCCCTCCTATCATAGCCTTTCACTGGCACATGTAGCTACACACCGCAGTGTGGATGCAGCCTGCTTTTCACTGCAATGTGTAGCTACACATACTCTACATGCTGCCAAAAGTGGTTGCTTTGAGCAGGGGGTTGGACTAGATGACCTCCTGAGGTCCCTTCCAACCTTGAGATTCTATGATCTATGGTGTGGGGGGTATATGTAGCCCGAGAGTGGCAGCACTCAAATCATGTTCTCTTTCCCTCAAGCAACATCCCTGACAAACCACAATGTAGCGGCTGGGGAGGGGGAAGATGAAGGAGGGCCAGAAACAGTACCAATAGTTTCCAGGAGCAGTCATGCAAACCCACAGTGGCCTAGATTGTGGAATAAAAGGGAAAATGGAGGGAGGATGGGTTTGAATGATCCCTGGTGCTCTAGAAGAGTATTTAAAAACAAATAAAACAACCCCCCTTTTGTAGTGGTGATAGAAACAGCATGCGAAGAAGTAGAGCAGCAGTAAAGTGTACAGACCTTCCCCCCTTCCACACACATCCTTAGGTAATCCGCCAGGTGGCTCTTCTGCTTGATATGCCTCTACACAGCTATAACTTTTCAAGGCAGGATTTTGCCCAACTCTTTATTTAAGCATTTTAACTAAAGTTAAGGAAGGTCATGGGTAATGTAGGGAGCCAGGGTGGCCTCCCTGCAAACCAAAGGGTAAAAAGCCACTCTCTCAGCCTGAGTGGGCGGGGCCAGGCCAAGCTTACTCCACCCCCTGGAACAGGAGGGGTGGAACAGGAAGTACAAAGAGCGGGGCCCTTAGCAGTCAGGGCAGCACCAGGGAGGGAGACAGACACAGGCTGCTGACTATTCCCTGCTGCTGAGCCGCGGGAAGCCCTGGACCAGAGGAAACCTGACCTTGAAGAAGGACTCGGGCTACCAGAACTGCCGGCCACAGAGTACCTTGAGGAACTGGAGGAACCAGGCAGCAACCTGAGCCAGAGTGAGCCTGATGCTGAGGGTGAGCTAGAGCTACTGAGGCTACCGGCGGCTGAATATCCTGATGAATTGGAGGAACTGATAGGCAGGATCCTCTGGGAGAATAACATGAGGGGGAAAGGAGTCCAGGAGAGCTGGCTGTATTTTAAAGAATCCTTATTGAGGTTACAGGGACAAACCATCCCGATGTGTAGAAAGAATAGTAATTGTGGCAGGCGACCAGCTTGGCTTAACAGTGAAATCCTTGCTGATCTTAAACACAAAAAAGAAGCTTACAAGAAGTGGAAGATTGGACAAATGACCAGGGAAGAGTATAAAAATATTGCTCGGGGATGCAGGAGTGAAATCAGGAAGGCCAAATCACACTTGGAGTTGCAGCTAGCAAGAGATGTTAAGAGTAACAAGAAGGGTTTCTTTAGGTGTGTTAGCAACAAGAAGAAAGTCAAGGAAAGTGTGGGCCCCTTACTGAATGAGGGAGGCAACCTAGTGACAGAGGATGTGGAAAAAGCTAATGTACTCAATGCTTTTTTTGCCTCTGTCTTCATGAACAAGGTCAGCTCCCAGACTACTGCACTGGGCAGCACAGCATGGGGAGGAGGTGACCAGCTCTCTGTGGAGAAAGAAGTGGTTTGGGACTATTTAGAAAAGCTGGATGAGCACAAGTCTATGGGGCCGGATGCACTGCATCCGAGAGTACTAAAGGAGTTGGCGGATGTGATTGCAGAGCCATTGGCCATTATCTTTGAAAACTCGTGGCGATCCTGGGAAGTCCCAGATGACTGGAAAAAGGCTAATGTAGTGCCCATCTTTAAAAAAGGGAAGAAGGAGGATCCTGGGAACTACAGGCCAGTCAACCTCACCTCAGTCCCTGGAAAAATCATGGAGCAGTTCCTCAAGGAATCAATTCTGAAGCACTTAGAGGAGAGGAAAGTGATCAGGAACAGTCAGCATGGATTCACCAAGGACAAGTCATGCCTGACTAATCTAATTGCCTTCTATGACGAGATAACTGGCTCTGTGGATGAGGGGAAAGCGGTGGATGTGTTGTTCCTTGACTTTAGCAAAGCTTTTGACACTGTCTCCCACAGTATTCTTGCCAGCAAGTTAAAGAAGTATGGGCTGGATGAATGGACTATAAGGTAGATAGAAAGTTTGCTAGATTGTCGGGCTCAACGGGTAGTGACCAATGGCTCCATGTCTAGCTGGCAGCCGGTATCAAGTGGAGTGCCCCAAGTGTCGCTCCTAGGGCCGGTTTTGTTCAATATCTTCATAAATGATCTGGAGGATGGTGTGGATTGCACCCTCAGCAAGTTTGCAGATGACACTAAACTGGGAGGAGAGGTAGATACGCTGGAGGGTAGGGATAGGGTACAGAGGGCCCTAGACAAATTAGAGGATTGGGCGAAAAGAAATCTGATGAGGTTCAACAAGGACAAGTGCAGAGTCCTGCACTTAGGAGGGAAGAATCCCATGCATCGCTACAGACTAGGGACCGAATGGCTCGGCAGCAGTTCTGCAGAAAAGGACCTACGGGTTACAGTGGACGAGAAGCTGGATTTGAGTCAACAGTGTGCCTTGTTGCCAAGAAGGCCAATGGCATTGGGATGTATATGTAGGGGCATTGCCAGCAGATCGAGGGACGTGATCATTCCCCTCTATTCGACATTGGTGAGGCCTCATCTGGAGTACTGTGTCCAGTTTTGGACCCCACACTCACAAGAAGGATGTGGAAAAATTGGAAAGCGTCCAGCGGAGGGCAACAAAAATGATTAGGGGACTGGAACACATGACTTATGAGGAGAGGCTGAGGGAACTGGGATTGTTTAGTCTGCAGAAGAGAAGAATGAGGGGGGATTTGATAGCTGCTTTCAACTACCTGAAAGGGGGTTCCAAAGAGGCTGGATCTAGACTGTTCTCAGTGGTAGCTGATGACAGAACAAGGAGTAATGGTCTCAAGTTGCAGTGGGGGAGGTTTAGGTTGGATATTAGGAAAAACTTTTTCACTAGGAGGGTGGTGAAACACTGGAATGCGTTACCTAGGGAGGTGGTGGAATCTCCTTCCTTAGATGTTTTTAAGGTCAGGCTTGACAAAGCCCTGGCTGGGATGATTTAGTTGGGGATTGGTCCTGCTTTGAGCAGGGGGTTGGACTAGATGACCTCCTGAGGTCCCTTCCAACCCTGATATTCTATGAACTAGAGGGACCCACTCGAAAGACTGGGTAGGAAGTAACCCAGGAGCAGAACTGGACAGTGCGGTGAGTCAGTATTTGGTCAGTGTGTTGCAGATGGATCCCTGCTGACCCAGTGGTGGGATCCTCTCCTCCTGCCACTGACAGGGCCCTGGGCTGGAATGCAGTGAAGTCGGGTGGGCCTGTGTTCACTGTTCCCTCTAAGCTGTGCTTGTGCACACAGATATTAAACCCTGCGCACACAGTGAAACACCATGCACACTCTGGCTTCAGCGGTGGGTTTTGTTTGTTTGTTTAGTTTTTTTTGGGAGGCGGGGTGGGGTTTGCGCTTTGGTGGCGGCACAGAAGAAATTTTTTGAGCACACGGCCTGTTAAAAATTAGAGGGAACGTTGCCTGCATTCCCCTACCCCGGCCACCCTGCCTTGGGTGGCAGAACCCCGATAAAGAGCACTGATTTGTGCTGGTGCTCCCCTGCCTGAGGGGCGCGCCACTGACTCTTGCGGGCGCTCCCCGGCCTGAGGGGTGTGTCATGGACTCTGGCTGGCACCCCTCCCTCTGCTAACTCCCCATCAACAGAAAGGTGTGACCAAGGCCTTTCAGCAAGGTATTAGCTCCCCACCATCCCCAGCGGCTCGGTGGACCAACTGAGACCTTGTTACAGGTAAACAGGAGTTCAGAGTTCTCCAAACAGGCCAGTGCTTTATCAGTTAAGGTCCTGAATCAGTCAGGCACTAAAGCACATGTTTAACTTCAAATGGGGCTTTAGGATATGCTTAAAATTAAGCGTGTGCTTTAGTGCATGGCTGAATAGGGGCCAATGACGTTTCTACTGCTAGAGCAGAGTGATGGCTTGTTCTTAAGGTATGCCTAATTTTCCAGGTCTCTGTGGTACACAGTCACTACTGCAGTTATGAAAGCATTTAGCCCCATATTTTTGAAATTCACTTTCTAATCTCCAGAGTATCATCATGAATACAGGTGACAATTAGTCAAATACCAATTTGAGCAACAGCCAGATAAGGCAGATGGAGTTCATCACTACATTCGTTTCTGCTGCTGCCCACACATGCCTATGGTTTCATCAGTGTTCTCAAAACTATGTCAGCTTTAAATTAAAGTGAAGTTTTCTGAATTTGAGTTGCCAGCATCATCTCTCTCTCCTTAGTTTCTTTCTTGACAGTCTTGTTGTTTCATTTGCATGGATCATTTTTGGTATTTCTAAGACATGATTTTGCTTTCATTTCTTTTTTTGTTATATCTTTTCTTTCACGGATTCTTTATGGGTTCATGCGAGAAATAGCAGAAGAAATGGAATGTGTAATTACAGTAAAGTATTAAATGATTTTAATTATTTTTAAAAAAATTCATATTTTTTAGGTATTGGACTAACAACAACCTTGGAAAATGAAGTCCTATATTTAGTGTCAGGAGAGGTACAGTTTCCTCACATTGCTTTGGCAATGTGCCTTACCTGAAAAAGTATTTGCAAGGTCAAGAGAAAAGTTAATTTTCATGGCCAACATTTTACTGGGCTTCCCTCACGGTACTGTTAAAAAAAAAAAAATTGTCACTTGTTAGTTCATGCTACTTGTGGTGATGGTTGATTGATGGGGATACTTGTTTACCAGGAACCACCAAAATGATATCAAAGCCAGCAAATACTTTGGTAACAGCTTTGGGGGAAAAGTCACTTAGGGTGAAATCCTGGCCTCATTTAAATCAATGGCAAAACTCCCACCCATTTCCCAAGTGCACCCTCAAAGCCCCCCAAAAACAGAAGACCAGTTAAAAGAACCCCAAAACTTGTTTTAAGAGGGTCATTAAATTGACTTAAAATCAAGATTTTTTTTGAATACCTAACTGTTAATACTATGTACTGAAAAGTTTAGAAGAAAATGCTTACTAAAATGAGAAATTATTGAGCAATGAAAGTCCAGTTCCATAATACTATAGGCAAGCACTTAGTAATTAAAACTTACTTGGACCACCAGCAAAGTTGTAAGGTCAGTTACTCATATGATTTCCCCTTGTACAGAGTGTAGCCTAAATATCATTCCAGTAGCCTTACTCAGCTGTCCTGTGAAGTTTTTGAGGACATCAAAACCACACTTGAAGTTTGAAATGCTAAAATATCAGAGGAAAATGTAGAGCAATGATGCCTCCGAATCCAAATTCTCCTTCATGATATTTCCTCAGCAGATCCCTGTAATGACAGTGAAACCCCCTCATTCATAATTTATAGGATGTGCTCAGAATTAGAGAGGAATTGAGGGAGAAGAACTTTCCACCTTTGGCTCTAAAATGCTGGAACAGAGAGGGATGTGTGCAGTCTCCCAATGGCTAATTGCTTTGAAATGGGTCTAGTCACCCTGTGCTATAGCATGCAGTGTCACAGCATGGATCCAGAGAGGCACTGCATTCAGAGAACAAAAGCTACTTTGGCAAATAACCTCTTTATGCTTGACATGCTTGGCCACAGTATGGCAGTATGTCTCCATAAATGTAACAGAAAACAAACACGTATCTGGCAGTATAACTGAATCTAAAACAAATACAGCAAATTCTCCCATCAACTTCATGGTCCATATTTCATAGAATCATAGAATCATAGAATATCAGGGTTGGAAGGGACCCCAGAAGGTCATCTAGTCCAACCCCCTGCTCGAAGCAGGACCAAGTCCCAGTTAAATCATCCCAGCCAGGGCTTTGTCAAGCCTGACCTTAAAAACCTCTAAGGAAGGAGATTCTACCACCTCCCTAGGTAACGCATTCCAGTGTTTCACCACCCTCTTAGTGAAAAAGTTTTTCCTAATATCCAACCTAAACCTCCCCCATTGCAACTTGAGACCATTACTCCTCGTTCTGTCATCTGCTACCATTGAGAACAGTCTAGAGCCATCCTCTTTGGAACCCCCTTTCAGGTAGTTGAAAGCAGCTATCAAATCCCCCCTCATTCTTCTCTTCTGCAGACTAAACAATCCCAGCTCCCTCAGCCTCTCCTCATAAGTCCTGTGCTCTAGACCCCTAATCATTTTTGTTGCCCTTCGCTGGACTCTCTCCAATTTATCCACATCCTTCTTGTAGTGTGGGGCCCAAAACTGGACACAGTACTCCAGATGAGGCCTCACCAGTGTCGAATAGAGGGGAACGATCACGTCCCTCGATCTGCTCGCTATGCCCCTACTTATACATCCCAAAATGCCATTGGCCTTCTTGGCAACAAGGGCACACTGCTGACTCATATCCAGCTTCTCGTCCACTGTCACCCCTAGGTCCTTTTCCGCAGAACTGCTGCCTAGCCATTCGGTCCCTAGTCTGTAGCGGTGCATTGGATTCTTCCGTCCTAAGTGCAGGACCCTGCACTTATCCTTATTGAACCTCATCAGATTTCTTTTGGCCCAATCCTCCAATTTGTCTAGGTCCTTCTGTATCCTATCCCTCCCCTCCAGTGTATCTACCACTCCTCCCAGTTTAGTATCATCCGCAAATTTGCCGAGAGTGCAATCCACACCATCCTCCAGATCATTTATGAAGACATTGAACAAAACCGGCCCCAGGACCGACCCCTGGGGCACCCCACTTGACACCGGCTGCCAACTAGACATGGAGCCATTGATCACTACCCGTTGAGCCCGACAATCTAGCCAGCTTTCTACCCACCTTATAGTGCATTCATCCATCCCATACTTCCTTAACTTGCTGACAAGAATACTGTGGGAGACCGTGTCAAAAGCTTTGCTAAAGTCAAGAAACAATACATCCACTGCTTTCCCTTCATCCACAGAACGAGTAATCTCATCATAAAAGGCGATTAGATTAGTCAGGCATGACCTTCCCTTGGTGAATCCATGCTGACTGTTCCTGATCACTTTCCTCTCATGTAAGTGCTTCAGGATTGATTCTTTGAGGACCTGCTCCATGATTTTTCCAGGGACTGAGGTGAGGCTGACTGGCCTGTAGTTCCCAGGATCCTCCTTCTTCCCTTTTTTAAAGATTGGCACTACATTAGCCTTTTTCCAGTCATCCGGGACTTCCCCCGTTCGCCACGAGTTTTCAAAGATAATGGCGAAGGGCTCTGCAATCACAGCCGCCAATTCCTTCAGCACTCTCGGATGCAACTCGTCCGGCCCCATGGACTTGTGCACGTCCAGCTTTTCTAAATAGTCCCTAACCACCTCTATCTCCACAGAGGGCTGGCCATCTCTTCCCCATTTTGTCCCCATTTGACAAAAGAAGACAAAATTCTGCTTTCAGTTACACCAGTGCACCTTGTCCATACTGCATACATGGGACCACATCTGATAGTGATGTTGGGATAGGATTTTTATTTCTTGGGAGATTTGCAAGATGGAATAGTCACAAATGCAGATAACCCCAAGAGTCTACAACAAATGCTTGATGTCACCAGGCAGGCTGTCAACTGGATGGGACTCCACGTCAATGCTAGGAAGTGTGCATCTCTGCATAGCGATGGCAGTAGAAGGAACTCAGTCCAGGCAACCCTGTTTCAGATCCAGGGTGAACCCATGATCTTCCTTGAGGATGGGTGAGACTACCAACATCTCAGCATGCCCATGGGTTTTCATGTCCAGCGGACACCTGAGGATACCATTGTGGAGATCCTACGGGATGTGGCCAAGATCAACTCCTCCCTACTGGCACCAAGGCAGAAGATCAACACCTTGAACAACTTTCTGATCCGCTGTATGTCATTTGTCTGAGGGGATCTGCCATGGAAAAGGTATCTCTCAACAAGGTGGACAACATCATAAGGCAGTTAGTTAAGAAGTGGATGTTTCTTCCCCAGAGGGCCAGTCATAAGCTGGTGTACATCTCAGACAGGCAGGGCAGCGCCAATGTCCATTGAATGGGTGATCTGTGTGACGCTGCGGTGATGACTCACACTTTCCACCTTCTGACGTGCCTGGACATCGCAGTGAGTGCTATGCATGACGTCATCAGGAAGCGAATCGCCAGGATTCCCTCCAACTAAGATGTCACCACCTACTTGAGCGGCTCCTTGGAAGGTGAATTTGGAAGAGTCGGGGGAGACTTTGCTTCATTTTGGACTTGTGCCTGCAATGCTACACGATGGCTGGAGAAGTGTATCGGCTACTACTGGACATGGTGCAAGTAACGTCAGGAGCTGGGGGTCCTTGTGCCACAGGTCAAGAACACCAACCACACAATTATCACTCTGAGAGCTAGAACTATGCTGGAGAGGACCCTCACAGGTGCCATCCATTGGCAGTACCTGGAAAACCTGAGATAGAAACCTGACCAAGGCAAGGCCTATGAGGTGATGTGCAAGTGGGATGACAGCAACCACTTCCTTCCCAGGGGCAGTTTTGCCTGATTTGATGACTGGAGAGTCATCCACAGGTATCAGCTCAATTGTGTCCTGCTGAATGGAGCTGTCCACCACGGGAATCGGAACAAGCGATGCAGAAAGTGTCTATGATAATGAGATGCTACCCCATGTCTTGTGCAGCTGCATACCCCACTCCAGAGCCTGGAAGTTGTGCACAACACCATCCAAGACCACCAAATCAAGGCTATCCCACCACCCATTAGGAAGGTTTCCATGAATCCCACACAGTGAGGAACAGAAGAGGGTCACTGCCATGAATCCCACCCAGTGAGGAACAGAAGCGGGTCGTCATGGTAGACGTCACAGTTTCTTTTTAGAACAGAATGCTGGCCTTCCACGGTGCATGAGTTCGAAAGGTGGAAAAATACACTGCCCTGGCTAATGCCTTGAGAGCCAGGGGCTACGAGGTTCAAACACATGTGCTGATCGTCAGAGCCCTATACTACGATCCCAGTAACAAGCGAGTGCTACGGGAATGAGGAATCAGCCAGCACTATGCCTGGCTGATGCAGTGCCTCATAATGTTGGACACCGTCACGTGGTTAAGGACCATATATTTAGAACATATCACCAGATATCGGCAATACCAGGAAAAATTAGCTGCCGTGCCAATGAAAAGCAAAAATGGAAAAAGTAGCTGAAATTCTTCTCTAGTGGACCATATTTATTCAGGGACACCCTAACTTAAATTCTCAATTACTAAGAGACAATGTACACTCATTATACTAGGAGCAGCTTGCAGAAAATAAATACCCTAATATCCCATGAGTGATGTACCACAGTATTTGAATACTGATATTTAAATTATACTGTTAATCTGCAATATCCCAAATACATACATTTATCAACTATATGCATGTTATGACTTAAACCAAATTTGCTACTTTGGGATAATATAAGCATTATGCCTGGATGAATAGAAACTTTTTTATTAACCTGTGTTTTAGATCATTCTAACATAAGCTTTAATAAAACTGACTTGCAATATAGTTGCAAGACTGACAACATGTATATATTGGGAACAATATGAACTGGGTTGTGTTCTATTTGGTATACATGTAGCTAAGTACAGGGCACTATCTCCATTAGTTATTTACATTTATTTGACTAAGTAGGATGGATGTCTGTTGGAACTATGATCCCTATTCATTTTACTGTATCACTGACTAGCCTATTTTGATTCAGTGTGGCCAAACACTACATTTGCAACCACATGTGAATGCTGATTCAGAATGGACAGGCCTGCCTGGATACAGCAGACCCCATGTGCAGCACTGTTAGACATGGTGCATTGAAGCAGCACTCACCTCTGAGCCAACTGCCAATATCTTAAACCACAGGCCTGTTTAACCTGGCTTGCTTGGTTTATCATTTTGCCTGGAACTGTGGACTTATTCCCATTACTCAATCATTTTCAACCATTTTACAGTCTGTCCACCTGCTTCTGCTGGGAGAGCATCTTTTTCTGAGCCGGTACTTTGCATTGGTGCTTTGAATTGTTCATTATTACAGAGGCATGAAAAAAGTTATAATTTCTTCTAAATTACGTTCTAAGTTCAAGAATTTTTACGTCAGTGGAGCAATGCACATTTTCATCGGCTGAGGATTTGGTTTCTGATTTCTAAACCTCCTCATGCACTCATCCTCTTCATCTCATTTGACTCTCTGCCCCTCCCACAATACCCTCCTACGTATTGTCCCTTAGTATCTCCACTGTTGATGTAAGAGCCTTTCCTCTCTGGCTCCTGCTGTCTAGAAGAGTAAGAGCCTCTGTCTCTGACTGATTTAGGGCTTGATCCTGTAAGGTACTGAGCACTGTGGCTTTGATCCAGCAGAGCCCTTAGGCACATTTAATATTAAGCTACATTTTAGCACACGTTTCCTGTGTTCACCATTCAGCTGGTGCAGAATGTGGCTGCCCACTTTCTCCATGGTTTAAGCTGCTAGGAGGACATGAGTCCTGTGATCAAGTCCCTCCATTGGTTTCTAGTCAGCTTCCGATGCTTTGATCCTAATCTTCAAAGCAATTAATGGCTCGAGCCTCAGCTACGCTAAAGGCCAAATTTCAATCTGTGCTGCTCAGGGACAATGAGATCTCAAAGCCCAGGTTGAAGCATGTCAGAGCTGGGGACAAAGTATTCTTTGAGGTGATCCACCTAGGGAACAAAATTTCCAGAGGAGATCAGGAAAATCCCAACTCTGACCATTTTTAGGAAATACTGTAAAACATTCTTTTCAAAAACGCCTTTTTACCCAAAGAATGAAATGCACAACACTGACATTCCCTTCAACTCTATAAACCTCAACAACCCCCACCTCCCAAAAAACCAAACAAACACAGAAAACAGCGTTTACCCCCAAAAGGGAGACGTGCCAGAGATTTCATGAAAGTGAACACCAAGGGGCTACAAAATGAAAAATGTATTGTTCTCCCCGTCCTGGGAAATCTGCCAACCGAGGTTGCCCTTCCTAGATGCTGGGGGTTCTTTTTTTCCATTATGAAGTTAGATGCTAAATCTGATTTCCATTTTCAAAATCTGTGTCATTTGGAGAACCCTCTGGTAACCTCATCTCAGAAGCCACATTACCCCTCTGTTAAACTCTGCCTCCACAGCCTTGGTGAGAATGGTCCCATCCCATCATTGCGAATGCATCTGTATCGTTCTTACCCTGTACAAGAGTGGTACTAAGACACTGAATTTGGATTGTATTAGGGAATTATTGATACAGAATTCAGGTGTAAAAATCCCTGCTTGAAACTGAAAAAAAAAATGTAATCAATATTCTGGTCCACAAGTATCTGCATTTTGAAAGGAGTTTCAGATCAGAGAGAGTAGTATCATGCTGTATTAAATTATTGATATAAAATGTGTTTAATTTATATTTATTGGCTTGCTTTTATATAATTTCTTGGTTGCAATATATGCTTTCTATCTGCAGGCTGAGGAGCTGTTTGCAGGAAGCTTACCCTAAACAGAAAAGAATTGTTTTAGAGATTGTTTTAGCAGATCAGATTTTGTTGACCTGATTCTCTTGCCTCATCCTAGCATCCTCTTTTCCATTGATTGACTCTAATTAACATGCATGTGCTCAGACTCTATAAACCAGCACTGTCAATGTCATTCTTGTCAGTTTGGATCATGACCTCTCCTGGCTGTGCGTGGCTCCTGAAAGAGGATTTGTGGCTTAGATTGCAATTCAGGGTATTTATCCCCACAGCTTGACTCTACAGTATTGTCATTTCTCAGGAATCACAACCCTCATTTTCTTCTCACCATCTCTATAAGTTTGAAATGTAGCTGAGGACTTACAGGCTACCAAACAAATTTAAATTTAATTGTTTCAAGAAATAGAGATGCTCTCTTGCAAAAGACCTGTCAGAAACACTGTGTGACATTAAGCAGGGATTCAGATGGGAGATTCTGGAACAGTACTGCAATATGATTTCAGCATTAATACAAATAATTGTTAATCAATGGAGCAATGTTTGTACTAACTTTAAAGATTGCTTATGTTTTCCATGTGAGGAGATGCAAAAAAAGTGACTAGTGACTTCATTTCCTTGTGGAATGTTCCATTCCTTATTTGATATCTTTGCAGAAATTCATTAAAAGTCTTTATTTCATTCTGCTGTGTGAAATGTTCACATTGACAAAGCATCTCTCAAGCCCACTACAGATAAAACATAGTGCTATTTAAAGATAGGTATACAATATCTTTCCGTAACCTTCAGCCTTCCTTTCCTACTGGGATACCCCCACTTGTGTCGTGTCGAATATTAAAGTTAGGGGTTCTTTCGAGTGGGGAATGTGCCTTTGTCTTCTGAGAATCACCTACATCATCTTTTGGGTCCACGAAATTATCAAACTACTGCACGAAAGTAACTTTTTTTCAAGAATACCATCTCATTAACTATTTGTTTATATTTTCAGAATTTCCCAGAATAACATTTGGAGGAGCCACCACTATGAAGATCCACTGAATTCCATGCCCCGATATGAACCTATTCCATCTTGATGTGAAAGGAAAAAAATGTCTGGAGGCCAAATTGTGCCTCAGTGCTCTAATAGCTGAGAAAGGGGCAGGAAGACACCAGAAAGTTCCCCTTTGCACCATTTTCTCCTCTGCTTCCATTGCAGGGATGGGAGAAGGAGGGGTTCCCACCTTCTAGAAGATAGTGATAATTTGGCCAACAGGGCAATGCACAAGGAGGTCCTGTGTCTCCACATGAGCCCTAACCCAGCTCTCTGACAGTGCGGGTTAAGAAGAGCCATCCTGCCAGAGTGCTCCCCTAGCCATGGCTGCTGCTGGGATTCCCCTTAAAACACGGGTTCCCATTGCAGAGGAGGCAGCACTGGAAGTGTAATACAGTCTGTGGTTGTATTAGGTTTTCACAGTAGTCAGGGAGAGGAGAAGAGTGGAAAGGCATGAATTCCCTCCCCTCATGGCTTGCCCACTCCTCCCTCAATCCAACTACTTCCTGCTCCTAGCACAGGTCCCTAGACTTGTGGAGAGACACATAGGATGTCCACTGCCACACAGACTAATAGCCCTCACCTTTACTGCTAGTGTGAGAGTTGTGGGTGCATGGGAAGCTGCACACAGAATCAACCATCAGGGCATAGATCAGAAGAGTATGATCAGGCCCTTAATATTAGTTATTTCTTGGAAATGGAAAAGTGACAGTTTCTCCTGACTAGCAAAAGTTTTCATCATGGAGCCAACATTGGTTTAATACTATCTGTAGAGAAGGGCTGGAAAATATTTCCCTATCTCATGCGAATGAGAGATTTTTTTGAAAATTTTCCCTCCCAAATTGGGACAAAGGTCAAAGTCTCAAATTTTTGTGAACTGAAAACATTCTGCTCAGCTCAGTCAAAATGAAACATTTTGATCTTTTAAATTGCTTTTACATTTTTAGAGTAGAAATTAACTTAAATCTCAACATTGTTTTGAACTGAAAAATGGAATTGTTAATTTTGAAGGCGACAAATGGGACCTTTGACAGTTTCAAAACGTTTCTTCAGAATTTTTTTATCAAAACAGGAAATTCTTCTAAACTGACCAATTCTGGCAAAAAAGTTTCAGTTTCTATGAATTGGTATTTTCTGATTAAATTTATTTTGTTGAAAAATTCCCAACCAGCTTAATTTTTCTGTCATCATTGACTTCATTGTTTTAATGTTTAGTGTGTTTGTTTAGACTGGAAATCCTGGCACAGTCAAGGAATTATGATGTAATTGGAATAACAGAGACTTGGTGAGATAACTCACATGACTGGAGTACTGTCATGGATGGATATAAACTGTTCAGGAAGGACAGGCAGGGCAGAAAAGGTGGGGGAGTTGCACTGTATGTAAGGGAGCAGTATGACTGCTCAGAGCTCAAGTATGAAACTGCAGAAAAACCTGAGCGTCTCTGGATTAAGTTTAGAAGTGTGAGCAACAAGGGTGATGTCGTGGTGTGAGTCTGCTATAGACCACCGGACCAGAGGGATGAGGTGGACGAGGCTTTCTTCCGGCAACTCACGGAAGTTACTAGATCGCAGGCCCTGGTTCTCACGGGAGACTTCAATCACGCTGATATCTGCTGGGAGAGCACTACAGCGGTGCACAGACAATCCAGGAAGTTTTTGGAAAGGGTAGGGGACAATTTCCTGGTGCAAGTGCTGGAGGAACCAACTAGGGGCAGAGCTCTTCTTGACCTGCTGCTCACAAACCGGGAAGAATTAGTAGGGAAAGCTAAAGTGGATGGGAACCTGGGAGGCAGTGACCATGAGATGGTCAAGTTCAGGATCCTGACACAGGGAAGAAAGGAGAGCAGCAGAAAACGGACCCTGGACTTCAGAAAAGCAGACTTTGACTCCCTCAGGGAACTGATGGGCAGGATCCCCTGGGAGATCTTACCACTCTCCACCTCGATGTATATGTTGTCTTATTGCCAGCAGTCACATGATAACACATCTCATGTAGATTGCACTAAATGAAAGGTGTCGTTAATTTTTTAACATAGCAAGAGCTGAGGTATCCTGCAGTAAATAATTAATGGAGCCAATAGTGGATGCCAGGAGCAGGTAATGCAAATCTTTAGTTTCATATACAAAAAAATCATTCTAGTGCAGGTTGCTGGAATAAGCTCTGAAAGAGACCCTGCATGCTGCCCAAGAGTAGTGTTCTATTACCACATAATTGGACTAAGTTCTGATAGGATGTGAACTGGTAGCCAACCATATCTATACTGCAAAACAAATGTTAATGTGTGCCCATATGCTGGCCTGCACACACAGGTCCCTCCCACAGTTTACCATGCTTCAAGCACAAATTATCAGCATGGGGGGGTTGTTTGTAGGGACGCTTATAGATGAGGGGGAGGATATGCCTACCCATGTAGGCCATACTCCTGACTCTTAGACTTTGTCCCAGAATGCCTCTCTCTGATCCCTGTCACAAAAGCCTCTCAAGACTGGAGAAGAGAGTAAATATTTGAGCTGGCCGATTTAGCCCCACACGCCCCCTCCTGAGCAATGCTTTCCAGGTGTGCACCTATGTGCATCAGCATTCCAAAAACAGCCTGATGCTTTATTTCTTCCTACACTCAGATGCATCCCCTGAAGCCCTGAATGACTTCTTCACTAGTTGTGGACTTTAATAAAATGACACACATTGGGAGAAAAGCCCAGTTGATGCCTATCAATGCACCCAGGACATGTGCCAACTCCACTATGATCTGGCCCGTTTGCCAAAGGGCAAACAAGTTCAAATGAAAATCCCTGCATAGGACAGAAAGATCAGGAAAATGCTCTACTATAGTTCTATTTGGAAAACTGCTTGGCAGCTCTGGGAAGTGGAGTGGAGACTCATTATCCTCAAAATTGAATTCACATACTATCTTCTGCTCTCTCATATTATGCTCAAGAAAATTCCCTGGTTATGACAAAGGATTTATTCATCCAACCCAAGAAAGCTCCATACAGAAGAGGAAAAACAAAGGTGACCCTGAACATTATTATTTGTAAATAAGCATGGCTATTTAGCATGTTAAATAGGCCATTGCTCATAAGCTACAGTTTAACCCACATCTGGCAAGATAAATCATACAACCCAATTTATCCACAACATGTTGCACAGCTGATGTTTTTCTATGATGTGATCCATTGGAAATACTCATTAAACGCAGGAGTGATCATTTTATATATACTATGCTCTGATTTATTTGCAGAGAAATTATATCCCACTGTAACTGTGTGATAGTGGTAACCATAATGAGAATTGTTTCGTTAGGAAGAGGCTTTTAAATTCACATTAAACTTCTTTTACAGGTCTTCATGCCCTTCAGTATTTCACCTCATATCATTCAGGATTGTAAATCTATATAAAAGGTGACCTGCAAAGGTCAAATACAAAATTGCATTTGTGCCCTTGTTTTCCTACTTAATTTTGCATAAAGATGACCAGAATGTGTGGGGAGATTTGTTTTTGTTTGGTTGGGTTTTTTGTTTTTTTTTTTGTCGTCTTGTTTCTTACCTTGGAAATACCAAGTACCTATTTTTCCTGGATATTCCCTTGGGGAAAAAAAAGAGAGTGGAGTGTGAGCTTTCCCAGGCCTTCATTGTTTGTCACGGGTTTAAGTTAGTAAGAGGTTAACAAAACACAAAAAGCAAAGAGTTTTAAGCAATCTCACTAAAAATCCCTCGTCTCTCAATTTCTCAGGTTTCACTTCCTTTCTACATGTAATGTTATAATTCTGCTCATTCTTCAGTCATCCATAGTCTTCAGGGAAAAATAGGGTAGACAAGACCTGAATTTCTAATGGTAAAAAAAGACAAATCAGGAATAACAAGAAAATTAAATAAATCTTTCATACCTACTTTAAACAATGTAAAGAAGAAGAAAAAAAACACCACACACATACACATACACAGAGCATGGCTACAGTCAAGCCCTTCAAAAAAAAAAAAAGAGAGGAATAAAATACATTGAAACATTTTGCAAGTGAAATTTCTCCTAGTAGTTTATTTCCATGGTAGCCTTTTCGGACTAAGCTGCAAACAGGGGTGCTGGAACAATTTTATAGTGGGGTGCTGAGAACCATTGAACCAAGCTATAAACCCTGTATATAATGGAAACCACTTCAAGCTAGGGAGTATGGCAACACCCCCAGCACCCGTTGTTTCAGCACGTCTGGTTGCAAAGGTTCATGCTTAAAGCAAGGCTATCAGCAAGGGCAGTGCTAAGTAACTAGACACTAAGGGCCAGACAGAGCCATCCCTTGGGTATGGCGAATCAGGGCGACTGCTCCAGGCCTCATGCTTTGAGGGGCCCCACCCTTCAGTGTGTGTGTGTTGTGCGGGGGGCGCTAGGCCGGCCCAGATGGAGTGGGGTTAGGGGTGCCTGGGGAGCCAGGATGGCTCAGGGGGTGAGGTTAGAGGTTTGGGAGGCAGGCCGGCCTGGGGAGTTAGCGGGGAGCCTGGCACTGACAGGAGGGGTTGGGCCCGCACTCAACGGCGGGAAGCGCGTGTTGTATTTATTGTTCTTGATCACCCACCACCGCACCAGCTGCCAGCATCCTAGCACCACCAGAACATGCCAGCACCAGGCTGACCCCATCCATTGCCCTTCTGCCCCGGATTCCTCCCTTTTCCATGACCCCCACCCAGCACAGGGGGCCCCTTTGCCCCAGCACAAGGTGCCAGCCTGTGACTGTCCATTGTCCCTCACCCTGCAGCACTGATGTCACCTCCCCACCCCAGATTTCACCTGTACAAAAAATGTTAAGGCGGGCCCATACAGGCTGATTTGTCCCAGGCCCCGCACCCCACTAGGGACAGCCCTGAGGCCAGATTCTCCCGTTCATCCAAAGCTGGGCACTTAATTATTTTTAAGCTACCTTTGAACTTCCTCTACTCTCAGCCCACGCCAAAGAAATCTTCACCTGTGGAGATCTAGTTTCTTTCTGCCACCTTTGTGCAACCAGTGTGCCCCGAAGAAGCCAAAATGACAGTAGAGAATCTGGCCCACAGTGTTCTTTGCTCATTTACTTGTCTAGGCTCACTTTCACTACAAATGGTAGCCATTAGGCCAAACTTTATTTGGGCAAACAGTTTCCTCCAAGTCTGTGTCCCCAGAACCTCTGCATTGGCTGAAATTTAAAGTCAGTCTAAATCTACCACAAACTGAGCCACAAGGGAAAGGGATATGCCTTGATCATCTCCATTCTGATATCATTTCTCTCTTATTGCTGTGATACATATGCCTGTTACAATCATACCAGTGAAGGTTCTAAAAGGCAGGCGGCCAGCTGGTATAGTGCTTGTTATTGTTACCTGTTTACAACCAGCATTTTCAACAAAGTTTTTTAAAAAAAGTTAAAAGTAGAAAACTATGATCATAATACTTGGAAATGTTTTCTCTTTTACTGGCAGGAGCGCTATATCTAGTCCTGCAGTATCACGCTATCTTATCTTATAGATGAGGCACTTGGAAGGTATGTAGCAGATAATGGTAGCAGCGGTAATAGAAAATGGAGTCAAACGACAGCTGGACACAGTGCATGTACTTGCCCCTACTTATCTCTAACTATTAGAAAGGCCCATGTGAAGAGCTGCCCAGCTGTCTGATTACTGTGTGTCTGGAGATATCGATGGCTGGAATATCACAGTGCTGTTTGACACAGGATCTGAAATAAGTCTGATCTATGGAGAACACCCAGTACTGAAGGGGAAGAAGATTTGTACTGCAGGATTTAAATTGATGACTATTAACCCTCAGCCAGACAACAGGAGAAATTCAACTCTCTATTTAGAGTCTTTCCATACTAAACGGACTTTTACTGTGGTGACCAATATTTTCACTTCTGTTGTCCTAGGAGTGGATTTCATCCAAGGGAATCACAAAAACTTCTGGGATGTTAATAGAACTCACTTGTCCCTGGAGAATATTCAGCTGCTCCTGCTGGATGTGAGTAGGAGGAAGTGTGGACACTGGGGGGGGGGGGGGGGGGCAACTCTTGTGGCCTTAGGGGTGCCTCTACCACTTCAGCTGCTCCTTGTGGTGGCTCAGAATAAAGTTGTGGTAAAGCAATAATACCCCTAAGGATAAAGGGCTGCTGCAGTGAGCCTTTAGAAGTGTTTGGAGCTACCAATATCCAGCCAGGATTGCTGTTTAGCAGAACCCTGTTTCAAATTGGATGAAAAAATACAACTCTGTGAAAAATCAGACTATGGGAACAGTGTTCAACATAGCTGGTGTCTCAAAGCTTCTCAAAGGGTCAGAGATCAAGAGCCGTGAAACAGCCCAGTCAGTAAAAGAGATAGGGGTTGACTTGACAGAAGCAGCCGCATTAGGCAATTAAAGGAAGCAATTAGAACAGATGCTCTTGCGACATGCTAATATGTTCTCCAGGAATAATTAAGAAGTTGGAAGACATGATCAGGTGCAACACTGGATTGTGCTTAAGCAAGGGAGTGGTCCCGTGAGGCAGCCCCCACGGTGCATTCCCCTGGCTTATTGAGTCACAGTCAAAGAAGCTAAATCACATGCTGGAGGATAGCCTGACTGATCAATCTACATCACCTTCTGTAATTGTGAAAAGCCCACTGAAGACTTGAGGCTATACTTTGACTACAGGAGACTTAACTCACAGACAGGGTGTCTGCTGTGTGGGAAAGTGGGCAGCTATCTTGAATTATGCATTTTCCCACATAGTATATACCCTGGATAAAATGTCAGGAGCAAAGTATTTTAGTAATTTTCAATTTGGTATTTAGATACCATCAGATTAAAGTGAAACCTGAGGATTGAGATAAAACTGCCTTTGTGACACCTTCTGGACTGTTTCAATTCTACAGAATGATTTCTGGGCTCATGAATGCACCAGCGACATTTCAGAGGGCATTAAGTGACCTAATATGGATTCATGGGAATTATTGTTTACATTAACAACAAGGAGTCCGGAGGCACCTTAATTCTGAAGAAGTGGGGTTTTTACCCATGAAAGCTTATGCTCAAATAAATCTGTTTGTCTTTAAAGTGCTACCGGACTCCTTGTTGTTATTGTTTACATTCATATTCAACTGGGTGTGTGGGTAGGGGGACAAGTTATAATGATCAATGGAAACAACACCTCCACCAAATAGATGGTGTTGTATATTTATCTTAGTGTTAAACTGTTGTCTTGTATGTTGTTGTGTCTGATACGGGGAGAGGGGCAGGACTAACAGTCCTGCCTGGGTGTGCTCGAGTTAGTATTTGCAGAGTTGCAATAAATCCCTGTGATTCTATAAGCAAGTATTACAATACCTATTCAGTGGTCTGTAACTATTTCTATTATAAACCTTGGTAAGCAGGGATTTATACCTCCATTGTGCAGCTTCAGATGGAAACTTGATATATGTGGGGTCTGATTCTCCATTGCCAACATACCTGATGCAGCCATTTACACCTATATGTAGTGGATGTGAAATGCTACCACAAGGCCAGCATTTTCACACCCACTTTTCACAAGTTAACTATCTATCCAAGAGTGCAAGACAGTGAAGAACCACAAGGTTTTTAATGGAACAACAGCACAGAGATTAGCCAGCACAATTGGGGGAGATGTGGTTTAGCCACCAACACGAGATCTTTGAGTAGTAAGAGTGTCCTAGCTCTATAATAATTCTTAATTGTAAATGCAAAAAGATTTTACTGTTGAGAACAGCCTGGCACTGCCTGGTGAATGGGCTAGAAAGTGACCTACTAGGCCTTTTCCTTCTCTAATGTTTGATTCTCCGCTGGAGTTCAAACTTAAAGTAATAGGAAATGGACTCTCTTCAGGTATAATATCAGGAATGCTTCAGCCAGTCTCTCTCCTGAGTACCCTCCCAAAGGAGAAGCTATTAGCATTCCCCCATAGAGATCCTGCTGAGCCACTGACCCTCATTAACTGCTTTGCAAGGCAGAACCTATGAATCTATTCCACTGTCATCCTGACAGATTTTTCTCTGCTCTCTGGTTACTCTGTCATTATCTCACTGTATCATGTACTACTTCAGTACCGGGAGTTTAATCTGAACTGTAAATGTCAATGCAATTTTGGGTGTTTGTTTTATCCCCTAAAATTATTTTTGGATGGCGTTTGTTATATGAATAGTTTCCTCTTTTCCAAATAAAAGTCTTGAATCAATAGAGAATGGGACAAAGCAATCGCAACAGGCAAACCTAAGATTTGGAAATGAGTTTCAGTTTCAATAACCGTTTGGAGGCTGGGATTCTACAGTACAGGGGCATTCAGAATGGTGGAAATCCCAGGTCATCAGAAACAAACAATAATCCAAAATGGTGAAACATGCACCAAATGGTAGTGTTTATTTTCGCCAAAATATGATAAATGGTATAACATACAAAAAAGAGTAGAGAAGATGACGCCCTTCATCTTCTTCCTTCTTTCTCCTGAAACAAACATGCACCAAGACACCTGTAGAGATTTTTGGGCAACACAAAATGGGCTATTTTAATTTAAAAGAGTGCTTAATTTTCCACCATTTCCCAGCTGCTCGCTTCCCTCTCCCTCCTTGACTTACAAGCTTACCTTTGTAATTCAAGACCCCTTTCAAAATTATTACTACCAAGTAGGCCCAGTCTCAGTCAGCATCACCTTCACCACACATAAGCACTTCCCCTAAGTAGCTTAGCACATTCCCTTCCTTCCTGGACACTGCAAGTTTTGAACAGCAGAGCTAAAACCTCACCTATATGTAATTAAAGGGTAAGGCTTTCCACATTACCTGCAACTAGGCAGGTTGATTAGCAGGGATGGGGGAGAGAAACTATTGTGTTTTGTAGCTGTGTTCTGCCACTGATTGACCACATAACACTGAGCAAGTCAGTTAACTGCTCTCGCCCACAGCTTTCTCATCTGTAAAATGGACATCTCTAAATCTTGTGAGATTTACACAGTGTTTGTAAAAGGTTCCCCTGAGGGGAACTGCGAGGTTCTTTCTATAAGTTGTGTGCCCTGTCAGTGGAGGGGCTGGAAAACACTAGAATTTTTTTTTTTAACTTCAACAATGGTTATGTACCAAACTGATTTGTGTTTATGATGAATGCTTAAGTGAGTTCTTACTTTATCTGAAATGATTGCCAGTTCCTAGTGATGACTAAACATAAGCTTCATTTCTCTAGTTTTTTTTTTGTTTGGGGAAATAGTCTGTTTGAGAAAAGTTCTTTATGTGGTAACTGAAAATGGAAATAAATTACTTAAATGCTGGTGGTTCTGTGACATTTTGTTCGAAAAACTGTCAAAGCACAATCTACTTCTTTCCAACTGTATGCTTCACTGCTGCAATTACTCATTCAGCATATCTTGGCACAGTTGTACAAAACAAAAGACAGAGTAAAAAATAAACCTTAAAAGAATGTTAAGTTATGAATTATGGAGATCCATATTTGCATTTGAGAATAACTGAAGTGGCATGAGTATGAGAAAACCTGTCTTCCATCATCTTTGTGAAGAAACCTGAGTGCATATGACTGCATCCCTGCTGTGTAGGTGCAATAGTTATATGGGAGGATTGCTGTGTTTTTACTTCAGTCTGAAGTTTCTGGCCCCACAGTGAGTTACTAAACCTTTACAATTATCACAGCATGCAACAGCACAGGTCTGTTGCTCTCTGTCTAACAACAACTGGGGGGGTCGGGGGGCACAGAAAATGTTTAACTAGCTTTGGGACTGCACAAAGCTCTGAGCACCCTCAATTCACACCGGGTTTGTATCTTCCTTAAAGGGGCCTAAAAGTGAATGTACAAGTAATTTATACCCACCTTAAAGCCTATTTTACATTGCCAGGGCAGTACAAAGAAGTGACGCTAGTTAATGGCAATCAGGTTCAGAATCTCACAGGAGGCTGTCAGCCCCTTGTAGCATCAGTCCCTGGGTGACCCACTCATTCACCCTTAAGTAACAGGTCATTTTCTTTCACCATTCAGGTCATTGTGTTCTCTATGCTCTTACTTAGTGTGATGTGGTAGTCTGCCCCCTTAAAAGTAGTGGTGCCTAGTAAGCAGCGCACCCTCCTTCTCCAGTCATGTGGCATGGCACTTTAAGATTTTGAAAGGTCCAATCTATAAGCATAAGAACCTAGGAGATATTGATAGAGAGGAAGCAGTTCTGGGAATAAGTGGTGCTTGGAAGGAAATCCCATCACTGTCTCTTTCAAGGCCTGTGGCCAGGAACTTTGCAGACAGGGTGGGGCAACCAACTGGGGATAAGCAGGGAGAAGGGAACCAGCATAAATGCTGCCTTCTCTCTCATAATAAGGCGGACCTCAGCCGGAAAAGGCTGTCCTGCTGAACCATTTTGGGGGAAAGGAGCCAACTGAGGGTGAAGCTAGCTAAGGCCTTACAGGTTGCTAACTTACAACCCAGCTCAGACGGAGAAAGTGAAAAGTAACCCAGAAGAGACTGGGAGCAGAGCCCAGAGGGTGGGCTTCAGGGAAGCCCCAAAGGCCAGAAGAACCTTTTGTTTAGACCTTTTAACCTAAGAAAGGGGATTGAACTAAGGGATCCAGCTGGAGGGCTGAGCCACATGAACCCCATGAGACAGAAAACCTTAGGGAGGAAACTGAGGCAGGAAGTGCCTGCAGTGCTACAGTCAGCCAGCAGGGGGAACTACAGCAAAGTCACACCCACTGACACTTAGCAACATTCGGTTCTGGGGGATTAAGGCTAGTGGCTTTGCAACCTTGTGTTAGAATGGCCTTTCACTTTCAGGACTATTGGAAGTATCAAAAGCCAGAGGATAATTTAAATCTGTTAAAGATCTACTTATTCAAGTTAGATTAATTTTAAATGTGTGTTTTCAAGTGATGCTGACTGACTATTCATGGCTTGTGGCAGATGACTTAAGTAACAGTGTTGTTTCTGTTCCTTGATTTTAAGGAATAGAATGATGAACAAGAAATTACTAAATTTTTGCTCATGAAAATATACACTTGTTCACATATACAGTTTTCTGAACAGCAGCCATTCCCCAAATGTTTGTGCAAAGAAAACCATGTTCACGTGAAGTTTCCACAAAGAGAAAGTGGCATAACATGGTCAAACCTAGAAGTTGTCTGGTCATAAACACTGTTCTGCAGTAGTCAGAAGTTCTAGAATTCAGTTAAAGTGACAAATATGAAATCAAACTTTGGCCTGTGATCATATTTATACCCCAATCCTGCAAAAACATATTCAAATGCTCCACTTTACATGTGTGAGTAGTCAATGGGACCACTCCTGGGCGTAAAGTTAACTATGAGTATGGTAAGGCCTGATTCTCTTCACTTTCACCAGGACTAACGCCACTAAAGTTACAGTGTACACTAATGTAAGGGAGAGGAGAATCAGACCCAGAATCCAACAGCTTTCCAAAAAGGTTTTCTTCTACACAAGGTTTCAGAATATCCTTTGAGATGGAATTTTGTGGTTTTTGTCTGATCCTGGCTCCTTGCAGGAATTGTACCATAGGCAATAAAACAGTAACAGAAAATTTACTTGGTTTTGCTATTTTCTTAAAAAAATACTTGTTAAATGTCATTGAGATGCACAATATTGTCCTTTATTGTGCTATCTTTCTGCCTTGTTAACAGGCTTTAGATTTTGTTCTGCAGAACCATTGCTGTTGTTCCACACACTGTGACAACTTGTCATCTCTGGTACAAGCAAAGTAACATTCATTTCTTGGTCTTCCAAGCGAAACGTTAAATCATCAATGCACTCACTAAAGAATGAAGTAAGCAACTTTCTCCTCTTTATGCCAATTCACAGCATCCATATAAATGCACTGGAACAAAAACAGATCTGGGGATGATTATCACATTTAAATATGGGGAAAACAGGTAATATAAAGGGCAAATTATCCAGTAAATCATTGATTCATTAATGTCAGACACATTAATGTCAGAAGGAGCCACCTGCATAAAACAGGCCATAGTAACCCCTACATCAAGTCTGTAACTAAAATCATTTAGGACTTTATTCTCCTCTGTGCGGGAATAGCCAGGTAGGAAAGTGAAAACCCTGAGTGTCAACTTGCAGTTTCCTTTGAATTCTCAGAAGAAACCAAGGTTCAATCCAACCTACTCCTCCCAGACCCAGGTGCTGGGGTATCCTTTACTGCTGCTCAGCCCATGAGCATGGGACTTAAAGGTAACTTTCCACCACCTTATACATCTTTAAAGCTGGGCTGTTCAAAACACTGATGGAGCCCTGACATAAATTAGAATCATTCAAGGGGCTACTCTGACATACAGCAGCCTACAGGCTGCTTCAGAACTCAGAGCAGCCCGTGCATTCTACCCTCCAGCTACATCCCTCAGGGGAGTGGCTTGGGCTTTCTACCCTGGGACTTGGGGTGAGCCCATTGTCTCTTTTGGGGCTGATGTTTGTGGGGCTGTATAAATTCTGTATAAATCCTCAGTGCCACCCTTCTGTCAAGTGTTGGTGGGAGCAACAAGGGCCAAGTTCAATATCTAGGAGTTCCTCTTGAATTTACAAAACAAAATCAGCTCGAGTCCACACCCAAAAACTTGCAAACACTAAATTCTTCCCCTTGGCACCTTTATTAGGCAATACTTCCCCACTGGCAAGCACTGAGTAGTATGAAACCAAGATAACATTGTATTAAAGGGGAAGAAAACAGTATTAGTTTGAAGCAGCGGTTCTTGTGGGCCACATGTGGCCAGTTAGCACACACTTCTCGGCCCAGCTCAGATGTGTGCTAAAGGCCCTGGGCTCTGGGCTCCCAGGCACCCTGCATGGCAGGGTCTCGGATCGGAGTCCTGGCTGCCCCCTACCCCACAGCCAGTTCTCTGCTCCTGACCCCACTCTGTGGAGAGGTCTCTGGGCAGAGGCTGCTGACCATAGGGATTTGTGGGGGCTGGGGGGAGGGGTAAGTGGGAGAGGGGTTCAGAGTTCAGGGGTGTATTCAGGTGGGGGAGGGGTCACCACCAGCCCCTGAAGGGGTAGGATGAATGTTGCCTTGTGGCCCTTCTTGTCTTGCTGCTACCACTCCCAACATCTTGCCATCTCATGCTGCTACTGAAACAGATGCTGCCAATGCCTCGCCACCTCTTGCTGCACTGCCACCTTGATGCCATTCCACTAGTTCAGTCCCACCGTGCCACGGCCACCAAGGCCAGCTATTAGTAACCACAGCTCTAGAACTGCTAAGGTGGGGGTTCCTTGCAGCTGCTGCGCCTCTTACCACCTCGCTGCCTTCAGCCATGATGAGGTGTTCTGTAATTCCGCCACCTCGCCCAGTTCCGCATGATTGCAGCGGTCAGTGATTTCACTGTGTAGTGGGGAACCTCACTGGGGTTGTTTCCTCTGTGTTGTCCCTCATCACAACACAGTTTCCATACCAGATCTAAGGCTTAGCCTCCCCCCCCCCCCCGATAGACACGCCAGCTATCAGTGATTTCAACTCTAGTGGTCACTGAGAAGACAGGGAGACGCTCAACTGAGTATTCAGCTCTCTCTTTAGATTCTCAGGGGGAGGGTTCAAATGGCATTTAGGACCTTTAAACAGATAGCACCTATCCCCAACCCCGCTTTCACTTTGATTTTGACTCACTACCCCATGCTTCAACAGTGTAGTACAGGTGATGGGGATCCTTCAATCAGGCATATTAAATACAGTTCTGCTGTCCTTTAGTCAAGCCATAAGAGTAACATTTCATTACCCCTACATCCAAGTTGTAAGTGAATTTTAACTCTGAACAGCCCAAATTGATCACCCTAGCAAACTAGGTGTCACCTATGGAAGTAATGTCTCCTCATGAGGTCTTTTCCTCCAGTTCAATAGATGGCAGCCGAGAGTTCATTCACAACTCTGGGTTAACGTTGGTGATCTCTGCCATGAGACATAATGGTTGGTACAAAGCACCTGACCCACTTTCTGGCGAGGGGAAGGTGAGTCCGTGAATTTTTAGTTATTTGTTTTTTTATGTTTATGGAACATCCTTTGATTGGGAGTGTGAAGCTGGTTGAAAGCAGGGAAAAAAAACTCAACACACCGCAGTTTAAGGTCTCTGAAGATAGTAGCAGATTGGACACTTGTCAGGTTCTAGCTCACTACCATGAGCTGTGGGAGAGTTATGGCCATTCCGCCCTTTATGCCCTCAGATGACAGCACAGGAAGGCATAAGATGCAGGTGTGCTGTGGTAGGGCGGTGCCCCACCCCCAGGCTAGATTGGGCTATAGCAGGCCAGAGCAGCTGCACAGACAGGCAGCCAATCAGAGAGGGCTTGCAGGGAGCCAATCAGGGCTGAGCAAGAGGCAGCCAATCAGGGCCGGGCTCAGCCCTATATAAAGGCTGCCCAGGCAAGAGGCAGAGAGTCTCTCCCAGACTTTCAAGGGAGAAGGTTAGTCTCCTGAGCAAAGGAGGGCGTGGCGTGGCGTGGCGTGGCGTGGCGTGGCGTGGCGTGGCGTGGCGTGGCGTGGCGTGGCGTGGCGTGGCGTGGCGTGGCGTGGCGTGGCGTGGCGTGGCGTGGCTGAGGAGAGCTCCAGCCCAATACCTGCCAGGCTGCAGGCCCTGATAGAAGGACCCACAAGGTGCAAGGAGGCTGAGGGGGAAATGGCCCAGGGAGGAGAGGCGGACAAGGGGAGCGAAGGAGGACAGGGACACTGCTGCCAGAGGGTCCCTGGGCTGGGACCCAGAGTAGAGGGCGTCCTTCCCTTCCCCCTTGTACTACACCCGGCCGTTAGAAGTGGCCTTAGCGGACTGCACCTGACCCCTGATAAAAGGGGTTAGATTTTGGGGATGTAGTTGGCCACTGTGGCTGGAGTGAAGTGAAAAGACTGCTGTTAACCTCCCGCCCCTCCAGGAAGGACTAGGGGGCGCTGCTGGAGGGCAATGTCCTGAAAAAGATGCCGCAAGAAGGGAGCAACGCGGGTCCAGGCGCCAACAGAGGGCAGGAGATGGATGGGATACCACCAGTGGAGGGCGCTCCACATGGACTGAGCTAATTCCCAGAGGTACCAACAGGGGGTGCCACGGTAGTGAGTCCCAAGCCCGTCACATGTGCCCACAATGGACAGTGCTAGTCAAAATCTCTCTCTCTCTCTAATCTGAGATTACATGAGCCATATGTGCCCCTCCTGCAGAATCCACAATGACACTCAAAGTATACACACAAAATTCCTCAAACTGAAAATTCATAAGATTTCCATAGTTCTGAGAACATAATAAGTTTGAAAACACAAATTATAGTGGAAAAATATTTCCCTAATTCTTGAATTTTGCTAAACTTTGTGCCCATCACTCACTAGGCTGTCTTAAGCTCGAAGTGTTGATATGTCTTGAATCCGTACACAGTTGTTGTAAGGGCTCTATAAGCTCTGGTGTACCATTTCTTCAGAACATTTGGGCCAAGGTCTTTCACTCAGGGCCAGCTAAATGTATACAATGTATAACAGTGTCTTCCCAGTGTAGAATAGAAACCACAAGTATGGCAGCTGCACACATTCATTTGGTCCTAACTCCATCCCACATGGAAGTGTCTCATTTGTAGGAATTATCTAACTATACCTGCCCCCTGCAACAGTCGTAGGTACACTAGTACAGCCTCAGAATGCATTACTACAATGATGGCTGTGTGGTTTGTGGCACATGGCAAAGTGATGCTGTCCAGATAATGCCACTGGTGTGGATGCACTAAAAACCATTGCAACTGAAGACATCATTTAAGGCAATCAATGACCTTGCAATACACAGATGTAGGACAGTACAGATACCCTTTTTGTTTTTGTTCCCACGTAGTCTGCTGATAACCCTGTCTGAAAAACGTTGTCCAGACATACCAAAGTAATAGGAAGGAGTCAGTTATTCATTCCAAAGGCATACCTGCTTGTAAAATTTTGGAATGATGATTTATCAATAATATCAGGCAAGGTACAGATCTTTTGTCTGACGTGTTAAAGTGACAGTGAACTAAGACCATGATTATGGGGTCATTCATTCTGCCCAGTTCAATTCCAATTTATCTTTTTAATTTGCACGACTGCACCACAGAAGGATTAGGTTTTAGGATTCAGCATACAGCTGTGAATTATTGAGTCTGAGGCTGCCACATCTTTTGTATCAGATTTCTACTCTATGTTTGGCATAATATCGTGTTAATTATTGCCAGCAACAATAGGACATGGATTTACATAAATGTAAATGTTCTTAATGTTCACACATATGAACAAACACATAGTCTTTAGTTATATCTCAAAAAAATGATGACAAGATTCAGTTGTAATGGGTTATACTGATTTATCCTGTAAAAAGGGAGGATTTATAGAATTAGGGGCTGACCTCACAACTCTTATTCATATGAGTATCTCTCCTCACTGAAAAAATAACCAAACTGAGAGACCAAGGGAGCTACTTGCATAATTAAAATCCAGCTAAGTGTTGCAGGATGAGGTCCTTATTCTGGACTGCATTACCTCAAGTGAAAGACTGAAAATGATCTATAGAAAAACCTGCACCATTTTAGTGTTGCTTTGATAATTAGCGAGGTCTTACACTTATACCATGCAACAATACTTTTTATCATCATCATAAGGGCTGATTCAGTGGAAAATATATCCAGGTGCAGCTTCCACAGTGTAGATCATGCAGGATTATCGCGTACTGAATAGGGCCTGTAATAAAAAGTATGTTACTTCCAATTTCCCAGAATCTCTTTAGTTGATCCTACCCCTGATTGTGCCATTGACTTGCTGGGTGACCTTGAGCAAGTGTCAGCTTTCTTGTGCTTTGTTCACCTCCTCAAATCTGTAGAATGACAACTTTAATGCTTGCTTGGCCTTGCATTATGCCACCGTTCATGACTGGCAGCAAGGACACACTATAGCAATATTGCTTTGTCACTTGGCATCCCAAAAACATGAGCGTCAAAACCACCAAAATAACTACAGTTGTGCAATATAGTTGTGGGCCAAAGCAATTTTTTTTCTTGGCAGTTTGAATCTAAATCCCTACGTTATAGCCACGGGAATAAGTCATTGTGCATGGGCTAAATCATGGCTCTTAAACATGCTTAAGATTTTTTTTTCTGTCCATGCACAGATTGTAGAAATCGTGTTTCAGCCAGCTGATCGAAAATCATATAGGTTTTTGTAGTGGAGGCAGAATGCCTTCTCTTGCCTAGCTATACAGCTTTCCTTCCAGCAGTATTTTGGTAAAATGTGATAAGAACCTGTGTTCTGTTTTGTTTTGAAATTTTAATCCCAACGGAGAGGAATAGAATTCAGTTTTGCAAAATAAAAGCACAATCTGCCCACCTGTCAATGCTCTGCCACACATAATTACATATAGAAAATTAAATATGTTTGAGGTACAGCAGAAAGGATGTAACAAGCCTGCAGTGTCTGATTGTGCAGAACCCGGTGTGCTTCTTATGAAGGTTTTTTTTTTTAATTAAAATGTTTGCGTATGACAATTTTCAACCATTTCAGAGCTTCTTGCATTAATTTGTAGAATATCAACTTTGGGATATAGTTATTGTGCTGGAAACTTGCCAGATTGCAATTGACAAACTTCAGGCCAAATTCTGTCACCAGCTCAAATCAAACACATCCCAAATGAGTGGTTTAAGTGTATAACATTTTGAAGACTGAGGCACATAACTGGGATCTTTAGGATTCAAGTGAATCTGGCCCTGGTAACTATTGGAAAACAAGATTTTGGGCTAGATGGACCATTGGTCTTCCACGGTATGGCTGGTCTGATATTATTCTTCCAAACTCCAAGCAGTATTTTATGCTGAATTGCAGTGCTTCTTCCCCACAAAAAGAGTGGTTTGGCCAAAAGGCAAGATATTTTTTGCACAACATAAAATTAATCTGTATCTTCACATTGGCTTCAAGTGAAGGTCAGCAAGCAGACAAACTGATGCAGGGCAACTTCTGCCATTGCAGTGCCATTAGGCTACTAAGTGGATATATGCATTTATATACTATATGCCGAGAGTCCAAATACCAAACATAAGCCTGCACAAACACTTGGAACCTCCACAAAAGGACTTTAGTTCTAGCTCAGGACAGGTATGCAACCTTGAGGACCCAAATGTCTCTAGGAACATCCAAGATATTTTGACGGTCAGGGTACAGACTTCACTACATATGTAAAGACTGCAGGCCAGCTTCCCCAAGGCTTAAAGTGAAGGGGAGGGCTTCCATGATCCATGGAGCCCTGCACGAAGAGATTCTTAGTCCTGCTGAGCTCCTGAATTTTGCCTTTAATGAGACCCACAACAGCCCCTCTCAAGCTCAGCACTTCAAGCAGAACCTATTCATCCTCACCTCCAGCTTCCCTGGTGGCCACCTCCTCTGAATATAACCAAATGTGCTGAAACCCTTATTTCCACAACCCCTTATTTCCACAGAGATTTCAGTGCATAAAGATTAGCAGGTGGATAGATCGCTCCCTCCCCAACCCAGCTCTTGCAATGTTCCATGTTGACTTTAGTAAGGCTTTTGATACTGTTTCACAGGATCTTCTCATAAGCAAAGTAAAGAAAGACAAGCCTACTATATGTTGGGTGCACAACTGGTTGGAAAACCCTATTCTGAGTAGTTATCAATGGTTCATAGTCAAGCTGGAAGAGCATATCTAGTGGGGTCCCACGGGGATCTATCCTGGGTTCAGCTCTATTTAATATCTTCATGAATGATTTGGACAATGGCATAGAGAGTACACTTATAATGTTTGTGGACAATAGCAAGTGCTTTGGAGGAAAGGATTATAATTCAAAATGATCTTGTCAAAATGGTCTGAAATAAATAGGATGAAATTCCGTAAGGATAAATGCAAAGTGCTACACTTAGGAAGGAATAATCAATCGCACAGATATAAAATGGGAAATGACTGCCTAGAAAGGAGCACAGTAGAAAAGGATCTGGGGGTTATACTTGATCACAAACTAAATGAGTCACCAATGTAATACTGTTGCTAAAAAAAAAAAGGAACATTAGATTGAAGAAACTCGGTTTGGTTAGTCTGAAGAAGAGAACACTGGAGGGGAAGGGGGGACATGATAGCAGTCTTCAAGTACATAAAAGGTTGTTATAAAGAGGAGGGTGATAAATTGTTCTTTTTACTCACTAAGGACAGGACAAAAAACAAAGGGAAAACTTCTTGACTGTAAGGGTAGTTAAGCCCTGGAACAAATTACCTAGGCAGGTTGTGAAATCTCCATCACTGGAGGTTTTTAAAAACATGTTAGACAAACACTAGTCAGGGATGGTCTAAATCAGTGGTTCTCAAAGCCGGTCCACCGCTTGTTCAGGGAAAGCCCCTGGCGGGCCGGGCCGGTTTGTTTACCTGCTGCGTCCGCAGGTTCAGCCGATCACAGCTCCCACTGGCCGCGGTTCACCGCTCCAGGCCAACGGGGGCTGCGGGAAGCAACACGGGCTGAGGGATGTGCTGGCTGCCCTTCCCGCAGCCCCCATTGGCCTGGAGCAGCGAACCACAGCCAGTGGGAGCCGCAATCGGCCGAACCTGCGAACACAGCAGGTAAACAAACCGGCCCGGCCCGCCAGGGGCTTTCCCTGAACAAGTGGCAGACCGGCTTTGAGAACCACTGGTCTAGATAATTCTCAGTCCTGCCAGAGTGCAGGGGACGGGAATAGATGATCTCTCAAAGTCCGTTCCACTCCTACATTTCTATGACTCTATATTCATCTTCCTCACTGCACCTCTCCCTTTCTCCTAAGGTTCAATCCTAAATCCAATGAAGTTAGTAGTAAAACACTCATTGATTTCAGTGGTACAGGATTATACCTCTATGTCCTAAATCGCCTTCAGATCCTTCCTCAAAACTCACTTCTCAGTGTTCACTTTCCACTCTTGGGCCTTCTCACCAGAGCCACTGTTCCTGTCAGACCTTATCCTTAAAAGCACTAATAAGCTTCATACACAGCATAACGTGAATCAAAAAGTTTAATTGTTGTAAACTTCAACCCCATCTGCCCCATCCCTTGTATGGGTTGTAATGATTGTGGTTCATTTAATTTGCGGCTCTACATGCAGCTTCTCCCACAGAGAAACTGAGTGGAAATGCCCCCTGAGCTCACAGGCAAGACTTGGCCTATCTGGGAAATAAGTGCAATCCCAGCTGCCTTCTACCAAGTGACCAACTCCCACTGAAACTTGAAGTGAAAAAAAAATCTTCCCCACATTTTGCTGACATCCAGCTAGTGCAAAAACAAAACAAAACAAAACTTGGTGTGCCACTTGAGCAATAGTTTCACAGGGGGAAAAAATCAAAATACTGCAGATACCAAGAAGCAGCTCAGACACAGAAGAGGCTGGTCCCCAGTACTTTACCATGTCAATTCATGTATTTCACACCTCTCTAAGGAGTCCATTCAATAGCTGACCACTGGAACAAGGCACTTTGGACCTGATTTTCTCCACTCTGTTACACTGATTTTTACACCAGGGTCGTTCCACTGAAGCTATACCAAGTTTTTCCCTTTCAGTTGTTTCATCTGGGTTTCAAAAGGATACTTTGAAGCAAAAATAGATGTATAAATCTAACTGCAGTTTGTTTGAGCAGTGTGGATCTTTAAACCTCCTCCAAACCCAAATCTCCATAGAAAAAAACCCAACACATTCCAGTTGCGGAAAGGCTCAGATTGATTTTCTGCTGCCCTGCCTCTCAGATATACTGATGCTGACAATCTAGAAAGCCATCTGCAGCTCTCCCTAAGGGCAGAATTTAGCCCTAAATCACTCCTTAGGCTAGTGTCAAGAGTGAATTAAGCATGGCTTATTTGATTGTGAATCATTTTAAAAAGTTAACAAATGACCAGAGTCTAAAGCGTTATTAGAGTAATGTGTTATATAAGCTATGGGGTATGGTATGGGTGGCTGTCTCTTTTCACTGCTTCATCTTTCAAGGGACAATGTATTTTTAATCTGGCTCTTTAAGCCTACACAGTGCAAAAGACCAAGACCGAGCAGATTCTGCCACTGTAGTCCCTGCTCACAGAGTAAAGCACTATGCAACATAAAGGTGGCCAAGGGGCTTCTAGGAGACAAATGGGTTTATGATTAAAAGCAATGCTTCTGTTTAAAATGGACATTAGCTAGAGTTGTTCAGGAAGCAGGTTCTGCAGCGGAAGAAAGGTGGTGTGTCATCGCAGCCTCAGGCCCAAACAAGACTGAAGGCACCACCTAGGGAAAAAAAGCCATCGATAATCTCTCTTCTTCTGGCAAAGTGTCATGCTGTTCTGCAGATTGGACCAAATCCCAGTCACCTTATTTATGCAGGTAGTCCAGTTAAATTCCTTCATGACACCACTAGTATAATCAAGGGGTGCAAGAATGGGCCGTTAATTGCAGAAAACAGGAAAATGGCTGTTTAGGTCATTACATCCATCCTCCAACCAGTGCAGGGTAATTCCATACAATATGTGCTGAAGCACATGTTGTTAACTTATGTCACAGTAAAAAAAAAATCTATTAAAAACAGTGCAAGTTCTGGGGACATGCACACCGCCGCTTTTGCTCAGAATTAAATAAAGTAGTATTTACAACAGTATTAACTCCCATCTCTGTATGTCCCTTTGACGCCCAGTCGTGCAATCCCTACTCACACTGATGAGCGCTTACTCACCTGGTTTGTCTCACTGAAATCACAGAGATTACTCACATGAGTAAGCGCTTGCCAATGTTGCATAATTGGGCCCTTATTTTTATGAAAAAATAATGACACTGTTTTGCTGAACGTCAGCTAAAATATATTGGCACCTACGGCGGCCGGTAATGAATTTCTCCCCTATTTCTCCTGCCCGTTGCCCATCTCAGTCTGTCACCAAGGCATGCTCCTGAACATTAATAATTCCTGTCATTGACTTGACACCATTGCCTCCACAATCTGCTTGGGCTACACTAAATACCTAGAAGACAGGAATTTGTTGAGACCACTACCTCAGTATGAACCCCAAGATTCCAAAGAGCCCACAAAGTGCATATGTTGCTATATCAGCCACGCCATCTTACTTAGCTCTGCTGATAGCAGTGTCCTACCCACTCAGATTTGTACTTGTACTCAGTCCAGAGCCTGTTGAACCCAGAGACTCCCATTGACTTCAATTATATCACAATGGGCCCTGTCTGAAGTTAATACTGAACCTGATGCTGTCCTGAGAGGTGCTAAGCACCTAGTGGGAGCTAGTGAGAGCCCTGGAGCACCAGTGAAGTCAATGGGAACTGAGTCTGCTCAGGACCTGACATAAGCTGTCCTTTGAGGGAGAAGAGATATTGATAATCACCTCAGTCAACTACCTATATCAGTTTATGCTGCAGTATTTCTTCCCCTGAGGAAAGCTTGCTCCTGCACCATTGACAGCCATGGGAGTTTTGCCATTGGATCCAGTGGTACCTGGAACAGCCCCATGATGTCTGCAAAATAAAAATGAAACTTGGTCTTAGTTATGAAGAAAGTAATACTCTAACACATAGCAAGAGAAGTATTGCCAGGGTTTTAGCACTCTTAATAAGCTAATTCTTTCATTGATTTCTTGATAAATGCATGTCAAAAATCCTTCGTAACCCTCCCCCTTTAATTATCAGATGGTGACATAATGTATGATGTCTATTGACTCACAGTAGTAGGTCGCATAATGGAAATGCCCTTGGAAATGCATGCATTTGTACCTTTCATGCTTTTCCATTACAATTCCATAGATTTATACACTGTCAATGTACTATTTATAGCTAATGTATTTCAAGGACATTTGGGTGGTGACATTTTATCAATGACTTTTTTGTCCTCCTTTTTTCATTAGTGCTGGTTAAGGAAGACAAGCCATTCCAGTCAGGAGCTTCCTCTAAACTTAATGGCTTTTACTGCATAATCATCATAGGGCACTACTTTTTCTCTCCCTTTCTTGTATTAATTACGTTCATATTTGCATTCAAGATGCAACCTTAGCTGAATCCAATTCAAATTGCTATCTTTGAACTGGAAAGAGACTCTAGCATTGTGATTGTTAAAGATATCCCTTGGGGTAGTATGCCACTACTGCATGCTTTACCTAAAGAGTCTTAGTAATATCCTTCTTGATGTACACAAATGCATCTCAAACTAAATTTCTCTGGCAGAAGGAAATGTACATTTTTATGACAAAATTTGATTTGTGTCTAACTTGTTGCCTGAACATTACATCTGTAGCATTTAATTAATATTATATGAATGTCTCAGCTAGATTCACCATTTCTTTTTTAACTCAGGGGAATGACATAGTAATTTTCATTTTTGTGATGTATTTTCCTAAGCAAGATTTCACATTTACTAATGGTTTTTATTTGAATTGGACCTACTAGTAGTATAATCATTCAAGTCCTGTATGTGTTTCTATCTGTTTTCCTGTAGTATGTTTCTCCAGAACCTAGGTGGGAGAACACAGGTGCTTCAGGACAAGAAAGTCAGGAAAAAAGTTTCCATTGAGTACAATGTTGTGCAATTAATGTGGTATATTGGAATCCCCCCATCTCCCCAGCTTTTCCTCCCTTCCTGTGACACATCAGATATTAGCCATTACTTGAGAAAAAATATCAACCCAACTTGACAGGGCTATGACTGGCATTCAAAATCCAACGTACCTATCAAAAATTGCCAAAATACATATGTCATATACCTAAGAAGCCTTAAAAGACTAAGCCCTATTCCCTTTGGACCCAGTTCAGCAAAGGTACTTATTCGTAATGGCCCCAGTTCAGGAAAGCATCCCTATTCAGATCAGCATGTGCTGAAGTCTCATTGATTTCAATGGGATTAACTCCACTGATGTTTATGTCCATCCCAGTTAAGGAAAGTGTTTAAGAACACGCAGAAGTGTAGTCCTGAATCTCAGCCAGAGTTATGCACATGCTTGGTGTAGTCCCATTTTAAAGACACTTTCCACATGCCTAAGTACTCTGAGAAATCATGGCCTTTGGGCTGTAGATTTGCACGTTATGAGTGGGACATTGCTTTGAGAAATCTGATTTCCCCTGGTGAAAAAGATTGTTTTCTGGAGCTAAACTCCTTGCTACAGAAGGCTGATAAACACCAGTGAAGTGCCAATGTTCTGCTACTGTTCTCTTTGACAGGGCAGAGAGGGTCATGAGTTGCCATCAAAGAGAAAAATATTTTACCCCTTACACCATGTGGTGTTCAGGGATCATTCAAAGCCAAGCAGACTGACAGAGGTCTGCTTCATTCAGTGTCTGCATTCTAACTGATCCAACTGGCTCTTGCCGGAGCTTCTTAAAAGGTACAGTTCCCCCTTTCCTCTCTTGCAAATGACAGAGCTAGAGGAAACGCAGAGTGCAGAAGGTACAGTACCTCCTTCTCTGAAGGAGTGTTAGCCCGTTCTTCAAGGGGGCGGAAAAACTGCCCCTGAAACCTGCTCAGAGAGTTCTATCCTGCTCACTTCCCAGTTAAAAATTAAGTAGATGCAGAGAAAGGATATTAGAAATGTGTTCATTGTTATCTCATGGTAACTGAGGATACCACATCATTCCTACAGCAATCAGTGTTTCATTAGCGATAAGCAATGCAGCAAGCAGGCAGAGTTGTAGGAAAGAAACCTGTATTGAGCATGCACAGATGCCAGTGCTACACAATTGAAAAGCCTGTATTTGTTTGGCAGTAGCCTTGCCTGAGTTTGAATTTCTGAGCTCCTGATATCCCACCTTGACCCTCTTTCTTCAGTTCCACTTTTACTGCAATCAGGAAAAAAGGAAATACTCGAAAATGAACTACAGATGCGGACAATGTACATTTACAATATGGCCCCTGTTTTCCAGTCAGTCTGCGTTAGCTTCCCAACTATATTGACTATTCCTTCCTAAGGTCACAGGAAAATGAAAACTATTGCATCACAAGGCTGTTAAAGGGTGCAAAATTTCACATCTAAAATGTTTGCAGTCTACCTATACATATACAAATACTTAAGAAAAAGTATTTCAATACAAGGACTTGGGGCTTTTTAAAGAAGAAAATAGGCTGCCTGACCTTTCCCAAATTCAGCGCACCCTCTCCAGGGCACTGCTGCTGAGGCCTGCCTGTACTAGCTTCTGAGACCTGCCACACAGCCATCCTCAAAGTGCATATGTTACCTTTTAAGCCAGGCTGTTTACCAAATATACCTCCAAGTACTGTCCCTTTGTGGAAGTACTGGTTTGCAGAACATCTGCTGCTTTCAGTACTTTATACAGGGCTGTTCTGTTTAATGTGAAGGCGATGGCATTTCCCCTTGCTAAAACCATGCTCCCATGCATCAAAGGAAATATGTTAAGATCATTCATCCATTATGAATTATTTATCTGGGGACTCTGTCTTTTTTCTGATCACATATTTATCAGCATTAATTCTCGTTTGATTATTTTTAATAGTATGTTCTGTGTGATTATTTCTGCTACAAAGGAAGGCACACAGAAGTAGAGGGTGCAGTTGGCGCAGTGTGGATTTATCAGTGTCTCACGCTTCATTTCTAGACGCTCAAGATGATCCATTTTGTGGAAAAAAACGAAACACCCAGAAATCGTTTCAGCATCCCTTAGCTAGCACCAATTTTCTTGTGTGAAATGGCATGAAGAGTTCCAGGAGAGACTACCAGCCCTTATTCCTTATGGTTTTGTTAAGGAGTAGCTTTTTTTTTTTTTTTTTTGAAGCGTACTCAGTCAGACTTGTATTTGCCTGAAGAACTCAACATGAATCGAGATGAAGGCTTGACTCTGACATCACTTTGGTTTTACATGGCTGTAAGAACAAACCTCTTGACTTCAGCAGATCAATGCAAAGAGGTTGGGTAAGATCAGACTCAGGTTCTAGGTGTCCAGCTCAAATGCATGGGTACGGAGTTCTTCTTTTTATTTAAGTGATCTTGGGCTAGATTCACAGAAGGACAGAGGCATCTAGCTCACACTTTAGACGCCTAAATCCTAGAATCAGGCCTCACTGGGATTCACAAAACTCTTGCTCGGCTATCGCCAAACCTTGTACAGTGCCTACATTTTACAGTAAAAAAATCCCTAGATTCCCATGTTTCTGCCTGTGTGCATGAGCACAATTCCAGGCTTTCGGATGCCTAAGTCCCAGAGCGATGCACGAACCAGGGGAAGTTAGGCGTTTCTGCCTAACCTGTCTGCCCAATCTGCTACGTGTGCTCAGAGCTCACCTACTGGATTGGGCCCTGTAGGCAAGCTTGCACAAAATGATCTCCCTCATAACTCTTAGCCCAGTGGTTAGGGTACTCACATGGGATGTAGGAGACTCCCAATTCTATTCCCTTCTGCAACTGAAGGGATTTGAACAGGGATCTGCCACTTCTCAGAAGAGTGCTCTAACCACTGAGCTATGGGATATTCTGATGTGGGGACTCCCACAGCTGTTCCACTATGAACAAATAATTTTAAAAAGTCACTGGCGCAAGTGGATCTGATCCTTGGTGTCCCAACTCTTAGGTGAGTGCTCTCTCCACTGGGCTAAAAGTTATGAGGGAGGTGGCCCTCCCTCCTACCCACTTCTTGCAAAAAGGGCATAGCCAGATAATGCCAAGAGAGAGTTTGCAGCTGAGAATCTCAAGCAGAGGAAGGCACCTCTCTCTAATCCAGACTTAGGCATCTATCTCTGAGATGGGGCAGAGTTTAGCATACAGCTCTCATCTCGGCTTCTCCAATTGGCTAGTTTAGGCAGGAAGCTGCCTAGCATACTGGCTTTTGTGAATCTCATTCTGAGGCTCCTATCTCTCCCCATTCACTGTATAGGGAGCCAAAGCACCTAAGTTAGGCATGCTGTACATTAAAAAGTTAGGTCGACCCACTACATCACTCAGGGGTGTGAAAAATCCACACCCCTAAGTAACAGTTCAGCAACCTAACCCCTGGAGCAGACAGCACTAGCTCAATGGAAAAATTCTTCCATCAATCTACCTACTGCCTCTGGGGGAGGTGCATGACTTTTGCCAACAGGAGAATGCTTCCCGTCAGCGTAGGTAGAGTCTCCACTGAAGCGCCGTAGCATTTCAAGATAGGCGTGGCAATACTCTGCATCACCACACTTAAATTTCTTTGTGAAGCTAGCCCCTTATTTCTAAGTAACATCATAATCAAGACTCTGGAAAGCAGCAAAAATGCTGAAGACTCTTCCAAAGCATGAAACTCAGGACCTGATTTTCCTCTCACAGTGCTTTTATAATAATGTAACTTGGTTGGGCCATTCTGTTGGGTGGCATTTCAGCACCACTTTTCACTGGTAAAAATGACTACACAACATGCAAGCCAATGCAGTGGCAGGCCATTTGACTTCAAGTTACCCCTAAATTGCATTGTGAGATCAGAATATTTCCCTCACTGTAAACCCTTTTACAAGTGCCAATGATTTTTATTTTTAAATCCAAAACACTGAAGGGAAAGAAGGAATGTATAGCTTTAACAACAAAAACTAAAATAGTTCTTGTTGGTATTTGACAGGATTTATCTCATTCTATTATTAGTCAGCTTTAGCAGCCAGTCAGGATCTAACAACTGATTGTTCATTTATTAAACAGAGCTATTCAGCAAAAGAGTAGGGAAAGATCTCCCATTCCTTAATGCAGTTTAAGAGGATTGAGCTCAGATATCACACAATCAGTTAGTACAGCTCATAAATTTACATCTCTTAGCTTGCTGTGGAAGGCAATCAAGACTGTGCAATGTGAGCAAGGAAAATTAACACTCTGATGCGTGCTTGCCACAACCTTGCATCTGCATATGCAGATATCATGGTCACCAGCTTTACTACACATTCAGAACTGGCATACCCAGGAAACAAGAATTAATTGCAGTTTGGCTTCAAAACCACCTTATTATTAAGATTTGTAGCCCTTTTTCAGGTCAGCCTTCACAAATGTATGAGCAGGACTGACATTTTCCCCAGTTAAAGGAAGGCAGTGGTACACATTATACACAGTAAAAAGAAAAGAAGTACTTGTGGCACCTTAGAGACTAACAAATTTATACACAGTGTGGTCCCTAGCCAGTGCATTGCCTTCTGACACTTAACGTAATCAGAGAGAATATTAAATCACCAATTTCTTGGCCATTTTAAAAATTAGATTCAAGAATTTTGAAGCTGGTGGAGTAAAGGGATTTTATGCTGTGAAATACTCACTAGCTTCCAAGAGCCATTTATGATGCAGTGCCACTTTCCCTTGTCAGGAAATACTTTACATTCAGGGAAGAATGAATCAATAACAGAATCAATTTACAAGGAGAATAAACTAATCTGGTAAATTCCTACTGACAGACAGTGCCCTCTGAGAATGGATACTTGTTTCTTGGGGAGGCCTGGCCATAGCCGTTTGAATGATGGATGGGTAGCATGAAATACTGTTAATCTTGGTCAGTCTAAGGTCAAGTCATGGGAACGGGCATACTGTGAAGAGGGGGATGGAAAATAGGCCTTTCACACTGTGAAATATTGAAGTTTCAATTTAAAACTAATCAGTTCCTTTTCAAAAGGAAAGCTCAATTTAGCAAAATTGTCTGTTTTTCATGTCAGATTTATCATGGTTAGCAGAAAAAGGATAAGATACAGAGGGGCATTGATTCTAGTGGGGTTGTACGGGATGTTCAAAGCAGAATTTGGCCCCAACAAGATAAATAGGACTACAGTATGTTTGCACTAATTTTCAGTAGGGCTGTCAATTAATTGCAGTTAACTCACATGATTAACTCAAAAAAATTAATCACAATTAAAAAAATTAATGCGATTAATCACAATTTTAATTGCACTGTTAAATTTCAATTGGTATTCTATTGTTTATTAAATATTTTGGATGTTTTTCTACAATTTCAAATATATTGATTTAAATTACAACACCGAATACAAAGTGTACAGTGTTAACTTTATATTATTATTTTTATTACACATATTTGCACTGTAAAAATGATAATCAAAAGAAATTGTATTTTTTAATTAACCTCATTCAAGTACCGTAATGCAATCACTTTATCGTGAAAGTTCAACTTACAAATGTAGGGTTTTTTTGTTATATAACTGCACTCAAAAACAATACAATATAAAACTTTAGAGCCTACAAGTCCACTCAGTCCTACTTCTTATTCAGCCAATTGCTAAGATAAACAAAGAGCCAGCATTCAAATGCCAATGCAGCACAGTACTGGGTAGAGTAACCAGGACCTGGCCCTGGAGGTGTATGAGGTGGATGGTACCAGAGGCAGCATCCAAAGCTTTCCTGCTGAAGATACCATATGTATGCTCTGCCAGACAACAGAGCTTCCAGTCCCTGACGGTGCCAACAAAGGTTCAGTCCCAGAAGATATCAAATGTGTGGATGCAGAGGAAGATCTTGGTACCAAGATTTGAATGGTAGGAATAGTCAGTGCCCAGACCTCATCCTGCATTGGTGCTGAGTCTGTCACCAATAGGCACAGGAGATCCCGGGCCACCATGTTCACCTCAGGTGCCATTGATACTAATATAAGCTCCTCGGTCCCCCACCACTGCGGTGTGTGGGAGCTCCGGGGTCTCCCTGCCTGTGGGGCTAGGTTGCTACGGGGTCACCTTGCCCCTGGGGCAGCTGGGAGCTGCAGGGATCCCCCCACTGCCCATCATGGCTGGGCAACTGCAGGGGTCCACCTACCCCCTGCCGCGGCTGGGCAGCTGCAGGGTCCGTCTGCCAGGGCAGGGGCTGGAGCTGCAGGAGCTCCAGCCCCGGGGCAGAAAATGTCACGGAGGTCAATGGAAGTCATGGATTCCATGACTTCCATGACCTCCATGACATAACAGTAGCCTTAATTATAATTGCTGCAGGGTAGAGAATCTTGTTGATTGCAAACAAGTCCTTGTGAATTTTTCTCATTGCCAGGAATCATCTATTTTACAAACACACTGTCTAGGCAGGTCTGTGAATGAGAATTTGTTGTTGCCTTCTAGTCGTAAAGGAGACAGGAATTTTCCTGCCCATGAAGAAGACAGGAATATGGGTACTGAGTACTTATAACAAAAGGCCAACAGTTCCCTTTAGAAAGGTTGCCTGATGATGATGATGTATATTACAGGGTATCTATTCCAAAAACTCTGACTGTGTCTGAATCTTAAGAGAGAATTTCTAGAAATTGAATAGGGTCACCACCTTCAGTACCCTCTAGCAATCCACAGATTCAAAGATTGCTTCTTTTGTGTCTGTTTTCATCTTTCACCTTAAAAGTCATTTTCAAGTGCTTTGAATTATTTGCAGTCTTTTGGAATTTGTTAAAATTGACTTCAGGTTACCAATTCAAGCCCTCTATGCTAGAAAATCTTGTTTCTTCAGCTCTTGGTATTTAGTTCTAATTTCCATTGAGAAAGCACATATTGTTCCTTTAATTAACAGGCGTTCTTTCATTAGACTGTGTGACCCTTTGAACTTCTCAATGCCAACTGGCAAAGAGATCACTGCTCTGTAACAGTAACTTCCGACAGGTCTGACAAATTCATGACACCCAACACATTGCTTTCATAATATTTATCCTACAAGAGTTAAATGATACATCTGATAAAAGGTTATGTCAGATGATTCTAATAACTGTTATGAAAAGTATGTACAGATGATATTGAAGGAGATGTGTATACATACTGAAATCTGTGTCCAAGGCAGAGTTGCCAAACAGGCTTTGGATTAGACAAAGGACATTAATTCACCCCTCTCTCTGACAGCCTCTAGATTAAGCATTGTAAGCCAGCACAATGGAAGTGCCATTTGCATACAAAAGAATGTGAAGACAAAATGGAGTCAGAAAGGCAAAACACCAGAGACTGAACCACAGGGGGTTGTACTGACTCTGAGGTACAAATAAACTCTGGGGATAAAAGGGGAGAGAAAAGCACAATTTTTCATCCTTCACTGGAGGAAGCAAAAAAGACATGATTTGTAAACCAACACCAGCCGAAATTGATCACTTTGGCAAAGCAGCTCCATCTGCTGAGCATCTAGGCGGAGTAGGTGTGTCCATGCAAATACAGTCTGCTCCTGAAGTCTCTTCCACAATTCGTCACTAGATGTCAGAGAAGAGCTCATTCAGACTCTGCTTATACCCATAACACATTTTTTGTTTTTTTTTCAATACCTACCCACCTCTTGTAACACTGAAACATTAAGGACCCACCCAATCCCCTAATGTGTTACTTATTTTAAGGACAGCCTCTTTGTGGTGAAGTAGTGAAGACTGATGCAAAGAAGCCATGTAGCTTCTTTTCAGTGTCCTTCTACATCTTAATAGCTCCTTTTATTCCCTAGTGGTCTACTCCTGGGACTTGGTTCTCTCACAAACTTTCTGCTTCTGAAATACTTTAAGAAACCGTTTATTTCTTTGGCTAATTACACACCAGTTTTCTTCTTAGACCTTCTAATTTCTGTCTTGCATATACTGTGTATTTCACAGTTTATTTCCTTTCCATTGACTTCCGTTGGGCTAGATTTCCAGTTTTTGAAGGATACCCATTTCGCTTCATTAAATTCTAGTACTTTGCTGCTTACCAAATTGCTTTTTTCCTTGCTTCCTGCTTAATGTTTTGTTTAGGGGTATGCAAACTTCCTGTGACTCATAACTATGCCCATAACTATTGGGGGTGAAATTGTAAGGTATTGACACTATGGTAATAGGAACTCAGATTTCAGTAATTTCCAGAGGAAAACAAATCACTATTATTAAACCCTCTTGAAACCATGTTGAGCATTCTGGGATGCTTCCTCAGGGTTCCCAGGGCTGAGAGTCATGTTGTTACACTCCTGCCTCCAGCAAGAGGAAGATTTGCTTGTGCTTAATGGAATGTCAGGTCATTAACACCATCAGTCTCTAAGCTACCCAAATAATCTCCTCAGGACTCTGCCAGCCCTTACTTTGCTTTGCAGGTTAACAGTAGGTTCACCCCATCCCTGAGCCCTCTTGAAGTATTCCCCTGTAGCATGCAACTCCTATCATTGGACACTCACAGCGGGAAAGCATTCAGATACCACAGTGATGAGCACAATGTAAGAACCTACGTAGAACAGACATTGCACGACTAATTTTTCCTACACATGCAACACTCCATTTCTTTGGACAAGCTGCTGCTATTACACATTTTGGAAGCTGTATTAGGCAAGATTTTGAAAACCACATACAGCTTACAAAAAAGCGGGGGGGAGGGGAGGAGTTGCACAAAATTATTGAACTTAACATAACTTTTATGAAGTATATATTGTGTGATTCATAGACTTTAAGGCCAGAAGAAACCATTATGGTCATCTAGTCTGAGCTCTTGCACATTGCAGGCCTCAGAAGCTTACCCACCCACCCACTCCTGTAATAGACCCCTAACCTCTGACTGAGCTACTGACTTCCTCAAATCACAATTTAAAGACTTCAAGTTACAGAGAACCCACCATTTACACTAGTTAAACTTGAAAGTGACCTGTGTCCCATGCTGCAGAGGAAGGCAAAAAAACCCCAGGGTCTCTGCCAATCTGACCCAGGGGAAAATTCTTTCCAAACCCCAAGTATGGCGATCGGTTAGACTCTGAGCATTTGGGCAAGAACCACCTGCCAGGTATCTGTGAAAGAATTCACTGTAGTAACTCAGAACCCTTCCCACCTAGTGTCCCATCACCAGCTGTTGGACATGTTTGCTGCTAGCAGTCACAGATGGGCCACATGCCACTGGAGGCAGTGTCATCATACCATCCCCTTCATACACTTATCAAACTCAGTCTTGAAACAAGTTAGGTTTTTTACCTCCCACAACTCCCCTCGAACTTCTGGAACAGCCTCCCACTCCTCTGATGGTTAGAAACCTTTGTCTAATTTCAAGCCTAAACTTGCTGATGGTCAGTTTATTTTCATTTGTTCTTGTCTTCACATTGGCACTTAACTTGAACAACTTCTCTCCCTCTCTTGTGTTTATCCCTCTGATGTACTTACAGAGAGTAATCATATCTCCCCTCAGCATTTGTTTGGCTAGGACAAACAAGCCAAGCTCTTTTAATCTCCTCTCATGAGGTAGGTTTCCATTCCTCGGATCATCCTACTAGCCCTTCTCTACACCTGTTCCAGACTGAATTCATCTTTCTTAAACATGGGAGACCAGAAGTGCACACAGTATTCCAGCTGAGATCTCACTAGTGTCTTGTATAAAGGTAATACTTCTCTATCTCTACTGAATATAGCTTGCCTCATGCATCCTCCGACTGCATTAGCTCTTTTCACGGTTGCATCACATTGGCAGCTCACAGTCATCCTGTGATCAACCCATCACCCAGGTCTTTCTCCTCCTCTGTCCCTTCCAGTTTATAGCAAAAAATCTTGTCGTTAGTCCCTAAGTGCATGACCTTGCACTTTGCACTACTAATTTCATCCCATTTCTATTACTCCAGTTTTCAAGGTCGGCCAGAGCTTGTTGCATGATATTGTAGTCCTCTTCCATATTGGCAATACCTCCCAACTTTGTGTCATCCGCAAATTTTATTAGCACACTCCCACTTTTTGTGCTCAGGTCACCGATAAAAATGTTAAATACAATTGGTCTCAAGACCAGTTCCTGAGGAACTCCACTAGTAACCTCCATCCAGCCTGACAGTTCACCTTTCTGTATGATGTGCTGTAGTCTGTCCTTTAATTAGTTCCTTATCCACCTTCTTCCATCCTCATATTAACCCCCATCTCCTCCAATTTAACTAATTTCCCATGTGGAACTGTATCAAATGCCTTACTGAAATCCAGGTAGATTAGATCTACTGCATTTCCTTTGTCTAAAAAAAAAAAATCAGTTATCTTCTCAAAGGAGATCAGGTTGGTCTGATCTACCTTTTATAAAACCACACTGCAGTGGTTCCCAGACTTGTTCGCCATTGTGCAGGGAAAGCTCCTGGCAGGCCGGGCCAGTTTGTTTACCTGCCGCGTCCACAGGTTCGGCCGATCGCGGCTCCCAGTGGCCGCGGTTCGCTGCTCCAGGCCAATGGGGGCTGCAGGAAGTGGCGACCAGTACGTCCCTCAGCCCGCACTGCTTCCAGCAGCTCCCATTGGCCTGGAGCAGTGAATCGCGGACACTGGGAGCTGCGATCGGCCGAACCTGTGGATGCGGCAGGTAAACAAACCGGCCCGGCTTGCCAGGAGCTTTCCCTGCACAAGCGGTGCAACAAGTCTGGGAACCACTGCCACACTGTATTTTATCCCAATTACTGTTTACCTCTATGTCCTTAAGTACTTTCTCTTTCAAAATTTGTTCCAAGACCTTCCATATAATTAAGGTCAAACTAATAGGACTGTAGTTTCCCAGATCACTCCCCCACCCCACTTCTTAAAAATAGGAAGTATATTAGCAAGTCATAGGACCCCCGAGTTTATAGATTCATTAAAAATCCTTTCTACTGAGTTTGCAATTTCATGTGCCAGTTTCTTTAATATTCTTGGATGGAGACTATGTCCCCTCCCCCCAATTTAGTGCCTTTAAGCTGTTTGACTTTGACTTCTACCTTGGATTTGGTCATTTCTACTTCCATATCCTCATTGCCATTAGCCACCCTGCCACTATCCCCAAGCTCTTCATTAGCCTTATTAAAACCTGAGGCAAAGTATTTGTTTACGTGTTGGGCCATGCATAGATTATCTTTAATCTCTACCCCATCCTCCACCTAATCGATGTATTCGCAAGTCAGGTGTGATATAGTTACATCAATCTGAAAAAGCTATTTAGCACTTCAGCATTAATTCCTAATTAACAGCTAATGGTTCCTTATTCTTTTATGAACTCATCTATACGCATATTTAATTCTTAAACTGCACTGGTTCCTATAGTGAAACGATTCAATATGTTTTCCTGCTAAGGATACAGGGCAGTAATTAGCTTAAAGAGGGAAATTTATGTTAGTTTGTTTTACAGGGGATAGCAGTCTTGAGCAAAAATAAGCTAGTTGAAGGACCATAACAAAGAGTAATGATATCAGATTAGGTGACAGATTTCCAGTGGGGGGCCACAGGGACTGGTATGTTATTTAACAACTATCATTAATGATCTGGAAAAGTCAGTAAATAGCTCTCTAAAATGATTGTACTAAATTGGAAAGTGTTGCAAATACTAGTGAAGTGGGAAAAAAAGGAACCTAAAGAGATTAGAAATGGGAAAGTGAGATAAATAAGAAACATGAAAGGTAACATATTTGCAGAAAATAATTTGAAGTACAGACATTCAGTGGGAGAGGGATGCTTGCAAATTGGTAATGTTAAAAAAAAAGATCAATCCATGACTGAAGGGCAAGGTGGATAGGTGCTTACAGTGTGATATTGCAACAAAAATGCTAATGTAATTTTGGGCAGCAGAAGCCTCAGATCATATAGCAAGGCTGTAATAGTCCCTCTTTATGTAGCATGGGGCAAACCTCCCCTACTATACTTCATACAGTTCTGCGCACTCTGGATCAGAAAGATGGCAGTACACTTGAAGAAATTCAGAGGATGAAAAATAATTGAGAGATCGGAGGGTTTGATTTATGAGAAAAGAATGAAATTGTTGACCACCGCTTAGCAAGGGACATATTAACCTTCTACAATTTAGCATCTGAAAGATACAAACACATACCAGAAAAATCTAGCATACAACTAAGATAGGGCAATAAAGTCAGGGGTACTTAAATTAAGAACCCTTCTCTCCTCCTCAGGCCTTTGCCAATTCCAAATTTTTATCCAGGCCCTGAACTGAAACTGTTCTGAGATTTTGGACAGTTTAGGTAAGGAAAATACTCCCTTTCTCTGTCCTTCTCCTGCCTCCTAAACTGAGATGAGGGAGATCCCAGTACATCCCTACTCCAATCCACCATCTTTCCCTATCCCACACACTTCTTCCTATGTCGTATCTACAATAGCAGGTCTCCTGGAGGAGAGACCCAGCTACCTGATACCTCTTCCTAAATCTAGGGTTTCCATTTAATGACATTGGAGGACTCTCTTCTCAGTGTGATTAGGCAACAATTCTTCATTTTGGTAGCTGACTGCTCTGTTTTGCAAGCGTACTTTTACTTTTTAAATTTGAAATAACCAGAGCAGAAAGTTACCAAGTCCCGTTGCTTCAAAATCTAAAAAAACAGATGGTACCCACCACAGAGGAGATGGTGGGTTGTGATGGAGACATCCAGCCAGCTCCAAAAAGAAACGGAAACTGGATTGTTACTTAATGTTGTTTGGGTAGGAGGCCCCAAAACTGGAATGGGTAGCAGACTCCAGTAGTCTTAGTGGACTAGAGAATCCAGACACACACACACACACAGACTCTAATAGATGGCTATTTCAGTGAGTATTCTTTCTCTTTGTCTATTGCTGCAGGGGTATTTCATATGCTGAACTCTGTCTTTCGGTATGCTCAAATAAATTGGTTAGTCTCTAAGGTGCCACAAGTACTCCTTTTCCTTTTGCAAATACAGACTAACATGGCTGCTACTCTAAAACCTAATATTAAGATTGGCACTTTGTGCCTTGTTTGTGTGAAGAGCTACAGCATAAGTGTAAACATCTGGAAAACGTGTGCATTTTTTAAATTAAGTGCTCAGAAGAGAAGTAATTCATGTTACAGTGGTTAAAGCTGGGATTTCAAATGGGGATATAACAAGTTCTTATCTGATCCACTGTTGCAACCTGCCGTTGCCCCAGTTTCCTCTTATTGGGCTTCTCAGGCTGCACCCAGTCATTTATGAGTCCAACAAACACCCTTCCTTGGGGCCTAGTTTATTAAAATAACATCAATTTAAATCAAAACAAGCTTTTCCCTTATGCTACAGTTTCTTCAGCCCTGTGGCTGGGCCCTACCGTTCTTTCCAAAAACCAAGTTCTACTGCCTGCTGTTCCCTCAAGCCTGTTCCTCTTATGGCTTCTGCTCCTTCCCCTCACTGAGGGTAGCTCCGGCAAGGACCTTTGGCTGAGGTGGACAGTTCCTGCATGGGCCCTCTCTGACCCTCCTGCAGGAGCTTATCTGCTCCCTGCAGATCTTTCTCTGTGACCCTCTCCAAGGGAGCCCGCTCCGTCATAAAAGGCTTGTCACCTCACCCCTGCTGCTTGCTCCTTTGTTGGTTTCCCTTCTGCTACCCTTTGCTTCTCCCTTGTTTCCCTCCTCCCATTCACCTGCAGACCTCTCAGAAGCTGACCCAATCCCAGCCACTGTTCCGGCAGGCCTGGGGATGGCCACCAGTCAGCTGTTCCAGCAGGCCCGAGTCTGACAGCTGCTCCAGCCCTGCCCCAGAAGAAGTCATGGAGGTCCTGGAAAGTCACAGAATCCATGACCTCTGTGACAGAAACGTATCCTTAGCCATCAAGCACAGGCAGGGACACTCCTCTTCCGCGTTCCTCGCTGGCAGGCACTGTTGCCCAGAGCAACACCAATGCAGGACACCCCCTCAGAAGGTGGAAGTGCAGTTTGGGGAGCCAGAATAGTCTTCATAGTTTGATGTAAACTGAAACGTATAGGTTGGAGCCAACAGCCAATCAGCAGAGAGTAAATAATATGAATAAAAAAAACAGAATCCGAAGTCTGACATCACCAGTGTCTGGTGGTTCCAAATGCAGGAGGGGGGCGCAGAGGCGGAAGGTTGCCTTGGTTGAACTTTGTCTCCACCCTTCCACAAATGCAGTAATATGTTGCTGCTGGCTTCTGCTGGGACTAGTTTCTAGCTGCCTCTCCTACTAGGAGCTTCTTCCTCCCCTGAGTCTACATGACAAGAAAGGGGTAGGCCCTGCTATCTCTGGAAGGGATGGGGGACAATTACAATGCAACTTGCCTTCTAAGACAAGTTTTACAGCTGCATAGCTGCCCTGATGGGTGTAGTCTGATGACCTCCAGAACAGAGATATGGCAGTGTGAGAAATTCAATAGCACTGGTAAAAGCATGCTAACATTTAAATAGAACACTAAACCAAAAAAGAAGAATGCTGCATAAGGAAAGCAGGACAAAAACCAGGGCCTTTTTGGTGCTCTACTCCTTTAACAGCCTCATAGTTTCCATTCAATATAGCTTAATGGCCTTATGGGTTTGTGATTCAACCCTGAAGTTATTTTAACGTAGCATGTTGTATTTAATGGCGTGGTATAATTTGTGCTTGAACGTGGCTGGCTGAAGTACCTGTAAGCTTCTTCCTGCTCTTTGTGAAATAACTTTTTAGCCCAATTAGCTTTTTGTGCTTTTAAAGGTTCTACAGTATTCTTGCTGTTTGTTTTTAAGGAGGGTACAGTCACTAGCTTTTCTAAGTCTTTGTTACCTGCTGCGTGCAACTTCATCTTTAGTATAATATTGAACTTAACAGTTAAACAAGGGATGGATTTAGCCGTGTGGCAACGAAGTATAATTTAACCACAGTGCACTAGGCTTATGTGCTGTGAGTAAAATATTTAAATTCTTATTTCAACTGATTTAAAAATCCATAATAGAAGTAACTAAATTATATGACAGTGGAACATGTTAATAAGACTTCACTGCACCTTCAACCCTGCAAATGAAAAGGATCTCAGTAGGGAAGAAAGGTATATGAGCAAATAGCCTTCACTACCAACCCTCTATGCACTAGAGAGTATGAGGAAAGACTCACTGAGCAACTGGCTGGCAGCTTTGGTCAAAGCTCAGCTTTTTTTCTTAAATTTTAAAAAAATCTAATTAAAATATGCAAAATAATCCTAACTGGAACAAAAAGGCTCTCTGCTACTACTCCCTCACTGCAGAAGTACTTTAGCTTTTGTTTATCTACTTCTCAAGGGTTATTGCCGTGTCCATGCCAAAATGAGAGTGTCCTACATGGAATAAGCTAGAGCAGAGGAGGGTCAGAAGCTACTGGGTAGTGATCAATGCACTTTTTTTTTTTTGCATGGTAGTCTAATTTTAAATTATTCAAGAAATAGGATCCTACTGCATCCCTTGGAAGGCCATCTTCCGGTGTAATAAATGTCACGATTAGAACATTTTTCTTGAAATTCCACCCAGTTCTACTCAATTTCATATTAATTCTAAGGATTGGGGAACTTCGAAGTTTGGCATTCAAACTCATTTCAGACAAGCATACCAAACTTTCATGTTTTTTCTCAAAAAGAAAAGGAGTACTTGTGGCACCTTAGAGACTAACCAATTTATTTGAGCATAAGCTTTCGTGAGCTACAGCTCACTTCATGGGATGCATACTGTGGAAAGTGTAGAAGATCTTTTTATACACACAAAGCATGAAAAAATACGTCCCCCCACCCCACTCTCCTGCTGGTAATAGCTTATCTAAAGTGATCACTCTCCTTACAATGTGTATGATAATCAAGTTCGGCCATTCCAGCACAAATCCAGGTTTTCTCCCCGCCACACACAAACCCACTCTCCTGCTAGTAATAGCTTATCTAAAGTGACCACTCTCCTTACAATGTGTATGATAATCAAGGTGGGCCATTTCCAGCACAAATCCAGGGTTTAACAAGAACGTCTGGGGGGGAAGGGGGGGAGGAAAAAACAAGGGGAAATAGGTTACCTTGCATAATGACTTAGCCACTCCCAGTCTTTATTCAAGCCTGAGTTAATTGTATCCAATTTGCAAATGAATTCCAATTCAACAGTCTCTCGCTGGAGTCTGGATTTGAAGTTTTTTTGTTGTAATATCGCAACTTTCATGTCTGTAATCGCGTGACCAGAGAGATTGAAGTATTCTCCGACTGGTTTATGAATGTTATAATTCTTGACATCTGATTTGTGTCCATTTATTCTTTTACGTAGAGACTGTCCAGTTTGACCAATGTACATGGCAGAGGGGCATTGCTGGCACATGATGGCATATATCACATTGGTGGATGTGCAGGTGAACGAGCCTCTGATAGTGTGGCTGATGTTATTAGGTCCTGTGATGGTGCCCCCTGAATAGATATGTGGACACAGTTGGCAACGGGCTTTGTTGCAAGGATAGGTTCCTGGGTTAGTGGTTCTGTTGTGTGGTATGTGGTTGCTGGTGAGTATTTGCTTCAGGTTGGGGGGCTGTCTGTAGGCAAGGACTGGCCTGTCTCCCAAGATTTGTGAGAGTGTTGGGTCATCCTTCAGGATAGGTTGTAGATCCTTAATAATGCATTGGAGGGGTTTTAGTTGGGGGCTGAAGGTGACGGCTAGTGGTGTTCTGTTATTTTCTTTGTTGGGCCTGTCCTGAGTAGGTGACTTCTGGGAACTCTTCTGGCTCTATCAATCTGTTTCTTCACTTCCGCAGGTGGGTATTGTAGTTGTAAGAATGCTTGATAGAGATCTTGTAGGTGTTTGTCTCTGTCTGAGGGGTTGGAGCAAATGCGGTTGTATCGCAGAGCTTGGCTGTAGACAATGGATCGTGTAGTGTGGTCAGGGTGAAAGCTGGAGGCATGTAGGTAGGAAAAGCGGTCAGTAGGTTTCCGGTATAGGGTGGTGTTTATGTGACCATCGTTTATTAGCATCATAGTGTCCAGGAAGTGGATCTCTTGTGTGGACTGGACCAGGCTGAGGTTGATGGTGGGATGGAAATTGTTGAAATCATGGTGGAATTCCTCAAGGGCTTCTTTTCCATGGGTCCAGATGATGAAGATGTCATCAATATAGCGCAAGTAGAGTAGGGGCGTTAGGGGACGAGAGCTGAGGAAGCGTTGTTCTAAGTCAGCCATAAAAATATTGGCATACTGTGGGGCCATGCGGGTACCCATAGCAGTGCCGCTGATCTGAAGGTATACATTGTCCCCAAATGTAAAATAGTTATGGGTAAGGACAAAGTCACAAAGTTCAGCCACCAGGTTAGCCGTGACATTATCGGGGTTAGTGTTCTTGACGGTTTGTAGTCCATCTTTGTGTGGAATGTTGGTGTAGAGGGCTTCTACATCCATAGTGGCCAGGATGGTGTTATCAGGAAGATCACCGATGGATTGTAGTTTCCTCAGGAAGTCAGTGGTGTCTCGAAGGTAGCTGGGAATGCTGGTAGCGTAGGGCCTGAGGAGGGAGTCTACATAGCCAGACAATCCTGCTGTCAGGGTGCCAATGCCTGAGATGATGGGGCGCCCAGGATTTCCAGGTTTATGGATCTTGGGTAGTAGATAGAATGCCCCAGGTCGGGGTTCCAGGGGTGTGTCTGTGCGGATTTGATCTTGCGCTTTTTCAGGGAGTTTCTTGAGAAAATGCTGTAGTTTCTTTTGGTAACTCAGTGGGATCAGAGGTAATGGCTTGTAGAAAGCAGCTCTCCAACACCACTTTCTACAAGCCATTACCCTCTGATCCCACTGAGAGTTACCAAAAGAAACTACAGCATTTGCTCAAGAAACTCCCTCTCTTCCCCTCCCCCCCCAAGGGAAAGGAGGAGGGTGTTCTGAGGTCAAGATGGGGAGGAGTGAGGCAAAGTAGAGCTACACTTGATCCTCTACAGGTTAGATCATACTTCTAACTTATGCCTGAGCTTGGGAACTAAGGTCCCACAACCAGCTTCCTGCTCTCCCCACAGCTCCACGACCCTACGCACAGTGAAGAATCAAACACTGTGGTATGTAAATAAGAACTATGGGCTTGTTCCCACTGAATGTTAAAACTCCCATTGATTTGACTTCAGTGGGCTTATGACTGGGTCCTTAATAGCAGGAAAAGGACCTTGAAGAGCTAATTACTGTACCACTACACATCTCAGAGTGTTACTTAATTACCTGCAAATATAATCATAACGTTATGCACCATTTCATCTTTAGTATCCTACTGTGTATATGAGAGACAGACTGAAAGTATACACAAGCACAAAACACAAAGAGTTCTAATTAGTCAACTGATGCCTCAAAATCACTAGGCTGATGATTATCCTACCAATTTCCTTGGTTATTTTATGTGCGCTTTCAAAAAAAAAGGGCAAAACATCCTCAAACACCTTACTTTTGAAGAGTAATACCTTGTTCCACAAGTAGTCTAATCAAGTCAACTGAAATGGTATTTGACATTCCAGACAAGCTACTGGGGCTTCAGTAAGACTACTTACATAGTAAGATACTACTCAGAATCAACCCTTAGAAAGATGTTGTCTCCTTTACATAACATCCTTGAATTTGCAGGTAAAAACACCCACCTCTGCCCCAATATTTTTAAAGTTCTCCCTAAGAGAAACAAATCTTTTGCTTCTGTCCTGAGTAGTTCTACTAAGTCTGGAGAAAATAATCTGTTTACCCTGGAACTAAATGTGTTTCTCCCTCTTGGTCATTTCCATAATCCGATCCTATTCAGCAGTTGGAAAGAATAATGAATGTGCTGCTGGAATTAACCTTCAATATGAAACCTATTTTCTTAGCATTGCAAAGTGAGGGGTGGGGTAACTTTTCCTCACTGAGTAATGAAGGTAGTAGCCTTAGTTGTTAGGAATATCACATCTTTTTTTAATCTGCAAGCAGCTCCAAATCTCCTAGGCAATAATTTTTCAAGGTCTTCTCCTGCAGTAATCCCATCCACTATATTTGGATGTTTATATTTTTAATAACTTCCTACATTTTCCAGTTGCCTATTGAGGGAAGTAATTTCCTTCACAAGAGCTTCTGAAATGGTATGGGTTTTGTTTTGTTTTTACCAATGTCTCTAGAACATTGCACAATTTTCCTCAGGATGTCAATTTTTAGGTCTCATTCCCACTCTTTTCTCTAAACTGTAGTAGAGCAAGTTAGCCAGATTTAAAATCTCATAAAATCCTTCTTTTTAATGTGGCTGGCCAAACTTTGTCATTTGTCCATTCAAGGATTATTTAAATATATGGAGGATTATTTAAATATATGATCCTGAAAGAGATCATGAAAAAATTCTGGGGATCTGCTCTCCTTCTGTTTTGGTTCTGGATGAAAAAATTCAAATTGTTTCTTTCTCTTTACTGTCCTTTGGGGCATATTTCAGAAGCTCTTCCAGTAACCAGATGTCATACTGTAGTGGCCTGAATGAAAGTGGAGAACCCTGGTATCCTAGCTATGTGGGTCCTCCTACCTCCACTCAGAAACATAAGAGAGTCTGAGGCAAAAAGAGTGAGAGGAAAGAGCAGGAGGTACCATTCTGCAGGGAGAAATCCTAATCAGTCTGCTCAGAAGGGAGCTTGTTTTAATGAGGACAAAATTCTAGGCAAATAAGTCCAGCACTCAAGAAATCTCCACAAGCCAATGTATCTAAAAGACATGAAAATACACCAGGACTTCAAAGGGAAGCCAAAACAAGAACAGGACAAAAGGGGTCGTGGGGGGGAAGCCTTTTGCCAGAGCAGGCACAGCCGAAAGGGCCACCTGAGCAAACCAGGTGTCAACTGTAATTTTTTTAATCCAGGACTGTGGATGTTATGGTTTGTCTATTGATGCCTGTAGGGCCACATTAACTGCCAACACACACACAAACACACTCACATGATCAGGATTTGAAAATTGCACACACACACACACCCCTCCCCGTGGCTGCAGTGCCATTTGGGGCATTCACTCATAGGGTAGGGTTACAAGCAATACTGTAAACCAGGCACAGTACAAATAGCAAACAGTCCCTGTCCCAGAGAGCTCACACTCTAGGATGAAATAAGAATAGAAACAAGTGCATTTACATAAATTAATAGTCACAGTGGTCTCTTGTCACGGGTTATTTTCAAACTCATCAATAATTATCTTCAAGCAGCATCATTCACTGTTGATCAGATTAGCTGGTGACAGCCAAGCAGAGTTCCTCAAAGCTCTGTATCAATACTATGAAAATGTACATTCTTTTTGAGCGTATCTTGACAGGACATGTTTAAAAACATTATAGTATTGTGGGAGTAACTGTTATCAATGTTTCCATGGTACTAATGCACTTGCCCCTATGGGAGCCATCTCTGAGATCAGCCCTGCTACTGCTATCCGGCAACTGGGGTGTGTATATATTATCCTTTCCTGTGGCTTAAGACCATGTTCCCCTAAGAGAGTTTCACATATGCAGGGGCACTGGAGTAAAGGCTCCCTGACAGCAGCAGCAGGGCTCATATCATGGGTTACTGAGGGAGCCTGTGTGGCACTATCATGGAAGCATCAGTGGGAGGTGCTTCTGTGAATCAGAGACAAGGATATGTAAATTATTTAATACACTATTGATTATACTTTGGCACTATACCACCAGTTTCTATATCCCTTCAGTCTCCCCCTCTCACACACTACTTTCAAACGGACACACACCAAGGGCTAGACCCTGCATTCCTCACACACCTGAAACTTCCGCTGAAGTCTGGGTCATAGAATCATAGAATATCAGGGTTGGAAGGGACCTCAGGAGGTCATCTAGTCCAACCCCCTGCTCAAAGCAGGGCCGATCCCCAAATAAATCATCCCAGCCAGGGCTTTGTCAAGCCTGACCTTAAAAATATCTAAGGAAGGAGATTCCACCACCTCCCTAGGTAACGCATTCCAGTGTTTCACCACCCTCCTAGTGAAAAAGTTTTTCCTAATATCCAACCTAAACCTCCCCCACTGCAACCTGAGACCATTACTCCTTGTTCTGTCATCAGCTACCACTGAGAGCCATCCTCTTTGGAACCCCCTTTCAAGTAGTTGAAAGCAGCTATCAAATCCCCCCTTATTCTTCTGTTCCGTAGACTAAACATCCCTAGTTCCCTCAGCCTCTCCTCATAAGTCATGTGTTCTAGTCCCCTAATCATTTTTGTTGCCCTCCGCTGGACGCTTTCCAATTTTTCCACATCCTTCTTGTAGTGTGGGGCCCAAAACTGGACACAGTACTCCAGATGAGGCCTCACCAGTGTCGAATAGAGAGGAATGATCACGTCCCTCTATCTGCTGGTAATGCCCCTACTTATACATCCCAAAATGCCATTGGCCTTCTTGGCAACAAGGGCACACTGTTGACTCATATCCAGCTTCTCGTCCACTGTAACCCCTAGGTCCTTTTCTGCAGAACTGCTGCCGAGCCATTCGGTCCCTAGTCTGTAGCGGTGCATGGGATTCTTCCCTCCTAAGTGCAGGACTCTGCACGTGTCCTTGTTGAACCTCATCAGATTTCTTTTCGCCCAATCCTCTAATTTGTCTAGGGCCCTCTGGATCCTATCCCTACCCTCCAGCATATCTACCTCTCCTCCCAGTTTAGTGTCGTCTGCAAACTTGCTGAGGGTGCAATCCACACCATCCTCCAGATCATTTATGAAGATACTGAACAAAACCAGCCCAGGACTGACCCTTGGGGCACTCTACTTGATACTGGCTGCCACCTAGACATGGAGCCATTGATCACTACCCGTTGAGCCTGACAATCTAGCCAGCTTTCTATCCACCTTATAGTCCATTCATCCAGCCCATACTTCTTTAACTTGCTGGCAAGAATACTGTGGGAAACAGTGTCAAAAGTTTTGCTAAAGTCAAGGAACAACACGTCCACTGCTTTCCCTTCATCCACAGAGCCAGTTATCTCATCATAGAAGGCAATTAGATTAGTCAGGCATGACTTGCCCTTGGTGAATCCATGCTGACTGTTCCTGATCACTTTCCTCTCCTCTAAGTGCTTCAGAACTGATTCCTTGAGGACCTGCTCCATGATTTTTCGAGGGACTGAGGTGAGGCTGACTGGCCTGTAGTTCCCAGGATTCTCCTTCTTCCCTTTTTTAAAGATGGGCACTACATTAACCTTTTTCCAGTTGTCCGGGACTTCCCCGGATCGCCATGAGTTTTCAAAGATAATGGCCAATGGCTCTGCGATCACATCCGCCAACTCCTTTAGCACTCTCGGGTGCAACGTATCCGGCCCAATGGACTTGTGCACGTCCAGCTTTTCTAAATAGTCCTGAACCACTTCTTTCTCCGCAGAGGGCTGGTCACCTCCTCCCCATGCTGTGCTGCCCAGTGCAGTAGTCTGGGAGCTGACCTTGTTTGTGAAGACAGAGGCAAAAAAAGCATTGAGTACATTAGCTTTTTCCACATCCTCTGTCACTAGGTTGCCTCCCTCATTCAGTAAGGGGCCCACATTTTCCTTGACTTTCTTCTTGTTGCTAATATACCTGAAGAAACCCTTCTTGTTACTCTTAACATCTCTTGCTAGCTGCAACTCCAGGTGTGATTTGGCCTTCCTGATTTCACTCCTGCATGCCCAAGCAATATTTTTATACTCATCCCTGGTCATTTGTCCAATCTTCCACTTCTTGTAAGCTTCTTTTTTGTATTTAAGATCAGCAAGGATTTCACTGTTAAGCCAAGCTGGTCGCCTGCCACATTTACTATTCTTTCTACACATCGGGATGGTTTGTCCCTGTAACCTCAATAAGGATTCTTTAAAATACAGCCAGCTGTTCTGGACTCCTTTCCCCCTCATGTTATTCTCCCAGGGGATCTTGCCCATCAGTTCCCTGAGGGAGTCAAAGTCTGCTTTTCTGAAGTCCAGGGTCCGTATTCTGCTGCTTTCCTTTCTTCCTTGTGTCAGGATCCTGAACTTGACCATCTCATGGTCACTGCCTCCCAGGTTCCCATCCACTTTTGCTTCCCCTACTAATTCTTCCCGGTTTGTGAGCAGCAGGTCAAGAAGAGCTCTGCCCCTAGTTGGTTCCTCCAACACTTGCACCAGGAAATTGTCCCCTACATTTTCCAAAAACTTCCTGGATTGTCTGTGCACCGCTGTATTGCTCTCCCAGCAGATATCAGCATGATTGACGTCTCCCATGAGAACCAGAGCCTGCGATCTAGTAACTTCTGCGAGTTGCCGGAAGAAAGCCTCGTCCACCTCATCCCCCTGGTCCGGCGGTCTATAGTAGACTCCCACCACGACATCACCCTTGTTGCTCACACTTCTAAACTTAATCCAGAGACTCTCAGGTTTTTCTGCAGTTTCATACTTGAGCTCTGAGCAGTCATACTGCTCTCTTACATACAGTGCAACTCCCCCACCTTTTCTGCCCTGCCTGTCCTTCCTGAACAGCTTATATCCATCCATGACAGTACTCCAGTTATGTGAGTTATCCCACCAAGTCTCTATTATTCCAAACACATCATAATTCCTTGACTTTGCCAGGACTTCCAGTTCTCCCTGCTTGTTATCCAGGCTTCGTGCATTTGTGTATAGGCACTTGAGATAACCTGCTGATCGCCCCTCTTTCTCAGTATAAGGCAGGAGCCCTCCCCTCTCACGCGCTTCTGCTCATGCTTCCTCCCGGTATCCCACTTCGCCACTTACCTCAGGTCTTTGGTCTCCTTCCCCCGGTGAACCTAGTTTAAAGCCCTCCTCACTAGGTTAGCCAGCCTGCTTGCGAAGATGCTCTTCCCTCTCTTCGTTAGGTGGAACCCATCTCTGCCTAGCACTCCTCCTTCTTGGAACACCATCACATGATCAAAGAATCCAAAGCCTTCTCCCTGACACCACCTGCATTGCCATTCGTTGATTTCCACGATTCGACGGTCTGTACCCAGGCCTTTTCCTTCCACGGGGAGGATGGATGAGAACACCACTTGCGCCTCAAACTCCTTTATCCTTCTTCCCAGAGCCACATAGTCTGCAGTGATCCGTTCAAGGTTATTCTTGGCAGTATCATTGGTGCCCATGTGGAGAAGCAGGAAGGGGTAGCGATCCGAGGGCTTGATGAATCTCGGCAGTCTCTCCGTCACATCGTGAATCTTAGCTCCTGGCAAGCAGCAGACTTCTCGGTTTTCCCAGTTGGGGCGGCAGATAGATGACTCAGTCCCCCTGAGGAGAGAGTCCCTGACCACCACCACCCGCCTCCTTCTCTTGGGAGTGGTGGTCGTGGAACCCTCAACCCTAGGAGTCTCCTTCTGCTCCCTTCCCTCAGACGTATCATCTGGTCCACTCTCCGCATTAGTACCTGTGGAGAGAACATGAAAACGGTTACTTACCTGTATCTGCATTGCTGGTACATGGACGTTCCCCTTTTTTCTTCTGGAGGTCACATGATGACAAATGTCTTCACCATCCTCCTGTCCCCGATGTGCAGCCTGCTCTGAGTCTTCAGAACCTTGTGCCCGTAGAAGCATATCCTGATGTCTGTCCAGGAAATCTTCAGTTTGTCCTAAACAAATGGCCATTACCATACCATCTACTGGCTTATTTGTGTTGCTTTTGGAACTACTGGGATTACAGAGGTACAGAACTGAAGACACATGTCTTTATAATGGTTGGAATGGAACCCAGTGTTGGCCACATGACATTTTTGCAAATCGCTCAATTTTACTCTATTTTGCCTTCTCTCAAGAGGACTTCTGCCTGAGCTGTAACTTGTGCTGCAGCCACCAGACGTTGCCTTTGTGGGGCTGAGCTGCAGCGGTTGCACTGGGTGCCAACAGCAAAGGCTCAGCTTGCTGCCTCCCCTGTGGCATCTCAGCTCTCCCGTATGCACCTCTTGTGCAGAGCGTGGGAGTGGTGGTTCATCGAATGGGGAGACAACTTCTCACCCTCACACAGTGCTGTACTGGATACAGGGAGAGAAGCCATGGGGAGCAGTGGGAAAGAGAAAAAGGATCCCAGGAGCATGGTCCTGCAGGGAGGCAGCCCCAGGCTGGCTGCACTATTCCCTCCCACCCAACTGTTGGTGAGCCCCTGTACAGAGGAGACTGGGCAGGAAGAAGAGGCAGTATCTTCTGAAGAGGAACCGAGAGGTGAGTATTGTGCAAAGAGGGTAGCTGAGGGCTGGGCAGTCCCAATAGTCAGGGAGGTGGGAAGACAAGGAACAGAGAACAAAACTGAGGACAGTGCCCAGGGAAGCGTTCCCCCCATCAATCAGAGGTAAAAGGGAGGTAGTGTGTTTGTGGGGGTGGAGGTTAGTGCATTTGAGTTAGAGTTCCACAAAAATGCATACACAAAAAGAGGCCTACCCACCAGGATTTCAAAAGGAAAAGACAGACCAAAAAAGTGTCATTTTAGCTGGCTGGTTTTGTGAACAAGTGTAATTCATTCCAAAGAAAAATGAAAAGATTGCTACCTTTGTGTCAGACAGAACCATGACAGTGTGCTATGGCCAGGGAGCCCTGCAGGGCCTAAATGCACATAACCATACTGCACATTGAGGCAGTAGACACTAACCACACATACAGAGAGGGGGAAGGGAAGAAGCAAACTATAAATTAGGCACTACCATGTTGTTCATATCCTTATAAAAGGGCCCTACACAATTTAGTAAGGGTAAAAACAATAGGGTTCTATGAACATTCAACAGTGTTCCATAAACATTATTCTAAAAAATGTACATAATTTAGCACAGAAGGATCTCTAATGATTTTTTTAAAAAAATCTTAAAATTCTCTAGCTGATAAATTTCTGTGGGGTGGTTGAAAAAGCGGTTGTTGTTTTCTATAGGACTTTCCCTACGGGCAGAGAGAGCTGGACAGATATTTAAAGTCATTTTTATACTGAAGATAATTGAAATAATACCAAATAGAACAGCCCTTACTTCCTGATTATGAAATTCAGAAAAGGTGCCTATCATTTTAGTCTTTAGCTTCCTCATCCAGACTGAGGAGAACTGCTGAGGAGCAGCAAGGCAGAAACTCTTTGGAAGACAATTTTAATGGGAACGGCAAGAGCAACTTCCCACTAGCCCATTTTCCCTTTGGATAGAAAAGGAGTACTTCAGATCTGAATAGCTGGAGAGTATTTGGGCTGGGGGCATATAGGAATTATGCCCCCTATACAATATTTCTTAGATACTCTCATTTTAGAAAGATAAATCTTAATGCCTGACATGTGTAATAAGCTGACCTACAGAATTTTCATAGGCCACAAATCCTGCAGTGTCTCATCAAGACTCAGTTCTCACAAGCAAATGAAGACTTTTCGCTTGGTTTGATTTCCCTACTCCTGATGTACACCAGGCATTAGGGTCTGAAGAAAAATCCCATAATTCTAATGCACTTTTTCCTCAGATCAAATGAAAAATCCAAGTTCATTGCTCTGTCTGTGCCAAATGTGTGAGAGCTCTACTTGAGGCATGGTAAGATGCTTTGTTTGAGGGAGGAGGCCAGATTCTGCTCAGGATCAAGTGTGATAGGTACATTAATTAGCACAAATGGTGTTACCCAGGGATTTACACAAGTGTAACTGAAAAAAGACTATGATCTAGAGTTAGCAAGCTTATCACTGACATACTTTGATGTTCTAGTCAGCCACACTTCACTGGCAGGAAGAAAATGGGCATAATTTGGTTCATCTGGGAAACTAAAACATAGCAAAACTGCCTCACTGATTGCTTACTATGCTTCACGAGATGGCCCTGGCTGTGACAGTCAGCACAGCTCTGGGGATTACACAGATAAGTAACATTCAGTTAGAGACAAAATAGCATAACAAACTGATAACTGATTTTTCAGCTCCACAAGCAACTAGGATAGAGAACTTAAGAGCTGGTGCAGAGGATTTCATGAAATAAACACATTTTCATTGCTTCTGCAAAACTGAAAAGGCAAATATTTTGAGTTTTGCCAAATTGCAGCTGTGTAAAGTTCTCCAGTGCTCGCTCCAACCCTGCAGCTTAGATTCAGATTCATATCAAAGGGTGTTATACCCTAGTGTGGTAAAGTGATTCTCCAGCCAGCATGCCACCTCATGGCTAGGATACAGGGTTAATTCCTCTTTAGTCTTGCCAACCGACCATCCAGGTTTACTGGCGGTCCCCTTTGCCACGTGTCTTGGCTCCCCAGCCAGTCACATTTTTGCTCTTATCCCTTTTGGGGCAAACCAGGGTTTTTCACCCAATAGTCGCAGGGCCTCACACCAGGTCAACAGCCCAGGCCCAATAGTCCTTCAAGCCGCATGACCTCATTAGTGGTCTTCCCACTAATCTTCCCAATGAGGCTGTAGGGGGACCCAGTCTCTCCCCCCGCCTCGGGTTCCAGCCCAGAGACCTCTAACAAGTGGTTACTATCTGTCTTGTCAGACCTTTTGTTTCTTTCCTGGGCTACTTCCTATATTGTCCCACTTCCTTCTAAGGGGGCTCATATTCTCAGCAACGGTCTGCCTCAGGGTCAAGCCCAAATCCTGGTTCTCAAACTACGAAAGGAAAGGAAACTAAATGAACAGAAATAAGAGCAGCACCAGCTTCTCTGTCCTACGAGGATCCTCCAGCCATGTGTCCTACTGCTCTGTTCTCATAGGCAACCTAAAGCAGCTAGGATCTCTGCAAAGCTCCTCCGTGGGAGTTGAGGATAAGAGGTCTGTCCATCTCCCTAAGCTGGGTCCTTCTCTTCTGGTTATATGTTGTGGTGTAGCGGATTCACATTCTCAGTCCATAACTGCCAGGTGCTGGATTTCATGGATATGTACTTACAGTCTCTCTCTTTTCCCAGTATTTTTTAAAAAATTGTAATATTGCTTTCTTAGTTGTGCCCCATTTTCCTGATGGTCCTACGAGGTATTTTAGCATAAGCTTGGTCACTTTGAGATGCCTGAGTTTGTCATACAAAATCCCCCTATCAATGTTACACTCTTTAGTCTCAAAAGATGAGATTAACTGTTCCTTGGACCTTGCATGTCTCACACAGTCCATCTTTGTGTTTAGTATCCGAGGGGTAGCCGTGTTAGTCTGAAACCACAAAAACAACGAAGAGTCCGGTGGCACCTTAAAGACTATGATTTATTTGGGCATAAGCTTTCGTGGGTAAAAAACCCACTTCTTCAGGTGCAAGGAGTGAAAGTTACAGATGCAGGCATAAATATACTGCATAAATAAAAATAAATAAATAAATATACAGTATATTTATGCCTGCATCTGTTTTTTACCCACGAAAGCTTATGCCCAAATAAATCTGTTAGTCTTTAAGGTGCCACTGGACTCATCTTTGTGTTTATTAATTAAGGCCAAATTACTGTTAAAGCCACAGTGTCTGGTAAATATTCAGAGAAGAACTACATCACTCTTTCTCTCAGGTGCTTGCAGTAGGTCAGTATTTTTGATTATAGGGCATTTTTCATGAAATCTTTTCCCCCTTGTTTCTTTTTGTCCATACTGCCTACCACTCCTCTCCTAGTTCATTTTTAAATAGGTTTGTAAAGTTCTGTTTACTTTCAGGGATCTCCATGACTATTTTATTTTCACAGCATTTGTTGCTACTTTGTCTACCACCTCATTTTCTGTTATCCCAAGATGCACCAGGATCCATGCTGTTTCAATATTTGCTCCCATCTGTGCTAATTCTGTCGTTAGTAACAATATTTCATTAATTATATCATTTCTGCTATCTGAATTCCCATTTTTGATTGCCAGTAGTCCTGATAGCAAATCTGACAAGATAACAATGGAGGTAGAGCGCACATCCAGTATCCTATATAACACCTGCTATTTCAGCTGTCGTAACTGTTACAAAATTTAATAGTCGAATGGATTTCTTTATTATAAGTGGCGGAATGCAGAATGCTGTACCCACTCTCCCAGTTTTCTCATCTTTAGACTCATCCATAAATATTTGGTAATATTTGCCCCATTTGTCACATATATATCAATTTGCTATATTTAATACAATTATTTCTCCTCTTCGCCTCTTACTTTCATTATATAGTTCCACATTTATATTGGGGGAGGGTAATTTTCCACCTATAGTGCTTTTTCACAGGCTATATATGCTAATTTATTCTAGGTCTTTCTTTTCTCTTAGTTCCTTTGTGCATCTTTTAATCCTATTAACATGAGGCATTTTGGTCCCATCCCCCCCATGTTCTCTACTGAATTCCCAGCATCTTTTATGTATCTGTTTAGTGTTTCCATCTTCCCTGTTTCCTGTGACTTTTGCCCAAAAGTCCAATCATTTTATTTTTAATGCTACAGGCATCTCACCAGCAGCTATCTGCATTACACACAAAGGGCTCGTATTGAAGGTACCACAGGCAATGCATAATACCTGGGCTTGGATTGAGTCTAGCTTCCTTAGGTTCATTTTATATGCTGAAGTAAACACTTGGCATCCCTATTCAATGACTGGTCTTATTAATGCTCTATAAAGCATTACCATTGCTTTTTTATTCACACCCCAGATGGTTCCAGAAATATTTTGAACTAGATTGATTTTACCTTTACATTTATCTACAATATTTTCAATATGAGCATTCCATGTTAGCTTGCTATCGACTGTCTCACGCAGGAAGTTGTAGCTTTTAATTCTACCTATTAGCTATCCATATAAAGACAGTTTACAATCTTTTAAAATTTTCCTTTTAGTGAATATCATATTCCTTTAGTTTTGAGAATTGAAGATTTAAAGATACACATATCGCCATTGCACCCTTTTCTTAAGTGCTTCATGAATTCCCTTCTTAACTATTTCTGGTTTCTTCTTTTAGCCCATATATCACAATCATCCACAAACAAGGAAACATTCCTGCACTCATCCTCAGTGGGAGATCGTTTATCATTACATTGAATAAGGTGGTGCTGATGACACTACCCTGTGTCATGATTGTATATATAGAACAGGCATTCCCTACTCTGCATAGTTCTTTTACTTAAAGAATAATTTATCCACCTATATAGTCTTTCTTTTATGTCCATGGATGTTATTTTATGCAGTAAGCCCTTTTTCCATAACATATCATATGCATTCTCAATAATTAGGAAAGGTACTATCATATATTCTTTATTTCTCATATTTTTGTGTGCTTCCGTTTCCCATCTTATAATATGATCCTCTGCACTCCTCCTCCTCCTGAACCCACTTTGCACATTATCTATAAGTCCACTTTTCTCTAAGATATGTTGTTAATCTTTCAATCATCATTCTTTCCATGACTTGGGCAATTGGCCTGTATGCATCAGGTCTTGTTTGCAGGTCTTGTTACCTGGTTTCCACACTGGGATGACGACCGCATGTTTTCATTCCATTAGTAGCTCGCCTTTTCCCCATATACTGTTGTACAGTTTTAGCAGTATTTTCAGAATCTCTTCATCCAAGTGTTTTAGCATTTCAGTCCTTGTCTGGTGCAGAGTTTTTACTTTCAGCTATAGCAGGGGTTCTCAAACTGGGGGTCAGGACCACTCAGGGGGTTGCGAGGTTATTACATGGGGGGTCACGAGCTGTCAGCCTCCATCCCAAACCCCGCTTTGCCTCCAGCATTTATAATGGTGTTAAATATATTTAAAAAATGTTTTTAATTTATAAGGGGTGGGGGGTCGCACTCAGAGGCTTGCTATGTGAAAGGGGTCACCAGTGCAAAAGTTTGAGAACCACTGAGCTATCGCTTTTCGAAGTTCCCTCATACAGAAGTTTTAATTTCATATTGTATCTTCATCTTCCTCTCACCTCCCCCAGTTCTCATAACTCTCTTTAATGATTTTTTTCCCCACGCACATTTCTATACTCTGATTTTCACTATTACTAATGTCGTTTTATGTTTCTGCTAGAGCTTCTGCTTTTTCTCCATTCAAGTGTTTTATCCCTCGACCTTCTACAATGAGACCTCATATAGAACTGCTCTTACTCCATATTCCATTTATTGTCCTAATCTGCTATATACTTCTGATGTTTTAGTATCTTTATTTTCCCACAGTATTTACGCCATTGCCTTTTTAATAGTCCTTTGTGCAATTGCCTTATTTCTTTTATGTTTCATTAAGTCATCCCTATTCGTTGTATGTTTTTTCTTTCTTATATGCCTTGTTTCTTTCCACAATTGCTTTTTTACACTCCTCATTCCACCGTACTACGTGGTTTCAACGTTTAGGGTGACTTGATATCTTAGGTATACCTAACTTTGCTGCCATCATGATAGTTATATTGCTACTAAAGTACTCAATGTCAACACTTATACCTTGTTCATTAATGTTTTTACTACATTTTTTTCTAAATAGGTCACATTTTATATTCTGCCTTTCTCCATCCTCAACATTGCCTTTACCTTGATAAACTATAAGTACAGGAAAGTGATCACTTCCCATTACATCCTCTTTATCGAGTTTCCAACTGCATTTGTTTGCTATACTGCTTGACACAATTCCCAGATCTAGACAACAGAGATTTCCGTTGCCTGCATTGCACCTAGTGGGTGTACCATCATTCAATATTACTAAATTATTTTCATCAATAAATTCTTCTAGACATTTACTGTTCTTGCTTTTTCCACTCCCCCACGATCTGTTATGGCTGTTTAGGTCTCTACATATAATATATGGACTTGTTGCATCTTCAGCTATCTCTGTCAAATTCTTAATCTGCAGTTTTCCACAGTGGTTGTATATACTATATATTCACAAAGATGCAGATTTGTTTTGCTCTGGAATCTCAATAACATTATACTCTATATTTAATTTCTTCACCTCCATGTCAAGATAATTTAAGTTTTTCTTAATAAATGTGCGAACTCCCACTCCCCTTCCTACTTCTGTCTTTCCTTTAGATGCCATATCCCAGGATTCTGAAATCTAGTTTTCCTGTTAACCATGTTTCTTGCATGCAAATGATATCAGTAGGCAAATGACTCAGTACCAAGCAAATTGGTTAAAATGATAATAAGGAACAGAATTATCAGACACATAGATGAACACAATTTGTTGGGGAAGAGTCAACACGGCTTTTGTAAAGGAAAATCATGCCTTGCCAGTCTATTAAAATTCTTTGAGAGAGTCAACAAAAGTGGACAAGGGCGATCCAGTATACTCGGACTTTCAGAAAGCCTTTGACAAGGTCTCTCACCAAGGGCTCTTAAGGAAAGTAAGCTGCCACGGGATAAGAGGGAAGATCCTCTCATGGATCAGTAACTGGTTAAAAGACAGGAAATAAAGGAAGGAATAAATGGTCAGTTTTCAGAAAAGGGAGAGGTAAGCATTAAGGTTCCCCAAGGATCTGTAGTGGTACCAGTGCTGTTCAATATATTCACAAATGATCTGGGAAAAGTGGTTAACAGTTGGGTGGCAAAGTTTCCAGATGAATCAAAATGACTAAAGATAGTTAAGCCCAAAGCTGACTGCGAAGGGTCACAAAGGGATCTCACAAAATAGATGACTGGGCAACAAAATGGCAGATGACAATTCAATGTGGATAAATGCAAAGTAATGCACATTGGAAAACGTAATCCCAACTGTACCTACAAAATGATGGGGTCTGAATTAGCTGTTACCACTCAAGAACGAGATCTTGGGAGTCATTGTGGATAGTTCTCGGAAAACATCTGTTCAATTTGAAGTGACAGATAAAAAGCTACCAATGTTAGGAACCATTAGGAAAGGGATAGATAAGACAGAAAATATCATAATGCCACTATATAAATCCACGGTACGCCCACACCTTGAATACTGTGTCCAGTTCTGCTTGCCCCATCTCAAAGATATATCAGAATTGGAAAAGGTACAGAGAGGGTAAATAAAATGATTAGGGGTTTGGAACAGCTTCTATATGAGGACAGATTAGAAAGACTTGGGATTATTCAGCTTGGAAGAGAGATAACTAAAGGGGAATATGGCAGAGGTCTATAAAATCGTGAATGCTGTGGAGAAAGCAAAAGTATTATTTACCCATTAACATAACACAAGAACTACAGGTCACCCAATGAAATGAATAGGCAGCAGGTTTAAAACAAACATAAGGAGGTACTTCTTCACACAATATACAGTCAACCTGTGAAATGCATTGCCAGAGCACGTTGTGAAGTATACAAAAGTATAACTGGGTTCAAAAAAGAACTAGATAAGTTCATGAAGGATAGGTCCATCAGTGGCTATTAGCCAAGATGATCAGGAATGCAAACTCATGCTCTGGGTGTCCCTTAGCCTCTGGCTGGCAGATACTGGGACTGAATGACATGGGATGGATCACTCAATAATTGCCTTGTTCTATTTATTCCCTCTGAAGCATCTGACACTGACCACTGTCAGAAGACAGGCTACTGAGCTAGATGGACCGTTGGTCATGCTGGGTCAGGCCATTCTTATCTTCAGGTTTAGTTGCCTTATCAAAGAGAGTTTTCTTTAGTTCCTAGGCTGATAGCACATGGACACATGTATTCCATCTGTAAATAGTTAGTATCTTTCTATTTATCCTTCATTATTTCTTTGCTTAAAGCATGGAGTCATTCTAAGGATGCGGTGCTAACACATAGGTACTCTTTTGCTCCTTTAACTATAGTTTTCATTTTCTCTGTTTTTACCCCTGTAATGTGCAATTTATTACTTCTATCACAAAAGCTATAAGCCTCTTTGTCTATATAATTGTCTTCTACTTCCCCTGTATCACTCATTATATTCTTTGATTTATTCTGTTGTGTGTTTCTCTTTCTCCAGTTTCCTTTCCCCTTCCCCTTTTGGTCTTAAATACCTCCTAATAGCTTCTACACACAATATGCTATTTGTAACGTGTTTTCTTGTTTTTAGCTCTCTTGCTTGCTTTACAGCTATATGACTTCTTTATGCTATACTTTGCTTTCCTCTGTAGTTGCTACACTTTTATGCCATTTCTTCCACATAATTGTCATAGAAGTATTCTCCTCCACATCTACTACATCCAATTTTCCCTTTACATATATTTGCCACATATCCAATCCTCCGGCATCCGTAGCACCTCTCTGGGGATGTGATATATGGTTTTGTATAAAAAAAAATCTGGTATCTTATTGTTACTTCATCTAGAACGGTTTCTCCTTTAAATGTAACTAGCACAGGTGTTGATGGCTTTCTATCCCCTCCTCTCTTGCTAATTAGATGCTTAGCACATACTACCTTATCCCCTATGTCTTGCTTTACTTCATCTTCAGTCATTCCAACTGGCATTCCCACAGCTCCTCATCTCTGTGAGATACTTAGCCAGTTAGCAACTTCCTTTCAGTTTTCCTAGCAATTTAATCTTTAAAATTTTCCCCACTTGTTCCATAATTTTACATTCAATTAATAGATCTCCTCCTCGTAGCTTTCTAGTGGTACATCTTTTTTAAAATCCACTCTGCCATTTTCAGTGGGTTTACATTTATGACCGTCACATCCTTGGCTAGTGATTTGATTATTACCCACATTTGAATTTTCTCTTTGTTTTTTTCCTGTCTTTCTGCCCGCTGTTTCTTCTTCTATCTCTGGCATGTCCATGCTTCTCTTTTTTCTAACCTATGAACAGTCTCCCCCTCTGTTGTCTCCATCATTTTCTAGATTCCGTGTTTCATTGTTCTCTATTGCTCTTCCATCTCCCCCAAACTGTAGCTCAGCCAACCCTAGCCAGGGCCTTCGCCTATAGGCTTCTCCCTTTTTAAAGGATCCTCCTTAAAGACTGGTATGCCTTGCCGGTGCAGCAGGGCAAAGCTAGCTGATTCCAACGCTGCTCTTTAATCCTTTCTTGACTGGTGCAGGGTTTGTACAGACCGCCACATCTAGGTCTCCCCTCCTTTGCCAAATATATTGTCAGTCAAGGGGGTGTCACAATGTACACCAGACGTCGTTACCTACCATCAAACAGAAACCTCAGATACCTAAGCAGAGTGGAAATAAAAGGAACACATCCTAAGAATATTTGATCATTTTATTGCCCAAAGGTGAAAACTTGTGTTAAAAATCTGGTGACCATTAATCCCATTTTCTTTTGGAGTGGGATTTTACTGATATACAATATATAAATTCTATCCCGACTTATACCATATGGAACTCCCATCGAACCCGTTGATGGATGTGGGTTAATTTAGCCATATTTGCTGCTGCCAGTGACAAGAGCACTCATAGTACGTGTGATAGTTACATATAAAATCGTCCATGAGAAACAATTCTAAGTTTTCCAGTAGGTTTCCCCTCTCACTTGCTGAAATCAGTGGACCTGCAAACACTGCTGTTATAGTTGACTAACGTGAGGTTAAGAGGCTTACTATAAAAACAAAAGACTTTTCTCTGCCAGCTGCTTAGTTAAAGGTACTGCCAGGATCTTTGGAGGGCAGCATTTATCATCTAGGGTGCAATGACCAAATGGGGTGTACAGTGGCTCATGCTCTACCCTACTATCACTGCTCTCAAGAGTTTAAAAAAAAACCCAAATCTTCAGTGCTAGATGTATTCTGCCAGTCTTGTTCTAAGAAGCTAGGGCCCAGAGGTGAGAATCCTGCAAAGATCTACTTCCAGGAAACAGAATAGCAAAGGAAACCCTGCAGTTGGACACACTCTTACATCAGCACAGAGAGCAAGAACCCAGTGCAGAATTAAGGCTTTGGTCATTGTCTCATCTCTGAGCAGCACTTTAATTGAAGATATTTTTTGATTGAAGACTATATATATAAATGGTCATTATAAATTATTCTGACTGACTATTCTAATTCCTTGTGTCATTTGTGGCTCTGAATGTGCAGGTGCCTTTAGCATTTGAAACCCTTTTTTCATGACTTTTTGAGTATATGCTTGATTGCTATCCCTAAAAAACCCCCAATGCAATAAGACATGGAAGAACATATCCTTACAATGAGCTTCCTCTGTCCACAAAGGGTAGAGGCAATCCCCCTGCTTTAGGCAAAGGTAAACACAATGTGCATTGCAAAATGCTTCCTCAACCCCAAGAGAGTCAGCAAAAAGCTCTCCTCCTCTTCCTCAGTTACCTTGCCAGTTAACTGAGAGGGAGTAAGATTTGTTTGGCTTTTCTAGTTACAGTTACCACACTGACACTGAACTTTTGTTTGTCAGTCAGTCAAAATCACCCTGAAGGTTTTCTGTGCCAGTTGTTGGCACTGTAGCCTTCTTTGCCTGGGTCAGAGAGCAAGGAAATGGCTTTTTCATGGCTGGATTGTATGCTGCTCCACTGGGCAAGAGTGCTTATGGGATACAGATATGGCTAGCTAGTGTGCTTAACTGAGAACATAGGAGAGGCCACTGCCAGATTCTTTCATGCACAAAGAGCCCTCATGTATTTTCAGGCTGAGTTGTTTTTAATTTTAGATTAAGGCCAAGAATTTCAAACTTGTGTGAAAAGTTAAGCTTCTAAACCCACCTTAAGTCACTTATTTTAGAAGTGCTGAGCAACCTACTGAAGTCAATAGGGCCAGCTGAATGTACTTTTCTAAAGTCAGGCAACTTATTTTAGGCCCCCTACTCTTAAAAGTCTTGGCCTAATAAAACAAACTAGATAAGAAAGAACGAATATAGATGTTCTACAGAGCACAGTGCAGCTTCCTTGTAAGAGGCTACGTCAGCTTTGTCTCACAAAGTGGCAGGTGTCTTCCACAGCCAGCAGACTCTTGAGAAATGTAACAGTGCAGAATACAGAAAACAAAGAGACTTGATTCTTGTGTCCTGTGCAGTCTATCACACCCAGGCAAAGTCAGTACAAAGCGATTGTAAAAATGCTATCATCCACACCGTACGCTAGGGAGCTGATTTGCCACTTGTCTAAACCCGGTGGCAAGTCAAGTTACACTGCTTGAATGGTGAGGTTCAGTGCAAGCTGCAGAGTAGGCATGTTGCAGGCAAGAGGGAATGGGGTTATGTAAAACATATGCCCTGATTTTTTACCACAATGTCTGTGTAAAACTGCTGTAAGACACTATTGCAGCCTTAGTGGTTTCTAAATTCCCGTGCAAATGGACAGGAAACACTATGAATGACAGACTGTGTGTTTTCCCCATACAGAATATATATACAAAAATATTTAACATTGAAAGTATTTTTACATATGAAATAAGTCTATTTTTATCATTCAAAATGCAGGTATATATTTAAATAAATAGAGCAATAATTATACATATATCAACCAGCTGTAATTTATATAATTATCATATAGTGGAGACAGATAAAAGAAATCAAGAGTAGAAAAATATTTAAATTACAACTAGATACAAAAACATACATATAGAACCCATAGGTAGTGAATGTTCGGGGTCAAAAACTAAACTGGCAATAAAGTTGGCTGGTATGTTCACAGCTACAGGCCCGATACTTATTTGGGTAAACTGTACAAACCGGTAGTTAAAAGCAGAATGGTACAAGGAAGATTTTGATTCCTTTTGACCAAAGAGAGACACTAATTCTTCTGTTGTGAGAGTTTCTCACAAATGTTATTATGTCTCCTGACAAGTATTTAGTTTGGGAATTGGAGCCTGCTGTGATTTTGGCTTTGATTATTTCTTCTATGTTCATACTGTGAAAAATGTAGACTCAGAAGAACTAATGAGGCAATTTGTATACCTGCCAGCAAAAGACTTCAGTCAATATAGTGGTTCAGAGAGGGGCGGGGGAGATGAGAATTACAGGAACTTCGAGTGCCTCTTTTCTTCTTTGCAGCAGAATTTGTTTCTACATCAAGTAGGATTTTCATGTTTGTAAGCGAATTTCTCAGGGCCATGATTCTTTCCTCCTCTTCTAGAATATGCTTCCCTATTGATTTGTATCCTCAGGGGACTTCTAGCAGCTGCTGGACTCCTCAGATTAATTCCCAAAAGAGTCACAGACCAGCTTGAATTATTTCACTTTCTTTCACACCTACCTATCTCCACACATGCTATCCATTGTTAGAAATAATGAAAGGGGGAGGTTATTCCACCAGCAATCCCCACTCTATGCACCTCAAAAGATTTTTAGTGAATACAGTTAAAAAAACTCAACAACTTCAAAATGAATAATACGCACCTTTAGTTTCTGTGTGTGTGTGTGATCTGACTTGTAAACAGGGGACCAATTTGTACCTGCAGCGACAGATGACCCCCTCTTGTACACAGAACAAGTAATGATCTAGCAAGGACAGTGAAAGCAAAAGATTCCCACACACCATCCTCCCAGTATGACTCAATGCTGTTTTAAGTGGATAACTTCTAAGGATGAGGGTTTGTAGTTCAGCTACCATTTCTATTCGGCCCTTAATCTCTCTTCTGAGGCTGTCAAACAATACCATGATGGTGATTTTTATGATCGGGATACTTGTCCACCAAGAGCAAGACAGAGACCATCAACTCATTTCACAGACTTCCAGCCAGCCAATGGCAGTAAGTTTGGGAGGGATCCATGAAGTAACTTAGGCATCACGACTCTCAGTATTGCAACACCTCGCTTTTAAGTGCCCAGAGAAAAAAAAATCACAGGAACAACACTGTGAACTGCAAAGCCAAGTTAGGCACCTAGGCTCCCTATACAATGAATAGCAAGAGATAGGGGCCTAAGAACACTCTCTACAAAACCAGCACGCTAGGCAGGAAGTCGCCAGAGCTAGCGAATGGGAGAAGACAATGACAAGGGTATGTGCTAAGCCTTGCTTCTTTCTCAGGCATAGGTGCCTATAGTCAGGCTGCAGGAAGGCACCTAGCTCTGCTCAGCAATCTAGGCATGGAACCCATCACCTGGAGTCAGAGGCTTAGACGCCTAGAGGCTTATTTAAGGGAATGAGCAAGGCACCTGCCTTGCTGCACACAAGACAGAGGAAGCGGAGGAGACGCAGCTGATCTTACGACCTTTAGCCCAGTGGTTAGCGCACTCCTCTGGGGTGTGGTAAACCCAGATTCAATTCCCCCCTCTCTGCCAGAGGGTAAGAAAGGATTTGAATGGGGGTCTCCCACCTCTCAGGAGGGTGCTTTAGCCACTGAGCTATGGGATATTCTGATATAGGGCTGCTTCAATCTCTGCTCTTGAAAAGTAATGAAAGAGTGATTGGAGCAGGGGCACTAGGACCCAGGATTTCCCACCACCTAGATGGGTACCTGAACCACTGGACTATATGGTTATTCTCTCTTTCCCAACAATGAAGTATGTATTCAGTGGAACAATCATTGGAACAGAGCTGGGGCTGGGAAATGACTTTAGCACAGTAGTTAGGTCATCCACCTGGGAGGTGGGAGACCTCAAGTCCAGTGCCCCCTGTTCCAACCACTATTTATTTATCCAGAATGCAACATCCTCAACACGAGATGGTGAAGGAGCCCCACATCAGAATATCCCATAGCTCCTCCTTCACCCAGCTTTGAATGGGACTTGCTCTGGTAAGTGGCCTCTAAAGACATGCACCAGATTGGACTCCATACGTAACTTAGGTGGCCAAATGCCTGTTTTACCATGGTTCATGAACCATGCTGGGGCTTCGGTGGGAGAATGCCAGCTAGACACCTAGAAGGAAACATCAGTGCACATGCCCAAAGGCAGAAACCTAGACCCCTAAGGAATCTTTAGTCTGGACGCTGAGGTACCTAAAGGGTTTGGTGAGAGTTTTGTGGATCACAGTGGAGCCAAAACTGGGACTAAAGCACCTAAACCCATCCTTAATCATGACTTAATTGAGGCAAGTACAAACTTAATATGATTGTTGGTTTGGTGCCTTCACAGGACAATCTTTGCATTATTACATAGAAACTCACATTTATTTCAAGGGCCTCTGTTTCCTCCCTCACTCTACTGTGCTGCCCTGTTCCCTTCTGGATATGAAGAAATAGTGCAGCCAAAAAAAAAAAAACCCCAACAACAAAAAACAAACTAGTGCAAACATTCTTTCAAATAAAAACTGAATTTTCTTCAGTGTTATTCACTTCCTTTTTATACGCTTTTGCAAACATGTAAGAAAAATTGTTAGCAAGAATGTTTGTGAGGAAGTGTGTTACATAGACTCTTGCAAATGCATATTGGGATATGAATGCTCATGCAAATACTTATTCATATAGGAAATGTTTGTGTCCATCGTGAAAGCTCTCGCGTGGGTTTGGAGAGTCACTGAATCAGGGAGCAGAAACAATACATGTGACTTAAGTGATCAATCACAGAGCATGAATCGCAAGTACTAGAAGTGATAGTCATGGTGATCAATTCACAAGCAATCCAGAGACTGATAAAACACTGTAAAATTCTGTTACCAGATCATTCTGGAACAGAAAAAGCCAGCTTTGTCAGATTGTTTGCTGAAAGTAGTTTGCCCAACTCTACCACCTTCATCCTGCTTCTCTTGATGTTGCCTTCCTTTGTGCCTCAGATTCCAAAACTGAGAAGGCTACGATTGTACCCCATGCTCATGGCAGTGATGGAACTGGGCGTGCTGGCTGTTGGATGCAGCTTAATTGAAACCAAGCTATGTAAGAAGGTTGAAACTGGAGCATATCTCAGAGCTAGTGATTATATTACCATAAGATTTAACACGCTGATGAGGGGCCGTCTAAAGGTCAATAACAAAATATATTTGACCGCAGAAAATAGACTCTGAAGTCATGCAAAAGGAGTAAAAGCAAATGGGGAAGAATTCTGTGATGCATGAGGGGTCTGTATTTAAAACAGAGATGAAGAGGCTGCAATCAAAATTCATTGCAGTAAAATCAAGGAGAGTATGGCCAAAGAGCAGCAGGAACAACAAAAATCAGTGTAGATAGAGGTTAAGAGCCATATAATATTTTTAAAATGTGGGGATGCAGGGAAAACAGAGCATTTAAAAAACTACAAAGAAAGAAGATGGTTGTGAAAGTTATTAATAAATAACAGAGGAAACATTTAAGGAACAATAAAAAAGCAAAAAGTTGCAGAAAACTGCTGAACAGTTACAGGATGTTGGCAGAAGAAATTATGAGGCCACTCAACGTATAAGACTATAATTAGGAGTTTAACTCCCATCAATGTTGCCTGACGTACATCTGTATCTAGGTAAGAAAATATACTCCTAGATGAAGTATGGGCTTCAGTGTCCAGTGTTATTAATCAGTCACTCTCCCCACCTCCCAAACTTCAAAAGACACTTAAGCAGAAAGTGACAAAGTCATATTTGGCCATTATAAGCTGCTATAATGTAAATGCTAAGGGCTGATCCTGCCAAGACTTGTTCACATGAGTAGTTCCATGGTAAAAAACAAAAATACTTGAGAGTCAATGTTTTTTTTTCATAGATATTTAGGTCAGAAGGGACCATTATGATCATCTAGTCTGACCTCCTGCACAACGCAGGCCACAGAATTTCACCCACCACTCCTACAAAAAAACCTCACACCTATATCTGTGCAAAGCCATGTTATCCCATCATACCATCTCCTCCATAAACTTATCGAGTTTAATCTTAAAGCAAGATAGATCTTTTGCCCCCACTACTTCCCTCGGAAGGCTATTCCAAAACTTCACTCCTCTGATGGTTAGAAACCTTCGTCTAATTTCTAATCTAAATTTCCTAGTGGCCAGTTTATATCCATTTGTTCTTGTGTCCACATTGGTACTGAGTTTAAATAATTCCTCTCCCTCTCTGGTATTTATCCCTCTGATATATTTATAGAGAGCAATCATATCTCCCCTCAACCTTCTTTTAGTTAGGCTAAACAAGCCAAGCTCCCTGAGTCTCCTTTCATAAGACAAGTTTTCCATTCCTCGGATCATCCTAGTAGCCCTTCTCTGTACCTGTTCCAGTTTGAATTCATCCTTCTTAAACATGGGAGACCAGAACTGCACACAGTACTCCAGGTGAGGTCTCACCAGTGCCTTATATAACGGTACTAAGACCTTCTTATCCCTACTGGAAATACCTCTCCTGATGCATCCCAAGACGACATTAGCTTTTTTCACAGCCATATCACATTGGCAGCTCATAGTCATCCTATGATCAACCAATACTCCAAGGTCCTTTTCCTCCTCCGTTACTTCTAGTTGATGCGTCCCTAGCTTATAACTAAAATTCTTGTTATTAATCCCTAAATGCATGACCTTACACTTCTCACTATTAAATTTCATCCTATTCCTATTACTCCAGTTTACAAGGTCATCCAGATCCTCCTGTAGGGTATCCCTGTCCTTCTCTAAATTAGCAATACCTCCCAGCTTTGTATCATCTGCAAACTTTATTAGCACACTCCCACTTTTTGTGCCCAGGTCAGTAATAAAAAGATTAAATAAGATTGGTCCCAAAACCGATCCCTGAGGAACTCCACTGGTAACCTCCCTCCAACTTGACAGTTCACCTTTCAGTAGGACCCGTTGTAGTCTCCCCTTTAACCAATTCCCTATCCACCTTTCAATTTTCCTATTGATGCCCATCTTATCCAATTTAACTAATAATTCCCCATGTGGCACCGTATCAAACGCCTTACTAAAATCTAAGTAAATTAGATCCACTGCGTTTCCTTTATCTAAAAAATCTGTTACTTTCTCAAAGAAGGAGATCAGGTTGGTTTGGCACGATCTACCTTTTGTAAAACCATGTTGTATTTTGTCCCATTTACCATTGACTTCAATGTCCTTAACTACCTTCTCCTTCAAAATTTTTTCCAAGACCTTGCATACTACAGATGTCAAACTAACAGGCCTATAATTACCTGGATCACTTTTTTTCCCTTTCTTAAAAATAGGAACTATGTTAGCAATTCTCCAATCATACGGTACAACCCCTGAGTTTACAGATTCCTTAAAAATTCTTGCTAACGGGCTTGCAATTTCTTGTGCCAATTCTTTTAATATTCTTGGATGAAGATTATCTGGGCCCCCCGATTTAGTCCCATTAAGCTGTTTGAGTTTCGCTTCTACCTCAGATATGGTGATGTCTACCTCCATATCCTCATTCCCATTTATCATGCTACCATTATCCCTAAGATCCTCTTTAGTCTTATTAAAGACTGAAGCAAAGTATTTGTTTAGATATTGGGCCATGCCTAGATTATCCTTGACCTCCACTCCATCCTCAGTTTTTAGCGGTCCCACTTCCTCTTTCTTTGTTTTCTTCCTATTTATATGACTATAGAACCTTTTACTATTGGTTTTAATTCCCTCTGCAAGGTCCAACTCTACTTGACTTTTAGCCTGTCTCACTTTATCCCTACATATTCTGACCTCAATAAGGTAGCTTGCCTTACTGATCCCTCCCTTCTTCCACTCCCTATATGCTTTCTGCTTTTTCTTAATTACCTCTCTAAGATGCTTGCTCATCCAGCTTGGTCTACAACTCCTGCCTATGAATTTTTTCCCCTTTCTTGGGATGCAGGCTTCCGATAGCTTCTGCAGCTTTAATTTAAAATAATCCCAGGCCTCCTCTACCTTTAAACCCATAAATTCTTCAGTCCAATCCACTTCCCTAACTAATTCCCTTAATTTTTGAAAGTCAGCCCTTTTGAAATCAAAAACCCTAGTTGCAGATTTATTTTTGTTAATCCTTCCATTCAGTTTGAACTGAATTAGCTCATGATCACTTGAGCCAAGATTATCCCCTACAACCATTTCCTCTATGAGGTCCTCATTACTCACCAAGACCAAATCTAAAATGGCATCCCCTCTAGTCGGTTCAGCAACTACTTGCTGAAGGAATCCATCAGCTATCGCATCTAGGAAAATCTGAGCCCTATTATTATTACTACCACTCGTCCTCCAGTCTATATCTGGGAAGTTAAAGTCTCCCATGATCACACAGTTTCCATTAGTATTTACTTTATTAAAAACATTAAAAAGGGCTCTATCCATATCCAAATTAGATCCCGGCGGTCTATAGCACACCCCAAGCACTATCCCAGGGGAGGCTCTAATAGTTTTCTTCCCCAATTTAATTTTTGCCCAGACAGACTCAGTCATACCCATTTCATCGCTTCTTATTTCTTTACATTCTATCTCATCATTGATATACAGTGCTACTCCACCACCTTTACCTTTATTTCGGTCTTTCCTAAACAGCACATACCCTTCAATACCTGTAGCCCAGTCATGACTACTATTCCACCAGGTCTCTGTTATACCTATGATATCTGGTTTCACTTCCTGCACCAGTAACTCTAGTTCCTCCATTTTGTTACCTAGGCTCCTTGCATTAGTGTACAAACATCTTAATTTTTGCTGTTTAGCCTCACTCACATTCTGTACCCTATTAGGCACGGTTATTTTACTACCAGTATAACCTATTAGACTTGTATCTACACTGCCCTTCCTCCTTCCTACAGCTGTATCCACTCTTACTTCATTTTCTTTCCACTCTATGCTGAATTCTGGCGTGGAGATTACCTGGACATCTCCCAACCATCTCCCCCAAATTCCTAGTTTAAAGCTCTCTTAATCAGTTGTGCCAGCCTCCATCCTAGAAGTCTATTTCCTTCCCTACTCAGATGAAGTCCATCCCGAGAGAACTGTCCTCTATCCATGAATGCCTCCCAATGGCCATACATCCCAAAGCCCTCCTTATAGCACCACTGCCTAAGCCATCTATTGATAGTCATAATCTTGTCACACCTTTGTTGCCCTTCTCTAGGAACAGGCAGAATCCCACTAAAGATCACCTGAGCCTCAATTTCCTTAAGCGTCCTCCCCAGCCTAGCATAGTCTCCCTTAATACTTTCCAGCGAGAATCTAGCCGTATCATTTGTTCCCACATGAAGGATAATTAGGGGATTCTTTCCCGCTCCCTTTAGAATCCTTTTCAACCTCAGGTCTACATCCCGTATCTTAGCACCCGGAAGACAGCACACCCTCCTATTTTCTGGATCAGCTCTGGTTACAGGCCTATCTATTCTTCTCAGTAAAGAGTCCCCAATCACATAGACCTGCCTTTTCCTAGTGACGGTGCTATTCTCCAGTCTATCCCCTGTTCCCTCTGGCTGCAAGTTCTTTCCATTCCCATTCTCCCTTGTAATCCTTTTTAACCCATCCTGTATCCTCCTGGGGCTCATATTTGGTGTAATCTCCATTAACTCTTCCCCTTTTCCTATAGGACTAACCTCTCTTCTCTTCTTCCTTGCCCTGTCACCTTCAGTGACTACCCGCTGAGCCCCTTCTTCATTTTCCAACTCTGCAAACCTATTCTTAAGCTCTATTTCTCCTTCACTAGCCCGCCTTTTCCTCTGCCTAGTTCTTTTAGTTACATGCTTCCACTGACCACTTTCCTCACCCAGTCTCCCCTCAGAATTCCCTAGTCCTGCTTCCATCTGCAAGTCTGAGCTTTTCCCTTCAGATACCTCATGTCTTTGCTCCATAATCTGCTCAAACCCCTTCCTAAACTCTACCAGACTTTCCACCTGCATCTCCAAACCTCGGATCTTTTCCTCCATCAGCTCTATCAGACGGCACTTCATGCAGACAAAACTCTTACCAGGTGCCCCCTCCAGGATCATGTACATACCACAGCTTCCACATCCAGTCATCTTCATTGTGTCATCTGCTACATCGGTCACTCCCACTGCCACCTCTGTATCTGTCATATCCTTCCCACCTAAATCCTGTTAATCTGGGAAACACAAACCACACCAAAACACCACCACCCACAGCAAAACCAAACCCCACACAAGCACCACAAGACAAACTCCCCTTTCAAACTCCCACTCAAACTCCCCTGTTTACAGCTCTGTTTGCTAGCTCCTGTGCCGCTGCCTGACTGGCTGCTACCTTTATAGGACCCCTAGTCAGTGAAGCCCCGCCCCCTAATCAGGGCTCAGCTTCTCTCCCAGCACAAAGCCCCTACAAGCCTCTACACATACAAATACTACCAATACAAGACCAAGCACACACAAATACCTTCTCCTCCAACAGAACTCCCACTCAAACTCCCCTGTTTACAGCTCTGTTTGCTAGCTCCTGTGCCGCTGCAGCTGTCTGTGCCGCAAAGGTTGTTAGTAAAGGTCTGCAGAATCAGCTGATTAGGGGTGTCAACTCTAGGCTTTTTCACCTCCAAATTTCCATCTGTTTTCACCACAAGTTCAGCTCCATTAGTGCTATCTACAGGGGGAGCATCAGTGTAATGAGATGAGGAGCTGGCAGGGGGGAAGACAGGGACTGACATGGCAGCTGGGAAGGAAGTCTCCAGGATTTATTCTTTTGAGAACGGAAAAGGGGCCAGAAGGAGTTCCTGTTATGAAATCAGCAGAACAAGCATGCCATCCACTTAGTGATATTGTGTTCACTCATGATGCAACTGCATAAGACAGCCTGCCCGCCTGCAAAACCCCCACCCCCAATTTCATGTCTATAACGGGGGGGGTTCTCTTGCACCTCCATAAGGTAGATCACTCAGGACCATTTTCTGTGGATTAGACAGGAAAGAGGCTTCTCTGGTCCTCCTTGGTAACTTTAATTTCTGTGCGTCTGCAACACACTGAGCTGTTATAGGAATGCGTGACAAAGATCCCCAACTAGTCAGAAAGTGAGGAGCTCTAGGTCTGGCTTTGTCCTTCCCTTTCCTGCCCCACTCCCTTGCAGTTGTTAAGTGAGGGGCAGGGCTCCCTGCCCTGACAATTCTTGGCCTATTCAGCTTAAATTCTCCCCAGCCACATTTGGGACTATGGCTGGAAAGATAAGGTGGGGAAGTGTGAGGCCTGACCCCGCACCAGGGAGCCCAAGGTGGGCAAGCAGTGAGCAGCTCCACTGAGCTGGAAGACTCAAGCAGAATCCTGAACCAGTGACATTACACAGGGGCTACTCAGACTCTCAAATACAGAAGCTGTGGCGAGATTAGAGGGATTGGTATTGTCCTTCCTGTTCTCTGGGCTCCCACATCTGTGTGTCTGGTTCTCCTTGCTCTAGGCTGCTCTGATGGGTAGTCACCCTATGGTTACTCTCCTCCCAGAGGGGAAGAGCGCCATCCCCTTTGGGAGGATTAGGTCGGTCAGATTTGTCCACTGGTACATATCTCACATAAGAACGGCCATACTAGGTCAGACCAAAGGTCTATCTTCTCCAGTATCTTGTCTTCCAACAGTGGCCGATGCTAGATGCTTCAGAGTGGGGCCAGAACAGGGCAATTATTGAGTGACCCATCCCGTTGGGGCCAGTCACAGCTTCTGGCAGTCAGAGGCTTAAGGATACCCAGAGCATGGGACTGCATCCCTGACCAGCTTGCCCCCATCATTCCCTGGGCACATCCCCACTGCATTCTCATGATCCAGCTGGGCAGTGGGTCAGCAGCAAGTATTCACCTGCAGTTGCTCTCCCACACAGTCCATGGGTACCACACCATGCACAGAGGGCCAACATGATCTCTGCCAAGCAGCAACCCGATGGCCTCTCTGCCTTTCCTCTCATTCTCTCTGCTGGGACACAGCAACCATGGATCAGAGAAGGGAGGTAAAAGGGGGCAGAAGGACTGTCAGGGTTCCTTCCGCACTCTGAACTCTAGGGTACAGATGTGGGGACCTGCATGAAAACCTCCTAAGCTTACTTTTACCAGCTTAGGTTAAAACTTCCCCAAGGTACAAACTATTTTACCCTTTGCCCTTGGACTTCCACTGCCACCACCAAACATTTATCTGGGTTTATTTATTAGGAAAGTGTTGTCTGGAAACGCCTTTCCCCCCAAAATCCTCCCAACCCTTGCACCCCACTTGCTGGGGAAGATTTGGTAAAAATCCTCACCAATTTGCATAGGTGACCACAGACCCAAACCCTTGGATCTTAAGAACAATGAAAAAGCATTCAGTTTCTGAAAAGAAGGATTTTAATAGAAGTAAAAAGTAAAAAAGGATCACCTCTGTAAAACCAGGATGGTAACTACCTTACAGGGTAATTAGATTCAAAACATAGAGAATCCCTCTAGGCAAAACCTTAAGTTACAAAAAGACACACAGACAGGAATATCCATTCTATTCAGCACAGCTTAATTTCTCAGCCATTTAAAGAAATCATAATCTAACGCATATCTAGCTAGATTACTTACTAAGTTCTAAGACTCCATTCCTGTTCTGTCCCCAGCAAAAGCATCACACAGACAGACACAGACCCTTTGTTTTTCTCCCTCCTCCCAGTTTTTGAAAGTATCTTGTCTCCTCATTGGCCATTTTGGTCAGGTGCCAGCGAGGTTATCCTAGCTTCTTAACCCTTTACAGGTGAAAGGCTTTTTCCTCTGGCCAGGAGGGATTTTAAAGGTGTTTACCCTTCCCTTTATATTGATGACAAGGACCTACTCTCTAAGCACCTACTCGCTGCAGGAATCTAACCCCAATTTATTAGCACCCTCAAATCTGATTTTCAGTAATATTGGGCATCACACCCACTCAGATGCCCTAAGCCACCCCCCACCCCAGTTCTCCAAATTTCCCCTTAATTGGCTTCCTGCACCATGTCCTAAAATGTGATGTGTGTGTAGATTGGCATCTGCTTCTACAGAAGATGGGGAGGGGGGCAGATGGAGTCTTGTTCAGGGTCAGTGCTCTGAGGCGATTTGTGCCCTGGTGTCCCACTCATGGCATCACTCACTGAGGCAGAAATCCGTTACGCTGCCTTATTCCGGAGAGAACACAGATACAGAGCCACTACATTGTGTTAAAAAAAAAAAGGCTGAAACAAGAGAGATATTTGAATATCTTAGATATTAAATGAGCTTCTCAGTTTTCTTTTAGAAGGTTCCCCCCTCCCTATTTTCCTTTTTGAAGAAACAGAAATAAAATATCATATTAAGTTAGTCACAAATCAACAAAACCCTGGAAATTCAGTTCATATTCCTGGCACTGGATTGTGGTTTTGTTTTGTGCTTTTTTTGTGGGGGGAGGTATTTAAATTTTGGGGTTTAGGTAGTTTTACACAATGAAACATTGTAATTAGGCTGTGGCACATATATTACTTCTAACACTGCTTGACAGACGTGAGCTCAATGTTTGATTCATCGATTTCAATGGAAGTTTGTGATTTATTCCAGTTAGGGCTTTGCCCCAGTGTTTTACTTGGCATCCTGTGTAAGTGTTTAGTTGTTTCTTCTGCTGTGGATGGTTGGAAAGCAAATTTTAAAAGGTGGGGGGAACTCGGGAATGCTACAAGAAGATCCCTTTGTTCCATAAATTTATTTCTATAGACAAACCTATCCTATTTATGGGACCAATTTCCCTTTAGGTTGCTCTCAAGAGGCATTCAGACCTGTGTCCACTGCTGAATTGTTTCTAAGAGAAGTTCACTGTAGTACTAGCAATTTCCATACATTTACTGCAGCTTGTTTTTTTATAGGGAGCTACGTGGAAACTATACTAACCTGTAAGGGGCTTTTTAGCTGATCACTGCACTGTAAGCTTTCAAACATGCCTCTTGCTGGCAACTTCCCAAAACCAAGTGACGGGTGTTCCCAAGTTCCTGTAAGTCTGACATCTTCATTAACCATAGGATTTCCAACCCTCCCTATTAAGGTAATAGGCTCTGACAGTTTTATTTTTCAAGGCTATAGCCTCGTAAGCAATTAAACATCTTTGTTTATGTAAGAGCCACTTGTGAATTTTGCAGCAAAGCCAGCAAAAAGTGGTGTTCTGCCTTGCTAGAACTGGGAGGCACACAGCAGAACTATACCAATATTTTTAAAAGCAAAATCCTGCAGTCCTTATCAGCGGTGAATGGGGCACCACCCATTGTGTCAGATTCAGCTCTTACAGTGTAGCCATTCTGTAAGCCACCACAAGTTCCCCGGGGGTTAAACTCAGACTACATAGTAGCCTTCATGGGAGAAACTGACATGAAAGCCAGGAAGTCCACCAACTTGCTGATTTTCCATGGTCCTATCCCTTTAGGAGAGTGCATTTTGACAGACCAGAAAGGGAGAGAGCTTTGCCTTCCACACCTATGCATATCCCAAGATGAATGGGCAAATTCCTTGATTTCAGGATATCCAATGCCTCCACATTTCTCACCACCTTCCCCACAACAATAAGTGTAGTAGGGTCAGCGTTCTCTTTTACCCGCATACCTCATGTCTGAAGGCAGATGGCACAGAAAGTGGTCATCCCTTCAGCCCTGCTTTATGTCCACCCATAAACCATCTTCATCTCAGCATCCCAGTTGTGATAAATGAAGGGTGTCGGGGGAGGTAGCTCCCTTTGATGGACACCTAGCCAGCCAGCTGTAAAATCCCTCTTGGTAGCTGTTCTCTGCTTCCTTTACCTGTAAAGGGTTAAAAGTCCCCCAGGTAAAGAAAAGGACGTGAGCACCTGATCAAAAGAGCCAATGGGAAGGTAGAACTTTTTAAAACTGAGAAAGAAACTTTCCCTTTGTCCGCTGTTCTCTCTGGGCTGCAAGCAGCTTTAAACCAGGTATGATTTGCCAAGGCTGAATCCCCATTCTGTCACTTTGAGTACAGAAGGTGGGGGCCTGCAAGGATTTTAAAAATTAATACTTGCCATTCCAGGCTTGTATTAAACTCCCAAGGTTACAACTTTTCTCTGACCTTGGCTTGGTAAACGCTGCCACCACCCAAATGCAAAAACCCCTTGGTTCCAGGAAGGACGACTTGGGAATTCCTCCAAGTGGGGTACCATCAAGCCCTTTCACCCCCCTCCTGGGGAAGAGCTGAGAAAGAAAACAGAGGAAATTAGCTGTTGCTACCAGCTAATCAAACAACATGCACAAACCTCTTCGGACACCAAAAATCCAATCCTGTTCTTAAAGGTAAATTTTATTAAAAACAAAAAGGAAGAAAATACATCTGGAATTTAGGCTTTTGCTAGATTTTAAAAGAGCAATTCCAAAAATTAAGCACCCAAAATAGCTTTCTTGGGGGTTAGCTTAAAGGTTACACGCCAACAAAAGCATCTGGGATTAGCACAGAGGAGTCCACAAGCCTTAAAAAATAACAGAAATAAACCTAATCGTGTATTTTTAGACATTCCCTAATTTTACTTACATATCTGAGGCTTCAGATAAATAGATTCAAGGTATGAACTGATAATCTACAATCATACCTGGCTTAAAGCTGGTTGCAGCATTGCTGCTCCATCCCTGCAGCTCAGAGAGAACAACAGACAAAGGGAAAGTTTCTTTCCCAAGTTTAAGAAGTTCTACCTTCCCATTGGCTCTTTTGGTCAGGTGCCCACTCCTTTTCTTTACCTGGGGGACTTTTAACCCTTTGCAGGTAAAGCAAGCAGAGAACAGCTACCAAGAGGGATTTTACAGCTAACTGTCTGGCTGGGTGTCCATCAAAGGGAGCTTCCCCCCAACACACTTCATTTATCACACCAGCCCTGTGGTAGCAGGGAGGAGGAGCAGTTCTCACAGGGATCAGGTGAAGGGAGAAAACACTATAAGCTGCTCCATTCCTTTCATGCTTTGTGCCAGAGTTCCGTTGGGCATTGCTCCCTTCCACCTGCATTCGTGGAGGGAAGCATAGAGCCCACAGTAAGTATTACAGCAGCCACGGCAGTAATTGAATACAGACTCCTCTATTAATTTTTCATAAACCTGGCCCACATTACGTGATCGGGCCAGAAAGTGTCACACCTTTATTACAGTGTGAATGTGTCCGCTCTATAGCTAGGTTTTGCCCCAAATGGTCTAGTAGAAAAGAGAGAGTTTAACAACATTTCCAGTGTTACTGTGGTTACATTCTTGATTAACAGTGAGCTTTAAGAAGGCCCAGAAGTTTGCAGATGTTAATCATAGGAACACTTGAGAGTCTGGTGCAATGCTTAATAGAATAGGAATGGCTGAAAATGAAATAAGTGATTATGATTTTATTGCACTTGATACATCAGTATAATCATTCATTAGTATGACAATGATACAGCTTCATAAGCTTGCGCAATGTTTTGCAGAAGTAAACATAAGTGGACTTTGCCATGAAAAGCATGCAAATATGTTGTACATAGAGAGGGGGTGATCCCTCCAGATATGAAAATGTAACTAGGAGATCAACTCCAGGAGTAAGCAGAGTTGGTAGAGCGTAAGTCACAGAAGCAAGAGCCAAGATATAAGCAGAGGCACTGTAGACATTGATGAGATATTAAGAACCATCATTTTCAACTGCTTCACATTTCTTACCCAGTATGAAGCACATTTGAACAAGGATCCAAAGATTAGCTAAACTGATGATTGTGGGAAGTCCAGATGCTGGGGAAGTCCTCAGCTGCAGTAATTAAAGGGGAACTGCTTACCAGGGCCTGAAGGGAGAGATCGCCGTGAAGGGTTTCCATACGTTGTGAGAATGGGATAGTGGAAAATGGCTTCAGCAACTGCATCTCATTTTGTATGAACACTTTTGCTGTGGAAAAAATATATGCAAATATAGTCACATGTGGTAACGGACGTCACTAAGACAAACTTTGTAAGAGTTTCAAATTTAAATGTTAAGCTCTATTGCCTGATCCAGAGCCCACTGAAATTAATGACAACTTAATTCACTCCTGTCAACTTCAGTGAGCTTGGGATGAGGCCTAGGGTTTCCAACTTTGGTTGGACGAATTCCTGGAGATTTCATCACAACATAATCTTTAGTTAAAGATTAATCTTTAATTCCTGGAGACTCCAGAACAATTCTGGAGGGCTGGCAACCCTAATGAGGCCCCTAGTCTTTTGCCTACAGTAGCTAAATTATTTGCTGTTTTGTGTATTATTAAGTATGCACTAAAGGGTTGGTACTGCTTAAATACATTCAAAGTAGGATTGTTCATTAGTTTCACTCCATAACATACACAAGTCAAATCAATACAATGTTGATGCAGGATTTCAAACTAAGAATCAATGGTCTAAAGTCTGCTGCTATTTATTATGTGACTAGCTCAGGGGAATAGAGCCACAAGATTTGCACATGAGCTTCGTTTATTAATTAGTGTCACATGCATATCAGGAAATGGCTGAAGTTGGCAGTATTTGGATTTAAAAATGTATACACCTAATGTTTTCTTTATATTAGTTAAGAATAGTCAGAATGTCATATATCAGCTTATTTGCTTTCCTTACATATCATACATTCTGACTTTATATCATTTTTCAGGAAGGGGAGATGAAGAACTGACATTTCAGGGCCAGTCAAAGAACCTACTGATAAAATGCTAATCCATATATTCCCACCTGATAAAGAGGTAGAGGAAGTTATATTAAAAGGAGAGTATAATTTTGATTGATTAATTTGCTGGAGCCTTACATATTTCTCAAGGCTGTCACTTTGGTGTTTCCAATATGGCAGGGGAGCATGCTTTTGCCCAATTCCAAAGTCAAAAACAGTAGCATAAAAAAGGATACTACAGTATAATGTGTTTCAGTGGCAATATTAAGCTGTATATGTGAACCACACACATAATGGTAGCCTTGAATGTTTCAGAGAATTTCTATTAATTGACCTCTTCAAGGAAGTTTACAATATGATAAATTGATTGAGCTATCCAATTATGTCATCTCCTCTTTTCCTGAAGAAAAGACCAGTTATATTAACTTTTCCAGATGGGTAAATGAAGGAAGTTCTTTGCTTTCAGTATTATTACATATTTAGATATTAAGCTTCTGATTCTGGTACAATTATTCAATGAATGAATTGTAGAAGTACCACTCAACAGGAGTTTGCATAACAGGGTCCTGAAGTGATTGGCTGATTCCATGCTCACGATATTTGTCATTGAAAAATCCTTCCTGTTCAGGATTAAACATTTCTCATATGCTCTGTTAAGAGTAAAATTCAGATCTGTGGCAAAGTAGGTACCTAGAGCAGTATTTGGCTATCCTCTGAACTGCATTTCAGTAATGTCCTTTGCAAGCATCCTATATAATCTGGGGTCTTGAAATAAATAGCTATGAAACCAAACAACAGCAGGATATTGTGTGATCAAAGTGTTTAAACCAGTCTTTTGTACAAGTTTTGTAGGCTACAGTTCCCTTATAGCAAACTCTGTTGTCATTTGATTAGATTGAGCTCAACTTGGTGCTCCAAGCTCTCATATGTTTCCAAGAATGCCTAGTCTTATGGCTTTTTGACTCAGCTAAAACTAGGAAGTCTCATGAGAGCCTGTTGTCATGACATCTCTACCTTGATTTCTAGGTTCAAATAAGTATTTATGTTCTTAAATTACACCAGCGCCCTGATTTTGAATGGAGTACTATTGTGTTGGGTGCAGCATGAATAAAACTGAGTTATCACCAATTCCAGCATGATCTCTTTAGACAGTCTCAGTCTCCTTAAAGTCAGAGACCTAAACAAGGGAAACAGGCTCAGAGAATGTATGCATCGGTATTGCCATCACATGTATCATGCTTCACAAGGAAAGAATATTGGCAAAATTCTAGCCTGGTATATATGGGGAAATCTTTACTGAAATCAATGGAGGAGACTCCTTTTACACGTAGAGTTTAGCCCAAAATACACAACACTATACAAAAGATTACATATCATGCTCAATTATGAAAAGCCCTCAGTACATTATGTTCTTTATTTCCAAATTTATATTGCTATAATTGAAACAAGTCAGAGTTAGGGAAGGAGTTACTTCTGGAGGTTATTCACTAGTTGTTGGGGACACTGGGGCATGGCCACTAGGTAACTCAAGGGGATGGAAGACCACGAGTGTCGATGAAGCCCCCTCGCACTAGGCCCAAGTGTCCTTGCCTCCCCCTTCCCACCGCCGCCTGGAGGCACTTGCAGCAGCTATGCGTACTAGGCCCACGTGTCCTTGGCCCCCCCGCCTGGAGGCACTTGCAGCAGTTATGCTGAGGATCTGCAACAATATGTTGCAGAGTCAGACTGCCTGAAACTAAACAAGGCCAAACAGGGCAGATATGGAAGAACAATGCTGAATAAAGCAGCTTTATGTATGGTTTAACAAATGATACAAAAAACAAGGGAACTAGCTGGTAACTGGATTGGCTGGCTATATGGATACTTAGGGCAGGTTGCTATTGGATAAGTATGCTGAAGAAAGGATGTATAAAAGCCTGTGTAACTTCCTGCTCTGTGTGCAGGATTTGAGATTCTATTCTCCCTATACCTTTTTGCAGCTGCAAATAAACTTTTCTGCTTCTCCACCCCGTTGTGTTTATTGGGTGACGCACACCGGGTAATGAACCCCCGCCGTTGTTTTGCCTCTCAGCACTGGGTACCGGCAACAGCTTTTGGCGTCCCTGGGTGGGCGACAAGGCTGCTATTTAGCCTTGCCCGGACACCTCCTGGAGGTCGAGGATTGCGGCGAGAACCGACGCCCAGCGCGCACCGGTGAGTTCATCGGGGACCTCGGAGGAGACGCGATTTGATCGACCCCGGGAGGGCACAACGGTGCAACGCACTCATATAGTGGAGAAGCAGCTGTGGATGACTCTGAGGAACCGGTCCCTTGGACATAGGGGAGGAGCAGCTGTGGGCGACAGTGAGGAACTGGTCCCTTGGATAAGGTAGGAACCTTTTGAAATCCAGATTGTATGCTCTGTTGGAACCTGAGGACGCCCAGAGTTACCCTGTAGGTATGGGACAGGGACAGAGCTCGGGGGTTAGGGCACGGTGTACGCCCCTAGAGTGCATTCTAGCAAACTGGAAGGTATTTGGTGCGGATCCGATGACTAAGAGCCAATTAAAACGATTCTGTACAGTTGACTGGCCTCAATATCAACTAGAGGACCAGGAGTGGTGGCCACCAGGAGGGTCAATTAATTACAACACGATCCTCCAATTAGTTTTGTTTTGTCAGTGAATGGGTAAATGGAATGAATATTTGTATGCACAAGTGTTTATGGCTTTAAGAAATAGAACAGAGCTATAATTCTGCAGAGTTGTAATTTGACTCCGACTGGTTCGGTAGCAGCTAATGTTAGTCCCCAGACCCCCACCCCCACTGTAATGGCAGAGCCGGTGTCCCCTTCGGCCCCCACACGCCCACCTCATAAGAGTAGGATGCCTCGGGTTACAGGGATTGCCCCCTCGGTGGGACTCTATCCTTTGCTTACCGAGACTGTTGTGGCTTGCCCAGGGGCAGACGGACGTCAGGCTACCACTATGCAAGTTTACACCCATGTGCCATTCAATCCAATAGACCTAGCAGCTTTTAAAACACAGGCTGGGGAATTCTCCATGAACCCAAGCCAGTTTATTTCAGTCTTTGAGGGGTGCCTCAGTAGTCACAAGCTGGATTGAGACGACTGTAATATCCTCCTGAGAACCCTGTTGTCTGAGGTAGAGCGGAATCAGGTTACAGCTAAGGCAAGGGGAGCGTCAGCTTTCAAGCTGAAAAAAAAAAAAAAAGAAAGGAAGCTATTTGTCAAGTTCCTACCCCAAGTAACCGTAAGCGGCTCAGAGCATTTCTGGGTATGGCAGGCTTTTGCAGGATATGGATCCCAGAGTTTGGCCTGTGGGCTAAACCCCTGTACGACTGCGTAAAAGGAGCAGATCATGACCCTCTTCTATTGGACCCCAGAGGCTGACAGGGCATTTAAAATCCTGAAAAGAAAATTGATGGAAGCCCCAGCATTGGGCCTGCCGGATCTCTCTAAGCCTTTTCAGTTGTATGTACATGAACGAAAGGGGGTGGCCCTAGGAGTGCTCACACAGCTCTTAGGAGCATGCAGACGTCCCGTGGCTTATTTGTCTAAGCAACTGGATCAGGTTGCAAAGGGTTGGCCGGCATGTTTACGGGCGGTCGCAGCTACTGCCCTAGTGCTTGAGGAAGCCGAGAAGCTAACATTGGGAGGGGTTATGCAAATCTATACTCCCCATATGGTCCGAGCCTTATTGGATGCAAAGGGAGGGCTTTGGCTCACCCAGGCTCGGATTGCTCAGTATCAGGCTAAGCTGTTAGAGAACTCTGAAGTCACCTTACAGCCTTGCCCCTCCCTTAACCCAGCCACCCTCTTGCCAGAAACAGAGGAACAGAAACATAACTGTTTAGAGATCATAGATGCCCAGTACTCCAGCCGTCCGGATTTAAAGGATGTACCCCCCCACAAATGCAGATTATGAGTGGTACACTGATGGTAGCCGTACTGTAATAGATGGGCAAAGGAGGGCGGGTTATGCTGTTGTGACCCTCCATGACACTGTGGAAGCTGAAGGTTTGCCTGCTGGGACCTCTGCCCAGCTTGCCGAACTAATAGCCCTGACCCGTGCACTTGAACTGTCAAAAGGAAAGCGGGTCAACATTTTTACTGATTCAAAGTATGCTTTTGGTGTGCTACATGCTCATGCTGGCCTATGGAAGCAAAGGGGAATGCTGACAGCCCAAGGCTCCTCAGTCAAGTATGGGCCCCAAATCCTCCGGCTCCTAGAAGCGGTACAACTTCCTTCGGAAGTGGCGGTGGTACACTGTAAAGCCCATCAAAGGGAAGATCAAGATGTGGCCAGAGGTAACGCCCGGGCAGATAGAGAGGCTAAGCATGCTGCCACCCTGCCGTCCCCTCAGACTGAGAACGCCCATATGCATGCCCTTATCCCATCAGTAGGGGAGCTTCCAACTCCTCAGTACTCTGGGAAGGAAAGACAGCTAACTGACAAACTCGGTCACCGGGAAAAGGAGGGATGGCTCCATTCCCCGGAAGAGAAGGTCCTCCTACCAAAGGGCCTGATCCAGCCGGTGCTGCAGAAACTACATCAAAGCCCTCATGCTGGCAGGGAAGCACTTATTCAGCTAATGGGAAAATACTTTATCACTTCTGGACTCCGACCCCTGGCTGCCCAGGTACAAGCGGACCGCTTAGTCTGCCAAAAGAATCCCGGTCTCCGACCGGGACATCCCGTGCCACCAGCTGCCCTAGAACCCACTCCGGGCCCCGGACAAGTGTGGCAAATAGACTTTACTGAGTTTCCCGGGCCCAAGGGTTCAAATATCTCCTTGTTATAGTGGATCGGTTCAGCGGATGGCCAGGAGTTGCCTAGGCTAGCCGGTAAGAAATGCCAAGGAGAGGGGTAAGGCATAGGGGTGCATCATATTCATGGAACTCAAGTCATAGGGACCATGTTCCCTGGCGGGACTCTTATCAACAGGACACCAGGAAAACAGAGAGTTGGGCTGGAATTGGAAGTAATTCACACAGACAGAGCAGAACACAGGGTTCAATAAAGTACCACTTGTTCAGCTTGACCTGCCTTCCGCTTCACTCTTTGCAAAGCAAACATGGTGGCAGCATCTGAGCTGTGAGTTATCTGCAGTGCAGCAGCTGGCAGCGTGAGCCAGGGAACTTGGTGCGAAGCCCCCTGGAGTTTGCAGACACAAATCTAGCCCAGCGATGGACCCAGAGGAAGGATTTCAAGCTGTACACAGCCCTGGCCATGCAGGAGGCAGATAATGACAACAGGAGGAAAGTAAAGGCTGAGAGGGCTGCAGCACTCTGAAGCTCCCACTGCCCCATGCCTCTCAGCAGTCCCAGCAGCCCTGGGGACCTGTTGCTCCCAAAGCAGAATGAAACTGGAATGGCACAGGGTTCCTCCCCCCACTTTAAAAAAAAAAAACACTAGAGACCAAACCAAAAGGGAGGGAATGGACAGCCGTGTCACTGCCTTATGTACACTGGCTGCCACACGCAGCTTTGGGGACTTGACAGACTCCTTGATTTGGGACAGGATACTCGGTGACACTTGGAATCACCACCTCCTCTGGGAAGGTGACCTCACATTAGACAGATACTTAGACATGGGGCATGCAGCAGAAACCTCAGTAGAAAGGATGCAAGTCTGAGAAGTACATGCAGAGAGACAACAGCAAGAGCGAGCAGGTGGCCAGGGTCCTATATCCATATGGAGATGCATTTACTGTGGGAGACAGCAGGTGAAGAAGAAGTGCCTTGTACTATGACAGCATTGCAAGGAATGTGGCAAGTTGAACCATTTGAGCAGTGGGTGTAAAAGCAGAGGAAGGTCTCCAAAAGATTCAGTCAGACTTGTATAAGAGGGAGATTGCACAGACAGCAGCAGTGACATTATGACTCTCTCCTTGAGTCACAGGATATCAGGTACAGGCTGTTGGAACAGGAAAGCAACAAGTCACAATACAAACCTCTGTGCATGCATCAACGTTAGTAGGGAAATGGCCTGTGTGATTTCAGCTGGATAGCAGGGCCTCTTGCAATGTAATTCTTCAAGGGGAATTGGACTTGAACACACCCAGTGTTAGCAGCAGGCACAAACTAATGTACATTGAGAGCATAATGCCACTCATAGGAAAATGTGACCTCTGAGTAATTAACCCCCCAAAAAGAAGGTATCAACTAAAGTTTGTGGTAGTGGATGGTTAGCATCACAAACCCTGCTTGGGGAATACAGGCATATGAGCCATGGTTCTGATCACCGTACAGCATCAGAATTTTATAGCTGCAGTCCAAGCAGCAAGAAGGCGGAGTCCCATGGACAATGGGGACAATTTTAAAAGCATATGGGAATGTTTTCAAATGTGATAGGTGCCTCAAAGGAAAGCTGTGACTGGAAGTAGACCCCACAGTGGAACATGTGTTTTTAATCACAAAGGAAAATTAAAGTGGCACTATGTAATCCAGTACAGAAGGAACTTGAAAGTCTGCAGCTTACAGGTATCATAGCACCTGTAGAGGCCAGTTCATAGCTTGGGTAAGCAGCATGAGGGCGGTAAAGAAGCCATCAGGCAAAATTACACATCTGCATAGCCCCAAAGCCACTGAAGTACTCATTGAAATGATGCCACTATGCAATGCCCACAATTGAATACATCTTGCCAGAACTCTCCAAAGCCAGAATCTTTATGGTCATTGATGTGAAGAATGGGTTTTGGCACATAAGCCTGATTAGAGAATCCAGCAAGCAGACAACCTTTGCAACATGCAGATGTCTGCAGAAGCCGATGGGCATGACTCCAGGACTGGAGGTGTTCCAGAGAAGACTCACCCAAGCACTGGAAGGACTGCCTGGGGTGAAAATAATTGCAATGATAGCCTCTTTGTAAGTGAAGGAAGAAATAATACAGAAGCTGAACAAGAGCATGACAGAAAGGTACAAGCTTTTCTACAGCGATGCAGAGATAAGAACAAACTCAGTCCAGAAGAGTGTGGTTCAGACACTATGAGCTGACATACATTGGACATCTGCTCACTGCAGAGGGACTGAAAGCAGATCCCGAACAAGATCAAGGCCGTCAGAGACATGCCAGTGGATGTGAAAGGGATATAGTGTTTCATAGGAATGATACCTTTTCTGTCCAAATTCTATCCACACCTGGCTGCAGTAGGAACTCCTGCATCAGCTCACAAGGCAGGATGTTGAGTGGGACTGGGCAGGTCCCCAACAGCAACTATTTGATATGCTGGAATTAAGGATAATGGTTATCCCTGTCGTGAAGTACCACCAGTCAGCAGAGCCACTAACACTCCAGAGCGATGCAATGGAGAAAGGAATGGATACAGCTCTTCTGCAGGAGAAGCCTGCCAACAGAACCCTATCAGACAAAATAGAAAGCGAGCTTCTGGCTGAAGTATCTGTAGTGAAGCGATTCCATCAGTACACCTATGGACACGCAGTAATAATGCAATCAGAGTAGAATCCCCTAGAGACAATCATGGTAAAGCCCCTTCTTAAAGGTGGAAAGATTTCAGCCTCCAGCACTACCATGTGGAGATCAGATATTGTGAAGGATTACTGGTATTAGCTGACACTCCAAGCAGGGCAAATATACCCAGTACAGAAAGTTGGGGGAAGGGAGATCAGGACACACAGTGCAGCATATTAATGGATTCAATCTCCCAGTTTCTCCAGCAGAGCTGGTGGAAATCAAAGGGGCTACAGAAAAGGGCATCCAACTACAGGCAGTGAAGAGAGTGATACTAATAGGGTGGCCAGAAGACATATGTCAAGTACCAGTAGGAGCAGAACCATACTTGCAAGTTAAAAATGAGCCGAGTGTGTCGAATGGAACCATTTTGAGGACAGAGAGCTGTTGCTGTCATTTCATTACAGAAGGATATGATGCAACAAATACATGCCTCACACCTGGGCACTAACATAACAGTTGTCTTAGAGTGAGTTTACTGACTCAGAACCAACACACAATTCTGATCCTTGATGGGTGTGATACTGGCTGGTCATCATAATCGCCAGCAAAGACTATTACCAGCATTTGCTGTCTACTCAACCATGGGAAATGATGGGATCAAACTTGTTTACCTTCAAGGAAAAGCAGTACTTGATTACAGTGGATTACTATCCAAGTTTTGGGGAGGTTGATGCCCTGCCTGATACAAAGCAAGTCAGTGATTGGCAAACTGAAGGATATCAATCCAAGTATCTCATCCTTAATAAAGCTGTTCCTAATTTGACTTGTATAGTTCTGTCATTTAAAAAGTCCCTTATCCACCAAAAGATTCTCCCTTTTATCCAATTTTGGCTAGTTTGTATTGGAAGCTTTCCCTCCATAGCACGTCATATGCTTTTCCAATGTTCAGAAAGACTTATCATAAAGTCTCACTATAAGGTCCACTGTGCATCTTCCTTTTCTGGGACCACTTCGTAGCTCAGTTATATCATTTTTCCCCCTCAAGAATTCCACTAGCCTTACATTTATAATTTTTCCCATGATTCTCCCCACACATGATGAGAGAGCAATAGGCCTATTACTATCAGGTTTTGCATGTACCTTGCCTGTTTTCCTAATTGGTATCACCAATGATTGTTTCCATTCTATTGGCTACAGTCCTTTCCCCCCTATCTATCATGATATAGCCACAACAAAATATTTAGACACCCTTCTGACAAGTGTTTAAGTATTTCATTACTTATATTATCTTTACCTAGAGCTGTATTTTTCCTTTTTCTAATGCCTGCAATAAGCTCCTGCACACTAAATATTTTGTTTGATACAACATCAGAATAGTCTCTCCAGCCATTTAATAGTTCACAGTTTTCCTCAAATCTTTTTTCCTCATAAAACATTGTTTTGATTCATATCACTGCTGACCTTTTGGGATTATTTTGTAAAATGTCTGCCTTTCCTAACTTAGGGACCTCAGCTTCACGGTGTACAATAAGACCAGTGACACAGGGTCCACTCACTGCAGGTAGCACCTCCCCGTAACCATCCCAGTGATTAGCCCTGGCCAAGCATTGCACCCTCCTCCGACAGCGTCTTCACCCGTCCCGTCTCACCCTGCAACCTCTCTCATGCCAAGAACTGCAGCCGCCTCCTCCTCTTTGTGACTTGGCCCTCTGGCTGAGTCTCTACATGGTTTCCTCTTCTGGGGGGTTACCCAAGTCCTTCCACACAAACTCCCAGGCAATCTTCTCCAGCACTGCCACTTCCCCAGTGGCTAGAAGGAAAACTTGGGCACACCCACTACTCCAGGTTCCAATTCAGGGACCCTACATATGCAACTGTGGTCTGCTTTCCCTCAGTCCCTGATTTTCCTTCCCTGGACTCCTTCCTACAGCTTAAGGTTTCCTCCTTTCCTTGGCTGTACCAGCTGAAACTCCCATCTCTCCACAAGTAACTGTGGACTACTCTCTATATCCCCAACATACCTCCCTTCTCCTACAGAATGACTACACATTACTTCCCCTCAGCCGCCTTCTGCTGTCTGCTCCCTGGCTTTATAAACCCAGTCCAGCTCCTCCCCCAGTTGGGGCTTCATCAGCTAATTAGGCCTTAGCATGCCTTGGCTTTCCTCCAGTGCAGCCAATCAGTTAATTGGTCTAATTTACTCCCTCAAGCCTCACCCCATCACACAAGGTATACATTTACTTTTACTTAGAATTCCATTTTACTTTTATTTAGAATTCCATTTGAATTTGCTTATATATTTCTGAAAGCTTTGAATCTTTGTTCAATTTCCAACAGAAATTTCTCCAACTCTCTTTGTCTTTTTGATAATTCTTTGTGCCATGCCTTACATCTTTTATAATTTATTCAATCTCTACTATTCATTGTGTGTTTTGCTTGCTTGTATGCCTTATTTCTTTCCTTGATTGGTAATTTGCAATCCTCATTCCACCAGGGAACCAGATTTCTAAATTGGGGGCAATTTGATGTTTTGTAGATGGCCAGATCAGCTGCTGCTATAATTATTTTTGTTACTTTGTCATAGAATTCTCCTAGGTTGTCACTTGTGTAGTTACTACATCAATATGATGCCACTAGTACTCCTTTTCTTTTTGCGAATACAGACTAATACAGCGGCTACTCTGAAACCTACATAAATATTCATCACATTTCATTTTGAAAAAGCCCTAATCAGCTTTTCAAAAATTCCTGCTAGGAATTCTTTTTGTGTTTTTACATTTCTTTAGTCTTGGTACTCAATAAGCATAGGGAAGTGATCACTTCCCTTTCCATCTTCTTTATGAATTTCCCAGTTCCGTTGATTAGCTGTATTATTTGATACAATTTCCAAATCCAAAATAGAAAAAGATGCATACATTCAATTAAATCTAGTAGGTACTCCTATATTCAATGGTACCAAGTTATGCATATCAATAAATTGTTCGAAGCATTTAGCATTTACAACAATTTCGTACTTCCCCATAGTTCATTTTGACTACTTAAGTCTCCTCAAATTTTGAATGGGTTTTAACATTATTAACTAGTTTTTCTAATGCTAAAATAACTAATTTTGACATGGATTTTAAACGTTATAAATCTGTATATGTGTTTTTGTTCTGCATGGGAATCTAAATAGCATTATTTTCAAAATTTAGTTTTTGCACATCTATTTTGACATAACTAATTCCCTGTTTTATAAGTCCCTCTGTACATCAAAATAACACCCTGCAAAATCCTCATATTCATCATTCATATATGATTATGATAGGTCATACAAAGCATGACATGCAAGATATCAAATGAAAGGTCATGTTCTGCTGAAACCCATTGTTCTCTCCAAATATGTATATCATTAGTGTGTATGAAGTTATGAGATTTTGCTGTACGGTTTTTACTGAAATATGTTGCAAATGTGGGAGCCATCCATTGCTAGTTCACCAGTGACAACAAAGGAGGTGATCCACACCCAGGTGAATGTTAAAGAACCATTAATCAGCGGGGGAGCTGTAAACAAGGGGTTTACAATTCTGTAAGAGAATCGCCAGACCATGGGGATAGCTCAACTTTGTGACTCAGCAAAGCCCACCAGGTATGCCTGGGCTAATTTCTTTCCAGGAACATGGACTAAGAGTATAAAATAAGGGACAGTGGCATCATGAGGGCACCTTCTCCTCCCCTACCTATGCTGAAAGCAACAAGAACACTGGGAAAACAAAGATTTAAACTGAGGAGACTGGTCCCAGGCTTAAAGGAAAGGCCTGTGAATTAAGAACTGTAACCTACCTGCAACATCCCGTGGGGTGAGGTGAGAAAAACTGCTTGATCCAAATACTGCCTAGTCCAATAAGATTCAGGATTTAGACTATGCACTTACCTTTTATTTTCTTTGGTAACTATCTCTGACCTTTGTGCCTACCACTTATAATCACTTAAAATCTTTTTTTTCTGTAGTTAATAAATCTGTCTTACATTTTACCTAAAACAGTGTGTTTTGGTTGAAGTGCTTGGGAAATCTCAACTCAGGTTACAAGGGCTAGTGTTTGTGTCCTCTCTGCATGGAGGTAGAGGTGGACTAGGTAATAAACTTACTCTTGTCAAGCTTCTGATCAGGGCAAGAGGGTAAAATTCTGAGGTGCAAGGCTGGGGGCTTGGGAGATTTACTGGTGCCTTTTTCTGTGTGTTTCGCAAATGCCTCTGGGAGCATTCATGCAGTCTAGCTGGGTGTGGGGCCCCACAAGCTGTTGTACTGAGTGATAGCCAGGAGGGGTTTGCTGCTTGTCACTAGCAAAGCATTGTGAAAGACAGCCCATGCTGGAGAGTTAAGGGGGCACAGCAGTATTCCAGTTCCAGGTTGTACCCCAGGTATCCTGTCACACCCTCCTTCTCCGGTAGCCTCTTGATCCCTCTGAAGTATATCATATCCCGATAGATTTTTTTACTTATTAGCCGAGTTTCTTGCATACATATTACATCAAGCTTTTCTCCCATTTCAAAGATGGGCTTTCTTAAATGCCTATCCATGTGTTATTAAAATATGAGCATTCCAGCTAAGGATTGTTAAGACTATGTGATTTAAGAAGTATCAGTGCCTTCCTTTAAAATCACATGAATGTGGTCTATCAAGAGGTTGTCTATCTTTAGATATTTTTCTGCTGCTTTTGCTGTGATTTTAAGCCTTTCAGTTCCCCCCGCATCCGCAAAGTGCAGTTAAGTACTTCTATAGTGAATACTATAAATATCTCTTTACCTACAAGAAATTTATTCTTCGCATATTCTTCTCCCTGACCAGAGATGGGTTCCGTTGCCCCTGTACATCTTTTCTTTTACTCAAGTGTTTTTCTATTTTCTGCAGTGGGCACCTTTTAGTAGCTTCCACCTATGATCTTTTTGAATGATTTTTTTTCTCTAGCTCATTCTGCTCCTGCACATATTTTACATGCTGTACTGTACTTTCCCCTGCAATTGCTGCATTTAGATTCTGTTCCTTCTACACCATTCTCATATGAGTGATTTCCTCCACATTTACTACACCTCATTGTTCCCTTTCAAATGGCTGCTGCATGTCCAAACCTTTGACAATCATAACAACTCCTCGGGGGGGAGGAGGAATATATGGTTTAACCCAGAGAGATTGATACCCCATTTGGATCCTATCTGGAAGTGTCCCACCTTTAAAGTGTCATACATATAGCCGTAGACCACCAATTTTCTCCCTCTCTCCTACTAAGGAGCCATTTAACAAACAATACTTTATCTTCACCTATACTCTTTTTAAAATCATCCTCAGTCAGTCCCAGCAGCACTCCATACATAACCCCTCTTGCTTCTATCAGGATTTTAGGCAGTTGGCAAGTAACTTTCATTTTCCCTAAGGTTACAGTTTTAAGAAGTTTTTTAGCTTGCTCCTTAGATGTATAAACTACCAACAGATCTCCACTCTACATTCTTTAAAAACTCTTTGTATGTCACCAACACTTCACTTTAACCCCATGAAAATGGTGGAATGGATAACATCTATTTTCACATCTTCCATCTCTGATCTGACAATTATGAAATGTTGACTTTTATCCTGTTTGTGTTTTTCATTTCTGTATATTCCTTCTTCTTTAAATCCTGATCTAGCTAGTCTTGTTTTATTTTTCCTGATCTGAGACCATTCCTCATCTTCTTCTTCTTCTTCATGGTCCATGGCAACTTTCTCTTCCTCCCCACCTCCAACTCACTTTCAATGTTCAGCCTCATTTCAGCCGGCCACAAGTGCCAGGTGCAGCATCCACTCGGCCTGCTCCTGCAGCCCACCCTCACTGTCTTCAACCAGATACCAGCACTCAGCCTGACTCAAACCTCAGCTCAGCTAGCCCCCTCCCCACGTAACTCAGCCTCTGCTCCCAGCCAGATCGCATCCATATTTTACCAGCATTTTACACAGTTTGTTTTTAGAGTGCTAGACCCAGACTCCTCCCACTCCCAGCAGCCTCTGAGTGGATTAGTGGTTAATTACAGCCAGCTAGACCACACCCTAGTTCTAATTTCCTGGAGGTAACCTGCTACTTACTGCTGCTTCCCAGAGGACTTGTGGAGGGGTTGGGGTGTTCTTTCTCCCACACAGTGACAGTTTACTCTGTCATGACATTATCTGCTTAAGAGTAAAATCTGGAAAATATAACTGATCCGAGAATTCTCTTCATGCTTCATTTACTTTGTATTTTGTTTCCTTTCATTATATCAAGTATCTACTCACTTGTTATTCATTACTGGCCTGTATGTATACAGCGGGTGTCACAGGGCCGTGTTCAAATTACCCATTAGCTTAATGAGATTCTTTGCTTTAAAGACTTACTAGCAAATAACACTTTTCTTGCTGAGTCCTTACTAGCCAAGTGCTCTCATTTGAAGGCAGTTTTAGCCAAACATAGGCCCCATGCCAACAGAGTGTTAACTTTGAGCATGTGAGTAGCCTCACTGACTTCAACAGGATGCCGTGGCTGGGTTGCCTTATAAAATAAGGATGCCCCAAATCAGAGAGGACAAAAAAAACCAGAAGTATATTTATCCTTCCCCCCAGTTGGAAAAGAACCAGAAAATCCATCATACACACATTCACACCCAGCAAAAAGAGTTCCAAAAGAGTCATGAAAAGACCTTTTTCCCCCCCTCTAGTGAGCTGCTTAATACCCAAGTCTGGCTTTCAATCCCCCCTTCCAGAGCTAGCTTCGCAAGGTACCTGTTTTATCTGCTTTCTGAGTCTCAGTTGATTACTCATTTGGCAATTTGCTGCACATGTACCTTAAGCTGGGCTTTATTAATTCAATTTTTCTTAAAGAGACTACTCATCCTTGAAGTTAAACATACATGTAAGTGTCTTCAGGAATAGGGCCTTACTTTGTACTTAGGTTTTCTGGACCCTAACTGGAAGAGGATTCCCATTTGCATCTCCCAGTCCGATATTCCTTCTCCGAACAAAACAAGTGTGATTGTCACAGGATCTATACTCATGCCTATATTCTGCTTTTTGTCTTGTCCAAAAGTTTGTACTGAAGACCAATCAAAGGATGAATAATGTTTTAGTTTTTCAATGAGGAAGAACACAGCTGTTTGTTAGGGGTTGGTGTCTGATCTAAATGTATTCTCATTTAACTTGTAATTATTATTGTTGTGTATTGTACCTGAATTCATTTATTTGTAATTACTCTTGTTAAATCTGTATGGTACTTAAGTATAAGGAATTCCCTGAAATACATGCTAATAAGTTCAGCAGCAAACTCATTCTTGATTATACAGTATCTCCTTTACCACTCATTAGCACTTCCCCAAAAAATAAACATCCTTTCCTGTTTCTGCTACAGAGCTAAAACTTAATAATTGTAATTACTAGATGTCTTTGTTTTAAAATTTTTATTTATTTACTTATTTGTTTGTTTATTATTGTTCAGTTAGAGTCTCAGTCACAGTTGATCACCCCGTGAAGACTTGGGAATTTCACATTCAAAACTAAAACCAATCTAATTTCACACTAATTAAACATAAACACCACAGCTGAGTTGCTCTCATCAGGACTGGCCTTAAGGAAAATAGCACCCTGGGCAAACTTGTATTTTGGTGCCCCGACCCCCACTGCCTCCCCATCCATAACCCCTGGCCACCACTGCTTCCCTGACTTACCCACCCATCCCCCCAAGCTCCCTTCTGCAGCCTTGCACCCTAGGCCCGCCCCACTCCTTGCCTCTTGACCACAGTGCCCTAGTACTTAATTTGTGAAGCCCCAGTTCCTCTGGGCTCCTGGCCAGCAGCTGCCACTCTTCAGCCGCCCAGCTCTGAAGACAGCACCACCACCAGCAGCACAGAAGTAAGGGTATCACAGCGCATCTTTCCACGTGGCCATGCCTGCTCCACACACCAGGCTATCCCCCGCTTGGAGCAATGCCAAGCTGCTGGACCTCATCAGCATTTGGGGAGAGGAGGCTGTCTAGTCCCAGCTGTGCTCCAGCCATAGGAATTATGATATCTACGGACAGATTTCATGATGCATGACAGAAAGGGGCCATGACTGGGACACACTGCAGTGCAGGGTCAAAGTGAAGGAGCTGCGGAACACCTACCACAAAGCGTGGGAGGCAAACCGCTGCTCTGGTGCTGCGCCCACCAGCTGCCAGTTCTACAAAGAGCTGAATGCGATACTCGGTGGCGACCCCACCTCTACTGCGAAGGCCACTGTGGATACTTTGGTGGCTCGTGTGCCAGTTGAGAGAGGACTGAACCAGGAGGAGGAAATCTTGGACGAGGATGTGGAGGGGGAAGTGAACCAGAGGCAGAGGACGACTCGGAGGTCAGAGATGCATGCAGCCAGGAGCTTTTCTCTACCCCAGAGGAGGCTAGCCAGTCACAGCTGTTGGAGCTTGATGAAGCGCAAACAGGAGAGGAGGCCCCTGGTAAGTGGCTTTGATTTTGAGAATCACTGAAGCGAGTTGTGGGCAGGAGGGTTGCAGAAAGCAGACTTGTGTCTGTATGATGCACGTACCACCACCTGCCCAGTCTGAGCGGCGGAACAGGTGGTTGACTGACTTCCTCATATAGCCTATAGGATTAACCTGCTTGCTTGCATATATATATATATCTTTTCTTATAGTTTAAGTATTTGGTTTATTGTAGGAGGTTTATAGATTTATATTAAAGTAAGTTCGGCTGTAATGCAAGGGACCTACAGGCCATATCCTGTATGTTGAGCTAAGGCAAAGTTAGCATATGTGTGTCTGGGACCTTTCACCCAGATAAGAAAGTTGGCCTACATATGTCTGAGACCTTATACCCAGATAGCAAGTCAACACCCACATGTATGTCTGAGACCTTTCACCTAGATAGATAGATAGATAATGGAAGAATGGCATAGGGGGTTTCCAAGTCTGTACCCACAGACTTAACAGGTACACCATAAGGAAAGAACCAAAGAACAAAAATAACTTATGTGTATATGATCTAATGTCATTAATATGTATGTATATGTCATTAATATGTACAAGCATACTAGCCTATGGAGTAAGTGTACCCTACCATTTTTGTGGGTGAGGAATGAAGTTTGGGCATAGGAGGTAGGATTTCAGGCACTTGTGCCCTATAAAAGAGGTGACCCGCCTTGCTAGAGAGGTCTATCTATCTACGACGACTACTACTATTAGTAGGCTGTACTCGTTTTTCTCAAACTTTCTAAGTTCCAAGGGAAGTAGGCTAAGCTTGGTTTCCCTAAGCTTTTGTTCTTAGTTCTGTTTATTAGGTTTTAATTTTAAGTTTAAGTTAGTTAAGTAAACTCTAAGTTAGCTTTGATAGTTCTTAGCACTAGCTTCTTCTAAGCTCTGCACCCTCACTCAAGAATTGAGGAACCTGAACCGCTAGAGGCGAGGCTGGTCCTGTGTCTCTTACCACCAGGTTATCAAGGAAGGGTGTGAGTATATTAACCAAAGCTTTGTAGCATATAATACCATATGTATCTTTTGAATAGCAGTAATACAATTTTAACTTTGATTACTTTACCATTTCATTACTACTTCATTTATCTTAATAAAAAGTCTTTAAGGCTATATTGGTCTCAGTGTGTGCTTCCCTTCATACCCCCAAGGGTCCTTTGTAAATTCTGTGGAGCCTGATTCGGGACAAGAACTTTTGTCTTCTGATCAAACAGATTGGCAAGCCTAAAACCCATATTATCCAAATTATTATTAGTAACACCCTAAACCAGGCAACACTCACTTCAGAGGACTCTCCCTCAGAGATCTCCAGGAAACTCTTGTGGAGATACTGGGCAATCCACTGACACAAGGTTCTATGGCAGAACTGCTTTGTTTCTTGCCCCATTAAGGATAACTTTCCCGTGCCACTCTGCCGTCACGGTGGGCAGGGACCATTGCTGCACACAGGTGAGCCACATAAGGGCCAGGGCAGAAGCTGCAGTCTTGCAGAAGACCCTCCCTTGATTTCCTGCTCACCCTCAGCAGCAAGATATCTTCCATAATGAACACAGCCTGTATAAAATGTGGGGACAGTAATGATTATAAGGCCCCCCTACCATGCTGGCTCTCCCCAAGAGCCACGTGCCCAGTGTACAGTACAGTCCTGGAATACTGATTCCCCCTGTGTCTGCGGTTACTCACCATTTGGGGGGTCTTGTGGTTCATGTGTGCTTGAGCCAGTTAGTGACAGGTATGTGAATAGTGTCTGTGTTTTAAATCACTGAATCAGTGGTCTGTGTGTTGCAAACAATACTGCTTCTGTAAAATGTGGCATTTTGGCTTCACAGATATGACTTTGAGATCCCAGCCTCCCTCTTTGTTATTCCTGGCTGAACGGCTGCGCAGAATTAGAAAGTGGCCAAGAAGAACTAAAGAGGACTTTTTGCATGATGTCATGATGTACTCCACGGCCGAAAAACAAAAATTGAAGGAGTGATGGGACAGTGAGAAGAGGGAATGAAAGGAGAATGCAGTGCGCCAGAACATAGCCATGGAGCAGCTCTTAAACATTATGGAGTGCCAGGCGGACACATTCTAGGCACTACTAGCACTGCAAACGAGCAGCTCTGCCCCCATCCTCCCCTGCAGCCACTGTTGCAAAACTTTTTCCCATGCACCCCCCAGACACCACCAACACACTCTTATCAACATCCTGGCTCCAGTCTGTACCTGCTGCATTCCATTCTTCCCCCCTCGCATTCCAGCACTGCGGACTCCCAGTACCCACTGCACTCAACACCAGTCCCTCTGCAGTTTAGCCCTGCTGAAGTACAGTACCTGCTGTGGTGTACTCCAAAGGAGGAGGTTGGATATGATACCTGGACATACACAAATCTTTAACCGTCCCAGGACCCCACATCTTCCTGGGACCCTCCCTTTCCTCATCCCCCTTAGTGCTGATGTGGTTTTTTGTTTGTCTCTCTCCTCCAGTTGTTGTTTTTTAATAAAAGAATTGTTTTGGTTTGAAAGCAATCTTTATTCCATTAATTGAAAGCAAACAGAGCCCTGCATAGCAAGAGGCAATTTTCTTAAACCTTCATAGTGCATCATCTTCACCAATTACAGTCAACTCCTAACATTACAAGCACTGCACTTCTGAGCATAGCAACAAATATGAGTGGCTTTCAGCTTCAAATTGCTGCCTCAAGGCATCCCTGATCCTTATGGCCCCTCTCTGCGCCCCTCTATAGCCCTGGTCTCTGGCTGGTCAAACTCAGCCCCCAGGCGCTAAGCCTCTGCGGTTCAGCCTTGAGTGAAGATTTCACCCTTCCCTTCACAAATATGATGGAGCATACAGCACACAGCTATAAGCATAGAAATATTGTCATCGGCCAGGTGCTGCTTCCCATAGAGGCAGCACCAGCGGGCCTTTAAACGGCCAAAAGCACACTCAACAATCACTCTGCACTTGCTCAGCCTGGTGTTGAACCGCTCCTTGCTGCTGTCAAGGTGTCCCGTGTATGGCTTCATAAGCCATGGCATTAAGGGGTAGGCAGGGACTCCCAGGATTAGAATGGGCATTTTGACTTCCCCTATGGTGATCTTCTGGTCTGGAAAGAAAGCCCCTGCTTTCAGCTTCCTGAACAGGCCAGTGTTCCGAAAGATACATGTGTCATGCACCTTTCTGGGCCAGCCAGCATTAATGTCCATGAAATGCCTAGGGTGATCCACAAGTGCCTGGAGAACCATTGAGAAATACCCCTTCCGATTAATGTACTCAGTGGCTAGGTGGTCTGGTGCCAGAATTGAAATATGTGTGCCATCTATCGCCCCTCCACAGTTAGGGAAGCCCATTTGTACAAAGCCATCTACAATGTCATGCACATTGCCCAGAGTCACAGTCTTTCGGAGCCGGATGTGATTAATGGCCCTGCACACTTCCATCAACATGAGTCCAACAGTCAACTTTCCCACTCCGAACTGGTTAGCGACCAATCGGTAGCAGTCTGGAATAGCCAGCTTCCATAGTACAATCGCCATGCGCTTCTCCAGCAACAGGGCAGCTCTCATTCTCGTGTCCTTGTGCTGCAGGGCTGGGGCAAGTGGCTTTCCTCATCTGAAAGTTCTGCAACCACTGCTCATCATCTCAGACGTGCATGACAGTGTGATCCCACCACTCAGTGCTTGTTTTCTGAGCCCAAAAGTGGCATTCCACTGTGGTCAGCACCTCCATGAATGCCACAAGAAATCTCGTGTCGTAGCTACTACGCATGGCGAGATCAATGTTGAATTGCTCTTGCCTTTCTAGTTTAAGGAATAACTCCATTGCCACTCATGACGTGTTAGTGAGAGCGAGCAGCATGTTGGTCAACAGTGCGGGATCCATTCCTGAAGACTGAAGAGGCAGAGCAGAGTGTGCAGTACACAACCCATTGAAAGATGGAGCCAAATGTGAACAGAAGCACAAGGACTGCTAGGATGCGAAGCAGTGCATCACGGGCATTGGGATAGGACCCAGGATGCCCCACAACCCCTCCACCTTCCCACAACTCTTAGTGGCAGAAGAGGACAAGTTGCTTTGTGGGACAGCTGCCCAGAGTGCACCGCTCTGAATATCGCTGCAAGTGCCGCAAGTGTGAACACGCTATTGCGCAGGCAGCTGACAGTGTGAACACACAACAGCGGTTTCCCTTCTGCACTCTCTGAGCGGCGCTTTAACTCTGCCAGTGTAGACAAACCCTAAGGTCACACACTGAATCAATACTTTAAAGCTAGAATAAAACAAACAAGAATTATCCTGACCTGCAGACGTTTTTTTCCTCAAAGAAACATGGGGCAAAAAGGATAGATACAGGACCTGGGACAAACCAAAAAATACCAGGAGACATGAGGATGACCAGTAAAATCAAAAAGCCCTGCCTTGGGGTCATGTGCTGTAATTAACATATGTTAACAATCCAACTATATATTCTGGCTCTAACTCAAAATTAATCTTTCCTATGGAAAAACTGAACCAAACAAGACTTTAGAGCAGTGGTTCCCAAACTTGTTCCACCGCTTGTGCAGGGAAAGCTTGCCGCGTCCGCAGGTTCAGCCGATCGCAGCTCCTAGTGGCCTCGGTTCGCTGCTCCAGGCCAATGGGAGCTGCTGGAAGTGGCGCGGGCCAAGGGACATATTGGCCACCGCTTCCCACAGCCCCCTTTGGCTGGGCACAGCGAACCGCGGCCAGTGGGAGCCGCGATCAGTCGAACCTGCGGACGCGGCAAGTAAACAAACCAGCCCAGCCTGCCGGGGCTTTCTCTGCACAAGTGGCGGAACAAGTTTGGGAACCACTGCTTTAGAGGTTCCCTTTAGGTTACCGGAATACCTTTCTTTAACCAAAATCATTCCCTAAATATTTTTAGCAGTGCTCAGTTCATGTGTTCTTATTTGTCATCCTGCCACCCAAATGCCCTTGTCCTGCTGAGCACTGCAGGGTTCTAACCCAAGGAAATACAGTGTTCCTATTGAAACTTAGTCGTCTTCTATTTTAAAAAAATCTACGAATCGGGAAGAGAGAAAGTTCTGTCCTTTTGTCCAGGAACCTGTCCTTACTGACCGATTTTTCAAGATCCCTGATTCCTTGCACAATGTAACCCGCTCCTACTTCTACTGAGCCCTTTGCCTCCAGCTCAGGCTACCTTCTTCTCCGAGTCCTCTTCCTGGAGAAGAAGGTAGCCTGAGCTGGAGGCAAAGGGCTCAGTAGAAGTAGGAGCGGGTTACATTGTGCAAGGAATCAGGGATCTTGAAAAAATCATCTTCCAAGCTGCTGGAGGCCTCCTTTCAGTACTGTTCCGTCTCCAGCAGGAGCTGCTCTCAAGCAATAGCTGACAATGATAGTCAAATGACATTTTCCATTCTCTTGACATCTCTTGTACTTTCCCATAGCAGCTGCTTGAGGCTCTTGCTGACATTTTGAGCAGTAATTGTACTTTGGTTGGGTGCTGTCATCTTTTCTGAAAAGCACAGGTACACTATTATCTTGTCCTTTGCAGTGGGCAAAAAAAAGGGGGCAGCTATCCCTGGATTCAATGTTTCCTGGCCTGTCCTAGTCTCTTATGAATCTCTGAAGTACCCCAGAAGCTAAGCTTTGTCTTACTTTACTTACCATTTAGACTTCTTTATTCCATTTTTGTACAGAGGCTGATCTTAATATCTGAGTCCAGAATAGGGACAACCTCAATCAAGGTCCTCAGGTTGATCTCACTCAAGCTATTCCTCAGAGAAACACATTCCTGGAGAGGCATGATAGGCCTCTGCAATAGAAGAGTGAGGTCCCTCTTCATCAGTGGCATCGCTTTCTGCTAACTACCATAATAATGCTCTTTGAGGCAGAGACTTCATTCTCTATATGTTTGTGCAGTGCCTAGGTGTACAGCGGGTTTTCCTCTGGGGGCAATATGTTATACAGTAATAACAATTTTATTTTTCCCTGGGACAGAGCTAATAATAATGTTCATTCCCTGATGGCAGTGCAGCTCTTCAAACCTCCCTAAACCATTAGTCCAAGAGCTGAATATTTGCAGCTCTGTGTGAATGGGTCACAAAAATATTTTTAAAACTTGTCCTCTTAGCAACAGATGTTAGTCTGCCTAGAGAAGTCACTTTGAGAGTGGTACAAAATCTGAGCTCAAACTACTGGAAGTGGAACCTCTCTCCTGGTTAATAGGACAAGAAGTCAAACATCCACACCATTCCGTGGCATATATTTGGAAGCTGTTCCAGACTGATCTGTAGCAGCTCTATCAGTGTACTGTCTCACTCATGAACATGAAATCAAAGGAAAACAATTAACCATCATCTCAATACTACATTGCACTCAGAGCTGTTAATTTAATACCATAGTGCTTCAGTCTTCTGCACAAGGGAACCATGTGTGGAACTGCTCCAGCACCCCAGAAAGTTTAGTCCACATTCTATCAAGTTGCTCCTGAGAAGCAGCCCTTCATTAAATAACCTAGACACAACAGTAGAGTAGCAAAGGACATTATAAAAAATGTCCTTAAATAATTAATGTGTGCAATTAAGGAGCCCCCACTTAAAACTGACATAGACACTGATTATACTGGGTCAGCGAGCATGCTCAGAGAGAGCACAGATGTTAATAGGGTTGTTAAACAATTATGTTCCTGAAATGTACAAAATACATATGACCTCTTTTTAAAAAGCCAGAACACTCAAGCTCTGTGCTTTTGTTGACTATATGCTATTTATCAAGGCAGTTGTGTATGCATGGCTTGCTGCCCTGGAAAAGCACATTGGAATTAGTGGCTGCAAGTAGGAAAAGCAGAATGCATAGGAAACAAGGTAATGTTGTAATGTCTTAAAGCCAAGAATACTGTAACCACCTGCTGGACTCTGTAAAGTGGAGAAATGCTGTTAAATACGTGCCTCCATGTGGTATTGCTGTGCCTGCCAGCTTCACTATTTCCTAAGTCTGCTCCACAGGATGGTTTTCCAGGAGTCCTATCCAGGTCGTAATGAACGATCCATCTGTTGCTACCAGATCTCAGAGATGAATGATACTGTCTGAGAATGTTATATGTTTCTTGCTTATGCCTACTAGCACTCTGCTGAGAGGCATTTCCAAGTGTTAGCTCCTGCTGTTTGTAACTTGCTGTAATGATCTCAAGAACTAATTATGACAAAGAAACAGGCATCTGATCTAGCTTGTATGTGTGGCCTTACCTTCATGCTATACAATCAGGACAGCAGGGTATTTTACAGGCAGCAAGCTATACGGAGAGGGCCTGGTATAGACTGATAGTTGATTGTTTCCTCCTAAAGAAGGTGAAGAGCTGGAGGTGGGAATTGTTGCACTCTGAAATCACTACATTAATTTAAGCAGATGATTCATATTGGGGTTGAGCAAGAAAATGCACCAGTCACACTCAGAGCAAGAGAAATAATTATATCTGAATGCTACTCATTGCAATTTTTAGCATTTTTGTTGCTGAATAATTATTTACAACTCACGTTTTCCACTTTTTGACCTGTAGCTTGTTGTACAATATTACATAAAATTAATCACACCTCTTCCCTCATCATTGATTGAATAATTTATCTGTGAATAGTTGTCCACTTTTCAATCAGTTCTAGGAACACTGCTGTTCCGCACACAGACATACACAGACACACAGAGGTTATTTCAGTCTCCTTTGTAAAACAAGCGGTTATATTTAGGGACGTTATTACTAGAGACTGGCCCTACACTGGAAAATGCTGAACTCCCCTATTGTTTAAGAATGTTCAGATCCAGGATTCTGGTTTGGCCCAGCTTCAGGCTGCAATCATATATCTGAACTCTGAACAGGCATGAGGGTCTGAGCTAAGAGCTCCTCATACAGGAACAGAGCCGGACGTACTTGGAGGTAGATATGAGGGGAAAGAAGTCCAGACCCAGGAAAATTAAAGAAAACTTAAACCAGTACAGATGAAGATAGGATACAGACATCCATCGCTCTATGTTCTACTGCAAATGGATGGGTTCTTACTTGAGGGTAAGGAGGGGATTTCATCAATTGTGGGGGCATGCCATCTGTGTGTCTTCATCCTCTGTTGCCCCAGTGAATTTCTACTTAGAAACATGAGTGGTTAACACCGCTTGAATGCCATTAATTCCTACAGGTTCCTCTCTATGGCTGCTACCACTTGCTTTGCAGCCACAGAAGAGCTGTGTGGGATGGTCAGTTCTTCACATAGATTTCTCTGTCTTGGTGGATCTGCCACCAGGCCTCTCTTCACCAAAAATCCCAGCAATTCATAGGACTTGGAGTCTGTGTCCCTTGCCACAAAACCCTTCCACAGGAAGAAACAATTGCTGGGAAACTTTATTTCCTGGCCCTTTACCATCCCTGCCATGGGTTTCTGCAGAGAGGGGGCCGATCTGTCCCGTGGACACAGACGTAAGTGAAAGAACCAATATAAAAAGAGTGAGCGTCCCCAACGGGGTTGAAGTGGGGAACCAATTGATTGTTACGCAAAAAAAAATGTACTGTAACACTGCACTTACCACAGGATATTACTCTGGAAATTAAGCTCACAGTGGTCTAGTACTAAAACCTTCCTCTGGGTGCTCTCCTGAGAGCTTTCATTGAGAAATTAGACTCAGAATGAAGGGTTTAAGCCTTCAGGGGGAAACAAGAGAAAATGGGGGAAATATAGGATTTTAGTGGGAGATTAGCAAGCAAAGAAAGAAATATTAACCACACTACCGAATTAGCAACAATGAAAAAATACCTTATGACCTTCCCTGCAACTGTGAAAGTCAGGCCAAGAGAGCAGCCACAGAGCTTCTCAGACCAAGCAGCCAAAGCTTGTGGTCAGTCGAGTAGCTACCTTTTTAATGGATCCCCTCATTTTAGATCGATATTTGAACATATTTAGTAAAGATCAGACTTTGGCCAGCCCCTGCGCTGGTGAGTATTCAGAAGGAGAGTGCAAGGAGATTCTCCCTCCATCACCCAGCTGCTCAAGGACTAGCTGCAGGAGAAAAGATTGGCAGGCTCAGCAGCACTGGTTAAAAGGAGTGAGAAAAAGGCAACACAGTCCCATACATCCTTCTGAACTGGCTAGCGAAGTGGGCAACTAGAAGGGAACACATGCAGCACACCCTTAAAATAAGTCACATGATGGTGTACAGGTGTGACTAGGGTCCCCATGCAGGTCTCTGCCTATGAGACACATTATTATTAATTATTTGTATTCTGATAGGACTTAGAGAGCCCACACTACAAACAATAAAAAGATGGCCCTTGCCTCAATGTGCTTACAGTCTAAGACCTCAATCCCATAAAGACGTACACACTTGAGGACTGAGTCTGCAAGGCACCAAGTGCCATCAACTCCAGTGAAACCCAGGGTGCTCAGCACCTTGCAGGATCAGGCCATTGCTTCGCTTTAAGCATTAGGAATTCGTTGGGCATTAGGTCTTCAGTGGGAATAATCTCACTGTGACAAGTTAAGCATGTACATGAGTAGAAATTCCAATGACACAGTTGTTTCAATGGAGTTCTCTTTTGTATGCTATTTAGAGTCTGATTTTAAAAACAGTCTTCAGTCTGACACCCACATTTGTGTCCGCAAATCAAAAATATTCCAGTGGAAAAGTGGATTAAAGAAAGAATCAGTCTCTTGAAATGTAAGATCAAAAAGGCATATGCTTCATTTTGTTGCTGTGTCCACAAAATACCATTTTGTCTGTTCGACAGACTGGTAAAATGTTGCAATCTCCAAAGCCTGTTTGGTTACCATGGTTACTGGCTCTTCACAATATTGCTACCAGACTGAGAATAGTATCTGACGCTTGATCATTCTTCCATGATTTTGCCTAATTTCACAGATTTAAAGAAAAATGCTTTAGATTTAAGAGCTCAGGAGTTAAAGGATGATGTAAATCGAGAGTGAAACGCTTGAAGGAAATTTGCTTTATGTCTGGCAACTCCAGTGCAATTATTCCTTCTTTTGAATGAGCACTGAGTAATACACAAAAATATTGAATATATCAGGGGTGGCCAAACTTACTGACCCTCCGAGCCGCATTCGACAATCTTCAGAAGTTTGAGAGGCAGGGCACGCCAGGTGAGGCTCAGGGCTTCTGCCCCGTGGGAGACACCTGCCGGGGCTCGGGCTTCAAGACCCCCTCCCTGCTGCGCAAAAGCCCCTACTCCACCACCTGCTGCAAGGCAGAGGTCCGGAGCTCCCTCCCCCAAGTCTGGTAGGTGGAGAATGGGGGAGTGGCGTGGCGGGCTTTGAGAGCCACACTTTCACTGTAAAAGAGCCGCATGCGGCTCACGAGCCACAGTTTGGCCACCCCTGGAATATATAGTTTAGTGTAACAAGCTACTAAAAAATGAAACTCACAAGGGATTTTTTTTTGTACGTGTTATTGCTGGTGTTGTAGCTAAGACTAGAACTGAGATCCTCAGTTGACGTAAAATCAGTGAGGTGTTAACTTCAGTGGCGCCACTGTGATGTACATCCACTGAGGATCTGGCCCTAGATCTAGATGGACAATTAAAATAATTATTTTTAAATTATGAAATTAATTATTTGATATTATTACACCAGTTTTACTCACTATTATGGTAGCAACTACAGACATTGGGCCTCACTGTGCTAAGCACTGTGTATACAGCTAATGAGGCAGTCTGAGCTCTTAACATTCTTCACTAGACCTTGATCAAGGCAAATGCCAAGAGCCACCCACCAGGCAATGATAATACAGAACAAAGGCTGAGGGTGGGATCCTCAGCTGGTCCATATCAATGTAGCACCTTTGAAATCATTGACGCTCTGCCAGTTTACACCAGCTGAGGTTTGAGCTATGAGACTGTTACCCCAGTATGCTAAAATAGAGTACTGAGATGGCCCTTGAGTGGCATTGTGTTGTGCCGATAGCCATAACTTAACATGCTGTTGTACACGTTTGTATGTTGTACACAGATTACAAAATGCACTCCTTATGTGATTTCAGATAAATGATTTTTCACATGCATTGGTCTAGTGCAATGGGGACATCCAGTGAATAGCTAGGCTATGAACAAAATTATATTCAGGTAGGTGAATTCAGAAATTCATACATATCATTGAAACTGATCTGATGCAAGTGATTTAGCATAAGTTCTATTCCCTTCTACAGACAGCAATTAAAATTCAAATCCAGTACTAAGTTCCAGATGATTTTATTATGTTTCTGATTAATATAGAGTTTATTTTTGTGCCTCACAAATGGAAGTTTGTGTTGATAGACTACAACACTGAATAAAAGAATCCCAGAAGTAATGGAATCTGTGCCTTTGTACAAAGAAGCTAGGCAGTTATAGAGATTCAAGTGCCAGAGTGCGCCTTGATGTACGGTACCAAGAGACCATCTACAAAAGAAAAAAATATTCTAATAAGAGTTGTGTAGCTCAGCTTTCTGTATCTATTCTAACAGAAGTCCTTGTCCAGTATTTATATAGTTGAATACCTACCAAGGTATGCTAGAAATCAGAATTTGGCAATGAAGCTAAAATGAATAGGAGAGAGAGAAAGAGAGATCTTATAAGGATAGATAGTCCCTGACCCTAACACAAGTGCACAGGAGAGTAATGCTCCTCCCAATCTACTTCCCTCAATTAGTGCATTGGGGCTATATGGACCTTGTTTGTAGGTCCTGTAAGGTCTGGATGCTTCCCTCAGGGATCAAGTGGATGAGAAGGAGGAAGAGAGGATGAGAGACTGAATGCAGCCATGGTCCCTCCCAACCCACCACCATGTGCCAGACAGCACAGCTGACTAGAAGGGAGTCCAAGGGAGGAACGGGAAGTGAGCCAGCAGTACCCTTTCATGGGCTGCAGCATTACTCCCTCCCTCAGAGCAAGAGGGGAGCACAAGAGGAGGAACTGGGACTGAGGGCCAGATTTTTAAAGATATTTAGGTATCCAGCTCCCATTGAGTTCAATGGGAGTTAGGTGTCTAAATGCCTTTAAAAACCTGGCACTGAGTGACAATGACAACACCTTCCAAGGCTCTTCCTGCAACGGTACAGGTCTTACTCAGGGCCAAATGCAAAATGCCCACTCCAGCCCATAACAGTTGGAGACAGGCCTGAAGCAAAATTCCTCATTGGGATCCAACTTTGTGGCTAGAATCCACCTCTTTAATGGGCAGGATTATGCACCCTGCACCTGGTGACCCTGAAAGTTGGGAATGTTTGAATCTAGACCTGATTTTGAATCTCCAGGCTTAGGGGTGTTCCCTTCTAGGATTCTAGTTTGACCCACTGTACAGATACAAAGCTCCCGTGTGGACCTAAGCTTGTGGTTTAAGCCTATCTCTAACAACAATGGCTTACATTAAAGAGGCTGAGAATGATACAGAATCCAATTTCAGACTGACTTCTCCCCCTTCACACACTCAAAAATCCATTTTAAGACCATATTCAATTTGCAGTTCCTTATCACCAGTAGGTCTTTACTGCTTTCCTATCATCTCCCTCCCAGTGAACATCACTGTTTTGGATTTTTTTATTAAGATTTATTTATTAGGGTAGGTCAAAAACCTTTAATTAAAAAGTTTTGATGAAGAGTGCCTTTTTTCAAATGATACGCACATTTTCACTTTGTTTTAAATCTTCTAGTGTAATGGATTCAAAATGAACATTTTTCATTCTGATTCACATTGAATGGAATCTAAATGAAAATTTTTAGCATTTGAGGTTCTCTCCCTTTATTTCTCTCCTTTTTTCCTTTTAGAGGAATGTGCTTTCTACCCTTTATTCTCAGATAACCAATGAAGCTGTTAAGCAAGATTGAACAACGTTAATTCCTGTTGTCCAGTGGGTGCCATAACGCTGCTATAAAACCTTCCATTTAGCAGTGCCCTCTGTCCTCTCCTCAATCCAGGAGAACAAATCAGTGCATATGTTCAGACTTACGTGAACTGCTTCATATTAAGCCTTCTCAAGAAACACAGTGCAGATACTTTACTGAAGTCTTGATGTTAAGAGCCAAATTGTGACACCCAGCGAGTCCCAGTGAAGCAAAATGGAACTATTACAGAAGTAAAGTACTATGTGAATCAGGGTGTCATGAGGTAGCCCCATAACTTAAATTATCAGTTTGACACTGGGGACTTTGACTAAGACCCAGAAGACAGACCCTCTTATAGTAGGCACCGTTTGCTGCTTGCAGCTGCTGACACAACCATCAGTCACCTGATCAGGTACAGGCATCCCTCGTGCCTTAATCCCGAATAGGTCCACTGTGACACATTCATGTACTAATTTTGTAAAAGGAAAAAAATAGTAATTTAGTTTGACTAGCAAGGTTTTTTCTTTATAAATCTCTGCTGCTTAGTACTCAGAATTGTTCTTTTTTTTTTTTAAAGGAGGAGTTAGATTAGATTTGTAGAAGTGTAAGTGTTAGGGTGGATTTTTCTTAATTAATTAGAAGCCCAGGACTACATCACCTTATTCCCATTCCTCCCCTGCCTGCCCAGTTTACTTCCAGTGTCTGCCCTGTTCTCAAAGACCCTTCAAAAACTATTGGCAATGGTTTGGTGAATTCATTAGCTAATTCTCTTAAAGCCCTGGCATGCACATCCTCCAGACCCGCTGTTGTCTATGTATCTGCATATTTTTGTGCTACTCTGCCAAAATCTGCTCTCTTTCAGCCTGTTTTTGAAATGCTAATCAACTTGGCCCAGCTAGCTAGAGAGCCAGTTCCAGGGGCTAGAGATATACCAGGAGCAGAGAACAGAATCCAGAGCCTCTAGCATCTTTATATTTCATGCCAAAGACAGTGGTGGTTCTTGCACAGCCACAATATCAGACTAAACAGCATGTAGGAGTCTGAATGATCAATTTCCATGTATGATCTTTTAATAATAATTAGTACTCCTTCTTTCTTGAACAAGTTTTCCCCCAAAGGAGATTACATCAATTTCAGTATGTCACTTATTTTCATTTTAGGGCCATTGAGGATCATTTGGGACAATTCATCCCTGGCATAAATCCACCGGAATTAATGGAATTACACCAGGAATGGATTGCACTATTTAGGTTTAATCCACTTCTAGAAAACTGTAACTTTGAAATAAATTATCTTGTATTAGAGAACCTACAGTGGTGCTTTCCAGAAGTTTCAAGAAACTGTCCATTCAGACTAAGTTGTTGGCTGTACACACCAGAATATAAGTTTTAGGTAATTCTTCCTCTGAGAGGTGAAAATTTAGACTGGAAAAATGTTTCATTTGTTAATTATATTATTCATAGTGAATTTAGATAATGTTTTAACTTTGTATTGTGCTGTTCAGAGATCAAAATAAGATATGGGTACCACCTCAAAGACCTTATCTAAATGAGACATACACAGAACATTAAGACAGAAGGATAAACCGAGGAAAGGAATAAAGCAAATTTAAATTAATTGATTCATAAATTCAAAGGCCAGAAGTGACCACTGTGATCAGCTCATCTGACCTCCTGTATAACATGGGCCCTGGAACTTCCCCAAAATAATTCCTAGAGCATATCTTTTAGACAAACATCCAATCTTAATTTAAAAATGGTCAGTGATGAAGAATCCACCCACAACTCTTGGTAAATTGTTCCAGTGGTAAATTACCCTTACAGTTAAAAAAGTATGCCCTATTTCCTGTCTAGCTTTGGCTTACAGCCATTAAATCGTGTTATTCCTTTTTCTGCTAACCTTCTCTTTGTTTAGCTAAATAGATTGAGATCCTTGAGTCTATCACGATAAGGCAAGTTTTCAAATCCTTTAGTCATTCTTGTTGCCCTTCTCTAAACCCTCTCCAGTTTATCAACATCCTTCTTAAATTGTGGCCAGCATACCTGGACACAATATTCCAGCAGCGGTCGCACCAGTGCCAAATACAGAGGTAAAATAACCTCTCTGCTCCTACTCCATATTCCCCTGTGTATGCATCCATAAATGATGGGCTTGATGCTGTGAGAGGCTGAGCAAACCCCGAGAGTGAATAGGAGCTGAACACACTCTGTGTGGGATTGGATTAGGAGACTGAGGGCATGGCTACACTTGCAGATGTAGAGTGCTGTGAGTTAAACCAGCCTTTGGAGACTGCAGCATGGAAAACGCTGCTGAGTGTTTACACTCGCAGCTGGAAGCGCATTGACGTGGCCACATTAGCAGCTCTTGCAACGCCACAGAGAGCAGTGCATTGTGGTAGCTACCCCAGCGTTCAAGTGGCTGCAACGTGCTTTTCAAATGCGGCGGGCTGGGGTGGAGTTTGACAGGGAGTGTGTTGTGTGTATGTGGGGGGAGAGAGAGTGGGTTTTGGGAGGCTGAGAGCATGTCAGCATGCTGTCTTGTAAGTTCAGACAGTGGCAGACCTCCCTTCCCCCACCTCTCAAGCAACAATCCACACTAATGGTTGCTTTGTCCTGGAGCAGATAAGCATGCCGGTTGTCAGAAACAGAGCTTTGAAAGGGGATATCCACATTACTACAGCCAAGTTCAAAACAATGAGAAGAGTGGCCACTTGACTTAAGGGGATTATGGGACATTTCCGGAGGCCAGTCAGAGCTCAGTAATGCAACACCTTGTTCACACTGATGCTGGGGTGTTTCAGCCAAGGCACAGCAAGCATTATGCTTCTCGTGGAAGTGGATTACCAGGAGCGCTCCAGCTGCAGAGTCCAGGCAGTGCCTTGCCAGTGTGGATGGGTCGTGAGTTAGGGCACCCGGGGCTGCTTTAATGCGCTCTAACTCGCAAGTGTAGCCAAGCCCTGATATGAGGAGAGTGGTGGGAGAAGAAGATTATTTAACAGCTGACGGTTGTGTAGATTAGAGAGGGAGGAAAAAAGAAAGAGACAAGAAAGCCAAGGAGGAGGTCATAATAACCCGGGTTTTGGCTGTGAGGATAAGAGGAAAAGGCTGGATTTTAGAAACATTCTAGAAGAGAGAAGTGACAGATCGGCCTAGATGTGAAGGAAGAAGGAAGAGGTGTCAAATAAGGAAAGTGAAGTAGAGGCAACCAGGCAACAAAACCAGAGAGGAGGATGGAGGCAAGCCCGAAGGGATGATAGAGTCCAGCACCAGGTTGAAGGAAAAAGGAAAGAAGAGTCAGATTCTGTGCAGAGCTCCCTTCAAGTACAGAGATATACGATGGCAGGTATTTGATGGTAAATGATCTGTCACAGGCAAACTGCAAGGGAAGCACATAATAGATAAAGACTGCCCCCCTGAGAAGGCTGTGCTGGATCAGAGGAGACTATGGAACATCTTTAACTATTCTGCTCCTTTACTATTCTGCTCCATATTTTGGGATCTGCTGGAATAAAAACTGTATTCCACTGTTGTGTAGCCTGATTTATGGACAATTTTTCAAATACCAGAGGATTCCCTCTTACCTCGATAAAGAAGGACAGACTTTGGCCAACTGTTTTCTTTGAGACAGTTGCTAATGCAGTAATTTTATATTACCTGTGGCAGAGCCATTATTCAGCCTATTTTCAGGCACACAACAGCCTACCTAAAACTTTAATTCAAACTATTTGTGCAGTCATTTATCTTTGCTAGCAATGGCTGAGGAAAAAACAGAGTAGTTTGGCAAAATGGCAGTTGGCGTTGGGGAGAGCTATGAAATAAAATTAATTTCTCAGTTCTCAGGACAACATGGGGGTGTGGAAGGCTTAGGAGGGGTCTTTTTGTATCTGTGACTGTAATTTCTGGTTATTGTTTTGAAGTCTGCATTTAGTAAATATGAACAGAGAAAGAAAGTGAGCTGGGAGAGGGAACAGGAAAGAAAGAGTCAACCCACTGCCACGGCCTTCAGGGCACAGATATGGGGACAAGCATGCTTGAGGGAGCTATTTGAAAAAGCAACCATAACCAGCAAGATCCTCTGCAGCCACTAATCTTCCTTCCTTCCCTTAATTTAATAATATACTCAAGAGCTAGCCTCATTATTGCACGAAACTGGGAAATGGAACCCACTCAAGCTCCACTGCAGGCTAAATCTGGCACACCTGACTGACAGATGGAAAGTGGTGGTGCATCCAAGTTCATCATTCAAGACCATATTCTGCCACTCTTACTCACGTTGAGAAGTACCTTATTCAAGCAATGGGACTATTGGCAGAGGCAAGGTGCTTCTCAAGGGGAGGTTGGAAATTGGGCCCTGAGACGGAGGGGGGGGGTCTTAGTGTACCAACCACTAGAGGGTAAACTATCAATAGTGGTAAATGCACCAGAGGCTGCAAATCACTGATTTACAGAAACCTTTTTCCAAATGAGTTCAGCACATCCGTAACCTGCCTATGCTGCAGAGATAATTTCATGTAATAAAGGGGCCAACATGTCAGTGCCTAAATCAGGAAGATTTAATCTTAAACCTTTCAAAGTTGCTAGGATTCTATTCAAAGCAGACTTTTCATGCATTCGGAGGAGGCTTTATGCTTTCTCAAGGAGTGTACTAGCACTGGTCTCTGTACTCTGTGTTCTGAAAAGGGTGTTGTGACAGTCTCTGACTGATGGCAATCACATATGACTTGGAACCTGTTCTCTTCATGGATAAGTCTGGCCCAACTGCACTAAAAATACTTTGTTTTCATTGCACAAATATGTTGGTTAACAGAAAGGCAGGACATATGCTTGCTTTCGGTTTTGATGGAGGTGCAGGTGAAAGGTCACTGAAGGCGCTGCAAGGGTTTCTAAGTACAAGAAAATAAAATTCACCCTGGCCTCTTGTGTTATGCTCATGAAGAGCTGGTGACCAGTATCCCAGGCATTTTCTGTCCTCCTGCACCCTTAGAATTCAGAAAAAAAGCCAGTAAATTCCACTCCAAAATAGTTTTAGAATTTTGAATGCAAAACTTTCCTGACACTGCCATTCTGGATGCAAATTATAGCACTTTTGGTGTAATGTAAAATCTTATTCTCCCTCCGAACCCAGTTATATATGGGACATCCTAGATATATTCTCCCCACTTTGTTTTAGTGCTTATAACCAAACTTTTGAAGCCTGCATCCCTGAAATTAGGATCCTACAGTCATATTTAGGCATCTAAGTAGCCTGATTGTCAAAGGTTCTGAGCACCTGTTGCTTGAACTGACTTCAACGGGCTTGATGTTTGCTTAGCACTTCTGGAAGTCAGATTGCCTACATATAGGGGCTAGTTATGGATGCATCCAAACGGTAGAGTCTAGACCCTTCAACATACTTGGAAAAAGAAGAAAAATCATCTTTATCCTAGGACGTCTCATTGACTTGCCTGCCCACTTCTGACTCCGGTACAAAATTCCCTCCTAAATCCAAATATACTTAGAATTTATATTGCCTTGCATAGACCACATCTGAAGCACAATCTCTACCATGGACAGGACAGCTCTACACTATTACCTTAGCCTTAATGGTATAAGCTGACCCTTATTGTGTTATATATGCATTTACACTAGTCTTTAGTGAAAGATTAGCATCTTAAACAATTTCACTGCATTACCTGAACATATATTGTGCCTTACATCTCTACATCTAGAAACAGAGGCATGTGAAAATGTAAAGTTACATGTGTAATTTTATCGAAAAAGTGATAGTTAAAAAGGAAGAATAATTATTGTCTTTAAAACTGATCTTTCTAATTGAAACAAACTTTTTATTGAAACACTGAACAAAACAGTTCTCCAGCAAGTCTGCATATCAGCTAACCCTCCCACCTGGGCAGGGTCCACTCTTCACAGTCCCTTCAGTCAGACTGAGGTGTTTCTCCACTGCCTAGCCCTGGATTCTATCTCTGCAGGAGCTGTGCGTAGCAATTCAAAGAGCTCTCGTTTCTCCTAATCCCAATGTTGAATGCTGAGAAATCCAGCAATAATTTCCTTCTTTCTCTTCCCCCTTCTCATTTATTGTAGTTCTCTTATTCTCTTCAGTACTTTGTACAACAGCTGGAGCCCTAGTCACAGACCAGGATCCCACTGTGCAAACATAGAACTAGCCCTCCCTATCTCCCCACAGCAGAGCCTGAAATTCTGGCTCCATTGAAATCAATGGGAGTTTTACCATTGACTTCTGTAGGGCCAGGACTTCACCCAGAACGTCTCTTCATCTGCTATTGTAGCTGTACAGCCAGCATCCATACAGTAAGAAGACTCCCTTCAAACCCCATTAGTCAGTATCACTCTATTGTCTGAATGACTATAATGTTGCTAGTGGCCACAGCATCTCTGAGGGGAGTCTCAGAATGGAGATGACCGTTAATAAAACCACAAAGATTAAGTGGTTCCTAGGACAAGCAAAAAAACCCTCATTTTAGTAGAAATGCATTTTATCACAAATTCCCCAACATCCTACTGTCATTCTGCCCTCTCCTCAGAAACAAGTAAGAAGAGCTCGTAGTGTCTGGACACAGCACAGAGCATTCAAACTGTACAGCAATGGGCCCAAGCAGTTTAGAATATTCAATACCCTGTTCTTATTCTACTACCCAAAGTACTCGGGATAAAAAACACAGCAAGACACCATCCCGACCAGAGCTGAGAATTGTGTTGATTCATAGATAGATAAAGCTCTATTATTAAATGTTCGGGTGAGGCTACATACATGCTTTTCCTGATCATCTGTCAATATTTGGTCTGAAACATCTGCAGAGCTGCCACCTAGTCCAGCATGTAGTACATTTATTCATCAAGCATTATAGATAAACTGCCACTAGGTGATGCAGCCTTTGGCTGAAAGTACACACTGCATGCCCTTAACCTGACTATTTTTTCTTACATTTCTCTGCTCTAATTATTATATTCTCATCTTTTCTTACTATCTTATTTTTCAGATACAGCTGGCTACATCATAAGTGTAATAGTCAGATGGAATTCTGAATTGAAGGAGAGAGATGTTTTTCAACCTGTCGTCTCCCTCCCCTCTTCACCTCGGAGGATATGGACAATTCGATAGTTAAAATCTGAGAACTAAATTGTCAGTTATGGTGTTAATAGGTTACTAGTCATTTTAGCTTTGGAAAAAGTCCTATTGGCAGGAAGCGGAGATGGATCCTATGATCCTGTCTGACCTCTGACAGACAGCTCAAACCATCTCCGGCAATTATAAGTGCATGTTATTGTCACACGTAAAGGTCAGTAGTTGTGGTCTCAAAGCATAATGATTCTAGTAGTGCTTGTCCGGTGCAGATCTCAGTGTGCTTTACAAAGGTGAGAATACATTGTTCCCATTTTGCAAATGAGGAGGCACAGACAGGTTAAGTGACTTGCCCAAGGTTACGTAGTGAGTTCGAGGTAGAGCCAACAATAGAACTCAGATTTCCTAGCACCTAATCTAATGGTCTGTCCTTCAACAGCAAGCCATTATTTCTGTTTATAAACACCAAATCCAGTTCTCTTCACAGCTGTGGCACTGTTGTGTCTTACCACACTATAGGTATCAGGAACAGAGTGCGACTAGTGTAGCAAAAGATTGTGATGACATTATTTGCTGCTTCTGCTAATATTGCTCTTGCAGCAAGATTTAATACTGGCCAATGAGTTTGGGGAAACATTTTGGCTTAACAAATGGAGGAAACAAAATCACAAAGTGCAAGCGATAATTCTTTGCAAGGTCTGAGTTGACTAATGGAAGTTAAATAACGGGCAGGGATTATAAATCTTTCCCTGCTTCAGCTAAACTAATCATCTGTAAACATTAAGGAACCATTTAATAAATGGTTTCATTGTACCATGGGAAAAATAAAAATACACTCACCAGTGAATGCTGTGCCAGCAGTGGAGTGAAGCCAAGATTACAGTGGACTTTTACACAGTTAACAAACAAAAAAACAATAGCTTGGTGAAGTGAATGTTTGAAGTATGTTTTCCATTTACTCCACAGAATTGAATCTGTAAGGAGCTTGCAAATAATTAGACAGAATCATTCCAAGCAAATGACTCAGATCTCTTTATTGTCACAGGGTATCCTTAATGCACTGTCTTCAGTGGTCATACCGCAAGGAGAAAAAATGTGAGTACTGAATAATTGACTGCCGCTCGTAAGAATTAATAAAAAGCACCACACATAAACAGTGGTTAAAGCTTTGAACAAACTGTGCTCTCACTGGCTTTGTGCTTTTAGATGAGATGTCTTAGCAGGGTTTCAGTTATTAAACACAGTACAGGCAGCCTCAACAGGGGAAGGAACGAGGGCAGGAAAGTTGTGACAATAATGAAGTCAATGCATTTTTTATTCCATTTGCTGTTCTTATGAAAGATCTAATAGCAAGAGCCCTCTGAATAAATCCTTAAAGAGCACAAATCAACAAGACTTGCACTTCCCATTTTTAACCCATCTCCATTTGTTTCTTAGCTGCTCCCTTTCCCATCACTCTTTTTTTGGTCTTTTCCACATCTGTGTACAAAGTGACACTCCTTAGTATTGATAGGATAAAATGCCACTTTAGTTTTCCAATAAAAGAGCCCTGACACCATCTGTGATGATAGCACCTTCTTCCCCAAATTGATGCTCTAGACCAGTGATACTCAGATCGAGGCTTGTGAGCTGCAAGTGGCTCTTTAATGTGTTTCCTGTGGCTCTTTCCAGTACATAATATTAAAACACTGTGACTTAATTATTAACCAATCTAAGTTATTAACCAATTGTAGTTGATAAAATAATAATACTTGATGAGTCATTTTGCTGTGAAAATAATATATACATATACACACATATATAGTAAATGAAACAATGAATTCACACTTATATGGTTCTTTTGGGTAATGTTGATCATTAATTTGGCTCCTGAACCACTGAGGTCTGAGTATCACTGATCTATACACAATCCTACAAGAGCTGTTTCCACTCTGGATGCATCTCAGAGGTCACTAAAACAGTAAAGCTTCCTGTTTGATCTCATTCATATTATTGGGATCCTATAAACCAGAAGGCAGGGGTAATTCATGTCCTCGCTGTTTCCCACCACACTGCATCCCAAACCTAAACCCAAATACACATGTGTCAGGGTTGTATGAAAGGCAATACAATCCAAATTGGCTTTTGAGACCCATGAAACCCACGGTGGAGAGGGATCCCTAAATCATGGTGCAGAGGAATAGAGTGGGGTGCAATTTTCAGGACAAAATATAACAGACCTTTTTACATCTTTTGGGGGGTCTTAATGGAAAGGGAGGTGGGAAATTAATTCAAGGCAAGAGATGGAAGGAAGGGGCAACTGAGAAAAAAGGAACAACCTCAGTGTAGCCCGCCAGCCCAATCCTAATATAATAAAACTTTTGTTTGTTTTTCCTAGGAAATGTATCACAAAATGCTTTCTAGAATGTCATAAAATTGTGGTAGCAGAGCAGGAGGACAGCTGAGACAAAGTTCAGTCAGAGATAAAAAACAAAGAGATGCTTTGGAAAGGAATAGATTTTTTTTGATAGCTTAAGACAGTAGTGGGTAACCTGCGGCCCACCTGCAGGGTAATCTGTTGGTGGGCCTCAAGACAGGTTGTTTACATTTGCACAGCCGCCTGCAGCTCCCAGCGGCCGTGGTTCGCCGTTCCCAGGCAATGGGAGCTGCAGGAAGCAGCGGCCACAGCACCCATTAGCCGGGTATGGCGAACTGCGACTATTGGGACCTGTGGGCAACCATGCAAATGTAAACAAATTGTCTGGCAGGCCACCAGCGGATTACCTTGACGAGCCGCAGGTTGCCCACCATGGGCTTAAGACATTGTGTCCAAAAGAAACTCCACTCATTGGCACTGCTGTGTAGCATACTAATTAGAGATGAACAGATAAAGCAAGAAAGTAGTCACAAGTGCAGTAAAGAAAGGGGCCTGATTCTCCATTAAATGATGTTCTTGATCTGATAGCATTTCACACCCACTTTGCAGTTTGCGCATGTGTAAATGATTGTACAAAGTGCAAGGCAATAGAGAATCAGACCTCAAGGCCTAAATGGGGCTGTGAATAGCAACAGAGTGTATTAGCACATCTGAGTGCCGTTGGGTATATGAGTTTAACTTGGAAGAATGTTTCCAGAAATAAAGCTAGTGAAGTAAATGTTCTGAAAAATACTTATAATGGAAATGCTTTCATGGGCGTTTTGAGAAGTTCCTCTTCTTATTCATACCATGGATTCCTAGAACAATTGTGATTGTTTGGGAATATATTGTGAACAGGAAAAAAAGGACACCACCTGTTTAGAAAGATGAAGGCATCTGAACAGACAACAGAAACAATACCATCTAAATTAAGAGACCAGTCATACAGTAGTTAATAAACAAAATATGCATAGCAACTGGTTAATAAAATAACATAGGCTAGAACTTGGTTCCAATAACTATTCAACAAGTTATGAAAAAAATAAGAGACTTCAAAATCCTGATTTGTTTGCAGATACTTTTGGAAAGAAAAGAGGACTAAATTCATCAGATATCTACCTATATTTGTGAGATGGTTTCTAGGAAATGTATAGTACTGGCATTATTATCATGCTCTGCTACTAGCAAACAACTCTAATTATATTTTGGCTGTTCCAGGATTCACTAATTCTATAGAGAGGAATTAATTCTGCTTTCTATGTGATTTACATTTGCTTTGAACTTCTGGGAAATCCATAGTTAGGAGTTTTTTTACATGTCAAAGATATTTAATCCTTTCTTAAAAAGCAAAGCTCTGAAATGTCACAAGTCAGCTGGAACACAATGTAAATAAAAAGCAATTTGTGTAAAGCAAAACAATCCCTAGTCATATAAAACCTGATTTAATCTGAATAATGAAGGCTAATGGAACTAGGCATCATTGTTCCGTATTAATTAACCTTGCATTACAAAAGGAGCTGTACTGGATAGCCCAACAACAGAGCAGGTCTCAGGTACCTGCCCTGTGGATTGAGTATCATTACTATAGAAGTTTTTGACATTATAACAAGACTGGTTAACACTGAACCACAGCAATGTCTGGCTGTATCAAAGGGAAAATGGGAGAGTAGTTTTCATATTTAAATTTCCTTTGGAATGGTATTTACTTGCATGATTATAATAGAGAAAGCGCCCATAATGTACTAGGCCTTCTGCAGACAAATACTCAAACAAGGCTCCTACCATGAAGAGCTTAATATCTAATGTGGATGTGGGGATGGGATGCAACACAAAGCAGGTAACTGCACAGTGAAGTTAGCTTGCATTTTGTTAATGCCACAATTTTTGTTTAATGGTTTTTGTACTTTGGTTTGGTCTCTGTTGTGGTCAAAGCATCCAGAGACGTTAGATAAAAACATAAAATGCAGAGAATGCTATCAAACAGAGAAGTTAGATAAAAAGATAAAATGCATTTTTTGGAAGGCTGCAACATAACACTGCTTTATTTCTTAAAATCCAGAAACATAACACGCACAAAAACCAAAAAACACAGAGAGAAAAAGCAGGCTCCTCCCTAAGGCAGAGAAGCACAATTCAACCCATATTCTACATTGGCTCTTTGACTGACTATTGAACACACAGATTTCACACTTCCCTCAGAGCTCCCGGCCTAGCCTGTGAGCAAGACCAGGAAATCCCTTAGGATTTAAAGGGATACCTTGTAATTTTAACACAATACAGTTTCTATTGCCAATTTTGTTTATACGTCCTAGGACACTGTTTCCCAGATGATGGGGCCCAACACACCAGGGGTCAGAGAAAGGGTCTAGGTGGGTCAGTATGCCCCAGAGGTGCTCCATCATTCCCCAGCCCCTGCACTCTCACTTTCCCTGTGTAGGAGGCAGTGGCATGGGGAGTAGGATCTGGGAAGGAACAGCAGTGCAGTGGAAGTGCCTCTGCGGCACGTGCAGGGCACTCAGAGGCTGCTGACCAGCTGCTTGCTGGCTCTGGCCACTTCCTCCTCACCATTGCTGCTGCCTGGATACTGCTCTAAGTTCCCCTGAGCAGTGAGCGGCTGCATGGGGAGTGGGATCCAGGCAGCAGCAGCAGCACAGAAGAAATAGCTGGAGCAAGTGAGCAGACACTCAGCAGCCTGGTAGGGATCACTGCCCAGCCACAGGGAGAGAGGGGCCAGCTGGGGCTGTGGGAGGAGGCAGAGCAAGAGCATGGGGGCTGTGCAGAGCTGTGCAGGGGGTCTGGGGGCTGAGGGATGAAGGGCTGAAGAGGGGAGGGGAGGAAGGAGCAGCGGTAATGGTGCGTCCCCAAAATAGACAGGCCAAGTGCAACTGGTAGCTTGCCTTAGTGAAACATTTGGGTACCACTGTCTTAAGAGAGGAACATGCTGATAGGCCTTTCAGGGTATTTCTACACTGCATCTGGGACCGAGCTTCCCCATGCAGGTAGATAGACTTGTGCTCACTGGGCTCGAGCTAGTAAGATAAAATTAGTAGTGTGAACACTGCAGCTTGGGCAGCAGCTCAGGCTCCTAAGCCCACCCACCCCTCCGGGTCTAAGCTCAAGTGGCTAGCCTGCGTCTCTGGCAGAGCAGCAACATCCACACTGCTGTTGTCAGTGTGCTAGTTCAAGTCTACTAGTACACGTCTGTCTATCCAGGCTGGGAGGCTCACTCCAGTGTAGACATACTCTCAGAAAAGTCTTAAGAAAGGACATGAAGGAGGCCATGGAAGAGGCATTGCAGAATGGGCCAAGGAAAGGGTGGCAGGGGCAATATGGAATTGGAGGCATGAATAGGAAAAGGGAACAAAGAAGAGAAGCAAAGAGAAGTATACAGAAACTGAGCTGAACAGGCCCTTAAATATGAGGTGGAAGGTGGAAGGATTTGAATAAGGGCTGGACATGGCTGAAGCAGAGGGGGCTTGTCTACACGAAGTCACAATGCACACTACAGGGATGTGATTTCTAAGGCACACTAACGTGTTGCACAGTAAGTGGTCTATATAGACCCTGCTGGTGCACGGTAAAGGTTCCCTAATGCTCTTTAACGAAGTATTGTTTCAAACAGCACTACATTAAAGCGCAGTAGGGAACCTTTAGTGTGCACCAGCAGGGTCTATATGGACCAATTAATGCACAACACGTGAGTGCGCTTTAGAAATCACACAGCCCTAGTACACACCAGCGCACCATGTAGACAAGTCCTTAGTTCCTTAGCTATCTACTTTTGATTATCATCAAAATATTTTAGTGATTAAAACTCAATATCCATATTTATTGAACCCAGTATTATAGGTTTTATAGCACAGTCTGACATTTATGAATTTCCTCTTTATTCTAAAGTCTAGACTGGTAACGGTTACTGCAACCATGTTGTGACAGGGCAGGGTCCTGCTTCTGTCTTCTGCTCCGTCGACTGTTTGGAGACCTTCAGCTGTTAAACACCACCAAGGACTTCATTTTCAGTGTGTCAATCCTTCCACCAATGCATATCAGTGCATATGCACCTTTGCACTGGTTTCCAGCTTTCTGGCCCTTTCTCCCATTTGGGGAAGGGAGGTTCGGGTTGAGGTATCTCAGGTGGGCAGCTGGGCTCACTTGCTCACTTACCTCCTTCCTGTGCCCTTTTTAAACCACTTGCCTGTTAATGATTTAATTAGGTCATTAACATTGTAACCCCATTCTGGCCTACTAATCAGGCACAACCCTGACCAATTAGGCCTTCTCTGGGGAACCTAATTGGTGCTAATAGTGACCAGAGTGCTGGCTCGAGCTCCATCTCTCAGCACTCTGTCACACTTGTTAACATTTGATAAGAGATTAATGAGAACTAGGAATGCTGTGATGTCATTGAAATGACAGAAACATCCCCAGATGAATCCAGCTCACCATTTAGTAACTAGCTGACAGAAAAAGGCAACCATGGCCGAGAATGGGAGTTCAGGAGTAAGACAGGGAGGACCTGCTACAACCTGCCAGGGGGGCAAGAGGATGTTTGATGTTGGTTGGTCCAAGTTCATGATCTCTCCCCACTACACTATTTTTGTATGACAGCAGACCCTAGCCCCCGTTCTTAATCATTTGCCAGGCTACTTTTTTCAGCACATCCCTTAGCCTAAGCAGTAGCACTGGTGGTGGCTAACTAAGTGACCAGGAAGGTCTCTTCGGAAGAGGCCTCCTTGATCCTTTGTTCTCTCTGCACTCCGAAAGTGTGTTTTATTATTATTATTATTATTATTCTTTTGCAGGCATAGAGCTCTTTAACCTTTCTTCTTCACTACCTTAAATCTCTCCTCTTCTTCAACAGCACTGCTGTCAAAGTGCAATTATAATCAGAAAAGTAACTGCAAATGTGACACTGTGGGGTTCCACATTTAGTCTCTTTCAGTGTCTTCCAGATCAAGTTTGCTCAGCTTACAAGGCAAAAGATAGGGTTTCCATCCACCAGCCCTGCAAACTGAGAGCTGAAAAATTGATCTGTGCTCTTTCTGCTTCGTATATCAGCACTGGTAATGAAAATTCTGCAATCAGAACTCAGCTGATGGTTTTGTTGATTATGAATAAGACAGGCTAGAATCAGCTCCCCCTTCGGCACTGGCAGTGGCTCTGGAGTGCTAAAACTAGTAAATAGTTTGTCAGACAAACAGAGCCAGATTCTTCCACTCTTATGTTGCATAGTGCCCGAAATCACAAGTAACCTCTTTGATTTACATACCTCATAAGTTACTATTCAGAATGAAAAAGGGAAGCAAAACCTGGTCCAAACTCTGCAGCTATAACTCTGAGGTACACAAGGAGCACATGCAGTGGGCTCGTGTAAAGTTCCGTAGTGATCTTAATGAAGCAATGCTGGTTTACACCAGAAGAGTATCTGGCTAAGTATGTTAAGTAAGGTGACATTATTCAGAGCAGGGACCATCTACTACCCTGTGTTTGTACAGTACCTAGCACAATGGGCCCCCATTCTTTGTAAGCCCTTAGGCACTGTATAATTAATAATAACTAATGTTACACGTTTACTTTTCTAACTACTTATACACTTCCAAATTGCAATCACCATGCTCCAGGCTGGGTTATTTATTTGTTCATTTAAAATTGTCTCCCTGAACTTATCACAGGATGGATAAAGTCCTGAATAAAGTCATTTCTCTTCTTTGTGAGCCAGACACCACAGCCTGCAATGAACTGAGGCCTAACCCTATCAGGCTTTTTGAAAGAGAGCCTAGAGGCTGCAAAAGTCTGGCACATAAACACACGGCAGACAGGTGGACTTCAGAGAGTTGGTTCTAAAACACATGACAGAATGGGAAGCATATGGTATAAAACAAGAGAAAATAAGGAGATCTAAAATTAAGAAGCATGACGTGTAAGGAGGCTTGTCTCTGGTATGAACTGTTCAGATGGGAATTCCTCCCAATGGATCTATACATTTAAAACCAAAATAATTTGTCAGCAAAAGACTGTTGTTATCATACGAAAATATCATATGATATTTTATACAGTCTCTGCCCCTCACATTTTTAACAAAAAAAATATGTTATTATACTGCTTGATAGTCCAAGGAATTTCCTCTGTGCTGCCATGAGAGACAGGGCCGATGCTAGGCAGGTGCTTGGGGCAGCACATTTCTAGGGGCGGCGTCCCGGCGCTGGCCATGCCGCCCCTAGAAATGTGCCCCTGCCGCCCCAGCTCGCCTCTGCTCCGCCTGCTCCCCTGAGCACGCCGTCGCCACTCCGCTCCTCCCCGCTCCCGCCCAGGCTCGCTGCGTGCTAAACAGCTGTTTGGCGCGGCAAGCCTGAGAGGGAGGGAGGAGAAGCCGAGCAGTGGCGCGCTCGGGGGAGGCGGGGGTGGTGGAGTGGAGGCGAGCAGGGCCAGGGAGCGGTTCCTCTACCCTCCCCACCGTTACTTCCTGCACTCCCCCACACGCTCACTCCCCTCCGCTCCGCCTGCTCCGCTGAACGCGCTGCCTCTCCCTCGCCTGAGAGGGAGCGGGGAGAAGCGGAGCAGTGGTGTGTTCAGGGGAGCAGGCGGAGCAGAGGGCAGCTAGGGCGGGAAGTTGTGGGGGGAGCCGCAGGAAGCAATGGGAGGGGGGCATGCGGCATGCCCGGTGGAGGAGGCGGGGCCGGTTATTTGGGGAAGGGGTGGAGCCGGGGGGGGGGCACGAAAAAAAGTGGGGCGGCCAAAAAAATTTTTTGCTTGGGGCAGCAAATATCCTAGAGCTGGCCCTGATAAGAGACACCTGCAATAGAGACTTTCAAGCCCAACCTCTACATTTTTGACTGTGTAAGCTGGAAAACTTGTCTCTTTCACCAAGAGAAGTTGATCCAAACAAAGATATTACCTCACCCGCCTTGTCTCTGGGAATGGGAGGGTTACAGAGGTAATATTCCACCCCAGAGGTAAGGCAGGGAGAGCAGAGGTGCCTCACAGCACTGAATGGCTACCCCTCTGGCTGATTAGCAGGAATATTGATGAAAGTGTCATGTAGGCCTCTAAGACTGGAGATTACGACTATATAATAGGAAGTTTATGAAAGGAGAGGGAAAAATTGAGGAGGTCTCTCTCAAGACTCCATCTGTAGTGCAAAGTAATACACTGGAGGGGTGTGATGGGGTGTGCACCCCCCACACCACCCCAAAGGGGTTAAAATGCCTCAGAAGGGGCTGATTAACCTAGTAGACTGCACTGAGTGGGGCAGGGGAGAAGGGGAGACTTTGGCTTGTCTGACAAGCACCAATTGAAGATGGAGCCCACCTGAGCAGGAGTAGGTGGGAGCTTGAATAGAGTCAGGAAGTGACAGCTGAAAATCCAAAAAGATGTAAAGTTTTATCTATCTGACCAGCACATAAATATAGTGAAAAATACTAATGCTTAGCTATGATATTTGATAACAAGCCCACTTGGAGGGACCATATGGAAAATATTAAAGATAAGTGCAAAGGTAGAACTACCTTACATAAAAGTAACTCTGGAACATCCTGTGGAGCAGATAAGAAATGGTGGTAATGCTATATAGTGCACTAATTAAACCAATTATTGAGTATGGATGTCAGGCCTTTGGATCAGCAGCGAACACAAATCTGAGAAAACCAGACTATATCCAGGTACAGGTATTGCATATCGCATGTGGTGCCTTTATTACTACACCTCTGTGTGTACTACAGATAGCTGGTGAAATGTCTCTCTCTCTTAGAGTGAAGCTCCTAGACTTAACCTTTTGGGGCAAAGTACTAGGTAACAGCAAGGGTGACAACACACAGCTAATGTATAATGATGGTTGGGTATTAAGTGGAGGCCAGGTAGGACAAAAAAAAATCAATATTCCCCATGGAAGTGGGGTACAGAAGTAGATAAAAGATCTTAATTAAAAAAAAAAGGATTGAAAGAGACCAATATCTACAGCTATGGGAAAATACTGGAAACTCTCCTCTCCCCGCCCCCGTCCCAAGAGAGACATGGAATTATATAATGAAATAAATCAAAAAGGGAAGACTGATAAATATACAATACATTTGTGATAAGTGGGGACACTACTGCTAAATATATACAGATGGCTCCAAAGAGGAAGGAACAGGAAAACTGGCAAACTAACTTTGTATTCATATTTATGGGTTAGCAGGAATTATGCTAACACTAAATTGGGCTTTAGATGTGCAGCCAGTTGCCATGGCCATTCTGTCTGACTCCCTATCCGGGATGCAGGCAGAGACCCTGTCCTGGATTTGCTTCAAGTCGTAGCAGAACTCTTCAGATCAGGAGGTGCTCAGAACTATAGTAGTGCTAGAGCTATTTCTTTTGCCCATTTTTATACTGTCATGGCTTGTCATAGAAGAACTGACCGCTTGGGTAGGTCAGTTAAGGCCTCAGTGGGTTAAGAGGCATTGCATTTTCCTTGAGGGCCTCAGAGTTTTCAGCCAGCTAATAACATTCCCCACCAGTTATCCCTAAAATAACCTGTGGATGACCAGAAGAGTTCATGTAGCTTGATATCTTAACATCTCATTTTTTATTTCTCATGCCACCCCAGGTTTATTCATCTCCATTATTTAGACCAGTGGTGGGCAACCTGCAGCCTGTGGGCCACACGCAGCCCATCAGGGTAATCCACTGACGGGCCGCCAGACTGTTTGTTTACATTCGCATGGCCGCCTGAAGCTCCCAGTAGCCATGGTTCGCCGTTCCCGGCCAATGAGAGCTGTGGGAAGTGGTGCAGGCTTTCCCTGCTGCCAGAGCTTTTACTCACTGCCTCTCCTTGCCAGAGCCTTTCTCCACTGCTGGAATCTTTTCCTGCAATGGGGAGAGGCTCGAGCACCACACAGCTAAAAATTGAAGCATAGACGTGAAGATGTGAGTTAGGCGAGTAGAGAGCCAGGCAGAGAGCTGTGCAGGGTACATACTCAAGTACATATCCATACCATTCACGGTGTCTGTACTTTACTTACCTAAGCCATGTTAGCCTGGGATGGGGGGCTTACGGGGTACATACTGTACACGCTGCCAGAAGAAGTATACAGTGTAGACGTAGCTTCATGTACAAAGACATTTTTGGTTTGGAGTCTTTAATGGATATTACTCCATATAACAAATGTAACACATCATTTAGCACCGTTAACATTCTGTAGAAACAAGGATCTTCTTTTAACGTGCATTTTTACAAGCGCAGCTTTCAAATGGAAAAACTCCATTAAAAATGAATTTGTAATTGACTGTCAGCACAAGACAGTGCAGTACAACACGCAATAAGAAAATCCCCATCTTGCCCAGTACCCTCCACTAGTAAAAAAATATTAACCGCTTCTCTTTTCTTTGTCACACAGAGGCCACTTCAAGCCTTTGTTACCTGCAATCACAAAGGTATAGACTACAAATACCCATGGTAATTTGTGCCTCATTTGAGTTTCCATGGAAACTGTGTTTATGGCATTGCTGAGTTATTGGAAGAAAAAAATGAGGTATAAATAATAAAGAGGCTAATGTTGTTTCCCTTGGTCTTGCTGAACTGCTTCAGGCATCAAGACAGATGAATTGGATAGAAATGGGAGGTAGCAGCTGTAACAGCAATACTTATTACAGTCTGTGCTTTATTACTGGAAAGCCCGCATTAGCGTTCAGGCTTCATAATGTGACGGTACAAAATTACCTTTTATTAACCATTCTAACTACTGAAGGGCTGACCTTTTTTAGAAATAATTGGCTGTGCTATTTTCACTCTAGTAATTTGCAGATTCCAGCACGTCTTTAGAAAAAGAACTCCATTTCAGTTTTGATATGCATGTTGCTTATCTTTTCTCTGTTATCCTTCAGGCAGAGGGGGTTGGTTGTTTATTTATACTCCTATTCTGAGTAGTATAGAATACTCCGATCACACCTACTTTAATTTTGTTGATACATGGAGTCTTTTTATATATATATTTTTCCCCAAAGAAGAGTAACTCACTCTCCTACCACAACCAAGTTATTTTGTACAGACAATGCTTCCTTTCCTCTCCTGTTGCAAAATCAAATGGCTCCAGCTTATTGCATGCTTTACTGTAGACACATATTTCGCCTGACTTTCAGAAGGGTAGAGCCCCCATAGCTCCAGCTGAAGCCAATGGGATCAGCAAGTGCTCAGCACCTTGGAAGTTGGTGCAACAGGGACTAAACCTGTGAGGTGCTGAGTGCCTTAAACCCTTGTTTAATCCGTGGGAGCCAAGGATATCCTGCTCTTAGCAGGAGGTGCTCAGTGCCTTACAGGATCTGGCCCATTAGTTGCTTCTAGAGCCTGAATTTAAAACCCAGATCCAAACACCCACATATTTTGGATCTGGATTCAAGTCTGAACTTTGCAACTCAGCCCATCACTAGTTGATTCCAATAACACACAGTATCAGGCAAATAGCCCATTTCAGTATCCTGCCTCTGAACAGGTCCTTCAGAGAAAAGTATAAGAAACCATATAATGGACAATTATAGAATAATCATACCCACAAGAGAAGTTTCTTCCTGAGCCCAAGCTATTAGGTGTTGTCTTGTACTCTAGAACATGAAGGGTATTTTTTATCCTTCACAAATCCTATTCTCTGTTGTATCTGGAAAGGGAATGGCTACTATTCTGATTCATAGAAAGGTGCTATATGTAGATGTTTCTAAGCTCTTGACCACACCAATATCTTGTCAAAGAGGCAGAATGGTCTAGTGGTTAGGACACTGGATTGCCACACAGATAATCAGAAGTTTATGCCTGGCTCTGCTGCTGGGTGACCTTGGGCAAGTCACTTCCCCTCCCCATGCCTCAGCTTCCTCATCTGTAAAATAGAGATAATGAAACTGATCTCCTTGGTAAAGCACTTGGAGATATACTGATGAAAATCTCTGTATAAGAACTAGGCATTACTGTGATAAATATGGCAGTTCCCTGCAATATCCATGAAAAACCTTATTGAATTGAGCTGAAGTAGCTTTGGGGTCCATTTAATAAAAAATTCAAACTTTAGGTATTATTGTGGGATTGCATGTAACATCTATAGGGAGGAGACGGGACCATTGTAAACCCTGGGAAGAGTTAGGAGCTTCAAAAGACTATTTGAAACAATGTGCCAGACAAGAATGAACTTTTGAGACAAATAAAGTTACAAGAGGCTTGCCAGGAAAACTCTAGGAGGGGGAGGAGTGTGCAAATGTACATCCCTCAGTTACGCAAGAACTCAGACTTTTGAAGCTGTGCCTGGAGGAAGGGACCTTTGTCTGCTGATAGCCTTTTACTGAGGACAAGATCAAAGGCCCAAACTGTATAAAGGAAAGAATGAGCAATTCATGGGTGTGCTTGGTCTGAGTTGAAGCTGTTATGTAACCACAGAAAAACCCCTATGTGGGGTTTGAAGAACAGAATCCTACCAGCGCCCTTTTGGAATTGGGGGGTGATCTCTGGTAAGCTTATTAGAACATGTGTATATTCTCCTATTGTTTTCATGTCTTTTCTATAATGCTTTCATCTTGCCTAGCAAGAGCTGTGTGGTGACGTAAAACTGCCGGCAATTCACACTGTGTATAGCCTCTAGAGAGAAAGCAATGGGCAGATGCTGGCTGTTTAGGCATTCTAACTTGCTGAGGAACTCACGTGTAGGCAGGGAACTGGGCAGCCTGGAAATATCACAATCAGGAGGGAGAGAGACATTGGTCTCCATCCAAGATAGGTGATGGCTGAGGAGCTGGAATCCTAAAAGCGGGTGCCCTTGCTGGACCATGAGGGGGAAAATACAGGGGCAGTTGCTCTGAACTGTAACAATTATTATTATGGATTGTGTAAAAATGTATTTACTTTGATCAGTTTTGTTTAACGTGTCCCAGAAAAGGTTGACCAAGTGCTCAGAAAGGCTGTGACTGTAGGAGTGGACAATCCTAAACCACATACAGTAAAACTCCTCTTTGAAATGGGTGTCCTTTACTTATGTGGCTCACTACCTGATGCCACTTCTGAATTCTTTCCAAAATTTTCCTGTAGCTGCTGGAAATTCTCTAGCAAAAGTAAGTGGCTACTAGTAACACAAAACCCCTCTGAAGTTATTGTTCCTATTATTCATTTGGATGATAGTGGTGACCAAAGGCCCCAAAGTTGCAGGCATTGTACAAAGCCAAAGGAAGTTACAGTACTTGCTGTGATGAGTTTACAAGGTGCAACAAGTGAATATAACAAATGATAGGAGGCAAAGATGTACAAAGGCCCAGATCCTCAAAAAGTATTTAGGTGCCTAGCTGCCATTGATATCAATGAGAGTTAGATGCTTAAATACATTTGAGGATCTGAGCCAAAGGTAATGGTGGTGATAGAAAAACACAGTTACATAGACCAGCTGTTTATATAGTCTGGTGGTTGAGTTATTTTTAAAAACAGACTACAAACAAAGAAACGGGCATTTGCGCATATACATCTGGTAATTAGATGTGAAGTTACCTTATTTGCACCTGTAAATGTTTGCTTGTGTGTGCAGTTTTTTGAAGGAGTTGCATTGTATTTTGCAGGTGCTGCATTGGAGAGTGTGACCCTAAGAGCTCCCCAGTACCAGCTCACACACTGTTGTCATGATATATACCCAAAAGGTGGCATGAAATATATCATTGGAAAACTAACAACTCACTGATCATTCATCTTCTTGTATGATATACATGTGGTAAACCTACAAAAGACTTAATAGATGTTTGCTGGAAATATGTGACTAAAATGTATTTAAACCAGGTATCTTGGGGGAACTGATAAATGGGTATTCTCCAGATAAACGGCTCAAACAAGGTGTGACCAGATTCAATGGGCTATTCATTTGTATCCAAGGTTGCAGGAAAAGGTAGATCATTAAAAGGGAAGATGACCGCCTGGAGTCTACATCAGATATCGTGGCCTCCCCACCCAGCAGGGGAAAGGAACTTCATCTGGGGATACATTTCAGAAGAATGTATTTCAAAGGTTTACTGGACTATAAAGAGAGGGGGAAGCAAACCCCTAAGTTATCCTTCTCATGAGGAGTCAAAGGAACCCAGTGCTTTCAGCTCCATGCAATGGGTCCAGGCCAGAAGGTCTGGTCAGCCATGCTGGAAAACAGACTTGGTGAGAAATAATTCTTTGAACAAGAGACTATAATTTGTTAAAGCAGGTTTTAGTCTTAGAAGCATATATTTACTTTTGTTTGCTTGTAACCCTTTCTATCTCTATTCCTTATACTTAGTATCACTTAATCCTATGATTTTGTTTAATCCACTTGCTTTACTTTTACTACAAACCAATTCAATACGCTGGCTAAAAGGGAAGGATGTATTAATTCCAGTTAAGCTAACAAACAGCAGTGTATTGTCTCTTTAAAAGGCAGTGAACTTCATGACTTCTGTGAGTGTTCAGTAAGGGGTCTGGACACCATAAGGCAGACAGTTTTGGGGAAATTCGGGACTGCAAAAGGTGTGACCCTAGGCATCCCTGGATTCACAACTTACACACTACTGCAATAATATCTGTACAAAATATGCCTTCTGGGGTATCATGAAAGTTAGTAACACTCTGGTTATTGTAAAATGCATGTGTTACTGTTATATGTGAAGTTATGAACTCCCTCTGTACAATGTTATTGGTAAGGCCCTACTTGAATTGCAGGATGATTGCCAAAAATTGCAGCTAAGTTGCAGACAAGCCATGGAAAATTGCAGAAAAGTAACAATGGACCGTATTATTTGTGGTAATAAACTCCATTATTATTTTTCCATGATTTTCTGCTGTCGGCCACATAGGGCTGAGAGCAGCAGCCCAGGGCTGACAGTGAGTGTTCACGCTTTCAGCCCTGGGGTGGATAGGGGTCCCACTGTCAGCCCCGTGCATGGTGTAGCTCCCACTGTCAAAACCGCGGTGGAAGCCTAATACTGCAGATGCCGCAATAGCTCAAGTTAAGTAGGGCCTTCGTTATTAGAACATGTTTAAGACCAGACAGCCTAGCCTGGGTAAAGGTGATAAACAGGTCTGTCCTAGACAAAGGAATGTGTGTTTATCTCAATTTACTTATTAGCAGTAAAAAAAGCCATCAAGCTAAACCAGCTGGGTAATCCTAATCTTGAATTTAAGAGACAGAGAGTTAACCTGACTCCTACACCCCAGAGAGACAGAGGAGACTGAAGCTCCTGACTTTAGGACAAAGACATCCCTTTGGGGATATAAGGAACAGAGAGAGACTCCATCTTTACCCTTCACCTTATTGGCCTGGGTGAACCCCAGATGACACACAGGGTGTTTGGGTCAGTCTGCAAAAATAACTGGGCAGTGAAATCCAGGGTGAGTCTTGTGTATTTGTAAGACAGGCTGTTGGTGTCACAGCTTTGAGCCACGGCAGCTTAGCACTCAAAGCACCCAGAGCTGCAGGGCAGGCAGTGACACAACCCCTTACTGGTCTGGGTTGAACCCCAAAGCATTGCAGAGGTCTAATTTTAAAATTTTGATGTGATGAAGGTGAGAAAAGAATTTATAAACTGTCCATTGTTAAATAGACTAAAATGACAACTTTCATATCCTTGAAATACACACAAGTTTCCTAATAGCTTATTGAAATCAATGAATTAAACATTGCTCTTTTTCCTCCCTTTCTCTGTAGAGATATGCTTGTTGTAATATAACTTGAGGCTTATGCCCTTTCAAACTGGTAATTCATTTTATTGCTCTCAGCAAATTAAAAATACTTTTATGGATGTCATTTAAAAGAGAAAGTTGTTAATGATTCAGACTTGGGGCTTTTTCAGTGAATTGGTGATATCATTTTGGAGAACTATTCCATTGGTTGGGGTACTAGCATTCTTTTAAAAATTATGCAAAGCTTTATGATCACAATTTCCAAAAATGGATTGCCAGAGTCAGGTTCTTCAGTCCACATTTAGGCCCTTACATCAGTAGCCTTGTTTTTATTTTCATTGAAACAAACAGGAGCTGCTGGATGCTCTATATCTTTGAAAATCAGGGCAATTTTTAGATACCTAAATAAGGGTTTAGGAGTAGAAAAAGGCAGCCCCATCTAAGGCCATATCTACACTACAGACCTTACAGCGGCACAGTTGTACCGCTCCAGTTGTGCCACTGTAAGGTCTCCCGTGTAGCCGCTCTATGCTGGAGGGAGAGAGCTCTCCTGCCAACATAGTTAAACCCCAATGACCGGCGGTAGCTATGCCGGCAGGAGAACATCTCCCACTGACACAGGACTGTACACGCTGGTGCTTTTGTCGGTGAAACTAATGTCGCTCAGGTAGGTGTTTTTTCACACCCGACCAAAAAAAGTTTTACCAACAAAAATGGTAGTGTAGACACAGCCTTAGTGATAACTTCTTAATATTTCTAGATGTGTAGCAGAGGCCCGGTGTTTTAAACTTTTGTGTTCTATTTCTGGCATTCAGTGAGTCATCTTGGGCATGTTACTTAACTCCGTGGCTCCACTGGTCATGCCTCATGTCCACATATGTGGGAGGGAAGAAACCATTTTGGGGCTACAGAGTATGTATGGCCTGGAGAGAGTTTACCATTCCCTGTTGATCTCTCCGCTGCACGAGTACATGTAGGGTTCTGTGGTGGCTTCCTCATAGCCCATTTAAGTCAATGGAAGGCACATACCCTACAAAGAAGATCTTTTACCAGTGACAAATGTGCATTCCACACAGTTTAGAACGATTGTAGAAAGACTTCTATAGCCAATAGCATCTATTTTATATTTACTACTGATGATTAGAGTTTAAAGGGTGGAGTTACAAATGTTTGATTGTAAGCATCTTGCCTTTAAAGGAATGCATTGATTACAGAAAAATCTTACAGCCAAACAGCCTTCTATAGGAATTGTCATTTTTTTCTTCAGGCCAGATATATTTTCTTTCAGCAATGTCTGAAAACACACAGAGGCAGCTTATGTCAGTCACAAATGCGATTGGGTTTCCTTACAGCATGTAACATTTAAGACCCTGTATCTTATTTAATGAGTGGGAGTTTAGAATTAAATGCATCTGTCCATTAGTAGTGCTAGCACACTCCTGTTTAAGCAATTAGTGGAATCCTGAAGCAGTCTAGCTCACGTGTTGTTAGTATTATATTGTGATCTATTGCAGCATTGCTAATTGTGTTTTGAAACATTGATTTGAGGAAAGAGATGGAGTACACTACATTAGAAAGCAGTTGGACCTTGGCAGAAATGTACTGCATATATTGGGAGGGAAGTCAAGATTGGCATGTACTTGTATTCCATGGGGAAAGTGTAAACGCTTGTTAATTATAGAGGATGCTTAACTACAGAAGTAGCTTGAGAGACAAATCCAAATTTCTAAACAAAAACAAAAAAAACCCAAACATGCTCTAGGACAAACTCACCAGATATTTTGAGAGTGGGTCCTGCAGACATCTTTCCCCTTTCAATGAACTTTGGTACCACCTCCATGAGAAGGCAAGAGGCTGGACACTAGCCAGCACTCCCTCCACAGAACATTATTGCTTCTCTGAGTTGCAACTGGGGGCATGGCTTGAATGCAAAGTAAGACATGTCTTACCATCTCTTCCTGGCCAAAGTCTGCACAAACCTTAGCATGTTTGCATGGGAATGCAAACCAATGTTACCATACCGAAGCACTCTGGTTTCACCAGCATACACACAATGTTGCTGAAAATGGATTGTTAATATCCTATAAATGGATGAGAAGTGGTGAATAGATGGTTAATGAAAACAGACATGAGATGGGCAAAAGAAAGCTTTTAAAGATGTATTTTTATAGTCAGACTGTGATAACAGCCCTCATTGATATATACATAGTATGTGTAGCCATGAGAATAGCTACAGCCATGAAGCTTGCTGCTTCTCTCAAACTGCCTGCACTCCCAACCCTACTCCCTAGCCAGTGAAAGACAATAGATGTTGATGTTTGAATCAGTCCCTATTTCAGAAGGCCAGTTTCCTCATTCTCCGGAGGTACAGGGGACACCTCTACCTCCTTTCCTCACTCACTACTCTAGAGCTGCTGCAACTTGCTGAAGTCACCAAAAAAAGGGACACACATCCTGCTGCAGAATTTGTTTGAAATAAAATAAATAAATTAATTAATTAAAAGTCTGCTCCAATTGGAATTTGTACCCAAGAAACCCTTTCTGTTGCTGTTGTCTGGGGCCAGAGTGCTGACTAGTACATTGGTCCTTGCGTGGGATCTTATAGCATGGAGCACGCATGGGAGTATAGGATGGGCGATCTGGTGGCAGTAGCAGGGCTGCTGTCACAGTGGGCATGTTAGGCAATAATGTGAAGGTAGCAATGAGAACAGATGTCATTGTACCACTTTGATTTTAATCACTTCTCTTTGGATTTCCAGAAGTGTAAGTGCTGTATGTATTTAGCTTTCCAAATCCTAGAGCTATCCTGATCTCTTCAGTGATGTCCACTGTGCAGCATGTATGTGACCCAAGCTAACAGGGATCTAAATTCAGACTATGCTTAGGAGAAATTTCATAATAATATATAAATATATTTAAACATCTATTTGGCGCTGTTGTATACGTCTCAGCTACTCTTTCCTTAAAGTGTGGCTCTTCTCTTGGGAGTAGATGTGAGATCTGCTCTTCGAGAGTATTCAGGATCAGATCTGCTGACATCAGTGACAAAACTAAGTTTCCATTGCTTTGAACCAACGTTAGACCTATAGGTATGAGAGAGAGATGCACTGGGATTCTATTCCTTCTTGTCAGGCAGCCACACAATATTTTACTAAGATCTATTCAGTTACAATGCAAAGCCATTATAGCCACCAAGATCTTCAGGAAAAATACAGCCCAAATCCACAGACCACTGCCACCTTCCTGCTCCTTCAGTGCCCCATCACCAGCTCTACAGCTCTTTCTTGTGCCATACTGTTGTTGGCTAACCCATTGCTTCAACGCACAGAGCCACGGAGTGGGTCTAAGTGCTGAATTCATGCATTAACTTATGCAGCAATTTGTCAAGTTCTGGTAGGCATCCTGGGGAGAATGACATGTACAGAGGAGGGACTGCTCTCTGCCTCTGCTCCTCTCCCCTACACAATGGCCGCAACTGTCCTGAATTCTAAATGTGCTTTGGCCAGGACATATGCCATCTTGCAACTTTTCTCTCTGTTCCCTTCCAAACCACAATTAGCTCAATGCAAAGAGCACCGAGGGGCTAACATGGTCCTATTAGCATTAAAAATGTTAAATAGTTGAAACAAAAATAAAAAATGTTTCATTGTCAGTGTGAGGCTTCTATTGACATTACCCAATGTATGGTACTGATGAATGTGAGCAAAAGTATCACAATGTGGTTCCTAAGGATCCTTTCTTCTAACAGCTATCTGAGAAACCTTTGCTAATAGGGGCCTTTTCCCTCTGCTGTTTCAATTAAAGCTGTCACTGCTTTTTCGAATGCAGTGTTGTAGCTGTGTCCATCCCAGGATATTAGAAAGACATGGTGGGTGAGGTAGTATCTTTTACTTTTTGACTCATTCTTAGATTGAAGGAGTAATGAGGCAGATCTGGGATTTTTTTTAAATGAAGTTCACATCTCCAAAGCCGCTCAAACCACTAGAAGAAACCCCCACACATTAACCCAGTGTTGAATTGGCCTCACTGGGTTCTTCTAAATGTGGTCTATTATTCCACACAAAAAAATCAGTTAATTAACAATGAAAAAACAAAATGAGAAACTAGGCAAGAATTATAATGAGATCAGTATGTAAACAGTAAGTTAGGCAAATGATTAGGAACCAATAAGAGTCTGAATTAGGAAGGTTTGGGGGGATTTCTTTTCATTGTTCCCTATCTTCTATCCTTCTTTGTAAGTTGTGCTATTACACAGAATTTCTTTGGGAAACCTGTCTCTTCTCTGACTGTAAAAATGTCCTACCACATTTCTGGAAGCATTACAAATATTTGATGATGATGATGTAGTAGTGATGACTGTTACAACTTCAGGGTAAGGAGAGTTCAGTATGCTTCTCGGAAAATGCCGGCCACCAACTTGGTTTTCTCTTGTGATCCTGAATTTTCTTTCTAAATAGGGGGTAAAGAATTAGTGTATTTCCCGCCATCACCTAATCTTTGACTTTTTCCAGCCTGTAGGATACTAGCTAGAGTGTGGGGTGTTACAAATAAAGGACAAAGTCTTGCCTTCGACTGGGCCTCTTCATGAGTGGAGCAAGAATGGATCCAAGGCTAGATTATACTGCTACTTATTCAACCTGGTGAAGATCCACTGGAACATAAGAACGGCCATACTGTGTCAGACCAAAGGTCCATGTAGCCCAATATCCTGTCTTCCAACAGTGGCCAACGCCAGGTGCCCCAGAGGGAATGAACAGAACAGGTCATCATCAAGTGATCCATCCCCTGTCACCGATTCCTGGCTTCTGGCAAACAGAGGCTAGGGACACCCTCTCTGCCCATCCTGGCTAATTGCCCAGTTGATAGATCCATCAATGTCTATCAAGTTAGAGTTTGAGTTTCAACGTGTAAGAGAGGATAAACCTTTTTGTTCTCAAGCAGAAATACAATTAAGTTTTTCTTTTTCACCTTGTCCTACAAAGAGAAGATATCCAGGAATGATAGCAGCATAAATGCCTTTTCACATTCCAATGAAGCAGACTTTTGAAGAATGTCCTTCATTTCCTCATTCCCACACCCTACCTTTCTTTCTAATGGTTCCTTCACCTACTGGGACCAGCTCATTTGGTTTACTTGATTCCTTACCTTTTCAATACGTCTCACTTGTGTTTAGTGAAAGGTCTTGTCAATAGGGATTGAGTGCATCTTAAAGTTTCAGGAATGCTTCCATTCCTTCTTTTTTAATGAAGTCATTTTCTCATACTCAGTCTTTTTATAACCTCATGCCTCTTTTTCAGTGCAAAGACTTGTTGAGCTGACAGGACTATGTTTCCTTTCAAGGTTTCAGAGCTTTTCCCAAGGTAGCTACAACTAAATGAAAAGCAGCAGCACACAAAATAGCCTTGCAGAATGTTTTTGCCATTTTAAAGGGTTATGGTTCTGGGCCAGTTCCTAGGTATGTAATTAAAAAGATGACTCAGAATCTGTAGTTAGAATGTGCCAAATTTATTTCGGTGATACTTCATGGAGGTCAACAGACTTTCACTAATGATTAATTTGCTCCAGTGTGCTTCATACAAAGTATTGAAATTGAAACATAAATCCAAAAATAAAACCATTTTTATTCACCTCTTCAAAAGGCTCCAGAAGGAAAGCACCTGCTTTAATAAGCAGGAGCCATTTGTTAGTTATAGTGTAGTCATCTAGAATTCCTAGGAGATGAAGAAAGATTAAATGAAACTGTGCTATGTATGTTTGGTATTGTCATGGCAGGAGTCATCAGGATGGTACTGTGACACAGTTTTCTCACTTTTTTCCACAGTGTATGAGCAAGATTTTGGTCTTGGAAGACATGGTATATGTTAGTTTTGGGTTACTCATGGGCTTTGGAGAAGAAGCAGTATGAGAAGAGGAAAATTGGTGTTCTGCGTTGGTCTCTGATTAGAGTCAATTCTTGAGGCAGAGTTTCTCCCTGGGAACTGGCACATTGATGTTAAGCTAAGATTTTTCAAAGGGGTTGCCCTGACAGTTCTTTCACCATTTCTGTTCCAGGACTGGTTTGTACGTGTAACTAGAACAAGTAACATGTAGAACGTGCCCAGACTCTGCATCACCGATTTCTCCTCTGCTGGGAAAAACACCTGCAAGCCCCAAATATTTGCTACCCTTGGCAGAACCTTGAGAGTCGTATCAGAGACGCTGGGGACATAAAGGGGAACGTTATAACCTAATATTTTCCTCTTTTCCATCTTAAGAATAATTGATTCTGTTGCTACAGTAGTCTTTTCTTCAAGCCATTTAAGGCCACATTTTCAAAGGCTCAAAACTTATCTGTAGTTTTGCTCACCTAAGGCCAGATCCTGTGGTCCCACTGAGCTGTGTTCATTCCAAGACTGGAGATGAGAGCTCCACGCTGCTCCCTGATCCTGGGGCCAGCTGTGGGAGCAGCCTCAGAGTTGGTCTAAGTGTCTATGGCCCCCAAGGAGCTCGTTTGTCAGCCAAAGATCATCAGAGCACACCACAACTTTTATGACCAGCCCATCTTTCACCCAGTCATACCCCCTATACTTGGGTTTGGCACAGACTTGTTACACAAGCTCAGTGCCAACTGGAAAGTCCATAGAGATTTTATAGCCTCTGCAAGTCAAAAAACGACCAAGGATCTGTCCCCCGCAAAAAAATCTTTTTCATGCACATGATCTTGGGTGTATTTGTAAATACTGCATCTTCCAGACAACTAGACAGTTAATCCTCTGACTATATGGTTTATATGTGCTAATAAAATTTAGTTCACAAACCTGCGATTTGGGGTACAGAAAAACTGGGTTGTGAAAAATTGCAGATGCAAAGTTAGAGTTTTTGAAAGCTTGGTCTTAAGTCTCAGAGAGTAATTAAATAATCAGATACACTAAATGAAAACCCACATTTTTGTTTTTTCCTTTTTCTGACAGCCTTCACCTGATGTCTGTTGCAGTGCAAACGTATAACTTATAGCTGATCTAACAGATGGTACAGCTTGAGCTCAGTGTAGGCAGTAGTTAAACTGGCTGTGAATATCTGAATACTCAGACACTATGCAAATGGTCTTTTGCATTCTCCCAATACACGCAAGCTGTTTCATCATTGATAAATTCACATACTAATATGTACACGGCCATCCAACATCTTGACACATGAAAAGAGATGAATTAGCTGATTAGATTTTCTCTCTAATCAAATTTGGGAATAATTTGAAATTTGTTTTCTACTCAAGTTCTGCTTGGTGTTTTAGGTTATTTTGTTTGCATAAATAAATCCCCTTTTTCATTCATTCTTTGCAATAACTCTCCAAAACAGAACGGATTATTTCTGAGAGATGTTCGTTAATCTAATAGCTCACAGAATACTAAGCACAATAGACAATTTTGTAAATGTGGCCTAATCTATCACTTTGGAAAACAGGAACAATCTGTTATACTATGTGTACCCTATGTCCTCATGAAGGGTCAAATTCTATCCAGACATGAGCACGTGCAATTGTCATTGAAGCCAAAGGGAGTCGCATGCATGTATCAGAGGGTAGAATGTTGTTTTACTTTAGAGATGGGAAAAACTAGATGGGGACAGGGTAGCTATTTTCAGCTGTGCAAAACTGTGTTGGGAAGGTTCCCAGTCCAGGCCACAAGAGTTCACTTCCCTAAGGTCTGACAGTTTTGACTCAGTTGTTCCAGATTTGCTCAGTTTCTAATATCCATTTACAAGTGGGCACCATTTAGATTTGCCTGTAGATCCCTCTAGATGGATGTACCTGGTACAGACATCTTTGGGTGCTGTCTGTCCACAAGGAAGTCAGGTATTTTTATTAACTAACCTACACGCAGAGAGAGGCATGGCATCATGTTCTGATGCTGTTGGAATCCATGTGCTTTTATATACAAAAGGAGAAGGAGAAAAGAGGAAACAAATGAGCACACAGATAGCACAGAATCAAGGTGTTCATAACAAAATTAATCAAGACAGCAAGGGATGTGAAGAGAAGAAATTATTTAATTTCTTATACTCCACTGCTAGAAGCCTGGGTAATAAACTAGAGGAATTGGAATTGCTCATTTATGAGCATAATTTCAAGCTAGTTAGCATTACAGAAACCTGGTGGGAAGATTTGCATGATTGGAATGATAAAATCAACAGTTATAGCCTATTTAGGAAGGATCAAGTGGGCAAAAGAGGAGGGAGAGTGGCCCTTTGTCTTAAAAATGGCTGACAACTCTGAAGCAAGTGATCTTGAATGCTTGTGGATCAATGCCCTAACACAGAGGTGGGCAAACTACACCCTGGGGGCTCATCTGGCCCTTCAGACATTTTAATCTGGCCCTTGAGCGCCCGACGGGGAGCGGGTTCCGGGGCTTGCCCTGCTCTGCATGTGCCGTGGCTCCGCGCGGCTCCCAGAAGCAGCAGCATGTCCTTCCTCCGGCTCCTATGCATAGGGACAGCCAGGGGGCTCCACGCGCTGCCCTTGCCCCAAGCGCCACCTCTGCAGCTCCCATTGGCCGGGAACCACGAACATTCATGGCTTGCCATACAATTTCCATACCCAGATGTGGCCCATGGGCCAAAAAGTTTGCCCACCCCTGCCCTAACAGATAAAGGGCAAGAGGGCAATTTCCTAACTCAGAGTGTTGCATCCAACATAGGAGAATTCTGTACTGGACCTCATGTTGACAGATAAAGAGAAACTGATCACAGAACTAACAATTCGACCTGACTTAGGTTAAGTGATCATGATTTGATTACATTTGTTATGTGCAAACAGAATAAAGCCCAAACCAGAGGTTGACAAATAATATTCTCCTTCAAAAACATTCATGCATTTTTGCCCACTTTCAATATGGCCACCAGTTCTTATTGTTTCCAGTGGGAATGAAGCCAACCAGCCCTTAAGAACAATAGGAGATGGCAGATATTTTGAAAGAGGGAAATTCTTTGTGGAATTCTATGAAGAATATTAGCCTTTAACATCTATTGAAGGGGGAAAAACAGTTATTAAGAGTAAAAAATGACCATTAGTCATAAAAATATATTTTAAAAGAAACAATACCAGTTGCCCCAGATCTACCTAGCAATGAGAGCAGGGGGGAACATGATGAAGAAGAGGGTGGTAGAAATTGAGGGGGGAGATTTTGTGTGGAGGTCACGAGCTAGGGGAAACGGGCCAATACACTCTGGCTGCTTTGCTTTAAGCCATTCTGAAGCACAGCAACCAAAGCACACTGGTGACTCTGGCTCTAAGAGTTCATTCTATGATTCTATTAATTAAAAAAAAAGATGTAAGGATATATTACAGTCGAAACACACAAACAATCTCAACTCCACCTCTTCATGACACCATGAGGAAAAGAAAAAAAATGAAAAAATAATCAAATCTATCTTTAAAACAGTTTACTCTAATATGGGACTAGAAACACTAAATTCATCATAATTGGTGCATAATGTATAGCATCACTAAAGGGAACAGTTAATGTTGTTTATCTGAGCATCTCCATATGTTAACATGTTTGAATTTCTTTTAAGTTTAACCTGAGCACTCAATTTCCTGGTTTACAATGCTTTCATTGGATATAATTACAATATCACTGTACACATGAGCTACTGATAGGAACTGTCAGTCTCAACTCCAGTTGAAGAGTTCCCATTTGACTTTGCTCCAAAACAGAAGAAACAGGCTGGAGAAAAAAATGGTTGCTTTCAAGGCTCAGTCTCCACCTTTAACTTTTTACCTACAGGCCAGATTCTCAGCAACCATACAAACTAAGCAGAGGGAGTCACTCAGATCTGTGGAAATGAATAAGGCTAAAAGGATTCACAGCTTCTGCTCACTGGTAAGGCAGAACTGTTTGTTTCTGAACTGAGGGGCACTACGATTCCATTTCCTCTTCTGAAGATTCATTTGCTATACATTATCCATTAGGCCACACTGCAAACACGGAAATGGTCTCTGGAGAAGACGAGAGGGAAAACAAATGACTGTAACTATCCATCTGAAACTCTACAACAGTGTAGCAGATATTACAAATCATGAATATGCATCATAGAATCATAGAATCATAGAATATCAGGGTTGGAAGGGACCCCAGAAGGTCATCTAGTCCAACCCCCTGCTCAAAGCAGGACCAAGTCCCAGTTAAATCATCCCAGCCAGGGCTTTGTCAAGCCTGACCTTAAAAACCTCTAAGGAAGGAGATTCTAGGCATCTAGGCAGCAAATCTTTCTAGTAAAGATTATACCAATAGTCTCCCTATCTCATAGAATACTTTTTAAATCACTTCATAAACAAAGCCAAGTACAGTCTGAAATGCATTATTTGTAAGTATGTGTATACTAAATAGTTTGGTGGTATTTCTCTTTCACAAGAACTGCATTAGTCAGTTAAAACTTAAATTTGAGGCTTTAACGGGTTTGATATTGTCTAATGCCTTCTGAAAAGAGAACTTTAGTATGTGTTAAAGCAAAAAGTTAAGCACAAGGGTGGGGAAGTGTAATAGTAACTGTCCAGAATTTGCTCGGATCCCGATTACAGTATGTCCAGAGATTATCCATTAAAGTAGAATTAAGACTACTGAGCTGGGTATAAGGACCAGCTAGAGTGGAAATGTCACCCCATTAAAGCACTGCCTTTTATGGCTTATGTTCTGAGAATAATGTCATGAAAATGGCATTTTAGCTATTAATGCACTTATACATAAACCAGGAATTTTGGAGACAACTGGCTCATCTTGATGTCATTAGAATTGCAATGGGGGGATCTGTTTTATTATACTGAAGACAACACCAACTAGGCTTTAAGCTGCCTCATCCTTTAGTAACACGTGATCTGCTAACTGTCAGCATACAGCTTTTGGTGCATTGTGCCAAATGAAATTCCAAATTTCTTCTAAAGAAATATCCACAACGTCATATCTTAAAGGAAAGAAAAATAACCAGACATATTAGCATGTAACAAAGGGATACGTGAAAAAGTACAAATGATTCTGTGGACCAGTTTAAGCAAGTGCTTTTTCCCAGCCTGCTCTAAAACAAAGTTCACACACTGTGAAGAGTCAAAAACTTATTCCCTTCTTGCCATTTGGCTTTATTAATAAGGATATTAACCTGATAAAGTTTTCCCCAAGGTTGGCTGCTTCTATGGTTCCTCCCTCAGAGCATGCTCAGATCCCTTATATCTGTGGGGGTAATGAGGCATCTTGATGAACAGAAGGCAAAGCACTCTTTCCCAGCAGAACGCTCACTTGTGAATGCATGGGATGTTTCAGGCAAACGGTATAAGTCTGTTACAAACAGCTAGTGATAACCACTATGTGTAGAGAGGAATAAATACTTATCCAATCCAAATGACAACAATAAAAAAATACACCCACTAGAAAGGATACATTTAATGTTGATATCCCTGGTATTGAACACAATGATGGCTATAGTGTTAGTTGACAGGTGTCTGTGTTTGCTCATCTACCTGCAGTATTTTAATTGACTTTGGTGCTTACATCTGGGTGGAAGTAATGCCATAGTTTTCCTTGTTTAAAGTGGTTGCTAAGATTGTGCTCTGACTCGTTAGATATCTCATAAAAATATTTGAATAGACATTTTGCTGTTACACCGAGAGTTTGATTGTTAACTATTACCATGACTGTTAATAACCTCCCATGGGCCTTATATACACCAAGGGAGGGATAGAGGGTTAGGGTGCTTTTATAATATCCATATCTAGATAAACTGATAATTTACTTCAGAAGAAGGAGGCAATTACTTTGAACTACGGACCTCACAGTGAAGAGAAAGTAGCAGTCCACTGTGACAGTTTTGATATCTTTGGGCCAAATCCTCAGCCTCTAAACTGGGTAGCTCTGCTGATTTTAATGGAGCTACACAGACTTGTACTACCTAAGGATTTGGCCTTCCATCTTGGGGCTGGTGATAAATGGTTTCTTGAAACAATTCCAGAGGGAATCTGAGCTACAAGCGGATGTCACACTCCTCCAATTTAAAAGACATAGGCCCAGATTCACAGAGGTACTTAGGTATCTACCCCTCACACTTAAGCACCTAAGTCCCATTTTTAGGTGCCACTGCAATCTGCAAAACTCCTGCTTTGCTGCTGAACCCTAGAGGTGCCTAAACTCACTCAGCAAGTACATTTTTACAGTAAAAGCTCCCTAGATGCCTATCTTTCTGCCTCTGGGCATGCGCCCTGCTGTCTCACTCCACATGTCTACCACACCTCTCTCTCACTTAAGCCACCTGACCCCATACAAAAACACCAGAGGAGCAAGGCTGGAGCACCTCCCTTATAAACTTTAGCTCAGTAATTGGACAACTCACCCAGGATGTGGGAGACCATTTGTTCAAGTCCCCCCTTGATCACTGACTTTCTACTAAGGTCCATTGACCAAAAATTTCCTTGCTCATCAGCTTCTTTTAGTAACTGACTAATGCAGCTGCTGAGTTTACTGATTTCCCTTCAGTCCTGTACTGAATGATTTTTGCATCATTATGGTTATTAAATGTTAGTTATTTAAAGGCTTTTTCTTTTCTTTTCTAAGATCTCATCAGATGCTTGAGTCATTATCTAAAAACAAATGCAGGTTTTTAAGCTAGTGACTTAGGGAAATTATAACACATTTTTCTTAAGCGGAGGTGCAGTAGTTTCCTCCTCTTAACAATATGTGCCTCTAATTCAGGACAGAAAAAAGTGTTTCACTTCAAGCATATGGTTAAATCTGTATGGGACCTCAATGGGAGTTAAACACATGACTGAGCACCCTTTCTGGACAGAGATACTTTCCTGAATCACTTCCCTTTTTATGTAGTCACAGCATACAGCTGACCAGGCCATGGATGGTCAGATCTAGTGGCTGAAACAAGAATTCAGCCTATGAGTTAGAGTGAGGTCCAGAGCAGGCAGAGTCCAGGAACGAGCCATGGGTCTGTACTAGAGTCAGAGGATCAACCAGAGTCATAAACCAGAAGGGACCTATGTACATGTTGAACAGCTACTAAATCTGCTGCTTATAAACAGACCTGTTAAACCAACAGCCAATCAGTGGATGTGGCTGTTCATCAGTTCCAAGAGAGTGCAGCTGGGGTCACTGGTTGCCTAGTTGTGAAATTAGCCAGGGGCAAGCCAACAGCTGGCCTGGTTCCTGGTACAGTGCTACCTGCACCACTAGTGTGAAGTGCAACTCGCAATCAGTGCTGTTTTCCCTCGCAAAGATAAATGCAGCTCTTTACTCGTTTCACAGAAAATGAGTAAGCTTTCCTTAGGATAGGGGGACATGCTAGGTTAGTACTAGAACACTAATAATTACAGATTGGGTTTTTCTTAGTAGTGTTAACTTACTATACCATTCATGTGTTTTATTGAGCCCCTTAATAGGTTAGGTTTGCTAGCAGTTTTTTTCTGCTATTTTCATCTCATTTTGATGGGGTTGTATTTCCTCCCTCCCCCATGCTCTCACAAAATGTCAGACTCCAGCTTTCCTAGAAAGTATCTAGTGTACACATGGAAGGAGATAGAGGGCTTCATCTGCAGTATTTTGTTTATGAAAAACATTCTTCTGTTACCACATGTCTGCACTGAGGGGTTGGTTTCATTTCAGACGCTGAAGTGCGGGTCAAGCAAATGTTGCCAACACACTATTCACTGCTCTGAAATATCAGACTTATTTTGGAGACTATAGTCTATTTGTTTTGAAATTTAATTTGTTCAAACAAAAGCTGAATATACCTGACAAACAATACCATCTGGCTTTAAGATGCACCATAAGCACTAAGTTCCCAGGGGGCTGCTGGAAAAGTAACCTAACCTAATCAGATTTCAACAAATGCAGATAAGGACATCTGCCCAGTCTTTCTTGTGCCTGTCATTGCAATCATGCACAGATTTCTGCTCTATTAGCAGTTGGTCAAGCATATAATAAGGGGGGGGTTGAATAGATTAAAGTGGTAAGGAACTATGCAGCCACTTGTAAAGCTTGAAAGTTCCCTGATATTTATCTATTGGGTTAGCCACCATTTTGCTTTGCTCCTTCAGGCTTGAGTTTATCAAACCAATTCAGCCAGGTCTGACAAGAAAACACTGATTACTTGACTGAGGTCTCTGATCTAGGTCTGAGCTCAAGCAGATAGTTAAAAGAGGTGCAAAGGATTGGCAGTCAAGTTAGACGCACTTAGTTAGAAGCACTTAGAGAAGTTGGATATTTTTAAAAAATCCTTTATGTAAAAAAAGGTCTAGGAAAAAAACATATCAATCTGTTGGGGGAATAAAAGGTAAAAAGAGGTAAAGAATATTATTTTTTAATGCTGGATCAGATGGGGATTTTGCAGCTGGATGCAGATGGGAAAAAACATTCTTATTTTTATTTAAACAAATAAGTACATGAGTGAGTGACATGATGGAAGATAAAACAACTTGTATAAAGGTGAAGTTGTGCATATTGCCAAAATATTTTAAACTTCTTATACACCGATTGCTCAGAACATGCTTGATCATCTAAGGAAGAAGGCTTGAGTCTTTGTGAATAGCTCATTTCAAGTAACTGCCCAGATGTCGGAATGTGATCCTAGGATGTATTAGGGGAGGCATTTCCAATAGAGATAGAGAACTATAAATACAATTGTACAAGGCACCGGTAAGAAGAACTCATTTGGAATACGGTGTACAATTCTCTTCACCCATGCTCAAGAAAGATTAATTCAAACTGGAACAGGTACAGAGAAGAGATACTAGGATGATCAGGGGAATAGGGGGCTGTCATAAATATAAAGGGAAGGGTAAACACCTTTAAATCCCTCCTGGCCAGAGGAAAAACCCTTTCACCTGTAAAGGGTTAAGAAGCTAAGATAACCTCGCTGGCATCTGACAAAAATGACCAATGAGGAGACAAGATACTTTCAAAGTTGGAGGAGGGGGAGAAACAAAGGCTTTCTCTATCTGTGTGTTGCTTTTGTGGGGACCAGAGCAGGAATGCAGGTCAGAACTCCTGTAAAGGGCTAATAAGCAATCTAGTTAGATATGCATTAGATTCTGTTTTATTTAAATGGCTGATAAAATAAGTTGTGCTGAATGGAATGTATATTCCTGTTTTTGTGTCTTTTTGTAACTTAAGGTTTTGCCTAGAGGGATTCTCTATGTTTTGAATCTGATTACCCTGTAAGGTATTTACCATCCTGATTTTACCGAGGTGATTCTTTTACTTCAATTAAAATTCTTCTTTTAAGAACCTGATTGCTTTTTCCTTGTTCTTAAGATCCAAGGGTTTAGGTCTGTGTTCACCTATGCAAATTGATGAGGATTTTTATCAAGCCTTCCCCAGGAAAGGGGGTGTAGAGTTTGGGAGGATTTTGAAGGGGGGAGGGAAGACGTTTCCAAGTGGGCTCTTTCCCTGTTAGACCTTGGTGGTGGCAGCAATAAAGCCCAAGGGAAAAAGGTAAAACAGTTTGTACCTTGGGGAAGTTTTAACCTAAGCTGGTAAAAATAAGCTTAGGGGGTTTTTCATGCAGGTCCCCACATCTGTACCCTAGAGTTCAGAGTGGGGAAGGAACCTTGACAGGGGCCTATCTTATGAGAGGAGACCAGAGACTTGGCTTATATAGTCTAGCAAAAAGAAGCCTGAAGGGGGATCCGACAGCTCTCTATAAATACATTAGGGAGTAAATACCAGGGAAGAGATGTTAAAGCTAAAGGACAATGTTGGCATAAGAACAAATGGATATAAAATAGCCATGAGTAAATTCAGGCTGGTAATTAGTAGAAGGTGTCTAACCATCAGAGAGGTGAGGTCTACTCGGAGTTGTTAGTGTAAACTTCATTAGTTTTAAGAGAGAGTTGGACAAATGTACAAGTGCAATTGTGTGATGGGGTTGCAGGAAGAGAGGGTTTTACACACAGATCTCCAATCTTTACCTCTAATAGTTTGGGTGATAGGACTTCAACAGATTTAGAAAGAGCATGCTCCGTTGAAGTGCAGCAAACGTTTATTAATGCTCAAAACCATCTACCAGAAAAAGCTACAATTTTAAATGGAGAAGATTTGTTAGCTAGGCAACTGATAGGAATGTTGACCCAATCTCAGTCCCTATACAACTTGTTGGGGAATACTTGTTGGACTTAAAAACAAGCAGTTTGTCTCTCTCCTCTATTAAAATCCACTTAGCAGCAACAACAGCATTCCATGCTTGCATTAATGGAAAATCCATTTCCTTGTACAAGTTGGTGAAAATTTTTAAAAGGTTTATTGAATTTGTATCCCCCAGTGAGGGATTCGGCCCCTCCATGGAACTTGAACTTAGTTTTAACACAATTTATGTCTCCCCCTTTAGACCCTCTAAGAGAACTGTTCATCTTCCCATAAAGACAGCTTATAATAGCAATCATTTTCACTACAAGAGTTAGTGAATTACATGCATTGCTGACAGATCCCCCTTATACTATTTTTCATAAAGATAAAGTGGTTTTTAGACTATACCCTAAATTTCTTGCCAAGGCTTCGTGTTAATCAATTTACTTGTGTATCTTCCTAAACCTCCTTCAAGTAAAGGGAAATCTAGACTACACTTCTTAGATTCAAAGAGAACACTCTCATATTACTTGGACAGAACTAGGGACTTTAGGTTGTCTCCTAACTTATTTATCTTATATGCTGGTACTTCTAAAGTCAGGCCATTTCAGCATGGTCGCTGTCCAGAGGGGTCAGACTACGTATTTACAAGTATTAGAGTGAAACTTCATTCTCTCCTCCTGTTCCTCTTAGAGCCCATTCTAACTAGAGCAGTCACTACACCTGGAGTGTTCAATAAACATATTTCCTTAACCAAGATGTGCAGGGCTGCTACCTGGAGTTCAAGTCTCACTTTTACAACACATTATGCTCTGGATGTGGCAACCAGCTCTGATGCACAGTTTGGCAGAGTGGTGCTGCCAAACTATCTCAAGAGTGGGAATATGAACAGGTCACTTAAAGAAGAGATGAACCAGAGTTCTTCAAGATGGACTCTGCATAGTCACACTCCCTTCCTGCCTTCCCGGCTTCTGCCAAATACTACTTTTAGGGTTAATTGGTATTCCGCTTTAGCTTTCAGAAGGAACTGAAACAGCAGCGGGCACCATGCCCTTTTTTATAGCCACACCCTCAGAACGCACTCAACTGCTGCAGGGAAGAGTGAGGCACCATGACCATCACTGCTACTAGAAGGTTCCACCATCCTGGCTGCACCTGATTGGCATATAGCAAGTTTGTGACAATGCAGAGTCCATCTCAAAGAACTCTGATTACAAGTAAGTAACCTTCATTTTCTGTTCATTCTAACTTTGTACAGTACTCACGAATGTCACTTTATAAAGTAATATGTTGTTGCTATAGTCTTGTTCCACAGTTTGCCACCTCCCAAGACCCAGTTGCTTAGATAAGAACTTTTTGTTTATAATCATTCAAGTTCGTCCTCTTAAAAACAGCCTTAACATGAATGCAGAATGTCTAATTATTTAAACCATCACTGTTTCCCTAATGACCCAATCAGTTTCAAGTGTAAACACTGGAGAGGAAAGCAGGTCACGATTGCCGTCATTGATTTTCAATGACAAGAGCCATCTTCTAATCTGTTTTGCCTTATCTTTCCAGATCAACATGTAAACGGTATTAATTTCAGCAAACAGGGGATTGTGTTCATTAAAAAAACCTGCTCCAACCTTGATCTTCTAGAATAAATTATTTTCAAAAAGTAGGTTAGTTGACAGGTCTTCCTTTTCATTCAAATCAGTGAAGCTGACCTTGCCACTTAATGTATTGGATCATTAGAGAAACAGCAATATTTTTAATGATTAGATATTTTCTATTCAAACTAATGTTTCTGAAGAGAACTAGCTTGAATTCAGTGCTTCACAGAGAAATTTCTCCTACATATTTCAAGGAGGGAAAATATTGCAGAATTTGAAACCCAATCCTTCATTGCCACCAGCACGGCAAAAGAACCTCATACAGACTCCGAGCCAAATTCTCCAATGGCATAAATAAATGGCATTGTGCCTGCTTATGCTACCAGTAATAATGCCTAGCTTTTATATAGCCCTTTTCATCCATAGATCTCAAAGCACTTTACAAAGAAGGTCAATATCATTACCGCCTTTTACAGATGAGGCTCAGAGAGGTAAAGTGACTTGGCCAAGATCATCCAACAGCCCAGTATCAGAATTGGGAATAGACCCCAGCCCGCTCCAATCCCAATCCAGTGTTCTATCAACTCAGCTGCTAGGGCTTGATCCTGCTGTCTCTGAAGTGGTAAGATGTCCATTGACTTCAATAGCACTGGATTAAGCTGCATGCCCTCTGTAATGATTTCTCCGTGGAATAAATGGTCCTCCATCTGTAGAACTCCCATCCATGTGAATGCCTGGCAGACTCCAGTTGCAGCTCATTTACAGTTTAGTTTACAGCCTTTCCTATTTTTCCAGTCTGTAAATGACCAATTTTGCCTCTCCCCACCTCCCAAGCTCATTATTTTGGGATACTGATTTTTGACCAGATTGCTCAGAAAATATCTATTTTTTTGGACACCAGGCTCAGATTTTGATTAATACTGTGTCAGATTGTACAGACATCCCTGATGCTCCTCTTTGGATTCAATCCTTTATACATACAAATAAAATAAGCCATTTTTAAATAGCTGTGATTGATCATATATTCCCAGAATGGTCTGAGGTAAAACTACAAAGATACTATGTTTTTTATCAAAGACTTCTCAGTTTTACTGTGTAACATTCTTCTGTAAAAAGGACTATTAGACAAAGCACTGGTCATACGATCACCAACCCAGAGCTTGCATATGTTAAATGCAAACAACTTTTTAAATACAACATTAAGTTCCTTTTTGAGTGTCTTCCCCACATTCTCACTCAGATGGCATCTGCAGCCTTGGTGCAGCAGGACTCATGGAAACTTCAGGAAACCAGTGGCCATTAGCACATCCAAGCACACACTCTCCTGTCCTGGTGGCTGAAAGTACAAAGTGTCAGTAAATGCATAGGTAAAGATTCCAATGACTATGCTCCCCAGGCTCTCTATTTTCTAGTATACATTTTACAGTATAAAAATGAATAACTATGGGTGAAATTCCCACAGTATTCTTGTCAGCAAGTTAAAGAAGTATGGGCTGGATGAATGCACTATAAGATGGGTAGAAAGTTGGCTAGATTGTCGGGCTCAACGGGTAGTGATCAATGGCTCCATGTCTAGTTGGCAGCCGGTGTCAAGTGGAGTGCCCCAGGGGTCGGTCCTGGGGCTGGTTTTGTTCAATATCTTCATAAATGATCTGGAGGATGGTGTGGATTGCACTCTCAGCAAATTTGCGGATGATACGAAACTGGGAGGAGTGGTAGATATGCTGGAGGGCAGGGATAGGATACAGAGGGACCTAGACAAACTGGAGGATTGGGCCAAAAGAAACCTGATGAGGTTCAATAAGGATAAGTGCAGGGTCCTGCACTTAGGACGGAAGAACCCAATGCACAGCTATAGACTAGGGACCGAATGGCTAGGCAGCAGTTCTGTGGAAAAGGACCTAGGGGTTACAGTGGACGAGAAGCTAGATATGAGTCAGCAGTGTGCCCTTGTTGCCAAGAAGGCCAATGGCATTTTGGGATGTATAAGTAGGGGCATAGCGAGCAGATCGAGGGACGTGATCGTTCCCCTCTATTCGACATTGGTGAGGCCTCATCTGGAGTACTGTGTCCAGTTTTGGGCCCCACACTACAAGAAGGGTGTGGATAAATTGGAGAGAGTCCAGGGAAGGGCATCAAAAATGATTAGGGGTCTGGAACATATGACTTATGAGGAGAGGCTGAGGGAACTGGGATTGTTTAGTCTACGGAAGAGAAGAATGAGGGGGGATTTGATAGCTGCTTTCAACTACCTGAGAGGTGGTTCCAGAGAGGATGGTTCTAGACTATTCTCAGTGGTAGAAGAGGACAGAACAAGGAGTAATGGTCTCAAGTTGCAGTGGGGGAGGTTTAGGTTGGATATTAGGAAAAACTTTTTCACTAGGAGGGTGGTGAAACACTGGAATGCCTTACCTAGGGAGGTGGTAGAATCTCCTTCCTTGGAAGTTTTTAAGGTCAGGCTTGACAAAGCCCTGGCTGGGATGATTTGATTGGGGATTGGTCCTGCTTTGAGCAGGGGGTTGGACTAGATGACCTCCTGAGGTCCCTTCCAACCCTGATATTCTATGATTCTATGATTCTATGAAATCCTATCCTCACTGCAGTCAATGGGAGTGTTGCCACTGACAATCTGCTGGAGTGAAATCCTGGTTCCCTTTAAGTCATGGCAAAACTCCCATTGACTTCAGTAAAGGCACGATTTCCCCCATAAGATTACAATATCTCATGAACCCTCCCTGTTATGGCACCAGGCCTTCCACACCCCTGTACCTTGTTTGTTTCTATCCTTTGCAGTTTAATCTATATAAAAAAAAACACATCAAACTTCTCCACGAAGGGATCTGCCTTTGTATTGTGTGAATGCCATTTTTCAGACACTGCACTATACATCCACTCCAATTAGCAGTAAAGGGTCAGACATTCCCCTTGTGTGTTAAAACCTATGGAAGGCTGCTAAAGAGAGGAAATCTTTGAGGTCCCCCTCCCCCCATGGAGTTTCTATCTAGTTATTCCATCAGGGGAGTGGGTTTGCCCCACTACAGGCCAAACCATGCACATCTCCAGGGTGCTATTAGGGAATCTGTTTTGCAGTTATAACTACAGCAGAAACTACCAGGCCCCGACTCTAATAAGTGAGCTAAACTCAGCCACAATTCATGTTGCCTTCTGCTAGCGTAAGTGCATGTTCAGGGAGAAGTTGCAGTCATGCAAAGCTGCCACAAGCTCCACCCCAGCAGGGACTGTAGGACCAGCACAGCCCAAATGAAAGCTGGGAAGGGAATATGGCTCTCTAACATGATGAAAACCGCAGATGGAGGGTAGCACCACTAGAACCTCTGCCCTCTCTCAGGGTGACTTCCCCGCAGGGGCACATGGGATCAACCTGATGCAGGGAGATGTAATCTCAGCTTCAGTGAGTCTTGCCCAGCATTTTTACACTAACAAGAGTTGCGTAGAAATTCATCTACTGGAATTAAGTCTCCTAAGTGGATCCATGTGTAATGGCTTTCTCTCTATGTTTTTATAAGACATTATAAATAGAGCAGAAAGCTGGACTTTTAAGGACTTTGAACATGGAGGAAAAGAGATTAGAGGAAGAATTGCATAGTGAGACATGAAAAATTGCTGTCAAAAATATGTACTGAATTTCCAAAGATGATAATGTAATGCAGGTGCAGCTCTTTGTATTGAATAGAACTTTTATTTCATCCAAATTAAATGATGTTAAAGAAGGGGGAAGATAAGTCATACAAAAATGTAAGTAATAAAGCAGCAGTCTGTCACGTGCTATGAGCTGTGCAATAGCACAAGATTTCTGGACAGAAGATAAAGCACAGTTAATTCCATGCTGAACCTCAACATTACCTGTAGTTTGAAAGCATGTCAATAGGGCATTACAAAGGGATCATACTGGACAGCATGTTGATAGTGTCTTTAAGCATGCGAGCAAACCAATGTACTAATAAATCTGGTATGAACTTTGGAACCCAACTGGAAAGTTTATATCAGTCTCCTAAAAGATCACATAAGCATGGAAGCTATTACCATTTATATGCAGAACTGAAGCGAAATTGTTCTCCATTATAGTCTCTCAAATCACAAGACTACACTGAATTCAACCCTGACGTAAGTTCATCCCATTGGTTTCAGTTGATTTATTATTATTTATGGTAACACCCACAAGACAAGAAGAGATGGCCCCTGCAACAAGGAGCTTACAATCAGGGTTTACACTAGAGATTAAAGGGACAAGCGACTCTTTTGCTCACATCAGTGGATAACTACAGTAACCTCTTTTGTTTGTACTGCTGTCCTAAATGAATAAAAAAATTAAATTGAAATATCAGTTTATTAATTAAATAATGTAAACCATCATAGTCAGATTACATTTAGAAAATGAATGCAGACATTTATTTTTGAAAGTTGATTATAATTATTATTTATGGATTATGTTATGATAATATGAGACTATTTGATTTTATAGAACAAAGGCAGTGAATGAAATGAAATTGTAGACTCACCACAAGTGTGGCCCCTGAGAGCTGGGCATGGCATAGCAATTCTTTCCTCTCTAGCGCCCCTGCCTACGCTCACTCCAGTCACACAGGGGTCCACCTCTTCTCACAACCCAGCCCTCCCACCATGTTACATTTTAGTTCCACCCCTTCTGGTGCAAAAGAACTCTCTGGTAACAAGATATCCAACAAATAGCCTCAGTCCTTGTATCTGGTCTTCAGGTCTCATCACTGGTCCCCATGATCTTCACAGCCTTCTCTCAGGGTTTTAAACTGTTTTTATCCTGTTATGTTAGTGGGCTTCTTGCCATCTTCCTACTGGCAGGTAGCGGAACCTGGGCCCACCCTCTACGCTGAGATCCAGCCCAGGGACTGTAGGGTAAAGTCTGCTCCAGCAGAAACCTTGCTACTACTTCCCTGGACTCTTTCTTATCATTCGCCTTTCCTCAGGCCTTTTCCTCTTCCTGATCGCTTTATAATGAACAGCACCTCCCAGGTTTTCTCCCCAGAGGTCCAATTCCTACCCCTGGTTCAGGGTCAGCCATGAGAACTTACTCCAGTCCTGTGTTTTCCAAGTATCCTGCCCTCATGGGCTTCTTCCTCACCCCTCAAAAGCCCCCGTACTCCCCCTAGGTCTCTCCACTCTTTACTACCAAAAGAGTGACTGCAGAGTTCTTCCCTCTCTTCCTACAGTCCCTCAAACTTTAGTCCAAATGCCCCATACACTTTATCATCACTCTTCCTATCCTCCTCCTGGCTCAGGACAACCTGCCTCTGGTCCCAGGCTTCACTGACTGTGGCCTCCCAGGCATTCTTCTGGTTCTAGTTCTCTCTAGTTCTAGTCTCTCACACTTCTCTCTGCCTTTAGCCCAAGAAAAGAAACAACCAGCTATCTCTCTTCTGTGTCTCCTCCCTATCATTTTTCCTACTGCCCTTTGCTCCTTCCTTTATAAAGGCCCAGCTCCTTTCCAACTGGGTTTGATCACCAGTTATGCCTACCACCCTTCCAGTTGCCACCCAGAAGTCTAATTGGGCTCAGTCTCCTATGAACCCATAGTTAATCGGTATGGGATTTATGCACCTCATCACAAAAACATACAGTATTAGGTAGAGAGAAATAATAGTGCCTCAGAACAAAAATCAAAGATGAAGAAGTAATTCCGGAAAGTAAAATAAAGATGGTTAAATGACTGACTTTAGCACTAATACAATAAATCACCGTAACTCAGTTGTCATCACACCACAAATAGCTAACACTGAAGATATAGTAGTAGCAGGCCGTGAAAGCACAATGCTGAAACAAGTTCATAAAGTGTTAAGCAAACAAATTCTTAAATAGCTGTCTGCAGAAAAAGTAAGAAAAGAGAGGCGATATTTGTTTAGTAAATTATTCACTATGAAGAGCTTGACTAAGTATAATTGTGAGGTCTACATTTATTGTGTCTCAGTGACTTAACTTTAAACTGAGAAGTTTTGTTCTTTTTCTTTTTCTAATGACCTGAGCTGTGAGCTCAACATGGGATCTGAAAGTCAATCTGAATTCCTTCCATCTTGTGGACCAACACCCGTCCAACATTCTGCTGGAAAAATATTGCCCACCCTTAAATCTAGACAATCATGTTGTCCACAGATCCCAGTATATGTTGAAATCACACCTATTGTAGCTGAACATACACTTTGGAGACGATTGGGTTGCACAGAAAATCCTGAAACTGACACTTTGTTAACTATTCTGTTGATGGAGCATGAGTCAAAAAATAATCATTTACACTGCCAGCCCAGTGTTGGCTCTGCAGGGCTGACTGTAGGAAGAAATTGGGGGAGGGGGGAATTCCTTACTGAAGTAAATTGACATGTCTGAGTTGCACCCTAGTTTCATTCCCCCTTTGTGCCAGGGTGAATTTCACACAAGAAGTAGAACTGTGACCCAATCTAACTCCCATTAAGAAGATGGGAGTCTTTCTACTGACTGTAATGGGGATCGCATCAGTCCCCTGTTGAATAAGGTGATATTCTTATATAATGACTTTACACAAATTGAATTACACTTTAAATCAAAGCCAAACTATAGTATAGTTCACTTTTAACAGTGAGCCCAAGCTTTGTGTGTTAGTCCCCTCATTATTGGGTGGCTTCCTGAAAATATCCTCATCATTCCCTTTTTATTCAGCCATGATTCTATTAATATTTTATCCTTGTGCTTTTCCTACTCCCCCAAATAAATCATTGATGTTCAAATTGGAAAAATAAGTGCTGCCATATCTCCTAGCCCCAGGCCACAATTAGTCTGGAGACTTTTGCTGATCTCTGTGATTCCCAAAGAGCATAATCAGCCTGAAAATTCTCTCCCTCCTCTACATCCCAGTGTTCCCAATTGACACAATTTTATTGCAAATCTTGTAATATGTGGTATTTTTCTTAAAGCCCCAACTGCTGGAATGAAGCCTTTGCATAAGCATCCCAGTGATTTTTTTTAATGGAAATTTCTAGCCCCCATAGTTGCAGAGAAAAACTTTAAAATGTGATACACGTGTGTGTACTCCTAAGGCTCAGAAAGCAAATGAAAAGAACCCCAGGTATTTTTTCAAATGTCATGAGTAAGCCAATCTCAAGATTTTAGGCATCTGACTCACGATTTTTGAATATGCATGGGATTGGCAATACTGAAATCCCCTTTCATATTGCACATGGGCCTGTGGTTTTTATCCTTGTTCCCATGGTTGCTATAACAAGGGTGAGAGTAAGAGAAACTAAATAAGAGAGAGGCAGTCAGTATGGGTGTGCACCTGTATGCCATGTTGTAAAAATCTACCCATGTGGCCTAATGGCACATGTCAGTTCAACTGGAGCAATGCTGGTCAGCCTTCTCTGAAGAAGCCAGAGCCGTTCCATCAGAAACCAAGTCCTTCATCCAGACTCAGGTTTCTCTGACTCTCATTGAAACAAGCTAATCACTTTGCTGGTACAGGTGTCAGCAGAGGGGAGGTGGCTTGTACCTCCCCGTCCTTAGCCTGCCAGGTGCCAGTTCAGCCCCTTGTGCAAGCAAGGGAAGCCCTCACAGATGCTCCAAATTAAACCCCGGCTTCAGTGGCCCCTTCAGGGATACATAATCGCCATGGCACAGGTCTGCCCCTGTTGCATCCCCCAGCCCACCTCAGAAGGCCACTTGCTCCTGCAGAGGGAGCACACAGTTGGTGGAGCCAGCTCTCCACTTGCCGTACAGGGATCTTATGTTTAGGTTTTATATTGCCTCCCATCACCATAGTATCTGAGTACCTAAATTTTTGCCAGGCTACCTGGTGGAAAAAAGGCTCTAGAGCAGTGGTTTCCAAACTAGGGCCACCGCTTGTGCAGGGAAAGCCCCTGGCCAGCCGGGCCAATTTGTTTACCTGCTGCGTCCACAGGTTCAGCCAATCGCAGCTCCCAGTGGCCGCGGTTTGCTGCTCCAGGCCAATGGGAGCTGCTGGAAGTGGCGGTGGTCAAGGGACGTACTGGCCGCCGCTTCCAGCAGCTCCTATTGGCCTGGAGCAGTGAACCGTGGCCACTGGGAGCTGCGATTGGCTGAACCTGCAGACGCGGCAGGTAAACAAACTGGCCTGGCCCTCCAGGGGCTTTCCCCACACAAGCGGCGGAACAAGTTTGGGAACTACTGCTCTAGGGAAACGATGAACTAGGCCCGCTGGTATCTCATTGCTTTAGCAGAATGCTCTTTTCTAAGCCCTAAAGGTAATCTTTTCAGACTAACCAGCCCTTTTGTCTCAGGCATGAAGGATTCTGCCTCTCCTCACTTTCATTTCAACTGTTTGGAAACTGGGCATTTCAGCTGGTTGGAAAGTTGTGTGCTGAGGGACTGGAGGCTCCTTGTTCCCCATAGGAATTTCCTGTGTTCCACATGGAGCAGCAATAGGGAGGAGGCAGTTTTACACACATAGACACATGCTGGGTCAGTGGCTGCTTATGTGGTGTAGGAGACCTGACTGGCTGGCTGCCTCCACTTCTGCCAGGAGTATTCTCCTCCTGGGCAGGCCCAGTTACCATTCCAGATATCATTTTTGCCCCATCCCTACCTTTCCTGTTTTGATTTAAGGCTATATGGCTTGTTGGTGTGTGATCTCTGGGATGGCTGTGTGCATTGCTTATTGCCATTTTATTGTCAGAGAAGCCTTTTCCCACAAACCCCATGACCTGAACCATGTGGGTCTTTTAGCTCTGCAACAGAGTAGTTTGCCTGTGGGCTGGAGATGTCTGAGCTAAGCCAGCCCTGATTATATAATGAGCCTCAACTGAGGGGAATCAGGTGATCTAATATAAAAGGCAACAGGCAGCTACTGGCAAGGAGGTGCATGGACTGATCTATTTGTCTATAGCTACAAAGGGTTGGGGACTGGTGGCTTCAGGTAAAGTAGACTGACCTAGTAAGAGGTCTGGGTGTGAAGAACCTGAGCTAAATTTGAACTTGTGAGTTATGATTTTTGGGGGGGGGGGATTTGAGGATTATTTTGTGATGAGGATTCTGGGGACTTTTACTTGATATTAAATAAAGATGGTGGGCTGCAGCAGAGATTGTCTGGAGAGTTTTAAGGCCTTTGTAAGAGGGGGCTAACTGGGGCAGGGTGTCTATAAAGTGATCTATGGTTATGAGGGGATGTAAGTGTCTCCACCACTACAGCGTCCCTCAGCGTTCAATGTGGCTTGTGGTGTTGCAAGGTTTAGTAAACAAGCTTTTGGTGTAAATGGAGTTGGATGATTTGAAGCCTGTTCTAAAGCTGGATAGCTTGGAGACATTAAGGCATTTCTTAAGGCAACAACATCTAAATAACTTTTTTTGCATCTGGCTATTTAAAACTATTAAAGTTGCAACCTCTGCTATAAATTACACCTTTATGTCCTGTGTCTTATTTGCCTTATTTATCAGGGTGAATAACTGATATGACTAAATAGTTTTTAAAGATAAAATTCTGCCATGAAGCAAGGGGAAGAAAATGCAGTGTTGAGGCATCACCTCCGTTTACTATTCTAGCTTCTTAAAACTGCAAATACATCACCAACCAAATCAGCCATGAAAACTTTCTCTGAAGAAATACCATTGATGCTATTATAAATTTTAGAAAGCTAACCCAGGGCACATGGATGCAAGTATATTGTATTACTCCAAGTGAGAAGAAAGAGAAATAAATCCAAGTAATGTAGGTAGAGCATGATGCAAAGTCATGGCATTGTATACATATTTAATAATCTTAAATAATGTTTCTTCATTTCTGCTCACATCTGAATCAAAGGTTTTATTCTGGGAAACTAAACCTACCCATTCTGTGAAGGGGGCTTGCTTCCCGGCAACCAGTGACTGAACTTGGCAGGCTCTGGTCACTGGGGTACCCCAAGGCTGATGCTGCACTCTGATGTGAAAATCCTCTTGCTAAGACCCAAAGGAAGCAATTTGAAAATGCCAAAAAGACACACTAAGCAATAATTTTAACTCCTTCCTCTGTAATTTTCATTGAAGTTAATGAAAACTTTTGTGTATTAGATCTATCAGAGGGCAAAGTTTAGTTTGACTTCTAGCAAGCTTTGGCTGCTGGATATTTTAAAAAAAAAAAAAAAAGCTTCTATAACAAACCAAGGAAATCTGTTTCTTAGAGCAGCATTTCTCAAATGCAGCCACCAGGGGCTTTTTGTGCAGGCACGACAGCCTTGTGGGTGGTGATGTCAGGAGGGCAAAGCATCGGCCCCTCCCTCAGCGTTGCTGCTGGCTGAACTATCCTGCACCACCTCCAGAGACAGAAGACGCAGAACGCTGCAGGAGCAAGGTGAGCTCTTGATCCACCTTGAGGAGGAGGGTGGTGGGGCTTGGGCTTCCGCCCTGGGGTGGTTGAGTGGCAGGCCCCAATGGTGGGACTTCAGGAGCTTGGCTGTGGGGTTTCAAGCTCTGGCCACCCAGCAGCAGGTGCTGCCCCCCAGCTCCGGCCATGTGGCTCTGGCTTCTGGCATCAGGCGCTGGCCCATGGCTCCGGTCCTAGGCTTCCACGACATGGCAGCAGGAGCTGGACCCAGATGCTGATCCCTGACCCAGGCCGTGCAGCAGAAGTTACTGACTTCTAGCCACGCAGCAGCAGGCACCAATCCCTGGCCTCAAGTCTTGGCTGTGCAGCAGAGAGTGCTGGTGGGCACTGACCCATCGCTCTGGCCATGCACTCTGATCCCCAGCAATGGATGCTGTTCCCTGATTCCAGCTGCACGGCAGCAGGGCTTACCACCCTCCCCGCATTGCGCTGGGTCCCTGCTGCTTCTCCCAACCATCGCCTTGAGCCCCGCATCCATCCCACCATCTAGGCCTTAATTTATCCTGGGGTTTGCTTAGAAAAGTAATATTAACAAACACAAACATATCACTTTTTCACAGTATTATTTTTGAGTGCACAAGAAAAAACTACATAAAGTACAATGATTTGGATGTGCATATTTGTGTTTTCCTAAAGCTAATCATTTTAGGAAAGAGTGTCAGTGTGGCCACCAGCAAGATTTGGTGGCAGGACTCTAAGGCCACCAGAAAAATTTGTTGTGAGAACGCCTGTCTTAGACCATTTTAAAACTGAAGGAGGTGCTATTTACATGACATTCTGAGGACTAGTATTCTGGTTATGCCCATGCTCTTATTTGGATTCACAGCAATGAACTCAACATGCAAAATTGTGCTCCTAAATTAGGAGCACATGTACCATATTTTGGTTCTTCTCTGGGAATTTAGGTGCTTAAATTCTTCCCTTTTTTTTTTTAAGGCATATAAATGGGTACCTAATTTCATAGATACCAAGGTCAGAAGGGACCATTATGATCATCTAGTCCGACCTCCTGCACAACGCACACCACAGAATCTCACCCACCCACTCCTGCGATAAACCTCTCGCCTATGTCTGAGCTATTGAAGTCCTCAAATCATGGTTTAAAGACTTCAAGGTGCAGAGAATCCTCCAGCAAGTGACCTATACCCCATGCTACAGAGGAAGGCGAAAAACCTCCAAGGCCTCTTCCAATCTGCCCTGGAGGAAAATTCCTTCCCGACCCCAAATATGGCGATCAGCTGAACCCTGAGCATATGGGCAAGATTCACCAGCCAGATACCCAGGAAAGAATTCTCTGTAGTAACTCAGATCCCACCCCATCTAACATCCCATCACAGGCCATTGGGCCTATTTACCATGAATATTTAAAGATCAATTAATTGCCAAAATCATGTTATCCCATCATACCATCTCCTCCGTAAACTTATCGAGTTTAATCTTAAAACCAGATAGGTCTTTTGCCCCCACTGCTTCCCTCGGAAGGCTATTCCAGAACTTCACTCCTCTGATGGTTAGAAACCTTCATCTAATTTCAAATCTAAACTTCCTGATGTCCAGTTTATATCCATTTGTTCCTGTGTGCACATTGGTACTGAGCTTAAATAATTCCTTTCCCTCTCTGGTATTTATCCCTCTGATATATTTATAGAGAGCAATCATATCTCCCCTCAACCTTCTTTTGGTTAGGCTAAACAAGCCAAGCTCCTTGAGTCTCCTTTCATAAGACAGGTTTTCCATTCCTCGGATCATCCTAGTAGCCCTTCTCTGTACCTGTTCCAGTTTGAATTCATCCTTCTTAAACATGGGAGACCAGAACTGCACACAGTATTCCAGGTGAGGTCTCACCTCCTTATCTCTGCTGGAAATACCTCGCCTGATGCATCCCAAGACCACATTAGCTTTTTTCACAGCCATATCACGTTGGTGGCTCATAGTCATCCTGTGGTCAACCAATACTCCAAGGTCCTTCTCCTCCTCCGTTACTTCTAATTGATGTGTCCCCAGCTTATAACTAAAATTCTTATTAATCCCTAAATGCATGACCTTACACTTCTCACTGTTAAATTTCATCCTATTACTCCAGTTTACAAGGTCATCCAGATCCTCCAGTATGATATCCCGGTCCTTCTCTAAATTGCAATACCTCCCAGCTTCGTATCATCCACAAACTTTATTAGCACACTCCCATTTTTTGTGCCGACGTCAGTAATAAAAAGATTAAATAAGATTGGTCCCAAAACCAATCCCTGAGGAACTCCACTGGTAACCTCCCTCCAGCCTGACAGGTCACCTTTCAGTATGACCCGCCGTAGTCTCCCTTTTAACCAATTCCTTATCCACCTTCCAATTTTCATATTGAGCCCCATCTTTTCCAATTGAACTAATAATTCCCCATGTGGCACCATATCAAACACCTTACTGAAATCTAGGTAAATTAGATCCACTGTGTTTCCTTTGTCTAAAAAATCTGTTACTTTCTCAAAGAAGGAGATCAGGTTGGTTTGGCACAATCTACCTTTTGTAAAACCATGTTGTATTTTGTCCCATTTACCATTGACCTCAATGTCCTTAATGACTTTCTCCTTCAAAATTTTTTCTAAGACCTTGCATACTACAGATGTCAAACTAACAGGCCTGTAGTTACCAGGATCACTTTTTTTTTTTTTCCCCTTTCTTAAAAATAGGAACTATGTTAGCAATTCTCCAGTCATACAGTACAACCCCTGAGTTTACAGATTCATTAAAAATTCTTGCTAATGGGCTTGCAATTTCATGTGCCATTTCCTTTAATATTCTTGGATGAAGATTATCTGGGCCCCGCAATTTAGTCCCATTAAGCTGTTCGAGTTTCACTTCTACCTCAGATATGGTAATATCTACCTCCATATCCTCATTCCCATTTGTCATGCTACCATTATCCCTAAGATCCTCACTTTGCTTCAGTCTTTAATAAGGCTAATGTTTGTTTAGATATTGGGCCATGCCTAGATTATCCTTAACCTCCACTCCATCCTCAATGTTTAGTGGTCCCACTTCTTCTTCTTTCTTTGTTTTCTTCTTATTTATATGGCTATAGAACTTTTTACTATTGGTTTTAATTCCCTTTGCAAGGTCCAACTCTATTTGACTTTTAGCCTGTCTCACTTTATCCCTACATGTTCTGACCTCAATAAGGTAGCTTTCTTTGCTGATCCCTCCCATCTTCCACGCCCTGTATGCTTTCTGCTTTTTCTTAATCACCTCTCTGAGATGCTTGGTCTACAACTCCTGCCTATGAATTTTTTCTTCTTTCTTCGGATGCAGGCTTCCGATTACTTTAAGTCAAAGCGGCAGAAGTTATCCCAGGCCTCCTCTGCCTTTAGATCCATAAATTCTTCAGTCCAATCCACTTCCCTAACTAATTTCCTTAATTTTTGAAATTCAGCCCTTTTGAAATCAAAAACCCTAGTCGCAGATTTATTTGTTTATCCTTCTGTTCAGTTTGAACTGAATTAGCTCATGATCACTTGAACCAAGGTTGTCCCCTACAACTATTTCTTCTATGAGGCCCTCACTACTCACCAAAACCAAATCTAAAATGGCATCCCCTCTAGTCGGTTCAGCAACTACTTGATGAAGGAATCCATCAGCTATCGCATCTAGGAAAATCTGAGCCCTATTATTATTATTACTAGCACTCGTCCTCCAGTCTATATCTGGGAAGTTAAAGTCTCCCATGATCACGCAGTTCCCATTAGTATTTACTTCATTAAAGAGGGCTCTATCCATATCCAAATTAGATCCCGGTAGTCTATAGCACACCCCAAGCACTATCACAGGGGAGGCTCTAGTAGTTTTCTTCCCCAATGTGATTTATGAGCTCAAGTTTGGTTTTGGTGATTCAATAACTTCTGTTGGTTTTTAAATAGTACAGGGATCATAAAGCAGTTGTGATACAAACTCCCAATGTTTAAATCAAAGTAAGAATTAAGATTAACTATTTCTATAAACGTCTTTGAAATAGTATAATCTCTAGAAAAACAGATGGTAACATAACCACTGATTTATTTTTTAAAGTCTTATTCTTTTGTCACACAAACTTTCAGACACTATGGATTTCTTTTGTATATGGTAAAAAAAAAAAAAAAAAATGTTCTGTTTTGCTATTTAAGTGATACTGCAAATGGAATTTCTCAGACCATGTTAGCTGGGAATTACAGCAATATTTATTGTATCTTTTTTTAAAAAAAAACCTGAAGTTTCTCAAGCTTGTTTCTTGTTCTAGTTTTTATATGCTGATCTGCATTTGAAAGCTCTAGAGTTGTGTGATTATCACAACTCCCAGGTGCCACAACTCTTACTTGCTCCCCTTATTCAGGAATATTCATTTAATGATCTGTTATGACATTGCTCTCCACTTTTGTCTCCCTGCTTGCAGTTGCTTTCAGATCTTGCTGATTGGTAACATCATTAAAGGAATTGTCTGCAAATGCCACCCTCATTAATCAGTGATGGCTATGAAGTGTCTATAGCAGCAAAATATACACAATGTATGCAGAGACCACTTTTCAAGCAATTAAGATAAAAGAACTACCTTGTCCTTTGATATGCCATCTATCCTTAATCCAGCTAGGGAAATGGTGAAGCCAAGAACCTCTGTTAGTCATTCCTCTTTAGATGAACAGCTAATTTGGTTTTAATGTACAGATAACAGGGAAAATATCTATTCAATGGTAGAAAAAAGAGATGAACTTTGTTCAGCCTGTTCCAGTGTTGGATTTACAGGTGACAGGCTGGAGGATATTAATACAGATTCCTGAACATAATGGTTTTTCCCTCACTCTGAATTGTTGGTGATGCAGGGCTGGAGAAGATCTGTTCATTTTCAATTGAATTAGGTACAGCTGCTGTTTGGGTTTTTTCATCTTTGCCTGTAGATGGTGTGGGGTTTTTTGTTTGTTTAGTGCCTATGAAAATAAGGGGCTGGTAGAACTGGATAAACCCATCCATGGTGAGGACATATGTTATTCAAGCTTTACCAATGCACTGAAAATTCAACCCTTCACTATTGATGCTGCCAGGGGTCCTAATCCCACAAAGACTGATATATATTAAAGGTTAAACATGCATGTAAATTAGAATGACTGATTGGCAGTCCCTCCCTAGAAAAGATACAGGGCTTGGGCCTGATTCTAGGGAGGGACTGCCAGTCATTCCAAGTGGGGTAACAATTTGGTGCTGGGGGCAAGCACCTTCTAGTAAATAGATTTAGACCACCAGACTCCTAAATGTTGGCCCATCATAGGATTTGAACCCAGATGTAATAACATGGAAAGCTAGTGCACTAAAAATCATGCAGCAATTTAAGGCAACATTGCCTTAAATTAAATGAGACAGCTCAAGTTTTGCTGCTGTTAAGGATCACCCACACTTCTGGAAGTGGAGACTAGTACTGTACATAACATCAATAATGCAAACTGCTTAGCTGGGAGCAGAGTCTGGTAAGGCAAACAATGCTTTTAAAAAGCACCCTTTTTATATACTAAACATTTTTGGGCTAAATTATATCTTAAAGCAGAGCAGGACTAGAGGCTATTTGGAAGTGCACCACCCCACAGGATAACAGTGGGAATAAGGGGACGTGCAGCCACTGTCGCCTTTTAAAAACAAAACTAGTGTAGTGTCTGCCTCTTGATCTAAATGGGGCTAAGAATTTCACAGCTGTGAGCTGCCATAGCTAGGGGCTTGAGACCAGAAGGTATTGCGCTTAGATCTAGGAAACTACCAAAAGCTCTACCTCCTAGTCGCCCAACACACTTCAGTGGCTCCACAAGGAGTCAGTAAGATTCTGTTACTCTCATGCAAAGTGAGTTATCACTGGAGAAATATACTGAAAAATGTACAGGTTTAAGAACTTAACAGCAGCTGAAGTCTACAAAGTGTCTTACAAACTAAGGCAAACCGCTCACTGAGGAGGGCTTTTTTGTTTAGCTCTCTTGCATGAATTGAAACTCAGCAGCCTGTTTAAGCCTGCCAGGGCAAGTGTCACACTTCAGCCTATATTGACAGGCTGCAGTTTCAGCAAGGAAAGAGGAGCAGGGGCTTACTCTGCAGGCAGCACCTGCTGATATCCAGCACAGACTAAAAAAGTGGTGACAAAAGCCCCCCTATGTCAATCCTCTTATTGATGGTCAGTAAACATTATGAAATGGAGATATGATTTCGGTTTTACCTAGAGTCTAAAAAATGACCAGCCTTCTCTTTCAAGGGCGTAAAAAGGGCATTTCACAGAACTATTTGTTTTGCTTTCTAATTAGGAGTCGAAAGGTTAGCCTTTAACCTGTCCAGAGGACATGTCTGACCTGAACACCAAGTTTTCCCTGTGAACCAGGTGGGAAATGTACAGGTTGCCTGCAGTCCAGAAAAAAAAGTTCTTGTCTCTACCAGCACATCTGAGCGCATTGTGAAAGACAGACCAGTGATGCTGATAAGACACTAGCCAAGAAGTTCAGAGACTGGGTTCCCTTCCCAGCTCCACTACTGATCTGTTCTGTGACCCTGAACAAATCCTTTTACCTCTCTGTGCCTGTTTCCCCACTCATCCCACTTATCTAGTTAGATTGCTAGCCCTTCAACGAAGGGACTGTTGCTTACTATATGTTGTATGGTACCTCTCATAATGGTACTTTGATCTCACCTAGAGCCTCTAGACACTATTATAATTTATATAATTCCAGTGAATTAGGCTATAATGACAGGTTTCAGAGTAGCAGCCGTGTTAGTCTGTATTCGCAAAAAAGAAAAGGAGTACTTGTGGCACCTTAGAGACTAACCAATTTATTTGAGCATAAGCTTTTGTGAGCTACAGTTCACTTCATCGGATGCATTCAGTGGAAAATACAGTGAGGAGATTTATTTACATAGAGAACATGAAACAATGGGTGTTACCATACACACAGTAACCAGAGTGATCACTTAAGGTGAGCTATTACCAGCAGGGGGCGGGGTAAGGGCAGAACCCTTTGTAGTGATAATCAAGGTGGGCCATTTCCAGCAGTTGACAAGAACGTCTGAGGAACAGTGGGGGGGTGGAGGAAGAATAAACATGGGGAAATAGTTTTACTTTGTGTAATGACCCATCCACTCCCAGTCTCTTTTCAAGCCTGAGTTAATTGTATCCAGTTTGCAAATTAATTCCAATTCAGCAGTCTCTCGTTGGAGTCTGTTTTTGAAGTCTTTTTATTTGTAATATTGCAACTTTTAGGTCAGAGATCAAGTGACCAGAGATTGAAGTGTTCTCCGACTGGTTTATGAATGTTATAATTCTTGACATCTGATTTGTGTCCATTTATTCTTTTATGTAGAGACTGTCCAGTTTGACCAATGTACATGGCAGAGGGGCATTGCTGGCACATGATGGCATATATCACATTGGTGGATGTGCAGGTGAACGAGCCTCTGATAGTGTGGCTGATGTGATTAGGCCCTATGATGGTGTCCCCTGAATAGATATGTGGACACAGTTGGCAACGGGCTTGTTGCAAGGATAGGTTCCTGGGTTAGTAGTTCTGTGGTGTGGTGTGTGGTTGCTGGTGAGTATTTGCTTCAGGTTGGGGGGCTGTCTGTAGGCAAGGACTGGCCTGTCTCCCAAGATTTGTGAGTGATGGGTCGTCCTTCAGGATAGGTTGTAGATCCTTGATGATGCACTGGAGAGGTTTTAGTTGGGGGCTGAAGGTGATGGCTAGTGGCGTTCTGTTATTTTCTTTGTTGGGCCTGTCCTGTAGTAGGTGACTTCTGGGTACTCTTCTGGCTCTGTGAATCTGTTTCTTCACTTCAGCAGGTGGGTATTGTAGTTGTAAGAATGCTTGATAGAGATCTTGTAGGTGTTTGTCTCTGTCTGAGGGGTTGGAGCAAATGCGGTTGTACCATAGAGCTTGGCTGTAGACAATGGATCGTGTGGTGTGGTTTGGGTTAAAGCTGGAGGCATGTAGGTACTTCAATCTCTCTGGTCACTCTATCTCTGACCTAAAAGTTGCAATATTACAACAAAAAGCAGTCTCTTGTTGGAGTCTGTTCTTGAAGTCTGAATTGGAATTAATTTGCAAACTGGATACAATTAACTCAGGCTTGAATAGAGACTGGGAGTGGATGGGTCATTACACAAAGTAAAACTATTTCCCCATGTTTATTCCTTCTCCACCCCCCCACTGTTCCTCAGACGTTCTTGTCAACTGCTGGAAATGGCCCACCTTGATTATCACTACAAAAGGTTTCCTTCTCCCACCCCCACCCCCACCCCTACTCTCCTGCTGGTAATAGCTCATCTTAAGTGATCACTCTCCTTACAGTGTATATAACACCCATTTTTTCATGTTCTGTGTGTATACAAATCTCCTCACTGTATTTTCCACTGAATGCATCCGATGGAGTGAGCTACAGCTCACATAAATTGGTTAATCTCTAAGGTGCCACAAGTAGGCCATAATGAATGGAAGAAGGTAGAAGTCTGACTTAAATAATACAACAAAGGCATTTTAAAATACCAGCCTGCAAGGCTTTCTATTGGCTATATGGAGGGAGGTCCTATGCTCAACTTGATAGCATTTGTTTGTCTGTAATGTGATAACTTTTGAACACCACAGCCAATCAATTCCAAAATCTTGGGTAATATTCTAGGTATCAGAGGGGAGAATGCTGTTGACTGTGGTGGAGAAGTAAAAGGGAGAAATGGAAGCCCCACTAAAATCCTTGCAGCCAGTTAGAGCTATATGCATCAACTATGTTACAGGGGCTGACTCTTTCTGGGGAGTCGGTGACCACCCTATTTGTAATGGCTCCACTAAGCAGAATGAGCCAACCCAAATCCATCTGTGAATAACTACCCAAGGGCCTGGGAGGCGGTTAATTAACTGGGTAAGGAGTACCTGGGCCTAACAAAAGCTTATGGGAGCTTGGTCAGCAAGCCACTGAAAGCCTGAAGAGGGCCTATTCTGGGGAGCTGGTTAAGGAGCTCACCAGGAAAAAGGACCTAGCCAATGTGCTCCTGGAGGGACCAGGTTCTGAGAGGGCTATGAGTGGCAAAGGCCTGGTCCTAGTGAAAGAACCTTAACAGACAACAGCAAGAAGCCCAGGTCACTGGGGAACTACATACAACTCTAGAGGAGAGCTGCAAGGGCCCTGAGTCCAGAGAAGGAACCCTTCCCCAGGTGATGGTAGAAGGCACTTAGCAGTAGTTTCCCTTTCAGCAAAATGTTCAAGTATCTGCTTTTAGCCTGTCCTTATTCAGCAATGCCTTCACATAATCAAAGTTCCATTGATGTCCATGGGACTTAAGCACATACGTAAATACTTTCCTGAATAGGGATGAACTTACGAAGTTGGATCTAGATAAACACATTCTTGAAGCTAGGGGAATCAGAACACTTCAGCTTGGTGTAATTCCAATGGAGTTACACTAGGAATAAATTTGGGCCTTCCTTCTTAATTACATGAGCCATGTCTTGGACAGCCTTTGACTGAGAGATGCTGACTAATTTGCTCCCAAACAATGCAGTCATTCAGCTTCATCAATGTCACTGTCACAAACTTGGCAATTTTGATCACTGCACCACGGTATTGCATCTGGGACTGTCACTCGATTGCATTTCTCTGCTACATCTCCCACTGCTGTGGCTGTTTACATTCTTGATATTTAATGATGGGATAGTTCTATGCACAACATGAGATGTTTTCTCACATTCGTATACAAATAGATGTCTCCCATGTCACTATGGCTCCAATCTTGCAAACGCACATGCTTAACTTTGCCTCCATGTTGTAGTTCTGCTGTAACTACCGAAAGTGTTGAACACACGTGCTGAAAATGAAATATCATTAAGTGCTCTCAAGTTGAGCACCCATAATCTGAGGCACTCAATCAGTCACTTTAAAAAAAAAAATCTTGGGCATTTTTTAAATGAACCTTCATCGTGTGCTACTGAAATAAGATTTTATAGAGAGAGAGAGAGTGAGTGAGTCCAGGGCAAATAAAGGGCAATTTCACAAATGCCTCATGCATAAAAATGTGGATCAAGGGTCTGATCAAGATTTAGAGCCCTGGAGGTTACATGAAACCCATACTACATCCTTTACTTGAACATTTTTCATTGATTTTTGACTTGAGTGGTTTTCAGTCACAGGAGGCTAAGGAAGAAAAATGTGTTCACTGAAGCATGATGCAGATAAATATTTAATAGTTCTATCTTTACTATGAAGCTTTCACAATTCCCTGTTTTACTTTAAAAAAATAGATCCCATACTTTACCAACCACAGAGAAGAACAACCAACTGGCCCCACACCCTCAATATGAATCCTATCATATTTGTACCCCTGCAGAGAGGTCCCAGTGAGTCAAACAGCAGCCCTCGAAGCAGGTTGGGGGATAAATATCAGAAGAGGTTCCAGAGAGAGTTTTCTGACTTATACCTGGCAGTGCCTTCCTGAACTGAGGGAAACAGTGGCAAGTCCTAGGCCTCCTACCTGTAGATGACCTTAGCAGTTGAGCCTAGTTATGCCTTGAATCTGGAAAGGTGCTGGGTCCCTCTCCCTGTCCTGACTTGTAAAGGAGCATTCCCTTCCCTTGTTTTCTCAATGGGATCAACAGACCAGAGAGAGAGAGAGAGAAATGTTTCACTGTATAAGGACTGTTCTGCTACATGAAGGAAATGTAACCAGACACTGGTAGTTTTGCCTTTAAGAAAATCAGTAACATAAGAGAATCTGCTGAACCTGGGCCTCTGCAGAGATTTTGTTCAGCTGTGTAGACCTTTATCTATTTTTGCTTTAAATTTTAATTAAGGGGTAATCTTTTCACAGCAGGATTCAATCATATTTGACTCTGTTACATTGTGGACTTAATAGGTGTGAATAGGAATTGTATTTGGCTGAAATCCTTTTTTTTTCCCCCATGTACCTTTATGCATTGAGGAAAGACAAGACAGAGCAATTTGATTGGATGATTAATGATCCATAAAATTATGGGACAACACAACAGCACCATAGCTGAGAACTTAATACCAGCCTCTGAAACATTAATACTTCCAAGAAATGGAGAAAAATAAGTGATGAGATTTCTTTTCTTTAGAAATAGAAACTCCAATCACTCTCTTTTGTAACAATTAACCTCTTCTGAAAAGATGTGGTGGTGGGGGCAGGGAACTTAAAGGAGACATTTTTCTGTAAGTCAATAATAAAACTTCAGTGACCATAATAGCTGTGCTGCTCTCCACCCCCTGCCAGAGGAGGAAATATCCTCAATAGCTTTAAAAAATTTAAATTCCAAATTTTGCTAACACTAGAGACAAACCCAGCTAATAATATATTACTAGGGAGGAGATTTTGTCTGGAAAGAGAGGCTAGGTGAAAACTGGAGGGGAAAAAAGTCATGAACATTTACTGTAAGTTAATTAGTTTTAAGTGTTTCCTACCCTTTAATTCATTTTCTATAATTTGTACTTTTTTTGTTGTTGTTCACAAGTGTTTGCAGAAAGCAAAAGTAATGTGAATATGGCATGAATATGTGCTTCCACTGGAAATGTTTAGGAGGCTGTCTTGAAATCGGATTTCCCTCCTGTTTGTTAGTGTTATCACAGCACCTTGAAGTCCCAGTCACAGACTAGGACCCCATTGTTCTAGGCCCTATACAAACAGAACAAAATGACAATTCCTGCCTCAGAATAGCTTAGACTGTAAATATAGACGTTTTAGTCATCTCTCAATAAGGGTACAGAACCAATACCCTGAGACTTACATGCCCACTCACCCACCATAAATAATCAATAGCAAATAAATATTTGCAAAATGTGCTGTGCCTAACAAGATATAATTATAGCAGTATTTTTCTAGAAAGCATTAAATACAATGTAGGGGGGATTGTAATGCATTTTGTTTTTCAGATGGTCTAAAGTAAGAATGGATACACAATAATACTTTGCATTTCTATAGTACCTTCTGTCCAAGCATCAAGACATTTTATTAATAATGAATTAAGCCTTACAATAGACTGGAACAATGTAAAGATATCTCTATTTTTAGGGTACAAGAGGGTAAAGTTTTCAAAAGTGCCTAAGGACCAATTTCCAAAGGTTTATAGCATCTAAAGATGTGAATAGGCACCGAGAGGACTTTTGTGCCTTAGCAGATTAGGCACCTACCTTCCATTGAAATCAATCTGAGTTTAAATCAATGGGAGTTAGACCCCTAGTCTTCTATTGCTCTTTTGAAAATCCTATAGGTATACATCTTCATCTCTGAGCACCTGAAAGCCTTTGAAAATTTGTTCCTAAGACCCATTTTCAAAAGTAACTTCAGAGGAACCTACACCCCCACTGACTTCACAGGAAACCTGGCCACACTGAAGTCAATGGGAGTTTTGCCGTTGATTGCAATGAGGCCAAGATGTCAGCCTTGGTCTCCTAAATCACTTTTTAAAATGGGACTGAGGCATCTTAGTCACTTAGGTACTCTTGAAACTGATGCAACTGCTGGAGTGGGATACTGGTTCATAACCAGAGATCAGCACCGAGAGATAAAGAGGCAACATGCATTCATGTAATCTAAAACAATCAAATTCAAATGATAAAGGAGATAAAAGTATAAAAGGGCTTGTCTACACTTGAAATGCTGTGTTGCTTCAGTGTAGACACTATCTACACCAATAGGAAGAGTTCTCACATCAGCATAGGTAGTCCATCTCACCAAGAGGCAGTAGCTAGGTCAATGGAAGAATTCTTTCATCAACCTAGTACTGTCTACACAGGAACTTAGGGCTGCTTAACTACTTTGCTCAGAAGTGTGGGTTTTTCATATCTCTGAGTGACATAGCTGAGTCTATCTTATTTTCCAGTATAGACCAGCCCTAAAAGAGACTAACAGATTGACAACTCAAAACCTCTAATACATAATATCAGAATATTTGTTTTATTCTGAGCTGTACCCCATGAACAAAACGTAAGATATTAACGTTTCAAAGTCAAGCACTCAGACTAGGAAATGTAGTGCTTTTGTTAGATATTGCTTTGTAGTCAAGATGCTTTAATTTTCCTCATCACTTAAAATACAAAGGAGGATATTTTCAAAGCACGAAGAGCATTTAAACACCCAACTCCCATTCATGCGTTTGAAAATATCCTCCTAAGTAAAGAAAGGTATATACTCATTTGACCTGATTGTTTTCTATTTCCTATTGCAAGAGAGAGCTTTCATATAAAAAAAATCAAGATATAATAAGCTTACCTAGACATGACTAGTCCCTCTTCAAACTGAATACCACGCCATGTGCCAATTTCCCACAGAACTTGACTAAATTGTACATGTAAAGTGATCACATGACTTTAGAAGAAAGAAGCAAGATGAACCTAGTGAATGAGCATCAGCAAATTTGTAAATTAAAACCAATAGGCTTGGAGGATTGTTAGCCAGAGTTCAAAGGCAAAATTCATCTCTGATATAGTCAATGGAGTTGCATCTACTCATATCAGGAGTGAATTTGGTTCCATATCTCTACCATGCCAAAACTTCTAATTCTCCAGCCTTCTGTAGATGAAATACAAGTACAGTATAGTTGCTTTGCTAGCTAAAAGTTTCTGATACTTTGAGTGCTGCTTTAGTAGCTGACAAGTTCCCTTAGTGAATTGTTCTGATGGTAAGGCAACAGTACAGAATGTGATGACGCTTTTACACCTATTTTGCAAACTCTGGAGAAATCAGCTTGAAATTTGGACTGCTAACAGTCTCAATACCTACAAAACTGCCAAATTCTATGAAGTCTTCAGTCATTTATTTCACTGACACTATCCCAGGCTAAAAATGCTCCAAGTGAACTGATCTAACACTAATGTACATGGATATTTTCTGACAACATGTGATGGCACCTTTATATCTCAATCAGTGAAGGGATCAACTTAAAAATGTGTGAGCACAGAATCTCAGCACTGTGTTTAAAAAAAAGGTGGGGCGGGGGTGACGGGTTGGATCACAGAAACCCCCTTGGGGCTGCCAACTGATGTGGCAAGACTACGTCTGCCACTGCTTTCCCTGCCAACTTGGGACTCCAGCACCCTCTCTTGCTGAGCCAGACATGCCCGTCTGCTCCAACACAGACCCAGGGTCTGAACCATGTGCCCCAAAACTGCAGACTTAACTGAAAGCAACTTAAGTGTTCCTGTGTTTAACACTCAGATGCCCAACTCCCAATGGGGTCCAAACCCCAAATAAATCCGTTTTACCCTGTATAAAGCTTATACAGAGTAAACTCATAAATTGTTCACCCTCCATAACACTGATAGAGAGATATGCACAGCTGTTTGCGCCCCCCCCCCCAGGTATTAATTAACCCAGAGTATGTATTAATAAGTAAAAAGTGATTTTATTAAATACAGAAAGTAAGATTTAAGTGGTTCCAGTAGTAACAGACAGAACAAAGTGAATTACCAAGCAAAATAAAGCAGAACACGCAAGTCTATGTCTAAGAAAACTGAATACAGATAAAAACCTCACACAGTAAGCTTCCTTTTACAGACTAGTCTTCTTCTAGTCTGGGTTCAGCAATCACTCACACCCCCTGTAGTTAGTCCTTTGTTCCAGTTTCTTTCAGGTATCCTTGGGGGTGGAAAGGCTCTCTCTTTAGCCAGCTGAAGACAAAATGAAGGGATCTCCCACAGGCTTAAATAGACTCTCTTGTGGGTGGAGACCCCCTCCTCTCTCCTAAGCAAAGTCCAGCTACAAGATGGAGTTTTGGAGTCACAAGGGCAAGTCACATGTCCACACATGACTCAGAACTTACAAGTAGCAGCCATGGCTCACATGCTAGCTTGAACATTCTCCTGTAGGCTTCTTATGTGGATTGGAGCCTCCCAAGATCCATTGTGCCTTAAGTGCTTCTTGATTGGGCACTTAGTTTGCACATTCCTTTCTCAAGAAGCTGTCCAAATTTTGCTAACTCTAGAGACAAACCCAGCTAATAATATATTACTAGGGAGAAGATTTTGTCTGGAAAGAGAGGCTAGGTGAAAACTGGAGGGGAAAAAAATCATGAACATTTATTCTAAGTTAATTAGTTTTAAGTGTTTCCTACCCTTTAATTCATTTTCTATAATTTGTACTTGTACTTGCCAAGTCTACTTAAAAATCAAGCCCGTACACAGCCAATATTCATAACTTGAATATAAAACTGATACATGCATACAAATAGGATTAATAGATTCAGTAGATCATAACCTTTACATAGATATGTTACATGGCATATGTAGCATAAAACATATTCCAGTTATGTCATATATATATTCATAAGCATATTTCCATAAAGCCTTATGGGGGGCATCGTCACAGGGGGGAAATGCTATCAAAGCTTGTGCAGTTGTTTACATATCCTGGACATTATTGAATATTGTCTTGCATTTGTATTGAACTACTCCAATAGCAAATTGCTCTGAAAGTTTTGAACCTTTTACTACAGCCTGCTCTGATGTTAACCTGCTCAAATTCTTCTTGACAGCATAGGTTCGCTAACATCTTAAGAACTGTATTTCATCAGATGTCCAAATTATTCACATGGAATTGGACATACTAGCACAAATTTAAAGAACCCATGATGCTTTAATGTTTTAAAATGTCTTATTTTATGGAGACCAACTAGCTAATGCCAGGGATTAGAAATTACACTGGCCCTATGTTCAGAACCAGCTACAATTAATTTTGGATATGTAGTAACAAAGCACCATTAGACTATGACAGTTGAAGTCCGGTGTTCTGTGAACTACCAACAGCTAGAGGTAGAGATGGTACAAAGAGTTGATTCTAGAATCCAGATTTCAATTAAGTCTAGACAGACATTTGGAACTAAGACTGAATAGGGTTCAGGTTTGGATTAGACAGTACTGAAATCTTGCGATTGTTCTTCAACCCAGAAATTATGAAAATCTCTTGAGCAGCTGATTTTTGAGATTTCTGCCACCTTGAATGCTAGAAATCTTGCCAGATCAGTTGTTCATGTGAGATTTCTGTTTTGGGGTTGGAATATTGAAAAAACAGCTCATGTGACTTCAAATGTATCCAAATAAAAAGATAACACATACTAACAACACCCTATTTAAGGTTTTTCAGAACTGACAAGATCATATCATCCTAAAATGTTATGGTTGCATGATTTTTTCTTTTGCATATAATTGTCCACTTATATTTCTTATTTAATGAATGCTTTTATGGGAGTTATACTCTGGCGTAAGGTATGTTTTGATAACTGAAGAGTGTTCATTTTGTTTCAGTTTTTGCCTATGTGAATACAACAAGTAATAGCAGACTGGTACAATTCTTTCAACTCTTGCTTAGGTATCTATTATCCCTTTTTGCATCTTTATAAAGACCTCGTCCTGAAATCCTTAGTCCCACAAGTAGTAGTACAAAACACTGCAGCATGTCTCTTCCTCAACATTAGCTACCCTGAGTTGCACAAAACACCAGTCCTATGCTCTGTACATAGAATATCATGTCAAGTTCAATGTTTCCTCTCTTATCTTCAGAGTGCTCAATGGCCTAGGTCCAGTGTATATAAAATATCACCTAAAGCTCCGGAATGAAGACCATGGTCAACAACTCCATTTCTCAGGCACAATGGAACTCTTTACCATAAGGGTAAAGCTCTCCTGTGTAGAAAAGAGAATTTTCTCAGGGACTAGTCTGAGACTGTGGAACAAACTCCCACAGGAACTAAGGACCATCAAACCTTATAACCCTCTGGTTCATGTGCAAGGTGCACTTCTTCGTATATGCAGCTATGCTTATATTAGAGAAGGCCAAGTGCAAAAAAAAAAAAAAAACCCTGCCAAAATAAAACACTATACTCTACACATGATTCTCCCGTTGGGAAAAGAATGAGACAGACAGAATGAACCATATGTAACAGATGGTAGTCATGTCACTTAATGCACTACTGGAAGGTATTCAGATACTATAAGAATCAAGTTGGCATAAGAAAGTATGTGAATTAAAGGTTTTCAAGTCTGGGCCTATACAAGGTAGTCACTTCAGTATTTGGTTATACTTCTAAATATTTGTTTATAAAGTTCAGATGAGCAGATGTCATGGATGAAATATCACTGCTAATTTTATTTATATTTTCATAAGTGTAAGACAGATGTATAAAATTTTATATCCTTTCTGCATCTGTTTATATAAATTTTGCCACAAATAGTTCCATGTAAATATTTTATATTTAATTTCTTAATATTTTCAAACATATAAAAGCTTTGGAGTAATGTCAGTCATTGTCCTTAGGACACTCCCATCCTCCCTCTGTTCCCCTAATTATGCAAATAAATGTTCTGGGCCAGATCCTCAGTTGATGTAAATCAACATTGCTCCATTAATTTCTCTGGAATTATGTTGACTTGCACCAACTGAGTATCTGGCCTTCTATTTTCTACGTGGAAAAATGTATAGATAAAAGTGTAGTATTCTTATGTGATGAAGAATTAGATGGGGAAATGTATGAAATAACTGGTAGTTTTGGGGGTTTTTAAACTTTCTATATGTATTTTGAGTATTTAATGAACAGCATGTACAAAACTGAACAACACATGTCCTACAAATATATTGTCCAAGAAGCACCATGTATCCTAATAAAAATATATAATCTGTTGCCATCTAGTACTAGTGCCTTCTCTCACAAGCCATAAGAGTAAATCTCTTTAAAAAGACAACTGCCTTTCTTTTAGGCAGGTTTCAGAGTAGCAGCCGTGTTAGTCTATATTCGCAAAAAGAAAAGGAGTACTTGTGGCACCTTGGTGCCACTAGTACTCCTTTTCTTTTAGGCAACAATCTTCAATTTACTGGAAGTACAGTAAAATATTATTGGTCTGATACTTTATTTTGAATTAGAAACTATCAAGAAAATGCCGAATATTAAAACACTTTCCTTACAAATAAGTTACAGATAAATATTAAAACAAGCTTCAACTATTACCACCTACAGCAAGAGGCCCCAGCAAAGATTCCCACAAAACTTCCCACATTCACACAATCTCAAACCCCATTTTGAAATGTTTTCCTTATTATTTAGTGGACCTCAGCTTTGTTCCTTACGTATCTGACGGATACATTTCAAATACTAAGTTTAAGAAATCATCAAAACATTTCCTCTTTGCATGTTGTATTTAACTGAAGTGCAGATTCTTGAGTCAAAGAGAAATCGTATGCGGTAATACAAATACAATTGAACAGATGTATCGCTTTCAGGTGACTAAAATAAATTGACCAAACAGCATAAACAAGTAATTAAATTAGCATTACCTGAAAGGTCAGAATGATGCAAAAGACAGATTAGTTGGTTTTACATCTTGCGATTAATCTACAGCATGATTTAAGAAGGAAGCTGAATGGCAAAAGAGTGGTCATTTTACCATGTTTCATATTACAGTAGAACCTCAGAATTATGAATACCTCAGGAATTGTTCAGAGTTCGTAACTCTGAAATGTTTGTAATGCTGAACAAACTGTTATGGTTCTTTCAAAAGTTTACAGCTGAACATTGACTTCATAGAGCTTTGAAACTTTATTATGCAGTAGAAAAGTGCTGCTTTCCCTTCATTTATTTTAGTAGTTTACAGTTAACACAGTACGATCATGTATTTGCCTCTCTCTCTGCTGCTGCCTGATTGTGTACTTCTGGTTCCAAGTGAGGGGTCTGGTTGACTAGTCAGTTCGTAACTCTGAGGTTCTATTGTAGTCAGGGTTTTTTTTCCTTAGCATGAATATGCCAAAGGGGAATAAAGAAATCTTGTTGCTGGGCTACATGTTTGTCCAACCTGTTCTTAAACATCTCCAATGATGGCGATTCCGCAACCTCCTGTGGAAGCCTGTTCCAGAACATAACCACCCTTATAGTTAGAAAGTTTTTCCTAATATCTAACCTAAATCTCCCTTGCTGCAAGATTTAAGTCCATTACTCCTTGTCCAACCTACTGTGGACATGGAGAACAATTAATCACTTCCTCTTTATAGCAGACCTTAACATGTTTCAAGACTTATCATGTCTCCATCCGTTGTCTTTTCTCAAGATCAAACATAGGCTAAAAAAATTGGGTTTCTTCATAGGTCAGGTTTTCTAAACTTTTTATCATTATTGTTGTCCTCTGGACTTTCTCCAATTTCTCCACATCTTTCCTAAAGTGTGGTGCCCTGTACTGGACACAGTACTCCAGAAGAAACATCACCAGTGCTGATTAAAGCAGGACAATACCCTTCCATGTCTTACATAAAATACTCCTGTTAATACACCCCAGAACTGTATTAGCTTTTTTGTAGCTGCGTCACATTGTTGATTTATATTCAATTTGTGATCCACTATAACCCCCAGATCCTTTTCAGCAGTACTACCACTGAGCTAGTTATTCCCTATTTTGTACTGCATTTTGATTTTTTCCCCCTTCCTACGTGAAGTACTTTGCACTTGTATTTGTTGGATTTCATCTTGTTGAATACAGACAAATTAGTCAACATCCTTTTGAATTCTAATCCTGTCCTCCAAAGTGCTTGCAGCCTCTTCCAGCTTGGCGTCATCTGTACATCTTAGAAGCATACTCTCCACTACATTATTCAAGTCATTGGTGAAACCAAACCCAGGATTGTCCCTTCTGAGGCCCGACTACATACATCTTCCCAGTTTGACAGCAAATCTTTGATAACTACTCTGATTAGTCTTTCAACCAGTTGTGCACCTATCTTATAGTAATTTTAACTAGACCATTTCCCTGATTTGTTTATGAGAATGTTACGTGGGACTATGTCAAAAGCCTTACTAAAATCAAGATATAATATCACCTATGGCTTCCCACACCATCCACTAGGCCAGTAGCCCTATCAAAGAGAGAGATTAGGTTGGCTTGCCATGATTTGTTCTTGATGGCAAATCCATGCTGGCTATTCCTTATAACCCTATTATCCTCTAGTTGTTTTCAAATTGATTGCATAACAACTTGTTCCAGTGTCTTTGCAGGTGTCAATGTTAGGCTGACTGGTCTACAATTCCCTGGATACTCTTTATTCTCCCTTTTAAAGATAGGTACTATGTTTGCCCTTCTTCAGTCCTCTAGGAACTCATATGTCCTCCATGAGTTCTTAAAAATAACTGCTAATTGTTCTGAAATTGCTTCAGCTAGTTCCCTAAGTACGCTGGGATGAATTTAATCATGGCTTGCTGACTTGAATACATCTAATGTGCCTAAATACTCTTTAACCTGTTCTTTCCCTATTTTTGGTTTGCCTTCCTTTCCCCATTGTATTGAGTAGCTGGTCACCATTAACCTTTTCAGTGAAAACTGAAGAAAACTAGGTATTAAACACCTATGACTTTTTATGTCATCAGCTCTCCTTCTCCATTAAGTAAAGGACCTAAATTTTCCTTTTTGTCTCTTACTCCCAATGTGTCTAAAGAACCTCTTCTTATTGCCTTTCTTGTTCCTTGCGCTGTCCTTCAGTACATCCCACTTAACTTGCCACTAAATATTAACAATGGAAATCAGCTATATCTTTGTTTTCCATGAGATGGTGGCGTCTGTCTTTATTGATTGTGTTGCAGTAATACGAGGACTTTCGAAGATCATATCATTGAATATGAGTCAATTTGCTTATTAAATGCCATTTACAAGAGTTTGCATAAGAATTCTTATTTAAACAGGACAAGTCAACTGGTTTCCATAAGGAAATCACGACCCATGTTATGAATGCTTACAAATCCTACTTCAAAATGAAATTCTGGTCTGCAGTGTAGTGTTTCATATGTGTGAATGTATTGATTTATAACCTTGGTAATACAAACCAGTATAATGCATACGCAGTGCCCTACTCTTCATGACAGGAATATAAAAATATCAAGATGTGATTCTGCAGACAGCTCATTTCTTTCAAGAGGTTTTGTAGTTAGAGGCTGGTAAACAACATCTGATATCAGAAGCAACAAACTAGACCACAGGAGCACAAAGAAAGGCTTTTTAAATAGTGATGTTTGGTCACTAAAGTTTAGATTCTAAACTAAAGTTTAGAATCCTGATTTATATCAGGCCTAAACATAAGAGAAGCGCATGAAAAGGACTAAAGCATCAATAACCAAATGTCTTGATAAGATTTTCACATACCCTTAGCTATACCCAGGAATCCCCCACAGCTTCTTCAGTGATAAATTCTCCTATAATTCATATCAGAGTCTGCATCCTAATGCATATACATGAGTCTCTGTAAAAAATCAATTGCATTGCTTTGGGTCATACACTTTATCCTCAATGTTATATACAATCCTGAAGTTCCTGGTGATAAATAAAAAAGATGTTCTATTTATGAGTGACAAGATATTGAAGGGGAAAACATTCCTCACTCCATCTGATGGAACTAGTGTGTTTTTCATTCTTATGAAAGCATCTGCAATATTGACACTTGATTTATTTAGCATATCCAGGAAGGGAAGATGTGTGACAAAGAGAAGCAAATATTGTAAACTTAACAGAATAGTTTTTAGCATTCTACAGCCCTCATTCAGGAAGGTATTTAAGCACACACTTAAGTCCATCCCTATTCAGCACCCATACTTAAGCACAACTAGTTTTTAGCACATTAAGTCCTATGGGAATTACACACATGTTTAAAATGCTGTACTGAATAGAGATGCTTTCCTGAAGAGGGGCTTAAATGAGGAGGAATTCAGTAGGTAGGGTGAAAAAAGGCACAAAATTTGAACAGTGAAGGCAGTTAACCCTTGGAACAACTTACGAGAGCTATGCTTGATTCTTCATCACTCAAAGTCTGTCTTTAAATCAAGACTGGACATCATTCTAAAAGGTATGCTGAAGATCAAACAATAGTTATAGGCTTGATGCAGAAATTACTGGGTGAGAATCTCTGCCCTGTGTTATGCAGAAGGTCAGACTAGATTATCATAATGATCCCTTCGGGCCTCAAAAATCTGTAATCCCTAAAAAACTGTACTGTCAAAGAGTAGGAAGAGGGAGGCTGAAGGAGATAATGATGGAAGCAACAAAGGGAAGGAGAGGCTTGTGAAGGGGACTAGCAGGGAGGAATAAGGTGGGGCCTAGGGGTTAAGCAGTGTGAGGGAAGTAAAAGTTACAACCCATGAAAATCCCAAGTGGACTCAGGAGGCTGAAGGTCCAAAGGCTAGCTCCCTGCGTTGGCTGGAGTTGTTCGCTCTTCAGCTTTCACTCTGTCACCTTCCACAATACCTGTCATCTTCCCAAAAAGCTAAACAACTACTTTCTGGAAACATGTTAGCAGAGTATTGCAGCAACCATGGAAAAAGAAACCAACAAAAACCTCTTCACATTATTAGAAGCGGAGATCCAGCAGCTTCAATGGAACAGCAGCTGACATATTGGCAACATGAGAATGTCTCTTGAGGAGGACAGTTTTTGTTCTTTAGCCTTGCCTTTGACATCTGGTGCTTCACACCAGGGTTTACACGTAAGTGAGTGAAAAGCAACATCACCTAATCTGTGATAATCTGTCTTTCCTAAATTATAGTTGCTCTTCTAAGAGACAGAAAAGTCCCAATATTTTTATGATTCTCTCTAGACAGGACCAAAGTGATGAAGGAACTTGTAGAAGTCCTAGGCAAAGTTGACAGGACAGGGAGGTACCAGAGACTTTGACATGGGGAGTCACACACAGTGGGTAGAGCAGGAATCAGTAACCAGGAGTCAGAGGCCAGATGCCAGAGTTGAACTCAGAAGTCAGTGTCGCTACCAGAAGTGAGGCTGGGAAAATCCAGGCACAGATGCCGCTGTGGCCATGCACAAATACTTTGAGTGGCCACTGAACTGCTGCTGGACTTAAGAGCTAGTCTGTTGACTCTTCCCACCAGTCAGATGGCATACCCAATCCTGCAGCCTATTACATGCCAGCTGTACTCGTTAGGTCAGCCGGAGCCTGTGGTCCTGCTGCAGGCCCTGATTCCTGAGAGGTATGCTACACATATCCTGAGTATGGCAATGTGCAGAGCTTTGTACAGAAGAACAAGAAGATTAATTCTGAAGTTAACCCTATAGGGAGCCTATTAAATTACTCAAATTTGGGAGAGTTATGAGGTACAAATCAGAAAACTGATTTTCAGCAACTGTTTTTGAATGGAGTGGAGAGAGGTGAAGGTAATGTTGACTTCTAACAGCTCACATCAGCAACATGGTTGTGAAGGGGACAGCCCTGCCTCCTGATCTCCGGTTGCCACCACACCTCTCCACACCCCCAAAATCACTGTTTGTTAGAGAGCAGGCAGGAAATCCTGTCCCCACTGCCTGTTCTTCCTCTACTGGAGGGTGGGATTGACACTCCAGAGAGGCGTCAGTGTTGCTGCTGGGACCTGTAATTGGTTTCAGGCTACCTGTCCAGCTCTGGGCCAGATACCCTAGAAAAGAGGACTGCACGGCCAAGAGGAGACCACACAGCAGAGGCTATAGGTGGTGGGAGGTGCAAGTTGCTGTCTACTAGGTCCAAGCAGGCCCAGATTCAGCCTTTGCTTTCCCGGTTATGAAAAATTGATTGGAGGCCATAAATCATTCAGCTACACCTTAAGCAGATACAGCATGCCTGGTGAAAGCAAGGGGAAGCGGGCTAATGGCCTGCTTAAAGCATGCATGGCAGCCTACCAGTAATTAGCACTTATAAAGCATTTTTAATCCTAATGCACAGTTCTCAAAGCATCTACCATTGTAAATAAGTATCATTATCCCCACTTCACAGAGAGGCAAGACACTTAACCTCTCTGCAGCTCAATTTCCCCAAGGTTAGTCACTGAGCCAGTGTCTGAGCTGGGAATAGCAGCCACCAGTACCCCATATCCAGTCCACTGGAATTATTCTCTTTAAATACTCCGAACGTTTTTCACCCTTAAAAATGACAAGCTATATATAGGTTCTCTGGTAGCAGCTTAATTACATGAACTCCAAGTAACAGAATATGGAAGTGCAAAAATGGCCTGCTTCAGCTTTTAAGGCAAAAAATGTAACAGGTTTCTTTCTCCTACCAGTACCAGTTTAGTCCTGCTGTCTCTTCAGTAAAAGAAGAAAGGATTCAATTTTGATTTTACCTGATCGCTCCAGGGGGCTTATCATCCACTGCAGAATACAACTAACTCCCATTGGAGGCATATTAGAGTGTCAGTGGTAGCCCCTCTTATCCTGCAGGGGTACAATTCAGCTTTTTCTCCATTGATTATGCTGCTCTTTTCTGGAGGCATCCAGAAACAGGATGAGCTGGCACACACCGGCTGAGAATCTGCCCTCCTAAGTCTAATGCAACACAGCCATTTGGTCTCGCTCTTGTAGAAAAAACTGTTTCATACTGATTTTACACCTCCCATTACAATTTTTAAAGTGAGACTAATCAGGTCAAATTTGGCTCAAAAATGTAATCAATATTAAAGGTAAAATGAGAATAAAATTATTATAATTTTTGTTATGTCATTAAAGTTGCCTGTGCCTTTACTGAAGTGTAGGATATATTTATCATTACTTTATACATTTAGTGCCTGGAGAAAAGTATCTGACAAACATATATTTTTGTTTATTTAATTCTACAAATTATTCAAGTTAACCAAAGGAATTTCAAGAGGCTTCTCTTTTCTGTCACCGTGGAGACAAACAAAACCAAAACAGTATCTTGTCTTGACCAGGACATCTCCTTTGTATAAAATATCAGTTTGGTACAAATGCGTTAGGAAAAGACCCGACTGTGACAAGGAATGATAGGGTTGTGTTATGAGATTGATAAATCTAGGTGTAAAGTGGGCTTTTTCACCTTCTCAAGAAAAATGTCTGCGTAAACATATGCAAAGAATTCTAGAAATATTCTTTTTTAAAAGACTTTTCTAGTCACTCTAAAAATGCCATTCAGAAAAGCCTCTGGAACAAACATGTAATCGAAAATCTTTTAAACCTTTGTATACTTCTTAAATGTTGAAATGACAAATTGTTTTGAATGTCATGTTTGCAAGTATTTGTAACTAAGTACAGAAACATCTAATATCATTGCTATTTAAATGGTAAAATGCTTTGTATACCAACATGGAATCTAATAATCTTGCTAAACAAATTATTGATTTAAGAAGCCATTTAAATATACAAAATTTATATTAATTGGGTATGAATTAATTATTAGCAGTGCTCAAACACCCAACTCAGAAAGACAAAGAGAATCATCACTCCAAAAATTGTTATAAAGAATCAACAACTTCTTTAATAACTATTTAAGCTGAAGACTCTCTTTAAGGGTTATTGGATTTTAAAAAGATTGTTTTGAGAACTAAAAACAACTCTCTGTAAAGAATAGGTGTGTTTGGACTTTTTGAAAACAGAATTTCATTTTCTCTTGAGCGCTAATAAAACTATAGAAATACCTCAAATTGACTGAATAAAAAGCATAAAACTCTAACTTTAAAGATGCCACAAAAACAATAGAAATAACCATCAAGGAAGCAGTACAACCTTAATACATATATGCATTAATAAACTACATGTTTATAAGATGCAGAAGCTCCTAAAGACAACCCATGAAGTACTGAGCCAATGAAAGAGTGACGCAGCCTATTTGAATTTAAACAAGCCTGAAAGAGGAGCATTTTCTTATAATTTCACAGAAATAGAAAGAAGAGCATACAATACTGTGAAGTGAGCACCCCACGCATACACCCTTGCTACTTAAACAGCAAGCACTCCACAACTTATTCTGTCTCTACAAGCAAGCCATTATGGACAGCTAAGAAAAAACGAGAAGACCTGAGAAGAAACCAACCCTTGGAAAACCTTCCCATGCCTTCAACATGGATTGGTGCATTTTGTCAATGGATCTGACATTGGTCATTGCATTCATGCCAATTCTTTTAGCTTTTTTAATACATGTCTTATAAGCTGATGCTTTCCTTAAAATTCCATCTGCTTGAGTCAGACAGCTGCATGAGAATTTCAACACTCCGTAAAGTTTCTGTCCCGCATGGTTGTGCAGAAAAGCTTGAAAATGTGAAGCAAGTGTACCTAAGAGGCTCAGAAATCAGAAGGCAAATAAAAAGAACCCTAGACCAATTTTTAAAACATGGTTATTTTTAAGGAAATCTCAACTTTTAGGGCATTATTCATGTTATCGGTGCTCTTTAGATTGGTGATACTGCAATGTTGGTGGCAGGATCCCAGTCTAGGTAAATCCTTGGCCTGGTTGGGTACTTTATCAATATGGGGCAACTTCAATGCTGGGATTCTTTTTTTCCTAAGAGGAGCTACCAAAGAGTAGTTCTGGCTATGTCAAGGTTCCTCCCCCACTCTGAACTCTAGGGTACAGATGTGGGGACCTGCATGAAAACCTCCTAAGCTTACTTTTACCAGCTTAGGTTAAAACTTCCCCAAGGTACAAATTAATTTTATCCTTTGTCCTTGGAATATCCACTGCCACCACCAAACTCTAACTGGGTTTACTGGGAAACGTAGTTTGGACACGTCTTTCCCCCCAAAATCCTCCCAACCCTTGCACCCCACTTCCTGGGAAAGGTTTGGTAAAAATCCTCACCAATTTGCATAGGTGACTACAAACCCAAACCCTTGGATCTGAGAACAATGAAAAAGCATTCAGTTTCCTTACAAGAAGACTTTTAATAGAAATAGAAGTAAATAGAGGTAAAGGAATCACCTCTGTAAAATCAGGATGGTAGATACCTTACAGGGTAATTAGATTCAAAACATAGAGAATCCCTCTAGGCAAAACCTTAAGTTACAAAAAAGACACACAGACAGAAATAGTCATTCTATTCAGCACAGTTCTTTTCTCAGCCATTTAAAGAAATCATAATCTAACACATACCTAGCTAGATTACTTACTAAAAGTTCTAAGACTCCATTCCTGTTCTATCCCCAGCAAAAGCATCATACCGACAGACACAGACCCTTTGTTTCTCTCCCTTCTCCCAGCTTTTGAAAGTATCTTGTCTCCTCATTGGTCATTTTGGTCAGGTGCCAGTGAGGTTACTTTTAGCTTCTTAACCCTTTACAGGTGAGAGGATTTTTCCTCTGGCCAGGAGGGATTTTAAAGGGGTTTACCCTTCCCTTTATATTTATGACAGGCTATAAGCTAGGTGTGCTTAAGCCTTCTGGACTGTAGTGAGCAGTGCTACCTGTGACTCATGTCTTTAGAATAAACTACCTTTTTTTCCATAAAGCCAGTTACAGTACATATCACTAAAACCTCTACCTATGCAAGGGATATCGAAAGAGGCAGCTTTTTCATCCTGCCAAGAAAAATGTCTAAGTAAACCTATACAAAGATATACTTAAGCCACTGTACAAGTGTGACAGATATGTCTCCATTGATCTTGTCTAAATCTCTCTCTAGTCCTATTACTGTAAGCGGGATGACATGGCTCTGAGTCACTTCAGTGAGTTCTTTGAGGAGCAGTCCCAGGAGTAGAGGAGGCAAACAGAGGCATTCCTGAAATACCAGAACAAGCGAGGGGGGCGCATCATCCTGCAGGATATCAAGGTGATCCTCAAATCCAATGTCTCCCAAGGAAAGGGAGAGACCTCTGGGAACAGGGTTTGAAGTCAGGGATATTATTCTTCAGGACACTAGAACATGACTACAGATGTGCTCTGGGAAATGCTCAGCGAGAAGACTAGCTCCCCTCTTGCCTGTGTCTCAGGAGCAGAAGATCCTGGTGTGCTGATACCATCCCTTAAGTGCCCTGGCAGAGGGGCCTGTGCAGGTGGGATGTGTGGCAGAGCTCCTGTCAGTGCCACCCCCATCCCTCCCCTCTGTAAGCACTAAACTCACTGAATCCTCATTACAAAGTTCAAAATAACCTCTAGCCATTAATCCTTGAGATACTGAGGTGAGTAACAGCAGAGAACAGCGTTCTAAGGACTAGGCTGCATGCTGTGGGTGGGTTTTTGCAGCTGAGAGAGACTTCCTGTTCAGAGTAGAAACCCAAAATGCATTCACACTATTGCAAAACCTTCTTCACCGTGCTTTACAGATGGTGGGTCTTGGCACTTAGGAGGCTCGCTGGTACTGGAGAGATCCTGGTAGCAGAAAGATGGGTTCATTCTGGGAACTAATTGGGTGGGTTGGCAAGAGGTTGCATTTGGGAAGGTATTGGCTCACGCAGGGAGAGAGGCAATTGGCCTTTCAAGAAGGGTTAGGGGCTTAGGCGCTTGTGATCCTCACTGTAGCTTGGTGAGAGCTTATATCTGTAATAAGGATGGTCCTGGTTCAGAAGGGGAGTGGAATGAGTATGTAGAGCTGGATGGGGTCTGATCTCTGGCTTCAAGGTCTCAGTATGTCTGTGATTAGGTTTGTACAGAAGCCAGAGCATAATGTGTGAGGTAATGGTCTAGAGGCCCTACAATCAGCTCTGCAGCTGGAGAAGAGATTGAAACAGTCCCTGCTGGATCTGCACAAACTGGCAATAGAAAAGAGAGATCCTCGTGTGAGTGTAATGAGGCCATAGAAAGGGTTGAGAGTATACCTAGCATTCATATCTGGCCTTGCTGCTCAGAGGAGAGACAGACACTTGCCCTCAGTTCCAGACAGCTCTACACTGAGTAAAGGAAGCCCTCAGGATTCAGCAGGTGTGAAGCTCTCTCATCCCATAAGGAGAGTTGGGTTGTAAGGATGGCTCTTCAGACAGTGAAGGGGGCACCTGTCCCTTTCATAGACTACTTCCAGGCATGAGATGAATTTCCACTACTTCCTTTTCTGGAACTCCTGGCATGAAAGGGTAACTTGATTCTCCCTATGGAGTAAGGATTCCTGACATGTTGATATCTTGAACACTGGCAGCTCGTCACCTTCATGCTCCTTGCGTCAAATACCCTTCACAGTTGTGTGGCCACTGAGGATCCTGGGTGGCTTAAAGTGGTATTTGTTTACCTTTGAAATTACAGGAGGGGAATTCTCTAGACTTTTTCCTTGAGGAGATGGCAGTTGACCCTTGGTCCTCCTCTACCATTTATTTAGCCTCTTCATCCAAACCCTGTTACATCCGGGGCATGTCAGAACACGAGCCAGGCATTCACCCTAACATTATCTTGCAGCTCTCTGGCTTTCTGGAGTCCCATTACCTGGATAAGCATGTGACAGCTTTCAAACAGCTGGGAGACCAGATCACCAACCTGAAGTGTCTAGGAGCAGCTCAGAAAGGCATGAGAGAGTATCTGTTTGACAAGCATGCACTGGGAAAAAGCAGCTAAACTTCCCACTACAGACAGAGATTACTGTGAGGACCCATGAGGCTCCTGTAGCTTGCAGAGTATAGCACAAATATGTAACCAAACTGAAAATACTATAAATAAACTCTGCTGTTAACTCCAGCTGGAAGTCAGGTTTCTGTTTATGTTGGGCGCTGTCATAAAGAGTAACTGGGGGCAGTAGGGAGGAGAGAGACTTCTCTGGAGATCTCTGCAGAGAATAAACATCTGAATCTGCCAAAGACTGCACTAAGGGTAGGGTTTGGAAGATGGAACTACAGATTTCATTTATTTTGGGGGTAGGAAGAGGAAAGGGAATGCTGAGCTTGGAGGAATGGGATAAAATGTGGCAGGATTAAATGCTAAGGGAGAGCTGAGGAGTACTTCAGAATGGAATTGACTGCATGAGGGGAGGAAAGAGTAGATCGGAATTGATAAGAGGTGATGAGTAGCTTAATGAAGTGGGGTGGAACCACAGATGAGACTGTGAAGCCCAAAAAACCCAGGGGGAGAGAATAGCCTGTGTAAAAGAGAATCCAGTTAAGGGGGCTGTAGGTGGCATAGAGACTGAGGAAGGGATGTGGTAGAAGAAAATAAAGAATGAATGTATTACTGTCTCTCCATCCCAAACCTCCCCCTCGCCATAGATACAGGAAGATCTCAGTGCATATATTAATCTAAAAATCTGCAAGGACAGATTATCATAATGGCCCCTTCTGGTCTCAGAGTCTATGGATGTGCCTACGTGCAGTTGGGAGGCCTGATTCCCAGCACAGGTAGGATGCACTACCTCACCTAGAGCTAGTGTACTAAAAACAGCAGTGTGGATGTTGTGCCCTGGGCAGCAGCTCAGGCTAACTGCCTGAGCTCTAGCCCATGAGATCAGGAGGCTTAGCTGTGGGGTGCTAGCCTGAGCTTCTGCCAGTGCAGTAATATCCACACCACTGTTTTTAACACACTAGTTTAAGCTGAGCCTAGCCCAAATCTGTCTGCCTGAGCTGGGAGTCACACCTCTCAGCTACAGCACAGTTACACCCTCAGAATCTTCCTGCTTCCCCATGCCTGGAACAGCTTTCTGAATGCAGTACTCCATCCAGCCTCACTCTCCTCTTTGCAAACTCACTCCTCTCAGTAAGCCTTTCACCACTCAGTTCATCTCACCTCTCCTGCCTGGCCTTCCAATCATTTTACACTGGCTCACATTCAGTTTATTAAAATATTGTTACCTAAAACTCTTAATGCAGAACTGCTGAGTCATGCTGCCTCATTCAGGCTCAACTATGCCAGCAGCAGCCTCTAAACAAGTGGTGGCTGTTGCACTACAAGTGTGACAACCCAACAGCAGGGTGGATCCTGGTTGGCACAACTGCTTTCCCCTGCTGATTCCTATAGGGAAGAGCATTGTTAGCTTGTGGGCACGGCATTATGAGCAGAGACCGTAGACTGAATGGTACATTTGCTAAGCATTCTAGCCATTGCTTTCTAGGTTTGGTGACTTGTGGGATGCTGCTGCCTTCACCCTTGCACAGAGTTGCCAGGAGTGAATGCCCGGCACCCTAAGTAACGTCAGGAGAAATCAGAGTAACCTGTGGCTGAACATGCCCTTTGGCTATACCTGCCTCCTGAAGACATATATGTTCACCGAGGGGAAGGAATAGGTCTTTGTGTACTTCTGAGAAGTATTGTGCACATCTAAACAGTCCAGAATTACTATTGTATTGGACACTTTTGTAAAATAACCCCCAAACTCTCCATTTGACTTCTGAGCATAAATACCAGATTACAAGCATGCAAGCTGCCCTCCTTTGGCTGACTGGAGTCTGTTTTTAGAAATCAGTGTTTAGTTATACATGTTCAAACCACCCTATTACCAAAACTGTGTGGTTATTCCAAGCCGTTAGCTGTGCAGCTTCTTGCAAGAACTTCCGTACATAGTCAGAGGTTGCTGTGAAAATAGGCAGCTGCCTGGGGCAGGTGGGTCAAATCTGAGTGTGTGGAATGGAGGCCTTATACATGGAGTGATAGGGTCACTCAGGTTTGACCCAGCCAGGTGACTTTGGAGTGAATGGCGGTGGGAATGGCACAGTGAAGTTTTGCATAGGGTAGCAGATTGTCGTGAGTGGCCTCTGTCCATATTCAGTATGATCTGGCAGCTGAGTCCACCTCAGATCTACAAATCTCATTTTCTTTTATGCCACTTGCTTTGGAAATGGCCAGCAGAGAGGCCCCATTTTAACGTTCTGCGAAGTCCCCTCTGGGAAAGGATGTTCAATATGGAAATTAGTACGGACAACAAATAGCTACCAGACTATAAGTGTGATTGGATGGAAATGAAACCTCTGTGAGGCTTCATTAGTTCAGTATACACACTATAGCAGCAGCTGTGCTTTCTAGTCACATGTTACTAAACTGATGCCTTTAATGAAAGCCAAGACAACAAAGAACTAGAGCTACTGCTATACAGTTTAGTATGTGGGCCTTGAACTGCTGTATGCTAGCATCAGTGACAGGGAATAGCTGAAGTTACTGCAGAAGATATGATTGGCCATGTTCAGCCACCCCAATATAATTTGAGTAATTGGTAAATCAGAGGATCTGCCAATTCACAGACAGCATGGGCACTTGCTAGTATGATCATCTTATCCACTGACTTCATTTCTCAGAAAAGATTTACAGCAAATCAGTTTACATGTTCTTAGTCTACTTCTTGAATATTCTGTTATGCACAATCCCTTTATTTTATTGGATCCCATAATGTTACATGGCTCTACAATCTACTATATATGGCATGGTTTGCCATTGAAATAAATTTTTTTACCATGGAAGAAACTCATGACATTTTTTTCAGCTATATCACCCTAGGCTGTAATCTCATCCACGGTCATCATTTGAATCATTCAATTTGAAAGTACATGGCTGGTCTCTGTGTATGGAAAGACAGAACACCTTTCTTAGGGGAAAAATACTATAAGTGTACCAGCTTACGCCAAATACACTTCCACAAGCATATCTCATTTGCCTAATCAGATTAGGCAATGTGTTGCCAACTTTTACTGTGAGTTTTGTGATATATGGTGTTTTTCTTAACCTGGAGTCAAGATATTATGTGAGAATATCAGTTTTCATTTAAAAAGAAGTTTCTAGCCCTTTTGGTTTCAGAGGGAAACTTGAAAAGATGACCCGGGTGTCACCTTTGGAATAAAAAACCAGAAGGCAAAGAAAAAAGCTCAATCTCACAGCTTTTTGGGCACTGACTTGTGATTTTTGAACACATAGAAGTGTCAGTACTGTAATCAGGTTGATAGATATTCTGATTTGTTATTTCATGAGCAGCCAGATGATATTTAATCCGTTCAGATGCCTGCAGGGCAGCATTGTGCAATAGAGACGCCATCATGAATCAAATGTTGCTACCAAGCACAAGTAAGCAAATAACTTTCCCTTTTCCTTCCACCTTCACTTCAATTTCTTGATAACGACATTAAATGCTTTTTATATACTGTAAATAATCCTATATTACTGGACCATGCTGCCAAAATCACTTTGATTATAATCCAGAATATCGTACAAAATCCCTGCTATTCTAGTAGGGTTTTGTGTTTTTTATTTTCTTTTTTCCAGTAAAGGTCACAATAACTGAGTTATAGTGAGTGGGTGTGTGTGTTTGCTCTCTTCCTACTGCCCCTGCACAGCAGCTGTTGTGCGTTAATGCTCCACTGAAATCCAAGGGAATGTGAGCAACTACCTATGACCATTAATCAGCACAGCAGCTGTGTTCAGCCTGGATGTACCTGAAACATTCAGCAGCCGTCAAGTGGTTCATGCCAGTGTAGGTAATGTAATTGTGACGAGGTAACGGATATCAGAGCCACCTAAAACAGGGAGCCATCAAATAAAATCATTTGAGTGGCTGCAATGGATAGTACATTTGATTAGAAATGGTGTTTGTGTGTAATTCTACCCTGAAGAAAGAAGCATGGCCAAACTATTAGCTAGCACTTGTGAAATATGAACAGAAGTTTTTGTTATCACCCCAAATACATGAATAGATTTCTCCTTGTTGAAATCTATTGTAGCTCAATGTATACTAGATGGATTACCAAGTGTTTTATGTTATTGATTAGCCCTTCTAGTGGGACCATTTCCTTATGGTTAGATTTCATTCAACAAAGATTGAAACACTGAAGTACTGGTAAAGTTCTAAATGCATATTACATGTATTGTATTGGCATCAAGCTCCAGTTAAGATCAGGGCCCCACTGTGCTAGATACTATACAAACACTTTGGGTCGTCTACACACTAAGCAGGAGGTGTGATTGCAGTACACAGAGGCATACCGGAGCAAGTTTTGATCTAGTTAGTTTGCTAAAAATAGCGGTGAAGCTACAGCAGCATGGTCAGCAGCATAGGCTATGTTCCCAAATGCTTGGGTGGGCTTATATTCAGGTAGCTAGCCCATGCTGCTGCTGCTTCACTTCTATTTTTAGTGAGCTAGCTAGATCAAAGCTAATTCGTGTATGCCTCCACATGCTGCAAGTCACACTTGCGACTGAAGTGTAGACATACCTATAATCAGAGACTGTCCTTGCCCAAAAGAGCTTACAGTCTAAATATATGACAAAGGAAGTAGTATACACTTAATTTGTCTGTACCTCAGCATACTATCTGTTAAATGTGAACTGCCTTCATTTGCACAGTAACTCTGTGGAAGTGCTGAGAACTGAATCCTGATTTCCTAGGTCTCAAGCCAGTGTCTTAGCTGCAAGGCCACCCAGGCTCTCCTTGGTGGGGATAATAAAAATCAGAACTATAGGAAAGAGATATAGTTGCAAACATTAAATTGACTAAACATTATGAACTTGCTTGGGCAGTCTTTGAGTTCTTTTTCATGCATTTTTTCTGAGTTTACATACATGTAGATTTTTTGCTAGCACCAAAGAAAACACAGGTCTTGTGGCCAATCATGAAACTGCACAAACATATGAAAGTTCAAGATGGAATTTTCCACTTGACCACCTTGATTCCCCATCTGAGTTGTAAAAGTCATCCTATCAAAAAGTAGAAATGATACAGAAATGACAGCTCAAATTCTTAGAAATACCCATGCAGCTTACTCTGCAGGGTGAAACTGAAAAAAAGTCCACAATGATGCTTTTTCAGAGTATACCTATGGGGTTTCCCTCCCATCCCCATGGAAAAGCCAGTGGTTCTATTCCCAAAAACCATATCCTGGATCCCAAGATATGTATGCTTTGTATAGACAAGAAAGATCCTGGCACACTCTTCATAATTATAAGGATTTGCCCTCGTATCCTTTGTCCAAATCCTCTCCTTACCACTGCTGTGTTATCATCTGGTTGGTTACTTCCCTCTAGAGTATGTCAGCATTGTATGCGTACAGGGGCATATTGTGGCTGGCCCTGTGAGCTGAAGGGAGATGTAGTCCTGGGACCTTCCCTCTTTTTCATGTGTGAATGCAGGCCTGTGCTCGTCTAGTGCTGCCCATAGCGCTTACCTTCCCTACAGATTACAGTGAGAATGGGACTGTGACGTTCCAAGTACATCCCACTCCATTGGCCAGGAGAGCTGATAAAGAGGGGAGAGCACGCTGCACCTTTCACTGAGTGCCAGAGCGCAGCATGCAATTCCCAGGAACCAGAATATATCCTTGGGATTCCTTCTTACACTAGAGCCCTCCTTCATCCTATCTATAGCAACATGGGTCATGACTTTAATCCACAGAGCTCTGTCCTTGGTCCCCTTCTCTCTGTATATACCTTATCTCTAGACAATCCCATCCACAAACAAAAATTCAACCATCAGCTCTATGCTGATGATTCACAGATTTCTCTACTCCAGACCTGTCTCCTTCTGTCCAAGCGAAAATCTCAGCCTGTCTCTGTAACATCTCCTTGTGGATGTCTAGACACCAACTCAAGATCAACATGGCTAAAACAGAGCTCTTAATATTCCCCTGCCCCCATACCCTCCCTGACACCTCCTTTCTTGATCACTGTGGACAACACCACCATCTTCCTTAGCACACAGGCCCATAATCTGGGTGTCATCTTCAATTCGGACCACTCTGTAGGTCCTCCCATCAAGGCTATGTCTAAATCTTGCCCATTCTTTCTGCACATGGCCTTTCCTATCCACCCATTCTGCTAAGGTCTCATTCAGGCTGTCCTCAACATTTTCTCTCTGGCCTTGACAAACACAATCTCACCTCGCTCATATCCATCCATTTATTGCTGCTGCTTTAAGATCATTTTCCTAGCCCATTGCTTTGATCATGTCACCCCTCTCTTTGAATCCCTTCACTGGCTCCTTCTCTATTGCATCAAACATATTAGGTGCTTGTCTTCACTTTCAAGGCCCTTCACAATATAACCCCAACCTATCATTTCTCATTCGTTATTGAGATGCTGGCTCCCACCTCCCCTCAGCCCATGATCTCATTGTTCATTGCCCACCGGTTAAATTTTCAAACGAGCACCTCCATGCTTTCTCCCCTGCTTCCCCTCAGGGTTTACAGAGAGGAGCTCCTTTTAAATATCCACAAAGATACCTCATCCTCATTCAAATCACTCCTTAAAACTCTCCTTTGCTGTGATTTGAAAACTTGACGAGGGTTAGGCTATTGGTGTGTTAAGACTGCTGCCTATCATGCCGACTAATACTGTCTCATTGTTTCCCTGTACTTTCCTGTCAGTCTATCTGTTGTCTCTGGTCCTATACTTGGATTGTAAACACTTTGGAGCAGGGAGCATCTTTTTGTTCCGTATTTCTACACCATCCAGCATAACAGGATCCTGGTCCATGCTTTGGGGCTTGTGACCAGGTATATAAATCCTGCACGGATACCAGAGAAACTCCATTTTGTTCCCCTGGCTTCCATTTTAAATAAGCAAGAGTCACTCCACCATTAGATGGAAGCTACAGGTCACGTAGCATTGCAGGTCACATAGCATTCAGAAGAACTGAATTGGTGGGGAAAAGGATGGTAACAGTAGCTCATAACACTGAGGAAAATAAGGGTGGCAGTTAGAAACAAGGCTAAAAATAGAACTGACCATTTGGAAAGTGTTGGCATGCATCCAAGGAATGTTGCCAGTTGGCCTGAATCCAAAAAAAAGATCGGACAGAAAGATATTAGTAGAAGTGTCTGGACAGTTCTGCCAAAATGGTCTAAAGGTTAGTGTGTCAGTGGGAAGTTGAGAGAGTAAGAGCTGAAGAAGCAGAGACCAGAGAGCTGACAGACAAGTAGGTAAGCAGCAGCACGGGGAATCCTGCCACTGGAGCAGAGGGAAGAGAGACAGGGAGAGAGAGCGTGGAGGAGAGACAGCGTAGTGAAGTCAGCAGACAGGGTAAACTTGTCAGTTATAGTTATAGAATAGTATCGTGTTATTGTATAGTATAGTGGGTGGGGAGGGTTAATAAAGTTGTGGGAATGTGTGTTTATTGTAGGAGGAATTTATATACCTAAGACTTAAGGTACATTAAAAACTGCTGTCAGCAACCTGTGAAAAACTGGCCATCTGTAACAGGGCACAGCCACCTAGGGTCATCTCAACTGTATGTTATCGCAGTGTGAGGTGCTCTTTAATTTGCAATAATGGATTTGTTATATTGTTATTTATAGATATATATGACAAAGAATTGTTATTTTTTATATATATATATATATATATATATATATATGACAAAGAATACTGCTAGTGTCATTTATTTATCAGAAGGCTGTATCCATGTCCTCCAGGTATTTCCTTAGCCACCCTGGAGACCCATACCTAATGAGAACTGATTAGTTCTATGTTTTCAGGGTAACAGCACCAGTGATAAAGGGGTTAAATTCTGATCTTCCTTACATGTTTAAGCATGGCTGTTGCTAGCAAGGAAATTGTACTGGAACCCTGACCCTCATGGGAAAAGATTTATTTACAATGGTAACCATATGTTCACAGGATTTGATTTGGAGTAACAAAGTACCTCACTTGATAGCATCAGTAATTCTAAAATCTAATTATCTGTTTTTCTGCTTTTAGCCTGTCATCAGTCTAGCTTTTTGTGTCATTTGTATCACTTTGAATAAACTTCAAAATTAATTTCCTTTAGCCATTTCATGATGTTTTTCTTATAAGACACTGGGATATAATCAGTTTTGATTATGTCATGAATTTCTCTTTTCTATTAGAGCAAGTAAGGCTGTAATCTAGTTTTATAAGGTAAGGCAATATACTGTAATATTGGGGATTTTAAGGTCAAGAGGTGTCACTTTCACAATGATTAAATATTGAAATGGATTTTTATTGATACCTAATTTAATATGAGACAAAATTAAGTGAGTCAGCTGAAGATGGATCAGCAAGGTTCTAGGTAATGACAGATCAGGCCTGTGTTTTGATTGCAAATCTTTAAATCAGTTTCATTTTGGGGAATAACAGAATATATGACACAGCTTTCTCAAGGCAGAACTGGGAAAAAATGATGAGTTGGCAGAGTCCCCACACACACCTCTGGGGTTTACCTTTATTGTTAATTTTACTAAAAAACAAATAAACATCTGTTTAAGTTTTCTCCTGACCATGACTTGTTCCTAGTGTTTCACCTTACAAGATCCTTCTATCTCTGCACTTTATTCCCTCTTCCCCCTCAGAAGGACAGTGGCACAACTGCTTTTATATTCTGAATTGAAACTAATGAGCTTGTCGCAGGTTAGCATTTTTTTCCTGAGACACCTCACCCTATTAGCATGTGTTGGTCCTGCTGTCTTAGATGTATTCTAAACCTGGACACTGTTTCATCCTTTCTCCTTCCCACCTCAAGGATACCATCTAAGATGTGCATGCCTTTGTTTTCCTCTGTGCAATCCACCTAGGACCCAGCTCCCAAAATCCCATGTTGCTGCCAGAAGGGTTTCCTCCCTGCCTGTGGCATTTCCCCTTACCATGCCCATGAACAAAAGCAGTAAGAGGTTTGACCTGAACAGAGCCCCATGAGTCTATGGATGGGGAGAATCACCAGAGTCCATCTCCGCATATGAGCTTGCAGGATCAGAACCTTATTCATTAATACTACTATACATAAAATAATAGAAATCTTAATTAAAAGAACGTCTACAAAAATAATTAAAGTTGCAAAGCTAAAATCAGATGTTGTCAAGAGTGCATTTGGCTGCTATGAAAACACTTATACTGACAAACGTTTTTATAAAAGCTGAGAGCCCCTGCCATCACCCCATTCCTGAAGGTGACCTAAAGGAACAAGGGGTGGGGAAGGAAAAAAACCTTTCCCTTCTCAGCCGGAACAAAATGTTCGGGGGATGGGGAGGCTCTTGCTTTCTGTGAACCCAAGTTCAAATAACACTTTTTTTTCTTTATAGTACTATGATGAGTTGGAATTAAGATTCTATTTATTACTTATTTGACATGTTCTATATTTTTTCTCTTTGGAGTGAATTTATATTGTGATGAAGCTCAAGAAGTGTTTAGCTGAAGCTATTCCTAGTAGTCATTTTATTGGGATACAGTATATAGGCAGCTCACCCTGGGATTCCTCTCTGGGTATTCTATATGCTGTCTACCATTGTTCTTTTTCTATACTCCTGTTCTTGAAGGTGTTCAACACAAAGCAGAAAAAATAAGGGTGAGGCTTATGTAGAAAAGTTTATAGCAGTAGATGCCTTTGTGACTCCAAGTGGGACCAAAGCTATAAGGAGGCAGTTCTGGTAGCTCACAATGATGATCAAATTCCCCTTTATCTACCATGATACATGAAGCTGTTAAAGTAATACCAGCAATACCAGATGTTATGTCTTTGGTTTCTACAGCTGCCTCTAAGGTTGTACTTGAAACTACTTTTGGGGGGGAATGCAAGGTTCGGAAGATCGATTTGATTTCATTGAGAATAGATTACATTATATTTACAAACATGTCTGAGTGGAGAGAAAAGTGGAACCTGCTGGGGAAAAATGCAGCTTGTGGGTGTGAAGACTAAAACAGAGCACTAAGATGGTAAATGGGGTGGTGACTACAGAAGATGCAGAAACAGAGAGAAATCAATCCATATATAATGTTACTAATGTGTAACATGCATGGTACTGGGTTTTCAAAGATCCTGAAAGAGGAATTTCTCCAACTCTGGGTGAAAGTTCTTAAATGCTGTTTGCTATTTCAGTAGCGTCTTTTTTTTAATCCCTAAAAGGGGTAGTTTGTGTGTAGGGCAAAAGCCAGTGCACATGTGCGCACAATTCTTTGCAATACCTGCTGACCATGAAAGGCTTGTATCAAGGCTGGAAAAAACAATGATCATATTTTATCACAATAAGTGAACCAGACCTTTCATAGCAAAGCTGCTTTTTCTGCAATTGCTGCTGTTTCTCTGAGCTGGATTTTTCTTTAGAACTAGATCCTCTTCCCCATCCAATCTGCTTTGGACTGCTCTGGTGGCATGGAGGAGACTTGGAGTTGAGGTGTCCAGCTGCTGATTCCCATAGCATAAGGGGAATCCTCAAGTGGTGCACAGCAAGCATAGCTGGCCCTTACACCACCCACACCTTGGCAGTCTTTGGAGTAAGAAGAGCATGTTGAGGGGTGGGGGGACAGCTGGAGCATTTTGTTCCCTTGCTATCCCAGGTGACCATTACAATTTCAACATCCTCTCTGGGTGGTTGTGTAAGAAAAGGAGCAATCCTTTGTTAGGGGCTCACTCCTCTCCTGCTGTCTCTGGAGCTCCCACAGCCTGGCAGGAGAGCAGACAATGGAGTTGACACAGATACTATCTTCCCACCAACAGTAGGCATCCCACCCACAATAGGCATCCATCAGGAGAACTGTTGAGCAGGAACAGAGCTGCTCCTGAGGTTGCATGGGAAGCAACTGACCACCTACCGTAGTGACAGGGCTGATTCAAACTCTTCAGTATACAAGTCAGAGAGTGCAGCTCTGAAAGCCCATTTTCAATTCATAATCCAAAGCCAATGTTCTTCTTGATGCTGTCACCCTCAAGACTCACAATTTAGAACGTCAAGAGCCATAGGCGGGACACCTCTGCATTCTCATTATGTCAGTAAAGAGCAATAACGCTTGAATTTGAAGTTTCTTCTCCAAATACGTATGATCCTCACTGAATATGTAGCACTTGATACGACACATTGACAAATTTAAAACCTGTTTGTATTTGAACAATTGTAATTTAAATTAGATGGAAAGATTCTAAGCAAGATTATCAAACACAGGTGCCTAAAGTTTGTTCCGAAACAATGATTTAAGAGGCACTCTAGTAAGGCTCCTAAATCATAGGCATTGTGACAAAGTCAGGCTGGGAAGCTGGAGGAGAGTGGTAGAAGGCAGCCATAGAATAATAAAGGCCCTTTTCCCAATAAAAGCTGAAAAGGGGTGACCTCAGGTCAGTGAAGGACACCTGAGTCAGTTAAGGGCTGCCTTAGACCTTAAAAACCCTTCCTTTGGTGAGAGGCAAGCTGCTGCAGAGCTAGTGGCAGCAGGGAGAAAGGTTTGTCCAGGAGAGAGACTGCTCTCCTCCGTACATGGGAAGCTACTTAACTGACTGCCTGTTTAGGTGATAGTCTGGCACCCCAGGGCCAACAACAAGGCCACTCACCCCCAGAGAGGGGGTAGGAAAAGGCATTCCTCTTTGTTTTGTGTTGTGAATTTGTTTCGTGTTTGCGGGAGGAGTACTGCCTGCCCCAAGGTAGGAGCGGATTTACCATGAAACAAACCATGTGGTGGCATGGGGCCCCCAAAATGCAGGACAAATCTCATCTAATAACCTGCTCCCAAGTCCCGGCCAATGGTGCAGCAGGGCTCAGGCAGGCAGGCTGCTTGCATGCCGTGGCCAGTGGCCCCACGCTGCTCCCGGAAGCGGCTGACTGCTGGCATGTCTCCGTGTGCCCCTGGCGAGGGGGAGGAGGCTTCATGTGCTGTCCCCGCCCCAGGCAGCACACAGAGACCCACTGCCCGCATCCTCCCAAGGGGCGCGCAAAGGCATGCCAGCAGCCAGGCTAAGGCAGCTCCCTGCCTGCTCTGCTTCCCTCCCTCCACGCCGCGCCACTCCCGAAAGCAGCTGGCATGTCCCTGCAGCCCCTGGGGATGGGGTGTCTCTGTGCTCTGCCCCCGCCTCGAGCGCCGACCCCGCAGCTCCCATTGGCCGGGAACTGAAGCCAATGAGAGCTGCGGGGGGTGGCGCCTGCGGGCAGTGGTGAGCAGAGACGCCCTGCCACCCCCCCGCCTAGGAGCCGCTGCCAGAGGGGGGAGTGTGCCAGTCACTTTGGGAGCTGCGCCACCTGAGGTAAGCACTGCCCCCCTCCCACACCCCAATCCCCTGCCCCAGCCCAGAACCTGCACCCAACACCCAAATTCCCTCCCAGAGCTCGACCCCTGCACCCCCTCCTACACCCCAACTCCCTGCCCCAATCAAGGTACCTCACTTTATTTTCATTTACTTCCCATTACTTATAATATGTAATTTTATATATTATAAAGGAGGAAGAAGGAAAAAAAGAATGAAAAACTGGGAGGAGATAAAAGAGAATGTTCTTTTTCTTGGCTGGGTCCTGAGGGGGGCCCCCAAAAAATGAAGCTGCGCACAGGGCCCCACTAACTCTAAATCTGCCAGTGCCCCGAGGCCTACCTGGAAAATATTGACAAATAAACCCCAAGTGGGAAAATAAATGTTGTCCAGAGTGGGGCTGATTTATTCCACGCCCCCCACCACCAGAGTGGGAAGTGCTGAGCCCGTTGACATGGAGGAGGTACCTTGCCATAGCACCCATTTTTGAAAATCCTGACTCCCTCTTCTCTTTTCTGTTTTGTAGAAAAGTTTTGCCTAGTGAACTATTCAGACATTTGGAAAGAGACAACAGGATATCTTGAGGTCTTTTCTTAATATTTTACAGACCACCCCCCCAACTCCTTTTTTGTATAACAGTGTGTGCAATATATACACATACACACACATATTTTTCCTCTAGAAGTCTTGTTGTAACAATCTAGATCAATGTTCCCTCTAATTTTGACAGGCCATGTGCGCAAAAAATTTCTTCTGTGCAAATTGTTGTGCTTCTGTGCAAATTTTTGTGCGCACAGTGTTTCGCCGTGTGTGCGGGATTTAGAATCTGTGTGCGCACGCACACACACACAGCTTAGAGGGAACAGTGATCTAGATAATATAATGCAAAGAAAAGATAAAGAAAAATACATTTAAATGGCATTAAAAAGTAAAATAAAGCCACACATGGCAGCCAGAAATAGACTAGTTCCCAAGGTGTGATTCAAAATACAATTATTGTGTCTGTGCCTGTGAACATGCCTGGAAGGAAAATGGAGGACTCTTAGGAATCTGAGCAGTCATTCCTTGTTTGCCTCACATACAGCACTTTGCTCAGAGATCTCCTCCATTGGCTGGATATGTTATGGACTTTAACTCTTTTTTTAGTCTTCCATTTAAGAGTGTCATTCCAAGTTCTTCTACATGTACCAAATAGATAGGTACCAGCCATTATATCTTGGTCATCAGGGGTGCACCTGGGACCTTCAGAGCTAAACATAAGCCTCTACAGTTTGAGCCAGGGTACTGTTTCCCCTACCTGCAGGTGACTTATATTTGCTGGAGACCAGCCACTAGGAGATGTGTAACACACATTGAACAGCGGATTATATATACCCCTACATCAGCATCTTGCATAAAAGATGTATTTGTTTCTCCTTTGGCTCCTTATAGTTTTTTTGTCTTCTGTTTTCAGCATATATTCTGGCACCATCCTGTAAGATGAGCTCTATATTTTTTCCCAAAGTGATAGTTTCCATCTCATACCTCTGTCTAACTTCCATGGAAAATAGTAGGGTGGAGGTAGTGTCTTTCCACTGAATTAATTATAGTTGGATCAGACACTTAGAAATAAGAATGGCTGAAACACTGATCTAAAGTTGTATTCATTACATTGATAAAAAATATGTTAAATATATGGGTGCAGAGCAAAAACAGGTGCACAAGTCCTGAGCTCTTCAAACAGAGGCAGTATACTCAGTCCCTGGTAAGAAGGGAACATTTTGCTTTGTTTTCTTGTGACATCAGTTGCCTGATTGATAGGATAGCACTGATGGGCGTTTAACAGTCTTACACAGGCCAACACCAGACCCTGCCATTGCCTCAGCTTCTCTTTCTTGAGCTTCTCACCATCTGCATCCAGATGTTCAAGAGTCAAAGACCTCTTTTTGTGCTCAAGTGTCAACTTAAAACAAGCTTGTCCCCAGTTTCACAGTTTCTTCAGCCCCTTACTGGGCTCAAGTTTTGTTTCCTCCTCAAAACCCAGGTCCCGTTGCCTGTTACTTCCTTAAGCCTCTTCCTGTTTAAAGCTTCTCCTCTTGCCCTTCAATACAGTTAGCTCCAGCTACGCCTTTTCATCTGGCTTGGCACCCCAGTTAGGTGCTTCATTTCCTTTATTATATTTGTATTGTGGCCTCGTTGTACAAGACGTTTTACACACATGACGAAAAATAGTCCCTGCCCACAAGACTTACAACATAAATATGTATGCAGTATAGTTGCAGCCGTGTTCGTCCCAGGATATTAGAGAAACAAGGTGGGTGAGGTAATAACTTTTATTGGACCAATGGCTACTTCACATTGACAGAAGTGGGTCCAATAAAAGATATTACCTCATCATAACTATGTTGTAAGACATGAATGCCACAAACAGATCGGGGAGCACAGAGTAACAGCAAGGCATTTATTAGTAGTATAATAAGCAGTAGCTACAGCACACCAGCTGCCTAGCCGCCTTATTCTATTGTCTTCTGTTGCATTTGATCAAAGTAAATTTGGCTATAAAGGGAAGAAACTCCTTTGAGCCTGCAATTTCAGGTATGAAGTCAGTTTTTCATCACAAAAAATGGCTAACAAAATATCTGTGCTTGAGAAATAGAAAAATAGAACACAATTAAATAAGATGATAAAAATGCAAAACAGGCCCATTCCTAGCAGCAATCTTAGGAAGGCATCCCTTCATACTAGGCCAATACTAGAAAAAAGGAAAAGCCAAAAATCTCTGCTAATCCCCATCCTTTTTATAGAAGGCAATTTCCCAGGATGCACACTTGAACTTCTAGAATCAGTCTCATGATTTAGCTTTCAGTTTAGGATCACATTTCTCAGGATGCTCTTCACTGAAACATAGACTTATAGACTTTAAGGTCAGAGGAGAACATCATGATCATCTAGTCTGACCTCCTGCACATTGCCACAGAACCTCACCCACCCACTCCTGTAATAGACCCCTAACCTCTGGCTGAGTTACTGAAATCCTCAAATCATGGTTTAAAGACTTCAAGTTACAGAGATTCACCATTTACACTAGTTTAAACCTGCAAATGACCCTTGCCCCAGGCTGTAGAGGAAGACAAAAAAAAACCCAGGGTCTTTCCAATCTGACCCAGGGGGAAATTCCTTCCCAACCCCAAATATGGCAATCAGCTACACCCTGAGCATGTGGGCAAGACCCACCAGGCAGATACCTGGGAAAGAATTCTCTGTAGTAACTTAGAGCCCCTCCCCATTTAGTGTCCCTTCTCTGGCCTTTGGGGATTTTTGCTACTGGCAGTCACCGATGGTTCACATGCCATTGTAGGCAGTCCCATCTTACAATCTCCTCCATAAACTTATCAAGCTCAGTCTTGAAGTTAGGTTTTTCCCCCTACTGCTCCCCTTGGAGGGCTGTTCCAGAACTTCACTCCTCTGATGGGTAGAAACTTTTGCCTAATTCAAGCCTAAATTTATTGATTTGCAGTTTATATCCATTTGTTCTTGTGTCCACATTGGTGCTTAACTTAAATAACTCTTCTCCCTCCCTGGTATTTATCCCTCTGATGTATTTATAGAGCGCAATCATATCTCTCCTCAGCCTTCTTTTGGTTAGGCTAAACAAGCCAAGCTCTTTGAGTAGCCTCTCAGACGGTAAATTTCCCAATCCTCGGATCATCCTAGGAGCCCTTCTCTGCACCTGTTCCAGTTTGAATTAATCTTTCTTAAACACGGGAGACCAGAATTGCACACAGCATTCCAGATGAGATCTCACCAGTGCCTTGTATAATGATGCTAACACTTCCCTGTCTCTACTGGAAATACCTCACCTGATGCATCCTAGGACTGCATTAGCCTTTTTTACAGCCGTATCACATTGACAGTCCAATCACATTGGTCTTAAATAGGTCTTTAAGCCAACCTCTTTGGAGCAGAGGCCGCAACGGAAGAAATTGCACAAAGAAGCTTCCCAATCACATTAATTCTCAAGTGACAGTTAAACATTCAATAGTAGAGCTGATGGAAAAAATGGAGAAAATCTTTGTGACAATTTTTGTGACATGTTCACCCTGTTTTGTGTCACAATTTCAAACTTAGATGAACTCTTTCACCAGCACAAGGTGGTTGGGCATATGCTGTCAAAATAGAGAATTAAAAGCCTGAGATTTTCTTCTTGGCTGATCCTACTTCCCAAGCTGCTTTTGAAAATAGAATTGTCAAAGGAAATTCTGTTTTTAAACTCAAAAACATAAACTATCCATTACCTTAAATAAATTAGGGAAATGGTGGGGCTCAAGAATTCGACAATCCTTTCTTTACAGCTGCATGGATGGGAACGGCCACTTTTCCTCCTCTATTGACAGAGGAAAAACTCAACAGCCATGGCAACTGTGGTCATGGTGCCATTGAATGTCTCGAGACCTTGTAGACAATGCTAAGAGTTTAAGAAATGCCCAAAAAGCCTGGGCCAGGTATGGCTTAGCAGGGAAGCATTCTCTTTCAGTTCCTGAGTGACATGTTCTCATTGCCTCCTGAGAGGAATGGAGAAATTCAAGTCGCCTATCTCTCCCAAAGAGCATACATTTCCTTACACTTGCTCACATGGAAAGTCAGTGCCTGATTTACTGAACTACTTAGGCCCATTCTCTGAGACACAGACTCACTGACAGGTTTGCCAAACACAAAACAATACCCTAAGATAAATGACTAAGGTGAAGGACAAGAATAGAATAATAAAGGAATATCCACAGGAGCAAGAATTCTTAAAGGTGAAAGGTCCAGTTTGCAAGAGAGCTTTAAAATAGACTTACCACTTTTTCATGTACGCAAGCCTGTGCCATTAAATAGCTTTTCTAGTAAAAGACCCATGACATCTACATGCCTTTTGCTCCTAGAGAGGTAATTGCTTTTCAGAACAAGTCATTTCAAGCTCTGTTCCATAAACTGAGTGACACACTGGACAAGTAATATTGTGTTCCCACCACACAAATTAGGAAGGCAGCAGACCAAGAGAGTGACCACATGCCCACCATTTCCCCTGGATTTCAAATTACAGCATGTGAAGCACTAAAAAACCCTGTCCAGCAATTTGTTACAGAATGGACAGTATTCCAGGCCATATTCTTTTAGAATAATTCTGGTGTAAACTGGTTTTCAGATGTACTGTGAATACCTGGTACTTCAAACAGGAAAGGTTTTTATTGTTCATTTTAAAATGTCTTTAGATTGTTTTGCATTTGAAATTTGTTTCTCGGCTATGTCAGACATTGTGACTGTGTTTTATAGTGATTTCAGCTTCAAATTCCCAGTTTATAGCTGAGCTAAATGAATATGTAACCCCCTGCTTGCTCATAACAGTGCTCTGTCCTGCTCTAGTGGTGGCTAGGCCACCTAGGGAATGATGAGCCTGCAACAGCCTTGACGAAGAGAGCTGTGTCTTTTAGCTCATGCAGTAGAAGCTCATGCGTTTAGCTCCAGAGATTCCCCAGCTTTGATCCCCGCTACTGACGCCCATGTGTGGGCTGGTGTTACAAATATATAAAGTGTAGAATATAATATCAAAAAATTACTTTAAAAGAATGTTAAGGTTGCAGAATCAAGCACTCAAAAATTAAGAAATTATGCAATCTTGAATTACATGACCACATACTATCTCTTCCACAGAACCCCTGCTTCATTCAGTGTACAGAATGGACAGTACTCACTTAATGAGCTGCTATTCAACATTTAATTTTATCCTTATTTTTCAATGTATGGCCCCATGTCTTATTTACTGAACACTGTTCTGAAAATGTAATTATTATTATCGTCATAGGCTTTTCTGCAGTGCTTAATGCTATAGTATCTAAGTGCTTCACAAACATTAATTTATCTTCACAATACCCCTGGGAGGCAAGGGGGGTGTGATAGGATGTGTAAACTGCACACTGGGTTCAAAGGAGTTAAAGGACAATATTGAGCACAGGTAACCCCACCCCCAAAGGTCATGATCTAGCTGAAGAGAAAGCTTAAAAGGTTGCAACTCACTCAGAGCGGGGAGGAAGACAGACAGCTCCTGAACAAAGGGGCCAAAGAAGCCTCCCTCTGGGGAGAAGGATGCACACTGAGCCTAGCTGGGGATGAATGTTTAGTTGTATTTTCTTTTTCTTTTTATATCTTATATTGGACTTGCAGCCATGAGAAAGATGGAGCGTAGAAAGTGACATAGGGAGGCACTAAAATGAACCGGACCCTGATTGGCTCTCAAAGCCCTGGGTCAGAGCCCATTGGCGTGGGAGGGCCCTGGTTCCCCTACCAACTGCCCCTGCTACAGAAGGGACAGAAGTCCTATTCCCACCCCACTCACCCTCTGGTAAGAAGAGGGCAAGGACAGTGAAAACACAAGGTGAAGCTAAAAGCCCATACATTGATAAGGATTTGGAATGAAAAACCATCCCACTGGAGGCTGAGGCTGGGTCAGAGATGACTGGTACCTGTTGATAGTGCGGGGGCACAATTTAAAGGGTCACCCCCCAACAGCTTGAATCACGCCCCTCCCAGGCATGGCCCCCCTTACCTTCAGCATCCCCTCCCTGCAGCTTCCAGCTGTTTGCTGCTGCCTCTCCCCACTGAGCTAAAGCAGTGGCCCCTCTCCGTAGCTCTGCCTCTCCCTGTGGCCAACGCTTACAGCTCATCAGCTCCAGGAGCTGCTGCACAGGAAGGGGCCCCAGCCAGCAAACTCTGGGGCAGAGTTTCTTCTCGTGACATCCCCACCCCCGTGCTACCTCTGGGCTGGATACTGGATGTGCTACCCATTAGACCACATAGTCCTCCAAGGACTCTGTTACAGGGATTATCATCCCTATTTTACAGATGGCCACCAACATGGGCAGCGGGTGAACCCCAGGCTCGGGGAGGCTAGCCTCTGGCCCAGCCTGCCCCTTCTACATGAGGTCCCACCCCTCCCACTGAAGCCCAGAGCCATCGTCCCCTGCACAGCCACCAGCTCCCCCCAGCCCTGGGCCGCCCAAGCACACTCTCCCCACCCCAGTGCGCTGGGCAGGCGGTGCGGTCCCCGTGCCCCAGCCCCAGAGCACCGGGGGGGATGGGGGGGTGGGTGGCATGGCCCACGGCCCCAGAGCGCCAGGTGGCACAGCCCACAGTCCCCCTCCGCCAGCCCCGGAGTGCCAAGTGGGTGGCATGGTCCCCCTCCCTCCAGCCCCAGAGCGCAGGCCGGCCCCCAGCATCACAGCCTGGGGCCACGGGGGGGAAGAGCCCCCAGCATCACAGCACTGGGATTGGGAAGCAGGAAGGGGTCTGGGGGCGGAGTATGGGTAGGGCCATGCAAGACTGTTTGGGGAAGCTCAGCCTTCCCCTGCCTTCATTACCTGCTGCCCATGGACACCAAGCAATGGGGATTAAGGTCAAAAGTGTCCACTAATCTGAGACACACAGGACCTGATTTTTCAGAGTATTTAGCATTATATAGCACATTATATGTTTAAAGACACCTCCAGTTGATTTCTGTTGAAGTTGTGAGTGCTCAGCACTTCTGCAAGTCAGACACCAGCATCTCAAGGCAGGCAACCAGAAAATGAGGACCCCATAATTAGTGACTACCTGTGAAAAGTTATTTTTAAGTGATGTAGCCAGTGTCACATGGGAACTCTATGGCAGAACCAGGGACAGAATCCAATTCTCCAGGGCAGCATTCAATTGTTTGGTCCCAAATTCAAATCACATGCTATTTTTCAGTTCTGAAACATCACTGTGATTTTCTAAACATAAATACTGTCACCAATAAAAAGGTGTTACTGGCCTCAGTGATCAAACAAATAGAAAGGGGGAGGAGTGAATCTCAAAACATAGTGTGGAAACAGAATTAAAATCAGTTAAGATAAATGGGTAGGGAAAGGATAGTGAAGGAGACTTAACACAAAGCTATTTTGTTCATAAAAGGTGAAATTCAGAGATGCTCACACACATCCTGAGAAATGGACTACATGGGATGCTACTCTTGCCTTAAGAGGAACCAGAATCCACCACTCTAATCTGGGGGCAGGTTGCAGGCGTGTTGTTCCTTCACAGGGGCTGAAGCAATATACAATTCCCCTCCATGCTCCTGTGTAGCTATTCCCAACACCATATTTAAATAAGAACCAATCTGTAGCCCCACCTCCAATATGCTCCTCCACTCTGGTATAATCTGAGCTGATTAGAAATCCATCTCCCCAGTGTGCTAAGGATGTTTCTCCCACACCCCATCCCATGAACGGATGCTGTAAGTCTTCTGCAACACAGCCTTCTTCCAGGGAAGACTTTAACCCAAATGGTATCAGAGGAGTTACTAGAGGATATAATTACATAAGTGTTTAGAGAGAAGTTTAATAGGTCTCTCAACTGGTTTATGTAAGAATCTGCAGGGCTAGAACTTGGGACCCTGGAGGCCATGGGCCACCGATGCCACTACATCTCCACTGCCTGGGCTCCTGTATGAGGATCCTGGGAGGCTGGGCCAGCACGAAGTACCACCCAGCAGGTGGCAGATCCTAGCGTCACACTGATTGACTGGCACCAGTACTTAAGCCAGGAAGACATCACAGGGAATTTTCTGAGCAACAATACATACTGCTCCCTTGTCTTGTTTCAGACCCTGCATGTGAGATCCCAGACTCCAGCTTCTGACCCTGCCTGCCTCCTGGCACCGGTCTTGGTTTACCTTCCAGCCTACCTCAGACTCTCACCTCCTGGTAACTGAACCCTGTTTGTCTACTGATGCCTGACTCTTGGTTTGCCCTCTGGTACCTGACTCAGCGTGACTCCTGATTCCCGCACTGACGAATAGGTCTGACCACCCATGACCCAGTCATGACAGTTTATATGTTAAATACTTTAACAGAAAAATTAACTAAATTCATGAAACTCTGTATTGAGCAGCAGGCTTCATCCAGTTCCTTTGAACACTGTCTTCTCAGGTCATTAACATGCAGGGGATGTAAAGGCTGTGAGTAAAGGCTTCCAAATTCAACTTTAGCAGAAAAACCCAGACAATTTATGGCTAGAGTCCAATACCTTTATTCACAGCAAGTGGCATTTTCCTTTGTGAATGGTCCTATTGACTTTAGTGCCCCACCCATACAGTAAACATGCCCAACATGACTGAGGGTATCAGAAACAGCCTTTTCTTATGTGCTTAAATAGGATGTACGTTGTGCTTAAGTTTTGTGCTGGCCTTCTGCGTAGGGTGATTTTCACTCAGATACCAGGGCACTGCTTTCCTTTCTGAACCAGCAAGTTCAGAACCATTGGTTCTTCTTTGAGTAGTGTCCCGAAGGGTGCTCCACTATATGTACAGTAGTGCCTCTGCACCTGGGATCAGAGCTCTTCGGTAGCAGTGCCTGTTGGGCTGCACACGTGCGCCTCCCCATCTCATGCCGTGAGCAGCGTCTACATAATGCTGTGTGGTCCGACAGCCCTCAGTTCCTTTTCAACTGCCTTTGCTCTGGGACAGAATCCTGAGCAGAGCCCCTTATACATCCTTAGCCTTTAGCAATAATAGTGTTTCTGTTATGAGGTTGTAGATATTAGCCATTTCCTTTATTTCACTTTCCCCTCGAAAAAAACCTTCTCTTGCTCTTCCCTGCCCGTTATTCTTTAGCTTAGCATAGGTTTCCTTTCCTACACCCTTCACAAAGTTCTCCCTTCTCAGGGTTATGCCCTGATGCCCCAGGTTCAAGAGGTGCCTCTTCTGTCAGGAGGCCTTCCCCATGAGCGACAGTCACTGAGAGTGCATATGCTGTCTCAGTGAGGGACATGTCTCACAGAAGTGTACCCACTGCCTCAAATTGAAGGCTCAATCCAGAAAGGACCATGAACTGAGGCTAAAACTTTTACGAATGGAGAGCTTTCTGCAACCAGCCTAAGATCCTGGCCATGATACCTCTCCTACAAGGCGATCGCCATTAGCATAGTCATCGGCCGACCTTCATTCACCACGCACCACCAAAAGAAAATCTACTGTCTCCTATCCAGACAAAAAAAAAAAAAAACAGGCCACTAGTTCACCCTCTAAGGAGCCACCTCAAAGAAAGGCATCCCCTGTGAGATCAGTAGCCTCAATGTCTTCAGGGGTGAGACTTAGCTCCGGCAACCATCCAGGCACCTCCGGTACCAGTGGTAAGGAGAGGTCAGAGGACCCTAAACGGGCAGGACTGCAGACAGAAACACTGTCACCCAGGACCAAGAAGGACAGTGCAATAATTTCAAAATCAGTACTGACCACCTCAACAAAAACAACTTAGTGCTTCAGCATCTAGCAATCCCTCGGCACCAAACAAGCCCTTGGCACCATCTACTGGCTGCTCAAAAGAATACACTGCGCCCTTGGCACCAGCAAAGCTCTGAATCTCTACACAGCCACCTATGCTGATGATGTTCCTCACAGTACCACAGGAGTTTCAATACCCAAGAGACCTGATCATCTCTGATACCCCAGAGTCACTGCTTCTCCGTAGTGAGCTCCCTACAGCTCATGCCTCTTCCTCAGAGACACAACACCACTCCCCTTCATCACCGAGGATTGCACCACCCTTCTCTAGCAAGGAAGAAGAGGAGGAAGAGGAGAAGTACTCCATTGCACCACGCACTCCATCATCGTATCAAGGGCAGCCACAAAGAGAATCATCTCATCCTTGATATCCAAAGACCCAAAGCAAATCAGGCCACTGGTACAGACCCCCATGGATGCAAACCCATATGCCAGTGGTTTTCAAACTGCGGGTCATGACCCAATACTGGGTCGCAGAATGTAAGGCACTGGGTTGTGACAGCTCTGGTCAGCACCACCAATCAGGCCATTAAAAGTCCTGTCGGCAGTGCTGCCTGGCTAAGGCAGGCTAGTTCCTACCTGTTGTGATACCTCACTATGCCCCAGAAGCGGCCAGCAGCAGGTCCAGCTCCTAGGCGGGGAGGCCACAGGGCTCTGCGCACTGCTCCCACCCAGAGCACTGGCTCCTCACTCCCATTGGCCACTGAGAACTGGGGGTGGTGGTGCCTGCAGGCAAGAGCCGCACAGAGCCGCTTGTGCACCTCTGCCTAGGAGCCGGACCTGCGGCTGGCCGCTTCCAGGATGCAGCATGGTCTGCAGTGCCAGGACAGGCAGGAAGCCTGCCTCTGCACCCACACTGCGCTGCTGACCGGGATCCACCGGAGGTAAGCCCATGCCCCAGTCCCACACCCCAATCACCTGCCCCAGCCCTGAGCCCCCGCTCAAACCCAGAGCCCCTTCCTGCACTCCAAACTCCTCATCCCCAGCCCCACCCCAGAGCCTGCACCCACATCCCAGAGCCCTGACCTCCTCCTGCACCCCAACCCCCTGCCCCAGCCCAGAGCCCCCTCCCACACCGTGAACCCCTCATTCCCAGCCCCACCCCACAGCCCTCACCCCAACCCTCTGCCCGAGCCCGGAGCCCCCTCCCACACTCCAAACCCCTCATCCCCAGCTCCATTGGGTGGCAGGCATCAACAATTTTCTTCAACTGGGTCACCAGAAAAAAAGTTTGAAAACCATTGCTATATGCCAGTTCCCGTACATTGGCCCTATTGGGACCCATGGGCTACATATAGGGTGCACTTTCTCAAAACACCTGCGGAGCAGAGACAGAGATAAATATACACTCTGTCTTCATCAGCTCTATACCACCTGAAACTGAACCAAAAGCACTAGAGAAGCAAGAGGAAGAAACTGAGGTAGAAGTTACACTGCCAACCCACTATTCCTCATCTTTCCCCAATGAGGCCATCATGCTATCACCTCCAATATCAGCAGATACTTTTTAACTGTTCCAAAAACTGTTCCGCAGGATTGCAAACTCTCTCCAGAATCTTCCTCTAGGGAAAGTCAGAGAGCAACAGCACAAGTTGCTTGGCATCTTGCAGGCCTCTACATCAGCAAATATAGCACTCCTGATCAATGAGGCCTTGTTGAACCCTGCCAAGGTGATCAGACCCCAGCATCAATACCACCCATCTGCAAGTGAGCAGACAATACTATGTCCCCACTGAGGACATGGAATTTCTCTTTTCCCACCCCACTCCAAACTCCCTTCTTGTCAGTGTGGTACAAGAAAAAAGGGAAACAACACTCTGCAACAACTCCCTATGACAGATTAGACCTCTTCAGTTGTAAAACATATTCTTCAGCTACACTCCAGTTCCATATCGCTAACTATGAGGCACTTATAGCCAAATATAATCAAAAACTATTCCAAATTCTAGGAATTCTGTCAACACCTCCCAGATGACAAAAAGGAGCAGTTCCAGAAACTGGTGACAGAAGGACAACTTCTGGCCTGTACTGTACTGCAAGCCTCTCTGGACTCAGCAGAAATAGCTGCCCACTCTATTGCATCATCGGTGGTGATGAGACGGGCGTCATGGCTTCACTTCTCTGCGTTCCCTAAAGAGGTACAGACCACTGTCGAGGAACTACCCTTTGAAGGATCTAAACTCTTCGCCGAGCACATGGACGACTCCCTACATTCTTTAAAGGACTCTGTAGCGACACTCCGTTCACTCGGCATTTATACATCACTGTGAAGAGAAGATGGGGTATGCTGGTATCTACCCTAAGTTCTCGACCTGCACATTTCACCCCTCAGCAGCAGTATGATGCGCAATGCAGGTGACAGAGGCCTCCTCCTAAGCGCAGGTAGACACCAGCACAAGCGGCTATGCCTCACACATCCACCTCCAAACAACAATTTTGAAGCTTTGGTTGAGGCCCTGAGATGCCTCCCTCAGGTCCAGTTACTGCAATCATTTCCAATAGCCCATCAGTTTGGAGACTGCTTGGCCACTTTTTACCCATCATGGCAAGAATGGACAAGTGGGTCTTGGAAATCATCAACAAAGGGTACTCCATTACATTCCTTTATCTCCCATGCACTCACTCAACCCCTCCTATAAATGAAAAAGATTCCAGACTTGGTGCAACACGAAACATGTCCTGGCAATGAATGGTCCTTTACCACTCATTGTAGGCTACATTCTAGAACTCAAAAGATCAGGACTATCCACAAGCTCCATTTGCGTACACCTGGCCACTATCACTGCATTCTACCCGAAGATAGAAGGTCATTCCTTATTTACCCACCCACTAAAACAAAAAAGATTCCTTAAGAGCCTTCAAAGCCTTGACCCTCAAATATGAGACCCCACACCACCGTGAGATCCCAGCCGAGATTTGCACTGTCTCACTGACCCCACCCCCTGTTTGAGCCCATGGCTACGTGCTCAAATATACACCTATCCATGAAAACAGCATTTCACATCGCCCTCACGTCCACCCAACGAGTAGGAGAACTAGGTGCGCTCATGGTGTACCCTCCATACACAATCTTTCACAAAGACATTGTCACATTATGACCACACCCGAAATTCTTACCCAAAGTGCCATCCGCTTTCCATCTAAACCAACCTATCCACTTTCCCTCCTTCTTCCCAAAGCCACATGGTATCTCAGCATGAAGCCATGCTACACCCCTTGGATGTCAGATAAGCATTAGTCTCTTATCTTTACAGAACTAAATCTTTCAGGCAATTGCCACACTTATTCCTTTCTACTGCTGAAAGATCAAGGTCATCAGCCATATCCAAACAACGTCTTTCCAAATGGATCTCTCAGTGCATCCACCTTTGCTACCAACGACACAAACTATGACCCACACCTGGAACTTGAAAGCATTCCACTTGATCACTGTCCACCTTGATTGCCATTCTAAACACCGTGCCAATTACTGACATTTGCAAAGTGGCCACCTGGGCATCCACACACACTTTTAGTCAACACTATGCAATTACCCACAATGCAGCATCAGATGCCATACTAAGACACACTGTCCTATCATCCTCAGTAGATGCCACTCCAAAGCCCCAGCCTTCCATTTGAGTACCCATAGGGCCACCATTCAAAGAAGAAGAGAAGGTTACTCACCTTGTGCCATAACTGAAGTTCTTTGAGATGTGTGTCCCTATGGGTGCTCCACTACCTGCCCGCTTCCCCTCTGCTTTGGAGTTCAAATGTAGACTCTGTGGTAGAGAAGGAACTGAGGGCAGTTGGACCAGACAGCGCTATATAGCACCGCTCATGTCGTGATACAGAGAGGAGCACATGTGCAGCCCAACCAGCGCTGCTACCGAAGATATTTGATCCCAGATGCAGGGGCGTTACCGCATCTGCAGTGGAGCACCCATAGGGACATACATCTCGAAGAACCTCAGTTACTGCACAGGGTGAGTAACCTTCCTCTTTTCCAGTCCAGACATGAAGGCCTCTATTGGGCCACCACTCACACTACAGAAATGCAGAAAAATATGCACGTGACTCTCCCAAAATGCCCTCTCCTTCCTCCAGGCCTGCCCTCAGCTGAGACTTGGGGACAGAGAAGCAGCACATGACCGCCTGTAGAAGCCTTCTGCAGTGCCTGTGCCAAGAAGAAGAAGTTGGGCCCAAGTGGCAGAGGAGAGAGGTGTGTAGTCTTTTCCCCTACCTGACAGAGGCAGGGAGGAAATCTGTCAATTGTTAGCTACAGTCCCAGAGGAAGAGTTACTTTATTTTATGCTATTTATATCTTATTTTCAATGACTAAATCATGCCCTGAAGCAAGGACCTCAGAAGGACTTGGGTGTGATGTTTGCTTCCCTTTCCAGAGTAAAATAACCCACTATTATACACACCTGCATGTCAGGTCACAGCACAGGAGACAATTAAAAAAAAACCCACAGAGCTCAAAGTGGCATAAACAGCTGCTCCTGAAGTATCTGATTGCAAACCAGGAGCAGATACATTCATCTTTTCTATAAATTGTAAGCCTTACTCACTGAAAACAAGCTTTTTTTGTAGCTGTTCTGTTTAAAGGTAACTCATTGCTACAAAATCTTCATCCCAGTAATAGCATGAACAGGTTTCATAATCTTATTCAAAAGAGTACATTGATATACTAAAAGATGGTTGTATTTCATTTAGGGCCAGAAAGATGGAGGAGAGTCATCTAAACTGAACCTCCATTCCCATTTTTAAAATATGAATAAATATGGCCTTGAAAAACTAGATCTATCCCTTATCTGTTACAAGGCGTCCAGTCCTGACTGTCCATTTTCTGGCTATAAATTCTCACTACTTTTGAACTGACTTTTCTTACTACTGAATCTGATGTGTACAATTTACAATTAAATGCCATTCATAAACATTCAGACCTAATGTAACTCACACCAGTGATAATTTGGTCTGCTGAACATACTGTAAGAATACTGGGCTAAATTCTGGTCTTGGTGTACATTTATTGTAGCTTGAAAGTAACTCCCCTTAGAGTTACTTTGAATTTACACTACATACATGAAAGCAGAATGTGGCTTACTATCTAATACCATTCAAAAAGTTTTAACAATATTTACCCACTTTTTATGTGATCACAGCTATTTTTCAGGTTGTGATCAGTGGGCCAGAGCGTAGAAGTGTATGGAACTACCAGCCTTCACTTCATTAGTATGAGCAGGCATAATCTGAATTTCTACTAGTATTCAGTCCTTTGATCCAATAGCCAATTTTTCCATTGATACCATTTTCAGAACTCAACTTTTCTTTTCTTTTTTTGCAGTGAAATGGCAGCTTTTTCCTCCGTTGAAGCTGCTTTTCGATGTTACCAACAACAACAACAACAAAACATCTGAGGAAAAACTACTAAGTTTTTCTTGCCAGAGGTAATTATTTACCACAGCGCCCTCAAGCAGATCAGCATTACCGGAGAGTATAATAGGCCTAAATATATTGATGATATGAAACATCCTAATTGTCAAGTTAGGAAGCCCCACAGATCTGGCCACAGTCATCCATGCATTTATGACCTTGAGGCATGATTACTGCAAGTCATGTCTAGGAATGAAGCTACACAACTTGGGGGAAAAATGGTACAAAATACAACAACTGATTTGCTTAGCAACACAGGTTGCCATGAGTGTATTAGTCCATGGCTATTTACGCTAGCTCCCCATTGACTAGATACACAGCCTATTTCAAGGGCTGTACTGTTGTTCAAAGACTTCCAGAGGCTTAGACTTTTGCTACCTGAAAGATCTCCTTTTCTTCCCCCATGACCATGATTTCCTATAACAGTTAGACTCCACTGGAACAATGCAACTCTTGACTAGTATGGGGGAGCTTGTCAACGCAAGAGACAGAACTTTTGCAAGAGCTGAAAATGATGATAGATCTTTATCCTTCTCATTTTATTTGTTCATCATAGCTTTCCATTAATAAATTTACTCTCACGCTCACTCGCTCTCTCTCTCACACACACACAAACTAATCAAGCTATTTTTCCTTTATGCTGAAAAGAGAGGGATTGTTATTGCTATTTCCACTTGTAAGTGTTTTGGAGGCATCCAGATAATATGGTGATGGGACCGAAAACAAAGCCTAGTTAGATAGAAGTAAAGCATTTAATATAGATCATGGAATTGAACAGTAATATTGATTATGGATGATCTATGATCAACATCTATTTGTAATAATTCACTTACATATATTTTTGGATTTTCCAATCATTGAGGCTGATACCTGTGTAAAAATGTGACAGGTATAAACACTATGGCCAACATTTTCAAATCTGAATGCTTACAGCACCCATACCTTCCACTGAAGTTAATGGAAACTCAGCATCTCTGAAACTCAGGCTGCTTTGCATTAAGGAACCAAATCCCTATTTAGGCTCCAACTTGGAGCACTCTGATTTGACAATGTTGGTGTTACAGCCCAATTCTGAAGTCAATAGGAGTTAAACTACTGTAAGAGCAGGGAGAATTGAGAGTGAAATCTATTATCCTGTTGAATAGTTTCCCAAGGCAAGTGATGAATGTCATACTAAAATACTAGAAAATAAACTGTAGGGAGGAAACTGCATTAATAAAACCTTTGATTGACAATTTATATCCACAAGAGTCAGGAAATTCACACCTATGGATCCCAGAACAATTGTGGGATTTACCCATGTATATTAAGCAACAAATGTAAGATTACGATTTATTACCTTATCACTTATACAGTAACATTGGTGTGCATGGCACTGTGCAATACATTAGCTGTGACAAGGCAAAAGAACTGGTCCCTGCTCAGACAGAGTTTACAGTATAAAGATGTGACAGATTTATGTTACCAATCTGTGTGAGGTGTCAGGTGATCAGACTGAGGCCACAGGATCATTAAGGGAGGAGATGACGTAACACACCAAGTGTCTAAATTTTAAAGCTTTATTGATAAAATAACAGCAGAGAGTGCTGGGGGGGGGGGTTCCCCCACGTCACTCAGAGGAAGGAAGAAAGCCTTAGTGCCCCAAGCCTTAACCCACTTTCATACTCACACCCGCACTACCTGAGGCTGGCCAAGCCTGGGTGTAACATAAGAAGAAGAGGGGGAGGGGTGGACAGGAGTTCTTGTCCCATGCACAGGTCGTCCAGGAGCCACTGTGATCTCCGAATTACTCCAGCTCTCAGGAGGGTTTTAAGTCCTGGGTTTCTTTGGGGGTGTTCCATTCCACGACCTCTGTTCCTGGTGCTCTTTGTGCCAGTCCAAACTGGCTTTCTGTGGTCTTCTTCGCTTTCCCAAAACACAACGGCTCCAGGGACGCAAAGCTCTGCTCCCACTCCCCCCCGTCATCTTCACCTGTGTTTTTCATCTCTGCAGCCCTGTTTTTTTCATGGCTGGCTGTGGCTGGGTGAAAGATAAACTTCTCGTCTAGCGCCACGACCTTGGACTGCAGCCAGCGTCTTATCGTTGGACTGAGCGTGCTAGCTGCAGTGTTGAATTAACCCATTCTCTGCTCTCTTTCTCCTTCCCCCTTTGGCCTCTTTCAGCCTGCAAAAAAATCTTTCACTCTTCACCCACAAATGCTCCCCAAAATGCTTTGCGATCCATGCAACAGTGTTAGCAACATGCAGTGCTGATCTGCCTCCCCCAGGGAAACCCCTGAGGTTGTGACATTGATACAGCCCATATAGTGTAATATAAAATACTGACAGCCATAGAATAGCTGTAGGCATTAAACATGCTTATTTGCACCCACCCACCCAAACAGGCAGACATACATGCTACAGAGGCAGCATTAATGTAAGCCTGTATTCTGGCTGCTTTCAGCTGCATGCAGAAGCTTCCCTATATATATATATCATTCCTAGGACTAATTTGTGGTAGGGGGGGTCAGGGTAGGGTGCAGGTGAATTTTGCCCTTTAAGGTCTAAACTACCACCTCTAGGTATGGGTGACCTGTGTTTAGGATCTCTGCAGGCAATCACTATTGGGACACACAATTCCTGTGTTGTGGTTTCCTTTCCAGGCCCCAGCTTTTCAGTTTTATGGTACATATGTACAGCACAAGCCAAAATTAAGCCAAAAATCGCTTAACTGGGCTAAGTTTGATTGTTGCTGGATTTTCTCTCATTTTTGTATCTTTAAATTCTCAACCATACTGCTTCGTTAATTTAGGTTTGGGGGGAAGGGTATTTCCCATTGAATAAATTTGTGATTAACTAGGACAACGTTAGATGATGGCTTTACACTTCTGTATTGCCCTGTTTCTTGTTTCATGGTCTTCTGCAAAATTAAATCCAGTTCTACCTGATACATACGAATGAGTCCAGGGTACATTCATCCACATGTTGTGAGGCTTTTATGGCATATGTTACAGGTTGGAATGTATTTCGTACGTTTGCCCCAAAAAAGAAAGAAAACAGAAGCTGAAAATGAAATCCTTAAGCAATGAAACAGCACCAAGAAAATTCCCCAATTACTACAAGACTTCGCTGACTCATACCTGCTGTGCTCCCAACAGACTACTAAAACCAAGTTTGCACTATTTACACTTGAACAAAAATGCTGTAAGTCTACAGAGCTAGCAGGAAAGTCAGTGGCATAAAGACAACCCCAAATGACAGGAACATTTAATGAAATCATTACATGAAACATAGCCACTGATGGAATTTTCACAGTTTTATTGAGGTCAATATTGAGTTCATACCTCTCTGTAAAAACTGTATCTGAAGATGATAGTCTCCCCCGATCTGTGTCACTATTATTATAAAGTTCTAAAATGGTGCCCATCCTGTGCCTAAGTGCCTAAACAATCAATTAAAAAGCAAACAAACAACTTCCCATCAATATATTCACTTCAATCCACCCCTGCCTCAACAGCCTTAGAGGAGAGAGAAAAAAAGATGGGCTTTGCAACATTCCCAGAAGACTAACAGATCTGGGCTCTGCTCAACATAGAGTGGATGGAGATCTTCAGCTCCTCCAGTTATATATTAGCCAAAGAGAGCTGGGGTACTGGGACAGAAATTCTGGCAATCTGGGGAGGGAGGGAGGAAGAGTTATTTTCTTTCTCCCAGCACAGAGAGTAACTGGGTGAGGAGGAATAAAAGGGAGGTCTAGAGGATTGCTGACCTGGGGGACAGGAGAGGAATCACTGGGTTGGGGAAGAGCTCAGTGAGCTGGGAGACAAGGCAAGAATGGGGTTTCACTGGTCCTTGCCCGAGTTGAAGGTCAGAGAAGGACCTTGTCTGTAACAGCAGCCCCCTCCTCTCCAATAAAACAAGTTGTGGTCTATAACACTCTGCTCCCTGATGAAGGGATCCTCTGATCCATGTCACCTCTACTGACTAGACAATCTTGATTTTATTTTTTACAGTGCCTAACCTGCTTTGCTCTGCAAGCACCATCAGAGCTCCTTCAAAGGACAAAAATCAGATAGGCAAAACTCTGAACTTCCCATGTCAATAGGTTATTTTTATAGTAGTTTTTATTTTGTTCATTTGACTCGGATTTCAGACTAGCTCCTGAGGATTGGAAGTACTTCAGACGCCGTATGCTGCCCTCAAGGCAAAATGTTATTAGGACAAATTTAAACTCCTCTTAGGAGATTAGATCAAATCTGACACAGAGAAACAAAATTATTTACCTTTTCCCTTATGGGAGAAGTGGAACACTATAAATGCATTTCCAGTAAATAAAACTGCTCAGTTTTCTCTCAATTTCATTTTTAAAGCAACATTTTAAGATTAATAATACTCTTAAAAATATGGAGGAATGGGAGGGGGAGAATAAACCCTCAACTTTCAATTAGTTGTACCTCCTGACCTTCAAAGGATCCTTTTAGTTTTTGAGTTTGTTTATACATTATTCACGGTCTATTTCCAGGAACACCCAAGATCTTTAGTTAAGTATTTATTGAATTGGTGTGATTTATCTTGTCACACTAAGGGCAAGTCTACATTACAAAATTAAGTCAACCTAAGTTAAATCGATGTACCACCACCGCAGTAATTAAGTCGCTTTTGCATGTCCACACTATGCTTCTTGTGTTGGCAGTGCGCATCCTCACCAGGAGTGCTAGCACCAATTTAACTGTCAGCATGGGGCATTGTGGGACAGCGTCTGAAAGGAACAACAGTTCATGTAAGCAACACTGATACTGTGTCAACTTAACTATATCAATCTAAGTCCTACGCCACTCGTGTAGATGAAGTTATTAAGTCAGTGTAGTGCAGGGGTTCCCAAACTTGGTTCACGGCTTGTTCAGGGTAAGCCCCTGGCGGGCCGCGAAACACTTTGTTTACCTGAGCGTCCTCAAGTATGGCCGCTTGCAGCTCCCAGTGGCCATGGTTTGCCGTTCCCAGCCAATGTGAGCTGTGGGAAGCAGCGCGGGCCGGGGCACCGCTTCCTGCAGCTCCCATTGGCTGGGAATGGCAAACCACAGCCACTGGGAGCTGCGAGCGGCCATACTTGAGGACGCTCAGGTAAACAAAGCTTCTTGCGGCCCACCAGAGGATTACCCTGAACAAGCCACAAACCAAGTTTGGGAACCCCTGGTGTAGCGGATGGATTACATTGGTGAGAGCTACATTTTAGTGTAGACACGAGTTAGGGTGATATAAGCTGCCTTATGTTGACCTAACTCTGTAGTGTAGATCAGGTCTAAGTGTTATGCTAATGTCACACTCCATGCTAAACAGACTTCAGCTCAACTACTCCTGGGGTTTGCACAGCGGTGTTAAAAAGTGAGAGACAGAAATGCTTTAGGTAAAGTTTCCCCAAGTCTCTTTTATACGACACCCTCCCTGACCACAAATCACAGAAAAACTGATATAGTACAAAGTTGAGTAATCTACAATATCAAGGGAAGAAAAAGGAGGCCTGATTCTAATATCCCGAGTTAGACTACTATAAATGAAAAGAAAGTCAGACCCTCAATATTTTATGCCCTTTGCACAGGTGTGAGCAATCACATCAGGGATAACATAGTAGAGACTCAGGACCTAAGTATTTATTGAAATGGACCTTACTTGTTCAGACAACTTTCCTGGCTTCACTTGAATTTTCTGCCCCCAGGTAATGGCTTATCTATTGCAGTTTCTTCAGTAGCTCGGTCCTCAGCAGCAGACCCCCTCAAGCACTCTACATTGTGTGGGACATGCAGGTTGTACCTGCTGTTCTGACTCAGTTGGAGAGACAGCCTTATGCTGGGTCTCTTGCTTCTCTCCTTCCCCTCCAAGGAGCAGAGAGAGGCATCTAAGGGAGGGAGCCAAGTTGTCCAGGACCCAGTGGCTGTTTTTGAGATATGGGAGGCCAGAGGGGAGGAAGTAGCTGGATGGATGGAAGAGAGGAGCAGGCATTTAGCTGCTGCACTCTTCACAGCTCGCTACAGTTCAGTGATTGCCATTAAAATGACAACATTTGCCAGCTGATACCAAACATCTATCACAGCTATTGCCTGTTAGAATTATAGGGGGAAACTGGCCATCTGAGAAACGCCCATGAGGATAGTGTTAGCAAATGCTGCATATCACAACTATAAATAGACCCAGGCACAATCTAGCAAAATTCCTCCTCCTAATTAAAGGTCTGAACTGTCATATTTGGACTGGATCTAAGCTTCTCCCAAGTCCAAGGTTGTTTGGTTCTGGCCTATCTCTGCTTCTAATCCCCATTTCTAGAGGTATTGTAGCTGATATAGGTAACTCTGAGCCATCTTCTTGCTAGAACTGATAAAGAGACAGGAAACAAGTTTTCACAGTCATGGATTTCAGTCTCTAGGGTTGGCTAATTATGTTTCTCCATGGATAAAAATTACATGGTTTCTTTCAGTTTGAATAACTTACTTTAGAAACATGAAAAACAAAAAAACCTCCATAAGAGAGCCAGCCCAGTTTCTGCCTGCTCTGTGACATGCCACATCAAGTCAGCTGCATCAAATAGCAGCTGCTCTGCAGACAAACCCTTTAGAAACTGAAAGGTACAATACATAGAAAACCAGTTGTAAGTTACATAAATGCATATACCATATCATCTAGTCTGGAAATTGTACCCAAATCTTCTGTGAAGATTTAATTTCACACCTAAATTGATGTAGAATCACCGCTCCTCTCTCTGTCTTCAGAGATACTGAATTTGTCATAAATAGCACCTATGAATTAGTATTGAGCATCCTCTTTGAAAATGCACACCACACCAACTTTAAAGTGCACCTTTTTTAAGCATATGAACGGCAGGTTAGATGTAATGATCCTACGAAAAGGAGGATTTTCTACAGCTGCTGTTGTTTGATTTCACCATTCATTTTAATTATAGCTCATCTGATTTGTTACATTATGAAATATACTGAAACTATGGTGCCCTTGGTCAAAGAAACATTCAGTGAAGATAATTGTTGCCATATTTTATTACTAAAGTTATTGCAAGGTTATATAATAACTTGTATGAATTACCGGTAGTGCTGAATATTTTGCCTTGCCAGCATTAATATAAGCCAGCTATTTTGCCCTTGACCTACAACAGTTTACATAAAACATGACAGATTTACAGGAAGAACAGGACATTTTCCCCATAGTTTGAAGAATGTTGAGCATCCATAGAAAGAAAAGCAGTTTAAAGGCAAACCAGTACTTTGTTAGGCTCAGTTGTGTTCAAAATGAATAATGAGAGAAAAGTATTAGAAGATTGGTAGGAAATTATTTATTAGGATATAAGTACATTAATTAAAGCATTTACTTGTGGTTCAGGTATATATCTCTTTCCTATCTCAAGTGTATAACTATAATATACTGTGACACCCTGCATATGGCTTTTATATTTATACACATTGTGCTTTTTAATGTATTGATTTTTTTCTTGTATATTCATCTTTCATGTATTTCCTATGTAAATATTAGAAATGTATAAAAAAAAACTTTAAACAAATAGCCAGATAAATATACAGCTGGCCAGATAAATGGGTTGGACTGTTCTCCAGTTCTGACAACAAAGAATCTTATATCACAATGTATTTAAAATAAAAAGTCTCTTCTTGCTCTTTTCAAAAATGAGCTCAGTACAACAGGGTAAGCACAATACTTTTGTATATCCAGACACTGTACATTTCCCTTTATTACAAATACTTACTGGTACTGATTTTACCCACTGTGATTTTCTTTCCAGGGATGCTTTGTATGTTTATTTTTCAAATTATGAGGGCAAAAGGTCCTATTCTTCCATAACTCTGTCATGTTTTGTGTAAACCGTAATAGGTCAAGGCCCTAATAGCTGACATTTCACTGCTGGCAAAGCAAATCTGCAGGATCAGGGACTTTATGTGCAAATAACATGTCTTTAAGGTGATAATTTGACATATACCTGCTTGACAAATTGTACACTTACTTTATAACTAGCTAACAATATATTAAAACTTCAGTAGATAATCTGGTCCTTTATATATATATATATATGCATGAAGTGCTGAGATGGTCTAAAAGTTATTTTTCATTACTTGTATTAATTTTAAAATGTATATCAGCACTTTCTAAATAAAATAAATATTAAACATCTTGAAATTAATTCATTTCACTTAGTTTTCTGCATTTGAAAGAATACCAAGGCTTTTTATTATTTTAGGCATGTCTTTAATATCCTCTGTAGAAAGTGAGAAGACTGAGATAAAATGAATCAAACTAATACTTGTGGATTATCAGAATGTAGGCTGTAGAGTTACTTAGTTTATATGATTCTGTGTCAAATTAAGAAAAGGAGTACTTGTGGCACCTTAGAGACTAACCAATTTATCTGAGCATAATGTGTCAAATTAGTGGCAATCACCAGTTGATACTATCTAATAAAGTCTTGTAAGTTGTGTTTAATTGAATGTCTGGGCAGATAGAGCTTGGCGAAATGCTTGTTGATCGTTAACTAGTTATTGATTATTAAACATTTAAATTGTGTTGCAATGCAGTTCTTTTGGAAGCTGTAGATGTTGTTAAAAAACATTTGATCCCTCCTTCAGCTTCTCTGCCTAGAATAATTTCTTAGGTTCAGTTTGGATGCCTTCTGTTTATACCCACACATGAAGGATGCCTACATTTTATACCCAAATAAGAGAATATAAACATTATCATGTAAAAAAAAAAAAACCGCTGTGGTGTCAAAAACCCTAAAAGTGCAGAAACAGTCTAAGGAAAACACCTAGCTAATAAGGAGTTTGATGAACTCCAATAGCATAGTGCAGCACTATTAAGATCCCAATTAGGACTGCAATCCTGTAATGAGATACATGCAAGTGGACCCCTATTACTTTCAATGCATTGCAGGGGTCGGTGTACATACATTCCATTGCAGGCTCATTCCTAAATAATTAGAATACAGTTTTCAGACACGTAGTATGAAACCCTTTTGTAAAAAAGGGTAGCACAGAGTGCCCAGGGCAAAGGTGAAAATGTAGGCAGTGTAAGTGGTAGAGGAGCCATCCACATTACCAAAATCTTATCTATTGCAATTAAAAAGAGCAACAGCATCATATGGCAGAACAGTCTTCTTTAAGCAACATATAGCACCATCCAGTGAATTCCCCAATAAACTCACATGGAGACAAGAAGCATTATTTAAAGGGGATATTTTTATAAGGGAAAGTGTGATGAAGTATTAGAAATTAAATTACATTTATATGACTATCTTCCATGATGCATCATCAAAATTCCAATTTGGGAGAGAGGGCTAGGAGAAGAAAAAATATTACTAGGCAAATATAGAGGAGCAGTGCCCATATTATTTTAAATTACTTTAATTTTTTTTTTAAATCTAGAGGCGTGATGATGGCCTGTGTTGTATGTGTACAGACTCTTCTGTTTAACACATTTGTACATGTTATAAAATAATGAGCTAAAGACTGTCACAACCACTGCAGTTAATGAAGATGTTGGGATCTTCTACAAAGACAATACGAATTCAATGAGACTGCAACAGCTATGATAGTTTAAGTGCTGAAAAATGTAGTGTCCTCTTAACGCTGTTCAGAAAGTTGAACATATGAATTTCTACTGCTATTTATGTGCCACGCACAGCAAATAATCCCACTGCAAGATGAAAATTTCATATTCTCCAACAAAACCTTACACACTAGACTGGTGTGAACAGTGAAGCAAAGATAGTTTGGGTGGAGAGTAGATACAGTCTACTATGATGGAAAGCTAGATGTGGGGTTCTTTGATTTTCATTTTCCATATTTTTGTCAGTCTCCTCCCTGACCTGAGACCAGTATGCTTTTGTCTTGTATTTTGTCTTTTGTTTTTTCTATTGCTTTGCATGTTTACTTTCATTAATTTCAGAATAATACTGTTTGAAGAATCTCTTGGGACATTTTTGTACGCCAGACAGTTTTTCAGCTGGAAATGTATACTGTGTGTTGAAATTTGAGAACATGTCTATGGACTAGGAAGTGCAGTATCTGAGACAGATTGTGCTTTTAAGTCTCAGCGTAGGGTTATTGGGTGCAGAGGGGCTGCATTGTAGAGGGAGCTCCAGAAGGAATTCTTCCTGATGAGGCTAGTAGGCTTGGAGGGAGTACACACAGTGGTGAAACCATCACCTATCCTTTGCCCTTTCACAGCCTGCCAGCTCTGGAAAGGATGGGCATTGACCCTGACTTCTGAGAACACTACTGTTGCCTATCCCACTAGTTTCAGAGTGGTAGCCGTGTTAGTCTGTATCAGCAAAAAGAACGAGGAGTACCTGTGCCCAAATAAAGCTTATGCCCAAATAAATGTTAGTCTCTAAAGTGCCACAAGTACTCCTTGTGTTTTTAATCCCACTAGTGTGTAAGTACATCAAAATAGCAATATTTTTCTACTGAACAAAATTATATATACCACTAGTTGGACAAGTGTTAGATACGTCAATATATTAAACATAAATACAAATTGAACAAAACAATGAATAAATATAACACCTACAAACATAAAGCAATATGTTGAATAAACATAACTGATGACATCATAAAAATATGCCCACTATAAAATCAAGAACTATTCTTGTACTAAACCACCGCATTTGATAATATGGAACAAATCATTCTCACTCGTATGCCCAATATTTACCCAAAACCCCAGTCTCTCCCTCTGCTTATACCAGCCAGCTTCTACCTCTGCCCCACAATGTTCTACCTCTGCCTCCTTCTCCCCGCCTTGATCTCAGACTGACAAACACACACCTGTTCTCTCCGTGCCTCCTGTCTAGTCCTCATATTTAATTCAGTCTTACACTCATTGAAGTTATTGGCAAAGTTCCCATTGACTTAAATGGCACAGATTGAGGGGTACTTACAAAATGGGTAGCCGTCTTAGCTGAAGGCATCCTGACTTTATTCCTATCTTACTAGGGGCAGCATCACAAAGACTTGAGAGAAATTATGGCCATCTTAGCCAAGGAAGCCTGGTTTCATTATTATTGAAAGTAATGTGAGATTTTGAAAAAGGCCAAAAAACTAAACAAGATTGTTGCAATAGTTCATGGAAAGCTTTTTAAAAAACCTGATACCATGAGACTCATAGAATCATAAATATGTACGACTGGAAGGGATCTCGATAGGTTATCACCTAGTCCAGTCCCCTGCATCGAAGCAGGACTAAGTGTTTGTCCCTGACAAGTGTTTGTCTAACCTGTTCTTAAAAACCTCCAGTGATAAAGATTCATGGTAATATAGCAGGAGTTGACAACTCTATAGAGGGTAGACCCACTAAAAAGAATTTTGATAATGTTCATTTTTCAATGTCTGTAACTCAAGTTAACAGATTTAATTGTAAAACCTCAAAAAAATATTACTATACATAACAAAGATTTATTTTTGTCAACCATATTACAAGATGTTGTGCAAGAATGGAGAATATGTTCACAGAAAAGTTGTATAACTATCCACTTACAGTGCACTGCATCCATCACCATCATATCTGAATATCTTCCAAGTACTTAAAATAGGAATAACATTCTCTCTCTCTTCCTTCCCAATTTTAGAGAGGTTCATTATTCTTTCATGTTCATTTCTAGGTTTGTTGGTATACATCATGTGTGTACAATGCCTAGCACAAGTGGATCTGACCTCTGCTGGAAGGTGCCTCTGGGCACTAGCACAATACAGGAACTTCTCACTTAACATTGTAGTTATGTTCCTGAAAAGTGTGACTTTAAGTGAAACGATGTTAAGCGAATCCAATATCCCCATAAGAATTAATGTAAATGGGGTGGGGGTTAGGTTCCAGGGAACTTTTTTTTTTCCAGACAAAAGGCATTATAAACATTTTAAACAATTTTCAACAAGCAAAAGTTTTAAACAATTTTAGAACAAGCAATTTAATACTACAATCACTGCTGAGTATAGAGCTTGGTTGAGGTGGTGGAGTCAGAGAATGGAAGAGGGTGGATTGTCCGGCTGCTCTTCTTGCTGAACTTTCTGAACTCGAAAAAACACATCTAGAGATTGTTATTTTGCTTTCCCTTTTTTTTCCCTCTTGGTAAATTTCTTTATAGCAAATCATTAGATGACCAACTCCCCTAATCACTTTGGAGCTGTGTTCCCTGTCAGGATCGTCATCACTCAGGATTTGCAAGCCAGCTTCAATCATTTGGAAAGCTTCAGAAAGACATTTGGCAGTCAAATTTCAATGGATTGGTTCTTCTTCTACTTCTTGGCCCTCTTCTTCCATGCTCTCGTCACCTCTAGTTGCATCAGATCTTCATTGGTTAGCTCTTCTCCGTGTGATTGTAGAAGTTGTGTAATGTTGGCTTCTTCCACCTCATGAAAACCTGCTTTCTTGGCCAAGCCGAGGATATCTTTCTTCATAGCGGGGACAACATCTTTAAATCCTATTAAGTCACTGGAGACAACGAGGCAGGCAAGGAGGCTGAAAGTGCTGTAGGCTAGGAGAAGCACGTTGTGCAGCAGCAGCTTACCCTACTCTGCAAGCACCAGGGGCAGGGGCCTCAACCCTCAGCCTGCCCACTCCACCCCTTCCCCCAAGCCCCCACCCTTGACCCGCCTCTTCTTCCCCCTGCCCCCCAACTTCATCCCCCTTTACTTTGCAGGCTGCTTCCTCACTCCTCCCTCCCCGCCCTCCTGAACACTGCAAGCCAGCTGATAGCCGTGGACAGGAGGCAGGGGGAGCCTGTGCTCCGAGTCCTCACTCCTACTCCCTCCCTCCTGCCTACTAAACGTGGCAAGCCAGCTGATTGCCGCGGGCAGGAGGCAGTGTGGGGGAAGAGGGGAAAGGTGCTGATCCGTGGTGTCTGCCAGCAGGGGACACTGTGGCGGGGGGGAGCGTAGGGAGGCTGCCTGCTGTGGAGAAAGCAGGCAGCCAAGCAACGTAAGAGTGGAGCATTGCTCAAACTTTAAACGAGTATGTTCCCTAATTGATCAGCAACGTAATAACGAAACGTTAACCGGGACGACTTTAAGCAAGGAGTTCCTATACAAATAACAACGAAGGATGTACATATCTTTGTTTGCTTGTTTATGCTGGCGTGTGCGCAGGTGAAGAAGTTGAGGGAAAGCTATACTGGATCAATATGCATTGCAAAGAGTTCTGAAAGCAGCTACTTTTTTGAGCATACTAAAAACGCTTATCCTGTTTGACAGAGAGTTATCTTTACTCATGAGGACTTCTTGCCTCACTACTCTGCTCTGGTGCCCAAACTAGGCCCACACACCACCTGGTGCAATAAGCCATCAGAAAATGTGCTGACAGTGAGATTATGGTTTTCGCATTATACTATTCCATTCATTAATAAAAAGTTTCATTGATATCTTCTTTGGGAGTTTTTCTGCAAATGCTGAAAACAAACATTAGGGTTTTATTTTTGAATTTAAACAGGCAAAGGATTTATCTGTGGATTACAGCATACCAAATAGGAAAGATCATTTAAATTAACAAAAGATGGACCCTGCAGCAATGTCTAATTAATGCTTTGGGAACTAATGTCACTACCATTTAACATCAAGTACTTGTGAAGGAATAAAAAGCTCTCTTACACTCCCTCATACTCCTGTGTCTTTTGCTTTCCTTATAGCATACTTAATGCTGGCCAGATTCCTCACTTGTGTAAATGTACTGAAGTCAATGATCAATCTTCCATTGACAACTTCTATGGAATTGCACCATGGATGAACTTGGCCCAGACAATCTGCTTTGACTAACTTCCATTCTTCTCCAGGGATAAAAGAAGCAGTACTTTAAAAGCTTGTTTATTAATTCAGTTTGACTGGCTGTAAATGGTTATTTGAAGGTGTGACCTAGGGATGTAACCAGACCATGCTTGATACATTTTTAATAAGCTCTCCTTATTTATCCTCTTAAGTTTGTAAGCTTTACTTTTATCTAAGTTTAGCTGTATCAGTGTGAAATTAGAAGTTGCTCTTGCATCTTGATTAAAAGGAGATCAGGAACTGCTTTGATCATGGTGCTAAGCCAGTATTTGTTAAACCAAACCCTGTTTGGTAAAATGGCCAGCTGAGGAGAAATAGCGCTATTTTTGGTAGGATGTTGTCTGATCTACAAGCAGTGAGCAGTGTTCTACACCATGAGTAAAAGCCTGGTCGATGAGAGTTTTGCTATTGACTTCAGTGAGGCCCGGATTTCACCACGTGTCTTTACAGTACATTTTCTTACTAAATTCAGTAATATTTACATTTAATATCAAACAATTATTGTTTTACTGTCTTGTCAGCCTTCTGTCACTGCGCCGGAGAGATATGAATGTTCCAATATCAATTTTAAGTGAAATTAATTATTTCCTGTGAATAATTTCTGTTTAACTAGTCTCATGCAGACGTGGGGGCTGCAGTCACACAACTTCCATGAGAGCTGTGCAGCTAAAGCCCCAAACAGATTGGTACTCATCAGTCCTATTCCCTACTTTTGGGCCAAATCCTGAAATCCTTATTCAGGCCAAACTCCCATTAACTTCAGTGAGAGTAAGGACTACAGCCCAGATTTTCAAAGGCATTTAGGCATTGCTGTGCTCAGTGTTACAATGCCTAACTGATTTAGGAGCCTTAATCTTACTTTCAAACGGGATTTAGATGCCAAAATCCCATCAACTGAATGGAATTTGGGCTCCTAAACCAGTTAGGCCTTGCAACACTGAGTGCAGCAATGTCTAAATACCTTTAAAAATCTGAGCCTGAGGGCCTCACGCAAAGCCTATTGTAACTTTGTAAGAAAACCACTGCTTTAATAATGGGCTTTGAATCAAATCTATCTAATGATTGCAGGACTTGGCCTTAAGTGCAGAAAACCAATTCCTTGTTTTCATTTAAATCATGAAAACAAGACCTTCATGAAAATATTATTACACATGTCCTAGAGTTCAGTCTGATGGTGAAGTTTTGGGGTGATTAAACCAGTTCAGTTTACATAAAACCAGAAATCAAACTGTACCTGAAATTCACACTTGAACAAAACTTGTTTAGAGGCTTGATTAAATATTTTTAAATTTCTGGATTTTTAGAGGTTTGTGCTGGGATTTTAAGCAGAAACAGCTAGCTAAAATAAGAGAAACAATAATCCCAATCTGGTCAGAAGCAGTAATTAATGAAACCTCATAAGAGAATATGTACTCATGCCCTTTCTATGACAAGGAGATTTAGAGAGACAAGGTGGATATATTGGACCCTATATCGAAGAGCTTCTTCATAGAGAAGAGCCCTGTGTAGCTCAAAAGCTAGTCTCTTTCACCAAAAGAAGTTGGTCCAATAAAAGATATTACCTCACTGTCCTCCTCTTTCTATTATCCTGGGACCAACAGGGCTACAACAACAATGCAAACAACAAAGGAGATTTAGATTAATTCAAATTCACTTCCACATTTTGTTTCCAGACCCTTTGAGGTTTGCTCAACACTAATATAGATCCATTCTACTTACATTAAATACTGGCTATTGTTACTTTATCTAAATTTAGCAAGGGCTAAATGTTGAGGCACTTGCTATCTTTAAATTAAGCCTTGTGCCAGATCCTGAAGTCCATGCTCAGTTTTTATCCAGTCCTTATTCAGGAGTGAAAAATGAAGTGAAGGCCTCAGGTTTGCACTGCAATATGTGGCATCATGTCTCCCAGATCCATGAATGGAGAGGGTAGTTTGCATGTGGACTTTACCCCTCCTGCCTGGAAGCAGGAGTCAGCCACCTCCAGAGCACCAACTTCCTGTGCCCTGCAAAGGGCGTTCTGTGAAGTTGGCATAGGAGTAAAGAGCAGACCAAGGGCAAGCTGGTGTGACACATTGTCCCTCCTCCAGCCCCCAAAGGAGCTTTCCTGAGAAGAAATACTACTCTGTATTTTTCTTTTGTGATCCCACCTCTTCAGTGACCCCAGTTGTGGCTTGCTACTGTGCTGCGTTGCACTGTGCTGCTGTTCACAAACCAGCCACAAAGTGGCCAATAGCAAGTCTTCTGATGAAAACTGTGGACATAACACAATAGATGCCTTGTATAGTTACAAATGGGTTCAATCAGTAATCCAGCAAACAAAATATAACAGTCCTTTGACACTCAACCAATAGGCAAAGCAATTAAAATGTACAGACATAAATAACGTGTTTATTTCAGGAGGAGTGATGAATATATTTGTGTTTATGCATTTCAGTTACTTTGCCTATTTTTTCTGGCATATCTACAGACTGCTTTATATTTGGCCTCTGTGTATACGGCCAGGGTTTATTATGACATCTCTGGCAAATCCAACAGGATGACTTGCCACATGGTGCCTGTGGACACACACAATGCTTGGAGTGAAGAATAAAATGTTGATACTGGCCTATAAACTGGAGTCTTGCGTTCAGGATTATATAGTTTTATCAGGAGGATAATTAGAGCATTTACTCTATCTAGTTTAAAGTGAAAATGAAAAAAATCATCTGTACCTGGATTGAACTTTGATTTAGCTGGCTATTTTATCCTGCTTCAAGATTTGTGGTAGAAGCCTGACAAGTTTTTATTTTTTCTTTCTCACAGATGCTACTGTGTATCTGGATTAAGAAACATGGCACAATAGCACAAGAAACATCTTCTGAGATTCAGGCATATAATGATTTCAACCTTTCCTCTTGTAAGCTTTATATAGGGGGAAATGCCATAATCTTCCTTTTCTAAAGGGACCACTGAATGTGTTTAAAAGGGGATAGAATTGCATATATAACCAAATCCTACAGTCCTTTGCTTTCCCGGTGTCTAGGAAAGAAAATACCCTGGATGAAATTTAGACTAAATTCAATCCAAACAAGACAGAGATCTTGCTAATGGGTAAGTGAAAGAATCTTTGTGGATAGACAGAGCCTCTGACTGATCCCTTTATGGAGCAGGCATGCCTTCTTGTCTGTCCCTGTGATTTGCCATCTCGCTCTTTTTTAATCCATTGATGCCGCTGGATTCTCAGTGCCTTTTACCATATTGGCTAGCCTGCAGGTTATGTCTCTTGAAGTCTGATGTTGACTTTACTACAGTTATCTGTGCCTTTGAGCTCAAAATTTGACCAATGGAGTGTGCCTTACATAAGGCTCTTCTTGAAGACCACAGAAGTGTCAGCTAGTATAAAGTACATCTGCCTTTTTAATTGGGACAGAGCAACATTAACATGTGATACACGTACTCTGTACTGACTCTCAGTTTTCTTCTGGTTGCAAGGTGTCAGTGATTATCTTAAAAGAAACATCTTATATAGTCTGGGACACGATTATCTCTGAGAATGCTTTTCTCTATAAAACCAGTTGTAGCAGTTGGATTAGTCGGCATGGTCTTGTCTGTCTCAGGATATGTAAAATTATCATTCTACAGCACTGGGTAAGCATGTTTAGGAATTTTAATAATGAAATAAAGACAAAAGCTACACAACCGTGTAAATGCAAGAAATCATGGAGACATCACTGAGGCAACCACTGAAGGAAGGCTTCCCAGTGCAAGGTCTACTGCTCAGGTATGTGCATCCAGTGTTATTGTTATTTATTTCATGATATCAGCTTATGAGAATCGTGGGATCCTGCTGTGTTAAGTGCTGTACAAACACATAGTAGGGGACAGTCCCTGTCCTGAAGAGCTTATAATCTAATTAAAGGCAAGACACAACTAGTGGCTGTGAGAAACAATAGGAAAGGAAAGGGGGAGAGAGAAGATGGGGGAAACTAATAAAAATCACAAAGTTACAGAGGATAACAATGTGCACAACTTGATGCTTCCCATTCAAACAGTATCTTTATACTTGCAGTTGGCGTGCTAAAAATAGAGATTTAGCCACAGCAAGATGGACTAGCCATCGTGAATACAGCCCCACCTCAGACCTTGAGCGGTAGATGTTGTTGTGGCTTTTAAATCTTTGCCTATTTCCAGATTTGCTTTTTAAAGATATACAGCAAACCACACCTGCACGACTAAGGGCCTGAGTAAGCCTTAAAGAGTGGGGCTTGCAAAACTGCCTACTAGGTTTGGATGCCCAATTCCTGTTAATTTCGGAGTACACTCATGTCCAAAACCCTTAGGCAGCTCAGCTCAGCTCAGCCCACATGTAAAAGTTAAATGGCTAAAGACAGAAAATTCTCTTAGGGAAGTCAGTCCCATCCCTAATATGCCCTGCTATTCCAAAGTACTAACGCTTATGCTATATTTACTGTATACACTCTATTATTGCAGATCAGACTGTTTGAAAAGCCCTATAACTCTAGGATGCAATTTAAATGCTATATTTTAGCATTAACTCGGATTTATTTTTGTGGATTTTAGCTCATTAATGTAGATATTTAACATATCTGTGTACACGATTTACATACCTTTAAATTTCTGTATTTAGTAATATTTCAAGAACTGAAAGGAAAGTTAAAAGAAATCTCCCATTGAGCTGGGCCCAAAAAATCATGGGGCCTAAAAAAATGGGCCAAATTCAGTGGAGTAACTCACATGGAATTTGGTCCAACATGCTCAGATAGGGCCAGATCTTGAAATGCTTTACTCATTTTAACTAGTACCCTACTTCACTTGTAGTCCCGTTGAAGTCATTAGCACTACTCATGGAGTAAGATGTAAAGATATCAGAATCTGGTCCATATCTTTTGCCTTTACAGTCTACAGTCCTCCTGCAATTGCCTCACCTATCCACTGTTTAGAACACTTGTGACATTTTAATGACATTTCTAAATAAAAAATAACTGTTGAAGCTTCTTTTGTCATTGAAATAACTTGGTTGTTCTGTATTCAAGGAAAAATAAAATAAAATAAAAGTGACTGGTCACATTATCAGCCATAATTCCTAATTATAAAAACTAGACACAGTTCCTAGGAATGCCAAAAATGACAACATTCAAAGAGCTACATTAAGACAAACTAAAAAGCTGACAAACTCAAGGGGGTAAAGAAATTCAAAGACAAGAATAAAACTGCATCATTATCATATTTGACTATGCATACATACTGCATAAAGTACAGAAAACTCTGATCTATTTCATCATAGACTGTTGTGACAAATATCCCAGTGCTAAACCTTCAGGAATGGGAATTTGAGAATTGAGTTTCTAGCTCTGAAAATTCAGACAACACAGGGGCTCTGTTTTCCAAGAAATCATACAGAACACAACATTTTATTGAGTATTAGCTGCACATGTCATCTTTAGTTGGCAGATGATTTACCTATTCAAAACAATTTTAGATTCACAACTATTACTGTTCCAAAGAATCGATGCATTTGCACTTACAATACTGCCACCTACTGATGCAGATGCAGTATTGTGTATTATAACCAAAACATTGAGACTTTTTTTTGGTAACACTTTGCACTTTTTAATCACCTTTAAGCTCTGTGTACTTAATTCCCATGCCCCAATCAGTAAATGAGAAAGAGACCTTCAGCACAGGAATGCTGTGAAGTTTACTGAATTAATGGTTTGTAAATCACATCCATGTACTTGAGTGGGAGACACTGTAGAAATGTAAGGTAATATGTTATTACTGCTAAAGTTTTCCAAAATGGGGCAGCAGTCTTTTCATTAGGTTACATTATAACTGGAACTAAATAGGATTCACAATGCCACTTTGACTTTTCAATGCGGGCTAGATGCCTAATTCACTTAAGCACTTGAAGATTTGACCCTTGGAGCCCATGTCCTATTTTCAGAAGTGACTTAGGACCTTAGGATTCTCAAGAGGTATTTAGACATCTAACTTTCTTTGATTTAGATCTGGGCCCTAAGCATCATTGAAAGTCATTGGTAACCAAGTTTGTTAAAAGGAGCAGGGTAGTTTTAGTGGGTGATCTCGCTCCTTGTAATGATCAGGCTGAGTTTATATCTCACCTCTTTTAAAGCATAATGCAAAACACATATTTTCCTTCAACAATAAGTAAAAGTGACACTGCCCATTTCATCCTTCTACATATTTTCTTCCAAGAATGCTCTGAAGAAAAATATAAGTAAGGAGGAACTGTGATGGTGGTTCATACTCAGCAATGATATTCTTTTAGTTCTTCTGTGCTACAGTGATAGGCACACTAAGAATAGATAGAATTGTTTTGCTATTTTTTCAGTAGAATACCTTGCTGCTGTCTGAGAGGAAGGATATCAAAATGAAATCCAAATGCTATGTTCCAGTGTTGCGGTTTGATATAGAACTTGGACAAAAATCCTGGAAAGGCTGATGAAGGATGCAAACAGTAAAGAATTAAATGATGGCAGCTTAATTAATGTCAATCAATATGGTTTTATGGAAAATAGGTCTTGTCAAATAAACTTGATATTTTGAGGAGATTAAAAATTTGGTTAATGATGATATACTTAGACTTCTATAAGGCTTAGTACCACATGACATTTTGATTAAAAAATTAGCACTGTACAAAATCAATACAGCACATACTAAATGGCTAACTTATGGAATCCAAAGTAATTCTAAATAGAGAATCATTATCTCCATGTTTCCAGTTGGGTCTCACAGGGATCTGTTTTTGGCCCAGCGCTACTCAATATCTTTATCAATGACCGGAAAGAAAACATAAAATCAATCTGGTAAAGTCTGCAGATAACACAAAAATTGGTGGAGTGGTAAATAACGATAAGGACATGTCAATTCCACATATCGATCAGGGTTGCATGGTAAGCCTGGGACTCTTGAACAACATGTATTTCAGATCAAGCAAAACGCAACGGCATACACCTAGGCACCAAGAATATCGGATGCGGGATTGTATTTTGTAAGACAGCGACTCAGAAAACATTATGGGTCATGCTGAATAAACAATTGAACATAAGCGACCAGTGTGGTGTGGTGTGATGTGATGGCTAAGCAAATGCAATCTTTGGATACATAAGCAGGAGAATATTAAGTAGAAGCAGAAAGGTATTATTGGCCCTGTATATGGAATTAGTGACACCACTGCTGGAACACCATCTGGTTCTCATGTCCACACTAAAAAGAATGTTTACAACTTGGAAAGGGTTCAGAAAAGAGCTACAAGAACGATTCGAGGTTTGAGAAACCTTCTTTATAATGAAAGACTAAACAGGATCAGTCTATTTAGTTTATTCAAAAGAAGATTAAGAGGTGACATGATCACAATCTATACAGGAAGATTTCTGATGGTAGAGAGCTCTTTAATTAGCTGACAAAGGCATAACAAGATTCAATGGCTGGAAGCTGAAGTAAGGGGAGGGGAAAAAGTAGACTAGAAATAAGGTGTAATTTGTTTAACAATGAGGATAAGTAACCAACTTACTTAGGGATGTTGTGGATTCTCTATCACAGAAAGTCCTTAGATTTGATGTCTTTCTAAATGAGATGCTGTAGCTCTAATAGAAGTTATGAGATTGATGCAGAAATTTCTTGGTGAAATTCTATGACGTGTAGTCCATTCGGGGGAGTGGCTCCTTCTCCTCCGGGTCTGTGGGTGGCCAATCCGCCCCACTACGTCTGCGGGGGTCGCCTGATGTGGGGAATCGGGGGGGGCAACAGGAGACATGAGCTCAGGCCTGTGATCAGGACCAAACAATAAACACAGTTATGGCGCCCCAGCCTCTGGTTGGGGCAGGGCAGCAAAAGTCTCAGTCTCAGGCCTGTACTCATGCTGGGCTGCAAACAGTCGATTAGCCCCGGCCATTGATCAGGGTGGGGCAGTAGCGAGTCAGAGGGCTCAGGCCTGCACTCAACCAGCCTGGGGTCTGGTTCAGAGTGGGGCAGTAAACAAAGTCTCTCAGTTCCAACCTGTACTCAGGCGGGGCTGCAAACAAAATCGGTGAACTCAGGCTTTCCTTCAGCTCGTCTAAGGGAAGGGGAGACTGCCACCCACCGCTTGGGTGACGGGGGGGACACGGGCCCTCCCACGCCACTGCGTCCCGGCCCAGGGCCCTAAGGGTGGTGGGAGTTTGCCACCGTGTCACCGGGCAGCCAAGCTACAACACGCTGACTCACCCTCTGCCAGGGCTGCAGCCAGACAGGGGTCTATTACCCATGGGCCACTTCCACACTCCCCTGCCAATGGTACCTGCTGGTCCGGTGAGGTAAGGTGATCGGCGGGGGCTTCAGTTGCCAGCAGAAGCTCTGCCAGGGTTGGGCCAGCCAGCAGTCCGGGCCAGCCATCTGTCTCCTGCAGGGTCGGGTCATCCAAGGGTTCGGGCCAGTCATCTGCTTCCTGTGCGGCTAGGTCGTCCAAGGGTCCAGGCGGTCCGGGCCAGTCATCTGCACTCTGCGAGCCTACTGCCACCTCCCAGCGTGAGTGCTCAGGGTACACGTCTGTCCCCTCCAGTGGCTGGGTCCTACTGAACTTCCAGGTCCCGCCTTTATACTTCCAGCCCCACCCCTTGGCTTCTGTGGCAGAGCTAGGGGGTAGGGCTCCGCCCACAAAGGGGTGGAGCCACCCACTGTGTCTGGGGAAGGCCAGTCCACCTCACTACACCTGGGTTATGCAGGAGGCCAGACTAGTTAGTCATCATGGTCCTTTTTGGCTTTAAAAATCTGTGAACACTGATATTTGAAATACTCATTTTTAGGAGTGGTATAAAGAGACACACCCCTATTCACTGCCCATTGCCCTGTGTGCCCCATATATAGACTAACATAAACATTTCACAGTTCCATTTCTGGAAAAGTCAGGGGAAAAAAATGGTATTGGAGTGTTCCAAGACACCGTCTCCTAACATCAACCCATCAACCTAATATACCAAGCTAGAGACGGTGATTTTCATAGAACTGCATTGGCAGGGTCAACTGAAGCCTGTTGAAGAGAAGAGCCAGATGGTTTGTACTTGCACTGCCTCCTAGTTCTTGGGCTCAGAGAGATGAAGGAAGAAAAGGGGGAAGAACGAAAATCCAGAATGTCATTTTCTGTAAAAAAAAAAAAAAAAAAAAAAAAAAACCATTAAAACTCTACATGTCAGATTTGGTGATTGCTTTTACTTTGTCTCTGATTGATGGTGATGTCTTTAACAAAACCACCACATGTGCCATACTTTTGTGCAGTTTGTCCTAAGATTTGCTTTTTCACCAGTACAAAGACACAGTAGTGGCATTTCAGCTGTAGTCTATAACTCTGAGTGCCTTTGTTTTAATATAGAGGTCTGTCTGCACCTCTCAGCCACAGGCTTCCCCCGTGGGGGTGCTAGCACTGACCAAAGCAGGGGAGCATGTTGTCCAGATGTAACCCATAGGATCCAAGATAGATATGGGATTCAGGCAATTCCCAGTGAAGAGGGAGCCGAACAGAGACTTGCAGGGAGCAGGAAGTGCTGGGAGGCTATCTAAATGTGGGATCTGGTCTTGGGAAGATCCAGGTTGGTGCAGGAAGGAGGTAAGGAACCTGCAACCTATCTCCTCTGGGAGGAAATTGTCTGTCTGTCTATGTACTTCTTAGCCAAAGCCAGGGGGAGAGGGGAGAAAGAACAGGGGCATTAGCATTAACATGTGACCCAAGGAGTTGAAAAGGCCTAAACCCAAAATGGTAGAAGGGATTATTTATGAAGCATTGCTAGATTATGTGAGACCCAAGCAACCTGCTTATGTAATGGAACCAGGATGACTTAATAGAGCACCCCTGGGGAAGATGTTGTTAACTGGCATGCCAGGAGAGGAAACTGACACATGAAGCACAAGCATGCAGTAACCTTCTTCCCACCACACCTTCCCTCAGTAACCCCACCAAAATCACATCACAACCATACTCCCAACAGATTGGGGGGAAAAGAGATACAAGGCTCTATTTATGTTCACTTTTAATGACAAACAGGCCCTCCGTTAGAGGCTACCTGGATGGAAAGCTACTACATCTACTGTACATTTAGATTTTGAAGAAAGATGCAATTTTAGAGGGGGGTGATTTACAACTTTCCAAAGCATAAATACTATTTAATAAATTTATCTCAATACTTTTACTGCAGCACCATCATTGCCAATGCCCTCCCATAACAATCTTAACATTTATGTCAAAGCAGTGAGGTTGTGCTGTAAAAACTTGCTGCAGTGTGATTCATCCCTTCATTATATAATTGAGGAAATATTTATGTTGACTGTAGTCTGGTGTGGCAGCTTTTGGAGTTTAAGCAAAGGAAACAGAGTCACTATTTTATAATAAAACTGTAAATTAAAAAAAAAAAAAAAAAAAGATAAAATGTAGATGGACATTTCACAATAGAATATCATTTCAGCAGATTAAAGTTGTTGGGGCTCACATCTTACCTAAAAGCTTCAAACCTCCTGTGATGCACTTTAGCATACAGTATATATTTATACATCTAACTTAAATTCATATTTAACAAGTAAAATCTTTAGGATGTTCAGGCCAAAATTTTCAAACTTAGATATTTTAAGTTAAGCGCCTAAATCCTTACCTAAGTAAGGCTGACCTAATTGCTCCTGAGTACTTACTGCTCTAAATGACTGTTAGAATGTTCTCAGTCTCCAGTGAATATTGTTACACTCAATACATATTTTTAATATTTGGTTGGCTTTTACTACACAATAAGCATCTCTCTGTATTTAAACAGATACAGCTAGTTGTGACAATTCTTGAATTATATTTATTGAGGTGTAATACATAATCCATTGTACATAATGCATTATAGTTGCTAGACTTAATATTTTAACAAAACACAGGTGTTTATTTAACATACAATTAATCTATTAGAAAGCGACCATAGCCAAGTTAATTCCATGTTGCCAGCAGGGAGAGCTGTTAGCACTGGCTACCATGAGAGCAGCACTACAGCTTTTCACTTGGATGGGCTCCACTGTACCATAGAGCTGCCTGAATAGAAAAGCTTTCCAAAAAGTTCTCTGGTACATACTGCTGGAGTGCAGAGAGTACTAGGAACATCGTTCCGTGCTTGCTTCAGATAGTAATTTCCTTTAAAGCTTCCTCCCCTTTTGTTACAGCTCTATGTTTTCACATTTTATTATTAAAAAGGAGAGAGAGAGAGGGGAGTCATTATTCAGGAAGGGAAAAGAGGAATCCGCATTGAGCAGCAACAGAGAGTGCCCCATCCCCATGAGTGACAGCTGGGGTGAGGGGGGACAGGGAGGAAAGAGATATAAAACTGATATCACAGACCTAGCATCATAGAGTCATTCTGCTGAGTCTAAATGAAGAGATTTATTTTTGTTTTTTAATTCCACCAGAGTGTGTGTTTATAGAAAAAGAAACATATGAGTGTTGTGAGGCTCACCATCTCAGTTCCCCCCCTCGCAGCAAGACCTGGAATTGCAGCATTTTACCTCAGTTTCCCTACAACAATCTTTGATCCACTCCCACCCTAGAGGTGACCTTGCCCTCTAACCAAGCCAAATTCCCTGGAGAGAGAGAGGCAGGCTGGCTTACCTGTAGAGGATTCTAGCAGTCTTGCCCAGGAAACTCCTCTTCCTCCTTTTAAGTCCCACACCCTGCACCAGTGGAATGGAGTAGACTAACTGAACAGGGCTGACTGGCCTAAGGCCTTCCAGCCCTTAAAGGAGCAGGCCACTCTGTTACAGAGAGCCTTTATACTTAAATGAGAGAGGCCCAAACAAAGTGAGGGCTGGCAGAGAGCATGAAGGAGTTTGGACAGAGTGGACATTCAGCTCTGAGTAGAAAAGGCTGCTCCATTATTTGTTAATGGAGTAAATTAGAGTCTCTGAAATAAACAAAACATACACACAACTTTAGCTTCTAACTAAAAAAAAAAACACAGGTCAACCTAGTATCCAGTCACAGAGTAAAAACCCAGTATAACTATGCAGGCAGAAGAGTACCAACAGATCAGTCAAGATGGGACTGCTTACCTTGTGGCCAAATGGCAATGTATAGGTGTGCAAAAATATGTGTAAACAGAACACTTTTAAGTTTTAATATTCTCCAACAAACAGCTTCTCTCTTTGAGAAGATGACCTCCGTTACTGCATTTGTCTACTAACAGATGCTTGAATTCAGTGGAACTACTCACATGTGTAAACCATTTGCGTGTTTGCAGAATCAGGGCCCAGAACTCCAGAATTTTATCCAAACTTTTCTGTAATGGCAGACCCAAGCAGTCCCAACTTTGGGAGATCAAAAACCAGAGCAGAGCTAGACCAATGCTGAGCACTCTGAAAATCCCTCCTAGAATTTTTTTTAAAAAAGTTGTTTCTTGTTTACATTTGCAAATTCAAGAATAGTATTATTTTGCAAATAAAATAACATAAAAAAATAATAATAGCACCTAGGATCCCTAGTCATGGAACAAGGCTAGGTTGTGTTAGCCACTGTACAAGTACTGGACAAATTTTTTTTCCCCTTCATCATTGCATTTCTAGTGTATGGACTTGCATTTTTAGTAAGTGGCTGCTATTCCTGTAACGTTTGCAGTTAAAATACAAATATCACTACAGAAATCAAAATTCTCTTGTTTAAAGTATCCATTGCTTCACTTTGTGGATAATGAAATCAGCTCCTTTGGTCAACATTTCAGATCCAAAACTTCCTGGTGGTAATGAAACAACAATTATGGAAGCATATGTCCCTCCCACACACCTGTTCCACTATTACCTGAACAGATATTCATTTTATTTTGGAGATCAACCAAACTTCTGACCACTTTCTGTGATCACAATTGATATTGAAAAGAAACCCTTCTTATTCTCCCCACCATCTGCTCTACATTTCATGTAAAAATCTTCTTACCCAAGGAAATTGCTGATGCTGATAAAAGCAGGAGAAATCAATCATATACCATTCCCTATGATGTCCAGTAAGCATTAATATGATCGCTTGGACAATAATTCAGCAAGGTGCTTAGTGCAGGCTTAAGTTTAAGCACATCTCTATTTTGGAAAGTATTTAAGCAGGTGCTTAAATTTAATCAAATTAAGAGCTTTATTCTGGTGACAACTGATTAGGAAATGTTTGTAAAGCTTCTTCTATAGCTGGGAGTGAAACTGCCAAATCTGGATGCTATAACCTATATGCAGGTAACTTCAAAAGTCATTTACGCTGCTAAGCAGACTATAAATTATATACTACCTATGGTTTGTGCTAGATGTAAGTAGCTGACAATTACAACTCCTATACTAAAACTGAAACAATTTCCCTCGGTCAAGGTTCCTTCCCCACTCTGAACTCTAGGGTACAGATGTGGGGACCTTCATGAAAGACCCCCTAAGCTTATTCCTACCAGCTTAGGTTAAAAACTTTCCTAAGGTACAAACTTTGCCTTGTCCTTGAACAGTATGTTGCCACCACCAAGCGTGTTACACAAAGAACAGGGAAAGAGACCACTTGGAGATGTCTTCCCCCAAGCCCTACACCACCTTTCCTGGGGAAGGCTTGATAATAATCCTCACCAATTGGTACAGGATCTTAAGAACAATGAAAAATTAATCAGGTTCTTAAAAGAAGAATTTTAATTAAAGAAAAAGTAAAAGAATCACCTCTGTAAAATCAGGATGGTAAATACATTACAGGGTAACCAGATTCAAAACATAGAGAATCCCTCTAGGCAAAACCTTAAGTTACAAAAAGACACAAAAACAGGAATATACATTCCCTCCAACACAGCTTACTTTACAAGCCATTAAACACAAGAAAATCTAATCCATTTTCTAGCTAAATTACTTACTAATTTAACAAGAGTTGGAAGGCTTGCATTCCTCATCTGTTCCTGGCAAAAGCATCACACAGACAGCCCAAACCCTTTGTCCCCCTCCTCCAGATTTGAAAGAATCTTGTCCCCTCATTGGCCATTTTGGGTCAGGTGCCAGCGGGGTTACCTTAGCTTCTTAACCCTTTACAGGTGAAAGGATTTTGCCTCTGGCCAGGAGGGATTTTATAGTACTGTTTACAGAAAGGTGGTTACCCTTTCCTTTATATTTATGACTCCCTCAGTCAGGGATATTACCAGGGTTCTGATATAAAACAGTACTAAATATAATACTGCTACTAATAAATCTATTAAAACATTAACAGTGCAGTAAAGCAACTATCTCAGTTATTTTTGTTTTTTAAATAACTGTAAATATGTCTTAACATCAGCACATTCCTAAATACACATTAAATTAAATGAGATTATTCAATGTTCCTTTCATGAGCTAACCACAAACATATATATAAATGCAAGCAGGGAACAGAGATAAGTCCTACAGAGGATGCATTACCTAGCAACAAGGTACACTGAGTTAGGCCTGGATCCAAAAACGGTATTTAGACTTCTAACTTCCTTTGAAATCAGTGGAAGTTAGGAGCCTTACTTTTGAGGATCTGGGCCTTAATGTCTAATTCAGGCTAAGAGAACATTTTCTGATCAAAGCATGAAATATTTGTATGTAAGCAAAAGACATCCATGAAAATATTCTGCTTCTTTTAAAGAATAATAATCAAATAGCTTGTTAATAAACTATATAAAGGATTAGTCAATAAATAAATATTCCTATGCACATTGGTTGTAGAATGGAGGCATTATCAGCAGCTCTGGGGTTAACCCTGTGTGTAGATTTTCACTTGAAGCAGTTTCAGATGTTATGGGAAGAAAACAAATGTTTGTTACAAACATACTGACACCACAACTCTGAATACAGATGTAGGTCGTAGCTTTCAAAGGAGCCTATGGAAGTTTAGTGCCCAAATCCCTCTGAATGCCAATGAGATTTGGTTGTCTAATACCTTTAGGCTCCTTCAGAAATCCCAGCCTTCATCTTTTGCAAAGTTGCTAGGAAGAGCATTCAGCTGCACCAGCCAGGGGAAACCGAGAGGCCCCAATCTAAATATATTTCAAGCACCCAGCACAAACTGGGCATGGGTGAGTTACAACCTTTGGTGCTGGCCTGGGGCCTTCCAGCTCCTTTCCCTGCCTGTGAGAGCAGGGGTCCCAGCGTTGTGAGGCGCCCAGGCCCAGCGCCCCTCTGGGGCTTGTTCCGTCCCACACCAGACAGGGGCAGCTGGAAGGCACCAGCGCCGCCCACTCGAAATCTGCCCCGTGTAAAGGTGTGGGGGTGGGGGGGAGGCGGTCTGGCTGGCGGGCTCCGCTCCCGCTGAGTGAGGTGGGGGGGGAGGGAGTGACCCCAATCTCCTGGCTGCTACAAACAGGGGCTGGTGCCGGCGCTTGTGGAGGCGGCCCGGTGTCTTTCACCCCCACGCACAAAAGCCCTTGGCGCCCGCTCTCCCTGACGCCTCTTCCCGGGCGAACCCCCCCGGCGCCCGGGCAGGCGCGGGGAAGCGGGGATGGAGGACGCTGGTTGCGGCGCCCGCTCCGCTCCGCCAGGGAGCGCCCCAGCCCAGGGAATCGGGAGCCGGCAAACCCCGCCCCCGGGCCCCGCTTCCCGCCGCGGCAGGAAGGAAGGACGGACGAGCGGGTCTCGGCGCTGGTGCTGCCCGCCCGGACCCACAGTACGTGCCGCGGGCCCCGCTCCACGTGGGGTGCGGGCTGGGGGAGCCCCCGTGGGGAAAGGGGCAGGGCTGGCCCCAGGGCAAGGATCCAGACACCTGAGGCGGGTGGGGTGGGGGGAGCCCCCGGTTCCCAGCCGTGGCAGCCCATGTACCTGAGCCGCCTGGAAGAGGGGATCCCCGGAGCCGCCCCGGGGTGGTGGGGCAGTGGGAAGAAAACAGAGAAATCTCTCTCTGCCCCCCCCCCCTTCCACCCCGCCTGGGAACTCAGCTGGTGAATGGGGAGGGGGGCGGATACCTTGGGGTGTGAGGGAGACACGCCCACCCCGCGCCCCAAAAGCATCCCGTGACCTGGGGTGAAGCGATGGCGTGGGGAGACCACCCACCCCTGTGTGAAGTGAGGGGGGAAAGGGACCCCCCCGCAAGCCCCTCTCCCTAAGGCAGGGGTGCTTGGGTGAGGAAGAAAGAGAACCCACCACTTCCCACCCCCAAGTGATAACCGCGGCCCCCGTGCTGGGCTCCCCGTCGCAAGGTGGCTGCCCCAGCAATGTTCTGCAATACACCAGGGCCTTGCTGTGTTGGGTGCTGTGCAAACGTAGAGCACAAAAGATGGTTTGATGCAGTATAGATGCACCAAACAGCCCTACTTAGTAAGCTTAAAATTGCTAGTAGTTAGTGGCCCATGACCAGGATTCATCATCAGATTTGGTCCGCTGGTTCGATCACTAGCTTCCCTAGCCGGAGCCGGGTACTGAGGGGCAGCACGACAAGAACGCTGATCTGTGCCCTCCAGTGCTAGGCACTGTACACAAACGCACAATAGGAGATAGTGCCTGCTCCAAAGAGCTTAAACTACCCATTTCCTCCTCATGTGCACACTACTTCCTACCACTGACCTGCCAATGCCCCAAGATAGGACAAAGACCCAAAATAAGGCATACCAGTGATAATTTATTGTTCACTATTACATTTTTTTTTAATATAGTACAAATTGACCTTTCATTTTTTCCAAATCCAAAACCTGCATTTTCCCTATAAGCCACTCAAATGCACCAGGTATCCTGGATTTCAAAGCAACACCCTGTATTCTAAGATCCATATAGTACAGAGGTCCCCAAACTGTGGGGCACTCCTCCAGGGGGCAGAGAGAAACATTTGTGGGGGAAGGGGGCCTGGGCCAGCCCCAATGGGGGGATGGGGAGAGAGTGCTACCAAGCCCCTCTCTGCCCCCCACTCCAGTCCAGCCCCGCTCCCAGTCATGGCCCCACCTGCAGTTCCAGCCCCAACTGCGGCCCCGCTCCTGGCCACAGCTCCACTCCCAGCCATGGCCTCTGGCTCCCAACATGGCTCCACTCTCAGCTAAGGCCCCAGCTGTATAGGTAGCGATATTAAAATGAACATAGGTGGTGATGCACAATGGTAATGCCCCTGGCACCCACAATGCACAATGCCCCTGCCCACATGCGCGATGCACAATGCCCCTGGCTCCCAACACGGCTCCACTCTCAGCTAAGGCCCCAGCTGCAGCACAAGCCCTGCTTCTGGCCCCCCCAACCCTGCTTCCTGGGGAGGAGAGAGTTTGGGGACCACTGATATAGGAGTAGAGCCTTAGGCTCTTGGGACCTGGTGAACTGTGACTTTATACATGCTACTGCATGGTCTGCGTGAAGTTTTTGTACTGATTTAACTATTTCAGTGTGCGTTTGTGAGGCAAAGGATTGACTTTCTACCAAAACAGTTAAATGAGTACAGTCTCTAGCCTGGCCACAATTATACCGTTATAATTTATTCCCCTTTCCTTACAGCAGTAAGCTGTACCTGCATAAGCACCTTATACCAGAATAACTGCATGCATATTAGATCGCTGTAACTATGCTGGCTGGATAACAGCCAGGTCCTAACCAGAGAACATCTTTAATATTTACCGACATCAGAAGTCAACCAGAGAACATCTTTAATATTTAGCGATATTCACAAACAGGAATGTAGTCTACAGGAGTTTTTGTTAAAGGGGTATACAGGTGTAATTAATTGGTTCTGTGTTGCACATCTACATTTTTACAAGAATTATAACTGGGCCACGTTGATATTAAAATTAACATAGGTAGCGATGCACACTGGTAATTAATCAGTAGCTGAGTGACAGAAAAGGCTGAATGGACTTTCTTTAAACATCCTCCTGCCCCCAGATTTTCTAGCACTAGAAATGTAAAATGATCATTTGAAAAATATAAGCTGTTGGTGCTACAACATGGCATTTTGTTCTCACTGAGTTCTTGGAATATGTACAAAACACTTACAGCAATTTCAGTATTGGTTCAAGTCATTGGTCAATCTGTTCCTTTATCCGACTGTCAGCATTACCAAATACTTAAAGATTTGGTGAAAAAAGTGGGGAAAAAATCATTCCTGACCCACACAAATGATTGATGTATTCCCTGAAATAAAAGTTGTCTTATTTTGCAGAGCTACAAAAGTTAATGTTGATAAGATTCTCCAGTCCTCTCTAGTTTTATTTACTTCAGTGACTTTCTGTGACAGTAAATTCCACAGATTGACTGTGGGATCTGTGAAGAAGTATTTTAATTTGTTCTAATTCCTCCCCCTCTTAATTATATCATGTTCTATTACTATGCAACAGTGTGAAAAGAAGTGACTGACTAGCTCTTGCTATGCTCTTCATAATTTTAAATAACTGAAAGTCCCCTCAATCTTTTTTTTTTTTTTCTTTCCTAAATAGTCCTGTTTCTTGCCATACTGAGCACTAAGACTTTTGTTGATTGTAGGCCTTTTCAAGCTGTGCAATATATTTCAAGTGTGGTTACCAAAACTGTGTACAATACTCCACCAAGGGGCTGTGCTCTCATGGTGTACAATGTATCATCACATTTTCAAAATAGCAGGTTTCAGAGTAGCAGCCGTGTTAGTCTGTATTCGCAAAAGGAAAAGGAGTACTTGTGGCACCTTAGAGACTAACAAATTTATTTGAGCTCACGAAAGCTTATGCTCAGATAAATTTGTTAGTCTCTAAGGTGCCACAAGTCCTCCTTTTCTATTTTCAAAATAGAGCATTCCAGGATCCAATCCTACGGGATGGTAATCCGTCTCAATTTAACTTCAGTGGGACTGAGTGATGTACAACACTTTGTGGGATCAGACCCATAGTCAGTTATGGCTTTCTTCTTTCATCAGTATTTAATATAAATGGGGAATTATTATATGACTTGAAAGGTTAGGAAAGGAGATAATACAATGTATCAGAAATGGACTGTTTGTCCTGTGTACAGTGCCTAGCACAATGGGGTCCTTATCCATGACTGGGACTCCTAGACGCTGTGGTAATACAAACCGATAATTATGTGGTTGTGATTAAAAAAAGGGGGGGAGGGGACTTTCTGTGCCAAAGCCCTCCAAGCAAGAGAACATTTTAATATACAAAAAGGGACCAAGTATTCTTTGTCCAAGCATTTTATTGTTGCTGCCTGCAGCCTTAAAATCTTTTACTTTAGGCCCCAATCCTGCCAGATGGTCTCTGCCAGCAACTCCCCTATCCCTGCAATGAGACACATTCAGTGACACTCCATATGGGCACCAGGGTTTGCCTGCAGAGATCATTTGGCAAAACTGGGGCCTTAATTTTACTACCATGAGTAGTCCCATTGATTGGACTATTCACCGTAGTAAAGTTAAGCACACGTACAAGTGTTTGCAAGATTGGGGCCTTACCTTTAATGGCAGCATGCAAAATTTTGCCCATCCAATTGCCTGGGGATAGTCATTTTTGTATGAGCAAGTAAATTTTTTCATCATCATTATGGTAAGTGCGGGCAAGTAGATTTTTTGCCTGGGCTAATACATTTTCTTGGTAATTTTACAATGATGATTTATACCTTTTAGTAATTTCTTCATTCAAAAGTTAAGTGGTGTTTCCAGTGACATTAGACTATTTTCGGATTGTGCAGCAACCTCCGTATTTTAATTTTAGGAATTGAAAAAAGTAGAGCTAGAATTATTTCATTTATTTTCTGCTTCTTGAGTGATTTTGATAACCTATTGAATTTACTGTTGAAGAGCCATTTTGCTTTTTTGATTTCTTATTAATGATTTCTTTGTTGTTTGTATTGTGGTGGTGCCCAGGATCAGGACTTTCCTGTGTTAGGAGTTATATTTCTATAAGGGTTCATAAATAATTTATGACAATTTTTTTCTGTTTGCTAAAGTGTATATTTATTTCATGTTCCGTAAGCTGATACATTTTAATGGATTTGTGAGGGCTTTTTCACTCCTCAAAAAGCTCTCTCTATGTGCTTCGGAATATGGTTTGTATTTTTTTTGTCACTTATGGTATTAAAAACAAAGTCTCTTTATGTTAGGCTGTGAACCTGATTTTCGTTGATCCTTAAGGCAGTTCAGAGAATGGTTTGGTATGCAAAAGTCATAGGCAGACACAGAATTCTCGTGTGTGTAACTTCCCTAAACTACAGGCGGAAAATGAGAGAGGCAGCTACAGTACAGTTTACATTTTAAATATGAGAAAGAGACCTTTCTGTTTACTCCAGTGACTTTGACAGTACCCAGATGTGCACATGAAAGAAATGAAAACTATATACACACACGCACGGCACGCACACACACGCACCCTATGAGAGAGAAACACAACTTTTAAAAAGATGATAGCATAGGAAAATGTTTTTTGAGATGAACAGAAAGGGGAAGCCCTGCCCACGTCTTTTATATATCTGTAGGCTAGTTATGCTGCAAGTCACTGCAATGTTTCATTAGTGACCTCCGCTCTTTCTTTCCCTCCTGCCTCTCTTGGCAGGTGGGAAGGAAGACAATCAGTTCAGTCTCTTTGACAGTTTTGAACCTGATTCTGCTAACCTTTACTCATATGAGTAGGCCCATTGACTGAACTGGGACTACTCATGTATGTAAGGACTGTTTGCAGAAGGGTTGGTGAGTGAGGGATTTGCATATTTGGGCTCTGTCTCCACTATACAAAGGGTGACCGTTCAGCCTTTGTGCTGATTTGTGGTAGCTTCATGATTTGCATTTCTTTGGTGGTGTCAGGGTGGACTGCATTCAGATCTCTTTTCACTCAGCATTGCTGTCTTAAAGAGACAAATAGTTGCTGCTTCGTCAATAAAGTCATAAATAGGAGGCCAAATGCTGCTCCAACTGACACCCTGGGCAGCCCCAGTGGGAAGAATTCTATTCCGTTATGCTGGTGTAATCTGGGTTAGCCCCAAAGAAGACAGTGGACTCACTCCTGTTTTACACCAGTGTGACTGAAAGTATCATTTGACCCACTAGTTGGATGGAATAGCTTGGGAGTGTCAGTTAGTGGATTCTTTGGCCCACACTAATTTAATTTAAAGTGGGGGAGGGGATGTTAATCTTTGTATCATTCCCCTCTGCTGCCCCTCCTGTCCCTTCAAATGAGAGTTTCTGGGTGATGACACTATGCGGAATGGGTGGTTTGGGTTTGCTCTTTTAAAATCTTGGTATAATGAAATAACTGTCCAATAGTCAGGTCATTTTCAAAATTCCCTTAAGTGGTTTGTGTTGGTAAATAACTTTGAAGATTAAAAGTGCAATGTATGTGGTAGGTAATTTTAAACGGCAGCTTGTAATTGCAGATCTTTTTACGATCTGGTCCTTTCCAGTTTCCACTTCTGTACTTAACCTCCCCTCCTCTCTCCATTCAAGTACTTGATCACCACCTGAATTTGTCTGTGTTTCGTTTAGGTGAAGCAGTGTTGCAATCAGGGAAGCATAAAATGGGAGAAGACTAAGAGGAGATGGTTATACAAATAATTACAACATAGGATTAAAAATAAACAAAAATCTTACTACCTGAGTGAAATCAAAATGGTTTTAAAAATGCTTAACATAAAAGTTTTATAGGATTCCTTCTGCAAACACTACTGAGGGATAAAGTAAAGTCTTTCTCATTTAAGGTCATTCCTTAATGTCATTAATTTTGAAGATACCTAGAAGTAGAGGAAGCCACTGTCGTGTGGAGGATAAAAAAAAATGGGTAATGAGACCAAGTTTATTTATCTCTTCCTGCTTTCTAGGCTGCAGGGAGTTGGGGGCAGAGAAAGTGCTCTGCCCTTTGATCTTTTTGAGCCTTATATATTAATAATCTCAATATTTAAAAGTTCCTTACTAAAACCAATTAGAATCAATGAATAAGAGGTTTCAAGTATTCTCTGATTACTCAAAATCCCTCATCTGTTGACTTGACTCTTATCTGTAGCTACTAGGGTTCACTAAAGATGCTTTCTGTGTATTTAAGCATCTTTTTATAAATTAAAAAATATTATTTTCTTTTCTAGTTTACGTTGATCATTGGAGCAAACTCCACAGGTGATGGTAAGCATTCTTTACTTCTACTGTGTATCTGAGAGTATGGGCAATGCACACTTCGTATATTAACTGCATATACAAGCAAATTGTATTGAACTGTCAGCACATAGTTAAAAGAATTGTATTTTAAATTAGTTAAATTGCATTCAAAGTAAAATTTATTTATTAAAATAATTGTTTGGTCTCCTCAGAGAAGAATCTAGAGACATATAACAGGAAAATAACAGAGAAATCTGCTGATCACTCTTCTTAGATTTATAGCTTTTATACGGTTGAGAAAAACTCCTCTGTATTTCCATTTACACAACAGCTGAAAAAACACAGACGTACAGCTATATTCCATAGTTAGCCTTTAATGTGTTCCTTTTCCTTCTTCATCCCAATGTAAAACATCCCCTTAATTTTTTTTCAACAGATGGATTTTAAAAATTCAATGAAACAGTGAGGTTTTCTACGGTCACTTTTTTTCCCTTTCCAAACACAGAAGTATTTGGATAAGCACCAAAATCACAATTCTGTCTACATGAAGTGGCCCTTTGTATTCCTCTTCCCCTAAATTAACAACTGGGGCTAGTCAGATAGACAAATCAGCCAGCTGTATTCCAAAGTTTTCAGTGAGGTCATCACCAAGGCCCATTTTAGAAACATTTTAGTTAAAAGAACTGAAGATATTTTTTGTATTTTAAAAAGATGTGTTGTCATCTTGGAGAATACATAGCATATATGAAACTTTCCTTTTTTGTCAAGCTGTATTAACTGCTCTACTGATGTTTCCAAACTTGATTTTTAATTAATTCAGTGGGAAAAATTAAACAAAGTGCTCCAGAACTAACTATGTGAAATGGGAGTTGCAACTTCTCAGATTTGACCACAGAATTTTCTGGTCTTGACTATACTTTGAAGAACTAGAGTCAGTGTGACATTCTCATTTAACGAAAGCAAAGTAAAAACCTTAAATATCCTGGTTTTTAGGAGTTCATTTTCCTTCTTCTAAAATAAATAAATAAATACATCCTTGCAACAGGGCCAGATTCTCCTCTTACACCAGCATAAATTGGAAATAAATCCCCTGAAGTCAGTGGAGTTTCACCAGCACAATCGAAGTGCATGAGGAGCATCTGGCTCATAAAGTCTTAGCCAAAAAGACAGATATTTTGTTATGCATTTCCATAAAAATTAATTTGGTGGCTGTTTCTTAAAATCACGTGTATGACACCATAGATTTGCATAAACAGACGAGACACAATTCCTGACTCAGTGTTTAAGTGAAATAAGGAAAAAAAAAAAGTTTATTAGCTTGAGACTTTGTTCTTGTAACTACTTAAACATAACCTTAAAATTATGTTGTCAGTGTTTTTAAGCCCCTTTTGGAGGGGCGGGGTGCAGGAAGGGAGGTTGGTTTTGGGGACGGGGTGGTAAGACTTTAGCTATGAAGTGTCGCTAAACCAAATTCATAAAATTAGATTTTTTTAAAAAATCATTCTTGGTGATTTAGGATGTTAATAATACAGGTAAAAAAGTATGATTTTTTATCTTGACAGTATCCCTGAAAAAGAAAAGATGACCTTCCACATTTAAGTCTAAAATAGTCCAAATGTTTGGCATAAAAAATAGATCAAGTAAAACTCTCCCTCCCCAGAGACGCACAAAATATCTACACCAAGGACATGCATTATGGGAGGAACATCAGACTTTACACTAAATGTATTGGCTTTTGTCAGTTTAAGACAGACACGTGTTGTTGCATCATGGATATCCAAATTAATTAAGTGAGACCAACTTGTTTTTAAATCCAACATCACTTTCCATGCGTCCAGAGCCCTTACTCAGAAGCTCTACCCCAAGGACAGACAGTGGGCAAACACCACCCCAAGAGTGATTTAGCTTTCCATTATCCCTGACCTTTCTCCAACACTACCCATGTGTAGCCGAATTAGTAGGGGAGGGGAACATATTGCAATCTTTTTCTATACAGAATTTACTTTACTATATAGGGCTGCTGCACTCTTATAGGGTTATGTGGCTAGAATAGAGCCATGGGTAAACTGTTGTGTCAGGCAAACAAACATTTTTAAAAACAGTTGTTGCTGTTTTACAACTTGTTAAGATTTATAACTGGAAAGAGATATTTTAGTTTACTTCAGTCAATGAACTTTATTACCCTTTTTCAGATTATAGCTGCTGATGAATAGAGAAGTGAGATTTATTAGCAGCACAGCACTTTGCTACACACGCTGTGGGGGTTAATTGAGACCTTGACTAAGGTGTGATTGAGACGTGACTAAGTTGCCATCTGATCTCTACCACTGAAATTATTATGGCAAGGAGATGGGGTAAATGCATTACTAAATGAAATAGGTGCCTTTATTTAGTACAGAGGAATTTCAGAAGCATTACCCTCTGCCTGTTAACATGAAGCTTGTGTATTCGTAGTATGGGGCTTATCCCACACACACTTTGAAGTAATCAATCCTCATTCAGCTCAGCTTTCACCTGTGTAGTATATGAATTCACGTGAATTCATTTGCATTAGTAAGTGCTGAGTATTTATATCCACACGGGCTCCGTTTGCATTAGTACATTTCAACATGTTGCCCCAAAGGAGTGGCTTCCACTGTAATAACAGCGCTTTGGGGTAAAGCTTTGATGCAGTCATTCTCGTTACTTTCTTCCTTGGTGACTAGTAGAGTGAGCAACATGATCTATTTTTGTATGTATAGAATGTTCACGCTTCAAGCACTTGTCATTTTTCCTCCAAAATACATGGATTTTGTTATCATAGGAAGTAAAGCATTTGGAATGAAAAAGCTTTTCAATTCTAGGAGTTGCCTCAACACTGTCTCTCCCCTCTGCTTTTTTTAGGAGGACTCACTGCATGAAGACTCTCACCCATGGTATAATCAACAAGTATATGCAAGATACTGGAAGCATTACAACCAAGCCATGCACTGGATGTACAAGCACAAAAATGCCTACAGGAAAGCCATGGAGTCCTTTCATCATCTATCATGGTATCCATCCAAAACCTTTCCTACAGGCCGTTACTCTGATTGGGATGGAGGCAACCCATCGGATGCTGAAGACTATTCTACCTACACTCCAAACAGCGGAGCACGTTACCCTTCCTGGCCCCAGCAATACCCAGATGCCCACTACAGTACCAGAGTGACCAAGAATATGGGCAGGGATTCTGAAATGGAGAAGGATTCTGAGTCTGAAGAGGAGATAGAATGCGACCTGAGCAACATGGAGATCACAGAGGAGCTCCGCCAGTATTTTGCACAGACAGAGGCGCACAGGCAGGAGTTACGTAAGTTCAGGCCTTGTTTGTATTATATACTTTCCATTTCAGGCTGTAATGAATATGTCCTTAATTCAACATTAGGGTATTGCAATATAATACACAAGAGTAATGGGCACTAGAAGTAAATGAACCAGTGAAAATACTTGTGGTTTTTCTACATAGAGAGAATGAGTATGAATGCTTTGGAGGATAGAAGTAGCATGTATTTGTTCAGGAGAAAATGCTTTGTTTAGAGCAATTCTGGGGGAAAATTGAGGAATCTGTAGTATTAAGATAGGTAGTGAAAATCTCCATCTTTTTCCTCAGCAGAACAGGTAATACTAATATTTTAATTATAAACTTTTTTTCTATAAAAATGATCCTTTGAGTCATTTCCAACTTTCCATTACTCTGTCCCTACTATTGTTCTGGTTTATCCTACAAATACCCAAGTGCTGAAAAATTTTTGCATTGACATCCAATACTTCCTTTAAAAACCAAAAGATTTTTTTAACATTTCAAAATTCTTAATCAATTGATGCTCACATTTTAAACTGAAGCTTAAGTCAGCTGAGTTAAAAAAAATGAATATGTCAATATTCTCAAAAATCTGGGCTTCTTAAGGTTAAATTTAGTAAAATCCTAGATTCCTGAGAGGTCCAGCCCAAAGGAAATTCCTAGCTATGTTGTTTAATGCTGGAGGAAGCTGCAATGTACTCTTTTAAGATGGAGTAGCCGTTTGCTTTATTTTTCTTTGGCTCACCAAACAGTAAAAATTCCAAGACCTGTCTTCCCCCTTGGTACCCTTCAGTGTTGTACAGGAAATATTTTTTCTTTCACATTCAAAGCCTCAAGCCCAGCTCTGGGAAAATAGTAGGGGGATATTAGCCAAAAAAATCAGTAGGGGAGTTTTTGCAAGTCTCAGTCCTTGGAGATCTCCAAGTCATCTTTATCTCTGTGAAATCCTTTTAAAAAAACAAAGTGTCTTGTTGTCCTGATTTATAGTTTATTGCATAGACAAATAAAGTTTACAGGCAAGTTTATAATCTGTTTTGAGGAAACAATGTGAAAAAAATCATTTTCCCCATGTTCTTTGCATGGGAAATATCCAGCATAAATGCTTAATAGAATGAGCTTTCATTGTAATTATGCTATCCTTTCTCTGGGCATTAAGGAGGGAGAGAGGAGGGAAATAATTTGAAAAAAGTGTAATCAACAAGTAGGAATTTTTTGTAAATTACATTCTGCTATTTAAATCCTTAGAGTCAAGAATATCTGGAATGCTGAAACACACAGGCTTAAGCGTACACATACAATCAACAGCAAAATCAGACAGGCTAAGGCACACAATGAGTTATACCTAGCAAGAAATACAAATGGCAATAAGAAGAGGTTCTTTAAAGACATTAGGAGCAAGAGAAAGACAAAGGAAAGTGTAGGTCCTCTGCTTAGCCAGGGAAGGAGAGCTAATAAGTAATGACATCAAGAAGACTGAGGTGTTTAATGCCTATTTTACTTCAGTCTTCACTAAAAAGGTTATTAGTGATAAAATACTCAACACAATTCACATTAATAACAACGGAGAAAGAACCCAAGCTACATTAGACAAAGAGAAGATTAAAGAATATGTATGTAAATTATATGTTTTCAAGTTGGCAGGGCCTGATAAAATTCATCCAAGGGTACTTAAGGAACTAGCTGAAGCACTCTCAGAACCACTGAGGATGGGTAAGGTCCTAGAGGACTGAAAAGGGGGAAACATAGTACCTATTTTTAAAAAGTGAAACAAAGAGGACCTGGGGAGTTATATACCAGTCAGTCTAATGTCAATACCTGGAAAGATTCAGGAACAAATTATTAAACAATCAATAGCCAGGATGGAATTGTGAAGAACAAAGCATGCCAAGCCACCCTAATTTCCTTCTTTGACAGGGTTACTGGTCTAGTGGATGCGGGGGGAAAGCAGTAGATGTGTAAGTAAGTAAAGAGCTTAATCTTGATCTTAGTAAGGCTTTTGACACAATCATGACATTCTCATAAGCAAATTAGGGAAATGTAAATCTAAATGAAATGACTGAGGTGGGTGCACAACTGGTTGAAAGACTGTACTCAAAAAGGAGATATCAGTGGTACACTGTCAAACTGGGAGGGTGTATCTAGTGGAGTCCTGTAAGGGTCAGACCTGGGTTCAATACTACTACATATTTTCATTAATGACTTGGATAATGGAGTGAGTATTATAAAATTTGTGGATGATGCCAAACTGGGAGGGGCTGCAAGCACTTTGAAGGACAGAATTAGAATTCGAAAGGACTTTGACAAATTAGAGAAATGGTCTGAAATCAACAAAATTCAGTAAAGACAAATGCAAGGTGTACTATGTTTAGGAAAGCAAAATCAAATGGACAACTACAAAATGAGGAATAACTGGCTAATAGTACTGCTGAAAAGAATTTGGGGATTATATTGGATCACAAATTGAATGTGAGTCAACAGGGTGATGCAGTTGTGAAAAAGGGTAATATTATTCTGGGGTGTATTAACAGGAGTGTCGTGTATTTAAGACACAGGAGGTAATTGTGCCGTTCTGCTTAGCACTGGTGAGGCCTCAGCAGAGTACTGTGTCCAATTCTGGGCACCATACTTTAGGAAACCTGGACAAATCAGATAGAGTCCAAAAGAGAGCCAAAAAAATGAGAAATATAACCTATGAGAAAAAGTTTTAAATAACTGGGTATGATTAGTTTTGAGAAAAGAAGACTGGGGGGGGGGGAACCTGATAATCGTCTTCAAATATATTAAGGGCTGTTATAAAGAGGACAATGATCAATTGTTCTCCAGGGTAACAAACCTTGTGGATAAGGGGGGAAGCAGTAGATGTGGTATATCTTGACTTTAGGAAGGCTTTTGATACTGTGTCACATGACCTTTTCATAAACAAACTAGGGAAATACAAAGATGGAGCTACTATAAGGTGGGTGCATAACTAGTTGGAAAACCGTTCCCAGAGAGTAGTTATCAATGGTTCACAGTCAAGCTGGAAGGGCATATCAAGTGGGGTCCCACTAGGATCAGTTCTGGGTCCAGTTTTGTTGAATATCTTCGTCAATGATTTAGATAATGGCATAGAGAGTACACTTGCAACCCCTCCCATCTTGGTATCATCAAACTGGGATGATACGAAGCTGGGAGGGCTTGCAAGTGCTTTGGATGATAGGATTAAAATTAAAATAATCTGGACAAACTGGAGAAATGGTCTGAAGTAAATAGGATGAAATTCAATAAGGACAAATGCAAACTACTCCACTTAGGGAAGAACAATCAGTTGCACACATACAAAATTGGAAGGAGTACTGCAGAAAGGGATCTGGGGGTCACAGTGAGGATCACGAGTTAAATATGAGTCAACGGTGTTACACTATTGCAAAAAAAAGCAAATATCATTCCCAGATATATTAGCAGGAGTGTTGTAAGCAAGACAGGAGAAGTAATTCTTCTGCTCTACTCTGTGCTGATTAGGCCTCAACTGGAGGTTGTGTCCAGTTCTGAGCGCAACATTTCAGAAAAGATGTGGACAAATCGGAGAAAATCCAGAGAAGAGCAACAAAAATGATTAAAGGTCTAGAAAACATGACCTATGAGGGAAGGTTGAAAAAAATTGTGTTTGTTTAGTCTGAAGAAGAGAAGACTATGGGAGGATATGATAACAGTTTTCAAGTACATAAAAGGTTGTTACAAGGTGAAGGGAGAAGAATTGTTCTCCTTAATGTCTGGGGATAGAACAAGAAGCAATGGGCTTAAATAGCAGCAAGGGCAGTTTAGGTTGGACATTAGGAAAAACTTCTTAACTGGTCCAGTGGTCTTAACTTGACCTTCCCTGGTCACTTCCAGCCCTATGTTTCTGTGATTCAGGGTAATACACTGCTCAAGGAAAATAACATTAGCAACATAATGAAGCTCAGAATAGCGCTTGATGTTCAACCTGTACTCGTGTGAGTTCTGCTGTGGCAGAAGCAGGCCTCTGTCGAAGATCTTAATCTGAAGAGAGAAAACACTTCGAGAACTACAACTAAGACAATTTAGAAATACAGAACATTTTCTTTTTGTTAATTTTTTTCATGCATGGTGGGTATTTGAGGATTGTCATGATTAAGGCAAAGGCCTGGTACTCAGGAGATCTGGGTTCAGTTATTGGCTCTGCCACAGACTTTGCTGTGTGACCTTGGGCAAGTTATTTAATATCTCTTTGCCTCAGTTATAAGCAGGAGGAAGGCCTCTTGGTGAAGGCCCATAGCTCTGAGTTGGGACACCAGGGCTTCTATTCCTGGCTGTAGCACAGACTTATTGGGACACCTAGGTGAGACACTGAGGTCCTGATTGTGCTCTCACACTAGTTTTGGCAGGTGTAATTCTATTCAGTTCAGTGAAGTTATTCTTGATTTACTATGGTGCAAGTGAAAGCAAAATTAGGCTCTTCTGTGTGACCTCAGGTTCCTCATCTGTAAAGTGCAGATAATGATGATTACCTGCTTCATAGAAATATTGAAGCTAAATTAATAAAGTACTACATATTTATAAATTGCCCCCACAGCCTCAGATGAAAGATGCCATTTAAGTGGAAACTTTTATTATTAATTCAGAAAATACATTATCTGTACATTCAGGAATAACTGCTTCTGACCAATAAATAAATAAATAAAATAGGTTTTTATAAATTCTGTTGGAGTTGCTCAAAAAAAGAAAGTAGCTACGCAGAGGGAGGGGAAGAAAATATGTTCTCTACTGTGTGCTGTAAATGAGTAGTGGTGAGCTCTGTTGAGACCATGTGGACGGTGAAAGATACAGTGCTGCTATGTTTAATTATATAGAGCTATTGATTTTCCTGAGTACTGTTTTTAAGCCAAATGAAATTTATAGAGGGTTCATGAAGCTGAACTCTGTCATGACACTATCTTGTTCTGTCTTTCATCCTTGAAGCTGTATTGATCCTCAAGGAAAGGTAGACGAGGCACATAAAAGTGATCACATTATCAGCCTTGTATATATCCTCTCTCAGCTATTTTTCTCTTTGTAATCCATCACAGCCCGACTTGGTTCTGGCCTGGTAGCCTCATGACCATGGAGGGGGCTCAAGTTCAATATCTTATCTGCCATAAGAGTACATAGTGCTACACACCATAGTTTGTGCTGAACAATTAACAAATCCACACCCCAAGAAATTAACAATCCAATAATACAAGTGAAAATAAACTGATACCATGTCTGTTTATTCTGATTTATATTATGTTTTATGGGTGTTGAGGCAAGCATGCTTTACAGAGAAGGTTAGGGTTTAGACTTGTTTTCTTTTGAATGATTATAGTGCAAGAACTTGACGTATGTTAATTGGGATTTTATTCCAGACATATAGTATTGGGTGGGACGCAGAAAGTCATGGAATCAGGAGTGGGCATAGAAGACAAATGGGGCAATGAGGAGAGGACACTGGGTGGAGATTAAGGAACATGAGATAATGCTGGCAAGAAGGGTGAATAGACAAATTTATCTCCCATCTTACCCAGCTGCTGCTATTTCATTGATTGTTACTATATTTACATACAAAAACACATTAAAAGAATGTTATTTATTTCATTTTCAAGCACTCAAAAGTTACTAAATACTTTACAACTGTAACTCCACCCCCTTGTGTGTATGCATATGGCGGTCTTTATTCTGTGATCACATACTGTTTTTCCACAGGATCCTGCCTCATTCAGTGCAAAGGGTGGTCTAAACTTAAACCCCTTTTATTTTAAAAGCATCCTCCTTTAATGGCAGACCATTACATTACTACAGACCATTGAAGTTAACAGGAAGGTTCACAATGACTTCACTTGAGAGAATCTTGCAGACTGTAGTGTGTGGGAGGAGAAGAGTTGAGATGTAGGCAAGGATGGAGACGTGTAATGCCTTGAAGGTGAGGACAGGGAGCTTGAACGTTATATGAAAAGAGGGATAAAAATTCAGGGTGGGGAGAGATGAAATGACAGAATGATGGGAGAGGATGGTGACTGTAGGTGCAGTATTTTGGAAAGACAGCGAAAGTGAATAATAAGGAGGTGGGGGAAGAAAAAGCTGCAGTTAAAGTAGTCAGGTTATGTTTGGTCAGTGAAGGCTCCTAAAGCTACGTGTATCCCAGTACGCTCATATGTGTCAACACTAGTTTGCCACAATACTATTCTTTATAGCCATATATGCATGAAAGTGAAAAAAAGAAAATAACAGAGCTTGTTTTTAAGATGTTATGCTTTTTTTTTCTCCTCCCAGGAACCACTACCGACTTCAAGAACCTATAGGCTACTAAAGTCTTTTTGTGTTCTGGCAGTGTGCATTGCAGTAACTCTTTACTTTTACACTAAAGCCTTTGAAACTGGCAAACTCTGAATCTCACTGCCTGATGGAACACTTCAGTAGGGACAGAGTTTTTTCTTTACAAAGGCCTCTCTTTTAAAACACCTCCTTTTCTTTCCTAGAGTTCTGCTCGAGTGCTCTCCAGCTCTTCGTATTCTCTTTGTGATCACGTAATCAATACGTATATTACAGCAGAGGTGTATGTTCCTAAACTAACCCTAACTAATTCTGTGAGCAAAATTTAACTGACATAATCGCACAAATCAGTTACATTATCACACTAATCACATACTGTAGTTATAGTATGAACACAGCTGTGCTGTTAACCTACTTCACACTGTCCTTCCCGACACCCATCACTTGCCCACTCATCTCTATCCAGCAATGAGTTATAAGAAAACTTCCTTTCATTACATTCAGAATTTGTGTAGTTATTTAATTATTATTCCCTTTTTTAATTATTATTATGATGATGATTTTATTATTATTTTATTTTATTGGGCTGTGCCGGCTATTCTGTTTGGTTCCCTGCGGAAGTGGTGATTCCATTAAGCCAGTGGTCACCAGCCAGTCGTTGAACTGCTCCTTACTACTGTCGAGGCTTCATGAGCCATGGGAGCAAGGGGTAGGCTGGGGTAGGTGTATAAGTAGGGGCATAGCGAGCAGATGGAGGGACGTGATCGTTCCCCTCTATTCGACATTGGTGAGGCCTCATCTGGAGTACTGTGTCCAGTTTTGGGCCCCACACTACAAGAAGGATGTGGATAAATTGGAGAGAGTCCAGCGAAGGGCAACGAAAATGATTAGGGGTCTGGAACACATGACTTATGAGGAGAGGCTGAGGGAACTGGGATTGTTTAGTCTGCGGAAGAGAAGAATGAGGGGGGATTTGATAGCTGCTTTCAGTTACCTGAGAGGTGGTTCCAGAGAGGATGGTTCTAGACTATTCTCAGTGGTAGAAGAGGACAGGACAAGGAGTAATGGTCTCAAGTTGCAGTGGGGGAGGTTTAGGTTGGATATTAGGAAAAACTTTTTCACTAGGAGGGAGGTGAAACACTGGAATGCGTTACCTAGGGAGGCAGTAGAATCTCCTTCCTTGGAAGTTTTTAAGGTCAGGCTTGACAAAGCCTTGGCTGGGATGATTTGATTGGGGATTGGTCCTGCTTTGAGCAGGGGGTTGGACTAGATGACCTCCTGAGGTCCCTTCCAACCCTGATATTCTATGATTCTATGATTCTATGACCGCGAGCTGCTGCCGGCTGGGAGAGCAGCCTGAGGCAGAAGCCTCCAGCTCGCATGATATTCCAGGCAGGACTGAATCTCCATGAGATGAAACTTAAAGAATAGAATAACCTGGGGTCTCTGGATCCCATTTGGTGCTCTAAAAGGAGACCAGCCATGTCTGTCCAGGTGTCCCTGATCAACCTCACCGAGGTCTGCCAGGAGCACCCAGGAGACGTATGACGGCTATCCGTTCTACTGCACCATCTGCCACAAAGGCAAGGAGCTGCTGCTGTGTAGCAATGCAGTACCGCGTCTGCCAGCAGAACCCAGGAGACATATGGTGACGGTGAGCTGAGCGGGCTCCATGCTTGCCGTGGTATGGCGTTTGCACGGATAACCCAGGAAAAAAGGCACGAAATGATTGTCTGCCGTTGCTTTCCCGGAGGGAGGGAGGAAGGGGGGCCTGACAACATGTACCCAAAACCACCCGCAACAATGTTTTTGCCCCATCAGGCATTGAGAGCTTAACCCAGAATTCCAATGGGCAGCAGAGACTGCAGGAACTGTGGGATAGCTACCCACAGTGCACCACTCTCTTTAAGTCGATGCTAGCCACAGTAGTGAGGACGCACTCCACCGACTTAATGCGCTAAGTGTGGACACACACAATTGACTGTATAAAATCGGTTTCTAAAAATCCACTTCTACAAAATCGACCTAATTTCATAGTGTAGACAAGGCCCAAGAGCCTGTGGATGTGAAAGACACTTCCTGGGAATGGGGAGAGTGACAAACCGTGAGTACTTCCAGCTGGAGGAGGGAGGGATTGTCTGTGTGGGACTGTGGAGTACTAGGGGATTGTATCTGAATAGCCCAGTGGGGAGCGTAGGATTCTGTTTTCCTCTAGAGCTAGTCCTGGCACTGGACTCTGCTACACTAGCAATTTTCTGAAGTTAGTCCTGCTTATTTGCTTATTCTGCTGGCATCTGCAGCTGCTCTTACTGGCTCCCATGCTCTCCTTTACATTCTTTTCCCCTCCAGGGGAGCCTGGGAGAGCAGCTGCAGCTGCTGGGGAAAGAACTGGTGAGACCCTGCTGACAAGAGCAGCTCTAGAGGAAAGCCATGTCTCCTGCTCCTCTGGTGGCTCTTCAGAAGTAGTCACTTCATTGCCTTGAATACTTATTCAGCTCTCTGTGTGCTCCTCTCCCCAGACTGTGTGTTTGCTGCCTGCCCCGTAACTTGCTGTGGTTGGATACCCTTACTACTTACTTACTTACTTTGCAGGAGAAATGTCTGGCATTTCTGGTCTCCAAAATCAGTGCACCTCGGCTGGAATTCTGATGGTCAGTTCTTTGCCCTTGCCCTGATGAGTCCTGCAGGAATGTACCTCAGCAGAGCCCCACCCACTGTCTCTTACCGGGAAGTGGAAGCAGGGACCTGGAAACAAGAATAGCTAATAATCTATTAAAATAAGAATTATTTACTATAACCCCTTTTGCATGGGAGATGGGGGAGGGGACTGTTACAGTAGCTATTTCTATGAGAACTTTTAAAAGTGTTGTGGTATAAAACAGTAGGATAAATAAAGCAGGGTGAAGGACCAACATTTTAATGAGATATAAACAAGGTCCGTAGTTTCTGCAATTCCCTGGTCACAGAATTGGCCACATAATCTACCACCTGCCCCAGAATATGGCTGCACAATATCTAAAGTTTCATTTTTAAAAGATTAATTTTCTAGTCCTTATGGTAGGGATTGGCAACCTTTGGCCCGCGGCCTGTCAGGTAAGCCCCCTGGCAGGCCAGGCCAGTTTGTTTACCTTCTGCATCCACAGGTTCAGCCGATCGCAGCTCCTGCTGGCCGTGGTTCGCCGTCCCAGGCCAATGGGGCCTGCGGGAAGCGGCGTGGGCCAAAGGATGTGCTGGCCGCCACTTCCCGCAGCCCCCGCTGGCCTGGTGCAGTGAACCGCGGCCAGTGGGAGCTGCGATTGGCCGAACCTGCAGACGTGTCAGGTAAACAAAGCGGCCTGGCTCGCCCGGGGGCTTACCCTAGCGGGCTGCGGGCCAAAGGTTGCTGATCCCTGCCTTCTGGTTACAAAGAAAACCTTCCAAATGCGTAGCTCTGAGAGGTGTCAACTGCTCCCATTCACTTTAATGGGTGTTAATGCCCAAACTTAGTAATGACCATTTAAATGTCAGCATCTTTCACTATTTCTCTGAACATGTTAGCAAGCATCCCAATCCGGATAACAACGCTCTATGCGTTGTTGTTAGAGGCAATCAGGGGAAATGGAGCTGAGAGGTCGAGGGCTGCTGCCCCCACCCCCTTCCAAAATTGTCACCTACTAATCTGCTCAAAAGAGAGAGTGAAAGAGAAGGGCAGAGAGTAAGGATGGTTAGGGTGCTGCTCACCTCAGACTTGAAAGACTGGGTTCAATTCTGTGCTCTGCTATGCACATCCAGGGTGACTTTGGGAAAGTCACGTAGGCTATGGCTACCCTACGGCCACCCCCCTGAGTGGCATAACTTATGCCAACATAAGCGCCGGTGTGGACAGTGCTCTCCCGCCGACCTAGGGAGAAGCTCTCCTGCCAACATAGCTACCGCCACTCGCGGGGGCTGGAGTAAGTAAACTGCCGGGAGAGCGCTCTCCTGTTGGCTTAGAGCAGCTACACTAGAGAGCTTACGGTGGCATGTCTGCATCAGTGCAGCTGCGAAGCTGCAAGCTCTCTCATGTAGCCATAGCCTTAGTCTTTCTGTGCCTGCAAAATGGAGGTAATAGCTCTCCCCTATTTCATAGGGTTGTTCTGAAGATGTGTACGTTAGTGATTGTGAGGTATTCAAATACTGCAGAGATGGGGGCTATATAAAGTACCGAAAATAGTTTGGAGCATCCCCTCCCCAGTTTCACAATTCTCATTTGCCTCCTGAGTGCCAAAATCCCCTGTGCTGCTGCCAAAGTCTTCCCTGATTTTGAAAGTGTTGTCAATATAAAATTCTGCAACATGTTGAAAATATGGCAGAAGTGTAAAATGAAAAATAAATTTTGAACTGAGATTTGTATTGAAATTAATATTAGAGTAAATAACACAGGGTGCTAGAGAATCACTCTACTGATTCTGTGATTGCTCATATTTAATTCAGTAAAAACCTCCTTGTTTTGATTTCACTTGGAGCTACTGCAGAAATGTCACAGCACCAGAAAATTCAGCACTACTTTGCCACTGAAATCAACTACGGAATTTAGGTCCTCAAAGTGTGTTTTAACACTGTTGTCCCCAAGTATCAGTACACCAACCTTCTGATATTCTCTCCCACTGCATAGTCCTTGCAGATTGCCTTCCTTTTCAGCAGCTGGAGTCAGAGCTGTGGAGGAGACTAGAGCACCAGTGGTAGTAGATTATTTGCTCAAAGCCTCATCAGTTGTGATTGTTTTCACATTACTATGCCAGAGTTGTGGTGCAGTATAGCTAAGTAAGCATTTTCTTCTCTTATCACAGCATTGGTGAAGTCTACACCTGTGGAACTGTTCAGTGGGGGGTTTTAATTGTAAAGGACTTTTTTTAACTGCAAAGAAGGAAAATTCATAATAATCAGAGCAAGCTGTCTGGCACATTGAGGGAGATACTGTCAGGGCAGTAGGTGTTAAATGCCTTCTCATCCTTTGTGGACTTTCTTGCTAAGATGGATTTTAAGAGAGCCAAGTCTGCCCACTTCTTATGCGGTGGACTGTTGCGCTTCTTGGTTGGTAAAAGCCCCAATTCATCAAGGCTCTTCAGAACATGCCTAAATGTGGTCATGTGAGTAGCCCCATTGAAGTCAGTTTTTCAGTTGACGCGCACACAGTTTGAGTGAGCAGATAATTTTGCTTTCAGTGTAGAATTACAAGGGAGGGAAGTGGCCTTTTTTCAGTAGACGTTGTAAATCTTAGTTTAATTTACTAAGATGCCCTGGTAGATGAAAGACAGTATCAAGACTAGGAGACCATGTTTTAGTTTATACTCTGGTCTGGACTTTTGCTTCCTGGCATGCAGGAGGTTTCTCCTTGTTTGAGTTAATTTTTATAGCAGCGTGGAGTGCCAAACTTGTTGACCAGTAACCAGTGAAGTTGGTGGGTGGTCAGCTACCATAATATAATAGCAGAGGAAAATATCAAGAACATTCAGAAGAAAGTCTGAGGAAAAATCCCAAATCCCTTGCTACCAAAGTTCTGATCAACTGAGCCACTCTGGAAAGTGTGATGACCCCTCTCTCAAGAGGCCCCTTATGAAATGATGGACAAGCCAGGTTAGGCAGCTTGCCCTGGTTGCCTAGAGGCATGGACTTTTGGCGGTTTTTTGTTTGGTTTTTTTTTAACTTGCTGAGGCCAGCTTAATCCTGATCAGTGTAATTTATTTTATTCTGTGTGTCTGCAGTAACAGTTACTTGGATCACTGCTAGTTAACTAAAAGATCAGTGAATAGTTCCTGTATCTTTCTTTAAAAAAAAAAAAAAGAAAGAAAGAAAGAAAAGGTTAACATGACAGCTACAAAATGTTACCCAAAAACACTTGAAGAAGAGAGTTTTTGCTGAAGCAAAGAGTAACCATTTCCCCATTGTTTATTATTTTATTTGCATTCATATAACAAACAGTAAAACTAGCTTCACTTCAGGGTCCCTGTCTGTAGCTGGAGTTGGGAAATATAGCTCAACAATTTAATACGCTCTTGTGAGAGTTACATTTTTAGAAAGTAATGCAGGAAAAATACTGTTTGGGATTAGATTCACAATTCACCTTTCAGTACTGTTCAGTTGTCTGTGGTGTTCTGTGCAGGTATGAAACATTTATTTCGTAGCACATGTACTTAATCTTTGTTCACAACTCTACTCAGAACATAGATGGTAATCTTTGACAATGGCAAAACAGATTTAAAAATAAAACACCTTTGGATTTGGGCATTCTGAATTTCTTTAAGAGGCTGATACAAGTTGTTTTTGTAATGAAGCAGATAATAAAGTACATTCGCATTACCCTGGTTTAAGTAATCTCTCTGTTTACCGTAGCACTGGTGTCTTTGTCTGTTATCAGCATTGTTACCATCAGCGACAGATTGGAATTGTTTTAGGGGGAGGGGAAGGAGTGCACAATCAGCTGGTCTGAATCTAATCTTATTGCTGTAGACTTGATCCTTACTAAAAGCAGCTGCCAGAGCCTGATCCTGCGCTAATTTCAAAGTAATGGCCAGTAGCCCATTGACGTTGTAATTCTGTCACGTGACTTAAGCGTACAGACTCTGGATATCCTTTCCAATAGTGTGTGTGTCTTACTGGGTGAATAGTACAGCCTAATATGACCTGGTTCTGGTCACTTTAACATTGTAAAATGATGCTATGCCTCAGTGACTCTAGATGCTTTAGTCCATTATGTATGCAGTGTGAATCGGTCCATGTGTAGCAGAGAGATATGCTCATGGATTCTGTTAGAGCTGTCTTTAATTTCTAGAACAGACTTTCACTCAAAGTACTTACTGCCAACCAAGCTGGTTTTGTATATGTAGTAATGCTTGTTTGAGTTCATGTTATAGTTGGGAGTATGAGATTATTTAAGAACTGTGAACTGTGGAAGGTAAAAGGGGGAAACATAAACCAGCTGACTGGCAGTTTAGTTGCGGATCCTGGACAGTAGAAATGTAAAGTGTTGCTAGTGTGAACATTTGATTGATAACAAACTAAACAATAAATCTTGAGAGTCATTTCTGATCTTAAAAAGAAAAGGAGTACTTGTGGCACCTTAGAGACTAACCAGTTTATTTGAGCATGAGCTTTCGTGAGCTACAGCTCACTTCATCGGATGCATAGCATATCGTGGAAACTGCAGAAGTTTAGGTGCCACAAGTACTCCTTTTCTTTTTACGAATACAGACTAACACGGCTGTTACTCTGATTTCTGATCTTGGATCCTTGGGCAGGTATGTGAGATCAGAACCGAGTCCTTATTTGTTAATGGTATTTGTAAAAGAGAAATTCATTTCTTTAATCTCCTATTACTCTGCACTTCTACAAGTCATTTAATCCAAGGATTTCAAAATAATTTGTAACCATTAATCCTTCCAAAATTCCCTGTGAGGTAGGAAAACATTCTACTAATTTTATAGATCAATAGACTGAGGCACAGAGAGGATAAGTAACTTGCCAACATTATAACTACTGTAAAGCAAATCTGGAAATGGAACCCAAGAGTTCTGACTTCAGTTCCTTGTTTCTAACTATTATATATTTAAATTTTTAAATTTACATTCACTCAATATCTTGGTCGTGATTTCATCTTATTTCTACAGTTGTCAGTTTCCTTCTCCTAAAGCTCTAGAAAAGCTAAGAAAGTGTCTGTTATAACAAAAGGAAATAAGCTGAATTGAATACATTTGATTTGGGAAATCTGTTTTGTGTCTGCTGTAACAGATTGCCTATTACAACCACATCCGTTCTGAGGAGTGTACTCTTTGGACTCTTTCCTACTTGTTTCCCCAGTGAGATTTCAGACTACAGCAAGACTGACAATGAAACACGTCTGCTCCTATTTCTTATGTTGAAATCCACAGTGAAACTGTTTTTTCTTAAGAGTTGTGTTGTTCATAGATTTAAGCCAAGCTCATGGTAAAATGTTTGATATTTATTCCAGTTATTAGTAGGGATGGAGATGAGTTAGAACTATTCTGCATGAAGGTACCTGGGTTTACAATCCTTTGGACACTTTTTGTTAGTTCCATTTTGTGGTTGGCTGCCATGGCAGTGACTGAGCGCTTGTCTACATGGGGAATTATTCCAGAAAAAAGTTACTTTTATTCCAGAATAGTGTCCACACATGGGACTTATACCAGCAGATCTGTAGCAGAATGGTTACTCTGCTATAGCTATGCCAGTCAATTTCCCTGTGTAGACAAGTCCTAATCCTCCCCTTTGAGCAGTGATGTGATCTCCCTTGGAGATCATGTTTCAGTGGGAGGGGCGGGGTTTCATTAAATTTTCAGTTGTAGTGCTAATATTGTCATTCTGCAAGCAAAAGCCCATTTGAATTTAATGGTAATTTTAAGCATGGATGCAGCCTACCTAAGGTAATTCACAGCTGGAACTGGCTTGCTCACGCTGCATCATATTTTCTCATTTAGTACGTATGTGCAGGACTTCTCGTTGTTTAGTGCTCACCTGTGTCAAAGAAACCATATCCCATAAATAAGACTGTTTTTGTTTAATCCCAATTTGTTTGAATTTGGGTTTACCCGAAAATTGGTTGCATCTCCCAGGCTCCCACTGACTGACGCGCCATTCTGCAAAGCTCTGCATTGCTGCAGGAGCAGAGCTTGAGGCTTCAGCCTTGTGTGGAACTGCTAAGCTCCTTGGGATTTCTAAAGAGCTAAAGCTAAATACCTTGGAGATCCCAAGTACAGAACCCTCAGTTTTTAAAGTTTGTTTTGTTTTTATACAAAGGTATTTATTAATTGTACCTAAAGGTTTAGCTGGTGTTAGTGATTGATATTTTTTATGATAAAATAACCTGTTTCTGCCAGCTCAGAAAAGATCACATAGAAGTTTGCTATAGTTTTATGGCTCCCTAGCAAAACCTGTGGAAGAATCAGCCTCTCAAACTGAGGAGCAGCATATGGGTAGAAGATTAGCACACCAGAGGACTGCTTCTCTTTAGAACTAGGAACTAAAAACCTCAGTGTAAAAAGGGAATGCAACATGCTGCTCATGTCCAGCTTATATTTAGGAGTGGATTGGGAAGCTCAGAAATCAGACTATTATTTATCTTTGTAATAAACAGACAAATACACTGAACGGGAATACTCCTCAGACATCACAAAAGAAAAACACCGAGGAAAGTGAAATGTTTTTATAAAGAATAATCTGCTATCTATAATGGAAACTGGAAGACAGTCAAGGAAGAGCCGTTTGCCACTTCTTCTGAAGAGCAGGGCTGTGGTCTGTTGCCAGAATATCGTTTGAATGGGCCATAACCCAGAAACATGGCAGAGTGCAAAATGTTTCCACCCAAAGAGTTATGGAGAAGTCTTTATGAGAATAGTTGTCATTTTGCATAGGCTCAGTAGATACAAGTCTCTCCATACAGATCTTTCTCCAAATAAAAATATATAAATCAGGGATTTGGAGCTCCACTCTGACTCCACTCCACACGCCGACTCAAATTAATTTTTAACTAAATAAAAAAGTGCATACTGTAATTTTGAAAAAACATTATTTTTATTCAGACTTTTAAAACAATTTAAATGTCATCGGCAATGATACAAACTAGAATCATTCATAATTCATTCTGTAAAAAAATATTGCAGCAATCACGTCGTCTTTCATAGCCTGTCGCAAATCATTTAAAATTAACTTTAAAGCTAAAAACAGTCGCTCTACAGTAGCTTGAGTTGTTGGCATGCTCGAAGCAATTCTACAGGCAGCCTGAATGCATTGTGGGTGGTGAATGGCCTCAAAAACAGACTTAACTTTTAGCCTACCAATAGACTCCATCGCCTCATAATCTTTCCGAAAGTTTGTCTCGAATAATGCTTCATTACAGTTATGCTGGCGAGTTTCTGCGATTCATCTTTCTTGTTTATCCAGTTCCTTTTCGAAGGCGTCATCTTCTGAAGAATTGGTGTTTGAATTATCTCCATTTCCTTGTGGTGGTTGAAGACGTCTCAGGGATGGATGCTCGAACAAGTTCAGAGTGGAGACAGAAGTTTGAGAACAGCCTGTTATTTCTGAAGGATGTAACTTTCTGAAACTGCAAATTTGATTGTTGATGACTCCTTTTGTTGTGTTTCGTTTTCTTCAACCTCTTTTGCCGAGTTCAAATGTAGCAATAGATTTTGTTTTTCGAGTCGTCAAGCAATATCAAGGAGCCCTTCCTTTGCCTTTGGTGTTTCCCTTGAGGTAAGAAGAATCCGATCCCGGGGGTCAACATAAACTCCAGCAAGGAAATTAATATTGTCAAAAAGCTTCTCTTTGCATTTCTGCATGGAGGATAGAATTCCTTCTGCAATTTGTCCACTGTTTTCTTGCAAGAATTTTGACAGTTTTCGCCATTCCTTCATTAAAACTTCCGGGGTTACATCAACAGCTTGAAGATTCACAGTTGTTTGGTTTGGCTTTGCCAAGAGGTCTCGCAGGTTCTTCTCTTCATCCCATTCAGCTTTTGTTAACTTGAGTTCTCTTGTTCCAGCAGCAGCCACTTGTTCACAGTAAGATTGAAAAACAAGAAGCTGATCAGTCATCGGAAATGTTGAACCCCAGCGAGTCACAGTATCCAATGATTGAGTTACCCCATGTAGATCAAGCAGAACACTTTGAATACTTGGGGTTCGTAGTTTGACAACGACTTGTCGAATTTTTGCCAGAAATTTCTTTGCATGTTCTTTGTTCAGTCCATCCCAGATTAGCAACTGAAGAGTGTGAATACCACTCCTCATCAGTTGGACTTTTGAGTCATTTTCATGAAGCCATGTTGGAAGTATGAGGCTAGGGTCATTAATCTATTGCGCAGCAGCATCCATGTTGAGTTTGATTTCATCCATTCCTTTAGTTCCTTCATCAGGCAAAATAGCTTCAGTTCTGTCCACATCCCTGCTCTCAGAGGTAGAAATGGTTTCATTATCCTCGCTAAAATTTTGGACGGCACACATCATGTTTGCTGCATTGTCAACGCAGATGCTCAGCACTTGCATTTCACTAATCCCAAATTTTTCTAAAATAGCTTTTACTTGACTTTTCACGTACGAAGAATTGTGATGGTGTCGATTATGTCCAAGGTTTTTACCACAGCTTTATCTTTTCCTTCTTCGTAGTACTGAGCATTGATTGCAAGGAAATTTCTGTTTCCATGGGTTGCCGCATCCATTTTCAGGTAGCACAATTTTTGCTCCAAAGCTTTCTTGAGCTCTTCGCAACCAGACTCAGCTGTGCTGACAACTAAATGACGAACCGCATCGTGCCCTGTCGAAACACCAAGCTGCCAACCCATTTCACCTGCAATTTTTTGGAATCCTTTGTTCTTCAGCCTGAAGGTAGTGAGCAGCGTTGAACTCAAGCAAACCGTTTCCATCAGCCCTTCACAGAAAGTACTGGCATCCATGGTGACTGTAACCTTTGAGGACTTCAAATATGAGTCAAGTTTTGTTTGCTCAATTTTGGGTTTCTTTTCAGATGAAGCGCCGCAAAAAAATCTTTTCTCCAGGAGTTTTCAAAGAGCCAGATGAACGTCGTTTAGCCGTATAAGCTTTCTGTTTTGCCTCAGCTTTCTGGTCCTTTTTTGTAACCAGAGCCGCATAGTTTTCAGGATGGTTACGTTTTACATGCCGCCAAAGGTTGAAACTTTTCGCAGCATTTGCTTCACTTGTCTTGAAGCTACATGGTTTGAGCTCACCATTCACTTCCTTTTCCACCTTGCACGTTGCCGATTTCTTCTTTGTTTTTCCCAAAAGCCCAAATGTGGGCTTTTCAAAAGAGATTCTTTTCCATAAATTGGCTATTGATCATGGGGGGAAGATTTGATTTTTTTGTTGAAGCCATGGCCAAATCTTCTTGTGCTGCTACCCATGCAAATGTGTCTTGTTATGATCTTCAAAAAGCAATGAACAAAAACATTACATTTTTTTATAATGTACCTGTTTATGATATCTTAACCACTTAAGGTACTTCAAATTTATTTTGGATTTTCTGGACAAAAATTATCGTATTTTCTTTTTACACAAAATTATTAAGTATATTTTAATATTTTAACGTTTCTTTCAGTTTTAATGAAATAAGTATTTTTAATATCCATAATACACATTTTTATTTATAAATTGCAAGTTAGTTTTTCTTATGAAATTTTGCGGTAAAAATATTTGAAATATTTTCCAAGTTTTTAATTAATATCTCAAAAACGCTTTAATATAGATATATCAATGAAATTTGCTATGTGCCGTAGCGTTAGTATGTGCTATCGCTGTTCTACAACATTAATTGTTGGGAAGTAACGAGGCTACACGTTACAAGGTTGAAAATAAACTTTAATGGGAAAGCGGATTCAAATTGCAAGCTCTTTTAGTAAAGAGCAAATTTTCAGAAATATGTTTTTGCTTCATCAGCCTGAATAGATTATACAAGCTAGAACCTGTTATTTGCTCCATCTTGTATAATGTTTCCAGCCTGATGAAGGAAAAACATATTTCCAAAAATTTGCTCTCTTTACGAAAAGGATTGTGCTTGCAATTTGAATCCACTTTCCCGTTAAAGTTTATTTCCAACGTTCTATCATATAACATCATTCAAATAAAATTATTTAAATTACAGGCGTCTTGAACTGCGGGGGACCGGGCCAATTTTATTTAATATTTTTTAAATCTTCGACTATTTAACAGATACGACCCTGGAATATGATTTAATGCTAAAACATGCATTAAAATGGGTACTCTTAATTTATTTTGTATAATTAACCAGTTCTGAGAAAACTGTTTAAAAATGTTAATATGCTTAGATTCTTAGAATGATACAACAATTTTACTTACTACTTATTTTTCAACTTTGGAACCATAAATTTTAAACTTAATAATAAATAATAACCAAAATTATTAACTTATTATGGAACATAATATTACCACTTGTAGCCAGGGGCAGTCGAAGACAAGCCTTTCTTGAAATATGAAATAAAAACCACCAACCGCCAGTTCGGGACACCTGTGGTTTAAATAATTTTGGATAATGTAATACGCTAAGACACAGACATAATTTCTTTACTTTATATTAAAGCGTTTTTGAGATATTGATCAGAAATTAACTTTTCATCACCACCTTGAAGGGACTATAGCTCCCTTAGAAAGAATTTTAGGACACGTGTTCACAGAAATGTTTTTTCTTAAAATGACCTAACAGTCACCCCCAAAGTTGTGTTGGACATTTTCCAATCACTCTGGATATATCACATAAATCACTCCTAATTTATGCAAAAATGTTTACTGTATATTTATATGCGTGCTGCATGCGTAAATTTTTTCAGTAAATTTAAAATTACAAACAACACTACCAAAAGACCGTTGAACAGATGACATATAAAATAAGTCCACCAGAGTGATACGGGAGCATGTACAATGAACAAATGTACCGGTAACGGGAGCCCGTGTGAGAAATAAGCTTAAGTGGTTAATATCTCTTGCGATATCTTAATATATCAATTAAAAAACACATTTTTTTTTGCAATATACTTGTTTGTGAGAACTTTAAATGTTGCGTCTTGCATTACGCTTTTCCGTAATCACAGCACTCATCACGTCTCATTGGTCACCCCTTACAAAAGAAGTATCAACACATACTTATCTAACTAATCTACACGAGTAAGTACTCGCCTAACCTTGGCACAAGGGTGGAAGCAGTCTGCAGTGTTGCCGGATGTCTGATAATTATCTGATTCTTTAATAAAACATATCTCCAAAAAACTTTGTAATTTTGTATCTGTACATTAAATCTTGATTTTGGCCAAAGTGAGAATAACTGTGACCTATTACGTAAAGTGGTAAAGTAGATGTTAATATCAGTTGTTATACAATCTGAAACTTTTTGGCACCTTTAGGACTTTCTTGCTAAATATAATTCATTTTGGATTGAAAATGAAAAAAAAAAAAACTGGAGCAGTCAAGATTTTCTGTGCTCCGGCTCCGCTCCGGCTCCAGCAAAAACCTGCAGCTCCACTGCTCTGCGCTCCAGCTCCAGGCTCCACTCCAAAGCCCTGATTAAATAAATAAAATATAAATTAAAAGTGTAAACTTCTGTGGTTACTCTTTAAGCTTCTTAGAAGATATTAGAAATAATGAAGGGCAAAATGGATCAAAATTACAGAAGTAGATGCTATTTTAAAATGAGGATAAATAAAGTCATCTGGGCTACTAAGGGCCTTTGGGAAAAATTTCTTAAGTCTTGAGGAGGGTTAGGCCCCCATCCTTCAAATGCCAGCACATGGAGGGTTGTTGTGTCCACATGGAGCCCCAGTTGCAGGCCTGGCGGGAGGGGCAGGGGGGGCTTAATCCTTATTGAACTAACAGCAGCTTATTCTGATCCTGCCAGTGACAGTCAGTAGAATTGCAGTTATCTTTATTTGTGCAGATTTTGTCTCATCTAATACATTACCAAATTAAAGATGATTATTTATAGCAGGCAGTGTAGGCAAAAAGGGATTGCTTTGGTGCCTGATTACCAGGGTGACTTATCATTATAGGAGTTTTTCATTATTATTTTTGCACTCTGTGCTCCTAATCAAAATCAAGCTTTAGTGGGACATTAATGAAGGCTTGAAAACCTTGGTAGTGTCCCAGTACACATGAAAGTTAGTTAAATAAGTGTATTTGGGACCCTGGAAGTTGGAAAGGAATCTCCTCTTTACTGTATCTGAAAAATGGTCTGACAGGTTTTTGTTTTGTTTTTTTTCCAAATGGGGATCATCTCACATCAGGAATGTATTCAGTAGTGATATATTGATTCTAGAGATGGGTTTTAAGACAAAAGTAACTTTAGGGGTGGGGGAGGGAGAATTCCAGGAAACGGCAATTATAAAAATGTCAGCCGTGTTTATTCTTCGTAGCATAACCAGATGACACCACAGGTGGTTTCCTGGTTTATAACATTTGCAAAATATTGTTCCACAATTGTAATAGAAAGTAAAATCTTGCCAGTAATTGAATGCTTTAAAGGGAAGCTTTGATATATTTATTTTAGTTATGGGGAGTGGAAAGAGGGTCCACTCAGAATTGTGTAAATTGTTTTTTCAGAGGTATTCCTTGCTCCAGTTCCTTTGGCCATGAGGCTCTGATCTGAGAGTGCGAGAGGACTGTAGTACTCTCGATTGAGGATAACTTTCCTCGTGAGCCCTGCTAGCTTATGTATAGATTAACTTTGGTGTTTGCTTCAGAGGAGTGCTGGATTCTTTGACCTATATACATTATAACAGTATGCAGTTTATAACATTTTCTTAAATTCAGTACATTGGTAGTTATTTATTTTCAAATCTTTTGATCCAAGGATAATTGCACATTTCTTGCAGGTTCTTTTTATTTTTGTGCCTGTGAAAAGAGCCAGATTGAGACCAAAGTCTGCCATTTTTCCACAGAGCAAGTGCAGTATGAGCAATGCAGTCAAACTTCCCCACTGTGCTGGAGAGACTACTGCTATAGATGCTTCAGTTTATATATCCATTCCTTCCTTGGCCTTTTTCCCAAGATTTCCAACAACTGTAGTAATTAGTGCTCATTACGATGGTAGCTTTTGTGACCACAAATAACTGATTTCAGACCGCAAACATACTTCACATAGGCCCCAAAACACCTCTGCTAGTAATGCCTTTTAGCACTAGTGTCTTGGGCTGAAGTTGAACAAGTGTCGTAGAAGTGAAAAGCTGTGTGTCCCTTTGCATGTCCTCTGAGTCCGACCTCTTTCTGCAGAGTATTAAACAGGATTGGCTCTGGGCTTTAAATATCTGAGACTATATGATGTAGTGATTTGGGGAGTCTCTTCACCAGAGCTATGGGATAATAAATGGGTTGGTAAACCTGGATTCAAAAATCAAGGGATATACATTTATAAATACAAAATAAAACATATACTGTAGCAGTGCATTGATTTATTTTGGGATTAGGATCAAAGGATATTCCTTAGAGCAGGGGTCGGCGACCTTTGGCACACGGCCCATCAGGGTAATCTGCTGGCGGGCTGCAAGACATTTTGTTTATGTTGACCATCACAGGCACGGTCCCCCGCAGCTCCCAGTGGCCATGGTTCGCCATTCCTGGCCAATGGGAGCTGTGGGAAGTGGTGTGGGCTGCAGGGACGTGCTGTCTGCTGCTTTCCGCAGCTCCCATTGGCCGGGAGCAGCAAACCACTGCCACTGGGACGGTCAACGTAAACAAATTGTCTTGCGGCCCGCCAGCAGATTACCCTGATGGGCCGCATGCCAAAGGTTGCTGACCCCGTCTTATAGGTTTCTAACTGTATATGGACCCTCATCTATGTGTTTCCTCAGGAGTATTGACAGAAGAATGTTCTTCCCTTTGGAGACATGTCTTTTAAAACAAAATAATAGTAAGGGGAGCGTCTAGATAGAACGGGTGTGCTCATAGTCCCCCAAACTCTCCCTCTACTTCTGCCACAGAAATATGGACAAATACAGTAACCTTTAAAATGGCAAGACAAAGCTTTCTGTCTCTCCAGCAAAGAAACAGACGCCAGAGTTGAAGTTTCATATTATACTGTTTAAAATATCTATTTTCTGTGAATGAGGTGTGAGGAATGATTTGTTTAGTGAGGCTGACAGGCTGTCAGTTGGCTGCTCTACACACTACTTTCCAGCATAAAAATAAACTGCAGATGTTCCAAGACAGATGTATCAAGATACTTAACTTTGGTTTGGGGTTTCCAGGTGTTCTGTGTTTCACTAGGGATTAATCTCAGTGTTAGTGCTGAAAAAAAATGCATTCTCCATAACTCCACAGACTGAGTCTTGTGTGTGTTTAATACATTTTGACCTGTAACAACATTTTATTGTTTAAATACGAGAACAAAAACACATCGCTTGTCTTTTCTTCCCATAATAAGTAAACCAAAATAAGTTATTCATAACAGGTCCCCTGTTGTGGAAGATGTTGAGTACTCTTCTCTCGTTATAGGTGTTGGAACTAGTGGTGCTGGGGGTGCTGTCACACCCCCTGGCTTGAAGCGGTTTCCATCAAATATAGGGTTTACAGTTTGGTTCAATGGCTCTCAGGACCCCCACTATAATAATTGTTCCAGCACCCCCGTCTCTTGTTGTTTGCAATGGTTGTTGGAAATATTCGGCACCTAGCAGAGTGTATCGTCTAGGAGTTGTCCCACGATGTTGGACCTGTTGTTTTAACAACATAATTAATCTTCTTGCTGGAGTGATGGTTTTTCAATTAGCTTATAGTTGACTGCATGGAGCTGAGCTGGGGATGAGGAATCATCCAGATATTACTTCCAGATGAGTTTTAATTTATTTCCAAGAACAAATAGAACTGTTTTACCTGTCTGAATTACTGTAACTTCAATTTAATAAAAAGAAAAGGAGTACTTGTGGCACCTTAGAGACTAACAAATTTATTTGAGCATAAGCTTTCGTGAGCTACAGCTCACTTCATCATGAAAGCTTATACTCAAACAAATTTGTTAGTCTCTAAGGTGCCACAAGTACTCCTTTTCTTTTTGTGAATACAGACTAACACGGCTGCTACTCTGAAACCTGTTCAATTTAATAGTTTGATATGCTGCTGGGTTTTTAAAACAGAAAATAATGAGAATATTGTCTGTATGTGCTTTGAAAAACTCAAGTAAGGGATGAACTTGGTGCAAGAGTGTAAACATGGCACTGACAGCTGTATTTCCCGCAATACGCTTGATGGCTGGCACTTGCATGACATATTGGCTTGTTCCTTCTTTGTGTGTAGAATATGTAACTGGATACAATTGGCTATGGTTCAACTAAAGTTATGCTGTTTTGTGTATCATCTCATCACAGCTGCAAAGTAATTACTTCCAGCATTGGGTCTTCCACCTTGACAGGATGCTAAATGTGTAAGGAAGAGATGAGGCAAAGCTGATTCAATTTTGGTTTTTATAAATGCAAGATTCTCAACAACTTCAAGATTCAAGTCAGACCACTTTGTTCTCTTTTTAATTTTTAGTTATGTGATTCGGTGGTGTTCTTACATCATGCAGCATGATATGTAATGTGAAATTTGCTTTGTGAATGTAACAGTAAGCCACACTTTGAGTGTCTGTGTTCTTCAGGTCTAACCATGGGCCCAGCATGCATTTGAATCTGTATTCACTTACAAAATAACAAACTGGTGAGATTTCAGCAGAGCTAAAGCATGACTGGGTGGTATCCTAATAAAATACTAAGTCTTCTGAGGTTCTTTTTTCCCTAGGAAAGCAGCAGGAGCTTGAAGCCGAGCACCAGGACATGTATGTCGAAGCTGATCATGACCTGCACCTAACAACACGACGTTCGGTACAACCCCCTGCAGAAAGACCCGGGGAGAGACGTATGGCTGAAATGAAGAAACTCTATGGTGTGGGTGCTGCCAAAATCCAAGCCATGGAGACTGCCATGCAACTTGCCTTTGATAGGAACTGTGATAAAAAGCAGCCCAAGTACTGGCCTGTTATCCCTCTGAAACTGTGAGCTGTATCATCTTCTGTACTAGCAGTCCTGCGCTGCAGCTGTGGGTGCCCAGTCGGGCTACACAGCTCAATAAATGAATCCGGGGTCATCACTTATTCTTCTTCCCACCCTGCCAAGCACACTCCCCCTCTTCTTTTTAATCTGTCTACCAGAGTTTTCAGAACCTATAGCATCTCCACAGAGAAGTGCTAAATTCTTGATTTGTAGTGTAGGGGTAGTGAAATTTTACTTCTTTTTAAAATATATATTTTCACTAATTTAATGTTGATCTGCCTTGACCGTGCTCACAGGAAATGAAATAGCGTTTGTTTGCACTTAGTGAGCTGGGAAGATTGTTCAGCAACACTAAAATCTCTACAAATGGTCCACTTATTTATTATTTTTAATGTAGTAGCCTTGAGATCAACTTTAACACAGTACAGCTTGAAGTGTTGTGAACTCTGAACTCTCATCCTTGATTTGGGGATCCTGCAGTCAATTGGCCAAGGTACAAAATACTAAATTACTATAGCGCAGCCATTTGAATGCTTTTTGAAAGCTTTATAATAAGGCAGGAGTTTTTTTATTCCAGTCTCAAACTTGGCAGGCAGAATTTCAACTCAGAAGCAAACTTATATGAAAACATGAAAAAAGAAATTTTGGCTATTTTTATTATACAACTGTTTGGTTTAATTTTTCTTTTCTTTATGTATCAAATCAATTAGACATTTTTGCTACCATGCCAGTGGAGAGGCTTAGGTTCCTGTTCTGTCACCCTTCACTCACATTGGGTAGCACCTTCCTCAACTAATAATTCCACTGATTTGTGAACTTACTGAGTAAGCAATACTCACTATGAATAAAGGAGGCAGAATTGAGCCCTTAATGTTGAGTACTCTGGATATGTAATAGTGAAAATCCTTCTGAAAGGCAGCTATGTGTCACTATTGTATACTTAATTTGCACCAAAATAAGTCTGCACCCAGTCAAAGTAATATGGACTTCAAATATTTTTCTGTAGAAAGAGTTGTATAAAGAATATGATGATTAAATGGCCTCTCTGTGTAATATGCAATATGTTCATGCTACATCGTAAGTGGTTGCAAAGAAACATATTAGTATCTTAACTGTCATAAACATGGGTGACCCGTTTTTGGGTCGGAGAAGGCTGAGGCTGAAGTTCCAACAGTTTAATTTGCTCTAGCTATGTCCTGTACTTGCCTATATGGTCTAGCTGTTGTAGCATGTGTGGCATATAATAGACCACATTAATCTCTCTGCCCTTTGCTATATCCAGGTAGACTAGAACAAATTTCAGATTTAACTTTGAATGTCCTTGTTCTTATCACTTGGTGTTACAGCTTCTTCAAAAGTACTTTTTTTTTTTTTCATTCTAACTGAACCCACTTCATTTTAGCATAACGTGAAGCGGTAAGATTGAACTCCTTGCAATTAAAAGCTTCCAGACTCCCAAGACTCATTACTGATCTAATTGAACTAGCAAGTTCGTACACAGGGAAAAAAAATAAGTCGGGGTTGTGAAATGTAATCCTGCATTTGGTGTACTGAAATTTTGTCATGGCATGTTAGCGATCGACTATGAAATGTCAGGAATTAGTGTTTTTGTTAGGATCGCTCTTGGTTGACAGAATAAACTTTTATCTTCTCATAAAAACTCTGATAAAAATTATTAACAACCCTGCCCCAGCTGTATAACACTTTATTCAGTGCCCAGGTATGGTAAACCTTCTCTTGCTTTCTCTGTTTGCCAGGGAAAGCTGCACTTTGCCAGGTGCAGCTTTAACTTAGTTAAGTTGTGAAAAGCACATATGGTGCAGATGAGGGCTTCACAGGAACCCTTGGCCCGCTCACTGCCTAGCTGGTAAGGTGCAAAGTGGGTGAGGAGGGCTGCTGTGCTTTTTGAGGGAAGGGCATCTTCCCTTCCAGATCCATGTACAGATCTCTCTCTTCCCATGTGAATGGGGGACTCAGCTAGCTGCCCCTGCAACATCAGCGGCTATTTTGCTAGCTCAGGGATCCAAGTGGGGTTGGGGTGGAAGGTACACCCCCTCATACTTCTCTGCTCCTGAAGAGCTTGCCAGGGAATACACTCTTGGGATGTATATGTTTTTGTGGAGCCCCCTCCGTGAAAGGGATCTTCTGTAAAGGAGGAGTAGGCCCAGGTGAAATAGATCTGAAATGCCTGGGAGCGAGAGGGCAGGCTGCCAGGGGACAGTTAAAATGGAGTTACAGTGGATCTGTGGAATTTAAATGCAGGTTTCATGACCTGTTCCAAGGGGGGCCAACCCTACATTCTTCTCTGTTTCCCCCTCCTCTCCAGATGGAATAGTGTGGGGAAATCTCTGGGAGGAGATTTCCTCCCCCTTAATTTCTCTCTCAGGTTTTTATGGGAGGGGTTGATCTGACTCCTCATGAGTTTCGCAGGAGGCAGCCCCACACCTGATGCACCGCAGGAGTGATGCATCTCGGATTTGGAGGAGAGGAGTTCTCATCTGCAGGTGTGCAGGAAAGAGGCTCCCTTCTACAGATCTCCCAGCTTTCATGGGACAGGCTGTTGCATCATGTTTAGCCAACTAACTCCACACACAGGCAATTCAGTGGAGTTTTGAAGCCTTTTATTACAGTAATTCTTGTTGTTCCATCTTTTTTGTTTGTAAAAGAATCTGGGATGTTCCGAAAGCCAGATTTTGGAAGCTTCACAGTTAAGGACTCAGATGTGAGAAAATACCAATGTTGAGATTGCAGGGACAACCCCTGACTCCTTGCACTTATGTATTATGCTGCAGTCCTTAATTACATGCCTTCGTAATATTGCTCAAATAATACCATGTTCTATCACTTCAGCCTCTCGAGTTGAGGAGCACAAATGGAACCTTGTATACCTGATTCTCCCTGGCCTTACACCTTGTGCAATCATTTGCACCTGTGCAAAGTGGGAGTAAAATGCCACCAAGTCAGAATTCTTCTTTCACTGGTGGTAGCATTTGACACCCTATTTGCATTCACTTTTCACAGGTGTAAATTTGACTCTACAAGGAAGAATCACGCCTAGGGTTACCATCTTTCTAATGGCTGGTAACCAGACCCCTGAGGGCCCACTCCTTGCCCCATCTGTTCCCCCAAAGCCCCACCCCTTCTCTGCCTGTTCCCAATGTCCCACCCCCATCACTTGCAGGGTCTGCACCAGCATTGCCAAGGCTGCTTTGCCCGCCACTTACAGGCTGCGCAGAGCCACGAGCTGCACAAGCAGCCTGGCCCCAGAGGCGGCAGCTGCTGTTGCCGGACTGCCTCCTTCCTTCCACTTAGGATTGCAACCTTTTCCATAGATCAAAAAAAACGGACATCAGGGCTTGTCAAATGGCACCTGAACACATAAGCTGAAACCCAGATTGTCGGGGTGAAAACTGAGCAGGTGGTAATCTCATGCCCTGGGTTGTAAGGAAAATGGACCTCATGGAAAATTTTGGTCTTCATCTCAGTGATTCAGCTTTCCCATCATTAAAATGGAACAATGCAAAAAAAAATTAAAGATGTTCTAAAGATTGATAGTGTTTGAAAAATGCTTTGAAGATTGGGGGGAAAATGGTAAAACACTTCTTGTTTATAAATGCATTAAAAATTGTCATGACTGGACACAATTTTTAACATGCAAAGTGATGACCTCCACCTCTGATACCCCCCCAAAAAAACCTATTTGTGCTCACACAATGGAAACATTGTCAAAGATCTGTTTGTCCTCGTGAAAGTATTTCTCCATAGAGCAGCTGATTGTTTCATTTTCTCACAGTTGCAGCTGCCTGGATACGTGTGGGCTTATTAGTGGCTATTCTAACTGGCATGATCAATTTTTACCTTTATTGTTTGTTCATTTGTACTGATGCGCTCCCTCTTTTGTGTTTTTTCTCTCCATGTGGTGAAGGTCCAGAATCCTCTTGCATGGTGATTGGCTACAGATTCTATATCCCGTATTCAGATGACTCATGCAGAAGGCAATTTTAGTATACACCATTCCTGAGCAAGTCACAACAAAATCGTATCATCACCCCTGTGAAAAACATGCACAGATCCGGCCTATAAGGCATCAGTTTCTGGTGTTTGTATCTTGTTTTGTTCCCTTTGCTAAAAGATTCAGTTCAGTCTTAAAAGCTAAAGCTACATTGGTCAAATGTGGGTGCCTGTGTGTAGACACCTAAATTAGTGACCTGATTTTCAGAAGTGCTGAGCACTCCCACGTTCCATCAAAATCATAACTCACTGCTCAGCATCTCTGAAATTTGAACCGGTTTTATTTAGATTCCTAAACATGGACTTAGAGGCATAACTTTAGACACCTAGATTGAAAATTTTGGCCTGAATAAATTGGCAAGTGGTCACTGCCCATTGTGTGAAATATGATCTCTGTGATCAGAAACTTATTTTTCTTTCTGTTCCTCTGAAAGTCCAAGGCTGTTTGGGAAAATATTACCCAACATAGTGATGTAACAGCCACAATTCTCTAGAGTCCATCTTAGTTAACTACACATTCTATCAACATGAAAGGATCATGTTGCATTGCAGCTGAGTATTCTTACAACAGTCCTGAATCCATTTGTTTAAAGAAAGTAGCTGAACACTAGGTGAAATGTTAAGCACCCCACATGTTTGGTGGACAATACCATTCAGCCCAGTCATGGCTAATCTTCCCCTCTACGTCATTTCCTATCTAGTGTCGGATCTGATTTCCTGAACTACACTGAGACTTGTTGCCTAAAAATCTTCTTCAAATCCAAAATAATTTTTAAAAAATGCTATCCCAATCCTTCTGGTTTGTTTCTTCCCCAAAGAAATAAGCTCCTCTTGGGAGAAATAGTTTAGCAACCATATCTCCTCTTTTCCAAGCAGAAGTCAGAATGTTGGTTCTGGGTTTTTAATTTTTATTTTAATCTTGTGTCTCTTATTTCTGTTACACTAAAGATCAGGAATGAAATCTTGGCACCAGTAAGGTCAGTGGTAGTTTGCCATTGACTTCAGTGAGGACAAGATTTCACCTGAGGTTTCCATTAGACTGCACTTTGGGGAGCAACATGGTCCCTGATTCATAGTCTTATCTTGAGGGCACATTCTTCTTATAAAATTCCTTCTTACTTGATACTCATTGTTTACCTGATTTTTGCTGCTTCATGTGAGAAAAGTAAACCACTCACATTCCTTTCCACCGACATTTTACACAATCCTCAATTTTTTAACAGCACTCTCAGGAGCTCTTTTTTTCTTTTCTTTTTTTTGCAGCTGAGAAGCATATCACTCTGACCATCATGGGTCAGATTTGTTCTTGGTATAACCAGGTGCACTTCTGTTGAAGTCAGAAGATTTCTGGTAACAATTTTAATTACTTTTTAAAAATTTTGTTGAGCTCTGAGGAGTAATGTTGATGGGCACATAAACACGGGTGATAAGAATATTATCAATGTTTGTACTATCGTAATCCTTAGAGGCCCCAACTCCAGCCAGAGCACCATTGTACAAACATACCATGAAAAGTAGTCCATGCCCAGTATTTTATTAAGTTCTACGTTCTCAAAATTCCCTTTACAGAAATGTCTTATATAGTCAATGTTTATACTGTATAATTGAATAAATTCTGCATGATTTTTACATATTAATACATTGGGTTAGTTGTTTTGCATATACTTGTCAGCAGTATTGTGAATGCAGTAGGACCTCAGAGTTACAAACACCTCAGGAATGGAGGTTGTTCATAACTGAACAAAATGTTATGGGTTTTCTTTCAAAAGTTTACAGCTGACCATTGACTTAATACAGCTTTGAAACTTTACGATGCAGAAGAAAAATGCTGCTTTTAAATATCTTAATTGAAATTAAACAAGCACTGAAACAGTTTCCTTAACTTGTCAAAAAAAATTTAAACTTTCCCTTTATTTTTTTTAGTAGTTTACATTTGACACAGTTCTGTACTGTATTTTTATTATTATTAATTTATCTATTTATTTATTTTTATTTATTGGTGGTGGTTTCTGCTGCTGCCTGATTCCATACTTCTGGTTCCAAATCAGGTGTGTGGTGCACCGGTTAGTTTGTAACTCTGGTGTTTGTAACTCTGAGGTTCTACTGTATTCAACCTCCTTTTACCTAAAAGGGTTGATAGAATTACTAAGTTCCTAGTGCAATTTTTATTCTATAGCAGACATACCTTGGTATTTCTTGTCTTGGTTATGATGTATTGATTATGATGTACTGTTCCTTCCATGTGTGGCAGAGGATGGAAATACTTATGTGGTGGAAATATAAATAATAATCATCTTCCCCTTTTCCCAGCTAGCTGGGTTCAGGCTTGCCACTCCATTTTCATTGCATCCTCCCATACACAGTCTATCCATTGTTTTCTTGGTCACGAACTCTAGTCTCAAATGTCTCCCTAATGGGATTTCCTTCATCCATCCTTCGTATATGCCCATACTCATCTCAGCCTCCTCTCCTGCAGCCTCTCTCTGATGCCACAGACCTTGGTCTCACTCCTGATTACATCATTCTGCCTGAAGTCCAGTAAAGTCACCCCTCTCACTGCCGTCAAACATCTCATTTCAATGGCTTCAAGTCTTCTCAAGCACCTCTCTTTGGTTACCCACGTCTCTGATCCATACAGAAGAGCTGGTCTTACCCTGGTTTTGTATAGTTGTCCCTGAAGTAGTTCAGCGTCCACTTATCACAAATCACTCATCACTTAGGCTTTCCTCACGCTCAGCAGCCTTGCTTGCAGTTCTGTCAATTTTTCCATTTGCCGCTAAGCAGCCTCCAAGGTTCTTAAACGCAGAAACCTGATGTAGGTACTGGTTCTTGATGCTGGTATTCATGTGTCTTGGTTCCACACGTCACCCATGTAACTTCAGTATTTTCTTTATTCATTTTAAGGCCATATTTTCTTAGTTCGTTGTCCCAGTTACCAATTGCCTGGACCAAATCTGCTTATTTCCTAAACTGGGTTCCACTGTTCGGCGAATGCAACTATGATAGTGAAAATATAAATGGTAATGTATTTTTCTAAAGGTGAACAAAAGTCTGATTTGCATCAGGTACTTACTGCAAATGAAAAGCTTTTGAAATAAAGTAAAATTTGTGTCAGTGCCTGTGAATAGTAGAAGATCATTGCAGTAACCAAGAAAATGGTAGCACTATACCCAGTAGGAAATATATGTATGTTTGTTCAATAACTAACTCCCTGAGAACTCTTCTTGTACAGTATGTATCACTGATAAAGTTGCATTCCTGTTGAATGTATATTAATTGCAATGTGGTTAACTAGGACTGAGGAGTTATTGAATGCAGCCTCCCATCCTGGTGTTCTCATGTTGTGATGATATTTTCATATCAAAGTGAGGATGCTGAGCCAAGGCGTTATCGTGTTATATTGCAACATGCTGAAATGACATCACAACACTGGGTCAGAAACATCCTGACAGTGTGACAATGGAGCTGATCCCACTGGACCTACTCACAAATGAGGCAACGCTACACAACTGCAGAATCAGGGGCCTAAGTGATCGAAGAGAATAGTAGGGAATTTAAACGATTATCACATTAGGGAAAACATTACAATTATTCCTTTAAAAATCTGTTTATTTTCTGTGTATGTATTAATGAATTTAGTTTTTGTTAACAGCAGCTCTGGAGATAGAAGGTCATGGAACTGTATACAATAGAGACTAGAAAGTCCTATTAATTCATCTTATTCAGTCTCTGGGACCAATACAATATTGTTCCCTATCATGTGTTTCCCAATTCCATTGTCGATCCCATAGAATAGGAACACTATGGGCAATAGCATTGCCAGCTTTTCTACAATGTCCCATTATCATTTGTCTACAGTTACCAATTATATATTTATATCTGTCTCCTGGGAACTTCCCTGTGTTTTTCACATTAGCTCTTATCCCTTTTGCTTGCTGTCAGACTTTAGAATTTTGAAGCATGCTCTCTCGCACAACTCCTCTTCAGACTTGATCTTGCACTGAAAAGAATGGTGCTGAATTTGTGACATTAAGTTCCATGGCAACAGAATGTGATATCATAAACAGTGGATTATGAATTCATTGCAGGAACAAGACGGAGGAACAGCTGCATTGTAAAGGAGAACTCTTAATCCAATACTGATCTTCCACAACAGCGAAGCAAATGCAGATAATTACTGACAAAATAAATGGCATAAATACTCTCTTCATTTGTGCTCTGTTGTGAAAGTCCCTCTTAAGGTCATCATGCACTTCTCTTACTGCAGCATAAACAGGGATCTCTCGACTACAGAAGTGCCATTGCAGAGCACTTGGAAGGATTAATGGTTTGCCTTTTACTAATATGGTTCACTACAAAGGACCTGCTCTAAAAATGTTCTCTAGTTCCCTTGTCAAAACCAGTTAAATTCTGTTTAGAAAGAGAGTGCTGGAACTGCATTACTATACTCTGTGCCCTCCTATTGCTTTTTTAGGCTGTCAATGTAGTTTGCATTATTCAAATCTAGCAAAATGAGATCTGTTTCCCCAGAATAACCATTGTTAAAACTTTTTCACAATCCTGCATTGATAGCAGTTCGTAAAGCTAGAATATTGCATTGTATTGTGCAAATTGGCATTCTGGGTCTAATCTGGCTTGCCTTACTTACACAGGTACTTCCCTTCAGTTTAATGAAACCACTCATGAAAGTAGAAGAGCAAGCTGGATTTGATCCTACACAGCATCCCATCCCCCAGGAGTACGTGGGAATTTAGTGTTGTTGAAATACAGAGCTTTAAAATAATAAAAAAGCACTAATTGAGCACACAGTTTTTTCCTGGAAAATGAACAGTTTTCCTACCAAGCTTTTAAAGCTTAAGACGACACAAAAGAGATGCCATGGTATTATTACCCAATATGACACAGTGCATTCTCCTGGGGAATCTGTTCAAGAGTCATAGATACAATAAAATTCTTATCAAAACTTTTCTAAGATGTTGGAATGAGATGCTAAAACAAACACTTTTCAAAATCAAAATGGCAAAAACCTCACTTTTGCCCTGATTTGTCAACATTTCAGATCCAATATTACTTTCACTTTTAGTTTACATAGTTCAACTGAAAAACTGTCCATGCTACTAACTAAAGATATCATTTTTGGAAAATGTCTGTTGTCTTTGTCAACATGTATAAAATATTAGATGGCTTAGTGATAGCTCTTTGCAGAGCTTGAAAAATTACTGAACATTTATTAGGAAGGAAAAGAACCATGCAGATCCCTCTGCATTTCCGCCACCACAAAGCTATGTGCCCTGCAATGTAAAGGAATTAAACAGTTATGCAATATACTTTAATCAGCTGTCTAATTTTTTTTTAAATGATCTCCAATGCTTTTGTTATATACCTTCTTTCCCTTCCTGACTTCACCCTACTTTAAAAAAAAATATTCTCAGAGTGTATCTTTTTTCTAAAAAGAACGAGGAGTACTTCTGCCACCTTAGAGACTAACAAATTTATTTGGGCAGAAGCTTTCATGGGCTAAAACCCACTTCAGCGGATGCATGCAGTGGAAAATACAGTAGGAAGATATATACAGAGAACGTGAAAAAATGGGGGTTGCCATACCAACTCTAACAAGACTAATCAATTAAGGTGGGTTATTATCAGCAGGAGAAAAAAAACTTTTGTAGTGATAATCAAGATGGCCCATTTCAAACAGTTGACAAGAAGGTGTGAGTAACAGTAGGAGGAAAATTAGCATGGGGAAATTTTTCTAGTTTGTGTAATCTGTTTCTTCCTTTCTCTTCCCCTCCATCCTCATGCATTGTCTTCTATACCTCCTCCTCTCCAGGCCTGGATAAAATAATAGTGGGGCCTTGTGCCCTATGGAAATTGGAGCCCCCTACCTTCTGTAAACTAGGTAGCAAAGTGCTCCTACCCCATACAGACTCCCGAATGGCCCTCTCTCCTCACCCCCACACAGATCCTCAAATGGCCCTTCCACCTCATGTTTGCCCCAACAACCCTCCACCAGCCCCCCACTTATCCTCAGAACCCCCACACACACCTCAGGAGCCTTGATGTACATTCCACTCACTATAGCCCCCAACTCCTCAGCCGCACCCAACCCATCCCCAGCATCCTGGTGTGACATACCAGTGTACAGTCCAGACACTGTGTCACCCCTGCCCTGCACCTTGGGTGCCTTACAATGTCTTGCTAAAGTAGCTCCACCTGGGCCACTCGCAGTCTGCCAGCACGCAAGTCACAGCCTGAGTGTCTGTGTATAACTGCAGCTCTCACCAGCCTTGGTTATACTGCAAGGAGACCCCAACACAACCCCAGTCCCAGATATTCCCCCAGAAATGTATGTCCTGTACGGCCCAGCCCTGTATTGGACAATAGAAGTTATATTAGGTCTGTTATTTCTTTAATAGAAATATTATGCACACAACTAGGCACCCCCAATGAAGTTTTCCAGACACTTCAATTTAAACACACTGGATTAGATAAAACAATAAAGTTGATTAACTACAGAGAGAGATTTTAAGTGAGTACGAGTAATGAGGCATAAAAGTCAGAAGAGGTTACAAGAAAAATAAAGATAAACCACTGCTGGTGCCTAATTTAACAAACTATGTTAAATTTGAAGCAAGGTTTTCTCACCACATTCTTTCAGTAGTCTTACTGACCAACATTCTTAGGTCAGGACCTCTTCTCCCAGAGTCCAGTGAAGGCTTCTATTGTTGCTTCAGGTGCAGTGAATGTGAGGGGAAGGGAAAAGAGAGAAGTCTCTTGGGGTATATGTCCCTTCTTTTTATAGTCCTGTCAACCTTAGTGAAACATTTCCAGCTGAGAGCAAGGCAACAAGTAGTCTGTATGGATGGGAACTCCATACTGTTTCTTCAGTGAGTGGCGTTGCGATGTTGCAGCACCACTCAGTGGGTATTTTTCCCGTGGCGGGGGAGGGACTGAGATGGGGGCCCTATGCAAGTGCACATTGGTTAATCCAGTCCTGCTCCTCCCAAAGTCAGTCTCTCACAACTCTTCTTCTTGTATCAGCTTATCCCATCTCTCTCTTTCTCCTTTACTCTCTCCAACAACCTACCTACACACACACACCCCTACCTATTTTGTCACAGACATCCACCCCTCATGCATAGGGTATGAAAAGTTTTCCAGACACCTAATTGGCCAGAGAAGTAAATTAAAATGACTAACATAGATGAGTGGCCCCACTGACTACAGGTATTGCTCAGGAAAGAAGCCAAGTCACCTTCTCCACTGCCAGCCATAGATGAGAAAGGAGAGTGTGCTGCTGTCCCTGAGCCCCGCTCAATTATTCCAATTTTTTGTGATCTCCAGCTTTTAGGTCTCTGGTAAATTTGAAGACTCCCATCCCCCATTGGCTGCTGGAAGAGAACATTCTCTGTGTGTCTCCTTAATCATCCCCAGAACCTCCTGGCTACTGCAAGCCTGGTGGGAGTTGGGTCTCTGCTAATTTACCCTTCCCCAACCTCCATTTTGGGTTATACTACACAGTGCATAGCTCCAGTACTTCAGCTGCTGGTCAAAACTTCCCAAGCAACAGCAGAGTGAAACTGATCTGCTTTGTGTCAGTTTTGCTACTGCATGCAGTGTTCTGAACAGCTGCAGTAAAATCTGACAAGATTATGGTCAGTTTTTGCTCTAATGCATCTTGCCAAAGCTCTGAACTAAGTTGTGGCACTGGAGCTGTCTGACGGCAGACCCAGGCAGGCATCCTTGCGTTGGTTTACATTTTTTCTTAGTCAGCCTGGGCAAGTGGATGTTTGATGCTGTAGTGCTCTGCTCTGCATTATAAGCCCTTGTTTCAACTCCATTGTAGGCAATGGGAGTTGGAATGGGTCATAAGAAAGCAGGGTTCAACTCCTAATCTCTGTGTCTCATTCCTTGGGCTTTCCTGAAGCACTGTGGAGGCACTATGCACACTTTTTCAATGCATGATACTTTCTCCCCCATAATAATCAGCTAAATGCTTATGCAGTTACACAGACTGGCTTCAGAGGAAGATCCACCTAGCCTTTTAGCTGGAAAGCTAGAAGCAAAATGGGGAAAAGAGGGTGGAATATCAAGGTTCCTATAAAAATGTATAAACTTCTGAGGAATAAAATGTGCAACATAACTGGAGGTGGGAATCTCCACAAGGTTTTATGGGAGCAGAGGGCAGGGGATGTACTCCTGCACACTGCGCTCCTGGACCAGAGTTCTGAATGTGGTGGGACCACAAGTGATGGAAGTTTATAAACAAAACCAATCTTTTAACCATTTTATTACCAAACTCCATCCAGTCAGTCTGTTCAGTTTCCTGCCGAAACTGACAGGGAACCAACATAAATGAGTACAGGGCAGAATGTTGTGCGTTGGAAATGACACTAGACTAGTACTGAAAAAATAACTGTTTTTAAAATAATCCAATATACAAAAATAATTATGCATGACATCTGTATGATACTATAAGGGCTGACATCACAAAACAATTCTCTCATAGACACAAGCTACTCTAATATTGCCAACCAAATTCCACTGCACTTATAACAGATTCATATCTATCCTGTTTCTATTGGAGACAATCGCAAACTCCCACTGATTTAAGTGAGATTAGGATTTAGCATTAAGCCATGGTTGAAATACTGAGGAAAAAAGAAAGCATCTCTCTTGCATAGACACTCTGAAATAAATAAAAGTTTACTAAGTGATTACACAGAGGAGTAGAAAATAATTCTATTTGTATATAAAAGGAGCACCAAAATATTAATAATGAGGGGTAAATTATACTGTATATATATGGTAACCATAGGTGGTCATTTCTCTCTTATCACATATGCAGTTCAGTTTGCAGCTGCATTTTTGTCTTACAAAGTTAATTCAGTCAGCAGTACTGAAACTTCATCATTAACAAACTCACGGACGTATCTGAAAGAAAAGTTTGCATTGTCGCTGTTGATAAATTCTGTACATAGCTGTGTGTTTGTTCTCCCTGGAGATCTTGCATTATTCTGATGGCTACAAGTCGCTAACTTTACAATTGGAATTTTTAAGCTTGAAAATCTTATAAGACTCAGAGGGAACTACTGGGAAAAAGGAGTGGGGGTGGGGAAAGCTTCACAATCCAAGACCCAGTACTACCCACCCACTGTAGACATGCTGCTACAGCTACAGATAAAGCAGCAGGTGGCTCCTTGAAAACCGTTGAAAAATAGTTATTCACTTTCTTGTTTTGTTCATCATTTCCTCGTCTTTCCTGTTCTGCTCCTCACTCTCCTTCCTCTTCCCAAGCACATGCCTCCTGGTCCTCATCTCCCCTTCTACATGCTTCCCTGCCTCTTGGCTCCTTTTTCCCTCTGCTCCCCTACCTGGCTGTCTCATTCCCTTTTGCTGTGGACGTTCCTCTCCTGCAGGTGGCTAACCGCTCCATTGCCAGCCAGTGCCTTGCTGTCCTGAGGGTAATTTCTGTTTTGTCTCCTCCTCCTGTATAGTAGTGGTTCCTACTGGAAGCGGCTAGGATGGTGGTTCTTCCTTGTTTCTAGCTGCTTTTTACAGGCATCTAGATACTTCTTTGAAAGGAAGAGCCTGGACAATTGTAGAGTGAGCTGGAAATTAAGAGACTCCAGTACCATGTGACCATCCAGCTCCCAAGAACTTTCAGGGAAGTGCATTGCAGATCACCAGTGGTCCAAGGATCACCATTAGGGAATTGCTGATCAATTCATGCTGGTCATGCTAAGAGGCTTAACAGAGAGTCACACCGTCTTGACATTACATTGTCTCATTTGCCTAGTTATTCCCATACTAGTAATTTTATACCTATGCGTTCAGATGCAGGCCACACATCTGCCAACCCTTTTCAAAGTCGGTGCCAACTAACTGTGGCGGTTCAATGACAAGACGGAACACAGCTTTTAGCGAGCAAGCGAGCTGGTCTGCTAACGGGCTGCCGCCTGTCAGCTTTCCACCTTCTCTTTTATTCTCTCCCCCCTGCGCATTACATACTTCAACCGCAAAAGGACACAACAAAGGAAATAATATGACTTTGATTAATATTCTTATTTACTAGCCTCTATCTACTACTGTCCTTGCTCTCAGGCCTTGAGCCCATTCCAAGGAAGCTTCCCACGGTTCATGTCCTCTAAGCGACTTCCCATGGTCCATGAGCAGTGTGTGCACTGCTCCCAAACAACACTCAGGGTGTGCCCTGAATGTTTCCAGGTGTGTGAACTAAACATGAACCCTTCATCCCCTCCTTTTTTTTTATTTGTGCTCGGCCATCTCATGGTAGCCATCAATTTGCTTTTGCAAGCGATTTAACTCCCTGACAGACAAGGACATGACTCAGGGAGCCTGCCAGGGCGGGTCTCTACAAAGCCTTAACAAAGAGGGAATACATTGTACACAGCAGCAGCAAAAAATAAGCCCAACAATCACAAATGCAGCATAACCGAAAAGTTGTCGCAGCCACCCTAGAGAGGGCAGCCAACCTGTAAGCCAATTCCAAAAGCCCTCAAACCCCAGATCTTGGCGTATGTGTGCCGTAAGATTGGCCAATTCGGCCAGTCTAGTTTCTATGGAACGACTATTATCAGTTAAATTAAAACAACACATATGCTGAAACGTGGAACAGCCTAGATGATGTTTCAAGAGCAGAAAATCAATGGCTGCTCTGTTATCCAAAATTGCATCCCTTAATTCGTGCTGTTCCGTGTTAAGTAGGGCAATTGCCTGGGATGTTGTATTAATCGCCTTTGCCGCAAAACACGCCAGGGCGTTTAAAGTTCGGGCTGTATAAGTGGCAAGCCTGGGGACCCCAACAATAGAGGCCGCTAAGGCGGTATACTCAGAGCGGCTGAGAAGATTGACATCTGCGACACAATCTTCTGAAAGGGGTGTATTTCTTTTACTGCGCTTTTGGCCGGCAAAAGGCAAAATGAGTGTCGTTCTACTGAGGCAACAAAGGGTGCTATCGCTTAAATTTGCGGGGATATAACTAAAAGAACGTGAGCCACAGGTAAAAAACCACCCTGATGGAAGGATGATATGGCCATAATTAAACGAAACATTCACGGTGTGGGAACAATTTAAAAAAGGTTGAGAAATTTGACGACAGCCTAAGGGCACCTTTGTACTAGTGCAATTGACCACACGCGCACAGGTGACATTGTTGGCCCCGGCCGGATACGGCGTATGGAGGGATACGGCCGTTTGAGGCAAAGTATAGTTGGCCGGGCCCCAATTAGCCATGCCAGAGTACTGGGAAGAGAGATTCGCGTAAGCAGCGAGCATCGTCTCATTCCCTATTTCCTCAGGGTGATGACATACTGGAATGAGGCATGTACCTAACAGTTCTCCGGCTGCTACAGAATCAGATAAACAAAAGTGGGTAACATTTGCTATTGAAGCCAATCTTTCCCATAGGTTATATGTCATTCGGGCCCGTAACGGAGGAAGCGCTCCCGAGCCAACCCCTATAGGAAATAGCAGGCACAAAAGGCATACAATCAGTACAGAATTAGCAGTAATTTGGGCGAGAATCGCCACAAACAAAGTCTCAGGAGTCTCTGGCTGTTGGTTTGCTGCCAGTTTTCGTTGAGCCGCGACGACCAATGCTTTTACTGCTCCCCATGTCACGGGCTGGCTTGGGACGCTACGCCTCTTCCGTTTCCGTCCTGCCCTTGTCGACCTGGGAGGCACCGCGTTCTCCTCCAAGGTCAGCTGAAACTCCAGTATGGGGTTCGACAGCCCCTGGTGCCACGCCATGCTGTTTCAGTGCCAGTCGCACACACCGGGCTGGAACCCACAACGGTCCTGCAGGACGAAACACAGCAGCATATCCCCGACCCCAAGTAATTAAAGGTACTGGGCCCAGCCATTGCGGATCGGGCAGCTGACGGTAATAGACACGCGGTCTTTCCAGTACCTCGGACTTGTGAAAATGCCGATCCGCGGGGGTCTGCTGATCTGCGTTCAGCGTTAAATTATTTAAAGTAAACAAAAGGATATGCATTTGTTGCTGAATGTCTCCTAAGGTTCGGAGACGCAGCTCCCCTTGTTTTAATTGTTTGTCAAGCAAGGTTTTTAGCGTGCGGTTTGCACGTTCGACAATGGCTTGGCCGGTGGAATTATAAGGGATCCCGTGTTTGAGACGGACGTCCCATTGGGCACAAAAGGTGGAGAGGGCTGTGGAGCAATAGGCCGAGGCATTATCCGTTTTTATCTGGCTCGGGCGACCCATAACAGCAAAACAGGTTAGCAAATGGTGAATAACCTTGGGAGTGGCTTCCCCACGCTGCGGGGTCGCCCAGAGGAACCCCGAATAAGTATCAACGGAAACATGTAAAAACGAATAGGGGCAGAATTGTGGCACGTGAGTGACATCCATTTGCCACAGCTGATTCGCTGCAGTACCTCTGGGGTTAACGGCATAAGAAAAGGTAGGGGCAGCAGCGGCGCAGTGGGGGCAGGAACGAACAATAGAACGTGCATGATCAGCAGGAATATGAAACTGTCGGGCCAAAACAGAGGCAGACTGATGAAAAAAGGAATGGCTTTCAATGGGGTCAGAAAAAAGGGAATTTACCTGACCACGTAACGCGCGATCGGCGCGCTCATTGCCCTCAGTGAGTAGCCCAGGCAGGGGGGTATGACTGCGAATATGAGCAACAAAATAAGGGAAATTACGAGTGGTGATGAGATATTGTAAGGACAGAAACAGGCGAAGGAGGTCCGCATCGACCTGAGGGGTAATGAGAGCAAGGGGTAAATGATCGATCACCTGATAAACATAATGGGTGTCGACAATCAAATTAAAGGGACAATCAGGAAAAAGTTGAAAGGCCAAAATAACAGCAGCCAGTTCTGAGCACTGCGCGGAACGCTGAGGCAGCGTAAAACGAGAATGCCAACGAGGGGGGTCACCGAATTGATAGGTGACAACACCTCGACGTGGAGAGCCATCAGCAAAAAGAGTGACAGCTGAAACAATGGGTTGAGAGCGGCTAAGACGATGTACGATTAGTGGCACCTTTTGTGTAACCACCAGCCGAGGATCTTTTGGGGGATTATAAGAAATCTCTCCTACATAATCACAAAGAGCAACCTGCCAGGCCAAGGAGGTGTGGGACAAGGAATCAAATTCACTACGTGACAAGGGGAAAACAATGGCAACCAAATCAGTGCCCGTGAGTTGCACTGCACGGTGGCGGGCTTTACGAAGAAGGTCGGACAGGGCGTCTAAATAAGGATAAATGTTCTGAGGAGGAGTGGATGACAAATATATCCACTCTATGATAGAGACGGCTGTGTCTGTACGAGGTACAAACAGAGCCGCAGTGGGCGTATGAGGGGTGGCAAGGAGAACCAACCGCAAGGGACGAACCTAAGTAAGTCTATCCACAAACAGCTGATTCAACACTGCATTGATCTGTCGAATGCAGGCAATGTGCTCCTCAGTGATGGCAATAACTGCACCCGGTGCCCGAGCTCCACGTAGGAGCTCGAACAATGGCTGCAGCATCGATGTGGGGAGACGGAAGTAGGGTCGAATCCAATTTAAGTGACCCAAAATCTGTTGTAACTTATCAAGGGTTAGGGGTTGGGGTAGGACCACTTCCGGGCGAACAGGGGCAGAATAGGTTTGTAAAACCTTATGCCCGAGGTATTGGTAGGGATAAGAGCGTTGGATTTTTTCTGGTGCCACTAGCAGGCCATTTTGGCAGAGAACCTGGGACAAATATTCAAGCTGTTGTGCCGTGACCTGGGGACCACTAAGCAAAATGTCATCCACATAATGGTAGACCTTAAGTGTGGGGTATTGGGCACGAAAAGAGGCGAGGGCCCGATCCACAAAAAGTTGACACAAGGTTGGACTATTTTGTATTCCCTGGGGCAAGACCTTCCACAGATACCTTTGAGAGGGTAGCTGATTGTTATATTCTGGCACCATAAACGCGAATTTTTCGCGATCTTGTGGGCAAAGGGGGATTGTGAAAAAACAATCTTTTAAATCAAATACACAAAGGTGATCGGTTTGAGGAATTAAATTCGAGTTTGGCAACCCAAACTGCAAGGGGCCCATGGGTTGGATGCATTTATTTATTTCCCTTAAATCATGTAACAGCCGCCATGCACCAGATTTTTTCTTGATAACGAACACTGGGGTGTTCCAGGGACTAGTGGAGCTCTCCAAGAGCTGTGCCTGCAAACGTTGCTGCACAAGCGAATGAAGCGCTTTCAGCTTTTCTAGGGGGAGGGGCCACTGGTCAATCCATACGGGCTCTAAGGATTGCCATACCAATGGTAATGCGGAGGGCAAGGTGGGTGGGGGAGGGTTTGGGGCCATTATATATTAATATCGAGGGTGGTGTCCAGCTTTGTAAGTAAGTCACGGCCCCAAATATTGCGGTGGACAGGGAGCATGAAAGGGCGGATCGTAGCAAGGGCACGGCCTCCTGGTTTAGAGACCGTGACCCAAGACAAACTTTGGCGCCCGGGTTTACTACCCCCGATCCCCCACAACTCTTTAGGAGGAACTGTTGGCCAACTGACCAGCCACTCCGGATCACGAATCACCTTAACGTCAGCTCCAGTGTCCACCAGCCCTGTAAAAGGAACATTATTTAAAAGAAGTGTTAACTGAGGTTTCGAGGGGCGGACCGACATTGTCAGAGCAACAAGTGGAGAGGACGTGTTGTGAGACGGCAAGTGAGACAGCGTTGATCCAAAGCCGCCTCCACCCCGGGTTCAATCCTCTGCAGCTGGCACCTGATAGGGGACTAAAATCAATTGTGCAATTGATTGTCCACGCGGGAGCGACTGCGGAAGATGGGTCCATACCTGAACCTTAATAACACCGGTGTAATCGGCGTCAATGACCCCTGGGATGACAAAAAAACCCTGTTTCCCAGCATGTGAGCGAGGGAGAACCAGACCCACAAATCCACCAGAGAGAGGTCCCGTCACCTGCGTAGGTATGGCGCAAACCTCCCCCGGCAAGCGAAAATCAGCATCCTCCTGCATAATCAAATCAAGCCCTGCACTTCCGGCAGTCGCAGCCCTCATGGAGTCTACAGATTTTAAGGCAGAGGAACAGTTGTCTGAGTGGGAAATACCCCCGTTTGGCCCTGGGTTCGGGGGAGACCCGTCGTGCGGTTTCCCGACCCACTACGACACTGATTAGCCCAGTGATAGCCCTTCCGACACTTGGGGCACTTCTTTGAGGGGTGAGCGGGCGCCGTCGATGAGCGGCACTCCCGCTGAAAGTGACCCTCCTTACCACAGCGGTAACAACGCTTCCCCTCCTTTCTGGTTTTTCGCAGGGCGGCAGCCAGAACTCCAGCTTTATGTGCTTGGGTTCCGATGTTTTGGCACGCCCGCAGCATGTCCAACAGCTCTAGAATGCCAGCGGCTTGTGCCTCCTGGAGAGCACAGCGGCAATCCTCGTTCGCATTTTCAACCGCCATTTTTAACAGGATCTCCTGAGCTGCTGCAGGGCTATCCACCTGTCGGAGGATAGCCTCCTGCAATCTGTTGGTAAAATCCATAAAGGATGCTGATGCACCCTGATGGATACTGGCAAAGCTTTTAGTAGGCCTGCCTGAATCCGGGACCTTCCGGAAAGCATGCTGGGCGCAGGTGGAAATAATGGGGAAGACGGCCTGAGGGAGTTGAGACTGCAGCTGAACAGTAGCAAACTGGCCCTCCCCTGCCAAGTGCTCATAAATGATACCTTGCTCTCTATGAACCAGGGCCTGGCGTTCCGCCATCTGCCGATATTCACTAAGCCAAATAACATACTGACTGGGTGTCAGCATCATGCGCAACAGCGCCTTCCAATCTTCAGGGACCAGGGAGTACCCACTACCTAGCCCTTCAATGAGACCACGTACATACGTGCTAGTCAGGCCGAACTCGCGAATCGCTTTCTTTACCTCTCGGATCACAGAGTAAGGCAAACTGACCCAGTTTGCAACCTGGTTGCCCTGGCCATCATCCTGCCAGGTCACCGGACAAACAGAGACCAGATCAGCCAGCTCCTCTGCTGTAATATCTGGGCGAGTCTTCGCTGCGTGAACCATTTGTTGCACCAGCGAAAGCCCCTGAGCAGACACGGATGACCCCCCGGGGGGCCCCGGAGCATGGGGCCCCACGGGGGGAGGGCGATCACACACCGGCTCTGGCGGGGAAGGCAAGGGAGGCGGTGGCAATAGAGGCACTGGGGGCAAAGCAGGGGGAGGGATGGCTGCAGGAGCGAACGGGGGTGACGGGATTGGCAGCCCCTCTGTTGGCGCGGGAGAGGATCTTTCCGAGGCGACACACTGTGTTGCATCGCCAGGAGGGGGGATGGCTGCAGGAGCGGACGGGGGTGGCGAGAGCTCCAGCCTCGCGAGGGAGGGCCTGTCCGAAGCGACACGCTGTATCGCGTCGCGGCAGAGGTGCCAGGCATGTAAAGCCTGCACGGGCGCCCGAGGCTCTTTGTGCAATGTCTGGCCCAACCACTCCCAGTCCGCTAGCTTAAGGGTTCCGGCTTCAGGGTGCCACGGGCATTGGGCACTCACCTCCTGTAGCAGGAGAGTGAGTTCTCGAGTGGGGCAGTCATGCTGAGCCTTACGCAGCAAATACTGTAGCTCATTGCGGTGTTGCACTTGCAAAGCAGAGAGGGAGCTTCCTATACTTACCACAATGAAAAATACTCACCGGGATCCGCGAAGCGGATGAGTGACGCGTCTGAAACCCTTGCCGGGCAAGGTGAGTGCTGAGGGCCCCACGTTTGGGCGCCAGTTGTGGCGGTTCAATGACAAGACGGAACACAGCTTTTAGTGAGCAAGTGAGCTGGTCTGCTAATGAATGGTCTGCCGCCTGTCAGCTTTCCACCTTCTCTTTTATTCTCTCCCCCCTGCGCATTACATACTTCAACAGCAAAAGGACACAACAAAGGAAATAATATGACTTTGATTAATATTCTTATTTACTAGCCTCTATCTACTATTGTCCTTGCTCTCAGGCCTTGAGCCCATTCCAAGGAAGCTTCCCACGGTTCATGTCCTCTAAGCGACTTCCCGTGGTCCATGAGCAGTGTGTGCACTGCTCCCACACAACACTCAGGGTGTGCCTTGAATGTTTCCAGGTGTGTGAACTAAACATGAACCCTTCAAACTAACAAAGGCTGAGGCCTAATCTACACTTAAAAATTAGATCACCCTAACTACATGGCTCAGGGCTGTGAAAAATGTTGTATCCGGTGTGATGTAGTTAGGTTGACCTAACCCTCAGCGTAGATATTTCCATTGACCTAGCTACTGCCTCTCAGAGAAATTGATTACCGACTTCAACAAAAAAAACACCTTCCTTTGATGTAGGAAGTATCTACACTATAGCGGCACAGCTGCAGTGCCATAGCTGTGCCGCTGCAGCTCCTGTAGTGTAGACATGGCCTGAAATCCAGTGATGCATCTCTTGCTCACACCAATTGCATTCAGTGGATTCAGTGGAAGAAATGCATATGTGATAGTCTAGGACGCCATCTTGTCCTTAGTACTGAGGTCCTTTTAAAGTGCAGTCTCTTTTGCTGCATGGTTTTCCAAAGTTCTGGTTTCAATAGCCCTCTTAGCAGTTCCAGCTAATTGTATTTGCCAGATTTCTGTGTTGGATTTTTTTGTCTGTGGGTTTATCATCTTCCACAAATAGTCACTTCTTCTTTCCTTTGTATATGGGAGGAATCATTGGATTGTAACAAGCACTTTAGGCCATTTAGCAGCTGGGATATGTTCTGTTTTGGCTGAACTTACTTTCTACAGATACTTTTTTTAAACCAACGCAATTCATTTTTAAAAGACATGACAGAAATAGTCCATGTCCACTAAAGACCAATTATAATAGGTTACAATTAATATATTTTACATGAAAAGTCTCATTACAGTTTCACTCTTGGATAGTATTATTTTTGTCATTATATTCAGTAAATAGTTCAGTTATTTCTTATGATCTTAAAGGAACAGAGACAGATTAAAGGTCCAATTTTTTTTAAAAAAGTATATCCTTACCAATGTTGCAGAGAAGACACCAAATTATCACAAATGTAAGATTTTTTTAAAAAATCTAATTTATTTTTAACTGCACTATTTGTTTACTTTCTTCATATATCTTACCATGGAGAATGAAAATACACTAGTGACTTGTCTGTTCTACTTCTGTTAATTGTCAGTTTCAATCATGCACTAGCAAAATCATGCCACGTTTGGGTTGGAAACAGTATAAAAATGATATGTTTTAAAACAATATTTGTATTGTAATTTTTTTTAAAATAATGGAAATGTTTTTATTGGTTTTAGGTTTTTTAAAAATTGGTTTTTACCAAACCAAAACTTTGAGCCAAATTTTATCTGACAGATTCTGAAGAAAAGCTCTGTGTAAACTCAAAAACTTGTCCCTTTCACCAACAGAAGATGGTCCAATAAAAGATGTTACCTCACCCACCTTGTCTTTCTAAGATGCTAAGTTCTTCTAATGCGGTTTTATCCTGATTTTGGTCTCTGGCTTTCCACCTGTACTCCCTCACGTGGCCAGAGAAGCTCATGCATTCCTTTGAATTCCACATTTTGGATCTGATTCTTGGATCTCTGTGAAGTCAGTGGAGGGAGAAGCTGGGCCGTTTACATTTGGAACTACTAAAAAATGTCTTAAACTATACCTTCTTTCCTTTTTATCATCCAGCCACCTTTCCAGGCCCATGCTTCCTAAACTACCTCCAGTGCTGGGGACAAATGTTGTTTCTGCTCCAAATATCTGTCCAAGTAAAGGGCCTGTTAGAGTGTAATAGCCTTTGCTTTACCTCTCCATTCAGGTTAGAGCTCAGGAGACGTATCATCTCTCACTCTGCAGTTTGTCTGCACTACATCACCATACCCTTGTGCATACTGAGTGGTTTATATTGCTGCTGAGCCACCTGGTCATTCCTATCTATTTTTCAACACATTACAGTTCTCCTTAACAGTACAACTCTGAGGTGCACGTGGCCACTTGCTAGAGCTGTAGTAGTGCATGCATGCAGTGTCTAGAGTGCTAGAGAAGCAATGACAGATAACAGGGAGAAACATAACGAAAAGATAAACATTTAAAAAAGTATATTAGTAAAGAACCAAAGCAAGACAGCATACTTTGAGAGAGTTTAATTCAACTTGGTTAAAGTATGCTTCAGTTTAAATCTTGGGCACCATTCACATTTAAAGAGTAAAATTAAAAACTTCTGTAGGTCTAAGTGCTTTTATCGTCTGACAGAGGTGAAAAAATGAAATCAGCTGGCTGTGACTCAGCTTCCAGTTTCCAGCTGGAATGGGGAAAACTGTTAAAACAACTAGGCTTATACTTTCCTCCCCAGCCGTTTCAGTTTGGTTAAAGGTGCTGTGAAAAGCACACGCTGGAATATATTCAAATGCTGTCTGCAGTTGCCATCAAAGGAATTTTCTGTATTACAAAAAAGGGGGCACCAGAGCCTTGTCTCAAGTCTTAGTTCTTGCCAAAGTGTCTCCTGAGTTGGCTGCCTTGAAGCCATTCTTTGGGTGGGTACCATGTTGGAGTTGCTGGATGGCAGCCACGTGTTTAACACTCCCAAAATAAAGATTATTCTCTTACTTTGCAACTCAACATGAAACCTAGCTCAACTCTATTTGCATTATGAAGGGGTGGGGTTAAACTATATATGTTTTAGTTATTTTCAGCAGACATATGCATGCACAATGGTCACTCTGAAATTGAATACTAATATCCCTCGGGTATATCATCCTTCTCGAGTTTCTGTGCTGTTTTGTTGGCAGTTAGCTCTGGGTTGAAGTCTGCCCAAGCTTTCTGATGAAAAATGGACAATCTATGAGTCTGAGCCTACCCCCATTAAAGTCAATGGGAGTTTTACTTGATTTCATTAGGAGCAGATTGGACTCAACAGCCCAGATCATCCCCTCCCACTTCCTGGTCCCAATTCAATAAAGCACTTAAGTAACTGCTTCAGTCTACCCTGTTGGACTGATCCCCGTTGGCTTCAATGAGACTTAAGTGCTTTGCTGATTTAGGGCTGGAATGTTACAGAGGAGGCTCTGTGGAAAGAAATCTCCACAGGGATCACTCATCATCCTGCCAGGAGGCAAGATTTGCCTCTGCCACATCCACAGGAAAGGTTGTGGAGTCCTCCTCCACAGCTGACAGATCCATCCAGACAAGCGTGGAGACACGTCAGTGGGACAAGCTTGTACAGCTGTATTGGTCTGCAGCTTCAATCTCCAGAGATGGCTGTCTAGTCTTTGCCAGCATTGATTCCAACTGAAAAACAGAGGTAAAGGAAAAGTAGTACCAAACTTTTCACTATTCATACAGTCCTTTACCGTGGCTCAGAGAGCACTCCTCTGTCAGACATATTATTGCATCATGGATGTGGTGCATTACAGCCAGATGATCACAGAAATGGAAGCAAATTTGAGGATCCACCCAATGGGGAAGAAAGTTGCTATTACTACTGTTCCAAGGGTGAAGTTCTCTCAGGTCTTCATGGGGAATCTCAGCTCCACACTCCCCATGGGCCCAGACTGCGCTCAGTGACATCAGGGGAAGAGCCAGACACACAGTCACAGCAAAATACCTACAGCAGGAACCAGCATGCAAAGCTGAGGGGAAAGTTACTCTTTAATTGTCAAGGTCATAATCCGACCATTAGTTCTTCATTTGTTTTTTACAGTATTTTAAAGCGTTTTTAAATCACGAAAACACTGTTTTGGTTACATGACAGATGATTTGGAGTACACGCTGGAGTGATAAGAGCATGCCATTGAATGGTGAATATGTATTTAGCACTCTGTAATTAACTCAGAAATGGTAATCACTAATTTTCAGATAAAATTAACTATGGTTCATTGGGAAAAATTATGCATTCTCTTGAATATGCAATTATAATTATTCTAAAGCAATCATTGCTCATATTTACATATTGAGAAAAAGTTGCTGGAAATATGACCTACTTGGTAATAGAAAACAGTATTAATTTTTTCATAGGGGGTATTTGTTTCATTTTATATTGTAACTGAATTCTACATATCAGAGGGACTATATCTAGCATGTAGATAATGTTAACAAATTACTTTTCACTTTTTACTGCCCTACAAAATATATTTCTTTCTCGAAGTCCCGTAGGCCTTCATTTACTGGTGTTGTGAACAATTAGTCCAGCATCTTGTAAGATGAAGCAACTCTGTGAACCGCACTGAGATGACTTCTTATGACACCAACAGCTGGAGTCCAAAGCACTGCAGCCTCACATGAAAGGTACAAATGACAGAGGAGAGCATAAATCAGTCTCCTTAATCTAAACAGAAATACTGAGTTCAAAAAATTAGAAAGGTCATTTCTTCATCTTCATTCAGGAATGAAATTCACAGTACAATAGTATCTGATTGTCATTTTATTTCCTTTTAACATCCAAGGCTTCCATTAGGGCTACTTGAAACACGAGACCACATGGAACACTGAAATGAAAAGAACAGTATGCACTGGACTTGCCCATAGAATCCTAGAAGTTTGAGATGGAAAAGACAAGATCTTTGAGGGGTTTCCTTCATGAGGATGTTACTACAGCTAAAGCCCAATTTTATGACCTCTAATTTTATAAAATTCTCTTTAGAATCATAGAATCATAGAATCATAGAATATCAGGGTTGGAAGGGACCCCAGAAGGTCATCTAGTCCAACCCCCTGCTCGAAGCAGGACCAATTCCCAGTTAAATCATCCCAGCCAGGGCTTTGTCAAGCCTGACCTTAAAAACCTCTAAGGAAGGAGATTCTACCACCTCCCTAGGTAACGCATTCCAGTGTTTCACCACCCTCTTAGTGAAAAAGTTTTTCCTAATATCCAATCTGATTAACACTTGTATCTCACATCTCAAAGTGGGCTGTTTTATGAACTCCTGATTTTATGTAGGTTTTGGTGTCCCCAAGACTTTTGTAAGATCAAGGTTCATATGTGCTTATTTTAGTCTTCTTAAAATTTAGAAAAGCTGCTGCCCACTAGCACTGCCCACAGACTCCAACTAGAGCTTTGGGACGCGGGCTCCAGGGTGGCCTGGGGAGGCTAGCGGGGGGCCTGATGCTGGCAGCAGTGAGCGACCCAGCCCCAGCCACCCGGCTGGCTCCTGGTGTCACTCGGGGGAGGGGGCAGAAGCCGGAAAGAAGCGGGGTGGGAGGAGAAGGGGTGCAATCAGGATGGGGAGGGAGCAGAGCTGGGGCGGGAAGAGGCGGGGTGGTGGTTTGGGGAAGGGGTGGAGTGAGGGCAGGGCCTGGGCCAGAGCAGGGGATTGTCCCGGGCTCTGCACCTCCAGGAATAGCCCTACCTCTAGGAAGGAGAAATACTAGATAGGCCATATGGTAGCTTAGAGCACACAAGCTGTCCTGCCACGACAAGGCACAAACACAAGCACAGAGCAATGGGTAGACTTGTTTGTGACACAGTGAATGAAAATGGAGATAGGCTTGTTGATTTCTGCAATATGAACGATCTAGTCATCGGCAGAAGCCTATTTCAACATGGTGAAATTCACAAGCTGACATGGTGTTCTCCAAATGGCAGAGATAAGAACCACATTGACGATATGATGATCAATGGCACTCACTGACAGATGTGAAAGCAAGAAGGGGAGCAGATGTTGGCAGCGACCACCACCTTGTGACAGCCTCCATCAAGCTAAAACGTATGAATGTGGGTGCACCAAACAAGGGACCTAGACATTATAACGTTGACAACCTAATGTCCCCTGAAATACAGAAAGCCTTTGTTCTGTAGTTAAAGAACATGTTTCAGGCACTTGCAAACCTTGATGAAGAGGAGGGGAATGCAGATGAGATAAGTGGGACAAAGTAACAACAATCTATAAGCAGAGCAGTGAAGCCTGTCTAGGCTACAGGCAGAAGAGAAGAAAGGAGTGGATTACACGCAGCACATGTAAAGCCATAGAAACCAGACAAACCCTGAAGAAACAACTTTTAGACACAAAATCCCAGAAGCTAAAGGACAAATACCATGAGTAGTATAGTAAGACACACTGGGAGGTCAAACGTCTTGCAAGAGCGGATAAATGACATTATATTGATAATCTGGCAACACAAACAGAGGATGCAACTGCTCGTGGTGAACAAGGAACCATCTACAAAACGATGCGGCATATCTATGGTAAACAGCAGACACCAACAAACACTCTCATCAGGGACAAACAAGGCCACCTACTGACAACAGAAAAAGAACAAGAAATGCACTGGACAGAACATTTAAAAGAATTGCTGAACAGGGTGTCACCTAAAGAGGAAGCAAACATCCAGGAGCCAGAAGAAGATCTTGACATCAACACAGACACCCCAACTAAGGAAGAGATCGTCCAAGCCATCAAACCCATAAAAAATGGGAAAGCTCCGGGCAAGGATAATTTGAATGCGGAATTGTTCAAGGTAAATCCTGAGTTAGCAGCATCTATCCTGGCCCCTCTATTTACATCAGTCTGGAAAAGGGAAAAAGTGCCAGATGAGTGGATTAATGGAGTTATAGTGAAGATGCCAAAGAAAGAAACTCTCAGTGATTGTAATAACTGGCGTGGCATCACACTTTTATTTGTGCCAAACACAGTATTGTGTAAGATCATAGTCCAGTGTATATCAGAGGCAGTCGATAGCATTCTCAGAAAAGAGCAAGCCAGTTTTTGGAAAGGGCATGGACACACAGACCAGGTCTTCACTCTATGAAACATCATAGAACAATGCTTAGAATGGCAATGGCATCTCTACATAAACTTCATAGACTTTGAGAAGGCTTTTGATAGCATTCACAGGACCAGCCTATGGCACATCTTGTGGGCATATGGAATCCCTCTCTGTATAATTAACATCATCAAAAGCTTCTATTCCAACTTTACATGCAGTGTTGATCACAGTGAGCTCAGTTTTGAAGTCAGAATAGGAGTTACTTCAGGGGTGTGTCATGTCTGCAATTCTCTTCAACATTGCCATCAACTGGGTAATGCGGTGTACAACAGAAGACATGCCAAGAGGCATTAAATGGACACCCTTCTCATCCTTTGAAGACCTGGACTTCGCAGATGATCTCGCTCTCCTATCTACATACCCAACACCATATGCAAGAAAAAACAACTTGACTCAACACATTCAGCCAGCAACTTGGACTGAAAATCAACAGGAGTGAGACAGATATCATGACCTGTAATATTGCCTCACCATCATCAGTAGAGGATCACCATCACCAGGATAGAGGATCATGTTCTCACCAATGTAGAAACATGCACATACTTGGGCAGTACTATCAGCAAGGATGGTGGAACAAGCTAAGACATCTGGAACAGAATCAATAAAGCTGGGAACACCTTCAGGAGCTTAAATACAGTCTGGAAATCATCAAAATACAACACCAAAACCAAACTCAAGATTTATCAGAACTGTGTACTTTCAACATTACTTTATAGTGCAGAATGCCAGGGAATGAGAAAGTATGACATGTCCAAACTATCTTCATTCCATACAACTTGCCTCAGAAAAATCCTCTGTATCTTTTGGCCCAGAACAATCTCAAACCAAGATCTAGTCACACAGTGCAGCCAAGAAGATATGAGCACCACCGTTACCAGGAGGTGCTGGAGATGGATTGGCCATGTGCTTCGGATGGAAACTGAGTCCATCACCAGAATAGCATTAAGATGGACACCTGAAGGCAAGTGAAAACGAGGCTGCCTGAAAACAACATAACGAAGAGCTGTGGAAGCTGAGCTGAAAAACCTGGGGCAGAGCTGGGGAACCATTGAAAGACTTGCCAGAAACAGACGAGTGGAGGAGCTCCGTCACTGCCCTAAATGCTAGAGGAGTAATGGGAACATGATGACATGATGATGATGATATGGTAGCTGCTCAGGGGGATAAACCATTCAAGAGAAATATTGTACCACTACACAAGGCCACATGGGAAGAAACCACACATAGCAGTGAGCTATGAGAGAAAAGTTCACATAAGCTCAGCAGTAGGACACTGTAGGTATGTCTATTCTACATTTCAGAGGTGTGATTGCAACACATGTAGCTAGATCAAAGCTAGATCAAGTAACAGTACTAGTGAATCCATGGCCACTTGAGTATGTACCTAGTGTCTTGGGTGGACAAGGTTAGCCCATACAGCTACTTGTGCTGCAGCCGCTTCACTGCTATTGTTCCTCGAGCTAGCTTTGATCTAGCTAGGTCAAGCTATGTCTACATGTTACACCTCCCAACTGCTGTGCAGACATCCCCTGTCGGGAATAATAATTCGTGTAAGTGAGCTCCCTAGAACTGGTCAGAGAATTTTTGACCGAATATGCTATTTTGTCAAAGCCAAAACGTTTCAGGGAAATATACTCTTTCTGACAAAGTTTTCAACTGGAAGGTTTCTTTGGTTTAGGGTGTACCAATGCAGACCAAAAACAAATGTTGAAACCTCAGAAGTGGTCACTTGTCACTCTCAGGCCCTCTCCGCACACCACAGCTTGATATCCTCCTAGTTCCATCTGTCTCCCCCAGATGGGGTCACACAGCATGTGGGAATTAATTTTAGGGCGAGATCATTCCCCACCAAACGAATGAGGAAGGTGATGTGTCCTGGTTACCTCTTTTTAAAATAACATTATATAAACACCAACCTTCATGTGTTGTGGGGTCCAGTTCTATCACTGACCATTGGAGAGGGTCATTTGTGGGGATTCACACTGGGCTCTTGCCTTGAATCACTGTTCGTGAGGTGCTCCCTTTCCTTCCTCAGCAGTCATTTGCGGCCCATCTCTTCTCCCTGAGTCAGCTCAGTAATGTAGCTCAGGCTGGGTGGTCCTTTTAAAATTCCTATAGGCAAAAACTTATCTCTCCATGTTAGGATGTTGGGAGACACACTGAGCAGATTCCATTTAAAAACTTTGTATTTTTACTTTAGGTAACTTAACATTATTACCTCAGTATTTGCAGTTTTCATTATTAGAGAATACTGCAAATATTGAGGTAACATAACATTGAGGTAGTTATTCAGGCAACTGAAAGGATTTTAAGTACCACCATTCTAAATGCTTATACCAATTAACACTACAGTATTCTGAATCTTCAGCTTTCCTGTTATGGCCCGGATCTTTAGCTGCACAAAGCCACCTTTGCGGTCCCCTGATCCCCTGGTTCTTCTGGGGACCAGTGGGGACCCAATGTCATATAGAGCAGCCTTTAGCACTGTTCTAAATTACACCCAACTGCAGTAGCCCCAAGCAGGATGGTTGGAATACAGCATGCTGTAGTCTTGCGTCCCTCCTCCCAACATGCTATCAGCATGCATAAATGGGTCAGCATGTATGGCCCAGGATCTGGCCTGTGTTTTTACCTGCCAATGCAACAAGGAGAGAATGTGTTTCTGTGAGCACCTTAACTTTGAAATGAAATCCTGAATCTTCTATTCAGTATGAAGATCGCCACTCAGAACTCTCCCCCTCTTTGACCTCATGCTTGAGCACTGTAATGTAGTCTTGGCTGAGGAACCAAAAGATCTGACATCGGCCCTGCTAGCTTCTCTCTTTACTTTTCAGAGACTCAATATATCCACCAATGGAAATGCCAATTTTATGTTGAGTTATAACCAATATTTGGACAGCTGTTCTTTACTTTCTTCTTGAAGAGAAAAAAGAAATCCAGCATTTCTTAGGATGACAAAGTTAATAAAGGGCTGTGATTCACTCATCCCACTGCTGAAGATTTAGATGTGTAACTCTGAATGCATCACCATGAGAGTATATAGCCCAAATGTGTTCTTGTTTGGTGTGCAAATGTGTAGGCCCTGATCTTGCAAGCACTTAACACTAGTAAGTAACTTTGCTTGTGTGAGTAGTCCCACTGATTTCAATGGAATTATTCTTGTGTATAGAGTTATTCATGTGTACAAGTGTCAGCAGGATCAGGCCTTATTTCACAGCTGTTCTTATCATTTAACAACCAGCGTATCCCATGAGCTTCCCAGGGTGTAAAATTAACCAAAGAGCTTCCTTCCAAAAAGAAAATGTAAAATTAATCCATTATCTCTCCAACACATAGTGGAAACACAGCAGGATATTCTTCCCTTTTGCCTTCCAGCTCCTTCCTTAGTAGAGTGCTATTCAGTGCCACTCTAGTTAAGGGTCATGTGCTATTTCCATAATGAATCCCATTTTTCAGACTTGTATGGCTCATCTACAGTACTTTAATTCCAGTGGGGACTGGAAATAACTTGCTGGTGATCAGCCTCATTGTGAATTTTTCCCCATCTTTATAAAATGGCTTATCAATCAATCAATCAATCAATCAATCCATTTATTACATTTTAGAGCAGAAATAGCAATGCGTGCTAGAACTATTTAGTCACGGATCCTGCAAATACTTGCACAGTATTGAATCCAAGGTTGTTATTGGAAACTACACACCCATTTTGAGAAAGCAAAAACATCAACTTATTTTGGTCCAAGGAATCGGCAATATTTTTTTAATTGAAAACAAAATATGGCCCCAGTGCTGCAACTCAATGGGATTACTCAGGTGCATAAATATAAGCACATACATAAATGTCTGCAGGATGGGGAGGTCTAAAACTGTAAAAGGTGAATTAGTTTTTCTAGAAGAATCTTTCAGACTTCCATTTTAATCATGTGCTTCGAGGCCAACTACTGCATTGGGACTGGCACATAGAATCATAGAATATCAGGGTTGGAAGGGACCTCAGGAGGTCATCTAGTCCAACCCCCTGCTCAAAGCAGGACCAATCCCAACTAAATCATCCCAGCCACGGCTTTGTCAAGCCTGACCTTAAAAATCTCTAAGGAAGGAGATTCCATCACCTCCCTAGGTAACCCATTCCAGGGCTTCACCACCCTCCTAGTGAAAAAGTTTTTCCTAATAACCAACCTAAACCTCCCCCACTGCAACCTGAGACCATTACTCTTTGTTCTGTCATCTGGTACCACTGAGAACAGTTTAGATCCATCCTCTTTGGAACCCCCTTTCAGGTAGTTGAAAGCAGCTATCAAAACATGACCGAATGCCTATCTTTCCGAGTTCGTGAATTGCTCAGGGGCTGAGGCAGTAGTGCACATACTCAGGCAGAGACAAGCACCTGGCGCCTAGAGTGAGGCTGCAGAGTGCATGCCCAGAGCAAAAACTCAGATACCAAGTGAATTTAGGTGCCTACAGGGATAGGTGGTAGCTGAGTAGGAGTTTTGTGGATCACACTGGTGCCTATAAACAGGACTTAGGTGTTTAAGTACCTTTGTGGATCCTACCCAATTATCTTAAGATGCAATCCATAAAAGCAAGTAAACTGAAAGTTAGAGCTTCCAGTTTGTCCTTATCTTACCCAGTGGTGTGTAGGGTGCTGCAGCACTATGGTATTTTGTGTATTGCCGGTGGTGTTTGAAGCTCTGACAATATCGAGGTACAAAAGGGTTTTATTTGTGCAGTTTCCAGAGAGGGGAAAGCCGTCTGAAGCTCTCAGAACTACCAAATCTCACTTCTGTGGGCCCCTTCTTCACTATCATCTCCCAAACATTAGGAAACTGTAGTTAAACTTGGATTTTTAAAAAATGAGTTACTGCAAGCAAAAGCATGCAGGTGAGTGTGGATGGAGCATAATTTTGTTAGAACAGAGGTGAGCATATATTATTTATTTAAAATGTTTTAAACAAAGCTAGCCTCTGTCCACATCAGGCAGAATAAATATGTTTGCATTTCTCATTTGTTAAACCTGAGTTTCAAAGCCATTTAATAAATATGTATGTAGGTACTTCAATGGCCCCCCAACACTGTAATATCTGAGCACAACATTAATAAATTTAGCATCTCGAAATTACTGTGAGGCAGATAAGGATTATTTTCCCCATTTTATAGATAGGGAACTAAAACAGAAATAGGGTGATATTTCAGAAATGCTGAGTGCCCATCAGCTCCCATTTATTTGGAATCAAGCCACTGATTTAGGTGCCTGACTTTTTTTTAAATCTTGGCCTGAGAGTAAAGCCAATATTTTTTTAAATGTCCACTAATTTTAGGGGCCTTAATTTTTCGGTAGCCAATTTGAGACATGTTGGGCCTGATTCTCAGAGCACCCACACTCCAAATGAAAGGTTTCAGAGTAGCAGCCATGTTAGTCTGTATTCGCAAAAAGAAAAGGAGTACTAGTGGCACCTTAGAGACTAACCAATTTATTTGAACATAAGCTTTCGTGAAGTGAGCTGTAGCTCCTTTTCTTTTTACTCTAAATGAAGACAATGGAAGCCATGAGTTCTCAGCATCTCTGAAAATTAGGCCCATGATGTCTCAAATTTGGGGACTTACAAACTGAGACACCTCAAATCAATTTTAAAAAAATATGGCCCAAGGTCTCACAGACAGACTGTGGTAGAGCCAGGAACTGAACCCAATCACGTCGGTTCCAGTACAGGGGCTGAACGAGAAAATGGAGGAAACTTTTATATAAATATGGTCTTTTAGGGCAATTGCTTTAAACTGGACTATTTTAAAGCAGGGTTAATTTTTTTCTTTAAAAAAGGCTCTCACTCTTACTATGTTGAGTTTTGCTGTGTGTTCTTTAGTAAAATTTTTAATTCTCTCTCACTCATCCTTTTTGGAAATCTCATTCATAAAAGGCCGAATCTTACTCTTGTTAAAATCAATGGGGAATCTGCAATGGGAACAGGATGGGGACCTTAAACTAGGCCAGTTTGGCAGCCTCTAAGCTCTGCACAGTGCAGATGGAGGGAAATAGCTTGTCTGTGTAATATACAGTATGTAGCAAGGCACACCGAAGGACACATAGAGGAGAGGAAACACAGTGTGGGGCTGGTGAGATTATTAGACATTTCGCAGCCAGGAGCTCAAAGTGCTGAGAAAGGTATGAGAAGCTAGGTAGATTACATGTAAGGCACAGAAAAGGGGCCGGGGGGACGGGGAGGAGGGGCAGGGAAATCAGATGTCTTTCACACCTACCATTTTTTGAAATCTATGCTGGGGAGAAACGGAGGGTGGGGGGAGGGCACTGTTATAATTGCAAGGAGCTAGAGCGGGACAAGTGGGGCTTGCCCCGGAGGTAGGGTGACCAGACAGCAGTGTGAAAAAACAGGACAGGAGGTGGGGGGTGGGGGGTAATAGGAGCCTATATAAGACAAAGCCCCCAGTATCAAGACTGTCCCTATAAAATCGGGACATCTGGTCACCTCCCAGAGGGGCAGATCGGAAGAGGATCGTTATCTGCACTACACATAACTGCCCCCCCCTCCAAAAAAAAAATCCCTGCCACACGGCAGCCAGCCCGCGGGCTCCCCCCGCTCCGGGGACGCCGCAGCCCCTCTCGCCCCGCAGCCCCTGTGTGAGCGGGGGTGGGGGCTGCCTCCCGCCCGCTCCCGCCTCCCTCTGGCTCCCCAGCCCCGGCAGGCGGCTGCTGTCCCCGCCCCCTCCTCCTCCGCCCCCTCCCCGGCACAGCTGCAGGCGAGCGGAGCCGGCCAGTGTGTGTGAGCCGCTGCCCCGCGCGCGCCCTGCCTCAGCTCGCCGCCTCCAGCCCCGCCGCGCCGCGCCGCGCCGCCCGGGGACGCCGGGCAGAGGCCACGAGAAGGCCGCCGCTGAGGAGCCTGCGACCCGCACTGGAGGCAGCGCCGGCCCCGAGGGAGGAGAGCGAGCCATGGGTAAGCGAGCTGCGGTTCTCCGCTCCCGCCCCCGCCCCGCCTGCTCTGCCGCCCCCCCCACCGCCAGCGGAGGGGGAGCCTGGAACTTTGCAGCCAACTTTGCCTGGGATGCTCAGGGAGGCGATGCCGGGGGCCGCAGGTGCAAGGGTTGGGCGGCGGGGGAGGGGACGCGTGGAAGGCGTGTGTGTAAAGCAGGAGGTAAGGGGGTAGTCAGGAGGGAGAGCCCCGGCTGTGCCTCGGGGAGTTTGTAAGGGACCCCAGCCCCCTTCCCTACGCAGGGCAGGAGCAGGTGCTCGTCCTACGCTTCGCTTAGGCAGGGGCCAGGGTGCTGCCTGTCCGAGGAGCCTTTCCTGCAGTGGACTCTTTAGCGTGAGCTCTGCTTGGGTTCATGTGGATGCCCATAATGTTCTAGGGGGAGACACACAGCAAGGGAAGGGGGTCCGCAGTTTGGATAGACTCAGGGTGGGAGCGTCTGGGCACCCAGAGAGGGCACTGCAAACCCGTATGCACCCTTTAAGTTTCATTCCATGGCTTTGAGTCTATCGCCTCTCCACTGTCACTGGGATACTTCAGCAGCAGCCCCACCTCCCTTGTGTGTGTCTGGATTCTCTTCTCCAGTCGAATATCTCTCTACATCTCTCAATTTGGCAACTTATTGCAAGTATTTGGGGAGGGGAGAGGGAGACCCAGAGAGGGAATTGGTAAATCACTTCAGCCTGTTGAATTCCCTGATGAACCAAGACAATGCTAGCTAAGGACAACGATCTTTTTCTTTTCAGAATGATTTCCCTACCAAGCAGAATTAAGTATTCATGCTTGGCTATAAGTTATCTGTCCTGTCTTGCTATTCATTTTGATTGGTTTGACTTAAAGCTCGCTTCATTAAACATCAGTTGGTCTGCTACTTTGAAAGTAATTGATCTCCTAGGAGTCCATGAAGAAAAATGGAGTTTGGTACATGGTGGAACAAATATTGAATGCACACAATCTCTCTTTTTCTTTCTTTCTTTCACACTTGGAAAGCATTTTAGTGTGCAGATAGAAATACAAGCATTTTAGGTATTTATGTTACTGTGTTCTGAGTGTAGCTGATACAGTTAACAGAAAATTGAGAAGTCTTTGCTAATCAACTCCAGCTGGAGGTTTTTTGTTTTTTTGTTTTTTTTTTTTAAATTTTTTTTTAACCTAAAGCTTCTTGGATGAGAGTGTATGAATTAGGTCTGGTGTAAGTTCTTTCTGTCATGCCTAACCATTTGAAACACTGCAGTCAGCAAAATCTCTTAACATGTGGTTATCAGGCAGACTGTCTAAAGTATATGGGCATCAACTAAAAGTATCTAGATTTATGGTATTTGTATGACTATTAATGTAAATAATGTGCTTCTAGAGCGAGTATGTTTTCCTTTGCAACAGACTGGTAATGTAATCACCATCTGCACAGAAACTGTAGGTTAAACATAACTTTACAATGAGGAGTGATAGCAAAGGAAGCAGTTTTTATATCTGGCCTTAACTTTGAAATTCATTGTGCTCATAATTTCTGTAGTTCTTTCCATAAGTAATGAACTACTAATTGTGTGCAAGGCTCTATTGGAATCCCAGTGGGATTTAATATATGATATTTTTTGTGTGTTTCAATGACAGTTTTAGTTACGAATTTCCTCTTTCTGTTAAAAGTATCTAAAACTTTAATCCAGCCACAAATGTAAAGTTTGTATAGGCAGAAAGAGGAAGGTATCTGAGGGTAGCTAAGAAGTTGGATCTTTGTGCTTATAAAGTACCATGTGTACTTGTGGTGCTATAAACAAAAATTATATTTAACCACTAGAAAAAACCTTTTAGGTTTGAAACAATTTAAAATCTTATAAGCTAGGTTCTGTTTTGTTGTCTAACCATCTGATCATAAATTAAGTCTTGGTTAGGAAAGGGAGTAGAGGTTAAAGACTGGCTTTCAATTTCTGACATATATATTTTTTTCTCCGCTAATGTGAGCAAGAGTGGGGCCCATAAAAGCATCATCATACAGATGGGTCAATCAGTAGTCAACACACACATTTTGCATTCGCATTCCTTACAATAGGTTTTTTAGTGTGCAAGGTTTAAATCTCCAGTTCAACCAACAATGAAACAAAGTGAACTAAACAACAATGAATGTTATGAAGTTTGAAGTAACTGATAGAAACCAAACCACAGCCATATTTGTCCAAATAGATGACTGGTGCAGATGACTGGTCCAGTTGAACACTAGCATTATATTATTGCATGGAGGTTGTCACTGCTGGAACAGAACTATCATTTCATGTCCGTGTGTTAATGTGCACATACTGATGCTGGCAGCATCTTTGATTTTAATTAAAAAATGGAACAGAATTACTCAGCCAAAGCCAAAAAGGAAAATAACTGAAATTCCTGTGGTTTTATATTGTTAAATTAAATGACATCAACTAACTTTTCAATTTCTAGGTGTTTTAATTTGTTTATGCTTGGCTAATGACAATCAGCCTCCTGAAACGTAATGGTGTTTTTACTGATGTTTTTAATTAGTTTTAGTTATCCTTGAAGATCCTTGAACACTGATTCTCTTCACATTCCCAACTTTTAAAGTTGCAACAGACAACCCCCCATTATGGCTTTTATTGTGTAATACTCTAATATCCACTTAAATGTCTTTCCTGCATATCTGTCCATTTCCATTTGGCAAACTTTTTTTGTTATGTTTTAAATGGAAGCTGTTGTTTAATAGATTTAATTTGTAAAGGCCCTCATACTGAAACATTTTGTGCTTCAGCATCATGGATTGATGTCAGCATATCTTTGAATAGTGTCTGGTAGTTTGCTGCTGCAGAGCTAGCTGAGGGAGCAAAAATCTGAAAGGAAGGGGGAAAACATTTCTCTTTTAAATAAGAAAATAGAGAAGTTTACTATCAGATTACATTTGTGGTGGGTTCAGTTTATTAGACAGAAATACATACATATGAATAAAATAGTTTCTTCTGTCATCTGTAAGCCTGAAATTGTTGTAAGCTAAACTGAAACTAACATGAGAAACCTATTTTCAATACTAAAAGTATAGGTTATCAGTATACTTGGCATATATTTGAGATTTGGTCATTTGTATTGTAGAGTTATGGGTTTCTTCATTAACTAGGGCTACAGAGATTGGAAATTGAGGAATTATTATAGATCTCGATGTATAATTCATTTTGCAAAGATGTCATTTAATCAATGTTTGGTATTAATCGTCTAAAACTTTCAGACTTAATTTTGTCATTAAAATTTTAAAATAAATATCTAGACTGCAATAATATGACATATATTAATTAAAATGTAGAGAGAAGGACCTATAAAGCGGACAATTAGGAAAAGGCAGTGCACTGGCAAAAATGAAAAAATTTCTGACCATTTTTCTAACAATTACAACTATAAATGCTCCATTTTCAATATTTTTTATTTTTTAAGAAGTATACTCGGATAACATAATTATACATAACATTTAACTAATTTGGTAAATTTACGACAGGAAAGGGGACTTAAACATGGTTTTACAAGAAATACTTCAAGGAGGAGTTGTGCAGACCATACCTTGTCAGCTGGTGCCACACTACTTTGTGAATAAAACATTTTGTTCATGCTGTTGCCTAACAGTTGCCTCAGCATTATGTGGGCTAGGGCTAATTTGACTACCTCTCAGATCATGTCTGGGATTAACCAGGATCGGTTTGAGCTTCATCACTGTAATTTTAAAACTAATACAGCATCCTGCATTATCAAAGTGCAAAAATAGTTTTGAAAGTCCAAAAAGTCCTGAGATCGATTGTTTCTAATTAGGCCCATTAAAATAGTCCTTACTCAGGCAAAACTCTTGTGGAAGACTAGAATTTGTGACCTCCTAAGTCTGATTTTTCAGAGTTGCCAAGAATCTACAACTCCCACTGACTTCGCTGGGTTTCTAGAGTACCCAGTACTTCGGAAAAATCAGACCCATTGTGTTTATCAAAATTTACATTTTCACTATAGGCTTTTGGCTGTCTGAAATGCACAGCTACTATTGTGCATCTTATGGGAGAGGAAGAACACACATTTATGTATATTGGGTACAAACTTTTTCAGATCTAGTTTTGTCATTTGATAAATGAAAATTGAAAACAAAGAAAAAATACAGAACTTTAACAAAAACAGCCCAAAAGTTCTGCATAAATGATAGACTAAACTGGGAATGGACAGTATCGTGCTTCCTGAGGACAGTATGTTTATATTGCTCTTTTCACCTCCTCTCCTCACCCAGTACTAAAAGTTGTGTATATATGTAGGCTTGGAAGGATTAGATGTTTATCAGTAAATGTCTGTGAACTTTGATTTCACTTTATATACACACTGATGAAAAATATATCTGTTGATAATAACTGAAATTTATGGTTAGTCAAAGTAAGAAAAATGGTGCCTGAGAACTTATAAGAGTTTGATTTTAAGGACACTTATTTTGTACGTTTTGACATGTGATGTTGACAAATTGTGTTTTAATGGTTATAAAGCTTTAACTTTTTGAATATCAAAGCCTGTTGTCATTAAATAATTCTGACCCCCCCCATAGTTTTCCATAATTGTGAACATTTAAATCAATACAAATAAAAAATGCTTAAAAATAAACCAATATTATCCAAAATTATTAAAAAGAAAACTTCAAATTCTGCCAAGTCTCTCTCTCTCTGAGAAACAGCCTTGGATTTCAAATGAGAAAAGGAGGTGAGGCAGGGCAAGCTTGTTAAAGAGAAGACTGTAGAGTACAGAAATGAAGAGTGTCGTCATGGTCTTGTTTCCCAAGAAGAGAAATACACTATTCAAAGGGAAGAACAACAACATTCTCCAGTAGACAGTAATTTCAACATTCAATCTCAAGCGGGAGATGTGTTAGAGAACTCTGTATACAGCTGTTAAAGAATTCTTAAATTGAATATCGGTGTAATGAGTCTTTAGAGTTGATCTGAAGTGGAAAAGGGCAGACACATGTGTTTGATTTTGTTATTTCTGTGGTTGGCTCGAATACTGTTTAAACTATACTTTCTTCTTCTTCTAAACAGCTGGAGGCAAATCCTGAAAGAAAATCAGCCCTCTTTCTTCCTTTCAACTGTACATTTTGTCCAGGCAGGATTTAAAACCTTTTGTGTGGCACAGTAATTGTAAAATCTGATTAGTATTGGTCATTAAGGCTGTTGAAGTTTTATTGCAGGGTCCCATGGTCCGTTCCATTCTAAATCTTTCTCAATATTTTAATATAGATGCTAAAATTAAGAAATTGATGTTTAATTTGCATCTCATCTCAGGGAAGGTCCATTAATCCTAAAACCTTGTACCATCTTCGCTGCTCTAAATCCACTGGACCTCATTTGATCATAAAAGGTACTTTATTTCTTATTATAATCTTTCCTCTGTGTGCATGAGAAGGGGGTGGACAAGAGGATGTCCTCTTCACATTTCTCATCATGCTACATTGCTATGGTGGTTTTACCAAGTGAACAGACTGTATCTCTGTCGTTAAGGGTGAGATTGAATAATTTAGGAAATCTGCTATTCCATATGTGAATGATGATACCTCTGAGTTTTGCAGTCTGGTATTTACCAGTCTTTATTAAAAAGATAGAACCATCTTGGACTATGTTGTCTGAAGAGACAAGCTATGGTAGCTTTGGTCATCAGTTTCCTAAGATGGTTCTAATTAGGCATAAATGTTTGAGTAAATTCTTAAACTTGATTAAAGTCTGGATGTCCTTTTTAATGCATTTAAGAGAAAGTGTTTCAGCAGTTAAACTTTTCTCTAGTCAGATGTTTTTAATGTTTCTACAAAGCATATTTGTTACATTCATGCTAGTAACAGGGTAACTTCAAACATTATTGTTTTTCTCTTGTTTATAAGTTATCAAAAGTCATAAGTCTTCCAAAGGAATCTGAGATGAAATTTTGTATAAAGTTAAAAAGGGGCACACAAATCGTCCTTTTTAAAAAAACATTTCTCTTTGCTTCAGTATTAACAGTTATCTTAAAACAGTCGTCATGACTTTAAAAAAAAAAAAAAAAAAAAAGAAAGAAAAGCTATTTTGAAACAGGACCCAGGTATGATGACCTGTTGGATCTGTTCTGTTTAGTTCACACACATCAGCATGGTGACATCACTATGTTCACACACTTTCATATGTTCACATAGTGCACTTTTACACTGCGTTTTAAAACCTATGGCAGCGAGGCTCAGAGACCAGATCCTGAGAATTCACCCTTTAGATGGGGCATCAGTGGTGGATAGAGCCCTATGTGGTCTGTATGCATTGGTGCACATTTTTTGCCTTTGTCAGTGGTATTTAATGTAAACCTATTAGGCCACATTACCATATGTGTAAGCTGATTGTCTTCAGTGAAGTTGCATCTGCTTATGCCAGCAGGTAACTTGTTACATTTTTTTAATATAATTTATTATTAATCTTGCTGTTTCATATTGTTTAAATTAATATCAGCACTACATTTGTTAATATATTTACTTTCTTTCCATGTCCATTCTTTCCATCCAAATAGCAGGGTTTCCCAACCCATTGTTTGCTCTTCCCTGCTCCCTCCCTCAGTAATTGTGTATGCCCTTAATGCCCCACCTTGTGATCCTCTCCCACGCGTCAACAACTTCTCCCCATTCAGGCTACCCCTCAGCCCAGAATAATTCCTTCATTCCTCTGGGTGAGGGTCTGTGGCATTCCCTCTCCCCTTAATGTCACACAGTTGCTTCACCTTCTGGAGTAGTAATATTCTTGCTTAACTTCAGGAGACTTAGGTTTTTGGTGAATCACTTGGGCCTGTCTCCAGAATCTTTAAATTTCTTGTGGTGTTAGAGCTGTAAGCACTGCAAGTTATATATAAGCTGCTTAAATTAATTTCATAGTTTTATTTGGAGATGAAAAAGAGGGAAAAGAATAATTATGCCACATATTCCCCTGCTTTTCTCCTCCATCTTTTCTCAGTTCTGCTATTCCCGGATGAGAGAAATCAAAGAGAAAAACAAATGCAAACCAACAAAAGCAATAGTAAAATCCCATTTATAAGGTACAGAAGAGTAGCTCAGAATAGTAATATCATAAACTGTTGGAAAAAAGCCAAGGAATCCAAGCAAAATGCACTGCTGATGTGTAGAGTAGTTTGCTTCAAGTTACCCACATAGGGCTTGATTCTGCCAGAGCGTGCAGTATCTTGCAGAATCGTATGTGCTTTCTTGGATCATTGCCAGGATGCTCAGAACCTTTCAGATTGAGCCCTCAGAATAAGAATCAAAATACCCTCCCTTCTGCTTCTAGCTCTCTAGTGACACTTCATTATAAAGCAATTAGGGTGGGCGGGGAAAATTGGAGTTTAAAGGAACAGGTCTGGGTCTGAAGCTCACTAAACAAATCAAATGGTGACAATTACTTAAGCTTTATAAAGAGCTATTGACACAGCATGGGACATCTTCAAACAACATTGCTATTATTATTGTTGTTTCAATTGAACTAGCACCCAGCAGTTTCAACTGAACGCTAGGCACTGTACAAACACCCAGGAAGACATAGTCCATGCCCTGGGAAGTTTACAGATTAAATACACAAAACAGACAAAAAGTGGGAGGGAAAACAGACATATGGAAAGGTGAAGTGTCTTGTCTAAATCACACAGCAGGACAATGACAGAACCAGAAATTGAACCCAGGTCTCCTGCATCTCAGTCTTGTGCCCTACGCACAAGACCAGAGGTGGCCAACCTGAGCCGAAGGAGCCAGAATTTACCAATGTACGTTGCCAAAGAGCCACAGCAATACATCAGTAGCCCCCAATCAGCTCTCTCCCCTCCACCGCCCTCCCCGCTCCCAGCACCTCCTGCCAGCCGGCAGCCCCACCGATCAGCGCCTCCCACTCCATCCCCGCACTTCCTGATCAGCTGTTCACGGCGTGCAGGAGGCTCTGGGGGGGAGTGGGAGGAGCAAGGGAACGGCAGGCTCAGGGGTGGGGGTGGAGTGGGGGCAGGCCCTGTGGCAGAGCCAGGGGTTGAGCGGTGAGTAACCCCCGGCACATTAGAAAGTTGGCACCTGTAGCTCCAGCCCCGGAGTTGGTGCCTATACAAGGAGCCGCATATTAACTTCTGAAGAGCCGCATGTGGCTCTGGAGCCACAGGTTGGCCACCCCTGCACAAGACCATGTTGCCTCTTCCTATGTGATTAGATATGGCCCTGTAATTTCTGGTATGTCAGGTTGATGATACTCCTTAATGTGTATATATGGGATAGTTAACAGGGACTTTCTAAAGCACTGTGGTGTATAAGTAGGTCTTGTAATAATAGGTCTTATTCAGTAAATGGCTGCTTGGGTCAGAAGGCGTGGTTATAAGTCAGTATTGTTTTGTGATGACTACTTTCTCCTTTGGCCCCTTCTTCTTCACTTTCTCTCTCTCACTCCTGTGCTCACCCATTTTTGCTCCTCCAGCTATCTCCTTCTCATTACTTCATGTCAGTTTCACGTGGGACTTTGGGCACAGAGGCGTACAGGTAAAATGGCAACCTCAGAAATGTTTACAAATGATGCAAAGAGCTACATGAATATGAGGACGTTTGGGCTTCTGTACTTGAACGACATGACTAACAGGTGTTCTACAAAATAGTTCCAAACATAATGGTGGTTCAGAGGCTGTCAAACGGTGTGTTGCTATTCTTTATATCACATGATATGCTTCACCAGTCATCACTTTTTCATCTCTCTCATTTTTTACTTTGTTCATGGCATTATGATTTTTTAATATATCTTTGTTTTAATTGACTTTAGTTGTAATATTTTAGCACAAGATTTTTCAGAAGTGGCTGTGATTTATTTATTTTGGGGGCGGTGTGTGTGCTGTCCTTGAGACATCCTCTTTTAGCTGGTGGGAGCTCAGCACTTTTTGAAAATCCAACTTCTTTAAGATCTTAAGTTGGACACCCATAATCACAAATAATTTTTTAAACTCCCACCCTTGTTTGTTTTTAAATATTGATTAAAAATGCAAAGAGGTCCAGTGGAACTGGAATTCTGCCCTCACATATGCTCCTGCATCTCCAGGGTGTAGATACAGGGTTGTAACCGTGAGATACCACTGTTAATAACAGTACAGAATTTCACTTGCAGACTCTTAATTATTGGTGATGATTCATGAGTAGCAAAGAGTCCAACTTGACACCTAGATCCTGTATTGAGGACTGACTGCTAGAAAAACAGTAAAGTGCATAAATTTGACCTGGAATCACAGAGAGATAATAAATATGGAGCTGCATGTCACTCAGACAGTCACATTTTAGGGAAGGACTTCACTTTAAATAGAGGTGGGAACTATATTCCTTCAACTAGTTAGGTGTTTGAGATGCTCTTGGCACTTGCTGGAAGTCAGACCTTGTGAATTGATAGGTAACTAGAAAAGAAATGGATTTTTAAAGCGATGTGGTCCCTTACACAGATTTTTGTATATATTTGTCTTAAAAATCGTTTGATTGACATTTTATATTTGTACTTATTTTCATGAGGACTACATAAATGTTTTACAAATTCTTAGTGCCTGAGATGCACAATTTCTGCTTACTCAAAAATATGAATTTCAGTTGCTTGGCAGCTCTCAGGATTAATGTATTATGTTAGTTAGAGAAGATGCTCTTGAAATTCAGTACTTTGAAGATAAATTGATTGTTTTAACTTCACTGTTGAACTACAAATATAAAAGAAAATGTTTTTTTTAATTACTCAAAGGAACATAAGCAGCGTTAAAGAAGGTGAAATGTTGATGTAATCTAGGTCCTGATCTTTTAACAGGATGGGCTAAAGTGGAGCCCTGCATTGACATGGCATCCCATTGAAGTCTGAACCAGTGCAGATTAATGTTCCCTCTATACTGAATACTTTTTTGTTTTAACTCACCCGTGTAGGTGAGAGAAATTAAAAAAAAAAACAGCTTTGTTTTTGCGGGATAACATTGTTGGATCTTTATATGTAACGTTGTACATGTAGAATAAGCCTTCTGCGTTTGTCACTGTACTTGAAAAATGCTCTGTTATCAGGGTTGTGTTGATGTAATTATTATGCTTGTGCCTGAATGAAAAAGTAAAATCAGATGCCACATTTATCAGAAATACAATAACAAAATCAGTTTGCCAAATGGAGGATGGGTATAACTTGTGGAGAATTAAATACTGTTCTTGATCTACCTACTCTTTATTTTTGTGATATGCACTAAAGAAAGAAGACTAGTTATAGTGCATGGAGTCATTAAGATTTGGTGCAAGCAGTGGGGTCTGCACTAGCGCATCTTCTTGCAGGCTGTGGGCCTGTGACAATGACCTACGTAATACTTAGCACTCTACACGTTCAGACTGTGACAATAGTGTTATTGCCAAGACCAATGCATGGGAACTCGTTTGATTTACACTGTCAGACTCCTGGAAACTAATCCGGATAAGAACAGCTAAATCTATATAGCCTGCTCTCCAAACAGCTACCAGGTACTAAAACTGATACATGCTCAATTTAAACAAGATGTTTATGTAAGCAAACACTGAATATAGTGGAGAGAAGGCTTCTTTTTAATCTTTATTGTAATCTAACATCCAGCATAAATGAAAGTAACCAATATTAGCAATGGTTTCAGAGTAGCAGCCGTGTTAGTCTGTATTCACAAAAAGAAAAGGAGTACTTGTGGCACCTTAGAGAATTGGTTAGTCTCTAAGGTGCCACTAGTGCTCCTTTTCTTTTTGCCAATATTAGCAATGATTTTCCTACTTCAGTATTGGCCATCTCTTCACTTCAGACTTAGATTTTAATGGCACCTGCTTGTGCTGCAATAAACCCAGGAAAGATTGTTCTTTTCTCTCATTCCTCTTCCCTTCCAGGCTGTTTAGTGTATTTACCCCTTTAAATTCCCAAACCCATCCAGGCTTAATTTCTCGTCCCTCCCTTGGACCACTCCTTGTCAGGGCCTGGACACGCACTTCAGAAATTCTTCTCACGGTGGTATGGGCCAAGAGCCACTGCTGTTCCTGTACACCACATTGCTGCTTATGACACTCACTTGTAGTAGCTGGGAGCAGGCAAAACTTCAGATCTGATGCCATTTGGCTGACATGTGCATGCTGAAAGTTGCAAATATATGCATATGCATGTTTATAAGTGTAACTGCTTTAAAGGCTACTGAGATGTATTATCAGCTCTTTTATATATTTTGGGAGAGGATTCTTTCCTTTTTAGATAAAGGAAATATAATATGAGAAATGTGGGAGAAACAGGTTTAAAAAAGAAGTGGTGAAGAGAGTTGTCTGAAAATGGGAAGAATTGTTGGAAGTAAGTTAGACTTTGGGTTTATCGGTTTCTGTGGCAGTTGGGAAGCAGAGAACATAAGGAGTATTAAATGTTACTACCAAGGGCAACATGAAGGTCACATCTGATGTTATAAACTGACTTCTGAAAATGTATGTATTGTATGGTAACTTTGTTTGGTTTTATAATTATGTGTCAGGGAAATGCAGGCAAGACAGTGGTAATGTAGACTAGAAGTATGTCTACTTTTTCTTACTGTATTCTGAAATGTTTCCACTGTGGATGGAAACTATCTTGTTTCATGCATAGTTTAGCTCTTTGGTAAGTATTGTGGCAATTCCTTGATTTGTTGATGCCTGTAGGTACATAGGCTGATTTTATGACAGATCTAAGATGACGAACTGCATTTTGAAGTTCATCTATCCTCTTAGAAAGAAATCTAGAATTGTATTAGTAATACATCTGTTCAGTTTATATCACTAGAGCTCTCAGTGGTTCCATCACAGAACTCCTATTGATTACAGAGTTTGCTATCTGTTTGAAAAACATATTTTTGTCGGAAGACAAGGAGGGGGGAAGAATACTTTTTTTTTATTCGTTTATTTGTTCACAACAAGAGTCTATTTTTTCCGGGCCTGGAGTGTTCTTCCCTGTCTGTCCAACATCATGTAGAGCTTAGGGTTTCAAAAATGGCATCATGCCAGCTTAATTTCTCTTCAGCTATCATACTTTTTAAAGATCCCTATTGATGCTTAATCCTTCATTGTTATACAGATAAGTGTACACGGGAAGTTGAGAATAGGGGGGGAAATGTAAAATTTATTTACTTCTGTATGCTTGTGGGAGTGACAAGCTGCACACATGATCTGAATCACAGACTAGTCTGACTAGACATATGCTGTTGGTAAGTGTTGAAGTGCAGGTTAATTGAATTTGGCCTAAAATCATTGATAGATAGAGAGATATGAGAGAGAGATAAAAAGACTCTTGCTAGGGTAGCATAGGCACACTTTTTAAAGCTAGGTGGTTTGATTTATATGTATTATGACAGGGACCCTTATTACTTGCAAGGCAGATATTGCACAAGTTCTTGTTTGTTCATTCTGTGGCCTCTCTTTCCCCCATAATTTTAAATCTAGAATGACTTGATGTGACAAGCAAAGTGAGCTTGTATAAAATAGACTTCTTATCCAAATGTTAAAGCTCCTTACTTGTATTTGGGGAGTTAAAGGGTCTGACAGATTCACAATGGGCAGCTGCTTCTCCTCCCAACATGGTGGAGTACCAGGGTTTAATCCTTGCATTGCTCTTATTTTAAATTAATGTACAAGTGATAGCCCAGGTCATTTCACGATATCTCCTGTACCAGCAATATGTTGGTGGCACAAAACTCTGTGTGTCCCTTTCATACAGTGTTGACACTGTCATCTCCCAGTCACCTCAGCGCAGGGAGGAGATTGAAGAAGAGCTGGTTGAAGCTGAGCCCAGGAAAAACCAAAGTGATGCTTGGTCTTTGATGGTAGATAGAAACTGTGAGGGATTGGGTTCAACTGAAGGCATTTACCCATTAGTAGTTAAGATAGTGTTCAGCCTTGAGGCCTTGCTAGACTCAGTTACTGACCTTGGGTGCTCAATGACCGTCAGAAGTCCGCTTTCTGTCCTGGCTGCCTGTCAGACAAGAAACTGGCTACAGTGTGGTCCATATTTTCCTTTCCTCCAGGCTAGATTATTGCAATACTCTGTACTTGGTTCACCTATAAATTCACAAGGGAGCTGCAGCTAGTGCTTAATGCAGCACACAGCCTTTTAAGTGGGGTGATCTGTAGAGCTGGGCCTCTCTGTTCTCTAATGCAATCACTACCTGGTTCTGTTACAGATACCTTAATAAGACAGGTCCATACTTTCTGTAGGACTGACTCTCTTTTGAAGAACACCAAGGCCTTTATACTCGTCCAGTACACTGTGACTAACAGAGAAAAGCACAAGTCCCCAAGCTCTAGAGTTCTCTCCAAAATAATGTAGGGACTCTTGCAACAAGACTCAGTGCTTCACTGAAGCATTCCCCAGTGAACATGAAAGAAGGTAAAGGGTATTCCGTTAGAAGCAGATGATTAAACCAAAGAAGCGTGGAGAATCAACTGTCTTTTTGGGATCTAGGAAAAATCAGCTCTTCACCTAATTGTATGTTTGTATCTCCATATCTGGAAGTACAAGTATCCCAGAAATTATCATATTGTGTGATGTTTTGTCTGAAAATATTGATGAAATGTGACTAATGTGGTCCTTCGCATCACTGTGTCCATGTCAGGGGTAACAAAAAAGGTGCTAAGCATTGGAAGTCAGCTGCAAGCCTTGAAGAAGCATTTGTCTCAAACTGTAAAGGTACAGTTACTGTTTCACTCAATTTTTTAAACTATTGTGCTCATTAACAAGAAAAATCAACTCGTGTTCTCAGGTGGAAGGTTGTAGCTCTATCTTACTTGGGTGCCTCATCCCAAACTACAGTCGCAAATAGCCTATCCAGTTTATGCCTGTTTCATGAATGAAGAATACAGATGTTTAGAATGTTGACCTAGTGGACAAGTACTACTTTGTGACACAGTATTCTCCGCTTCCTGTCCGATACTGTTATGAAAAGTTGCAAGTGGTTAACCCCAGAGATGGCTCTGTATCGTTGCTGGATGATTGAAGCAATCCCCTACCCCAGCCTGTTAGTAAAGTTTCAGATGTTCTCTGGGATCTGTTTGAGGAAATGTAAATATAAGATCATTACCATAAAGGTGGGCTGAATTCCTTATAGCGGCTAATTGAGAATAGTGTGGGCTGTGGTACAAGTTAAGGCTATTCCATTTTTTTAGAAAGGATTAATTGCAAGTATTCAGGTATAGCAGTCATGACTAAAGTTTATCAGATGCACATATGATGTTCACCTGTTTTCAACCAACTGGGAAGAAGTTTTTAAAGGGTCAGAGGTGTTCTGAATATGTTTACAAACTTCTCTTGTTACTGTATATTTGTGCAAAAAGTCCTATGGTAATGGGGGAAGTTAACTTTTAAGAAGGTGATCTTTTGCAAACGGTAAGTCTTCCTTCTGTGTCTTCACTTATGTCTGTGAAACCTCAATCATTTCTAGTTACTGAGCAGTAGGAATTTTCACTTATTTTCGTCACTTATGTTCAGTCACTTACTAGGATAAATAAAATAAGCCGTTCATATTTAATGAGTCTGTGATTGATATCTTGACCAAAAATATCTTTTCACTACGTACTCTTCGTTGCTTTTAACATTTGTGTTTTGCATTCATTTTGTGTTGTGCAATTCCATTTATTTTCTGTTATAGGGAGATTTTAATAGTCATTGGATGACACACTGAGATATTAGTGTAATAAAGAATTCTATATTTTTTGCCAAAGTTCTTGATTAGATTTCTGCCAGCTCTCTATTGGTCCAGGAAATTGAAGTAAAACATGTAGTCAGAAAAAAAAGTGAAAAGTACTACTTTATTTGATTTAATGATCATTCTTACGTTGGTTTTAAAACTAAAAGACCTTGATCCAGCAACGTGATATGCACAGATGGACATACTGTTGACTTCAGTAGGATGCTATGCAGGTACTGAATCTTCACACTTTACCAAGTTTCTGTATCAGGGCCATGGGCTGAAACTTTCCAATTTGGATGCCTACGTTAGGCACCTGCATAAAAGTGGCTTGATTTTTTTCCCTATTGTGAGTTGCTGTTACTCAACAACTCTGATTTTAGTATGATTCAAATATTGATAATAACTATATAATGTGCCCAGATACTTTTTATGATGCGTGCATAATAAATTACAAAATAACCCTCCAACCAATTTCAGATGTTGCAAAATATTTTGAAACTTTAAAAAAAAAATTAAAGGAGAAAAATGTTTTGTTTCTCTTTTCTGTCCTTGAACTCACTTTTAAATTCTTGAAACTTTAGAACTCAGGGTATTCTGAGGTACAATTTCCAGGTTCTTCCATCTCTAAAGCTACGAAAGTGTAAATTTTTTGTTATTACTTTATACTATAGTAGTGTTAGGGTTGCCACCTTTCTAATTGCTGGTAACCACACCACAAACCTGTGCTCCCTACTCCACCTCTTCCCATCCCCCACCCCCCCAAGGCCTGGTCCCTGTCTCTCGTTCCTCTTCCTTCCCCTCCTATCTCAAGGAATCTGTCTGAAGACAGGAGGTGGCCCTGGCTGAGCAGGGGTTGGTGTGGATTAATCACCTGCACCTCCCCATGCCTCATGGTAACCTGATTTGGGGTTCGGATGTCATAATGGCATCGCCAACAAGCTTTACTGATACCATACCCATTACAGCACCCTGCTGGATACTTGCTGGTCTTCTGCGGTCAGCTAAAACTGTACTTTCTCCACAGAAATGTTTAGTTTCATATACTTTCTAAAAGAGGTACTATTCCATAGGGTGTTACACAAACCAAACTTTTCAAAGCAACTGGGTTTTGGAAAAAAGATAGTTACCGAACCAAAACCCTGACAAAGTGAATAGTAATGCCCTAACTCAAAGCAGGCTCTTCTGAAGGAATACAGGTTAATTTTAATTACTCTGGAGTTCTCTCTTGGCTTGAGCTAAGAGATTGGTTGTGAAGAGAGGATTTAGATCAGAGGTACAGCAGTCATTCGGGAGGCAGGAGGCCAGTTCTTATCCTAACAGTAATGTGACCTCAAATTAATTGGTATATAGTACTGATAGTTACACATTTCCTTAAATTATCTCCAGTTAGTACATTCCTGGTTTCACATTTACGGTCACAATAGCTAATAGGGAAAAACAAAGCTTGTTGGAACTGCTGCAATTTTTCCACGAGGGAACAACTGCCATTATAAACATTTGAGAAATGCCAAAGTTTCCTAGTGCAAACTCACACCATATGTGCAAAAGGTAAGCCTGAGGCACGATTTCATGAAAAGTTGATGGTAAGCCACTGAGTTAGTTTTGATTTGTGCACTACGGAGGGAATAGCTGGAATTTAAAACATCAGCTATGATATTTTAGGGATTAAATTACCAGTTGGTTTATGGGAGTTTGAGGAGAAATGACTATGTGGGGTAAAACTATAAAGCATAATGGGACTGGGAAAGAGGAACTGTTTTCGGTCTGAACCAGCATAAAATTTCCAGATGTTTCCACTCTCAATGATCTGTGTTGGTCCATTGGTTTAAAAAGTGCTTTGATTACCTATAAAGATGGATGCCACCATGGCATGCAAATTTTGTTTTTAGAAGAAAGCCCTAGTCAATAACTCATACCAGCAGAAAAATTGTGTTTTTGTGCAGTGGTGTATCTGTGTTTGACAAAGTGTTTCCATTAAAATATTATATGCTTGGTTGTTTGTTTATAGCACATCTATCACTAAGGACATCCAAAATTATAAAAACAACGAGTTTGAGGACTAATCGTCATGCCTTGCTTCACAGATTAATAGATTCCAAGGCCAGAAGGGACTATTGTGATCACCTAGTCTGACTCGATGTATCACAGGCAATAGTCTTCCTCAATAGAATTCCTAGATCATATCCTTTTAGAAAAAAATACAATCTAGATTTAACAATGGTCACTGATGGAGAATCCACCACTTTGCGCCATTCTAAGTGAGAATGTCTTATACACACACTTCTGGGGAGAAAATACAGCTTTAGCTGATCCCTGAAGGCCAGAAAGTGACACACCTACCATCCCCAAGAAGAAAAGGAGTACTTGTGGCACCTTAGAGACTAACCAATTTATTTGAGCATAAGCTTTCGTGAGCTACAGCTCACTTCGTCGGATGCATAAAGTGGAAAATGCAGTGAGGATTTTTTATACACACAGACCATGAAAAAATGGGTGTTTATCACTTCAAAAGGTTTTCTCTTCCCCCACCCCACTCTCCTGCTGGTAATAGCTTATTCAAAGTGATCACCTTACAATGTGTATGATAATCAAGGTGGGCCATTTTCAGCACAAATCCAGGGTTTAACAAGAACGTCTGAGGAACAGTTGGGGGGGGAGGGGTAGGAAAAAACAAGGGGAAATAGGTTACCTTGCATAATGACTTTATTATTTATAATATATAGTTATAATATATTATAATAAGTTATTATTGGGAAGCTAATATGAATATAATATAATGAATATAAAGAGCTAATATGGTCTTTTGTTCTGAAAGTGCAAAATGCCTTGGTCACTTTAATCTCTTATGGGGTGGATAGTAGCAGAGGGTCAGCTACCCAGAAGGACGGAACTCTTCCAAGCTTCATCCAAGGTATCATTAACAACAGTTTCTGCATGGAGCACAGCTTTCTTGGTAGGTCATGGTCAAGGAGAGAAAGGTGGTTTCTGAGATAAGCCACACTAAAGCTCCTTAAAGGCCTTGATGATCAAGATAAGAACTTTTGAATTAGATTCACTATCAGGCAGAGTGCACCAGGGTCATCTGTTGTCCACACCCTGGGTTGTTTAGAATAAAGGTTGTCTCACATTTTATCATCTGGAGATTCTTCATGGTATCACTTGTCAATACTAAGCAAAACAAGATTGCATTTGTAGTCTTCAGGCTTGACTTTTGCAGAGACCGCGTCTGTCGGACAGGAAGAAGTGCAACCTCCTGGTCAGCTAAAACATGATAAAATGCATTTCTGGCTACTGATGCTATTTAAATGCCACCACATTTCACTATGAATTCAGTTTTAGTGATGATTGTGATACCAGCATCTCAGCCTGGCAATGAAGAGTAGTTACTAAAATACAGGTGTGGGAATTCTCCCTTCTCCATCTACTGCCTGTCCAAAACTGAAGATCAATATCCTGTGATAAGACACTGTCAATGGCAAATATGGCTGTGACTACAAGAAACTGTACAGGCTAAGGTTTTAGAAGACTGTGAGGCAGTACAATTGAGTGGCTAAGATAGTAAAAAAGTGTGACCTCAGTGAATTACTGCATAGCCAGACAATAGCTTCCATGCAGAGGAAACTGTATGTTTGTATTTATATGAACATGTGCCTATCTGCAGGAGAGCAACATAATATTACATACAAAGCAGCTGCAAATCATCATGTTCTTTGTATTCTTAACCCTTTTATGTTTCCCGCCTACTCTCAATATCAGAAGAGGGGAAAGGAGGGGTGGAAGTTACGTAATTCATAACCTTAATCCAAAGTCTGGGAGAAAAAGAGTAGTGACAGTGCTATCTTGGAAACAAAACATTTAATGTTCACATTTACTAAATGTCTTATTTGACATCTATAAGACTTTTATCTATTTATATGGCCCCACATCACTGCAGTATCTGAGCACCTCACAATCTTTAAAGTATTTTATCCCCCAACCCCAACACTCCTGTGAGGCAGGGCAGTGCTATTATCCCCATTTTACAGATGGGGAATGAAGGCACAGAGAGACTGATTTGCCCAGGGTTACACATGACATTTGTGTTGTGTGGCAGGAACTGAACCAGGTCTTCCACAGCCCAGGCTCCCCTTTTATGGAATGGACCATTCTTCCCCCTGTTTGAAGAAGGTGATGTAATTATGCCTCAATTTAAAAAAAAAAAAAAAAAAAGAGAAAGTAGCACAAAAACAAGAAGTCTGATTAATGCAGCAGAAAAGCATTATTTTGGCAAATTCAGCTGCTTGGTAGTTATTCAGTCATGACTACACAATTAAATTTGTTTCAGTCCATCCAGGGGAAAACACAAACTGCAGAAACTTTCCATAAAGTGACATGTAATTTTTTTATATAAAAAAACTGAAAGGGCAAACACATGAAATCAAATTAAAATTTTTGTCTTTTCCCTCTTTTCACTAGTCTCTAAATAACCTAAATATGCATTTCTCCAGACAGTTGCCTTGAAATATTCAAGGTAATATGTCAGAGACTGGTAGGCTTAAATATAATAGTAATAAACTAAACTCTTCAGGGCAGGGACTCTTTGTGTTTACATAGCACAACAGAGTGCCTCTAGACACTACTTTAGGGTTCCCAGGTCCCTGTGTACCTGGCAACCCTAAATGGCATCCAGACACAGAAGCCGAAAACCGGACTGTCCGGGTAAAAATCAGGTGGGTAACCACTCTAGTTGGCCTATAGCATGGTGTTAAAGCTGGTGATCTGCGGAAAGCCTGGAGTATGGGAGCCAGAAAGTGAAAGATGAAAAGGTAAGTTGCACCATAAATGTACTGAGTGCTCCTCTTACACTGATTATTTGAGGCATTAGCTTGACATATTAGTATATTAACTACCTATTTGCAAGTGCTATGGAAAGTACACTCTTCAAAGAACACTTCCCTTTTACACTGCTGCATAGAAGCTTCATAAAAACAGCAATGGAAGATCTAATAAAAAAGCTACTGTGCAATAGTGTAGCACAAAGATGTTACCTATTGGAGTTCTAATGTCCAACTACTGAATGTCCAATCCTGACTAATGATATCATGAGAATTCCTGGATGGCTATATCCTTACACTGCATGGTTTCATATGTATAATACAAAGGAAGTGTGTATGCAGTTTAGATTGAAGCTGTTAAAAAATTTACAAAATTACAACTGATAATTTAATTACCGGAGCAGTAACCACTGAATATTCATATCTTGCCTTCTCCCTGTTCATTCTGTGCAAATAGTTCCATTTGGAAATTGCATGGCAGTGTTTAGCTTTACTAATACATGTCATTAGATTACAATGTCAAAAGTATGACTAAACTTTACATTGTTCAAGTTGTAAAAGTACATTTGTTTTACGTCTTAAAGATGTCTAGAGCTCCTTGGCTGTGTTTAAAATGTACTCAGATTGTGTTTAAAATGCTTCATCTAAACACTTAGGCTGTAGAGTAAACATATTTTATGTCAGCAAAATGTATGTCGCTCAGGGGTGTGAATATTCCACCCCCTAAGCAAGGTAAATTACACCGACATAAGCACTCATGAGCACAGTGCTACGTCAGTGGAAGAGGTGGTTTTATTATGCCTTGGTATCTGTATTATGTATCGGTACTGCTGCGCCTCTGTAGTGCTGTACGTATAGATATAGCCTTAAAGGAATGGCTTTCTAAGCTCTCTTCCCAACACTATATTGCGATATCTGTAGTTGACTTGTCCTGATTACTGTGCCGCAGCATATTAAGGCCTTAATCTGTGTTCTCTGCTGGAACAAATGCTTTGTTTTTATCGGTATTGTTTATTTTTACAGCAGTTAAGAAGTTGATGTTGGCAGAAGAACAAACAGTAGAGGACATTTTTTTCAGACAAGCAGATGAACAAAATTTTTAGGCCGTTCTTTTCTATTATAACTTTTATATATTTCAAAATCCTCTATAATAAGAAAATGGGAACCAGATTTTGGGTAGAGGGGGAGTGGAGATGTACATTTTTGCCATGTTCGTTATCTCCTATTGAATTAAATATTCCAGCAGTAAAATGAAACCAGTTCTATATTTTAAGATAGTATCAATAGCTGTCTTACAAATTTGCAGATGTGTTCTTTCTCAGATGTTGGAGAAATCAGCCAGAATACATCCCTCTCACTTAATGGTTTTCCAAAGGAGGGGACAGAGCATGGGTTGTACAATAACATCACATTTTTAAAGACAAGGCTCCTCTGCAGTTCGATACCCTTCTGCCTGTCAAAGATAAAATACATTTTTTTTTTTAAAAGGGCACTGGATTCTGACTACACACAACTAATATTTCCTGTTTCATTCATTCTGTGTCTACAGTCAAGACCTCCAATTTTTTATTGGATGTTTCAAGGTTGATAGACCAGAGGTGGGCAAACTGCAGCCCATGTGCTGAATCCAGCCCCTCAGGGCTTTGGATCCGTCCCGCAGGATTGCCCACCCCTGTGGTGCTGCAGGCCCTGCACCGGCACCACGTCCCTGGGCACCACCATTGCCCTTGCCGCCAGGCACCGCCCCCCGCAGCACCCATTGGCCGGAAACGGGGAACTGTGGCCAATGGGAGCTTCGGGGGAGGTACGTGGAGGTGCGGCAAGTGCAGTGCGCGGAGCCCTGTGTCCCTCCCTTCCCCCAGGGGCCACGCAGGGACGTGGTTCCGGCCACTTCCTGGAGCACCGACGTGTGGGGCCAGGGCCGGGGCAGGCAGGGAGCCTGCCCTGGCCCCAGTGTGCGCTGCTGCCACCCAAGAGCCGCTTTAGGTAAGTGGCATCGGGCCGGAACCCGAACCCCTCTTGCACCCCCACCCCACAACTCCCTGCCCTAAGCCCCCTGCCTGCGCCTTGCACCCCTTCTGCACCCCAACTCCCTGCCCTGAGCCCCCTGTTGCACCCTGCACCCCTACCCTGAGCCCCCTCCTGCACTCCGCACCCCTCCTCTGCCCCAATCCCTTGCCCTGAGCTCGTTCCTGCACTCCGCACTCCCTCCCCACCCCAACACCTTGCCCCAGCCTTGCATACAGTTTCCCCACCCAGGTGTGGCCCTCGGCCCAAAAAGTTTGCTCACCCCTGTGATAGACTAAAATGTGGTGGTATTTTCACTCTTCATACTTTATTTATTTGTATTACTGTAGCACCTAGAAGCCCTAGGTTATGGACCCATTGCAGTAGGAGCTGTACAAACAGAAGAAAACAGGGTACCTATTCACAAAAGTTGCTACAGGATGGTGTCACTAACATGTATTGCCAGTGAGTCCCCTTGGCCTCCTGCGTGGATATACCCTAACGTAGAGCAAGTATTGATATACCCTTCATTTTTTCTCATAAATCTGTCTCCTTAGCAGAAAATAAGTCCTGCTGGAGCCTGATAGAACCTCTGTCAGGAAGCACTGAATGGGCGCGTTCCGGGCCTGCCCTGACTACATTGCCTTCCCAGCCATAGAAGTGTCAAACTCCAAACTCGTGAGTTAGGCTCCAAAAATCATGAGATTGGGTTAAACTTTTTGAAATACATTTTGGGCTCTTTTTACATCCCTTCTGGGTTGTGACTCTGAGAGTGCTCTCATTTTACATTTTTTTTTTAAAGCATTTCTGCTGGAATGGATAGAAAGGTACTTTTTTTTTTTTAATGGAAACTGAGGTTCTCACATATTTACATGGCTCCAGAGGCTGGGGCTTTCACAAACGCCAACTGAGACTAGTGATAAAATTGCAAGAGTTGGCAACGCTGCAACCCATGCTTCTCATTTCCTGGATGGTGCTAGGCCCTTACTCCTGCTTTGGCAGGGACTAGGTTGGGACAGCTTCACACCACACTACTTGTCTCCCTGGTGAACTTTATGCCATTGGCAATCTCCACCAGGGCTTACATCAGCATGTGCATAAGACAGCACAAACTCTGGTGAATCTAGCCAAGTGTATGGGTGAAATTCTAGGTGAAGTTTGATATTTTCTTCCAAAACATTTATTTTAAGGCAGCGCATCTTTATCTTTCTGTCAAGGCAGTGAAACTAAACAGACAGCCTAATTAAAATCCTTCAGTAGCATTCAGAAGGTGTATTGGTGAAGGCGGATTTGGGAAGAAAACAGATTTTAGCTTGTTTTCCAGTGAGTGAAAATACTTAGTGTGTGATTTAGACAGCCAGCAGGAAACTTTTTTTCCCCTCTTTCATTTTTGACACAGTGTAGCAATGTGTAGTTGCAATTCCCCAGATAGTCAGTGCTTTTTCCCACACTCATTCCCTCTGCAAAAAACAAGATACTTTACTATAAGTTTATTGCACACCCAAATGTGTACAATATCTTTAGTTAATAAAGGCATGCATTCACTACTGAGGAATCATTAAAACTAAAAGTTATATTGGTTAAATGCTGTGTTCTATGTATTTGACTTATTAGTATGTGTCTAAATTTTACAGAAAACTTTTCTAGTAATGCAGGCAAGGAAATTAGTTCTCCCAAAGTGATGTAGATATCACATTTACTGTTGTCTTAACTCTGTTTTTTTCAGGTTATAAACTTTGTACTAACAGAAAAAGAGGATTGGTTTAGTTAGCGGGTCAGACAGGCCTAGGGGGCTAAACTAGGTCTTGTTCAGCCATACGTTAGTGCATTTAATAGACACTGACTATTGTGTACAAGCCTCTCTTCCTCTTCCTCCTTCCCCAAAGCTGTAAACAAAATAAAAATGGGTATTCGGTTGGGTTATGCCATAACATCTGTCCTTTGCTAAGATGTTAAAGGGATTACTACAGTGCAAAAATTACTTTGTTATGGATCTATGGTCTGGATCCTGACATTATGGCTTGCGGGGGGCTCCATGCAGGCCCTGAGGTCTGACCACACAGAACTGCTGGCAGGATCAGGGCCACATATTAGGCACTAATGTAATAGAAAAAAATTAGAAGTAGTATTTATGTGCTGAATTTGGAAACTAAATTGCAAACTTCCTTTGACATTCTGTACACAAAATTGAAAAGTGGAATTAATCATACAATACTGTGAAATAAGCACACTGATGTGTTTTGTTTTTTTTTGTGTTTGTGTACGTGTTTTGGAAACTACAAAAACTGAGTTGCTCTAGGGAATTTTATCAGAAAATTCCCACCAGAGTTATCACCTGTTCTATAGTTAGTTATATGTAATTTTGGTGACAAAATTGCTGGAGACTCTTGGTGCCTTATCAGTGGGAGTGGTTTGTATTTCCTTATGTAGACAAAGCTTTATTGGGACATCTTGGTGGCTTCAGAGACATGCTAAGTTTTCCGGTGATGACAACAGAATTTGATTGTTCACAGCACATTCTCCTAACCTAGTGTTTAGTGTGTAAATATTCTGGTCACTCTGTTAGGGATTCTTTAATAATTAATATTCTGTTGTCACCAAAAATACAATATTTTCAGTAGTACTGGACAACAATGGTATTCTGACAATTTTATTAATAAAAGACTGAAAGCATAGTGGTTCTAGCAAAACTGCAAAATTTATTAAAATGATTGTTTTCCAAAAATGATTAAAAGTAAGTCAATTGTGCTCTAGTAGTTGTACCTCTTCTCCCTTTTTTCTTTTTTCTTCTTTTTTGGGGGGTAGACAAACCCACCATACCTAAGCAATCCCAAAAACCTGTATTAAGCAAATGCAAAGCTAAACCATTTGGGGAGAATTTTAAGTTTAAAGTGCATATCATTCTTTTCATTGCAGCCTTTCTAGGCAATATTTGCTTCCAGTCATATATACAGTTTTTTTATATATCACACCTTCACCGATTCTCAAACTTTCAGATAAGTGTGTGTGCATGCACATATGTACTATGTGTGAATAACATTTTTATTTTTGTATTTGAAGTTGTGAAGCTCCTCCATGCAGAGCTACTATGAACATACATACACCAGCTTGCTGGCACAGAATAGTTACATTTTATTTAAAATGCCACAAAACAGCTGGTATCGCAAAGCTGCTGTCTGTGATGTAGTGGTTGTCAGGCTTCTTTAAAGGAGAGGTAGGCTTTTTATAATGTCTTTTTTTTTTTATTGCTAGAAAAATAAACAGAAAAAGGCAATAACGAAACAGAAAAAGGTCACACTTACTCCTCTTTAAGTATTATAAAGCTTAAAAATTAGATTATCAGACATGGCATTTTTTTCTGCTATGGACATGTATTTTTATAACTAGAAAGCAACAATACACTTAGCTAACATATGCAACCTTGCGTTCCTATCACTGTCACTTTTGTCTTCCCTTCTACCCCCTTCTGTCTTGTACATGTACACGTGTGAAGACAGTGGAACTACCTGTGAGAATGAGGGGTAACCACATGCATGCGTGTTCACAGAATCAGGGCCTTTAGCCTGTAAACACTTTGGGCAGGGACTTTTTCTTGAGTCTGTATATCACCCATGACAGCTGGGGCCCAATCCTGACTGGGCCTCCTTGATACAACTGTAATACACATATTACAGCAAATAATATAAATAAAGTAAAAATAACATAGATTCAAAAATGGCTTCATTTAAAATTTATATCCATGGTTTTAAAAGGTTAAGGTATTCACTTGATTCTCTTAAAGTATGCGACTTCTACATCTTTAAAATGTATTTTCTTTCAGTTGATTACCATGAATATGTTAGCTGCTTCTTCACAGATAAAGAATACTAAGGAATAGGAAGACTTCCAAGCTATTGCTGAATTTCTCACTAGGAATATATCAAGACAAGCCATAAAACCTGTATGACTTTTGTGCTCTCTAGAAGCTATATTCCTATGTAGAGGTGGTGAGCAAATTTGATACACTTCATTGAAATCTTCTTTCTTGAAGATTCTATACCTTTAATGTCTTTGGTTGATGTCCACTGGGATGTTGGGAATTGGGGTGGGAGGACAGAGAAGACCTGAGCTCAGAGCTCTCTTGTTCTTCAGAGACCTGTACAGAGTATATATACATGGACTGAAGCCTAAGATGGTTTGTGTGAAACCCACACGGTGTTTTGAGGGTAAGAAGCTTACTTGCAGAGTTGACTCTCATGAGGGGGTTCTAAAGAGCATTAGTTTGCTTAGATTAAAGAAAGTTTAAAACCCAATTTACATGCAAGTAATTATATAGAGGCCCAGTTTAATTGAATTTTTATGTGAAGGGTTGGGTCAGTAATCTGTGAAACCCAAAACCATCCTATAAGCTTTCTAGTCTGCAAGGGACATGAAATTGTTTAATGCTAAAGTATGGTAGGCGTTTAAGAGGCTTATCTTAAAAATGTAAGAAGTTGATGTTACATTTCAGTGAGACTACAAGAGATTTTTTTGAATAGGTAAAGGTGGGTTTTTTGTTACCAAAGTTTTGGAAGTACCAACCTTTTCTAAAGGGGGTTTTCAGAAAACAGTTGGATTGTTGTAGAATTTTAAAGGAGAGAATTGCGTTCCTGAGCTACTGTCAAGGTTCCTTCACCACTCTGAACTCTAGGGTACAGATGTGAGGACCTGCATGAAAGACCCCCTAAGCTTATTCTTACCAGTTTAGGTTAAAAACTTCCCCAAGGTACAAACTTTGCCTTGTCCTTGAACAGTATGCTGCCACCACCAAGCGTTTTAAACAAAGAACAGGGAAAGAGACCACTTGGAGACGTCTTCCCCCAAAATATCCCCCCCAAGCCCTTCACTGCCTTTCCTGGGAAGGCTTGATGATAATCCTCACCAATTTGTACAGGTGAACACAGACCCAAACCCTTGGATCTTAAGAACAATGAAAAATCAATCAGGTTCTTAAAAGAAGAATTTTATTTAAAGAAAAGGTAAAAGAATCACCTCTGTAAAATCAGGATGGTAAATACTTTACAGGGTAATCAGATTCAAAACGTAGAGAATCCCTCTAGGCAAAACCTTAAGTTACAAAAAGACACAAAAACAGGAATATACATTCCCTCCAACACAGCTTATTTTACAAGCCATTAAACAAAAGAAAATCTAACACATTTTCTAGCTAGATTACTTACTAACTTTACAGGAGTTGTAAGGCTTGCATTCCTGATCTGTTCCCAGCAAAAGCATCACCCAGACAGCCCAAACCCTTTGTTCCCTTCCCCCCACCCCCCGCTCCAGATTTGAAAGAATCTTGTCCCCTCATTGGCCATTTTGGGTCAGGTGCCAGCGGGGTTACCTTAGCTTCTTAACCCTTTACAGGTGAAAGGATTTTGCCTCTGGCCAGGAGGGATTTTATAGCACTGTTTACAGAAAGGTGGTTACCCTTCCTTTTATATTTATGACAGCTACCATTTCCCTTTCTATATACCAACACAAAATATGTTCATTTGAAGATTTTGGTGGGTAAATTGCAGAGATTTTGAAATTTAAAAAAATCTTTCAAATGTCCATTTAGTCAAGATGGAATTTTCAAGAACACACAGTAATTAGACTCTTCCTGTATCTCAAATTTCAACCTTTAAGAGAACACACACAATTGTCTACATTTGATACTTAATATTCAAAGTTCTAGCTATGACAAAGAATATATCTTTTAATAAGATAATTAACAGCTAAAATTGACCTTTGTTACGCATAACAAGCATGTAAAATACAATTTGATCATAACTGTTGATAGAGTGATTTCTACAAATACTGAAAAGTTGTTTGTCATTACTTAATATTCTAGTCAGGAAGGGCGGATGAAATGGGTCCCCCAGATGCATTCTGATGCACTTCCACATTTTTCACAAAACTATTTTCACTGGAGTGGGCTTATTGAATTCAGTGGAATGCAGAGGTGTCAATTCAGGAACATGGTCTAGTGGACAAAACACTGCTATTTATGTAATTTGGAGTCAGATTTGGGTTCTGTTCCTGACTCTTCACTCTGTGACCTTTGGTGTGTCATTTTCACTATATTGTAAAACTGAGAAACATACCTACCTATTTATACACTTCACAGGAATGCTGTGAATCTTAATTCATCAGTATCTGTAAAATGCTCTCAGATCCCAGATGGAAGGTGATGCAAAAATGCAAAGCATATTACAGAAGAGGTTGCTTTGGGGTAAGTGCATGATGATTTGTTTTTATTTTTGTAAATAATACAACATGTTCTCATTGAGCGTTGAAACTACTCTATTTTCGAAGCTTTCAAAAAAGTAGCTCCTGTATATCCATAGAGGGCATAAATCCGTGGTGCTAGGGGGGACCTGAAGAACAAAGTGGGATATGGAGCAAATGAGGGTGGAGAGAAGAAACGTTGTCTTGCTCTTCAGCAACTCAGCTATCAATTCTAAGTAAAACTTCTGTGCCTGTCCCTGGACAACTCAGGTTCCCAGGAGGTACTGCTTGGAAGCTGTTTGGACTCCTGAGATGTAAGGGCTTCTGCTACCAGGAGCCCTGGCTACAGCTTATTCTTGGTACTCTCCATCATCTTCATTCTTCCCTGTGAAAGACCAGCTTTCTCATTTATTCCCCGAGTGCACCTTTGGCCTCCCTCTATCCACTGAAAGCTGCTTCCCAATAATTTCTATCCCCTGTGATTGTGTTCTTCCTCTCTTCCCTCCCTCCTTTAACCCCCAATAGTTATCTACGTTTGGAAGTTACAGAGCCTTAGGACCTGTTTTTTTCAGAAGTGCTGAGTGCATTCAGCTCCCACTCATTTTAATTGGAGTTGTGTGGGGAGTTCAGTCCCTGTGAAAATCTGACTCTGAGACTTTCATCTCATCTACCAACCCTCATTCCTTCCTTCCCCCCACCCCCTTCTATCATGATTTGGGGCATGGAGGATTCACTTGTGAGTCCATATGTTTGTGAAATTCGAGAACTATTGCCTTTGTGACTTGCCCAGGCAAATCACAATCTCATGGTGTCCTGGACTTTGGCAGATGTAACTGAAATTTCTGAAACTTGGATGTTTTGAGACATACTGATAGAGAAATTCTTCAACACCTGTCTTGTCAAAAGCACCCGCCCTTGGTCCACATGTGGTTTGTCTGCACTACAACATAAGCCTGGGCTCAGACTCCAGTTTGAGCCCAATTCCACCCCCCCCCCCCCGCCCACACACATCTTTCTCTTGGGCCAGTAAATGCTCTCTAGGACCTGGCCAAGGGGAGGGGTCTAAGCCTAAGTCTCACTGGGACTTGGGTCCAAACACTATCATTTTGTAGCGTGGATGCAGTTCGCAGTCAGGTCACCAGACTCATGCCCGCGAGTCTGCCAATATTATCCCACAATCCTGTGGGCCACAGTTTGTTGGCCTTTCTATCCCAGACTACCCAGTTGATGTCGAGGAAACAGAAGGAACCCTCCTGGTTCAAGTACAGCTGCTCAGTGTTTAACTCTTCCATTTTATTCTGACCACTGAACTGGAAGCAGATTGAACCGTTGTCTGCATTAGTTATGACCAGTGACAGGAAGTTCTTTGTGCTAGTGGGTCACTGGATGACAGTCAGATTGCGGTAAATTTCTGGTGTGAGACAAGCAAGACGTTCAGCTTCAGTAAGAATTCCAGAAATGACCATGTCTACCAAGAAATAGTGGAGAAGCTGGCAGTGTTGGGGATTCAATGAACTAGTGACCAATGCAGAGCATGGATCCAATGGCTCAAGACCGACTATCATAAATTTAGGGAGGAGAACCACACCTCTGGGAGCTCCCCAGCATCCTGTCTCTTTTACGAGGACTTTGACTGGGTGCTTGGAACAGTGACTGGCACTGACCCCCCTCCCCCCAGCAGTTCATGATAGCCTGATCAGTTGGGATGGTGGCCTTCTGACCCTTTAATCTAATAATTTAGATTCTGGAGGGGAGCCAGCAGCCACTGGCTCAGGCTAGCAAAGTGACACTGGTGCTCATGCCCCTGTGAATCGCACTTTGAAGGAAATTGGATCCAGCAGCTGAGGTGGGGAAGAACAACATCTGCTACATGGAGTTGGTGCTAATCCCTGTGTATCAGGAGGGGAGTCAGAGTAGCTGAGTGAGTGAATGAATTCGGCAGGGAAGTAGGGAGAGGAATGAGGAAACCTCACAGGGTAGGGCGTTTGCAGAAGAAATGGGAAAGGATGTGTCAGAGGAAGGTATGTGGGAAAAGTGGCATGGCACAGGAAGGGGATAACTAAATTTTGTCACTGGAAAGAAGGATGGAGTCTCTTTAAATTTGTGCTTTGGGGTGGGTCTATGGAGCACTCTGGACCTGGTTTGTATAGCATTTTGAGATCTACTGATGAAGAATGCTCCATATATGCTGGGTATTATTTATTAATTATAAATTATACATTAAATAAATGTAAGCCTAAATATCTGTTTCTGTGGAAATGAGTATTCTCATTTGCTTTTGCTTTTCAAACGTAACAGTAATAAGGAAGATATTATTTTGGAAGAAAAATGTTGTAAACCTTGTTGGGAGGTAGATTCCCAGCTCATGCCTGTTTCACATGTCGGTAACTTGTCCAAAGTGCTAAATATATACTATATACTCTGACATCTGCTACACCAAATAAAACTGCATAGCAAATTATAAAAGTGAAAGCATGTGTGACAATTAAACACCAAAATCTGAAGCATGAATAATTATTTTCTCCCCCTCACTCTTTTCCAAGATAATCTGAAAATCTAAGGGCCATTTGAGCCATTTACTCACATTTGTGAGCAGTTCCTCACCTGGGTTTCCCCATTGACTCCAGTGTCTGGTGAATAACTGTTTACCAATGTAAGGGATTCACAGTCTGGTCCTAAACTTGGGACATTTCATTTTCACAACAAGTCTTAGTAATAGTTTAATGTTCCAGCCTCAAAGTTTTTGATGTTTTATCTCCCAGGGTAAAGTACCACTGTATATATTGGGCCAGAGAGTGCCATTCTTCTACTACTGAGTAATACTGTACTTGGTGAGTAGCATCATTGCTTTAAGAACTAAATGCAAAGGCCATTCAAGTCAAATGGTAGTAGGGTACTATTCAGTGAGAGTGGCAGAAGTTGGCGCATATTGTGGCTGTTAAGAATTCTATTCTAGAGAGTAACTTAAATTTCAGTAATATTCTTTCCAAAGTACAGTGCCACTTTATCTGCAATATCTGTGAAAGAATTAACTTGTATTAGTTTTCACTTTGTTTTTTACTAAGCCTGAAGACTTGCAGATATAGTGCTTTCCGGAATGAAATTCATTTTTTACCCTTGAGTCATAGGAGACACTCTGTCCTAGAAACAGATAGACTAATACTGTATTCCATTTTAGCATAGAGCCACTCACTAACAGGGCTGTTTGGAATTAAATTTGGCGACTTGCCTGGATATATTCTGTTTTTAACAAGTACTGCTTTGTGCTTTAGCACCCTGTGCTCCCACCCCCAACTTTGTAACTGGAGGGAGGAACAGAGGGAGGGAAACAAAAAACAAAACAAAACAAAAAAGCAGCTGTTAGAAAGAAAATGGGGAGAGAGAGAATAAAAAGAGAGGGGAAGAAAAAAGAATTCTTCCACAGCAGCTGTTAAAGTTATTAAAAGAGGAAGGCATCATTTTAAATCAGGTCACTCTTATTTAATATTGAGAAGGCTCTTGAATGTTTTTGATTATATTGTTAAATTAAATATAGTAGTAATTTTTATGGTGTACAGCTACATTTCCAATAAAATCTTTGAACATTTGTTTACCAGGGAGCAGAGCCTGTGTTAAAACAACAGTTAAAACAAATTCAGATTTAGAATCCTGTATTTTAAAATTCATAAGTATGAATTCCAAAGTAACTTTTTTACTCTGTTTTGTGAGCAGAGGTATCTTGCAATGAGGAATGAAAGCTGCTTATTGATTTGGATTAAAAAAATCATAGCTTGACAAAGGACTTGGACAGAAACAAGAGTCATAGCATGTACCTTGAATGTATTTTTAATTTGATTTTCATATTCACAGCATTTAATTACTGTCAATTGTCCAAGGAAAAGTGCCAGGGATTATTTTTGCGAAAATATATGTTCATAGAATATCAAAGTAGCTGAAAGCAATAACATGTTAAGGAGAGCAATGCTGTGCCATTGGTAAGCTGTGTATAGTCAGCATGTTCTTGGTAAACCAATAGAAGAACATAAATTGTACTTTAAAAAAAATAGTTCACAGATGAAATGATGGATAACAAACTGGTACTGAGGCTGAATAGCATCACTGAAAAATGCTTGGCTGTTTGCCCAAAAGATGCTGATTTAAATCCATCCCTTGAACAGAATATGTGTAAGTCATCCTGATTAAGCAATCATAAAATACTAAAATTAATTGTCTTGAAATAGTTGCCCATTAGGCTGTAGGTTTATATTGCCCATTAGTGATAGAATGGCACAGTGAAGGGTTTTTTTAAAATATATAATTCTGTCTGCCCTATAACTGATATGTAGGAAAATTGCAGGGCTGTGATCTCTTCTGTATATACCACTGAGAACATCCTACCAAGTGCGATCTTTTCAAGGTATAATTATGTGCAAGTAAAACACATTCTTTTGGTTGATACTATGCAGCTGGATCTAGTTCACAAAAGGGAGGATAAATGGGAATAACCACCTTTGGCTTTGTAAATATAATCTCACAGGTGTGCACAGATTTTGGGGAAACTTCACTCTATAATAGGAAAAAAAATGAGCTGGCTCCATTTTAGTTTTTATGCTAAAAATAACTTCCTGAGTATGGGGTAGAGCAGCCAGGAATTCCATTCTTAATATTTTATGTAGATAACCTTCAATACACACTGCAAAATTAAAATGTAACCACCATTAGTCAATATGGGCCTGGTCCCTGTGAGGTGCTGAGCACCTCGAACTGCACAAGGTTGGGTGCTATCTTAGCTAAATGAGGTTTTGTTTAGTCAAAAGGGAAGATGACAAGGTAGAAATAAATTAAAATACATAAATACAATCGTTAAAATTGTTAAAAAGAAACAAAAGGGGGGAAAAAGAGGCTTTCCTCCACCTCCTTTGCAGTTTGAGTAAAGCAGCGGAGAGAACTTGCTTCAGTAGCCCAAATTGAAAATGTAGAGCTGTGGACTCATTATATATAGAACTATTGTACAATTATTTTAAATGTTACCTTTAAAATAGGGGGAGGGGGTCTGTTTCCAGTTTATATATCTAAGGTAATCCAGTTCAGAATGAAAATTTGTCTGAACTAGTCTGTAAGCTTCAAAATAGTTAGGTACAATCTTTAAAAGTGATCTTCCAACTTGTTTATAAACAACAATTAATTCTTTTAAAAAAATCTACAGTATTGAGAAGTAGGTGTATGGCCCAACTACTTATTTCACAGCAAAATCTATGCTAAGGGAACAATAAGGTTGCAAAGTGAAGCACCTTGAAATTAGAGGCAATAGGATATTTTCTGTCAGAGAACTATCCACAATGACTCCAAACTCTCTCTTTCTTGAGGGGTAACAGCTAGTATCTCGAGTGGTAACAGCGACATTAACTCCCAGCAAAGTACTTAATCATGTGAGTAAATCCCGCCAAACTAGGGCTGACTTCAGTAGGACTACTTTTATCCTTAAAGTTATATATGCGCTTTGCTGGATCTGGTGTAACTGTCCCAAAAGCATTTGGTTTGAGGCTGTTATGTGAAAATGGACAGTTTATTTGTAAGCAACACTAAATGACAGAAGAAATGAATGTTTTCAATGTTTTTGCAGCCGTGTCAGTCCCAGGATATTAGAGAGGCAAGGTGGATGAGGTAATAACTTTTATTGGATCAACTGCTGTTGGTGGAAAAGACGCGCTTTCAAGCTTACACAGAGCTCTTCTACGGGTCTGGAAGGTGAAGAAGAGCTCTGTGAAACTTGAAAGCTTGTCCTGTTTACAAACGGAAGTTGGTCCAGTAAAAGATATTACCTCACCCAGCTTGTGTCTCAGAAGAAATGGATGGAATTTTAGCCTGCTAGTGTCCAAATTCCTTCTTTGACTGTACTCATCCAGATGTGCCCACACTGTACTTTTGAGAGGAGAGCATATTGCTCTTCCAATCAGTATGCTGTCCCTGAAATGCAGAGTAGTATGTAACTAGTGTTCGGGGTGACTCGAAGGCTGATAAACCAAGAGTCTAATGTTCATTTTCTTCAAAGAGATGTGCTGGTCACTTGATGTACCCCAGATTTGTAATTGCAGATGAGATCAATAGTTTGCCCTTGGGGGAAGGGACATACAGCAGACATGCCACACAACTGTATTTTTAAAACTTATTTGGCTATTAAAAAATCAGAACCATCGCATGTTCTTGTCAGGCAGCCATTTTGGTTGTCCTTGGACAAGTCAAATTTTTATTAAGTAATAGCCTGATTGCAACAATAGTAGAAAAACTTTTACTGATATTTTTGTACATCTGAGTCTTTTCTAGAAATCTTCCTTGTGCTAAATCTAATTTTTTCAAAATCTATCACGGCACAGTTAATAATTTGAAAAGTAATAAATACAATTCCTTTCACTGAGCTAGATTCTTGAAGAAAATCCTCGGTCCAACGCAAGGAAAACTGGCAGTAGGCTTGGATTTTCCCCCTTCTGCTCCATATTGGTATCACTTCAGTGGAATTTTGCATTTCACATCAATGCATGCCAAGAGGTTGAAGTTTTGTTTATTTAATATTTGCAATTATAAATGTAAAGGACCAGATATCACTACTAGCTTTTACATTTACCTTTCTGACCTAATGATGTTACACACATCAAGATCATCTTTTTGAAAAAACAAATCCTAGATGGGATTAGCACTCATCTGCAAGAAACACAAATGAAGAATCAACATGATAAAAATAGCTTTGTGTGCTGCAAAAATGGAAAGGACACAGACATATTTTACATTAATAAAAAGTGCAGTGTTGGACTTTCCTTCCTCTTTCTCCTGTTATCTTTAATTGGTCTCTTCAGCTGATTTTTCTAAAACTTACATGTGCTTCCTTCTGCTCTTGACCAGCTGGCATGAACTATTTACCTACACTGTGCGGTTTGATTCTCCAGAGAACATTTTTTACTCGACTAGCAAAACCAAAAAAAGTGATGTTTCCAGCAGCCATGCAAAACTGATGCCAAAGTATTGTATGCAAAGGCGCTGAGACGTATGGGGGAGGACAAGGGGAGTAATTTCATGTTGTATAACATTGTTTGCCTGGGAAAGCAGAATTTGCTGCCTCCTGCATGCAATCTTTTTAGCTATAAATGCTTCCCATTTTTCCATCTTCTCTCTAGGACATGAATCCACATGGAAAAACCTGCAAATTCAGCCCTCCTAAAGCAGAGGCAACAGCACCTGATGGTAGCACTTGGAAGATGTACAATTACAACGCTGCATACCAGGATTTCTTTATAAAATTTCTTAGTCTGAGTCAGTTGTTCTATTTAAATAATCTTCTTTTTCCCAGTGAAGCATTAACACACATTCTGCAACATTTTCTACAGTGTGTGTTGTAATTGGGTGTAATGCATTACTTTATACTGTACATTTTAGAAAAATTACAGCTATTAAAATGAAAAATTAATGAACACTTTCTTCTTACATAAAAGAAAATGGCTACTACACTGTGCTAAATTGTGATACCCACAGAACTATGATGGGGGCAGTGCAGAGCCACACCACCTTGTGGTGAGTTTGAGCAGAGGATGTTATCTCAAGTACCACTGTATGTTCCAGAGAGTATAGGGGAGCCATCCCTTCAGGTGGTGCAGCACACTCCATTCTCTGCAGGAATGTGTGTGTTGAGGGTGGGCAGGTAGAGACAGGGTAATAATCAGTGTGAATAGAATTCAAGAATTCCTGGTTCTGTTCTTTAATCCGACGTATCAGATGGCTGCTGTTCGCCCCCAGTTTTTTCAATTTCATAAATGTGATTTTATTTATTTATTTATTTATTGCAAAAAGTGACTTTGATTCTTTTTAAAAAAAAAGCAAACAAACAAACTTCCAGATATTGAGTAACACTTTGCCGGATGTAATTTCAAATTATGTTCAAATTTTAAAAGAAATTGGTCCAAATTTGTGGAAGGTACTCTCACTCTAAACCAAATATATTTTGCATGGATGGGGAGGATGGAAATTGCACTGTGAATATTTTGTCCAGCTCCAATTATTATTTAAGATGTTAAATTTTGTTTTTTGTCTGCAGATGCCTACATTCATGTAATAACTGTGCTCTTGATTAGAATACAGATTGTTTCCTTCGCACAAATTGAATTAGAAGTAGTTTATACAAACTAATTTTTACTACACCATCAAAGCGTGCATATTGTACTGTATTCTCCCCCTCAGATCCTAAAAAGAAAGTGTCATACCTGTGTTTAATTTGTTTTTAGTTCCCACTAAGTGTGCCAGGTGTGTTGTTCAAGCCTTTAGTTAACAGAAGAATGAAATTGCTATCGCTGTTAACTAACTTTTATCCAGATGGTGTCTGCATGTATCTTAATTGTAATATAGGTTAGTACATTACAAAGTTTGCTGTTGGGTAAGATGTTGTTTTTCACAATGGGAAATGGCTTTCATGGCAACTAAGTTTAAGGCTCGTAACCTATGTCTCTGCCTGTTGGTTGAGGATTGCCACGCTAATTGCAGAGGGGTTAGTACGGCAGATATTTGTGGAGTATGTTAATATGGTGATTGCTTGTACAGCACTCAGCACAATTGGATTCCAGTCATGACTGGGTGTTTTGGGTGCCACCACAGTGCAAATAAAATTAATATTGAAACATTTAAGGGGCATAATCTTCATTATATTGCTTCCCGTGTGTGTGTGTGTGTGTGTATGTATGCATGTAAGCAGAAAAGCATCTACCTTAGCAATCACTTTCTCCTAAACTAAAACACTGAATTTCCACACACGTGTTGAAGCAAACTTCTCTTTGTGCAATGCATTGTACTCGTGGCTGGAGTGTTTTCTTCTTTTCAAGTCAGACATACAGTATATAACTTGGAAGGAAAAATAAAATCCCTTTTTAAGGAATAAATAATGGCTGTTGTACTAGCACTGCCAATCTAACCTAGCAATTCAACTCCTGAGTTACTTGAGAAAGTTTTGTTCGACATTTTCAACATCTGAAAGTTGACTTCAGTCTTTTCACTTGATGGCATTAACTACTGAACATTGTTAAAGGGAAACTTTACATGCTATGATCTGTCCAAGAAGTACAAATAAAGTGTTAAATTGGCATCTGGTGTCATCTGGAACATTTTTACACGCATAATAGATGCTGAGTTACAACTGCATGAGATTACAGGAGTATGGAAGTGATGAGTCATCCATTTGTCATTTTTTTTCCTTCAGGATTTACATGTAGGTTCGTCATGGTCTCTTATAAAATGGATGACTCAGTAATGATTTATTAAAGAACTTTTCCTTTGGTTCTTCCATGTATTCGTACAGGGTTTGGTACTGGTAGCTTCGGAGTATCCACCATTCTTAACTCCGGCTGAATACTGCATTGGTACAGTTTTTGCATTTAATAAGTGTGTATAATATTTAAGCAGTAACTAATGAGGCACAGAGCATTTTTGGGGGATTCATAATTGGGTCTGAAGGGTTCATGCCAGAGGCACAGCTGTGTGTCAGTAACCTCAGTTGGACATTAATCCTGAGAAAATGCCTTGTATTAAGGTTGATATTGTTGTCATAAAATGAAAATGAAAAATCAGAGGCATAGGGATTTTATTTTAAACAGTTAATGCATTTTTAATTATATACAGCAATCAGTTAACTGTACATTAGCCAATCAGATTACTTGGTTCATCTCTCAGTCTCTTGGAATGTATCTTTTTCCTGCTCATGGCTGAGATCTTCACATGTAGAAGAATTTGACTATGTACAGGTGTGAAACTAACTAACCCCGCCTTATTGCCCAAGCTAAGAGAAATTCACCAAGTAAAGTAACAAAATATAAATGAAGAAAAATACATTGGATTTTAAATAATTTCTCTGAATAATCCATGATATTTATTTTCATTATACATGCCATTAAAATTCTTTAATGTCTGGGACCAGGGAAGGTGCATGGGAGCTATGAATGTAACTCCACTCCTCACCACGCTATTCTTTTATATTCTTATTGTACAGAAGAAGCTGTGGTGATCCAGGGCTGTACATTTTAACACCATGGTCATCACCATATGTACAACATAGGAAATAGACTTCCACACCTTTATTTCCAGACACCGCCACCCTCTCTTCCTGAGGAGTTATGGGGCCAGATCAGCTAGCCAGTAAGAGGGTAAATGGTATTGATAGGCAAATAGACAGACGCATAATATCCAGAATGTAGGGGGCAGTGATAGGCACGGAGGTTATTCATAAGGTCACCAGACTCTGCATTCTGCTCTCTGGTGTGTAAGTATACAACATACAATTCAAACCCCTTATGTTTGATAGATATTTTACATATGCCACACAACTGTATTAAAATCTGTGGTCAAGAGTTTATTTTTTAAAAAATGGGTGCCTAAAAATAGGAGCCTACACTGATATTTAAGCACTACCTTGACACTGAGTGTTCAGCACTCTTGAAAATCAGTTTAGGCACCCAAATATGGATTTAGGAGCGAAACTTTTAGGAACCCATTTTTAAAAATCTTTGTATGTCTCCACCCTTTTTGATTTTTTTGTGCAATAGAGTGCTCATAAACACACATTTTCCAAGCAAACTCTGTTTGAAATTCTGAGTTTAAGGAGTTGTGGGATTAAGGGATTGATAGGAGATCTGAGCCGTTAGGATCACTGTGCTGCATGTCCATGTATGGACTTTCACTGGATGGAAAAACTAGAGGATGGTGGAAAGATCTGGTCAGCTAATTAACTGTAAATGCCTTTAGGAGAGGTCTAGTGTATTTTAAACTATCTATTGCTGTGTGTGACAGCTTTGGGGATTTGTGGATGCCAGAAATCTGTGGATTGAAGCTGCTGTGTACTATCCTAAAGGACTAGGGTATCATTTATTTAAATGCAAAGTTATTTTTGTGAGAGCCATTTTTAAGTGATTTAACACAGAGAAGTTTTTTTCCACACTACTATGAGGAACTTTATATTTGAGTGCATTTTGGAGACCTGTGCAGAATTGAACCAGCATGATCAAGAAACTTCTCATTGCAGTCAAATAGCATGATCTTATACAACCACCCTAAAGATGGCAAAGGTTATTTTAAATAATTTCATATGATTTCAAAGTATTGATCATTACGATTGTAAGGGTAATATTCTGAGTCATAACTCATCTCCCCTACCTTGAATGTACACATACAGAATGTAATTGGAGACTGAGATAAAAACTAATCAGCAAGGTAAGCGTCACTTCTTGTTCCCCTTCAGTCTTTGGAGTTAGCAGTGAATTTCAGTGGCCCCAGTGGTCAAAGGCTATCACATCAACTTTTGAAATCTTTATTTCTATATCAAGCACTGAAAATAAAATAGCCAAGCAAGTAATGCTGACTTGTTAGAAGAATAATTGCTCTTTGTCACTGAGACCACTCTTTAGTTTTACCATCTCATGTCAGGCTTATAGAACATTCCTTAAAACAACAAGCTATTGTCAACTAGCACATAGCAAATGGTTACATGTCTGCTAGTGAAAGCACTCTGAAAGACCAAATGAAAATACATTTAAGTCTTTGTAATATCAGATGAAACCTGCTGGAGATACATTACACTTCAAAGACTGTCGTCCTTTGAATACCTTTAGACACACTGAGCAACAAATTCATACAACAAACACAGTTTAAAAAGTACAGAACTCATTTTTCCCTCCTGTACTAGACTTAACTTACATTTCCTTAACCAACCATGTCCAGTTGCATGATGGATAAATGAATGAAAATAAACTATTGGGTAATCCACTACAGTGGGCTACTTGTTATGTTAATTTAATGGGTCTATGAAATGCTGAGATTAATTGAGCCTACTAATTTAATTATAAGTTTAGTTTACACGAATTGGAGCCTGGGCTTGCTGTGGATGTGTACATCTTCAAAGTTACCACAACGAAGACTTGGATCGTGGTGATCCTTAAACAACAATTATCATGTAAAGCAGAATGGACCAGCTCTGTGGCCAGGACAGTAGGAGATACACCAATCTGGACTAATTTGAAAAATACTCTTTGCATATCTTACTGAACTTAAGAAGAAAATTGTCATTTGCCGATCAAAGATTTGTAAAAAGAGAGCAACATAAGTAAATGGAGAGGCAGTACTTGCTTCCTCAGGATCTCCAGCTTCTAAAAAGCAATTTCCAGTTAAGACCCCCAAGCAGTAATACTTACCCAATGTTCAAAGAGAGTTAAACATGTTAGTTATGAATCCTTTGTGACTTTCCTAAACAAACAAAGTTTAGCAAGAATCAGTAAAGGCCTTCAGAACGAAAAGTAATAAGACTTTTTAATGGGCACTTTTGGATTTGACAGAAGATTAGAACATACTTAATAGAATCTCCTCTCCTGGCTTGCTCCCCAAGTTTGAGCTAATATACTTTAAATCTTTGATGGAGAATGTCTTCCATACAAACTATCTACAACGAACTTACCACCTCGCTGTCCAAAACAGGGTGTCTGATGTTTAAACAATGCTTTATGCTTGTGCACTTACTTTGCTTGCGTTTTTTTTGTAGCACCCTTTCAATACGTAAAATTTTTGGGAGAGAGTCCGTTCATGTTGTTCTCTGAATACAGGACAAGGAGTTGTTGCTTGTGGGAGTTCCATGTTTCCTGGTCCAGTGTAACAACACATCAAGATTGTCAGAATCCCCCCCCCCCCCAGCTTTGTCATTGATTTACTGCTTGTGACATTGGGCAAGTTGCTTGTCTCTGTTTCTATTTCCATAGCTGTAAAATGTAGATAAACAATACTTCTTTTAAAATGTATTTGAGATTTGTAGATGAAGAATCCTATGTGTGCTCATTATAAGATAACTAAAACACCATCATCTCTAGAAGTAAGGCACTGCATTGGGATTCAGGATATCTGGGTTCTGTTCCTAGCTCTGCCACAGATTTCATGTGGGGCTTTGGCCAAGTCATTTAATCTTTGTTACCTCCAATCCCCATGTGTAAAATGTGGATGGATAGCAATACTTTCTCGCTCTTCATCTGTGTTGTCTCTTTAGACCAGTGGTGGGCAGCCTGCGGGCCGCACGTGACCCATCAGGGTAATTCACTGGCGGGCCGCGAGACAGTTTGTTTACATTGACTGTCCCCAGGCACGGCCGTCCGCAGCTCCCAGTGGCCACAGTTCACCGTTTCCAGCCAATGGGAGCTGTGGGCAGCCGTGCCTGCGACGGTCAATTTAAACAAACTGTCTCATGGCCTGCCAGCGGATTACCCTGATGGGCCGCAGGTTGCCCATCACTGGTTTAGACTGTAAGCTCTTTTAGGGCAGGAACTGTATCTTGCTATGAGTGTGCAGTGCCTAGTGCAATAGGCCCTGGTCTAATTTGGGGCCTCTAGTTACTACTGCATTAAAAACAATGAATAAGGAAGAAGGTTTTTGTGCGGAAAGTATGTATTCTGGAAAGACAAAGTTACAAGAGACAAATATTCAATGTCCTGTTGACCATAAGGAGTAGTTGTAAAAGAAATAATCGCAGTGTAACTTAGTGTAGAATGCTTCACATGTAAGATGTTCCTCTGTTAATGTTTAGTGCTGGCATAACATAACAAAGTGCATCTCTGTGCAGTTGAGGACCCTGGTAGCTTAAAGAGGGGAGAAGGATGTAAGGAATTGTTTGTAAAATAGAATAGCTTCTGTTGGTTTGTCCTGGCAGAGATGGACCTTTAGATCAGTTGCCAGAGCATTTGTAAGGGAATACTGAGGAATAATGAGGCTCTCATCTAACCCCTGTCTTCCCATGGCTCATTCATGGTCCATTTTGGTCAATTTCAGTGTCCTAGGGTTTTAAAAATCATAAATTTCATGATTTCAGCTATTTAAATCTGAAATTTCAGGGAGTTGTAATTGTAGGGATCCTGACCCAAAAAGGAGTTGTGGGGGATTGCAAGTTTATTTTTGGGGGTGGGGGGTTGCGGTACTGCTACCCTTACTTCTGTGCAGGTGGCGGGGGAGCTGCCTTCAGAGTGGGGCAGCTGGAGAGTGGCAGCTTTTTGCTCAGAGCCCAGCTCTGAAAGCAGAATCACCGCCAGCAGCAGCGCAGAAGTAAGGATGGCATGGTATGGTATTGCCACCCTTACTTCTGCGCTGCTGCCTGCAGAGCGGGGCCCTCAGTCAGCAGCTGCCACTCTCTGGATGTCCAGCTCTGAAGGCCGCAGCGCAGAATTAAGGTTGGCATGGTATGGTATTGTCACTCTTACTTCTGCACTGCTGCTTGTGGGACGCTGCCTTCAGGGCTTGGCGTCTGGCCAACAGCCGCTGCTCTCCAGCTGCCCAGCTCTGAAGGCAGCGCAGAAGTAAGGGTGGCAATACCATGTCCCCCCCTAAAATAAACTTGTGACCCCCCTGCAACTCCCTTTTGGGTCAGGATCACCAGTTTGAGGAACTCTGGTCTCCGCAGTGAAATCAGTAGAGTATAGGGTACAAGCATACACAAGACCAGATTTCACGGTCCGTGACATGTTTTTCATGGCCAGGAATTTGTTAGGGCCACACTAGGGAAATATTAACTAGGAATTGTGCTAGTTTAATATTTAGGTGGCCTCTCCCAGTGCCTAGGAAATATTAATCGTACGTGGTACGCATCTCTTGTCCTTGCCTTGTGACTTGTCCGTTTAGTGATGAGTTTCAAACTGAATGAGAAATCACATGAGAAACGGTGGATAATGTATAAAAGAGCTTCCGCAGACTTCAACACTGTTCCTCATTTTGACTCTTTTGGACAAGTGTTGGCCTGGACTTGCTGGAGGCCCTAATTCCACCTTCAATTTCTCTTTTCAGTTTAACATAGTTGGAATATATACCTGACTGCTTGTTTAATTAGGTTTGTGGTGGCCCCTACTGGTGCACCTGTGCAAAGAAAGAAATAATCACAGGATCCATGATTTGAGGCTGCCCTTTCAGAAAACTAAGGTCTAGAACGTTATTTTGTCTTTTTAAAAAAACAACAACCCTGAGTTTGTTGTTAAGATTTAGTCCCCAAAATCTGCATTCTCTCTCCTTCCCTTCCTCCCCCACAATAACTATTTCAGATCAGGATTTCTAATTAAAAGTAAAGGGTATGTTTTTTTCCAAACGAACACACTGTTCTTTTGTTTAACAAGGTTCTACTTGGCAGGGGGTAAGGGTGGGACCGTAAAATGTTTTGTAGCCTTAAAATTAAATGTGGTTTTCTCCAGTTGCATACCACATGTGATTGAAAGTGTGTATGGGGATGTACAGTACGTTTATAAGTGAAATATGCTGCTTCTGGAAGTTCACAAGGCTCCATTGTAAAACCAGAAGCAGCTCAAATTGTCTCTTGTTCTGTACTTTTAGTTTGGCCGTGGGATGCTAATTCATTGTGTGTTGTGATTGGTGTGCTTCCCCCCCCCCCCCACCCCCCGTTGTTTGTTTCCTCTCATGAGTACAGAGATGCTTTATCTGGTATCTACAGTCTCTTTTTAACCTCTTACTGCAGTCCCTGAAAAAGTAAAAAATTAGTTGAACAACCTTGTGACTGTCTTGAGTTACACAAAGTTGGTAGACCTCTACAGCTGTTAATAAACCTCATTTTTTCAGCTGAGAGTCACATGTCGGGCTGCCTTTTGTGGCCCCAAGTTCAGATGGAACTTTTAAAATGGTGCAGGCATTAATTTTCCAGACTATTTATGGCTCTCCTCTCTCACAAAAGACTTCCCCAATTGCTGCTTGTGATCTCCTGGCACTAGAGGTGTAGGACACTAAGAAGCAGCACTAGCCAGTTAGTAGTTTCCATCTCAATTTGTTATCCTCAACCATTTGTGCAGCTGAAAAAATTGTTTTGAGACATAGAAATAGGATTTTGTTTTATTTTAGGCTTTTGTGGGGGAGGGCTTAAACATGGTCTGACATCAACAAGATGAAATTCAATAAAGACAAGTTCAAAGTACTACATGAAGGAATTAAAAATCAAATGCACAAATAAAAATGGGGAAAACTGGCTGGGCAGTAGTACTGCTGAAAAGGATCTGGGGTTTATAGTAGATCAGAAGTTGAATATTAATCGTCAGTGTGATTCAGTTGTGAAAAAGGCTAATATCATTCTGGGGTTTATTAACAGGAGTGTTGTATGTGAGACTCAGCAGGTAACTGTATCACTCTACGTGGCACTGGTGAGTCCTCAGCTGAAGTACTCTGTCCAGTTTTGAGCATCGCGCTTTAGGAAAGTCATGGACAAAGTGGAGAGAGTCAAGAGGAGATAAAAGGTTTAGAAAAGCTGACCTATGAGGAAAGATTAAAACTGGGCATGTTTAGTCTTGAGAAAAAGAAGACTGAGGGATGACCGGATAAGTCTTTAAATATGTTTAAGGACTGTTATAAAGAAGATGGTGATAAATTGTTCTCCATGTCCACTGAAGGTAGGCTTAATCTGCAGCAGAGGAGACTTTGGTCCGATAGCAGAAAAAAGCTTCTAAGTATAAGGATAGCAAGTACTGAAATAAGTTATCAAGGGAGAGGTTTTTAAGCACGGGTTAGACAAATACCTGTCAGGGATGGTTAGATATACTTGTTCCTGCCTCAGCACAGGAGGATGGACTAAATGACTTCTCAAGGTCCCTTACAGCCTACATTTCTGTGATTCCAAGATAGGGCACAGATTTCTGTGTAATTGCTCTTTATTTGCTTGCTAAGAGCAAGGTGTTGACAGGTTGTGTATACCAAGTTGAAGATTAAGTGCATGGTTGTTTCTACCATCTAAACCACTGCATCAGTTACATAGTACTTACTTTTAGATCACCAAATGTAATTTCTTGAATTATAAAATGCCTGTGTTTTTGTTTTCACAGTTATGTGCAGATTTAGATGTGGTTACCATAGTTTTTAAGCTTACTTCTGCATATTTAGTTGGTTATGTGACTTGTTCAGTAACAAGATATGGCCAGGGTGGGTAAAAATCGATAATTAAAATGTTTATTTAAATTGGGTTTATTTAAAAAAACAAATCCAATTTAAAATTGGATTTCAAATTGATAGCCTATGTTCAGGCCTAAACTTACTGTGATCTATTAAAATAATTTATATTACTTGTTTGCTGCCAAGTTTTAAAGAGAATCAAATCACTGAAGTCACTGCTTAAGCACCTGGAACCTGAATATGTTGAAGTGCTAAACAAGCTTTTGACAGCAGAAGCCTCTTCTGCAGATATAGAAAGAATATTTTCTTTATTTCAGTTTATTCAACTTGTTCTGTTCAATGATTAATTCATGAAAAGTCAAGAAACTGATTGGGAGTTGGAAAAGTAGGAAAAAGTGAAAGGGTGAGATCTAGGGTGATGATAGGACCAGAAATTATCAGTTCAGTTCATTAACTACGCTGTACTGTTTGATAAATCAATTAGTTTTAAATGCAAAACATGTTTTGATAAACTTTTTTTTACGAATCGAGCACTTTTAAAGGTAGTTTTATTTAATAAAAAAATTGAAATGCTGTTTTTGAGTATTTTTAATTGAATTTGAATTTCCATCCAAATGGAACTTGACCCAAATTACAAGTAAAAGATGAATCATCATCTAGAAAATACAAAATGCATCATTCACAATTTTCCAACATAACATTTATTCAGATGCATAATTTTTTATTAAGCTAAGCTTAAATACTGTGACCAAATAGAACGTATTGTCCTGGTTAGCAAAAACCACCACCAAATGTAAAGGCTATATTTAGTTGTAAATCAACATGTTTTAATGGATACCAACTAATGAGAATCAGCCTTCCTTAAGAAAAATAACTAAAAAGTACAAATGCAAAACATGATTAAAATTGATTTTTAAATCAAGTTTTCCTGCTTGCTGATTTAAATCATGATTAAGTCACTTTGATTTAAATCCGTTCACCCCGATTGCACACTGTGTTGCCAAGTATCACAATTTAATCATGGATCTGGAGGTAACTCATGTTTTATCTCGTGAGTTCTAGTGATGCCTAGATTCCTGTTGCTTGGACAAGCTTGGGGCTAAAAATGATCACTAAAGTAAGATCATTAAGAATAGTTTGTGTATTTCACGGTTTGTGCTTCTTTTTGTATGTGCATGTTCCACTACAAACGCTGTGTAATGTGCGAAGAGAACTTGAGTTCAGAAGGAATGGTAATAAATATGCTGGGCCAAAACAATATTGTGAGTGGAGTGAAAACGCTGTTGTTCCCTGTGATGTAAACACATTAGTTCATAGCTGGGAAAGGGAGGGGGCACCCATGTTCTGATTCCAGGTGCCTCCTTGCTATAAAAGGAGTCTCAATCTTATGTATAGGGCAACAATAGAATTTCTTTTGGTTCTCCTTCTTATAGTGGCCACAGATAAGTAGTCTAGCTATCACTTATTATTCTTACTGCAGTAACTACATTAAAACAATATCAAAAAAGGGATTAGACTTATATTAACCCTTTATACTACAAGAAAGTGTAAGTTTCGTAGCTACTTTGGCCACAGCGAAGGACGTTTATGCTTTCTGTCTGCTCTCCCTGAGAGGCTACGCCTCACATAATACTTCAGTGTCTGTGCGTTTTGCAGCTAAGAAAGTAGAAGTGGCTTAAGGGGACAGTTTTTTAATTGCCAGATATTAGCTCAGTGAGAAACCATGTGACCAGTTTAACAACTGAGTTGTATTTTAAGTGCTTCCAAGTGCATCTAGAGGCTGCTTTTCTGACAGTGGGATGAGAGGACAGTGCAATGGTCATAGTTGTAATAGAGAAAAATGACACGTATTCTGTCAAAAATACACTCACTGATTAGTTTCATACCTGCTGATAAGCCCTGCTGAAGCATGATACAGCTTACCACACTGCTCTGTACTATATATTCAATATGGAGTAGATGTGTCATTGGAATGTGATTATTTTGTTTGCTTTTAGCTTAAATTTTAGCCCAGTGTCTTAAGTTGTTTGTGGTATAGGAAAATAATGTCTTTCTTTAGTGACACTAGGATTGTGCCGAGAAAAATATACTTCTCTCTATCTCTGAAAATATTTTACTGTTTACATGTGTAGGAAAACAATTGAAACTATTGTTATTGCTGAATGTCCAAAATAATCAAGGCTAAAAGGGGCATGCAACAGACTAGTACAGTACTTTACTAGTTTTGATTTTGCAAGCCATAATGTGCTTACCTGTAGGCCCTGATCCTTTAAAGAATTACACACCTGCTTAATTTTCCATGTTGTGAGTTCTGTTGACTTCAGTGGAACTACTGTGTGGAAAGTTAATCACATGTTTTAGTGTTGAAAGGATCTGGGCCTTACATTGGTTATTTGAGAAGGGCACATAATTCTGCAGTTTGACATCTGTACAGTTTTACTGTTGGTTGTTTAGGGTTTTTTAAGTTTACGTGCCCCAGAATGGGAAAAATAATAATTGAACTGACTTTTGTTTCCTTTTAGAGTTGTTTGAATTTGCTAAAATTCAAAAGATAATAAAAGCAAAAATCAGTGTATAATAATCAATGTAGAGTTATGGGTGGGTGTGTGTGTGTGTGGGGGTGTGTATATGTGTATATAAAATAAATAAAAATATAATATATTTGCTTTGAGGCTGTTTTGCACCCATCCCGTGATCCTTATCCCATTCTTGGCTAAGATACTCAGCACCTGGAAGGGTAGATGTGAATTTTCATCAGAGATACATGACGTGTATATAGGAAAAGGAATGTGGAGCTTCAGTTTGACTGAAGAGTCTGATGGTATCATAAAAAACTTGTGTGTTAAGCATATGGAATCCCAGCCCTTATCATCCCAATAAGATCATGGTAAAGGTATCTATCAGTGTTTTATGAATCACAGTAGAATAATCATTTCTCTGGAAGATGGATGAGGTGTTTTCCCTGTAGCGGAGGAATCCTTTAGTAATGCCCTTATTTTTCCCTGCCACCCACCCTTGAGGGACCTTGTATAGTCATCCTCTAATGGAAAGAGATTGTATTGGACTCATTTTGGTGCCACTCTATCAGTCGCTGTTGTGTGATGTGAGGTTAGAGATGCCTCAGAGCAATTTAATAGCAGACCACTAGATTGGCCCTGGATACCTTTTAAAACTGCAGTATTTTGTAGCAGATTATCTTGAAGTTGGATAGGAGCTGTAAGCTGCTGAAGATATTACCACCTCATCTTCATAAATGCTTAGTCCATGGTTTCATTTTAACTATCGAAAATAAATTGTTTCCATCAAATGACATTGACATAGCCATGAAGTTGATAAGATTCATTCAAGGCCAGAGTGAGCAAGTGATGTTTCAAAAAATGTTCTCAAAAGTTATTACTGTGTGTAATTGGTAGCAATTTTCAGCTTCTGTAGCTTAAAAAAAGGGAGCCAAATCCACACAGAAAAACTTTGCAGGGAGTTAATTTTTTTAAAAAGCACAATAAACTAATTTTTAGTTAGTTGATGATATGCACAAACAGGAAGGGTTTTAGTCTTTGCTGCTTTGTAACTAAATAATTTCATGATGTGTAACAAACTCTAGTTTTAGAAACTTTTAATTCTGGCATGACAACTTGTATACCCAACTTGATTTTAAATGGAAGGGTTATCATATCTCCAGAATTGGTTCTATAGTGCATGTCAGTTCAACTTCAATGGTATAAAAAGCAGAGAGAGACAATGACTTTTTAAAGGGGTTTATATATTAACTTAGGGTGTTAATAGACTAAGATGGTAAGAAAGTGGAGCTTTATGGTTATTTGCCTCACTAGCATGAGGTAAGTCTGAATTCATCTGTCTGGAGAAAAAAAAATTGAAAATCTTGGGTAGAGGTGCTGTAAAGTACAAATCGTATTAATATGCATTACAGAATACTTTGCATATTTTGTATGCATTTTCAACACATCCTTGCTAACTATATATTGTTTAAGTACAGGCTTTGTTTACCTGCTTTTGAATGTTTCTAAAATTACTACTGTTCCAATATCGATGTAGTTAGTTGCCACAAGTGCATTTTGGGCTTCAAGGATTACAATTCAGTATGCCATCTCATCTGCCCCAGGGCCTTTTATTCATTGCTAATACCACATATTCCCCTGCCATACATTTATTGTCAGTATGCTTTGGTCAGTATAGAAGACAAGCCTCCAAGTCCAGTAATAAATCTTGTAACTTTGGAACCATCATTTGAATATCTGTTGCCTGCACCATCTCCTCCACCATTCATACTGCACATCAATCATCCTACTTAGCGCTCATGTACTCTTGTTAACGACATGAAAAGTCTGTTCTTGGAGTAGATGCAGCCATGTATTCCACGTAGGTGAGCGTGTGCCCAGCACACCAGAGCCAGAGAACTTTGCCGAGCAGTAACAGGAGGGGCAGCACTCGTGTCTTGTGGCCTTAGCCCCTCCCATGCCTGTTTAAAGATGGCAGCATTGCCTTGACCCCTGTCAATTCCTTCTCAATGCCTGTGGCTGGAGTAGCTGTGGTGTTTTCACTTCATGCTTCGTTACCTGCAACTTTTTTCTAGTACATAGTTGTAGCAGTACCTTTGGTTTGGTTTAGTGTTACTCTAAGTAAATCTGACTAATTGGCTGCCTTGTTTGATGCCCTCACCAGAGTTCAAGCATAAATTGGTTAGTCTCTAAGGTGCCACAAGTACTCCTTTTCTTTTTGCAAATACAGACTAACACAGCTGTTACTCTGAAACCTATCCCCAACAGTGATCCCCACACGAGGTGCTTATTGTGTTTCAGGGAGGGACACATCAACGAATGGTGCCCCATCTGTAAGGCGTTTACAAAGAGGACTCGGGTAGTGAAGGACTTATAGTTGGAGCAGGCCATGAGGCCCGCTTTGGCACCAAGACCCATGCTGGATCACAGTCGACTGCTGATCTGACAAGTGAGGCTACTCCACATTTGGGTTTCCCCAGGTGGAGAAGACCTTCATCCTCCTCAGGTATGCCAATGAAGAGGTCCCATAAATCCAACTGGGATTATTCCAGAGCTTGAGGAGATTCTTCCTCCTCCTCCTCCAAGAGGAGCGCTGACCGCCCCTGTACTACTTCTGGCAAGTGGGAGGGATCAGGTCCATCTAACCACTCCCCAATACCACTTTGAGCTTGAGAGCTGGTACCGTCGACTCTGGTTCCAGCCATGAGGCATCCATTGAGGCCGGCACCAACAGCATCGGCGCTGACTACCTCCGCACCAGCGACATATCAAGCAACATCAGACCCGCTATACCTTTTGGCTCTGGACTCTCCTTTGGTTCTGGAGTCCTTCGAAGCTATGGCTTCTACCACCTCATCCTCCATTGTGCCCTTGACAACTTCAGGCTGCATGGTAGAGCCACCAGATTTGCCAGCACCCCAGCTCACATCTCCTGCGCTGCAGATGATGGAGTTGAGGCCGACATCTCCTGGGCCTGGCACTGAAGGCCTCCTCGATGCATGTGCACCCCTCGGCACTGTCACTGCTCCGACAGCAGACACCATCATCGAGCTCGGTACCACTCCTAGCCTTTTTTGGAGCTATAGAGAAGGTTCCCCTGCTGCATCGGGGACACAGTTTCTACTTCTGGTATTTCTTGGCTCCCAAGGAGGGTGAGACCTAGTTTCAACCTCCAGGACCTACATACATCAGATATCTGAGATTCCAGATAGTCACTCTAGCGACAATCCTCCCTGCCTTAAATCCCAATGACTCATTTGCTGCCTGGACCTTCCTCTTCATCCCGACCTGCATCTCAGAGCATGGATGCTGCATGGTTAGATGAAGAGGAGGAATGATGTTTGGAGGCAGTCTGACAAGTCCTGCTGAATAGTAGGAAAATCTGTCACCAGAGCAACCTATATGGCTAAGTGGAAGCAGTTCCCAGTATGGTCCAGGGAGTTCAACCTAGGCTGGCTTGTATCCAGGACATCTTGGAGTATCTGTTACACCTTCAGTATTCTGATCTCACATTAAGTTCACTGAGAGTGCACCTACTGGCAAATTTGATATTTCATCTACCCATCCAGAAGAAGTTGGTGTTCTTGAAAGGAGTCACTTGTCTCTCCCTTTTAGTGAAAGAATAGGCTCCATCTGGTCCTAGAAGCTCTTATGGGGCTTCCATTCAAGCCTCTGGGAACTTCCTCTCTCTTCCTTCTCTGTCAGAAAACTGCCTTGCTGGTAACAATAATATCTGCAAGGAGAGTATGTGAATTGCAGGCCTTGATGGCAGAGCCTCCTTACATGCAGTTTTCCAAAGACAGTGACCCTGTGGCTGTACCCTAAATGTTTGCCTACAATGGTTTCTCAATTTAAATTGAACCAAAGAAATTGTATATCTACTCGTGTTTTTTCCTAAGCTGCATTTAGCCCCAGTGGAGCAGCATCTTCACACATTGGATGTGTCAGGCAATATCTAGCTTTCTACCTGGATAGAACTAAACCCTTTCGTTCCTCACCTCGTCTGTTTGTGTCATATGCAGACCAAATGAAGCGTCAAGCAGACTCTTCCCAGACAATCTCCAGGTGTATAACTTCTTGCATTGTGACCGACTGCTGCTCAGACTACTTCCCCAATAGGGCACAAGCTCATTCTTGTGAATGAGCCCAGGTGACACCCATGGTGTCAAGTGACATTCCCATTTTGCAAGGTGGCCACTTGGTCCTCTGTACATATATTTACAAACTATTATGTCATTACTACTGCATCCTGCGCAGATGCAAACGTGGGGAAGGCAATCCTGTAGTCCTTTTTAAATAGACTTCAATCCCCACTTACTGTGGGTACTGCTTGTGAGTCACCTAAGTGGAACACACGGTAGCATCTACTCGAAGAAAAAATGGTTACTTACTGTAACTGTTGTTTTTGGAGATGTGATGCAGCCATGTGTTCCACAACCCACTCTCCATCCTTTCTGTATTGGACTCTCCGCTTCTGACATTCAGTGCAAAGGGACTGATGGGTTGGGGCAGCACTGCCTTTATATGGCCAGGGAGGAGCTCAGTTTGTAAGATGTGAGCACCACCCCATGGGTACTGCTCGGCAAAGTTATCTGACTCCGGTGCACTGGGCATGCGCACATACGTACACGGAATACATCTGCATCACATCTTGAAGAACAACCATTGCAATAAGTAGCCCTGTTTTCATTTTCCTCCCTTCTACCTTGGAAACAAATTGTTTCAGATGCTTAATGGAGAATTTTTCAGTAATTGTAGCATGCTGACCCAAAGACTTGTAAGTCGTTAATAGGTCGAGTTTCCCTGTCTTTTCCAGGTGCTTTTTGGGGGTATTTTGAGGGGTAAAAGATGGAGGAGATTGTGGTATTTATACTTGCACTTGTCTTGAGTTTACAGTATCATTGCCATAAAGGAAGTGGGGGGTGGGGGTGGGGAAGAAGTCAAATCTGATGTCTTCTGGGAACTGTTTTCCTTCATGGAAGAGTCACAGATGGATGTTCATCTGTTTAAAAAATGAACTGGGTCACGAGTAATCTGGTGTAGCTTTTTTGTTTCTTTGCCCCACCTTGGGGTATGGGTAATCTATATCCCTCCCATGTGATTGTATCTATGATGGTAACACCATATGGTCAGTACTGATGTAGGCCAGATTAGAGCTGAAGACCTAGTGACGAAAAGTTTCCTATCCCTTTCTGACCCTGAGCTATCTATTTGTTAGTGCATGTTACTTCTTAGCATGTTGATCTTCATGAAATGCAATAAAAAAACCCATCCCAAAATAATCTATACCAGGTGTTCCCAAAGTTTTTGCTGGGAACAAGTTTTTCATTTTAATGAAATATTTCCTTCCAGGACCCCAGTCAGCAGGGAGTATGCCATTTTGTAGAGCAAAATGGTGTCTTCCACACAGTATTTCCTTTCATACACCATACATGTGAGGTCATGCCATATGGAGGATGCCATTTTGCTGTACTAAATGGCATCCTCCACATAGTACATGCGAGGTCACACTGTGCAGAGCAAAATGACATCCTCCACATACGAGAGATCGCTCTGATTCTACTGCTGATGGTGTGACCCCATTTGGGGTCACAACCCATTTTGGGAAACAATGCCCAATACTAATACCAACCAAAATGGGATTTAAGAATAAAACATGGCAATATGATGCTGGTGTGAATTTTTTCCCTGCTCCAAGGTTACCATGGTGATGGGTCATTACCAGTATATTGCTGAATCTGTTTCTAAATGTGGCAAAAGAGCCTTTCCCACTAACAAACAGAGGTAGATCCTGATACAAGTTATCATGAGCCTCAGTTTTTGCTCTTTCAGTTATGCCAGCTTTGGTCAGCCTTTTGCCCACTTTTTCCACAAACACTTTCGTATTCTGTGCTGTCATGTATAACTGAGTTCTTCCTATGTGTAAAATCTTTGAAGTCACCCACTACCTTTTCCTTCTTCAGATCTCTCCTTAGAATATTGAGACTGTATGTGGACAAGTTTGTGGATCAGGCATTGAGTGTGGAAAAATGGGTAGAGGGGAAAGAATATGACTTGAATTTTTTTTTTCTCCGCATGGCTTACACCTGGAAACTTTTTTTAAAGCATGCCTAAAATAATTAGTTCCTCATATCTAAAAACTGGAGGTGGGATCTTTTGGTTGTTTCCATGGAGATTCCTCCCCCATTCATGCTTATTTTATCGTGTCAAGCAGTCTGTCAGTAAGCTTGTGACTTCATTGTGAACCAAAGTCGTTCTGCAGTAATTTCAGTTACATCCCTGAGGGCACTGGGGTTTAATTGAAGATTTATTATTGTGAAACTTGTTTTTTTAAAAATTCACTTTTTCCTAATTTACTAGCTGTGAATCTAAATAACTTAGCATTAATCACAAGTAACACAATGCTAATTTGGTAAAGATGGCACAATGACAAAATAGTATTAATTTAGCATGTATTACAGAGTAAATTTTACACTTGGAACTTTCTCTTTCCTTTTAAGGATTTGTATTTTAGCCAAGTCAAGCACTGCTCTTGTCACTAATGCACTAAATTATTTTGTCAGGATGTACTATTGATATATGCTTAGCTCCTTAATGCAACGTTTGGCAATTAGTTCCATTCCTGCTGGTGTTTATTTTATGCTTTATAGATATAATACTAACCCTTACCTTCTCATTTATTTTAGAATGCAAATAGCTGTGACTCTGATATGACGGTGTTCGTATTCTTAATAGGACCGTGATCTCTGCACTTCTAAGAATCAATGCTAATGTACATGCACTTCAGCTTTCAGGTAGCATAGCCACGAGAGCAATGAATGTTGGTATTGTAGGACTCGTCTACCCTGGAGAATAACACTGTGTGTAGTTAATATATTAGTAGTGGCCCATATGTAACTGGCAAGTTACTGAATGTGCCCACTGTCAATCTTATTTTACTTTTTTATCCTTGTATTCATTCACAGCACCAGAGCAAAGCAATCTAGGCTCATTGCCGCCTGACACAGGAGCAACTGCTAGGTGCAGTGGCTCGTAGAAGATTTCAGAATGGTATCTGGAGAGACCACAGCCCTGTAGGATGATGGTGGGAGAACTAACTCATGTGAAGTAATTCCCCAGTGCTTCTCATCTACATTAGCACTGTGATGTTACAAGCAAGCATGTGCTAAGAACAATTATTATTAGTAGTATTTGCTTGTTCCAGTGGCACTAACGTAAATGGTATGACGTGTGCCTCTGGAATGTCCGTAGCAAATTTTTGTGTATATGTTCAGCATTCTAGGAGCTAATAAACATTATTTAGCCTGCCATGATTCTCCACTGTGGTCCGGCACCACCATCCACTGACTCCTTTGTGCATGTTTTCTGTGATACCCACTCTAGAATCATGACCTCTTTATGCCCTGTCAGCATTAGGTATGCTGAAGAGGTAGGATAGCCAGAGTTTCTGTGCTACCAGAAGCAACTTTTTTCCCAGGAGCTTTCCCTGCTCGCTCCCATCACCAGCAACCCCCCCTCCCCAATTCTGGCACCACTCAAAGAACAAGTGTGTTGTTCAAAAATAAATACATCTCTCCCCCTCTCCCCCCCGCCCCACAAGCAAGGATCCAGGTCCCCACCTGCCCATGTGTTTAATATAAATCTGCTTTTTAAATGTAATCCAAAGGGATACAGAGGTTTTAGTTAACCACTCCAGCGTACCTAACTTGGCAGAACTTTGCTGTGAGTCTAGTGCTAGGATTCAGTACATAACGCATGCACCTGAAGGCACTGTCTGACCTTGGCTAGCTGTGTTAGTAATAACTCTGGGTGCACGGAAGACATGTGAAGTTCACGCTATCATGGCTTCAGTGTTCTGGGACCCAAGCTAGCTAGATTAAAGCTAGCTTGTGTATGTTAGCTTGAGCTGGAATCACATCCGGTAATTTGAATCTAGACATACTCAAAATGATTGCCGTGCCTGATGCTATGGTGCTATCACAAAAGCTACTTTCAGATGTTGTGTTTTTGCTAAACAGCAAAAAGGAGTAGGTGTGGAGTTGGAATAGTTGTGTTGATTTTACATCTACCAAAATTCAGTGCAGTATGAATATTATTGTATCCATAAACATAATCTCTCAAAGTGTGTTGCTTGGAAAACCTGTTCTGCAATCAGTGTAGTCACCAAAATTTCTAAAGGAGAGAAGACCGCAATGCTAATGTGTGCTGTAGTTCTCCTTGAAATAATGCTTATGCTTTCAGTCGCTAAAGTTTTAGTAGTTTAAAGAAAAATGCAGGGGATCATCCATTTGTCCATTGATGTGGACTGAGATATGCATATAACTACAGTCATTGCATTGGAGGTGGATACGAGATATTCGTTGCATGTTCTCAGCGTACTTGTTCTTCTGATTGTAATGGTTTCTGCAAAAAGAAATCGATATGCAATTTAACTTTAATAGATTTTAGCAAAAGACAGGAAACATTGATTTTTTTTTCATATTTTCTTATAGTAATAGTAGAGGAATTTCATTATTTTAAAGACTTAATAAATCATTTGAGGATATGCCAGATTCAGTAATAAATGATTAGGTCTTGCCATTAAATACAAAATAAAGCCTGAATCCTGCAGACTGACTGGCATGGATGTAGATGACATTGCAGGATTGGGGTTTTAGTTTATGCATTGGAGTGTTGCGCCAAGCACAAAATTGTTCAGTTCTTTTCTGGTCATAAAAGGTTCAAAAGTTATTTTGGAAAGATGTTAAAAGCCAGACTGAACTTGATGACTTACAGGGAGTCAAAGGGGACAGAACAATACAAATTGGAATTAAAAAATTAAATCCGTGGAGAAGGTGAAACAACTAAACTTCCAAGGAGTGTTAAATTCTCTGCATGGCTTTTGAAAACAAAGAGACAAATGAGGAATCTTCTAAAAAGACACCCCCCCTCCCCAATCATTTTATTCACCACTTACATTTTTTTGAATGAAGTTTAATTTTTCCTTCAAAAATATTTATTTTCCATTAAAACTGTTTTAAAAATTGTGATTTTTTTCAAAATAATGCTTGACATACATGGAACAAAACATAGGCTGTACACTTACATTGAAGTGCTTTCAGAAAATCTCAGTGAGCTAACACTTTCAAAATGAGCTGGAGTATTTCCCTTCAGTAAATCCAAAAAGATGGCTAAACTATATGCATGAAGATTGTAAAGAAGGTTAAATATATGAAACTATTAGCAATGAAATAGTTAACAATGTTGCTATTTTATATTATCATTAATGTATAGACTTAACACCTCATTGAGATGAACAAAATCATACCTCCTGTTAATGCTGCTGTTTCAGATTCATTGTTATCTTGGGCAAACAGCACTTCCTTGGATTCTAGTTAGAAGGTAAACTTCAAAACTAAAAGGGCTAGAAACTACTTTTCCTTCCTTTCTGTCTCTTCTGCAGAAACCAATGAGACTGCCAAGGAGGAGCCAATGTGGTATACAACATAAGCAGTACCAGCTCATCCCAACTTTTTATCAGTAAACTCACTATAATTCTAGAGAAAAAAGTTCCTAGTAGTCTACAATGCACATGGTTTTTAAAACCTTTTCAGGGAAATGTCTGTATGGATTGCATGTTCCTACAGTAATTTAGAAGCAGTGAAGATTCTAACCCTGTATTCACTCCATGGGTCAGATCAGAAGTTAACAAAAAGTTTCTCATAAATTTTTTTTCATAAAGGAGATGTTGCTGCTCAGTAGCACTAAAGTTTTCATGGAAAGAAGGGAGTCTGAGGTCAGGATGAAATATCTGTTTGACAGAAGAGGATTATACTAGCTCTCAGATTCCACCTCACATGATTATTAGCGTGTATGTTTGACTGTCAGGGAGAATAAAAAAGCATATGCCTTGGAAGGAACTGCAGGAATGGGGCAGGAGTCAAAAACCAGAATGAATTCCTTTTGGATTGTTTTCCTCACATGATTTAAAGCTGTTGAACCTGGATTACTCAGCAGCAACAATGTATTAGAACATGTTCTGTTCTTCTGTAAAGTGTTAGTATTTGTGATAAATGAGCAATAAGGCAGTCCAAATCCTTAGTTTTTATTACAACTAATGCCAGGAAATTCTTGTTCCATAACTTCTGTCACGGTTCTCAGAAATTCCAGTGAGAGGCAAATTAAGGATAGTACTTGACAGACATTCTGGAACAGTAAGGGCTTGGAGGTGAGTGGCCGAGACACCTCTTGACTCCTCTTAGCAGCTGGGAATTCAGAGGCTCATTAGTCATGCGGCTTTCACTAGTTTTTGGTACATCAGGATGGAAGGAGGGAGAATTAAGCAGCAGTCTTTAAATGTGTTGTGCCCTACAGTGAAAGGTGGTGTGATGTTTCCTCCTGGTAGCTTAAAAAAGTAGATCTGCTGCTGCCCAGGAAGATCGTGAATGCGTGGGACCAATGTTTTATTTATTTTTACTGTGAACTTAGGGACAGGGAGGGGACTGTTACAAAATGTGATCCAAGTTGAAGGGTCAGACTGATGGGGGGAAATAGTCATTTTATATAAACTTGTGGAGGTAGAGACCGCTTTTAGGAGTGCTGGGAACCCAGCTGCCGTGACAGTAAATAGATCACTGGTCTGCCTAAGTCGGGATGAAATGTTGTTTGAAGAATAACCTAATGGTGCTTGTCTTTAAAGGCGTGATATAAAAGTCTCTGGGCCCATAAGCAACTTTGTGTTCATTATGCTTCATGAGCATGAGAGATCTGTCAGCTTGAGCCAGACTGGAATCTGCATCCAGTTGTGCCCAAAGCAGTGGAAAATAGGTTTGGGATGGGAGACCAGAAAAATCATGTTTACAAAATAACAAAAGACCTATGCTGTAGTGAAGGAATATCATCACTCACTCCCTTCTCTAGTCTTTTTTTAAAATAAATAAATAAAATAAGCAAGCAAAGGCCTAAAGGATATTAGCAGAAAGATTCAGCAATGGGTGAATTACTTCAAATAAGGTAGCAAAAGCCACTTAAGTCTATGCCCCAAGTCCTAAGTGAATGATATCAAGGTTCTGCTTTATTTTAATGACAAGTGAGATTAACTTTTGAAAGACTTTCTTTGATTTCAGCATCAACATTCAGCATTCTTAGATGAATATTTTAAAATAACTGTGAGAGCAGCAAGTTTAGGGGAAGCGATGGTATGTTTGTCCACAATGGGTGACATTTCGTAATCAGGCATAGCTGAGAGGTGTATGCATCTGAAGCAAGACAGACAGGTGTAGTACAATGTGCTAGCAGACAATGCTGGATTGATCAGAGGCAATAAATACACTCCATGCTGCCTGTTGACAGGCAGGTCTGGAAGTCCATCAATCTGGATCTGTGGATATGATCAGCAGGGATTAGAGGGAGGCATTTGTTACCACTAGTTCCCAAAGTCTCTCAAGTAATCAGTCACTTTGTAAGAGTGATCCTTCTGTGGGCTTCCTCCTGCCAGAGTCCCCCAGTTCTGATTTCACACCATCTCTTCAGCTGCTGTTGTGTAAAGCAGCTGTGTGTGAAGTGCTTTGTAGTTTGTCCCCCTGTGTGGTTCCTAACCCCCCAGTTATAGTATTGTTCACAAATCTGATCACTGTTGATCCTCCCCCCTCCACCCCCAAAAGGGTTATCAGAAAAAACATGGATCAGCGAAGCAGATGTAGAGAGATGCCCTAGGGTTATGGATTAGGGGGCAGGGGGGCCTCATAAATAAGTGGCCTGGCTTTTGGAAGTGCTAAGCACCCAGAAGTGCCTTTGGAAGTCAATGTGAGTGACTGAAGGCTCAACATGTAGAGGAATCAGGCCACTTATGTTTAAATATAAACTAAAGAGCCTCAATTGTGCACCTGTTTTTGAAAATTAGGGTCTAAAAATCCTGGATTGAACTGTAACTTGCAGGAAGCATCACTGCTTGAATATTGACCCACATCACTGTAACAGAAATAGCTCATCTAGTTTAAAAACCAGCTCTACAAAAACTGATTTATGAATGTGATTTCTGACTGTGCAGAGTACAATATACATATACAGCTTTAAAAAACACCTTGGACTATTCAGTGCTTTAAAAATATGTTCTAAGCCATGTTAATTTCATCAGTGTTGCTTAGCAGCAGGGTTTAAAATAGCTGCATTACTCAGTGCTGTGAGCCAGATTTACATGTGTTAATGTGCTATATGGCATATTCAGATATGCCATATTGTAAACATGAAAAGTTAATGTCAAAAGTGAAGATCACTTGCTCTCTGTCATTTGTGACCTGTGATAGTCAATGACTACATAATGCCTTGTCTTTCCTAGAGTTTCGGTGTGCTAACCATTGTTTGGACACACACAGAATTGCTCACGATAATGCACAGGGCTGTTGCACCATCATTTGGCTCTGAGCAGGGCTAATTTCTGTCATCCACTAATGTGTCAGTCTGCACCAGTGCAGAGCCAGGGTAAGCAATAAGAACTGGAACAGCAAATAACCCAAGTTTACTGGTCCTACCAGGGCAATCCCACAGTGCTCTTTCCCACCTTGCCATGACAGCTTTGGTTTAGACAGCTCAGAGTACTGGCAACCTGGCCGCATGCAGGTCTTATCTGCTTTTTGCTCTCTTCTGTCCTCTAAACTCCCACTCAGCCTGAGAGCAGCTGAGATGGTCTCTTCTATTCTCAACTCTTTCTGGCCCCCTAAACTACCTCTCCTCTTCCAGCACTCTTCAGCAACCCCACTCCCCAGATCAAACAAGGGCACGCACGCATAATAAAAAACAGCTTTTATAACTCAGCTATTTTGGAAACTTTTTATTCATTTGTATTGGCCTCTCAGAAATTCAACTCCTGAAAGCAAAAAGGCCCAAATTTGTTGTTGGTTACCAGTTAGACACCGGCACAATCACTTCCCCAAATGTCTTCTACTTTTTAGTGGGGCTAGCATCAGGTGGCCGTCTGCTGTTTGAGCAGCATCTCCCACACTGCTGAGATTTGGAAAAAAGAGAACAGAACAAGGACTTCAGTTAACGGATTCCCCAGAGGGTTATGCCCATATCCCCAAGTAAAATCATTAACCTCTGCATAATGTCCCAGCACCCCTTTATAACCCACCTACTCGCATGAGAAGTGATACCCTACTCCACTGTAGTAGAGAAGGCAAAGAGGAACTAGTAGGAGCTTGCTTGGCTGCATGGCGGGGTCTGGATCACTCCTGTCTATGGATCCTGGAAGAAGACAAGAAAGAGACCATTATTTCAGCTACAAAACACGAAAAGGAAACAAGAAGTAAATTAAAGACAGAAAAGAATCAAGTCTGACTTCTTGCATATTGAAGCAATGCACCCAAAGGTGATGGTATTCATCATAATATCGTATCAGGCCCACAGTCAGTCTGGCAGTGGTTCCAGAAGGAGCAACTTGCTCTCCACTATGGCACTTGCAAGTGTAAAGGCGTCGCAGGATATATGTGGACCCTCGGACAGGACAGCAGCATTTAAAGCATCAAGTGGAACAAACAAGAATGTGAGCAGTTTAACAGTATGCTGTGTATCACAAACATTCTGTATCTGCTCCAGGGAGCTGCGTCAGAGATTGTTGGAATGCGGAATGATCCACAGGCCCTGCAACACTGGTAGAGTGTGTGGTTCAGTAAACTTTGTGCACCCAAACAAGATAGAGCATTGCATCAGCACTATCCTCTGCAGCTTACACCAGTGCAGTCACACTGGTGATGCACATTGTAGTGGCGCAGTTTTCTTCGTGTATATGTAGATGCAGACTATAAGCATCATGTATTGCATAGGGGTTCCTTCTTAAGAAAACTCCATACAGCCTTTCATCCACAACTCTCCCCAGAGAAATAGATCAAACTACTGTGCTTTAGGAAACATTTAATAGGCCGTTTAGTAGAATGAAACTACAACAAAAGACATTTTAATAGATCAAGGCAGTCGAATTTTTAAAAAATGCGTTTTGAACGTGAGAGTAAAATGTTTTGTTTAGCATGAATTTTAATGTTGTAGCAAAAAATCTTTGGAATGAAAGAGTTAATAAGGTGGTTAAGCCGTATGGCGGTCTGCTGAAGAGTGTGGTGTTTGACTTAAAGATGAAATGCAGCTTATACACATTGGATTGTTCATCTGCTTTGAAGAGCTCTAACACCCTCTCTGGGACTGCAGAAATGCGTGCCTAGCATTACTAAGTCCTCTTCGTGACAAAATTACTATGCATTATCTTCTCAAAAATGTTGGCATATTTTTCTTTTGCAAAGCATAAAGTGAGTTTAAAATAGCAACCGGGACTGTCATTTGTTTCATATACACTACCATGGAGACAAAGTGTGCTATAATGCAAATACTTAAAACTTGGTCTTAAACAGGGGAAATAATTTAGTCCTTAAACAGGTCTATTCAGTTTTTAGGTATGTTAAAGAATGTGACACATTTCTTTTGGTGAATTCAGAAAACATCTAGTCTTAAATCTTACTGTTAGAACACTGATTGTATACTATTATTGATTTTATTATTTATGTTGTACTAACCCACAAGAACATAAGAGCTGCCATACTGGGTCAGACCATGGTCTATCTTGCCCAATATCTTGTCTCTGACAGGGGCCTGTACCAGAGGTTCAAGGGGAATGTACAGAACTGGGCAATTATGGAGTGGTTCACTCCTGGCCTCTGGCAATCAGAGGTTTAGGGTTGCCCTGAGCATGGGTTTGCATCCCTAACCATCTTGACTAATAGTCAATCTATCTAGTTCTTTTTTTGAACCCAGTTATACGTTTGGCCGTCACAACATCCCATGGCAATCAGTTCAATGGGTTAGTTGTGAGCTGTGTGAAAAAGTATTTCCTCTTGTTGGCATACAACCTGCTGTCTATTAATTTTATCAGGCAAGAAAGGGTAATAACACTTCTCTATTTACTTTTTCCATGCTATTCATGATTTTATAGACCTCTGTCATATCCCCCCTGGTTGTCGCTTGTGTAAGCTGAACAGCCCTAATCTTTTTTTTTTTCAGTCACGTAGAAGCCAGGGGGATCCCATTGTGCTAGCCACTGCAGAAAACACGTCTAACATGCGGATCGTACCAAGAATATTTGTCATGGTGGTAGGGGTAAATCTGGGAGTATATGTCTTGTGGCTTGGACTAAGGCTGAGGATTAGCAAGTTATGGGTTAAATTTTCAGTCTCTCTCAAACCATCAGGACTACAGTGGTTGTTCAGTGTTACTGGAAGGGAGCTGGGAGTTCTAGTGGTGTTTGTTCTTTTGATACCGTGGAGTAAAATTTTAAAACCACTGTGTTATGAATAGAAATGCTACTGTAGGTCACATTTAGAGGTAGAGGGCTAAATTGTCTGCTAGTGCAAATGGGGGTAGCTCCATTGACTTTGACTTGCACCAGCTGAGAATTTGGCTCTTCATGCTCAATACAGGTACCCCAAAGTCCTATATCTGACCTTTACACCACAGCACTTATTCACTCTTTGCCTGGATCCATAGCATGTAAGCAGGAGAAAAAAATATGCCTATGCACTTATTAGAGAGTCATGACCAGCATACAGTAGGGTAAATCATTTTGCCCATTAAAGGATCAGCAGGCTAAGAGCAGTTGCTCAAATCTAAGAGATGTTCAAAAGATTCAAGGGAGTTGGTGACATTCAGGCATTTGAACAAAGCCTAGATGATGATGAGTATATGCACTCACTCCTTTAAAGAGTGAAGGAACCTGTTGAGAATTGCTGTTAATGAAACCACATTTTTGTCAGAACCTATTAATTAAATATGCTGTTTTACAGGAGCCTTAGTTTGGAGCCAGGGAAAGGCTTTTACACAATAAGTGAAGAGTTTATCAGTTTGGAAAAAGAACTGTATGCTCTAGTTGGGTGAAGAATGATTCTCTAAAATATTCACTAAGAACAATTGGGTGGGCTTTTCAGAAGTGCCTAAGTGATTTAGGAGCACATGAGAGTCAATGGGATTTGTACTCCTAAGTGACTTAGAAGCTATTTAGTGTCGGTTTGCCTCAGCAGTGTGGTTTTAAGGTTTCAAATAAACTCATAGGCAGATGCCTTTATAAAAGTGGCAGCTGAAATTCTGGCATACAAAACAATTACCCCATTACCTGAAAAAATACATTTTGAGCTGACTCAGTTACATTTCATCTGGCTCCTATTTTGAATGTAATCTTTTCCTTTTTTTCTGTTTTTTAAAAAAGCTAGTGTCATTTACATCAGGAAAAAGGACTCCTGATGAGTTGATGCATTTTCTCCAGAAGTATTGTAAATAGCATAAAATTAATATTATAGTCTTTCTCCTGCTTTCTGTGTGCATGCTTTTTAACTAGTCTGATGAGATATCATTTGCTAAGAAAAGTAATTTTTTTGTTTCTAAACAGGCATGCAAAGTTATGTAAAATTGTCCGTGCATAACTTACTGCATGTTAAACCTTTAATTTGTTTCAACAGATGTGCATTCTTGGGGTCTGAACCTGCAAACACTTGGGTTCACATGAGCAACTTTACTCATGAAATCAATGCCCCGCTGAAACTTGCATTTAAGTGTTTGTATGTTTGGACCTCATGTGGTTTGACATAGTTGCTAAATACTGTACAGAAGTGAGATGTTGACACCTTGCTTGTTTTGTTTAAGACCTCATATGGCTCCGGTTCAGGAAAATTCTTAAGCATGTTTAAGTCAGTGAGACTTTAAGTATGTGCTTACATGTGCCCTGCACCATAGGGATAGTTTCTTAAATAGGGGACCCGTATCAAAAAAATCTACTGCAAATATTTGTAGTGTTTCATTTGGGGCGGGGGGGATGTTGGGAAAGTGATCATCCAAATGAACAATTTTACGATACGTTTTGTTTTTTTCACTTTAGAGTTGGGGAATTAGTGAAGCTAAAAAAACCTAATGTCAACAGAGTTTGATTCTCCCCCCCCACACACACACAGGGTGGCCTTGAAATGTATATCCTATACTTCAGAATTATCTTGTTACTGTGGTTATAATGATTCTGCTTATCTATGGCTTGTTTCCTACTGGCTGTTTTCCCATGAATACGATTTGTATTTAGTTAACTATTACTATTGAGTTGCTCTCCTTCTAAGCATACATGAATGCTGGAGTATTCTATTATCCTCGAAGTGTTTTTTTTCTTTTACAGCCAATTATGGCAATAAACTGCATGGAAGAATCTTATTAATACACATTTAAAAGTGTATGAAAGTTGGTATTTTTTGCTTTGTTATGGGTCAGGCTCCCACAAGTTTAGTTTTCTGTTGCAGGTGTTTTGTGAGGGTTCTGGGGTTTGTGTTCCATTTTTTATGGAGCGGGGAGGGACAAGTTTGAAGTCTTTGACAAAAAAAACTTGTTAACTTTCATAAGACCTGGTCTTTTAAATATACTATTTCCACAGTTAGAAAACATTTGTTAGTCTTCTATAGGTCCTACTGACCATGTTTCTGTCCACAGAAACCCAGTGGTGGGGTGCTGATTTTTTCATTTTTTTTGTTTTTTGTTCTCACAATCTTAGTAAAATGTGGATATAAAATATGTGGATATAAAATCCCAGGACAGCAATGTGGAGAAGAGGAGAAAGCAAACCAAAGGATCAAATCTCTGATTGATACTAATGGGAGTTTTTCATGAGGTAAGAGAGCAGGATTTAGCTTCCAAACTGAGTCAGGTAAAGGGCAAACTCATCTATTTTAAAGCAGCCCTTTCACATGAGCAAACTTGGGGGGGAAAAAACCATAAATACACAGGCTTGGCAGAATTCAATTTTTATTTTGGATAGATAATGTTGATGTTTGTTTTTAGTTGACTTTTCATTTTTTATCAATATAAATATTCCTAATTGCAGGAAATATTGAGGGGGGTCAGATAATAATTATTTAATTACAGTAGACACTGAGATTCAAAAAGTTAAAGCTTTGTAACTGTTGAAACACAAATTTTCAACATCAAATGTCAAAATGTACAAAATAAATATCCTTGAATCAAACTCTAGTCAAAACTCATTTTTCTTAATCTAAATTTACAAATATGCAAAGTATCGTTGGAAATGTTTTTTCATCAGTTTGTGTGCGTATGGTTTAATCTATGTCTACTGACATTTAATCTTTCCAGGCTGATGTATACATAGGCATTTTCTGCTTTCTGTGTGTTCCCTTTGTTGTGACTAAACATCTTTGGGCTGGATTTTCAGATCCACCAGGTTTACTTTGCATCACGTAAGTGGCACAGAGTGAACCTAAACCAGTCAGAGCTTTTGACTGGAGAATTCCCCTCTTAGGGAGAATCTCTGCTGGCCTAACTTGGGAGAAGGCATGAGGGCATGGCAGAGTTGAGCTTTTGTACACCTGAGCTCCCACTGGTATAAGCTCTCTTAGCTTAAACTAGCAGCAAAAGTTAGAGCAGCAGGAGGCCTATTCTGACTTCCGCCAGGACTGGGCAGATCAGACATCCGGGATCGCAAAGCCATCACTAGTTCAAGACTTAAGACCTAGTAGAGCATTGTGGCCATTGTGTGTAAACAGGGGCTCTCCTCTCTAGTCCCAATTCCCCTCCTGCTTGATCCAGCAGTAAGGAAAGAAACCTATGTTTGACTTCTCTGCTCATTTACAAATTATTGTGATTTCTCTCCAGGATAAAATAAGAAGAAAAAGACAGGTTTTGAAGGTAGCATGCTGTTGTTTTCAACCCAGATATCTCTGTAGGTAGAAACTGGGGGCGGGGGGCGGGAGGGGAGGAAAGAGGGGTAAATGTCTTGAAGCCTTCAGAGATAAATGGAATGAGTTTTAGAATCATCTGTTTAAGTTTTAACAAGGACACAAACCTGTCTTTAAAGGAATGAGTAAAACCTCATTAATTTCATTAATGACTGTGATGCCTTTGTGAGTTGAGTAAATTACACTGCTCAATCAGGACCTAAGTATATGCCAGATGTTAAGCATGTGTAGTCTTAATGAAGTCAGTGGCTTATGAGCTTAAAGTTAGACATGTGCTTCAGTACTTTCTGGATCAGAGAATAAAGTAGAGATGGCTCTGTGCTGCAAATTTGACTTGGATCTCCTCAGCATTTGGTGCTTCTCTGTGGTCTCGTCCCATTCTCCTTGACTCAGTTCCATCTGACATCTGGTTTTCTGTTCCAGACTCCTTTCTGTGTGAGCATGATTCTCTGTTCCCATGGATGAGCTACTCAGTAACCTATTCCTTTTCTTCCTCTTTTATTTTGGATCTGCTATCAAACTACCTTGCTCTCTTTTCCTCTGGATGTTCATCCTTCTTCCTCTAATCCTGGTAGCTCTTTAGGATGCATCTTTTCTCCTCTCATCTCTTCCTTTTCTTATGTAGCAGCAACTGTTGGTAAAGGCAGTGAGGCTGGAAGTTTCCTGCTGCTTTTTCAGATCTTGTAGTTCTTCTTTGCAATGAAGAACCTGGACACTTGTAGAAATAGCTGGAAACAAGATGGAGGAGCTAGTACTAGAATAAGTCTCACCATTGCCTTAGTCTCTTTTAGGAATACTGCTTTCTAGGTTTGTCTCACCCACTGAACATTTGTGTAGAAAATTCTCTTCTCTGTTTTTTTTTTTTTTTTTAAGATCTGTCTCGCTTTGGTTTTTGCTCCTTGTAAAAATATGTTTGTATCTTCACTGGCCATTCTTTTATACACTGGCTTACAGATTTCATTAACATGCTGCTTACCAGTCTTCTAGGAAATAGAGATGTTAAATTAGGCTGGACTTATTGTCTCATTAATCTCTGCACTACCCCATTAAACAACTTACCCTTTCCCCAATTGGTTTATGCCAGGAGTATCATTTATTATGGCGTAAGGAGTCAGTTGCCCCCTGACTTTGGATGCAGTTATTAGGAAGACAATAATTGCCTAGTTTTTCTCATTTGTAATGCTACTTGGGACAGAGAATGTTCTATATGCTGACACAACTTTGTGCCACACCCCCAGTATGTTTCTGAAATGACATTCCTGGATTACGATTCTTCAGCCAGTTTTTATTTTCCGAGCGTTTCTGTTTAACGTTAAATTTTACACCATGTTAAAGCTACTGTGTTCTTTTCATCTATTCGTTCTGTGATTCTATTTTTAAAAAGAAGGCAAGCTTGTCTGGCAAGATCTCTCCTTTTTGGCCAAGATTTTCCAAAGTGACTAGTGATTGCGTGTGCCCAAAATTTTGAGTACCCAATTTGACATCTTTTTTTAAAGGGGCCTGATTTTCAGGAAGTCCCCAGCTCTCACTTTCTGAAAATCAGGCCATTTTAAATACATCTCAGTTGGGGCATTCCAAATTACTAGTTAATGTTTTAAAAATCTAGTCTATAAAACTGCATTGTTCGTGATTCCATTTCTCCCTCCCCACCATGTTTTAATGTATATTCTATTTTTTATTAAGGGTTGAAATTAGCAAATGGCAATTGTTAGGATTCTCTTTCTTATCTCATTTGATGTATCTTAATGTTACTTTTTGTACTACTGTTTTATACTTTTTATTGGCACAAGATTTAAAAAGCTCAAAAATGTAAGTAGGTGTAAAGCACTGTTTGTAAGTGAAGTGAAGAAACAGATTGACAGAGCCAGAAGAGTACCCAGTACTACAGGACAGGCCCAACAAAGAAAATAACAGAATGCCACTAGCCATCACCTTCAGCCCCCAACTAAAATCTGTCCAGCGCATCATCAAGGATCTACAACCTATCCTGAAGGACGACCCATCACTCTCACAAATCTTGGGAGACAGGCCAGTCCTTGCTTACAGACAGCCCCCCAACCTGAAGCAAATACTCACCAGCAACCACACAACAGAACCACTAACCCAGGAACCTATCCTTGCAACAAAGCCCGTTGCCAACTATGTCCACATATCTATTCAGGGGACACCATCATAGGGCCTAATCACATCTGCCACACTATCAGAGGCTCGTTCACCTGCACATCTACCAATGTGATATATGCCATCATGTGCCAGCAATGCCCCTCTGCCATGTACATTGGTCAAACTGGACAGTCTCTACGTAAAAGAATAAATGGACACAAATCAGATGTCAAGAATTATAACATTCAAAAACCAGTCGGAGAACACTTCAGTCTCTCTGGTCACTCGATCTCGGACCTAAAAGTCACAATATTACAACAAAAAGACTTCGAAAACAGACTCCAACGAGAGACTGCTGAATTGGAATTAATTTGCAAACTGGATACAATTAACTCAGGCTTGAATAGAGACTGGGAGTGGATGGGTCATTACACAAAGTAAAACTATTTCCCCATGTTTATTCCCCCCCAACCCCCCACTCCATTCCTCAGACGTTCTTGTCAACTGCTGGAAATGGCCCACCTTGATTATCACTACAAAAGGTTTTCTCCCTCCCCAGCCCCCCACTCTCCTGCTGGTATTAGCTCATCTTAAGTGATCACTCTCCTTATAGTGTGTGTGATAACACCCATTGTTTCATGCTCTCTGTGTATATAAATCTCCCCACTGTATTTTCCACTGAATGCATCTGATGAAGTGAGCTGTAGCTCACCAAAGCTTATGCTCAATAAATTGGTTAGTCTCTAAGGTGCCACAAGTACTCCTTTTCTTTTTGCGAATACAGACTAACACGGCTGCTACTCTGAAACCTGTTTGTAAATAGTGTAGTCCTTGCAGTGCTTTCAGATTAGCGTTCCTTATAGGTTTTCTTCTTTTGAGTAAGATGGATACAATTATATTTTAAGTCAAATGACATGGGAACAAAGGACACTATTACAACACCTAATTGGAAATTCAAGTAACTGTGACATATACATATTTGTATCAAGAAACCCACAAAGGACCCAAAGGGAAGTTAAATATGTGCATACTGCTGTACAAGTCTCAACAACTGGCTGGAAAACATTTATGCAATAGTCATCTTATGTTAAACACTTTGTGTCCTGCTGCAGAGTTTCCTATGGCATTGTTGTTCAGTTTTACTGGTATGCAAACAATTGTAAAATCAAATGTTATACAGAAAGTCTTACGCTGTCATTGGCTGCTTTGCACTCTAATTAAAACTTCATATCTTGAACCATTAATATCATCTTGTGGAAACAATGGCCAAAAGGTTATCTTTTTCTCAGAAGAGGAACAGGAAATTGTGCTAGGACCTCATACCCTACAGAGATTTCATAGTAAATCTTAACAAGAAAAACATTCTGCCCTGTGGCAGTGATCCTGTGGAGTTCAGCATCTTTAAGCTGTAGGGTTTTGACAATGTTAAATGCCCAAATGCATTTTGGTGGTGGTGTTTAGTTTTTGAGAGAGGAAATGAGGTTTTTTAATGCTAGTTCTGGGATGAAGACAATAGTATGCTCTTCGGAGTCGGGACTTTTTTAATACAGATTATTAGTAGCAATACTCCTCGTACTAATATGGGTCTGAACATACACAAATGTAGGATTACCAGACTGGATCCGATCAGAGTTCCATCTAGTCGACTATCATGTCTCTGACGGTGGCCCATACCAGATGCTTCAGAGGAAGGGGGAAGAAACTCCGAAGCCCATAGTCATGGAATAACCTACTCATAAGGGAAATGTGTTCCTAACCTCTCTGTCAGTGGATATCTTAAGCCTTGAAACAGGATGGTTTATATCCCTTCCAAACTCTCTCTCTTTTTAAAAAAATAATCCTATATAATATAATTGTTGATGTTCTTGTTTTTCATATCCAGGGCCAATCATTTTTGTTAATCCTGCATGGGTCTTGGCTTCATTTATAACTTGCAATAATGAGTTCCACAGGATAACTGTGCATTGTGTAAAACCCTTTATTGGTTTTATAGTTGTGCCTTTCAAATTCATTGAGTGTCCCCTTGTTATTTAATTATGAGAGAAAGTAAATTGAACTGAATTTTAAAGTTTCTGGAAGAGTATTTTGGGTCAAAGTCATCAAAATATTTCTCATGTGAGTTTTTTCCTCTTTGTTTCCTTCCTTTCCAGGGTTTTCATTTAATGTGATCTAAAGTAAGTATCAAGTGGTGGATAGGGACAGTACTAGAGGCCTCTTATACATCACTTCAAGAATACCAACCAATATCTTTTGGCAGATACTATAAATTATGATCAGTTCAGGTTTCTGCAAGTGATATCAGTTTTCTCTTCTCGAGTAACTTCCGTGAGGCCATGGTTTCAGTGAGAGTTTGGCTTTATCTGAAAGGCTCTTACACTCCCCTCTGAGTTGATGTAGTATTCTCATGAATTTTAATGGCCTGACAACCACCTGAAGGTGGTGGTGTCTCATATCAAGACAGAGTTTGGAGGTTAGCACTAGGGAAGACCTAAGTATTGAAGGAAAGATCAGTGATTGAGCAAGAAAACTGTTCCCTCAGAATTGTTATTGAAGCAATGGTTTGGCATAGTGCTAAAGTGGATTATTTTGGATGAGATGTGATCTGAGATGTGATCACATCTCCTCCAAGAATTGATGACAGTTCTCACAAGAGCTAAGGCTGCTAACACCGATCACCTGGTCAAATTCTAGGTTGGATAAATAGTCATTCTCCCTATCAAAATTGTCCATGCGGTTTCATTTGCATATAGTTGTATTTTTCACTTGCTATTCTAAACTGTTGTGTAGTGTTAATGTATGCTGTTGACCTTAGTGGCAGCTGATTGGTGAAGCGATTCTTATACGCAGTAATTGGCAAAGTTTGTAAAGCACTTAAGTAGCCATTTAAATGAAGAGCACTTTATAGGTGTTAGATCATTATCATTAAGTCACATATGCATGAAGGGGAAATATACCCAAAGTGCAGAACGTATAAAGTCCCTGACTTCCCAGAGTAGTAAGTGGCCAATATATTACAGCTTTCAAAAGAATCTTTACTATAGCAGAAGTGATTATACTATTTAAAATTCAGTAATTTAGTCCCCTCTTCTTTGGGAAAGAAAAGCTTCCCACCCACTCCTTATTTACTTAAACTTGACACTTTGATTTTATATTAAGGTCTACTTGTATTATAACAGTCAGTCTGGTGCTTATTTAAAAATATTAAATTATAATTCAAGCTAAGGTTAAGGACTACTATATATTAAGGTTAAATACAAAGATTACATTTGTAACCTCATTTCAAGACTCCTCGAGTACAAGTTTAAAATGCCCCAGCAGGCTCCAAAATCTGCTACACTACATGCAGAAATAAGCCACTAGCTATTCTGAAGCCAAAACTGGCAATTATAAAACCTCTTCATGCTGGCTGCCAGTCTGAGCTCATTATGAGGGAGCTCATTCTTCCCTTCAGGAATGAATGTAGCTTTTGAGCACATTTTCTAGTTTCACTTGGTCACAATGCTGATGAATTGTTTTAACCATGATCTCCTGATGGGAAACTAACTTTCTTCTTCCTGGGAAGAAAAAATCGTGTTGATTCTTGCAGCAGCTTTTCGAACGAGAGGATATGATTTTATTTATTTATTTTTAAAGAGCTGAAGATTTGGCACTAACAAAGGGAAAATGTCTCCCTGTTCCTGGCTTTTTTTGGGGGGGAGGCAGCGGGAGTGCGGGGGAGAACTGCGCAATCACGAGTTTTCTTTTAAGACTGTGAATGTACTGCAGAGGAAGCAGTGTAATAGGGTGTTTTTACTCTAGTTCACTTTTTAAAAAAATAGCAGACTTCTTTCCTATAAAACATCTGCAGCATCTTGGAAAGTACTTTTGAGCGGAATAAGCAAAGTCCTCCAAAGTACTTTGTTAAGCACTGTGTGAGACCACAATGTGATTTTATATAGACCTGAATTGGTAAAATGAATTAGGAGTAAAAAAAAAAAATCAAAGTGTTGCACTGTCTTTCTAGAACAGCAAAATAAATAAATAAAATGGTGAAATAATAAACTTAAGTTCATACTGAACATGGTGCTGTATAAGAGTATTGCCTATGTGCAAAACAGTATTTCCCATACAATTCTCATGGGTTTCAAACAAAGAGAGTGGTGGGAAAGGTTGGTTGGTATTTTTGTAGTGCAATAATCTGTTGCTGAGCGAGAGCTTGGGGCTCTTGTTCCTGCAGACATGGAGCTGACTGTGTGTGATAGCAAGCAAGTATATTGTTTGGCATCTACTACAAGCAGATTAGAGAGCAACACCTGCAAATCACAGTGAGAGAATGTAGAACGTTATGCCAGAGAGAGTTTTAATTATGTGAATGAAAACGTAACTCAGCATGAAGTAACGAGTGAAAACCCTAAATAATCTTACCTATTCTAATGTATATATTTTTCAGGACTAGACACCATGAGAAGAATCTATAACTTCATATCAGTGGTCCTTCCACCACTGAGGAAATTAACAAACCAAAGCACCCACTTCCCATCCCTACCTTCCTCCCACCTCTAGAAACCAAACAAAAAAGACGGAGAGAGAAGGTGTTCATGTTCATGTTTCATGCTTCGTGTTGGTAAAAACAATAATATAAAATATTCTCGATGCTTTCACAATGTTGTCTCAAGTAATTAACACAATTCTGAATTTTTAAATCCATAATAAACTTTATATTTAAGATGATTTTCCTATGGGAGAGAAGGCTGAAGTAGCTGTACAAAGTGTACTTTTTAGCCAAAGGTATCTAATTCTGATCCTCGGTAAACCTCTTGACTTACTGTGCAACTGTGGGAAAGACTCTTGACCACCTTGTGCCAGGGAGATGTAAGCTATGGAAGAAGGTATAGCTGAATTTAAAACCAGATGCTGCATCAGCCCTGAACTTTTCAAGGTAAAAAATTTTACCACTGAAGCATTCTCTTAGCTAACGATATTATAGAAAGAAATACTCATTTAAAAAAATTTGTGTGAAATCTCCAGGCGATCATAGTTCCGTGAGAGAAAATTCCATGGTATAGATTAACTTTTGCTGGTTTAAATCATAGAATCATAGAATAGCAGAGTTGAAAGGGACCTCAGGAGGTCATCTAGTCCAACCCCCTGCTCAAAGCAGGACCAATCCCCAATTTTTGCAAAATTTGGTTTGGAGGGAAAGCTGTGTTTTCCAGAAAATTTGAGTCTCATTTTTGGCCAGCTAGTGTCTTTCCTTTGTTGATCTGAAGCAAAGCAATTCACTACACATGTCCAGTCCAAAATCTTTAGTTTTTGATCTGAGCACAGCATAGTACATGCTTTTGTCCTTTGGCGTGGTGGCGGGAACATACAGAATTTTTGCTCCACCCAACTTCAAAGGAATTCCAAAGCAGTTAATCATGTGACTAGATTGGATGGAGAGAAATGATAGTTTAGGTTCCTCCTAGTTGTACGTCCCTTTTCAAAAATGAAAATCATTCTGCTCAGTGCTCTTTTTGTAGTATTCTGAGAGTGCTAGTCTATAGATCTATTTCTGGAAAGTATGGTGGTTACAGAAATACTAAATATTAAGGCATTGTACAGTACAGGAGACAGACTTGGATTTTGAGTACAATACTATGCATAGAAAAAACACAAGTCTGTGGAGTTAGTCATGTTTACTAAAAGTAGTTGTCACATGCTTAATACTATATGATAGAATGCCAGAGGTATGATGTTTTAAAAATCTTTTCTTTTTTTCTGGATTAAAAAAAATCAGCCAAATCTGAATGACTTCTTAAAAATTTGCTTGTTTGAGCGGGTGCAAAATTATTCAGATACAAACCACCTTAGAATTCTTCCTCTGCTTTTCTTCCTTAAAAGGTTGGGGGTTTTGAATGAACATTTTGCCTTTGGCTACTATAAAAATATTTTTTCAGTTGAAACAGGCTTTAAATCCTTTGCCATCTATTAAATCCAGAGCATTTAAAAGCAAGAAAACAGCAGCATATGTTGCCTGACTCCCAGAATAAATCAGCCAGTGAGCAAAACTCCCACCCCCATATGCCCTAGCACCTCTATCCAAATGTCTGCCCTAAATAATAGGTTTTGCAGCTTCGCATCAAGATAACCAGATCCAGATTATTTTGGAAGAAACAATGGACTAGATTCCAAAATCCAGGGGACCTCATGGAGACAAAAATGTTCCAATTCAGAGGTGGGGAACTCATGTGTGACCAAAAAATCTCACAAAAGCAAGTGGCAAAACTACTGAGCTGTTGAAAATGCAAGGTGTTTTTTTTAAGAGTACCTGGATGAGCTACAAGTTTCCATAGTTATGGGTAGGGCTGGCTCCTTACTTGTTTTTATCATTTTAAAAAAATAAATTTTAATAGGGAACAGGATAAACTTCATAATCAGGTTTTTCCTACTTAAGGTTAAAATTAAAAGGGCAATGCCAATGTGATTAAATATGACACTCTTTATTCATGAGTTAATAAAATGTAAAATGGGTTGGGTTTAAAAGACCAAAAAGCATTTGAGACCATGTAAAATAGCTTTATCTTTCTAATTCCAAATTGTAAGATTATTGTAGAATTTTTAGAAGCAAAATCACTATCACACTGAAATTATACAAAAGCACCCCAATTTATAACATAATTGAAGGTGCTTGGTTTTGGCCTGGGACCTCTTCATAATGCACTGAAACCATAATATATTTCAATACAGATACTTTGTCATGTTTTCCTACTTATTAAACAACAAACTCCCTTTTTAAAATTTCCACTGTTATCTCTGCCCTTTGATATTTGTCTTTCTCCTTCTTTCCGTATTTATCTCCTCCCTCTCCCCCTCCACTTCTTTAATCATTTCCTTTTTCTGTACTGTGTGTCTCCTCTCTTTCATGCAGTGATACTTCATGCACACAATTAAATCACACAACTTTAAAGCTTGATCTAACCAAATCAGGCCATTTATTAGCCGTCTTCTGCAGATGACTCCACATGTGAAGCACTTCCATCCATGCTTGAGCACTGTGGTACTTTTGTGGCAGTTACTTCTGAACCCTCTGGTCCCATAGTATTCTCCTTCCCAAGAGACAGACAGATGGCAGACTAGCAACTGGGAAGCATGGCAGAGGTGCTTGTGTATAGCAGGAAGCTATGAATGCCTTGGGGAATCCACCGTGCACAAACACTGATTGATGGGCGTGTACTTCCAGTCTTTCAATGAGTTTAATATTTAGACATGGAAGACTCCAATAGACTTAAGTGAAGTAAATATTTTCAGAAAAAGTTTCATATATGCTTTAATTATCACCAATCAAAGATAGATGGTGAGCATAACAATGTGTTTTCATGCAGTTGCACACAAGGTCATACATCTAGAAATTAACATGTCACAGAGGATGGGGGGACGACTGTATTTTGGAAGGTAGTGACTCTGAAAGGGAATTAAGGGTTCTCGTGGATAGGTAACTGAACATGAGTTCCCAGTGTGATTCAGTGGCTAAGAGAGCAGATGCAAACATTGGATCTATAAGGGGAATATTGAGTAAGGATAAATTGTATTACCTCTGTATTTGGCATTTGTGAGACTGTTATTGGAATACACTGTCCTGCTCTGGTATCCACCTTTTAAAAAGGATGTTGAGAATTTGGAAAGGGTTTAAAAAGTGCTTCAAGAATGATTGCTTCAAGAAGTCTGGAAAAACTGTCTTACAGTAAAAGACTGAAAAATGATATTTTGGATAAACTAAACGGATTGATCTTAAGAGGTATCTTGATCACAGTCTATAAGTGGATGAAGGTTTCTGATAGCAGAGAGCTCTTTAACCTGGCAGACCAAGACATAATAAGATCCAGTGGCTGGAAGCTGAAGCAAGCCAAATTCAGACTAGAAATAAGGCACAATATTTTAACAGTGAGATTAACTAGCCATTGGGATACCTTACCTAGGGATGTGGTGAATTCTCCATCACATAAAGTCTTTAAATCAAGGTTGGATGTCTTTCTAGAAGGTATGCTCTAGCTCAGCTAGAAGTTAGGCTTGATGCAGGAATCACTTGGTAAAATTATATGGCTTAGGTTAAGGAGGAGATCAGACTAAGTGATCATAACCGTCCCTCTCTGGGTTTAAAGTCTATGAATCTGTTAATCAGATTTCTTTGCTGAAGCGTGCCACTCGTAATGGTGCTTTGTGACCTGGACATAGGTTCAACAGCAACTGGACTGAGGCTGCCCATTTGCCCCATACTGGCCACTAACCAGCTACCACACAGTAACTGTCAGTCGTCAAAGAATGTGCCGTTCGTTGCCAGAACGTCTAAGTGATTCTGGTAATGTAAGGAAACATAGGTTTGCTTCATAGTCCCTTCGTCACAAGAATGGTTGATGTACTTTATAATTTGCCTTAATCCCAGACACAAGCGGACATTGCAATGAGAGAGTATGTGATAATAGAGAATATCCAGCCCAGCTTCAAAGAAATGTTTCAAAAGCTTTTGTGTATAGGTAGGTTCTGCTATCTGGGAAATTATAGAGAAAAAGCTACTAAATCACCTAATTCCCCTCATCACTGCTGTCTTGTTACATACAGTATATTATTTAGCTACTTGAGAATAACAAAATCATCCTCATTATAAGAGATTTCCCAGACACGTTAGCTTCCATGCAAAGACATTGAAATACTAGGATGACAGAAGTCTAAGGTAGGATGGGTATATTTCTTATCATGCAAGCTACTTTTGAACCACTGAGTGATGTTTTCTTTTGCCATTCCTGAGTAGTTGGCTCCAAAAGAAGTGCTTGTGGAGATGACACATCTGCGCTGGACAACACCAATCAGTAGATGCTAATAATGATCTCAAAAGTACAGAATTCCAGAGATGGCGCTTCCAGGAAGGAAGGACTGGGGACATACTACGAACACACAACATTGCACATGCACCATAGGTGTATTTGCTGCAATTTCATCAACATATTATGGAGTTTTCTGTGACATAAATTTTCAAAACCTAGTCCACTGCATTGAAACATCATATTGAATTCAAACTTCTTTTCTTCTCAGAATGATGAATGGGTATGTGTTGCTCATGACTGCTCTGCTCTGTGAAGGCCTGATAGAATGCACTTCTAGTAAAGTCATTCAATAAAGCTTATAGGTTTGATAAGAGAGGAGTTTGTTGTATCTTAAAGGAAATTTAATTTACTCAGTAACTAAGCATATATAGACCAGAATTCAGTTTGCAGAGGTTGGAAGCAAAGAAACACTTGCTTACTTGGAGGTTAGTTTAACAAACTCAGATCTTCTCTACCATCTCGCCACCCACTTATTTGCCCCAAAATAGGTCCAATACCCAACCTATTTTAAGGACCTCTTTTATCTGGTGCCTAGTGTTCTACAACGCATATCCAATTAGGAACTACTAAGATCTCTCTCTCTCTCTATTTTAAATGTATTTCTGGCGATGTAGAGGAAGGTTTCACAGCCTCTGACTGAGAAAACTTCATCCCCTGCTCTCACATACTTCATTTTGGGCTGCATAAGTTGCATTGCTCCAGAGGTGCCCCGCTGTCTTTGTGCAACATAGCTGGAGAGATCGTCACTGACATAGTTGTGACTTGAACTGTTAATGATTTTTAAAGATCAGGACCAAATAATGGACTGAAAGCCAGTGGAGGGACCAGAGCAGAAGAATGATGGGTTCACTATGGCCTAGCCCGGTGAGGAGACATCTAGGTGGATTATCTATTACTTCCACCTTCAGCCCTAACCACAATGAGTTACAGTAATCCAGTATGGAGATAAATAGCTGGATCAGATCCTCATCTTGGAAGAAGAGGTAAAGTTTATAGCAAGCCTAAAATGGAAGAACTTTTTCTTTATCCTTGAGGCATTGTGTGTGTGTCTTCTAGGCTTAACAGTGACTCAAACAGGACTCTTACACATCTCATTACTTAAATGAATGGAGGAGGGATGCCTTTGATGGAAGGTGAAGATACCATCCTGCCTAACTGCTTTATAGGTTTTTCCCCTTTCAACCATCATCATTCCACCTTTGTTTTTTCCCAAGTTCAGTCTAATCTAGCTGATCTTTTGAAGTCATTGTTACATCCTTGTGGTGGTGGAAGTTGCACCTCTGGCAAATTGAAAGACAACGAAGTGTTCAGCTTTTTGGCAATGAAGTTATTGTTCTCTCACTAGCTTTCCATCTAGATGTTGAAAAGGGTGGAGACAGGATGGGTCTCTGCAAGTGAGGGCTTTCAAAATGTTCCATTATCTTTGAGAACTCATGAAGGACAGGTGAGGTCCCAGAGAACTGGAGAAGGGCAAACATAGTGGAGGACAGGATTAGAATTCAAAATGACTGTGACAAATTGGAGAATTGGTCTAAAATCAACAGGATGAAATTCAACAAAGACGTGCAAAGTACTACATTTAAGAAAGCAAAATCAAACGGACAACAACAAAATGGGGAATTACTGGCTAGGTGTTAGGTACTGCTGAAAAGGATCTGGGGCTTGTAGTGGATCTCAAATTGAATATAAATCAACAATGTGACACAGTTGCGAAAATGGCTGCTAATATCCTGTGGTGTCATACACATGACACTCCTGTTAATACACGGGAGGTAATTGTCCCACCCTACTTGGCACTGATGAGGCCTCAGCTGGAGTACTCTGTCCAGTTTGGGGCACCACACGTTAGGAAAGATGTGGATGAAGTGGAGAGAGTCCAGAGGAGAGCAACAAACATTATGAAAGGTTTAAAAAACCTAATCTATGAGGAAAGATTAAAAACTGAGCATGTTTAGTCTTGAGAAAAGAAGATTGAGGGTGAGGACTTGATAAGTCTTGAAATATGTTAAGGACTGTTATAAAGAGGACTGCGATCAATTGAGCTCCATGTCCACCGAAGGTAGGAGAAAAAGTAATGGGCTTAATATGCAGCAAGGGAGATTTAGGTTAGGTATTAGAAAGTTTTTCCTCACTGTAAGGGTAGTTAAGCTCTGGAATTGCAAGGGAAGTTGTGGAATCCCTGTCGCTGCAGGGTTTTAAGAACAGGTTGGCCAAACATCTGTCATGTGTGGTTTAGGTTTACTTGAGCCAGCCTCAGCGCAGAAGGGCTGGACTTAATGTTCTCTTGAGGTCCCTTCCAGCCCGACATTTCTGTGATTGTCTTAGAATACAATGTAAGATTACTACTATCGTTAGTGGCGGATTAGCCACTGGGCCAACGGGGCCCATGCCCAGGGGCCCTGGCCAATTGGGGGGCTCTGGAAAAATGGGTGCCCCCGCTCCCCGACCCGCTCCACATGCCTGGTGCTGCTGGCAGGAGGGAGGAGGACTGCGGGAGGGTTGAGGAGGGTGCTCCACTTGCTTTCTCCCAGAGCCCCACAAAAGCTTAATCTGCCTCTGACTATCGTGTCTGATCTACTGTCTGAATCAATTTACAATTTAAAATTACTTCTGAAAATGGGGAACAAGCTTGTTAGCAAATTAGTAGTTCAGAATTGCAAATGGTAAGACTTTTTTTTTAAACTGTGCTCTTTAGGCTTGTATTGCTGTTGTGTTTTAAGCATGAAAACACAGAAATGAAAACACACTAGCCACTCATGGTGAATCTCAATAAAAGCTAAACAAGCAGAGAGGAAATATAATAAAGAATTTACGTAGATTCAAAGGAACAAATTGAAACTGCAAAAATAAATAACGCTGCTTGGCTAAAAATCCAGGCAAGTATTTCCATATAGAAGAAATAATAAAAATTGAAATGTTCCTGTGTGAAAACTTAAAAGTAAAACTGAATTAACCTCATCTATGCAGAGAAACTGATAAATTGAAAGTCTTATGTTGTGTCTAAAGAACTGACACCAACAATTTATTTAAAGAGACACCATCAACTTTAGATGTAACCAATTGAAAAAAAATATTTAAAAGTAACTTCAGGAACCACACCTGCACCTAAATTTCCTTGTCTATTACATAAAATGTTTTTCTCCTATTTTGTGAAAGACCCAAACAAGCAACAGGAAACTGACCATACTGGGATACAATACTGACAATACACAAACTGTTGTCAAATGCACAAAGTAAACAAACTGAATCGATTTTTTTTTTCCCCCCTCTAATCTCAGTGTTACAGTCATTTTATATCAGGGGATAGCCGTGTTAGTCTGTATCCACAAAAGCAACAAGGAGTCCGGTGGCACCTTAAAGACTAACAGATTATTTGAGCATAAGCTTTTGTGGGTAAAAACCCCAGTTCTTCAGATGCGTTTTATATTACTTTTAACAACAGTAGGTTAAAAAATTCAGACTGAAATTTTGTCATAAGTAAGAAGAAAAACCCTTCCTTTTAATAACTTACTATACCTCTTTAATATAGTTATTTCCCCTGCATTTCTAATTTGGTCTTTATCTCCATATTTACAAGCAAATGCTTTTAAAATAAAATTTCAGATACTACAGTACATCTTACAAATATTTGAAGACAAAAATAGCCAAGTTTATGCTGTTCCTCATCTTTTGCCATTTGCTGTGCCCTGGATAGATGACAGTTTTCGCTGTGGGTTCGGATAGGGTTTATTCACAGCACCCATGGAAAAATCCTACAGAATGAAAGGAAGAAAACTAGGGATCTAGAGAAATTACTTTTAATGTAAAAAAGCCTATAAAACTTAATAGCAATTGTGTACTTCTTAAAAACCATCCAGTAGAATGACGTTGCAGGGCAAGAAAGTCTAATAAATAGTATAGAATGATTCAAAAATCTGTATGAAAGTTATCATTTTCTATTAAGTCCTATAGGAGCTGGTACAGCTGGAATAGCTGGCGTCATTTGTACAAGTTTTAAAGATAACAGTATAGTTGGAAATAAATTCAGAAGTAAAAAATAACTGTTGACATCAACAGTATGCTTGATGCTGTATGTGGGTGGATAGAACTAAAGTGTGTGCCTTTTAGTGCACAGGTGTACTTCCCTACTGTGAACTTCTGGAGGCATTTTGTACACAGACTACAGTGTATCCCTCCCCAACATGGGGTCAGCTCCACTGGTGGGTGCAGCAGGATGGGGGCCATAACAACCCATCCTGTGTCAAGGCTAATGTCACAGGAGACACTGTCCTGGATCCAGTCATTCACTGGGATAGTGCCCAACCCTGTGAAGGGTACAAAGTGTGAGAGAGAGGAAGCTGCTTGTACTCTCCCCTTCCCCACAGATCTGTCTCCCACTCTTACAGACCTTTGGGTTTCTAAGGTTGGGCCACAAACTTGTCCATGGGATCTAAGACGCTGCCTGCCTTAATGAATTTGCAATCTATCATATATCATATATTGTGTGAGTCTCGGGCTCCCCCCGCTCCCCAGGAGTAGGAATTTAGGTGTGGGAGGCTCAGGGCTGGGGGTTGGGGTGTGGGGCGGTGCTTACGTGCGTGCGGGGACTCCCCGGAAGGGTGACACAGACTCCCGCCCTCAGCTCCTAGCTCCATGTGCTGCCTCTGCCTGCAGGCACCGCCCCCGCCGCTCCCATTGGCCCTGGTTCCCAGCCAATGGGAGCTGCAGAACTGGGGCTTGGGGCGGAGTGGAGGCAGCATGTGGAGCTAGGAGCCAGGTAGGGAGTCTGCCCCAGCTCCACCAATGTGCCCCCCAGGCTGCGCCCCCCTCCCCAGCACTCGCGGCTCCCCCAGGGCTGCCCTCCTGAGCCACTCCCCCATCCCCCAAGTTTTAGTCAGGGGTATATAGTAAAGTCATGGACAGGTAACAGGCTGTGAATTTTTGTTTACTATCAGTGACCTGTCTTTGACTTTTACTAAAAATACCCGTGACTAAAATGTAGACTTACTGATAACTGGTACTCTAGGTTCCCCTTCCCTAACTTTAAGGATGGCCCTTTGTTGTGGGTTGCAATGTACCACCTCTGCTGTAAGTCAGTATTGCAATTGCTAGAATAAAGCTGGGAATTACTCCAAGGTCCAGCATGATTTAGAGTATGCACTGATGAATGGAAGTGGGTGGTCTCCAGCTTTTATAGCAGCGATCTGTGAGTGTGGTAAACTTGTGCAGTTGCCTGAAAGATTGAGAACCACTTCTAGCACTCACTAAATGCCTTGAACCAAACACCGCAAAGTCATTAAAGTGTTCAAATTATTTGCAAAGGCAATCCAAGAAGCCAAACTTTTTAGAGTGAGTTGAATGGGCAAAAAAGCAGATAAAGGGGGCTTGTTCCAATTCATGGATAATATATCTTTGCCTCTGTGCTAATCACCTTGTATGAGAACAGTGCAGAGAGCCACACAATTTTTGCCTACAAAAGTAGCAGATTCTTTTCTGAGCTCAAATATTGTCCTGTTACAATTTATGTAAATAACATTTTGGGGAGGCTCTCTCTTCTCACCAAGGACCAGGATTAGATCCGAGCTGGCAAAGATCCTGGAGGATGTTCTCTTATAAAAACCTACTTTAGAGATATACATGAAAAACAAGTGGCTCCTGGGCGTTGTGGAAGTTACTTGATAAGATATATACTTTTGGCTGTGTATAGGCAGCAATCTATAATGGAAAATTAGTAAGGCTTAATAAGGGTTAACTAAAACGTACATTTCTGATCTTATTGCTGTCTGTAGGAATCTTAAAATGGAACATTTTATTAGGAATATGTCCCACATTCCAAGTCAAACAGATTTCTGCAGTGATCCTCTAAAGATCATCTCTAGGCACCAGAGAAGGCAGATTGAGTGCTACTTCAGCACTTCTAGGAAAAGAAGAACAATGCTGTTGCCACAGCTGGCTGTTCTATGCTAAAATACCATAGCATTTCTGTATATTCTATATAAGAACTAGAATTTGGGATTATTTTCCTTGACCTTTTAGCACATAATGACCTATTCAAACGAGCTGGTGAAGTATTCTGGCCTCCTCTGTTTAAGAGGTTTGCTCCACAGGATGTCATTTTTCTGTATACACCAGGAAGGAGATGCTCCAGGGGGTGAGGTTCAGTAGGGCCTGCCTGAAGTGTTGTGCTGAAAAGAATATCCTTCCAAGCCATCTCTGTTCTTGAGCTAAGTTCAAGATTCAGAGTCTAATTGTATGAAATGGAATTGCTCTTTAGTTTGGTGGAAATTTCTCTTAATGACTTTGATTTGTGGGGAAGGAAGGAATGGAAGGAACTATTGACATGTAGAATCATAGGAATATAGCAATTTGTGGATACAGCCAAAGTTCTGTCTAGTCTGTTCCCCACTTCACAGCATCCACATCCATGTAACTGATTTAATATTTCTGCCTAAGGGCCCAATTTTACTCAGGATGAATAGTACCTTGATCTGCAAGCAGTCGTATTGAAATCAATTTGTAGAAGTAGAACTGATCCCCATCATGGCCTTACATTCCTCTGTTAACTACTCAGGCTATTTTATTAGTGTGCTCCTCATACCAAGGACTGAATAGCCCCCCTGACACCCAGCATAAATTTCTCCTCTTTTAGCTTTAACATGAGATTGTGAATTATACCTTCCCTTTGTAATATGAACAGGTCTTGCCCTTGATATTTGCCCCCAAATTATCAAGCACTTGGAAGGGTAGAAGCATGGCTGGCCATAGAAATAGCAACTAGAAGTAATGTATGTCTGCTTTTAGATAAATGGTCCCTGTCATAAATATAAAGGGAAGGGTAAACACCTTTAAATCCCTCCTGGCCAGAGGAAAAACCCTCTCACGTGTAAAGGGTTAAGAAGCTAGGATAACCTCGCTGGCACCTGACCAAAATGACCAATGAGGAGACAGGATACTTTCAAAGCTGGAGGGGGGGAAAAACAAAGGGTTCTCTCTGTCTGTGTGATGCTTTTGCCGGGACCAGAGCAGGAATGCAGGTCAGAACTCCTGTAAAAAGTCAGTAAGCAATCTAGCTAGATATGCGTTAGATTCTGTTTTGTTTAAATGGCTGATAAAATAAGTTGTGCTGAATGGAATGTATATTCCTGTTTTTGTACCTTTTTGTAACTTAAGGTTTTGCCTAGAGGGATTCTCTATGTTTTGAATCTGATTACCCTGTAAGGTATTTACAATCCTGATTTTACAGAGGTGATTCTTTTACTTTTTCTTCAATTAAAATTCTTCTTTTAAGAACCTGATTGCTTTTTCATTGTTCTTAAGATCCAAGGGTTTGGGTCTGTGTTCACCTATGCAAATTGGTGAGGATTTTTATCAAGCCTTCCCCAGGAAAGGGGGTGTAGTGCTTGGGGGGATATTTTTGGGGGGGGAGATGTTTCCAAGTGGGCACTTCTCCTGTTCTTTGTGTAACACTTTGGTGGTGGCAGCATTTAACCTAAGCTGGTAAGAATAAGCTTAGGGGGTCTTTCATGCAGGTCCCCACATCTGTACCCTAGAGTTCAGAGTGGGGAAGGAACCTTGACAGTCCCTAATAATAAATACGAATACTTGTTTACTATTATTCAAGCCAGATTTCTTTGTGATCTGAAAGGCAAAATAAAATTGTTTAGGTATAACACACATGTGTGTGCAATGAATAAATGTATCAATTTAGTGAACATGTAAAATTGTTTTGATTTATATAGAAAATAAAAGTCTATGCCCATCAGTCTAAGTGTCTCAATATTCATTTGAAATTCAAATATCATTAATTTTAACTTCCACCAATTTCACCTAATCCCAAATCAGCAACAGAAAGGCCAAATGAAGGCTGAAACAATCCCTGCCTGCTCCCACAACTAACAACCCTCATAATTCTCCTGCTCCCCTTCTCCCCCCATGAGATGGGTTTTGCAGTGTGCTTTGAAGGCCAACAAGTTCAGCTATTTAGGGCCAAAGGCAGGGGAGTCTTGCAAGGCAGTGGACCTTAGCTCCCACCCTTTTATATGAAGGGGAGACCAGCTCAAGTTTAACTCATCATAACTGCAGCCATATGGCTTGAGGAGAAAAGCAATCTCTCAGGTAGGTGGGTAGTCTCGGGTCATGCAGGGTTTTGTAGGTCAAAACTAACATCTTGAACTCTGCCCAGAGTAATATATCCGCCAACTTAATATGAGGTGGATCAGCGTGGACCAGTATCAACCATCATGTCCTTAATGGAGTCCTTTTTCCAGCAGCCTACTTCTCCCAAATGCCACAAGAACATTAGCAACAGCTTAAGCCAACCTCTGTTGGGAGTTAGGAGGAAACTTCCCTGAGTGAAAGTTAACCTATGACTGCCAACTGCTTGCACCATCCACACAGATCCCTGCTACGGGCTGCTGTCGGGAACAGGATACTGACCTAAATGGAACATGGGTCTGATTCAGTAGGGCAATTCCTATGTTATGAAAATAGGTGACAGAAAAGCAACACCTCTGCCAGGGGATACCAGGCCTGTGGACGCAGCTTCAGAAATCTAGCCTCTAGGAGGAACAAAGCAGAAAACAAAAATTACAGTAGTGTCTCACCAGGAAATCTCAGTGGAAAATAACAGCAAAAGACTGAATTTCCAAAGTAGATTCATCTGACCAATGTAAATACTCTTGCAGTACTTCCTCTGAAAACCCCAGGCTGACTTTGCAGCCTCGTTCTGAACAGATCCTAGACCAGCTCACTCAGAGTGGTTTGGGATCTCACTAACATTCCCTCTTTCTCTCAGAGCTTCAAGTGCATTGTAGAGAGAGTCCTGAGCTGTGTTTTATAACAAGACATGCTTGAGTGTCGATCACACCAGTGCTTTGGAAATTCAGCACTGCTTCGGGGAAATATCTTTTACTTGATGTTCTGAGGCCCTTCCTCTTAGGAAATATTCTTGCTTAATGTGGGAAGGGATGAAAGCAGAAATGCATTTTACCAAGACAGCCACAGAGTTGGCTGCCTTCTTGTCTAGCCACACTAGCTAGTGATTAAAAGCCTGGTACCAGCATTCTGGCCGGCGTAAGTTGTCCTCCGAGCACAGGTTGCCTAAAAGCTGTTTTGGTATGACAGTGCTTTGTTTTTCTGTCTCAAGTTCAGCTTCCTCCTTTCCTTTTAATTAGCTAATCACTTTCTAATCCAATCCCCTTTCACCTCTGGTTATACATGCTCAATATAAAACAGAGGACAATCAGTAGATTTTTTTCTTAAATCTAGCAATGCTGCATCTGACTGAATTTTAATAGGTCTTACTTATTTTAGTTTGTGCAGTGGGGGGAAAAAAATCAGGTTACTACTGAAGAAACCCAGCTCCCTGAAGAACTGCAATTGATTTGATAGGGCACTGTCAATGTACATTAGTTCTGAAATCCTTGATGATAGATTGTCTACAAGTCTGGAGTAAGCAAAACAAATACACACAAAGATGTACAAGTCTGTGTCATGCTTCGGTATAAATAATTTACTGGTAAAAAAAAAAATTGCTCTTTACCAGTCCAGATAATTATTTTATATGTATAAAAGCATCAAACTAATACTTTTTAGAAGTGAAGATTTTTATCTAGCATGTTTTCTTCTTTTAAAAAGTGCAAACTTGTTAAAGATGCTTTAAGATAGATAATTAAACTTCAAACACTGCTGCTAAAAACAGTCTTGCTTCTTTTGTTTAGACTTTCAAAATGCAGCAGCTTAATACCTCTATTGTATGGAGGGGAAATATGCTAATTTGAAGCACATTTCCCATCAGAATCCCTTTCAGTCATGTCATAGCTGCAATATGAATGATGATAAAAGAGGGAAGAATGGAGAGGCCTGTATTATGAGAGCGCTGCTGTTTGTTATTATGCATTAAGAACAGGGATGAATAGAGCTGAAGGGTTCAGTCACCCATGAAGACCTGTGGTCTGCTGGCTGCACAGAGATGAGCGGGTTCTCATGGGTTCAGTCTGGTCTCCTTGCCCGACTGACTCTTCTTGAAATCTTTTCTATACAGATGCATACAACGGGACTGCCAAGTACCTCCTTCAAGGACAGCAGTATACGCACAATTAATATATTGATTGTAGTAGGGGAGTTATCAGAGGAACTCTAACCCAAGCCTCTAGCTTGTCAGCCAAGAAGTCATAGAAATAAAGGAGCAGTTCTTGGCCTGATTCAGAGGATGTTCGGCTATGCTTAATTCAATATTTAGAAGTCTTTATCTGTGTCCGTATAGCCCATCCCACAGCACATAAAATCTGATCTGATGTTCTGTACATGAACCCATGTACACTCATCAATATGTAATTTTGACAGCTATGTGCTTCTCATAGTTACAACTCTTGTATCTTTTATGATTTTTTTTTCTAAATAAAATAAGATCATTAGAGGACACACAGTTTAATCTGCATTCACAACTATTTCCCTATGTGATAAGAATCAGCACCCTTACTTTCCATAATACCTAATGTTAGCAGAAAGGTGACAGTAGTGTTTTCTACGGTCTTGTTTGGGCACCACGTTCCAGAACTAGCCTAATAAAGATAGGAAAGCATATCTGTTTTAAAGTTGTAAGCAAATTGCATTACTGAAGATCCAAAAGTAAAATAGTGTTTTCAAGAGCGGAATCTGCCGATCCTGCAGATATAGATTATGACAATCTCATAAATAGTCTGCATTTTAAAATCTTTATGAAATATCTTTAATAGAGATTTCTAAAGCAATATAAACATTAAATACCCCAATTCAAATATAAATAAAACTCAACCAAATACGTATAGAGCTGGGTTTATTTTAGAGCTACTAGAATGTCTATAAAATGTACCTGGTGGTTGAAAAAAGTCTGTGACCTGTCCTAAATGTTGTCCCATCGCTTCATCTTATGATATTGTGACTCTAGTGGCCTATATTGATTGGCCAAATAGTTGTCCTGTTTGCATTTGAGAATCAAATTAAGTCTCATCTGTTTTTTAGTTTTATATTTTAATCAGTGTTAGTTTTATGTAGTGTACAAGATTTATCTATACATCAGTGAACTGATACAATGGAAATAGAAGGAACTATGTCAACTACTCATAACTAAGCAATGGATCTCCTGATAATGACATTAGGGTACTTGCCTGAAATTGTGTTTAAAGCAAGAATAGGCTTACAGTTTAAGTTATTTGGGGCCTGAAGAAGCCAGAAAACAATGTTCTAATAGAATATTAATCTAACAAAAGTGCTTTTGCTCATATATTTCACTGTGTTGCTGCTGTCTTTTGTTTCCTGTGTATGTGACAGAAGTGCATAAAAAAAAAAAAAAAACCCAAACCCTTCTTTTAACCATTATCCCATTTAAATTTTTCAACTTATTTCTACCAATCAATCTTTGAACAGCTAGATCAGGCTGTATGATTTGCTCAGGAATGACCATACATATGTCACGCTACACATAGCGGCACTGGGGTATGCATAAAGAGCAAAGCCTCAGTTCCGTATTGACCAGGGTACCTCTCTGAACAGACCAGAACTGTGAAGTGGCTTGGTCTGTTGCCCACTATATTTAGTCAGTGCTGTGACCCAAACGGTCCAAAATGGAGCTTAGCCAGGGAGAAGGGAGGAAGCTTATCGGTTGAAGAACATCTCTCCCTTTATACCCTTTTCCTCCTCAGACCCCCTCATCCCCCCAAAAAAAGAAAAGAGAAGAAAACGGTGGGAGTCAGGAGGGATAATGAATAATACTGAAAGAAATCTAAGGGAGGTGATAAAGACCAAATTGGGAATGAGTTTACAATAAATACCATTGAGAGCAAAAATGCCCAGTGCAGTTTTGAACTGCATATGTAGAGGCATCAAGTCACAGAGCAGGTGTGTAACAATCCCTTTCTATGCAACTGGCAAGAGAACACCAGGAATAGTGCCTTTAATCCTTGGAAACTCCAGTACCAGAAAGACATTGACAAACTAGATGGAGTTCAGAGAACCTAATCATAATCCAAAGGTGGTAGGGGATTCATTTATGATGAAACATTAAATGAAAAAAATATTCTATTTTAAATCATGACAAAGTGCAGACATAGTGGCTTGCAAGTGTTTTAAATGAGTAAACACCAAGTTTTGAAGAAACTATTTAGTTAGGCATAATTAGTAGTAATGGGATGGAAAAGAAAAACATATGCTGAACTTCAATGAAATCTCCCTGCTGGTGAGGGCTGTGGAATAGTCTCCAAGCAAATTGTGTGCCCCAAGTCCTGAGGTTTTCAATAAAGTAAACAAAGTGCTAGAAATATATAGTGTAGGGACCTGTACTGCCCTGGCAAAGGAATTTTTAGATAGCCTATCAGAGAATTGTGAATGAAGACTGCTACCCTGTCCTTAACTCACCATGTAGTGCTTTTGTCTTGAAGCTTATTTTGTAGGTGAGATCACCCACTGCTCTGATTTTCAGCAAAAGCTAGACATGACATGTTCCAGACGTAATTCCAAATTTCCTATCTTTAGTCAGGTTAAGTTACTCAATATTATAAGATAGGGTCTTTCTTTAATTATTTTGAGTTCCCCAAGTGCACACTTAACTTTTTATGTGTGCAGCTGCTTGTATGTAAGTGAAAGAACAGTTAAACACTTCAGCAACCATTGTTTGTTGCCCATGAACAGCATTCTCAAGGGCATTGTGAAGTGCAGAAAGAACCGTTACTTTATACGTGACTAGGATTCCAATAGGTGCAGTCTCCAGCTCAGAAGAGGGGCTTGGAAAAGATGCATTTGTTCAAGTTGCCTGGCACATATTTAGATGAGTTAATTGGGAACCCTCAAAGTAGAACTTGTTAATGTCCTGCAGTCTTCTTAATGAGGAAATCTGTACTTTCAGAGAATATGGTAATTAATTGGGAACCCTTTAGTCAGTATGTCAGCTGAGGATTTCATGATTAAATATCTTGTTCACAAATTGAAAATACATTTTATAATTTAACAGGTGGCCTACAGTTGCCTTGGGTAACCCTGATCTTTCTCACCTATGGTTTAATCTCATTGAAATAATGGCTGACTCACAAGGTGTTGAAACCAGTGTTTAAATATCAGTTTCAACACCTTGTACCCAACCATTTATTTCAACACTTTCTCTGATGTCAGCATTTTGGCTGAGATGGGGGGGAGGGGCGAGGATTAAGTTGCTGCTGTATAAATTGCCAATATTTCCTGGCTGAGATCCTGGATCTGTTGAAGTCAAATAGTAGTTTTGCCATTGACTTCAGTGGGGCTAGGATTTCACCCCCGATGTTTTAGGTGCGGTGTTGATATGCACTTGTTCAGGAATGGCTTCTTGCAACACACTTGTGGCTCTCTTGTTTTGGTGGCATCGTCAAACTCAGGAAAAGTATGTAAAACTACACATCTCTTTCAGAAAGATGGCAGGGCGGTTAAAACACTGAACTGGATGTCAGCAAACTTGGGAAGTATTTTTGGCTCTACTACAGGATTCCTATATGGCCATGGGTGGACAACTCACTTAATAATGTCTCATTTTCCAATGGCTCTATAAATTACAGATTTTTCCTTTCTTTTCAGTTCTGGTGTCACTGATGTAATTCTACAGTCTGAAGAAAAAAGCCATGTGTGTTTCTTTAAAATTCTGTTTGATTGCAGCATGAGATTCAGGCAGTATCTTTTTCTCTGGGTTCTAGTGGCATATAGTAAAAATCACATTTTGTTCTTGTGATTTGTCCCCAAAAACCCTACATAACATTCAATGCTTTTGGACTGCACTTCACATTTTCAAATCAATGTGTAAAAAATTGAGAATTAACTGGGTTTAAAAACATACCATTGGGATGTAAAGTTGGATGAAGTTTTTCTTTTTCTCTATATATTTGATATATAAAAAATAAAATTTTATTTTTAGATGACCTCTTGTTTACAAAGTATCTCAAATACTGAAAAGTAAGAAAGCTTTTACAAATTTGAGGCCAGTAACTCTTGGAAATCAAGCCAAATTCTTTTTCTTTCTGGTCCACACAGTGGTGGATTAGCCACTGGGCCAACGGGGCCCATGCCCAGGGGCCCAGGCCAATTGGAGGCTCTGGAAAAATGGATGCCTCTACACCACGACCCTGCTCTGCCCGCCCAGCACTCCTGTTGGGAAGTGGGGCAAGCCCCTACGTCCCAACCCCATTTCCCCGGCAGGAGCGCCGTGGAGGAACTGCAGGTGGAAGGGGTGGTGAGGGGCCCCACTTGCTCTGGCTCAGGACGCCACAAAAGTATCGTCTGCCTCTGGCCACCCCATACAACCTAATTTGAAGTGTTGATAATGCAAATAATCCTATTCAACTCCAAAAGATGGAGGCATCCCTCAAACAGTCCTGGGTTTCAATGTAATGAAATGGTAAAGCAAAGAATGATGTTTTTTGAGGTGAGATTTGGAGAGAGTGGCACTGGTTCAGACTGAGAAAGCGCCAGACGGATGAAGCAGCACGGCGTAAAGTGCAATGCCCCTATCTCCCAGGCTGCAGAGAGTCACAGGCGGGGAATAGATAAATCAATACTGGAGGCGTGGAAAAAGTGACAGGAAACTATAGGTAAACGGGAGTGCAGAAAAGGGAGGTGAGGCAAGTCAGTGGAGAGTTTTGAGAATAGAAGGGTGGGTAAAAGGTGAGAGAGGATGGGAGAGAACAAGCTTTTTCATTTCTAATAGGTAAGATTCTGTTTGGTCATTCCCTGCCAAATCTGGAAGCACTCTTGTTAATAGATCTCAACTGTTTTGTCTAGTATTCTTTTACATGACCAGTGATGGGCTTTTGCCACTTCCTGCTAGCAGACTGTGGAGTCTTGCCCATGGTATTCAATCTATAATTTTATACTATAACACAATTTTCCTTGGCACAGATTTCATCCCATTTCTCTCACCCTCATAGATCAAGTAAGGAAAGATTCCTTTCCCTCTTGGGTATTTGCAAACTTCAAATACAGAGCAGCTGTGGGTATCTAGAGGTTTGAGAGAGAGACAAACTCTATTACTGGTTGTGGAACAATTTTGATATAAATAGGTCTTTTCTCTGTCCCTGCCCCCTCATCTATAATTTATGGTGTCATACAGTAAACAACATAACATGTGAAAGTGAATGTGGTATAAACACCTAAGGAGATGCTTCAGCAGATCCAGAATTAAGTACAGATGACAATATTCTGAGGTGGCCAGACAGATTTAGACATGAAAGATGTTAGAGGACAGAGTTCACAGTCAAGGATGATTCCAATTTATTTAGCTTTAGGCGCAAAGTTAAGGTCTAAGATGAGAGTGAAGACACAAAGGACTTGTATCAGCTCCAAGCTATGCTGCAGCATCCTACTGCTGGATGTTTCATAATCAAAGCAGAGAAATAGAGGGATCCGCAAGTGAGTCAGGAGTGCATCTGCATAGATGTAATGTCAAAGCTAGCAGGGAGATATCCCAGGAGAGGGATGCAAAGAACTGAATCTTGCAGTATTTAAAACAAGAATGAGTGAAGTGGGATGGGGTTGGCTAAGTGAAAACCCCAAAAAGTGATATGAAATATGAGTTAAACCCCCGAGAAGAATGCTAGAAATGCATCTTAGTGAGGCACTGGAAAAAGATATAGTGTTGACATATGCACTTAAGTTGTGAATAGATGAGAATCTACAGGGGATATGGCAAGGTAAGTATTGTGCAAATAAGATGTTAAAATCTACAGTGTATTTGAACTCAAAGGTTGAATCAACTCCCGTCCTGGGGTATTGACTCCAGATGATGGAGCTGAATATGAAGTGGGAGTGCATTTTGGTGAAAAAAAATAGACTGAAGTATGGCATTTGGTCACATAGCTTGGATACCTTCATTCAGCTGAGAATTGGAAACTGCTGTAGGTGCTCTAGGGATACTGAGGTTGATAAATGTGCCCAAATCTTTACTCCTTAAAGGGAAAGGAGGAAGTAATATGTAATGTGTGTTAAGCAGTGCCTATAGTATGTTTGCTTGATTTGCAAAGATTTTATAGTTATGTAGCCAGCAGATAGTATTAATTGGATAACTAGGCAGTTGAACCTATGTTTAAATATAATGAGACTTGAAAACCTTCAAAAGCAGCCGTGTCTTCCACTTCTAGGACTACAAACATGGCCATTGAATGTTCAGTGAGTAGAGCTGGAGGAGAAGCCTACGAAGATGTAAAAGGACAGCACTGTAAATTGTCAGTGGTTAAATAAAACCTATTTCTGGTAGGGAGGTTGTGTGCTAAGCTTGGCAGGATCTATTTCACAGGTCAGTTGTCATTCCAAGAGGTTCTGCGTTAGCTCTGGTGAATGTATAGGTGTGGAAATATAACTGCTTTGTTTTTCACTAGCTCTTAGTGTGTGTTTGTTTTCAAGGGAAGGAAAGTTGTGGGGTATAGAGCTATATTTGTTAAATATGTCATAGAATTTAGAGACCTACTAGAGCAATCAAATACATTTTACTGCCAGGGAATCACTCACTGTTACCTACAAAACTGTTACCTACAGATTAGTCCACCCCAGTTTTAAAAGTCCCCTGTGATGGGGATTCCACTGCTTGCTTTGGCAGACTGTTCCATGTCAGGAAATATGCCTGATATTCAGCCAAGTTTTTCCTTTCTAAATTTCAACAATTACATCCTCTTCTATTATGCTAAATAATTTTTCTTCCTCCTTGCTATTGGGAGGCTGTTTTCCTGTCCCCATTCACTTAGCCAAGCTGTATATTTTTAGCTCTTGATATCTTTCCTTATTATCTATTCACTACAATAATTTTTGTAGCTGTTGAATGAGCTCCTTCCAATTTATCAACATTATTTCTGGTAAGCAGATGCCCAGAACAGAACAGATTTTAGGAGTGGCCAAGCCAGAGCTATCTATCGAAGGGCTATAGCTTCTGTGTTGATGTATGCACCCCAACATTTTATTGGCTTTTTTTTACAGCTTTTTCACCTTTTTCCAGTACTACTGTTCCCCACATTTCTCCCTCCAGTTGATATTTGTAGTTTGAATTACTGTATTTTTCCACAGAATTTAGGTTTTTATTTCAAGATGAACCTTTTTTAGAGTTTCCATCCACAATTCTCATCTCTGAAAGTCTTTGGATTATTCTACTATCCTAGCTAATGTTCTTAATGCCTTCCAGTTCAGTTTAATCTGTGAATTTCATTAATGTGCTGTTTACTCCTTTTTCTAAATGAATATTATTAAATAAGACTGTCCCTAATGCAGATCATTGCAGTGCGCCTCCCCCCCCGCAGTACCACACCTCTCCTCAACTTGTTACTTTGGTATGAGGAAACAGTCTGAAGGGCTACAAACAAAGGGTCACGATAACTGGTAGTGTTTATATTCAAGCCATTTTGACTCCATTTTGAGAATAGGGTTTTGTGAGACGTTGTACCAAAGGCTTAACCATAGTAAAATACAAATATATTAAATCTACTGCTTTACTTTGTCCACAGATTTTTAATACTATTAAGAAAGCAGTTAGGTTAGGTGGTACCCAAACTTTCTGAATCCATACTACTAATTGGTTATGGTTCTCTTATCTGTAGTGGCCAAATCCTGCTGGCTTTCGTCATGAAAGTAGTCCCATTGGCCAAATTTTCAAACCTGGGTTTTATACTACTGCCCATCACATTAGCATCCAAGTATAAAATCAGTAACAGCTAATCCTTAGTGACTTCATGAAGTCTTTGGCTTTCCTCTCCTTTTGGCTCCTAAATATATATTTAGCCATCTCAAAAATGTGGCCTTTGAAAGTCCGGTCTGTTACATGTAAGAGACTAAATATGGTTATAGGAGTGAACTTTAGACACCTAGGTTTAAAAAATTATGGCATTTAAGTGTAATGGGAATTTTATTGAAACGATAAGTAAGTAGGATAAGTAAGGGCAGTAGGATTTGGCCCAAGATGTTAAAGGACTGATTTCTCTCACTGTTTTATGATCAATAGGACTTACTAGGATCAGTCTTGTTTATCAACAGTCATTGGGTATCTGCCTACTTCTGACTTTTTTAAATAGCTGAGAATTTTCATTGTGATGAGCTAAATTCACCAGCTAATCCCTTATTACCCGAGGATACTTATTGTCCAAACTAAGGTCCCAATACTGCTCTATCACAGAAGTCCAGGACTGGAGACTCGAGACTCAGTCATTTTATCATCTATCTATCGATACAGATAGATAGATATAGATATAACACACACACATTTTCAAGTATTCTGCATGTTATGTAGAGTATTAAAATACAATTTTATTATTTTTCTCATAATCATTCATTACTGATATCACTAGTTAGCAAATATGAGACAATGATATCACTTGGAATTTTGTTTTTCAAACAGTTCAGCATGTCAAAGGAATTGGAGGCAGATTTTTAAAGCATCTCACCAGTATGTGATAGCTATGAAGCTTTGAACATATCGCACCCTATGAAAATTGTCATCAGTTATAAAAAAAACACTATGCCAGAGAGTTTACACCCAACTTTAGATAACTTGGAGCAAAAAACATGCACAGGGTTTGAATGAAATTTAGGTTGTTGAAACTTCACATCGGTTTATATATCAAGAGAAACCCAAAATAAAAACCATATGTTAAATTGCATGTACATTTGTTCTTTCTTTTAAAAGAATGTATGCTTGTATTATCTGCTTACTTTAAAACTAGCCACTTTGAATATATATTGCAGTCCTGTGTGATACAGAGTCTCAGGATTTAGCCTTCAAAAATCCAAACCGTGTATTTCAGCTTCAAACGTTCTTTGGGAAAAGTGTGAAAATTCTCTTTGTTGTAGCTCTCTAAAGCCTTTGTAGAAATGGCGGAGTGTGTCCATCTACTTAAAGCTTATAATGAATTTTCTATAACTTATCACAGATCTCCTTATCCCTTATGAATGTGAACTAGATTGTTACTGACATGAATAGAGGCAGCCAGTGTTCAAAAAGAATAGGCACCTGCTAACAAAATTGTTTTTAATTTCTACATATCTTTAAATATAGTTATTTATATTTATATAATATATTTAAATATAGTTAACATATTTTTAATTTGTGTAATTGCAATGCTTCACTTTGACCAAGAAAAATAATTACAGATATTTTAAAATAAATTAGTTCAAAAAATAGGGAGTAATATTTTGTACTAACTGGTTATCCACTGGGACCTATTCTGCAGTGTTCTCACGTACTTAACTCTGTCGCTTTAACTCTTAGTGTCGTGCTGTAGGTTTAGGGCTGTGTTTCAGCAGCAGAATCCTCCATTCAGCCCTCTCCTCTTCTCTCTCCCCCCCCCACCCACTCATTTTTAATTTCATTTTGAGCTGCAAATAAACTCAAACTTGAACTCCTGGAGCATAATCGTGTGACTCTCCCAGCATTGGTTATCTCAATCAACCCAGTCCTTATGACTGGTTATCTGGATTTCAGTCTCTCGAGATCATTTTTGTCAGGCTTTTTAAAACTCTTCTGATGAGGGAAGGAGTAGATTCTTCATTCTAAAAATTCTTTGTGGCTGTCCGGGTAACAGTGCCCTTCACCACAGTGGTGGAGAGAGCTAGTGTTTGCATACAACCTTATAATCTCCCTGGAGGACAGTGTATTCTGAAAAAGACCTACCTCATTTTGAGAAGAGTTGGGGTCTTGGGCTTAGGCTTTTGGTTACAGTGGTCTTGAACATGTGTGTACAGTAATAGTACTGATGGTAGCAGAGGAGAAAGCAGTGTTTGTTCCATCTGCAGTGCTTGCTCCATCTGCAGTGCTTGCTAATAAAGGGAAAGAAGTGGAGGAGAATTAGGAAATGACTGAAGTAAGATGATAAACTGTGACTTAAAACCCATCACATCTTTCAGCAAGCTGGAAAACAGGAGGGAGTGGGAGAGAACTTCACACTTTACTGCATCACTTAAATCTTTAGAGGATGATTCAGTAGCTAGAATTAATAATTTAATTAGTTTAGGTAGCTTTAAATAGTTAGATTGATGGCTCTTGAAGACATTAGTTCAAGTTCTTGAGTAGTTAATGTATTCTTCTAGTGTTATGTATTTCTTCACTATTTGGACATAGGAGGGGCGATCCTTGGAAGAAAAGGGGGTGGTCTCCACTGCCTGCTAGTTAATAACTTGTTAATAACACATCTGTTCTAAAGTCCTGAACTCATTCAAGAAAAACTACTTATGAACCAGGAAACATTCAACTTTCAACAAATAGATCTCACTTAAATTGACCGGAGGTTCTATAGCGGTTTACCTCTGAAGGCAATAGAGATAAGTGGGTCAGCCAAAACATTAAAAAACAAAACAAAACCCAAAGATGATCATTGTATCTTGGGAAGTATGCCACACATCATAAACCCATAAAAATTGCATCAGTTTGGATTTATTTCCATGCTCTGCGGGGGAAGAAATGAAGTAGCAGTCTTCCAAATAGGACAGTATAAGCCAAATACATTAAGGAAATTGAACTAAATATGGCACTGCAATTATCAGAAACACTACCAGTTTATTGATAAATTGCAAGCTGCAGTGATTTTACTTGTGGAAACAAATAGCTACCTTTCCATTTTGACTTGTTACTTTCTGGCACTTCAGTGAAACTTGGAGATGTGTGTCTTTTAGCATCCTTGTCTTGTATTTTTGTTTTCACTGATGTCAGATGCAAAAATGCCCCAAATAAAGTTTTATTTGTTTACAAGGATCACTAGACCAAAATTTAATTCTGTTCTGTATAGGTTCTTATCACATGGTATCTGAGCATAATATCGCCACCCTCATCACCATAGCATCTGAGTGCTTTCATGTGTCAAAAGTGGGTTGTTCTTTTTGTCATCCTTTCCCCAGGAGGAGAATTGTTTGTTACACAGCTTTGGGTTAGCCTCCTAAAAAGCTCTGTCTCCTATACAGATGAATTTTACTTTGAAGGTAGAAAGTACCTTTGTGCTAGAGCAGCAGAGCTGTTAACCATGGGTCTAATTCTAGAGTTTTAGCTGAGCTTTTAGGTATCGTATCCAGTATATTGTAGACCAGTTGGAAGGTAATAAAGTGGTGGCGAACTGAGGTCATTGTTCACAGGAGGGACAGAGTCTCTTAATTAACCGAAGATGGTAGAAAGCATTATTTGCAGATGCTGCTATTGAGAGCTTAGCGTCAGTGAGGAATCCAGGAGTATTCTCAAACTGTGGACTGAATTGACCAATTGTGGGTGTGTTCCTTATAACCAAAGACTGCAGCATGTCTGCAAACTCTTCAGAGTGCTTTTCTCTGCCCACCATCTTGCTCCAATTAAATATGAGGAACATGCAGGATATGGGACTTATCGAGTATGGTGTTGAGCCCCCTCAGAAACCACTAAAGTCAGCTGATACCTTATTTCCTTTCAGGATCAGCCCCAGGGCCAAAATTTTGAAATTGGTTAAATCACTGACGTCCATTATCTCTGTGGATGTACTTTAATTCTCATCTTTAATTGCCTAAGATTCAGAGAAGCACTTTAAAATCACTCAGGTCCATCTCTTTTCAGGACGGCGCTTAAACACATGCTTAACTTCTTCCCTGAAAAGGGTTGCTCCCCTGAATCAGGGCCTCACGTTAGGCACCCATTTGAAAATTATGGACTGTATGCTTGCTTTTACCCAGTTTTATTTTAAAAACTATTACATTGTACTTCTGTTCGTTTGTGTTCACATTTGTATTGTGATCTTTGCTAGCCAGAGAAGGAAAGGATTTTAAATTCTGCTTTAAGCTGTCTGTGTATGTTATGTGGACACAGATACATCCATACACAATTGTTTGTTTTCCTTTGGTTTGTGCTGTATGAGAGCCAAACCTTACTTGCTTCTTAAAGTCAGCAGAAGATAAACTGGAGGCGGTGTGCACATTGTGTTTATGTTCTCTGCAAGAGCAGAGGGCATATGGAATAAATCAAAATGTGAAGCATAATAATAGGGTCCCATGGGAAAGAGAGCCTTGTGATTGTGTGATGACTCTCCTTAGAGACAGCAATAGGGGAGCTAGTTTCATAGCTGAGTCATGCGACAGGAGGGGGCTTCTTTCATTCTCATATGCATCCCCACTTCTGATGTCACAAATCCATTCTTTGCTGAGAGAATTGATTAACATTCATTGGGAGCCTCTGGAGAAAGAGAGGGAAGGGGAAAGAGAGCAAGCAAGGAGAAAGGGTGGTTAGCCGATTCTTCCAATCCCAGCTACATAGAAGTTGGGACACAATCGGACACAGAATGGCTATTTGTAACTGGGGTCCTTGGTGACGTATGGCTGAGTGTTTCCTGGCACAAATCTTTATGGACCAGTAAGCAGAGCGAAATTGAAGCTGACAAGACTTTTTGCATTTTGGAAAGGACTGTAATCTACTGTAGTGAAGAACAGAGCCACTCAATCACTGCTGCTGTAAATAAGAGACAGAAGGGAGTAAGAAAGAAAGAAGAGAAAAAGATTTTGCTGGGAGGAGGGGGGAGAAAGCATTTTTGGTGGATGGTATGAAGCCAGCCATGGAAACTGCAGCAGAGGAAAATACAGAACAAAGCCAAGAGAAAAAAGGTACCCAGAGGTCTAACAATAGCCTGTTTAAATCTTTTCATTGAGGGTACTTAAAGAGGTTAGACCGTTTTTGTCACTCTTTTTAGAACAGCTCTTAAACAATCATTATTGCATCTTTCTAGCTTTCAGGGTTTTTTTCCCTGTAAGGCTTGACAGCAAATTAATAGAGCAGGAATCTTTCCCTCTGTATATGTTCTCGCTGTGAACCTTCTCCAACCCCATTAAAATGGTGTGTTTTTGCAAAAGAAGCCTTGTTATTGCTCCTTCTTTGATTAGTTTTGGTAAATTAGTTTAGAGAGAAAATGTGTGTAGGGTCCTGAGAGCCATAATCAGAAATTTTCACTGAGACTAGTCATGTAGCAGTGCTTTAGTGTTGGGCAATGCAGTGTGGGAGACCTAGGTTGCAGGAACATGTAGCTTTCTGCCTGTTTAGAATGACATCCCTAGCTGCCTTGATGCAGTAGATTGGTGCCAGATAGCAGACTAATTCCTTTTCATCTTCTACATTTTACTCCATAGACTTTTGTTTCCCTATGGTAGGAAAAAGGAGAATAGTGCACTGAGTGAAGCAACATTGAAGTCCCAGCGTGTGTGTGTGTGTGTCATCCAGAATTGCTCCTTGATGGGGAGAAGAGTTCCAAATGTATTAAAATTCTGAGATAAGAAAATGGCAGTGTGGTAGGAGAGAGACTTAATTTAATCTGAGTGCTCCAGGTGATTGATTGATTGATCTAAAGTCCAGCACTTCACAGGATAAATTCCACCACTGAAGGACTGTTACATTTTGGAATCAGACTGCCATATAATTCATGTCATTCAGTATAGCAGGCTATTGTACAAAGAGGTACAATAAATTCTGCTGAGTGAAACCGCTCTAACAAAAATTATCTTAAATTTTTTCTTATGAACTCCTGACAATACCTAGATAATGAGATCTCCTCAGGAACCTGTTGCGTGTATTATTTCTTAGCAGTTGAACCAGTTGATATAATAGCTAATTTATATCACTAGATTTTAGGGGCTTTTCATATAAACAAGCATTTAATTATATACATAGTGAAAACCTTTGATACAAGAGTTTGAAAAATATTTTGTTTCCCTGGTTTGAAGTTTTGTTTTTCTTTTCTAGTCTGTCTAATTCAAAACCAGCATCAATTTCAACAAAATGAAATTTGGCAAGTGATTAGACCATAGAAAAACATAATCCCCTAGGGATTTTCCAAAAAAGAGTTACAATGCCAAGAGATTAAACTTTGAAAGCCATTAACAAGCATGGGCAGCAACCAACTTCACTGGCAATTTTGAATGCATATTAATGTACAAAGTATAAATCCTAAATACTTTGATTAAAAGAGTCATCTCAGTCATTTAGATAATTTTTAAAAGTTCTAAAGTTTTCCTTTCCACCAGGTAAATAATATATATTTTAAATAGTCTAAGTATATATAATATTTACCAACTCTAAAAAAGTTTTCCATATATTGTACATCACAAATAACGTCCCTTGCAGACCCATTAATGATTAGATGATGATTTTCATCCTTGCCTAAATCCCCAAACACAGCATGTAGAGAATGTTCATTATTTTAAACAAGTTATCAAAGTTAAGGCTGATATGCATGACGAATGACAGACTCTCTTGTTTTCATAAAGGGGCAAGCAGAAGGGACTTGGAACCTTAATTTTACCACTGTTTTCTGGCTTTCCTGTATCTAGTTTGACACAGTGAACATGATATTTAAATGCATTTAGTATTTTTATGACTTTGTTATTCTTGCCTACTTCATCATTTATGAAAGTAACATACAGCCTTACAGACACTGTGAAGTTGTATCTTCATTCAGTTCAACATTGCCTTTCATAAATTCAAACAGTATACTATGCATGGCAATAAAATATGAAGAATAGAACTGGTTGCCTCTTCTTAATTTAAACAATGAAATAAAATAATCCTCCAGATTAATTTGCCTATTCCTTTCTACAAGTACTCAGTGAGGAAGGGCATTGAGTTTTGTTTTGAGATTTTTGGGCCAGATTGTCAGAAGGGTTCGGCCGCTATTTAGGCACCTAAATGAAGAGGCAGGATTTTCATCAGAGCCCAGCACTTGGGGTAGCTCACACCGAGAACCAGACATGCCAAACCTGTGGGGAAAAAACACAGAAATTGAGCTTGTTTTTGGCTAAATTGGCTTGTGAGTTGCTTGTTTGGCTTGTAGCTTGTTGCTTCTTTTTTTTTTTCTTCTTTTTTTTTGATCGGCTCCTGGCAAGCATGGTCAAGGGGCAAGCAAGGACAAGGGGGGGAGGAGAGAGTGTCAGGGGTGCACAGCAGGCCCACCATAGTCCCAGACTGCACACCGGGGGGATCTAGTCACATAGAGTGTTGGGGTTCTTAGGGATTGGCTTGTTTTGGCCTGGTTTTGAAATGGGATTAGCTTGAGTTTTGGCTTATTGTGAAAGTCGGGGTGCCTATTTACCATGTGAAAATTGGCAACTGTGCTGAGAACGTTGCTGGGCACTCTTGAAAATCCTGCAATTTCATGTAGGTGCCTAAATAGGAACTGAGCCTTTTGGAATATCTTGCCATTTACTCCAGTGCCGAAAACTGGAGCTATTAGATTCTGAGATCTTTTGAGCATGTGAATACCCTTCAGTGTTTTCTTTTAAAATATCACAATTTTTTTTTATAAAACCTTACTTTCAGAAATAAATTGCCAACTTAAATTAAATAAAATAAGCCAGACATGCTGGGGTTTTTTATTTCTTATTGCTCTTTAACAATAGGAACTGTGATTGTGTTAACACACCATAAATATTGAATAAGAAAAGATCCTAACCATTCATCTCCATTTAGATCTCCAAGTTCATGTACAGTATCATGTGCATACATACAAACTGTGGAGAAAACAAACGTTTAATTTGAAGTGGATATAACACAGTAGGAAGAATGTCCGTTTTCACTATTAATGATGGTCTAAATTTCTATGGATTTTTAAATCAAAGGATCTCAAAGTGCATTTACAAAAACAATAGCAATACAAACATTTATTAACTTTAACTTATGTAGAATCAGCACCCCAGTGAGATAAGAGAGGACAGTATAGCATATAGTATACTTCAGCCACCCTTGCCTCTGTAGAAAACGTTGCACAATAACATTGTATAACAGTGCAGGACAACAAGTGAAGGTGCAGTTTACTTACAGTATCTACACATGTATGCAACTTGCTATGGCATACGTGCAATTCACATGCTTTCTCAAACTATGGTAAATATAATGCGGCAGATGCTTAGCTGGTGTAAACAGCAATAGTTCCATTGACTTTAGTGCAGCTACAACAATTTACACCAGCTGAGGATCTGCCCCAAAGTGTTTAAAAATATTTAGTTATTTGGGAATGACTGTGCAAATTACATCTTTCTTACGTTACGCATACATTCGAAAATTGCAAGTAAATTAATTCAGGGTTCATATTAAATCATAAAAGTATTCCCCCTTCAGGCAATGATACATAGTCCAGCTGTTGGATTTGCAACATCCTTCACAGAGCTATTTCTCTCAAGATAGACAAGGATGACGGCTGCCCTGATTTTTTAATTGGAAGCTGAACAACGCCCTTGTTCACAGAGTATTGCTTAGTCTACATATCCGCAGCTCTTATCAGAGAGAAACACCATGAGCAGAGCTCATGTAAATGTTGAGCAGATATTTTACAGAGCTACAGAACAGACTGGATGCACTTAAAGATGAGGGTTTACAAATTATTACAAATGACACAGTTTATCTTGTAGGCATTAAATTAAATCAAAACGTGAGGACTAGGTAGGTAGATTCACTGAGCTGGAATAAATGGGCAAAATGAAATGCCGTTTTGTATCAGCAGTGGAGGAGAATACATCCAGATACATATTAAGAGAGACAAGAAGTTTGCTTTTTTCATGCAACAGTGAAAAATATTACTCTTAAGTTGTAAAAGTGCCAAAAAATTGCTGTGAATAACCGTAATAAATTAGGCATGAAGGTCTGGTAAAAAGCAACTCCTGAGAAATAGTTTTATTATATTAGACTAATGCATAAAAAGCTCCACTTGTATATACTGTATTATAAAAGTAGATGGAAAAATCTGAGCAGTTGTGCTGGAAATTCATGTTGATTGTAGGTTAGAAGGGAGCACTTAATCAGTGAAAATTGAGTTCATAATTAGGAATTGTTGTGAGAGATTTCAAACAAAGAGTTTTGTTGTTCATGATTATATATTAGCCTAAAACAATACAATTACATGTCAATTTTTATAACGTTTTTATACCAACTTTTTAAAAAGTGTGAATTTGCAAAATGTGTGTAGTTTAAAACCAAAACAATTAAGTATCATTAGAGAGATAAGGTGGGTGAGGTAGTATCTTTTATTCGACCAACTTCTGTTTATCCAATAAATGGAGATGAATGGTTAGGGTCTTTTCTTGTTCAATATTTATGGTGTGTTAACACAAATCAAGTTCCTATTGTTACAGAGTGGTGTAAGCTTGAAATCTTGTTTCTCTCACCAATAGAAGTTGGTTCAATAACAGATATCACCTCACCCACCTTTGTCTTCTAATATCCTGGGACTGACACGGCTATACTACTGCATACAATAAGTATAATTGACTTCTTAATGTTAAAGGTTAATTTCATTTTGAGGGAAGCCCTTGATTGTATAAACATTAGGCATTTAGTGACTTGATGGATATGAAGATTGTGGCTCAGGTACCTTGATCCCACAAATGGGAATATGCCAAGCTCACTCGAAGAAGAAGTGAAGATTACTCACCTGTAATTTAAATTTTTCAAGATGAGCCTTTGCATATTCCCATGTGTAGGATCAAGGCACCGCAAGTGGGAATGTGCAGAAGCCCATCAAAGAAGAGATGCTTTTTCTTTTTAGGTTGTTTGAATAACACAATAACCCATCTTCTTCTTATACAAATTATACTTATTAGCCAAAGTTTTCAAAGCTAGGCCTCAATTGTTAGGCTCCCAAATCCATATTTCAAAGGTGCTGAGCTGCTCTAGTTCTCTTTGACTTCAGTGGGATTTGCTGGTGCTCATTCCTCCTGAACAATGCCAGTTAAATAGAAGTGCCTAACTATAAATCTAGAAGTGAAACATTTTGGAGTCTAGCCTAGAAAATCTTGGCCGTTATATATGATAGGGATAATAACATGTCAAACCTAGTGATTCAGGTTTTAATTAGTAGGATTTGGTTTCTGACTAAAAAGTGAATATCTTAAAAAGAGTGTATCCCCAGTAGTTTGCCTAAATGATCATGTGAAGGAAGACTTACACATATGTGATACAGAATATGGTAAAACCAGAAAGATTTCCAGATTGCACTGTACATGCACAATAGGCACGATATGGCACCATATAGAGCATTGTCATGGAATCAGAGTAAACATGGAAAAGGACCAACTATGTCATCTACAGTAATCCTTAATCCTTCCCGTTACCTGGCTAGTCTTGCTCCCGATATTATAGTCACTGGCTAATTGTTGGATGGAGTTTTCACCACTTCCCTTGAGGAGACTCTTCATAATCTCCTTTAGGAAATAACGATCAGATTACATTTTCTGTGATTAATTATTCCATATCAAGACTACATGGCCCATTTTAACCCTCCCCCACGCACATCCACCCCATCTCTCACACGCATTTTTTATTAGAAGACCACAGATGGTTCTTTCACTGATGTATAAACAACAAAGAAATGTAGAGTTTGACCCCAGTAACTACCATAGATGTATATAGTTGTGTGAATTGTAAATTAGAACACCTGTAGCTATTATTTGTGCGACATGATACATAAACTATGTAAATAAATGTTCAGAAATGACATACAAATTCTAAAAAGGATATCCAGCTATAGCTAATCATTGTACCGAAACAGTAACCTAAAGTAATCCTAAAAGTGCAACTTCCACTGAATTATAATTTTCTCCGTTAAAAGTGAACTGAAATACTTTTGAAATAAATATTCAGTGCTATTTAATATACTAAATCATGAACAAAACATGGAGAGTTAAGGCCTAGTTCTGCCATAATTTATGGAGGCCGTCATTGCTCACACTAAAGTCTGTGGGATTTCTTACGAAAATACTTTCGATGAAAAGAAATAACAAATTTTGGACTTTTTCCTAGAAGTTTAGAAATATTTCAGTTACAAATTCTTAGGCTTTGTCATAAAACCAGAAAGTTTCAAAATTTCCAGGAACATTTTAGTTTCCAAAAATGCCTTTTCATTAAAAAAATAAAATAAAGGGAAAGTTTTGACCATTGCTATTAAAAATAAATTAAGAGGATGTTTAAAAGTCAGTCCTTATACTTACCTGCCAGCTCATGATTTTAGGGTTCAGTATTTCTCCAGCAAGAATTAGTGATCCAACTGGCATCTGTGGTAGAGTAAGGGAACTCCAGAACTCTGACCTCACGTTTGACAAGATAAAAGCCTTTCCATTTATTTTTATTTATATGAGTTTATATTAGTATTATATTAGTATTCTGGCATCTTAAATGTTTTAAAAGTATGTATTTGAATGTGAGTTCTCTTTTATGATGAAAAATGCTTTCTCTTAAACCACATTCTAATTTTATATCATTTTCTTCTCCAAAAAGTAATTAGTAATCTTTTTATTTAAAAAAAAAATAGTGGTTTTATGTACATTAGAGAAATGGCAAACAATAATAACTGAACATTGCATGTTTGAGGAAGGCAATTATATGAGAAACAATGAATAGTACTATACAGTATCAGCAAGTGCGTTCTGCCCTCATTCTCTATTTTTGATATTGCATCCAATTACTATGGCATCTATTGTGATTGCGTAAACAGGATCATTACTGAATGAGCAACAGGAGAAGAGGAAGTCGTTGCAGGAGTCGCCTTTGGATACATAATCATTTTCGGAAGATGCACTAGAAAACATTTGAAAAGTAATTGAATATGTAGGCTGTCGAACTTCTGTTTGGTTTTTTTGTTTGTTTGGTTGGGTTTTTTTTGAGGGGGGGAATGGGGAAGGTTTCCCCAAGTAGAAGAACAGAATATATGAAAAAGCAGAATAACTTCTTTCATGAAACATATGGGCTATATATAAAGCTGTTGGCACAAATTACAAAAAGAAGAAAATGATCAAGAGGAAATAAATTACTAAGCATTCATTAAAGAATCCACTGATGTTAACTTGGTATTGCTTCCAAGGACTCTTTCTTTTGCATCAGGTAGTAATACTACCAACAGATTATTCATTAATACAATGTGTATATAGTTTCTTGTTTCCCATCTTCCTAGATACAGATGACTGGACTCATAGGACCAGATTCTTCTCTCACTCCTGATTTACATTCGTGGAACTGTACTGAAGTTAGTGGAGTTACACCTGTATAAAAACAGTGTGAGAGGAGAATCACACCATATACTTCTGTTTTTAGACTAAAAATTTGTGGTACCTTATCTTTCTAGCAACCTGCTTCTCTGACCTACTTGGAAAGTAATTGTTTGTAATGTCCTAAGCTATATCTCATCCACCTGCTGAAATGCTGCTAAATAAGATTTATTTTGGACAAAGATGAGAGTTACTTGTTCATGTAGCTACTACAAAGTGGAACTTCCAGTGTATTTTAAGAAATGATCCATCTTGCATTGACAGTCGGGTGACCAGACAGCAAATGTGAAAAATCGGGACGGGGTGGGGGGTAATAGGAACCTATATAAGAAAAAGACCCCAAAATCGGGACTGTCCCTATAAAATCAGGACATCTGGTCACCCTAATTGGCAGCCTGGCAACTCATAAGCAGGCAAAGTGAAAAAATGTTGATCCAAAAGCAATTTGATGTTGTTTTGCCAATAGCCTCTTTCCATAATGCTCAGGAGCAGTAAAGCTTTGAAGTATTCTCCCAACAAATTACAGACCATTACATATGACTGGAAATGATGTGACACTACAGAAATTTCCCAACAATTGAGAAAGGTCCGGGGGGGGAGAGAACAGTAATGGGTCAAATTCTCCTCACACGTTCATTGTAAAACTGGAGTAACGCTGCTGAAATCAACAGAGCTGGTCAAAAATTGCACCAGGATGAGAGCAGCTTTTCTCATCTATTTGTTTTAAGAAGTTAACTTTGCGTCACTGGACAGATCTGTGTTTGTGTCTCTCTCTCTACATCTGGTGGTAATTATCTAATTCTGTTGGGTTTAGGATACTTTAAAAATAGATATTTGGTTTCCCACAATTCTGTTTCCCTTTCTGCCCTATCTCTTAGAGAAGGGACTGCTTGCCAGAAAAGAGAAGGGGGTTGGTGTAGGGTAAGTGAGTTTTGATGATCAGAGACCACAACAGACTAGAATGTTTTAATATGTATTTATGTTCATTCAAGAACCTAGAGGAGTTTTAAACATTCTTGTGTCACTAATGGTCTTTAGCTCATAACTTTAACAGCATATTCTGTTGATTTTCCTCCTCTTCGTTGGTACAAATAGGTTATATTTCAGTTATTAAACCTCAGCATATTTTTCTGGACTCTCCACTTAATTTTAAAATTAAATGAATAAAAGTATTGAACAAATTTTTTTTTTTGCTGGAGACACTGACGTTTTACCACCTAAAATTGGCAGTGATCACCAGACCAGAAATGGAAATTGGCAGGTACCACTGGATGTACAGGAGTTCAAGGCCACACCAGTACCATCATGTGCCAGCATTGAGAGGCAATATTAGTCCTTTGGGGATTCAAGGTAAATAAAGAGTTGGGGTGAAATCTAAATGGAGAGTTCAAATACGGTAGCACAAACATGATTTGCAGTAGCTGTAACCTTTTCAAAAATGTTTTTCTATGTTTCTTAGTCAGTTAGGAGTCTGATTTTTCTCATGATTGCTTGAAATAAACTTTAATTTTAATCTGTGAGTGTTGGAAAGGCAGTAGCTTGCAATTTATTGATGTCCTTTTGTTAACTGTATTGCCAGCAATCATTTCAAAACTGTTCACAGCCAAGGCAGGATAGTATTGCTGTGTATGCAAACCCGGTAAGAAACTGATGATGATATAATTTATAGTCCATCAGTTGGCTTCCATGTCCAAAGACAGACCAATACATAATGCAGTGGGTCTCCTATCAAGTGCTTCTTTGAACAGTATTTCACCTAATAGCTCATTTTCCAGCAACAATTGTGTGTGTATCTCATCTTTTAAAGAAAGACTGAGGCCAAGATTTTCCAAAGTGATTAGTGATTCTGCATGTGTCAGATTTTGGGTGCCCAACTTGAGTCACTAAAATGGAGGCCTGATTTTCAGAGGGTGAGCACTCAGCTCACTTTTTGAAAATTACCTTTGAAGTGTCTCAGGTCAAACAACATGTAAGATTATTTTGCCCAACCAGCATCTTCCCTGGATGAAGCTGATCTATTTAATCCAGTTCAGAGATTTGAGCGCTACATTTGGAGAACATTCACCAAGTTTTCCACTTAGCCCCTTCCCTTATATAACCCGATGGCCTGGTTCTTTAGACCTTAAAATGCTCTTTCCATGGTAGCCTTAGTCTGTATGCTAGAAATGGGTGAATATTTTTATTGTCAAATTGTATATTCAAAAATATTGCGAAATTAGTCAGATGTATTATTTGGTTGATCAGGTGTATTCTGCTCAGCTATGGAGGGTAGAGGGAGAACTTGGTACTGGTAATAATACTTTGCATTGTTAATGGCTCTTCATTATATTTCCTAAAAGTAGAAACAGTACCGTTGCATAACATCCCAAACAGAATTTAAAATACAGTGGGCTGGCAATATTCTGAGGTACCTTTTCAGATCTCCACTTCAGCTAATGTCTGAGTCTTAGAGTCATCAGACTGACCTTTTTCTTGCTGGAGTCTTAGTTGTGAGCCTGCTACCCAGATTCAGAGAGAATGGATTCGGAATGGCCAGGTATATAGAAGAATATCTGATGAGGACTGTTGTCCAAAGTCCCAAAGGGGAACCAATGGCTAAATCCATACAGAAATCTTCTACCTATGTTCAAGGTGACAATTCTATGTACGGAATCATTTAAAAAACATTATGGACCATTAATGGTTTAGCTAGACTTCAGCAGATTTATCCGTAGTGCTTTATAGCACCAGAAAGTGGGCAAGTTCTGTCTAGTTCTAGATCTGAAGTGGCTCAAGACATTTGTTTGTGATTGCAAAGTCTCTGAGATGTGGTGATCTCTGATGTGTTCTACAGATGATGTGGCTACTAAAAGCTCCTTTTCTTTGTCACAAGCCCAGCGTTCATTACAAATGTGATCAATCTGTTTTATATACTGGTACTAAATTTAAAGAAGGCCTTGTTTCCATCAGAGAGATTTTTTCATCTGGATGTTTTTTCACATCAAACGTTGAAGAATATTAGAGGCAAAGATCATGATTCACAAGTTCAATGCTTATCTTAGCCATCTTTTACGAAGCTAATGCATCTACAGGTCATTTGTCTCTATACTTTAGAAGAAGTAGCCAAAAAATTCTGTAAATCTTTACTCAACTACTTCAGAGCAAAATCCTTATTACACTGGTAGCTGTCAGACTACATCGTTAAAGGAAATCTGCTTCAAGAACCAATGATCAATGCCATCCAGAAGCTGAGGTCTGTCCATGGACACTGGTTGAATTAGGAGGCTTGCTAAAATACAAACATAAGCGTTGAGTTTGGGAGTGCTAGGACATTTCTGGGGCTTTTCAATGAAGAGTTGAAGGTGCAAGAGGTCCTGGGCGTAACCTGAACAAACCAGAGGCTGAAAATGACATTTTAATGTGGGAAACTCAGTTTCTGATTGCTCTGATGTAAAGAAACCTGAATCTCTCCAGATGTGCTGTGCAGTAGAAAACTGAGAATAGTAACAGACCAACTACGCTGAAAAAGGCTGGAACAAGGATACCAGTCTCTGTGCTAATGATTATTTAGTCACAATGAAATGCTGCTACTTCCCTTGAAAGAGGAACATAATCAGAACAATGGATGTTTTTCATTTCAGAGCTGGTACAGGAATCTCTTTTTTTGGATTGCACTGAATAGTACACTGGAAAACACTCCCAACTCTACTAACATGTACAGTTTCTTCCTAGGGCAACCTTCCTTATCTCCTCTTTCAGTGTCAGTAATAGGTGGTGTTAGGAGACCAAACTTTTTGTTTTCCTTTTGATATTTTGCTTTTTTCACTAGATCTCTACATAAGCAACTATCTGCTTGGATCTTTAATCAATTAAATGCTACTTTATTGTCCGTCTTTCTTTAAAACTCTTTGTTTAAAGATTGGCACCCTTGTTTTAAAATGAACATTCTTGTGGAAATTCTTCCAGATGAATTGGGTTTTTGTTTGTTTTATGGTTGTTTTTCTCTTCCTAGATTTCTTCCTAAAAATACTGGGCTTTTTTGAGCCTACTTTAAATAGGCATAAAGGCACGAGAAGGTGCACCCTCCCATCAGGATTTAAGATCGTTCCATAAGGATACAAGCTGTCTCATGAGCAGGGGGAAATTTGCAAAGCATCTGCCCATGCACACACCTTCGCCTGTGTTGGTGCTACGACTGGCCAAAGGTCTTTATAGTGGTGGTTCACTTTCCTCTTATTCTGTATTTAGATAAGCTATTTCTCTAAAGACCCCTTAGTTCCAGATTGATACTGAAAAGCTGGATTTGGCTTCTGAATCTCAGATCCACTGGTCTGAAAATCTCTCTCCCCGCCGTGCCCCCCCCTTTTAAAAAAATTATATTTAAGTAGAATTGTTACTGGGGAGATTTCAGAGTAGCAGCTGTGTTAGTCTGTATCCGCAAAAAGAAAAGGAGGACTTGTGGCACCTTAGAGACTAAAATTTTTTGAGCATAAGCTTTCATGAGCTACAGCTCACTTCATCGGCTGCATTAAGTGGAAAATACAGTGGGGAGATTTATATACACAGAGAACATGAAACAATGGGTGTTACCATACACACTGTAACACGAGTGAGCAGGTAAGGTGAGCTATTACCAGCAGGAGAGCGGGGGGAGGGGCGGGGAGGGGAAACTTTTGTAGTGATAATCAAGGTGGGCCGTTTCCAGCAGTTGACAAGAACGTCTGAGGAACAGTGGGCGGGGGAGGAGGGGGAATAAACATGGGGAAATAGTTTTACTTTGTGTAATGACCGATCCACTCCCAGTCTTTATTCAAGCCTTACCTGCTCACTCGTGTTACAGTGTGTATGGTAACACCCGTTGTTTCATGTTCTCTGTGTATATAAATCTCCCCACTGTATTTTCCACTTAATGCATCCAATGAAGTGAGCTGTAGCTCATGAAAGCTTATGCTCAAATAAGTTTGTTAGTCTCTAAGGTGCCACAAGTACTCTTTTTCTTTTTACTGGGGAGAGAGATTGTTTTTGTTTACTTCCTTGAAGTTAAGGAAGCATCAACTGGAGAAGCGGTTGGTAGCTGTGGTTGAGATCCAGTGTGATTAAAAGTCTTATTCTGCTATTGGATACTGCTGGCATTGATGCATTGTGAGGTAAGTTACCACTTCCAGACTGGGGGATCTAAGATTCAAAAGTCAAATTTTACAGGTAAGAAACTAACCTTCGATTGAAACACAAACATTGTTAAAAATAGTTGTTCTCTTTTTTTCACAAGAAAACCCAGGAAACTCTAGTTCATGCAGGGTGAGATTTACAAAGGCCCCTAAGAAGTCAATGGGAGGTAGGTGCTAGCTCACGTGATCACATTTGTAAATCCCACTGGGTATCTGTCTACCTCTTTAGATGCCTAAATACCTTTGTAAGTCTGGCCCTGTGTCTAATTTGTTACACCTTTTGGCTCAGAGTTGTCTAGATAGAAGATGCTGGCTTGGCTGACCTAAAACTGAGAGATGACTAGTGTGCATGAGGAGATGGGTGGAGATCAGGTTGAGGGGAGAGATTAGAAAGAGGGACTATTTTAATAAAAAATATGAAATGGCAGACTGATTGCAAACCCTGGGTTTTGTGTATGCTGTTCGTGTGCAACCTCGTGCGGAGTTGGACTGAGACTGATAACTTTTGCCAGTGGAGTTATTTCAGGTGAATGAATTCTGCATGTAGATTAACACCTCCACGTACAAGAGTCCTTGGAAAAAATTTGTGCTACAAAGTACTGGAACAAATCTGCAGGAGAAATTACTGCCAAAGTTATAGCAACATAGCTCAGACTAATTTTATCAAGGAAGATCTTTTAAAATACTGTAGTGATGCAATGATTAATAGGAGGTTGCATTTTTCAGAAATAACCGATAGTAAGAGAAATGAGTGGGAAAATATCCACCTTTGTGGACCCAGTTAAGACTGTTCAAAGTAAATCCTCTCTTAAAGCACAAGTTGACCAACTTCCTTCTCTTCAGAGGTGGTGCAGCCTTGCTTTGAAATGCATTGTCTCATGGGCTGGAAAGAGTTCCTGTCTCTTCTGTTGACAAGAAATGAAATTGTTGGACCTTCATCTCAGGCTGACCAAACTGGAACAAGAGAACTGCTCTTGTCCTATTGTCTCATGTGTCACAGTAGTTTTATGCTTGGTGTTATGTATCATTAGCAGCTTAGAATTGATGCATGTGACAAACATGGAATCCATGTTTCATATTGTATAGATCATATTGCCTTAAAAGAGGCCATCTTCTGAATACTTATAAACTGAAGGACCATTTCACAGAACTGGAACTGCATCAGACTGATTTAATTTGGAAGAATGTGCATTTGTCTTCACTATAGATTCATAGGTTTTTAAGGCCAGAAGGGGACCGTTAGGTCAGGGACAGTCTGACCCCTGCATAATACAGGCCAGAGTATTTAATCGAGTGATTCCTGCAGTGGAGGGAATTCTTTTTCCCTATCAGAAACAGTATTTCTGGAATAAATCCAATGCAATCTGATGATAAAGCAGGGGTTCAAAAAAAGTGCTCTCTTTGTAGACTCTTCTTCACCATGCTGCATTGAAATTAAGGGCAGAGCAAAATCTTGACTTAATCAGATCGTTGTTTTTGTCTCCAATGCAGATTTGTTGCTTTCTGCAATGAAACAAACAATTACCTCTGTTCAGTAGCAATGGGGCTGTAAGACCCCTGTTGTTAAGAGTATGCAGAAGGCCCAATTTCTCTAGGTTCCTCGCTAAGATACTTTAGAAAAAAAAGTCAGTGGTCTTAACTCTCAATCTAGATGTGTATTCTTTTATATCTAGCAGTTGATTGTTATTACTATTGTAGTTATTTACACAGCTCTAGAGGTGTACATGGGGGCTTACAGACAAATAAGAAATGATGGGTCTCTGCCTCATGGAGCTTACAACCTAAGGATCAGATTCTGACACCCTTTACTCATATTGAGTACCAACAATCAGTGATGACTCCCTGATTCTCTGTCCCAGCCCCAGTGCAGGATAGAGTAGCCAGAAACTTCTGTTCTCATGGTCTCATTATACAGGAGCGTGAGAATGTTCAATGAAATTGCAAGGTGGCAAACTCAAAACACATAAACAAAATACTTTTTCATATAATGTGTAATTAGGCTCTGGAACTCATTGCCACAAGAAGTCACTAAGGCCAGGAACTTAAGCAAGTTTCAAAAAGAGACTGGATATTTATATGAATACCAAGAATATCCAGAGTTACCATCATTAATGATATCAAACGTTTTGACAGGAAAACCCTGGAGCACGAGATTTAATGTACAAGTCTAACTATAAGAGATCAGAATCAGAAATATGTGGAGGGCAGGTTATTCTACATCCACCTACTGTAATGTTCTTACACTTTCTTCTGAAGCATCTGGTACTGGCTACAGTCAGAGACAGGATGCTGGACTAGATGGACCTTGAGTCTGATCTAGTCTGGCAATTCCTATGTTCCTATACCTATTGTCTCCAAGGGACTATGAGTCCTCTATTTGCCTCTAACACACCACTCTGCCAGGGCAGAATCTTCCCCAAAGTATTGTTGTGGCTCCTTGATCTTCTTGAAATAATATGTCTGATGCTCAGGCTGAGAAGGTTGGACACCACTGAACTAAACCGTGTTGGTTCTCCGAAGTAGTTAGTCCTTATTATGAGTTGGTTCCTTTTAAGCTTGAAAAGTAGCAGCTAGAAAGGCTGCAATAGCAGCTTTTTATAAGCATACGTGTAAAGGAAAACGTTGATATGAAATATATAGTACCTGCAGCAGAAGGTTAATCCTTAGTGCACCAGGACCCTTAGATAGTTTATAATGGTGTGCATGGGCAGTGCTCTTTCAAAATACAAAGGGGCCTAAGCTCTTCTTATTATAACATGCAATATTAGGGCCCGGTCCTGCAAAGATTTATGCACACGCTCAGTATTAATCGTATGAATAGCGACATTTGAGTTCACCATTAACTCAGCCTATTTTTCTGCAGTTCAGTCGCACGCCTTTTCTGTAGTACCTAAGCAAGGGTTTTGGCTTAGTGTATCAAGTTAAATTTTATCATTTGTTCGCACAATTGAAATTGAGCAGGACAAGGTAAGAACCGAGCATAGGCCTTAACAGAGGCTTGCTTGTAATTTTTAAAAATTACAATTCTAGGGCTAAGTGCTGATTGTCCCAAATAGAAAAGGTCAGAGGAGAAACATTCAACACACACTTCCAATGTATCGTTGTGGTGTTAAAGATTTTCCCTCACAATCCCCTTGTCGCCCCCAGATTATTGACTCCTGCTTTGGGAGATGTTCCAGCATATGCTTTTCTGATAATATCACATCAGATGCAGATGGTTACTGACTGGATGTTTATGGCTGGGAAAGGAGTCAAGAACATTTCATTTTGTCTATGACAGGGGTGGCCAACCTGAGCCTGAGAAGGAGCCAGAATTTACCAATGTACATTGCCAAAGAGCCACAGTAATACGTCAGCAGCCCCCATCGGCTCCCCCCGCTCCCAGCACCTCCCACCCACTGGCAGCCCTGCCAATCAGCGCCTCCCCCTCCCTCCCCGCACCTCCCTATCAGCTGTTTCGTGGCGTGCAGGAGGCTCTGGGAGGGAGGGAGGAGGAGCGAGGGCACGGCAGGCGCAAGGGAGGGGGCGGGAAGGGCTGGAGTGGAAGCAGGGCCTGTGGCAGAGCCAGGGGTTGAGCAGTGAGAACCCCCCGGGCACATTGGAAAGTTGGCGCCTGTAGCTCCAGCCCCGGAGTTGGTGCCTATACAAGGAGCCGCATATTAACTTCTGAAGAGCTGCATGTGGCTCCGGAGTCACAGTTTGGCCACCCCTGGTCTATGATATGGCACCAGTACATGCAGCTCTCCCCCCTCAGTTATCCTGCACACTTTGGGATATAAAATGCATTTCACAGGATGAATAAAGCCTTTATGGGTATAGATTTGCAAAACCATGCCATATAGTGAAAAATCAAATTGGCACTTGCCTTCAGCAACACAGATTCTGTACTCTACTGGAGGTCCTTAGTGACTGAGACACGGTTGGCATTTTTCATGCTTGGGCATCAGTCAAAGCAGATGATACCTAGATACCGGGGAAATAAGAGAAAAATGTGAATAGCCTGATTGTTCTCTCAGATTGGTATGTGAATTGGGAGTAACTCCATTGTAATGAACACAGACTCTCACACATTATTGTATATAAGGTAACAATTTAAAATGTCACCCAATGCTTCCCCCCCGCCCCCAGATCCTTCCCACCCTGTTTTGTTGAAAAAGTAGCTAAGTGTCTGCCTTTTAACCCAGTGTTCAGCACAGTAGATATCCCAGCCTCTGTTGCCTATGCAGGGGCATCCATGGAAGCGAAACTTCATGAGTTTAGAATTGCTATAGCCTGTGCCAGGGTTATATAAATGGCTGGCAGCCCCCAACGCAGCATAATGAGGGAGCAAATAGTGCCTAGTGCTTCCTCTTTCCGGAGGGCTGGGCAGAACTACATGGAGGGAAGGAATGAGGTGTGCAAGGGAGGAAAAACTGGAAAGTAACAAGAGTTAGAGAAAATTGCAAGAGAGGGCAGCAGATTGATTCCCTGACTGATTGTTCCCTGAAATTCAGATTTTCCATCCCCGTTTCTGATTGTTCTCCATTCCTGGGTTTTTGTTTCCTTATTTACACTTGTGTGCTATGATATCACTTCTTTATGCTTGAGTTATGCTGTGGCACTAGAAAAGCCTGGAAGGAAGTTTGAACTTCAGAAAACAAGCACTGCTTTTCTGCAGGTGAGATGTTGGCTGGCCAAGGAGCAGGCCAGCAGATATTATCCTGCTCACATCACTCTGGTCTGTCTGTCTGACTTTGAGAAGCCAGTGTCTGTCTTACTCATCAAAACCCTGAAATCTGAGAGCTCGAGTTAGCCTCAATAGGTCCTTAGGACAAGGGTAAGCGCTGTGTGTCGTAAACTCACCCCTTTGTGCCCACTGTACGGCAGGCCCCATTGGCCCTTTTAGAGTTGTAATCTTGCCCCAAACTTACCTCAGCAGGGTGTGTTATGGACTGAGAATTGCTGTCTGAAAGTCCCTCCCCATTAATTCTGTATTTCCTTGCTTTTCTGGATTTAAATCGGGTACACCTTCACAGTGCTGAAAGAGATTTGGCCACGCAACTGCCATTGGCATTAATGGGAATTGTGTGACTAAAGCTCTGAACATATTCAGTGGTCTGTATATAGTCTCCTCTCCTAGCTATTTATGGGTAGATTGCTCATCACAGCTCAAAGAGTAATTATATGAACAACCAGTATCATGGCTGGCTTTTTATGTATAGGTTCATCCTTTACCAGTTTCCTGTGACAGATATTTTTCCAAGAGACTACAAAAGAATAGTTGGTTCCTGTTCTTTCCCCTCTATTTATTTTTGTCCCTTAGTTAGAAATATTCAGGGTGAGTGGTGTGTGTGTGTTCAATAGCATTCATTCCCTAGAGAATAATCTCAGTCCTTGTTTTAGCTGGCCTCCTTCTGAGAGTGTGTTAAATCTGTAGCCAGGATCACAAGCAGCTCTGGGCAAATCACTGGGCTGTTATTAACCTGCCTCCATGGCAACTTCTGCTCACAAGCCTGAGGACAAAAAATGTTTTTATTCTGCTGAGCTGCACAAAAGATTCTAGTGATGTTTTAGACAAAATGGCCATTGAAAGCCAGATGCATTGATGTGTATTTGTAATGCATGGTTTATATTTAAACTGTTTTACACTGCTGATTTGCTGGGGTGTATAGAGTGCTAAAAATTGCATGGTATTATCTGTGTGCAAAGTAAAGACAGAGCAGAATTTGTGCCAAAGAGATTTTTTATTAAAAAGTTTTTAATAAACTTCCCAAATCATACTAAATACTACAACATTGTTTACAGGATACGCAGCTTCAGCAGCAGAATCTGTTATCAACTTATTCTGCTTATTTCATATTTATTTACAAAGTTTCCACTGCTTTTCAGTTGTATGGTAACTTGCTGCCTACTGATTCAGAAATATAGCAGAGCACAAGGCAAACTGCATCTAGAAAGTTCAAATTCTCCAGGCCAGATTCTCAGCTGCCTTAACCAGATTATAGCTCAGTAGACCAGCTGAAGTTCTGGACCTCCATGTTTAATGGAAATATACTCCAATACTAGACTAGAAAGTTTGGTAAGAAAAAAATCCTTAATTTTGTCTGAACTAATAGTAGTACAGTACAAGCTTTGTTATCCGGCATGTTGGGGGAAGGGTGGTGGCAATTAGTCAAAAATTCCAGTTAACTAAGAGTTACACTTACCAATGGAATACCAATTTTCAAAGAATTAGAATACAATAAAATGAATAAAGTATAAAATAGTATACAGGGACTCACCAATCCAGTAGTAGTACTGCACTGCAGAATAGTTGGTTTCTTGAAGCACTTAGGTGTATACAGGTAAAATTTTCTATACAGTAGTTTTTTATGACACTACATATCACTATGGGCAGCACATGGCATACACCCAGTTCACTAAAAATACACTTAATGCTAAAAAGATACTGAACATAATTTAACCCTTCTTTGATTCCGAAGGCTCTTCAGGATCTTGCAGTGCCTCAGGGTCGTCATTATCAACATCAGTTATCACTGTAGATGTAGAAGGTGTAGGAGATTGGGCTGATCTCCTCTACTAACCCTATGACACACCCTGGAAGCTGCTTTTTTGAATAAATCCCTGATATCAGCTTGCTTACTTGTCTTCTGCCTCTTTTGCATAAAAGTAGAGTGCAGAATGTGCAATGGCGTAACTCCCTGGGCAGTATACTCGTCCCAGTTACTAGACTGAAGATTTGTATTGGGAGATATCGGAAATGCCAGTTAATAGAGCTTTCTGGTTGATAAAGTGATGGAGAACACAGCTTTTACTGTATCTGGTTTTGAAAGGCTTCTCCGGGTTGTATTTTGGTAGTCAAGGGTGTAAAAAACAAAATAGAAAAAAACCTCATACTGTCAGATTTCATTGATGTGAATGTAGGGTCTCCAAAAAGTACATTCTTTGTGTGTTACGGCAACACCGCAAACATTCTTTAACTGGGTCATATTAAAATGAGGATTTGGCGCGGTCTGGCAGTCTAACGCCTCAGACAGGTGGTCTGTATTCTGCAAAGCTGATACCCTTTGATAGGAACAGCTGTGTATAAACTCCATTGTAAAAGTTGTTGACTGAACATGTGTGTACAGGCGCGCATACTGCCATGTCTAGCATGGAAATATGCCATTGACAGTATTTCCTTGTTTAAAGCTAGGCCTGGAGGTGTCTGTTTGCCCAAGGACCAAAGAGAGTATGTATCCCAGTTATCCAGTTGGCCTAGAGTTAAAGGGTTGGTGGTTGCTGGGGCTCTGTTTTGTCTAATGTCTGGCTCGAAACGGCACTGTAGCTTTACGGACTTGATCAAGTGGGATCTTGGCAGTGATCTGCCCTTGACACGGTGAAGGCCACCAGAAGGACGGTGCTGCCTTTTCTCTTGTGGAGTAGAGTGCTGTAGGAGGCCTGAGCCATAAACACTGTCTACTGTAGACAAGAATTTGAAAGCTTTGGGGCATCCACTGCTGGCAGTTTGAATACAAGGGGCTGTTGATAAAATGGTGTGATCTGCCTGAATGAGTGATCAAAAGAGATCACCCCTCAAGTCCAGTGTATTTATTACTGCGTGGCAAACTAGGCTGCACAGCATGGGGTACCCAGTCTACTGGAATGACCTAGATTTGGGAGTAACCTTTAGCCCAGGTTCTATGTGGATTTAAGGGTTTTGCCAAGTTATTCTTCAGAACTATTTGCCTTTTGACCCACAGAGCAGCTTTGATGTTGACTCTGAAGGAGGCCAGACATCCTACCCTCCAGCATGAAAGAAGATTTTATAATAGCAACAGGTTAAGAGGAGAAATCAGACTTATGCAGAGCTAGAATGATAAAATGAGAGGGGCTGCAGTGCCTGGGTTCTGCAGTTAAACACCCAAGAATGTTGTTTGGACAATGAAAAGGACTTGCTTTGCAAATTTGCCATATCACCCTGCAAGATCTGTCATTCTGAAGTTTGCTTTAGCTTTGGATCTCAGTGATATGAGATGTACTGTGGTTGTTATGTTTCAGAGTAGCAGCCATGTTAGTCTGTATCCTCAAAAAGAAAAAGTGGACTTGTGGCACCTTAGAGACTAACAAATTTATCTGTGCATAAGCTTTTGTGAAAGCTTTTGTGAAAGCTTATGCTCAGATAAATTTGTTAGTCTCTAAGGTGCCACAAGTCCGCCTTTTCTTTTTGTGGTTGTTATATTTCTTCCCATTGAGCTTTCTTTATGCTTCCTTTCCTTCCCGCCATCCCATCAGGCTAAGCAGTACATCAAGCTGTCTGTATTCGTTTTGTGGCATTCGAAGCACGAAGAGAGTTCCTTACTGAATGGATTCCAGCTGTGGACTTGACTGTAAAAGCTTCCCCAGCTGGCTTCTATATAATTAAATCTTGTATGCATTTACTGAAGTGGCATTTCATAAGACATCTAAGTAGCAATAGCTGTTTAAGCATGACAGGGGCATTTGGTAAGAGATCTTTAAAACAAAGAGTCTTACATTGATAAAACGATTAGAGGGTTTTCTGTCATTGTACGCACATTATTTCCTAATGCCCCCTGGACGAGCCTGTTGCAAAACTCATTTGTTACTTGGAAGATCGGGATGTTAGCAAAAAAACCTACTTTCTTTAGTAGGCCTAGATCTGCTGATCTTTTCTTGGAGTTTGAGACAGAAGTTATGATGTAGGCACCACCCAATTGTCTCCATAAATTTTAAATGGTTAATGATTCATTTTGTAGCATATATTGGAAGAAACAGGCTGTTTCTGTTACATTCAACACTGGTAGTTCCATTGAGTAATATCCTAATGGTTTATACTTTGCACAATTGTATGAAACATACACTAATGATGAATGCTTAGCCAGTGTAATGCTCTCACCCTGAAGCAATGAAGCAATGGACTGGTATAGATTGCCATTACCATTATAACACACATAGCTCTGTTTGTTTCCAATTCACATTACTCAGTCTTGCAAGCAAATGGATTTTCAGGCAGTGCCATCAGGAGGAATCCGATAGTTGCAACTGCATTTACCTTATCACAATGTCTCTGATCCTGAGTTGGTATAACTGTAGCCTTCATCCAGCTGAGACAGAACATCCAGTATTTTTCTTTTAAATTGGAGACAAAACTATGCTTTCTGAATAGTACAGTTTAGACCTCAATATTCCTTTTGAAAAGGAACGTCAGTCTTAATTTATTTGCCAAACATTCACTTTAATATTTCCTCTTTCTATTTAAATATATATTTTTGTCCTTTTAAAACTGGTTCTCTTATTCCAAATATTCTCCTTTTTGCCACTTCTCAGCCCCATTGGCTTTTAGGTAGCTAAACTGGTTTATAAAATAGTTTTTATATCATTTTGTTTTCAGGACATATATTAACCTTTCATAAAAACACAGACAAACCTTAGACAAAGTGTGCAGTAGCTGGATTTTGAAAACCATGGAGCATAGAACTCCTTCATTCAGTAGAAGTATAAAATACATTTTATCTTTCCCAAATGCTTCCCCATGTTGTGTGTTCACTTCCTTGACATGCTTAAAGAGCATGGCAGTAGTGTAACTGACGCCTCCTATTGTTGTTACAAATAGTTTTTAAATGCAGTGTATTATCTGAGAGAGGTCAGATCAGAGGGACTCACTTAGCTAAATGGATTTTTGTTTTTCGGTTGATGCTCTAACTCATCAATGACCTCTTCTTGATCTTGCAAAGACATGAGAATTCAACCCATTTCCACTTGTGTGTTTTGAGTTCACACAGACAAAGCTGAAGGTCATTGCTCTAGAGCAGGAATTGTCGTCATCTTGCATCATCTGTTAGCTTTCCACATATCACTTTGCCAATTTTTTTTTTTTAAATTTGAGCCAGCCCCCACTGGTTGTACTAAATGAAAAGTGAATGTTCTTCTCCTCATAATTTGCTGTTGTGCTTAATAATGTTTCCTTTGTTTCATCTTTTCTGCTTAGGTTGCTTTGAATGTTGCATTAAGTGCCTGGGAGGAGTTCCATATGCTTCACTTGTGGCAACCATTCTCTGCTTTTCTGGGGTAGCATTGTTTTGTGGCTGTGGTCATGTGGCTCTCACTGGAACCGTATCTATCCTTGAACAACACTTCTCCACAAACTCCAGTGACCATGCTTTGCTGAGTGAAGTGTAAGTATGCCCCTCTTCCATTACTTCATGGAAGAATTCCAGCAAAACACCGCATAAACAAACACAACTGAAATTAGAGATGGCAAACTCAGAGGCTTAGGCTCTTTTCTCTAAATAATATACACACAGGGCAAAATGTCTAGTGTTATCGCTTCCATGCACAAAGATTCAGCATATAATTTCAGCCTGAATGACTTCTTTGGTTAGACAAAACAGGAAGAACAGGTGTAAAGTCCTAATGAGAACACAGTTTGTCTCCTCTGTAACAGCTGGATCTGAATCAAATACAAAATGTCAGCTGTTTCCAGCTGATGGGAGGGCCCTAAAAACGTAAAGGAGCAGAATGTAGGAAACCAAATCATCACTGGTGCAGAGCTATGTGCATCATCTCTAGTAACTGATTATGGGGAAGGCAAATTGTTTGCAAACAAGAGTGACACTCACTCCTGTGAAGTGAGTCAGCCAGCTGTGTTGGGACACCTGTGATGCTCTCTTTCATTCTGCACATGCTATAGAGCTGCACCAGTCAGAGGCACAGTGCAGGACTGAGCCATGTAGAATTTCAGCTACATGAGCAATGCTCCAAGACCCATGATCAATAATAGGACAGGAGCAGACTGTGAGGCGGGAAGTGCACTACTGTGCACAGAATGCCCAAGAGCTTTGATCTGAGGCTGGAGAATCCTACTAGCAGTGGGATCATGTCCTGTGTTTCCTGGGCTAGCAAGGGATGGGAGCACTCCATACTCAGCTGCTGGAAGTGGGCAGGAAGAGCCCTTGTAACTATGCTTAGCTGCCCTCTTCTGCCAAGCCATTTCTTCTAGCCCACAGCATGAGGCCATTGGTGTAGGGGGATTAAGAGGTGTGTTGGGTAGGATCCTGGTATGCTCCCTTGGTCATTTTTTACTTTAGGGCACATGGACTCTCGAAATTTCCCTGTCGTCTTTCCCCCTCTTCTTGACAGCTCTGCCTGTACTTCATTTTATGAGCTACTTCTGGATCCCATTAATCGAGAAATAAAGCTTTTCTCCTCCAATCTTGTTCACCCAGCCCTTGATTGTCTGGTGACCATTTACCCTAGGTCAGGAGCTTATCTAATAGTATCTAAAAACCCTTTGACAAGGTGCTAGTATTGTATGCATGCTATATACATGTATCCGCATTTGATCCACGATCCACAGATTTGCAGGGCTCTACAAATGCCGCAGAACCATAGCTTGTATGGCAATGGCATGTAGCATCACTAGCTGAGCTTCAGCAACTGAGAGTGTAACAAAGCCGTATGTGCAAAGTAACGGGGTTCATTTGTTTAACTGAGGAGGAAATGCAAATGATAGGGAGCAAGCTTTGCAAGAACTCTTGATAGCAGCACATGGGAGAGAGCTGTTGTGACCAAGTACCTATCCGCAACCCAACATCAGCAACCATGGTTACAGTGGCACTGTATCAGGGAAATGAGCAATTGGTACTTGAATTACTATGGACGCAGGCTGTGTGGAAGCCTAAGGAGAAACGCCAAGAGTTAATGGAAATAGATAAATTTAGTTGGAGGGGTTTAAAATTACCTGCAGATATTTTTTACTAGGTTAGCACTCCTGGCTTGTATTTTTAATCATACTTGATATTCTTGTACCTTTGCTATGAAACTATGGACTCACTCCTGCACGGAACGGTTTGTTAATTTTAACAGCGATGCTCATATGCATGTTTTCAGGAAAATATCACATCATTTTCATGCACTGTAAACTATGTATGTAGATGTATTTGGGTAGGGGGTGTAAGAAGGGTGTGAATTTTGGAGCTGATGATGCTGTCTCCTTACAGGCAACATGGCCCTTAGGAGTGAGCACAGAGCTAGGTGGTCAGAATATCCTAATTCTCTTCAAGCCTTTGCCACTTCAAGCATTTTGCTCCTACATATATACCACAGCGCAAACATTTAGTTAAGGGTCACAACGCTCTATGAAGTATAGAAATATCTCCATTTTGCAGGCATGGAACTGAGGCTCAAAAATCATGACTATCCTAAAGTCATACACCCAGTCAGTGTAAGAAGCAAGATTAAAACCCAAATCTCTTGACTCCCAGGCAGGCGCTAGACCGTTGTCCCTCTGGTGCACATCAGTTTCCCATGTCAGTTTGCACATCCAGTAAAATGAGCATGGCAAGGCTAGGACACACACCCCGACCCAATTCTTTAAACAGATCCACAATATTTGAATAGATATTTGGCAGAATGAATTTGCTCATCCTTAATATAATCAGGTAAGACCGCTTTGGTTTAATGTGACTTCAAGTCTGACTAACTTTTATTTCCTCTTCCATTTTAGCATACAGCTAATGCAGTATGTAATCTATGGCATTGCATCATTTTTTTTCTTATATGGAATAATCCTTTTGGCGGAAGGCTTTTATACAACAAGTGCTGTGAAGGAGCTACATGGTGAGTTCAAAACAACAGCCTGTGGCCGATGCATCAGTGGAATGGTGAGTACAGTACCGCTGCCGTCACCCTGCTATCCAGAGTAAGAATAGTAACCGCCTTTAATATTTTCTTCACATTAGCGAAGATCTTTGATCTGGCTGTTTGACTCTTATGCTGTTGCACCACAATGTTTTTGCCCAGTTAAACTTTTCATACCCCATAAAGAGAGAGGTACTCAGAATTGTGCACTGAGACCCATCTTCTCTTTGCACTTTGGGAAAGCTCAGAGGGATCCAAACTTTGCAGAATGAGCTATTTAGGTATTTATGTGTTCTAAACTCAACTTCATGGTTGTAGATTGTACATTTTGTAATGCTCAACCCAGGTGATAAGTAAATTTGGGCCTTAAACAGTCGTGATGCTTGGAGTTGGCATTAGAGCAGTAGTCTCCAGACTGTGGGGCATGCCTCCCTAGGGGGGCACGGAAGAATGTTCAGGGACATACAGGGGGGCCCAAGCCTGCCCTCATGTGGGGTAGGGAGGGAGCGCCACCCCACTCTGCCCTCAGCCCCAGCTGCAGCTTTGGATCGCAGCTCCAGCCTCGGCTCCCTGCACTGGCCCTGGCTCTAGCTCCACTCCTGGCTGCAGCTCTGCTCCCAGGGGGCCTGGACAGGTTCCATTACAGGTAAGGAGGAGCACAACAGAAGAAGTTTAGGAACTACGGCATTAGAGACTCACAGTAGGGACTACAAAACTCTTTGAGAGTAGTTTATGCAGGATTATTTTAAAAAATAGTAAATCTTTAAATTTCTATAGCGCATTCCCCCTGAGGGCCACAAAGTCCTTCAAATATCAATGAATCAAGCTTCACAACACCCTTGGAAGCTAGACAAGTATTACTGTCCCATTTTTACAGATGAGAAACCAAGACATAGAGAGAAAGTAACTGACTCAAGATTGCACGAGGAGTCTTCAATACAGATGATATATTTAAAACCTTTAAAAAGTTCCAAATAGTTTTTCCATTAGTACACTTAAAAAATAAACTAAAACTTAAAATTCTTGCCCACAGCTTCCTCATGGTTTAGGAACAGAAACACAATGTTTTTGAGACAGGATTTCAAAGCTGTCTCTGAAATTTTGAATTTAAAGCTGATAGTTATGAAGAAAGCAAAAGAATATGGCTGGACCACCCAGGAGGAAGTGTGGGTGAAAAGTGAAGAGGCTTTTGGTGTAATTTATATTGCATTTTAATAATTAAAACATATTGCCTATAAATGTAGAGTTTTTTCAGCCAAGAAAGGGAATAGCACGTTTGTATTGAACAAAGAGTAAATTTTCAACTGTATTATTTAATACACTTTTCAAAAAGCTAATATTAAATTAAGTCAATTAGGTAATTTTTAATTTTTGAAGCATTTTATTTTCTGGCAAGTGTGACATTAAAATGACAACTGAGTTATATCAAAGGCTTCATTTTCCAAAGGTCAAAAATGCCTATACATTTGCACATCTCACTTTGAGTGCATAATTACTTGCACAAGTTAGTTAACTGCAATCAAAAAAGTGACTCTTCAGTTCTTTATGCATATACCTATGTTGCATGCAACTGTGATAAATGCCTGTTCAAACGTAGTTTTCCCTGACTTTCTGAAAAATCTGACCACTCTTTTACTGCAGTAGTAGAGGTAGAAATTGCAACAAATATGCTGCATGAACCATCATAAAATGTGGGAATTTAGAAGTGACAAGTAGTAATAAGAATTCTAAGATGTTACACAGACATTTCCCTTTCTATGTTCAATTAGTAACATTACAAATCTAGGCAATCACAATTTGTATGTAATTGTTGCCAGTGCAGCCAGTTCCCTCTTCCCATTCTGCTGATTCAATTCTAGCAGATATATTAGATTTCCAGGCTTCCTGAATGATTGTTGGATGCCAGTGCTATAAAGAGGAGTCATATCAGATCATCAGTAAGGCTGCATTTTGGCTGGCCGTCATAGGAGTCAAGGATTCCATAATATTTGTTGTACAAAAACCAACCTGCCAGACCCCCTCTTGCTGCCCCCCCCCCCCCCCCCCCCCCCCCCCCGCAACCATCATATCCTTACTGAAGTCAATGGGAATACTTCTGGAGTGAAGTACTGTTTAGTATGAATGAAGAGTCTGGCCCTATAGAAATAAACATCCATGACCTTTAGGCCTTATGCAAGCACCTGCCTTCCCCCTGACTTCTCTGCCTCTCTGTTCCACTGCAGAATCCATCCCACCAATGAACCCTGGGTTATCCACAATGTCTCTTTGCCTTGGTCCCGTGCTGCTTAGTGTCTCTGGACAAGTGTCCATGACCATGTGGACTTTCTCCACTACAAATTTGCTCTGTCTTTCAGCTCTCCCATCTGCCTGACTAAGGAATACTCTTCTCCCTCAGTGACTCCCCCTCAACCCCAACCCTCCCTCCTCTCCATGCAGGATCTTAACTTTCTTTTGGATTACTCTTTTCCTCATTGAACTAACCCATACAACCACTCAGACACTATTGTCCTTCAGATCCATTTCTACAATGATGCTCATGGAGAACTGCCCCCGACAATGGCTAGGTAGAGGGCCGTGGAGATTCTGATAGCTATTTTGTTTATATTTTGTAGTTTAAAAAAAAATCTCTTTGATTTGGAAGCATTGAGTGGTGCACGTAGCTGGTCTGTGTACCCACAGGTTACCATCACTCTTAGCTTTGTCTTCCTTCCCAAGGCCCTCCATTTGTTTGTCACACCCTCTTGATTGCCTTGTCTCACATTAGACTGTGAGCTCTTCAGGCCAGGAACTGCCTTTCTATACTATTTGTACAGTGGCTAACGCTACTGGTCCCAAGTCCCAGCTGGAAGACCAGGGCACTACTGAAATACTACAGCTAATGTGGATGACTGTGATAGTAAATAGTCTGGAACCAGTTTCACTGATGTTGAGTTCTGCCAAGTTAAACGCTGAGCTGCACAGGAGGCCAATACAACTGGAGAGGCCAAAGTAGTTACATTTCAGGAACAGCTTTAATTCCTCCAAGGCTGATGAGGTTGAGGTGGGCTGGGTTTACAAAGGTCTGGCCTGGCATCACAATCTCACATCTATTTATGGTCATTGCTGTAAAAGCAGAGTTTAGCTATATGCTAAAATGGGAAAAAAGGTAATGTTATGTACAAAACAATACCCATGTGGGATTCTCCACTTGCCACTAGCGTGAAACAATCTTCTTTATGCCTACTGTGGTTCGGCTTCCTGAAACCAACAGCCTCTGTCCACCAAGCACTTAATTCCAGGTCTTACCGCAGACCTTGCCCTCCTTGTGCAGGTTAGTGCTAAGTACACACCAAACCCTGAGTCCTCCAGCCACTCACGGTAATTACCAGGTAAGCTGTCCCCAAAGAGACAGTGTACACACGGAGGGCTACAATTCATGACCAGGTCTTTTATAACAAACCAGCACTAGAATCTTCTTACCATGAATACAAATATGTTTATTTACAAAGATTAAGATTTAAGAGATAGTGAGCAAGGATAATGAGAACAAGTTCTGTGTAAGACAAATGGTATAACACTTCTTACAGTCTAAACTTAACTGTAACAGGCTAAAATCCTTGTCTAAAGTAGTTTCTCACGTAAAGCAACCTCTCATCGTCACTAGCCCACATGGCCAGGATCCAACTTTCATGAATGCAAAAAGCACAGTCCTATTAGCTTCCTCAGTGAAGGATGACAAAATGTCCTTTTGCTTCTTATATTCCCCCAAACTCATTGTTTTCTCCCCCAAAGACAGGATGATCCCTGTGGTTTCTTTCCAGGGATGCTGGCTCTAAGGTGTCTTCCCATGCTCCTGTTTGTTTCACGTCCCACGTTGACCTGTTTTTCCTGTTGACTTTCACAGGGGGTTCCATTGCGTTGGCTTTACAATGCTTAATCTACATAGGAATCTAGGCAAACATCTGAAAATATGTCCCTTTGTCTGGCAAAAACAGTTTTTCACCTCTGCTAGTGACACCTTAATACAAACTAGAAGGATGTATTTTCAGTACCTAGATATAATGTTTACAATATAATCATACATATGTTTCAGTGAAGCTAGAGATACAGGACTAGTGTTTTCTAAATGTATTATTGCTATGTATCATGGTAGTGCACAAAGGTCTCAACCAGAACCAGGGCTTCACTGGGCTAGACACTAAATATACACAAAAGTAAAAAACAACCCATCCCCCCAAAACAAAACAAAACAGTTCCTACCCTGCAGAGTTCACCACCTAAACAGACAACAAAGAAAATCTGAGAAAAGAAACATTACTTTCCTCTTTTACACATGGGGAACTGAGGCACAGAGATTGTGATTTGCCCAAAGTCATGCAGGAAGTCTGCGGTAGATTGTGGAACTGAATCAGATCTCCAGAAGCCCGGACCAGGGTGTTAACTACACCTCTCTAATGATGCTCTCTAAAATAAAATTCAGCGTGGCAAACAATTCAGAACATAAAATTAGGGGCCTTTCCAAAGCCAAAATCAAGTGTAGTATCTGTTTAATATCTCAGACATCCTCTACAAGGATATTCTACCTTGCAAGAGGAGGGATTATAGATTTTTCATCTCATGTCTATGATCTTTTGTCACGTTAATTTAAAACATTTTTAAAACAGCTTGTCTTAGCTGATATGCCCCTGCTAGCTGTTAGGGTTTCTGGTGTCTCATTTTAGGAACCCAGATTAATTTTTCGGGAGACAAAAACAGGTTTCCTTACATTTATGTTCAGAATCGACCCCACTATATCTCCAGAGAGACATGCATGATTTGATCCCCCTGTATAGTGTACAGCTGGCAAGAATTAGAGAATTTCTTGTATATCTGGTATATAATTTTTTTAAAATCTGTTAAATTTGATTTGTTGGCATTTACTAGTTTTAACTTCTAAACTGAACAGGCATTCTGATTTTAATTCTTCTAACCGTGATTAATAAACTGCTCTTTCAGAAGACCAAGCTGTTTACTCAAGCAGACAGATTAAAAATGGAGCATTTGAGTCTTACTTTTTCACTACTGCCTTTGAGCCAAGTATTTGTTTAAAGAAAACAGAAGGAAGAAATGAAATGCTGGCCTGGTCAATTTTCTACTGCCCAAAAGATCCTATTTACAAGGGAAAAATTGTATGGCAACTGGCTTCTAATGTTTAACTTCCTGAAAATGACTTGTAGGAGCTTATTTAAAAGACAGATACCCCTCCTCCAAGATAGAGCATATTCATTCTGTTCCCTTCAGAGAATTAAACTTGAAATGTGTGTTTTCTCTGCCTAGTTTGTTTTCCTCACATATGTGCTTGGAGTGGCCTGGCTTGGGGTCTTTGGCTTTTCTGCTGTGCCTGTCTTTATGTTCTATAACATATGGTCAACTTGTGAAGTCATCAAATCACTCCAGACAAATATGACAGCTTCAGGGGACCAGATCTGCGTGGATGTCAGGCAATATGGTACTTATTTTAATCCTGATTAAATTCTTTATCCTCTTTCCTTGTCTTTCTTCAGTTGGTTTGTCTGTCTTATTAGATGAACCAAAAAGCAGAGTATGGTATCTCTGAAAATGCCATTACTTTTCCGATTCATGCAGTTCACACTAACCTATTTCCAGATGCATTCAGTTTAACTGAACATGTATCTCAAGTGATTTTGTAGCTGTTACCCATATTATTATATCAGGTTTAAATATAAAACAATCTCAAAATAAAATGCTTAGGAACAAAGTGGGTAGAAATTGATATTTTTTTAAAATATCAAAAACATTGAATTTATATTTATTTTCTTTTAAACAGATTTTTAAAATTTGAAATTATGATTAACTATTTTAAGGCCTAAACTTACAATAGTCTATTAAAAGAATTTAAATTATAAAATGCTGCAACAATGAGCGGTCCTCAAATTAATTAATTATTGGAAGGGTGCTGCTTTTTTCACTATATACAGAATCAGGCAGAAAATATTTCACTTTCGAGGTCAACTCAAGCTTGAAAATGTTACATTAAAATAATACATTAAGTAAGCATCGGTATTATTTTCAGCCTCTACCGTGGGGTGACGGTAAGTCCAGTTTGTTGTGCAGAAAAGCCTTTCGCTTAACTATTTTCAGTTTCAGTTTAGCTAGCAGGTTCAGAGAGAATATTCTCTTCTTTTGGACTAGTTCATTCAAACTTGGCAAACCCACTGGTAGTTGAAAGCAGGTAAACTTGTTTTCCTCTTCCAATCTATGAATAAAAACAAGATGGTAGAGGATGAGATCTACTAACTCTACAAACGTGAAGGACATGGGGCCAGATTTTCAAAAGGTATTTAAGATACGTGAAGATGCAGATAGGCACCTAACTTGCTATGGCACTTTCAAAAATTCCTCTAGACACCTAACTCTCATTGAAAACTATGAGAGGTAGGTGCCTCATGGGATTTTCAAGAGCCCCTAAGCAATTTAAGCACCTCACTCTCATTTATTTCAATAAGAGTGAGGTGTCTCGTGCAATTTTCAAAAGTGCTGTGGCAGGTTAGGTGTGTATCTGCATCTTTAAGCACCTAAATACCTTTGACAGTCTGGCACATTGTGACCAGATACAGTCTGTCAATTCAATAACTAAAATGAATGACCTTAATAACTCATTTTTAATTGCAAAGTGTTTTGATAAGCTTGTTTATTGAATGGATCCAGCAATTTAATTTTATTTAACTAGTAAAAAAAAATTTAATTGTTTTTGTACATTTAATTGAGTTCCAATTTCCATCCAAATGCAACTTGACAAAAATTCAGAATAAAATTTTATCCAGTGTAAATGTGCAAGACTCCAAATATGCACATCAGAATTGAACAATTACATTCAGTACATATGTCTTTGTCTAAGGAATCATTAGTACCCCACCACAGTATTTACTTGGGTTGTTGCTGTGTATTTTGGAATTGCAAAGCAGAACTAAAAGTGGTTATGGAGTAAATCCTGTGAAGCTTTTTCTGCAGCTGTACCAATTTAACATAAATTCATGTTCAGACGGTCTGCCCTTGCCACAATCACTAACTCCAACCAGCAGAGTTTGAAGTGCTTTAATAGTGTTGAAAACTCTTCTTTAAATTGTATTGTGAAGACAGACATTAATATATTTTAAAATGATCAGCTGCAGTTTAAAACTAACATGGCCAGGCCTACAAAATGAATTGAAAAACATGCTTGCAATATATTTTAAATGACAGATATTTACCTGTATTTAAGATTTACATCTGTTATGGGCCTAAAAGTTTAAATATTTAGTAGCTTCCAGATCTCATTTACTTTAAAAACCAACAAGATCAGTAAATAAATAATCTTGTGCATTATGGGGGTGAAAGGTGTCTGGAAGCATTGGATTTATACGTGCCAGGGTTCACCTAAAGTGTTTTCTACCCAGTGGAAATGAAACAGGAAACACCGTATTTTTGTAATTCTTCCCTACCGCCAGCTACACCAAAATACAAACATCCTGTTGGGTAGGTCTCAGTCCTGAAGCCTTACTCAAGTGGTGTTTTGGCCTAGTAAGGACTTCAGTATTGAGCCCAATTCTGAAAGCTGCCAAGTACCTTTTGAGGTGCAACTTGCCCCCCATAATCGGGGGAGTTGGCGTGCTCACATATGATAGGCCAACAGTGAGTAAAATCACCATTTGGCTGCCATATGGGAAACCTACATCTCAGAACATTTGGCAAGCAGCAGCTAGTCTTGGTGTATGGAGAATGCACAATCTGAGCAATTTCTTTGTAGTTTCTCTTGCCAACTCAAAGCTGAACTGGGCAATGTGTGGGTGCATCATAAGGGAACACAACTGGCATGTGGGTGGGGAGGAATAAGATTTGAGAGGAATGGAAGGTTATGCGTTGGCTGTTTAGAACTAACTGTACATTTTGCTCTGGTGTCGTCATTTCAGGTATCATCCCTTGGAATGCTGTGCCAGGCAGGGCTTGTGGGCCAATTTTAGAGAACATCTGCAACACAAATGAGGTACAATACAAACTAAAGGGCTATTGCAGAAGCCAAAGAAAGTCATACTGGAAGATAAATGTGTTTTTTCAGAAGCCTCTACTAACCTGCCAAAACCACCATCTATGCAACAGTGGCAAACATCAATATTGTTAACATCTTTCTTCCTGCCATCCAAAGCCAGAAAAAAAACTGTATTTAAGTCTTCTGGGCTACCTGTTGTGTAAATAACCAGTAATATAAATAGAGCAACAGAGGAAAAAAATGAATTGGCCGTGTTAGAGTTCTCCATTGAAATGGCAAACAGATTCAATTGTATGTTCCTCTAATCATTAAAATATTTTTCATCTCTTCTTTTCTAGTTCTACATGTCCTATCACCTGTTCATTGTGGCCTGTGCTGGAGCTGGTGCCACTGTCATAGCCCTGGTGGGTAACATCCTCCATATTTCTAATGAAACTTTACACACTCCTTTCAGCTTTTAACAATCAGATATTTTAAAACATTAAACACCTTGCAAACAATGATACCGCCAATAAAATAGAGTGACCTGTTGCACTTAAGCTTATAGCATAGTCACCATTATTTAGGTGCATTGCACCTCAATGTAGCTTTCTTAAATTAGAATTTCCATAACAAAGGCAAGCAAACTTTGAGGAGATAGCACTTTGAATAGAACTTTGCTTATTGCAACTCTTTTAACAGCTTTGATAAATTACTCTGTTTGTAGTTTGCAATTCCACTTTGACTCTAGATGGGACAAAGCCCACTTCTGGTAATTTCAAGCCGAAAAATCCAAAATTCTGGCCATAAGAAGTTAGGTTTTTTATTTTTTGGAAGTTCATTTTTTCTCAGCTTTGGAAATAACCAAACTTCTTGACTCTTTTCTTCTGAAATATCCTGCTTCTGGGATTTTTAAACTTGAGCCATTTCTCTCCCCAGTCCCTCCCTTTTTTTTTGTTTCGCAGTGAAGGGTAGTATGTAAACCTGTTACTCTGCTTGTCTGAACCAAGGAAACTTTAGGTCAGGTCACTGGTACTGGGCCTACAAAAGCTACTTAGGCAGCAAGTGGAAATTAGGTATTAACAAGATGGCATGTTTCACTTTTTTTTCCTTACAGTAAGGGACTGTTGGAGCTATCAACTTTTAACATTGCATTAGCCAAATTCAGGGGTAACAGTCATTGTTCTTCCACTGTAGCAGCCCCAGGCCAGACTGTAGATTATATCTAAAACGGAGTAGCAGAATATTTGCTTAGTACAAGTCTTGAATCATCATCTGAGACAGAGTGATGTCTGTCATAGAATTGATCAAAAAATTGCCCAAGAGGGCTTGAGCCGTCAGCTTATTGTATCTTACTCTCCTGTATTTTGTTCTTTTCCACCAGCTGATCTACATGATGGCTACCACATATAACTATGCTGTTTTGAAGTTTAAGAGTCGGGAAGATTGCTGCACTAAATTCTAAATTGCATAAGCCCAGTAAAGAGCTGCATGCATAGCCTGAAATACCACTGACACCCTAGACTAAGAGTCTAGCTTTTCAATTTTGTTACAGTAATTTGTAAATAGCTTCAGTAAGCATCGTTTAGCATATCAGATTAATAAAATGACTTATTGTATATGAATTTTGATGTGGATGAGATCTGGCTATTTTCTAAACGTTGAGAGGATTCAGTTACTTTAGATGTTGCAAATCATCCTCTGAAGAAAGAAGTTATCTCTCAAACAAATTTTTAAATGCCAGTGATTAGTTATTTTTCTCTCTCCTGTGCACTAATTTCAATAGTGAGAATAAAGCATACATTACAGCTCATGTACAAGGGACCAGGGTGATTAGAAGAGTGCCGATGCATAGCTGTTTGACTGACATACAGAACCATGTGTTTACAAATGTATTTTAAAAAAAGGCTCCATATACATTTGCCAGTATTTCCAATGTGTGGATGACAAAGTCACAAGGTACAGCCAGCCTATTAGTGAGGCTTTAGGAAACTCTACAAAAATTGAAACTTCAGTACTAAATTTTCAAACAACTGCCAAATCATGCTTTCTCTGGAAAAAGAAAGTACCATGCTCTTGCGCTGCGTAAAACAATCACTTTCCTTTTTGGACTCCAAACTGACCATAAGAAACTGCGTTTAGGTCACTTCTGTGCTGGTACTGTTTATGAAGTAGTAACTGATTTCTCAGTAGCCAGATCTCAAAATATAAGTTTGACTGTATGGGAAGCTAAACTGTGCATAGACCAACACTGCTGAAAAGGCACAAAAGAATTCAGGTGTTTTCAGATGTAGGTTTTTCTTGCATGAAATTTGGTGAAAAGAAGATGGCAAGAGATTTTTACTGTGCAAACGGAAACAATTTCTATATATGCTCAAACTTTACCTGAAAGTAGACAATGAGAGTTTAAAAAAAAAAAAGTTACAAAAATGCCACCACTAAGATGTGTTAACTCAGACTACATGCTTTTGCTTAGAGTTTTGGACTCACATTTCCTTATTTAATATCCCCATGTTAAAATGTAGCTTTTTATTATTCATAGTAAACAATGTTTACAATTTTAGGCTTCTTTGGGGGATTGAATGGGACGGGAGGGAAATCTCACCAGAATCTTTGCACTACATGTGTTTAAAGAAAAACACCACAAACTTAAGCATCAGTTATCGACTCTAGGCTTCAGAATATATATTTGCAAAATGCGAAAAGCTGCTTCTATTTTTGCTTCCTTTTTTCCTGTGTTGCATTTTAACTGATCAGTAAAACTCTTTCGCTCATTTTTACTACTTCTGCACACTAACACACTCGAGCTAGTTTTTAATAAGCAAACTAGAAGATAAGCATGCAAAATTCTAGAAGTCAATTGAAATGAGCCTCTGTGCTGTTTAACAACAGAATGCTTATTAATGTAGAATAACTTTTTGTTTTTTGTTTAATGAACTCTTAATCTGACTAGCAGCTCGCTTTGCCTCTTGACATGCTCACTAGCCATCATGCTCACCCTTCTCTTCCAGATCCACTTCCTCATGATACTGTCTTCTAACTGGGCCTACTTAAAGGATGCAAGCAAAATGCAAGCTTACCAAGATATCAAAGCAAAAGAAGAGCAGGAGCTTCAAGATATCCAGTCTCGGTCAAAAGAGCAACTCAATTCTTACACATAAAAGTTTGCCAGAGTAATTCAACAGAAGAATTTTGTAGTTCTGACAAATCCTCAAACGGCTGCTCTGCAGTACAGATGTATTTCTACCAAACAATCTAATACAGAAGTGTAGAAACTTCACATTCAAGCTCCTGGGACATGTTCAAAGGGAACCTTCCAGTGGGTAACCGTCCTTTCTTTAGTACAGATTTAAGAGATTTCAGTCCAGCCATTTTAAAAGGCAACACTTTGTAACAAGTGACCAGTCAGTCATCCTTTTGAGACTCTTGGTATTAATTCTTGTGGCCTAAAGCTCCTCTACAAAATTGTAGTGGGTGACCCAACATGGCAAGCAGCAGGAGATTTATGGCCATAAATAATTGCACAGTTGTGAGATGTGATAAAACAATTATCCCAGTTCTATACCAAATGAAACTGTGGCTAGCTCATCAGATTTCTCATAGCTCATGTTTATTTACTGATACAATCTCAGCATGTCATAAACCAGCTGATTCATACAAGGGCAAGTGTCTAACTAAAAGCACTTTATGGGCAGAAGGCAGAAGTCCATTTTCAGAGCCACATCTTTTTCAACGATGCTATAGTGAGCCACTGTCATTCTACTGCACTTACTATTGGCACAAGCTGGGTGCTGAGTAATTGCTCAGCTGCTCCAAGTTTTAATTATTTTTATTAACTAGTTGATGGAATGTAGATGCCTGTCAGGATAATGATCCCCTTCTTTGAAAATAAATGTCAGCTTTGCCTTAATATTTATTTTCTATAAATGCCTTAGCATTTATATAGTAGCAGGAGACCACTATCTGTATTATTAAGCAAAAAGTGTTACCTTATTAAAATGAAACTGATTTGACTATTCCAAATGAGCAGACTAGTGAATTTGCAGTTTCACATAAGCTATAAAAAATACAGCCATAAAGCAGACCACTGGTCAGCCACCTTTCTCTACTTCGGTGCTTAAGTTTATAGTCAGTGCTTATTCATTTTTGCTTTATAAATCACAAAAAGCCAGGGTGGTGTTCAGCAAAAAATCTGGTGCCGTGTTAAAGTCCCACAGCAGTCTGCCTTCATTTCGTTTTTTCAGAAACATTCAGTGATATCTTGAGTATTAGTGATGGGTATATTTGGTGTGTGTTCTTTACAAAATATTATATAAATATGGGGGGGGAAAAAAATCAAGTATCAGTCATTTGAAAAAAAATTAAATGGTCAAGTCAAGTTATGTTCCCATGTTAAGTTAATGTGTGGTTTGATTAGTTTTGACTGTTGGCTGAATATTAAAATAAAAAGGAAACACAAGTTTCTTTAGCTAAGTCAATATTAAGATGTGGACAGACATTTTTCAAGTATTACCTTACAGTTGGATTTTTTGGTTAAATGCCTAAAAGTCTAATCTGACAGTTTTAAAAAAGGGGCAAAGTGTACGTAGAGCAGATGACAGTGTAGCCTAGTGTTTGTTTTACCTGTTGCATGAAGGAGAAACATTTCTACAACAATGCAGGTGATGTTCTAGCCCAGTGTTTGCATAAGGGTAATGGAGGCAGTGTCTTAAAGCCTAATTCTTTTCTAGTTCGATGTAGCTATTACTGGGAGTTTTCTGAAGTTTTGTTTAAGTAGTCTAATATTTTTATGTAAAGAGCATTAAATTTTGCTATGTATAAATTTTTGTAACCTAACAGTGAATCAATATTTTCTATCAGTGCCAAGGGCTTCCTGTAGCTATATCCAAGTGTTATAATAAATATTTGTAGATAATAGACACACCACTCGTCTATTCTTATTTTAAGACTCTTTTTAGACAAAGTTATAGCTGTACAAACAATGAGAAAGTTACTTTATTTGGATGAATTTACATCTGACAAGTTCATCCTGAGTAAAATAATTCAATATTTATTGGATATATCACCAGATTGGGGAGAAATGCTACCAGGACTCTGCTTCTAGGTGTCATGCCACAGGCTGTAGAGGTTTCCATTGAGATAATAGCCCACAACTGTTACAGCATTTTAATGAACAAATTCAAGTCACATCATGCAATGAAGTGTTTTTCATATGTTCTTAAAATCAAACTAATATCCTGGGCAGTAAACATATAGGACAGCAGAGGACCATGTGCATGATGTCATTATTTTTCTTCATATTTGGCTCTTGAGAGTTGTATAAAATTGGAAATGTCCCTACCTCTCAATGCTCAGCTGCTATCCCAAATCACTCGCCTCTGCTGTGAAGTTACCTGTAAATATTCTCTTGAGCTAAATGTTAATTTACTAAAAAAAAGTTAGTTAAGGCAGAGAAATGACGCTTTTCCTTCAGTTTGCTTTTTTAAAAGGATAAAAACTTTTAAATATGGCCAACTTGACTTACCAATAGAGTGACTATGGTTGAATGAAGAATCACTCAGTTTGTATATTATTAAAAATCTCATGCACTGTTTTAAAGAAAAAGATTGCTAACCCTGCAACCACCTGAGAGTCAAGCTAGGGTTTTCTCCTTGTTACGTCTTATCATCAGTAACCATGACCCAACTCAAGTACACTACCAGTTGCACCTTCACTGTACCTACTGTATAGTACAGTGGGTCTCAGACTTATTTGATTATGCCCCCCGCTTCTTTGTGACTGTAGTAGTTTACACCTCCTGCCACGAAAGTACATATGCAGCAGCGGTGCTTCGCTTGAGAGATTGTTTCTGTTGCACGAATGAGCCAACAATCTACTGTAATAAGAGCAAAAGCAAAACTGCGCTTGTGGTCCATGCTTACAATTAAAGGCACATACCACATCGTAGCAAATGGATTAACGTAAAGTTTGCATAGCATTCTACAGAGTCGTTGCCATCTGAACAGAAAGGCACAGCACTAACTGAGGACCTGATGGATCTGGAGAAATCAGCTTTGTTAGTTATTCATTGCTGGTGGGAAAATGTGCACAGTAAGGGTTTTTTCCCCCCTCAGAACACATTCCCTGCTCCCCAGTTTGAGAACCTCTGGAGTAGTACATATTAAAATATTTACCCACAAACCAATGAGTACTTCCATATTACATTTATTACTAATTGGAAATTCTGTTTCTCAATAATGAGAACTTCACAGAGCACAGTTGACACATTTTATTATAAAATACCAGAACAGTCTATAAAATGCAAACCTAAAAAAATGAAGAGGATTACGACAGTCGTGTTTATACCCACTCCTATGGAGTATTTAAGATACCAGCAGTGAAACAGCATGAAGATCACCTTTTAACGTGTATTTTTCTTCCCGTCTTGCTGCTTCTGTAGAAAAGTACTTAAACAAGTTATCTCCAGTGAAAAACTGCACTAATCTAAAGGTCTCAAAGTAATAGTTATCAGGTATCTATCAGAATGCATTACAATTTTTAAATCACAATCAGCATATCTGAGCTCTTGTGTCGCAGATAGTCAGCTTGACACGCCATTTGTGAAACCAGCAATGTAAGCATGCTGGAAAAGACCATCACTTTCAAATCTACTTCGTTTGAATTTTCATTTTTATCATTTAATCTTTAAAACTCTCTTCTCTTAAGGCAGGATGGTATTTTTTAAAAGCCACCTAATTTACCTGAAAAAATGTTGAACTGCTTTACATCCTAATAGTACAGGCACCTTTGCTTTTCAGTCACAGCCCAGAGCTTTTTCACGAATACGAAAACAAACACTTTCTGATCAACAGGCTGTAGTGACTCCTAGAATATTTTGTGAAGATAGGGGAAAGCTTAAAACACAAAGGTTAGGCCATGTGCTTACGGTTTTAGCAGCTATTCATCGAAAAGGACTCATTTGGGATAATGTCTTTGTAAAAGGCTTATAATTTTTTTAATACGAACATGTTAAACTTTAATTCTGATCCCCAGCTGAAACCATTGTGCATGAAAATATTCAGTTCTTGTGGTCCAGTGACTGTTTACATAACTTCACACCATCCTTCATTGTGCTGGTCATTAGGAGAGAGTAGCGGCTATTCACCAGAAGTCTTCATCCGGTTCTCCATGAGAGACGCCTGCAGCACTAAATGTGGGGTAGAAGGGAAAAGGAGTTATGAATGGGTTCTGAAGCAGTCTTCTGCCTGAAATTTACTCATGCGTCTAAATATCTTCCCTTCCTACTAGAAAGTTCCATTTGCCTGAGATTTAAGAAGAGACAACCTCCTACCTCTGGCTTTACAAATCAGCCTTTCAAATTACAGTGACTTTGTCAATAGCCCCAGGCAGTAAGTGGATTCTTGAAAATTAATACCAGTGTCTGAGCATAAGCTTCTGACACAGTGAAATCATCCTTCAGAAAATAAGAGTACCTATTTGTGAACCCAAATGCAGATAGATAATGCACTGTTTTTGTTAGATGGGAATCCTTTATTGTCGGCGTTCATGCACAACCTTACAGTAACACATTGTTCAGCATGAGAGGGGAGAAATACAGACTGTCTACACTATGCGCAAGACATGTAATTTCCTTTGCTCGTCTACACATGCTTGCGCTAGCTCTCATTGACCAATGTGAGTATAAACAGCAGGGTAGCTGCAGAAGCCTGGGTAGTGGCACCAGAGGCAGGGCAGGGCAGGGCTCGGTATTTACCTACCGGTTTCAGGTGGGTTTCTAAGGGGCATGGCTCAGTTGTGCCTCTGCTGCCAAAGAGAGCTAGCACAAGCAGGAGAAGTCACACCGCTACCTTGCAGCGTAAACACAGCCACAGTAAGGAAGACATACTTTAGTTACAACCTACGAATTTAAATTATGCAGTCAATGTTTATCTACTTGAGTACGTGTAACTTATTAAACCATTCAAACTCCTACTGAAATGCTCCAGCTACATCTGCTGTTTTTTTGTCTGTCCCAGGGTTATTCTAACTTCCAATGATTTCAACGGAAAAAGACCATCTCAGGTGAAGTGCAGGAGCATTTGCAGAAAAGGCATTAAAAATACCTTCTAAGCATATAACAACCAATCATCAGACCTCAAAAGGGATAATCATTGGAAAGCAGGGATAGTTCAAGATTTACTTCAACAATTAGCTCTTTATGTAAAAATTCAGACAAGCCCATCCACACGAGCATAACACTGAACCACTTCTCTTTGCAACTGAAAAAAAAAAACAAACCCCACCAATCTAATAGATGGAATGAAGAAATGGGCTGGGAGACCGGTGGGATGGGATAAGGAATCTTTGACATCATTGGCTCAGATCGGGAGCAAGTGAGTTTTTATTCTCCAACAACTATTTCCTGGTCTAGCTGAAATAAACTGTTAATCACAATCCAGTGCCAGAATGAGCAAATATACACATAACCCAACCTACTCTGCCAATTTAGCACTCTCATTTGTTGGCCTTGCAGAGACGTTAGGCACGAAGAGTGTCATTAACCCCCGGGAACTGTCTCAAGCTCTGGGCAAGGTGAAGGTTGTGCTGCTGCTGTCCCAGGGCTGAAGGGCTAATCAGCAGGGCTGCTGACCCAGCTCCCTGGAATATAGTTGCTTAACATCATTGTAAATGGGCGTGTTTGCACATGCTGTAATAATTTCTTCAGCCAAGAGAAGAGGGCTGCATTTTTCTAAGAAAAATTAAAGAAAAAACTAGTCTTTACTTAAAAGGATGCCTAACTTCAGCATATTGCTTTTGATCTACTCGTTTAGGAGAAAGGTTTGGCTGAAAGTTATATGTGAATTTCATTTTTAAAAAGGCAGACGTAGGTTACCTATAAATCAAACCACAACTATCACATTAATAAAATGAGTCACATTTTCAAGTAACTGAAATACCATTTCTGTGACTCCTTAGCAATTAAGAATACCTCAGCTTTAAATAATAACTGTATCCAGCCTGACCTGTCATCTTTTTCACTAGACAGGAGTCTCTCTATCAGCGATACTTCTTCCACTTCCTCTTTTTTGGAGCTCTGGCAGACAAGAGAAAAGCATTAAATTTGGTTCTTTGGCCTAACTTTACAAACATAATAGTACTAGCGTAGCATATGATCTTACAGAGAGCTTAAGCACATAGGTAAGCTATTGCTGTCAACAAATGCTAGCTATGTAGTTTTATGCACACCATGACTTTTTAAACAACATCGTATAGAAGAGCAAGCACATTGTCAGCAATCTGGTAAAGATGTTTTGGGATACAAAATGTGAACCAGTTCGGAACAGAAACTTAAAATAATTTTATTACACAAGAAATTCCATTTTTGATGACAATCCACTCACTGGAATGCTTCAATGGACTTTTTTTTTTTAAATCACAGTTATTTGTTCTCTCAGGCCTAAATGTTTAATTTTTGACATCCATTCATCTGGAAACTATTTCACACCTGAAATTTTGGTGCACTATCATTTACATGTATAAATGACAGTGACAGAGGCAAACCCAATTTCTGCAGAAATGGGTTTTCGAAGTATAAATTCTATCGTGTGCGTGCTACTGTCTTGGTGCATTATGTATACCATTAGTGAACATGCAAGAGGAGGTCCCTCTAAAAATTAGGCCGTCAGTTTTAACTATCCTCTGTCTACATACAACATTTTGAAACCATTCATTTCTAACTACATTAAATAGACATATTCTACTGTTCTGTGTTACTGTCTGACATAATGCAATATAGCTGGGCACAGCCTTACATAAGAAATGTAATCTTGCCATTCCCACATGAACTAGGCAAAACCCCTCGGGAAGACAGATCTCCAACAGTGAACACAAATCCAACAGTTAACTGACTAACTATATTATAAACCAGCTCCTCTTCTCACATTGTGTTACTCTAACTTTCACACTGAAAATGAAGAAGACCAAATTGAGTTGATAGTATTCTCCACCTCATGATCTATGGATACATTGTAATTCAGACAAAACACTGTCCCCCAGAGTCACACTTTGAAATCGCCCTTTTACTGCCTGCAGGTTTTGGTATATCACCTTGTTTGTCAACTCCTGCTCTCTGCTCTGCTCTATCAGTTTCATGTATTTTTCTAGTGGATTAGGACGAGGGTCACACAAATTGTCTTTAGCATCAGGACTACTGATTTCCAACTCTTCCACTTCACGGTCTGTCTTCTTTTTTTCTTCTTCACTTTTCAACGAATCTTGGATCAACTTCTAGAAAAACCCAACAAAACAGCAACACACTTAAAACTGACCAGCCAGTTCAAAAATATTTCAATCAGGTTTTATATATGAAGTTCAGTACATTACCAGTCTAATCTAGTAATCTGTGCTCTAGTCTGAATGGAGTGTTTAATGTGACATGTACCGTATTCACTCACACTTCTGGGATGGGCCAGATCATGCAGTCCTTGCTCAGGCAAAGTCCCACTGTAGTCAATGGGAGTTTTACTTAAGTAGAGAATGCATCCGATGAAGTCAGCTGTAGCTCACGAAAGCTTATGCTCAGATAAATTTGTTAGTCTCTAAGGTGCCACAAGTCCTCCTTTTCTTTTTGCGGATACAGACTAACACGGCTGCTACCCTGAAACCTGAGGTATTGGGTATCACATTTTTTCATTCAGTTTGTTCCAATCTGGGAGCCAATTTAGAAAACAGTCTCTAGTTTTGGCTTACAAGAAGCCAAACGCTGTCCATGTTGAAACCAATGCCACACAATAGTATCACATAGTAACATGAATTACTGGACAGCAAGCTTTTAATCTGGAGAGAAATTTTAGAAACAAGGAAGTTTAGTTATTAATGTAGCTACAGAACTATTATAAATGACAGTAAATCCAGAATAAACTATTCTATGTTAAATTCACGTAGAAAAAACAATGTAGGAAGTTGTCTAGGATCGCGATGTGGTTACTTTAGTTCAAATTATATGGTATAACAAAGTTGCATTCCTGTCAGAAATTAAAATATTACATCACCATTTCTTCATTCAGTTTTTCTAGTTCTCTTTCCTCCCTTTCCAGTGCTTCCTGCCTTTCTCTCTGCCTTCTTTCTTCTCTTTCTCTTCTTTCTTCTTCCCATTTTTTCTCACTCTCTTCTCTTTTCTGTTCTTCAGACTGTCTTTGATCAACCACTGCTGTAATAAAATTATTTCTGTGCCATTTGACATACAAAGTGCTGTAATTAAGATTTGCAAGTGTTGGCTATTGAAATAAAGTGTGACATGCAGTTTGGTAATACATTGAGTGAATTGGTAGTCCCGATTGGGAAAGATGGAAAACAGACGAACAAGCAAGCAGCAAATTGATTATGTAACTGTTTCTGTATGGCACCTATAATAAACCTAAAAAACCTGGATGTATAATTTACACATGTACCATGTAACATATTGTTAATTTGAGCTAATTTAGCAGGCAATTTTTTTCAATTATTGGGTTTTCTTATCTTACTGGTTACACAGTGAAACTCCAAGACTTAAGCCAAAGAGATAGGAGAGTTTTATGATTAAAGCAGAGGAGAGGGAGTCAGGAGACCTGTGCGTAATTCCCAGCTGTGCCACAGACTTCCAGAGTGACCCTGGGCAAGTTATTTAAGCCAATTTTTTCAAATCTGGATGCCTAACCTCAAGTAGATGAAATCCATATTTACAGTAGGCTTCTAAATAAGTGGCCTGACTTACAAGTGGTAAACACGCACAGCTCCCACTGAGGTCAATATGGATTTAGAGATGCCCTAGTTTAGGTTCTAAGTAGGAAAATGTTAACCTGAGCCTCTCTGTGCCTCAATTTCCTGATCTGTAAAATGGAGATGATACTACTTGTCTTCCTCAGAGGGATGCTGCAAGGTTTAATTCTTTAGTATTTGTAAAATGTTTTAAGATATTTGGATAGAAGAGGTTACAAAAATACAAAGTATTATGAAGTAGTTATTTAGGAAAAACGATCACAGCACATAAATCTAGTTAAACCCGTGGAGTTTAAATACTAAGACCATTTACTTCTATAAAGTAGTAATTTGTTACGTGCACAAAATACCAGAAACTATTTGAAGCTAGAAAGCCTTCTGCCCACAGCAACGCCTCTGGGTAAGACTTGAAAACTACCTTCATACCCAGCAAGATGCTCCAGACCATTATACCACTGAGCTGTACTGAAGCATTGGAGAAATTAAGCATGCTGCATTTAAATCATCTTTGCCTATCTATCTCTTCGGGTTTTATATTGACACCCTTCACAATAGTGATTATATACTGAGCGAATTGGTATGCAAGACAATCAGCAAATGCAGACACACATTAAGATAAACGTTGAAGAAAGTTTCTCCCTAAAGAAGCAAAGATCATGAAATTAATATTGAGGCCAAAACAAAAAAATGAAGTCTCTTCAGAAGCCAAAAAGCAAACTTAAAAAGATGAAATTAAAACAAAGTTAATAGAAGTACTGGTGAAAATCATCATCCTACAGTAAGTCAAGAATTAACAAACAAAGATGTATTATTCCTTCTTCTTTAGTACCTAAACACTAGCTTTGAGAAAAATTTTCAACCACTTCAATGCAGGAAACTACAAAATGCTAATTTTTGTTTGCTTTTTGTTTTAATACATTGGCCATCTACAAAGGATATTTGCTTTTGTTTTGGAGCTGAGAACTCACTTAAATCCTGCTGTGAAGTGGCTGTTGCTGGCACAGCATTTGTGACATTGCTCCCATTGACGCTGTCCCCAGATGGATGTGACACATCACTTTCAAACTGCTCTGGAATGTCCCCTTGATCTGGAGAAGAAGTTTGAACAATGGCCTCATTATTCTGTAATTATAATAGTGGGGCAAAGGAACGGACACAAAGTGTGGGAATGGTTGGAGTGAGAATACATAAATTTAAGCCATTAATTAAGCACTCTCCCCTCCAAACTCAACCATTTAACTGAAAATTAAGAAATATCAAGTAGGCTGCACTTGCTACTTTAATCATAATCATGGCATTGATTGGCTTTGAAAACTGATTGTAACAACACGTGTTTACTAAAGCTACTGGCACAACTGAAATCAACGTATACTTGTGAGATAAAAGATTTTTAAAATTCTTATTTGATTCATAAATATAGCCCCAAAATGTAAAAAACAAGTAGGTTTCATTCACATACTAAATCTATGTGCCTACATTATATATATATATATATACATACACACACACATATATACACACATATACACACACACACACCTCACAAAGAACTACATTAAAAGCACTCAGAAGTTAGGAAATGCCAGAATGCCTGTTCAACCTTAATTAGTCACACTTGTGTGTAATGCATTATGAGATAGTTTTTGATTACATGATCACATACTATTTTGTCCACAGGACCCACCTCATTCAGGATGAATGGAGTTCACTTCATGAGCAGCTATTCAATATGTTGTTTTCTCCTCATTGTTCAATGTATGGCCCCAGGCCTTATTTACTGCACACTATTCAAACCCTGCTCTGAAGACAGAAGTATTAATTTCCTCATTGGCTTCTCTATGGTGCTCATTCCTATAGTATCTGAACGTTTCACAAATAATAAAGAATTCATTTTCACAAGACCATTGTCAGGTAAGGTAGTGGTATCCCCATTTTACATATGGTAAACTGAGGCACAGATTAAAGTCAGAAATATCCACTAATTTTGGGTGCCCAATTTGAAAAACCTAGGTCATTGGATTTTCATGCAATTTAGCATTATATAGCTCTTTATATGTTCCAAGCACAGCTCCCATTGACTTCAGTTGCAAATGTGTGTTCAGCACTTCTGCAAGTCAGACCCAAATGTCTCAAGTAAGGCATCCAGAAAAAGATGAACATAAACCAAACTTCTGACAGGTAGTCACTTAAGTGACTTGCCTAGCATCACACAGGAACTCTGGAATTCAACTGCCTTAATCACAAGACCTTCCTTTCTTTTCCTACAATCCCCTGCCACCTTCACTACACACCTTCCAACTACTGCAACAAATGAGGCAGAGGTCCGACACACAACAGCCTTCTTTGCTACACAACCCTGATCCATCCACAGAGCAGATCTATCTCGTGCACTGAATGAGACAGGCATCTTGTGGAAAAAACAGAATGTGATTACATAATTAAAGACTGTCTCATAATGCATTCACACCAGGGGACAATTTTCCAAAAACTTTTCTTCCTGAAGTACACATCTCGCACAGAAAAGTCCTTCCAAAATAGTTAAAGTTTGGCAAAGTTATAAGCAACTGAAAACAGGATCTTATAGTGAGAAGTCTCAGGCAACCTCAGTAATAGGTATTCATAGATTCTGAGGCCAGAATGGACCATTGTGATCATCTAGTCTAACCTCCTGTATAACACAGGCCCTAGAACTTCCCCCAAAATAATTCCTAAAGCATATCTTTAGAAAAACTTCCAATCTTGATTCACCAGCCTTGTGTATAATGACACACAAATCTCATTCTCTTTCATGTACATCAGATAACCCATCATATGATTAACATACTCAAAAGCATCTGTTGTTGTTTTTTTGTTTTCTTTTAAATTAGTTTTAAATGATAACTTTGATTAATAATAAAGATATGGCTACCTAAACACAGATATTACTTATTTTGTAGTCATTATCAACAATCATCATCAATATATTGTTTTGTATTCCCCATGCTTGAAACAGCAGAATTTCATGTGTGCAGATTGGCACAAGGAATGACTAAACAGCAAAACCATTTCTAATATTCTATGAGCAGAAAACAGTATTAACATAAAGATCTTTAAATAATCGAAGTCTAAAATGTCTATATATATATATATATATATATATATATAAAACTTATGCATATAAATGTATCAGAGTTCATATGTTTCATAAAACACACTGCAAGAAGTATCAATGTTGTTCCTCGGTTACTAGATCTTGGATCCAACTTCTAAAAATCAGTCATCCACGCAGAAACAGAGAACTAGATCATCAACAATAATATATTCACCAAAATAAGACAGCAACTAGTACAGCAAGAATGATCTTTATTTGCAGCCAGAAAGCAACAACACTATTTAGAAAATAAAAATTTATCTTGCTCTGTATGTATCTTCATTCTTACAAGTGCGTGAAGAGTGCTAGAGAGGTTTTTATTGCTATGAGTTTGGAATAATTGTGCTGTCATGGTAATTATCTACATCAGTGATGGAACCCATTTTAGGCTGGACTGGCAGATGGGCATTTCCTGTCTCCTGATGTCCCCTGGCACCATGTGCTGATATAGTTGCTACACTCTCCTTTTTTTTCTCTCCATTCTCTCTCTTCTCTTTTTGTCTTATTCCTTCGTTATCTACTTCCCCGCTTTCTGTATTTCCCCTCTTTTCTTTTTTGCTTTTTATATGCTGTGGAGAAGGTACAAGGTTAACTTGAAATCGTATGATATGAGATGTTATCGGATAAGTGTTAAACAAAACTGCATGATGGGGTATGTTACAGGACAAAGAGAACACATGCCATTGGGTACACAGAGGTTTGGACTCCTAGTGGAAGCTCCTCCCAGATTGCTTGTTTGGAAATCTTAGGGGCGGAGGGATGGGGGGGAAGCGTTAATTCGAAAGGTTGGTTTTTTGACTTCTGAGGAGAGAGGGAGCAGGATCACAGAGGGGGATGCAAAGGTAGACTTTGATCAGGAAGGGAAATACTGCCAGGCTCCTGTAAGATTAGGCTTTCCCTAGTGCAGTGGTCCTCAAACTTTTTATATTGCGCCCCACCCCCCTTACCTGTAATTGAATCTGTCCACACACACCCACCGGAGCTGGACTCAGGGCCAGAACTGTGGTTAGGAGTCGCAGTCGGGGTCAGGGGTCGGGAGCTGGGTCCAGGAGCAGAAGTGGAGCTGAGGACGGAGCTGCGGCTGGGGGCAGGCTTAGGGTGCAGCAGACCTAGGGACAGAGCAGGGCTGGGTGACGCTCTCTCCACATCCCCCACGGGGGCTGGATCAAGACCTGCCACGTCCCCCTGAACATTCCTCTGCGCTCCCCTAGGGGGACGCGCCCCAAAGTTTGGAGACCACTGCCCTAATGGAGTAAGAAGTACAAGGGTTACTGAACACTATTATTATGTTTAATCTGGTTAAATAGAAGTTTAGAGGTTTTTCAAACCCAGAAGTCAGAGGTGTCGTCAGTTTGGAGAGATCTGCAGGGCCCTCAAAAAGGAGTTAGGAAAAGCAGCCAGGATTGCCTATATTTATTGGCAAGTGCCCTGAGAGGAAGTTCACAGGGGTAAAATGACTGTACTAGTGCCACAGAGAAATCAATATTGAACAAGGTGTGTGCCCATGCAAAGGCAGGTCGTGGCATATGCTTTTCATGTTTCTTCTCTTTCTGCTCCCTTCCTCCTTTCTGATGGCTCTTTTCCTCCACTCACATGCCAGTGGAGGTGTTCACTGGTACACCCAACACAACACTGGGTGTCAGTACAGTTAATTTAGAACCCAGCTCTAGGTACAAATATCTCAAATTATCCCTTCTGTTCATGTGCATCACTAATTAGATGAGGAGGCATTTAGCTAATTCTATCTAGGCATGACACCTGCTTTTTCCAGTTACTCATAGCATCCAGTCTGTTCTCAAATCCAGTAAAATAAAGGAATAAAAATAGGTGAATTAGAATCAGTTCCTAAAAGTATCTACTGTAAAAGTAAGTAATTTAATAATTTAAATGAATAAATGTCATATCCTAATTGTATGAGCAGAAATACCTAGTGTAGAAGTATTTCAATTAATGCAAGCTGCATTAAAAATAATGTAAAATACTGTTAAATAATCTACAGTAACGTGTCGCTTAATATTGTAGTTATGTTCCTGAACGATGCTACTTTAAGCAAAACAATGTTCAGCAAATCCAATTTCCCCATAAGAATTAATGTAAATGGAGGGCTTTAGGTTCCAGGGAAATTCTTTTTGCCAGACAAAAGACTATATATATATACACACAGTATAAGTTTTAAACAAACAATTTAATACTGTACACAGCAATGATGATTGTGAAGCTTGGTTGAGGTGGTGGAGTCAGAGGGTGGGATATTTCACAGGGAATGCCTTACTGCTAAATGATGAACTAGCACTCGGCTGAGCCCTCAAGGGTTAACACACTGTTGTTAATATAGCCTCACACTCTACAAGGCAGCATGAATGGAGGGAGGGGAGGCAGCATGGCAGAGAGAGAGAGAGAGAAAGAGAGAGAGAGAGAGACGCGCATTGCCCCTTTAAGTATGCTGACACCACTCTTAGTACATTGCCTTTTTAAGTTGATCAGCAAGTTGAGACAGCAGCTGCTGCCAGCAAGCTTTCTCCGTCCTGAGCCCTGTCATGTCTCCGTCTCCCCCGCACTCTGTGGAGATAAGGTACAGGAGCGGGGGACAGGTGCGGGGGGAGGGGGACACCCTGACATTAGCACCCCTCTTTCCCCCCACTCTGCACAGCAAGCAGAAGGCTCCCAGGAGCAGCTCCAAGGCAGAGGGCAGGAGCAGCACATGGCAGTGGGGGGAGAGACAGCTGAACTGCCGGCAATTGGTAGCCTGCTGGGTGGCTGCAGCACAGGGAACTTAGGGGAGCGGGGAGCTGATGGGGGGCTGCCGGTCCACCCTGTTCCAAGCCCCCGCCAACTGGCTCCAATAGGCTGCTCTTTCTGCAAGCAGTGGACAAAGCAGGCGGCTGCCAAAAGACATTATAAGGGAGCATTGCACAACTTTAAACAAGCATGTTCCCCAACTGATCAGCAATGTAACAACGAAACAATGTTAACCGGGGCGACGTTAGGTCAGGAGTTACTGTATTTAAAAGCTGTAAAAAGAAAACTAAATGGAACGAATTAAAACTGATGACTAAAATAACTAAAACTAAGGGGAAAAATCCACAGAACAGTCACCCACTTCATCAACTCATCACTCAACATAGCCAGCATGTCTGCCATGGAAAACAGAGCAACCTTAGAGATGTTTTATTTGAAGTTTAATACTGTGTTGATACCTAGGAAAGCAAGTAGGGAACTGTTACCTTTGCTCCATGTTCTATGAGCCCCAACAACAATGCATGAATTGAGACAGTGTGACACCCGGAGCTAATGCTGATCATAGAATATAAGGGTTGGAAGGGACCTCAGGAGGTCATCTAGTCCAACCCTCTGCTCACAGCAGGACCAATCCCCAATTTTTGCCCCAGATCCCTAAACAGCCCCCTCAAGGATTGAACTCACAACCCTCAGTTTAGCAGGACAATGCTCAAACCACTGAGCTATCCCTCCCCCCCTTATCTCTGCATCCATATCTTTGAGAAGTATTCTACCTTTAACTGGTGGTCTATTTGTCAACAGTGAGTTTAATTTCCTACCCAATCATGTAGCTTTAATAACAGTTTTCTCCAGTCTTTATTAACCTAAACAACTGTGTTATCTGCAAATTTTGATACCTCAATATTCACCTTCTTCTCCACACACAAACACTGTCTCACTGTAGTTAAGGTTGCACAGTTCTATTTGCATAATATTTTAATAATAATAAAATAATAATATCTGAAAAGCTTAAACTGAAATCTCTGACATAACCTAAACTATAGTCTTGTAACTTCTCCATCATAATGTATTAAACAACATTACTTTCTAATATGGATCCCTCAGGCACCCCCGCTAACCCTTTGCTAATTTTAGGTTGAAAGGAATGGTTAACCTTAAGGAAAATAACAAGATCTTCTACTCTTTCCATTTACTAAGTAACTGTCTGAAAAAACACACTAAAACTTACATTTAAGAGAAGAATCATGTTCTTCCAGGTCCTCATATGCTAGCTTTTCTGGCTTTGAAGAGTCATTGAAGTCCTGATTATCAGCTTGCTGTTTACGAAGACTGAAAGCGAGCAGGAAAGAGAACATGAATTTAAAGGTTTAATAACCAAAATGTCAAGTACATCAGCAGGTAGAGATCTGACAATAGTCTGTAGTACCCAAGAGTAGCTAAGGACTAAGAAAATTGTAAAACCACATAAGCAAACTAACATATAAATCAGAATTTACATGATATGGAATTGAAATACAGTAACCTAATCCTGACCACCTTCAGGTCTGAATGCAAGACTCACCTTCCCCTGCAGTTTCTCCCCAAAACATACCCACAACTGGGAAGAGTGAATACTTATAAAAAGAAAGATATTCTATGAAATGGAGTTAAAACAGAAAGAGAAAACAAAAAACAAGAAAGAAGGCAAAAAGGATCACATGTACAAAGGGAAGAGAGATTAAGAATTATGTCCTTTTAACCACATTCAGTTTTGTAGTTTAATTTGTGTCCAGTGCTTTGATGCCATGACAGTCCGTTAGATTAGATAGCCTTTCATCCCTGAAACCACAGTTTACAATCCTTCTTTGGCCCTATGGAAAATGAGTTTTGTGGTCTCTTTCTAACTGCTACTGCGGATTTGTCTATAACAGCATCAAGCATAATACACCCAGTGTATCACAGCTAGCAATCTCTTATCCATAAAGCAGAAAGAGAGCTGCAGGTCACAAATGAGATGTCCAGTAGCCCTGTATACAGAAGCTTGTCAGCACCTGGCTATATTAGTCTTTCACTATAAGCATAAACAATACAAAATATTTATGAAAAGTCTAAGGAATAAGTTTTTTATGAGGTGAAGAGAAAGAGGAGGATACATAAAATGAACAGGCTCTAAGAGACAGACTTCAATTTACATTAATTAAGACTAAGGGAAAAATACTCCTAGCAGTGTTGGTTCTGCCATTTCAGAAGAATGGCTCAATATACAGAAAAACCCTGTAAATTACACACACCATCTACTGCTGTCAAATATAAGCGGTATTTCTAGAACTATATAATCTAGATAATTTATAATCTGTACATAATCTATATTAAATGGTTTTTAATCTCTCCTTTACAGAAATTTTTGTCTGTTGGGTATATACTATCTATCTAGCGTCCAAGGACGCATGCCACTTTGTATAATATTGCTAGTGTTAAATCCTGTAGAAGTGTTAGGAAGGCCTGGAATTCAATGGGACAGATTCAGTAAACAAAAGTAAGAGAGGTTTGTCTCATTAAGGCAATTATTTGCATGAATGTCAAATGGTTTTCACAAACCATTTTATCACAGCAATGTTGATGAATATGGACCGTATCCAGTATCAACAACATTCCATAAAACAGCTAATGGTGTCTCGGTCAACAATAAATGACTAGAAAAATGAATTTAAAAACTCTTATTCTGAGAAACAAAGATTTATATAAAGGTGCTTTATGGACAGTAAAACTGGCATCCTAACCTATAATCAAAATATTCAATCCTTAATTTTTTTAGGAATCAGCATTAAAACTGTAGTAATCAAACCTATATCTAGGATTAGCGAGAGATGGAAGGTCTGATGTAAAGGGCTCATCCCTGTCCTTCTGATGATACCAATGTATTTTGGGAATAACAGTAAAGAAAACAATACTTCCCACAGAGCCAGAATACTAGAAATGAAGTCATTTCTCCTAAGGGAAAGAAGGGGTTGCTTTTATTCACTTCCTTCCCACCCACTCGCAGGTTGGGGCAGGAAACTAACTGTAATGAGGGTGTCTTGAGAAAAGACATTTTTCCCAGTGATGGATGAGGTGTTTTCTTTTGATTGTCTCCCTGGTGTTCTGGACAGAATATGGACCACTCTACTGGAAATACACCAGATTTTCCACACTTGGGAGGCAGTATCATGGTTTCTTTTATTTTTTTTGTTAGCTCCCCTTCCCTCTTTCTAACCTTACCCAGCTATATAAATCCTATCAACTATGACACATTTACCTGATGCTCAGACTGAACAGCTGGAAAAAGCCCACACATTTATTGCTTTGTATTTCAGAAAAATTAATTGTTGCATGCTATAGCCATCTTCTCTTACAATATTCTCATAGAGAGTAACAGCACTTAACCCTCAACTGGTGAGGTCTACCATGTTAGTACCAAATGGGACATCAGTGAGATAGTGAGGACAGCATGAATAAATGGAATGGAATAGTGGAAGGTGAGACATTATAGAGGCACCAGGATAAACATGCACCTACCTAAGAGGCCCCAGAAAATTCCAACCAGTTCTTTTCAAGACCAAGAATCAAAAGCTCCCTAATCTCTAACTGCATAAAACATAAAAATAAATTATCTATATCTCATTTAAAATGAGTACAAATGAGTTGATTTTTCAAAAAAAAAAAAAAAATAAGGACAAATGAGCACTTGCTATGGCAACCTGAGCCTACAACTGCCTATCCTTCAACAGCAGACTTGGAGGGTAGGTGGGTGGGTGAGTGACAATCCTGCAACTGATCTTTCAGAAAAACAGAATTACAAGATAAGTAATTGTCCCTTCTTTCACACCATCTATGCAGAACTCTCACTCTTTGAATGTAACTGACCTCCAGGAGATTTCTCAAGATGGTGTCAGGAACAGGGCCTGATTTAGGGGCAGGTGACCACCTGGGATACTGGGCTTGGGGCGGCATCGGGCTCAGGGTGCTGTTTTTGTTGTTAGCAACACTTTTCCTAACGTGTGGACAGGTTTGATGATTCTGCTCATGCTGCTTGTCGCGAGTGGTGAGCGCAGATTTTTGAAGCTCAGGCTCATTAAAACATATCTTTGATCGATGATGGCTGATGAGAAAGTGATGTCACTTTATCGCTTGAAAATGCCATTGGTCAGTCTTTGGATCTCTCTGGTGGTGTGCTTCAGTTCACCAGGGCAAAGGTGAGAAAAGTGACCCTTTGAACTAAAGGACTAGGGTTAACATTCTAAGGCGGACACCTACTGTAACACTATTTAATACTAGTCCACCCAACGTTGGTGCACAGTTCAATTTCTTGACGTTACTACATTTCAGTTATTCTTAAAATTAAAAAGTTTCTATAAGCTTAGAGGAAACCAATTTTTTTTATTTGCTTATACATTGCATGAATAAATACAGATTTACAGATCCTAGCGTGCAAATTTATTGTTTTATATGACATGGATAAATCATGCATGCTAGTCGTGAAACGGGCTACAAATGAAATAAAAAGTAAGGTATTCAAAAGTTTAACAAATGCGGGCGGAGAGTGCCACCAAAGACGCTCCTTGCCTGGGGCGCTATTTGGTCTAGGGTCAGCCCTGGTCAGGAAGGCCTTGGTGCTGTTTTCTTCTGTGGTGGGCTAAGAGGAAAGACTGAGAGATGCAGTGGGGATGTTTTGTTACTTTTTAAACTAAAAAATGTGCCCATTTACACAAAAGGATCTAGACTGTTCAAAGTGGTACCAGATGACAGAACAAGGACTAATGGTCTCAAGTTGTAGTGGGGGAGGTTTAGGTTGGATATTAGGAAAAGAAAATTCACTAGGAGGGTGGTGAAGCACTAGAATGGGTTACCTAGGGAGGTGGTGGAATCTCCTTCCTTAGAGGTTTTTAAGGTCAGGCTTGACAAAGCCCTGGCTGGGACGATTTAGTTGGGGATTGGTCCTGCTTTGAGCAGGGGGTTGGACTAGATGACCTCCTGAGGTCCCTTCCAACCCTGATATTCTATGATTCTATGAAAAGACAGCCTGAAAAGACAAAACAACAAACTCCAAAACCCACTAGGTGATGCGAGTTTGGGCTCCCCTACTTCAGAAACAAGTTCTGTTGGCAAGAGGAAACAAAGGGAAGCTCATCCTCAGAAAATGAATGTTAACACTGAAACTTTGGGGAGTATGACATGAGGCTACCTGCCTTTCCTAACATCCTGACTGAAAATCATATTGAAGCAGGCAGTGGAAGTTGCTATTCCTCAGCTAGCACAAACCAAACAATAGGGCAGCCAGGTCACAGCTGTGAAAAAAACAGCAACACAATCTTTCAGACATAGTCTTCATGGAGATATAGCATCGCTCAAGGAATCAGTGTGAACTTTCTCAGGTCTTGTGTGTGCTCCAGATAGAATCTCAAAGACCTTTAAACTTCAACTTTATGCAAAGGGCCGGCCTTTCTAGTATGGAAAGGATGAGAAACTCTACCGTCACTTTGGATGGAAACTACTGATGAGTTTATAACACAACCTGGCCCTTGTAAAATATGGTGTAAGATGGGCCCGTCACTAAAACCTGAAGCTCATTCACTCTATGAGCTAATGTTCCCTTCATCAGGAAATGATCCCCCCCATTCAAAACTTGTGATTAAGTAAGCCAGTAGGCACTTTTGTCAGCTTTGTCAGGAACACATTAATATCTCGTGATACAGAGGGTTTATTAAATGTAGTCTCAAAATTGTCATGCCCAACATGAAGCTGATGACAATGAGCTGTAAAAAAACAATGTACCTTCAGCCAGTTCATGATAGGCTGAAAATAGCTGAGCTAAATTAAATTCTTAGAATTAGTCTTTAAATTAGACTCTGACAAGTAAAGAGGGTAATAAAGGCATTTAAGCAGGGCTAGAAAGGGTCCATGGCCCCACATACGCATTACACTACAAACCTTATCTTGGTAGAACAAAGCACATAATCTAGTTTCTCTAAGTGACCAGCTCTGACCAGACTCATGGTCTAATGCTAGTCCAGAGCAGCTTTGGGAGCCATATTCATGTCAGTCAGCATGATGCTGAAATTCATTAGACTCTTGTTGTTCCTAAGCTTGAACAGAACCTGTTCCTCAAGAGGTTCTGACTTTAACAAAAAATCTGGTCTGAGGGTGGAGACGAGATCCTTTTCAGCCAGGACTTCCTGACTCTGAAAGAAGAAAACTAGCAGCTACCTTTGTTGAATGCCAAAGATCAACTTCTAGAGCCTGCCTTCAGAGGAAAAAACTAAATTATCTTTCCTGAAAGCAGAGATAACTGATGGGAGAGTATCACCCATTTATTTAAGTATCTGGTGCATAAGGGACAAAGTCTAGAGCAGGGATTCTCAAACTTCATTGCTCTGCAACCCCCTTCTGACAAAAAAAATTACTACACGACCCTGGGGGGGGGGGGGGGCGGAGACACCAAAGCCAGAGCCCGCCAAAGCCCAACCCTACCACCTCAAGCAAGGAGCCAAAGCCAAAGGCTTCAGCCCCAGGTGAGTAAGACTGAAACCTGAGCCCCATCACCCAGGGCTGAAGCCCTTGGGCTTTGGCTTCTGCCCTGGGCGGTGGGGTTCAGCTTCAGCTTCCTCCCCACCAAGTCTAAGGTCACCCCTGGTGACCCCATTAAAATGGGGTCATGACTCACTTTGGGGTCCCAAACCACAGTTTGAGAACCACTGGTCTAGCGTCTAAATATAACAACCCTACCTGAGCTCCCCCTGGTGGATGCTCACCAGGTTGCTGTGTTTGGATCTAACTACTAGATCCCACATGCTCTTAGGCTGGCTGGGTCGTCCCTGTCTCAAGCTCTAGACTTCCAGAAACACTCTCAGGGTACAGACTGTCTATCTAGTACCACATCCTAAGAGAGGAGACTCCATGGTCCAACTGCGTTGCGCCTGAAACTAGTCCTGGCCCTCCCAGCACCTGTTCCATGGACTCTCCAGAGTTCCAATGAAGCTGTGGACCCTCTGAATTACTGTTTCACTCTTTGGGGACTATGCATTAGTGAAAGGCAGAGGACACTCAGACTCTGCAAAGGAATTTCTAAACACACACACACTTCTACTCACAGACAAAGCACAAAAGATCTATGGAAAAGTAACAATTGTTCAGGCTACACAGGAAAGATTTTAAGCACATGTTTAAGTCCCCTTTACCTCCTGCTTAAGTGCTTTCCTGAAAAAAAGGTTGCTTTACTGAACTGAGGCCTTTGTGCCAAATCCTAGTTCCACTGGAATCAGTGGCCATTTTGATATTGCCATGAATGACATTAGGATCTGTCCATAAAAACAAAAGAATGGCCCTACTGGGTAAGACCAAAGGTCCATCTAGCCCAGTATCCTGTCTTCCGACAGTGGCCAGTGCCAGGCGCCCCAGAGGGAATGAACAGAATAGGTAATCATCAAGTGATCCATCCTGTCGCTCATTCCCAGCTTCTGGAAAACAGAGGCTAGGGACACCATTCCTGTCCATCCTGGCTAATAGCCATTCATGAACCTATGCTCCATTAATTTATCTAGTTCTTTTTTAAACTCTGTTATGGTCTTGGCCTTCACAACATCCTCTGGCAAGAAGTTCCATAGGTTGACTGTGGGTTGTGTGAAGAAATACTTCCTTTTATTTGTTTTAAACCTGCTGCCTATTAATTTCATTTGGTGACCCCTAGTTCTTGTGTTACGAGAAGGAGTAAACAACACTTCCTTATCTACTTTCTCTACACCAGTCATGATTTTATAGATCACAACCATACCTCCCCTTAGCCGTCTCTTTTCCAAGCTGAAAAGGCCCAGTCTTATTAATCTCTCCTCATAGGGAAGCCGTTCCATACCCTTAATAATTTTTGTTGACCTTTTCTGAACCTTTCCCAATGCCAATATATCTTTTTTGAGATGGGGCGACCACATCTGCACACAGTATTGAAGATGTGGGCATACCATGGATTTATATAGAGGCAACATGATATTTTCTGTCCTGTTATCTATCCCTTTCTTAATTATTCCCAACACTCTGTTCGCTTTTTTGACTGCCACTGCACACTGAGTGGATGTTTTCAGAGAACTATCCACAATGACTCCAAGATCTCTTTCTTGAGTGGTAACAGCTAATTTAGACCCCCATCATTTCATAGGTATAGTTGGGATTATGCTTTCCAATGTGTATTACTTTGCATTTATCAACATTAAATTCCATCTGCCATTTTGTTGCCCAGTCACCCAGTTTTGAGAGAGCCTTTTGTAGCTCTTCGCAGTCTGCCTGGGTCTTAACTATCTTTAGTAATTTTGTATCATCTGCAAATTTTGCTACCTCACTGTTTACCCCTTTTTCCAGATCATTTATGAATATATTGAATAGGACTGGTCCCAGTAAAGACCCCTGGGGGACACCACTATTTACCTCTCTCCATTCTGAAAACTGACCATTTATACCTACCCTTTGTTTCCTATCTTTTAACCAGTTACCAATCCATGAGAGCACCCTTCCCTCTTATCCCGTGGCAGCTTACTTTGCGTAAGAGCCTTTGGTGAGGGACCTTGCCAAAGGCTTCTGAAAATCTAAGTACACTATATCCACTGGATCCCCTTGGTCCACATGCTTGTTGACCCCCTCAAAGAATTCTAGTAGATTGGTGAGGCATGATTTTCCCATACTTAGACTATTTAACAAACTTTTGTTAGCACACAAAACCCTCCGTCCGGTGTCCTCACTACTTAGTTTTGGCGAGTCCTTTCAAGGTCTCAGGACTCTCCACTCCTCCTCCTGGTCAATTTTGCCTTCTTGTTCTAGCTCTCTTCTATAATGGCTAGCAAGAGCCTCCCTTTCTAAAAATCCAATCCCTCCTGAACATCTTCAAGTCTCTCGTCAGGTGATTTATTGCTTATTTGCCACCCACCTGAAGTCCACATTGGGAAAACTGGTTCCCCTGGGCTTTAGTCAGCTCATTGTTCTAGGAAGCATCCATCTGAATCGAAAACTATTCAGGTTAAGGATTCTGGATTGCTGTATATTGTTAGTCCACTGATAGATGCAAGGATTTCTCCGAACACCTCCTGGGCATTTCAATTCAAGATGGAGGCTGCAGTGCCAAAGTAAAGGCACAGTACAGTCTTACAATGAAAATGACATTCCCAAAACAGAATGTAGTTTGCAGACTAATACAGACAAATAATAATCTGCCACATTAAATAAATACCTGATTCCCTTTAAGCCCCCAGAGATACAAACAGTCACAAAGATAAGGCTCAAGACTGACTGAAATTCAGAAGACACCAAAACAAGAATATCTAGTCCCTGAACAAGGGCTACTGCAGAAAAAACTGCAACTATTTTAGTTAGAAACATTGGACAGTTTCCAGGGTAACTTCTTCACTAACGGCTATTGCTCAGAGAGGAATTGGCTGGAATGTTCTGGAATACCTATGAAGGACCTGAAGTTAGATGCAGTAGGGCAGAGCTCTTTGGCCAGCCTATAGACGTGAAAGTCAAAAAACTTAAAGAGCTAAGGGGAGTTTACATATGGCTTGCACTGGAGGCATGAGTCACAAGTGTGAGAATCCTGAACACCTGATATCTTTAGAAAAGCGCTAATTCATACATAGTGAAAGATGGCTGTAATCATGTGACCTAACCGATAAGGCATAAGTTAAAATGATCTTTCAGATAGCGTACAATATTTACCTCAACTTTTGTCCATGACTGGTTGGAGAGGAAGGAGCCGATTCAGAAGATGAAAGATGGCCTGCCTTCAAAATAGGAGAAAGAGGCTGGTCGACACTCTGTTGGGAAGAGACTAGGAACGACTCACTGCTATCTGTAAGGCAAAAGGTAGCAATTTATATCAACCAATTTCTTGTACTGTTCCTACATATCCTAATTATAGTCAGTGCCGGTAGCACTCCCTATTGTTAGGGTTTCCTGACAGTTCCCATTAAAGACACTGTTTTCAGTTGCTTATAACTTTGTCAAACTTGAATCATTTGGACTATTTCCATAACATGCCTCTGGCTGAATTTTTTTGAAAAATTTCTGCCAAAACAGTTCAGCTGTTTCCAAAAATGACGCTAGGGGAAAAATATGTTGTTTTGTCCATGTTAAAGAAAAACTGATGACTCTGAAAGAGGATGGCCTTTGCGTCAAGGATGTGTCTTTCACCATTCTTGTTAAATCTACCCAAATTTAGTCAAGTTAAAAGCCAATGGGAAAAAAAATCAGTTTGCACATGCTCAGTAGATACTTTGATTTTAGCTGCTAAAAATCTCTGAAAATTTTGTCCTCACTTAGCATACTCAAGCCTCTCACAGCTCTCAATGCCAACTGGAAGGTACATGCACCTTCCCACCAGAGCAACTGAACCTGCGCTATCCAGCCCAGGGCTACAAGGGCAGAGCCAGGCCTTCCTTTCAATGGCTGCTTCCAGCTGCATCAGGCCCAGGTGCGGGCAGGCACTGAAAAAAGAGAGTAGGGATCCTTCCTCTTCAATGCTCCGAATGATCCCCCTGGCGGTACACAGAAACCATGATTGATGAAGCCATGTGATCTGAATGAAGAAGTGACAAAAGCCAGGGAGCGGGCCAAGAAGTCTGTTAAGACTGAAACTGATAGTGGGGGCGAAAGGGGAGAGAAAAACTGGGACTGATGGGTTGAGGAAATGGAGAACCATGGGGTGGGAGAGGCTGGGACTGGGAGTCAGTAAGGGAAATGGGGAGGAGGGAAGAGAGGTCAGGGGACAGAACACAGATCAGATGAGGAGGTGGGGGAAGGAGGGGAGACTGGGACTGACTGGCAATGAGACTGTACTACAGTCACTGTGCGGGAGAACTGGGGTGGAGGGCAGACAGATCTAACAAGGAGCTGGGACACCAGAGGAGAACTGGGAAGACTGGGACGAAGCACTGGCATGAGGACACAGACTGGAAGAGGAGCCTGGGGAGGGAGACTAGAACGGGTAACTAGTTGAGGAGGAAAAAGGAGCAACTGGGACAGTCTGGGTGAGAAAACAGACTGGCTGACTGGTCAAGGAGAATAGTACTGGGTGTGGTAAAGAGGAGAGACTTGGGTGAGTGGGTAGATTGGGACTCTGACAGTGAATTCAGAGGGGGGAGACGACTGGGATTAGCTCAGCAAGGAAGCTTGGATAAGAAACCTGAAGAGTGGAGACTGGGATTGGGCAGGCAAGGAGAATAGGATTGGGACAAGGAATGAGAGTTGTGGAAAAGATAGGACTGGGATAGGTTGGAATGGGTCAAACCTAGGGTGGATGAATGGGTATTAGACTGTGCCCATTAGAGAAGACTCCCCTCCAGAATCTGGAATGGAAGAAACAGTTACTTACTTTAACTGCGGTTCTTCAAGATGTGATGCAGATGTGTATTCCACTTCGGTGCATACACACCCAACGCTCCGGAGCTGAAGAACTTTGCCTACCAGTACCCGTAGGAGATGGTGCTCACTCCTCATGCTCATAGCTCTTCCCCTGGCTATATGAGGCAGCAAAGCCTCAACCCTCTGCCCCCTCAGGTCCTTTGTACCAAACATCCAGAGATCAGACTCTGACGCAGAGGGAACAGATAGTGGGCTGTGGAATACACATCTGCATCACATTTCAAAGAACCACAGTTACTTATTATAACTGTTTCTTCTTCAAGTAGATGCAGCAGTGTATTCCAATTCGGTGACTCACAAGCAGCACCCACTCCAGCAGGCAAGGCTTGGAGACTACCTTAAAAAGCACTGCAAGACTGCCCTACCAAAACTTGCATCCACCCTGGAAGGTGCAGTGATGGCATACTGGTTCATGAAGATATGTATGGATGACCACATAGCAGCCATGCAAATGTCAATATCGAGACATCCCTGAGGAACCCTACTGACATTGCTTGTGTTCGCATAGCATGAGCTCGTACCTGCTGAAGAGGCGTAGATCTGCACGATCTGCATGTGACACAAACAGGTGAAGTGAAGCATGAAACAGTTTAGTCCTGTCCAGATAGAAGGCTAGACATTGCTTGACATCTAATGTATGGAAGTGATGCTCCTCCAGAGATGAATGTGGCTTAGGAAAGAACACAGGTAAACATACCACCTAGTTCAAATGAAACTGAGAAACCACTTTAGAAAATATTTTTGGGTATAGTCAAAAAGTCACTTTGTCCTTAGAGAACTGTTTATAATGAGTCTCTGCCACGAGAGCCTGCAACTCTCAGACTCTCCTTTCCTTGTGGAAGTTATCGCTACCAGGAACGCAATCTTCTGACACAAAAGTGGAAAGGAACAAGATGCCCGAGGCTTGAATAGATGTCTCATTAAAGCCGCTAGGATCATGTTAAGGTCCCATAGAGCAACCAGCTCCCAGATCAGAGGATGGAGACGATGACCCAGAGGATACTTGTCTTCAGGGACCGCGCATAACTCAGGGAAAAAATCCTGCTGAGATGCTCCGCAAGATGATTCTGAACCCTAGGCAAGAGATTGGCTATCGGAGTGATACTCTCCTCGATGCAGAAATTCCACAACCTGATTGCCTCTTGGCAGAGCATCCTGGAGTGTGCTCCCCCTTCCTGTTCACATAATAAATCATGGTGTGGTATTGTCGGTAAGTATGTGAACCACTGACACATACTGACACAGTCCAGAAAAGCATGACAGGCATTGTAGATGGCACGAAGCTCCAGCACATCGATATGCAGTTAGGACTCCTGTTCTGACCACAGACCTTGAACGTTCGGAGATCCCAAATATGCTCCTGAGCACATCAGGGAGGCATCAGTGACAACAGACCTGATTGGTAGGGCTGAACGATGGGAAGCGTCCACCACTGCAAGTTCAAGACCAGTGGAGGAAGAGAGGCCAATCTGTCCAAGAAGTGAAGAGTCAGATGGTAAACTGTCCTGAGCCACATTTGAAGGGGGCAAAGACACAGCCTTGCAAACTGAACCACCTGCGTACATGCAGACCAAGAATCTCAGGCACAGCCAAACTGTTGAGGAAGGCTGACTCTGAAGACTGAGGCTAAAGTGGTGAATCGCCTGAAAACAGTCGGTCAGCAAAAATGCTCTCAAACTTGTAGAGTCTATTAAGGCCAGATTGAACTTGATTTTCTGCGTGGGAATCAAAGTTGATTTTCTGGTACTTAGGATGAGACCCAGACAGTTGAGCAAGCACAATGAAAAAGGACGTGAGAAAGGACTTCCTCTGTGGACCTGCCCCTAAGTGACCAGTCTTCCAGTGCACGGGAATATGTGGATTCTTTTATTCCTGAGGCATGGGTGACAGCATACATTTGGTAAAAACAAAACGGCAAAAGACAGGACAAATGTGAGCACGGTGTACTGAAAATGGTGTTTCACTATGACGAACTGAAGGAATTTTCTGTGGTTCGGCAAAATCACCACGTGAAAGTAGGCGGCCTGAAGATCTAGAGCTACTAAGTTGTTCTGAAATAATGCGGGGCGGATAGTCGATAGCATGACCATTCAGAACCTCACTTATGTGATATATTTGTTGAGGCCACAAAGGTTGAGAATGGGTCTTACCCCTCCCTTGGGCTTGGGCACCAGAAAGTGCTGGAAATAGAAGCCCTTATCCCGATGTTCTAGTAGAACCTCCTCCATCGCTTGCAAAGCCAGTAGAAAGCGAACCTGGTCAAGGAGCAGTAACTCGTGACAAGGGTCTCTGAAGAGGGACGGGGAGGAGGGAAGGAAAGTAACTGGATGACATAGCCTAATCTGACAGTGCTTAGGACCCAGCTGTCAGTGGTGATCAAGCCCCAAGCATTGTGAAAGCGAGTTTGCCTGACCCCAAACAGAGGGGATGGGGAGAAGGGAGTGACAACTGGTACACTGCTCCAGATGAAGGCGTCAAAATGACTGCTTGGGGGGCACCAGGAGAAGGCATGTTGACTGGTCAAACCCAGGACCTGAATGCCTCCTCCTCTGGGACCTATGCCCTTCTGGGGTAATCCCGCTGTCTCGGGGGAAAGGCTGCCCAAATGCTCTCTGCGGACTATACTGCTGCTGCTGATGACCACCATAGTTGTGTCCCTGTACTGCCAGCATGTACACCCCAAGGACCACAGGGTAGCCCTCGAGTCCTTGAAGGAGTGCAGAGTCTCATCCATCTTATCCAAGAAAAGAACTCGGCCGTTGAAAGACAAATCCTCTATCACCTGTTGCACATTCGGAGTAATGTCCAAATTCCGTAGCCAGGATGCCCTTCTCATAGTTACTGCTGACACCATCACTTTGGCCAAAGTACCTGTGATATCCAGTGTGGACTGCAACGAAGTTTTAGCCACCAAGCAGCCTTCGGTGATAAATGTCTGAAATTCCTCCATGGAGGATTCGGGCAGCTGGTCCACAAACTTAGACAAAGCCAGCCAGTTCACAAAGTCATATTTGGACAGCAATGCTGTAGTGAGAGATTTTTATGCTGAATGTTCTTGGATACCTGGCAGCACCCTGATAGAATCTTGCAGAAAAACCTCGGAAGGAGTTTAAATATCATAAAAACACATTTCTCTTAACTGGACGTAAAAAGAGTGGTGACAGTATCAGGACACTTTTGTCTGGATAAAACAGTAATTAGTTTTAAGATTAAGGCCTTAATTAAAGTAGAAATTAATGTTAGTTTAAATTTAGACAATCCAGCATGGCTGACCAAAATGGCAGATATAGGGATGATGTAGTGGAAGATTCCATCTCAAAGATATTGAATGACATAGTGGAAAATTTCATTAACTGATAGGGAATGACTCAGCAGAATCTTCTAGAACCTTCTAGAGTCCAAGATGGCATCATAAGGGGGCAGAGCTAGACAGGAAATCACATGTAGGTACACGTAACCAAGAACATGTAAGTACACATGACTATGTGACATCATAGGGAGGGGCCGAAAAGCTGGAAGCTGATTGGCTGAGCCTGAGAGAGCAACCAGTAAATAAGGCCGACAGCCAGCAGGCTGAAGTTGTAGTTGGTTTGAGATTTGGAGGAGGAGAGCAGAAGCTGCAAGACACCTGCGAAGAAAAAAAGCTATCTGGAAAACATCTACCTGAGAAGAAGCAGAAGTAGCAGTAGAACCCTGAGGTTGTCCTGGCAAAGGCTGCCATAGCAACTCAGCCAGCAGTCTTCGCCAGCAGCAGCTACCGAACAGCCGCAGCGACCAGCAGGCTTCCGTATCTGTCACCAGAGGGCAGCTTTCGCCTCAGTAGTAGTGTCTCTCTCCTGTGGCAGACAATATTAAGCACAAGCAGACAGTGCTTCCTTTTTGACCGATCAGAAGGACCCTATTGATGATTCGGAGAGTCATAAGAATAGTAGAAGTAAGTGTAGTCTTCTATTCACTACCAAGGAATGTGTGGGTTTTGCCTGTAAATAAAGTTGGATGCCAGTGCTCTGAGTGAGATCTTCCCATAACCATCCAGTAGTCGCTTGGCCAGCACTTATTGGATGTTAAATGTTAAAAGTCAAATAGTGTTAAGTGAATGGTTACATTGTTATATAGTCTGTGTCTTATTTGCTGTGCCGCTTGATTTTAAACTGTAATTCTATTATGTTTTATCATGCTTTACTCATTTCTTCTTCAGAGTAGCAGCCGTGTTAGTCTGTATCAGGAAAAAGAACGAGGAGTACTTGTGGCACCTTAGAGACTAACAAATTTATTTGAGCATAAGCTTTTGTGAGCTACAGCTCACTTTATCGGATGCATGCAGTGGAAAATACAGTGGGGAGATTTTATATACACAGAGAACTCCAACCCCTCAGACAGAGACAAACACCTACAAGATCTCTATCAAGCATTCTTACAACTACAATACCCACTTGCTGAAATGAAGGAACAGATTGACAGAGCCGAAAGAGTACCCAGAAGTTACCTACTACAGGACAGGCCCAACAAAAGAAAATAACAGAACGCCACTAGCCATCACCTTCAGCCCCCAACTAAAACCTCTCCAGCGCATCATCAAGGATCTACAACCTATCCTGAAGGATGACCCATCACTCTCACAGATCTTGGGAGACAGGCCAGTTCTTGCTTACAGACAGCACCCAACCTGAAGCAAATACTCACCAGCAACCACACAACAAAAACACTAACCCAGGACCCTATCCTTGCAACAAAGCCCATTGCCAACTGTGTCCACATATCTATTCAGGGGACACCATCATAGGGCCTAATCACATCAGCCACACCATCAGAGGCTCGTTCACCTGCACATCTACCAATGTGATATATGCCAACATGTGCCAGCAATGCCCCTCTGCCATGTACATTGGCCAAACCGGACAGTCTCTACGTAAAAGAATAAATGGACACAAATCAGACGTCAAGAATTATAACATTCATAAACCAGTCGGAGAACACTTCAATCGCTTTGGTCACTCGATTACAGACCTAAAAGTTGCAATTCTTCAACAAAAAAACTTCAAAAACAGACTCCAATGAGAGACTGCTGAATTGGAATTAATCTGCAAACTGGACACCATTACATTAGGCTTGAATAAAGACTGGGAGTGGATGTGTCGTTACACAAAGTAAAACTATTTCCCCCATATTTATTCCTCCCCCCCTCCCCGCCACTGTTCCTCACACATTCTTGTCAACTGCTGGAAATGGCCCACCTTGATTATCACTACAAAAGATTTTTTTCCTCTCCTGCTGGTAATAGCTCACCTTACCTGATCACTCTCATTACAGTGTGTATGGTAACACCATTGTTTCATGATCTCTGTGTATATAAAATCTCCCCACTGTATTTTCCACTGCATGCATCCGATGAAGTGAGCTGTAGCTCACAAAAGCTTATGCTCAAATAAATTTGTTAGTCTCTCTAGGGTGCCACAAGTACTCCTTTTCATTTCTTCTTGTTTTTCTGTAAATACTAATTGCTTCAATAAACGAATATTTCAGTTTTCAAAGAATTACTGCTTGTGTGTCTATTCTTGAGCGGAAGGCTGTATCTGTGTCCTTTCTGGGGTTAGTAAGACTAGCTTGCTCTGGGAAGCCCTCTGTGGGTCAGAGACAAGCCCCCTGGTAATACTCTGGCAGTTCCTTTAGGGCAGGCCACAACCCTGTTTACCCTTTTTGATAAATTAGACAAATGTGTAGGTAATTTAATTAGCGTCTAAATTTTAGGGTAACTATGCCTGACGGTTAGCAACACGCATCTGCAACATGCATAGACAGGAGGTGTACGTCTTCCTACCTATCAGGTCCATCTGTTTAGAGTCCTTAACCTTGGGAGTGGATTTGAATATGCCCTGCTAGCCTCTATAGTTCACTGTGGTTACGACGAGAGAATTTGCGGTCAGATGGGAGTAAAAACCCTCAAATGCCTGCACTGAAACAAAGCAACGGTTCTCCATGCGATCCACAGTAGGCTGTATCAAAGTTGGCATGCTCCAGAGAACCTCAGCAGGCTATAGGAGTGCATCGTTAACAGGGAGGCTGCAGGATATACAACAACCTACGTGTGTTCTCCTGCAGAAACTTGGCTTGAATACCCAGGGAAGCAGCCATGTGCCGCAAAAGGTACACCCTGAAATCCTCCGATGCCAAAGGGGAGGAAGAGCCAGGCACTTCAGAATCATTTAGGGACAAAGATGAAGCAGTTAACAGTGCCAGAGCCAGAGCTTGCTCCAGGATTGACAGTCCTAATGGGATGACTCTGGAGGCTCCATGAGGGGACAGATCACCAGTGCCTGGGCCTGTGGCAGACCGATGGTTACAGCCACACCTGCCCAGTGATTTTGCGTTACAGAAAGATGAGAAGTGGGACTTCCATGACCAAGAAGCATCCCACAGATTCCATAGAGGCCACTAGTATGGGTTAAACATTGGTGGCCCGTATGCGCCAGGCCAGGAGACCCCGTCCCAACCACAAGACCAGTGCTAATCCTGGTACCCATAATGCTCCATGAATGGCCACCAATGCAGGTCAGGCGATGGAGAAAGAGAGTGGAAGAAGATCCCGACTTGGATGTCAAGGAGTCCCAGGTTTCAGGGGATAAAGGTGGAGCCAGCACAAGGGTGCAAGCAACCAGTCTGACTCAACTGTAGTGGAGAACGAAGAGGGAACTGGTACCAACAGTGAAAACAGTACCACAAACACCAAATGTGCCTCTCGGCATTTCTGGTGTCAGAAGCAGTATTGATCCCAATGTTGGCAGCAGTACCAAGTTGACTGACGGTGCCAAAGTGGAGAGCAGTGAGTACCACCCCAGTAACATTGGTGGCATTGACAACAAGGGTGCCAAAGAAGTTCCTGATGCCAGTACTGAGCCCGGTACTGGCCCTGCTTCCACTGACCATGGAAGGGAAACATTGAATGCGATGCCAACAGACCCACAGGTTCAGCAGCCCAACAGAGCTATAAACGATACAGCCCTGGCAAAGTCCTGGACCAAGGGAAAGGTTGGAACAGAAAGGAAGATGAGGTCCGTTGCCACCTGATCTGGAAACGGCTGGTGCCAGCATCGCCTTTGTTGGTACTGGACTCAACAGACGCTCCAGGGCCGGAACCGGAGTCGACAGTACGGAGCTTCTGACCTTCCTGAGTGATACTAGGGACCAGCTCACAGGACCTGCTCCCTCCCACACTCCAGCATTCATACCATGCTCCTTTGGGAGGAGAGAGACGAGTCCTCACGTGATCTGGAGCAATCTCAATCAGTCTTATGCAACCTTTTCCTCAGCACACTCAATGAGGAGCGATTCCTCTATCTCTTTGGAGAAGCATGAGTTCCAGAGCATGAAGCTGCAGCACTCTCAGAACATGAGGGCAACCTCTGAGCCAACATAGATCTCAGTGATGATGATGGCTGCATAGCCTGTTCAAGCAGCTGCTGCTTTAGATGAAGATCCCTGAGGATGAAGGCCATCTGAGTCCATTTTGTGAACGATTTGCAAATCAACCACCACTGCTCAACGTGGACTTTGCCTAAGCACAGCAAGCATCATTGTTGGGGATTGCTCCCCTACACAACAGACAATGTTTAAACCTCGGTGAAGGCATCACCAGGGAAATACTTAAATGAAAGGTAATTAACACTAAACTAAAGGTACTAATTAACTATATACAACTAGAAAAGTCACTAAGAAATAAAGAGGTTGTGAGATTAGGAACCACACAGAGCTCTGACTCCAGCCACGGGCTACAAGAAGCAGCTGAGAGGGGTCGCGGTGGCACCACCTCATATAGCCAGGGGAGGGGCTACAGGCACGAAGCACAAGTGCCGCCATCTATGGGTACCGCTAGGCAAAATTCTCCAGCTCTGGTGAGCTGGGTTGGCACACACCTAAGTGGAAGACATAACTACATCTACTTGAAGAAGAAATATTAGATTTCTTTTTTTAAACACATTTCTGAAATTACAATTATAGGGTACTGCAACATTAACAGAAAATCACAATGTTCCAATCATGCCCAGAATCTAAAAGCCATCTTCCTGTAATTCACAATTGCTCACCAATGTGTGGAAGCAATGTCACAGTAACAGGAGCAAACATTAGACATTGTTTACAAAAACCAACAAAGAGGGGAACTATAGTCATTCAGATTTTCAAAACAGACAATGAACCATTTTAGCAGCCCAAATAAGCTGAGTCTAATTCTGCCCTCCATTATTGCCCATGCAACTCCACTGACTATGTAAACAGATGAGGCTATGCAGGGAGGTTTATAGCAGCTGTGAAATCCCAGTTAATCTTCCAAGCAGAGTTACACTTAGGATCTGCTTTTGAATAAAACACTGATTACCACAGCTACAGTGGATCATATGGGCATACTCTAATTACCCATTTAAAAACTGCTTAAATTAAGGGCAGTAGGTTTGACACACACCCCCACACACACTTCTAAAACACTTGCTTTCAAAGGCTTAGTTTCTAATTCACTTATCATATTTTGCCTATAGCTTTCTCTTGCCCTTAAACAGGTGATAAACGTACAAAAGATTCTCAATTTTAAGTTTCCTAACTGGAATCTTACTAGAAAAACACCACCACAATGGAGCAGTAATGGTTTACCTTCTGGAAGTATATGGCTATTGACGTTTCTCTCCACTTTGGAAAGAGGAGTAGAAGAAAGACGTCTGGAGGAAGAGACTCTTCTTCGTGGAGTAGTTAGATGATTTTTCAAGACATCATCATGCCCAGGTGTCACATATCTTGGACCTCTCGGACTGCTAAGAGAGAAATGCTGAGAGCCAAGGTTGTCTTCTACAAACATAACTCTGTGTTGAGAAGCCAAAGGGAATCTAACAGCATTTCGTAAAGCTAGAGGGGACGTTGTTGGTGTCCTGCTTGCAACTGCACCTTGAATGACTCTATGCTGGTAATTTCTGTAGGCCTCTTCCAAATACTCTGCCTCTTTTTCTAGTTCTTTTATCCTAGCTTTGGATTTGGCGACAAATTCAAGGTCAGAATCTGGAGAAGAGTTGCAGGTCCGTGAATGCTGGCGATAACCAACGTTTGGAACATCATCCGCCACAACAATATCAGTAACAGCCCGGTTCTTCAAGAAAACACCATCTACATAAATGTCATGAGGTACAATCCTATCACCAGTGAAGTCAACGACAGAACGATCAACAAGAGAAGGTTTGGGATTCCGATACACTTCATTCTCTAGAACTACGTAAGTAAAAATTTCACACAGAGAGACAGAAAGAAAAAAGCACCTATGAATTTCAGGAAAAATCAGAAGAAATTATTTGAATTATGATTTAGTCACATGATTCTGATGAGAAATTGATGACAGAGGATTTTAAATACAAGGGTTTTTCATTTGAAACGTAAATCATAACCATTAAAAATAAAAAGTTGTATTCAACTACATTTGATGTTGCTGCTAACAGTTGCAAGTTATCAATGATTTATGTTTACAGAAATTAATATTCAGATCAAATTGAGACAAAAAATAAAATCAGAAAAAAGTTTCATATTTTCTGCTACTACTTCAGTTATCACTGCACCTTAATAATACACACTTATCAGACAATTCCATAGAATGCAATGACACTTGATGACAGCAGCTCTAGTAAGCCACTCAACCCCATTTTTCAATGGTTTATAACTTGTCTGTTTTAAATTATATCAAAGCGAAACATGGCATGCAGGCTGTCAGCCTAAAAAAATAAGTATTGTTTCTGCTATTTTTAATTGAAACAAAAATATGAATTGTTAACTGATATATATATAATATATATAAAATCCAAACACACATTACTAAAAACAGCTGCAAAATAAAATTAATTTAATTAAACTTGCAAACTGTTAGAGCCCAGTCATGTGCCACTGATTTCAATGGGAACAGGGGCATGCCCTCATAATGCTTAAATACCCAATATATTAGTCTATTAAAACAACAAAATCAAAACAACAGAACACCAAGATATTGCTTTCACTGTAAAGTTTAAGGTGACTCCCTTCCACTAAAGATTAAAAGAAAACAGCACTCACTTTATATTTATTTTTGATTACAAATATTTGCACTGTAAAAAAAAATAAAATGTATTTTTCAATTCACCTAATACAAGTACTGTAGTGCAATCTCTTTATCACGAAAGTTGAACTTACAAATGTAGAATTATGTACAAAAAACCCTGCATTCAATAAAACAATGTCAAACTTTAGAGCCTAGAAGTCCAGATATTTACATGCCAAATGCACTAAAGATTCATATGTCCCTTCATGCTTCAACCACCATTCCAGGGGACATGCATCCATGCTGATGATGGGTTCTGCTCGATAACAATCCAAAGCAGTGTGGACTGACGCATGTTCATTTTCATAATCTGAGTCAGATGCCACCAGCAGAAGATTGATTTTCTTTTTTGATTATTTGGGTTCTGTAGTTTCTGCATAAGAGCGTGGCTCTTTTAAGACTTCTGAAAGCATGCTCAACACCTCATCCCTCTCAGATTTTGGAAGGCACTTCAGATTCTTAAATCTTGGGTCGAGTGCTGTAGCTTTATCTTTAGAAACTTCACATTGGTATTTTCTTTGCATTTTGTCAAATTTGCAGCGAAAGTGTTCTTAAAATGAACAACATGTGCTGGGTCATCATCCGAGACTGCTATAACATGAAATATATGGCAGAATGCAGGTAAAACAGAGCAGGACACACGCAATTCTCCCCCAAGGAGTTCAGGTACAAATTTAATTAACACATTATTTTTTTATCCAGAGTCTTCAGCATGGAAGCATGTCCTCCGGAATAACGGCAGGAACATGTGAGGCATATGAATCTTGAGCTCATCTGGCACATAAATCTCTTGCGATGTCAGCTACAACAGTGCCATGCAAAGGCCTGTTCAGGTGACATTGTAATTAAGAAGTGGGCAGCATTATCTCCTGTAAATGTAAACAAACGTGTTTCTCTTAGCAATTGGCTGAACAAAAAGTAGGACTGAGTGGAATTGTAGGCTCTAAAGTTTTACACTGTTTTGTTTTTGAGTGCAGTTAACCTACATTTATAAATTGCACTTTCATGATAAAGAGATTGCACTACAGTACTTGCATGAGGTGAACTGAAAAATAATATTTCATTTTGTTCATCATTTTACAGTGCAAATATTTGTAATAAAAAATATAAAGTGAGCACTACAACACAGAATACGAAGTGAAATCAATTTATTTGAAAATGTAGAAAAAACATCCAAAAATATTTAATAAATTTCAATCGTGATTAATTTTTTGAGTTAATCATGAGTTAACTACGATTAATCGACAGCCCTACTTTTTATATTAAACTAGATGCAATTATCACCACCATCACAAAAGGCATTACAGATTTTATTTGTAAAATAAAAGTATTATTTAAAAGAAAATAATTCATATTCTAAAGACAAGAAATAAAAAATAATACATTAAAATACAATTAATGAGTTAGAAATTAGATGGTTTTGTTATGGAATATTCATTTCCTTATGTTTATTAGGAATGTTTATCTTGACAGTGCAAGATTTATTATATCCATAAATATTCATTTCCTTGCTTTTAAAGGCTTGAGTTTTATAAATGATGTCTTAGGTAGCTACATTTGTGACATCACAACCTTAACTTTTTTTTAGTTTTGGAATGCAATTATCAGTTACAGACTGAGCCCTCACAATCTGAACTACTTTTCAAGCCATTGGAAATGTTTGCAAAAATGAAAAATCCTTTATAAAGTCAGTTTAAAAACATCTAATAAATACTACAAACCTGTCTGTGTTTGTTTCAGCTGCAATTTCAAATCTTCAACCTGTACGTTTAGCTTTCTAATAGTAGTTTCATAGTCTAACAGCTGGATCTTTAATTGTGCACAACGTTCAACCTGAAACAGATTTTGGAAAAAAAAAAAATTGTCATACAAATGTGAACAAGTACTGAAGATGAGAAAAGGTATCTCAACCCATGAAGGCGTCTTTCTCTCAATGCTTTTCATAGATTCCAATGCCAGAAGAGACCATTGTGATCAAGTCCGACCTCCTGTATACCACGGGCCACAGAACATCTTCAAAAAAATTCCTAGAGCATTTTTTAGAACAACATCCAAACTTGATTTAAAATTTTTCAATGATGGAGAATCCACTACAACCCTTAGTAAATTGTTCAAAAGATTAATCACCCTTCATTGTCAAAAATGCATGTCTTATTTCCAGTCTGAAGTTGTCTAGCTTCAACTTCTAGCAACTGGATCATCCTATACCTTTCTCTAATAGACTGAAGAGCCCATTATCAAATATTTGTTCCCTCGGTATATAGTTATAGACTATAATCAAGTCAGTCCTTAACCATCTCTTTGTTAAGCTAGATTGTGCTCTTTGCGTCTATTACTATAAGGCATGATTTCTAACCCTTTAATCATTCTCAAGGCTCTTCTCTGAACCCTCTCCAATTTATCAAAAAGAAAAGGAGTACTTGTGGCACCTTAGAGACTAACCAATTTATTTGAGCATTAGCTTTCGTGAGCTACAGCTCACTTCATTGGATGCATACTGTGGAAACTGCAGAAGACAATATATACACAGAGACCATGAAACAATACCTCCTCCCACCCCACTCTCCTGCTGGTAATAGCTGATCTAAAGTGATCATCAAGTTGGGCCATTTCCAGCACAAATACAGGTTTTCTCACCCTCCGCCCCCCCCCCCCCCCCGCCCACACACAAACTCACTCTCCTGCTGGTAATAGCCCATCCAAAGTGACCACTCTCTTTACAATGTGTATGATAATCAAGGTGGGCCATTTCCAGCACAAATCCAGGTTTTCTCACCGCCCCACCCCCCTCCAAAAACCACACACACAAACTCACTCTCCTGCTGGTAATAGCTCATCCAAAGTGACCACTCTCCTTACAATGTGCATGATAATCAAGGTGGGCCATTTCCAGCATAAATCCAAGTTTAACCAGAACGTCTGGGGGGGGCAGGGTAGGAAAAAACAAGGGGAAATAGGCTACCTTGCATAATGACTTAGCCACTCCCAGTCTCTATTTAAGCCTAAATTAATAGTATCCAATTTGCAAATGAATTCCAATTCAGCAGTTTCTCGCTGGAGTCTGGATTTGAAGTTTTTTTTGTTGTAAGATAGCGACCTTCATGTCTGTGATTGCGTGACCAGAGAGATTGAAGTGTTCTCCGACTGGTTTATGAATGTTATAATTCTTAACATCTGATTTGTGTCCATTTATTCTTTTACGTAGAGACTGTCCAGTTTGACCAATGTACATGGCAGAGGGGCATTGCTGGCACATGATGGCATATATCACATTGGTGGATGTGCAGGTGAACGAGCCTCTGATAGTGTGGCTGATGTTATTAGGCCCTGTGATGGTGTCCCCTGAATAGATATGTGGGCACAGTTGGCAACGGGCTTTGTTGCAAGGATAGGTTCCTGGGTTACTGGTTCTGTTGTGTGGTATGTAGTTGTTGGTGAGTATTTGCTTCAGGTTGGGGGGCTGTCTGTAGGCAAGGACTGGCCTGTCTCCCAAGATTTGTGAGAGTGTTGGGTCACCCTTCAGGATAGGTTGTAGATCCTTAATAATGCGTTGGAGGGGTTTTAGTTGGGGGCTGAAGGGAACGGCTAGTGGCGTTCTGTTATTTTCTTTGTTAGGCCTGTCCTGTAGTAGGTGACTTCTGGGAACTCTTCTGGCTCTATCAATCTGTTTCTTCACTTCCGCAGGTGGGTATTGTAATTGTAAGAATGCTTGATAGAGATCTTGTAGGTGTTTGAGGTGTAGGTGTCTGTCTGAGGGGTTGGAGCAAATGCGGTTGTATCGCAGAGCTTGGCTGTAGACGATGGATTGTGTGGTGTGGTCAGGGTGAAAGCTGGAGGCATGTAGGTAGGAATAGCGGTCAGTAGGTTTCCGGTATAGGGTGGTGTTTATGTGACCATTGTTTATTAGCACTGTAGTGTCCAGGAAGTGGATCTCTTGTGTGGACTGGACCAGGCTGAGGTTGATGGTGGGATGGAAATTGTTGAAATCATGGTGGAATTCCTCACTTCAATCTCTCTGGTCATGCAATCACAGACATGAAGGTCGCTATCTTACAACAAAAAAAACTTCAAATCCAGACTCCAGCGAGAAACTGCTGAATTGGAATTCATTTGCAAATTGGATACTATTAATTTAGGCTTAAATAGAGACTGGGAGTGGCTAAGTCATTATGCAAGGTAGCCTATTTCCCCTTGTTTTTTCCTACCCTGCCCCCCACCCCCCCCCAGACATTCTGGTTAAACTTGGATTTATGCTGGAAATGGCCCACCTTGATTATCATGCACATTGTAAGGAGAGTGGTCACTTTGGATGAGCTATTGCCAGCAGGAGAGTGAGTTTGTGGGGGGGGGGGGGGTGAGAAAACCTGGATTTGTGCTGGAAATGGCCCACTTTGATCATCATGCACATTGTAGGGAGAGTGGTCACTTTGGATAAGCTATTACCAGCAGGAGAGTGAGTTTGTGTGTGTGTGTTTTTTTTTTTGGGGGGGGGGGGTGAGAAAACCTGTATTTGTGCTGGAAATGGCCCAACTTGATGATCACTTTAGATCAGCTATTACCAGCAGGAGAGTGGGGTGGGAGGAGGTATTGTTTTATGGTCTCTGTGTATATAATGTCTTCTGCAGTTTCCACAGTATGCATCCGATGAAGTGAGCTGTAGCTCACGAAAGCTCATGCACAAATAAATTGGTTAGTCTCTAAGGTGCCACAAGTACTCCTTTTCTTTTTGCGAATACAGACTAACACGGCTGTTACTCTGAATCCAATTTATCAACACCCTTCTTGAAGTGTGGGCACCAGAACTGGACACAGTATTCCAGCAGTGGTCGTACCAGTGCCAAATACCCTCTCTACTCCTACTCAGTTCCCCTGTTTATGCATCCCAGGATCACACTGTCACTTTTGGCCACAGCATTACACTGGGAGTTTATGTTCAGCTGATTATATTCAGCTGAGTTACTGCTTCCCAGAATAAAGTCTCCCATTCTGTAAGTATGGCCTACAGTCCAGCGTTGCTAAAACACAGGCACTTCCTAAAAAGTATCAGGCACTGCATATGTATATGAACACATTCCAAAAGATTAGCACAGGTACATCCTGATTAGCACAAGGTAAGAAGGTTTGACAGAAGTGATGAATAGGGATGTGTTGCCCGAGACATCTGGAGCAAGGTACAAGAGGAGGTAACAAATAGATGTGTAGCGAAGCGAAGACTCACCGGTGCGGCACCTCCTGCTGGTCGTCTGGGAATTAGCTCTTTTCCAGCCTCAGAGTGACCTCTGCTGGCCGGTGTCTTGCTTGCCTCAGGCCCCGTGTCCTTCCCAGACCCTGGTACTCCTTATCTCAGGGTTCTGCCCCAGCAGTTTCCTCTTACTCCGGGTCTCCCCTCCCAGGGGAACCCCCAACTCTCTACACCCACCTTACCTCAGTGGCTACTGCCAGTAGTCATCTAGTCCCCTCTCTGCCTCACTGGGGCAGACTGCAGTCTGTAATGGCCATTCATCATTGACAAGGGGTTAGGATCTGCTGCCTTTGCCTATCCTCGAGCTGCCCTTCTGCAGCCCCAGTACCTTTTCATAGGCCTTCATCAAGGCCTGCAGCCTGGGAGTTTACCAGGCTGGAGCTTCCCAGCTCCCTTTGCCCTTCCCCAGCACTGCTCTGCTTCAGGTACCTTGCTCTCAGGCAGCTAGCGCTTCTCACTCCAAGGCTAGAGTGAGACTCCTCCAGCTCCTGGCCCCCAGCCCTCTTGTAAGAGCCAGATGGACCCTGATTGAGCTGGCCACAGCTGTGGCTGCTTCCCCCAGCTGTTCTCACTCCTCTTATTTCAGGAGCAGGGTAACCACCCCACTACACGATGGTATGGACAAGGTAAGGTGGTACTTATGTTGTTTGTCTCAGTCTATAAATGTTGGTGTAACTCGTCATAACCCTTTGTGTGGCCAAGGGGACAGCAAAAATTCCTGCTGCTGACTGAACTGCCCCTTGCAACTTGGCACTCATGTGTTAGTCCACCCGTAATCACTGAGCCAGGGCACTAGTACTGTGCCTGGAAGGCAAGAAATCTGGCTGAGTGCCTTTGCCACCTAACCGTGCCTGAGGCTTCTCTTTACGAGTAGGGCCCTACCAAATTCCCAGCCATGAAAAACATGTCACAGATCATGAAATCTGGTCTCCCCACCATGAAATCTGGTCTTTTTGTGTGCTTTGACCCTATACTATATAGATTTCACAGGGGAGACCAGCATTTTTCAAATTGGGGGTCCTGACCCAAAAGCGAGTTGCGGGGGGGGTCACAAGGTTATTTTGGGGGGGGGGTGCAGTATTGCCACCCTTACTTCTGCGCTGCATTCAGATCTGGGCGTCTGGAGAGCGGTCTCTCTTAGCCGGGCACCGAGCTCTGAAGACAGTGCCCCACCAGCAGCAGCACAGAAGTAAAGGTGGCAATACCATACCATACCATGCCACCTTATTTCGGCTGCCCAGCTCTGAAGGCAGCAGTGCAGAAGAGTGGCGGCTGCAGACTGAGAGCCCAGCTCTGCAGGCAGCAGCACAGAAGGGTGGCAATGCCATACCATGCCATCCTCACTTCTGCACTGCTGCTGGCAGCAATTCTGCCTTCAGAGCTGGGCTCTCGGCCAGCAGCCACCACCTTCCAGCTGCCCAGCTCTGAAGGCAGTGATGCCGCCATTAGCACGCAGAAGTAAGGGTAGAAGTACTGCAACTCCCCCAACAATAACCTTGCGACCCACCCCCCCACAAGTCCTTTATGGGTCAGGACCCCTACAATTATAACACCATGAAATTTCAGATTTAAATAGCTGAAATCATGAAATTTACATTTAAGAGCCTATGATCGTGAAATTGACCAAAATGAACAATGAATTTGGTAGGGCCCTATTTATGGGTAACATAGAGGTCTGCTGAATTAGCAGGCTGCACTATCTGCTAGTGCTGATAACACTGGAGCTCCAAGAACAGAAGCACTGAGCAGTTGCAACAGCTTAGCAGCCTGAACAGCGTTACCACAGCAACAATGTTCCAGCCTTCAACACTTAACAACACTGCAAACTTTACCAGTGATGATTTTGTTTTCTTCCAGGTCACTGTAAAAATGTTAAATAGCACAGGACCCTAGAACCGATCTCCGTGGGACCCGAGTGGAAACACACCTGCTTGATAACGATTACCCATTTATAATCACATTTTGAGGCCTATTAGTTAGCCAGTTTTTAATCCATTTAATCAGTTCCATGTTAAATGGAGTAAATATTTAGTTCTAGTTTTTTAATCAAAACGTCATGTGGTACAAAGTCAAACACCTTACAGAAGTCTAAGGTCAACACTATTATCTTTATCTACCAAATCTGTAACCGCATCAAAAAAAGATATCAAGTTAGTTTAACAGGATTTATTTTCCATAAACCCATATTGATTTGCATTAACTACATAACCCTACTTTAATTCTTTATTAATCGAGTCCCTTCTCAGACACTGCATTATCTGGCCCAGCTGGGATCAATGTTAGACTGACAGGCCTATAAATATCCAGGTCACCCCGTTTACCCTTTCTAAATATTGGCATTACATTAGCTATCTTCCAGTCTTCTGGGACTTCCCCAGTGCTCTAAGACTTATTGAAAATCAACATTAACGGTCCAGCAAGCTTTTTTAAAACTCTGGGATGCAAATTATCTAGACCTACTGATTTAAAAATTTCTTGACTTTAGTAGCTTTGGTTTAACACCTTCCAGAGATACCAGTGGAATGAACAAGTGTTAGCATCACCATATAAGATTATACCCCAGTTTTAACCCCAACCAGAACAGAAATATTTATTGAACACTTATGCCTTTTTTAAGATTATTATTGATAACTATACCATTTCCATCTAGTTACAAACCAATACCACTGTCAGGATTCTTTTTGTTCTTAATATATTTTAAAACCTCCATTTTATTGTCCTTAACTCTGTGGTCCACAGATTTCTCCTTGTGTCCCTTGGTTTCCCTTAATAATTTTATACAATTCCTAACTTCTGAATTATATTCATTACTATCAACTTCCCCTTTCTTCCATTTGTTTTACACACACACACACTTTTTACAGCTGCCCTCAATTCACCTCTAAACCAGTTCAGATTTTTAACTAATATGGCCTTCTTCCTCCATTGTGGGTTTGGGGCCATCCACTAAAGGTGTTCTTAAATGATTCCCAACTATCATTCACATTTTTCTGACAAAAATCTTCCTCCCAGCTGATCTGGCTCATAACTGTTTTCAGCTTTGTGAAAGTGGCCCTATTATAGCACCACATGTATATACTACTGGTCTGGACTTTACTCTGTTTGTATATTATAAATATGATCAAATCATGATCACGTGTACCTAAGCCACCACTAATTTTTCATTCTGTGACCAGTTTCTCTTTATCCATTAGGATAAGGGTTAATAAAGAATTCCCCTGTGTTGGCTGCAACATTTTTCCATTTCTACCAGCACAGATACATTAATTTTGATGAAAATGAGCTAGTGCTTCCAGGTCCAGCCAAATTTGTATTTTTTTTTTTTCCAGTTTCACCAGCAGTATAGACCTATAGTAAACAAGTACTGAAAAATCTTAGGTTTAACACAGGTTTGTTTGGTTAATTTTTTAAAAATTGTATTTATTTTTAAGAAAAAATTGAATTAAAGCACTCCAACACCTCCTGCAATGGGACAGGTGTAAGTGTTTACAAAATGACAGAAAAAAAATCTTATACTATTAAGATGAAAAGAGAAGAATTTACCTCACTTTGCAGTTGCTTTTCCAGAAGTTGTTTATGGGTTTCAAACTCATCCTGTTCCAGCTTTTTAGCATGTTCAACTCTCCTCAGTTCTGCCTGACAGGCTACATGTTCAGCTGATGGCTGAGTTAACTCTTTCACATAAAAGAACAATATCAGGAGATATTTTATAAGATACTTAAAAATGAACACTCACTATTTATAACCAACTCCTGGAAACTTAAAACTGAAATATTTTTCCTGACTACAATAGGCCTTAAAATAGTAAAACTTAATTTATATTCACTTTTTGGGGTATCTGTTTCTTCTAGAGACTGAACTTTGTGTGCCTCCCTCTGGGCAGTTATGAGCTAGACAGGAAGTTTTCTACTCTGCAAGTTATTTACCTGAATCAACTTGTTCCTGTCTTATCTGAACCTGAATGTACTGCTCATCTGTGGTCTTCAAACACAACAACGTTTTATAAATGTAGATGCGCATTACAAGACAATAGATTATTATTCTACAGAGATCAGGTCTACCAAAATAGTCATTTGCAGAAGCCTTTGTCCTCTACTAACCACAATAAATAATGCCGTGGTTGAAAAAAAATGCTGTTTTGGGAGATGAAAGGAAAGAGAGGGTATTATCAACAATTAGTATTTTTGTATTTTAGTAGCACCTGAATGCAAAGTTCCATTGTGCAAACAGTGAGAGACTTCCATAAAAGTGCTTACAATGTAAATTTGACAAGACAATGATCATTGTCCCCATTTTACAGATGGGGAAAGGCGACAAAGAGATTACATGACTTGACTGAGATCACGCAGGAAGTCAGTGGCAGATCTGGGAATTAAACCCAAGTTTACTAATTCCTAGTCCAGTGCTGTAACCACAAGACCAGCTTTTGGAAAGTGAAACATAAAAAAATCTACTATAATTAAGGACTTGTGGTCCTCTGAGGAGAAATAGATGAAGAAAATAGAATTGACGTGCTTTTACCACTGTCCCATGAAGTGTCCAGGAACACTAATAAAAAAATCATCACCCAATACTTGTGATACTAGGAACTTTGGAAAAAACAAAGATAAATGAAAAGACAAAACAGGGATAAGCAGGAGCAAAACCAAGTATTATAACAGTTTTTTAAAGCGGAGTGTTAATTTCATTTTACATATATTCTTAAATTTAGTAGCCTTTTAACAGTCATGAAATAAAGTGTTTACTTTAATGGAAACCTTCTGTAAAATGAGGAAAGGAAAGTTATAAAATATGTTAAACACTAACTGTCTCGGAAATGCAGGTTTTCATTGCGAGTCTCCTCCAGTTGTTGTCTAAGTAGTTTATTTTGCACCTGAAGCTCCAGTTTCTCTTCCTTTAACAAGGGATAGTCCGCAATCTCTTTCAATTTTTCTGTCAACAACTGATTCTGTTTGTTTACCAATAGCACCTGCGCCTTTACTGAATCCAGCTCCAGCTAAAAAACACGTCACAGACTTCTTAAGGTGTTTCTCAAGAATATACTTTGTACTACATATTATTCCTGAAAAGGTATCACAAAACAGTTCAAATGTACTAATCAAACAGTGTAGTCTCCAAATTCAGGCTCACAATTACCTCGAGCTCTTTTGCATGTGATACAACTTGTTTGAGTTCTTCCTTCTTTGAATTAACAGCAATGGTCTCTTCACGCAACAGCATAGCCTTCTCTGTAAGGATCATAAACAGTTTCTGTTGGTTAATGTGTATCTCACACCAAAAACTACATAAAAAGAATATTAAGGTTGCAAAGTCAAACACTCAAAAGTGAAGAAAAGCCAGAATTAAGGTTGCCAGAGCAACCTTAATTTGGCAAGGTTTGTGCATATGCATGATACAGTCTTTAATTACATGATTACATATTATTTTTGCCAAAGCACCAGCTTAGAAGTCTAAAGATGATCCTCTATTTCTCCAACTTCAATTAAATACACTATATTTGTTTACAAATACTGCTTTGTTGCCTCTTATTACAAACTGGCTGTTGAGTATCTCTGAAAGAGATTAGTTACCTTTATTCTTTTTCTCATCTTCAGTAACCCTAGTGGTTCTGGTTATATATTCTTCCTTCAACTCGAGTTGATATCTAGGGGGGGAAAAAGTTACTAAACACCACAGCAAAAGAATTCTGAATGTCCCCAGACTCAGCTTTAACTACCTATCAAACTGTCTATATGCTAATTACAGTGGAACTTCTTCAAGGCCCTGACCTGCAAATGCTGAGTGCCCTCAAGTCCCACTGAAATCAATGGAAGCTGTGGGTGCTCAACACTTTATAGGATCAGGCCCTAATTAAATTGTAAGTATTTTGAAGCAGTTAGCCTATCTTCCTGCGTCTTTGTACAATGTCCAGGTCACTGACGCCCTAATCGTGATTGCAGTACTAGAGTATACAAATAAATAAATCCTCACTTTTCTGATCACTCACTTTATGATTTCCAGACAAAAAAGAGCAGTTTATCCCCAGTGCTCAGCAAAGATTAATGGTACTGAACACAGTCAATATTCACATTAAGTCTTCATTATTTTTCAAATATTTTAAAACATATATATTAGAATTGAAACTATACAATTGTCAAAAATGTGATTTTATAATCCAAATTGAATTATTCACAAGTCTCCCAACTTTTATATCCAAAGTCAACCATTTTCTGTAACAGAAATTCATTAATCTGAGTTCCATTAACTGTATGTGTTTATTTTTTCTTTTGTTTGGATTTATAATGATTCTTTCCCTCTAAGTTTTGTAATACAAAATAATAGCTTTTATACTTTAATTTTTGTATGCCACATTTTAATTGTCAGACAGGATCCTAGAGCTATTGATAGATAGCTAAATACATTTTGTAATAAGTAGATACAGACTAAGATCCTCAGGACAGAGATTGTGTTTTCCTGTGTGTTTGTACAGTGCTTAAAATATTTTGGACACTACTGTAACATAAATAACACTCTCCATTAAAACAGTCCCTGATAAGATCTGAAAAAGCTCTACAAACATTAACAAATGAAGCCACTAAACCCTATTTGTGAGGTAGGTGCTCCGTTTAGCATTTAGTTACTTTAGTATTAAATAGTAATTTACTAGATAAGTAAAACAAGGCACAGGGAGATGACATGTTTGCCTAAGGTTGGTCACTTCGTGGCATCCATCTAACTGCCCTCTGTTCCTAAGCCACTCCGTTTCAGGTGACACTTCATTCTCACTGAAATCAATTGCCTTATACCTCTCCTCTACAATTTGAATAAATCCATGTTAGAAGAGGCAGTGCTTGCACTGTTCATTATTAGGTAATAGGTCCTGGCTGAGCTTGTGGATAACCAGGTGTTTAGCTGGTGAGTGGATTTCCTCCCCCTGCCTAGAGGGCTGATTCATTTCATTCTGTGGGCATGAGCAATCATGTCCTGGGAGCACTTTCTTGCAACAAAACAATCAGCAGGCCTCAGATGATCACTGCTTATATCACAGAGATAGAGTACAAAAGAATCTCAGGTTAGGTGCCATCATTTTCCACTGTCAAACAGCTGATGCCATACACATCTCATTCAGATGCCTGTCCTGGCTGCTGGCCACCAAACATGAAAACTGCAAGGAAAATACACAGACAAATGACATAGGGCCTCTTCCTCCATTGTCCATGTAAATCAAACTGTGATCATTGCCCAGCAAAGAAGGGAGGAACAGAGAACATTGCTTATCCTACCCAGTCTGTGCAGCGCATCAAACCCTGAAGCTTTTCTCCAAGAGAACACTCAATCACTTCCAATTCTTCAGCCCCAATGACTAAAGACAGAAATGAAGTTTTGGGAGGCAGTGGTCAAGATTAATATTTTTTTAGAAGTGAAGGTCGAGATGTTATTTTGGAGGTACAAGTGGATTTATTTTTGGGTACTGCTGAATTTGGAGGAGGAGAAAATTTTGTGAAGAGATATGGATTTTGCAGTGAGGAAAAATGGATGATTTTGGAGCTAGGCAAGATGAATTTGTGGGGGACAAAGATGGGTCTTGCTGGGAAGAGGAGGACTTTTTTGAAGGGAAAAAGAAGCTAGTTTACAAAGAACTTTTTAAGAACAGGGTTTTCTTTGGTTGTTTTCAGGGAGCTGGGAGCCAGCAGAAAGGTATGGCCTATGACATGTACCAGTCTGCACCAAACAGCTGGTATTTCAAAAAATAATTCTCAGGGTAAGAAAATCCCTTTACATTTCCTTTTTAAAAAGTGTCTCATCCCGCCCCTTCAGCAAGTAACCCTTGAAACTCCCTTAATATTGGCTTCATACACCTTGCCTCCTTTCAGTTTTTCAAATTACTCAATATTTCAGCACTGGTCAAAAGAGATCACCAACGATACTCTGCATCTGCCTATCCAGCAGCCCTACAGATTCATGTCACTTTTTCTTCACAGACAGGGAGACTGAAAGTGTGAACTGTTAAAATTCTATAGCCCTATGGACAGAAGAACGTCATTACATAGTGAGTTTTTTCTACCTGTTAGAAGGCATAATTGTTTTAACTCTTTTGGTTATGAAATGTATTCACCACATCTTATAAGATAAATAAGTCACAAACTGATTAAAATAAAAATGCTAAGTGTTATATATTCAAGTCTTGCTTTTTTACAGTTCTCATTGGTAATTCCCATGGCATTTTTAGCATTCTATTCTCATGTGAAATATATATTCTCTATTAGAGACAAAAGAACAAATTACTTCAGGAGTTCATTCCTAAGCTTTTGGTCGTAAGTCTCCTCAATGTTCTTCACAGCTATCTCCCGACGTCGAAGCGCATCATCAACAGCTTTATTTTTTTCTTCTTGAAGTTTCTGAGCCCTGATATAATGAGAAATATACTGACACTGAACAATTATATTTATGACATGCCAGAGTTTTCAAAAAGTTTTTTTAATCACACAACATTTATGAAAGTCAAAAGTGTGAGGGTTAGCTTGGGGCAATTTAAAATTCTGATCAGATCTATCATTATCATTCGCTAAGAAAAATGAAAAGTGATACATACTAAGCTGTACTGTTAAAGAGACAGACTGATCAACTGTATCAACAACCAGATTTGCAACTGCTGAAAACTGAAAGTATTACAGTAAGGATGCTGTTTAGTTCTTCCGTTTTAGAAAGGGTGCTCAGCTCACTACTCTATCAGCACCCTCTGCTGGCTAGACAAGAAAGTAACTTTTGTTAGTGGGGAAATAGCTTTCTTCTTTCTTGCCTACAAAAAAGACAAGATGCTGACAGATTAGAGACTGTTGGAAAGCAGGCAAGAATTAGTTTTGGGGTTTTTTAATTACAGAAGAAACACACATCTTTTATTAAATGTGCACTCACAGTACGTATCATGGCGATACCAACATTACAAATGTAAATTTGTCACTACAGTTGCCTTGCTGGTGCTGGGATTACATACTGCTTTTTAAGTTAATGACTTCAAAGCAGAAGTCCAGTTCCTCAGTCTCTCTGAAGTAGTGCCAGGCTCTTTTGCTGAGAACAAAATAGGCCTCTTAGCACAGAATGCCCCTACTGCTAGATGCAGCTGCATATTACTCAAAAGTAGCATATCATATTTAGAGATAAATAAAACAAATTTCAATTTCATAAAAATTGCAACATCTTGAGACATGCTTTCTACAAACAAAACAACACCAGAGGTAAATGCATGACCTAGAGTGACTCACAGTTCAAAACCTTCAATTCTTTGCTTTAGTTCTGCCTCTCTGGTTCTTATCATTTCAATATCTTTCAGCAGACTTTGTCGTTGTGTATAAACCTCCTTTGCTTCAATCTACAACAGAAAATATTACTTCTATTCATTTTATTTTTACACAAAAAACTGAGATTTAAATTAAAATAATTTCCAGTAAATTCAAAGAGAGTGGCAACAGCAGCAAGACATAACAAGACATCAATGGTATAAAAATTAGAAACATAAATGTTACAGACCTCGCTCCAGGAACTGGTTTGATCCTGACAAATATTATTTGCATAGCTTGCTAGTAACAACTGATTTGTACTAACCGGGGGCTCAGTCACTTCCTTTACGGATGCCCCCCGACTTACGCAATCGTTCCATTCCGGAAAGCCTTCCGTAAGTCAAATTGTGCATAAGTCGGAAACGTATACCCGTATGTTAAGCAAAATTTTCCACAACTCGAAAATCCTATCTCTGGCTTATGGAACTTTTTTAGTAAGTGCGAATTTGCGAAATTCGGGTCTCACGTAATCCGGGGAGCGTCTGGTATTCTACTTGATTTAGGGTTAACACACTTGAAAGTTATTACTTACTATCAAGTAATGTATCTTTTAGAACGCTGCACAGATTCAAAAGTCATAAAACAAAAAGAAAGATTTATTTATAACACAGAATTACCACACACAAATACAAACTTTAGAATATACCAAAACTGCAAGAGAAAAAGCAAGTATAGGTAAAAGTAGTTTTGTCCCTATCTTAACTAGATTAACAAAAAAGAATTAAAGAGACAAGGTGCGTGAGGTAAAATCTTTTATTAGACCAACTTCTGTTCTTGAGCAAGAGAAGCTTTCAAGCTTACACAAAGCATTTGTCCAATAGAAGATATTACCTCACCCACCTTGTCTCGCTCATATGCTGGGACCAACACTGCATACAAAAAAAATATATATAAGAAACTTTAAAAAACCTGATAAATGTACAGTTAACAGAGAAAATGCACTCTGTATTCTTGCTTTAAAACTAAACTTTCTTCAAAATACTGGTTCCATTAGCAGCTGCCTCCAATTCTACATTCTAGACTATCCAAACCAAACAATACCTTCTAAAAGAATCTTCCCTATGACCATAATGGCAATACCAGATGTCACATCTACAGCCCAGTTCTTACTAATAAAAAAACTCTGTAGTTCTTAGCTTTAAAAAGAAACAAAACATGTGCCTCTGCAGAAAGGCTATGAGCATGAAGACTGAATGACCTCTTTATCCCAAAGGTGGTCCTATCAAATTTGCAATTCAGGTGCATTGTACAAGTGTCGGAAAAGTTGGAACAGCCACTGTCTCCTGTTCCTGTGTTTTGGATAACTAGAGAAATTTGATCTCTGGTGCTTTTCCTGAGATTACATTCTTCTACTGAAAAGATCTACGTGATCTTTTATCTGCAATACAAAACCACTTAGCACCGTGGAGCTGCTAGTCTCTTTGCTGGGACAACCCAGCCAGTAAATGAAGCGTGTACTTGGTCTCAAAGACCAAAAACCGACAATAACACCCAGCATCCACAATCGTTCACTTGACAAATCTTCTGATCCAGACCTTTTTTAATAACTGAATTAATTTCATGTTCATGAAAGTGGGAGTAATAGCATAAGGTAGGCAGATTTCATAAAAGTTTCTAAGGACATGACTATGAAGGAAATTAAGTTGTCACAGGGTGAGAGGCAAAGTTTTGTCATGGACCAGAAAAACAAAATACAGAAAAGAGGAATAAAATGCCTAATTTTCAACATCGCAGGAGGTCAAAAGCAAAGTGCTCAAAAATCCATATTAGGACTGGTGTTACTCAATATAAAAATTAATGTTCTGGAAAGAGAGGGAAACAGTAAGGTGGCAAAAATCTGTAGATGACACAAAATTATTCTGTTTAGTAAAGAATAGAGCAGATCCAAGACAGCAACATGGTGGCAGGCAAAATTCCTTGTAATCAAGAGAAAAGTAATAAACATTGGGAAGAACAATCTGAACCACACATACACATTTTTGGATACTAAATTAACAGTGGATTAAATTACCATGCTGTAAAAAGATCTCAAAGTCATGGACTCACACATCTGATCAATGCATGACAGTGGTCAAAAATGCAAACAGCACCTTGGGTTATATTAAAAAGGATAGCAAATACCAAATAGATAATAATGTAATTATATACATGAATGTTATGTCCACACCATGAATACTGTATTCCATTTTATTTATATTTTTTTCTATTTCAACTTCTAAAAAGAAAACTACAATAAGAAAAACAGAAAGTCATAACATCCATAATAAACAGAAAAGAAAAACCTATAAAGTAGCCATCTAGGACTGCCATTAAAAATATCCTCAATACTCTGAAAGGAGAATAGGGATTCATACATATAACGATACCTATATTACATTTACTCTTCTTCTGCAGCACCGCAGCTACTCCAATCTATTTACATATTTATACCATACTCATCACCATGGTCACTGAGAACCTGAAATCACTAAACATACCAATCTGCGTGGTGCTTTCCTGATGTGGGATTAAAAGAGAACTATTGAACTCTTTTTCACTTAGGACCCAGCGGGATCTGAATGTAGTTCCTTCAAAGATCAAAGGGCAATCTCATTAACTAACTGAACCACTTAGCACTGGATCCAATTATTATTTTTAAACATTACCTCCTGTTGTTTTTGAAGTCTTTCAATAGCACTCTTTTCACGAGCAATCAGAGCCTCTGACTTGGCTTGGTTTGTCCTTTCAAACTCTCGACGCAAATCAGAAACTTCTTTCTGGCATCGTGCTTTCTCTTCCATTCTAATCTTTGCTATTTCAACCTCTTTGAAATGTTGTAACTGTTACATGTAAGAAAAGAACAAAGTAAATATCCATCACTTGATCACAAAAAAGTTAAACAAAATCCTCTCTTTTAGGTTAAATTTGACGTTCAGACATATGCACTTACTTGCAAATAGCTTCTTTACACTGTTGATCACTGTAGCATACTGAATTCCCTTTGAGAAACTATACAGAAATGTCTAATTAAATGTGTTAATCTTTTTAGTCAATGTATGTAAACTTCTCTGTGATAAAAGTACCTTTGAAGCATATATGACTGAAAGGTCTTCCATATTTACACCTTCCATCTAGGATCTCAAAGCAGATTACAAATATAGATAATATCACCTTTAGGCATAAGTAAGCTAGATATAGGGCACTGCACTAAAGGGGTTTCCACTGCTCTCTGTGCTTGAATTGTGTTATTTTTTTTACTCACTCCTGTACATACAGCAGGGGAACAGAGCAAGAGATGAGGTAAGGCAGCTAATTAAATGTCCCACTCTCCAACCTGACGCTCTGTGACTGGCAAATAAAGAATGCCACATTCCCTAATTCTTCTTCTGACTGGGTCTCCATTCTCGTCCCATTCCCAAAGAACCATGTTTGCCTGGTGGTGGGGCCAAAGGCAGAAGCAGACCTGCCTTGAACTGCTCATGCCCACTGGAAGTCAATCTTTTGGGCACAGAGCAGATGTGGGCCAGAGAAAGAGGAGTCGTCCTCAGCCAGGGAATTCTGAGCACTACTGGAAAACTGTGTGAATACAAATGGAAGACTTAGGGGGTCTGTTCGAGTGTGTATGACAAAGAGGGATTGAGCTATCTGAGGAATGTGCATGCATTTCTGCCTAGGGAAGAGAAAGTGTGTGAGTGTACATATATGAGTGGGAGGGAAAGAAAATAAATGGGATTGCAAGGATGCATAAGAGAAAGTCAGAGAGAAAATGGATGAAAGAATGCAAGTGAGGCAGAGAATGAATGGGAGTACTAAATGAAAGAGAATAGGGAAAATGTGAAAACAGAGAGAAGACAGAAGTTAGATAGGAAAAAAGCATAGCCCGGGACCTCTGATTAGGGAATTAGGGCCTATGCACACACAAACTTGTACTGAGTTAGTTAAACCATGTGCAACCCCAAGTGTGGAGACACTTAAAATTGTTTACAGATGGCTTACATTGATTTAATTTACACCTTAAGACACTAAAGAATCAATTTAAACTAAATTGCTATAAGCCATTTCTAAACTGATTTATGATTGTCCACACAAAGGGTTGCACCAATTTAACTAAACCAATGCAAAGGTTTCTACACAAAAACTTGCCCAAGCCTTTAGTGACAGTAAGATCATGTCTATATTGGGGAATTATACACAAAAAATCCCCACTAGTGCTACCACTAATTCAGCTCATGTAACCAAGGCACCAGGAAGTTCTGATATATTTACCCCCCTAAAGAAAGATGATACAAGAGGTTTGTTTATATTGTATCCCCATGTCTAAGAGCAGCTCTCAAGGATCTGTTGTAGACATGTTGCCCAAAGGGATTTTTTGTTAAACTTGAGGTAATTATATTCAGTTGTTTTGGGTTATAACATAAAAAACAAAATGCTCTATTATTTATTGTGACTGCCTTTTTATTTCTCCATGACATTAAGATATGGCTGAACTTTGAAAGTTGATACTTTGCATATGGTATTTCGGGAAAGAAGTGACTTTATAAAGGAAAGAGGGAAGTTAAATTCTGACTAAAAGTCTGAGCATGTTCAATGGGCACAAATTTTTAGCACAACCAAATGAAGTCCCAGTCCTTTTGTGATATTTCATAGAGGATCTTATGTTAACACAACATCAGTGTTGCAACATTAACTTGACCATGCTGCACACTTAGTATTTTCCATTTCTGTTTTTCTTGTTAAACGTATACCATAATATCTACAGTATAGTAATTGTTTCCAAATCAATATTGTAGTAAGAAGCTTAACTTTTCCTAATACTTGAATTATTTATTTTATGTGACATTTTTTGCATGTAATTTTCTTGTTTTTAAGAAAAAGATTGCTTTAAGTGTTTAATAAAGATTGCATTTCGGTCCCAATTAGGCTTTGAAGCTTGAACTTCAGTGAGGTTCATAGCGACAGAGAATGGTGAATTGCCTCTTATTGCTGTTATTGTTTAGATGATATAAATTCAGTTTATTTTTAAGACAATCTTAAAATTTGCAAAATATTGCAGAATGCAGAAAAAAATTGCAAAAGATCCTAAAATCATGAGATCCACAATATTTTTCACATTTTATGATTTTTCTATTCTCCATGTAAAGGCAATGCTGTTTTGGAGGCTTTTACTATGTAGTTTGGTGAGATATTTTCAGAAACAATGAGGAGTCTGGTGGCACCTTAAAGACTAACAGATTTATTTGGGCATAAGCTTTCATGGTTAAAAAAATCCACTTCTTCAGATGCATGAAGTTTGAATGAAACTGGACTTTGAATGAAAAAACATGTTTAAAAAAAGATAAGAAATGCTGACATTAAAGAATCATCACGTTTTCCATAACTCATACTTCCCTTTCTAATAGATTAAGGGTAGCACAAAATAACATATACTGACTTATAACACTGAAATATAAAAAGAAGACTTGTTAATAGTAAGATTAAGAGCTTTGATAATTATAAATCTTTCAAAAGTGTAGTTATGTATAATGAATGACTGTAGATAAGGTAACACTTAGGCCAAGGCTTTGGTGGCATAAGTGTGGTTTTGCCAATTCTTCTTTTACACAAAATCGCTAATCTGCTTAACATGTTATTGCTAACAGAACAAAGGTAACACATGGTGTTGGAAGTAGTAACTAAAAGAAACACAAACATGTAATGATAACTAAATTAACCCTTTTCTTGGGAAGACCCAGGGCAGGGTGACACAAAAACAGAAACTGCAAAACCAGCAGGGAAAAATGCAGAAGTTGGGTAACTGAATCTTGTGCATGTGTAATGTACGGGTTACTTAAAATGTAAAAGGTTGATGTGCTGATGTAAAAGCCGACTGGATAAATATTAAAGTAATCTATAATGTAGAACTGTATAAAAGACCTATGGGACCATGTTTACTAACTGGAGAAACACCAGATCAGAAACTGAAGAATAGGACTGAAGAACCAGAAAAAGGGATCGGAGAAACGACAACTATCATGGAAGATGGCCCAGAATGTGGTTACCAATTCTGTCTTCTCTGTTATTTGTCCAATACATATGTATGACCGGATACTATACATAACAACAATTCTGCCTGAAATTGTATAAATAAAGGCAAAAATTGACTCAGCTTAAATTGGGTGGATTTATGACTCAGTTTCCCAACTTTTACCCCCAACAGAGAACATGTAGTTTTTGCATATATAATAGATTGGCATGACTCATTTCTGATTCAAATTATTAGAAACATTACAAATTTGCAAAATAAAATGAACACATCCCCAATCCCTCATTTCCATGACCACTGATTTCTAAGTTATACCTTTTCAGACATTTCTGTTTGAAGCTGGTCCTCTATTTCTTTTCGATATTCAATGAGTTTCACTTCTAAAGACTCAAATTTCTGATGCTGGGGATAAATGTCTGCAAACTGTTCATCAATCAGCTGAAGTTTCTCAACTATATAAAGAATAATGCAATGTACCATCACATAGAAATATTACATTTAGTAACACTGTTGCTCCTACCTAAGATTTTAGGGCTCCCTGTAGGTTTTAACTACCCATGCCTAGTTTCTACTGAAAAGCTACCAAGGAAGCTGTGAAAAGAAATGGTCACTTAAGACATGAAAAGTGTGGACATTCAACAACATGGTTGGAAACAAGCCACCTAGGTACTTCACAATATGGCACGTGGTCCAACTAATTGTTTATGTGCAAAAAGTTGGAGGTAATATTTAAATTACCAGGATAATTGATTAGGATTGTAGCCAACCTCTCTCACTGTTCTCCCAAGTAAAATGTGTGCCTGGCGGGAATTGGGCAAGAGGAGATAAAGGAGCCTGAAACCAAATGGCACCTTCCTGCCCCACAACTGCTGCATATTACCCTCTCAGATGGAATCTCTTCAGCTACTAAGGCAGACATGAAGCTCTGATTTCAAACAACAGGTGCCTGTAAATTATATTGTATAACTAACTTCAATAACAATGCACTCCAATGAACAAATCAACTAGATGGTTTTTAGTAATGGAATTACCAGTATGTCCAATTTTTGTCTTATGCTATGACTTTTGGCACTGGAAACAATTAATAAATTATATTATAATTAGAACTGGGAAAAAACAATTTGCCTGTCCAAAAAAAATTTTCAAGATCTCAAAAAATGTTCTTGTTCTGCCTCAGGGCAAAACTTAGATTTTTTCCATGAAGAAACAAGAGAAGGATACACGTGCATCAGAATAGAAAATGGCCCAGTGGTTAGGGTACTCACATGGGATGTCAGAGATGTAGGGATTCACATCCCAAGGGAGTGCCCTTACTACTGAGCTATTGACTATTCTGTGGTGGGTCTCTCATTTTCACCAGATGTTCCATCCTGGATCTCATGAAAGTTTCCTTGAAAAAATTATACATTCCTGCAAAAAGTTTCATTTTCAATTAACTGATATTTTCTGCTCCCGCTCCCCGCCACAAAAAAAAAACCCACACACACACATACACACACACAAAATTTATAACTCCCAAACAACTCTAATTATAAATTTCCATAAACTAAAAATTATTTAGGCATATGCTCTTTGAGGCCTATAATACTAAAAATAATACATTTAGGATGGATGGATGGATCTGAATACATAACGTATTTGAACTGAAGACCCAAATCACAGCAAAACTTTTGTCTTACACTTTCCTGGGCTTATTTTAGAATACCAGAGAGGGATGCAATCTAGTGTCTATTATTACGTCAGGCATGGGCAAGGGCTGAATGGATACAGTATTGAGCTATCTGAGGAAAATAGTTTATGAAAGCTCTATTTACCAAGAGATTCTCTATAAGGAGGTATTGAGCTTGTCTGAGTTTCTGTGTTGCGACTTTCCTTACATAGGTGATGCTCTGTCAGCTCCATTAACATCTGTATAAGAAAACCTTAGAGATACAGTATGTTAGTTACTTTTCTCTTCCACAACAAACTGAAATTTGAAGGCAGAGACAACTCTTTTACAAGACAAAGAAAAAACTAAATGGTGAGAGGATGAAATTATTGCCAAAGAACACAAGAAATCATTCAATAAAATCAGTGTAAAAATTCTAGAAAGAGTATATTAATAGCAAGCATGCTCGAGTCTCCCACAATCAGCATACCTTGACCATTTCCGTTACCTTTACCACCAAACTCATTGAGGGAACAAATTACCATCACCACCAATACCTGAAATCAACAAGAACTGCAGGTGTTTGGTGCTTCTGAAAATCAAGCCACTTTTGTTTAGGTGCCTAAATACAGAGTTAGAAGTCTAACTTTTGGGACCAGATGTGAAAATTGTGCCCTATATGAGCCAGAGGCAAATTAAATGAAAGTTTATCTTGGTGCAGGCCTAAGCTGCCCAGCAGGCAATCAAGGGCCATGCAAATCGGGAGAGGTGCCCCCTCCCCTGGCCCGGTCCAGCCCTGCCAGAGCTACTGCGGCCGGGGAGAGGTGCCTCTCCCCCGGCCCGGTCCAGCCCTGCCAGAGCTATTGCGGCCAGGGAGAGGCAACCCTCCCCCAGCCCAGCCCAGCCCAGCCGGAGCTGACACAGCTGCGGAAAGGCACCTCTTACCCGGCCCTGAGCTGCTGTGGCGAGAGAGGGCTGGGGGGAGTCCTCTCTCCCAGCCACAGACCCAGGGCAGCCTGCACCCCAAAGCCCTCATCCCCGGCCCCAGCCCAGAGCCTGCATCCTCAGCCGAAGCCCTCACCCCCCTGTACCCCAAGCCTCTGCCCCAGCTCGGAGCCCCTCCCACACTCCAAACCCGTTGGCCCCACCCCCACCCACATCACCTCTACATTGGTGCACAAAATTCATTAAGCACATGGATGTAAAAAACTATAGGGAACCCTAGTGCTGGCCCGTACACAGTATGGGAATGCAATTGAGTAGAAAATAATGCAGAACATCTGAATTCCCCAGCATTAGAATATAAAATATTACGGTCTTTGGAAGTTTTACATTTATCAGGATTTAAAGGTTTTAATTTTTTTTAATTTATAATACCGGAATTTTTAATTTTTTTGGAGTAGAGGTTTAGCATTTCATACATGCCACAAATTGGGAAAACCCCAAAAGAAGCATAAGAGTCACTAACCTAAATAATCACAAATTACTTTTAAGAATCAAACATTTAATCAAATGTATTCAATATCTAGGTATAATAAAACACAGTTTCTATTACCCATATGATATTATAAACTAAGCTATCAAGGAAAAGGGGAAATATTAGCGGAAGTGGATGACTCATTATATGCCTAGTATGTAAATATGTAATACCTTTTTTGTTCTCTTTTTGGGCTCCTGAAGTCTGTATGAAGAAAAAGATAAGATTATTATTCTGTGTATTCAATCATAAATTATAATTGAAGGAAGAGTTACAGAATCAAAATTATTACCAATGATTTGTAAAGACTGGATTTTGGATGTATCCTAATTAGCTGCAGAAGATCTTGCATAGTAAACACCTTTTTAAAAAAGAAGGCAAAAAAATCAAAATTTTAAGAACATTACAAGCAATTAACCTGTTTTTCTCTGTTGCGGTAAAGAGATCCACCTTGGATGTGCTACACTTGAAACAGATTTGATCCACCACTTTATCACACAAAGACCAATTGTAGGACAGAGCTAATCCTGCCTTGCTTCTATATGTGAGCTAAGTGGCAGTCAGGGATATCTCTTGGGAGAATGCCCAATTTCACAGCTCAAGAGCATTCCAATGAAGGAAGAAAGACTGTCTCATCAGGCTTGTCGATGTAAAAGACTATATCCCAATAATCTGTTCAAATCAAGGCTACCTTTTAGAATACAAAGTTGCAGAACACTCACCATCTCTAGAACACTTATAGTGTCAATGAAGACACTACAGACCAAGTATCCCGAGTGTGGAACCCCTTTATCTGGGCACTCAACAGCTACAATTTGTACTAGAAGTTTCAAACTAATACGGAACTCACAAGCTTGAAACTACTCGGTGAACCCTTGGCTCCTCCTTTACACAGAGGATTTTAAAAATTATATTGGAAGGATCAGTTGACTATTGCAAAGTCCTATATGAATATCATCTCTCACATTCCTTGCATAATAAATTATAGAGCTCACCTTCTCCTTTTCCAATCCACTTTCTGGATAGAAAACAGAAAGTGAATATTCATAGCCACAACTGCGCAGGTGATCTGCCACCAGGCTGTTGGAAGCTCCAATTAACAATGAACTGCCTTCACTGGACACTGGTTGTGGCTGAAGTTCTCCACTTAAAATTGGATGCATCAGTTCATGGATTAGCTGGTTTCGGAGCTGCGTCTGGTGAAAACAGAAATTCAACAACAGAAAGAGAAAACACTGGAATTTTTTGCTTTCCGGAAGCCATACAGATTCAGTATATTAAATTAAAAAGTCTGATGTAAAGAAACAAAAAGAATGGCGTCTAGGTCCTGCTACTGTCTCGGGCACATCTACACTACAAGCATTATAGTGGCACAACTGCTGTACCACAGCTATGCTGCTGTAGTGTAGGCAATCACTACAGCAACAGATGTGGTTTTTTCATCACTATAGTAAATCCATCCCCTCAAGAGGCAGCAGCTAGGTTGATGAAAGAATTCTTCCATCGATCTAGTTACATCTACAGTGGGGGTTAGGTTGACCTAATTAAAGAGCACAGGGCATGAAATTTTTCACAGCCCTGAGAAATGTAGCAAGGTCGACCTAAGTTTTAGGTGTAAACTAGGCCTGACTGCAGCATATTCAGTTACAGCTTATTTGAAAAATTCACTAGTCCACTAAATGACAGGCCAAGAAGTTCCTGAGGAGAAGAGGGAAAAGGGTACAGAGTGGTCTAGCCACCACTAATCCTTTTGCAGATAGGGGCGGAGGAACGGGGAGGAAACTAGGGCGCCATGCAACTGGACCATCTAGTTCTTTCTCACAGAGACAGGCAAATGGAGTAAAGATTATATTAATGCAGAAATGTTTGAGACTAGGAAAGATAAATGGTACAAGGTACAAAAGAGAAGTAGACGACTGAGAGAAAGAAATTGTGGAGAGAAGGAAAAAGAAACAGAAAATACAGGGAAAGTGAAAACTCAAGGGAAGGAAAGAGACAAGGAAACAACAGACACAAAACAATGTAGGGAAAAATACACTGGGACTGAAAAGATCTGAGTTCTGCTCCCTGCTTCCTCTGTGACCACTGGTCAAAGTACCTAATCTCATCATGCTTCAGTTGCCTCTCCATTACATGGGAATAATATTTCCTTTCCCCTCCATCCCTTATCTGGTTATCTATTTAAAGTCCATGCCCTCTTGGGCAGGTGCTGTTTACTGTGTGTATGTACAGTGCTTAGTGCAATGGAACCCTGATGTCATCTGGGGCCACTAGGCACTACAATTATTACTGTGACTTATTACAGGGGAGAAAAAGTAGCTGGAGTGTTTGAAGCCCCTGCTACATCGGAAGCATTGCCCCCAGTAGTCAGGCTTCACTAGGAACAGGTCCAATTTAGACGCCATTTTGGCCCTCCTTTTGTTGTTGGAGACACATCGCAAATTCAAGAAGCCTCTGTACATGGCATATGTCGATCTTAAGGCTGCATTTGATTCAGCTGACCGAGTCCAACTATGGAAGGCCTTAAAGGACACAGATGTCCCAAACACTCTATAGGACTTGATTAGCGAGCTGCATAATGGAACCACAGCCCATGTACATCTTGGGAATCTGACGTCCGCACCTTTTAAATCAGTATCTGGTGTCAGCTAGGTCTGTGTCTTGGCCCCTGAACTCTTCTGTCAGGCAATGGATTTCGTAATGCAGCATTCTAACAGATCCATAGGCATTAAGATTGGTAATCTCTCGTGCTCAGACCTTGACTATGCAGATGATGTTCTAGTACAGAGCCCCGACAGGTTTTGCGAGGCACTCCAGCAAATGGAGGAGGAGTCGACTAAGGGTGGCCTCCATGTTTCGTGGTCAAAGACAAAGCTGCAAAATCTAGGATCAAGTCCATCAGTGACTCCAATCTCTTTCAATAATGAAACTGTTGAAGCAGTTTCCAGCTTTTGCTATTTGGGTTCTATACTCACCAGTTCCTCCAACTCTCACACAGAGGTTCTGCACTGGATTGGCATCGCAGCATTTGCCGTGGGCCGTTTACAACAAATATGGAATCAACATAATCTCGGCATAACGACCAAGTTCAGGATCTATCCTCTCTGTACTGCTGTATGGTTGCGAAACATGGACACTATGCCACCTGAACTGGGAAAAGCTGGAGGCTTTCCACCCAAAATTCCAACGTCATATATTGGATATAAAGTGGAATGACTTCATTTGTAATGCAGATGTTTACAGTCACTCCCCGCAGGGCCAGACTACTGGGGCCACTGTCCACAGACAGCATCTTATGCTTTTTGGACGTGTTGCGAGAATGCCACAAGACGTTCTGGCAAATGCCGTTCTCCTGGTGACTTGTAACAGCCGGGATAAACTTCCACCAACTGAGGGGTGGAGGCGGCCCAGACAAAGACCCCATATTATATGGGTGCATCACGTCTGTTCCAATGTTGGACTCTCGGCCCTTCAAGCCCTTCTGGCTGCACAAGAACGGATCAAATGGCAATTATGGCGAACCGTTCGGCTATGCGTTCAAGAAGCAGAAGAGAAAAAGTAGCATGAAATCAGGAAGAAAGATTATAAAAGGGAGAAATAAGTTAAATTTTAAAAATTAAATATTTTATAATTAAATACTCTATATTATAAAGAGTAGACAACTATTTTGTCCTTAAAAGAGCAGCAGGGAGATGGCATAAGAACATAAGAATGGCCACACTGGGTCAGAGCAAAGGTCCATCTAGCCCAGTATCCTGTCTTCTGACAGTGGCCAATGCCAGGTGCCCAGAGGGAATGAACAGAACAGGTAATCATCAAGTGAGCCATCCCATCACTCATTCCCCGCTTCTGGCGAACAGAATCTAGGGACACCATCGCTGTCCATCCTGGCTAATACCATGGCAGCACAAGTATTTTCATTTTGGCTAGTGGGCTTAACTGAAAGGGAAATAAGTGACAGGTAAATGACCAGACCAGACTAGACCAGAAATAAACTATTTACACTCCTAACAAAGGCTACAATCCAGCAAGCCAATCTACACAGGTGGACATTTATACCTGTGTGAAAACCTGTTGCATCTGGAGGGGCTCCATGCAATGCTCCATACAGATCGGCTTGCAGGATTGGGGCCAAAATATGCATTTTCCATGAGAGAAAAGACCATGTAACAAAAAAGGTTTGTCTACCATGGATTTCACTGAAGCCTATTGTTTTCAGTGCCACATAGCTGCAGAAAAATATATGTAAGGTAAGTGCTACACAACACTAGCTTAAAACAAAACACACCTTGAGTGTGTCCAAAACACCTCGGTTCTTAAATGTCTGATAAAGTCTTTTTCGGAGTTCGTCTTGGGACAACGCTTGAAATTCAGAAGAAGCCATCCTGAGCTAAAATATTACAAAACATCATTACTCAACTTCCCCAGCAGCCACCCCAGAAGCCCACCCCAGCACAGCTCCATTGAACGGGTGGGGCCCAGCAGGCCCTGTCCAACTGCACCATTTACACCTCGCCGGCACCCAGACGGGGATGCGGCTCCGCACAGAAATACCAGCTGGGCGGCAGTCGCTGCCGCGGCCCGGGGCAACCGCCGCGTGTCTCGGGAGACGGGCTGTTTCGCTAAAGCCCCAGCTCCCGGAGTCAGGGGACCGTGGAGTGCCGGCGCTCCCCGGGCAGGGGGCGGAGCCCGGCCCGGGCTGAGCCTAGGAACTGCTCACGGCTACGTGGGGCCCGCCTCCTACTGGGGGCGATGCTCGGGGGAAGGGGGCTCATGCTGACCCCGCGGAGATGCGGCGCCCAAGAGGCTGCTCGGGGCAGGGCCGCCTCCGGCGATTCCGAGGCCCCGCACCCGATACTTCAGCCAAGGAGCCTCGGCCCCGCCAGTCCCGGCAGGGGGCGCCCTAGCGAGGGCGGGGCTGGCGGCCGGGAGCGCGCGCGACTGCCCAGGTCACGTCGCTGAGCCGCGACGGCGCCGCCAACGGCACCTGCCGCCAAACTGGGCTAATCGCCGCTTCGCGAATCAGCCCCGCCCGGCCGTTACCAACCGCCCCGCCCCCTCCCCCGGAACCCTCGCGAGAACCGACTGTGACCGATCGCTCTCGCGATAGCTGAGAGCGGCTGGGCGTTCACCTTCAGAGCGCGGTGACCAGTGGTGACGCCATCAGCCCGCGCCGGGTGTTTGGGGAGCCCGCGGGGACAGCTTGGGGCCGCGGCGGCTGGACAAGTGGGTGAGTGGCCGGGGGCGGGCCCTGCTGTGTGGCTCTCCCTTTGCCAGGAGCTGCTCTGCGGGGACCCGCCTGGGCGGGGGCCAGGAATTTCCCTCCCCCCCATGGGGGTGTTTCCTCCCCTCCTGAATTTCCCCAAACCCCTCCCCCAGTTTTGTGAACTAGTTACATGCAGTGTTGCCAATTTACTGATTGTTTGGAAATCTGAATTGATTAATACACACTTTAAAAGCTTATACAGTGTATGATAAAATACGTGCATCTGAAAAAGTATACTAGATGTGAAAAGCATGAACATAGACTAGCTTCCTTAGATGGCTGTTGTTTTTTATGACCATGTCAGTGCATTCATTTCGGTGATGTTGGCCAACCTAATAATTTCAGATTATGGTTTGTCCTCAAAGTCCAAATGAGCTCTCCCTGACAGCTAGGTATCCAGCAAACAGAGCTGTGTTGCCCAAGTGATAGATTTTGGCTGGGGTTGGGTTACAAATCACTTGAATGTGGGGGATAAAGAAATGTTGTTGTTCTTATTGTATGAGTAAAGGGCAGTAGAACTGTACTTAGCCTGTGATGATTGAGGGCATCAAGAGAGAGGGTGGGGATAGGTGTTTTGCTTGATGGTCTGCCTGTATCACAAGTACTATTAGACCTGCTCCTCTCCACTGTTTAAAGACAAAGCTGATTAGGCTCCATAGATAGTCTTTCCTTCTGTTAAGTGATCACTACAGCTGAAATCACTGAGAATCAGGTCTAAGTGCGTAGACCTGCTGTGGGACAGTGTTTCTGTGGAAGAGACGGCCGAGTCTGCACTAGCACCAAGGTTCCCCTATCAAGAACTCAGCTGAAATCACTGAGAGCTGGGTGGAACCTCAAGAGACCAACTCACAGAGGTCACAGTGGCAGGTGGCAGCAGAAGGTGATGGCGCAGGGCCATTGGCAACAGAGCGATGGAGTGAACGGTGGCACAACAAACAACAGTGGCCAGAGCGAACAGTGAGCAGCTGAAGGAACGAGCAAGGTGCCTTCTTGCTCCCCACCTGGGAGGTGAACTCATGTAAAAGCACCTCTGAACTCTGAGTTTCCCCTGACCAAGGACAACACTGGTGAGTGTTCATGAGGCTGTTAAGAATGCTAGAGACACAACACAGTTCATGAGAACAAACATGGCTGTGGTATCATACTTACTATTTAGGCAAGAGATACCACTCGCTACAAACTGGAGGCTAATGTTAAGTGCATTGTCACTTGATCATCCTGAAGCTGAACACTGGTTCCAGACAAGACCAGCAAATGCTCACTATCTTTCTGCAAGAAACTCAACTGACTGGCTAGATGCATGTGGTGCAACAGTGAAAGACTCAATAGTTGAAAAAGTAAAGAACTCTCTCACCAGTTTCAAAAAATTTGCTTGCATGGCTGATGAATGCACCAATGCAAATGGTCATCAAGTATTAAGTCATTGTGTACGTTATCTTGATGTCAGTGGTAGGCCAGTAGATGCATTTTTAGATTGGCTGCATCTGTGACAACCCACATCTTAGAAGAGTTAAATGCTTGTCAGTTGGACCCCAAACAGATGGCTGCTTGTGCATTTGATGGAGCTGCAAACTTCTCTAGAAGACATGGTGGAGCACAAGCTTTGCTCAGAGAAAAGCGTAACCCTAATCTCTCCTATACACACTGTAGAGGCCATCTACTCCAACTAGCACTAGTACGAGCTGCAGACTCTTCAAAAGACTTTATAAAAGCTGTACATTTAATGTCTTCATTATATTCTTTTTTCAGCAAGAGTCCAAAAAGACTGAATATCTTGGAAAATACAGAAGATACACTGGGACTGAAGTTCAAATTAGTCCAACCTGGGAAAACCCTCTGGTTTTCTCATGAGCAATCCTTGGCTGTTGTCTTAAAATTACTTCAGCCATAATTACTGGCTTTGGAAAGTATCTACCAAGATGGGATGGATCCAAGTAGTGCGGCTGGTGGATTACTTTTGCTACTACGTTCAGAGAAGACTATTGCCATTCTCTCCCTTTGTAAGTCTACTGTTGAAGCCACTTGGGTCATTAAACAATGCCATCCAGGCATCTGCTACAACAGTAGTAGATCTTTGTCCAGCAATAGAAGCTTCATTTGGATCAATCAGAGAGCTATCCGTTGAAAAAGTACTGGAAGAAGCAAAAACTTCAGTCCAGAAGTTGACTAATGAAGGCATTTATATTGAATCCTTAAGTGAAGAAGACAAGAAGTGTTTAAGACAACTGAAAAAGTACACAGACTTGATTCTTAAAAATCTACAACAGCGACTTCTAGATTCTACTCCACCTCTATGTAGCTTTTACAGATCCCTGTCCTATAAACCACCGATAGTTGAGTGGAGTGAGGCACTAACAGCAATGGGGCTGCCATGTGCTCAGGACAGAATAGAGAATTTGAACACAGAGTGGAATATCCTACGACGAATGAATGAAGATTTGACTTCAACTTCTTTTTTATCATCACTAGTGGCTCGACCCGATCTTTATGCTATGTTTCCTGGGATGAAAGAAGTAGGACTTCATCTCTTGTTACTCCCAGTCACAGCAGTAACAGTTGAGCGTTCTTTTTCATCGTTGAATAGAATTTTGTGTTTTGAAGGAAGTCACCTTCTGCCTGATCATGTGAATGAACTAATGAGCATATCAATTGAAGGAATGGAAGTACCGGACACACGAGAAGCCACCAAAGATGAATGCATTGCATTCAAGAAGTGTATTAACAGAGTTGCACAAAATTATAACAAGAAACCAAGAAGGATGTAGATGTAGTGCTTCATGGAAGGCTTGAGTAGCCAACTTTAATTTGTGTGAATATTTTAAAATCTAATAAAATGATCATGAAACATTTTTCAGTTTTTACACTGTAGTGCCATACAGCCCACCTTCACCCTCACGTCTCACCCCCCCACCCCCGGAAATTTGAACACTCCTCCCCCTAATTTCAATTCCTGTGCTGAGTGGTGGAAGTGTCACAATCCTGGGGCGAGGGCTTGAGTGACGGGGCGTGTGTGCCCCCCCTCCCCGCGCGGTATCTATCGCTGCTCCGTGGCCCTGTTAGCCGGTGACCGGCGCCACAATCCCTGCCCTGCATTTCCCCGCAGGAGGGGGCAGTGGCTGGCTGCTGCACTGGGCCTCCCTTGCCCGTGTCTGTCACCGGCCGCAAATTAACCCCCTGCGAGGCAGGGGAGGGGCCGTGAAAGTTGAGGGTTAGCGCGATCAACCTGTCCCATCCAGCCCCGCTAACGCCCCCCGCCTCTCTCTGCCTCTGTTCCCCGGTTTGGTGTCAGCTGCTCGGGAATCCTCCCCCCAGTCTCGGAGGGGGGGTGAGTCTTTCCTGCAGCTTTCACGGAGAGCAGAGCCTTCAAAGAAACAGGCACACGTGGCTGTAAAACTATGGAAATGGGCATGGGCGGGGAAGGTAGAGCCTGAAGCAACTTTCAGCTCAAACTGGCAAGATTTCAAGCAGACAGTGCCCCTTTTCTTTTGTACTGTTGTCTTGTTTATTACCATCTTAGAATGTCACTCTTTTGGACAAAAGATAGATTAGGCCCCAATCTTGCAACGACTCACTGAGTGCTTAACTTTATATACTGTTAGTGGAACTATTACCCTAAAACGAAGCATATCATTAGTCACTGCAGGAGCAGGTCCATATTTACTTCCACTTTTAGTTATCATTACCAGCCAACTACGCCTTCAGGGTGTGGTATGCTAGCAAAATTTTGTAAGAATTAGATTGCAATGGAATGTTTAAATATACACATGTCTTAAGTTTGTAAAACTCTTTTACAAAAACTTGCTTACCTCAACTATTTGACACAGTTTCCTCTTAATGTACAATATAATTTTATATTAGCTGACTCTTTTTTAGGTCTTCTCTAAATGCATTTACATTTTGTGCGTCTGGAAACATCTGTAAAGCATGTCTCTTCTTTCTTGGAAAGGGCATTATTTTGAAGACAATGTCTGGAAGTTTCTACTTTGTAATAGTCGGTCATCATGATAATCCAGTATTTGAAATGGAATTTCTACCTTCTGGAAAAGTGGAGTCCAAGGTTTGTAGATTTTGATAATACTTTGTATATCTATAGCTGTTTCTATTTGATGAACATTCATTACAAACATGAATTAATAAAGTCTTAGCACAGCCCTTTGAGGTAACTAATATCATTATTGCTTGTATAGAAAACTTTTGGCAGAGCAGGAGGTAGAACCCATAACTCCTGACTCTTTCTATGCATTAAACACCAGACCATTCTGTCTTTCCAGAACACATACATTTCTGTATCTTCAGAGATTCTGTTTTGAATCGAGTATGTACTACTTATAGTTGCTGCTTGATGTGTTACATGCTATCCTTGATTTATCTCACCACCTCCATAGTGCAACTATGTGATGTCACTCACTGTTCTAGAGGGTAGTGCGGAGGATTAAGTTTAGAGTTTTACTCTAATCTTTTTTTGATGTTTAAATATTAATATTACAGCACAAAGTTAATACCACTGGCTTTAGTTTTTATTTGAATGATAATCCTGATTATTTTTTTAAACTGGGTCAGGTCTGAATAAGGTCTCCAAAGTATGTGTTAATTGACCTGATTGAGTAGCTTTATAAATAAATACAGGTTAGAAAATGTGTAATGTAATGGCTCCAATGAGGATAGAACACACATACCATGATGGGTGCATAAAGAAAAAAAAGCGTAGAGTACAGAGCTGAAGTGAAAAGGGGGTTATAATAATGAGTTTAATTTGTATTATTGATTAGTATCTTCAATGTATCCTAAAACAGAGCTTTTTAGATGTATAGTCATGCTGAAATGCCTCTGACAATTGAGTAAACTTCATTTTTTGCACTCTAAAATTAAAATGGTTTGAAGCAGGCAAGCATAATCTCAGGTCACATTTTAATAAGAAGTTATAAACTTCTTGAGAAAATAAATTACACTAAAGTAGAGATAACCAATGATATTGATACCTCTTGGCAAATAGCCTCTACTTCTGGATAACACCACTTTGCACAGACCAACAAATTCTGCACAGACTTGCAGCCTGTAAAATCCCATTGAGGTAAATGGTTTTCATGGAGTGTACTGTAAATCAGCACAGAATTTGGCTTTGTAAATTCCATAGTTTGGTCTGTTACTCAGTAATGACAAGTAAGTGTAGTTGTAGATAGGTGGACTGTTGTTAAGTGCAGACCTGCAGATAAGACATTAAGCCAAGGACCCTACTGTCTGTCTCTAGTGGCTGCTAAAGGTTCCACAGCACACTTTCAAAAAACAAGAGATAAGCCCCATATAGTGGCCATACTCTGTGTTGTAAAGTAGGACGCTTTCTCCCTTCTGTTTTTTTTTGTTTTGTTTGTTTTTGTTTTTTTCCCTTTCCTTCTCCCACTCCCATTTACATGGTAAGGAAGTGATGATACTGTTTGCTTCCAAAAGATCTGTTTTCCTTCCCAGTTTTACTCTTCCTATCATATCTGAGCAGATCAGAAAATGGAGAAAACCATGAGGAATGGAGCGGACCTGTGGGTGCGAGAGCAGCATCTGAGCAGTATTCCCTCAGTATAGGATATGCTGGAAGGACAGCCACAGTTTCTAAACTATTGGACACTTAGGGAATGGTCTTGGCCAGCTCTTCTTTTCAGTAAACCATTTTTGAATATTCTAGGATGAGAAAACTACTGCTATGCACATAACTGCATTTACTTACATAGTCACTGCACTGTTAGGGACGAATTCAGCTGTGACATTAAGTTAATGCCATTCCTATTTATCATGAGGGAGTTGCACTCATTTACACCCGTGATACTTAATCCTAGGATCTATTGCACAATACTTTCAGTAAAATGGACTATATTAAAAACAAAACCCTAGTTCTTCTCTGTTTTCTGATGCCCTGTTGTCTTTCACCTCTGACACCAAAGTATTGGGAATATATCTTATTGTATTTGTATTTCATTAAAGACCATGTTATATCTTGCAGAAGAAAGGTTGAGGGGACAAGCTGTAAGAAAATGTATAGCTATTACAGCAGCTGGCAGATTGTTCTTATTTAGGTTTTACTCGTATAAAATAACTCATTCTGTTTTCCACGATATCAGGATGATCATCGTCATCTCAACCAGTTCATAGCTCATGCTGCTCTTGACCTAGTAGACGAGAATATGTGGCTGTCTAACAACATGTACCTGAAGACAGTGGACAAGTTTAATGAATGGTTTGTTTCTGCTTTTGTCACTGCAGGACATATCCTTTCTCTGTATTTATTCACTTTTGCCAGCAAGTGAGAAGTTAAATGAAACAATTATAGAGCAGAACTAATTCTGCTATTTTTACTGAAAGGTAGGTTAGAGATAGTACCCAACATCTGGATGAAGTTTGTCAGAGGCAGATCACTTCTAAAAAGATGGGACTAAGTGGGAGAGACAGCAATGGATCTTAATCTGGAGTGGGGATGGAGAGGGCAGAAGAAATACCCTAAGGGGGATTGCCCTGAGCAGAGGGATAAGTTTTATAAAGATAACACCAGGAGAGGAACAATAGAGAGATCTGTTCCTGCCCATACAGTTTTCTTTAATTCCAACCCCTTTTTGAAAGCTGCAAATAAGAGGCTTGGATATAACTATACATGCCTGTTGGTGGTCTCTACACATCCAGTAAAAATAGATAGTTTGTTCAGGTCACTTAGATGTACAGACTTGATTTGGATGTCAGAAACCAGGTGTTAATTGCCATGTATGTTGTAAAAATAGTGATTGTGTTTATTTGACAATCTATTCTAATTTCAGGTACATGGAAACATTACTTTGTATTTAAAAAAAAAAAATCTCTTCTAAATCTGGATATTCTTTACAAAATAAAGACTTGAATGAGGGAGTAACGCTTTTTGCTCCCAAAAGCATGGGGAGTTTAATTACAGATTGAAATTTAATGCTTCCTACAGTTAATGTGCCTGAAGATTCCTCTTTAAATTCTAGATTCCAAAGGACACTGTCTTGCATATATAAAATTCAGGTGTAAGCATTTGCTGCATTAAGCTGTGAGTGCTTGTGTCAGTCAAATACCGTGTCAGATTTTTCATTAGTTTTCAAATTTAGTGTTGGTTATAAAACTACTTGGAGGGAGGGAAGAGCAGAGAGTCACTAACAGTTAATCTTACATTTTTGGAAGGAAAATTGCTTCCTTAATTGTTCCACATATGAGATTTATTATGCTTCATGATGTAAGACAAGAAGATGGAATTAAAAACTTCTTTAATGATGTCTATGACTTGTATATAAAGGTAAGAATGATCTTCTTATAATTTTGTGTAAAATTTTAAAGTGTGTTCTACCATACACACTTAAGCACTGTCTACATTAGGGAAACTTCAAAATTTCCCTCCATTGCCACAGGTGCAGCTGTACTAGAGTTAATCACACTGGAAACCCTGTCTAGACCCAGCCACTGTAGCCAGAGCAGTTAATACTGTGTCTGTTAGACTTGATCTTAGCAGGTTTAATTGACACAGCATTATAAGCAGTTCTGGCCATGGGGAGGCCTTCATTTCTGAATGAAGGTAGTATCACTAAGAGCCAAATTTAGGGGTGAGCCTAAAATGGTGTAAATTGCACCTTCTCAACTCCTGTGGGTGAAATTTAGGTATGATGCATTAGAGACTTAAAGTCTAAGGGAGTTGGTGTGACTGAATACATCCTGTATTCACCCCTTACATGCTGTTGTAATAATCTTTGACCAAAATATGCCTGGTGAGGTATCATTTTAAAACTAATAACTCACTGGTCAATAATATGATAAAATGTATGTACACAATGTGTATTAAGAGTTATGAACATAAGATGAAATTATGACTCAGTGTGTTTACCAGACTAGTCTGGGGAGAGGATAAACCTGTTCCTCAAAGACAAAGGAAAAGCTAACACCCTCTATCCAGATCTCATGAAAGTTGATGAGCAGCTCAGGTCGCCATTTGTTGGCAATGAAGAGGGGCAGGAACAGATCAATCTCAATGTTAGCAAGCAAACCGTAGAGACTCTTTTACCAAAGGGGGACTAGACTACAAAAGTGAGGGGCAAAAACATCCCCCTGATCTCTCTCACTCATACACATGTTATACCAATAAATTAAAAACCAGCAGGATCTTATTAAAGGGAAAAAGGCAAAATACCACGTTTATTGTGAATACAGAAAGAATCATAGTAAGCAGTTAGTTATAGCTATAACATTCCATTCAATCTCATATTTATTCACACACACACACAGTCTGCAAGGTTGTTATCATAGTTACCAGCCTTAGAGTTGCTCATGCCAAGCCACTGGCCAGGTGGCCTGGACATGAGGAGGGAGTAGGGCCTTGTCAGATGCTCATCTGATGCTCCTGGAAGTTGGTTTGCAGAATCAGACCCCAAAGTTCTCACTTTCTAGAGTCTATTTTTATAGGAATTTCTTCCTATGCCAGTCTATGGGAATTGCTTCATCATGCTGTTGCTGAATCAATCAGCAGATGGCACATTCCTGACGGCTCCGTGCTGCCAGATGTTATCTTGTTCTTTGGTTCTCCCATTCTTGAGGCTGTTGGGTGGATTCCAGACTGCCCTCCGGGGGGTCCTCTGGCGCCACTTGACGCCTTCTTCAGCCGATGGACACTGGATTCTTAGGCTAGCACCTCCCTGATCATTCAGTTATTATGCACACCAAGCATCCATCCACATACATCCTCTATCTCTATTTTAATCACAATTGTTAATACAACAAAAGGGCGGGGAGTCTCTGGGTGCTGTTTCTGTTGTTACAGTGTATTGCTTTGAGTCTCTCTCTGTGTGAATTGCTTTGAGAACAGACTCTGTCTTAGAATGTACTAACGCAATTAGCAGCTTGTAAGTTTCACGCATAGAGGGAGAGAAACAGTACCAAAAACCAAGAGACCTCTTAATTAGAAATACCCTGGAATTTAAACTATGGGGAATCAAACTCATTTGTGATTTTAATACAGAACTTCTTTAATATGATCCAACACACACTCTTTTTCACTTAAGATGACAAAGGAACCAGCCCTTTGACTTTGGGCGGGGATAGGGTGGCCAACTTTCTAATGTCTCAAAACTGGACCCCGTTGAGGCTCCAACCCTGTTCCCCTCTTCCCTCGAGGCCCCTTCCCCTGCTTGCTCCCCTCATCACTTCACTCGCTGCTCTCTGCCCTCAGCTTCAACAGGCAACCTGGAAGTGCAGATCAGAAGAGCTCTGTAGCCAGGCAGCCCCACTGGCGAGCTAGGACATGACCCTCCTGCATGGCAGCCTCCAGCCTCCCTCTGTGCTGCCTGCCCAGTAACCCTCTTCCCTGCCCATCTGAGCCCTCCCTGCCCCGGAGCTCCCTGAGAGCCTGGCCGGGGGAAGCATTGGTGGCGGGCAGCTCATATTCATTCTATACCTGCTGGCAGCCCCTTACCCCACTCACCATGGGCCCCCCACACTCTGTCCTCTGCTGCAGCCCTGCAAACCATGCTCCTCAATGGGGGTGCCCAAGGTGCATGTGTGTTGCCACAGAAGCCACTGCTTCAGGACCAGGCAACAGGCTGTCACTTCCCCCCGACCTGCAGTAATTGGATTTTTAGTGTCTTATCAGTACATCTGACCACACAGTGCCAGATTCCCTTTTTGACGGGACTTTCCAGTCGATAACCAGACACGTGGTTACCCTAGGTGGGGGGAGGATCCTGTCTTGGGATTTTAGTGAGCAATATTACTGGGAGCACGTGGTAAGGATTTACCTTGAGCCAAGTCTACTCCATTAAATTTTAGCTACTAGGAAGCGTTTTATCTTGTAACCATTTGTGACTTCAATATCTTATACTTCTACCTACTTAAAATGTATCTCTTTGTAGTTAAACTTTTTATTTTTAATCAGAACGAATCCAGTGTTTAAACTGAACTGTTTAGGTAACTCCAGTTAAAGTAGCAAACAGTTGCATATTGACCCCCTTACAGGGGCAACAGGCCTTTAATATCTGAACTGCCCTGAAGAGGGCTGGACAGTGCAGGACACATTTTGGGGGAAATTCAGGACTGGGTGTATGTTGGGGTCACCCTGCAGCGAGTAACCGAGGCTGCTGGAAGCCACAGTGTGACTGGAGTGTTGCTGGCAGGCTGCTGGGGTCAGAGTTGCTGGACTAAGGGTGTAGCGATACACAGACACTCAGGATGTGACCTGCATGCTGTTTGTGAGCGGCCCAGCTTGGGAGCTACAATAGAAGGCATTGTGAGGCACCCACAGTTGTGGCGCAGGTGTTGAAAGCCCCTCACTGGGCTGGATTGCACCCTAGTTTGTTTAAACTCTTGTAATATACAAATGGGGTTGGGGGGCAGCAGCCTCTCAGCTTGGTCAAATTAATATTACGGTATGGAGAAAGAACTAATATTTGGGGTCTGATAACAGTCTTTATTTAAGCAAATAATAACAAGTCTTATTAAAATGGTCCCACCAGCTGGAGCAGCTGCAGTAGTACACTGAGGGGAAGATAGTCACCTGAGCCTCAGAACCGTGCCAGTTTAAACAGAAATCTCCCGTAATATCACTAGGGATTTCTACTTAAAAACTGGTGCTAAGGTTCAATGTAGGGCTTTTAGTAATTGTTCTCTTAAGAGCTGAAGAATACTAATTATTTCTCTGTTTCTTTGTAGTTCTAAACAGTCTGTTTATTGATGAGTCTCTCTCCTTTTTCCTCAGTTTGCAATGAATCCATTCTATGAACCCAATTCTCCTGTTCGATCAAGTGCATTCGACAGAAAAGTGCAATTTCTTGGGAAAAAACATCTTTTAAGCTGAATACTTTTAAATAGAGAGACTTTATTGTATCTTCATGAATCTGAACTGTAATTAACTTAAATAACCTGGTAAGTTTTCAGCATGTTTGACATGTCTCTTTTTGAAGACTTAAGACAAATCAGCTGCCCCATAATTTTTTTTCAAAATTGAGTTTTTGGGGTTATGAGAAATACTGTAAAAATCCTTCCAGTTGCCATGGGTCGTGAAAGTGTTAAACGAACAAGTCAGTATAAACAGTGGTAGCAAATCTTACTGTATTCCAAAGTTAGAGGCATCAGTATATCAGTTGCCTCATCAATGCAGAGATGAAAAGCAGATCTCTTGTGTTTATGTAGCCTGTTGGAAGGAAATCAGATCTAAATGCAAAAAAAGCTTTAGTGTCTGGGTGTATGTCACAATTGTATGACTTAGCACAAAGAATAGGGAATTTCTTAATTGTTAGGCCTAAAGGGAGAAATATTGGTTAACGTAGTAAGATTAAAAGTTGCTATGTTTGTCACAGTCCTAAATAGGAAACTGTTGCACAGCACAATACAAGACTAATTCCCCCTTGCCCCTGTCATGTGAGCTCTCAGAGATGCATCCCAGCATGCTGTGGTTAAAGAAACGTCTGGGGCTGGCAATTAAGACCTTGCAATACTATTTTCCAATAAGTCAGCAACTCTCAAACAGCTTTTCTTTTCTTTTTTTTAAAAAATATCAAAACTGCTGAACGATGTACTGCATGGTTGATGCCAGAAACCTATACCTGCACATTCTGCCAGTGAAGGAATAAAGAAAATATAATAGATCAAAAGATTACAGCCATTCTTCCCTAACTTACGCCATTTCTTTTCAGGACAACGCTTAATCATATATTTAAGTTCCACTGAGGTAAATAGAATTTGAGTGTTGAAGCACCCTCCTGAATATGGAACTTGAACTATTTTGTGAGGTTGGATAGGGTGCAAGGCAGATTTTGGACCATTCTGTTTACTATTCTGTACTACAAAATAGAGAAACTTTTGCAAGCAGGTATCTTTATACTGTCATTCCAAAATAGTTACAATTTTAAAATGAATAGCATAATATCAAGCAGATACACAGCTAAATAACTGTAAGATACTTTGGTTCAGTTTAGAGTACATGTAATCCATTATTTTGCATGTTATATAAACTGATTTCTTAGCATTGGCTTATTAAATATGTGAAAGACCTCATACAAGTGACTGAAGACCTAGTTGTTTCAGAAACATTTTGCATTTTCCATTTAAATTGGTTATTTAAATTGTTTTAGCTGTAGATTTATCCAGTCCTCATTTAAGAACTATGCTTATTTCTAAAACGTCCCAGGAAAACTGGAAGATAATATTAAGAGGTCCTGCTGTTTCTTTCAAATAAAATTATTTGACATTGCATGGTGTGGACACTTCAACTGCATATGTACTACAAATGAGTTGAAAGGAGATCATTTTATGATGTGGTAAAAGATGAGGGCTTTTTTCCCCATGAGGACATCCTTGCTCCATTGTTGCTTATAGACTTGTATACCGAAGATCTGTCTTTTTGACAGGCTGCTGTATCACAGTAGATGTAAAAGGTAAAATCTGAAACCACCAGTTGGAGATTCTGAAGACAATTTAATTTTTTATACTGACTTTTTTCAAAAGTTTAAGTGGAAAACAGCTGGTCTTGTTTTGATAGTGGGAGACTGATTTCTCATTTCAAAGATATTTGAAAAACTGACTTCTCAGTATAGGCTGCTCCTACTATTTTCTTAGTACATAGCTTATCTTCGTTATAAAGTTACGTTAAACAATTGATTTGTTGAACCTATTCTTTTTACTCCAGAGTCTAAAGTTCCAACAGCGATTATTTCACTCTAACTTACATACATAGCAAATGGGGAACTGCTTTAGAAGTGATCAACTATGAGCTGACAAATTCAGTTTGTCATAGTATTTTAGTGTATAGCTACAGTACTGTTAGTTTGTATATGTATTGTTTCAGATTTAAAATTCCCCATTGCTTTGTTAAAAAAATAAAATACCCCCACATTGTTTGAATGAGCCCTTAGGGGCCTAAAGAGTTCCTTTGCTTGCTGAGAATTCATCTGTGGGGCTACAGGGCTTTTCTTGTGGTATAAAGTAGAACCTCAAAGATACAAACACTGGATTTACAGACTCACCGGGCTACTGGACATTATGTGAAACCAGAAGTAACCAATCAGGCAGCATCAGAGGGGGGGGAAAAAAGGCAGAAAGTAAATACTTTACTCTGCCTGCATTGCATCTTCAAGGTAAGCACATCTAGGCTGCCAGCCTGAGGCAGCGGAGCAGCAATGGGGTCTGCACTGCTTTCACCACTGCCCCTGCACTGTTTTTTTACCCCCAGCTCTCCCAGGGGATAAGCTGTTCTCTCTCTCACATACACCATCTGCCGGCAAAAGGAAAAGCTTGCAAACTTATGCCAGCCAGGGCTGAGTAGAAAGCTCAGATGCCACTGAAACTTGGCCTGTAGTGGCAGCTGCTGAATCTGGAGCCCAAACTGTGCTTTGTTCAGAGTTTTGAACATTTCAGAGTTACAGACAACCTCCATTCCTGAGGTGTCTGTCTATAGTTAAATATTTTTGTTACCTGGTCAAACACACACATCCTTTTAGTGCATTGACAGTGTACTTACTGAGTACATCCTTGAATGTTAACAAAAGTGCATAGTTCAAATATGTCAGCATGGATCACGCTGTAGGTACTCATGGGCTAAAGACTGGATGGAGCCCACTGAATAGTAGTGTCAGTTGTAGTCACATGTCCCATACCACTTCATGTTTCCACAAAGGCATGAAAGGCAGAGTGCCTGCCTTCCTCCTCCACTTTTCTCTGACCACCCATGGCAGTAAAATGGAACCTAGAGGTATGGACCTGCCAGTGTTTGCCAACCTTTGTTTTTCAGTGATCTGTTTGGAGATTGTCATTAAAACCTATAGTCAAATTAGACTAGTGAGATTATTTTCCCCTGCTACTTCTAGTGAATAGCTGTTCCAGAACCTCACTCCTCTTCTGATTAGCAACCTTCTGACTTTTTCAGCCTAGATCTGCAGTTTTAGTCAGCCCTCCTATGCTAGACGTCAGTAGCAGTCTCAGAACAGACCTAAGTGGCACCAAAGGAACCTGGCAATCCCTTTCCCCACTGAAAGTCATCTTTGTCAGATGAGGCAGCAGCCCCAACACTGTCATAAGACTGTTTCAGAACATTCCAAGACCTTTTAACCCTAGGACATCAACCTGTGATCCAGGAAGAGTTCCATAAGTCACTCCAACTCTCTCATTGAGATGAACTATAAGATGCATAGAAAGCTGGCTAGATTGTCAGGCTCAATGGGTAGTGATTAATGGCTCCATGTCTACTTGGCAGCCGGTATCAAGTGGAGTGTCCCAAGGGTCAGTCCTGGGACTGGTTTTGTTCAATATCTTCATTAATGATCTGGAAGATGGTGTGGATTGCACCCTCAGCAAGTTTGCAAATGTCACTAAACTGGGAGAAGTGGTAGATACATTGGAGGGTAGGGATAGGATACAGAGGGACCTAGACAAATTAGAGGATTGGGTCAAAAGAAATCAGGTGAGCTTCAACAAGGACAAGAGCAGAGTCCTGTACTTAGGACAGAAGAATCCCATGCACTGCTACAGATTCGGGACTGAATGGCTAGTCAGCAGTTCTGCAGAAAAGGACCTAGGGGTTACAGTGGACGAGAAGCCGGATAGGAGTCAGTGTGCCCTTGCTGCCAAGAAGGCTAACAACATTTTGGGCTGTATAAGTAGGGGCATTGCCAGCAGATTAAGGGATGTGATCATTCCCCTCTATTTGACATTGAGGCCTCATCTGGAGTACTGTGTCCAGTTTTGGGCCCCACACTACAAGAAAGATGTGGAAAAATTGGAAAGCGCCCAGTGGAGGGCAACAAAAATTATTCAGGGACTGGAATACAAGACTTATGAGGAGAGGCTGAGGGAACTGGGATTGTTTAGTCTGCAGAAGAGAAGAATGAGAGGGGATTTGATAGCTGCTTTTAACTACCTGAAAGGGGGTTCCAAACAGGATGGATCTAGACTGTTCTCAGTGGTAGCAGATGACAGAACAAGGAGTAATGGTCTCAAGTTGCAGTGGGGAAGGTTTAGGTTGGATATTAGAAAAAAAAATTTCAGTAGGAGCATGGTGAAGCACTGGAATGTGTTACCTAGGGAGGTGGTGGAATCTCCTTCCTTTGAGGTTTTTAAGGTCAGGCTTGACAAAGCCCTGGCTGTGATGATTTAGTTGGGGATTGGTCCTGCTTTGAGCAGGGGGTTGGACTAGATGACCTCCAGAGGTCCCTTCCAACCCTGATATTCTATGATCTTCCCAGCCTAAGAAGAACCATTTACATGCTAACATATTTCTTCTACATCACTATCTCAGAAAGTTAAGAAAAGGCATATATTTAATAGTAAGAAAGTTAAAGGTACAATTCTTTTTAGAAAGTGACTTACTAACAGCATGAGGTTCTATTTTACCGTATTGAACATACATCTATAAAAGTGGGTTGTTTTTTAGTATAGATGATTTTGTAACTGCCAGCGCTGGACATTTATAATGGGATTTGGCAGTCAAGCAGGGTCACCACTAATAAAAGGTTCCACACTGCAAGCTATGCCCTCAGGAACAGATGTACCTGTGTTTGGGGACATAACTGACTGAAAAGTAAGAAGTTCTGTTATTGCCCATGTCGATCTAAGAGAGAGAGAGAGAGAGAGAGAGAACAGGATTCATTAGCTCTACACGGATAACAGGAGTAAAGACTTATTTGCTGCTTATGTAAGCAGATGAAGCCCTGCTTCTGCACAAGGAGCAGCTCTGTGAACGGAGGGGATACTTCAGTTGCATACAAGTCAGTTTTCAGCCACACATCAAGTTCCTAGCATGACGTGTCTCATTAGCTGTATGGTGCAAATGCAGCTTTAAGTAACCTGTTGGCAAAATTCAACAAGGCTTTAGAAGAGCAGATGAAGGGAAAACACGCAGACATTTAAGTATGCAGGAGGTTTATTTCCCACCTTAAAATCTACAGTAGTTCTAGTCACATTAGGTACTTAATAGCAGAAATCTAAAGGTTTATATAGAATTAAAAAAAAAAAAATCACATTAGAGATGAAGTACCACTCAGATCAAAAGGAATGTAATGAGACTGAAGTTCTTTAATATTTAGCATTATTGTTATGAAATGGGTTTTAGTGAACCAAAAATGGAATATTAATTTCATAAAAATATACATACATATAAAATTTGTTCCTTGCATTTGAATTACAGGAAAAAAAACCCAAAAGTAGTGCTTCTAGAACTTTCAAGTTCCTCTGAATTACATTTAAGTATTTATCATTTGATTTGTTAACTTTGCAAATTACACATTTGTATTAAATGAACATTTTTAGCTGACACCTTTCTAAACAGAAGATTTCAGTAAAAAATCACTCACTGAATGGAAGCCCGCCCCTACCCCCCAGTAAAGCAGCAGAATGTTATATTTTAATAATATTAGGGTGGAACCCACTTATATTTGAGCTATTACTCCTTTTCTTATTTTTAGGGTAAGTCTGTCAGAACTTTATTGGCAAAAAAAAAAAAAATCTAACAGTCAACAGCAAGATGAACTGGGTTTAGGCTTCCGGTGAAGATTTATTGTATCTGTCTGAATCAAGTGATCTGTTCTGTCTTCAGTAGCAAGAACTCTTCGAACAGCTTCCTCAAAGGCCGCTGCAACATTAGTGGCATCTTTTGCACTAGTCTCAAAATAGGGATGGTTGCCGTTGTTCCTGCACCAGTCCTGGGCTTCTTCTGTAGACACTTGCCTTTCATTTATGTCAACTTTGTTACCCAATATCACAAAAGGAAAACTTTCAGGCTCTTTGACATCTGCATAGTAAATGAATTCTTTTTTCCAGTTACCCAAGTTTTGGAAGCTTTGAGAGTCATCTACACTGAAAGTTAGAAGGCAACAGTCAGAACCTCTATAGAAAGGAGTCCGTAAGCTCCTGAACCGTTCTTGACCTGCCGTGTCCCATATCTGCATTGTAACAAAGTGTCCATCCACTTCCAAATCTTTATTTAAGAACTCCACGCCTATTGTGTGGAACAACTGTGTATCAAACTTGTTAGTGACATATCTGTTCATAAGTGAACTCTTCCCGACTCCACCATCACCTAGGAGTATTACTTTAAGGAGCGACGATTTTGTTGCCATTGTTGTTGAAACGGATCCTCCCGATTTCTGAGTCCTGTAACATGAGAGAGACCTGTTCAGAACGAACATTTTTCCCTTGTGATATAGACAACTTATTTTGTTAAATATTGGATTGTTCACATACTCATGCATTACCCATAAATAAAGTGTTAGGCCCAAGTCACTGAGGATTTCCATTGCTCACTAAACCTTAAATGCAAAAAAGAAAAGAAGGAATTGACTAAATATGTTCATAATTTTTAAAAGTGTCTAAAAGTAGCATGCTTCCCACTGGATAAGAACATAAGAATGGCCATACTGGGTCAGACCAAAGGTCCATCTAGCCCAGTATCCTGTCTTCCAACAGTGGCCAACACCAGATGCCCCAGAGGGAATGAACAGAACAGGTAATCATCAAGTGATCCATCCCCTGTCACCCATTCCCACCTTCTGGCAAACAGAGACTAGGGACACCATCCCTGCCCATCCTGGCTAATAGCCATTGATGGGTCTATCCTCCATGAACTTATCTAGTTCTTTTTTTCAATCTCAAATGAGGTTTGTGACAGATGGGGCAATTTCCTGTAATATCCTGGACAAACTTTATTCAATAAAGTTAAAGTTAAAATATTTGAGGAGCTCATTATATTAGAAATGCAAATGACGTGTGTTATTGTGGGACTGTATGTAACTTGTCTAGGAGACATGACTAATGTAAACCTTGGGAAGTGTTATGAATTTCAAAGGACTCTTTTAAACAATGAGCTAAGAAACTGTTGAGTTTGAAAATCTCTTCCCAGGAAATAGTGGAAGCCTGTCCACTTTACAAAACCACCAGAGTTAGTGCCAATTTGGTCAGGTGTCAATTTGGTCTAGCTAAAGACCATAATATGCAATAAGTCATAATTTACATTCATTGAAAACCCTGAGGGGGAAGATAGGGATAAAGCCAGGCATTTGGAGAGTTCCTGACTTCATTATTATCTAGCCACTTTTAGTCCCTCATTTCAGTTAGCACCAAAATTCATTTATCTTACATTAATTTGCCAAAAACAGTGGAAGCTTCATTGTAGAAGCAAGAAATATAAAACCAAACATATCTGTTCTGCTCTATTTTCTTATTTTAAACTGCAGCAAAATGTGAACCACCAGAAGAACAGTTTTCTTCAATCTTCTCATTCCATACTTTACCCTCAGTGTTTGCATTTTGTATATAGACTGAAGTTCACTCCTCTGGGAAATCTGTGCCACTGCATGTGCAGAATTTATGACTTAATGCGAATTTATGTGCAGAAAAATGATTTTCTGATGGGGAAGCAAAGGCAAGCCACAAGAGCGGTTATGCAACCCTACCCAGCAGTATGTTTTGGGTGCCCAGGGCAGCTGGCGGAGAGGCACATCACTGTGAGGCAGGACTGGGGAAGACCTGGCTCGTGGCTCCTACCGTGCACCGAGGTCAGCTGCTAGTCTTGGCTGGGCAGGACAGGACTTCCTCTTCCCCTGCATGGCATCCGGGGCTGGGTCAGACCTACCCGATTTCTCCCCCAGCTGCAGGAAGCTCTGCAAACTCCCCCTTCCCTTAGTTGCAGGAGGGAGGGATCCCTTTATAGGGAGCTGTTCCCCCATCTGCCCAACTCCCATGCATCCAGACCCACTCATACCCAGATTCTCCTGCCGAGCCGAACCCCCCTGCACTCAGAACCCCTCCTTATGAGCCCCAGTCCCCCTGCACCTGGACCACCCCGACAAGCCACCCACACCCAGATCCCCCTCCCACCAAGCCCCAACCAGCTGCACCTGGATCCCCACCCCACTGAGCCCCACTCCCCTTGCATCTGGACCCCTCCCACTAAGCCCCAACCAGCTGCACCTGGACCCCCTGCAGAGTCCCATTACCATTGTACTCAGAATCCCCCAACAAACCCCTGTGCATCCAGATCCCCTCCGCACCTGGATCCCTCACTGAGCCTCCCGCACCCAGACTGCCCCAAACAGAACCCTCTCAAACCACTCCTGAATCCCCCCCACACTAAGCCTCTGCCTGGTTGAGCTTGCCTACCCACAGGGAGGGGCAGGGCCAACGGGTGTTTCTGTGGCAGGCCCAGTTCTTGCACTGTGTCAGGGCTGGGTGCAGCCTCACCACTGAGTCCATGTTTTCGGGGTTGGGGCAGGGAAGAGAGCTGCACAGTGATCTCCCATCTCTGTGCAGCCAGTGGCCTGTGCTCCCCAATGCCCTGCTGGAGCCTCCACATTTATTTGACAAATAAAATTTGCAGATTTTGAAGAATATTAAAATATTGTGTGCAGAATTTTTATTATTTTGGCACAGAATGCCCTAAGGAGCAGAAGTTCATTAAAAACAGTTATGGGTCTATCTTTTTCTATTGAAGACTGCATTCTCTATGTGAGCCAATTCACCCTGCTTGCAGAAACATCTTCAGCCACAACAGCTGCAAATGTGTGAGCTCTACCAGACCTTATTCTGTCCACTACAAAACCTTGATGGAAACATTTACAATGTTTGTCTCACACTTCTTGTACTCAACATATTTAACTGGATTCAAAGTACTGAGGCCACATCTACATTCAGAATTTTAGCAAGCTCCTGCGCTGTTGGCTCAGTACTGCTGCTAGCAAGAATCGGAAGGCTGGTATAGTTTGGCTGCCTGCATGTTTTCCTCAGCGTCATCCAGACTTGTAAAAAAGCTTCCAGAAAAAGTGTTATAATTGTCAATTTAAACACAAAAGAAGTCATAGAAACATTTCTAACAGCAACCTAAGCTACCTAACCTGAAAGCCCACTCCACACTTAAGTTTTAATTCGACACAGCTTCAGAACTCAGGTGTGAAAAATTCCCACCTCTGAGCACAACAGCCATGCGAACTTAACCCCCAGCATAGATTCAGCTAAATTAATGGAAGAATGCTTCCATCAACCTAGATACCCGCAAAGATGTAGGGTTTGGGAAGGCTGTGATCCTACAGCAACAGAAAAGCCACCTCCATTGCTGTAGGCTGTATCTACACTATGGGGTTATGCCAGCATACCTACCCCACCATATCTATGCGGCTTTAGTACCCACAGTGTAGGTGGCCTAAGGTTCCTATACCAATCTACCCACTATCCCCATAAATGTATGACAATTAGGAAAGGTCAAACTAGTTCAGCAAAATAAGCACCTGTCTAGAAAGTCAGAGTTGGAAAGGCATTAGGATATTCTCCACTCAGTCACTGGAGGTTTTTCCCTTTATATGGCCCACTTGGTCTTTCTTCCTTCATCCCTAAAGTGCAGTGTGCAGTGTAGTTGTAGCCATGTAGGTCTCACGATATGAGAGACAAGGCGGGTGAGGTAATAGATCTGAAGAAGAGCTCTGTTTGGCTCAAAAGCTTTTCTCCCTCACCAACAGAAGTTGGACCAATAAACAATATTACCTCACCCACCCCATCTCTCTTATGAAGAACAATGTCCCACTTTTTTAATTACTACTATTAATTGGCATACATATCACCTGAAAACAGAGCTGCTTTTACAGAATTGAGAGCTGTATAAACTGGCATACATATCACATGACAATGTGCTGATGTAGAATCAAGGCCTGCACCAGACTCCTGGAATTTCAGGTGTGCTCTGGTTCCTTCCATCTACAGTTCCCACTTTTTTGTAATGCTCAGTCTTACAGGCCCTATCTAGAGTAAGAAATTTTTTTTTTAAATGCCCGAAGTTAGGTAAAAACTGGGAGCCTTAATGCAGAAAGGATTTCAAAACTAGAGAAAAGAAGGTAGCCACTGCCTATAAAGTTTTGTCCACAGCAAGATGAATAAATGTATTCATCCTTGGACTACACTATTTGAAGATAAGCAACACTGTAGTGGTGCCCTTCTGGACATATGTACAAGGTTAGAGTACACTAATATTTTTAAAATGTCATTTAACAAGAAAATAGTAGTAGAGTGGCCAATTTTCTTTCACAAACTTTTACATCCTAGTAAATATGCAACCATAGCCATGATCTTGCAAAGATGTTGAGCAATGCATAACTACACAAGAAGCCTACTGAAGTTTATGAAACTACTCGCATGTGACCAGGGCCGGATTAATGCAGGTGCTCTAGGGGCTGCAGCCCAGGGCTTCGGGCTAAGGGAGGCCCCCATAAAAATAAATCCATAATTATATACAATTCAGTGGTCACCAACCCGTTGATCGCGATCGACTGGTCGATCCTGGAGCCTCTGTCAGTCGATTGCGATCTCCAGGCTGCTAAAAGTCCAGCCACTCAGCAGAGCTCAGGCAGGCTGCCTTCATACTGTGGCCCCATGCCACTCCCGGAAACGGCCGGTTGCTGGCACATCTCTGTGGCTCATGGTGGGAAGGGGAGAGGAGGGCGGCTCTGCACACTGCTCCCCACCCCCAGCACCATCCCTGCAGCTCCTATTGGCCGGGAACTGGAGCAGTGGTGCTTGCAGGCAGTGCACGAAGACACAGTGTCCCCCTCCCGCCAGGGGCGTGCAGAGACATGCCAGCAGCCAGCCGCTTCCAGGAACGGCATGGGGCTATGGCAGGCAGGCAACCTGCCTGAGCCCTGCTGCTCTGCCGCCCGGGAGCTGCCTGTGGCAGGGAGGATAAAAATCAATGATTTTTTTGATAAAATGCTTTTTGAGGAAAAAACCTATCTAAAGATAGTTTACATTATAGCTCAAATATATCTCATCATGAAACAGGGATTATAAATTCTAATTCTATAGTAAAAGACAATTATTCATGTAATGTTTAAGAAAAGTTTTGTAAATGAGTTCCAGTAGTTCATGGATTAGGGACCCAATCTTATGGGGTTCCACGGGCTTCTGTATAGATTATTTAGGTTAAATCTATCTATCCAATGGGACTCAGTGCTTAGTCTATAAGATACCATCAGAGATGTTTAATTTTGCAGTTCTCAAACTGTGGATTTGTGTCTCCAGAGATAACATGCTTGTTAACCGCAAAAAATGTTTTTAAATAAATAAATATATAGAGGTAAGAAATAACAGACCTCAACCTTATTGTCCCTCCACAAACTTGTGTACACAGAGTCAATCCCTTACCTCTCTCTAAAAGTGCAAAGTTTCAAAAAGTTCAATGAATAGAAGATTGTTGGGGGTGGAATAGATCTGGACAACGAGAACTCGTCTGGAGATAAATGTGAGAAGGGAGGGATAGGCAGTAGAATCAAAAGCAAAACTGTTAGAGCAGCATATTCCAGAAGTCTTGAGGTCTGACTGTAGCCTTCATTGATTTGAGCTCTATCATACCATTCTCTCACTAGAAGGGGAAACCTAAAATGGCAGCAGCCTGTAAAAGAGACCCAGTTTGGGAATAAGAACCATTCAAGAAATATATATTTGCTGATGAGGTTTTAAAGAAAGTCACACCAGTGAACTGGTGGAAGTCACTTAAGCACTTGGATTCAGAGACTGTTGAAGTGATAATCTCACTTTTAACAGCAGTAGCTTCTTCTGCCGGTGCAGGAAGACTATTTTCTTCCTTTGGACTAATTCATTCCAAATTGAGAAATTGTTTGGGATCTGAAAAAGCAGGAAAGCTTGTTTTTCTTTTCCAGATTATGAACAAACAGGAAAATGAAGGTGAAGATGACTGAGTTAGCTGCAGAAGCCAATATTTTAAGTTTCTCATGTTGACCTGACTGACACAGTCGATTTAATTTTTTTTTTTAATATTTCATTTAACTATTTTAGTTAACTTTAACAAAAACAAATGTGATTTTAAAAAACTTGAGTATTTAACTAAAATCAAAAATTTATATTCTTGTTGTTAAAATATATGTTTGCTGTTGAAGAAAAAAATCCAGAATACATAATGTTATTCTTTTAGTTAAATAAAACAATTAAAATGTCTGTCTGGTGATATTCTCCTCCTAATACAGCATGGCAAGAAAATCCTCCAAATATTAATAATTAACATGTTGAATTGGAGATGGTTCACCTACCAGTGACTTCATAAATATCTGCTTCAATTACCTTTGGTAAATGAAATAACCAAATAATCATTCATTTTCTGATATAGCTGAAAAAATAATCTGAAAAGTTTTCAAAATAAATCACTTAAAAATGTATAGTGTGTACCTTCTAAAAATGAAACCTACATCTATCTGTGAAGAATATGTATTAAAGTTATAACAACCAACAAGAATGCACTTTTATGAAGTGAGCGGTAGCTCACGAAAGCTTATGCTCTAATAAATTTGTTAGTCTCTAAGGTGCCACAAGTACTCCTTTTCACTTTTATGTAGAAATCCATGATTAAATCGAGTCTTTCTGACTAGTGATTTAAATCATGATTTAAATCAATTTGATTTCAATCAAATCCACCCTGGCCTGTGGCAAGCACCTTCTGGGCGGAGCCTGCACCTCACACCCTCTCCCGTACCCTAACACTCTGCCCCAGCCTGGAGCCCCCTCCTGCACCCAAACTCCCTCCCACAAAGAAACTAATATAACAGCTGTTCTTAGGTAAGAAGTAGGCTATTCTGAATTAACTATATTCTACATGTTTTAAGACTGAAATGTAACCACAGAACTGCATTATGTTAATTAAAAGGCAAGTTTAGTATAGCGTTAATAGCCTCGATGCCATAATTTGATTATTTTGTTTTAAATTAGGAAAAAGACTTGTATACAGGGCCCCCACAAAATCTAATAGCCCCGGGCCCACAGGAGAGTTAATCCGGCCCTGCATGTGACTTCATGAAAAGTCTCTGTAGGATCATGTCTATGGTTTATAACTAGAAAACAACTTAGCTACAGCTTGTACCATGGTTCCATATCTCTCTTCCTCCTTTGTTAATTACAAGTTACTTTATCAGTTAACTAGGCTTTACAGTAACAGCACATTAGACTAATAAATACATCAGTGAAAAAAATCTCATTTTCAGATCACTTCACGACACTTTGCTAGTGCCCATATTTATTGCATCTGTGTAGAAAAGAGGGACTCAGACACACTAAGGATTTTTTTAAACACAGCAGCTAAAAATCATGGATTTTTAAAGTCATGTCTTTCTTCCCATTTCATAGCCTTGAATTGCTAAAGTGGATGCTTTGTATTTTTATTTAAGTTTCCCTGATTTCACAGAGATTTTTCTCTACTAAGGTTTCATAACTTAAACTTAAACCTCTTTAACATCCTTACTGTGAGAACACAAACTTAAAACACAAACTGATAAGCAAATAAGCCTTTGCCATATTTACAATCAATGCCACCTTCTGATATACTGGACTTCAAGTCAATTGAAGCATTTCAGCTTTAACCAGGCAGTACTCCTCCATCAGGGTCTGCAGCCTGCAGTAAATGGAATTTTTATTCCTAAATCATTCAGGTGTTTAAGGGTTTGTCTACACTTAATCTGAATTAATTTTCAAGGTAGGATGTGAAATTGAAGAGCAATAGCCATTCCTGAGTGCCTTGTTCAGGTTTTGCTTAACCCACTTTTGGATTAAGCTAAACCAGATGGTACTCAGTTCCATAAAGAGTGTCCACAGATGGAGTTATTCCAGAATAATCTCATGTACAGACAATTCTTAAATATAGTTCTAAAAGCCTCAGTTTAGGGGGCTCCTATTTTTGAAATTTTTAGCCTGGGTGAATAAAAAAAGCTCACAATAACTTTGTTAAATGTACTGAAAGTCTAAATTAACTTTTCATTGTTAACACTGACACAAGTTTGTTTTGAAGTGATTAAGATTTTATGTCACTAAGGAAAGTTTCATAAAGATACAATTTTAGAACCTGATACTCCAGATGCTTCCACAACTGACTATTATGTGATTAAAGTTATAGTTACTTACGTGGTTTTGCAGAATCAGGGTTATAATTTTCAATATTTTGTTTTGTTTTTCCACATTAAGTTTTATAAAATTCATGTAAGATCCTTCTAAGTAGAAGCATTTTTAAAAACCCAGCATCTTAGTTTGTTATAAATTTTAATCTAAAGTCACAATAGCACAAGTTTTCAAATTTCAATTTTAAAAACCCAAATGATTAAAATAATGGGTCTAAATTACTCCCACTCTGTTTAATGTTTTAGTATTTAGATTAGCCAACTGGTATTCTTTTTACCTGTTTTGAACTCTACAGAATTTATATTTTGTTTTCGAACACAGTTAACATCTATGATATATAACTGCATACACAAAGAAATCAACATATGTCAAGAGAGACTAGCGAGTGAGGTACTATCTTTTATTGGACTACCTTCTTTTGATGAAAGGCAAGCTTTCAAGCTATACAGAGCTCTTCAGGTCTGTGTAACTTGAAAGCTCGTCTCTCTAACCCACCTTGTGTCTCTAATATCTTGGGACCAATACAGCAACAACAACAACAACACTGCAATATTACATCAAAAAGCATTTACCTTGATTGTTCAGCTTAAATCATCATTCAGCATCTGCAAATGAGGAGACATTAATTTGCAATATGTGTAACCAATTTGTTTTAGCCAATTTTGCTTTAAGAGTAGCTAAGCATAAAATAGTTACTTGTAATATATCAAGAGATTGTACGTGCACATTTACTCTGATAGTTCATATATCATCACCAACACACAGCATACCAATTGGTTTAAGGATGGATAGATACACAAATCAGTTTTTCTAGAACAGTTTTGTGAATATATAATACAAGATTCATTGTCATGCCCCTCTCAAAAAGGAAGCCCCAAAACAAGAAAACCTACTATGAAAAGCCATACACAAGACTCTTTTCTTAAGCCTCCCCTCCATCTTTAAAATTAATCTAGAGTAAATAACAGGAATGACATGGAAAAAGATTAGATCATTGAATTCCAAACTCCTGCAGGATAGTCCCCAGGAAAAGGTCATATCAAATACTGAACTTATACCACATCTGATTTTGACTACAAAACCAAAAAAAGGAATTTAAAATGTCCCCCACCCCAAACACACACAGTTTTGTGACTCTCAGAAACTATTTTTCTAGGTATGTCCTCAACCTTCACTAAAATCTTGGGGGAAACCTTGTCTGTATTTTTAATAAAATGCAACATTTGTGAATACTGCATCTTTAGACTGTGATAAATTTGCATCTTTTTGCTGTTAAGTGGATGCTTTAATATATACAATACGTACAGTACCTCAGGAGCTTTTCATTTAAAGTTTCTTGGCTTGAACATTTAAATTCACAGTCTTTGTATTGAATTAAGGGTTTTACATTTAGTTTGATTTATTTACAAATTTGTCAAACATTTTCATTTGCTGGCAGACTGGAGAATGCAACATTGTAGCAAAGACACTATAGAAAATACACAGCATATGCCAAATCCTGTAGTTCCTAGGCCCTTCTGTAGTCTGGCTACTGCACCACTGAAGGTAGCTGGGGATTTCTAAAATTTATTAAAAAACAAAACAAAAACCAAACAGGGTTTCCTTTTTAAGTGCAAATGAACTTGAGAAGGAGCCCGACTGCTTTATAGATACTGAAGCCAGGATGAAAGATATCTAATAAAATTCACTGCTTGAGAAATTCTAGTAGTTGAATATATGAAGCCTAATCCACACTACAAGTAAAAGTGTCTTTGTGACCAGTTTATGACCTTCCTATACTCTTGGTACAAATAATGAGAATTGGTGCCCAGTTTTCATCAAATAATGGCTGACAAGTATGCATTTTTGTACAGAATCTAGCATAATAGATCATCAAATCTTGTTTGGGGACTACAGATATGGCTACAATACAGATAAATAATATTTGTTTCCACACCTACCGTGCTGCCTAATCATGTTCATATCAGTGCACTCTAACTGAAAAGGAGAGCCGCTATCCCATACTACCCCTGCAGAGGATAGAATGCAGGGAGAATGTGTATATAGAGTGGTACCATCAGCACATGAAACAATGCCGATGGTTGTCCAACCACGCAGCTGATTATACAGGCCCTCCTAATCACGTGGCCAGAAAATAAGTCTGCAGGAAGACAGAGTGGATCAATTTAAATCACTGATTTTAATCATTATTTAAAAAGGCAAGCAGAAAATAATAGATTTAAATCTTGATTTCAATTGTACTTTTTAAGGTTTTCTTTCCTAAAGAAAGGTTAATTCTCATTAGTTGGTAACCTTTAAAACATGTTGATTTGCAACTAAATATATCCTTTACACTAAAACGGGTACTTTTTGATAACCAGGACAATACACTATTATGTAGCTTAATGTAGTTAGATTCTTACTTTTTACATTTTTATGTTAGAAAATGGTGAATGATGCATTTCTTATTTACTAGATTAATTTTTTGCTAATGATTTGTGTTAAGTTCTATTTGGATGGAAACTGGAGTACAATTAAAAGTGTGCAAACACAGGATGTTATTTTTTGTACGAAATTAAACTACCTTAAAGGTGCAGGATACACAATAAAAATATTTATATAAACATGCTTTGCCCTTAAAACATTGATTTATTAAACAAAGGAATCATTATTTGTCGGTAGTGAATTGAACTGATTGTTTCTGGTCATCATGTCTTTCAGATATTAAATTAGTAGTTCTTATCCTCACACCTAGTTTTTATTCATAGATAGTCTGGAAGAAAAACATTCCTGCTTTTTCAATTCCCACTCAATTTCTTAATTTTGAATGAACTAATCAATGAACTGAACTAGCTGAATAAACTGAAGTGGAGAAAAAGATTCTTTCTGCAGCCACAGAAGAGACTACTACTTCAAAAGCTGGTTCAGCACGTCAGCAGGCCTTGGTTCCAGGTGCTTAGTCAGTGACTTCCATAAGTTCAATGGTCTGAGAACTTTAAAACCAAGCAGTACATTTCTGTGGCCTCATATTTAATTATTTTAATAGATTATTGTAAATTTAGGCCTTATACAGCTTGTCATTTTAAATAGGTTTACTTTTTAAAAGTATTTAAATACTTCTTTTATTTTATAATTTGTTTAAATCATCCATTTTTATCCTGCAGGAAGACAATTGTGTGCCTTGCTGAGCCTTTGTCTGGTGCAAAACACTAACTATAATACTAAGAATAATGTGGTATATAAAGGCAACTGTGTTTATAGTCCACTATGCCATTAACGGATTACAATTTCAGTTAAAAGTTGTAATATGAGTAGTGCCAAAGAAACCACCAAGCTTCACAGGTGTTTGACCAATTTAAACTTGTACTTTCTGAGTAAAAAGGAGTAGCAGGAGGTGGTGCTCTAGGGAAAGAACATGACAGCTTGTGGCCCTCAATCTATGTATTTATTTGCAACAGACTTGTTCAGGGCCCTGAACTAGGGTGAGGGTTATAATTGGAACCACTATTACTGAAAGGAGGGAGATGGGGCCCCAAGTGTGACCCTTTAGTTACATTTTAAAACATATTCAAAATACAAGAATAGACTAGAAAAAGTGTCTAACTAGAGCAGGTCTGAAATTTTCAGATGAAAGTTTCACTGCGAAATGCTGATTCATGGAACCTGAAATGTTTCATGGAAAAACACTTCAGGTTCAATAAGTTCTCTCTGAATTGCAGGCAGGGGTTTGATGGAAGCATGCCTGATTCCCAGCTGGCTCATGTGAGTATCAGGAGTCTGCAGTCCACAGCAGCCCCATGAGCCGATCTGCTCCACAGTCAGGGACCCCAGGCTTCTAGAGTTCTGCAGCAGAGCCTGGAAGCCCTGGCTTGAACTGAGGCTTGGCTCTCAGCTCTGCACAAGGGTACCTGGAAGCCCTGGAAATGGCAACTTCAGCAGGTGTCTCAGGCTTTCCAGGCTCCCTGTCATGGAGCTGAGAGCCTGCAATTTCTGAGCAACAGCACAGCTACGGCTCCTGGGGCTCCCTCCTGCCAGAATTGGAAGACTGGGTCAAGCCATGGCTCTCAGGGTCTAGGCTCCCAGCACTGCAGCATGGATCCAGAAGCCCCAAGAGCCCCAACCCATGTTGCAGCCCTAAGGGCTTCCAGACTCCCTGCCACTGAGCTGGACTTCCATGCCAGCAGGCTCCCCAGGTTGCAGGAGTCAGACAGCGCTGGGAGCCAGCTAGCCCGGGAGTTTAGAAGCTCTGGGATCCCAGACCCCCTAGGCCTAGAGCAGCCCACATGGCAACAGTTTTAATCTTCTCAATGATTTTTTTTTTCAGAATCTCCAGGTCACAAGAAATTTCAAAAAATGTTGACATTTCCCAGAAACCTGAAATTCCAAATTTTGGCCAGCTCTAATTATTATAACCCTTTCCCCTACTACGTTCTCTAACCCTTCTACTATGAACTACTTTTCAGATTGGAAATACCTTGTTAGCCTCCCCAGCCCCCTTTATTTTGATTTTTAAAAATGATACTTATAACCATAAGCCATAATGCTTAAACCCACAGCCCAACAGCTATCCCAGGAATGCATTCTTGGCTATTGGTACACTAAGGCTTGGTCTACACAACTAGATTAGGTCGAACTTAGCTGTGTTAGATCGATTTAAAAATTACTGCGTCCACACAACCAACCCCGTTCCGCTGACCTAAAGGGCTCTTAAAATTGACTTTTGTACTCCTCCCCGACAAGGGGAGCAGCACTAAAATCGACCTTGCTGGGTCTAATTTGAGGTAGTACGGACACAAATCAACGGTATTGGCCTCCAGGAGCTACCCCAGAGTGCTCCATTGTGACTGCTCTGGACAGCACTTTGAACTCCGATGCATGAGCCAGGTAAACAGGAAAAGCCCCAGGAACTTTTGAATTTCATTTCCTGTTTGGTCAGCCTGGCGAACTCAGCAGCACAGGTGACCATGCAGTCCCCCCAGAATCGTAGAGTGTAGAACGTTTCTACGCTCCCCCATCATCTCCGTCCCTGAGGTTATTGCAGATTAGAAGGCGAAAAAAAACACACTCGCGATGACATGTTTTCCACGCTCAAGCAGTCCTCCTGCACAGCTTAATGCATGGAGGCATTCAGTGGCAGAGCCCAGGAAAGAATTAAGTGAGCACAAAGAGTGGAGGCAGGATGAGATGCTGAGGGGGAGCATCTGTTGGGGAAGCAAACGGACATGATGAAGCATCTGTTGGAGGTGCAGGAAAGCCAACAAGAGCACAGACCCCCGCTGCATCCACTGTATAACTGCCTACTCTCCTCCCCATGTTCCATAGCTTCCTCACCCAGACACCCAAGAACACGGCAGGAGAGGCTCCGGGCACCCAGCCACTCCACTCCAGAGGATGGCCCAAGCAACAGAAGGCTGTCATTCAAACAGTTTGATCTTTAGTGTGGTTACAGTAAGCAATGTAGCCTTGTCCTTCCCTCCTTCCCCACCCCACCCAGGCTACCTTGTCCATTATCTCATTTTTTTTTAAATTAAGAAAGAATGCATGGTTTCAAAACAACAGTTACTTTATTTCGAAGGGGGGAGGGTGGTTGGCTTACAGGGAATTAAAAATCAATAAAGGGGGCGGGTTTGCATCAAGGAGAAACACACACAACTGTCACACCATAGCCTGGCCAGTCATGAAACTGGTTTTCAAAGCTTCTCTGATGTGCAGCGCGCCTTGCTGTGCTCTTCTAATTGCCCTGGTGTCTGGCTGCTCAAAATTGGACGCCAGGCGATTTGCCTCAACCTTCCACCCCGCCATGTCTCCCCCTTACTCTCACAGATATTACGGAGCACACAGCAAGCAGCAATAACAATGGGAATGTTGGTTGCACTGAAGTCTAACCTAGTCAGCAAACAGCGCCAGCGAGCTTTTAAACATCCAAAGGGACATTCTACCACCATTCTGCGCTTGCTCAGCCTACAGTTGAATTGCTCCTTACTACTGTCCAGGCTTCATGAGCCATGGGAGCAAGGGGTAGGTGCGACCGCACGGTGCTGCCGGTTGGGAGAGCAACCTGAGGCAGAAGCCTCCAGCTCGCATGATATTCCAGGCAGGACTGAATCTCCATGAGACGAAACTTAAGGAAGAGAATGACCTGCACCCTCTGGCTCCCATTCAGTGCTCTAAGAGGAGAACAGTCATGTCTGTCCAGGCATCCCTGATCGACCTCACCAAGGTCTGCCAGGAGCACCCAGGAGACGTACGACAGCTATCAGTCCTACTGCACCATCTGCCGCGAAGGCAAGGAGCTGCTGCTGTGTAGCAATGCAGTACCGCATCTGCCAGCAGCACCCATGAGACGTATGGTGACGGTGAGCTGAGCAGCCTCCATGCTTGCTGTGGTATGGCATCTGCACGGGTAACCCAAGAAAAAAGGCGTGAAATGATTGTCTGCCGTTGCTTTCACGGAGGAAGAGAGGGGAGCCTGACGACATGTACCCAAAACCACCTGCGACAATGTTTTTGCCCCATCAGGCATTGGCAGCTTAACCCAGAATTCCAATGGGCAGTGGAGACTGCAGGAACTGTGGGATAGCTACCCACAGTGCACTGCTCTGTAAGTTGATGCTAGCCACAGTAGTGAGGACGCACTCCGCCGACTTAATGCACTTAGTGTGGACATACGCAATCAACTGTATAAAATCTGTTTCTATAAATCCACTTCTATAAAATCGACCTAATTTCGTAGTGTAGACATACCCTAAGAGTACTTTCAGCTTCATGCCTCTCAACCAAGACTTTAAAATAAAAGTTGTTACTTTAAACCAATTTAGTTAAAACTTGTGCAAAACACTTTGTAGACAAGCCCTAAGTGTCGACACTTAAAAGACATTTAAATCCACACCCTACTTCAATTTTAATTAACTATTCTAGAATGACTCCTTGTGTGGGCACACATTCCAAATTAAGAGCGTCCACACAACATTGTTCAGAATAACTATTCCCAAATAGCTCCATGTGTAGGCGAGCCCTTATTTCAATTTAAAACAGGTTTATTTCAGTTTCTTATATCAATTAGGAACAGGTTTAAGGTAACAAATAACAGCATCCACACAGATTTTTAACTAACTTGATTTAATTAAACCGGTGCAAGGTAGTTTGCAGACAATGCTACAGGCCCTTGGTCTCAGATTTAATCTACCTCCATCCCTGGGTGCAATTCACTGGTCAGGTTGCCCTTCTGCATTGTTTCCCTGTTGCTTTGCTGTACTGATAGTTCACATCCTCTGCTGGACAGCTTATCACATGTGTGACAGGCTACCTGAGCCTCTCCCATGGCAACTCTATTGTGGTTTCTTCTCTGTCTTGTTCCCTGCTCTGCTGATTACAATTAGTTTTCATGGCCCACCTGCGCATCTCCCATTCCATGTGGATGCACAACTACCTCCCTACTGGGATGTTTTACCTTCCTCAGCCCTACCAAAACAGTCTCTCTTCTAGGACAACTCCACCTGACCCCATATCTCCCAGGCTCTAGCTACAGCCATCCATGAGACCTGCTACCTGGTATTTCCTTTGCAGTCCACTTCTCAGCAGCTGCCTCCACTCTGTTGCCCACACATCACCTGATTCTCTCTGTGCCTGATAATTTCTTGCCCTGGGATGTCACTTCCTTTTCTTAGTAACTCTGGCTAACACAGTGTTCTCTGTCAGCTAGATCAGCATTTCGCAAATTTAATTGCACTGTGACCCCCTTCTGACAACAAAATTACTACACGTCCCTATGCACTGTGTTGCTCTAGAATCAGGGCTGGCATCAGGAGATGGCAAGCAGGGCAATTGCCCAGGGCCCCACAAAGCTAAGTTGCTCAGGCTTCTGCTTCAACCCCAGACCCCAGTGAGTCTAACACTGTTCCTGGCAACCCCATTAAGATGAATTCACGACCCACTTTTGGAGTTGGGATCTAACCACTTTTAGAACTTATCACAAGACCTACCTATTAGCTAAAGTTGTCCCTTAATAAGTGTATTTTAAAAAGCAAACCGAACTCCACAGGAACTGGGAAGGGTGAAGACCAAATTCTCTGTGAAGCCAACATCGATAATTAAATGTATATCTAGTTAACCTATTATACTGTTAGACGGGTGCTATATATGACTCCAGTGAGCAACTCCCTCTCCAGTGCTTACCTCAAAAGCTGCTCACAGCTTTTTTTGAAGCAGCAATTGTATGAAAGTGACATCATTTAAATCTGAAACCAAAGTGGATGCTGGCAGATTCAGTACTTGACACTGGATTTTGAACAGCAGCGAAATTGTTATTGGGGTTGTAAGTGTACGCAGAGTCAGAAAGATGACACTGCATTCTTACATTTAGAAAGGGAGTTTTTAAATGAAGGCTTACAATTCACCACAAATTGAAGCTGTGTCCCCCAGGCTAGCCAGGGAGCTTCCTGCTTGCCGGTAGCATGTAAGCTACTGACATTTCCCATCTCGGTAATTACCTACTTAAGATCAGCCTTGTTAGACTTGCCCTTACAGTTACTTGGGGGAAAGTAGCTTTTCAAGCCACACAGTTTAGGGACCTTCCTTCTCAGTCAGACTACAGGAATCTCCCTTCGAAAGGTGCTAAGGGGACAAGGAAAGCACCCCGCAGAAACCGAGTTAACCTGAGACAGGCTGGTGATTTCAACCGGCGCTGAGAAAGCGCCCTGCAGGGAAAGGGATCCGTCCCACAGTCACGCGATCGCTAATCACGCCACATTTCATTACAGCGCAGAAGAAGTTTGATCAGCGGCTTGACTCCCGGTCCCCATCTTGAATTGCTTGTTTCCACAGCCAGCGTCCCCCCGGCCCCCCCCCCCGGCAGCGCCCTTCACCCCCGGCCCGGACCCGGGAAAACCGCGCGCGGGGCCACGACGGCCGCGGCCACAAGCCAGACCCGGAAACCCGGGGAGAGCAAGTGAGAGGTGGGCGGAGGGGGCTCCCAGCCCGCCCCCGGCAGGCAACAAACGCAGACACCGCCCGCCCCGCAGCGCAGGGACGCAGCGGCCCGGGCCAGGAGCGAACCCCGGGGGGGGAGGGTGCCGGGGGGGGGGCCGCCCGCACCTGCCGGGCCGCCCCGAGGCCCCGTCCCGCGCGGCCGCCTCCCGGCCCCGGCTCGAGACGAGGCTCCGCGCGCTGTTACCTGCCGGGGGAGGCGCCGCTGATGTCGGCAGCCGGGCTGCGCAGCTCCCGTCCCGCCTCTGCAGCCACCAGCTGGTACGGGAGGGAGAAACAACATGGCGGCGGCGGCAGGGGGTGGGGCCTCTAGGTCACGTGACCCGGGCCGGCCGCAGACCCCCGCGCTCACTCCCCGCCCGCCCGGGCTGGGGCGCTGCTGTGGGAGGGGCCCGCGCGCCTCTCTGGCAGGAGGCTCCGCCCCCAAACTGCGATCATTGGTGCCCGCCTGGCGGCGCCCCGCCCATCCACTGGAGCCTCAGTCACCCGGTGCCGTCACTCGCGCTTGCCCCGCCCAGGACCCCCCCTCGCCGGGACTGAGCTGCGCGCCCGGCCGGTCCCAGCCATGTCCCCTGTTCCCCCCCATTCCCTCCCACGGCCCCTCCCCGCCATGCACACCGCTCACTACTAGCTCCTCTTCCCCCCGCCACTAGCCCACCTCCCCCCCACACACACACACCAGCCCGAGCTGGCCCCCTGCCCATCCTTGCCCCCCGCCACAGACCCCCTTCCCCCACCCCCCGCACACACTCCTCCTCCCCTGCCGCCCCCACCGCTCACTCACGCCCACAGCAGCCCCCGCCCTCTCCCCGCAATTGAGTCTGTCGCTGCAGGGTGCCAGAACTGCTTCCTTTTCCAAGGTCTTGTTCCCTGCTTTTGGAGGCTGCAGCACCAGCAAGGCTAAGGCCATTGCAGAGCGCAGATCAGTCCACGAGAAGCAGTCATCCAGGCCGCTGAAGGAGGGGAAGAGCCTATCCTGACTGCCAGACCACACGGGTCGCGAGCACTGGGGAGGCATCCCAGCCACACTGCCCCGATTGCTTTACTTTTACAACTGTTTGCCTTTGTGCAGATTCTTGTTCTCCCAATAGCCCTGATCTGTTTGTGAGGGTGACACAGCGCTTTTATGCTATGTCTTTTGTTCTGTCTCGGTCATCAGATCATTTACTTATACATGAATCACTTCAATAAATGTTTTTTCAAAATAAAAAAAGTTTGCAGACTTATCTTTGTTGAGAAAAAAACATTGAGTCATCAGCAACCCAGACGCAGCAGCCTGGCACTCAGATTAAAATTCTTATTTCCCCTGTGCTCAGTTGCTAATTCAGGCCGAAATGGGCTCACCTGCATTCTAGTCTTGAAGTCTGGCTGTGTGGGCAGCACCGAGTTGTATCATCAGGGTTTCAGTCCACAGACCTTTCCCCATCTTCTTATTTTGTTATCCTGTCTTCCTCACACTCCACTGTGCTCTGCTTGTTTGTCTCATCCACCAGCATCTTGTTTTAGACCAAGGGTGGCCAACTTGAGCCTGAGAAGGAGCCAGAATTGACCAATGTACATTGCCAAAGAGCACAGTAATACATTGCAGCCCGCATCAGCTCCCTCCCACCCACCAGCAACACTGCTTATTAATGCCTAACCCTCCATCCCTGTGCCTCCTACCCATCCTGATCAGCCATTCTGCAGTGTGCAGGAGGCTTGAGGGGAAAGGGGTGGAGCAAGGGCGTGGCAACCGCAGGGGAAGTGGAGGAGTGGGGCCAGGGCCTGTGGCAGAGTATGGGGTTGAGCAGTGAGCAGGGCCCCCCCGGACCCCCTCCCGGCACAATGGAAAGATGGCGCGCTGTAGCTCCAGCCCCAGAGTCAGCATCTATGCAAGGAGCTGCATATTAACCTCTGAAGAGCTGCATGCAGCTCCGGAGCCACAGGTTGGCCATTCCTGTTTGAGACTGTAATCTCTTTGGGACAGGGACTGTTATTTGTATCACACAAAAAGCATTGACCTGTTTGGCCTCTAACAGCAGCACTCTCCATAGCATGACCCCCCAATGATGCTAATGAGACATCAGTCAGGCTTTGAATGTGGTACACATCTACCTTCAAAAACGTTAGACAATTAGGGCTGCACTGTGCTAAAAAAATGGAGGGGGGATCCCTGTCTCAAAGAGCCTCTAATCTAATTTTAGGCAAGATATAACAACTGGGTTTACTATGCAATATAGTTGTCTGCACAACTCCCATGCAAACAGTTGTAGCCAGCATGATTTTGTACTCAAGGGTGAACAGGGCCATAGTTTGGGGACTAGTCAAGGCAATTCAGAATTTGTTTGGGCTGCAGTAAATTGGGTTGTTAAACATTCTTAGTTGCCACAAAGGCTGAACACCATATTCTTGTTTTAAGCACTTGTATCTCACAAACCATATCCCTGCTTAACATTTCCTTACTAACTTTTTAAATAAAGAAGATACTCCGACAGACCTGCCCAAAAGTTACCAATCAACTCCTGCAGAGCGTAAAAACTAAAGATCATGAACTAACCAATTTAATAATCTGGTGGTAGCACACTGAACTGCTGCAGTCATCACAGTTTGGATCAAAAGCTTGGCTCCTAGTTTGTGAGGTTGACAGAATTAGAAAGCAATCCAGAGGCAACCTGCGCAGCCCATGGAGGGTGAGAGAACCTTTTGCCTCTGTTGAGAAATCCCGTGGTCACTGGCTGGAGCAGCAATTGTGGACACAAAAAGGAGACAGATTCACCCTTCTTGGTCAGAAACAGGTGGCTACACCATTGTTATTTTGGGGGAATGATGGATGGAACTAAAAAGGGGGTGTGGGAAGTGGGGGAATCTCAGATAACACATCAGAAGGCAGAAAAAGGGATACTGATTCACTAGGTTTGTAGTAATCAAAGACATCTGTGTGCACATCTCTATCTTTCTGCTCTTCCTGCCAGTAACAGTCCTGTAAGCAGGCAGTATATTCAAACAGAAATATGAGCTCAGAGAGTAGGCATCTTGTAAATTTTAGTATCCTTGCATGTTCATAAGAACTGAATTGGCAGGAAGAGTAGGATGACTGAGTGGCATCCGTCTGTCTCTGTCACCACAACTTATCTATCCAGTTCTCTGGAATTATTGTTGGGTTGCTCAGCTATAGATGGGATTTTAAAATTTTTGCTGTCACTGGGTTAGAGAGCTGAAAATGCTAATACAACCAGGGAAATACTTATAGAAATGCCTTTAGCGGGGAAGGGGGCTGTTTTCATTTTAAAACAATTAAACATTCGTCTATAAGGAGCCTCAAAGATGCTGGCAGAATTATTGGTGTATATATGCTATTCTCTCTAATCATACTCCATAAAGAATTTATTAGGAATGTGGGAGGCCAGGATAGGAGAGATACATCAAGTACAACAAAACAGTATTTCATGAGATGAAGAAACATTGTGAGTGTTTTGGATTAATTTTATTATCTAACTACGCATTTATGACATTTCTTGACAGCAGTCCCCATAAAGGCAGCTAGTGGTGATGGCTCTTCTTCATGAAACATATTCAGCACAGGAGTCCCAGTTTTAGGATAAGCAGATCACAGTGAGTGTCCCCCAGAGCGAGGGAAAAACAAAGTGGGGTACGGTTATCAAACAGGCAACCCATCAGACAACCTGGTGGAAGATTCCTCAATATATGTCAACCCTTCCAAGCTGTAAAGGGATGTTTTATAGCACTGGAAAGACAAAAATCTCCCCTTTCCAAAAGGATACAGAGTGTTTGCTGATAGCCCTCAGCCATCAAACTTTGAAATCATAAAACTTTAATATACAGAGGAGCGATTTGGGGGCATTTTTTAGAGAGGTTGTTTTAAAACTATTAGTTGTATTTTTCTCTCCATCTTAGGCCTGTATAAGCAGGTGCATAGCTGCAGGGCATTTTGGCTTTACAGAAAATGCCAATGAAGGGTAAACAAATTTCAAAACATGCTATTAAAGGGTGCTCTTTCATAAACTGGATTTTTTTTTACTTTAGTCATTTTAAACAAAGTTGACAGTGTCTTTTTAAGTAATAAATTATATAGCCAGGAAAAATCTGAGCATATTAGTTATAGAATAATCTTTTCATAATGGGCCTGCTCCTGCAATGCCTCAGTGGGCTTTTTATGGGAACACAGAATCAGGTCTAATGTGAATAATTAAATCAAGAACAGAAACCTGAAATTTTTTGAACATATTTAGAGAGGTTCCCAAAGTCATCAACTGAGGTCCATGATTACAGGTTGAAAGAAAGTGTGTTTGAAACAAGTGCTATAAAAAACAAACTCCATTTACTTTAGTGATAGGATCATAGATTGGATTTGCCACTTTTACAGCCATCTCCAAAAATATTTTGGATCTAATGTATGTCAAGGCCTAACAAAAGAACCATTCCATGTTTTACAATTATCTAAAGGAATAGACGTCTAAATGCTGCAAGATCATTAACACAGTCCAGATAGAAAGTACAGGTGAATGTGATGAGCCTAGGCCCATCTCTATTTAGCACATGCTTAACTTTGAGCAGATATTTAAGCCCCATTGAATTCACTGGAAGTTAAGCAAATGTTTAAGTACTTTGCTAAATAAGGATGGACTTAAGCACATGATTAGAACAAATGAGATCATGGCCCATGACCAGGGCTCCTAGGCCCTACAGTAATACAAATAATAAATAATAGTATTAATTTGTTGAATTGCGACTGTAATAGTACTGTAGTTGCCATTTAAAACCCTAAGATTTTCACAACCACTTGCTGAACTGGATTTAAAAATTTGTGAACTCCAGGAGCTGGAAAAATAAGGTCTTAATGATTTTGAATTGGCACTCTTCCCTTGGAGTCAGTGCTTACCCAATACTACAGCATAATATGAAGAGGTGCTGTGCTGCGGAAGTGCCATATTGGATGAAATGTTAGACCTAGGTCTTGACCACTGTTTGTAAAGGCTGCATTTCAGTGATGAAGGAAATGATTCCTGTGATTTGTTTGGGATTTTTCAGAATGAAATTTGCATTGTAAGTTATATAACATAACAACAATATTTGTATGTTTGGAAACTGCTACTTTTTTCTTTATGTGACATTAATTTAAATAATAGTTATTGTGCCTGAAAGAGATTTGGAAACCTGCTGGGAATATTAAACATTCTATTTAAAAATAAAATTCCCTTTATAAACTGTCTTATACTATACATCTTCTGTATTTTGTTCTCTTGACCTGTATAGCAAAAGATATTGGCAATAAATAAACAAACAAATACATAAATCATGATCATGGCCTCTAATAGCCATGATCTTGCAAATAGTTATGTGACTGGAACTACATATATACTTAAAGTTAAGCATATGAATAAGGATCAGGGCCGTAGAGTTCATTTGCTCAGCAATTTCACATCCATAGTTATTCATGTTTATAACAACACAGATAGTTGCAGTAGAAATTGTTACGGTGTTATGAACAGGAGGATAATGACTGCTCATGGGAAATATAATAGGTCATACTTAGGAGCAGATGAAGATTTATGCCTAATTGTGTCCTCAAATGTGTGCACTGAAATCATTCCATGTTCTGCACATACATCTGAAAGTAGAATCTGGACCTTAAGAAATTTGCTCCTGTATTTTTATTCACCATATGAAAGATACATTGGGTTTCTGAACCATAAGCTAGTGAAAGGAACAAAAGAGAACCCAACCCATAGTTGCTGATTGACAGCTGCTCATATCCAGGTACACCATCAAGGTGCTCATTTTAGAGACAAAGCATACAATCTTATCCAGTGTAAGATTATAACTGGCTCTGTTACATCACTGATGCATGAACAATATAGCATGTGCTCTGGCCTTGCCCCTTGTTGAGAGACTGCACTTAGAGCAAAGTATTGCATAGTGAAACTAAGACCATGTCTTTTCTGTACCACACACATTTGGGATATGCACATCTGCAGTTTTAGCTATGTATCTCTTTCCTTTTTTTGCTAAAGCTCCTGTCAAACTAAAAAACAAAAGAAAAGTTAAATGAACCGTAAGAAGCAGTATCTCCGTGTTCACAAGCGAATAAAGTGTTTGTTACAGTTTCTCACAAAATCTTATTTCTTAATTCAAACAGGACAGGATATGAATATGTGGAATGGAAGATGTCTGAAGGATTGTGAACAGAGTTGTAGGGAGGGGCACAACAGGTAATGTAATAATTGCTAGTTTTAAATAACAATTTAACCAGTCATCTGAAAGGCAGAGTAAACAGCGTGTTAATTACATTTGTAGATGATATGGGCAGGACAAAATGAAATTGAACCTAAAATAATGTGAGTCTACGGTTGCAAGGCCTTTGAAGAGCTACTACATGACTACTTTCACCTATGAATTCTAAATGTATACGCATAATTGGACAATGAAAGAAAGCACAAAAAGCATCTGTGAAGGAGATGGTGTTATATTTAATTCTTTCCCTTTCATTCACCCAGAAAAGAAAGTTACTCACCTTTTGCTGTAACTGTGGTTCTTCGAGATGTGTTGCACATATCCATTCCACTATAGATGTGTGCGCAGCTGTTGGAGAATTTTCCCTCAGCAGTACACACTGGGTTGGTGGGAGCACGCTCTGCTGCACTGCACCACTGTGCAGAGGTATAAAGGGTGGAGCTGCCCCCAACCACTCTTCCTACTAGGCTCAGAGAGGGGAAGGAGAAAGGGCTGTGGAACAACAGTTATAGAAAAAGGTTAGTAACTGTTTCTTCTTCTTCAAGTGATGGCACATGTCCATTCCGCCACAGGTGGCTAACAAGCAGTGTGAACTGGAAGTGGGTTTGGAATCTACTTGAACAAGGATTGCAGGACTGCCCATCCAAATCTGGCATCATCTCTGGATTGATGAGAGCTGGTGTAATGAAAGGCAAACATATGGACTGATGACCATGTTGCCAACTTACAGATGTCCAAGATGGGCACACAAGTCACATAGGCTGCAGAAGCTGCCTAAAACCTGGTTGAATAGGCCAGCACTCTACTCTGGAGTGCAAGATCAGCCAGTTGGTAGCATAAATGAATACAGCTGGAAATCCAAGCAGAAATCCTTCAGAAGGACACTGGATGGCCCTTCTCTCTGTCTGTAAACACAAGGAACAATTGCGACAAAGACCTAAATGGCCTAATCCAACCCAGGTAAAAAGTCAAAGCTCTTTTATTCAAATGAGGCTTTGGACAGAAAGTCAGTAAATAAATTGCTTGGTTAATGAGAAAATTGGAAACCACTTAAGTCAGGAACTTCAGGTGAAGTCAAAGGTATACCTTGTGTGAAAGGGTCAGGCCAGATGGCTACAAGAGAGTGCTTTTTTTTTTGAAGCAAAAAAGGTGTTTTTTTTTATTTGCATAACACACTTACAAAACAAAACAAAACAACAGCATATGCAATGTGTAACACAGCAACCAATCACAATTGTTTTCTCATTAGCTTCAGGGGAGGGAAGTACCTGCAGGAATCCCATATGGACCCGACCGCCGAAGATAGTTGATGGCTGGAGTGGGGGGATAGGGTCTACTTTAGCCATGCCACGGTTCAACAGGCTGGAGTGGCGACCCTGTTCTCCCCCAACCTACTAGGGGTCGCCGAGGCCATGCCGGGTCGTCTGCTGCATCTCCGGGTCTGTATGGAGGGGCTCGTGGTTAACCTCGTTAACGTCTGTGCCCCGACATCGGGCCCGGAGCGGCTGCAATTCTACCAGCGGGTGTCCTTCTTCCTCGGCACCTTAGATTCTCACGAGTGCCTGGTTCTGGGAGGGGACTTTAATACCACCCTCGAGGAACAGGACCGCTCGGGGACCGAGCAGAGCCCGACCACCGTGGACACCCTCTGGGAGATAGTCGAACATCACTCCCTAGTGGACATCTGCTGCGACCACCACCTGGATGAAACTTCCACGTTCACCTTTGTCCGGGTGGAAGCCCATCGGTCGAGCCACTCCTGGTTGGACTGCATTTATTTATCACACTTCCATCTCTCACAAGCCCACTCCTCCAGCATTCGGTTGGCCCCATTTTCTGACCATCATCTAGCCACCATGACAGCCTCCCTCTGTGCAGAGAGGCCGGGGCCGGCCTACTGGCATTTTAACAACAGCCTGTTGGAGGATGAGGGCTTCGTGACGTCCTTCTGGGAATTCTGGCTGGCCTATCGAGGGCAGCGGCATGCCTTTCCCTTGGCGCGGCGATGGTGGGACCTGGGGAAGGTTCGCGCCTGGCTTTTCTGCCGCGACTACACCCGGGGCACCAGCCAACGGAGAAATGCGGCGATAGAGCAGTTGGAATGGGAGGTCTTAGAGCGTCTCAAATCCTCCGGGCCACAAGGGCCCTCATGGGGGAAGGTAAAGGGACGGGGAAGCAGGATGCTGCGGTCTACTGGCGGGTCCTCATCTTCCGTGAACAATTACTCACCTACGGGATGGGTCACGGACTGCTGCACAGCCCGCTGGGAGATGCAAGCATCCCTGCCAGTGAGGACCCCCCCCGACCCTCCCATGACATCTCTCACCATCGCAACGTTGAACACCCGGGGTTGTAGGATGGCTCTCCGCAGGTCCCAGGTGCTCTCCTTCCTTCGGGAGGGAGGGTACTCTGTGGTTTCATAGAATCATAGAATATCAGGGTTGGAAGGGACCCCAGAAGGTCATCTAGTCCAACCCCCTGCTCGAAGCAGGACCAATTCCCAGTTAAATCATCCCAGCCAGGGCTTTGTCAAGCCTGACCTTAAAAACCTCTAAGGAAGGAGATTCTACCACCTCCCTAGGTAACGCATTCCAGTGTTTCACCACCCTCTTAGTGAAAAAGTTTTTCCTAATATCCAATCTAAACCTCCCCCATTGCAACTTGAGACCATTACTCCTCGTTCTGTCATCTGCTACCATTGAGAACAGTCTAGAGCCATCCTCTTTGGAACCCCCTTTCAGGTAGTTGAAAGCAGCTATCAAATCCCCCCTCATTCTTCTCTTCTACAATCCTGTAAATATAACCTGTCCATACCCTTCAGAAACGTGATAGACATAGAATTGGGGAAAAAAGCAAGCAGTTATCCATGGAAGGGTGGAAACTGAGAATTGCTAGGTGGACTATGATGGAACTAGCAGGTGTGATGGTGTGTATAAGAAAGGTGACCATTTTATATTACTATTGTTACCACTATTACATGGTCAAAATGTTTGTTTAGAGGGCCCAGCTTGCTGAGATGAACCAGTAGCTGCAGAAGAGAAGGGAAGTGGTGTACGCCTCTTGTAACGTCTCCTCTGTATGTTGCACTCTATATGATTTTATGAAAATATGCTAATGTGTGAATATAATGTAACTGGAATATGTTTCATGCAAAAGGTCTCTTGTAAGGTATCATTACAAAGCTTATAATCTACTGAGTGTAGTCAACCTATTTGTATGTATCGATCTTGTGTCTGAAACTAGAAATATGAAACATAACTCTGAGGGCCTACTGTAGTTACGCAAAGTGTGGGCCATTAACGGTGGTTTGGAATCTTGATGGGAGCCATCAACCAGGACAGTTGACTGTGGATGGCTCTGTTTGCTTGCAGGCCTTCCTGTGAGTCAGGCCAGGAGGAATGAAGGCTCGGGGTCTCACAGGACATGTGACCATGTCACATGGTACTGAAATCCATCTTAAACCTGGTGTTTTTCCATTTAGAAAGAGGGGCGGGGACCCAGAGACCCAAAAGATTTCCTCCTTGTGCCAAAGATATATAAGGGGGTGGAACAGAACATTCTGCAGTCATGAGAAATCCCCTAGCTACCACCTGAGCTGGAACAAGGGCTGTACCAGGGGAAAGAATTGTGCCCAGACGAGGAAGGCGTCCAGTCTGCGATAGCAGCTTATTGAAACATCTCTGAGGGTGAGATTTTTATCTGTATTCAGTTTTCTTACTGTATTAGGCATAGACTTGTTTGTTTGTTTTATTTTGTTTGGTAATTTAGTTTGTTCTGTCTGTTATTACTTGGAACCACTTAAATCCTACTTTTTGTATTTAATAAAATCACTTTTTACTTAATTAACCCAGAGTACGTATTAATATCGGGGCGCAAACAGCTGTGCATATCTTTCTATCAGTGTTATAGAGGGCGAACAATTTGAGTTTATCCTGTATAAGCTTTATACAGGGTAAAACCGATTTATTTGGGGTTTGGACCCAATCTGAGTGTTAGAGTCAGGAATACTTCTTAAGCTGTTTTCAGTTAAGCCTGAAGCTGTTGGGGGACATGGTTCAGACCTTGGGCTGTGTTTGCAGCAGGCAAGCGTGTCTGGCTCAAAGCTAGCAGGGAAAACAGACTCAGAGGTAGTCAAAGCACATCAGGTGGTAGTCCTAAGGGGGTTTCTGTGATCCAACCCATCACATCCTCCTCTTTCTGGACTGGTCCTGAGTACGAGGCATGAAAGGAGGAAACTGTTGGGACTGTTGCAGCTGGAATGGCTCTCTTTTTGTTGCTGGTATATAAATTTCCAGAGACTTAAGGGATGCCCCAGAATCCTTAAGACATGTAGCCTCTTTTTGGAAAAGAGAAAGGGGCCTTTGAATGGGAGGTCCTGGATGATTTGTTGAACCTTTTGGGGGAAGACCTGATGACGGCAGCCATGAAGAGCACAGCATAGTGATGGTGGAACCATAGTTTTTGCCAAAGAGTCCCCTGCATCTACACTTGCCTGCAAGGCTGTTCTGGCAACTGAATTGCCCTCCTCCACCACAGCTGTGAACTCCTGCTTTACCTTGTCCAGAAGCCTGTCATTAAATTTTAAGACATTATCCCACAGACTAAAATCATACTGATCTGCTGGCTTGCAATTCTAAGTACTGACCACGTTGCCATTAGCGCAGCTCTCAGTACCACATAGCCAAGAGCTTTTATGGGTTTCATCTACACCTGAAGCATATGACACAGCTTGTAAATTGTTGAACTTGGTACTTCAGGGATTGGTCTCAGTAGGCCCATCCTAGTCAACGAACCCTCTTGGCTTGAGGACTGTCCCTGAGTGCTTCTTTGAGTGCACCTCTATGTCCTTGCCTCCACTTGGTGCGTGCACTGAAGATTTTGAGGACTCCAGTACTGAGTCCTTAGGAGACTTATATTGTCTCTTCTTCAGTACTAGCAACAAGATCTGCCTCTCAACTCAGATCAGGAGGAGCACACCTAACAGATGTGGATGTGCTTGGTACCTACTCCAAACAAGAAGGATCTGATGGTGGCAGGGGGAGCGCAGACTCCATCAGTAAATACTTCAGTATGGCTGCCCTCTCTTTCTTTGGCAGGGGTTTGATCCCTCCACAAATATGACATTTGTCACTCACATGGACCTCCCCAGATATTTAAGGCTGCTGGGTGTGGGTCACTCACTGGCATGGACTTGTTATATGAGTGACAGGACACGAAGCCTAAGGAACAAGGCATAAGTCCAGTATCGGTACCAAAACAGGAACCAGAAAATCCAAGCTACTAAGTACTAAGCTAAACATAATCTTGTATCTAAAACAGTGTACAAAAACACTAAACTAGCCTAAAACTAACAGAACAAGTACCATTTACACTAAAGAGGGCAGAACTTGTACATGCAAGGATAGCAGCTTCAACAACTGTGAATGGCAGTAGGAAGGAAATGGGGGGAGTTGGGGACAGCTCTGTCCTTTATACCTGCATAAAGTGGTGCCGAGATAGCAGAGGGCACTCCCACTGCCCCAGTGGGCACTGCTGAAGGAACAATCTCCAACAACTGTGCATGAGGCACACATGCACCTTCAGTGGAATGAACATGTCAAATCACTTGAACAAGTCTAATTTTTTACCATGTAATTAACAACAGTTATCGTCACAATCCACCACTATAGTTGTCAATAACCAGATATTTGGTTAACAATCTTTGGAAATTACTCCATCTTATTCTGTCTCATAACATTTCACAACCTGCTCAGCATTATGGCTACAAATTCTACTATTGAAATGTTCAAATTTTTTAAAGTTTCCCTTTCCCCTTAGAACTTGACAGAGCACTGGAGCTGCTGCAAAATCTTTATGCAGGCAGAATAAGTTATTTATAAAAGTGTCCATTGTTCATAGCTCTAAATAAACACCGCCTGCTACACAATGTTCTAATATGTACTGTATTTGTGTACTGCTGTTTTCCATAACAGGATGACTTCAAAAATTATAGCATGCAGAATTTTATGTATGATGGTCACCTTTTTCCTGCAATCTAAAAGATTACTCACTCTTCTACCGTTAGGACGAATAGTGCCACTGAAATCAACGGGACTACTCATACACAAAGTTAGGCATATGTTTAAGTGTTTGCAGGATCAGGGCGTAACTGATTAGTTGTACAGAGGAAGCAGTGGGCAGAGTGTATAAAAAGTACTATCAATTGCACAAAGTAAACAGAAAAAAGTATAGTATTCTTCTCATTGTTTTCAGTTACCACAGTATAAAATATTACTTGTAACAGCAGTTGATACACCATTTCCAGAAAGATGTGATTTTGTTAAGTTGACAGTTTCCCTTTAGTTAGCTTGTAATTCACCAATGATCAGTTACTTGTATCATCTCTGTAATGGCTCTGTGAAAGCTTCTATTTGGATGGAGTGTTCTCAGGATAGTGCATTAGCAGAAAAAGGCAGCCATGCCTCATTTGTGCCAGACATATAAATGGAGCAACCGTTTTAAACTCCTTTGGAGCTAGCTAAGGGCTTGTCTATACTTACCGGGGGATTGAAAAGCGGCGATGGATGCGTCGACCGCACATTGCTCTCCTGACTCCTTTTCAATCTGGTGAAGTACAGAGTAGGGGGACTCAATGGGAGAACATCCCCCGTTGACATCGCGTAGTGTGGACTCCACGGTAAGTAGATCTAAGCTATGTCAATTTGAGTTATGGTATTTACATAATTTGAGTTATGGTATTTACATAACTCAAATTGTGTAGCTTCGATCCAATTTCCCCTGTAGCGTAGACAAGGCCAGAAACAGGCAGGTTCTCCGCAAGTTTCTCTTCCTTGGTCTGCAAAACACCTGTTAAGTCCCAAGTACAGCCTGGGAAGTATGCCAGGTATGTAGGTGTTTTACTGTGTTTACACAATAGGAAACGAACAATTCCCCTGGTGTGTAAAGCATGCTTGGAAAAAACAAGTATTGCATTAACACTGCACCATCCAGCCAAGTCATTATGAATTTGACGTTTTCTAGCAATAATTCAGTTTTGTTACATAGCCTCACATCTCTCAATCAAGACAGCATTCTTTTTCACTATATTCTCTCTGCATCACACAGAGTTGAAGGAATCCTAGGCTGAGAAAATTGGGGTTGAATAAAAGGGCTATTTCTTCTAGGAGTTAAGTGCTGATAGTGAGTTATAAATAACAGAGAAAGTATATAGGGATGTAAGGCATGAAATTATTCATTTGGAGAGCAAGTGTGTTTGTCTCATCTCCTTCCTACATGTTGTATTGGATGCTCCCCCTACTCATATCATCCAGAAAAAGAATGGCTTCTTGATCCGCTATGTGCATCATTCAAGTTATTGGAAATGTTGACTAACAAAGAACTGTAAACACAAGCTAATTTCATTCCCAGATCACACCTACCTACACAGCTAACCAGGGTTAGTGGAATCATTTTATATGTTAAACAAACAAATGGGAACATTGGTGCTTTTTGAACCATAGCCCATAATAGTTGGAAGAGGAATTGACATGGTGTTGTATAAATGCATAAAGAGAAAATATAAATAAAAGTAAATTAAGACATAGAAGAAAAATAAATGGATGCTAGCAGGACACAGGTATTAATTCTAGTTTGTACTAGTACCACACATGATATAAACCTGAAATATGAACTTAGAAATAGGACAGATGCTTCACTATTGGACAAAGCAACAACCATAGAGCACAATAATTCACCAATTCTTGGAGTAAAAACAGAGGTTTTTTTGCCTCATGTATTTATTACCTGAATGAGGAAAAATGTAACATACTGTAATTAGTAACTAAGACCCCAATTCAGGAAAACATCTCTGTTCAGGAAAGCACATAATGAGACTTAAGCATATGTTTAACTTCATCCCTTAATTTCTTGAATAAGGATGATTTAATAATGTGCATATGTGATTTCCTGAATCAGGCCCTCAGGTGTCTAATTTTGCAAACACTTACTACCAGGTGTAATGCATACCATGTTAAAATGGAAGTTTGGATCTCAAATTGATATAATACTCTATATCATACTCATCTGATCTGGGATCTCTTTTAAAGAAACATTTTTTGCTTAGCTATAAAACAGTTTACATCCAAGTCCATTTTTGTTTTAATTTGCTACCATTCTCCCCAGTATCTTTTATATTCGGCAGCTTATCCTTCTACTTAAACATGATTAAATTGGTTAGAGAAGTAATCTGACTCTTTTTGCAAGTGAATTTCTCTTAATTACAGAGCAGGTCTGCGTTGGACAGTCTTCAGTGATCATCCTGGAAAAAATGTGTTAATTACAGTATTGCCATTAATTTGCTTAAACTGTACTAATGGCCTGATTTTCATAAATGCTGAGCATCCACAAATCTCACTGAAGACAATAAGAACTACAGTGTTCAATACCTTTGAAAATTAAGTCCTTAACTGTTTCAAAATACCAAGCAATCTTATATTACAACACAATGCATATTTTACACACTTACAGCCAATAAAATTTAAGACAAATAATTTCAATACAACCTCCAAAATGATTTTATGACCATTATCGTTTAGCTATTATCCTACAACTTATTTGCTGTGTCTGCACAATAGCACTGATTTATAAACATCTAAAACAGATATAAAAATAATCCCAACACTTTTTTCTGATATCTATTTTATGTTTTTCACTTTTAAGTGATGATATTCATTAAAGGATTAATAATCACAAACAAACCCATCTGCTGTGGTACCACTGCTCTCCACATTCATTACAAATAACATAAGTCATCATTTGTTCATCTGGATTTGCATTTCGCACCCAACTAGGCAGGAAGAGAGTTCCCCTGGCAATCATAGTGACAGTGCAATCAAATTTTTCACAGCGCCTACATTTTATTTTGTTTGTCTGTGTGCCATCAATAACTTGGGGAAGCTGATGTTCCTGAACAGATGATTCTGTGTACAAAGCTCTGAGTTGTTTCAGTTCATCATTGGCCATTTCCATCACTGTCATATCAGCAAAAGTCTTTGGACTCATAGTCCCTGAAAATAGGTTATGTTTTAAGTGGCAATTTTTAGGATTCTTCAAGTTAGAGACTTTGCTTCTGATACAATTTTTGTACTTTTTGTCATTTCTAGCATGAAGAGCAAAAATATGCTCTTCAATTTCTTTGGATAATTCTTGCCACTTATTGGCTTCCTCTTTGCTTGTGGCAGAATCAGTCAAGGCTTTATAAATAAGTTCTGTGCATTTCAACCTCATGGGCTTCGTATGTCCTTGCTGTGGGCTTGTTTCATTGCCAGCAGGTTTAGTGTTTTCATTATCGGTGTGCTGCTCTTCTAAAAGACCCAGTTGATTCACACGGCTTTTTGGCTTATTATACACTTCATCTTTTGAAACGTTTTGTGATGTCAGCAAACTGTTAGAACCAGCAGCATCTAACATTTCATGCTGATTCAATTCTCCAGAAAACTCAGTTTGTTCTTGTGGAAGCACACTGAAATATTCATTGTGCTCTTTCACACTCTGAGAAACTGACTTTTTACCTTGTACCGATGAAAGATAGTTATTCTTGTAAAGCGTCTTCCACTTTGATAATAAATGCTTTGCTTTCTTTTTCAATGTTATTGCAGGACAGTTCTGGAAGACTCTGTACACAGCTTTGGCAACATCAGTCTCCTGAAGATATTCTATAGTCATATCAACAGCTTCAAGTTCTGTAAGGTGATTTCCAATATCTTGGAAATTGTTTTCAGACAGTAGCTTCTCAATATAATGGGCTCTGTTCATAATTATTTTTTTATCAGACATTTTTAAACCTGAAAGAAAAGTAATAAAAATATGATATAATCATCATGACCATAGAGAAAGCTATTATTATTAATGTTCTGCAAACTTTCGTAAGCTTTGTTACAGTACAATTTATTTTATTCTTAAATGTGCAAAAAACCTCACTTACACCACACATGTCCTTATTTGAATGTACATTATAGAAGTAGATACTAAAATAAGCTAAATATGTAGCCAGCTACATGCTCAGTCAAAGTTTTGAGACAACAGAGTGGCTTTGCACTATATCCTAAATATTAACAGACTCTGGTTCTATTAGTCAATTGGGAAAAACAAGGTCCAAAGTTCAGCGTTCGCTACTGAGAATGCCCAGCCACAAGTCCTCTGGTGTTTAAAATTTAGAGACTGTTAGAGCACTCGGGCTGAGCAAAACTGTTACAATGACACAAAAAGACTCTTTTTTTCTCATACAGCCAGGACACAAACTACTTAGGGCTTTATATATCAATGTCAACCACTTGAATTTCACCAAGAAGCAAATAGAAAGTCAATGCAGTCTTCAGAGAATTGGTGTATTATCATCAAGTTTATATGTTTGGTCACTGATTCTGCATGCCTCAACTTCTGGGTTCCTCACGTGAGACCTCTTGAACCTGTTTTTCAGAACTGCTGAGCACTCAGTTCCAACTGAACTCCATGGAAGCTACAGATCGTCAGCACATCTAGACAAACAAGGAAGGTGGGCATCCAAAAGTTAATGACCATCTTAAAAGATTTTGCTTTGTGGCTTAATATTTTTTTTAAATCAATCTTTGTCACCACAGCCAGCCCTTTTCTTAGCATGAGTCTTCCATGAACGTTTACAATTTTGGCTTAATTCCCAAATGTTTGGGTGTCTTAATATCTAATATAAAATCTTTTATCTGGCTTTAACAATTTTCATTGTAAAATAAAATATCATCTTTCACAGAATTTATCATAACAAAACACTTAATTAAATAGTGCCAGAATGTTGCCTTTTTATTTATTGCATTTGTTTACCATGACAAAGCCATGATTTCCCCATTTCTGTTTGCCATTACAGGCAGCTTTAATTATAACAAATCAGCTTCTGCATCTCACCCCCCTAGAACAAAACAAAAAACCCAGGAGCCCATTTTTCTGTCAGTTGATGTCTAAATGTTATTGACATAAATGGGGATATCCAGGAGAAACCATAAAACATACAAAGGCTTTAGGAAACCTGTGCATTCACATTCTCCCCATATGAAACTAGCTTTCAGTGCTCATATTTAAAGTGTTTTGCAGCAGAAAACTGTAACACGCATTGATTGCTTCTTCATATTAAGCTTCTCTTAGGCCTTGACTATGTCAGGAAGATAAAATCATATGGCTAACATATGTGCACTGTGTGACCAAATCACATTTGTCCAGGGAAAAATGAATAAATCCAATATACAATTCAGAATATATTTTTCAGGCCGTTGTTGTGGCTCCAACAATTTTCATTTTTAAAATGTGTTAATTACATGTGTTAATATATATACATACATACACACACTCTATTTTTGACATTTGGGGTTTTTTGGGTAACTGTTATAGTACACAGATGAACAAATTTAATTGGAGCTGCTAAGTTAAATCCTGGGAGGCTAATAGAGAGAAGTGGGACCAGACCAGTAAACTCCCACTGAGGTCATCTCCTCTGCCCTTTCCCCTACTAGTTCCAACATTCTACATCCCGTAGCAAGCAAATATTTTATTTATTTACAACGGTAAAGTAGGTTTCAGAATAGCAACTCTTATGTTAGAAATTGTTTATCTGTTCTTTTTGCAAGCTCTTTAGGGCAAAGGCCTCTTTGTGTATTTTTCATAAAGTACCTGGCATACTAACTGTGCTATACAAATAATGTTTTCACAGCATAAGCACTGTTATGTGGCCTAATGAAAAAGTAAAGGGCATTCGGAATGTAGATTCTTGTCATTTGACTGTTTTTAGATTTCCCTTATGCCTGTCTCATTATGCCCATGACAAAAATCAAAGCCCTCAGGACAGGAACAATATACAAATTTGTACAAAAGACCAGCAGTCCTAATACTTTACCGTTATCTCACTTTGATAAGCATAAATTAAGACTGGATGAAGTATTCACTAAAGTGAATTCTTGGCCTTGTAAACCAGTGTGATTGTGTCACTGTTTTCAGGGTTTGTCCCAGTCAATTTTTTTTTAAACCAGAAATAGTGTTTTGTCACAGTTTTTGTATATCCCTTCTGACTCTGACCAGCTAAAGAAATCAGCCAGCTGAGAAGGTGAGTCTGATAACAGGTTGGCTAAGTGCTCACATATTAAGGAATACATCTTCACCAGACCTGTCACATGTGTCACCCTGCTTTGCCTTAGTCATGAAGGTTCCAAGCAGAAGCCTGGCAGTGCACTGAATGATGAGCTGACAAGCAGCTCACATGATCTGCGCAGCCATATGCAGGTAATTACCAAGCTTGCCTAATATGATTCATGCATCTGACTAGCTTCCTTGCACCACAGATGAGCAGAGGATTAAGGTAGGATCTCTGGAGCTGGGGTAGAATAAAAGGACTAAGAATAAAAGGGAGATAGGGCCGCTGGTGCGCTGAGGCACCTGCCTACACACTGACCAATACTGTCTCATTGCTTCCTTGTCCTCCCCTGTTTGTCTGTATCTATTTGTTGTCTCTTGTCTTATACTTAGATTGTAAGCTCTTTGGGGCAGGGACCATTTTTTGTTCTGTCTTTGCAGAGAGCCTAACGCAATGTGGTCCTAGTCCATGACTAAGGCTTCTAGGTGCTACAGTAATACAAATAATAATAGTTAAAATGAATAATTATGGTAGAGAGAGTGAGGGGAAGGTCAAAGGGGAGAAAACTGAAGGATGCTGAAAGAGAGGCGAAATGACCACAGGAAAAGTGAGGAAAGAGAAAAATAGAAAACAAGAGCATAGAAAATATGAGGAAGAGGTAGAGTGGGCAGCCTTTTTTGCCCTTTATTCCCCAGCTGCCAAAACCCTTGCTTCACACCTCCCTGACTGCCTCCAAAAACAATCCATAAATATTCCCAGACTGCCTGTCCCATGTTTTCACTTTGAAAATCTGCTCAGCATGACAGACTGAATCCACTTTCAAGGCTCTTGTGATCTTAACTCATGACAATTTTCAAAGTCAGGGAAAACTGTTGGTATACATCCAGACTATACATCCACAGAGGAGTAGTTATAGATAGAAGTTAGAGAGGAGATAGCACAAGGAGGATGTTTACTGTATATAAAGTTTTAAAAGTCCACACGATCATCCCACAGGGAAAAGGAAGGAAGGAGCCTATTTAAGCTATCTATTTGTGCAGAATTTAATATTTCACTAAACTAAATGTTTCAGTACATTATGGATGCAAAGATAAACTTTCTGCATGTGAACTGAATGTAAATCTTCCAAATGTGAACTGAATGGAAAGCAATGCAATGTTATCTTTTTGAATTTGCAGACAACATCAATGCCTACAGTGAAATTAATATCAATTATTTATTACAGGGTCTGCCATGTTTCCCTAAGTGTGAACCACAGCCCAGCCTGACCTTCTTCCAAGCTGACTGACACCCTCTACTGGCATCCTAACCTGCCTCCAAAATGTCAAGCATGAATACGTATAAAGAGCTTTGTAAATCTTGGATGATTGGTATTAAAAATGAAAAATGCTACTTAAGTATAGTTTTAAAATATTTAGAAAGAAGAGAGATTTACAGGATACATTTTTCAGTTACATCAGTTGAATTGTATGCATAACAACATCCTCAGTCTCATTGTTTAGTTTAGAAATATACACAGTCTAGTACAATGAGAAGGTTTGTTTAATTCTAAAAAACTAAAGTGATGGAAAAAATAACACTATTCATTTCCAAAAGTATCCTACATCCTTAATAATGACAAATACAGATCCAATCCAGCAAGTACTAGATTACGTAACTAAAAGTTACACATTGAGAGAGCAGATGTATAAACTCAGCACTGCACTTGATTAGTTTCCTGTCTTACAAAGATCAAGTAGTTGGTGTTGAAAGAGGAAGAAAATCTGCTGGCTGTTATGGTTGGTCATGAGACACAGGGTGAAATTAGCTACAGTGTCATGTGCTCATCCAATATGTATTATACTGCACTTCAGGATAAGACATTGGTTTGGCTAACACCCTCACCTCCAAACGAGACCTTTTCCAGCCCCTTTACAATGGTTACAAATGTGTGTGCACTGTTCCATGCCACATGTAAATTCTATATCCATACCTTTTACATGCACATGCACACATGAAGTGGTTAAGTTACTTACGAGTTTTCTGAATCTCCCAGGCATGCATTAACTTTTTCAGGACTTGGCTCTAAATGACTAAAAACATACATGCTTTAAACAACACATACAGCCTATGTATGAATCAATATGCCATAGCAAAAGATTAAATATAATATGGATTAGAAGTAAAATAAGTGTGTTGAACAACTAAATGAACATTTATTATAATCTTAGAAAATTTACAGCTCAAGAGATAGGCTACTTACACGTAAAACAAAATAGATGTGTTTACAGGAAATCTTTCCTCAGAGGTTGATGTATGCATTCAATGAATAGTAAAGACTCCAAACGGAGCAGTTCACACAGGATCTATGCAGCAAAGTTAGATAAGAAAAACCAGAACAGTTAAAGCAGTTATCAAAATATGTGCACAAAGCTGTTAATAGACCCTATGATGGCCCCAGAAGAATTAACGTCTGAAGTTGCTCTGTCATCATCAGCAAACAATTTATCTGGGCTCTTAATCAAGTTATTAAGATATATTTAGGGCCCTACCAAATTCATCGTCCTTTTCCGTCAATTTCACTGTCACCGAATTTTAAAAATCATAAATTTCATGATTTCAGCTATTTAAATCTGTAATTGTAGGGATCCTGAACCAAAACGGAGGTGTGTGAGGGGTCACAAGGTTATTGTAGGGGCATTGTGGTACCGCTACCCTCACTTCTGCACTGCTGGTGGTTGTTGTGCTGACTTCAGAACTGGACAGCTGGAGAGCAGTGGCTGCTGGCCGGGAGCCCAGCTCTGAAGGCAGAGCTGCCACCAGCAGCAGCGCAGAAGAAAGGATGGCATGGGATGGTATTGCCGCCCTTACTTCTGTGCTGCTGCTGGTGGGGCGCTGCATTCAGAGCTGGGCACCTGGCCAACAGCCACTGCTCTCTGGCCGCCCAACTCTGAAGACAGCACAGAAGTAAGGGTGGCAATACCACGACCTCCCTAAAATAATTTTGTGGACACGCATACACCCCGTGAAACTCTCTTTTGGGTCAGGACCTCCAGCTTGAGAAATGGTGGTCTCCCCAATTAAATCTGTATACTATAGGGTAAAAGCATACAAAAGACCAGATTTCATGGTCCGTGATGCGTTTTTCATGGCTGGGAATTTGGTAAGGCCCTAGAGATATTCCAGCAAAAAATCCCTCAAATGAAAACAGCCACTTTGTGTAAATGACAAAGGACAATCCGTGTATCTCTCTCTCTCTCTCTCTCACATACACACAGAGGAAAGACACCTTTAGTCATTTTGATTGTTAATTTCTTATACCAATATGTCTGGTTTGCCAATTAAACTAATGTTGTTAAGGGCCAACTGTTTCTGGTTTAACACGCTGTACACTGAGTTTTGGTAAATTTTAAAATGTTCATCACTCAGAATTAAACAATGTTTTAAATTACATCTGTAAGTAAACAGTAATATCCTACCACTATAGGGATTTATGACAAAATATTTTTAAAAGACCAGAAGCTCCCCCAAAATCGGAAAATCAATGGGAGATATCAAAACAATAACCCCAAAATGCTCCACCATGCACAATACCAGCCTTATTGTGTCCCTTCCACTCAGAAAAAGAGAGGGGCCCTACAGTATGTCCTGAAGGTCAACAAAACTGGGTGTTTCAGACCAAGAAGGTGGAATGAATTCAAAAGTTCGCTTTCACTTTGGTTGTTATAGGTCATCTGTAAACCACGGTAACCTGTGAGAACAAAGATGGAGAAGAGAAAGCCTAGGCACTATTTTATCACTAATGAGGACAGAAGATAGGATAAAGTCTGATCCTCACATCAACAGAGTTAGCTGATGAAAAAACAGTATACTCCCTCAGAATTTTCTGGAAACAGTGGTTATGCTGGCCTCCAGGAGTGAATATCTAAACCAGTCCCCCACTCAAAAGAAGAGCACCCCCACCTTGGATCATAGGAGGAATGAGTGGTCTGTGATGTGGGTACATTTCTAAATGCCCTATCTTCCATCCCAGCACAAAGAAAAGATCAAGGGTGAGGAAGACCATGAAACCTTGAGCTGTTCCAGAAGAATTGTGTTTTTTTTTCATATAAAAACTTAAAAATGGGTGTGTTGTCATTCAAAGTCATCAGGGGTCCACAGCACTTTTAAAAACATTTGGGGTTTACTGTAGTATTTTGACCAAATTCTCATTAGCATGCACAGATGTGCATGTCTGCTGCTCTCTGTCCGAGAGTTGGAAGCATTTCAGCACTGCTGTATTTCGTTTGTGAAGGGCTTTAGGATCCTTCCGGATTAAAAGTAATATACACATATAAAATACAAAAATCTTACTCTAATTTTTGAGTCACTGTTTTATTAAAATAAAAGGCAATGTGACAAGAACATGAGTGGCACTAGCACAATTACTGCTCTATAAACCAGGCCAGGACTCTGGAGTTCAAACTCTGGGACGGATGGAAGAGAGTTATCACATCAAATCCTTTGTCCCAGCTCACACAATAGCAAACAGAGATCTGTGTGCTAACCAATGTAAGACACACTGACGGTAGCTATAAAACTCTACAAGTTTTTACTGGAGGTTTCATCCAAAAAGGTTATTTTTGTGTATTTGGAGGGGTGGGAGGTAGAGTTGTTCTTCAAAAGAACAGGCAGGAAAACTCCCAGTCAATCGCGATCTCTGGCTGCGCAGTGGGGCTACCACTAAGACAAGCTCCCTACCTGCCCCGGCCCTACGCCGCTCCCGGAAGCAGCCAGAGTGTCCCAGCGGGCAGGGATTAGGGGTCTCCCTCCACACGCTGCTCCTGTCTGTAAGCACCACCTCCACCGCTCCCACTGGCCAGGAATGGGGAGCTGTGGCCTAGGGGAGCTGCGGGGGTGGTGCTTGCAGAAAGGGGCAGCGTGCGGAGCCACGTGTCGCCCACCCCCCACCCAGGGGCTGCAGGGGTGCATTGGTGCTTTCCAGGAGTGGCGTGGGGCCAAGTAGGCAGGGAACCTGCCTTAGTGGCAGCCATTCTGCGCCGCCAGCTGCTGAAGTAAGTGCTGCCCGGCAAGAGGCTGCACCACAACCCCCAGCCCTGAGCCCTCTCCCGGAGCCAGCACCCCATAACCCCTTCCTGCACCCCAAACTCCCTCCTGCACCCAACCCCCAGCCCTGAGCCCCCTCCCAGAGCCAGCACCCTAAACCAGCCCTGAGCCCCCTCCCGGAGCAAGCACCCCATACCCCCTCCTGCATCCTGAACCTCCTCCTGTACCCCAACCCCCAGTCCTGAGACCCCTCCCAGAGCCAGCACCCACACCCTCTCCTGCACCCCAACACTCTGCCCCAGCCCAGAGCTCGCTCCTGCACGCAAACTCCCTCCCAGAGCTTGCACCCCTCACCCACTCCTGCACCCCAACCCTCTGCTCCAGGCTCAGCCCAGAGCCGCCTCCCACTCTGTCAACCCCTCGGCCCCAGCCCAGAGCCCGCATCCCCTCCTGAACCCCAACCCCCTACCCTGCCCTGGTGAAAGTGAGTGAGGGTGGGGGAGAGCAAGTGATGGTGGGGGTGGGGATGGAGTGAGTGGTGTGGGGCTTTGGGGAAGGGGCGGGGCGGCTCCTGGGTTGCCCTTAAATTCAAAAAGTGATCTTGGGCATAAAAAGGTTGGAGACCACTGGTCTAGGGTCATCAGTATGGATGCCCAGGATCCTGTGCTGCTCCCAAAGCAGCCATGCTGCAATATAATCCCACCCAGACACGCAAAAAACCCACCTCCTTAGAGTATGTGTATCACTGTGGGTTCAAACTAACAGTAATTTTGGGGTATATTTTCTATCGAAAATCCACTCAGGTCTCAAGAAGAGCATGCCACAGAGTTCCTTCCCACTCAAAGCTCCACTCCCCAGAGTGATGGAGCTCCAATAGTTGTGTTCTGTGGAGAGAGAGAAAACATGGTGTAAAGCAGTAGTTTTGACCCTACTCTCCTCTACCAGGTGGACCCTAGTTTGCTTCATTCTGTTACCATGGGCACAAATTAGTATGTGGCCCAGTTAGTGGCAAATTATCCCATACTTACTCTCTCCGACCAGAGGCTAAGCACAACAGTATTTTGTCACTATCTTCCACTAATAGGGTGACCAGAGGTCCAGATTTTATAGGGACAGCCTCAATATTTGGGGATTTTTCTTATATAGGTGCCTTTTGCCCCCCATCCCATCCTGATTTTTCACTCTTGCTATTGGGTCACCCTATCCACTAATAATAAATAACTCTTAATTCTAGCATAATAATTTTTCAACCATAGAACTCAATTTTACAAAGGTAGGTATCATTATCCCCATTTTCAGGAACAGAGAGGTGAGGTGACTTGCCCATTGTTACATAACTGGTCAGTGACAAAACCAGGAAGAGAATCATGATCTTTTGATCCACAGCCCAGTGTCCTAGCCACGTCGCAATACACTGCTCTAAGTAAGCGGCTGGGGGAAAAAACAGAACGTTTGGGAACAGAGGCGGAATAGGAAAGAAGCAGAAGAAAAATCTCAAGTGTTTGAAGTGATAAGACAATGCTTTACAGCAGTAGCTCTCAACCTTTCCAGACTACTGTACCCCTTTCAGGAGTCTGATTTGTCTCGAGTACCCAATGTTTCACCTCCCTTAAAAACTACTTGCTTACAAAATCAGACATAAAAATACAAAAGTGTCACCGCACACTATTACTGAAAAACTGCGTACTTTCTCATTTTTACCATATAATTATAAAATAAATCAACTGGAATATAAACACTGTACTTACATTTCAGTGTATAATATAAAGAGCAATATAAACAAGTCACTGTCTCTATGAAATTTTAGTTTGTACTGATTTCGCTAGTGCTTTTTACATAGCCTGTTGTAAAACGAGGCAAATATCTAGAGGAGTTGATGTAACTCTTGAAAGACCTCTGCATGCTCCCTGTGGTACGCGTACCCCTGGTTGAGAACCACTGCTTTACAGAAGGCGCTCAGCAATTTTAAAATGCAGGATTTAATTTTTTTACCACCAGAGGGGGCTGTAGTACAACAAATCCATGACATCTTGATTTTTTTTTCCCCTTAAGTGTAAACTGATATTTACTATGGGTGGATTCTATGACATAGAAAACTCACTCTGGATTATTATAACTGTACCAGCACACAAGATTACTGCTTTTTTCCTTTTGTGGGTCTCTACCTTAAAGGGTCAGTTTTTCAAAAGTCCAAGCAACAGATGAGCCAAGCAAAATCATAGTCCCTAAAGTGTGCAGAGGATGCATGGCTTGATTTAGCATAATTTTGTAACATTGACATTATTCTGCTGCATGTAAAAGAAGAAAGGTAGCAGAATCCACTCTTTGCTGTTGATTGTCTGTTTTGAAATTTTAAGTACAGTTAAAAAGACCAACAAACTGTCTTTCAGGAAAAAATGTAGTAATCATTATAGAAGCTACAGTGAAACTAGGCAACATTTCAATCCATTTATTCAAGTACTTATAATTCTATTTTCAGGTCAGGAAAAACAATAGTAAATTTGGAGCAAAGAAAGTCATGCTGCATGCACAGCATTTTAATGTCAACTTTTGTTAGAAAAGAGGCAGCATGATCTAATGGACTGAGAACATTTAGGCCTGGAGGAGCACTCTAACCTGAATGTGCCACACCTTAAGTGGTGAGAGGGTAGCTTCTAGCACTTATAATTATGAAGGTTACCTTCCAGTCCTGAACAGAGCGTAAACTGATACAGTACTGCCTTCTTAGGTCTGCAGGCAAACAGCTCCAATGCCCCTGCTGCAGCAGTGCATGCAGTGGTCAGTGTCACATCAGTCTTCACTGCTACTATTCAGAACTGTCTGGGAAGCTCAAAACTGACAAAAATAAGGACAACTTCACTCTACTATTTGGAAAACCTATGAACTTTATCAGGGAAAGCACTGAAACTATTTACTGGGTAGGACCACCAATTAAAACAGAGGCTGGGTGGGAGGAAAAACAGCAAAAACAACCCTTCACAACATCTAGAAAGATGAGGAGGGGAAGAGTAGTGGAGATGAGATGACTGTGTGTGCAACAGTCAGAAGGCTTGGGGAAGAGGACCTAAAGAAACATTCTCAAGACAGTCCAGAGTCTGAGACAGAGAGAGAAAATGTTTCTCCTTTCCAATAGCCAGAGAGGGACTATGGTACTTCAAATTTAATCAGATACCTACTTGCCCAAAGCTGATAAGAACAATGGCCTGCTGACAGGAATGCTAGCAGTTCAGGAGTGCCATGATACAAGTAGGCATCAAGTAAGTTTCTCAAGCCCTGACTGTGACAATGGCTGACCAGGTGCCGGCTCATACCAAGGCCCTTAGGACTCACTAAACACTGACAAATGCATAGCTGGAAACCAGCCTGGCTCACCTGTGGTGTTAGCACTGTTAAAATAGATGTTAAGTTAATAAGAATGTGTGTAGTGTTTAGAATTAATGAAATCCTTGCAGGATGCTGTATGTATTGATCTCACTTATAATATCTGTAGCCTACAGTATAAAATACACAACTACAGAGATTTACAATGCACTCACCAAACAGAAAAGAAACATTAATTAGTGTAAAGTGCTAGTTAAGCACACAAAAAACCCGCACTGAAACCAAACGAGCCATTGTGAAACAAAGGACAAAGACTTCGTTGATTCCCACCCACCCATAACTCCCATAAGAGGGGCCCTGTGAGTGAACTCATCCCATAAGATTGAGCTCTGGGGAAAAGGAATTAAAAATGCCTGACAAGAAGCAACCGTATCACTATGCTGCTTGGAGTTCAGAGAGGGCAATATTTCTAAGCATAAGTAAGGGATCCCCAAACTGCTTAGTTTGGGTTAGCCCTAAAGGACATAGAGCTTGCATATACAGCAGCTATCAGTTTTTGGATCCTAAGACTAATTCATTTGCGTGTGTGTTTACCTTCTTTAGCCTTGTAACTAACTCTCTCATTTCTTTTTCTTATTTAATAAATCTTTAGTTAGTATTATAGGATTGGCTACAAGCATTGTCTTTGGGTTGAGATCTGATGTACAACTGATCTGGGGTAAGTGACTGGTCCTTTGGGACTAGGAATAACCTGAATATTCTTGTGACTTTTGGTGTAAGGGATCTCTATCACAGAGGCAAATTTACCTAGGTGGCAAGACAGACTGGAGTTTGTCTAACCTGTTCTTTAAAACCTCCAGTGACGGGAATTTCACATCCTCCCTTTAAGCCTATTCCAGTGCTTAATACCCTTATAGTTAGAAAGTTTTTCTTAATATCTTACCTAAATCTCCCTTGCTGCAGATTAAGCTGATTACTTCTTGCCCTACCTTCAGTGGACATGAAGAACAATTGATTATGTCTTCTTTATAACAGCCCTTAAGCATATCCTCCATTATTCAAATCATTAATGAAATATTGAATAGTATCAGGACCGACCCTCGTGGGACCCCACTGGATACATCCTCCCAGTTGACAGCGAACCATTGACAACTACTCTCTGAGTAGAGTCTTTCAACCAGTTGTGCACCCACCTTATAGTAATTTCATCTAGACAGTATTTCCCTAGTTTGCTTATGAGAATGTCATGTGGGACTATGTCAAAACCCTTACTAAAATCAACATATATCATGTCTACAGCTTCCCTGCCCCTCCCAAATCCACGAGGCCAGTAATCCTGTCAAAAAAGAAAATTAAGTTGGTTTAGTATGATTTGTTCTTGACAAACTCATGTTGGTTCTTACTTATAACCTTATTATCCTCTAGGTGCTCACAAACTGATTGCTTTATAATTTGTTCCAGTATCTTCTGAGGTATCAAAGTTAGGCTGACTGGTCTATAATTCTCTGGGTACTCTTTGATCCTGTTTTTAAAGATAGGAACTATATTTGCTCTTCTCCAGTCATCTGGGGCCTCACCCATCCTCCAAGAGTTCTCAAAGACAATCATTAATAGTTCTTAGATTGCATCTGCTAATTCCTTAAATATACCCTAGGATGGCTTTCGCCCTTCCAACTTTAATATATCTAACGATGGGGAACTGCGGAAACCCGCCTGCTGCCGCCACAGTGGGGAGCTGCGGGGGTCCCTTAGCTCCCCGCTGTGATGGAGGGGAACTGCGGTGGTCCTCCTGCCTCCCTGTGGTGGGAGGAGCTCAGGGGATCCCTCTGCCCACCCCAGGGCGGCCAGGGGGTCCCCCTGCCCCACAGCAGTGGCAGGGGAGTGGCAGGGGTCCCCCTGCTGCTGCGGACAGATGCGGGGGTTCCCCCGACACGCCGTGGCAGCCATGGAGCTGCGGGGGTCCCACTGCCTTGCTGCAGTGGCAGGGAAGTTGCCAGGGTCCCCCTGCCCCTCTGTAGCAGCTGGGGACTCCGGGGGTCCCCCTGCCCTACTGTGGCGGAAGGGGAGCTGCGGAGGTCTCCCTGCCCTCCTCTGGTGGAGAGGAGCTGCAGGGGTCCCTCTGCCCCCCCATGGCAGACAGGGGGTCCCCCTGTCCCTCGGCAGTGACAGGGGAGCTGCAGGGATCCCCCTGCCGCTGTCCCTGTGGGGAGATTCGGGTGTCCCCCTGACCCGCCGTGGCAGCCATGGAGCTGCAGGGGTCCCACTACCCTGCCGCAGCAGCAGGGAAGCTGCTGCGGTCCTCCAGCCCCACCATGGTGGCTGGGAAGCTGCGGGGATCCCCAGCCCCCCACAGCAGCCAGGAGCTGCAGGGTACCCCCACTGCCCATGGTGGCTAGGAGCTTGAGGGCCCGCTGCCTCAGGACCTCTGTGACAAAATCGTAGCCTTAATTATGACTCAGCTACATAAAAGATCAAATTCTGATCTATGAATCAACATGACAGCTAAGACAATGCAGACCACAAAGCCCAGGAAAAACCATGTGAGATAAAGCATTCTAAACAGAGAGAATACAGCTATGGAGCAAACTACCGGAGGAGATCAAGGGAATCCAAAGTCATTAGGAAATACTGCAAAATCTCTATGCAGCCCTTTCTACCTTCAAAATGACACGGACAAAAGCGACTCCCACATTTACACTGCTACCAACAAAATCTAAAAGAAATCAAAACCAAAAACCCTACCCCAAGCAGAGTTTTCACCCTGAAAAGGGAGAAGTGCCAGTGACTCCAGGAAGTCCATTATGACTTCACTATTTCTATTGATCTTACATGGAAGGTGTTAAGATACTGTGGTGATAGGCAGCAGTCTAAAACCCTAAAATAGATTGTGATCCTTTCTATTTTGGAAACAATATTTGATGGGATGTAGAAAATACCATTAAAATAGTTATTCGAGTAGTAATACTGCCTCCTTTTTGTTATAAGCTGACACCATTTTTTTATATTTAGCAGACGTAAATACGCTAAGGTTTTATATGATTACGTAGAAATGTGTTCATAGGGTATTACTGAGGGTCACACATGAAATTACTTTTCTACAGAAATCTGATAGAGCATCCAAAATTAGTCATTAGACAACTGAAATGTCACATTTATTTCTATTTGAAAAAATATTATGTCGCAAGGAATAAGAATATTTCTTTCTTTGAAAACTTTTTACTGATTAGCTCTCTGTTACACAATTTGAAATGATCATATTGGAGGATTATTATGTCTTCTTTGTTTTTTCTTATTTTTAGAACTATAACAACAACATTGGTTATTGAAATATTTAAGAGTATATGCAAATGACAGTACTAATAGACACGGACAAACATTCTTATCATTAAATTGATCACATGTACGGAGCAGTTATTTAGCTTGTTATTCTACTACTTCAAAGATACAGTTTCACAGGGTCTTCATCCTGGGCATCAAGTCCTCAGCACTAGAGAATCTGTGAGCTGAACCACTCACACTGCATGAATTTTATCATTAGTTTAGGAGTTCCACTTGATCTGATGGTGGAGGCATGAGTCCCTCCCAACATGATATGTGATGATGGTTTCTTTGAAGAATGGTTATTAGTTTACATATTGTATCCCCAATCTCACTTGCCTTACTCATATGAGTTGTCCTGTTGAATTTAATGGGATTATTCACCTGAGTGAGGCAAAAAAGATTAAGGACTAACTTATAGCTTGCTATTTTCATGGGCTGTAAATATTAATCTCCATAACAGCATTTCCCCCTTTGTTTAGCTTCATGTCAGTTTGTGATAATTCTATAATGTATTTCTAATTTTTTTAAAACAAGCTTTTAACACATACAAACTGAGACAGTATTTCCACTTGTTTTTTATTTGCAATTTTTTTGGTGGCAAAATGATGGTATGCAATTCTGCTTATATTTTATCACACGATAATTACATTAATTTTATTACTGTCCTATACATTGTTCAGATGGAATTTCATTAATGAGTTTAAGAAATTATATTTACACATTAGTAATAGACTTTATTAGAGTTTCTTGAAATCTGCAGCTGTTTCAGGTAGAAAAATACTTCCATGATATCTCTGATCTATGACCAAATCATATTTCTGTCAGTCTTAAGAATTATTTAGCCTGGTGTTTTCAACTTTTGATGCAACACTGTATTACTTGAGAGTACGAAGATATAATCCTCCATACACGTTCCTTCTCCCCCAGCCCTTCACCTTCTACATATCTTTATGACAAAACTGAACAGGAACAGGCAGGAAAATATCCCTTCTCTCTTTCAGCTACTTTTCAATACTTATCAGTAACAGGTAATAGCTGTGACCACTGGATAAGAACGTTGAATCTCTTTCCTTCTGGGAGCTCATAACAGATCAAGCTTTTGTCACAAGGGATTTGTTTTCAAAATATGCACTATTATTTTTGGACACAAAAATGACTAGTGAACATGGGGTGGTTGGGGGAAAGCAGTTTAATAAAATTCCAGATCTTAATAGAAGATTCAAGTATTGTAAATTAGTAACAGGTGGCGAGTTATGTTTGATTTACAATATTTAAAAAAAACAGACCAGTCAGAACAAGACAGTACTATTTTGGTATGCATTAAGCAACTTTTGACAAAAGATAACTGTGAATTACCATAATTTTAATTTAAATTGGGAGTGTCTCTTGAGAACTATGGAGAAGGCATACCCTACTGCTTTCACAGAGGTAGGGTTATGGAACCTTCCCCCCAAAACTTGTATAGCGGAGGGCAAGGCTTACCTGGAGTACTGAACTCTGTAACAGTCAAATAGTAAGTGCTGGTACCATTGACACTGTACCACTTAAATTCTCACAGTACATTTACCCAATCAAAACTATTTACCCAAAGAAAATATTTTAGGGTGTGTGAGAAAATCTTTTATTTTATTAGTTCCCATCCATGATATGAAAAGTAAACCCGCATCTCACATTTTGCAGAGGTAGTGAATTTTAAAAGACCTACAATTTATTACTGTAAAATCTGAAAAAGACAATATTGAATTGGCAATGCTTCACTGTTCCCTTATAGCCAGAGGATGCTATATCCAATTCTCTCATTCTAAGAACATGCCAGGAGACTCTAATACAATTACAGGAACTGCTGCAGTTTATAAATGAACTAATTTAATTAAATCCAGTTTAGTTTTCTAAATTGCTCAGATAGATGGATTCATGCTAGATGGAGGAAAACCGTTAAATTCATACTGCCAGTCACTTAGGACAGATAGCCAATACGGTAAAACTGCTTAACACTACAGAAATCATCCAAGAAGAAATCAGATTCTTCACAATATGTAACTGTGTTACTCAATAGTAGGGACTGAGCACAATTTCAATTCAAAATGATGTCTCCCAAACCCATTGAGTATTCATAGGTTTTTAGACTAGTACTTCCCTGGATTCACTTTTTATGTGCAATAGAATCCACAGCATTGTCAAACCCAACCTCTCAAAAAACATGAGTCAGGCTCCTTTAAATATCACTATTTTTTTTAATAAAAAGAAAAGGAGTACTTGTGGCACCTTAGAGACTAACCAATTTATTTGAGCATGAGCTTTCGTGAGCTACAGCTCACTTCATGAGCTGTAGCTCACGAAAGCTCATGCTCAAATAAATTGGTTAGTCTCTAAGGTGCCACAAGTACTCCTTTTCTTTTTGCGAATACAGACTAACACGGCTGTGACTCTGAAACCTATTTTTTTAATAATTAATTTTTGTATTTGCCTTCTGGGTTTTAATCCTTCAATGCTCACATCTTCAAGCTTTTCTCCACAACCATATGGTCTAGAAACTTACTTTAAAAAAAATGCATGCTAATCTCCACTTTCAATCATCTGACTCCAAGAGCTGGTGCGTTAAGAAAAAAATCATAAAATTTTGTCAGACTCACAATAAAATTGTAAGAGTTGGCAAAAATGCACCTATTCACCACAACAGTGTTTCCTCCCCAGCAGCAAAGCATTCCTCAATTCTCCTCCAACTTCCTCTCGCCATTACTTCTCTTTCATCCACCTCACTACCTACTATCAGATTCCTTCCTGCCTGAACCTGAAGGACGACCCATCACTCTCACAGATCTTGGGAGACAAGCCAGTCCTTGCTTACAGACAGCCCCCCAACCTGAAGCAAATACTCACCAGCAACCACACACCACACAACAAAAACACTAACCCAGGAACCTAACCTTGCAACAAAGCTCGTTGCCAACTGTGACCACATATCTGTTCAGGGGACACCATGATAAGGACTAATCACATCAGCCACATTATCAGAGGCTCGTTCACCTGTGCATCTACCAATGTGATATATGTCATCATGTGCGAGCAATGCCCCTCTGCCATGTACATTGGTCAAACTGGACAGTCTCTACGTAAAAGAATACATGGACAAAAATCAGACGTCAAGAATTATAACATTCAAAAACCAGTCGGAGAACACTTCCATCTCTTTGGTCACTCGATTAGACCTAAAAGTGGCAATTTTTCAACAAAAAAACTTCAAAAACAGACTCCATTGAGAGACTGCTGAATTGGAATTAATTTGCAAACTGGATACAATTAACTTAGGCTTGAATAAAGACTGGGAGTGGATGTGTCATTACACAAAGTAAAACTATTTCCCCTTGTTTATTTCCCCTCCTACTGTTCTTGTAAAGTGCTGGAAATGGCCCACCTTGATTATCACTACAAAAGGTCCCCCCCCCCGGCTCTCCTGCTGGCAATAGCTCACATTTCTTGATCACTCTTGTTACAGTGTGTATGGTAACACCCATTGTTTCATGTTCTCTGTGTATATAAAATCTCCCCACTCTATTTTCCACTGTATGCATCCGATGAAGTGAGCTATAGCTCACAACAGCTTATGCTCTAATAAATTTGTTAGTCTCTAAGGTGCCACAAGTCCTCCTTTTCTTTTTACAGATACAGACTAACGGGGCTGCTACTCTGAAACCTTCCTGCCTTTGTCATCCTGGTGTACGCTGCAGGTTTAAAGTTGGCCTATAGCCTCTAGGGTCTCATCCCATATTCTTAGATTTTGCATTTTCCAGTTATTTTGCAACTTCCCACAAATTTTGTTTATATCATGCTGTAGGTTTACCTATTTTAAACCAATAAGGCCCCAATCCTGAATGAAGCTTCTTTCACGCAGACCCCATCGAAGTGGAGTCTCATAGAAATCCTGACCTCCTGGTATCCTGATTTGGCCTGACTGTTGGTAACTATCTCCTGGTTTCTGCCCTCTGGTTTCTCTTGATTCTGATCTCTGGGTGTTCCAGCCCAGCCTGATTCCTGGTAACTGGCTCCCTTGGCCTGTGCCTGATGCTAGGCCAGGCTAACCATGGCCCAGCTCTGACACTGACAGCAAAACTTCTTCTGTAGCATAGACATAACTTTTGCACTAGTGTAGCTACACCAGCGACTGGCCATCAATGGCTGTAACAAAGGTAAACTCCAGTGCAGACAGTGTCAGATAACAAGATAGAAAACTCACCATGGAAATTACTCAAGCAATCAATCCCATAGTAGATTGTTACTGTAGAAAGTGACATATTTTCACTATGGTCCAAGATATGCCTTTCAAATCTTTCCTTAAAAGTCATTTCTCCCACAAGGCTCTTATCCTTCTATCTGAGGGTTATATACTGCTTCTCATCACTGTATGATCAGAGTACATCTTGTTCTCCCTTCCCAAATTCCTTATCATCCCTTTAACATGATGGAAAGAGAGAAGACAGAGTTTAACATTGAGCTACAAGACAAATGCTGAATATAGTTACTTGCTCAGTCACTTACTTTTGCTGAATATCTTTTATATCTTTTATATCTTTTATCTTTTTTTCTACTGATCTGTTTATATTCTAAACAGGATCCTCGACTTGTAAAGCACCTATCTTATTCTAGGCACCATAACTTAAATTCACCCCTGTGCTCCTGCACAGCCTGGCCCAGAGAGAAAGGTTGGGACAACTTATGCTTCCTCAATTCTTGGGCTTTTGGAAGGAGAGTAGCTCAGCCTCCTAGCTTGCACATGGCTTCCCAAGGCCCCTGTAGCAGCCGGGAAACAGATGGGAGCATCCTAGAAGGCCCCCTTTGCTGGTGGAACCATACTGTTGCTTAGATTGTAAGCTCTTTGGAGCAGGGACCGTCCTTCTATTCTGTGTTTGTACAGAGCCCCCTAGCACAACAGGGTCCTGGTCCATGACTTGGGCGCCTAGGTGACATGTCAATACAAATAACGATAATCTGCATGCCATTGTTCAAGCATAGCTGGTGCAAAAGGACTGAAAATTATCTGTGAACTGGGCCTATCATAAATAAAAACCTGTACTGTGTATGTCTGCGGCTATTACCTTAGAATGAGGAGGAGTTAGTAATGTAAACAGCTGACCACAGAAGTCAACTCTACACTTCAGCCCACCAAGACTAGACTGTGTTGATCGTTAGCAACAAAACCCAAAGGGAGGTGAAACCTGCCTGGTTCTAGGTTTGGATACGAAGTGAATTCAGTTTGCAAAATTTCGGTACGAAGCGGGGCCCAAACCGCTTACCCAGCTCCTGGGGGTGGGAGACACCGTAACCCCTCCCTCCCTGTGACAAGGGGCGGGGTTTGCTGAGTTTCGCCTCCACAGTTCAGGTTAACACAAAACAAACCGTGTAGGAGTCGAACCCAGATCAATTGAAATCTGGCTGTTCCCCCCCATAGGGCGGGAGCCCCCGATCTAGAGCGCAGACACGGGCTTAGGGGAGACGGTGTCTCCCGCCCCTGGCTGCAGGGTGCCCCTAAATCTAACTCCCGCTATCACTGGGGGACGCAGGGGTCTTCCCCCCCGCGACGTCTGACCCCCCCTTATCACTGGGGGCGGGAGGGGCAGGCGGTCTCTCCCCGGTATCCCGGGAGCGGGGCAGCGACCGTTACCTCCGAGTTGGGGCAGGGGGCTCCTCCGCCCCTCCAGGCTGAGCCGGGCGCCGCCATCTTGCCGCTGACGTGCAGGGCGGGCCCCAAGCTGGGGGAGCCGCGCCCCGCCTGCCGCGCAGCGCGGGCTGCGGCCGTGGCCGCGGGGGCGCGCGGGGCTGGGCGGTGCTCGGTGGGCGGGCGGGAGACGCAGCGCGAGAGAGCGGGGAGAGCTGAGCCGCGCCCCCTGCCCAGGGGCGGGAGTGACTGTAACGCACAAGCCCGCCCGCACCGTTCCCTGCCGCGCCCCACTTTCCCGCTCCCGCCCCGAGAGAGGGGAGACGCTGTGGCGGGAGAGCGTAGGGAAATCTCGTTCTTATTTGGCGGCCACGTATAAGCAGTTTCATAACAAAGCCCAGGCCCTGAGCAGTGTAGGGGGAAGCCAGCTGCAGGGCTAACGTGGCCCCAGTGGTTTCTGTGCTGTCACACAGGCAGCAAAATCACACACACACACGCCATTCACCTGTGAATGTCTCCAACACGTGCAAAAATCTCTCCCCCCAGCCTCCAGAGGGGAACTGGCAAAATCACCCTCCCAAATCCCCCCCGAAGGAGAGAGACCGAGGCAGCGTGCAGCCACCTTAAGCTGCGGTGAGGCTGGTGGAAAGGTTTCAGTCCTAGAAGCATGCTGTTTGAGATCATAAAAAGAATACGCAGTGTGTGTGGGGGGGGGGGGTGTCGATATCACCTTCACCCCATGACTGGACCTGTGTTTTAAGGTCACATCTACAATACGAATAAAACTGTTTCCAACGCGGTTGTCTCCTGACTCAAGTACAATATTCATTCCATTTTGGCTTCTGCTGTGCTTCATTTACTCAACTAAAGTCTTGGTATGGTGGTGTTTCTGGGTCAGGAGTGATTGTTGTAAATGGGTCTCTTAGCATATTTATAACTGTAATGTGTTGCAGATAGAGGCTGACACAAACATCAGAAGCTTCACACACCATGCTCCCCTGTTCACTGGTACATTGAAACAGGAGGGAGTGCCCTCACTGTGCACTTAGGAGAGGTGGAAGAGCCATGCTTCGCCTTTGAACCTTCCCCCTTTACACCCCTGCGCATGTCTCCAGAAGGAGAGGATTTGACATACAAACTCAAGTGTAAAATTTATTTCCAGTGATGGAGTCTCTCTTCTCCTCTCCCCACGAAATAAGTGAGACTGGAGGAAATAGATGTCAAGTGTAGAGTAGGGTTAGAAAGCAATAATAATTTAAAATGAATGGCAGGTATAAAGCTAGTGGAGAAGGACAAGAATATCAGAAACATTCCAGCATTCAACTTGGTGCTACATCACTTATACTATTCCTGTCAAAATGCTTAAAAATAAATATTATTGAATGCAAAGCACAGAGCAATGAAGAGAAACTCTCCTTCAGGGCAGTTTAAAATAATCAGGTTTTTTTAAAACTCTGCTTCTGTGACCTTGCAACTAATCAGGCGGATGACAAATCTGAGTGTAAACAACACTAAAAATCAGTACAGTATTTTTAAAACATTTATTATAAAAATATACTTGACAGCATGAGAGAAAATTTGGGTATAGTCAACATGCTGAATATAGGTTTTTATTTAATCAATGGTGATGATTCAAAAATTGATTTATTTCTTGTAAATCAATAAATAAGCACAAAAATATGTAAACTTTTGATATGTTTGCTATTCTTTCATGTTTTCTGACTAGTTCATATAGGATATCCAAGCTGATTGTGTAAAAGATAAAAACTGATTTGTAACGCACATACAATAGTGTGTGGAGGAGTTTCTCTCCCATTTAAGTTTTCAATGACAAATCCATTTAATTCTTCACAGCACTTTTGTTTTTCTTGCTATGTTTACAGTAATGTGAATGTTACTCCTTGCTAACACTACAGGTGTCTGAATTCTGATTTTTCTAAAAATTATTGCTGAGCTTTCCTTTTCAAATGTTACAGTATGGCTGATGTACCATGCTATGAAATGTCTTTATTTCTTTGCAAAATTAAACATCACTTTTTTTTTAGTTTAAAGGTAATGTAAAAAAAAAGACCTTTTGCACCTCTTGCACTGTTTCTGGTGCACTGAAAAGCTGACATAAGACTAAATGGTTTATCGAGACATTGTAATGAACCAGTGTCCTTTACTAGATGGAATCAGGACAACTCAACTGTCACTTTAACTCAAGTGCTAGGGGGCTGTGTTTTTAGAATTTGAAGATTAATCATATTGCTATGACATTCCAAGTGGCTGTGCTGCCATGGTATGCGCTGGTAATTGTGAAATCTTAAGTGACCATAGTTTTTAATGCAATATTTTATTTTTATAACACTATTCTTTCTAAACTAACACATACAACATTGATTGAACCTGTGTGAATTGGCTAGCATTGTTCTGTTTTAATATGTATTACAGTAGCACCTGGAAACCCCAAATAAGGTTAAAGCCCAGTTGTGCCTGGCATTGTACAAACACCAAATAAAAGACAGTCCCTTCCCCCCAGAGAGCTTACAACTGAATTAGGCAAGAAGACAAAGGATGTGCAACAGATGTGAATTGACTTGCCCAATCAGGAACAGTGCTAGTGTGGGGCTATAGCCACCCCGAAATTTGCATTAACCCTTCCCCACTATGCAAAGGTCAACTATGCTGAATTACTGTAAGGGTGGCATGGTATGGCATTGTCACTCTTACTTTGCTGCTGCTGGTGGCGGCACTGACTTCAGAGCTGGGCGTCTGTCTAGCAGCTGATGCTCTCCAGCCGCCCAGCTCTGAAGGCAGAGTGCAGAGAGTGGGGGTTGCTGGTTGGACTCCCAGCAGCAGCAGCAGAGAAATAACGGTGGCATATTGAGTATGGGGGAAGGGCTGGGGGCATAGAAATAACAACAAACTTGGAGGAAGGAGTATGCAGGGAGAGTGCGGGGGAGGAGTGTGATTAAGGGAGGGGAATCACAGATGGGGGAAAGGGGTGGATACATATGTGAGCAGGGAATTACAAATAAGGGGAGCATGCATAGGGGTGGGGGATCACAGAGTGGGGAGGTGGGGCTTGGCTAGGGGAGGGTGTCACAGAATGGGGGACATTATTGGGGAGGAGGATCACAGAGCAGGAAGGGGGAGCATGCATAGTGGAGGGGGATCACCACTGGGGAAAACGGGGAACATGCATAGGGGATGGGGGATTACAGACAGGGGAAGTGTGGCATGGTTAGGGGAATGGCAGGTGTGGACAAGGGGCAGAGAGCCCCAAACAGAGGGAGTGTGGGTGGGGGTGGAGTCCCAGATGGGCAGGCACCATGCGAGGAGGGGACTGGCACACAGTGGAACAGCAAAAGGCAGCCCGGTCCAAGGCACTGCACACTGCAGGTGTGGCACAGGGATAGGGGCCGTGGCTGAGTTGGAAGTGCAGGGGACACTGCTACTGTGAGTGGAGCCAGAGGACGCTGCGAGGGGTCCGGTCCTGCCACCATAGCTGTCCAAGGCTGTTAATGCCAGGCTTGCCAAGCACTGAGCTGAGCTATGCTGCGGGACTGACCTCGAGCCGTGGGTCCAGAGCCCAGGGCAGCTCCAAGGCCCTTCCCACAAAGAGTCAGTGAGGGGCCAGAGCCCTCATGCTCTTCCTGGGCCCTGCCTGGGGGCAGGGGAGTCTCAGTGCTCCCGACCCGTATGTGTGCTCACAAGCTGTATAATGCAGTTCCCCCCAATTTTCTGTCTAGCCCACCTCAGTCCCACCGCCCCCACTGGGAAGATGCTGGCGCCGTCCCTGTATCAGTGGACTATCCTACCTCTTATTTTATATATTTATTTAGCGCGAATGTATTATATATTCATAGGTGCTGGAACTAGGGGTGTGGGGGTGCTGCAGCCCCCTGACTGGAAGTGGTTTCCATCATGTACAGGGTTTACAGTTTGATTCAATGGCTCTCAGCACCCCCACTATAAAAATTATTCCAGCAGCCCTGTATATATTTAGGCAGCACCAATCACTGTAGTATCCGGGACTTCCTTTTACAGTAGTTCATGGTGGAGGTTCTAGAGAGCAAGGTCTTTTGTGCTACTTTTTCTTTCTTGAGTCCTCTCCAATGCCTCAAGATATATGAAAATAATTTTTTGCTCTTTACACAAGTTCCACAGTCATTCCCAGTGCGGGAGATTTGGGAGTGGATTGTGAGTGGAGACTTTCAAACAACACAACTGCTAAATGAGTTTAAACCTTTAAAAATATGTTTATTTTATTTTCAATATAATTTCAATTGAAATGATGTATAGCATTGAAATTGTTACACAGTACAGTTTATGCTTGTAAGTTGTATTTTGAATAGAATTACACTAGAAATGATGCATAGTTTTGAGATTCTCAAAAATACAATCTATAGCTAAATAGAAGCTATAATATGAATATATAATCTCTGCAAAGGTATAAAACTTCAAACAAGTTTTTATGCAGGATGGATCAGTAATTAGGGCACTGCTCTAGGCCTCAGGAGACCTGGATTAAATTCCTTAGTTTGCAAGTCACTTAGTCTCCCCGTGCCTCAGTTTCCCATCTATAAAGTGAGGATAATAGCACTTCCCTACCTCACAGAGGACAATACGTGAATGATTGTGAGTTGCTCAAATACTAAAGTAATGGGAGGAGATATGAGTACATAGACAGACTAATCAGCAATAATATTTAGATTTTTAAATGATTATTATCATTAATTAAGTTCTTAGTGTTGGACAAAACCTGAGAACTCTGCCTAATTTGATTTTTCCACATTTTTTAATCTGTTACAGGATGTTTTGTTCTTGTTCATTTGTTTCATGTTCTTATTATGTCTCATATGATTTTTAACTTGGTTCCCTGTAAACACAAGTCCCACAACAAAACAAAACTAAAAACAAAGCTAACAAGTTTTATGCCTGTTTGCATTCATATATGTATAGTTCTTCAGAATTGGATCAGTGTTGCTCTAACAATTCCCTGATTACACAAGACTTGAACTATTGCCTACACGATAGGGTATCATCTCTGACCAAAATAAAATAAACAAATAAATAAATAAATCAAGCTGGCTTCTTCAACCGATTGAGCTAAAGGAGAAACACCATCAGCTTTTGTAGTACTAAGTTTTATATCACCGGTGTACCATCTACAAGAAAGCAACACAATCACACACACATGTGAGCAGGTCTGGCATTCCATCAAGTATGGATATGTTACAAAATTTTGCTTTTATCTTTTAAAATAAATGTTTAATGTCAACAGATGTAATTCTTGGCAAGTAGTATAGTTCATATTCTCCTGATGCCCTGTTTACCTGCTGAATACTTGGTTTTCCTCTTGTGTTTTCCTGTCCATTTACTGAAAATTTACGTAAGGTGCTATACATATTCAGATTGTATTTACAGAGTGCTTCAGATGATGTATTAATCACTGTGCAAAACGTAAAATAAATTAATTATAAGGCTCATTTATGTCAATTTAAATGTTTGGGATAAATAGTCCAGACTTTAGCTTGCATGGAAACATAGAGGCAGAGGGCACATGGTTGTTGTAATGTCATAGGCAAATCTATTGCAAAGCCTTGAGGTAAAGTTAACCCTCAGACATTTACTTGCCAACACCAGTTTGTTTTTTGGAGTGGGACAGTTCTGTACCCTAGAAGTATAGGCCTGGATTTTCAAATCTGTATGTACAAATTGGGATTTGTCCATGAATATAGACATGTATTTGTGCAAATTCTGAGTTGTGCATACAAACAAGGTACCCAGAGACATGCTGGCCACTAACCAGTTTTGAGATATTGCATCTTGGATTTTGGGTAAGCCGTGAAGTAGCACAGAGATTTTGCTGCTATTTGCAAAACATTTTAAATATCAAATTATTTAAAACAAAATCTGTGGGAAATTCCCCCTCAAGCTCTCTTTCATAATGGTTGCTTTAGGAGAGGATTGGACGTAGCCTTTGTCAAGCCTTCCTACTCCCCACTTTTGGAATCCTATTAAAGCTACATCTGCACAACAGCTCAAGAACATTTCATTCTGATGGGAAGAGCCTATTGAGAGTCATTTCCTACAAATTCCCTAGACGCATAGACAAGATGTATGACTCTGAACTTTTCAAAATCCTGTGCTGTACTGCACAGGTAATGATAGCAGCTGTTTTCCATGGAATGAGATCAGAGAAATTGCATTCTCCCTGAACACACTAAGAGGTGTTGACTGATGATCACTTCCTAGAACACCCTAGATCAGGAGACAGAAAGTTAAGTTCTGCTCTGTATACCAGTCTAAATCTGGACTATCTCCAATGACCCCAATGGAGTTACTTCAGGTTTACACCAATATAACTGAGAGCAGAATTTGAACCTGTAGCTTTAACAGGGAAGCTCAAAGACCAAAGTTATGATAAAGGAGCTAGAAATAGTGCACCCTTTCTGAAAATCACTGGACAGGCAAATCTATAAAATGTCATTCTTAAAAATGCTGTGGATCTGACTTAGGGAGCAAATTCTCATTGATGTACACCCCATGCAACCACTCTGAATGAGTTTGCACAGGGTGGAAGTCAGCACTGAATTTGGCCTGGGATCTATTTAATTAAATAACATCATTTGTACAGATGAAATAATAGGCAACAATAGTCCAGAAATACTGCATTATCCTGGCTGGAAAAAAATAGCATTTCAGAATCATGGCTGGTTTCTGTAAATATTAACAACTTAGATGCAGGATTTTTACTCATTCCGTGTGGCTTCTATGCCACAAGGAAAAATTACAGAGCAGGAATACTTGAAAAATCTCAAGACGTAAGAGTGGTTAAAACTAAACAATAGTAGAGATTGATTAAAAAAACAGGGCCTCCAAACCATTCACTAATAGGGAAGACATACTTCTGGAGTAAAATCAACATGAAGCAGGTACTGCTAGAAATCTCTGGAGGTTGGAGGTGAGGGAGGCTGCTTGGGAAATTTTTTGAAGTGATTTTGAAGACCCCTTTCCAAATGTTTGAATTCCTCTTTGAAACATGAAGTCCCGATTGGCCAATACGTTTGTGCCTTAAGTCATCACTGGCAGGAGATACAGAGGAGGTAATTTCTTACTTTACAATTTTATCTGTTTCCCAAATCCATCAGACACTAGCCAGATGAGGCATCTGTTCTCCTGACAGTTAGGAGGAGTGTAAATCAATAAGAAGGTACAGTGATTCCTTACTAACACTTCAGCTCTGCTTACAAGCTTGAATGCAAGTGCACAATGCTACATATAGAAGCACAAACCCAATAAACCTTAGATTCACTTCCATCTTCTTCAGGGAGACAGCTGAGAAATCAGAAGATGCAAAAATATTGGATGATGCTTTAAATATAGGTTGATTATCTTTTGATTCTTATTTAGTACTTCACCAAATCCGGTTGTAAGAGGATAAACCATTATAAGTAAGGCTTTGTTTTAACAAAAATTAACAGGCCCGTGACCTGTCCATGACTTTTACTAAAAATACCTACCGTGACTAAAACTTGAGTGGGGGGAAGGGGACAGGTGTGCTGGGGGGGGAGTGGTACGGGGTCACCACGGGTGCTGGAAGAGGTGACTCGGGACCCCTGCTGGTGCTGGGGGAGGGTGGGTTGGCGGGGCTCCCTACCCAACTCCGCGTCCCTGCAGCTGCTAGGCAGCAGAGGCAGGGCCAGGGCAGGGCTCCACCGCTGCTCCCGCCACAAGCTCCGGCTGCCGCAGCTCCCATTGGCTGGGAGCCACAGCCAATGGGAGCTGTGGGGGCAGGGTCTGTGGGCACTGGTAGCGCGCAGCACAGAGATCCCCCCTGCCCCTCCGCCACCTAGGAGCTGCAGGGGCCCCCCACTCCAGGTAAGCGCCCCCCCCAACCACTGCCCCTAGCCCTGAGCCCCCTCCCACACACCCAAACTGCTAGTGCTGGCCCAGGGGCTCCCTACCTCGAGCAGCCTCTAGGCCAGCACCAGCCACTGCAGAAGTCACAGTCATGGAATCCGTGATCTCCGTGACAGACTTGCAGCCTTAATTATAAGTGTTTGTAGAGTGATGTGCTTATCACAAGAACACATTCTTTTTCATATACCTGACTTTACAAACAGGCTTCCATATTCTTCCCATAGTCCATATTTATGACCACAGCAGTGTAATTTCTTTTTCTGTGGGTTCTGAGGCATCCTAACTGTTGAAGTTCTCAAATGTTTTGTTTGTTGTAAAAATAGCCAAACAAGATTCAAGCAAATTGCTCCTGTTAGTGCTTGATATGTTGTCCAGACTTGTCCTCTTTATGTGTGAGTCATCACCACTATTATCCTATAGTTATGATAATTACAGTTATAGTACTGCCGGGAGAAACTAGAGTCCAAAAAATGGCCAGGAAATTTAGATAATTTTAGAATCTAAATAGGAATAAGCACGATGGCTATTTTGTATGCCCTTTATGGATCCAGTTCTATTTTACAATGTTTAAAAGGACAACATGGATGCAAATCATGAGTTTATTTAGGTGTGTGATGTTTTGAAACATCTATGCTTTTTGGAGAATGAAAATTAGGAACACAGTCTCTTCTCATAGGGCACCTGTGATTCCCATTAACACCATAAGCATGCACATTGAGAAGAAAGATCTGCTTTGGCAATGTATGATTTGCCATTAAAATCATAGTTTTAGAGAAATTACAGGCAAGAATATGGAAAACACTTCCTCACATGGCTACTTATATTTTTACAGTTCGCCGGGCCTCTTTGTTGTGGTGTCCTTTGAAAAGGCATTTCAGCTGTTCATAGCAACAAAGATCATAGGAAAAATGTCCTCCTTCCTTTGAGTGGCTATGCAAAGATGACAGCAGAGCAGTACTAGCTGTGTCGTGGGGCCTGACTCCTGAAACATCCTGAGTGCTTGCAAAAGGGTGGCTCAGGGCAGCTGGGGAAGATATGCTCTGTAGCACATCTTACTTCTACTCCCAGTGTAGCACTGTGAACACCTTGAAGTGCTTCCCACAGATTGCACCATGCATACAGTTGAGCCAGAGTCCTGACTATGCTTCCAAGCTGGTATATCATAACCACAAATACTGTGAAGTGCTAACAGGTGTATAAGCCAACCCCATTTCTAGCTCACAAAAGAGCACTAGGCAGTTATCTTGTGTCATAAATATAAAGGGAAGGGTAACCACCTTTCTGTACACAGTGCTATAAAATCCCTCCTGGCCAGAGGCAACATCCTGTTACCTGTAAAGGGTTAAGAAGCTCAGCTAACCTGGCTGGCACTTGACCCAAAGGACCAATAAGGGGACAAGATACTTTCAAATCTCGGGGGGGGGGGGGGGAGGAGGAAGGCTTTAGTTTGTGCTCTTTGTTTACATGGTTGTTCTCTCTTGGGACTGAGAGAGGCCAGACAGAAATCCATCTTTTCCAACCCATCCTAATCCAAGTCTCCAATATTGCAACCAGTATAGGTAAGCCAGGCAAGGCAGATTAGTTTATCTTTTGTTTTATGTGAATTTTCCCTGTGTTAAGAGGGAGGTTTATTCCTGTTTTCTGTAACTTTAAGGTTTTGCCCAGAGGGGGATCCTCTGTGTTTTGAATCTGAATACCCTGTAAAGTATTTCCATCCTGATTTTACAGAGATGATTTTTACCTTTCTTTTTTTTTTTTTAAATAAAATCCTTCTTTTAAGAACCTGACTGATTTTTCCATTGTTCCAAGATCCAGGGGTTTGGGTCTTTGATGATTTTGTAACAAATTGGTTAGGATATTATTCTCAAGCCTCCCCAGGAAAGGGGGTGTTTAGGGCTTGGGAGGATATTTTGGGGGAAGACCGCTCCAAGTGGTCTCTTTCCCTGTTCTTTGTTTAAAACGCTTGGTGGTGGCAGCATACTGTTCAAGGACAAGGCAAAGTTTGTACCTTAGGGAAGTTTTTAACCAAAGCTTGTAAGAATAAGCTGAGGGGGTCTTTCATGCAGGTCCCCACGTCTGTACTCTAGAGTTCAGAGTGGGGAAGGAACCCTGACATCTTGCCTTGATGGTATGCTACAGGACAACAAGATTCCTTGCAACCTTTTTCCTTTCTGTCATACCCATGCAACACAGACCACAATTTATCCTCAGCCAGTGTGTGTTTTATACATTAATGAATATTAAAAATTTCCTTAGGAAAAATAATTTACTGGATGAGAAATTAGTTTATTGGCTACAATTAACTTTATAGTTTACAAGGAGATTTGAGAAAATCAATCGAGATAAGAAGTTGACTTATTTTCCTCTTACATTTGTTTAAGTTGCTTTCATGTTTTCCCTAGCAGGGAAGTCTGTTTGTCGAGGTATGAGAGGCCATTCTAGGTAGAAACTGAAACAGGCCATGCAAAATCATGCATGAAAGCATCAGGGTATTTCTCACTCAGCCAACAATGCAGTTGTTTATACTACACTGGTGGTGTTACAATTCTCCTGAGAGTAGGTTTGCAATGAAGATGGAATCCTTCAATAATTCATAGGCATAGACAATATTCAGAAATAGTTAATAAATCTGCACAGAACTGAAATTGTGCCTCTATTCTAAACTATATACATACAGAGATCACATCACTGAACTACAGCCACCTCTGAGATGGACAATAGCAGGTAGTGCCCAACAAACAGAGAAGAGGGAATTTTAGCCTCCTACTCTTACAAAATATTCTATACCATGAGGGTTTTAATGTCCATGTACAGGCAACAGGACCAAAGTTTTAGAGGTCTTGTTTAAAATAACTCTCAACACAAAAATCAATTAATCCACCTTGGCAGGCTGAAGGATGACTTTGCCAGCATTTACATTTTATCTCATCTTTTCGTTGATGGTGCTTGTTCACCATTTATAATTAAAATTTGTAATCTAGGGGTATCGCTGGATCTACAGCTGCTTTTGGGTGAGCACATAGCGGATGTGGCAAGGAAGGCTTTCCCCCACATCTATGTCTGCCCTGAGATTATGACTACTTCTTTCTTTGCTACCAAATCCATGTTTTTGTCACCTCAAGGTTAGACCACTACAATGCACTCTGCCTGGAGCGACATCTACAATTAACGGATGCTTGTGCAGCAGGTGGCAGCTTGTTTGGTAAACAGTGTACCTCACTGAGAATACATAACACTCATGCTCTAGGATCTGTATTGGCTACTACTGATAACTGGGTGGAGTTTAAGAGGTTGGGTTTTTGATCTATAGAGACCTTAATGACCTAGGACCTGTCTATCTGAGATACCACCACTCCCTCTGCTCTCTGTTGCTACAGTTGTGGAGATGCTCAAGCTGGAGTTACCTCAGCATTCTCTCCTGAATTTTGTCATTCATTTCTTACCTGCATTCCAAAAAGCCCAGATTTGCTGACCGTCAGGACATGCTGCAAGGCCCATTATTTCATGCAGGCTTTTGTAGGTGGGGGAGTAGTAGCAGTGTGATATGGGCTGTTCTTGGTGTGTGTGTTTGACTTGATATTACTGATAGTTATTCATTTTGGGTAAACTGAAAGTTTCATGATACTGAATCTTTAAAATTCTGATTAGGGTTTGTACAACTCCAGATATGCAATTTTGTCTTTGTTATAAATCTACTGTTATGGTCATGGCACACAGCGAAATTAGATAAAAACATGACATACTCTTTATGAAGAGCTGCAATGTAACACTAGTTTATTACCTGAAATGCAGAACCTTAACACAGAAGAACCAAAAAAGAGAGAGAGAAAAAGCAGTCTGTTACCCTAAGGCAGCAAGGCACAACTCAACCCACTTTGCTTGGTTTAGGCTGGCTCTTTGTAAACTGACTTTGATCACATGCTCCTTCAGAGGCCCCTAGCCTACAAATGGGACCAGGAACCCCCTTAGGATTTAAAGTGGCAGTAATTTTTACACAAGCTTTCATACATCACAGCTACTAGCATAGTTTGTTGTTATCGTTTCTGTGGTTTTTGTTTTTTGCATAGCTGTGTGGGAAATACAGTAAGAGAAAATGGAAGTGTAAACATCAGCGCCAGGGGATTAGGACTGTGCATCTTGGAATCCATTCAGGAACATAACATTCTGAGCACCCTTTCTTCCGTTGTGCAACTATCAACCCCTGTTTATAAAATCCCACACTTCCTTAGTAGTAGGTCACCCATATAAATAGTCCAGGAATACAGAATATTTGTAGGCTATCCTGTCTATAATGTTAATGGCATGCTTTATGCAGTTTGAGAAAGCATTTTCCACCTGCTGGTAGATTAGGTTTTGTTTATAAGTTTTCAAAAAGACTTCCCCATTGTGAAACCTCATTTCTAATAGATGGCTCACTCCTGCAAGGTAACGAGTGATCCTGTCGGAGCAGTCTCTGAAACAGAACAGGTTTCACAGCTTCCTCATCATCACAGTGCTGCTTGCTCTTTGCTAGTATTGTTATTTGTCACTCTCTCCACTTTATATATATTTTCCCACCGGTTTTTTCCTAATTAGCTGGTCTCAAACCTTGGTTTCAAAGGAATAGAATAGTACAAAGGGCTACTCCTGTTTTTCATGTTTGTTAACTGCATAGCCAAAGTCAGATTCATGGGCAGTAGATTTATTTTAAACTAGATGACTGGAGACTCTTAAGAGAGGAACTAGCAAGCTATGAAAAGAAATGAAAAATGGCCAGAGGAAAAGGCATCCATATGCTGACATTTGCTTCCGAGCCCAATGTCTTATTCAATTCTTTCTGAAGAGGTGTCTGGTATTGTACAGTACTTACAATTTGGGGTTTCTGTTCTGTCAAAATGGTCTTAAATTCATATTGCTTTCACAGTTCTCTGCAGAAACAAAATCTTCCCAGATGTTCATTAGAAGACTCACTACATTACTGCTAGCAAGTCAGGAGAAAGTGACATATTCCTAGCAGCAGTGATTTATAATGAAATTAAATGAGGACCAAAGTATAGCAGAGACTTCTCTCTGCTTAATCATTCTCCCTTAATGATATGTGTAACAGCATCAGACACAAATCTCATTTTCATAGACTGTGAAAACCCGAGGATTAGGCTACCCCTTCATAGTCTGACATAAGGATTTTGCCTGGCAAAAGCATCTCCATTGATGTCAACAGCTTGACGGCATGTTAATTTAGACCAATGGTTACTGAACAGCTGTTCCCTTCAAGAATAAGTTTTATGCTTTAGGACCTGATCCAGCATTCATTGAATTCCATACAACTACATTGGGAGTTGGATAAAGCTCTGACTTTCCCTAGTCTTACTGTGAATTACATCTATATGTGTGATCAAATAAAACTTTTAATGTGCAATATTACCTGATCACTGATATTCTTATACATTTAGAATATTTACTGCCATATGTATCATCTGCTTGAAGTAGTGCTGTAGCCAGACTCAATTTTAGATAGCTTTAGAAATCCAGTTCAAGTTATCCCTTGCTGAAGGAGAATAAAGGAACCTCTTCTAAACTGTCTGACCCAGGTGTGAACTTACTTACCACTTTCCCCTGTGGCAGATATGAGTAAGGCTCATATTTGATTTGTGTGCCTCCATATGAAAGTAATTGCGCTTTTAGTCTTGTTCAGACTGGTTATTTTTTAAAATAGCTTTCTTGATTGGCATATTTGGTACTTTGAGAGAGAAATATCTCCAGTCTATAGTATCTCCAGTTGCTAGTAGGGGCCAGCATTTTATCCAATTTTCAGCTCCAATGACTGGAACACCAGGAAGTTAACTTGACTTCCTTCAGGTCACACATATTTATTTCTATAGGTGACCATTGCTTCCTTAAAAGATTACTATAGTACATGAGTACATGTCAACATCATCATGGTTCTCCTCTGTCTCCCCACCCAAACAGACAGTGAAAGGTTGAACTGAAAGATTGAAATAGAAGGTTGAACAAGGGCCTGGCACAGGATTAAAATGAATACAATTTTAAGGATTATAAGTAGGGACCTACCAAATTCACGGCCATAAAATCTGGTCTTTTGTATACTTTTACCCTATACAATACAGATTTCATGGAAGAGACCAGTGTTTCTCAAATTGGGTGTCCTGACCCAAAAGGGAGTTGTAGGGGGGGCTGCAAGGTTATTTTAGGGGGGTCTGCAGTATTGCCCTACTTACTTCTGTGCTGCCTTCAGAGCTGGGCAGCTAGAGAGAGTGGCGGCTGTTAGCTGGGTTCCCAGCTCTGAAGGCAGCGCCCCATTAGCAGTAGTACAGAAGTAAGAGTGACAATACCATAGCATGCCACCCTTACTTCTGCGCTGCTACCTTCAGAGCTGGGCAGCCAGAGAGTGGCGGCTGCTGACTGAGGGCCCAGCTCTGCAGGCAACAGTGCAGAAATAAGGGTGGCAATACTATTGTGATGTTTCTCTCCATATTCTTTCTGAAAATATCCTTATGATATAAATGACATAGCAGAGATATACTTTTATGCAAGGTGGCTCATGTAAGATATCATTGGAAAGGTTATGATTTACTGAATGTGATTATCCAATTTGTATGCCTGTATCATTTCTGTATCTGAAGTTAGGAATATTAACTATGTATCTGTATTTCAGATGCGTTACTTTGGGTATCAACCCCAACCAGCCCTTCAGGTACAACAATGGAAAAGCCAGACAGGGCTAATTAGCATTAGCAGAGACAATGGACTGTGAAAGGGCTTTGTCTTCCTGTGGACCTTGGAGACAGCCTACGAGCAATGGCTGCCACAGCCATGCAGAGACAAGGGTCTGAGTCACCTGGTACTGGATACCTTCCTCCCCTTTTGGAATGCCAGTGGTTTTCCACTAGAAGACAAAGGGTTCCCGCCTTACACAAGAGCTACATAAGGCAGGGGAGTGACATCATCATGGTTTTCCTCTGTCTCCCCACGCAAACAGGCACTGAAAAAGACCTGGAAGCAAAAAACTGAACAGAGGGGAGAAGGGTTGAACCCAAGCTGGAAGGGCGTCTAGCTTGTGAGTAATAATACCTGAGGTCTAGGGTGAGAAATACTATTTGTTACCAATTTCTTTAGTGAAATTAGCGTAGTTTGTGTGTTTGGTTTCATTTGCTTAGTAATCTGCTATGTTCCGTCAATCTCTTATATTCACTTAAAATCCACCTTTGGTAGTTAATAAACTTATTTCGTGTTTATAATAAAACCCAGTTTATGCAATTTCTAACTGGTGTGTGTGCGTGTGAGAAGTTGTGCATACCTTCCTCCACATTGAGGGAGGAGGCGGATTTCATAATACATCTTTGGGTCTGCACTCCAGGCCTGGTCTACACTACGAGTTTATGTCGGATTTAGCAGCATTAAATCTGAATTAACCCTGCACCCATCCACACAACGAAGCTATTTTTTTGACGTAAAGGGCTCTTAAAACCAATTTCTGTACTCCTTCCCAACAAGGGGATTAGCACTGAAATCAACATTGCCGTTTCGAATTAGGGTTAGTGTGGACGCAATTCGAAGGTATTGGCCTCTGGGAGCTATCCCACAGCGCACTATTGTGACCACTCTGGACAGCACTCTGAACTCGGATGCACTGGCCAGGTGTGCAGGAAAAGCCCCGGGAACTTTTGAATCTAATTTCCTGTTTGGCCAGGCGATCTCATCAGCACAGGTAACTATGCAGTCCCAGAATCAAAAAAGAGCTCCAGCATGGACCGAATGGGAGGTACTGGATCTGAACGCTGTATGGGGAGAGGAATCCATGCTATCAGAACTGCATTCCAAATGCCAAAACATTTTAAAAAATCTCAGAGGTCATGAGGGACAGAAGCTACATCAGGGACGCAACACAGTGCCACGTGAAACTTAAGAAGCTCAGACAAGCGTACCAGAAAACCAAAGAATCAAACAGATGCTCCAGGACAGAGTCCCAGACATTCCGCTTCTACGCTGAGCTGCATGCAATTCTAGGGGGGGCTGCCACCACTACCCCACCCCTGTCCATGGACTCCGATGATGGGGTACTCTCCACCATGCCTGATGATTTTGCTGATGGGGAAGATGAGGAGGAGGAGGACGAGCTTGGGGAGAGCACACAGCACACCATTTTCCCCGACAGCCAGGATCTTTTTATCACCCTGACTGAAATACCCTCTGTCATAAATGTAAAGGGAAGGGTAAACCCCTTTAAAATCTCTCCTGGCCAGAGGAAAAATCCTCTTACCTGTAAAGGGTTAAGAAGCTACAGGTAACCTCGCTGGCACCTGGCCAAAATGACCAATGAGGAGACAAGATACTTTCAAAAGCTGGGAGGAGGGATCAAAACAAAGCGTCTGTGTCTGTCTGTATGCTGCTTTTGCCGGGGACAGAACAGGAATGGAGTCTTAGAACTTTTAGTAAGTAATCTAGCTAGGTATGTGTTAGATTATGATTTCTTTAAATGGCTGAGAAAAGAGCTGTGCTGAATAGAATGACTATTCCTGTCTGTGTGTCTTTTTTGTAATTTAAGGTTTTGCCTAGAGGGATTCTCTATGTTTTGAATCTAATTACCCTGTAAGGTATCTACTATCCTGATTTTACAGAGGTGATTCCTTTACTTCTATTAAAAGTCTTCTTGTAAGAAAACTGAGTGCTTTTTCATTGTTCTCAGATCCAAGGGTTTGGGTCTGTGGTCACCTATGCAAATTGGTGAGGATTTTTATCAAACCTTCCCCAGGAAGTGGGGTGCAAGGTTTGGGAGGATTTTGGGGGGAAAGACGTGTCCAAACCATGTTTCCCAGTAAACCCAGTTAAAGTTTGGTGGTGGCAGTGGAAATCTAAGGGTAAAATAATTTTGTACCTTGGGGAAGTTTTAACCTAAGCTGGTAAAAGTAAGCTTAGGAGGTTTTCATGCAGGTCCCCACATCTGTACCCTAGAGTTCAGAGTGGGGAAGGAACCTTGACACCCTCCCAACCCAACGAAGCCAGAGAAGGGACCTCGGGTGAGTGTACCTTTTAAAATATAATACATGTTATAAAAGCAAGCATTTTTAATGATTAAGTAGCCCTGGGGATTTGGGATGCATTCGTGGCCAGTACTGCTACTGGAAAAGTCTGTTAACATGTGTGGGGATGGAGCGGAACTCCTCCAGGGACATCTCCATGAAGCTCTCCTGGAGGTACTCTAAAAGCCTTTGCAGAAGGTTTCCGGGGAGAGCAGCCTTATTCCGTCCTCCATGGTAGGACACTTTATCACACCATGCTAGTAGCAAGTAATCTGGTATCATAGCATGACAAAGCCTGGCAGTGTATGGTCCCGGTGTTTGCTGGCATTCAAGCAACATCTGTTCTTTATCTCTCTGTGTTATCCTCAGGAGAGTGATATCATTCATGGTAACCTGGTTGAAATAGGGGAATTTAATTAAGGGGACATTCAGAGGTGCCCATTCCTACTGGGCTGTTTGCCGGTGGCTGAAAAGAAATCCTCCCCACAGTTAGCCTCGTGTTGGGGGTGGGAGGGGGGGCATTGGTGCCGAGCTGTTCGCGTTTGGCTAGCAGGGATCTTCCCTGATACCAGCCAGGCGGTGGCGGGAGGGGTAAAGCGATCATCCCAGAGAATTGGATGGGGAGAGGGGGTTAGTTTGGTTTCTAGTGCTGCGCGTTAACAGGAAAACCGCAGCACTAAATGGCCAACTCAACGGGCTTTGCTTGGTACGGGAGAGGAGAGCGCTGCTGTTATGAAGTTTGCAGAAGCCGAAAGCCTATGGCTTACCATGGCCGCCTGCAAGCCGAATTCTGTTCTCTAACACCAAAGCCGCAGGCACTCAATATAAGATGCAAAATGTGATCTTGTACCAAAATCACATGTCCTATGTAATGTGAATAGTGTTGTTCACCGTGAAAGAGTATAGCCATTGTTCTGTAAAATGTATCTTTTTAAATACTTCACTCCCTTTTTTTCCTCCAGCAGCTGCAAATGTTTCAAGCCTCCCTCCTCCGTCCCAAAGGCTATCTCAGATAAGGCAGCGAAAAAAAAACGCACGCGTGATGACGGTCTCTGAGCTCATGCAGTCATCCGGCACTGACAGAGCGTTGTGGAGGGACACAGGAGCAGAGCACAGGAAAGTGGCTGATGAAAGTGAGGAGAGGTGGTGGCAGGAAGATCAGAGGAGGCATGAGGCAACGCTGGGGCTACTGCAGGATCAAACGGAGATGCTCCGGCATCTGGTGGAGGTTCATGAACAGCAGCAGGATCACAGACTTAACCACCCTCCCTCCTCCCCAAGTTCCATAGCATCGTCCCCCAGATGCCCAAGAATGCGGGGGTGGAGGGAAGGCTCCGGGCACCCAACCACTCCACCCCAGTGGGCAGCCCAAGCAACAGAAGGCTGTGATTCAAAAAGTTTTAAAGTGGCTTTTTCCTTCCCTCCTACCCTCTCCCGCACCCCACCCGGGCTACCTTGTGAGTTATCTCCCTCTTTTTATAATCAATTAATAAAGAATACATGTTTTTTAAACGATAGTGACTTTATTTCCTTTGCAAGCAAGCTGTGATCGAAGGGGGGAGGGCGGGTGGCTTACAGAGAATTTAGAGGCAACCAAGGGGCCAGGTTTTCATCAAGGAGAAACAAACAGAAGTGTCACACAGTACCCTGGCCAGTCATGAAACTGGTTTTCAAAGCTTCTCTGATGCGCAGTGCTTCTAGCTGTGCTCTTCTAACTGCCCTGGTGTCTGGCTACGCATATTCAGCGGCCAGGTGATTTGCATCAACCTCCCACCCCGCCATAAACGTCTCCCCGTTACTGTCACAGAGATTGTGGAGTACACAGCAAGCAGCAATAACAATGGGAATATTGGTTTCGCTGAGGTCTGAGCGAGTCAATAAACTGCGCCAGCGACCCTTTAAACATCCAAATGCACCACTCTACCACCATTCTGCACTTGCTCAGTCTATAGTTGAACAGCTTCTTACTACTGTCCAGGGTGCCTGTGTACAGCTTCATGAGCCAGGGCATTAAGGGGTAGGCTGGGTCCCCAAGGATAACTATAGGCATTTCAACATCCCCAACAGTTATTTTCTGGTCTGGGAAGTTTAAACAGATCAGAGTTCCTGAAGACGCGAGCATCATGAACCTTTCCCGGCCATCTCACGTTGAAGTTGGTGAAACGTCCCTTGTGATCCACCAGTGCTTGCAGCATTATTGAAAAGTACCCCTTGCGGTTTATGTACTCACCGGCTTGGTGCTCCAGTGCCAAGATAGGGATATGGGTTCTGTCTGTGGCCCCACCACAGTTAGGGAATCCCATTGCAGCAAAGCCATCCACTATGACCTGCACATTTCCCAGGGTCACTCCCCTTGATATCAGCAGAACTTTGATAGTGTTGGCTACTTGCATCACAGCAGCCCCCACAGTAGATTTGCCAAATTGATTACCAACTGACCGGTAGCTGTGTGGCGTTGCAAGCTTCCACAGGGCTATTGGCACTTGCTTGCGAATTGTGAGGGCTGCTGTCATCTTGGTATTCTTGCGCTTCAGGACCAGGGGAAGCAAGTCACAAAGTTCCAAGAAAGTGCCCTTACGCATGTGAAAGTTTCGGAGCCACTGGGAATCATCCCAGACCTGCAACACAATGCCATCCCACCACTCTGTGCTTGTTTCCCGGGCCCAGAATCAGCATTCCACGGCATGAGCCTGCCCCATTAACAACATGATCTCCAAATTGCGGGGGAACGCGGTTTTAGAGAAAAGTGTGTTCATGTCCTCATCACCGCGCTTCCGTCGCCTCCTCGCCTGTTTTTTCAGGTGCTGGTTCTGCATAAACTGCATGATAATGCACGAGGTGTTTACAATGGTCATAACTGCTGCGGTGAGCTGAACGGGCTCCATGCTTCCTGTGCTATGGCGTCCGCTCCTGCTCAGGCAATCCAGGGAAAAGGGCACAAAATGATTGTTTGCCGTTGCTCTGACGGAGGGAGGGGCGACTGACAACATGGCTTACAGGGTTGGCTTACAGGGAATTAAAATCAACAAAGGGGGTGGCTTTGTGAGAAACAGAATGATCCCCTCAAGATAGAACTCAAAACCTCAAGGACAGAACTCAAAACTGGGTTTAGCAGGCAGTTGATTTCATGGAGGGAGGGAGGAAGGGAGGAGAAAATGAATACAAAACAAATCTGGTCTATTTCTTGTTTGATCCACTTCATCTATCTTTATACATCTTGCTGGCAGCAGACGGTGCAGTACGACTGCTAGCCATCGTCATCTCCTGGGTGCTCGGCAGCAGACGGTGCAGTATGACTGCTGGCCATCTTTGTCTCCTGGCTGCTCATTAAAAGACAGTGCAGTAGGACTGCTGGCAGGACTGAATTGCCATGAGATGAAACTTAAAAGGGTAATGACCTGGCTGAGTCACTTCCATGTTTGCCCAGGTGCCCCTGACCTCACCAAGGTCGGTTAAAAGAGCACCCTGGACTACGTCAACAACGGCTACCAGTCATACTGCACTGTCAGCTGCCAAATAGCAATAAGTTGCTGCTGTGTAGCAATGCAGTACCGTGTCTGCCAGCACCCAAGAGACGGTTAGCTGAGCGGGCTCCATGCTTGCCGTGGTATGGCGTTTGCAAGGGTAACCGAGGAAAAAAAGGTGTGACACGCTTGTCTGCCATTGCTTTTACGGAGGGAGGGAAGGGGGGTCTGACGATATGTACCCAGAACCACCCACGACAATGTTTTAGCCCCATAAGGCACTGGGATTTCTACCCAGAAGTCAAATGGGCGGCGGAGACTGCGGGAACTGTGGGATAGCTACCCACAGTGCAACGCTCTGGAAGTTGATGATTGCCTCGGTACTGTGGACACACTCCGCCGACTACATGCACTTAGAGCATTTGTGTGGGGACACACACAATCGACTGTATAAAAACCCTTTCTACAAAACTGACTTCTAAAAATTCGACCTAATTTCATAGTGTAGACAAGGCCCAAGGGAGGTGGACACCTGAGTGCTGGGGCAAGTCCCTGAAGCTGAGCCTTCCCAGAACTGATCTCATTGTCTGTTTCGTTCTGCAGCTGGGTGGGGACCTGCCTGCATGTTTGCTGGAGGAGGCTTAATAGCCTGGCTCAGCAAGGGAAGTAGAAAGGGTCCCAGGCTGGCATAACAGGCTGGCACAGTGGTATCTCAACACATCAGGTGGCATCCTAAGGGGTCCAACTCATCACAACCATACCATGCCATCCTTCCTTCTGCACTGCTGTTGGCTGTGGCTCTGCCTTCAGAGCTGGGCTCCTGGCCAGCAGCCGCCGCTCTCCAGCTGCCCAGCTCTGAAGGCAGCACCACCACCACCAGCAGCAGAACAGAAATAAGGGTAGCAGTACCACAACCCTCCCCTACAATAACCTTGGGACCCCCCAAACTTCTTTTTGGTCAGGACCCCAACAATTCCAACCGTGTGAAATTTCAGATTTAAATAGCTGAAATCATGAAATTTATGATTTTTAAAATCCTATGACCCTGAAATTTACCAAAATGGACCGTGAATTTGGTAGGGCCCTAGTTACTGATCCTATTATCACTTTAAACTCTGCGAGTGCCCCATGGATATTTGAAGTACATCTGATAAAACTGGGGTATAAAATAAATAAATGAGTCTGAACCAAAATACAGGATGTGAACCTTTGCTTTGGTTGTAATTTCATGGTTTGGGCCCATCTTTCTAAATGAAGTTGTTAATGAGAACATCAATAGGAGCTAAAAAGTTATTAAAATGGAATTTCAACTGCGTATTTCAAATCTAGGTTAAAATTCAATGTAGTATCAGTCATTTACAAACCTATAATAACCAGTCCAGGATTTTGTTTTTAATTAGAGTTACAAAAGATTTGGGAGGTCACCAGTGGGACAGCTCCATCAGTTAGGACCTGACATTGCTCCCAGTGAATAAATGGGATAACATTCCATCCTGCTTTAATGGTACAATGACCAGCTTCTGATTATGAGAATGTCTGGGAGGAACATCACAGTGTGTGTATAGCAGAATCTATCATTCAGTCTTCTATTTCTTACTTCAGAAAACTACCCTATGGGGACACCAGTTAAAATGTTAAAGCAGATTTGACAGAATCTGACTTTGATGGACAGGTCAAGCAGCACAGAGCATAATTACACCTGATCTCTCATCTGCCATTTCAGCTGTTTGTTCTAGAGTACTTCCTCCCCTCTCCCCCCATTCTTAATTAACTTTGTGTTTGCTTTAATAATATTTAGATCTATTACTATAAGGGAAGTTGAAGAAAATATTATAAAACAGATACATTTTTGTAAAAATTTAAATGCTGTTATCAGTGTATCACTGGATACATTGCATCCTTTTGGTGTAAACATTTGAGGGGGTTTATTCTTCATCCCTATGATGTATTTATTTGAGAGGACTTATTCTTCCACACATAACAGGATGAAATATTTTCTTAGCATCTGTAGGTCAGAGAACAATTAATTGAAATGGCTAATTGGCCACAGCATAGTTGTTACATATAGAACAAAATTTCAGCTGTATACATTTATGTAACACATATACCAGTAGCAGTTTTCCTTTCTCACTTATGTATTTTCTCTCATCTCATTTATTCTATTTTACAAAAAAACCCAAAACTTTTTTGGACCACAAGAAAACATAACTCCAAAAGTTTGGATGTAGCTAACTGATATGTAGAGTCAGCCTAATTTCAGCAAAGAGTCCTGTGGCACCTTACAGACTAACAGACGTATTGGAGCATAAGCTTTTGTGGGTGAATACCCACTTCGTCGGATGCATGCCGCTTTTACAGATCCAGACTAACACGGCTACCCCTCTGAGCATAATTTCAGTTGATTTCAATAGACTTACCTTAGATTTACTCTGGAAATCTGGGCTAAGGGCTTTAGCTCATTTGGAGAAGACTTCCTATAGCGTGAACAGGACTTCTGAAAGGGATTTGGTCTTTGTTTCTGGATCTATAATACACAGGTTAGGAATAAGTCTTCTACTTATTCTTTATATTTATCTTACAAATTCCTTGCTCAAGCTTGCTGTGCTCTAGATGTTGCTGAGTAGCCAGACAATCATACTGATGTTGCTCCTGTCCTCTTTCCCTTGCTGTCTTCTTATTCACCCTCGTTGTATCATGTAAAAAATTAATTTGTAAGCAGCTCAAGTCAAAGATCACATCTTTGTTTGGCAGGGGGCCTAGCACATGTTGAGGGAGGGCATTTATAATAAATAACAATAAAAAGGTAGTTATACCTACTCAGTTTCACAGAGTTCACTGAATAGCAATTATATTATATTATTATTATTTGTATTACCATAGCATGTAGGATCCCTAATCATGGACCAGGGCCTCCAGTGTGTTTGCATAGCACCTAGCACAAAACAAAAAGGTGGTCCTTCCCCAAAGAGCTTACAGTCTAAGTAAATCATATGGTAACAACGTAGTAATTAATTACCTAGATTAATGTGCGTTTACTCTCAGGTCTCTGACTTCCTGTGGCTAATGAGGCATATTACATTGAGATCCCAACATTGCTTTTGAAACCAATTTAACTACAATGCTGAACTTCCTGTCCACTGCCTGCCCATTTTGTACTTATTCTGTGACTAGATTAATAATTTCAGTCTCCAAGGCTGCATAAGCACTATATCCACTTAAATAGGGATATTGAACTGTTATTACTTGCACAGAGTCTCTTGGTCTCACACACACACACAGCCTTCCTGCTTTGGCTACAATGTTTTTAAATGGCAAATAAAGGGAAACCCAGAACATGACAGACAAATAAACTACTTATAAAAGAAAATATTAAAATGTATCTAAAGTTAAAAGTAGCTCTAATCCTTTCCTTAATAGTTCAGGATCTGTGAGGTTGAGTACATCAGATGCTTGGTTAAAAGAATTCCAACCAAGATTATTAATTTCACAGAACTGAAAACTCTGCACAGACAATCTGCAATCTGATCAAGGCAGGATTTCAGATGCGAAACTGGGAAAGGAAGCTTCAGTAAAGCTCTAGATAAGAGAAACCTACAAATTGCGTACTACAAGTGTGGACAGCAGAGCCCTGTGGCTGCTGCAACAGTGTTAAGGTGTTGACTGTGTGTGTTCTTACTTCAATCAAGAGAAAGGAAATAAAAAAACTGCTCAGCAGCTATTTTATTTGTGAGACCCTTCACAGCTACTTTTAATTTTGAGGTATCTCATTATAGATTAGAATAGAATTTGATTTGCCACAGCCTCTTTCACATCACAACATCTTCACCATACACAGGACACCAGAAAGTGTTCTACAAATCTGTTGCAAATGATTAGGGTAGCAACAGTGTCAGCAAATTCTAGAACAGTTATATGCACTCAGCAACGACTCACACAGCTTTGGACATTCCAAATGGTTTTATTCACAGAAGAAATATTGCTATGGAATATTGGCATCATCTTCTATTCCTGTTCTTGCTCCTGAATAGCATCATGGGATCAGCGATTCAGGGGCAACTTCAGAAGTATATGTTTATCAGGTACTGTACATTGGAACTTGTGATTCTTCAGTGGATGGAAAATTGCAATCCATTTTTGGAAGCCATTGAGGTTGTAACACTAACCTTTCCCTTGCTGTCAGTGGATCCCCAATATTGCTGCATAGACAAACTCATTCATAGGTTTACTTAAATGTTGTCAACATTTTAAAAGCTTCTAGAATGACTGTAATCTCTCCACTTTGCTAGATCTTATGTTTTCCTCCTATATTTATGTCCATTATTAGGTATCCACAGAATATTGAATTGAGGACAAGGAAAAATGCACCCTTGAGTAAGTTGAGTATACTTAAAGCTTGTTAACTTTGGGAGGAGAAAATTAACCAGCAGTGTGTATATCCTGACACACAAAATAACTCCAATAAGCCCTTTTAAAACAGTGTTTGATTTCAGTTGTTGATGCTAAAAAGGGTGGGATGCGTACTTGTGGTGGGGTGGATAAACTCCACACTGGAGAGATAAGGGCACAGGAACAACTCGGCCTGGGAAGACCCACCCTGACAGCTCTGCTCCAGTTGGAGGAGGGAATTAAAAGGTGGCCTCTTCAGCACAGCAGCGTGGTGGGTGGAGAGAGGAAGATCTTGCTCATTGCTACAGAGGTTCTACATTGGGAGGGCATTCACAGGGCTGGGGGGAGGGGACGTCTTCTGAATGGAGCTGGAACTCCCTAGCCTATTGAGACCCATGGACCAGATTGTCAGGGACAACCACAAGCCATGACATGCCCCTAGTGGGGACAGAGCAGTAGGAAGAGATCCGGGGACAGGATTACCCAGACTGCAGGTAGTGGATGCCTGCCTTGTGGTGCTCACAAGGGCCCCTGGGTCAGAAGCCCGTGGAGTGGGAGGACATGGGTTCCCCTCATCCCTATACCACTCAGTGGGGATGCCATCACAGATCCTCACTGCTAGGCAGGGAGGCTTGCCCTGCTTACAGTCCCATAATACTTCACAGGAAACCACTGAAGAAATTAAGATCACGTTTACAAAAGCAGGACAAACATTTCATAACCTCGCCTGATGATTCCCTCATATCAGTTGTTCACATAAACTGTAGAGTCAGTGGAAATCCCAAACCTGAAACTTGTCTTGCATATATTCCTGGGCTTTAGGGCAGAGATTTCTTTAAAGGGAAATCAAACTTGAGAATACAGGACTCACATGACACAAAGAAGGACAATATATAGATAAGATACTAGTGTTCTGTCAGATTTCTTAGACATCAGTGACAGATCATCTTTTGGTCTTTTTGTTTTTTTGTGGTTTTTTGTGTGTGTAACATTTGACATTCCTTTTTCATGTAAGTATAAACTTTTAAAGGTGCAAGTAGATATTTATAAAATTAGAGGAAATACACGAGGATTATTTCCAGCAGCAATATCTGTGACTCAGAAACCTTACTCAACACAAGTGTACTTTTCAAATATTTTATTAGCAATGAATACACACATAAAATACATGATTCCACTTGGAAACTTGTTTCCATCCATTTAAGGAAAAGACTGCTTCCCTCTGTCCTTACTGTAAAGCAGATTTTAGAGCTACATATTAAAATGTACAGGCTAACAAAATCTCTCCTCCATGCTCATGTTAATTGCCATCAATTTAGTGGCAAATAAGTATGTGAATGGAGGAGAAAATGGATGTCATATTTTTTAGATATGTAAACTACAGACTTCATATTTTTATGCTGTGAAGCCACCAAAAATATTACTTTGCTTGAAAAATACATTGTGCCTGATTTCTTCACTGCCTTGCACCTTTGTATAGTCATTTATACCAGTGCAAAGTGAGGACAATGTGGTTGTAAAAATCAGAATAGTACAGTGTGATTGGATGGACTAGACCCAGAGGCCCCCTCTGCTGGAGGCCTCAGGGTCCTGTCACACCCATCCCAGGAAAGGAGACGTGGAAGAGGGCTTCCAAGTGGGCTAAAGAGGCTGCAGGGGGAAGCAGCCAATCAGAGAGGCTGCAGGGAGCACCCAATCAGGGGCTGGGAGGGCCATATAAAAAGGAGCTTCAGTGCCAGAGAAAGGCAGTTCCTTGCTGCACCCAGAGGAGTTCAAATGGTGCTCCTGGCTAGCTAAAGGGAACTGCAGTATCACAGACAGCTCACTGCTGGTAGGGACCAGGGGAGCAAGGAAGAACTCCTGGCTGGCTGCTGGGCCTGAACTTAGAAGAGCCCTGAACTAAAGGTGAGGCATCGGTCAAGGCTGGGGCTGCTGGGAAGTGGCCCAGGGAACTGAAAGCAGTTAGTTAAAAGGACAAGGCGGTGTGTGGCTGGGAACTGGAGTAGTGGGTGGGCCTGGATCCCCCCCTTAGGCCACTAGGTGAAGTAGCTTACAACTGGAGAGCGATAAACCCCCAAAAGGAGATCTGAAAAGCTAAGAGGCCCAGCAGGAGAGTTGGAGCCAGAATAGATCAAGAGGGTGAAACCATTGCCTCCAGGGAGGAAGTCCTGGGGGTACGGCCCAATACCAGGGCTGGGACTATTTAAAAAATTGTGGACACACCCGCTCAGAAGGGGTGCCATGCCATTATATAGGGTTTCACACCCTTTTTACAGACGTATAAATGACTATACAAGAGATAACATAGTTAAGAATCAGGACCATTGAATCTCCTAAAAACACTTAAAAACATAAATACCTGTATTACAGTTTGAGATAAAATGTTATATTGTTAATAATCACTGTTAATAATCACAGTTGAGGCACTTGGGGGAAGAAGTTGTTCTCTGGTCACGTAAATGTCATTAGAGGTAATAAAGTTCTTTTAAATACTGCTTTGTGCTTCTTTGAAGTGGACAAAGTGGAATATAAGACATAAGGACATCATTAAAAAGGAATTTTATGTAAAGAAAGCATGCATACTGTAGAAAAGCAAGACAAATAGCTCCATACAATATAAACCTTTACCTTGAATTATAGAATACAGTAGTGCTAGACTCAAAGCAAGTATTAGCATATCTGATAGAAAAATTTGTGCTTAAAAGGATTTTGCACACTTTGTGCCTGTCAGTTTGTTTGCATAAAGTTCAAGACATTTTCCAGATTTATTTTCATCTGTCATGATGTAACAAAATACAGTACTAGTATGGCAAATATTAAAATATGAATAGTAATAACAAGCTCAGAAATCCATTATCAAGTGATCTTTAGGGCACAAGCCTGAAACCAAAGTTACAGTGTCCACTCCAATTTCTCCAGTTTTGCCCTTCCCACGTTCTGATTCAAAAATGATCTGACATAAGAAAGGAAAAGCATTAATTATTACGAGGTAGCAAATGTGAACATTTAACCACTGTGAAAGAGGAAACAAAGTTATTTAACTAGATTGAGATGATGTATCAACTGAAATTTGTATTCTTATCACTATCTAGGAAAATTTACCCACTTAAATCCTTGATCTTTTTATAACTCATAATATCTGAACTAGAGCAAGATTGATTGTCCTCTATGATAATCTACAATACCAAATTGATTCTCATAATGGAATTTACTATTGTTATAGTACAAACAAAATGCTGTCTCTCTCAAAAAACCAAAAACACATTATAATAAAGCAACATGTATATATATGTTGCTGATATGTGATGTTTGTGTGTATTCCTTTCTTTGGGGACATTACAATTGTGAGTTTGCCCTCTATTTGTATGTTTGGTTATTGAGTGCAATATTTATTTTAGATATTTCTTTGTGCTTATCTATAGGGTATTTAGGCACAGATCCTCAAAGGTATTTAGGCTCCTAACTTCTACTGAAATAGTTCCATTGAAATCAATTGAAGTTAAAAACCTAAATACCTTTCAGGATCTGGGTCTTAGTGCAAAAGGCCAAAGTGGCCACGGATGAAATTTATGTCCTCATTAAAGCCCTTTACATTTCCAAAGCTGTGTACAGGGAGCTTGACCTAAATGAGAATCTGACCGTAAAGTGTCAAGAGGAAACCTTAATTAAACCTGTTGCAATTCTTGGAGCAGGTTCTGGCCCCTGCTTGGCAAAGCAGCTGGAAAGCTGGCTTACCTGGCTACCTGTGGATTCTCTCTCTCTCTTTTTTTTTTTTCTTTTTTAAATAAGGGAATCCCAAGGTGGTGCGGGCTGGCAAAATAGCTTTACACCACCCACCTCCTGTCCATATTGGGACTGGTGTGTATTCCGGTGATCCACAGCTGTAAGAATAGCCCCTTGGAGATATGGGGTTTGGGCTGCTCTAACTAATTCTCAGGACCATCCCATTCCCTCACCAGCCCCAGGAACTAGGAGCTGCAAAGGAGGGATAAACTCACCTTTAAAGTCACATCCCCTTCAGTCTGGCACAGTACACTGCTTATATGGACAGAGAATCTGGCCCCTAGTGTATTTGTGTCATATGGAGGAAGCAAGTCTGTGTGTATGCAATATCAGGAGTGGAGGCACCGCCACATGTATCATGAACTTAACTAAAGGAGACAAAACTAGTAAGCATGTCAACACACACTGGATACAGGCTCTGGACTAACACTGAGGATTGTATCTGCATTTGACAGCTTTTTTTCCCCTTTCCCTGATTAAAGGGCATTCATGCAAACACCCAAAAACCCAGGGTATTTAATGATGAGGATCATTCCGCACACCCCATCAACTTATCAGGAAATGTTGCAAGCCAAACTGAAAGCTCTAATCCTTCACCACCTAGGCGATAGTTCAATCTTTAAGTGTAGTTGTGGTGGAGGTAACAAACCATAATCTCTCAGTGTACATATTTATACCTACTTTTGCACTGAGACATAAATCAGAGGCCACAACTAGTTGTCATCACTAAAGATCTGATGGAACTTTCACAAAACGATAAGGTTCTTATTCTTGACATCCTGAGCAATTCAAGTAATTAAATTCTCTCTAGTTAAATTGCCCCTGAAGACAAAGTTTCAAGAGAATATTATTCTTTCTTTTATCTCCTAGAAATTATTTGGTGGTGTTGCTAGCATAGTATGGCTCCCATTTTCTAACTTGGAGGTGGCTTTCAGTAGTTGGTAATTGGTATACCTACAAAACGGTCTATAGAATGCGTAAAAATCAGTGAGGATGAAATGCAAGCTGTTGTGTTAGTTATTGGAATTGGTTTCTGCCTTAACTTACATTTTTAGTAGTCTCCACTCCCTGAAGCAGTTCTATTTTTCCAGTCCTCCACCTTTCATCTTTTCCTCTGCTCTGCTCCCAGGCAGGAGCACTTCTGTGGTTGCCCAGGAATACTCTGAGTTTCCCCACCCTGTCTCCAGCAAGGCGATAACTGAAAATCAAACAGTAGCTCCTCTTCGGCTTGAGATCAGTAAGAAGAAGTTTCAGACGGCCAACATTCTTTTTCTGCCCCACAAAGGCTGGAACTGCCATATAATATCCATCACCTTGTGAGGGGAGGAAGCAGACATCTTTATGTGTGTTGTTGCTTTTTGTGAAATATTTTTTAGTAAACTGAATAACAGTTTGCCAAAATAATAATAAGTGCAAGTTTCATCACTTAAATAACTAAAATCTAGCCTACAAAAAACAGTGTCAAATATACTAAGTAGGGAACACTCCTGCACTGCTAGAAGGATGGATGAGGTAGCCTAATCTTTCGTCTATACTTATGCCAATTCTTTGACCAGACTTGCATTTTGTTTTCTTATGTTTCAAAGGAAATAAAGGCTCAATACAGCATTTAATCTCTCTCTGCACTGTTAGTCTGAAAGATCCAAAATTTGTTTTGAGTGACTCTACATATTCTCCTTAACTTTATTGATTATATTTATTATGGTAATACCTAGGATCAAACAAAATTGGAATTCGATTGTCCTAAACACTGTACAAACAGATAAATTAATAGTCCCTGTCCCAAAATGCTTACAATTGACGAGACAGACAAAAAATAGGGAAAAGGGAGAGAACACAGGACCAAAGCAAACAGAGTGATTGATTGGGAGCAAACATCATATTAGTTCCATTGTTTTGGGGGTGTTTTGGGATGAGGTGTTGCTGGGAGGGAATTAGCTAGATGGAAAGGCACAGGAAGGGAGAAGGGTCATGGAAGGGAAAGGGTGAGGGGGAAAGAGGGAGGGAAGGAAGGATGAGGGAGTGAAGGCCAGGTGGAGAGAGGCTGAAGTGAAGAGACTGTGAGGGGGAGCAGAGAAGATTGCTGGACCAAATGGCCAATTAGTACAAGTAAGAGAATGTCCAGAGTGAAAATTGTGGCGTGTGACAGGGAATATATCTACACAGCAATTAAACCCCCCACAGATGGCCCGGGTCAGCTGACTTGGGCTCACGGGGCTTGGACTACAAGGCTGTAAAACTGCCGTGTAGATATTTGGGCTTGGGCTGGAGCTCGAGCTCAGGGACCTGTGAGGGGGGAGGGTCCCAGAGCCTGGGTTCCAGCCTGAGCCCGAACAGCTATGTAGCAATTTTACAGCCTGAGTCCCCGAGTCAGCTGTGGCTGTGGCATGGGCCTTTTATTTCAGGGTAAACATAACCAGGGTGGCCTGCCCTGCCCCTTTAAGAGCCAAGAGGCCCTGGGTCTAGCCAGCCCTGTTTAATTAGCCTTACCCTGCCTCAGCAGAGCTAGGTGTAGGGCAGTGGTTCTTAAACCTTTACTGCAGCCTGCCCCCCTTTGGTTCTCAAAATACGTTCTCGCACCCCTTATCAAAAATCAAAATATGTTCTTGCACCCCGTAGCAAAAATCGTTGCAGTAGGTCAGTTCTTTAAACCTAGATATATTTTTTGTTTGTATATTACTGTAATCGTTAAAAAATGTATAATGTTAATAAATACATAGGTTTGATGAAACAAAGTAGTTGTACTTAAGTGCCTGTGCTTAATTTGTGTTTTCAGTGATTTACCTTCTAAAAAAAATCTGGCATGTCTCGCACCCCCAGAAAGGGCATCTCGCACCCCAGGTTAAGAACCCCTGGTGTAGGGCTTAAAAAGGGAGGAAGCTGAACAGGCAGGGACTGGCTGTGGAGGTGAACAGTTCAGCTTGGTTGTGGCTGAAGAGCCAAGCCACAGGACAGGAGCTAATTCCTGTGGTGGACCCCGGAACAAGGGGACAGGATCCAGGGAGGCAGTCCTGGGGCCAGTGTTCAGTAAGAACAGGGAGCTGAAGAGGAGTCCAAAAGGGATGAGAGGCTCAAGCCTAGAGAGCGGTGAAAGATGTTGGGTAATGTTTTTTCTTGTTTGTAGTTTTGGAGTTCTACTGAGGGGCCGGGGGACAAGCCCTGGGACCTACTGCTCTGCAAAAGGAGAGTGACATTCTGTTTGATTTGGAAGGACTTTGCTGCCAGACCAGGGGAGCCAGGCAAAGGGACTTTGAAGAGGCCAGTTGAGAGAAGCCAGCTTGGGACCTATCCAGTTACAGCTGCACTTGGATACCCTGGAAGGGGACTGACCTGGCCGGAGGGCTGGGTCACAAAAGCCCCAGAAAGAGACAAGTCATTGCGAGAGAGAAGAGGCAACCAACAGGCAGAGACCACCAAGGGGAAAGCCCAGCAACACCATAATCTAGCCACGTGCACTGTCCAGCAAGACCTTTCTGTGTACGTGGGGTTTGCTTTGGGACAGGACCCGATAACAGGGAGCAATATGACAGCAACAGTGTGAGGTGGTCCCTGTTGCGATACCTTCTGCAATGTTTTTTGTATCTCCACAAGAATATATCTAATCACTTTAGGTAATGTCTTCAGCCAGGCTTTTTGTTATCTGAATACAAGAACAGTAATCACATGTAGCACTCACGGAATGTTTTGTCATGTTTTACCAGGGTCTGGAATAATATTTGTTATACGTTATATGGTTTTGAATAGTACGCTACCATCATCTCTCTGTCAGGAGTGGAATACCCTTACTCCTGGCTAACTTAACTTGTAGTGTTTGGCAATTATGAACTGTTACCACAGTTACTTGTCTTCAACATACATGACTATAAACTTGAAATTAAGGGGAGATGTGTGGTTAAATTCCCTAGCTGTCTGTGGAAAGTCTCAGCTGACATCTCTAATACTGTACACATTGTCTTAGACCTTGTGTCTCTTACTACTTTACTTAAATTCAGTTGTGTTGAACTAGGTTGGGGAGTATCCATTGCCCCAAAATAGATTAAAACAACTCCTCCCCGCATCCAAAAACCCCTCTTTTTTTCTCCCTTTTTTTGTTGTTGAGTTTTCCCCTCACCAAACCTAAGACACTGATTGGAATCCCAACACCAGATTACAGCCAGTTTCTTATTTTTGGAATAGAAACTCATAGGTGTCAACTCCATGGGTGCTCTGGGGCTGGAGCACCAATGGGAAAAAATAGTTAGTTCTCAGCACCTACCAGCCACCTGCCGATCAGCTGTTTGGCAGACCCCACCGAGCAGCTCCTCCCCTTCCCCCCCAGTGCCTCCTGCCCGTCGCCAGTCAGCTCTTTGGCAGTGAGCGGGAGGCACAGGAGCAGGGCGTGCTCAGGGGAGGAAGTGGGGCCAGAAAGAGGCAGGATGGGGCCTCAGGGGAAGGGTGCAGTGGGAGCAGGAAGAGGCAGAGCAAAGGTGGGACCTTGGGGGAAGAGGCAGAATGGGGGTGGGGCCTTGGGGCAGAGCAGGGGGTGGAGCACCCCCAGGGAAAGCTGAAAGTTGGTGCTTGTGTAGAAACTATCAAATTAAGTCTTAGCAACAGTATATATTTTAAATACCATTATCTCGATCAGCAGGATTCCAGTCAAAGTCATCGTCAGTATCTTGTTTCCAGTTACAAATCCCATGACTAAAGGTGCAATCAACTGAAAAATTTGAAAAAAATTTTAGAAAAAAGAGAAAAAAGGCAATACCCTGTATTATGATGTGACTCTGTTATGAAGTTATGTTTGAATAGTTAATAAAAAGAAGTATCCAAAATCTGCATTCCAATAGCACTGACCTAGATTAAACCCCACAAAGGTATAGCATTTAGAATCAATACAGCAATTCCTACCTTAGCTCTTAATATCATCTGTGGTGATTGGTTACTGCAAGAGTCTCCCACCTGCATATGATTTCATGCTGTTTTTTGTTCACTGGCAGCCTGCTGGTTTCCTGGTGCAGTTTAAAGTGTTGGTTTTGAGCTGGAAAGCCTTGAACGACCTGAGACCTGCCATTTTGAGAAACTGCCCCTCTCGTTATATGATATTGCTGCAGTTTTGATCAGCTCCTTCCATTTAAAAGAGAGGCATGACATCCTCTGTGAGGGGCCCTCGATTTTGTAACTCAATCCTCACACAACACTTGGTTTGAAATAGCGTTAACTTTTAGGGCATACTAAAAAGACCATATTGTTTGGTGCACAACGTAGACTCTCTAATTCTGTATTTGTAATTTGTACAAATTAGAAGAAATGAAATAAATACTGCACTGTACAATGCAGTAAACAAGCACAATGGGTGAGATTCAGAATGGTGTATCAGCCATTCTTCAGTTTCCTAGCTTTTGTGGTTTTAAACCAAACCATTCCAATTCTTTTAATGTACTTTATTGTGGGGCTAAGAGAGAGGATTCAGAAGGCATTATCTCTGGTGCCTATCATTACTGTAAGTGCCACTTTGGGCTGAAATGTTGTTTGTTATTTTTAAGATTTGGTTAAATGTCACTGGGTCATTTTTCACTCAAATCCTGCCCTTGAAAGTCACTCCAACTTCAACTAGCCCTAAATTCTCATCCCACTGCCCAGCCTAAGTAACTACATTAAGTGCTCAATAGCTCCACAGGAGACCTTTCCTCCAGCTACACTGCAAGGCCTGTGGCAGCGCTGAGTATGTAGTAACCCCCCTGAACTCCCTCTAGCCCACCACATGGGTTTGGGCTTTCTCCACACCTCTCAGCATCAGGCCCTTAAATATCTTCAACTTCCTGACATTCCCAGGGTGCCCTAAATCATGTTTGTAATTGATAGTTGGTTTCACCTTCCCCAGGAGTGCTGAACAGGTGAAAATCAGGTGGTCAAAGCACACATGATCCGTTTACTACATGTACAGAGTGGGTCCTGTTGATCCTTGGTCCCTCTCATCTTTTTCTATGTTCTGCCTAGTGCAAAGCTGCAGTGCCATGCATTATAATTCCCAGCAACTACTGGTGTTCTCTGCAGTCACAAGCTTGGCGTGAAATAGGAGAGGAAGGGAAAAAAAGGGTGCCACGAAAACACACACTGCACAGGAAAATCAATACTGTAGCAAAGAATAATAATTTACCTTCCTGCTCTGGTTTTGATACTGGAACTTTTCTCTGTGCCAGGACAGGACCAAAGGCAGCTGCTTCTTTAACTTTAGGAACTAATACAAAAAAAACTTGTCAGTGCCAAATAATTTACAGGGAGCAGAGAATTAAACTGTTTTAGCATATCAGTTGCCATCATAAAGGTTTCATGATGTAATATGTTTACCAGCAACACTACCAAACCCACTCACCTAGCCACCAGTTAGAAACCAACTTTGAACTTTAAAAAACCCCAAACTTTTAATGTTGACCAAGCTATCAAATGAACTGCACTTAAACTGCCAACTACCAGCACCTCATATTTTACCCTGGAGCCGAAAGAGCAACAGAGTCAAGTATCCATGAACATGCTGTTTTTTTGACGTAATGATCAGACCCCTCTTGCCGCAATGTTTAGCCCCGTGATTAAAGCACATAAGCTGTGGGATACAGCAAAGTCAATGACATCATGATTTGGCAGCAAACTGAAAACAGTAGCCATAGAAAACTCAAGATGTTAAAAATTTCACAAAAGCCATAAAACAGTATAGGTTCAGTTGTGCTTCGAATGCGCAACCCTCTATTAGGGTCAGTGGCAAGTGCACTGCCAGAGTAGGAACTCTAGGAGGCATTGTATCTACAGAGGCACCACCTGTGTGCTCCCCTCCAAACCTGACCAGCTCCGCTGGCTAGTGCAGAGGGAAAGGAGGGCCATACCCCTGCCTTCTCCTTGTCTTCTTTGTGATGTCTGGAATCAATGAGAAGGTTTACAGCAGCACTGGAGATAGGCGATGTGTTCTGTTACCCATATCAATGTTGTTCCATACACTGTCCAACAGGGGGTGCTCAAACAACAAGTCGCAGTGCTCTCCTCAGCATCAGCCCAAGAGATGGAGCCAAACTCCCTTCAACTTGCATGATCTACACTTCTCTGGGGAACTGGAAAACTGAGATTGTTTTCAACTGATTATCAGCCTGACGTAAGTATTTTTGACCATTTGAGATACAGTCTGCCATTGTTTTGCACTATTTTAAGTGATTAGTAGAAGAGGAGCAGTGCTATTGTAGAAGACATGTGGCATGGAGGTCTCTACATAGAAATAGTACAACTACTCACAAATGGCATGATAGAGAATTCTGCTTCCAGTGATGGAGGCTATAATAATGCATATATGATGACATTAAGGTTTGAATGTACCACTTTAAGGGGAAAAAACCCTTGAATTATTGCTTATTAACAGTGTTGGCTGGACAGTTCTCTAGGCAGGAGTCCACTAGTCATCCACAGAACACATGCAGTGTAGTGAGGAGAATTTCAGGTTTCCTTCACACTGCCAGATAACAGCAGGTACAGAAATTATAAAATCGCTTATCTGTGCCTCAGGATTATATTGTTCACCTACACTGCAATGTTTTAAAAACTATTTCTTTCCCATGCATGAACATGACATATAGTTTAGATCTAAGTTTGATCCAAATATGCGTTACTAATCTAGAGCCTGTTTCAGCAAAACACTTAAGCATGTGTTTGAGTCCCACTGAAATCAAGATAAACCACCTGCTTAAATGAATGGAGCCCCTAGTGCCTTAACCATCTTCTGAATCTTTCTCTTACTGCCAAAGTGACAAAAAGATTTTCCTGTACCTAAGTCTGTTTGAGGTTTGTGACAGCTGTTACTAAAAGAACCAATCCCACAATCCTGTGCACCCATCAGAAAACACACACACACACACACACATACACACACACACATATATACAAATAGGCCCTAAAGGCAGTTATAGAGGTGCTGAACTGAGCAGAGAAAAGAGACCTTTGAAATGCTATGTGAACTTTGATGGATTGCTAAGAGCTTGTCTTCTCTTGTTGCACTTGCAGCCTCCCATTGCTTAAATCACTTGGATAATGATCTTACCTCAGGCTAAGACTTTATATATATATATATATATTTCTGTTTCTTTACTTAGGAACAAGTACATAAAGACTAGGTGTAAGGCCTGCAAAAACATTTTAACATTTTACTGTCATTCCACATATCTGGGCCCACCATTAGCAAAAGGAGCTGAGATTCTAAGAATGCTTGCCAAACTGAAAAAGTAACTTCAGTATGACCTGTTCTGGGAAGAGCGAAGTGATTTTACTAAAGACAGGAGGTACCAGAATAATTTGTTTACTGAATTACAATACGCATTCACTTTGGAGACATACATGCAAGTGTATGCAAAGTGTGCTGCAAATGCCCCAGGTGAAGAACTGTCTTGTAAATACAGTATAACAAGGAGGCAAACTTTGTGTCTGAGTCTATTTTTTGTTTTCAATGTCAAGTGTTACACTCGGGCTCTTATTCTCCAACTATCAGGTGCCTTCAGGGAATTACAAAAAAGTTTGTGACCTTCAGACATATCAGAGCATGTAAAAAGGAGAAGGACAAAAAGCTGCTTGCAAAACTTTTATACAAATACAAAACTTCTGCTGACTTACACGGCTACAGTTATGTCAGGATAATTTATCCTCTACCCAGTCAGGGTAGGTAGCTATCTCTGGAACCAGAAGAGAAACTGTCATGTTCTGCATATACCCAAAGAAAGGCACATTCTTTCTGAAGTGCCCAGCATAGCCATTGCTTTTTAGAGTCTTTGCAGACCTCAGGTTAGGTGTTCAATGTTGTTATCATTCATGACATTTTTTTAAATACAGCACCAATCTTGAGTTCTGTTCTAACAGGACACCATGGCATTTCACAGATGACAGTATTAGTACATGCAGGACTTGGAGTTAAGGAGAATTGTGATCTCTGCACAATGGAACGAACAATCAGCAGCACCAAGACTTAGGCTAGCTGGAGAATTGTATTTAATCAAAAATAGTAGGAATAACATAATGCAACACTGGAACAACTCAGGAAAACCGCATTCACGGAAAACACTTTTTTAGCCACTGTTTCAGATAGTGAGAAAACAGTGCAGCCAAAAAGGGAGATGAAACATTCTGCCATTATAAAAAGGCCTGTACAAAGTGCCACCAAAGGAATTTAGGAATACTGTATGTGGTCAAGCAAATATCAAAAGTCCATCTGAAGAAAATGCTGGGGTTCAGTGCTTAGTGGCACTGTTGCATATTATAGCGCAAAAGAAGTAGGTTTGAGAGCCATCTTATAAGCCATTTCTTGAGGCAGTGGATTTCTGAATAGCTGTGTCAGTGGAGGTGACAGGGTGGCCCTCTAGAGAGCTGATGACTGTGCTAGCTCACTTTGAGTACATCCGTCATTCCTATTGCAGCAGGGCCTTGACACAAACCTTAGAGGCAGCTTGGCTAGACACTTAAGGGTCAATGATCTAACGATGACAAAAGCAGTGGGGAATTTTCAGGACCCCAACTGGAAAAGCATAGGTTGGACCAAGCTACAGCATGAAAAAGCCAAAAGTAAAAATAAAAAAAATAAATAGACAAAAAGAGATAGTTCGCTAGATAGGATGCTATCCAGAAACAGTACAACAGTACGGACAAGTGAGTCATTACAGAGCAAAAGGCACTTATCCAAAACAAAGAGAAGTTTTCCTTCACCTGCACTTGGTTTCACCTCTTTGCATAAGCAACTACTGTACATAAACTTATTTTTAGTACATTTTGTACTCACAGAAGTGTCATTCTGTTTAAAAATATGGTTTGGTTTATAGTTTGAAAGTAGTTCTCTATTTTTCCTCCAGAAATGCAGAGGCTATCCTTCAAGTTTTAGTTTCCACCTGCTCTGCGCATACACTTAAATATGATTATATTTCTTATATCTCATGTGTGGTATCACAATGACCTCTTAATGAGGCAGCCATCCTGGAAGAACAACTGCATGGCAGAACAGAAACATTGCCATTTTTTTAAGGAAGCTGTAAGGAATGTAGTTTCTTTTATTATTATTATTAGTAGTAGTAGTCATATCATAACACCTAGGAGCCCCATCATGGACCAGGACCCCATTGTACAAGGCTCTGTACAAACACAGAAAAAAAAAGATGGTTTTTCCTTGCAGTTACAGCTGTTCGTTCCTTTTTCAGGGAATGGTGAAAGCATTCTGAGTTCTGAACAGGTAAGCAATCAGTAGTTGATCATGTGTCAATGTTGGGGTTAGTGTAATTATAAAATGAACATACAAAACTTTCATCTAGTTGTAATTACGCACATTTCTAAATAGTCTGACACTATAATACAGGGACATTTTACAAAATATTTGAGCATAAGCTTTCGTGAGCTACAGCTCACTTCATCGGATGCATTCAGTGGAAAATACAGTGGGGACATTTATATACATAGAGAACATGAAACAATGGATGTTACCATACACGCTGTAACAAGAGTGATCACTTAAGGGGAGCTATTACCAGCAGGAGAGTGGGGGGGGGGGGGGGGGGGGGGGGGGGGCGGGGGGAACCTTTTGTAGTGATAATCAAGGTGGGCCATTCCCAGGAGTTGACAAGAACGTCTGAGGGACAGTGTGTGTGTGGGATAAACAAGGGGAAATATTTACTTTGTGTAATGACCCATCCACTCCCAGTCTCTATTCAAGCCTAAGTTAATTGATCCAGTTTGCAAATTAATTCCAATTCAGCAGTCTCTCGTTGGAGTCTGTTTTTGAAGTTTTTTTGTTGAAGTATTGCCACTTTTAGATCTGTAATCGAGTGACCAGAGAGATTGAAGTGTTCTCCAACTGGTTTTTGAATGTTATAATTCTTGACGTCTGATTTGTGTCCATTTATTCTTTTACGTATGTTCTTGTCAACTGCTGGAAATGGCCCACCTTGATTATCACTACAAAAGGTTCCCCCCGCCCCCGGCTCTCCTGCTAGTAATAGCTCACCTTAAGTGATCACTCTGGTTACAGCGTGTATGGTAACACCCATTGTTTCATGTTCTCTGTGTATATACATCTCCCCACTGTATTTTCCACTGAATGCATCCGATGAAGTGAGTTGTAGCTCACGAAAGCTTATGCTCAAATAAATTTGTTAGTTTCTAAGGTGCCACAAGTACTCCTTTTCTTTTTGCAAATACAGACTAACACAGCTGCTACTCTGAAACCTTACAAAATAGTATCTGGTACATAGATGCCTCTAGGGGACCACCTTCACCTACTCTCTTATGTTTGGGTCATATAACAGCTTCAGAAAACAGTCATTGGCACTATTTTTCTTGCTGTTTTCTCTATGAAGCATTTTAAACAGTAAAAAGCCTTGCAAAAATAAAATAATAAAATTAAGTTCAGCTGCCTAAATCTACAAAGTCACCCAGAAAATGTATGAGAAACTCTAGAAAACCTTGAAGAACTGCATACATATTATATCACTATGTAAAAGCAATATACAAAAAAGCAATTGCGGGGAGGGATAGCTCAGTGGTTTGAGCATTGGCCTACTAAACCCAGGATTGTGAGTTCAATCCTTGAGGGGGCCATTTAGGGATCTGGGGCAAAAGTTGGGGATTGGTCCTGCTTTGAGCAGAGGGTTGGACTAAATGGCCTCCTGAGGTCCCTTTCCAACCCTGATATTCTATGATTCTATACTCCATCTAGGGTTGCCAACTGTCTAACCACACAAACCCAAACACCCTTGCCCCGCCTCTTCCCCAAGGCCATGCCCCTACTCTGCCCCCTCTCCGAGGCCCTGCCTCCACTCACTCCATCCCTCCTCTCTCTGTCGCTCACTCTTCTCCACCCTCACTTACTTTCACCGTGCTGGGGCAGGAAGTTGGGGTGTGGAAGGTGGTGCGGGCTCTGGGCTGGGGGGTGGGGCCGAGGGGTTCGGAGTGTGGGAGGGGGCTCCAGGCTGAGCCTGGGGCAGGGGGTTGGAGTACAGGAGGGAGTGAGGCGTGCAGGCTCTGGGAGGAAGTTTGGGTGTGTGAGGGGGCTCTGTGCGTATTTGCACTCGTAATGGGCCAATTATCAAAGAAGAATAAAACTAGCAGCAAACAACCTGCTTAGCTGAGATGTTTCACTTGTGATTCAGAATATAATAATGTAGAACCTGTGAGAGAAGACGATTGTATTCAGTATTGTGAAGAAAAAAAAGGAAATTGAAACCTTCTTAACTTTTGGTGCAAGCAAGTCAAGGGATCCTGTCATTTTCACAGTACGTTAGACCATTTCATGGTTGTGTTTTAAACACACACTGTGTTCCATAAACTGATACAGTTAATGTAGAACATGAGATTCAGCACCAGTTAATGGCACCACTCTCTATACCTTATTCAGTGTACAGGATGGACAGTGCTCCTTTAACAGGCTGCTATTCAAAATTCTGTTTTCCCCTCATTGTTCAATGTGTGGCCCATGCTGTATCTACAGCACAGTATCCAAATCCTGCTCTGAAGGGTTTCAGGTCCCAGAAAATGAGGGACAGACAATCAATCAGTGACCATCTGTGAAAAGTTTGTTTTAAGTGATTTGCCTAGCATCACATAGGAACTCTGAAGCAGAGGCAGGGATAGAATTCAATTCTCCTGGGCAGCATTCAGCTCCCTTATCTATCAGTCCATCCTTTCTCTTCCTCAGTCGCTACACACCTTCCAACATCTTCAACAAATGAAGCAGGGACCCTTCAGACAACAGCCTCTCTACTGATTCATCCCCAGAGCAGGTCTATATTGTGCATATTGTGGCACATGGGCAGAAACATAGTCACTGCAAAATCATATCACAGGCAGGGCCGTCCCTAGGGGGGTGTGGGGCCCAGGACATAGGCGTCGAGTTTCTAATCTCCCGGGGGGTGCTCCCCTCTGGCTCTGCCCAGGCCCCGCCCCACTCCAGCCCTTCCCCCAAGGCCTCACGCCCGCCCTGCTTCTTCCCATCCCACCCCGCCTCTTCCCCACCCAGTTCCACCCCCTCCTCCGAGCACGCTGCGCCCTTGCTCCTCTCCCCTCCCCCCAATGCCTCTTGACACCACAAAACATCTGATACGTGGCAGGCGGTGGGTGCTGAGAGGGAGGGGGAGGTGCTGATCGGCGGGGTCCGCCGGTGGGCAGGAGGCGCTAGGGGGAGGTTCTGGTAGGGAGGCTGCCGGTGGCTGCCGCTCGCCTCCTCACCCACCCCCCGCCCACTGCTCTCCTCCTCGCCATCCACCTGCCTGCTTCCTCACCCTCCTCCTGCCTGCCACCTTACCTCCCCGCCTGCCTCCTCATGATTTTATTGAAGCGTGGGGCCCCCCAAAGCACGGGCCGCCCCGATTTGCTGTACCCAAGGGACAGATCTGCCTACAGGGTTTGGGGGCAGTGGAGTAGGGCTTTTGTGAATCCTGATTCTGAGCTTTAAACACCTGAAGAGACAGTTAGGTGCCTAAATTCTTTTGTGACTCGAACCCTTAGGCTCCTAAGTCCCATTAACTTTCACTAAGACTTATGTTCCCAAGTCCCTTAGGAACTACTGAAAAATTTAACCTTACTCTGTAAGATTTTTGATTGTTTATTTGAGGAAATTAGGAAAATACTTGCTGGCATTCCCAAATTAAATGGAATTCTGTCTTCAAGGGATGCAGAAAAAAACCCTGAATAATCTATGTACCAGTTAATGGCACAGGAACACCAAGCAATCTCAGGAAATGACATTCCATCACGATGGGTTTGTCAGTGGAATGACACTGGTGAAAAGCTGGAGTAATGTAGTAGTGAATCAGGCTCAATAATCCTATATTTGATGAATAATATATGATTTTTGAAAATATATATATGCAGAATTTTTCAATTTGGTCTTTTATTTAAACAGAATATCATTTTCAGTTTTGACTGCAGCCTATTCTGTTAGTGTTTTCACACTGAGATCAAATATACTGTGGCTTTGACTGTATATTTTGTACGGTAGATGGAGGAATCACTTATGTTAAATACACACTGGGAGTTAAACCAAGAACAAACACGAGAGCAAATTATGACCAGAAATATACAACCAAACATGAGCAAAAGAAAATGTTTCCTTGTGTTTGTATTAGAATTTGTTAGGAAAACACATGACAATTACATTTTTTTTCTTATGAATCAGTCCTTGACAGCACATTTTTATCAAATTAAATGATACTAGGTGAAGTGTCTGTCCAATAAGCCAGGCAGATAACAATCTGATACAAACCATGAGGTAACATGCAACTTCAAAAGATCTTGATAGTGCCTGAAAAGAACATTAAGGCTTTGAGAGAAAACAATAGAAGCAAGGAAATTGCATATTTAAAGCAGAAATGTATCCTATTCCTTAAACATATATGGCAAAACAGGAGGAAGTTAAGAACATATTCTGTGGTGCCAAGGTACTGGAGCTAATTAAACTCCACCTCAAAAGAAGAGCAGTGCTTACATATGCCCATGTAGAGCTGGGTGAAAATTTCCAGCTGAAACTTTTTCCCCCCCGAAAATATGTAGATTTGTGTTGATTTTAGCAAATTATTTTTGCTGAAATGAACCCCTACCCCCCAACCCCCCAATTGGAAGTGTTGAAACAAGAAACATTTTGATTTCTCAGGCTAGATTTACAAGGGGATTTAGGTGCCAGTCACAAAACTGAGCAGGAGGAAGAGGAGGACAAGCAGCCAGAAGATGGGCAATTAAGAAATAGGAAAGGTTGTGAAATTCATTTCTGATACAACAGAAGACTTTTCCCTTTTTTTGTAGAAATATACAAAACTAAATTTTGATCCCTATTAAGGCGGGGGGAAAAACCCTAGTGTATGTGTGTACTAAAGCATATGGTACAGCCACTAGGAGCTTCTTAAAGATTGTCACCATACTGAATCCCTCTCCCATAAAGAGTAACTATTTTTGGTAACATAGGATCATGCCTTCCCCAAAGTTTTTCCTAAGTTGACTTATCAACAGCACATATAATGAGAAAAATAAAGATATGTATTTATACAGTATGCATATCTAAGCAAACTGTGTGCTCCTAAGCATCCAGCAATACCATAACAATTAAAGTGATTTCATAGTCCAAGGTTCAAGCAAATACGGCCCTAAATCAAGACGAGTTTGTTATAACAAAGTAGGTGAAATATGGTATTTGGACATTATACAGGAATGGAAATACAATGAATATGTATACCCTGAATTGAAAGGAAGGCTGTTTGAATGCCACAAAGGGTAAAATACCTGAAGTCCTGTTTATAGTAGGGATCAAATCAGAAAGCCATTACCCCCCCCCAACCCCCCACACAGTCAGGCTCTGGATTGAGGTTTATTGCATAGTACTCCTCCCACACACAGAAAGATGCCAGTTTGGTTACCAGTACCCTTTGGCACAACAAAAATTCCTCTGCAATATTCAGTATCTAAATACCTTAAATTATTAATGGAAAATTCCAGCCAATTAGGCTAGAACTGGAATGGCACACTGTACAAACACAAGTCCTGATTGTGCCGTAAGGTGTATGTGGACAGAGCCCAGCACCTGTGCAGAGTCTAGAGAAGCTGTGCATTCAAGTGAACGGAACTCTGTGCTGGGGTGCACCCGGCTGCATCGCCTGCCAGGTTCAATTAAGTGAATGTCGCGCACTCAAAAACAATACAGAAATGTGAAAAGTGAGTAGAACAAATTCATCCAGTTACTATTCTGAATCTTGAGCATGGTGTGTAAAATAAAATTAATGGGCACTTTAAAAAAAAGTACCAAATATGCAGCTGCTGGCATGATATGAAAAGTCTGGTGATGGGAGAAGGATAAAAATTATTAATAATACATTAATTAATATATAACACTTATAAATGCTTTTCATCAGTCGATCACAAAGAGCTTTACAAATGAAGTCAGTATTATTAGCCTCATTTTGCAGATGAAGAAACTGAGACACAAATAGATGATGGCACTTAGGAGCCAAAATCCCTTTTGAAAATGATATTTAGGCTCCTAAATCTTAGGCATTGCAACCCTGAGTGTAGCAATGCCTAAATACCTTCAAATAACTGGGTCCAAATGGCATAGTCTGGAACAGAACCCAGGTTTGCTGAGCCCCAGTTCAGTGCTCTGTCCACTAGGAAACGCTACATTCCCAGATGATCTAATAGTTCATTTCCATTTCTAATTTCTAGGATTCGGTTATAATTACGTAAATCATTACTCAACCGTTTGTTATAAAAATTCAGCAACTTTTTTAAAAACAGAAGGAATAACATACTTCAAGAAATTATACTAGATACCTAAACTAATCAGGTGGATGAAATAATATGTTATTCTTACCTTCTCTGAAAGATATCTTATTTTAGACACCCATGATCATTACTGTAGTTAGCCTGTTCTCAACAGCATCTTATGTAGATATCTTTCTTGAAGGAATTCATACTCAATAAACTTCTTTCTAAAAATATGTAGCCGATAGGAAAAGGCCAAAAATTACTAAGGGATATTGCCCCTCAGCTGGAATGTATACTATATTATCTTATTTAACAACCTGTTATTTGAACTTCAAGGCCAGGCATCTGGATGTGTTTACGTATGTACTGTATATCTCGCAGTACTAAATGTTAGCTCTATCGATTCAGGGACTGAATTTCATTCTGATCCTTCATTCTGTTTCCTAAACAGCTTTGCTGACAAGCATTCCTAATCTGTGATATCTCGCTAAAATTGAATAACTATGTTACCCTCATTTCAGCCACACTAGTTAGGGGTTTATTCCCCCCTAGATCCTCCATGGCCTTCCATTTAGGCCATGGAACAGGCCTGCATATGTGGTTGAGCTATTCCTGAAGCTTGTGCAAATCATGGAAAAGTTTTTCGTTCACATTCATCAAGATGTGCACTGCAGAGTCAAAAGGGCTAGGAGACTTGATCTGAATGAGTTTCTTCTACTCCATTGTACCTTTCCCCAGGGCTTTGTGAATCAAAAAACCCCACATCACCATAGCCTAACATTTATACATATAAAATCTATTCAGCTCCACAGTGACGACCAGTGATATCACCCAGCAGCATTGCCCTCCCAAAAATACTTGAATACTGATATTTCTTCTTCATTCCTGTGTGATTGAAGGAAAGGGTTTTGCTCCTGAAGAAATCAGATCCTTGGCAAATCACTCCCTTGCGATAAAACACCCCACTGATATATTTTGGTCGGTCAACCTTCAAAAATCCTTCCTAATCTATCCCTGCTCAATTGAATACAACATGAATGTGGGTCATGTCCTCAGAGGTGCAAAGGAAGCAGTGTAATATGAGGCTATGCTAGTCCCACTCTGGGCTTGTGTTCACTAGAAAGCTGCATCAAATTAGAACACAATCTTAAGAAAAGTCCGAGTCTATTTGGGGTTCCCTAGAACCCAATGACAGGATGTTGAACATGACTCATTCCTCTCTACACTGACTGCAAAGTTATGGTCTACACAACTCCTGAAAGTCGTGTTCTGATGGTGTAATTTTCTAGTGGAAGCATGCGTGAGGCAGCCTGTTCAAGTGATTAGAGCATGAGACTACCACTCAGGAGACCTGGAGTTCTATTATTTATCCAGAGAGAGTAGGGACAAATCACTTAATCGCTATGTGCCTCAGTTTCTCCACCTTTGTAAAGTATTTTGAGATCCTAAATTGATATATGCTGTAAGAGCTCAGTATTATTAATATGTGCTGGAATGGAAGGCATTGAACAAAGGCCAGATTTCAGACTTCCTGTTGGCTCTGCTGCACAATCTTGTGTAATATTTGGATTTTATCCTCTGACTGAGCTGAAATATCCTCCAATTATCACTGAGCCTTGAAAGAAGGTAATTTTAGGAGAGTAGTGCCTTCGGCAAGCAGACTAGTATTCTCAAATGTATTCCATGTTAATAAACATATTTGTACTTGGGTTTATTGCTACTGCCATAAAAGACTTTTTGTTCTGGCAGCAGCAAACATAACCTTTTCCTTAAAAAAAAGCACTGATATTATTTGAAAGGGTTTCTTTGACACAAGAAAGGTTTCTTTGATTCTTTGCAGTTCTGGTGCTGGCTAAACTGAATATGTCTTTATAAATAATACTATGGGACATAAATGTATCATTTTAATCAGTTTAGGAGATCACTGATAAGTTATTATGTCCCTATGCTTGGGAAGAGAGAACATTTCCTGGATAAGTTAAGAGCAAGGCATGACTTTTATAATATCTGTTTAGTTAGCCATCAGCCTAAAGAATCTGAGCTAGAGATATTATTACAAATATTATTTAAAAGTGCATTTAAAAGTTTCTTCAACAAAGAAGATGACTTTTCAGTTGAACAACAGGGAGGAACACTTGTTTTCCAAGGAAGTAACTAAATTGAAATGCTTTGAGGGCTTGCTGAGGAAATATATGTACATCTTCCTGATGTCTGACTAATGTTAGAAATTCCCATCCAAGCACTACCAATGTTTTCACCTGTATTCTTCTGATAAATTTCCACATTCAAATTAAAAATCTGAGAAACTCTGTGACGTATAGCTAGTGACTTTTATATGATATGAACAACAATGATTCCTGTTGAATAAGCCTTGATATATGAAACACAAAGACACAAAACTCCGTTTTTCTTTTCTGTATGATGCCTACTCACCATCTAGGATATCATGGAAACTCACTTAAATTTAAACTTCTTACTTTTTCTAACTTTAAATTTAACTTCTTAATAAAGCAGCACAATTTGCCAGGGGCTTTTGCAGAGAGGATGGGGGAAAGCTATTAAGCTGCGTTCCTTTGTTACTTTGTTGCTTTGGCTGGGCTAGGTCTTAGTTACAATTGGAAGTTCCGGACTTACTGATTATCTTGAAAAGGAATTATACTACATAGCTTTGTGAAACAGCCCTGCTCAAGAAATGTATCTATAAAACAGCATTTCTCCAAGTGAACTCACTTTCTCATTATCTCTCTCTCCTCCACTCCTAGCCTTTGTCTCTCTCACTTTAAAGACACCCTGTATTTAAGTTTATCTATTTTACTTAGGTGTTCTCAGAACACCCATCACTGTAGAATGTAGATGCCAATGTGCGACTAGTGTCACGAAAGCATATTATTAATGCCATTGATTTATGTCTCCACTAATGGATCTGTTTTTAAACACCTAATTGTCTGATACCCTATACAGGAGATTCAAAATTTTTAATCTTTAGACTATGTTCCTGTTTACTTTTCCTCCTTTGCCAGTAAATGCATGTAAAAGTGTATGATATATATAATATTTGACTGTAATCTTGTTAATATTTATATGTACTTTTACATAAAAATCAGTACAGATTTATTCACATAAATAAGAAATGATGGTAACACTTACTAAAAACATCTCCTCTAAGGCTTTGTTCATGGCCAATCTGGTTCTTAAGGTCCTCTTGTTCTTCCTCCTGTTCCTCCTCTACAGCATCTTCAGTCTCTTTCTCCTCTTCATCATAGGTCCCTCCAATGTAAACACCATCTTCGTAGTCAAAGGATGGCAAGTGAACCTTAGAAGCTGGTGTAATGGCTGGTTCTGGGATCACATTCTTGATCTCTTCATGTTTTTTCACACTGCTCTTGTGTGCAAGAAGTTTCTTGATTGTGTCCTTGATGGCTCCAGGGATTCTTGTGACTTCCTTCACTAAATTTTCCGGGATAACTAGAACCAACAATGAAATGTAAAAGATACACTTGGAGTAACTGGACCATCCCAAAATCTTAGTGCTTTTAAACAGATAACACATGATCCATTGCAATTTTCAAAGAAACTATATGGCCAAATTCACTGTTGTCATATGCAGGTGGAACATAGAGCTGAACCTGCATACATGAACAGTGAACTTGTCCCATAGTACATACAACCTTTCCCTACTGTTTGATTACATTTCAGTGAAAACTTTCTAGGCTTATCTGCTGCAATTTAAAAAGCAATACTCAGTAGTGATGGGTGAACATCGAAAAGTTCAATTCAAACGGGCACCCAGAAGTTCAGGAGTTTAGCTTTTGCAGGAGTCGCCTAGAAGTCTTACACAAATATTCTGTCTCCAGAGATTTCCAATATTTCTGCTGCCAGCTGGCCACCAAATGCCACAAGAACATCCAGTTTTGTGGTATTTTGGAACTTTTGCGGTATTTTGGAACTTTTGCTGTTGTCCAGAATACAAAAACTACAGAATCTGCTGGAAATGAAAAACCATGGGTGTGTATGTGTGTGTGAGAGAAAATATTAACCAAGCTTTTTCAAACCTGAAAAAAAAGAGGGAATGGGCTTTGAATTCAGGGCGGTTTTGTCTATCCCTGCTACATAGTTGAGTATAATTAAGCCAAATATCATTTATACCTAGACAGAAAACTACAAAGAAAATCACCGGTAAAATTCCTAAGGGATGCTTTTAAATTTAAGCAGCAGCCCCATTTTTCATGCAATGTTTTCCTTGGCAATGTTTTGACCTCCAAACTTAAATTTATTTCTTAATTTTTGTTTTTACATTCCTCTATCCTGTCCCCATGAACCCCAAACTGTGTTGGAATTGCACAAGTCGGGGGCAGCTTCCTTAAAAGCCCCCTGCTGCATTTCCAGGGGAAGGAGCAGCCAGGATTGCTATCACACCATGGTGGGTTGGAAGAGAAGGCCATATATTTTTCTTTTTTGAGTGATGACACAGGTGAGGAGCAGGGTTATGGTAGAAGGGGAGATTGGGGCAAGTTTTGTGTCTCTGGGTCTGGGGGTGGAGTGGGTTGGTTATGTAGAGCTGAGATTTTGTTCAGAGTGCTTTTGTTTGGCTGTCTTTCTCCCCCTGTACAGATATTGGGGATTACTTTTCTCTGCACCTTACACTAGTTCATACCCTTTATTCCAACCTTGGTGATGGAGATTGGGCTCTGATGGACTAGCTGACATCCCTCCTATGTAGGTGTTCACTGGGCAGAGGACCTTTCACCTTTCTCCTTACTAAGGAAAGCTTTAGATGTTATATCTCAGAATAGGTGGGCCTCATCTTCTGTTATTGTTAAATGAAAGACTGGTTCTATCTAAAATACTTATATGCCCCTATTACTGTAGCATCTGAGAGCCTCGCAAGCTTTAATGTATTTAACCTCACAACACCCCAGTGAGGTCAAGCAGTGCTATTATCCCCATTTACAGATAGGGAACTGAGGCACAGAAAGACTAAATGGCTTTTTCTAACATCACAGAGGAAGCTTAGTGGAACAGGGAATTGAACCCAAGACTCCTAAATCCTAGGCTAGAGCTCTAATCACCAGGCTACCCTTCTTGGCTGATAATAAAATACTGGCCATCCATGATTTGACAATGGATGAAACGCTGACTTTACACATATGGCAGAGATGTGGTGGGATGACAACACAGAACCAACTTTGGCTAACAGATACCAGATCTAGGGTATGAACTCAAGGGAATAATTAAGGAGTTGCTGTGGCTCAATGGTTTACATCTGACCAAAAGCACAGGAAAGCCACTGCCCCAAAACTACACCTGATAGTGCTTCTCCGTGTGATATGCAAGTCCCGGGAAAGAGATGGGAACAGATCTGGTGATATAGATCACTCACTGCTGCTGCAGAAGTTCCAGTACAAGCTGAGGAAGTTCCTACTTGTGGCATCAGAGGCACTGGGGGAGACAGTGCCCAAGGAGTTTTAAAATCCACACAGATAACAAGTCTTCTAAATCAGCTCAGGACTTCATGGCTGCCATGACAATACTAGGATTATCCCATGTCACTGTATGCTCCACTCACACTTCTGGCCACACTCTGAATCTGTTTGGGTTAGGAACACACATTGACATGCTTCTGCTGGTGTGAGTTCTAAACCCATCTCTCCTGTTGAGGTGGAGGAATCTGCTTTCATGATCTGCCCCTAGAGGTTAATGAGACCTGGGCATTCCAGAGCGTTCTAGAGGAGAAGACTTTCTTGCCCACAGAACACTCTCAGTAGGTTAGCAGAACTTTATTACAGTCTTTGAAGACATTGAGGGGAGGGGTGATGGGGGATGAAGTTTCTTTTAGGAATTTGAAGGGTAGGGAGAAATGGATATTTTCCCCCTTTGTTTTCTGCTGCCTAGTGGTTGTATATCTGGGGAGGGGTATGCTGTTGTTTTGGATGGCAAGGATATCTAGAATCTGGGATAGGTTCTCTTTTCTGTGTGTTTCTTTAAATAGTAGCAGCAGAAAAAAACCCCCAGCTATTACAAATAAAATAATTAAATGTGTAACTTGGAGAGTATGGGAAAAGGTACAGAGATCACATCAGCTCCCGTTTAACACATTGCTATTAGTTTGAATTTGTCCCTTTTTCTTTAAACCAAAAGTGGCTACATTTTCTTTTTTTTTCAATGACTTGTCCCACATGGACAAAAGCAGTTTCTCTGGGAGGTACTTAGTGATGTATTCAGGTTTTATGAGACTGCAGCTGCAAGTATAAAGCCAACCAGTGCCAGTATAAATAAATCAAAATCTTAGATGTTATTTTTCTTTCCTTTGGATAATAGTTCCAGGCTCATTTGCCATACATCTGCATGTCATGACTTTCTTAATGTGCTGCTTAGCGAGCCTTCCCCCTAGAGGATGGTGCTATAAAGAACGTACTGTATAATTTAGCCGGTATGGTTCGCTTAGTCTTTACTCAGAACACAGCAAGAAAAATTAACAGGAAAACCCCATTCCCAACAAATTTCCTCTCAACAATCAGTAACACAAAACTCCAGGCTTTTAATAAAGAGCCTATGGAGGTTTTCAAGTCAAGTCTGACGGCCCAGCAAACCTGAACATCTGCTTTCAGTTTCTGCTTTGAAGTCTTCCTATTGAAATGAAAAATTCTTATAGCTCAACCTAAAAACCTTTATGGTGCCAGAAAACCAACCCTCCTTCTATTTACAGAAGAAAATAGGGGCAAGGAAACCAACCTACAGATGTGATAAAAATATGGGGACAAAGGTGCACAGTCCACACACCTTTTTGGTTTGTAATAATATTATGAAAAACTGCATACTCTCATTTTAGAATCACAGGTGAATGGAGGCTGGGCTGGGGGCAGCTTTTTGGAGATATCACTAATCCTTTTTCGAATCTGATTCATGTCTTAAAGTAGCCTAAGGTGTTAAATTTAAGCCTTCTTAAGTCTGGATGTCAGCAACAGCTGGAGGGGGTCCTTCCCCATATTCATCTGGAAAATCTTATGCTCCCACAACATGTTCTGTAGAATCCACTGTCATCAGAGTTTGCTAACTTCCACATATGGACATCACAGGAAGGAACAGCCTGAGCCTCCATGAGAACGCGGAATGCACTGGAGAAAGCCAAAGGCCAAACTGCTTAAGACTAAGGCTGTGAGGCTGGAATTTTTGACAAAAACCCTCAGCATATAATCCTATATTTATTGAACACAAACCTTCATGCATTTATCAACAACTTTGATCCATTTCTCCCCTGCCATTATTTATTAACTTCATATCTGGTAGTATATAGATTACTACCTGTCTGTCTTTTACATTTTGTGTTTATAATGCCCATGTGAAAATGCATCAGCTTTAATTCACAGAGAATTAAAAGAGCTCTGCAAGCAACAATGCCAGTGGAGGCTAAGGGCTAAAAGTGAGTTTTTTCTTTAGACACATTCTGTGCAAGACTAGGAAACCAAGGGACTTAATTAGTCACATTAGGTGACTAATGCCTGAATTAAGCAGGTTGAGTTGGAAAGAACATACAACAATTGCTAGACTCCAGCTTTTCGTATGCTGTGCTATACAAACAGGAACATTGTTCCTGAGAGCAAGAACAAAAAGATGGAGATGTACATTCCTTTCTCTCACATGTGCCCCTGTAACCACGGCTGGGAATTGGTACATAAGAACCAACAGGTCCCAACAGAGAAGAGTTATTGCTGTCAACTCCTATATGCTATATATTGGCTCCTCTTTGACACCTAACCGCACGTTAGGATTATCACCTGCCAGGTTTTCTAAGAGGTTCGTTTATAAAACAAGTTTCTAACTTCTGTGTATAAAAGTGAAAGAGTGAGCAGGCATGTGTGTACATATATCAATTTCCTAACCTTATGGAAAATTCCTATAGAACTTAATAGGGATGCAACCAGTAAGATTCCAGAGTAATAACTCTAAAAACTGATTGCGTTTAGTGGAAAATGCTACTGTTTCAAATTTTAAAAATTACATAGGTTGGTTTACAAATCCTATAGAAAGACTACCACTCTTCTTTAGGAATTATTGCAAAATAGTCTGAGAATGCACAGAAACTTGGTATCATTTACAAAACTCCCATTAAGACATTTCAAGAGTTGATCCAGGAGCAAGCTCATTTAATTTTTAAGATATATACAAATTTGAGTGAAAAAAGATGTTGACAACATTAATGAAAAGATGGTAAAGGGATTTGGCCAAATAAGCTGATCTATATGAATGAGTCTCTTCAGTGTGTGTAGCACATAGAAAAAAAAATATGTATAAATTACTGTACTGATAGCATCGGACTCCAGTTAAGATACATAATATTTTTGCTACCAGGGAGGTGCTTTCTTGGAGAGGGTTGTGGGTAAAGGGGTACATATTGCACATGTTGTGGTTGTGTCCAGGAACTAGGCAGTTTGGGGAAGAAGTTGCTAGAGAGTTTCATTTTATGACAAAATGCCAGCATTCTAAAGATACCTTGACCTGCTCACTTAATGCTCCAGTAAAGAACCTTTATTTTAAACAGAACTGCAAATTAATTTTTTTATATTGATAGCAGCTAGATTGTTTTGGACATTATTGGAAAAATGTGACCCTTCTTCCTATGGAATTGTGATACAGTAAAATATGGACTGTCCTTGTAATGGAAGAGCTATCACACACAAGAGAAGTGCCAAAATGAGGATAAAAAGAAAAGGAGTACTTGTGGCACCTTAGAGACTAACCAATTTATTTGAGCATAAGCTTTCGTGAGCTACAAAGTCTCTAAGGTGCCACAAGTCCTCCTTTTCTTTTTGTGAATACAGACTAACATGGCTGTTACTCTGAAAAATGAGGATAGGTACTTAGGAATTTGGTCACCCTCTCTTGTGTATTCAGAGGAAGAGGGCACCCAGCCAGCACACCAGAAGCTTTAGCCAAGTTCTTTGAATATTAACCTGATCCTGAATAAATAATGTAGTATGTAAATTGTAACTTTGCCTTAATAAAAAGTTTCAAAATAAATAAATTCCCATTAAAAATCTCACCACCTCGGGTAGGGAACGACAGTGAGAACTAGAGAAACTGCGGCATTTCCACAATACTGGATTACACTTGTCTGCTGAAAGTCTTGCTGCTTGCTTTAGGCAATACCTGAGACAGCAAATGGATCACAGTTATTGAATAAAGGATGGTAGAAGTCCTGGGCTCCATTTTAAATGGAATTATAAGAGTCTTACAGTGACAGGGTTAGAGCTGCTTTTTAAGCTTCTGGAAATCCTGTGATGTCAGCCTATGCTTTGTTGAGATTGGTGAGTTAGTAGGAAAACAGAGCCAGACTTGGGTTTTTCATGTTCTGAGATGAGCAAAATCACCTTGAACAATGTGATATGCTAGATAGAGGGGAGACAAGGACAGTTGTGTCTATGTGCTGCTATTTAGCAATCTAACAAAGAACAAGACAAGAATGCAGAGGTCTAGCTGGGTAACACAAATAAAGTACCAGTGCATAACAGAATGCTGCATGAAACTTCTAGTTTCAAAGTTAGCACTGCCTTTTCCTTGCTCCTTTAATAACTTCATACAAAGAGTGAATTAAAAGAATCAGTTCCTGTTTTCCCAGGAATCCATATTGCTTATGTAAAAACTCTTGGGATTCTATTCTCAAATAAAAGGCTGAAACAGACACAAAAGTGTGTGATGGAAGAAATGTACTTAGTCAATACACAACCAGAAGTCAGGAGAAACAGAGGCCTGACAAAAGCAGTGGACTGGAATAAGATGAAGGCCAGATGTGGGAACGGTTAACACCCCTCTAGGGAAAGGTAAAAGGGTTACAATTTTGTAGGTTCTCAGAGGCAGTTCAGAAACACACTTCAACATGCCATTCAAATCTACAAACTGAGAGGCAAAAGTAAACCTGAAGTACTACAGACAGTATTATAGAATCATAGAAGATTAGGATTGGAAGAGACCTCAGGAGGTCATCTAGTCCAACCCCCTGCTCAAAGCAGGACCAACCCCATCTAAATCATCCCAGCCAGGGCTTTGTCATGCAGTATTTGTCATGTATACATGCAGTATTCTGTATGCAGTTCACTGTAGTAGCCATTTTCCGTTCTATATATAGATTAAAAACCAGCAACCCACATCTGGATTTTACATTTATTAACCTCTGTAACTATTCAGTGATGTTAAGAGGTTTAGCTACATGATTCTCATTACAAGCAATGAGAGCTACATGGCTAACCTCTAGCATAACACTTTGATTTATCATGCATTAATAAAATCTAATGCCATTGCAATGGAAAATCATTCATAGTATCCCTTAGAAAACTGTTATCCAGACCTAGTGATGCCTCTCCCAAATATGGTATAGTTTTAGGACTAATCATGCAAGATACCAACTACTCTAAATTACCAGGGTGAAAGTACCCATTGATTTCAAAAAGTCCAGGATTTCACTCCCATTGCCTTTTGAATTGGGAGCACTTAGGTGCTCAGTAGAAGTCTGTATGTCTATTTTGCTGTCGGCTGCTACACACGTCTCTTTTAGCACCAATGCTGTCCAGGTTTGCCCTCCCACTGAGTATGTTTTAGATTATTTTCTCTACCAGACTTGCATACATTTTCCCAATTGAACTCTCATTTTATTCGTTTCTGTCCATGTTTCTAATTTCTCTATTTATCTGTATTTTTTCTCTGTTCTCTCTGGAGTTCATACCTCCCAATTCACGATCATCTGCAAATTTTAATAATGTGCTACTTTTTTTCCTCTTCTGGATAATTAACAAACTTCAACAAGTTAGGACTAGAATACAGAATATTAGAATACTGTATTGTAGTGAACAGTCCCAGACTGTCAGAGAGACGGAGTAGATGGTCTAACAGGATTTTTCAGTCTCTACTACTGATGATTCTATAAGACTAGCCCCTGTAGAGTGTGTAATAACCATCGCATACGCTCAAAAATTCTTCCTTTGTTCTCATTCAGGTAACTTGTAAAATATAACAGGGTGATGCATATTTATCTTTGAAATATTTCTGTTTAAGTAAAAATAACTCATGCATAGATTTGGTCAGAAAATAGGGTTCCCCTGATGAAAGATTTCAGCTTTTCCTAGAAAAATTGAAAACCTTTGATACAGAAATTTTCAATCAAAATGAAACATTTTGACATTTCTGCATCAATTTTTGTTTTGTTTTGTTTGTGGACCCAAATATAAACGTTTTGTTTCAGTTAGAATGTATTGTAAAGCAAACTATGTCTCCCATGATGCACCAGTGTCCCCTCTTGCTGAACCACTAGGGTTCATCAAGGGTGATGCAGTATGGCTGGGGAGCCCTGCCCATGGAGGAGACTGTGGGCATGAGGTACCTGAACTACAACTCCCATGAGAGACTAAATTTCCACATCTAAATTTTCAGGTTTCGGTCAATTTCACTTTTATCTTGTATTCAAAGTACTATAAAGGTGCCCAGTGCTACCATGATAGGTACTAGGGACCATTAAAAGTGTATGGAAAACTCCCACATCTTGCGTCTTGCGTTTCACAGGATTGTCCCAGTTTTGAGCAAGCTAGGTTCTCACTGTATTTGCACTGCGTTTTGATGTTACACTTAGAAGATGTTGCAACATCATAATTTGTCCTAAAGGACAAACTTGTAAAACTGTCAGCCCAAAGTAGAATTTAGTATATTTTGCTACAAGTTCTGGCAGTATACAGTCTCTCTCTCTCTCTCACTCACACACACACACACACACACTCACACTCACTCTTTTGGCATGTCAGAGTCATGCTCTTAAATCAAACTATGTACAAAATCTGACCAAAATTAGATATTTTTGCTTGATCTTGGGTAAATCAGTTTGATGTGGTCCAAATTTCTGAACCTCTAACTGTCATGCAAGTCAGCCCCAGAATTACCTGATGGAAAGGTATGTCAAAGAGTGGTGACAAAGCAGGGATAATATTAACGCTGTAATCTTAACACCCTTTCGATGTTGACTACATTCTTGTCCTTTGCAACTTGGAAGGTGTAGTTAGTATATAGTGTTCACTGAACTTGAAAACTGTTCTCCACGGCCATATACCTTTGCACTAGAATTAAGAAATTAATAGACAATGGGCCAAATTCAGCCCCGAAATAGTCTTGTCCTTATTGACTTCAGTCATGTTGGGTCTGAATTGAGCCTAACAGATTCAGTATTGATACAAAAAAGGATTTTGCATTAATAGTCACTATGTACAGCATCTAGAACATGCTAGATGCTAGTCATGCTTTTTAAGGTATCACTGCAAGGTTTGAGATACCACAGTAACGGGAATAAGAACCTGTATAGAAGATAACGTCACAACACATTTTGACGGTGCTAGTGTGATACAAATAAATTATAGAATTACATAGAATCATAGAAATGCAGGGCTAGAAGGGACTTGGAGAGGTCCAGCTGAGGGAGGTCTATACCCAATCACCTAAAGTTTAAAAGGATTAATGGAACAGGACCCATGGAAAAGGCTACTGTGACATACAAAGTAGATAAGAGTTTATGAGAATATTTTCACAACATTTTTCCTCTGATGAATGGAAACATTTTCAGATCTCCCCTGAGGAAGATTTATCGAATTAAGTTGTCGGAGAAACTTTCCCCAGAAAATAAAAAGGTGCACTTAAATAGGCTGCTCTTGTCTTTATGTTTAATTTTTCCTCTTTTGGAGGGTCATTTTCATTTAGGAGTTGGCATACACATCTCTGTGGACAGAGAAGACATAAGACAAAACTATAAACAAAAACATTTTAGCACGAAAAGCAAGCCCTGTTCCCTCCACACCCATTTTACCTGAGCTTGTTTGCAACTCTTCTAGAAAGGTCTGAATAGTTCAAGAGGCCAAGCCTTTGAGGAAAAACTGCAGCAGATTTCTTTAGGGAGAGAAGATAGATAAGACCATATTCTGCTCACCATTACACCAGTGGGATCCCACCGGTGTAACAGAACGTAATTTGGCCAAAATAATACTTTTATTACATATGCAATAAGAGATTACTTTTGTAATATGTGTGTGACTTCAGTGGGAGTTTTGTCTGGCTAAGGAATGCAGGACTGGGTTCTAATAATCATCCCATAGTTACCTAAGAAAAGTAAAAGCAATGCATCTCTGGGGATCAGCAGTTACTTACCAGAACATTCAAATCCACTACCTCTGTAGCCCTGTTTACATTTGCACTTGAAGGATCCCTGAGTATTGAGGCACTCTGCATGGATGTTACACTTGTGTGTACTTGCAGCACATTCGTTTATATCTAGAAAAGGGATAATTCAGTGAAAATTTCATTCAAATCATAGTTTCATAACAATCTGCCTGTGGCAGTCATCTGTTTTCAGACAGTTTAAGCACCAGCATTAGAACCTGAGACCACTGCTAACAGAAGAATCCGCTCTGGGTATGGACTCTTGCTTCTTTCTCAAGACCAAAACTTTTGGCCTGTGTGTCTGAGCATGACTTGTAGTACAATAATTTTAGGGCCTGATCCTGCTCCCAGTGAAGTCAATGGAGGTTTTGCTTATGACTTCAGTGAGAGCAGGATTGGGCCCTGAGATTGTAAATGTTGCTCTCCTAACAAAATACAAAGGGCCCATGAAAGTAAGCATGACTATGATGAAATGCAGTCATTTAGGCCCTAGTTCTGCCCTCCTTGCATGGAATAGCACCTCACTCCAAGAACAATCCATTGCAAGTAAGAACTGGCAGAACTGTGCCTGTAGATTGTAAGATCCACAGGGCAAGGGGTTCTTGTATTTGTTTGAGAAGTGCCAGGCACGTACAGGATGCTTCTGGAAATATAATTGATATATTCAGTAAACCATTATGTTAAATTGACATCAGAACATTTTAAACAGTGGCAGTAACTGATTTAATTGTTTTGTTCCATTTGATTTTGCTACTGAATGGCACAAGAGCTTTTCTGGTTTCTCCCACATGAGGGAGCTAAGTTCTTACAAAGGTAAAGTTTTGCACCTATTCATATGTTACCCACCCATGATTCACACCCAGCAGGTCAAAGGTACAGATGCAAAGCATGGGTCAGCATGGACACACAAGTAACAGAGAACTCTGCATCAAAAGGCTGATGTATTTGTCAATAAGATTCAGACCTGCAAGCCTTAGGCCTGGTCTCACCATTTTGTCTATGCACATACATATATGGGGGGCAGGGCGAAGGCTATGGTTTTCAGTTTTAAGGCTCCTGGGATTTGAGTACAACAGGAAACCAAGACTCCACTCTCCTAAATCTGCCTTAAAAAAAAAAACTCTCAAAAACAAGACAAACATTAGTTCTCTTTTGTATGTGCTCAGTGTAATTCCAATTCTCTCAGGCCCTTACGTACTGTATCATTAGAGCAACATTTTTCAGTGCCTGCCACATCAACTACAAATTTGCTCTTCTTATGCAATATGTGAGGCCTCTAGTTAATGGACTGCAACAAGGGACTAGAGAGGTTTGACATTTGTTTTTGCATCTGTATATGTTAAAATGACAGAGTATTTTCATCTGTATTTGTCTCTGCATCTGAAAGATCAGAGATGTAACACAGTTCTTCAAAGTAATTAAAACCTGCTTTTTCTAGCCAGTTATTTTTTCTTATCTGAGCTGTACAAACAAACAAACAAACATCTCTTTCCACTGTGTTACAACTTAATGAAAGCATAGGAAGCTGCACCTCACTATGCCGATCAGAGCCGAAAAATGAATTTACCCGATTGGTTTTAATCCAAACAAGTGAGCTTTCAATTAGCATTCTTAAATCAAAAATGAGCACTCCCTTGTAATCCATTGTTCCCTTGTTGCAGATTTATTACAAATAATTGTACTTCTTTTGTGAAATTTCCTAGAGAGGTCTTGGCAAGATAAGGCAATATAAATTGCAGTTGCCATTGTAAATTTTCATTGCTATATATAGTTTTTCAGTCACCAGGCTGCAGAGATTAGTCAATATCCCAAGGAGGACTCTAAATGATATTTTACATCTGGTTCTGAGCTGCACTCTCAAGCAGAAGCCAATATTCATGCTTAAAGCAAAATCCACTGACCACCATGCAATAACATGAAATATATACATTGAGGAAAGGGAAGAGACAAACCAACCTAGTGCCTAAATCTTACCTACACAGTCATAATGGCCACTGACATATTTCAGTTCATAACCAATCTGACACTTGCAATAGTAGCTTCCAAATGTGTTGACACATCTGCGGTTATAAGAGCAAATAGCTTTGCCAGTGGAGCACTCGTCAATATCTAGGGCAAGGAAAATGGAAATTGGTAAGATTAAGCAGAAGGAAAAGGAGGAAGCAAATGCAGTGCTAGTTGTCACTTGCAAGGTGTGCTTTGGTCACAGCTGTCACTGGAACCACACATTTCAAAATGTCCATGTTATAAAACATATCCTGTGACTTTTATATTTGGGGATTGTTTTGCGTATGATTAGGTGGATATGATGGTAACAGTAAAGCCAAGTTCACTGAAAACCTTGAGAGCTGCCAAGTTAAAATTAGGCTGTGTGACAAGCTGGGAGACAGCAGGAACCATTAAAGGTAATGGTTTGTCATATGGTCATGGCATATGCGTGGGGGAGAGAAGTACTTCACAGATTGTGATTTCTCTTGGGGGGGGGGGTTGGGAGGAAACAGCAGAAGACTCTTAAGATAAGGCCTTTTGCAGAGGTGGGAAAGCACCAGTGAAGAAAAAACATCAGTTTTCTCTCCTGATTTCCTGCCCTGCTGCTTGCAGTGGTAAATCCTTTCACTCTGGCAGAAAAGTATGAAATTATGGGTAGAACTCAGGCTGGAAGTCATGAGTCCCTGGGGGTAGGAGACAGCTGTCAGGGGCATGCAACCACCCTGCCCTTCCTGATAAGTGGTAAAGGGGTCCTGGTATGGAAAATGCCAGAGAACCATGGTTTGAAAGGTTCTTCATTGATCTGGAGTGGTTATACGTTAAATAGGTTTTAATTTTTTTTCTTATTGCAAAATGAAGTAACATTTTTATTAAAATAATGCAACTGGTGACATATGGAATTTAAAAATTGATGGTATTTGCCTTCCCTCTCCCTCCCGCAACCTCATATGACCAAACTGTGATGTTAAATAGAATTTGCGATGACAAACCATTGTCCTTAACTACAGGAACTCCCCGCTTAATGTTGTAGTTATGTTCCTGAAAAATGCTACTTTAAGCGAAACGATGTTAAGTGAATCCAATTTCCCCATAAGAATTAATGTAAATGCAGGGGGGGGTTAGGTTCCAGGGAAATTTTTTCGCCAGACAAAAGACTATATATGTTATATATACACACACACACAGTATAAGTTTTAAACAAACAATTTAGTACTGTACGCAGCAATGATGATTGTGAAGCTTGGTTGAGGTGGTGGAGTCAGAGGGTGGGATATTTCCCAGGGAATGCCTTACTGCTGAATGATGAACTAGCACTCGGCTGAGCCCTCAAGGGTTAACACACTGTTGTTAATGTAGCCTCACACTCTACAAGGCAGCACGAATGGAGGGAGGGGAGATAGCATGGCAGAGAGAGACAGAGACACACACTCTGTGTGTGTGTGTGTGTGTGTGTGTGTGAGACACACACACACACACACCCCCTGTGTGTGAGAGAGATGCGCATTGCCCCTTTAAGTACCCTGACATCACTCTAAGTACATTGCCTTTTCAAGTAGATCAGCAAGCTGAGACAGCAGTTGCTGCCAGCAAGCTCCCTCTGTCCTGAGCCCTGTTGTATGTCCCCCCTGCTCTATGGAGATGGGGTACAGGAGCGGGGGGCAGGAGCGGGGATGGGGGACACCCTGACATTAGCACCCCTCTTCCCCCCCAGCTGTACAGCAAGCAGGAGGCTCCCGGGAGCAGCTCCAAGGCAGAGGGCAGGAGCAGCACATGGCAGGGGGGTGGGGGGAGGGACACCTGAATTGCCCAGCAATTGACAGCCTGCTGGGTGGCTGCAGCACAGGGAACTGAGGGGAGTGGGGAGCTGATGTGGGGTCTGCTGGTCCACCCTGGGTCCAAGCCCCCACCAGCTGGCTCCAATGGGCTGCTCTTTCTGCAACCAGTGGACAAAGCAGGTGGCTGCCAAACAACGTTATGAGGGAGCATTGCGCAACTTTAAACGAGCATGTTCTCCAATTGATCAGCAACGTAATGATGAAACAATGTTAACTGGGACAACATTAAGTGAGGAATTACTGTATTATTATTACTTATAATATAGCATTGTGAAGTGGTATATTAAATGTATCTGACACAACAGTCAAATATCCAAACTTGATGGTGTAGGCCAGGGATTGGCAACCTTTGGCACGCAGCCCAGCAGGGAAATCTAATGATAGGCTGGGACGGTTGGTTTACCTGCAGAGTCCGCGGGTTCAGCCGATTGCAGATCCCACTGGCCACGGTTCGCTGCTCCAGGCCAATGGGGGCTGTGGGAAGCGGCGCGGGCTGAGGGATATGTTGGCCGCCGCTTCCCACAGCCCCCATTGGCCTGGAACGCTGAACCGCGGCCAGCGGGAGCTGCGATCGGCCGAACCCGCGGACACTGCAGCTAAACAAACTCACCCGGCCCATCAGTGGATTTCCCTGACGGGCCGCGTGACAAAGGTTGCCGATCCCTGTTCTAGGCATTTGCTTGTATGTGAAGAAAAATCAGAACTGCGGAGTCTTGGAGCAAGACTCCTTATATAACAAGTTTTACTCAGTGCCCTCAAAGTGTTTTGGTGGGGGAGTGTTAGCTATAGGCGTTGCACAACAGTCAGTTTTGGATTACACGGTTAAAACTCTTTGCAACTCTTTAAATATCTCCATTTTATGTCCACTTACTAAATTTTTTAATTCACTTGAAGTCAAAAATCTTCCCCTGAGCCACACTGTGAATTCCTCAGTCTTGATCTTCATTGCCTAGTTTGCATTCATTCCAGGTGCAGAAGACCCACTGATAACAGAGGGAGTACTGAATGCAGAATAGCCATAATGCAGGTCAGGGAGGATTCTTACCTTATGGAGTAAATATTCTATAGCTCATTATCTCTAGATCATTCCCAGCCTTTATTCCTTTGGATTCTTGGGTAGGTGTTGCCAGGCAACTTGCAGGTTATGGTCCAGATTTCCAAAATGTGGCCTACAGGACTCAGGATTGTGTACACAATTAATTGTGAATTCAAATATTACCAGACAGATGGCCAGCTACCTGAAGTGTGCGCACCATTTTGGTGGTGATCTGGAAATTGCTAATATTGTGCCTGCGATTAACTCTGAGGGCCAAAAAAAAGCAGGTGCACATTAAGTGGGTGCAAGCTATGCACACAAGAAGGCTGGGCTGAGGCCTAGGTGGAAATCTAGTCCCATAGTTGCTAGATGTTTTTAAAATTGTGACCAACTAGAATGCCTGAGGTGTGTTGCTCTTTGGATCCAAAAATACTGCAGCATTTTCAACCCATTTTACTTATACTAAACCTTTCCTGTTGGGCTGCTTGTCTATTGTAAGTACTTACATGATCCCTACTACTTTGGTATCTGAGCCCTGCACAATATTTAATGTATTTATCCTCACAAAGGCCTGTGAGGTTGGAAGTACTTTTATCCCCATTTCACAGAGGGGAAACTGAGTCACAGAGCAACCACACGACTTGCCCAAGGTCACACAGGAAGTTTGTGATGGAGAAAGTAATTGAATACAGATCTCTCAAGTCCCAGGCTAATACCCTAACCACTGGACCATCCTTCCTTTTGCTCATGTTTACACCATTTCTACTGGAGCATTAGCATTTATCTAAACTCCTTTTTAGTGTTTTAAGGTGTATGCTGAATGTACTGAGGTACTTCATAAGCTAAACAAACATATGAAACAATCAAAATGGATGTATGAATAGCTAAAAGAAAGATTTAGGAGAAACTGTAGACTTGTCTGTTGTATTTAAACACATGCTTCCTGACTGTCTGCCTTCAAATACCTCTTAAATAATTAAAACAAATGTTAATAATAAAACTACAATGGGAGGCTGGTTAGAGAATCCTGCTGATACACCCAAAACCAGGACATTTCCAATCACATTCATTTCATTTTCAAGGAAAGAAACACCCATTATGGCATGTTTATGGTTTGGAAGCTGAGCCAAATGTCCATATGGGTTCACTCTATAGCTCATAGAGCGATAAAACACTCAGGACATATGAAATTTGTGTATGGTGCACTGTTGCAGCTGTGTGTCAAAAGGACAACTCCTATGGTATGTCTCTCCTTAGAAAAAGTGTGTCTAGGTTGACGTGCTTAATTGATCTGTTGCTTGAAAGGTTATGCATGTTTTTTTGCCAATATAGTTAAAATTCATTTCCTGTGTGTTTGACATGTCAAACCTCTCCATGATCCAAAATATTCTTTGGGCTGTAGAGTGTATTCCTATAAAATGTATTCCTCAGCAACATCTGAAATTGAATAGCTACTGTATTCCTCTGCTCCTATCAGATATTGCCTGCACAGCTGTTCTTTATAATCTGGATTCCAACCCAAACCATTTGTAGTGTGATCAGATTCCATTGTGAAAGGGACTGTGTACATGCATGAAATCATCATCATCATCTCTGTCAGAGACATTTTCACAAGTAATACTCTAAGCGCAAGAGGAGGTATTTCTACTGTACTTTTGGGTCAACCACAGAAAATACAGTTTTCTTAGTTATGAGTAGAACTATGTGAAGTTTTTTTGAATGAAAAGTTTATTCAGCAAAACGTGCAGTTGTGGTCAACCTGAAACTATGTGTAAAATGTCACACAAATAATTTCAGCCATTCAGAAAATGGCCAGAGAAGGAGAAGAAAGAGGAGTTGGTGCTGTCGCTCTTGTCTCTTCCCCATCCCTCATAATCTTTGGGCCAGTGGGTAGGGCACTCTTCTGAGATGTTGGGGCCCCATGTTTGAATCCCTGCTCTACAACGAAACCAAGATGGACTTTTTCAATTCACCACAAATTCCAAAAAACTTTCAGATTCAGTTCGACCTGAATTAAATTTGTTTTTCAGTTTTTTGGTACTACCACCAAACTGGGGGAAAAAAAATCAGTCATTGCCTGGCTCTAGTTAGGCGTTTCAATCGGCTAAAGTTGCCTGACTGGAATGGAAGTTACACAAACTCTCTGCGCATTTTTGTGATACACAGAACTAGCCTTGGAATGCCGAAATTGCAAAGTTTGCAGATGCCTGGTACACCTAAACTCTTTTGGAAGCTTGCAAATGAACTCGTGTGCCTAGTGATCTTTGTTGTGTGAAATGAGTACAATGTTCTGAAAATAAGTTTATCTGATAGTCTCAAGCCAGTGGCACAGACATACCTGAAGAAGTTCTTTTGCCCTCCCTTTAAGAGGACATAAGTGTGCAGTTTAAGATTTCTGCTGTGTATCTAGTGCATGCTATTGACTATGTTCCCTCTTAAAATGAAATAAGTATCCTTAGGGTTACCGTAAGTGAAATAAAATGACCTCTGAATGTACAGATAACCTAACTGAAACAAGTGGTGATCTTCAGACAGAAACAAAGTGGAAGCCTTGCTGTCAGCTCTAAATATGCTGTACAACTAGCAGTGGGCCCCCAGATCCCAACTGTGGGGTCAACTGTGGCTTTGCCATGAGCCCTGTGCATTGTGCATAGTGCAGATGACACTAAACTGGGAGGAGAGGTAGATACGCTGGAGGGTAGGGATAGGATACAAAGGGCCCTAGACAAATTGGAAGATTGGGCCAAAAGAAATCTGATGAGGTTCAACAAGGACAAGTGCAGAGTCTGCACTTAGGACGGAAGAATCCCATGCACCGCTACAGACTAGGGACCGAATGGCTCGGCAGCAGTTCTGTTGAAAAGGACCTAGGGGTTACAGTGGACGAGAAGCTGGATATGAGTCAACAGTGTGCCTTGTTGCCAAGAAGGCCAATGGCATTTTGGGGTGTATAAGTAGGGGCATTGCAGCAGATCGAGGGACGTGATCGTTCCCCTCTAGTCGACATTGATGAGGCCTCATCTGGAGTACTGTGTCCAGTTTTGGGCCCCACACTACAAGAAGGATGTGGAAAAATTGGAACGAGTCCAGCGGAGGGCAACAAAAATGATTAGGGGACTGGAACACATGACTTATGAGGTGAGGCTGAGGGAACTGGGAATGTTTAGTCTACGGAAGAGAAGAATGAGGGGGGATTTGATAGCTGCTTTCAACTACCTGAAAGGGGGTTCCAAAGAGGATGGCTCTAGACTATTCTCAGTGGTAGCTGATGACAGAACAAGGAGTAATGGTCTCAAGTTGCAGTGGGGGAGGTTTAGGTTGGATATTAGGAAAATCCTTTTCACTAGGAGGGTGGTGAAACACTGGAATGCATTACCTAGGGTGGTGGTGGAATCTCCATCCTTAGAAGTTTTTAAGATCAGGCTTGACAAAGCCCTGGCTGTGATGATTTAGTTGGGGATTGGTCCTGCTTTGAGCAGGGGGTTGGACTAGATGACCTCCTGAGGTCCCTTCCAACCCTGATATTCTATGATTCTATGATTGTTGGGAAGGAGTTTCCTATTTTACCCCTGCACTGTTGGTCATTCGTTAGCAATGAGACTGACCTTTGGATCTTAAGCACACTACTATTTTTTCCTATGTTCTGAAAATAGTAGGGATAATTTCTTTGTCACACACTGAAAACAAGAGGCCCTAACCTTGAGCCTGCGGGGAGGAGTCAGTAGTCCAACACCAGCCTCATATGGAGTTCTTTAAGATTCAGGACTTCATTCTGAATGGGCTCTACAGAAAAAAATTGAGAGTAGGAAAAAAAAAATCACGCCACACATACCTATACACGTCCTTCCATTTGGTCCCAACTGAAGTCCAGTTGATGGACACAAACACCGCACCTCCTCTTTGACTTCTTCACATCCATACTGGCAGTTCACCATAGCGCATGTCCTAGAATCTGAAGACAAAACACACCCTTGTTGGAATCTAGATTGGACAAGACCAATCCTTTTTCCTAAACTAGCTCTGCGTAAATGCCGTATACTCAGCTGAACAGAATAATCTCATTCACTGTTCTCAGCATCTGCTCATCACATTGTTTAGTCACTAAAAGAATAATACTCAATGGGTATGTCTGCACAGGAAAAAACCCCACTGTGGTGAACCTCAAAGCCTAGGTCAAATGACTCAGGCTTGCAGGGCTCCCACTGCAGGGCTAAAAATCTCAGTGTAGATGTTCAAACTCAAAAAGTTTCAGAGCCTGGGTTTAAAGCCCAAGCCTCAATGTCTACACTGTTATTTTTAGCCCCACAAGCCCAAGTCACTTGATCTGGGCTCTCAGGTCTTTTTTTCCTCTGTAAACGTACCCAGTAGGTATAAGAGTTACCTAGATGTCTGCCATAAGAGTATAAGCATGTTTTTCCTTCCCTCTTGTTTTCTCCTATTCCTCCTTCCTCCTTTCCTGCCCCAACCCCACAGTCGCAATTTCTCACTTCTCTTTTAAATTGTAAGCTGCTTGGGGCAGGAAACTTGTCTTGTTAATTGTCTGCAGAGTGTTATGCTCTACAGAAATGAACAACAATTCTACCCTGAGGAGAAAAAGCTCCCAAAAATAATGGAAAAGTCTCATTTTTAGCAGTCACTACTATAAATACTTTAAAAGTATTGTTATATGGAGGGTTGAGTGAAACGTCATTAAAAGCAACAGCTGTCCTTCATTCAGGATATAACAAAGGAAGCCGTTGTACTTCTTTATGAAATACTTTAGCTGAAACAATAGGAGTCACTGCCCAAAACACAGGCCACATGCAAGGCTGGTCAGGAATCTGAACAGTAGGGGCAGAGGAGTTTGACAAGAGCAGAATGTAAATATATGGGGGCAGGGTATTGTTTGACGGAGCTCTGTGTATGTGAGAGAGAAGTAGCAGAAACATCACAGAAGCACACAAAGAAGGCAGCAAGGAAATGCCAGGGACAGCAAGAGAAGCTGTGATGTGTTTTCTGTCCCCCACCCCCAACACACACCATGAAAGGGTTACCACGGGCCTGATTTGTTTTGTTAAAACTCTTCATACACGTTACATCAAAAAGAAAACTTGAGCCAGACACACCCATGCAGGCACTTACTAATAGCAGGCCAACCCAGCCCACGGGTTTACACAATTATAAAGACACAAATAAGTGCTAACTCCAAAGATCAAAATGCAAAATATCAAGTACAGCAAAATAAACCAACCAACCATCCACCATCACCTGCTGCCAGACCCTCTTATCCTGCACCCTTGCGTATGTCCTCCAAAACCTTTCCATTATCTCATTTGACCATAAGCACAAATAGATTTCCCTGTACACAGGTAGATTGATCACTGCTACCAGATTCACTGAAGAGAACTGCATACCCCTCAAATCAGTGTGTTCACCAATACATCCCTTTGCAGCATGGGGTGACCCACCACTGTGAACCATAACTGCACTTTGTATTTCTCTGCTATTTCTACCCTGTAGACATGATGCAGGGTGCTACAAAGGACTATATCAAGGAGTAATAGGATAAAATTATGCATGGGAAAACGGAGGTCAAATATTAGGAAAAGTTTCTTAATGGTGGTATATATTAGTATGAAAGTCTTCCAAACAAGTACTGGGAACGCCAGGGCTTGGGTCGTGTCAGACAGAACTAGAGAGAGCACTAGAAAGTAATTTCTAGGATATTAAATTGGCACTTTCACTTTGGGATGGAAAAAGTCCATTCCAAAGTGGAAGAATATGGTTTCCCCATGTTTTAGTAAGCTTACTGAACACTGTGAACCTCACTAAAATTTCACTTTGAATTCTGGACAAAGATTTGTATCTATAGTTTATTGTACTGGGCTCATTCATCCCTAGATCCCTAGTCAATAAGGATATCGGTCCCAGGATATCAGAGAGACAAGGTGAGTGAGGTAATATCTTTTATTGGACCAACTTCTGTTGGTGAAAGAGACAAGCTTTTGAGCTTACATAGGTCTGAAGAAAAGCTCTGTGTGAGATCAAAAGTTTGTCTGTCTCATGAACGGAATTTGGTCCAATAAAAGATATTACCAACCTCACCCACCTTCTCTCTCTAATATGGTGCATTAGCAGAGTTGTGGACAGAGGCTATGCAAGCTACCCTACATTTGAACTAACCCTGTAGAACTGTCTAAGGCTTTCATTTTTAAGGACTAACATTCCCCTAAAAACACAACTGTACCCTAGATTAGTTTAATCTATCCCTTTAAAAATACTGCCACAGGATAGCACATCCTTTAGTGCTGACAGTACTAGGAACCTGAGGGATATACCCTGTCACAGATAAACTAGCTGCCAGTCATCCTTACACAGGAGTCATTTGTGATAAAATATTGATTGGATAATCTGTGTATCTAAATTACTGCCTGTCCTGGGATATGTGTTACTTACTTGCACATGTGCCATCTGGCATGAGCATGTAGCCATTGAGACAATAACACTTGTAGCTGCCATGGGTGTTCATACATCTATGCTCACAGGGACGTGGTTTCAATCCACATTCATTTGTATCTGCAGAAATAATTTGAAAGAAATGAGTGCAGGGATTTTTATTATTTTAAATATATGGTTATAATGTTGCTTCATGCCTAAAATCCCCCAAAGTAAAAGCCCTGGGATAGAAAATGAGCCAACCCTTTGCAAGAAAGGAATTCAGCAGACCATCTGCCTAAGTGAGTGCTATAAAAACTAGCAAGGAGAGCCGGCTGCACCTGACAGACTGCAGTGCAACCTCTGGCAGACTGCAAGGGGAGAGAGGAGAGAGAACAGCAATTACAATATTTGCTAACAGCAGGATTTTTATTATTCTAGCTAGAGACTTTAGTCCCCCATCTGACATTCATATGAAAAAAATAAAGAAATAAAAAAAAAGCGAAAACAAGTCAGTCACACAGTATGGGGAAAAAGATTACAAAGATTTCATGCGCCAAGCATCAGCTGTGATGTCATGGCAAGAGTGAATCATTACAGAGGGCAGAGTTGATCATATGTTAAGAATTGTCTTTTTTTTTTTTTTTTTTTAAAAGGAAACTCACGCAGCTGAATTCTTTACCAATCTTCAAAACTCTATTCTCAAAACCCAACCTGTCAATAAAATCTGAAAAGCAGCACCGTAGCTGAGGGTAAACAGAGTTTACCCACTTCTTATTTGGGGAATATGGGGTTTAGGTTAGTTTACCCACTTTTTTTTAAAAAAAACTACTCCTGAAAAGGGCAAGAAACAAACAATATTATTTTTAATTGCCCAGGAACCAGCTTTTGTAGAAAAGGAAATCACCTCGCTGAATCTAATTTGCCTGGAGTGAAACAGTCCTGACAATGGAGGCTACACTCCTGTTATATGTAAACAGTATCTGCATTTGCAACTTTCAGAAACTGTTTGGCAACCACCCCTCTTTCACTATTTTGAAACCTGTTTATCAAATACTCAAGGGTTCATTAACAAAAAACATCACTCACATAGTCCATATACCATGTGTTTAATGATACAGTAATGCGATTTCAATAAAGACGAATCTCAGAGGGCTGAGTGGGGTCAATTCCAGTTCTAATGGTCTCAGCATCTGTTCATGTGTCAGTGTGGCCTGCAGGCCAGAGGAAAATCTCCAGGCCACAAAGAGCAAACAGTCTGGTAGTGATATGTCTGCAAAAGTATTTGTCAGAGCCCATTCCAACAAAAAGAGGAAACATGATGTTACTAAAAATGTTGTTGTTTTTCATACATTTTAGAGACACACCAATTTGGAAATTACAACTGAAAGTTTTGTAGCTACTACAGTTCCATGTAACAGCCAAGATTACTGTAACAAAGATGAGCAGAATTTTTTTTATTCAACTAGACAATGGAAACATTTTTCAAAATTACCAAAGTGACTTAGGAGCCTAAGTCCTATTGCCATTCAATGATTCTTAGCCTCTTATGAAGAATGGGACTTAGGTGCTTTTGACATTTTTACCCATTGTGTATAGTCAATTTCACCATTTTCTCTTTAGAGTCAGTCGGTTAGTTTTTCCCTTGCTGAAAATTCCTTATAAATAATTCGACATGGAAGAAGAAAAATTAAAGGGCTTTTCTGAAGGGTTTTTCTAATAGCACCCTTCAACTAATGTTCTGAAGTTATCTCAGAAATTGGACTGATTAATTTTTTTTACAAACGGTTAATATTCAAAATTGACAGTGTCCTTTTAATCTGATTGCTTAACACTTTAAAGCAGAGCCTAAAAACACTGTGAAAAAGTAACATATATTGTCTCTTCAAAATTTTCAAAGGCTGCCTTGTAAACTTATGAAGCCAAAACTATTCACTCAAGTTTCTGAATGTACAAGTTTGGATGTCCTAATTTCAGAGTTCTCAAAAATTCAAATTAGCATGTACAAACAAAGGGCATTTACCCATGTAAATTGTGAAGTGTCTATCAATTCAGTCTGGAAGAAAAACTTGTGTTCAAGAAACTGGAGTGGGATTTCTGGGTTCAATTCCTGGTTTTTCTGAGAAGTTCATGTGTATCCTTGGGGAAGTCTCTAATCACTCTGCATCTCATTTCTCCATCCATAAAATGGGGAAGATAATTTATTTAAATAGTAAGATGCCTATACAAGACTCTAGGTGCCCTAACCTATACTACAATAAAATTTGAACAGCATGAAAATAATTTTGAACAGGAACTCAGCAAGCCTACCATCTAGAGAACTCATTTCTACCCCTTAATTGTAGTGGGAAGCATGCTCTCAGCCCTGTCCCCAAATCCTCTCAAACATATGTCTTTTGAAGTGTGCCTGGAAGATCAACACGTATGGGCTATTTTGGATTAGTAGGGATGCAAATTTATAATGCTTCCTTTCTTTCATGTCTACTCTGGCTATAAACTCTCTGAGATTATTTTTTTTACTATGCTTAAGCACTGTGACTAGCAAAATGGGATCTTGATCAAGACCTTTTGGCATTACTGTACTATAAATAGAGTTGCCAACTTTCTAATGGCACAAAACCGAACACCCTTGCCCCGCCCCTTCTCTGAGGCCCTGTCCCTGCTTATTCCATTCCCCCCTCCCTCTGTCGCTTGCTCTCCCCCACCCTCACTCACTTTCACCGGGCTGGGGTAGGGGTGTGGAAGGGCGGTGATGGCTCTGGCTGGGGCTGCAAACTCTGGGGTAGGGCCGGGGATGAGGGGTTTGGGGTGCGGGAAAGGACTCCAGGCTGGGGCAGTGGGCTCCGGGTGAGGCTAGAAATGAGGGGTTCAGGGTGTGGGAGAGCACTCCAGACTGTGACAGGGGGTTGGGCTGCAGGGGAGGGGGAGGACTCTGGCTAGGGTGCAGGCTCTGAGTGTGGGGCCAGGGTTAAGAGATTTGGGGTGCAGGACGGGGATCAGGGCTGGGGCAGGGTCTTGGGGGTGTGCAGGGTCCCGGCGATGCTTACTGTGACTCCCAGGAAGCAGTTGCCAGGTACCTGCAGCCCCTAGGTTCCCGGCCAATGGGAGCTGCGGAGCCGACACTTGGGGTGGGGGCAGTGCATGGAGCCTCCCTGGCAGCCCATGCACCTAAGGGCCACAAGGACCTCAGGGCCACTCCGGGAGCTGCAGGGAGCCTACTTTAGCCCTGGGCCTCTGCTGTGCCACCAACTGGTCCATTAGAAGTCCGACCAGAGCCGCCAGGGTCCCTTTTCAACTGGGCGTTCCAGTCGAAAACCGGACACCTGGCAACCCTAACTATAAACAATACAAAAACTGTTTGCATACATCCGATATTCTGAGTGAGCAAAAATATAGGGTCAGCCAACAATGCACACCCGAAATCCTGGCTGCATAAGCAGAAGAAAGGAAATGTGCAGGATGGGTTCAGAACACTGAATGCTTGTTCTTCACTATCTTTACAGTATATAGAAACGTACTTAAAGTGGAAGCATGGTCCAATGGCTTGGGCACAAGCCTAGGACCTGGGAAACCTAGGTTCAATTCCTTACTCTGCCATAGCTGTCCTAACATACCTTGGGCAAGTCACTTAGCTGCTCTGTGCCTCAGTTCCCCCTCTGTACAATGGAACGAGTGGCACTGCCCTGTCTTACAGGAGTACCGTCAGTATAAATAAATGAAAGATTGTGAGGCACTCACAGATACTATAGCAATGGGGGCCAGTAAGTACTGAAGCTATATTAGTACACTATCTAGAAGAAAGATGCTTGTTGAGGGAACAGATAAGTGGAATGTTTTCATTGAAGACCACCTACATGTTTTAGTTTCCATATTTATCATTTAATCATCCATGACAATTCAGAATTCCTAAGTCAGTTAAGCTGTAGCTGCAAAGAAATGGCTGAGGTCCCCACCCCCCGCACGCACACACTTTTTCACAGGGAGCTGAAGACAAGAAGACAGACTGTCAATGATCAAAGTCTCGTTTTGGAAAAGAACTATAGTTTGTACAAACCTTGACTGCAGGTTTTCCCTGTGAATCCAAGAAAACATTTGCATTTGTTTGGCCCCACACACTCGCCATACTTGCACCCATGTTCACAGGTGGCTGGAGGGCAAAACAGAGAGAAATTAAAGGTGGTGTTGCTGGAAGGTAGAGACATTTCTGCATTACAAGAGAACCTAGTGTGAACTAAAGTTGTCAAAGTGTTTCATCTGCATTACTCCATCATACCCAGAGGACATTTTAATTGAACAGGACAAACCTCAAGTCAGCACAGGTAGCTTGCTCTGTCTACACTAGTAATTTTTTGTTGAGTAGGGAGCAGGAGGAAGATGCTGGCTAAGCATGAGTATGGGAGGGAAAAGAAGGAATTTGGCATTGATTTGGAGCAGAAGAGAGTAGTGTTGCTGGGAGAAGAGGGTTGATGCGGGCAGGGGCTTTGGGGTTGAAGGGAAAGGAAGGGGAGATGGTGCTGCCATTGGCTTACGAAGAGCTGGATGCATTGAAAGGAATTTCATAGCTTTCTTCCTTCGTCCCCTCCAGAACAATCCCCTCACGTTCTTTCGCCCTGCCAAAAATGGGGTTGCATCAGTAAGAAGCTGCATCAGTTTCCTCTTTAGCACCTTTCCTGTCCCTCTGCACAATGGAGCTTGACTGTAGGAGAGTGTGGAGCCACTGGACGAATAGAGCTGCAATCTAGGGCAGCTGCCAGGGTTCTGCTAGATCACAGCATACAGCTCATCCATTCAACGAGTTTACTTGCTGTCAGGGAGCAGGTGAATGGAAATATGTAAGGCTGGTAGAAGCTTGGAAATTTGGAACTAAAATGTGCATCCTCTCAAAAAAAAAAGTCTCAAACTCATCTGTATTCGTTCATTATCACGAGTGTTCGTAAGTGCTGAGATATATTTAGCATTTTAAAACCCAAGATTCAGTTGTAATGTCTATTATTTATAATGCATAGGTCTGAGCGGTTCTCCCTTTTCCTCTGAATTCCCCCTCACTGTCCTTTGTCCATGCCTCTTCCTTCCTTTTTCTACCCACTCTGGAGTTCCACTTATGAACGTTTCCAGAGAGGATTTCTCTCTATCAAATACTGTTGAATTGTCTTCTTTTCTAAGCCATTCTAGAGCAGCTTCAGGTTACTGTAGATAAGAAGGGTCAGACTCTCTGCCAGGTGACTTAGACCCCATGCAGTTCCCTTGGAAATCAATCAGATTGCATAGAGATTGAACTGGCACAGAATTTTCCTGATGCGTCTGAACGCTTTTTAATTATGGGGTCTGACATGCCACCTGAGAATTGCAGTGACTGTCTGACACCATGTCCATGTAGCACAATAGCTTTCTGTATACAGTAGTAAGATGTTTAACATCTAATGATAAAGCACACACAGTATCTAAAGTCTTCCCATATAGTATGAACATACTGGAGAAACTAATGATGTCAAGACAGCTTCAAATACACTTGTGCATCCTGGTATGCAAAGAGAGCAAAAATCCAGCCCTGGATTCTAAATTACTAACTAAATGCTTTATTATGTCTTTGGACTGGGCAGTTATATGTCCCATCCCACATTGAGGGTTACATTTTTCTTTTAAAAGAATACCAAACAATTTGGCTAGATTTACTGGCAGGGGAAATTTAAAATTACTCCTTCCATCAGCAAGGTCCTCCACACAAGATTGACTCACTCTAAGGAAGGTCAGGCCAAATAGCTCTAACTCCTGCCAGGATCTTCACAGAAGCTCCCAGGAAGGAATGTGTGTGTCTGAAGCCATCAGAGAGTCAGGAGCACATCTAGTCCATACTCTAAGTGCTCTCTCCCTGTTGGGGGGGTGCGGATGCAGATTTGTGTAAAAATAAAACCAAAAACCTTTGCTTTGTCCTGTTCAAGGTGAAATATTGCCTACCCAATTCAGTGCCCCCAACCTACTTTCTAGTTTCACCTCTGGATTCTAGTCTCATCTTCATCTATAACCTTGCCTCTGGCTTGTGCATGGTGGTTACTAAGTTGTGCTTTATATCTTTTGCTCTGAAGCGGTTTCTTTTTGGAGAAACATGAAGTGCACTAGAGTGGATTATAAATTACGATACCTCTTCCACCTGTTAAGCCTGAACATATTTATGAGTTTAAGCTTTTTAATTCACAACCCATTACGTTATTAGCCAGTAGGTGGGTGCCCTTCGTTCTAATACTTCCAGATTGTTCTGAGGGCTTGGCAGTTCTTTAAAAAAACCTGCTCGCATGAGCAGGAAATTCAGTGTGATTACTAACATCAGTAAGGTTTCAGAGTAGCAGCCGTGTTAGTCTGTATCCGCAAAAAGAAAAGGAGTACCTGTGGCACCTTAAAGACTAACAAATTTATTTGAGCATAAGCTTTCGTGAGCTACAGCTCATTTCATTTGTTAGTCTCTAAGGTGCCACAAGTACTCCTTTTCTTTTAACATCAGTAAGTGCTACACAGCATGCAAAAGACTTAATGAACCAGTACTTTAAACTATACCCAGACTATAATGATTTGTAATATTGCAATAACCATTATGGCTTAATTTTCAGTGCATTCAATACACTGGATTGCAGAACTGGAAAACTGCCATCTTGATATTTTTGGTATCCATGAACCAGTGGGTTGTAAGAATGTCAGCTTTTGCTTTTCAAGAGCTAGATCTCTCCAATCTCCCTATTTGCTAAAACAATAAAAAGTAAGAGCAAAAATTTCAAGTGTGTCTTCAATGTTCAGCACCTAAAGTCTTGTTTACCTTGTTTTTTTCCCCACAGAGATTTTGAGCACTAGACTACTTAGGTGCCTAAATAAGATTTAGATGCCTAACTTTGGACACCCAACTTTGAAAAATTTGGCTTAAACTAATACTGGTGCTCAGGACAGTGGTTATGAGTAGTCTGGGGGATGTGGCTTTTTGTTTGGTAATTCAGGACTTAATTGATTTGTCACAAGTCTGTTGTGAAACACTTATTTCCCCAGTGCTTTACAAGTTTCTTACACTGCGACAGAACTGTTATTTTATTTTCAGGGGAGCTCATAAAATGGTATTTAGTAATCGAGAATCAGAGCATTGTATCCTGAACACGAGATACCCAAAAATATTTTACAAAAGCAGATATTCTCCAATATGACATATTTTCTTTTTTAAATGTAAGGCCTAATTGTGCAATGCATAGATACAAGTAACTCCTGCTGAAGTCAGTAGGATATTGTTGTTGTTGGTTATTTGCATTACCATAGCACCTACGAACCCTGGAGATCTTGTCCCAATTCTCTTGTGTACCTGTATTGCCAGTTAAAACACATAGGAAAGCCACAATTTAGAATTTGCCAGAATTAGCACAATGGAATTTAGGTATCTTTATGAAGTTCTTTAAAAATTTGTTGAACATTTATTAAATGTATTAATCCTTTGCATTTAAATCACCTCTTACCTCAAATTAATGAAGAATTTCTCCACACCGTACCTAAACTGACATAAACCCTGAATGAAAAGTTGCACACTGTGAAATCAAATGAATATTAAAAAAATCCTCGCCTAGAGCGAGGAGCTACTGCATCTTTATTTACAGTTTAGATTTACATTGTGGTTGACTCAAACCAGAAATCTGCCAGGCGAAGAATTTCAAGAACTTGTGAAAACTGGACACGAACAGGAGGTCATCTGAGCGCTTTTGGGGGGGGAACGTGACGAGCTGCATTTGCTCATCCAAATTACTTTTGCATATTGCCATATTTACCTCCGTGTATTCTTTAACACCAGAACTAGGGTTATATAAACAATGTAAAATTACTAAGGAATCCCTTTGCTCAAGCTTTTTTTTTTTTTTTAAAAACTGGCATTGCTATCTGAAAAGATTATTAATACAATTATAAGGAGAAAAGGCTTTTGGGTATCACTCCCTTTTCGATAGCAGTCTACTGATTTTTACCAATTATACACTGAACTTTTATTAAACTTCAACAGATAGTCAGCGCTAAGTTTATCGGCACAGCAGATGGAGCAGCTGAGAAATTGCCTCCTCCTAAAGTCCAACATTTTACAAGTTCATTGTGCTTTGCCTAAATACAGCTGGGGAGAGATTTCATATTACCCTCTCCCTAGCATTTGTATGCCCTTAACAGATTGGAAGCCTCTTAAAAACCATTGGTCTTTCATTAAACCAGCTCCCCAGGGACCAGAATACTGGCTGGCAACATAAGTTACATTCAGATGAACTTGTTGCTTGAATTTTATTCAGTTTTTAGAAGGGTGAAAACTAGTTCTTCCCAGAGAATCTGAAGATAAAGGCTGCTACTTAACGAAAAGCATCTGTCTGTAAATATAGCTTTAGCGACTACAGTCTGCATTTCTGATTTTTTGGATTTTGTTATAATTTTCGATGGCTATCTTGATCCAGGCGTTCTCCAGTTCTTATCTTTCAGTTTGTTATTCAGAAGGTCAGGCCAGATAATCCTAATGGTCCCTTCTGGCCTTAAAAAGTTATGAATCTATTTTACTGAATGCCTTTGTCTATCCAGTTCTGCATTTTTAAAGGGATTCCCTCTAAAACTCAAAACTCATTTTCTTCATGCTCCTACAGTATATTGACTCCTCACTGGTTCTGCTTCCTACAACCTCTGGTGGGCCCATAAGGAGCCACATTATTAAAAGCTAAGCACACAGTCATGAAGATGTCAATGGTTATTTGCTAATGTTACCTTCGCAGTGCCCTTTGTTCTTTCTCCAGCCATAGCAGCACTCGAGCTTAGAACCGTAGCGACAAACCCCAGGCTGGCTCACACTCATCAGCTGCCTGTGACCTCTTGAGCTGTGCACGAAGCATAATATTAGCTGCAGCAGAGGAACACATTTTAATCTACCATCACACTGCCTCCTTTGCACGTTTTAATCGAACGCCGTCCACCACCACACATTTTACCGTTGCTGATGTGCGTCACTGAAGCAGTCAGCAGGGTTCGTTGAAGGGATGTTAAGTAGGTGATTCAAGGTTTTTCAAACTGTAACTAACTTACAACTTTTCTATTAAAATTGCAAAGTAGGAAATAGGGCCAGATCCTCAGCTCGCACAAGTCAATGTAGCTTCACTGGAGTCAATGGGATGACTCCATTTTGCACCAGATGAGGAAATGGGCCACCGTGACTAATTCTACAATGCTAATGACCAAATTACAGTACTAATGGAAAATCAGTGCTGCATAACTTCTGAGGTGGTTACCATGCAGTGGCAGATGACATGATGGGTTTGGGGTCCCTCTCCCACCCATTAACCTCCCCCCAACCCATCCATTTTTCCTCCTCCAACTCTCGGTCCATAAGGTCTTTGGCCATTCAGCCACCTATGCATGAAACTCCCTCCACGACCTGAAATCCCATGTGTCCACCCCCTTCTCCATGCCCCTCCTTAGTACACTCCTTTGACAAAGTCTACAAATATTTGGTCCTTCCTCAGAGAAAATGTTGCCTCCTTAGAGAGAGTTCAGTAGCTGGAATTTCCAGGTGAATGTGTGGGGTATTTTCAGGGCAATGTGTGGGAACATGTAAGTCCTACACTGAAAATAAGACTCATGAATTTTTGTCCTTCCTCTGATAATATATTAACGTCACCACTTCATCTCCTGATGATAGTAACTGATAATATAACTTTTATTAGAGCAACTATGGAGTTACAATGCTCATTACAGGATTGCTAAGGCACTCATCCCCACAGGAACCATTCACATAAATTAAGAGAAAAAGAATACTTCCAAAGATAGGGAATGATATTTCCCTCAGCAAAACTGCCTTCTGAAATGGAACTGTCACCAGAGGCAGGCCAGCCAGGAGACAGGTCACCAGAAGGAATCCAAGAGCTCATAGTTATTGGAGAGCCTAAACAAAACGTTGCATCTCACCCTGCATGGGGCAAGACTTAGGGGTCTGATGGAGCTCTGTAAGGTCCATTCTATATAGGTTTTTATTACACACTCACCACTATAGTATCTCAGCGCCTTCCAGCAGTGCATTAAGGCACGTGACACATCTGTCATGTGGTGTTTATTCTCTCATTCCTCTCCCCAAAGGAAGAAGCGTGTGCAGTGAAGTGTCTTTGTCTGGTAGGGTGTGTCTTAAAATATAAATATACCTGTTGCTATAGGTTTGTTAGAAAAGGCATGTCTTGCTGGTCCTTCGTTCTTGGAAGGTCATGTCAGGTTTCATTGAAGCCTGCTACCATAATGGCAGTAGATGGTACTGTAACCCACACACCTCCTGGGTGTGGTGTTCTGTCCCCTCTAATGGCACCAAGACCATTTAGAAATTAATGAGTCTGCTACAACATTAGCTAAGGGCACTGTAGCTTTTAGTTCATGCAGTAGAGGCTCAAGCACTAAGCTTCAGAGATCCCAGGTTCAATCCCACCCACCAGTGACTGGGGGCTGTTGGTGTTACAGTATCACCTGTGGCTGGCAGACACCATTAACTTTACAAATGCATGTTAAGGTTTCTGATGTCATTTCAATAGTCAGTTCATGATTCCTAGACTCTGAATTTGGGGCTATTTGATTTTTATTCAAAAAACTTTGCCTTTCCCTTTCTTTAACAAACAAACATTGCTTTGTAAAGCTCAAGGGGCAGATGCTGAGCCAGTGTATATCAGCACAGTTCCATAGACTTCAATGACGTTCTGTGCCTTAAAATTGAGGGAAGGCTTTTTATGCTGCTCAGATTAAAAGAAATCATGTTGGGGGTGTATTTTCTTTAAAAATCATTCTACATATGGCTGAAAAGCTTTATGTTGGGAAAGGGTCTTGAAAACACACCTGAGTCCATTCTGCCCATGTAGACAAATGATACTACACCAAAGTCATCTGCAGGAGTCAGGAATCTCATGTGTGATATGAAGAAATTAATTCACAAACCATTAATTCAGTACAAGAATCGAATGGTTTTTGAGGTAACTGTGAGTAACTGCACTCTGTATTACCATTCTTATATAAAATCCCCTGGATGTACCATGGCTTGATATTGCAGGAACTGCAGATAAAAAAAGATTACATTTTCCACTAAATTTTTTTCAACATTTTTGTGGCTATCAGTTCCCAGAAGATGAACATATTTCACTAATCAAATTTTTGATTTGACAACACTAAAGGAAAAATTTATCCAGACCATCCTGCCTCTTTAAGGACATGACAGAATACTCAGTTGGTGGGGGGAGGTTTAGCTGTCTGGCCATGGATTTTGTTAAGAGCAATCCAGCTCTAGTCTTCAATATCAGTCCATATCTATGGACTCCTCCTTGGAATGGAAGAATGTAGGCATTGCTACAGAAGATCAGACCTCTTCCCCACTGTGGTCAGTACCAGAGGCTTCACAGGAGGTGCAAGAAATCCAGGAGAACACAGGTATGGGATCACCTGTCCCTAGAGGAGCTTTTTCACCATTCCCCCATCAATCAGATCTGGCCCCATTATTGGATGATACCTTGAAGCATAAGAGTTTATATCCTTGCCAAACTTGAAGAAATATAGTAAATCCATCTCAGTCTCCATTTGCTCTAGAGTACCGCAAGCACCATTCTGTCCACGTCACCGAGAGACATGTCTCAACTCATCCCTCTCCTTTGAGATACACCAGGATCAATGACGAATTTAAAGCTGCAGCATTAAAGACCTGAACAGCTGAGGAATAAACCTTTTGCCATTCAGCAGTGAGCCTTTCACCCCCAGATCACAAGCTTCATTGTAAACAAATGCCCTAATATAATCAATGTTCTTTTTAGGTTTGTTTGTTTTTTTAATTGGAAGGCCTAGCTATTCTGAGCCTTTGAATTGCAGTGACAGTATTTCATACAAGACTTCAGACCTAACAGAACAAATCAGCAAATATTCCAATGATCTCACTTCTGGATGCAGCTAAGCCAACCTCTTTCCAAAGGAGCCATTAATTTTAGTGGCCTGACAGGAGAGGCTCCAGGCCTATTTTTCTGAAGTGCTGAGGACTCAGAACTCTCATTGAAGCTAACAGGAGCTGTTCATGCTCAACATTTTTGGTAACAGGCCACAATCTTTCCTGAGAGCTGCACCAACCCTGGAAGTGTCCAAAACTGGAGAACACTTTTGGTCAAGTGACGTGTAAGCCTTTGGTGATACTAAAAGATAATGACTGGAAGATCAATTAAAACCAGAAGACCAATAGTAAGATATAGTATATATTTGAATTTGAAATAAAGGGGAGTAGAAAATTATCAAAATGAAGAATAAATAAGGAAAGCAGAGGAGCAAGACTCTATTTCCATGGTTGCACGAAGGGCTGCATCCTATCACCAGCTCCAAAGTGATGCATTTCCTCACAGAGTTGTCTTTCTTCTTTATTGCAGCTGTAACGTTTGACAATCAAGGCTGTTTCCAACCATTTTTAATTACTTGTTTCAACCTGGTCAGTCTCAACTAAAACAAAACAATAAATGCAGATGTTCAGAAAGCTTCTCCATTGTGCAGCTGTTGTTAGAAAGTTAAAAGGCAGAAAAATGGTACATGTTCGTGGATAGGAGGTAACACAGCCTAATTCTCACTGACACTGAAGTCTTTTGACACTCCTTTGGCATTGGAAAGAAGCATTAAAGTCAATGTAAAGGCTTGGCTACACTTGCAGATGTAGAGCGCTGGGAGTTAAACCAGTCTTTGGAGACCGCAGCAGGGAAAACACTGCCGTGTGTTTACACTGTCAGCCGCAAGTGCACTGGCGTGGCCACATTAGCAGCTCTTGCAACGCCACAAAGAGCAGTGCATTGAGGACCTATCCCAGTGTGCAAGAGGCTGCAACGTGCTTGTCAAATGAGGGGTGGAGGGTGGAGTGTGACAGGGAGTGTGTATGTCGGGGGGAAAGAGTGTTTTGGGGGGCTGAGAGTGTGTCAGCATGCTGTCTTGTAAGTTCAGACAGCAGCAGACTCCCCTCCCTCCCTCCCCTCCCCCTCACAGCAGCAGCATTCCACAGTAATAGTTTGCTTTGTCCCAGGGCAGATACACATGCTGGCTGTCAGAAATGGAGCTTTGAAAGGGGATATCTGCATGCCTACAGCTGATTTCAAAACAATGACAAGAGTGGCCACTCGATGTCAGGGGATTATGGGACATTTCCGGAGGCCAATCATAGTGCAGTAATGCAACATGTCATCCACACTGACACCCGGGCGTTTCAGCCAGGGCGCAGCAAGCTTTATGCTTCTCGTGGACGTGGATTACCAGGAGTGTTCCAGCTGCAGAGTCCAGGCGCTCTACGTGCCTTGCCAGCATGGACACCTCAGGACTTAGGGCGCCCGGGACTGCTTTAATGTGCTCTAACTTGCAAGCGTAGCCAAGACCTAAATGTAGGTAACATACACCTTAAGGCACCTGCTCCATTTGCACTTTACAGAGTAGTGTAAAAATCCATAGGGTAGTTGAGAATCAGGCCCACTGTGCTGCTAATAGAGGAAGCACATAGCCAGGAAGGCATTAGAAGAAAGACATATCAAGTGGAACATGGGAAACATTATGAATGTTTGCAGAAGTGCTGATTAAATGCAACTCTCTCATTATTTCACACAGAGTGATGTACTCAACACTTCTCAAAGCCAGGCCTATGCGCTGAGAGGTGAATCTGTATCTTGCCATTCATTTCCTTATTCTTCCTTTTTCCATGGATATGTCTTCTGGGTTTAGCGTAGCCCACAGTTTCCATGGCCTTCTGCGTCCATATAATCTCCACAACATATGGCCCCCCGTTACCATAGAACCCCTTCTACCTGTATGGGCCCCCATAACCACAGGAATCCTCGTAACCATATAATCCTCCATAACACATGGGCCCCATAACCACCTCTGATATCAGTTGCTCTGGAGGATCCCACTATGCTTTCCTAAGGGAAAGAGCTGAGAATTGGTCCTGGGGAGATCATGACAGCCGGCAGTGGTCGGATCAGCATTATGGAGTCAGGACACTGCCTTATATATGGCTTGTTGCAGTGGTCCACACATGCTTTGTGGAATATCATCTCACATGTTTGCAAAGCAAGACATCTTTCCGCAGTGGAGATAAATCTGAACACAGCAGGCAAGATAGTAAACTTCAGGTACACGGGTCAGTGGAACAAAAATGTTAATAATAAGCTCCTATTGCAATTGAGGTCACAGAGACCCAAAGAGAGACCTAACCAGCTCTTTTGAATCCTTGTTATTCTTTCCTAAAAAATCCTGTCTCTAAAAAGTAGAAATTTTATATATTTATATCACTAATGCTTGGGATTTCTGGTCAATTTAAAAAAATTGAAGAACATTGCTGGGATAGCATTAATAATGCTAACTTCCTTGTTAGGACATACGCTCTACTTACAAACGAGTTCAGCCCAGCATCAGAATGTGGTGCTTTGGTTTGTAAACCTTAGTGAGGCACCAATACTTGTTGATAACTAAACAAAAGTTTTTTTAAAAAAATCAAACAAACAAAATACTAAACACCACTTCTTCAGCTGGTGTAAATCTACACTGTTCCACTGGAGCTACACTAAGTTATACCAGATGAGGATCTGCATCTCTAATTACTTCTGCACATGAGAACGTAGCAATTGCCATGCTGGAAGATATAAGTGACCCATCTAATCTAGTATCCTGTCTCAGTGAGCTGCTTCAGAAGAACAATGAATTAGCCCTTCATGGAGCCAATTTAAGGAGTTTCTTTCTAAACCCTAAATTAAAAACTGGAAATCAGATTTTTCAGAGCTCCCAAGGGATTTGAATACCCAAGTTCCAACTAAAATCAATAGGATCCAGTATTCCAAATGTATACCTTGCTCTGAAAATCCAAGCCTTTAACTTCTAAATATGAAAAAACCAAATGGCCACAATTCGATAATGGGGAGAAAAAAGAAAAAACCCAAAACTTTTTACGTTAAGAATCACAGTGTGTATGTACAAGATTCTGGGAATGCAAAAGTGGGCTGTGGCGACAGAAAGGATCCATACTGTTTAAGAAGTCCTTTTGGATGTGCGTGATCTTTTCATTGAAGGAAGATGATTGTCCTTCACTTGGTGCTTGGTGCTCAGCTCTGAGGCAGGTAGTAGAGATTTTGGATTGCTGAAGCTGTTTACCACCCTGGATAATGCCTTAGGGCAGGACTTGGCAGCCTTAATAGAGGCTGATAGTAAGGCTCTCTTAGCCTGTAGCGTAGCTTCAGCATAGGCTTGAGGAATTTAGGTTTTATTCTTTCTGAATCAGCCTTTGCTTTCCTCCATCGGTGCTCAAGTTTCCATCCTGCTCTCTTCATCCAGCACAAGGTATCAGAAAACTAAGGAGATCTGTATAGGCAAAGGGGAGGAAGGGCTGTTTGGGGGCCAGAATATCAGTGGCAGAGGCCAGTACAGAATATTAATGACTCACCAACTCCCCTACTCCTCCTCCCACTGTTGGCAGGCTTTAGCAGGCTTTGGAATTTGTTGAAGTCCATGAGCTTTGTGGTCAAATCAGGATCAGTGATCTTTATTGCCTGGGCAATGGAAAGTTTCTGACTACTTCCCTAATAATATGATGGTCTGTCCAAGATAATTGCTGGGTTGTGATGTACTCTGACATCGAGGCCCAAGGCCAGGTGTCCAAGGTGTAACCAGCTGAGTGGTTTGGCCAGAGATGACCTGTGAAAGTCTTACAGAGGAAAATGAGGAGATAAATTTTACGGACTTTTGAATCTGTGATCTTGTCAATATGAGCGTCCTTAAGTGCTCTCAGCATCGGTCCATCCTGGGGACAATACACTTACTTATAGGATCGCGTACAGCGCCTCTTCAGATGTATGAAGACAGTGATTTAAGTGGTAATCACTACCTTAAGAAGTATATGTGAAGGCTTTTACTGCTCTCTACATTAGAAGAATTCAACGTGTCATCCAATGGCCTTCCCTCTAATATTTATTTGGTCTTCTATAAAAACATTTGGTTCATCAATGTATCAGTGTCAAAGAATACAGTGTCAATGTGCATCAGCTATGGGAGCTAAAAATTAATGCTAAATATTTTCTGCCATACATCTTATGTAACCTCACTGACTTCAGCAAGCGTTGTAGGAGATGTAAGCCTGTACAGAATCTCTCCCCGCCAATAACTGAAAACTGTATATGACAAACTGGCACTGGTGGTTGTTGCCACTAAGCATGGACCAAATCCTTTCCACTTTATTCATCCGGGTAGTCTGATCATCATCACTGGAGTGCTCACAGGATTAAGGCAGACAGAATTTGGATCATAAGAAATACGATCTAATTAGTTACCTTGAAAGCAAAATCTGGGCCCATTTATAGAGAAGTCAAGTTGACTTGACAAATAATTTTTTTTATTAAGTGATTCATTTTATTTAAAATATCTTTTACAAATCCCCAAATGTTCCTAAAGTCAAAATGTCAGTTCCAACCTCACCTTATAAAACTGGCACATATTTTGTAATTATCCAAATAAAATGCACACAACCCCTCTGTTAAAGATACCATCTTGGACAAGATCTTTAACTTATTCTGTCTTCACAAATAGGACCCAGGAACAACAAGTCTTTGGATAGTTAAAGCATATTCCTTGCAATGAAAGGTAGTTTCCATAACTTCTAAAGCTTTAGTCTCAGCTTCACAAATGGAAGAATGCATGAGATTTATCACTGAGGACCTCATTGTGTCCCCACAACCTGTGAGCAGAAGGGCATTCAGAGGCAGATCTCTCCCTTCCACACAGAAGAGAGGCTCAGTCACCATCTCTCCATAGGACTGGCATTCTGTGTAGCAGGCTTTGTGAATGTTTGAAACTTTCAATATTCCTCACTCCTCCTATCTCTGAAGAAATTCTAAATTTAATAAATACAAGAAAAGAATGCAATCATCTATGGTTGCTTAGCATCGTGTCCTTACTCTCTGAATACCAACGCACTGGCTGTATGTACAGCTGTCAAACTTTTTTCATTCTTCTTCCAGTGTCTTCACTGGTGTATTCATGGGAGACGTCAAGGCTTTGGTTGACTTCTGAAATATATTCCATGCATTTTTGTTGCGGGAGTACATCCACATTGGTCTGTATTCTTGTGTGTCTGCCAAGTAGTTTATATAACTTCTTAAGATTTAGTCTCAGCTTCACGACAAGCAGATTATTGTAGTCTGCCAATGGGAGCATTCTAGTGTCTAAAACTGAATTAAAGTCTTTTTAATATGAAAATGTAATCTATGTGATTTCTTGTAGGGTGGCTAGGTTTGGCCCAGGGTTTCACCATGTATATAAGCTTCTTGTGTGATATTGAAGCCACCATATTATGGAGGAGTAGACTGAATTTGTAAGCAGGAACAATCAGTCTTCTCTTTCATTCCTGCGCCGCAATATATGGTCTTCAACTATGTCAGCCACTTGATCTTTTCCTGTCTTGGTACTGAAGCTTTTCCTTGGTTTACTACTTTTCCATTTGTCATAAAACAAATTGTCCACCACATCTTTACAGTGTTCCATGGGGAATGTAAACTTTTAGCATGCAAATTCCAATTGGTGAGATCTTGTATCTCACCAAAATTGATATTGGCCAAATTCCTGGTATAATATTAGCTATGTTTTCTTTAACATTATTGCAACTCCCCCTTCATGCCGTACTCCACCAAAATAAATCACGTCATCTCTGTCCTGACATTAAGTTTCAAGGGCTTAGCTGCTTCTAACATGTTTTGAAGTTTGCCTGCTTGATACAGTGTTCTTACATTCCACATTGCAATTTTCATCACTCCAAGATGTTTCTCTCTCAATTTTCTGATAGTTGATTTTATACAGGGTGCCCGGTCACCCACATCAGTGCACCCTGTAGTCCATTTTACACTGTCTTTCCTGGTTACAAGGTAGCACTGACTGCCAGTCAGATGGCAAGGCTTTCAACTGCAGACTTAATTATAGGACTTACCCTATCTGGTGATGATTTACTAGGGGATCAGTTTCACAAACTCTCTTCTGTGACTGAATGCTGTTGACCCTTTGGGGTTCATTTGCCTTTCCAGAATCATTCTGGCAGAGCAATTTAGTGCCACTGTGGTTAGGATGGGGGCTTATTTAATGGTGGCCATTTCCAGTACCACCTTTGGGCTTTTGTGGTATTTTATTGGAGCAGCAGTGCCACCTGCTGCTCCATCATGCCTTGCTAGTACTGGCAACAGGTTGTCCACAATTGCTTAGTTGGCAGGTTTCCCTGCTTATATCACAGCTAACCTCCACATCTGAAGGCTATTCCCCTATCCACAACCCATGGATGCATTCAGTGGCAGAAAATGCTGCCTCTGGGAGTTGGGACAGTTACCCAGATCTGAACAAATTAAAAAAGCATGCAAACAGGCAAACAAAAAATGGCTAGCAATGAACTGTGACTATGAAATCAGATACCACCACAAAGATTCATCCCACTGTAAAAAGAACCAGGAGTCAAACAAAAGTCAAGAAAAGGAATTAGCTATATTAAAACTAAGGACTGCAGTATATGTCATGAAAGCAATAGCATCCTGGAAAAATAGTTGGAATACGTGAAGGAACTTTTTGATGATCCTGAAAAATGGGAAGATATAAAACATTGAAATAGAAGAAAAAGCACTGCACATTACAATGTGAGAATTTAAAGGATCATTAAAAAGTAGAAAGCAAGGAAAAACAGCAGAGGAAGATGGTATTGTGGTTCAAATGCTACAGTCTCTGAATGAGGATGGGTAAGTTTTAGCGGGTAAGTTTTTTAATCAGATCTATAAACACACACAGAGAACTTCTGGAGAACATTCCTCTCCTGAAGGTTAATAATGCTAGAGAATGTGAACATCAGACTAAGTCTGATAAGCCACGCATGCAAAGTTTTGTTGAACATCATGGATTAAAACTAATTGTTTCTATGCAGATAGCCCTGTCCTCCTACTGCCCCTGCATGGAACTGCATAAATCCCAGGTACCCACAAAACAAATTCTTAAACGAGATGGGCTCAAAGACCAAGGTCCCGATTCCAACACTCCCCAGCATGGAAGTGTTTGGATGTGGCTCATCCCTATCTCTTGTTCTTAATTTTTTTCAAACTGATTTCCCCAACCAAGGCCTCCTGGCCTGTTCCATTGGAGGGGCAGCGGGGAAAAGGCAGGATCCCACATCCCTACCAGAATCTGGTGGAAATTTCTTCCATAGCAGTTCCCTCTCCATAGTAATAGGTGACCAGGCTCTGTGATGTCAGCTGTCAAATACAATAATTCAATAGAAATGCACGGCCTGGAGTGTGTTGTATGTACTTCCTTCCTTGAAAGTGCACATCCACAACTGGTCAACTTGGTCTGCAGTTTAGGAGGTTTCTTGGATTCCTCACTGACCCTGACATACAAAAGCCAGTAGGAGAACACCTCAATCTTCCTGGACATTCTATAACAGATTTAAAAGTAGCCATACTTGAACAAAAAAACTTCAGAAACAGACTTCAAAGAGAAACTGCAGAACTAAAATTCATTTGCAAATTTAACACCATTAATTTGGGCTTGAATAGGGACTGGTAGTGGCTGGCTCACTACAAAAGCAACTTTACCTCTCCTGGAATTGACACCTCCTCATCAATTATTGGGAGTGGACTATATTCACCCTGATCGAATTGGCACTATCAACACTGGTTCTCCACTTGTGAGGTAACTCCCTTCTCTTCATGTCAGTATAATAATGCCTGCATCTGTAATTTTCACTCCATGCATCTGAAGAAGTGGTTTTTTTACCCATGAAAGCTTATGCCCAAATAAATCTGTTAGTCTTTAAGGTGCCACTGGACTCCTTGTTGTTTTCACTGACCCTAAGCTCTCACAGATAATGCTTTCTATCATCTCCAGTTGACCAGGAGATTTTGTCCCACCCTGATGGACGATAACCAGGCCTCGGTTAGTCATGCCTTCATCACTTTTTAGATACACCACAGCAATGAGATGTAACTGGGTATGAAGCTTTCAGCACTTAGGAAACACCAAGCAGTGCAAAAGATTGAAGCATGTCTCTTCAGCAACACAGGGTACTGAGGACAGATGTGATGTGTTTGCTACTCTCCACACTGGCTTCCCATAGAATATCAAATTGAAAAGGAGGTCTAGGTCCTTGAACTCAAGGGGCTCCGTGGCCTGGGCCCAGGCTATCTAAAAGATTGATTAAGCTCTGTGATAAGGCCCCTGGTTGACAGATTTGCTTTTGGGTACAGTGCAACCCCCCTACAAAAAGAGTAAAACTCATCTGTGCAAAAGACAGCTTTCTCAGGTGCCAGTCCGAGGCTGTGAAATGAACTCCCACAGGCACTATGGACCGTCGCAAACCTCACCACCATCTGTTCCAAGTGCATGGTACACTTCTTTGATCTTGCCTTCATTAACAAATACACAACAACATGTATATTTTAAAAAGTTTTTTGGAGGAGGTTGTTTTTAACAAAACAGTTCTCTGCATATACTTCTCCCCCTGAGGAGAGGATGAGAGCAAATATGTGCCCAATTTAGTCACATTGCTTTAAGGCACAGCTGGAAGGTGGTCAGATACCATGGTGATAGACACAGCATGAAAACTATATAGAACAGTATTCGGAGACGTACGAGTAAATACAGAGGGGAAAAAATCCCCCAAACCACAACACAATTAGACCTATGCTCTATTGAGCCTGTACTGTGTAGCTACAACATCACTGACAATCAATTTAGAAAGTTTCATTTCTGTCTTGGGTGCTAAAACCATTGTCAGTTTCAGGATTAACTGCACCATTTACCCCACCAAGCTTCCTTGAGGCAACCCACTTAAGGTTTCAAGCTCCTAGAAGTCACCTCCCTTGGTCGGAGACCTCCATATCTCTCAATCCAGACCTGGCGTTTAGGCTTGCAGTCCCTCTGTATCTCACTAGGATTTCCCTGGCAAGTCTCACCAGGGTACAGTACCTGTGGCTAACCTTTCTCCAGGGGCTACAGCAATGTACACCAATACATTTATATTTAGGGTAAAAGCATTATAGAGAAAACACATACCATAAAAGTTCCTATATGCATGCTAACCCTCCCCCCCAAACTTACCAGAGGTCACCCATCAGTCTTATGGGGCTCTAGTAAGCTAAACTCCTTCCAACCTTTCCTCAAAGGTTTCCCCCTTCCAGCTGCAACTGCCCTTGGACAGAGGGTGCTGTCCATTGGCTGAATCAGAAAGCAGCTCTGTGTCAATTTAAACTCAGCCTTATATACTAAAATCCTGTTTGTCCTCTCTGGAAAACGTAGCGTTAGACAGTAGATATAAAACTCCCAAGGGGGTGTTTACAACCTGTGTGATTTGTCTTACTCATTCCCCACTGTTTTTCAGTTCCTGGAGGAGCTGTGGTAATCCTCTGGGCCCTAGGAGTTGCATACAAACCTTGGCTCACAGGGACACAAACCATACTTAATATAGTCTCCAAAATATTGCATGTGTTTTCAATACCTGTCATGGCCATTTCCTATACAAAACAGCACATTACAGAAAAAAAAATCTCTTTGATATACTATACAGCACTTGAACTCTATTGCTGTCTCATGATAGGTCAAGTTAATTCAGAACAGTACAGAAACTGGTTACAAATCTGAAGGTGAAAGGCAATTTGGATGAAAGTGATCATGAAACGACAGATTTCGTGATCCTAAGGAAAGGAAGGAGTGAGAGCAGCACAATAAAGACAACGGACTTAAAATAAAAAAAAGCAGACTCAAACTCAGAACTAGTAGGTAAGGCTTGTGACGTTGCACTCCATATGTTTTATGAAAATATGTTTATAAGTGTGAATATGATGTAACTGGAATATGCTTCATGCAAAAGGTCTCTTGTAAGGTATCATTACAAAGCTTATGATCTATGGAGTGTGTTCATCCTATTTGTTTGCATGTATTATTTCTATGTCTGGAGTTAAGAGAATAAGATATAAACTTGTATTACTGATGTAAACGTGTTAAGTGGAAGCCATTAAGGGTGCTTCAGAATCAATGAACTGCGAATGGGTTTGTTTACCTGCAACCCTTCCTGTGTACCTGTCTTCCAGCTACTAGGTAATGAAGAAGTAGGTCTTACAGTGACATGTGGCCATGTCGCTTGAACTGGAATCCATCTGAAACCTGGTCCTTTTCCATTTAGAATTAGGGTTGGGGATCCAGAGAGACAAAAGATTCCCGCCTTCTGCCAAAGCTATACAAGGGGGTGGAACAGAACAAAGGGGGCTGCCAGTCATGAGAAATCCACGAGTTACCACCTAAGCTGAAACTAGCAAGGTCTGTACCGGGGAAAGGATTGGGCCCAGACTAGGAAAGAGTCTAGTCTGTGAAAGACGCTTACTAGAACATCTCTGAGGGTGAGGTTTACCTGTATTCAGTTTCCTACTGTATTAGGTTTAGACTTGCATATTTTATTTTGCTTTGCTTGGTAACTTACTTTGTTCGGTCTATTATTACTTGAGACCACTTAAATCCTACTTTTTATACTTAATAAAATCACATGTTTATTAATTAACCCAGAGTAAGTGATTAATACCTTGGGGAGCAAACAGCTCTATATCTCTCTATCAGTGTTATAAAGGGCAGACAATTTATGAGTTTACCCTGTATAAGCTTTATACAGAGTAAAATGGATTTATTTGGGGTTTGGATCCCATTGGGAACTGGGTGTCTGGGTGCTGGAGACAGGAGTACTTGCTGAGCTGTTTTCAGTTAGTCTGCAGCTTTGGGGCCATAGGTCAGACCCTGGATCTGTGTTGCAACAAGCTAGCATGTCTGGCTCAATATGACAGGGTTCTGGAGTCCCAAGTCTTCTATTATCATTTGATTTAGTTGGGGTTGGTCCTGCTTTGAGCAGGGGGTTGCACTAGATGACCTCCTGAGGTCTCTTCCAACCTTAATCTCCTATGATTCTAGGATAGTCCCAACTTTGCCCTAGCCAACTCAGGTTATGAAACATGGTGAAGCTTCAGCTTCAGTGAGAACTCCTTCAAAACCCAGGAGGAATTCTGTCTGAGTCAGCAAGAATTTGCCTAAGGTTTCCATCATGCCCTTCCTCCTCCTCCCCCCTCCCTCCAAAAAACCCTCTCTATAGCATGGTTATGCCTCAAAGGCACAACTCAGCCCTGGTTTTTTACCCTTTAAATAACTGTAGATTGTTTTCATGCCCATCTGCCACTAATCACATTATACAAATCTAGTTCTTTTAATTCTTTCCCGAATGGCTAGACATTCTTTTCAGCACGTCGCCATTTTGTCACTGTTCTCTGAACTGTTTCCAGTTCAAATATATTTTCTGGTAATGAAAGACCTAGAACGGAACACAGTATTCAAATGGATTGATTCTACAGACAACATTCCCGTCTAAATCAATGAGAGTTTTTCCTGAGTTAGTACTGCAAGACTAGGGCCTAGGGTGAAATCCTGGCCTCAATGAAATCAATGGAAGTTTTACCAGAATTTCATCCCTAATATGTGGAATAACCTGAACTTTAAAGACAAAAACCATTTTCATCTGCTCCACAATATGATGCCTCTGACCACACTGCAAAAATCTTATCGATCTTTTCTTCTCGTCTTTCTTAGGTCTCTGCAAGCTTGTTTCTTAACTTTTGTCCATTATGACCGGTATGTTTCTTTTGTTATCACTTCTTTCCAGGACTCTGCTTTTTCAGTGACTGATTATTTTTCCTTTTAGAAAAATATTAGTATTTTAACTTCAGTTTTTCAAAGCTGATTCTAATTTGCTATTTCCTGTCCATATTTCTAAACTGTATGGGACACTTGGTATCTTTTTGTCCCTTTAATTTAGGATCCTCTACAAAATCTATTTAACATGCTGTTTAACTCTTCCATCCAGACGTCTAAAGTCTGTTTTTAGTAGAACAAGATGTAGCTCTGATCTTGGGCAAAACCCACTGGGAACCACCACCACCACCAATCCGTCTTGTCAGACCTATGCATTCGACATGGAGGAAGCATCAGTCTTCAAATTTCCTGCTTTAATGTTATAAAATTTGGTTTTTATACGACAGTTTTAGTTTTTACATCACTGGTTCTGCTAAAAATCAAAGAAACATTTTCTGTTAAAATGCTTTCATTTTGCAATTTCAGGCCTCTGAAAAAGCTTGAAACACAAATGCATAAAACCTCAAGAAATAACTAACACGAACATAATGCTTGTTATGGATGCCCTGCTTGAAGTGCAAAATGTGTTTTCTATATGAGCAGCTCTGGAGTTCATAAACTTGAGTCCCTGTGCAGTTCCTGAAAAACTGAGCACTTGACAGCTCTGAACATGCTGGAACAGCACACTTCCACTTGCTGATAAGAAACATACCAGTTCATGACCCTAATACTAAACAAATAAACCATGCTACATCTTGAAAACTTCATCTCTGATTGTAATAGTTACTATTTTATTGTGGTCTTTATGGCTTTTTGCTTAACTCTAAATGTGAAGCCCTGGAAAAGTTTGTCTGATACTGAGTAACGTTGTTAATTCCCTCTCAAAATTGTATGCTGGACCTTACTTTGACGTTCTCCTTGTGGGATACAAATGTTAAAAAACCTTTAACATATGGTTATTATGAGTGTTTATTTCTATAAGCAAATTTAAGAGAAGGACAATTTATAGCCTTCTGTATTTTGCTTCCCTCCTTTGTATTCATCTATATTTCCTTGAGTTTTTTAAGTTAGAGCCAGAGCCATCCCCAGTGTAACCCCATTGACTTCAGTGGAATTACTCCAGGGAAAGTTTAGTCTATAGTCTGTAAAATAGAGGGAAAGTCTTAATAACTGTATCTTCAGTACCATTATACTTAGGGTGACTAGCTGTCCTGATTTTATAGGGACTGTCCTGATATGCAGGGCTTTTTCTTATATAGCCGCCTATTGCCCCCCACCCCGGTCCCGATTTTTCACACTTGCTATCTGGTCAACCTAGCTATACTTAGCTTTATAAAAATTAGAGCTGTACCAACAAGCAGTTGTGAATTTAACATGCTGCACATCTATCTGCACCTACTTACTGGAAAATGCTTGAGGGTTTGATGCATCCAAAGCTCTGGGGGAAAACACATGAAGATATAGATTCCTATGGAAAGTATTAAATCCATGTCAGTCAAAGTACCATACAAGAATCTCTCTGCTTAGGCAGAAACAGCATAAATAGGAAAAGCTGATCACCACCACCAAACAGCTGCTTGCACCCACTCAAAGTTCAAGAGGATCATTGCCCTCCAGAATCAGCTGCTGCAATAGCCATTGATAAGAAACTAGTTAAAGAAGGAAAAAGCAAAAGCAGGGGTTCAAACCTGAATTTAATTAACACACATTAAAGCTAGTGATGGGCTTGAAACACAACTCCAGGTCTGGCCACCCATGAAGTTGCACGTTCCTAACTAGAATCCACATTTCACACTGACACACACACCTCTCTCTCTCACTATCTTTATAATGGATCAATGTAAAATTCTAGATCCAAATGCTCCAGAACTTTGCAGTGTTAGGAATCTGATTCTGAAATGTTCAACTTAGGTCTCTCTCTAATTGCAATTCACAAAATAATATAGGTTTTACACTTAGATATCATGAGATTGGTACATTACAAATATATGTACCCATGTACATGCATTAACACAGGTACAGCAATATACGTACATTATATATCCATCTCCAACATATATGTTGTTTAAAAAGATTATCATGTAGAGGAATGGGGGAAACTTAAATTAACATACATTTGAGTAGAACTGGGAGAATACTGAAGAAAAAAATGGCAAATATTCATTTAATTAAAAAAAATCCATAGCCCTTTGTATTAGTTTTCTGTGATTATTAGTACAAGTGATTTTTCTCGTTCTCAGGAATCGAGTTGCAGAAAGCAAAACAGTCTCACGAGGAGAGGTGGACAGGTGTCTGTGCAAATGTTCGTAGGAAAAGTGCTTCTACCGCCACCTTGATCTCTGAGATTTCCCTCCTCTTACTTTTAAGAGATTCACTCACCCATCAGAGCACAAACACTGGGGTGACCAACCACACATCCCCGACAGCGAACCCCCAAAGAGACAGCCAAAGCAAACAGCTGGCGGACAAACCACCTGGTGAAATATGTCTGATGAAGTGAGCTGTAGCTCAGGAAAGCTTATGCTCAGATAAACTGGTTAGTCTCTAAGGTGCCACCAGTCCTCCTTTTCTTTTTGCGGATACAGACTAACACGGCTGCTACTCTGAAACGTGTCCGGGGAAGCGTTCAGCAGCCAGATGAGAGGAATGGACACATCTGTACTGCGCCCGTCCCCTGATCGCTGGCCAGCAGAAACAAAGGGCTGACACTGGCCGCTGCAGAGATCCTGCCCAGCTCTCGCCTAGGGGCTGAGCCGCGAGCTTTGAGGGACAGACCACCCCCCATTTCACCCTCCCCTGCCTTGCCCCCGCGGGGTTTCCCTGCAACGCAGAGGAGAGCCCTGCCCTGGGCCGGTCCTGTTCTACTAACCTGGCCGTGTCAGCAAATCCACGGGTAACAAAGGGCAGCAGGGCGGCTAGCAAAGCGATCGGCCCCATGGTTGAACTGCAGGGAATTGGGGGCAGAGGGGGGAGCGAGCTCTGGGCGGCTGCGGCGGCGGCTGCTGCTGCCGCCTTTGGGGGTGTGATTTGCCCTCCCCCTCCAGCGCCGGCTCGGGGCTCCAGAGCAGCAGCCAGGGGGCAGCAAGCGCGGGAGGGCGGCCGGGCAGCGGAGGATCGCGGGGAGCTCCGCCAGCGGGGACACCCCCACCCCGCAACCGCTGCTAGTGCGGGCTCTGGTTAAATAAGACAGGGGTAGGCTGGGGGCGGGCCCCTCGCTCGCACGGGGCGACCCGCCTCCAGCAACACACACGCGCTGCTGCCGCTTCAGAGCAAGTGACAGGCAGTGGCCGCGGCGCGCGGGACGCGGGGAAAAGGTGGGCCCGGGTTGGCCCCAACCAATCCATTAATTAACCCCCCTCCCCCAACCCACCGCAAAGAGAGACAGAAAAGAAAGTCAGCGTTACCCCCATTCTCGCTTTCAGATAACCACCCCGAGAGGCGGGGGGGGGGGGGGGGGTGGAGGAGGAGAAAGGCAGCTTGTGTTTACCACAGCTTCACCTGGGGCCTGGAGGAGGCTGCTGGCACCCAATCCAGGAGGTAAAACAAGGGTGACGTGTACTGACAGCCCCCCTTGACAGAAGTGGTTAATAATGGATTGCGAGCGGTGGGCAGTGCAAATTCCCATAAACATTCCCACGCGTTTTGTGCTGGCTCTCTGCAAAGAGGGATTGATTTTAGCGGTGCAAACAGGCTTATCCCCCTTCCCCCCCACACTGTTCCTCACACGTTCTTGTCAACTGCTGGAAATGGCCCACCTTGATTATCACTACAAAAGGTCCCTCCCCTCCCCTCCCCCCCGCTGGTAACAGCTCACCTTAAGTGATCACTCTCGTTACAGTGTGTGTGGTAACACCCATTTTTTCATGTTCTCTGTGTATATAAATCTCCCCACTGTATTTTCCACTGAATGCATCCGATGAAGTGAGCTGTAGCTCATGAAAGCTTATGCTCAAATAAATTGGTTAGTCTCTAAGGTGCCACAAGTACTCCTTTTCTTTTTGCGGATACAGACTAACACAGCTGCTACTCTGAAACTTGTCATGAAGGAAAATGCATTTCAGGCATACGTCTATTTACAAACCGAGAGTTTCATGTTTCCATTCATGGGTATTCTCACCTCCAGCTGCCCCCGCCACGGCAAACATTTATTGTCATTTAACATGTTTAGCATGACAGTACTTAAGACCAGCCAAGGATGGGACTCCCCTGCTCTGAAGAGCATGAGCATTCATTCTTAACACGCTCCACCAGGGCTGCTGGAATAATTTATATAATGGGGTGCTGAGAGCCACTGAACCACACTGTACACCCTGTATATGACAGAAACCACTTCAAACAGGGGCCACAGCAGCACCCCCAGTTCCAGCATCTATGCATCTACATATTTCCATTCTCTTTTCTGGATAACTTTGGAGATAAGAAGCTGTTGAACAGTGGTTCTCAAACTTTTTTATTGGTGACCTCTTTCACATAGCAAGCCTCTGAGTGCCACCCCCCCCCCCAATTAAAAACACTTTTTTGTATATTTAACACCATTATAAATGCTGGAGGCAAAGCAAGGTTGGGGTGGAGGTTGACAGCTCACGACCCCCCCATGTAATAACCTCAAGACCCCCAGAGGGGTCCCGACCCCCAGTTTGAGAACCCCTTCTGTTGAACTTTCTACTGAATTTTGGCATTTGTTATGTATCTAGTATTCTCCTGAGGCATTTTTTCTTCCAGACATTTAGACATGTGTCTGTACCTTTGGTAGATTTCCAGCTTTCACATTCCTATGCTAAGGTAGAAATAATATTTAAGTTAAAGAGTGAGAGTTTGGTCTTTAAACTGTAGATTTTCAGTGACCAAGTCTTGTTTAAGACAATGAAAGTAGCTGCCACCTTGCCAATTCATGACATGATTTCCTTCTGGACATCCCCCCGGGCTTCAGTGTTACTGCCAAGATATGAGAATTGACTCACCTCATAATGTGTGAGTTCAGAGCTGCTGAGGTTCTCATATTTATTTTTTCCATAACTATTAACCCTTTCTTTTGTGATATTTTCAATCTTGACTTGCACGTTGGCTGAACAGTCACTCAGAAGAGCTGTGTTGTCCGCAAAATTTAAATCTTCTAGTGTCCTGTTGTTGACCCATGCAATGCCTGTGGTGTATTGGTCTACGCTTTCTCTCATAATGAGGTCAATGGTAATGCCAAACAGAAGAGGTGAGAGAATGCATCTTTGTTTGACACCAGTGTCTGTGTTAAACCATCAACATTCTTTGTAAATAAACAGGTTTGCATCAAATAAATACCCGATTCCATCTTCTGTTTTCTCCTCCTTATAGAAACAAACCACAAGACCACAAACATTGGCTAATCACCTGATTTCAAAGGGACTTAACAATACAGAGGACAGGCAAAGAGCAGTCCAGGACAGACAGGGATGGCAGAGCCTTATTTGTGCTCTAATGTAGCATTTGGCACTGGCAGCATGGGAAGGATTCAGATTCAGTTTTCTCTCCAGCAATATCTGGGCATGGGTTTGGTCAGTGAACAGAAACAATGGGCTAGATTTCAATCCCATTTATAGCTGTGCAAATGCAGAGTTACAGCATTGTGTATCTTGAGTGACTGATGCCAGAATCTGACTTGATGCAATGTGACTTATCTGAGTAACCACAACAGCTCAAACTTTATACCATACTATACCAAGTATATGCAGTGCTGTTCAAAAACAGTTCAGAAAGGTAAAGAATTCTCAAAAAGATGTGTGTAATACAGTCATATGACACATTCAAGAGAGTTTTAATCTTCTATGAAATGTCCAGAGCTGAAAAACCCACCCATAAATCGGTGGAATAATTTATTCTTTGCAGATTATTCACCCATTTTTAATCACAATAATGAATCTGACTCAATAGAGAGCAGGCAAAGCCATGCCTTAAGGAACCTCATCCAGTAACAATACTTTGCACCTGTAGAACACCTTCCAGTCAATGATATCTTAGCTCTTTAGAAACAATTAAGTCTTGTGAGCTAGGTAAGAAGCACTATCCACATTTGACAGAAGGAGAAGCTAAAACAAGTCAAATGACATGCCCAAGATCCCCCAGGACTTCTGTGGCAGAGACAGGAATAGAACCCAGATCTTTGATAGCAACTTCTGTTCCTTAACTACAGGATCAGCTCCTTCTACTCTTTGTAAGTACAAGTGTTTTAAGCAGAAATGCCTGTTCAACTCTATCTGAACTCTACCCAGAGTGATCATTAAGTCTCCCCACCATGCTCACATAAACAACAACAACAAAAACATATCAAAATATAATATTTTATCAAAAACCCATAAAACAGTCTGACATTTCTCATCCAGTCTTGATGTTAAATATCCCATGATGGGATCCTCTGCTGGTTTTTCCTTTGTCTCCTGTGACTGCAGACTTCCTCCCAAAATGACCTTGTGCAGACTCTATATCATCTCTTAGGTTGCCAGTTTTAGTTGGACGTATTCCTGGAGGTTTCATCACATGACAATCTTTAATTAAAGATTAATCTTTAATTCCTGGAGACTCAGGACAATCCTGGAGGGTTGGCAACCCTATCATCTCATCATAGAGGAGGCAGCATCAAAACTTTAGAGTTCTTTATTGAAAACCATAATTGTAACAAGATGTAAAATTGTTGAAAATTAAAATAATCCATAGGTGTTGTAAAATGTGTAAATGCCATCTGTTGGGGGACTGTATAGGACTGGTAATGGGATACAGCCCTTTCATCACTAGGTCACTGGTTCAAATACAGCCCTGGACAGTAGGGAAGAGACACTGTTGCCATTTGATAGCTGGTCAGTGGCCATCGTGAAGTGAATTGGCATTGACATCGATTGAATGTCTGGTGACTAACTCACCAAGGGGTGGTTACTTCAGGATACGCTTAAGGTACTTTGGTGAGACAGACTGGGGAAATATGCATTGCCAATATTAGTGTCCTCGTATTTGGCTGCCTGTGTGGTTGACAAAGAGAGGAATTCAATCAGTTCAGTATCGTTTAAGGGCACTACATTTTCTTAAAATTAAAATTATAAAAACATGGAGATTTCATCACGCATGTGCACTTCTACAGACACTCAATTAATGTAGCCTTTGATGCAAGACATGCCATTAAAATAATGATCAGTGTTTTACTGAGGGAAGGTGAATTTGAGTCTGAATTTTAAAATTACATAGTTGTGCACTATAATTCTTCCCTTCAAAATCATTTTAGGTTGTACTAATCTATTGATAGGTAATAGCCAGACTATCTAAAGGGCTGCCTTATGTTTAGTAAGATAAACTGAAATACTAGATTTCATACAGGATGTTTAGCTTTTGCCAGTACATTAATATTTGCAATTCCATCTCCTTTTAAGGATTCAGTCCTGGAAGGTGCTGAGCTATCCTGTGAGATGTTGAGTGTTCCCATTCAGCATTTGCCAGATTAATCCCAAAGGCAGGAAATCATCAATCATTGGAATATCATCCACTCCTCTCACTTAGGACAGGGTTCAAATGAGAGGCTTTAAACAGTGAAAGAGCCCAGTGGAATGGGACATAGACTTTACTCATGCTTGGCATCTGAGTTTGGTTTTACTCTAGGCCTCCCTTAAACAAAACCTACCCCCAGAGTGCAATGGCCTTCTTCTGAAGCTACCAAGGCCCCGTTTGCATTGATACCTTTATTGCAACTATAACTGAGTCAGGGAGCTTGGTTACAACATATTTCTCCCCTAACCAGCAGTAGTAAAAAAAAAAAAAGAAAAAAGAAAAAAGTAAAAAAAAAAAGGAGCAAACTAACCTAAACCAATCTCCATATTCCCCAAATGGGCAAACTCCATTTACCTATGTTTACATCAACAACACTACTGCCAATCTGTTTACAACATGATTAAAAACTGTAGAAGGTTACCACAGAGCCATGTCCGTTTAAACATGTTCCACAGTAGAACATTAAAACAGGCTGTAACCAGGTCCCTCAATTCAGTTGTAGTAGTATTGTAGACAAGGCTTGAGAGTGTGACATCCTCAAGCCACCTGACCTCTACTTTGCCAAACACTCCAGAGGCTGTTCCTAAACACAGACCTGCTTTGCTGTGGGGCCTGCCAGTCAATGAGTTTCCTTTCAATGGAAGTCAGTACTCACACTCATCCATAGTAAATGTTTACTCAGCTAGCCCAGAGATTGTTTGGGACTTGACCATTTTGTGAGATTAGACTGAAGTTTATTCCGAGGACAAAAGGAAAAAAATGAGAACTCAGCTTCTATCAGCTCCTCCACCCTTTTCTCTTTCTTCTTGTCTCCTCCACTCAAAATGCCTTGCACTAACTGGGCAATTACCTTTCAAAGATTTGGGGCAATCGGTCATCTGATGAGAGCCATCTGAGCTTTGGTATAAATACGGCAATGTCATTTCAGTGCTAGTGGAAAAGGTGACACAATATCCTGAGAAACAGGAGAACTGATATCAATCTTCTGTCATTCCTATTTAGGATGATCTCAGATATGGTAGAGTCATATGAGAAACAGGTGTGTACTGCAGATCTCTTTGGAATTGTTCATTAATATCATTAAAGGAGCAACGGGATGTTTAATGTCCCCCTTGGATGGGTTACTAGCAGAGCCCTTACCAAACACTTACACAAGTGGCTGATTTATCCAGGATTTCTCACTCCACCTCTGTCTGGGCTATTATTTTGTTTTCCTTCCTGACCTTCCACACTACTGAACTCTAAATGTTTTTAAGCTCTGGTGTGTAGAAAGCTCAGTGAGATGATGATAAAATCTCCACCCAGACCTTTCATTTTTCCCCCTCTAAACAAAGCACACAGGCATAATATAAATTCCCAAAGTGACAGATTTACACTGCTTACACATTCTATGGCCTTCCTTTGGGTAACAAAAGTATTATACTGACAACATGGAAAGCACAAGAATCAACAATACTGGGAGGTTATCGCAACAAACATAGTATAGCTAAATAATTAGCACATAAAATGTCCAACCCAAACTTCCTGGATTCCAGCCAGCCCCACAAACAATACACAAGGCACATGCATTTAACAGTCTAGTGCTTCAAAAGGCACGACTACCCAGGTTTAAAATGATGGGACAAATTCTGCTCTTTCAAAATTCAGCTGTATGATTGGGCAAAATCTGAACTAATTTACAGCAAATTCAATTTACAATGTTTCCTTTTCGGATAGTTACAAAAATAAGTGATTTGTTCCCCCTCCGCCCCCACAACAGACATACACATTCTCTTTTGTACCAATGGCAGCATATAATTTTAAAATTCAGTAACTGATGGTCACTAGGATCAGCTGCTGTAAAAGCCCAGTGTCCCCAAGCCCCTTGTCAGGGAATCAGCTACATCCCCCCCAAAAGCTAACCAAATTAATACAAATTATTCATTTTGGCAAGAACTTCAAGGAAATATATCCTACACCTAAAGCGGTGCTTGAGTCTCTGCAGCAGTTATATGCAGCAGTTATCCCCCCGCCCCACACACTCACACAGTACGGGGATCCTTAGTTAAGAATTTCCGGTTTCTTATTCTGCATAATTAAATGAACCCTGGACACAAACTGAACTTGCTGCTTCGTGTCAATGATGTCTAGCCATGTCAATTATACCTAGTCATTGCTCAGATATGACCTTTTTGCCTTATTTAAAAAACAATATTTTCCAAAATAATCATAGGACATGACAGGCAATACATTTACAAAGGATTAGTCCACTTTTTTGGAGGCCGTGTATATCTAGCAATTCATCCAAGACAGGCACTAAGGCCTGCATAACAAACTATTTCTTAAGTATCCAGGCTGTCTGACGGGTTGGTTTCTTCTCTCCCATACATCAGCTTTAGACCAGAGTATCACCACTGATTTCAGTGAAGTCACTCCTGATTTACACCAGTGAAGTGAGAGGAGAATCAGGCCCACTGTCTGTTGGGCACAAACTGTAGAGTTCGAGGAAGTGCACTCCATTGCTACACCCCTTCAGGGGTGGTCAGTCAGCTGTGGTGATCTATGCCACATGTATGCTAACTGCTCCCTGCTAATGCCCACTGGAACATCTGGCTGGCCCCACACCGTGCTTCCCAACCCCTTTGGGGGTGGCACGTGTTCCAGTGGGCATTAGCAGGGAGTAATATCTCTGCTAAAGAAGGGCAACTGTGGGACTGCAACTGGGGCTGGCCCCCATGTGAGGGGCTATGGAAGGACTCTTCTTCTACCCTTCCCTCAGTACTCACACAGGGGCCATTCACAATACAGACAAGATGAGAGTGGTCCACAAGGTCACATTAAATAAGTGTGACCTTGTGGACCACTTCCACATATCCAAAATCTCTCACAGCTTTTCTTTATTCAGCCATAGATCCATCTTTTCAGCTGCAGTTTACTTCTGTACCAGGGAACGACTGTTAGTCCACTTTTTACTGATGTACTTTATTGGAATCAGAAATGGCAAATCACGAAAAACATGACCAAGGAATGAGCTCCTTATGGTTTCCTGAAGGTTATTTATGAGTGTTGAGGAGTCCCTCAGTTGGGGTTCTGGGCTCGTTTTCAAGGCCCATTTGCTACCTAACCTCTGGACTCAAGCAGATTGAGGGGTATGCACTGAAAAGGCTGAGTTTTCAGTGTTATGCATGCTAAGGCTCCCCTGCTACAAAAATGTATGCCTATATGCACAGGAGCAACCCTGTTGACTTCAGTGGGACTATTCACATGTGTAAGGTTAAACACATGCATAAGCCTTCATAGCATTGTGACCGAAAATGCCATTGACTTCAGTGGAAGTCATGTCTCTACAAAGCTGCAGGATCAGGCCCTGTATGAATCGTTGCTGACGGAGCTGAAGTGTTACATATACTGAAAATGGAACAAATTCTACGCGTAAGGGCCCAAGCCCGTTTTTGTTAAATCAGAGGGAGTGTTGTAGTTGACTTCAATGGTGTTTGGGCCCCATAACAAGAAATCCCTTCTCCTGGGCCTCTTTGACCTATCGAACCCTTGTCTACATGGAACGAAATCCTGCTTGCCTTACTGACACAAAGTTGCCCTTGAGTTCAACAGTCTTGCATGAGTAAAGCAAACAATTTAGCCCAAAGGCTGTGCCTGTGGGATTAATTTGATTTCTCACTAACACTGAATAATCCCTCTCTATTTCACTTGTCAGTCACATATCATCACTACCATGTTCATATACATACAGCTCCATTCACGCACACTCACAGTGATCTCAGTAAAATTCCCTGATTAATACTAAGGTAATGTAAAACAAGTTTTTATTTGGCTTATATGTGATAAAAATCTACAGTGATTTAAAATACAGATAAGCTTTTTATCCTTTTCTCTTAAACAGCAGAAAGAGATTTAATTCATGAAACATTTTAATTTGCAGATATTTCATTGTGTTTAAAATCAACAGTTCTCTCACTACAGGATTGCCACATTACCACACAGTTTTTTATACTCCACAAGACAAATCTTGCTCCTAATAATCACTTGGGCAGTCCCACGCTAAGTACGTAAAACTGCTCCTGTGAATAAGGTAAGCAGAGTTAAACCTAACGTAAGCCTCTGCTAGGTATTATACAGAACTTTGTTTCTCATGACAATGGCTAGCAGCAACAATTCCTGCTGAACTGGTACTGAAATGGTTTATTACTAGTGGAGAGGGGACAAAATCATTTTCAGAGCTATTACAGAAAAAAAAATTCCTTGAGACTTGAAAACCAAGTGGTTTTGTGACCAGCTTATGGGGTTGCAGCACCACTCAGGTTTGGCCTGGTGGCCCATCCATCAGGACAGTTTAACTGTCAAATCCAAAATTTAGATTCTAAAAATCCATGCTCATTTGCCATCTAGCCCAGTAGGCACCTAAATTCTCTAGGTGCCTAAATTTCTGCCAATATAGTCCCTGGGTGCCTAAAAATCTGCCAGTGGGAATGTGCACAGCTACCTAGGACCTGATGGTTGGTGCCGAATTAACACCTAAGCCCCAGCAGCATCCTCAAACTAGGCATTCTCTCTCCTGTCTCACCTGATCTAGTAGGCATGCATAGAGACTTCCTTAGAACACGCCACCGACTGTAGCAGCGCTTGCATCAAACACAGCTAGAGGAGGTGGTGTCTCCTTTTATCCTGTAATTCCAGGGTGAGAGCATTCACTCAGGATATGGGCAACTCTGCCTGAGAGGAACAAGGACTTGAACTCGGGTCTCCCATCCCCAAGGTGAGTCTCCTAGGCACTGGACTATGAGATGTTCCCGGTCAGTTGACATAGACTTGCTGCTACAGTTGTTTTCTCCCCACGCCCCATTGCAGACATCCACAAAGAGGACTTAGTGTATCTAGCTCGTAGGTGCCTAACTCCTATTGGCTTTCAGTGGGAGCTGGATACCTAAGTACCATTTGTGCCTTTTAAAACATCTACCCCCTTAAAAGAGCCATTAAAGTGTTTTAACATTGGTTCCTAGGGACCCTACACTGACAACCTTTGCCAGTTTCCTTGCGTAGAGAGAGCCAAACTAGCTGTGCACATCCACCATACCAGACCTACTTAACTGACTCCGTGTTGGATGACAATGACAACATAGCAGAAGAAAAGCAAAAAACAACCCACCCCCCCCCAAAAAACCCCCAAGTGAGAATAAAAGGGACAATTTTTAAACAGTAGAGCCATTTTTACCAAGACTTTCTAGGATTCAATGTTCTTATGATAGTTTACCATTGTTACTTTTTTATTAAAAGTTGGTTGTTTTAAGATGCTATTAAGACAGATGGGTGAAGTTCTCATGTCTGTTAGAATATCATACGATTGCTTCAGTCTGTCTAATTTCAGCATAGACAGAGGCACATGGATTTACCATAGGAAGGTGATTTCCACAGCGTGACAGACCCAGAAACTCAGGCTAAATGGGTTATTCTGCATAGCACTGGGAAAAGCAGCAAGTTTGCACTTGCTTAGTTTCATCCTAGTTTTTCAGCCTCTCTCACTGCCAGTAGAAATGACAGAGAAATTAAGGGCCAAAAGTAAGGGCCATTCAGGGAGGATACGGTATGACACTACTCTCAGGTTCACCCAGCTCTGTGGCATGGTAGATAGAATGGCTTTGACTAAGCCATGCTTTTCTGTTCCCGACCCTCCTCTTCCACTTCTCTGGAGCCCATAGTCCATGGAAATGCTTCCTTGGGAATGGGGGGGTGGGGAACAGGGAAATGAAATCATGTGGAGCCAGAATTCTTCCCCTCCTTCCTTCTCTGGTCCAGGCTGCAGCCGTCCCTTCCACATTCACAAGAGAAAGGGGAACATTTAGGACTTTTATTTTTTAAAATGAAATCCTTGATCGTGAAGAATGCAGCAAGTTCAGTGTGAAGAACCTAACACCAAACATTCAACATATAAAGCCCCATATTTGAGATCATATTTCCCCCATCAGGTTTTTTAAACATTGATTCCTATGCAGTCTGCCCATACAACAGGGATTGCCATTTCCAGCAGCTTTATGAATGAATGTAATAAGAAACCCCTATGTGGTTTTGACTGAGAATTTTTACAAGTATAAATTCCTGGCTTTTGTCATGATTCTTTGGTTTCGGGTCCCCTTGCCAAAAAGCTGTGGACTGTTTTGCTATTTTTTTACATACTGAAATGTAAGGCTTTTGCTCCTTGACTACATACATCTGTAACAAGAAAATTCAAGTACCGTTGATCCTCTATGAGATTTTCCATATGTTTGTCTAATAAAATAGAATCTCTGTCATAGCTGTCTTCTTTCTGACAGAAAAAGATTACTTTAAAGCCCATGCAGTGAAACTATACCTTTAAAAATGAAAGGGTAGAAAATGTATACCCTTGTTACATTAATGTGTTAAATGGTAACTGATTGCCTTGTAATTCAACCCTTTGGAGCTTTAAACTTTAACAGCTTAACTCCTTTTGATGTTTTTAAATAAAATGGCTAGCACAGCATATGGCAGAAAGCTGAAATTCACCCAGCCCCACCAGGAAACTGGGTTTTGTACCAGGGACTAGGCAGGGGTGAAAGTAACTTAAAAGGACATACAGGTACACAGGGTGGCAGGGGTCCTGGAAAAGGTGGGAGGGGGGCAGGTCTGGGGCCCCAGAAGGGGCAGGGCCTCAGGCAGAAGGAGTGGGACTGGGGACAGACTCCCCCAGCCAGACCTTCAGCACTACCCAGCCCACGCTGCCCAGGGCTCTGGCAGCAATTTAAAGGGCCTGGGGCTCCAGCTGCTGCCCGGAGCCCTGGACTCTTAAATCGCTGGGCTCTGGGGCAGCTGCCCCTTCGCCCACCACCCGGTCAGTGGCTCTGCCACTACTGGCTGTGTACCGGTGGCCACTTCCATAGCGGTATGCCGTACCGGCCCGTACCAGCTTGCCTAGTCCCAGAGGTGAAAGTAAGGATTGGCTGGATGGACTTTACCCCATGTGTTCTACAGGCAACAAGCCACCACAGCTGCTACTGCTTGTCCTGTGTGGCCTGCTTACCAGGTGGGCAGTCCGGGAAGTCAGCTAGCCTGGCAGCCCAGAGAACGGGCCAATTGGGGAGCCAACCAGCTGGCTTCCTAAGTAGCCTGCCAGCCAGAGAGCCCTGAGAGTTGGGGATCCCAGTAGCTCTGGCTCTGTGGCAACCCATCTGACAGGCTGCAGAGGAGCCAAGTGCTTTGAAGCCTGGAGAACTCCAGCTCAAGTCCCCTGCCCCATGTGCTGCTGGGGAAGTTGGCAGAAAATAGTCTGGTTTCCATTAAAACTTTTAATGGAATAAACATGTTCCCAAGGAACATTTCAATTCCATTATTTCAGCATTTTCCATCAGAAAATTTTCAACCGGTTCTAGTTATTGTTCTGTAACATTTCTATTGGAGTAGTACTTAACATGGTTGTGGCCTATAAGCCCCCTTGTAATAAACACCTGTAAAGGAGATACCACTCACCACAGGTGTGCCTCCTCAGGGCTGGGACCAGGAATTAACTCTCACTCCATCTGGTGCTCCCTTCCCTCATTTGCTCACACTATGGTCCCGCTCTGTGTCTGTCTTGGGGTGCTCCCTCTTCATGACTCAGGCCAGGTCATTATGTTGTCCTCCCACCACTTCTGGGATAGCAACATCTCCCCAAGCTGCCTATATGCTATCTTAGGCAGTCTTCTGTTCCAGCTTCTCATGCTGTGCTAGTGGCTAGTAGGCAAAGCTAGGCCAGCCCACTACTCTGTTCCAGCCCAGGGACCCTATGACTAGCAACATAAGTGTGCTCAGTCATAGACCCTGTTGATGTTTCCCTGGATTACTTCCTACACTTCTCTATCTCCTTGCCTATCTGTGGGTTTACTGCAGAGCTGCCTCTGCTCCCCATAGTTACTTCACCTCTCTAGGCCTCTTATAAGACTACCTAGCCCAGGACAGGACCCTAGGGCTTATTCTCTTCCTGGATCACCTCCTTGTCCCTGACCAACTCCTTTTCTATCTAAGGAGTGACTGTAGAACTCCTCCCTATAGCCCCTTCCCAGCAAATTATAATGCTACCCCACCTCGGCTTCATCTGCCATTAGACCTAGCAAGCCCTGGTTTCCCTCCAGCTGAAGCATCTAAAGTTAATTGGCCCTTTCTGGCCCACATTAACTCACTGAGGGCTTGTGTGGAGTGGATATACCATTGTAGCACCTTAGAAGCATATAAGAAGTGACCTGCCCCCAAATCATGAAATTTTAAATAATAACAGAATTGTAATACTTTTGTGGGGTGTGCTTTTTTTTTTTGTTCTTTATAGAAATATTTTCAAGCTTTTCTCCACAGCTATGAGGGTTAGATACGTTTTTTTCAAATATGAAAGCTAGGATCTATTTCTGCTGCAAAAGGCTGGAGAGCTACAAGTGCCCCACCCACAACCTAATGCCTATGCAAAATGAACCAGTTTGGAGTGCAACTAGAAAATCCTCTCACCACTTCTCCCCAATAGCTGAGGCTGGCCCCAAGCACAGTGGTGAGAATGTGATTACATCTGTTACCTTTTGGAGAATGGTGCAAACTTCTTTTTGCAGGCTGGCTCTGGCTGTTAAAATATTCTTCCCTACCTGGGTTTGTCTAGACCAGAAGATGTCCCCCACCCTCCTTCCCTGATGTAACTGGAGTTGATTGCCAGTTCAACAAAAGCTTAATCCAGGACACAGCTAAAATAAACCACAAATGTTTGTGGATTATCTAGATTGTCATCTACAAAGGTGTTCACTGGCAGTCAAGTTGAGCCTCAATATAATACTCTCTGGGCCTGGGACAGAGGTGACTGTAGTTTACATGCTGTGGATGCATCTGCCCTTGTTTCCTCAGATGTTGCTACCCTCCTTTCCTGTCATACCATCCTCCCCCAGGACTGTTTGTACCACCATCTCTGCTCTCATACCCCTCCACTGGCTAGCTACTCCTGCAGTGAAAGAGGGATCAAGCTGTCACCACCTTGAATGGGACTCCTGCAGCCACTATAACTGAGCACCCTGCAGTGCTGATGCCTAGCTGGATCTTGAAGAGTTGGGATTGGGAGAGAGCCTGGTGTCCCCCTTCCCTAATATTCTTCACCAATCAAGAGAAACCAGCTTCCCCATCCACTTGGGCCAATTAGTACTGACCAGTCAAGGGAGATCTAACCACAGCAAGAACTAAAGGAAAATCATCCCCAAGTTCCAAGCAGGCACCCAGCATGACAAGAGGAGACTTGCTCTTTCGTCAGAGTAGCCACCCCAAAGCCAGAGATCCCAGATGACCTGTCTGCCACCTTTGTTGCTGAAAAATACTGCAGAGCAACTTGATTGCCACCATCACTGCTTCTGTGAGGAAAAGCTGTAAGGTAAAGGGAAATCCTAGAGATACTGAGCCAGAGGCAGTAGGATTATTGGATTTCTTTTGGCAGGGGGCTTAGGTTAAGAAGAGTATGAAATTGATGGGCGTTTGGTTATTTTATTTATTTTTAGAAGAGGAGGGATTTATTTTATTTATCTTACCTCTTGAATATTTCATGTGCCTGCCCGCTGGAATTCCCAGCAGGCCAACTTGGTTTTGGAACAGAGCAATGGATGGGGTACAGATACATAGGCTTCTAGGACAGCTGGTTCTCAAGCAGAAACAGTCTAATTGAATCAGTTAGATTGTCCATTCAAGTTAGCAGTGAAAAAAGTTATATGTGGGTGTGTTTTGCCTAAAAATCAGCAAAAATATGTTGTGATTTACTTAGCATGCAGACAGAATTGAATCCAAATAAAATATTCCACTGAGCTAGAGTAAGTTATGTGTTCTGCATGTAGCTGTCAAGAGATTTTTGGAGACATGCCTCTATATACACAGCAGGGTATATTTGCCATGATGCTGGCCAGAATTTGTTTGTTACTACAACTGCCAGTACCATTATTGCCCCTCTTTGACCTGAGTGGCTAGTCAGGGTTTGGGGCCCTGTGGGTGTTCCAGTTGGGAGCAGAAATTCATCGAGTCTGGTATTTTCCTTGATGCAGTTTTATTTATTTGCACAGAATGTACAAATCCCTGTGTTTCTGAGCTTTCAAGGAATCAAATAGCAGGAAACCACTTCTTTTGCTCTTTTTTTTCCTCTCTGTGTTCAGTCAGTGTCTCTGAAACTATTGTTGGTCCCAATTCTGTGCTGAGCTTCATGCAAGTGACCCCCTGTGCAGCGTTCAGTGCAGGATCAGGGCTAGATCTCAAATTTGCTCTCAAGGCTATAAATCTCAGCAGTATCTTTTGAGTTCAAAAAATTACTTTTCTTTCCACATTTCCTTTTGTCCGTATAAGTGCTTACAGTTTCCCTGTTAGGACCTGTTCTTAAATTGATTCTGTCCTCTGCTAGAAGCCTCCTTTAATATAATAACTAATACATTGCACACAGATTTATTACAATGTCCTAGGGCCTCTGAGATCTTAACCAAATTAACAATGAATCAATCTTACAGTCAACGCAAGATAATACATCTGGGAACCAAGAATGTAAGTTATTCCTTTAGAGTGGGAGATTCTGTGTTGGAGAAAGCAGTGACTCAGAGAATGACTTTGGGGAGTGTTGCAGAGAATTGCCTCCTGGTGAGCTCTCAGTGCAGACATTTTCTTTCGTATGGCATTTTGAAAAACAATGGGCTGGGATTGTAATTGATTTTTGAGATTTGAAAGCCGTTCTCATGCTTCTGGGATAGCTAGATGGATTCCCACACTTGTGCCATCACTGTAAGAATGAATGGGGCAATTGTCCAGGATGTGTCGCATAGCTTGTACTTCACCACAGTCACAATTTGGTGATTCTATGATTTTCTTTTCCCATTTGTGGCGGCGATATCCACATCTTCCGTGAGTTGTCCGAATGTGGTTAAATGACGTCCACCACGTACAGGGAAGGCAGAATCCCAGGACTTCTTCTGTCAGCTCTTCAATCAGGTCTTTGTTCGGGACATCACAAGCGGCCCACAATTCGAGCCAGCAAGTGCTGGCATCCTTTCCATTGGCCAGTAGTGTTGATGCATGTATCCAGAAAGTCTTCCTGGATTTGATTTGGGAGAGTGGCAATGAATTGAGGTCTTGGGGTATCAGCAGGTCAGGAGGAGCCAGGATTTTGTTGTACTCCTGGACCACAGTAGTGTCTCACCTGATGTTGGCTGGCATGATGCTCACCAAAACTGGACGTCACAGTATTAGTGTTGATTTGAGAGAGCCGCTAACAATCCTGAGCACGCGATTAATTTCAGTGTCAATGAGATTGGTGTGGGAGCTGTTGCACCAAACTGGTGCACAATACTCGGCTGATGGCATGAGTAGGACTTGTACTGACATTCGAAGCATGTGTGCATCACATCCCCAGGTGCGCCAGTGTCCCGTTGGATGATGTTAACCCTTGTCTTTATCTGCTTTTTGGTGTTGTCAAAGCATTGGTGATAGCTCAGCATCCGATCAAAGGTAACTGTGGACTGTGGTCATGTGAAAAAGGCAGACCATAAAAATCCACTTTCAACTTCACTTTGGCCTCCTGATTTTTCCAGTGGAAGGCAGAGTGTTTTTGAAGTGTTGGATTTCAGTCGCCAAGCTTTGAAACACGTGTCAAGTGTCTGGAGGTTGTTGTTCATGACATCGTCTGGGGTCTTCAGAGAGGACGCTTGTGCTGCTAGCGCTGTGTCATCCACATAGATAAATTTACAGGATTATGTGACCGGAATGTCACTGGCATAGAGATGGAACAATGCAGGTGCTAAAATGGATCCCTATGGGAGGCTGTTGTTCAATCTCCATGATTTACTGGCACACTCGCCAAGGTGTACAGTTAATCTTCTGTTACTCAGCATCTTGGTTGGTTGGCTGGCATGGGAAAGCTAATGATAAATGTAGCATCATACAGTATCATATGCAGAAGAAAGACCAGTGAATGCTCCTGCTGTTTTTAATTTTCTCTGATAGCCAGATTCTGTGTAGTTGGTTAAGGCAAGCACCTGGTCACAGCAATTGTGACCAGTTCTAAATCCAGCCTGCTTGCTGGGGACCCATTGCTCCAGTATGGGCTGTAATCTTTGAAGCAGGTGCTGCGCCAACAGTTTATAGCAACAGCTCAGTAGGGAGATGGGCCAGTAGCTTTTTCAGTCTTTTCTAAAAGCTATAATCTTGGCTACCTTTCACTCTTTGGGTATTCTGCCAGAAGAGTGGATGTTGCTGAAGATGTCTGCCAGTCACCTTCTTGTCTTTGGATCAAGATTCTTTGGAAATTCTGGGTATATCCCATTCATTCCTGCCACTTTCCCAGACTTAGTGTTGGAGAGACCCTTGCCCACTTCATCTGTGCAGTATTGCGGCAAAAAGGGCCAGTGCAATCTCTGGATGTATAAATAGGGGGATATCAAGCAGAAGTACAGAGGCAAGATCGCTTCCCTACACAGCACTGGTAAGACCACTAGTAGACTACTCTGTCCAGTTCTGGTGTCCGCACTTAAGGAAGAATGTGGAAATATTGGAGAGAGTAGGGAGGGCCCCAAAAATGACCCAGGGACTGGAAAACAAGCCTTATGATGTGAGGCTTAAACTGAATAGGTTGAACTCCTTATCTAAGAGAGGATTGAGAGGTGGTCTGATCACTGCATATTGTTACTTACACATGGAAAATATCTGATGGAGGGGCTTTTCGACCCTGCTGACAAAGGCAAAACAAGATACACACATTCAACCTTTAAATAAGAGGCAATTTCTTGGCTGTGAAGGCAATTAAACATTGGAACAGCTTAGCAGGGGAGGTGGTGGATGAGCCATCAATTGGTATTAAGATATGCAATCTTGTCTTACAAGGTATGCTTTACTCCAGCTTCTCAGAGAAATTCTATGGTCTTTTTGTGTGCTGGGGATCAGGCTGGAAGGTCAGCATGGTCCTTTGTGGCCTTGGAATCTAGGAGTCTCTCTGTTCATCCCCTTTCTTCCGGGGCCATAGGAGACAGGATTTTCTGCATTGTTCTCAGCATTCTCCTAACACATGCAGTGCTGCATTAAGACCATGTCTATAAATACTTCTCATGCTTCAGCTCTTCATACAGTTACCTGAAGCGGTCCGGAAGGAATTTTTTTTCCCTGATGCAACAGTTGGCCAGATGTATTCTTGTTTTTTTTCCCCCCCACCTTTGAAGCATCAGAGATTAGTCACAATTGGAGACAAGACACCAGATGGCGTGTACTAATGAGCTGAGGTGGTACAGAGAACCCTCTTTCTTAGATGACTGATTGGTGTGTCTTGCTCATATGCTCAGGGTCAAACTGATCATAGAATTGGAGTCTAGAAGGAATTTTCCCCAGGTCAAATTGGCAGGGACACAGGGTTTTTTGCCTTCCTCTGCAGCATGAGACATGGATCACCTGTTAGGAGCATCTATGCGTGTCTCTTCTAATTAATTCCCTGCCTTGCAGGGGCTTTGGGCACCTTGGTCTCTCCTGTTCTCTGTCTGTGGCACCTAACAGTTTAATCTCTTGAGGACTGAAATGCATTAGTTTAAAGTCATTGGGCTCATCACAGGGGTAACTGCATGAAATTTAATGGACTGTGATATACATGAAGTCAGACTTCTGGCCTTGAACTCTGTGAAATAATTTTCCATCTTGACTATCACAATTCCCTCTTTTATGGACTTTCTAAATACTTATTCTCTTCCTGGCACATAACCTAGCTGCAGCATTGTGAATTAATTTTTCCCAGTAAAATGAGATCACTTCCAACACTTTCTATTGTCATTCCATTTTTACCTCTCCAACCACATATCCACCTACTTAGCCTGCTCCTTCAGTCTTGGCATTCACTTGTATCTCCCCCTGATGTTCCATTGTTGAAAGCCACTTGACCAAGCTATCTTGGAACTTTTCCCACCAAACCCGTCAAATATTTCCTCTCTTTAAATCTCACATGTTAGCCATTTATTTCTCATTAGCATATATTTGAGTGTCTATGATTGTGTATTAAGGATATTTTCTCTCACATGCATCTGTTTAAAATCTATCTGTTGCTAATATCTAGAGTGTAAAACTACAGCTAATGACAGCAGTATTTATTAGATCCCTGCTGCAAAAATGTCTTTAAATATGAGATCACCCCACCTTTTTTGTCTCTTCAGCTGAGTATAGACTGTAAATAAAGTAGCACTTCCAAACCTACTGCATCCTACTGCCTCTCCCATCTCCAATCCATTCCTGCCCTCCACTCCTACAAGGCGGCTGCTCTGAGACATCTGCTTTTTGTTACTTTCTGTGTTAAACAGAAAACAATTACAGCTCTCATTAAGGAGTTTCAATGCTTAACCTCTGCACGGCACCCTTCACTGAAGGAAGACCTCCCTGCTCTTTCCCTGAAGAGCCTCGTTATTTTCTTACCATAAACTCTATAAGGCTTTAAGCAACTCTTCCATGGCGCTTGGTAGTTCACCCACAAATCCAGCAAATTATAATCTCTTATTCATAAGCACTACAGCCTTAAAGTTATGATGTGCAGTGTATTTGACACAGTAAATGGCAAACAGCTGTTATGAAAGTAAATGTTACCCCCGCTTATTATGTGTTGCAGAATCTCCTTGTTCACCTCCCCAAAATGCTATTCCAAGGAATCCATAGCATTGCTCGGAATGAACACAACCATTGTATCCTCTAAAAGAAATTGCTTTCAAGGCGCTCCTTTTGCTCATATGTAAGTTCTTGTGAGTATAACTGGAGAACCTGTGCTTTCCTCCCCCACATAGTCAAGGAACTGTTGAGAACTTTAGGTTGAGAACTTAGTGGAAAATTAATTGATGACTGTCATATCCTCACAGCTTTTATTATTTGTCACAAAGTTTTTTAAACTCTGTCACTCTTCCAAGGACTTGGCACCCTTGAGGACCTTGGTGCACTGTCTCCCTGTGGTGGAAATTCATGCAGGTAACCTTTTTCATTTGCAGGAAGAATGGAATTAGAACAGTACAGGACTTTGAGGGAGGGGGAGTCACAAAACTCCTACTTTTGAATCACTCACATGCTAAAAACATATGTATAGAGACATTTTTGTCTCACTTTTAGAGAGGTAACTAGCTCTAGAACTCTTGAGGAACTAGAATTTAACTACTTAGAGCACCAGCTCCTAATCATTATCTAAAAAATAATCCAGACCAAATGTGAGGAGCTACAGCTGAAAGCAGTATTGGGCAGGGAAAGGCCATCTCTGGCAGGCCCTACCTGCTCAGTCTGAAGAACTGTTCCTCCTTCCACTGCTATCATGGCATGGCAGGTGGTGCTGAGAGTGGGTAACCACGTGAGGCAGAGAGAAGAGGTTTCCAGCAAGTCCCTTCCCTCACAGCCTCAGACTACCTTTTCTTCAAGGAGCACAACCCTTAGCTGCCATGAATATGTGATCATGAAGACTCCCAGCAGCCTTTGCAGCTCTTCAAGTTCTTACCTTTTGTATTTCAGACTTTTGTAGCCAGCCAGGACATAACTCCTTTGATCTTGCTGTAGAGCGAGTCATCTTCTATTTGCATTTGTTTCCCTTCTTACTTGGTTGTAACTGTGGTGCCTTCTTAAATCCCAGGTATAGGTCTTGCTGCTTTATATGGTGATGTGTGGGATCCTATGTGGTTTCACTTTATTTCTGCTGAATAAGCTGTGGGATTTGGAGAGCCCAGCATGTCAGGAAATGGAGGCTTCCTGCCAAAAAAACTGAGGAAGAGAGAAACTGGGTCAACAGCAGAAGGGGATGGTGACTGGTGGAGTGATAGAACCCAGCCTTGTGTAGCTGGCATTTCTATTTGTAATGAAGAACCCCACTTGTATGTATTATGTTAAAAAATATATCTGAGCTTCTCAGTTTTTATTTTCTTACAGCAGGCCAGAGCCTCAGCTGGTGTAAATGGGAGCAGCTCCATTGTAATCTGAGGATCTGACCCCATATGTAGATTAGAATGCTGTAATCATCCATCCCTGGTGGATGGATTTTCGTGTTTATGTTTAGTATTTTATTTCATGGCTATTCTGTCTGAATGGGTAAGCTAGGAGTGGAAGGTATAGACACTGAATGGATGCTTTTGTAATGCCAGATGCGGGAACAATGCCTACATCAGTTCCTAAGTGCTCATATGGCAGACCTGAAGTAAGCAGCAGGCCTCAACAGTATTAGTAACACAAATATATTCAAATCTCTCACCTCAACACCAAAGTTGGAACAAATGCCCTAGTATGATGTTAATGGGCATCATGTGACTGGAGCTGCCAGCTTTTGTTGCTTGTAAAACTTGGGTCTTCACCATGGGTAGTAAATAGACATGTCTTCTCATGAGAGTGAGTGATAGTTAATCTTGATTGCTTGATCAAATCTCAATTTAGGTAACAACCTCTCTAACTTTCATCTGTAACTTCAGTTGGATGGGTCCTAAACGGTAGCATTGTTCTTTGCTGTTTAATAGCTGCCATGTTCTTCCCAGAAATGGCTGTAATGCAGCAATAGGCACCGAGATTTCCTGTTTGCAAACTTTTCCCCTACCTGTACAGATAAATCGAAGTTCCTTGGCTCCATTTGCGTGAAAGGCGTAATGCAAACAAAGATCATTCACATTCTAGAAAATGTTTTCTAATGTTTCTTAACATGCAGTCCAGAGTCTTAAAACAAATAAGGTGCACAGATTTGATGAGAATCTTTAAAAACATAACTGAATATTAAAATATTTAGGCACATTAGCTTTATTATCTTTCTTCTTTCTAGGATTTGGGTTTACTGTTATTCTTAAGTGTCTCTATGTAACTGAAAGGACTATCTTATCTATATTTGTGTCATTTCCTACACTTCAGGATCTTTAATACAATATATCAGTACCTTTCTAATGTTCAGTTTTCTACATGAAGAAGTATACTAAGTATTGATCCATACATAACCCATTACTATCTGAGTGCTATCCTGTTACAAGATGGCTTTTCCCATGGCCAGCACTCTCTCTCTTTCTTTTAACCACTATAATATAATCTCCATTTCCTGCATTTGTTCTGGGAAATTCCACTTGTGGAAGACAATTCTTCATCCTCTGAGTATTATCTTGACTGTAAGTGCTTTAATAAATGATGATGGATGAAAACTGCTCGCCTCAGAAAAGCTGTTTCACTCCTTTAACTTGCTCAATAATTTGGAATTGAATTTCTGTAATTTAAGATTCAATCAGCATATCCAAAAATTGACATGTTGCAAAAGGCAATAGAAAATGTAATAACATTGTTATGAGTTAGCCGATAAAATTCTACTAGGTCTGTTTTTAATTCCTATGCCACACTATAAAAAGTCCATTTGCATTATATATCCAAACAATCTCCTGCAGTCCTTTAGCAATACAGTTATCAGTTGAATGGATGTGCTTATTAAATTTAAAGATAAGAAATTCAATACCCTATTATTTAGGAAGCTAATAGATGAAAGTAATGGACTGATGCTAGCAGTTTTCATCCTGCTATATATTTGTTGTGTGTATATTACATGTGTATGTGCACACAATGGAATCTGATGAGGGTGAACTTGGATATAGTGAAGTTTTGTTCATGGTGAAATACAATGAGGGACATGAAAAGTTTCAATATTTTGTAAAGTGCAAATTTTGAATTCAGCCAGTGCAATGTTTTTTGAGTGGATACTTCACTGTAGGAAATATCACTTTTATATGCACATGGGGCCAGACTTTCAAAAGGGGTCAGCACCCTCAAGCTGACCTCTTTGATAATCTGGTCCACTTTGGGAAAGAGGTGAAGCCTAGGTGATGTTTAGTCAACAGAGACTCCCTCCCCCGCAGCATTCATGAAGGTTCAGAATCTACGATATGTAATAGGGATCCTTGAACAGACATGCTTCAGGCAAAGGTCAATAAATATATGAAGTAAGTTACCAAGGAAGACAGAAGAATCAAAGAATATGTTCAAGAGACACTAGATTTGTTTTTGGAAGACAGTCCTGCCCTTTCCTCTGTGATGGTGGAAGCCATGTCCAGCCTAGTTACTGTGTAGAGATACATTAAACTTCCACTGTTGGATCATTTATTAGGAGTGCTCTGGCACACTGGAAGCAACTGGCCCATCGGAAGGGGAAGGAGCAATCGGCTCTCTTGTAGAGGGATGTTTGGCCTAGCTACACAGTTGGGCATTAAGGAAATGAGGCTTGAATCAAATCAGCAGTCTGAGAGTTTGTTGGACAGAATGTCTGACTCTCAGGGATTGTACATTCGTATTGCTTGGATGACTGCATCATTGAGTGACAATGATGCTTCACCTAGAAGAATCAACTGAGGGATATGATGGAAAAGGGAGTGGGATTCAGGTAAACTAAAAAAGGAAAGCGCATTCAACCAGACATGTGAGAACAGGCATATTGTTTGTTTAAATCTGAAACCGGGCTGGATGGGAGATGGGGGAAGGTTCTAAGTAGAAGCTATGCAGTGAAGCAAGAAACACAGGTATAGTAGTGTTCAGGGGTGCTGGAACAATTTTTGTAGAGGGGATGCTGAGAGCCACTGAACAAAATTGTAAACTCCGTATATAATGGAAACCACTTCAAGCCAGTGGTGCAGCAGCTCCCCTAGTTCCAGCCCCTATGATAGTGTTAGTGATCAAACTGTTTTGGGGGATGTTTTCGTGTTAGAAGATAGTGATTCTCTGTGATTCTTATCATTGGCAGATTTTTTTTTCTGTTTATAAAATTGATGATCCTGTCAGTCTGAATCTCAGCAGTAAATAATATACAGTGAGGCAGCACATATTTGCTTCTCTTGGAAATGAATCCCAATCTACTATGCCCTGGTTCCTCTCTTGCAGATTGTGTAAACAGAGCTACAGTTTCTTTCAGAAGGCTGCTGTCATGGGGAGCAAATCTCTTCCCCAGGTGCAGTTCCCTTTGGTTTTAAATCATGGGGTTTTTTAAAATAAGGCTCCATGAATGGCATTTTCTTTTTTTTCTTTTCTTTTTCTTTTTCTTTTTTTTTTTTTGGATGAACCAATACCAATACCAGTTTGAACTGAAGTTTTTGGGGTTTTTTTTGTTTGTTTCTTTGACTAAACTTTATTTGCCAGGTGTGCTTGTAATTGATAAAACAGCACTGTGTGAAGAATGACAGGAAATTGGGAAACGTAAAGTGAATAAATCCAGGTCACTTTCTACCTAAGCTTTCTCCCTTTTGTGCCCTGCACAATAGACTTGAAGTCTTTTTTCCCTTCGGGAATGCTTACATTTTGTTTGCCTGGGATGGGGAGCACCTTGTGGAGTTTGGCAGGTCGAATCCCTTCAGTTCTGGGGGGGCTGTTCCAGAGAAACTCAAATGCGTGGCAAGCGGTCCTTAATTTGTAATAAAAGAGGTGCCGGGGCTCAAGCAATTTTTTTACTTTGATGACTGACACGCCAAGCCCAGGGGTGCCGGGGCAATGAACTGCCAAACCTGGAGGTGTTGGGGCACATGTGGTCCTTTACACAATGATCCATAGTTTTTTTTCATCTCAGGGACCGATTTCTTAATGTACTCCAAAAGAAACACAGGCCATGCCATAAGAACATTTGGAAATGTCCGTTGGTGAAGGATGTGGTGCTTCTCCCAGGGAGTACATCACACCTACTCTCTGTGCTCGTGCTATGGTGCTGGACAGGAGTATAAAACCCCGAAGAGAGTCTACACTAGCTGCCAATTTATTTCTGGGAGAAGTTGGTATTTCTGCAAGGTGCTGGTTTTGACTGATAGGATTAAAATCAACGAGTCTCTTGCTGTTCCCTTTCTCCCCTCGCTGATCTGACAAAGCCTGAATCTGTTGACTTTCAGGACATTCTGTGGGGACTACTTATTCTCTCGGCTTTCCCTTCTGGGGGTGGATTGAATGTGGTATGAGTGAGTAGAGAAAGGAGACCTTCATTGGTGATGTGTGGGAAAACTCCCTTTCTGTATTCCAATCCATTTGATTTAATTTTTGTATTTATTTCCCTGAAAGAATGTATGGCACCTCAAATACTAGATAAGTGCCTGTAGTAAATCCAATATAAAAGTTGTCAGTTTTAAATGACATGTAAATAAAGAAATCACACGTCTTCTATTTAGCATTCCTTCGCTAATAAGGGGAACTGCTAATACACCCTGGCATGCTAGAACCAACACCTGGCGTTACATTAGTGACTGATGAGCTGGGTGATGCAGAACAGATACCACTGAAACATAGTCAGAATGCTCTGCTGTCAAAAATACCATCCAGACTGGTATGGAGCACTGAATCTTCCTTTGCAGTATCTTCAAAACCACTCAGTATATCACCAGAAAAAATGTCTCGCTTTCCAGTGCTATGAAAGCCCTGAGTTATTACTTCCCCCTCCCCATTCCTTAATAACAGTCATAGAACAAAGAGGAGTAAAAATAAAATAAAACCCACAGGTGAGCCAGCCATAAGTGTAAAACATAAATCACTTCTCTCAATTACAGTAGCCTTTTTTCGGGGTGGGGAGAGAAGGCAAAGATAAATTAAAATGGGAACCGAGGAAGCAATTAAATATCATGCTTTTGTGCCTTTCAGGAGAAAATTTTTTATTGCAAGTACCCATAGTAATCCCCAGCTTGCATTCTGATTTGAAACCTCTCTCTTCTTGGCCCCTCTATCAACATACCTTGGATATACCAAATATCAACACAGAACTGTTTGAATGTGAAATGCCACTTTCAGAGGCCTCCTTGGTAATCACCAAGTACAGTAGAACCTCAGTTATGAACACCTCAGGGATGGAAGTTGTTCATAACTCTGAAATGTAAAATGTTATGGTTGTTCTTTCAAAAATTTACAGCTGAATGTTGACTTAATACAGCTTTGAAACTTTACTGTACAGAAAAAAAAAGTATACTTTCCCTTTATTTTGTTAGTAGTTTATGTTTAGTACTGTATTTGCTTTTATTTTATTTTTTCTGCAGCTGCCTGATTGTGTACTTCTGGTTCCAAATGAAGTGTGTGGTTGATTGGTCAGTTTGTAACTCTGAGTTTCTACTGTGCCCATGCTCAGAGCTCATTCCTAAACTATGTAGAATAACCAAACTAGGTGAAAGCTTCTCCTAGATAAATCAGTCATGGCCAGGAAATAACGCTAATGTGCACCTGATTGTTACTTACCATTCTGTCAAAGTGGAATCAAGGGACTAAAATCTATCAATTCCAACTTGAAAAAATGATTCATTTTAAGAGGTTAAAGCTAGAATGTCCATGTCTAAACACTCTGACCACCTTTAATCTCTTATCTATAAAGCCAAGCTTCAGATCAACATCATTACAGTGTGTGCGTGTGTATGTATTGTGACAAAGCTCTGTCCTTGCCTCTGTGGGTCCCACATTTCCTGGCGGATTTCGCTAGCCTCAGAGGCTCACTGTGACCCTCTATGTAACCCTTCTTTCTCTCGAGACAAGGGTCACAGTCTACTGATCCATTTTCATCATAAGCCAGCAAGGGAGGTGAGGAGAAGTTATCCTTCCTTGCACAGTCTCTGTTGTCTCCCAGTCTTAGTGATTAATCAGGGGGCAAAGGTGGGGGGGGGGGGTGAAGCCCAGGCCCACCCTCTACTCCGGGCTCCAGCTCAGGGACCCTAATAGTATCAGCTATGGTAGCTGACCTTTTAGAAACATGACATGTACAATTCCCTGGGCTACTTCCCCCACAGCAGCCCTCACTTCCTCAAGCTCCACTTCACCCTTACCTCAGGGCCTCCTTCCTTGTGCCTGATATGGTGTGTACTACTCAGCCTCTCCAACAGCGCAACTTCCTCCCACAGCTCCTGACATGCACACCCACCTGACTGACTGGGCGGCTTTTAACTACTTTCAGCCAGCCCCTGATTGGCTTCAGGTGTCCCAATCAACCTAGCCTTCTCCCTGCCTTCTTAATTGTTCTTAATTGGTCCCAGATGTCTTAATTGACCTGGAGCAACTTCCATTTCACTTACCCTGGTACCAGGGATTTGTTTAGCCTGGAGCTAATATAGCTATCTCCCACTACTTTCCTATAGCCATCTGGCCTTGCCCTGTCACAGTATATATAGTATACTAACTTTTCGGCCTTGGTTGACTTCCTGAAGAGAGTTTTTCTTTCTTTCTCCCCAGATCAAAACCATCACATCCTGAAATCATGTTCTTTCTGAGTTTTGGCCAGTAGTGTTTGCAGCACTATTCTTAGCTTTCCAGCAGGAGACTCTACAAGGCAGTGAATTCCATATAGCAATTTGCCTTCTCCTCTATAGAAAGTCTAAATGGCAAGTGAAAGTATGACCATAGCACAGGCTGGCATATCTGTGCTTGCTTTTATCCAGCTAGCATGGGTAACAATATCAGCTGCAGCCCAGGCTTCAGCTCCAGCCCGATACCAAACATCTGCACAGAGATTTTTATCCCTTCAGCCCAAGCCCCGGGAGTCCAAGGCAGCTGACCTGGGCCAGCCGCGACAAGTGCTGAGGTCTTTTATTCCTGTGCAGATGTACCCCAGAGTACAAACCTGCCACGAAGCCTGGGTATGTATTTTGGTTGCTATCCCATGTAGCCACATCTACACTGCTATTGTTAGCCCTGCAAGCTAGATTAAAGCAAGTATGGCTATGCCAACCTGTGCTACAATGTCACCTTCACTTGTAGTGTAGGCATACCCTTAGATTGCTTAGACTCTTCTGTTAGGACTCCTATTCTATTCCTTGGGAATGATTTGAACATACCAGATTTGGATGTTAACTCTGCTGTTGAGTTCTCTTCCAATTCCCCACTAAACACCTTCATCTTCCCCCACCCTGACTTAAAACCCTGTCACTGATACTTCCCATCAGTGTCTCAGTTTTTCACTTTGAAAAGCTGATCAACCTGTGGGGTGAAGTATAAGAGGTATGGGGGGGGCGACTCTGTTACAAGCAACCCTGCACTTATGTCAATTGTTGTTGACTGACTGATGGAATCCACAAGCTTTTAAGTAACAGAAGATGCTTTGGGAGTGTTCCGTATCATACTTTCTGTCACTACATACACTTGAAATTTGAGAGACCCTAAGACCAAATAAATGTTCACTGTTTTTTTTCTTTATCCTCTGCTCAAGTTAACAGTAAAAGGAATGAACCATGCATGTTCCCTCAGCTTTGAAAATTATAAAGAAAATTCTTTAAAGGACCTACCCTGCAGGGATACCCCATAGCTATTGGCAAAATGAGGCTGCACGGTGGCTGTTGCGAAGTAGAGGTACTTTATAACATCAGGGTTTGTTTGAAATGTAAACTTGAGATCATCTTTCTACTAAATCATACCTCTAAATACTCCTTCAGTCTGCCACATTTTGGCAAGCTGATCAATTGCTTGTCTGTGCGTGGATTGTTTCTGAAAACAATCCTGAGCCCAGACTGCTGAACTTTCTAACTCAATAGGCAAGTTCACAACTTTGTTGGAAGCCTTGAACAGAATCTTGTCAATAAGCTCTTGTTCAAAGAATTAGATTAGTTCATGGAGGATAGGTCCATCAATGGCTATTAGCCAAGCGGATCAGGGATGTGACTCCATGCTCTGGGTGTCCCTAAGCCTCTGACTGCCAGATGCTGGGACTGGATGACAGGGGATGAATCACTCGACAGTTGCCCTGTTCTGTTCGTTCCCTCTGAAGTATCTGGCATTAGCCACTATCAGAAGAGAGGATACTGGGCTAGATGGACCGTTGGTCTGACCCAATATGGTCATTCTTATGTCAATCTCTTCCCCCCCCCACACACACAATTGCTTTCAGTGTTGAGATGGGCCTGAGCTGCCAAGTTCTGATCAGGACTCAAAGTCTGAGGGGTTCAGACTTGGGATATTGCTTAGGCCTGTTACTGAGATGGGAGAAAACTGTGAAGTTTATCTTCAGATCTGAAGTACAGGATGACAGACGGTTCAGACCCATTTCTATATTAGGGTGGGAAGGATGGTCTTGTGATGAAGATGCTAGACTGAGACATAGGAGATCTCTGTTCAGTTTCTGGTTCTGCCATACTCTTCTTGTGTGATGCTGGGCAAATCATGTAACTTCTTTGTGTCACCCTTCCCTATTTAATGGAGGATATTGTGAAGATAAAATCAGTAATATCTTTAAAGTACTCACATTCTATGATAGGGATCAAATAAGTATTTAGTGATTGTGAAAAAGTGTTAGAGTGAAAGTGTGGAACACAAAAAGTCCATTCTCTAGCCACAGAATGGATAAGGAAATAGACAGCATGAGTGCATGTTTCTCCACACTGCTAGCTCAATATGCCTCAGATCTATTTATATAAATTGGCATTTAATCCTAGGTCCTTCTGAGATTGTTAAAGTGGTACCAGCTGGGAAATTGTCTTTTGTCACATGGAAAACAACCAGATTGTGAGCAGCGACTTATATTGGCCACAGAACAGCTTTCAAATGGTAACTTCCGTACTAATAAGCTTGGCTGAACTCAAAGTAGCAACTATGTGGTGAAAGGCTTGGAGTCCATATCTCACTACCAAATCCCCTTATCATTCTTATTAACAAAACCATGCTACAGCAAAAATGTGTCAAAGTTACCAAGTTGTGGATAATTTCTGGAAAGATCGAAAATGAGGGCTTCAGTAAGACTTTATGTACAGAGATAACTTTAGATTATATACCACAGTCTGTAGGACTTCTTTCAAAAATGGTACAGCAATCAGATGACACACTGGCATGCACACGTCTTCAAATCAAATCAATGGCTTTGCATGGGAAAGTTTGCACTGAGTGAAGGACAATAAGGATTCTCCCCTGGCTAAAGACTGATCATATGTGGGTACAGTAGCAGAACGTCTCCTGCAGCTCATGGGCTGTAGCAGTCTCTGTGCCCCGAATCTCCCTGCTTGGTTGGAGTGGGGATAGCTGGCCAAAAGATCTGTGTAAGTTATAGATTCACTGGCCGCATCTACTACACTCTGAATCTGATCCAACTCTGACTGGAGTCTTTCCATTTACTGTAAAGAGTTGGATGAAGCAGGCTGTGAACTTGCTGAGAAAGCTGCCATGAAATGCTAGAAATGCAAAGTGTGGCCTCTCTCTCTGCCTTGTCCCTCCCTGCTCAGTTGGACCACACTGGTTGTGCTGCGTTCAGGGCCTTCCATAACTCTTTATGGCCCAGAGAGTATGCCCCCTCAATTGTACATAGAGAGGTGAATCTGCTTTATTCAGCTGCAAGAAACACCATACTGCATAGAAATTACCAACATATAGGCTCATTCTCAAACACACACATGCCTATGTGCATATGCACTTAAATGTGCATCCATTTTGAAGTGTGGGGTCTTAGGGTACCAATTTCCTTCTCTTCCCACCGCTTCCTGCTGTGGCTCTAGTGGGTGCCAAAGATGCCCCTCAGCCTAGGCAAAGATGTAAAAATCAAGTAAATAAATTTATACAAGTAAATTTACACTCTTCCAAGCATTGCCATTGCCATTCTAGGGCTTTTTATGTGGCACTTTAGTATCATATTGGTAAATAAGGTTGTGTGTGTGTGTATGTGTGTACGTACTTTCAATAAGTGGCTACTTTGTAACAACCTTGTAAGTGAGGCAAAGAGTGTATTGAAATGTACACTGTTGTAATATGTTCATTTTGCACTGCAAGTCATCAATTAGTAAAACTTCCCATTCAGCAACTAAAGTCCATTCCAATTTTAGCCCGTCGGTTAAAAGCTAACAAGAAGGTTTGAGATCACAAAGGCCCAAATTCTGTTATTAGATGTATGTATGTGATTTGCCAGTGAAGTCAATGGGAATCTACTATGTGTACCTTGAAGGCCAAATCTGGCCTCAAAGCAAGATTTTTCAGGCCTAATACTATATGAATAGCCCCCAGAGAATGATAGCATAAACCCTGCTGTCTGTTATGAAACCATATTTTTTGAAGAAGCTTCTTCTCTCACTCCACTTCTCATTTGTGTAGTTATTGTTCTCTACCCTTAAGAAAGGGAGGCGGGGAGCGGAGGGGAAGGAAACTGTGAATGCTTGTCTTTTTTGCCTCAGATCCTTTTTCTCCTCCACACTGGATATGTTATATTGAAAAAATTAAAACCATATTTCATTTAGCTCTTGAAATACTCTTGGTTATTTCAAATTACTCTCCATATACTACCTGTCTTGATAGAGGAACAGAATTCACATATTGAGAAACTATTTAAAGGAACTGAACGGAGGTGGGACAGCTCTGTCTCCTGGGAGTTTTACTTTCATCGGCATGAGCTATTTATGACATTAAATGGATGCAACCTAGTTACAGTGTCACCATCCCTAGCAGATACAAATTTAGGACCAATTCCTTCCTGGCCTTTAGTTGTAAGGCACAGCAAATATCCTGATTGAAAGAGCTTGCTAAGAGACTGTTCACTAGTGCAGTAAGACCCATTGGGCAGGGAGACCAATATGATGGATTTACTATTATGTTTCTCTCTTTGTTGATTGAGAGGGTTGACTGAAAGCAACTTATGATATCTGGCTTTATTTTTGAGGTGGCTATGCATGCCATGGAATGCACACTGGAGTTGGTTTTGTGTTTGTGTTAGCAGTTACTGCATCTGGCTGTGGTACAATGCATATGGGAAAAGCTGGCTTAAATGTGTGTCTCTGGTTCTCAGGCAAAGTCAGCATGATTGCTACTGGGCACGCTCCGGATAAAAACCACAACTCTAAACTCTTTAAGTCGTTTCCAGAAGGTAATTAGATGTGAACTGTTTGCAGCATTCCAAGTAGTATGTCTACTTCAATTTGTGTAATGGTTTATCAGATTCTGTCAGACTTGTAGTCTTGAAGCCTGATACTTCAGACAAAGGACCAAGGTAATGTATAAATGTGTGTGATGGTATGCAGTCAACAGACGTCAAGCAGAACATGAGTTGGAGCTTATAATTCACTGTCATTTCATTGAGCTTAGTCACTCAGACTCCAGGATCTTACTCTAAAAAGATGCCTGTCTTCATTTATATCTCAGCAACTTTGACATAACTCCTTTGTGGCAGACCCAAATAACCAGGCCTTCACCTCCTGCACATTATTAAGCTAACTAGACGATTTCATCTACCTGTCTGCAAAGAGAGGTCTAACAGCAGCCGTGTAGTCTTGCTTAACTCGCAAGCACTTTTCAAAAATACCATCTGTGATATAAAACCCAGTTAAAGCCACTTACATTGATGAACTACCTTTGCACCACAGAGGGGCAATTTGTCAAACGCCTCAGATCTGCACCTAATTTGAAATCTGAAGTAATTTTATATGCAATTAGCCATAAATACACTCTGTTTCTTTTTTCTCTTTTTTTTAATAGCATGTTGTAAGTGAACATGGTTATTACAAAACACCTAGAGAGACAAAATATTCTGCTGAGAGATACTGGTGACTGCTTGGATCACACATCTCTTTGAGATTGGGTGTGAATGCACCCTGCAATTAACATAACTGTCTGGATGAGTTAATCTAAAGCCCCCTACCTAAGGGCACATCTACACTGGCAGAGTTACAGCGCCGCTCAGAGAGCGCTGAAGGGAAACCGCTGTTGTGTGTTCACACTGTCAGCTGCCTGCGCAATAGCGTGTTCACACTTGCGGCACTTGCAGCGGTATTCGGAGCGGTGCACTCTGGGGAGGTGTCCCTCAGAGCATTTCTTCCTCTTCTGCCGCTAAGAGTTGTGGGAAGACGGAGTGGGTTGCGGGGCATCCTGGCTCCTGTCCCAATGCCCCGTGATGCACTGCTTCGCATCCCAGAAATCCTTGTGCTTCCGTCCACATTTGGCACCATCTTTCAACGGTTTGTATACTGTGCGCTTTGCCTCTTCGGGCTGCAGGAATGGATCCCAAACTGTTGACCAGTATACTGCTTGCTCTGACCAACACTTCATGAATGGCAGTGGAGTTATTCCTTAAACTACAAAGGCAAGAGGAGTGTGACATTGATGTCGCCACGCATAGTAGCTACGACACAAGCTTGCTTGTGGCATTCATGGAGGTGCTGACCACAGCGGAATGCCGCTTTTGGGCTTGGGAAACAAGCACTGAGTGGTGAGATCACATCGTCATGCACGTCTGGGATGACAGGCAGTGGCTGCAGTATTTTCGGGCGAGGAAAGCCACATTCATGGGACTGTGTGATGAGCTTGCCCCAGCCTTGCGGTGCAAGGATACAAGAATGAGAGCTGCCCTGCTGTTGGAGAAGCACATGGCAATTTCACTGTGAAAGCTGGCTACTCCAGACTGCTACCGATCGGTCGCTAACCAGTGCAGAGTGGGAAAGTTGACCATTGGACTTGTGTTGATGGAAGTGTGCAGGGCCATTAATTGCATCCTTGTGCGTGACATTGTGGATGACTTTGCACAACTGTGGAGGGGTGATAGATGGCACGCATATTCCAATTCTGGCACCAGACCACCTAGTCACCAAGTACATTAATCCCAAGGGGTATTTCTCTATGGTTCTCCAGGCACTTATGGATCACCATGGACGTTTCACAGACATTAATGCAGGCTCGTCTGGAAAGGTGCGTGACGCATGCATGTTTTGGAACACTGGCCTGTTCAGGAAGCTGCAAGCAGGGACTTTCTTCCTGGACCAGAAGATCATCATAGGGGAAGTCGAAATGCCCATTGTGATCCTGGGAGTCGCTGCCTACCCCTTAATGCCATGGCTTATGAAGCCATACACAGGACACCTTGACAGCAGCAAGGAGTGGTTCAACAACAGGCTGAGCAAGTGCAGAATGACTGTTGAGTGCTTTTGGCATTTAAAGGCCCGCTGGTGCTGCCTATATGGGAGGCTGGACCTGGCCGATGACAATATTCCTATGCTTATAGCCGCGTGCTGTACGCTCCATAATATTTGTGAAGGGAAGGGTGAAATCTTCACTCAAGGCTGGACCGCAGAAGCTCAGCGCCTGGAGGCTGAGTTTGACCAGCCAGAGACCAGGGCAATTAGAGGGGCACAGCGCGGGGCCACAAGGATCAGGGATGCCCTGAGGCAGCAATTTGAAGCCGAAAGCCACTAATATTTGTTGCTATGCTCAGGAGTGCAGTACTTGTAATGCTAGGAGGTGATTGTGATTGGTGCTGATGCTACAATATGAAGGTTTAACATAATTGCCTGTTTTGCAGGGCTCTGTTTGCTTTCAATTAAGGGAATAAAGATTGCTTTCAAACCCACAAAATTCTTTTATTATAAAATAAAAAAGCAATTGGAGGAGAGAGTCAAACAAACAAAAAACCCTATCAGCAGTGAGAGGTGTGGGGGAAGGGAAGGTCCCAGGAAGAGGTGGGCTAAAGATTTGTGTATGTCCAGGGAGCATATCCAACCTTTGGAGTACTGTACTTCAGCAGGGCCAAACTGCAGAGGGATGGGTGTTGAGTGCAGTGGGTAGTGGGAGTCCGCAGGGCTGGACTGTGACAGGGCAGGAGTAGAATGCAGTGGGTATAGACTGGAGCCAGGAGGTTGAGAAGAGTGTGTTGGCGGTGTCTGGGGGGAGCATGGGAAAGAGTTTTGCAACAGCAGCTGCAGGGGAGGATGGGCTCAGAGCTAGTATTGCCTGGAGTGTGTTTGCTTGGTGCTCCATAACCTTTAAGAGCCGCTCCATGGCTTAATTGTGGCGTGCCACATTCTCCTTTTTGTTCCTCTTCTCGCTGTCCTGCTACTCCTTCAATTCCTGTTTCTCGGCAGTGGAGTGCATCATAACATCACGCAGAAAGTCCTCTTTAGTTCTTCTTGGGCTCTTTCTAATTCGGTGCAGCCGTTCAGCCAGCAATAACAAAGAGGGAGGCTGGGCTCCCAAGGTCATCTCTGTGAAGTTTAAATGCAACATTTTACAGAAGAAGTTTTGTTTACAACACACACAACACTGATTCTGATTTAAAACACAGCCAGTTCTCATACACTTGTCACTAACTGGCTGACCCCCGGCAAGCACACATGAGTCACAAGACCCCCAAAATGGTGAGTAGCCACAAGGGCTGGGAAAATCACTCTTCCCGGACCCTGCTGTACACTGGGCATGTGGCTCTTGGAGAGAGCCATCACTATAGGAGAGGCCTGATAATCATTCCTGTCCCCACACTTTCCACAGGATGTGATCATTATGGAAGATATCTCACTGCTGAGGGTGAGCAGGGACTCAAGGGAGGGTCTTCTCCAAGCCTGCGACTTCCGCCTTGGCCCCTATGTGGCTTGCCTGTGTGCAGCAATGGTCTTCCCTCCCTCCCCCGGTATGGCACAGTAGTGTGGGAAAGTGAGCATTAGTGGGGCAAGAAACAAAGCAGCTCTGCCGAAGAACCTGCGGCAGCGGATTGCCCAGTATCTCCATGAGTTTCCTGGAGATCTCTGAGGGAGATTCCCGTGAAGTGAGGGAGTCAATCAACAGCCTGTTCTGCTGCTCAGACTAGGCGTGCAGTGGAAGACAAGCCTGCTTCCTGCAACCCTCCTGCCCCCAACAGCTTGCTTCAGTGATTCCCAAAATCAAATCCACTTACCAGGGGCCTCCTCTCCTGTTTGCGCTTCACCAACATCCGACAGCTGTGAGTGGTTAGCCTCCCCCGGGGTAGAAAAGAGCTCCTGGCTGCATGCATCTCTGATCTCTGAGTCATCCTCTGCCTCAGGGTCCCCCTCCCGAGCCACATCCTCATCCAAGATTTCCTCCTCCTGGTTCGATTCACTCCCGACTCTCATGAGAGCCACCGAAGTATCCACAGTGGTCTTCGCAGTGGAGGTGGGGTCACCACCGAGTATCACCTCCAGCTCTTTGGAGAACCGGCAGCTCATGGGCGCAGCGCCAGAGCCTCCCATGCCTTGTGTTAGGTGTTCCGCAGCTCCTTCACTTTGACCCTGCACTGCAGTGTGTCCTGGTCAAGGCCCTTTTCTGTCCTGCATTGTGAAATCTGTCCATAGGTATCATAATTCCTACAGCTGGAGCACAGCTGGGACTGCACTGCCTCCTCTCCCCAAATGATGATGAGATCCAGCAGCTCGGCATTGCTCCAAGCGGGGGATCACCTGGTGTGTGGCGCAGGCATGGCCACCTGGAAAGATGTGCTGAAACTACTGCACGTATCACCGAGCAAACAGGAAGGGGACTTTCAAAATTCCCAAGGAATTTAAGGGCTGGGGATGATGGCTGGTCACCTGAGGCCAGGGCAGTAGAGGTCAAACTGATGACCAGAGAGGCAAGAACAGGCATTGTGGGACACCTCCTGGAGGCCAATCGCAGTGCTGTAATCGACCAGGGTGTCTACACTGGCACTGCAGCACTGAAGCCCCGGCGCAGAAAGCTCTACGTCTCCCGTTGGGGTGGGTTTTTTTAAAGCACTGCAACTGTGCAGTTTCTGCGCACGAAGTGGCTTGGCAGTGTGTACACCTCGGGAGTCACAGCGCAGAGAGCTGCTTTACTGCGCAGAAACTTGGCAGTGTAGACCGGGCCTAACACAAAACGGGGTTGTGAACCTGCCTAGTGGACTGAGTGGGTGGAGGGGTTTTTCTGAGTAGTGTGTGACAGAGAGAGACAGAGCTCGCTAGCTAGCTAGCTAGGTGGAAGCTGAGAGAGATTCTGAGGCAGGAAGAAAGCGAAGCAGCAGCTTGAAAGCACAGTGTGACCCTGGAAAAGTTAGAGAGAGAGCTTTTGGGTCTCTTGTCTGAAGAGACTTGGGGCTGTAAGCTAGTTCTTGGTTCCTCCTGTGTTCAGCCTTTGTACATTCTATGTAAACAAGACTGCATCCAAAAAAATACCAAACTCCATCGATTTATGCTTCCAACCAGAACCTCCCCAGGATCCAGAAATTTGACTAGCTGCTCTGGTCAAAAAGGGGGCAAGAAAGTGCTTTGACAGCTGCAGCCTGAGGTAGCATTATTAGGAATGAGGCTGATGCTTCTTCAGATCTGGCATTCTGTTCAAGGTCATTATGTATAATAAGATGCAGGCTTGCTCTGTGTTGCTTTGATTTCTTCAAAACTGTAATAGCAAAGGTCTATTTATAAATGTAAGTGTTTCCATGGAGACTCTCACAAATGCTGTCCCAAACTCTGGATTTGTCATTCTGTAGGCATTTTACTGAGTTCATGTCTCAGCCCCTGACACAGCTGTTGGATGCTCTCTCCTTTGTACTTTGGGGGATCCACATAAGTTACATTAGAAAAAGTTGCATTAGGATGCATGCATGGTTAAATCTAACATTTTGATTAGGAGAGCATTAAACAATTGCATCAACCTCTTCAACTCCAGGAAGATATGAAAGGGCTGAGGATTTGTTGTTTTTGAAAGGTGTACTCGGTGTAAAATCCATGTTGCATTATTTGAGTGAAATGTGATTCCGTAACTAAATACTATATGGTAATGCATGCCCACGTGTGAGTGGAGTTAATGTTCCCTGGGCAACTTTCAAATTTAACATTTCTGACTGCTTGTCTGCGGAACTTTAATACTCTCAATGTAGCTCTTAAAGGAGATAATATACTGCTAAAGAGAACTCTGATACCATAACTATATATGAGCAAAGACTAAAGTGAGGCTTCAGATTATTTGGAAAGCTTGGTTTCTGAGGCTATTTGTGAAGTGTCCTATGCATAAGAAACTATCCTGGCTGTGTTCTTTACTGTTCATTGCTGAATATTGAAAGTTCCATGAAATTGAAAAGTCAACTAGATTTTTTTTTTAAAGGAACCGACTAATAAAAGGCTCCTCAAACTGGCCCCCAATTCCTCAAGTTTATTCCCTGAACTAATAGCACTCACAAGTGTCTCCCAATCCTCCAGGACCTCAACAATGTCCCTCACCACTGCTTGAAATCATGCAAGTCCTTTTGGACCTAACCACTTAAACTTTGATAATGTAACTTCAACTCTGGTGAAGCTTGGAAAGCCAAACGGAGTTCACAAGAAGTCACAAACAAACACCTTGTGAAAGACCTGATGCAGAAGACCCCTGGCTTCGAGCTTCCGTGAAGCTCATGGGCGACCCTAAACCACATCTGCATAAACTATGGCAGATATTTGAGGCACAAATGGAAAATTAAAAACTCTCCAGTGTGCGACTGTGGTCACCCAAAGCATATAATGAGTCAATGGAACATACAATGACTTAATGCTTGATTCACAGATATGAAGGAGGCATCACAGCAATATACCCTGCTACTCCTGAGGCAATTATCTGGCTTAACCAGCTAAAAGTAAAATTATAGTTGTTGTTCTACATCTACAGCAGCCATACCAAGAAGAAGATAGCACCCACGGTTAATTATATGCTACTTGATTGGTGGGAGCAATCAGGTGAACATTTCAAGTGCAAGTAGTTACACCCCCAACTTATTGAGTTTAATTGAGGGTGAAAAATTACGTCCACAATAACTAACCTCATGTTTCAAAGTCAGGTTCATAGACCAAATTGTGTTTAGTGCTTCAGATATGAATTGAACAGAACTTAACCCAAACTAAACTTCTTTTAATTTAAATGGAAATGTTAATGTTTTGCTAAAGGTGCAGGAATGACACACTGGAGATGGAAGCCCTTTCTCTATCAGCAGGAAAGACACCTGTGAAAGCACAGACACTAGGGGTATGTCTGCACTGCAGCTGGGAGTGTGCTTCACAGCCTGGCTAGACAGACCCATGCTTGCTCTGCTTGAGCTAGCACGCTAAAATGAGCAGTGTAGTCACAGCAGCGTGAGTAGTGATATGGGCTAGCTGCCAGAGTATGGACCCAAGGCGCCGGGCAGGCTTGTACTCAGGGAGCTCATCTGGGCTGCCACCTGTGCTGCGACAGCCGCATCGCTCTTTTTAGCATGCAAGCTTCAGTAGAGCTAGCTCAGGCCTGTCTAATAGGGCTGGGGGGGCCTGGTACCAGCTGCAGTGTAGACATACCCTAGTAGTGCAAGCGTCCTTACTACACTTGCCGGTATGCTTCAGCTCTGAGCCATCTCTGGGGTGTGAGGCTGTGGCTCGCTTTCCATGCCTGTCTGCTGAGGTTGTAAAAAGGTACCAGCTCATACTATTTGGGATGTAGCGCTCTGTCTAACAGTTGGGCTGAGACTACAAAATTAATTTTATGTAGGCTACTGAACAACAATCCAATGATGATGATTTTAGCCATAAGTTTATCTGTGCCATATTGGAACCTGTGACCCTATTTATTATGTATGTAGTGCCTTAAACACCCATGTATATTCATAAAACATACAAATATGATAGGTTTCGTACCCTATTGCAGGTTTTCTGAGCTTTCCAATCCTGTTGGAAGCTTAAGAAAATGTGGGTAACTTCCTTTCCTCTCCCCCCCGCCAAAAAATACAGCCAAAATCACACTCCATAAACTTGAGCAGGAGTGAAAGAGGCCTTACCAAAATACTGCAAGAGAGAATGTTTTTGCCCATCTGGAAGCAAGAATAACTGGAAACCTTAAAAGAAAGTGTTATGAGATTTCTGAGTGACTAGTCCAAAGAATTTTGGATAAATATCTGACTCAGACATTTTGAGGATCACTCATGAGTATAGGATACATGCAAACATCTATAAACCTCTTTACAGGTGAAATATTTTAATTAGCAGGTACTTTATTTTTTAATTTTTTTATTATTAATTTTTGCTGTAGTGGTGAAAGCCAGTAGCTGGTTAAGGATATGCATGAGTGATTAATCTCAGGAAATATATTTCTGGGTCTGTTTCCAATCTAAATGTGATAGTCTGAACTCAAATAGGACAAACCAGTGATCTGCCAAGATTGGATATTTTTCTATTTTACAGCTGGGATTACCTAACCAGCTATGAGGCTGACTTGTACTTTACAATGCATATCCTCTTATTGTGAAACTCTAAGGAAACAGAATTATGGTAGTAGTACAGTTCATAATGCTAGTTTAATGATTTATTAATGTTTCTATGATAAATCTTCATGGTTAGAGTTGACTGTAAAAGTCCGATCCAGGATGAAACTCAATGTATAATATTTGTTGGAAGGAAATTGTACTTTTAAAAAATTAAATATTCTGATGATAAATTGTTTAGTTTTTAATTTTATAAAGCAAAATAATTGAAACAAGTGGGATTTTTAGCCTTTTTTGCATTTCTATAATTTAGATCAGGTGTTGGTAGTTGTTGGAGCTGAATGTTGTGGGTGGTTTTATTATTTTTTTTTTAAATGCTACTGGTCCTGAGTCAAAGCCTATTGTAGGGCTTGTTTACACTTAAAATGCTACAGAAATGCCACTACAGCATTTCACTGTAGATGCTATCTATACCAGTGAGATGGGCTCTCCTGTAGAGGGAAGTAGCTAGTCGATGGAAGAATTCTTCCATGAACCTAGTGCTGTCTACAAGGGAACTTAGATCAGTTTAACTACATCACTTGGGTGTGGATTTTTCACACCTCTGACCAACATAGTAATTAAACCGACTTAATTTATAGTTCTGGGTGGGCTATATCTTGTGTGCTGCAATGTATCAAGGAGTTAATTAAGCTTCAGCCTTAACTCTGAATTCCTATTTTGTGCAGCTTTAACACCTAACCAAAAAAAGAAAAAGCAATATATGAAGAAAAATGTGGTTGTAGGGAAAACTAGGAGGTTGACTTAGAGTTTAATGTTGACACCGCTCCCTTGTAACATGCCTTCTCCAGGTTTTTCTGTTACATTTTAACATAAGGTAAGTAACCCAATCACAGGTGCTACCTCGGACAATTTAATAAAAAAGATTCATCTGTAGAAATTTTATATGCAAGGAGGAGGAGGTGGGGAAGAAATCACTGATCCCAAAAGAGATGTGCTGTTTGTGCTAGATAGCCCATTGACTGTACAGAGGTTGTGTACATGCAAGTTCTATCATCTGCAAGACACTTTCTTCACTAACTGAAGCCAAGAAGGAGCAAGATGGAACATGCAGGTCAAGCTCAATGCAACAAAGGCACACATGGGGGTTTCCAAGCAGGGTTGCAGTCTGACAATAAGCCTGATCCAAAGGCCATTGAATTTACCCAGGTGCCTTTCCACTGACTATGCCCAGGTCTACACTATAAATTAAGTCGGTTTAATTACTATGTTGGTCAGAGGTGTGAAAAATCCACACCCAAGTGATGCAGTTAAACTGATCTAAGTTCCCTTGTAGACAGCACTAGGTTCATGGAAGAATTCTTCCATCGACTAGCTACTTCCCTCTCAGAGAGGTGGATTAGCTATGGGAGAGCCCATCCCATTGGTATAGGTAGCATCTACAGTGAAATGCTGTAGTGGCATAGTCTTTGAGGAATTTGTTGTGTTTCTAACTGTCTGAATTAGCCTTTGTTTTTCCCGCCAGCAGCATTCAAGTTTCAGCCCCTCTCTTTTCATCTGTTGAGTGGTGTCAGAAAACCAAGGAGATCTGTGTGAGTGAAGGGTCTGTTCGGGAGTCAGCATGCCAATAGTCAAGGCCAGTGCATAATAGTAATGATTCACCAGGGCCTTAGCTTCTCGTACTGTGGGTGGAGTGCTGTGGTCCTTTATCCAGGCTTAGGGAATTTGTCAGAGACCATAAGTCACGAGCGAATCAGGATCACTAGTCTTTCTTATTTATTCTCAAAACACCCCTATGAAGTACTATTATCCCCATTTTACATATGGAGGAGTCACAAAGGAACTACGGCCATGTCTACACTACAAAATTATGTCAACCTAACTTATGTCAGCATACAATCACCACAGTTATTAAACCGCTTGTGTGTGTGCACGCACTTGACTCCTTGTGTCAGTAATGAGCATGCTCACCAGGAGCGCTTGTATCCATTGTATTGTCAGAGTGGGGCATTATGGGATGGGTCCTGAAAGCCAGTAACAGCTGATGTAAGCCATGCAGAATCTGTACTGACACTGCGTCAACCTAGTTACATCAACTCTGTCTCTATGCTGCTCAGGAAGGTAGTGTTTCTAAATCGGCATAGAGAGGTACTTATGTTTGCGGGAGCCAAATATAAGTGAAGACACTTCCATGGCTAGGTTGACGCAAGGCAGCTTAAGTCGACCTAACCCTGTAGTGCAGACTAGGCCTCAGTAACTTTCCAGGGTCACACTGAGGTTTGTAGCAGAGCAGAAATTTAACCTGGATCTCCCACGGGCCAACCTAGCACCCTAGCCACTGGGCCATCCGTCCTCCGTAAGGCAATGGAACCGCCATATCAAAGACACCCAATCTTATATATTCTCAGACACAACAACTGTGCACCTGGAGCTGCAGGGATGTTTGCAGCTGCAAGTGACATTTTCCCCAGGCTTTAAATTTCAAGAAGATATGGATAGTGATAAAAGGTATGAAAATGTCCATAAGCGCCTGACAGCTATTAACTGTATGCCTGCAAGCTTCCCCCCCTCCCCCCCAGTTGAAATGTATGCTGAACATTTTCATGTGTGAAATTTTTAATCAGCATATTCTCAATTCTCTCAGGAAACATACTTGTGGTTAGGCAATCATGCAAAAGGAACCCTTGAGAAGATATTAATGGGGTGTTATGAAAAAAGTAAGTTACGTGAGGGTTTTCCAGTTTAACTATCGTTTCCATTAATATGAAGAATTGCCCAGTCGATTTTTAGATTTAATTATATATTGTTAGTGCGACACAAGCACGAGTGTCATTAGCATCACCAAGTGTCATTTGTATCTGTACACAGAAGTATTACTGAATGAATCTCCCCCAAAGTAGTACAATTGCAAAGATTATGGAGTCATTTAGGATATTAACACAAGGAACTGTTAATCTTTTTAAAAATTTAATGAAAAATGGAAACTTTGGACCCAATTTTGCCATCTGTGCTCCTATTAAGTAGTATCCTACTTGTTGCTTTCAAGGAGCACCGGGTAAGATACATTTAGTAGTACTCTTTGAGTAGTGAGTAAGCATACTGAATCTGTCCTTTTGGTGTTATTACTTCCGTTGTTTCCAAAAAGCCTATGTACTTTTCACTACCCTTTAATGTAAAAATAATTACATTTTTATGGGGGGGGTGGTATTTAAAGATTATGTCATGTGATGAAACCTCCAGGAATATGTCCACCCAAAACTGGCAACCCTACTATGTTGGCGGGAGGGATTCTCCCACCAGTGTAGGTAATCCACCTCCCCAAGAGGGGGTAGCTATATTGTCGGAAGGATTCTTCTGTCAAACTTGCGCTGTCTCTGCAGGGGGTTAGGTTGGCTTAACTATGTCACTCAGGAGTGTGGATTTTTCTTGTAGTTGGATCAACCTAACTTTCTAGTGTAGTCTAGACATACGTGGAGTGAATCTGTGAGACTCAAGGGATCTTCTTGTCCCATGAGAGTACTGATGTCTTTCTTACACTGCTCTAAGGTCTAAATATTTGAAACAATACAAGACTAACTATTAAGAGTGAAAAAGAGAGAGCTGGAGTCACAGTGACTGTGATATACATTACGGAAGTATTGCAGCTGGTTTAAAATTGTCTCTCCAAAACTGTTTTTGACAGAAAATTGAGTATGCAGCAAAACTAAAATTTTTCACAGAAAGTGTCTGTCTGCTTTCCTCAGAAAACTTTCATGTGGTTGAAAACTGAAATATTTCTGTCAAAACTGAATATTTTTGGTATTTGAATTTCAGCAGAAAAACTGAAATTTTCTGTGAAAAACCCATTTTAAAATTGTGTGTGTGTGTGTATGTGTGTGTGTGTGTATGTGTTTTGGAGGAGAGAAGAGGAATCCCGTGGTTGTTTTTTCTAACCAGCTCTAAGTAGTATTATGCTGTAGTTTCTATGTGTTAACATCACTCTCTGGAATAGTTATAATCTCAGTGGAAGTGCACAATAAAATGTCATTGACAGCCTTCTCCTTCCCCTAAAAGCCCTGCATACACTTTACAAAGAGAACCATGGTTGTTCAATGAAGGTTTAATTCACTTACATTTCCAGGTCAAAGCTGGCATAGCTCTTATTGCAACTGACTTGCAAATCTTCAGGAGCTGGCAGTGACAGTACTATTATAAAGAATAGAAAAACAATGAAAGAAGATAGTGGGCTTAAATTCAGCTCTAAAGTAGTTTTTTTTCTGAATAATAACAAGGAAATCAAAGGAGTTACATCAAGGATAAATTTGGCACACTGCATCAGTTATAATTACATATAGAATATCCCTACTTCATCAAAAATTAGCTTACCTGCCCAAGGACAAGAAAGGTGCTATTTAGAATTGACTAGAAAAAGTTACAGATGCTGACGTAGTTTTGTGTAAGTGGATTCCAAAGTTGCCAAACCAGAGCATAGTAACCTGAATAACTGCATTTTCTGAGGTTTATTCTGATTACTAGTAGCACTTATTGCATAAAGAGGAAATGCTGTGATACAGTTATGCTGATAATATATTTTGGTATGGTTTAATCTGTATATGCATTGCTATTTGTATCCTGTTTGGAGTTTCATCACTTGTCTGCTCCTAATACTTCCTTGGGAATTCTTAAATTAAAGATTTCATAGCTTATATCAGCCTGTCTGCTTCATCATCAGACATTACATTTTTTTCCCTATTAATGTCTTCTGAAGCACTTGATTTTCAGCCAAGTATCTGACAGTGAAATCAGTGTGAGGCATTATTGCCATTTCTAGAAATTGGTTAATTAGATGCCCTCAGGGCCCCAAATGAAAAGCCTCTTATCTTTAATCAATTTAATTTCTGCTGTATATATTTGTGTTAGTGCGTTGTGAAAGAATATTTCTCTTCTGTTCCTTTTTATTGTTCAGTTTGATTTTTTTCTTCAGTCCTGTTTGTTCTTCAGTGTCAGAAAGGATTTGCCTTAATCCTCTCAAAGTTCTGTTCACCCTCGTAAGTCGAATGCAGTTTTAAAATCTTGTCTCTTTAGTTCTTCTTCTTTCACAAACCTCTTCTCATGGCCCTGCCATTTATGCATATTTGAAGTGAGGTCGGGGCTAAAGTAATAGAATTCCTGGAATTACCAGGAATGTGTGGAGGTAGCACATAGTCCTCCCATTCTTTCAGTCTACTTTAGCCACAGAGTAACTCACCAGGAAACTCTGAAGTAGCATGAAATATGAAAAGACCTGGCTGTCAGGAAGGGGAAGATCTAGAGGTGTGCATAAGTAAATGATAAATTGAGCAGCACCCACAGCGATGGTATTGGTTATAACCATGTACTGTATAGTATTTTCCTGTGTATGTTGCACTGATCGTAATGATATCCAGGTGCTAAGTTAGTAAGGAATTTTTGTGCTGTTGGGAATTTACTCCTGTTCATGGAAAATGAGAGGTTCAGCCGTGTTACCATAAACTGGCAGTTCAGTGGCAAATGCTGGGTCTCATCCCGTTGAAGTTGATGATAGCTTTGCCATTGACTTTGAAGGATGCTGGAATGGGCTGTCTGTAAACATGGAGTACAATATTGTAACTGTTGCATAATGTTCTCTGGTTTCTTGCTACTGGTGTATTCTATTATCATTCTTGTCATTAATATATATCTCTGAAACAGCGGTTTTCAAATTTGCTGAGCTGAGCCCCCCTTTTGAGTAACAATTTTTGGTTGCGCGTCCCCCACCCCCTAACCCAGACAGGCTGGGTGGGTCATTGAGGTGAGTTAGGGGGTGACAGTGGTGCTCCCTCCGTGAGCCTGTTGTGTGGGGCTGGCGTGAACCACTTGCCCCCACCCATGTGCCTCTGCACCCTTCTAGGGGGGCACACCCCACAGTTTGAAAACCTCTGATTCCAGGTTGCACAGCAGAAAGGAAACATGCACCAATGCAACTGCAGTTTTAACTAAAGGGAGATTAAATGTTGGTTAGATTGCCAAGTCTTACTAAATAAAATGCATTGCCCACCAGTACAGACTTTTTCTCGCATACCCCTAGAGTATGCATACCCCAGTTTGAATACCACTGTGGGTCTAAAACATGTTAGAGCACACACTGTGAATGAGGGGCTAATGCACTGAGTCTCTTATCTTTTGTGTGGTGAAAACGACAAATCAAGAATGGCATGGAGGAGTCGTCGATGATGACTTCAATCGCCCCAGCTTCAGGGGCTTGGTTGTCTCTCTCTTACTGTAGCTTATACAAAGTCCATAGGTCCAGAGGACACCATAGTGATTCTGTAACTGTGTGTGATTCCATCACAGAATAAAATAGCTTCTTCATTGCAAGAGACTGAGTAGCACTGCAATACGGTCACTTCAGGGTCAATTTTGAGAGGAAAATTCTGCAGGAACATAAAAGAATGGGAAGCAGAAGAGAAGGAAGTGCGTGAATGTTGGCAACTCATGTAATCCACAAATGTGTGTGTGATTCAGCTTCAGAAAATGTCATTTGTTCAGCTGTTTCTGGTTTAGATGCAGTGGTCATTTTGCCTAAAGCAAATATAGACAAATTGGGTGTAATAATTAAAAAATATATATTTTAAAGAAGGGAAGAGTTCAGCTTCAGTGACTTGCATCATCTTATTCCAAGGCATGCAATATTTAACAAATGAATGCACATCTGTACTTCTAGCTTTCCCTGATTTAGGGAATACATTATTGCTGAAAGGTTTCGCTTATATTTATGTGTGAAAATATACTGTAAAGAAATGGGACAACTGAGAAAACTGTTTAGGCAAGAGAAACAAACATCAGCTTATTGTCCAACCCTTAAATGTATGTAAGTACAATAGTATAAAGGCCAATAAATGTTTTTAAAGTAATGTAGGAAAATGGCTGCATAGTTAACAGCCTAAGGAACAACAAGCCTTTAAGAGATTAAGGTGAACAATTAGATAAGAGGAGAACAGAATAATAGCCATAGAGAAGAACTCTCCCCTCAATCCTCCCACACTGCCTTGGCTATGCAAGAAAACATAGTGTGCAATCCACAACTACCACTCACCTCCCTACCCCCAAAATATAACACGAACACACTATATGAAATTTCACTGTAACAAGAACTACAGTCTTCACACTGCAATGCACTGAGCTTTCATTCTACTTCATTATACACAACATTTCATTATATCTCAAGTCACTAGGGTCCCTTTATTGCTAATGGAACAAGGCCATTAACTCCTTCAGTTCCCTGTGGGCACGTGATGTTCATCCAGTGAAGTACGCCTATATGGCCCTTCAAAAGTATCAGGAGTTCTTGTATTCCATTCAACTCACTGGCATATAGTAGCCTTGAATGGACACAATAAGTGCTTAATTAAATTCCCAGATGGTGGTTAAAGGGATCAGAAAGCAAAATTTCTCCATCAAAATATTTCCAAAGTATAAAGATAACAACTGCACCATTTTCCTCCCACTACATTTAGCAAAATTATATTTTGTTGACCAACACTTTAAAAAGAAGAGCTGAATGGTCAAAGCTTTTTGCACATTTTGTGTCTGTTATGCTTCCATTGCAATATAACTTTAGGAATCAGAGCACATATATCTTTTATCAGGCAAACAATAGTATTATCTAGATGAATTGGATGAATATGCAAATATTGTAAAACTGTGTCTTTGATTGATTGATGGGGTTCTGATATTTGCTGAGCTATTCATGCTTCTTGTGTACCTTTAAAAAAAGAATTTAAATTCCACTCAGATTTGAAAACCCTAAAAAGCAGGAAAATGGGGAGAAACTGCTTTTATGGACAAGGTGTACACATTTGCCAGTCTTTTTGTCTTGAAGACAGTATGAGGAAAAAGTTGGATGAATAAGTTTAAAGCAGCCACCAGCGAACTTTAACTTGCCTGTCGCTAACACAGCAAACTTCCTCCTTACCTTCAACCCCCCTAACTTTGCTCACTTTGGAGTATTATATGGATGGGCATCTTTAGATCCGTGCAATAAAGAGATGTCCTGGTTTTGAACCATTTTTACTATATAGAGATATATAACACGCACTCGGGTCTTCTTTTTCGAGTTGTATTTTCAGTAAAGTCAATGAAGATAACAACCATTTCTGTTCTTTCAAGTGCCTGGTATTCAGATGAAATACAGGACTCCATTTCATGTCTATCTTTTCATGTCTGGTGAAGATTATCCCTTTGTCAGAATACTATCTTTTAAGCATGCAACACACTGCTTTTGATGGCTTGTACTGTGTCCATACGAGGTCAAAAAGGGAATCGCCATGCTCACATTTTTAATGTGGCCATATCATGCCCTCTGATATCTGAAGCAGCTTTTTTGGCCTTCCCAGAAAAGAGCTACAGGGAAAAATACACATGCATCACTAAAAGTTGGACAAAAACTTTGACGAATCCAACACGGCAAATATGAAAGACAATATATATTTAGAATGATCAGAAACCTTTTTTTTTTCTTTCTTTCTTTTCCCTTGTATCCAGAGGTAAAACATTTTAGACACATTAGGGCACTGTTTCTGCAAAAGAAGTAATTATAACTGTCAGATCTGATCAGAGTTGACTTATGGCATCCAAAAGACACTAATCATAAATTAATGAAATTCAAAATCAAGTTTATGATCATGTAAAGCTTGAAGCAATGAACTCCACATTCTCCAGTTTCTTATATTGTAACTTCTGTCTGTAATATGAAAATGACATTCAGAGTAGTTGGACTGCATCTTAATTGGATGGGATTAAGTTCTTGGGAAAAGGAGGTTGGTTTTTTTTTTACATTTCTTATGATCCAGTATTGCTTAGACAAATTTAACTTTCCCACATGGACATAACGTAAGTTCATTTTGATATGGAACCCATAATGAGGGCTTTTTGTTAAAAATTAAGGTAATGTTTATATTTTCATTATTGGTTAGTTATTTTTATAGGGCAGGTCAGTGTGGTAGGCACTTCACAGAGAATTAAGATGTCATCGCTGCTTCAAAGAGCTTACAATTTAAGGGTTTGTGTAAACACAGAAGTTGTACTGGTTTAATTTAAATTGGTTGCATTAAAAAGTATCGGTGCAAACTAATCTGATATAAACCCAGTTTAAAATTGAAAAATTAGGCTAGACAAATTCAGATTAGAAATAAGGCACACATGTTTGAGAGTGAAAGTAATTAACCATTGGAACAATTTACCAAGGGGTCAGGGTGGATGCTAAATCACTGACAATTTTTAAATCAAGATTGGAAGTTTTTCTAAAGATATGTTCTAGGAATTATTTTGGGGAAGTTCCATGGTCTGTGTTTATACAGGCAGTCAGACTAGATGATCACAACGGTCCCTTTTGCCCTTGGAATCTATGCATCAGTTTAATTATGTGGCATAAAGTCACACCTTTTTGTTTATATTGGTACAACTTTCTGTATAGGCCAGGCTTTAGATCTTGATCCTTCATAAAGTCAATGGGGCTCATCACCACAGCACAGACCTCTACCACTTAAGATAGAACATCTGTACTGGTAGCAGTGGTAGGTTGTTATCCTCTGTGGATCAACCACTGAGGGGGAGAGTGCATAATGCACTTTATAGACACTCTCCTTTTATGGGCTTCGTATACTTTATTTAGCCAGCAGAAGGGGCAGTCCGTGGATTAGCCCCTCCTCCTGTTTGATCCTGCATTGAAGTCATGATGCTGAATTCGTAATTTTTTTTTCGTAGCATTAGACTGTGTGATGGCATAAACATGGGGTTATAATCTCATGGCAGTTTTGATCAGAGAAGGAGTCTGGATTATTGGGAAGAACAGTCTTATTCAGATGCAGACATTTACTAGCATATCCGTGGAGAAGTAAAGAAACATTGCTATTAGAGAGCGAAAATAATGAAGAGAGGCAGCATGGCCTAGAGGAATTTACATGACGTAGATTTTGTTTCTGGTCTCAAATTTTCTAGGTGACCATGTGCACTTAATCTCTCTGTGCCAATTCCCACTTCCATAAAATGAGGATAATAAGGTTTAATTCACTGAAGTTTACATAGTGATTTAAGACCTTCAAATGTAAGGAACTACAGAACTGTAAATGTTGTTACATTAATTGCTGCTTGTATGAATACTCCCTTTGTAAAGGATTTTAACAGAGAGAAATGTTTAAATAATAAAAAATTTAATAAGATCCCAGTCTAAACTAGTGACCTAGAGGTGTCATGTAGCACAAAAGCTTTGCATATTTGCATGAGTAACACCACTGTTGCCCAGTCCTGAATTACAAGACAACTTTCTTTGTGCCATCAACATAGTAGAATGTCAGCTGTGACCTTTTCCTCTGCCCCTTTACTTTCTCTTTTGCTTCCTTGACCTTTGAATTTGTTTCCCTTTGGTGGCCACATGTGTTATGGAGACTCCTATGGTGGGAGAACTCCAGAGAATCAGATTAGGGAATTCTGTGGTACCCATATATGACTGTGGACTCTGAAAGGCTTGGCAGCAGCCAGCCAGTTGTCACGGTTGCCTTTAACATTGAGACACCTGGTGGCTTAGTAGTAGTGCTGTGCAATGCCATATGAAAGAATAACAGTGTCAGTTTTGGGTTCCTTGCATTATCAGGTTCTGGGGAGGTTAATGCATTCAGCCTTGAGGAGAGCTTCAGATTGCTCAACAAGCTGCTTGATTAGGATTGTTGACAACCTCCAGAGGAAGTCTGTATCTCTTGTCTAGGCTAGAGGAATGATGATCTGTGACTGCAATCTTAGTCCTCCTTGTTAAAGATGAGAGTTTAAAAAAACAGGGGTGGGGGAAAATTCTTAAGGTTCCAACAGGTACATCTCGGGCATCTCTCAGTCTATTTGTTTCCAAAGAAGATTTCTTCCTGATACTTAACCATTAGCTGTAGGATCCAAAAAAGCATAGGTAGTGACTTTTGTGCTTTTTAGTAACATTCTTGTATTTGTTGGGGAGAGGGGAACCTGCATGGTAATAGCTGTCTGATCTATCTCAATCAGGTTTAGGATAGAGAGTGAAGGTGCTTTAGCATCAAGAAACATCTAATAAATGTGTGTCAAAACTAATACCTCCTTTCTCCCACCACCACTACCACTGAAAGGAGCAGGGAAGTGCCAGTGATTCAACTGGAGGACAATCAGGAAAAATGTAAGTGGAATAGCAGTAATAACATCTTATCTCAAATTCCTTAGGTTTTTAACTTCTAAAATCCACATACTTCTGGCTTACAATAACAATGCGAAGCTACTGAAGTATGTCATTGTGTTGTGACTGACCACCTTACATGGCAAAGATGATTTCCTGAGGATGACCATTTGCTCTGGTGGACTGTCCCCAGATGTACAATATAGTAGTTGGACACATGTCAATAAATTGCAGAAACAGTTTCTTTCAGGAAAAAGAGATTTTTCGAGTTTCTACTGAACGAGTCTGACATGTTGAAGCACTTCACCTGCAATGACTGATGATGGGGGACAAGGCAATATGTGTTCCTATTTGGTTGGTTGGGTAGACATATACAGCCACAGTAGCTTAACACTTCTTGCCTAAATTAAGAAAATACTAATAGGCTTTACATGTTAACAGGAAGGATGTACATACTCTAAAAACAAAAACAATTCTCTGGATAGAAGGGAAGAAAGGAGACCTATTAAATATGCAACCTAGCAACCTAAAAAGCACTCTAAAATACTCATAGTCTACTGTTCCGAATCCCAAATCTTGTAATCGAGAGTATGGAATGTAAATTGTACATTCTGTTCCTATTATGTGATAGGCATAAAAACGGCATGACCTTTGATCACTGGTGTGGCTAGCAGGACATGTACGTTCTTTTTAATGGGTCTACCATATGATTGTCTGGAGAACTGTTCAAGGTTAAATACTACATATGATCCACTGAAAAGTGTGTGGTTAGTTACAGGAAATGTCTAGCCATATAATACAGCAGACACTGAGACTCTGTTGGTACAAATTTTCTTTGGGTTTGGCTTTTCATAAACACTTATATTGGATTTTGATGCTACAGTACAAATGGTTTTCTAAAGTCTGGGGAATAAAATGCTGCCAAGTTTCTCTTGGAAACATTTTATTATATATATTGCTGCAGCACCTACAGTGGGCTGGTTTCAAACATGTATGAAGGCTCTTGCCCTGCGCAGAAGAGCTCACAGAGTGAAATGTAACAATTTGCTATGAGATACACTATGCACCTTTAGCAAAAGAGACATAGAGTTGAAAAAACACGTAAGTTTGCAGGTAGGCAAATGCATCTTTGAAACGTTTCAAAGATGCTATAACAATATACTATTAAGCTGTCTGCTTTAATGAAGAAGAAGCATTACCCTATTGATTCTTTCAGGGCTTTGGAACTGTGCTCCGGCTCCGCTCCAGCTCCAGGCAAAACTTGCAGCTCTGCTGCTCCGGGCTCCAGCTCCGGGCTCCGCTCCAAGGCCCAGGATTCTTTTTAAAATAAAAACAGGTGTCCCATTACTATATAAGGGTGAAAGAGCGGACAACAGAATTGCTTGTGGTGCATTAAACTACATTTATTTGAGGCTTGTTGGTTTTTATTCCTTTTGAATGTACCTAGTATTATGAGGCCTGATAAAAAGCCTATTGAATCAATGGAAATATTGTCATTGACTTTAATGCGCTTTGACTCAGCTCCCTTAGTTATTATTGTAATACATAGTTTTGGAACATGTGAAGAATGAGGTCTTAGTTCTCAGCAGCTGATCTTGGAGAGAAGGAAGGCCACTGAATTCTATTGTTCAATTAAAGGAGTCAGCTGATTCTGATACTCAAAACATCACTGAAAATGAGTTCTGTAAAGCTTGTCTACTCTCTGGAAGGGGATGGACTTATCTGGAGAGACCCTTGGTGTAAGGAGGCCTGCAGAGGAAGCTTCTTTACTATCTAGAGCAGTTTAAAAGAAACTAATTCATATCTTTTTTTACATCTGTCATTTGTTTGTGTACTAACTGAAGGAAAAATGCCACCTGTGAATTGAAACCATAAGTTCTATTTGAGCCAGGGGAGGGAAAAAAAACAAAACCAGAGTATAGACCTCAGGAAGGGGGGTCTATTGTTCTTTCACCCAAACACTGTGACATCTGTTTATGTAATGGCAATGAGACAAAGGCCTTACAAAATAAAGATAAATCCTAAGTGGATGGCATTCTTCTGAGATTTGACATATGTGACAACTTGCCCATGCTAGAAATATTCTCCTGTTTTTATATGGCCAAGAGTCCATGGAGTGTAGCTGTGCATAAACTTGATTCAGATTTGCTTTTTAGGGTAGGGTCTATGCTGATCTGTTTATATGGCTCCCAGCACAATGTGCCCTTGATACTGATCAGGGCCTCTTGGCCCCTGTTATAATATAAATAGGAAAAATATATGGTCATTCCATTGGATAGGCCCATAATGCTTTTTTTTTTTTTTTTTTTATAAAGCAGCCAATCAAATGTGTTTTTCAATAACACCCAGGCCATGACTCAACTGGTTGCAAACACTTACCTCCTGCATGTTTAAAAATGAATTTGATTTCATTATTAGCTTTAGATTCCAGGCGTAACCTAAAGCTTGTTAGGGGCTTTGATGCTGCTGTCACTTTAAACAGTATCTTCACGCTATTTGCTGCCGTTTTGAAGTTTCCTTAGTTTAGGGATCAACTGGCCTTTACACAACAGCCAGCTTTTCAATTTGACAGACTCCTTTGCTGATCTTGCTCAAGCTTTAGTGTTTTCAAAAGTCAGCACCAATTAGAAAAATGGTGAGTTTTATAAAAATTCAGCTTTTCTGAAATGACTAGTCTCTCTTCAAGCTTCAGAAGCTTCAGAGCTGCCTGAGGATGGCATGTCTACAGAGTTTAAATTGGTGCTTTCAGTAGCAATGTTGCTAACTCTCATGATCCTGCCATGAATCTCATGATATTTAGTGTGTTTTCTTAAAAGACCCAGCTCCTGGAGTCCTGTGGTAACATGAGAATCTTAGTGAATGCTCTCTCTCCTATTAAGGAAGTTTTCTAAACCTCATGGTTACAGGGGGAAATGTGAACCATAAAGACACCAACATTAAAAGGCATATTAGAACCCAAAACGTATTTTTAAAAATCTCATTTTTAAGCCAGTCTCATTTTTGGAGGGCCTTACTCATGATTTTAGAACATTTGGTGAAACTGCAATAGCATATTTTAGTGAAGATAGACAAATATATAGGGGCCAAATCCCATGGCCCTTATTTGGGCAAAACTCCCATCGAGCTCAAGGGCCTGGAGGAAGGACCGGGGCGTGGCCCAATACTAAGAATGAATAGAATAGAATAGAAAAAAAAATAGATGATTTTACCTTGGATTTGTTGGTAGGGAAGAGAGTGATGTAGACAAGATTCAGCCCTTATTGTTACATATCAAATAGCACAAGAATTATACAATCTGCAGTTCTTGTGTCTTGTCATCTGAGGAGTTCAGGTTATACTCCTGGAGGAATTCTGTGCCAAAACATTAAAAAGTATGTGCACAATATTTTAAAATTATGCAAAATTCTACATGTTTTATTTGTAAAAATAACACAATGTAATCACACCAGTTTCAATTCAGGCAGGCATACCTGCCCCCATCCTTATTTGTCCCTGCACTCCCTGACCTCTTCCTTTCCCCATGTGGCCCTGCAGCACCCCTCCCATGCAGCCCCTGGCTCAGTGTTGCCACCCCATTAGCTCCTGAGCCCATGCCCCAGTCTTTCTCCTCCACTTGCCCTTCTGAATCCTAGTCTTTGATCCCCCGGCAGCCCCGTGGGCCCTACTCTGTCCATCTGTGCCTCCTCACCTGGCCCTGCTATGAGGAATGCAGCCTCTCCCACTCCCTCTCTGCCAGCTGGCTGCCCTCTCTTCTGGCGCCACAGCAGCCCGTAGTGGGAGTAAGGTGTAACTGCAGCACCTCTCCAGCAGAATCTATGTTCCACTGAGAAAAAAATCTGTGAGGACATGAATTCTGTGCATGCGCAGGGGCACAGAATTCAACCAGGAGTAAAATTAGTGTGCAGCGATGGGTGAATTTGTTCAGGTAACAAAGAAATGACAAAAACTTTCAATCTGAAATTTTAACCCAATCTCAAAGCTTTGTGGTTTGCAAACTTAATTTATGTAAAATTTCATGTGCCTGCAGGCTTCCTGATTTTTGTTGGGAGGATCTCCTAAGTACTGATATGAAGTTTGAGAGGGAATTCTCATAGCATATTCCAACCTGCTAATAGTCGGGAAGTACTGAAAATGGCATGAGAAAAGCTGATCTTATGATAATTCATGATTCCAAACTACTTAGTAGTATTTTCCAATTTAGCCAAATGCCTTAGATTTGGATAAATTGGAAAATATTACTAAGTATTTGGAATCATGAAGTTTTTGTCCCATAACAACACAGATTGCAGTTTTCTGGCAAACCCATTGTATTAGAATCTCCATGAGAGTTCTGTACATGAAGGATGAACATTTTCACAAAAATAAAATGAATGCATAAACTGTACAATTTCATATATTATGATGCAGACACTTTTGGTTCATGCCTATTTTGCTTGTTTTCTAATATATAATAATAACTAGTGTTGGAAACACTTCTCATCTAATGATCTGTCTCCATTTTTGAAGTCCAAACAAATTTATTTCTAAAGTTTCAACTGTGGCAAAACTTCTCCAATGTTTAGGAAATCTATCATTTCACTCGAGCAACAGGAATTGTCTGAGTAAAGCTGAGCAATTTTGCTTTGAACACTAAACAGCACTATCTGTTGAAATCCAAACATTTTCCCCATGTGCTGAACTTAATTTTACCATCCACTGATATGCCTGAAAAAGCTATTTGCTTCTTCATCTGTGCAGCACATTGCAGCAATTTGGTCCTGCATACCACTGTCTGAAACTTCAACTGTGAACAATCTTTTTTGATGGGTTTTTTTTTCAAGTCCTACATCTGGGTGTATTTTACAATATCAAAACCCACCAGATAAAGAGAAATATAATATTAATCACAGACATGACTTACTGTATGCATTCTGTGTGTAATATCTTTAAGCTGTCCTTGGACAGGAACCCAAAGAAACAAATGATCCTGCAAAATCCAATGAGTGTTCCACACAGAGTGAGCCTCAAATATCAAGCTCAGTATTGCCAACCCTATGCACTTATTATTTTTTTTAAAAAGGAAAGCTGAGAATCTTGCATAATCCTATGACTCCAGGAACTGCTGCTGTGAGAAACACAGGAAATAGTTTGAAACTCAGGATTAAAATGGCAAGATTTGGCAACAGGTCATGCTTAAATGGGAGATTCTGTAAATATACTATATTTTAAATTAGGGCTGTCAATTGCAGTTAACTCACATGATTAACTCAAAAATGAATTGCGATTAATCACAGTTTTAATCACACTGTTAAACAATAGAATACCAATCGATATTTGTTAAATATTTTTGGATGTTTTTCTACATTTTCAAATATATTGATTTCAATTACAACACAGAATACAAAGTGTACAATGCTCACTTTATATTATTATTTTTGCTTACAGATATTGCGCTGTAAAAATGATAAGCAAAAGAAATTGTACTTTTCAGTTCTCCTTATACCAGTACTGTAGTGCAATCGCTTTATCATGAAAGTGAAATTTTAAAATGTACATTGTTTTTTTTTGGTTACATAACTAATGGTGGTTAAAGCATAGGGGACATATGAATCTTTAGCTTATCTGGCACATAAATATATTGTGATGCTGGCTATAACAGTGCCATGTGAACCCCTTTTCCCACTTTCAGGTGACAAATAAGAAGCAGGCAGCATTATCTCCTGCAAATGTGAACAAACTTGTTTCTCTTAGCAATTGGCTGAATAAGAAGTAGGACTGAATGGACTTGTAGGCTCTAAAGGTTTACATTGTTTTGTTTTTGAGTGCAGTTTTTTGTACATAATTTTACATTTGTAAGTTCAACTTTCATGATAAAGAGATGGCACTATAGTACTTGTATGAGGTGAAATGAAAAATACTATTGCTTTTGTTTTTTACAATGCAAATATTTGTAATCAAAAATAAATATACAGATGCTCCCCGACGTATGCAATCGTTCCGTTCCAGAACGCCTTGTGTAACTCAAACTTTGCATAAGTCGGAAATGTATACCCGACCATTGTTGGATCATATTAAAGAAGTTCTGTATTAAAATCTCAAATGAGTTTGATTCCCCATAGTTTAAATTCCAGGGTATTACTAATTAAGAGGTCTCTTGGTTTTTGGTACTGTTTCTCTCCCTCTATGTGTGAAACTTGCAAGCTGCTAATTGCGTTAGTACATTCTAAGACAGAGTCTGTTCTCAAAGCAATTCACACAGAGAGAGACTCAAAGCAATACTCTGTAACAACAGAAACAGCACCCAGAGATTCCCCGCCCTTTTTTTGTATTAACAATTGTGATTAAAATAGAGATAGAGGATGTATGTGGATGGATGCTTGGTGTGGATAATAACTGAATGATCAGGGAGGTGCCAGCCTACGAATCCAGTGTCCATCGGCTGAAGAAGGCGCCAAGTGGAAATAACCAGAGGACCCCTGGAGGCAGACTGGAATCCACCCAACAGCCTCAAGAATGGGAGAACCAAAGAACAAGATAACATCTAGCAGCACGGAGCCATCAGGAATGTGCTATCTGCTGATTGATTCAGCAACAGCATGATGAAGCAATTCCCATAGACTGGAATAGGAAGAAACTCTTATAAAAATGGACTCTAGAAAGTGAGAACTTTGGGGTCTGATTCTGCAAACCAACTTCCAGGAGCATCAGATGAGCATCTGACAAGGCCCTGCTCCCTCCTCATGTCCAGGCCACCTGGCCAGTGGCTTGGCATGAGCAACTCTAAGGCTGGTAACTATGATAACAACCTTGCAGAACCTGTGTGTGTGTGTGTGTGTGTATGAATGAATGTGTGAATAAATATGAGATTGAATGGAATGTTATAGCTATAACTAACTGCTTACTATGATTCTTTCTGTAATCACAATAAATGTGGTATTTTGCCTTTTTCCCTTTAATAAGATCCTGCTGGTTTTTATTTTATTGGTATAACACCATTACGCAAAAAAACCAAAACCAAAACCAAAAAAACCCCCTCCTATTTCTAACTTATGGAACTTTTTCCGTAAGTGCGGATTTGCGTAAGTCGGGTCTTGCATAACCCGGGGAGCATCCGTAAAGTGAGCACTGTACACTGTGTTGTAACTGAAATCAATATATTTGAAAACCTAGAAACACCCAAAATATTTAAATAAATGATATTCTATTATTAACAGCATGATTAATCGTGATTAATTTTTTAAAATCACTTGACAGCCCTATTTTAAATATGTTGTTGAGAGTGTTTTAAAAACATATATGCTTTTAGAAATAAAAGCCCTCTAACTTACATTTCAAAGCATCTTATTTTAAAACTCCCCTCAAACTCACCTGTCTCCATACCCATACAGAACAGACAGGGAGAGTGGGACGGCAGTGTGATGAATGTACATATGTATTTATAAGTAGGCTTGGCAGAATTTTAAAAAAGATTTTTGATGGATAAAATCAATATTTCTTTTTAAGCATTTTTAATTTTTTTCTATCCATTTACATTTTCACAGTTGTGGGAAATTATGGGGGTGTATATCAGACACTAATGACAATTTTTTCATGACAGTAGATGTTGAGATTCAAAAAGTTAAAGCTTTATAACACAAATTGTCAACATCACATGTCAACATATACAAAGTAAATAGCCTTAAATCAAACTCCTAATAAGTTCTAAAGCAACATTATTCTTGCTTTGCCTACTGTACATTTTGATTATTATGGATGGAAATATTTTTTTCGTGTGTGTGTGTGTGTAAATCAACTTTTACTGACATTCACTGGTAAAAATTGAATCCTTCCAAGCCTGTATGTAACATAGCTGGCACATTTATTAGCATTGTGCCAATTAGGATGCTGGTGTGTTAGACACTGTGCAAACATAAAAGAAGACTAATCCCTACTCTGAGGAGCCTGTTAGGTTTCCCAGCCTTGCCGTTATCTGTTTGGTTGATGTGCTTATTTGGTGAAATTTTAAAGTTTGCATCAAAGGGAATGCTCTCTGTTTTTAATCATGGCATTTTTAGGTAGCTGACTCCCATTAATGGATTGACTAGGCAATACAGCCCTTGTGCAGCTTTCAGCATGGCATCTGTTCTCCCATAAGCAGTTCTCCCATAAGGTTAGCTAAATCCTCAGTCTTGGACGGTGGTTATTTGCTTAAAGATAGCTTTGAACTCAGATTTTCAGAATAACTATCTGCTTACAGCTCCCTCCTGCACTCAGAGAACCATTCTCCATTTTTGTCAAAATTTTCAGACTATGCCATCATTTGAAAGACCCCTCTGAGGTATTTTTACTGCTGAATTTAATGAAAGCAGTTGTGTGTTTAAATTTGCCTTAAATTTCACTGAAGGTTGGGGGAAATTGAGTGACTGAAACTCAAACAACCTTAACAATACCTTCAGTAGCACTCCAGCTAATTTTCATGTGTGTGTACTGTGACAGACCCAGACCAGTACAGTACAGGAGTCTGGTAGAAGGCAAATATAGTGGCCACTGGATGAATAGTTTTCTGTTCCCTGAGTGACCAGAGCAGGGGCTGTGCTAGAGCAATCAGGAACATACTAGAATCAATTAGTAGCAGGCAGACTAATCAGGACACCTGGTTTAAAACGGACCTCCCATCAGCTAGTGGAGGGCGTGCAAGGAGCAGGGAGTGAGAAGGCATGCTGCTGGAGGACTGAGGAGTACAGGCGTGATCAAGCTTCAGGAGGAAGGTCCTGTGGTGAGGATAAAGAAGGTGCTGGGAGGAGGCCATGGGGAAGTAGCCCAGGGAGATGTAGCTGTCACGCAGCTGATACAGGAGCCACTGTAGACAGCTGCAATCCACAGGGCCCTGGGCTAGATCCTGGTGTAGAGGGTGGGCCCGGGTTCTCCCCATCCCCCCAACTCCTGATTGGACACAGGAGGAGTCTGGTCTGTGAGCAACACCAGAAGGGAAGGTCTAATTTGGAAAGGGATCTGGCCTGTTCCCGACCCACTAGGTGGGACACAGAGACTGCAGAGATTGTTCTCCGTTTCCCCCATGCTGGCCAGTGAGGAGGTTAGCTGAGTGAATGGCAGGTTTGAGCCTCTTGCAGAAGTGGCCAAACTGAGGGTTGCCGTGAACCTCTGAGGCGAGCGAACGCGCCAGAAAGCGCAGGACCCACCGAGGCAGAGGAGGAACTTTGTCGCAGTAGGTCGTATGAATAAATAGAATAAATGATAGTATAGTGAGATATAGGGGTTAACTGCTTGGGTGGGATTCATAAATAGTTGTGTCATCCCAAACAAGTGTAAATAAAGTGTTTATGTAATTTGTTGCGGGGCTCTGTGATGTATGTGAGTTATAAAATAGATGTGTGTTACAGGAGAGGCTTTGTGAAGTATTTTGGAAAGGAAGGGGGGCTATGTAAGTGTAGCTTATGCACAGCGTATTTTAATGCAATAAAATTGGAAATAAAACTCCTATCCCAACTTGGATCTCAGACTTTTCTAAGGTGATCTAATGGAGCATCGACAGCTCTCCATTAACTCACTTTTTATGAACTCTTCAAAGGACAAGCACATTATAAGAGCTAAACATTTATTATTAGCTCACCTAGTAGAGATAACTGGTGAATGTTCAACTAGGGATGGTATATTCTCCATAAGGTCAGTCAGAAGAATGAAGGTCATGAGTATTCATCCTACTGTGGGAAATCCACCGTAATTTATAGTCTATTCGTACACAATTGCTTTAGTTTTAAGTCTTTTTCTGTTCCATTGTCTTTCATTCATTCACAAAGTATTTTTCTGATTCGGTGTGTTTATGTTTGAATGAGGGAAACCACTTGGGAAATTCAATATGCATTGCAGATTTCAGAGAACAAGCTGCATGAAACATTTTTAAGGTGATTCAGTAGAAGCGGAGTTGCTAACTTGCTGGTTTGTTAACTGATATATTTGATTCATATATAGCTATCCTCCTCATTTGGGTAAACAATCAGGCATTTTCCCTGATAAAGTCAACACCAACATCTTCATGCTCTAGAATCTCCATATTTGGGAAGCTGGCCTGCAACTACATGGCAATTGTTGTAGTTACGGGGCAAGAGTTTAAGTAAAGACCAGGGCTCTAGACCTGTCTCTGATATTATACCTTAGTTCCTCCATCTGATAACCTTATCATACCTACTTAACAGTAATATCCTGAAGCTTAATCAGTGATGCCTGGGAAACACTTTAAGATAAGGTACAGCATAGAAATAAATATGCAGGTCTGAACATAAAGATTTTAACTGCTGCATACAAAAATGACTTGTCTGCATTAGAGTGCCAATAGATGGAACCTAAACAATTTCACTGGGGGAAAATCTCCTTGAATGCTCATGTGTAGAATAAGTGTTTTCTTTGTAATCCTGAATAGAATTTCCTGTAGCAGGTCTTGCCAACTCTTGATGGATCAAAACAAGACTTCCTCTTCCTACCTGGCAAAATCTTTGTCGATCTGCTGACCACGTGTGCAATCTGGAGAGGAGAAAGTTGAAGTTTGTTTGAATTTTAATGAGAAGCAACTGATCTGAAATACTGGTACTGTGGCAGATGGACTGTAGTACCTGTGGCACCTTAGAGACTAACAAATTTATTTGAGCGTAAGCTTTCGTGAGCTACAGCTCACTTCATCGGATCCACTGAATGCATCCGATGAAGTGAGCTGTAGCTCACGAAAGTTTATGCTCAAATAAATTGGTTAGTCTCTAAGGTGCCACAAGTACTCCTTTTCTTTTTGCGAATACAGACTAACACGGCTGCTACTCTGAAACCTGTAGTACCTGGTGCATGGTTTTTAAGCTGTACTTGTGTGAAGCAAGGGTGACATCTAATGGCTGGTCACAGATTTGTTTTTATAGCCACTATAAGACAAACTGTGTTCCCCTTACCATTTTTCATTGTAAAGTGGTGACATGAATATGTTGCATTACCTGCTCAATCTGTAATAAGGCTACGAGTGGAAGTGCTAATAGATTTTAAATATATTTTTATTCGATGGTTCGGATTTGTTGGAATCCTCTCCCTACCAAACCTCCTCAAAGATTTCAACCATATCTACTTGTGTCCTACAGCTCTCATAACTGAGGAACTGAGCACACAGATGGATTTAAAACGAAGCTATAATATCTGGGAATCTCTAACGCATAGTGCTATATTTCCTCACTTGTGATAATTATTTGAAAATGTTTTGATAGCAGTTTGGTATAATAAATGAACTGCTAATGTTATACCTGAGCTAAGGCCAAATTTATTCCTGACTAGAACAGGGCTCAGTGTAGGGAGTAAGGGGAGGGGCCAAGGTGTCTTTACCTCACCATTATGTCCCCCTCTGCTGGGGCTATTGTCAGGTGATAGTTTAATGCATAACACAGGTTGGAGCAGCCACAGGAGCTTCCTAAATGGCATCTGGCTGCCTTTATGAAGACTTTACAGCCACTTTGCCCTGGCAGAGCCATCATAAATTGACCATAGGTCAGTGGTATAGTGGGCTCCTAATAGCTAGGTATTCTCTGTAGAGTAGTGTTTTAATGCACCTTGATGTAAAAGACAAGTCGTTATTTTTTTAAATAAATCCTCAAAACCCATCTGTAGCAGGGCAGGTTCTGCTCCTGCCTTTTCACACCACAGAAACTGGCTCGGACTCTACTGGTAGCATATCCACCATGCCACTTCTTTGCGTTCCCTAACCAACACCGTTGCAGTCCCATGCAACAGCACTATCTACAGTATCCTCTGTGCTTTCGGCCCTCTCCTCAGGACCTGAGAGGAGCAGAGATCTCCCTTCTCTGAGGCCTCTGTGAGGCTGGGCTCAGCTAGTCCTCTTCCTCTATCCCCTTGTCACTTCCTTCCTGTTCCTCTTTATCCAGCGGATGGGCTAATTGGCTCGTTAGCTCACCCAGATTTCTCCAGGAGAACTAATTGGTGACAGAGTTATGAACAACCTCCATTCCCGAGGTGTCCGTAACTCTGAGGTTCTACTGTAATAAGGTGATAAGAAACAGTCAGCATGGATTTGTCAAGAACAAATTGTGTCAAACCAACCTGCTAGTTCTAATAAATTTGTGAATCCCACTAAGCTCTTGGCCTCAGTGATGTATTGTGGCAATGAGGTTAATTATGTATTTTATTTTTCCTTCTATCAGTCTGAAATGCATTACCTTTAGAGTGATGCATAGTCCCACTCCATTAAACATTTGTGTGTCATGTTCAAGCCTTAAATTGGGTACCTAGTACCATGTGTGGCCCCTTCTCTTTGGGGTGAATTTCCCGTGCAATGTTAACTACTTCTGCCATTTTAACAGACTGTTTTTGTAACAATCTAGCATGGGTCTTTGTAACATAGAAATACATAATTTCTCTTCACTGCATTGTACTTGGCATGAACCTAATGTGATCCTCTTAAAAAGGGACTAAAGTAGTTGTTGTGTGAGCCCTGTGAAGGGAGGTGAATTTCCCTCTCAGTGAGTACTTCGCGGAGTTTTTATTTTGTACAGGCCATCTGGAAACTCAGGGTACATTTACACTGCAAAGAAAGACCTGTGGCAGCGTTTCTCACAGCCTGGGTCAACTGACTCAGACTAGTTCTATGTGGCTAAAAATAGCAATGTAGATGTTGAGGCTGGGCCTAGAGCCTGGGCAATGAAACCCGGTGAGCAGGGAGAGCGGAAGCTTTTGCAGTTGGGATCAACTAGTTACCTTTAGCTTTGATTAATTTAAAACAAACAAACAACCCCAACCCCCATTCCAAATCCCCCCCTCCCAACCCCAAAATATTTTAACAAAATGAAATTCAATCGGAGAAAAAATAGCTTGAAATCTCTGGCACTGTGGAGGTTAATGTCAGAACATCGCCATTAGGTGGCAGCAAAGAGCATTAATTATTGAATTGATACTAAACTAGATAAATGCCTGTCTGACTTCCATGTTCTTGTTCACTTTGCCTCCAGGGATTCTTCTAAAAGCACAAATGGGTGGAGAGTCTATCTGTCATTGAGAATATTCTCAACACCATAAAGTATTTTTATAGGTTGGAGAAACCTGATCTGCAGATGAGTAAAGTGATTTATCTGAGTAGTGACAGAGCTGGGACTAAACTCAAGTTCCAGACGCCTCGTCCTGAGCACCTTTGTCCAGACCGTACTGTCAATTTATGAATGTTTCATATTTCACCTTATATTCCATGCTGATGACTTATTTTAAAACATCTAGCACAAATGCTTAATTTCTTTGTTCCTCTCTTTCTGTCTCTCTTTCTGTTTTACAGATGTGTGTTTATACAGAGGAAAAACAAACCAAATTTTATAAATACACACGTGCACACGAACACATGTGCATGTGGGTATATGTTAAAAATTAGTCTGTGTCTTTTTTTTTATTACCTACCCATGCATGCACATACATTTATATATTTAATAATTGTGGCTGTGATCGAGAAGCACGAAGAAGCTAAGAGACTGTATATCGATATGGAGTATATCTGAAACATTCAGAAATTCACTCTGGGCAAAATGATGAGCCCTTACTTTAATGACCAGTTACTCACACAAGTAGTTCCACCAAAGTAATTGGGATTGCTTGTTTGAGTAAATGCTCACTAATGCATGTAAAGATCTCATCAGCTGGCTGTTTTTGCTGTTTGGTCCAGCGGTGCAGCTGTATCTATTACCAGTGAGAAATTTAACTGGAGGTGAGAATGATTGAGAGTGCCCATGAGGACGGCCCAGCAACAGTAGACAGATGTTCCATTTGTGAGAGTCCCAGTGCTCACGGATGGATTAAGACTTTCACCTGAGCTGATATTTGATACCCTTTTTTCTTGTTTTGAGGTAATGTTTTTATTGGCTTTCTTAGAGCAGGAAAATCTGTTCTAGTCATCATCATAAACTTATTATTTATTTGCTAAGCTTTGCTTAACTGATGGATGATTAAAATCTGACCTGTACTGGAGACCCACTATCTCTTTTCACACACTTCGGTGAAGTTAGTAGAGGAGAGGAAGAAGTGGGGGCATTTCTTTGACTCATAGATATTAAGGTCAGAAGGGACCATTATGATCATCCAATCTGACCTAGTGCACAACACAGGCCACAGAATCTCACCCACCACTCCTGCAATAAATCTCTCACCTATGTCTGAACTACTGAAGTCCTCAAATCATGGTTTAAAGACTTCAAGGTGCAGAGAATCCTCCAGCAAGTGACCTGTGCCCCATGCTACAGCGGAAGGTGAAAAAGCCCCAGGGCCTCTTCCAATCTGCCCTGGAGGAAAATTCCTTCCCAACCCCAAATATGGCGATCAGCTGAACCCTGAGCATGTGGGCAGGATTCACCAGCCAGACACGCAGGAAAGAATTCTCTGTAGTAACTCAGATCCCACCCCATCTAACATCCCATCACAGGCCATTGGGCCTATTTACCATGAATAGTTAAAGATCAATTAATTGCCAAAATCATGTTATCCCATCCTACCATCTCCTCCATAAACTTACCGAGTTTAATCTTGAAGCCAGACAAGTTATGCTGGAAGGTGTTAGCAGTCAACCAGTTGTTTGATTTATAAGACAATTGCAGAGGTGCCTGAAGCTGTGGCTCTGCTGAACAGATGGCAGGGGCTCTGCGTGTCTCCCATTGTCCCCCTTCTGGTTTTCTGACTCCCCCATGCCCCTCCCCAAAATCAGTAGGGTTCTGCCCATTAGTGCCTAGAACATTCCTTGAAATCAACTGGATGCGGTCTTCAAAAGTTAATCGGTTACATCCAAACAGACAGAAAAACGCCATCAAGACAAGTGTTCAGCTTCACAAGCTCTGCCAATGAGACTGTTAGCTTATGACAGCAAAAGAGTACAATGTGCGTACAGTGTCTAGTGCTGCAAGCCCTGCTCCTAAACAGAGTGTCTGGACGCTGCAGTAATACAATGAGTAAATACTGCAAGTGTCTCCCTCCCAGTGAGTGAAACGTGGCCTGTTTCCCTGGTGGCTGACCAGCATGTAGCACTTGTAGCTGAAAACCAAGTGTCCATTCATGAGATGTCCGGGGGAAAGCAATGGGGTTCTGTTCGCTGCTGTAATGAAGGCGATAACATCTTACTCCACCTGCACCAGTTCCAGGTTTTCAGGGCTTAACAAAGGACATTATTAGTATTGCTGCAAAAGACAGCATATCAGCAATGCAGTGCCATTTACCCTGGTGAGCGAACGGAAAGTCAGATGGCAATAGGAAATTCCAAATCAAGGAATCCATATCTGTTAAATTAGGCTAATTAACACTTGAGTATAATCCGTCACCATGTGGAATTCTTTGATCTGTGAATAAAGTCGCTTTTAAATCAAGCAGCTAGGAGTGAAGAAACTGGAGTATGTTTGTACATGTGGGAGAACTATTATATTGAGGTAAGGGTGACCTACTCTTTCCCAACAGGGGGCATGGGGAAGAAACCATATACTTGTTTATACTTCTAAGGATCAGATTGTTTGTATTTCCTTAACAAATCTTATTTTCTTTTCTTAAAAGGCAGGAGGCAAATTTGTCCCTAGAGTTACCTTAGCAAAAATACACAAGGGATGATGACTTTGGCCGAAAGACACTAACCTCTAATTGATTCTTCTCCCAGGGGGATTTTAGCTATTACTGTTTTGCTGGTACAGTAGTCGAGCTGGAAAAGCATATATAGTGCATGCAGCCTGTAGTGGTCTTTAGGCAGAGATCCCAGACAACAGCCATGCTTGGCGTTTGCTTGGACTAGCTTCCCTCTTCTGTGACTTTTTCTGCACGTAGTTCCATTGGCTGGGCAGTGCTCATCTGTCCTCTCTTGTCAGACCTGCCACATTTCTGCACAGGGATTTCAGTGCTCCCAAGGAAGCACTTCTTTTTGGTGGTGGTTGTTTTTTCTTTCCCATGGCATTTTTTTCTTAGCTGTTTATATGAGATATTTATTTGGCCCTGTGAGATTGGAAAGGATTGTCTCCATTTTTTTTATAGATGTGGAACTGAGACAGAGAGGCTCAGGGAGTGTCTACATGGCTGGCTAGAGTGTGACTCTACAGCACATTAGCTTGCTGAGCACTAACTTGCCGTGTGAAGCCTGCTGTTGTACACTAAAAGTTCTGTTGTGCACTTTAATGTGCTCCCATTTAAAAAAAAAAATTGAGGTTGCAGTATAATCATACAAAAGACTTTTTTTTAAAAGTGTGTGCTGTTGTCATTACTGCCAGCTTCTGACTCAACAGCAGCATGTGCACATTTCTCGGTGTGGAGGATTTTTTATAGTCCTTAGTATTCTGAATGAGTTGTCATGAAATGATGAACGAGTACCATTTGTGTCCACTCTGAGCAGAAGAACAGCATTGTTACTGTCTCCACTCCTCTGACTCTTCTTTTCTCTCCACACACTGTTCATCATGCTAACTACTCCTTCTGCTGGTCTGGTTGCCCCGGTAAACACAGAACAAGTTCTACTTGGGGTAACACGTAACTGTATGATTTAACAAACATTTTTGTAGTTATTATCTAATCTATCTATAACGATTGAAATGGAAACGTATCAAATTTCCTAAATGAAGTTTCTGCATACTGGAACATGACACGAAAAACTGGGATCATCCCAGTTTTACTGGGACAAAAGGTCACTTTTACTTAAAGTGATTCTTTTGGCCTAGAAAATATTAATGGGGAGAGAGATTCAGAGGAGCCATTTAGTCGAAATAGATATCAATACTTTTGGAAAGATGATCTATTGTTATTGGAGAGAGAAACGCTCAAGGTATATAACCTTCAAGTTTTATAGACCATTTTTAGGTAGGCCTTATCCCAACTAAATTGATGCTTCATCACTACTGTCTGGCTCATTGTAGAGTAATAATTATTTCTACATCTGAGTCAGGAAAGATAAGTCCCTCTAGTGAAAATGCTTTGAGTTGCATAGCCTTTTTAGCTCATGAAGATCCAGCTGTGTTTCCTTCTGCTTTATGTAACTTTACCACTGAGAGAGTGGTCAGTGAAAACCAAGCTCCAGTTTTCAAAGACCTGATGGCTAGCGGTAACTATGTGGCTTGTATTGTGAAACAGGCAAAAAAACAGCTGAATATTTAGTTGCTTAATTTGCAGATTCCCAGTGGCATCATAAAAACATACATTTAGGTTTTAATTACTGGCTTAGTACTATCAGCACAATCTAATGGAGTTGACTCTGTTGATATCTGCTTTTATTTGTAAGTCTTTAAAATACTGGGAACAGCAAGGGTAAATATCATAGTGATTTACTGTTTCTTTTTAATCACAAAACTTCAGTTAATTCTCTTATAGATTACACTATGACCATCTGTATGTGATTATTTTGTAATTACTGTATACGGCACTTTGGATAATACTGTAATGAGCACCTTATGTATATATTAGATCATATGTTGTGATTTCTCAGGGTTGATATAATATTTAATTAATTTTATATAAAAAACCGCTCCACACCAAAAGTGTCCTTGGGCTTAGGGTGCCTTTGACATACATTTAAAAACTAACACTAGATCTCAAAGCACTTTTAAAAAATGGATAAGCATATTATCCCCATTCTACAGATGGGGAAACTGAGGCACAGAGTGGTGGTGTGCTCAAGGTAACAAAGCAAGCCCGTGGGAGAGCTGGAAAAGAGAGCAAATATCTTGACTTCCAATCCAGTGCCTGATTTACCGACTATTTATGTGCAGTTCCTTTTATAATGTCTCTGACTGATAAACAAAGATTGGGGTAGAAAGAAAGCAGTACATTTGGGATGCTTAATCTAGTGGCAAAAAGAACATAAGGTGAAGGGGCCAGATTTGGCCCCAAGCACCTGTTAAAATTACCCAAAGTTAACAGCAATCTTATAACAAAAATAGCTTTTGGGTGTGTCGTTTTGAATCCTATTAATGTGACTTCTGAAATTTATTGTACCACAGTGACATTACTTAGCTGTCATAGAAAGCACACTATATCCCATCTAGTAAATGGCTGGTCAGTATAGGAATCTCTGTGTTGTTTTGAGCGTGTTTGGAATTGCTTGGAACTTCATGTAAAGTGACAAAAATTAACACAGATAATGGTACAGTGAAGTTATATATTGATCACCTGTATTTGTATCCACAGCATATTTATTTTCTCTTACAAATAGAACCATAGAATATTAGGGTTGGAAGTGACCTCAGGAGGTCATCTAGTCAATGCCCTGCTCAAAGCAGGACCAACCCCAACTAAATCATCCCAGCCAGGGCTTTGTCAAGCTGGGCCTTAAAAACCTCTAAGGAAGGAGATTCCACCATCTCCCTAGGTAACCCATTCCAGTGCTTCACCACCCTCCTAGTGAAATAGTGTTTCCTAATATCCAGCCTAGACCTTCCACACTGCAACTTGAGACCATTGCTTTTTGTTCTGTCATCTGCCACCACTGAGAACAGCCCAGCTCCATCCTCTTTAGACCCCCCTTTCAGGTAGTTGACGGCTGCTATCAAATCCCCCCTCACTCTTCTCTGCTGCAGGCTAAATAACCCCAGTTCCCTCAGCCTCTCCTCATAAGTCATGTGCCCCAGCCCCCTAATCATTTTTTGTTGCCCTCCACTGGGCTCTCTCCAATTTGTCCACATCCCTTCTGTAGTGGGGGGACCAAAACTGGATGCAATACTCCAGATGTGGTGTCACCAGTGCCGAATAGAGGGGAATAAGCACTTCCTTCGATCTGCTGGCAATGGTCCTATTAATACAGCCCAATATGCCGTTGGCCTTCTTGGCACACTGCTGACTCATATCCAGCTTCTTGTCCACTGTAATCCCCAGGTCCTTTTCTGCAGAACTGCTGCTTAGCCAGTTGGTCCCCAGCCTCAAGATGACAAAAGATATTCAGGTCCAAAAAAAAATTGATAAAGGTTATTTTAAGATTGTTAACTTCTGCTTTCTTGCCATGATTAAAAGAGGAAGAGCTGAACTACTCTATCAGAAGATTTTCACATGGTATCTCCAGCATGACCATAACAAGGAAGTTGTGGAAATAATATCATCAGAGTTCGAACTTCGGGTAACCCTCCATTGCCTACACTGCACTCATGCTACCATCTTTCATGCCCCTTTTGTATCCTTATCTCTGCTCATATTTCCATTCTTCCTTTTACACATTATGCTTAGAAATCCCTCCCTTCTGTGCCAAATGACCATCTTCTCTCTGTAGTAAAATTGCAGCTTAACACACTTCTTCCACGAGGGCTTTCAGCATTCATGCACTAAAGGGGGTAGGAGGAGAGAGCTTGGGTACGTGAATGACTGTATGCCTGATAGCTTTTCCCACTTCATTCAAGCAAGAGGGCAAGGGAGAGGTGGGAAGAGGGTGGAACAATGATTCTGCCCATCCCACACGCTGGCCAGGCATGAACGGGAAATAATTTGTATCCGAAGCTGTAAGGGAGGCTCCTTCTAGGGTGATGCACTGGCCCTATGGTTCAATCTAGCCCTTAGACTGTAAGCGTCTTGGGACAGAGACTCCATTTACCTCTGTTTTGTATGGAGCTAAGTCCTAGAAGCTCTCTGAACCAAACTTCTGAGAGGTTTCAGAGTAGCAGCCGTGTTAGTCTGTATTCGCAAAAAGAAAAGGAGTACTAGTGGCACCTTAGAGACTAACCAATTTATTTGAGCATAAGCTTTCGTGAGCTACAGCTCACTTCATCGGATGCATTCAGTGGAAAATACAGTGAGGAGATGTATATACACACAGAACATGAAAAAATGGGTGTTATCATACACACTGTAAGGAGAGTGATCACTTAAGATGAGCTATTACCAGCAGGAGAGCGGGGGTGGAGGGAAACCTTTTGTAGTGATAATCAAGGTGGGCCATTTCCAGCAGTTAACAGGAACATCCGAGGAGCAGTGGGGGGTGGGGGAAATAAACATGGGGAAACATAGGTTCCTGCGTTAGTGGAGAACGCCACTAGCCATCACCTTCAGCCCCCAAATAAAACCTCTCCGATGCATCATCAAGGATCTACAACCTATCCTGAAGGACGACCCATCGCTCTCACAGATCTTGGGAGACAGGCCAGTCCTTGCCTACAGACAGTCCCCCAACCTGAAGCAAATACTCACCTGCAACCACACACCACACAACAGAACCACTAACCCAGGAACGTATCCTTGCAACCAAGCCTGTTGCCAACTGTGTCCACATATCTATTCAGGGGACACCATCATAGGGCCTAATAACATCAGCCACACTATCAGAGGCTCGTTCACCTGCACATCTACCAATGTGATATATGTCATCATGTGCCAGCAATGCCCTTCTGCCATGTACATTGGTCAAACTGGACAGTCTCTACGTAAAAGAATAAATGTACACAAATCAGATGTCAAGAATTATAACATTCATAAACCAGTCGGAGAACACTTCAGTCTCTCTGGTCACTCGATTTCAGACCTAAAGGTCGCAATATTAGAACAAAAAGACTTCAAAAACAGACTCCAACGAGAGACTGCTGAATTGGAATTAATTTGCAAACTGGATACAATTAACTTAGGCTTGAATAGAGACTGGGAGTGGATGTGTCATTACACAAAGTAAAACTATTTCCCCATGTTTATTTCCCCCACACCCCACTGCTCCTCAGACGTTCTTGTTAACTGCTGGAAATGGCCCACCTTGATTATCACTACAAAAGGTCCCGTCCCCCCCCCGCTCGCCCCGCCCCGTTCTCCTGCTGGTAATAGCTCATCTTAAGTGATCATTCTCCTTACAGTGTGTATGATAACACCCATTTTTTCATGTTCTGTGTGTATATAAATCTCCTCACTGTATTTTCCACTGAATGTATCCGATGAAGTGAGCTGTAGCTCACGAAAGCTTATGCTCAAAAAAATTGGTTAGTCTCTAAGGTGCCGCTAGTAAAACTTCTGGGAGTGATTTTTGTGGTGACTTAAATTGATTTTATACAGTACCGAGTCCCGGAAGTGACTGTTTATGCTCTCCTGGGGCTTTGTGTTTAGTGTCTGTCTCGCTCCAGATCAAATGTAGAGTGAAAAGATGTTTTGCTACCTGCCATCCCTGCAAACTCAGCCTAGGATGGGAGTGTTGTTTCATCATCATCATTTTGTGAGACACATCCTGCGTTCATTTATACACGTGCAAACCAAATTAATCATTGGGGTTATACAACACAGTGATCAGCTTGGCTTATTATCTTTAAATTATGCCCTCGGTCATAGCTGTGTAACCCCAGCAAGGGCAGTGAGATATGGAGACAATTGATCTGTTTTGCAAAAATAAACAATTCTGCCTTTTTTAAATGATTTTTTTAAAAACAATGTTTCCTATTTGATTAAAACCTTTCCTCTCCTTCAGAACTAAGATGACAGAAGCTCGGGCTCATTTCAATTTAAATATAAGCCAGCACTGAGGAGATTCTTATAATACCTTAGGGGGGTGCTATATAAGCTCCTTCTGCCTGACAGGGCTGTCCTACAGCTGTATCTGTATACTGAACAAGTACTACTTCTTATTCCGCTTCGGCTGGATGGATATGGATGCCTGGGACAGTTCAGAGAGAGCACCACTTGCTGACCAGGAAGTGTAAGCAGGCCGGAGAGCAAATGATACACAAGGTGCTGCCAAGCCCTACTGAAGTAATTAGGGAGGAAGGTTGGTGCGCATCTGTTAGAACAGGCCTGAGCTTAAAGAAAAGAGCTGCATTAACTGGCAAAAATGACCTCTGAAATTGTTTTGAGGCAGAATTCGAAAAAAAAACCCACATGATTTACACTGACTTTTAAATCACCCAGCTTTTCTTAGCTAAATCTGAGTGCTTATATTTTTGTGTCTGTGCTTAGATGCTGTGATTTCAAATATATATATTTATTTTTCTAGTGATGTGCTGTGCAAGCTATAATTCGAGGCAGAAGAGGGCGCCTTGTGCTCTTATTTGAGGCTAACCGTGGGTTTGACTCACAAAAGCCGGAAGAGGTTTTTGTTTCTTTGTTTCCTTAGTGTGACAGCGCAACACTCCTGTCTCGAATGCACTGCCATTGAATGTTCTGCTCTGCCTCTTCTGAGAGGTTTATATCCTCATTTACCATAAACTAACTAACAGAATGAGGGGATACCTTGCTAAATGATTCCCTCCAAATATGTCTCCTGCCTGATACAGACTGACAATGGGGTTTATGATCTGTATAACAGAAATGCATATTTAGGAGCCCTCAATCAGGCCCGATTGTGGAACTCAAGAGAAAAAGGTCTGAACTATGATGAAAAATAAATACAGGGAGCTTTAAATAATATGGGATCTATTTTTGCAGCATCAATAATATTGTCTATTACCATAGCTTTGTAATTCAACGTTTCTGATGCTAGGGATTTCTTTGTGATGAAAATGAGATGATCTAAGTGGAATGCAGGCATGTGTACATTGAAACTGAAGGAGACACATCCTGATGGGAGGAATGCTAACAACTGTGAATCAATGCACACAAAAACTCTGGAGAGAAGTGTGTGTGCGCATGCGTACTCGCATGCAGAGCACCAGAAGCACATATTCAAACAGGGTGTTAAGCATAGCTAGCTAAGGAGGAAGAAAACGAAAGAAATCCATAGAACAAAAGGGAATGATTTAAGATATTTTCCAGGAAAGCATGGTTTACTTTTTTTGTTGTTAATATGTAAGAGAGATGACCAGGAAAGCACCAGATGTTGCAAATGTGCTATATTTATTCCAAAGGAAGTGCACACCCACCGTGAATTCCCATCTAACATTGCTGTTCAGTTTTGCAGGTGATAGTGTCATATATGGGTGCTTCAGTCTGTTCTAGAATCAGTAGTTAGCCAGCTATCGCCACAAGGCATGCTATGTGGCCAAATAAGGTAGTAAGTTCCTGCCTGTTGTCGTATGCAGTCATGGCTGGGTTATGTGTCAGTGAGCCAGAGAACAGAAAACCACAAACTTCTTGCAAGCACTCTTACTTTTGCCTGTAGGAGAATGAGGATTTCACTGTGACTTGGTAATAAGCAAGCCAAGAAAAAAGACAATTTACGCTTGAATTCCTTTGGACTTTTACGGTCTTTGGCCAAGCTAAAAATAAAAGCAAATACTTTTACATACTGTTGCTTAGGAGAAAAAAACCAAACAAACTTCAAACTGTAATGTACATCCAGGATCCCTAAAATAACATTTGTAAAAGCAACAGTAATTGACTAAAAAGTTTAACAAGCCCACTACAGTACATCTTTTCCCACCCCTGCAGCTATTACATGTCAACAGCTTCATTTAGAGACACACTCAACAAAAAACCTTTTTCTGATTACTCAAAATTTGGAGAAATTTTAGAACTAGAACCAAACTGCAGCTGGAACCTGTTTCCAGTATCATTACTCTCCCTTAGCGTTATGGAGCCATGTAAACAGATTATGGCACTTGTTGGCACCTGTAGAACAAATGTTTAGACACATTTCTAAACAGAGGACCGCTTGCATAAAACTTACATTTTCAGTATTGTATAGAATCAGAAAGCTGCCAGGTATTGAAGAGGCCTGCAGCTGTCACAAAGCCCAGGAAACGTACAAGGGTGTGGCTGCGTATAAATTAAAATTTAAAGGAACTTTTCAACCTTTCTGTATGCTAAGATTTCGACTTAGTTGACTTTCGTAAACTGACTCCAGAGTTTCCTCTCTAGTATCACAACGTGGTACATTCTGGAGCATACCAGCTGAGCAGAGCTGGCCAGTCAAATTCATGAGACCTACAAATAAACTATTAGACATTTTTCTGGTATAGTCTGAATGCATATACAGTCATGGACTTTGTCTCCCTCCCTCCCACCTAGGTAGTTACATAGCTCCCATCATCATAGTATCAGGGTGTCTCATAATACCCTTTTGAGGTGGGTTGTATTTTCCCTATTTCACTGCTGGGTAGTGGAGACACAGAGAGACTAAACACATAATAATTGTGTAGCAAAACAGGAACTGACTCGGTGTCTCCCGAGTCCAGGCACCAGTGCTTGCACCACACAACCATCCTGCTACTCTCTCATTTTGTCTAGCCCCCTTTTTCTTTTCTTTGTCCCTTCACACAATCTCGCCAGTATTGGTGTGAGAGTCTTCTCCTCTGCAACATCTGCCATTTCCAACAAACTTCCAGTATCTATCTCCTTTCCAATTGCAGCTTGAAAACATGTTTTTCTCCCTTGCTTATACCGCTAAATTTTTGTCTCCCTGTTCTATTATGCATGTCCTAACATTGGAATTATTTTAAGTTTTTTGGGATATAGTCAGTATGAAAGATAGCATGCAAAATGGGGGCTGGAGCCTGCAGACCCTGACTTATGCAAGCTGCAGTTCTCCTGGTTTCACTAGGACTGCTCATGTGAGGGGCTGGGCCCTAAGCTCCCATTGTATTGATTTGTGGGGTGTTCAGCTCAAGAAAATAGGACTTTAAAGGCAAACGAGTGCAGACACCAGAGCAGACAATAATGATGAAAAACTGAGACCTTTCAACAGTATCATTTGGGCGCCACTTCTGAAGCATCTGCTTGTTTTAACCTTGGTTGTTGGAGAAGCCAAAGCAAGTGGCTTGAAGTTGATGTATCACAGTGAAAAATAACTGATCGATACAGCTGCTAGTTGAGGGGAAACCTTTTTTTTTTCTTTCTTTTTTTTTTTCCAGCCACAATGTGCTCCATCATTGTCAGCATCTCCCGTGCATAGCTGCTGAATCTCCATTCTAGGCAGGCAGTTTATAGCTCATAAATACTTGGGTGTGTCAGACAGTAATAGATCCCTTAGGAATGGCTGTAGTGTCTGGATGGTGGCTGAATAGATCCCTCCTAAGATCCTATCTCTCCAGCATAGAAAATGGATTTTAATGGTCACAAACAGATGGCATTCATGAAAGGCGGAAATATAGATGATTATAGCTCATGTCACACAGGGCAGAGAAAATAATCTGCTATATTTAAAGCTTTTTTTCTATTAGAAACAGAAATGTAGCCTCAAGCAGTTCTTGTACAATGCAATAATGTAGCAGTTATAATGAACTACTAAAGATTTAGTGGTTCTGTTCAGCCCAGGTAAGAAAAACAAAAGTTCAGATGCTTATCTGAACTATCCAAACCTCCAGAGTTTATGCAGTCACACATTTAATATAAGCTGTCTTATGTGTGGCATGGGATTTTACTGTAAGACTAGAAATAACATGAGACCAGCCTCACTTGTGGCGTTTTGGCCCTTCCAACAGGCACACTAGAATGAGGAAGGCACAATATATAATTATATATTTTAAAAATTCACCAACCTTTTTCACTCCCTCAAAGAGGGTGTTGCTCGAGTCGAGGGTGAAAGTTTAGGGTTGTTCTTTTATCCCAATCATTTTGCCTGGCCCTAATTATAAACTTCTGCTCTAAAAAATAATAAGCCCGTTTCTCTGATGCGATTCAAAACATGCACAGGGGGCAGGAATTTCTGTAAGTTACAGCTTGCGGCGTTCCTTCCTTACTGATTCATTGGGGACGGGGGTTGCCCACCCTCTGTGGAAAGGGCAAGAGGTTTTGTCCTTAAACTATCAGCTGATGGAGAAATCTCACAAGGTTTAGTTGGCATTTTGCCATGGACAGCAGCTCTATCCTAAGCCTTGTGTCTTCTTGGCTTACTTTCCCTTGACTTGTTGTATCCCCATAGAAGGGTTTCACTGGACTGTCCAGTGGGGGAGGGGGGAGTGGGGGGGGAGTTCCACCAAGCCAGGGCTTCTTTCCTTCTGAACCTCCCCTTCTCCCTAACGAGATTCGCTGATTTTGGTGCGCCTCCATAGGGGAGAAGCAGAACCTGAGGGTCCATCGCATAGCCCTTGCGCACAAACCCACATAAAACTGATGCCTTCATTTATTGGTTGTGTGGGCCAGGGGACTGCCAGAGATTTTATACTATGGGGAGCTGTTTTGAGGCCCTTGATGGGCACTGCAGGGTGCTGCTAAGGTAGTATGTTATTGGGGCTTGTTTGTGTATGACCCCTTGAACGTGTAACCCCTTTTTATCTCTATGGAGAGTTATGGGTATAATTCTACAGCTCAGCACAATGAGGAAAATACCCTTAAAACACCATTATTTGGGAGTTTAATTCTTAAAAAGCATTTTTTTTTGAAGGGGCTTTCTTGAGTGAACACATATTGGGCAGCATCTACTCTGAAGGCCCAGCACTAGGGCCTAATCACTGTGAGGCCTGAGGGACCTCAGCTCCCATCGAATTCATTGGGAGTCGATAGCTCCGTGCACATCAGAGTTGCTTCGTAACTCTCCTGGCCAGACCCTTTCAGCCAGGCAGAGTTCCCAGTGAATGACTTGGGATCCCTGAAATCAAATGGGAGTTTTGCCTTAACAAGAACTATGGGATTAGGCCCTGGTCTGTAATTTGTGGGGAAACAGGCTTTGTGCTTCAGTGCATTGCTGCAGTGTGCTGTGTGATCCCTGGTTTTCAGGAGCTTTTTTTGTGTTGCAGTTGTGTTTGGTGGCATTTTACGGTGTGTCAGCTGCAGGAACTGCAAGCTGTTTCCTTCATGGGAGGGGAAAGTGAGAGGAAGAGTGAAGTAAGCTGCTGAAATGATTGATTCAGCTAATACATGATGGTGCTGGCTAGTGGTCAGCAGGGCACGGACGCTGAAGTGTCTGTTTTGGTTAGTGGGTTGAAGGTGGAGGAAGTACGAGGATGTGGAGGAAACTGATAATGGGAAGACCAATTGAGTTGACTGTGTGAATGTAAGTGAAGAAAATCATGTCAAGCCCATCCTACATCATTTCTGAGAGAGACAGAGTGCTCTCAGACTGTGTTTGCTACATTAATCCTATCCAAGAATGGATACTGAAGCAGATGGGGAAATGAATTTTGAGACTGCAGCCTACAACAGTAAGTCAAAATCCCTTTACTGGGATCCCTCTGGGACTTGGAAAAGACAAAGATCCAATACTAGTCTTTTTGGCCCTGGTCCAAAGCCCATTGTGAATGGTTCCCATTGACTTCAGCAGGCTTTGGATCAGGTCCTTAGGTGTTTAGGCATCGTGTCCTCTAAGCACCAGTAGAAATGCTGATGCTCGTACTGCATGTATGCAAACATGATATATTTTAAACAAACATATTAAGATGCAGTGTTAACTCTTGATTTTTATTAAGAATCTCGTGATATTTGATGTTTTTCTTAAAGCCCCAGATCTTGGAGTCATGTGAATACATAAAAATCTGTTCTCATTTTTTAAAAGTAAGTTTCTAACCTTCATAGTTGCAGAGAAAAGCTTGAAACCATGTACCCTAAAGTCAGAAAGCACATTTGGAGGAGGTGGAAAGCCCAAATTTAATATATATTTTTAAAAAGGTCATGATTTTAAAGCTAATCTATTGATTATTTTGAGGGAGGGGAGCTGACTCATGCTTTTTGAATGCTTCGGGTTGGCAGTACTGGGATAATTATAGAGGAATGCAGACAACCTTTCTCTCAGTCCTGCAGAGAAGCGGGGAGGGCGAATATCGGGACTGAAGAACAAAGGGGACATGAGGATTTCTCTTAATCCCTTTCAGGCTGGGCGAGCATGCCTGTCAGCTCCTGAAACAGAAGGCAGCAGCGTAACCTTGGTGTCCCTTAGAGCTTCAAGCCATGGGGGCAATTACTGAATGGATGTGGCATCTGGGAGAACAGTATGTGTTGGGTAACCATTGTGACGATGGCTTGTGTGATCTGGACAGCTGTCCCCTACAAACAGGGCTGAGACAACCAACTAATTTCACAGAGGTCACCAAACGCCCATCAGATAGTAATGACTTCTAGTCTCAGCCAATTGAAAATGGATTCAAACCCATGACCTAGAGGTGAAAGGGGCCATATCCCATTCCAGCCCCCTGAGTCATCCAGTCTCCTATTACAATGATGTTTCTGTGCTGCTTTGGGGAGACTTTTGTCTTCTAGTTTTCTGGCACTGCTGACATACTGTAGCTTAAAATTTTTTTTAAGTGTTGCTTTCCCCAGTCTCTCTCTCTCTCCCATTTATTTTAATGTGCATTGTGTTAAATTGTAGCACATCGATCTGTAGCTTGTACTTCATTTATTAAAAATATCATCTTATTTTGGCTTTGCTTTATTTAGAGCAGAATCGTATTTATATATATTTTATATATATAAGTTTTGTTTTTTTAACGCTAGAAAGAACCATAGTGATCATCTAGTCTGACATCTTGCATAACACAGACCATAAGACTTCCCTGAATTAGTTCCTGCTTCGAGTCTAATACTTGTAGCTGAACTGCAGCTGATCTGTGTTTTGTTTCTCATTCCTTCTCTCATTTTTATAGAAACAAAAGTGGATTTTTTTAAAAAAAACGATGTAGGGCTTGTTTACACTTGCAGTGCTGCACCAGTGCGGCTGGCTGCTGTAGCGCTTAGTGAAGAAAATACAAGAGCTTCTCCCATCAGTGTAGGTACACCACCTCCCTGAGAAGTGGTAGCATGTAGACAGGAGAAGCCCCCCCATCGACCTGACCCCTGGTGCAGACAGAGCTATGTCTGTATAGCTGCGTTGCTCAGGGGTCAGGATTTTCCACACCCCTGCGTGACGTAGTTATACCGGCATGAGTTGGTAGCATAGACCAAGCCTGGATTTTGATGCTATTTAAACCAGACAAGTTATTCATATTTGAAAAGCAGCTATTGTGTGTAATACGCTGGCCTGGTTGTGCGTGGTTTTGTGTCTCCCTGTGGTCATGACCCAGCAATTACACCATTTACTACTGCCTCAATGTAAAAGGAGTTCTCCTTTAGCACATGTTAGAACCTTGTGCTTTTGACGCCTGATGTTGCTCCCACTGAAGTCAGTGACAAACCTCTAATGATGTCTGTGGGAAATGTGAGCATATGGAGCCATAGTTTATTATATGTGCATATACAGAAGCTACTTACTTTACTGTCGTCTGCATTTGTGTCCCATATAGGAGCTGTAGGATACTAAACCCACTGGACAGATATCAAATGCTGTGTCCATGCAGGGTAGTCTTTGATGCAAAATCTGCAGCACACAAGCCTCCATTAAGATGACAACATTAAATACAATAACCTTCCATAAAACAGTGTAAATTTGTCATTTAAAGTAAGAAGTGCCAGGAAATTCAGGACTGAGCTATCTAACCACCTCACCTTGTTCCACATTGGTAATGCGCCTCACCATTCTGTTCTCAGACCCTCTCACTTCCTTCCTCTGATATACAAGAGTTAAGCACTAGTTAAGCTCTATTGTGCATTTGCTGTGGTTGGTTAAAAGCATTAGTTGGCTCTGTGAAATCAGTATAGAACCCTGTAAGGAGCTTTTGACTCAATGTTTTGCAGCAGAGGTGAGGAGTCCTAGTATATGCGCCTTGTAATATGGTATTGTTAAACAGTTACATGATGAGACACTGTTTTCCCGTTTCCCCTGCCCAAAATAGCCCATTGCCATTACCTGTTGTTTAGTCCTCTCTAATGTATGACATTTCATAGATTCTAAGGCCAGAAGGGACCATTGTGATAATCTAATCTGACCTCCTGTATAACACAGGCCATAGAATTTCCCCCCAAATAATTCCTAGACCATAGCTTTTAGAAAAACATCCAATCTTGATTTAAAAAGTGCCAGTGATGGATAATCTACCACAATCCTTGGTAAATTGTTCCAATGGTTAACTGTCCTCACTGCCAAAAAATGTGTGCCTTATTTCCTGTCTGAATTTGTCTCTCTTCAACTTTCAGCCATTGGATCATGTTATACCTTTCTCCACTAGGTTGAAGAGCCAATTATTAAATATTTGTTCCCCATGAAAATACTTAGTGTGATCAAGTCACCCCTTAACCTTCTCTTTAAGCTAAACAGATTGAGCTCTTTGAGTATCACTATCAGGCATGTTTTCTAATCCTTTAATCATTCTTGTGGCTCTTCTCTGAATCCTCTCCAATTTATCAACATCCTTTCTTGAATTGTGGACACAGTATTCTAGCAGCAGTCACACCAGTGCCAAGTAGAGCGGTAAAATAATCTCCTATTCAAGAATCCCCTGTTTACGCATCCAAGGAATGCATTAGCCCTTTTGTCTACAATGTCGCACCGGGGTCTTCTGTTCAGCTGATTATTCATCACAACTCCCAAATATTTTCGTTCTTTGTTTCTAGATCATAGAAGTGTAGGACTGGAAGGGACCTCAATAAGTCTTCTAGTCCAGTCCCCTAAGCTCAAGGCAGGGGATTAAGTAATAACTAGACCATTCCTGGTAGGTGTTACATTTACATTTAGCCATATTAAAACACCTTGTTTGCTTGCATTCATTTTACTACGCAAGCCAGACCACTCTGAATCAGTGACTTGTCCTCTTCATTATTTACCACTCCCCTAATTTTTGTGTCATCTGCAAACTTTATCAGTGATCGTGTTATATTTTCTTCCAGGTCATTGATAAAAATGCTAAACAGCATAGGTCCAACACTGAATCTCTGCAGGATCTCACTAGAAACATACGTGCTAAATGATGATGATTCATTTACAATTACATTTTGATACTTATCAGTTAGCCAGCTTTTAATTAATTTAATGTCATGTTAAGTCTATAGCATTCTACTTTTTTAATCAGAATATGATGCGGTACCAAGTCAAATGCCTTACAGAAGTCAAAGTGTATTACATAGACACTATTGCCTTTATCAACCAAACTTCTAATCTCATCGGGAAAAACAATATCAAGTTAGTTTGATAGGATTTCTTTCCCATAAACTCATGTTGATTGGCATTATTATTTTACACTCCTTAATACTTTTTTAATTGAGTGCCATATCAGTCGCTCCATTTTCTTGACTGGAATTGATGTCAGACAGACTGGTCTATAATTACCTGGGTCATCCTGTTTACCCTTTTTAAATAGTGGCACAACATTAACTTTCTTCCAGTCTTCTGGAACTTCCCCAGTATTCCAAGACTTATTGAAAATCAACATTAATGGTCCAGTAAGCTCCTCAGCTAGCTCTTTTAAAACTCTTGGATTCACGTTATCTGGACCTGCGGATTTAAAAATGTCTGTCTTTAGTAGTTGCTGTTTAACATCCTTCTGAGATACTAGTGGAATGGAAACAGTATTATCATCGTCATATGATATGACTACATCATCTGTTTTTTCCAGAATACAGAACAGATATATTTATTGAACACATCTGCTTACACAGCTTTCTCTTATTTTTTATTGTTTTGTTCCTCTTTAAAGAAGAAATTTTGTTTATTGCATTTGGGGGTGAAATCTTGCTTGCTTTGGACTGTTACTGTAGGAATGTACTTTTTAATAAGGGTACTCTTGCAAAACTACTACTGATGTCAATGGAAGTCTTCTATAGCTAACATGAGCAAAACTGGGCATTTTCACACAAGATGGAATCAATTTTAAAAACAAGTAGTAAGTAGTTAAAAGATGCAGATGATTTTTTTTAAAATGAATTTGAATCCCTGTAAATAAAATTGCACATCACATGTTTTCTGGCTCATACCCAGCACTTTTAACATGATTTTTGTGCAATCTGTACTGCCATAGCGGTGCTAGCATGCACACTATGCAATAGCTAAGTGGTTGTCTTTTACAACATGAACCTTCTTGCCAAAGGTTTTAAACTCATCAGTAAACATTAGCTATAGTGAAAAGTTGATCCCTTAGAAGGGATTTTCTTTAACTCATTTACAGCTGTTAAATCAAATATGGAAATTAGCTATTGGATATAGGGGAAAAAAAGACTTGTAGTTTCAGGATATTTGCATTTCACTGCTTGTGAATTTGAGGTTCATTAGTATTAGTTCATGATTTATTATTATTTGGCCATAAAGTAAGGTTTTTTTTTTTCAATACAGCACTACTGTGAAAAGTAGTAAAACTGGCAGGTGCCTTCAAAAGTTCCTTGTCTCTTACTTTTGCCTTCCCTGTACTATTTCTCTCCGATGGTATGAATCTGTGATAACACGAACAGAATAAAATACACCAAGCAGCCATGATAATCATCAGGGATGTACAGTAACTACTGCATTTTTAATGACTTATTACACACACTGCATTTTGAATGATTACCCTGCATATTCAGGGTATATGCACTTTATACAATTAGAAACACACATTCATTCCCATGCTATGGCCCATCATACTAATAACCCACCAATTAAAGATCACCAGATATGGAGTCGCACAATAAGCTATCACCGCTTTGCAGAAGCAATTATGGGTTAAAATATGTGTCAATTATTGGAAGATTAAGGGCTCCATACTACAAAAAACTGAGACCCAGCCCTTATGATCTGTCATGTCAGTAGCTCCTGGATTAATGGCCACCTGAAATCATGATGATTTGTGCAGGAACTTTAATTGTGTGAATGACAGTACAGTCTACTGCACAGGGGTCAGGCATGTATTGCTGATGTCCAGTATTCAGGGGGCTCAAGGGATGACCATGTTAATATACAGGTGGCCAGGAAGGGGTTAAAAACAGACCATTTCAAAAATGCTTAGTTCTATTCTAAACAGTTTACAGTCTTCTAAAAATATTTCCTTTCCTTGTTTTAAAGAACAAAAAACCCCACCATGTAAGGAATGAAATTACTGTTCATCCTCGGAGACTTTTGGCTCATTGGGCAAATTTATTAATAACATTGTTATAATCACCAAAAGGACAGCACACACAACACTTTGCAAAAGAAAATGAGCCATGTTTTCTGCCCCAAATTTCAGTATAGAAAGGTTTTAGTCAGGTTTTATTTAATACATATTATATTCAGTCCCAGACAGACTAGAATAGTGCCTTCTGCTCTGCTGGGTAATTACATATTCAAAGTTCATGACTTCGCTGATATTGTCTGTAGTCTAAGTATGTGTTCCAGTATACAAGTAAGAAAATACAAATGGTTTGTATAATCCATATGGGATGCAGCCAGAGTACTGCAGAGGCATGAAAACAGCTTTCAAACTCTAAAGTATATTAGAGACAAGGTGGGTGAGGTAGTATCTTTTCTTGGACCAAGTCCTGTTAGTGAGAGAGAGAAGCTTTCGAGCTTACACAGCTTCTCTCTCACCAACAGAAGTTGGTCTAATGGAAGATGTTATCTCACCCACCTTTTCTCTCTAATATCATAGGATCAACACAGCTACAATGATACTTACAACAATCTAAAATACTTTGTCAGTTTGGAAAGAGCAGTTGTAGTGAGTAAAGTGATTCTGTAAACGTGACATTGAAAGCTCATATTTTTTTCTCTCCCAATAACTCCATATCACATCTGCCCAGTTGAAAAATAAAAAAGATTACTTTTTTTTCCTGCCACTTCTGCAAACTCAGCCTGGGATTGGAAAATCAAGCTGTTTGTTTTTCTGCCTCTTACAGTGGTTGCCATCAAAAACTCAATCTTTACCATTGGTTACCAAATCACAACTACTATTTGCTCTTCACCATGTAGTATAAGCGTGCCTGAAGCCACTGACTACAGGATTTAATACATAGGGAGTCGATATATTGAGAAGAGTTGGTCAAAAAAGATTTCTACTAAAAGTTTTTAATCAAAAAGTGGGATTACGATGATCATAAAATTTTTCTTTTTTGTTGTTTTTTCAATAAAACAAAATAAGAATGGCCATACTGGCTCAAACCAATTGTCCATCTAGCCTGGTATCCTGTCTTCTGAGAGTGGCTACTGCCAGGTGCTTCAGAGGGAATGAACAGAACAGAGCAGTCCCGGATTCTGGCAGTCAAAGGCTTTGGGATACCCAAAGCATGGGGTTGCGTCCCTGATCATCTTGGCTAATAGCCATTGATGGACCTATCCTCCATGAACTTCTCATTCTTTTCTCAGTTATACTTTTGGCCTTCACAACACCCCTGGCAATGAGTTCCACAGGTTGACTGCATTGTGTGAAATAGTACTTCCTTATGTTTGTTTTAAACCTGCTGCCTTTTAATTTCAGTGGGTGACTCCTGGTTCTTGTATTACATGAAGGCAGGGGTTCTGAAGCAATTTGCATAGTGGCTCTGCTTTCATGAACCTTTGTTTCATGGTCTCTGTGTGTATATAATGTCTTCTGCAGTTTCCACGATATGCTATGCATCCGATGAAGTGAGCTGTAGCTCACGAAAGCTCATGCTCAAATACACTGGTTAGTCTCTAAGGTGCCACAAGTACTCCTTTTCTTTTTACGAATACAGACTAACACGGCTGTTACTCTGAAACCTCTCTAAACAGTGGAAATCGTTCTTCTGTTCTCACAGTTTCCACTAGCATTCTTAAAAGTCTGAATTTATTGTGCCAATGACAAAGAACTTTTTAAGATGGCTGTGAAAGGGCTAAGGCTCTCACAAGTGTTTATTTGTGCTAGTATGCACTGCGTTAACTTTCTACAAAAGGCTCATGAGTAAATAGAGGTGCAGATTATTGACAAAGTCATTCGGTAGGTTTTATTTGCAAGAATATAAGCAAACTTCCTCAGATGCCTTTCATACTTGTTACATGTTCACCTGTTTCAAGGAAGCATCATGTGTTGATGGGCCAGTGACAGGAAAGATAGGTAGTGAAGACTTCAAAAAGGGTGCCTTTTTGTATTCTCCTTATCGATGTGGTATCTGCCTTTAATGATGCTTTTGGAGAACCTCCAGGAACAGCAAGATCACCGGACAGAAAAATCCCTCCCACAGGCTTTTACTATGAGGACAAATATACCAATATAGCATCTAACCAACAGGGACCTGGTGCAAAGCGCCAGACAACAATAAACATTTTTCTGTAAATGGCTGGAAACTGCGACATCCGATACTATCGGAAGAGTAGGGCATTGAGCAAACTTTTTGACCTTCTGTAGTTAGCAAGTATTCACTCTCTTTGTCCTGGTTTACACTCAAAAGTTAGGTTGATGCAGCTATGTCGCTCAGGGGTGTGAAAAATCCACACCCCTGAGCAATGCAGTTAATCTGACCTAACCCCTGTCAACCTAGCTACTGCCTTTCCGGGAGGTGGATTGCCTACATCAATGAGAGAACCCCCTCCCATTGGCATAGGTAGTGTCGACACTGCAGCTGTTCCACTGTAGCATTTCAGATGTAGACAAGCCCTCAAAAACATCACATCAGGAGCTTGTTCAACTGGTTATTTACCATGACTCCTAAGTTCTTTTCAGTGTCACTGTATTCCATGATACAATCACCTAACTGGTAAGTGTGACCTGTATTCTTTAGTCCAAATGTAGGATCTTGCATTTGGCTGTATTCAAGTTCGTCTTGGCTCATTTGAACAACTGAGCAAGCAATCCAGTCAGTCTGTATAACTGACCCATGTCTATCCTTATTTTTGCCATCTGCAAATATTACTGGTAATAATCTTATATTTTCTTCCACATTGTCAATAAAATTATTGAATAGGCTCCTTGTTGATCTGTCCATTTCGGGAAGTTGTCAAATGCTTCATGAATTCCCAGCACCAATACAGGAGCAGTGGCACTTAATATTGCTAATACACAAATTAAATAAATCCTTTCGCAGTCAGTTCGCTCCCAGGAGATCAATTTGGGATGAGGTGTTCCCTTTACTTCTCTGCTGGGGCGCTTCACATTCAACCATTTGATGAGAATTGACATACATGTCCCCAAAGTTAATAAAGTATAAGCATGGAGTGGAAGAGAAAACCTAAGTCAGTCAGTCAGTCACAGTAACTGGAAAAGTTAATAAGTTCAGGCAGGAGAGACATAACAAATGGGAAGTAAACTTGGTATAAAACAGAACAGGTACTCATTTCACTGCAGGCTATGTGAAAAACCATTCTGCTTCTTTGTGGCTTTTGGAACAGATGCACTTCCGCATCAACCTTGACATGAAATTGAGCTAGAAACTTTGTAAAATATTTGAGACCTTGTTGCTTGGCAAGTTCTCTTGCTCTTTTAAAGGCTGAGCTCTGTTCAACCACATCTCTTGCAAAATCTTGGAAAATCATTCTTATTTTTTGCCCTCCCCCAAAACACTTCTTTTTTTCCATGAGCTAGAAGCATTATTATTTCTTTTACGCTAAATCAGAAATCTGACAATCGATGCATGAGGTCTGGTATTTGAGACTTTTTTTGGAGTCAGGGATCTAGGTGCTCTCTCTAAATCAAATTTAAAATCATCCAGCAGGCTGTGCACTGCTGAAAGGAGCTTGGAAACACATACGCTTTGGTTTGTTATCAAGCAGAACCCGTCATTGGCATGGACGCATGTCCCTTGGAATGGTGGTCGAAGCATGAAGAGACTATCCACCTTTAGCACTTCTGGCACGTAAATATCTAGTGACCCCGGCTACAACAGTGCCATGTGAATGCCTGTTCTCACTTTCAGGTGACATTGTAAACAAGAAGTGGACAGCATTTTCTCCTGAAAATGTAAACAAACTTGTTTGTCTGAGTGATTGGCTGAACAAGAACTAGGACTGAGTGGACATCCAGACTCTAAAATTTTCCATTGTTTTATTTTTGAATGCAGTTTTTTTGTACATAATGCTATATTTGTAAGTTCAGCTTTCATGATAAAGAGATTGCACTACAGTACTTGTATGAGGTGAATTGAAAAATACTATTTCTTTAGGTTTTTTTACAGTGCAAATACTTGTAATCAAAAATAAATATAAAGTGAGCACTGTGCACTTTGTATTCTGTGTTGTATTTGAAATCAACATATTTGAAAATGTAGAAAACATCCAAAAATATTTAAATAAATTGTATTCTATTATTAACAGTGCAATTAATTGCAGTTAATTTTTTAATTGTGTGATTAATCGCAATTAATTTTTTTAATCGCTTTTAACAGCCCTAAAATGGATATTCGCGAATGGCTCTGTATCTCAAGGAATCTGCTCCTCTGTGCTGCACATTGCCTCCCTTCTTATTATCCTTAACTTTAACAACCACATATATTTAATAGATTCCTTTAGTTTTCCTTTTCAGCTATCTGCATTTCCTCACTGCTGTTTTCATTGCCATCAGCTTCCCCATTTTTCCATTTGTTATATATGTTTTTAATTTGTATTGCTGCTTTCACCTCCCCTCTTAACCAGCATGGGTTTTTAACCAAAGAAACTTTCCTTCATGATTGTGGAACTGTCTTTTCTTAAAGACAAGTGGTATTTCCTTCTATTGTGGAGGATGGGAGCAGAAGTGTGCCGTATCGTATGTGGCTTTTTTTAAAGAAGCACTGACATTTGAAGCACAAAACATACGGGTTACTTCCCCCGCAGACCTGCCTTGCGATCCTATCCCACAGCTTTCTACTGCAGCTGGATTCCAGCACCTGGAGCTCGCCTGCCCCTGTGTCAGTGGGAAGCTGCAACTTTTCATCTCGATGGATTGTCTCTGAATGGCACATCTTGTGCAGCAGTTTGACTCCCTATGCTACTACTCTTCAGTCAATCTCCAGGGGTGGGTAGTTCTTTTCTGACTTCATTCTAGCTTTCTACCAACCTGAATGGCCCCTGTTCCTGTTAAAACGTGGCCTTCTCCTTGCAGCCTCACTGGCTGATTCTTTGTCTATCTCCATACCATCAACTCCAGGTTTCTCTTATGACCTTACCTGCTAGCCTTCTGGCTCTTGTTCCTCAGTCCGTTGATCTGAGGACAGCTTCTTCTACTTTTATTGCAGTCACTTAGCTGCCTCTTCCTGGCCCTCATCTGTCTGGCCCATTGGTCAGAGGTGGCAACACAGTAGCAGTCCTTTTCCATCATCCTCCCAGCTGACTTTCGACTGACACTCCTCATTTGTGCCATGGGGCTAGGGGCGGGGCTGGTGTAACCCAGGGCCTAAACTCGTGGAGATTGGGGGAAGTCCCAGACGACTGGAAAAAGGCAAATATAGTGCCCATCTTTAAAAAAGGGAAGAAGGAGAATCTGGGGAACTACAGACCAGTCAGCTTCATCTCAGTCCCTGGAAAAACCATGGAGCAGGTCCTCAAGGAATCCATTTTGAAGCACATGGAGGAGAGGAAAGTGATCAGGAACAGTCAACATGGATTCACCAAGGGCAAGTCATGCCTGACCAACCTGACTGCCTTCGATGATGAGATAACTGGCTCTGTGGATATGGGGAAAGCAGCAGACATGATATACCTTTACTTTAGCAAGGCTTTTGATATGGTCTCCCACAGTATTCTTGCCAGCAAGTTAAAGAAGTATGGGCTGGATGAATGGACTATAAGGTGGATAGAAAGCTGGCTAGATCGTCGGGCTCAACGTGCTGTGATCAATGGCTCAATGTCCAGTTGGCAGCCAGTATCAAGTGGAGTGCCCCAGGGGTCGGTTCTGGGGCCGGTTTTGTTCAACATCTTCATTAATGATCTGGATGATGGGATGGATTGCACCCTCAGCAAGTTCACGGATGACACTAAGCTGCGGGGAGAGGTAGATACGCTGGAGGGTAGGGACAGGGTCCTAGACAAATTGGAGGATTGGGCCAAAAGAAATCTGATGAGGTTCAACAAGGACAAGTGCAGAGTCCTGCACTTAGGATGGAAGAATCCCATGCACTATGACAGGTTGGGGACCAACTGGCTAAGCGGCAGTTCTGCAGAAAAGGGCCTGGGGATTACAGTGGACAAGAAGCTGGATATGAGTCAACAGTGTGCCCTTGTTGCCAAGAAGGCTAACGGCATATTGGGCTGTATTAGCAGGAGCATTGCCAGCAGATCAAGGGAAGTGATTATTCCCCTCTATTCGGCACTGGTGAGGTCACATCTGGAGTATTGTGTCCCGTTTTGGGCCCCACACTACAGAAAGATTGTGGACAAATTGGAGAGAGTCCAGTGGAGGGCAACAAAAATGATTAGGGGCTGGGGCACATGACTTATGAGGAGAGGCTGAGGAAACTGGGGTTATGCAGAAGAGAAGAGTGAAGGGGGATTTGATAGCAGCCGTCAACTACCTGAAAGGGGGTTCCAAAGAGGATGGAGCTCGGCTGTTCTCAGTGGTGGCAGGTGACAGACCAAGGAGCAATGGTGTCAAGTTGCAGTAGGGGAGGTCTAGGTTTGATATTGGGAAAAACTATTTCACTAGGAGGGTGGTGAAGCACTGGAATGGGTTACGTAGGGAGGTGGTGGAATCTCCATCCTCAGAGGTTTTTAAGGCCCGGCTTGACAAAGCCCTGGCTGGGATGATTTAGTTGGGGTTGGTCCTGCTTTGAGCAGGGGGTTGGACTTGATGACCTCCTGAGATCTCTTCCAACCCTAATCTTCTGTGATTCTAACCTGCAGCTGCTATTGACATCCTCGTGTCACCTTCTGGTTCTCCCTTCTATGTCTCTTTTTTGTCTCTTTTGCTTGCTCTGCTGTCCTTCTGGATCCCCAGCTGCACAAGATTCTCTGGTAAGTTATAACAGAATTGCTCATCTGTTTGCAGGTTAAAGTCACAGATTTATGGCTGTTAAGGCCAGAAGAGACCATTAGATCATCTAGCCTGACCTTCTGCATAACACAGGCCACATAACTGCAACCAATTACCCCTGTATTGAGTTCAACAACTTGTGTTTGTGGTTGGCTAAAGCATATTTGTCCAGAAAGGCATCCAGTCTTGATTTGAAGATATCAAGAGAGAGAGAATCTAGCACTTCCCTTGGTAGTTTTCTCCAATGGTTAATCATCTTCACTATTAAAATTTTGTCTAATTTGAATTTGTCTGGCTTCAGCTTCCAGCCACTGGTTCTTGTTATTCTGTGCTCTGGTAGATTATAGAGCCCTTAAGTATCTGCTATTTTCTATCCATGAAAGTATATACACCATCATCTAGTTACCTCTTGATCTTCTTTTTGATAAACTAAATAGATCGAGCTTTTTAAGTCTCTCCCTCTGGGGCATTTTTTGTAGCCCTCAAATCATTTTTGTGACTCTTTTTTGCACCCTCTCTAATTTTTCAATGTTCTTTTTAAAATGTGTACATCAGCACTATATCCAGTATTCCAGTGTCAGTCTCACCACTGCTGCATGCGGAAGTAAAATCACCTCCCTACTCTTAATCATTACTCCCTCATTTATGCTATTCACTACTGCCCTTTTTATACATCCAAGAATTGCATTAACCCTTTTTGCCACAGAATTGTAGTGGGAACTCATGTTGAATTGCTTGTGCACTCTGACCCATGAAACCTTCCGGGATACAGTCCCCCATTCTGTAGGTATGGCCTGCATTCCTGGTTCCAGATGTATAACTTTGCATTTGGCTGTATTAAAACACACTGTGTTTCAACAGGCCCAGCTTCAAAGTGACATTCAGATTGTTCTGTATGGTGTGCTCATCATTATTTACCAAGTTGCCCATCTTTGTGTTGTCCACAAATTTTATCAGCAGTGATTTCTATATTTATTTCCAGATCATTGTTAAAGATACTGAATAATGTCAAGCCTACGACTAATCCCTGAGGAATGCCACTAGAAAAAACCCCATTCGATGATGATTCTCCATTGACAACTTACTTTTTTAGATCAGTCAGTTAGCTGGTTCTTAATCCATTCAACATGTGCTCCATTGAAATTCAGAGATTCCAAAGCCAGAAGAGACCACTGTGATCATCTAGTCTGACCCCTTGTATAACACAGGCCGTAGAACTTCCCCCAAATGAGAATGTTGTGTAGTGCTCATTTGTTTTAGTCAGAATGTCATGAGGTACCAAGTCAAACGTATTACAAAAGTCTAAATATATTGCATCTACGCCATTATCTTTATCAACCAACTTGTAACCTCATCAAAGAATGACATCAGGTTTTCTTGACAAGACCTACTTTCCATAAAGCCATATTAACTGCTTCTGATTTGTAAAGGTTCCCAGGACATTTGCAAGCCAGGCCTTTCATTTTCCGATAAGCTGGCCTGGTTTCCTGCCCCTTTCTATGGCCTTTGGAATTATCACGGGGTAAGGAGAGTGGGCTAGTAATTTTTTTTGAAAAAGTCAATATTTTCAAATTTTTTTTGTTTTTCTCCCTCCCCCCCTTTTTCTATTGAATGCAACAGAATGAATAATAATTAGGGTTTGGTTTATTTTCTTTTTTTTCATTTTGCCTTTTGCCACTCTGACCTTTTTTCAAAACTTAATCTGTTGAAGTAACAGAGTGGCAAAAGGGAAAACTAAAAAGTAGTGAAAAGCAAAACAAAACCACCCCAAGCCCTGGAAAGAAAAAGAAGGAATAAAAGGAATAGAGGTAACAGACAAAGCAATATTTGACATTTCTGGCTATGACAAAAATATGGAACATTTCGATAAAACAGGAGTTTTACGCAAAGGTTTCCAGTTTTAAAAAAATGTTTTGAACAAAAAATTTCAACCAGTTCTGTTAAGCAATACGTCCTAAAACATGTGTGTTATTAGACCATTTATGCAAGCCAAAGGTATATTTGTGTGGCATTTAAAAAAATGACTCTAAATCCATTGCTCAAACTGAGGAAAAGCATACTAGTTATATGTTTATGCATATTGATGGCCATACCAGTTATGAACAGAGAGAAGAAAGATACTAATGCCAGGATCTATTGATCAGTGCTCTTTCAAACCACGCCCTCCAGCTAGAAAGCTCTTTGCTATTCCTGCTGCATACAGTCCAATTACATTCAATGCATATCTAAATGTTGAGAGCTAAGTAGGTCATTTGGAAGGAAGGTAGGTCATAAGCAAAACCTCATCATGCAGCATTCTCTTGGTTTTTGTAATAAATACTTTGCAGCTCATTCTAAATTTAAATACAGTGAAACTTGTATAAGAGACCATCTTTTTTAAGACTCCTGTCTTAAATGACAGACCTAAATGTATTATTATTTTTGCTCCACCTTCTTATTGAAGGCCACTGCAAGTTGTTGCTCCCTACAGGGCCTAACAACATCAGCCACACTATCAGAGGCTCGTTCACCTGCACATCTACCAATGTGATATATGCCATCATGTGCCAGCAATGCCCCTCTGCCATGTACATTGGTCAAACTGGACAGTCTCTACGTAAAAGAATAAATGGACAGAAATCAGATGTCAAGAATTATAACATTCATAAACCAGTCGGAGAACACTTCAATCTCTCTGGTCACGCAATCACAGACATGAGGGTCGCTATCTTACAGCAAAAAAACTTCAAATCCAGACTCCAGCGAGAAACTGCTGAATTGGAATTCATTTGCAAATTGGATACTATTAATTTGGGCTTGAATAGAGACTGGGAGTGGCTAAGTCATTATGCAAGGTAGCCTGTCTCCCCTTGTTTTTTTTCCTGCAAAACCCCCCCCAAGACGCTCTGGTTAAACTTGGATTATTGCTGTGCACATTGTAAGATGAGCTGTTGCCAGCAGGAGAATGAGTTTGTGTGTGTGGTTTTTGGAAAAAAAAAAGAAAAAAAAAAAGGGAGGGGTGGGGGGGGGGGTGAGAAAACCTGGATTAGTGCTGGAGGTGACCCACCTTGATTATCATGCGCATTATAAAGAGGGGTTTCAAAGGGGGATGGGTTGTTGCCAGCAGGAGAGTGAATTTGTATGTGTGTTTTGGGGGGGGGGGGGAAAGGGTGAGAAAACCTGGATTTGTGCTGGAAATGGCTCTACTTGAGGATCACTTTAGATAAGCTGTTGCCAGCGGGGGAGTGAGGTGGGAGGAAGTTTTGTTTCATGGTCTCTGTGTGTATATAATGTCTTCTGCAGTTTCCACGATATGCTATGCATCCGATGAAGTGAGCTGTAGCTCACGAAAGCTCATGCTCAAATAAACTGGTTAGTCTCTAAGGTGCCACAAGTACTCCTTTTCTTTTTACGAATACAGACTAACACGGCTGTTACTCTGAAACCTCACTTAAAACAAGCTTCTATGTACTTGGATATGTGTCACAAGTAAGAATTGATTTTCTGCTCTCCACCTTCCCCCCTCAGATATATGGTCATTGTATGGCCTTGTTACTTGAGGTTAGAATAAATCCTATAACACTTCTTATTAGTGAAATGCCTTACATTTATTATACATTTATTACTTTTAAATGCCTATCTCACCCTCCTTATGTTATTGTTTCCTTTATAGAGATAGCCAGTATTTTTTGCTCTCCTTTCTCTTCCTTTGCAGCTTAGCCATGTTGCTGTAGTCCTTCATAATTTAGCAGCCAACAGCATCACTGTATGATGGTAAGAAGAAACAGCATCGTACAGTATGATTTCTAATCAGACACTTATTTTCCTCCGGAGGGCTCACAGAAGCCCTTGCAAACATGTTGCATTTTTGCTTACTCCCTTGGCTTCCCCCTGCATTTCAACCATGGTGAGGCAGATGGGGAAACTATTTTCCCTCCCATCTCAAACAGCATCACAAAAATGTTTTATTCAGCTCTTTATAGCTCTGATTACCATATAGATTCAGAAAGGGACAGACTGTACAGCAGCAGTGTGCTGGGAAGAGATGGCAGGAACCCCATGCTCCAAGGCTTCTCCACTAAACTAATGAATGATCAACACAATCAGAACAGAAGTCACGTCACAGGTTCCATTTTTAACATAACCTCTAAAAAAAATTACTCTGCTTCCAGTTCTTTATGTTAATTTTCTCCATCAGGCAGGTGGCATGGTGGAACCAGAGAAGTAAGCTGCCTTGTCTCCCAGGTTACAAGGGTATGTCGACTACACTGGAATAAAAGACCCATGCACAGCTGCGGCTGGCCTGTGTCTGCTGACTCAGGCTCACAGGGCTCAGGCTGTGGGGCTAAAAATTGCAGTATAGATGTTTGTGCTTGGGCTGAAGCCCGGGCTCTGGGACCCTCCCCTGTCACGGGGTCCCAGAGCTCGGGCTCTAGTCTGAGCCCAACTAGCTACACAGCAATTTTACATCTCAGCAGCCCCAGCCCCATGAGCCTGAGTCAGCTGACCCAGGCCTGCCACAAGTGTTTAATCACTGTGTAGACATACCCTGGGAGTCTTAACAATGTTCAGGTTCAGTGTTAAGGTAAAGATAAGATAAAGAACAAACTGGCTTATTTGAACCCACCTGGCATTTCCAGTCATCTACCTGAAATCTGTAAGTGTCTTGTCCTAGCATGCACTAGTTTGGGTTAAAAACAGGGTCTTGCTAAGCTCCGTCATGCTGTAAAAGCTCACGACAGAGGGCTTTGGGAGAAGCAATGTCTGTGAGGGGGGAGCAAATATCCCTGCTGCCGATTGCAGAAAGGGACCTCCAATCACAAATCCAGAGGGGATAGTCTGGAATGGATGCATTGCCTATTTTGAACATTACAAAGTCCTGGTCAGGGACATGGAGTGTGGTATCTTCTGAAGACATTACTGGCTACCATCCATGAGGTTCAGATTTGGAGTCTAGGATACCCAAGACACATTGCAGAGGTGATGTGGTTGAATTCCCATGGACTGGGGGTAATGGTGTGTGGGAAAGGGATGGCTGCTGTATTTATTAACAGCTTCTGTAGCCGCAGACGTGTGAGCACTTTGCTGGTGGCAGGCTGGAATGAAAGGGGTTTGCACCAGTTTCAAGGTAGAAGAAATGGTGGCTTGGATTGGCTTTGTTCTTTTTAGCTGATGGTGCATGATAGAGATGATCATCAACATGTTTGCCTCAAAGAAGTGCTGTTATGTGAGCTGGCTCTTAAATTTCATCTCACTGTTCTAGTTATGTATCTTTGTCCATTGATAGGTGAGGGATTACAGGTCTGCCATGCCTTTTGGATTTGATGGGAACTAACCATGTAAGCTCTCTACATGTGAATGGAAGAAGCAGTCACTAGGACTGTTAAAACTCCATGTCACTGCCTTTTTTCTTTCTTCTGCTAAATTGCAATATCTCAGAATTTAGCTATGTCAGATTCCAGAGATCCTGGCATGCATGATCTCTCTCTGAACTTAAACAAATGGAAGAAAGGCACTCTCCTTTTTCTTTTCCACCTCTCTCCTTTGCCTGGCAAGAAGAACTGTGTGCTATTGTACTTGAAATAAAGAAGGGTGCCACTTGCAGCTTGTTTACTTTGATGAAACTGCTCACAGCTGATCAGACCCTCTTAGTATTTTGAAGAACTCTACTCAGCTTTTGTGTTGAGAGAGAGCCTCACTTTAAAAAAAAAAAAGAAATCTAAATCTTTTCTTGATTAAAATGTTTGAAATGATATTTGGGATGATAAAGAATGGCATTTGGCAAAGGTCACAAGAAGCATTTACATATTCATTTATCTGGAATAAATATGGATTTAAATTGCTCCGTGCTAGTTTACTGATATTATTTGTCTCCTCGGTGACTCCAGACCCCTGCTTCTACAATAACTAAAGGAATTACTTATTAGCAGACTCCAATCTTATTCCCAGCCTGTCATCATACACTTAGTATGTGCTGGTCCCTTGACATAAGTGGTTATTGTAGACTGATTGACCTTTCTTAGTTGTTCTCTTTCCTGCTGTTTTTATTTTTTTAAAGCCGAAGCTCCTTTTTATTTCTGCCCATACAAGCTCCATTTACAGTCCATCTCTGTCAGACCTAACGATCAGACCTTTGCTGTAGAAGGAATAACATCTATCTTTCCACTAGAGCGATATCCCTGAATAGTTGCTTAGGGCTCTGTTCATCAGAAGCTTTCCTGCAGAAGCTGCAAAAGGTCTGGGATATTGGCATCAATGCCTGGCTGACCTATCATTACAAACAAATATATGGACGCTTGTTTGGTTTATATATTTTTTTCTCTTCTAATGTTACATATGCGATGCTGGATCACAGGAAGATGGAGAATAAAGCTTAAGAGCTTCATTCAAGGCTAATTCACAGAATGTTTCAAATCCCCTTAGTAGCTATTAATGGAATTCTTGTCAATCCTGATTACCCTGGCCCACAGCTGAACTAACTTGCCTATATCTCAGTAACACTGACCCGGTGACAGGCATGTCTGCCCTGTCCCATTACAAAATGCATGTGCAGCCAGAAAAATGGCTATATAAAATGTCACCTTCATACTCACCTGCCTCCAGCATTCCAACTTAAATACCCATTTAGACTCCTAGGGAAAAGTTTTCCAATGGGGGCCTAAAGTTAGGAATATGAATCCATATTAAGTCACCTAAATAAGTGACCTAATTGATTTTCAAAGGCATTGTACCCCTCTGACCTCTCTAATTTCAGTAGAGGTTGCAGATCCTCAGCACCTCTGAAAAATCGATCAGGTCTCATGTTGGTCCCTTTTTATGTCTTGCTTGAAACCCCAGGTGATTTGAAGGATTTCTCAGAGAGCAGGAAAACATGCTTTCCTGTGAGTAACCACCTGAACTTGGACAAAATGGAGCCTACAGGGAAGGCATGTTTAAAACAACAATTAAAAAGCCTCACAGAGATGTGCATTTCCCTACTGAATATTTTATAATGTTTCTTCTTCCAGCTGTCTCCTAAACCTTTGTATATGAGAAGGGAAGTGGAAAATCTTTCTTTTCTCCTGATAAAATCTTTTCTATTATGATATTTTCTACTGTGCAGTACAGCTCTGATTCATCCTTGAAATGTTCTCTCTTCCCAGTAGAGGTCTGGTACAGGAGGATATTCTGCTCATTCACAAGGCAGGGATTTTTGCACCACACCTGCTAAAAACTCATAATGGGGGCAGAAAATACTGCAATAAGACACTTCTTAAATCCTCTCTAACCTCCTACACCAACTATACTTTTTCTCCTCATTTTACTGGGGAGTTTCATATGTTTTAAGGCCAGAAGAGACCATTATAATCCTCTAATCTGACCTCCTGCATAGCACAGGCCATAGAATTTCACCCAATAATTCCTGCATCCAGCGCAACACATTGCAGCCTAACTAGACCATAATGATCAAAGCCTTTATGAAAGTAGAGTTCACAGTGACCATGACCCTGATTTTTTATTCTGTAAGTCCCAACTTGGAGCATGTGAAACAGGGCTTTTGATAAGGACCTTTTTCCTTGGAAATTATCAGGGAATAGGCTTAAAGTATTGACTATTTTGTTATTTAAAGCCTTTTTTTATTAAGTGTTTTTATTTTAGGGGGAGGAGGGAGAAACACTGTCACAATTCAACTAAAACAAACAATCCCCCCCAAGAGATGTACAATATAAAGCCAAATTCATATCAGAAAATTAATTGTACTTTTTTTTTTTTGGCTGCTTTGTGTTTTAAGGAAACATGGAGTTAAAACCAGAGGAGACAGAAGCAAGCCATAGGAAACGGGAAAGATGAGAAATAGAACATAGGCGGTCATACAAGAAATGCCATGCAGTGGCAGAAAATTGTCCGAATGCAGCAATAACCTCAGTCTATGGCCCAGAATATTAAGCATATTCAGGTGTTGCTGTGCTCAGCTCTGCGATATCTAAGGAGTTTTAAACTCCTAAGTGCCTAAATCCCTTTTGAAAATGAGACCGGCTCCTAAATCAGTTACTGCAACTCTGAGTGCAACAACACCTCAATAGCTTTAAAAATCTGGGACTAGAATGCTTTCCGGCACTGCTCCACCGTGGTCATCACTACAGGTCAACATTCCATAAAGAGCCCAATCCTTCCATCAAAGACAATGGGAGCAAGATCAGGCTTAACAAGTCTATTCATTTTTGTCTTTGCAAGAGTTTCCATCCCCTCAACCTAAAATACAATTTCGATTCTACACCGTATTCATTTACACGAACAAAATAATATTTGGCACTTCAGAATGGGCTCTCTTCTTCTTGCCCCCATCCTAGGGTGACCAGATAGCAAGTGTGAAAAATCGGGACGGGGGCGGGGGGGGGGAGTAATAGGAGCCTATATAAGAAAAAGACCCAAAAATCGGGACTGTCCCTATAAATTCGGGACATCTGGTCACTCTACCCCATCCTTCCCTCCATTTTGATTTTACTGGTCGCCTCCTGAACTTATTGGAAAGACACAAGACTTAAAATTGAAGTCACACCCTCCAAAATACTAGTCCTCAGGGAACTAAGCTACTTTTAGCCCTGGAGGCTTCTTGTGTTTCCACAATATGCCTGACATACCAGTAGTTATTTCTTCAGTGAACTTTCATATTGCAGTGTACCTCAGTTGTTGAGTGGATGACACACCATTCTGGTCCTCTCTTCCAGGTGTTTGTTGAGTATCTCTTCTGGGTCAAAGTTAGTCTGATGGGAGCCAGATTGCTAGCTTGTGGTTTGCCTTACTCAGCTTGTTGGAAATTTTCTTTTAAAAAAGAGCAGAAAATGTTTTTCAGTCACTGTTAGTGTTTTCTGTTTAAAGTTAAAAATTAAATAAAATCTTCTGTAGAGATTAAAATTTACTTTCCTGAAGGTTGAGCTAGACCTCAATTTTCAGAAACCACTTTGAATGTGTATAAAAGTCACTACTTCATCAAATCTTAAATGGTGCTGCTTCCTGGCATATTGTGATTGCTTACAAAGGTCAAACTAAAGGTTATACTAACTATTGCCAGTTGCATAACCTTCGAAAGACAGTGAGAGCTTAAATAAATCAACAGTTTTACATAGCAATTGATGTAATGACTGGTGAAGAAATGCAAAGGGATATATATACTTATTCATAACTACTACAGTCCAAATAATAACAATAATAGAGGGGGAGAGGCAGACAAACAATTGCTATGGTGAATTCTTTCACTGATGCATGCACTTTACTTGGATAGATATTAGTGGCAGGGAGGAATGAAAACCCCATCAGAAGTCCTATCTCTCTGTTTACATAGAGTAGCAGTGTCCTTTCGAAAAGACATAATATGTTAGGACTACTGTAGGTATAAAGGCTCTGTGAGCTGAGCCAGATTTCTAAAAAGATCAGATTTTTAAATTAGTTCTTAAATATAAACCCATTTTTGTGTGTCAAATACATAGAATCATAGAAATATAGGTGTGGAAGTGACCTCAAGAGGTCATATAGTCCAGTCCCCTGTGCCGAGGCAGGACCAAGCGAACCTAGACCATCCCTGATAGGTGTTTGTCTGAACTGTTCTTAAAAACCTCAAGTGATGGGGATTCTGGAAGTACAATTCCAGTGTTTATCCTTATCATTAGAAAGTTTCCCCTACTATCTAACCTAAATCTCCCTTTCTTTCATTGTTCTCTTGCTCCTAATGTATTTATTAAACCTCTTATTGCCATTTTTGTCCCTTGTCAGATGTAACTCATTTTGTGCCTTAGCTTTTCTGATTTAGGCCCTATATACTTGTGTTATTCTTTTGACCTCCTCAGCAATTTGTCCATATTTCCATTTTTTTTGTAGAATTCCTTTTTGATTTTCAGATCTTTAAAGAGCTCCTGATGGAGCCATATTGGCCTCATACTATTCTTCCTATCTTTCCTTATCATCGAGATAGTTTACAGTTGTGCCTTTGGTATTATCTCTGAGAAACTGCCAGCTCTCCTGAACTCTTTTTGCCCTTAGTTTTTCTTCTTATGCGATCTTACCTATCAGTTTTCTGAGTTTGTTAAAGTCTGCTTTTTTGAAGTCCATTGTCCTCATTCTGCTTCTCTCATGCTGTCCTTTCCTTAGAATCAGGACATCTATCATTTTGTGATCACTTTCACCCAAATTGCTTTTCACCTTCAGATTCGCAAGCAATTCCTCCTAGTTAGTCAGAATGAAGTCTAAAATGGTTCTCCTGATTACTTCTGAAACAAGAAGTTGTCCCCACTACATTTTAAGAACCGATTGGATATTTTGTATTTGCCATATTACCTTTCCAACAGATAAAATCCCAATTATTACCGGATCTTGACAGAAAGGATGGTTTTGTAGTTGAGGCAGTGGATTGGGATTCAGGAGACTTGTGTTCAATTCATTGGTCTTTCACAGCTGTCCTGTGAGATCTCGGACAAATCTGATTCTGCCATCTCATGCTCAATACTATCTTAGTCTGCTACTACGTAAGAACATAAGAATGGCCATACTAGGTCAGACCAAATGTCCGTCTAGCCTAGTATCCTCCCTTCCAACAGTGGCCCGTGCCAGATGCTTCAGAGGGAATGAACAAAACAGGGCAATTATTGAGTGATCCATCCCATCAACCAGGCCTAGCTTCTGGCAGTCAGAGACTAAGGGACACCCAGAACATGGGGGTTGCATCTTTGACCATCTTGTCTAATAGCCATTGATGGACCTACCCTACATGAACATATCTAATTCTTTTTTGAACCCTGTTGTAGTTTTGGCCTTCACAACATTCCCTGGCAATGCATTACACAAGTTGATTCTGTGTTGTTGGAAGAAGTACTTTCTTATGTTTGTTTTAAACCTTCTGCATATTAATTTCATTGGGTGACCTCTGGTTCTTGTGTTACATAAAGGGGTAAAGAACACTTCCTTATTCACTTCCTCCATATCATTCATGATTTTTATAGACCTCTATCATGTTCCCTCTTAGTTGTCTCTTTTCTGACCTGAATAGTCTGTCTTTTAATCTCTCCTTGTATGGAAGCTCTTCCATGCCCGTAATCATTTTTTGCTTCCGTTATCTAGTATTTTCCCAATTCTAATATTATTATTTTTTGAGATGTGGCAACCAGAACTGCATGCGGTATTCAAAGTGTGGGCATACCATGGGTTTATCTAATGGCATTATGATATTTTCTGTCTTATTATCTAGCCCTTTCCTAATGGTTCCAACTTTCTGTTAGCTTTTTTGACTGCCATTGCCCACTGAGCAGATGTTTTAAGAGAAGAATCCACAATACAGTAGTCTCATTGTGTGGGAAACAGATTTTATGATTTAAAAAAATTCCTATTTTACATCAGGATGAGACTGATACGTTTCAAAGGTATTTTTGTTTTTGCAGAAGAAGAGAGAGAAACTTTATCCCCCTCCCACAAATAGCCCAGTGGACAGGGTACCCTCCAGGGATGTGGGAGACCTAGGTTCAAGTTGCTGTTCTGCCTTATTCAGAGCAGGGACATGAACCTAGATCTCCCACTTACCTAGGATGAGTACCTTAATGACTCAGCTATTCTTTCACACTCTCTCTGATGTTTTGGCCAGAGATTCCATTCTGTGCCTGAGAAACCTTCCCAATGAAAGCTCCCAGTAAAAATTTTGATGTTGACAGAACAGCATTTTTCCAATGAAAACCTATTTTGTCAAAAAATTCCTGCCCAGCTCTAGTCCCATCCAAAGCAACCAAACCTTTAATTTCCCTGTGTCTTAGTTTCCCACTGTAGAACAATGGCACTAATAATTCTCTATCTGTGAAGATAAATTCACTAATATTTATTCGATATGCTGATATATTACAATAATTGGGCCTATGAAAGGAGACAGACAGGCTACCGTGGGAGTTTCATGTGAATATTTGAGTGCAGAGTTTGGCTCAAAGTCATTCATTGTTTTAGTCAACAGCCAGCAAAACAATACTCTAAATAAAATGGGAATATAGAAAAACATGGCATAGATTTATTATTATTATTATTATTTATTTATTATTTATTATTATTGAACTAATTAACAAAAATAGACATGGTTCCAAATACAAGCTTCTGGCTATATCAACATATAATGGAGTCCAGCATGTTCCATATCTCATTCTTTTTCTGTCTCACATGAGAACTTCTGATGCATGGTGAGGTCTACATGTTCCAAATCTCAGCCCATACTAAGCTGCATGAACCTGGAGTTTGGAATACACCAGACATACCAACATTCCCAGATTGTGATTTCTGGAAGTTTGCATTTTTTTATTAGCTCAGTAGAGGGATATCTACTCATCCCATCCTCATCTCTCCCCTGCAATTTAAAATTCTTTTATAATTTTGAGAAGAGAAAGGAAGGAGAGCTCTTTGGTCTGTTTGGTTCTGACGGGGTTTAAAATGCTGGCACTCTGCCTCTGGCAGTTCTCTGGGATCTATTATTCCCGAGGCATATGATGGAACAACATTAATGGTACTAGCAACTACTACAAAATAATACAGTTTTGTTCTGTACAGCATCTTTCATAAAACCGTATCCCAAGTTGTTTTACAAAATTAAACATCACATGGGGATCTCTCAGTAGGAGCTGTTTCCCTAATATAGTTGCTACTCTTTTAAAAATGAGAGACCCAAGCACAAACCCTGGACATAAATAATTTCAGGTTTTTGTTGAGATTCATAGTCTAAATTTAGGGGCTCCATTGTAAAACTCAGATCTGGCTCCTATCTCTAGTATTAAGCTAAACAAAAGCCCTACCGACAAACAACCCTGAATTTTGTGGAATTAAAAATCCCACAAACCACATTGCGAATCAATGGGACTAAGGCTCCTAAATGGCCAACTCATTTTGAAAATTAGATGTGGACTCCTGAGTCAATTAGGCACTTCTGAAATTTTACCCCAGTCTGATCTTCTGCATAACACAGGCTACAGAATTTCACTCAGTAATTCCTGCATCAAGCCCATAACTTCTGGATGGATAGATTTTTTTCCAAACAAACACCAAAGTCTGTGTTCTCACCTGAAAAATGTTCCTGGCTTTCCACATAACTGAATGTTATGGTTTCCCACCTTCCCAATAGTTCTTAAAGCAAACTTGATCCTGGCAGTGCAATTCTCTCTTAGGTTTTTGAGCTGCATGGAACTGATACTCAGTTTATAGTAGTGTTGTTATAGTCGTGTTGGTCCCAGGATATTAGAGAGACAAAGCAGGTGAGGTCATATCTTTCATTGGACCAACTTCTCCTGGTGAAAAAGACAAGCTTTTGAGTTTACACAGAGCTCTTCTTCAGGGTGTTCAGTTTAGACATATACACAGAGTGCCACAGGCACCCCATCAAGCCTAAACAAAGAGTCCTAGAGAGAGTCTGACCATGCCCATTGTCCTACATTGACACCAGCCTTTGCCTCACAAAGCCCTTCAAGGCCTAAAGTAATCAATAACGATGAATGGGATTTCTTCCCTGTGTGGATCTGAGAAGGTTGGAGAGTCACCGTGCAGAACAATACCCTGTGACTGTAGGCGAGGGAGCTGACACAGTTAAATACACTTTTTTAAAAAGCTCATGTAAAAATAAGGTGCTATTTTTTTTTCCCTTGCTTGCATCCTTGATGACCGAGCCCTTCAGAATATAACAAATGGATTATTCTTGGGTGCCTATTTCTCTGCACAAAGGGTCACTCAGAGATATCTTGTGCTTTCAGCTAAATGACCTATTAAAATCTTTCCATACGAAAGAAATCCTTGATTTCTAAAACATCCATCTAATTGGTTCCTGGAAAGAAACTCCTTATAGGTCATTCTTTATTTAAAAGACAAAATCCTCCCCCTATTAAATATATTCATTTAGGGCTAAACTGTAGAAGTTAACGTGCAGATGTGCTGAGCGGTGGGAGGAGGAGGAAGGGATCCCTTTCCCTCACATCACCTTTCACACAGGGGGCAACAACTATTTGGGTGCAGACACTTGAGTGTAGCAGAATGAAGGACAGTGAAGCCCGCGGTGGTAGCAATCCCAGAAGTGTGTGTCCTTGATCCCCTGCATATACTGCAAGGGGAGTTCACATAATACATATAGTAGAATACAATGTAACAATGCCGGTGGAGGACTGTTTATCTAATAAACAGGTGTTGCAAACCCCATTTTCCATCCTGATCCTCTCTTGCTTAAACAGTACACCCCCAGCACTGCTGTCCTTTTGCAGAGGTCCAATCAAGCCTATCAGAAACGCTAAAATAGTTACAATCTGTGTGTATGAGGTGATCAGAAACAGATTTTTTAAAAAACCTTTCTCCCCGTCTGCCCCATTTTTCATTGAATTTCTGTTTTGATGGACATTTTAAGGGTACAACTGAGTATCTGTTGGAAATGGCTATACAAAGATCTACAGTCATTAGTGATATTTATGAAAATGTTTGTAGAAATGTTCACATAAGAGAACTGGGAAGCTTACACAATGAGTAAATAAGTACTGCTAGTAAAACAGAGTGGAATGGGAATGCAAACAGAAGCCAGCAGGGCTGCATTTGGCCCTCTGGGAGTAGAGAAAAGCTTTCCTGTTCAAAAATTCATAGAGAGCCCAAGGTAGCACACGAGCAATTTTTCATTATAGCTTATTAGTAATTCATCATAAGAATATCTCAGTAACAACTCAATATGGAACCTATTTGCGGTACCTAAATAGGGTAATAGTAGATTGTTAGTAATTTATATGTACAGTGGGATGAAAGTCACCAGATACTTTAGGATTATTATTAGTTTATAATTGGGCTAGTTGGTCTTGCAGCATGAGGGAGGTTTGGGTGAACTTTTGGTGTTTGAGACTTAGGGGATCCTCCCAATATGCAGCTGCATATGAACTGTTCTATGGATGGTGTAAAAAGGATGTGTGTTAATGACACACTTTACTTTTCCAGACAAATACACATGCTGTCTGTCATCTGCCGAACGTTGGTTAAATTATGAATCAGTACCACATTCTTCGTGAATCAAGGGAAAAGCCATACGCACCATGAAAAAGCAGCAAAGAGTCCTGTGGCACCTTATAGACTACCAGACGTGTTATGCTCCAATACGTCTGTTAGTCTATAAGGTGCCACAGGACTCTTTGCTGCTTTTACAGATCCAGACTAACACGGCTACCCCTCTGATACTTGGCACCATGAAAAGGTGCTCCTATTCTGGATGGGTCTTTTTATGGGCTCCTGAAACCCAATCGCTTTTATGGACATTCCTACCCACCATTCCCCATTCCTCATAACTGCACAGGAGCAGGCATGCTGCTGCCCACTTCTGACATTCACATTTCCACGTCATTAGTAAAGAAAGAGAAGAGAAGGGATGGCATTTTGAATAATTTATTCTGGTTTTCCTGCTTGTGTGGGCAAACCAAACTCTCTTGGAATCAGTGGGGTTGCACTATTGCAAATGAGGACAGCATTGAGCTAAGTGTCTGTCTAATTCATCCCTGCAGACAGCACTGGAAAAAGCAAAAAAAGCACACACAAAGGCAGGTTACGTTATATACATGTGAACAAATGTGGAAAAGGAGGAGGGAGCAATTAGAGAATTTAGGGAATAAACTAAATGAACGTATGTGTTTTGTTACGGCAGAGTACAAAGAACTTCCCAAATTTCCATATTTTACTTAATGTTGTAAAAAATGACACTGTGATCCCATTGTGGTTACACTATACTGTGGAATGTCATGAAAATATGGTAATTCTTGTAACCACCGTGAGACACAATTCTTCACTTTTTCATCTACAAATGCAGATTTAAGATACTTTGAAGATATTCTGCCTCTTTACCATATAATTTTGAAATAAGCTTATACCAAAGCTTCACAGGCCAAGACATCACATTATGTCAGTGGGTGTGTTGCAAATGGAACCATAGCTACCACGAGAACAAACATGTAATGTGTTGCTCTGTGAATTGATAGGAGGAAGAGGATGGGGAGGAGAAAATGACCTTAAACACCCTTTCTACGGTTTGTTTACAGCATTGCTGTTTTTACAGCATGCCTATAAAAGCCTTTGTCTGAATCTGTTTGGCAAGCTTCAGTTACCAAGTCCAACTCCAAATATCTGATTTCCATTTCTAATCTCTCTCTACTTATTTGGAAAAGATTAAGTAAGTCAGAAAAACTGGGATGGACTGAACTGAGTCAATGCAAAATGATTTAGCTCCTTTTAAAATAGATATTTTTCCTCCATTATTCCCTGATTGTTGTTCTTGGACTCTCCAAGAATGCACACGTGAATGTTTAGAATGCTGTTCCCTTCTTCTTCCAGCATAGGGTGACCAGATGTCCCGATTTTATAGGGACAGTCCCGATTTTTGGAGCTTTTTCTTACATAGGCACCTATTACCCCCCACCCTCTGTCCCGATTGGTCACTCTATTCCAGCACCAGAGGGGTTTGCCAAGAATCCCACAGTTTATTAAAAACTGGGCATTGGATTGGGGGTAGATAACGTCACAGGCTAACTCAATAGCCTCATCATCCTCTACGAACTACCGGGAGACGACAGTATAACACCGTATCTCAGCTCTGCCTCTATCTCCGTCCTCGTGTCCTTCTAGGACTCCTCCCATTTTCTCTGGTTCACCCAAGCCCCCCACTCTTCTCCTCTTTTTCCACTTCATTTACTTTGATTTTTTTAACCCAAAAAAGGCACCCATTTAAATCTCCAGGTGTCCTGCCATCCCTTAAAAACCAGTGTGTGGTGTACAGAAAACTGTGTTAAAATGACGAGCTGTCAATTTAAAAGTAAGGGGTTTTTTTGGTCTTGCTTGCAGGCTAGGGGGCTGTGTAGGGAAGCAGGTGATCTGAGTCAGTCTGCAGAGAGCCAGTCTAAAGTAAGGTGGGTTCATGGGCAGCGGGTGAACCCCTGGCTTGGGGAGGCTAGCCCCTGGCCAGACCCACCCCTCTGGCACGAGACCCTGTCCCTCCCGCCCCCTTCCCCCACCAGATCCCTGAGCTTCCCCCTGCCGTGGCGCCAGGTGCGCGGCCCCCAGCCCCCAAGCAGCGGGCGGGTGGCGCACGGCCCCTCAGCCCCAGCATGCTTCCCTGAAGATGAGCAGCCTGCCTTGGCTGGGCCCAAGGGGGAAGAGCAAGCAGGAGGGGGCGGGGCATGGGTGGGGCCACACTGAGCTGTTTGGGGAGGCATACCCTCCCCTCCCCTACGATACGTGCCTCCCATGGATGGGTTGAGTTGTACCTCTCTGATTTAGGGAGCAGCATGCTTTGTCTGTGTCTTTTTTGTGTTCTTGTGTGATGTCATTCTGAATTCTAAGAAATAAAGTAGTATTACATTGCAACCTTCCAGCAAGAATGTTTTTGTCTAACTTGTCTGTGGGAATGTTATGAACATAACAGCATGCAAAATTTGACCGTATAAAAAAGCATCTGAACAGGTCTAATCCCTTACAAAATCCAGTGATGATCAAGTAACAATACCCCATTCTCCCTCAGATTCTGTCCAATTCCCTCTTACTTCTTCTCTCCCTCCAAAGCTTGGATAACAGACAGTCGTATTCTGAAAGTCAACAGATTTGGGCTAAATGGGGGAGGGAATTCCAAACGTCTGTTCCTCACAGGGAAGTGCTGCTACAGTCTGCTAGTAGCTCCTCTGCTCTATATACCTTGGGAACTCCAGTTCAAGCACTTCTGCTGATTGCTACTATAGCAATATTGCATGGAAAGAGAGAGAGAGACAACATGGAGTGGAAGCTAACCACCAACCGGTGCAGGTTACTGATGTTATCTGCTCCTGTCAAGGCACCATTCACCAAACAAGTGGCTATGTTTCAGTTTCAATTTCCAAATACCCTTAAGGAGTGTCCTGCAGTAGAGAATATTGCAGTGGTCTGATCTTGAAATAGCCAAAGCAACGTCATGGATAACAAAAGCAAGATTTGCATATGAAAGGATAGGTCATATATGTCTGGACAACAGATGGAAAAATGCCAGCCAAGCTGCTACTTGGTGATCTAAAACAGATCTTGGTATAACCAGACCCCCTAAATTATGGATTTGGATAACAAACAGCAGGTGTACATCCTTGATCAAGGTAGTCAATATAATCTCTGCAATAGTTTCTAATTGCTTCTCAACCTATCAGTATTGGCTGTATTTTACCTGGTTTAAGCCTAAGCCAGCTCATTTTCTAGCAAACCACTCCTGATGGATCATCTGAGATGAGATGGAGACATAAAACTGGGTACCACATGTTCTATCACTAACCCACTATACACACTGAGTATAGAATTTTGTCCCACACAAGACTGATCTGTTTGTCAATGATCAGTTTTCCAATACAGTCCAAAGGAACCTCACAGAAAGTGAATGAGGAGCACTCTGTGTTTATCCAGCTTTGATGTGGCAGTCTTCCTGTACTCTAGGCTGGTTGCAAGTCAGATAGCTGCACCACCTCCTTTATAATCCCTCTAACTACTTTCCGGTCTTCTTGTCCCTTGCTTGCTACCATGGGGATCAAGGGACCCACACCCTCCTACCAACCCCTGCCCCTTGGTGCTCCATCCCCAGCCTACAGTCATGTTCTGATTTCTCAACCATCCTAAATTGGCATCAAAGTGACACAGCTGAGCACCGGAGTAAGGCCCTCTAGGCAAACCACAAGAGCTGCCTGTGCAGCTCAAACCATTATACCCCACTATCCATTATATCCCACTATCCAGATCCTCATAACTAAGATATTTGATTGTTCCTAGCCACAATAATTCACCCATCCTTCCTGTCTCTGTATACTCTTCTACTTAAGGGGTTACTCATCCACCTTGGGTTCCCTCATGTTAATCATATCCAAAAGAAATATCTAAACTCCATGAGGGTATAGATACCTAAGAGAGTATTTCTAACTTGTGACTGCCTTTTTTCATGCTGCCCACTGCAGCTGGAACAGCCTCACTATTCATGTATGCCCTTCCTTTCCTCTTTTAATTATAAAATAAAAAAAGACAGAAAACCTGCCTATCCCAGGACCAATTCCAGCTAAAATGCCTCATTCCACTCCATAAAGACCTAGATGGTAATTTATGGAATTCTTTGTGTCAGATTGTGTCCAGTCATTTCTTTTATTCTGTAAACACTATGGAACAGGGATTATATTCTTTGTTTGATATGTTCTACCTATTATAAATTACCCGGTGCACCTAAATGCTACATAAGTGATGAATAAAAATGGCATAGCACAAACTCCCACTCCTGAGTGTCTCCATGCATCATTTGTCAGAGAATCAGACCCACTGCTTGATTCTGCGCTTGATCTCAAAGATGCTTCATATAAAGTGAAGCACTTTTCCAGTCTGACTAATGATATACATGGTGATGGACATCCACATTAGGAGCCATGCTGTGGTTACTATACACTGAATTTCATGTTAATTCCATTAAGAAAGGGTTTCACTGTGAATCCCCTTACTCATGTTGCTGAGCAGTTACTCAAAAAAGAAATCAGTGGGATTATATGAATAACTGGCCACCAGTATAAATAAGCAGTCCACAATCCATCCTAACAGATTTGATTAATTGAGCGGGTAACTTAGTTTCATATTGTACAGGTAGACGAATCACTGATGTATCTGTAAGAAGAAATATGAAATTTAGCTGTAATAACCCCCCCTTACATTTTATATCATACCTGCAAATGAATGTCAATAATATCAGATTAAAATCAAGCATTATTTGGATAAACATCACTGTGAAGTGTCTTAAATTTTATTAAAATTTGCTGGAAACATTTCAGGTTTCTGTGATTTTTTTTTCATTTCTTTTTATACTTTTGAATTTTCCTTTACAGCAGTTTCAAAATGAAATCTACAAATTGGGCCTGGTTTTGCTCCCTCTGAAGTCCATGGGTGCAGGCTCAGCCCCCTTTCCTAATGAAGGAATGCCACTAAAGATCTCTTTATGGCAGAAGTTTTCCAGTGTCTGTTTGTTACCCTAGCAGCAACAAAGGGAGTGAATTGACTCAGTGGTACAAATTTCCTTTACTTCATCCAAAGCCCTAACCCTTGTATAGTCTGCGACACCTTAGAGACTAACTAATTTATTTGAGCATAAGCTTTCGTGAGCTACAGCTCACTTCATCGGATGCATTCAGTGGAAAATACAGTGAGGAGATTTATATACACACAGAACATGAAAAAATGGGTGTTTATCATGCACACTGTAAGGAGAGTGATCACTTAAGATGAGCTATTACCAGCAGGAGGGGGGGGGAAGAAAACCTTTTGTAGTGATAATCACGGGGGGCCATTTCCAGCAGTTAACAAGAACGTCTGAGGAACAGTTGGAGGGGCGGGGAATAAACAAGAGGAAATAGTTTTACTTTGTGTAATGACTCAACCACTCCCATTCTCTAGTCAAGCCTAAATTAATTGTATCCAATTTGCAAATTAATTCCAATTCAGCAGTCTCTCGTTGGAGTCTGTTTTTGAAGTCTTTTTGTTGAAGAATAGCCACTTTTAGGTCAGCAATCGAGTGATCAGAAAGATTGAAGTGTTCTCCGACTGGTTTATGAATGTTATAATTCTTGACATCTGATTTGTGTCCATTTATTCTTTTACGTAGAGACTGATAAACACCCATTTTTTCATTTTTTCAACACCCATTTTTCTGTGTGTATATAAATCTCCTCACTGTATTTTCCACTGAATGCATCCGATGAAGTGAGCTGTAGCTCACGAAAGCTTATGCTCAAATAAATTGGTTAGTCTCTAAGGTGCCACAAGTACTCCTTTTCTTTTTGCGAATACAGACTAACACGGCTGCTACTCTGAAACTTGTACAGTCTGGAAACTCAGTGTCATTGCTGGATAATCCTTGACCTGATCAGCAATCCCTTGAATCAGTTTAAACTTTGGAATGTTTTTCTTCTTTCATCAGTTTGCATGGCAGAACTTGTCTTCAGCACTATGTAATGTCTTCAGAGCTACTTGGCAGATAGTAATTGTGCAGTATTTTTTCCTCGCCTACACACAAGCCAATCGAGAGAGACAAGGAGAAAAATAATGTTGCAGCTTAATTGTGTCGTGTGCACTGTTTAGTGACATTCATGTTACACTGTCCTTGAGGGGGAATGTATGGAATAAACTGTGTTGGAGAAGGGCCCTGTCATGTTTTTCTTTGTCTAGGCTGTAATTCTGAGAGCATAGAGCATTCATGACCTACATTCATGTGTTCTGGCCTGAGGAACTATTAAATGTGTGGGCTTCCTTTTCTGATCATTGTACTCTGGAGAATATAAATACCACCTGATGGTTGGTCCTGATGGGACCAAGCTGATGTTGCTAGATAGTCCAGTTCCTAGTGAACCAATATTCTCCCCCAATCCACCACCAAACTTACCACTAGTTTGCACCCTTCGTGGCAGCAAGGCTAAAGACTGAATGGGCTTGAGACTGAGCTGGTTACTGCATAGGTTCAGTCACGTTGACAGGGCAACATAGGAAGCCACTTCCCATGCTATATGTACCTTTTCTATGGATTGAGGGCTAGCTTGTGACTTTGGGAAAAATCCTGAAGAAGGGATGATATGCAAGATGCACAATCCCAGGCATAGCCCTGTGAGGCATTGTGTGACTCGGACACCCTTCTGAGGCACAATTCCTTCACTGCTTCCTGTTTGCTCTTGGGTAGGAGTATGTTACGTTATCCTTTTCACAGAGAAGCTCACATCCCCCAGGGTAGCTGGTGAGCTAGTCTGTTCAGTGAGTAGCGGGGGGCTGGATCCAAGACTCCTCCCACTCCCTTCCCTCCCCTCCTCCCCAACTTCCCTTTCTCTTCTGTCTCCCTTTTCTGTCCCCTCTATTTGCTGCAGCAGTCTTGGATGGATGAGTACCTCCTGCTCTCCCTGGCATGGCCACAATCAAAATCTGAGCAGAGGTGTAACAGGGGCCTTTCTTCCTCTTAGTCCCCTGAGGAGGCTGTGACTTCACTTTCCAAAAAGAAAAGGAGTACTTGTGGCACCTTAGAGACTAACCAATTTATTTGAGCATAAGCTTTCGTGAGCTACAGCTCACTTCATCGGATGCATTCAGTGGAAAATACAGTGGGGAGATTCATATACATGTGATAATCAAGGTGCGTCGTCCCCCCCTCCACCTCCCCCCGTTCTCCTGCTGGTAATAGCTCACCTTAAGTGATCACTCTCCTTACAGTGTGTATGGTAACACCCATTGTTTCATGTTCTCTATGTATATAAATCTCCCCACTGTATTTTCCACTGAATGTATCCGATGAAGTGAGCTGTAGCTCACGAAAGCTTATGCTCAAATAAATTGGTTAGTCTCTAAGGTGCCACAAGTACTCCTTTTCTTTTTGCGAATACAGACAAACACGGCTGTAACCTGTCATTATGCAATTCACTTTCCAAGACTGTCAGTTAACCACCTTTTCCAACACTAAACAAACTAATAAATGGGGGGAGGAGGGTGGAGAGGGGGACTTTTTTCAGTGCAAAGTGTCACTGGAGTTCATCCACATTTTAAGAAAAACAACCTTCTTGGGCATTGGTTGCCATTTTCACTCATCTTCCCAATTGCTTTGTGGATTTACCATAACATTTTATCAGTCATTTACCATAACATTTTGCTAAATTTCCTAGTTTTGCACAGCAAGTCCTATTTTTTTGCTATGCTGATAAAAGTCAGAATTTGTCAATGGTGGGGCTGAGCTTTTTACAAAATGCTTGTGGTGAGAAAGCAGAAATGGCTGTTTCCAAGTAAGAAGGTACAGCAGACTAGTACCCCCCAAAATCTGTCCTTTAGGTGAGCTTTCTTTGTGATGTTAACGGCTATGTCTTCATCAGTCTTGTTGAGAAAAGTGGAACAAATTATAGGGTCATGGACTTTATTTACTTCTATGAGTCATTAATGGTCTAAGAGTTTCTATGGAAACAGAGAAATACATTAATAATTGGGCTATTTTCAAATCAGTTTAGTCAGTGGATCCAAGTGTTACGTAATGTCCACAAATGTACAAAGAAATAAAACATTATATTATTTAGATTTCATTAGTTACTGTTACTGTTTTCTCTCTCTCCTATTTAAAGTATCTTATGTACTTCTCAGTTGTAAAACATTCAGACAAAACTGAAGGCACTGTTGGCTGCAAGTTCAGAACAATGAACTCACTTATTTTCATATGAGAGTTCAACTTGGATGCATGCCATGTAGCACAAGGAAAAACTGCTTAGTGCCTTTTCTCCCTTGAAATGATGAGGGCATCTGGATTCCATTTTAAACTACTAATTAAGCTTTTTTACAATTGACATGGCTTGACCTAATTAATGCCTTGATTGCTGTGTAGTCAGTAAATCATAACATGATCCCAAGGGGATGTTCCTGCCAGGATATCAGTTGAGGGGAACAAGAACATACCCACGGATTTTTGGGTAACTCAGCACTTACATCTAGTAAGTTATTTTGGGTATGAATCCACATTTTGTAGGAACAGTCCGTTCAACTTCACCTTGAACTCCCACTCAAATCAGTAGGAACTTTGGGTGTTCTAGCAATGCAACTAGGGCTGTCAATTAATCACAGTTAACTCATGCAATTAACTAAAAAAAATTAATCGTGATTTTAAAAATTAATCATGATTAATCACAGTTTTAATTGCACTGCTAAACAATAGAATACCAATTGAAATTTATTAAATATTTTTAGAGGTTTTTTCTACATTTTCAAATATATTGATTTCAATTACAACACAAAATTCAAAGTGTACAGTACTCAATTTATATTATTGATTACAAATATTTGCACTGTAAAATGCTAAACAAAAGAAATACTATTTTTCAGTTCACCTCATACAAATACTGTAGTGCAATCTCTTTATTGTGAAAGTGCAATTTACAAATGTAGATTTTTAAATTTTTTTTACATAACGGCACTCAAAAACAAAATAATGTAAAACTTTAGAGCCTACTAGTCCACTCAGTCCTACTTTTTGTTCAGCCAATCGTTAAGATAAAGAAGTTTGTTTACATTTATGGGAAATAATGCTGCCCGTTTCTTATTTACAGTGTCATCTGAAAGTCAGAACAGGCATTCACATGGCACTTTTTTAGCCGGCATTGCAAGATATTTACGTGCCAGATATGCTAAACATTCGTATACCTCTTCTTGCTTCAGCCACCATTCCAGAGGACATGCTTTCATGCTGATGACACTCATTAAAAAAATAATGTGTTAATTAAATTTGTGACTGAACTCCTTGCGGGAGAATTGTATGTCTCCTGCTCTGTTTCACCTGCATTCTGCCATATATTTCATGTTATAGCAGTCTCGGATGATGACCCAACACATGTTGGTTTTAAGAACGCTTTCACTCCAGATATGACAAAATGCAAAGAAGGTACCAATGTGAGATTTCTAAAGATAGCGACAGCTCTCGACCCAAGGTTTAAGAATCTGAAGTGCCTTCCAAAATCTGAGAGGGACGAGATGTGGAGCATGCTTTCAGAAGTCGCAAAAGAGCAACCCTCCAATGCAGAAACTACAGAACCCGAATCACCAAAAAAGAAAATTAACCTTCTGCTGGTGGCATGCATCGGTCTGCACTGCTTTGGATCATTATCGAGCAGAACCAGAGGTGAAAGTAAACCGGTACGCCCCGGTACGGCATACTGGCAAGCAGCAGAGGCGCGTTATATGGGCTCGTGGCTCCAGCAATATCAGGGGCCCGGCTCCACCAATGTTCGGGGCCGGGTCTCCCCCCTGGTCCCACCTGCTGCCCCCCTCACCTCCCCTGAGTGTCCCCCCACTTGCTGCCCCTGCATGCCTCCCTGGGTCCTGGAGCAGAGCGTCCCTGTCTCTCCCCTGCAGCTCCATGCTGCCTCCATGCATCAACTGCCACCGCAGGCTGCCCTTCCCCCTCAGACCCTTTCATTTTCTGGCGGGACTCTCCACCAGTACAGCCACCCCCCCCGCCCACAGTCACCGCTCCTGCCCCACGCTGGGTAAGGGGCAGCCCCATCCTGCACCCCCAGTGAGGCGACAATGAGGGGCAGCAGCAGGGGACGAGGTGCACATGTGATGGCAGCTCCCCCCCCATGGCACCCGCCGCAGAGGAGGCGAGGGAGATTCCTGGACCTGAGAGGGGCCCTAGGAGCACGTGCAGTGACAGTGGTGGGGGTGAGTGTGCTACTGGCGGGGAGAGGTAGGCCCCTACTCCAGAGCTCACTGCTGCTGGCAGGGAGAGAGCTGAGGGGAGTCCTCCTCTCTGGCTCCAGTCCCAGGGCAGCCTGCCTGCATCCCAAACTCATCCCCAACCCTCTCCCCTAGCCCTGAGCCCCCTCCCACACCCCAAGCCCCTCATCCCCAGCCACACCCCAAACCCATCCCCAGCCTCATGCCACAGCTCTCACCCCTGCACCCCCTCCCATCCCCAAACTCCCTCCCAGAGCCTGCACCCTGCACTCTTCCTGCACCCCAATCCCCTGCCCCAGCCCAGGGCCTGCGCCCCAGACCTCCTCCTCCACCCAAACTCCCTCCCAGAGCCTTGGGCAGGTGGGGGGCAGAGTTTGGGCAGGGGCAGATTCTGGGCACCACCATAATTTCTACAAACCTGCCACCCCTGCCGGCAAGAGCCGGTGCGCCGTACTGGGGCGGCCCGGCTTCCCCAGGCGGCAATTTAAAGGGCCTGGGGCTCCCAGCAGTTGCTGGAGCCCTGGGCCCTTTAAATTGCTGCCAGAGCCCTGCTGCTGGAGCCCTGGGGTAGCAGCGGCGGGGCTCAGGTGGCGATTTAAAGGGCCCAGGGCTCCTGCCACCGCTACCATCCCGGGCCCTTTAAATCGCAGCTGTAGCCCCGCTGCCGCTACCCCAGAGCTCCAGGGACGATTTAAAGGGCCATGGAGGATAGCGGCAGCTGGAGCCCCAGGCCCTGCTGCTGGACCCCCGGCGCTCCGTCAGCAATTTAAAGGGCCTGGGGCTCCACTGCGGTAGTGGCAGCTAGAGCCCCGGGCCCTTTAAATCACCCCCTTTAAATTGCCCCCGAGCCCCAGGGCTCCCAGCAACCTCTGCAGCTGGGAGCTCAGGGGGTGATTTAAAAGGCTCGGGGCTCCCAGCTGCTGTTACAACAGCCCTAACCCCAGGCCTTTAAAAACTGATTTAAAGGCTCCGGGGATTTAAAGGCCCCACCTCTTCCGGTAGAGGCTCCAACTCTTCTGGTAGAAGCCTCGCCCCCTCCTCAGGACTCCGGAGTACCAGCAAGTCCTTTAAGTTACTTTCACCCCTGAGCAGAACCCGTCATCAGCATGGACACATGTCCTCTGGAATGGTGGTTGAAGCATGAAGGGACATATACATCTTTAGTGCATCTGGCACGTAAATATCTTGTGACACCGGCTACAACAGTGCTATGAGAACGCCTGTTCTCACTTTCAGGTAACGTTGTAAACCAGAAGCGGGCAGCATTATCTCCGTAAATGTAAACAACCTTGTTTGTCTTAGTGATTGAAATAGGACTGAGTAGACTTGTAGGCTTTAAAGTTTTACATTGTTTTATTTTTGAATGCAGTTATTTTTTGTACATAATTCTACATTTGTATGTTCAGCTTTCATGATACTGCACTACAGTACTTGTATGAGGTGAATTGAAAAATACTATTTATTTATTTTTTACTGTGCAAATATTTGTAATAAAAATAAATATAAAGTGAGCACTGCACACTTTGTATTCTGTATTGTTATTGAAATCAATATATTTGAAAACGTAAAAAAGTCCCAAAATATTTAAATAAATGGTATTATATCGGGATGGCCAACCTGAGCCTGAGAAGGAGCCAGAATTTACCAATGTACATTACCAAAGAGCCACAGTAATACATCAGCAGCCCCCATCGGCTCCCCCTGCTCCCAGCACCTCCCACCCACTGGCAGCCCTGCCAATCAGCGCCTCCCCCTCCCTCCCCGCACCTCCCAATCAGCTGTTTCGTGGTGTGCAGGAGGCTCTGGGAGGGAGGGAGGAGGAGCGAGGGCACGGCAGGCGCAGAGGAGGGCCAGGAAGGGCTGGAGTGGAAGCAGGGCCTGTGGCAGAGCCAGGGGTTGAGCAGTGAGAACCCCCCAGGCACATTGGAAAGTTGGCGCCTGTAGCTCCAGCCCCGGAGTTGGTGCCTATACAAGGAGCCGCATATTAACTTCTGAAGAGCTGCATGTGGCTCCGGAGTCACAGGTTGGCCACCCCTGTATTATATTATTGTTTAACAGCACGATTAATCACGATTAATGTTTGTAATTGCTTGACAGCCCTAGTTTCAACTCTTAAGTGAGCAAGTGCTTTCTGCAGCGGGTTCCATTCTGAGTATCTTCCAGAGTTAGGTCAGCTTAGTTAAATACTAACTCCAAATATGCAGTGTCATGTGATCTCATCAGTGTGGTTTTAAATTTGGATAAAAACAACCCCCTCTCACCCAGGGCCGGTGCAAGGATATTTTGCGCCCTAGGCGAAACGTCCATACACAATGGACACAAAGTATTAGCGAAATGATGCAGCAGCAATTGCCAGAGTCTTAGATCTGAAACAACTCAACAAAAATAGTTAGCTTCAGTCGACAACCTCCGAAAACTAGTAAAATTAGCATTATAAACAGCCTGTCAGAACGGGTACCAGCTGCATGACGTCATTGCCACTTGGTACCATAGTGAAGCAGTACGCTTGTCCTACCCACCCCCGACACGCTCCCCGGAACACAGCCCTCCCCAAAATCCCCCGGCACACAACCCTCCTGCCTCCCCCTGAAGCCTGGCACGGCACACAGCGTTCCCCCCACCTCCCCCCAAAACTCGGACCAGCGCACTCCGCCTTGCTCCACAGCCCCCACCCCTGCCGGCTTGGCCTGCTGGTCCCCCCAAAGCTGGTCCGTCCCCCCAGAGCCTAGCCCAGCACACAAAGAGCCCCCCCAACCAGGCACACAGCTCCCCCTTCACAGCGCCCAGCCAGACATGCAGCCCCCCTCGAGCCCCCTCTGCCTTCTCCCCCTCCGACCCGGAACACAGCACCTCCCCACTCCACCTTCTCTCCCTCCCAGCCCTGCTTGGCACATAGCACCCCCTCCCCCTGTCTTCTCCCCTGTGGCACACAGCACCCCCCCAGCACAGCACGCCCCCCCCCAGCCCTGCCCGGCACATGGCTGAGTCCTGCTCCCGTCTCCAGAGTGTGGCACACAGCCCCCCCCGGCCCAGCTCGCCCGCGCCTCAGCCTGGCCGGCCCATTAGACCCTGACCCCCGCTCCAGAGCTTGGCATACAGCCTCCCCCCACCCGCCCGGCCAGCCACGCCACGCTGCCCCTTCCCCCAGAGCCTGGCACACAGGGTCCCCCTCCCAGCCCCCGGCACCAGCAGGCCCCTGCCTCCCCCCAACAGGGCAGAGCCCCCTGGGCAGCACATGGAGTCCCCTCCCCAGCAGTCCGAGCCTTCTCCCTCGCCCCGCCCCCACAGCCCGGGCACCCAGCGCTCCCTCCCCGCTGCCCGCCTAACCTCCTCAGGTCCGGGGAGCCGGGTCTGGGCACGGGGCTGGCACCTGCAGGGGGATAGAGATCAGCGCGGGGGGGTGACCCCAAACCGCCCCCCCTCCGCCCGACTGCTTCCCACCGGAGCCCTTTTTGGTGTCCTCAAATCTTGGCGCCCTAGGCGGCCGCCTAGTTCGCCTAGTGGTTACACCGGCCCTGCTCTCACCATCACCAGCCCCAAAAGTGCCATGGGCCTGATTCTTCACTGCCTTATGCCTTGTGTAGTTGTGATTCACGTGCTTTTATAATATAGTATTTATTTATTTTTAAGAGCAGAAAGGGGAAAACAGCAATGAGGAAGAGGAAAGGATTTTGTTGAAATAATCTATGTTTCTGCACACATGCAGAGGACAGTTAATGGGACACAGTTAAAAGTGCCCAATGGGGAAAAATCCCAGCTGATTGTGTGTGTGTGTGTGTGTGTGTATGTGTGTGTGTACAAGCATATTTTGTGCCTTATCAAATGCTCACTAGCTCCTTGAAGTCAGTATAGAAAATCACCATTAAGGCCTCATCATGTCTTCCGGCCGGGAGTAAAACCAATCAGAGCTCAGAGGTGGGTGACGTTATTATGGAGGCATCAGTTGAGAGTCCATAGTTAAGGCTTAGTTGAGGTTTTGCAGCGAAACCACCTGCTCACTCAATAAAGTCGAAACTCATTACTGTATCCCTTCTCTATCTCCTCACTATTATGTTTGAAATAGCATATCCTCCCCAAAATTAGAGTTTACTTTCTGAGCATAGAATGAATATTCTGAGAATTTTCAAATCTGTTTATTAATTTAGAGTTGAAATAAATTTAAAATTGGTCCTTTTAAAAACCCAGCGTCAGATTTATTTTTTCCCCTAATTTTAATAATGGAATAATTGACTACTCAAACTTCCCATATGGTTTAAAATTAACTGAAATCTTATGTGTAAGTTCCATTTGAATAAGGTTGGGTTTTTTTTAGGTTTAATGGTCTTTTTTATCCCTATTTTTCAAAACTGAAAGCTCTCCTTCAGCAGTGGCCGACAAATAACATTCTACAGAGAGTCCCACAAATAACAGTCCTCTTTCAAAATGGCTGCCATCTCCTATCATACTAAGTGGGCCTGAGGCCATAGGTTCCCCCAACAAAGATGGCCACTGTGGTGTATTGAGGACTTGTGTTGGAGTCACAAACTATTGCTTTAAGAGCTGGGGGTGTGGGTGGGAGTGGTTCCTAGTCCTGCTTGCAGGCTAGAGAGCTCTGTTGCTGTGAGCAGAGTCAGTCTGGAGAGAGCCAGCTTAAAGCAAGGTGGGGGTGAGTTGTGCCTTTCTGTTTTAGGGAGCAGCCTGTTTTCTCTCTTTGTTTTTGTGTTTGTGTGTGGTATTGTTCTGAATTCTCAGAAATAATGTAGTGTTATGCTACAACCTCTCAGCAAGAGCATTTATGTTTTTATCTACTTCTCTGTTTGTATGCTGTGACACATAACATTCACTGTCTTTACTCACTTGTTCTTCACAGTGTTAATCGCTGCCATCCAACAGATCAAGATTTATAATCTTCCTTAAAGACAGTTTGGCTTCACTTCAACTTGGAACAGTGTGGAGAGGGGAGGGAAGAGGCCATTTTGAAAGAGGGCAATTCTTCTTGAATAACTACTGTGACCCAATGACCTCTTGATGCCAACTGGCAGAGGGCACGGGGGGTGCACATGGGTTACAGGGATCCCCTGAGTCTGGTATTTACATTCTAGTTCACCAAAGAGTGTCATGTGAGGGTTCTACTGAAAGCCTGTGTCACTCCGCTCATCATGATATTTGTAAAGTGTGTGTGTAGTTCAAGATCCAGTGGGCTTCAGAGATGGGAACTACAGGTTGTGGACTTCAAACTGCTGCATTGAGTGAGGGGACCTTAACCTGCCACCTCAGGAGCAATTTCCATCCTGAGCCATTGAAGAACTTAGAGCAGAGTATAGCAACTGCCATTTGTCTCTGAACCCCATGACAGACTTTTATGAAAGACGCCAATGCCCTAGAGAAACAGTCTCATCCTATGCCATCAAATTAGGGGCCTTACTGTGGATAGTAGAGGAGAAGCTCTGAGGGGGCCATCCTTTCCCTGATTGGGGCTATAAATTCACACAGTAGTTCATGTGGGGCATCCAGGAGTGAGAAGTCCACAACAGGTTAGCACCTATGCAACCCTGCTACCTGACATTCTGACAGCTGCAAGGAGAACTGCATCAGCTGGCCCGGGAGAGAAACATAGAGGGTAGAATGGATGTGCCAGCCCAGAGGATAAACAGTATGCAACAAGCTGCCCTGGCCGACGATGCTGTGCAGATTGCTCCAGAGGTGCCTCTACCCAGGAGTACTCCAGGCCACATGCTACAGGAAGCAGTGACAGGCCTAACTGGGCTAATCCAGGAGCTGACTGTCCTCCAGAGACAGAGCCACAAGACAATGGGACAACCGGAGGAACTGGAACTGCAACAGGGCGCAGTAGTCAGGGGGACACACTTCAAAATTCTAGATGGGGATGTGGTCAAGGTACCCCGATGTTAGTGTCCATAACCAGGCTGTTTCATATGCCACAATTGTAGACAAGAAGGCCATACAGCCGAGGGCTGTCATCAACATGTTCAGCCCCACCTCGTGGAGCCAGCTCAAGCTGAGGTTCTCTCTTCTTTAAACTGCTATGGTTCGACACCAAGGGTCAGGTGAAGGGCACAGAGCTGATGAAAAGTCCCTCAAATAGTATCAGTGTGCACAACTTCCCAGCATACTCTACCAATAGCAACCGACCATTCTGGCCTGGTGGGGACCCTGAACGAAGAAAATTTGGACGTCAACGGTATCCTGTGCAAGGTCTTAATTGATTCAGGGTCACAGGTCACAACCACGACAGAGGATTTCTGGAGAAACCACCCTACCCTGGGCAAGCTGAGTCCCATGTCTGTAGATATCGTAACAGAGGGAGACGGGGGAACCAGCCTGCAGCCAGCTGCCCTGCTACTTCCTCCCTACCCGCACTGCATGGACGCACAGTGAGTGCTACTGCCAGGGGGAGCCAATGCCTCCTTGCTGCTGGGTGTCCCAGTGAGAGGCTTCCTGAGAAATCTGAGGGGGAGGGGGCACATGACCCTGCGTGTCCCCCACACACGTCGCCTCTGAACTACTGAGTGTTGAGAGAATCCAACAGGAAGTACCCTCTGCCCTCTGAACAGGAAGTTTTAGCACTGAAGCTGGAAGCAGGAGGCAAGCAGAGAAGAGGCTGCTGGACGGAAAGCCTGTTTTGTGTTTCCTTACAGAATAAAGCTGTTCCTGGCCGTTAGTCTGAGTGGGCTTAATGCGAGGTGAATACACACTGGCGAATGCAAAGCACACTGAGGAACCCCAGGCCCAGTCCCACAAAGATGTATAAAAAGCCACACTGCAGACTTACCTTATCTAAAACAACTTCTTACTGGAATGGTGAACAGGAGAGGGGTTACATGTGCATAATATGTAAGGAGATAGATACATATATTCAGGGGTGAAAGTAACTTAAGGGACTTACCGATACACAGGGTCGGGGTCCTGGGGGGGGAGGGGAGGGGGGGGCTCGAGCAGAAGGGGTGGGGCCTCAGGCAGAAGGGGCGGGGCCTTTAAATCCCTGGGCCCTTTAAATTGCTGCCGCTACCTCAGGGCCCTGGCAGCGATTTAAAGGGCCCAGGGCTCCAGCCACTGCCGGGAGCTCCGAGCTCTTTAAATCACTGCCAGAGTCCTGGGGCTCCCGGCCGCAGTAGCTGGGAGCCCTGGGACCTTTAAATCACCGCCGGAGCCCCATGGTAGCTGTAGCTGTAGCTGTGGCAGTGGCTGGGAGCCCCGGGGCACTGGTGGCGATTTAAAGAGCCAGGGGCTCCGGCTGCTGCCGGGAGCCCAGGGCCCTTTTAAATTGCCCTCCTGGGGAAGTTGCCCCCTGCCGATACGGTCAGCCATGTACACTGTACCATACCGGCTTACTTTCACCTCTGCCTATATTGGAAATTATGTTCTTCAAGCCTTGCAGTTAAAGGCAGGTGACCGAGAGGTAGCATTCGAATAATTTCAAAATAATTTCATACTGTAGACGTAATAGAGTACACCAGACAACAGGCAGGAAACACTTATCTCCCTGGTTGACTATTGTGTGTTGTGTATCTTACAATGGAAGTTTACTTTGGTACTGAATCAAATGCTAATGAAGAGATTGTGGGGACTTCAGGAAGAGGTGAAGGGGGAGCTTTTTAGAGTGGAAAACAAATATATACCTCGGCGTCCAGAGAGATGTTCTGGCATTCTTCATCTAGGAAGACAAGCTGCTAGCAGGCTTGGTCTTGTGAAAGGAGGGTCTCAGCTGTCCTGGTTGAAAAACTGAGTGAGAAGGACTTTGGGTAAGCAGTACCTTATTAGATAAGAGGTCATATTGTTTGTTAGGTTTAGGCTCCAGAATGCATGTTATGATTACGTATTATATGTAACACTTTGTTTCCATTAATCTTAATTGCTATTATTGGAATCTCTGTTCTTTGTTGAATACGTTTATTCTTGTTTTCACTGTAAACATAGCTAAGTGCTGTGAGGTAAGCGGAGCAGTGATTCTGAGGTGAAACAGATAAGCTGCTGTGTACTACTCCTTTGAGAGTAGTGGATCTGTGAATTCTGAGAGGATCCAGTGGAACACAAGCTGGATACTTCAGGGAGATGCTCGGAGGACTTGGGTGTTGGAGTCTGTCTATCTCTAACCTGTGGGGGGGCAGGGGGGGGAGGGCTGCGGAAGCCTGGAGGGGAGTAATTGTGTTGTCAATAGTCGATGGAATTGGGGAGCTGTCTTATGACAGGCACATTCAGGGCTTCCTCACACTAAGGTGGTAGAGAGGTGCCCCACAAACCTGGCTATCACTGGGAACCATCACAACTACCCGTTCACTAAATGAGGCAGTGGACTTGTAGAAAAAATTGCAAGTGATCAAGTAATTAAAGGGTATATCTTAATGCGTATGGACAAGGGGACTGAAGTAAGGTTGCCCAGGCAATGTTAATTCTGGCATTTCCTAACTTTTTTGAGAACTTGACTTTGCAACTTTAATGTTCTGTGTGTGTGTGTGTGTGTGTCAGTGGTGTAGCTGGGGGGGAGTGGGGGAGCAGCCGCTCCCCCACTGAGCACAAGTGGCGCCTTGCGAATGTCTTGGTGCCTTTTAAATTTTCCCCTGTTGAGGGAACCGGGTGAGCGATCCGAAAAAAAGGGCGCCACACGCTGCAGCGCTTTTACTCACCTGGCGGCGCTCCGGGTCTTCGGCGGCACGTCGGCAGCGGGACCTTCAGTGCCGAAGGCACCCGGAGTGAGTGAGGGCCAGCCGCCAGAGCGCCGCTGGGGGAGTAAAAGCGCCGCAGCGGGTGACACCTTTTTTTCTGGATCGCTCCCCCTGTTCCCTCCACGTGGCTACGCGGCTGGGGTGTGTGTGTGTGTGTGTGTGTGTGTGTGTGTGTGTGTGTGTGTGTGTGTGTGTGTGTAAAAAAGCATTATATAAAATATATAATTATTACACAAAAAACTACATTAAGATAAAATTATTAAGGTTGCAAAGTCAAGCACTCAAAAGTTAGGAAATGCCAGAATTAAGGTTGCAAGTGGTCAGATTGTATTTGTCCATTCCCCCCTAGCTTGACCCCTTCTGTCCCATCACGTCCAACCTGTCCCTATTCCAGTTATCTCTCTTCCCCATTCCTCCTCGTCCCCAGGAGCGGATTTACCATGAAACAGACTGTGAGTTGGCACAAAGCCCCCAATGACGGGTGGCCTCCAAAATGCAGGACAAATATCTGACAACCTGCCCCAGAGTCCCAGCCGGCAGCGCAGCAGGGCTCAGGCAGGCAGGCTGCCTGCATGCTGTGGCTGGTGGCCCCACGCCGCTCCTGGCATTGGCCGACTGCTGGCACATCTCTGCGTGCCCCTGGTGGTGGGGGAGGCAGCTCTGCAAATTGCCCCCACCCCGAGCAGTGCACGGAGACCTGCTGCCCCCTATCCCCAAGGGGCATGCAGAAATGTGCCAGCAGCAGGGCTAAGGCAGCTCCCAGCCCACTCTGCCTATCTCCCTCCGTGCCACTTCGCTCCCAGGAGTGGCCGGCATCTCCCTGTGGCCCCTGTGGGTGTGTATGTGTCTCCGCGCGCAGCCCCCACCCCAAACTCCAACTCCACAGCTCCCATTGGGCAGGAACTGTGGCCATTGGGAACAGTGGGGGTGCCGCCTACGGGCAGCAGCGCGCAGAGATCCCCATGTCCCCCCCGCCTAGGAGCCGCTGCCGGAGAGGGGGTGTGTGCCAATTGCTTTGGGAGCTGTGCCGCTTGTGGTAAGCACTGCCCCCCTGTCCCCCTCCCACATCCCAATCCCCTGCCCCAGCCCAGAGCCCGCACCCAGCACGCAAACTTCCTCCCAGAGCCTGCCCCCCGCACCCCCTCCTTCACCCCAACCCCCTGCCCCAGTCAAGGTATCTCACTTTATTTTCATTTACTTCCCATTACTTATAATATAAGAGGAGGATGAAGAAAAAAGAATGAAAAATGGGGGGAGATAAGACAGAAAGTTCTTTTTCTTGGCTGGGTCCCCAGGGGGCGGCCCCGAAAATGAAGCTGTGCATAGGGCCCCACTAAGGGAATGTCTCAGGGTATGTCTACACTAGAATGCTACAGCAGTATATCTGCAGCTCTGTACTCTTACTATGGTGGCAGAAAGGATTCTTTCATCATGTAGTAAACCATCTCTTCAAGAAGCACTAGCAAGATTGACAGAAAAATTCTTCTGTCAGCCTAGCAGTGTCTACAGCAGGGCTTAGGTTGGCTTATAATGTTGCACAGGGTGTGAAATTTTTCACAGCCTGAAGCGATGTAGTTAAGGTGACCTAACTTTGTAGTGTAGACACCCTAGTCTCACCCCTCTGGCCTCTCCACCCTCTCAACTCATCGATTTCCAGTCCCAGTTTTCCTCTCATCCCCTGCCAAATTTCAAGTCTGTGCTTGAAGATAGAGGTGCTAAAACTTTTCAAAGAAAAGATTGCCAGGATTTTTTTAACATGGGCAAAACAACATACATTTTCCTAGTCTTGTTCTCAGAAACTGGGGAAACAGTTTTGATAAATTTTTGAAAGTTCTGCCTGAGACCTGGTCTACACTTAAAACTTGTACTGTCATAGCTATGGTGTCAGGGGTGTGACAAAACCGTACACCCTACTAACATCGCTAAGCTGAGAAAATCCCAGTGTAGATGCAGATACGCTGACAGAAAAGGGCTTTGGTTGACATAACCAACATTGTTCAGGGAGGTGGTGTTCTTTCAACAGCAGAACTCCTTCTGTGGTGTATGCTGCATCTACACTTTGGGGCTATGCTGGCATAGGCTCTTTAGTGTAGACAGAGCCTGAAGTAGACAACTGGCATGGAAAATTTCAGCCCAAACAGTTAAAGTTTAGCAAAGTTATAAGCAACTGAAAAGAGGATCTTACAATGGAAAGTGTTCGGCAACCTTAATAATGCAAAGTGCAATCAACCCCAGATAAACTAAAACATTTCAGCCTGGCATGAAATCAAAACAGTATTTGCTCTAGAAATTACAGAAGTTCAAGTAGCAAATTATGGGGCACCTTAGATTGTTCAACGGATACTTCTATATACTTATTTGGAAGGCTTCTTAGATCTGAATGAGCCTTCCTTATAAGGAACTAGCTCCACTTCGCAATTAATGTAGTTGACCTGTAACAATCTATGTGCAATATTAAACAAAGGGCAATAAGATCAAAGCATTCTTACTGTTTATTGTTTTGTGTTTAACATAGATTCATTTTTAAGTCTAGAACTACTGTGGCAGGATACACTAGCTAGGCAAGAAATATTTGTATTTAGTGTTGATTTGGATCCTAAGAATTGGGCTATATCTCAAATTTTGCATACCCTGTCCAACTTTATGTCTTTCATTATTATTATTTGTTATGACAGTTCCATTATTTGTATTGTAATGGAAATTTAAGCAGCCCTTTCCTTACTATGAACATTCGTGTCTTAGGTTAAATAATTTTCAGGCCATCCAAAATTTACGTTTGCATACTGGAGACCTGATACATCTATTTATTAATTTTTGCTACTTTAGTCAGCCTCTACTCATGTGGTCTCATTATTTCCCTTTGAGAAACACTTGGACTGATCTGACTGTGTACAAAAATGACAATGGTTTACCGTGTTTATACAACTCGGTGTTGGCCTGAACTTGTAATCCCTTTAGTTGAGCAACTTTCCATTACTCACATGAATACTCCCACTGAAGTCAAGACAACACACGTAAGTAAGGATTTGCAGGATTGGGCTGTGAGAGATGTGTTAACTTTAGAGGTGATCATCACTGTCTGCCTTGCATTCAAGAAAATAATATTAAAATTGAAGAGAAAGTTGCCACTGGAAAGAATTGCATCAGTACTATCCCACCTGTAGGATATGCCCCCCAAAGGGATGGGGTGCACTCAGATCAGCAACATGTGTCTTGGGGAGGCGGTGGAGCTGAGAACCAGATGTATACAGTTGAGAGAGACAACCAGCACGGAGAGTGGGCCACTGAGCAGCCTTTAAAGGAGCTTGCACTCAATATATGGGCAAAAAGAGGTCAGTTGCCACAAAGAGAGGGAGAGGGCGAGTAATTGGCGGGGGCGGGGCGGGGGGGAACTGAAGGGGAAACAGGAACCAAAGGGATGGAAAGTGAAGCAATGTCATTTTTAAGAGACAATTTTTCAAACCAGCCAGTGATCTGTGGGGCTCTGTAGGGCTTTATGTACATTCTAATAGTTGTGTAGTAAAAGGACAGAAATGATAGACAAAAGCCACACTTTCAAAATTGGGGTAGTTTTTACTGCCCTGTGACTTTTTTTTTTCAAGTTTGAAGACCATTCCTCATTCCCCTTTGCTGTCACAGTAAATCAAACAATTTTCAGGTCAGGCCAAACCAATCTTCCTAGCCAAAGTTATAGGAGAACAAAATAGGGCTTAGCAATGGAAGTAGATTGCAACCTTAACTACTGCTTCTCTATAATGTGACACAGTAGGTCACATTGATTCCAGAACAACTATGCTCCTCATTCTTGCCTGTGTAGCTTTAGATATTTCCAGACGTTCCCAACTGCTTTCAAGCTTCAATTTGAAACCTACAGATCAGTGAGCCTTTGATACAGGGGAGGAGGAGATGTGAAACAAACATTTGAGAAGTAGCATAAGTGAAAGTTATGTTGTGATGATTTGGAGGGAACCTGTCAACGTACAACTAATTGTTGTATGCAGTGTAGTTGTAGCTGTGTCAGTCCCAGAATATTAGAGAGACTAGGTGGGTGAGATCATATCTTTTATTGGACCAACTTCAACTTCAAAGGAAGTTGGTCCAATAAAAGATATGTCACCCACCTTGTTTCTCTAATGTACAACTAACAAATTTCTGTTTTGAGGTTATCAGCTCTCTGTATAGATCTTTATCAAGTGGCAAACTCTATTTTGATTGTAAAGCTGGTTACCTTCCTTGTTGACTTTTTACCTCCATGTTGGACTGAAATTCCAAAGGGTAGTGACATGAGGAAATGGAGCCTGTACATCTGTCTTTGAAGAGACTGTCATTAAGAGCTGTTAACTAGTGAATAGAACTGGCCCAGATAGATCAATAGAATGGCTGGAGGAAGCCAGTTTGTTCCAAATTCTCTTCAGGGGGCATAGGCGCTGACTTCGTGGGTGCTCTGGGGATGGAGCACCCATGGGAAAAAATGGTGGGTGCTGAGCACCCACTGGCAGCACCCCCCCGATCAGTACCTCCCGCTCCCTCCCAGCACCTCCTGCCCATCATGATCAGCTGCTCTGTGGTGGGCAGGAGGCGCTGGGGGGAAGGGGAAGGGGAAGGAGCGAGGGTGGGGTGCGCTCAGGGGAGCGGGCAGAATGGGATGGGAAGAGGCAGGGCGGAGGTGGAGTGGGGGTGGAGTAGGGGTAGGAAGAGGCGGGGCGAGGGCAGGAAGAGGCAGGGCAGGGATAGGCCTTGAGGAAATGGGTGGAATGGGGGTGAGGTCTGGGGCAGAGCAGGGGTCAAGCACCCCCTGGCACATTAGAAAGTCGGTGCCTCTGGCAGGGGGTTGGGTGTGGAGAGTGGAAAATCCCCAGCAGCTGAACAAAGGAACCAGATGGTGGTGGTGGTAGGACACAAACTTGAGGGACTAAGGCCTGGTCTACACAACAGAATTAGGTCGACGTAAGGCAGCTTACATCATCCTAACACTGTAAGTACACTAAAATGTTGCTCACACCGATGTAAGTCACCCCCTACACCGACTTAATAACTTCACCTGTGTGAGCGGCTTAGTGCTTAAGTTGATGTAGTTTGTTAGGTCAATGCAGTGACAGACACTGTGTTGCTTATGTCACTTGTTGCTGCCCACAGCTGGAGCCCCACCGCCTGGGCTCGGGCTCTCCTCTCCCCTACCCCAATTCCTCACCAAGAGGCAGCCCAGGCTCGGGCTCTCCTGCCCCCACCCTCCCCAATCCCTCACTAGGAAGTGGTAGTGGGGCTCCAGCTGTCAGCCCCGGGCGGCAGAGCTCAGGATGTCAGTGTGGGGCATTGTGGGGCACTGTCAGTTAAATTGGTGCAAGTGCTCCCAGTGAGGATGTGCACTGTTGACAGAAGGAGAATAGTGTGGCTATTAAAAATCAAACGAATTACTGCGGTGGCTATATGTTGACATAACTTAAGTCGACTTAATTTTGAAGTGTAGTGTAGAGAGGCAGTGTGGCCTCCCTCCGAGCCAGAGGGGTAGGAACCACCCTCTGTGCCCAAGTGGGCAAGCCAGGCCTGCCTTGCCCCTCCTGCCGGAAGTACGTAACCAGGACACAAGTATAAAGGGTGGGACCTCCCGCTCAGTTGGGACTGAAACACCGAGGGAGGCAGATGAATTTTGCTCGCTTTCGGCCGCTGACACTGCTAATCCCAGCGGCCCCCTTCCCGCCGTGGAACTTGCTTCTGCCATGGGTCTGCCAGTACTGCCGCTGACCACCTACCCAGAAGGGCCGGAGGATGACCTGTTGACCCAGGTACACCCCGAGGGGAGGGGAGGAAGTGGCCCAGGGACAGCTGACCTCAGTCTGGCTGTAGCTCTGCCCACGGCAGGGTCAGCATGTTGCAGCTGGAATCCCCGCTAACCCAGTGGTGGATTACTCCGCCACTGTTAGGGCCCTGGGTTGGCGTCCGGTGAAGTAGGGTGGGCCTGGGCCCCACCTACCTCCCCACCCCTGGGGAGGCAGCCTCTCCTTGCCAGGTTTAGAGGCCTACATTCGTCGGTCATCCGCCAGAGCTAGGATGCCTCATCCCTGGGTTTGCTCTGTCTCTGCATCAAGAGACCGGAGCCAATAGCCAACAGTGTTTGCCCAGTCCCTGCTTAAAGAGCCCAAGGGCTATAGACTGTTGGCCGAAGCTAATTGCCTATCTGGGAGTTCAACCCCATTAGGCCAGTTGGGACACTAATGCCTAACTGCTAATTCCCCCAATAATAGACCGAGATCCCAAAGGCTTAGTGAGGCGGTCTGGCCTCCCTCCGACCCAGAGGGGGAGGGACGACCACCACCGGACTACATGTAGACATGCCCTTAGTCAGAGAACAGGAAGGAGGAAGCTTGGCTTTGGACAGGACAGAAGGGCATACTTTCATGTCTTTTTGCTTCAACCTTCACTGTCATTTGCCCCTGAAGAGTTAAACTATAAACCCAGAGCACCCACATGACTGGAGTTGTGGAAGAGGGCATGATAAAGCCATTGGCAGAGTCTGAGGGATCAGCACTGAACTTGGAGGCTTTGGGCAGCTGCGCTGTGTGGTCCCATTTCTGTGAAAGGGTAACAGACTGACACACTGTAAATGTACCAGAGAGGCAAAAGAAAGTGCTGGAACTTGCTTGGATCCAGGGAAGTACATGGGTCTAGGACCCAACACAGCCACCTGGGGAGTGTCCAGTGGAGGAAGCTTTTGTGAGACTGTATGTGAGAGACAGAATGTGAACAGGCTTGACTGTCCCTTGTGATTTGACATCCTTCCGCTCCTGAAATTTCTGATGAAAGTGTCTAGTCAATTCTCTGTCCCTGTCAATTCTATATAAAGCAATAAAGCAGCGATTTTGTTGCTGTGAGGATGTGCTCTTGCATGTAAGCAAGCTGCACAACCCCCTGGTTATTGCTTTTAGAAAATGAGTAATTCTGTGAACTCCATCTTGAAGTTCAAATTTAATAAGCCAGGTTACTTATTTCTTTTAACCTTTTACTTTGTGTGGATAACTTCTCAAGGATTTCCTGGCTGTCTTGAATAAAATTAATGACTTTTTAAAACCTGCTTTCTGGGAAGACCTAATTCTTTACATTCACTAATGAAATATTTCTGTCATTGGAACAAATCCTTTTACTTTTAAAAAGCTACTGCCTTTTAAGAGAGAGATTTCTCAAAGGCACAGTGGATGATTAGACACACAACTCTTATTTGTGCCTTTGAAAAATCTCCCCCTAATTGTCTAATTTAAGGGTGAGGTGGTGATATTCGTACTCATGATAAATAATACCTTACATTATTGATACCATTATGGAGTAAGGTACTGGTTAATGTGAGTAAGGCAGTCATAATCTGGCCCTAAGTGAATTGTAGCTGTTGCTTAAAATTTGGTTTCTTAAACATCAGTTTACAGATAACTTTACACTTTCAAGGAAGCTAAAATTCGATTATAGTGGTGTGTACTAATACCATCATGCATTTACAATAATTTTATCTTGTAACTATCTACATTTGTTTTGCTTGTAGTGATTGGTTGTGGGTAGAGCTGGTAAAGAAGTTTTCAATTAAAAGGGTTTTTTTGTTTTGTTTTGCCAGAGAGAAGGAGAGATCCCAGAATATAGCCAATAGCTCTGCCTTATTCAGAGCAGTACTTGAACCTGGATCTCTCAGTTTCCTGGCTGTTCTAGGTGCTCTCTCTCTCTCTCTCTCTCTCTCTCTCTTTTTCTTTTCTTTCACAAGACAGACTTTGTTTTCCAGTCAGCCCTAATTGTAGGCATCTTGAACCCAGTATATCCTTGCTGTTAAGCTAAGTATAGGCTGCTTTGTAAACAGCAGTGGGCATGGTTTAAACACATGGACTTCAATATAAGCCCTAGAGGGGATTGTTAGGAAGTCCTATTTCCAGTGGAACTAATCACCATAATTGCATCCCACAGTCATTCTCCTGTTTTCAAATTGCCTTTCACTTGAAGCTCTTTTGAGGAAAGTGTTCTGCTAAATGTTGCAGTGGGCTGTAGTACAGTAATGCTGCCACAATGGCTGCTGATAGATCTGTGCTCTTTTTTCCCTGCTGCCCATTGGGCTTTTTCTCCCTGTTTTTAAAAATAAATAAATCCTCGTCCTTTTCGTCTATGTCTTCTTACTGATGAGACCCTGGACACGGTGAAAATCCAGGAGAGTTTTTATGCTGTACAGTTTATTGTGACACACTGTGATTTGGATGTTTAGGGCAGAAAACTCAGGTAGACTGGGCTGTTGTGAGGAAAGAGGAAGAAAGGGAAGGAGGGTCAGGGAGAAGCATTTAATTAGTACGGAGCTCAAGTTTGACTATATTTAACCTTAGTTCATAGGCAGTGTTTGAAGGCCGCTTTCTCTTAAGTTATATGGTCCTTTTGCTAGTAGAGAGCTGTATTTATGAACCAGTTGTGAGTGACAAATTGGGATCATAGGGGTGATTAAAAAGAAAATAACTGAGGGACAAATGTGCAAGCAACACTGAGCTGACCATGTCAGAGCATGGAAATGCAAAGCTTTGACTTTCGTGCACTGAATGTATTGCATGTGTGTGACCTCCCTTAGGAGCACCTACTAACTATGGGGGGGGGGAGAGGGAGAGGATTCCACACAATTACTTTGTGCCCTATCAAATGCTCCTGTCCTCTGTGCAGCATTTATGCTATTTCCTAGAAACAGTTCCCTGGGGCAGCTCTCTTCTTTATCTGCATATAGATAAATTACACTCTATTTATTGATCAGGTTTATTTGTCCTCACTGAACTTGCCAAAGACATCACATGAAAACATAAGCGACAAGTGGGTCTAGAATCATGCAAACATGGTGACCTGTGAGATGCTTTGTGTTTTTAAAAAATAGACGTTTAAAACAGAATAATTTCATGTAGCTCTGAGAAGCATTTTCACAATTATTTTGGTATGTCTCGTCCAATGTCAGTTTAACCAGTCACTAAAAATAAAAAGCATAGTTATTTTATTACTTGTTGAAGCATAATCCAAGGCCCATTGAAATCCGTGACTTCAATGGACTTTGGATCAGGACCTTAGTGCTTATTCTTCTGAGATTAAGATGTCTTCCTAATTTAACACACCCATACATCCCATGAATTTAACAGTATATCCAGGAAAATGTATATAGTGTAATAGCTAGCATAAAATTCCATAATATGCATTTACAATCTCTTATGACATTTAAAAAACACTATTAGAATGTAATCCAACTGTGTCTTTGTTTCTTTTACTGTTCATTTTTTGAGGAATAAAGATTTGAATTATTGAATTCTTTCCTCCAAAGGATTCCTTCTAATCCAGTTTACCATGGGAGTATTGTACATATTTAGGCAAATGAACACCAAAGTGAGGCATCCAGAATGGATTAGCAAATATAAATACTCTCTGAGACTGTGCAGTGTTAATTTGTGTGTGCGGAATGTGTGTGTGGGGGGGATAATGTATGAACAATGATGTCAAATCCACAAAGGAGTTGATCTGGGATAGAGCTAATGAGATTTCTTCAAAAGGCCAAAGAATGACAATACTTTTGTAAATGTACACCCAGTTCCTGTAATAGTGTGTGTGCATGCACAAACGTGTGCAATGACATATTTATGGAGATAATTCACTTAAGTTTGCCTGAATGAGTGAATAGAGAGGTTGCTATGATTAGATAGAAGTTCTCTACAATTCATCCATCTAGTGTATCTTATGCGACTTGTTTTATTCCTCTTTGCTCTGGTTCACCTGTGAAAATGAAACACAGGATTTACAATATCAGCTCAGACCATTCATCCGTCAAATTCAGTATCCCAGCTCTAGCAGTGGCCAATAGAGGACAGGTGGAAGAAGAAGATAGAAGCCTCTCTAATGCAATTTTATGCAGTGCCGAATATGGAGGAATGTCATTTGTTACTTTCTGCTTCATGTGCAACAGTATGAAAATGCTCATCACTTTTCTCTGTGACCAATGGAATGGCTATTACTGGAGTTTTCTTTGGATTCTGTCACAGGGTGAGCTGGCCCTTTAATGGAATTGGGCCTAACCTTACCTCTGCCTGGTTCGCCCCATTGCCCGAGTGATGGGATTAAGAGCCCAGGGGTCACCCCTTGATTTAAATGAGACTACATATATGAGTAAAAGTACTCATGTGAATTTGCATTTGCACAACTGGTGGCATTATATGTATATGCATGTATTATGTATGTTTCTAAAATATATTGGCTTTTCTTCGATGTATTTTTTTACAATCTGTATTCGTAGTGTTTTTCAAAATCAGAAGAGAGCAATGTATAGAATAACTGTAACAAACATAAAACTATTTCTTAATATTTACAAGTGGCCCATATAATCCCTATGTACCTACATCAAAATGAAGCTGTCCACTTCTGCAAAGAGACTAGCTCACAGGAAATTTCTCTGTTATTTATTTGAGAAGATTTACAAAAAAGCAAGATTTCTCCATTGATCCCTATATACTGAACTATAATATTAAGCTCTTTTATTGGTATCCATCTCTGCAGAACTAATTTTGTGATGACTAGACATGACCTCAGCAAAACTCCTTCCTCCTTCTCCTTATTTGTTTCTAGGATGTCCTTGAATATCTAGAAGGGTCAGTCTAAAGTTGTGTTAGTACTTTTTTAGTTTATTCCAGGAGCAGACTAATTTGCAGTTACATAGACTGTGGATCAGATTCTCATGATCAGTTCCAGTACTTGGTGCAGGATGTGAGAGGAAGGGAACAAAGGAGGCTATATGCCTCCTATACACTCTCTGATCCTGGGGCTGCAGGGACCTCTTTAGTCCTTCATGCAACTTAAAGATGGCATTGCTCTAATTTGCACTCTGTTGTGATGGCCCCCAACCAACGAACAGTGCAAAGTTGGCTTAGCAGAACCAAGGATTCACAGATTCATAGACATTAAGGTCAGAAGGCAGGGGTGAAAGTAAGTTAGAGGACTTACCGGTACGCCGGAGTCCTGAGCAGGGGGCGTGGCCTCAACCGGAGGATACGTGGCCTTAACTGGAAGAGGCAAGGCCTTAAATTCCCGAGCCCTTTAAATCTTGATTTAAAGGGCCATGGCTCCAGCTGTGGTAGTGGCGGCTGGGAGCCCGGAGCCCTTTAAATCACCCCTGAGCTACCAGCTGCAGAGGCGGCTGGGAACCCTGGGGCTTGGGGGCGATTTAAAGGGCCCAGGGCTCCAGCTGCCATTACCGCAGCAGAGCCCCCAGCCCTTTAAATCACTGAGGATCCCTGGGGGCTCCCGGCTGCCACCGCTACCCTGGGGCTCTGGGCTCTGGGGATTTAAAGGGTCTGGGGCTCCGCTGTGGTAGTGGCTGCCGGAGCCCTTTAAATCCCCGCCTGAGCCCTGCTGCCCGAGCCCTGGGGTAGCGGCGGCCGGGCTCCATCGGGGATTTAAAGGGCCCCGGGGCTCCAGCCGCCGCTACTGCCCCGGCCCTTTAAAGCCACTCCAGAGCTCAGCCGCCGCTACCCCAGGGCTTCGGCAGCAGGGCTCTGTTGGGGATTTAAAGGCCCGGGGCGGTAGCAGCCACTGGAGCTCTGGGGCCCTTTCAATCCCCGCCAGAGCCCCCCCACCCCTACCCCAGGGCTCGGGCAGCAGGGCTAAGGTGGGGATTTAAAGCGCCCTGGGGCAGTAGCGGGGGCTGGAGCTCCGGGGCCCTTTAAATCCCCACCAGAGCCCCGCCGCCACTACCCCAGGCCTCGGGCAGCAGGGCTCAGGCGGAGATTTAAAGGGCTTGGGGCTCCAGCAGCCGCTACCGCCCCGGGGCCCTTTAAATCCCCTCTGGAGCCCCGCCGCCGTTACCCCAGGGCTTGGGCAGCAGGGCTCAGGCGGAGATTTAAAGGCCCGGGGCGGTAGCAGTGGCTGGAGCTCTGGGGCCCTTTAAATCCCTGCCGCAGCCCCGCCGCTGCTACCCCAGGGCTTTAAATTGCCCGCTGGGAAGGCCGGCTTACTTTCATCTCTGTCAGAAGGGACCATTATGATCATCTAGTCTTCTTGCTGCTTCCACTTCAATGTACTGTACAGGTATGTACGCAAAGTTTGCTTTACTACTTATCTATGATGTAACTCTGCTACTTGCTCTATGAATTTTGCTATCTTGCATTTAGTCAAGGATAGAGTAAATTTGTATATTGAAAATGCTGACCATTTCGTTTCAGGCAACTGCTCCAGGTAAGTTAATGGTCTAGGCTGTTACAGTATATTGCTCTAATTAAAATCTGTTAAATGTTTAATCCATTGTCACTTGTCTTCCAGTGGTGGTGTCTATCTAGACTGAATTGTTGTGATTGTAGATCTAGACTGAATCTCTGAGGTGTGAGAAGTGGAGGAAATTTCCATCAAAAATATTTCTGTAGCTTTTTTTTTTTTTTTTAAGTTCTTGTAGGATTTTTTCTCCTGAGTAAAACCCTAAAACCAGGATTAGACAGCTTAATTAATAAAAGAGGGATAACAGCTGTATCCATTGGTATTTTGTATATATATTGGACCTGATTCTCCCCTCACTTACAAAAGTGTACATTCAGAGTAATACTATTGAAGTCAATAATCAGATGTACACCTGGTATGACAGTAGATTGGGCCAAATAAATCTTGTAAAAAGCATCCAGGTGTTACCATGAAATACACTACAGAAATTGGTATATAACTAATAAAATGCAGTGGTCTTCATGACCTTTATCTAAATTGTCTTAATTTGAAAAAAAAAAAAAAAATAGTGAACCTGTCTGTATGCCAAGCAGACCTCACTCCTTCACATCTGTGCCTGACAGATACATTGGAGATCAGTATGTAGAAAGGATATATGAGTTGGTGGTAGCTAAATCATGAAATTTGGAGGGGCTTCTTTGGCTTAGTTGGTGAATTCAAACAGCTATAACAGCTTGTGGGCTTAGAGTCTCCTTTCCTTTTTACCCCACTTGTTTGCTGGATTCCATTAGTGATGTTAACCATTTAGAGTTAGTAATTAGTTAATATTATTTCCATTTGGTGTATTATTGAATTATCAGCTTTTAAATATTCGAAGAGTTTTCCAAGTTGAACAGATGAATTCTGGGTAGTAGTGGGGGTTTTATTTTTGCAAATAGAGCAGTAGGCACCAGAGCTATCAATTAATTGCAGTTAACCCATGGGACTAACTCAAAATAATTAATTGCGATTAAAAAATTAATTGTGATTAATTGCAGTTTTAAACACAGTGTTAAACAATAGAATACCAATTGAAATGTATTAAATATTTTTGGATGTTTTTCTACATTTTCAAATATGTTGATTTCAATTACAACACAGAACACAAAGTGTATAGAGCTCACTTTATATTATTTTGATTACAAATATTTGCACTGTAAAAATGATAAAAGAAATACTATTTTTCAATTCACCTCATACAAGTACTGTCATGCAATTGCTCTATCGTTGAAGTGCAACTTAAAAATGTAGATTTTTTTTTTTTACATAACTGCACTCATAAACAAAACAATGTAGGGCCAACAAGTCTACTGAGTCCTACTTTTTGTTCAGACAATTGCTAAGACAAACAAGTTTGTTTACATTTATGGGAGATAATGCTGTCCTCTTCTTATTTAAGTGTTATCTGAAAGTGAGAACAGGCATATGCATGGCCTTTCTATAGCCGGCATTGCAAGATATTTACATGCCAGATATGCTAAACATTCGTGTGACCCTTCATGTTTCGTGTGGCCACCATTCCAGAGGACATGCTTCCATGCTGTTCCATTCGTTAAAAAAATAATGTGTTAATTAAATTTGTGACTGAACTCCTTGCGGGAGAATTGTATGTCTCCTGTTCTGTTTTACCTGTTTTCTGCCATATATTTCATGTTATAGCACGTGTTGTTCATTTTAAGAACACTTTCTCTGCAGATTTGACAAAACGCAAAGAAGGTACCAATTGGAGATTTCAGCTACAGCACTCGACCCAAGGTTTAAGAATTTAAAGTGCCTTCCAAAATCTGAGAGGGATGAGGTGTGGAGCATGTTTTCAGAAGTCTTAAAAGAGCAACACTCTGATGTGGAAACTACAGAACCTGAACCACCGAAAAAGAAAATCAATCTTCTGCTGGTTGCATCTGACTCAGTTGATGAAAATGAACATGCGTCGATCTGCACTGCTTTGGATTGTTATGAAGCAGAACCTGTCATCAGCATGGACGCATGTGCCTGTTCTCACTTTCAGATGACATTGTAAACTTGTTTGTCTGAGCGATTGGCTGAACAAAAAGTAGGACTGAGTGGACTTGTAGGCGCTAACATTTTACATTGTTTTGTTTTTGAATGCAGATTTTTTTGTACATAATTCTACATTTGTAAGTTCAACTTTCAAGATAAAGAGATTGCACTACAGTACTTGTATGAGATGAATTGAAAAATATTATTTCTTTCTTTTGTTACAGTGCAAATATTTGTAATAAAAATAAATATAAAGTGAGCACTTTACACTTTGCGTTCTGTGTTGTAATTGAAATCAATATATTTGAAAATGTAGAAAACACCCAAAAAATTTAAATAAATGGTATTCTGTTATTGTTTAAAAGCCTGATTAATTGTGCGATTAATCGTGCTTAATGTTTTTAATCATGTGATTAATCACAATTAATTTTTTTAATCGCTTGACAGCTCTAGTAGGCACTAAGAAGGGCTGTAAACTGCTTTGTCTCACAAGTGGTGTGACTGAGCTGTCATATTATATTAAAAAAGTAGAAAGAGAGTGACCACTAAGGTTCAGAGTAGCAGCTGTGTTAATCTGTATCCGCAAAAAGAAAAGGAGGACTTGTGGCACCTTAGAGACTAACCAATTTATTTGAGCATAAGCTTTCATGAGCTCACTTCATTGAATGCAGAAAGTGAAGAATGTTGTTCAGAATGGGCCTGATCTAAAGTCTACTGAAGTCAAGATTTCCACTAACTTCAGTGGTCTTTAGCTTAGGTTTTCACAATGCAAAAGCCAAACTGGAATATTTGTATTCACCCTGAATAACATCTTACTCCACTGACTTCAGTGGAGCAAAATACTACTCGTGCATCAAGGGATCAGAATCTGGCTTTTACTGATCAGGGCCTATTTTAAAGATCTGTAAAAATCATCTTTCTTCCCAAAGGCACAGTTTCTACTTATTGTGCTATTGTAACCAGGGCCTTCCATCCACACGGGGTTGAGCCCAACCCTGATTCCATGTGTGGCTGCTGAAGATATCTTCGTCTACTGTTTCCATCAATAGAATGAAACAAAATAGGCAAATAAATTGTAATAATAATTATAACTTTGTAAAACCCTATTAAATTGTACTTTTCATTTGGCTTTGGTTTCTTTCAGGTATTACATCCTTAAGCCTTCACGTTACTGGTCCCATTGGTCATAGTTCAACTATGTGAGTGCTTGTCCAGTTCTGGAATCCCTGGAACCACATGTTGAAGTTCAAGCAGGGTTGATGCATCCCTTCGTTTTCCTGAAGAAGTAGACTAAATGAGTATCATTCAGTATCTTACTGCATGGGTCATTCACCTTAAAAACAGAGGTCATGTTTGCTCTGCAGAGACACTAAAGTTCCCATGGAACTATTCGAGCTGTGATGCAGTACAGCAATCCTGAACACACTCTGGGATTTGGCCAGGTTTGCCCTCTATGTGGCTGCTGCTTGCCACTGAATGCACTACTCCAGCTATGCTACTATTTTTAGCACACTAGCCTGTCTGTTCAAGTTGGGAATCACACCTCTAGCTCCAGGTGTAGACATAGCCTTACATGGTTTCCTTTTAAAAGCTCTCTGCACCTTTTTCTGGGTCTGTATTTTTAATAATATTAACAGAAATACTTGCAGATTTGAAAATCATCATACCCATTTGAGTAGTAACACAGTAATAGATACACCATTATGTAGTCTGATGTGCATTATTTTAAATTACGTTGCTTGTGGCTATTCTGAATTCAAACACATGTTGAGTAGACTGAGGAATGGGAAATTCATAAGAGTCTTTACCAATGCTGTAAATGCTGGCATATGCTGAATGGAGTATAAGTTCACATCATTTAAAGACAAAGATAATTTTATTGCTCAAGAATTCCTGTCCCTCCTTGCCCCCCCCTTTTTTTTCTCCTCTGTTTTCCTGGTTATAGTCAATATTTCAGGGCTAATGGATAAGGATGCCTGCTGTTTCTGCCAAAAATGCTGACCTCTGCAATCAATACATTTTAGCTTAGGGCATTTGTGATGTCAATTACTATGACAATACTTTAGCATTTACTGCCTGCAAAATGTCTGGATTTATTGGGTTAGAACTTCCTCTCCATCTTATCCTTCCATCTCCCCCACCCATTATCCTGGAGACTGCTGGAGACTAAGGCCTCAAGGGCACAACTGTATTAAATAGTTATTTTAGTGCTAGTTGCCTCCAACTTTAACACAATATATTTCCCATTTCAACCCATTTTTTATCTTAACTGTTTACTATAGAGTTATTTTCTTATACTTGCCAGAGTGCTAAAAAGTTGAGTGTGTCATTATTTTCAGTACTGCGTATACTACATACACTAGGGACAGCTCTGCTGCTCCACCTCTGCATCAGGTTGCATGGGTGTAACAGGCCTCAGAATCAATTTAGTATTGACCCCAGTGACCGTGCAGGTTCCAGATAGACGTAATGGCCTACCCTCGTAGAACCAGGTCTACGATGATTTTGACCAACTCTTGGTATAAAAATAATACCTGATATAGCATTCTAAATTGCAGGCTTTTTATATCAAAGCATGAAGTCTTAAACTGTGGCAATATAATATATGATTAGGGAGGATTATGTCTGTCTTGGAGTGCTAAAACTTGGTTATTTTCCCCCCAGCAATTTGGAAAGCTTAACCATAAGTCTTCCATCCAGTTTAATGCAAGTCACTGAGGTGAAACCCTACACAAAGTTTAAAAATACTGACCATAAATTATCGAGGAAAGTCAGCTACTATGCTTCATTTAAATGTATTCATAAGTACCGATATTTACAATTTTCTCAGAATAAAGAGAGTTAGTTATAGGCAACGGAACAAAATATATTGAGTGATAAAGCATGTTGACGACAAGAGTGAGAATTTTGAGGGGGTCAGGGAGGGAGTTTTCCCAGCATTATAACAAACAAGATATATCCAAACTCAATATATTCCAGGACTGTAACTATGTCTTGAAATTCAGTTTAACTGTAGCAACTGATAGATAATGAATACCAAAAGTACACATATAGTTTAAAAATATATTTACACCATGGACATTCCAGTCTCCTCGAGAAAGGCAGCTGCCTTCAGGCATTATAAAGTTTCATGATGATCCAAAAAACCCTTGAAGTTGTAGTGTGCTCAGCTAAGGTTTGACTGAGCACTGAAAGAGAAGCCTGGATGCAGGAAAGATTTAACTGAGTATATTTTTAGATGACAATATTACTAAAACTACAAGGAAAGAAAAATAAGATTGAGTTGCACTTCTCTTCTTCCTCAGCACTATAATATTAATAATCCTTTGCGCTAATATTACACTATCAGACTAGAGGATCTAGAAATGCTTCACAAACATCCAGTGTCTCATTTAAAACTCTTTGATGTGTTTCCAGTTTCTTTGGATCACACACTTTGTAAATTTAATCTCTCAAAACCCATTAGACAAGTATTGTTATCCCCATATCATGAATGGGGAAACTGAGGAACAGATGAGGTGAAGTGACTTGTCCAAGGTCACATAGGAAGTCAGTGGCAGGATAAGAACCCAAGGCCACCTTGTCCTCAATCCTGTGTTCTTGCCACAAGACCAGTCCTGCCCTCTATTTCTCAGGGTGTATTTTCAAATTGCCCAGTGCTGTAGCCACACATTTCTCTAAACTCAATGAAAATTTATGCCAGCTTGTTTTAAAAGAGATTGCGGTGTTTTATGTATGATAGAGAAATCAACACCCAATGGCCATTTAAATAAGCAGGTCTGGTGGATTAAAGATACAAGCCTTCGTTACATATGAGCATCTCCCACAGTTCAGCTAAAAATGCATTGCCAACAGGAGGAGTAAAAATGTGATCATGGATGAGCTGATGACTTAGATGTACGCTTTATAGATTCATCCTGAGGTGTAGTTGTGCATCTCCTAGACTTGTATATTTGAAAGTGTCTCTCCAGTCTAATCTATCTAGTGTCCAGTCACCATGGTAAAAATGCAAATTCAAGGATGTATACAGTTCATCCATGGGAGTTGCTTCCTGTTCATGAAATCTCTCCTGAAAACCCATCTGAAATCCCTGAGTGAGGATTTCAGATCCAGGATATTTTTCCATTCAGGTGTTGCCGACTAAGATCAAGAATTGTTTTGTAAATGTTTTGATGCTTTAACGCAAATCTTCTACCCACTGGGCTCCACTGTAAAAGCTTTAGCTAGGCAGCACTCTCACTGAAGTCAATAGGAATTTAAGGAATGGGCCCAATGAAAAGCATGGGCATCGTTAAATTATTTACATCCACTTACAACATAGCCTTAAGACTGTTGCAGAAAGCATCTTATCATGCTTGATTGTTCTTTTTCTGAATTCTTCTATTTTCTTTGGAGTCTCTTTTCCCCATTTCTTTCTCTGTTTAATAGTTGGCCTCCAGGTTATTTGATCTGATCTTCTGCTGTCACTGTATTGAAAGTGATTTATACTGTGCACTGGTCAAAAGACTGGGATTATATTAAGAGGTCATATCTGTTCTGCTAACTGAGGGCTTGATCCTGTTGTTCCCATTACAATCAATGAGACAGATCCTCAATAGGCATAAATCAGCATATTTCCTTTGACTTCAGTTAGCTCAGCTGAAGATGTGGCCTTATGGATGATTTGTAAAAGACTTCAGTGCACATATGAACAGGCCACAAATGAGCAGAGAAACAGAGGTTATAATTAGTGCTTGTAAAGCCTGTTGGCCAAAATTAATTGGTCAAAAGATTAAAGTTAAGGACATGATCGATAACACTGTCCCATATTCTGTGTACTTTCACGCCTGTACCTTTAGAAATATTTGGGAAGGCAAGAATCTTTACTTTAAAAATTTTAAAAGGCAAAAACTAATTAGTGGGCATGCAATGACTTAATAGGATACTGAGATCTGATTAGCACAAGCAGATGTGAAAATGATCAGCTTCTAATACTCATAGAAAACCTGCCAGGAGACTGACTGGTTCAGAACATTGATAATTGGCATTGGAATCTTTTAGTGCTTTATCGCCACAGAAGTTCAAATCCATTTTAGGTCAGATAGGTTTCTAAACTGAGGATCCAAAATTAAAAGGCCACTTCTGAAAACTTGGAGAATAATAACTTGAAGTTACCATTTATGGTTGTTCTGTAGTCTATGTATTTGGAATCTCACTCTAGTTTCTAACGAATGAGTCTCTAAATAAAAACTTGTAACTTTAATTCTTTAAACTTTAATTCTGTTGTAACTTTAATTCTTAAGTGTTTTGGGTACTGTATGAAGGGTGCTATACAAAAATAAAGTTGTAACCCACATTTGAATCAAGTACACAGATAAGTGTCCATTGATCACTACAGGCTATACTGTGTGAAGTGCTGGAGCAAATTTACTAGACAGTTTTCATTGCATCATGATCTGCACTAAAGTTATTCCTCAAGGAAAATATTCAAGGGAATATTCAGGCCATCGCTTTCAAATATGAAAAAGTGGGGAACTGTCGTTCACCATTCTCCCTCTCCCCCCAGTTCACATTCTATAGATCCTCAATGGCCGGAGCCACGGAAGAACATTCTTGTGGCAAGGGAGCATAGTCAGTATTTTTTAGCATGTACTGTCTTTTGATCTTGCTGCCCCATGTCTCATGCACAGGACTCCTGCACGTGTATTAACTGTGGCCAAGTGAGAGTACAGCTTTTGTTAATTCTGTTTTTGCATGATTAATCTAGCAACACTGAGGTATGCCTGTTTCGCCTCACAAAGTGGAATAGGACCTGAATTTGGCCCATTTATTTATTAGCTTAAATACAATTTGTAAAAATATTATCAAGAGTGTATTTTTGAAAAAAATCAGGGTTTCTTATTCAATAATTGTCTTGGAGAAAATTGTTGTGTTCTTGATCTAGCCAAGTGACTGTATGATTTAGAAGTGGCTTACCTCTTGCGTTCTAACTACCAGATGAGAGTTTCAGATCCATGGCTGATCTTTAAAAGCTTTTCTTATTCCTACAGCAACGGAGTTATGTAGCATAGCTAATGACATTGCAGTAATTAAGAAAACCCACAGAACAGATAAAAACTCATCCTGTGTGAATAATTTCCAGCAACTGTTCTGAGCAGCAACCGTAGCTGGCTTGGATTCCTCTGTGTCAGTAGCAACTGCACAGTAGAAATATTTAGACCTCTATTTATTCTGTATTACAACCATTCATATTATGGAGAGTCAGTAGCTTCTTCATAATCACTATTCTATTCTGTGAGGCAAGTAGGTATTAACATCACTGTGTTAATAGGGGGAAAGATATTTATTTTGTGGTAGTACCTGAACACACCAGTCAGTAATCACGGTCCCCATTGTATTAGGTGCTGTACACACATGTAATAAAAATGTTAGTCCCTGTCCCAAAAAGCTTACAGTGTTAGTATTTGATGAGAACCCACAAGTAGAGAACAAAGGAAGTGGAGAGGCAGAGTGTTGACAGATGAAACATCATGTTAGTATAATAAGCAACAATCACCATGCCAACTGCCTAGCCATTAATGAGAATCTTGTAGGGGTGGCAGTCAGCTTCCAATGTCTACCTTTAGCTCAGAATGGCTTGTTACTACCCCTTCAAACTTTTCATATAGTTAAATCTCCTTGAAAACATAAGGCCTGACCCAATGTTTATTGAAGTCAATGAAAATCTTCCCGTTGGCTTCAATGGAACTTTGGATCTTTCCATTGACTCCAGTGAGCTTTGGACTGGGTCTAGAATGACTATATTTAAAGAAAATAGGTAGAAGTTAAGCTAAGCATTAACGAGTTTTTGTTGTGGCTCTTTTTGAGCTTAATCGCGTTTCCACTTATTTCAATGGGAGTTCATTCATTAAGGCACAGGTGGGTGGAAGAGGGGTGAGTATGTTGCCTTCTGTTGGCTGGTTGCAGCTTACAAAGAAAATAAGGGTCCTTTTGTAGCTAACACTGTTCTTCCTTTAGCTAAAGTATGGTAGAAACCTAAGCTGTTGGGCGCTGTAGGTCTAGCATTCTTGTCTCTGCATTCCAGTTATTACGGAGAGGTGGCAGTCTGTCCTTAGTTGATATTGAAGCCATGGTCCTGGTTTAGGGGTGATTTTGATCTTCTGATAATGTCAAACAAAATAAAAGGGGAGCAGGGATAAAAAAAAGAGAACCTCATGCTTCCATATACTTTATTTTAGGGGAATATCATTGGTAATTAGAATGTGTTCTCAAAAGTTTGAATAAATTGAGCACAAACTTTTTTAGATTAAAAGACTATAACATGGCTTCCTTTTTTTTTTTTTTTAAGTGTGGCTAATATTTATGTCCCTGTATTTGTTCAATAAAATTACACTACACCATAGAATCTGAGGCATAGTTTGATTTTGACATTGCCTTGTGTATAAGAGAGTTTAAGGACAGGAATAGTAAAATATTTAGGATATTGCCACCAGATTCCTGCTCAGTGAAGCTGAGAGAGAACAAAATTTTAATGTGTCTTTTTTGAGACCCTATCTGAAATGCTGAAATCAAGATAACACAAATAGTATATTGAAAAAAATGTCCGTGGGCCAGAATTATGGTGGCTGTATGGTGATAAAATACATATCTTTTGTACTTGATAGAATCTGCCCCATTATGCTTTTCTTTCCATTAAAAGCCTCAGTTGTTACACAAAGAGTCTGGGTGAGGTGACATGATGCTAGTTAGTGTTGTATATTATTTGATAGGTGAATAAAGGGATGTCACTTAGCAAGCCTGTTATTTTTAATGAAGGGGTTTGGTTTTCAAATTCAAAGGGCCTACACATTGGATATAAGCAAATACTGAAAAACTACCCTACGTGACAGCAGGTGATGGTAGATTATTCAAATTATTTTATTGTGGTTTTATTTTAGTTTTTTTTAAGTGATATCCTCTTGCTCATATCTCTTCTTAGCTGTGTGAGGTAGGAAGAAGACCATTAGCTTTGGTAATTTCCCGCATATACTGTTTTTTTTACCCTGCTGGCAGCCTCCTGAAGGAAATGACAGGCCCCCTATCTGGGTTGTTAAGCTCTTTAAGCTTGCTGCGTCCATGTAACATGTTTCTGATTACCTCAGCCACGTAGACGTTTGAGCTTGCAGCTGCTGCAGTGCTGCCAGAGCCAATCCACCCACAAAGCACAGCAAACCTTTTGTTTAGGTTCCGAAATTGGATTACTTTTTTCTAGAGGGCAATCTGTAGAGTGAAATCTTCCCACATGAAGTAGTTCCTCCAGGAGCTTCACTGAAAGCTATGCATTTATCATTAAATTCAACAAAGCAGTAAGAAGCCCTCATATCTAAGAGACGAAAAGGGGCTTCCCTGTTTCAAATCAGAGCCATTTCTCTTCCCTCCTTCCTCCCCTCCCCCACCCTACCCAGAATCCACATGTGCAAAGGCACAACATGTGTTTCTCTTTAGGTTTGCATTACTGACTTCTATACACAATAAAATAATGTTTACAATACCCTAATCTTTAAGAGATGACCCAGTTTGGGGCCTAAAAACGTCAAACAACAATTATCCAGCGCATCTCCCCGGCAATGTATTCAGTCCAACAGATCCTGATGATAACCTTGGGAGATACCCTGTGTACTGGAAATAATTCAGACGCAAATAAGTCAATTTATTGATGAAGGCTGAAGCCTGACTGGGTCAGCAGGTGACATGCTAAGTTTTTTGTAAATGGCTGATGCTGCTCAATTTGTTTTCCCTCTGATATAGACAGGCTAGTTTTCTTTTTCTCTGCAAGAATGCTGAGCAGCTAGTTTTAGCGTTGCTCTGCAGGACTCATTAGCTCAGCACCCAAGTTAGCGTAAGGGTATGACGCAGGGAAGGGACCACTCATAGGGTCTTGTGAAGAGGAGGGTAAAACCACTCTCCCCAAAATGAGCCGCCCCAACACTTTAACATGAATGGATGGGTTAGTGGGTGATCCATGTACATATGCTAATGAGTCTCACTGGCAGCATGCAGCTTATTCCACAAGGATCAGGGAAATATGAATCAACAGGGAATTGAGGGCTAGATCCACATAGGGACTTAACTGTTGTGATCCTGAGCGTCATAATGCCTAACTTTTAGGCATCTAGAAAATCATACAAACAACAATGAGATCCTCAAAGACTGAGTTAGATGCCTAGGCTCCCTATAAAATGAATGGGGAGAGATAAGCGCCTAAGAATAGGATCCACAGAAGCCAGCATGCTAGATGGGGAGCTGCCTAAGCTAAAGGGAGATGCCAAAGAGAGGGGTATATGATAAATACCACTTCTCTCATGCAGTTCAGTGCCTAAGTCTAGGCTGTAGGGAGGTTCCGATCTGTGCTTGCAATCCACAGCTGGAAGTCCCTCTCCTGGAGTCAGGCAGCTTAGGTGCCGAAGCTGTTTCTTGTGAGAATGAATTAGGTGTTGGCCTTGGGTCCACACAAAACAAGGAGGAGGTACTGGTGTTACCTAGGCTATGACTTTTAGCACAGTGGTTAGACACTCACCCAGAAAGTGGGAGCCCCAAGTTCAATTCCCCCCTCTGCCTGATGGGGTAAAGGATTTGAACAGATGTGTCCCATCTCTGAGGAGAGTGCTCCACTGGACCCTGGGATAGTCTGATGCAGATCTCCTTCAGTCTCTCCTGCTAAAGCTGTTCCTCCTCACAAAAGGCCTGATTATAATGAGGATGTGTTACAGGGGGCATGGTCACAGTATCAGTGAGGGTACCAAGCTCCATACAACTGATTGCACTTGGCATTTGAAATAAGAAGTGGCACAACAAAAGGAAAGGACAGAGGAGAAGTGAAGATGCAGTGAGTAGGCAATGTATTGCTGAACAGGAGATAGGAGTTTGATTAGGGACTCTCTGAAACAGGTCTGAATAATCTATTGGTGCAATGGGGCTGCAATGACTTACGCACAGAGAAGTCTGTTACAGTTTCAGGGTTAACTGCACCTTTGACCACTTAAACATCCACTTAAAGTCTCAAGCTTCTTAGCTGTCACTTCCTTTGGCAGAGACCCGTGTCTCTCCTTCCACACCAGGGGTTAATTTTGCAGTCCCTCTGCATCTCATTGTGATTTCCCCAGCATATCTGGCCAGGGTCCAGCACCTGTAGTTTTCTCTTTCTCAAGGGCAGGGAGACGTACAACAGTGTGTCTCGGTTACCAACTTCACAAAGCAAAGTACGTTTTTGATTGGGGAAAAGCATCACAGAGAAAACATAATAAAACAATCAATCAAAGGTTCTACACACATACTAAGTGTACCAGAAATCATCTATCAGTCCTATGGGGCCCTGGTAGGCCAAAGTCCTTCCAATGCTTCAGCAAATTTGGGGCCCTCTTAGGTCCAAAGGTCCTGTCCATTTGCTGAATCAAAAGGAAAACACTGAGTCTGTTTAAGCTCAGCCTTTATATCCCAATTTTTTTCTGTGTCTCTTGCCTCTCCTGGGGGATTGCCCTACACCAGTATATACAAACCAACTCAGTGGATGATGTGTCTCTGGAGCAGTTTACAATTTCAGGGACTGGAATAATCCCCCCTTGCTGTTTTTCGTTCCTGAAGGAGCTGTGGTAACAATCCCTGGCCCACAATGATATATAAAACATTCATAAACTTAAGATAATATTGTCCCCAAAGAAACTTCACCTGGCTGCAATAGCTATCACAAAGTCTCAGCCATAAAAATTTTAAAAGGAGCAAAAAGTTTGGGACTCTCACCCGTCTATAGGTAATAAATACAGATAATAACAAACAAAACAGATCTTGGAGTTGGCCCTTCAGGCGTATTTTCTACTACCAGTCCATGGACAATCACTGAAGCCCAAATAATTTGACTGTGTCCTTTTAAGTGTCTAAAACTTCAAGGAGGCAGCACTACCTAAGGCCCTGGATTCTGCAAGGGGATAGATGGCCTCAGACTCTCTATACAGGGAAGTAATAGCTCTACTTTTTTTTTTCCATTTCAGCCTCTGATGATTTGCAATAAACCAGCCGCAATAATGCTTTTCAACTTTTACGTATTTTCAAAGATAAAAACTTCAACCCCCTTTTTAAGGCCCTTGTTTCAGTTTCTGCTTTGTCATTGCAGTGATGCATCCCATCTGGTTATATTGCATTGCATGAATGTACATAACATACAGCGGAGTTAACATTCAAGATGGGACACATCATAGTTTGTTCCCAAATCACGCTGCCAAGGGCCTTAACCTTTCAGTCCACATTTACAAACAAACTTTAAAAAAAAAAAAAAAAAGTTGCAATGTGGAGACAATCCCAGCCAAAGCCTGTGGAAAACACAGTGATTAGAAGAAAAGATCTGGTTGCTGAAAAAGCAGTGCAAACTTTTAAGACCAAATTTTCAGAACTGGTCACTAAGTTGTATGCACAAAACATGTATTTTGCAGTTTCCTAGTGGTTCATTCACAAGTACATATGCAATTGCCAGGTTTGCATGTACAACTTAGGGCACAAACAAAACAAAAAACCAAACAAACCTCAATGACTTAAGCACACAAGTTTACAAATCTATGGTCTACAGCCCACCATTGCCTGATAGACACAGGCTAATCTCTAAGTGACCAAAATTGCAAGACTGGCTTTTGAATTTCTAATCTGGAACGTTCCTAAAATATTTTCTTGTGGCATTTACACTCAGATGGAAGCGGAATCTTTCATAGCTTTCATTCTTTCTACATACACAATAAGCTTCCAGCTATGCTAGTACTCTAACAGAATCATTTTTTTTTCTGTAAGTGTGAGCCGAAAACTAATCTAGGAACACTGCACCAGTTACACTTAACAATAAGGACACTTTCCTGCACTGCTCACTGTATGTGCATTCACTGTTGGCATATACCACAAGAACTTTTGTTTGAAATGCTTCCACGATTCTTCCACATTGTTCCCAAACCTCAGTTCAGATGATGGTTTCAGGCTGTCCATCCTTGCTGGTTGTGTACATGCTGTTCAGCTGGTATTTAACAACGAAATTATTTTTATTTCAACGTTACATACAATGCGAGTCTTCTGCAAGCTTCAGCCAGCCACTGTTCTGCCGCCTGTAGTCAAGGATTCTCTGTCTTCCAAAATGGAGAATGACCTTTGGTCTCTGCAGCCACACCTATAGCCTAATACCTAGAGCTGGTCAGAGAATTAAGATATTAAAAAAAAATCTGAATTGGAACAAAAAGTTGAAATTTCCTGTGAAATAAAAATTCGGACAACCTTTGATTCAGAACCATCAAATAATGTGTCATTTCAATAAGGCAGAAGCATGTTATTTGGTAAGTTAAAATGTTGAGTTATGCTTTTTAATGTAATAGTACATATAATATAAAAGTTAAAATGAAACAAACCAGAATAAGAAAGTTGACACACATAATTTTTATCTTATAAAAATGAAGTGGGATCAACATTGAAATGAAATGTTTTGACATTACTGAAATGAGAAAGTCAAAACAGTGAATATAGACTTTTTCCCACGGAAAATTTAATTGAAATCATCTCATTCCCACAAAATGTTTTGATTTTGACAAAATTGTATTTTTCTACAGAAAACCATCCCATCAAAAATGTTACAACCGGCTCTGCTAACAAGGACAACTACTCACATAGATGTGGAGCAAGTAGCTGTATGGGGAAAAAGGTGGCCAGACTCTGGCAGAGGCTCATTTGACACGAGACAAATGTTGGTTCCTTATTCGAAGGTATTTTTTTTTCTAATTTCTTTGCTGTAAGATTAAAGTTTTAGAATTGTCACCAAAATAAATTTGACTGAATTTTATAGCAATATGTATTCATATTCTTAAGAACTGAGTTTTCTGCATTGGAGGAGAGACCTCAATCCCACCTAGTGTAATTGCCTCAATTTGAATATATCACCAAGATTTGAAGATGTATAAATGACAAAATATTTCTCAGGTTACCTCATGTGACATGAGCTTGTAACTGTTACACTATTCTGAAGTAACTGGCACATACTGCTCCCTGACTCAAAGCTTTATTTCTGAACAATATGCTGCCACATGTCACACTTTCATTTTGCAGATGCTCCTTGAATAAGGAACTGTGTTTTGAATGGTTCTAAGTGCCATGTCCCTATGACATTCCAACTTCAGCCTCATCTGATAGACATTATCTGATCCATTGCTTCTAGTAATCAATATTTAATGTTTCAGTGGAAAGTGCACTCCTGCCCATAATATACACTTATGTACCTTCCCAATCTTGCAATATAGTACATGGAGAGGGAAATTCCTTCTGTCTCATCTATGCAATATGAAGCACAAGATTGGATTTACTCTTATCTTAGCAACTGATGTAATTACAGATGCTATTATTGGTCCTAGTGAGAACCTTTTTTCCCCCCTCTCTGGAAATTCCCTTCTAAATTGCACTTATAAAAATAAATCCAATTGGACTGATAGTAAAGGCAAGCTCCACAGCCACGGTTAGTAGGAAGTACTTAATTAGCACCACTCATGGTGCTTAGTGACTGGTTAACTAAAAACAGCAGTAACGAGAAGCTACTGTTCTGTCATTTTAAAAGAAAAGCCTTTTGAGTGTCTGGAAGTGTTAAGTTTGCTTTAGTTTTACCAGTGTGCATGTCTTAACAGTGAGGTACCCGGAACCCTGGGTAATACTTGGGTGGCTAGCCTGCACTGAAGCCCATGCTGCCACAGCTTCACTGCTATCAGTACCCGAGCTAGCTAGATTGAAGCTAGCTAGGGTATGTCTACACAAGCTGCAATCACACCTTATGACTGATGAGTTCACTTCATTTTTGTGGTGGTCTGCTGGATTCTCTCCAATTTGCCTACATCTTTCCTAAAGTGCGGCACCCGGAAAGTATAGCTACAGCTGAGGCCTCACTAGTGTCGAGTTAAGGGGACAATTACCTTCCATGTCTTACATTCAACACTGCAGTTCATACAGCCCAGAATATTAGCTTTTTTATCAATTGCATCATATTGTGGACTCATCCAATTTGTGATCCACCATCACCCCAGGTCCTTTTCATAATACTGTCATCTAACCAATTATTCCCCAATTTGATTTTTCCTTCCTAAATGAAGTACTTTTTACTTGTCTTTATTCAATTTCATCTTGTTGAATTCAGACCAATTCTCCAATTTGTCAAGGTCCTTTTGAATTCTATTCCTGTCCTCCAAAGTGCTTGCAAGCCCTCCCAGCTTGGTGTCATCTGCAGATTTTACAAGCATACTCTTAGCTCTTCATTCCATTAACCAAGTCATTAATGAAAATATTTAATAGTACAGACCCAGGACAGACTACTGCAGGACCCCACTAAATATGCCCTCCAAGTTTGACAGTGAACCATTGATAACTACTCTGAGAATGGTCCTTCAACCGGGTGTGAACCCACCTTATAGTAAATTCAGATAGACTGTATTTCTCTAGTTTGCTTATGAGACTGTCAGTGGGACTGTCAAAATCCCAACCAAAATCAACATATATCATGTCTACTGTGTCCTCCAGCCACTAGGCCAGTAACTCTATCAAACAAATAGTTGTACACTTTAGTAGATAGTTTTTAGTCGTTGGTTACTGCTAGTAGGGGTTTGAAGACTTTCTCCCTGATATCCCCATGGTTTGCTTAGTATTCCCAAGACCCCCTGTTTCAAGTCCTGCATGAGCTGCAGTGCCCTCAGGACTTCCCAGTTAGTGACTTCCACGGCACTAGTTTATATTTCTGTGGGGAGCCCCCATCCCCTCCAAGTGCAATATCTATCATTCCTTTTTTCTCTGAACCCTGCAACCTCAAGAATCCCAGCTCAGAAGATTCCTGATGGAGTGCTCAATGAGGGCCCAATCTGACCCTGTGTCGTCAGACCCCCTGAACATTTACCAGAATCACTGGGAAGTGCTTCTCTGAGCCCGGTTCTCCCTGGCTCTGGATTATCAGAGGGCAGAGCTGAGGACCCTAGTAGGCAGAGCTGACAGGAGGAGGAGGAGAAGAGCAAGCACTCACAAAAAACAGAGGAATCTCTAAGCTCTCATTCAAGAAAAGGATTTCTTCCCCTGTACTCTCCAAATCTGGCAAGACTCCACAGCCTGGTACAGATGTGTGAGGAGCTCATGGAGGGTACAGGTCTGACTTGACAGTACTGAGAGCCAAGAGTGTTCCACAGCCACTGATTGCTGAAGGTTTGGGACTGGCCTCAACACTGGTAAGTGAAAGAAAGGAGGTGTCACTGGCTGAACTGACAATACCATTCCACAGCGAGAAGGATTCAGTGGTACCAACACTTTCTACACAACCTAAATCGGTGCTGTTGGCTCTGCCATGAGGCAGCAGCCCCTCTCTCTCTGCCTATCCTCAAGGACTGGGAATGCTGTCCTTAACAACTTAGCTCTCTATTCTGACCTAGAGTTGTTGATATTTTTGGAGCTGGTAACCACCACAGAGGTACTCACATTGTCTGTCTGCCATTTGCTAGTACCATCGACCAGCTGAGGCATTATGAGACATCTGGTACCAGCTGCTCAGCCTGAGAACTCATCCTCCTCTGGCAATTTTGAGACTGAGACAGACAGTGGTGTCACATTTTGGGGTGCCACTGAGATCAGTGAGAGGTTGTCTGGACACTCCCAGCCAGCATGCATTGAGTGTCTGTATGTTAAGCAGCCCTGGTTCAGCAACTCTGGCTCCAGCAGTCTGCTAGTTACACCACAGCTGCACTCTGGTTTCCACTGGCCTTGGTTACTACTAGGCAAATGACCCCAATACACCCCCAGCTCCAAATTTCCCCTAAACCATCCTCCCTGAAATGTCAAACCTTTTCCTGGACCACTCAGAGAAATAATAATGTTTACTTGCTCCTTTAAAGAATCAATACACAGCAGCTCACCACATTAACTGGAGTTAACCCAATTCAAACACGGCACTGGGTTGGTTTAGATTAAAATAAAACAAGTTTATTAAGAACAGGACATAAGTTAAGTGAAGCTGAGTAAAAGAAATAAAGGTAAAGATGGTTACAGGAAAATAAAAGTGAAAACACACATCTAAAAGTCTAACACTTAATCTAGCAAGATGCAGTCTTTGTTTAAGATGGTTTCTTTCACCAATTATTCTTTGTCCAGCATTACTGATTGTCTCTGAAAGGACCTTCTATACAAGTACGAGGTGCTGGTTTCCCTTATTTTAAAGGTGTCTCTCTGTCCTTTATATTTCCATAGAATTGTCTTTGTTGTCAGAGTCAGGAAGGCCTCCTGGAGATTCAGTCTCCTATGTCTCTCTGGGGTACAGGAGCCATGTTAATTCTCCAACTCTCAAGCTCAGGACAAACACCCCCTCCCCCTTGATACCTTTGTTTATGGCTAATATGTACATTGAGGTAAACCCACATTTCTTTGTTTAGGACAGACCTGTTTATCACCTTCATCAAAGCTAAGCAGTCTTTGCCTTAAACTTGTTCTAGGAACATCATAGAGAGGAATTCATAACTTCACCTATAAGATTAACACATGCATTTTACAATGGTATTAATTATCAGTGTGCTATTAGTTTTCAAATACCTTAAAAGACATATTTTGTACAAACATCATTGTATTAGTGTGTGGGGTGTGAATACAGGGGTGCTTAGGGTCAGAAGCATCTCCACCAACTGTACCAAGATGCAAGATTAGTCCTGAAAGAGGTTACAGAGTCTCTTGGGTACTCTCCTACTGACATAGGATGCCCAACCTGCCTCAGGACCAGTGGTACTCTTCCTCATGGGTACCGCCTCCTTACCCATATGATCCCACATACTGGCCCTATTGGGGATCCTGGGATCTGTATCTGAGACCTCCGGATTACAGAGAAGCAGAGCAGGAGTTCAGACAGAGGTCACCCCACAGGGAACAACCTCAGACCTCTGAGGAGCACTATTAGGAGAAAGAGCACCCTGAACAAATGGACTTACTTGCCCCAGCAGCGTTTTCATCTTCGTCTCTTGATGAAGCAGTCACACCTGATGGCTATAAGCAATTCCAAGACTTCCCGAGGAGATTTGTGAATGCATTCCAGAATCCCCTGTATGAAGGTCAGGATATCACTCACAACCTGCTAGATATCCTCCACAGTGCAGGCCCTAGCAAGGTGGCACTTTCAGTCAACAAGGACGTATTAGAGCCAGCCAACATGGTCTGGCATATCCCAGGCACTTGCAACCCCACTGTGAAAGGAACGGAGAAAAAATACTTTGTACAATCTAAGGGGAGTGGAATACTTCTTTTCATATCCCACAACAAACGCTATTGGTACAAGCCATAACTGAACATAAACTGCATCAACCTAGGTCTACTCCTTGCAACAAGGATACCAAATGATTAGACCTCTTCTGAAAAGAGTTTCATCTTGACTAGCCTACAGTTCCACATTGTGAGTTATCAGACCTTGATGCCAAAATATGATTTTGTTAATTATAATAAGTTTTCTGAGTTCACCAACACACTACCCTAAGAGCTTAGACACCATTCCGGGCCATCGCTGATGATGGTAAGATGATAAGCTTGGAGGAGGGTCAATCTAACTCAGTAAATGCAGTGGACCTGGCTTCTCATTCCATGTTGATTTCTCTTGTCATTAAACAAGCTTGAGGGCCCAAATCCTTTGGTTTTCAAAGGAAATACAAGCCACTGTGGACGATATTCCCTTAGAGGACAACCTCTTCAGTGGCAGAAGGGATGAGTCATTGCAAACCCATAAGGACTCTCACACAACCATCTGTTCCTCAATATAAACTCTCCAGCAACTCAGAGAAAATACTCCCAACCACCACTATATAAGCAATGTCCTGTTGCTTAGACCTTTAAACATCAAAAAGCCTCCGGACCACCTAGGAAGAGCCAGACAGAACATCCCTCTGTCATTTAATCCCCAGCCCCAGCTTCTCACCAAGAAATCATTTTGATGGAACCCCCAAGAGCCACAAACCAGCCCTCCTATCACCTGACACCCACACTCCTTTCAGTAGCCACTTGGCCTGCTTCTTTCTGGTGTGGCATGATATCACTTCAGACAGTGGGTCCTACAGAGCCATTACCAGCAGCTATACAATAGAATTTGTCAATCCCTTCAACAAAGCCCCCCGTCCCTGTCCCTCTTCATGGGCCCATCTCATGAGAGGACACTCAGAAAAGCAGTAGACTCCCTACTGCAGCTAGGAGCTTTAGAACTGGTTCCTCCACAGCACAGCGGAAAGGGTTTTTGTCCAAGATATTTCCTCATTCCCCAAAAGAACGGAGGGTGGAGACCCCTTCTGGAACTCAGACAAATGAATACTGTCATCTGCTGTTCAAGATTCAGAATTATCATCTGGTCTCTATAATCCCCTCTCTGAACAAAGGTTTGCAGCTCTTGATTTAAAGAACACCTATTTCCACATGGAGAAAGCATTGGTAATCCTAGTGGCATCCTGATGGCTGAGGCAGTTTTGGATCACCAGCATCCTCCAGATGGCTTCATGGCCGTGCATGTGCTTTGAGCTATTTCCAAACCTGTTGACTCAAGACAAGAGAGAGACCACCCCAACCCAGCATCCATCCATCCAACAGGCAGGTATGTGAATGGATAATTAATGTAGAGAGGTTGTGCTCAGAGGTGGTACAGTCCATCCTTAATAATAGCAGGAAAGTATCTATGAGAAAATGTTATGCTGCAAAATGGAAGAGATTTTCAATCTGGTGCCAATATTGTTGGATACTTCCAGAGGACTCAGAGATCTCTATCCTATAACTTTGAGGTTTTCAAAAGGCCTTGACAGAACCTTTCCTCTGGTACTGACACCTCTCCTGCTACCTTCCCCTCAGTCTCATATTGTCAACACTCCATCTGACTGCAATCACATCCACCATAAGGGTCAGCTTTGGCTCTCACTGTGGACCCTCCCTACATGGTCTTCCATTAGGATAAGGTCTCTTTGAAGTTACACCCTAAATTCATTCTAAAGGTTCCACCTGAATTCCACTTAAATCAGGTCATACACCTATCTGTTTTCTACCCAAAACCACTGGAGAAGACAGGAAACTCTGTTCTCTGGATGTTCATCCAGCCAAGGCACTCAACCTATAGAGGACAAAACTCTTGAGGGATTCTCCTAGACTATTCGTCTCCTTTGTTGAATGTATGAAAGGGGAAGCTATTTCCTCACAGAGATTTTCTGAATGGATCTCTGGTTGCATCCTTCTTTGCTATGAGTTGATGATGAAACCTCCTCCTCAGGCTGTCAGAGCCCACTTGGCCAAAGCCCAGGTTACCACAGTGGCTTTTCTTCAGGGTGTTCCCCTCCTGGAAATCAATAGAGTGTAGGCATTACCCTTTTCCCTGGTTCAGCAGATGCAGCCTTCTGCAGAAGTCTTGCAGTCTGTGGTCCAGCCGGATTCCTTGCACCCTCCTCCTTAATGGGTACTGCTTGTGAGTCACCTTGACTGGAATACACTTAGGGACCACCACTTGAAGAAGAAATTCTGGTTACTTACCTTGTACAGTGTGGCGGGTTTTGTACCTTGTCAACCCCTTTGATTCCTGGGGGGGGGGGGGGGGGAGGGGAGAAGAGTTAACCCCGCCTCCCGGCTTCTACGCCGGTTCTACCACCTCCCCGGTAGTCAGGGCTGTATGGCCCAATGGCCAGAGTTCCTCTAAATCTTCGTCCCTATAGTGCATTCCTAAAGCAGCGTGGCCCAATGGCCAGAGTCTCCCAAAACTCTCTTCCCTGGTGGGATAGCGTGGCCTAGCTGTTATACCAATAAAATAAAAACCAGCAGGATCTTATTAAAGGGGGAAAAGGCAAAATGCCACATTTATTGTGAATACAGAAAGAATCATAGCAAGCAGTTAGTTATAACTATAACATTCCATTCAATTTCATATTTATTCACACATTCATCCATACACACACAGGTTCTGCAAGGTTGTTATCATAGTTACCAGCCTTAGAGTTGCTCATGCCAAGCCATTGGCCAGGTGGCCTGGACACGAGGAGGGAGCAGGGCCTTGTCAGATGCACATCTGATGCTCCTGGAAGTTGGTTTGCAGAATCAGACCCCAAAGTTCTCACTTTCTAGAGTCCATTTTTATAGGAATTTATTCCTGTGCCAGTCTATGGGAATTGCTTCATCATGTTGTTGCTGAATCAATCAGCAGATGGCACATTCCTGACGGCTCCGTGCTGCCAGAGGTTATCTTGTTCTTTGGTTCTCCCATCTTTGAGGCTGTTGGGTGGATTCCAGTCTGCCTCCGGGGGTCCTCTGGTTATTTCCACTTGACGCCTTCTTCAGCCGATGGACACTGGATTCTTAGGCTGGCACCTCCCTGATCATTCAGTTATTATGCACACCAAGCATCCATCCACATACATCCTCTATCTCTATTTTAATCACAATTGTTAACAAAGCGAGATGAATACAACAAAAGGGAGGGGAGTCTCTGGGTGCTGTTTCTGTTGTTACAGAGTATTGCTTTGAGTCTCTCTGTGTGAATAGTTGTTGTTACAAAGAATTGCTTTGAGAACAGACTCTGTCTTAGGATGTACTAACACAATTAGCAGCTTGCAAGTTTCACACAGAGAGGGAGAGAAACAGTACCAAAAACCAAGAGACCTCTTAATTAGTAATACCCTGGAATTTAAACTATGGGGAATCAAACTCATTTGTGATTTTAATACAGAACTTCTTTAATATGATCCAACATAGCAGCTGGAGTCTCTATAGTGCACTCCTAAAGCGGTGTGGCCCAAGGGCCACAGTCCCTCTAAGCCCTTTCCCCTTGTAGGATAGTGCAGCCCAGCAGCCAGAGTTCATCTATCTCCTTTGAAGTAAAAGAGGGGTCGGTGAACTATGTCGTCATAAAAAAAAAAAAAAAAAAATGATGGGGGGTTAGAGATCCCTGGTAGGGGAGCCCGGGCCCACCCGCCTTCATTGGGCTCCAACCCAGGGCCCTGTCATTGACGGCGTGATACTCCCCGGGTCAGCGGGGAATCCTACCACAACACGCTGCCCTCAGAGCGGTGGGAGATACCACTCCCTTCCCTTTCCTGGGTCACTTCCTACTAGTTCTCCAAATGTAGCAGTCCCTGTGGCATCAGGGTCTTCAGGTTCCTCAGTCCCTGGCGCTCCCTGGGGTTCCCACAGCTGCCAGTCTCCGGTCCCACTTCCTGGCCCCTCGGCTCCCTCCTGTATGAGTCGCCACTGCTCCTGGGCTAGAGCCTCCTCTGGGCCACCAGCCCTGACTGAGCAGCTCTGAAGGTTTTTATACTTGACTCCCTGTTGGAGCATGCCCAGCAGAGCCTCAGGGGTGTGGCTTCCTCTGCCAGCAGTGAAAGGTTAACCCTCTCAGTCCCAGTGCGAGGCCAGTCTGCCCCATCACATACAGTAACAAGTTCTTCAAGATATGTGATCTCAATGTGTACTCCACCACCGATCCTCCTCCCCCTCTGCTTTTGTAGACTTTACTAAGGTGATTAGTGGAAGCCAAAGAACTAGAGAGGTGGTTGCTCCATTCCGCCCCTTGAGATTGCATTATTGTAAGTAGTTTAAATGATTTAGACCCTTATCCTGCAAAAATGTATACATGTGCTTAAATTGAAGCATATGAATAATCCCACTGAACTCAAATTAAGCAAGTACATAGATCTTTGCAGGACTGGAATCTTTCCAATGGAAACTGAAGCCCTGCTTTTCCATAGTTTATACTGAAATTTACTTTTAGAGAAATCTGATAAATTAAGCAATATAAAGTGATAAGAAAATAAAATGTCTTCCAGGTCTGATCATTTCTCTCACTTTATCCATCGAAATAATTTTCTAAAATGATTTTTGTAAGATATTGAAAGAACAGCTGCTCATACTTTCATAGAGGCCAAGGCCATAAGGGACATTTATGATCATGTAGTCTGATCTTCTGCATAACCCAGGCCATAGAACTTCCCCCCAAATAATTCCCAGAGCATATCTTTTAGAAAAGCAGCCAATCTTAATTTACAATTTGTCAATCCCCCATGACCTTTAGTAAATTGTTCCACATCCTCCTGGGATATTAGTGGACTGGAAAGAATGTTGTCATCCTACCCATCATGTGATGAGAGTACATCATCTTTTATTTTCCCAAATACAGAACAGAAATAGTTATTGAACGCTTCTGTTTTTTCTGCATTATTATTGGTAATTCTACCATTTCCATCTGGTAATGGACCAATACTATCGTCAGAATTCTTTTTGTAACTAATATACTTAAAAATCCTCTTATTGTCATTAACTCTGCTGGCCATAGATTTCTCCTTGTGTCCCTTTACTTCCCTTATCAATTTTCTACTATTCCTAGCTTCTGATTTATTTCCATTACTATCAACTTCCCCTTTCTTTAATTTGTTACATATTATTTTAAAAATTTGTGTAGCTGAATTCACTTCCCCTTTAAACAAGGTTGTTTTTTTTTAACCAATACGGCCTTACTCCTTAATTTTAGGGATTGTGGCTTTTTAGTCATCAAGTGAAATGTTCTGAAATAATTTCCAATTCACATTTTTCTGATTAAAATCTTCCTGCTGATTTGACTCAGAATTGTTTTTAGCTTTGTGAAACTGGCCTTTTTAAAGCACTGAGTGTATATATTTCTGGTTTGGACTTTATTTTGTTTGTACATTATAGCATGTTTCTTAATAGATTTTTATAGCACAGCATTTTATTCCTGAGATTTAAGGTCTTTAATTTAAGTTCTAGGGCTCAATCCTCAATTGCACTAAATTTATACCCAATACAGCTGAGGAGAGCTCTAAGCCACCTTTCCACTTCCCTGATCATTGGCCAACCAGGGACCCGAGGGCTGCCCTAAATTGCACTGACGGTAGCAGTCCCACTGTGCCTGCTGAGGATCACGCAGAGAGCTGCATGCGCCATTCCGAATCTCCCTACCACCAACATGGCACCTCTCTACATTTCCACGCCCCCTTCTCATGTCCTACTTGGAGGAGATGAAAAGCCTGTGGCACAGGGCCAGATATGCCAACTCTATGCCACCTGAGCATTTCCCTCTGTTCGGGGAATCCTTGGGCTGTCCTTTTAGGGCAGCTTTGTATTGCTGAGCATGGCAAAACAGCTGGTTCAGGGGCTAAGAACTGAGCCTATAATATTTAGGTATCCTGATCCAACCCTCCATTTTTCATGTTCAATATTTTGGTTTGAAAGGCAATATATTAAGTGTTTTCGTCTTCAATGCTATTTTGAGCTGTGAGTCACATATTTGCTTAAGTACAGGTTATCAGTGACTGGTAAATTGCATGACTTTAATAGTAAAGATGCTGCATAGAAAGTAAAGCTGAACAGCCAGTTATTTTTAGTTTCTGCACAGTCCAGGAATAGATAATGTAAAGTGGTTTTGTTTCATATCCATATCAGCATAAAGTTAGTCTGACTCTGTAATCATAAAACTTGCACTAAAATAAAAGCAGGTCTTCCTGCATTAGTTTTTATTAAGTTGTCAATACAGTTTGTTCTGTCTATTGTTATGATTTGCCTTTGTATTCACCAAAGAACATTGTGTTCTAGTGCCTAACCACAGAAAATAAAATGCTTATAGAGCTTACAGAGCTGCTTGAGGTAAATAAAGGTTGACAACCCTGACCGATTTAGTATGATCACACACTGTAGGTGAACTAGAAATCTTCTCTGCAGGGTTTCACTGGGGATTACACCCTCCCATGGATAATTTAATAGTCTCATAATCCTTAACCTGTGGCTTGCCTCTGATTTTATCTCATCCAAAATTATTTAGCCTTCATGTAATCTGAAATTTAAAGTAGAACAACAAATGTGAGAGATCTCTTACATTTAGCCTCTCTAACACCTTTCAGCCAACTAAACAGAACAGTTAATGAGAGCAATAAGGCAGGGTATGGGAGGATAAAATGTCTTTCTTCTTTCTGGTGTATTTTTCTTACCTTCACCACATCCGTTTTAAAAAGCAACACGTCTTCAGTGTAGTCAAACTGTACACACTATATTTGAAAGTAACAAGGATACAGACATTTTAAGTGAAGTTGACAGTGGTTTTAACTGATATTTAAAACTCAGCATTTTTGTAAAGCTATTTTTTCTGACATTTCTCTGCGGGGGGGGGGTTTATATGGGAATGGGTATCAGAAATCCCATTTTTTCACTCTTTCCTTTTTACATATTTCATGGTCTAGATGACACTCAGGCCATGTCTATACTATGTTCAACCATGATTTTGCAGAGTTCAAGCACAAGCTTTCATCATACTACACTTTTTTCTTTAAGATTTCTAGAACTGGTTAATATTTGGGATTTTTTCACTAAAACTGTTTTGAAAGAAAACAATTTTCATTTCATTTCCCATTTTCTTTGGCGGAGGAAGGGCGGGAGTGATGGAAAATTAAATTGTGTTTAAAAAAAAAAATCAAATTTTCAGTATTTTTCTCTTCCTCACTTCCTACTTTTCCACACTTTTCTAGTGGAAAGATGTAAAAAAGTCAGAGTGCTTTTCATCACTTTTAACCTTTCCTTTCCTTTTTGCAGTAGACAAAGCAACGTGAAAGTGGGAATTTTGAAATTTTTTACGAATTTCCATTTAAAAAATATTTTAGAATATTTTTTGGAAAACAAATTTTTGCTTTTGCAAAAACTTTACTTTTTATGAAATCCCATTTTTTATTAGAAGGTTTTTTGGTCAACGCTTTTTTTTTTTTTGGACCAGCCTTAAATATTTCCCACCATTGGTACCAGGGGACAGAGCGCATATAGTTTGAAACTAGCGATAAATCAACGTGGACCTGTTCAGATTAAGAAGCCAAACTAAAGCTTAGATCATCAGTTTACAATGTGCCCACAATCAAGTACATAGCTGCACTGCCCCAGCAGCCGTCCAGGGAGAGAACGGTGACTTTTGGAGACACAGTTCTCTCCCTGACTCCCCTCTTGATCTATTATTGGTACCCACACTGCAGAAGGCTCAGGTGTGCTGACTGGTACATTGCAGAGAGAGGGTCAGAACCAAGGTTCCATCTATTCTCTAGTCCTGCAATGGTAGAGGAGGGGGCCGTAGTCATGCCCAGAGGTTGTGACCCATCGTGTAGTGACCCACGGAGCACATAGGCCACACAGAGGAGCAAAGAGGTGTTTTGCTCCTCTATGTAGGCATGGAGGGCATTTGTTTTAATAGTGTGGAAAAAACGTAAGAAAATGATCATGGTTTTCAATTTATTTTCAATAATCCAGGAAGAAAAATGTTTCAGACAACGCAATTGTGTTAGACAATGGTATGCAGTGTGGGTGCGCCAGATTTAGTGACAATAATTGTTCAGAATAACCATGAGTAGTTTTCAGCCAACGGTTTTACTTCTTTTTGTTTTTAAACAGAAAGATTCGTTCAAGATCAGTTCTTGAAAAGAGTTTCAGAACATAGCCAATGTCTCCAGATTGCCACCCCTCCAGGAGACTCTTTCAGAGAAAGTATGTGCCTTTAATGCTGTCTAGGCTCTGCCCTCTTTAATGTATGTGGAGTACCTTTTTGCTTCTCTAAAGATGGGAGTTAAATGCTCAGGGCTGTGATGGGCTCTGCAGCAGAGCCCATTTGTTCAGTGAACAGATAAGGTGTAACAAAAACCACAAACCACTTTTTGAGCCAGAAGATAGCTCTTTTGGTTTTTAAAAAAGAAGAAAAATACTTTAAAGGGTAGAAAGTGTCTTCAAGAAATGAAAGGCAAATGGGTGACTTTTAACCTGCCAGATCGTGATTGACATTTGAAATTGGAGTTCAAACCCAATATATTATTAATTTGTAACAATAATTGATTAGTCCATTCCTGCTGCTCAGATCTGGCTCGTGTTTGCTGGATATAACTGGTAGAATATACACAGAAATGTTTTCATGTTTTCCTTTGATTCTAGCTGGTGTTATATCTCACTGTCCTAGTTTCAAAGGCCTCTTCCTTTTGCTTTCTAAGTAGCATATAGTCCAGGTCATACAGCAGGGAGCTAATTGAAGTTTTCACTATCAATAGCTATTGTGATGGGGAAGCAAAGGTGGAATAAGGATCAATACATTTTAAATCATGATATTTTTCCTAAGGAAAGTTCATCCAATTAGCACCATTTCCCCCCACACAACCAAAGGAAAATTAATTTCCTTTTTTCTGTCTTCTATTCCTGCCTCTTGCAAAACAAAAACAAAACACAACCAACCAGACTTAGGAATGATAACTCTAGTCACAGTTAAAAAGTTTGGACTCACTACACCACTTTCTTGGCAAGAACAATGTATGCTTGTGTAATGGCCCCCAGCAGGGCCGTTACCTAGTTGTTTTGTCACAGTAGACTCTGGCTATGTCTACACTGGCAATTGAATGACAAAACTTTCGTCTTTCAGAGGTGTTAATACTCCCCTCTCCCCCGAAAGACAAACGTTTTGCCACAACAAGTGACAGGGTGAACAGTGCGTTGTCAGCAGGAGCACTCTCCTGCCAACAGCGCAAACGCTGCTCATTGGGGGTGGACGTTTTTTGTCAGCAGGAGAACCGACAAACAGCGGCTACACTGCACAAGCTTTAGTGGCACGGTTGTGGAGACAGCCATGTTGCTAGAAGCTGTGTAGTATAGACATAGCCTGAAATTTAGACAACTCACTTCATCTTTATAATTGGATTTAAATTGTTTTGGTCATTTTATAATTGGCAGAAGCATAAAAGACAAGCAGTGTTATGAGTTTTCCTATATTCAGTTTTGCATCACTCCATGGTACAAGTGGCTGAAATTTTTTATAATAAATTTTTCACACAGAACTAGATCCACAAAGCAATTTTAGACTCAGAGACTTTAAGGCCAGAAGGGACCATCGCGATCATGTTGTCCGACCTCCTGATCCCTAACCTCTGGCTGGGCTACTGACTTCCTCAAATCATGATTTAAAAACTTCCAGTTAAAGAGAATCTAACATTTACACTAGTTTAAACCTGCAAGTGACCCCCAGTCCATGCTGCAGAGGAAGGGGAAAAAACAACAACAAACAGGGTCTCTGACAATCTGACCTAGGGAAAAATTCCTTCCTGATCCCAAATATGGAAATCAGTTAGACCCTGAGCATGTGGGCAAGACCCACCAACCAGACACTTAGGAAAGAATTCTCTGTAATAACTCAGAGCCCTCCCCATCTGGTGTCCCAACACAGGCCGTTGGAGATATTTGCTGCTAGCAGTCGCAAATTGGTTACATGCCCATGTAAGCAATCATAGTATCCCCTCTTTAAATTTATCAGGCTCAGTCTTAAAGCCAGTTAGGTTTTTTGCCCCCACTGCTCCCCCTTGGAAGGCTGTTCCAGAACTTCACTCCTCTGATTTTCAGAAACCTTCGACTAATTTCGAGCCTAAACTTGTTGATGGCCAGTTTATATCCATTTGTTCTTGTGTCCACATTGGTGCTTAACTTAAATAACTCCTCTCCCTCCCTGGTATTTATTCCTCTGAGGTATTTATAAAGAGCAATCATATCTCCCCTCAGCCTTCTTTTGACTAGGGTAAACAAGCCAAGCTCTTTGAGTCTCCTCTCATAAGGTAGGTTTTCCATTCCTCGAATCATCCTAGTAGTCCTTTTCTGCACCTGTTCCAGTTTGAATTAATCTTTCTTAAACATGGGAGACCATAACTGGATACAGTCTTCCAGATGAGGTCTCACTAGTGCCCTGTATAGTGGTAATAACACTTCCCTGTCTCGACTGGAAATACCTTACTTCATGCATCCTAGGACTGCATTAGCCTTTTCCACGGTTGCATCCCATTGGCAGCTCACAGTCATCCTTTGATCAACCAATACACCCAAGTCTTTCTCCTCTGTCACTTCCAACTGATAAATCCCCAGTTTATAGCAAAATTTCTTGTTGTTAGTCCCTAGGTGCATGACCTTGCACTTTGCACTATTAAATTCCATCCCATTTCTATTACTGCAGTTTTCAAGGTTGCCCAGAACTTGTTGTATGATATTCTGGTCCTCCTCCATATTGGCAATACCTCCCAACTTTGTGTCATCCACAGATTTTATTAGCACACTCCCACTTTTTATGCCAAGGTCATCAATAAACACGTTAAATACAATTGGTCCCAAGATTGGTCCCTGAGGAACTCCACTAGTAATCTCCCTCCAGCCTGACAGATCACCTTTCAATGTGACCCATTGTAGTCTTCCCTTTAGCTGTTTCCTTATCTACCTCTCAGTTCTAATATTAATCCCCATCTTCTCTAATTGAACTAATAATTTCCCATGTGGAACTGCGGCAAATGTCTTACTGAAATCCAGGTGATTAGATCTACTGCATTTCCTTTGTCTAAAAAAAATCTGTTATTTTTTCAAATAAGGAAATCAGGTTGGTCTGCCATGATCTACCTTTTGTAAAACCATGTTGTGTTTTATCCCAATTATCATTTACCTTTATGTCCTTAACTACTTTCTCTTTCAAAATTTGTTCAGAGACCTTGCACACAACTGAGGTCAAACTAGTTGGAGATCTATTTTTGTTTATCCTTCCACCTAACTGCCTCTATTCCCAATTGCTCCATAGAACCATTATGCAAAAAAATTGTGTGTTAACTTTGCAGAAACATATTAAAAGCAGGTGGTTTAAAAAACATATCCAACTCACAATTTCTGTGTTCTTTCCCACTCCCTTACCCCCAAAAGTAATTAATCTACTTTTAGGACTTGCAGAATCCCATATTTCAAAATATACCTGTTTTTAGAACAGATCTGTTGTCCTTCATTTGAATAATGATCTGAAACATTTTATCAAACATCAAACAAACCAAAATGATACCTAACGATAGCTAAATGCCTGGCTTGTGCAGAGTCACACAGCATGTAGTCAACTGCTGACATTAGTATCATTACTAATCAGCACGGAAGCGCGGAGCCTGAAGTTTCATTTAGACAATAACATTTAAAATAAGGGAGCTTTATTTCAGTAACTAATTAGGATGGGTGACTGAGAATAACCAGAACGACCAAGAACAACTAACTGGAATTTGCAGACTCACCATTCTTTGTAAGTGTCTGGACTCAGGTCAGAACTTTGTATCTCCTAAATGATGTATCAAAGCATTGCCAGTGTTTTATTCTGGTCAGTTAACCAGAGCCTTACATGATGAGAATGCAAAAGGGGAGCAACTGTCATTTTCTAAACTTCACTGGATGGGTTTGTTTTTAAATCATTCAGAAGATTAAATTCCTAACCAGGGATAGGATTTACCTCTCAGTCAGAGCCAGCCCTTGGTATTCTGGTGTTCTCTCTTGCAGAGCCCTCTCTACCTTTCTTGTTACAAATCACTGGGTTTCCCACCTCTACCAAGCCAATTCCTGCCTGGCTATGATCCCATGTCCCAAAACTGTGGTGATCCCCTTCTCAACTGTCTGAGAATCTTTAGAATCTGGTCACTGCCTCCCATGAAATCCAACAGGTGGAACCAAAGTGCACCATAAGTGGGGAGCAGAAGAACTCAGGAAAATTTACTCACCTGAACAGTCTTTATTTACATGAGTAGAGTTTGCAGGAGTAGGGATTTAGTGCCTGCACAACCTAAGACAAGTCCCAGGATGGGGAATTGAGGATAGTGGTCAGAGGATATTGGGTTTAGTATGTGTGGTGCATGGCCCCTTAATGAATAGAGTCCTCTTCAGCTGCATGGACCTAAGGCTCCCATGGCTGTCAAACATACCTCATTACCAGTGTGTCTTTTATACAAAGCTGAGTACACAGCTGACAGTCAATAGTAATAAGGTATGGCATTCATTTTCACCTCCATTTAGCTCTGTAAACCTACAAACCTAGTGTTACCTCATCATTTGTTACTGTAATTTAGGACATCACTAATGTAGAGTTCTTGGACTCTTGAACTTGACACATCTCAAAAAAAAAAAAAAATCTTACACCTTCCTTCCTCAGAACTTTTTTTGGGTCCCTCATTATGGTCCTTTCCTTGCACCCCTGTGTCTGTTTTGTCTGTTCAGATTGTAAGTACTTTGAGACAGGGTCTGTTTTTACTGTGTGTCTGTACAGTGCACAATAGGGCATCAAGCTGAACTGGGGCTTTTAGGTGTTATTCTAATACAAACAATAATGAAAGTTGGGATCACCTGTGTAGTCCATAGCAATTAACCAGTTTTCCCCAGAAACCACTCTCCTTACCATAAACATACAAAAGTAACAAGTTTCCTCAGGGATTTCCAATACCCAGGCAACTTGGAGGTTATAACACACCCTTAGCAATCTTTTCAAAACAACTGTTCAATAAATGTTTTTCAAATAATCACTAGTGATTCTAATGCCCATTTTCTTCTGAAAGTACCAGACTTCTGTTGGTTCCAGATCCTGAAGCTACTACAGCTGTTCTAAGTGAGTAATGTTCTATATGCAGGTCAGAAGGATTTTCCCTGATCCTTTGACCTGTCTTTAATTTCTCTAGCTGCATTCAGTATGTTACACACTTTGCACTGCGTTTCCTTTATTACTTTTGTGCTGTGATCTTCCCATGTTTTGTGCAGTTTATTGCCAGCATAAAGTGTTTATGGGTTTGAGTGTTGTGTTTATTAGATTAAATTAGAAAAAAGGAGACATCTTTCAGATGAAGTTAAACTCTATTGTCTGTGACACAGGCCTCAGAGAATAATATGCTGCTTCAGAGGAATCTTCTTACTGTTACGAGGTAATATTACAATATATTCCTTAATACGTGTGAAAAGCATTCTCTCTTCACCTGTCTGTTCCACAAACATACTTTGGATTGCCACAGTCTAAATTGGCTGGCACATTCTTGTTTTCTACTTCCTTGCAGAATAAAGCGCCACGCGCATACATTCTTCTGTTCTTGTTGTGCTTACCTCTTTCAACTAGAAACATGTACAAGTCACATGTTGGAATTCATAAGTGAAGAAAGAGGCCCAAGGGCAGTAGAGACTTGTGGTAATTCTTGCATGTCACTCTGTATGCCATTTTCTTGGATGACAATGTAATATTATCTTCCCAGGTGCCAATTCCTATTTTTTTCTCCACCACCAGGGTGACCTGCAAATCTTTGTCTTAATTAAATCCTTGCTTGAGACAAATTTATATGACCTAAGTTATGCACTATTGCCCTGCTGAACAGTCAATAGTCCTTTAAAAAAATCCACTGGCTGCCTGGCAATTGATTTGAGACATGGTGACATTAATTGTATTCCAGTCATAGCTCATCATATATCTCTTTGGGTTTTGTTTTTGAAGGAAATCAACTCCTCCCTCACAGCAACTCCCGCCTCCCTACAGACAAGTCATTCAAATAAATAAAAACATTTTAAAAAAGTATTTATCCTCCAACAAACACACAAATGCTAAATACGTAAATAAAAAATATCCTGTGTCTGTATGTTTTGCTTTAGAGTAGTGCCTAGAAGATCCAGCTGAGGTTACAGTCTCTTTGTGATAGGCACTGTACAAATCTAGGAAGAGACCGTTCCTACCCTGAAGCACTTACAGTTTAAATAGACTAGACAGACAAAGAGTAGGAGGGGAAAATGAGGTACCGAAGAGGTGTAGTGATTTGCCCAAGATCATGCAAGAGGTCAGTGGTAGAGCTAGGAATAGAACCCAGGTCTCCTGACTCTCAGTCCTGTAAACTACCCACTGGATCCAAACATAATGGTGCATGGTGAAACAAACAGAAGCTTCATATGTAGTCCCTCCTCTGTCTTCCAGGTCACAGAACCTTGCAAATGGGTGAAGTTGGGTGGAGGGGGTTACAGGAAGGTGGCTGCTAGGAGGTCTTGTATACAGAGGTGGGGTGGTTGTCTGACCACAGGTGAAGAGAAAGCTGGACTGGAGCCTCACAAACTTTATATTGCACGGGAATTGAGAAAACCTAGGGCTGGCCATAGGTCAGGGAGTAATTTTTCAGAATTGTTTCTCCAGCTGCAGAATTGGGAAGCACAATGGCACTAAATGTAGCCTTTCTACTCCTAGCAACAGGCTCTGGAATAAAGATTAAGTGTGCTATACAAAGATATTTTGTTATAACTCAGTGGATTGTATATACAATTAGGATTAATGTACTTGGGAGTCAAGATACATAAGCCTTAGCTCATAAAAAACTCTTTTTGGCGTCAGTAAATAATAGTCCTCCATAGATGTTATTGTTCTTGTATACTTATTTAATCATCATGTTGCTCACAGGGAAGCCCGCATGAGATATACTCATGAGTGTTCAAGCACAACTGCAGTTACACTATAGACTATACTTCAATACAATACAAAAAATATGATACAGGAGTAGAGGCAAGTGAAATTTGGAATTTCTGTCCTGTGGGAAATGCTGACGTTTGAACACTTGTTTTCATCCAACTGGGACAAAAATTGAAATTTTAAAATTTTCCGCTGAACAGAATTTAAAAAAAAATTTATTTGGGAAATATTGAAACGTTTTCTTACAACATTATTGATCAACACAAAGTATTTCAGCACTCCCAAAACTGAAATGTTTCATTTCAGTTTGGTGAAATGACCTAAAATGCTTAGTTTCAAAAACTGGTAAGTCAGCAGCAGATGAACATTTCATTTCAACATTAATTTGCATTTGCCTATGGCATACTGCCCTATGGTAGTTGTAGTCCCAGCACCCATTCTCATCTATGGGCCAGGCTCCCAGGCCAGACTACATCTCCCATAATGCATCCAGAGTCATGTGATGCACCAGCCGCTAAGGCAGATGGAAATCAAAGTATTGCCTTACAGGAGATGTAGTCCTTCAGGGAACCTGTAGATGAGGAGAATGTTGGCTGGAACTACTGCTCCCATAAGACAATCTGCCATAGGAAATGCAGTTTAATTTTTTTAACTGATTCAAAAGAATACATTTAGGGTCAGTTAAAAAACCAAAATATTCAGATCTCGGTTTAAGTTCCAAAACTTTTCAGCAAAATCAATATTTTCAAACAGAACATTCCTGACCACCTTTATGCAGGACATACAATGCATAATATTAGATGACAAGATTGTGGAATAACACAATCATTTATCTTTATAAAAAATCTGAAAATAAAATAAATTAAAAGTTTCTTAACACCAGACAGTGCAGGAACCTGTTTTACTGAAGCAGGGAATTTATTCTTGCTCTTTGGACTGCAGCTTCAAAAACCTGTCTTTCAGAGTCAGATTTATCTCTAGGTTCTTTAAAATAAATAGGCTGGTTTGAACAAAGGGCATATCTGCAGTCTGCATTGAAAACCCCACAATGATTTCATGTTAATAAACTGGTGTCAAACTGTGAACACATTTAAAGACAGGTCCAAACCCTTCTTATCTTATTCATGCAAGTAGTCCCACTCCTGGCATGAATAAAATAGGCTGGATTTGGCCTACTGTATAAACCAGTGGACATTTTTAGTCACTAGGGAGAAATATAGCCTGGTTTTTAAACAAAATCCTAAGCATTCAGTAGTTCCCATGGACTTCAGTGGGTGCCCAGTACTTCTGAAAATCGGACAACTTATTCAGGTGACTAAATATTACTTAGGTAAATATGTAACATCAGGGACCCATTTTTGAAAATCATGGAATTAGTCAACTGCTTGCAGAGGTTACATGTATAACTGAAATACTCCCATGCCTTACCCCAAATATAGATTTCTCTTACCTGAACTTGAATATGAAGCAATTTGTGCATGCTGCCTGAATCATATTAACATAATATTTTATACATTCATACCATCCTTTTTTGTTCTTTCTGAAATGAATGAACCTTCTGATTCACACATTAAAAACTAGGAACATTTCATGTAGCCTTAATATCAGCTCTTCATGTTGAATCAGGTTCTTGCTTGATGAAGCAGGCATGCCATGTGTATTGATAAATGTGGTTGTTGTTTTTTTCAGAGCACAAATTTCTGATAAGCACAGCAATCCAGGTGATCTGTTGCATTCTGCAGGAATGCAAAAATCCTAGTATTTATAAGGGTGCCATTGGCAGATAAAAATAATCTTTATATGGCTAAGAGAGCTTTGCAAGGAATGTACAATTCTAGTAACTGCTCCCTGACAAATGCCAGCTGCAGCTGGATATCTGAGATTTCAGACACACCATGCCATCCTGAACCTTATAACGTATTTGATGTTACTAGGTGAGGCGGGCAAGTAGGAGAGTAATTATCCCTTAGGTCCTGACCCGACTTAGAAAATGAGACGTGAAGCACACTATGGTGTCAGCCTAGGTAGTGCAGTTTATCATCTGGCAATGTACTAGTTGATGGGATTCCGCGTTTTGCAAATGATTTTAGTAGCCTATTACATGATGCAGAGGCAAGATTATGCTTGGATATGTTAACTAATACTGGTGCTTGCAGAGAATGATGCAGATGAAATAAGAGGATAAAAGGTAATAGACTGTGGGATGCAATGTAGAGAAATAGACTGTAATTTAAAGTTTGTTTGCTTGCTTTCAAAACGGTGTACTCCCCACTGGTTTTCCCGCTACATTGTCACTAAATTCCTTCAGTGCAGCCTGAACTACCAGGCGCACAGGACAAAATGCAATTCCGTTGCCTCCCCATGTGGCCCTATAAAAGTGCCAAGGTTCCAATGGAAAATGCTATTCTATTCTGCTGCCACAGAAAATAACAGAAAATTAGTATATACCCATCAGCCTCAGACACAGAATTCCAGAAATCCACTGGCTGCCTATTTTCATACAGATCCTATCTCCTTTCTATACAGTGAGTCTGATTTCTGTTTGGCTCCAGTATAGTGAAAGGCACTTGCTAGAGAGATTTCTTCCTTTTAGCTAGTGTAGACTTTAGCTGCCATAGTGTTAATCTATAGTATTTTACAATAATATACTCTGTAAATATGAATTGCTATAATGCCAAAAACCCCATGTTGCTAGAAATATTGTAGGAAGTAAAGACTGGATGGCTGATCTTGTGGTTGAAGTAATGGACTGTGACTCAAGTGAATGGGGTTCAATTTGCAGTTATCATAGACTTCCTTTGTGACTGAGGACAAATTGCTTAATCTCTTTTTTCCTCACTTACTAATCTTCTGCTTGTATGTTGTAATCTTTCTTCCAGCCTTCCTCTGTCTTTTCTACTTTGAGTGTAAATTCTTTGGGGGCACGGACTATCTCTGACTATATGTTTATAGAGTATCTAGCACGAGGGGGTACCTAGATGTTGTTTGGAGCCTCCAGAAACTCCTCTAATATAGTATAAGAAATAAATAATACTGCATTATGTGAGTAAGGATTACACAATCTGGCCATTTATTTGCAAGTCACACTGGGGTAGAAATTTTCCTTGTGCCATATGTTCTTTTATAATCTGCAGAGCTACTTTGGCAGTTTATTCTGGAGCTGGATACTTCCCTCTCCACAAAAGAAATATTGAAATAAAACAAAGGCCAGTGAATTCTTAATTGTTGATACTAAACCATCTTTCATATACAGACTATAACAGAACACATATTGGACAGAACTTTTGTCTGACACTTTCATAATTTGTGAACTAGTAAGTCAGCAACAGATGGAAGTGCTAAATGTTAGTAGACTTGCCCTACTTCCTAATTAACAGGATGACAAGGTTGAAGACTAGAAATATTAGGCTTTTGTACAAGTTCATTTAGTCAGCATTCTCTCAGAGCTAGTGCAGATAGAATGGTGTAATTTTTACATAGTAAATTACGATAGAAATATCTTAAATTAGGTATAAAGTACTGTATTGCCATATTTAAAAATCTTTTATAGAAGAGGAAATATTAAAAGCCAGTATATCTCTCTATCATTAGCATCCACCCATCTGATATTTCACTCTATTGCATTACATACCACAGTACAGAACCAGTGTGAAGGAGAGGAGTTGTCTTGAAAACACAACATTTTAAACGACTTGCTGTCATATTGTTATCATAGAATTTTATGCTGTCCTCCAGAATGCTTGCAACGCCTCCAAGCTTGGTGTCCTCTGCAAATTTTGTAAGCGTACTATCTACTCCATTATCCAACTAAATAATGAAAATATTGAATAGTACCAGACTGAGGACAGACCTCTGCAGAATCCCACTAGATAATGTCCCTGCGGTTTGACAGTGACCCGTTGCTAACTACTCTTTGAGAATGGTCTTTCAACCAGTTTACACCTGCTTTATAGTAATTTCATCTAAACCACATTTCCTGAGTTTGCTTTTGAGAATCTCATGTAGGACTGTGTCAAAAAAACCTTACTAAAATTAAGATATATCATGTCTATAGCTTCCCCCTTATCCACTAGGCCAGTAATGTTCTAATTAGCTCAATATCCTGCCTGGGACAGGAGCCAATGTGGCATGTTTCAGAGCAAGAACTCCACCCTGTTCCACCCATCCACCTCACATACCTCCCCGTATACATTTGGGGGGCAAAGTGGTGCCATGGACTGAGCACAACTCTGGATGCAAAGCATTGTTGAGTTCAAATCCCTGCTCTGTTGCGGACTTGCTTTGGGCAAGTCACTTCACCATGCTGAGTCTGTTTCCCACTCACTCTGTAAAATGGGGACAGTAACACTTTTAAAACCTCCCTCACAAGGGGGTTGTGAGCATCAATTAGCATTTTGAAAATATAAAGCTGTGTAGGGGAGAGAATCATTTAATTATTATTTGGAAGCCTTTTAAATACTATTGCTCACAAGAGGTAATTAGCAAATGGTGCATCCAGAGCAGTACTAAAAAAGTTCCTGAACAAATGTCTAACAAAAATAGAGATTTAACATATTTTCTCCAACATTTTTAAATGTACAGAACAGTTTAAGCATGTGTTTTATATTTATGATAAACTGAAGATCCTTACAAACAACCTATTTTATTTGACTTATTATAGTCAGATTCTAGTGTTCATTCCAGGGCCTTAGGAGAGCATATTTTATTGGTCAGATATTCTAAATTACAGTTTAAAATTGTGCTATAAACCTTAACAGAAAACAATATTCTATTGTCATCCTGTTTTGATTCATATTTCCTTCAGGACCAAATCATGGCCCAGTTGAAGTCAATGGGAGGGGGAGGCAGTTTGCCATCAGCTTTAGTGAATCCAAGAGTTGGCCCTTAATGTATGCAAAACTGCTCAATTGAATTTACAGAAAAACCCAAAGAAGTCTCCCCAGTCTTTGCAGGCTATATCAGACCTTTTAGCTGGTTGTGTACAGTCCTAGTCTATCATATTTTTCTGACTTATATGCCTCAAATAGTCTTCCAGAGCACAGGCCTGGCAACATTTAGGTCATGGTGTATCTATACCAATTCAGTCAGGCATTTTTAGCTACACTGCTAACTTTTAAGGCTAGTGTAAAGTGGTATTTAAACTTTTGTGAAGATACTTGATACGATGGTAAAGGATGCAACAGAAATATATACAGTAAATAGTCTAAATACATGTACTTTTGAATAAATGTGTTTGACTAGTTTATGTTTTTCTTAAGGCTATAATCAGTGAAGGATAAAATAACATTAGACAAGTCTCAGAAGGTTTGGAGGCTTGGCTCAGAAAAGCCCTGCAAAGTTACATGAATTTAGTCCAATGAGAAGTACTGTGTGGGCAGCTCTCACCGAAACTGCCATTTTCTAAATTGCTTATTTAAAATGCCAGATGGCCAGCAACCAGCATGTACTCAGAGTGGTTTTGGTGCTACTGTTGGTGGCACTGTGTAGCTTCACATAATTTTCACAACAAATCTGGGAAACTTCCCAGATGGCGTATGCAAGTTTGACACCACCAAAAATAAGCTTGGCCAGAGAGGCAGTGAGATCCCTTCTGTAGAATGGTGTGGTTTTGGATTGGTTTTGTGAAAATTAACAGGCATTTACAACTATGTCTGTGGCCAAATTCTTTGTTGATTTACATATTGAAATGCCCATCTACTACATTAGGGAAATATGATCTACATTTGTGCTCGAACAGAGCCACTCATCCCTGCCTATGCAAAGCCCACATAGATTGGCTTTTTGTGTGCAGTTGGGGGTAAATTCTGTTCTACCCGACTTGCTGATGGGCCACAGGCCCACAGTGCAACCCTTCTACGGATTCTGTTCTGACCAGTGGGCTAGGCACTCACTTGTATGTTTTCTCTCTGGAATAGGTTTCAGAGTAACAGCCGTGTTAGTCTGTATTCGCAAAAAGAAAAGGAGTACTTGTGGCACCTTAGAGACTAACCAATTTATTTGAGCATAAGCTTTCGTGAGCTACAGCTCACTTCATCGGATGGAGATAGTGAGCCACTGAACCTCTAAAAACAAATATCCAATTTCCCCTTCCTTGGTCCACCCCAAACATTCCCCTGTATGGCAGCTTATTCACAATCTGCATCTCATCTTTCCCATTGCTTTGCAGGCAGCATGGTTGGCTCCCTGTGTGGTTGTTCTGCTTACAACACTCCCATGATAGGGCTGGTGTTTTGAGATGTGAAGAGCTTTGTGGGAGACTTCTACGGGTTGGCTGTATTCTATCCTAGAACATATCTCCTCTAGGGACAAAGGTGTGTTCTTAAGATATGTTAGCTAGCAAGACAAACCCTGGGGTGAACTTCCTTGTCTACATTAGGATTTTAACATGTGTTAGCTAACTTGAGTTAAAAACACTCCTTCTTTCCAATGAATTAAAGAGTTTTCCGCACTTAAGAGTGAAGTGAACATTGTATAAGTTTCCTGCAATTTTCTCATTTATTTAGTGCAAAATTCCACCCTGGACTTATATCCTGTGCAATCTTGTGTCTTAACTTCCGTGCCATATTGATTATACAGATGATAGCTGATTTACAGCACAATCACGCCTGATGATCTTCCAGCTGCATCTATGGTATAGTCCCATTTTCCTAAGGTTTATTTTTTTACGGCAAGTATTTATTGTAACGGACACACAACCCAACCCTCCACTTTTACATATGGTGTGTTAAAGGCTTTTCCCTTGGCTTCTGTGCTGTTTGTGGTTACTGAAGGTTTAACAAGTTTACATTAATCTTTCTCTGCCTGGGATGACAGTTGGTTTCTCCCAGCATAATAAGCAATTTCACACTCACTGGCAGACAAGAGGCCAGTAAGATAACATTTCCCACAAGCTTCACATTCCAGTCTCTTGGATTGGAGCTTTTCAATATCGTTTCTTGAAAGAAATTGCTCGTTTGCATTAAAATGTCCCTAATTCTGCTATTAAGGGCTTGTCTACACTTAAAATGCTTCAGTAGTGCAGCTATATAGCACTGCAGTGCAGATACTACCTATGCTGATGGGAGCGATTCTCCCATTGGCATAGGTACTCCACCTTCCCAAGAGGCAGTAGCTAGGTCGACAGCAAAGTTCCCCTGCCAACTTTGGCTATCTACCTTGGTTGGTTTAACTGCATCGCTTAGGGGTGTTGATTTTTTACACCCCTGAGGGATGCAGTTATAGTACTGACCTAATTTTCTAGTGTAGATCAAGTTGGAGTCTCTATATTTTGTTATGCATGTTGCATTGCTCTCGGCTTCATATTTTTTTGAAACATGCAATGATGAGAGATGTGTTGAAAGAGCCTGACTGCGCAAAACCATTAACAAAACTCAACACCAGTTAAACAGAAAGCAGGGACCCACACAATCAGCTGCAGCTATTTAAAAAAAAAAGCAGAAATTCCTCTTTATTTTCCGATAACACCTTGAAATGGAACAATTAAAAAGGGTATTTCTTCTTTGCTTGCTGCAACTCATTGTGATACTCATTTATATGAGACACCCCTGGGACTGGGGGAGGACACTGAGACCCCAAACTGACAGTCCTGTGTTCTGGTGCATTGTGCTGCCTATTAGACGACTGGCCTGGCAATAATTTTTTTCAAACAAAAAATACACTTTTGACATCTCAAGGCCAACTACCTCAGCATCCATGATTTTGCGCAAGAGAATGATTTCGGTCTAGAGCTTTTGCATAAGTGTACTAAGGTTTCACAGGGTGCGTGGTAGGCCAGAATCGCATTTCAAGGTATTTGTATTCAGGTATGCATTTTTAACCCACGCCTGCTTGGTGTGGCACTCTGTCCCCTCTATTAGCACTCAGACCAGCTAGAGATTGATGAGTCTGCTATCACCTGTGCTAAGAGGGATGTGTCTTTTAGCTCATGCAGTAGTAGCTTGTGCATCAAGCTCCAGCGGTCCCAGGTTTGATGCCGTTGATGACTGGGATCTGTCAGCATTCCACATTGTCAGTAGGGTCTAACAAAATTATTTCAATTTGTCTTTTCTCCATCACCGCAGAATGCCTCTTGTGCAATTTTTGTAGAAGTAGAGACCATGCCAAAGCACACCCTTCCCTTGAAAGCCTGCAGTGCTGCCACATCTTCTGGTTTTATTGACAGTCTTGCCATATTTGGTGTTTTTCTCAAAGCTATAGCTCAAGATGGAATCGTGAGAATCTTGGGGGGGGTTTTTTAACCAAACCGAAAAGTTTCTAGCCCTCATGGTTGCACAGATAAACTTGAAAACATGAACCCAAACGGCTTAAAAACCAGAAGGCAAATAAAAATCTCATAATTTTTAAGCCAGTCTCATGATTTTTGAACACCTGCGAGTGGCAATACTGGGCCTAGGCTTCATAATAAAACCCTTCTGTAAATAAATTTAAATGTATAGTCCTTTCAGGAGGGTTCTATATCATTGGGGTGGGGAAATTGTTTTGGATAAAATACCTGACCCATATGCTTGTCCCAAACTGCTTTTGAGTTTTAACAGAGTTTTCCTATCATCAGACTGTGTTTTCCAGTAGTAGTTGCAGAATTCATTGAAGTGCCTGTGTTCCACTTATTCAGGGAGAGTTGCCTTTGCAGATGCCTTAACAAAATAGCTATTTCTAGCCTATTGTTGCTGAGATTTAGCAAATGTTCATAAGATGATGATACTTACCTAGTAGTAATTAACTTCACAATTTAATTCTAAACATTTGAGGTTTTACTAGTCTAAGGCTGATTGTGAACCCCCAACCCACACTGGCAAGCAGCTCCTCACAGAAGTAGCCCCACCGAAGTCAACACAACAACTCCTGTAACCACTCATTGATGTAAGGGATTCACAGTCTGGCCCTGAGAGTTTCTGCTCTGGTCATTTGCAGTTAAGCAGGGGAGCAAGAGGGAGTAGAGTCTCCTCTCCTAGTGGATTGTGGCTCCAGGCATGGGATTGGGGGATGGATGAAGCAAAGACTGCAAACCTGATACTCCCCACTGTAAGCAAGTGCATGGGGATGGGGTACGGAGCTGGTCAGGCACATGGGGAGTAGGACAGGAGGACTATACTACACCCCAGTAAAAGCATTTAGGAGATTGTGTTTCCCTAGAGAACAGGGGAACAATGAAGGAATGGTGACTCTAAGGGCCTGATCCAATGCCCACTAAAGTCCATAGAATCATTCCTATTGACCTCAGAGAGACAAGGTGGGTTAGGTAATATTTCTGTTGGTGAGAGAGACAAGCTTTTCAGCTTACACAGAGCTCTTCTTCAGGTCTGGTAAACTAACTCAAAGTGTCACTGCTAAATACAACGTTTGAACAGACTGAAGTAGTTAACACATATTTCAAGGGACCATTCAAGTAAGCTTTGGATTTGGACCTTACTCACTAGTGCTTCTTGGTACTCCTTCTGGGCTGAGGTGGCTATGTGCCACCTATTACACTGGGCTCAATTTAAAGGCTCTTCCTAGCCTTTATTTTAATCCAGGAATTAATGGGTGAAATTTCATGGTCTGTATTATGCAAGAGCTCAGACTAGATGATCATAATGGTCCCTTTTGGCCTTTAAAAATTCTCTGTTGCCAAGCAGCTGAGCAGTGTTCATGTTCACCCTTCTTTCTATTTAGCTGTTTGCCTCCAGTTTTCAACAACAAGCCTCATTTTCACTGCCAGGACAGACAAGCGGCTACATTTGTCCTTTTTCCACGTCTTATTGCAATTCTTAACTTCACTGGTTGCTCTGTTAAAATATTCCGCTGATTCTTGTTCTTGCTGATGATTTTAGCATTAGACCGGCTCTCAGAACATATGCACAGCATTTGTCTTGAAGTACTTCATTTGCCTTGAGTCCAGTGTTGCTTCTTTGAAGTACTAATTTATCCTATTCCCATCTGGTATATTTGTTTTACGTGCTCTGGATTATCATTTTTGTTTCTCCCAATGAGTCATCTCCATCACCAACCTAAGTCTTTCCTCCTTTCTCATGGCAGCCAGCATTCTTTTCAATTGGTTTCTGCCTGGCAGACGCTTATTTAATGTGGGATGTTGTAGAAGGCTGAGCTGATGATTCATGGCCCAGCAAAGCACCAAATTGTGGAGTCATATCTTGGAATGATGGGAGATGAGGTCAATGTGCATGTACTGATCTACAGTCTCTCCTCAGTGGATATAAATGTGTACAATTAGTGTTGTTATTTATTATTTAAGAGTTGAATATAGCACCCTAGATGTCACTATCACAGTTCAGAGGTTAAGTAGACCTCTGACCACCTTTCAGGGAACCCACTAAGGATCTCAGACTTCTTAGCAATGACCTCTCTCAAGATGAAGACCTGCATCCCTTTGTCTCCAGACCGGTGATTTAGGCAGCAGTTCTTCTTGCCTTTTACTGTGCGTATCCCCCCGCATGCACTCTCTGTCTGTCTGTCTGTCTCTCTCTCTCTCTCTTTCTCAAAGGCTGTGACAGTGAATACCAATGACCAGCTAGCTTTCACAGAACACAGTACATTTATTTTAGGACAAAAGCATTACAGAGAAAACATGAGAAAATAAGAAGCAGTCTACATGCTTGCTAGCTTACCTAGTTTCACCTCTGTTCCACATGGAGACTGTCAGTTTCCAGTCCTTCAAACTTTTCCAGCAGGGTTTTGCCCTCTTGGCTACAATCTCATGCCAGTTTTTGGATCAAAAACAAGGGACTCCAATCATCACTTTAGTATCCAAGTACTTTCCAGTAGTGCATCAGGTGGCATGATTGATATTTGTCACGTGTGGTTTGTTTTTTCTTTCATTCTTTCTCTAGGGGGATGTAGCAGGGCGGTCACCCTGCTCTGGCTTAAAAGGGTTAAAGCCAGCCCTTAGAGAGGGCTGGGGCTGAGGGAAAAGCCTAGGCTGATTGGGAAGGCAGCCACTGCTGGGGCCACGCTCCAATCAAGCCACAGCTGGCCCTATAAAAGGGCTGTGAGCCAGGTGCTCAAAAATAGTCTCTCTCTAGCTGTAGGGAGAGAAGGACCTGGCTGCCTGGGAGCTGAGCAGGGTACCTAGAGGGGAAGGCCAGAGGAGCTGGGGAGCTCCAACCTGGAAAACCCCCAGGCTGCAGGCCTTGCTAAAGGCCAGGAAAGGTACTGGGGCTACAGAGGGGTAGCCTGGGAATAGGCAGAGGCAGCTGGTCCAACTCCCCTTGCTGATGATGAGTGGTTTACAGACTGCAGTCTGCCCCAGTGAGTGGGGGGCTAGACAATGATTGGCAGTAGCCATTGAGGCAAGGTGGGGATAGAGGGTTGGGGGTTCCCTGGTGGGGGGAGACCAAGAAACTGTGGGGGTACTGCAGAGGGCAGAACCCAGGAGGGACATGGGGGGCCAGTGGCAGGTGAGACACTGGCCTGCAGAGGGCGCTCTGGGCTGGAAGAGCTAATTCCTGAGACAACCAGCAGGAGGGGCCGCACTGGTGAGTTGTCACGTCGCTACAGGGGAGAATTGTGTGTGCAGTGCAGTGCTGCAGTTTGGTAGGATTTTTTTTTTTAAATATTCCTGCTGCTATGTGTTTAAGCTAGAGAAGGCAAGGGCAAATACATGTGCCTGACATTTGGAGTGGAAGGTGGGGAGCTTTGTGATTGTCCTTAGTTCCCATGGGATTTCATATCACAGCCTTGGATCAGCCCCTGAAAGAGCTCTGTCCCTCATTCAGCTGAATTTTACCCTTTTGGCAAAAAAGCTCCATTGTGCCAGAAGAGTGATCAATGATGACATGTCCTCAACCTGGACATCTAGGCAATCTTTTACATATGCTGGGACCAAGCCACTGACCATGGAAATAAGGATCAAGACCTTGAAGTTGACTTGATATTCTATGAGAAGTCAGTATAGAATGCACAAGACAGGTCTGATGTGGTAGCTTGTCTTATGAGGAGATGTAATGCAGCATTCTATACTAATTATAATTGTCTATAATTTGTCATTAGTGAATGTAGTTTCAATGAGTAGGGAAATTTCAGATAAGAAAAAATGCAATGTTTACCTAAATGCTGAAAAAGCACATACACTTATTTTTCTTAGAGATCAGCAGCAGATATCACGTAACCATAGCAATCGGCTAGGTTTATGCTAACTGACGAAGCAGTGCAAGGCAGCAGGTATATATCCACTCAGGAGTATATAAGAGTGATACTTGTAAAATACTGTACACAGCTCCAAACATAAGGAACGGATAATAAGACAGGTTACATCTCTCACTCTCTCTTCCCCAATCTTTCATACTGTACCGATCAGTCTGGTGTTTGAGACCTGGGGTGAAATCCTGACCCCATTGACGTCAAGGTGTTTTGCTGTTGACTTCAGTAGGACCAGGATTTCACCCCTGGTATTTTTCTCTCCATGTGCTTGACTGTGGTTTTGTTTGTTTGTTTGTTTTGTTTGTTTTTATCATGAGTAACTAACTCTGATACACCTCAAGTTGTAAACCAGAATGCACCACAGAACAAAGAACAGCTCATCAATGAGTTGTTCTGTTTATTGTAGGAGAGGTTAGCGGTGTAGATATCTGGCATATTGTAGACCACCCATCCATCAAACTGTCCCTAGAACAATCCCATATTAGCATTAACTTCCTGGACGCCATGATCAGTTTCAGCAATGAAACCCTACAGACAACTGTATTCAAGAAACCCATGGATCAACACACTTATCTTCACAGATCCAGTAACCACCCCAAACATACCAAGAAATCTATTATCTGCAGCCAAGCACTCAGATATCACAAAATATGCTCCGGGGAGAAAGTCTGAGATACACACCTTAACATGCTTAAAACCTCCTTCCCTGAGTGAGGACACTTCACCAGAGAAATAGACTGGACAATGGAATGCCCCGAGAAAACCTGTTTCAATACAGGACCAAAAAACCCCCCAATGACTACACACCCTAGTTGTCCCCTATATTCCACACTGGAACCCGTATGGGGTATTATTAAAAAATTACAACCCACATCCTGAAAGAAATCTCTCCCAAACACTATCTCCTGGCCTTCAAATAACCCACAACTTCATCAGGCTTATCTGAAGCAAGCTCTCCACAAACCAAGACATACCATTCAAAGCAGCACCAGACCCTGCAGAAAAACCGATGCAAAACCTGCAGACATATCTCCACTACTACAAAGATCAACATCCTCCAACAACACAACTTGCAAGATTCATGATTTCTACACATGCCTATCACAACATATGGTGTACCTCATCCAGTGCGTTAAATGCCTGGATAATGGTGAAATGAGACAATCACTATGCTCTCAGATGAACTCGCACAGAAAAATAACAGACAAAAATACCATATCACCCATGGGTGAACACTTTTCACAAAGCAATTAATCCATATCTGACCTCTCAGTCCTCAATCTCAAAGGAAACCTGCACAACACCTTCAAAAGATGAGCCTGGGAGCTTAAATTTATAACTTTGTTTGACACTAAAAATCATGGACTCACTAAAGACACTGGATGTATGGGTCATTGCAACAATTTATAACCCCCCAACCCTCCTTTGTCCTATGACTGCAGATGTGTTAATTGCCCACTTCACCTTGAATGGTCTCTTGCAACATGTGTTGACTCCTTATGCTTAACAATCTGTTCCACTTTTGAATTTAGCTGTGACACTCTGAGTACCTTTCCCAGACCTGAAGAAGAGCTCTGAGTAAGCTAGAAAGCTTGTCTCTTACCAGTAGAAGTTGGTTCAATAACAGATATTACTTCACCCAGCTTGTATCTCTATTATCCAGAGACCAATCTGGCTACAACAAAACTGCAAACAATATTGCAGACTTTGGCAGTAATTAATAGGAAGGCTTTACCAGTATAAACCAACTGCTTCCACCATTGCAACTCAGTGACCTTATGTCACTTCAGCACACGCTAATGAGCTCCTGAAGTTGCTCCACTGTCTAATGTGGCATGTATTGTGTCTTGCGCATGGGACAAAGTCAGGAGACAGGAGCATCCTGAGTCTGGAATGTGTATGATAGGCTTGCACTGTGTGCTGTAAAACCAGGAAAAGACTAATACTGATCACCACAGACACTAGCTAAAGCACAGATATCATATGTACAAGAGACGTATTCTCTCCTCGGAGAAGAATCAATCGCACAGTTCCCAACACATTAACTAAAGATCAAGCAAGAAGCACACATCCAGAAGCTTACAAGCTCTTAACAGTATGAAATCAATGCATCCTAATGGTACATTGCCTCCCCCTCCTCCCAGTGAGTGCTAATCCCAGAGTAGGACTACAGATGCTCTGTGCATACAGGATAGTCATGTTTTTCTATGCAGAAGGGAAAGGGCAAGTTTTGTTGCTAGCTATTGTATTCACTTCCCGTAGGCTGCTTTTGAATGGGGAACATATAGCACCAGGGTTTTGGCTTTGCCCACATCTCCTTTTCAGAAGATCATACTGTCTGGAGTAGCTCACAACTGTGAATGCCTACCTCAGGGCAGACTGACGGAAAACAAGAGCAGACACCGCAAGCTGGTGGTGTGTTCTACAGCTAGATTTCCCCAACCAGTAATAAAGAAACTCCTGGATCACTATACCAGTCTCACCATGGAGTCGCAGACCGTCCCCTTAAACTCTGCCGCCTATCTCCACCCACACAAACTGGACTTTGTGATTTAATGGTCATTTAAAGCAAGAATCACCACATCAGGTTGCTCCCAGTCCCAAGGGACCAACCACTTACCCCAGATCAACTGGTACTCCAGATCTTACACCAAAGACAATGCTGGCAACCAATTCCATATTAAACTAACTATAGGTTTATTAGCTAAGAAAAAAGAATGAGTTATTGAGAGGTTAAAGCAGATAATATATAACAACAGGTAAATCAGTTTGTAACTCCAAATGGTGGCAGTGATATAATAAATTGCCAATTTCCCAAAAGTCTTTCAGGGCTACCCAGAATAACTCTGGGGAGCTCCGTCTTCTTGTTCAGTTATTTTTCCCTGTTAGAATCCAAACTGACACAGGTTTTTTCTTTGAAGCCATGTTTGATCTATCCTAATAGCAAATAAATTGGCCTGTGGCCCTGGATTGACCTGGTCTGCCAGCGTCACACAAGCCTACCACACTTTTCATACAGAGCACACAAACAACCCATGGCCATGGTTTTCTGTCCTCCAGCACCTTGTGCCGATAACAGCTGTGTCACAAAGCCCACATCTGTGCTTTCTTCTCTTTCATCTTGTCCTGCTGGTGGGTGTGTAACTTGCACATTCTCTTCCCATTCACACAGTGTAAATGAGAGGACCATTGTGTTGTGTGGGAACAGAGACTTACTACACTGGTACAACAGGTGTAACCAGTGACTCCCCCCATGATAGCCCTGTATGCCTGTGGGACCCTTGCCCACTTTCACCCAGACTCACCTTCAGTGAAGCTGTTAGCACTGCCAGTGGTACTGGCTGTCCCCCTCTCCCGCACATGCCAGTATCTGCAGTCAATGTATGGCCAACCCATGGGTGGGAGTCCTCTCTCCTCCAGCTCTCCTGCACTAGGAAATGGCCATAATTTCGCCCTGTTTAGATGTCAGAGTTAGGAATTTCTCATATAGTGTGGCTGATCTGTCCATTGCATGCTAAATACAGAATGATGGTACTGAATATTAAAATCAGAACCTTGAATCCAAACCACTTCAAATTCCAAGAGCTAAATTTTCCTGGATTTTGGTGAGGATTTAACCATAGGTAGGAGTTCAAACTGGAAGAGCCAGTATTTCAGTTGCTGTTTGAATGCCAACGAAATCACCGCGATTTCCCACATTTCTTGAACTTGTGGGTGTTTGATCATTTGGGCCCAAAATCTTACAAGAAAAGCTTGTGATACTTCAGTGCCATTAGATCTGAACCTGAACCCAAACCCTAGCTCTGATCTATCTTACAACCCAAACACTGAACCTTAGCCGATAGCTAAACCAGATCTGTGTCTGAACACATTTTCTATTACCCATCTCTGAATTACAGTATTTGCCATTGGAACTCAAAGCCAACTATCCTTCGTTTCTACTTTAATGCAAACTAAAAAGAGGATGTTTAGAATTTGTTTTATGTAGTTCACTCAACTAATCTTAAACTTGACAGCTGGGTGACTAATTCATAATGGATAACTCATTTGAATTACATATTTTTCTGTGTGCAGGTTGTCTGCAAAAAGATTACAATTACTTCTAATTATTCAGAACTATTTGCCAAATATTTTTAATACACCTTGATGTGTAGCTCATTTGCAACTGGATGAGCATAACACCTAGAATCAGGTTTCTGATTTGCATACTATCAATTATGACTTTGAAATCTCTACCAACAAGTCAGTATTTGTTTACAATTGGCTGTGGTGACAAACATTTCTGCCGGTAGACTCATTTGCTAGACATTTTGTGGGAAGCCTACACAAAAAGGGTGTATGAACACAATTCTATATAAAATTTCCAGGGAATATTTGTGGCCTTTCATTCTGAGGTATTTATTTAGGTGTAATCCTTGAACCATATTAAGCAACAACAACAATAAAAATACCTAGGAAGCACCATCGCCCTATTTAGGAGAACTGTGCATTCACTGAAGCTTGACGTCTATATAATTGAAATCCGTGTGCCCAAGAGAGGTCTGTACAGTTTATTAAAGGAAACTGCTACCACTACTTTCAATTGTCTTTGCTTTTGGACTTTAAGCAGTGAACAAATATGCTTTAATTATTGAAAAGGAGGAACTAGGAAAGAGACCATCTTTCTCTCAAAGACAAATGCAGTACATACATTGAAATGTCTCTCGATTGCAGAGGACATGCATATTTTAGTGTGACTGCTGCCAAATGCTGTAGATCCAGGTGAATTCAAGATAGTCCTTTGCATTTAATGTAAAATATTTTTTATAAATGATATAATTTTCGCTTCCAGGTTTTTTATACGCTTATTTTTAGCTGGAGCAGATTGTGGTTCCTGCTCAAGTAAATTGTTCTGCCTGGTCAGGGACAAATGCCTCATTATTCATTTTGTAATGCAGTGGAGAGCGGTAATTAAAAGAAATCACAGGAGAGGCCAGAAGTAATACGATACAGCCAGTTTATTGGGGTGAGCAGCATATGGGGAGGCCAATTCGTGAGTGTTTTTCTACCTTTTGTTCTTACAATTATCACACCATATTCTTGCACGTCAGAGCTCAGCTAATGGTGCACACAACACAGGGAAGTGCAGCAAAATCTGCTGTTCCATTTCCTTGGTTATGGCTGCCCTCACTCAGGAAACAGGTATTTTCAGGCTGTGGCTCATAATGTATATTGTTATGGGCTGGGGTAAACCTCATTGAAGCTGGTGGGTGTAACAGCCACATTTCGTTCAGAAAAAGGGTAAAAAGCAATTGAGTTCCTTTATGGACCCAGACAGCTGAATCAGTAAGAGCAACACCCAAAACACAGAAAGAAAAGGAGGACTTGTGGCACCTTAGAGACTAACAAATTTATTTGAGCATAAGCTTTCGTGCGCTACAGCTCACTTCATTGAATGCATCGATAAATCACTTGGCAGAGCAACACGGCCTTATCGTATGTGAGAATCAGACTATTCTGTATTTATATTTCCTATTTTAACTGTTATAGTCCTTTATCTGCTTGCTTGACATCATTGCAATTAAGTGCAATAATGAGCCAATAGAAGCAAGAAACAGAAGGGAAACAGTCACAGCGCAATGTTTTACTAAGGCCTGGTCCACACTGGGGTGGGGAATGATCTAAGATATGTCGACTTCAGCTATGCTATTCTCATAGCTGAAGTTGCGTATCTTAGATCAACTTAGAATCACTTACTTCGTGTCCTCGCGGCACGGGATCGACGGCCGCCGCTCCCCTGTTGACTCCACTTCCGCCTCTCGCCGTGGTGGAGTTCCAGAGTTGACAGCAGAGCGATCGGGGATCGATCTATTGTGTCTACACTAAACACGATAAATTGATCCCCGATAAATCGATCACTACCCGCTGATCCGGCGGGTGGTGTAGACATGGCTTTCACTGCAGATTTGACAAAACACAAAGAAGGTACCAATGTGAGATTTCTAAAGATAACTACAGCACTCGACCCAAGATTTAGGAATCTGAAGTGCCTTCCAAAATCTGATTGGGACGAGGTGTGGAGCATGCTTTCAGAAGTCTTAAAATAGCAACACTGTGATGCAGAAACTACAGAACCCGAACCACAAATAAAGAAAATCAACCTTCAGCTGGTGGCATCTGACTCAGATGATGAAAATGAACATGCATTAGTCTGCAGTGCTTTGGATCATTATCAAGCAGAACACATGAGCATGGACGCGTGTCCTCTGGAATGGTGGCTGAAGCATGAAGGGACATATGAATCTTTAGCGCATCTGGCACATAAATATCTTACAACGCTGGCTACAACAGTGCCTGTTGTCACTTTCAGGTGACATTGTAAACAAGAAGCGGGCAGCATTATCTCCTGCAAATGTAAACAAACTTGTTTGTCCGAGCAATTGGCTGAACAAGAAGTAGGACTGAGTGGACTTGTAGGCTCTAAAGTTTCACATTGTTTTTATTTTTGAATGCAGGCTTTTTACATAATTCTACGTTAAGTTCAACTTTCATGATAAAGAGATTGCACTACAGTACTTGTATTAAGTGAATTGAAAAATACTATTTTATTTTTACAGTGCAAATATTTATAATAAAAAATAAATATAAAGTGAAAGTGTCCATTTTGTATTCTCTGTTATAATTGAAATAAATATATGTGAAAATGTGGAAAACATCAAAAAATATTTATATAAATAGTATTCTATTGTTTAAGAGTGATTAATCACGATTAATTTTTTTAATCGCTTGACAACCCTAGTTTTAAGTCAACCTTGCATCTTAATGGAAGATCACTAATTGCATGATAAGATTTGACATTGTGTGATATTTTTGGTTATAATTATTCATAATAATACACCTAGTTCTTACATAGCACTTTTCATCAGTAAATCTCAAAATCCTTAACAAAGGAGGTTAGTGATATCATCCCCATTTGTAGTAAGCACTGAGAATATGTGCCTTAGGTAGAACCAAGTTCCTCCAACATGCCTGGAAAAGGTTATTATTTAGCACTTCTGCTGTAAATGGTGCAATTATAAAAGGAAGACCATATAAGGAAAAGCTAGAGGACTTACATTTCCAAAGTGACTAGTGGTTTTGGATGCCTCCATTTTGGGATTTCTACTCAAGACCCATTAAAGAGGCTGATTTTTCAGAAACTGCTGACTACTCACCTTCTGAAAAGAAGGTCCCTTTAAAGTGTCAAGTTTGGCATACAAAACACTAGTTACTTTTCAAAAGTTAGCCCAGAGATTTTTGATATAAAGGAATGTATCTGCCCTATAGTAGATCTTTTATTATTAAGTATGGGCAAACATACTTCTTTTGGCTAAGAACCAGCTTGAACCCTCACTTGAAACCAAATCTTTGAGGTTTAAAAATGTTTGTTTAACTCAGAAAATCTCTTCTTTGTCTGCATCTGCATTTCTGGTTTCCACAAGCCCCAGAAGTATTGAAACTTACACAAGAAAAGTTGACCTAATAGTATTTCTGATGCAAACCAAAACCAGGGAACTATCGTAGGAAATACCTGTTCTCCTGAAATATAGTGCCTAATTTCTTAATCAATGAGGCACAAATAAGCTTTGGAAAAACATCCAAACTTTTAGATATTTATCTAAACGGATCTTCTGAAGTTCTGAGAATTACTTGACACTAATAAAAATGGCATCTTGTAAGGTGTAGCATTTGAAGCAAAGTTCAGCCTCCTAAAGATTTATGATAAATATATAAACTTTAGTTTTATTCGGGTTTGGCATTGTGGGCATTTTTTGTTATAACTGTGCATTTTTTGTTTTCTGTTTGCAGTATTCTACTGAAATCTTTCTCTGGGGTAAAGGACTAGGGAGTGGGACAGTTAACCTCTTCACAACAGAAGAAAGAGAGACCAAATCTAGAACTACTTACCTATTTCTTGCCATCTGGACTTTAGTGATTTAGTTAAATTAGGAGCTGGATTTGTAAAACCAAAACCTTGACTGATGAGGTTTTGCAAATTTTAAAACCAGTCTCAATACGCACACTTTGCGGGGAAACAGAGACTGGATAAAACAGGAACTATTTATTCAACACCTACCACCTTGAGATGTGAAGGTTTAGATAATATGGGACTTGGATGTGAGCCACCAGGGGTTTTGCGAAATCAAAACTTGACCAACAGTGTTTTGTGAATCCATCTCCAGTTTTGCACATCTCAATTTGCTAATTATGCATTTGTATCAATATATTTCATTGGACTTCCTGGAAGTTCCTTTCTACGCAAAAGCCCTATCTATTGGGAACAGTGTAGTCATTGCTCTCAGATAACATGACCATAGCGTCTCTGATGGGACTGCCAACGGTGGGGGGGTGGGAGGGAAGAGAATGAATTCCAATTGTGTTAGTGGATTGCTGATGTAGGGATATGTCCATTAAGATCTGGACTGAAACCCTTAAGTTATTTCACACAGGATACCAACAGCTCCCACATTATTGACCTGGCCTGAATCAAACCTTTCACCTCTAGATCAGTGGTTTGATATCCCATTACCAGTCCTCTGAGACATCTACAACATTCAATAGTCAGGAGATCTGAAAAATAATTTTATGTCAGTAACTAAGGGCACTATTTCCATTTAAGAAAGCACATGCATTTTCTTTTTTTGTCTGTATTGATTAGTTTACTGATTTTCATATGCATGTTATCAAAAGCAGATCAAATTCTAACCCATGTAGTTAGAAATCAATATTTGGTTGTTGGAGTCTCCCTTCATAGTCGATGTATGAGAGTCAGTTTGTTTCAGTGTGTCGTCTTGTGCAAATGTAAACCCATGAGGGATGTGCAGATGTAGCAGTATGTTTTTGTCATGATCTGCTTTCTTTGCTCATGCTTCTCTTTGACTTCTTCTGTTCTGCTATTCTTGATGGTTTTAACTGCAGACCACCAGGTCTGCTGCCATCCTGACCTATTAACAGCGGCAGTAGCAGCTTCCCAAGTGTTTGGGTTGACTTGCTCAGCTTTTAGGTGAGCTTTGAGAGTATACTTATGATGTTTTTGTTGGCCTCGGGGGTACATGTTCCTTTTTTCAACAGTCCATAAAATATGGCTTTGCAGAGTTGTGTATCATCCACATGTACAAGGTGACCAGCCCGGTGAAGTTGAGGCTGTGTGATTAGGGATTTAACACTGCTCATGCAGCACTAGTCCAGGACTTCAATATTTGGTGTCCTGTCCAACCACTTGATGTTCCAGATCAAGTAATCTGTAATAGATATTTACATAAGCCCTGGATATTTCTGACCCATTACAACAAAGGAATTTCCAATTTTATTTTTAATCGAAACTGTTTCTGCCTGTATTTCCTTTGTTTTGTACTTTCATGGTACACTATCAATAAGGGTCTGATTCTGATCTTATTTGGTGTTAATAAGGAGTAACTCTACTGATGTAATAATGGCATTACATCAGTGGTAAGTCAGTGCAGGTGAGAAGAATCAGGCAATCAGTGTCTTGCTTTATCCACAGCTGTCCTTCTGTTGCAAACAGTATTTCAAAGAGCCACATGTAAAAAATCAGTAATTCAAATACTGGCACAAAAGCAAGGTGCAATATATGTAAACACTTTCTTGTTATGCCTTTAATTTTCCTGCATTTGTTGACCACAGGAAATACTGACAAATAACCTGCTGCCATACAATTTTGAGGATTAATTTGAATAGAATCAATTATGTCTGTAAGGCCAGGCTGATTCTGTTCATGTGAATGTTTGAAGAAAGTAGGAGTGATTATGGTTTTCATAAAAACTTGTGAGTGAAGCATAATAAATACATAGGAAATGTGTCCACCGAGATAAAGAGACAAAGGATATATACTCCCCTTGATGTGCACTGGCCATTTCTAGGATATAAAGTAGTGTATAAAGATTACTGAATATCTTCATCCTGATTCTAAATCAAGAGAGCTACACTGGCATAAAATGGTTGTAATATCAGAATTAGTGACACATAGGCCTATTGATGGTGCATTACTATGTGTCAGCAACTCTTGCCAGTCCTGGTGTATTCATTATATACCTAATGCACTGTTGTCTTAGGGCTGGTCTACACTGAAAACTTACATCGGCATAGCTATGTCTCTCAGGAGTGTGAAAAATCCACACACGAGAGACATAGACACGCCAACCTAATTCCCAGTGTAGACAGTGCTAGGTCAGTGGAAGGATTCTTGTGTTGACCTAGCTACTGCTTCTCGGGGAGGTGGATTGCCTACAGCAAAGGGAGAATCCCTCTTGTTGCTGTAGTGAGTGTCTACACTGAAACACTGCTGCAGTGCTGCAGCTGTGTAGATGTAGCATTTCAAGTGTAGAAATAGCCATAATCTGTATCTAAAGGGTGTCATGTTAGGTATCCTACACAAACTGGTAGCACACTGGTCCCATAAAACATTCCATGGTGTGTGTACAAAGTTATAAATATGTGATAGTTATGTTCTTAAAATGTGTTCAGCAAACAATGCATGGGTTTGTCAGACAGTGCATAAGCTTGTCAGACAGAAGCAATGAAGGAACATTTACATGCAAGGTAAACAAAGCCATCAGGAGAGCAAGTGGGGAAAGATGACCATTTAACAATCTCCCCTGAAGATGGAGACTGCATCCCCAGGAAGCCTTCCTGACTCTTGAAGCAGGGTCAATGAACTCTGGGAAGATATAAGGAGAGAGAGAAAAGGCTATTTGGGCATCTTTCACACGAGAAGATAAAGGACCTGAGCATTTTGAAATCTGAAGAATCCTGGCCACAGAGTCTGGTCAGCCAGGCTGGAAAAGAGACTTGGTGAGAAACACTTATTTGAACAAGAGAATCTAATTTGTTAAATCAAGTTTTAGTCTTAGAAGCATGTATTTACTTTTGTTTGCCTGTAACCCTTTCTATGTCTATTCCGGATACCTGGTATCCCTTAATCCCATGTCCTTTTGTTAAATACATGTGTTTTACTATAAATCAGTTCAGCACTATTTGAAGAGAAGGGTGTGTTAATCCCAGTAAGCAAACAGGCCGCATTGTGTCTGTGAAGAAGCAACAAACTGTAACATCTGAAAGTGAGTGAGTGGGCAGGACACTACAGGGCTGATGGTTTTGGGGAAATTCGGGACTGGGAAGATGTTGAGTCACTCTGCAAGAAGTAACTGGGGTGGGTGGAAGCTAGGATGCTTGTTAGGCTTGCTGTTGTCTGGGCTGTGAGCTGCAGCAGCATAGCATTTAAGGTACCCAGAGTTGCAGGGCAGGTGGTGACACAGCCCCTTACTGGTCTGAGTTGAACCCCAAAGCATCACAGGCCCTTTGCTTATTAAGAGGCAAACTGTGTACTGATTTTCTGGATCCTGTGACTAATCATCATAATACCCCTGTATAATACCATCCTTATGAGGCTCTTGAAGCACCTTCCATGCAATTTTTAAGGCTTTCATCACCACTGGAAGGTATGGAATTATCATTATCCTCATTTTACAGATGGAGACTCTGAGTCAGGGAGAATATTGACTTGCCCAACGTCATGCAGAAAAATTATTGCCAGATCCAGAATCCAGAACTGCTGACTCACAGCCCTTAATCTTTAGTCCACATACCCTGTACCTTAATGGCATTGATGCATACGTTCAGCAACCTTGTTGTGTATAGCATGTGTATTCAGTACATTCGGTGCACAGTCCATGAATGCGTCCATTGAAAATATAAAGAAGCTTACTGCATTCACTGACACTTCTTTTTGATATGTGCTAGTATTTAATGTTGCTGCTCCAGAGTCGAAAATGAGCCCAGCAGTAGGTAATTAAGGGTTCAGGTCTGTCAAGGGACTGTCCTTTCACTGCAGTGGGGTTGAGGGCACTCCATATCTTGAATGATCAGGCCCAAAGTATACACAATGGTATTTTCTATAAATGTACAGAGAAATTCAGTACCCTGCAACAAGCTCCCCACATTTTGAAAATGTTGAGTTGGAATATAGCTCTGTAGCTTCCCACTGTTATTACTGGGGGGATGCAGTGCAGCAAAATCCCCATGTATAGGGCCAAAAATGAAGAGGAAAATGGTACCCAGGAAAAGATTGCATCCATATATTACAGCCCAGCTTCAATCTGTTTCAAATGCATAATTTAATAAATAGTTGAGGATCTAAGTGGTGTTCTTTGATGGTTTTATTACCATTACTGTTAATAGAAAGGGAGGGGGCAGAGGTGAGCAGCAACGAAAAAAGGAGATGGAAGGCAAAAGCTAACCCCAGATATATTAGACAACAACTTCAATTAGATTTCTCCATTCATTTCAATAGTGGTTTTCAGATGGGGTAGAAATATCTGAAGTTATCAGCCGTTGTGGTGCGGCTTTGCAGAGATGAGCTTTTTCCACACACTGATCTGATGATCTTTGTAATCCCCAACCCGTAAGGACTGCCATTGCTGATGCTGATCAGGGTCATTCTCTCTCTTTCTATATTGGTTGGGTCTGTCCCTCTTCAGCACAGAGCCTCAGCAATTGTTTTCATTCTAACTGCATGATATGGTAGATTAGCAATGCTGTCCTTTTGGACTGCTGCCAGATTAATGCAACCTCCATTACCTAAAGACTTCAGGCTACAACTGAGCATAGCAACACAAAGAAAAAAGCTTCCTGTCAGCCGCCTGAGTTTATCAACATTCCAGAAATGTTTGACTGATGAAAAGGAATGCTGTTGCTGCATTCCTCCAAAATTGTTTTCCTTAATAGTGATTAAAATGTCATTTTCTCAGTGGTATGCAATATCTTTATTTCCCTCTGACTGTGAGAGAAAAACCAAATTACCTCTAGCTTAATTGATATGGTTTTACTTGTTGTGGTGTTGTTGTTGGTTGTGGGGTGTTTTTTTTTGTTTTTTTTTATTGCTGCTAATATTTGTAGCTTTCAACACTATCTAATTGATTTCAGTTATGCAAAGCCAGGCAGGTGCAGCTGTGAATTAAGGTGGCCTGAAATCTAAGTGCTATCATCAGATGGGCACAATCAAGTATAAATAATACATTCATCTTTTTGTAAGGCCTTTTCCAAACAACTTCATTCCTCAATACACAGCAAGGAAAGGAAATATACGTTTTTAAAGCATGAGAGAACTCCAGGCAGTTTCAGGGAATGCACATTGATTAAACAGTGATTCTGTGACATGGTTCCTAATGAGCAGAAAACAACATCCATTATTTCAGCTTGCCAAATCAATCCCAGCTCCTTTTCTTTTTGGCTTCTCTCTCTCCTTTTGAAATATTTGCAAATTCCAGTCTGCTGGAAACACACAGCACTCGTGTGACCACAAAAATACATATGCAAGCACATGTGTATACACAGAACAATGGAATTATAACCATTGCACTCTATCATTTTGTGCTTGCAGTTTGAAAGAGGTTATTTATTCTTGGTTTTAGCTTTGATGGAGAAGTAGTGGATTTTCTTATGTTCTCACAGTTCAGAAGGTTAACAACTATCGCATGTCCATGCAAAAAATGTTCACATCCATGTCTGTCCCGGATTTCTCAGCGATGAATCCACTGGTCTTATTCCCCCTCCCCTTCCCAACCCCCGATGTGTGTTAAAGTTACAATCCAAGGATTTGAAGAATTTCAAAGGGAGAACAAAGAGTCACTAATGAAGACCACATGTGCAGTGCACTGGGTCCCTCTTACTTTAGTATGGAACAAAGCTGAACAGTCAGAGGCTGCTCTCAGAAGAGCAAGCAAGGGGACCTCCTTTTCTTTCCCCCCACTTACTCACCAACAGTTTCTGAATTAGGATCACAATTATTTCTGACATTGCCACTTGATGTCAGAATAATCTGAGGAGAGGGAGGAAAGCATCTTTACAGCAGAATGTTGTAAAGCCAAGAGAATTTGTTTCTCTGCCAAAGTTTTGGTAACAACCCCAAAATCGCACCCACATACTTAAAGATGTACTGCAGCCTTGTTACTTTTCATGAAGGATGGCCTGTTTTAGGGATGCCTCTGCTACACTGTCTCCAGATCTGAATTAAGTCAATATTGTAAGGAGAGATGGGCAAAAACAAAAAACAAACCAACAACCTGGTTCTGAATGCTGCAAACTTTGAGGGGGGTCTGAAGTCCAGAGCTGAATCTCACAACTCTGTCTCATCTCTGATTGTAACTAACTACAGTTGTAGAAACTTTTTCCAAATTATGGATTTTGGCACTTCACAAAAGCACTTTTCATATGCAGAAATGGAAAACCTCCTCAAAGTCTGCAGTGAATTCCATTTGCCGATGCATTTGGATATGGTACTCTGAGTTCCTGTTGCAACATGCTGTTTAACAGTTGTGGCTTTCCATCCCAGAGGTGGCTGTGTTTCCATGGTGAGTCAAGTGATTTAATTTTTACTATGTACTTTTTAAAGCACTTTTGGGTTCTTGGTGAAATTTACCAGGCGGACTGGCCCTATAAGGAGGTCTTGGTATCCTCATCCTCCAGGAAAGAGAGAGACAGCAGCGGTGGCTGACAGCAATAGCAGGGGTGAAGGGAGGGTTTGGTAGAGCCCTCCCTAGCCTCATGCCTTCACCCTGTATGAAACCAGGACTTTGAGGGGGACAGAACCTTTACAGGCCAAGAGTCCTGGTGTCATCAATTCCAGACTGTGAGCCATTTTGTGAAGTTGGGAGATTGACTGTTGGGTGGGGGAGGTTTGGGAAAGAGAAGTAACTGAACAGGGGGTCAAGTAATGGTCCAGAGGCCTTGGACCACAGTGACATCAAGCGTGCATACGCTGTAACTGATCAGTGGAGTTCCTTGCCTCTTGCACTTAACATCTGAAGGAACCCTGTCCCCCGGAGAGCAGCAAAGAGTGAAAAATGCTGAGAACTTCAATGGCCTCTCTAGGTGCTCCAGAGAGAGGGAGGTTTATATAGGGAGAAGGGACTCATCAGATGAGAGAGTTGTGAGGATGGTTTTTAATTTTTTAAAAGGTGCTAATAATCTGTCTGTAACCCACTGCTCAGTGTGTGTTAAGGGGACATACAATACACGTTGGCCATGGATATACTACATGGAGCTGCTGATCGGGATTGATTATGTCGGAAGAGGAAAAATACATACAAACAATGATAATCAGCTAAGGGCCCTTTTATCCAGGGGTTAGAAGATATGTTAAGGAATTGTATGGAGTTCTGGTTTGATGGGGAATTCTTGAAATAATGAAGCAAATTTTAAATGGCTCAGAACCAATGAGCTGTGCACTTTGCAGGACTCAAGACTGTTTAACCGTATGGTTCTGTTACTGTTAGCCTTCTCCCTTCCCTCCCAGTGCTTGTCCCATTGGTTGTCTTGGTTTTCATTAGACTGTGAACTCTTTAGGGTTGGGGCCATGTATTTGTGTAGGTGAATTTATATATTTGTATAGTGCTTAACACAGAGGGCACCCTGATTCTTAATAATTAGAGCTGGTCAAAAGGGGAGGCAATTTTTGTGTAAATTCCCCATGTATTCATTTTGTTTTGTTTTCTTTGAAATTTGAAAACTTTTTTGGTCTAGTGGGTTAGTAATAATCAGGATGAAAGACACTTTACAAGGTAAGATCCCTTTGTCCTTGGCCTCCCCTCTTCCTGCTGTCTCCCCACCCCCCCCCCCCCACCCTGTCTTGGCATGCTCTCAGTGGCTTATACAGCTCTGTGAGCTGATAACTTGACTTGTTCACTCCTGACTAGTCTCCATCCATCAAGTCCCTCATTGCAGCCTCTCTGACTTCTCCTCCTGGATGTCTCATTCTTCACTGAAACTTAACATGGCCAAAACCCAGTTCCCTTATTTCCTCCTTAACTCCACCCCTCACCCACATTCTGTTTCCCTGTTGACTACCTTACCATCCTGTCTGTCACTTGGACCGAAACCTAGGGTTATCTTGGGAGAATGGGAGGGGGAGGGGTCAAATATCCAAGCTGTTTCCAAATCCTGACACTTGTCCCTGCACATCATCTCTAAGATCTGACCTTTCCTTTCTGTCAGGACATCTAAATCCCTCATTCAAATACTCATTGTTTCCTGATTTGATTACTTCCCCTCCCTGACACCAATCTCACCCTCCTCCAGTCTGTTTGAACTGCTAAGATGCTCTGACCATAGCCTTTCTTCTCTGAATTCTTTCACTGGCTCCGTCTCTTCCGCCACTTCAAGTTCAAGATTCTCATCCTAAACTCTGCTTTCTGTCTGTCCACTTCTTGCACAAAAATGGTCCCTTCTAGCCATGGAATCTATGGAGTCCATGCAACTGTCTCTGTCAATGGTTTCCACCACACTGACCTATATGCATGAAGGCCTTTCCTGAGGTGGTCCCTACTACTACTCTGTCCAAGTTCATATCCCTCCTGAAGACCCTGCTGCCAGGATGATTACAAGAAATTAGATGGTTACAAGTGGAAAGTATTATGATGACGCCAATCATCACCTTAACAAATTCACTTGTTTGTACCCCCTAGGCCTGACCTTTGTTTGTCTGTGAAAGTGCATCAGGACAGTCTTTTGGTATGTTTGTACAGCACTTAGCACACTGTGGGTGCCACTGGAAAATGAAAATTTAAAAATATTTATGTATATGTGATTGCAAAATTGGCAGTGACAGTGAAATCCACGAAATAACACTTGGTGAAATTTTGCACTGCAATTTTTTGAAATTTAATGAAGTTAACTCCCTCCCACCACTTCCCCATATCCTTACACTTTTGACTGGGTTTTAACTGTAAAACTATTTCTCTCACACACACTTACTTACTGCTTGTTAATATTAGAGACTTTATGGGGTAGATGAGCACTGTGTAGCTGGAAGGAATATTTCCTCTAAAACAGAACCACAATGCTAAAATGTGGTTTAGGCTCATCCCTGTAAAACTGTGTCCATTTTCTGATAGGTAGATGGTGCTTTTCACACTGGTTTCTGTAACATGGCTTCTGACAGCTTATGGTTTGTTTATACAGCAAACTATTTCTGCCCAAGAAGCTGTTCACAACCAATAATAATTGGGAGGAGAGAGAACGGGGGAATTTTTTGGAGGCAAAGCGGGAGGGGAGGGAAATGACCAATTGAAGGATTATAGTGAACTTGAGAGAAGGGGCTGGGAATGGCTATTGTGAAACAGAACATATTGAACGCTTTTGAGGGGTCATAGAACTTTTATGCAATCAATTTTCAGTAGTGATTAAGTCATAGTATATATGACTTATGACTAGTTTGAGAATTTTTCTTTATGCAAGTTTACACATAATTGATCCAGGGTTAGCAAAGCATTCCAAGGTTTTATGAAAACAGGTTTTTTTTTTTTTAAACAAATAAACATTCCTCTGCAGCATCTACAATCTAAATGCAGTGCTGGCACTTCAGCATTATGCTAGGCCATGAGAACACAAGAGCAAAATTAACTAAAACCCAAGAGCAAAATAGATTAGTCTAGTAGTTTCATTGCCTAAGCTGATAGGAATGCAAAAAATAAACCCAATAAACAAAAAGTAAACTCAAATTTTAAAATTGCATAAGATTTCATAATCCAAAGTGTAATTTGTCACACAGTAATGCTTTGCTTTAAAAACCTGTTTTTTTAACCTGACAGTTTTTTATATTTATATTTGGATCTTTTTGATATCAACGTGGAAGGGATTTCTCTTTTGAAAACAATGACATTACATATGCAAACCTGGAGAATTCTTCGAGTTTCAGGCAATTCTTTGAACTCTCTGTGTTGGAGTCAGTTCACCAAATAAGGCATTCTAAACATTTCTGCTTTTTTCTGGATTTCTCATAGCCAATGGGTTTTTTGCTGAGTATTTTGTCTGCTTTCCAAACATAGTGAGGTCTTGAGATTTAAACCAGCTGTGATCTCATTCAATACTGATCGAGTTAAATTCAATTAAACAGTGCTGTGCTCCTCTGGAAGGGAGAGGGACATGTGGCCACAGCAGTGAGAGCAACTATGTGCTGCTACAACATAAGAAAAGGAGTGTCTTCTGCCTGACTGAAAGGGGAAACATTATTTAACTCTCTTAGCAGTGTCACTGCATGGATATAGGAGTGCTGATGTGGTGGTGGTCTTCCACAGATATACAGACCAAAGATCCAGTCCTGGTCACTGATTTTGCATACCCACTTTTTGCATATAGCTGACATGTTTTGGATGTGCCCTTGGCTTCTGCAAAAAACTGGGCTATGTGGAGCACACCTCCTCAGAGACCAAGGTTGGAAATTTGGCTCTGAGTATTCCAGGTTAATACAATCCTGTCCAACAACCTTGGGAATGCTGCTGTGTTGGATTTGGGAGGAGAGAGGCACCCACAGTTTTGCCTTGAGGACTGTCCTGGAGGGAATCTCATTATTGTTCAATACTGTTTGAGATCTCTCATGTTGTTAAATGTCTCTCTCCTTTGGGTGCTATTTTCTTTCCAGCCCAGTTTGTATGTATTTATAAAAGGGGGGAGGGGAAGGCTAAGAAGCATTTCTGTGGCCTAAATTCCCAGAGTGGGCCAGATACCTCTGAGTGTTTGTCATTGCCCAATAGATATGGCCATTGCTACTAAGCTTCATCAAGATAATCAATGGCCTTTGGAGACAACATCAGTCTGGCTTATAGCTCTCCTGGTCTGTGTTCCTTCTGTGGAAATGTCACCTCTGCAATGCGCTTGCCAGTCTTTGCTGGCTTGGTTGCCAAGTGATCCAGACAGCACTCCCAGAAGCACAGCCTCAATGTGGATTGCTGCTGGTGCCACACCTCCACCAGGCCAAGTCAATTAGTGGAATTAATAAAATACAGAGATTGACTTGACCATCTCCTGTATCAGCATCAAAATTAACCTTCTTCCCAAGTAAATCATAAGGACAAACTGGCTGTAATGATTTGGAGGGTCACATTCTGTCTCCGGTCACATATGTCACCAGCGCTGTTTCTCTGCACAAAGCTGATTGCCAGTACAATGCATATATTTTTTTAAATGAATTTCCCAAGTCTCTGTTGGATTTAAACACACACTTATAGTGATAGAAAGGCTGCTTCAATGTGTCTACATCTTTCAGAAAACGATCCTGTGCACACGCTACCAGAACAGTACCCTTTCATTTTGATCCTGGAGCAATGCTGTGAAAGAGCTGGGTAATAGGAAAGCATTTAATATCCTTGGAGAAAAGATCCACATAGCACCAGCCACTGTGGAAGCAGCCTGATTTGATTCATACCTTAGCACGGCTTCTTTTAAGATCAGCCCTAAAGCTCCAGTACCTGCTTGATAGCACCAGAGCCCATCATTCTGTAATTTAATGTTTCTCTTCCCTTACCTCATGAGCTGTCAAAGAGAATTCCTCTGTCACTTTAAAAATCAAAGTTCTGGCTTAGCCCTGTTTGCTGATAGAAAGTTTATTTGGACTTCCAAGTTCATCTCCTGTTTATTCGCTGAGATGGGGGAGGAAGGAAAGAGGGATGAAGAAGAAAACATTTCTTCTCCCAGAAGCAGCTGACAGTGAAAGGTCCTAAGGAATAAATGTCACAGCAGTTCAGAGGGCATTCCTTTGCTAGTTTCCTGCCTGAGATTCCACTATGTCTGTATTTCCTAGCACACACTGCTGTGCAGCCAAATGAAATTGGATACATGGAGGTATTTCAGCAGCGGCATGGAGCAGTTTTCCATTTGGCTGGAATGTCAGACAGCAATCAGAGTAGGGCCAGTATATACTCTTAACATTACAGAGGCACCCCCATAACTCAACGCTTGAAATAAACACTAGCGACGTTCACTTCTGCACTACTCTGCCAAAAGAGCATGGAGTTTTATTAACAGCTTGCTGTTTTCACAGTTCAGCTTCACGAACTGTAAAATATCCCATATTGCAGATCGAGATAACGCTATTGAAAATAGGAAGGGCAAAAGTTTCATTCATAAATACTAAGATTTGGGAAAATCTGACACCATCATGGCTTAAACCCAGATTGGATAACTACAGAGCAGGCAGTTTTCAGAAGAGATTGACACACTGATATGGATAAAATGAGAGCCCTCAAACCTTCAGCCCCTTTTTCCAATGCAATATCGTTTTGAAGGTTTCACTTTTTTTTATCTAAAGTTTCCTCACGTCTCTGCAACCATTTACTTGCAGTGGCAGTTTCTCTTGGGCGGATGAAGAAAAGCGCTATATGCCCCACATACCCTCCTGGCAGCAGGTCTCCCTCACAGGGACCTGACCATACAGATCTGTACTCCTGGTTTTCTGCAGTGGGACTCAGTAACCCCTCCACTGTGTGGTACCCATCATGTTCAGTAGGCCTCACATGTAGGCTTTTGTCTTCTGCAGCAGACCTCTGTCCTTCTGTTGTGGGGATGGTGTAAAAACACTCTGGGATTTAGGCCCAGAGTGCACAGTGAGACCCATATAGACTTCTCCCACTTCCCATCAGAACTACTCATCCCATAGGGAGATAGGGATTTCATATTGTGACAAAGTTCCTCCTTTGCCTTGGTGAGTCCTGCGCTTATTGGTGGATTTGCTCGCCTCAGAGGTTCACAGCAGCCCTCAGTTTGGCCACTTTCGTGGCTCAAATCTGCCGTTCATTCAGTTAGCCTCATCACTGGCTAGCATGGGGAAAAGGAAGAAGAACAATCCCCGCAGTCTCTGCTGATCCACCTAGTGGATCGGGGAACAGGCCAGAGACCTTCCCCTCTGGTTGAACCTACAGTCCAAGTCAACTCCTGCGGTATCAAGTAGGGAGTTTGGGGGGATGCGGGGGAACTGAGGCCCACCCTCCAGGTTCCAGCCCAGGGCCCTGTGGATTGCAGCTGTCTATAGTGGCTCCTGTAACAACTGCGTGACAGCCACAACTCTCTGGGCTACTTCCCCATGGCCTCCTCCTAACACCTTTATTCTCACCACAGGACCTTCCTCCTGATGTCTGATAATGCTTGTACTTCTCAGTCTTCCAGTAGTACGCCTTCTCACTCTCAGCTTCTTGCGCCTCTTGCTCCCAGCTCCTCGCACGTGTAGCACAAACTGAAGTGAGCTCCTTTTTAAACCCAGGTGCCCTGATTAGCCTGCCTGTATTAATTGCCCTAGGGCCCTGCTGTGCCACCGAACAGACTTTTAATGGCCTGGTAGGTGGTCCCAGCCGGAGCCGCCAGGGTCCTTTTTCGACCAGGCATTCCAGTAAAAAACCAGACACCTGGCAACCCTAAGTGGAGAGGCAGCTCCATTGTATTTAAATTGAGACTTGCTTTCTATTTAATATAAGCTCAGTTTTCAAGTAAACTGATGGGTTTTTTTTTCCAATCCTGAAATAAAATGCACTGCAAACCCAACCTAGGCTTTGAGTCAATCTGAGTTTTTTCCTCCTTACCCATTTTCTCTAGCAGAACGTTCTTCAAGGCCGAATTAGTCCCTAAGTGACACCAGAATAGTCTCATTACCTTCAATGGGCATAACTGCTTGGAATCCAAGAAACAGTTCTGTTGATGATGCCCAAGAAGTAGGCTCCATTTCCTTTATTCACTGCTGTATTGGCTCTCAGGGCTAAGCAGGAGTAACAAACAGTGAAAGTTTGTCTTGATAAAGAAATAATCAAATATGATGCTGGGCTTGGACCTGTTGAGTAAGAAGGTGCCATTTTGTGCATAGTCATTTTTCAGAATAGAACTACATAACCAAGATCTTGCTCCGGAGTGGGTTCTGTGAGGAAATGTTAACAGAGAGGATTTCTGGTAAGAAATGCTAAGATTCTGGAATATGCAAGAACTAAGGATGCAATGGAAAATAAACCTTTCCTAGGGTCCCATATAATGTTGTTTATGTGAATTTGGGGGAATAAAAGAAGAATTTTATGTGCACAAATAGAAATTATGCTTGTAAGGTATGTGTGTAGTGTCTGCGCTGTAGGTCAGCTGCATTTTGATGCCTTCCCCCCCCCAGCCCTTTACCCTCTCCCATCCTTCCCCAGTGGGAGAGAACAGAAGAAGCATAATTTTCCATATTCGCTGAACTATAGTCTGGCTAATTATGAGGAGCTGCATGAATAATTTGCAATGAATAATTTAGCCAATAAATTGAGTCCCATTTTCTATTCATGGAAATTTATTTGAAATCATTCAATGAATTTTTATACGTAACAAAGCGCTTAACAGACCATTAATGAGCCCATAAAATTAGAGATGGGTTTGAACCAAAACCCTGAATCCAAAGACACTTGAACTTTCCAAACATTCCTGAACTTTATGGTTAGGAGCCAGATTCTCTTCTGTGCCAAGTGTGTCTTGGCATGCAGGAGGAGGGGAAGTACATCCAAGAACTAGTTACAGCTCCTTGGTTCTCACTCTGCTCCCGCCTCAGCTCCGCATAAGCCAGGGGCCAGCTGGCTATGGTCACCTACCCCACTCCTGACACATCACTTCACTCTCCCAACACGCTCCCATTGGCAGTTAGTTGTAGAAGCCAGCTCTGCTGGCTTTGTACAAGTTCAGAATTCCTCTCTACCAAAAGACTATTCTGCAGGTCATCAGCAGTCAGATTACATCCCCTTTGTGTCTCTTGCATCATTGAGCTGGAGCTCTACGTCTTGAACCTTGAGTAGGCAGCATGAAGTGGGCTTATTGCCCTTGGAAACTTTTTAAAGAAATGGGCACATTTAAGTGCAATTTTCATATGGCATTCTAAGGAAAAGATAACATATGATTACAGCTGACTGGGAAATAGTTTTCCTATCCCAGGAAAATTTTTAAGATTTCTAACATGTTAAGTCTTCTGCTCTGGGACCAAATGGAGACCTTTTGACTTTTTTTCATGTAAAAGCAGCAAGTGAGACACCAGATTAAGAAATAGTCTTGTGGTTCAGGCAGTTATCTGGGAGACCACCTTCAAGTCCCTGCTCTGCCTGACTCAAAATGTGGGTCTCCCACATCCCAGAGAAATAGTCCATCTTTCTCTGGTCCCATGAATACTTAATTATTTATATGAAGTGGTACAGCTTCAGCAGAAGAGACAGACAGAGGGAGACTGGATCTTGAGCCCAGTGGACTCTGAATCGGGCAGAGCAAGGATTAAAGCTGGGTCTTCTACCTCCAAGGTGAGTGCCCCAACCAGTGGGCTCTTGGCTAATCTGAGGTAGTTTTGATTAGAAATTCCCTCCTGGACCTGAAAAACATTCTTGATGAAAATTAAATCAAAACTGATATGTTCCCATGAAAAGTTTCCATTTTGAAAAATTGGCATTTTCCCACAAGTTTTTTTTTTATTGAAAAATTCCTGACCAGCACTACATATATTAGATCAATTCATCGTTTGAAATAGCCAACATCTAAAGAATAGCATGGCCTGTGGAAGCTGTCCAGATAAATGAGAGCAGAACTATGATTACAATACAGTACATTACAACTTTAAAATAATACAAATTGCTTGGTTGTCCATTGCATTGCTACGTCTTATATTTGTTTAGTTCATCAGTAATTTCTGCACCTCTGCCAGGATCACTACTCTGTGTTCCTTTGCTCTAAACTTGATGTTGGTGTTTTGCATTGCACTGTTCTCTGGTATTGACCATCCAGTAGTGCAGGGAATTTGGATCCGTGCAGGTATCAGCCTGATCTCTGAATAGCTGTACTTAACTTATAACTAAACTCCTCAAATAGTGCAAGTATCCCATAGTGGTTTCATGTGCAATATTCATGCTGTCTTTCTAGAATCAATATATACTGCCCTGACATTTAGCTTAGACCGCTTAGTACAGAGGCCCATCACATGTAATAAGGCTGCTGAATAAGAAATGTAGAGGTGGACAGTTCTTTGAATTCTGAAAAAGCAGTGGATTTTGAAATCAATAAATGCAGAAAAATATTCAGCATAACTGACTCTGCTGGCTAAAGATCTTTTTGCTCCAACCTGGTGTTATCCAAGCAATATAAGGTATGAAGAAAATGGGATAAACTTGTTGATATTAATCATCATCATCATAATCTATGTGGTTTGGGGAGGCAAGTGAGGGGGGTGCAAAGCTCTCTCTGCAGTACTGTGAATGTCCCAGCTGAAGTTAATGCTGTCACAAGAGGTACTGAGTCCCCTTTTGAGCAGCCAGGAGAGGATGCAGACAAAACGCAATATGCAGTCAAGGAGAAGGAGAGATGGCAGAGCAAAGTGGCACTATATATAGATGGTTCTTGCCTCCACAGAGATAAGGAATTCGTTCCACGTGGATTTCCCAGGATCCGTCAGGGAAGTCAATGACTAAAATCTTGCAGAGTTTTTCTGCTCCTCTGGCTCCTTCCCCCCCCGGAGAATCTGGGGGGAGGGTGACCTGGCACTTAACTAACATTTGCAGCCTATCCTTTTAAATGTGAATTAAAATCTTGTTTGAGACATAATTTAAAGTGTGACCAAAAAAGAATCTCTCCAGCTAGTCTTTCAGTGTGGGTTGTACCTGCTTGTATGTAAATGAGGGATGCTGTTGCTTACAACAGCTCCCTTCGAAAGTTCTTCATCTGAATGCCTCTTGTGGCATACAAGGAAACATGCCTTCTACTAGGCGTGGGGTTTGATCACCCAAGGGAAAAAAATGTCAACATCTGTCTGTCACTGCACAGCGAATGGCCAATTATCATTTTTTTCTGTTTCTGTAAGCGCCAGTCAGACAATGACCCTGAGCTCCATCCTTTGTTGCCTGCACCATTTCCCACCACCGTTTCACCTCTGATATGCAAATAGAGAAACTGCAGTTTTTGTCTTACTGAAAAGGATCTTTGGGCACATTCACTGGGTCAACAATCCAAACTTCTGCACAGCGATTCAGCCTGCTGTGTGAGAAGCAGGGTGCCCAGGGGGCTTTCCTCCCACATACTACTTTTTTTTTTTTTTTAAACTGGAATTAACCATCTGGCTGTTTTGGTCCTCAGAAAAATAGCTGAACAAATTATGACATGACACACAGTGAGTGAGTACTTTTCAGCTGATAAGTGATAAGCGGAACTGGCACTCCAGTGCAGAGTCACTGCTGCACTCAAATGCAACTCATGAACAGAAAGATAACCAAGCTCGTCTACTTTCAAGGGCAATGTGGACCTCATAGAAGCGGTGCAGCTCAGTGGTATAAAGATGTTTTGTGCTTCTACAATTTGCTTGTTAATGTTATTTTGGTCTTATTGTATTACATTTTGTTTGGAAAATCAAAAATGTTGTCACTTGGAAAAATAAATGCCATACATGTGACACTGAGTAAGAAATGAAAATCTAATGACCTAGTCCTATGTATGTACCGGTAATGCTGTGAAATAATAACTCTACATCTGGCTGAATAATGTTTGTAAATACGGTATTGGATGGCTCTTTTTCCCCATCCCCTTGTGAACTGGTATTGTGGAAGTCGCAGCAGGATGTGGATTACTGGGCATGATAAATTAAAGTGTATCTTTTTTATATATATATTAATCACTGAACTAACTAAACTTTTGTGACTATTTCGTTCCTTTTGCTAATGCCCTAGTGAGGCCATCATTGCCTTATAAAAATAGCAACTTGAGTAGGTGCTTTGTCTGAAAAATTTCAAAGGCTTTCGTTAGAAACGTAATATGTTTACAGGCACAGTGATATGCCATCGTTATTCAGAATGACTGACACACATAAGAGTCCATCTATTGCAAGAGTCCAATAAAAACAGCAGGACAGAAGCCCCAAAGACATCAGATAAAGGCGGCATTTAAAAGCTGAATAAGCATAGTAGTTCTGTAGCGCTATGGCTTTTAAATGATCCTGAGCAGAATTCTGTGAAACACTGCTAAACTAAAATTCCATCAAACAGCAAAGAAGATAACGGTGCGTGTGTTTCTTCTGAGACTACTGCTCTAATAAAGCCCACTCTGTAAATAGTAGTATAATAAAACCTGTCCTGTGCCATAATTCATTAATCCCTCTTTTCCCAGAACCAACTTTATAGTGGTATTCATATACTGAAAGAGTTAGAAGAAGCTGTCATTTGGATCCAGAAGCATCCCATTGTGGAGATTGCTGCTAATTGTTCCTAGATAAGAAAGTTAGCAAGATGTACATGTCTGTCTCCAGACTTCTTTCTTTTTTCCAGAGCATGATCAAGATTGTCATCTTTGTCTGTTCTGTTTTGCTTCACTCAGTTAGGCATTGGCCTTTAAGTTTTTCCTCATGTGTGAATTCCTGTTGACTTCAGTGGCTAGAAGTCCTAGGTGTGGGCATTCCAATAGTTCATAGGAAGTGCTAAATGTAGTATATTCTGCTGTTTCACAATGAAAGACTGTTTTAAAAAGCTTTCACGGTGCGTATATCAGGGAGGAAGCAAATGCAGAACTGCCCCTCACGCCAATTCCTTGTACTGTCTGGAAAAAATGGATCTGAATTCTGTTGTGAAAATCTGTAGTTTCTGAATCACAGAAAGTAAAATCTCCATTTCTGGTCATGCATGAAGGATTTTCATTGCTTCACCCACAGGTTCAAATCCTGAAGGAATATTTTAAATCCATAGTTTAAGGCCAGAATGATCATCAAGTCTGACCACCTACATAAAACAGGCCATAAAATTTCACTCAGTAATTTCTGCAACTTGTCCATAACTTCTGATTGCACTACAACATATCTTTTTAAAAAGACACCAGAACAGGACATAGTATTGCAGTGATGGTCTCCCTAATGCCATATGCATTGGTAACACCACTTCCATACTTCTTTTCGATATTTCCCCATTTATACATCCAAGGATTATATTTGTTTTCTTAGCCACTGCATTACATGAGTGCTCACGTTCATTTGGTTATCTACCAGGACCTCCAGCTCCCTTTCAGTCACAGCTTTCCAATACGCTGGGTTTCTTTATCTTGTAAGTGTGACCTATTTTTGTTTTGTTTGTTTCTCCATGTATGACCTGGCATTTAGCTATATTAAAGCACACGTTGTTCAAGTGACGCTAGCTCACCAAGTGATCCAGATCACTTTGTAGAGTTGACCTGTTGTCATCGTTTAGCACGTCATCATTTTTGTGTCATACTCAAGATGATTTTATATTTTATTCCAAGTCATTGATAGATACTGAATAGCGTTGCCCCTTTTTGGCCCAAGGAGTTAGCGAATATTTGGGGCTTTGCCAGGCTGTTTCTGTTAGGAGGATAAATTGATAACAGAGTCCAGGTATTTCTGTGGTGCAACGTTCTTTATTTACAAAGAATCTACACAGTCTTCTGTTTCCCTGAACATAGTAGAAATAATCAGGAGGAAGTTTCCTTGTTCAGAAATCCAAGTCTGCCTTTCCATGCAATTCTGTGCCTAAAACAGCTCTGTCTTTCAGCTTCCTCCCAGGGAAATGCTCATGGCTGCTTTTCTCACTTTCTGTTGGCTTTCTGATCACTTTCCACCTCTCTCGCACAGATACACAAAGCTGCAAACAATCTCCCTACCCCTGCATTTGCAGTCAGTCCCCGGGGAAATCTCTCTGCCCACCTGGATAGCTTAGCATCTGATCAGCTTTGCCATGCAGACCATTGCCTTGGGCAGTGACTTCCCATTGTTTCAGCTATTGCTACACCAAGGAAAATTTAATTGTTCCTTCTCTTTAGCCTAATTGAGTGAGTTAGCACAACTGTCTACATTAACCATGTTTGGTTGATGGCAGCCATTAACACATTCCAGCATAATTAGAGAAGTGGTCCAAGAACAGATCCCTGTAGCACCCAACTAGAATTATCACTATTCAGCAATGATTACCTGATTTTACAATTACTTTTTGAGATCTATCAGTTAGAGTTTTTAATCCATTTCATGTGTATTACCTAGATTTTTGTATAGCACTTATATTTTTAATCAGGATGATGTGATATTGTTTTACGCTTTACAGAAATCTAAGAATGTTATAGCAACACAGTTACCTTTCTCAACCAAGCTTGTAATCTTATTAAAAAACTTTTTTTTTTTTTTTTTGGACACAGCCTATTTTCCATAACACCATGTGATTTGGTATTAATTATGCTACCATCCCTTACAGGGAACATCTAAACCAAACATCTGAATTTTACAGCTCTGGTTTATATTTATAATATTAGAACTTCTATAATGTCTAATAATAAATCCAACCAATAACTCTTCTGCTATTCTGTTTGGACCAAATCCTGCACAGTCCTTACTCCTTATTTAAGCAAAAGTTCCATTAAAGTCATGGAATTTTGATCTGACTGCAGGATTTGGTTCAGGATTTGTGGGAAGAGCTCCACAAATGGAGTCACAGGTGATCTTCAGTGGAATTCTACCTGTCCCTAGAGGAGGGCTTTAAACTAGGTTCACCAGGGGAAGGAGACCAAAGCCCTGAGGTAAGTGGGATACCAGGAGAAAGCACGAGCAGGAGAGTGCAAGAGGGGAGAACTCCTGCCTCATACTGAGAAAGCAGGATGATCAGCAAGTTATCTTAAGTGCATATACAAAAATGCAAGAAGCCTGGGAAACAAGCAGGGAGGACTGGAAGTCCTGGCACACTCAAGGAATTATGATGTGATTGGAATAACAGAGACTTGGAGGCATAACTCACATGACTGGAGTATGGTCATGGATGGATATAAACTGTTCAGGAAGGACAGGCAGGGCAGAAAAGGTGGGGGAGTTGCATTGTATGTAAGAGAGCAGTACGACTGCTCAGAGCTCCGGTATGAAACTGCAGAAACAACTGAGACTCTGGATTAAGTTTAGAAGTGTGAGCAACAAAGGTGATGTCATGGTGGGAGTCTGCTACAGACCACCAGACCAGGAGGATGAGGTGGATGAGGCTTTCTTCCGGCAACTAATAGAAGTTACTAGATCACAGGCCCTGGTTCTTATGGGAGTTCAGGATCCTGATACAAGGAAGAAAGGAGAGCAGCAGAATACGGACCCTGGACTTTGGAAAAGCAGACTTTGACTCCCTTAGAGAACTGATGGGCAGGAGCCCCTGGGGGAATAACGTGAAGGGGAAAGGAATTCAGGAGAGCTGGCTGTATTTTAAAGAATTGTTATTGAGGTTGCAAGAACAAACTATCCTGATGTGTAGAAAGAATAGTAAATATGGCAGGCGACCAGCTTTGTTTAAAAGTGAAATCCTTGCTGATCTTAAACACAAAAAGAAGGTTACAAGAAGTGGAAGATTGGACAAATGACCAGGGAGGAGTATAAAAATATTGCTCAGGCATGCAGGAGCGAAATCAGGAAGGCCAAATCACACTTGGAGTTGCAGCTAATAAGGGATGTTAAGAGTAACAAGAAGGGTTTCTTCAGGTATGTTAGCAACAAGAAGGTCAAGGAAAGTGTGGGCCCCAACTGTATGAGGGAGGCAACCTAGTGACTGCTGGAAATGGCCCACCTTGATTATCACTACAAAAGGTTTTTTTTTTCCCTCTCCTGCTGGTAATAGCTCACTTTACCTGATCACTCTCCTTACAGTGTGTATGGTAACACCCATTGTTTCATGTTCTCTGTGTATATAAAATCTTCTCACTGTATTTTCCACTGCATGCATCTGATGAAGTGAGCTACAGCTCACGAAAGCTTATGCTCAAATAAATTTGTTAGTCTCTAAGGTGCCACAAGTACTTCTTTTCTTTTAACGTAGTGACAGAGGATGTGGAAAAAGTTAATGTACTCAATGCTTTTTTTGCCTCCGTGTTCATGAACAAGGTCAGCTCCCAGACAACTGCACTGGGCAGCACAGTATGGGGAGGAGGTGACCGGCCCTCTGTGGAGAAAGAAGTGGTTCAGGACTATTTAGAAAAGCTGAATGAGCACAAGTCTATGGGGCTGGATGCACTGCATCTGAGGGTGCTAAAGGAGTTGGCTGATGTGATTGCAGAGACACTGGCCATTATCTTTGAAAGCTCATGGTGATCAGGGGAGGTCCTGGATGACTGGAAAAAGGCTAATGTAGTGCCTATCCTTAAAAAAGGGAAGAAGGAAGATCTGGGGAACTACAGGCCAGTCAGCCTCACCTCAATCCCTGGAAAAATCACGGAGCAGGTCCTCAGGGAGTCAATTCTGAAGCACTTGGAGAGGAAAGTGATCAGGAACAGTCATGCCTGACTAACCTAATTGCCTTCTATTGATGAGATTGATTGAGAGAACTGGCTCTCTGGATGAGGGGAAAGCAGTGGATGTGTTATTCCTTGGCTTTAGCAAAGCTTTTGATATGGTCTCCCACAGTATTCTTGCCAGAAAGTTAAGTTATGGGCTGGATGAATGGACTATAAAGTGGTGTGACAAAGTTCCTCCTCTGCCTTGGTGGGTCCTGCGCTTGTTGGTAGATTTGCTCACCTCAGAGGTTCACAGCAGCCCTCAGTTTGGCCACTTTCGTGGATCAAATCTGCCATTCACTCAGTTAGCCTTATCACTGGCTAGCATGGGGAAAAGGAAGAAGAACAATCCCCGCAGTCTCTGCTGATCCACCTAGTGGATCGGGGAACAGGCCAGAGACATTAAGAGGAAAGATAGCTTCACTGGTATTGGCACTAACAGTCAGGTATGCAATGCTGTCAGTAAAATGGCTGTACCTAACTGGGTGAGGAATCTGGGCAAAGCCAAGCAGAAACAACAAAGATGATTTAATTGGGGATTGGTCCTGCTTTGAGCAGGGGGTTGGACTAGATGACCTCCTGAGGTCCCTTCCAACCCTGATATTCTATGATTGTACACCAATGCAAGGAGCCTGGGTAACAAAATGGAGGTACTAGAACTATTGGTGCAGGAAGTGAAACCAGATATTACAGGGACAACAGAAAAATGATGGAATATTAGTCATGACTGGAATACAGTTATTGAAGGATATGTGGTGTTCAGGAAAGACAGAATTAAAGGTAAAGGTGGTGGAGTAGCACTGTAAAGAAATTAGAAGTGATGGAATGGATCAAACAGAGTCGGTTTGAGTCAAAAACACTTTGGGGAAGAAAGCTACCAGAGAGAATTCTATTCTGGGGTAAGCTTGAGGTATGCTACAGACCCTCATGATCTGATATGGATAGAGACCTCCTTAATGTAGTTAATGAAATAAATACTACTGCAACTTGTGTGATTATTGAAGACTTTAACTTCTCTGATATAGATTGGATGACTAGTGCTACTAATAACAGTAGGGCCCAGATTTTCCTGATGTGATAGCTGACAGATTTCTGTACCAAAGAGTCACTGAACCTACGAGAGTTGATGTCACTTTAGATTTGGTACTGGTCAAGTGAGGACCTTATAGAAGAACTGGATGTAGGGTTGCTGTGACATTACCCAGGGAACAATCTGGACCGATGGACAACTGTGTCCACAGGCGCCAACTTTTGTTGGTGCCGGTGGGTGCTCGCGGCCCCGGCCCTGCCCCTGCCCCGCCCCAAATCCCCACTCCGGCCCCACCTCTTCCCCCAAGCGCGCTGCATTCCCCCTCCTCCCTCCCAGGCTTGCCGAACGAAACAGCTGTTTTGTGGCGCAAATGCTGGGAGGGAGGGGGGAGAAGCAGGACCCAGCGGCGCACTCAGGGGAGGAGGCGGAGTGGAGGCGGAGGTGAGCTGGGGCGGGGGGGCAGGGTAGGGCGGGGAGCTGCTGGTGGATGCAAAGCACCCACCAATTTTTCCCTGTGGGTGCTCCAGCTCCGGAGCACCCACGGAGTCGGCGCCTATGACTGTGTCCCCTCAATTCTCCAACCTGGGGTGTCTTTTACACTGCTTGACTGTGAGAGCAACCACTCCTGGTTTCCCCACACTCAGCCTCCAGAATGTAAATCACTCCCAGCCTTGCTGTACAAGTACTATAGCCAGCCACCCATGAATTACACTTCAGGGCAATATCAGCAAACTCCCAGTCATAGACTTTCCCGCAGAAATGTGCGTCTTGTACTGCCCAGCCCCTCCTGGACAATACAAGCTCATAGAAAGTCTGTCATTTCATTAATAGAAAATGATATTCAAAAATCTTGTTATCCCAAATGAATTTTTCCAAGTACTTCAATCCAAACACACACTTGTTTAGATAAAACAATACAACATGCTTATTAACTACAGAAAGATAGATTTTAAGTGCTTACAAATAATGAGGCATAAGAGTCAGAATTAGTTAGAAGCAAATAAAAGGTAAAATGCAACTAACATCTAACTTAGAAGCTAAATGGATTCAAAGCAAAGGTTTCTCTCAGCACATGCCTTCAACAGTGTTACTGGCTGGAATCCTTTTAGCCAGTGCCCCTCCCCCAGTTCAGTGTTAATTTCTTTATCCTTCAGGTGGTGTTTATGCCATGGGCAGAAAGAAAGGGAGGAGTATTTGGGGGAGTCCATTCCCCTTTTTTATGGGGACTTGACTTCACTGGAGTTACACCAGGAGTGAAAGTGACATAATTATGCCCAAATCTAAAAGGAGCTGTGTGTCCAGAGATCTGGCCTCACTCGTCTTTTTAAACAATTCTGGCCATGGGCATGCAATGATGTTTGTCACGTAAAAAGTTAAGTCACTGTGATATAAAATATTCCTGGACAGTATATATTTTTGCTTACTTTCATCCAAATCACCCATTATTCCCCCAGGAAAACCTGCCACAATGGTCCTGAGAGGAGAGAGACTCTGAGTTTGTGCTTAGATATTGTTGTGTTCCAAAAGCGAAATCAATCATTTGGACTGAATTCAGAAAAAGAGGAATCTCCTTTTATAGGGAGTGATCCAGAGCCCATTCCATTGACTACAGTGGGCTTTGGATCAGGCTCATAATTAAGGGGAGTGATGCTCACATTTTTGCACAGTTTTACTTCTAGAGAAATTAATCATCTCCCCTCCCCCAGAATGACACCACTAAATGTGGATTCCACTGTCCTCCTGTGGCAACCTGTCAGGGCTCCCAGAATTGGGAGTTGCTGTGTTCTCTTTCTGCCTCAGCAATTGAGAATTTTGCAGCTGCTAAGTCATGTATCAGCTCCCTGACACATCAACGTGTCTGCCCTCCCAGCAAACTCTTCAGGACTCTTACAGTCCAAACCTTGCCTAGTGGGTAACTGCTGGCGAACCCTAACTTCTGCGTTCCTCAGAGATCTTTTGCACTATCCAGCCCTCTCACTGAACGTTTGTGGAGGTTATTAAGCTCATGCTCCCTTAAAGAGACAACACACAGCATCTTATTACCTTAACTGAGGCTAACAAGCATTCTATTTTAATCAAAGCACTGACTTGGTTTATAGTCAAAGTAAAACCGATTTATTACTCAGAAAGCCATAGGTGTAAGTGATACTATGTATAAGGAGTAAAGATAGAAAGGGTCACAAGCAAACAAAAAAGTGAAAATATGCTTCTAAGGCTAAAACCTGATTTAACAAACTAGAATCTCTTGTTCAAAAAAGTGTTTCCCACCAAGTCTCTGAACCAGAATGGCAGCCCAATGGCTGAACCAGACTCTCTGGCCAGGATCATTCACAGATCTGAGTGCTTAGTTCCTTTCTCTCCTATGGTGAAGGATGCCAAAATGGCTTTTTCTTTCTTTTTACATCTTCCCAAAGTTCATTGATCCTGCTTCAAGGGACAGGAAGGTTTCTTGGGAGCGCAGTCCCCATCCCTCATGGAGATTGCTAAGTGGCCAACTTTCCCCACTTGTGCTCCTGATGGCATAGTTTACCTTGCATGTAAATGTGCTTTTTTGGTGTGTCTTTGGTCACACCTTGCTTAATTTACCTATGAGATGCATTCAAGCAGGTGGAACCACATTCCTTTGTCTGGTATGTGGCTTAGCCAAATTTATTATAAGAACATATTTCAAGCACATATTTTTAAAGTCCTTTGTGGGTTTACAGTATATACATCATGCAAGAATATTAATGATTCGTGAATTATTAGTTTTCCCATGATATATTACATATCTCCTTTTGGATATATATCATGAAAACAGAGTACCATCTGGCCTTGGGGTTCTGTTAGGGATAGGCCATCATAATCAGATTAGTTAAAACTAGCACCTGTGGAGAAGTCCATGGTCACAATGTTTGAATTAAGATCAGATATTCATCCTTAATATTTCATTTCCTGTTTTTTGTTGGTTTGTGTCATAACCTTTACTATCTCAATGTAAAGTTTTGTTTGTGTGTTGACAAGTCTTTAATCTTCCCTACTCTCACAATGATCTTGGTTCATTGTCTCACATACAATGAGCCATTCAAAAATACATCAGCATGAGAAACATTTAATGACACATGAACCATACTGATCCACCCCTTCAACCCACACAAACAGCTGCTCTTTTTAAATATTAATACCAATTTGCCTTCTTGGTGGCTGATGTATGGCTTTGAAGGTAATTGATATATGGATTTGAAGGTAATATAATGGCTCACAGCCTTTCAAAAATTATTTTAATAATTTTAAGTTAGCTTTCTCAGCTTTCGCTTTTCTAAAAGAGACTGTGTGTGTTTGTATGTGTGTGCGTATATACACATGTGGAGAGGGTGAGAGACTACATTATGGCAGCTAGATGGTACTGTCACAGCTGCAGGGCTAATCATCCTTTCTTTGGTTCCTTTCTTTGGTCTCTGTGAGTGTACCCCTCTCAGGTTTCAGACCTTGTGTCTTATTCTTTCCTGGGGAGGAATCACATGATTTTCCCACTCTTAGACCAGGTTACTGCACCCTGCAAGTTTGGCTGGATTTGGTACTTGCAGTTCTTCCCTGTCAGGGTCTGTGAACTGTGGATTACAGGTGACCCCCACCCCCAAAAAAAGCCTTTTTATCACATCTTGCTTAATTTACCTATGAGATGCATTCAAGAATTGTTTATTTTTTTAAGAAGTTGATTCTTGCATAATTTCATGACTCCAAGGGCTGAGCTTTAAGAAGAACACTAGACATCACAAAAGTTAGCAGCTCTGAGTTAGACAACAGGGATCAATTTAGCCCTTTGTAGTTTAACTTGTATGCACATTTTATAAACCCAGACATTAAAAAAGTGAAGTCCTATTTTTCATTGTCGTTTGTGACACCCTGATACCCCAATATTCACCACTGTCATGTAATTAGGATATGTCTTATGCAAAGTATGACTTCTGAGGTGTCATTCTACAAGTCTTGATCCGCTAGACAGTCATTATCTCATTGGATTGTATGTGCTATCATCATCATATGAAGTTTGGCTATGTATGTGTTGCTGAAACGTGTCCTGAGGTTGAAAACACCCACAAGCAGCCTTTCAGGTATGACAGTGAAAAGGCCAAACAATGTTAATGGCTTATTGAGGAAATGCACACAAGCACAAGGATTACCCAGGATCCGTGTACAACAGAAACCTCTCAGAGATCGCTCAACACAATGGGAACTGTTTGATCCAGGTCACAGCAAAAGACCTTTCCAGCAAGTGGGGAGAAGATATAAAGGGACACAATGACATCATGAGGGGACCTCACTCTCCTTATAACAACACACCTGGAAACACCTGCAGATCAAAGATTTAACTGTCGGAAGTGATAGTCCAAGGCTAGAAGGATCTTTAGCCTGTGTATGAAAACCTGGGAAAGCCAAGGCAACTTGTGCCTTAAGAATCTGCCAGCCTGTTTATCACTCACAGTGAGAATTTGCTAATTTATATCCTACCTATCTAGTGTGTTAAACTCAGTTTGCATGTTTTTGTTTATTTACTGAGGTAATCTGCTTTGATCTGTTGGCTATCACTTATAATCATTTAAAATCTACCTCTTGTAGTTAATAAACTTGTTTTTTTTCTAAAACCCAGTTTGTGCAATTCATAACTGGGAGGGCAAGGAGCTGTGCATATCTCTCTCTCTCCATGTTGAGGGAGAGGGCGAATGTCAATTAGCTTACACTGTGCAATTCTCTGTGCAGCGCAAGACAATATTATTTTGGGTTTACACCCCAAAGGAGGTGTGCATGTGAGTGCTGGGTAAATCCCCACGCTGAATTCTCCCACACAGAGCTGATTTCATTCTGTGTCTGCAGCTGGGTGTGACCTTACCTGTGTGCGTGCTAGAAAAGGCTTGAGGGCTTGGCACAGCAAGGACAGGGTGAGGAAGCCCAGGCTGATGGAACGGACGGGCTCAGTGGGACCCCAGCACATCTGGTGGCACCCCAAAAGGGTGGGTCCAACCTATCACACTGTGCACCTTGTGTAGTCACTTATGTCTGTGAAAAATGAGTGTAAAACATTACCATTCAGACCTAGTAGCATTTGACATTCACTTTGCACATGGGTAAATGACTGCACAAGAGGCAAGATGGTGGAGAACTAGATCCTGAGTGCAAATGATCAAATATTTCTCAAGAATCAGACGTTGACACAAATGGGAAGTTCCTCTTCTTTATACATTTGTTTTTCCAGGGCAGAGATGGGATTATTTTTTTCCAGCTAAGGGCCTGATCAAGGGGAGTTTGCCATCGACTTTAGGTGAAACAAGTTCAGCTTCCAAATGGAATTTTCCATTTGATGGTAAAACTTCTGAGACCATTAAAACTTTATTCACCTGGATCACTGTGAATTCTTTTAGTATGCAGTGTAATATTCTTGATTGTGGCACATAAAACATGCCTAATTCCAATGCTATTTAGAATGGCTAATGTCCCTATCACTATGTCTTCTTGTTTCCTCCTGTTTCTGCTCTTATTCCACAGGGTGAAAATCGGAACCATAAAATACCTTACTAGTCCATTGGGGGGAAGTTGTTGAAAACGTGCAAAATGATACTCTCTGTGCTTTAAGGGCTGGATGGAATGTGGCTTTCAGACATAGCCCACACTGGAATAGGGGTTGGCACAGAAAGATGTGCTGTAATGGGAGCACCTAACAAGAATGTCGACTCTGGCTTCTCCGAGGGTTCCCAGGAAGCACTTGGTGTCGCAGCAGCCAGCTAGGTCACACCAAGAGAGGGTGCAGCATATGCTTACTCTTCACGTTAATATGGCTATGCTGGCCAGTGCTCAGAGGGTGGAACAATATCTCTACTCTCTCCAAGTCTTTACTGCCCCTTTTTGAATGGTCAATGTCCCCACCAGTGGTAGCCCCACACCACCAGTCATGTTATTACTATGATTATTTGTTATTTGTAATATGGTAATGACTAAGGCTCCAATCAGTTGTGCTGGGTGGGGTACAAACATGGAAGATGAGGACCTTGCCTCAGCTGGCCACTGGGCAGGACCCCAAAGGCCACATGAGCACTGGTCAGCCACAGTACAGCCCAAATACTGCTGTTCATATGTTTCTATTCTTGTGTTTAGTAATGAGAGCCATTAAGAGCTATGTGAGCGGTGGAAAGGCCACTTTCCTCAGTTGTTTGATTTTCAATTGTAATAGCTTTCATTGTTCCAGTTTCACAAGACAAGCACAGCTTCTCTTCGCCCACTATAGATTTTGAAATGTAGGTTAGGTGGAGGAAAGGATTTTTTTCCTCAGGATACATGATTTCAAGAGGACCCCAAATACACAGAATTACTCAATTGAAAAGAAAAGAAAAAAACAGACACGTTGGCTCATACTCTTCCATCAGTAGCTGAAGTCAGTTACATTATAGCAAGAAAATTGAAAGGGCAAGAGGAAAATGTAACAATTTTTTTTTAGTTCATAAATGTTGCTCGTTTATTTAAACCTATAAACAGAAACATATGCTGCAAGTTACTACCAGCTGCATGCCTGTTCGATTGTGTGTGGTCAAATAAGGCAACGGGGTTTAGAAATAAGACACTGTAGTAATTCAGAAGCCTCTTTTGCCCACTGTAAAGTGGACATATTGACAGGCTTTTATGTCCAATAGTACACACCATCCCCAGATAAAGAAACCAATCTTAAAATGGTTAAAGAAAACGTCTGATACATTTGCTGTGGCAAGGAATCACTTATCAACAATTGTGGTTGTGAAATCCCTGCTTCTTTATTGTTTTGTCTTTATGATCCCCACTTCTCTATTGTTTATCTGTATGGTCTCCGTCTGTTTCTTTGATTGTTTCTGTCTGTGGCATAACTAATTTTGCGAGGTGTAAGTTAACTATGGTGGTGGGGTATGATTGGCTAAAGAAGTGTTTTGTAACATGTTAGGATTGGTTAGAAAATTGTGTAGTAATATTTTAGTAAAATGATTGGTTAAGGTCTAGGACTCAAGTTTCACTATATAAACTGGGGTCCAAAAGGAAGTTCTTTGGAACTAACTCCAGGGCACAGCCCCAAGATCAGAGCTGCCAGACCTCAACACCCTGCCAATCACACCGTGCAGAAGCTGGAGTCCCCTGATGACCTGATCCTGACTGGCCAGCAGAAGTTTATCTGGGATTGGTGAGCATTGCATGCTTAATGTGTGCATTCTGTTTTGGTGATTGTTAATAAATAGAGGTTAAGGATATTACTGTTTAAGGCTCTTTCACTAGTAAAAGACCCCACAGACCCATAGAGCCCTGAGTCCACAGGGAATGGGTATTATATCCAGAGCCCATAGAGGAGTAGAGCCCAGAGCCCAGGGAGGAGTAAAGTTAGGTGCCTTTCACCTGGAGCCCTAGGAACTGGGAAAGGGGGTGGGTGCCTAAATTAATAGGGTTACTCCTTGAGCCCACGGAAGGGTAAAGGTGGGTGGCCTACAGTGTGTGGGTAACAGATTAGCCACCTAGATTACATGCCTAGGGTCTTCAATGGGCATGAACTCAGCATGGCTAGCCCCTCCCGCAGCTCATGCTGCTGTTGCTACACTCTATTTTTAGCATGCTAGTGTAAGTTTGTCTCCACAAGCTGGAAATCACACCCCCAGCTCCAAGTGTAGACACACCCTTGGTGCTAGAAACCTTATCAGGGCAGGGGCAAGGGGCACTATTGCTCCAAACAGACTAGCTGAGCTAGGTCAGAACTGAGGGAAGTGTATTATTGGCAATACCAGGAGGGATGAGCTGGAGTGCCGATGAGAAGCGCAGCCAGGAAAGTAGCAAATACTTTCCTTATGGATTATATTTTCTAAATGGGCAACCAACCTAATTCTCAATTACTGAGGGATAATCTCCACTCATTGATATACTTTATTTTCCACAACCAAATCTCTGTACAACTTTTCATGAGTGATGTGCCCGAATATTCAGATTCTAATATCTAAACTGTATCATTAAATCTATTCACCTAAATTTGGGTTATTGCTGATTATGTACTCTATGTATCATATGACTTTAAAAATGAACTTTGTATTTGTGGATAATCTAAGCACTATACCCAGATGTACAAACACTCTTTTTTCCTAATCTATGTATTATATAATTTTTTTTAACATTAGGTTTAATAAAAATGTTATACACTGTCAAAGGTACACTACCCCATGGCTTCTAGAGATCTCGCCCGCCTCAAGCACTGTGCCTCTGAGTGTTTCTACACTTTTGCAGCTCTGTCTCACAACCATCCCCCTGTTACTGGCAGCAGCAGGGAGCCACAATCTAGGCCTTTGATTTATACAGCAGCTCAGATTGGCTATGTTAGCGACTTCAATTTCTCTCTGTCACTGCTATGTATCTAGGACTTAGTTTCTGTATTCTCTGTTCCATTTCTCATTGCTACAGGTTCTTTAACCACTGGATGCCTCTTTGTGTTTTCCAGCATTCAAGCAATAAATTGGCACTGGGGCCTGGTTTTAAATCTCTTGCTTTCAGAACATCTTTTGCTTCATTTACACCTGCAAATACCAATCACTAAAAGAGCCGATGGCCTGAATATGAAAACATTATCATAGGTATCAGAGGAGATGCTATAGCTGAAGAGAACATCTGATGCTAACGTTCTTTTATAAGCCACAAGTGGCATCTTTGAAATATGGAGAGCTGGGGTCTGGCTTGTATTGGGAAAATTGTAGCAATGAGGAGGGTTATATATAATTTGAAACATCATGTGCAACAATATAACAATCTCAATTGATGGGGTTTTATGCCTTTGAATCCGTTTTGTTTTTCTGAAATGATTTTTTGGTCGTTTTCATGATATGTGCAGTGGAAAGATTTACTGCCAGAAAAGAAAGGGAAACTTGTGCAGTTAATCAGACTATAGGGACCCTCAGACCCTTTCTTCTCCCGACTCCCTTTGTCTTTCTCAACCCTTTTCTTTCCCTTTTGGGATTTGACTAGCCTGAGAGTTATAAAGAAAGAATATGTGTATATGTTCTTTTCTTCTATAACACCATTCCCCACTCTCTCCATGTATAATGACCAAAGAATATAAATGTCAAATGAATCCAGACAGAATGTTTCAGTTGTCTGTTATGTACATGCTGCATAAATTAATGACAGATGCCTTTTTCTCTCCCCCAAAACAGATGTTGTCATTTTCCCTTTGAAGCATCTCTTTTTGGATCCCTGAAATGCTTTTTTGCTTTGATAATTGCCAGTGAACAAACATGCCTATAGCTGGAGGGAAAAGAAAGAGAGGTTGAATAGGTATTTCTGAAGTATTGATCTCTTTTCCCCTTCAGAACAAATTCAGCTGAAATGTTTATTCTCCAGGCAGCAGCTAATAGGAAACACTGTGTTGACTACATTTTCTTGGGCTAAGACACTCTTATATAATACCACAACCTTGCAATCAAATTCTACCTAGGACGAAGGATTTTATCACTTCTCATATGAGTATATGGTGCTCCTATGGTCTCCTAACCATGTTACATGGAGTTTTAGCAGTGCTTGGTAGTGGCAAATCATTTCATATACATGTTGGCTCAGCTGGCCATATGTCAGACCTCAATTGGTTTAAGCATCATCCAAACACATGAAAGGAAATGGCTCTCAAAAAGTGATTACCTAGTGCTGTTTTGGTGAACCACACTGGGGAGCGACTCAGATAGTCATTAAAGGAAACTTTAGTTTAACATGGTTAACAGGAAAACAAGTTGAAAGGGATAATTGTCATCTGTTTGTATTGTGGCTTTTGACTTTCTTGCTGCAAAGGAATGTTAAACAGCTTGCAAGGCCTGCCCTGTATCTGCCATCTCTCCAGTTTAGATTACTCAAGCAGAAAAATACAGCAGTAGAAAAACAAAATGTTTGCAAACTAAAATGCACTGGTGGCCATTGTTATGTCTGAAAAAGCAGGTTTTTTCAGCATATGAAATTATAACTGCATTTTTAGCATATTCTTCAAATTCCTTTAAAAGGCAGCAGATGCTGTTTCACATAATACAGTATTATGTCAGGGTGTTTGATTCAGATAGGCTTAATGATTTGGAAAGAATTCTGGGCTTTTTGTTCTGTGATCATTGTCAAACTATAGTGTGTCAGGTTTCAGAGTAACAGCTGTGTTAGTCTGTATTCGCAAAAAGAAAAGGAGAACTTGTGGCACCTTAGAGACTAACCAATTTATTTGAGCATAAGCTTTCATGAGCTACAGCTCACTTCATCAGATGCATACTGTGGAAACTGCAGTATGCATCCGATGAAGTGAGCTGTAGCTCACGAAAGCTTATGCTCAAATAAATTGGTTAGTCTCTAAGGTACCACAAGTAATCCTTTTCTTATAGTGTGTCAGTGGCTGTTAATACCTGTCTCTCTAGTTAATTTTTGAAAATTGTGCTCTGTAATTGATTAAAGTGTTTGCAAGCCATTTTTTTTCTTTTTACAGGTTGATTTTGGATTATATGACTGCTAAGGAACCGTCTCCTTCTCTGATATAATTTGGTAAGATCATCATAGAATCATAGAATATCAGGGTTGGAAGGGACCCCAGAAGGTCATCTAGTCCAACCCCCTGCTCGAAGCAGGACCAATTCCCAGTTAATACAATACATACAATGAAGCCCAGCTTCACTTTTCCTTAAATTGTTTATTATTGCTCAGGATCAGATAGTCATGTGGGCTCATTTTCTGTGCAGAATGGAAGCAGATTAGAATGAGTATCAGAGGGGTAGCCGTGTTAGTCTGTATCCACTCTGAAACCTGTCAAAAACAATGAGGAGTCCGGTGGCACCTTAAAGACTACAGATTTATTTGGGCATAAGCTTTCATGGGTAAAAAAACCCACTTCTTCAGATGCATGGAGGCTGAAGATGCATAATCCATGATCTGAAGAAGTGGGATTTTTGCCCACAAAAGCTTATGCCCAAATAAATCTGTTAGTCTTTTAGATTAGAATGCAAACAGCTAAACTGTACAATGACCTACATTGTATGTGTGTTCATTACATCCTTTTGTTTTATGCAGTATTGCAATGGGTTATTTGAATATGGGGGTTATTTAAATTTGAATTATTTACAGGAATCCAGTGTTCTCCTGAAACAGAGATCTTGAAAGTATCAAACTAGGTTACAAAATAGCTCAATCATCTCTCTTATTCTTCTAAAATAATGGCTTGTATTTGCACAAGGTATGAGCCTTTGAAAATAGCACAGTTAAAGCAATTAATACAATAACTCTGCATTGTAGGTACAAGCATCCCATGATTTTTGTCTCATTATAGCTCAGCTTGCTCTAGATTGATTTGATTATACAGAACTAGCACACGTCCAAGATAGTCATGAGGAGAAGTCCAAATCTATTCCATGATGGGGGCGAACATGTGGAGAAGCGGATACTGAAGATCCAGTGCAAGTTTAAAGTACTCTTTATAAATCCGGTACAAAAACACACCGGGAAGGATCATATTTTCAGTTAATAAACACTGTTGCCAAGTTTTAAAACTTGTTTCTCTTCTCCATAAAACATCTAGAAAGGTGATGAGTGTGACAGTTAGTTAGACTGATTTAATAGGAGTCAGTGTAGGTGATGCAGACTGTTCTCTGTACAGCTCAGACTTAAAATAGGGTGCTGTAAATAAACTGTTATGTTCAACAAAACCTTGTACAATCCCTGATAATTAATACATCTGTTTGACATTTGAAACACTAGTATAGGTTTCAGCTTTGTTTGGTTCACAATGAGAACATTTCCAAAGAACTTACTGGAGACTTTTAGAGTCTTGCCATAAAAGTTTATGTTCATGGGGCCAAATCTTCAACTGGTGTAAACCGGTCTATTTCCATTGAAGGCAGGTGAGTTTAATGAATAGTGTTGTTCCTGCTTAGTCAGTTCCTCGCAGGAGCAGCGAACATCATTTTGCTCATACAGGTGAACTTACGAGGCCTGAGTCTCCTTTAAACCTGGTGTAAAGCCAGAGTAACTTCATTAGAGTCATTGGAATTATGTAAAACTGGTGCAAGTGGTGAATTGGACCTGCCATGTTTTGAAATCCTTTTGACAAGTTCAAGACAAGTCCCTGACATAAAAATGAAAAGACCCTCTTGTGTCCTCTTTTAAGGAAAGTCCCCTAAAATTTAAATTTAATCAGTTTTTGATGGTGACCTTCCATCTAATGAGGTGAGACCCTGAAGCTGCCATTTTTTTGCAATGCTTCGAGAAGTTAACGTTGGTATTAATGTCAACACCCTTTGACTTATCTGTGGTGTCAACTGTCATCTGTTTATTTGGTACCTATACAGCTTTAAAAAAAAACAAAACAAAAGGCTGCTCTGATAGGTGTTTATTTTGAATTGTAATGATTATGGTTACTACAGAACAAGAACCATCCCTATGATGGGATCTGGCTGAATTCTTGAACCAAACAAACGAAACATGAGGACCAGATCTTCAGCTGGTGTAAAACTGATTGTCTTGGTGTAGACTCACCACCAAGAGTATCCCCTGGGATCAGGAAGCGGTATTGCAGGGACTCTTCTCACTGTAGCACTCCCTTTTGGCAGCCAACCTAGTACTGCAGCAGTGGTCTTCTGGGTTACCCAGCCCTCCAGCCAAGTCACACTTAAAGGTTCAGTCCCCTTCTGGGGTATCCAAGTCCGGCTGTAACTGTTCAAGCTCCAAGCTGGCTTCCCTGAGCTGGCCTCTTCAGTTTCTTAACCTGGCTGTCCGTGCAGGCAGCAGCGAAGTCCCTCTAAATCAAACAGAACTTAACAGAATCACACCCTTCTTTCACAGAGCAGCAGGTCCCAGGACTTGTCACTGGGCCCCTTAGTAAAGCTCAAAAGTATAAACAAAATTAAACAGTACCCAAAATTTTTCATCCCTCCCCAGGCAGGAGTCTCTCGTCCCTCTTGGGCTCCTCTTCACCTCTCTGTTCCTCTTATGGAACACCAGTCCCAACACTGCTTCCCTGGAGAGTTAGCTCCTGTCCCCTGTGGCTCAGCTCTCCAGCTACAACCCAGCTCAACCACTGTCCTCCACAGGCAGCCCCTGACTGCTGGGCTTCCTCCCCTTTTAAGTGCTACATCCAGCACACGTATGGCTGGGCTGGGCTAGTGAAAGAGGGCTGGCTAGCTCTGGGCCTCTTGGACAGTAAAGGGGCAAGCTACCTTGTTACACTGATGTACTGTCATTTTACTGAAGTACAACACTATCTTGAAGAAATCATCCTAGGGATTTATAGCCTGGGGAGACTGAGTTTGTTGACTGGCTGAATCTCAAGTGAAACGTATCATGTAGCCATGTAGGGTGTGGTCAGCTCTCCTGCCAAATAGCATATATGTTGTGGTGTGCACAGGACAGGAATAGAACTCATGCCACCTGCCTCTCAGGCTAGTGCCCTATCCACTGGCCCACATTGCCTCCCTGAGAGACAGTTCTACAACGGTTTGCATTTCTTCTTCCACTTCCAACTAGGACCAGAAAGTGCAGAGACAAGAAAAGATGACAGATGAGAGGCGTGTCATTTGAACATTTTGGAATCTCAAAAAATGGCTCAGTCCAAAATGGTTCTGTTCAGATTCAGTTCGAATTCTGGATGCAGGAATACATCTATTTTATTCAAGTCAACTAGCTATCTTTAGCCTTCGCATAGTTTTATATTACAGTCGATCCTTCTGGGAGAAATAGATTTGAGTTCCTGGAGCAGGTGATGCTCAACCCTAAAAACTAATAGTTTCCTATTGGCAGCCACTTGGCAGCCGGTGTCAAGTGGAGTGCCCCAGGGGTCGGTCCTGGGGCCGGTTTTGTTCAATATCTTCATAAATGATCTGGAGGATGGTGTGGATTGCACTCTCAGCAAATTTGCGGATGATACTAAACTGGGAGGAGTGGTAGATACGCTGGAGGGCAGGGTTAGGATACAGAGGGACCTAGACAAATTGGAGGATTGGGCCAAAAGAAATCTGATGAGGTTCAATAAGGATAAGTGCAGGGTCCTGCACTTAGGACGGAAGAACCCAATGCACAGCTACAGACTAGGGACCGAATGGCTAGGCAGCAGTTCTGCGGAAAAGGACCTAGGGGTGACAGTGGACGAGAAGCTGGATATGAGTCAGCAGTGTGCCCTTGTTGCCAAGAAGGCCAATGGCATTTTGGGATGTATAAGTAGGGGCATAGCGAGCAGATCGAGGGATGTGATCGTTCCCCTCTATTCGGCATTGGTGAGGCCTCATCTGGAGTACTGTGTCCAGTTTTGGGCCCCACACTACAAGAAGGATGTGGAAAAATTGGAGAGAGTCCAGTGAAGGGCAACAAAAATTATTAGGGGTCTGGAACACATGACTTATGAGGAGAGGCTGAGGGAACTGGGATTGTTTAGTCTGCAGAAGAGAAGAATGAGGGGGGATTTGATAGCTGCTTTCAACTACCTGAGGGGTGGTTCCAGAGAGGATGGTTCTAGACTATTCTCAGTGGTAGAAGAGGACAGGACAAGGAGTAATGGTCTCAAGTTGCAGTGGGGGAGGTTTAGATTGGATATTAGGAAAAACTTTTTCACTAGGAGGGTGGTGAAACACTGGAATGCATTACCTAGGGAGGTGGTAGAATCTCCTTCCTTAGAAGTTTTTAAGGTCAGGCTTGACAAAGCCCCGGCTGGGATGATTTAATTGGGGATTGGTCCTGCTTTGAGCAGGGGGTTGGACTAGATGACCTCCTGAGGTCACTTCCAACCCTGATATTCTATGATTCTATGATTCCTCACTGTTATTGCCTTTTTCAGGGACCCAGATAACAAACCAAACCCAAAGCCTTAATGTACAGTAATGCATGCTGTAACCGGGTTTAATTGGGGGAGGGCTGGGGTGGCTGTGGATGTTATTTTCAGGCAACATCTGCACCTATCGGGGTTCTTTATTTGCAAAAAGAATTAAGAAAAGCTACAGGGATAAGAGTATACACTAGGGCCCCGACAGAGGAGGATCGATCATACAGATGGAACATAAATGGGAAGGTCCAGAGAAACAAAAGGGAAGTGTGCTCTTGTAATGGAAGTGAGTTAGCTGGCGCAGTACATTTATCACATACAGTCATCATGGTGGGGGGAGGAATAAGTTAACAAAAAGAAGATGACAAATACGTTCACACGTGAAAAGTGGTTAGCTAAGAAATGTAGCCACGCTAGGGCTGGAGTCATTTTTCCATAGCTATACAGTATGTTTTTTTAAATGATTCTAGATGAGGTTAATATGCATATTGGTGGTGTTCAATGAAATTTTATCCCTCAGGCTATCTGTGGGGAACTAGGAATGCCCTGGTGAGGCTGCTGGCTCAGAGCCAGGAGACCTGCCTGACAGTGGAAAAAACTGCTCCTGCTTCAAAAATGCTCTGGGTAGAAAGGCTGTTCCCAGAGCTTCATCCAATTATAAAACCAGACAGCAGAAAGACTTTTTCCCCTTGGGAAGCTGTTACGAAAACCAGGCACAGTGAGTAAAGTGTGTGACTATTGCATTTCAAAGAGAAGTTTTACATGCAAGGGTAGGAGAGCAACCCCAGGGCCTCCAGGTGCAGGGCTGATCCAAGGTCAAATGGAGCCCCTTCAAACATCAGAACAGAGGCCCTGGCACTGCCTCAGGTCACGCAGACTCAGCACACATTAGACCTCCTTCTATTGAGAGGTTACTGAGTGCTGGGAGGCGGGTTGCTGCAGTTCCAGGGGCCATAATTGAGTAGTCCAGGTAAGTCAGAAATCACGGTGAATAAAGTGTTTGGACCTTGTTGCATTGCTGTATTTGACAAACCATTCTAGGATCAGACAGCAGGAGAATTCGACTAGTTTTCTGATACATATGGAAGAATTAATTAGCAAAAATATTTTGTCTGTGACAGTCACAGGCAAAATCTAAATTAGATTTATGAGTGACTTGAACAGACTCTAAGAACATATCCTCTTATTATATTCCCTATATAGTAATACTAAGATTTGAAGAGAAAATGGGAGAGATGAACACATATGTACATTGAACAAAGACGGACTTTAAGGACACAACTGAAATATGGTTGATACTCTGTATGTATGATAATTAAAGCCCTTTGTATCCCATGATTCTCTAGCTATGGAATTTGCTATAGATCCACCTGAAAGGATAACTCTGAGAGGTGTGAACTGTCCCAAGCATCTCAATGGGATTGTTAACTTTTAAACCTGCTCTGCAAAGATCCGGTGACCTTGCTGCAGACTTTAGTTCCAGCTTAGTATGGGATATACAGAGCCCTATGAACTACAGCCAACAGTTGGAGATGACAGCCTCTTCGATCCAAGGGTTTCAGATAGGGAACTGCTCAGAGGAGTATGTTGTTATAGACTATTTGATCAGAACAACGGGTCTATGAAGTTTAAAAAATCATTAAAAATCAAGTAATCTTTAAGTAGAGTAAATAAACATTTAAATAGCTAAAAAATGTAATGCATGTTTTAATCAGAACATGAAATATTCTCTATAGAACAAAGAAAATATGAAATAAAGAAAAGATAACTGTGAATTTGAGGGCTATCATCCCACCAAGAGGGTCTGACGCTCCTCCTTTTCCCTTTCTCCAACAGCTGCCTCTCCATTCTTCTTAAACTAACACTAGAACAGAGTAGCTTACTATCCTGCTTTGGCTGTATTTCCTTCACCTTTCATAACTGTGGCTCCTCTTTCTCCACTGAAGTGTTCTTTAACTTCTTCAGTGACCTCTCTGCTACTAGAGCAGCTCTTGCTTTGTTCTCTAGTGGCTCTTCATTAGTTGGAGGAATCCCACAGTACCTGCACGTAATTACAAGAGTTTTCTCCTTGTGCTTAGCACTGTAATCCATTTACTGGGCTGTGTTTATATACTGTGCAACTTTCTGAAGTATGCTGGGGATGGTTTCTGTACATGTCAGACTCGATTACCTGGGAATCAGGTCTTCATGTTTTGCTAAAGACCTTTTCATTGAAAAATGGATTTTCCTAGGATAACTTATTACAGCACCACTTTCCACAAGTAAAGCCTATGTATAGTAGCCCACAAAGTGCAGTTTTGTGGATGTGTGTGTGTCATTCTGGTGACAGTGTTTCTGGGACAACATCTCAGCTCAATGTACCTATGAGCATTTGCCTGGAATTTCACTCCAATTAATAGTGATAGAAGAGCGTTGCACTGGAAGACAATGCACATTCATGGAGGATTCTTCAATAAAACCATTTTCCAGGGGCAAAGCGCATCCAGCTGTTTGGGGAGGACCACAATATAGAGCAGGGCGCAATGCTTGTTGAACCTATGGAACCTCTTGAAATGGCTAGTTTTATTTAGAAAGAAGAAAAACTTTATCACAGAGCCTGTCCAAACTCCAACTGACCACTGTAAACTTAAATCTCACTTCTGGAACACTTCATGTTGGACATGTGCATGTCTTAATTAGGCACAATGTCACTGTATCCAGATTTAGAGACCCCCCCCCCCACCATATTATTTCTTTTGGTTGTAAACCAAAAAGCAGACAAAATTCTGCCCTGGGCTCTGAGAACACATACAGGGATGCGGTACTGCCACCTAGTGCAAGGGTATAGGGCACATAGTTCAATGAAATTACGACCAGATACATTTTGCTAGAGCATCCAGCAACTTCCATCTTCTACAGTGTTTCAGGTGAGGGAGTCAGGGGTCTGTGACTCAGGCTCCTTGCTGTATCCACAGTACTCTGCAGGGTGCTGGTGGGGTCTCCACCAAGGATGGCATGCAGGTCGTTGTAAAAGCAGCAAGTCTGTGGCTCAGCACCAGATCTGTTGGTGCGCTCCCTGGCCTTTTGGTGTGCCTGCTGCAGTTCAGGAACCTCATTGCTTCAAATCCACCCATGATGTCCTGCACATTGCTTAGAGTCACAGATATGATTAATGGCTATACACACTTACATTACAACGGCATGCACTGTGGATTTTCCAATTCCAAAATGATTGCCCGCTGATCAGTGGCAATCCGTATTTGCAAGCTCTCACAGTGCAATTGCCACTCACATCCCCACCGTGCAGTTCTCAGTCTGGTGTCCATGTGCTGGAAGGAACGTGGCCTTTCATATCCAGAAGTTTTGCAGCCATTCCTTATCATCCAAAACCAGCATTATGATGCAATCCTTCCAGTCAGTGCTCATTTCTCAGAGCCAGAAGCCGCACTCTACCATCTGCAGCTGCTCTGGGAATGCCACCAACAGCCTTGAATTGTTTGTCACTATGTCCCTTAGCAATTTGTCCTCTAAAAAATCATCAGTATCCCCCATTGTTGAGGTGCTTCCTCCACCTCTACCAGAGGACTGTTCATCCTGTGTTTGCAATGTTCATGAGAATAGCATAGAGTTATGCAGGCTCCATGATGCTGTCATAGTTAATGAACAGTGATGAGTGCCACATGGTTTTGTGGGATTTGAAAAAAAAAAGCTGTGAAAATTATGGAATTGGGATGGCATCAGGGGATGGAGAAAGATGCATGATGGGAACTTGACCCCTGATGCCCAGCCCACCTGCATGACTCATGTATGTCTCCCTACGCACTGCAAAAATTCCCCAAATGTTATTGCACTGGAGGGTGGCTCATGGCACACTGTGATACCTAGCCATCATGCACTGCACTTTGCATCGACACAAGGCAGTCCTGGTGAGCATGTGAAGCACTGACACAAGGTGCCAAGTATGCATGCACATGAGTGATATACTAACCATGGCAGCTTTTGAGTCACAGCCAGGAGAGAGAGTTCTCCAGGGAAAGATACCTTCTGTCTCCCTCATCCTTGGCCAAGTGAGCTAAGGGTTGTAACCTTGTAAATACAGAGCTGCACAAGTTCCTAAAGGTGATGGGGAGAACACTGTGTTTGACCAGAAGACGGTCTCCAAGCAGTTTGTGTCTAGAAAAGAGACAGGAATGGGATGATGCTCTTTCATATGAGCATTGCAAGCACAGGCACACAATCCTCTGGTACTGGCAGAGTGACAAGAACAACTGCATCAGCAGTAGAGGACAGATGCTGTGGGACACAGTGAAAAACAATCCAAGCTTGTTGGTGGTATTCACAGGGCAGCTGCGGACAGTGGAGCACCACTTCTGTGCCCAAGAAATAAATGCTGACAGGTGAGATTACATCATAATGCAGGATTGGAATGATGAGTTGAACTTCTGGATGCTAAAAACCATGTTCCTGGATCTGTGAGCTCATCCCAGGGCAGGGAGACCAGAATGAGAACTGCACTGACAGTGGACAAGCGAGTGGTGATTGCACTGTGGAAACTTGCAATGCTGGATTGCTACTGGTCTGTGGGTAATCAATGTGGAATTGGAAAATCCGCTGTTGGGGCTGTGGCACTGCCTGCTAGCCAGCTCAGATCACAACCCCAAGGAAAAAAGAAAAGGAGGACTTGTGGCACCTTAGAGACTAACCAATTTATTTGAGCATAAGCTCACGAAAGCTTATGCTCAAATAAATTGGTTAGTCTCTAAGGTGCCACAAGTCCTCCTTTTCTTTTTGCGAATACAGACTAACACGGCTGCTACTCTGAACCCCAAGGAAGTGTTAAGTGTACCAATGCACTTGTTAGAACAGAACAAAAAGGGATGTTATCACGTTACCTGTACTTGGTGTGTGCCCAGTAATTATATTTGCTTGAAATGCATGAAAGCTAATGAAATGATAAAAATTGTCTTCACCTATCTGTTTCCTGTGATAGCTATCTTTGTACTTAATTAACCTTAGATCAAAGATATATTAGGATAAGAGTTTGCTTGATGTCACATTGTTCATGAAAATTAATGACATTGTCTGGATGTCGGTAACTAAGGCTTTGTCTACACTACCGCTTTTGGTGGCAAAACTTTTGTTGGTCAGGGTGTGAAAAAACACCTCACTGAGCGACATAAGTTTCACTGACAAAAGCACTGGTGTGGACAGTGCTATGTCGGCGGGGGGCGTCTCTTGACATAGCTACCGCTGCTTGTTGGGGGTGGGTTAATTATGCCGGTGGGAGAGCTCTCTCTCAGCAGCATAGAGCGGCTGCCCAGGAGACCTTGCAATGGTGCAGGTGCAGCTGTGCCTCTGTAAGGTCCGTAGTGTAGACATAGCCTAAATGTGTGATGTATGTCTCTGTAATTGAATGGCCCATCAACTGCGGTTGAAGCCTTAGAACTTTAAATAAGAATATTAACTTCAAAGCATGGGTCATTATGTAAGACAATGGAAGATCCACATATTTTGTCTGCATTTAGTCAACAAAGCAAGACCCATGTGGTGATGGAATCGCTTGCCAGATGGTTTTCAACTATAAGAAGGGACCCTAGGAGCCTCTGCAGTTCTGATCTATTTGGATGCTGTCAGGGGCTTTCCAGATACAAGACAGAGGTCCCCAAAGCCATTTTGGGCATCCCTGAGAGACTGGTGGAGAACTACACGGATACACCATCTCTGCTTCGTTTTGGACTTACAAACTCTGAGAAACCTGTAATGTATATTACCTGCTTTAACCTCTCAGTAGCTCATTTCTTTTTCTTAGCTAATACATCTTTAGGTTAGTTTAATAAAGAAATTGTCTGTGAGCATTGTTTTTGGTGTGTGATCCGGAGTATCCATTGACCTAGGGTGAATGACTGATCCTTTGGGGTTGGAAGAACCTAATGTGTGATAATTTTAGTTTTAATAACCTTTTGTCATAAAGTCCAGATTGTCTGGGTGGTAAAAAGGGGGTGGAGAGCTTAGGGGGACTGTCTAAGGCTCCATGGCTGGACTAATACCAGTAGTCCAGGAGTGCAATTTTATCACTGGTTTGGTGAAATCTATTTATAGACTATACCACCAGCTCTGGGTGTCCACCTTGTTTTCTGACAGTCTGACCAGGCACTGTAACAGGGGCCATTGTCATGCAGGTGTGCAGGTCCCTTAATCATCTCTTGCTAGGCAGGACTGTTACTTTTGGCAATGCGCAGGACACAGTGGGTGGATTTACAGCAATGGGGTTCCTGAACTGCAATGGAGCAATAGCACGCATATCTCTATTTTGGCCCCCGCCCGTCTTGCCACAGAGTATAGCAACAGAAAGGGCTACTTTTCTATGGTTATGCAAAAGCATTGGTGGATCTCCAGGGATGCTTCACTGACCTCAGCGTTGGCTGGTTAGGTAAGGCATCTTAAATAACACAGGAGTGCTAGAAAGCTGCAAGTAGGGCCTTTTCTTTCCCAACCAGCAGATCACCACTGGCAATGTTGAAATGCCAACAGTGATTCTGGGGGACTCAGCCTACCTCTTGCTCCTCTGGCTCATTCCTTGACAACACCAAGGAAAGATTCAACTACCATCTCAGCAAGTGCAGAATGAGATATGAACGTGCTTTTGATAGATTTAAGGGACAATGGTGTTTACTGACAAGATTAGATCTCAGTGAAAAAATATCCCAATGGTTATAGCTGCTTGCTGTGTCCTAGATAATATCTGTGAAACAAAGGGGGAAAAGTTGATGCTGCGATTGAGGTGGAGCAGCTCCCTGCTGAGTTTGAACAGCCAGACACAAGGGCCATTAGAAAAGCTCAACTCAAAGCTGTACAGCTGTGGGAGGCCTTGCAAAAGCACTCTAACATGAGCCACAATAATTCATTGTAGTGGACTGGACTCTACCTGGCCCTTAAGTTTTGGGGCCCATTAGGAACTGTGTGGTGCTTGGTGCACATCTATGACTATGACACTCTCAGTGCACTTATTAATTTTGTGGTGCTTGCTGTGTATTTGTGGTGATTACACTCTGTCACCGATCCTGTGAGTTCTGTCACAGAGGGTGGGTGCTTTAAGTACTGGTAGACATTCTGCAGCATATGTTGTGAACTAATAAAGATGAATTATTGTTCAAAAAATAGAATTTTATTGAGTAACAAAACTAGGGCAAAAAATCTGTTAATTTAAAAGCAAATATATTAAAAACTTTAATTAACTAATGAAACAGAAGTTAAGAAGGGGAAAGAACATTCATGTCAATTTTGGCTACACATACACCAGTCATGGCTCTTTCAAGTCAGTGTAGCTGTGGTAGTCTTTACTGTACCCCGGTGTGGTGTGGAAGGGATAGGGATGCAGCCCCTGATGCCATGTGGAATGTTAAGGGGGGGTTGTAGGGATGTGCTAAAATGGACTTCTCCATGGACTGCAAGGGGGGCAAGCCAGGGACTCTTGAACCTGTAGGTCCAGAAGAGTCTGCATCATCTATGTTTGCTGCTAGAGAATCCCCATTATGTTCTGTTGCATCTCCCTCTCCTTTTCTTGCTGGGACTCCTAGGCCTTTCTTCTGTCCACTCTTTGCTTCGCCATATAGTTTGAAATATTCACCCTCCAGGCCCGCTGCCCATGGTTTGATGCAGCCCTGGCTTGCAGGGTCTCGGTGAACATGTTATCCCAAGTCCTCTTTTTTCTCCTCCTCAGCTGGATCAGACATTCCATGGGTATGGAGGGGAAGACCCTCAAGGCTGCAATGGCAGCAGCTACAAATAAACACAGAGGGGGATAATTGTCAATATAGTCACAATGCAAAGCAAAAGTTAAGGTTCAGAACTCCCTTCCTTTGCTGCTCCAAAGTTTTAAACAAGATGTGCTCATTGACACTGCTGCTTGGATGTGCTCATGCATGCCACCACTCACAACACCTGCCAGGGTGAGTATGGCCCACCAGGGGTGAGGGAATTGAGGAGGGAATTGCTTGGTTGCATGAACCTATGAGTCTGGGGCCATGACACTAAGTACTGGCACCATGTTCCACAAGAGGTGGTGATTTTAACTATCATCTCACTCCTGAGGTTAACAAAGGCACAAAGAGCACAGCTGCTGCAGGCATCCTGAAGCGGCCTGAGCCCATATGCCACTAGCCTGTTCACTGCAATGCTGCCTGCTGAAGTTATCGCCGACTGGCATAGGGAAGTGTCAACCTGCAGTGGGATGAAATAAGGCAGCCGCCCTTAGAAGCCTGCAGTAGAGGATTGCAGAGTACTTCCATGATAGTTTCATTGAGATCTCTCAGGAGATTCAAGGGACATCCCTCTTTACATAAACAAACTGCTCTGCATGTCCCCTTCCCTCCTGCCTAACTCTACAAGGGAATGAAAAGCAGATAGCAACATTTGCGCTGCGTTGTCCTCAGTACATTGACCATGTCTCAAGGCCATTTGAGGAGGTAGACACATGCACAACTAGATCAACACAAGGCAGCTTATGTTAACTGTGATAAAGCTCTGTCCTTGCCTCCGTGGGTCCCGTGTTTCCTGGTGGATTTCCCTAGCCTCAGAGGCTCACTGTGACCCTGCACGTAACCCTTCTCTCTCTAGAGATAAGGGTCACAGTCTACTGAGCCATTTTCATCATAAGCCAGCGAGGGAGGTGAGGAGAAGTTATCCTTCCTTGCATAGTCTCTGTTGTCTCCCAGTCTCAGTGATTAATCAGGGGGCAAAGATGCGTGGGGGGAGGCGGAGCCCGGGCCCACCCTCTACTCTGGGCTCCAGCCCAAGGACCCTAATAGTATCAGCTATGGTAGCTGACCTTTTAGAAACATGACATGTACAATTCCCTGGGCTACTTCCCCCACAGCAGCCCTCACTTCCTCAAGCTCCACTTCACTCTTACCTCAGGGTCTCCTTCCTTGTGCCTAATATGGTGTGTACTACTCAGCTTCTCCAACAGCGCAACTTCCTCCCACAGCTCCTGACATGCACACCCACCTGACTGGCTGGGCGGCTTTTAACTACTTTCAGCCAGCCCCTGATTGGCTTCAGGTGTCCCAATCAACCTAGCCTTCTCCCTGCCTTCTGGAAAGTTCTTAATTGGCCCCAGGTGTCTTAATTGACCTGGAGCAGCTGCCATTTCATTTATCCTGGTACCAGGGATTTGTTTAGCCTGGAGCTAATATATCTATCTCCCACTACTTTTCTATAGCCATCTGGCCTTGCCCCTTCACATAATCTACTTTACAGTGTAGACCAGTCCTTGCAGGCATTGAGGCCATGTGGCCTACCATTAGGAAGGAGTGGGACCCTTTGGGGGTCTGGCACACTGCAGGGGCACATCCAAGGCACTGTTTAAAAGTCAGCACATGGTACAGATCCTGTGGATCTGTGACAGATGCACTTAAAGTTAAGCCCATGCTCAAGACATAGGTGCCAATTCATCAGCACCTCCCTCTTCACCTCAGCACCTCCCACCTGCAGTGATAAGCTGTTCTGCAGCATACTGGGGACACGGGGGAGGACTGAGTGTGGGGCAGGGGCGGGGTGGGGCCTTGGGGGAAGGGATGGAGTGCGGGCTGGGGCCTGGGGCAGAGCTGGGGGGAGCACCCCCTGGCACATTAGGAAGTGGGCGCCTATGGCTCAAGGGGTTTGCTGAATCAGGGATCAAGAGCTCTCTCTTCCAAATTCCTAGCACAAGGGGATAGGCCCATGAAAGCCGATTTTGTTCCCCATATTAAGTTTATCTCATGAAGGCAAAAGTATTATTGAGAGGAGATAAAGATCAATGAGAAGTAGAATGTGTTGCAGGGATTGTTGCAGGCTAGCAAGGTCTGTTAGAGGGCTGTAGGGACAGTGGAAAAGAATAGCAGCCATTTTGGGACTCTCCGTCGTTCTTCTCCTCGTTGGGGTATATATCCATCACCAAACTCTGTCTTCAACAGACGTTTAATTCAAGCTGCAGGAAAAGGTTCGGCTTAGTTTACATTGTAGTTGAATGTGTTTACTCATCCCTAATTACAAGCTGCACAGTATGAATCATAGCACTGCTGAGAGCAGGATCCAGCACTTGACATTGATCAATGACAATCATCTCTTGTAGAGAAGTCTATCCAATGGAATGTTTTCATCCTCCTCTGGCGAGACACCTGTCACATAGTGTATCAAATGATGTCTTATCTCAGAAGCACTGGTTACATAGGGAACTATTTCTCTCACACCCACAGGAAAATAGAACAAAGATCATTTGCTTTCTCTTTCTGAGGGTGTATATTAAAGAAAAGCTGGGGTCCCTAGAGCCTGGGATAGGTGACTTTTTAGTTTCTTAAAAACCAAAAGAATAAAAGAATTATATAAGGAGATCGGCTGAAGGAGAATTCAGTAATATACTGTACAGGGCATTAGCTCTGCACAATGTGTATATGCACTCCCCCATACACACCAACAGGAACTGTATCACACATTTAAAATATAATACTTACATCTCTTTTTTTCTCCAATTCCAGCTGATAACAGAAAAAATGCCCTCAGATCTTTGCAATTCCTGAGAATTAATGTCAGATGTGGATGAACCAGTGCTCTCTTCAAATGTGGGACGTTAGAGTCATGAAGGAAGACCTGTGTATTATAAGGCCCAGCAGGTCTTGAGCCCAGGCCTCTTGAGGTGCTAAGGTAATGAACACCTCCGCATTGCCACCCAGCTACAGCAGTATCCAGCTTGTAGTCCGCTAACCATGACCTGCTCCAGACACAGACCATGGGACGTCTCACCTCAAGGGGTCCGACAGGAAGTAGCCTCATGACTCCTGATTGGCTCACCACCCTATATAAACCCCAGGGGCTTTCTAGGAAATGTCAGGCAACAGTGTGGACCTTCTATAGCTGCCATAACTATTTCTGCTCTGGCTTTGACCTTCACTTGATTTGGACCTCACCTCCTTACCTGAAACCCGACTTGAACTCTGATCCTTTGTAGCAACTGCAACTTAGAACTGGACTATGAACTCCTCCATTACACTCAGCCTCAGGTTTGACCCTGCTCTCACCATTGGTCATGACTGCCCTCATCAGGATCCTTATAGGTATATCCCCCAAAGAGCTGCAACCATAAGTAAGAGAACAGTCCTGCAACTGGATCATCAAAGGTGTTGGTGGTGTTATTAATTATTATTTATTTGTTTAACTGAAGTACCTAGAGCCCCTGTCATGGCTCAGGACACCATTGTGTTAGGCACTGCAGAAACCGTCCAAAAACATGGTCTCTTCCCCAAAAATACTTACAATCTATTGGGTATAAGGGAAGGGAAATGTGTTTCTGTAAAATATGCTTTAGTTAATCCACAAGTTATTGGGCTTGATCATGTTCACTTGTATCATAGGGCAGATTAATTCCCTCCACTGGGGGAATGTGTTGGTGAATTTCTAGGGCCTGTGATTATGCAGTCAGACTAAGTGATCATAATGGTCTTTTCTAGCCTTAAAATCGATGAGTCTATGAACATCAGGACACTTTCTGTGTGCACAGCACTGGAGGGAAAGACCTGGCAACTGGCAGTAGGAGCTCTGGGAAAAGGTCTCCACAACTTGAGACATTCAGAAAAGCAGCTGAATCTCCAATCCCTCTGAGGGGGACAGTAATGGGTTGCTGCCAACCCGCAGGTGCCACCTGATGTACTGATGCCTGTTCCACCAGCCTGGGCTCCCTTATACTGTCCTGATGAGCCAGGCCCTCAAGCTTCCTCCAGCACACACACAGGTAGGGACACACCCAACTGCAGAAAGACACAGACACTAAAATCAGCACTGAATGGGAAGACTCAACTAGGGAACTGCCCAGCACTCAAGTACACACATCCCCTGGAGTGTAAACCCAAAATTGTGTCATCTTGCACTGCATAGAGAACTGTACAGCGTAAGCTCATGAAATTCGCCCCCTCCCTCAATGTGCACAGCTTTTGCCCCCCAGTTATGAATTCCACAAACTGGTTTTAGAGAAAACAAAAACAAGTTTATTAACTATAAAAGATAGATTTCAAGTTATTATAAGGGTTAGAAAACAGATCAAAGCAGATTACCTCTCAAATGAAACAAACACGCAATTTAAGCTTAAAATACTAAAGAAACTGGTTACAAGTAGTAATTTCTCACCCTAAATGTTGTTTTAGGCAGATTGTAGAGATTCTTGAAGGCAAGCTGCTCTTGCTTTCGGCTTAAAATTTCAGATGTTTCTTTCACAGGCTAGACAGCTTTCCAGGCTGGGCTCAGCTCTTTTCTGCCTGCCCCAGTCTTTTTTCTTAGATGTTCACAGCCATCATCTTGGCCGAGGATTCAGTGAAGAACAAACACTGATTATGTCACTCCCCTGTCTTAAATAGGTTTTACATATGGTGGGAATCCTTTGTCTTTCAGTGTGGTTCCCACCCCTTTCACTAGAGAAATACTGGTATTCTATCACGGAGTACAGTACCAGGTGACTTGATCACATGACCCTGCAGTGTCAAAGCAGCCATGAGTCAGAGGCTGATAATAGAGTCCCAGGAAGGTGGGAGATTAGCATCTTCAAAGACTTATCTCAGGTTTCAGAGTAGCAGCCGTGTTAGTCTGTATTTGCAAAAAGAAAAGGAGTACTAGTGGCACCTTAGAGACTATTGTTTTTCCTAATGGTCCATTGGCTTGTTCCCAGATAGCCAACGAGACTGATTGCATTCTGTCTAGTGGGCACTCCCCATGTGTAAACCCAATTTGTAGTACAGATATATAGTCACTGTTCCTAACTTCAGATACACAAATGATACATGCACAGAAATAGGATAATCATATTCAGTAAATCGTAACCTTTCCAATGATAGTTCACATCACCCATCTTGCATAAAACACATCTTAGTTATGCCATAATCATAATATATCTATGATGAATATGGGGTGTAATGTCACAGAGAGCCTTCAGTTATTACATGTGACATCGGTTGCTAAGCAGGTACGCACTAGCTGAGTAAATGATTTTACAAGGTGTACATGGTCAGTCACTCCCCTTCCCCTCTCTTTGACACAAGGGAGGGAGGCTCCTGAAATCAGCAGGCATGCCATTTCTTTTCTAAATATAGAAATGTTACAGGCAATCAGAAAGGAGCCAGACAACTGCTTCCCTTGTAATGAACCTTAAACAATTACACAGCTAGATTAATTACTTGGGGATTTCCTCAAGGCTGTTACTCAGGTAACATGAGAAGGTGTGCTTAAACATGGTTGAATGGACTGTACACACTTGGGACTGTACTGTGGCTTTGAAGCAGCAGCCTGCATTGTGGGTTTCATATATTACAAATGCTGAAAAGTGGGGAGTGGGGGGAGAGTAGGGACCACACAGCACCGCAAGTTCCTGGAGACATTCTGGCTGGTTCAGACAAAATTCTGCCCTGGGCTCTGAGAACACCAATACTGCCACCTGTTCAAAGGATACGGGGCACACTTCTCCCCTAGCTATTCCATCTCCACATCTTTAACTCTGCCAGCTGATTTAAAATGGGTCCCATCCTCATCCCACCGCCTTTGGGGAACGTACTGCCAGCACAAAGCTAGCCTCACACAGTCCTTGTGCTCTCTGTGGGAGAGTGTTCAGAGGTGTAAGGTGAAAAGCCTTCACGCACACAGGGGTGCTGGAACAATTTGTATAGTGGGGACACTGAGAGCCATTGGACCAAACTGTAAACAGTATATATAATGGAAACCACTTCAAACCATAGGGGGCAGCAGTCCCCCCAGCCCCCCTAGTTCCAGCACCTATGCATGCACACTGTCCTGCCTCCTTGCACAGGTACAGTGCCAGCCACACCTTTCCTTTACCTGCAGAGTGACAGAGTATTTGAGTGCTGATGCAGTACAGTGAGCTTCGATCCATAAGTAGTCTTGGCTGGTCCATGCTCCATAAAGGTAATTCATTTTCTATTCAGAATGTGCATGAAAGAGAATAATACAATGCAGGACAAATTAAGAGCTCATGCTGTTAAAGGCCACATGCCTTCCTAAGACTCTATGGAAAAAATTGATTGCAGGGGAGAGGGAGAGCAATGATCTTGTGTGCTTTGTAATCCACAGATATAATAATGTTAACATCCAAGCTGGTCAACATGAAACATGGATGTAATGGTGGGGAGCAGGGGGAGACTTTTAGCCAGCCAATGAGCCCTACAGTCTTCTGAGTCAATCGCCTTTAGCTTTAGCATTGGAGAGTAGTCTGAACAAAACAAACAAAAACCCAGAGCTCACAGGGCTGGTTTGGAATAGGAACCCAGATCTGGTTCTAAATGTAATGCTAGGCCCTAACCTTCATGATGGCCTGAACCATCTCACCATCCGGGAGGCTGCACACTTTTACTTCTGTTGGGCTCACGTTATCTCTAGTTTTGCTTGCAGATACTTTACATCCTCCTCATATATCCCCACTGCTGACAAAACACACTTCCCCTGACCTCTTCAGTTACTCAGCTCTAAAGCTGAGCTTGGCTTCTGAGCCTGAAAAGAGTCACGGTGACTTGGGTTTTTTTATTGTTATTTGTGGGCTTTCCTTTGCCTTTTATCAGATCCCTGACAGTGACCAGTGTACAACCATGGATAGAAACTGTCAAGTTTTCAAAAGGAACCATTCAAAACCACTAGATAAAAGCAAAACAGTACATTGTAGAGTCTGAGGAGGGGTGTTGCAATGGGAGGAAATGGACCTGATAACCTTTGTCAAGTTTCCTTCCCCACTCTGAACTCTAGGGTACAGATGTAGGAACCTGCATGAAAGCTTACCAGCTTACCAGCTTAGGTTAAAAACTTCCTGAAGGTACAAAATTTGCCTTGTCCTTGAACCCTATGCTGCCACCACATAAAACAAAGAACAGGGAAAGAGCCCACTTGGAGACGTCTTCCCCCCAAAAATATTCCCCCAAGCCGTGCACCCCCTTTCCTGGGGAAGGCTTGATAAAAATCCTCACCAATTTGCATAGGTGAATACAGACCCAAACCTTTGGATCTTAAGAACAATGAAAAAACAATCAGGTTCTTAAAAGAAGAATTTTAATTAAAGAAAAAGTAAAAGAATCACCTCTGTAAAATCAGGATGGTAAATACCTTACAGGGTAATCAGATTCAAAACATAGAGAATCCCTCTAGGCAAAACCTTAAGTTACAAAAAGACACAAAAACAGGAATATACATTCCATTCAGCACAGGTATTTTACCATCCATTAAACAAAAGAAAATCTAATGCATTTCTAGCTAGATTGCTTACTAACTTTTTACAGGAGTTCTGAAGAGCATTCCTGATCTGTTCCCGGCAAAAACATCACACAGACAGACAGACCCTTTCTTTCCTCGCCTCTCGCCCCCCCCCCCCCAGCTTTGAAAGTAACTTGTCTCCTCATTGGTCATTTTGGTCAGGTGCCAGCAAGGTTATCCTAACTTCTTAACCCTTTACAGGTGAAAGGGTTTTGCCTCTGGCCAGGAGGGATTTTATAGTTCTGTATACAGAAAGGGGCTTACCCTTCCCTTTATATTTATGACAACCTTCTACCTCCTTCCATCACTATTTCCTATGAAACAGAAGTCACTCCAGTAGTTGCTCTAGTGACATAGTTCCTCGTTTTCCTGAGCCCTTACAGAAGTACTTCTACAGGTGAACCTAAGAACAGGCATTACAAGGTTTTGAGGCACTTGGGGCCAAAGTAGAAGAAGCTGTTTTCTGTATGAGTCTCCCATAGTGCGACAGCTGATATCTACATGTAGGGTTGTGTCTGTACTGCATAGTCAACCTTGGTGATTGGCACCTGGGTTAGTGTAGCCTTGGTGTGAGTCCCCAGTGCAAAACCCTGCCCACATTATTGTGTCCTCGCTGTTTTGGCACTCACCCATGTGTGCCTGGACGCATATCCAATGGTTCTGTGTGCTGAGACGCTCTAGAATTCTTTCACACTTGAGGAAGAACTTGTGTCTGTCCTTCATAGGGAATGGAGGGAAGTCACTGGAGGACTACCAGTACTCGAGTAATTAAGCCTGTATTCTTCTCACTGAAAAGTGGGCAGGTTGCAGCCTGAATTAAAGTGGAGTCTGTATTCTAACCCATCCCCCACATAGATAAAGTAGCCTGGGCTTAAAGCATCTCCAAACCAGTTCCAAGATTTTTCTGTGTAGGGAGTGGGGGAGCGGGGAGGGAAGGATTTAAGACTAAAACCTGAATAAGAGTCTGAGTTATGTGTGCAATGTAGACATACTCTTGTCAAGCACCATTAATTCCACAAAGCCAGGTGACACTACCTTTCTCAATGTGCATGGCCCATCAGAAGCCACTTTACTTATTGGACAGACCAGTCTGTGAAAAGCTGTCTTTGAGATAGGTCATTAACCCTTTGAAACAGGGCTATTAAAGGTCATTGCATCCTCAGTGGGCTCTCTTAGGTGATGTCTTCACTGCCAAAAAGTGTTTCTTACAGCACTGTAAGTAACATGCAATAGTTATCTCACTGTGAAATCTTAGTGGAGGGGCTTCTCTTCATTGACAAAAAAGATAGGTTTTTTTGGTTTGACCACAGGACAGGATTTAGTTTTACTGCAAGGTTTCAGAGTAGCAGCCATGTTAGTCTGTACCGCAAAAAGAAAAGGAGTATCTGTGGCCCCTTAGAGACTAACAAATTTATTTGAGCATAAGCTTTCGTGAGCTACAGCTCACTTCATCGGATGCATGCAGTGGAAAATACAGTGGGGAGATTTATATACACAGAGAACATGAAACAATGGGTGTTACCATACACACTGTAACGAGAGTGATCAGGTAAGGTGAGCTGTTACCAGCAGGAGAGAAAAAAAAACCCTTTTGTAGTGATAATCAAGGTGGGCCATTTCCAGCAGCTGACAAGAACGTGTGAGGAACAGTAGGGTGGGAAAATAAACATGGGGAAATAGTTTTACTTTGTGTAATGACACATCCACTCCCAGTCTTTATTCAAGCCTAATGTAATGGGGTCCAGTTTAATTTGCAACTGCTGGTAATAGCTCACCTCACCTGATCACTCTCCTTACAGTGTGTATGATAACATCCATTGTTTCATGTTCTCTGTGTATATAAAATCTCCCCGCTGTATTTTCCACTGCATGCATCCGATGAAGTGAGCTGTAGCTCACGAAAGCTTATGCTCAAATACATTGGTTAGTCTCTAAGGTGCCACAGATACTCCTTTTCTTTTTACTGCAAGGTAAACTAGGTGAGGTCAGCTAGGTGAGCCTCAGGCAAGGACCAGTGCTGATCTCACCTAGCCACCTCACAGTAAACACTGCAGGTGCCTTGTCTCCACTTGGGATTTTACAGCAAGAAAACTCTTGCTTTTTCTCTCATAAAACAAACAAACACAAAGAAACAAAACAAAACACCTTTTAAAGCAGTGATGAAAAATTCAGAGGCAAGGCATCTGAGGTTCTTAGCCTTGGGTAGCTAGGCAAGGTTTGTGTTATGCTTCCCCTTTTCTCCCCCCCCCCCCCCCCCCCCGTCCCCCACCCAGGGTTGACTTCACAGTAGCAATATTTTGTCATAAAGAAACCAAAGCACTCCAGATTTCAGATTTTTCAACTACTTCAAAAAATCATCTTTAAAGAAGCATCATCACAGTAAAACTCTTTCTGCTTTCTACTACTATGCCTTCTCTCCACTAGGATTTCACAGCAGGATACCTAGTGTGTGGTACGTCTCCTGTGGTAAAAATGCTTCTTTTTAGCAGTGAAAACAAAAGCTTCAGCTTTGGCAGCAAGTCCAAAATGTTTTTGTGTGCATAAGTAACCGGGGAAACCCGATCTGAAGAAGAGCTAAGGCCTTATCTACACAAAATCTTTGTATCTGTACTGGTACAGTTAAAGTGGGACAATTCTCCCCTAGTGTAGATATAGTTATGCCACACCGTTTGAGAAGAAAACAAGGCACCTTTATACAGCATGAATGCATCTACATTAGGGTTGTATCCATATAACTATTTTGGTTTAAAAAAAATCATGCCCCATAACTGATATAGTGGTACAAAATCTGTGTTTAGAACAAGCCTTAGATGATGGGAGACATGTCTGGGAAGGAGTGGAGGGGCAGGGAGAAGACAGATCTCTGAATGCAATGAAGAAAGGCTCTTTCACTTGTTAGGGTCAGCATGAGTTGGAACTAGGGACTGGAGTTGGAGCCAGAGTTTGTTTTGGAACATGTACACGTGTTTCTTTTCTATAACTTAAGCTGAGACTGCCTGGCCTAGTTTATGCAAGCTGGGTTTTTGTTGGTTTATTTTTACTCTATGTTCTTCTCTGCTTTTAATTAACATTGTTCTTATAAAGAAATCTGCTGTGGGTTTGGGGAAGTCTGTCCTCAAGGAAGGAAAGACATTCTGCAACCATCTCTATCAAGAAGTTATGGGCAAAAGTGCCCTGTCCCGGTGTTGCAAAGGCTGTGGCAGCCAAACACCTGGTGAAACACCAACAGGACCAAGGAAGAGATGAGAGTTGTCAGTGAGGTCAGGTACATTATTTTCAACGTTAAAAACATGTACCCTAAGTAACTCTAGAACGAAAATAGGTCTCTCTCAAAATGAGAAGCAGTTGAGAGAGATGTTAGGCCTGATGTTTACATCTTAAACATTAGCCCTGCAGAATATCCTGTATGATGACGTTAGCCCTATTGGGTTGCTTGAGACCAAAAAGGAGAGAGATGAGGGCATTTTTGTGTTGCTGCAGCAGCAGAAAATGAAAGCAAACAGACGGACACGCCACTTTGTGGTGGTATGTACAGTTGAGCTTCGATTTACGCTGTGGTTACATTCTTGAAAAAACAGCATGCAAATAGAAATTGCATAAAAAGATACCAAGAGTCTATAGGAAATCAGGGGTTAGATTCCAGGCTCACAAGATGACCTCCCTAATTTATGCAATAGAGGTTTTATTTAAAAAATTTAATGAACGTTAAACTTGCTACTAACCTTTACTGGCCCATTGTCCCCAGCAAGGCCAGCTGGAGGTGGGGAGGGAAGGTGGCTCCAATCCCTCCTGCCCCATCCCTCCTGCCTCCCCTCCCCCGCCCGTCATTGCCCACCCACCAAAGTCGGGGCCCACCCAAGTGTCCCATCCTCACTACGCCACTGATGTGCACATCTTGGCGACTGCGCTGCACCATGTAAAAGTGAATCCATACCGTTTACAAAAATAAAGGGTCATAATTTATTGACCATGCATAACTGAAACTGCATCAAAAAATTACCATGCAACTTGAGGCCCAACTGTACTTATTTTGTTTACTTTGATTTATTGAGGATTTATTTTTGTGTTCTATGCACTAATTTCTTGAGAACTGACAAATAACTTCCTGGAACATTTTCACCCCTTGAAGCACTTGTCTTACTGTAATAAGCTCCCAGAGAACACAAGATGGTCAGAAGGACTTTTTGTTCCTATTCTCCCACAAAGAATATCTTGAATTTGGATCATGCCTAGAAAATCTAATAAAAGGCTAAATGAAGGAGGAAGAAAAGTAGAATAGCTCTTCCTTAGAAAGATGTCTTTTTATAGCCCATGAATATAGCACTGCTACAAGTTAGAGCTTACTAGGAGAAACGAACAGACTTCTAACCATTTGACTGCTGCTGAAATTTTCACCTAAGTCTAGGGAAATACAGCTGATTATACCAGGTCCATCCCAATGTTCCACTGATATCAAAGGGTGATTGATGGGCAAAGGTAGCATAACAGCAGCAGAGTTAAGCCAGGAACTACTTGTGGTGCTGCTTGTTAGGCTACTTCATGACTTTCAATAACCTTGTAAGCTGAAAATCAAGATCTATAACTAAAATTCCAAAAAGTAATAAATATGGATTTTTCTTTGCTTTGTGTGGAGCTGATTCAGTACTGTTCACTTATTACTCTCCATCCCCTCCACTCTTCCTGCATCTCTCTCTCTCACACACACACACACACACACACACACACACACAGACAGTTGGCTTTCAAATGTTCTTCATGGAATTAAGTTGGAAAATAATGAAAAATGATCTTGGTAAAGGGCAATATTTATAGCCTTTCATTTTTGGAAATAAAATGTATTCATTTCAATAGGTTAGTGCTAACATAGTAGATTTACCTGACTCTAGGCAGTCCTTTCAGTATTTCATCTATGCCAGAATGTTCACTTTCAAATATTGATATTAGATCTTATCATTGCTGTTGTCATCAATCCAGATGTTAGCATGTATATGGGTCTTTTTAAAAAATCTGTTTTCCTTACGATAGAAACTATGAAGAGAATTGATGAGAGGAGGTTCCATAAAGTCTGAAGGGATGTATGAGCAAGAGGGGCGATGGCAGTTCAGGTTTCTTCCTCCTGCTCCCACCACTGTGCCTCAGCTCTGGTATGGAGGGACTGCAGTGACAGGTCAGCATTAATCTTCATTCTCTCATATATTAGAGAGACAAGGTGGTGAGGTGTTCTCTTATTCCGGTGAAGTGAGCTGTAGCCACGAAAGCTTATGCTCAAATAAATTGGTTAGTCTCTAAGGTGCCACAAGTCCTCCTTTTCTTTCTGTGGGTGAGAGAGACAGCTTGTAAAAAGCTTGTCTCTCTCACCAACAGAAGCTGGTCCAATACCACCTCACCACCTTCTCTCTCTGATATCCTGGTACCGACACCACTAGAACAATACTGCAATAACTCATATGAGCTAGAGTAGTATTAAACTGAGGGACTTATAAAACAATTATAGCCTCTGCCTTTCTTTGAAGGCAGACTGAGACAGAATCAGGCTGACACCCCCTGCCAGGACAATTAACATGCCAAAGCATGGTCATTAGAACAGAACAAAGAACAGATAACCCATGGTGTGAATGACACTGAGAAAGTATGCAGTGGACATAGCAGGAGGGACACAGGGCAATCCCCTCCCCTGCAGAGACACTAGGGTACACCAGTGGTGGTGGTGGTGTGTGTGTTGGGGGGTGGGGGGGGGCATTTTTTGCTTTGTGAAGGCTGGATGGTCACTGGTAAACCTGTCATAGCCCTTGGGAAAGGTCAGCAATTGCTGAACCAAACTCAGACTTGCTAAGGTGATCACAGTGAGTTGTGGGAGGAAGTTTCAGCCAAACCCCTGACTGGATGATAAACTTGGTTTAATTTAAAATAACTGATGTTGAATGTCGTAACTAATGAAGGGGTTAACCACTGTTGGCTACCTGTGTGATGTACCTAGGCTGACCTAAGTGCCGATGTAGACATGGCTGGGTGAGGTAGATTTATTGCAGTGGTGGAGTAAGCGTCTGCACTACAGCAATGCAGCTGCCTCTGTGCTGCTGTAATGTTTCTAGTGTAGACATAACCTTAAGTTAGAGGGAATGTCTATACCACCAAAGTAAGTCGACCTAACTTACATCGGTGTACAGCTGCCACAGTAATTACATCGCTTGTGCATGTCTATATTTTGCTTCTTGTGTCAGCTGTGCACAACCTGCACCAGGGCCGATTGTACTGTCAGTACAGGGCATTGTGGGACAGCTTCTGGAAGCCAATAACAGTCGATGAAAGCAACGCAGGGTCTACACTGACACTGTGTCATCTAACTACATTGATATTGACTCTTCACCTCTCCTGTCGGCATAGCAGGGCAATTACGTCAGCAGGAGCAAAATTTTACTGTAAGGATGACGTAAGTTGCCTCGCATCGACCTAACTCTGTGGCGTAGACCAGGCCGCAGTGTCACAGTTCCAGAGTAACTGCACCTCTGACCCTTTTATCACTTTCTTGGAGCAGGAACTTGCGTTCCTCTCCTTTACGACCAGACGTAGGCTGCAACTTCCTAGTACAACTCACTGTGATCACCTCAGCAAGTCTGAGTTTAGTTCAGCAGTTGCTGTCCTTTTCTCTCCCAAGGGCTATGACCGGTTTCCAAGTGACTATCCAGCCTTCACAAAGCAAAGTATTTTTATTTAGAACAAAAGCATTACAGAGGAAATATATCTTAAACAATAAACAACTTATATGCATGTGACTCACATGCTCCATGGAGACCCTGGTAGGTTTCAAAGTCCTTCAAGCCCTTTCTTCAGGGTCTGTCTGTCTCGGTCACTATGCCATATCAGTTCTTCCATCCAGTAAGCGAGACCCTTACTATAGAAAAAAACCGAGGAGTACTTGTGGCACCTTAGAGACTAACAAGTTTATTTATTAGTCTCTAAGATGCCACAAGTACTCCTCGGGTTTTTTTGCTGATACAGACTAACACGGCTACCACTCTGAAACCTTACTATAGAGCAGGTTGAGCACTCTGTACAATTCTCTGTTTGCTGGGCCTCTTGAATTTGGTCAAAACCAGCATATGCAATTTCCCTCAGGGGGAAATTCTATTCTACTCTAAAAAAGAAAAAGAGTACTTGTGGCACCTTAGAGACCAACAAATTTATTCAAGCATAAGCTTTCGTGAGCTACAGCTCACTTCATTGGATGCATCTAAGGTGCCACAAGTACTCCATTTCTTTTTGCAAATACAGACTAACACGGCTGCTACTCTGAAACCTGTTATTCTACTCTACTATTCTATTCTATTCTATTCTATTCTACTTCTACCCATCTTGATAATACAGGGTTTGGAGGAAAGTAAACATTTGGGAGTTGTGGAAATAGTAGAAGGTAACTGTTGTGAAGATGCTAAAGAGTAACAGTTGTTTAGCTGTCTAGAGATTTGCATTAATTACCCCCTAGCTATGTTACTTCATTCATGCTTCATGACCTCCCCTCAGTCACTGCATTGCATGTCTTTTTTCAAAGAAAGGAATTAACCCCTTCTTTTCCTGGTGTGTAACAATACAAGGGGAAACTGAGTCACACCTATTATTCCATAACTATATAGCATGTTTCCCAGTTCTCCACAGTTAGAACTGTAAGTATAGAAATAGAGGTCTGAACCTGTGGTCCACGGGTTAAAGCCCTTGCTCAGATTGTGCTGTGAGGAAGCTGGCTGAGGCCATAGTGGGCATGGGGAAAGCCAAACTGACTGAATAATGCCCTGCCTGATAACACAAGAATATGGAGACTGCTGCATCTTCCTTCACAAATAGCACCACGAGACAGCTGGTGTAGCCACTGAGGGCCCTGAAAGAGTCTACTGAACTGGAAGGTAGCAGACACTAGATTACATCCTTCTAATTATGTCTTGCTGCTTTTATCCATTTATATAGCTACCCTTTCCATTGTCTCTAACTCATTATTATTAGTAGTAGTTATAATTATAATTATTTATTATTTTATTGCTGTTGTTGTTGTTGTTTATTTATATTTATTGCATTATTATTTTGAAAGCATACAGAGGCTCCAATCGCTATCCAGATCCTTTTGTGCTAGGTACTATACAAACACATATGAGGACACAGACTCTTCCCCAAGGAGCTTGCAGTCTAGTTTAAGACCATACAAAACCTATGAGTGTATCAAACAGTAGGAGGGAAGGGGAGAGAACAGTAATAAGAAAATACATTTACACAGACTAACTATGTGCAAACTTTATTGTTCAGAGACCTTTCCTAAAGATCAGTGATTCCCCAGTGGCCCTCTACACCGTCGCTATCAGCTGGCCTTTTCCTGGAGTTGCTGTGACAGAAATAAGAGTTGAGGAGGGCTTTGAAAAAGGAGTGGATATTGGCTACACAAACTAGTTGTGGGGAAGATATTCTATGCATAATGGGTGGAGTAGGAGGAATCATGAAAATGCTTGTGAAAGAAGACACATGGGTGGGGTTTGTCACTGCAGTCCCTCCAGATCAGAGCTGAGGCACAGTGTTGGGTGGGGTTTGCGCGTGGTAAGTAGAAACCTGCATAATGTCACGGCAAACCTGGTGGCTGAACTTTGTGACTTTGTCCTCACCCATAACTATTTCACATTTGGGGACAATGTATACCTTCAAATCAGCAGCACTGCCATGGATACCCGCATGGCCTCACAGTATGCCAACATTTGTATGGCTGACTTAGAACAACGCTTCCTCAGCTCTCGTCCCCTAATGCCCCTACTTTACTTGCGCTACATTGATGACATCTTCATCATCTGGACCCATGGAAAAGAAGCCCTTCAGGAATTCCACCATGATTTCAACAATTTCCATCCCACCATCAACCTCAGCCCGGACCAGTCCACACAAGAGATCCACTTCCTGGACACTACAGTGCTAATAAGCGATGGTCACATAAACACCACCCTATACCAGAAACCTACTGACTGCTATGCCTATCTACAAGCCTCCAGCTTTCATCCAGACCACACCACATGATCCATTGTCTACAGTCAAGCTCTACGATACAACCGCATTTGCTCCAACCCCTCAGACAGAGACAAACACCTACAAGATCTCTATCAAGCATTCTTACAACTACAATACCCACCTGCTGAAGTGAAGAAACAGATTGAGAGAGCCAGAAGAGTACCCAGAAGTCACCTACTACAGGACAGGCCCAACAAAGAAAATAACAGAACGCCACTAGCCATCACCTTCAGCCCCCAACTAAAACCTCTCCAACACATCATCAAGGATCTACAACCTATCCTGAAGGACGACCCATCACTCTCACCAATGTGATATATGCCATCATGTGCCAGCAATGCCCCTCTGCCATGTACATTGGCCAAACTGGACAGTCTCTACGTAAAAGAATAAATGGACACAAATCAGACGTCAAGAATTATAACATTCATAAGCCAGTTGGAGAACACTTCAATCTCTTTGGTCATTTGATTACAGACCTAAAAGTGACAGGTTTCAGAGTAGCAGCCATGTTAGTCTGTATTCGCAAAAAGAAAAAGAGTACTTGTGGCACCTTAGAGACGAACAAATTTATTTGAGCATAAGCTTTCGTGAGCTACAGCTCAGTTCATCGGATGCATTCAGTAGAAAATACAGTGGGGAGATTTATATACATAGAGAACATGAAACAATGGGTGTTACCATACACACTGTAACAAGAGTGATCACTTAAGGTGAGATATTACCAGCAGGAGAGCGGGGTGGGATGGGGTGGGGGGGTTGGGAGGGGGAAACCTTTTGTAGTGATAATCAAGGTGGGCCATTTCCAGCAGTTGACAAGAATGTCTGAGGAATGGTGGGGGGTGGAATAAACATGGGGGAAATAGTTTTACTTTGTGTAATGACCCATCCACTCCCAGTCTCTATTCAAGCCTAAGTTAATTATATCCAGTTTGCAAATTCATTCCAATTCAGCAGTCTCTCGTTGGAGTCTGGTTTTGAAGTTTTTTTGTTGAAGAATTGCCACTTTTAGGTTTGAGCATAAGCTTTCGTGAGCTACAGCTCACTTCATCTGATGCATGCAGTGGAAAATACAGTGGGGAGATTTTACATACACAGAGAACATGAAACAAAGGGTGTTACCATACACACTGGAGAGTGTGGAGAGTGATCACTTAAGGTGAGCTGTTACCAGCAGGAGAGCAGGGGCGGGGGGGAACGGGGAACCTTTTGTAGTAATAATCAAGGTGCCCTTCCCCCTCCGCCCCCCTCTGTCCTGCTGGTAATAGCTCACCTTAAGTGATCACTCTCCACTCTCCTTACAGTGTGTATGGTAACACCCTTTGTTTCATGTTCTCTGTGTATGTAAAATCTCCCCACTGTATTTTCCACTGAATGCATTCGATGAAGTGAGCTGTAGCTCACGAAAGCTTATGCTCAAATAAATGTGTTAGTCTCTAAGGTTCTACAAGTCCTCCTTTTCTTTTTCTGGTAATTTAATGTGCACATTGTGGGTGTTCTTTTGCATCCATTGTGTGTGGACCTTGGACTTAAAATATTTGCACATTTATTTTTTATCAGTTAATAAATATTGAATCATTCTTTCCAAGATATATGCTGAAATATCAAGAGTGTATCTCTGCTGGCAAGGAATACAGCAGCTGCATTGGACAAAGGGTAAGTATTGTACAGAAGAGCTAACTAGTGAAATGGCACATGAATAGAATATTCTTGTAAACATATTTGGCTACTTCAGTACATCCTGTTTATGTTTTAATCACTTTCCCTAGCAGCGTACGGACACTCCCTCTTGCTGGCTTTCTACCAGACAGATTTTAATAACCGATTGTTGCATCTGTAAGCACTTTCCTGGCTCTTAGTAATTGCTCTTTGCAATACTTAAACATGTGGCAAAGAAATGCCAAATTCTATAGCCATATCCCTCGGCTGCTTAGAAATTATTTTTAAATAGATCTGACCCTTTGAGATTTCTGTTAAGTCACTGTCTTCTTTGCACCCTACTTTTTTTCCTGTTCATCTCAAACCTTCCTTTCTTTATATGCAACAGGCTTTTATCTTCTGGCCCTTATTTACCTTTTCCCAACCCCACTGTACCAGTGTCAAAAAGGTATGAGTAAAAGGAGAATCAGGAATTTTGGGCTACATCTTAATAGATCCTAGAGGACTGGCATACTGGAACTCTACCCCACTACCTGCCTGCCATTGGCACATCCTCTCCCACTCCCAGCTCACCCGTTATACTGGGAGGGGTGGGTTAGAAACACTTGCACACTTGTGCCAGCTGAGAGCTTTTCTCCAGTGGAATTCTCTACTGGGCCAGATTGTGGCCCCTTTAGATCTACTGAGTGGTGCAAAAGGGCTTCACACTGTGTAGAGAATCTGGCCCATTGCTTCAGGGTAGGAGTGGCAGAAGCTTCCTAAAAGTTGGGGGGGGGACGGTCCCCACCCGCACCCAAACCGTGGCCCCGTCCGTGTGCTGCCTCTTTCCCTAAGGCCCAGTCCCAGTGCCCCCTCTTCCCCGAGGCGCTGCTCCTTCACTGCCACTTCCCCTCAATACCCTTCCCCCTGCTCAGGCCTCTTTACCCCCTACCCCCCATCACTCGCCCTTAGGGCTGGTAAACAGTGGGAAGGCATATCCCTCCCACTTGTAAAAGTGATGAGGCCATGGCCCCAGGGTCCCTGCCCTGTTCTGGCATCCCTGCTTCAGGGTCTGATCTCTCCGGAATCGAGAATGGATAGGATTACAGATCTGTGTATCAAGGAAAGCAGACATTCCACCTATGGTGCCTTTACTGATTCTTGTTTCAATAGGATGCTGCCATCACAGGCCAGGCCTAGCATTCCTTCTTCATTCGTTTGCTCAGTGATATTTAGAAATTTCCCCCTGTATTCACAAGCATTTGGCACGGTATACTGAGAGCACCATTCTATATAAAGAGATTGAAAATGTGTGTATCTTCCAGAGTTAGTATACATCAGCTTGATTCCCATCATAGCCGAGCAATTTTCATGCTAAGTATAACAATATAGTATAATCTTTTTCAGAGTAAACTAAAATCAATCCTCAATTAACCTAAACTATTACCCAAACCTATTACCAATCCAATTTTTATAATATTAACTTATTTACAAAGGCCCCTGATTTTTTATCATTCTATTACTTGGCATTATCTTCACATATTGAAGTGCTACTAGCATTTGAACAGACTACCACGACAACCAAGAAGGAAAAAAACATCATCTGGCAAACAGACATATATTAAGCTTCACTTTGCTGAAAATGTTCATGCTGAACAAGAAAGTTAGACTGAGTAGATAGTGTAGCACAGTGTTCAGCCTGAATAATCTGAAAGACAGACTGAAGACTTTGTAGGGCTATAAAAGGGTAGCCAACCTGAGGAAATAGTTTTGAAATACGCAGCTATTTTAGAGACTTTTTTTGAGCACCCATCTTGGTAGTCTGTAACCATTGCTATATCGTTTAGTTTGCTCCAGTGGAGAGGCAAACAATTTGTCCTCAAGAAGGATTTTTGAATCATAGGGATAAGCCCTTTTTGGCAGAGATAAGTCAGCATTTTCCAGAGATGAGCTGACTTTGTCAGAGGTAAGGAAATCACCCCGACATTGCCTTACGGTTGGTGTCAGAATTTGTAAGGCCCCTTCAGCACGCGACTGATTTCCAGAAATAAAAGACCATCTCTGAATAGTAAGAGTTAGAAAATGAATTTCAGTTGTTGGCTATTGAGGAAACAGCACCACTCCTAAAACCCTGCCCCCTTAACAACCACTCTAAAATGAGTGTGCCCTCAGAGAATGTTCAACCAATGAGAATATTTGGGTGATATCATACTCCGATCTTGTTTGGTATTGGCCACTTGTTTGGTATTGGCCATTGCTCATAGTTCTGCTCAGACTTTTGAAAATATAGTTTTCTAACAATTAGCCCAGCTTTCATGTTGATTTGTAGTTTGAATTAAATACTCCTGAAGTGAGGTTATTCTCTAAAGCAGGGATTGGCAACCTTGGCAACCGGCCCATCAGGGTAATCTGCTGGCAGGCCGCAAGACATTTTGCTGACGTTGACCGTCCGCAGACATGGCCCCCGCAGCTCCCAGTGTCCACGGTTTACCATTCCCAGCCAATTGGAGTTGTGGGAAGTGGCAGCCAGCACATCCCTGCAGCCCGCACCGCTTCCTGCAGCTCCCATTGGCCGGGAATGGTGAGCCGCGGCCACTGGGAGCTGTGGGGGGCCGTGCCTGTGAACAGTCAACATAAACAAAATGTCTCGCGGCCCACCAGCGGATTACCCTGATGGGCCGCGTGCTGAAGGTTGCCGACCCCTGCTCTAAAGAGTAATAGCAGAAATGGCGTAGTGTGGTTCCATGTTTTTTACTGATTCCATCAAATTTGCAAAACCATCCTGGGAGCTGAAAGTCAAGCTGTAGCTGGGCTCCGACAACCTCATAGTAAAATGAGACCCAGCATAATCTCCTGTACTGCAGCTCTGTTAGCACTTGAATATCAGCTGAAGTAAAACAGGAGGGAAGACTTCTTTTTTTTGTCATTTAAGTCAGCAGAGAGTGACTCTGAATACAAACAGGGAACACCCATTGTTGAAGATAATGGCGCCATTTTGGTCCTATAAAAGGTATTACCAAACCTACCTTATCTCTCATATCCTGGGACCAAGAGGGCTACACAACACGGAAAACAACTTTTTTTGCCTAATCACTTTTCTAATAAAAACTTCTCTTTAATAAAACACAGTTATGTGTTTATTACATTTTTGCACAATGCCTATCAAATAACTGAGGAAACTGGGTATTTGACAGTGTTATTTTTGTCTACATACCAGTACTTCCTGTTAGTTGTGTTGGCAAATTTAAGAATGTATTAGCATAACATATCATTGTAATATTTAAACTGGGTTATTTTCCTTTCTTGGCTTTGTTCAAATCTGTCACCAAGCCATTATCTACAGATAATTTCTAGCACAGAATTGTGCTTATTCCATCCAACCCTTTCTTCTGTATGGGCAACAGAATTGTGTCGTGTTGTTCCTGGGCATCTGTAAATATTTTGGTTTCTTTTCTTTCAGCATCCACAGCTGTGGAGCTTTTGGACACCCCAGGAGTTTCCCACTGCTAAATGCTTGCAGAGGTGATGATGTGTTTATGCAGAACATCTGAAAGCTAATTTCATTGTTTGCAGTGACGGCCAAGAATTTCACATCATATCAGATGGGGGAATTTTCAACACATTACTGACATGTAGGTGTAAACTGTGTGAATGATGTCCAAGGTATTCCTGGTATGCAGCTCAGTTCACAGTACAATGTCAGTATATCTCTCTCTTCCTTCTTGGCTCCACTGTTTACATAAATATGCTTGGCCTCACTTCAGTTTCTCCCTTTATTTGAAACTTCTGTTTTCACTGATGCATGAGAAATGCTCAGCAAAAATGAAGCTGTGGAGGAGGCTTCAGAAAATCTGCATGTATTAAAATATTAGGGCCAGATCCTTAGCTGGTGACATAATGCAGACAATGAAGTTAAGGATCTATACCAGCTAAAGATCTGTCTCTTAAATGTCTCTGGGACCCCTCGAAATTCACTTCCTGTAAGTCACAAGAGGAGCAGTATGAAACGTGGTGGCTAGGTTTTCACATGGTTTTGTCAAGCATTTTCTTTGGCTTTGGTGCATGGATGTTTAACTAACCCAAATAGCCCAAATTTTGCTCTGCTTTTCCAGTTTAAACTAATCCCCAAAATCCTCAAGTTTCACCTGGTTTTGTTATGAGATAGCATACAAGTGCAGGTTTCACTTTCTTTAGAAGCGGCTCAGGATCCCCCTGGGGGTTTGTGCATCCTAGCCAGTCTTTCATTGGCTCTGCTCTGAGTGTTCAGATTGAAATGGAGACCAACAAGGAGTGAGTTTTATGAGGTTTGGAGGGGTTAATATAAACCTGGTCCAAAATGGCTTTGTTGTTTCGATTGTGCTTTTACTTCATTCCAGCGCTACTTGTGATGCAGCTTTCTGCAACAAGCAACCCATCTATCTAGCTGCCTATCTCCAGTACTTGTTGGTACCAGCTGGGCCTTGTGTACCATGAGAATAATCTCTCTTGCAGTACTGTGGTACTTCTGTAGCAAGTTCCAGCTAAAACCAAAAAGTGGAGTGGCTTTTCAAATGGAAAAGAACGTTGTAAAACTTCAAAAGAGGGACAAGTTTCAGCTGGGTTTGAGCTTTGTGGACCTTCAACTTTTGGTGGTGGTGGTGGTGATAGTAGTCAAAATGCCTCTTTCAAGATCACAGTGATGTAAATGACCCTTATATTGTCCTTTCAGAAGTATTAATAATAAAATTAATCCACTCTAACCAAAACCTGTGGTGTTAACATGACGAATGCTAATGTTGCCATGTGCTTTCTTGATTGCAGTTATGACACTGGCAGACCAGGTCATGCTAGAGTATTCAGGTCAATTCAGTGGTGTATTCGTATAGATCAAAGTAATGGTTAGGTGAATAAGACTGTATCTGGTGTTTAAACTTCATGAAAACTAATGGGACATTGTTTTCACTTGTCTGTTACAATGTAATAGCAAATATTTACATTGTGTATACTCCTGTAACTAAATAATCCATCAAAGAAATCTTGTGACATGCTAATGAAGGACTTTAACAGAAAATGCTAATTTCAAAGCAAGTGGTCGTTATATCTGATGGTTGGAGGTCAAAAGACTAAGTGCATTCCTCACTCACCGTCATCAAAGGAAAATCCCACATGGGTAGCGACACTGTCAGCTTGTCTTCTGTCAGAAAAAGATATAAGAATGGATTCAAAGAAAGATCCTTCATCTCTGGACTCTTAGAGGGAAGTATACTAGATGCAAAGTGGAGATCCCCAGAGACAATCTGGGTACCCCAAAGGGACTTTTGGGAGACTGGCCATTTATTACATCACGGCCACCATTTGGAGTTACAAACTATGATTCACCTGTACATGTATTTTACCTGCTTTAACCTCTCAATATCTTTCATTCTTTTGCTTAGCTAATACATTTCTAGTTAGTTTACTATTGAATTGGCTGCCAGTGTTGTCTTTGATGTAAGTACCAATTGATCTGGGCTAAGTGACTGGTCTCTTGGGGCTGGCAGAAATCAGATGCGGTATGATTTTTGGTTTAAGTGACAATTATCATAAATTTCAGATTGTCTGGGTGGCAAGATAGGCTGCGGAGCCTAGGGGGACTGTCTGTGACTCCATGGTGAGACTGGTATAGTGATCCAGGAGTTAACATTTGTTACTGGCTTGCTGAAATCTAGTTATAGAACATTGATTCAAGGATGATCTCTACCACGGAGGTCCTGAGATGACCACAGATCCGCCCGCAGTAGGTACAGACATTTCCTGGCGGGCAGCTGCCTGCTGGGAGAAAGTTCTTTCTTTTTCCTTGCTTCTCTCTTTTTTCAGCTTCGAGGGCAAGGCGCTTCTCTGTGAAGTGGGCCCCTGTCTGTTGGAGGATGTGGCGCCATTGGGGTCGGTTGGTGGCGTGCTCCTCCCAGCTTGTGATGTCCACATCAGTTTTCTTGACATAGGCTTTTAGTGTGTCTTTGTAGCATTTCCTCTGACAACCACAGGATCTCTGACCATGGATGAGCTGAGAGTAGAGGACTTGTTTTGGGAGGTGAGAATCTGGCATCTGCACTTGTCCAACCCAGCAGACTTGGTGCATAATGATCATTTCTTCAGTGCTGGTGACATTGACTTCAGTGAGGATGCTAGCATCAGTGTGGCGATCTTTCCCCTTGATGTGAAGGACTTTCCTGAGGTATCTGTGGTGGTATCTCTCCAGATTCTTGAGGTGCTATCGGTAGGCTACACAGGTTTCGCATCCATGGAGGGGTGTAGGGAAGACAACTGTCTTATAGACCTGCATCTTGGTGTCCTTCCGTAGATCATGGTCTGTGAAAACACATCAGAGCAGTTTCCCAAAGGAGGCACTGGAGCACTGGATCCTGGGCTGGATCTGTCTGTCAATTTTTGCATTTTGAGAGAGTTGGCTACCGAGGTAGCAGAAGTGCTCAACTATCTCTAAAGTCTGTCCCTCTATGGTAATTTGTGGTGGGTCATGTGCAAGGCCTGAGGAAGGCTGATAGAGCACTTTAGTCTTCTCGATATTAAGTGAAAGTCCTAGGCTTTCGTAAGCTTACCAAAGTTTATAGAACATTCCACCAGTTTGAGGTGTCTGCCCTTGTTTTCTGACAGTCTGCCCTGAGGTAGCCACGCCAGACAACGCAACAACTGTATCCTATCCTACATCCTTCATTTATTTGATATCTGTTGAGCTCTTCAAGGCAGGTACTTAGGGTCTGATCCAAAACCCACTATAGACAATGGAAAGGCTCCCACTGGCTTCAATGGGTTTGGAACTAGGCCCTTATTCTGCATGTTTATCTCTAAGGTCCTAGAATGGTAAATGATACTCATAATGACCCAAACCAAAATTTTGTAACCAAAAACTCCCCCAGACGTATTGGTGGGTTTTGGTTGTTTGTTGTTTTGTTTCATTTTTTTGTATCTGGACTCAGATTTTTCAGCTCGAGTCTTTCTCTAGTTTTGTGTGAAGGTTCCGATCAGTTGCGTGAACTAATCAGTGAACTAATCGTCTTTATCCCTTACTATGGACTGCATTTTATTTCAGTTCTCTAACTCAGCTAGATTATTTTCCAGACTTCTTCTCCCCAGTCTTGGTGTTGGCTTGACTCTAACAGACAGTGCCTAGTACAATGTTATCTTCCCTGAGTTAGTGAAATTTCCCCCAGTTAGTGGGAATTGTCTCTTTGCTATTTTGGCTCACATAGTAATTCTAGTCCATTTTTACAAAGGACATTTATTTTCCCTGAGATCAGCGTTCTGATGTTGTGTCTGAGGTGAAACCTAATTTGAGGCCCAGCAAGCTTGTGTGCACCTTTTGTGGGATGAGCATGAACCTTGCTTAAAAATTCACAATAAGATTCAAATATGGGAAAATGTTTTGTTCAAACAGGAACCTCCAAGGCCTGTCCTCTGAACCTGTGCAAACCAGATATCAACACACAATAATCTCCAGCTCATTCCACCTAGACATGGATGGGTTCACACTGCTCTAGTTTTCATTGATTTGCCAACACTTTCTATTTTACTTGAACTGTGGTTGGTTTTTCTCCTCTAAGTAAATTGTTGCTACTTTATTTTTATGCTCTCTTAATCCATAATAATTCCAAGCTCTCTGTAGCAACCTACTCCATGTCCTCTCCCCAACACACCTTGTTAAAGTAATACGTAAGACACACTTTTGAAGAACAATCGACTTAATTCTCTAGCAAAAGAGAGGGACTCTTTAGAAATCTGTACTTGTGGCACCTTAGACACTAACAAATTTATTTGAGCATAAGCTTTCATGAGCTACAGCTCACTTCATCGGATGCATGCAGTGAAAAATACAGTGGGGAGATTTTATATACACAGAGAACATGAAACAATGGATGTTACCATACACACTGTAACAAGAGTGATCAGGTAAGGTGAGCTATTACCAGCAGGAGAGAAAAAAAACCTTTTGTAGTGATAATCAAGGTGGGCCATTTCCAGCAGTTGACAAGAACGTGTGAGGAACAGTAGGGGGGAAAAATAAAAATGGGGAAATAGTTTTACTTTGTGTAATGACACATCCACTCCCAGTCTTTATTCAAGCCTAATGTAATGGTGTCCAGTTTGCAAATTAATTCCAATTCAGCAGTCTCGCGTTGGAGTCTGTTTTTGAAGTTCTTTTTTTGAAGAATTGCAACTTTTAGGACTGTAATCGAGTGACCAGAGAGATAGAAGTGTTCTCCGACTGGTTTTTGAATGTTATAATTCTTGACGTCTGATTTGTGTCCATTTATTCTTTTATGTACAGACTGTCCGGTTTGGCCAATTTATACTTTGGTATAAATTAACAGAGGTATAGAGATTAATAAAGCTACTTTCAAGGAAAATAAGGTCTGAGATGGTATTCTTTTTGTGAAAACACATATATTAAAAATAATGCCTTTGAGGAACAGGGTTAACAGAAGCTAGGGACTCTAAATGAAAGAACCACTAGTCTGCATTGCCAACAGATGAATTCTCTACTTCAAGTGGAATATGACTAAGTCACTACTTTCCAAATGACACCCAGCAAAGTACAACATTAAATCTTAATAAGTACAAATGATCATTCTTCATATAGAAATCTCTGAGCACTCAGACACTTTTGGTAAAAAAAAAAAATCTAGAATTTTGCTTTAGAGAGTCTGAATTATAAGCAATAACAAGTAAAACCAAAGCTGCTAAAATTGCTATGCCTCCTAGAAAGCATCACTTTAACTCTTTATCCTGTTTTATTCCAATATAACATAAAATAAGCCCTGATAGTGGGTGGTGGATGGGGATGGTTAAGTGTGCTAGACACTAGAAATGCAGGACCAGCACTGGAGCTGCATTAGAAGAACCCTGCAGTGGAATGCCATCCTAGAACTGACTGGTAAGGTCACTGCCCTCTCCTTCAGCACCCATCTCTGCAGTAACACTTTTATCTATGAAGGCTAAGTTTATGTGCATTTATTTTTTAATTGTAGGTGTTTGATTATTTCCCTGTCCCACCAGCACTTCATACATCACTTGTCTATTTAGTCCTCAATCCTGCAAAGACTTAAGCACATACTTCATTCTGAGCACATAATTCATCCCATTGGCTTTGAGAATGTGTGTAAGTCTTTGTAGGATGAGGACATTAGGTTGCCAGCTCTCAGGGCAAACACTGTCTTTTACTCTGGACTGGTCCGTATTAGGAAATTAGCTTGGCATAACTTTGCCGCTCCAGGAAGTGAAAAATTCACCCCCTTGAGTGATGCAGCTAAACTGACCTAAGCCCCGAGAAGTCTTCCATTGACCTAGCTACTGGCTCTCGGGGAGGTGGAATACCTACACCAATGGTTGACATAGGTAGCATCTTCGCTGAAGGTGCAGTGGCAGCGTTTTAAGTGTACACAAGCCCTAAGTGTTTGTATGGGGCCTACCCCAATGTAGCCTCATTCCTGCCAGTGATGGGGGCCTCTGAGCACTAATAGAAAATACATATTGAATCACAATATCAGGGAATGATGATGTTTTGGGTAGAGGTGGCTCAATATCCTTTCGTAGCTGTGTGTGTGTGAAACAACTGTGAACATTAGTTTGGGATCACAAACATTTTTACAGTGTGGACTACAGTTGAGTAGAGAGAGTCTCATGGCCACATCTTCTACCATTCAGAATTGGGTGAACCACACAATTACAATTACAATGCATTACAACTGCATAGCCTGCCTTCCCTCCCCGTCACAACTGTACCGCACACCACTGCGCCCATTTCACAAACACACACCATCCCTGTGGCAACTACAGCAATTGTTTACATGGGAAAGATCTACTATGGAAGCACTGAGTGTATTTGTTAGCTTTTATTACTTCGATTTAGCAGCTGAAAACAAAACAGCTTAAATTATGTGACCAGCCAAATCAGCACAGATCAACAGTTTGGGAACCACTGAAACAGCTAGATGCATTACACAACGTGACACAGCTTTTACTTCCCTTGAAGTCTCAGGACTGTTAATTCCTTTTAAAAAAAAAATTAACAATAACAATAAAGATGGTTTGGGAGTTTTCTATGGTAATTTTTTTTAAAAAAAAAAAGTGCCCCTGAGAGTGTTCTATGGTTTGCAAGAATATTCAAATGTGCTAAAGTCAGAAAGAAGTGAAGACTGCAGCAGATGTTTCATGCCAACGCATCTCAAGTAGATTAAATACTTTCATTATATACATTTTCTGTGAGGAATTGGCATGTTTTTTCATTTCATGCATCATCTATCTTTTGCATTGCTAGATGTGCCATGCTTCTACAACATGTCATTTTGGCCAGTTTTTTTAAGTACTAAACATATGTTTTCAACTTGGGAAGCAGCTCTGAGATTATATATCTCCTTTTCCCATCTTAAATGAAGACACTGACTGGCACAGGGTCATCCATCCTCCAGAGCCATGTCATATGTATACTTTGGCAATAGTGTGTCTGGCAAAAAGTTCAATCTACAGTGTCAATGGATCAGCAGGGATCACTGTGTTGTCTCAGCAACACAGAAAACAAGACAAACAAACAAACCATTTTCTAGCCTCTTCAATATTTTGCAGTGCTTCGTATTATCCACTCTTATGATTCATGGCTATCAATTACTTGGGTCAAATAAGTGATTTAAATGTTGGACATTTGAGGTGCCATCTTCAGTTACAACTGCACTGATTCAAAACTAAAGTAGAACCGGCTGTTGGAGCTGACTTTACAGTTTCTATTAACATTATCTTAATTGTTCTTTATCTTAATACTGTAAATACCTGCTGTATGCCTATGTTCTTTCAAAAGGCATTTTAAGGATGTTTTTTGTCAGACATTTTTCAAAATCTGCAAAGGGTTATGTTTAGTGTTCAAATCCCAGCAGGAATCCCATGCCAAATAAGATACTGATTGCAATCAAAATGCAAAATTGGTCTCCAGTCCCGCATTTGGATGCGCACAGGCAGACCCAAGTGCCTGTGTACAGCCCCAATAAATTTCAGAGTGTGTATCCAAGGCTCTGCCTATGCAAATCTGATTGCAAGACAGAGGACTTAAGGGAAGCACACTGAGACTGAAAGTCAATTAACCTAAGTTTATTCTTAATAAAGCCATTGGATTTTCATGGGTTTAACTGAGAGGAGAATTTGCTCTATTGTTGCCACTATAGATTTAAAAAAATAATAAAAACAACTGCAAAATTATCCTCTCAGGGCCATATGGGAATATTCAGCTGGTATGCTCTTCTTCCATGAGCTCTTTCCTGCATGGGAAAGCCACAGGTCCATGCTCAGAACCAGCACAAAGCTTCAGCAACTTAGAGAAAAACCAACAGTCTGAGGCATAAGCACCAGAAACAGAAATGCTGGGAACTTCCCCAGTTCAAATAATTTCAAAGTTATACATTCATAGTACTAGAAAATGAAAGTTTCAGTCAAGCCTGCAGATGGATCATTTGTCTCCTCCCCGTTTCTTACAGTCCTTGCTGAGTAGAGATAAAAAGAAGAGCATACACAAATGGTGTATTGTTATGGTGCTTTCCTTATCAGATATGTTAGTGACTAACTTGGCAAACAGCAAAACAGTGCAGGCCAACAGAGTATCCTAGTTCCAAGCTGTTAGCTGTCCCCTCTCTGCCCCTTGTTTCTTTCTGTTTTCCCATACTCTGACACTCATCCTCCTTTTAAAGCAACAGTGTCTGAAACACATAAAAACTTGATTAATTATATATGGAATTTAGGCAAGGCAGAAGCTAGTCTTTTGAAGTGTGGAGATTGGGAGAAACTACCTCTCTCTTTCAAACTTAAGTATTGCAGAGTTAATTGGTTAAAAAAAAAAAAGAGGAATTTATCCATTGCAATCTCAGCTATGGGACCAAGCTTGGTAGGTTGCACCTTTAACTCCCAGTGATGTCAGTGGGTGTTTGAGTGCTCAGCAGCTCAGAATTGATTGCTTTAGAACCCACGAAGAAATACATGCATAGACCTTTACATTTTCATGGTGTCCCACTGAAATGAGTGGGATTTAGTGCAAGTTTCAGGCCTGTCTGTACGGATTCCTTTTCAGGACAAAGTTTTGTTTGATATCAGCTAGATCTGGGCACATGCTCCAGCAGGGATTTCACAACTGGAGACCAGACCAGTTTACCGGTATGCTAGTTTTGCTCAAAATGGACATTAGTCTTATAAGAATGTGTTTAGTGTTTAAGCTCTATGAAATACTTGTAAATTGCTGCATGCATTAATCTCACTTGTAATGTCCGTATTCCATGCTATAAGAAAAAATGTGGGTTTTGCTTTATAACTTTGAAAACATTTGATTTGAACTTCTGAACCCAGGCATGGGAATCGTCCCTCCCCCAACTCATCTAGGAGGACTATTAAAATTTAAGCAGGCCATTATAAGGCACAAATTTTGTCAATTGCCCCATCCTATGGAGAAGTATGTGCTGAAGGTCTCGTTAGATAGCTTTGAATGCTGGTAGTGGGAAATAAAAATAGCTGACATGAAGATTTTTCATCTCTTTGCTGTTTGAACTCTCACAGGATCAGATACACCAAACTGAAGCTAGAGATCCCCAAGAGATATCTCTTGGGTCTGTCCTGAAAGATACTTTGCATTAACAGATCTATATAATTCTGTCACTCTTAAGATTTAGATGGTAACTCATTTGTGTGTATATGATTTAACCTGTAAACAACTCTCTCATTTCTTTTTCCTAGTTAATAAACCTTTAGATAGTTTATTACAGGATTGGCTACAGGCGTTGTCTTTGGTGTAAGGTCTAGGGTACCAATTGATCTAGGGTAAATGACTGGTCTCTTGGGACTGGAAGCAATCTGAATATGGTGTGATTTTTGGTGTAAGTGACCATTTATCACTAAGTCCAGTCTGCCTGGGTGGCAAGAGAGACTAGAAGTCTGACTCTATGGTGAGACTGTTATAGTGCTCCAGTTCACATTTGTTACTGGCTTGGTAAAATCTAATTATGAAATACACCACCAGTGTGGGGTGTCTGCTGTGTTTTTGACAGTCTGTCCTGAGGTAGGCACTCATGGTCATGACCATCTCCAGACAGAGTGACACTAGTACTTATCCTCTCCCTATGAATCCATGGAACCACAATACATGCACATCACAGGTCAGATAGTCCCATAGTGAATGGGGCTTCTTGCATAATTATCGCCAGCCATTTTGATTATAAAGAAATTATGGCTACAATATAGAAATTAAATGCATCCAGAAGTACAGAAGTTGATAAGGAAAAAGAACAGGCATTATAATTATGTGTATATAAGGTAGCTATACAAAGATGGTAACATTGATGGGAAGCAGGATTAATATATAGCCCAAAGTTTATCTGCTTTAGGTAGGGAAAATGTTGAAAGTACTTAGATATATAGAAGGCCCTGTGACAAACTCTAGGCAACCTTTGCAAGAATTAATATTCACAATAACCAAAAACTTAGGCTATGTTTATATGACCATCTATATCAGCAAAACTTATGTCACTCAGATATGACTATTCCACCCCCCTGAGTGACATCAGTTATGCCGACATTAGCTCTAGTGTGCACAGTGCTATGTCAGTGCAAAAAGCTAGTGAGAGAGCTTTGGAGTCTGGTGTTCACTAAAGAAGCTTGGGAGTGTAAGCTACGAAATGGCTCCTTTTTGTTCCTTTTGCATTGAGAGACACAGGACTTTGTATCTTCCTTGTAAGTAAACAAGATTTCGTCAAAGAAAATATCAGACTCCAACAATTTCTACTTCCAACTGGAACATCTCCAGAGCCCCAGACTTTGACTAGTCGTTCAGGTACAAAAGCGGGTAATAGTTGGCTAAATCCACTGCCAATATGCACCGGTGAGAGGTGAGTCATTCTCAGCATCAACAGTAATTCTGTGTTTCGTTTGTTTGTTTGCTCCTTGTTACTCAGAATAGTAGCTGACTTGAAAAAAGCTGAGTGCTGGAGCTTCTTCCCTTGCTTCCCTAAAGCGATGAAGCAAGGGAAGAACCAGCTGTCTAATTTCTCAGAATTTGTTTGAGACGGCAGGAACAGTTCACATCTTACTTAGTTCTCTTCCAGAACAAAAGTGGTTTTAGGGACTTTTCCTAAACATGAGTAATTTAAAGGATGCTTATCATTAACTGCTAAATAAATAATGTGACTAAATCAGGGGTTATCAGCAGCTGTATGCTTTCACAGATAAGACTGAGATGTTTTGATCTTTGAACTTTAATGCGTTTTACAGACTTACCTAGCCTCTTTTGTTTTACCTACCACTGCATTTTTACATTGGTGTTTACTAAGACCTGGCTTACACTACACAGTTATGTTGACCTAATAAGGTCTGTGTCAACTCTAGCAGGTCCCTTCCGCCAATGTAACTCGCCTGCTATGTCAACTTAAGTACTCCACCTCTGCGAGAGGTGTAGCACTTAATTCGACCTAGTTAGATCAATGTGGTGGCAGTGTAGACACTGCGTTGCTTACGTTGACTTAACTGGCCTCCAGGAGCTATCCCACAATGCTCCACTGTGACCACTCTGGTCACCATTCTCAACTCTGCTGCCCCTCCCCCCCCCCCAGCCAAGTACACAGGAAACAGCCCTTTCCCTATTAAAGGACCGGGAACTTTTTAATTTCAATTTCCGGTTTGTTCGGCATGGAGAGCTCGCCTGCCCAGCAGATCAGTCCTGCTCCAAATGCATTCCTGCCTGGAGCACACAGGAGGTGGTGGATCTTCTGGGTCTGCGGGGAGAAGAGGCTTTGCAGGCACAGCTCCGATCCAGCTGAAGAAACACAGACACATCCGAGCAGATCGCGTGGGGGAGAAGGGCTACACCAGGAACGCGCAGCCATGCTGTGTCACAATCGAGGAGCTGTGGCAGGCGTACCGGAAAGCAAGGTGGGGGCAAACAGTCGCTCTGGTTCAGCACCCCAGACATGCTGCTTTTACAAAGAGCTGGGTGCGATTCTCAGTGGCAGCCCCACCACAACCTCCCAGAGCAGCGTGGGTACCTCTGAGGAGTCAGAGCCCCCGGCCACCGCAGGCAACACGGAGGAGGAGTCTTGGATGAGGAGAAGAATGGGAGACAGGCAAGTGGGGGATCCATTGTCCCGAAGAGCCAGGAGCTGTTTGTAACCCCACTCGCAGCACAGAAGCATGGTTGAGTGTGATGCCGGGGAAGCAACCGCTGGGGAATAGGCCATTCCAAATAATATTTGGGGATCACATGTTCTTATAGGCTATTTTTTATTTTTAAAAAGCCAGTTGAGGTAGAGTGACTATTGCCTTCCCAGTGGCCACACCAGCGAGGCAGAGGGTGCCCAGAGGAAAAGAGTGTTTATGTGCACAGGCATGTCCTTGGAATCCTCCATAGAGATCTCCAGGAAACTTTCCTGGAGGTACTCTGCAATCCATTGTAGAAGGTTTCTCGAGAGAACTGCCTTATTTCTTCCACTGCGGTAGGACACTTTCCCACACAGCTCCAGTATTAATTCAGCTGGCATCATTGCAGCACACAGCATAGCAGCATAAGGACCCGGTAAGTACCCGGATGCATAGGTGCTGACTTCATGGGTGCTTCAGGGTGCTTAGCACTCACCAACAGCCAAGCTCCCCTTCCTTCCTCACTTCGCCTCCCGCCTGCCGGCGTCGCTGCCGATCAACTCCTTCCCCTCCCTCCCTGCACCTTCCACCCACTGCAGATCAGCTGTTCTGCGGCATGCAGGAGGCACTGGAAGGAAGAGGGAGGAGCAGGTGGAACTGGGAGGGAATAGGCAGGGTGGGAGCAGAGTGGGGGCAGGAAGAGGCTGGGCGGGGGTGGGGCCTGGGACTGAGTGGGGGTTGAGCACCCCCGGGGAAAATTGGAAGCCAGTGCCTGTGCAGATGCTCGCAGTAGCTGTTCCCTTGCAAACTCTGTTACCGTCAGGTGCATGATATCAGCTCGGATCACCTATGGGAGACAGCATTCCAACATCTCTGTACTCCACCTGCCCCTTCACACACGTTCCACTAGGCAAGGGGGGACAATGCACTATCCCTTCCACTCTGTCCCGGGATAGGGTGCCAAGAACAAAAGTTGCACACATGATGATGTATGACAGGCCAGGCCACTGTACTTTTCAAGATAAAATGAATGTTTCCCCCCTACCAATTTTATTCCACTGTCTTTCCAAGCTTTAATTATTTGTCAGATCTTTCAGCATTTATATATGTGTGCAATAAAAGTCCATGTCTTGAAAATGAAATCATCTTTATTAATTCAAAGCGTGGGGTGAGGGGGAAGGGGAGGGATAGGGAAACTAAGGCATGGGGCTATGCACAAGAAAGAAACACAGCGATCACAGCAAGCAGTGATCACAGAAAAGCAGCACACATTACTGTGGGTCATCACTAAAATGGGTTTTCAAAGCCTCCTTGAGCTGCATTGCTCTCCGCTGAGCTCTTCTTATAGTCCTGGTATCTGACTTCTCACAATTAGCAGACAGCCTATCCGCCTCCACACCCCACCCCTGTGGAAACTTCTCTCCCTTTGCTTCACATGTATTTTGAAGCACACAGCAGGCAGCTATAACCATGGGGATTTTTTTTCACTGAGGTCTAACCTAGTGAGCAAACCCTTCAAATGGCCAAAGGCACATTCAACCGCCATTCTGCACTTTCTGAGCCTATTGTTGAACCAACCTTACTTCTGTCCAGGTGTCCGGCTTCATGAGCCATGGGAGTAAGGAGTAGGCTGTGTCTCCCAGGATTGCTATTGGCATTTCAACATCACCAGTGATGATTTTGCTGTCAGGAAAGAAAGTCTCTGCTTGCAGCTTTCTGAACAGACCTTGTTCTTAAAGATGCACCTTCCCAGACCATCCCAAGTCGATGTCGGTAAAACGCCCCCGGTGATCCACGAGCGCTCGCAACACCGTAGAAAAGTATCCCTTTCTGTTTATGTACTCTTTGGCAAGGTTGATTGGTGCCATTTATTGCCCTGCCACAGTTAGGGAACCCCACTGCAACAAAACCATCTGGTATGTCCTGCACACTGCCCGGAGTCACTACCCTTCTTGGTGGCAGGCAATTAATGGCCCTGCACCCTTGGATCGCAGCAACCCCCATGGTGGATTTACCAACTCCAAACTGATTCCCCATGGAACGGTGGCAGTCTGGTGTTGTAGGCTTCCACACAGCGATGGCCACTCGCTTCTCCGCTATCACATTTTAGGTCTCATTTTAGTGTCACTGTGCTGCAGGGCTGGGAAGAGCTCCACACACTCCTCCTGGAAAGTGGCCTCGCGCGCACAAAGGTTCTACAGCCACTGCTTGTCACCCTGTAGCTGCAGGACAAGGAGAGCCCACCCATCGGTGCTCATGTCTCAGAACCAGAGCTGGCGCTCCACCCTGTCCAGCTACTGTGCAGCTGCCAGCTGTGACAGGGAGTTGTTTCATTCCATGACTCCTAGCAGTGCTGCCCATGTTCTACGCGGCAGTTCCTCTAGCGGCTCTGGAAACACTGAAGGATAAGATGTGTGGTGTTTGCAACACTCACCAAAACAGAGCACAGCTGAGTGGGGTTCATGCTTCTCTGGGGAGGGTGTACGCGCAGCTATGCTGATCTTTTGAAAAAAAGGGTGTGAAATACTATGGGCTTCAGATGAAATCAGGGGAGGGAAAAAAACGCATCTTGGGATGTTAAAGTCATATTCCCAGTCACCCCTGCAAGAACGTCAAACATTTTACAGAAGTCTAAATAAATTACATCAATACTATTTAATCTCATCAAAAAAAAAAAAAAGATAGCAATTTAGTTTGATAGGATCTATTTTTCCATAAACCCATATTGATTGGCATTAAATATATTACCCTGTTTCAATCTTTATTAATCGTCCCATATCAGCTGCTGCATTATCTTGAATTGGATCGATGTCATACTAACAGACCTATGATTACCAGGATCATCCTGTTTACTCTTTTCAAATATTGGCACAACATTAGTTTTCTTCTCGACTTTGGAACTTCCCTGGTGTTCCAAGACTTATTCAAAATCAACATTAATGGTCCAATGTGTTCCTCAGCCAGCTCTTTTAAAACTCTTGGATGCAACTTATCTGGACTTCCTGATTTTAAAATCTCTCATTTGGGGACATGCTGTTATCATCCTGAGATACTAGTGGAATGGAAAGTGTGTTATGATATGACGACATAATCTGTTTTCTTCGCAAATGCAGAACAGAAATATCTGTCTTTTCTGCATTATTATTGATAATTACAGCATTTCTATCTAGCAATGTACCAGTGCAATGATTAGGATTCATTTTGTCCCTAATATACTTTAAAAAAACCTCCTTCTTGTTGTCTTTAATGCTGCTAGCCATAGATTTCTCCTTGTGTCCCTTCGCTTTCCTTATCAATTTCCTACACTTCCTAGTTTCTGATTATATTAATTACAATCAATTTCCTTTTTTCTTCCATTTTATATTTCAAAACTCTTCCTCCTCAATAGGCAAAACTGTGACTTGAATTATATACTATCCATATTGTGGGTCACAGTGTGAGTGGAGCAGGAGAGCAATCTCTGTAGGTTACTTCTCCTGTTTCATAACAAATTGGCAGGAGTGGGTGGGGCCTTGGTTCTGCCTCCACAACTTGCTAGCCAGAGCAGCTGAGCTGGAGAGTCCTATAGCTGGTTCAGATTACGTCCCCCACATCTGTTACTGTAGCAGCCCAACTACACAATGCCTCTTACTTGAACTTATTTGGGTAAAGTCACAATCTAGCCCCAGGTTTAATGGGAGGTTCAGAATTGGGATTCTTGATTTGCTCATTACAGAGATAAGCACCAGGTGCAACATTTGGATACTGACAAGAGTTTCAGTGTTTAACCCAAATAACCTCCAAATTTGGAGGCTGCTTGGATCAGGATTTTGGTTCAGTCCTTCCACTACCATCTTAGCCCAAAGCAGTTTCTTTCCCTGAACTGTGAAAAATTGATTTGGGCATTTTTCACTTGCAAAACAAAGGTTTAATTGTTTAGAATGTTTTACATTTGTACAACTGAAAAATGGCTTTGTTTTTAAAACGGAAATTCTGTAGACCACAAATCCAAAATAGGAATTTATTCCCTTTAGGTTTTGGGGGGAAATCACAATATTGTATTTACAAATGCAATTTATTGACTATGCTCCTCATTTTTCCTAAATACAACCTTTTAGATTTTTTAGCATGTGCATTTTAGTTTTTGTGGCTGGCAGCTGGATCGATAGGATATCATTATGGAGTATCTGATCAGTAATCCACATGCTAAGAAGGATTTATGTGAGAGACTATTACAGCTTAAGCTTCAGTAAACACATAACATGGGACATATGTAACAGATATTCGCTAAATAAGAACATGGTCAAAATATGATAAACCATAACAGTAGCCTTCCATTACAGTATTCTGTTGGGAAAATAATACATGTAATGTCCAAACCAAAGTACCTATTTAACCAGGTAAATAAAAATCCTTTTAAATGCAGCTAAATACGTATTACATTGATCCTAAGTACATATTTGCATGAATTACATTCAGCTGACTGAAATATCAGAACAAAAGGTGCCATTCTAGTCTATGCCTATTTTATCTACTTCAGTGATAAAAAGGCTTTCTTTTTCCCTTCCCTTTTTGAAGTTTAAATCACAGACCCCAGAGGAATTCACAGGGGAAGAAAACCCTCTATATTTAAATATTGCAAAAGCCAAGAATTCAAAGGGTACACTTAAGCCAATACTCCTTTCTGATTCTTGTCATTATGCCCCTGTCTTGGGTTGTCTCTCTGTTTTCCACAGATGTAGCATCGATCTAAGCTTTGCAAAAAGAAAAGGAGGACTTGTGGCACCTTAGAGACTAACAAATTTATTTGAGCATAAGCTTTCGTGAGCTACTCTGAGATCTAAGCTTTGAATATCCTGGCTTTCATGGTTTGTATCAAGATGTAAATGTGATCCAAACTCCTTTCTTTGCCTCTGAAATGCAGGCACCAGGAGCTTTGATTTCCTTAATTTCACTCATCATTCTGGAAAGGTAATTTTCTATTCTTGTTGAGTATGGGAAAGGTGGACTAGTTCTGAGCTCATCAAATGTAATCACAATGCAGTGATGCGTGGTTGTGGTTTTGTTGTTGCTGGTACCAGTTCTATTCTCAAGAGCTTTCACCTAGCCACGTAACAGATCATTATTTATAGTTTGATTTTTAATTACTCGCTATATACTTGGTTCTATTTCTGCATTCTGCATCCAAAGAGCTCAACCCTCAAGTTGCTAAACTCCCTGGCCATCATCCAGCAAAGTATTTAACCATGTGCTTAACACTGAACACCTGAGTAGTCCTGTGCACATCAGCGCAAAAGTGTTTTGATGGATCAGAACCAGAGCACTCAGCAACCTACAGGATTGAGCCCATAGTGAGGCTCGGTTAGTTTTACAGGGGAAAATATGGAAGAAGATCATCCTGTTTTGTAAGCACTCAGAAGGCAGGTGTAGCACTTCTGTTAACTGTTGGCCTGATTCAATGCCCACTGAAGTCAAACTTAGCAGGGTTTGAATCAGGCCCTGTATAATTAGCTAGGCAATCCTGTGACTTGTCAGGCTTCTGGAAATAAGTAGGGTGATATCCTCAGCTGATGTAAATCAGTGTCGCTCCATTGACTTTTTTGACTGAGCTCTCCCAATGTACACCTGCTGAGGATCTGGCTCCTAGCATACAGTGAATATACCCAGGGGCAGTGTAGCAAAGGCAGTACCATAGAAACACCCTGAAATCTTACATCTCGTGTATTAGCTTCTTTAATTCCTCAGCCAAAACCTCCAACTTTGAAATAACATTACACTGGGAATACATTTTTAAAAGTTATTCTATTAGTCATCTGTGGTTTATTTCAGCTCTGTGTGTATCTGGCTATGCCTCTCAGGATATGGCCGCTAATGTGACTCACTCCAGGATGATTATGTTGCGATTTCAACCAGCTGCTACTTGGACTTGGAAGCCTTGGTGAGGCTTGTCTCTGTAATAATTCTGCATTTGGTAACCTTGGTGATGCGAGTATATTCAATGATTCTTCTGGCATGGATACACAATTCTTTTCCCCTTATCTATTCCTTGAGGAATTGAGTTTTCACCTTTTTCTCCTGTACCAGCAGGTGGCCTGTCACATCTGATATTTCAAGTAAATCTTAATGATTTCTCCATTTTTCCTAACTGTTCATTGCTACAATATAGGATTGTGGTTCTGCCCTGAAGTTAAAATGACACTTACTGGTGTCCAGTTGTTGTTGTCACTTGCCCTATGGACTTCCTGCTGAGCTGTCAGCCTGAACAGTGGCTTTTCGTCTGTCTTTCCAAAGTAACATTTTTGTTCCTTTGCCTTTTGTCCAGCATTTGTAAGCCTGGTGTTTGTTCAGTAGTTCTTATGGAAAGTAAAGTCCTTGTTTATGTGCCCATTAATAGCCGTGCTGGAGAAGCTACTTCTACTGGCAATATCTGAAATCCAACAGAACTAGAAAGGAATCTTCTTCATGTTTTGCCTCCTTTAAGATATTTTTCACTTTCAGCCATCCTGTTCCTCTGGAGATGTTTCAGTGAGGCAGGTTACATACAAACTTCCTTAGCAAATTCCTAAAATTTTCCACTTGAGAACTGGGAAATTGTCAGTAACTGGAACCTCTGATATTCCATTCCTTGCTTGTTATGTTTTGATAATTCTACTGCTTAAATAAGGTATAGGCTAGGCAGAGTCCCTTCTGCCTTCTCTGTCTCCAGCCAGTCCTGCTTACATGTCATGATGGTCTGCCCCCCTGCTCAGAGAAGCACACCTCACCCTTAAATACAATCTCTTTCCTCTTGCCACATGCCCCGACTGAAAAGATGCAGGCCATGCTGATGCCCCTGTGTAGAAAATGCATTGTTCCATGGGGGTGTCTGTTGAGAGATAATCCAAGTTGATGGCTCCAGATTACTCTGTGGTGGCTTCTCAGTGAAGATCCTCCTTCCACAAAGCATTAAGTCCTTTTCCCAGGCAGGACACCTGCCTGGAATGCATTACAATATCCCGCCTTGGGGAAAGTTAGACTTTGCTCACTACATAATATAAAATGGAGTTCATGGAGCAACATGGAGTTCTTATTTTGACACAGATATATCCCATTGGGTCACACAATGTCACTTATGGAGTTCCAAAGCCCTCTGAAGTCAATGGAAAGATTCACATTAATTTCAGTGAGTTTCGGTCAGGGCCTTAGAGGCTGAATTTGCATTTTACTAATTTCACTAGGTCTTCAAGGCAATGTTTACACACTGAATTTTTTTCATAAAATTTCCCATGCTTGCTATCACAGAGGCAGCTCCAAAGATGATGACAACAGTGGGAGTGTTAATGTAGTAAAGTGACCAGCATTTTATCCACCAAAAAGGGGAAAAAAACAACAACCCTCATTCCATTTTCCCAGGAGAATCTGAAAAAAGAGCAGAGCACAGAATTGTTTTGCTCATATGATCAAAAATCAGCTCAGTATAAACGCTACAGGGGATTTCTGATTAAATGATTTAACCAGACCAGTTAGGAAGCTTATATAAAGACAAGTTAACAAGCGTGTGGGTCCAATTGTCCCAGCCTGATCTATACTCCGACCTCTGCACGTAGACACCCCTCCTGCCCACACATGGGGGTGATAGTCACTCTGTTAGTCTCTAAGGTGCCACAAGTACTCCTTTTCTTTTTGCAAATACCGACTAACACGGCTGCTACTCTGAAATTCACTTCTAGGGTACCAGTCATATGAAGGGGATTCTATGCCAATCTTTGGGGAGGGAAAGATCCAGTTGTGTTTTGTGTATTGTCCCCCATCGCTGCAGAGTAGAATATTCTGGAAAGCTAATACAGGCTCTGATGGTGTGGCAAGGAGATGGGGGGGAGGGGCATGGTTTCCCATGGGCAATATGGAAGCACAGGGCTTACCATTGGCTTCCCGGGATCAACAGTTTCTGCAGGACAGACCTCCTGCTTCTTCTGCAGGGCAGCTAATCCCTGCTCCTCAGTTGAATGATCTGTGAGGGAAACCTTATGGAGCTATCCTTCCTTGCTCCTCCCACAGGGTTCCTTTAGACAGGGAATCCATGTCTGACTGTACAGGAAGGATTCAGATTTCTCAATGGGAGGGTGTAATGTGGCCCCACATGCCTCAAAGTTGCAAAGGATTCACCTGTTTGAATGTGAAGGTATAAAAATACCTGTGAGTGAGCCAGAAATACTTCCTTGGCATGTTTAATGCCTACTGCAGTGTTAGCTGGGGCCAGCACTTCAGATGGCCCAGGTTGGGGACTATGTACAGTATTAAAAGAAAAGGAAAGAGTCGGATATGTAATTTCAAACAATTTGCCACATGTGGTGAGTGTAGCCAAGCAGAGCTGCTGCTAATAAACATTCTGAGTCTGGTGACCCTGAAAAATGAACAGCACAATTTTATTTATTTATGCATTTATTCTTTTTGTGAACTTGATGGTAATAAAAGGACAAGGGGACCCCAGGTACCAAGCCTGGAGCTGGTGGAAGTTGAGGGCGGGGTGAGATCAGGCTTGATTCTCTACTCACCCACACCAGTGCAACTCCACTGACTTTAGTCATATGAAACCTCTGTTACACTGGCATAAGGGAAAGGAGAATTAGCCCCTTTGTCTGTAGTGGGGCTGCAGCCAGATATTGAATGAATCTGAGCATCTGGCCAAAGAACCACACTGACATTTACTACAGCGGAAAAACTGGCTGGCTCACATTCTCTTTCCCTAGCTAAAGGAAAAAGGATGCATAGGCCCAGAGCTTGTGTGGGGGAGACATTTAAGAGGGGAAACAATCACATTTTTCTCCTTGAGTTTCTATTTTCCTTGTCTGAATAATGAGCCTTCAGTATTTCCCCAGAAGGGATATCACTTTCATAGGGATGTTATTGCCAAATATCTATCTTCAATGTCCAACGCTCCCCGAGCAGAACACATATAAACAGAGCGCTGGATATGAAGTGGTGCTGATAGCCAGAAGCTGATAATGAAAGTGTTCTTTCAGGATCTTAGGTAAGCTGCGGTGTTTGGCTGAACCATTTTCCACTGAGATATCTGAGTGTGCATGATTGTTATGGCCCGAAATGAATCAATAATATTAGCTGATAGAATTAATTCTTATATTTGTATTCTCTGATGTCTGACGTGTGTATTGTTAGTCGCCCCCCCCCCCCCCCCCGCCAAGTGAATATTTCAGCTGACTGCTGCAATAGAACAGTTTTATAACAGCTAATCCCCCTCCCTCCCTCCCTACTCCTCCTCTGGCCCCTTCACTTGCTTTAGTTAAACACAATGAATTAACCCCTGGCTTACAAGTGACCCTTCCCAAAATACTGCTGAAATCAAATTCGTTTTCACCACTTGATCACCACCTGTTATGCTGCATGAAACTGCAATACGCTATGAAGATGCTGGATGGGCCTCCTGTGGACGTGCTGCAAGCAGGTTCCACTTTTCTAGTTAGGTGCCATTTCTGCTGCCTCTTCTATAAGAATAAGGAATGGTTGTGATCAAAGAACTGAGATCTCATCCTGCTGGGTGCCGTACAAAGAGAAGTAGACACAGGGCCAGATTGTCAAAGGTATTTAGGCATCTGAAAATGGAGACAGGCACTTAAATACCTTTAAAAATCTGGCCCATAGTCCCTCCCCTAAAGAGTTGACAAGCTAAGGGCCCCATTCTGGATTGAGACCCTTGCAGACAGCCCATTGATTCCATCTAGGAAATAAGTTTTGTAGATATAAAACTTATTAGAGCCAGAAAGCAGAAGTCAGTGGGTTGTGCTGAGGGTGTCAGCGTCTGCCTGCACAATGCTCAGTGATAGTGTGGGGCTAGGCCCTGAGAAGACAAGTAACATATTGGTGGGGAGAAAGGGGGAAGGGAAACAAATACATGCAACAGATTTTTATATACATTTGCTAGTCAAAAATTGTACATGCATAATCACCTTTGCCCAGTTGCCCTTTAGTTGCCTGCTCCAACTGCTTATCATCTTGACCATTAAACACTGGCTGATAGAGAGGAAAGACAGAGTTAATAGTCTCCATGTGTCCTGGTAAGAAAAGTGGGATTGTATTCCATCTGATCACAATAAGTCTGGCTTTTGCGTGTCCAATATTTTACGTAATTAATACAGCATAAATTCTTAACAGTCCGAGCAACAAGAGAGGAAAATATCTGGAATTTTTATCATTCCAGTGTAAACATTTTTTTTTCCAATATCATTTTTAACCTAAATAATATTAGTCTTCAACTTTGGATTACTTCCTGTCATAACTTTCTTAAGAGAAACTAAAAATTGGATGGAAACACCAGATTTTGCTATTTATACTAAAATGTCACTGGTATTTGACAGTCCCTATGCCTAATTTCTCAGTTCTCTTATGTAATTGTAGAAACTGCATTATGTACCACTTAAAGCAAGAAATAAATAGCCAATGTAAGCCATGTAAATAAAACACTTCTTCAGATAGACATGAATTCTCTCTACTGATATTTTTACTGTAGCTACATTATATCTACATATTGGGCTCAGAGCCTGCAAAGCCTACAATAAATAATAGTAATAATTAATAATTTATTTATTATTCTGGTAGTGCTTAGAGGCCCCATTCATGGATCAAGAGCCCCATTATACTAGACACTGACACAGAAATGAAAAGTGGTCTCTGCCTGTCAGAAAATGTTTTGCTGTTTCACTTTTAATTAATCACCACAGAAAGAGAGGTAGGTTTTTCACAGATTTTTGCATCAGAAAGTGTCTCTGTTTGTCTTTTCTAACTCTAGTCGCATCTAGGCAGGACATACAAGCCAGCTAGTTCCGTGCTTAGTTTAAGCCTTGTTTAAACATGATTGTTATAATACTGCTGAAATAAAATTTATTTACACTGCTTGATCGCCACATGTTATGCTGCATGAAACTGCAATACGCTGTGAAGATGCCGGATGGTCCTCCTATGGGCGTGCTGCCAGGTTCCACTTTTCTAGATCAGATCCACTTTTCTTTGCTCAGTCACAGTGGTTGATAGGTTAGATTGCAACCTAACTGTGGGTTGGCTGGCCATTGTGCATGAGATCAGACCTGATTACAACCACTCTCTGGACTCTTTCAGGCCAGTTTTGCCACAGTTAAAGCTGACTGAAGAAGGAAGAAAAAATCCTTCAAATGTTTGTTTGAATTTTAGATGAATTCACTTCAGTCATGCTCATATGTTTTATGGCACACAGATGTTCATGGAAAGCAAATTTCAAATTTGCACGCATGAATATTCATGGTTGCTGAACTTTAAATTCACACTTGTGACTATTTACTCCATAAAAGTTTACATTCTCTTCCAATCAGGGGGCAGAAATGATATTATGTGGCTTACATGACCAATCATTGCTAAATAATAAATGTACACGGTGAATCTATAGAATAAAAAAAAATGAATGGATATTGACTGAATACATTTGAATCTATTTGAGGATACTGCATTCTGCTTGCAGATATTCTGTGAGCAAATAAACTAAGCTTATTTGCTGAATAATGTTTTTATGAATTAATCACGCAACTCCAGCTGCAACAGCATTTAAACTGTCCTTAAAGATATCTCTTAAACATGGTTACTTATCCTGGGTAGACTTGCTATACCTTCTGAGGCTGAGGTAGATACAAAACTAGTGAGCTCTGTAATCATTTATACCGTTCACCTTTATGCATTTGCAAAACAGTCTATAAAGAATTTTCTTATCAATGTCCAGATGTCTTTACTCTACACCAGCTAGGCTGATTCTACATGATGCAATTAATAAACAGACCCAAAATTTTCAGTACTTGACATTTCCTTGTTTAAATAATTCAGTCTCTAAATATGCTTGAGCAAAGATTAGCAAAATGCTATTGTAGATATTCAGTGCTCATCTGATGCTCAAAACCTTATGAAATTCATTTCTAAAAGTAGTGTGAGTGCTTCTCAAATGCTTGTGAAAAGCATTTGTGTGTGTGACATGGGTAATCTTTCATGTCTCTGTGGACTACAGAATTCCCACATAATGTCATACTAAAATCATTTTATCTCAGCACAAAAAGGGCTAGGATTCTTTGAGCCTCCAAATCTAGAATGTATTTTTTTTAAATATAGATTTAAACTCTTTCATGTTTCCTAAAATAAGAACTAATATACATTCAGTAAAACTTTTGTTTCCCTATGCTGTGTTTCTAATCTGTCTATCTCTTTGTATTTGTGTGTGAAAAGAGAGCAAATATGAATCTGAAAAGCTACAAAGGGTCTCAGCTGTTGTGGTTTGCTGGTTTAGATCTCCATTCGCTAATGAAAAACATAATCCCCTTCCACATGCCCCACTTTTAAACCATCTTTTATTTACAGGCTTTTTAAGATTTTCATGTTCCTGTTTGTATCAGCTGAAATTCCTTCAGTTGTAAATAGAATGATTTGGCGGAATGAATTTGGCGCAGGGGGAAAAAAACAACAACCAAAAATCTCTGTCATGATTGTCATGATGTTTGGAAAAATATCTTCAAGAATAGAAACTATTTTCATTTCCATCAAATCAGACAATGTGTAATAATTCCATGACAATGAGCCAGACTGAATTAGTTATTAGTTCTGATTGATTAGTGTAGACTGACCTACAACTGCCTCCTAGACTCTAGCAGCAAAAGCCTCTGAGTATTGCAAAAACATTTTAGCTGGAAACCACCCTCTCACTTAACTGAGATGTAGAGTATTCCTTACTAGTTGTTCTAATCAGCTTTGGCAAGAACCCTAATCTCCGCTACCTCAGGGCATGCAGATGGTACAACACAGAATCTGCATATCTACTAGTAACTACAGCCATTAACGCTTTTTACTGAAGTACATGCTGTCTTTGATATCCTTCATCCAGGAACAATAGCTCACCCAGTCGATCAGGCTAACAGTTTCAGAAATCTTCCTTTGCTTTGGGTGCCTTGATTTATGGGTCATCCAACTTGAGACATATTATATTTGACTCTGGTGTTAGGGTTATAGTACAATAAACACTGTACCTCATGTTGAGTACCATGTATGGCCTTTTTATTTTGCCAGTAAGTTCTCCTCCTGTCATTATTATAAAATCATATCCAGCCAGATCAACCTTGGAAGATATATGGAGTCAGCACAAAGGTGATTTGTTAGCTCTGTCTGATTGGTTTTGTTAGTCTTGCGGCATGCATGAATCTTCGCTCCCGCAGTCTGCATTTTGAGATTGTCTCTGAAGTCTTGGATTATTCTCCCTGATTAGAGAATGAGCAAGCTATTATGAAAACATTTGTGACAACATGAGCTGTGTGATAAAAAACACGAGGTCTGTCTCCCAAGAACCAGGATATAATGCAATGAAATTTGATGGAACTGACTGGAGTTCAAGCATAACAAGTTTCTAATATTGGGGTCAGCTGGGATGCACGTCTGTTCTTTGCTTCCAGTGTTCTGTTGGCTTACTTCTGCCCTGGGTTTGGAGTACTGGAAATACCTGCTACTTCAGACTATTCCATCCTTTGTGGGTGGTTCTTCTGCAATTTTCCCAGCCACATGGTGGGCTGATTTCAGTCTGCTCTGGAGATTAAGTGTGGGGGTACAGTTTGAAGTACTGTCTATGATTTATCTGCAATATGTTGTTTTAGGAGTAACTATTCATTTTTCTTTGCATGGCATGACTATACTGCTATGGATCTGCATTTGGAGCTCCTTGCATGGGGTATAAAAATCTGTGGCAGGATATAACCCAGAAGTGATACTGGAAGGGTATAGGCCAAGGTCCTCAAAGGTATTTAGATTCCTAACTTTCATTGATTTCAGTGGAAGTTAGGAGTCTAAATATCTTGAGGATCTGGGCCATAGCAGCTACTACGTGTTGTTCTACTAAAAGTGCCTGTTAGTGGGTATGTTGGGCCAAATTTTGAAAACAACTTCCAAAACTCACCTTCAAAATGTGTGAGTGCACTTATCTGCTGGTGCCAAATAAATTTGTCCATACCTTTTGACAGTGCAGCTTTGGGGAACTGCTTTGAAAATGTAGCCCTTGAAGTGCTTCCAAGTGTTGACCCGGAGCTATAATGCCTTATATGGCTGTGGCCCACATTGTGAGCTAAACCTAAAAGGTACGTCTACACAGCATGCAGAAACCTGTGACACAAGTCTCAGTACCCTGGTCTACAGACTCTGGTTCGCGCTACGGCACTAAAAATAACTATGTAGCTCCTCCCAGAGCTTCAGAATCCAAGCTCCAGCCCGAGCCCAAATGTCTATTCAGCTACTTTTAGCACTGTAGCATAAGCCCAAGTCTGTAGGCTCAGATTCTGTAGGCCCAAGTTGCTGTGGGTTCCTGCTTACCATGTAGACATATCCTAACTAGCTATGCATAGGAGTAGGTGGGAGTAAGGATCTATCCCTTTGCCTGGGCTGTAAGATCCAGTCACAGGTGCAGCTCCAGAGTGTTCCCTAGGAGAAACTGGGTGCTGACTGAGTGAGGGGGGCAGAGACTAGGCAAAGCCAGCAAAGATGGCTGGCTGCATAGGGGGTTAGAAGGAGTATCAAATATACCCTGTAAAGGGCTGTAGTCAGTTACTCCCTTTTCTCCCCTCTATCACAGTCAGGGAGACCATGAGGATGGGTGTTCTCTGAACAATGCCTCCTGGTGCTCCTCCTGAAGTAGTGTGCCTATGCAGTATAACCCTGACTTGGACTGCATGCAAATAGCATGACCTACCTACTCTCTCTCCATGTGCTTTTGGCATTTGAGGTCAGCTAAGGGGCCTGAGCTGGAATTCTTATAGTTAAAAACCCAGGCATGGTAGCAGGGTGCTTGGTGGTGCTTCTTGAGTCAAACTTCACTTCCTCCACTGGTCTGACAGAGCTGGAGTTTGATGGCCTTTAGGGCACAATGCAGGACTCACTGTTTCTTAGGTATTAAGGGACTAAATCTGTGCATATGAAACCATCACAGTGTCCTGAAACAGGTTGTCAGGGTGCATTGTTATAAACCTAAATACAAATAATGACTGGAAATCAAAAAAGAGGAATAGTTTGCTGTTATTTTTTGTGTGGTAGAATAATAACAACTTTCAGCTCTGACATGCTGAGTACCACTACTGGCATGGTCAGGAAGGAGCTGCTTTTTGGTTCACCAGCTGCCCAGAGTGGCCCTAGTTGTTTTGCCATCCAAGGCAGAAAATATTTTCAGCTCTTTCCCCCCGAACCCTTCCTGCAGCAGCAGTGGAGGTGGGGGGTGGCCAAGTGGCACAGCTGTATGGTGCCCTCTGGGAGTTGGTGCCCAGGGAAACCACCCTGTTTGCCCCTAGAACCAGGAAGGCCTATGGACAAAGAGGGGGTCCTAGTTTGAGGCCTGGCTGCAGGAACGTGCAGGATGCATGTCAAGTAAGCTAAATTCTGCTCTCAGCTTACACCAGAGCATAATTTGGTCCATCAAGTGTTGATGCCGGGGGTGGTGCTCAACTAACTGGTTACCTCTAGAACAGGCCATCAGTTGGCAGATGCAATAAATAAAGTGAATTCAAAGTTCTAAATAATGTTAAATTCTAAATAACCCCCTTGCCATCCTCTCCCCTTGTGGCAAAAGACCTGGTGGTGAGAGGTTTTCTACAGCTCTTTCTGGAGTTGATCTACAAGAACCAAGCAACCCTGGAAACATTTTGTTCATTAGCGGACTGATCCAGAGCTTACTAAAATTAATGAAAAAAAGAAAAGGAGGACTTGTGGCACCTTAGCGACTAACAAATTTATTTGAGCATAAGCTTTCGTGAGCTACAGCTCACTTCATCGGATGCATGCAGTGGAAAATACAGTGGGGAGATTTTACATACACAGAGAACATGAAACAATGGGTGTTACCATACACACTGTAAGGAGAGTGATCACTTAAGGTGAGCTGTTACCAGCAGGAGAGCAGGGGCGGGGGGGGGGGGAACCTTTTGTAGTGATAATCAAGGTCCCGTCCCCCGTCCCCCCCCCCCCCGGTGGTAATAGCTCACCTTTTTTGCAAATACAGACTAACACGGCTGCTACTCTGAAACCTAAAATTAATGGGCAGCTTTTCATTGATTTCAATTACCTTTGAAGGACCAGAGCCTGTCTATGTGAAGAGCAAACTGTTTTCTAAAGCTTGAGTTAAACAATGAGAACTTAGCTGCCAAAACAAACCTGTGAATGCTTTTCTTTCATTCTCTCCCTTCTCCCATTGCCCTCTCTCTTTTACCTGAAAGTTTGGTTTGAAACTGCAATGGTATTCCTCACAAACAGATTAAGAAGGGAAGCACCAGGCCTATCCACAGGTAGATCGGTACTTGAGAATGGCACCATTGCACCTTGTGCTAGTGTGTATAGTGGGTCCACATTACACCTCTTGGCCACATGAAGCACTCCCTGCAAGTGCTGATGGGCCTTTGTAGTGTTATACACATCCTAGCTCCTCTCTCTTGAGCAGGAACATAATGCCTATGCTAGGTAGTGTACGTTCGCACTTGTTCACTCTTCTGGTTTCATCTAATGAACTGTATGAAGCGCAAGGCATGCTTTGTGCTCACACTTGCAGAGGCCACACCAGACAATCACCACACTCTCCCCAAGCCAGCAGCTGAGGTAACTCAGGGCCTGATTCTGCTCTACCTGCAGTCAGAGACAGCTTTGCATTTGAACTCAATGAGTGCAGGATCAGACCTTCTGTCTCTAGCTGTGTGTGTGCATGCGCGTGCACACACACACACACACAAATTGCCAGATATTCTGATTTACACTTGTTATGTTTATATGGCCTGATCCAAAGCTTACTGACGTCAATGGATTAGGCCCATCTTGAACAGTGAATGTGTCTAAGCGCAATAGTAATATAATGTTGCCCAAACAAGGAAAAATAGTTAAGTAAAATTCCTATGAAATTATGAATTAGCTCAATGTAACTATAAAAATGGTTAAACCAAGGATGTAATAGGATGCACATTAAAGTGAGGATGGTTTTTCTTCCAGTATTTATTCCTTTGAATTCCAACAGGAAGGAAATGGTTTTATGGATTTGGATCTGGGCCCAGACTGCCTTTCCTTAGCCCTCAGCGCTCGGATATGGGAAATAATGTCTGAGGACCATTCCACATGTTTCTTTCCCTTTTTTATTAATATTTAATCTTAAGCTTCATTGTTTTAAAATGTTGCTATTGCTTCCCCCGCCCCCCCCAGAAAATGAAAACAAATGCACCAGTTTCTTCAGTCATCATTCATTCTCTTACTGCCCAATTCCCAGATACACATCTATGCTGCTTTTCTCACTAGAAAGCACATGCTCATAAACAAAAGCATTTTAACCAGTCTGTGGAGTACACTGAAAACAGCTGCCTCTTAATTCCTTGAGTAACCTTAGACTTTACTGCAAGCGCTAACAACATGTTTTCAAACAGATGTTTAAAAAGTTGAACGCTGGACAAGTGCCCTTCCAAGATCATTTAATGGGCAGCAGAATCGTGGCTGGTTTGTTTTTGAATACCCAGTGCGTGAATGGTTATTGTCTCTAGCATTTAGAGTCCTTGAAATAAGACTTAAATAAGGCCGAGCCTTTGTTCTGGCCCTTTGCACGGAGGGGAAGGGGGGCATTTTAACTACTCAAAATATTTTGAGTGTCTTTTAAAACTCAGTTAGTTTCAAACCATTATGTTCAAGGATTTAGGAACTGTTTTTTAGCTCCCAGGTGGACGTGTGCATATCTGGAGGTACTTGTGCAAATTCCCTAGGAAGATGCTTTGGGCAAAGGGCTTGAACTGAATGCTAGCTTCCTGTTTGGGCCCCACAGATGGTACTTCCAAGAGAGGCAGGTGAAAAAGGGATGGAGATTGCCAGACACCCAAAGGAGGACTGTGGCCTAGAAAGGGTGAAGAATGGCTTGTTGGAGCTATTGTTTGTTCGGACTTGTGGAGTTTTCCTAATTCCACCAGAGAGCTGCCTTAAGCTACTTTATCAGACATCAGCCGCATCACTACAGGACAAGGTAAAAGAGATCCATGACAGGCTCACTGACTCTAAGCTAATGTAACTCACAGGCTGAGGGGTCAGAAAAGCAATTAACAGGATGAGATGTGAAGGTGTAGGCTATGCCTTATTTTTCCATATCCCTTAGTTAATATACCTTCTTCAGATTAGACAATGTTGTGTTAAAAATACTGGCATATGCTAGTACTCCCAGCTTTACTACCACTGATGGATCTGCTTCAGTGATAGAAATTGTAGGAAATTCAGGTCCAGAGTTGGGTTTAGATCCTGAGCCTCCCTCCCCACAAAACTCAGGGCGGGGGTTCTGGATCGCAGGTTTGGAATTGGACCCATCTCTACACAAAAGCTCTGGAAAGCAACAGATAGCTCAGTTGTGTACCCAGACCTCTTTGGCCTAGAAGTGAGACTCTCTCTTGCTCTCCTCCTATGGCTCAGGCTTGTTAGAGTAATTGAAGCCTAAGTTTTAAAAGTTGTAAGGCAGTGATGGGACTAGTAAAAATGTCAGAAACGCTACAAAAACAATATGATTTTATTTACCAAAAATGCCAACAAACTGTGTAAATGTGTGTGACCCAAAAGACTCAATGGCTTTTCTTTTAAGAATGTGCACAAGAGTAGGAGGATACATCCTGGGGATCCTGGCTACGTTCCAGTTTCTCCCAACCTTAATTTCCCCTATTGTTTCAATTGGATATTACACAGGTCAAAAGTTGCTAGTGTCACCCTTGAGACGGCTGTGGAATCCCCTCCCCCCTCCACTCCTGGGTGTCGTGTTCTGTTCCATCTACTGGCACGGAGACGACTTAGAGAGAGTTAAATGAGTCTGCTCTACAGCCTTAGCTAAGAGCCAGTTGGCGCTTCACTCATGTGGTTGAGGCTCATGCACTGAGCTCCAGAGACCCCAGGTTTGATCCCGCCTGCCGACAACCAGGGTCTGTCAACATTACAGCTGCTCGGTATTTTATCTCAGAATTTTCTCATGAATCTGCTGTTCTTCTTAACGCTTTCGGCTTAGGGCTTGTCTATACTTACAGCACCACTGCAGTACTGAGTGAAGATCTAACCTACACTGACGGGAGAGCTTCTTCTGTCCATGTAGATACCCCAACTCCCTAAGAGGTTTCAGGTGGTTGCTATGTCAGTAGGAGAAGCTCTCCTATTGACATAGCGCTGTCTGTACCAGGAGTTAAATGATCAGTGATTACATGAGAATCTCAGCTTTCTTTCGTTATTATCTTAAATGTACATTTTAATGCCCTTATGGTTGCAGAGTAAAAGCTTGAAAACATGACTCCTCAAGGCTCAAATCCATAAAGGAAATAAAGAGACCCCCAAACAATATTATTATTATTAATTCTTATCATTTGTAAACTAACCTCATAATCTGAGAGAGCCTGATTCATGATTTTTGAACGGGGCTAGCAATAATCCATGTCAGTGGCTGAGATGAAGTTTGTGAAGCAGTTGGGGGTCTTCAAGATGAACGGCACTACCTAATTATGAGTCCTTATTATACATATGTAGAAAGAACTTCTCTTTTGTCTATACTGCCACTTATGTTGGTATCGCTTGTCGCTCAGGTGTGGACAGCGCTATGTCGGCAGGAGAGTGGGTCAATTAAGTTGACAGGCTCTCGCCCGTCAGTTTAGAGCGGCTCCACTAGAGAGCTTCCAGGGCTGTAAACGCTCTAGTGTAGCCATGGCCTAAGGAAATCTTTTGGTCCTATTAGGTGTCTTTGTATCCACCTGTATTCTTATTTCTTGTTGGTTTCCTGATGCATCTTTCTCCACCAAAGCTAGTTTCCGATCACATTTTAACTGTCACCAGAGGAAATCAACAAACTCTCAACTCCCTGAAACTCTGCCACACCCATGCTGTGTCCCTAGGTTAAAAAAACAATCTTTATAAGGGTCTCACATAATAGCAGCTCATAGAGTACCTAATGAACTGTTTCAGTTAGCCCTGCTTGAGTTCTTTTCAGCTTAGTCAGTTTGGAAATGATTTATCTGGTCCTCACCAAAATTATTCTATGTTCATGTTGTTGTAAAATCCTCTTTGAAATGGTAACCTTCAATTGGTGTCTCTGCATGGCTTCAAAGGCTTGGTTGCCCAAGCTGAATTCCTTTTACAAACTTAATTTGAATAATAAACTAGCAAAGCCCAGCATAGTCAGGTTATCTGTTAGCACTGACCAGTAGACTCTTTGAAGTGTTAATTGTTTAATTGATCAAAGCTCTCAGACCTTATAGCTTTTACAGCAGGTAAAAAGCCCTTACCACAGTGTTGTGCAGTCAATATTTTAATAAGGTGCTGCTAAAACACTTTTCTCCCTTAGCTACTGATAAACCCTGTGCCCCAGGGATGCATGTGCTCACAGAGGAGAGAGGAAAGGAAAGAATTTCAACAACAATGCTGTCTCAGGGCTTGTCTACACTGGCAAGTTTCTGTGCAGTAAAGCAGCTTTTTGTGCTCAAACTGCAGACGTGAACACACTGCCAAGCCACTTTGTGTGCAGAAACTCCTCAGCTGCAGCGCTGCAAAAAAACCACCTCGAGGAGAGTCGTAAGGCTATTTGTGCAGAGGCTCCAGCGCTCTATTGCCAGTGTAGACACTTGATAGATTTCTGCACTGTAACGGGCCTCTGGAGCTGTCCCATAATGCCTCATTGTTTTGAACTTGGCTGCCCTGGAGACATGGGCCCCTCCCCTTTCAAAGCACCATTTCTGACAGCCGTTGTGTGCTGTGCTTTGGCTGACCAGATGTCCCAATTTTATAGGGACAGTCCCGATATTTGGGGCTTTTTCTTATATAGAGGCCTATTACCCCTCCACCGCCTGTCCCAATTTTTCACACTTGCTGTCTGGTCACCCTGATCTGCTCCAGAACACAAAGTAAACCATTAATGTGGAATGTTCGAGCTGCTGATAGAGGCAGGGGTGTGTGTGTGTGTGAGAGAGAGAGAGAGAGAGATTGCTGTGCAGAGAGCCCAGGGAGGGAGGCGGGGGCTGATGTCAGGGTTTCCCCCTCCCACAGGTCTGGTTGCTTCCTGCCACTGTCTGCATTTACAACACAGCATGCTGACACACTCTCTGGCCCCCAAAACACTGTCTCTCTCCCCCCCTCCGTACACACACACACCCTGTCACACACTTCCCCCCCCAGCCACACACACTTCAGTTGGAAAGCAGCTGGCAATGTAATGGAATAATGGGATTGGGAAACCTGCATCATGTGATGCTGTGCCTGCCCCATGAGGGATCGCAAACCCTTCCCAAAGCACCCTGCAGCCAGTTGCACAGTGGGATAGCTACCCACAAAACACTGCTGTCTTTGCCGTTGCAAGAGCTGCTAACGTGGATGCGCTCCAGCATCACAAGGAGCACAGTGTGGACACGCAACAGAGGTTTAATTCCAGCATTTTAATAAAAGTGGTATAACTTGTGGCGCAGAAACTTGCCAGTGTAGACATAGCCTCAGAATCATAACTAAGCTGCAGGCAGTAAATTCATATTTTTACTTTGCTTGGTTCTTGAAACGTACTGAATGTATTGTTCAGCATGAGTAAATAAGGAGGCGATGTGGCGTATTAGATAGAACATTTGACTGGAACATGGGAGACCTCAGTTTTATCCCTGGCTTTGCCACTTGGGTGACCTTGGCAAGTCACGTCACCACTCTGTGCCTCAGTTTCCCCATCTGCAAAATGCAGATAACGATGCTGACCTCCCTTGTAAAGTGCTTTGAGATCTATGGATGAAAAGAGCTATATAAAAGGTAGGTATTATTACTATTAAATTGAAGATGGGACTGGAGTACCTCTTTTCTTGTTTTTTTTTAAATACCTGCCATTGGTCCATTCCAACCCACCTCGTTCCCCACCCTCCCCCCCGACATCTCTCCTCTCCCAAACCATAACTTTTCAGAAGTACTTTTATGTAGAGCTGTATCAATTGTGGATTTTTCTGTTCACTGGCAATTCCAACACCCACTCCCCCTCCAATCGTGTAGATTTGGAATACTTTTGTACTTTAATTTTTTTAAAAATAAAAAGGACATTTCAAAAATGAAGTTATTTCAAATCAAAACGTCAAAACAAAATATTTCAGTTTTCAGATTTTTTTAGTTTTTGTTTTCTTTTTACCAAAACAATTTGGCAAAATAAACACAAATTTGCTAAATGTTTTAGGGTCACCAAATCTCCCTTTTTCACCGAAAGGTTTGGGCAAAGTCCTCAGATAAGTCACTTCATCACAGGTTTGATCAAAGCAGCTGGAACTAGGAGAGTACTCAGAGAGAAGATAATTACCTCAGGCAGGGAAAACCATTACAATGCCCCTGTTGTCAATTTGGTTGCAGAATTTTAATTCTCCCCCTCACCTATTTCCCAGTACCTCATTGTGGTAGCCACAGTACAACTATATTTAAAATAACGTCTCATGCCTCTATTTTAACATATTGTCATATATATATATTTCATATATTGGGCCAGATCTGTTTCCCACTAAAGTTATTTATGGGAGTTTTCCCATTTAGATAAATGGGAGCAAAACTGGGCTATTACGTATGTGTGATAGCTTTTATGAAATACAGTAAAAAACTGAATAATGACACAAAGTTTCAAGCAAGGCCTTTTTATTGGACTAACTAAAAATACAGTCCAGATCCTCAGTGGATGTAAGGCAGCATAATTACATGTAAGTCGAGCACCACGGAATTGGAGACAGTCTGATTTACACCCACTAAGGATATGGCCTTAACAGTATAAAGACAGGCTTTTGAGAATTTGTTTCTTCATCAGGCCACAGGAAAGCAGATCAAAGAGAAAGTAGGAAGTTTGCTGGCATGATGGTGCATCACTTTTCATTTAGAGATCAAAGGAGAAACACAGGAGACTAGAAGGTGTAGTTAGGAGTATATCCACTTAATAACAACGTCTGAATTAAATGACACGTGGCATTATCAGTCAGAGTGAAAACTAAAGGTGAGGCTAAAATAAAAGGCTATAGTAGCAGGAAAATCTCCTGAAGTTAATTGACTCCTCTGGAGCTACGACTGACGGACACCTGAACAGCAGAGTGATGTGTGGATCTGGACAAACTAGACATAACAAATAATTTATTAGATGAACTTAGCTCTTTTTCTGTCCATGTATTGTTCATGAAGCAGACCTGTGCCCATTTATACTTGCTAAGGATCTCACCCTAAAAATATAAAAGGAAGGCTTTTGAGACCACTGGCTTGTCTACACAAGAAAGTTGCACTGGGATACCATAAAGTGTAATTTAAATCAATATAGTTAAACCAATGCAAAAGGCTGCATGGAAACTTATTTTGGTAGGAGCATCTTATTTAAGTTAAACTTAAGTAGGTTAGCAACAGGGTTAGCTAAACCAAAATAAGCCACTCCTTTACTGAAAGAAATGTCCACACAGCTGTTTGCACTGATTTAACAATATTGGTTTAATGTTCAATTTGAATTATACCAATGCAACTTTCTCATGTGGACAAGCTCTTAGGCCTAGTCTACACATAGGTTTTGTACCAGTATAACTATGTTGCTTGGGGGTGCGATTTATTTTTACCAATATAACTATACTGGTACAATCCCTAGAGTAGACACAGTTATTAACAGTCTACACAGTTAGTAGACACTGGTATGAAGGTGCGTTACACCAGGAGTTAAACCAATGTAAGACTTAGCTATGCTACCAAAACTTTGTAGTGTAGACTATGTTGGCTAGGAGTTGTGAAGCAAATCACCCCACAGCCAACACAGCTATGCCAGCAGACGCGCTAGTTTAGACACAGTGATACCAGCAAAAGAGTCCAAGCTTCTGAACCCCACGGGGCTTCTCTCTCACCAACAGAAGCTGGTCCAATAAAAGATGTCATCTCGCCCACCATGTTTCTCTGATATCCTGGGACCGACACAGCTACACTAGCACTTGCTGTTTGTTGTTCATGCTGTGGGAGTGGTAGTCACACAGGGTATCTGACATTGCGTCCCTTATATTGTCGTTGTTGTTTTCTTCACCACTGCAACTGCGTTGGCTTCATTGGAAGTGAAAAGCAGTGTGAGAGAGTGAAGAAGTAGACCCAGGATGTGGTTTCTGTTCTCAGACTGCATGATCGAACTTTTATAAATAGGACGGACTGAACAAGTCATTTCCAGGTTGATCCTTCACAAAGAAATATGTTCACACTAATATTTGTAAGACTGTTTCTTTCCATGAACATTCTTGTGAACAAAATTCCCTTGTATGTATTTCTGTAGGAAAACAAAGGAAAAGGGATGTGAAAAGTATCAGAACAACTGTGCCTTTATTTGAGCAAACGGTGATGAATAATTTCTTGCAGTATCTGCCTACCTGAATCTTCTCTGAAGAAGTCTCAGTCTAGGTCCAGACTTCATGGGTTGGGCAAAGCTCACAAATTAAACAAAAAATGCACAACATTAAACAACATTAACATTGTGCATTTGTTTAATACACAACATTAAACAAAAAATGCACAACAAACTGTAATTGTACCTCTCAGTGTGAAATGTTTTTATAGAGTTCTGCTTTTCATTTCAGTATTTATTGCAGGCTCACATTCTCGGTTGGCTTGCAACAAGCTTGTTAGTTAATAAGCAAGAAAAACGGAATATAACTGGTTGGAAAATGAGTAGGACGCTTTCTGTGGAAGTTTTTATTTAGGGAAAACCCAATTTTCAATGCAAAATTTTCAACCAGCCCTAGTTGTCAGGCCCTAGAGCCCTACCAATTCCAAGACTCTATGGCTGGGAATTTCAAAGGCACCAAAGAGAGTTAGTATGAATATCTTTGGTAGTTGGACACCTGATTTCCTTGGGCTTCTTTGAAATCCCAACCTATATCTTTTAAAGCCAACTTTGAGGACGGGTTTATTTTGTACCCTTTCCTACTCATCTTCTGTCTCCACACATCCAGTTTCTGAAGCCATGTCTGCACATACAGCACTGTAGAGGCACAGTTCTACCGGTACAGCTGATCACTGCAGCATATGTGGTGAACATACTCTAAGCTGATGGGAGAGAGCTCTCCTGTCGGAATAAAAAAAACACCCCCGTGAGTGGCAGAAGCTATGTCAGTGGGGGAAGCTCTCCCGCCAACATAGCACTGTGCACACAAGCATAACTTATGTCACTCAGGGGAATGGTTTATTCATGCCGCTGAGCAACATAAATTATGCCGGCATAAACTGTAGTGTAGACATAGCCTGATTGTAAGCTATGTTTATTCCCCTCGTTAAAAAATAATTTTAAAATCTGTAATTATTGGATCTTAACAAGCAGATATCTTTATACAGGCCAAATACCCTTGCTGAATATGCTCTTCTTAGGAACTTGTTTCTTTTTACTACTGTGTTAGCTATTTTTTAAAAAAATCAATGAATCAGTGGTCTTGTGGTTATTCTGAAACCAACACACCCTTTAAAGCTCAGCGCACTAGATAGTGCTCTTCCTGGAGCACCAGGACATAGCTGGGGGTGCAGCATAATTTTGTGAAAACTACTCCTCAGCTTGCCTCATTCTTCAGCAAATTTCCATGGTAGGCTTCAGACTTATATTTTGATCAGTGCAGTTTTATTTAAAAGCCAATCCTATCCACGTCAGATGAGTACATATTGACAGTGGGTGGGGCTTAGCACTTGATATCAGATCACCACTCCTCAATCTGCCAGATAAACAGGATCTCTCTCAGGTTTCAGAGTAGCAGCCGTGTTAGTCTGTATTCGCAAAAAGAAGAGGAGTACTTGTGGCACCTTAGAGACTAACAAATTTATTTGAGCATAAGCTTTCGTGAGCTACAGCTCACTTCATCGGATGCATTCAGTGGAAAATACAGTGGGGACATTTATATACACAGAGAACATGAAACAATGGGTGTTATCATACGCACTGTAAGGATCATTTAAGATGAGCTAATACCAGCAGGAGAGCGGGGCGGAGGGGTGGGGAGGGAAGAAAACCTTTTGTAGTGATAATAAAGGTGGGCCATTTCCAGCAGTTGACAAGGAACAGTGGGGCGGGGGTGGGAATAAACATGGGGAAATAGTTTTACTTTGTGTAATGACCCATCCACTCCCAGTCTCTATTCAAGCCTAAGTTAATTGTATCCAGTTTGCAAATTCATTCCAATTCAGCAGTCTCTCGTTGGAGTCTGTTTTTGAAGTCTTTTTGTTGTAATATTGCGACTTTTAGGTCTGTAATTGAGTGACGAGAGAGATTGAAGTGTTCTCCAACTGGTTTATGAATGTTATAATTCTTGACGTCTGATTTGTGTCCATTTATTCTTTTACGTAGAGACTGTCCAGTTTGACCAATGACGGGCTTTGTTGCAAGGATAGGTTCCTGGGTTAGTGGTTCTGTTGTGTGGTTGCTGGTGAGTATTTGCTTCAGGTTGGGGGGCTGTCTGTAAGCAAGGACTGGCCTGTCTCCCAAGATCTGAGAGAGTGATGGGTCGTCCTTCAGGATAGGTTGTAGATCCTTGATGATGCGTTGGAGAGGTTTTAGTTGGGGGCTGAAGGTGATGGCTAGTGGCGTTCTGTTATTTTCTTTGTTGGGCCTGTCCTGTAGTAGGTGACTTCTGGGTACTCTTCTGGCTCTGTGAATCTGTTTCTTCACTTCAGCAGGTGGGTATTGTAGTTGTAAGAATGCTTGATAGAGATCTTGTAGGTGTTTGTTTCTGTGTGCATTTGCTCCAACCCCTCAGACAGGGACCCTCTTCCCCCCCTCCCCCCCCCCTCCACCCCGCGCACTGTTCCTCAGACTTTCTTATCAACTGCTGGAAATGGCCCAGCTTGATTATCACTACAAAAGGTTTTCTCCTCCTCCCCCCTTCCCCCCCCCCCCGCTGGTATTAGCTCATCTTAAGTGATCACTCTCCTTACAGTGTGTATGATAACACCCATTGTTTCATGTTCTCTGTGTTTATAAATCTCCCCACTGTATTTTCCACTGAACGCATCCGATGAAGTGAGCTGAAGCTCACGAAAGCTTATGCTCAAATAAATTTGTTAGTCTCTAAGGTGCCACAAGTACTCCTTTTCTTTTTGAGGATCTCTCTCAATCTTTCTATATCATAAGCAACAGCAGAAAACATAGCCATGGGACACAGTCAACCACTCAACTCAGCACCATGAGTAATTTGTATTTGGCTTGTAATATAAACCCACTCCTAATTTTTTGTTACCTCCCAAAGGGAGTTGAAAGAATAATTTCCAAGCCTGCGAGTGCAAGGAAAGTGAATTAGACTGCAGTGGCTCTCAACTTTTCCAGACTACTATACCCCTTTCAGGAGCCTGATTTGTCTTGTGTACCCCACGTTTCACCTCACTTAAAAATTACTTGCTTACAAAATCAGACAAAAATACAAAAGGATCACAGCACATTACTACTGAAAAATTGCTTACTGTCTTATTTTACCATATAATTATAAACCAACTGGAATATAAATATTGTACTTACATTTCAGTGTATATTATAGAAAGTAGTATAAACAAGTTGCTGTATGAAATTTTAGTTTGTACTGACTTCACTGGTGCTTTTCAATGTAGCCTGATGTAAAACTAGGCAAATATCTAGAAAAGTTGGTCCCTGAAAGACCTCTTTGTACCCCCAGGGATATGTGTACCCTAGTTGAGAACCACTGAATTAGAAGTGCTGTGTGTATCAGATCCATACTGCCCAGTATGCAATTCAAGTTAGTCTACCTTGAAAGCTTTGTAAACTGAAACTGGAAGGCTGTAGAGAAACCTTACCCCATACCACTTGTGAGTGCTGTAAGCAGTCACACCCCCTCCCATTTCTTTCGCCTTTAGGGGAATAGATGGGTAGATACGTACATTGTACCCTTATGTTTGTGATTTGGATGAACAGGGAAGGAAGAAAAGTCCATATATGGGCTGACACTGCAAGATAACCTGCATGATACTTTGTATCGTCTGAAGCCTAGGTTTTGAGCGGGAGTTTTTGCACGTAGAGTGTGCTAAGTCAGGGTTAGGGGGCAGGATTTCTGCCAGAAGAGGAGGGTACGGAACAATCTATATATAAAGTAGAAAGTTGTTTCTACAAGAGGCCAATGGAGGTAGACCAGCTTTCACCACATTTGAATTTGTTCGTATGTGTTTGACTAAAGCTTGTTGTTCCTTTCCAAAAAGAGAAACTCATGCTTCTGAAAGCTGTACATGCTGCATGGTTTAGTGAGTCTAGAGCCAAAATAGCTTTAATCATATAATTTATAAGTTTATAGTGAGGGGGAAAAACCAGTTTGTCAGCACTGACACAAACATTGTGCCTATATCATATGCACACCGCCTTATCTCTAAATGAACCTCACCAGTTCTGCCTAGTCCAATGGAAGTGAGATAATCTGAGGCAAAGTACATGGCTACCGCAGGATGAAGAAATCCTGTTTTCAGTTGCAGCAGGGAAGTGAGTGACTCATGCAGTACAAGCAGCAGAGCTGTGGGGGTAGCATTAGCAGACAATTGTTTATAATGACTATAGCATGCAACATAATGAACGAAACACTGAAGAAAATGAGCTCTCAGTAAGACCTTTCTGTGTGAATGGCAAGCCGGCACTCAGGTCACTTAGAAATCATGTCACTACTGTAACGTCAGGAACATCAAAGGACCCCAATATGAGACGTATTAATATCGTCCCAGATGCACTGCTACTCAAAGGCTGAACTTTCAAATGTCGCAAGCAATACCAATTTGGGGACATTATATAACTTCTACTAATTGCCTGAGACTCACCATCAGTTTCATTTAATGTAAGGAACCCACCCAAATTGCAAGACTTGTTCACTGTTTTCTAAACTATTTTGGCTCATTTCTAATTTTAGCTTAATAGGTTGAGTTGTTGCTATTCTAACATAAATATTGTCCACTGTCTCTGTCCTGAAGTTATCTAACATAGGGATGTGCAAGCTATCTACACTGGAGGCTACATTTCAGCTACTACAGATAATCACATTGTGCTGTGTGCATGATGAACTTCTTGATCCCAAGAAACCCAGCTACAGTCTTCTAAAAGTGACTGCTGTTGCTCTTGCAATATAGCCATAGTGGGGAGAACTTAGGTTTCCTAAGTCCCAGTTCTTCTTCTGCCTAGTCTTAATAAAAAGAAAACCTAGTTGATTGGGTGAAACTTTAATAAAGTCAGATGGGCCCTGCAGACACAGAGTGATGCAGTGCCTCCTGCTGTTGCTATGGTTTCTGGTAGTCTCTGGTAGTGCTCTCTGACCACAAGTCTCTTCCACCTAAGGTGCTTCATGAAGCTCTTTTGACAGAGGAGAAGGCTGTAACTCATGTGGCTTGCTTCTTCTTTCAGAGGCACTTTTGACTGGATCTTTGATAATCCACTGTGGCTCATATACATTTTTTTGTTGGTTTGGTGAATTCCTCATTATTTAATATTCATCAAGCAAACAATTTAATCAGCGTCTTCCCCCGGCACAGTTGTCCACAATGAAACAAAACTAGGAGAACTGGAAGAAACCTAGGCCAAATTCTCAGCAGAATTCTAATGTGGAACAAAAAGTAACCGATGTACATACGCTGCACGTTGCTGTTAAAGGGCAAGGAGAAAACAGACAATGCAACAGTTTCACATTCATAAAAAGGAAGATGATCCTGTATTACAGAAGTGAGGAATGGAAAAAGTCTATTTGGTTAGTTATTCTTTCTTTCTTTCTTTCTTTCTTTCTTTCTTTCTTTCAGTGCAGGATTGTTCTCCACCATATATTTCCTAATCCTTTTCCAGTTTTGTTTTAAATATCTCAGTCAGTTTACTTTCTCTCACATTCTTTGTTTAGTCCAGCATAATAGTTCTCGAATTAAAGAGTTTTAGTTCACCGTGAATATTAAATTTCCCTTTTCTGAATTTCAGTCCATTTCTCCTCGTTACACCCATTCGGCCCAATATAACTAGTGTCTCTCCCTACACGATATTTCTTCTTTTGAAGCTTTCTTTCCTCAGCTATTAACTTTCATTTGATTATCCTTTTGAAATTGAAGAAGGCCTCTGCTTAATTTTTAATTTCTGTGGCCTCAAACTGAAAACTTCAAACTTTTCACAAATATTTGGAAAATTGACAAGTGTCCAAATAAGAGCTGCTTGGCTACTAGTACTATTCATATCTGAGGGACATATCATCTATATTTTAGCTTTGATACCCAATAGTGTTGTCACAAAGTAGAAATATCTGGGAATAGTGCTGAATTAAAAATCTGGGAGCCAAATTCTGAATGTTGCAGCCTGTTCAGTTATCAGCCATCTGAAATAGAGAACTCAAAAGTTTAACTAACTGTGCGACATTATGATTTATCACTAATCGTTCTCACAGACTGGTTAAATGGATTACCCCGATGTGCTTGAATGGGGGAAGGTCTTTTGTAAAATAGATGGTAAACTAGGAATTTTAAAAGAGTCTGTTAAAGATTAAGAGTCAAAAGGGGCCATGATCTCAGATATTTTGGTGCCAATATGAAACACCTTTAAGGGCTCTGATTTTCAGAGAGTAGATGTTCAACGTTTTCTTAAAATCAGGCCTCTTTAATGTTTCACAAGTTGGGCATCCAAATACTGAAGCATCCAAACTCACTAGTCACTTTTGAAAATGTAGGTCTCATTGCATCCTTATTCTTTCTTTTTCTCTGTTTGTACTTGTAGGGACAATTTTCCCAACATGGCTCTGATCCGGTCAGATAAAATGGTGATGGGCACAGATGGAAACACATGGATCTCAGTATCACTGATGGAAGAATAAGATTACTTTTTTGCTGAAATTTTTTTTGTGAAATATTCATCTGTTTTTCACCAACAAAAATCAAAATTCAGAAAATTTCTAACAGCTCAGGGTCTCAATGGCTCCTTCATGACCCCCACAGATGTTTCCTTCCTCAATTGAGTATGCTAGTGCACTTTTGTAAGTTACACACATCCAACACTGTCATCCCATTACCAACATCTGTGAACCTACAGTATTATTTCCTTGTGGACATTCAGCTTCTTGTAACATACATTGAGTTCTGTGATTGTACATACAATAGCAAGGTATGTCTTAAAGTACACTTTTATACTGCAAAATTATGCTGTCAGTGATAAATAAATGCTCTGCTTTGACGGATGCAAATATATATTCTGTAAGTACAAGATCATTTCTTGTTTGATTTTTTTGCTTTGACCCAGCCTATACCTAACACTCAAGACAGTGAAGACAAGTGAGTTGAAGGGAATAAAACAACACTAACATTTAGTCATCATTTGAAATTATTTTATTAATAGTTTATGCAAACCTATTTCAGCCTCTGAATTGCTTATGCAATATTTGCCACTAGTAACATAACCATTTGTAAGTCAGTATTTGAGTAATGTGATTGATCACATGATCTATGACAGGCTGACTCCCAAGCCTACAAAAGCTTTCATGTTGGCCAGGGAAATCCTTCTACTGTGGACATATATATTTCTGATGTGACTATATTTCCAAGAGTATTCAGGACATTTTTTTCTTCTCATGAACATACATCCAAACAAAAATGTGCACCCAGAACTGTTCAGTTTTAATTTGAATGTAATTTCCAAATACTTATTTGGAGTTTTGACTCAGATCTAAGCAGTAAGCAAAGATACATTTCCTCCCAAAAAATATTCCTGTCTCACTGCTGATCCTAATATCACCTCTTTGAATTAGAAAAACCTATTTCAGCGCCTGAAATAGTAACTTCCATCAAAATCCCTGATGGACATTGGGCTAGACACACAAAGGGTTTTGGATGCAAACCTGCCACTTCAGGTGCCTAAGTATAAAATTTAGATCCTCAAAATCCAGACTCGGCTGCTGCCTCACCCTGTAGGTGCCTAAATTCCCTATGCACCTAAGTTTCTATGGGCATAGTGCCATAGGTGCCTAATTTCCTGCCTGTAGGAATGTACAAAGCCATGTAAGTCCTGATGCTGTCTAAGCCCTGGCGTGATCCTTAAACTAGGCATTCTCTGTGGGGCCCAAGCCGGAAGGCATTCTCAGAAGCTGCCTTAGAGCACACATACTGGATCAGGTCCTGCACAACAAAAAGGGTAGCAGTCCCTTTCTACCACATCAATAGTCCAGTGGGGTTAGAGCACTCACCTTGGCTGTGGGAGTCCCTGGCTTGACTCCCCCCTCTGCCTCATTCAGATAAGGGATTTGAACGCAGATCTTCCATGTTCTACAGGAGTGCCCTAACCACTGTGGGGTGGGTCTCTCTCCTCTTGACCTTTTCACTTTTTAAAAAATATTTAAATATTAATGGGGCCAGAGAGATAGTGAGAATGACTCTAAAGCCCAATGGTCCGTACATGCACCTGGGAGACCCAGATGCCAGTCTATGCTCCAATGAATAAAGTATTTCAAAGTGGAACAGCTTCTACAGACAGCTCTTGTGTGAGACATCCTCTTTAGTCTAGTAACTGGGGCAATCACCTGGGAGGGGGGAGACACAGGTTCTAGTTCCTGCTCTGACTCAGGCAGAGAGGGAGGGGAGGAATTGAACCTGTGTCTCCCACATCTGGGGTGAATGCGCTAACCAGTTGGCTACAGGTTATAAAAATGGGATGGGGGGAGGGGCATCACCACCACCTCTCTCATTTGTTTGTTTACAAGAAAGGTCTGACATGATGTAAGTATCTGACTTCAGTCGAGGCTTTGTGGCTGTAAATCCTGAGTGGAGATAGGCATTTCCGTCTGGTTCAGATTTAGGTGCCTAACGCCTTCTGAGAGTCAAGGCTTAGACCTCACCCTTCTCGACATTTCCTATTGGCTAGCTTAGGCAGCTCCACACTCAGCTTGCTGGCTTCTGTGGATCCCATTCCTAGGTGCCTAAGTTTCTCTATGCATTGTACAGGGAGCCTGGGCACTTAGCTCATGGCTGAGGATTCAATGGGTGGTATGGCAGCTACAGTTAAGCTTAGCAACTCTGTGTCTAAGGGCTGCTCTACTTTACAAAGTTACATCAGTGTAACTATATCGCTCAGGGCTGTGAAAAATGTCATGCCTATGAGAGGTAATTAAGCCAATGTAAGTCCTGATGTAGTCACTGCTAGGTTGACAGAAGAAGTCTCCCATCAGCCTAGCTACCACTTCTCGAAGGTGGATGGAAGAATCTCTTCCATCTCTGTATTAAGTGTCTACATGACAGTGCTACAAGCGCTGTAGCATTTCTAGCGTAGACATGCCCTCAGTCCCCTTTGTGGATCTAGCTCCAAGGCTACTCCTCTGCTTTTCAGAAATGCTGGATAACTCCCTAGCTCTCCATCTAAAACGAGCTGAGAATGTGGCCCAAGATATGAATTTGACCTTATGCATTTATAAAATTGTGAGGAAGAAACAACCAGTCAGTAAACAAGCCATCAAATTATTTTGGGAGAAAGATAAGACCAAATGGTTAACACCCACTCATCATGTGGCTTAATATTTTAGAACAACCAAATCTTCCTCTCTTGTACAGTGCTTTTAATTTCTTCATCTCTTGTGGCTTATCGGCTAAGGATGCAAAAAGCAAGAATAGTTTCTTCTGATTCGTGGTAGTCGTGTCAGGATTCCTGGGGCACCCTTTCACAAAGGCTCCTTGAATGTTGAACCACTGGACTCCCTGGATGATCTTGGGAAATCCCTGAGTTTCTCTTGGGCCCCAGTTCCTCTTTTGTCAAATGGGATAATACTTTCTCCTTCGTCTGTCTTATCAGTTTGGACTGTAAACTCTTCGGGGCAACCTTACTCTGTATGTACAACACAAAGCCCAGTGGTGCTCTGTTCTTTGGTTGGCCTTCTAGTGTTACTGCAATATATATAATAACCATTCTCTCTTAGTGTATTATGGGACAGATTCTCCCCTTCTTACTAAGGCTTAGTCTACACTACACAGCTTTTAGTGACACAGCCATGTCGACACAGCCGTGTCCCTAAAAGTTGGGCAGTGTAGCCGCTGTTTGTCAGCACTTTTGCAGACAAAATACTTTCACCCCCAACGAGCGGCATTCGTGTTGTCAACAGGAGAGTGCGCCAGCCGACAACATGCTGTTCACACTGACGCTGCGGTACAATTTTTGTCTTTCGGGGTGGGGGGGTCCCATACTCTCTAAGTGGCCCCATTGTAGGCAAGGCCAGCAGAATCTAACCATTGATAAGTATATCAATGTCCCTCTGTTTATATTCCCTATCATACCACAGGCCAGATTCTGACAGTCTCATTCTTGCTGAATAATATCTTATTCCATTAGTAGCCTCACTGCGTTCAGTGAGACTACTCATAGAGTAAGACGCTACTCAGTGCGAGAAGGGAATCAGAATGTGTCTCTGATGATCTGTGCCATTACCAACACCGCCGCTTTTCATTGCATGCACTCCTCTCTGTCTCCTGTACAATATGTATTTTAGGAACTGCAAAATTCAGCCAAATAGCAAAACAAGTATGCTTGCTCTTCCTCGCTTTCCTCTGCTGTGACACTCTGTGAGTGAAAACAATCAAACGATGATTTTTCCCCCAAATTTTCTTTTAGCCTGTGTGAAACCACCAAAAGAAGAAGAAATGTACTGGGGTTTGCTTGACGGGCAAAACCGTTTTGCACCTCTTTAGTTCTTCCTGTTTTGTTAGTTTCTCTCCACTGCAGTTATGTTAGCATCTGGCCCTTCTCACAGCCAAAGAGGCTGCATGTCAGTGAGAGCTGTCCTGCTGTGCTTAAACGTATTTAAAATGGAAGAAAAATGTAAAAGCTGATGACCAAAGTGACTGTGAGCATTGTCCACGCCAGGCTACCATCGCTCCTGAGCTTAGCCCTGGGCAGGCAGTTACAGGAGAGGAGGCACCAGCTTCTCAGTTTGAATGCAGCAACCCATCCTTTTCATGCTGGAGTGATGCTATGCAGGAGCCTCTGATGTATGCAAGGCTAGTCTCTGGCATCAAGCAAATAGCAGCACAGATTGGGGGAGGGGAGACAAGAGGAAGTTCATCTGTGGAAAACAGAGGCTTCTTTTTCTGTTTTTACAACAGACTCCTGTGAATTTTTACACAGAATTATTTTAGGGCTCAGGCCAGGCAATTTCACGATTCATCAGAATCTGTATTTTCCCTTCAGCTACCTGTATCCATGCAACCTTATTTGCAATTACCTCAAGAAGCCAGACGCTTAATGGGAGTGTTATTTCCATGCAGTGGCTGCCGAAAAGCGATTACAGCTTTGCTATCTCTTGGTAGCTGGCTGGGTGCCAGGATGAAGGATTCCTTTATTAACTGCAACCCCTCTTCCCTCCTCCCCACCCCCCGCCATTGCTTCCCTTTTTAGCAGGCTTGCAGAATGGGGTATATAATCTAGCATGTAAGTCATTACATGTCATTTTACGTGCACTGTAAAAGGGCACTGTAAGCAGAAAGGCTGTGTGTCTCTGGTTTCCACATAGCTGCCAATGTGCGGAAAGGATGAGGGAGAAAATTAGTTCAATGCTTTTAGCCAAATTCTTGCTCCTAGTGCTGCTGAAAGGATGGCTCGTTTGACAGGAGCATGTTTCTGGTAATGCACAGAAGCTGTTGGCTCTACGTTTTTCAGTGCTGTAGTAGGTAAAGACTCCTGTTGGATAGGAGCATTGCTGGAGAGAACTTTATCCTGGAATGGGCTGGGAACAACTGGTACAGATGGTTGGATAGTTTGAACTGATCACAGAAGCTATAAGGTATTCACCAGGAATTCTTGGAAATACTTCTTGGGTAGTTTCTCTCATTTGCACTGATACTTTGTAAAATGCTCAGTATTTTACTACGAGTCCTGGTTTGTCTTATGACTGTATTCAAAATCTGCACACATATTTTCACTGAGGGAACTAGATAGCTAAGGGGAATGGTAGGACCAGGTAGTCCCAAGACTAACAGCCTGGGGGGTGGAACAGTGTCCTTCGCCCTTCCACTCCTCAGTTACCCAAAGGGGTGCTTGGCCTCAGCTGAGAGGTCTAGTCCCAAGTGTCTAAATACCCAAAGGGACCCAGCAACGGAGGCACATAACATTTGCAGCTACTTCTAAAAATTCAGGCCTTCCCCTATCTGGACCTCAGTTTCCCCATCAGTAAGCTGTAGATAATGATAGCTGCCCATGACTTTATGGTGTGTCTAGATCTTCAGTGAAAGGCACTCCATAATGGCTGGCAAAGTATAACTACTGTTTATTTTATGAATTCTGATGAAGAGTTTCTGATGAATTCTGATGAAGAGGAAATGAACTGGGGGGAAAATACAAAAGTTGTGCTGTTGAAGTAATTGAAGCCCATTCATGGCAAAGTTTCAAGTTCCCAGACAACCTGGAAATCTGTACATGTGGTAGACATTTACTCTGCTCATGGCAATTTATTTGCATGGGAACCGTTATCTGTTTCCACTCATTCAGTGCTATTAGCACCTCTTATCAAATATTAGGGCAACAGTTGGAGAGCTTTTATTTGGTTGTTATTGCTAAGAAAACATTCTCAGGTATTCACCACATTTGTCTTTCCTTATCTATGTTTTTCAGTCAGCACAATGTCAGGGGAGTACCAGCGGGCAATGTTAATGTTTCCAGCATCCAATTAAGCCACTAGTCACATCAGTATGTAAATCTACCAAAACAGCATAACATATTTTATGCTCACCTTAGAAAGAAACAAACAACCCATCAGCTGAGGAGAAAATGGAGAAACTAGGGGTGAGATCATCACCTCAGCACTGGCCCCTTTATGCTACATAAAAGGGCCCTAAAAACCTGGTTTTAACTGGGGAAGGACCAGTAGTATAGTTAAGGGTACAGGAAGGTAAATGGAGTTTACCTACTTCTCATTTGAAGAATATAGAGTTTAATTTAGATTAGTACCCACTTCTTTTTTTACTACTGTCTCACTGGGGAGGACCTAATCCGTACAGGAACTGTGTAATGCAGCTGTGAGTCTGCCATCTGAGGACCACCATGTAAACAGGATAGGATGATGCAAAGGTGACTTAAGCCACCATAGCTCTCATTCCTCCTGGGCCGCAGGTTTATACTCGGCTAGAGTTCCTTAGATCTATTATACCCTCTTCCAGTATGTAAAGGAGTGTAATGTGCATGCCAAGGAGCTGAAGAAACGATGTAAGTTAAAGCCGCAGGCAGAGGTGATGTGGGTGGGGGCATGTGGGGTCACCTGCCCGCCTAAATTTGCTGCTTGGTTTGTACTGAGCATGCTCACGCAGACTGAGCATGTTCAGTAACATTGCTGAAGCTGGCTGCTCTCCCTCTGACACCCCCTCCCCCACCGCCCTGCCGGCACGGGTCATCTCTGGCAGAAGGCAATCTATTTTAATTTACAACCGTACACTTTCCTGTTAGTTGCATTTCTTTCTATAATCCTGTCTTCCAGCCCCTTAGCATGAGGGTTACCTAGGACTCCATTCCAATTATGACCCTGTAAAAAGAAGGATTGAAGTTTTTATTATGAAAAGAGAGTTACTGTGATGATCAGAAATCTGAGGACAATTGTAAAAATTGATGCGTGGCTTATGTGTGTGTGTGAGACTGGATTGTGATCTGAAAGGGCGACTGCAAGTGTTGGCTGGATTAGAAGGCTGTGCAAATTGTTCTTGAGTCCAGGCAAGGTAATGGTCTGAAAGGCGCATGGCTTTCAAGATTGGCATTGACTTTTGGATATGAGATAAGGTTTTTAACCCATACAGTGATATTTTAAGAGCATTGAATGTGATATTTTCAACAACCACCTGAAATCCCCACAGATTCTGTCCACAGTGAGCCCTCCCTTCCTTATTAATTTTTTTTTTAAATAAAGCACTCTATATAATAAAGAAGATCTGATACTGGATAATTCTAGAAGCTTAAGGGTGTGAACTTGTTCAGTGTTTGAACAGCTTCTAGCACAATGGGGTTTGGGTTCATGACGGGTGCTATGGTAATACAAATAACTAATAACAACAACTGGGGCTCAGGTTGCTATTGAGGTATAGATGAGAAACCAGAAAGTTTTGCTCCCTTAAAAAGTATCTAATGTCACTTAATCTGTCTGTAGAGGAGTTGACAGCCACACATAGCGAATGATATAAATACTTAATGTATGCCCCCAAATTCTACAAAAACAATCTGATGACCACAGCAGTCTGAATTAGCAAAATGTCACCTGGGCGGGTCTAAGGATAAAGAGGCCTCTGGAGTTTCACATGTCACAGACATAAGGGGGAAAAAACCCTGAGTGGACATGAAATTATCATGCACTGGTGTTTCCTTTCTTTCTTTCTTTCTTTCTTTCTTTCAAAAAACCCCTACAAACAAGTTGAAAATCAGCATTTTAATGAGTTATTTGCCACCCAAAAGCCTGGATTCTTTATTCCTGAAAGTATTTTAGATACCTAGGCAAAACAGTCACAACTCATTATTCTCATTGCAATTGTGCTGAAATTTTTTATCAACATCTTTCAGTTTCAATTTGCACCAGGCCAGGGCGCACAGACTGCAGTACACATAGTGACGTGTTGAAAAAACAGGCTGTCCTGAAGCACGGAGGCCCTGCTCTCCTTTGGTGGGAAGTACAGTGGGTGCTTCTTTATGGAGCAGGTGTTTTGCAAGTACCCCCATTATTTATTGAAAAGAAAGTTCTGTCTCCCATAGATGAAGTTGTGTAGGTGGCGGGGTTAGACACATCCAAGAGTCATAAATCATGTAGCTGGAAGACCCTTGTGTGCTGCAGTCTTAAAGCCAGATGATACAAGGTGAGCAGTGGGGAGCAGTTGTATCGTGCAAGTGATTTATTAGTGTCTACTTTTAATTTAAGGGATATTTATTTCTAAAGATGGAGGGGGCACTTTTAAATAGGAGGCCTTTATCAAGTGCAGGCTGCAGGGGCCCTTTAAGAATCTTTGATTTATGAGTAATAAGGAAGCAGGGAGGCTTTCCAAAAGCTGTATAAGCTTGAAAAGGCAAGTCTTCTGTCTCTCACCCAAGCCTCAGGAACCAGGGTCAGGCTCCAGGGGGAAAGAAAAGGAATTTATGTAAATGTATGAACTCTAGCTGGAGGCTTAGCTAACATATTTTACTCCCCAACTTAGAATCACAGGGTTGGAAGGGACGTCAGGAAGCCATCTAGTCCAACCCCCTGCTCAAAGCAGGACCAATCCCCAGTTTTTGGCCCAGATCCCTAAATGGCCCCCTCAAGGACTGAACTCACAACCCTGGGTTTAAGCAGGCCAATGCTCAAACCACTGAGCTATCTCTCCCCCCAAACTTCTTAAAATCTGAAACAAAAACTTTCTGCAAAGTTGGCTGACTAGGCCTGCTTCTGTTTTTTGGTAAATTGATGAGTTACCTTGTGTTTTTATTCCCTCAATGGAAACTGACCAGCTTTTTGAAAAACAAAATAGTTTATCAACCTGGTGACAGGCAGTGAAATGAATACGTTACTGTTTACTTGTAGGACATTTTATATTAAATAGAACTCCTTAATGTACTCTAGATCATTTTTACATGCGGAATGGAAAACCTAATAGAAAGCAAATTGGCCCTGAAAAAAAGGTGGATATAAAACAGCTTACATTTTCTTTCTTAGAAATGGAGAGAGAACAAATCTTAGGGTTCAATTATCTTTCTGCAAGGTGGACCCTCACTGAGGACACAGAGGTCAACCAGCCAAAGGCAAGTGCCTGGAAACATTAAGCCTATGTACGGCATCATGTCTCCACGGGTGGGAGGGAAAGTCACTATACCCAGACATAGTCAGCACTTTTCCTAGCACTCTCTGGATGCGTAGGGGGACAGGACCATGGACTTGCCTTGCCACGTTCCCTCTGGGGCCACTAGCACTGCAGACAGTGCTGGCTGGCCTTCTCCACCTTGCACTTCACCACCTAACTGTTCAAGTGACAATTATATGGACAAAAGGACATCCCTGTACGGTACCCTCTCAACATTATTTATTTACTTAGTTATTTGTAGTACTATGGTTCCTAGGAACTCTAGTCATGGATCAGGACCCCATTGTGCTAGGCATTACACAAACATGGATCAAATCCCCAGCCTACCCATCATCTCTCATTCACTCTCTAGCTGTCAATGCTGACCTCTGATTGGCCCATGCTGTCAGCATCCACTGCCCACTCGTTAAATTTTCAAATAAGCACTTTTCTCGCATGCTGCCCCAAACACTTGGCTTTGCTTGCAGTAATAAAACTGCAACAGTCCCATAACAGGAGACAATGACCTAATAAACTCAGCCACTGCTGTGTCTGGGGAATAACTGGCAAAATGGTAATAATGCCACTGCTAGACTGTCATGTTAGCTTTAGCAGATGGTTTTTCCTTCATCAATAAATTCTGGTACTGATTCAGCTGATCTCAGCAATTGTTTCTGCTAGGTACTGTTAAATCACATATAACAAAGCACCATGTGGCTAGCAGCTGATGATGACTGACAATATTTGCCTTAGATACACAGGTAGATTCTACTCCCATGGTTCTAATAAAGCAACAGGGGACCATGCAGCATTTAGTTAAACAGCGTGTTGTCTCTTGTTATTGTTTGTACTGCTTGAGCCAGGGCTAAGAGCAGTCTCACTGTCACTGTGGTATCTCAACAGCATACACAATATCTTATCAAGACAGTCTGACTGCAGGAAAAAAAAAAAAGTTTAGGGCAGACATGTCTCCCCTACACACCACCTCCACAAATCAAATACACAGAGAACTGTCAAGAACAGTATGTCTGTTCAGAGAGCATAGCAGCAAGCAAGACCAATCTTTCCCTGGATAAAAGATGTGCTGAATGTATATTTCATGCCTAAACTATTGTGGCTCCCTCTGCTATGGCCTCCCCAACTCCCAGCTCTCCAGACACAGGCAGGTGCAGCATGTCACTGCCTGTTTTTATCACAAGTGCAAGGAAGCATTAACCATGTCACCTGTGCTATCAGACAACTTCCCTGGCTCCTCATTCTTTCCTGGATCCTGCTCAAAATAGCCTTCTAAACAACAAAATGTGTAACCTCTCAGAGTGAAATTCCTACCAGCCCTCCCACTGTTTACAAATGGGTTTTGGGGGGAGGGGGAGAGGAATATGTGGAGTTAGTAGGGAATTAAATCTATTCACCCTTCCTTGCTTCCCCTCCCCCCCGACCTTAGGGCTTGGTTATATTTCTGCAGAGGCGGAGTGTCACTGAGAAAGGAGTGGAGTAAACCACCCAAGGAGTGTGTATGGAAATATAATGCCTGTATAAGGCTACATCTACACCGGCACTTTCATGGCTAAAACTTTTGTCACTCAGGGGTGTGAAAAAACACCTCTCTGAATGACAAAAGTTTTAGCGGTGAAAAGCAACGGAGTGGACAGCACTTCGTCGGTGAGAGCCGTGCTCCCAGGCACGAAGTTACCACCCCTCATGGGAGGTGGTTTTATTTTGTCGACAGGAGATCTCTCCTGGCAATAAAGAGCGGCCACACAGCGCACCTCACAATGGCGCAGCTGCAGCAGCGCGGCCACGCTGTTGTAAGGTGTGCAGTGTAGACAGACACTAAGAGATCAGGGATTCTCAGGCACAGCCATTAGGTTGCCTGGAACCCCAGCAGAGGGGTTAAACATGAAAAACGTAACTGGAAACCTTGGTGGTTAATAGCAGGCCCTCAAGGTATCTGACCAAGGAATAGGTAAGTACTGTTTATATGTAGCTAGACTTTGTATGAAAAGGGGGATCATTAAATCCAAACAGGCTCTCTTTGCAGTTGAATACGGCTTCCTTTCTGCAGGGCTGAAGAGCACCTAGATGAGGCTGACCGCTTACTCTCACTGCGTGTTTACTAGGCTCAGTTACAGTCATTGGTGTAACTTTGATGGTGCAAATCTGTGCTTTATACAGACAAAGTATTGGAAGCCACCATTTGCACCAATGTGGTGTATGACAGATTATAGCAGGAATGAAATGCACTGCTGTGAACTGCAGTTTATAGGAGCTTTGCCTGTCTATACTTGGGGTTTGCATCATTGCATCTAGAGGAGTGGCTGATGTCCCCAGTGTAGACAAGGCCTGAGTGAAGTGATGGCTGAGTGACAAACCAAGGATTGAAGGGCTCAGTGTGGTTGGGGCACAATTAACACACACACACACACACACACACACACACACATACACACACACACACACACCAGAATTGGGGAGAGGGGATGAAATCCTGGTGCCACTGAAGTGCGAGTTTTGTCATGGCCTTCACTGGAGCCAGGATTCCACCCAGAGTCTTCTGAGGCAATGAAAATAACAGTTTTGATGCTTGAGCTTGGTGCCCGTTAACTGAAGCACCAAGGCAGAGCTGCACCTGTGAATTGTAAATATGGCTCCTGCATTAGCTCACCAAATGCCTTATTCAAGAGTGTAAACACACTAGGAAATGTTCTCTTGGGTCTTCGTCCACTCAGTGAGAAACGGACTCTCCTCTGCCAGCGAGAAACGGACTCATTCGAGAACTGCAAGCTCTTCTTCAACACCTCAGCAGCTGGGCTAGTAAATAAACAATGTGGTGGGGCCTACGTGACTCTCAGACTCCCGTAACGAGTTTGTAGCCAGGATTATTATCTAGCAAAAGTAAAATAATGAAAAGGGAAAAAGGGAAGGCCTTAAAATAGGCCTGAGTTCCACCCCTGCAGCCCCCTGTTTAGGGCAGGATCAGGGCCTACCTGCCAGATGTAACTTCTCATTGCCAAGGTACATGCAAATCCTAACCTGGTGGTGTCTCGGGCTCCCAAACCCACAAACTCTGAAGCTGCTGTTTCTAGAAAGGAAAGACTTAAATGGTCCTTCCCTTTCCTCTCTTGGCAGAGGAGAGGAATGGGGGGAACATCTGAATTACCATGTTTGCTGCAGAAAGCTGCAGCTGTGGGAAGCAGGTGCCATGCAGCTCCTTTGAAGCAATGTATCCATCTGTCTGCCAACCAACCTCTGCCTTCCTCCCCCCTTAATGCCAGTTTTGCTCTCTGGAGCAGTATGTGTAAGAAGGCAGTAAAGTGTGAGTAGTACTCGATGTCCTCTTGCTGACCACTCTCGGGTGGGTGAGGGTAGTGAGGACAGGGGCTAGCCACTATGGATTGAGTGAGGGAGTAAGAAGAGGCTGGTGTGGAAGGGGCACTCCACGAACATGTAGAGAGGTCCCGTGCTTTGGATATGTCTGCCCACCTAGTACCATTGTGCTCTGAGTTTGAGGAGTAACAAACAAGAGCAACGTATCCAATCATATGCTTCACAAAGCAAAATATCGCTATTAAGGATTGACCTATATTAAAGCCATTTGTTAGTTTTTATCTTCTGTCTTAAATCTCTTTCCATTTCATTCTGTTCAGTGCGTTGCAGTACTTAATTCAGGAGTTTATTTGCTTATTCTGCTTCCTAAAGCAATATGGATTTTTGGGGGGACATACTGAAAATTGGGCAGGATACAGCAGATAGATGCTTCACCTTCTCCCTGAACGCAAAGTATGTGAAGTGGGAGAAGATTGTTCCTTGATTCCTGGAAGCCAGATTTTACCAACTTTACTTATGTTGTTTTGTATCTCATTCCACAAAAGGCTCACTTATTACAATGGAACTACTTGTGGACAAAGGTATGAGTCAATGGGAATAAGTGAGGCAGAATCTAATCCTTCAGTAGCTAGAGAGGTAGAGGAGATGAAAAGAAATCTACACCTTCATAACTAAGAGAAACAAGGTGGGTGAGGTAATATCTTCGACTGCAGGGGTGCCCAACCAATGGCCTACAGGCCATACATGGCCTACCAGAGTATTTCCTAAGACCTGTAGCCTGCTTCAGCACAATATACTAACAGCCGATTCATTAGCAGTTTGTTGTCATGTATACATCATTTTAGTTTACACAAGTGCATAAATAGACAATATTGACATAGTAACAACCTAGCTAAATTCATATGAAACAAGCTGAACTTAAAAAATATAAATCAATACAGGTGACTTTAAATCTTATTAAAATATGTAGAATCTGTTTGGCCCACACTGCTGTGCTTAGGTTTATGTGTCCCTCCTGTGTAGTAAGGTTGGGGGTCACTGTTTTACTGGACCAACTTCTGTTGGTGTGAGAGACAAGCTTTTGAGCTACACAGAGCTCATCTTCAGGTAATTAAGATCAGATTCTTCTCTTACTGGGTTAATTACCATTTCAACCTCACAAGGGTGTCATAAAACTTAATTAATTAGAGCCAAATTCTACTGTCAGTTATACCAGTGTAATCTAGGGTAACTCCACTGGATTTACAATCACAGTCTCCATCTCAGGCAGAGGTAAAAGTAAGCCAGTCTGGTCCGGTACAGCGTACCGGCAAGAGCCAGTACACCGTGCCGGGCCGGACTGGCTTCCCTGGTGGTGATTTAAAGGGCCAGGGCTCCAGCTGCTGTGGGGAGCCCCGGGCCCTTTAAATCCCTGCCCGAGCCCCACTGCCGGAGCCCCAGGGTAGTGGCAGCAGGGCTCCCATGGTGATATAAAGAGCCCGGAGCTCCGCGGTGGCTGGAGGCGTGAGCCCTTTAATTTGCCCCTGAGCTCCCAACCGCCTCTGCAGCTGGTAGGTCCAGGGTGATTTAAAGGCCCTGGGGCTCCCAGCCACAGCCAGAGCCCCGGGGCCTTTAACTCTTGATTTAAATCTTGATTTAAAGGCCCCACCTTTTCCTGTTGAGGCCACTTGTCTTCTGGTTGAGGCCACGCCCCTGCTCAGGACTCCGGCCTACTGGTAAATCTTTTAAGTTACTTTTACCCCTGATCTCAGGGAAAATTTAGTGCTGGCCTCTAGTCTTGTGGTAGCCAACTGTCTAGGAATCCAATAGATATCTTTTCCTGCTGCTCCTTCCAGGAATCAAACCGGACTAATATTTAAATAAATTGTGTTTTACACGCATTCTAGTCTAAATGTGAGTGACTTATTTTCCTTGCTCTTTAGGGCTTTTGATTTTTTAAAAAATCTATATAAGACTAACCTGTAGTATGGTGTCTGTTACCATAATTTGTTTTTCCAGCATATCATTTTTGTCTGCCAGGCTCATCACTCTGGAGCCCATCTCGTCTTGTTTGTTATTAAACGAAGCTATCCCAGGCTGTGCAAGGTCCATTTAATTTTCAGATTGCCTCAGAAGAGCCTGTAAAGAACTCCAAGGCCTCTTCTGTGAGGGCTGTGTACAAAATGGTGCAAGCAGGTAATTCTGCAACACTTTTGATACATTTTACTGATGAAAAAATCACACTGTGATTTGTTTGTTTGTTTGTTTTTCTTTTCTTCCAGACTTTTGAAAGGGCAACACTTTTAAAAAATCCCTCCTCTACTGTTAAATGAAGGAAAAAGAAACTCCCGAGGAGGTAAGATTGAGGTAAACCTACAGTAACCTCACTGAAAACAGTAGCAGTCAATAGCGTATGACAATGTTTTCTTCAGTACGAGAAAATAATTTTCATAATTTACGTGGGACTTCAGTTCATGAGAAGTGATTGACATAGATCAATTCTTATATATATATATATGAGTAAAATATTACGGGCCACTGTTGCCCTATGATGTAAGCTAAAGATCTTCCAACATTTCCATTACTAAATAATAAGAAGTTGTAGGTAATCTTTTATTGGGCTAATTAAAAGATAATATATTACAGGAAAGCTTCTAAGGGTCCTTGAAAATTATCAAAAGCTTTGATTCTCAAAAGTTGATTTCTATGGGACTACTCCCATGTTTAATGTTAAACACATGCGTAAGTGCTTTGCTGGATTGGAGTTTTAGCAAGTTCATTGGAGTAACTCCAAATCAATATAAAAGGAAAGAGGGGCATTGTCAAGGTTCCTTCCCCACTCTGAACTCTAGGGTACAGATGTGGGGACCTGTATGAAAGACCCCCTAAGCTTATTTTTACCAGCCTAGGTTAAAAACTTCCCCAAGGTACAAACTTTGCCTTGTCCTTGAACCGTATGCTGCCACCACCAAGCATTTTAAACAAAGAACAGGAAAAGAGCCCACTTGAAGACATCTTCCCCCAAAATATCCCCCCAAGCCCTACACCCCCTTTCCTGGGGAAGGCTTGATAAGAATCCTCACCAATTTGTACAGGTGAACACAGACCCAAACCCTTGGATCTTAAGAACAATGAAAAATCAATCAGGTTCTTAAAAGAAGAATTTTAATTAAAGAAAAGGTAAAAGAATCACCTCTCTAAAATCAGGATGGCAAATACCTTACAGGGTAATCCGATTCAAAACATAGAGAATCCCTCTAGGCAAAACCTTAAGTTACAAAAGACACAAAAACAGGAATATACATTCCCTTCAGCACAGCTTATTTTACCAGCCATTAAACAAAAGAAAATCTAACGCATTTTCTAGCTAGATTACTTACAGATTACTTACTAACTTTACAGGAGTTGTAAGGCTGCATTCCTGATCTGTTCCCGGCAAAAGCATCACACAGACAGACAAAACCTTTGTTCCCCCACCCCCTCCAGATCTGAAAGAATCTTGTCCCCTCATTGGCCATTTTGGGTCAGCTGCCAGCCAGTTTAGCTGAGCTTCTTAACCCTTTACAGGTGAAAGGGTTTTGCCTCTGGCCAGGAGGGATTTTATAGCACTGTATACAGAAAGGTGGTTACCCTTCCCTTTATATTTATGACAGGCATAGATTGTCTTTTTGTTTTGTGTTTATACAGCCTAGCTCAAAGGTGTTCTGGTCCATGACTAGGGCTCCTAGGCACTATGGTAATACAAATAATTAATAATAATGATGATGATAATACTTACTATGATGTCTTACATTTTACATAGTGCCTTTCATCACAAAAAGGTACCCCTATGAGGTAGGTAAGTATTGTCTTCTCCATTTTCCTTATGCAGACACAGAGGCACAGCAGCCTGCCTTTACCATTGCCCTGCAGTAACTTATACCAGTCCAAAGTGAATCCAAGGTGAGCGTAAGACACTCCAGTTCTCAGGCCAAGAGCTGCCCCAGCACAAGATTGGGACAAAAAAGGTTGGAAATATTGCAAAACACTGTGATTTGGAAATGTCAAAATGCTTCTTTTGGGTTTGTTGAACTGACCCGAAACACTTTGTTTTGAGTCAGTTCAACACTAAACTTCATTTCCCTATTGTGGCGCATTGCTTCATGGGAGTTTAGTTTCAGCGCCTGATGCCCCCATTTTCCCCTATGGGCCAGGCTCCCTGAGTGGACACATCGCCTATGCTGAACTGAGAATCATGTCTACCATGATGCACCACACAACTTGGCCAAAGAGGGTCTGCATTGCATTATGGGAGATGTAGTCCTCCAGTGAGTATAGCCCACTGGAAAGAATGAGAGCCCAAACTGCCACTCCCATGAGGCAACATGTCATAATAGAGAAATACATTTTAATGTTGAATTGATTCAAAACTAAATATTTCAGTCAATTCAACAAAACAAAATATTCCAATTTGACTCCAACTGACTTGCAATGAAATATTTTGTTTAGATTTTCCCAACAGAAAATCAAAATGTTTCATGGCCAGCTCTACTTACAGTTCCCTCTATGCCGGTGTAAATGACAAGACAAGGTGCAGCACAAAAGTGAGTTCGACCTAGGTGATTTAAGTCACTTTTCCAAGTTCACACAGAAAGTTTGTGACAGTACATGCAATAGAAGCTTTATATACTGATTTCCAGTCTTTTAAATATTGCAAAGATTTATTAATAGCTCCTCTCAAGGATTTGTCTCCTTGGATACACCTTATACACGAACCCCTGAAACATGCCCCATAAATATCAGAGCTTCTGGTTTTCCAGCTCCAGATATTAACACGGCTTTTGGTTTCTCCGTGGTCTCTCTTGAAGACTGTATTTGCTGAGGAGGATGTTTATGAAGGAAGGCAGGCTTCCTGGAAGATTTTTTGAGCTTAGTTGTTATATAAAAAAGATCAGCATATAACAAACACTTAGGTATTTTACACTAGATTCAGGCAGTTATAATACACCAAGGAAAACACTGTAAATTACAAATATTAGTTAAAAAATCAATATGGCAACACTGAAGAAGTGAATGAATATAACCAAACATAGTGTTAGGCCTTGTCTTCCCCAGACTGTTCAGCTTTAACTATACTGGTATAGTTACAATGCCCACAGTGTGGACAGAGTTATACCAGTAAAAAAGTGTTTATACTGGTATAGCTTTTTCACGTATGGGAAAAAGAATAGACTAAACTGTTATCGGGTACCTTTATACTATTATAGCTGAATAGGTCTTAGGGGGTGTACCGTCATAACTATGTCAGAAAAAAACCCCTAACTGACACAGTTATAAAAACTATATAGACCAGGCCTTATTGGACACACATTATAAACTCTATAACACAAGGTAGGTTCTAAATAAACATTAAAGCTCCACATTAGACCAGAGCTAGGATGACACAAGACAGGGCAAACTAGTGTCCATCCATAACTGGATAACAACCACTATCTGTTCTATTCAATAGTAGCAAATGAGGCGCTGGAAAGTGAGACTTGTCAAAGGTAATTGATGGAATAAGCTGTTCGGTCCTTTTGTGGTTATTAATATTATCTAGAAGTAGTTTATTTTTAGCATCGGAAACCCTGATTATTCATACAGATGGGTTAAAATTGAGATGAACCCTACAAAATTACATTATTTAGGAACCATTTTTCCATCCTTTTATACACAAAAAGCAACCAGCTGGACTGACTTTTCGCACTTCTCCTTGACCTAATCCATCATTTGAACGCTAGTTTGCCTGTCACCCTATATGTCATCATAATATATTGCCATCTTCCGATTACATTCATGGAATGATGCTATGCAGTTCCTCTCAATGAGCAAGATCACACCCCAGAGAACTGCACTTGGAAGGAATTCTCCAGGCTCAGATCTGCTCCACCTCTACAGTGGAAGGCAGAGGTGCACTTCCATAGCACTGTTTCTCTTACTCTCCCCAAATGTTATGGAAGAAGCTCCATGGGTCCAGTGTGGTGAACATGCATCATTTCCTCCCCAGCCCAGCCACCAGCTTCATTGACTTTACAGCCAAACTCCACACTGGTGGCAGCCATAGGGAAAGTCTCTGGCAACATAGCTCCAATAGAACCATACTGCTAGAGAGACAAAGAGGGGGCAGTGCAGAAGCATAGCATTTCTGTGCACCTGGCCTTTTGCCTCCAGTTGATCCCCATGGGTCTTGAGGGATTCATGATATTTGGGGCAAAACTCCCCCTTTGTTCCATATGGGGCAAACTTTTCCCCTTCTAATGGCATGACTTGTGGAAAACTTCATAAGGAGTACTTCATACACATTCCTCCTTTCCCAGGTTCTCCCCTGAAGGTTTTCCAAGCGACAGTAATCCTGTCTGGTCCAATGAATGATAGATAATGGGGGTTCTCTTGTTAAATTATATCTGTTGAATATGAGGTGTCATCTAACAGGGCATTTTTTGCATCCAGAGGGATTCAGGCTTACCACAAGATGCAATGAGTTTTGAGGTAAGCTATAGCAGCACCATGTGTTATGAAAATACACAGAAAAACAATACATGGTTTATACAAGTACCAAAACATCCTGCCCTACCAGGACCTGAAAATCCTGCTGAAGATGAACAAATAGTAACTGCAACTAGCAGTAGGCTAGATCATCCCCTTCCACAGAAAAAACATGGGAGGAGGGAAAAGCCATGCGGAGTCCCTGATAGAGTTTTCCCCAAGTCATTTTATTGGGTGGGAGAAGTGCGCCTCTTCCCTCATAGAGCAGACAGTGGTTATTGTTACAACATGGCCCAGTCCCCCATCTGAACAGTGAACAGTCTGGTGCGAGTGGCCCTAACTGCTGGATCCCATGTACTTCTAAAACCTAACTGGGTCTGGGTTGAGACTAGTCACTCAGGCCCATATCCATAAAGGGACCACATCAGGCAGAGGAGGAAATTGAACTGGGATCTTCCACATTCTGGATGAGTGTCCTAACCACTGGGCTGAAGCTTATAAGAGAGGCCTCTTTCTCCCACTATCCAGGGGACCATTCTGAATGGAGTTAGGCATGCTGTGAGCATGGCCACTGGATTGGGCCCCACAAATGAGGTAGGCTTTGCCACATCTGTCTTCACCTGGTTTGAGGTTCATGCTGGGGCTTAGGCAGGAGATAGGTCTCTGGGTGCCTGCCTGAAGGCAGAAGTGTGCATGCCCAGAGATAGAAATTCAAGTGCCTAGGGGACTGTTACAGTGAAAATTTAGGCTCCAATGAGTTGAGTCATCTATAGGTTTAGGTGGCAATTGAATGGGGGTTTTGTGACTCGCACTGCCACCTAAACCTGGGCTTTAGGCATCTAACGCCCTTTGTAGATGTTGGCCTCTGTTCGCTAGGCATAGTATAGTTCACAGTTTGGCCCAGACATATCCCACCCTGTCAGAGTTGTGTCTTCAGCCCCAGCAGATTCCCTGGGATCCACAGATCCAGGGACACCCACAAGGAGACATCTACAATGTCTCTAGGCCATCCCCAGCTCTCTGAGAATACAGCTCCATTGGAGTGATTTTCCATAGCCATGGTTGTCAGGTGCAGGGAGGGATCCCATAAGTTAATGAAGCCTCAAGGTGAATTAATTTTTTGCTACCTTTCCATGGGGTTTCAGAGGGCTGATACACATCTCCCAGTCTGATCATACATCACTGGAACTCAATGATTTGGGACAGAGCTGGGGGATGTGTATTAACCCTCATAAACCTCCTGGAAAAACCAACATGGACAACAAAACAACACCTTCCTGGTACCTACTAGCCCTCCTTAATGCAGGATTATAAACTCTGCCTCCCTCCCCCTCCCACCTTTCTGGGGCTAGCCCTTTAAATTTGGCAGACTCAAACAGATGCAACCCTGAAGTGGCCATTTCGCAGTTGATTGCTTCTGGCTACATCTCTTCAAGTTGGTAAGTTCCTGTCCTGTTTTGCCCCATTTTCTCCTTTCTTATTGCTGAGGAGATGGTATGTTCTCCCTAATCCTTTAAGTATTAATTCAGTATGTGAGTGTATGGCTGCATCTCTAATTTCTGCTTTCTTTTTGACCCTGTAAGAGTAGCATAAAATATACAACAACCGGTGCTTTTTAGGGGTTGGAATATATTAAAAAAATATGCTCATAATAATTCCACAAATATTCTCTTTAGCAGAAGTGGGCAGTCATGTTTTTATACCTCTTCCAGAAATAGCATTTTTGAAAACTGTTGTTTTTTATTCTGCAGTATCTATCACAAAACATTGCCTGCCTCTGTGGTGTCCTTTGAAATACTGATTTTTTGGAGAGGAAGGGATAGCTCAGTGGTTTGAGCATTGGCCTGCTAAACCCAGGGTTGTGAGTTCAATCCTTGAGGGGGCCATTTAGGGATCTGGGGCAAAAATTGGGGATTGGTCCTGCTTTGAGCAGGGGGTTGGACTAGATGACCTCCTGAGGTCCCTTCCAACCCTGGTATTCTATTCTATGAACAGGGCAATATTTGTGTCCAAATATCCGCTCTACTTCTTCATCAATGACCAGATATAGACTGGCCTCAGGAAAGAATATAGCAAAGCAATTAATGCTTCATAAAATTATAGGTTCATAGATTCCAAGGCCAGAAGGGACTGTTGGGATCATCTCGTCTGACTTCCTGCACAGAACAGGCCATAGCACTTCCCCAAAATAATTTCTAGAGCATATATTTTAGAAAAACATCCAATCTTGGTTTAAAAATTGCCAGTGATGGAGAATCCAGTGTGACCCTTGGTAAGCTGTTTCAGATGGTTAATTACTCTCACTGTTAAAAATTTACACTTTATTTCTAGTCTGAATTTGTTTAACTTCAACGTCCAGTCATTTCACTTGGGCAGAGCAGATTGCTATGTCTGAAAATAATTTCCCTGCTCTTAGGTTCTAAAGATCAGGTTTGTCTGCCAGTATGATTAGTTCCCTAGGAATCCTCTGTTAGTTTTTCATAAGGAGGGCATTCTTGCCATTCCAGTTATTTCACCAGTGGCTTGCTACAGCATTCTATGGAAGTTACAATGCTTTTTGTTGTTGTTTTAAAGTCTGTGATGGTGGAAGATTATAGAGGCACTGATTTGAGTGTATTTAATATAGGTACCCACATGTTAACCAAATTTTGAAAGCCTTGTTTTACAGCACTAAGGCTTCGTCTACACATGGAGCTGGGGGGTGTGATTCCAGAGCAAGCAGACATCCCTGCTAGCACTCTAAAAATAGAAGTGTAGCTGCAGTAGCCCAGGCAGCAGTGAGTGGCAGCGCAGGCTAGCCACTCTAAGTACAAACCTGCCCAGCCCCTATGGATATGTACCGCAGCTGAGCTATGGTTTTCAGAGTGCTAGCTCAATGAGAGCTGGTGTGAGTATGTCTGCTCAACCTGGAAATCATACCTGCCCCAGCTCCAAGTGTAGGCGTAGCCTAAGATGCTCTGGAAATAGAGCGCAGTGAGAGAGAGCTGTGCTGAAGTGTAGCTGGCTAAGGCTTCCACACTGCAAGCTGCTTAGTGACTTCAGTGGAGCTCCGTGTGGCACTGGGCATCCACCTGCATTCAATAGCTTGAAGGGCCAAGGTCTAACTGACAAAATCTGATAAACTACAGTGACTAACCTGTAAAAGAAACCCCAGATGCGAATGTGTATCGGTTTTCTTTTCTTTTTTTTTTTTTTGGAAGGAGTAGGGCTTTGGGGTGGGGGGTTATTCTCAGAACTAGTCCCAGTGATGGGACATTTGTGTGACTATCTGCTCTGCTGTGGTGGTAACAGGGTCACTATCCCATCCTCAGTGAGTTAGAAATGCATTTGAAGCTTCTCACATTCAACTGAAACTCAAAGAGCTATGGGCAGGTTTCAACAACGTTGGTATTTGCTAACTGGGTATTATGGAAAACTTTCTAACTATAAAGGTAGTTAAGTTTGAATTTGAAGGGAGGTTGTGGAATCCCCATCACTGGAGGTTTTAAAGAACGGGTTGGGAAAACATCTATCAGGGCTAGACTTGATGACTTCTCAAGAGCCCTTCCACTTCTACATTTCTATGAAAGTATATCTTCCAGAAAGGTACCCAGACTTGAACTGCACACCAGAGATGGAGAGTCCATCACTTCCCTTGGTAGTTTGCTCCAGTGGTTGAACATGCCATAACTGTAGTTCACCCCAGCACAGTATAATCTTACCTTTTTTTAAAAAGCAATCTACCACCCATACCTTACGTTTGACCTGAGCTAGATTTAGAAGTAAGTGAACTATCTCCACACTAATATCATTTTATTGCCTGGGACACATCAAACATTATTGCTACAGATAGTATCTGTGCTTGGAATGAATGGCTTAAAGAACTTCAATTTTAAGAACCATTTATTTGCTCATATAAACAATAATGAGATATTACAACCTGTACAAGAACAGAAAGTTCATGCTGTCCAATAAAAAAAAAAGTACCGTATATCCACATGCTACCACGTTAGCTCCCTGTTGTGAAAGATACTGTTCTGCTGAGTAGATTGTCTATCACCTTTCTCTAGCTACAAGGAAGCCAAACAGTTCTGCTGATCTTTTGGATCTGTCACAGTGGTTGCTGGATACGCTAGATCGTGACCTAAGTCACAGCTAACAAAACTTATAAAGGACCTGAGAACACTTCGTTACACTATTGACTTCAAGGCAGAACACAAAGATACATAAGTCACAATTCATTATATTGTCTTAAAGAGAAGCAGCATGATCCAGTGGGTAGGGTGCTGATCTGTGATTCCAGAGACCTAGGTGCTATTCCTGGCTCAACCTGGGGCAAGTCACTTTTGCTTGTGCCTCTGTTTCCCTTTCCATCTTTTGTCTCCCTTGCATATTTAGATTGTAAACTCTTTGGGGCAGGGTCTATCTCTTAGAGTGAGCTCCTCTCCCCACTCCCCCATTTTGGGTGGGGCCTCTGGGTGCTATTGTAATACAAACAATTATTCACTGGAGTATACCATCTCCAGATTGTTACAGAATTGCAGAGGGAGAAGCGGTGGCTGCTTCTTTCTTTTTTGAAACTGTGATACTAGGAAAAAAATGCCATGAAATGGTTAAATTCCTGTGGAATCTGTACTCGCAATTCAAATACTTCCTCTTCCTTTTGTTTTTAACCTTGTTTTCCTGTCATATGCTAATGCTATCCTGTCCCCCACCCCATCCCTTGCTGCCAGCTGCACTTTTGTGGGAACCCGTAGCTCCATAGAGCTAGTGACAATGTGGCTCTGTAAATGGAGCTTGAAGGGACATTGGTGCTGGGTAACGCAGCCAGTATTTTCCGGAGCTGCTCGTAGGCTCAATATCCCTGGCCTGAAATCTGAAAACATTCACTGCCACCTCCCTGACCTTGAAAGCCACTTTCCTGCCTTTGGTGGTTACAGGAAGAATCCAACTAAAATCCTACTCTGTACTGCAACTGAGTGTGTGTGTGTTTATTATCCATGTGCCTGTCTGTATAAAATGCTAGAAGAAACATCAGGATTATTTTGAGCCATTTGAACACAAATGTTTATTGAACTCTGCTGCCTGCTAGCAAGAGGAAAGGCACATAAATAATAACACGCTGGGTCAGTAACCATGGATTGTGAAGTAAGAAATAATAATGGGTCTACAAAAGGAAACTTTAGGGGGGGAAATACCACAAGAAATGTTAGAGGAGGCAGTAATGAAACCAAAGACTGTGTTGGCAGTAAATTACCTTTCAGAAGCAAAGAAAGAGAGAAAGAAGTAGTGCAAAATCATTCTAGTGAAAGGAAGCATTAAAGACTTGTAATTACTATTAATATAGCATTGAAAGTCCAGACCTTCTACAGATGCATCTAGGAGGGGAAAAGGAAATGAAGACAAAAAACAAAACAAAAGGGGGTTGCTAATAGGGGAAGCTGAGTAATGATTGAGGTGGCTGAAATAATAAATAACTGCTACTGTTTAGCCTCCTGCTCCTTACTTTAGTAGCAACCCCCACCCCAAAAAAATCCCAAATCCAAATTATGGAGAGCTGAATGCATACAATTCTCATAAAAGCTCTGTGGATTAAGAGAGCATACTGGGAGGGAGGTGGCTCAGGGTTACAGCAGCTCTTCCTTTTAAAACTTCAGAGAAATTAGTGACCTAACTCTTCACTGAGTTACACCAGTTTTATGCTGGTGTGATGCCATGGCCTTCAGTGAAGTGTTGCTGGTATAGTGGAGAATCAGGCCCTACACACTTGGGTGCTTTTCTAGATGTGCATGAGCAGAGAGCAGGCATTGGCTGGGGGAACTGCAACTTTATTTCTATAGGTTCATGTTCAATTTTATTAACTCCTCTTGGAGGATGGAAGGGGCCAGGTGAAGGACAACCTGATGCTTTCACAAATAGCTTTTAAAATAAATATTGTCTGGAGGGTCCAGAGCCATTAGATACCCTAGAGCATGATAATAAGCAGCAATGTATTATAAGCAAAACCTTGCTCACTGTACTCCTCTGACTAGACCACTGGGACTTTAATTTCAAGGTCTCCTTGAAGCACCAAGTATTTGTTTAAAATGCAGCCAATTAAAATGCAGGGTTTTTTTTGAAGAGTTTCTGCCCATATTTGGCATCAGAGTTACTTCATTCCGCAAACCTTATAGCACACACTGACTAGTTTTGAAACTCTTTATTCAAGAAAGAAAGAAACCAGGGAAGGAGGAAATTTACTTGGTTTAATAAGAAATGTAGAAAAACTCACATTTTTCTTTAGGCAGCGCCTTGCTTCCAGATAATTTGCATTAAAATGAGAGGGATCTACATAAATATGCAGAGGTAGCTTGCAAGGGATTGGTTAAATGTGAGATTGCTAAAGACAGCTGATGCAACTAGGGCAAAGGCCTTGGAACTGTGGCAGTTGTATCCTTTCTCTTTAACAATCTTGCATTTAACTAAAATCTTGCAAACTACTTCTGCCTGTCTATGCAGATCCCTCTCATTTTAATGCAAATTAGCTTACTCTAAAGAAAGAAGCAACGTATGATCGAAAAAATGCAATTTTATGCACATTTACATTAAACTTATTGGAGGGCAGGGGGACACCAAGCAAACGAAAAATGACAAAACTCTCTCCTTCCCTGACTTATCTCTTGCTGAACATGAGACTTCAAAAGCATCAGCAAATCTGCAGTGATGAAGCTTCCTTACAAAAAAAGGCAAAAAAGAGGTAATATTCAGATCAAAAGTATGCCCTGTGATTAGTCAGTATGATATTAGGTTTATGGAATGAAGCAAGTCCGATGCCAAATATGGAAAGGGTTTCTTCCCAAGCCCCATTTTAATTGGCTGGGAGGGTTATATTAAACTAATACTTGGTGCTTTAATGTTTGTTGCAGGAAACATTGACGTCAGCAAGTTTTAGATCCATCATGTTTGGGCAGCGGGACTGGGTCTCTCTGCTCATCTCCGCTGTAGTCTTGTAGGACAACAAAAAAGACGTGGGTCTGTGTATGATGTTAGTGTCTTTGGGAGGCAGACGCTCCTGCCGTTTTATGGTCTGCCAAGCAGCGTGGGTGACACAGGAGACAAATGCTCTGTCACAACTGATGCTTCACCACATCAGAGTTTTCTTTTTTTCCCCACTTTGGACGCTAGTTTCCTGGTAAACTTACAAATGGAAAAAATGCCACCTGAGACAATGAATGCATGAGCTCAGCAATAATGATTAAAAAGAACCGCTTACATTGAATGCAGAGAATGTGGATAGGGCATGAATGTGCTGGTCCAGCATAAATGAATGTGCTAAGAGAAAAATGTCAGCTGCTTCAGGAGCTTGCATACACCTTCACATTTTCTTGTGACATTTTCTCAGACGAGTTCGCTCCTCTGCTTGTGCAACCACTTTTGTTATCTGAGAGGCACTCCTTGGGATTAAATCAAAGCCTCTTCCATAACTGGGAAATGAGTTCCAAAGAGAAAGACGATAATAAATATAAGCCTTATTTAGTGGAACATGCCAAGACAGACATAACTACCCCAGCACTCAGTTAAATAATAGCAAGTTTCTCCTACCAAACATAGGGTTTTTTTAAACCCATTTAAAACTCACTTTATCTGTGAAGATGAGCACTGAAATATTTCACAGGGCATGGGAGGAGGGGGGCAGACTGGTGAGAAACTACTCACGCTCTTTTCTCATCCTTTTGTTCCTCTCTTTCTGTAGTTTTCCTTAGACTAGATAACCTTGTGGCACTGGGGTCTTTTTATTAGTTTTATTTCTATAGCATTGTAAGCATACATGGTACTGTTCCAAACAAACCACAGGCCTCTGGTCCTAGAGAGTTTACAGTGTAAAGGCAGGAGCTGGTACAATGTAAATACAAAGTGGTACTCAGAATTTTCTTTTAAATAGAGAAGCAGTGGCTGGGGTCATTTGGCAATTTTTCAGTTCAGCAATTCAAGTTCCATCTGGACCTGTTCCTGGAGCCCTTATGCATGTATAACTTCCATTGACATGAATGGGAGTTTTATGGCCATGATTGAAAGCCCACTGAAGTGAGTAGGAATTATTTCAATTTACTTCAATGGGCTTTAAATCAGCCCTGTGGGTATGTCTATACAGCAGCTGGGAAATGTGATTCCCAGTGTGGGGAGACTTGCGCTAGCTCAGGTTGCACTTGGGTGCTAAAAATAGTAGTGTGGACACTGTAGAATGGGTGGCGTTTCAGGCTAGCTCAGACCCAGGGAATTGGATGGGCTTGGATTAGGTGGGCTAGCCCGACCTACCACCAGTGCCGCAACATCCACACTGCTGTTTTTGGCATGTTAGCTTGAGCTGAGCTAGTGCAAGTCTGTCTGCCTGTGCTAGGACTCACACCACCCTGCTGCTATACAGACATACTCTAGAAGGCCAAGATTTGCAAAAGAGATTAGTGATTTGGGGTTACAATTAAAAAAAGACTTCCAAGTCGTGCTCAAGCTCATTTCAGCCACAGCTGAGTTTAAAATATATATACCTAAAACCATACATGCACCAAGTGCTTCATTAGTGTAAAGAAGCCAACTTAAATCTACAAAAGCCAGAAAATTCACCATTAAAGTCATCCTTGACAAGAAAACCTCCAGCATTCTACAGAATGCATTCTACTCACGATATGGGGAATTTTCAAAAGAACCTATGTGACTTAGGCACACAAGTCCCCAGGAAGATCAGTGGTCACTTCGGCCTTTTGTTACACTCTACGTCTAGTGACAAAGAAGACTCATTTTGTTGTCTATCTGTATTCTAGAATGGCCCAGTCAAGTCAGGGCCCTATTATGCATGATGTGGTACAACTGCATAGTCTCTGCCTTAGTCAGTGATAGGCCAAGTTAAAACAGGATGCAAAAAGGTGGGCGTAACAAACTCCAGGGCTATGAGAGTGAGGGGTAGGGTGATAGTGCTGGGAACATTGGCTGTGTAGTGACTGCAGAGACTAGCTGTGTACACAATTTCCAACGGATTTTTTTGTTTGAGGTGTTTTAAAGGTTTGCACAAATAGGCAATAATCCTTAGCCCTTGCTGCCCCATGTTAATGCCAAAGTACTTAAAGCATCCAGCAGAACTATTCTGGATAGCGAATAGCCTAGGGAAATTTAGGCTGCCTCTGCTTAAGCAGACTTGAACATTTCTTACAGTGAACTTTACTATTCTGGATAAGACTGGTTTGATTTGACTCAAATTGATTCTTTCATAGTGATAGATCCATGCCCAAATGGGACAAATGTAGCATCTTCTCTGGTTGAGTTTCATGGGCTGTCCCTCAGGGCCAGTAAAATCAAATCAGGAAGTAAGACTCTAATGTTGTTTGAGCTTATTTAATACCTCACCAAGGGAGGGCAAGATCTGGCTTCCCTCAGACAAGCAGTGAAGTTTGTGTTCAAGTAGCTCTCTTGAAACTGGTAATTTTGCCAGTCATCATCCTGCCTTCCCTTTGCTTTGTGGGTAAGTTATCGAGAAGGTTGTGATGAGGCAAGTTTGAGGTAAACCAGAGCCCCCTGACTTCCCTGATTCATTTTAGTCTGGGAATAGTATGGAGTTTGCAGTAGTCTCACTGAGTGAAGATCATCTTTTAAGGTCATCTGAATAGAATTTCTTCCGGAAGCATCAGCAACCTGACAGCTCCCAGCGATGGCGCCAGCCTCGTTCACTGAATGGAGATACTGAAATAGCAACCAGTATTTCTACAGGAGCTCTCTGTTGCCACATATAGGCTACGTGTATGCTGCGTGCTAGGGCTGTGATTCCTCGGTCTGTGTAACCATACTCCTGCTAGCTCTCGTACCCACTGGTTTCAGGCAGGTTCATACTCGGCATGTATGCTGCTGCTACCCATCATACCATGGCTACGCTGCTATTTATACTTGTGCGAGCTCAATGAGAGTCAGTCCAAGTATGCGTACACCAGCAGGGAGATCACACCCCTAGTTTGTAGTGTAGACGTAACCGTAGAGGAGGAGTAGTGCTGAATTTGTAATGAAAGACGTGCCGGGGCTCAAGCAATTTTATTACTTGCATAAGTGACATGCCCAGCCCAGAGGTGCTGGGGCTATGAACTGCCAAGCGCTAGAGGTGCCAGGGCTCAGCTGAGCACTGAGTAGTTGCAAGTATGAGCTGCACACCCGTTGTGGTAACACCTCCCCTTGGGTAATGTAACTAAGAGGTGCCGAGATTGATTCTTATCTCACACATTATACTGATGTAACACCACTGACTTTACTGGAGTTATTCCTGATTTACACTAGTGTAAATGAGAATAGAATCAGCCTTATTGTTTCCAGAGGGGAGGAATCACCACAGAAAAAAACCATCATGCTTTGGCCACATCATACTGGGGGATATGAAACTGAAACGTGCTTAGAGACCCCAGTCATAGCTACCACACAACAGGAGATAGAATACCAGATCTAAATGTGTTTTCCCCTGACCTGTGTCTGTGGATTTAATTGAAATCTTTTATTTGAACGTAGTTTTATTATGGTTTAATTTGCAAGGGGGGGGGTGGAATTTCACTTTTACTATCTTTGGTAAGGATTATCCATGTTTTGTGCATTTTTCTTAGTGTGCCAAGAATATGCATTGTACCAAATCTCTCTACAAATCTGCGCATTTAATATCAGGGTGCTGGGGCCCTTTGTGCCAAGTGATTTTCTTTATTGAGCCAAATTATCTTCTCCTTGAAATAGGGAGTTTCTAGTAGAAATACTGATGGATCTTTAACTCTAGCAGTGATAGAAAACAACTGCTGCAATGAACTTACTGAACACATGCTTTGTCGTGTAACCTTTATCTTGAGCCATAAGAAACAGGAAACCTATGTGGGTTTTCTTGCAACGATTTGACATTTATAGTTGCTTTCAGAGCAACAGCTAGTGAGATTATGCAGCAATGAACCCTCATGCACCACATCTCAGAGGGAGAGAATTTATCAGAGAGGCTCCTGTCTGGCTATGGAATGCAGTAGAAAGAGCACCACTTGAGCCTTCAAATCTCCCTTTGATTTTCCTCCCACTAGTTTGTCTGTTTTCATCATCCAATGGGGTGCTAAGCAAACTGCTGTAAACTAGGTGATCCTTACATTTGGAGTGGACTTAAGGAAGCAGCAGGATAGCTCTTTAGGTGTGCTACAGTCCGTGGGGTTCCCTCAGCTGCTCAATAGGACTCACAAGAAAAAAATAAAATAGCATTTCTTTCTCCAGTATTATCCAATAAGACCTCAAATCTTCTTTAACACAAGAAGACAAAATCCATCGTCCATCTCAGTGAGTGTCTTCCCCAACAAAGAGCTAAAAAAAAAATCTGTCTAATACTCTCTCTTGCTGTCTGCTCTCCTGGCCAACCAATGTTCTGTATAGTTATTGAAATAATGTCTTTAATAAAATAAAGCACTGGGGGGGTGGGCTTTGATCCAATGAGAATTGTCTGTGATAGGAGGGTACTGGCCTTGATGACCTATGTTCTAGTGGAGGATTTTTCTTATGTATTCGAGATTTATGTTATTTATTTATGTATTCCATTTTCTTTAGATGTGGAAAGCATTATTCTGTCCAGAGGGGTGGCGGAAGAAAGAAATGTGTATGATTTGAAGTTGAGTGAGTCAGGAATATGGGTTTTGTCCCCAGGAAAAATTTTTGATGGAAATTAAAAACACTTCATTTTTATCTAACTTTTTCTTCAAAAGTTTTTGGTTTTCGTGGGGTGAAAAAAAACAAAACAAATTCTTTTGGTGGGTTTTCACAAGAACCTGATCTGCTTTGTTGAAATCTGATATTTTCTCATGGAAATTTGTTTGGATATAAAACACTGTTTGTTTGTTTTTTGTTGAAGAAAGGTTTAGAATTAAAAATGTTTACCAGCTCAGATTCAAAGAGTATCTGTCTGCTGAGGGCCAGGTTCTCAAAAGTGCTCAGCTCCCACAGCGGGGACTAGATTGCTAGCTGGGCTTAGCTTCCATTTACACGCCAAAATAAGTAGCCACATTTTCAGAAGAACACAGCACACTAGATGCTGAGCTAAAATCTCGCTTCAGCTGTGAGTGTTGAGCACTTGAAAAATCCAGCCTTGAGTTCTCTTGAAAATCTGACCCCCCATGTCAAAGGTTCTTTGCATTCGGTCTATTTCCCCATGTTAGGTATCCTCACACCTTCTTGTCAACTGTCTAAATGGGCCATCTTGATTATCACTACAAAAGTTTTTTTTCTCCTGCTGATAATAGCTCATCTTAATTGATTAGCTTCTTACTCCACTTTTTCATGTTCTCTGTATGTGTACATATAATCTTCTTACTATATGTTCCATTCTATGCATCCAATGAAGTGGGCTGTAGCCCACGAAAGCTTATGCTCTAATAAATTTGTTAGTCTCTAAGGTGCCACAAGGACTCCTGTTCTTTTTGCAGATACAGACTAACACGGCTGCTACTCTGAAACCAGTAATATTATAGGAGTATATTCCAGCTTCTCTGATTTTCAAAACTATAAAGCTAAGAGCTAAGAAACCAATAAACTAACTGTGCATAGCCCTCACTGTCTGTCACTTGGATGTGTTTTCCTTGGACTCACTGTCAAATTCTTCCCAGCTAAACTGAATGACTTGTGGGTATTAAGTATTACAAAAATATCCTTCCATCCACCATGACAGAGACTGAAACTGAAATTAAAAAACATATCCAAAACAGATGATACCAAGGGAGAAGTTTCTTTACTTAATAGTATTACTTTGTATTTTGTTCTAGAAGTGTTGAAAACAAGCCCAGTAAAATAAGACCTTAAATTGCATAAACTTTAGCTAACAGCCAACACAATAAGCACAGATTTCAGAAGGGACTGCCTTATAGTGCCTGTAAGCCCCAATTTTGCACCTTCAGAGGATGTGGGTGCACAAAATGGTTAATTAAGCACTGAAGAGATGGTGTGAGTAAAAGTGGGATTTTTGCTCTTAGAACTCAATGCTGCTAGAGGCAGGGTACCTCCAACTAGATGCTGTGTGCCCTACACTCTCCTGAATTGAAAGGGAATTGAGGGTGTTCAGTGTCTCTCAGGAGGTATTCAGTACATTTCAGGATCAGGATCAGAATCTAGGCAGACACTTCTGAAAATTAGGTTCCCTCTCTGATGATGATCCTCCTCCCTCTCAGTTACCCTGAAGGATTATAATAGATTGTAATATTTGCAGAGGGGAAATGTATATCAGAAACAGTATTGCAGCCTTTGATAACACAGGGGCAGCCCTCAGGGACTTTCAGATGGACCTCTAGTATTAGACAATATTCCTTTTTTTTCCTAAGGAGCTCTGCAGTGAGGTAAAATGGATGCAGAATTTTGTACTGTTGGGATATTTTTTTTATCTCCAGTAAGCACCAGATGATAATTTGTAATCACTAAACGACTTATGCAAGCTCTCTTTGCAACATTCTGTGGCATGGCTCCTGAGAGGAACTTCCTGTCCACTTGCAAAGAGGAATCAGACACTGAATTTATTCTAGTCTTTTCTTCCCTCGCTTCTCTAGTTTTCGCCTTTGTGAAAAAATAAATTCAACTTACAAAGCACTGGAGCACTCCCCAGAGAAGCACTAAGGCTGCTGTTTGTCAATATAAAACCATTTAAAATGCTTTTTAAAAATTAAAGACTGGTCTCTGAAAGCTTAACAAATGACAGCAGCTGGGGGCAGAATGGACTGAGAAAAGTAGGAAAAAGAGCTGAAAAGGAATAAATATGGGGCTGCCAGACTGGTCAAACTGCAAAAAAGCTTAGGAAGAAACAGTACTGTACTTTAAAGAAGACGTGCTTTGAAGATGTACTTTAAAACTGGGAGGACGTGGCCATACGAGTACCTCAATTCACTCTGAGCCCTCTCCTCTCCCCCAGTGCTCTTGTCCATCCAGCAGGCTTCTAACCTGTCACATTTTATGTAAACTAAACTACAAATCTGGGGGTTGCTTAAAAATGCCTGGTTTTGTGTCATATCCAAAATGAGACTTTAAGCACAGTATAAACAACAGGGTTATCAAGTTTTAGGTGTATTACTGTGAGAGGAAGTTTGCTCCAAATTCAGCTAAGTATGTGCTTAAAGTTGAGCACATGCTTAAGTGCTTTACGTAATGCATAGCAATTTAGTTAAGTACAGAGGCAAATACTTTAAATATTTAAAATTTGCTAATTTTGCTGACATACTGTGTGTGTGTGTGTGTTCTTTTTCTTTACCTCCTTCCCGCACAGGAATGATAAAAAGTAATAAAGGCTTTAGCAACTCTGAAAACAGAAATGAAAACCAGTCTTGTGGTTGATCTCAGTTCCCTGTGTGCTCTGTGCATGTTCTACCGATATCAAACAGAAAATACAAATGTGGGATAGACGGGGGTGGGCGGGGGGGTGTATTCTACTGATTAGAATAGGCACGTAGGAGTTCTGGGTTCTGTTCCCATCTCTTCCCCTAAATCATTGTGTGACCTAGGACAAGTCATTTAATCATGCTGTTAAAAGTTTTCAAATACACCCAAGTGATTTAGGAGGTTACGTTTTTATTTTACATGATTTAGGCACTTACGTCTGTCTTATTGAAAGTCAATGGACTTGGGCTCCTAAGTGCCCAAGTTGCTTTTGAAAACAGGACTTAGGCTCCTAATTCACTTATGATACTTTTGAACATTTTTGCTCTTTATACCTCAATTTTCCCATAGGAACAAGTGGCCGATACTACCTACCTCACAGGAGTGTTATGAGGATTAATTCATTTATAATGTAAATTTATTTGAGATCACCCTATAAGAAGTACAGTGTATCATTCTTTCCATTACACAGCAGTGTATAGACTATAGAATCTGTTATAGACTCTTATTCCAGTTTTGAGGCTGAATAGTAAATAACATATACGGTTTAATAGGTAAATAATAAAATGGTCCAATGCTGCTCCCATTAAAGTAGATGGTGGAACTCCAATTGATTTCGGTGGAAGCAGAATAAGGGTGAGTTCTCTAGTTATCAATGTGAAGCATTAGAACTAACTACTTACATGATCTTATCTGCCTTTTTTGAAAGGAAAGCAATTAAATGTAATTGCCATATTAATTACCAAAGGCATAGAAGTAACACAAGTGCATTTTTTTACAGTCTCATCACTGTAATAGCTGCATAATTTCTTCCTTCCCATTGTATTTTATATATTTAAACATAGAGGAAAAATTGCCATGAAGAGCTGCTTACTGAGCATTTAGTTAGCCATTCATTCTTCAATAGACTTTTAAGGCCACGTTTTAAATACTATATTGTAAAGGTAGCGAGGTAAAACCAAAATTAGCATGAAGAATATTGATTAAATATGCTCAGTTTCAAATGATGGCAATATTTCTCTTAACTGCAGCTCTTCTGCAGGCTCGGTTTCCTATTGGGATTGAACTGAACCAATCCACTGTGTAGTTTCAGGTTAGTTTTCCTTCTTTCCACATAGGATTATTTACTCCTTCACAGCTCCTGCCTGAGCAGAGAGTCACGAGTGTCATTTGGTAGTACTGAAACTGCTTTCTTCAAAAACTAAGGGATTTAGTTTTTGGGATTCTGGTACGCTTGTTTCACAGCCTGGCCGTACAAATGGACCAGCTTTGGTGGCAAGGGATGCTGTGATTTTTAGTTTTTTCTAAGCAAGGAATTTCTAAGCAAGGAATGCTGTGCTTTTTAGTTCAACATTGCACTATAGCAGGATAACAGCATCATTACTGGCATCATTCTTTCTTTGAAGCAAAACTCATTCATTCAACCACAAGGGCTGGGAACATAGAAAAGGGGGTTCCAAACTTGCATAGGAACTGCCAGACAGGATCAGATCAATTTTCCATATAGCTAAGTATCCTTTCTCCTACAGCGGCCAGTACCAGATGCTTCAGGGGAAGGTGTAAAATATTCATAATCTGCAATTTTATGCATGAATAAACCTAGGGTGCATCCTGCCTTTTCCCCCTCTAGTTTCTCATTATTGTTCCTTTCTTTATCAGGTTCAATTTCCACTGTCAACAAAGCTTCCCTTGCATCCAAATCACACAGCAGAATAGTAATTTCCAACAAGCTAAATATAGGCAGATATTACTGCAATAAAATATGGAGGCTGGGTCAAACATTTTAGGACAATTGTTGTACAATTCTTTTTTTCAAATGTGGGTTTGATTTATTGACTGAGTCTTTCATTCCTGGCATTGGGAGCATGCAGAAATCAAGAGAGCACAGGAACCGGTAATTTTCTATAGCTTTACCAGGTAAAACCAGCTATTGTTTATTTGTATTTTTGCAAAGACTCTAACAATTTCCAAGGGAAGGGATATTTACAAGATGGAGAGTAGCCTGTTCTGGAAATGTCTCTGTGCTAAATGTGTTGCTGTGTCTACCCTACGCTGGGGTTTAGAGGCACCCAGAATTCTCGGACAAGATTTTCAAAAGTGTTTGGGGACCTCAGTTTTTATATTACTTGAGAAACCTTAGAGGAGCCTGACTTTCACTTTGTGCAAATCATTCCCCTTATTGCATGTCAAGCTGGCTACCCAAAAATTGGTGCACCCCAAGTGACCATTTTATAAAATCTAGGCCTGTCTATATTGTTGTGATAACAAGAGAGCTCTCTTGTAGCTAGATACAAAATACAGCAGGTCAAGATAAAATCATTCCATGTGGGGGGGGGGGGGCAAAAGTGAGACGAGTGATTGATAGATTTCTGATTCAAAAAAGGTTCCATAACATCAAAAAGAGAGGAAAATACAAACGTATGGAACATCAACCAAATATAGTTACAAGGACATGCAGTGATTATTCAGTGCTGAATGGAAACAGTTATATCACTTGGAAAATTGATGGCGATCCAATTTTGTTTTTCATATAATCTGATATATTGTGTGTTCAGTGTCTAATGTTAGAATGTGAAGACTTTTTGTGCACCCCTGCTAGCAGGAAGGGGCTCAAATATCATGCCCCTGGTTTGGAGAGGTCAACTATGGCTCATGAGGGAATTCCCTCTGGAGGAGAGCAGACAGCCCTTTCACTGAAGGACTGAGGCAACTCACAGTCCATGCCTGATACCTCTAACAAAGACCTCCCAGTTAAACAAGTAAGACAGGAATTAGTGTTCCGAATATTTCAAAGGTGAAGCACCAAACAGGCAAAATAAAACCAAACATTTTAAAATAAAAATGCTCACACTTCCATACATCATAACGGGGGGGTGAAAAGGGTATAAACTTAACAATTTTTTTTTTTTTTTTTTAGAAAATAGCTAATACCACAGGCTAGATCCCACTGAAGTCATGGTAAAACTGCCATTGATTTCAATGGGGCAGGATCAGGTGGAACTAACATTACATGACCCATCATTCAGCTCACTCTGCAAACCTAACTTATCTCAGTCTATTTAGACTGTAAGCTCTTCAGAGCAGGGACTATCTCTTATTACATGTTTGTACGGTGCCTAGCACCTTCGGACCCCAGGTTGCTAGTGGCATACACATATGTAGATCTCCGTTAAAGTATTATAAACTGCTTCTCTCCAAGTGGCAGGGAGGGTATGACTGCTCAAATACATTGTCTTGTTCATAATCACTATTCCTGTTTGCTGTAGTGTGGAAGTCTGTCTGAACGCAAAGGCACACCATGTACAGTATCAAAATACCAGCCACCTAGAAGCAGACACCCACCATTCACCATCGTCCATAGCCCTCAAATCTTGGCAAAAGTATTGAAATCATCTTCCGTTTTGAATGGGTGGGCATTTCACATCCCCCGTAGATTAAACAGCGCATTGAAGTGGAGAGGAGGAAGGATCCCCACTCAATCAGAAGACTGAATATCATTGCTGCAGTTTTTCTCCAGAAACCATCAGGGCTGTCTGAGCACGAATTGCTTTAAAATTACCCACCAATGGCACGCAGCTGCATCAGAAGTTGCGCAATGGATTTGTTACTAAAAGTGCCATAAATCATGTTTTGCTTTGCTTGCTGCCTAGAGGGTAATTAAAAAGCCATTTAAATGGAAAATAAATTATGTGGGAAACAGAAATTGAATTTTCATGCAACAAAACAATTCCGTTTTAACTGCACCTCGGGCCCATGGTGGAAAGTTCCATTTTGTTTCTTTATGGAGCTTCTAATGTAAAATGCCCCCAAACTCTAGTGAACCATGTTGTATATGCAGCTTGACCCAAAAACACTTCTGTCAGAGCTCAGTCAAACTCTTGTGTCTAGATGCTCTATTTATGTGACTACCTTTCTGGAGCTGTTCCTGGCAAATGAGCGCATGGTATGAAGCGGTATAAACTCAGGGTGTACTGTGATGGTATTTGAGTAAATCACGCCAGAGATTGTGCCCTCCTCTTTGGATAGGAGGCTTATTTCTCACTGACATTAGTGTTTTACCCAAAAACAATGGTGGTTAGTCACTGCAGGGCCTGCAGGCTGCCTTCCATAGGGAACAGTCCGAGGGCATGTCCACAGTACGGGCACCTCAGCAGTGCAGCTGCAGCACTGAAGCGATGCCGCTGTAGTATAGATGCTTCCTAGATTGGCAGATGTGTTTTTTTTCTGTTGCTGTAGGTAATCCACCTCCCTCAGCAGAAGTAGCTAGGTGGATGGAAAAATTCTTCAGTCGAACTAGCTGTGTCGACAGTGCAGGTTAATTTGGTTTAACTATGGGCCTCAAGGGTGTGATTGGGTTTGTTCGTTTTTTGTTTTTGTTTTTGTTTTTTTGCATCCTTGGGTGACATACCTAGGTCGATCTAAAATGTAGACCAGGTCTGAGGCAGGTAATACCACCTTGTGCAAAAAATGGAGATCGCATTATCACTAAGTCTGTTTTCTGTTAGTCACACTCAATCAAAAAATAATCTGCTGTGGGACAAAGCAAACCGATGTGAAGAGCATCATTTTCTTTCTAGCTTTAGGCTAAACAGACCTGAGCAAACCTGACCTCTTGGAAAGTGTGGGTGTGAATCAGATTTTTGTAGCTGAAGTCCAACTATCCCAGAAATGGCTGCAGGCATTTTTTTCGTGAAAGTCATTTAAATCCTAGAAAGCACATTGCATCTGAGAGTCTCCAGAAAGACTTTTCTTTGGGGATTGTCTTCATTGCAGGCCATCAATGGAGATTTTAAGCACCATATCAATTAGACCAGTTTTGAACGGGATTATATGACCAAAGGAAGCATGGTCCAGTCTTTCTGGACTTCAGTTCCTAATCTGCAAATAGGGATAATAATGCTGACCTACCTCACAAGGGTATTGTGAGGGGAAAAATGCGTTAAAGACCAGGAGTTCAAGGCCTTATAAGGTATGTCTGTATAACTAAGCAAAATCCACGGCTCACCTGTGCCAGCCGACTCTGACTCGCAGGCCTCTGGCTATGAGGCTGTTTCATTGTTGTGTAGACTTCTAGGCTTGGTCTAGACTCCAGGCTCTAGGATCCTGTGGGATGGGAGAGTCCCAGAACTCAGGTTCCAGCCCTAACCCAGAACTCTACACAGCCATGAAACAACCCCCTAGCCTGCTCTCCGTGAGCCCGACTCAGCTGGCATGGGCCAGTTGCAGGTTTTTGTTTGCTCTGTAGACATACCCAAAGACACTTTAGAAAGGTAATGCTTAAAAAGATGATGACAACTAGTGGTCTTCCTTTACCATGTTGCCAACATTGCTAATACCACTAGAATTAAATCAGCGTTAGCAATGGTGGGAAACTTTTTTTTTTTAAGTGCCCTAGTGTAGACTCCCTGCATAAGAACACAGCAATCTTTCTGCTGGATAATCCCAAATTAGATTAGATTAGGCCTAGTCCTGCATGGAATTAAGAGGAGAGAGAGGGCAGAAGGAACCTTCCCCTTCCCCTTGTAACCCTACTCAGGGGACTATCATAAACTCAATCCTTGTGTTTCCACCCTGCAAAGTCTTAAGGAAGCTAGTGCTGTCAGTGGTGCTAGAATCCCCACGGGAAGATGGGGCCATGGCATCCTCTTCTCTTCTACTCTGGCTGGCAGACATGAGCCAGTTTTGTGGAAATGCATGCTGAACCCTGTGACAGAATGCTTTGTGGACAAAGAAAGCCACAGTGCAATTTAAGAGTCACTGCTTCCCCAGAGCTTTTGGATGCACTGTGGCTTTCTCAGTCCATAAAACATTATGATCTAAGAGTAGTTTAAACAGTAGATCAAGCTAGATTGGATCCAGTGGAAGGCTGGATTAGACTCAATATGAACACTTCATAAAGCGTGAATAAGATTCAGGGAAACTGAACTAATGACGGTGGGGGGTGGGGAATGTAGAAAGCTGCAATGACCGCTTTATCTGACTCTGGGGGTGTCTAGGTGGGGGAGGTGATACCTGGTACACTCATGGACTGTCATCTGTGGCTGATTCTTGGAATGGCCTTGATAGGTTCTGGGGAAAATTGTGTCCCAGCCTTCCATGACTATGGGATGGGAGACATTCACTGCAGTGACTCCTTTGAGGACAGAAGGGAAGTAAAGGAGGGAGAAACTGTATGTGGGAGAGGGTGGTTGAATACCTTGAAAGGCCCTCAAAATAATTTCATTAATAAATGTTATCACATGTACATATTTACCCTTGTTTATCTGTGGGCCTCTAGCAATTTTTACCTATGAAGCAATGATTTGTTTCCATCATAGCCCTTATACTCTGGCTTCTTTGATTTATTTTTCCATGAGGATGAAATCATGTTGCATGCATTTTATTCATGATGGGCATGGAGAAGGCAAATGGCCAATGAATAAAAATAGGTTGACTTACAGAATGTACTTTTTAGGATAGATTGGGCCAGATCAGTCATGTTTATACGACTGGTTATTTTTATCCAATTACCAACAGATGCTTGGTACCAAATGGGACAGGAGGTATTTCTGAGCACAAGAAACGGCCATCGCAGAGCACATGGGAATTTCCATGTTCAAGAGCTCAGGCAGAGGGCAAAGGAGTGGATGAGTTAATGCGGTGTAAGTTCTAGATATTGTTTACAGTGCCCGCTTGTGCCTATTTTCTACTGTATGTCTTCATCAGAGAGATGCCAAGTATTTTAGGAAATTTAAACCCACAAAACTGAAAACAGACTTGATTCAAACAACCTAGAAATTTTGAGACCTTTCCAATTGTATCTTGCAATAAAAAGACCACAAATGGGGCTTTCAGATATTAACAGGATGCTTGCAGCAACCCAGAAATAGGGGAAGGACTGATATATTACTTCACCACTCTTTCACTTTCTTTGATCAGCAGCCAGTTTTCTCTGCATAACGGATACAAGATGAAGAAGGTGGGGGGAGGGGGGGAGGGGAAAAGAATAGGCTAAGTGCATGGGACAAGCATATTTGAAAAAGAGATGTACATTCCAATGTAAGGAATACATTTACAATATTTTAAATTCAAGTCCATTCCCTGGAGATGTAATGTTACCCATAATAATGTAATACATCATATCCTGGTTCTATAAAATATTACTTTAAACATGTGTGATGGGGTGACTAACATGGCCAAAACTAAATGGGGCTACAGTAGAGAATTTCTGGTAAACATTGGCCTGCATCAGAGGTCAGTGTTGAGCCTCTTTTTGTTTGCAGCTGTCATGGAAGTGAGATGATACGAAGGGATCTGTCTTGGAAGATGCTGTTTGCAGATGATTTAGAGATGTGTGGAAGACTGTGAGGTCAAACAAGCCAACTTTTAACAGCCGCAATATAGTTTTGCGTCGGCTAGCCTGAGGGTACGTGTTAGTAAGACGGAGGCTATGATATCTAAGGGAGGAGCACTCACCACAAAGGATATCATAGGCAGAGAGCTAAAATAATTTAAATACCAAGGACCAATGGCCACTGCTTATGGTGAAGCCCGGCATTGTACTAAAGCTTGCATGGTGCAAATGGCAGCTGCTGACCCGAGTGCTCTGTAAACAAAAGGTGCCAATAAAGATAAAGGGAGAGTATAAAACTGCAATTTGACCCATCTTTTTTGTTTGTTTGTTTTGGTTTTTTCATTCTCTCCTGCTGGTAATAGCTCACCTTACCTGATCACTCTCCTTACAGTGTGTATGGTAACACCCATTTTTTCAAGTTCTCTGTGTATATAAAATCTCCCCACTGTATTTTTCCACTGCATGCATCTGATGAAGTGAGCTGTAGCTCACGAAAGCTTATGCTCAAATACATTGGTTAGTCTCTAAGGTGCCACAAGTCCTCCTTTTCTTTTTGTGGATACAGACTAACACGGCTACTACTCTGAAACTTAACTAGGATGGTGTTTAATTTAAAAAAATAGAATAAAATTCAGTCCTCCGAGTCATTCTTTCAGACCCTCCACCACAAAGTAAAACCAACAGATATTTGTCCTTGGTTTTTTGTATATCTTTGGTCCAGTCATAGAGGTTTGAATCTGGTACTAGAGGTAAAAATAGGGCTTGGGCTCCTAAATCATTCAGCTTGTGTTTGCTTTTGCCACACTTGCCCCGCCAAAGCAGAATACTAGGCATATTCTCAGTAAATGATCTTGCAGACACACACAAAATTGTACTTATTGCTCTTCCTTGCATAAGGGTTGCATTTTAGATGTTCTCACATAATGAGGCTTGTTTTAGTTTAAGGTTGTGAAAGAATTAGGAGTAATTTAAGGGACTGTATTGTATTTTATGTCTTGTTATATAGACTATTTTATCATCTTTCTTAACAGTTAACCCCGTTATCATTCCCTCTTTTGTCTTTCTTCCATGCTTTATGGCACCACGGTGCAGTGTTTCATCATACGTTAAAGACTTAATATTTTCTTCTGTTTTCCAATTCTTTAACCATCCCCACATACTAAAGTATTTGGCATATCCAGATCACATCACATTCATGGGAAATATTTTACTGCTAGGTCCCCTGTCAAATAGGCAGTGAGTGTCCTGAGACTGTTGCTTATTGCACCACCCACGCACAGTCATGTCCCTATTACCTTGTCTTCTCCCATTTGTTTTTCTCCACCTGTTGTCTCATCATAGGCTGTAAGCTCTTTGTCGCAATGTCTGTCTTTTTTCAAAGTGTGTACAGCCCTGAGTACATGGGGACTTTGAGTAATGCAACCTCAAAGTAAACGCTTTAAATCATTATGTAATAAATTGAGTGTTTAATAGCATGACCTCTTTTAATTACTTTGTCACAATACAAATAATAAATAATTACAATAATACATTTTGCAACTATTGCACTGGGCTTTGAGCAGGGCCGTGCAGAAGTTCTTGGAGGGCCAGGGCAAAATTTGTCATGATGAATGGGCAGCTGGGTCAAACTTGAGTGACGCTGGAATTCCATGTCCCAGGTTGCAACACCACTCAGTTCGGGAGCCCTCTCAAATGGGGGCCTGGGCCAACCTGACCCTTTTGCCCCCCCGATGGCCCTGGGTTTGAGCATCTCATAATGGAAAGAATTCTGCAAAGAGTAACAAATGGGACTAAGGGACTCACTGGCATGGGAGGAAAGATTAAAAAGCACAAAATTATGTACAGTTGACTAAACAGTGACTAAGGGGAGCTCTAGTAATTGCCTACAAGTATTTGAAGAGTGTAAACACAGCGGAGAGAGAGAGAGAAACTATTCAGAGTGTCAATCACCGACGATTTGGGGCAGCAGTGCCGCAGTACAGGATGGTGGCCAAAGCTACTGCTCCAGTGGTGTGTACCCACTCAGTCACCCAGAAACCTCCTGTCTGGGTCCACTACTCTAAAGTGTGATCTTCTGTTGAGCAGATAACGCTGCTGTGCCAACACGGGGAGATATGGGATTAATATTTATTTACCGACCTACCACTGCACGCTTTTCCTCCAATCAAGAGTCTGAAAGTACTATGTATTGTTCTCTTCCTGTCTTTAGCCATTCCCTACTGTGTCACCTCATTTACATAACATTCTCCTGCTCCTGAGCACCTCAAATTGTTTTGATGAGTGCTTTTCTATTTGGTTTTGGATTCATTATTTCCCCTATTTCTGAACTAGGTAATCTCAGCCCATGTGCAAAGGCAGCCAACAGCCCTGTTGGAGCCTTAATTAAAAGCAATGGGCACAATATAAAAAGATTTTCTTCTATCTCATCTGTACGAGCCTCAGATTGCTGCCTGGTGCATAGACTCTTTCATTTGAAAAAGAACAGGGAAGAAATCATCACGATTTGCAGCTCTGGGCTAGGCAATGGGATAACTTACCACTTGGAGGGATCTTTTGTGCCTTTGGAAACTTGGTAGTGCCAAAAAATACAACATTTTGAGCACAGGGGACGGCGCGGGGGGAGGGGGGGATGAACTCTTTCCGCTAAAACCTACCAATCATGTCGACATTCCTCTGCATTATAATTTCAGCTGAAATGATTGAAGCTGAAAGGTTGTTATGCTTTTCTTTGGCAGCTCCTTCATCCATTTGCTGGGAGGTGACCTAAATGTTTTTCAGAGGTTTAGCTCAGCCTTCACTCCCCATGCTCTTGACAGTCGAGGAAACTGTAAAGAAAAGAGAGGAGTCACAAAGAAATTTATGGTCTCTGCTAAGAATTTGTGCATTGCATTGGAGCTGAACAGCTTCATAGGCCTACCTGGGATAACCTTGATTCTTAAAATCATAATAATTTGTGTTTGAAAAGACCCATTAGGCAACTGGTGGATTCTCTGGCACTTGGAAGTCTTTTAATCAAGATTTGAGGACTTCAGTAACTCAGCCAGAGGTTATGAGCCTATTGCAGGAGTGGGTGGGTGAGGCGCTGTGCCTGCGATGTGCAAGAGGTCAGACTAGATGACCATAATGGTCCCTTCTGCCCTTATCTAGCAGTATGATCTAGACCCTCTCCCCCAGCACAACTCTTCCTTGCAATATATTTCCTATTGTTTTTGCCTAGTTTAAATGCCCCAAAGATAGGGAGACTTCCACCACCACTACTGGGAAACTGTTCCCAGTATTATAGAATGCCCCATTGGGAAGAACTTCTTGACATTAAACCTTAAATTTTCTTTTGTTAACTTTCATCCCAGTGTCTCCCCTGACTTGTACCACACTAAGTAATTTCTCTTCCCCCTTTCAGGGCCAGATGCTGATCCTTTATTCACATTTAGAATCATCTTACTTCAGGACCAATCCCATTGGCTTCAATGGGGCCATTTGTGGAACAAGACCTTACCCATGTTGAATAATATATCGGTATCTGGCCCTGAATATTTCCATCCTTCAGATAGTTGCAGATGCCCTTTTTTAGTCATTGCTTAGCCAAGAAGCACCTATTTAGTTCCTCCAATCTCTTCTAATAAGTCACTCCCTCTTGTTCATTAATCACTGTTAATTACCCTCCTCAATACATGCCATGAATGCAGCAAAAAAGCATTTTGTTAATATTCCTGTGAATAAAACACACTGATTCACTGCACCAGTATCCAAGATCACTTTCACTTGCATATATGTTAACAGTTGAGTAAGCAAGGTTTTGCTCACAAGAGTGTTCATAGAAAGCAAAAACTTGGTGAATTCTGGTGTACATAAATATCCTTGAGAACAATCACACTGAAAATGCTATAATGGCAATTATGGAAAAGTGGTCTTATTATTTGCATAGTAGATTTGTCTAACAGATATGAATATATGTGGCTAATTAGGTCATCTAATCAGGGAACGGAAATGATGTCATATAATTTAGCTGATCAGTCATGCAGCATGAACAGTGACTATTGGAAGTCCCTGGGTTATCAGAATCAATTTGTTCCGAGATCACCTGCATACAGAAAAAGAACATATTAATCAGAATTATCCATTGAATTATCCATTATAATTAAGACAGATATAGTTTTCAATCCTTTTCTGCAAATCTGTAATCAGTTCTGGGCACCTTAACACTGGGACGATGTAGAAAAGTCAGAGAAAATTCTGCCACTTCCTGGCTCAATCTTATTATGCCTCAATAAATGCGACCCAAAACTGCACTATGCTTTTGTTTTTCCCCTGCCATTTTGAACAGCAAACTCGTATCCAATTTTCAGTCCACTGACACCTGAGGCCTCCGCATTACTGTTTCCATGGTTTTGTCTTCCTTTATATATACACCATGGCCCAGCCCGGGGGGTGGGGGAAGGGACGCAGCAGTGGTAAATGCTACTGTGTGACGCCTGCCTGTAATGTTTTCACCGTTTTTACGGTTGAAACTGTACAAGCTGACCATGGTACTTAGAACGGTTACTGAGGTGAGAAAAAAATAAGATGACCGAGATCTTGCCCTAAACGCTGGTGGTGCGCACATTTCTAGGGTCGCTACAAATACTAGAACCTAACTTGGGTGTCTTGGGCCATAAAGGTATGGTGCCTACTGGCATTAAAAGTCATGGGGGAGGGGGGGAATATTCCAAAAGTCACGCATCCTTTTAGGGTACGTCTACACTGCATCTGGGAGCATATTTCCCAGGACAGGTAGACAGGCACAAGCTAGCTCTGCTTGAGCTAGTGCACTAATAGTAGCAGTGTAGCTGGGGCAGCGAGATGGGCAGCAGCTCGGGTTAGCCACCTGTGTACGCACCAGGCGTCCCAGTTGGTTTGTACTCAGGCAATTATCCTGAGCGGTCGCCTGTGCTACCCCTGGCTACACTGCTCTTTTTAGCACGCTTGCTCAAGCAGGAAGCAGGCTCCCAGCTGCAGTGCAGATGTATCCTTCAAGTGCAGCTACAAGGTTACATTTCTCCGATCTGTACCATGTGTACAGAGCGTCTGGGAAGGGAATGTTAAAACAGGCAGAGGCTAATGATCTATGGAGTTAAGAAAGGGTTTTTCACAGACCCACCCGGAGGGAAGCAATGGTGGCTCATCCCCTCCTAGTGCCTGCTGGGCCACCTCTCTCCCTCCCTGAGCACTGCAAAAGACAGTCAAGGTGGTGAGGTAATCGCTTTTATTGGACCACCATGTCTGTCTAATATCCTGGGACCAACATGGCTACGAGGACACTGCACACTGCAAAAGAGGCAGCTCCTGGCCAGGCATTTTGCCAGTTTGCTGTGGGGCTGCACTGTGTGACCCTGCCGATGGAGGAAATAAATCCTGGAGGAGTAGCTGATGCTGCTCTGAGCAACATTAACTAATCCCAGGTTATTATGTGGGCATCAATATGCAAAGGAGGGGGAACAGATCATGTAGATTTGCTGTTATCTGGCTCCTTGCCAGCTCCTCCCCTCCCCTGTAGGCTGTCAGTGGCCCATATATTCTGCAGAGGCAGGGAAATATCTCGCTTAATTGTCCTTCACTGCCACATGGTCCCTCCATGACATTTTGTGTGTCCAGTTTAGCTTCCCTCCATATGCTCATGATTGGGCAGCCCAGGAGCCCTTTCAGTAATGTTCATGTAGGAGACTACATTTGGAATCATGGCACTTTCTTTGTTGAAAAAGAACAAAGAACATCATTCACACAATGGAACGGACATTCCAAGGGACGGAACAGTTGCTATATTTGTGCAAGACTTTTTTTCCAATAATATTTGTTAAAATGCTCATTTAAAAACACCTGCAAAACTTTTCCACTGGCTTCAAAAGTTCATATCTGCAATTCACTGATATGCCATAGAAGCTGTTCGAAAGTTTATAAGTGCCAGTTGTTATCACACAGTTACCTTAGATCTCTCTATGGAAAGTGTTGTTCCAGACTGCTGTGATTATTATTATTATTAGCAAATGTGGACTGTTTCACTAGGCTCTGCAAATATTCCTCCAGCAAGAGCCTAGATTGGAGAGGGTAGATGGTAGAATAGCACTTTTTCATGAGTTCACAAAAGAAATTACAGTAATTTAATTTAGAAAGAAAATGAGTCAACACAACAGTGATGCTGAGAAATATGGAATTGTAACCTACTTCACATATTTAGTTCTGTGTGCAATAAAGGTTCTGATTTTTAACAGGTTACCACTGTATATGTTAACGGAAATAAGATGATAGGAAAAAAAAAAACAGGCAAAGCATGCATAGCAAATTCTGCTGTTTCCATACAATTGCAAATGTGACCCATTAGGGCTGGCAGGTACTCAGGCGGGGAGGAGATTAGAATGTTGTCATAAAACTGACAGCTCTTTTTAAAAGGCCATGCGCACATTAACACTTCATGGCTGAAAGGTTGAATTTTTGATGCAACTCTATTCCACTAAGTTCATTTAACCTCCACAAGCAGCAAAGAAGGAACCCCTGCTCCCTCAGCACCCCCTCTCAGGCACACAACAGCTGGAGGAAAGAAACCATATTTGTACATGCCCAGATTGATATAAATGAACACACATTTGCTAATGAAACTTGTAGTTACCTCAGTAAGTATGTAGCAATAATCCTCAAACCGAGCTCCCCTCCTCCATCATGCACATTGTTTGAATGCTCAGTTTTGCTCATAAGAGTGCTCTTGGGCAAGAACGTTGATTTATAGCAAACGTATTGCAAATGGAATGGGCTGATTGCTTAACTCTGGAGTCCAAATTAAGTAAGTGGGTTGCTTTTTTTTAGCTATGCAAAATGAGTGCAAGTGTGAGGCCTCTTGGTTTTCTTTTTACTCTCCCCAATTCCTTCTCTAATTCCAGTCTGTTCCTGAATCTCCACCAAGCTGGAAATCATTCGTGAAGCTTGTTCACTCCATTCCCTCTTGGGATAACAGCAAGGATCAGACAAAATTGCCTTTTGCTTTATAAAACAGGCACTAGTTCTGCTATGGGACAGCTGGGAAGTGCTTGTCAGGTCCTTTTCATTATCAAATGGCACCCCGCTGGAAGTCTGGAATTCATAGACGCTGGGGAAGAACCACGTGTGCCTGAATTTTTAAAACTGTCTACTTGCTGGGAAAAAATTATCCTGCAACAATTGAATAGCTTTGCCTCTCACTGGAAGAAAAGGTTTCAGAGTAACAGCCGTGTTAGTCTGTATTCGCAAAAAGAAAAGGAGTACTTGTGGCACCTTAGAGACTAACCAATTTAAAGCTCATGCTCAAATAAATTGGTTAGTCTCTAAGGTGCCACAAGTACTCCTTTTCTTTTTGGAAGAAAAGGTAATCCCAGTGGTTGCGAAAAGCAGAAGAGAAATCTAACTCCTCCTTGCACTGTCTGTTCAGAATCTGATTATGGCTGCTGCTGCTGCCTTCTTGAGCTTTTTGTGTTTGCTGCAAAATAATTTGCATGTGCGATATTTAAAAAAAAGATAAATATACATCATAAAATGAGAGATGAGCAGAGATCTGAAATTCTCATTTGGCTAGAAACTGACCTTAAATTGGCACTAATTCCTTGTGGAATAAGTAATTACACAGCTCTAGCAGCCTTGGGATTTAGTTTAAACACACAGGGAATGAAAGCACACTGCTGATCAGTTTTAAAGTAATAGTTTTAAATGATGTGCAGCTGGCCGCAAGTCAATATTAATCTAAAATACTGAATCTGTTAACTCTGAGGCGAAGGCCAATGCATAGGATCCATTCAGGAAGATTTTCAGAGGGGATGCCTCTTCATGAAAGAATATATCTGTGTTACTGGATTCTAACAGGTAGGGGTTCACAGCCAGAGTCCATGACAACAATTCAGTCTATTACCCTCTCAAATCCAAACTAGTGAATGAATTGGAGGAGTCTTCCACTTACCTGACTCCCAGGCAAACATGCTTAGCTATCCTTGTCATCTGTGACAGCCACAGCCAAATCCCATATTGGATTTCAGTCTTCCCCTGATATGGAGCCCAGTGCTCACCTGTCACTTGGTCTAGAAACATTTTAATTGGCCTAGTTATGTTCCATGGTTCCTTCTTGTAAACAAAGAAAGGGAATGCAGCAACAATATCTGTGGAGTCCTCCTTTTAGGCACAATCTACACTTAAAATTTAGATCGACCTACCTGTGTTGCTCAGACGTTTGAAAAGTTCACACTTCGGGGTGCAGTAGTTCAGTCACCCCAACCCCTGGTGTAGGCATGATTACGTCAACGGAAGAATTCTTCCATCAACCGAGGGCTACCACTGTTTCTGGAAGCTGGTTAACCACATCGGTGGAAAAACCCCTTCTGTCAAAGTAGTAGACATCTAACACGATGGCATTACAGCAGCAGAGTTGCAGCATTGTAGCGCCTGTCGTCACTCTAGACATACCCTAACGCTCTTTCTCTTCCTTTATTGCTCACCCTGACCTACAACGAAAAGCAAGTCTTTTTGTTGAGCCTAGATTAGCAAAAATAGCTAAGGCTTAGAGGCCTGGTGTCCATTTGACTCCCATTTCTTAGAGGTTTACACACAAGGCACTGAGGTTTGAACTATTGTCCCTGACAGTGTCCAGCTCAAATTACAAGTATTTTAAGAAACAATGCCAGTCTTTGCTTTTTTTTTTTTTAATTGTAAGCAATCCGTTTTGTTTTGTTTTCCTGCAAGGAAAATTGTGGTACGTTAAATAGGGACTGTACCTTATACATAGTACATTACTTCTAATGGCTGTGCTTCCATCTAAATCGCCTCTACTCCAGCCATAATACATTTCACTAAAGTAACATGCTGGCAATCCGCCAAGATATTAACTGAATTAAGTCAGCCTAAATGGAGAGATTTGATGACTAAAGTTGTCAAACCAGGTTATTTTATAAAAGATAAATATTGAGTTTTGGGGTTTTTTTACAATTAAATATAGCTAAGAAAAAACTTTTAAAACTTCACACACACACATTATATATATGTATATATATAAAGAAGGATTTCATGTTAAAATAGCCAGTAACAGGTCTATATAGCTCAGGTAGTTAGTAATGGGAATAATTAAGTTTTCTCATACTTCAGGCCTTTTCTGCACTAGGATTTTAGCCACCTGTGAGCTCAGCCATGCAAACCCCTAGTGCAGGATTGATTTACACCCGTTCAGTGCTAGGTGGTTAAAATCCCCGTGTAGACAGGGCCTCAGTCACTGGTTTGTATTCAGCATAGGCCAGTAGTGCCAAAGTTATTTCCAGCTGGTGGCTGGTCTATAATATGAATGGATTTGATCCAGTCCAGTTTATGGTGAAACAGTGTCTATTTTTAAAATAGACACTAACTGGCATTTTTGCTGGCAGTTTCAGCAGATAAACTGCCTGGAAATGGATCTAACCTCTTTCCTTGTGCTGCAGCACTTCAGGATGGCCCAGAGATGCTTGTGCTGCTTTGTGCTGTACTGACATGCTGTGGGCTGACAGAGGACATCAGACTCCAGAGATGTCCAATGGGCATCTTTCATGAACCTGTATTCACTTTGAGAAACCAAAAATACTAAGGAAGGAACTGAAGTTAATGATGGTATAAGCTATTCCATCAATTCCATCAATATACCGTGTCATGTATTTACATGGTGTAATTTCTGAAAACACTCTTAAAAATATAAAATTGATATTGTACAAAATCCCATGTGTGTGTGTGTATGCATACACATATATAAATTTTCTTGCCTTCCAATATCTTCTCAGGGTGCATGTCACCTTTCCACACCCATTCCCTGAAGTCTGTACCTCCGTTAATCCAAAGAGAGAAGCAATACTAGTCTTTAATATGTTATTGCAGGTCACAAACTGAAGACACAATCACACCATCACCCTACCTAGCTAGGTTTCAGAGTAGCAGCCGTGTTAGTCTGTATCCACAAAAAGAAAAGGAGGACTTGTGGCACCTTAGAGACTAACAGATTTATTTGAGCATAAGCTTTTGTGAGCTACAGCTCACTTCATCAGAAGAAGTGAGCTGTAGCTCACGAAAGCTTATGCTCAAATAAATCTGTTAGTCTCTAAGGTGCCACAATTACTCCTTTTCGTCCTACCTAGCTAGTCTCCAAGCCTCCAAGATCATATGCTAGTCTGCTGCATACATCTTACAAGCTCACACTATTCTTCACAGTGGAAGCTCTGGACCTGTTCTTACATGATCAGGATTTGCAGCTGAATCAACATAGAGTAGGAGAAAATAAAAATCCAGTGTTAAAATAGCACATACAACTCCCAGTCATCCTGACTAATCTAGCATTTGGGTTTGGTTTTTGTGGGATTTTTTTTTTTTAATAAAAAGCCAAAAGCATCTCCCTGAAGCAGACCGTATTAAAAATGTGATCGCAATCCATCTTCCTCCTTACACCTCCTCCAGACTTCTTCGTGAAAGAAAAATCCTTGGCTCCTCAGCAAAACTCTCAGGCTCCAGGTACACATTCAGAGATGTGATTAGCTTCAACGAGGGGTTTTTTAGTCAGGGTCTCTGTCTATAAAAAGCTCAGACACGCTGGTAATTATGCATTATTAATCGGATCCTCATCAGTGCTGCTTCTGTGTTGCCCATTAAGACTCAACCTCGAGGTCTCTTTACTGACGGCACAATTTAATGGTCATGAATCAGAAGAATTTTTGTCCTAAAATTTTATATACCTCTATTATGAGGGCATGAGGACCCAGGTGGTGCCTTCTCTCCCAATTTGCCTTGGGGAAAAACTGGAGAGACTCCAGCTAGTAGGAATAGAAGCTGCCAAAGCAGGAGCTTCTGGACATTCAGGGCATGTCTACATTGAAGCCAGCGGTGTAATGTCCAGGACCCATATTAGCTTTGAGCAAGCTTGCATGCTAAAACTAGCTGTGTAGCAGCAGCCACTTGGACTAACCACCTGTGTATAATCCCACCCGACGCCCTGGGCACATTCAGGCAGCTAACCCAAGCTGCTGTAGCCATACTGCCGGCTTCAGCCCACCAGCTCAAGCAGACCTAGTGTGTGTAAGTCTGCCTGTCCTGGGAGTTGCACCTTCCAGCTGCAGTGTAGACATATCCTCAGAGACCTTTCAAGAGTTTGCCTAGACTTTCTCTGCCCTGTGCTGATTGGCTGTTTGTGCCAAACCTCCCCCTCGCAGTCTCTTCACCTCAGCGTCACTCCATACCTGCCGCCTTTTATCTTCTTCTCCCCTGTCCTATCCCCCTCATGCTCCTTCTCTTTAATGGCCCTTTGCCCTTTCCTTTTCTTCCCATTCGTCTGACCCCCTTCTAACTAAGGCCATTTGTTCCAAATATTGTGTTGAGACCAATAAAGCAAGAGAATCATATAAGTCAGTTTAAACATTCTAGGCTGGATTCTTTGGGCAAGCTGGCCTGGGCATGGCACAGGAACAGACAAAAGTAGCTTTATACTACTTTTATGGTGTCTGTCCTGCTCTTCCGCACCACTCCCAATTCTTGGGATGTCTAGTCACAAATCTGATCGCCAGCATGAAGTTGCCTATGGTTCCCAAGGGACTGTTCCAGCAATTGGAGATGACTGAGTTTTAGATATGTTCTGGCCACTTCCTTTTCCCCCAAACATGCCCGCAGTGCTAGATGCTGAGGGGGACCTACACCATCAGCATATTCCCCTGTGTAGGGGGGATCATCCACTGGCCAGTTCTGCTCATTTTTATGTGGTACGAAGCATTAATAGTCCAGAATTTCAGACCTGATCCTGATTCATTAATCCAGTTGAGTTACTCCTGATTTATATTAAAGTCAATGGAGTTGCACTGGTATAAAGCCGGCAGACATGAGAACAAAATCAGGTCCCACAACTGGTTTTACAAAATGTTATCAGTGTTACGCACTTGCCAGACAAAGGTTTTCATTATATGTGTGTAGCCAGGGTGACCCACACAGATTAGGACTCATTACTTATTACAAATAGTTTACCCAGAATATTTGATAAAAATGATAACACTTTAAGAAGGGCAATTACAAGGAAGATCTGAACTAGTCAGGTGGTTGAAGATTCTTGATCTTCAGTCACATGTCTCATAAAGTAACAGTGGTGTGTGGTGTATCTAGTAGCAACAGGCAATCCTCCAAAGCCTTGGAATGATTAAGCATCTAAAAATCTAGACAGTTATCAAAAGCTTATCTGAACTGCAGAGGCCTCTGGACCTTTTTTAAACAATCAAACAAATTGGAAACTATGTTCTTATTTTAACGAAACTGGCTTGCACATCCCTACTATCTAATGTACTTGCACACCTTGTCGTCTGTTGGACCTGCACTGAAACCCTGGCCCTGAACCACAGAATGAGGGGCTTGAAATCAGAACCCGGATCTTGGTCTTAATTTCACAGCTGTTCTCTCTTTATTATCCAAACACTTCCAAACTTGGGAGGTTTGAAATCTGGATCAGGGTTTGAATTTCATGGCTCAGGTCTATTTCTAGTCATCACTTTCAAATTAGAATCCACATGCCTAACATTGAAATGGAAAAATCTACACAAATTAATCCCCTTAAGTTTTAGCATGAATGGCATGTACTCTGAAAAATGGCATTCAAGGGTTCTATAGATTTAGCCCCCACCCCCAGTGGACAGACGTGGGCAGAACTCAGTGAAACTGTATGTACTATATCTCAGCAACTAGAGCTGATCAGGAATTTTTCAACAAGACATTTTTCATTAAAAAATATTGATTCATCAGAACTGAACTGGGTCATGGGAAAGGGTCAGATTTGACACATTTCTTGAAAAAAATTGAAGAGAAAGAGTTTCCTTTCAATATTTTCTAAATTCAAAGTTTTTTTTCTTGGGTTGGTTTGAAATGATTTCTTGTTTTGAAATTTAACTTCATTTATACTAAAAATCAAAGAATCTTAGAAAAGTGGGGCCGGAAGAGATCTTCAGAGGTCAACAAGTCCATCCCTCTTACCCCCCCCCCCCCGTGCTGAGGCAGGACCAAGTAAAGCTAGACTATCTCTGACAAGTGTTTGTCCAACCTATTCTTAAAAACCTCCACTGATAGGGACCCCACAATCTCTTTTGGAAGCCTATTTCAGAGCTTAACTAACCTTATAGTTGGAAAGTATTCCATACTATCGAATCCAAAACTCCCTTGCTGCAGATTAAGCCCATTATTTTTTGTCCTACCTTCAGTGGACACCAAGAACAATTGATCATTATCCTCTTTATTATAGTCCCTAACCTACCTAAAGCCTGTAATCCGGTCCCCGCTCAATCTTCTTTTCTCAAGATTAAACATGCCCACTTTTCCCCCCTTTCTTCATATATCAGGTTTTCTGACATCTTTTGTTGCTCTCCTTTGGACTCTACCCAATTTGTTCACATCTTTCCTGAAGTGCAGCACCCAGAATTGGACATAGTATTCTAGCTGAGACATTATCAGTGCCAAGTAGAGTAGAACAATTACCTCCCAGCTCTTACGTAGGATGTTCCTGTTAATACACCCCAGAATAATATTAGCCTCTTTAGCAACTGCATCATATTGTTGACTCACATTCAACGTGTGATCCACTACAACCTCCAGATCCTTTTCAGCAGTACAACACTTAGTCATCTCTTCTCCATTTCATAGTTGTGCATTTGATTTTTTCCTTCCTAAGTAAAGTACTTGGCACTTGTCTTTACTGAATTTTCATCTTGTTAATTAAAGACCAATTCTCTCATTTGTCAAGGCCACTGTGAATTCTAAACCTATCTTCCAAAGTGCTTGCAATCCCTCCCAGCTTGGAGTCATCTGCAAATTTCATAACATATTCTCCACTCAATTATCCAAGTCATTATTGAAAATATTGACTAGTACTGACCTCTGTGAAATGCATTAGATACATCCTCTCAGTTTGACAGTGAACCATTGATAACTACTCTTTGAGCATGGTCTGTCAACCAATTGTTCACCTACCTTTATAGTAAAGTCATTAAGACCAAATTTCCCTAGTTTGCTCTCAAGAATGTCATGTGGGACTGTATGAAAAGCCTTAATAAAATCAAGATTAAATCATGTCTACTGCTTCTCCCCATCTACTAGACCAGTAGCCCTAACAAAGATGTAAATTAGGTTGGTTTGGCATGATTTGTTCTTGAAAAATCCATCCTCGCTATTCCTTATAACCCTATTGTCCTCTATTATCATGCTTACAAATTGATGGTTTAATAACAAAATTATTAAAAATGTTTTTAAAAAGGTTAGATATGAAAACTTCTGATCTGAATTGAAATTTTTTTCATGTCAAAATTTTGCAAACATTTCTGAGATTTTGACTTTTTGTCATAGTTCAGAATGGGAACATTTCTGGAAATCTCAGATTCTTGTGGGACAGGAAAGCCAGTTCCTGCCTAGCTCTACTCACAACCCTATTGTTGCAATGAAATCCAGGAGGGTCACCCTCAAAGATCATAGCCTTGGACGTACACGGAGACACGAGCATCTGAAACCCTAGCCCCATTGAATTCAGTGGAAGTTTCAGAATTTCATCCATAGTATAGATAAGCCTGAGAGAGAATTCTACTGTGCAGACTGGCAGGATGACTTTCATTTGTGTATTACATCTATGCTAATTAATTCATATCCAAAGCAATGGAAGAGAAAGCTTAGCTAGTATTTATCAGAGATGCATATGTCAGGCAGCTGTCTATTGTGAAAGGAGAACATGCCTAGTTTGCCCTCATTGCCACAAAGGCCTTTCACCTTTAATGGTATGGTATTTCTGAGCAGATTACAATAGATTGTTAGGCATTTCTGTATGCTATCACAGTATCTTGCATGAACAAGTAAATGCCATATGGTTTGGGATCTGCACTATGGGTCAGATTCTGTTAGGTGCCAAATGCCTCCTGCAAGCTGCTTAGCCTGCTCCACTTAGGGTATGTCTACACTACGGAATTTGGTCGATTTTATAGAAGTGAATTTTTAGAAATCGATTTTATACAGTCGATTGTGTATGTCCCCACTAAGCGCATTAAGTCAGCAGAGTGTGTCCTCAATACCGTGGCTAGCATCGACTTACGGAGTGGTGCACTGAGGTAGCTATCCCACAGTTTCCGCAGTCTCCGCTGCCCATTGGAATTCTCGGTTAAGCTCCCAATGCCTGATGGGGAAAAAACATTGTTGAGGGTGGTTTTGGGTACATGTCTTCAGTCGCCCCTCTCTCTCTCCCTCCCTTCATGAAAGCAATGGCAGACAATTGTTTCGCACCTTTTTTCCTGGGTTACCCATGCAGACGCCATACCATGGCAAGCATGGAGCCCGCTCAGCTCACCGCTGCTGTTGTGGGCATTGTAAACACCTCACGCATTATCCTGGAGTCTGTGCAGAATCGGGCTAAGAGACTGCAGCATGAGGACGATTTTGATGAGGACATGGACACAGACGTTCCTGAAAGCACAGGCTGTGGCAATTGGGACATCATGGCAGCAGTGGGGCTGGTTGATACAGTGCAGTGCCGATTCTGGGCCCGGCAAACAAGCACAGACTGGTGGGACCGCATAGTGTTGCAGGTCTGGGATGATTCCCAGTGGCTGCAAAACTTTCGCATGCGTAAAGCCACTTTCCTTGAACTTTGTGAGTTGCTTTCCCCTGCCCTAAAGCACAGGAGTACCAAGATGAGAGCTTCCCTGACAGTTGAGAAGTGAGTGGCGATAGTCCTGTGGAAGCTTGCAATGCCTGACTGCTACCGGTCAGTGAGGAATCAATTTGGACTGGGCAAGTCTACTGTGGGGACTGCTATGATCCAAGTAGCCAATGCAATCACTGACGTTCTGCTATCAAGGGTAGTGACTCTAGGAAATGTGCAGGTCATACTGGTGGCTTTGCTGCAATGGGGTTCCTTAACTGTGGTGGAGCGATAGACGGAACACATATCCCAATCTTGGCACCGGACCACCTTGCCAACCCGTACGTAAACCGCAAGGGGTAATTCTCAATGGTGCTGCAAGCACTGGTGGATCACAAGGGATGTTTCACCGACATCAACGAGGGATGGCCGGAAAAAGTGCATGACGCTCACGTCTTTAGGAACTCAGGGCTGTTCGAGCAGTTGCAAGAAGGGACTTACTTCCCAGACCAGAAAATTACTGTTGGGGATGTTGAAATGCCAATAGTCATCCTTGGGGACCCAGCCTACCCCTTGCTCCCATGGCTCATAAAACCGTGCACAGGCAGCCTGGACAGTAGTAAGGAGCAGTTCAACGAAAGGCTGAGCAAGTGCAGAATGGTGGTAGAATGTGCCTTTGGATATTTAAAAGCTTGCTGGTGCTGTTTGCTGACTAGGTTAGACCTCAGCACAACCAACATTCCCATTGTTATTGCTGCTTGCTGTGTGCTTCATAATATCTGTGAGAGTAAGAGAGAAATGTTTATGGAGGGGTGGGAGATTGAGACAAATCACCTGGCGGCCGATTTTGAGCAGCCAGACACCAGGGTGATTAGAAGAACACAGCTAGGCACACTGCACATCAGAGAGGCTTTAAAACCAGTTTCATGACTGGCCAGGCTATGGTGTGACAGCTGTGTATGTTTCTTCTTGCTGCAAATTCCCTGTAAGCCAACCACCCTCCCCCCTTCGATCACAGCTTAAAAAGGAAATAAAGTAACTATTGTTTTGAAACCATGCATTTTTCTTTATTAATTAAAAAAAATTGAGATAACTGACAAGGTAGCTGAGGTGGGGTGGGGTGCAGCAGGAGGGAAGGACAAGGCCACCTTGCTTATTGTATCCACACTACAAATCAAAACTGTTTGAATGACAGCCTTCTGTTGCTTGGGCCATCCTCTGGAGTGGAGTGACTGGGTGCCCAGAGCCAACCCCCACCACATTCTTGGGCGTCTGGGTGAGGAGGATATGGAACTTGGGGAGGAGGGCAATGGATGCAGTACTTTCCTGCAGCTCCAAAAGACGCTTCATCATGTCCGTTTGCTCTCCCATTAGCCTCAGGATCGCCTCCTGCCTCTGCTGTTCACGCTCACTTAATGCTTTCCGGGCCTCTGCCACTGAATGCCTCCATGCATTAAGCTGTGCCCTGTCAGTGTGGGAGGATTGCATGAGCTCGGAAAACATGTAATCGTAAGTGCGGTTTTTTTTGCCTTCTAATCTGCGATAACCTCAGGGATTGAGATGATAGGGGGAACATAGAAACATTTGCACCTGGGGGGGGGGATACAAAGGGAGAGTAAAATTTAAGATGATACATTTCTGAGAACAAAAGGGAGACTCTTTCACAGCCATCAAAGCAATTCACAGCACACAGCACATGTGCTTTAGGTTCAAGGTCGCATTTTGCCTTTTATATTGAGCACCTGCCAGTATGGTGACACATCACACACGGCTGGGCAACAGAATTTGGTTTCCAGGCAGCCATGGTAAGCCTTTTGGTAGGCAGGGTTGGCTTATTCCGCCTTCATAACATGTGGGAATGGTTTCAAACTGCAGTGCCCTCCTTTTCCATAGCAAACAATGCCGGTTGGGTTTCACATTTAAAAGGAGGGGCTGTAGTTTTCGGGTGGATGTGCAGCACACACCTTCCCCCCACCCCACTGCATGGTTATTCTCCGAGATGATCCCTTTTAGCCAAGCACAAACAACCCAGCATGAACGGGGTCCTTTTACTGTTCCCTTACAAAAATTCCCCTATTTCAACCAGGTGACCATGAATGATATCACTCTCCTGAGGCTAACACAGGAGATCTAAAGATAAAGACCGAATGTTGCTTGAATGCGACCAAAACCCAGGACCATTCTCTCCCATGCTTTGTGCTGAAATTATTCCAACTACTTGCTACTGGCTTGGCGTGGTAAAGTGTCCTACTGTGGAGGACGAAATAAGGCAGCCCTCCCCAGAAACCTTCTGCAAAGGCTTTCAGAGTACCTCCAGGAAAGCTTCATGGAGATGTCCCTGGAGGATTCCATCCCTAGACACATTAACAGACTTATCCAGTAGCTGTACTGGCCGTGAATGCATTCCAATTCTTCAGGGCAAATCAAACATTAAACACTATTGCTTTTGAACCCTGTACTGTAGTTACAAATGTGCACTCACCAGAGGTGCCTTCTCTGGCTTCAGGTTCGGGGATCCAGCCTTGGGAGGGTATTGGCTCAAGGGTGATGAAAAGGTTCTGGCTGCCGGGGAAAATGGATTCACCACCTGGCTGCTGCATAGTCTCCTCCTCCTCCTCCTCTTCCTCATCCACAAAATCCTCCTCCCTGTTGCGTGAGACTCCCCCCCTTGCAGGTGCCCATGGACAGTGGTGGGGTAGTGGTAGGGTCCCCCCCCAGAATGCCATGCAGCTGATCATAGAAGCGGCATGTATGGGGCTCTGACCCAGAGCGACCGTTTGCCTCTTTTGTCTTCTGGTAGGCTTGCCTGAGCTCCTTAACTTTCACGTGGCACTGCTGTGTGTCCCTGTTGTAGCCTCTCTCCACCACGCCCTGTGTGATTTTGGCATATATATTAGCATTTCTTCTTTTTGATCAGAGTTCTGCCTGCACAGATTCTTCTCCCCATACAGCAATCAGATCCAGTGTCTCCCATTAACTCCATGCTGGAGCTCGTTTGCAATTCTGGGGGGCCTGCATGGTGACCTGTGCTGCTGAGCTCGCCACACTGACCAAACAGGAAATGAAATTCAAAATTTCCCGGGGCTTTTACTGTGTACCTGGCTAGTGCATCGGAATTCAAAGCGCTGTCCAGAGCGGTCACAATGGAGCACTCTGGGATAGCTCCCGGAGGCCAATACCGTCAAATTGCATCTGCACTACCCCAAATTCGACCCAGCAAGGTCAATTTTAGCACTACTCCCCTTGCTGGGAGGAGTACAGAAGTCGATTTTAAGAGTCCTTTAGATTGATGGAACGGGGTTGGTTGTGTAGACATATTCATTTTAAAATTGACCTAACACGGCTAAATTTGACCTAACCCCGTAATGTAGACCAGGGCTTAATGGGAGCTGAGGGTGCTCAATGTGTCCTCTGATCAGGCCCTTTGTGATACAGAATGCATGCAGGGGCTTGCCTATGTGTGGAAATTAACCAGAATAGCTATTGTAGAATAAACTATGTGAGCTGTAGCTCACGAAAGCTTATGCTCAAATAAATTGGTTAGTCTCTAAGGTGCCACAAGTACTCCTTTTCTTTTTGCTATTCCATACTAGCTCTCTGTGTGGCCACTATTTCAGAATAAAAGTGATTTCATCCCGAATAATTACTTCTTCTTGGAAGTGAATTAAGCTAAACTGAATTCAGGCCACTTTTGTTCACAATGAGAGTAGCTTTACTAATCCATTATATTTTTGGCTTTCACAACATCCAAAGAATTAGATAAATTCATGGAGGATAGGTCCATCAATAGCTATTAGCCATTCACAACATCCCCTGGCAACAAATTCCACAGGTTTACTGTGCCTTGTGTGAAGAAGTATTTCCTTTTGTTTGTTTTAAACCTACTGCCTATGGAATTCATCAGGTGGCCCCTGGTTCTTTTGTTACGGAAAAGGCTAAATAACACTTCCTTATTCACTTTTACCACACCATTCATGATTTTATAGACCCTTAGTCTACCATATTCCCCCTTAGTCTCTCCTCCAAACAGAATAGTCCCAATCTTTTTAATCTCTCCTCATATGGAAGCTTTTCCATAGCCTTTATCATTTTTGTTGCCTTCTCTGTATGTTTTCCTTTTCTAATATATCCATGGGCAGCGGATATCATAGGCTGGGGGAGCCTGTGCCTCCCCGAACAGACTGGCATGAGCCCATCCCCAGACCCCTCCTGCAGTTCCCTGAGTTCTGCCCTGGCCCTGGCTGCCTGGGGCCGGGGCTGGGGCTGGCCGGCCGGCCTGCCACAGGGACTCAGGCAGCTGGGGCCGTGCTGCCCTTGGCCACATCACCTGACCACCCAGCGTTCGGGCCGAGGTGGAGGTCTCTGGGCTCCTGTGGAGGTGGGGGGACTGGAAAGGAAGGGGAAGGGCCTCGGGGGCGGAGGGGCCCGGAAGTTAGCCTCCCCCAACAGCCGGGTCACCAGCTGCCTATAAATATATCTTTTTTGAGATGGGGCAGTCAGAACTGCATGCACTATTCAAGGTGTGAGCCTACCTTTTAGATAATTTAGGATTTAGATAACGGCATTGTGATATTTACTGTCTTATTGTCTGTCCCTTTCCTAATGCTTCCTCATATACTGTTAGCTTTTTTTGACTGCCACTACACGTCAATGAACTATCCACAATGACTCCAAGATCTCTTTCTTGAATAGTAACAGCTAATTTAGACCCCATCATTTTGTATTTTGGTTGGGATTATTTTTCCATTGTGCATTACTTTGTACTTATCAACATTGAATTTCATCTGCCATTTTGTTGTCCAGTCACCCAGTTTTGTGAGATCCCTTTGTAACTCTTTGCAGTTTGCTTTGGACATAACTATCTTTAGTAGTTTTGTGTCATCTGCAAACTTTGCCACCTCACTATTTCCTGTTCTATTAATATGTTGAACAACAATCGTCCCACTACAGATCCCTGCAAGATACCACTATTTACTTCTCTCTATTCTGAAAACTGACCATTTATTCCTACCCTTTCCTGTCTTTTAACCATGATCTGATCCATGACAGGACCTTCCCTCTTATCCCACAGCTGCTTACTTTGCTTAAGAGCTTTGGGTGAGGGCTTTCTGAAAATCCAAGTACTCTATATCCACTGGATCACCCCATCCATGTTTGTTGACTCCCCTTAAAGAATGCTAGTAGGTTGGTGAGGCATGATTTCCCTTTACAAAAGCCATGTTGGCTCTTCCCCAACAAATTATGTTCATCTATGTGTCTGGCGATTCTGTTTTTTACTATAATGTCAACCAATTTGCCTGGTCCTGAAGTCAGGCTTACTCACCTGTAATTGTCAGTATTGCCTCTGGAGCCTTTTTAAAAAATTGGTGTCACATTAGCTATCCTCCAGTCATCTGGTACAGAAGCAGATTTAAGTGATAGGTTACATACCACAGTTAGTAGTTCTGCAATATCATATTTGAGTTACTTCAGAACTGTTGGGTGAATACTATCTGGTCCTGGCGTTTTCTGATCGTTTTATTTATCAATTTATTCCAAAACTGCCTCTAATTGACACCTCAGTCTGGAACAGTTCTTCTGATTTGTCACCTAAAAAGAATGGGAATCTCCCTCAAATCCTCTGCAGTCAAAATGGATGCAAAGAATTTATTTCTCTTCTCTGCAGTGGCTTTGTCTTCCTTGAGTTCTCCTTTAACACTTCAATCATACAGGTTTCAGAGTAGCAGCCGTGTTAGTCTGTATTTGCAAAAAGAAAAGGAGTACTTGTGGCACCTTAGAGACTAACCAATTTATTTGAGCATAAGCTTCCGTGAGCTACAGCTCACTTTATCGGATGCATTCAGTGGAAAATACAGTGGGGAGATTTATATACACAGAGAACATGAAACAATGGGTGTTACCATACACACTGTAACCAGAGTGATCACTTAAGGTGAGCTATTACTAGCAGGAGCGCGGGGGGGTGGGGGTGGAATAAACATGGGTGCCACAAGTACTCCCTTTTTTTTTTTTCAATCATACAGTGGCTGCACTGATTGTGGCAGGCTTGCTGCTTCTGATGTACTTCCCCCCCTCCCCACCACTATTAGTTTGAGTCTTTTGCTAGTTGCTCTTCAAATTTTGTTTTGGCAAGCCTAATTCTACTTGACTTGCCAGTGTTTATGTTCCCTTCTATTTTCCTCAGTAGGATTTGACTTCCAATTTTTAAAGGATGTCTTTTTGCCTCTAACAGCCTCTTCTACTCTGTAGTTTAGCCATGGTGGGTTTTTTTAATCTTCTTACTATTTCTTTTTAAATTTGGGATGTACATTTAATTTGAGCCTCTATTATGGTGTTTTTAAAAAGCTTCCATGCAGCATGCAGGTATTTCACTTTGGGGGCTGTACCTTTTCATTTCCATTTAATTAGCTTCCTAATTTTTGTGTAGTTCCCTTTCTGAAGTTAAATGCTACTGTGGTGGGCTTCTTTGGTAGTCCCCCTACAAGGATGTAGCATTTCATTACATTATGGTTGCTATTACTGAGCAGTTCAGCAATATCCACTTCTTGGACCAGATCCTGTGCTCCACTTAAGACTAAATCAAGTATTGCCTCTCCCCTTGTGGATTCCAGGACTAGCTGCTCTAAGAAGCCAACATTAATGGTGTTTAGAACTTTTATTTCTGCATCCCATCCTGAAGTGACATGTACCCAGTCAATATGGGGATAGTTGAAATCTCCCACTATTATTGATTTTTTTTATTTTTATAGCCTCTCTAATCGCCCTGAGCAGTTCACAATCATCGTCACTATCCTGGTCAGGTGGTTTGTAGTATATTCCTACTGCTATTCTCTTATTATTCAAGCATGGAATTTCTGTCCATAGAGATTCTATGGTACAGTTTGATTCATTTAAGGTTTTTGCTATATTTGACTGTATGCTTTCTTTCACATATAGTGCCACTCCCGCACCAGCATAACCTACTCAGTCATTGCTATATATTTTGTATCCTGGTATTACCATGGCCCATTGATTGTCATCATTCCACCAAGTTTCTGTGGTGCCTATTATATCAATAGCCTCATTTAAATACCAGGCACTCAAGTTCACCCATTTTATTATTTAGACTTCTAGCATTTGTATACAAGCACTTATAAAATTTGTCACGTTTTAGTTGGCTGCCTTCATATGATATAACTGAACAGGACTCTTTCATTTTACTTTTTCTCTTCAGTTCATATCTGTAATTTATAAACTTCTATCCTGTCCTCTTTACTAGAAGTGAGAGAATCCCCATTAATAGATCCCCCATGTGGGATGTCTCTGTCTGAACCACATACTCCTCTGTACCTATCAGCTTTTCTCCAGCCCTTAGTTTAAAAACTCCTCTATGGCCTTTTTAATTTTACGCACCACCTATCTGGTTCCGTTTTGGTTTAGGTGGAGCTCATCCTTCCTGTATAGGCTCATCCTTTCCCAAAAGGTTCCCCAGTTCCTAATAAACCTAAAACTCACCTTCCTACGCTATTGTCTCATTCACCATTGAGACCCTGCAGTTCTGCCTGTCTAACTGGAAGCATTTAAGAGAATGCTACTTTAATCTCTTACCGAGAAGCCTAAATTTGGCCTCCAGGACCTGTCTCCTAACTTTCCCTATGTCACTGGTACTTACGTGCACCTGGTCATCCCCTTTACTGCCCCTAAGTCTATCAGCAATTTTTGCACCCTGCAAGCGATTCTCCTTGTCATCACAAATCCAGCTGTCTATATTTCTAATGATTGAATCTCCTATTACTATTCCCTGTCTCTTTCTAATAATTGGGATTCTCTCCCACAGAGAGGTGTCCTCAGTTTGCGAGGATACCTAGACATCATCTGGAAGGAGGGTCCCAACTATGGGATCGTTTCCCTCTGCTCCACTTTGATGTTCTCCTTCCCCAAAGCTCTCATCCTCCTCAACAGCACAGATGCTGTCAGATGGGGGGGTGGAGGGGTGACTACTGTACTGTGTCCCAGAAAGACTCATCTATGTACCTCTGTGCCTCCCTTAGGTCCTCCAGTTCAGCCACTCTGGTCTCGCAATCCATATAAATATCCAATCCTTTTTTTACTTAGCCTGGATACTACTCAACATGAATAATATTGGAAAAATCTGTCCCTTAGCTTGCAAATAAAGCCAAATGAGTGCTATTTTAGGTCTAATCCCCAATGTCTTCTCATTCTCCCATCACTGCCCCAGGATCACCTCACAAATGCTGGAAACAAAGTGATGACACTGTGATCCCATCCTGGACCTTGTCTTGTGTCTGACCCTCTATGGAAAACTCCTCTGTTGGCACTGGAGAGATGTCATCTTCTCTCAGTGCAGTGACACACTTGGAGAAGGAATGTCTTCACATTTCTGGGTGGGCCTGCCAAACAGCTTTTTCAGGACTCTCCTTGCCCCACCCTAAATGTCCCCCCTCTCCTGTCTGCCCTGGTTCACATTGTGCACAGGGCTGGCTTCAGGATTCTGAGGATGGTAGGTGCGATGACTGTGTGGAGCATGCCATTACTTACCTGACTCATATTATAAAAAAGTAGCAGGCAACAACACGGAGCCGTCACAATTTCAGTTCATCTTACTGGTAAGACTTCTTTAGATAAGGGATTAAATGTTTCTTAAAACCAATTATACATCCTGTAACTCCTCCAGCAGCAAGTCTGTTGCACTCTTGTACAGAGAGGCCTTTCTTCTAAGTACTAATGTACTAGGAGTTTACTTATTGCTTACACAGTTACAAATGCTGTCTCTGCTGTCATTCCTGTAAATACATTCTCAGCAGTTTTCTGGTATTTTCAGCTATGATAATATTTGCATAGTGCAAAAGATCTCCCCTCCCCCTCATAAAAACAAAACACAAACAAACTCAAGTTATAAATACTAAAGTCTCTCAAGTGTCATGTTTCTAAGGCTTTAATATGCTCTGCTCCTGCCCAGGGATGAGTTAATCAATCTGAGAAAAGTTATTTCTAAGTGCTTGCTGTATATGTTTGAGGGAAAATAGGAAATATCTGAGTTTGATAACGGTTGAGTTTGAATCAAAGCAAATGGCATGTAGCCAGAGCCTGGTTCACAAGAAAGGGCGAGGTTCCTAGGAAATCATAATTATACAGCTTCCTGTTTTTAAAGATGTATTTCAACAAGGATCGCAGCCGCTTCAAAGCAAATAGATGCTTGCTACCATTAGGAAAGCACTGAGTGAGCTCTCTCCAGAATATTGCTCAGTGCCAGCAAGTTGCACAGCTCTCTGCTTTTCTTAAAAGTGATTCATGCTGGAAATGAAATCAGGCTTCCTTTTTTGGGTTTCGGCTACAGCAGGGTCAGTAAACGTTTGCAGTGTTGGACTCTTTTTTCTGCTTTTGCTGTTGTACAAACTTTAGGCCTTGTCCTTGGCAATGCTGAGTGTGCTCAAGAGTTTAAGGTGCTCAGTGCCCTGCTCGATTGGGCCCTTTATATACAAAATGATTAAAACACAAGGCACACGTTTTTAGGGGAAAACATCCTGCAACAGATCTATTGCAATCTTTTATATAGCATCAAAATACCTCTCCTTTTCCCCCACCCCCTCCAAAGAGAACAACTTATACTCTAAATTGTCGGTTCTTTGTACTACTTACTCTAAAAAATATCATTTTATTTCTGAAATGAGAAAACAGGTTTCATGCTGCAGCTTGGATACTTATATTAAAGGTACAAACTTGCTAATCGTGTACATTTTGTTTTCTTAAAGTATACCTTTTAGAGGCAGCAAAATGCTTTCGCTCTTTTACCCAGCATATGTTGACCAGTTTAAAACAATGTCACGATGGGCTGGTGATACAGTTGACTGGTTTCACGTCCACTGGAGTTTGGCATTGAATTGTCTTGAGTTAGTCAGCCACAAGTTTCTGGATCACCTCTGTTGGCATGGGTCACCTTTTCCAGTGCTGGGAAGGGAGAGACACTGGGAGGTGAAACACTGCATGATTTCTTGTTTAATCAGAGTACAAACATTTGTACTTTAATCCAGAACAGTTTTATTAATTTTGATCACAGGGGACTGTAGAGAAGCCTGAAGTTTTTCAACTCCCCCTCCACCTTTGCTGTCAGATGTTACTATGGCTACCACCTAGATTACCCAGAATGATACAAATTGAGGAAATAGATTCCTTTTAAAAACAGGATTGGAATACAAACTTGGAGTGAGATGGTCAGGGATGCAACCCCGTTCTCTGGGTGTCCCTAAGCCTGTGACTGCCAGATGTTAGGACTGAATGACAGGGGAAGGATCACTTGATAACTGCCCTGTTCTGTTCATTGCCTTTGAAGCATCTGGCATTGGCTCGTGTCAGAAGACAGGATACTGGGATCAATGGACCATTGGTCTGACCCAGTATGGCAAGTCTGACATTCTTAAGAATATTTAGACTTTATTGCTAACAATATTTTTGGAAGAGATATTACACCACACATTTCAGGGATTAAGCCTAGCTTTAACTATTAGAGATCAAGATGAGATATAATGTGGAGACGGATTATCCCCCATCTGCCTACCACAGGGTTCTTACCTTCCGCTGAGGCATCTCGTGCTGGCCACTGTCAGAGACTGGATATTGGACTAGCTGAACCTCGGGTCTGATTCAATCTGGCAATTCCTTTGGTCCTATCTTACTCCTCAAACACTTCCATTGACTTACTTAAGGCGTTGAGGCCTTGTTATTGTTTGCATCACTGTATCTGCACCAATGCAACCCCACAGTGTAGATGTGCTGCCCTGGTGTGACTACCCGAGGAAGCTACCAGAGTAAATCACACCAGTGCGAGCCTGATGCGACGTTACTGCATTGAGTAGTTAGGCTGGTGCATATGTACCTCGTATAAATCTCTAAGGAGTTACGCAGACAGAATCTGGCTGTCAAAAGGAAGTTTGAAGCCGTCAGCCCCTCTTTCAATTGCTTTGTTTCCTAAGTGTCTGGGAAGCTATTTAGAGGAAGTGAGGAGGGCTGAATATGTAGGGCACATGTGCTGGCCGTGAACTGTGCAGTCAGGAACCGTAAAATACTTTTGTAAGCTAAAGCAACAGTTTCAGTGCTTTTTACCCTCAGATTTATTTTGCTTTGGATATATCCGAGTCCAGCAATGTAGCTGGGAAAACAGAAGAGAGGGAGTTCCGATTTAAAATCTGTTGCAAATGCAGCTCTCTGACTTCAGACTGAAGAGTGTTATGTAAACTGTTTAATCAGGAAAACAGAAGCTGGCTATGCCAAATGTGATATGTTTACTCCCCAAGTCTCTCCAGATTTTACAGTATAAGCCTGAACTGAGTTAGAGGGAAAGGCTATGCTCAGTCAGCTGTGTTTCTGCTAGTGTCATTGGTGAAGGGCCTGACCATGGGAAGTTCTGAGCATCTACAAGTCTCTGAACAGCAGGGAGGGTAGGATTGTGGGGCACGTGGAAGTTGGGTGGAGGGGTGGGAACCTGAGGATGTGGGTGAGGATGGAAAGGACATGTTGGAATAGGAGACCAACTGCAATGGACAGAACAAGAAAGCAAACAACCTCTAAGAGCCATAAGAGGGAACTGGGCTGGAGGTGTGACAAGTGGCCTCTGACATTGCACGTACACCTTTTGGCCACTAAGATACTTTTTCATGATTGAAAAAAGTTGTGAAGAATCGACTTAGATGTCCCTAGACTCTGATTGCCAGAAGCTGGGAGTGGACGACAGGGATGAACCACTTGATGATTGCCTGCTCTGTTCACCCCCTCTGAAGCACCTGGCATTAGCCACAGCCAGAAGATAGGACACTGGACTAGCTGGTCAATTGGTCTGACCCAGTATGGCCGTTCTTATCTTCTTATTGCAGCAGTTTGTTCTGGGGTATTTGGAATGTAGTAGTACTATTCAAGTCACTGAGCACTGAATTTCCTGTTGTGTAATTCTCAAAACTGCCATAGGCAAAGTTATTTTATCCTTCGAGTCCCCCAAGCCCTGAAGCAAATTAGCTGTAACAGTAAATGATTTATTGTGAAATAACGATTACAGTGATTCCATTTCTATACAGGGCGTGAGTCTGACTTTATGGCTGTTTTCAGTGGGCACATGCTTTAGGGATCCTGACTTTGCACATTGGGTGTTGCACTGCAATAATGTCTCAAAATCTGGGCCCTAGCCTATCCTTCCCCATACTTACCCTTTGCCTTTGATTCTAGCCTCTTGGAATTATCCTGCTTATCCTAATATTACATTATTAATGTCTTGATAATAGTTAGTACTTACATACCACTTTTCATTTTCTCAAGTGCTGGACTAACATTAAGGCCTGGCCTACATACAGATTTTTATACCAGTATAACTATTTCCGTTGGTGGGGGGACAGGGGACAGAGATCTTTTTTTTATTAATATTTTTATATCAGTACAACCCCTAGTGCAGATGCAGTTATTCCAGTATAAAAGTGTTTTATGGCAGTGTAGCTATTCTCATATGGAAAGGGGAATTATTTATAAAGGGGCTGTAGCACTTAACTCTACCAATACTTATCTGTGCAGACAAGGCCTAAAAACCAGAGTTTGCCACCCTTATCCACACTGAGTAATTTCATGAGTAGTCCTGGAACCAGGCCCTAACTAATGAGGCATCACAGCCCCCATGAATCCAAGGGGTATTACTATTACCATCATGCAGATGGGAAAACTGAAGTCTTGTCTGTGCACTAACTTCAAATGCACAGAGTTGCACCAGTTTTAATTAATCCAGTTTAGTGCGGATTCCTATGTGGACACTTTTATTTGGTAAGGAGGATCTTATTTTGGTTTTGCTCTAAGCTGCTTCTGATCAACCTAAACTAAACTGAAACAAGCCTAGTATAAACTGCCATAGAGTGTCCACACAGCCTTTTGTACTGTTTTAACCAAATGGGTTTAAAATCCCACCTAGAGTTAAACCGGCGCAACTCAGTGTGTAAACAAGCTGTGAGACAAAGGATGAGTGGCCTAGCTAGCTCCCTCCAGTGAGTCAATGGCAGAAGCGTGATTAGAATTTAGAATTTCTTTGCTCAGTACTCAATCCAGTAGCCATTGCTTTCTGTCCTCACTTAGCATTCTGATCTGTGGTTCTGAGGGGATATGATATCCCTTTGGAATAAAGATGATGGTAACAGTAATAGATTTGATCGCTGCTGGACTTTATTTTGGTATCTTGAGTGCAAAATTGTTAGAAGGTACAGTTAACATTTTGGAATTGTCAGGGAGGCATTCGGTTTTTAAGATGCACCATGGGCAATATTGTTAGTAATATTTAACACATTTTAATAATTTTAGTATTTATTTGATTCAACTAACATGGAGAAGGGTTGGTTCCTCAGAACCCTCCCTTGTACAGCCTCCTTCAGCAGCCTGGCTGGCTCACAAGCTCCTCAGAGCATCCTCCTGGGGATTACTTCTGTGTTACACTGGGAAAATGTCTTGGTTTCTTAGCAGCTTATCTGATAGAAGAAAAAGAAGGTTAATGCAGCAGTGTGTGTGATGTTTACACTAACACATGCTTGGTCAGTTTATAGAAATAGGCGAGAAATGTACTTCCAGTTCCCTTGCTTCAGACGATGAGACATTTCCTGTCTTGAATAATGGTAAAGGACATATGCATTATGCCTTGCAGTAACACTCCTCATTCCCACATTACCAGGAGGAGCTATGGAGTCCAGTGAAATCCACTTAAAATCTAAGAACTGAGGAAATAAATAGTAAAAGTTTCAGGATATTGGCATTTTATTTTCTCACTAAACATGAACCATTTATTCCCAACTTGCCTTCTCTTATGGTCAACAATTGGTTTAGGTGTTGTTCCAATGCAGTTGTGCAGAGAGCAGCTCTGCATTGTTCATTTGTCTTTATCTCAGATTGTGTTTTGTGGCTGAGTATTGTTCATCAGTTTGGCATTCTTTTCTCCGAAAAATGAGAGAGCATTGAAGTATTTGCTGGATAATGCATTTCTATGTGTGTGTTTGTTTTTACAGATAAAATCTGGCTTGGCACAGTATTTGCTATTGAAGTCTTTGCCTGCAGATATCCAGATTTTACAGGGATGGCAAATCTTGGATGCTTATACCCCAAATGGCCTCTTCTGATAGCGTGGTAACCACCAAGTTTATCGGGAAGTAGGGTCAGGGATAGAGGTTACTGCTGTGGCCCAGAAGATGCTCATCCTTCAGGAAAACTGAGACTCCAAAGGTGAAGACAGAATACACAAGTGTATGTGTAGGGGAAAAACAACAGGAAGGAGTGGAGAAGGGATGAATTGAGCAGAAAGGAAAGGATAGGACCAGGTGATGATGGATCCAGGGAGGGGAAAAGAAAGAGTGGTCCATGGAAGGAAAGAAAGATGGGGTAAAAATGATGGAGCTGGTGTTTAAGAATGGCACTTAGCAGCCAAGTGGCACTGTGATTAATGCTGTTCTGCCTTTTCCCACGGAGACTCTGGGCTCGTGTTTTAGGTACAGTCTTGTACTCCCTGGACCTGAAGGAGAGAACACGTCATGCCACTCTGCATGACCCCTGTGTGCGCTGATGGGCTCCCGAAGCAATTCCGTCCAGCCCTCGTCAGCCACACAAAGAAATAGTCATGGAATGAGCCTTGCAGGAAAGGAGGCTGGTGTAAAATAAGGTGGGAAATCTTCTCTCCAGCGGGAGGGAAGGAGGAAATGACTGGCACACAAGGCTGTGCAAAATGTCAAGAGCAAACACTTCCCCATCACTGAAATTACTCAAATAATTCCTTAGCAGTTTTTATGCTGAAATACTTTCAAATATATCTGCCACAATGAGGTGAGGTAAAAAGAAAACTAACATTGCTCTGCAATCATGAGGCTGTAGTAAATAGCTTACCATAGAAAAGGATCATTATACAGTCATGTTCATTTTATTTTTCTTTTGTTCTGTCACTTCAGCAGTTGTAAAACACTTACATTAAAGACAAAGTCAGTGGCCTGAAGCAAGCTGTGATGGATCTAAAGACTTATCTAGCCCCACCAAAACCCTAAAGACTAGTTAGCACAGCCTCCTTACTCATTTGCTATTCAGGCAAACCTTTTTTAGGCATGTCTAATTTACAGAATCTTCTTTTTGAACTGTCAAGATTTTTTTTTTCTGATGGTTTGACTCACTGCTAAACAGAAGTGCAGCTTCCTTAGCCTAGGACTTTCCCTTTTGTTTTGTTCCCTTTTTTTAATCCTCGTTATTTATTGGGCAGGGAGTCTTTCCCATGTGTCATCCACACTTTGCAATATACAAGGATAGTTTAATTTAAGCTTTTATTCCACCTTCCAGAGCTTAAACAGCAAGTTTTGCCCCATTCCCATTTCTCAAGCATGCTACGTCCTCTCAGTAATTGAAATTGCTAATGAAATTGACTCTGCCTCCTTTGAGATATGGGTCAGATTGTGCTGTCAGCTACACCAGCGTAAATCCAAAGTAACTCAATGGAGTTGAAGTGAGTTACTCTAGATGCACACAGGGGTAACAGAGAAGAATTTGGCCTGCTGCTTTAACCATTCTGCTTGGACAGCCTTGTTTAACTTCAGAAAGCGTTGATGACTCAGATCAGCTTACCCAGTTACATGCAGCATTCCAACAGGCTACTTCTCTTGCAGAAAAATAGTGAACAGAAACAGGAAGTTCACATCAGGGTTGTTAATGCTGCAAAGATCAATTAATCAGGCTCTGCACCCCCATCTTCAGTTGTTTCTGTTACAGTTTCACAGTAACAGAAAATGGGCCAAAGAGTCTGATTGGGTCTTTAGAAACTAAATTTTCAAGTCTCTCATTCGGTTTCATGAGTGGGTAATTTAATCTTAAGGTAGAAAGTGGGTCAGGGTAAAGTTGCAATGGCGAACATTAAATTTTGACAGGTTTCAGAGTAACAGCCGTGTTAGTCTGTATTCGCAAAAAGAAAAGGAGTACTTGTGGCACCTTAAAGACTAACCAATTTATTTGAGCATGAGCTTTCGTGAGCTACAGCTCACTTCATCGGATGCATACTGTGGAAACTGCAGAAGATATTATATACACAGAGACCATGAAACAATACCTCCTCCCATCCCACTCTCCTGCTGGTAATAGCTTATCTAAAGTGATCATCAAGTTGGGCCATTTCCAGCACAAATCCAGGTTTTCTCACCCTCCGCCCCCCCCCCCCCCACAAACTCACTCTCCTGCTGGTAATAGCCCATCCAAAGTGACCACTCTCTTTACAATATGTATGATAATCAGGGTGGGCCATTTCCAGCACAAATCCAGGTTTTCTCACCCCCCCCACCACACACAAACTCACTCTCCTGCTGGAAATAGCTCATCCAAACTGACTACTCTCCTTACAATGTGCATGATAATCAAGGTGGGCCATTGCCAGCATAAATCCAAGTTTAACCAGAACGTCTGGGGGAGGGGTAGGAAAAAACAAGGGGAAATAGGCTACCTTGCATAATGACTTAGCCACTCCCAGTCTCTATTTAAGCCTAAATTAATAGTATCCAATTTGCAAATGAATTCCAGTTCAGCAGTTTCTCGCTGGAGTCTGGATTTGAAGTTTTTTTGCTGTAAGATAGCGACCTTCCTGTCTGTGATTGCGTGACCAGAGAGATTGAAGTGTTCTCCGACTGGTTTATGAATGTTATAATTCTTGACATCTGATTTGTGTCCATTTATTCTTTTACGTAGAGGCTGTCCAGTTTGACCAATGTACATGGCAGAGGGGCATTGCTGGCACATGATGGCATATATCACATTGGTAGATGTGCAGGTGAACGAGCCTCTGATAGTGTGGCTGATGTGATTAGGCCCTGTGATGGTGTCCCCTGAATAGATATGTGGGCACAGTTGGCAACGGGCTTTGTTGCAAGGATAGGTTCCTGGGTTAGTGGTTCTGTTGTGTGGTATGTGGTTGTTGGTGAGTATTCGCTTCAGGTTGGGGGGCTGTCTGTTGGCAAGGACTGGCCTGTCTCCCAAGATTTGTGAGAGTGTTGGGTCATCCTTCAGGATAGGTTGTAGATCCTTAATAATGCGTTGGAGGGGTTTTAGTTGGGGGCTGAAGGTGACGGCTAGTGGCGTTCTGTTATTTTCTTTGTTAGGCCTGTTCTGTAGTAGGTGACTTCTGGGAACTCTTCTGGCTCTATCAATCTGTTTCTTCACTTCCGCAGGTGGGTACTGTAGTTGTAAGAATGCTTGATAGAGATCTTGTAGGTGTTTGTCTCTGTCTGAGGGGTTGGAGCAAATGCAGTTGTATCGCAGAGCTTGGCTGTAGACAATGGATCGTGTGGTGTGGTCAGGGTGAAAGCTTGAGGCATGTAGGTAGGAATAGCGGTCAGTAGGTTTCCGGTACAGGGTGGTGTTTATGTGACCATTGTTTATTAGCACTAAAACCCCTCCAACGCATTATTAAGGATCTACAACCTATCCTGAAGGATGACCCAACACTCTCACAAATCTTGGGAGACAGGCCAGTCCTTGCCTACAGACAGCCCCCCAACCTGAAGCGAATACTCACCAACAACCACATACCACACAACAGAACCACTAACCCAGGAACCTATCCTTGCAACAAAGCCCGTTGCCAACTGTGCCCATATATCTATTCAGGGGACACCATCACAGGGCCTAACAACATCAGCCACACTATCAGAGGCTCGTTCACCTGCACATCCACCAATGTGATATATGCCATCATGTGCCAGCAATGCCCCTCTGCCATGTACATTGGTCAAACTGGACAGCCTCTACGTAAAAGAATAAATGGACACAAATCAGATGTCAAGAATTATAACATTCATAAACCAGTCGGAGAACATTTCAATCTCTCTGGTCACGCAATCACAGACAGGAAGGTCGCTATCTTACAGCAAAAAAACTTCAAATCCAGACTCCAGCGAGAAACTGCTGAATTGGAATTCATTTGCAAATTGGATACTATTAATTTAGGCTTAAATAGAGACTGGGAGTGGCTAAGTCATTATGCAAGGTAGCCTATTTCCCCTTGTTTTTTCCTACCCCCCCCCCCCCCAGACATTCTGGTTAAACTTGGATTTATGCTGGAAATGGCCCACCTTGATTATCATGCACATTGTGGGGAGAGTGGTCAGTTTGGATGAGCTATTGCCAGCAGGAGAGTGAGTTTGTGGGGGGGGGGGGGTGAGAAAACCTGGATTTGTGCTGGAAATAGCCCACCTTGATTATCATGCACATTGTAAAGAGAGTGAGTTTGGGGGGGGGGTGGGCGGAGGGTGAGAAAACCTGGATTTGTGCTGGAAATGGCCCAACTTGATGATCACTTTAGATAAGCTATTACCAGCAGGAGAGTGGGGTGGGAGGAGGTATTGTTTCATGGTCTTTATAATGTCTTCTGCAGTTTCCACAGTATGCATCCGATGAAGTGAGCTGTAGCTCACGAAAGCTCATGCTCAAATAAATTGGTTAGTCTCTAAGGTGCCACAAGTACTCCTTTTCTTTTTATTAAATTTTGAATAAAATCATTCGCATGCTGTCAAGAGTTTGCCAGATTCTAAAACAGCTCTGTCATGGATGAATAATTGTCTGGCTTCTTACAAGCACAGGCTTTTCAATCTCTTTATCACTTTATTACATATACTGTCATGTTAATTGTGCTATGTATATCAGCAAACTCTGTCAGATCAATACTTACATGGACTGTGGTAAACAGTTCCCAACCCTTCTTTCTGAAGTGATCTTCCCTTACAAACTGTCCACATCCAACCTGCTACCCAGTGGGGACAAGCCAGGAAATGAAATTTCTCAATCTCAAGCTCCGACTTGGAAGACAGCCAGGGTGCACTCCAGAGTATGAGCTCTGACAGCGGGCATCAAGGCTTCTGGCTTAAATGTAGGTCATCATTCAGTTATGGAAATTCACTGCCTCGAATACTGCGTGTGGAATGCCATGAAGCACTGCTTTGGAGAGACAAAGCAAATGTGTAACATGGTCTGTGACATAACTGCAAATGTGTGAATGGAAATCCTTCCGTTTGCCTTAGCTTTATGTATTAAACACTCAGCTTGGGTGGCAAAGCAAATGGCATCACTAAGCCAGCATATAGATACTTGGGGGCACATATAGGGCTGCAGTTAAAATAGAAAAAACTGTGACATAAATGAGGCATCTGTCCTTTGTATTTCTGAATGGTCTATGCTCCAGTAAAAGTTCCATTCCAAGGGCTGGATTCTAGTCTCAGGGAGAAGTGCTGTCTGTGAGCTAATCTCCCCATTGTCTGCAGATCTCTATCCTGGATCTGGCCAGCAGCAATTAATGTGAATCTTTCCTTGCTTGTAACACACCCACCCACACCCTTGCTGTTTGGATCTGACTGGTGCTAGGTTTTCAGTTCCACATTGTTCAAACACAACATGCTAGGTTTTTTAAACCGTGAGATTGACTCCTGCCTCTGATCGGCCCATGATGCCAGACTCCATCACCCACTACTTAAATTTTCAAAAAAACACCTTTGTGCTTTCTCCCAGGCTGCCCCTCGTGCTTGGGAGGAGCTTCCTAAACTCGTCCGCAAAGCTACATCATGGTCCTCCTGCAAATCCCTCCTTCGTCATGGGGTGCCTACAAAAAACTTGACATTGTTAGACCACAGTCTACCATGCTGACTAATACTATTGCCTTGCGCTCCTCCATCTGTCTTTCTGTATCCATCTGTTGTCTTTTGTCTTATACTTCGATTGTAAGCTCTTTGGGGTAAAGACTATCTTTGTTTTTGAACAGTGCCTCGCATATTATGACGTCTAGCAAAATACAAGTACTAAACAATACAACATAACAATTATACTACTGCACTTCTGAGAAGTATTGTGGCCAATGGGTAAAAAGAGGCACAAAGAGTCAGTATTCTTGGTTTCTATATCCAGCTCTGCTCTGACTTATTATGTGACCTTGGATAAGTCACTAGTCTCTCTATGCTTCAGTTTGGTGGCCTGTGAAATGGGTACGCTAAGAATTCATGGGATGTTTTGTGACCAGTTAATTGTTTATGTAATGGCTGTCAGAAACGAATGAATCTGAGACCTTCAGCTCCAAAGCATAGTCTTCTACAACTTTAGCAATAGTTGGTATCAGTAGTAGGTTATTCTACTTTATTTGGATCAGAGGGGCATGATACATTTGGCAAGTGTCTTATATTTAAAAAATTCTCTAAGATCCCTAGATGGAAAAGGCTGGTATAACTTCAGTAAACATAGGGTTAATTATTTATGATATATTATTTAAATTATCTATTATTTTGGTATAAAACTCACACCCTACCACCATTATTTATACTTTTCCTTCTTTTGCGTGATTTTTATTTGCTTGCATCATCTGTTTGCGTTTTCTGAAGTAAAATGGAGATACAATGGAGCAAATCAAGAATTGTATAATCACTGTGTTGTATGAAAAAATAGTATTTGTTAATATATACCTAGCCCACCTTTGGAACTGGAATCAGTGGAAAGCCCACGTTTCTCGGAACCACAAACATTTGGCCAGGACTGCATAGATGCTGAATGACAGGAACAGAAAGAGTGGAGAGGCATTTTCATCCCTTCTTTGAGAAAAGCTGATGGAGAGAGAGGAGGAAGAGAAGAAGAGAAAATGAGAGAAGGGGAAAGCCAGTGTGGGAAGAAGACAGTGATAAAGGAAGAGAGAAAAGTGCAGTGCAGAAAAAAATCTGCATGTCATTTTTAGACAGCATCCTAGATTGGTGTTAGGGGTTCCAAACAGGAAGATTGATGTCTCTGTAAGCAGAGAGTATGAGCCCTCAAAACTGGGCAGGTTTTATATTTTCCTTTGCCTAGCTCTGCTAGGCTCTCCAGGCACTCTGCTCTCCTTCTAGACATGCACTTAATGAATCACATTGACAGTCAGGCACAGTAAATCACATCCCATCACAGAGCACTCACACTTCCATTCTCATATGTGCTCATTCATTACTATGGCTAGGTATATCACAAATAATGCATCCGATGAAGTGAGCTGTAGCTCATGAAAGCTTATGCTCAAATAAATTGGTTAGTCTCTAAGGTGCCACAAGTCCTCCTTTTCTTTTTGCGAATACAGACTAAAACGGCTGCTTCTCTGAAACAAATAAGGACGGTGTCTTTCGCTTTTAGCAGCAGTTATTAAGTAATGCTGTCAAAGAAAGAGAGAGGCCCTCCCTTTCCCCATCAGTCTCCTAATCCATACTCACTCCTTGCCTTTGAGACAACTGTCTGGATAAGGGAACTACGGATGGGAGAGGGGAAGTAGTCAGTACTCAAGTCCACCCGATTTGCATGATTATATGTGGGGACTGGTGCATTTAAAATACTTTTAAAGCAAACTCATTCATCAAGGTCCCCTTAATCATTTGGTTAAGTGAGACATGGGTTACTGGAATCATGATTCCATATTGAACGTCGGGGTTAATCAAAGGCATTTGCAGTCTCTTCTTTTGGCATCTACATCTAGTTGTTGTTCTTGTCTCAAAACGACACATCTTCTACTTTCTTCTGTTAACAATAGGTGTAGAAATAGCTGGGAGGTCAGTTTTCTTTGCTTTAAAAGATGCCTGATCTTTCATACTTTCTGGTTTGCTTTTAAAAAATATCTAAAGAGACACTCCCCACATTTTCTAAAAATTAAAAACATTTTACATGCCCCACATACTCATTTTAGAAATAATCAGGTGATTGGGGGGGAGGGCAGGAGGAGAGGAATGGAAGCTTTTCCAAAGTTCCTATGCCACTTTAAAAATGAGATTTAGGCTGCTAAATCAGTTAGATGCTTTTGAGGTAAATTTTTCAAATCTCCTAAATGTGTTATTAAAGGAGGTGAGCCTGATGTGATGTTGCAGGGATTAAACTTAATCACTTCAAAGAAAACCACCTGAGCTAGCAAAAAAATCCAAAGCTACTACCATTAAACATTACAAACTTGTAGAGCCTTGTTCATGTCATCTAGTGACATTATCTTATGTTGTAATGTCGTAGTGAGAAGTATTTGGAGACAGAGTTCAGAGGTGAATTGTGAGATGATGTAAGTTACACTCTGAGATGCACTCAGACTCCATCAGGACTAATTACGCCCACTTTCTAATGTGTGAGTGAATGTAAGGAGATGCTTAAGTGGGTATAATTTACACACTGAGGAAATGTAAGCTCAAATAAGGGGTGGCTTATTTATATCTTTGAGATACCCTCCTGATAGCACAACTCTGGCACAATAGCCAAAATTAGTCAGGGCATAGGAAGGTCCTGGCCATGCCCCTGGCATTCTTCCTGCTTTGACTGCCTTATATTTTTTAGACTTGCCACAAAATTTGAGTCATAGAAAAAAACCCAGTTGTCAGACCAGTATCTGTTATGCTATGTGTCTCTCTGTAACAACACGTGAAAAGGAAATGGATCACAGGAAGTTTTTGGGGGCCAACAGCTTCAGTAGCCCCTTGTTCTCCAAATTTAAATCACAGGGCTTCTCCTTATTCTGCTGCGGGTCATCACCTAAAAAAAAAAAAGGGGGGGGGGGAACTGGGCAAACTTTTACTTTCTGAAACAATGGCAAGAATATGCTACTCAACACAAAATCATATTGATCTATATTTGACTCATAAAAAGAGAGAGTGAAGCATGGTGCTAAGGTGATTTTTTTATATATATATATTTTTATATATATTCCTTCGTAAAACAGTAGAACTTAGAGATAGGAAAAAAACCTCGGAGGCCATCTAGTTCACTTCCCTGCCTGTGCAGGATTTTTTCTTGTTGCTTTAGTGCTAACATGCACAGTATCTTTGGTTCTCATTGCATCAACAAGTAGTGAGAGTGGATGGCAGGGTGGGGGGTGTATGTATGACTCTTAGAAAGACAAGAACAATACATATGGTGTGCAGAAAAGATGCCAGGCCACATTCACTCTTGCCAGTGCTGTGGGAATCCGACCCTGCCCATAGCCTCGCACCAGCATGGGAGGTGGCATTAGCTCTGGGGAAAGGCACTGCCTCCCTGCCCACCCCCAGGACTTCATCTGGGAGAAGACAGTTTTAAATTACAGCCAGGGATCCTTCCAGCAGAAACTGCCTAGAGATGTGCTGAATCAATGCATCACCAGGCAGGCTGGCCACATCCCTTTCACACAGAGCACTATCCTGTTTTGGGCTTGCACTGGCTGACTGCCCCCGCCCCCCCATGCAGAATGCGGTTCAAAGTTGCAGCCCCTTCCTGCCAGACTTTCCACTACCGCAAACCCTTCTGCTGATGTAACCAGGAGTTGAAACAAGCCCAGGTGCTGATCCCCCACTGCAGTAGCAGGGGGTGGGTTGGGCTGCACCATTATAGGCACTATCCTTCTAACTAGGCTTTGATGTTAAATCCCTTCTGCCTGTGTCTGACAGTTGTTCAAATAGATGTAAAAATATCCCATAGTGAGTTTCAAAAAGAGGCTAAGAAAAACTGGGAGCTCGGCCAATGATTTCCTCCCCCAGTGAAAGAGCTTTTAATATCCAAGGCCAGGTGTGTACGTAGGGATTGGTTTCAGTTTCAGTCGTACCTGGCTTCCCCATATTTCCTTTCTACTGCAAGGTCAGTGTTTCTCATCATAAACAGACCCTCAAACAACCTTCCCTCCTCTCTGTGCAGCTCCCTAGACCCGATCTCATTTACACTCAGAGCTATTTACACTGCTCTTCGCACTTCCACAGTTGTGAAAAGGGGTCGGTAGGTAAATGAGAATCGGATCCCGCTGTCCAGTAGGTGTTTGCCCAGCAGGGCTCCTTTGGAGTCTTGCATTCTTCTAAGGTTTCATCTTCAGATATACGCTGGATACACTCATTCCTTCCAGAATTTTGTTTGAAAGAACATCTTTCAAGCCACTTCTGTCTTTGTAGGGTAAAAGTCTGATCTTGAGACATGGATCAAGCTGTGATGCCAATATATATTCTCTTTCAAATCTTCAGCTGAAACAAAGGTCTGAAGGCTGAGTTTCAATCTCGTTTTCTCATCAGCATTTAAATTGTTTCCTCTAGTTTCTAATTCACATGATATTTTTCTATCGTAGATATGGCTAAGTGTATAGCAGTGCCCGTTTAATGTTGACGTGGCCTTTTTCAAGGTATTGTAACCTGGACATGCAGGGCAATGGACTTTATGGGCTAACTGGTCTTTTCTATTTCTAATTAGACAGGATAAGTACTATATGTGACACTCTGTTCCTTGGGGGAACATCCTGCACCCTCATGTTCATCCTTATAATATGATTGTGTGGTATCCAATGCAAAGTTTGTCATGTCGGGTGTCTTCGTGATGCACTGAACATTGTTGTTATAGTAATGTTATAGGTTGTAATTTCATGTATATAGTTATGAGGCTGAAAATGCGTCCTAATGGCTTAAAACAAGCCCAGGCAAACTGCCCAGGAACAGAGAGGCAGTTCACACCAAATCAGGGCAGGTATGGGACAAACCCAACCCAGCCTCTCAGGAACAAAGGACACTGGCCTAGGCAGCAACAAAGGATCTGTTGGACTCTCGAGTGAGTCACCCCCCCTTCTTTTGGTCAGTTTGGGACTATGATGCGGTAATGTTCACCTGATCCTGAAGGGGGTGGGGGCAAAGCCAAGAGGGAAGAAAGAACATGATAAAAGGGAGAGATGTTTGCCATGCTTGCTCTCTCTTCCTCCTCCATCCACCACCAAGCAACTGAAGTGCTGATCAAAGGAGAGAGTCTGGCTGAAGGGCAACTAGCCAGCCTGTAGTGAGAAGCATCTAAGTTTGCAAGGGCACTGAAAGTGTTAAGATCAGCTTAGAATGTGTTTTGCTTTTATTTCATTTGACCAAATCTGACTTGTTGTGCTTTGACTTATAATCATTTAAAATCTATCTTTTGTAGTTAATACATTTGTTTGTTTATTCTACCTGAAGCAGTGCAGTGAAGCAGTTTGAAGCATGTCCGAGATTCTCCTTGGGATAACAAGCCTGGTACATATCAATGTCTTTGTTAAATTGATGAACTCATATAAGCTTGCAGCATCCAGCAGGCATAACTGGACACTACAAGACAGAGGTTCCTAGGGTTGTGTCTGGGACCAGAGATATGGTCTAGTATCATTCGGTTACACAATCCAAGGAGCAACTTACATGCTAGGGGTCATGCGGGAGCAACCCGGAAGTGGGGGTTCTCACAGCAGAGCAGGGTAAAGCCTGGAGTGACCTAGCGGATCACTGGTCCAGATAACACCAGGGGAACATCACAGTGGCACAGTGAGCAGGGTGTACATGCAGCTTGTTACTCCCAAGTGGAGTTCACACTCTAAGCACTGATATTTGTAATTTTTAAGTGAGTCTAAGTGCAGTGGCTAAGAAGAGTCAAGGATTGGGGTGACCTAGCAGGTGTATTTCAGAATAGCAGCCGTGTTAGTCTGTATTCACAAAAAGAAAAGGAGTACTAGTGGCACCTTAGAGACTAACCAATTTATTTGAGCATAAGCTTTCGTGAGCTACAGCTCACTTCATCGGATGCATCCGATGAAATTGGTTAGTCTCTAAGGTGCCACTAGTACTCCTTTTCTTCTAGCAGGTCTAGCAGATCTAGTGACCTAGCTGGCAATAATTTTTCAGCAGGTGAAGTTAAGGGCTCCATCTTCTTTTCTAGTCCTGTGCTTGCCAGTATAAGCATGTATGGCTTTTTGTTGTGTACTGTTGCTATGTGCTTCTGAGTAATTGTAACTCATCCAGAATATGTTCAGAAGAGACAAAATACCAGCTTAGTGAAAGGACTGCAAGAAATGTAGTTTTTGCCAAATTCTGTGCTCTCCAATGCACAGAGTTTTGTTTTTCTTTGGGCACACAAGGCCCATTGCATGTATGATGGTACAATAGAGGTACAAGAGCAGAACCCATAGGAAGGCACAGTGGCATCCTCATACACTAGCACCATTTATTAGGCTTCAGAACTGTGCATTTAAGATAAATATTGGTCATCATGAACAGCAGAGATAAGGAAGGGAGTTTTCCCACCAACATTACTAATGACTGTATCGTGCCTTAAGATACTGCCCTGAGCACAGAATACTATATAAGGCACTCAGCCCCAGGAGTAACCTTGAGAGACATTATGCCTCAGAGAGATCTGTCTTAGGTACAGCTTCTTCAGCGCTTCCCCTCTTGTGTAGAGAGAGGGGTAATTTGGTATATATATTTTTACAGGCCCCAGCGTACTTCCCCATCCTTATGTCCAGCCAGATCCATACAGGAGAATGGAGATTGGAGGAGTTCCAGTCTAACTCTAAGTGAAGAAAACAGCATATACTGGCTGCAGGAGGAAACCTGACAGGAGTATAATTGCCATTCCCCTTCTCTACAATATTACTGTACTATCTTGATGTAAAACCAAAAATTGTGGTGTATTGAAGTTACAGAGAGAGCTGCAAACTTCACTCATTATGTTTGTTACCTCAAGACTGCACCTCTATTAAGACCTGTTTTGTACTTTTATTACTCTGTTATACTTAGCTGGTATTTCTACTTTTCGGTACATGCTAAGCTGAAATTTGTGTACATTCTGAAGGTGAGAAGTAAGTCCCTGAGCCTATGTATCTCGCATGTGACTGAGACAAGGAGGCAGAGCACAGCTGTTCCACTTCTCCCAAAATGTGCACCACAGAGGCAGTAAAAATAAGAACAAAATGGGTCACATTTTTGTTCTCTTCTGAGTTCCTGCTTTGCTATTCACTAGGTCTCACAATGGAAAGCCATCTGATGGGCTGGCTGGTCATTGGCCTTTGTGAAATGTGTTGATGGTCTCAATCCAATTCCAACTTCCTGGTAGACTCAAATCCTTCACCATAGCTGGCATGAATTGTATATTCGTTAGTAGTGTCAGGAGAGGGAGGAATTGAGAGATTGTAGAAGTTGTCCTTCTAGGTCGGGTGAGAGGCAAGTTGATGAGACAATATTGGTGAGCCTGTCCTACTGTTGCTCATGATGTTCCCAATAAACAGATGGCTTCCATCTTCAAGGCTGTCAGTTAAGCCACATTCCCAAACATGACAGTCACTATAAACTATTTTACAAAGAAAATGAAAAGTAATTGCCCTACTCTTTTTGTGTTTAAAGGATACAAATGGCACAGCTAAAGTATCCACCAAAGACTATATATAACTCATTCTAAAGAATTAGCTGGACTAGCAGAGTCTCCATTTCCAACTGGTTTGCTCTCTCTACCAGTAGGCCATATGTGATTTGGTTTGGTTATTGTTCTTGTTCCAATGGGAGAAACAAAATCCCTTTGGAACTTTTAAAGTGACTTTATTTAGACTATCAATGAACTCCCTGAGTTCATGCCACAGGAAAAGATTTTACACATATGGGGCCAGATTCAGCCCAGGGATGCAAGGATGCCATCAGCATGAATCAGGGCACAAAGTTTATGCCTTCCCAGAATGTCTGTTCTGAGTGAAGGTACAGTGATTCAAGGCACCCACATCCTATACTTCACGTAGGGGCCAGCTTAGCCCCAAAATTACTCAGTGCTAGTCAGGGATGGGGTGATATCATTTTACCCTGAAGAGGTACTATACAAGTTCCCAGGTAACTTCTAACTGCAATTATCTTATCGAGCTTGATCCACAAGTTAAAGATGTCCTTCTCTAGTGAAACCTCTGCAGCTGCCTTCTTCCAGGAGTGAATCTCCCTGGGATGCAGCAGTCTCTCTTGGTACAGGGGTATGGGAGAACAATTTGACTATCTAATACAAACAGAAAAAAGCCCAGGATATATTCATTCTTCCCCTCCACAGTTGTAGCCCTTGTTGTGTGATCTTTTGAGGTGGACTGTCATACTTGACAAATCACGTGTAAATGTCAGAAACAATACACTATTATAAATTACACAATTTTGCTGTGAAAATAAAGTCCTGTTCTATTCTGCTTAGGAATTTTGGTTCTTAAGACAAACAGTTCAGTCTTGCTCCTTTCAAACACAACTTTTCCATGGGACTAAGTGTTTTAATAAACATCACAAGCTATGTTTTAATACTTCCAAATCCCCTCCTTTCCTTGTTCATCTCGTATTATCTCTTTAATGCGCATTAGCTTAAAAACGTGCAATATATGCCTTTTGTACCACATGTATTATAAGATGAACTGCAGCCATCCAGGATCGCTTCCCAACAGTATGGTGAATCAGAATGATTTGTATGACTTATGTGCTGCCTGTCCCCCTCAGGTACTTTATTTCAACTTCTTGGTTGCATTTCCAGGCTCCATTTTATTGCCAGTTATCACAGTATTTGAAGTGTGGGTGTATTTCTAGCAAATAATCCACTTGGATTTACTTAGTAAATGCCATGAGTCATAGATTCAGCTCATCTGCAGTTATTATTACTTAACAATGTGCAAATATTGTGAGGTGTATTTGCTTGTTCTCTCACACCTCTTACTGAGCTGCATGTCTAAAGGTATAGGCCACAGTTGTGTTTCATGCTGTGGCCCAGGTATGCTGCTCTATTGGCACAAAATGTCTATAAATGGATCTTAAATAGTCCCTGCAGAATAGATCATGGAGGAAGGTTTTCTCTTGATGGCATAGAGCCAATATGCCTTCCACACTAGCACCCTCCTAGCCCGCATAGGGGGAATGTAGGGATTAGCAGGCAAGTGATGAGGAAGGAGGAGACTGGCATTATTTTCAGATTGTTTTGTAGCAGCATAATGGCCCCATAGAGATCTGTTACAAGTTGGTGCAATAGAGTAACCATGACACAGGCACAAAGGTAGCTCCAGGCTACCTTCCCTATCTCACTCCCCTGCCCTTGCTTTCCTGTTCTGAGGATGGACAAACAGGCATGCAACACACAGTGCCTCCTGGTAAGGCTAACTGTTGATGTGATGTGATGATTCATTTTTCAAGTGCTTTATAAACAATATGGCCACTTACACTGTGAGGTAACACACAGTTACCAGGATTTATTCCAGGGTAATTGAGTTTAGAGTCTGGCACTTTGAATACTGAGATTATTATTTTCTACAAGCTTGTGGGGGGAAAAATTGCTTGTTGCTGTCTTTTCTTTTCTGGATCTACTGCAGTTTTCTGGCAGCACTAGATAAAACAGGCATTAATTCTTCTAGATACCATGGCGGAACTAAGAATCTTTGTTCCTCATTATTGCACAAAATTTTGCAGCCCCCAAACTGTTATGAAACATTGTACAGCGATCACAACAGGAAGTACCATCAATAGTGAGTAAATAAAGCCACCCCTTCCTATTCTACAGATTTCAGAACTTCCTTATCCTCCAGTTCCCAATCCTCTTACAGCTGTTGCTCTTATTTATTTATGGGTTTTGGGTTTTTTCTGCTTTTTCCATGGGCTGCTTTAATGGGACCACCACCTGCTCCCTCTTACTGGCATTCTCTTTTTGCATGCAGGAAAATAAGTCACAGCTTAATCGGTCTCCAGGGAAGACTGGGAAGCCATTGGTCAAAGATCTGCAGACCGCATTAGATACTCTCCTCCCCCAGCTTTGCAGGAACTGATTTGCATCCTCATCCCCACTAAATATTAGTGGAATGATTTCTTCTATTTAAATCTTTCACTAGCAAATCAGACCTGATGCGGTGGCTTGTAACAAGCAATAATCCTATAGCCTGTACCTGTTGACTCTAGCATAGCAATTTAATCAGAATTTGCCTCAAAATCCTATCAATCTGTTTGTTTATAAGCAGAACAAATAAATCCTGATAAACTATTTTCAAAACTCAGAAGATAGATTACTTGTGCCCATGCCACATCAACAGCAGAAGCCAAGGCAAGAGTAATTATTTACAGATTTACATTATTTGCAGATACTGACTAGTTGCAAAAATTGGTCAGATCCTGTTCACCTTACTTACATGCATAGTCCCATTAAAATGACTGTGATTACTCATCTGAGTAAGGCAATTAGGGTTTGGCACATTATTTCCAACTCATTTCATATTCCAGCCCCTGATTCAACAAATGTTCTTATACACCTTTAAGCATGTTTAAACGTAAGCAGCGAATGAAGCATGCTTCAATGGCACTATTCAGGTGCTTTAAATTGGGCCTGGGCTTAAATACCTTACTGAATAGAATTCTGTTAAAGAATTCACATCTTCTGAGGCTTTGTATTCTCTAGGGAGAAAGGTGTGCTCTGATCAGGAGTTGGCTATCATGAGGTAAGATCCTAATGAAGACAAGGCAATTTGTGGTTTTCACAGGTGTTAGCAAATCAAGGTCAGCCTAGGTTTCCCCATAGTCTTTAATTCAGCCTGCTAATGCGTGTGGAAACTTCAGATGCTATACAAACACAGAACAAAAAGACTGTCCCTGCTACTTGATTTTTAAAATTTTTAATAGTGGCTGTTTGAAGCTCTAGGGATGTGCAGCGGTTAGCGTTAGTGGGGAGAGGGCAGGTATGGTTATTAAAGTACCTGATAAATTTGTTCACCCCTTGGGATAGCTACCTCCATATACGTGGTGTGTATAATATATACATCCACATCTCTATAGTGTGTGCACAATACATATAACATGTATGTGTATGATTATAAAAAAGAAGAAGAAATACAGCTGAGCAGGCCTGCAGCAAATGCTGTTTTTGTCTTCTTCTTTCTTGGAAAGGCTGCTCAGAAGAAATTAATAATTAATCTCACTCCAACAGCTGGTGATTGCAGACTGTCTCCCCATGCACAGTGCTTAGTCTCCAGCTTTTGTTTTAGAATTCTGTAGTCACTTCAGCTGGAGTAGCCCTCAGGCCTTACATTGCAAAGCAACCTCTGTATCTCCTGGATTATCTGTTTGTCACTGCCCAAGGCCTGTTGATTATCACTTCATCAAGCAAAATGAGGTAAGGGGATGGGAGAGGGATATAATGTAAGCGTGCACCACAATCTTCCAAGGTTACTGAGGGGCTGGTCTAAGGTCTGAGCTGTTGATCCAATGACTATTTCTTTGTTTCTGTTAGATGGGACTGTCAAGGCTGCAGAAAAGCTTCCAGATAAATGACAAAGGAACAACACATACCCCATCCCCCACCACTCAATCACTTTCCCTAAATGGACAACTAAAAATAGGGATGTGTAGCAGCTAGGAAGGATCAGCCTTCATCAGATGCTTTATATAGGGGATTGGTGGGAAATAGCCTTAGCCCCCACAGAAGGACTCCACTAAATGAAGTTAGTGAAAATTTTAGATTAACTCTCTAAAGGGAATTAGAATAGAGTTATAATAATGTGAGGGGACTGAGGCTTAACCTGGAAAAGACAAAAAAATTCAGAGCATTGTAGACACTCTCTTCTTAAGTCCTCACGCTGCCTCTGAGTAGCCCTTAGAGTACATGTGGCACAAAACCATACATGCTTGGGCATGTCTTCACTAGCAACGTTAAAGCGCTGCTGCGGCCGTGCTTTAACGTGGCTGTGTAGGTGTGGCACCAGCACTGGGAGAGCTCTCCCAGCGCTATAAAAAAAACCACTTCCACGAGCGGCGTAGCTACCAGCGCTGGGGCACTGTCTACACTGCCACTTTACAGCGCTGAAACTTGCAGCCCTCAGGGGGGTGTCTTTTCACATCCCTGAGCAAGAAAGTTGCAGTGCTGTAAAGTGGCAGTGCAGAAAAGGCCCTGCTTGGCTACATTAATAAGAAAACACCTTAGAAAACTAGATTAGCAGATCCCTCTCTATTTTATTTATTGTTTTTAAAGGGTAGACAATGCATGTAAGAGATGCCCTACTACAAAGGGTCATAAAGTCTAAACTGGGAGGTAAAATGTAGTGGATAGGGCATGGCATTAAAGAGTCCTGGGCTCTAGTCCCATCTTTGGCAACCCGTATAACATTTTTGTCCCTAGGGTATGTCTATTCTACAGCTGCTGCAGTGGCGCACCTACAGCTCTGCATTTGTGCCACTTGTAGCAGTCTTGGTGTAGAAACCTCCTACGCAGACTGAAGGGCTTTTTTGGTCAATGTAGTTAGTCCACCGCTCCAAGAGGCGGTAGCTAGGTTGATGGCAGAATTCCTCCATTGATCTAGCCACGTCTATCTGGGGGGCTAGGTTGACCTAACTATCTTGCACTAACACAAAACTTTTCAGAGCTGTGAGCAACATAGCTAACTTGATCCAATTTTTAAGTGTAGACCAGGCCTTAGTTTTCCCATTGGTAAAATGGGTATAAAAATGCTTCCATATCTTGTTAAAGCACTTCGGCTAAGTTTTTCAAAAGTGTCTAATGATTTTAGGGGCCTCAACTATTTGGCCTCAACCGGTTTGAGACTCCTTATATACATAAAGCACCAACTGTCCACATATGCATCCGATGAAGTGAGCTGTAGCTCACAAAAGCTTATGCTCAAATAAATATGTTAGTGTCTAAGGTGCCACAAGTCCTCCTTTTCTTTTTGCGAATACGGACTAACACGGCTGCTACTCTGAATCCTGTCCACACTCTGGAAATCAGGCTGCTTTAAGGCATCTCAAGTTAGGCATACAAAATCCCATCACTTTTGAAAACCTTGGCCTTTGGGATGTATGCATGAAAAGTTCTCTATGTACTAGTATTAAGTACGACTGTCTCAAAAGATAAAATTCATAAAACAAAAGGCTATGCATGGACAAGTATGTGTCAAAGGAACCTCAGACTGAATTCCAGTTGTTCACAGAATCTGTATTTGCATGTGCAGACCTGATGACCTGCTGGTATAATATCTGTCTGCATGAACAAATTTAAAGCCCTTTAAAAAATTGGCCCCAAACATAGACAACTCAAACACTTATTTTTTTGTACCATATTGAAAAAATATCCGTTGAATGAGATGCCCACATTTTTTTTTAACATTCAGCCTCCACTTATGCAGCAACATGAAAAAAGAGAGAGCAAACCACACAGAAAATGGTTGAACTCTATAATGCAATCGTATTAAAAGAAATAACAGCTCTTTCCCAAGATAAACTCTTGCCTCCAAAATTTCAGCTGAAAAATCATCTCTATGACTGCGTTAATATTTTTTTTTAATGGAAAGATGCCTCGACAGGAAATACCAACAGAACCTTTAGCAATAACAGCCATGTCGCTGATGTGTGAACTTATTTGTTGAAATTCAGATACTGCTTTCAACAAATAACTGCAAAATATTCTTTCCTTCCTGGCTATTATTTTTTTTCCTCTGCACTGACTAGTATCCGTCAGCAGTTTCAACATTTAGTCTGCTTGTATGGCTGAACAAAAAATAAATCGATTAAATCTACCCAGATAAATTGAATTAGCATGTAAATAATTGGCACTCACAGTCAATGTGTTGCTATTTTAAACACTATATGCAAACTCGTGATGTTTTGGAGCTTCAGTAAAGACTGAATTTCTGTTGCAAAAATTTCTGTCTCCTTATTCTTTTTACATAGGCATGTACTGTGCAATGCCAAGGGCTTTCACTAATAATATTTATGGTGCAATAAATCTTTTCCATATCATTTTTGTGGCTGAGGTTGCCTTTGGTACATGGACATGTTCTAAAGTAGAATCTACAATTACTCATCCCCAGCAATTGGTTTTAATAGGATCATTTTGCTGAATAACTATTTGACTTCCAGACATGTTTAAAGGTAGCACACAACACACAGGAGGCTGAAGCACTGTTTAAGGTCACTTTTCTCCATGGGATTGCTATTCTGTCTAATGACATACTGAACTGGTTTTGAACTCTTGGGAGATGGAGAGAGAGAAAAGGGGATACAGGAGACCAACAGGTCTTTACTACCCACTACCAAATCAGGTGAATGAGTTAATTTATGAAGCAAACAAACAACGACAACAAAAACAGTCCCCAATAGTGGCTTCATAATCTACACAGATTCCCAGTTCATATCTATAACTCCTAGAATGCTCAGTCTTTCTATTGTGTTTACTAGGCCTCACATTCTTACTCTGTCTCCTCAGAAAAACACTCTTGTTTCCTCTTACTCTTTTATGATCTGTAAAATACAGATGCTCACTTGATTAATCATCTACACATCTTCCCATTACCGGCTTTCTGTGTCCAAAGAGTGGAACTCCCTTCAGGGCAGGAGTGGTAATTTTCTCACTGACATCCCAATAAGAGCTTCACTTTACAGTGAGCAATACAGCATATGCATCTGCAACTTTCACCTATGATTTCATCTAACTTCACAAGCTATGCAGGAGTGGGCCAAGTCAGTTCTTGAAGAGTGGTATAGCCTTGAGAAAATGCCAGGTGCTGCAAGAAGTGGAACTGGCTATTTATTATCCTCCATTGGACCCAGCCTGTACTTAATTAACCTGCCCTGAAGTTAGGGAACACCAAGGAGAAGGAGATGTACTGACTATTACTGGTCATGGTAATTGTATATTATTTTGCTGCAGCCAAGTTTATGCTAGCCAGGGGTTCTCAAACTTCATTGCACCATGACCCCCTTCTGACAACAAAAATTACTACACAACACCAGGAGGGGGGAAAGGAAGCCCTGAGCTCTGTGGCCCAGGCGTGGGGGGTGGGGTGGGGTGGGGGGGCAAAGCCAAAACCCAAGCCCCACCGCGTGGTTAGGGGGGGCCAAAGCTCAAGGGCTTCAGCCCCATGCACAGGGCCTGTAACCTGAGCCCCGCCATCCGGAGCAGAAGCTCTCAGGCTTCAGCTTTGGCCGCAGGTGGCGGGGCTTTGGCTTTGGCCCCAGGCCCCAGCAAGTCTAATGCCAGCCCTGGCGACCCCATTAAAAAGGAGTCGCGACCCACTTTGGGGTCCCGACCCACAGTTTGAGAACCACTGTGCTAGGCAATCCACAGCACAGGTAAACTGCACAAGATCCTTGACTTGTAGAATAGCTAACTACATGTTCCTGTGTGAATTTTGGCACAGCAGGGGAGTTGGCTGTATGCTTTGTTGTGTGTATTTTGCCAAAGCAGAGTGCTTGTGAGCTGCTTGCTCCTAGAGAGCATGTAAAATAATAGTGTTTAGCAAGGGGATTTTGAAAGGGGTTTTTTATGATCCCATTAACAGTTCTAAAATTAGGGCAAGAATTATTTGAAGAGGATTATTATTTTAGATTTTTAATGTGACAAGTGAGAAAAGGCAACATGGAAACTATGGGCTGTAAATGAAAATAGAGGTGGTTTTATTCCCTCCCCTTCCCCCCCCAGTGGAAAATGCAATGATGGAAGCTATGCCAACAATACACATTAATTACACTAATGAGCAACAACGGGGAGGGGAAGAAGAACTAAGCAAACCCAGCTATAAATAAATAAAAGTCCATGAAATGAATTCCATGAAAACTCTAATGTTAAAAGGAATTGTTCTGTAAATGTGTATGCACTTATGTAGACATTTTGTATATATCGCTGCTTGGTAGATATTCTGGATACGACGAGAAAAAAATGAAAAGTCACATTTTTAGTCTGTCTTCTTGCAAAATGTACAATAAAACATATCTTTAAACTAATTTCATTCTCATCTAGTTCTCACTCCATTTAGAAGACTTAGTAATACATCGGTATTGTAACTGTTGGGAACTTTTGTGGGTCCTGAAATAGCTAATCTTTGCAGAATATTACAGCTGTAAATTACCTTTTGAAAACTTGGACAGGAATCCACTAACCAAATGAATAGATTATTCAGTTATGAGGTACTACCCTCCCCCCCAGCCCCAACTCCCAGAAGCCATAATGGGAATAATTTTGTAGAACATTAGTCAGGTTTTCTGACTGCAAGATCAATAGAAGAGCCACCACTTTTCTGTGCTGTACCTTCAGAAGAAAAAAAATTTGGTAGTGTAGTAGAATTGTGCTGGCTACTATGTAGAAAGGAATGTATGTAGCAAGATTGCCACCCTACCTGCCAGTGCAATTCTCAGCGCGTTCCTTATTAAAATAATATAGAATATTTCCTTTTTTTGGTCATGGTTAAGGTTATCTATGTGCATTTAGAACTCTGGTTACATGGGATAAAACATGGACTTCATTTTAATGGTTTTTCCTTCAGTGTCTTCAAATGGTATCAATACAGGATGGCATATCTTACAGAAACACTGCCTCATGTTCTTTCCTGACATTCAGGAAGGCTCAAAGTGGAAGCTAGATGAAATAAACTGAATTTTAAACAGTCTAAATCTGCAGTCCTCAGCCTTCCTCTTGTCATCTGCCTGTACATTTTTTTTTCTGTCATTCCTTCTCTTTACCCTATAAATGCATTATGACTTGTAAATTATAGTAACTCAAGTGGTACTTTGTCAAGTAAAAAAGCTTATTGCCTTTGTGCATTTACTATCCTCTTTTACTGATGTATCCTCTAATATGTAATAGTAGTATTCCTAAAATACTATTCCATCAGTGAGCTAGAGGATTTAAATACATTCTCTGGTCAATGAGCAATTCCATAGCCAAAGAAATATTATAAACCAGCATTCTAGTGCAGGGTTAATGCATTGGCTTTTCACCTGCAGACCAGAGCAGCTATCGTCTATTTAGTGGTGTGAACTTAAACAATTACAATGATATTTGTCCACTTCTCAGAGCACAGTTGACTGGAGCCAGTTCAACATGAGTGTCTCTTCAGGCTCTCCCCAAGGCTGTAGGCCTCTCAGTTAGCACAATGGCCACACTATGAGCACAATGCCTGTCTCTCACCAGTATTGTCATGCCCCACAGTAGAATTAACATTCACCAGCTTCAGTGGAAAATTGAAAAAATAAATAAGCAAAGCAATGAAAACTTACAGCCAGTGCTGTTGGAAGAGCATAGTGACAGTGGGCAGTACGCTCTTAACTTCTGTCGTAATCAATGGAAGTTAGGAGACTAAATACCTTAGCGCTGGGGTTCTCAACCTTCATTGCACCGTGACCCCCTTCTGAAAACAAAAATTACTACAGGACACCAGGACGGGGGATCAAAGTCTGAGCCCACCCAAGCCCCACCACCTGGGGAGCGGGGGGGGGCAAAGCCAAAGCCCTACTGCAAAGCCGAAGCGCAAGGGCGTCAGCCCCAGGCAGGGGCCTGTAACCTTAGCCCCACTACCCAGGGCTGAAGCTCTCAGGCTTGGGCTTTGGCCCTGGGCCCCAGCAAGTAGAAGCCATCTCTGGCAACCCCATGAAAATGGGGTCACGACTCACTTTGGGGTCCCAACCCAAGTTTGAGAACTGCAGCCTTAGAAGATCTGGGCTAGAATTGCTTAGTATAGTTTGATATGGCTGGTGGGCATAGATAGCTAGTGTCTATGGTATCAGTGATGTAGTGTAACAATGACTAGTGTCTGCCTCAGAATGCCTTTACATGCAAAACACTTGCATTGCCGCAGCCCCGCTTATCCTTTAATACGTACTGGACAGCTCTGTAATTATTAAAATAAGAACAAAAGCCTTTGGCTTTTGCTAGTTCATTAGGACCTTGTTCATTCATGCTCCTCATGACTGGGCGCCCATTGTGAATGACAGAATTTTGTAAACTAGTGAGTAAAGATCTGATCCTGCTCCCAATGCGGTCAGTCAGAATTTTGCCATAGAATTCAATGGAAGCAGGACTGGTCCTGAATGACTTGATCGTGCATCAGTGAAGTTATAAGAGGCTTTACCATTGACTTCTATTGGTGCAGTGATAGGCCCTAAAGCAAGTATGTGAAATAAGAAACAAAACAATGATCCCATGTCACAAAATATATTTTGTTAATTTATTTTGCCAGTGGTAATTTGTGTAATTATTTCTTATATTTCATAATTAAAAGTGCCATTAATTATTGTGTATATATTATTTTACAGCACCCAAATGTGTGATGAGCTCATACAGTACAAGTAAGAAGTGACGGGGACAGATGCTCAGTTGGCATGGAGTACTCTAGTTCCATTGACTTCAGCTGGGGATCTGTCCCAGCGTAACCCTGACTGAGGATGCTTTACATTCTAATTTCAGGCACGATGCAACAAAGGGATGGGATCAGGTAATAAATCAATATGAAGGGGTGGATGGGGGCACTGGGAGAGAACAGCAGCAATACTTAGCCAAGGCTTGTACAGAATATGTGGTGTAGTCAATCCCACAAACTTTGTATAACTATCTTAGCCTCAATATACATAAGTATCTTTGACTCATTTCTTGTGGTAAACGCATGGTAGTAGGTTTTGTTAAAATAATGTAGTCTTAATATAATTCCTTACTACAGCATGTGCTGCTAAGGTTTAGATGAGGCATTGAGAGGGACTGCCATTCTTCTGTGCAAATTATAAGTGCCCTGGTTTTACAGTCCTCTCCTGAGCAAGGACTGTAGGAACAGACTCAAAGAGTGAAATCCTAGCCCCACTGAGTGTGGCTGCAAATAAACCAGGATTTGAACTCAAGCTCAAGCCTAACCACTCTTCCATCTATGCACAACTATCACTTACCCAGAGCTTGGACCCAGGGTCCCAGAACCCCATGCAGGTGGGGAGTGGTCCAGCCTAAGTCAAGCCAGGACCCAGGGTTCAAGCCCTATTGCTTTGCAGTATAGACACAGCCCCACTGGACTAGTGCTCTGGGAGTCTGCCAAGAGTATTCCACAATACCACATTGTGGTATTTCTTTGTCCTTTCTTTGTCCTCTGGACAGTCAAGTTTGGTGGACAGTCAAGTTATCCCACATTGCACCATGAACAAATGGCTAGAGCAGCCACATTTTGGGAGGGCTCTAGGAAGTCTGGGATATGGGTGGTTGGACTTGGGCCCAGATAATGCAGTGTAGATGTTGGAACTCCAGGTTGTAATCTGGGGTTATAAATGAGTGTAGACACTTAAGCCCTAGGTTAGCAAACATAGGGTCTGCTAACTCAAGTTCGACTAACCCTGGGCTTACTTTTCACTGTACACATACCCACTGAAGACAAAGGAGCTTTGCATTGACTTCAGCAAGGTCAGGATGTCACCCAGGTATGCAGGTTAGTGAAGTGTGGATTAACAAACCTCTGCTCTGTTTAAGGAAATCCAGCCCTCATGTTTCAAAGTATTTTATTTACCTTGGGTAAACCATTAATGTTTCAGTGATTTGGTGATATATTTTTCACAGACTATATTTAAGCACTTTCTTTTTTAACCTGTACAAACAATGTGTATCTGCAGCTTTTTGGCCTTGTTTTAAATAAAACTAACAGTAATAAAGAGGAGAAGCAGGTTTTTGCTTCCTTTTCTGCCCTTCTTGTTGAAAAGAGCTATTTGAAAGTGCAGTCTCTGGGGAACAGAGTCACTTCCTGACTGTATTTGGCAAGAGAAGGAGGCTGTAATGCATGATACTTTTTTATACTGAGGCAGGAAGCTCTGGTCTTTGTGCTCTTCATGAAAATATTTTACACATCTTTCTGCTGTGTTCTATCCTAAAGGAAGATATATTTTAAATATCACCAAAAAATTGACTTGTTTCATGGGTAACAACTTTATTTGAGAAGTTAGAATGCTACAGTTGAGTTCAAACTGAAACACAGGGCAAGCGTAAAGCAAACTTACTCAGTGAAGACTTCCTGTAAAGGTGGCTAAGAACCAAAAAGGTCTAATGAATATTTGAGTAAGTGAATTTACAGTGTAGAGTATATAAAAGCAATTAGGAACCCCCCAGCCCTTCAGCCACGAACTAAAGGGTGGCTTAAAAAATAAAAGTAGTTTTGCCACTATGTAAATCTCGATACAAATGAATGTGTTACCAAGAACCCAGCGCTTTTCTTTGCAAGATTAGCCCAGATGGAATCTGAGAATTAGCACATTATTAGCTGAGCTTCATTTTTGGAATGCTAGGTACTTTACCTGGTTCTTATAAAATGTCTTTTCTCTTATTCCATGAGGAGCACCTGGATGAACTGAAGGTAAAAACAGATCATGGGGCCAGATGACCCACTACCAGGCATTTTGCATAATTATTCATACCTGTGTGAAGTGGATGTGAAACATGAGGGACCAGATCCTGGCCTGGCACTGGCTACTTTGCACTATGCTAGTAGCATGAAGTAGCTGTAAAACTAGTGGATCCTGCCTCTTGAGATTTCTTCTCTATGCCAGGAAATTATCAGGAAGCATACACCACCCAGCTTCTCAACCTCTCGTGCATAGGGTATAGCTGAGAGGAAGGGGGTGTAACCAGGGCTTACTCCCTGGTGATCCCAGTGATGTTGGGACCAGGGGTAGCTGGCATCAATTGTAGCAGGCCTGAGACCCAGTCTCTAACCAGCCCTAGTATTGTTTGAATGAAAAGGTAACTTAGAGCCATTCAGCCTCCTAAACTGTGGGAAGTGCAACTTGGATGCAGTTTAGAATCTGGGCCTTGGTAATGTTTAAAACTCACTTTGCACCAGTGATCATAAGTATGCAAGGTGCAAGGCAGTGCCTATCAGGATCTAATGTTGAAAGTACTAGGGAGGTTTCACCCCCTCAGTTTCAGATCCCAGGCCTTCCAAGGCCCATTGTCCTGCACTTGTGCCCCACGTATTACTGTCTGGCATACTACTACCTGACAAAGCACGGTGCTTTATTGTTACATTTTGCAGAGGTTCTATTTTGTTCTGAATAAGCCTGGCCAGTGCACCTGTTCCCTCTGCTAAAATAATCTGGAGGAAAAAATTAGAATATGCACATTTAAGTAAGTACGTAAACTGCTTTATTGTTTTGGTTTTGCTCTATTGTGTTGGGCAATGAGGTAACTCTGTGCATTCCCTGAGTCCTGTATCAGGAAGTCTGTAACAAGAGGAAATTTATCTTTTTCCCAAGGACAATGGAACATGTGTTAGAGTTTGGGGTTTGTTTGTTTCTCCTAGGAGAGAGGTTTGTCAGGTTCTCGCTGCTGTATTACTCACTTCTCAGTCCTGAACTAAATAAATCCCATTCTATAGGACAGGCTACATCCTGTCATCTGCCAAAACTGATGTTTGTGTTTTCCCCTGCTGACTTGAAAAGTTGTGCTCTATTGGTGAGAGAATCCCTGAAGCCCAGGATGTCTGGACATTTTTTTTCCCCACAGACTGCTGGTCTGGAGTGAGGAGATTCCATATATTTTATTGACATGATGTTCCGCTACATAGGAGATTAAAATCCCCCTCTTCAGAAAAGCTGGTGATCCAACTCCTAATGGGAAATATGTCAATGGTAATTTGATCAAGAGGGGGAAAAAAACTTGTTCCAAGAGAAGAAATTATTTAGTTTGAGCCTCACTACATTAAAAAAAATCTATAATGATGATTCCCCTCTAGTAGTAGTTTGACATCAGTGTATAAGCATTTACTTCAGTAGAGTTAATCCTGATTTACACTGGTCCAAGAAAGAGAGGAATCAGGCTCTTTGCGGTACCAGCTGAATGTTAGGGCTAGGTTGTGACTGGCCCTTATGTGGGTGCTCACAGAAAGGCAGGACACAAGCAACGTTCTCACCATGCACGAGGGCCAGCCTTAGATGAACACTGTGTGCTGGGGAGAATGCAGAAGAATGAGGAATACTCTTTTCATGCCCCCACTGTGTATGGAGAAGAGGTGGGGCCACAGCCAGACCCCCCTTCCACAGTAGCTCATGTCCCTGTGTGGCAGACCCACCATAGGGAAGATGCTGCACAATTCAAAAGGACAGTACAGCCTGCACACCTGCTGTATGTGCTCCCTGAGTTACCTTGGATGATGTGGCCACATGCCACAACCAATTCAGACTTTGTACTAACTACACAATCAGATCCTTTATCACTGATAAAGCAGCTCCTTCCTCTTATGCACAGACTGAATTTCCCTTCCCTTTTCCTGTTTTTGCATGAGATGTTCCTTCTAGTCTCTTATGAGACTCCCGTGTGTGTGCTTGTGGCTGATATGTTTATGATTCACTGCTCATTGCCTTAAGGGATATAAAAGACTATTGAGTTTAACGGTCAATCCCTTATGCATCCCATAAGCACCGAAAACACATGCAAAATGTTAATGGACAAAACAAACCTTTTCAATAACAAATTTAGCACATTCCATCCTAACTATAGTGCCACAGATTAATAAGCCAGTCTTTAGAGCATCCTACAAAGGTGTTAGCTAAAAACCTGATTCTGACCACTACTGTCAATGGGAGTTTTCCCGTAGACTTCAATGGAAACAGTATTAGGACCTTAGTGATATTATTACAACTAGGTTTCATTTTTATTAAATTATGTCTTTAGTTTATAATATATAAAATGCATTGCCCAGTTTATTACATAATGATCCAAAACATATTTACTTTGAGATATGTTATTATTTACTTAAATTATTTCTAGTGTAGTAGAGGCTCCAGTGAGAGATTGTGCTAGATCTTGTACCCAGCAAAAAGCTTTACAATCTAAGCATACAATGAGAGACAACAGGTGGACAGAACAAATACGTGGGGGGAAGGAAGGAGGAAAAAAGTAACTGAGGGACAATTATGTTTGGCATAACAACCAGCAGTCACAGCACACCCATACACTTGCCATTGTCGAGTGCTGGGAATCATTTCAAGAGTGGCCCTCATTGCTTTAGTTTATGTCACTAAATACTGCAGATGGGGTTATCATTTACTATATATTTGTAGGTTGCCTAGCATAATGGGGCTTTGAACCTAATCGCTAGAAGAGGTTGTTGAATTTAGGAAGTTGTGGAAGTACCTTTCCTGGTGGATTTGGAAGGAATAAATACAGTGCTCCTTCAACCACACTGCATTCCTGTTAAACAGTGTAATTTAGGAGCTCATAATACTTGGTAACGATCCATGTTTCATTCCATCTATGAAAACACACCCCATTCCATGTTTACCTATTGTTGAGTGTGTTGTTTGTTCATTACTATATCACTTCATGTATTTAGATTGCCATTAAAGCCTCCACGTCAATGGCTTTGTACTTGTTTGGCATTGTCTCCCTACTGCACAATATAAATACATATACCAACTTGACACTACAGTAATGAGTGCATAGGAATGAAAACCATGTTTAACTTTGGTAATTAGGGACCTGATCCAAAGCCCATTGAAGTCAAAAGTCTAAATGAAGACTTCAACTCATGCTACCCTACAGATGAACTCCCAGGAATTTGTATGCATATTGAGACACTACAAGGATAAAAACACTGATTTTCTGTCTTTGTGAGAAGCACATTTTATTATTTTTAATTATTATTCCATGCATAGCTAAAGTTCCCCCTGTAGGTCCGGGGATGGAATAGGCCCACTGCTCCTCCTGCATGTCATAAGAGGTGACTAAAATGGGGTTGCCTGGAGAGGGATGGGCTCCAGCAGGTTAGAAATTTGCCCAAGACACACCATATAATGAGCAAGTCAACCATGTCCATACTGGATTGGTCACAGCCCAGGTTAATAATGACCGCGCCATCCGTCTCCCACCAGGGAAGATGTGACAAGTATACTACTGGTGTAACTCCAACAAAGAGGATCTGTGGAAGAGCTAACATCACCATAGCCACATGGAATGTAAGGACATTGAGACAAATAGGGAGGTAGAAAGAACTCACATACAAAATGGAACAATACCTGGCACCTCCTAGGAATCTCTGAGGTCAGATGGAAGAACTTTGGAGAGGCTCTAACGGAAGAAGACCGTGTACTCTATTACAGTGGAGAGGACAAACATGTCAACGGTGTAGGATTTCTTGTGCATAAAGATATCAAGAATTCAGTATTAGGATGCCGCTCAATATCCAGCAGGCTTATTTCAATCAGTCTAAAGGCAGTACCATTTAATATCACAGTGGTACAAATCTGTGTACCCCTACAACAGAGTATGACAATGAGTAAATTGAAGATTTTTACAATCAGCTCCAAGACATCATCGATAAGGTACACAAGAAAGATATCCTGATTGTACAGGGAGATTGGAATGCTAAAGTGAATACCGATGCACAGGCAGATTGGCGAGATTATTGAGGCCCTTTCTGTAATGCGATAACCAATGAGAGAGGATTGAGACTTTTGGAGTTTGCCAGCTATAACAATCTGTTTCTTGCACACACATTAGGAGCACATAAAGCATCCAGACAATCAACGTGGCATGCACCTGATGTTCTACATCACAGCCAGATCGACGACTACATGGTCAAAACCGATTAGTTCTGGGATTAACAGAGCTAAAACAAGGAGCTTCGCTAGTGCTGATATTGGAAGTGATCATGACCTTGTGATGCTAAACTTTTGGCTGCGGCTAAGGAAAATCATCAGGCCCCAAAATTCACCAGAACCAAGTTTGATTTAGAAAGACTCAGAGACCAAAACATTGCAGAGTCATTCCAAGCAATGATCGGCAAAAAATTTGCCCTTCTGCTTGTTCTAGAGGAAGACATAGAAACAATGACCAACAATTTCAATGCTGTAATGAATGAGGCAGCAATGGACATCCTTGGGAAATACCATAAGAAGAAAAAAACATGAGTCACAAATGTAATACTACAAATGTGTGACCTTAGAAGAGAACTCAAGAGAGACAAGAACAGCACTGAGGGAGCTGATAAATACAGAACGATTGGCAGAAAGATCAAGAAAGGAATGAAAGTGGCCAAGGAGAGATGGATTGAAAAACAATGCTCTAAAATTGAAGAGTGTATCAATAATAAAAATAGCAAATGAGCCTTCGAGGTTGTAAAAGATCTGACGAAGGAAAGATGGATCAAAGCTAATGCAATTCAAGACAAAGAAGGGAACAGTCTTACAGAAGAAAGGGACATCATCAATAGGTGGACAAACTACTGCTCTGATCTATACAGCCACCAGACAAATGGAAATCCTAGTGTCTTAGACAGCCCAGATTCAACAGAGGAGGATGACTTTCCAATACTGTGTGAAGAAGTGGAGACAGCTGTGAAATTACTCAAGAACGGAAAGGCTACAAGTATTAACAACATCCCAGCCGAACTGATGAAATATGGAGAAGTACTAATAGATGTACTCACCAAGATCTGCAACAAGATCTGGCAGACCAGTGAGTGGTCCTCGACATGGACACAGTCACTAATAGTGCAGTTCTCATCAATGGCACAATAGGAGGGGGGGTTTGCACCGCTGCTGGAGTCTGGCAAGTCTGCCTTCTTTCACCCACACTGTTCAACATCTACTTGAAGCGCATAATGACTGATGCCCTAGAATTCACATATGCACAGTCAGCATCGGGGGGTGAACAATCTCAAATCTTCGGTTCGCTGATAACATTGATGGCCTGGCAGGCAGTGAAGATGAATTTGCCAATCTTGTGAAACGATTGGATGAAACCTCCGCAAAATATGGCATGGAAATCATGCAGAGAAAACCAAGCTGATGACAAACAAATGTGACGGGATCAGGTCACATATCACTGTCAGTGGACAAGAGCTGGAGACAGTGAAACAGTTCAATTATTTGGGGGCAGTCATCACTGATGAGGATCCAAGGCAGAAATTCTGGCAAGAACTGCGCAAACAGCAGCAGTGGCAAAGCTAAAGCCAATTTGGAGGGATAAGAACATCTCCCTGGAATCCAAACTGAAACTGCTGCACGCACTGGTCATCTCCATTTTTCTGAATGTGTGCAAGATATGGACCCTTATGGCAGAACTTGAACGGAAAATACAGGTAGTAGAGATGAGATACTTCCGTAAAATTCTGGGCATCTCCTACTTTGACCATGTCACTAATGAAGAGGTCCAGAACATCATCACCCAATGCACTGAGTCATCTGAAGACCGTGAAGAAGTGCAGGCTGAAGTGGTATGGCCATGTAACACGATCATCTGGCCTATCCAAGACCATCCTCCAAGGGACAGTACAGAGGAAGAGAAGAAAAGGTAGACAGAAGAAGAGATGGACTGACAACATAAAAGAGTGGACAGGAATGGACTTTGCGCAGACTCAAGCACTGACACACAATCATCGGGGTGGAGACAATTGGTTGATTGCTCATCAATGGTGCCTCAATGGCCAATGCAGTTATGGGAGTGATGATGATGATAGCTAAAGTTCCCATCACCGCAGTATCTATCTGCTCCCATCATACCATGATACTAATGGATGGTATGGTGAGAATGTCCCTTAAGCACCAGTCCTGGTGGGCTAAGAATTTTGTTGTTTGCCAAGATGGCACCCTTGTAACATAATTTTTGTTAATTTAACAGGTTCTGCACTCTTACCATATTCTAAGGCAAGTAACCCTTTAGAAGAAATACAATTTGATGACAGTAACCACTAAAGACAAATAAGGCTTCAGCCTTGCAAGCTTCAAGCAGCAGATGGTACTATTGACTCCAATGGAAGTTCCATGTCTAAGCTCTTCGGGTCAGAGACTGTCTTTTTGTTCTGCGTTTGTACAGTGCCTAGCACAATGAGGTCCTGGTCCATGACTGGGGCTCCTAGATGCTACTACAGTACAAATAATAAATGATGAATGGCAGGCTTTCAGGACCAGGTGGTAAGTTTGTGCTACTTGACACGTTTACCATCTTCTAAATAGGGAAATGGAAACATCTTTCAGGATGGTTTCCTTCTGTGCCATTTTATGAGGCTGGAACTGCAGTAGTCGCAGATTGTATGTTGGCTGCAGTGTAAATAATCTGGAAGGGTAACCGCATTTCAGTGTTTATCTGTCTCCTTTTTAAGTATAGGAAAACTAACATTTACAAATTCTATCAAAGCAATACATTACAAGAATGGTAGCAGCATTATCTCCCTGAGTAGTTACTTTCTGTATCTCTGTAATAGGTGGGGGCGGGGGGGAGGGTGCAGGGGAAGGGGGAGTTATATGTCATACCATGATGATCCTGTGATAGTAGCTCTATCTGATAATAACTTCTGCTGTTTGATTTTTATGCTAACCTTGATTTCATGAAGCTCCCGATTTCATGCCTTAATTCTAGATGCTAAATTATTAAATAAGGTGGGGGTTTTTCATGTTGAATATTTGTCAAAACATTTCTTAGCGTGGTCTGCAGACTGATGTTTCTAGCCTTTGTATTGCTTTCAGTCTTTGCAAGAAGGGAGAGACTAATTCAGTTATTAAAAAAGAAAAAGTCACCTACACTCTCTTGGTAGATCTCTAAGGCACATTTCTAATGGTCCCTTTCTAATATTGCTACTGTAGGGGTGTCTTAGTAATGCTGTTAGACTTTATATTGTTTGACTTTATCTATGAATGTTGTACCTATGTAAGTACAAATTTGCAATATGTATTATTGAGCAACAATGGCAGCAATTTACAAGATAGGTATCTAGGTAAGTGGACAAATATTAAGTTTTCTGATTTTGGGATGCCCAGCTTGACTGATTTGGGGACCTGATTTCCAGAGGGAGGATGCTTAGCATTTATTAACATTCATGCCCATTTAAGGCATCCTAAGTTGGGCACCCAAAAATTGAGACATCAAAATCACGAGTTGCTTAAAAAAATTAGTCCTTTACGTTAAACTGAAAATATCTAAAACAATAATGATGCTAAATATGCTGTTACATTTTGCAGTTAAGAACAGTTTTCAGTATAGATGCAGGAGTTTCATCATAGACTATTTGGTGGTTGTTCAAAAATAATTTTACCACTGATAGGACTCAACAGAAAAAATAAATTTATAGATGGAGAGAACCAAAGGTGCATCTAGTCCATCTGCTTGCCTTATAGCAGGTGCTGCTTGCTATCTAACAGTCATGACCACTATAGTTTTGAATTTCACCTTCTTTAACTCACACCTCTTCTTGCCCTTTAGCATGTAAGTTACAACAATTCTGAGGGCTTGTCTAGGGGACACTAAGGAAAATTAAGCCAAATTAACTAAAGGTGTGAAATTGATGTACATACATTAAAGCACATTTTAGTCCTATGTGGACACTCTGTTTCAGAAGTCAAGTGGCCTTAGTTCATACTAGTTTAATTCTCCTCCAAGGAGGAGGGATGTGGGAGATAGGAGACATGAGCCATGAACAGTGTCCTTTTAACATAATGTCGAGAAAATAAAGACAATGAGTCAATGACTATAACAACTCTTTGATGTTTGACTCAGTTCACTGGGAATTTGTTTCTCACTCTAGGCAAAATAATTTGGGTAAATACATTATAAAATGGACTAAACTGTAATACTCCAGCCCTGTAGACAAAATTAGAATCAACCAAATAAAGTCAACATATTTCAGTTTGCATAGGGGAAGATAGTAGAGATGTTCCCAATTTTTATTTGCCTTGAGAATGGAACCTTTAGCTAATATGGTATCCATAGACTACTTACACCAAGAAATCTAAGTCATACCACTATAGTAAATGGGGAGATATATTTATTGTCTATTACTGACCCTAATGCTGCTCCCAGATGCTACCAACCATACAGCATTATGGTAAATGATCTAAATTATATTTTAATATTAATTGATCAACAGCTGGAGTGCATGCCCTGACAACGTATACAACTAACTTGCCATTCATTTGGTGAGCATAGGTGATGAAATGTTTAGGCATTTAAAAACATCATTTAGCACCTTCTTTATTTAGAGGGAAATATGCTTGCAGGTCTGAAGCAGATTGAGCAGAAAACATGAGGTGGGGGGTAAAAGGCAGGTGCAATTGGAAGCCTTTAAGCTACCACACAAAGAGGAAGAATTAGCAGTTATTTATTTCCAACCCTATTATTCAGGGCACAGAAGCCATTTGTAAGTATGTAGCAAAACAAATGGAAACAACTGAAATACTGTTGAAACAATGAGAACAACAAAACTATTCTGAGCTTAGTTTACTTCCCATGTATATCAATATAAACAATTTTCAGAGGTGGACCAACATACACTATCTATACATTGCTCCAATGCAGTCATGTTTTGAAAGTGTTTTGGTTTAAACCGGGAAGCGGGAAGGAGACTTAGCCACCAAATTCATAGAGAGTGCAACCCTGGAATTTCAGACTGCATAACTGCATCACAATCTTCTCCTGGCAGGACGTCTCCTACAACCTACTGCCCATGGAAGTCCCACATACAGGGGAATAATGCAACATAGAAGGAGTTTTGAACAAATGTTAGTGCAGCCGCAGGCTACACCAATAGTTTGGTGAATTCAGTGCCAGATGCTGCGGGGTGGGAAAGGTAATAATTCATGTCTACCTTGGACCACCATATTCCCAAGGATGTGGTTACTATGAGGTCCAGTGAGGATGGGATGATTATCACCGAGGTGCTCACCCTCCCCTTTCATGTGTACAAAGGAGATCTGTGGGTGGATGTGGAGCCAATATGTCATAACGTTATGAATACTGAGCTCTAACCATTTTATGAACACTTCATGTGACCTGGTAAGTGAGAGAAAGTTATGGTATATTGGGATTATTGGAATTTCCTGCATGACCATATTGATCTAACTAATTGGGGACTGTGGGAAGAGCAAAAACAGGAAAGTCACATAATAAATCTAGATAAGGACATCCCAACACATACTGTGGCAAGTCGTTAGCTTCACTAATCCTGTCTCTGGCCTCTAAGAAGTAGCAGTCTAATTTTGCCAAAGCTGTGAGGTTAGAGATCAAAAGAACACTGAAGAATTAAAAGCTTTTGTCAGTGGCAGAAGGGAGTCACCTGTCAGTAGCTGTCTAAGGAGACAGGCTGACACTGAAAGAGAGACTCTGTGGAGGGAGTCTAAGCAGTAGGGCCTTCCCAGATCCAGGGAAGAGCTTAATGTGTGTACAGTCCATTTTATTGTTTTAAAGATGTTTTATCTGAAATGTTTTTGTTCTAAGTAAATGATACCTTGCTTCAAGGAGGCTATTTGTTTACTGATTTCCACTGCCATTGCCCTGGCGAGAACAGAACCTCAAGGTCTGAGCCGAAGTCAGACCTTCCGAGGTAATCATAGTTCATCCACAGAGGACTGCTACTCAGGGTCCAATGAGTCTGAGTAGGTGAATCATGCGATTCCACCCCAAGAGAAAGGTGACAGCTTGAGGCCTGAGACCTAGAGGGGTGTGTGCTCAGAGAGACCAGGAGGAGTCAGAGGGGCAGCTCACCCAGAACTGTGAACAGTTCACCCAGGAATTTGCATTATTTTTTTGTTATCTCAGCCTAAGCATACTCACCAGGAAAGATACAAAGGCAGATTCACAGCTGATATAAACTACCATAGTTCCACTGAGCTATATCAGTGGTGCTACTCCAGTTCATACCATCTGAGAATATGACCCATAATCTCCAAATTACAGATGGTAATGACAAATGTAGAAAACAGACACTTGCAACCTGTTAAGCTAAAATTGGAGCATGATTTAAGACCTAACACTGATTTGTCAGAATGGTCATATACGTGAATTACAAATATATTGCCATTAACTAGATGCAAATTACCACATTACCCATTTTCACCCTGCATTTATATAACCGTTATAAATCTGTACCATATGCACCCTAATAATTCTAAATATTTTAAAATTATGCTGGAGACCATTAGCCATCCATCAACTATTGAAATGTCTGCTTGATCAAAGAGTATTGGGTGTCTGGCCTCACCACCAGAAATACTGTTTGCATATGTAGAGTGAACTGGGCTTGTGTTATGCCTCTTGTCTGTAACTGATTAAATGTGTATTAAGCACACTGAATTTGTGAAGATGGGCTTGTTACTTGTGAAACGGAAAGAACTGTGTGAAGGACACATGGTTGATAGTCTATTATTGGATTAAAGATAATATATATATTCTGCCTGTGAAAAAGAAACAAGCTATAAGGAATAAACTAACATGGAGAAATTTCACAAGTATGGGATAATTTGATGGAGGAAGTCAATGCTTATAACTGAAGTGCCACAATGGATTATAAATAATTTAGCTTTCTGAAGAACAAAGAATGGGACTTGGTCATGTAATCAAATGATATAGTCCCACAAAGAAGAAGAACAGAACCTGCACCTGCAAACACTTATCCATCTGAACAGCTACTCACAGAAGTAGCTGCCATCGAAATTCAGATTGAATAGCACCTTTCACACAAATAATTCTGATGGGATGGCTCATGTGAATAAGGGTTTACAGACTTGACCATTAGTGACTTACAGATAATTACAAGCTTTTATTAATTTGTTCTTTCTATTGCCTCTTTTCTTTCTTTCCCCTTTTAATGCTGTTTGCTCATGAGACAGCACCATGGCAGAGGACAGGCGTTGTACAGACAACAATCCTACAATACCACTGCAAACTGTATTACTTCTGTAAGAAAATCAATAAAAATGAATTTAAAAAAAGATGTCAAGTACTGGAGTATTCAGAAAACCATCGATTTATTTTTCCACCTGCCCTTCTTTTTAATGTAGATTGTGTCTTAAGGCATGGCCCTGGCGTGATGCATAAAATGCCTCACTGCGGGAAGAATGGTGACACAGGGACATCCTACAAGGCACAATTCCCTTCTTGCTTTCCCTACACCAGCAGCAAATTACAACAGCACCCTACCCATCCACCAGCTTGGTTATAATGGCTGGTGTTTTATTGGGGTCCCATTTATCCCAGCCTACCTGCTCTGAGGGGAGGGGGATAAAGGGGGAGAGGGAAGGATAAGCAGCAGGGGAGTAAGCATCTGAACCCAAGATCCTAACCAGAGCCTATTCTTTCCCCTTGTGTATGTAGTCCAACTTACAACCAAGCCCTTAATCTTTTGAGGCTCAGTTTTTCACCTTTACTTATGTTTGTCTCACATGAAAAGCCGCACTGAAAATAAAGGGGATACTAGTGTGGGTAAGGCAGTATTCAGGGTGAATAGAGTCTGAGCCTGTGATCACCCTGGGAAATTTTCAGCCTACACTGCATTGGAAATTACAGGGTTTTTTAAAATTGGGTCAAATTCTGCAGTTTTTACTTCGGCCAGTTTTGCACTGACTCAAATCCTGAGAAGGGCTGAATATCTGCAACTCCCACTGACTCTAATGAGAATTGCAAGCACCTGCCTTCTTTCTGGATTTGGCTTATTGATTTCAATGTGCATTTTCCTTAGTATACACACGTGTGCCATTTCTATTTTGTTAGCTCCTAATCTCAATTTAAGCCAAATATTTTTAGTGTCTCCACATACAATCTAGCTGTACTGATAACAATCTAACTGATTTCTGTGTTAGAACCTGGCCTGCAACGCCAAGGCACAATACTAAAATAATCTACAAGGAATCAATCTTCTATTAGCAAGTAGAGCAATATTACATATTAATGGGTTTCAGGTCCTCAAGTCCATAATTTGTAATAAATTCCCTTTTTTCTATGTAACTTTAACCTCCTTATAGAGCTACATCTGTATAAGCACCCCTGGGGAATGCAATGTGAGAAAAGAAGCTACACAGAGACTCAAATTTATGGATATGTCTAATAGAAAAGGCCTAAATATTTCAGATCTCAGTAGATGTGAAATGTGTGGGCAGGATGTTGCCCGTGATTACTGTCTGCATTATTGACCCTCTTATCACTAGCTAGTAACCACCAGGAATAAGTCAACTCCTTCAAGAAAAAAAACAAAAACAAAACACTGCCCTGAAGCTGAGGTAAAGAGTAAGCCAAGATTATATGAATATTTAGATAAATTTCTTCTTCTTCTTCCTGATGAACAGTCTATACTGTTCCTAATTCTGCCCCATATGCTGATATTCCACTGGCCTACTCTACTGGGTCAGCTTTTGTCTTTCTGTCTTGCTTATCTGAGGAAGAGTAGGAGGGGGCAAATGGAGTATTACACAGGTATATCACAGGTCTAGCCGCCTGAGGCAGAAGAGTTTTGAAAGGAGCCTCTTGTTAAAAGTTTTGCAGGATATCACTGCTGAGTTTGAGGGATTTAGAGACACCAGACAGCCCAGCAGACTTGCTCTGACACTGTATAAGGGATTCAAGATATTACCACAGATAGTGAGAGTGCTTGGGGAGAGAGGTGGCACTGTGACATTCCCCAGGGGTATGCAGAGTTGTGAGGCACCTCACCACTACTTGCCCTTAATATGAAGGAGTCTAGTCTGGGTTGTGCCTGCTGTGGACCAGCTCGCTGAAATCAATGGCCACTGATAGCATAAGCACCACCTTTCAGGCCTTACCATTTCTGTACAGGTAGCGACAGCCACACACCAATCCCTAAGTCCTCAGAGCATTCCCTGTAGTGTCCTTCCCCTTATCCATGGGACACTCAGAGAATTACCAGGCTTGCTGTTCCCAAAGGAACAGTACACACCAGCTTGTCAGAGTCATCACTTGGCTTTACTCCACAGTACTGAGATATATTTATAGTACAAACACTAATCAATTTATTATCCAAGACTTAGAGATTCAGGAGATAGTAAGGATATTGGAAACAAATGGTTACATATAAAACAAAATCACAGCATGCTTTCTAGAGACTAAATTTAACTAACAGTTTAGTGTCCTGTCTAAACAAGATTATGTTACCCAAGGACTTCTTCACGTTTTCAACCAAGATCCCGTTTTCATTAATCTAAATGCACTGCCTGTTTACGTCCAAAGTGCAGGATGAAGAAGTGTCATCTTTGCTTTCTAGAAATAGCTCCAAAGTTCATTATCTTTGCTCATAAACAGGATAACCATGTTTTTTCCTGCATGTCCTTTACAGTTGGCTTCACATCTCTTGGTTAACATTTGACTTTGTATGGAAATGGGCAACCATTGTGTCGTCTTACAATGCTTTAATTCACCTATCTCTCTGTCAGGATGTAAATTAACATCTTTTGTCTGACAAAACTGTTTTTCACCTTTGCTGGCGACCAATACCTTGATACAGATACTAAGATTATATTTTTAGTGTATATACATAACACCTTACATACTGTTCACAGTGATATTAATAACTAATGTGACACCAGCTTTCATCTGCAACCTTGCATTACATTATTTGGTGAACCAGAATGTGCATACCAGAATCAGGATCTTCCTGTAACACCCTTGCCAGCTAGCATTAAGAGTTTCTTGGGTCACAGGCACACAAACAGATTTTGGATCAGGGCAGTGTGAGGGCTAAGGAAAAGACAAGGATCATGCGAATGCAGAACTGGAATTATTGGGGGATCAGCCAAAGAGAAAATTGTATTCAGAGAGTGGGGGAATAGGAACACAGAGGAAGACAAGGAGTTGGGAGGGGAGGGGAGATGACTAGGTTTGGGGAAAAAAAGAGAAAAATGTCAAATAAAGAAGGCAGTGGGTAGGGAAGGAGAAAGAAGAACTCGGAAGATTTAATTCAATTTTACATAAGCATTCAAAGATGGGAGATCTATCCAAACCTCCAGGCCTTCTGATGAGCACTCATTACAGTTGACACCTGCCTGAGAGGTACAATAGAAGCTAATTTAGGTTTTGTCTACACTACACAGCTTTTAGTGACACGGCCATGTCGCTAAATGTCTGGCAGTTTAAATGCTGTTTGTCAGCACTTTTGCTGACAAAATACTTCCACCCCCTACGAGCAGGGTTCGCGTTGTCGCCAGAAGAGCGATCCTGCCGACAACGCAGGCGTTCACACAGGCACTTGCCATGAATGACAAAAGTTGTGACGTTCAATTGGCAGTGTAGACAAAGTCTTAGAAGCTTCAGCCAAAATTTACAAATGGGGGTGCCAAGAGTTAGGTGCCTAAATTCATATTTAGGCACTTACATAAGAGTGGCCTGATTTTCAAATGCACTGAGCGGCCACAAATCTCCCCAAGGGGCGAGGGGAAGCTGTGAGTGCTCAGCACCTTTGAAAATCAGGGCACTTATTTGTGGCACAGCATTTGCAAAGGGAGAAATGTGAGTTCGGCATCTTTGGGACCTTTGTCTTCCCCTCTCCCCCCCCATCCTAGGTATGGATTTGGGAGCCTAACTTTAGGCACCCAGGTTTTAAAAAGGTTTCAGAGTAGCAGCCATGTTAGTCTGTATCCGCAAAAAGAAAAGGAGGACTTGTGGCACCTTAGAGACTAACAAATTTATCTGAGCATAAGCTTTCGCAATAAATTTGTTAGTCTCTAAGGTGCCACAAGTACGCCTTTTCTTTTTGCAGGTTTTAAAAAGTGAGCCAAAGTTATTCCAAATCTAAATACAGTGCCTGCATTTTCCTATTTTACATACCACAGGCAAAATATACGTTGGTATCCACAGCATGCCCTATATCCTGTATTGAAAACAAAGTTGTGTAGGTATCATTGGCTCACCAAATCACCAAATTGGCCCCCCAAAATATGTGAAGCGACATTTATTATTACATTAGAATATTGTATGTAATAATATAACATTAGAATATTACTGTATACATGATTATACAGCTTTCCGCAAGGACATAAACATGCCATCATTTACAGACCTTTCAGAGAATCATAGAATCATAGAATCATAGAATATCAGGGTTGGAAGGGACCCCAGAAGGTCATCTAGTCCAACCCCCTGCTCAAAGCAGGACCAAGTCCCAGTTAAATCATCCCAGCCAGGGCTTTGTCAAGCCTGACCTTAAAAACCTGTAAGGAAGGAGATTCTACCACCTCCCTAGGTAACGCATTCCAGTGTTTCACCACCCTCTTAGTGAAAAAGTTTTTCCTAATATCCAATCTAAACCTCCCCCATTGCAACTTGAGACCATTACTCCTCGTTCTGTCATCTGCTACCATTGAGAACAGTCTAGAGCCATCCTCTTTGGAACCCCCTTTCAGGTAGTTGAAAGCAGCTATCAAATCCCCCCTCATTCTTCTCTTCTGCAGACTAAACAATCCCAGCTCCCTCAGCCTCTCCTCATAAGTCATGTGCTCTAGACCCCTAATCATTTTTGTTGCCCTTCGCTGGACTCTTTCCAATTTATCCACATCCTTCTTGTAGTGTGGGGCCCAAAACTGGACACAGTACTCCAGATGAGGCCTCACCAGTGTCGAATAGAGGGGAACGATCACGTCCCTCGATCTGCTCGCTATGCCCCTACTTATACATCCCAAAATGCCATTGGCCTTCTTGGCAACAAGGGCACACTGCTGACTCATATCCAGCTTCTCGTCCACTGTCACCCCTAGGTCCTTTTCCGCAGAACTGCTGCCTAGCCATTCGGTCCCTAGTCTGTAGCGGTGCATTGGGTTCTTCCGTCCTAAGTGCAGGACCCTGCACTTATCCTTATTGAACCTCATCAGATTTCTTTTGGCCCAATCCTCCAATTTGTCTAGGTCCTTCTGTATCCTATCCCTCCCCTCCAGCGTATCTACCACTCCTCCCAGTTTAGTATCATCCGCAAATTTGCTGAGAGTGCAATCCACACCATCCTCCAGATCATTTATGAAGATATTGAACAAAACCGGCCCCAGGACCGACCCCTGGGGCACTCCACTTGACACTGGCTGCCAACTAGACATGGAGCCATTGATCACTACCCGTTGAGCCCGACAATCTAGCCAGCTTTCTACCCACCTTATAGTGCATTCATCCAGCCCATACTTCCTTAACTTGCTGACAAGAATGCTGTGGGAGACCGTGTCAAAAGCTTTGCTAAAGTCAAGAAACAATACATCCACTGCTTTCCCTTCATCCACAGAACCAGTAATCTCATCATAAAAGGCGATTAGATTAGTCAGGCATGACCTTCCCTTGGTGAATCCATGCTGACTGTTCCTGATCACTTTCCTCTCCTCTAAGTGCTTCAGGATTGATTCTTTGAGGACCTGCTCCATGATTTTTCCAGGGACTGAGGTGAGGCTGACTGGCCTGTAGTTCCCAGGATCCTCCTTCTTCCCTTTTTTAAAGATGGGCACTACATTAGCCTTTTTCCAGTCATCCGGGACTTCCCCCGTTCGCCACGAGTTTTCAAAGATAATGGCCAAGGGCTCTGCAATCACAGCCGCCAATTCCTTCAGCACTCTCGGATGCAATTCGTCCGGCCCCATGGACTTGTGCACGTCCAGCTTTTCTAAATAGTCCCTAACCACCTCTATCTCTACAGAGGGCTGGCCATCTCTTCCCCATTTTGTGATGCCCAGCGCAGCAGTCTGGGAGCTGACCTTGTTAGTGAAAACAGAGGCAAAAAAAGCATTGAGTACATTAGCTTTTTCCACATCCTCTGTCACTAGGTTGCCTCCCTCATTCAGTAAGGGGCCCACACTTTCCTTGGCTTTCTTCTTGTTGCCAACATACCTGAAGAAACCCTTCTTGTTACTCTTGACATCTCTTGCTAGCTGCAGCTCCAGGTGCGATTTGGCCCTCCTGATATCTTTCCTACATGCCCGAGCAATATTTTTATACTCTTCCCTGGTCATATGTCCAACCTTCCACTTCTTGTAAGCTTCTTTTTTATGTTTAAGATCCGCTAGGATTTCACCATTAAGCCAAGCTGGTCGCCTGCCATATTTACTATTCTTTCGACTCATCGGGATGGTTTGTCCCTGTAACCTCAACAGGGATTCCTTGAAATACAGCCAGCTCTCCTGGACTCCCTTCCCCTTCATGTTAGTCCCCCAGGGGATCCTGGCCATCTGTTCCCTGAGGGAGTCGAAGTCTGCTTTCCTGAAGTCCAGGGTCCGTATCCTGCTGCTTACCTTCCTTCCCTGCGTCAGGATCCTGAACTCAACCAACTCATGGTCACTGCCTCCCAGATTCCCATCCACTTTTGCTTCCCCCACTAATTCTACCTGGTTTGTGAGCAGCAGGTCAAGAAAAGCGCCCCCCCTAGTTGGCTCCCCTAGCACTTGCACCAGGAAATTGTCCCCTACGCTTTCCAAAAACTTCCTGGATTGTCTATGCACCGCTGTATTGAATGCCAGGCAGAAGTTTACTGTTCCCAGCTTTAACTTTTAAAAAGGCAGCAAGGACACTGAGAGCTACACTGACATTTCTCAATGGAACTAACACCTCCCACATGCTGCAGAGATGATTTTTAACAAGCGAAGCACCAGCGAAGCCACACACGTACATGTTTAGAACTGTGCAACTTGCAGCCTTTTTCTTTAAAGGTTTATTCACCAGCAGCCTTTGGCCTGTTCTCCCATTTGATACTGCAAAGCAAACTGCCGCGCCCAAGGCAAGCAGCTGATTTTTGTACATTTCACAGAGTGGTCATTAAAGTTGTTCCCGAAAAATGTGAACCTCTTCATGGGAGCTTAATTCTCTGCGTGGTCCAAACAAGCATCAGCTGCTTTTACAGTCATGAGTTGTGTGGATAAGGCTGTCTAGGATCCACCTTGCTCTCTTCCATGTGTCAAACCAGAGGGTGAACAATTCAGCTTTTCACATCAGAGACTTCTTATCCCTAATGCTGTTGGAATTACAAGGAATGAATAATATCACTGAAGCCTATAACACTCACTCACTTTTTACATTTCCCTAGCTATCTCTGGGAAATGATTGCCCTTATAAAAATCATCACAAATTTGAATTCCGTTTAGAGTCATTATATTAATACCCACCTAGACACAACTTCAGGAGAACCTCAGACTTCCTCATGGCTTCAGATGTATTCTTAGGCTGAGATTTGTTGGTAGACCTGGCTATGCCACTATGAAGCAAGGCCTTTGGCTGAACAGTGATATTTCCCTAAAATAGCAATGTCTCTATAATTACATAAAATGAAGGTCCAGCTGCACATTCAGGCTACTTCGCACCACTCCTATGATGGAAAGCAGCAATAAATCCAACTTAAATGGCTGGTTAAACCAGCTTTATGACTGCTCTCCTTTAGTGGAATGGTGCAAAGCAACCAGAACGTATTGGTATGAACCAACCATTTTACAAATGTATCTTAAATTCCCCACCTCAACAATTTGTTACCTAGCATCATCCTTGAAACAGCTGCATTGCCAATGAATGTAACAAAATGTAATGGATATTTTTCAAGAAAGAGAAAGTGCGTATTTTCCAAGACATTTTCCAAAGTAGTTCTAGGAAAAGACTGAAAATGACAAATACAAAAAACAAGGAAAAAGCTATCTTGCTTGCTTCCCTCCCTTTAGCTTCAGCCAAAGTCCCCTTCCCTCTTGAGTGCTTCCCTCCCTCCCACAAAAAAAAGCTTTTTTCCATTATGGTTGTGGTTTTAAAGAAACCATGTGAACAACTTGCCCTCTTAGTCTCTTCTTGCCACCAGGAAGCAAGGAGATACCAATACTATCTGTTGTTCTATAGGCAGATGAGCAAAAGATCAGGATCACTTCAGGTCGAGGCACCCTTGAATGGTCCACAGGCCAGAGTAAAACAAACTGGAGCTTGACAAGCACACAGGAACTTGGCAGCCTGCAACACATACAACATGGAGCAACAAATTGTCTGCACCAAGAGCCATCTGGAAGACAGGCATAACGTTGCCGATTTTGGAGAGGCAGATTGCAGTGCACCATGAGGAGAAATGAAAAGAAAGCAGAAGAAAAAAGTAAAAACAGAACAAACATAAGATGGCATCAGCAATGTTTCAGGCCTTGCTGGTTTCTCCTGTGCCCCTGAATGCAGAGGAGATCAAGGACACTGTGGAGCTTATGCCTTCTTCAGGGAATGAATCCCTAAGGTAAGACCTTTGCCACATTTCCATTTGGGAAGGGTGCTCTACAGCTGGGTCACTCTTCTTAATCTCTCCATTGACTGACCATGTCAGGCTTCGGAAAATGGGTTTGATATCATTAGGATACTTTGGTTTCACCCAGAATGGCTGTTCTTATGTTCTTAGTTTACCTTTCTGTGTTAATCCTCTCAGTACCTACACCTGGGATCTTCCCTTTCTCAGTAGCACATTGCTCTGTCCCAACCAGCCATAAAGTTAAATGCTACATTTTTAGTCATAACCTTTTTGGCCACCTGGGGTGCTCAGTCAGTGAAGAGTATAGTGCATGCTTATTCATAACTACATAAGTGAAAATAATCAAGGTGATAAAGGGCAGAGCAATATGATGCATTTACCGCTTGTTAATTATATGGTCATACAAAACTCTTGTCAGAACATCTTACTATTCTGGGCAATTGATACAAGTTAGAACAGCCCTCAGCCTGTTCTAACTTATGCCAGGGAATGATCAGGTGTGGACAAGCCCCTGGATTGTGGGGTAGCTTATCATTCAAATTACAAACTTCTAGAGGCAATAACCCTATCATTAATGTACTGCTGATTGTTTTCCACACATAACTAGAGTGACTTGAAAATGAATTACAGTGCTAATAATCGTTTTGCAGCAATATTTTGCCATTTCAAAATGTTTTAAAAAGCCAAAACATAGGGTAAATAAGCACCAGTATAAGAAATCAAGTGAAAACTAATCTAAAGAACATTTGATTTTTAAAGTATTATTTATGTTCCAGATTCTAGTTATGGACTTTTTCTTAATTTCCCAATTTACGGCCATTTCCATCATCTCCTCTGCAATCTCTCACTTTCTGGCTAAGTCGTCTCAGAGAAAGACACACATCTATGCACTTCCTACTGCTTGGTGGCCAATAACTACACAAACTGCCCTTTGAATGAGATTGTAGAGGGAAGACAATTGTTGAGCTCTCCTAAGTGAAAATGCCACCCGCAGCAGTAAGGTGCTGACAGGCAATTACAATCTGGCAAGATTTACAGCTCTGGCATTCTGCCCTAGCTGCAAAATGTCCAGTAACAGTGTAAGCTCAGTGGGGGTAAAGACATATCCACCAAAGAAATTTGTGTTCAGATTTATTAAAAACACCTTGTAAACTATACTACCATTATGGGTGAAATCTTGTCCTCATTGAAAGTAATGGGAATGTTGGCATTGATTTCAATGGGGATATCACCTTATAAAACTAGCTATCACATCTGCAACTGTCTCATCTTTCTAATTTTGGCACTACTGCAGGTTTGGACCATCACAGGAAATTTGGGTTGGCTGAATTATTTATTGCAAATAATAGTACATGCTAATTTACAACCCCCACCCGCACCCTCCCGTTGTCAAATGCCTCCTAAGATGATTCTAATTTCTGCAAGGGTATTCAGTATTCACAAGGATTATGCAAACAAATTTCAAGGTATGGGTTGTTCTTGAACGGTTCACATTTACTATTTGCTGTTCATGGTGTGTGATTGGTCAACGAGGTCACATGATACTGTTTCTGCTCCCTGATTTCAGGAATTAAACATTCTGAACAGCAGAATGATGAATAACACATAATTTTTTTGGATGAGCTATCATGAGTGGGTGACCATCCAAATAATACTATCCCAGAGGATTAACGGCAAATACGTTGCAGTGCTTGTATTTGCATGATATTTGCTAATCATTTTTTCATTATTCAACACAAGAAACAGTATATACTAGGTAAATAAATTTAAAAAGTATCAGAAAATAAATCCAAAGGTATCAGAAAAACCAGAACAACAGGTTCCATATCTTTTAAGAAATTTTTGCTTATAGCCTTCTTTGATCACTCTTCTCATACTGAGTAGTAAGTAATGAGTAGTCCTATTGATTTGGGCCAAAAAATACTACCTTAACATGAGTAAGGGTGGCAGAACCAATTCAGTGTAGCCAACTCTCACAATTTTATTTTGAGTCTCACACTATTTGACATTTTTCTTAAAGCCCCAGCTCTGGGAGACCTGAGATTTTGTGAGAATCTCAGGTTTTGCGTTTTCTACCCCCCCCCCCCCCCCCCCCCACATTGTTTTAGTGCTTGTGGCTAAGGAGGAAAGCTTGAAAATGTGACCCTAGTGCACAGCAAAACAGAAGGCAAATAAAAAAACCCCCAAATTTATAATTTCTAAAAAAAACTCATGATTTTTGGTGGTCTGCCTCATGATTTTTGAAAGCTTGAAGGCAGCAGTATTGAAATCCAGCCTTTAATTTGGAAATCCTTCACTCAGAGCAGGAGGGAAAATGGATTCTTCCTTGTCACAAGTTATACAGCTTTAAAGTAGGTACATGGTTAACAACAATGCTTTCTAAAAATAATCATATCACAGGGACGGTGACAAATTAATATGTCAAACAGTGTACAAATAACACAGAGATGATATATAAAATTGCCTTTATACAAATTAACAAAATAGCCAGTTTTCTTTGCAATTCCATTTCCCATTCTGTTGTATTGCAAAGTGTATAAAATAAGCACATCAAATGCTATCAGAGGAAACTGCCTTCCCCAGCCTTCTCTTACAGATTTCTAAGGTTGATTTGCATATTTGTACTAATGTGTATGAATCAGTAAGCTTCAGCTATATTTTAATTGCATTAAAGAAAATTCTACCATATGTGGGATTAAAATGCCCACTTTCTCTGTCCTATGTTATTTTTTGCACCATCCTTATGGCTTGGCTTATCATTTTCCACAGTCAAACACATGAATTACTTTAATGTACCATTTGGAGTAGTACTTATTCATTCCTTCTTTTTAAAAATAATTTTCTTCAATAGCTACATGTGTTCGCCACATATGATTAAACTAAAAGCTAGAAACTGGTCTTTGGTGTTCATTTCTACCCGGTTACTAGGGAAGTAAAGGTTACCAAGGGAAGTGGTGTTTTATCACACATTCAGCATTGCACAAAAATAGCCTAAATGTTTGCATTACGGAAAGGCTCAACAATTTTTTTCTGTAAATTTAGTGCCAAAAGGAGCTATTTTGGATATTGGGAGCGTATGTTTTCTGTTCAATATATAGATCTTGCAGCTTGTATGACAGTGAAAAATCTTATTTAAAACCCTAAAATGAACAATTTGCTTCAGAGCTTGAAGGCACCACTAAACATTTCATAACCTAGGCAGTTCTCTGAAGCTGAGCTGCATTTCTGGTGGGGGTGGAGGTGGGGGAGGGGGAGACAGCACATCAGACATCATGAAGACTTTGTCCCTGAGGGGGGCTGGGCTGATGTGGCTGCACAGCATGTGAGATCAAAAACCATATGTGCTGCTCTGTTTCAAATGACCTTTTTTTCATAACCAGGTTTCTTGCCTGTAATTTTTTTAGTGAATTTAATACTGGTGAAAGTTGCTAGATTGACAGCGCTACAGCCTAAACCTAAACCTGTCTATTATTCACGGTACAACTCTAGAAGAGTAAGGAGCATCACAGTAGGTCTGATTCTCCCCTGCCTTGCACCTTGTGTGCTCACTTACACTTGTGCTACGTGAATGTACGATGCTACCATATTTAGAACTCTTTTTTCACACTGTGGGGAATGTTTTGCAGCCACTGTGCACTCACTTTGCACTGATATAAATAGCTTCACATGGTGTAAAGCAATGGAGAATGGGGTCCGGTATTCTTCAAATCTGACCTGGAGGGATCACCATCAAATACTGACAGGTTTCATAGTAGCAGCCGTGTTAGTCTGTATTCGCAAAAAGAAAAGGAGAACTTGCGGCACCTTAGAGACTAACGAATTTATTTGAGCATAAGCTTTCGTGAGCCACAGCTCACTTCATCAGATGCTTTGCCTCTCTATTGAGGATCCTGACAATAGGACTAATTCACATCAGTTGTGACAAAATCACCTCCCTACTGGAGACTGGGCTGGAAACTCATCATATACTGTAGGCCATCAAACAGCTAGCAGATGGTAACACTCTTTGAACATTACTGACTTCTGGTGCATTTGGACCAGTGACCTAGAAGGGAAAGGTTCTATATCCAATTACCATTTGCCTGAGCCATCCTATATTCACCTACACACACACACACACATTGAATTACAATTTATCAAAGCTGCAATCAGATAGCTACAGGTTAAGTTCATGAGGCATCAATCTAAATGCATGCCATAAAAGGGAATGTGAAGCTACTGGCCACAGTACCACAAATACATGATATTGGGCCAGCTCCTCAAGTGGTTTAAATCAGCATAGCTCATTGACTTAAATGGAGCTATGCCAATTTACACCGAGGATCTGGTCCTCTGTGTCCAATGCTCTAATTCTTTTTAAATATATTGCTCCGATTTTCTTTGCAGAGATGAACCACTGCAAGCAGATGCTCACTGCCATTCTAATTGACCACCTCACATACAATGTAGACTGTAACACTCTTGAGTTTAGTCATATGCTACTTCCTGTGCTAGCTGATTAAGATCAGAAGCTAGGAGGTGATTGTCTAAACTATTTTTCAGACTCTAACTGGTTTCCTGTACCTTTTCTACAATTCAGGAGGAAGAAAATGAAAGCCTAAAAATCTAACACTACAAGCAAAGATAACTGACTTTATTTTCTAATGGACCACCCTAAACATAATGGAATTATCCTGAAGCATTTTTGCCAACAGATTTTCAGTGGATTACATCAGCATTTCACTGAATCCCAGTTCTTAGAATATGTAGACTTCCTTATTCAACGCTTGATCATACAAGATGTTGAATGCCTTCAATTTTCATTGACTTCAGTGGGAGTTCAAGGCCACAGAGCATCTTACAGGATCGAGCCTTTATTCTGTTGTAAGTATTAAGCTAGAGGAATCAAGTTGTGCGCTCATGCTGGTGAGAATTCAGTCAAGGACAGAATTCATCCTGCGAGGTGGTGAGTGCTCCCAGTATCTTTTGAGTACAGACTAGGTGCACTCAGCATCTTGCAGGATTAGGCCCCTGATCTATACTCCTTACTCAGGGAAAAGGCGCAATGAAATCAATGGAGTTACCCCCAGGGATAAATTTGTCTCTGTTGCAGTTAATTCACATAGCACCCATGGGTACAATTGATCCTGAATCAGGAAGAAGGTGCAGGACCAAGTCTTAGCCACTGAATAAGCTAAGATACTAGTGACCTTCACAGACCATCCCCACAACACCCATATGAAGAAGTGTCATTTCAGGCTGCTATATGCTTAGCGATGAAATCCTGATGCCCCCTGCCTTTAAAATGGGTCCAGAATTTCACCCAGTGTCATGTGACAGGGATGGGAGATGAATGTGTACATAACAAAGCAGGTTATGTGAAATGGCATGCTACTGTCTGATGGTTTACAAGATAGTTTTGTCCCATCATGATTTTTATTTTTTAAACTAACATGGATTTTATCCCCAAAGTATTAATTTTAAATTTTACGAACAAGATTCTAGGTCAGATCATCATACAGTGACTAATAAGAAAGACATTACCCAATGAATCTCTGAACAGATCCAAACCATATTTAATTCTGCAGAACTTCATTTGCACAGAATACCCTTTATTAAACGATCATTAATAGTTTTACTTTTAGCACAGCACAAAGAATGAGCGGTCAACAATACGCAAAAGACTGGCTACCCTGGTTGCTGTCTTAATGTATTTATTCTAAAATTTTTAGGTTCAGTCTATTATTGTACCGCCTACTAAACTGAAATGCAGATTAATTACATATTTGCATGAAGAAAGTGCAGTTCAAGGGTGAAGATACAGAATGGTTTCTACAAAAGGAAATGTTTTAAAAAAATACAAAACTGCTGATTTACCTCAAATTTGAAAAATATGTATTAGAACTAAACATATTTACAGGAAAGCAAACAAAGTTAGCTGTGATGCATATAAATATGAATGAAAAGAAATCTATTTTAAGTGTTGTAGGACTGAAATTGGCAAGAGCATATATCAAGAGCCAAAAACTTTTTTTTTTTAAATAATCTCCAAAGGTCTCCTAGCATCCCACATGTTAACACAGGCACTTACGCTTCATCCTGTGAGATCACTGTCCAAAAGATAGCACATCAATACCATCCAGGTTTTAAAACATTTTATTTGCATATTAAAAAAATTGTGCATTCCAATAATTAAAATCATTTGAACAAAAAAAAATGGCACTCGATTAACTGCATTTTACAGCTCGCAGGACCTTGGTACAGCTTTGCATTTATTCATGTGTTACTAGTTTACTGTAGTCCCACCCAAGTTCTTCTTTCATCAACATGCAAGCTCTTTCATGCCACCAGGACCAAACCCAGACAGGCAGATGGAAAGGCAGCGCCTTCATTCAGTGTCAGTAGTTCTATTTTTTGATGTGAAAGGGGCAGTACAGTCATTTAAACTTTATCCAACCTCTTTGCATCTTACAAAGTTAAACAGCTAAAAGAAGTAAAATAAGAAGGCAATGCTTGTGGAATGTACAGTGCATAATTTGGAAGGGCAGATTTCATTACGATTCACCCGCTTGCTTCTCCTGTTCAATTGCTAAAAAAAAAAAAAAAAAAAGAGGAAAAAATAAGAATTTTAAAAATAAAGATGAAGTACTTGACCTTTTTTAAATATTAACTTTAATAAATTTTATGGTATAGAAATTAAATGTAGATTTATAAAATTGGTAAAAAAAATTATAAAATGTACTATGTTAACTTTACAGTGGTTAGGATATTTTATATCTACTCAGTAATCATACATATATTTCACATAATTTATATATGTATAAAAACTGTCTCTACCCTGGTCTTTATCTTTTCCTTGCCTTCTCCCTCTCCCTGTTAAATTATACATACTTACTTTCTTTTGAAGGCAGTGGATTTTTCTCTTGCGTTTCTATTTTCTTCAATTTAGTCTTGTCAAATTTCTCAATTTCAGCCATATTTGGTTTGTCGGACATTTCTGCAGATTAATCTGTGCGTGGAAAGGAGAGACAGTTAGACTCCTCCACCTTTTAGCGTTACTCCTTGATCTCCAGCCAGCAACCCCGCCTCCCTAGCTGAGAGGTACGTAATAGCCTCTTCTTTTTTTGGTAATAAGATATATATTCAGTGAAATAAAATTCGTCGTGTTAACATACAGTGGGATGAAATGATATGTACAGATCTAGCCAAGGCTGATTAAGGAGTTTAAAACAAAATCAATGCAGGAAATACGTTGTTTTATTTTTTTAAGTGGAAATTTAATCCATTGTCAAAACAATTGCCTATTGTTGAGACTGTTTTCTTCTCATTAAAATCTCTTCAATGTTTCCACGAAGAGAACAATAGGGAGGATGGTGCCTGGAAGAGGCTATTATCTTTTTTTAAAAAGATTTAATGCACACACACACTCAAAAATGTGAAATAATGCCAATGCCAAGGAACTAGCCTATGCTAATCACATTCTCCATCTTGGGGTCTGTCTGCTCTCCCTTCCCTTAGCACATTTGGCTGAAGTCCTGCATTCTTTTCTCCTCACAAAGAACTGCAGCTGCAGTCTGAGGAAGCTCAAACCACCGCCCTTCTCCGTTTGCTGCCTTTCTCCTTCTCAGCAATGCAGCCACAGACACAACGCTGCCTGGATTTAAACAAAAGATTTTCTTGTATCGATACATACACACAGAGACAGAGCCCCTCTTTCAGCAGCTGGAATTTTAAACAATACAACCTCCCCTTGCTCTCCCTCCCTCCCTGCATTGGGAGCTTGAGATTTTTGCACACATCTGCTTGCAGTAAATTCCCTTCTAAATAGCAAGGAAGGACGTAGTAATGCGTAGATCAACAAAAGCTCCCGTTGTTGGGTCACAGATACGAAAAGATTCAATGAGTGTCGACAAAGATGCCAGCTTTTTTTGTCAAGCCAGAACAAAGGAAATGGAGAGGGCTTCCCCCATTCTTTCCTTGGGCTCGCATTTAACATTTTCTCCCAATCTGTCCACCTTTAACGACGCCACTAGTCTTAAACACGGGCTTACAATTAAAATCTCTTGGGTGCCTTTGAAAGCAACAGGAATATCCCATCCTGAAATTTAGTAACAAAGCAAAGGGTGTTGAAGAAGAACTCGAGCTAAAAATCCACACTCATCAGCGTAGAGATGGAGAAATGCATGCTAATAAAAGGGGAGAAAGGGGGAAAAGAAAACCAGAGTTGAAATATAAATTGTATCCTCACCACTGATGCTCTGCACAGAAGTAACTGTAGCCTTTGCCGCTGCTGCTCTGGACTGTAGCATAAGCGCTTTCCCTGCCCGAGCAGTTATATCCTCACTTCCATGCAAATGAGAATGATGTCATGTAGACGGCTTTAACCCTTTCGCTACGCGCCCCGTTCCTTGCTTCCTTTTTATCTTAATATTTATTTATTTATTTATTTATTTATTTATTTATTACACCGCGCTAAAAAAGCAAAAGCCAGCAGCCAGATCCCCTACGGAAAGCATTATTTTTGTAGACAGCTGTCCCTGAAAAGAATGTGAGGGAATTTGTGTGTGTGAGATTTGTACTACTGCCAAATTATCACAAGGAAAGGCCTGTTGTAGCAGCTAGGACATTACACGCGCCCCCGTACTAGAAAACGGGCAGGGTAAATACGCAGCAAACCAATACAACACAGGGGGATGCTATCTTTGTGGACCTAATGCAATGATGGAAGGGCGGGGAGGGGAGGAGGGGGGAGTGAAAAGAACGTGTATGTCACTCCCTGGTTCCCCTTCATGTCGATGTGAAAGGATTTTCCCCCTTGTATTTTTGTTTGCAGTTATTATTGCCTTCTCAATGTCTTCTGGCCCTTGAACACTGTCTGACATCAGGTGGGTTACTGTATTTAGTCCCAAAATCCCAACCACCAGGAAAAAAATCCCATTTTAAAATCACTCTAGTTAGAACAATACCTTTTGAACAGATAATAACTCTGGGCCATATCATGCCAACCATTATTAAGCAGAAATCTCAGTTGAAATTAATGGGACGTTTTGCTTAAAAAATCAATGGCAACAATATGCTGGCTCCAGAAAATAGCATAACAAAGTGCTTATTGTTCGTAATTGCTGCTTTTCTTTGTTCTTTTTTACTTCCTCTTAGTGTGTATGGAGGCGGGAGGGTCCAGTGATAGCTGTTTTTTTACATTTTGCAGAGAAATTGCAGCCATGTTGTGGTGACCATGTTGTGCTGCATTTCCAAAACCCTGGTATATTTTTGCACAAACTTTTTGTGGATCTCTTTTTGTTGAGCAATAGTTTCTTACTGCTCATGTTACTCAAATTTCCTCACTTACAAAACATCATCTCTATCAGACAGAAGACTCCAGGAACTGCCCCCCTGCCATCCTTGTGATTGTGCTGCAAGTGAAAGAAAGAAATCATGTAGGCAGGCTTTCTTGCAGCTTCAGCAGACAATAGCTCTAAGGAGACCCTGACTTGCCCCTCTCCACCCCTAGCTCCATTCACTACAGCTGGGTTATCACAAACCATGCATCTCCTTGTGTGCTTCAAGTTCTGATTCATTGTGGTTGGAGGGCAGACAGAGACATGGTACAAACAGGATTTCCACCACACTAGGCCTTAGCTAAGCAAGGCCTGGGAACTCTCCATGCTGTATATTTCAAGCTTCCTTGCACACAGAGCATTGCAGGGAACACAAGCAGCACATCTAAAGGAGTAAAATGATCCATTTGTGAGAACACGAGGGTCTAGATGTTTGGGGTAATTTTTGGATATGGGGGAGGAGAGGACGGCTGGAGTATGGTTTCTGTGTATACAGGATTGAACAATGCACCAAACTATCCATGCAAAAATACATAGAAGCGAAAAAGTTCAGTTAAAACTCTGAATTTTAACTATCCTGATTCATTATCTCCTGGAGAATGGGGGAAAGGGAGTTTTACAGGTCACACCAAAGGGGCAAGGTTTGTGGAGTCCCAGATTGTGTATGTGGAAATTAATTTAATCTTCGCTGATCCTGGGACATCTGTATGGAGACCCATGCTGCCCGTTGTGTTGCTCCGTGGTCCCATGCCCTGGCAACGTGTGTGAGTGTATGTGTTGGAGGGCATTTGAAGCCACAACTCCTAAGCAGCATTAAGTTACACTGGTAATTATGAATAAATCTATGCCAGTTCCTGAGGGGAGCATGCCACACAGAGTGGCTGCTAAATGGCTTTGCCTTCACCTATTACCAGGCAGTCTCCATAAAATCCACAGAGTCTTAATTTCATTGGGAGAAATCCTGGCCCCATTGGAGTCCCAGCAAAAGTCTCATTGACTTCCCTGGGGCCAAGTTTTTACTCATATGGTTCACACAAGAGACAATCCCATGTATGAAGGCAAAAAGGGTCAAGAAATTGTTTCCATGATCTGGGAAACACACAAGACTGAAGGCCAAAGGAACTGTTTAGAAAAGAAATGGAAAAAAACATACATTACTAAAGTCTCTAGAGAAATGGTTGGGACATAGATGTTTATTACAGCTTTTCATAATAAAAGTGTTAAAAGGATCCTGGAATATTTTTTTTATTAAACACAAAGCAACTTTGCTAATATGTGAGCAAGATTTGTAGGATAACATTATGACTGTTTCACTACTTCCAAATTTTGTGAACGTTGAATCTTGTAAATCTGAATAGTTAAAATATTCCAATTATTGGCCTATCTTTTTCTACAGTGTATGAAGTCCATTATGGCTCTACAATCTCAGATCTTTGGGCTTCAAAAGGATCTTTGTAATGAATGTTGCGGAAGAGTTGAGTGCAAATTTTTCTTAAAAATTCCCTGAGCAGACTGCCTATTTCTTCACTTCTATGGCTCCAGCAAACACTTATGCATGTGCTTATCTGTAAGTATGTGAGTGATCTCATTGTACTCTCATTGACTTCAACGGGAATACTCATATGCTTAGAGCTAGGCATGGGTGTGAGTGTTTACAGGATTTGGGTCTGTATTTCTGAAAGCAGTTGGCCCAATGGCAGGTACCTCATCTTTAGTTTCTTAGTTTGGGACAGATGCCCAGCTGGCATAAATCAGAGGAGCTCCATTGATTTCCACGGCGATTTACACCCCTGGAGTATCTAGCCCAAATTTAGATTCAGTTATGGTTCCGAATGCCAGAGCCATGCTAGGGCTCTAATCTTTCAGCTTCAACTTGCCGCCCTCCCTAGTCCCGCCTGCTCCCATGCACTCAGGCTGGGATATTTAGAATCTACTCCTATGTTAAATATAGAAAGCATGTTTATTGTAATACACTTATGACCTGATGCTGACATTTTTCTCCCATTGAAATGAATGTACTTATTGAATAATGGCAGGAAATAAACTGAAAGTAATTTCTGACTGTAAATACCTATCTGTAGGGCATATTTTATTAGTGATGGGAGCTACAGAATCTGCATACCTTAGTGCCATACTTTTTAGTTATATTGTGACTGTGAGAAAGGTGCTTGATCATCCAATACTAATCCATTGCACAATACCCTAGGCCTAGGGGATAGAAAACTTCAAAATGAACTTGAAGGTACCAATGCAGAGCTCATAAATAAACCAACCAGCGCATAGTATGTATTGGATAACTGGCTTAGAAATGCTCATTTTGGATATTGATGATCTGTTAAATTTTTCATTACTTCATGCGGTTTTGTCATGAATTTCTTCTCCTGTTTTGTTTTTTTTTTCATTTAAATCAATATATCTTCAGTGACGTAATGCCTCATTGGACATGCATTCTGGTAGCTGTTTGCATGTTAAAGGCACGCACTTTTCAGCATGTTAGACAAGAGTCAGCCTCATGCTAATTTAGTGTTCTGTAACTCAGTGAAGGAACAAAAACACAGAGAGGTTGCAAATCCTGTCTCGTGTTTTTGCTAGTTGTAACAGGACAAATAGTGAATGGTAACAATAATTCAGAGCCCTTATGTATCATTTCACATGTCCAAACCATTGTACAAATACAACATCACACAAATATTAACACCCTCTTTAAGCAGGCTGGGAAGCAGAGATGCTAAATGACTTGCCCAGGGCAAAGCAGCAAGAACCCAGTCTGAAATCCACTGAAATCAATGAAAGTATCTCCACTTGGGAGTATGTCATTGACTTCAGTGGGTGCTAGATCAGGTCCCAGTCAGTGGCAGTCGGAGATGTGATTAAAATTCAAGACTTCCAACCTGGTATTAATTCCTCCAGACTTTGTCTGAGTTAATTAAAGCACACATACATGGAAGTAATTATAGTAAAAATGAGGGATGAGAAATATCTATGTGACACAGTGGCAGAGATTAATTCCCATATCATTTAGTCCGTTATAATGGAAAGAGTGCTCACTGGCACAATAAATAAATGAATGAATAAAAAAGAAATCTGCATATAAATTTCTTCATCATCTGGCAAGTAGACTTAGAGAAAAGCAACCAAGTGATTGGTTGTCCAGGATTTGAGGAAATCTTACTGTCGGATGACTTTCATTGTCTGTCAGAACTTTCTTTCTCTGCAGTTTGCAAAAAAGGTTACATAGAACCAGGAGTTGGCAATGAGAATTGGAAATGTAAATGAGAAGATGCTCACATGTTGCAATTTTTTAAGGCTCTGGTAGACTAACAATGCTCCTTGTTGTAGGCTGAGTATTTGCTGACACCATTATTTTGCTATTATGATATAATTGAATAAAGCTCTTAAATACAACACCCAATACATTCTTTTTGCATTATATTCCACTCTACTTGGTACTAATTCCAGCAGGGTATTGAGACACTCAAAAATGTGTCCAAATCGTTTTTTGGATTTTTTTAGGTAGATATAAAAGTATTCATTTAACAGGCTCTTTAAAGGGGCATACTATTTTTTTCACAGGTTTAATTCCAAAAGAGCACTTACAAAATGCCTCCTCCCAGTACTAATTGGCTTTACAAATAATTAAGTCTCCTTTTTGTTGGGCCAGATGATGGGAAGTTTGCAACAGGCCATGATATTAATAAGGTAAAACTCATGGGGTAGCAACAGAGAGCTTAGGAAACTAAGGTTCATCTCTTGGAGTTCAAGGGCTTCCACAGGCTCTCATGGACGGAAGAGGCTGCTGAGGCTCCCTTCTACATCTGTGTCTGGATTTGCTTCCTTCCCTTTTGCCTGCATAGATGAGCCCATATTTTAATATACACAAATAACAATACAAACAAGTTGTTTAGAAAATAAGCCATTTTGACACACTGATTAGGACGTTCTCTCCATACAGTCTAAAACAAAGGGCAGAGGATAAGGAGGCACTGAACTCTAGTTTTCAACTTCTGATGGAAGTTGTTTTCTTCTCACATTCTGCTGTCTGTTACGCACACAGCAGAGGGAAGGAAAGGTGGGTGCTACATTTTGGCGGGAGTATTTTATTGCCTGAAAAAAGAAAAGGAGTACTTGTGGCACCTTAGAGACTAACCAATTTAGAGCCACAAGTACTCCTTTTCTTTTTGTGAATACAGACTAACACGGCTGTTACTCTGAAACCTGTCATTATTGCCTGAAGTGTTTCTAAATACTGAGCTTAAAATTTATCTAAAAACGGTGTATTTTTGTTATTCAAAGCATCTGAAAGAACAGTAAACAAAACACTGCCAGGAAATCTCCTGTCAAGTCATTCTTCTCTTTCAATTTATGTGTGTGAATATAATGCTTTTGAAAGCATTGGTATAGTGCATGAAGGTATTGTGCGGTCTTTACCATATAGCTCTGCTAATGCACCTCAGTCCTAACTAACAATACCCCTGCAATTCCAGTGCCAGGCCTCTCCTATGTAGTGGCTGCTAGTCATATCCTGTGTATGTGTCAACATAGAATACAATTAGAAATCTGAGGCAAATGAAATGTGACTCCATAAAACATATAGAGCAAGGGTGGGGAAGAGAGGGAGATTGGACCTGTGACCATTGAATATGGCTCCCTATCTATGTAAAGATAAAGCTGGCTTTGCCTCCAAAATACCATGGCCTCTTTGTTGAACATATAAACAAATCAATATATGTAAAATATATAAATGACAGGAAAGCAATTCCTATCACAACTCGCTTGGAAAGGGGATGGCCAAAATTAACACAAGGGAAGAAACAATAGCCAGTGGCTTGAGATTGATTTCAATGGGAGTTAGGTGTCTAAATACCTTTGAGGATAGGGGCCTACATACATAAGTGGTCCTAACTAGTACAATGAGATTTTTATATTTTTAAAGTAGCACCAGCTTTTATGCTATAGGCACCCCAAGCCTCATACATTTCCTATCTAGCTCTACTCACCCGGTGGTATAGTCCTGATTCTTCAGATATTACTAAGATTCTTCCTTTTGTAGCAAGTTGCAAACATAATAACCAAATGTACAGGCAAAAAGAAAAGGAGGACTTGTGGCACCTTAGAGACTAACCAATTTATCTGAGCATGAGCTTTCGTGAGCTACAGCTCACTTCATCGGATGCATACGCATACACGAAAGCTCATGCTCAGATAAATTGGTTAGTCTCTAAGGTGCCACAAGTCCTCCTTTTCTTTTTGCGAATACAGACTAACACGGCTGTTACTCTGAAACCTGTCAAATGTACAGGGTCAGTTAGAGGGGGAGGTTATATGGATAGAGTCCAAGGGGCTCTAGGGTGCCTCAGGAGAATGCCACAAGCAGCATAGGTTTTTTTTAAGGGACTTCTTGAGGAGGGGTGGAGGCAGGGAGGGGAGTCTGAATGCTTTGTCACCGCAGTCAGGAGTCAGAAAAGTGTATCATTCGGGATAGGATCAGTACAGTTCTTTCTTGGAACTGGCAAGTGTTGGGTTCCCATGTTTATCTTTCAAGGGAGAGGGCTTTTTCATGATGTTACAGCAAGAGTGCAGTCATAGATGCCTGCTGGGAAGGGGAACTGTTGAGCAAAGTCACAAGTTTGTTTCTTTGGGGAAGGAGTTTGGAGGGGGGTTGTTTTCTTTGAGGTACAAGGTTGGCCTGCGCCTGGGGCTGGCCCTGCAATTGTACGTCTTGTGTTTTCAAGCAGCACTGAAAATTATTTGTCACTGGGGGGAGAAGGGGAGAATGACATTGTTCTGCAGAAAGCACAATTTTTTAAATAGGGCGATCGTTTCAACTTATTCATGCAGCACAATAAAAGCCAATGCCGGAGGTTCATGATTGTGAATGCTTGTGACTTTTATTTTTAAAACTTCCCGTTTAGAGAAGTAAACCTACACACGAAAATACCAGGAAGGGAACTTGTTGTTCAGGACAAAAAGTTGATGGGAGCTGGGGGGTGGGAGGGAGGGAGAGGGCTTTTGTTTTATTTCTCCCTCAGCATTTCTGTGGGGGCATCCTTCCCTGGGCACATATTCTCAGGGTTACATGCACTGAAGGGAGAATATCTCTATTTTCAGGCATTAACTCAATCTGGTATGTCTGCTTTTTTGTGGTATCACCTCCTGCCTTCTCTGTTATTCATATTGTTGGTAGATACAGATTCATTTATATCTGAATGAAGCAAAAGGAGGCAACAGATAGCTCATTTCCTTGTGATTATCTCGTGTCTCGTGTCTCTGGTCACCCTGGTGTTCTGAAGCACAGGGTGATGAGGGCTAAAGGCTGAGTGACTTCAAACACCTCAGGAATGCAATAAGCTCTCAGAATGTTTTCTAGGGTGTGCTGTGGTTCTCAGGAAATTATCATATATACACTCGAAAAATCATTAACATACAGAGGGCTCTTGCCAGCAATGTGTCATCACAGCCAGCCACTTAGAAAGCTCCATTTGTGTTTATGGGTCAAATACCCTTTGTAACTGAATTTACTATAAAACGTAGTAGCAGAGAGAAAAATATGCAGGCTCCAATCTTTAAGTCAAGGGGAATTTTGCTGGTGATATCAATAAGAACAGGGTGGAGCCCATACCTTGTATTTGTTTTATTTATGTAATGTGCCTTAACGTACGGAATGTATGTGAAACACACTTTCTGAATGGAACATTTCTTGACTTGGATTTACACCATCTAAATCTTTGGCTGATTAGTCTCACACAATAATTCTGGTAACATCAGAATTCTGGGTTGAGAAACAGGAGTAAAAGGCTAGATTGAATTATAAGGGAAAGTTCAGTGTTTCTTTGCCCCTGAATCTGGATACTTGAAGCCCATGGTATTGTTCAAAGTTCTGTGCACGAGCAGCGAACTGCTGCCACCAATAGGCTGGGATTTGTATTGGCACAAACGTTAACACTGTTAAAACATCCAAAATACTTGTACAGTAATAGTGACCATAACTTTAAAAATGTGTCTAAAGTTAGACACTTAAATCCATATTTAGGAATCTAAGTAAGTCTTATTCAGGCGCCTAAATATGGATCTGGAAAACTAACTTTAGACATCAATGTTTGAAAATGTTGGCCAGTGATTACTAATTTGAATAGTTATCTGTTGTTATTGTGTGGCATTTATTGACACATACTATAGTAGTTAAATGGATAGTTTCAATGGACACCACTAGTCCTTTTGGAGCCATTCTCTTCTGAGCATAACAGGCTCTATTCACCTCTTGTTTACACTGGTGTTAGTCCACGGGGCTTGATTCTCAATTACTCTGTAACCTGTAGTTATTTACACGAGTGCAAAGTCAGTATAAAATGTTACCATCCTAATCTGTAAGTATATAACACATACTTCACTGTCTCTGTGCACTAATATCAATGAGTACACACGGTGCAGGGCAATGAAGAACCATGCCCATTTGGAGTTATTGTTGAAAACAGGACTGAGTGAAAGGAAAATTAGCCCTGATGTTTCTGACTAGTGTTGATGAAAACAAATCCATGCTCTTGGCCAGCCTACAACAGCATTTCACACACTTGGCTAATATTGAATGTTTATTTAAGGGCTACTGTCAACCTACTTTTGTCAAGTTCACCAAAATCCAGTCATCAAGATACTTTTGGAAAATAAATCTGCCTTTGAATCTGACTGGCTATCCCTTGCTTTTCGGAATTGTTGGAATAGGGCAGGGTTGGTTTCTCTCATCCTGGAGCTCATTAGTTGTGGACAGCTACTCTAAAAACAATTAATCGCTATTTGTTTTGTTTAATTTGTTAAGTAGTTTATCTCCATAAGGGGAAAAATCAAATTTTTGATCAAATGTATGTAGCTTCCTAGTCCTTTTTAATTGTGACAAGATTTATTAGAGCTATTTCTTCTGTCAAAAAAGTACCAGTATGAACGGAGTCATATGCTGCTAAAATGGGCCCAAACACCAATTCAATATTTAAACTGGCTTCACATACGTAAATATTATCGCTGAAAAGTGGCAAAACTAGGGGCTTATCTATGTGATGTGGCAATGCACACCAGAGGGGTGTAAACTGTAGAGCACTCTGAATATGTTGCACTGTAACTTCCCTGTGTAGATCCTGCTGATGCACTTGAAAAGGTACCTAGTGCGCATTGATGTAGTCCCGTTTGAAACAGTCCTACATTAACATGCACTAGGAACCATTTAGAGTGTGTCAGAAGGGTCTGCAAAGGGCAGTTAGAGTGCAATACTTTAAAGCACTCTACAATTTACCCCCCTCTGATACGTATTGCCGCACTGTGTAATGAAGCCCTGAATTTTGTCCCAAGTTTATCCAGGCCACAAGGGACTAGGACACTGTGGAAGCAGCATGTACTTCCCCTTGGTGGTCTGGGGAGGTGGGGGGAAATGCCTTGACAGCCTCCCTCTGGCTGATGTGTGGAGTCGCATTAATGAGCATTAATACAGCATTCCTGTGGCAGGAGGATTGCTACCTTTTGGGGACTGTGTAAGTGGTAGAGATAAATAAGGGAATCTAAAATGCTCTTCCCTTCATTCCCAAAAATGGGACAACTAAAAATATCGTATAGCTCTTTCCAGAATGCAGCTGATCAAGTGAGGTTTTAATCAGTCCAGGAACTAAATTGTGTTACCAGCAAGATTCGAATGTTCTGTCCATTTCTGTGAATATTAATAATCCCATGGAAAACTGCATATGAGACAGAAGATTGCCTTAGTGTTCTGATCAAAAGCCTTCCTTCAGTCCACTGAGATTGGCTATCCACACGACTGCTGCCCTTCACTCCAGAGGCAGTTAAATTTTGGTATGCTGAATGTATATAGTTTGAGAACTTTTGGATACTAGAGATTCTTTGCTATGTGTATCCAGCCAAGAAGTAGAAAGTAGATCTGAACTCAAAACTCCACATGAAAAAGCTCCCACTTTACACAGCTTAATACTTTAGAATTTACGTAATCACTGCTCATGAACTTCATATGAATCACATGGATAAATTATTCTACAACAGTTCTTCTGGAATATCTCCCCATGAAGATACTCTTATTCTGGAATAAAGAGTGACTATTTCTGAGTTATTTTATGAATCGAGCTAAATCAGGGAAAGGCACTCTTATTCCAGAATAAGAACATCCTCCCAGGAAGGTATCTAGATAGTTGTTGCAGTATAGTTTATTCCACAATAGTAGTCTGGTCAATTTCCAAGAATAGACAAGTTCTTAGTACTTGGGAACAGTTAGGTTGCTGATGAACAGAGACCACAGCCTGTCATGCTGACCAATAGTGTTTCATTGTTTCCTTGTACTCTCCCATCTGTCTATCTGTGTTCATCTGTCAGAAATTAATTTGTCAAAAGAGGAGGCATTGGAACAAACTGATAATTTAAATTACAATAAGTCACTCTGTCTTACTCACTCACAAAAGCTTAGAAGGAGCTGAGCTGCTAACAAAAACATACAGTCTCCTAGTGGACACTCTAAGACCCAATGGCTAGTGACCCATTTCTTCTGGTGGCTCCAAATGTGACCCACAGTGCAGGCATCTGTTGCTTCCTGCAGTGTGTGTGCTTGCCTCAAGACACCACTCTACAAACCTTGTGGTCTTCTCCAACCTCTGGAAACCCCATCCTGACCCTGGTCGGCAGTTGCCTCGGATTTGTCATGGAACTACTGGAATCCAACAGATTTATGATAATTTTGACTGTGGTAGACCGCTTCACCAAGATGACCTACTTTATTCCTGGCGCCAGTCTACCCTCTGCTGAGGAAGTCACCCAGCTATGGATACACCACATAGTCAAACTCAGTAGCCACCCAGATCACGTTACCTCTGATAGAGGGCCACAATTCAGTTCCCGGTTCTGGCGTGACCACCCAATTTCATCCAAAACTACCCACAACCTCCTGTAACCCAGCCACCTCAGACTGGTACAATGGATCCATCAAATCCAGGAGGTAGTGAGGGAACACTTGGAAAAGGATAAAACAAACTACAAATAGTAAGGAGCAGGGTCCCACCTATTCAGTGGGACAAATATATGGCTCTCAACAGAGCACCTTTGCATGGACACTCTCGTAAACTAGATTACCAATTCTTCAACCCCCATTGAATCTGGCAACAAATTAATCCCATTACCTTTGAGCTCCACCTATCCTATCACCTTCAAATCCACCCAGTGTTCTCTGTATCACTCCTAAAATGATACTCAGAGAGCTCGTTTTCCCACAGGACCCAACCAGCCACCCCACCCTCACCAGTGCACATACAAGGCCAAAAGGAATATATCATTCACAAAGTCTTAGCCTCCAAACTTAAACAAGGGAGACTCTGGTATCTAATTGACTGGGAGGGCTACAGCCCTGAGGAGCACACCTGGGAGTCAGCATAAAATTTTCATGCCCCAGCCCTCATATAAGCCTTCCATGAGAGTCACCCTGGACTGATGTCACTCAGAGGGCACCTCTAAGGGACAGGTGGTGTCATGTGCCACTGATCTCAAACCCAAGTCCATCGAGTCCCTGGGAGTCATCGTGCTTCAATCCTCCACCTGATGGCTTTCTAGCATCAGCTTGGACCAGGACTCCTTGAAGCCCAGCTCAGAGAGACAGCTCCACCCCTGAATTCCAATTGCTGGAAAACGGGAGTTCCTGATTGGCCTGCTCCCCCTACTTAAGCTGAAAGGAGGAAGAGAAAGTTGTCCATGTAGCTGGGCTCCACCCTGCTTTGGACTACTCACTCAGTGCTACCCATGCCTGATCCTGGTCTCCTTTTTTCTTGACTTAGTCTGATTCCTGGTATCTGACTCGTGGCTCCTGATCTCTGGCTTGTCTCCTGATCCTGGTCTCCTGACTTGGCCTGATTCCTGTTATCTGACTTGCGGTTAATATCCCTATTACATACTAATAGTCGGTATCCACTAAGTCCAGTGACCATTGGATGCCCAGATCTTTTTCCTGAGTGGTTACAAGTAACTGAGAACCCAATAATGTATATGAGTAGTTCGAATTATTCCTCCCATCTTGAATTTATCAATACTGAATTTCATCTGCTATAGTGATGCTTTTAACATTAATCACTATGACGGGGGAGGGGGGAGAGAATAGAGAGGGAAGAAATAACATCATAAAATATATACTGGGCAAGTGGATAGTTGTGGAGTAGAGTGTTTTGGTGAGGTAAGGCTGTATGTAGCTGTGCATAAACTGTACTAATGAATTATACTAGGCAGATCTCCGATTTTTTGAAGTCGTTAAGACGTCAGTGAAAGCTGACGTGAAAAGTCACTATGCACAGAAAGCCACTTGTGATTATTAATATAATCCAGGTAGTTGCCCTTTAAAATTTTAAAAAACATGTTAGATCTGTGCCTTGCTTCTACAGTAATTGTCCTTGAATTAAAAACTTTAATAGCATCCATTACTTTTTATGTGGGCAAGCAAAAAGCATGTCACTTGATAGTATCTAAAATAGTGTTCCATTAGTCTTAGCCTTTGTCCTGTAGTACTGTGCCAAAGTGGGCCTGGGGCACTGACCAACTCACTCCTACCTTGTATTAGTCAGAGAGGTGAAGGAGACTGAAATGAGATGGTTATATAGATTGGTGCCTCAAAGATAGCTCTTGGCTCTTGCCCTCAAAATTGTATTTGAGAAAGAAAGATACTGTGTGTTTTCAATTAATGTATAACAGAAAGGATGAAAGGTGAAGGAGCTTTTGGTAATGAAGAAGGAATGAGGTCTCAAGTGAGACTGATCAGCCTGCTCTAGAGAATGGATCACTTCTTTTGGCCAAAGCATTTTTTTGGTGTAGACCCCAGAGATGCTGTAAAATGTCTTTTGTGTAAATGTGAATTTAGGGTAACTTTCCCACAAGCATATTCATGAGTTTAAGTAAATCTGCCTCCTGTCACTTGGTACATTGCACCATTGTTGTTTGCATTGGTGTTGTAGTCATGTTGGTCCCAGGCTATGAGAGACAAAGTGGGTGAAGTAATATCTTTGTTAACAAGATGGTCCAATAAAAGATATTACCTCACCCACCTTGTCTCTCACATTCCATCTTTGTCATTCCTGCCTAATCTCAGTATTCCTGTGAGAGTTTACAAATAAATTAGCAGTCTGACACGCTTAGTCCTCTGAGGCTGGGAGTCAGGAAGGGCTAGTTTTCTTAGAAATATGAAAGACTCTCCTTTCTCTCAGGTCAAAGCACAAATGCATCAACCATAAAGCATGATGAAAACTATATAGTTAGGAAGTGAGAACAGGGCTGTTTTCATCCTGCAACTCACTGTTTCACTTAAGGGTGAAACAATTTCTGGTTTTGTTTTTAAAAACCACTTATCAGTGAAGTACTCATATCTTCCGCTAAAGACGTGGGATATAATTTTCAAAGGCACATAAATGATTTGAAGCCTGAGTCCCATTTTTAGCACTTAGGAGCCAAGATCCATTGAGTTTCATTGAAACTCCTGATTGCCTAAATCACTTTAGAAATGGCATTTAAGCTGCTAAGGCACTTAGATGCTTTTGAAAATCTTGCCTGTGATCATTTGGCTGACTGATGAGGATTCCAGCTAGAAACAGGCAATCTTAAGGGCAGTGCCTACTCCTGCATTCTGTATGTAGAGAAAACAACCACTGGATTAACTAGGGGTTTTGTGCAGGAGCAGGCCCTTTCCGTATCAGCGATGAGTAGCACAAATATGAAAGCTATAGCGAGAGCCTTTTGTTAAAACCAGTGCAATGGATAAAGTGAAGGCAAGTTTCCATGAGCTTGAGCTGTGTTATGTGAGGGCTTGCTGTGAATTAGGCCTTGATCCAAAATGCATTGAAATCAATAGGAAGACTTCCCTCAACTTCAGTGGGCTAGATCAGGACGTATGAGGATGACAGAGGATGTTCAGGATGGGACGGTGATTACACAGATCCATTGACTTATTCTTCCACTAGTGGGAGGGAAAGTAGAAGCTGCAGGGGGGTCTGCATTAGCAGCTGTGGAAGAGCTCTTCTGTTTCTTCATGGGCTCATGGGGAGGGTTACCAGTGAAGCTCCTCGGTGCACAGACTGGCTATATTTAAAGGTTTTTAAACTTTTCTGCTGCATATTATCCAGACTTCCTGGCTAACCCTAACTCTTTCAACCATAATACATGGGGACGTACTTCACATACATTTTCTCAGGCTCTTATCAGCTAGCTACCTTCTTAGTAAAGCCTGGTACAATAGAATTTGGCATATAGTGATAATGAAGAAATTTAAAACATCAACTAAAACTCAACAATGGAGACGAACCTCTCCACCCCAAACAAATCTAAGAAGCTTTCACTTTCATGCACCCTCCTTACTGGAGTGGGCAATAACTAGAGGACATGTATTCTTCTGAGACATTACTCCAACTCAGCACAGCATAAACACTACAGAGACAAAGGCAGATTCTTGAGTTTGATGTAACTGGATTGAGATCTTAGATATAAGCAGCTCTCTGATCAAGTCAGGAATTAAGGGATTGATTTTTCCACTGGTGAATGACAGCCATTTTGTCTTGTCACCATGAAGCCCCCCTGGTTTAGATGGGAGGCTTCCCTCTGTTGAAACCCTGTAACAGTTTCTCCAGAGTTGTTTGTATCCACTTCAGGCTTCCCTTCCTGCTGAAAGACTCCTGCTTACAGCTTCTACCTATTGCTCTACTCACCTATTCGGGCTTCCTAACCCTGCAGCAACCCTCCCCTATCTCCAGTGGCACTTACAGAGGTCTCTGCTATCGTGAAATAACCAAGGAAGAGTGAATACTTGTCCATCCTAGCTACTGTTGTTGAGAAGATCTGGCTTTAAATGATCCAGTTAGCACAATTCAAAAATTAGAATATGCATCAGACCATGATCAGAAATATACACAGTCTCTATAGGAATTCCCTCTCAGATACCAATGTGACAGGAGCCTTAAAAATAAGACAGATGAATCAACAGATACTTACTTAACCTTTTTCTCACCTAATCCACATTTTAATGCTTATTCACAACATCTTCAAATAACATGCATATTTATTTGTATGTTGGCAGGGATTTTGCTGACACAAAGAATGAATACGAAACAATTTACTGCTCCATTTTGAAAGGGTTATGCCATCTGGTCTTATAGAATAAGAAAGCAAAGGCATTTGTGTACATTGTGTATTTCTCTAGCCATCTATAAGTGTAAGCAGAGTCAGGATGAGCTGCACCCTGACATCTGGTGGTGAGTTGTGGCAAGTTGTGGAAAAGAACTTCAGGGGCTGATCTCATTTGCTTAGGCACACCCACCCCACCTAGCATGAGCCCATAGCTGCCCAAATGGTCACTTTGGCTGCTATGGGATCCCCAGTTTCTCTGTTATTGGGGCAGGAAGAATAAATTGTTATTATCCTGATTATGTGAATCAAGGACAGTGGAACTGTACTTGGCCTTTTGTTATGATGGAGGGACTCGCCATCAACTAAGTAGCACTAGCTAGGCAAGGGACATGGGTTCCAAAACTCAGTGAATGGAGAGAGAGGCTGGGCTTGGGCTCAATACCAATACCTGGTGTTATGGGCCAGTGGTGAGGGCCTTTATATGCTAATTGCACTTCCTTCTTCCTCCACTGTGGAACGTCAGAGCTAATTTTGATTCCGTTAGGAATCTAGTTACAGGCTGCTGAGCTGAATTCACTTTGGGCCAATGGTGCACTAGCACTGAGACTCCCCTACTACAAGCTGAAATCATGAAAGAGCTTAAAATTACTAGGAGCTGAAATCACTGAGTGTTGTGTTAAGTAGTGGGGCCTGAAGATATGTTGTGGAGCAGTTTGCTGGAGCAGCTCATGGGACAGCTGGCAGAGCGGAGTGGATGGTGGAACAGAGTAGTTTGTGGGACAGCTGGAGCAGCTCACGGTGTGGGGGGCTGGCAGAGCAGAGCAGAGAAGAGCAGAGCGATTTGTGGGATGGCTGGTAGAGCATTGCGGAGCCCCATGGAGAGGTGGGTCAATCAGCTTCGGACCACGTAAGGTGCCCCTTAACCCTTCCATTTCCACCCAGGTTGGGAGGTAAAACTCTGCAGATAAACTTTCAAACTCTGGAGCTGCACTGACCAGGGACAGAGACTTTTGGGTTGTTGGACTTTTGGGACTTTGGGTGACTTTTGGGTTGCTGGACTCAAGAACCAAAAGGAAAGGACACAGCCCAATTTGCTTGGGATGGGTTTTGCTCATGGGTTGTGTTATGAATCCTGTTGGTGGTGTTTCCCCAACATAATGCCACATTGTTTCTCTCTGTTATTAAAAGTCTTTTGCTACACTCAGACTCTGTGCTTGGGAGAGAGGAAGTATTGCCTCTTAGAGGCATCCAGCGGGGGGTGGTATATATTTGTCCCAGGTCACTGGGTGGGGGCTCAAGCTGGTTTTGCATTGTGTTATTGGAATGGAACCCCTAGATACTGAACCTAGCCCTTGTTGCTGCCAACTCTGATGGGCAGAAGGGTTACATAAGCATAAATAAATGCAAAAGAATCAGCACAGAGTCATAGATCCTGACTGTTAGAATTTTAAAAGGATCTAAATTCTAATTAAAAAGAAAAGGAGTACTTGTGGCACCTTAGAGACTAACCAGTTTATTTGAGCATAAGCTTTCGTGAGCTACAGCTCATTTCATCGGATGCATTCAGTGGAAAATACAGTGAGGAGATTTATATACACACAGAACATGAAAAAATGGGTGTTATCATACACACTGTAAGGAGAGTGATCACTTAAGATGAGCTATTACCAGCAGGAGAGCGGGGTTCGGGGGGGAGGAGAAGAAAACCTTTTGTAGTTATAATCAAGGTTGGCCATTTCCAGCAGTTAACAAGAATGTCTGAGGAACACAGACTGGACTTCTACATAGAGTGCTTCCGCCGACGTGCACGGCCTGAAATTGTGGAAAAGCAGCATCACTTGCCCCATAACCTCAGCCGTGCAGAACACAATGCCGTCCACAGCCTCAGAAACAACTCTGACATCATAATCAAAAAGGCTGATAAGGGAGGAGCTGTCGCGAATACAGACTAACACGGCTGCTACTCTGAAACCTGTCATTATGCAAGGCACTGCATTTAGCCATATGGAGTAGAAATCTATCAACTTCATGAAAAAACTCATACAGATACAGACAGACATCATCTTCCTTTCCAAATGCAAACAGATGGACATCATACCAAAAGGACTGAAGGTAAAAAATCCATTGCAATCTACATACCACACAAACTATGCTGACAGCTTGTGCCACACGCTCTCAAAGAAACTGCGGAACCACCTGATCAACATCCTCTACAGCAAACAGGGAAAGATAAAGAATGAGCTCTCAAAAATGGATACTCTCATAAAAAAACAACCTTCCACACAAACTTCCTCGTGGCTGGACTTTACTAAAACTAGACAAGCCACTTACAACACACACTTTGCTTCTCTACAAAAGAAAAAGGACACTAAACTATCTAAATTACTGCATGCCACAAGAGGCCACAGCAATTGTTCCCTTAACCCACCCAGCAATATTGTTAATCTGTCCAACTATACTCTTAGCCCAGCAGAAGAATCTGTCCTATCTCGGGGCTTCTCCTTCTGCCCCTCCACCCCCACGAACATGATACAGTTCTGTGGTGACCTAGAATCCTATTTTCGACGTCTCCGACTCAAGGAATACTTCCAACACACCTCTGAACAACATACTAATCCACAGAGACCTTCCTACAAACACTACAAAAAGAAGGATTCTAGGTGGACTCCTCCTGAAGGTCGAAACAACAGATTGGACTTCTACATAGAGTGCTTCCGCTGACGTGCATGGGCTGAAATTGTGGAAAAGCAGCATCACTTGCCCCATAACCTCAGCCGTGCAGAACACAATGCCATCCACAGCCTCAGAAACAGCTCTGACATCATAATCAAAAAGGCTGATAAAGGAGGTGCTGTCATCATCATGAATAGGTCGGAATATGAACAAGAGGCTGCTCGGCAGCTCTCCAACACCACTTTCTACAAGCCATTACCCTCTAATCCCACTGAGGGTTACCAAAAGAAACTACAGCATTTGCTCAAGAAACTCCCTGAAAAAGCACAAGAACAAATCCGCACAAACACACCCCTGGAACCCCGACCTGGGGTATTCTATCTGCTACCCAAGATCCATAAACCTGGAAATCCTGGACGACCCATCATCTCAGGCATTGGCACCCTGACAGCAGGATTGTCTGGCTATGTAGACTCCCTCCTCAGGCCCTACGCTACCAGCACTCCCAGCTATCTTCGAGACACCACTGACTTCCTGAGGAAACTACAATCCATCAGTGATCTTCCTGAAAATACCATCCTAGCCACTATGGATGTAGAAGCCCTCTACACCAACATGCCACACAAGGATGGACTACAAGCCGTCAGGAACAGTATCCCCAGTAATGTCACGGCAAACCTGGTGGCTGAACTTTGTGACTTTGTCCTCACCCATAACTATTTCACATTTGGGGAGAATGTATACCTTCAAATCAGCGGCACTGCCATGGGTACCTGCATGGCCCCACAGTATGCCAACATTTTTATGGCTGACTTAGAACAACGCTTCCTCAGCTCTCATCCCCTAATGTCCCTACTCTACTTGCGCTATATTGATGACATCTTCATCATCTGGACCCATGGAAAAGAAGCCCTTGAGGAATTCCACCATGATTTCAACAATTTCCATCCCACCATCAACCTCAGCCTGGACCAGTCCACACAAGAGATCCACTTCCTGGACACTACGGTGCTAATAAGTGATGGTCACATAAACACCACCCTATACCGGAAACCTACTGACCGCTATTCCTACCTACATGCCTCCAGCTTTCACCCAGACCACACCACACGATCCATTGTCTACAGCCAAGCTCTACGATACAGCCGCATTTGCTCCAACCCCTCAGACAGAGACAAACACCTACAAGATCTCTATCAAGCATTCTTACAACTACAATACCCACCTGCTGAAGTGAAGAAACAGATTGACAGAGCCAGAAGAGTTCCCAGAAGTCACCTACTACAGGACAGGCCCAACAAAGAAAATAACAGAACGCCACTAGCCGTCACCTTCAGCCCCCAACTAAAACCTCTCCAACGCATCATCAAGGATCTACAACCTATCCTGAAGGACGACGCATCACTCTCACAAATCTTGGGAGACAGGCCAGTCCTTGCCTACAGACAGCCCCACAACCTGAAGCAAATACTCACCAGCAACCACACACCACACCACAGAACCACTAACCCATGGACCTATCCTTGCAACAAAGCCCGTTGCCAACTGTGTCCACATATCTATTCAGGGGACACCATCATAGGGCCTAATCACATCAGCTACACTATCAGAGGCTCGTTCACCTACACATCTACCAATGTGATATATGCCATCAGGTGCCAGCAATGCCCCTCTGCCATGTACATTGGTCAAACTGGACAGTCTCTACGTAAAAGAGTAAATGGACACAAATCAGATGTCAAGAATTATAACATTCATAAACCAGTTGGAGAACACTTCAGTCTCTCTCGTCACTCGATCTCTGACCTAAAAGTCGCTATATTACAACAAAAAGACTTCAAAAACAGACTCCAACGAGAGACTGCTGAATTGGAATTAATTTGCAAACTGGATACAATTAACTTAGGCTTGAATAGAGACTGGGAGTGGATGAGTCATTACACAAAGTAAAACTATTTCCCTATGTTTATCCCCCACACACACACACACACTGTTGCTCAGATGTTCTTGTTAACTGCTGGAAATGGCCCACCTTGATTATCACTATAAAAGGTTTTCTTCTCCTCCCCCCCCAACCCCGCTCTCCTGCTGGTAATAGCTCATCTTAAGTGATCACTCTCCTTACAGTGTGTATGATAACACCCATTTTTTCATGTTCTATGTGTATATAAATCTCCTCACTGTATTTTCCACTGAATGCGTCCGATGAAGTGAGCTGTAGCTCACGAAAGCTTATGCTCAAATAAATTGGTTAGTCTCTAAGGTTCCATAAGTACTCCTTTTCTTTTTGCGAATACAGACTAACACGGCTGCTACTCTGAAACCTAAATTCTAATTGACATTGCTGCCTATTTAAAAATAAGTACATCCATGCTGCAGTGCTCTCTAGGAATTTCCTGCTGTAAAAATCCATTTCATTCTGTACCAATGCAATGTATTTCCTACTGCACCAATTGATTTTTCAGAGCAGAAAACAGAGGAGTGCATATTTTTGCCCCCTCCTGTGCACACACATGAACACACAATTTTAGTCAAACCATGCTGGACTTATGGAACTTATGCAAAGTTTCAGATGCCTTGTAAAAATGTTGCATCTTTAGACCTTTTTAAAACATATTTTTGTGGGTTTTTAAAATGTACCGTGGAATCTACAGAAAGGTATCTTTTCTGAAATTGGTTACTTTACCTCTTATGGCTCTATGGGGAAAATGAAAGTCCTGAATTTATTTTGGATGTCACAGCATATATCAGATCATTAAGAGACAAAAGTTGCAACATCATGCTGAATCACAGTGCTGGGATGTGATTATTATTAATAATAATGTTATTTATTGTTTCATTTATGTAGGACAAAAACAAATAGCTGGCAACCATATTTTTTCCTGTAGTTACTGCTGCTGGTCCCTTTCCTCTTTCTTCTCCAGTCTTTCTCATACACTTCCATCTGTCCCATTCTCTTTTGATCGCATCACTTAGCTGCAAGATTCTTTTTCTCTCTGCACTGCCTATGCTTCGTCATATCTACTACTCTGTGTCTGTAATAGGACCCCATTTTCAGTTGGTCCCTAGCCACTGCCATTATTATTAACAATAATACCACACTGGAGTTGATGATACAAAGGTGCTTAAACACCATGTTGAAGCACACCTTGGAAATACCATATTCAAATATTTTTCTTTCTTCTTGTTTTTTAGTGTGACCTTTGTTCACTTCCCTTGCCTATGCTACCTCTTCATAACACTGCCCCCAAGCTTGACCTGCATTTATCTACCACTTCCATCTGCCCTTCTTATCATAAGTCCTAGCACTTTTTGTCTTGCTAGGGCTCAACCCTACATTCTGACTGAGGAGTGATTCAGCTGCTGTTCAACAGCTGGCTGCCTCAGCCAGTTTTGAGATCAGCTTCTGGGTAGAGCACAGAAGGGTTCCAATCAGAAATGTCAAACCTACTGAGCCAAATCATCCCAGGTCACTTATATCAATGGTGATATACCTGGGATAAATGGAGCCCACAAGTACATTTTGGTTGGAAGGTTTCCAGAAGTAATATTGTCTACATTGTGCCTATACAATACAGATCTAGTACAGGCAGGATTTTTCCCAAATTACATAATGACCAGTTAATTTGGCACTGAATTAATGTTATTAATTTATACCATTTGGTGTTTGAACTTACTCACTGAATTCCATTTTTATAACATATAGTGCAAAAGATATTGGCAATAATCACCTGAAGGAACACTATAAGATTAGTAAAGCGAAAATTTGACCTACATTTTTTGTATTTCTCTGTTTGCAAAGTACATACCATTATTTATATGTGACATTTTTCCAAAACAAATTTTTCAATGCTTTTTTCTATTAAAAAAAATCAATGCTATCAACATAGCACTTGTGAGAAACCCTAAAGCCTACAGTGATAAACTACTAGCATTCCAAGTACAGAAGAAAAGAAAATCCTGCCAGGAAACATATTTCTGTTTTAAAATTTCAAGGGGTTATTAAAAATCTAGAGATTGAAAAAAAAATAATTTAAAAATTAGGAAAATTGTCTTGATAGTATTTGAAACGCTAAGTAAGGCTATCGTCCAGGAAAGCACGTAAGCATGTGCTCAATTTTAAGCATGTGAGTAGTCCTATTGCCATGTGTGAGGCAATGTGTGTGATTAAAGTTGAGCATGTGCTTAAAATACATTGTTGGATCAGGGCCTAGGTTAGACTGCCAGAAAGAATAATGCTACATGCAGATATTGTTAAAGTAATGCATGCATGTGCTTTAGACATGAATTCCACTGATTAGCAAGCACAGTTTAAAGGGCACCAAATTTCAGAGAAATGTAATAGTTTTAAAAATGGTATTTTAAATAGAGGAGGGCTATGGAACAGAATGGGCCTGTACTATTTACATTATTACTGATGTTCATTTATGTTATTACATTTTAAGGGAAACTGCACTTTAGAGATGATATCTGTCCCCCCACCAAGTAGCAGCTTAAAAAAGATCATAGGAATGGAAGGGCAGATTCCCCATGTAGAGAAGACTGGTGAGTATCCCGTAAATAGTACACTCCCCAGCGTGTACTTTGCTTTTATAAGCTAGTGTGATTGTTCTTTCTTTCTCTCCTTCTCACTTTGTGCCAAGTATTAAACAGCACTAAAGGAGCTGATGACTGTTAAGATATAATTGTGTATAGCTAACCTGTCTGATCTACTGTAGTAGTACAGTAAATAGTCTTTGTGCATTTGCATAATTTATGGAATGAAGCAGAAAATTCAGTGAAAAATCTATATGTGTCCATTAGGATTTTCCAAATGGTGCACCAATAAAATGAACTTCCAGGTTAGGACTGGGAGTATTCAACAAACCTAGGGTCTGATCCTGCACCTTTAAATCAGCCCCGACACTCTTCTTTTCTGTTCCATCTGTCCTTCCTCCTCCTTCACTGTCTCCCAGCTCAAAGGACTCTTTCCCACTATCTGCTTGTAACTTCGCGACGAGACACTAGATGGCCCACTCTACCATATTCTTTCACTTGTTCTCATCTTATCTCCTCACCAGCTGATTACAAGCATGTTCTTGTATCTACTGTCCTAAGAAAACCTTCCCTCTACCTGCCTTTCCAACTCACTCACAGAGTCTGATCTACAGTTAATCTCTAGATCTATTGGTGGACCTCCTAAGAGAAAGATTTTAAAGAAAATATTAGTTTGTACCTAGAAGCTTGAAAAATTCTTGGTACAATTAGGTATTGGTACCCATGTTTTTACCTCATACTTACACAAAATTACATGTATTTAATATATAAGTAATATGTACTTGCATTGTAGGTGGCACGTGTAGCAATGCATTTAGTTAAGATTGCCCAACACTTTCCATTATAAGACTTGTTTTCAGCTGCTTGTAATTTTGCCAAACTCTAACCACTCAGCCTGAAATTTCCCATGTCAGTTGCCTGCCTCATGATGAATTTTTGTAAGATTTAGCTAAAACAATTCAGCCATTTCCAAGTGTAAGCAGGGTCTGAATGAGCTCTCCCGTCTGATTCTGGAATAAGAGTGCCTTTCCCTGATTTAGCTCGATTCACAAGATAACTCAGAAATAGTCACTCTTTATTCCTCTCCCTCCTGCCCTCACCATCCAGGAGCCATGTCGCTTACTCCTCTCCCCTCCCCTCAACAGCCAGGAGCAATTGTTGCTCGCTCCTCTCCACCTTCACCCCCGCCCCCCCGGCCTATTCTTTGCTTGGCCAATAGGAATGCAGAGGTGTATCTGGCAGAGCCAGTAGCAGGGCTGGAAGCTTCTGCAGCACTTTTTCAAATTCATTCCTGAAACAAATATGCATAGGGAGGGGGTGGGGGCGAGGAGGATGCTCTCAAGCTCTGTGTTTAGGTCAGAAGATGCTTGCTGCAAATTTCATCAGGATCTGCCATTCACCTTCACATGTTGACATGTTACAAAGGCAGGAGCAGGCCCCTTGTGACACCAGTAGACACAGGCAGAGGAGGGGGCTGCTGCCCCAGGCACATTCAGGGGATAATTATTATCCCCACAGACAGCCCAGCTTTGGAAGTTTCAGGCTGCAAGAGCAGCTGAAGAATGACCACCTGGAATCATTCCCTGCTGTCAAGAAACAAACATGCTGTCACATCACAAATATTGTTTAATTACACTGAAAACTTTCCCATTATTTCCAACTCTCTAATTTTTGGGGGAATGGCAGTACCCCAGTGTGGCCATTTATTCTGCCATTTAGTCCCACTTGTCTGTGAGACTGGAGTACTTGTGACATCTTAGAGACTAACAAATCTATTAGAGCATAAGCTTTCGTGGGCTACAGCCCACTTCATCGGATGCATAGAATGGAACATGTAGTAAGATATATATATATATATACATACAGATAAGTTGGAAGTTACCATACAAACTGTGAGAGGCTAATTACTTAACTAATTAGCCTCTCACAGTTTGTATGGTAACTTCCATCTTATCTGTATGTATATATATATCTTATTATATGTTCCATTCTATGCAGTCGATGAAGTGGGCTACAGCCCATGAAAGCTTATGCTCTAATAAATTTGTTAGTCTCTAAGGTGCCACAAGTACTCCTGTTCTTTTTGCAGATTCAGACTAACATGGCTGCTACTCTGAAACTTGTCTGTGAGACTCTTTCCTTTGCCTACAATGGGCTTTGGGTCAGGAAGGTTCATATAGGCTGTTACACACAAATGCTGATTCCTCTGCAAATGCCCTATCTTACCAAATCTCCCCAGGGTTGTGCTTTTCTAGGACCTTTTCTCCAGCACACCCTTTGAGTTGCTGCTGGTCCTTTACATCATAGAATCAGAAGGGACCTCAGGAGGTCATCTAGTCCAACCCCCTGCTCATTTTGCCCCAGATCCCAAAATGGCCCCTGCAAGGATTGAACTCACAACCCTGGGTTTAGCAAGCCAATGCTCAAACCACTGAGCTCTCCCTCCCCCCAATGTGCAACTCCCTCCGCCCAAGCAACTGCTGCCTTTACGCAGCCATTTTATAGCTGTGTATCTGCTGTGCTGTATGTCCTGCTCTTCTAACTGGTAAGAAATCTTAGCTACTGTTTACTTACTCTTTCATATTTCTGAGGGTGGCAGAGTCTCACTAACTTGAGTACCATCCATGAATTTAATTGAAGCTATATTTACTCTCTCAAATCCTTCCAACTTAATCCAATTTATCATAACTGTTTGTATAAACCCTTCAGTGCACATAAACCGAAGCCAATCTGAACAATTTGTAAGATTTAGCTCCTAAAATTGGTTTATTATAGATCCATGTTGCTAACATCCATCATTTAATTACACTCTAGATAGTGATTTTTAAGAGATTTTTTTTAAAAAAAGTTAGGTACCTCGGCTACTTTCAAGCAATCATTAATTTCATCCTTCCCGTCATTTGTTAATTAATACACATACTTTCTCTCTAATTCTACTTTCCCCGTGGACATGTCTGACTTTTTGGTTCTTAAATCGCCATCTGGGAGGAATTTTTAAATATCTAAAAACGTCCTGGATTTTGCCATTATTATTTTTCCCAAAATTAGAGTTGATCATTCAAGAAAGAGAGTGAATGTTGATCATTCAAGAAAGAAAGTGAATGTTGATCACTCGAGAGAGTGCCCGCTTTTTCCCCCTAGCTCCCAGCGCTTCTGCCTCAAAACAGCTCTTTCGCGCGGCTGGGAGGGAGGCGGAGGAGGGGGAATGCAGCATGCTAAGGGGAGGAGGCGGGGTCGGGGCGGAGATTTGGGGAAGGGGTCCAATGGGGCAGGGAGGGGGCGGAGTTGGGGGCGGGGACTTTGGGGAAGGGGCTGGAACGGGGGCAGGAAAGGGGTGGAGCTGGGGCGGGGCTGGGGGTGGGGGGTGTGAGCAAATAACCCCCCCTGTGAAGTGTCCTCTTTTTTGAATGTTCAGCTATGGTAATCCTACCCTTGGCAAACTTTTAAATGTTCATCTTAACCCCTGTAGTTTAGCATCAGCTCATTTATGTTAATGGTTACAACACATAATCTGAACATTTCTTTCATGATGAATTAGAAAGATCTCCAAAAATATCATGCCTAAAAATAATTTAGAGATCATTCAGCCACTGTGCTGGCCCTGTATATTGTTAGGATATAGATATTCAGGCCTGTCTGTAAAGGCCTATACTTCAAGAATTTAGGTATATGTTTATCATTTAGCTAGTTATAGAGGTATAAAAGAAAGAATCAAAGTCACTGTCTGCCTGTGTAAGGGCCTTCTCTCACTGTGACAGTCTGAGGCCTGTTCTTAAGCTAAGGCCTTTGGCTAAGCAGTGGGAGCAGCCATAAGCTGGAAAGCGTATGGTCATGTCCTCACACATTTCAAACCAGTTATATTGAAATAAGGCAATCAGGAGCTGTTAGAAAGGTGATCCAATCTATCACCTCCAGATAAAGGGAAGAGCCTAGAAGACGTAAAAGGAAATTTAGTTTGATAGTTTTCCGTTTGGTAAGAATTCACTTATCCATAGACATAGTTGGGAAACCCTTATGTCTTTATAGATGTAGTTGTGAAAAACTCACTTCTGTATTGTTTTGTCATTATAGTTCCCACTTTGCTATTGTTTATTTGCATGGTCTCTGTCTGGTTCTGTGATTGTTTCTGTCTGCTGTATAATTAATTTTGCTGGGTGTAAACTAATTAAGGTGGTTGGGTATAATTGGTTAGCTAATCATGTTACAATATGTTAGGACTGGTTAGGTAAATTTCAGTAAAATGATTGGTTAAGGTATAGCTGAGAATATTACTATATAAATTAGGGGCAAAAAGGAAATAAATTGGGATTCGAAAATAAGGAAAAAGGAACTTGGATTTAAGCTTGCTGGAAGGTCACCCCAATAAACATCAAATTATTCTGCCATTTAGTCCCACTTGTCTGTGGGAGTCTTTCCTTTGCCAGCAGTGGGCTTTGGGCCAGGTCCATAAGCTGTGACACAGAAACACTGATTTCCTCTGCGAATGCCTGGATTTTACCAAATCTCCCCACACTGGGGTTGCACTTTTCTAGGACCTTTTCCCCAGATACCTTCTGAGGAGCTGCTGCCCGTCAACTGCTCCTTCCATCAGCCATTTTGCAGCTTTCTGCTGTATCTCCTTCTCTTCCAGCTGGTAAATATTCTTATCTGCTGTCATACTTGCTGTTTAACATTTCTGAGGGTGGCAGAATCTCACAAACTTGAGTTGCATATGTGAATTTCATTTAAGTGATGTTTACTCTCCCCAATTCTTACAGCACATCTACCAATGTGATATATGCCATCATCTTACAGCACATCTACCAATGTGATATATGCCATCATGTGCTATGTACATTGGCCAAACTGGACAGTCTCTACGTAAAAGAATAAATGGACACAACACACTAGAAACCTCCTTCCAACTTAATCCTTTGTATTTATCATAACTATTTTATAAACCCTTCAGTAAACATAAACCCAAGCCAATCTGAACAACTTGTAAAGTATGGCTGCCAAAATTTGTTATAGATCTATGCTGCTAACATCCATCATTTAATTATACTGTAGATACCGATTCCTTTTAAAGGTATAGACCAATGTGTTAATAAAAAAATTGTTCAAATAAATAGATTCGGCTACTTTTGGACTAGTTTTTAAGTGATTTCGAAGTATTGATGCAGTATAAAGTAGCCCCTCGTGGCTAAAGTTACCCCCCCCCCAAAAAAAACTGAAATGGTGCTCCTGGATGCACTGGGGGGAAAAGATAACAAGAGCAGGCTGTATTTACATACACACCTACTCTGTCTAGATCAGGGGTCCCCAACGCAGTGCCCGCTGGTGCAATGGTGCCCACCAGGGAAGTTGTGGGCGCCCACAGGACACTGCGCCGCTGAAATGCCGCCGCCGAGCAAAGCCACCTGAGAACCGCCCGCCGTTGCCGCTTCTCGGTGGCATTTTGGCAGTGAGGCTTCTTTCCACTGCCACTTCTCGGTGGCGTTTCGGCGGCGGGGTGTTTGGCGCCCACCACAGTCTGTTGGGAATACGAATGTGCTATTCCCACAGAAAAGTTGGGGACTACTGGTGTAGGTGATCAGCAGACAGGTTTGCTTTGCTACAGTGATCAATTTTGGCTGTTTTGGATTAAAATTTATTTATGAGTGGGGAAGTATTGCTTCTTAGAGGCACGTAGGGGAGGTGTTTAGTGTTCCAAGATTTTTGGGTGGGGGCTCAAGCTGGTTCTGTTTTCCAATGTTAAGAAAATCTCTATGATATTGAACGTGGTTTCCTGGCCCTTGTGGCTGCTGACAACACCTGGCAGAAGGCTCACACAAGAATGAGTATAAGGGAAAATACATTGTTTTGCCCATGTTAAATTTTTCCCCCAGCAGTTTTGATGAGACAATCTATGCTTCCATGCTTTGTAGCAGCGACTTGAAATTTACAGGGGGGCGGGGGAAGGGGTCAGCCTCATGTCCATTACTACCCTTGTGAAAACCTGGCCAAGTTACCTTTGAAGAATCCCCATGTGCACATGCTCAGAAGAGACTTATTGAGGGGCATCTAAATTCTCCAAAGATTTCACCTGCCCTGGGCATGCTCCATTCCCTCACCACTCCTACGACCAGGCTGTACATGCATCATCCATAAGGTTAAGATTTTGTCACAGTTATTTTTAGTAAAAGTCACTGACAGGTCACAGTGTTATACCAATAAAATAAAAACCAGCAGGATCTTATTAAAGGGGGAAAGGCAAAATGCCACATTTATTGTGAATACAGAAAGAATCATAGCAAGCAGTTAGTTATAGCTATAACATTCCATTCAATTTCATATTTATTCACACATTCATTCATACACACACACACACACACACAGAGGTTCTGCAAGGTTGTTATCATAGTTACCAGCCTTAGAGTTGCTCATGCCAAGCCACTGGCCAGGTATCCTGGACATGAGGAGGGAGCAGGGCCTTCTCAGATGCTCATCTGATGCTTCTGGAAGTTGGTTTGCAGAATCAGACCCCAAAGTTCTCACTTTCTAGAGTCCATTTTTATAGGAATTTCTTCCTATGCCAGTCTATGGGAATTGCTTCATCATGCTGTTGCTGAATCAATCAGCAGATCGCACATTCCTGACGGCTCCGTGCTGCTAGATGTTATCTTGTTCTTTGGTTCTCCCATCCTTGAGGCTGTTGGGTGGATTCCAGTCTGCCCTGGGGGGTCCTCTGGTTATTTCCACTTGACGCCTTCTTCAGCCGATGGACACTGGATTCTTTGGCTGACACCTCCCTGATCATTCAGTTATTATGCACACCAAGCATCCATCCACATACATCCTCTATCTCTATTTTAATCACAATTGTTAACAAAGCAAGATGAATACAACAAAAGGGCAGGGAGTCTCTGGGTGCTGTTTCTGTTGTTACAGAGTATTGCTTTGAGTCTCTCTCTGTATGAGTAGTTGTTGTTACAAAGAATTGCTCTGAGAACAGACTCTGTCTTAGGATGTACTAACACAATTAGCAGCTTGCAAGTTTCACAGAGAGGGAGAGAAACAGTACCAAAAACCAAGAGACCTCTTAATTAGTAAAACCCTGGAATTTAAACTATGGGGAATCAAACTCATTTGTGATTTTAATTCAGAACTTCTTTAATATGATCCAACAACGGGCAATAAACAAAAATTCAAGGGAGCCTGTGACCTATTTGTGACTTTTACTAAAAACAACCAGGAAGGAGGGCTGAGGGATGGGGAGGAGAAATGACAGCTGGAACCCCATGGTCGGGGTGGGAGGTGGGATTACCAGCCTGAGCCATGCTACGGGAGGCAGGGGGGCTGACAGCCCGAGCCCCACCAACATCGGGGGGGACACAGCCCTGGTGGTGGCAACACTCCTCACTCTGGCAGAAGCCTTGGCCCCGTCCCGGCCACAGTCCCGGCCCCAACACAGTCCTGGCCCCAACTGCAGGCGTGGGGGGGTGCGCAGACCCTGCTCCAGCTGCAGCATGGGGGTTGCACAGAAAGAGGCGGGGAAGAGGTGGGCTAGGGGTGGAGCTGGGGGCAGGAGGGGCGGAGTGGGGGCAGGAAGAGACAGGGCAGGGGTGGGGGCTTGGGGAAAGTGATGGAGTGGGTCTGGGTGTAGAGCAGGGGTGGGAAGAGGCAGGGCAGAGGTGGGGACTTGGAGGAAGGGGTGGACTGGGGGTGGGCCAAGGGCAGAGGGGGGGGTCAAGCACCCCCCAGCAGAGAGGAAGTCGGTGCCTATGCATGGGAGGCACTGCTTGGGCGAGTAGAGAGCTATGCAGGGTACATTACCACAGGTTTCAGAAATGTCTTTCCTCACCTAAGCCCTGCCTCACCATCTACACTACTATTTATAGCCATGCTGGGAAATGCAGGGAGAGCTGTGTATGTACCCAGCACCCGAAGGAGTGTGCAGTGTAGGTGTACCTTTAAAGTACTGATGAGAAAGTCTTTATGTAACCAAAGCAACACAGGAAACATCATCTAATTCTGAAGGATTTATTATAGTATATTTCTGTTTTTTGGTAGATTTTATTATCATATCTATTTTTCTCTTGAGCTGCCGAGGAACTAACATGAAATTACCAAAGCTAATCATTAATCTTCATTTTCAAACAGAGAAGCTGTGGTTATGCGGCAAATAAAATAAAAGGAAGGAGGATCAGATGGGGCAATACTTCCCTTTTAATTCCTTTTTATTTTTTATTTTTTCCGCTGAGGTAGATATTAGTTGTAAAAAATATCTGGTCTCAGAATCATTTCCTTGGACATTTCACTTTTTAAAATGCATGATGAAGTGTTGGCTTCTACACATTGTAGCAGGAATATTTGTCTGTGAGTGCACATTGTTATTTTTTGAACATGAATCCACTTGCCACATGCTAAAAATCTGGAATTTACCCAGGGTGTTATTTTAAGTAGGGCTGGTTTTTGCTGCTGAAATCTCCATATAAAAGTTATGGGATTGTTCTATCTGTGTGTATGTAAACAGCAGTTTAGGTGACAGGAGAGTGTGCTGAAAAATATGTAGCACAGTTCTTGAAGGATTTTTAGGACTAACAAAAATGTGTTGTTGTGAACTGTAAATGGCTTCCTCTGAGCATCTCTTTACATCAGCGCTTAACAATAAGCAGGGCTTTTAAAGACAGGCAGCTACTTTTTAAAGTCCCGGTCCAGCAAAGAACAGGGACTGCTTATGTGCTTAAAGTGGCATGCGGCGGAAATGGGTATAACTAGGAATACTGAGATGAAACTGAGAAAGGCAAATATAGTCTGAATGTCAGGAAGAACTACCTGCTAATCACATATGTGATAAATGAAAGGGCGGGTGGGGGAGCTCCCTTTTATGGACTCAGCCAGCCAATTAGCTATAAAATCCCTCTTAGTAGCTATTCTCTACTTGCTTTACCTGTAAAGAGTTAAAAGAAGTGAATGGGCACCTGGCCAGGAGAGCCAATGGGAAAGCTTTAGAACTTTTTAAAAATTGAAACAAGACTCCTCTTTTGTCAGTCTGTGGTTGTTCTCCAGGAGCGAGGGCACAGAAAAAACTATTCCTTAAGAAGCTTGGGGCCAGATATGAAAAAATCATCAGGATCATACGTAGAAGCTACTCATTTAAAACCCCAGATATGTAAGTAGATCAGGAAATGTCTAGTCACACAATTAGGTTTATCCCTTTTATTTCTTTAGGGCTTGTGGACTCCTCTGTGCTAACCCCAAATGCTTTTGTTTTGCTTGTAACCTTTAAGCTGGACCTCAAGAAACTATCCTTGATGCTTAATCTTTGTAGTTGCTCTTTTTAAATCTAGCAATAGCCTAAACTCCAAGATATATTTTTTCTTTTGTTTTTTAATAAAATTTACCTTTTTAAAGAACAGAATTAATTTTTGTGTCCCTAAGAGGTTTGTGCACATGTTGTTTAATAAGCTGGTGGCAACAGCTGATTTCCTTTGTCTTTCTTTCTCAGCTCTTCCCGGGGGCAGGGTGTGTGAAAGAGCTTAAGGGTACTCCACAGGAAGGAATTCCCAAGTGCGCCTTCCTGGGTTCTCAAAGGGGTTTTTGCACTTGGGTTGTGGCAGCATCTACCAATCCAAGGTCAGAAAAAAGCTGTGACCTTGGGAGTTTAATACAAGCCTGGAGTGGCCAGTATTAATTTTTAGAGTCCATGCGGGCCCCCACCTTCTGCACTCGAAGTGCCAGAGTGGGGAATCAGCCTTGACAACATATAATGGATCCTAGAACAGTCTCCTAAGGAATATAGCGGAAACTTCATTGCTTGTGACAGTTAAAAGATTGGATAAAGCTAGGAAATCTACTGTAGGGAAGCAGCCTGTATAGGCAGGGGTATGGATTAAATGATATAATAAGACATTTCCAAGCCTAATTTCGAGGATTCTGTGATTAAGGGCTTGTCTAGAGGGCAAGTTACTACATGGCAAGCCAGGGTGTGGCTCTGCATTGCATGAGCTTGTCACACAGTGACATCCCATGTGGGCCCAGCCACAGTGCACTGAAAGTCCCAGAGTGGAGCTTGACATACTAAGCTTTCAAGTCATAGTATACCAAGCCGCGCTCCAGGACTTTCACAGCACTGTAGCGGTGACCACATGGGATATTACGGTAGATTCACACCGTGGCTTGCCACACAGCAACTTGCCATGAAGAGAAGCCCTGAATGGCATCCCTGGACAAATCCTGCTGACTTACAAAAATATTCCCACTGAAACCAACTTGTATGAATAAGTAAGCAGGATCTGGGCCAATATCTAGACTTGCTAAACTCAGCCGATGTATGTCCTCACAATAAACTTGTGAATAATAAAGGCCCCACCCTGCTACTACTGAGGTCAATTGATATTTTGCTATTGATTTCTATAGCAGCAAGAAGAGGTCTTTAACAGTCATTTCAAAAAACTGTTACAGAATATTTTTATGGCAGCTTTTTAACAGGTGACCTTAAATTTTTTCAAAGATTTGTTTTGAATGCTAGCGAATAGCTACACAAATGTAGGGGATAGTGTTATCTTTTTCAACCTATTCAGAAGTAGAATTGCATTCTGAAAGAAAAAATAAGGACTTTAAATCCAATCCCAATGCACTATGCAAACACCCACAAAGATAGACTTTACAAAGAGCTCTAGCTCTACTAATTATTGCTAGCAGCAATTATTAGTAGACAAGGCCTCTGATTTCTCATGCTGTCATGCAATGTAATTGAGATAAAAGAAAAGGGGCATGACTAGGAAACGAAACTTTGGGTATTTTTTCCAGCTTTGCAGTAGCACAGAAATGAAAGTGAAAATGTGAAACTATCTGTAGAAATATCCCAAGCTCAGACTAGTCAGTTCATGTGTTGTGTCAAAGTTGCTTTTTGTTAAACATAGAAAACTAGACTTCCCATGACCTGGCATCACCTGATGTGACCACAGACATGTGTGCTCCCAGTTTGCATCAGCACAGTATGAACCGAGCAGTGACAAGGTCACTCTGTAAATGTCAAGAGAGAGAGAGAGGCAAAGAGTCCTGTGGCACCTTATAGACTAACAGATGTATTGGAGCATAAGCTTTCGTGGGTGAATATCCACTACGTCAGATGCATGAAGAGAGAGAGAGAGAGAGAAAATTAAAAGTAGAGCTTGTCAGGAATTTTTCAATGAACCATCTTTCCCCCCCAAAATATTGATTTGTCACAATAAAAACTGGTTGCAAAACAGGGCCAGTTTTGACAGATCTCCTGACTCAGAAAATGACTGGGAACAAATGTTTCAATAGTGTCCCATTTTGACAGTTACCAAATGAAAAGTTTGGGGAGGTTTAAGTCTCAAAAACTTTTTGTTTAAAAATTTTAGTAAATTTAGACACCCCTCCTTCCCCCCCAACCCCCCACCCCCCCAAAAAAAAGGATTTTGAAAAGGTCAGAATTGAAATTGAACATGATTGACCTGAACCGATATTTTTTCAGATTTTCAGTTTGCGAAAATATTTGAGATTTAGTCTTATTCCAACTCAGGATGGGAAAATGTATTTGCTATCTCTAATTTTTGCAGGATGGAAAAATCATTTCCTGCCCAGCTCTAGTTATAAGTGTTATACCAATAAAATAAAAACCATCAGGATCTTATTAAAGGGGGAAAGGCAAAATGCCACATTTATTGTGAATACAGAAAGAATCATAGCAAGCAGTTAGTTATAGCTTTAACATTCCATTCAATTTCATATTTATTCACACATTCATTCATACATACACAAGTTCTGCAAGGTTGTTATCATCGTTACCAGCCTTAGAGTTGCTCATGCCAAGCCACTGGCCAGGTGGCCTGGACATGGGAGGGAGCAGGGCCTTGTCAGATGCACATCTAATGCTCCTGGAAGTTGGTTTGCAGAATCAGACCCCAAAGTTCTCACTTTCTAGAGTCCATTTTTATAGGAATTTCTTCCTATGCCAGTCTATGGGAATTGCTTCATCATGCTGTTGCTGAATCAATCAGCAGATGGCACATTCCTGACGGCTCCGTGTTGTTCTTCGGTTCTCCCATCCTTGAGGCTATTGGGTGGATTCCAGTCTACCCTCCAGGGGTCCTCTGGTTGTTTCCATTTGACACCTTCTTCGACCCATGGACACTGGATTCTTAGGCTGGCACCTCCCTGATCATTCAGTTATTATCCACACCAAGCATCCATCCACATACATCCTCTATCTCTATTTTAATCACAATTGTTAACAAAGCGAGATAAATACAACAAAAGGGCGGGGAGTCTCTGGGTGCTGCTTCTGTTGTTACAAAGTATTGCTTTGAGAACAGACTCTGTCTTAGGATGTACTAACACAATTAGCAGCTTGCAAGTTTCACACAGAGAGGGAGAGAAACAGTACCAAAAACCAAGAGACCTCTTAATTAGTAATACCCTGGAATTTAAACTATGGGGAATCAAACTCATTTGTGATTTTAATACAGAACTTCCTTAATATGATCCAACATAAGGAAGAAGATAATAGAAAAGCCCTTATAAGCTTTATTGGTCCATTTATTCATTTCTGTTAAAGGATCAAATTACCACGTCCAAAATCACTGACTAGAGTGGAGCTGCTCAGGTATAACTGAGAAAAGTATTGTTCCATTGTGTTCTGTTTTACATTCAGTAAGTTGGATTCTCCCATTTAAGTATCACTAGCTGATGACTTGTACAAACTTTGTTGATTTTGTTGTCATCTAACCTTCATGTCATTCCTCCTGATAAGACAGTTTGGTTTAGATCTTCATTGGGGCCTCTGGGAGTTAGGCACCCCAGTCTTATTGAGTTGTAATGCAGTGGCTCTCAAACTTTTTCACTGGTGACCTCTTTCACATGTCAAGCCTCTGAGTGTGACCTCCCTTACAAATTAAAAACACTTTTAAATATATTTAACACCATTATAAATGCTGGAGGCAAAGCGGGGCTTGGGGTGAAGGTTGACAGCTCACGACCCCCCGAGGGGTCCTGACCCCCAGTTTGAGAACCCCTGTTCTAATGGGATTTGGGCAAGAAACACCTTTGGGCATACTTGAAAATATCAGCCTATATTAATAGGTCTATCAGTGAATCAGTTTATTAGCATGATTTCCACTAATAGAGTAGAAATTTTTATTTTTATTCCCTATGGTAGATAGCCATTTGCACCCATTAAGAGGAATGCTGATGTAAGAGAAGACCCAATTCTAAGAGTGATCATGCAGTCCACAAAGCTACAGAGCCGACCCCATTATTAGACAGACCAGTGTAGTTTGGAATTTACTGCCCCATGCCAGTAGCAAGGGCAGCTATAAGACATCTGACATTGGATCCAAGCATGGGTAATTGATGGTCAACAACCAGAGTCAGGCAGTGAGGTCACAGTGTGTACACTTTCTATGTGTATAACAGGTGTGAAGAAACCAAAAGCTGATTTTAAAGAAGCAAACATTCCAGATCAACACAAGACTAAAACACACAACGAAGCACCATTAGACCACTTGCAAGTGTCCCTGTTAAGCCGCAACTATTGTTAGTAAGTATCATTGGACTGAAGTATAAAAACGGTTTCATTAAAAGGTAGCCAAAGGTAAGACTGTTCTTAATTCTCACTAGCAAGTTAGATAGTTTTGGAAGTTCCATGATGTTAAACATACAATTCATAATGGCTAATTACGTGTGTAATTAGTGGTGATAACTGACAAGTATTGAGAAACAGTTTACACAAATCATCAGTACAGCACAGTATCTGTGTATATCATCTTCCACTTGCCTGTAGTAGCATAACTGACATTAATTCAGGCCAAAGTACTGTACTGTTCGCTTCCTTCATACTTCCTCAAACACTTTAGTAGAGAATCAACACTTCCAATGAGGCTGTTTTAACTAGATTCTAATTATGTACTCAAAACTGATAATGTCTCAATACAAAGATATGTGCTACAAGGAAGAAGAGAGTCTTCTCTCTTTACCGTCATTTAATGGAATCTGTGTATAATGTATTATATCTTTTATAATTTTCTGTTAGCACTACACTTTTTAGATTTTGCCAGAAAAGGCCTTCAGCGTGTGGATTCTTAGGCCAGTCAAGAACAGAGCTCTTGCAGATCCTCCTCCTCAGCCTCAGGTACTGGGAATGCTGTAGCACCGGCTCCAGTAGAATGAACACAATCACATCCGTATTCTCATCCATTAGTCTCTGCAGAGCGATATAAAAAGCAGTTTTAAAGTTCCCATTTTTCACATATCTTTCGGTTAGAACAAAGATGGTCTTTCTGCTGTGATGGATGCTCTGTGCAAGGTTGTCAATGACAGCCTTTCCCGGCTCCCAGTCCCTTTCCTCCAAACAAAGCAGAACTTGCTTGTCTTCACTTTCCTCTAGATGAAATCGTAGCTCATTTATTACCCAGTCAGTTACTGTTGCATCCTGAGTATCATAGGCTATGTAAGCATCATAGAGAGCTTTGGTCATGCCAAGAGATTTATATCCTTTTAGTTTTGCCGTACAAAAATAGTAAATATACCAGGCATCCCAATAAAATAAATGTTTTGTGATAGCTGTTGTCATAATGGTCAGAATAATGAAGAATGACAAACAAAAGCATATTGCTGCAACCTTATCCAAAGTACAGGCATATATGTCTAAACTTATGATGCTCTTCCCTTTTTGATCTCCAGGTGTTGCACAAATGACATCTGTTGCCAGTCGTGGGATACTAATATTAACATAATGATTTATCCAGTTTTTGAAATCAACAGTTGCACAGGTGCATTCGAAAGGGTTTCCTTTTAAGTCCAAAAGCTCTAAATAAATTAAGTTATCATACTGAGGTATTGACTGGTTTATGGAAGGCAGCTCATTGTAACTTAAATCAAGGTGCAGGAGGCTGCTGGCTTTATTAAAAAATCCATCAGCAAGCTGAGAAATCTTGTTTTGTCGAAGCACTAGTCTCTGAAGGGAAGCTGTGCAGTTGGCAAGGTTATCAGTTACAAAAGACAGAGCATTTGAGCTCAGGTCCAGTAATGTGAGGTTCTGAAATTGTTGCAAGGCAGTCCATTCAAAGTACGTTAATTCATTGTTGGTTAGGTGTAGCTCAATTAGACTTTGTGGCAGGCCACGGAATGCGTTGGTAGGAATTTTATGAAGTCTGTTGTAGGATATGTCAAGATGAGTCAGATTGCAGAGTCTTTTAAAAATATTTATGTATCTGTTATCTCCATTTTTCCATAAAATATCAAGGCGGTTTCCTTTGAACACTAACTCTTTCAGGGAGCTGCTAGTTAGATTAGGCTCTGTGAGTGTAAAAATTTCATTGTAACTTAAGTTTAAAACTTTTAGATACGGAAGATTTTCAGTAAATCCCAATCTGTGTGTTATCCCTGACACAATAAAATAGTGTACGTTGTAGCTGAGGTCCAGTACCTCTAGCCTAGGCAGTTCATAAAATGCATATTGATAAGCCAAATCAAGTTTATTAAAAGACAGATCTAAATATTTGAGATTAGGTAGAAAGATAAATTCAGTGCCATTCAAAGCTTGTCCAATGCCATTTGAGGACAAATTCAAACATGCTATATCATGGAAACCTTTAAATTGCTGTTGGTCAATGAAGAAAATACTGTTTAAGCTTAGATCTAATGATTTACCATACATGCTGCATTGGGGTTTGATTAAAGGAAAAATGGGATTATACACACTGCTACTGTCTTTGCGTTCTGCTGGTACCATACTATTTACTGATGGCTCAAGATCAGTATCTGTTGAACGACTTTGAATTACATGATTTTGGACTGATTCTCCTCTAGTAACACTGTTATTGCTGCTCTCTAGTATAGGTGATATCCTGTTGTCAGACAAAGAAATTGTAGTCAGATTAGCAAAGAGCTGAAACACACTGAGATCAATTTGCTTGATAAAGTTGACTCCTAAATTGAGGATGTGTAGTTTGGTAAGATTTATGAGGGGCCGAAGGTGTTTGCTCTTAAGTTCCTTGAACACGTAACCTCTTAAGTGCAGTTGCTGGAGAGAGACCAGGTTGGAGAACTTGTCTGAAATATTTATATACCTCGGGTATGATTTCCTTGCATAGTTAAAAGATAAATCAAGCACCTCCAAATAAGGCAGCTGGAGTAAAAACTCTCCAGAGGCTATTTCCTTTATTAAGTAGTTAAATTCAAGATGCAGCACCTTTAACTGTGTTGTGTTATAAAACCAGCTGGCCGGTAAGTTAATGAGAGAGGTGCTGGAGAGGTTTAAATTCTGTAAATTTTTCAGATGCTGGAAAGCAAGAGGATGTATTTGAATGGCGGAGTCCCCAATGCAAGGTTCACATGGGTAGGGGGCATTGTAGCACCTTGGACAGTTCCCACTTAAGTCAAGGACTTCTATATTAGACAGTTCATTAAAATCATCTTGGTTGATGGTTTTGATCTTGTTGCTGCTGAGGTAAAGTTTCCTTAGAGATGAAGGCAGTTTGCTTGGAACTCGGGTCAGGTTGTTGAAGGCAAGTGACAGGACTGTCAAAATAGTGAGGTCCGAGAAAGCCCCATTGTCTGCAAGGAAAGCTTTTTCACAGGGATTGCCATAATAACAATTCCCATCCATATAGAGTTCTTTCAGTTGTGTGAGTTCTGAAAAATTTTGCCGACAGACAGAACGTATGTTGTTATATCTCAAACTCAGTGAGGTTAAGGACAATGGCATCCCAACTGGTATTTTACATAGGTGATTTTCATCAGCTAGTAATTCCCTTAGCTTTGTTAAGTTAGCAAAAGCTCCATCTTCAATTACCATTCCTTTTTTACACAAATCACGAGCCTCTTCCTCTACCTTAGAGTAGTGATTTCTGTTTAGATCTATTTTCATAAGATTATTCAGGCCCTGAAAAGATTCTTTAAATACCTCCTTTATAAGGTTGTCTGAGAGCTTTAATTCTGTTACATTACCATGCATTGCAGGAGGCACACTTCTCAGTTGACGGGCACTGCAGTCAAAAATGACGGAGGAGTTATTCACGCTGACATCACATGGCAGGGTTCTAGGATACTTGGTCTCAGCGAGAATTTCTGAAGTACCATAAGCCAGAAGAAGTAGCCATATTAGATTTGGGATTGTGGGATTCATGTTTCCCTTAAAAAAGAGAGTGTGCTTTTTATAATAATAAATAGGTAGCATTAGTATAGCAGTTTTGAAACTAGCATCATCAGTTCATCAATTCATAGTCCAAGGTTTGCAAAATTGGGTGCCTGAATTTCTGGTGCTTAATGTAAAACAAATTTAAAGGGCCTGATTTTTAAGAGATGGAGCTGAGCAGTTTCTGAAAAGCAGATCTTGTCAAGGTTATCTCAGCTTGAATACCCAAAAATATAGGCACCCAAAATCATTCGTCTTTTTTTGTACATTGTAGCTGTGGTTTTTAAGACATTTTAGTTTGTCTTCTTTATCCCTCCCATTACAAGTGCAACCAAAAAGTTTAGTTACAAGGTTGATAGGAAATTATACATAGTATAGAAATTAATTATAATGCCATCTCAGCATCATCCAACCTGTGCACAGAATGAGGCAGGTGTCTTGTCCATAAAACAGCATGTGCTCATGTAATTAAAGATTGTATCAGAATGCATATGCACAAGGGAACTGAATTAAGGTTAATTAATTCTGGCATTTCCTAATTTTCAGTGATTGCCTTTGGAACCTTCATGTTCTTTTTAATGTAAGTTTTTTTTCTGTCACTATCTAAAAAGCAAACTGAACCTCTCCCCCAAAATCTTGCAACTCATAGAACCATATTGATACCCACAACGGTCATCAGAAGGGCGAGACCTTTAGATCCACCACACAGTCCTCTACTGCTTGAGCTACTGGAGTAACTAGCAGTGTTAGTAGGCTGTTCTCCTCTCTGCTGCACCAACCACTGCAGGCAGATGAGAGACATATTTTGTCCGTGCATTTCTCAGCTATTTTCTAGACAGCAGAAGAATATTGGTATACAGGAATCTAGACTCCAGTTGCTGGTTCTGGAGGGGAGTATTCTCCAGTGGTTACAGACCTTTTTGCTTTTTTCCCCACCATCAGCCCCCCGACACACACTTTTGCCTCTGTACCCTAGCATGTATCCTCAGCCTGTCCTCTCTCCTTCTGTCCTATCCAGGGTGCTCCTCTTTCCCTCTACTCCCCATACAACCTGCTCCTAACCCTGCCCCTCCAACTCTGCCCTCACTCCTCTGCATTCATGTCAGGATGCTTCTCCCTTCTCTTCCATGCTGCCTGGATATCATGGGGGGTGGGGATGGGGGAGCACTGAGAACACAGGAGAGGCAATCTCCTGCTCTCAGTTCCTGTGCTCAGTACCAAAATGGCTCCCACAATTACAGGGAAAGCCTTGATCCAGCCCTGGAGCTGGACCACATTCAGAAATGAACAGCCCCAGTCTTCTCAGTCTCTGCTCAGTGGAAGTCTCTCCATGCCATCTTTTTTGCCAGCTAGGTTTCTTTTTAAAAAAAATGATTTAAAAAAAATGGACAGCTAAACCTGAAGCCATTTTTAAAAAGCTCTACCTAAAATCTGCATAACAGAATAAATAGGGCAAGTATTTGTCAAAACAACAGTAATACGGGAGAGAAAGTGGCGGGAAGAGCCTGGGGGGAGTATGAATAGGAAGGCACTGGCAACTAGTTCGAAAATGCTCACCTGCCTCAGCCAGGCTACCAGTTAGGCCTATGGATCGGATTCAGACCAGGGTTCCTTATCATTCTACCAGTTTCCTTGAACCCTCCAATGCCTTCTCCCATTTTCTAGTTTTAAAATATTGTAAAATATTTGGGGCCATGCTCATACACAGTGGAGATGAGTACAACTTCCTTGATTTCAGTAGAGTTGCACCCACTTATGCCAAAGCTGCAGTAGACCCCATGAGTGTCCATGTTTTGCCAAGAACCCAGTATTGATTAGTGCTAATTTCATGTATAAAAAGCTAGGTGGGAGAAGTATGCTTTGTGATTTCCCTATGCAACAAACTAGCTAGCTGAGCTCACATGCAGTTTATGTTAACAGGACCCTGAAATGAAGACAGTAATGCTACACGTCCATGTTTAGAAGCAATAATTCAGGGCCCCCTTTCCAACAGCATGTTACGTGCATTTATTATTTGTTGTTTGATACTTTTCTAGAGCTTAATTACAGATGCTGAAATAAATGTATTAAAATAATTACTACAATGGCATCATTTGTTAGAAAAAACTTGAAGATACACAAGTCATGCAATTCAGTTTCAATTCAGTGGAGGTTTTGCCTGAGCAATGAGTGCAGGACTTCACTGGGCTTTCACAGCTACTGTACAGGCATCACGTGCCTCCCTGAATATGTACAAACACCATCAGCAATTCCAGTTGTGAAATAGGAAATATGATTTATTGCTAGCAGAAAACAAACAGTTTGAAATAGCTTCTTAGACTTAGAAAAAGCTGATCAGAATTGCTTATTAGGCAGCATTTTCCTTGGAATTCACTATACTACTTTTTCACTGCTTTATTTCCCTTTCTCGGCCTTATTGGATAAAAATTATTAGGGAATGATCCAAAGCCCATTGAAGTCAATAGAAAGACACCTATTGACTTCACTGGGCTTTGGCCATGAAGGATTTTATGTGACTATTATGGTCACAAAAAGACTCATGCTTTATTTACTCTGCATTAACTGTCTCAATAGCCATGTTGGTTTGAAATCACTCCATGATAGCTGCTTGTGTCATGTTCAGAAATACCTGAAATTCTGAGGATCATTTTGACGCCCTGATCCTACTCCCAATGAAGTCAGTGGTAGAACTTCTATTGGCTGAATTGGAAGCAGGAGCAGCCTCCTTGTCAGCAACTGTGGTTTACAAATGAGATGCCCGCAAAAACCCTAAATATTTGAACTCTGTTTGGGAAACAGAGAATTGAACTTTAGGTAACAAGTCAATTTAGGTTCTCATTACAATCTTAAGGGTATGTTCACACTGCAAGTAAAGGTGTGATTGCAGCTCGGATAGACAGAGCTGCAGTAGCCTGGCTAAAAATAGATGCAACATTGTGAGCTGTACAAGTCTGCCTGGAACCCTGGGTACCAACATGGGTTGCTACAGCCCACGCATCTATCCTGCTGTCTGTAGCCATGTTAGCACAGGCATGTAAAGCTGCTGTGTGCACGTCAGTTTGAGCCATTTGTAATGTTGTTGCAGCCAGGCTGGCCCCAGAATATTAGAGACAAGGTGGGTGAGGTCATATCTTTAATTGGGCCAGCTTTTGAAGTGAGACCTCAGATTGGAGTGTACATCTGGTTCTGATCCTGCAAACATTTAGGCAAATGAGTAACAGTTGTACACAGAAGTAGTCTTATTGAGCTCAGTGGAAATACTCAGCACCATGAATTTATTCACTTGTGTGTCTGTAGGATCAGACACATAGTTTTATCCTTCAGATGTCTTTAATTTTTTAGACAAATGCTAAAGAGAGAGGAAAATTGATAGGAAGGAAACTCTTAACATGGTGAAGGCAAGATTCATAACAGATAAACATATAAACAGGAAGAATGAAGGGGTAAAAGAAGTGGAAAGAAGAAAGGCAAAGAAGCCAAGGAGACCATAGTCATACAATTTTTTTATTATTATTTTGTAAAAATTGTGTTCAAGTTATATATCAGATAAAACTAGGCACTGTATAATCAAAACACTTTACAATTTAACAAAATTACATTTAACTTAGAAAATGATGAATAAAAGCATCCAAGTTTTAGAATGATCTGTAGCAGATTGATAAGCCACAGAAAAAGTAAGACTTAATATTTAAACAAAATATAAAATTGTCTAATCAAACATTTTTTTAAAAAGATTGAAATGTTTTTATTCCTTTCGACATGATAGAGTTACCAGTGCCACTTCCTAACATACAGCTGCAGCTTGCACAATAGTTAAAAGCACACATTTATTCCAAACTTCCTGCTAGTTCGAGATTTTCTAACTAGATGCTGTGGTGCTGATTCTGATCTCGTTTACTCTCACATAAATCAGGAAAAAACCCAATGTTTCTTTAAAATTCATGGCTGTATGTATGCACTTTTGCAAAATAAAAATACTTACTTTCTTTATTTTTCTGCTATACAAGATGTCAGTCCAGTGAAGAGTTTTTAAAACAGAGCAGAAGGGGTGAGCACCAGAGGCTGAAAGCACAGATGGTAACTGAAGTACACTGATCAACTTCCCCAAACTGTCACTGTCAACAGTGACAACAGAAGCTGGCTTGTGGTTTGCTATAGCCCAAGTGGGAAGAACAGAAGCCACGCCTATTTTGATAGTATAATTCATTGACTCATTTGGCACAAGAATATGCTGATAAGTTGAAATGACAAAACATGGCCAATTGAAGCATGGTTGAACAATAACTTTGTAAGCCAGGGAAAGTCCATATCAGAGAACAGAAAGCTGGCAAACTATTGGGAAGATAAAACATAAATCAGAGCTAAAATTCACAAAAGCTGAGATTTGCTTAGGCAGCACAACATGAGAATTATTCTTTGTTGTGTCTTTTGTCCTTTAAACAATGATAATTATGGGAAGAAAGAAACCACATGGGCACAATGGGATCCAGTTTACCGTGTTTACTAATGATACGCAACATGCAAGACCTAATTAACCTATACAGATTGCTGCTTTGGCTGGTTTGTAAATGTCAAATACAGTGAGGCTACTAGATGGCTCCCAAACTACTTAAAGGGATATTGTCCTCTTCAGGGGCAGCTTTGAAAATTTACAGTGAAATACATGCTCAGCTGAAAAGCATAGCTTTCAGATAGCAAGGTGGTATGTGAGTGCTAAGTAAGATCGCTTTGCAAGGTAGTTGTAACATGCATAGAACAGTGTACATATATTCATATGTTACTGTCTTCATGGCTGGAAGAGGTATGATTTGTGTTCCCACCAACTTCACATGATTGAGGACCCCAGCAGGTCCTTCTCTTCCCTCTCCCTTACTGCCCTCCACCCCCACCCCAATCTATCAAGGGAAGGAAGAGAGCCCAGAGACTTCAAAGTGACTAGGTTTTTTGGCTGAGCACCTGTGAGCTCAGGATCATGTAATAAGCAAGGGACTGCCTGGTTTCAGTCTCAGCTCCTAGTCAGAGACACACATGGCATGTTATCTTGGGGGCTGGACTGGATTTTGGAGAGGTGAAGATATGTTTTTCACTATCATGTCATCTCGTCCTCCACACTGAAGTCAGGACCTATCATGGTGAAAGACCAGTTTTAATTATTAGTTGGGATGCCGATTCTGAGACATTATACTGCTCCGACGCACTGTTACAGGCATAGTGGAATTTTAAGGCAACTTGCTATGAACGAACATTGACAGACTGACACATAGATCCGCATGCCCCCCTCCCACTCTGTCACATCATCTTGCCAGGTCTCCAAGGTTCACAGATGACTTGTCACTGATTAAGGGTTTTGGAAACAGTCTTGAGACCTAATGCTCCAAACCAGACCAACTGCAGCCCACAGAACTTTTACATTCCCATGCTGTGGTTGTGAGAGAAACAATACCTTCATTTATGGCCACTGACACAGCTTCAGCAAAAGCTTGACAAGATGAGTTCTTCAGAATATTGAGCAGTTTCTTAAGCTTCCTTCCTGCACCTGTTGAGTCAGCTTAAGCACCTTCTCTTCAGCTCAGTGTTACGACTTGCCTCCTTAAATACAGCTTCACCTTGTGCTGGATCCACTTTATTGTACAAAACATACCACTGCAAGTCGATCGCACTCTCATTGAACTTAATGGGAGTTTTGCTAGTCAACTGGAGCATGACTGGGCCCTGTATTAACAAAAGAAGGAGATAATATGATAAATACAAAGTAGAGATCAGATCTTGCAGACATTTTTGTGCATTGGTACCCATTGCCCTAACCCTCAGATGCATCCAAGCTGCACTTTGGGTAGGACCAGAAGAAGTGAGAGGGCAGAGGCTCTGGGTGAGATGGCATAGAAATGGCTCTTCCAGCACTATGCCACTTGGAGATTCCCATAGGCCAAGGTGGGCCAAATACCCAGTTTTACTGGGGCTGGCACTTTGGCTCACTGACTAGTATGGGAGTCTCACATGTGGAGTAGCTGCAGGATAAGGCTAGAGGTGAACTTCAGTAACTAGTTATGAAATGAATACAATACCACGGCCTTTCAGAGGAACAAATCTGGTCAAATCCTCACAATAATCACATGCATCCATATGACGGGATGCAACTCACCATTGTGGCACCTTCTGCTGGCTGTCCTGGGGATTAGCTCTTTTCACCAGTGCACCTTCTTCTGGTGATGTCTTGCCACTGCCACTTCTTCTGCTCTTGGACCCAAGTCACTCCCAGGACCACGGCATCCTCTTCATGACATATCCCTCTGGCTGAGCCACACTTTGTGCTTCCTCCCTTCCGGGGGAACGGTAGTCCTCTGTCCAGCCACTTCCTCAGTGGTGAGTGGGGGCAGGAGGTACCCAGGCCCGCTCACTACTCTGGGTCCTGGCCCAGAGACCCTGTAGAGGGCAGCCATGTGCTGCGTCCCCTCCAACCCTTCAGTCTACTTCTGTGGGCCACTTCCACGCAGCCCCATCACCTTCTCCACCCTTGTCTCAGGGCCTCAGCATGCTAGTCTTAGCAGTCAGCCAGGAGCTCACTCTTGCTCCCCTGACCCTGCCCAGCACTGTTCTGTCCAAGATGCTAGCATTCTTCCTAATGCAGGGCAGCTTCTTCTCCGGCCTTGAGCTCCAGGGAGCAACTGAAGCTGCTCTGCTCTGCAGGCCTAATTAAATGGAGCCCCTCTCTTATTGACTGCCACCTGTGCAGCCTCCCTAGGGCTCTATTAACACCTAGTGGGCCAGTGTGGGGCAGACGCCCCATCACAATCCAGTACAGAAAGAGAGGAATCATTTGAACTGATTATCAACATTACCTTAGTAATAATAGTAATACCATGAATAGACACAAGGCCCAATATTGAGCCTATTAAAATCTATGGCAAAATTCCCATTAGCAAGTCCAGGCTCCTAGTGCCTTGGATCAGGGGACCACAAGGCACTTTACAAACATGAATTTAGAAGTGAGTCTCAGTGTATCCTTTACACAGATATTAGTTGCCCAGGATCACACAGTATTAAAGAATAAACTTCCTATAGATGAACAGTAAATATTACTAAAAGCAGAAAATTATGTGAGCACTGAGGTTATGCATTTCACTGAATAACTTCATATTATGCGTTTTTAGCTAGAGTGCTTTAAATATGCAAGGCAGAATCTTTGGGACATAAAGCTCTGTCACAGTTACATTAGATGAAAGGCACTTCCCATAAAACAGCCCCATTCAATCAGCAAGGAAAATGATGGGGTAACCCAGGGGTTGGCAACCTATGGCACGCATGCCAAAGCCGGTACACGAGCCGATTTTTAATGGCATGCTGCTGCCTGCCGGGTCCCGGCCGCCGGCCCCGCTCAGTCCGCTGCCGAACCCAGGCCAGGACCCCGGCACGCAGCAGCATGCCATTAAAAATCCTACCGGCCCCGGCCCACTCTTCTCTGCGCCGCCCCCCCCCCCTTATGGGCACAGGGTGAAGAAGCTTGGTCCTGCCGTCTACTGCTGCAGGGCAGGCAAGGTTCCCCCCGTCCCCCACCATGCTGGGTTCCTGCCCCTCCTCCTCTCCCTCCCGGCCGCCGATCAGCTGATGGTCCTTGGGAGGGAGGGGGAGAAGCGGAGCCGCAGCCCACTCACTGCTTGGGGGAGCAGGCGGAGAAGAGGTGGGGATGGGGCCTTGGGGAAGGGCGGGGGGAATCAGGGCATATCCCCTCCAGCCCCCTGCCATGAGCTGCTCTGGGCAGGGTCTGGGAGCACCCCCATGCCCTCTGCCCTGGCCACCCCCCACACCCCCAGCCCTCTGCCCTGACCCCTGCACCCCCCTCACACACACCCAGCCCTCTGCCCTGACTCCTGCACCCCCCCATGACCCCAGCCCTCTGCCCTGACCCCTGCACCCCCCTCACACACACCCAGCCCTCTGCCCTGACTCCTGCACCTCCCCATGACCCCAGCCCTCTGCCCTGACCTCTGCACCCTCCTCACACACCCCCAGCCCCCTGCCCTGATCCCTGCACCCCCCCGACCCCAGACTTTGCTCCAGCACCCCCCACACATACCCCCAGCCCTCTGCTCTGACCCCTGTACCTCCCCACAACCCCAGCCCTCTGCCCTGGCTCCTGCACCCTCCTCACACCCCCCAGCCTCCCCATGCCCTGACTCCTGCACCCCCCTCATACACCCCCCAGCCCTCTACCTGACCCTGCACCCCCCACAATCCCAGCCTTGACTCCAGCACCCCCCACACCCCATGCCCTGACTCCTGCACCCCCCTCACATGCCCCCAGCCCTTTGCCCTGACTCCTGCACCCTCCTCACACACCCCCAGCTCTCTGCCCTGATGCTGGCACCCCTCACCCCCCCCCAGCCCTCTGCCCTGACCCCTGCACCCCCCACACACCCCAGCCTTCTGCCCTGACCCCTGCACCCCCCACGACCCCAAACTTTACTCCAGCACCCCCACACCCTATGCCCTGACTCCTGCACCCTCCTCGCACACCCCCAGCCCCATGCCCTGACTCCTGCACTCCCCACACATACCCAGCCCCCCCACACCCCATGCCCTGAGTCTTGCACCCCCCACATTTTCTCACTCCTCCCCCCCACATTCCTGATGGAATGGGAGCTGCCCAGGTAAGCACTCCACACCCAAACCTCCTGCCCCAACCCTGAGTCCCCTCCCTCATTCCAGCTCCTGGCCAGACTGAACACTCCAACCCCCAATCTGCCCCTTCACCCCCAGCCCTGTGCTCAGTACACTCCCACCCTCAGCTCAGTGCAGAGAGAGAGGAAGAGAATGGGCTAGAACCAGGGAGAAGGTAGATACCCACTCTGTGTGGGCAGGGCCGGGATCCCAGGCCGGCAGCGGGCTGAGCGGGGCCAGCAGCCGGGCCCCTGGCTGGCAGGAGCCGGTGGACGGAACCCCAGACCGGCAGCGGGCTGAGTGGTAGCGGGCTGAGCCGCTCAGCCCACTGCCGGTCTGGGGTCCCGGCCGCCGGCCCCGCTCAGCCTGCTGCCCGTCTGGGGTTCTGGCTGCCGGCCCCTTGCCAGCCGCAGGCCGCAGGCCCCCTCAGCCGGCCTAGGGGAACGGAACCCCAGGCTGGCAGCGGGCTGAGCGGGCCGGCGGCGTAAGATCAGCATTTTAATTTAATTTTAAATGAAGCTTCTTAAACATTTTGAAAACCTTGTTTACTTTACATACGACAATAGTTTAGTTATATAATATATAGACTTTTATAGAGAGAGAGACCTTCTAAAAAACATTAAAATGTATTACTGGCACGCGAAACCTTAAATTAAGTGAATAAATGAAGACTCAGTACACCCCTTTGGAAAGGCTGCCGACCCCTGGGCTAACCTCTTTCTATATACTGTACACCCCATCATCTCGCATGCTGTTATCAGTTAGCACTGCACTTTTTAGTCTTTGCCAGAAAAGGCCTTCAGCGTGTGGATTCTTAGGCCAGTCAAGAACAGAGCTCTTGCAGATCTTCCTCCTCAGCCTCAGGTACTGGGAATGCTGTAGCACCAGCTCCAGCAGAGTAAACACAATCACATCCGTATTCTCATCCATTAGCCTCTGCAGAGCGATATAAAAAGCAGTTTTAAAGTTCCCATTTTTCACATATCTTTTGGTTAGAACAAAGATGGTCTTTCTGCTGTGATGGATGCTCTGTGCAAGGTTGTCAATGACAGCCTTTCCCGGCTCCCAGTCTCTTTCCTCCAAACAAAGCAGAACGTGCTTGTCTCCGTTTTCCTCTAGACGAAATCGTAGTTCATTTATTACCCAGTCAGTTACTGTCGCATCCTGAGTATCATAGGCGATGTAAGCATCATAGAGAGCTTTGTCTTTGGCTGTAGATTTGTATCCTTTTAATTTTGCTGCACAAATATAGTAAGTATACCAGACATCCCAGTAAAAAAAATGTTTTGTAACAGCTATCAACATAATGTTAATAACAACAAAGAATGAAATATAAAATAATGTTGCAGCATCTTCCTCCGAAGTACAGGCATGCAGACCAGCAGAGACAACGCTCTTTTTTCTGTGCTTATCAGGGATTGCACAGTTGACTTTTGTTGCTAGCTGTGGTATATAAATATTACTTGACTGTATCCGTTTTATGAAGTCACTATTTTGGCAAGTGCAGGCAAAAGGGTTGCCTTTTAACTTTAAATATTTTACACCTTGTATTTGAACCAGTGTTGACTGGTTCATATATTTTAGCTTGTTGTGACTCAGATCAGAGAACAGAAGGCTGCCATTTGTATCTGAAAAGTCCACAGCAATCTCTGAAATCCTGTTACCCCTCAACAGCAGAGACTGCAGGGACTGTTTGAATGAAATATGAACAGTTCTGAAATTATTTTGACTCAGGTCAAGCAGCTTCAAATATTTCAGTCTGGTGAGGTTTGCAAAGATAAACACTTGCAGTCTGTTGTTGTTTAGGAATAGCTGTGTTAGGTTCAGTGGCAGGCTCAGGAATGCTTCACTAGGGATTTTTAAAAGTCTATTGTGGGATATATCAAGGTATGTTAGACTACTGAGATTCTTTAAAAAATGTATGTATCTTTCATGTTTGTCACCCCATAAAATATCAAGGCAGTTTCCTTTAAACACTAATTCCTGAAGGGAATTGCTGCTTAACTGTCTGTCTGTCAGTGTGGAAACAGCATTCCAACTTAAGTTTAAAACCTTTAGCTGAGGAAGTCTTTCAATAAATGCCAGTCTAAGTGTGACTCCTGCCAGGCGAAAATAATGCTTGTTATGGGTCAGGTCTAACACTTCGAGAAGTTTCATTTCATTAAATGCAAAACCATAAGCCAAATCAATTTATTATTTGATAGATCTAAATATTTGAGTTTGGTTAGATTGAATTCAGTGCCATTGAAAGCTTGGTTAATATCATTTGAAGACAAATTCAAGCAGGCTATATCATTAAAACTTTTAAATTGATTTGGATTAATGAAGATGAGGCTGTTTGAGCTCAGATCCAATGCTTCGCCATATGAAGAACACTGGGGTCTAAGAATATAATACAAGAAATGGTCTATTTTTTTGTACTTTTGTGTTACTGAATGGCTCGACTGGCCTTCTCGTTCCAGAATTAGATGGCAATATGTTGGGAATGCCTTTTTTCCAACCAGTTCTAAAAGACAATTATTGTCCTCTACAAAAGGTGATAGTCTGTTATCTGTTAAGTAGATTTCTGTGAGGTTACTAAAATTCTGGAATACAGCAAGCTCAATTCGTTTAATAAAATTTATCCCAAGATCAAGGATATTTAGCTTTTTTAGAGCAATGAGAGGTTTTAAGTGCTTTTCACAAAGGTCTTGGAAAACATAACCTTTAAGATATAATCGTTTTAAAGAGACTAGAGAAGAAAAATGTTGTGAGAGGTTTAGATACCGTAAGTATACTTTTTCCTCAAAGTTGAAAGATAAGTCACGTTCCTCTAAAGAAGTCAACTCCCGTAAGAATTTGCCAGAAGCTATTTCATTTTGTAAATAGTTAAATGCCAGGTGTAGCACCTTTCGCTGTGTCATGTTCTGAAACCAGATGGCTGGTACACTTGTAAGTGAGGTGCTGGTGAGAACCAAAGTCTTTAATTTGTTAAGATTTTGGAAAGCAAATTGGTGTATTTGAATGGAAGAGTATATAGTGCAGGGTTCACATGGAAAGGGGGCATTATAACATCTTGGACAGTTCCTGCTTAGGTCAAGAAGGTGCAAATTAACCAGTTCATTAAAATCACCCTGGCTGATTCTTGTTATCTTGTTAAAGCCAAGATAAAGTTCCCTTAGAGATGAGGGCAAATTGAGGGGCACTCGGGTCAGGTTGTTGTAGGAAAGTGACAGCACAGTCAAATTGGTGAGGGCCACAAAAGCCTGATCCTGTATTTCAAAAGTTTTTCCACAGGGATTGCTATAGTACCAGTTCCGATCCATGTAGAGTTCCTTCAACTTTTTGAGTTCTGAGAAGGTGTTGTTCTTAATAGAAACTATTTTGTTGGCATTCAGCTCTAATGAGGTTATACTAGGTGAGAGACCTTTGGGTACTTCTTGCAGGTGATTGTGACTGTGAGCTAATTTCTCTAATTTTGTTAAGTTTCTAAACAAGCCAAGAGGCTGTACCATTGACTGATTTATTGCATTATAGTTAAGGTTGAAACTATAGTAAAAAACAAAATTGTCAGACATATAGATGAATATGATTTGTTGGGGAAGAGTGAACATAGTTTTTGTAAAGGGAAATCATGCCTCACCAATCTACCAGAGTTCTTTGTGGGGGTTCAACAAGCATGTGGACAAGGGGGATCCAGTGGATACAGTGTACCTAAATTTTCAGAAAGCCTTTGACAAGGTCCCTCACCAAAGGCTCTTAATCAAAGTAAGCTGTCATGGGATAAAAGGGAAGGTCCTCTCATGGATCAGTGACTGGTTAAAAGATAGGAAACAAAGGGTAGAAATAAATGGTCAGTTTTCAGAATGGAGAGAGGAAAATAGTGGTGACCCCCAGGCAGGGCCATCCCTAGACAGTGTGGTGCCCTACACAGCCCCAGGCCTCCCCAGGGCTGGGCAGGAGCAGGCTTGGGGGGGCAGAGGGGAAACCGCTCCCCAATACTCACCGGCGGTGTGGCTGGGAGCCGGCGGAGTGGAGTGGGCTGGGACTGGGTAGCTCTACTTTCCACAGCCCGGTGAGTGCCGGGTGGGCCCGACCCTGCACTCACGGGGCGGCGGGAAGTGGAGCGACCCGGCCCCAGCCTGCTCCACTCTGCTCCTTGCCTCCCAGCCTTGGGACTTGGGGTCAGGAGGGAACCACCCCCCAGCACTCACCGGCGGCGTGGCTGGGAGCCGGAAGAGAGGAGTGGGCTGGGACCGGATCACTCCACTTCCCGCCGCCCAGTGAGTGCAGGGCACGCCAGACCTCTGCTGCAGTCCCCTGGGACGTAGCTCGGGGAAGGGGTGGAGGGGGGGCGGGGCTGGGGCAAAGAAGGGGTGGAGTCTTTGGGGAAAGGGTAGAGTGGCGGTGGGACGGGGGTGGAGCAGGGCTTGGGGCAGCTTTCCTGGCCAGCTCAGCCGGCTGGGGGATTGGGCTGGCTGCTGGAGCAGCACACAGCTGCGTAGGGCACCAGGAAATTTGGGGCAATTTGGTGCCCCAAATTTCCTGGTGCCCTACACAGCTGCGTAGTTTGCGTATGGGTAAATGCGGCCCTGCCCCCAGGGGTCTGTACTGGGGCCAGTCCTATTCAACATATTCATAAATGATCTGGAAAAAGGGGTAAACAATGAGGTGACAAAATTTGCAGATGATACAAAACTATTCAAAATAGTTAAATCCAAAGCTGACTGCGAAGAGTTACAAAGGGATCCCACAAACCTGGGTGACTGGGCAACAAAATGGCAGATGAAATTCAAAGTAATGCACATTGGAAAATGTAATCCCAACTATACATATGAAATGATGGGGCTCTAAATTAGCTGTTACCACTCAAGAAAGAGATCTTGGAGTCATTGTGGATAGTTCTCTGAAAACATCCACTCAATGTGCAGCAGCAGTCTATAATGCTAACAGAATGTTGGGAATCATTAAGAAAGGGATAGATAATAAGACAGAAAATATCATATTGCCTCTATATAAATCCATGGTACTCCCACATCTTGAATACTGTGTGCAGATGTGGTCGCCTCGTCTTAAAAAAGATCTGTTGGCCTTGGAAAGGGTTCAGAAAAGGGCAACAAAAATGATTAGGGATATGGAATGGCTGCTGTATGAGGAGAGGTTAATAAGAATGGGACTTTTCAGCTTGGAAAAGAGACAACTAAGAGTGGACATGTTAGAGGTCTATAAAATCATGACTGGTGTGGAGAAAGTAAATAAGGAAATGTTATTTACTCCTTCTCATAACAAAAGAACTAGGGACCGCCAAATGAAATTAATAGGCAGCAGGTTTAAAAGAAACAAAAGGAAGTATTTCTTCACACAGCACAAGTCAACCTGTGGAACTCCTTACCAGAGGATTTGGTGAAGGCCTAGACTATAGAAGGGTTTAAAAAAGAACTAGAGAAATTCATGGAGGATAGGTCCATCAATGGCTATTAGGCAGGATGGGCAGGGAAGGTGTCCTTAGCCTCTGTTTGCCAGAAGCTGGGAATGGGCAACAGGGGATGGATCACTTGATGATTACCTGTTCTGTTCATTCCCTCTGAGGCACCTGGCATTGGCCACTGTCAGAAGACAGGATACTGGGCTAGATGGACCTTTGGTCTGACCCAGTATGGCTGTTCTTATGCTCTTAGATGAATGACTCATTAATAACAATAGTGGCATCTGATGGAGCATTTATGCTCTATTTTACCATATGCTAATTAGTGCACAAACCTACAATAATAACGTAATTAAAAAAGGACCAAGTATTTCATAAAATATCATGACCTGAACATCATGGATTCAAGCTGTTTGTTATTTTATAAACTTGCCATCCACAGTTAAAAAGTGTCCAGAGGGGGATGAATGTTATTTTGGATGATTTTGGTGTGCAGTGATAAACACTGTCTATATCAAGTATCCTATGTTATTATGAAAGCGTCTCAGGTACTGTTTCATACTTCAAAAGCAGTCATAAGGTTACATAAGAAGCAGAACCAAATGATGTTATACAAATTACAATGACTGGAAATTAAATGACCACAGTCCTCAGCTATACCCGGTGTCCACTGGCTACAGCTGAGGGAGGCGGGTATAGTTGCAGCTCCCCAATCCTGGAAGTGGCTAGGGACCAGTTTGCTTTCAATATAGTTTACAGCAGCCCCGCTCTAAACCAGGGTTTCCCAACCCATGAGTCTCTACCCAGCATTGGGTCACCAGAATGTGTCAAAGGGTTGTGTGGGAGTCCTGGGACGGCGTTGAAAGGCAGCTCTTTGTGGCTTTGGTCCTGTGGGGCTGGCTGGGTTCAGCTCCCCACTCCGGGTGTTGTGACCTGCTGCACAGGGCTGCAGTGCTGCTCAGGTTTGACCTGGACACCCTTCCATCCTGATCATAGGGGACCCAGGCCAAACCTGAGCAGCATGGAAACCCTGCAGGTCACAATGCCTAGAGCGGGGAGCTGAGCCCAGACAGCCCCACAGGTCTGGAGCCACCACTCTGGTTCCTTTGGTGTCTTTATTTAGTATTTTTACATGGGAGTTTGGGCCTGACTTGGAGGATCTGGGCCCTAGTTATTTCAGTGAACTTAGGGCCTAGTCCAATGTGCATGTGGAGCACATGATCCTGTATATGTACAACTATCTTAGCCTTTGCAAACATTGTCAGTTCTAGCTGGGTATTTATTAAAGTTGTGAGTGAATTTAGGCCCTGAGGATCATTGCATTAATAGCTCTGGCGTGGGCCATGTCTAGTGCAGATGGTGGGGAAATTTCTCCATTCAGCTCAGCCACTGTTCACCCAAACTTCTGCTATACTGCCCCTGTCTCTCTTGAGCAAAGACTGTTAGTCATAGCAAGTAGACTGAATTATTTGGTGGCTATGCCTTGTTCAGAAATAGGAGCTAGATTAAGACCAGTAAACATAGGGCCTGATCTCACATCCAGTAAAGTTGAATCAATGAGCAGGGGATCAGGCCCACAAACTAAAGCTGCTGTATTAGCCGACTTTACGACTGAGCTCTTTTATTTGCGTATTGCTGACTAACACCCCCAAATTACACCTTTGGTTATAAACACTCGAAAACTTCACATTCACCTCCAATAGATACCAAAAAGCAATGTGCAGCTCAACGTCATCAAATTAGCATTCTAGTACAAAGTCTTCCTGGTAATTGGGTGCCCCTGTGTCAACAGATCAACTGGTCTCATTCACACATTCAGAAAATTATTCTGCTTTAACAACACTGAGGTCATAGAATCATAGAATCATAGAATAACATAGTTGGAAGGGACCTCTGGAGGCCATCTAGTCCAACCCCCTGCCCAGAGCAGGACCAATCCCAACTAAATCATCCTAGCCAGGGCTTTGTCAAGCCTGACCTTAAAAACTTCTAAGGAAGGAGATTCCACCACCTCCCTAGGTAACGCATTCCAGTGTTTCACCACCCTTCTAGTGAAAAAGTTTTTCCTAATATCCAACATAAACCTCCCCCACTGCACCTTGAATGGTCACTGTTAATGTTTTGAGTGTGAGTTTGATAAGTTGGTGTATGCATTGCTTTTCAGTATCTATCTGCTGGGGTGGATGTGAAAGCCTTATGGAGAGTGGTAGTGTGTTACCAACAGTGCTTTTGTGGGCAACACAAAAGTGCCAAGGAACGTAGGAGACTTTTCCCCTAACTTCTTTCCATACATTTCAGTTGGCTGGGAGTGTCCTGAAGCAACTTTAGCTATCATTATGTGAAGTTTTTGTGTGTTTCTTTCCTACCTTTTATATATTTGTAAAATGAGAAGGCAACTCATACCAGATTGCCTGGTAGCCTTGATGAATAATAAGGCTGTGAGATGCATGGGAATATAAATTACAGTCAGTAGAGATGAAATTTGAACTCATTGTCTCTTTCCTAATTCAGGGGGCATTCAACTAGACTACAGGAATATTGTGGGGGAGCAGGGTTGCATATGTGAGTGTGTGTGTGTGTCAGTCTCTGGCATCACTGAATTAATCACACAACAAGCACAGATTAGCACATTTCTTTTCGGTTATGTAGGAAATTACAAATCATGACACAGGTTAAACTCCCTTATGTATAACTGCCATTGTATTAATCACTAAATGAACAGAAGAATGAAATGCAGATCCCAGACTGTTTTTGTTTTCTTTTAAAGAGCATCCAGAAAAAAGGTGAAACAATAAGGTGAAAAACTTCAAAAAAGAGGGGTCATTTTGGAGCTCTTATTATTCTTTCTGTATCAAACCAGTTTTCATCAAATCCCCAGGAAAAATACAGATAGTTCCGAAAGTTTACTTTCTATATTTTGTGTGTTGCTATTTTATTGAGAATGTAATCAAATAGTTTTAATGCTCCTGTTATACTGAACACTCAATCTTAACAAAGGAGTTGCAATCAACAACTCCATCATAAAATGTTTGCCCCTAACATTTTCCCAATCTGCCTGCAAAAGTTAAAATTTAAACAATGTTGCATCTCTAACTCCTTGATCAGGCGATTCAGCAATCACCAACCCAGGACTCTGATAAGAAAGAGTTAGGACCTGATTTTTAAATGAATTTAGACATCTAAAGATACAGATAGCTGCCTAGTGTGATTTTCAAAAGCACCAAGGTGCCTAACTTCCAATTCGGTGCCTGAGTGCTTTTGAAAATCCCATTAGGTGTCTGTCTACTTTAAAAAGCTAGCTCTTAGAGTCTGATTCAAAATCCATTGAAGTCAATGGAGAGGTTCCCACTGACCTCAGTGAGCTTTGGATCAGATCAATATTGCACTGTTCCTTAGCTTTCGTTGTGAGCTCCATTCCTGTAACCTGAAATCAGCAGCATATATGCCCTCTCTTTTTGTTGCCAATTAAAGAATAAAGGATAGAAATTGTAGCAGGGTGGAGTAGGAAATCAAATGTTGGAGCTGACAGCCTTGACAATGTCTGTTCAATAAAGAATAAAAGATAAGCAGCAAAAATGATTAGCAGTGATAAAATTAGAACCAAATGTTAATTTTAATACAATGGATACAATGGAGTTTTTTCTAAAAACCCTAAGAATTGCTAGATATTTACTAACTTTAAAATATATATATTTTATATATATATATGTGAAAATGGAAAGTTCTCAACTTGTTCAAATAGAAATAGACAGTCTTATAACTATACCATTTACTTACAGAAATGAAGAATTCTCACTAGTAGAAAGAGATACATGGATAATAATGCGTTCTTGCGGTAAAGAGCATGTCCATGGAAATCAGTTGCAGAAGCCTGACTTGTACATCATTGGAGAGTAGCAGAAAGTCTGCCTTCAAAAAATCCTTTTCTCTAGCATATCAAAAATCACTGCTAGCAAGAAATTAAATGTGAAATTCTCCATCTCCAACTATGTCCGGGGTTGGAAATAAACATGTATTTTTAAATAAACATGTATCTCCATGTATAACATTGCTACAACAAACACCTGTATAAATCTATGCTTCGCCAAATCCTACTTTCCTCCCTTGGTATAGAAATACTGCACCAGTTGTTTGTGAACCAAATGATAGCTATAATGCTGTATCAATAACACTTGCACGTTCCTAATTATACATTTACCTAGATATTTATTCTTACCTCAGTATATGCACATTAACCTTTATGCCCAATTTTGAATTTACTCTTACAATCACTAGTGAACAGTTTCTAAAGAAAATATAGTTGACAACACAGAAAAAGGAAGATTGGTTATTAGGAACCATAGGCCAGTGGCCAGAATCAGTCTATCTGTTCCTTTACATGAGGTGGTGTAACATATAAAAATTAATGTCTCATACATATATAAAAAGACATTTTACTAACAGTGTAACAGAAAAAATATGAAGCAATGGCAGATGTCTGAATGACATAACGACACAAAGAAGGCATCAACTCCACAAAAAACTTTCTAGTGTCATTATTAAGATAGCATCATAAATGTGCACCATGCCTGAGAAAGGATTAAACCTGCCATACATGCAGCAGGGCCTGGCCCCCAAGTAGTTGACATTCTGAAGGCAATTATTATGTAAACATAAATTTTATAATAGAATGTTGTATTTCATTATTAATACAAATTTATATAAATTTCAATAAATAAATGAATAAAGTTGTAATAAATGCATTGCCTATAAAGATACAGAAAAAAGTGACTGTCTGATCAAACATTGCCTTGTTAGAGAATAAACTTTCTTCCACTACTGAAAAATGTAGCACAGGAATAGAAAGAAAAAAATACTGTTTATATGCAGCAAGTTTGTGCATGTTATTAATTCTATCTCTATGATTTTATATCCGCTCTTTTACTTTAACCTCGTAAAGCACACTTTCTTCAGTACAATATAGCAGTGTAACCGGTACATTCAACTGTAAGTACTTACCATAGAGTACACCCCATAAAACTTTAAGAAAACCTCCCAAAGTTTTCTAAGGTGACCAGTGATGTTGGTTGTCTAGCAAGGGAGAACCTAGAGCAGCCTGATTTTCAGAAAATGCTGAACAACCCCCCTTCCCCTCAAATTAGGACTCTTTTTAATGCATTTAAAATTTGGCACCCAAATACTGAGGCACTGAAAAGCACAAGTTACTTTTTGAGAACTGAAGCTAACTGTTGTAACCCCTTTCTATATACTGTACACCCCATCATCTCGCATGCTGTTATCCGTTAGCACTGCACTTTTTAGTCTTTGCCAGAAAAGGCCTTCAGCATGTGGATTCTTAGGCCAGTCAAGAACAGAGCTCTTGCAGATCCTCCTCCTCAGCCTCAGGTACTGGGAATGCTGTAGCACCGGCTCCAGTAGAATGAACACAATCACATCTGTATTCTCATCCATTAGCCTCTGCAGAGCGATATAAAAAGCGGTTTTGAAGTTCCCATTTTTCACATATCTTTCGGTTAGAACAAAGACGGTCTTTCTGCTGTGATGGATGCTCTGTGCAAGGTTGTCAATGACAGCCTTTCCCGGCTCCCAGTCCCTTTCCTCCAAACAAAGTAGAACGTGCTTGTCTCCGTTTTCCTCTAGACGAAATCGTAGTTCATTTATTACCCAGTCAGTTACTGTTGCATCCTGAGTATCATAGGCGATGTAAGCATCATAGAGAGCTTTGTCTGTGGTTATAGATTTGTATCCTTTTATTTTTGCCATACAAGAATGATAAGTATACCAGACATCCCAATAAAATAAATGTTTAGTAACTGCTACCATCATAATGCTAATAATAGTGGAGAAAGAAATATAAAATAATATTTTTGCAACGCTATCCAGAATGCAAGCATGCAGGTCAATTAAGAGAACGCTATGCTGCCTTTGGTCCTCAGGGTTCATGCAAATGACATTTCTGGCTACTTGTGAGATCGGAGTTTTGGTTTTCTGTATCCATCTTATGAAGTTGCTGTTTTTGCAAGTGCAGTCAAATGGATTCCCTTTTAATTTTAAAACCTTCAAATGTTGTATAAGTCCTGATAAGAAAGTTGACTGATTTAAGACTTGCAGTTCGTTATAACTCAAATCCAGGTACAGGAGGCTGCTGACTCTCTCAGGCAACCCAACAACAATCCTGGAAATCTTGTTCTCCCTCAGCAGCAGAGTCTGGAGGGACTGTGTGTAGTTGTACTGGATATCAACAGCCTTCAGTTTGTTCTGACTTAAGTCAAGCAACTTCAGAGACTTAAAGTATCTAAGATTTTCCCAGCTGAGGGTATGTATTTTGTTGTTATTTATATACAATTTAGTTAAGCTCTGAGGCAGATTTTGGAAAGCCCTAGTGGGGATATTTCGAAGTCTGTTGTATGAGATATCTAGATGTGTCAGCTTTTTTAGATGCTTAAACAATTGTATGTGATTCATTTCTCCATTTTTCCATAAGATATCAAGACGGTTTCCTTTGAAGTCTAGTTTTTGAAGGGAGTCACTCCTTAGTTCAAATTTTGTTAGGGCAGAAATGTCATTCCAGCTTAAATTTAAAATTTTTAAGTTAGGAAGGTTTTCAGTAAATAGGAGCTGATGTGCAAAACCTGTCACTAGAAAATAGTGCTTGTTATAGCTAAGATCTAATACCTCTAGGTTAGGTAGTTCTTTAAATGCAGAGGAACTGGTCAAATCCAGTTTATTAAATGAGAGATCTAAATATTTGAGATTAGATAAATAGATTAATTCAGTGCCATTGAAAGCCTGGCCAAGGGCATTTGAAGACAAATTCAAACAAGCTATATCCCCAAAGCCTTTAAACTGATTTGGGTTAATGAAGAAGATATTGTTTAAACTCAAATCCAAGGCTGTGCCATATGAGGTACAAAGCTGGTGAAGGAAGTCACATGATTGCTTTTTTTTATCAGAATATATGACAGGAGGGTTCAACTTGTATTTCCACACCAAGGTACGATGATAATTGATCAAATAGTCCTCTTTCTCAAATGATTTTAAAAAAACATGCTTTTCTGTTTGTGGGAATATTTTGTTTTCTTTCAAGTATATTTCCGTGAGGTTTCTAAAAGCCTGGAAGACAGACATATCAACTCTTTTAATAAAATTTATTCCAAGGTCAAGGACATTTAGCTTTCTCAAAGCAAACAAAGGTTCCAAGTGCAGTTTATCTAATTCTTTGAAGACATAACCTTTAATATATAATTGTTTTAGAGATACTAGAGAAGAAAAGTATGTTGAGAGGTTTAGATATCGTGAGTATATTTGTTTCTGGTAGTTGAAAGATAGGTCAAGTTCCTCTAAAGAAGATAAATTCTGCAAGAATTTTCCAGTAGCTATTTCGCTCATTAAGAAGTTAGATGCAAGGTGCAGCACCTCTAGCTCTGGCATGTTTTCAAACCAAATAGCGGGTACACTAGTGAGTGACATGCTGGATAGAACCAAAGTCTTTAATTTTTTAAGATTCTGGAAAGCCAGAGGATGTATTTGAATGGCAGAGTTTCCAGTGCAGGGTTCACAAGGAAAAGGTGTATTGAAGCATTTTGGACAGTTCCCACTTAAATCAAGAACTTTTAGATGAACTAGTTTCTTAAAATCATTTTGACTGATGTTCTTTATCTTGTTATGGCTCAAATAAAGTTCTTGTAGTGACACAGGCAGTTTGGGTGGCACCCGGGTCAAGTTGTTGTAGGAAAGTGACAGCACAGTCAAACTGGTGAGGGCTGAAAGAGCCCCTTCTTCCATGTTGAAAGGTTTTTCACAATCATTACCATAGTAACAGTTCTGGTCCATATAGAGTTCCTTCAATTTTGTGAGTTCTTTGAAAGTGTTCTTGCTAATAGTAACAATGTTATTGGACTTTAGACTTAGCGAAGTAATGCTCGGTGAAATCCCTGCAGGCACTCTGGTTAGCTGATTGCCATTAAGATGTAATTCCTGTAAGTGTCTTAAGTTTGAAAAAGTTGCATCTAGTATTTGTAAAGGTTTTGGAGACAAATCAAAATTAGATTCTTCTGGCTTAACATGCCAATTCCAGTTTAATTTAAAAAATGTAAGGTCCTTAAAGTTGTGAAAATCCTTCTTAGAAATCACTTCAATCCAGTTGAAAGACAATATCAAGCCAGTAACATTTGTATATATTTCCTGAGGGACTGCTCTCAGCTTTTGTTTACTGCAATCAAGGAGAATGGAGGAGCTATTCTGTTTTGCTTTTATTTTACAAGGTAGAACCTTAGAAACCCATTGATGATGAGTGGAGAGACCAAACTCAGGTTGAATCAGGAGGAGTAAGAAGAACAGGTTGTGGGGCATGGTAGCCATATTTACCTAATTAAAAAGAAACAAAGATTAGTGGTTTTGGTATATTGTTGATGACAAGTGCTGTTCATGCACATATAATATTTCACATTGTAATCTTAATAATTTTTAAATGTGTGTGTCCAAACCACAAAAATACAAACAAAACATACTGCTAGTATAGTGTACAGGTAGTTTGTGGTTATTATCAAAATTGACCAGCAACATAATTTCAGTTATTTTATTACTGTTGTTACATGCACTATATGCTGCCCAAAATGGAATAAATAAATTTTTAACAGAAAGTACTATTTCTGAGGGAAATTTCTGTTAAGTTCTTTGAGCAAGAAGGACATTGTAAGATTTTGACCAGTTGTAATCATTACCCTGGTTTTGTTTAATCACTACTATACTTTTAGTATTTTAATGAAAAGGGTTAGGGTGTGGAATATTTAATAAATGCTTCCTTTATCCAAAAGGCTAATTAATCGTTGATGTTAAATAAGTGTTTACAAAAACAAGCGGAGAGTTTTAAACAGTCTGACTAAAAATCCCTTCAGCTTTCACTCTCTTGGCTCTTGTGATGTCTCCATTGCACTACTTCTCCTGTCATCATAAGACTTGCTTAGATGAGGATTTTGAGGGCCTTAGCTAGCACCTATTAGCTAGCATGTGTTAACAGCCTAGTATAGACATGGCAGTGTGCCTTTAGCATGTATAAAGTGGTCAAATTAAAGTTAAACCCTACTCTAGAGATCAACTTGTAGAGTGTCTTTAAATTAATTAGGTGAGAAATGCCAAGGTGATCCTGGCAGGCAACCCACACTCGGTGCTGCAGAGGAAGGCAAAACAAAAAAACCAAACCCAGGTCCCCGGCGATATGACCTGGTGGGAAATTTCTTCCAGATCCAAAATCTGGTGATCAGCTTGACCCTGAGCACATGAGCAAGACACACTAACCAGGCATCTATGAGAAAGGATTCTCTGTGCCACCTCAAAGCATCAGTCCACTCTAACCAGTGCTCCATCTCTCGCCACGGCTGATCTCTAATGCTTCAGAGGAAAGTGATAAATTATATCTATTCGGGGACACCGTCATAGGGCCTAATCACATGAGCCACAATATCAGAGGCTCGTTCACCTGCACATCTACCAATGTGATATATGCCATCATGTGCCAGCAATGCCCCTCTGCCATGTACATTGGTCAAACTGGACAGTCTCTACGTAAAAGAATAAATGGACACAAATCAGACGTCAAGAATTATAACATTCATAGACCAGTCGGAGAATACTTCAATCTCTCTGGTCACTCGATTACAGACCTAAAAGTGGCAATACTTCAACAAAAAAACTTCAAAAACAGACTCCAACAAGAGACTGCTGAATTGGAATTAATTTGCAAACTGGATACAATTAACTTAGGCTTGAATAGAGACTGGGAGTGGATGGGTCATTACACAAAGTAAAACTAACTCCCCATGTTTATCCCCACTCCCACCCCCCACTGTTCCTCAGACGTTCTTGTCAACTGCTGGAAATGGCCCACCTTGATTATCACTACAAATGGTCCTCCCCATCCCTCCGCTCTCCTGCTGGTAATAGCTCACCTTAAGTGATCACTCTGGTTACAGTGTTTATGGTAACACCCATTGTTTCATGTTCTCTGTGTATATAAATCTCCCCACTGTATTTTCCACTGAATGCATCCGATGAAGTGAGCTGTAGCTCACGAAAGCTTATGCTCAAATAAATTTGTTAGTCTCTAAGGTGCCACAAGTCCTCCTTTTCTTTTTGCGAATACAGACTAACACGGCTGCTACTCTGAAACCTGTAATTATAACTGTGCATCTGGGAAAACAAATTCTTCCTGATCCCCGCAGGCAACCAGCTGAAGCCTGAAGCATGAGATCATACCACTTCTCAGCCGTCTCTTCAATAAGCTGAAAAAGTTGATCTCTTTAAGCCTCACATCATAAGCCTTGTTTTCCAGCCCCTGGATCATTTCTGTGGCCTCCATTGAACGCTCTCTAGCATTTCTTCATCCTTCTTGAAGGGCAGACACCATGAGTACACATGTAATCTATTAGCAATCTGACCAACGCTGCATACAGAGGCAAGATCACTTCCACCTGAATTTCCTCTATTTATACATCCCTGGATCACAGTACCCCTTGTTGCCACAGCATAGTCCTGAGAGCTCCTGTTGAGGCAATTCTCTGTGGTGACCTCTGAATCCTGTCCTAGTAACTGCTTTCCTCTGTCTTGGAAATGCTTCGGGGAAAGTAGGTCCATTAATTAATGAGAAGGGGAACAAAATGGTGCCTCAGCAATGGCTGAGGTTCTGAACTTTTTCTTTAACGAGAAAAATATACTAAAAGATCATATCACACAGTACACTCTCACACACACAAATAAATGCATACATGAGATTTTAACTCAATGTATTGAGTTTTTATAGTGTTCTTAGTAACTCCTATGGGAGCCACACAAACAGGGAGCTGGGACCTGAAGTGAGTACAGAGGCTCAAGGCAATGATCTCCAAAGTAGGGTCTTAAAGTTAAGCTCCTAAATCCCATATTTACACCCATAAAAAAGTGGCTTGATTTTCAAAAGCACTAATCATTTAGCAGCTGCCTTCAATGAGAGGGGCTGAAGGCTCAGCACTTTTGAAAATCAGGCCATTTATTGAGAAGTCTAGCTTTAGGCACACGGTTCAGAAAACGTTGTCCACGTCCTTCAAGTAGATGGTTCAGCGTCTCCAGCAGATCCCTTCTGCCAGTCACAGATTTGGAGGATGAACCACTCTCTAGTCTTCGGAGTCCAAACTCTGTCACCTTCCTTTGATGGCAGAATTTGGAGGCAATTCCTTGATCTCATAGAGTTTAATTCCTGTGTGTAGAAGAATCTTGCTTTGTGTAAGGCCTTCAGTACTGTCCCACCTCGTGTGTGTGTGTGTATACACACACACACATACATACAATACTCAACTGATATTAAAATATCTCCTGATTTCAGGTTCAGTATGGGTGTATGTAAGTGAGTGTGTATATACACATGGACACACGGACACACATTAAACAGGAGATTAGGAGATATTTTGAATACCAGTTGAGTATTGTCAAGAAAGGACAGATACTATGCTACAAATCATATGCATTAAAAACTTGATGAGAGCATATCCTAAGAAATAACAAGAAGTTTGGCACAATATGTAATACTCCTGTATGAACATGTCTAGATATCACTCTGTCACACACACACACACACACACTGGCACAAGCTCACAAAGAGAGTGAGAGAGAGAGAAAGTAATAGTCAAATACATTTGTGTGAAAGAAGAACTGTTGAACTGTGAGTTTCAGTAGAAGGATTGAATCACTTACTTGCGGCAATGAAGAATCAACACTAGCAGCTAATTAGATGATTCTAGTGTCGTGGTGCAGTCAAGAGAATGTGCACTTTCCTATGTGGTCTTCTACATTGTAGACTGGCACAAAATCTGCCTTCAGGGCATCTTGTTAAGCGATACAGATAAATCGTCTCATTGAGTGGTTTGCATGAAATACCTTCTCCATCTGAAAGCAGGTGCAAAAGAAGTATGGATGATGGTTAGAGAGACTATTCCAGCGTTAGGGTTGAGGCACATGATTTTCTTTACACCAGCCCCCACAAAACAGGAAGTGAAGGGGAGGTAAAGAGGAAGGACCAAGAGTAAGTAGAATCAAAAATTAGGAAATATGAAGAGGGTGACCAGACTTCCCATTTTTAAAGGGACAGTCCCATATTTAAGCCCTCCTGCAGCTGTCCCGACTTTTTCTTAAAAACGGGCAAATTGTCCCGTATCTTCTGTCTCCCTCCCCCATCAGTACCGGCGGGTCCTGCTGCTGGCCGGATCCCTACTCGCCAGCCGCCCGCCCACCAGCGGTGAGTGAGGGAGGTGTGGGGGTCGAGTGGCTGACGATGGGGGTGGGTGTGTAAGGCTGGTGGCGGGGAGAAGATGCAGCGCGCGGGGCCAGCCACTTCCCCTGCTGGTCCGTCAGTGCAGCCCCTGCCGCGTGTCAGCTCTCAGCCAGCAGGGCCCCGCCCCCTGTCCCGTTTCCAGCTGGCACTGGCTGCAAGCTGCGGTGTCTGAGTGCAGGCAAGTGCCAGGCGGCAACCGATTACGTGTCACTTCTGCTGACCACCCAGCAGCCCTTTATGTGCTCCCCCCTCTCGCTGTCCTCTCCCTGCTTTGCCCCTTCACCACCTCAGCCCCGTTGCTCCTCCATATCCTCCCCGGCAGGGCGTGCTGCTCCCAGCGCTGTGCATAGACCCAGCCCCTGGTCAGAGCGCTCAGCTCACCAACACCCGGGCTCCTTCAGGCTCCTTCCTTCCCCCACTGCCTCTGGCTGGCCCAGCACCCTGGGAAAGCCCAAGACCTCTGGCCTGGGGCGCTGGCCAGGAAGAACTGAGCCCTGCATGTGCCAAAGCCCCACACAGTGCTGGCACGGGGAAGCCTCTCCACCCCTCAGCTAAGCTCTGGAGTGGTGTGGGTGCGCGGGAGGGGGCGATTTCGAGCCTGTTCACGCCCTGAACCTGCAGGTTCCATAACAGTCCCTGGGGCTTAACAAACCCATCCTCCCACCCCGCCCTGGGTCCTGCCCCCAGGGAGCGTGGGTCTGCTCCATCCCCTAGGTACCCTCCTCCCCTGCTGAGCCACCTCTCTGGTGGGGTTTGCTGAAGCCCCTGCAGTCAGGTTCCCTGGGCCCTGGTACACAATGCATCCTTAGGGCTTAACCCCTTCCTGCCCATGCTGTAGCCAGAGGTGGCTGGCTTATGTTGATGGCCAGCAGCAGCCTGGAGGTGTTAGCTGCCTTTCAACACTATGTAGGCAGTAAGGGACAAGCTGCTTCCAGCCACACTGGCATGGGGTGGGGGGTGAGGGGAAAGAGAGAAACTCTGCAAAGACATGGGCCAGGTCATCCCTTCCCTCCCGCACAGTGCCAAAAGGCTGCTGCTGGCCACATTCTAGTGTGAACCCTGGCAGAAATCTGGGTTGGGGGAGGAGTGACCCTGGGTGCCCTTGCCACCACGTGTTGCCTCAGGAAGACGTGGTGCCAGGTACTAGGGGAGGTGGGTCTGTCCCAGGAGCCCAGCCAGGCATGGAGGGTGGAGAGCACTGGGCAGGGAGGGTCGGGTCGGTTGGTTACCCCCCTCACCACCCCCACCCCCCTCGCTGTGTGAAAGAGGTATACGGAAGTGTGTGTGTGTCACTTCTCCCTGTGTGCATGTGCGGGGGTGGAGAGAAATAGGGGTGTGTGTCACCCCTCCCCATGTGAACCCTAAAGCCTTAAAGAGAAGAAGGTGAATAAAAAGAATCCAACTACCCAGTATTTCTTTTTAACAGGGACTCAGTCAACTTGATGTTAATATGAATGTTTGTACTGCATAGTTCTGATTGATCGCTTGAATACGAGTAATTTTACCAGGTGTCCCATATTCAGCATAGGGAAATATGGTCACCCTAAGTATGAACTACATGTCTACATGGTGAGGGGGGAAAATAAAGGCTCAGACCAGTTATGGTCAATTAAACATCACATGGAATTATTCTACAAGACTAGGGGTATATTCCTGTGGCCTGGCTGAATTCCAGTTTTGATAATTACATTCTCCTTACATAAATTCACCGTTTAGTTTTACTAGAAGTTTTTGTTCATTCCTCTCCTGTGACACTGTTGTGTAATGCTGCTAAGATAGAATAGCTACCGTACTTGTAAAATTCTTTAAAGCACTTTGGGATCCTTTAGGGTAGCAGTTAACCATATTTAGAAAATGCTATTCGTTATCAGGAACTTATGAAAGCGAAAGAGTATGACTAAAGAGCAATCGTAGAAAAGACAAAACAACATTAGATGTAAAAATGAGAATAACACATTGAAACTAACAACAAAGGAGAGAGAATGACCTGGAAGTAAAAGAGAGCGGCATTAAAATTAATTATTTAGTAAGGAAGTAAAGATTTAAGTGGTTGTTTCATTTGAAGTCAAAGCTAAATGTTGGTCATAGCATGATCTGTGGGTTTTGTTCTGTTTTTTGCTGGAAAAGATTCTTTGGGGGTGCCAACATTCTATGCATTACTTAATTTGCCTTCTCCACTTATCTGTAGGCCCTATGTCATGGCAATCCTTCCTCTAGCCAAGGGAGACAGATATGGCTATGTCCAAGGCCCATCAGCATGATCTGGCCAAGAGTCATTCGACAGTGAGGTAATGTACTCCCTTTTAAACAAGAGGCTGAGCACTCTGCCTCCATAGCAGCTCAATTTATCCAAAGGTGTCCAGTCCGATTGGAAGCTCTCATCATCAGGTGTTTTTGCAAAGCTGCACTAGACCAGCTCCCAAGCATTGTTTATTATTTGTATCACGGTGGTTCCCGGAGGCCCCACTCAGGACCCATTGTGCTAGACACCCTAAAGGCAGATAGGAAGACATTCTTAATGGAAATTGTGTACAATGCTGGGCACTGTAATGAAAAATTCTACCAGACCTGTTAACCAAACTCTTCGGTAGAGCAAGACAACAATTCAGGATAAAGAATATAGTTGGGAAATGTAGTTCCCTTTTCCGTTGTCTTCTATAAATGTAGACGTTATTCATAATTGTTTGCCAAATAGTTTAAGCAAACTGATTTCAACCTATGGATTCTTTATGATTATGATGATTTGGTATTTGAGTTAACTTTACTAGTCCCCTAATATGGCATTGTTTCTGTTCCCTGATTGGCAACCAAAGCTTAATACATAAAAGCAGTGCCTAATTCACACCCCTGAGCAGCATAACATATCGATTGAAGCTGTAGTATGGCCATCGCTGAAGTCAGGAGTAGGACGGAGTGTGGAATCTGGCACATAGACTCGGTTGCTGCACTGATGCACTTATTTGAGGTCTGGAAATTCTGCGTTACGGTGAGAGAGCCTTACGAAGCTCAAGCTATGTATTTTATTAAAGTGAAGGTTAGGACACTCTCTCTCGTGCAAAAGAGTTTAAACATTGGAACAACCTACGTAGGGATGTGGTGAATTCTCCATCATTTGAAGTCTTTAAATCGAGTTTGGATGTCTTCCTAAAAGATATACTAAAAGAGAGAGGCATTAAAATTAATTATTTAGTAAGGAAGTGAAGATTTAAGTGGTTGTTTCATTTGAAGTCAAAGCACCAGAAGCTATGGACTTTATGCAGGAATTACTGGGTGAAATTCAGTGGCCTGTGTTATGGAGGAAGTCAGATTAGGTTAGATGATCACACTGATCCCTTCTGGCACTAAAATCTATGAATGGTTTCTATTGCTCCTCTGCCTGACTGGTATTGCCCTGCTCATAGGTTTTTATGCCAGAGGAGGAAAGTATGAACTGCCAAAAGATTAACAGGACTAAAACATTGTACCTAGGATATTTAAAATTTTTTGCACGAGAGAGAGAGTGCTTGGATTGAATCCACAGATCTTTATATATGTCATATTAACATGTACCAACCACACACCCCTTATATACAATATATTCATGTACCTTTGTTAGTCTCAATGTATTAGCTCTCTTTATGGTAGATATCTGGTCTACAATTGGCCCGAAACACTGTCCAACTGCTTCTATGAAGTTGCCCCCACAAACGCAACCATGACAGGTTTCAGAGTAGCAGCCGTGTTAGTTTGTATCCGCAAAAAGAAAAGGAGTACTTGTGGCACCTTAGAGACTAACAAATTTACTTGAGCATAAGTCTTCATGAGCGACAGCTCACTTCATCGGATGCATGCAGTGGAAAATATAGTGGGGAGATTTATATACACAGAGAACATGAAACAATGGGTATTACCATACACACTGTAATGACAGTGATCAGGTAAGGTGAGCTATTACCAGCAGGAGAGCCGGGGGGAAGGCGAGGGGCGGGAAGAGAACCTTTTGTAGTGATAATCAAGGTGGGCAATTTCCAGCAGTTGTCAATTTGTTAGTCTCTAAGGTGCCACAAGTACTCCCTTTCATGTAATATCAAGTGTCAATTATCCATTCCAGACTAGATTGTATACAACATTATTTCATATATTTGCCAAGTGCATGGTTGAATTTACTGTTCTCCATTTTTCAGCTCTTCTTTTCACTACAATCACTGTAGATCATAGTAACAGTGTAGTAATTGAATGTGTTCCCAGTGTAAATAATTAATGACTGAAGAATGCTGTGAATATGTAAAGTGTTGTTAATAACATTTATTTTATTAAATAATATTTATTAAAATATTATCAGCAAAGGATACAGTCATCAATTTTGTGCATCAAAGATAACAGCCATTTATGTGAAGTTTCACACATTTGTTTGCGTTTTGCACATATTGTTAATTTTGTTGCACATTTTGCAGTCCATATTTTTTCAAGGAATTTTCAAATTCAATCAGTACATACTTTAATTATAGATACTTTTGTGTAATATTTGGTTTTGCTGTCTCCAATCTGGGAAGAGATAAAGCCAATTAATATCCATTTGGATTGTTGCATATCTATTGCTGAGTATTGGGAACACTTTGTTGAATTTTGCAGTAGTTCTCTTGACATAAAATTCATTATATAATGATAATTTAAACACAGAATCCCAAAATATGTTGAATTATTTAAAATACATGCATATGAAATGTATAACAAAAGCTACAGATTTCATTTTCAATGTTCATTAATAAAATTATTCATTTGTCAAATTACTAATATCAGAAATAATGTAGGGAACTTAAAGGAACAAAAACTAGTTTGTGCAACCATTGTAGTCCAAGAAATGACTATATTTCTTTGCTCTCACATTTTTGTTATGTAATCTTACATTTCGTGTTTCTTTTGAACCATTTAAATACCTTTAGTTTGTCTTTAAAGGTCTTATTTTAAAAAAAGCTATCCAGCATGTCACTCTTTCTAATCTTGTGATTATAAAAATAACATTTATTGGCTATTTTTTTTCGCTCTTCTGTTTTAAAAGTTCTTGTGATGAGTTCAAGCATTGTTTTGTGTACAAGAAATAATTCTTTTGTTTATTGTATAAGTAGAGAACAATTTGGGGTAACATTGTAACACATTCAAAGTGCCTCAGTGACTTAGGTGTCTAAGTCCCATTGACTTTCAATGAGACATAGCCCTGGTCTACACTAGGAGTTGAGGTTGAATTTAGCAGCGTTAAATCGATTTAACCCTGCACCCGTCCACACGACGAAGCCCTTTTTTTCGACTTAAAGGGCTCTTAAAATTGATTTCCTTACTCCACCCCCGACAAGGGGATTAGTGCTGAAATCGGCCTTGCTGGGTCGAATTTGGGGTACTGTGGACACAATTAGATGGTATTGGCCTCCGTGAGCTATCCCAGAGTGCGCCATTGTGACCGCTCTGGACAGCACTCTCAACTCAGATGCACTGGCCAGGTAGACAGGAAAAGGCCTGCGAACTTTTGAATTTCAATTTCCTGTTTGGTCAGCGTGGCAAGCTGCAGGTGACCATGCAGAGCTCATCAGCAGAGGTGACCATGATGGAGTCCCAGAATTGCAAAAGAGCTCCAGCATGGACTGAACGGGAGGTACGGGATCTGATCGCTGTATGGGGAGAGGAAGCCGTGCTATCAGAACTCCGTTCCAGTTTTTGAAATGCCAAAATATTTGTCAAAATCTCCCAGGGCATGAAGGACAGAGGCCATAACAGGGACCCTTAGCAGTGCTGCATGAAACTTAAGGAGCTGAGGCAAGCCTACCAGAAAACCAGAGAGGCGAATGGCCACTCCGGGTCAGAGCCCAAAACATGCCACTTCTGTGATGAGCTGCATGCCATTTTAGGGGGTTCAGACACCACTACCCCAGCCATGTTGTTTGACTCCTTCAATGGAGATGGAGGCAACATGGAAGCAGGTTTTGGGGACGAGGAAGATGATGATGAGTTTGTAGATAGCTCACAGCAAGCAAGCAGGGAAACCGGTTTTCCCAACGGCCAGGAACTGTTTCTCACCTTGGACCTGGAGCCAGTACCCCCCGAACCCACCCAAGGCTGCCTCCCGGACCCGCCAGGTGGAGAAGGGACCTCTGGTGAGTATACCTTTTAAAATACTATACATGGTTTAAAAGCAAGCATGTTTAATGATTAATTTGCTCTGGCATTTGCGGCTCTCCTGGATGTACTCCCAAAGCCTTTGCTGGGGAGGGCAGCCTTATTCCATCCACCATGATAGGACACTTTACCACTCCAGGCCAGTAGCATGTACTCAGGAATCATTGTAGAACAAAGCATTGCAGTGTATGTTTGCTGGCGTTCAAACAACATCCGTTCTTTATCTCTCTGTGTTATCCTCAGGAGAGTGAGATATCATTCATGGTCACCTGGTTGAAATAGGGTGCTTTTCTTAAGGGGACATTCAGAGGTGCCCATTCCTGCTGGGCTGTTTGCCTGTGGCTGAACAGAAATGTTCCCTGCTGTTAGCCACAGGGAGGGGGGACGGGGGAGGTGCTAGCCACGCGCTGGGGGGGAGGCAAAATGCGACCTTGGAATGAAAGCACATGTGCTATGTATGTAATGTTAACAGCAAGGTTTACCGTGAAAGAGTGTACCCATTGTTCTATAAAATGTGTCTTTTTAAATACCACTCTCCCTTTTTTTTTCTCCACCAGCTGCATGTGTTTCAAGGATCACAGGATCTTCTCCTTCCCAGAGGCTAGCAAAGATCAGAAGGTGAAAAAAACGCACTCGCGATGAAAAGTTCTCTGAGCTCATGCTGTCCTCCCACACTGACAGAGCACAGACGAATGCGTGGAGGCAGACAATGTCAGAGTGCATGAAAGCACAAAATGACTGGGAAGAGAGGTGGCGGGCTGAAGAGAGGGCTGAAGCTGAAAGGTGGCGGCAGCATGATGAGAGAAGGCAGGACTCAATGCTGAGGCTGCTGGAGGATCAAAGTAATATGCTCCAGCGAATCGTCCCAGACCTGCAACACCATGCGGTCCCACCAGTCTGTGCTTGTTTCCCGAGCCCAGAATTGGCGTTCCACCGCATGAACCTGCCCCATTAGCACCATGATGCCCACATTGCCAGGGCCCGTGATTTGAAAGAAATCTGTGTCCATGTCCTCATCACTCTCGTCACCGCTCTGACATCGCCTACTCTCCCGGTATCGCTTTGCCAGGTTCTGGTGCTGCATATACTGCTGGATAATGCGTGTGGTGTTTAATGTGCTCCTAATTGCCAAAGTGAGCTGAGCGGGCTCCATGCTTGCCGTGGTATGGCATCTGCACAGAAAAAAGGCGCGGAACGATTGTCTGCCGTTGCCCTGACGGAGGGAGGGGCGACTGACGACACGGCTTACAGGGTTGGCTTACAGGGAATTGAAATCAACAAAGGGGTGGCTTTGTGAGAAACTGAATGGCCCCCCTCAAGGATAGAACTCAAAACTGGGTTTAGCAGGCCGTTGATTTCATGGAGGGAGGGAGGAGAAAATGAATACAAAACAAATCTGGTCTATTTCTTGTTTTGAGCCACTTTATCTATTTTTATACATCTCGCTGACAGCAAACTGTGCAGTTCGACCGCTAGCCATCGTCATCTCCTGGGTGCTCGGCAGAAGACGGTGCAATATGACTGCTGGCCATTGTCTTCTGCTGGCTGCTGATTAAAAGACAGTGCACTGCCGGTAGGACTCAATCGCCATGAGCCAAAACTTAAAAGGGAAATGACCTGGTTGAGTCACTCCCATGTTTGCCCAGGCGCCCCTGACCTCGTCGAGGTTGGTTAAAAGAGCACCCAGGACTACGTCGACGACGGCTACCAGTCATACTGCACTGTCTGCTGCCAAAAGGCAATAAACTGCTGCGTGTAGCAATGCAGTACCGTGTCTGCCAGCACCCAGGAGACATACGGTGACAGTGAGCTGAGCGGGCTCCATGCTTGCCGTGGTATGGTGTCTGCGCAGGTAACTCAAGAAAAAAGGCGCGAAACGATTGTCTGCCCTTGCTTTCATGGAAGGAGGGAGGGAAGGGGGGGGCCTGACGATATGTACCCAGAACCACCCGCGACAATGTTTTAGCCCCATTAGGCAGTGGGATTTCTACCCAGAATTCAAATGGGTGGTGGAGACTGAGGGAACTGTGGGATAGCTACCCACAGTGCAACGCTCCGGAAGTCGATGGTTGCCTCAGTACTGTGGACACACTCTGCCGACTACATGCACTTAGAGCATTTGTGTGGAGACACACACAATCGACTGTATAAAAGCGCTTTCTACAAAACCGACTTCTATAAATTCTACCTAATTTCGTAGTATAGACATACCCTTAGTTTCCTAAGTCACTTTTGAAAAAGGACTTTGCTTATTAAGTCCCTTCGGTGCTTTTGAAAATGTTACCCTTGTTGAATCACACTTTTCTTGCAGCTCAGTGTTTGCATTAAGGAATTTGTGTCATTCTAGTAGGTTTGTTTACTAAAATCACGAAATTTCCACATAGAAGAAAATGAATATATTTCTTTGTAAAGGTTAAAACAAGAATGGTGTGATATGTATTGGTTATCTGCTGCCAGCTGTGGTCCCTGCAACACATAAGAAATATTATTTCCACACTATTTGGTCTTTGGGGTACTGAAAGCAACAACAAAAGTGTCTGTATATGTTGATCTGAAATTAACAACAATGCACCTGATTGTCCCCTCATATTTCCTGTGTGGAGGGTAACCTCTACAGGGGCAGATCATAGAATATCAGGGTTGGAAAGGACCTCAGGAGGTCATCTAGTCCAATCCTCTGCTCAAAGCAGGACCAATCCCCAATTTTTGGCCCGGATCCGCAAATGGCCCCTCAAGGATTGAACTCACAACCCTGGGTTTAGCAGGCCAATGCTCAAATCACTGAGCTATCCCTCCCTGGTCAGGTACTTCTGTGGCCTGGGCCATCACTGCCCCCATTAGCCTCCTGCAGTGTTCCATGGCTGGGGATGGAACTAGAGCAGGAGTGGGCAAACTTTTTGGCCCGAAGGCCACATCTGAATATGGAAATTGTGTGGCAGGCCATGAATGCTCGTGAAATTGGGGCTTGGGGTGCAGGATGGGGCTCCATGCTGGGGTAGGGGGTTGAAGCATGAGGGGGTAAGGGCTCTGGGTGGAGGGGGGTGGGCTCTGGGGTGGGGCTGGGGATGAGGGGTTGAGGGTGCAGGAGGTTGCTCCAGGCTGGGATGGAGGGGTTCTGTGGGAGGGAGATCAGGGCTGGAACAGGGGGTTGGGGCGCGGGAGGGGGTCAGGGGTGCAGGCTCCACACGGTGCTTACCTCAAGCATCTCCCAAAAGAAGCAGAATGTCCCCCCTCCAGTTCCTATGCGGCAGCGCAGCCAGGAAGCCCCTGCAGCTCCCATTGGCCGCGGTTCCTGGCCCATGAAAGCTGCAGGGGCAGCACTTGGGGTGGGGGCAGTGTGCGAAGCCCACTAGCTGCCTCTACATATAAAGCCAGAGGGAGGACATGCCGCAGCTTCCAGGAGCCGAGCAGGGCAAGCCCCAGTTCTCTCTCCCCGGCGGGAGCTCAAGGGCCGGGTTAAAATGTCTGGAGGGCAGGATGAGGCCCCCAGGCCATAGTTTGCCCACCCCTGGATTAGAGGGAAGTACAGTGTCTTACCACCACCATGACATACACACCAGTCCCAAGGCAAAGCAATGGGAAAAAATTAATGCAGCCTGCATCATTAACTTTTGTGCAGGCTTTTTTCCATGCTCGAACATCTCCTTTAAAGCAGAAGTTGAGGCTTTACTCAGTGTCTTTGACATATTTATTTATTTGTAGCAACTACAGTGTGTCAGTTGCCTTACAGACTGACACATTTCCTCCCCACCCCCGGTCCCTCTAAAGAGCATGCAATCTTACAGTAAACATAACCCATGCCTCTCCTCTTACTCCTTTGCTTGGATGGTATTACCTAACAAGACATTTTACAAGCCATGTCTGGCGAAATAGGGGGATGAGCTGATGAGGATTACAAAAATAAGGTTGCAAGGTTACTTACTTGTTATGCATGTCTTATTCCACAATATTTACAAAAATTGAGGGTGTGTGGTCCCAGCCCGCTAAAATTCCCTTCCAGGGTCCAATGCTCCTGCCTCAGCCACCCTCCTAACATCTTCTATCCTTATTCCACATGGCAACTGTACACATGCCATTTTGTGACCATTCCTCCTCTCCCACAACTAGAAAGCTGGCAGTCAGTCATCCAGGAGAGGAGCTTTGCCTGTTTCCTTTTCTGTCTGAGGGAGAAGGGCCCCTGTCAAGAGGTCTGCTGCAGGTGTTCAGGAATGTCATGGGCCAGTGACTGACAGGCCCTAGCTAGGACACATTCCCCACACCTATGGGCTAGGGATAGTTTGGGCCAAACTGCCTCTGCCTGCTCTTGCAGGAGCTCTAACTGCTGATTCAATACCAAGGATGGTTAGCTCTGCCCCTGGAAGTTCTTCAGTCAGCCTGCATGACTGGCATAGGAGACTACTGGAAACCTTGTGTGATTGGGGGGGGGTGCTTCCGCCTACTGGTGTCTGGCTCGGAGGTCCTGGAGGGGCCACCTAAGCCACTGTTTTCGCCTCTCCTCCTCCCCACCCTACCTAGAAGAATAGCTTTGGTTGCAGCTGGTCTAGTTTCTCAGTCCCAGTGGTGGCAGGCCCCAGCCCTGAGAGAAGCTATTCCTCCCCAGCATACCTGGCTTGAGGGGGTGGGTGCGTGGAATGACTGATTGCAAGTAGACTGTTGCCAGCACAAAGCTTAGGAAAGCTATAGAATTTGGCTCATCGTTATATATAGAGGCCTGTCTGCCTGGATGGCATTGCCATACTTATGGGTTTCCATGCCAGTTACAGGAGGGCATAGATAACAATCAAAAGCCTACATAACACTGTATATATCACTTCTGCACAGTGCCCCTGTCCGTGTTAGCGCAAATACTGGTGCCATCTACCCTGCTTGAGATTCTGAGCTTTGACTCCTCTCTTGGTAGTAGGCACCTATACTGTTAGCAAGACGAGAGGGGAGAGGAGGACTGTCCTTGCAACTTTTAGCCCCATGGTTGGAGTATTCACGTGGGATGTAGGAGACTCTCCTCTCTCTCCCAGTTCAAATACCAGCTTTGCTCAAGGGGAGAAAGGGTTTGAAGGCTCTGCCACATCTCACGTGAGTGCCCAAACCACTGGGGCTATGCCAGACGCTCATGGAGGGCTCTCTCAGCCTCTTCTGCTGAAGATGTTCCGCAGTGAGTGACTAATGAAAGCGTTATTGGTGCAAGGGGACTGAAGCCTGGCTCGCTCGCCTCCCAGATGAATGCTCTAACCATGGGCTACAGAGTCATTCTTCAACTTGTGCTCTCTTTCTTGTTCTTGCTCCGGCCCAGTGACTCTTTCATTATTTCATAGTGGAACAGCTTCAGTAGGCGAGAATGAGACTCCCTTGCACCAAAATATTCTATACCCCAGAGGTTAGGGCATGCCCTTGAGAAGTAACAGACCCTTGTTCAAATCCCATCTCACCAGGGGGAACTTTACTGCAAAAACTTAGATGTCAAGTGAGTTTAGGCACCTGCAGGATTAGGCAGCAGCTGAGCAGGAGTCTTGTGAATCCCGTGAGGCCTATTCTGGGATTTAGGTGCCTAAAGTGGCAGCTAATTCCTTTTTGTCACTCTACCCCCCCAAGCTTCTCTTAGCCAACAATGACATTATGGAGATAATTATAGTCACACATTTTATTATGAACTTTGCTTCCTCATATGCAGAGCATCCAAGAGCATTACTGCTAAAGGAATTATGGGCTTTCAAATACACATTTGGGCCTGAAACACTGGAAAGGAGTGATTTTGTGGCAGTCTCATGTGACAACCAGAAAACAAAATACTTAAAATTCATACACACTCTGCTTCAGGAACTTTTTTTTTCAGTCTCGTATGTTTAAATAACTGTTTCCATTGAGTCATTTCAGTGAAAAAGCAGCTTTCCAATTAGGAAAGCAAAAGTGAAAAAGAGTTTTAAGGAAAAAAGACCTATGCTTGATAGAGCGCTTACAAAAGATAATCACTCTCTTTAATGTGGAGTATAATATATGTAAGGAAAGAGCAGACCATGGATTATATTTTTTGCTATGTAAACAGCAGGTACTTTCAGATGCATTCTCACCACTGAGCTAGCTTAGTAGAAGCCTAGTAAAAAGAGAAGAAAGACTTGTGGCACCTTAGAGACTAACAAATTTATTTGAGCATAAGCTTTTGTGAGCTACAGCTCACTTCATCAGATGCATGCAGTGGAAAATACAGTGGGGAGATTTATATACACAGAGAACATGAAACAATGGTTGTTACCATACACACTGTAACGAGAGTGATCAGGTAAGGTGAGCTATTACCAGTAAGAGAGGGGGGAAAAAAAACCCTTAGTGTAACTGATATAATGTGTCAGGTGTGCAGCTATTACTGAGCTGAGAATGGTGGTGATAAAGGGGATGGAACAGTCAGGAAAAAATGTTTGAGACTGAAGTTAGACCCAGTGTCTTCAGTTTTGCAAATTCAGAACTTTGCAGACAGTATATGAATTGGTTGCAATTGTTTTTAAAAAATCCCAGCCATCTGCAATATAGAGATTTAAAAAAACCAAACCCTTCATTGTCTCAATTTTTTCTGAAACTGCACTAGCAAAAAAACATATTTTTGTTTGTTTCTGTCATCTCTTCAAAAGGCTAAATCTACCAGGTTTGCTTCCACTGAGATGTTTTGCTGCCTGCAACATACCTTAGTAAGAGAGAGAACGAAAGAACGAAAGAAAGAAAGAACCGGTGGAGAGAGAAAATCACTAATTTAGGATTAGCCGCTGCTCTGCCACCACTCCTTCATATCAGAAATTGTTATCTTGTGGGGTTAGGGAAACCCTACATTAAAACAAAAAATTCATTTTGGATTCTAAGGGTGTTTCTATTGATGAGCCCAGAAAAGACAAGAGAGGATTCAGACGTGCCTTCTTTAAGCCTCTCATATGGGTTCAATACTCTCCTGTCCCAAATTCAGAACCTCATGCCCCCAGCTCCCAAATTTGACACAAAAAAAAATCAGATAACTTCATAAATACACAACAATGTTTAGACATCAGTAAGTATGTACTAATGAGGTGGTAGCACAGGTTAGTGGCTAGATTACTAAACTAACAGCCAGAAGCCCTGGCTTCTGCTCTTAGGTCTGCCACTGGTTTGCTGCGTGATCGTGTGGGAATCACTTGACTGAGCTGTTTCAGAGTAGCAGCCGTGTTAGTCTGTATTCGCAAAAAGAAAAGGAGTACTTGTGGCACCTTAGAGACTAACCAATTTATTTGAGCATAAGCTTTCGTGAGCTATAGCTCACTTCACCGGATCGGTGCATCCGATGGAGTTAGCTGTAGCTCATGAAAGTTTATGCTCAAATAAATTTGTTCGTCTCTAAGGTGCCACAAGTACTCCTTTTCTTTTTGACTGAGCTGGATGTCAATTTCTCCATCTGTAAAAATGGGGATAATACAACTAGTAAAAGGAATTTGAGATCCCTGGATGAAAAGTGCTATATAAGTGCTATTATGACTTCTTATTATCATGAATCAATGGGCAAATTAGACTTGGGTCTCTGGTTTTTCAGATGAGTGCTCTACTACAGATCTTGTTTTGAGAGGCCTTTGCAAAGCAAGGTTCAACAAGCATTGAGGCAGGAAATGATGAGGACAAGGCAAGAAGTGCATTTTCTATTTTTGGTGTGCAATGTTGCTTAATAGCTGGTTCCGTTGGCAGCCCACACACAGCCAGCCTCCCGCCCTCCTTTTGTTTTTAGCTCTCAAATATTACTGTTATATTTCCTCATAGAACACCCTTTATGCAACATAATATGCCTGCTTTATATTTACAGTGGATCTATCGCCTGAGGGATTCCCACATGTTATTGCTGTAGAACAAAAAGCAAGATGATCTGGGGTTTCTAAGCATAGCACCAGCTGCACAACAAGATGTCTTATGTAGTCTACAACCTGCCCCTTAGTCCCACTCATGTTAGCATGGCACCAGCTAAGGCAGGATGGGTCCTGCAATTAATCAGCTGTAACCAAAGATGTATTTCCAATCAAGATGCTCATAGTATTAAGATGGTCACACTATAACTAAGGTACAGAAGGGCACAGCCCTACAGCACATGTGACTGCTAGTAAAATATTGATAATTCTGTCAAAGCCATCCCATTAGATGGCTAAGAAGTGTTGAGTGTAGTCAGTATTTGGCTGGGCTCTTTCCACAGAAATAACATATTTATGAAACATGTGGGGGCTTTGTTCACCAAAATGAACAAACAGGCTTCCAGATTTATGCCACTCTCTATGTGCTAAATTAGGACCAAGTTGTCATTACTCCCACATGGAGGCCCACTGACTTCAAAGGATCAAAGTCTAACTATCTAGGGACTAAAACAAGCTGTCATAAATATAAAGGGAAGGGTAAACCCCTGTAAAATCCCTCCTGGCCAGAGGAAATCTCCTCTCACCTGTAAAGGGTTAAGAAGCTAAAGGTAACCTCGCTGGCACCTGACCAAAATGACCAATGAGGAGACAAGATAATTTCAAAAGCTGGGAGGAGGGAGAGAAACAAAGGGTATGTGGGTCTGTCTATATTTTGTCTTTGCCGGGGATAGACCAGGAATGAAGCCTTAGAACTTTTAGTAAGTAATCTAGCTAGGTACGTGTTAGATTATGATTTCTTTAAATGGCTGAGAAAAGAATTGTGCTGAATAGAATAACTATTTCTGTCTGTGTATCTTTTTTGTAACTTAAGGTTTTGCCTAGAGGGGTTCTCTATGTTTTGAATCTAATTACCCTGTAAAGTATTTACCATCCTGATTTTACAGGGGGGATTTTTTTTATTTCTATTTACTTCTATTTCTATTAAAAGTCTCCTTGTAAGAAAACTGAATGCTTTTTCATTGTTCTCAGATCCAAGGGTTTGGGTCTGTGGTCACCTATGCAAATTGGTGAGGCTTTTTATCCAACATTTCCCTGGAAAGGGGGGGTGCAAGTGTTGGGAGGATTGTTCATTGTTCTTAAGATCCAAGGGTCTGGGTCTGTAGTCACCTAGGCAAATTGGTGAGGCTTTTTACCAAACCTTGTCCAGGAAGTGGGGTGCAAGGTTTTGGGAAGTATTTTGGGGGGAAAGACGTGTCCAAACAGCTCTTCCCCAGTAACCAGTATTTGTTTGGTGGTGGTAGCGGCCAATCCAAGGACACAGGTTGGAATATTTTGTACCTTGGGGAAGTTTTGACCTAAGCTGGTAAAGATAAGCTTAGGAGGTTTTTTTCATGCAGGTCCCCACATCTGTACCCTAGAGTTCAGAGTGGGGGAGGAACCTTGACATGGTGGCAGAGTGGTGGGATTAACCTGAAATCATTTTGAGATCCAGTTGAGATTTTGTTGAACTAGAAATACAGATTTTTAAAAAGGAAGTCCAGAAGCAGCTGAAACTGAAAGCAGCTTGTTTTTTTCTCTGCTTTGTGGCCAAGCAGAGACAAAAGGGGATTATCTTTGTGAATTGCAGGTTTTCTTTGCCTGGAGGCAGGGTACTTAACTCCTGCAGGGAAATTCACAGTCTTCCAACCCAGAGTTTTTTTTTCCCTAAAAGTAAATAGAAGGGGGGGTGTTCTACCCATTTGCCTGGAGACAAAAGTGGCAAGGGTTTTTTTTTTGGATTTTGATTTTTTACAAGGAGCACAAGTTTAAAAAGGAAACTTGGTTTTTCTTTGGGCTGGGTAAACAGGTTTCAAAGTAGCTGGAAGTTTTGCTTTGATTTGGGCCCAGAGCAGAGACAAGGGAATTGTCTTTTTTTTTTTTTGTAGGCTGACAATCGCTATCAGAGAATAGGTATTCTATTCCAGCACAGCAAAATTTTACAGCCAAGTTTTTTTTTTTTTTGTTTATTTCTAAACCTCGGGTGTAAAGTTAGTTAAAAACAGAGAGGTTAGAATGACAAAATCTGCGGCTCGACTACGGCTGGAATTAGCCAGATTTCAGGCTGAGGAAAGACAAAGGGAACATGAAAGACAGATAGAACTCATGCGGCTGAAGAAGGAGGAGAAGGAACAAGAAAGGGAGGCAGCGAAAGAGGCAGCGAAAGAGGCAGAACAACACCAAGCGGCTGCTCACAGGAGAGCTATGGAAGCAAGGGACAAAGAACTGGAGGAGAAGGAAAAAGAGAGGAAGTATGTGGAGGAGATAGAGAAGATAAAGGCTCAGGAGAATATCCCAACAAACCCTAGCTATCCTTCTCCAAGTACCACTTCCCATCCCAGAAAGTTCCCCACCTACAAAGCAGGCGATGATACTGAGGCCTTCCTAGAAAACTTCGAAAGGGCCTGCCTTGGGTACAACATCTCTACTGACCAATACATGGTAGAGCTGAGGCCGCAGCTCAGTGGACCCTTAGCTGAGGTGGCAGCTGAAATGCCTAAAGAACACATGAACAAGTATGCACTGTTTAAATCCAAGGCGAGAGTCAGAATGGGGATAACACCCGAGCAGTCTCGTCGGAGGTTCAGAGCCCTAAGGTGGAAACCAGATGTGTCATTTACCCGACATGCCTACCACATTGTGAAGCATTGGGAGGCCTGGATATCCGGAGCAAGTGTTAAATCTCCAGTAAATTTGCCCTTCCTAATGCAAATGGAACAATTCTTAGAGGGTGTTCCTGAGGAAATAGAAAGATACATCCTAGATGGGAAGCCCAAAACTGTAATCGAGGCAGGAGAGATTGGAGCCAGATGGGTGGAGGTGGCAGAGAAGAAGAAAACTGGTCGCAGTTGGAGCGGAGACCAGAAGGGACAATCCCAGACCACACCCTATTACCGGGGGCCGCCCAAAGCCCCACCTACCTCCCAAAGAACCCTCCAGACCCCTTATCGTCCCTCCACCCCGTTCTCCAGCAACCCTCCTCGCCCCAGTGACCAGTCAGCTGGACGATGTTTTAAATGTAACGAGCTGGGGCATGTAAAGGCCAACTGCCCCAAGAACCCCAACAGATTACAGTTCATTGCACCGGAATCGCACCAGAGGTCCACAGGCCCAGATACCTCCCAGATACCCTTGGAGCGGAGGGAAACTGTGAGTGTGGGCGGGAAGAAGGTCACCGCGTGGAGGGACACCGGAGCACAAGTGTCAGCTATCCATGCTTCCTTAGTGGACCCCAATTTAATCAACCCAGAGATCCAAGTGACGATTCAACCCTTCAAGTCCAACTCTTTCGATTTGCCTACAGCCAAGTTGCCTGTCCAGTACAAGGGCTGGTCCGGAACGTGGACTTTTGCAGTCTATGATGATTATCCCATCCCCATGCTGTTGGGGGAAGACTTGGCCAATCATGTGAAGCAGGCCAAGAGGGTGGGAACGGTCACCCGCAGCCAGGCTAACCAAGCCGTGAGGCCTAGCTCTGTTCCGGAAACTTCTATCAGGACCCGGTCAGAGGTGATGGATCCGGACCCCAGACCAATGTCTGCAACAGCAGTAGTGGATCCAGTCCCAGAGACCCAGACGGAACCAGTCCCAGAACCGGAACCAGCCGAACAACCAACACCAGACCCATTGCCAGCACTGAATCCAGTACTTGCAACCTCAACACCAGAGGGCCCCACCGACCCTGAACCGACAGCAGCCGATAACCCGACACAAGAGGCTCAGCCGGAGCCTGAATCCCAACATAGTTCACCAGCGGAGAGCGGTTCACAGTCAACAGAAACAGCCCCATCCCCTATATCGCTTCCAGAGGGACCAAGCCTAGGTCCACAATCCAATAAGGAACTGATGTCTCCAGCATCAAGGGAACAGTTCCAGACCGAACAGGAAGCAGATGAAAGCCTCCAGAGAGCTTGGACGGCGGCACGGAGCCACCCACCGCCTCTCAGCTCTTCTAATCGATCCAGGTTTGTTGTAGAAAGAGGACTTTTATACAAGGAAACTCTTTCTGGTGGACACCAGGAAGACTGGCATCCTCAGAGACAGTTGGTAGTTCCAACTAAATACCGGGCCAAGCTCTTGAGCTTAGCCCATGATCACCCTAGTGGCCATGCTGGGGTGAACAGGACCAAAGACCGTTTGGGGGGGTCATTCCACTGGGAGGGAATGGGCAAGGATGTTTCTACCTATGTCCAGTCTTGTGAGGTGTGCCAAAGAGTGGGAAAGCCCCAAGACCAGGTCAAAGCCCCTCTCCAGCCACTCCCCATCATTGAAGTTCCATTTCAGCGAGTAGCTGTGGATATTCTGGGTCCTTTTCCGAAAAAGACACCCAGAGGAAAGCAGTACATACTGACTTTCATGGATTTTGCCACCCGATGGCCGGAAGCAGTAGCTCTAAGCAACACCAGGGCTAAAAGTGTGTGCCAGGCACTAGCAGACATTTTTGCCAGGGTAGGTTGGCCCTCCGACATCCTCACAGATGCAGGGACTAATTTCCTGGCAGGAACTATGAAAAACCTTTGGGAAGCTCATGGGGTAAATCACTTGGTTGCCACTCCTTACCACCATCAAACAAATGGCATGGTGGAGAAGTTTAATGGAACTTTGGGGGCCATGATACGTAAATTCGTAAATGAGCACTCCAATGATTGGGACCTAGTGTTGCAGCAGTTGCTCTTTGCCTACAGAGCTGTACCACACCCCAGTTTAGGGTTTTCCCCATTTGAACTTGTATATGGCCGTGAGGTTAAGGGGCCATTGCAGTTGGTGAAGCAGCAATGGGAGGGATTTACACCTTCTCCAGGAACTAACATTCTGGACTTTGTAACCAACCTACAGAACACCCTCCGAACCTCTTTAGCCCTTGCTAAAGAAAACTTACAGGATACTCAAAAAGAACAAAAAGCCTGGTATGATAAACATGCCAGAGAGCGTTCCTTCAAAGTAGGGGACCAGGTCATGGTCTTAAAGGCGCTCCAGGCCCATAAAATGGAAGCATCGTGGGAAGGGCCATTCACGGTCCAGGAGCGCCTGGGAGCTGTTAATTATCTCATAGCATTCCCCACCTCCAACCGAAAGCCTAAGGTGTACCATATTAATTCTCTAAAGCCCTTTTATTCCAGAGAATTAAAGGTTTGTCAGTTTACAGCCCAGGGAGGAGACGACGCTGAGTGGCCTGAAGGTGTCTACTACGAAGGGAAATGTGCTGGTGGTGTGGAAGAGGTGAACCTCTCCATGACCCTTGGGCGTATGCAGCGACAGCAGATCCAGGAGCTGTGCACTAGCTACGCGCCAACGTTCTCAGCCACCCCAGGACTGACTGAACGGGCATACCACTCCATTGACACAGGTAATGCTCGCCCAATTAGAGTCCAACCTTACCGGGTGTCTCCTCAAGCTAAAACTGCTATAGAACGGGAGATCCGGGATATGTTACAGATGGGTGTAATCCGCCCCTCTGAAAGTGCATGGGCATCTCCAGTGGTTCTAGTTCCCAAACCAGATGGGGAAATACGTTTTTGCGTGGACTACCGTAAGCTAAATGCTGTAACTCGCCCAGACAACTATCCAATGCCACGCACAGATGAACTATTAGAGAAACTGGGACGGGCCCAGTTCATCTCTACCTTGGACTTAACCAAGGGGTACTGGCAGGTACCGCTAGATGAATCTGCCAAGGAAAGGTCAGCCTTCACCACACATCTCGGGCTGTATGAATTTAATGTACTCCCTTTCGGGCTGCGAAATGCACCCGCCACCTTCCAAAGACTTGTAGATGGTCTCCTAGCAGGATTAGGAGAATATGCAGTCGCCTACCTTGACGATGTGGCCATATTTTCGGATTCCTGGGCAGACCACCTGGAACATCTACAAAAAGTCCTTGAGCGCATAAGGGAGGCAGGACTAACTGTTAAGGCTAAGAAGTGTCAAATAGGCCTAAACAGAGTGACTTACCTTGGACACCAGGTGGGTCAAGGAACTATCAGCCCCCTACAGGCCAAAGTGGATGCTATCCAAAAGTGGCCTGTCCCAAAGTCAAAGAAACAGGTTCAATCCTTCTTAGGCTTGGCCAGTTATTACAGACGATTTGTACCGCACTACAGCCAAATCGCCGCCCCACTGACAGACCTAACCAAAAAGAAACAGCCAAATGCGGTTCAGTGGACCGAAAAGTGTCAGAAGGCCTTTAACAAGCTTAAAGCGACACTCATGTCTGACCCTGTACTAAGGGCCCCAGACTTTGACAAACCGTTCCTAGTAACCACAGATGCGTCCGAGCGTGGTGTGGGAGCAGTTTTAATGCAGAAAGGACCTGATCAAGAATTCCACCCTGTAGTGTTTCTCAGCAAAAAACTGTCTGAGAGGGAAAGCCACTGGTCAGTCACTGAAAAAGAATGTTACGCCATTGTCTACGCTCTGGAAAAGCTACGCCCATATGTTTGGGGACGGCGTTTCCACCTGCAAACCGACCATGCTGCACTGAAGTGGCTTCACACGGTCAAAGAAAATAGAAAAAAACTTCTTCGGTGGAGTTTAGCTCTCCAAGATTTTGATTTTGACATCCAACACATCTCAGGAGCTTCTAACAAAGTGGCTGATGCACTCTCCCGTGAAAGTTTCCCAGAATCAACTGGTTAAAATCGTCCTTGAGATGTAGAAAATATTGTTAGTCTTTATGTACTTGGTAGTATATTTAGAGATGCATGTGTCTTATTAACTCTGTTTTTCCTAGAGCTCCAGGAAGAAATCCCAGCCAGTGTTTCACCCTAGCTGAGATTTGGGGGGCGTGTCATAAATATAAAGGGAAGGGTAAACCCCTGTAAAATCCCTCCTGGCCAGAGGAAATCTCCTCTCACCTGTAAAGGGTTAAGAAGCTAAAGGTAACCTCGCTGGCACCTGACCAAAATGACCAATGAGGAGACAAGATAATTTCAAAAGCTGGGAGGAGGGAGAGAAACAAAGGGTATGTGGGTCTGTCTATATTTTGTCTTTGCCGGGGATAGACCAGGAATGAAGCCTTAGAACTTTTAGTAAGTAATCTAGCTAGGTACGTGTTAGATTATGATTTCTTTAAATGGCTGAGAAAAGAATTGTGCTGAATAGAATAACTATTTCTGTCTGTGTATCTTTTTTGTAACTTAAGGTTTTGCCTAGAGGGGTTCTCTATGTTTTGAATCTAATTACCCTGTAAAGTATTTACCATCCTGATTTTACAGGGGGGATTTTTTTTTATTTCTATTTACTTCTATTTCTATTAAAAGTCTCCTTGTAAGAAAACTGAATGCTTTTTCATTGTTCTCAGATCCAAGGGTTTGGGTCTGTGGTCACCTATGCAAATTGGTGAGGCTTTTTATCCAACATTTCCCTGGAAAGGGGGGGTGCAAGTGTTGGGAGGATTGTTCATTGTTCTTAAGATCCAAGGGTCTGGGTCTGTAGTCACCTAGGCAAATTGGTGAGGCTTTTTACCAAACCTTGTCCAGGAAGTGGGGTGCAAGGTTTTGGGAAGTATTTTGGGGGGAAAGACGTGTCCAAACAGCTCTTCCCCAGTAACCAGTATTTGTTTGGTGGTGGTAGCGGCCAATCCAAGGACACAGGTTGGAATATTTTGTACCTTGGGGAAGTTTTGACCTAAGCTGGTAAAGATAAGCTTAGGAGGTTTTTTTCATGCAGGTCCCCACATCTGTACCCTAGAGTTCAGAGTGGGGGAGGAACCTTGACACAAGCTTTGCAGTGTGACCTGAAAGTAAATAAAGTCAGACACTGGGAGCCAGATTCAGAAAGGGGCTGAGGCATTGTGTTGCAACACCTCGTTTTTAGGCTCATAGAAAATCACTGGGATCCACAAAGCCTGAGCTAGGCCCTAGCCCAGGGGTCGGCAGCCTTTCCAAAGTGGTGGGCCGAGTCTTCATTTTTTCACTCTCATTTAAGGTTTCACGTGCCAGTAATACATTTTTAGAAGGTCTCTCTCTATCAGTCTACAATATATAACTAAACTATTGTATGTAAAGTAAATAAGGTTTTTTAAATGTTTAAGACGCGTCATTTAAAATTAAACTAAAATGCAGAGCCCCCCCGGACCGGTGGCCAGGACCCGGGCCGTGTGAAAATCAGCTCACATGCCGCCTTTGGCACACATGCCATAGGTTGCCTGTCCCTGCCTGATGCAGTGAATGGAGAGAGACGGGCAGCTCAGAGGGGGCCCCACAAAAGTCAGTATGCAAGGCGACTCCTGGCCTAACGAGCCAAATGAAGATGTTGACAAGAGGGTGGGTCCTAACCCACACCCCCTCAGGGAATTCAGCGCTTCAGCTCACAACTGTGAACCCCTCTCCGAGAGGCAGGTGCCTAAACCGTTTTGTGCAAGAAATGCCAGAGGAGATGCCCAGTAATTAGAGCACTCATCCACCCTGCAAGAGACTGAGGTTCAATACCCCTGGCCCCCACAAATAGGGGTCACCCACAGGCCACAAGTGTGCCCATTCGACTGAGCGCTGGGATAGTTTGGTATGCAGCTCCTTCCACGCTATGCCACTCAGGCTAAGTACTGGAATAGTCACTGGAGCAGAGAGACAAAGAAAATGACTTGATCGCTTGGTGAGGATGGCACTGATAATGAGGAGATGAGGTACACTGCCCTTGCTCCAGTGAGTTAGTTATCTATAGTGCAAAGGCTTCAACACAAGAGACTGCGGGAATTTCCCACCAGAATACCCCATAGGTCAGTGGTTAGAGCACTCTCCTGAGATGGGGGAGACCTCTGTTCACCCCCTTGGGCAGAAGAAGGAAGTGAACCTGAGTTTCCTACAGTCTGGCTAAGTGCTCTAACCCTTGGCTGAAAGTTATAAGGTGGGTGTCAGAGTTTCAGTGTAACTGCACATGTATTCCCCCTCCACTTAAAGTTTCCTGTTCCCAGCCATTACCGCTCTGGCGGAGAGGTGGGGGCAGAGAGGGGTGGAGCTAGAGGTGACGCATGGGGGGGGCCGAAAGGGGTCATGTGCCGCCCCACCCCCCAGATTTTCTGCTTGGCTTCTACTGAGCATGCTCGCACAAACCGAGCATGTTCAGGAACACCTGCTGAAGCTGCTGCCCTCATTCTGCCCCCCAGTATCGGCAGGTATGGGTCAGCGTTGGGCAGAGCCACTTCGCTCTGCCTTCTATCCATGAGTTTTTAAGGCTGCACCACCCCCTGCCTTAGAGCATGTCTATACTCAGGGGTGAAAGTAAGTTAGAAGACTTACCGGTACGCCGGAGTCCTGAGCAGGGGCCGTGGCCTCAACTGGAAGAGGCAGGGCCTTAAATCCCCGGGGCCCTTTAAATCTTGATTTAAAGGGCCAGGGCTCCAGCTGCAGTAGTGGCGGCTGGGGGCCTGGGGCCCTTTAAATCACCCCCGAGCTACCAGCTGCAGAGGCAGCTGGGAGCCCCAGGGCTTGGGGGTGATTTAAAGGGCCCAGGGCTCCAGCTGCCACCACTGCAGCGGAGTCCCGGGCCCTTTAAATCACTGAGGAGCCCTGGGAGCTCCTGGCTGCCACCACTACCCTGGGGCTCTGGGCTCTGGCAGAGCTTTAAAGGGCCTGGGGCTCCGCTGTGGTAGCAGCTGCCGGAGCCCCAAGCCCTTTAAATCCCTGCCTGAGCCCTGCTGCCCGAGCCCTGGGGTAGCGGCAGCCGGGCTCCATCGGGGATTTAAATAGCCCTGGGGCTCCAGCCGCCGCTACCGCCCCGGCACTTTAAATGCCCGCTGGAGCCCCATCGCCGCTACCCCAGGGCTTCGGCAGCAGGACTCCGGTGAGGATTTAAAGGGCCGGGGCAGTAGCGGTGGCTGGTGCTCTGGGGCACTTTAAATCCCTGCCAGAGCCCCCCCACGCCTACCCCAGGGCTCGGGCAGCAGGGCTCAGGTGGGGATTTAAAGGGCCCTGGGGCAGTAGCAGCGGCTATAGCCCCTTCGCCGCTACCCCAGGGCTTTAAATTGTCCTCTCGGAAAGCTGGTCCTGGTATGGTGCACCGGCTCTTACCAGTATGCCGTACCGGGGTGTACCAGCTTCCTTTCATCTCTGTCTATACTACAGGCTTAAGTCCATCTGTGTTAGGTGGCTGATGACTAGATGATGAGCGCTGACAGGACCGCGGTAGCTGATGTCCACACTACCCTCCTTCTGTTGGTGGTGGGCTAGAAGTGCTTCCACTGACTGAAGAGGTGAAGTGTGGGGGACTGAGACCCAGGGCTCTCAGCCCCATGCAGCCCTCACAGGGAGCCCAGCTGCCCCCTGGGCTCTCAGGTCTTGCCAGCAGGGGCCAGCCCCTTGGGCTTCTCACCTCCCCGTTCCCTGCTGGGAGTGGGTGTCAGCTGCCCAGGCTTCTTGGCTCACTGAGCGGGGAGCCTCCGGGCAGCAGGCCCCCTGGGAGTGGGGAGCCGGGGGCAGCCGGACTCTGGCTGCTCAGCTTTCTTGTCAATTTCACGGCTTCAGCATGGAGTTCTGAAATGGACGAGGCAGCCAACAGCCCATGTAAGTAAGGCAGCGTCTACACAGACACTGCGTCGCCTCGTCCTAACTACACTGACACAAATGCTGCGCCTCTCATGGAAGTGGAGTTATGATGTCGGTGTAGTAGAGCGCTTACATCGGAGGGACAAGGCTGTAATGTACACGCTGAGCTTCCTTACATGGACCTAACTGTGTAGTGCAGACCAGGCCTTACACTGTGACATCCCCAGCAAGTGAGTCTGCTAAACAGCCAATGCCTGTGCTTTGCTTCCTCTCCAAGGGCTATGAGCAGTGTATTGCCAGCAGTTACCAGTAACCAGACAGCTCTTTCTACACAAGCACATTTATTCTTCAGGTTAAAAGCATTGCAAAGAAAACGTACATTAAAAACAATAAAAGTTCAGGTATACATGCTGAAAGCTTACCAGTGGTGACCCAGCCATCTTATAGAGTCCTAGTAGGCCAAAGTCTTTCCAACTCTTCTGCAAGGTTCACACCTCACCCCCGCCCTCCATTCCAACCTGGATAGAAGTTCCTGTCCGTTTCCTGGGTCACAAAAAAGGCTCAGAGTTAGTTTAAACCCAGACTGTTTATTCTTTGTCTGTAGGTCTCTGGAAAACCCAGCTTGAACTTGTATAGGCCAACCTCCCCAGGGAGTGGTACCTCTGTGGAGATGATTCATCTTAACCACCCATACTGTTTCTAGTGGAGCTGTAGCAACCCTTCCCCCTGAAGTTACATGCAATCCCTGGCCCACAGTGTTACGTAAACCATTCATATATTTACCATCAAATGGTTTCCACAGCTATTGCGTACAATTGCAATGTGTGTCACAGCATGGGAGAAGGATTGAATCTGGATCTCCCACAGCTTGGGTAAGTTCTCTAACCACTGGGATAAAAGTTATAAAACGGGCACTTTCTTCTCATGGATTCTGAATGGGCCCCGATCCAGTAGTCTTGCCCTGAGCACACCTACCAGCTCAGGCACTGCAGGTGGGTGAGGTGGAGGAATGCCTAGCTTCCCATGGATTGTTGCACTACACCTTTGGCATACGGACAACCAATGTGAGGCAGCAGTGCGCATGCCCAGAGGCAGACACATAGGGGCCTAGGGAACTTTTACAGTGAAAATTTAGTCATGGAGTTAGTTTACACGCTTACAAGGTTAGGCAGCAGCCAAGCAGGTGTTTTGTGAATGCCAGTGGCACCTAAATGTTGATTTAGGGGCCTAAAGAGGCAGTTAGGTGCCTAAGTCTATTTGTGAATCTGGCTCTGGTAGACCAACAGGGTAAACAAGTTCCATGCTGAGGCCCTCTCACAGTTAAGGCAGAGGGCTCAAGCCCCTCAACTGATCTTCACTGTCATTCTCTTCTCTGAGGTATCCAAGATCTAAACAATTTAGGGCATTTACTAACAATCTGTTGCATATAATTATGTTCATTTCCTTTTTTTTTCTTACAAGCAGGGGGTAGGTGGGGCTGAGATCCCCCAGGACAGTGACCAGGGCCCAGACCTTCAAAGTTACTTAGGTGCTTAACTCCCATTGAAATCAGTGGGTGTTAGACTCCTAAATACCTTGCAGCATCTGGGCCCAGGTACTTTTTTCTGGGAGTTGCTATCTTGTACTTTAACTAAACATTTTTTTTAAAGTCTTTAGATCTGATGCATGCAATGAACCACTAACCCAGGAACCTATCCTTGCAACAAAGCCCGTTGCCAACTGTGCCCACATATCTATTCAGGGGATACCATCACAGGGCCTAATAACATCAGCCACACTATCAGAGGCTCGTTCACCTGCACATCCACCAATGTGATATATGCCATCATGTGCCAGCAATGCCCCTCTGCCATGTACATTGGTCAAACTGGACAGTCTCTACGTAAAAGAATAAATGGACACACAAATCAGATGTCAAGAATTATAACATTCATAAACCAGTCAGAGAACACTTCAATCTCTCTGGTCACGCAATCACAGACATGAAGGTCGCTATCTTACAACAAAAAAAACTTCAAATCCAGACTCCAGCGAGAAACTGCTGAATTGGAATTCATTTGCAAATTGGATACTATTAATTTAGGCTTAAATAGAGACTGGGAGTGGCTAAGTCATTATGCAAGGTAGCCTATTTCCTCTTGTTTTTTCCAACCCCCCTCCCCCAAGACGTTCTGGTTAAACTTGGATTTATGCTGGAAATGGCCCACCTTGATTGTCATGCACATTGTAGGGAGAGTGGTCACTTTGGATAGGCTATTACCAGCAGGAGAGAGTTTGTGTGTGTAGTTTTTGGAGGGGGGTGAGGGGGTGAGAGAACCTGGATTTGTGCAGGAAATGCCCCACCTTGATTATCATACACATTGTGAAGAGAGTGGTCACTTTGGATAGGCTATTACCAGCAGGAGAGAGTTTGTGTGTGTGGTTTTTGGAGGGGGGTGAGGGGGTGAGAGAACCTGGATTTGTGTAGGAAATGCCCCACCTTGATTATCATACACATTGTGAAGAGAGTGGTCACTTTGGATGGGCTATTACCAGCAGGAGAGGTTTCAGAGTAACAGCCGTGTTAGTCTGTATTCGCAAAAAGAAAAGGAGGACTTGTGGCACCTTAGAGACTAACCAATTTATTTGAGCATGAGCTTTCGTGAGCTACAGCTCACTTCATCGGATGCATCACAAAAGCTCATGCTCAAATAAATTGGTTAGTCTCTAAGGTGCCACAAGTACTCCTTTTCTTTTTACCAGCAGGAGAGTGAGTTTGTGTGTCGGGGGGGGGCGGAGGGTGAGAAAACCTGGATTTGTGCTGGAAATGGCCCAACTTGATGATCACTTTAGATCAGCTATTACCAGCAGGAGAGTGGGGTGGGAGGAGGTATTGTTTCATGGTCTCTGTGTGTATATAATGTCTTCTGCAGTTTCCACAGTATGCATCCGATGAAGTGAGCTGTAGCTGATGAAAGCTCATGCTCAAATAAATTGGTTAGTCTCTAAGGTGCCACAAGTACTCCTTTTCTTTTAACTTGTAGTAAAATGCTTGTTATCCCACGGGTGAAATGCTGTACTATTGAGAATGCAGAACATTCCACATGTGCAGATTGACGGGAGAATGGAACAACAGTTGAATACAGTAAACTACACAGGTTCAGTTACATACACAAATATTATAGGACATCCAATAAGGAGCAGGAAGGGAATGTAAAGGTTTTGGCATTTCAGTCTTCTCTCAACCCCCACGTCTGCGTATTTGGCGCAGGGGGCGGAGGGCGAGCATGAGAGGGTGGTGACATGTGAATGCTGTTATTTGCTACTCCTGCAATGATTCACGTGTAGACAATGAGCGCTGGCCCAGTCTGTGGTTAATGCGCTGCCTGGGAGAGGCGCACTGATCACTTCTCAGGGCGGATCCTGCTGTGCCTGAACATCTCCACACCCAGTCACTCCTAAGTTTTGCTTATCGCTGCTCCTGAGTTGTGTCTGGGAATCATCTATACAACCCGAATCAACACTTATGGAACATCACCCTTCTTTACGCTCATCGACATACAGACTCCACACCCTTCATGTGGCCTCCAGCTCAGTGAAATAGGGGGAGAAGCACAGGGATGTCTTCTCATTCTCTCCCTGATGTGTGACAGGGCTGAAGACGGGGCCTAGGTGCCACTAGCCCAAATCAGGTGGAAACAAAGCATTTTCTCTCACCCTCACCCTTGGCAAGTGAAAATAGGAGGCTGGAGCAAAGAGACTCTTCTGTTCCTGCCCCCTTCCCCTGTGCCCAGCAATGGGAGGCCATTCCACATATATGGCATATTATGCAAAAGGGCATGGAGATGGCTGTGGGGGAAGCCAGTGAACACAGCGTCCTTTGGCAGAACAACCTCCTGCACTTCATGTTACATATTACACTTCATGTATGCATGTACTGTATGCAGTGTTGTAGCCATGTCGGTTCCAGGATATTAGAGACAAGGTGGGTGAGGTAATTATTGTTTATTTGCCCAGCTTCTGTTGACAAGAGAGACAAGCTTGCAAACATCCACTCAATGTGCAGCGGCAGTAAAAAAGGTGAACGGAATGTTGGGAATCATTAAGAAAGGGATAGATAATAGGCCAGAAAAGATCATATTGCCTCTATATAAATCCATGGTACGCCCACGTGTGTAGATGTGGTCGCCCCATCTTAAAAAAGATCTATTGGCCTTGGAAAGCGTTCAGAAAAGGGCAACAAAAATGATTAGGGATATGGAACAGCTGCTGTATGAGGAGAGGTTAATAAGACTGGGACTTTTCAGCTTGGAAAAGAGACAACTAAGAGGGGACATGATAGAGGTCTATAAAAATCATGACTGGTGTGGAGAAAATAAATAAGGAAATGTTATTTATTCCCTTCTCATAACAAAAGAACTAGGGACCACCAAATGAAATTAATAGGCAGCAGGTTTAAAACAAACAAAAGGAAGTATTTTTTCACCCAACGCACAGTCAACCTATGGAACTCCTTGCCAGAGGATGTTGTGAAGGCCAAGACTATAACAGAGTTCAAAAAAGAACTAGATAAATTAATGGAGGATAGCTCCATCAATAGCTATTAGCCAGGATGGGCAGGGATGGTGTTCCTAACCTCTGTTTGCCAGAAGCTGGGAATGGGCGACAGGGGATGGATCACTTGATGATTACCTGTTCTGTTCATTCCCTCTGGAGCACCTGGCATTGGCCACTGTCAGAAGACAGGATACTGGGCTAGATGGACCTTTGGTCTGACCCATTATGGCCGTTCTTATGTTCTTATAAGCTTACACAGAGCTCTTCTTCAGGTCTGGGAAACATACTCAGTGTCACAGTTAAATACAAGGTGGAACAGATTGTTTGCATAAGTAGTTAACACATATTTCAAGGGACCATTCAAGGTGAAGTGCCCCATTAACACTCCTACAGTCATTGCAGAGAAGGGAGGTGAGAAGGCAGGGAGGGGAAAAAAGGCACATGGGGGCAAGAGAAGGGGGTTGGTAGTGGCTTATAGATTGCTGTAATAAGCCATAAATACAGTGTTTTATTCAGTCCATGATTTTTAGTGTCTAGTGAAGTTATGGATTTAAGCTCCCAGGCTCATCTTTTGAAGATATTGGGCAGGTTTCCTTCGAGAATGGGGACTGAGAGGTCAGATGTAGAATGATTGTTCTGTGAAAAGTGTTCACCCACAGGCGATATGGTGTTTTTGTCATTTTTCAGTATGAGTTCATCTGAGAGCATAGCGATTGTCTGGTTTCACCCACACAGTTGTTATTGAAGCATCTAGTGCACTGGATGAGGTACATCTTGTGATAGGCATGTGTAGAACTCATGGACCTTGAAAGGTGTGTTGTGGGGGGTATTGATCATTGTAGCAGTGGAAGTATGTCTACAGGTTTTGCATCTTTTGTTCTAGCAGGGTTTGGTGCTGCCTTAGGTTGGTGAGCTACAGTTTTATATGAGAATACTATTTAATCTAACAATGATCCAGAGTGCACCAGTTTCAGACACAGCTAAACTTCTCCTTGTAGTCCATGTAATACAGTAACACAAGTAAGTGGTCTCAGAGATATTTGAGCCAACCTAGAGGAGAAGCTCTCAGCCTCCACTGAACTGAAAACTGGAAGCTATGATTCTGTTCCAAACCTGAGTCTTTCAGCTGGTAGTGCGTTTTATCTCTATGTATAGCAGTAAGTGCCTGGTAAGGTGCAGTCTGGTTGGCAACTGGTGATGATTAAATGTAAGGCCGTCATGTTGCAGGGAGACAAGTAAAATACTGTCTTTCCAATATTATGTGCATTTAACTTTTGATATAATGTCAGGCTTAAGTTATCTCCCATGCTTTGAAACCTTCTTCAAGTAAAATTTGAGTTTCAGTATCACCCAGTCTACTCAGCCGTGTTAGTCTGTATTTGGTGCATCCGATGAAGCGAGCTGTAGCTCATGAAAGCTTATGCTCAAATAAATTGGTTAGTCTCTAAGGTGCCACAAGTCCTCCTTTTCTTTTTCCAGTCTACTCAGTATCATACTAAGATTGTACAGGGCGTGAGAGAGCTACACAGTCTCTTGGAACAGTTTGTTGTAGGTCATGTCATTGTTTGTCGCCAATGCATTTTTCAGACACTGCCAGAAATAACACTGGGACTGAGGATTGGTTGGCCACTCTAGGACAGAGCTACTACACAGCCTTTTCCTCAGCCGGAGGTACCTGGACTTCTTCAGAGCTCTCTCAAGAAATATCAAGATAATCACATCTACTTTTTCATCCATAAGTCTCTGGTGTGCCATGTAAAATGCTGTCTTAAAGTTGCCACTTGTTGTGTACTTGTTAGTCAGCACAAATACAGTTTTTCGGCTCAGTTGTATGCTCTGGGAAAGGTTGTCCAAAACTGGTTGCCCCGGCAGCCAATCTCTTTCTTCCAAACATAAATTGAACTGTTTATCTTTTTGATCTTCCAGGTTTTCAACTAATTCTTTCAAGATCCATTCAGCTACAGCTGGATCTTCGTTATCGTAGGAGACAAAAGCATCATAGCAAGTTTCTGGTGAATGTAAACGCCGATAGCCCTTTATCTTGGCAGTGCAGAAATGGTAACTATACCACATATCCCAGAAATAGAGGTGACTTGTAACTGTAAACACCATCAGACACAGGATAGCTGATGCTGTCAGAGAGTACAGGATCACATGAGAGGAGTCCAGTTCGCAGGTATACAGATCCAAGAAAATCACACTCTTACCTTTATGTGCTCCTGGGCCTGCACAGGTCACATCTGTGGCCAGCAGAGGAATTGTAACCTCAGTCTGGTTGATCCACCAAACAAACCACACAGCATCACAAATGCACTTGAAAGGGTTGCCATGTAAAAGCAACATCTCCAGATTGCTGATAACATTCTCTGGGAAGCTAGATTTCTTAATTATTTGGATTTTGTTTGAGCTGAGATCCAAGTGTTTTAACTGGAAGGCATCTCTGAGAAAGTGCTTAGTCAGCCGTCGGATCCTATTGTTCTGTAGGATCAGTTTGTGGAGGGTTGCAGAGCAACTGGACAGCTCCCGGGGGACAGTACTCAACAGATTGTTGCTAAGATCCAAGGTTTCCAGTTTCTCCAAAAAGTGGAGTTTCCCCCAGTTGAAAGTCTTCAGCATGTTATTGGTTAAGATGAGTACCTTGAGCCGTGGAGGCATCCCTTCAAAAGCACCAGGAGGCACAAAACTCAGAGAGTTGTAGGAAATGTCCAGTTGCTCTAGGCTGGTCAGATTCTTGAAAAATGACAAGTATCTAGTATCCCCATCCCTCCATAAAACATCTAAGTGATTTCCTTTGAATTCCAAAGTCTGAAGAGAATGACTTTCCATCCCCATATTAGTAGAAGTGGAAATTTCATTCCCATTCATCATCAGCTTCTTCAGAAAGGTCAAATTCTTTGTAAAATCAAGCATGTGAGTAATACCTTCTGCCAGAAAATAATGTTTGTTACCGCTCAGGTCTAGAATTTCCAGATCTTTCAGTTCCTGGAAGGCAGTTGAGTACAACAGATCAATCCGATTGTTAGAAAAATCCAGATATTTCAGTCCAGACAGAGGGTAGAACTCACTTCCTTTCAAAGTCTGGCTGATAGCATTACCTGACAAGTTGAGGCATTTGAGGAAAGTGAGATGCTGGAAGTCAGAGGGGTTGATAAAAAATATGTTGTTTCTGCTTAGATCCAGAGTTTCCCCATAACTGAGGCAGTCCTCATTAACAAAAGGTTGGAAGGAAGCAGCCTCTTTGTCTTTGGATTTACAACTTCGCCCATGCTCATCATACCGGAAATAATGCATTTCCTGCAGCATTTGGCTTTTGTATTGGTCTACTGAAGCCATGGGGATAGAACAAAAACCATGATTATTGAATTCACCTGAAGAAGGAGATATTTTATTTACTGAGAGGTCTATCATTTTAAGAGATGGGAATTTTTTAAACATACTCAGGTTAGCAAGTTTGATAAAATTAGTTCCCAGGTCCAAAACTGTCAAGTTTCTAAGATGAAGCAATGGATGTAGGTTTTCTTGACTCAATTCTCTGAAGACATAACCCTTAACCCTCAAAATTTCCAGGTGTGTGAGAGAGGAAAATGTCTTAGACAGGTTCAAAAATGAAGAATAAACCTGAAGTTCGAAATTAAAGGACAGATCCAGCTCTACGAGGTTGGGGATAAAGTTCAAAAAACAAGCTTCTCCAATTTCTTTGGCCAGGAAATTTTGGGAAAGGTCAAGCACTTTGAGATTCTTGGTGTTCTTAAACCAACTACTGGGTACATTGTGAAGGGAGTTACTGTGAAGGCGCAGAATTTTTAATTCTTTTAAGGCATCAAAGGCCTTGTGATGGATCCAAATTGGGGCATTATTAGGGCACGGAGTACATGGAAATGGGGCATTGTAACAGCGAGGGCAGTTGCCACTTAAATCAAGAATTTCCAAATTGTAAAGGTCATTTAAATCATGCTCCTGAACTTTTTGAATCATGTTATTGTAAAGGTACAGTTCCTTTAAAGTGGATGATAAATTGTGTGGAATGTAGGTTAAATTATTGGCTTTCAGGGACAATACTGTTAAATTTCTCAAGCCCCGGAAGGCTGCTTCTTCAATTTCAAATGAAACATTGCACGGATTACGGTAATAGCAGTTCTGTCCCAGATACAACATTTCTATGTTTCCAAGTTCTGACAGATTCTCTTTTGTGATGGAAAAAATGCTGTTTGCTTCGAGGCTCAGCAGGCGTAAATTAGAAGGAAGCCCCCGAGGTATTTCTGATAGTTGATTTCCATCCAAGTACAATGACTCTAACTTTGTAAGAGTGGCAAAGCTGCTGTTCTGGATTTGCAGTCTCCTGGTGCACACATGATCCTTTGGCCCCAGTCGAACAGGCACACAGTTGCACCTGAAATCAATCTCCAAAAGATTATCAAGATGGACAAAGGATGTTGGGTAAATGTTTGGAATATGATTAATGGTGAGAGTCAGGTTGGTGGTGTTCAGAGGAATCCCGTGTGGGATTTCAGTGAGGCGACGATCACTGCAGTCCACTATCACATTGGCTGTTGAAGCTTCTACTTTCACATCACAGGGTAAGCTTTTAGGAAACCATCTGGCTGACAGCAGCTTGGAAAACAGGAAGAGCAAGAGGAAGCGCAATCTGTTTGAGGGCCATGTGTGAAAGGCCTGAAAAGAAGGAAAGAAACGCACAATGATTTAGTACAGCTGCAATATACATCTGCAATTATTTTTCCCTTTTAACTATTAAATATTAGATCCCAAAATTCTCTATTCAACAAAGCACTAAAGAACATTAAAGAACTTACTCAAAAGTGTTGTGAAAGACAAATGAAATTCATGTGACTGGGAATTCTCTTTGGTTAATCTCCATTTCCGTGCACAGCTACGTTATACTCATGTAGGCCCAGAGAAATCCATCTGAAAACTTGTGCGGAATTAGAACAAGGAGTCCGGTGGCACCTTAAAGGCTAACAGATTTATTTGAGCATAAGCTTTCATGGGTAAAAACCCCACTTCTTCAGACGCATGGAGTGAAAATTACAGATGCAGACATAAATATACTGACACATGAAGGGAAGGGAGTTACCTCACAAGTGGAGAACCAGTGTTGACAGGGCCAATTCGATCAGGGTGGATGTAGTCCACTCCCAACAATAGATGAGGAGGTGTCAATTCCAGGAGAGTCAAAGCTGCTTTTGTAATGAGCCAGCCACTCCCAGTCCCTATTCAAGCCCAAATTAACGGTGTTAAATTTGCAAATGAATTTTAGTTCTGCTGTTTCTCTTTGAAGTCTGTTTCTGAAGTTTTTTTGTTCAAGTATGGCTACTTTTAAATTTGTTTTGTGGATACAGACTAACACGGCTACCCCCTGATACTTGACATTGTGTGGAATTAGGTAGCTCAATTTAAAAGGGTTAAATAAACCCCACATAGAAAGCTATCAAAACAGTCCAGCTGCATATGTTAACTCAGCAAGGAGAGATCTGACATTTGTTTCTTTTCATACTCATGATTTTCCCCTATATTGTACTTCTGTATATCGTTTGAGAATGTAGTAATATTACATTTAAAGGTATAGGAGAAATGTTTCAGAGTTCATTTTCAATGCATGGTAAGTTGTAGCTGTACAAAAGGAAGCAGTGAAATGACTAATGCACAAATTGTTGTCAAATGCACAAAATAAACAAATGGAAAAAATAGGCTGGTTTTGTTTTTAAGATACTCGGGTTCAGTTTACAGTGGAGTAAGGGCTTGTCTATACGGAGACTTAGTAGGTGGCAAGCTGGGGTGTATGTCTACTGCACACAAGCCTGCTGTGCGCTAACTGGCCATATGGACCCCTTGTCACACACTAAAAGTTCCCTAGCACACTTTGATCTGCAGCTTTGCACTATAGAACTTTCAGTGTGCGGTAGCGGATCCACTCAACAACTTCATGTGCAGCAGGCTAGGCTAGTGTGCACATTCACGTCCTGGGTTGATCTCCAAGTGGTCAAACTGTAAATTTTCAAAAAGTGACTAGTGACTTGGGTGCCCAACTTGACACACATTAAAGGGGCCTGATTTTCAGCAGGTATGTGATCAGCACCCTTTAAAATCAAAACAAAATATACTATCACTATATACTTTTGAAAATTCAGGCCAGTAAACTAAGGTGCTGATGTAACAATGATAGGTTAAAAAGAATCAAGCAGAGGTGTACTTTTAAATTGGCTGTGTCCCTTTAACAAATAATAATAGCTAAATAAGAGAGCCAAAACCCAGACATTTCAAAGTTCACAGAATCTCCCCAAATGAGCTCTCTTTTCACACCTATATTTGTGATTTTGGCTACTCTTTTTATTTGTATTGGGGAGGGAGGGGGACTGGAATGGGGAAGTAACATTTCTCAGTATTCTAGTGGATATTTCCTTCTTTCATGTGCAGTCACTATTTTTTTGTTCAAGTAATATTATTCATTGAAGTTTTCAATCACCTGAATTTCAATACAATTTTAACTATCCTTATTTATTGTGTTATTTTGGGACTGTCTTTTGTCTGGATTTTTTTTTGAAAACTTTAAAAAAATTCATAATTAAAATTTCTCTCTCAGTAATTTGATGTGTAAGGAATGGAGAACAAAACATTACATCCAGTGCTTTTTAATGAATCAAGTAATTACATGAGGGAATGTATTGACTGAATGTGGAAGTTCAATTAAGCAGCTAATTACATTGAGAATCAGATGCTTAAACAGATGCCACTAGGTATGCCCAAGTGTTTCTTCACTCCTGTTTGATCATGTGAACATCTTTTTGTTATTACAAGCCACCTGTTAAACTGAATGTCTGGGAAAATGCTGTTGAGCACTAATTCAGACCCACTTGGTAGGTAACATAGGCATTTTGAATATTTAGGTTTTCATGTTATATATGTTGTGCTCACTTAAGTTGCTCCCCTGCTGCTCCTCCACCCTGGCCATATTGTATTTCATTGTTACCTAAAATAGCCAGCCCCAGATGTCTACAAAGGAGTTAACAAGAACTGAAAGGAGACCAACCATAAGAAATAGATGGAACGGCTCTCATGTGACACTGCATTTCTGTTCTCTAAAATTAACACTTAGTTTAAGAACTTCAGGAGATTTATTCTGTCAACTTTCCAATATAAAGCTTCAGTACTAAAGTAGGAACATAAGAAGTCATTTACCTCATCTGCATCCAATTGAAGTCAATAGGAGTTTTGCCATTGACTTCAATAGCAGCTGGATTGTGTCCTAGGAGATGTTTTATGTCAATGAGACAAATTTCATTTATTTTCACATGAGGTTCAGATCAGTTCTCTACATTCCTGAGGAACCTCAACCTTTCACTCAAATGGGTGACTCCATCTGACAACACCAAAAGGTGCCAGAACCCTCCCACATTTCCATATAGCCTTAGAGTAAGAGAAATTGGTTGCAGCCTCCAGGCTGAGGTAATGAGGTAATCTGTAGAGGAAAAAAAATCACTCTCCCAATTCAATATTTTTCATTAATAAACAACGGAGGTGGTGATGGAGGAGGAAAAAAGGGAGATAAGGGGGGTGGGGGACACATTTTAAAAAAAAAAAAATTAACTGAAAACCAAATTAACTGGAAAAAAAAACCCTGAAAAAATTAACTGAGAACTTTGAACAAGATGAAAAATTACCCATTAAAATCTTCATTTGGTTGGAAAAGGAATTATTTTTGTTAAAAAAGTTGCAAGAGAAAAATTTCAATAATATTATGCATCACTTCATTTTAAGGAGCACATTTAGTAAACTCAATAACAGCACATAAGCAATTGGTAACTTTTATAAGGGATGAGAAAATACATAAAATGATTATTAAAATAATGAAAATTGCTACCAAAAGGGTAAGCTATAAAAAGCTGCTCCTCTACTGACAGCAGGGTCCTTCTCCAGAACCATGAGCAGGATACCTGTGGCTATACACCAATCATGAGAGCTGGAAGAGATGTTCACAATCTCTAGCACAAGGTTACTAAAGAAGCCTCAGGTTCCCTAGCTCCTCTCCAGAATTATGGGGTGTGTCTGCCATGGAGGTCACTCAGTGAGTGGGAGTTTCTCCACAAGCACTATTATAGGGGAAGACATGTCTAATTACAACCCATTGTGGGTAGCTCAAAGAGCCTGCTGGGAGTGGGAGCAGTGTGTTTCAAGGGGCTTACCTGGCAGAAGACCAGAGAGGCACCATCACATGTCAGGATGAAGAGAAGAACAGGGCATAAGGATGCCAGTCCTTCTCCCATTCCCCAACAAAGACCAATGTATGTGTGTTGGAACTCCAGCTTTCAAGTTCAGGTTTGTACAGGTCTTGCTGTAACAGAAATGCTGTTGGATTCTTCGCTATGATGGTTCACTATGGACAATTTAGACATTTTATTCAAACCTGATCTTTGACACTTTTTAGATACATTCCTTAGAGAAGAAGGATGGTGCTGTGATTAAGGTATTGGACTGGTACTTGGGAAACCTGGGCTCAATTCTTAGCGCTGTCACAGGCACAGACTTTTGGTTTTGCTGGTAGGTGATTTTGAAGAGGGGTGTGGGGGGGTGGGGGAGAAGAGGGGAGTTCTGCCAGCTTTGGGGGAGGCTATTTTCAGCATATTTATACACTTCTTTTATATTCTAGTTATTGAATGTGTGTCTATCATTGGTATCTTAATAATTTAATCATTATTAAGATAGTAATGAACTACATTATATTATAAATGACAATATATTAAAATCATTGCACTCACCTACAAGCTGTCTTCAGTAATAACCCAGTTTAAACACATTACATCTCACCGTAACTTTCTAGATGAAACGGTCAGCAACACTGTGGCTCGTGAGGGCAGTACTGGGTTTACAATGGCTCTATGCCCACATGTAGGAGGGGCCCAGCTCCACCTGCATTCTGCCCTGAGGCCCCATCCCCACTCAGCCTCTTCCCCGTGAGGTCCCGCCCACCGCTCATTCCTCTCCACCCCCTCCACCCTATGTGAGCGGCGGCAGGAGCCCTGGTGACAAGAGGCCAAGTGGGGGCGGGTCCTCAGGGCAGATCGTGAGCTGAGCACCCCCCCTCCCCCTATTTTTTTTCAGTGGGTGCTTGAGGCCTGGTGCACCCACAGAGTCAGCGCCTATTTCACAGGCTTCCTGTGTGATCCTGGGCAAGCTACTTAGGGCCAGATTTCTAAAGGTGTATTAAGTGCTTAAAATGCAGCTAGGTACTTTTGAAAATCTCACTAGGCACCTATCTCCTATTGATTTCTGCATCTTCAGGTGCCTAAATACCTTTAAAAATCTGGCCCTTAATGTGTCTGTGCTCAGTTTCCCATCCATGAAATGGGGGAAGTGCCACGTCCTCTCTTTCCTCACCATTCATCTGTCTTATCTATTTTGATTGTAAACTCTTTGGTTAAGAAACGGTCTCTCGAATTATTTGTCCACACCACAGACTACGATAATACAAACAAGAACAGTGTCTTTCCCAGATCGCTGTAGAAAGGAGATGGCATTAGCAATAATAATTTGTGTCAAAGTCTTCAGAGTAAAAGAAACTGAAGTTAAAACCAGTAGCCGCAACCGTTGCCGTTGTTTTCTGCATAGCCAGTTTGTTGCTATTGTAGGAAGCGCAAAAAGGTCCTCTTTCTGCCTGATTAACATTTGATCAAGTGATCTATTCTCTAGGCAAATGCAGGCATTTCACTGTTACACGTAAATAAACATATTTTTATAATCTGACTATGTGGCTGTCCATGACAATGGAAGGACCAATTATGACTTGTATAAACCCGATCAAATCCACATCTGACTTACAGTATTCATCAAATATTCAGAAACAATGCACTGGGGATATTTTCTAAATGGACTTTTATCATCCTTCTTTGAAGTTGTTCATACAGATTTTAAAGGGAAAATATAATTGGAGCAGAGAGAGAAAATAGCATCCCAAGGGATATGAACATTCTGGAAGAGGATATTGTTATTAACATGCTATCATACTAAAAACTTGCCATAAAATAATAGGAGCAAACGTTATCTGTCCCCTGATCCGTGTTATTGTGTAATGCCAACTATAATCATTATGACAAATTATGAAATTGGTGTTGGGAAGGAAAGGGACAGTCTGAAAAACCCCTCTCTCACCCACGTTACAGTTCCCATTCCACAGAGTTCTAAGAATATGCTTAAAGTGGAAGCTGAACCTACCATTTCCTGTGTTCTTCCAAGACTTAGAGATGACTTTTCCCTGGCGAAAACTGCAAATCAAAGGGAGACACAACAGCTTGAAAGGAGTGCCCACTGTTTCAGCTCAGGTACAGAAGCAAGCACAAAATGGCATAACTCACTGAGACACCAGAATAACGTTCGGATGCTATCGTTTCTTCAGTCAAGATGAAACTTGAGAAATCAATTACATGTGAAACAGCTGCTGCTACTCACTTCTTCAAAGTTATATTTAAATTAAACCTTTGGGACCTCATTTATTCCAGCCCACCCTCTACCCCCTGATAAAAATAGCTCAGGGTTTTACCTGTACTTATTTCCCCCTTTCCCCAGAGTCCACATTTGCTCATGAAGAAGAGGTGCACTGTCACAGATTCTGTATAGCAATTCATTGTCAAGTTTGCCATGTTTTTGTATAGCTTCCTTTTCAAATGGTCTATTTTATCCAAATACAATCTCTCTTTCTCTCTCAATCATACCTTCAGCGGCTGGATTGGCTATGATGACTCCTTCTCCAAGAATTTCCTAAGAAGCTCAGCTGAGGCAACATGGGTGACCACAATGGGTGTGCAGTGCCAAAATACTTAAGGAGTATTTACTGGGTAGGGAGAAGAGGTTTGCTAGAAAGGAACAACATCCACTCAGATGACCCAGATTTGCACAAGTTCAACTTCCTCTTTCTAAGCTGGCAATGTTGTTAGAAGCAGCGTGAATAGAGAGGATCCTGACATTAAGATAGTTTAGAACTGGAAATTTAACTATGATTAGTTAGGGTTCAATCCTGCTCCTAGCAAAATCAACGATCAGGCCCCTTTTTGACCACCACCAGTATAGCTGAAGTTGTGTAATAAACAGACTTATTCCCAAGCCTAAAAGGCTTACAGTTTAAATAAAAAAGGTAACAGGAATCAGACGCAAAACAGACTAGCTCACCGCTGTGGATTATTTTGGATTTTTAATTTCTTGCCCTGGTGGATTAACAGTGAAAGACTTTGGGGAAGAAATGTCTTTTAAGGATGGGGGCATTGAAGGAAGGTAACTAAGATGTGGGACACTGTAGTAGCTGATGTAATTACACTGGTGCAAGCACCTAACATAGATCAATCTAGGGTACTAACATGGCTCCCATTACCATAGTATCTGAGAGCTTCACAGTTGTTTAATGCATTTAAACTCACGGTTTTACAGATTGAGATCTGAGCCATAGAGAGACTAAGGCCCAGATCATCAAAGGGAGACATCAATAGGAGTTAGGAACCCAAATACTTCGGAGGATCTGGGCCTAAGTGACTTGCCCATGGTCACACAGGAAGTCTGTGGCAGAGCAGGGAATTAAACCTGGGTCTTCCAAGTCCAAGGCTAGCACCCTAACTACTGGATCATCCTACCTCTGAAGTCCTTTTCCCCCTCCCAAGACAGGAAGAGGTGTAATGGTATTTTGTTCTGAGCATTAAGTGACCACAATCAGGCCTATAGTTGCCTACATTCTGTACTTGATTCCTAAAGATATGTTATCAATACAATAACATTTGGTTTTGCTGATAGACCCAGGCAGCTAGACATTTCTTTTCATAGATGGTGCATTTAGTCTTTCACTTTCAGGTTTTATAAATAATGCATCAGCTTTGCTAAAACTCTACTTAGTTCTGTGAGACCTGTAAACAACATTTTTATAGAAGGAAAAATACTTTGTAAGTGGTTCCACTTAATTTATGTAGGCAGTCCAGTTAGAATACTTAATAGACTATCAGTCCTGAGCGCCTGCATATGTCTAACTCATCTTTAAAGCTCATTGCATGCCTTTAGTGCTGTGGAAATAATCTGTTTGATGCATTTATTACTACAAAATGGATGTTCATTAAGGGACTGGTCCAACACCAATGGAAGTTTAATGGGAGACTGTCCATTAAACCTGCAAGGTGTGTGTCTGCAGTGGCCCAACTGTGAGTGCCAACTTCAGGGCAGACTGCCAAGAAGCAGAGCAGAGACCCCAAACTGGTTGTATGTTCTTGTGACAGAATGCATCCCATAGTCACACCCTACACATGATTGTAATAATCTTTGTACTAAGTATGCCTTCTGAGGTACCATTTGAAAACTCATAACTTGCTAATCAGTCATATCATGGTAAAATCCATGTAGCAACATTATGTATAAAATCAATGAACTTATGAACATTACGAACATAAACTGAAAGCATGACAGAACTGTTTCCCAAATAAGTCTGGGGAGTGGCTAAACCAATTTCTCAAAGATAAAGGGAAAGCTTATGCCCCAGCCAGGTGTCAACAAAATTAATGGGCCCTCATCTGTGGCAAGTGGCTATTCTGTGGCAAAAAAAGGGGGCAGGGACAAAGATCTGCATTTTAGCAAAAAAACAGCATGTCTGCTTCCTCCGTCAGATCCCCGGTCTCTACGTTCCCAGCTGGAAATGCTTTTCAAAGAGGGACTGAAACTATACAAAGGAGGGTGAAACACCCCAAGACACCCTTCTCTCTCTCCCTGGCCCATCTCATTCTCCACATTTGAGAAGACAAAGGAAACAGCCATTGGACACTGGGGGAGGCGTCCTGACCTGAAGAGTTTGATCAGTAATGCTGTTGGAAGCATACAGTGAGAAACTTTGCTTGAAATCAAATATACTTTGTTAAACTGGGCACTAGAAAACATTTTATCTTTATTTGGTAACCATTTCTTACTCTCATGCCTCATCTCACTTAAAATCTCTCTCGTTGTAGTTAATAAACTTATTTAAATTCAAGTGTCTGGGTAATTCCTTTTAGGGTGGCAAGCTGTGTGTATATTATTCCCTTAAAGGAATAACAGATTTAATATATTTGGACTGTCCAGGAGAGGGCTGGGCAGTATAGGATATACATTTCTGGGAGAAAATCAAGGACAGGAGTTTGTTGGGTCACCCTGCAGTATAACGCAGGCTGGTGAGAGCCAGGGTGTGACTAGCAGGCTGCAGTTACACACACACACACAATATGGTAGTGACCTGCACGCTGGTAAACTGTTTGTGAGTGGTGCAGCTTTGGAGCTACAACAGTAAGGCGTTGCATGGCACCCCAAGTTGAAGGGCAAGGGTGACACAGCCCCCCACAGGTCTTGATTTCATTGTTCTATAATTAAATTTCACCAATCTAGTAATAAGTGTGAACTCCTAAAGCACTATAACAGCCTTAACATAGAGTGCAATGCCCAAGTGACTCAATCTTGCCACCCAGGCAAGCTGGACTTAGTGATAGATGGTCGCTATACACCAAAGATCACAAAACATTCAGGTTACTCCCAGTCCCAAAGGACCAGTCATTTACCCCAGGTCAATCTGTACCTTATATCTCACACCAAAGAGAATACTTGTAGTCAATCCTATAGCAAACTAAGGATTTATTAACTAAGGAAAGAAATGAGAGAGTTATTACAAGGGTAAAGCAGGCAAGCATATAGACACAAATGAGTTACAGTCTATGGTTTCAAAAGGTGACAGTTGTAGTAATCTGTCTGCTCTGAATATCTCTTAGGGCTAACCCAGGTTGATTCTGGAGGTCTGCTTCTGTTTTGTAGCTCTGGCCCTGTGAGAATCCAAACAGCAAAAGAAGTGAAAATTTTTCACCAGCTATTTTTAGTTCCTTCTTCCAGAATTCAATGGATGAGCCCTTTTGCACATAACCTCTTCATGGGCGTAAGGGGGAAAATAACAGTCTTTGTATTGTGATGTCTCACAAATGCCCATCTAGTTTTGACAGGCCTTCTTGGTGGGCAGGAGATAATCCTCCGGACTGGGTTCACAGTTTCAGAGAAAACGTTTTTACAGTTACAAAACAAAACAAAACAAAACCTTAAATATTACCTTATAGCATGTGCTAAAGATATTATAAGTGAGATTAATGCAGGCAGCATCTTACAAGCATTTCATAAAGTCTAAACACATTATTATAAGTCCAATACCCATTTTAACCATATTATCACATAGGTGAACCAGACTAGTTTCCAGCAATGAATTTGTCAGTGCTCAGTTGAGTCCTAAAGCTTTGGCAACAGCTGGCATCTGGTCTGTCAGTATCACAGTGTTAACCACCTCTGCAGAGTTACATGCTTGTTTAAAAAAAAGCTTTGTGCAACCTATTGATTTAGGGGAGATTTTCAAAGGCATTTTCAAATGTTGGCTGAGCACCCAACGCTCACTGACTTTCAAAGATGCTCCCTTTAAAAATATCCCCTTTAGTACATAAAACAAGTTAAAATGGTGGCTAACTACTGTATAAACAAGTTTCCTTTTGGAAACCATAGTTATGCTGATTTCATTTCTCTAATTTTTTTTTTCTAAACTGAATTTGGCAGTGACCCACCATGTAGCATTTAAGTTTCAATTCACCGTCAACTGAAACTGCCTGGTGACTGGAAAGGCACATTAGTGAAACGAAAAGTCCCCCCCGGGTGAGACATGTTTCAAAAATCACACAACATAGAGAATAATACTGCTTTAGAAACAGAGAGAGCGTACAAGCTATCTCAGTGGTCTGGAACTTCAGACCTAAGGCATGCTACTCAGAGGCACTGAATCATTATATTCAATGGGAATTGGGAATGTGCAGAACTTCTGAAAGTAAGGCTGCTAGCACTTCTAGGAATCACAGTTTTAATCACACTAGGACAACACAACCTTTCAGCCATCTGAGGTAGACAAATTAAATCCCATGCAATGTGTCATGTGGAGAGAGGAGATAAGGCCCTGACTGCTCTGTGTTGACAAAGAATCCATAGCACTGCTCATAAAAGTAAGCATTTGCCCCATGTCTGGCCAATTCTCCCTATTCAGCAGAAAAGTGCCCTCATTGTTCTATGAGGATATCTTTTCCATCCATGGAAGTGGGCACAACCAAGAAAGACACAGAAAACATATTTCCACCAAAAAAAAACCAAACAAACAAAAACAAAACAAAACTGCTGACCAATCCACAAGAGGCCCGAGACCTAAAAGGTTTATGCAGCATTAACTGCTGTGACACTAGTCACAGAGTAGCTGATGGATATGAGCAACCGTCAGTTTTTCAGGGGTGCCCATCTACAAAGCCACCTGCATCTGTTGGAGTGGAGACCAGAGGTTCCCCTTCCCCTGGATTTCATCGTGCTCTTACTTAGCCATTTACAGTACTAATGTCACATTGGGTAAAATCTTCAAAGTATGATACTTACCAGGTGATTTAACAGGTAGTCACCAAATTCTTAGAAAAAAATCTTGCTAGTTTTTTGATGAATATACAGTACAATAAAGCTTTACACCAAAATAGACATGCACCAAGTGAACGCCAAAGAGAAATGGATAGGAAAATGGAGAAAAACAACAACAAATGGTCGCAGCAGATAACAGTTACAGAAATTGTGGTGATAAGAACTAAAAATACTCAAGACAATACACAAAAGAGGAAACAGGCCAGATCAGACTACAGAAGCCTCACCTCCAGCTGTGAAGAAACACAAACTTAGCTACATAATTAATTCAGTGCTTGCTTCTGCAACCCAGAATTAAATAATATTGCACTATAAATAAAAAGGATTGATGGTCCAAATTCAGCTGTTTGAGGGCCATGGCAATAAGAATTTAACCCACTTGGTTTTGTGTTGTACAATTGATACGTTTCCCAATACATAAATTTGTCCAAGTACATGCCCAAATAATCTGTTTGCACTGGAAGATGACAAACACTTCATTAAAAAGTCACTTACAGAATCACTGTTCCACTGTCCCATTAAAATGCAGAGAGGCACTCTCAGAATACAGATTTAGACAATGGCAGCTCTTTTGTCTATTTACTAGAGCTGGATGGTGTGGCTAATTGACTTTCCTATTGTCTAGACTTGACTGGGGTTTGAATGAGGTCTACTTAAGTGCAACATGGGTAGGAGACAGGTATTACTGGTTGTCTGGAGGGGAAGGAAAGCTGAAGGAATAGCAAAGGAGCATTCCTTCCTTGGCTGAAAAGGCATTCCCATCTGCTGTTACTGTTAGTTGGTATCTGGGGAGCCTAAGAGCAAAAATTCCCCTGCACCATGTGTGTAAGGAGGGTGCAACATCTTGTTTCAGATGTGGATATTACTACATTTTATTTATAGCATCTATCCCAGCTGCTAAGCATATTGCACATATTTTATTGAGATTGTTTTTATGTAAGTGTCCCAAATCAGGTCCATAGTGAAACAGATGAATCAAAATTTCCTACATCTTTCCAAGCCTGTCTCAGTTATCCTTCTCTCAATCTCCTCCTCAGTCAACCCACATCTCCTCTACAAGGAAAAGCCTGGGGATATAGGTGGTCCTTGTAATAAGTCTACAGAGGTCATCACATATGAGCTGTTGAGCCAAGAAAGAACATGAATTGCAGAGGCAAGTCCTTTTGCACCAGTCACCAAGAATGCTCCATCAGCCCCCTCTTATCCATGCTACTGCAAAAATCCAATCTGCAGGAGAGTTTGGCTGTACTTGAAGACTACTCAAACATTAGTGAGTGCATCTTATTTATTTAGTACACCTTAAGGTGACCATATTATGTATGTTCAACAATGGCACTGGTTTCTAGACATAATACAAAAAAAGTGTTGGTTTTGCTCTATAAAGCCTTTTATGAGTCCTGTCTTAAAGACCACTTGTGCATTGCCCAGACAGTGGGGGCACTCAACAGAGCTACAGTTTGTTGGTCTTCCCAAATGACTCTGTTTACACAACATTTTCCCCCACACAAGAGAGAAGTTGTACAAGGTGGGGTGGTAAATTCACCGCTGACCATTTTTAAAATCAAGAATGGGTGTTTTTTTAAAAACGATATGCTCTGGAAATATTTTGGAGAAGTTCTATGGCTTGTGCTATAGAGAAGGTCAGACTAGATGATCACAATGGTCCCTTCTGGCCTTTGAATATGATGTTGTTTGTTGTACTAGCTTAGGTAATTATTGTTTTTACTGTAAATTCATGTACATATTCATAGTAGGAAAATACCCAAGGAGTCTTTACCGCAAGAATGCAGAAATACATTTTTTCATGTCCGCAACTTAAGCGCTGAAAGGCATGGGCCCTTGGGGAGGGGAAAAAAAAATAGTACATGATCATGTAATTGAAGACACTGCCAGAAAGCATACACAAAACAGCTTAACATTCCACGCAGATCTTAATTTTGGTGTTTTCAAACTTGCGTGCTGTCTAATTTTCAATAAAACACTTTAAAACACAGAGCGGTTTTGTATAGTAAGTTCCTACCAGAGGGTTGTTTGTTTTAAGAAATCCAAGTTCTGTCATGTACAACTGTAACACCTGTTAGCCGATGGCCAGGGATGTTTGGTGAGGTGCCAGCTATGCCCGTTTTATACCATCCGTGACTTTAACCGCTAGGACGCACTGTCCCTTCGCGGCGGGCAGCCCGGGCTAGGCTGACGGATGCCCCAAGGTCCTAACCACCCGTGACTTTAACTGCTAGAGCTCAGAGCTCCTTCGCAGCGGGCAGTCAACACTGACTGACAGGTGCCCCAATGGCAGCACTAAGAGCCTCTCCACACCCGTGACTTTAACTGCTAGAGCTCTGAGCTCCTTCGCAGCGGGCAGCCAGGATTGACTGACAGGTGCCCCAAGAGTTTGCCCCGTGGAGGCGGCACAACTCAACGCTAGGCTCTTAGTACTCTCACCTAATGGCCAGGCTTTCTAGCCAAAACGGCTGAGGTTCTTTAATTGTGTTGGCTGCTTTACAGTAAACCAGAGAAACAAGTCAGGCTTATGCACAATGGTTACCAAAATTTATTAAACTAGATTCTAATCATGTGGTTACAAAAATTGCTAGTGCCTACTTATTTAAATGTAGAGATGTTACACACACAAACAAGTTACAAAACTGAAGCCACAATCCCAAAGAAAGAAAACAAAGTATAGAGCTCTATTTCAAAATATGTGTACACTAAAGATAGGAGATCAGGTGTGGGTGCTTCTTACCCTCCTTGCATCTCTCGATTCCAGCGGTGCCAAGCCAGGATCGGTCACTCAATTCCGCGGAAAGACGAATAAGGGACAAGGCTTAGGGACCCTCTTAGCTGCAGAAGCCTTGGGAGGCTGTCACTTATCTGACCAGCAGATAGATAGTGAAAAGCACTCAAAAATCATGGTGCTGTAGGTCCCCTACTTATACCTCTGTACTCCTTTATTCTCTTTCTCCTTTCTATGCTAAATTGGGGCTGGTCTGTCGGGGTGACGCCAGCTCTCGCAAGAGTAGTTCACACTTGCAAGGGAGAAACAATAAGTTTCGACTACTGGACACTTCTTTTATCAGGGTAAATATTTTCCCACCTAGGATGTTGGTGTGTGTGCATCATGCTGTTTTAGTAAGGGCTAAGAGCCATGTCTGTCACAAGGCCTCTGCCTGCTGTGAGCCTAATCGTTGTATATGTTCCCAGAGGCACATTGTCACAGCACACCTGTGCTTCTCACAGCTTCAAAGGCTGTGCTGGAGTGCCCTGGTGTTTTGGCTCCCGTGTGTTTCCAGCAATGCTGGTCTGAGGGGTGGGGCTGGCTGTCTGGCTACAACACCACACCACATAGGTAGGGACTAGACGGCCCGTTTTTAACAGGACAGTCAATGTATTTAAGTCCTCTGCCAGGTGCCTAATTTTTTGCTAAATAGAGGCAAATTGTCTTGTATTTTCTGCATCCCCCCGATTTCAGTACCAACAGATCCTGCTGGTGGCCAGATCCCTGCTTGCCAGCCGCTCGCCCAGCAATGGTGGGAGGGAATGGGGGGGGTCAACAATGGGGATGGGTTGTTAGGGGGCTTATTCCTTCACCCGCTTACTTCCCTGGTCCTTCTCACATGAACAGAGAGCAACAATACCCGAAGTCCAAAGGTGCAAACAATTCGATGTTTATTGGGGTGAACTTCCAGCAAGCATGATTCCAGTTTCCTTCCTTAGTATCCTCCTTCCCAGCTCTGACACCACAGAGCCTTACACCTGTGTCCCTGTTCCCATTCCTGCCCTTAGCCAAACATTATTCCAGTTTCCTTACCCCCATTCCCTGTTCCCATCTCCCCCACCCACACACTCACCCCCTCCCTCCCATGCCCACTCACTTCCTCATTGACTAGATTATATAGTAAAACTTGAGTTCTGCTTAGCTATAACCTTAACCAATCATTTTCCTGAAATTTAACTAACCAATCCTAACATATTGTAACATGATTATGTAACCAATTATATCCCACCACCTTAATTAGTTTACACCCAGCAAAATTAATTATACAGCAGACAGGAACAATCACAGAACCAGACAGAGATTATATAGACAAACAATAGCAAAGTGGGAACTATGACGACAAGACAATACAGAAGTGAGGATTTCACATCCCAGCTACTGATAAGTGAGTTCTTGCCAGACAGGATGCTATCAAACTAAGTTTCCTTTTACATTTTCTAGGCACTTCCCTTTCTCTGGAGGTGATAGGAATACAATCCTGTCCTGATAGTGCCTAACAGCCCAATAGCACCTTATTTCAGTGTGACTAGTTTGGAATGTGAGGATGTGACTGTTCGCTTCCTAGCTTATGGCTGCCCCTGCCGCTTAGCCAAAGGCCTTAGCCTAAGAACAGGGCCTCAAACTGTCACAGTAAGAGAAGGCCCTTATACCAGCAGACAGTGATTTTGATTCTCTTTTATACCTCTAGAACTAGCCAAGTGATAAGAATACCCCTAAATTCTTGAAGTACAGGCCTTTGCAGACAGGCCTGAATATCTATATCCTAACAGGGGTGTGCAAGGCTGGTGGCAGGAAGATGCAGCATGGGGACTGCTCCTGCTGGTCTGCCAGCACAGCCCCTGCTGTGTGCTAGCTGTTGGCCAGCAGGGCCCCCACTCCCCAGCCTGTTTCCTGCTGGCTGTGCGCTGCGGCGGCTAGTTAGTGGGAGCAGGTGGTGACCTCAGGCTGGGAAGATGCTACACAGGGTAGCAGATAGGGGCCTGTTCCAGGGACCCAGCAGGGCTAAGAGCACCAGGCAGGGAGGGTTCGGTTGGTCACTCCCCATGTGTGAGAGAGGGGTAGGGATGGGTGTAAGGTTGCCAGGTGCCCATGTCGACCAAAACGTCTGGTCAAAAGGGCACCTGACAGTGTCTGATCAGAAACATTGACCAGATACTCAAAGTCCGGTTGCCAGCCATGCTGGAATCTCTCTTGCCACCTCCTCCAATGTCAGCAGCATGAGCGTGGCAACAGCAGCACCAGGGATAGGCAGTGAGAGTGCTCCTGCCCTCCCCCCTCCCATTGCTGCTCCTGCTCTGCTGCACCCTCCAGCCAGTGCCCCTACCTTGCACAGGTGAGTAGCCGGAGCACAGCACACTACCGCCGCTCCACATACCTGCTGTGGCCCCTGCTCAGCCTGTGTGGGAGGATCTCTGCTCCCCCAGGCAGTGGGGCTACACTGACCCACTGGTGAGGAAAGCAGGCTGCAAGTATCATTTTCACCATGCACAAGTAGGCAGCAGGGGGGCTCAGACTTGGACCGCAGGTGGAAGGGGGACAGCGGGGGGCTCAGACCAGGACCATGGGGGGGCAGGGAGGGGGATGTCAAGCTGGTCCTGCGTAGGCAGGAAGGACTCGGGCCAGCCACACATTGGTAAATAAGGTTATCTTACACATGGGTCATGAGCGGAGTTTGAAACCAGGACCTCAAAACTGTACCACAGACCTCTACCACTACCACATAATTACATTAGCTTGCAACAGTAGAAGGCTGTTCTCTGTGGCTGACTAGCTATGGAACAGACAAAGGTTACAGCCGCAGGAGTAATCTCAGTTTTAAAGTGCAGAGACTTGCCAGGGTTTCTACCCACATAATGTGGCTAAGTGGATAAGACTTGGATCTCCTATATTAGAGACCTGAGCTCTGTTCCCAACTCTGCCAGAAACATTTATTGTACACTTACTGTTATTCCTGGTTTAAAAAAAAAAAAAAAAAAAAAAAAAAAAAAAAGAGGTAGGCTGATACTTGACCTTTTTTGCAAGCACCTGGATACTTAGAACACCAGCCCTTGCCCTCTGCTATTCAACAGAGTACTGTGCTCCTGTCTGGTGTTGCTTGTCTCACACAAGGCTGGTTGATGTAGAATAGGGGTGGGCAAACTTTTTGGCCTGAGGGCCACACTGGGGTTGTATGGAGGGCTGGGTAGGGAAAGCTGTGCCTCCCCAAACAGCCTGCCCCTCGCACCCATCCACCCCCTCCCACTTCCCACCCCCGACTGCCTCCCTCAGAACTCCTGACCATCCAACCGCCCCCTGCTCCCTGTCCCCTGACTGCACCCCCAGAACTCCCTGCCCCTTATCCAACCATCCCGCTCCCCGCACCTTTATCATACCGCTCACAGCGGCAGGACTGCCCAGCTGGAGCCAGCCACACCGCCGTGCTGCCCAGAGCGCTTGCAGTGCAGCAAGCTGAGGCTGTGGTGGGGACAGCAGGGGAGGGGCTGGGGACTAGCCTCCCCAGCTGGGAGCTCAGGGGCTGGGCAGGACAGTCCCACGGGCCATAGTTTGCCCACCTCTGATGTAGAGCTTAAAGATATGAATATTGTTACTGGGACTTTACAGGCAACTACAGTGCCAAGGCTGCTGATACTTAGTAACATAGCGCTGCCCCATATTTGTTGTGAGAAGGCCTCTCATGCTGCTGGCCAATATCCATAAGAACAGCGACCTGTATTTGTATGCAGACCTCTTCAACCACCCACCAGCTGGCCTGTCTTCTAGATGCATTTTAGGGTAATTTACACCACCAAAGGACATGACAGTGGAATCAGCTTGGCGCAATGAGTGGTCAAAGACTGTTCTTCATCACTCTTGTCATTGACCCACCCAGTAAGAAAATGTTAGTGAGTAAAACTATTCCCCCGCCCCCCAACTAACATCAGAAACAAATGAACCATTTTTGCTGAAAAACTTTAAAATGCATAACCTGAGAAGCAAAAACGGCCCCTGTTCACATAGGTTTAATCAGATGCCCAATAATGATAATTTAAATGTTACTGTAACTATTTCCGTGCTTGTCAGAGCATTTGAAGAGGGAGAAGGATGAACCTATTATGAAGATCTGCACAAACTGAGGGGTGGCTTGTTTTGGTGTCTAGGATGGCTGGGCACAGTTTGTAAGCAGGTCTTGGAAGAATACCACTGCCTATATTTTCCACCCATCCTCCATCCCCAACTCAATACTTGTAATAAGTGGTCTCCATAAACCAATGCAACAAAAGAAAATAAGAAAACAACCTGTAAACACAAGCAGTTTTAAGATTTATTAAGAATACTTGAGCATAGTAGTGGCAAAACAGTTCAACATTTCATTTGTAACAGAGCCCTGATTTGCAGAGCAAGATAACAGTTATTGTCTATGGTACTACATATACTAGCAAAAGAAGAGGTAAGTTAAAAGAAAGTTTGGTATGATCATGGCTAATCAGCCATAGTTTTGGGGTAGACTTAACTGCAATGTGATAAAGCTAGAAATCTCTAAAAATTAAGACTACAAGAGGTTAAATAATTCTCTATAAAACCTTTTTTGCAGCAGGTAGGCCACAAATTCATCCGGCCACAATACAAGATTTGAAAATTAAACCAGGGCTAGAAGTTCTCAGTAGACACAGACACCTGAATTGCATTTTCTTTGGATTACTGACATGGATGTGCTCTCCACCACTATTCTTCTCCTTACTGATAAAAGCAGTCAAGTGGATTTTTTTAAATCCCTAAAAGAGCTGGCATACCCAAACTAAAATCAGCCTTAGAATTAGGTAAACACTGGACTAGAACATTAGACTGCCTCAGATGCAACAGAAAAAGCAAGCATATTTAAAGTTATACCATAATATGGTAAGATTGGCAGAAATCAGTTTTTTGGGGGGGAATCCCCACAATAAAACAATTAAGAGACTCATTTCTAAGATATGGAAAATGAAATTGTAATTAACTACATCAGGTAGAAAACTGGATATCCTCCCATGAACTAGGTGTGTGAATGTTATCTTAGCTCAGCTGAAGCTCTCTATGCTTTTAGGTTGTCAAGTCCCTTTAGAACTTGGAGTTGTAATCTCCAAGAGTAAGAATTTTGATTTAGTCATAAATCTGTAAAATTTCTAAAGGAATTTACCATCAGTACTTAAGGATAAGGCTCTCAACATTTTAGTTGCAAACTGTTATTTTCACAATGGTTTTTGCTCCTTTGTTACTGAGTAACTAAGACTGTTGAGCAACCAGACCACTCAGTTAGCTGCACAACAATGAAGATCTCACCTAACAGAATGGTCAAGATCCACTGTCTGCAAGGAGGTGGGAAAGCTTTAAGAAATGTTTTACTATACCACTAATACTAGTGACCATTAAAATTTACACGTTAACAGATGTATTAACATAACAGGTTTGGCTGACATGTCAAATACTGAACTATGAACAGGAAAACTGAAAACTGCAGCTGAGCAACATAGAGCAGAACAGAATGATATAGTGCAATGAACTTTCCAGAGGGGAAAAAAGAGAACCCATTTTACACACATACACAATCACTGTTTGAACTTTGGAATTTCATACGCTCCAAAATGTTGCACACTGAATATACTGTGTCAATAGTTCACTTTAATTGTGTTATGGAAGTCTCAAATTTTATTGAAAAGACCTACAAAGTGACAGACTCATGGTTAAAACTGAAGATTTAAATAAAGGTCAAACTTTAGTAATTTACTTGAAAGGCCAACGTATACATACAAGTTGCCTATAATTGACACATTTCATTCCAAATGAAGCGTAACATTTTGAAACTACCATATGCAGAGAAATGGTGGCTGTGGTCCCAGCTTCAGAGATTAGACATCTGAAGCAGTAGTTTAGTAGGAAGAGAGCACAAGCAACTAATCTCTAAGCTACAGTTATGCTGACCCCACAAAAAGTGAACTTGCCCAGCAATTTTTAATCATGAGGTATATGAAGTAGGTGGGCATCAAGCTACCACAGAATTTCTGTCAAGTTAAAAGAAAGAAAATATTTTACTGTTAAGGGAATACACATTTGACCCTTTTTCCAATGTTCAGTTAACAGCCTAGACAAAGGTTCAGTATTACACAGCAGGAGAACTACATCATTGCCCATCCAACTTAAATATAAACTAAATATGAAATATTTTAAAATTGGGCTACCTTTGGCAGCCCCACAAATATAAAGTTTTGAAATGGTATTGACCCTCTTGCTGTAGGCAAATACAGAATCAAAAAGTTACCTGTAGGAATAAGTCACAGGTAAGTATTGAAGCCTCCCCTTCAAAATCCTCAAGTGTATTCATAAGAGATTTTGCAAAATGGAGCTGTATTGCCCATTTACAATGAACAAAGATTAATTAGAAAACAAAAACATCTTTAAGTATGTAAGAGCTGAAGCTTTTTACCAAGAGAGTCATCTCATTGTTGAGTCGCATTATTTAAAAAAACAGTGACAGTGAACACAGCCAATAGGAAACCACTAATCTCTTGCAGTTATAGTGGAACATGGCTGAACAGATAGGACACAGATTCACCATTGTGTGTTCTTCGGATTGCCTCAGCCAGAATCATGGAAATGTCAATAACCTAAAAGCAATCAAGAAAATACAATTTACTATACCACTAACACTAGTGACCATTAGAATTTACAGCATCTTTCTTCTAAGGAACTCAAAGTGCTTTACAAACATTAACTAGATAAACCTCACTTGTGAGGACTGCTTACTATATCTATTTTAAAAATTGATGAACTGTGCACTAAGATTAATCCAAAACTACACAGCAAGGAATACAATCCAAGTTTCCTGACCATTTTAGCCACTAGATGGCAATGTCTCCTTGAAAGAAGTTTAATTCTAACAGAACTACAGATCTTCACTGCAAGTCTTGTTTCTGTTAATACCAAATTGGCTTTAGTTTATTCAATTGACTACTGTATTATATCAGAACTTAAGGTGTCTTTTGGTGCTCTCAAACTAAGTAGCTTAAAAAAACAAACCAACCCCACCCCACCCAAAACTGTGCTTTCCCCAGAAGAAGCTTCCAAGGGAACACCAGGCTTTTTGCGAGGTTGTCCTGAGATGCATTCAAATTTTTTGGTACAATGTAACTTCTGCAGTCTGGTATTTCATAAGTTATTTTTAAACTATAACCTCAATCAATACAAGGAACAAATCAAAGGCTTCAACAGAATTATGTTAATTTCTAACATGCAAACATAACATGATGTACATTGGCAGAAAAAAAAAAAAAAAAAGAGGACTTTAGTTTGACACACCAGTTAAACCACCCTCCCCTGCAATCAGAGGTATTCAGGAGAAGCTGCAGTATATGAAGTCTTTTTTTAAAAACTGACTAGATTTCACAATGGTATTTTAAAGGGATAGCAAATTCTTCAATGTCATTTAGGAATAAGTTCTACAAACAAGACAACTGTCCAGTAAATTTGTGAACAGTATCTTCTAGGTCAGTGGCATGGGATCCTAGCATCAAAAACTGAATTCTAGATTTGCATTTTATCAAGCAGATGAAAAGCTACACCAAACACACACAGTACCTGAATCTTGGGACAATTTTTCATTTTCTCATCCTGTGGGATTGTGTTAGTTACTACAACAGCCTCAAATGCAGCATTATTGATCCGAGAAATAGCAGGGCCAGAGAAGATTCCATGAGTCAGAATAGCATAAACTTTAGTGGCTCCAGCAGACACTAACCTAAAAAACATGGGTCAAAAAACAGAAAAGTTTGCAATGTGTGTTCAAGCACAAAATTCTAGTATTATTTAGGAAACAGCAAAACCAAAATACTCTCTTGATTTAAGATCCAGTTTACATATGGATTCTTCAATAGACTACAAAAAGGTAATAACCCTTGTAAAATCATGTAGTACAGTTTTGAGCATGTGCTAGCTTGTATGCATGACAAATAACACAATACCCTCGATAAAGCTTAACTTTATATTTTTAATACACTGGACGTCAAAGGTGTTAATCTCATAACACATAAAAATTACATGTGACTTCTTTAGGAGGATGGGGAATGCTAATATAATTCCTCCAGTCATCAGCCCTTTGAAGCTTGACCCTGGGGAACAGATCCATTGTCTGGCTGTTTGTTTATTCATGGTCTCTTCAGTGGTTCAAACTGGGTACTGGAGACCAGCAGACCAAAAGAGAACATTGGAATAAATAATCTAGTGGTAAACTGACTCTCAACTTGGAAATTCCATGGTCAGGAGGGAGGGAGAGATGTGGGTCTCCACCCAACAGGTGACGGCTGGGGAGCCAGAACCCTAGAGTGGGTGCCCCTACTGGACCACTGAGGGGAAAACACAGGTGCAGTTGCCCTGAACTGTGTCAGTATGAATATTGGGAAAGGCTGACCAAAAATACATCCCAGTGAGCTTGCTACACTACACTTGCTGGTGAATAATTGTGAACTAAGTCAATGGGTGTCAGCAGCTATTGTGATGATCTAAAATAGTTACACTTTAAACCCAGGTTAGTCTACAGTCTGAATTTCAGTACCTATTTTTTAAGTTCAAACCAAGTAGATTGCTGAAGATCCAACTTACTTGAACTGATGTATAAACTATTTAGAAATGGATATTTTCAAACATCTGTGATGATTACTTGAGATATAGGCTACATCTTTATTGTCCCCTCTGACTCAATTAAGTTTGGAAACAATGAAGAAAGGACATAATCCTTCTTTCTAAGCTTCAGATTTGGGGATGGAAAAGGGAAAAAAATAAAAAAACAACAGAAGTCACAGGATAAGAGTATTGCTTTACTGAACTCCTCAAATCAGCTAAAAGTGACATCTATTTGTGCAGGTCAGGATCTTCCTCCTGTTAATGCATTACAGTTTTCACTCTATTGAACTTTTGACAATTAGGCCCCATCTCATCTCTCTACAGGAGAGGAACCAGGAAACAAGACGTACAACAGTTTTTAGTATCCATAAAGGGATAAAGCAGTGCCTCCTGGTTATCTAGATGCAGTCTGGGATGGAAGACAGGCAGGTGAATGGGTAACAGGTCTTCCCAGGGTCCCAATATGGCCAACGAGGAGGTGAATAAGGCATAGGAGGCGTTATCCAGGGGTGCTGGTACCAGCAAGGTGTTGGTGGTAATTGTGGGCCACGAGTAGTTGCAGCTTTACCAGAGGCTTCTGGAAGGGGCCTCTATAGAAGTGAAGGGAGAATCCTGAATTGACACTTGAGACTCCAAGGCAAGGTCTTTACCAGAATCCTCTTCCTCAAGCTCAGTATGGAATGGTGGAGTGCCAGGAGAGATCTGAGATGAAACCATTAGTACCAAGTGAACTTTAGGCGATCTCAATGTCCTCTGCGTCGACAGCACATTGATGCTGAGGAGCAGAGAATCAGACATCTCAGATATAGCCAGGTCCTGGGGAAAAAAAACTCCTGTGGTACCAAGAGTGTGATCAGTAAAGAGCCTGCAGTCTGCACCAAGGTGATTGGGGCCGAGGGCACTGATGGTACCGCAAGTCTCAGGATGCTCAGAGGGAAGCACAGTCAGAACTCCATGTTTCTTTGGTACTGAGAAAGCTCTTCTTGGCGCCTCGATCCATTAAGGGTACCAATGATCTCTCCTGGCACGAGGCTTTCCCATCTTTCAGTCTAGCTATGCTCTGGGTAACAGAGGAACCAGTAATCTCACTGGTACATGACTGGCGAGCCAATGGCACCACAGTAGCTGAAAATACAGATGACCTTGGCTTTTATAGGTAGATTATCTACCTAGTGTGCTAGGGGCATATTCCTTTGACAGGAGTCTTGGGTCTTCCTCTTGAGAGCCCTGGAGGTGTGGGCCTCATAGAGGCAGCAGACTTACTCAGAAACGGGAGGTGCCTTTGACTGGGTCAGAAGCCAGGCAGAGAGAGCTGTCCATCAGGAGATGAAGCCTTCTGTTTTTTCTGGCTCTTGATTTTAGTGCCAGACAAAACTTGCACTTCTGTGCAACATGTGATTCCCTGAGGTAACGATGCAGTGGGAGTGCCTGTCACCAACCAGGATCTCCTCCAGGCATGACAAACATTTGAAGCCAGCCAAACATTTAACCTCCCAGTAAAGCAGAACTAAATACAATGAAAGAAATTTTTTTAAGGTATATTTTTCTTTTTAATAAGAAGCTATACTATTACTACTTAGTAACTAATGAAACTCAAACTATTAATAAGGAAAAAAAAAAAAAAAGGCTAAAGTTGAGGAAATCTCAACGGGACAACTGCCAGACCTCTGTCTCAGCCCGAGGTGGTTGAGAAGGAATTGAGGGTGGCTCACCCATAAAATGCTATAACAGAATGGCACAGGGCACAAGACTGACTAAAAGCATGCACAGACCAAACGGACACTGCTAGAAGTCTCTGATCAAAGGCACAGGGGGCATTTGTGCACCAGAGTGGAACACTCTAGGGATGCCACTCAAAGAAGAACTGGATCAGACAGAATCATTTAGCTACCGGATTCAAGTTTTAGAATTGCAGATGGTATTTTTGTAAGTTTGATGGGTGGGAGATAGGAAGAGGACTCTACCAATTCCTCTACACTGTCAGAGGCAAACACCACATCTGAGATTAGGAGCCATAATCTTGCTAAGTGATTCTTGCTTCAGTCAATTAATTAGAACAGAATCATAGGACTGTAAGGGACCTCAAGAGGCCATCTAATCCAGTCCCCTGCACTCATGGCAAGACTAAGTATTACCTGGATCATCTTTGACAGGTACTTGTCTAATATATACTGAGGTGCAGTCCACGGGCCTGGCCCCTCCCAACTACTCCTTATGGAGTTGTGACATTATTGACATGAAGTGTGACCGTATAGATCATTGTTGCAACCAAGGTCCTATAGTTGCATCAAATCTTGTACAAAGGAGGTCAAGTAAGGTGTCTAAGAAAAGGTCGTAATTTGCTGGTTATGATTATGCTGTCTGTATGTGTGTACCATTTTTGTATTTGAAGTTATAAATATTGGCTATGTACTTATATCTCAATGTGTTTGATTTTAAGTAGTATCAGAGAGGCATTTGGTCAGCTTCTGAGAATGGGCACTTAGTTACTCAGAATAGTCCTATCAAGAAACACTGACAGTGGACCTTGGGAGACTCCAATCTACATCTGAGTAACCTTTGTGGGAATGTTCAAGGTAGCAATGGCTGCCACCTGCGAACTGAGTCATGCATAAACATGTGACTTGCCCATGTGACTCCAAACTCCATCTTGCTGCTGTGATTTTCCACAGTAAGAACTAAGGGGTTTCCTTCCACATGGCAGAGGATATAAGAGGCTCTGAAAACCCCTCCATTTAAGTCTTCAGTCCTGCTTCTGACCTCTGGAGGAACTGTGCTTGAAACTGAAGCTCTGAACAAAGGACTGAACGACACATCCAAGCTGGGATGTTTGTACTTCAGAGACTTAACTGGTTTAAATCAGCAGTAATCCCATCAAGCCCGAAACAAACCAGAACTGGGAAGGAGAGATAGCTCAGTGGTTTGAGCATCAGCCTGCTAAACCCAGGGTTGAGAGTTCAATCCTTGAGGGGGCCATTTAGGGATCTGGGGCAAAAATTGGGATTTGTCCTGCTTTCAGCAGGGGGTTGGACTAGATGACCTCCTGAGGTCCCTGCCAACCCTGATATTCTATGAACTAAGAACTTTGCAATTGTTGTGTGTATTTGATTCCATGTAACCAATTTTAACTCTCATCTATATTTCTTTTTTATGAATAAACCTTTAGATTTTAGATTCTGAATGATTGGCAACAGCATGATTTGTGGGTAAGATCTGACTTCTGTATTGACCTGGGTCTGGGGCTTCGTCCTTTGGGATCAGGAGAACCATTTCTCTTTTCTGGGGTGTTGGTTTTCATAAGCATTCATCCCCATAAGGAGTGGTGCTGGTGGTGATACTGGGAAAATGGAGCATCTGAAGGATTTGCCTGTATGACTTCTGGTTAGCCAGTGTGGTAAAACCGAAGTCCCATCTGTTTGGCTGGTTTGGTGTGCCTTAGTGAAGGACCCCCCAGCCTTGGGCTGTGACTGTTCTGCTCTAAGCAATTTGTCCTGAATTGACAGTCAGTAGCATCCCGCCAAAGGCTGCTTTGTTACAGGAGTAACAACTTGATTCATCACACTCTTTCTGGAGAAGGCAAGACAGACACTACAGTTCTGTCTATTTAAATACACTGACAACAGATTAAAAACAAAGCTAGCTGAAAACCTGGTTCGTCCAGACAAAGCCCTTTCCATCTGCTTTGTCAGGATAAGAACCATTTTTCAGTCAGTACTGACCCCTTTCGAATAAGGGGTGGAAAAGTAAGTTAATTAGCTTTGTTTTTAGACGTTTGTATTACCAAGTATCCGAAGTGAGCTAGAAAATGCAAAATAAACCTTTGCATTACATATCATATTGAAAAGAATTATGGTTTTGCACATTACTTCTTCCAAATTCACAAGATTTTTCTGAAGACCATTGTGAATAAATATCTGTAAACTCTAAAAGCTCCATCTGATTTACTCAGCCTAAAAAGAATGGTGGCTAGGTATATAAGGAGAGCACCTCTTTGAGCTGTAACTCTAAACTAGAGCAGAGATCCTTTCCCAGAATTGTTGCATTAGATGAAGCAGGATTTCTAATAGTCAAAACAAAACCAAATTATTTTTCCTTGAGAATTCTTCTAAGTGTTTTTCCACACCACACCATCATTTATTATTTGTATTCTAAGAACATAAGAACGGCCATACTGGGTCAGACCAACAGTCCATCTAGTCCAGTAACCTGTCTTCGGACAGTGGCCAATGCTTCAGAGTGAATGACCAGAACAGGCAATCACCCTGCTGCCCATTCCTAGCATCTGGCAAACAGAGGCTAGGGACACTTCAGAGCATGGTTTTGCATCACTGCCCATCCTGGCTAATAGTCATTGACAGACCTATCCTCCGTCAACTTAGCTAGTTCTTTTTTGAACCCGGTTATAGACTTGCCTTCACAACATCCTCTGGCAAAGAGTTCCACAGGTTGACTGTACATTGTGTGAAGAAATACTTCCTTGTGTGAGTTTTAAACCTGCTGCCTATTAATTTCATTTGACCCTTAGTTCTTGTGTTATGAGAAGGAATAAACAACAACATTTCCTTATTTACTTTCTCCACACCAGTCATGATTTTATAGACCTCTATCATATCCCCTTAGTTGTCTCTTTTCCAAGCTGAAAAGTCCCAGCAGTCTTAATCTCTACTCACATAGAAGCGTTCCATACCCCTAATCCTTTTTCTTGCCCTTTTCTGTACCTTTTCCAATTCCAATATATCTTTGAGATGGGGTGACCAGATCTGTACATGGTATTCAAGATGTGGGTATATCAGGGGTTCTCACACTGGGGGTTGTGAGGTAATTACGTGGGAGGTCGTGAGCCATCAGCCCTCAAAACCGTGCTTCTCCTCCAGCATTTATAAGTATCAAATATAAAAAAAATGTATTTTTAATTTGGGGGGGCGAGAGGGGCGCACACTCAGAGGTTTACCGTGTGAAAGGGTCACCAATGCAAAAGTTTAAGAACCACTGATTTATATGGAGGCAATATGATATTTTTGTCTGATTATCTATCCCTTTCTTAATGATTCCCAACATGGTTAGCTTTTTTGACTGCCTCTGCATATTGAGTTGATGTTTTCAGAGATCTATCCACAATGACCCCAAAATCTCTGAGTGGTAAAAGCTAATTTAGACCCCATCGCTTTATATATAGTAATAGCAAAGGCTCCTAGAGGGGTCTGTTCTGCTAGGTGACCTATAAACACACAGGAAAAAAGCTGCCCTGCTCTGATGAATTTATAGCCTGAGGTCCCAATCCTGCAAATGTTTAAGCATGAGTAACTTTATGCATGTGAGTAGTTTCACTGACTTATGCTATGCATGGAAATATTGCTCAGGGAGAGCGTTTGACACCTCACTGAAGAGCATTAAAAGCCACGACAAAGCAATCTAGGGCCACTGACTCTCCCCCATGTACTGGCCTACCACCATGGAACAACAGTTCCTCTATACAGGAGCCCACAAGAAGGGGCAAGAACTCCTTGTGTGGTGGGAGCAGATAGCACCATGAGGCTCTATTTAAGAGAGAGAGTGAGGTTGTGGTCTGTGCACAGGGGTTTGACCTTCACCAATCTGAAAAGGACTTGCCAGAGGGACTCTGTGATCTGAAATGCAGACAGACCTTAGATTCCCAGAAGGGGTCAGATCAGACTCAGGCAAAGTGTATGCCAGAACTTCTATTTTCAAAGATTTATAATTCTCATGTACTTTAAATGTAAAGCCACTGTGATTAAGAAATTTCTTTGCTAAGCCTATGTTCCTTGCTTTGTCCCTGAAGGGGTCAAACTAGAAACTCAAACCACAGCCTAGGTAGAGCTCTAAGAGAGCATGTAGAAGCAACTAGGGAGCTTGGTAGGTCTCAGACACTGATTTCGAGGGTGATGGCACTCCAGGTCCCAAGGAAGGTTTGAGGCTAAAAGTGTGCCCTACAGACCTAGAAAAAAAAAAAAAAAACTAGACACTATCCAGACCCAGCAGAAATGGAAGCATGGGGGGAGGGGACCAAGCAATTTGGCCAGCTTGCAACAGACTGGTGACTGTACACTGGGGTATGGGGTCAATTTGGAACAATACTTACTTGTCTGCTGCATGACATACTGTGCCACATGTGTCAGCCATGTCATCGACAAGAATAGCTATCCTATCTTTCACATCACCAACCAAGACCATTCTGTCCACTTCATTAGCTTTCTTTCTTTCCTTGTGAATCAGAGCAAATTCAACATTCAGTCGATCTGCGATTGAAGTAACCCTAAGTTGTAAGAAAGATTCAAACATGTTTTAAAATACACTTTTCAGAAACAAGAGGGAAAGAAATTGCATGTGCCTGCTGTAGAAATAACGGTCTTTATATTTTAAGAAAAAAGTTAAAAACACACCATAAACAACATTTTAAAATATCACAAAATATTGACGTGGGTAGTAGCACCAATGCTGCTCTTCTGTTAAGCAATGGGGCTTACAGCCACAGTAGCATAAGACATCCAAAAATCATTCTTCCAGACGTATGAGGGGTTTTGTTTTTTTTGTTTTTTTTTTTGTTTTTTTTTTTGGACTGACTAATTTTCAGGCACTGAACTCCTTCCTTACAGAAGGTCACTATTCAAATATATTTAATGAGAACAAGAATGTTTAGCCATTTGGGGCACATAGAATTAATAATCCACTAGTGCTTTTATATGGATGGAGAAGAGTATTCATCACTTCCCCAGTGTAAAGAGTCAATGTCAAAACACATTTTGATCTGGAAAAAATACAGATCAGTTATTACTTCTCACTACCCATCCTCCTCCCCACTCAGACACCCCAAACAGAATTTAAGTCAGTAGTTCAGTTATAATATATTAAGTTTACGATTTAACATGGTCTACTCATATTTGTATTATAAAGATATATGTTTAAGGGTTTACTACAAAGCATTGTAAAATCAGAGAACTGGCCTTGAGCACAATCCAAGCAACTAGCTGTTTAAAGCCTAGTGCTACAAGCAGACTTTGCAATACATCAAGCCCTGATGTCCCCCTAATATGAAGGCAACAGGCATTTCTTCTTGTAGTGCTGAAAAAGAGCAAAGACATTGTGGGGTAGTGAAAACAGATTTAGACGGCCTTTCCAAAAGAAAGGCTACTCTCTAGGGGACATCTGGGCTTGTCCTATTGCAAGAAGATGGAAAGAACAGGTTATTTTTTAATTAGGAAGTAAACTAGAAAAGCTACATGTAGTTAAGAAACCCACCTCATCAGCTGAACACCAACTTAATATTAAAGGCTAAATTTATATAGGCTGCTGACTTCAAGAAAAAGGAGATTTTTAAAACTAAAATATTTAAGTTTGAAACAAATATTGCACATCAGACAAATACACGCAAGTAAAAGTTTAGGTTTGTTAGTATCTTGTTGGCAAGTGCTATGCATACACAATACATGCCAACTATTCAGAAGCTTCTAGTACAGTGGTTCTCAACCACAGGTCTGGGGCCACCCTGGGGGGCTGTGAGCAGGTTTCAGGGGGTCTGCCAAAATAAACCAGAGAACAGGGCTAGTAGACTCGCTGGGGCTGAAGCTGAAGCCTGAGCAACTTAGCTTCATGTGAGCCCCTGTGGTGTGGTACCCCAGGCAACTGCCCTGCTTGCTAATGCTGGTCCTGGCTTTTAATCTATTGGATATGCAGAAAAACAGTTGTTGTGGCACAGGTGGGCTATGGAGTTTTTATAGTATGTTTGGGGGAGGGGGGGGCAGCGGGAGGCTCAGAAAGAAAAAGTTGAGAACCCCTGTTCGAATAGATTGTGGCAATATTTAAGCACAACTAGATGAGTTAAGTAAATTCAGAATTGAGGCTTTCTATTGATAACATTAGAAAATCCTTAATATATAAAAGATCTTCATATTTAAAAGTCACATTTCAACTGAAATGCACAGTACCATAGGTGGGTTTTTTAAATTAACAACCTTATAGTCACTTGTATATTGGAGTAAATGAGGAGGATCTGACTAATTTCATTCTCCATGTCTCTTTTCTGATGTTCAGCACTTGGTTAGTAATTCACAAGATTCATCTATACGCTACTTTTAATTACTAAAGATTTCATAAGATGCTAAGAGTGACCTCTTGTGGACATACTAGTCTCTTCTAAAATATTAAATTCTAGCCACTGCATAACAAATTTTTGACAAGATTGATACCTTTTCATATTAAGATTGTAAAAAACTAAACTGTACTTTCCTTTAAAAGTTACACCAATATTCAATCAATCTTAAATAAAATAAATAAAAAAATCAGGTCTCTCATGTATTAATAAAGACAGCGAGCATATAGAGGGCAATCTCAATCTTTCTGAAATAGGAATTATTCTTAAATACCACTCAAAACCACAGCTGAACCAGTATTAGAATTTAGTTTCCAGAGGGGTGTCATCTTTTAAATAAATCTCAAAATGACCTCCTTTTGACTACAATGGGATAAGTCAAAGTATTTTCACATTTTCATACACTCGAGCACATATTTTCACAACAGGTCCTGACAATGCAGGAGCACAAATAATCAACAGTAGTTTTATGCCTAACTTCACTCTTTAATAGGCTGGCTAACAGGACAATTGATGGAGTTGTAAGAGGAAGTGACAGAATCCAGATATTCTAAACCTTGGCAATCATATACACTTAAGCAGTGCTGTAGAAGAGTTGGTCCTTCCCTGGATATGAGAGACACAAGCTGGGTGAGGTAATATCGGTTATTGGACCAACTTTTGTTGGTGAGGGACTCAAACTTCCAAGCTTACACAGAGCTCTTTTTCAGATCGCACCAAAAGTTGGTCCAATAACTGATATTACCTCACCCAGCTTGTATCTAATATCTACACAGCAAAACCCCATTTATCCAGACTAATTGGGACTGTGGCCAGCTTGGATAATCAGAATTGCGGATAAACCAGAGAATGTGAAAAATGAGACACTGCAGCGCCATCTAGCAGCCACAGGAGAGATCACCTGAGTCTGGCCCTGGAGTCCTGGTTGTTCAGTAAACGTGAGGAGCCAGTTAAGGGAGGGTCTGATAATTGGGGTTCCACTGTATGCAAGTCCTTCTATCCCGTCAATATTTCCAGATCTAGGTCAAGATCATTCATTTAAAAAAAAAACCCAACAAAAAACCCAGCATGCTGCTCTTCCAATAAACTTGTGTTACTGCTAGTTATTTTTAGAAATCCACAGTTAACTGTGGAGCTTGTATAGGTAGTCCTCTCTCTCACACAGAATATAGTAATTAGCTGGGAAACACACATAAATGTCTGTCTTTCCATCTTAAAGAATAATTTCCCCCCACTTCAAGAGGCAGTGTCTGGTTACTTTACAACATGAAGATATGCTAAATACAAACAAATGTTTCTTGTAAAAAAGCAATTAATCTGATAAAATATATAAAGAAGTTTGCCAGACAGCTTCTCTCTGCCACTCCGTGAATTCTACCACAAGACTGAATTGTTTCAGGCGGTGGGGGGAGCGGTGGAGGGGGGGGGGGGGGGAGGGAGGAGAAGAGAGAAGGAACAAATACATCATATTGGACTGAAAAAGGAAGTCTGCCTAATTTACTAGATTATCTCTGGAATGCTTCTTACAGTCTCCCTCCAAATCTATAACTTCATTCTTCAAAATAGATTATGTACATTAAGTAGCAAAGTGAGCCCCTTCCCTTCTCTTTTTTGGCTGTTAATCATCTAAAACTTGTGACAAACATGAGGCTTTGGTCAAATCCACTTTATGGCAGTCCTTCACTGGCAATGAGAGGGATTAGATGACCTAACTGTTCTCCCCCTCCCTGCCACAATCTCTAAGTTTCCAGCTGATGGGCAGGGATTTTTATCAGCAGGATGACCAACAATCTCTGCTTGAGAAGTGTCCCATCTATATGGAGTACTTTGCCACTTCACAGATAGTATGATTCAGAATTCTGACATCAATTCGTACTTGACCAGAACCAAACAAAAGATGATCTGCTAAATGAGTAATAATGGATGCCATGATTGACGTAATATTCCATTAATTAACACCTCCACATTTCCTCCCCGCCTCCCCAAGCTTGTTTAATATTTCCACCAGATTATTTTTTTGATTACACATTACTAAACTTGAGTCAATAGATTTTCAGCCAGGAATAAAACAACTCCTTTTTTTTTTTTTTTTTTAAAAAAGAAACATGACTCAAGTACGCTCTTACCTATACTCCAGCAGGTACAGTGAGAGTAGGCCACATGCTTGACTAGAGAAGGGAAATGTATGTAGCTCCAGAGAGAAGCGGGAAGAGGTGCAGTAACTGCTAAAGGAGCATGCAGCAGGAAAAGCCTCTTTCCTCCTACACAGGGTCTCAGCTAATGAGGCCATATTCAGGGAGAGAGAAAATATTTCCTTTAGAGCACAGAAAATTCCTACATATAACTAAGCATGATCTACATTGGAAGGACTATTGTTTCATTACAATGGAACTGGAGCCATCAGCATTTACAGCCACTGCCTTATACGATTTTCAGCAATAAAACGAATAAATCAACCAAGAAGTATGAGCAAAGTATTCCTTTCTGTGAAACAGAAATAGTTGAACTCGATGGACAATTTGTAGTTTGCACACTACCTTTTTGCTCCACCTGCATCAGGTGAGACTATGATACAGTTTCTCCATTCCAAAATATTCTCTTTAATCCATTGCAACACTGCAGGTTCTGCATACAGATTGTCCACTGGAATATCAAAGAAACCCTGAGAACAAACAGAAACACAGTTCTTAACATATATTAGCTTTCTGCTATGCTTTGTTTAGAATAAAATTAGAAAACAAAAAACAACCACTTGGTCAACTTAAACATGTAGGGTAGGATTTTCAAAACTGTGTTCTACACTGGCCTAATTCTGCTCTCACTGAAGTCAATAGTAAAATTCTCACTTACTTCAGTGTCAGTACAGTTAGGCCAACACAAGCACTTTGTAAAATCCCACTCATTAGCAATAAAGGGAGGGGAAAGCATCACTAATGACTTTACACTGTAAAGCCAGAAGGTAATTTTTTGTTGGGGGGAAAGAAGCCTTAAGCACATGGCTGAGTAAATTTATTCTCATGAAAAATTTTATCTAAAAAGGAACATAAGCTAAAAGTAATGTCTATTATAAATTAATTTCTTATTATTTTAATATTAAATTACTATTAATAGTCTTAATATTAAAATAATAAGTGCTAGAAATGAACACTGATATTTCAAGACTGAGAAGATACAAATATTTTTTTCCCCCCTATAATTCTTGTACAAGATTGCAATGCAATAGTCTCCCACTTCTGAGAAACAGGTTAGAGTACAAGTAAAAAGGACTTTGGTCCACACTAACATCTACTGTGACTGGTAGTTCTGGTTAACTAGAACCTCAAGACTGGAAAAAGCGGGTGTTCGCTAGTAAGAAATAAGAAAGCTTGATAGTGCTGTGTACAGGGACACTGAACAATGACTACCATGCATGTATGGTTCTACCTAAAGCTATAAACTCTTCACTTTCATTAACACATAATTGACAAAATAGAAGTGAAGAAAGAGTCATAGCTTACTGTTACATTCAATTAACAATCAATTAGTATGCAAGATTAGAAACCCCCACTATATTACCAAAATACTTTAGTTGTACTAAATACTTACAAAATACAATAAATAGAAGCCTGCCTGTGCACGGTATGTGCTGGGGGTTCTAGTACACTTTGAAGTTTTACCCAATTCTATCAAACACTCAGATTAAAAATATGAATGAGGTTAATATTAGCAAGTCAGCTACTTAGGTCAGGTCTGGTCTCTATCCAGAAGCAAGGTTTGTTTCTCTTAAATTTTCCCTTAAAATTATGTATATTTAAATAATCTTTGGTACAGTTTCCCTTCTCCCTGGAGCATCAGAATAGCCTCTCTCTCACAGCTGTGAGAAAAGCAGAAAGGAATGTGGTCTGGTAACAAGTTTCCCTATTGAGTTAATGTGATAGATTAACTCCTAGCTGCAGTCAACAAGAGCTTGTAATTACCTGTATCTGAGAAGCATGCAAATCCATGGTGATGATGTGGTCAGCCCCAGCAACAGACAGCATATTGGCAACAAGTTTTGCAGAGATTGGAGCACGACTCTGGAGGAACAAGCCATGTTTCACAAAATTGTAAAAAGATAGTCAAATTAAATTTAAGAGACTTATATTAGTTACACATTTAGAGATTTCGCTTTACATCTTCTGTAATATCCCAACCTGATATTGTTTCTTAATCTCAGATAGAACAAAACAAAAATATCAACATAATGATGCTATGGAAAGTCAATAAAGTAGATACATGGAATCAAGAAATGGGACAAATGACAAAATGGGTACAGAAGAAGAATTCCTCATGTCCAAGAAATGTATCCGAGTTAGACATTTAGTGGCAAGTCTTGCTATTAATGCCATGAGACCCTGATAGACCTTATTACTTCTGAATGTTGTTTAAATTAGTTTGCTCATTCTACTTATTTCCTGGGTAAATCAGGGAAAGGGAAGGGGATGGGGGAAAGAACTCTAAATCAGCAAGGTAAGGCATTCATTATTTTAATCTGAAGAGAAATCTACTTCTTGCTCACTATTTCAAGTTTCAATGCATCTTAAGTCATTGTTGGCTTTCCTTCCAATATTACCACTAAACAACGCTAATTTTATTTTAAGCAGCTGAATATTTAATACATTTGCCATTACCTAACTTCCCAATTTCCTCCTTACATAGTCAAAATATTTCAAATTTTAAAAGTTTACACATACATTACTATTGGCAAAATTTAGAAGCTATTTTTTTTTAAATGTTAAGCATGGCATTTAATAATTTCAGAAACATTGCACTAATATTAATAAGCACTCAAGATGGTACACAGTCTTAAATCAAACCTAAATACACTCTTTAGTTACATGAACACAACACATACAATTATTTATTTTACATACCTATATAGAAGAATATCTACTTAGAGGTGATATTAGAAAAGAAAAATTCACCCCCCCACCAAAAAAAATTTAGCCACAACTTCCCACCCTCAAAACTTTGTCTAGCTCTATAGCAAGTAGAGGAAAAGGAGACAAAACAGCAAGAATTCCCAACTGTTTTAATTACAAAGTTTGTTAAATTTTTTAAATTTTAATCAGCTCTGATTATTCTCTCTTGTATATACTAGTACCACTGTCATACAGGTTTGATTTTTTTAAGTGACATTGCACTAAATTCTGAGGATTGGTAAACACCTGCAACACCAATGATTTCATACCTTGTGGGATTTGATTCTTAGGGCATGGCTACACTTGCAGATGTAGAGCACTGAGTTAAGCCAGCCCTCGGAGACGGCAGTTGGGAAAGTGCTGCAGTGTCTTCACACTGTCAGCAGCAAGCATGCTGGTGTGGCCACATTTGCGGCACTTGTAGCGGCATTGGGAGCAGTGCATTATGGGCAGCTATCCCACAGAGCACCTCTTCCCATTCTGGCGCTGTGCCTTGTGGGAGGGGGCAGGGGAGTGCAGGGCATTCTGGGTCCTGTCCCAATGCCAGCGATGCACTGGTTTGCATGCCAGCAATCCCTGTGCTTCCGTCCACATTTGGCGCCATCTTTCAATGGTTTTTGTACTGCGTACTCTGTCTTCCCTTTCGGTCTGCAGGAATGGAGCCCGAACTGCTGAAGAATATGCTGACGAGTCTTGCCAGCATGTCACGAATTGCAGTCGAGTTACTCCTTAAACTACAAACTGACAGTGAGGAGTCAATGATGTCGACTTGCATAACGCATACAACACGAGATTGCTTGTGGCATTCACAGACGTTCACCACCGTGGAATGTGGCTTTTGGGCTTGGGAAACAAGCACTGAGGGGTGGGAATCACATCATCGTGCAAGTCTGGGATGACGAGCAGTGGCTGCAGAACTTTTGGATGAGAAATGCCACTTTCATGGGACTGTGTGCTGAGCTCACCCCCATCCTGTGGTGGAAGGACACGAGATTGAGAGCTGCCCTAATGGTGGAGAAGCGGGTGGCTATTGCAATCTGGAAGCTGGTAACTCCAGACAGCTACCGATTGGTCGCTCAGTTTGGAGTGGGAAAGTCGACCGTTGGAATCGTGTTGATGCAAGTTTGCAGGGCCATTAAATCAGATCCTGCTCAGAAGAACCAGGACTCCCGGTAACGTGCATGACATTGCGGATGGCTTTGCACAAATGGGTTTCCCTAACTGCAGAGGGGCGACAGATGGGATGCATATTCCAATTCTGGCACCAGCCCACCTAGCCTCCGAGTACATTAATAGGAAGGGGTATTTCTCTATGGTTCTCCAGGTGCTTGTGGATCACGGTGGGCTTTTCATTGACATTAATGCAGGCTGGTCCGGAAAGGTGCAGGACGCACGCATCTTTCGGAACACTGGCCTGTTCAGGAAGCTGCAAGCCGGGACTTTCTTCCCAGACCAGAAGATCACCGTGGGGAAGTCAAAATGCCCATTGTGATCCTTGGAGACCCCGCTTACCCTTTAATGCCGTGGCTCATGAAACCCTACACAAGGAGCCTTGACAGCACCAAGGAGCAGTTCAAACAGGCTGAGTTGGTGCAGAATAACTGTGTAGTGTGTTTTTGGCCATTTAAAGGGCCGCTGGCGCTGTCTGTATGGGAAGCTGGACCTGACCGATGACAGCATCCCCGCGGTTATATCCGCCTGCTGTACCCTCCATAACATTTGTGAAGCAAAGGGTGAAAGATTCACTCAGGCATGGACCTCGGAGGTTCAACACCTGGAAGGCTGAATTTGAACAGCCAGAGATTAGGACTATTAGAGAAGCCCAGCGCAGGGCTGCAAGGATTAGGGATGCCCTGAGGGAGCAATTTGAGGCTGAAAGCCACCACTAATGTTTAGTGCCCTGCATGGGAGTGAAGGACAATGGTTCCAATGTTAGTAGGAATCGGTGTTTGCTACATATGATGCACTGAGTTGCCGTGCCTGTTGCTTTCCTGGGCTACGGTATCTTTTACTTAATGGTGGCTGGGTGGTGAAGCCACAGGTGTTGGAGGCACCTGGTGGTGATAACTACCCGTATGTTGGGGAAAGTGGGTTCGAGGTGACATGGGGTCACAAGGGAAAGAGTTTTGGGACAAGGGCTGCGGGGGTGGGTGGGGGGAGCAGCACAGAAGTGCTCTGCCTGCATGGCTACGAGCTCCTTGTATCGAGTCCACTTAGTGCTCCATGATGCTTAGCAGTCACTCCTTGCTCTGATGCCGGTGATCTGCATTCTGCTGGCGGACCCTCCTTTCGCTCTCCCACCACTCCTGCGCTTTTGATTTTCATTAATGGACTGCTACATCACTTCATGCAGCATGTCCTCTTCACTTTTTCGAGTATGCTTCCTGATTCTTTGGAGTCTTTTGGCCTGATAACAAGGACAGCTGGGATCTTGAGGTTGCATCTGTAAAGCCAAAGTGCAACACTTAACAGAGGCAGCATTGTTCACACCAGACAGAGCAATGATTTGACAAGCACAGTGTACACAATAGCAGAAATCGCCCATCCCGAAGGGACTGCACATAACCCACAGGAGCCCCAAAATGGTGAGTAAGCACAGGGGCAAGGGGGACTGATTGTTTTACAGCTGTACTGTCCTCTGGGGTTCTGTGCCTTGGGGAGAGCCAACAGCTGCAGGGGGCCCCTATACTGAACACTGTCCCCACATTTTCCGCAGGAGTTAGTCCTGGAAGATGTCGCTGCTGAGGGTGACTTGGGAAGCAAGGGAGAGTCTTCTTCTACAATGCGGCTTCCGCCCTGGTCCATATGCAGCTTGCCTGTGTACAGCAGTGGTCCTCCCGCCTCTCACAGCACAATGGTGCGGATATGTTAGCCTTACTGGGACAAGGAGCACAGTAGCTCTGCCAAGGAACCTGAGCAAGCAGATTGCCCAGCTTCTGCATGAGACCTTTGAAGAGATCACTGAGGCCAATTACCACGATGTGCGAGAGTACATCAATGCCCTACTCCGCATATAGGCATGCATGCAGCCCTAACCCTCCTTGCCCTAAGGGCCTGCACCGAACAACTTCCTTCCAAAATAAAAGCTGCATACCAGGAACCTCCTCTGGTGTTTGCTGCAACTGGCTACCTTCCTCCTGGCTTGAAAACATCTCCTGGCTGCATGCATCTATGGATGCCGGGCTGTCTCCCTCCTCCACAGCACCCTTGCTCCCGCTTTACTCCTCCTGCCTTGTTGAACTGGGCTCTGAAGTGTCCATGGTGGTCTTTGGAGTGGAGGTGGGGTTGCCCCCAAGTATTGCGTCCAGCTCTATGTAGAATCGGCAGGTTGTGGGGGCAGCACCAGAGTGGCTGTTTGCCTCGTGCGCTTTGCAGTACACATTCCTCAGCTCCTTCACTTTAACCCTGCACTGCAGGGCGTCCCAGTCTTGGCCTCTTTCCATCATGTTCCTGGATATCTGCCCGAAGGTATCGTAATTCCTACGGCTGGAGTGCAGCTGGGACTGGACAGCTTCCTTCCCCCAAACACTGATGAGGTCCAGCACCTCGCCATTGCTCCATACTGGGGATCGCCTGGCGTGTGGAGGCATGGTCACCTGGCAAGATTTGCTGAGAGCACTCCATGCCTTGCTGAGCAAACAGGAAGGGGATTTTCTAAATTCCCAGAGAATTTAAAGGGCGAGTCTGACAGCTGGTCTCCTGAGGGCAGGGCAGTAGAGTTCGAAGTGATGACCCAAGTGGCTAGAACACTGTGGGACACTTCTGGAGGCTGATCAGAGCGCATTAATAGACCAGGGCGTCCACACTGGCACTCTGGTGCTCCAGCCGGGCCACAGCAAGTATCGTGCTTCTAGTGGAGGTGGATTACCAGGAGCGCTCTAGTCGTGGAGTCTGGGCCCTCTACGTGCCTTGCCAGTGTGGACGCATTATGAGTTAGGATGCCCGGAGCTGCTTTAATGCGCTTTAACTCACAAGTGTAGTCATGCCCTTAGAGGAGAGGGGGAGGAGAGAAGGAGAAGAGGTAGTTGCCAGAGAGGAGGTGGAGTGGAAGGGATATGATCCTTGAGCGGTTCCTTCAGGTTCTCAGCACTGGTAGCAAACCTACTTCCTGGTGGAAGATGTGCTGTATGTATGATCCAGGGCATAAAACTGTCCTTTTCTATTTGGCATTGGTGAGGTCTCAGCTGGAATACTGTGCACAGTTCTGGGTGCTAACTTCAGTAAAGATGTGGACGAACTGGAGAGAAAATCCACAGGAGAGCAAAACAGGTTTAGAAACCTTGACTGCTGAGGAAAAGTTAAAAACTGGGCATTTTTAGTCTTGAGAAAAGATGAATAAGGGAGGGACCTGATCAGTCTTCAAAAAAGTTAAGGGCTTTTATACAGAATTTGGTGATCACTTGTTCTCCATGCCCAGTGAAGGTAGGGCACTAGTAATGGGCTTAATTTGCAACAAGGAAGACTTAAGTTAGATATTAGGGAGCACAGATCCAGAACAGCCAAGTAAGTGTTTAACTTGAAAGTATCAGTTTTCTATTAACAAATTATCTTACAGCATTAATACCACGTCCTACTCAAAACAAACAACTAAATATCTAGCAGCATGACTGAAGAGTTTTCCAGGCAAACAGTTTCATTAGTACAATGACTGTTCCTTCCCCTTCAAGGAAATGTTAATGGAATGTTTTACTGTTAGATTACACAGAAAAAAGGGATAGCTATCTATCCAAGGCTCCCATTCCCACCTTCACTAGCTACCTGAAGAATGGTTAGAGCATTTCAGTTTTCCCACTCTAGTGGTTGTTCTTCACTTCTACTAACTTCTCTTTTCCTACATCTCTATGACCTCTATTATGTTTAATAAAATATATCATGCGTTTAAGTATTTATTTATTAAAATGTAACAACTGAATTAGTTTAGAAAGGATATACTCTTCTCTTTTAATGTACAGAAGTGTTGAATTACAGACAGACACTCTCCAAAACAATATAGCCCTCAAAACTGAAGTTAACTTGTTGTAGGAGTTTTCCAAACTAGAAGACTGAAAAAACACAATACCTGCACCTGTGAACAGAATGCTAGCTGAAACTGTCTATCAAAATATAAGAATAATGTAATGGCTTGTCTTACTCATTTTGGTTACCAACAGTCCTTTAAGGATTACATAATTTTTGAGAAAGGCAAATATTGGCAATGTAAAGAAGTCTGGTCAGTCTCCTAGAAGCATTTACAGAAGTATTCATAGAATATCAGAGTTGGAAGGGACCTCAGGAGATCATCTAGTCCAACCCCTGCTCAAAGCAGGCACAATCCTCAATTTTTTTTTTTTTGCCCCAGATCCCTAAATGGCCCCCTCAAGGATTGAACTCACAACCCTGGGTTTAGCAGGCCAATGCTCAAACCACCGAGCTATCCCCTCCCTGATTAGCTTTAAAAATTTTGATTGGGACAAATGGGAAAGAAATTAGAGTGTAGTTTGATATTGGCTTAGTAATTTCACACCTCACCTACCTTGTCTTTCTTATCTTGCCTGGCATACGGAAAACATGGAATTACTGCAGTCACTCTGGACGATGATGCAATCTTGCAAGCATTGATCATTATGAGAAGTTCCATCAAGTTATCATTGATTTCTCCACAGCCACTCTGGATAATATACACATCTTCCCCTCTCACACTTTCACCAATCTCTACACTGAAAAAGAGTAAGGTTGGGCCAATGAATTATTTAAAGTACTTAAACAGAAGAAAGAATTCTAAGATCAAACAATTCTGAGTTCATGAAATGGATTTTTAAAAAGAAAACTACTAATAGCTCTCGGTAGTTCTAATAGTCCAATATGTGTAGATTATATAATTGTTCATTTAGCACATACAGTACATTTTACTATGTCTACTGCAAAAAAAAAAAAATAAATAAAAATCTCAACTTTGCTATTTTACTCTAAATTCACCACCTAAAAGGTTTATACCAAGCTGCATAAAATAATTATTGTTGAAAAAGAACAGAAGTCACTCTCATTCAGTCTAACACTGAGGCTATCGCTACAGTAGAAAGTTTACAGCAGCACCACTGTAAGCTCTTTAGTGTGGCCACTTTAAGACAACAGGATAGAGCTCCCCCATTGACTTAATTAATCCAACTCCAATGAGTGGCAGTAGCTATATCAGTAGAAGCTCTTCATCTGACATAGCACTGTTCACATTGGCACTTAGGGGTATGAATAAGCCACCCCCCTGAGCAACAGAAGTTACACCAACCTAAGTCACATAAATTATGCTGACATAAGTGGTAGTGTAAACAGTGAAAAGAAAATCTTAACCTGTTTTACATGGTCTCATTGCCGTCTCCAAAGGAAGTTTGGAGCACTAAAAGATCATGCCCACGAAATAATGCTAATCTATCTTGTTAGATGTTTTAATCACTCCACTCCATTTGTTTCTTTAGCTAGAGAAAATATTTGCCTCTAGACAGCTTTATAAAAAACAATGAATTTTTTCCTCCACACTAAAACACACTATTCAAATCAAGAAATGGATACTGTTCTCAAATGCAGGTGAAAAGAAGCTTTTACTTCAGCTCATAATTGAAAATGTTTAAAAACAGCCTGCTTTTTCTTTTTTAAACTGGGTTTGCTTTCTTTGTTTCTCTACACTGGAACACAAGAGGTTCTCTTTATTTTACTCTCCCGTCTTCCACAGATTTACAACGTTCAGTTTTTACACAAAATTAATGCCTTATACTTCCCAAGAAACTGCAGCATGCAATGTATGACATCCTCTACCACAGCTAAAGCTGATTTAAGAGGGGAAAGCAAATTTTTAAAAAATACGATAGGCTGAGCATGGAACATTACAATACTTTTGCTCCCTACAAGCCTAAAGGGCAAGAAATCAAACTCTTGAACCAGAGACCTTCTACATGGTACAGTACTAATCACAGACATTAACTTAACAGTGTTGATATAGTCATGTCAATCCCAGGATGTGAGAGAAAAGGTGGGTGAGGTAATATTTTTTTATTGGGTCAACTTCTGTTAGTGAGAGAAGCTGTAGAGCTCACACAGAGCTCTTCCTCAGTGTCACTCTGAATAATTTTCCTGGACCTAAAGAGCAGTTCTCTGTAAGATCGAAGGCTTGTCTCTCTCACTTACAGAAGTCAGTCCAATTGAAAAAAAAAGTTTATAGCTATATAGCCTCAACACCTTGTCTCTCTCTTCTTTAAGCATACACAACATAGTATTCTTGTCTTAGTATTACCATGCAGGAAGTACTTTTTCTATCAGCCCATTTAAATCCATGTCTATATTCGGGTTCATAACCCAGTGAGCCAGTCAGATTTATAAAGCTTCAAATGTCCTAGCCACACTGCCACAAATGCAACCACAAGGAGCTGAAGCCCTGCTCATAAAAGAGACTAGAGGGAGAAGTCAGTTTCATGAGGCCCTATAGCCTGGGAACTCACCCTAGTCCTAGTTCACCACCCATCAGACTTTGTTTTCTGTAACTGCAAGAAACAAGGATGACTCTGGTGGGAGACCATAAAATCATAACTATATTTTCAGATGCTTTATTATAATTATGAGGATTGTAGAAGTATACACCCTCACTATATCATACTTGATAATTACAAATCTTAGTCTAACAAACCTGTACCTAGATCCCATCTACAGTACAGTACTGGATGTTGAACATGCATGCACAACTGGAAAACGACAACGACTAGCTTCTGCTGGATATCCGGATACTTTCATTTGCTGGATGGAGTAGAGCAGTGGCTCTCAACCTTTCCAGACTTTCTGGATTGATTTGTCTTGCATACCCAAAGTTTCCACCTCACTTAAAAACTTCTTGCTTACAAAATAAGACATAAAAGTACAAAATTGTCACCGCTAACTATAACTGAAAAATTGCTTACTTTATTGTAAGAAATCAATATAAATATTGCACTTACATTTCTGTGTACAGAGCACTATCAACAAGTCACTGTATGAAATTTTAGTTTGTACTGACTTCGCTAGTGCTTTTTATGTACCCTGTTGTAAAACTAGGCAAATATAGAGTTGTCCCTCTGAAAGACCTCTGTGTACCCCCAGGGGTACGCATACCCCTGGTTGAGAACCATCGGAGTAGAGGATCCTGAAGCTGTAGTGAATGACTGGCTTCATGTAGATAAGTGTACAGTGATCACCATGCTGACGGATGAAGACATCATTGCCGAAGTGTTGGGAGAGGGGCGGGGGGGAGAGAGATGTCAAATACCCAGAAAAATGAAATTAAGGAGGCAGACGAATCAGTGCCCCCTGCCCCATTTGCATCTGAGGTAGTACAGGGGTTAGAGACTGCTATTGCATGGATGGAAATACAGGTTGAGGCAATAAATATCTTACAACTCTGTCAAATGCGGATATTGGCTCAGAGAGCTTCCATGCAACCAGCATGGCAAAGCAAAACTGGTAAGTCTCAAATCTAAAAAAAAAAAAAAATTAATGTTTAGAATTTTTATTTTTTTAATTGAACCAAAACTGAAAATGTTCGACTGGTTTTGAATGTTCCGTTTCAATTTGGGATTTGTGTTTGTGTGTTCCTCAATAAATTAACACAGTACAGGATGCATGTCGCAAGTAGTTATGTTATTAATTAATTTAGCTAACACCTTTATCCAAAGTGATTTCATTAACTTACTTCAGCAGTTTATCATTCGTGTTTTGACTGTCCTTTCGCTGTAACGAACCCCTGGCTATAACAGACAAAAGGCTTGAATCCCAACAGGTTTATTATAGCGAGGGTGTACTGTAGTTTTTGGGTTTTTTTAAAATATGTCAAAGCACCTACAACAAGGATAGGTACACCTTGTATTGCATGTACACACACATGAACATTACAAACAGAATGGACTGTGCTCACTATTCAATATTTTGTTTTCTCCTCACTGTTCAATGTGTGGCCCCATTCTGTGCACTAAAAGCAGGGGTCCTGTGGAAAAACAGGAAGCGAACATGTAATTAAAGACTGCAGCATAATGCATATGCACGTCAGGTCTGAATTAAGAATGCACAGGCAACCTTAAATCTGGAATTTTCTAACTTTTGTGTGCTTGACTATGCAAATTTAGTGTTCTTTTAACATCACTGTTTGGTGTGCAATTTCCTAGGTTTTTAAAAAAGGCAAAATGGTAAAACAGAAATCCCATTGGGGGCATCATACTGATGTTTAGATCCACTATAGGCCTCAGTCACTTGAGCTACCACACTAACTGACAGCAATAGTAGGTTTCATCTTCTATGCGGCCCAGCATTAGAGGCAGGTGGGTCAGTGGGTTTCACAGATATGTGGTGACAGCAGAGGAACAGTGAGACTGCAGAATCTTGGGTTCCATTCTAGCATCTTCAGCCTGTTTCCCCCCCACCTTCCCCAGCTTGACTAGTTCCACCTATCCCCTCCATCTGTCCCTGTCTCTTGTCTCTTCTCCACCCCGGCTCCTCATCCCAGTCCCATTCTCCTTGCCTACCCAATCCCAGTCTCCACGCCTCAGGCTTCCCAACCCAATCCTAAAGATCCCCCATGCCCCAGGACCTTCCCCCACCATCCTCCAGTCCCAGTCTCACCAGACTCCTTGTCCTAATCTACTTCTTTCCCTCCCCTCTGCATTTGATGGACTGCTTCCTCCTCTATGCTATCCGGGCACCAGAAGGTGGGAGGATCATGACAGTACAGGAGACAGACACTTCCTCCTGTCAATTCCAGTGCCCAGTCCCAAACCAGAGCAGTCATTACAGGGAAGGTCTGGCTTCACCCCGTAACCCTGAGGAAGAAGGTTCATGCATTTTCACTCTGCAGGCATGGCACATGAACTCTGGTCAACACTAATAGCTGTGAGAAGCTTGAGCACACTCTGCATGGATGGAATCTTTGGTGATTAGCTTGTAAGCTCTACCAAGTCTCTACTGGTCATATGCAAACCGAGAATTTTCAAAGGCTTATAACTTGGCCAATATTTGGGAGAATTTTCATGGGTATTGGAAAGGCACATCCCTGAAAGAGGCCACACTTCTATCAAATTTCAAGTCCCTGCTCCAAAGCATGGGGGAAACTAGAACTGTTTAAAAGAAAGGTTGCCAGAATTTTGTAACAGACAAAACAATATTTTTTCCTAGCCTCATTCTCAGAACCATTTTGGCTGAAATTTCCACACAAAAAAAAATTCACCCTAAAGCAGACACCCAGCATATAACATTTCATCCTAAATGGTTAAAGTCTGACAAAGTTATAAACAACTGAAGACAGTGCCTTATAATGAGAAGTGTCAAGCAACCTTAAATGATAGTGATGATAATGCCGGGGTGGAGAAGAGACGACAGATGGAAGGGATAGGTGGAACTAATCAAGCGGGGGGGAGAAATAGGCTGAAGAGACTAGAATGATAATATAGGCCTGTCAAGGTTCCTCCCCCACTCTGAACGCTAGGGTACAGATGTGGGGACCTGCATGAAAAACCTCCTAAGCTTCTCTTTACCAGCTTAGGTCAAAACTTCCCCAAGGTACAAAATATTCCACCCTTTGTCCTTGGATTGGCCGCTACCACCATCAAACAAATACTGGTTACTGGGGAAGAGCTGTTTGGACACGTCTTTCCCCCCAATACTTCCCAAAACCTTGCACCCTACTTTCTGGACAAGGTTTGGTAAAAAGCCTCACCAATTTGCCTAGGTGACTACAGACCCAGACCCTTGGATCTTAAGAACAATGAACAATCCTCCCAACACTTGCACCCCCCCTTTCCAGGGAAATGTTGGATAAAAAGCCTCACCAATTTGCATAGGTGACCACAGACCCAAACCCTTGGATCTGAGAACAATGAAAAAAAGCATTCAGTTTTCTTACAAGACGACTTTTAATAGAAATAGAAGTAAATAAAAATAAAGAAATCCCCCCTGTAAAATCAGGATGGTAGATACCTTACAGGGTAATTAGATTCAAAACATAGAGAACCACTCTAGGCAAAACCTAAAGTTACAAAAAAGATACACAGACAGAAGAAGTGAGCTGTAGTTCACGAAAGCTCATGCTCAAATAAATTGGTTAGTCTCTAAGGTGCCACAAGTCCTCCTTTTCTTTTTGCGAATACAGACTAACACGGCTGTTACTCTGAAACAGACAGAAATAGTTATTCTATTCAGCACAATTCTTTTCTCAGCCATTTAAAGAAATCATAATCTAACACGTACCTAGCTAGCTTACTTACTAAAAGTTCTAAGACTCCATTCCTGGTCTATCCCCGGCAAAGACAGCATAAAGAAAGACACACAGACCCTTTGTTTCTCTCCCTCCTCCCAGCTTTTGAAAGTATCTTGTCTCCTCATTGGTCATTTTGGTCAGGTGCCAGCGAGGTTACCTTTAGCTTCTTAACCCTTTACAGGTGAGAGGAGTTTTTCCTCTAGCCAGGAGGGATTTTAAAGGGGTTTACCCTTCCCTTTATGTTTATGACAAGGCCACACCTATAATAAATATTAATTTCATGTTAGCAGATGGGAGCATCAGTTTAGGCAGGGACAACAGTGACACATGTACATCAAGTATCCAAATATCCAAGCGCCATTAAAAAAACCACATTGTGTTTGTGCTCACCCTACTAATCTAGCTCTAAAGTAGACTTCTCTCATACTCTTGAGAAAATAATAAAAGACAAAACAAATATAATAAAAATGTATGAACAAATTTCAGCAATGGCCACCTAAGGTCCACTCGTAAGTGCTGAATAAGGATATTCCCCGCCCCCCAAGAACATGGTAAATGATGAATAAAGAAATCACCACAGCTTTGACTCAGTGCTCTTGTTGAAAACAGCTTAAGCAAAACAAACACGTGTTGCCCTAGCATGTGAGAACTTTCGGATAGGTCTGAAGGAGATTAGGAAAATGGTTCCTAATATCACCATGTGCAAGAACCCTGTAACATTTCTTCTGAACAACATCTTTAAAGTTAAAGACTTATTTTTATGCCTATCAGGAGAACTATTACACAAGGGAAAGAGAAGGAATAAGTGAAATGTAAAAACGAGATATTCCCAAACTTGAGAAATATTCTCAGAATGACAGAGAGAAGGTTTAGTGGAAGAAAGATTGTAGCACTTACAAGTAATCAATAATTTGTAAATAGTTATGTAGTTGGGGAAAATTTTTTAAATGAAGTGTATTCATTTTTACTACATGTAGAAGACAGTGTATTATAACATTTTAACTTTCTTTATGGCCATTACTAAAATACTTCATTAAGATAGAACAGCTCATATGAGTCCAACAACATAGCTCATGCATTCTGTACGTATATATCTTTGGGAGAAGTATATTCCAGTGATTAGAGCAGCGGTTCTCAAACTGTGGGTTGGGACCCCAAAGTGGGTCACGACCCCATTTTAATGGGGTCACCAGGGCTAGCTTAGACTTGCTGGGGCTGAAGCCTGAGCCCCTCGATGCAGGGCCAAAGCCCAAGGTTACAGGCCCTCTGCCTGGGGGTCATATAGTAATTTTGTGGTCAGACGGTGGTTGTGGTGCAATGAAGTTTGAGAACACCTGAAAAGAACATAGCACTGGGAGCCACGTTGCCTCCGTTCTCTCTCTCAGTATGCTAATGACTGTTGCTTACCAATGTCCTTCAGCTAGCCACAACCTTTAAACCTACTGACCCATTTGGAAATGAGAATAACTTTCCCTTCACTCAAAGTGTATAGAGATTTGAGGCCATGTTTTTCACCTCAGAAATACACACTTATTTTGTAGGCGTAAGTGTGAGCTGTTAGGCCATGTGTACGCAAATCTCTGCAGCAACGTGCACACAAAGATTTAAGGACTGAAATCAGGCTGAAATTAATGTTTTCATAGCACTTCGTGATCATCTAATTCAGGGGTGGCCAAACTGTGGCTCACAAGCCACATGCGGCTCTTTTACCATTAAAGACCCTCCATTCTCCACCTACCAGACTACGGGGAGGGGGAGCGCTCAGGACCTCCGCCTTTGAGTGGGGTAGTGCAATAGAAGCTTCTGCCCTGCGAGGCACACCTACCAGGGCCCAGGTCTTCAGCAGGAGTGGGGCTGAAGCCCCAGCAGGTGTGCCCCAGTCCTCGAACTTTGAAGATTGAAATATGTGGCTCGGAGGGCCATTAAGTTTGGCCACCCTGATCTAATTATAGGTACCACAGAATTATAGGTGAAAAAGTATGATTGCCTACAAGAGGGTTTTCTCACAGCTAGCTGAAGACAGTCATGCAACATGTTAGCACCCTCAATGTTTACCTTCTCAAAGTTCAGTATTGAAGTGTGAGACAGCAACAACTAATCAGATTGGATATGCAGCTCATTCCTTAGCCACTATACAGCAATTTAATAAAAGGATAAATTAGTCAGAATTTTCCTTCAGAGAAGTATGATCTTCTGTCAGTTGTTTGTTTAATTCTTGGAGTCTTCAGTTTACACGCAAGCGTATACAAAGTTCCTAGAAAGATTCAATAAAACCATCTATTGTGAAGACAAATGAGAAGTACAAAAGCACAGAAATAGGAGAGCATGAATGAAATCAGTAGACACTTTTTTCCTTAAAATACTAAGCTAACACAAGTGAGATTTTGTAACAGATACCCTAGATATACTTGGGCTTGAAAGTATTAGCTTTTTAGTTGGTAAAACATCATCAACAAATACCTACTTCATTGTACATGCGCAAAACAAAAACATATTTCCATAAATAATCAAAATGTATAGACAAGCAAAGAGAAATGCTGCTTGAAAACAAGAGCTTAGGGATATTCACCGTGTGTATTTTGACATGTGACGCTGACAGTTTGTTTTAGCAGTTCTAAAAACTTTGAATCAATATTTGACATTAAATTGTCTGATCGCCTCCCATAACATCCCACAACTGTTAAAATTAAAATAGAAAAAATGCTTAAAAATAGATACCCAGTCAAAATGAAAAATAGCTAAATTCTGAAAAGCCTAGATATATTACTGGAATAAAGTGACTTTTGTAGATGTATCAGGGCCTAATTACTAATTAATCCATTTTGTATTGTTTATGTTTACACAATGTAATTTAGTGAGGATTACAGAAGGGGCAAGATCCATGCCTTTGCACTAACATTACAACTATGTTAGTTTTGGGTAGTTTAATCAAATTCAACCATTTGGTAACACTCTGTTTACCTAAACTTCTCACACAGAGATTGTTGACTCTCACAGAGTAATTTTACCTTAGTGATATCTTTCACAGTAGATTACAAACAAACAAACCAACCAAAGTCCTAGATGCAGCTTTATGCTTCACCCATCTGCTTAGAATTTGTAGCACTTGTGGCATTACCCTGGTCGAATTCTGCACCAAAATATTAAAAATTCTGCGTACTTTGACAAAATAATGCAATATAATCAAATCAGATTCAATTATTCTGGTAATTTAGACTACAATACAGAAAAAAGTTACAATAACTATTCACCATTTCCTAAATACATGAAAGTTAAGTTACAAATACTTGGTAACCAAATAGCCTGCATTCCAGTGATAATCCTGTATTTTCATTTAAATTACATTATAAAACACCAAACAGCAATACCTAAAATAAAGTAGAATGTCCTTTTAAATTGCTCAGGCTTTTGCACATGAAAGTCATACGTCTTTGCTAATCATTATCCTCCATTTCAGTACAATCCAGTATTTTCATTTATAGTACAGAAAACAAAGCTTTCAAGTTTCTCTCACTTAGTAATTTCCTTCTGGCAGAAAGGATCAGGTTCTACAGTGAAAAACCTCTCCCTGCATCTGCAAAGTTTGAGACAGCATTTACACAATTCAAGGCCAGCTTGGCAATATTTAGAATTCTCTCCTTCACTGAAAGCCAAAACACTTGGAGGTCTACGGAAATAGGTAGACATAGCTTCAGGTTGACATAGCTTCAGGGGCAATCTTTTTTCTCGCTCTTGTTCAGGAAGAAAAAAAAACAACCAGATATTGCTTGAAAATACTCAGTATTCCGGCAGGATATAAACATAAGGAGGATCAAATAACTTACAAGCCTTCAGATAATTCAGACCTGGTTGTCCAAATGACAAATATTTGTTAAGCTTTTCAGAAGCTTTGTGGAATACCTCTTTAAAAAGAGATCTAGACAGGCAAGTCTTTCAACAGGAGGTAAGTTTTCTGCCTCCCTAAATTTGAAGAACTAGAAGGTGCTTTCTGAAAGGAGCTCTAGATAAGAACTAAAAAGGTATCTGCAGTTCTTCCTGAAGGTTAAATGCTTGAATAGTACAAGGCTTACTGCTCTCAAAATGCCAGATTCAAACTGAGAACATTGCAGGATGTGCAAAATAATTTGTCCCCATCCACATGCAGTTTTGTGGGGAATTCTTGAGCACGAGAAGCTGATAAAGCCATTTTTTGATGCACGTTGTGATGGCTGTTCACGTTGTGCAAAAGAATGAATATCCCTTTTTGTAACTTCATCTGGACCTGGCTGATTACTTTGAGAAGTGCTTGGTTTGGACTGTCCTGTCATTTTATTGACTGCTTGATAAATACTTTATTTGCCCTCAAAAAGCTGTTTTTTTTTGTTTTTTTTAAAAAATGGGTAAGTAAAAGATCCTGAGCTGTAATCGAACACCATTGCCCCGCTGTGGCACAGGTCAAAAGTGAGAAAGCACAGATCTTCTTAGCTGAGGACTGTCATTTACAATAAGGCTCCTTTACGCCGCTCTGGCAATGTAAAGGAGCCTTACAAATTTTTACATGTATTTTATGCTCCTGGAGGAACTGACTAAGAATGGGAACAATTCACTAACAATAGAAACATTAACAACTATGCAGGCAGGCTGCTATATTTTCTGCTATGAGGGGACAAAGCCTGCATCCACTTACCTCCAAACAACCTGAAGCCCTACCCCTCCACAGCCAGCATGCCACAACAGACAGCAAGAGGGACATCTGATGTCTCCCCCGCACTGATTTACATCTCCGCCAGGTGCCCCATTTTTCTGTGGGGAAGCAAAGAAATCTCTGGGGGACATGAATTCTGTGCGCATGCATTGCACAGAATTCTCCCAGGAGCAGAGTATGCAGTTTTCTACAACTACTTGTAACAAGTAGGCACAAGGTACAAGAACAAATTTTCACTGTTCTCCTGGACCACAATACTGCAAAGACTTATGCCATGTTTAACTTTACGCACTGCAAACTTCACCATAACTTCAATGGAACTACAAGCGAAGGCTTGTGAACCATCCTTACACACATACCTTTTGCATTAGTCGAAGGGCTCAAGCATGCAATCATTACTCAAGGGAACTCAAAATCAGGGAGATATTGAAATATTTTGATACATTGTATGTTCCAAGCAGAATTAGCATTGATGGGGATTTAATCAAAATGTTAAAATGTGTAAAAATCCTGTGGCAGAACGGGGGGGAGGGAGGAGGAGGAGATGCACGTATTTGAAAACGGATTAAAGTACAGGATTGTAGGATCCACCTTAAGTCACACAATTAAAAACAAAACTAAGGTAACATTTTCAGGAGTGTTTAGGTTCTATTTCAAGAGTGACTTAGGCAATTTGGAGTCTAAATCCCCAATGAGACTCCGGCTCTTAAGTGCCTTGTTCACGTTCGAAAATGGCTCAGTCCAAAGTCACTTAAGGCACCTAGGTGCCTTACTCCCATTTAAATTAATGGGAGTTAGGCCCTTTAGGTGCCTTTGAAAAAAATCTCAAAGGCACCTAATACCTTTAAAATCTGGCCTTTTGTACCCTTCTGAGAATCTTACTCATTTTACAAATGATAATATTTTGACATACCCATGAGAAGCACAGTAGATTTTAGTTCAATTTTACAGCTGAGTAATTTCAGGCACAAATGTTCAGAGATTTGGTGCAGATCCAGAAATAGAACCTTTTGACTTGTGCTCCTATCCAGTGTGTCCCAGAGTATGGGACATGTCTTCATGGGAGATTAGTTGGCTTGGGGAAGGGGAAAGTAGAGACACCTCTCATCTCTTCTTTACTTTTTAAAAAAATAAATAAAGTCGCTAACCATTAAGACTGCAAAGAAAGCCTTCAAAAATGGGGCGTTCATATTTCACTACACTCCTCTTTTCCATATGTAAGGCTTCTGTTCCACCACCACTCCAAGTATTCTTATATATTTACAGCCCAAATTAAGGCAATCAGGATTTTAAGCACATTATGACACAGGACCTTCCTGTGGCCTAGCCCCACACTTAGTGGCAGGGTTGCCCTCCTCCTGCTTTCATGATTGTACAGCCTTAAAAATCTGTCCCCTTGTGCATTATGATAGTCATTAATTACATGATCGCATGACCCAAGCAACCTTAATTATGGCATTTACTAACTGCTGAATGCTTAACTCTGAAATCTTAATCTTCTTAAATAATTCTGTGTGTATCTATATGCCCTGCAAAACTAGATATGGCTGATAAGACTATTTTAATATGGAATATGATTGTCTACATTTTAAATAGTTTTATGAATGCAATATTAAAATTTTGGCTGCCCACAGCACACTTGCCACTCTTACAGGGCCCACAACTCAACTCCCAGACACAATCACCACCTGATCAAATTCAATTATTGATGTACTGGTTTTTTCCAGTGGTGATTTTTAATATAGTCCTTACTGGTCTTTGAGAGGGTAGGTGGTGTGATGAAACAATTATAATACATTTTACAGTGTGTTATTTTCTATACTGGGAATGGTTATTTTTTGAAGATGAAGTTGTTAATTCATAATGACCCTGGCAATGGAGAACGAACACTAAAATCCCAAATTAAGTACACAGGATCATCATCATAGAGGTCTTTCATCCAGATCTCATTCAATAACCCTTTCATTTAATATTAGAAATCAATATCCGGTCTCTTCATATGTGGGGGTAAGAGGTGCATGTAGAAAGTAAAAGTTTAACATTACAAAAATCTCAAAGCTCTGTTTAGATCAGGAGCTGACCAACAATTGCTGAACTGTTCTTACACTTCTTGTTGACCTGAAATTCAGATTTAACAACAAGCTGATCAAGAACCACAGAGCATTCACCTTCAAAGAGGTTTGATCCTTACACCTAAACAGAATAGGTAACCTCAAAGGCGCTTGTGTCACCTATTTCTACAGCATAGATATTAACCAAGTTCAGGTTATTTATCTTCTAAATTATATTCACTTCTGAACCTTAATTGACTGTTTCATAGAAATTAGGCTGAAGATCCCTTTTCACATTCACAGCAGTTTCTTGTGAAAGAGTGCCCACTTTTTTCTAGTATATGAAAATGCTTCCTTTGGTTTTAGATTAAATTTCAGTTTAACACACTGATGTTCTCCACAGAAGTTGAAAGTGTATGTTTCAACTATAAACAGTATTTTTACCATACATCTTCCCTACTACCCACCTCTTGAATGGTCCTCTTTCTAGTCACCTCTGTATTGAAATATTGCAAATGTACTCTACTTGGGAGCTACACATTCAGACCTTTCAGAAATTTCATGGCGTACAAAATGTCACTGCCACACAATGTCCCTTTCAGGGCTCAGATAATATTAATTTCTGGATACAATCCAAATTGTTAGCACTGACATTCAAAACACTAAAGATTGGGTTTTGGCTACCCTATGTGTATTTTCTATTAAGATAGTTAAAAACAGAACAAAAAAACTTTAGTGTGCCCATTTACCCATATTCTATCCTGCAAGCAGAGCTCTAACTGTGGTTCTCAGGAAGACGGAAGATTTGGGGACATTTTTTTTCCTCCAGATTGTATAGGCAATATGATTTTCATATGCTTCATTTGCAAGTCAGGGGTTACATAAGCATATCAGCTGACCTGCACACAAAAGCATGTATGCACATATTTTTGAAAAGACTGTTAACTGAACAGCAGCAATGAATTTATAGTTAAGGTCTTTCGTCCGTGAGACTTCCTGCCATAGCTGAACATGAGTTAGTTGACCCTGAGGGCAAGGCTTATCTATTTACACAGGTTTTTGCCTTAGTGTTGTGTGAAAAGAGTCTGAGGTTCTTTTATGGGATAAGATTGAGTATTTTAATATTGAGTCAATTGGTTAATTATTGACTTCTGTGTAATGTGTTCTGTAATAACGCACATTTACTTACTTACACATTTTAGCAAAACTTAAAAAAAATTAATACAGAAAGAGGATTACTGTTATATGCAATAAGTTTCAGGAAGATATGCTTCTGGTACAATTTAGGTTTTGTTTATACAAAATGAGAAAGCAGTGTTCCCTTTTCCTCATGATCATTTTAGAAAATAAACCCAAAGATTCCCTACAAAGCAGACTCAGAACTGGTAGGTAAGGTCTCATGGGAAGAAAATCTAAGCGAAGAAGGAGATCAAGAGAGCAGGCAGTTTCTCAGGATGACAATATTAAAGGCACAATTGAAAACTATCCTGTTGCAAAGGAAAGAGGAATAATAGTAAGAGGCCAATATTGTTACAACAGGAGCTCTTTAACGATCTGAAAAATCAAAAAAGGAATCCTACAAAAAGTGAAAACATGGACAAACTGCCAAGGAGTACAAAAGAATAGCACAAGCATGTATGGGCAAAATCAGAAAGGCTAAGGCACAAAATGAGTTACTCTCTGCAAGGGACACAAAGGGCAATAAGAAGAGGTTATTTAATAAGTTAGGAGCAAGAGAAAGATGAAGGAAAGTGTAGGCCCCCTAATTAGCAGACGAGGAGAGTTAACTTATGACAACAAGAAAACTGACGAGTTTAATGCCTATTTTGCTTCAAACTTTACTAGAAAAGGTTAATAGTGGCCAGATACGCAACACTATAACAATAAGAGGGGAAGGAATGCAAGCCAAAATAGTTAAACAGGTTAAAGAACATTTAGGTAAGTTAGATGTATTCAAGTCAGCAGGGCCTGATGACATTCATCCTAGAGTACCTAACAAAACAATCTTGGAACTGTTACCCATTATCTCCCAGAACTCAGAAGACAGGTGAGGTACTAGAGCACTGAAAAAGGGCAAACACTACCTATCTTTAAAAAGGGGAACAAAGAGGACCAAGGGAATTATAGACCAGTTAGCCAAACTTCAACACTGGAAAAGATACTGGAACAAGGAATCAAACAATCAGCTTGTAAGCACCGAGAAGATTTAATAATTTTATTAAGATAATGTTGAAGTAAAAAGAAAACAGTACAGAGATTAAGCATAGGAGTTTCTGGTTATCGGGGAATAAGGTACAGATTATCAAGGGGTGCGAAATCTGGTTTAGGAATGGGTGGCGTAAGGAATACATAATCTGCAATCTCCCCGATTGGGGGTGAAAGTTTAACCGGTCAAAGTACAGACGTTGAGATATGGGGGTATGTTGTCCATATAATGGCTATGTTCAGGTGTGGAGTATAATGAGCGGATATGATGATGGGGATGCACTTAGAAGAAACAGCCAGATTGGGTTTGTCAGGAACTAAACATGCCAAACCAACCTAATTTCCTTCTTTGACAGGGTTACTCACACAGTGGAAGTAGATGTGATTTTAGTAAGGCTTTTGACACAGCCCCACACAACATTATCAGCAAAGTAGGGAAGTATGGTCTAGATTAAATTAGTAGAACCTCGGGAATGGAGGTTGTTCGTAACTCTGAACAAGACGTTATGGTGGTTTTTCAAAAGTTTACAACTGAACATTGACTTTGAAACTTTAATATGCAGAAGAAAAATGCTGCTTTTAAACATCTTAATTTAAATTAAACAAGCACAGAAACAGTTTCCTTACCATGTCAAATCTTTTTTTTTAAAACAATAAAACCTTTCCCTTTATTGTTTTAGCAGTTTACATTTAAAACAGTACCTACTGTATTTGCTACCCCCCATCTCTGCTGCAACCTGATTGTGTATTTCTGGTTCCAAATGAGCTGTGAGGTTGATCAGTCCCTAGTTTTAACTCCGGTGTTTGTAACGGAGGTTCTACTGTACTATAAAGCGGGTTCACAACTGGTTGAAAGACCATACTCAAAGAGTAGTTATCAATGGTCCACTGTCAAACTGGGAGGATGTATCAAGTGGGGTCCCCACAGGGGTCAGCCCCGAGTCCAGTACTATTCAATATTTTCATTACTGACTAGGATACTGGAGTGGAGAATATATTCATAAAATCTGTGAATGACACTAAGATAGGTGGGGTTGCAAGCACTTTCAAGGATGGGTTTAGAATTCAAAGTGACCTTCAGAAATTGGAGAATTAGTCCAAAATCAACAAAATGAAAAATTCAATAGAAACAAGTGTAAAGTACTACACTTAAGGAAAAAATCAAACGCACAAATATAAACTGGGGAAGAACCGGCTAACTTTTTTTGTCTGCTCCCCCCCCCTCCCCCCCCCCACCTTTCCTGATCAGGAGCGGGGGCCACAAACTGGGAGCTGTGGCCGAGAGCAGAGCCACGGCTAGGATCACGACCAGGATCTGGTGGCCGAGACCGGGGCTGGACTTGCGGCTGGGGGCAGAGCGGGTCTCAGTAGTGGTCTTTCCTTGCGCCCCAGTGGGGCTGACCCAGGCCTCACTACACCCCCAAATGTTCCTCCATGCCCCCCCTAGGACAGCATGCCCCACATTTTGGGGACCACTGGGCTAGGCAGATGTACGGATGAAAAGGATCTAGGGGTTATGGTGGATCACAAAGTCAACAATATGATGCAACTGTGGCGGGGGGGGGGGGAGAAGAGGAGACAGAACACTTATTACACCCCAGAATAGTTATGTAAGAGGTGGGAGAGAACTGTCCCACTCTAGTTGGCACTGGTCAGGCCACAGCTGGAGTACTAGGTCCAACTGCAGGCACCACACTTTAGGAAAGATGTGGACAAATTGGAGAGTCCAAAGGAGAGCAACAAAAATGATTAAAGGTTTAGAAAACCTGATCTATGACGAAAGGTTAAAAACCTGGCCACTTTTAGTCTTGAGAAAAGACAACGAGGGGGGACCTGATCACAGTCTTCAAATACATTAAGGGCTCTTGTACAAAGGACAGTGATCAATCGTTCTCCGTGCCCACTGAAGATAGGACAAAAAGAAACATGCTTAATGTGCCACAAGGAAGGTTTGGGTTAGGTATAAAAGAACAAAAAAACAACCCAAAAAACCACCTAACGACATGGGTAGTTAAGATCTGGAATAGGCTTCCAAGGGAGGTTGTGGAATCCCCATAATTGAAGGTTTTAAGACCAGATTGGACAAGTATCTGTCAGGGATTGTCTAGGTTTACTTGGTCCTGCCTCAGAGAAGGGGACTAGACTAAATGATCTTTCCAGGTCCCTTCAGGCTCTACCTCAGAGAATACTAGACTATGCAAACTCATAGCTATTTAGTCACACAATCCACTATAATAGATACAATCAAACAGGACTTTACAGCAGGAGTCTAAGGGTATGTCTTCACGAGCAACGTTAAAGTGGCAGTGTAGTCACGGCACCAGCACTGGGGGACAGCTCTCCCAGCCCTATAAAAAACCCACCCCCATGAGCGGAGTAGCTACCAGCGCCGAGAGCTCAGCTACCAGTGCTAGTTCACTGTCTACACTGCCACTTTACAGCACTCAAACTTGCAGCCCTCAGGGGGGTGTTTTTTCACACCCCGAGCGAGAAAGTTGCAGAGCTGTAAAGTGGCAGTGTAGACAAGGCCTAAGATGATGTTCTCCAGTGAGAGCATTCTCTGCCACATACTCTCAACTGTTAATTTAACAGCTGTAGATAATTTACCTACTAGTTGACAGCAGAATCATTCATATGCCTTCCCTCTAAAAGGGAGGTTAGAGAAAGGCCAGCAGCATCCTTCCAAGAGACAAAGTAAGGAACGGAGCAAAAGAAAGCAGCAGCCAATAACGAAAAATACTAGGCTCTTTTTGGGAGGAGCAGATGTTCATTTAGGGGACACCTACACACCGCAGCAACAGGGGGAGGGGGTCCTCAACACTGCGTAACACACAACTCTTAAGCTTAAATGCTTAAGACACACAACTCTTAAATACAATTTCTTCTCCTCCCTGCCTCCCCTCCCCCAAATATCAAGACGCTGTAACAGATCTAAGCAAGGGGGTGATTTTTAGCCGCCTCATCGGTGCCATAAGGCTTCCGTTCATCCTTCCTGCCGGCAATTTTAAGTGCCCCTAACACGGGGGGGGGCGCGGCTGGATAACGCGCTTCCCACCACGGAGGGAGCGTGTGGGGTTGGTACAGAAACACAGGGACCCTCAATCCCACAGGTGGTGACCCCCCCCCCCCCACCCCGCGGCCGCTCCGCGCGTTATGTGGGGGAGGGGCAGCCCGGCAAGGGGGGCGGGGGGGCAGCCAACTGTCACGGCTCAGGTGGCGGCGCCAGGGCAGGGCGCAGGCTCAGCGGGGCGGGGGGGGGGCAGTTTGCGGGCTGGCGGCACGGGGGAGCGGCGGGACCAGGCCGGACACGGCGCTGGCCCGGAACCCGAAGGCGGGGGCGGGACCAGGGACGCACGCAGGCGGGGAGAGCAGGTAACGCGGGCCCTGCCCCCCCCCCCGCTTCATTAACAGCCCCCCAGCCCCCCGATGCCCGCGTCACCTGGTTTCCTGGTTGCTGAATTTCTTGGTCACCACCTTGCCCAGCTCCAGCCCCAGCCGCTCGGCCACCCGCTGGGACAGGTCCTGGTGCGAGCTGCCGCTGAAGAGCACGATGTTGGGCATGGCCGCGCCGCAGGGAGGGAGGGAGGCAGCGGCGGGAGCAGAGCGCGGGCTGAGGCTCCCGGTGGAGAGAGCCGGCGAGCGCGCGCGCGGGTCAAATAACAGGGCGGCCCCGGCCCGCCCTCGCCTGCGCGCCCGCAGGAGGAGGGGGCGGGGCGGGAGAGGCCAGCGGGGCAACGGGGTGGGGGGCACGTGAGGGGGAGGCTGGGTATGGGGGCGGTTGGGTTGAGGGGTGGTTTCAGAGTAGCAGCCCTCTTAGTCTGTATTCGCAAAAAGAAAAGGAGGACTTGTGGCACCTTAGAGACTAACAAATTTATTTGAGCATAAGCTTTCGTGAGCTATAGCTCAATGAAGTGAGCTGTAGCTCGCGAAAGCTTATGCTCAAATAAATGTGTTAGTCTCCAAGTTGCCACAAGTCCTCCTTTAAATCTGTTACTGAGTGGCCAGAGAGGTTGAAGTGTTCTCCTACCGGTTTTTGAACGTTATGATTCCTGATGATTCCATTTATTTACCTAGAGACTGTCCAGTTTGGCCAATGTACATGGCAGAGGGGCATTGCTGGCACATGATGGCATATATCAGTGGTCTCCAAAGTGGGGTGCACGCTCCCCAGGGGGTGAGCAAGACGATCCCTGTGGGTGCACACCAGGAGGAGCACCGCTGGCCTGCGGCAGCTCTTCAACCTTTGATTCTGCAGCGGCAGGTGGAGCTCCTTCCACTGTTCCGGTCTTCAGCGGCACGCCTGCAGCGGCCCCTCCCTTTTCTTTTCTTCGGCGGCACGCCTGCGTCAAAATTTTTTTTTCCCTAGGGGTGCGCTATCAGAAAAGTTTGGAGACCACTGGCATATATCACATTGGTAGATATGCAGGTGAATGAGCCTCCGATGGTGTGGCTGATGTGATTGGGCCCTATGATGGTGTCACTTGAATAAATATGTAGACAGAGTTGGCATCGGGCTTTGTTGCAAGAATAGGTTCCTGGGTTAGTGGTTCTGTTGTGTAGTGTGTGGTTGCTGGTGAGTATTTGTTTCAGGTTGGGGGGCTGTCTGTAAGCAAGGACTGGCCTGTCTCCCAAGGTCTGTGAGCTCACGAAACCTTATGCTCAAATAAATTTGTTAGTCTCTAAGGTGCCACAAGTATTCCTTTTCTTTTTAAGGTCTGTGAGAGTGAGGGATCATTTTTCAGGATAGGTCGTAGATCCTTGATGATGCGTTGGAGAGGTTTTAGTTGGGGGCTGAAGGTGATGGCTAGTGGCGTTCTGTTGTTTTCTTTGTTGGGCCTGTACTGTAGTAGGTGACTTCTGGGTACTCTTCTCGCTCTGTCAATCTGTTTTTTCACTTCAGCAGGTGGGTATTGTAGTTGTAAGAATGCTTGATAGAGATCCTGTAGGTGTTTGTCTCTGTCTGAGGGGTTGGAGCAAATGCGGTTGTATCGTAGAGCTTGGCTGTAGACAATGGATTGTGTGGTGTAGTCTGGATGAAAGCTGGAGGCTTGTAGGTAGGCATAGCGGTCAGTAAGTTTCCGGTATAGGGTGGTGTTTATGTGACCATCGCTTATTAGCACAGTAGTGTCCAGGAAATGGACCGCTTGTGTGGATTGGTCTAGGCTGAGGTTGATGGTGGGATGGAAATTGTTGAAATCATGGTGGAATTCCTCAAGGGCTTCTTTTCCATGGGTCCAAACGATGAAGATGGCATCAGTGTAGTGCAAGTAGAGTAGGGGCATCAGGGGACGAGAGCTGAGGAAGCGTTGTTCTAAGTCAGCCATAAAAATGTTGGCATACTGTGGGGCCATGCGGGTACCCATGGCAGTGCTGCTGATTTGAAGGTATACATTCTCCCCAAATGTGAAATAGTTATGGGTGAGGACAAAGTCACAAAGTCAGCCACCAGGTTTGCCATGACATTACCGGGGATACTGTTCCTGACGGCTTGTAGTCCATCTTTGTGTGGAATGTAGGTGTAGAGGGCTTCTCTATGAATGAGAGTGACGGGTTGGGGAGGGGGGCTGGCCAGGTTGGCTGACAGTCAGGGAGATTTGGGGCCCAGGAGCGGCCCCTGGGGGCAGCAGAGGGGGGCTGGGAGGATGTGAACCCAGGATCTCAGCACCAGCCCAGGTCATCTCACCACATGGCCCAGCCTTTGCCCTGGCAGTGAAGTGCACCATTATCCCATGCAAAGGTTGGGCCATGAGATGAGGAGCTCTAGGGAGTAGCAGCCTCATGCCAGCAATGTACAGGCCTGGCAAGAGGCATTTGGGGCCCTAGGGGTCATTATAATCACAGACAGTTTGGGGGCCATGGTACAATCGTTCCCTTTCTTGCCATCCCTGAACATAGGAGCTATTATTTATCTGCATTGGTGACACAAGGGGACAGGGCCACCATTCCCTTACCCACCTGCATCTCCTTCCCACTCAGATGAGAGGGATCCACTTGTGCAATGACATCTCCCACACTTGTAGCTTTGTGTTTTGGGTGATGCCATCAACTCAAAAGCTAGTCATTACAAATAACAAAAGTTTGAAGTAGTCTGAGGTGCTGCACCTGCCCCTGACCACTCTGCCAGTTTTTCTAGGTTTATAATCAGATTTCCTGTTTTTTAAAAATTATTTCTCTTTCCCCTTCTGCTGTGTGAAATGCCCAAACGGCCAGAGGGATTATACACACAAATTGCTTTCAAATGCAGGAAGTAAACAAGAGAAAAAAGTATGTTTGCTTATCTTTTGGTTACAGCATTACTTGTAACAAAAATATGTAAAAAAAATTCCAGATATAGTATAATTTAACCTGGTAGTGTCAGGTATCTGCGAGTTTGAATGACCTACAATTTTATTCAATTATAAATCTATTTTGGTAGTTTAAAAAGGGTAGTTTTAAAAACATAATAGTCTGTTATCTAATGCAGTGGTTCTCAAACTAGGGCCCCGGTTTGTTCAGGGAAAGCCCCTGGCGGGCCAGGCTGGTTTGTTTACCTGCCGCGTCTGCAGGTTCGGCCGATCGCGGCTCCCACTGTCCGCAGTTCACCGCTCCAGGCCAATGTGGGCTGCAGGAGGCACGGCCAGCACATCCCTCGGCCTGCACCGCTTCTCGCAGCCCCCATTGGCCTGGAGCGGCAAATTGCTGCCAGTGGGAGCTGTGATCGGCCCGGCCCACCAGGGGCTTTCCCTGAACAAACAGTAGCCCTAGTTTGAGAACCACTGGCCTAAGGAACTTACTGTTGGTGATGATATGCACAAGGAGCAGTACTGAAGGGCCTGTTCCTGGCCCTGCACTCAAATTATGGCTATCCTGTTCCCTGGATGTACTAACTGCACACCTATACAGACCCACACAAAACTACCAGAACTCTAAGGGTATTGTCAGGGCTGCTTTAATTTAACCATTTGCTTTGCATTGCCTCAGAGCAAAATTGAGCCTTTTTTGCTTTTCCCTATTCAAAGGGTTAATTATGTAAATGAGAAGTACACTCAGGCCTGGTTGACACTACAGAATTAGATCAATGTAAGGCATCTTACGTTGACCTAACTATGTAAGTGTCTATACTAAGGTGGTGCGCCCACCAATGTAAATTGCTCACTACATTGACTTAATAACTCCACCTCCGTGAGAGACATAGTGCTTAGATCTATGTAGTGAGGGCAATGCAGTGTCTGTGTAGACACTGCATTACTTACATTGCCTGTTGGCTGTCGGACCCATGAGGGGCTGACAGCTGGCGCCGGATCCCTGCACTGACAGCTGTTGTCCCTCCTCGTCCCCATGCTGACAGCCCAAGGTGTGAGCTAAGTGCTGGGCTCACAGCTCAGGCGGTTAGCCCTTGGAGCAGATAGGGGCCAGCTGTGAGCCTTGTGCCCGGTTGAGAGCTCAGGCTATCAACACAAGGGCTGAGGGGCTCCAGCTTTCAGTGCCTCACATGCTCCACTTCAGTCAGTGGAAGCACTCCTGTTGAGGACACACACCGCCAACAGAAGGAGTGTAGTGTGGATGTGAACCACTGCTTTAATTACTGTGATGGCTTTATGTCAACTTAAGTCGACTTAATTTTGTAGTGTAGAGAAGCCATCAGATGGATATAGGACAAAAAACTATCTTTCAATGAAAAAAGTTTTATTTTAGCTAGTTCCTCCTTTCTCCCAACCCCTGAAAGCAGAGAGATTCTTACGTGATGTGGGACAAAAGAATTTTTCTCTTTCCTTGATCAAGAGAGATTCCTATTTCCTGATCATTAGCTGGTAGTAGACCCCAGTCAGTTCAGTTGTGGCTAATTTAAGGCACCACAGTTCTAGCAATTACCAACTAGCAGAACTGGGGCAATATAGGTAATTCTGCTGCAGAAGGGTATTGCTGGAGAAATCTGTTACTGTCTTCAAGACAGTGTTTTAGTAATTTAGCATAGTGAAGATAAGTTTTTCCTAAGAACTCAAGAGCTGAACTCATAATCGTGATGTAATCTTTTTTCTAGGAAACTGTAAACTATTTTTGTTTTTCTATTATTGCTTTTTTCCCCTTTCACCCGTTTTACCTCCACTTGTTTTAAACCAACATTTTGCAAACCTTTCCTGGTAAGTCAGCAGTGACACTCTTTCAAATTTCCTCAAAATAAAACTGTTATACTCTGAGAAATGACTCAAAATGTTACTGTGGGTTTCCACATTTATTGTCTTACAATGAATTCTGGTCAAAATTTGCTCTTAGTTTAAAAAAATTAAAAATTGTTATTTACAATATCAGCCTTTTCAGTAAGGCCTGGGAACTAAATGTCAAGCTGGTTCTTTCCTGCCTTTCACAATCATCTCTGGTAAAAGATTCTGTGGGCCAAATTCTGTCCTCATTTACAGTATTGCCAGCCCCAAATGTTCATAAATCATGAGTCATGCCACAGACAGAGTTATGAAATTGATTTAAAATTTGTGAGATTTAAAATAAAAAAACAATTAGGATCATTTTTATTTGCATTGAGTTTCCAGGGTACACTTGGGTCACATTTTCAGTCTTTTCTCTCCAACCTTGAAGCTAGAAACTACTTCTTCTTCTTTTTTTTTAATGAAAGCAGAGATTTTCACCTAATCACTTTTCTCTTGAAACTGAGGCTTTTAAAGGTAAACATCAAATATTGTGAGATTTGTGGAGAAAAATATCAAGAACTGGCAACACTACAATTATAACTGTGTAACCCTACTGTCTTCATATTCTGGCATGGCAATTTCATTGTTTTCAAATGATGATCCAATTGTTCCAGAGCTGTACTGGTTTTTAAGTACAAATTAAAAATAATAAATAATAAAAATAAAATAATTTTAAAAGGAATAAGAGCCTCAGGGAGGTTTCACCAAATTCTCAGTACCTTGTTCTCAATTTCTTGCCTTAATGGAGATGTTGTCTTGTGAGTTATTTTAGCAATATTTCCAACTGCAAATGTTCAAAAACATGTCAGGCTCCTCCAGTCTCATGACACAAAAATAATACATTTTAGGTTCTTTTTATTTGCCTTCAGCTTTCTGAGCCTTTAGGGTACACTCACTTCATGTTTTCAAGTTTCAGAGTAGCAGCCGTGTTAGTCTGTATTCGCAAAAAGAAAAGGAGTACTAGTGGCACCTTAGAGACTAACCAATTTATTTGAGCATAAGCTTTCGTGAGCTACAGCTCACTTCATCGGCTGCATTCTCTAAGGTGCCGCTAGTACTCCTTTTCTTTTCATGTTTTCAAAACTTTCTCAGCAATTAGGAGGGCTGTAAACTTACTTTTTTTTTCTTTTTTCATGGAAGATGATATTCTCATGCAATCTCTTGATTCTAAGAGTTGGGCTTTAAAAAACACATCAGTTATCACCAGATTTGCAATAAAATCTTCAGAGTTGGCAATAAGATGACTTTTGAGGATTTTTGAATTTTTTGTTTTGTAAATTGCTGCCTCCATTTGTGGTGCTTTATAAGTGATTAGTAATTTAGAAGTTATATTTAAAACATTCAAAACATTATTTTTGCAAATAACATTATTAAAACTGAAAAAAAATCTCATTTACTTTCCACCATTTGTGACATTGCTTAGTTCTTTTGGTCTGGAGAATGAAAATAAACTAGCCCGTTTCACTTGTTTTTAGAGAGAAGAGGTGCGTGAGATAATATATTTTATTGCGCCATCTTCTGTTTTTAGTCAGTTTCTAGTCCATTTCAGTTTGCCACATGCTGGCACAATCCTGCATTGTTTTGGTTGCAAATACCAGCAGAAGGAAATTGGAAATATTTTTTAAAAAAACCTTCCCTTTTCCATTGGATCAGAGGACAACAAGGTCCAGCAATGCTGCTTCTTCCCCACCACACAGATATACATTAAGGACTTGACTACATTGGGAGTTAGCCCCAATTTTGGCCTTTGGCATAGCTGCAGGCTGCAAACTCTTAGTGTAGACAAGGAGAACAGGGATTTACACAGGTGGAGTTTACCCTGCTTGAATTGGATATAGGCTTAATTGGAACAAAATCATTATGAAAAATTTCATTTCGGGGAACCAAAATGGAGTTTTCAGCTTTTTCCCCAAATTCCCATAGAGTCTAACTCCCCAGGCAACCACCTCTCTGGGCTGTTTGACTACCTGGGGAGTCACAGAACCCAGGAAGGCAGTTGCCTCGGGAGTAAGGAGCCTTGGAAGCCAGGAAATTGGACTGCTCTGGGAGTCTGGCAAATGGGCAGCTTGGAGAGGCAGCTGCCTGGGGAGTCGGGTAGCCGTGGAGGCAAGTACCTTTGGATTCGGGAAGTCCAGGACCCCGCTGCGCAGAGATCCCAGGCTGGCAGAAAACCAGCCTGCCTGGTTTCTGTTGAAATTTTGACAGAATTGACACATTCCACAGGATTCTGTCAAGTCACCATTTTCCAGTGGAAAACTTTCATCAGAAAATTTGTGACCAGCTCTAGGAAAGACACCAACATGTTAAAATAATCTGAGACTGCACTCACTTTTCTACATCTTGCTTTATATGGTTGAAAAGTCTTTTCAGTGTTGCCAGGAAGCATGTGCAGAGGCAGAAGGCCACAGCTTGTCTGAAGGCATTAAGTCTCATTGTAGATGGCCCTGCTGCCTGTGGATCTCAGGATCTCTGTGTTGGTAAAATACTACCCATTGTGCAGGTGTTATACCAATAAAATAAAAACCAGCAGGATCTTATTAAAGGGAAAAAGGCAAAATACCACATTCATTGTGAATACAGAAAGAATCATAGTAAGCAGTTAGTTATAGCTATAACATTCCATTCAATCTCATATTTATTCACACATTCATTCATACAAACACACACACACAGGTTCTGCAAGGTTGTTATCATACAGCCTTAGAGTTGCTCATGCCAAGCCACTGGCCAGGTGGCCTGGACATGAGGAGGGAGCAGGGCCTTGTCAGATACTCATCTGATGCTCCTGGAAGTTGGTTTGCAGAATCAAACCCCAAAGTTCTCACTTTTTAGAGTCTATTTTTATAGGAATTTCTTCCTATGCCAGTCTATGGGAATTGCTTCATCATGCTGTTGCTGAATCAATCAGCAGATGGCACATTCCTGACGGTTCCGTGCTGCTAGATGTTATCTTGTTCTTTGGTTCTCCCATTCTTGAGGCTGTTGGGTGGATTCCAGTCTGCCCTCCGGGGGTCCTCTGGTTATTTCCACTTGACGCCTTCTTCAGCTGATGGACACTGGATTCTTAGGCTGGCACCTCCCTGATCATTCAGTTATTATCCACACCAAGCATCCATCCACATACATCCTCTATCTCTATTTTAATCACAATTGTTAATACAACAAAAGAGCGGGGAGTCTCTGGGTGCTATTTCTGTTGTTAGAGTATTGCTTTGAGTCTCTCTCTCTGTGAATTGCTTTGAGAACAGACTCTGTCTTAGAATGTACTAACACAATTAGCAGTTTGCAAGTTTCACACACAGGGGGAGAGAAACAGTACCAAAAACCAAGAGACCTCTTAATTAGTAATACCCTGGAATTTAAACTATGGGGAATCAAACTCATTTTAATACAGAACTTCTTTAATATGATCCAACACAGGAGTTGAGGAAGAGAATCTAACCACCCACAGGGTTTTCTTCCTTCCATTAGTATCTCTGCAGGCTTTTCAGAGTCCAGGCTGCAGCCTGTGCCCAAATGTCTACACTGCAATTTTTAGCCCCATAAGCCCAAGTTAGCTGACCTGGGCTAGTTGCAGGTTTTTTACTGAAGTGTAGACATACCCTAAGGGTCTGATTTTTATCCTGGGCGGGAGGTGATCAAGCCTTCATTCTCTTCTCTGAAGAAGGTTGGTGGGAAAGAGTATTATATGTTTTACAGGTTTTGGCTATTGGTTGGAGATGTTTACTCTGAATTTTGTTTTACTGGAGCAGTTGCAAAACTTGGATGAAAATAGTTGTTAGCAGCATAGGCGCCAAGTCCATGGGTGCTCCGGGGCTGGTGTTATACCAATAAAATAAAAACCAGCAGGATCTTATTAAAGGGGAAAAGGCAAAATGCCACATTTATTGTGAATACAGAAAGAATCATAGCAAGCAGTTAGTTATAGCTTTAACATTCCATTCAATTTCATATTTATTCACACATTCATTCATACACACACACACACACACACACACACACACACACACATAGAGGTTCTGCAAAGTTATTATCATAGTTACCAGCCTTAGAGTTGCTCATGCCAAGCCACTGGCCAGCTGGCCTGGACATGAGGAGGGAGCAGGGCGTTGTCAGATGCACATCAGACGCTCCTGGAAGTTGGTTTGCAGAATCAGACCCCAAAGTTCTCACTTTCTAGAGTCCATTTTTATAGGGATTTATTCCTAGGCCACTCTATGGGAATTGCTTCATCATGCTGTTGCTGAATCAATCAGCAGATGGCACATTCCTGACGGCTCCGTGTTGTTCTTCGGTTCTCCCATCCTTGAGGCTGTTGGGTGGATTCCAGTCTGCTCTCCAGGGGTCCTCTGGTTGTTTCCACTTGACGCCTTCTTCGGCCCATGGACACTAGATTCTTAGGCTGGCACCTCCCTGATCATTCAGTTATTATGCACACCAAGCATCCATCCACATACATCCTCTATCTCTATTTTAATCACAATTGTCAACAAAGCGAGATAAATACAACAAAAGGGCGGGAAGTCTCTGTGTGCTGTTTCTGTTGTTACAAAGTATTGCTTTGAGAACAGACTCTGTCTTAGGATTTACTAACACAATTAGCAGCTTGCAAGTTTCACACATAAAGGGAGCGAAACAGTACCAAAAACCAAGAGACCTCTTAATTAGTAATAGTCTGGAATTTAAACTATGGGGAATCAAACTCATTTGTGATTTTAGTACAGAATTTCTTTAATATGATCCAACACTGGAACACCCATGGAAAAAAATAGTGGGTGCTTAGCACCCACTGGCAGCCCTGCTGATCAGCTCTTCCCCCTCCCCTCCAGCGTCTGCCTCCGCCATAGATCAGCTGTTCAGCGGCGTGCAGGAAGCGCTGGAGGGAAGGGGGAGGAACAGGGGTGGGGCGCTCGAGGGAGGGGGCAGAACGGTGTGGGAAAAGACGGGGCAGGGGTGGAGTGGGGACGGGGGTAGGGACTTGGGGAAAGGGATGGAGTGGGGGCAGAGCCTGGGGCAGAGTGGGGGATCGAGCATCCCCCAGCAAATCACAAAGTCGGTGCCTCTGGTTAGCAGTATGTTAAATTTTTGGTATAATTATTATAAATGTTGCCAGTGATTTAGGTAATGGGGAAACAATTCTCATATAAGTACAACACTAAACAAAAACATAAAAAATAAATGAATGCAACGTGAGTACAAAACAAGTCGAAGCTTGAACAAATGCAGAAATGATACCAGAATTAAATCAGGGGATGTTAATAATTGATATTGCTAAAGGTAAAGTTTCCAAGTCAGTTTACATTCTGATACAATTTATTACAACAAGGAATGGAAGAAAAAACTGGAGAAAGTTAGCCAACTGCAACATTGGTTATACTCATTTTACACTATCAAGATATTCTCCATGACCAGAAGGGCAAGAAACTTTTAAATAAATTAAAACAAGCTTGGTTTGTTGATAGTAAAGTTGATACATTTGTCATAATCACCAAAGAAAGAGTCCTATTTAGCTCAGGTGAGTGGATGAATGGAATTCTGCAAGGCTCTTTTATGCATCTCAGATTACCAAAGGTTTCAGAGTAACAGCCGTGTTAGTCTGTATTCGCAAAAAGAAAAGGAGTACTTGTGGCACCTTAGAGACTAACCAATTTATTTGAGCATGAGCTTTCGTGAGCTACAGCTCACTTCATTGGATGCAATCACTTCATCCGATGAAGTGAGCTGTAGCTCACGAAAGCTCATGCTCAAATAAATTGGTTAGTCTCTAAGGTGCCACAAGTACTCCTTTTCTTTTTTCAGATTACCAAAAAGTGTGGTGATTTTGTTGAATTTTTCAGAAATGAATGAAAAAAATTTCCCCTGTTTTACATCAGCACAAGCTGAGCAGTTGCCTATAATGTTCACTTTTAGTGTGATGCACACTTTTAGTGTGATGCATGGCAGGCTCAGGGAAGAAGCCTTTTAAAAGTTGAATAAGAAAGCATGTACTCTTTTACATAATTAGTTAAGAACTTTATAGCATACTCAGTGGTCTTTGTTTTTACTATGGGTTGTCACATTGCAGACCCTTTGAAAAGACCTACCTAAGTTTGCTTTCTGGTATTGTAGTCTGATCCCAAATTACTCATGAGACACTGCTCTAATACACCTACAGATACTCTGTCAAGAATATTAGCATATAAAATAACTTGTAAATAAGACACACAGTAATAAATCAGGTGAGGAGCTTTATTATTTTCATAAAGACTTCAAAATTTTTATATATAAAGTTATTGCCTTGTATTCCCACTTCATAGAAATCTCTAGACATGCTCTCCAGGATTCATTTATTATTTATACAGAAAAGAGACATATTTTTCATCACTCTTTCCTCAAAATGTAATCTGGTTTGTGATTTATCAACATCTTTTCTTTTTTCTTGTTCATTCATCCCTGTGGAATCATTTCCTAATCATCCACCACACAGATGTACAGTACCCAAAGGAAAAGCAATACATAAAACATTCACTGTGGTGAAAGAAAAGCTCATTTGAAAAAAAATACTCCATACAAAAAGTGACTACATAAGGGGAAATTCTCTGAGCAATTCAAGTAGAGGAGGGGTGGTCAACCTGTGGCTCTGGAGCCACATGCAGCTCTTCAGAAGTTAATATGCAGCTCCTAGTATAGGCACAGACTCCGGGGCTGGAGCTACAGGCGTCAACTTTCCAATGCACCAGGGGGGTTCTCACTGCTCAACCCCTGGCTCTGCCACAGGCCCTGCTCCTACTCCACCCCTTCCCATCCTCTCCTCTGAGCCTGCCATGCCCTCGCTCCTTCAGTCCTCACTTGGACTCAGTTTTCTGTGCTCATGAGTCTAACCGTTGAATCTCTTGATCTCTCTGGCACCCATTCTCATCCCCTTTTACTCTTCTCTTTAACCTGTCACTTTCCTCTGGCTCTTTCCCATCACAATTCAAGCATGGTTTAGGCTCTTCCATCTTAAAAAACCCAACCCTTAGTCGCACTGGCCTCTCCAACTACTGTCCCAGCTCCATTCTCTCTTTCATCTCTAAGGTTGTTGAATGCACTGTCTGCAATCACTGGCTGTCTCCATTCGAGTTTATGCTCTTGGACTCCACTGAATATATTCATGCTAAAGTCTCTAATGAAATCTTCCTAGGCAAAGAACTCCCTCCTTGATCTGTCAGCTGCCTTCAACACAGTCAACCATGCTCATCTTCTTGAAATCTTGTCCTCCCTTGTTTTCTGTGATTCTGTCCTCTCCTAGTTCTCCTCATACCTCTCTAACTGCTCTTCATTCCCCCTCCAACTTTCTACGGGGGTTCCACAGGACTCTGTCCTTGGTTGCCTTTTCTTCTTCCTCTACAGTTTATCTCTGAGTAATCCCCTCTGGAAACCAAATGCAACTACTATCCCCATGCTGATGATTCATAAATCTACCTCTCTACTCCAGAGCTGTCTCCTTTTGTCCAAACTAAAATCTCAGCCTGTCACTGTGACATCTCCTCATGGATATCTAGCTATTAACTCAAGCACAACATGGCTACAACAAAGCTCTCACTCTTTCCCCCTAAGCCCTTTCCCTGACCTCCTTTCTCGATCACTGTGGACCATACTACCATCCTGCCAGTCACGCAGGCCCATAAGCTGAGTGTTATCTTCTATCTCTGTAGAGCCCCACATCCAGGCCATGTCTAAGGCTTCTGGATCCTTTCTACATAATCTCTCTAAGATACAGTCTTTCCTATCCATCTCCAGAGCTAAAGATCTCATCCAGGCTTTCATCATCTCCTTGTTGTACTTATAAGAAGCACATGGGGAGAAGACAGCACGTCACATTTATTGAGAATACAACTGTTAGTATATGCTTTTCAATCACACACACACACACACGCACACAGTCCCACCAGTTGATGTTTATAGTTACCAGTTCAGAGTCTGGATCAATCTAGTGGCCAGCCAGATTGGTCACAGAGGGGACCAGGGCTCTGCCAGTCGCGATCCGATGCTCCTGGAGTGTGGCAAGATGAACCCAAAGTCCAATGGCCAAGCACCCTGTTCTTATAGTCTTTTTTCTCTGTTGAAGTCTATGGATTTTGCTGTGTCAGTTTGTGACCGGTTACTTCTTAATTGATGTATCTTTTGATGTTAACAGTCCAATATACCTCTGAGAGGGTCATCCTGACCTCGTTTCGATTTAATCAATTGTCCTGTCTTTAGGGGTGCCAGCCTCCACCTCAGGGTCGTCAATCTGCCCTTCCTTCATTATGGATGTTTGTTGATGGTTCTCTGGTGTCGTTAAGTGTCTTCACTCCTTCTTCCTTGACCATCTGGCTATAACAATGGCCTTCACACATTATCTTTTCCTGATGCATACATTCCTCATTCACACAAAAAGTCTTTTACAGAGACCTTTGAGAATACGAACAGTGTCAGTTTATATTGAGCAAAAGACATTGTAAATTAAGCCTTCCTAAAATCTTATAATCAAAACAATTCACACTGGGGCCCAGGCCATCAACGTTCCTCTAATCTCCTTAACATAGACACAATACAAGATCCTGTCTCTTACTTACTAAACTTTAAAACAAAGAAATGTATATTTAACTGGAGTGCCTAATTTGTAACACATATATGAAACCATAGTAGACATTATAACTTTTCCTAAAACAAAAGGAAAAGGAGTACTTGTGGCACCTTAGAAACTAACAAATTTATTTGAGCATAAGCTTTTGTGAGCTTATGCTCAAATAAATTTGTCACTCTCTAAGGTGCCACAAGTACTCCTTTTCTTTTTGTGGATACAGACTAACACGGCTGCTGCTCTGAAACCTAAAACAAAAGGGTGACCATAATCTGTCATAAGGATTGTTCTGGTCTTTCCCTGCCTTAACATCAGTACAAACACTGACAGTCTGTCAGATGCATTTCTTCCAATGTCCCAGAGGGTCATTCTTTTCTGCTATTCAAAAAGGGTGGCTGGCAGGATGAAATCAAATCATATGTTTTTTCTTATAGTACAAATATAAAATCCTGCTCCTACATCCTCACATTTTAATTACTGCGACATCCTTTCTAGTCTTGACAGATGCAAGCTTATATCCATTCACAATGCAGCTGCAAAGAGCATCCTGTCACTTTGACCATGTCACCCCTGTCACAGGGTGACTGGCCCCTTTGAGAGGGAATAGGGTCCATTGCACCTATAACTGATTAGCTGCCTCCCAGTTGGGGTGAAAAGAAGTCAGTTGGGCAACATATAGGGAAGACAGGAGAGAGCTGCCTGAAAGCATAGATTGAGAGCAAAGAAAGGAGAGTGCTACCTGGGAGAAACAGGGAACCTGGGGGAGATGAAAACTATGCAGTCCCTCTCTGGGAATGGGGAAGAAGGTCTACAAGCCCAGTGGAGGGGATAGTTTGCTGACCTTCTTGAGCTGGAGAGCCAGCGCCAGGATGCTGAAAAGGGCCGAGTTGTTGGACTATATTTTGGGCCAAAGAGTCATGAGACTGCTGGTCACTCTCAGGTGGATGGCGGGGTGGGGGTAGGGGCCTGAGAACAAGGACAGAAAGGAACTGGGAACTGAGTGCTAGTGGACTTATAGCTGGGTGACATGACAGTGATGTCCCTGAGGAGGAGAAAGGAAAATCGCTGTACCTGTTTATGTTTCATTGTGGGAATTGGGAGAACTGTTTTACCATGAGATTTTTGCAGACTATTGTATGTGTACAACCCCCCTTTCTTTGAATCCCTCCACTAGCTCCCCTGTTCTATTGCACCAAACATAAGATGCTTGGCTTCACTTTCAGGGCCCTTTATGGCCTATCCACATCCTACCTGTCATCTCCCAATTACTGTCAAAATGTTGACTCCAACCTCTGATCAGCCCATGATGTTAGCCTCTATCACCCATGTGTACATTTGCATACAAGCACCTTGAAAAGGAGAGTTGCAGTTGTTCCCATAATCCAATATTCTGCACCATCAGTTCCCGCTATAACCTATTTGTAAATCATAATACTATCTAGTCTGGTTAGCATTGCAAAAAGTACATTTTCTGTTTAAGATGCATGACTGTATGAACATTCCCAAAAATGAGCAGCAGTGTGAATGCAACCTTGGAGGGAAAAACTCAACCTAATTCTCAGAACAAACAGAAGACATATTTTTATTCCTTCCTCAATTATCATCCTGCCTCTCCTCATCCCAGTAGATCTGACTCACAGTTGGGAGCGGTAGGCATTGGACTCAGTTTTCTGTGCTCACGAGTCTAGCCGTTGAATGTCCTCCTGGCCCAGCCACTCGCTCTACTCTGCATCAGGGACAGAACTATAGCCACGGCCTAGGCAGGCAGCCTTCTGGCGAGAAGAATCCCTGCTACTGCAGACATGGAGATATCAGCCTCTGGTGACAATGAGACAACCACTACAGGAAGCAGTCAGGATGGAGCTGAGGCTGGGGAGCTGGAAGTTGGGGAAATTTGTTGCTCACTTGCTGAAGCTTGTGACCTCTCTGAGTCCAGACTTGTAACTAAATGGACTTTCCAATTCTCCTGTGGATCTACAAAGAAAATCGTTAGTCTCTAGAGAAAACCCCATCTGGTTGGCTGCCTTTCCCTATTAGGGTTGCCAACTGTGGTTGGACGAATTCCTGGAGATTTCATCACATGCCATCATCTTTAATTAAAGAGTAATCTTTAATTCGTGGAAACTCCCAGAAAATCCTGGTGGGTTGGCAACCCTATTCCCTATCCACGTACATTCTAGGGCAAAGCAGCCAAACACAGCTGCTACAAGCTGCTGAGGACAGAGCCTAGTTCCCTGGTATATGAAGTAGCCAGTGCTTTGTTCCCCTTTCCCTGAAAACACTGGGGAACAACAGCTTTCTGCTGTTCTGCCAACCAGCCAGCGGCGATAGGGAGAGGACAGACTTGCAATTGTGACTGGGGTGCTGCTGCTGGGGTCCCTCCCGAAAGCCAGAAGGGGGAGCTGAAGAACCAGGTTAGTAGACCCTTAGTCCTACATCACAGCAGCTGAAGGCACTGCTCTTTTCATGGGACAGGAGGGGGAGGAAAGACCAGATCCCAGTAGGAGAGGCAGAGCTGTGACTGAGCTCAGGGCAAAAGCTGCAGTGAGACAATCAACACAAAAACAGAAGCAGAATTAAATGTGTGTGTATGTCTGGGGTGTTTGTACATGTTGGGGAGAAGAGGCAAAATGAGATGTGGTGGAAGATAGAGGGTGTTCTTGAAGGGGGCAGAATAAATTGGTGTTGGGGAGTGTAGCAGAGTGCTGGTACAAAAGCACCTAATTAGCCACTGCCTGGTCAGCTCCAATCAAGGGAAGCAGATTGGGGATGATGGAAAAGGCCTGATGCCGGTCTGAGGATGCTGCTGGCCTGACAAGTCAAGGGCTGTAAAGGCTGGGAGGGAGCCAGAAGGTAGGGGGGCAGCAAGGGAGAAGTCTGTCAGTCAGTCAGGGAGAGTACCGGAGGCCTCTTAGCTAAAGGCTGACTCTTTCTGTAAAGTTTGTATATAGATGGGCACTGGTGGTGGCACAACCTTAAGTAAATAAAGACGTGGATGTTGCACAACGCTGAAGCCTCTCTGAGCCTTATTGGGGAGAGCAAGCAGGCCCCTGGAAGAGGGGTGGGTCGTGAAGCCTGTTACAGGGAGACAGAATTATTGTGGTGTTTAGAATTAAATGGTCTGCATTTCTAAATTATGCACACTTATGCAAATAAAAATTCTATTTGTTTTGGTCTGTCAGTGTTAGCAAGTATGCTGAGGCCCCCCTTGTGACACCACTGCATCTTACAAACAACTAAACAGGAAGCAAGCACATGGCGCAGCAGCTCACTACTAAGCATATGGCATTGTCTGAAGCACAGGTGTGGCTGAAGTAGGAGAGAGAGGGTGTATTGACAGGACACTGCTGGCTTTACATCCTTGCCCTCACCCTCACAAGAGCTCCTGGTGCTGGAGGCATAGCTGAGGTGAAGGATAACTGGTGGGAGGAAGGTGTGCTGGGGCAAGAAGCATCATGGCATGGCTAGGGCATTTTAATATCCTGGCTATTCCCCACAGAGGGGTCATGGCAGCCAAGGTGCAATTTAGGGCAGCCCTAAACTCCACCTGCGGCCAAACAGACCTCTTCAGTAAGTTCAAGATATGGCAGACCCAAGCTGCCTCCCATTGGTCCTTGCGTCCCTAGACAAGGGATGATTCTGGGCCTAAGAATGTCCATTGGAGTTTCTCTGTCACTGTTTTTACCATTAATTTTGAATATTTGCCCTGTGGAGAGAGGGTGGGTGTGTCTGTCTGTCTGTCTTTTCTCTGAAGAGTTAGAACTGGTCTATTAATCCAAATTTAGGACTCATTATTGAATTAATTTATGTTCAACACCTAAGTACTTTTTGAGTGACAGGCAATATAAAAAGTATTTAACTAACTGATGAATGTGTATTGTATAAACTACATTTGAGAAAAATGCATAGATGTTTATCTATTCTGTACAAATATTCACAGTGTACCAAATCAGAAGACTCTCCTCACACGCTCCAGTAAAACTGACTGGTATTAGTGAGGGTACAAAAATGCTGTTGCTGTGTCCAATCTGTTTTCTGCTGATATGAAGCCGTTGAACTTTCCAGTGAGGAAGTGTACAGTAATTCCATAGAGAAAGATATCAAATATTACTCCATCTTATATAGACCTGCAGCTTGTTGTTGTCGTACTGCAGGACTTTGCTGCTGGCCAACAAGGTGATCTTTTATTAGATCCCTGTTTTATTTTCAGCAATTGTGTTTATCTTATGTTCTAGCCTTAAAAAAACTTTAAACAGCTTAATTCAAGACAATTTTATACTTGTGACGTTGCACTCCATATGCTTATTAATATGAATATGATGTATCTGGAATATGCTTTATGCAAAAGGTCTCTTCTAAGGTATCATTACAAATCTTATAATCTACTGAGTGTGTTCATCCTATTTGTGTGCATGTATCATTCTTGTATCTGAAGCTAGAAATATGAAGTATAACTCTGAGGTCCTATTGTAATTATGCAAAGTGTGGGCTATTAATGGTGGTTTAGAATCTTGATGGCTCCCATTGACTAGGACAATTGGTTGTAAATGGGTCTGTTTACTTGCAAACCTTCCTGTGGATGTGTGGGCCAGCCCATGGATAATGAAGAATGAGGTCTTACAGTGACATGTGACCATGTCACATGACACTGGAATCCATCTTAAATCTGGTATTTTTCCATTTAGAAGGAGGGGTGGGGACCCAGAGAGACAAAAGATTCCCGCCTTGTGCCAAAGCTATAAAAGTCATGAGAAAAGTCTCCAGTCATGAGAAAACCCCTAGTTTCCACCTAGGATGTCTGCTGAAACTAACAAGGACTGTACCAGGGGAAAGGATTGGGCCCACACTAGGAAGGAGTCTAGTCTGTGAAAGAAGCTTATTGGAACATCTTTGAGGGTGAGATTTTACCTGTAATCAGTTTCTTAATGCTTAGACTTGCGTGTTTTTGCTTTATTTTGCTTGTGACTTACTTTTCTGTCTTTTATTACTTGAAACCTTAAATCCTACTTTTTATACTTAATACACAGAGTAAGTGATTAATACCTGGGGGAGCAAACAGCTGTGCATATCTCTATCAGTGTTACAGAGGGTGGACAATTTATGAGTTTACCCTGTAAAAGCTTTATACAGAGTAAAATGGATTTATTGGGGGTTTGGATCCCATTGAGAGCTGGGTTTATGGGTGTTGGAGATAGGTGACCTGCTGAGCAGTTTTTGGTTGAAGTCTGCAGCTTTGGGGGCATGGACCAGACCTGGGTCTGTGTTGCAGCAGGCTAGCATGTCTGGCTCAACAAGGCAGGGTTCTGGAAGTCCCAAGCTGCCAAGGAAAATGGGTTTAGAGGTAATTCTAACACCTCAGGTGACAGTCCCAAGGGAATCTCTGTGACTGAACCCATCACAATACCTTTGTGATTTAATATAATCAATTAGATACTACACTGAATGCTTTTAGATAACTAGATGGCAATGTTGCTCAAGAAACAAACACATTTTACAGTCCTATAATATATATACTCTTCTTATTCATAAAATTGGTTCACAGAAGGAACAGAATACTGGGTGCACAGTGGCATGACCAGGGCAATATATTTTGACCAGTCCATAGCATATTGATGTTTCCTTCCAGCTTGTAGTCCTGACTCTTCATTGTGCCTGAACATGGCACTCCATTCCCCCTTCCAAGCCCCACTCACCCCCTTCTCCTTTAGTACCCTTCCTTCCAAGGCCAAATGGGTGGTTGTAGGATTCCAGGTGGTATATTTTGTGCAGCTCACAAAACTTTGCCTAAGTCCCCTCAATTTACTAGACCTATATGCACAAAAACATGCAGAAATAAATTATACATTAAGGGCCAGGTTGTGAGCTCCCTACTCACCTTGTATAGTACTTACTCTATGAAGAGTTCTGTTGAAATCAACAAGGTTGCTTGTGAAATAAGTTACTATTTGGTATGTGTAAGGGTATCAGAATCTGGCCCTCGATGACTCTGGTAAATTGAAAAGAGTTATAGAAAAAATGTACAGGCCACTCAAAAGGTTTTGGCCAAGACCCTCAAAAGTACTTAAGTTCCTAACTCCCATTGATTTCAATGGGAGTTGGGCACTTACATACCTTTGAAGATCTGTGCCTCTGTGTAGATCTTCTTTTCCAGTTATTCTTCACCTCCATTGTATTTCTCTTTTCCGTATTTTGTATTTCTCGTTTCTCTTTTCCTCCATTGTTGCAATGCCTGTTTCTGATGGTATAATAGCACAGTTGCTCAGTAGCCTAGTCAGGGCCTGCTCTCAGCTATGTGAATATCACATTAAAACTGCAATGGTTGGAACTCACCCAGTCATCACACAATCTTATTTTTTGTAATCCTGTTCAACCCCCAAGCCTCTCCCTTTATTTGTCTCTCCCTCACTCATTGTGTCATGGCTAAATTCTGGGTTGTGAGCCCTTCAGCACAGGGACAGTGTCTTCCTGTATGCCTGGACCATAAATTGCACATTGTGGGCACTACCAGAATATCAATACTAATTTCTTAAACTGAAAGGGACTACTTAAATAAAGTTATGTGTACATTTCATTACAAAACCACACTAATTTGCTTGGATTCTGATATGAACAAGGAAAGAAAAACTAGCTAGGCTTCATGCAAAACCTTTTGACGCCCATAAATCCTTCACAGAAACTGGAAGCAAAGCACTTTGTGATATCTGGACAGTTGGACACATATTTCAAAACTCAATTTCATGCTTTTGTTTTGGAGTACATGTAAAACTTCCTGCTAAATGTCATGTGGCATATTACGTGACTTACTACATTCATGAGCGAGAGAGAGACTGGGCCTACCTCACATAATCCCAAGGGTCAGCCATATGATTTGCTCTCTCAGTGAGCAGCTTTGTTTAACTGATCTCTATAATTCCAAAACCTCCCCAAAATAATATCAAATGTACTATTTTTGGAAACTGAAGCACACAGAATTATTATAGGCCAGATCTTGCTCCCCTGCAGTAAATCTCTTGCCAAGTGGTTCCAGGGAAGAAAATTCCATGAGGATCTCCTCATCTCCTCCCTAATAGTTTAGTTGGGGGTGGAATTTGACAGCCCCCTCCCCCCTGCCAGCCCTACATAGCATAGACTGTGGGACCTATGTCCAAACTTTGTGAGAGAGGATAGGGAGGCCAAGGCCTCTCTACAGCTTTGTGTGCCTGGCAGCTCTGCCCCAATCTCTGACCTTCCCTGGCCTCCCCTGGGCATGGCTGCCCTGGGACAATGCACAACAGATAATGCACCCCAGACTGTGTTACCTTGCTTGTCCAATCTCCATGGCACTGCAGGGGATGATGTGTCCCTTCCCTTCTCTTTTTCTCCCCACATTCCTCCAGCAAGCCTGTCTACTTTTTTTACCAGTCCACAGATCCTAGACCAGCAGGGAGGCCACTGAGGGTTGCCAGGGAGGTGGGGGATGCTGCTGGGGAGATGGTTGAGCAGCCTGTTATATAGATGAGGGGAGAGATCCACGCATGGAGGCACATGCATGAACTGGGGATACAATCTCCTCTCCATCTTTATGTAGATAAAGAATCTAGCAGGAAAAGGAGGGGAACCTTTTGTTTCTCTTTTGCCCTTGGCATAAAGGTTTATATAGCCCCTGAGAGCCTCTGAAGAAAGGCATTTTATATATACAAAGTATTTGTTGTTGATATTAGTGTTAGGCAGGCCTCTGGTCTGTGCACAGAACACAGTTTAATTTAAGACATACAAAATTTTAATGCAGCATTAATGTTGGGAGTAACTTAATTTAGTTTGTTGGGAAGCCCAGAGAAGCTTCTTGTCATACTTACTAATGATAGTGTGAGTTACTATATTCAGTCTCTATCTCAACTATTTTTTATTTTATTTTGTGCAAAAAATATCTATATACAATATAGTATTTGTAAAATTAATCTCCAAGCAAGATGAAGTGGTCCAATTATTTCCTTTGTGTCACACTGTCATATTATGGTCTGGCATTGTAACTCCCTGTAGTCTAAAACAACTGTGGATTTGGGACTCTGGAAGATAAAATCCTGGGCTATCTCTAATAAAGGGAGAGCCCATTGTGACATTCTATACCTTGAGGGAGCGAGCTGTACCCCCCATATTCCTCATTTTCGTATAATTGTGATTTTACATCTAAAGCATGCCTTGTAAGGTATCAGAGGAAAGGGTATGATCTGCTGAAAGTCATTTCTCTATCCATATATGTATATCATTAATGCATATGAAGTTATGAGAATTGTGTAGTATGGTTGTCACTAAAACATGCTATAAATTGGGGGAATCAGCCATGCTATAAGTTGGGGGAATTAGCTCCCCAGAGGCAACAGCAAGGAAAGTAACCAATGCCTGGGCGGGGTGTCAAACAACCCATCAACAGCCTTTGTCCAGTAGGGGAGCTACAATGCAATGACTCACCTGCATGAGGCCACTCCAGGGGAATTGCTCAACCTTGCTTGGAGAGACTCAGTAATGCTCACCTGACTCTGAAGGGGAGGAGGAGGAAGCCAAGAGGGAGGAAAGGACATGATAAAAGGAAGAGATGATTGCCATGCTCTTCCTCTCTCTTCCACCTACATCTATAGATACCACACCAAGCGACTGAAGTGCCGATCAAAGGGGAGAGCCTGCCTGAAAAGCAACCAGCCAGCCTGTGGTAAGAAGCATCTAAGTTTGTAAGGGCCTTGAAAGTGGTAAGATCAGTTTTTTGCTTTTATTTCATTTGACCAAATCTGACTTGATATGCTTTGACTTATAATCACTTAAAATCTATCTTTATAGTTAATAAACTTGTTTGTTTATTCTACCTGAAGCAGTGTATTTGGTTTGAAGCAAGCCAGAGACTCTCCTTGGAATAACAAGCCTGGTACATATAAATTTCTTTGTTAAATTGACAAACTCATGTAAGCTTGCAGCGTCCAGCGGGCATAACTGGACACTGCAAGATGGAGGTTCCTAGGGTTGTGTCTGGGATCACAGGTATTGGCTAGTGTCATTTGGTTGCACAATCCAAAGAGCAGCTTACATGCCAGAGGCTGTGTGTGAACAGCCTAGGAGTGGGGGTTCTCATAGCACAGCTGTTCTAGCTGGCTCCCAGAGTCAAGAATTGGAGTGACCTAGCAGATCACCAGTTCAGATAACACCAGATGGGAAGGTCACACCCATGTAATCTAAACTTTCTTGAACATCATGGGTTTGAAAGTTCAGCTCAGACTTAAGCAGTACTAGGGGTTCACAATCTGTTTAGACAAAAGAGACCAAAAAGAAAAAAAATTCAATTTAAAACAGTGAAAAATAAAGCAGACAGTGGGAAAGGGTGGAAAACAGATAGAAAGAGATTGTATTAAAGAGAGAGAGAGAGACAGAGTGAAGCAAAGAGGGAAAGAAAAACTGTACTGAAACATTTGCCATAGGCTACCCAGCCACCCTCCCACCCTTAGTTTTCAGGGAAAATTTTTATCTCTAATTCACAGCAATGACTTGCAGATTACATACTCAGATTACAATTCTATCTTCAAGCCCTGAAAACTCAACCCACTGAATGAAGAGTCTTTCTCATGTGCCATCCCCAGTGACAGATTTTGCAAGTCAAATTATGCTGCTTTCTATGGTTTCAGAGTAACAGCCGTGTTAGTCTGTATTCGCAAAAAGAAAAGAAGTACTTGTGGCACCTTAGAGACTAACCAATTTATCTGAGCATAAGCTTTCGCGAGCTACAGCTCACTTCATCGGATGCATACTGTGGAAAATACAGAAGATGTTTGTTTTTATACACACAAATAATGAAAAAATGGGTGTTTATCACTACAAAAGGTTTTCTCTCTCCCGCCACCCTCACTTTACATAAGCTATTACCAGCAGGAGAGTGGGGTAGGGGGAGAGAAAACCTTTTGTAGTGATAAACACCCATTTTTTCATGATTTGTGTGTATAAAAAGAAACATCTTCTGTATTTTCCACAGTATGCATCCGATGAAGTGAGCTGTAGCTCGCGAAAGCTTATGCTCAAATAAATTGGTTAGTCTCTAAGGTGCCACAAGTACTCCTTTTCTTGCTGCTTTCTATGGGGTTACAGAGAGAGATATCACTGAGGGCAAAATTTTATCTGCAGGCTGATTTATTACTGAGATGAAGCACAAACACAAAAAACCCATTTTGATTTTTACTTCCCATGTTGAATTTGCAGGGCCAACTGTGGGGTGGGGGAGGGGTGAAGAAAAGACAATTTTACTTGAAAATTGTTCCAAGTTGATACATAACCAATGAGACACAAACATGGAATCCACAATGCTGTTTTTAGAGTCACCATTCAGATATGTATTTCTAAGTAATAAGAGCATTTTGAGGTTCCATATTGATAGTGTCTCACTCATTTCGATATTTTGATTTATTTCTAATTTCTAGTCCAACAAACTCCCCCTGGGCTCTGACAGTCAAACTGGTTTCTTTCCATCTCCTATAACACAATTTGTGCAGGCCAAATTATACACTCAGATAATCTGACAACTGTACAGGTGTATATCATTAGTGACACCTGTGCAACCTGTCTTAAAGCCAGTGTACAGCTGTCCTAAAGTTTTAATTTGTCCTGTAGAACTTTTATTATGTGTGCAGATCCAGAAGTCAGAAAGAGGCCAGGATGACCGCCAAATCCCAAGGTGAGTTTGTGGGGGGCCATACTTCTGCGGAAAAAATATTTTAACTTGCAAAGTGAGCAAATTTGAAATGGAAATAAATGCCTATAGAACCCTACAGTGTCATTATTCACTTTTTAAGGTAGAACTTCATTTAAAGTGAAACTTAAATGGTGCACAAACACACACACAAACCAGAATAACATATTTTGATCTAAACCCTTCTGAACCCAAACTGGTAAATTTTTGATAACACCAGTGACAAATATCACTGGGCTTTGCACTTTACAGGGTTTTAAAGCCTGTGGCAGCTTTTAAAGTTCTGGGTAGTTTAAATCAAGTTTCACTGCTTGATGGCTAAGAATCTGAAATTCATTAAGCTCAAAGATTTATGAGTTCTTCAGCTTTGTCAGCTCTCTCAGTGACAGGAAAAACAGTTTGAGGAGAAATACATGAAGAGTTCTACTTCACTAAGCTATGAGGAAGTGAGAGGGACCGAGATATAAGTATGTGTGTGTGCTTTAGCTTGGAAAATATACGTACCAGAGGCAGACAGAAAGGGTGCACATTTCCCTGAATTATAAAATTAGAAAACAGACCTTCCCTCCCAAAGTCATGGGATTTAAAATAAAGCTCATGAGTTTTATACCAGCCTCGTGTTTTGTTAATGTCTGTCTCCTGATTTGTACGTTTGCCTGGTTGGCAGTAATACAGAAAGTCCATACAGGAAAATACCTCAGAACCTCAGGGGGAGGGAGTCATTTCCCAACCTTAGAATAAAGTGGCTTCCAGAAGATGGTACTTCTGGAAGTGACAGCAGAAAATTAGCTTGAATTAAACTAACATCACATTCTAGGAAATAACGTAGTACAAGGGACCTAGCTGTGCTTCCTTCTCCGCTACCTCTGCCATGATTAGGCAAATTGTGGTGTGAGTACTGAAACTGCTTGCACTCCCTAGGTTCAGTGACACTATATCTGAATGAATGCAGAGGACGATGGCTTTACTTCTTAGTCTCCCACACTTTGTCACTGTAATAAATGACCATGGACAGCTTTTACTTCTGTACAGATTTTACAGAAGATTGAAATCTTTAATGAAAAACACATAAATCACAGAAAACAATTTCAATCTAATTTGCCTCCAGGCAATTCAGGCAGTAATTCTTATTGACCTTAAAGATTTTTTTAAAAAAAGGTGTTAAGCTAATGGCATTAATAAAGTGTTATCGTCATTAATGTTTCCTTGTAATTCTTCAGGGCAAATAGCTAGTAGCTCATTGACATTAAAAGGCTCTGTGATTTGACTCTGTCTCCCAGACTTGAAGGATATGATTAAATTAGGTTACACAGTATAGATGGCTGCTGTGCTCCTCTGGTTCCTTTCTTCCCCCTGATAACTAGACTCAGTGCCAGCACTGAGTCTTATGCCTCTCATGTGAACTCCATTGTGCAGTTTCGAAAGCCTGTAGTGCCAAGAGAGAACCTCATGTGCTTATAAATAAATTCACAGATTAATTTGCTTATCAATTTTGAACAATTAGGGTTTCTGAGCTCAGTCATTCTTCTAACAATATTTAGTGGAAAATGAAATTTGACTAGAAGAAAATAAATATTTTTTGTGCATGGTGTCCCCCCCACTTTTTTTTGTCCCCTTTCCTTTGTTTGAAATGTAGAGTCCAAGAAATATGTTTCCCATGTTCCTTTCTATTTGGTAGATATTATTTTCTTTATCTCAGATTTTAAATCAATTTTATAATAAATAAAAATGTTACATTAGTTACAGTACTTTTTGTCATGAAAGATCCCCAAACTCTTTATAAATGCTATTATTTAAAATCATGAAGTAATCGAAACCACTAAAGATGTTGATGTCACAAAAGTCCTTACCTAGCATTGCTGATAAACGCATATATTTTCAGAAGTCCTTGATTAGCCTACTTTCATTTAGGTGTCTAAGTACCAATAGGAGACTAACTTTAGGTCCCTGGATTTGATTTGGTTGTGTGACTGGTGGTAGATTATACAACCAGTCAATGACAAAATTAGAGATACAGGTCTTCTGACTTCCAGTCCCCTGCTATAACTTTAGATGATGCTTACTCTCTCCCCGAGGTATCTGAATAAATATAATTAGCATTTGATCTAGCTAGTGAATGTTATTGTTAAAGTTGCAAAACAGTTTTGTTAGAACCTGGTCCTATATAATCCATAACTATCTGAAACATGCAATCTGAGGTTGAAATTTTCCAAGTTTGTTCTGTGCTCAAATGTGACTCCCCCTCTCCCTCAACTCCGTCCCCTTTAAAAAAAAGTTTTAAGCAAAAGCCCTCCTGACACTTCTGAGTTAGATAGTGGTGGAAAAAAATGAATGTGTTCTATTATCAGATATTGACTCTTTTTGGGTCTGCAGCAAAAGCAGCTGTAGTTTGTAAATTGAAATCCTCATAGCAGAACAATGTATTGCAGAATAGCCGGTCTAGAAAAAAATAATTATTTTAAAAAGAAATGAACACTTGAAAATCATGTATTGAGAATTCATAGAGTTTTTCAGAGATGGAATGGCATAAAGATGGCATTTTCTGCGTTGTTAGATGATCTTATCTGAAGATCCGATAAAGATCAAGGGTGAAATCCTGGCACAACTGAAGTCAATGGCAAAGCTCCTATTGACTTCAATGGGGCCAGGATTTCATCTGTTGATATTCTAAGATCCATCATCTGCATTTGATACCATTGGTCATGAGATGTTGCTGACTTGCCTGTGGCCCATAGTGGGGGTAGCGAGGTGGGAGGCTGCACTTTGGATCTCTCCGTTTTTTGCTGAGTATTTCTGCTCATTATCCCCAAAGGTGATGCCATAGGTCTGTCACATGGGGCCAATGGGAAGTTATTTCTTTAGTTTGTTTCTTAATTTCTCAATTTGTGACCTTAGCTGCTGTGAGATGAGCATGTGAGCAGCAGTGACCAGGACAATTTGCTTTCATGGCCGGGAAGTTGCAACTTTTCTTTTATATGTAACTCTTCTGCCAGGTGGAGTTGGCAGCAACCAAGGTCAGGTTCAATATCTAGTTATTTCTTTTCAACAGTACAACACAGAACTGGCTTGAGCCTCCATCCAATAACATGGGAAAATTACACACCATCCCTGGCTGCGTCTAAGAGGCAATACTTCCCGTCTCGCAAGCACAGAGTCTGAGTGTAGAAAAAAAACCTTTTAATGAAAGGTGGGAAGTCACCTGGCATTAATTAGGGAAAATGCCACTAGCAGGATCCATGATCTGCGCTGGCTGCCTATTTGTTTCCAGATGAAATTTAAAATGTTTGATTTTTGACTTGTGTATCCATTTATAGCTTGGGATGAATCTACATGAGAGCCACCCCTGTCATTTTTCCACACAGCCACTTTTGCAATTAGCAGAGGGCTTCAAGCTTTAACTGAGGGGATTCCAAAGAGAGGAGGCCTCTGTTGCAGAATTCACTCCCAACTTCAGTTGTTCCAAAATCTGTCTTTGTTTTTTGGTTTTGTTTTTTTAAGGTCACGTTACAAATACCATCTGTTTTTCCTGGGGTCTCCAGGGAAGGAGGAACATGATGTTGGCCATTATTTGTAGGTAGGTGGGATACTGTTTGGCCTTCAAATTTATTTTTGGTTGGTTATTTTATTTCTCTGGAGATGAGAATAAGTTATTGTTTCCATGAATGCTTCAACATATGTAAAAAAAAAAAAAAAAAGAGTGTAGAGTATTGGATGAGGTGATTGGTCACCCCAAGGGGCTAGATTCTGAATAGTATTGCAGCCCTTTGATTGGAGGGGCTGAGAGATTTTTCAGTGTTGGATATATATTTTCAAAAAGTAAAATATTAGTATAGAATGAATTCTATGCCTGCCATCGTTGATGAGTAAGGCTGTGAGTTTGTCATGGAAGTCATGGATTCTGTGACTTTCTGGGACCTCCGTGACTTCTGCAGTGGCCAGTGCGGCTGGCCCGGGGGCCACCTGAGCAGCTCGGGCAGTCCCTGGGCCAACCGCAGCAGCCGCTGCTGGGACAGTCTCAGGCCACCATGCCCGCCCCAGCAGCAGCAGAAGTTTGGGTGTGTGTGGGAGGGGGCTCAGGGCTGGGGGTTGGGCCGCAGGAGGAGGTGAGGGCTCTGGGCAGTGCTTACCCTGGGGGGGGGCTCCCTGGAAGCAGCAACATGTCCCTCCCTCAGCTCCTAGCTCCACACGCTGCCTCCGCCTGTAGACACCACCCCTGCAGCTCCTATTGGCCACAGTTCCTGGTCAATGGGAGCTACGGAGCCGGCGCTCGGGATGGGGGCAGAGCGTGGAGCTAGGAGCTGAGGGAGGGACATGTCACTACTTCCGGGGAGCTGTGAGGAGCCAGGTGGGGAGCCTGCTAGCTCTGCCAAATCCCCCACCCCGGGCACCAGCAGAGGTCCTGGCCCGCCGCCCTGAGCACCCGTGGTGCCCCTCAGACCCCCCTGCCCACGAGCACCTGCGATGCTTCTCAGGCACCACCCACTCACGAGCAGTCCCCACCCAAGATTTAGTTAAGGGTATATTGTACAAGTCACGGACAGGTCACAGGCCGTGAATTTTTGTTTAGTGCCCGTGACCTGTTCATGACTTTTACTAAAAATACCCGTGACTAAAATATAGCTTTATTGATGAAATATAACATTATTGCTCTTGTTAAAAAAAACAAAACAGTTTCTACGTCCATAACCTACCTTATCTTGCCACTGCACTTTTGTTTGTGCATCAGCATCATCGACTCAGGCCAGCACAACAGTTACAGAGCCAGAAGGGGGCGCACAAGTACAGCACATTGAGCCAAATTCTACCTTCCTCTGCTTACATCTCTCACTGAAGTCAGCATAAGTTATATCCCTGTTTCCAAAACCAGAGTTTGCCCCATTTTGTTTATGTGCAGGAAGTTCTGCCAGACTAGTGGCCATACACTTATATTTTAGCATCTCTTTGTCATGAAGTTGTAGATTACAATCAAACTTGAAGATTTTTTCTGATTGCATTGTAACAGCTTTATTGTAATGTTTGGACCTAAAATGTTCACATTGTCATGTCATGTGGTGCTGACTCCATGGGTGCTCCAGGGCTGGCGCAACCATGGAAAAGAATAAGTGGATGCTTAGCACCCACTGGAAACCGGCTCCCCACAGAGCCTTCTGCCCATTGCGATCAGCTGTTCAGCTACATGCAGGAGGTGCTGGGGGGGGGGGGGTGAATGAGGAGGAGCGGGGACAGGGTGCACTTGGGGGTGGGGGCGGAACTAGGTGGGAAGTGGCAGGGTGGGGTGAAAAAAGGCGGGCGCTTGGGAGAAGGGATGGGGGTGGGGCAAGGCTTGGGACGGAGCGGGGGGTTGAGCACCCCCAGTACCCAAAGGAAGCCTGTGCCTGTGGTAGGCACTACCTTGATACTGTAGTGACTGGTGCTCTATGGGTACTCAAGAGCTGCTGCAGAACCTGAGAGGCCCACCTTAGGGAGTCAGAGACTGAAATTCAAATATATTTTTTCTTTTCTGTGTAACTAAGACTCAGGAAGTCAGTTGAGAGTTCATTGTGGGCACCAAGATGTGCAGTTGCCCTCTGTATTTGGGAGAAGACATATTAAAATTCTGTACATGGGAGAAGGTTGGTTTATGACAAATTGAGACTATGTAAATATATGTTGAAAAAAGTTAAGCCTTAAAAGGCATCTCGTCCCTAATATTATTGGTTGTGTCTGGTTGTTCCTCGAAGGAGGAAGCAGGGAATAAGGACCACCCATCTCACTGAACTCTTGAGCAGCAGCAGATTACAACTTCAGTTCCTGTGTTCGCTAGGGCATAACAAGACACTTCCAGAAAGGTAAGGCATGGCCCTGTCACCCTACGCAGCACAGCATTCTGGGGGTGGGAGTTTGTCCTGCAGCTCCTGAAGCAATATAGCACAGGGTTCACACTTTAGGTGTGTCTTGTAGGTCCAAGATGGCAAATTTCCCCTTTGGAGTTCCTCTTGGGTCAGTGCAGTTGAATGCACTGGTTCAAAGGTTTAGACAGGGACTAGTACTATAAATGTCACTATAAAGGAATGATTTTGAATGGCATTTCTTATATATCAGTAGTAGTTTTCATTCCTTAGACTATGTATTCATAATAGCGCCACTAGTTTCAGAACCCCTGTTCCTGTTCACAATTTTGCAGTTTTTTGTTGTTGTTTAAGTGGGGAAAGAATAAGAATACATTTGTCTTCTAAGCGCCCTTTTCTTATGACTGCTGTTTATAGGAAACATTACATTTTGGAAGGATGGGACTAATGTGACCACTCCTGAATAGCATGCCAGTGTTATATCTCAGTAGAGGATTTGGGAGGCCACTCCAACAGGTTTGAGTGCTTTATACAAATGTAACCCCTGAGGCACTTACCTTGGTTCCTAGGTCTCTATGCTAGTAACTCAGGGGGAGGTGCTGACCCTGGATGGTAGGGGGAGCCAGGGTAGACTCAGAGTCTGCTAGGCAACCAATATGGAGAGAGGAGAGACACTATTTTGAGCGATATGGGCCCCTGATGGTTCAGGGGAGTTATAGCCACTGCGCCTGGATGGCCACCAGCACACCTGTTCAGAGGAGGAGCAGCATTTGAAAGTATGTCTACACTGCAATAAAAGACTCATGGCACGGCCACAGCTGGCCCAAGTCAGTTGATTCAGGCTCCTAGGGCTTGGGCTGTGGGGCTATAAAATTGCTGTGTAGATGTTCTGGCTTGGGTTGGAGCCCAGGGCTCTGAGACCCAGCAAGGGGGAGGATCTCAGAGCCCAGGCTCCAGCCAGAGCCTGAATGGCTACACAGCAATGTTTAGCCCCCTAGCCCTAGTCTGAGTCAGATGACTTGGGCTCTGAGACTTGGTACCATGGGATTTTTCCTGAAAGCCAGACATACCCTGAGAGAAAAGGGCTGGGAGGTTACAGTTCAAATGATTGACAAGAAAAAAGCCCAGGAAAGTAGAGGTAGCTTGACCAATAAGGAAAGTCTTCAGTAAAATGCCCATCCTTGAGAACAGTATGAGAGGGGAGAAGCCACTCAGAGAGGGTCGGGAGCCAGCCACTGAAAGGGTAGGACTTGCTGTTCGGTGAGCTCAGGAGTCCCAGGCCTGCATGCAGGGCTCCCTGAGTACAGGCCTCTGGGTACCTGGAAGCAATATCTCTAATGCTAAACTGTATTATACCGTTCAGCCCCTAGGTGGCATTGTTTGTAAAATACCTTATTTAAGTGAACCTCAGCCATACCTGGCAGAGCATTAAAGGATCTTATGACGAACACATCTCGTGTGTATAAGCAAGCTCTACAGCCAGTCCATGTCTGGTACAGAAAACATGACATGATGTCAGGAGTAATCTAAGAACAGAAACAGAAGAACAAAGCAACAAAGGTTGAAGGATTTCATGAACATCCCATACTTCAATGTCCCAGAGAATTTCAGCTTTGACAAACCTTCACGGTAGACAGACAGGAAGCAGTATTTTGCAAGACTTTGAATTGCAAACAAACTCCACAAAGAAACTAATGATATACAGGTATCGTCTTTAATTTATGCTATGGGGAAGCAAGCAGAGCATATCTTTTAATTCTTTGAATTTACTGAAGACAGTCGCAAAGATGACATGTAAGGACTCTGGTTATATTTGATGCATGCTTTATATCTCAGAGAAATGTGGTTTGAGAGAGAGCATGTTTTCACAAGAGAATTCAAGAACCAGGGGGAAATGTTGAATGTTTTATAAGAGCTCCGCATACATTGGCTGAGAAATGTGATTTTGGGAATGCAAAACGTGAAAATATCAGATAAAAACCTTGTCACCATGCCTCAGTGGGTCCCAGCTGAGAATGCCAAATTCAGGACAGACTGCTGAGAAACAGAGCAGACTCACCTCAAACTGGTGGTTATTCTATCATTAGATTATACCACACCAGTAACAAAAGTGAACTTCTGGTTAACAAGAAGTCAAAAATGTAGTCTCCTTAGGCATTCCAGCCCTTGGCTTATCACTCAGACACTGGACATTATGATGAGTAGTTACTGAAAACCAATTTAATCACATATAGGGTCCTTCTAATCCTAAGGGATCAGCCACTTAGCCAGGTCAACATATAATTCAGATTTTACCCAATAATCACGCTGATGCCAATCTTTTAATAACTAAAAATTAAAGATTTAATAATATAAAAAAGAAGAGTTATAAATGTTTAATGTGTCATATACATATAAGTGATTGCAAAGTTCTTATATCAGGTTTGTAGCAGTGATTAAATAAACTGCTAGCTTGCAAAAGTCTCTCTGGAATTACCCAAACAAATTGGGAGTCATCAGTCCTTTTTCAGAGCTTCCTTGATAGAAATCTAGTTCAGAGAAATGAATTGGGGAATGAAGACAAAATGGAAGTGTCCCAGGTGCGCTTTTTACATCCTTTGCCATCTGCATAGAAATTTATTGTCCCAAACAAAGTCCACAGCCCCTGTTTGTGAAAAGTTACTGGCCCACGATGGAGTTCAGGGTCACATGAACATATCACATGTTCTTACATAGTTTACTGACTCACAGGGGGTGGCCATGAGCCCCTCAGAGTTTGAGGCATCAACAGGAAGACCTACTGGGAGGAATGAGTTTCTTCTGTGGCCCATTGTTAGAGTGAAGTGTCCTTAATGGGCCATCAACACATAGGATTTACATCAAGGCTAGAAATCTATCTGGTGGTTGTTACCCAGGAATACAGCACATGTATAAGATACACATACATAATCAATATTCATAACTTTAGATACAAAGATGATACATGGATTTAACTAGGATAATCATATTTGGTAGACTGCATTTTCCCATTGACACCTTACATGATATATTTTACATAAGAGTTGTTATAATTGTAGCAGTAATGGTACAAATGGTCATTTTCAATTATAAAGCATCACAACAGTAACTTCAACTGAAAAGAGATTTAGGCCTAGCTATACCTATACACAGAGGAAAGCAGTCAGAATTAGTCAAACAACAGAACAAAAGGCCAGAGCGATTTGAAAAACCTGAAACTAACCTAGAAGCTATAAACAGACACTTGAATGTCAAAAGTCATCATCATAAAACCCCAGAGGCAAGAAGAGATAACACCCAGGCTAAGAGGGACAAATTTCAGGTTACCTGCACAAGGTGTGGAAAAAATCATATCCCAAGAAATGATGCATGTCCAGCCAGGGGCACACAGTGTAATAAATGTATGAAGTATGGACATTTTGTAGCTGTTGCTGCACCAAAGCAGTCAAGGAGTTGACTCATATTACAGACAATCAAGAGCCATTGTTTCTACAGTCTATCACTTATAATGACATAGGGCTAGCCTGGAGACTGAAACTGATATTCAAGGCAAGCCTATTGACTTTAAAATTTACTCAGGGGCTGATGTCATAGTCATCTCAGAAGGGATTTACAATCACCTTCAGCCCATCTCAGAGCTGAAGTCACCTAACACAGCTCTTAGTAGCCCTGAAGACATTCTGAACTGCATGGGCCAGTTCACCACAGAAACAACTTACAAATACTATGCATTCAGATTATATGTGATCAAAGGGCCACAGACCAACACCCTTCTCAGCTGCAGCCCATGCTGGACCTAGTGAGAAAGGTAGAAGAACTCATGGAATATTTGGTGATATTGCACTTTTGAAGCAAGATCCAGTACAAATGACATTAAGAAACAATGCTAAACCATATAGTGTACATACACCTTGCAAGATTCCTATCCCATTACTTCATAAAGTGGACACTAAATTAAATAGGATGGAGCGCACTGACAATCGAGAAAATCACAGACAACAGCGTGGTGTGGCCTAAGAGTACGAGTTATAAAGCAAAAGGGAAAAATATTAATCTGTGTGGATCTTCAAAGACTTAATGAAGCAGCTATGGGAGAAAAATATATCCTCCCAACACTGGGATGACTTTCTCCCCAAAGTGAAAGGAATTACAGTATTCTGCAAAGAGGGTGCCTCAAGCGGATTCTGGCATTCTTTTAGCCAAAGAAAGTGCTAAACTGACTACATATATCACACACTTTGGGAGATTTTGCTTTCAAATGTGACCTTTTGAGACAACCAGTGGAATTGAAATTTTCTAAAGAAAGATGGCAGAACTGTAAACCACAATGGAGTTATAGTTTTCATGGGCGATATTCTGATATATGCATCTTTGATGGAAGAACACAAAACGAATTCCTAAGCCAAATCACTCAGTCTGGACCGAAGCTAAACATGGAAAAATGTATTTTCTGTCTACCCAAAATCAAGTTTTTTGGACAGACAATAAACAAAGATGGAATCAGCCCCAGCCCTGAGAAAGTAAAAGCAATTTGAGAACTGAATGCATCAATTAATGTACCAGAACTGAGAGGTATACTAGAGATAGTAAATTATTTTGGCCGATACCTACAAGCCCTTTCTACAATGAAAAAAAACACTGAACGAATTGTTCATAGTGAAGATTCATTTGACTTTGGGGCCAAATCAAGAAACGGCCTCTAAAAGGTAAAAGAAATGAGCTCCACAGCTCCAGTTTTCAAGAACTATGATGTGCACAATCTCACAACACAAGCTATAGCCTATGTCATATGTTGTTGCAACAATATGGCTCTGAGTGGAAGCCAGTTGCAATTTGTTCTCACACACTTACAGAGCCTGAAAAATGATATGCACAAATTGAAAAGGAGTGCCTGGCAAGTGTATGAGCATATAAGAACTTTTATAGATATGTGTGTGGACTGGATTCATTTACACTGATAATGGAACATAAATTGCTTGTAACCCTCATCAACAGAAAAGACCTGGATCAAGCACTAATGAGATGCCAACATCTCATTCCTAAGGTTAATGTGATTTAACCCAATTGCTGAATATGTTCCTGGGGAAAATCTGGTAGTAGCAGACACTCTGTCAAGGAGCCCAGCATTGTACTCAACTACCCATGAGCTCAAAGCTGCCGTAAAGGCAGGGAATTGAACTGAACTCGAACCTGAACCCAAAAAACAGTTCAGATAGGTTTTTTGAGTGAACTAGAACTGAAACTGAACTGAAAATTTCTCAGTCACATTGAACCCAAGCTGGAGCCAACACTCCTCCCCAAGCCCCCGAAAAACCTGGTATCTGGTTCAAAATAACGCGGCTCAATAATCAGGTCCTGAGGAAGGGTCTTTAGAGGGTGCTGAGGAAGGGTCTCTCTCTGCTCCAACCCTAGAGAGAGAGGGGCAGAGACTATACTTCTCAGGATGCTCTTGCAGGAGATGCGAAGAGAGGGAGGAGGGGGAGAGAGGAGTTCTGGGATTGGTAGGTCTCCTGTCTGTTATGTCCAGGTAGTGGTCTGCCCATGGAAGGGAATTACAACTCCCAGAACACCTCCCTCCCCTCTCTATCTGCTCCCTCTCCCCATGTCCTGCTGAGTGCTTGTTCCTGCTATGTAAGTCAGGGCTTGTCTACATTACGTGCTGGATTGGCAGGCAGCGATCGATCCAGCGGGGATCTATTTATCGCGTCTAGTATAGATGTGATAAATTGACTGCTAAGCGCTTTCCTGTTGACTCCGGTACTGCATCAGAATGAGAAGCGCAAGCGGAGTTGACAGGAGAGTGTCTGCTGTCGACTTACCACAGTGAAGACACCATGGTAAGTAGATCTAAGTACGTCGACTTCAGCGACACTATTCATGTAGCTGAAGTTGAGTATCTTAGATCGACTCTGCGGGGTACTGTAGACAAGCCCTCAGTGTATAAAGGGCATTTTCTGTGCTGAAATTCATTTTGTCACCTCAGTGGTCAAATATGACTGACAGAGTTTTGGAAGATATTGTACTAGTATGTGCAAATAACTTGTTTAAAATATATTTTTCTACATTTTTTGGTAGGAGTTATAATGCAAGCATAAGAGTGTGTGACATTAGTCTTCAGGAAATGTATATGAACCATTTTAAATAGGTTCAAAGTGATTGAACTGGTTACCAAACCATCATTCTAAGTTAGTGTCTAAATCAGAGAGTTAGGAAATATTGATGAACCCAAACCAGACCTGAACCAAAACTTTTAATGGTTCCACTCCCTGCATAAATGTGTACGTGGATGCTGTGGACACATACAGACCTGTGTCAGGAAAGACTACTCCATCTACAAAAAGTAATCTTGACAGACACACAACTTCAGAAAGTTCTAAGTTACATTTGGGGTGGCTGGCCCAAGTATCCAAAGGACACTGTGGAAGTGACAAGAAACTACTTTGCAGTGTATGGACAATTAAGTGAGTCAAATGGACAATTAACTGAGTCAAATGATTAAATGTTCTTAATGGCATCATAATTGCAAACAAAATGAGAGGAAAAAATACTAAACCACATCCATGAAGGAGATCAAGAATTAACTAAAGGCCATGAACGAGCCAACTAGTCAGTGTGGTGGCCAGGCATCAGCAAGGACGTAAAGACCAAAGTATCTGCATGTGAACACTGCAGAACTAACAGACCAACACAACACAAAGAACCTTTACTAACACGACATCTACCAGACAGACTTTGGCAGAGACTAGCTGCAGATTTATGCAAATTCAGAGGACATCATTACCTGATCACCATGGACTGCTTTTCCAGGAATATAAAAATAATGTTACAGTTTTATTGAGAAACTGAAGTGCGCTTGTGTTCACTTTGGTATTCCAGAACAACTAGTGATGGACAATGGACTGCAATTCACTGCAGCAGAATTTAAATAATTCCTAACGAAATATGATTTTGATCATATTACTAGCAGCCCACATTACTCACAAGTGAATAGAGAGGCCGAGAGAGCTGTACAGACAGCCAAGAAAATCCTACAGCAGGAAGATCCATTAATTGCTCTTATGTGTTACAGATCAACACCAACAGAAGCTATTGGATATAGTCCAGCCTAACCCCTGATAGAAAGACAATGCAGGACTACTGTTTCAACTTTGGAAAATAACCTATTTTCAAAGTGGCGAGACCTGAAGAGAGTAACCAAATCAGATAAAAAAGGTTGTAAGAGCTTATGAACTCTTGTTCAACAGACATCTCTCAGTTAGAGAACAACCAGGTCTAAAAACTGGTGACCACGTTCATGTCAAATTAGATGGAGAAAAAGGATAGACAACTCCAGCTGTCATGAAGAAAAATAATTCAGCAACCAGATCATATGTGATCAAGACCGACAGTGAAGAGTTCAACAGAAACTGTCGACATCTACAGTTTGTTCCCCAGAAAGAACAATCCACGAACAAACTGTAGAGATGGCAGTTGCCGAACAAGAAAAGGATAACTCAGGGATTTCAAACCAGCCTCAGTCAATTGTTGCAACTAATGGACAGCCAGATGACCACGTTGTTACGCATTCGGGTCATGTAATTAGAAAACCAGAATGATTCAGAGACTTAACAGACTGATACATACTGAACTTCAAAGACAGCATAATATTGTAAATGGTAGGAATGTAGAATTTAAAGGGTGAGATGTAATGGAATGATAAACTGTATTATACTGTTCAGCTATTAGGTGGCATTGTGTGTACAATACCTTATTTAAACGAACCTCAGTCATAGCTGGCGGAGCATTAAAGGATCAAATGATGAATACATCTGGTGTATATAAGCAAGCTCTGTAGCCAGTCCATATCTGATATAGGACCATGACACCTAAGCTTGTGCCTTTCCCTGTTCAAGGTAACCCCCATTTACTTCCTGTTCAGTTACTGTGCTGAATATGTTGTTTAATACAGTTACTGTGCTGAATATATTGTGGGTTGATGTTACTGTGCGCCGCCTCCACCCGTAGGCGCTGCCACCACAGTTCCCATTGGCCGCAGTTACTGGCCAGTGGGAGCTGCGGAGCCAGCGCTTGGGGTGGGGTGGGGGCTGCGTGCTGAGCCGCTTGCTGTGCCTCCGCCTAGGAGCACCAGGGACATGTCACCACTTGTGGGGAGCTGCCCAAGGTGAGTGCTGCCTGGATCTGGCACCCTGAAACCCCTCCTGCACCCCAACCCTCTGCCCCAAGCCCCCTCCCGCACCCAAACTCCCTCCCAGAGCACGCACCATGCACCCGCTCCCATGCCCCACCCCCCCTCCCGCATGCCAGACCCCTCATGGCCATTCCATCGCCTAGGAGCAGCAGGGACATGTCGCCACTTCTGGGGAGCCACACGGACCCAGGTAGGGAGCCTGCCAGCCCCGTGCCAACCAGAGTATTTACTGGACTTTCTATGAAGATCAGAAATGCCGGTTTATAGAGCTTTCCGGCTGGTAACATGCCAGATAAAACAGCTTTTACTGTAATCTGAAAATATGAAGTAACACTCATGTTATTGTTAATAATGGCCCTGGTCTGTAGCAACCTGGAAAATTTTACTCAAGCAACCAGAGTTTAGCACTGGTAATTTCCCCCATTTTAAAATCATTGTCAGCATCAACAATTAGTTACTTTGGTCAATTTTAATATAAATGGATAAAGTAGAAGGTATAGTGTGATATCTGTTGTATGACTAACATGTATATTATCATACTAAGACTTTGACCCAGAGAAGCATCTTTCTTCAAGTGCATATGATTGACTAGCACTGGAAAATTCAACTCTAATTTAATTTTTTTCTGTATTCATGGATTTGAACTCTTTAAAAATCAGATCACAGAAAATATTTTTAGATAGGCAGATGCCAGCCAGTTCTTCCACTATGCCAGCCACTATGCCAGCCACTTCTTCCACTGTCACTGCTCAGCAACAAACAAGTAGCAAGCAGTCCCCAGCAGAGGGCCACATGGCAATGCAAAAAATTAACAGAGGTGAATATGCAGCTTGCTTTTGTTTTTTTGTTGTGTGTGTTTATTTTCACACAATTCTACTGTAATGTTCCCTTTTTTGTGCCAACAGATATATTATATATACCTTAAGAATTAAGTTCTTTGGCTCAAAAGTATCTTTTTTATTACCAGTAAAAGGTAGAATGGCCTCTGCCTTCACCACCTGTTCAAGGACAAATATGGCAAAACTATATAAAGTTTTTATTCCATTTTGAGATGGTGATATATAGTTGAGATGGTGATTTAATAATTTGCTTTTTTCACACTGATATGAGTCAGAAACAACAAGGTGGATCTGGACAGTCCTGAAGTTTGAGCAAATTTAGATCCACATCTGAATTTAGTGACTTGGGTCCAATTGATTGCATCTAGTTTTTTTCTATAGAGGCTTTAGTGCCTAGAGCCTTTAGCAATTGGTTTGTTTTTTGTTATTAGGAAGATGGAGAACCCCCACCGGGGCTTTGTTGTTGTTGTTTAACTTAAAAAGAGTCTACTAAAGATTCAGCATTTTCATTTCATGGTTTTCATAAACAGGGCACATTCCCAACTTGGTTTTGGTTAACACCATTAAAAGATACAGCTTTGAATTCCCGCGCAACAGATCTTAATAAATAATGGTGATTCAGTCTTTAATAGTTGCATAGGCAAGAAGTTTGAAATCTTTTATTCAAGACTGCTTGAGGCTGTGATGATAATGGAAAAGCGAGGGCTGACTGACTGACACAGGGGTATTCTCCTTTAAAATACATAACACTGCAAACTATTAAGAAATCCGATTGATGACCTGGAACACAACCACAGATTAAGGAATGTCAGACTGTGAGGCTTTCCTATAGACACTGAAGCTGTGTCTACACTACCACTTATGTCGGTGTAATTTATGTAGCTCAGGGGTGTGAATAAGCTACTCCCCTGAGTGACATAAGTTACACTGACATAAGCAGCAGTGTAGACTGTGCTATGTCGCTGGAGGAACTTCTTCTGATGACCTAGCTGCTGCCACTCATTGGGGGATGGATTAATTAAGTTGACAGGAGAGATCTCTTCCATTGGCTTAGAGTGGGGTTACACTAGAGAGCTTATAGCTGCATCGGTGCTGCACTGCTGTAAGCTCTCTAGTGTAGCCATAACCTTAGGCAGAAGAAACTAAGATTTGTTTCCAAAAACGAATTATTTTCCATTCCAGAAGAATCAATGTTGTGTCCTCCCCATTAACACCCCTTCCATCCTGGGTGTCACTAAGGCTGATCAGATATCTTGTATAATTTTGGGTTGAGAAAGACAGATTAAAAATTGTGCATCAATATGATTTTAGGTTTTTGAGGTTGTTTTTTTCCCCCAGGAATTCTATTTTATCTTTATCAAATTATACACTGAATGTATTTGAAATAAAGTGCAATAGAAAGATATGGAATTAGAATTCAGTGTACTATGTCCTGCAGCCAGCGTGATGGTTAGCTGTGGACTCTGGAGACGTAATTCTGTCTCCCACTAATACAAAAGGGCTTCTAGGTTAAGAAGAATATGAAATGTATTAAAATAGTAAGGAAAATGGTTTCAGAGAATTGACATATCAAGGGACATTTAACGGTAAGCTATCAGAATGTTGAGTAAATCATTAAAAAAACTATTCCCTCTGTTACTGTTAATATTTTAGATTATTAAAAATGATTTTTTTAAATGTAACCTTTTACCACTTATGCATACTTTTGGTTGGAAGAACTGCTTAGTGGTGTAAGCAGGAGATCTGAAATACTTAGCTATAAAGGGGACACTCACTGGGCTGTATTGATCTTCCTTATATAACAAAATATTCTTTATCACATTAAATTTGTGCATTTTACACCTGTAACTCTATTGTTCCTGTCATCTACAACATAATTAGAAATGCTTCTACCAAGTACCAAGTGTATGTGGTTTGGAAGTGTTCTTTGCAGGTCTGTGAACAATGCTGAGAACAGTCCAGCACCATGAGAGTAAATTTAAGGAAAACAAACAAAAACATTGCCTCAGCTGCCTCTCTTACTGTGAAATGGGGAAGTTTATTAACTTAGCAATCTATTCAGCAGAGCTGTTCAGATCAGATGATGTTTGCATTCTAAGAAACAAAAGCTACAGATAAGGAAACTAATTTCCCCTTTGTTACTCATAGCACAAGGTTGGGTTTTTTTTTTTTTCCTGTTCGTACTTTTCTTTGGACATCGGCCTATCAGTCCTACAAGATCTTGCTAGATGGAACACTGTACAGTTTTTGGCAGGAGAGAAGAAGGCACAAAGTTGAAATTAAATTATAGCCTGAATTAATTAATTCATTAGCCTGTGTGACAGATTTATGTTACCAATCTGCCTGGGGCATCAGGTGATCAGGCTGAGGCCACAGGATCTTTAGGGGAGGAGATGAAGGAGCACACCAAGTGACTAAGTTTTAAAGCTTTATTTATAAAATAACAGTGGTGAGTGCGGGGTATTCCCCATGTCACTCAAAGGAAAGAAGAAAGCGTTAGTGCCCGTGCCCTAACCCACTTTCATACTCACACACGCACAGCCCCAGGCTGGCCAAGCCAGGTGTAATGTAAGAAGAAGAGGGGAAAGGGTAGACGAGAGTTCTGTCCTGTGCACAGGCTGTCCAGGGTCCACTGTTGATCTCTGATTTGCTTTAGCTCTCAGGAAGGTTTTAAATCCTAGGGGTTTTGGGGGGCATCTCATTCAGGGACCTCTGTCCCTCATGCTCTTTGTACCAGTCCAAACCGGCTTCCCATGGCTTTCTCAGCTTTCCCAAAACACATTGGCTTTAGGGACGCGACACAGTTGTTTTCCCCCTTGTTGACCTTCGGCGTCTCACTAGTTTTCTGCATTCCCCTGCAGTCTTGTTCAGCTTACTTCTCTTTTCTCACGGTTGGCTGGGGCTGGGTAAGATACAGATATGGCCACTGTTCCCTCTAAGCTGTGTGCATCTGGGTGTGCACACAGATCCTAAACCCCACGCACATGACGAAACACTGCGTGCACAGAAGCACAACAATTTGCACAGAAGAAATTTTTTGCACACATGGCCTGTCAAAAATTAGAGGGAACACTGAATACAGCAGCAGGCTTCTTGGCTGCATAAAGTCGGTTCAAGCGCAGTGACCTTGGACTGGACCCAGCGTCTTATATTTGGACTGAGCTGAGGCATCGGGTTAACCCATTCTCTTCTCCCTTCCTCCCTCTATGGCCTCTTGTAACCTGCAAAAGAACCTTTCACTCCATGCTCACACCTTTAACTCTTCCCAAAAGGGTTGATGCCTGCAACAGCGTTAGCAACATACAATGCTGATCTGCCTCCCTAGGGAAACCCCTGAGGGAGGGGGCCATTGGTTGTGACACCTGAATTAATTAATTAAATTCTGTTTTATTTGTATTCATATACACATTACAGCCAAAAAAGCAGTGGATGGATTATATCAAAGAAGATGGTAAGAATGTGGACCTTATTGCTGACTCAGACAGAAAAAGATGGTAGATATTTGCATGAAAACCTGACCCCAGATGATGGGATTAGGAGAAGACGAAGGAGATATTCATGAAAAAAAATTCTGAAAAAAAATCTTTTCACTTTTCTCTTAAAGTGCACAGAACATTCTAACAGCTGGAACTGAAGTTAATTTAGTGTGTACTTTTTTTATTGATCATTTTATGCTTCATATTAACTTTTACTTCTTTCATCTATCATTCCTCTCTTCATTTTATGTTTCTCTTATTCCAAATAGAAGTGTAGAAGAGAGAAAATGCCAGGCTCATACCCTCTGAACTTGAATTCACTTAGAATGCCGATTTAGCCACTAGAGAACTGGAGGTCATATTAAAAATATTTCCATGCAGTTAGTTTCACTAGAAATTACTTTATACATTTTAAAAAGCATTGTTTCTTATCTTCATCAAGTATGGTTTTGCCAACTGATAGCTCATGATAGCAGAGACGCTGCAAGAGGGATCTAGCTATCTTTTACTTTACCTAGCCTGGACACAAATAGGAACTGTGCCCTTGTGTGCTGTACTGCTCTGTGATTTAACTTGCACAAATGTATGGATGTAACATAATTGAATGTTCTTTCAGTGGGATGGTTAACCTTTACATAGGAAATGACATCTCAATTTGCATTAAAATATGTAATAAGCCCATTACAGGCAATTAAAATAAGTGTTTCTCTATAAAATGTTTGAGTAGTATGTTTAATGTCTTTGAAGCACAAATTTGCTCTTCCCATATTTCTTTTCTACTGGTCAGATGTTTATTGTATAAAGGGTCTAAATCACATTATAATTTGGTCATGGAAACAGAATACAAGATTTAATAGGACTATATTGACTATAACAGGATTCAAAAAATAACTAGATAAATTCATGGAAGATAGGTCCATCATGGCTATTAGCCAGGATGGGCAGGGATTGTGTCCTTAGCCTCTGTTTGCTGGGAATGGGTGACAGGAGATGGATCACTTGATGGTTACCTGTTCTGTTCATTCCCTCCAGGGCACCTGGCATTGGCCACTGTTGGAAGACAGGATATTGGGCTACATGGACCTTTGGTCTGACCTGGTATGGCCATTCTTATGACTATAAAACAAATGGACTTTTCACTAGTAGAATCAGAATCCTTACAATGTGCAAAAAGAATGCCTTTCTCCAAAGCTTGGAGGATTCCCACTCTATGCTCCCTTGTTGAGAAATAGCCATGTCTTGATGGTTTTTTGAACCCCTGAGTCGCTAGGGCAGGTGTACCTTAAAGACACCAACTACTGGTACCTATGTTGTCCCTCCACTCCAGCCCACTTTGATTTAATGGTGAATTATGGAACTCGTAACAAATACTAAGAATTTTTCACAACAATTTTTTAATGAGATTTCCTGAATTTTTGATGCACTCTAGTCACATCTTTTCTGACTGTGGTTGGGGAATGAGTTACCATAGGACATCTCATGGTTATCCTGCCCAACCAAATACTTCAGCTGTATTGCCTTGTTTGACCCCTCCCCCCACTTTTTAGAGGTCAGTCATTCTGACATGTTGGTTTTGGGAAAAAATAACCTCTTTGTTTGATCCAGCCTCTTCACTTGGGCTGGCACACTGACCAAGTTCTTAACATGGCTTTGGCCATGTAGCCTGTGGTAGTTTGGGAAAGAGGAAGTTGGTGGTCATGTGCTTTTGCTGGTGCAAACAATCCTTTTTTCCCCTCTTCAGCTGGGTGCCCAGGTACATTACGGAGGCTTCAGGTACCTGCTAGCAATTCCCAGGCTTTGTCTTTCCTTGTTTGACAGCTCATTAAGGCAACTGACTTGTTTTGATCATAGACAGAGTTCATTATGACTTCTTCAGGGCTTGCTTAAACCCTGCCAAGCTCTGCACCCATTTTTTAACTTGAAGCCTCATCATTTGACATTTCAGGATTCATGCCATACTCTTGCCTTAGCTCTGTCTGCACTAGATGCTATTCAAGGGTGATTAGCACAGGAATGTAATTGCATGCTGTGTTTGATTGACAATCACATTACTTTTTCGTTTGTCTTAGCATGGATCATAGCTAGCTGGGGGGCAACATTAGTTCCAAGATTCCACTTTACACCAGCAAGATCTCAGATTGAACACCGGAAGACTCACTTTACATCTCCTGCAAACTAAGCAAGTCTGAAACACAGTTAACTTGGAGCACTTCAAAGAAAAAATCAGAGTCAAGATCCTATATTGGACACATGGACTGCAGATCTGGAATGGATCCGACAGAAGGATAGGCCCCATATTTTCACATCGACAATACAGACGCATGTGGACTAGATGATACATCTGAGGGAAGGGAACAGACGGAGACTCCGCCAATTGGAAGGCATGAGATGCACTGTCCTAGGGTTGGCGGTTCCACGACCACCGCTCCCAAGAGAAGGAGGCGGGTGGTGGTGGTCGGGGACTCTCTCCTCAGGGGGACTGAGTCATCTATCTGCTGCCCCGACTGGGAAAACCGAGAAGTCTGCTGCTTGCCAGCAACTAGGATTCACGATGTGATGGAGAGACTGCCGAGACTCATCAAGCCCTCGGATTGCTACCCCTTCCTGCTTCTTCACATGGGCACCAATGATGCTGCCAAGAATGACCTGGAGCGGATCACTGCAGACTACGTGGCTCTTGGAAGAAGGATAAAGGAGTTTGAGGTGCAAGTGGTCTTCTCATCCATCCTCCCCGTGGAAGGAAAAGGCCTGGGTAGAGACCGTAGAATCGTGGAAGTCAACGAATGGCTATGCAGGTGGTGTCGGAGAGAAGGCTTTGAATTCTTTGACCATGGGATGGTGTTCCAAGAAGGAGGAGTGCTAGTCAGAGACGAGCTCCACCTAACGAAGAGAGGGAAGAGCATCTTTGCAAGCAGGCTGGCTAACCTAGTGAGGAGGGCTTTAAATTAGGTTCACCGGGGGAAGGAGACCAAAGCCCTGAGGTAAGTGGGGACGTGGGATACTGGGAGGAAGCACGAGCAGGAGCGCGCGAGAGGGGAGGGCTCCTGCCTCATACTGAGAAAGAGGGACAATCAGCGAGTTATCTCAAGTGCCTATACACAAATGCAAGAAGCCTGGGAAACAAGCAGGGAGAACTGGAAGTCTTGGCACAGTCAAGGAATTATGATGTGACTGGAACAACAGAGACTTGTGGGATAACTCACATGACTGGAGTACTGTCATGGATGGATATAAACTGTTCAGGAAGGACAGGCAGGGCAGAAAAGGTGGGGGAGTTGCATTGTATGTAAGGGAGCAGTATGACTGCTCAGAGCTCAAGTATGAAACTGCAGAAAAACCTGAGAGTCTCTGGATTAAGTTTAGAATTGTGAGGAACAAGGGTGATGTCGTGGTGGGAGTCTGCTATAGACCACCGGACCAGGGGGATGAGGTGGACGAGGCTTTCTTCCGGGAACTCACGGAAGTTACTAGATCGCAGGCCCTGGTTCTCATGGGAGACTTCAATCACCCTGATATCTGCTGGGAGAGCAATACAGGAGTGCACAGACAATCCAGGAAGTTTTTGGAAAGTGTAGGGGACAATTTCCTGGTGCAAGTGCTGGAGGAACCAACTGGGGCAGAGCTCTTCTTGACCTGCTGTTCACAAACCGGGAAGAATTAGGGGAAGCAAAAGTGGATGGGAACCTGGGAGGCAGTGACCATGAGATGGTCGAGTTCAGGATCCTGACGCAGGGAAGAAAGGAGAGCAGCAGAATACAGACCTGGGACTTGAGAAAAGCAAACTTTGACTCCCTCAGGGAACTGATGGGCGGGATCCCCTGGGAGAATAACATGAGGGGGAAAGAAGTCCAGGAGAGCTGGCTGTATTTTAAAGAATCCTTATTGAGGTTACAGGGACAAACCATCCCGATGTGTAGAAAGAATAGTAAATATGGCAGGTGACCAGCTTGACTTAACAGTGAAATCCTTGCTGATCTTAAATACAAAAAAGAAGCTTACAAGAAGTGGAAGATTGGACAAATAACCAGGGAAGAGTATAAAAATATTGCTTGGGCATGCAGGAGTGAAATCAGGAAGGCCAAATCACACCTGGAGTTGCAGCTAGCAAGAGATGTTAAGAGTAACAAGAAGGATTTCTTCAGGTATGTTAGCAACAAGAAAAGTCAAGAGAAAGTCAAGGAAAGTGTGGGCCCCTTACTGAATGAGGGAGGCAACCTAGTGACAGAGGATGTGGAAAAAGCTAATGTACTCTATGCTTTTTTTGCCTCTGTCTTCACGAACAAGGTCAGCTCCCAGACTACTGCACTGGGCAGCACAGCATGGGGAGGAGGTGACCAGCCCTCTGTGGAGAAAGAAGTGGTTCGGGACTATTTAGAAAAGCTGGACGAGCACAAGTCCATGGGGCCGGATGCGCTGCATCCGAGAGTGCGAAAGGAGTTGGCAGAGGTGATTGCAGAGCCATTGGCCATTATCTTTGAAAACTCATAGCAATTGGGGGAAGTCCCTGACGACTGGAAAAAGGCTAATGTAGTGCCCATCTTTAAAAAAGGGAAGGAGGAGGATCCTGGGAACTACAGGCCAGTCAGCCTCACCTCAGTCCCTGGAAAAATCATGGCGCAGGTCCTCAAGGAATCAATTCTGAAGCACTTAGAGGAGAGGAAAGTGATCAGGAACAGTCAGCATGGATTCACCAAGGGCAAGTCATGCCTGACTAATCTAATTGCCTTCTATGATGAGATAACTGGCTCTGTGGATGAGGGGAAAGCAGTGGATGTGTTGTTCCTTGACTTTAGCAAAGCTTTTGACATGGTCTCCCACAGTATTCTTACCAGCAAGTTAAAGAAGTATGGGCTGGATGAATGGACTATAAGGTGGATAGAAAGTTGGCTAGATTGTCAGGCTCAATGGGTAGTGATCAATGGCTCCATGTCTAGCCGGTATCAAGTGGAGTGCCCCAGGGGTCGGTCCTTGGGCCGGTTTTGTCCAATATCTTCATTAATGATCTGGAGGATAGTGTGGATTGCACCCTCAGCAAGTTTGCAGATGATACTAAACTGGGAGGAGAGGTAGATACGCTGGAGGGTAGGGATAGGATCCAGAGGGACCTAGACAAATTAGAGGATTGGGCCAAAAGAAATCTGCTGAGGTTCAACAAGTACAAGTGCAGAGTCCTGCACTTAGGACGGAAGAATCCCATGCACCGCTACAGACTAGGGACCGAATGGCTCGGCAGCAGTTCTGCAGAAAAGGACCTAGGGGTTACAGTGGATGAGAAGCTGGATATGAGTCAACAGTGTGCCCTTGTTGCCAAGAAGGCCAATGGCATTTTGGGCTGTATAAGCAGGGGCACTGCCAGCAGATTGAGGGACGTGATCGTTCCCCTTTATTCGACATTGGTGAGGCCTCATCTGGAGTACTGTGTCCAGTTTTGGGCCCCACACTACAGGAAGAATGTGGAAAAATTGTAAAACATCCAGTGGAGGGCAACAAAAATGATTAGGGGACTGGAACACATGACTTATGAGGAGAGGCTGAGGGAACTGGGATTGTTTAGTCTGCAGAAGAGAAGAATGAGGGGGGATTTGATAGCTGCTTTCAACTACCTGAAAGGGGGTTCCAAAGAGGATGGATCTAGACTGTTCTCAGTGGTAGTTGATGACAGAACAAAGAGTAATGGTCTCAAGTTGCAGTGGGGGAGGTTTAGGTTGGATATTAGGAAAAACTTTTTCACTAGGAGGTTGGTAAAACACTAGAATGCGTTACCTAGGGAGGTGGTGGAATCTCCTTCCTTAGAAGTTTTTAAGGTCTGGCTTGACAAAGCCCTGGCTGGGATGAGTTAGTTGGGGATTGGTCCTGCTTTGAGCAGGGGGTTGGACTAGATGACCTCCTGAGGTCCCTTCCAACCCTGATATTCTATGATTCTATGATCCTCCATTAATGTTCTCTGGCATCAACTTCTTTCGTACCTCTGCATGCCATGTGGGTGATTAAAGGCACCTCCTTGGATGAAGCATTACTTTGTTCTAAGCAATGTGTTTTCTCTGTACGAAGGAGATCAGTCATCTCCCAAACCAAGACCAACAGTGCTCTCATCAGTTGAGGCCTCTGGCTACTTCACACTGAATCATGTAAACCTAAGGATGATAAGAGGTATGACGATAGATTCTTTAATTACATGTTCATATACTGTTTTTTTTCTGTCTCATTCATTGCACAGGCTGGACCTGCTCTGGGGATGGATCAAGACTGTGTGGTGAAAGGAGGCTGTTGTCTGTAGAACCCCTGCCTCATTTGTTACACAAGTTGGATGGTGTGTACCTTTTGTGGTTGCCAGGAAGCAGAGGACCTAAGGCTAAAAGCCCTCCCCACTCAACAAAGGGGGAAGGGCCACTGAACCCAGACGACAAGTAAATAATGAGGACAACAAATAAAATAGGACAGGAGTGAATTTTAAAGATTAAAAATCAGGGAAACAGAAGGGAATGCTGAGCAGAGAACTCCCAACTGTTACCACTGCTTCTTAAAGGCACTGACTAAGGAGTCAGTGAACACTCCCCAGAGGAACTCTGCCCAGAGATATGATCCGACAAGGGACCAGAAATAGGCCCACAGTTGCAGAACACCGCCTTGTCCAGCTTCTTCCTCCTGGTATTGGCCAGCACCAGGAGGAGGTTGATGAGGAGGTCTCACAACTGTTTGGGGGTGCAGATGTGTGTGCATAGATCAGGAGGTGCGGGGAGAAGTGCAGCCAGAACCTCAGTAAGCAGTTCTGGAGCAATTGGCAGAGGGGCTACAACCTGATGCACCCAAGTAGATATGAGCCACTGTCTCCCTCTCATTACAGAAAGGACAGGTGTTGGGAGTTCACACTCCATGCCAAGTATGTGCCATGCTCATGACTTCATGGAAAAGCCATCAACTGGCCTTCCTCAGGTGGCAGCAGGTTCTGTCATTTGGTGTTGGGGCAGGACACCGGGGTGAAGAAGTGGATGGTATGAAGCATGAGCACATACAAATGTTGTCCACCTCTGAACCATGCCCAGACCAGCTGAATTTCATGAAGCCACCTCAGGTGGCATGTTGGGAGCAGCCAGGGAGGCTGGTGGGGCAGGAGCCTGATGATGAGTTCCAGCAGACCAGGGTGAGTGGTGGGCAGGGAGCACCCTCCCAAAGAACGCACTTGGGAAAAGTGAGAGAGGTAGGAGGCAAGGCTCCCCTCACCTCCTGGAGTACATGACAGGGGACACACAGGGTGGGCAGCTCCAGGTGGTGGCTGAGTGCCAAAGGGTCCACCGAGTCCCTCCAATCTTAGTCCAGAAGGTCTCAACTTCTTGTGACACCCACCAGGACTATCCTCCAGCACACCAAGGGGGACTCCAGCCACAACAGACCTGGTCCCTGAAACTAGCGACCAGGTCCTGAGGCGGTCCTGGTAAAAGACCAGCAGCTTAGCAAGATCTCAGGGAGACTCCTCGGATGGAGATAAAAGAGCTGCCGGTCATATCGGAGTCCTCAGAGGTGGTGGGAAAAAGGTCTGTGCCAGCATGCTCCATGCTGGATTACCGGCACTGTAAAGGAGTCTCGGCAGGGCCTGAAGGCAAAGGTGCAGAAGCTGACCAGGCTCTGTTTGCCCTCCCACAGGGGGAGGCTGAGGACACCCACAGAGATCCAGTGCAACCCTTGTCAGAAAAACTCCAGGATCTTCTTGTGGAGGCTGGCCAGAGTTTCCAGAGGCAGGCTCAGGGTGTTGAACCAGTGCCAGAGCATGGACAAAAATAAATGGTTGAGCGTCAGCACCTCGTCCAAAGGGCAAGGCACTGGAGCAACCCCATCCACCTCCACAATCAATCAGACACCCTGGCCTCTAGATCAATCCAGTTCTCTAGTGAGGCAGGATCAGCCCAGTCTCCCAGGTTCTTGAGGAGCACATCATAGGCATACACTGACAGGACCACCCCCCTAGTCGGGCTTTTGTAGCACCAACCCCATCATCCTCTTCTGAAGAAGGGCTCGATCATGATGGAGTACAACTGGCTGGAGAGGAGGCAGCCCGGCTATATCCCTGGACTGAACGTGAAAGGTTCAGTCAAGGCCCAGTTGAGCTTGACCAGACACTCCCCAGAGGCATACAGAGGAGAATCCCTATGAAGTGGTGGCTAAGCCAAACACCTGCAGAGTGCCCATGAAGTACCTGTGATCAGCCCTGTTAAATGCCTTCTCCTAGTCCAGGGACAGGAGGGCAAGTGACAGATTATTCCTGGACATGCTAGATGGAATAGGTCCCAGACCAGATGAAAGAAGATGTTCCATCCTGGGACACTGTAGGTTTAGTTGGGGTGGATCATGTCCACAAGCATAGACCCCAGCTGCAGTCAGATGGCTTTTGCTATGACCTTGCAGTCGGTGCCAAATCCTTAAATCACGGATTTCCCCCTTCTTAGGCAACAGAGCGATCATGACCCACCTATACAACAGGGGGAAGCACCCCACTCTTCAAGGACTTGGCCCAGATGGTGGCAAGGGCTGGACTGAAGACATCCAAGGATACACAGTAGAATACCACTGTTAGCTCAATGATGTCCGGAGATTTGTTGATGGTCATTAGAGGAAGGGCTTCCAAGAACTTGGCCAATGTGAGATATTGCTCTAACCAGTCCCAGTCTCCCACACTGACCATAGGGAGTTCATCCCACAGGACCCCACAGGCATCAGTGTCAACTGGATCCAGGGAGAAGAGGCTGGCATAGAAGGCCCTGGCCCTTCCCTACCTCTTCCTAGGCCCATGAGAGGGGTGCTGTCCTCTGCTGAGTAGTAGGTGATATGCTTTTTGGTACCTCTCTTTTTCTTTGGGGCATATAAGATGCAAGCACCATGATCCATCTCCTGAAAGTGTTGAATGCAGTATCAAACGAAGCCGCCTCAAGCCCAATGGTGGTTGAGGGCCTGGCGATTGTCCTGCTTCTCCTAACTTTCTCTACAGAGGGATAGATCCCTGGCAAATGGCCAGGCATCTCTCCAGCTCCAAGACTTCCCATTCCAATTGCTCTATTGCAGCATACCAACTCCAGCTACCTCCCTGGGTGTCATCAAAGCAGGAGAGCCTGGAACGTACCTTCCCCATATCCCACCACCTCTGTTCCAAGGGAAAGGTGTGCCTCTGCTAGGCCAGTCAGAACTCCCAGAAGGAGGCTCAAAAGCCCATATCCTCAAACACATTGTTATTGACATACTAGTAGGCATCTCAGATGTCAATGAGGCCATCATGGCTACTAGGTGGTGGTTGGAGAATGGGGATGGCCTGATACTGGAGAAATGGGCCTGCAAGATGTGAAATCAAGACACACAAATGCACTTCAAACAGGAGTGGCACAACTGAGTATCATCTACCTGGACAATGGTGAAGGTGGTGGAGTCAGCTGGGTGGTGGTCATGCCAGATATCTACTAGGAACTGATGGTCGACAACCTCCCTGAGGATGTCTGCAATGGCCTAACACTTCTCTGTTCCAAGGCAGTGCCGTGAGTCCACGTTGATGTTAAAATCCCTTCCCAGGACCAGGCACTTATGAGGATCTACAGAGCAGAGGAAGATAGAGGTCTGCAAGGCCAGATTAAGGTTATGAGGGGTGGGAGGGAAGGGACTAAGTATGAATTACATATTGCAAAAAAAATCATGAAGTCATCAAGCATTTATCTACATACATATTTACATATTATTTATGTAAAATTAACAAGTTTATTCTACTGTCACTACATTCAATTCTTCAAACAAACAATTTTTGCCACAGCTAAAGCTCTGGGAAAAGTCATGAATGATGTCATTGTAATTCAAAGACCTGATGATTTCATTCTCAATGCTCAAGAGGGACAAAGCACTGAGATGTTCTTGAGTCATGGTGGATTAGAGGACATTTTTGACCCTTGTTAGAAGAGAGAAGGAACATTCTCCACTACAGTTAGTGATCATTAGTGACAAATACAGCAGTAATGCAGTTTCAACATTTGGGAAATATTCTATCACATTGGATTCAGTGATAACTCAGTACATCCAAATAGATTTGCTTTTGTCATCTTCTCTCTCTATATCTGAGAGTGATGTGGCACATCCAGTGTTGAGTCCACAGACACTGAAAAATATCCCATATCTTTGATCTAATCTACAATGGCTGATAGTGTCTTCTTTGCCAGCAGTGCAATGAATTCATCACAAATAGTCTTTGATAGATATGATGTATGGCCTTTTCCATGATTTGCATGTTCATTGATGTGCTGAGCTAAGAAAGGGTCAAACTTAAAGATTAACTCTAGAATGCCAAGGTAATTGCCATTGTTGTTTCAACCCAACAGTCTCGGAATGGCAAACCACCCTCAGCAAGAAAAACTATGGTTTCAGCTACATGTCTGAGAACGTTCTTCCAATAAGCATGAGCTTCCAAAAACTGGTTTTCCATTAGGGTATCAATTTTGCCAATATATTTCTTTTGGGCACGGAAGCTGCTAACTGACAATGTATGCTGCTCACTCATTGCATGATTGGTAAAGTATGCAGTATTCTTCCAATCATTGAAGGCCTTCGCAGAACATTCCTCACTTTTTGGTATCAGAAAACAGGTGGCAATAAAAACAGTACACTTTCTTCTTGGAAGGTGAATAGATGAGCCATTCTCGGTTGCCAATCTGTTTGTTAGGCTTCACATATTCAAACATTGATTTGGTCAGATAACGATTCTGATTGGTGTACTCTCGCTTTGTCAGTGAAAAGTCAGCATCTAGATTCTGGCATTTCTGTGGGCCCTTCTCAGTCCAATATACAATGAAATCTTGAGAAGTCATGGTTCCACTCACCTGGATCATTGGAGAAGTATATTTTTGTATTACTATCACTGGGAGAGTCTTCAAAGGAGTGGAGTGAGACTGCAGGTAGAGAAGTCACAGGAGGCTGCTCCTTTTCATCAGGCGCAGGCACAACAGGTTCACTTGGGCTGGTATTCGCCTGGACTTCCTCACCAACAGACTTAGTAGGAGGAAAAAACATTAGGAGAGAAGGAATACCTTTCAGCATTACATCTTGTCTTTGCCATCTTTCTTTGGCCACCTTCAATTTCTGCCATCCTCCTTTCTTCAACATGGTGACTATTGTCCAGTGTAGGCCTACAGTGTACTATATTGCTAGGGCCCACAAACACTTACTTAGCCCATAAAGACAAAATCACAACCACCGTAAATTGAATTCACAATCTTGATGGATTAATTTGTACAAAACAATATCTAACGAGACAAAAAATTTCCGATGGCCCCGCTACGGTTGCTCAGCTGTTACTTCAATATGGAATGGAGGACCTACAGTAGGGAGTAAAAATAGGAGGGCCTAAAAATTAGGGCCTAAAGCAGTAGTTCTCAACTTATTTACCATTGTGGGCTGCATATGCAGCTCTCTGTGTGTTATGTGGACCGCATCCACACAATATATATACTACCTGTATATCTACCAAAAAATAAGCTTTAGTATTTGTTATCTGACAGCAATGTGATTCAAATCGATAGATACCTTTCATTTCAACAGTGGCAAATGTCTATCAAGAGCATTTTATTTTGCTAATTTTAAGTAAAAACATTAACCATTACTTTGTCCTCACTTACATTAGGGTCTGGAAATGACCAATAGGGGATGGGCAGACAGTTGTTGTCAGCTGCAGGCAGCCCAGGGCACACTGCAGCCTGGCGCAGTCTCATTCCCCCCCAGAGGCGACACATAGCAGTGGCTATTGGGGAGGGACGTGCCTCCCTTCATTTCTCCAGACAGACACCCGGAAGCGAGGAGGCATCGCTCCCTCTAGTGACAGCACTCTGTCATCCCATTCTCTTCCCCCATCCCATTCCCTTCCCCTACCCCATCCCCTTTCTTCTCCACACTGTCCCCTGCCCCATTCCCCCTCCCCCCTGCCCACTTCCCCCATCCCCGTCTCTTCTTCCTGTCCTGTATCATCCCTCTTCCTTCCCCGCTGCCTCTTCCCCCCGCCCCCCACAGGCACTCACCAGTTGTCCAGAAACAGGACCCAGCACACATAGAAGATGATGGTGATGGGCACTAGGAGCTGCCTGCCAGCCTCAGCCAAGGAGAGGGATAGAGGGAGCCTCTTCCCTCCCTGACAGCTAAACAGAGTTCCGCAGAAATCGGTTGGGGGGGAGACAGTGCTGCCTCAAACTACACCCATGGCTGGCACGGGTTTTTTAGTAACCAGATTTTTAGTGTCCGGTCACCCGTGGTAACCGAATGCCTGGCAGTGTGTTCCTGCAGCGTGGGGAGACGCAGATGGGAGGGAGCAGAAGCAGCAGGCTGCTGGCTGGCTGCCGGCTGAACTGCTTCCATGCCATGGGGGGCTGCTTTGCCTTTCCTGCTGGCAGGAGCGCTCCAGGAGGGCTGCGTGATCAGGCTCCCCCACACCCAGTCTGGCACCGGCCCTGACCCCTGCTTGACCAGAGCTGCAAACTTTGAATTATTTTTAGCACACAGCTTGCTAATTGGGCCGCATGCAGCCCACGGGCCATGTGTTGAGAACCGCTGGTCTAAAGTAGGGTCTAAAAATAGGAGGGCCTAAGGCTATAGCCTTATTAGCCTATGGGTTAATCTGGCCCTGGACATCTGCCGATAGAACCGCACCCATTCTGGGTTTGGAACAGGGCATACATGGTAACCAGACTGAGACTCAGCCCCTCCGCTGAGGCCCAGAGGTGCAGCAGGCGTCCCGGCATGACCTTGGCAACCCCCAGTTTCTCAGGCTGAAAGTCTGGGGAGAACAGGGTGATTACCTGAGAACTTCAGCTTTTATTAGAGGGGGAAAAATATGTTTCTAGCCCTCATTGCTGTGGAGAAAAGATTGAAAAGATGAACCTTAGAAGACTCAAAAACCAGAAAACAAATAAAAAGAACCTTAACGTGTTATTTTAAAGTCACTTTAATTTGGCGGTCCTGAGTCCTGAGTTTTGAATGCATGTGGTTAGCCATAGAGATTTCATGAATCCAGAACCCCAAGTTGTTCCAAATCAGGGCCTATAAAAACTCAGAGCATGGGAAAATTCTAACTCAGATGGTCATAGGGGTTATACTGATAAAATAAAAAACAAACAGCAGACATGGTTGCATAGTGTGTGGCTATTTTAATTTTTCCAGAGCCACCCCCTACTGGGGTTGGTCATGCTTTCAGAATGGATAATCTGATCATGTAAAACTAGGACAGGAGAAATTGGTGAAAATGGAGGTGGGAAGATGTATGAGAAATTTTCTAAATTAAGCTGAGCTTAGTTGACCTTCTGTGAATCATCAACTCTGCATATTCTCAATGTTTTCTATCTAAACTCTTTCATTTGCTAGACATCACCAGAAGTCCTAATTCTTCTTGTTTCACTAACCATATTATAAATTTCAACACACTACCTGTACAGTGATGTGCAAACTTTCTGTGGGATTCAGGAATTTTGTATGTAATTTGTTTTCTTCAGATTTGCCTTGTTTTGTAGATTCATAGATTCATAGATACTAAGGTCAGAAGGGACCATTATGATCATCTAGTCTGACCTCCTGCACAATGCAGGCCACAGAATCTCACCCACCCACTCCTGCGAAAAACCTCATCTATGTCTGAGCTATTGAAGTCCTCAAATCGTGGTTTAAAGACTTCCAAGAGCAGAGAATCCTCCAGCAAGTGACCCGTGCCCCTTGCTACAGAGGAAGGCGAAAAACCTCCAGGGCCTCTTCCAATCTGCCCTGGAGGAAAATTCCTTCCCGACCCCAAATATGGCGATCAGCTAAACCCTGAGCATATGGGCAAGATTCACCAGCCAGATACTACAGAAAATTCTTTCCCGGGTAACTCAGATCCCACCCCATCTAACATCCTATCCCAGGCCATTAGGCCTATTTACCATGAATATTTAAAGATCAATTAATTACCAAAATCATGTTATCCCATCATACCATCCCCTCCATAAACTTATCAAGTTTAATCTTAAAGCCAGATAGATCTTTTGCCCCCACTGCTTCCCTTGGAAGGCTATTCCAAAACTTCACTCCTCTGATGGTTAGAAACCTTCGTCTAATTTCAAGTCTAAACTTCCTGGTGGCCAGTTTATATCTATTTGTTCTTGTGTCCACATTGGTACTGAGCTTAAATAATTCCTCTCCCTTGGGCTTGAAACATTTTATTATTAGAAAACATTCAGGTAGCACCCAGATATGCAATTAATAATAATAATCCCTAGTTTTTTCATCTGTAGATCATCATCTCTAAGTATCATAATCCCCATTTTAACAGATGGGGAAACTGAGGATCAGGGAGTTGAAGGGACTTGCCTGAGGTTAGCCAGTGGCAAGCACAAATAAGGAGGCTGTAAAACAGCAAGAAAATTTTAAATTAAAGTCCTCACCAGAAAATTTTGAAATTTCAAGTGCAATTTCATGCATTTTAGAGCAAGATTGTAGTGCCCCCCCCCACGAAATTCAAACCAAAACAAGAAACAAGAAACACATCCAGGCAAGCAAACAAGCTACCCTCACATTTATTTGGATTTCTAAAATAAGCTGTCAGTGAGGAATTAAGTCCTAGTAACAGGACAAACCCTTTTGAAAATCACAGTCCTTTAAAAAATTGTTATTAATTATTGTTACAATTGTTTTTGGACCTGAACGTACAAATGTAGAATTATGTACAAAAAAACCTGCATTCAAAACTAAAACAATGTAAAATTTTAGAGCCTGCAAATCCACTCAATCCTACTTTTTGTTCAGCCAATAGCTCAGACAAACAAGGTTGTTTACATTTGCAGGATAGAATGCTGCCCGCTTCTTGTTTACAATGTCACCTGAAAATGAGAACAGGTGTTTTCATGGCACCTGTTGTAGCCGGCATTGCAAGATATTTACATGCCAAATGCCCTAAAGATTCATTTCATGCTTCAACAATCATTCCAGGGGACATGCATCCATGCTGATGATGGGTTCTGCTCGGTAACTATCCAAAGAAGTGCGGATTGACATATGTTCATTTTCATCATCCGAGTCAGATGCCATCAGCAAAAGGTTGATTTCTTTTTATGGTGGTTTGGGTTCTGTAGTTTCCACATCAGAGTGTTGCTCCTTGAAAGCGTGCTCCACACCTCATCCCACTCAGAGTTTGGAAGGCACTTCAGATTCTTAAACCTTGGGTCAAGTGCTGTAGCTATCTTTAGAAATCTCACATTGGTACCTTCTTTGCGTTTTGTGAAATCCATAATGAAAGTGCTCTTAAAAGAACCAAAATGTGCTGGGTCATCATCCGAGACGGCTATAACATGAAATATATGGCAGAATGCAGGTAAAACAGAGCAGGAGACATACAATTCTCCGCCAAGGAGTTCAGTCACAAATTTAATTAACGCATTTTTTTTTTTAAACAAGTGTCATCAGCATGGAAGCATGTCCTCTGGAATGGTGGCCGAAGTATGAAGGGGCATACAAATGTTTAGCATATCTGACATGTAAATATCTTGCAATGCCAGCTACAAAAGTGCTAGGTGTACGCCTCTTCTCACTTTCAGGTGACATTGTAAATAATAAGCATGCAGTATTATGTCCCATAAATGTAACAAACTTGTTTGTCTTAGCTGAACAAGAAGTAGGATTGAGTGGACTTGTAAGCTCTAAAGTTTTACATTGTTTTGATTTTGAGTGCAGTTATGTAACGATAATAAATCTACATTTGTAAGTTGCACTTTCATGATAAAGAGATTGCACTACAGTACTTGTATGAGGTGAATTGAAAAATACTATTTCTTTTGTTTATCATTTTTAGAGTGCAACTATGTGTTGTAATTGAAATCAATATATTTGAAAATGGAGAAAAACATCCAAAATATTTAAGTAAATTTCACTTGGTATTCTATTGCTTAACAGTGCAATTAAAACTGTGCCACGAGTGCTCTGGGGGTGTGTGGCCTGAAGGGCTGCCATGGGTGCTCTGGGGGTGTGTGGTCAAGGGGGTGCCACCCATGCGTGGGGGGGCCCCGCAGGTACTCAGGTGGGGTGGTCCAGCACCATGGGTGCTCGGGTGGGAGCAGCCTGGGATCCCCAGTGGTGCTGGGAGGTGAGGTTTGGCAGCGGTGGCAGGCTCCCTACCTGGCTTCTCAGAAGTTGTGACAAGTCCCTCCCTAAGCTCCTCGGTCCACGTGCTACCAGCTCCGCAGCGCCCACTGGCCAGGAACTGCGGCCAGTGGGAGTTGCGGGGGCGGTGCCTGCAGACAGAGGCAGTGCACGGAGCTTAGGCGTTGAAGGAGGGGGATGTCGCCACTTCCGGGGAGCCCCCCCAAGGTTAGCGCCACCCAGAGCCCTCACCCCGTCCCATGCCCCAACCCCCTGTCTCCTCCCACACCCAAACTCCTCCTTCTGCTGCTGGGGCGGGGGAGGGCAGCGGCCCAAGACTGCCCCAGCAGCGGCTGGTGTGACTGGCCCATGGGCTGCCTGGGCAGCCCTGGAGCCAGCCGCACCGGCTGCTGCAGAAGTCATGGAGGTCAAGGAATCTGTGACTTCTGTGACCTCCGTGACAGACATTGAAGCTCTGAAGACAGTAATCAAGACCTCAACAAAATGAGCCCAGGAAAATAAAACTACAGAATTGTGAATAAATGACAGGGATTCAGGATAGTTTAGAGCAATGGACACTGTCAGGACATACTACCCTCCAGTTGCAAAAAGATACCTCATAGTGGCTGCTAGTCGGATTAGCTTGAGAGCTTTATTAGAGCAATACCAGGAATCTGGCATTACTAAGCCTGTCTTGCTCATTAGGAAATCCATTTCACATGCAGTTCACAAACTCTGAGATGCCTTAAGCCACTATTTGGGGATGAATAAAAATAGTCTTTATCATTGCCTTTAGAACTTGGAAAAGCTATTACATCTTTATGGACCAAAAGAAAGATAATCAACGCAGACCGAATGGGGGAGATTAAGCTACGGCAAATACACACACAAGCTAGGAACCACTAAATTCAGCAGCCCTCAGTTCCTTTACTCAACTTTGGCCCTGGAGCTCCTGTGCAACCCCAAGTAAGTCAAAGCAGAATTTGGCACTCTTTAGATTTCTAAAGGTGGGACCTCAAAATGAACATAGGTGAAAGGTACTATCATATCAATACAGCACAAAGCACACTAAAACAATGTCACCTGTACGTATGTGACAAGCATCAAGCCTGAAGTGCCACCAGGTTAATTATTAAAGCAGCTCACTCTAGTTATTTCAAACAGAAGAGCTGCTGTCTCATTATTAGTTCTTGTAGACTACTATTTCCACTGTATAGAAGTAGCAGATTAAATCAGGAACTACAGCATCATCATTAAATGGCTCTGATGGGTTTTTCAGTTGCCAAGGGCTTCCAAACCCTATTATCACTGACAGGGGATCTCAAAGTTTTGTTTAGAGAACACTTGGAGGAAAACAGAATTGTCCATTAAAAATATGGTAACTGTCTCTTTCCCTGCCTCCATTCAGCCAAGTCAAAGTGCACAAAATATTTTTCAGGGATTTCAAAGCTGTCACAGTGGCTTATTATTTAACTTTTTGTCCAAAAATCAGCACTTGACATAGCATGTGGACTGTCACTTGCTGAGCTTCATATGGGAAGTTATACACTCTGGATAATATCATTGCTACATTTTTAGGAGTAAACTCTTTGGGATAGAGTCCATCTTTTTGTTCTGTGTTTGTATCTTGCACAATGGGGATCTGGTTGATGAATGGGGTGCCTACTTGCTATATAGTACAAAGAGTAATAATAATTAATAATATTGGTAATGAAAATTAAACCTGCATGGCCAAATTCATGCTTGGTGTAACTCCATTAACTCGAATAATCTGATTTCACTCGAGCTACAACTGAGATGAATTTAGCACAAAATGTTCAAAAGTGCCCAAGGAACCTAAGTGCCATTTTTTTTCAAAAGTGATGTCGGCACTTAGAAGCAAAAACTGCATTGTAAGTCAATTGGGATTCAGCTCCTGAGCATTTAAGTAGCTTTTGAAAATGGGACATAGGCATATCTGAAAATGTTACCCTTAGCTCCAGACTTGATACAGGTGTCTAAGCAGTGGAAGAATGTGTCTCACGTAAAATAATTAACTTAATCTTTTCAGTGCAATATGCTTAGACATCACTGCTGAGGGAGATGAAGAAGATCTATCTTGACAATTTTACTGCTGCTCACAGTGAAACAGCCGCTGTAAAATTGAATGGCAGCAGTGAAGCTTACCAGTCTTTTAAATTTCACTTTGTTGCTGTTTGACAAAGCTATAAATTGAAGCAGAGTCTCTGGAGTTGTCTGTGTGCAGACTCAAGATGACAACACAGCTTGCTTGTCTTCACATTCGGTAGGTTATTCTTTGCACTCACACTTTCTTTTTTTTTAGCAAATGGTTCAATTCTGATGTCTTAGGCCCCCTCACTCAACAAAGAGCCTCAACTTTGCTACAGCTGAGCAGGCAAGTGCAATTCTCAAACCAAGACCTTTATCGTTGTTATTATTACATCAGCCTCTACATGCAAGATTATGAAAAACGTGGGCAATAATATCTACACCAGGTATTATTTAGGCACCCAGTAAGTTAGGGTGGCTATTTTCGAAAGAGTTTAGGGATTTAATGTTTTCACTAGGGCTGGGTGCCTAAAGCTCATAGGCACTTTAAAAAAATCTCCCCTTTAAAGCCTAAGAGTCGCTGAAACTTTGAATTCTTTTACCTTGGCTGTGTTGCAACTTTAATGCTACTGTATATTTTACATATATTTATATATTAGAGAAGCTGTCACAAATGCCCTCTCTATCACCAGTAAAAGTACCTGGGTTCTTTGCTAAAAATGTTGCAGAGATTTTTTTGTGTGTGTGTGCAAAAAGGGTATTTTCTTCCAAAAGATTAATTTTATTTTGAAGGTGTTTACATTTATACATCCAGAAACATCTGATACGAACTGTAAAATATGTTAACAAAATAGACATGATTCATTTATTTATGATAAAATTGTACAAGAATAGTAACTTCCGAATGATTTTCCTTTGCTTTCTGTTCACCAATGGAAGGATTTTAGACCTGGCCATTAGGTTCTTCTACCTTCAATGAAACCAATGCATTTCTCACAGTTCTTTCATCATAAAAAAACCCAACCCATTCCACATTCTATGCCCTTCACCATTCTTCCCTACCTTCCACACAGTTATCATTTGGTCCCAAAATGCAACATTCTACCATATAATATATCAGATACTATCTGAATCTGTCATTTTCTCTATTTGCAATATGGAAGCATTTCCTAGAAAAGAAGCATCAGGTAACCAGGCAATATGAACAAAAGAGTTATTTATTATATATATATTCTCTAGTAAGTCATAATAGTCTCTTGGATTTTAAATGTCTTTTTGCTATTTCCAATGCTTAAAAATTATAATTTTAAAACATTAAATACTGTGTTATATACATTATGATTCCATTTCTTATTTCTAAATGTGGATGTAATGTTCTCCAAATGGAAATTCGGAGGGAACAGGAAACAATTCCTCTGACATCACAGGCTTTAAAAGCTCACATCATACACCTGTAGATTTGACTATATGAAAAATAGCCAAACGTCAATATGCTTTTGTGGGATTCTTTGATTTTCTTTTTGTTTGTTTTTTTGTCATTTCATTTAAAATATAAACAGAAGGATAGATCTGGCCAGTTCTTTGTCAATGTTCGGTAGTAGAACTGTTTTTTTTTCAATCGCATACTTATTTTTTATAAAATAACAAAATATACAGATAGAGGGAGCTGAGTTTGTTACATTAGTTCATACACATACAGTAAACAAAAGGTTTTATGTATGGCTTCGCAAAGGTAGATTATGAAGTGACGTTTGTATTTTATTTGTTTAAAAGCGTTTTAAGAGAACGTGTTAGTGTGCTTACAATAGCGGCCATGGTAGTCGAATGTCGAGCCAAGAGTTTAATGCTAGGATCATCGGAGGTCTTGTCTGACACTGCTTCTGCAGCTTTCAGAAGACAAACGTAGTTGATTACGACCTCATCTATTTTAGCTATAATTTCCTGCTGCTGTGTTTCAGAGTTCATGACTTTCACTAAACGCATGCAGGCTTCTGTTAAGCAACAGAGCACTTGAAAGCTGGAAGTCATAGCTAGAAGCATTTCCTCGGGGCTTTTATCAGCCATGGCCATTTTCCTGCAGGCACTTCCCAACTGTCTCGATTCTATAGATAACAGTTGTTTGTACTGAGAAAGTTTAAGGTCATATGTTTCCGAAAGTAAATCTTCCCTCTTCCCCACACTTGCTCGGACCAGAGAGAGCAGCTCATTGGCATCCTTTTGTGCTGCAAGAAATCCATCAGGCATTGCATACATTTTCTCTTTCATCACGTTTATTCTTGTGATTTGTGCCTCAAAGGCCATGTCACTGAGATTCGTATCAGTTTGGCCACCTTGGTCTTCAGCATTGTTCTTGTCATGTATACTATTTAGTATCTGTTTGGGGGACTCAACAGCTTTCTTCTCATTTTCAATGGAAAAAGACTGACTGGCTGGTTCTGGTAACTCACACGGTATCTGTGGTTCATAGAGGCATGAGAGGTGGTTGTTGTCTCCATCATATTCATCATCCTCATTGTCATTTCCTCTGCTTAGGAAACAATAGCTGAAGGGGCCATGGCATCTCCAGTTGCTGGCATCTGACTTTCGTAAGGGCAACATTCTGTACTGTTTGGAGTCCTTCTGCATGGAGCTGGTGACTGAAGACCTTTTATTGTCTTTGACATCAGTGCTGACATTCATAGAACTTTGAGAATAGCTTTTGGATAACTTTCTGCCCAGAGGGAGTTCCACCTTTTTTTCCGACTTGGAATCATCTCTTGCCACAATGTCTAGACACTTCAGACTGACTGCAGCCTTTTTCTTCTCAAGAAGCATCTCAGTGCCTGTGGACCCTGCAAAGATGCTGCTGCTGCTGTGTCTCAATACTTTCCTGCTGGGTGGCATTCTGAGGCTTCCTCCCATCACATCACATGGCCATAAACTAACTGCTGCCCCACATCCCTGTTTTACTTTAGGAATGTCACAAGAGTCTTGATTTTGACTTGGCACCTTTGATTCTGAGTGAATGTTGGATGATAGCATGATGGAGTCAGTTAGAGGCTGTTTAGGAAAAGCTGAAGGTATGCCCCCTCGTCTTCCCTTTCCAGGCTCTGTGAAAGCTACACTAGGGGTAGTAGAAGAACAGAGAGAATAATTAAGCATCACACTGATAATATTCATAGAATGAATTTCTAAGCATCTTTTATGGACCTTTTTTTTTAAATGAACTGTCCCAATAGATTCATGGTATTTTTCCAGGACCCCCATTTCAGTTAGTACCATGCATGAATAGTAATGTGTCTTTCAGGAAATAGTCATATGTCTTTGTGTTTCTCTCAGCATGACATTTTTTTAAAACATCTATCAACATATTCTCATTTATGCATAACTGACTACTTCCTCTATTACCACACTTTGACTTGTAATGTGAGGCAGCAGAAAATTGTTCCATAGACCTTTCATGAACGTCGCCCCTCTGCTAACTGGAATGGAAGTTTCCCATTTAGTATTTAAAGGGATATTGACAGGTTAAAAATCTGTCTACTAAAATGGAAAGAATTTGGAAAATTCCGTTTATTTTTATTCTGTTTCACAATATGCTTTTTATAGGCAGTGAAAAGAAACTATTTCACTTTTGCTTCTCGTCAGTTTCATTTTTTGGTTCTCATAAACTTACACATTGCTGCTGTGTTTCACTTGCAACCAGTAAAAAGGAATGTTTAGGCCCCAACCAAATATTGTTTTCAATTAAATTAAAAACAAACAACTGCCCCCACCAAGATTTTATAAAATCTCTTAAAATTGGGTCTTAAATTATGTGATTAGGATACTGCACCTAAACTATCCTTACAAGAAACTTATGCAACGGGTTTTTAAATTAAAATGATGCATAGTTAATCCCATTTCTTTCTCTTCTTTACAGTTAGTGCTCTAAGCCTTTCCTGGCCTATCAGTAACAACACACTTTTCATGTTGTTATCTGGAGATTATTCTATGCAACTGCTGATTTTAGCAAAAGTCACTTATTTTAGCCACATAGCAGGCAAATAGTATATATTATATAATAATTAAATCCCAGATTCCCCTGCTACCCCAAATTTACATACATTGTTAAAGCTCATATGGATCAAATATATCTAGCTCCACAGAAGCATCCAGAAAATCAAAAGAAACAAAATTTTAGAAATTCTGATGTAGTGTTCAAGCAATGCTTTTTCCAATAGACAGCCTTGTCAGGGAGACTGGGAAACATTTTTAAAAAGCTAATGTTAATAGAAATGTTTTCCTGCGTGTCCACATATTAATTGGGGTTATTTTAGCAAAAGCCACACAGCAGAACCAGAAAGCGAGAATGAATAGCAACAGTTTAGACTTAATTTCTCTGTCCATTCTAGGTTGACAATACGCATTCAGATAAGAGATGATGTAATCTTCACACTTGGTTTTTGAACATACACCCTGTTAAATATGTGTTTTTAAGAACACATGCTTTGAAATTGCTGTACCTGTAGTTTCTTTAATCTTGGGGATCCGATGACATCCATCTCTCAAAGTGCCAAACAGTGGTTCAGCATTAACTGCTGAATGAATGGCAGGCATTGTCATTCTATGACACACAGCTTCTGACTGCTGATGTAGTTCCTTGTATGTGGTTCCATGGTTTGGAAGGATGACAACTCTTTCATCTGCTGGAACATAGCCAGTTCCCTTCACAGACGAATCTGAGATCCTGTGCTTAACATCAGAGGGACAAAGAGGAGATTCGACGGGGGTAGCACATGGGCTACTGCCTGTGCTGCATCCCGCATCCACTGAAGAGCACTGGGAGCTTTGCAGAGAAAAATGACCCTCACTTTGCAAAGACGACATGCGCTTGGTCAAGTGATAGTCACAAAGTCTACTCACACTCTGCTCAGCGTCCGGTAGCTTTGAAGAATGGTCATCTGCATCTTCTGAGTCATTTAGGTCTTTGGCTGAAGACACAGTCATATCAGACAAAAAGTTTTCACCTGGGCCAAGTGCTGAAGTATCACCCTCATCAACGTCAGGATCCACTTCATTCTTAGAGCCAGTATCCGTTTTACCAAGACCAGAAACTCTTGGAAATGTCTTCCCATTCACTATTTCTGAGCTTGATTTATCAGCAGCTTCACCATCGGCAGCGGCATACCATCTTTGGCGAAAGGCAGTTCTCTCCACATTAAAAGTGCTTATGCGTTGACTGTCTCTTGATGAAAGAGTACCACATATAGCTTTTAGGTCTTCATCAGTCTCGGCTTTTTTAGTTCCCTGATGCTTTTTCACTGCAGCATTACCATCACAGGCTGCTTTCACTTCTCCATCAGTCATCTTATTTTTCCTTTTACTAGTGCAAGAGTATACCAAAGACCCCATGTGCAATTTGCTAAAATAGTCAGTGACAGATTTTGTTTCCATGGTCTCTGGTTCCATTTCCATATTGTCTGAATGAAGAATCTGCTTCGAAGGCACAACTTTTGACTGTAGCTCAGCAGCTTGGTGACCAGCTATCGACTGTGAGGATTTCGCAAGTGGTCCTCCAGCCTGATTCTTAGCAATGGGGAACTCTGTTTGCTCTTCCACAAGGGGTTGGTAACCTTCACTAGTGGTCAAAAACATACGTGTTGAGTTTTCTGACTGTCTCTGTGCTGCGGTTAGTTCAGAACTTTCAGTCATTTCAGAAGAGTTTGTTTCATTGCCAGAATCTGAAGATGACTCAGGGCTATATGCTCGCAAGATTGCTACACCTGCATGCCACAAAAAATAAGAGCCAATTAATGAAAGCATCTGAGGCACTTGAATAAACGGATAAGCAAATGGGGTGTGTTAAATATAAAAATAAAGGGATTTTTATGGTTTATTTTAAAACATACTCTGATTTTATTGCATAATCCCCAAGAAAGGTAACTTAGCAACATTATGGTAGTTCCACCACGTGATATGGAATGTGAGGTGTATACATGATGGTAAAAACATATAGAATGGAATGTGTCCAAGGCTAAATGGTGCAAATGGATGAAGTGGAATGATGTTCAATGAATAAATGTAACTATGGTGAAAGAACCTGAATTGTCATTCGTCTGCTGTTCCTCTGAAGCAGCCAAAGCCTCTAGTGCTTGAAGAGTGGAGACTACAGCATCATCTAGCCCCTTCTCACACTTCCCCTCAGGATTAGTAGGGACAGCATCAATGAGCGACACTGGAATGTCATCATTTCCTAGATTACTAGTTTGCTCCTTGTCTTCTGTATACTGTGTTGTTTGGTTCTGAGAGTCTTCCTCATCTGAACTGTCCCTGAAGCCAGGTGGAGGAGCAGCAATGGCCATGTTTAAAGAATGTAATAAGAAGTCATCTTCATTATCATCACCTTCCGGAGGGGGGAGTGATGTCAAATCAATAATATCATCACTTGAACCAGAAAGACTGAGAATGGTAGGTCTACTGATTTCTCCTACCATAATGTCCTCCTCACAGCTAACTTCATCTTCATCTTCAGCATCATCTGTGTTTTCCGCATAACAAATGTCATGCAACAAGGGCTCTTCTATCCCTTCTGCAGCTCCAAATATTTTGCCATCGTTTATGCTTGCATAAACAGAATTTGTAGCAAACTGAATGCTTTCAACATCTGGAGACAATTCTAGACCTTTAATGTCATTGGTACTACTAATATAAATAGCTCTTTGTTTGTCCAATACTTCTGGACTTTCATCCAGAAGTCTTTCATAGCCAAGGGTTTGGGGACTGATACCATCCAAGCTGTGATCTCCAAATATAAAGGATACTTTTGCTCCCCTTGGAGAATCCTGTGCTTTCTTGGTAGATTCCAGTCCTGAGAGTGACAGCAATGACTGCTGGTTTAAACTTCTGTTTTCTCCTGCCTCAGTGGAGTCATCTTGTTTGGTCAGCCCCTGATCGAGTCCACCTGAATTATGGGTATTTTCTATGTACAGATGCCTGTGGTCTTTTTGACACATGGGGCTTTCGGAAACTTCTGGAGTCTTCTGTTTTGGGTCTACAAATGTTCTTTGGGCTTCTTGATCCCCTTCAGCCATGAATGTAGTAGTTTTGGGGACACAGTTCCACTCAGAAGCAAGGAGGTTATACTTCCCTCTATTTTCATTTCCTACAGTTTGGCAAAATAAAAGCAACAGTCATTTAACAAATGAACTGCTCCCTGACATTTTATAATAATGACTTGTTAATTCTGAATAAGCAATGTTTTAAATATAGAACAGCTGCCTAAACTTGTCCTTTCTACAGTCAAACCATTTTCAAACTCTCCTCTACTTCAAGTTACAGAGCTCTTGATTGAAGAATTAAGATTAACTGGATGTTTTTATGCTATGAGGGCAGAGAACTAAACTAAAACTAGGTGAAAGGATAACCCAGGACTGGTTGATATGATAATCTAAAAAACCCCAGCACCTCACATTTTTGCGTGAAGACTCTAGTTATATAAAATGTTATAACCTGTATACAAACAAATGATCATTTATTTGTTTCACTGTGGCACAAGGAGGAATACATTAAACATTTTATGTTACCATTAATACGAACAATGGGTGAATATTAAAATACTATAAAGCTGAATTTATATAATACAACTCTAGGCCCCAGACTAGCAACCAGTTCTGAATGGGCATACCCTTGTACCTGCACAGACCACTGCTGACATCAATGGAATTTTGTCCGCGTGGGTCCAATGGCAGGATCGAGGCCTTGTTTTGTACAGGTGACTTCTGTTAATGCATTATGCAATAAATACCTGTTTCTCGGTATCCTGCATTTTTCTTGTTGGCCATGTTAAATATTGAGCGCCTTGAATCAACCAGTAGTCGATAGTATCCCGCTGTTAAACAGGCAAGGTTCATTGCATCTGATGATTCCATTATCAAAGTAATCGGCTATGAAGGAAACAACCAAGTCTTGGTTAAAGGCTATTCATTCTTAATCAATTTACTTGCTCAAACATGACTTATTAAAAATTAGTATATTTATAAAATGTAAATTATAGAAATTATTTCACAAATGCTACATTGGAAAATCAAAAAGTAAATTCGTTTTCCTCAGCTCTGAAAGGTCTGATTGAAAACAATATTTAGGGTACAAAATGTTTGGAGAGATGAGAGCTGAACCAAGGAAAATGTGTAACTGAACATTTTAAATTCAATTGATGCTTAACTAATATTTGTATTGCTCTCTATAGAATTATTAATAATAAAAGCTTTAATTCCCAAATGAATTCTAAGATGCTTAACATCTAGAACTTATTCAAAAGTTAATGTTGTTCATAAAATTTTAGAACTAAATATTTCACCTTTCTCACTGGTGTACCCTAGGGTTTTATCTACATGGCAAGTTACTGTCTGGCAAGCCAGGGTGTGGATATACAGCCCAGCACCTTGCTGCACTGTAATGACTCATGGGATCATTGCTACAGCTCACTGAAAGTCCTGAAGTGCCACACTATAGCAGTATCCACATTTATGGGAAGATTTTATTGGACCCTCCTGAAAACTAATAGACAATTGGTCTTGAAGGATGCTGTGTACTTGCCTTCTTGATCAAAACAAGGTTCTGTGATCATAGCTAAGACAAAGCACAAAAAAAGGTATATGTTTTTTTTAAAAGAAATCCATAGCGTAGAATCTTAAGCCAATATACATGGTTTTGATAAAATTCCATGACACCCTTATTCACATAGTACTTTACAGGTGCAGTTTCAGACCCAGTGGAAAAATCCAGGCAATTATTATTAATTATGATGATTATTATTATTTATCATTTTTCTTCTGGGCAATTTGAGATTTTGTTCAGAAGTATAGGAACTCTGGTATAAGGACACATGCTTGCCACAAAGCAGTCAACTTTGGGCATAAAATTAATACAAATTATTACCCAAAGATGAGTGAATCAATTCTGGTTATGTTAGTCTTGAGAAGGAGCAGGTGTGCATGTATAGAGAGACATGTTTGAAATGCTTTCTTGATGCTGAATTTTCTGAGAGGATCAATAAAAGTAGATGATTTCCAGAGAGATTTTAAATGTCAGGAGTATTACTGTGACCTGCTGTTCACCCTTTTTGTAACCTAGAAGCAACTAAACTTTTATTGATGACTTTTCGGAAATAACATGTGGTAGAGAGAATACTGAAAAGGAAAATTAACAGTAAAAGAAAGACTCAAGCTGTTTACACTTATATAGAACTTTTCAACCAAGGATCTTAAAGTACTTTACAGGCATTAAATAAGCTTCACAGTAACCCTGAGAGATATTATCATTCCCTTTTACCGATTCGGGAATGGACACTTAGGCCACATTCACTAGTGCTGCTACAGGCAGATGTAAATTACCCCTTCCTTACTCAGCTAGACCCACTCCCTCCACTTGCATCCCATGGAAGAATTCATCACAAGGGGAAGGCACATGGTGTTAGTGCTGCCCTCATTCTGGATTTCTGTCAAGGGTTCGAGCAGCTTTACTTTGTACTTAAAGTATTTCCCAGTTGCTATGGCCATGCCTAGTTCCTGGCCAACATCAACCACTTCCTAGGCCTACCCACTGTGGTAGTGAAACTTCTGTTTCACATTATTTTTCAGTTATTGATAATCATATGCAAAATTTCCATATCATTATTCATGTGCCATCATAACACTACTTTTGGTAAGTTTCTCCTTTTAACAGGAAGCAGAATAAGTATTTTGACCCTCTTGCTAATTAGCCCTTATAAATCTTGGTGCTACTCACTTTCCTTGTCATTCTTGATACCTACCATTTATATTTCTCTTCCCTCACTGAACTGGCAGGTCACTACAGATTACTTCCCTGCTTTATGGTCTGTGTTGCTTAGCTATTAGTATTATGGCTGTCAAGTGATTAAAAAAATTAATCGCGCAATTAATGCACTGTTAAAGAATAATAGAATACCATTGATTTAAACATTTTTGGATGTTTTCTACATTTTCAAATGTATTGATTTCAATTACAACACAGAATACAAAGTGTAGAATACTCATTTCATATTTATTTTTGATTAGAAGTATTTGCACTGTAAAAAACAAAAGAAATAGTATTTTTCAATTCACCTAATACAAGTGAATTGCATTGTAGTGTAATCTCTTTATCATGGAAATTGAACTTACAAATGTAGAGTTATGTACAAAAAAACTGCATTCAAAAATAAACAATGTAAAATTTTAGAGCCTGCCTGTCCACTCAGTTCTACTTCTTGAACAGCCAATCGCTCAGAGAAACAAGGTTGTTTACATTTGCAGGAGATAATGTTGCCCGCTTCTTGTTTACAATGTCACCTGAAAGTGAGAACAGGAGTTCTCATGGCATTTTTGTAGCCAGCGTCACAAGATATTTACATGCCAAATGCCCTAAAGATTCATATGTCCCTTCATGCTTCAACCACCATTTGAGGGGACATGCTGATGACGGGTTCTGCTCAATAACAATCCAAAGCAGTGTGAACCGATGCATGTTCATTTTCATCATCTGAGTCAGATGCCACCAGCAGAAGGTTGATTTTCTTTTTTGGTGGTTCAGGTTCTGTAGTTTCCACATCAGAGTGTTGCTCTTTTGCGACTTCTGAAAGCATGCTCCACACCTCGTCCCTCTCAGATTTTGGAAGGCACTTCAGATTCTTAAACCTTGGGTCGAGTGTTGTTGCTATCTTTAGAAATCTCACATTGGTACCTTCTTTGTGTTTTGTCAAATCTGCAGTGAAAGTGTTCTTAAAATGAACAACATGTGCTGGGTCATCATCTGAGACTGCTATAACATTAAATATATGGCAGAATGCGGGTGAAACAGAGCAGGAGACATACAATTCTCCCCCAAGGAGTTCAGTCACAAATTTAATTAACACTTTTTTTTTAACGAGCGTCATCAGCATGGAAACATGTCCTCCGGAATGGTGGCCAAAGCATGAAGGGGCATATGAATGTTTAGCTTATCTGGCATGTAAATACCTTGCAACGCCAGCTACAAAAGTGCTATGCAAATGCCCGTTCTCACTTTCTGGTGACACTGTAAATAAGAAGATGGCAGCATTATCTCCTGTAAAGGTAAACAAACTTATTTCTCTTAGCGATTGGCTGAACAAGAAGTAGGACTGAGTGGACTGGTAGGCTCTGAATTTTTACATTGTTTTGTTTTTGAGTGCAGTTATATAACAAAAAAAATCTACATTTGTAAGTTACACTTTCACGACAAAAAGATTGCACTACAGTACTTGTATGAGGTGAATTGAAAAATACTATTTCTTTTGTTTATCATTTTTACAGTGCAACTATTTGTAATAAAAAATAATATACACTTTGATTTCCATTACAACACAGAATACAATATATATACAAATGCAGAAAAACATCCGAAATATTGAATAAATTTCAATTGGTATTCTATTGTTTAACAGTGTGATTAAAACTGTGATTAATCACAATTAATTTTTTTGAGTTAATCGCATGAGTTAACTGCGATTAATCAACAGCTCTAATTAGCATTATAAAGTATTTTAGCCTTCTTAGATTCCCATCTCCTTACTCCTTCAAAGTACCTGGTCTTAAACAGAGAGGAAGAATGATCTTCTGATTACATCATAGAACTAGGAGATTCCTGGCTTTGCTACAAAACTTCTGTGTGAACAAAATTAGTCATTTAATTTCTGTCTCAGGTTCTGCACCTGGATAATTACCCCAAAGGGGTGCTGTGACATTAATATCTATAAAGCACTCTGGGATCTTCTGATATTATTATTGTCCAGGGAGCTAAAGAATAGAAGGTGCTCACCAGCCAGTAATGTTTTCTTGTTCATCCAGATCAAGTTGCAGCAATATTAGCAACTTAAATATATTGAAATGATACTTGTCAATAAAAGTTAAGTGTTTGAAAGAAGAGCTTGGTAAATATGGTGTAAGATCTTGGTAAAAACTTGGCGTAAGTTCTGCCATATACCTTTGTAAGAAAGAGGAAAATTGGGAGCATCCTTGGCTTAAAAGTATTGAACTTTTGCATACTGTGATATTTCCCACTTTAAGCTCTATTTATCCTCTATACAATTCTATAGAAACTCTATGAAAGCTTCCATCATAAAGCTTCAAGATCCTATAAACTGCACTGAGAGGATGTAATTTGCAAAATTCCACTCATTTCCACTGAGGCAAAGAGCTCAGTAGGATTCAAAAGAGGATCAGACATTTATATGAAGAACGAGAGCCCACACAATTACATTAGATAGAATAAAAAGAATTCAGAAGAGTTACGGGATTGGGAAGAAATTTCCCTTCTAGGCAGGTTGTTCCAGAGCTGTCCACCGTGGGGTTTCTTGTACCTTCCTCTGAAGCATCTGGAACAGAATACTGGACTAGATAGCTCATTGGTCTGATGTGATATAGGAATTCCTATGTTCCTAAGTAATCAGCCGTATGCCATTTGGCTAAAACAATTCTAAAATACACGTTGATAATATTGGTAGCATGAAAACATTTAGAACAAAATCATGCACAACTTTATCAACTATTCCAAAGAGAGGGAAAATGAAAATCATGCTATTTTAAGATACTAAATTGATACAAATCAACAGTCAACTTACTTTTACATCTAAGACATGGAGCTCAACTCTAACAGTGCTCTCATCTTCTGTAAACATCTCAATCCTGTTAACGTGGCTAAAGTCTGCTAGCAGGGCCACCAAGTTCGTTTTGGTGTTGATCACGTGGCTGATACCATAGCGTGGCCCTACTAACAAAGTCACTTCTGAACGCTTTTCTCCTTGCTGTAACATAAAAAGAAGAAAATAAAAATTAAAAAGAGTAAGAAACCTGACAGGTTTTGCATAACAAAAATAAAATAAGATGAAACAAAAACAGCACTGCTACCCTGTTTCATTTTTATGAGACTTCATTTGCACAATATTTCTTTGCCATGAATTAGTAAGTTCTTCAGTAAGAGGCAAAACCAAACAAAACCCCAAAACACAAAAACAACAACAGTGACTGTACTAGATTTATAGTAAAATGCATAAAATAAAAGTTATCATTTTTTTTTGTTAAAAACTGACTGCATTGTGGTTTTCATGGGTGGATGTAGAATATATTTCTTAAAAGAATAATTTTTTATTCAACAACTTTAGTATTTTATAATTATACCCATGGCATCATCCACCAAATGAATGCTACCTCCAAGCTGCCAATCAGAATACAAAGGAAGACATTTTCAAGAAGAATGAAATAAAAGTGCTTGTGTGGTTTGATCCAATATAGTGTGTTTGTTATTTTAGAATGTTTGATTTGGACTTGAACTTCCTTAAAGCAAATGTGTGAGTCAGGCAGATGCAAATTAGTTGGAGAAAATTATCAAGAAAATAAAGGAAAAAGTTACCACTAATGTTGCCTTGAACACACGCCCCCCGTATAATCGCAGATCGCTGAGGAACTTGAGATAATGCACCTTGGCTTGCAGAGCAGACAGCTGAGGAGACGGAAACCTTTGATGTTATTACAGGAGTAAGATGCAATGGGGGAAATCAACACATATGGAAATGGAAGAATTAAAACATGATTACACAGCCTAAGGAGACTGGACTGTGATGAACTCATCAGCCTGGCGATAAACCATTATATATTTGACTTCCTGATGAAGGAACAGGATTTCAGATCTTGGAATTAAAATCTTATTTATTTTGATCAGATGTACTCAAGACTCATGTATGGGTTGCATCAGGGCACTGCAAGTACATTGGAACGTTTTCAGTAAAAGGAAAATGTTAGACTACTCCGATTAAACATCTGTTCTTTGAGGGATTTCAAGGGTAGACTGGAGTTTCTATTCATAATCACCAACAGTAGCAGTTCATTAAAATTTGGTTTACCAATGTGAATTTAAAAAGAACAAAATGTTTAAAAAATTGCTAAGAACAGCTATACATGACACATTTTGCTAGATACTTGCAATATACAGGATTTATTTCTAACTTACTTCTAAAAAAGTTTTTTTTAAACAAACAATAATTTAGTCACTTTTCTGCTACCCATAACACAGGATGAACCTGAAGAATAGAATAGAGATACATACAAACATGCCATAATTTATTTCCATGAAAAATAGGAATAATTTACAAATAGGTTTAAATGGAGGTTTTGGGGGGCAGGAGTGTTGTGTTTGCTTGTTGTTTAATTTTTTGTGAAAACAAACAATTTAAAAATTAAGAACTAAAGTACAATTTTTAGACAAAAAAAATCTCTTCAGTTCATAAAAATAATGTAGGTCCAAAATCTGCAGCCCTTGCTCAGGCAAAAACCTCAAAATCCACAGTTTAAAAAAATATATTTTCCATGCAAATCAAGTCCACCTTAGTTCCAAAAAGTGGACACACGGACAAATTGCTAAGGAGGAGTACAAAAGAATAGCACAAGCATGTCAGAACAAAATCAGAAATGCTAAGGCACAAAATACCTAGGAAGGGACCTAAAAGGCCATAAGACGAGGTTCTTTAAATTCATTAGGAACAAGAGAAAGATGAAGGAAAGTGTAGGCCCTCTACTTAGTGGGGAAGGAGAGCTAATAACTGATGACATCAAGAAAACGGAGGTGTTTAATCCTGATTTTGCTTCAGTTTTCACGAAAGATTAATGGTGACCACACAATATTAACAACATAGGAGGAAGGAATGCAAGCCAAAATAAAGAACAGGTTAAAGACTATTTAGATAAGTGAGATGTATTCAAGACAGCAGGGCCTGATGAAATTCACCCCAGGGTACTTAAGGAACTATGTGAAGCAATCTTGGAACCGTCAGCAATTATATTTGAGAACTCCTGGAGGATGGGTGAGGTCCCAGAAGACTGGAGAAGGCCAAACCTATCTTTAAAAAGGGGAACAAAGAGGAATAAGAGAATTATAGACCAGTCAGCCTAACTTGGATACCTGGAAAGGTACTGGAACAAATTATTAAACAATCAATTTGCAAGCACCTGGAGGATAATAGGGTTATAAGGAATACCAGCAGGGATTTGTCAAAACAAATCTAACCAAACTAATTTCCTTCCTTGACAGGGTTACTGGCCTAGTGGATCTGAGGAAACAAGTTATGATATATCTTGATTTTAGTAAGGCTTTGGCATAGTCCCACATGATATTCTTATAAGCAAACTAAGGAAGTGTGGTCTACATTAAATTAGCTTAAGGTGGACAACTTGCTGAAAGACCATACTCTGCAAGTAATTATCAGTGATACACTGTCAAACTAGGGGGACATACCTAGCAGGGTTCTGCAGGAGTCAGTCCTGAGTCCGGTACTATTCAATATTTTCATGAATGATTTGGATAATGGATTGGAGAGTATGCTTATAAAAATTGCAGATGACACCAAGCTGGGAGGGTTGCAAGCACTTTTGGGGGCAGGATTAGAACTCAAAACAACCTTCACAAATTGGAGAATTGGTCTGAATTCAACAAGATGAAATTCAATAAAGGTAAGTGCAAAGTACTTCACATGGGAAGGAAAAATCAAACACACAACTATAAAATGGGAAATAATTGACTGGGCAGTAGTACTGCTGAAAAGGATCTGGCAGTTGTAGTGGATCACAAATTGAATATGAATCAATGTGAGGTAGCTTCAAAAAAGGCTTATATCATTGCAAGGTGAATTCACAGGCGTGTTGTATCTAAGACATGGGAGGTAATTGTCCTGCTCTACTCAGTACTAGTGAGGCTTCAGGTGGAGTACTCTGTCCATTTCTGGGCCCCACACTTTAGGAAAGATGTGGACAGATTGCAGAGAGTCCAGAGGAGAGCAACAAAAATGAAAAAAGGGTTTAGAAAATCTGACCTATAATGTAAGGTTAAAAAAACTGGGCATGATTAGTCTTGAGAAAAGAAGACTAAGGGAGGACCTGATAAGAAGTCTTCAAATATGTTAAGGGCTACTACAAAGAGGACAACGATCAATTATTCTCCATGTCCACTGAAGGTGGGACAAGAAGTAATGGACTTAATCTGCAGCAAGGGAGATTTAGGTTAGATATTAGGAAAAGCTTTCTAGCCATAAGGGTAGTTAAGTTCTCGAATAGACTTCCAAAGGAAGCTACGGAATCCCCATTATTAGAGTTTTTTAAAAACAGGTTGAACAAACACCTGCCAAGGATGGTCTAGGTTTACAGGGTCATGACTGCTTGAGGTCCCTTCCAGCCCTATATTTCTATGATTTTACCACTCCACCCTGCCCACCAGTGTACCACATGCCCATATTATGAAAATTTGAATAAATACATTTATCATGCATTGCATCCTAAAAGTCTCCGGATTTAGGCTTTAGTGGTCAGCCTTCTACTGAAAATGTCTTCTCCTATCCTTCAGTAGGCATTCAGCCCTGGGGACAGATAGCTAGAGTAGTCAAGTGGAACACAATGGCTGTGAAAAGGAGACAAAACCTCTGAGATAGGCAGGGTCCTAATCATTGAAGGAAACCAAATTTATAACGATAACCACTTCCTGGATTTACTCTCAGAGTGGACTGGTAGCCACTACAGAGCACCAGGGTTGTTTTCACATTGGCCTGTCCTGCTAAACATGCAGGGGGCTGTACTATGCATTTCAAGAGCAGCCCTCAGCAGAGCACATGATAGCAGCCCAATCTGAAGGTAACAAAAAGCATAGATAATTTTGACAAGGGGTGCATCAGGGAGGCAGCGTTGTAATCTCCTTCCTAACTGAAGATAGTGTAAGCCATTGTGGGCCACTACTGCCAGCTGGGAATCCAGCAGCAGGGATGGATTCAAACATACCTGAGCTACTAGGATAAAATACATACAGCTGACACCATTTCAGCTTTTGCTGCAGCTATGTGAAGCGTACACATTGGTTTGTTCAGTTAAAAATTTGGCAATTAGTTAACCTCTAACATTTAGCAGTACTAAAATAAACACAGATTTATGTTCGTCTCTTGGGTCCTGAGCTGAAGCCCACTGAAGTTAATGGGTGTCTTTCTGTTGAGTTCAATAGGTTTTGGATCAAGCTGTTGGTATTCTGCCATTCACAGCGGGTCTCTGTATCTAAAAGCACTTAAAGCTGCATATATATGGCATAGATGTTTTCCACAGACAAATGTCCATAGACATTTTCCCTCACAGTTTTCCCGGTTGAAGCAAAGGCTTAATACCAGGACTAGGCATATTATAACAACACTGAAGATTCAGTTACAATAAGGGAGATAAAGTGCCAACTGTGGTCACTTTACCCTGCGGCACCAGAGCAAATCATCCTGTAGTACCATGAAAATGTCTTACGTCTGTGCCAGGCTCACAGGTTAACATAGCTTAGAGCATTACGCAGAGAGAACATAATTCTCTAACAGGTTTGCCATTAACAACAGGTGCTAAATGAATTTTAAAAATCCTGGGCATACCCTGGTGGTTAATCATCAATTTTCCACCATTCTCAAAATGAGGAGATGGTTTAGCTGGGGTATAATTAATTATTTTTAATTGTTCTTGGAAATGTGGTAATAGGCACTGAAAGTTATACAGTCTAACCATCTTTGAAAATATACTGGCTAGGTATTTCTCCAAAGAACTAAGTTTAAACATTTCCCGTGCATGCAGTCCTCTTTGGTCTTTAAAATATATTTTCCATTAAGATGCAAATACCTTTTTACCCGGAGGAACTAGGTTTTGATTTGCTTTGACAAGGTGTGAAAGTGCTTTCTTTATGTTCTTTTCTTTCATGCTTTGCAGCACAGCAGATGGAAGAAAAGTCTCTAATCCCCATTCTTTTCTGCAATAAAAGGCATATCTTTAAGTTCACATTCCTGTGTTGATTATTTATCTAAGACTAGATGGTGGCTGTGATGCTGAGTAAATGAAAGCCTGAAAGCACAGGGAGAGTTGGTGAAGGCACCAGTTGTGCTATAACAGATTATTTTCTGTACTCAGAGTACATACTGTTTCATAGACAAATAAGATGCTTTAACATTTGCGGTGTGAGGCTCTTCCTATCCCAGGGATTTTCCAAGCTGTTTTCAGAGACTCAGAGATTTCTCTCATTTTTAATCTTTAGTTCCTCACCTCCAACTTATGAACAGATGCAGGAATATACACATAAACTGTGGTACAATTCTACATTTTCTGTAAGGAACATTTGTTAAGGCACAATGGCAAGGGTTTACTTGCTCTGTTTTATTTGTTCTTTATTAGGGTTTTTTAGACCTATATTTCATATTACACCCAACTATGAGCACATTGGGCCAAAGGTTGCACCACGGTAACTGAGAAGGCAGTTTAGCTCAGCATGTGGTACACAACCTGTATATTTGGAGACACTGTTGGTATGTAACAGTCAAGGATTAATCAGTTCAAAGTTGGCAACTGCACCTCCCCCTCAGGGTCCTTGTGTTGTGCTGACCATCCTTCCAGACGGGGAGAGCTGTAAATGTTGCTCCCTCAAAAGTGAAGCGGAATCACTTCCAAATTAGCCATAGGGATCACATGAGGCTCCCAGCTCAGCGCTCCGGGGTCTGTGGCAATCTCAGAGGAAGAGAGGTTTAAAGCTGGTGTTTCAGGTAGAGGCCATGTTGCTAAGCACGGTTTAGTCAATAGATGGGCAAGTGCGATATGAGAATTAAAAGTGCACTGAAAGCACACAAACCTAAAATCAGGATATGCAGACAGATAGACCAATTGACTAACATGCAAAAGACCTACAAACACTATCTAACCTTTGTTTTTGAGGAATGCTCTATATGCTATACTTACTCAATATATTTGAGGGAGATTTTCTGAGTTTGTCTGGTGGTCACAGTCGCAATGTACATTTGTAATGCAGCCAGCCGCAGAGCAATATCATATTTCAGCTCAGGTCCAAACCTCTCCTGAACCACATCATTGCAGCTCTGCCAAAGAACCAGGAGAGGGAGCATCAAGTTCAAATATCTTTGACTTAAAAAGCAAAGCATAAACAAGCTTTTATGGATTGATTTTAAAGATGGCTGCATTATGGATTAACCCCACACTGAAAGGTGGCATTACACTGACAGTAGGCTATGTCTCTCAGAAGTGCTGGGTATTCATGAAGGTCTGGATGCCTCAGAAAAATCCAGGTAGCTGCCAAAGAGCAAACGGCGTGTGGATTTTGATACAACCATGTTCTGCCTGCATCCCCGCTGTGTGTGCACCATCTTTCTCATCCTCCAAGAGATTTTCCATGAATGACATTACAGGACAAGAAACAATTGGTGAGAAGTGCTGCCGGCTCACTTCCTTAAGCCTCCTAGAGCTGAACACTCTTTGGAAGGATGCCATAGCATTAGCATATAAGAGGTATTTTTGTGAGGACTTGGAGGGGCTAGGGATTTTGCTGGAAAATAAACACCTGCGCATCTCTCTGAATGTGGTGGGTTTAGGTCACATAACCAATATACTTAAAAATCAGAACCATCCCATTTTTATCTGTGAAAGCACAAATGAAAAAGTACATTCAAAGTTGCCATCTACACGTTTTCTTAACTTATGCTAAGACTGGTTATGTTTTCACTTACCTGTACATATAGATATTCAAAAGCAACCGGATCTCTTCTTAAAAGGTCAATGGGATCCTTTGGGACGAAGCTGATTCTGAACAAACATCTCATCTTATGGGAGCTTGGTCTCTGGGTCACCTAGAAGAGTGCAATCATCTTATTAGCACTTTGAAACACTGGATTTTGAATGCTATTCTTAGTTTTAGACACCTTAAACCTGATCCACAGCCCATCTAAGTCAATAGAGAGACTTCTATTGATTTAACAATGGGCATTGGATCAAGCTCCTCATTAGGTTTGGCAAAATGAAAATTGAACTTTGTCCGTCTTTAAATATGTATGTTTGTGGGACCAGGAGCAGCTGAAGAGTTATCAGGACATGAACTGCCCAAACACATCTAAATGCAAAAACAGTGGAAGCAGATTCTTCCAGTGAAATGTGCAAATTGAACTGTTGGCTACAGTTATCCTCCACTGACAGTGAAGTTGTTCCATGAAAAAAGTGACTTCACTTTAAGAGACTTTCACTGTATGATTTCCAAGTATTTGATCTTGGTAGCCCTCAAAGTAATAGATTAAACAGGTTTTGTTTGTATGTTTTTTTCTCAGTTACAGAACATTTGTTGACAGGGATTTGCAAGAAAATCTTACTGAAAATTTTTTGAGAAAGTAAAACAATGGGTGATGGTTCCAGGGGGGAAAAAAACCTTATTTTTAAAAGGGATTTGATCCAATCACTATTAAGCACTTTTTTAGCTATGTGATTCTAGACCAAGAGATTTCTCCAAAGACTATGTGATAACAATAGAGTTATCCACCACTTCAAGAGATAAACTTCTTTGCTTGACAGGCAACATAAAACTTATTAAAAAAGTAACAGCAGGCTGAGCATATTTACATGGTATCATAAAGTCGAACTACCAAGTAAGTTGGGGGACAATCAGATGAAATGGTCATTTTCCACTTCTGCTACAATAAAATATTGTCAGTAGCAAGTGTGTGATGGTAAACTGAAGTAGGAAATCCAATGAAGAAAGACATAGAATAATGCATAATAAATGTAGTTCATTTAATTCTACCAAATCTGGATAGAAAGTTAGCATTTTATATTATTTATAAATATAACATTATATATTAACAATTTATAATCATATTATTCCATTAATTGATTGACGGAAGCTTTGCTGAGCATTAAAATCTTTTAAGGAATAACCATCTTGCTCTAGCAATCTTTGTAATATATTGTAATTTGCTTAAAAAAACCCTCCAAACCTTTAGCTTGTCCTGCACTTTCTCTGTATCTCTGTTCCCAAATACCTAGGTGTAGCATGTGTGTGTATACATAAAAGCTCTGAATGGGATTTTCTTAAGCCCCCTGCGTTGGCCTAACTCTGCTCCCATTGATTTCAATGGAAGCTTTACCATTGACTTCAAAGAGGGAGCAGAGTGAGGCCAGCACTGAGTGCTTTTGAAAATCCCACACTCTTCGTATGAACTACGCACACAAAATTATGTTAAAAGAACTTCAGGTTGCATAATCAAGCACTCCAAAGTTAGGAAATACCAGATTTAAGGTTGCACAGGCCTCCTTGTGCATATGCATTATGATACACTCTTTAACTACACGATCACAGGGCCCTTGAGAGTTGCAACTGTTTTTCCATAGGACCCCTAAGCTTTTTTTTAGAAAGTTTTGCTAAAATAGGTGAGACACGATCAGAAGGAAGACAGCTTCAACTTACACAGAAATATCTTGGTAACCAGTCCGGACGCAAAAGACTAAATGATAAGCATTTCAACGCGTCGTGATAAACTGAATAAAGTTCTCTGGCCTGTTGCAATAGAACTTTTTATCTGCTCAGTGACGTTTATGAGTAGTTCTGTACAGGCTATGAAAAAGGATTTGATGCATATTTGCTAGCTATAAATATGATAACTTATGAAGTTTCATATCCTTTTGTAATGAGCTACCAAAGCATCAAAATATGATGTCTAGATAATAGACAAACTGACACTCCGGGAGAGTCATACTGTCATCACCAATAATCATGTGTAGCTGCTGGTAGTGTTTCATTCAGTGCATCTGAATTAATTCACATAAGTAATTGGAGGAACAGATAATTTACAGATTATCTAATGACAGGTTTCAGAGTAGCAGCCGTGTTAGTCTGTATCCCCAAAAAGAACAGGAGGACTTGTGGCACCTTAGAGACTAACCAATTTATTTGAGCATAATGATTATCTAATATCATTCATATCTACTTGCATGTATTATTACACAAACCTGAGCTAGAGTCTCCTGTTCATGGAGCAAGAGAAATTTGGTTCCAGCTCCTTCAATCCTCTGCTCCAGCATCAATGAAAAGTGTTCAATACACTTGATGGAAAGCTTTTCTTGGAGTGTTAAGATGACATCCTAATTAAGAGAGGATTTATAAAATGTGGTTAAAATCATGAAAGGTTTGGGGCCTGATTTTCCAGTGCCTTGCAGATTGTCTAGTCATTTACACAAGTATAAAGTGGAAGTTAAATACTCCAAGTCAGAATGGCTGTGTTTTACTCTCACTTTGCACAGCTGTAAACAATTATACAAGATAGAAACAAGTGCAGAATAAGATCCTTTAACTTTAGGCTTCTCTGAGTTAAACTCCAGACTTTCGGGACCAGATTTTTAGAATTGGGCATGAAAAATGTTTGTTGTATATAAAATTATTGTGATGGATGGTCTTTGTGGCAATTGAATGTGTAAATTATGTTCACACCTCAGATTCACCCTAAAAAGAGACAATATCTCCCTCCAAAAGAGAGAACATAAACCTCTCCAGCATTTCGAAGTGGGAACCACAAAATCATAGGGTGAGATTGGACACAATTCCCACAGATTTCAATGAATCTGAATAGATTTGTTCCTATAGTGAAGGTTTTTCTAAAAAATGTGCAGTGAAATCTCTTGTTAAGAGACATTAACACCCTTGCATTGTAGAGGCATATTTACATATTTAAAAATGATCAAAATAAAGTCAAGAATAATGACATGTCTCCTAGGCAGCACCTCCAAAGTTGGGCTCTTGTTTTCATTATAAAAGCGAGGCAGGTGGGGATAATAGCAAAACTCTTTCACAGTGACATAAATCTTAAAATAAGGGTGATCATTTCAAGTGTAATTGTTTCTAAAATTACAATTAAGTATTAAATTGACTAAATCCAATCTTTATTTCACCCGAACCTGTTCAACTATCCCTAATTATCACTTTACTTTCTATGTTGATCTATAAAGCATATCGAGATCATTAACATCATTCAGCAATTATTGTTATTTTAGTAAGTGCAGTGACAGAGAGGAATACAAAATAAAATCAACACTGAAATGCAGATTCATGATGTACTGGTGAAATTATTAAAGCATTTACATCCGTCCCAATGATTGTTAGATATACATTAGGGTCCAGATGGATAGGATTTACTAAAGAGAGCATCTGTTGAATAATAATCCAAGAACTTTAACAGAAATTAGGCCAAAAGTTGATTAGGTAGATTAATAGATCAATTAATCATTTTTAATGGAAGTGTTAACAGCTTGGTGCAAGAGTGGTGTGAGTGTGTGTGTTGGCGATTGGACAGGAGTCTATAAACCTTAAAAAATAAACCACATAATTAATCAGTTGCAAGCTAGTACAATAGTGTAAGTTACTATTATTACTGTGTTGACTCAGAGGGAATTTAAAGCCTACCCAGTCAATCTACTCTTATTGACACTTCTAATTTGTGCTCAAACACAAACAATATAACAGTAATTTGAAGAAAGATGTTTGCTAAAGAAAAGTAATATGACACGGACATGTGCTGTTTACTAATTGCTTTTTCTGAATATGCTAGGAGGTGCATGTGTCCAATTATTAAAACCAGCCAACATTTTTCTCTTTAATCTGTAGAGCACCTTGTATTAATTCCTAACCAATCTTCTCTCCCAGTTCCCAGTACCTTATAATCAACTGATCAAAATTTCCCAGCCTTCATTTCAGTAAAAATCTGTCCTTACCACAGCAGCTGAAGAAAACCGAGGTCAAACTGATTGAACATCATGAAATAATCACTATGAAAATCATGTTGATAGAATAAAATGGGAAACTTTTGAATAAACCGTTGTGATAGAAAACATCAAGTGCTGAAGTGGAAAAGAAGAAATCCCTCAAGTCACTCTTTATCTACTTATATGATCCTCATCACCATAGTACCTTGAAAACTCACGTGTGACTTTCACAGAGAGAAGTCATCCTGACAGAGCTTTCTTGGGCACTGGTCCTAGGCTGTGGAAGGAACTCCCACAGGAACTAAGGACCATCACAAACCTCACCCCTTCCACTATAACTGCAAAGTGCATTTCTTTGACCTTGCTTTCTCGAACACAAACACAAAGCAATGTGTGTGTGTATGACATCGCCAAACAAAACACTCCACTGCACACATGCGGGAACAAACACATGACAGCTGTTAGTCATGTTTCTTAATGCACTGTTGGAAGGTACTCAGATATTATGGTGATGAGTGCAGTATAAGAACCTACCTAGAACTGAATAGAACAGGTTCTACTCCCTACTTGCATTAACCGTATGTCACAACTTCACCTTGTGATTTAACCTCTCTATGAAATATGTTGAAGAAAAGGAGACAATACACTGACCTGAACAATTTATTGTCATTATCCTGTCCTGATTTCACTAGACTACAGGCTAGATGATATTCAATTAGCAACCAACATCTTAATCTTCTTACCTTCTGACTTTGCTGACAAATCATACTGGCACTGGCAAAGTATCAGGCCTTAGCAAAGTCCATGCAAATTTAATTAAGCTGCAGTCACATTAAAATTATCACTCCTATTTTTGCTTCATTGACACAACATTATGCTTTTATTGGCAGAATCTTATTACTTCTTTACTACTCACATCTATGAAGCCAGCCATGAACAATACAATGATCCAGGCTCAGGCTCAAATTCTGAGCTTATTGTAGTTTTTGTTTTTCTATTACAAAGGCTTTGAAGAATATTTTAATGGCATCGTTGGCACTGTACATTATGAGGTTTGGTAGATTAGCCTACCTTTATTGAAGTACTGCAGTCGAAACGGAAGGATTTGGTTTGCCCATTTTCAAGATATACCTTCAGTACGTTTGGCATGAAGAGAAGTGAATTGTCCTTAACAGTTTCCTGTTAAAACAGATTAGTGAATTAGATTACACTTCACATGCAACAAGAAGAACCTAGATTTTATTCTATAGGGAAGAACACCATACAGCAGGGAAGGCTGGTAACGTCTAAAAACGGGTATGTTGGATCAAACCCAAAGCAGAATTAGCAATGCCTCGCTGCAGGAGACTCCAGTGATATGCAGTATAGCTAGTATAGCTGCATATGACAGACCCACCAGTTGTTAGACTGCATGTCCACAGTGCTGCAACTATGGTGCTAGCATTAGCTTTTCCATCTGTAATTGGTAAATCTGATTACAAATAAATGACTACCATAATGAAAGTTCTGTCCTCATTTACAGCAGAAATCTGTATTTTCATGTGGAAATGATTCAGTTGTTTGTTTTTAAGTGATAAGAATGCAGCACAAAAACCCTGGAAATTTACCAGTTTTACCTGTCCTTTTGCACCATTGCTTTGTTTTTTACAATAATGTTCTGCAAGAACATGTGACGTATGCAGATGCAGTTAGAAAATACCTATTTGGGAACTATTTATCACATCACTGTAAAGTTACATTGTATAACAGGCTGACCTCTCATGATGTCAAATTAAACTCATATGGTCAAATTCATTCCTGCTGTACCTTCATGGACATCCCTAAAGATGCATCAGGGATAGAACTGGTCAATACTCTTTTCTGCAATGTGTAGCAGTGAGGGCTGGTGCCAAACAGCAGGATATGAATACAGCTCTGGATTCTGAACTAGAATGGAGTGAATTAATTATTTTTTGGTTCAGAAAAAAATGGCTAATTTCAAACTGGAACTGAATTTTTTTAATTTCTTCCTCACTGAAATGAAAACATTTCATTTGGGTTGATTGAAAAAACATTCAAAAATGTTCAAACAATATTTTTGAAATGAAAGTCAAGTCAAAACAAAACAATATTTAATTTCAAAATGTCAATTCAAAATGACATTTTGTTTAGAAAATGTTGATTCAAAACCAAATGTCAAAATGGTTAATTTAGAAAATGTGGAAATGAACCGTTTCAACTTAAAAATCTTTCCCCATCATTTTCAGTTGCCCTTAAACTGCACTTTTTGGCAAATGTACTATTCAACTGAAACATTTTGCCGGGCTCTATTCACCAATATTTTAGGGCTGTTTGGATGTGGGGTTTTGGCACAGGCTCCTCCAAAGTCATTTTTCACCAGCATGTGGCACACATTCCTGACACCTGAAGCCAATTCAGAAACCTAAACACCTTGAAGCCATTGTTTAAAATAATATTTCCTCAGATAAGTTAAAAAAATATTTTTTTAGAAACTAGAAGGCCAGATACATTAAAAAGAATACAGGGTATTTTTTTTTTTGAAGAATCTGGCCTTGTTTACTTGAACTGTGTGAGTAAAAGTTGATGATACATGTTACTGCTATGACTCTCGGTGAGTATATTATTTTCCTGTTTATTGTACCCTGTGCAATTTAAATCTTAAAACTGAAACAGATAAATAACATTTTTAAATTAAAAATGAAAAACAGAAATTTCTCTTTGACTGCAGAATGCTAATTTAACATACTGTTAATCTACGGATTATATTACAGCATCCCTACTATGGTAGCGTCAGAAATGCTGTGGAGTCTCATCAATGTGTTGCTGGCAATGAAGTGCAAATATTATCATTCACAAACAATAATGTATATTGCTTGTTTCTATTGTGACAGTCTGGGAAGGGGATTGTAATGTTAAAAGGAAATTTGATTCATTCATGGGGGGCAAAACAGAAGGCGATTATTGGTTTTTCAAAGTGAAATTGCTGATTAACAACATGAAAATTACGAGTTTTCTCTATGTAAACAAAGAACTCAGAGGAAGACATAAATGGATCACCAGCTTCTGGCAATTTATAAAACAAGCAAGCAAGCCAGGAGTTCTTCTTTAAAAAGCTGTGCCTTTGGAAGGAGGCCTGACTTTGCCTGGGGACAGGTTAGGGAGAGAACAACTTAAAGTAGATAAAGACCTCTTTAAAATTCAGGTTAAGTTAGTGTTAATCTGTTTTCCTGACATACTGCTTCACTGGAGTTTACAGGTTTTCCAGTTACAAAATTTCCTTTAAAACAACAACAAAAAACCCAACAACTCTACAGAAGAAAAACAAATCCTATGCTAAATTAAGATATGAGCCACATGAACTGTAGTCCTCCTGGAATTTTAAATTTTACATTTACAAAAGTCTGAAGATTTTGTAGTGCTCTGGGCCTAATTAATGGGCTTTAATTTATTTAGATATTTTAAAATGTTCCTCTCCAAAACCTCTACTATATTTTCTACAACAGTACCAAGGTTGTGCTTACTGTACATTTTTCTCCCTTTAGAACTTTATAGAGTGCCTTTGGCTAAATGGTCTTGTTCCTTCTTCAAGTTAAAATGGCTTGAGGTACTCACTGAAATCTGGCCATTGATAATGACCTCTTCGGAGAAGCGCACTTTGACCGGGTTGGACTTCAATCTTGCCTTTTTTGCAGCACTGATAAATGCTGATTTAGGAGACTGGAAGAAATAAATAAAACATTTCATATAATTCTCAAAGCATAACCTATCCTTCTTGCCTCTGTGACATATACTCTCCATTTTCTGATATGTCAGGTACCACAAGTATATGACAATATGCTCTGTGCATTGTTAATTGAATAATTAAAGAAAATTATAGTATTCCTGGAGGTATGGAAAAATTAAGTAGATACAGACACATGCAGTGAAAGGTTGCACCTTATTCAGCGACTAGTCTGGACCAATATGAAGTGCTCACACAGTCACTGGGAACTTCTCATGGGGCTTTTTCATTGATTGCTGTCAACCATGCTTGTTTGCATGAGTGAGCCGTGATCAGTGACCAGTCAGTGACCTTTTATTCAAACACCAAATGGAAAACTTTTGCACTGTTTAATGTTGACACACACACACATACACACAGTCTCTGAAAGTTTTGCAATCCCTGTAGCATCATTATATGACTTTATTTCCACTTACAGACCAGCTCCACCGTAAAGAACATGCAGACTTGCCCTCTATTCCACATACTCTATATGGAACACTTGGTAGTGACGCATCAGAAGCTAACTAGACTCCATCTCTAAGACACGTGTCACCACTGTCATGGTTCCAAAGCGTGCTGTGCTTTAGACCCCTTTTAGTCCCTCTTAAGCATACCCCCCTCTGGGGACTACCTGCACTCTTCTTTAGGATGGAACCATGTGGCCCTACCACTCCTAGACTGGATCTCTGGTTAGCAGCCCCCCGTTTCCCAACAGTGTTAATACAACAGGCCCAACTGTGTTTGGCACCTGTAATTTTTCCTCTGGGGACCTGTGACTGAGACTGATTCAAGTGACTCAGAAAATCTTCTTCAAACCAAAGTATTATTTATTCACTCAAAGGTACACAGAATGCAGAGTAAACAATAAAGGCCTATATGTTTATTTCCCCTTACTTAAACCTTAGTCTTTCCTTGTGAACTTTGGTAAATTACATTCAGCCCAGTTACCTCCATTTCTGGATTGTGAGAAGCAGCTTCTCCTACTGCAGAATCCTGCCTGTCTCTCCCTCTCTGTCTCTCCTGGCATTTCTGTCAGTTTGCTCACTGGGCAGCCCCCTTTCTTCCCTAAACCAGCATCTTTAAGGTATTAGTTTCTCCTTTGCTCCTAGGTTTGGCCTGGGAAGAATAAACTTTTCCAGCCTAGGTGGAGTGAAGCAAGGGGTATTCCCCAATTAATACCTTCCTTTCCCCAAGGACCCTTGGCATTCTCTAAAATAGCACCTTACTTTTGCCATTATTTCATTTCTTTCTGGTTTCTCCCTTACAGCCTCCTTTGGCAGGATATAACATAGATATACTGAATTGCACGTGATGTTTATAAGAAATAATAGAGATATTTCCCTCATTCTTCCACTTTTGGAAACTGGTACAAAATTATAGATAATTCATCACTGACCCTAATTCAGGAATCCTCCAGTCTACTTTTGTCCACTGCACTCCCCACCAAGTTCACACAAGGCCAAATGTTCAGTCATTAATCAAGAAAAATTCTCATTGAATATCGGGAGTTTTGGCTGAGCCATGACTGGATGATTTGGCCTATTTTTAACAAATTCCTTCTGCTCAAACAAAAAGAAAAGGTTTCCACTTTTAGCAGCAGTAGGAAAGATGTGTTAATTTGAGATCAGTAATATGCTTAGGGCTCCTAGGGGAGATTTTTAAAAGCAATCAGCTTCGGTCTGACTCTGCCCTCCTCTCCCTCCCCTCCACCCTCGAGGTCACTGGGTGAAATCTTGGTCCTGTTGAAGTCAAAAGGAGTTGTGCCATTGACTTCAATGGGCCTCATATTTCACCCACTGACTTCAACGGTTGAGCTAGGCCAATGGTGAGCATATTTGAAAATCCCACCCCATGTCATTGAAGAGTTATTTCATTAGCTCTGTAGAATTCCAGTACCCAAACGGTTGGTTGGGGGGTGTGTGTGTGTGTGTGTGTGTAAGAGAGAGAATTTAGTGCATGAATGGATTGATAGAATTTACTGCATGAATGGATTGATAGTGCTGGAATAAATTCTCCATTATCCACAAAGCGCAGCAATATATAATTTCAACACTCCCTGTCACTATGCTTCGAACATTGCCCAGGAATAGCAACCATGGAGTTGGTTCAGCCTCCATGTCCTTCCAGTCCTTGGCCTTTGTTAAGACTGATTAAAAAATATTTTTGGTGATGTAGACACCTGGCTTCTAGAAACTAGACTGACATCAGAAACTCATTTCACACAGACTACTGAATAGCCATTAGGTACCAATAACTGCAGCAATTACAAGATACGACCAAACACAAACTGGGTGCACTAGGAGTGAAAGGCTCTGTATTCTATTAGTAAACCTAGCGTCATCCCAGTTCCCTGAATCCAAACTTGAGCCAGGAAACACAAGTGTCTCCCTTCCTCACATTCATGGATCATGCTTATCTGCCCTTTCTCTGACAGCCGTGACGGGAAGCTGCATATTAGAAATGTTATATGATAGGAAATTCCCAGGTAAGACTAATTGGGATGAGTTGCAAAAACCGGAGAGGACTGTTAAATAATACAGAAAGATCTGAAAAGATTAGAAACATTAACCCAGAAAACAACAAAATGAGAATCAGGTTAGAAAAATGCAAGCTAATTCCCCTGTGGAAAATAATCCAAGGTGCACACATTCAGTGAGAGGGGCAAAACACAGAGAGCAGTAATGTAGAGAAGAGTCTGGGTACTATAAAGTTTGGGGTGAGAGGTCAGGGATCCTGAACCAGGGATCTCTTGAGGAAGTAAAGATCCATGCCTGAATACAGTTTGATTCAGGAAGAGGACAGTTTGGGGATAGCAGGATGTTATTTTGCTACAGTTTATTTGCCTATACCTGCTGTCAAAATTTATTGGTCACAGCAAGAATTTATGCAAGGAAACAAAAAACAAAAACAAAACACAAAGTAAAATTTCACAAGCCACATGAGTTCCCAGTGAACAGTAAAATATCCAGAACTGTAACCTTCCTCTGACATGCTTTAGGGAAAAGGCCATTGGCTCTCTGATCTTCTAATGGACACACCTCAGGGCTTGGCAAAAGGAGCATTGCTGCTGTGTGACTCTCTGTAGCAATTCAGTTTTGTTAAAATACACTTTTGTCAGAGGGAGAAAGAATGGTGCACTGGTCCCATTTAATTTCTTTTGATACTCTCAAGAGAGCTTGAGAGGGAACTAGAATGAAGGTCAGGTTTCATTTCAGGATCCCCAGATAACTGAAAATACTGCACAAGTTAAGAAGTGCTAATAAAATGGGCTAATCTAAAGTGCAACCCACTATTTAAATTTATTCTGGTCTAATCATCACCACATGCCATAGAATTCAAGACAACAAACATGGAAATAAAACCTGTTACTTCTCTCACAGGAGAACGATTCTTCCCCACTGCCCAAATGTAACTGCGTTAGTCCTATATCAGTCTCCGGACAATTTTTTGTTAGAGAGACCCAACACAACACGGTCACTAGATATCGGACACTATGTGAATGACCAGAAGGATGTATATGCATATCTGTGAGGAGCATATGCCCCAGGGGAAGTGGCTGGGGCAGTGCTACACATACTCCTTCTACTTCCCCTCACCCTGTCTGCAGTGTGTATGGGAGAGAGAAAGGGTGATGTTTCCTTCTCATTCCTTCCCTCCTCCAGTGTGTGCAGGGTGCTATCCCACAGGGTATCCAAGTAATGGAGCCTGACCTTCCTACTTCTGGTGGCAGTGGAAAGCAGAGCCATGAGGGGGCTGGCTGATTGGCTCTCACCTGACAAGGCAGGAGAAAAGGGATATTTTCTGTTTGCTCTAAATGCTGGTAAATCACCAATTTGGCTCTGATCCGGTCCAGCCCTGCCCTTATCCACCTATAATGGGCTTTACAAACCCCATACTGAGAAAGGCAGAAGGGAGGGGAGAGTCTTCCCTCCTTACAGGCAATCAGGCTGGCAATAAAACAAGCCCAGCTATAAAGGAAGGAGAACAGAGGGCGAGGGAGGCAGAAAGGCCTAGGATAGCAAAGGGGCCACAGCACCACGTCAGGCTGCCTCTAAGAAACAAACAAGGAAACAAAAGAAGGCTGCAAGCCCTGAAGTTGTAGGGTGGAGAAACTCAATTTGGGTTCAGAGTTTATGGACTGGTCTAACTGTAGGCAAATTGAAGGGGATCAGTTAGGAGAAAGCTGGAACGCCAAGAGAAACTGCACCAAGGGCAGGAGACACCCCCCTAGAGCTAGATCTCATATGATGTAGGCGATTAGGCCGATCGACAAGTTTTGTCTGGAGGCTGAAAGGAATTTTTGCCATATGACAATATTGGCAAAATTGCTATGTGGGTTTTCTCACCTTCTACTCAGCATCTCAGAAATCTGGTTTGGTGGGGGGGTTACATTATATTGTCATAACTTTGCTGGATACCAGAGCTATTTGTGGGTTTAAATGGTTCCAAAATGAAGTCCCTGTAACACAATGGGTTGCTTGGGCAGGGGCCCTGAGTGTACCACTGCATGATAAGGGGACATGTCTCTGTGTCCCGCACAGCATGGAGTTCCCATTTCTCCTATATCCTGTGTGGAGGAAGGGAGAGGGGCTGGGACCCTGGCTTCCAGCTTCCCCCTCGTGGCGAACGGGGGAAGTCCCAGATGACTGGAAAAAGGCTAATGTAGTGCCAATCTTTAAAAAAGGGAAGAATGAGGATCCTGGGAACTACAGGCCAGTCAGCCTCACCTCAGTCCCCGGAAAAATCATGGAGCAGGTCCTCAAGGAATCAATCCTGAAGCACTTAGAGGAGAGGAAAGTGATCAGGAACAGTCAGCATGGATTCACCAAGGGTAGGTCATGCCTGACTAATCTAATAGCCTTCTATGATGAGATTACTGATTCTGTGGATGAAGGGAAAGCAGTGGATGTATTGTTTCTTGACTTTAGCAAAGCTTTTGACACGGTCTCCCACAGTATTCTTGTCAGCAAGTTAAGGAAGTATGGGCTGGATGAATGCACTATAAGGTGGGTAGAAAGTTGGCTAGATTGTCGGGCTCAACGGGTAGTGATCAATGGCTCCATGTCTAGTTGGCAGCCAGTGTCAAGTGGAGTGCCCCAGGGGTCGGTCCTGGGGCCGGTTTTGTTCAATATCTTCATAAATGATCTGGAGGATGGTGTGGATTGCACTCTCAGCAAATTTGCGGATGATACTAAACTGGGAGGAGTGGTAGATACGCTGGAGGGCAGGGATAGGATACAGAGGGACCTAGACAAATTGGAGGATTGGGCCAAAAGAAACCTGATGCGGTTCAATAAGGATAAGTGCAGGGTCCTGCACTTAGGACGGAAGAACCCAATGCACAGCTACAGACTAGGGACCGAATGGCTAGGCAGCAGTTCTGCGGAAAAGGACCTAGGGGTTACAGTGGACGAGAAGCTGGATATGAGTCAGCAGTGTGCCCTTGTTGCCAAGAAGGCCAATGGCATTTTGGGATGTATAAGTAGGGGCATAGCGAGCAGATCGAGGGACGTGATCGTTCCCCTCTATTCGACATTGGTGAGGCCTCATCTGGAGTACTGTGTCCAGTTTTGGGCCCCACACTACAAGAAGGATGTGGAGAAATTGGAGAGAGTCCAGCGAAGGGCAACAAAAATGATTAGGGGTCTGGAACACATGACTTATGAGGAGAGGCTGAGGGAACTGGGATTGTTTAGTCTGCAGAAGAGAAGAATGAGGGGGGATTTGATAGCTGCTTTCAACTACCTGAGAGGTGGTTCCAGAGAGGATGGTTCTAGACTATTCTCAGTGGTAGAAGAGGACAGGACAAGGAGTAATGGTCTCAAGTTGCAGTGGGGGAGGTTTAGGTTGGATATTAGGAAAAACTTTTTCATTAGGAGGGTGGTGAAACACTGGAATGCGTTACCTAGGGAGGTGGTAGAATCTCCTTCCTTGGAAGTTTTTAAGGTCAGGCTTGACAAAGCCTTGGCTGGGATGATTTGATTGGGGATTGGTCCTGCTTTGAGCAGGGGGTTGGACTAGATGACCTCCTGAGGTCCCTTCCAACCCTGATATTCTATGATTCTATGACCCTGGACAGGCCTGAGGGTGTAGAGTGGCCTTTGTCCTCAGACCTGCCCTCAGATTTATAGAAACCAGGCTCATTTGTAACCAGTGAAAATTTGCACTGGAGGGAAGTATTTGGAGGGAATCGTCCCAGCTGGTTAAGAATTTTAAAAATGGTGTGGCCTCTGCATTTTGGCATAATATAGCATATGTGTCTCATTGTTTTCATGTCCACATCAACCTGGCTCTTGGTATTTTCATTCTAAAAGCTGATGAACTCATTCAGAAAAGAAAAACAGTTTTTATTAACTTTCATAATTCCTATGTCTAACAAAAAAAGACCAGTAAGAAAATAGAAGGGATATGCAGTAGGTGATTTCCATTTTAATGTCTTCATATTTGTAGCCTGAGCATACCAGTGATTAATGAATCACAGAGTGGCAAGTTCATTTGTTTCTGATGCACCATCTTTTAGCCAAATGGAAGACATTATTCTCAGTTAATGACCTTAAGCAGGAGGTATTTACACTGATGCAATGTGTCTGTCATTGTGAGATATTTGCACTGTCTGTGATAAAAGCATCCTAATTAGAACTATTTTTGCAAATGTGAGGATCCATTTCAATGGAGGAATCAGAATATGTAAATACAAACTAAATACTAGCACAACTTAAATAATGCCAATAACAGTTATTTCTGTTAAGAGTTCAGATTTATCTTTGATCTTGTATCATGTTTACTTGTGTATGGACAATGAAATAAAAATGCCTTTCTCCCTATGGTCTAGGGTTTTATTCTCATGGACAACTTCATTAATAGTCCAGTCAGCCAACAGATAGCACACTCAGGCTCTTATATGGTATCTCAGTTAGTTTGGTCTTTGAACAAAGATGGAGTAATACACCCTTGGAGGTTTGTTTGGAGGGGATATAAAGGTGAAGACTGAATACCTCCTTTGCTCCCCATGGCTAGCCATATATTTGACATTTACAATCTTACAGCCCTGATCCTGCACAGGGATCCACAGTCATAAACCCTCGGTCTCATAAGCCTCAGTGGGACTCTCTACATGTGTGGACCTCTTTGCAGCATCAAGGACTTAGATGTCACTGTTGCAGAGTAAGAACTATTCTACTGAACTTTTATGATCCTTGTTCGCAGTGCTGTTATAGCATATAGGTCCCAAGATATTAGAGACAAAAGGGGGGTGAGTGTACCTTTCCCAGACGTTAGAAGAACTCTGTGTAAGCGCCAAAGCTTGTCTCTTTCACCAGCAGAAGTTGGCCCAATTAAAGATATTACCTCACATACCTTGTCTCATTATTCTTCTCATTATGTTAACTTTTCAAAATTGGATCCAATTTTTGTTAACTTATGCTAAAATCAGGTCAACTTTTGTTAGTGGGCCCAGTTTTAAGTTAAATAGTTTTCACTGTGAAAATGGAAATTTTCACAATTTAGCACGTTTTTTGCATTCAAATCACAGTTTCTGTGAAATTCTGAGAAGTAAAACTGTTTCTACCATTTTTCACAAGCCCTGCTCAGACTCCTCTCAGAAGCAGGGCTGATGCACAATATAGCTTTACTGATGCTCAGGAAAAGGGACATTTAACAGCTCAGAATAAGGTAGCAGGTATAAACCCTACACAAAATACCAGTATCAGACTAATAGAAAAGGGAAGGAAAGTCACTTTGGCAAAATGCATGTCAAATCAGAGTCCACATTCATATGCTTGGAAAATAAGGTCGTTTAAAAGAATATACCTATCTGTATACATCCAACCTCAATTTTAGGTTTGCCAATGCTTACTGCCTATAACTGACCTGTTGGTTACTATGAAACGAAACATATTCCATGCTGGGCACAAAATAGGGAAAACTGTATTCATACAAGAAGAAGGTGTTGATGTTTTAGTCCAATAAAATTCGTTGATGTTTTGGTTTGTCTCTGTCCCTCAGGTCAGTTCCATGAGACAAAATTTAGCAAGTTCATAAAATACATGAACAGGAGGAGAAATAAACATATGATGATGAATAGTAAGTAATGTACATAGGCGAATTAAATATATCAGTACAAAGCCATAAGTGAAGCTGTTCACTCAGACATCTCAACTAGTTTGCAACAGCAACAGCAGCAATGCATGTGTAAGTAATAAAATAATGAAAACACCCCAAACTGAAAAGTCAGATATTTCACTGCACAATATGTAACAACCACAGTGCACTGATGGATGATTTTCAATGTACAGTAACTGTAAAATTTTTGACACATGAATTTCACATGAAGTAGCTATCCTATTCCTGGCATTTGTTAACTGTTTGGGATTTTTAAAACAATGTTGTGTATCAGAGCCAACCAATTATATTTTGCTATTTTTACTGCAGTTATTGGTCATGCACATACACAGCACATGCCTCCAAGGTGAAGAATTGCCAATACTTATTTTAATGAAAGCATCATGGAAAAATCAGCTGGTTCATTCTATAGTAAACAATGATGATGCGCTAAATCATCAGACATTCTAGTTTACTGAGATGGTCCCAGATGATTCTACTGAAACCAAGGATTTGTTCCAGATTTAGTGGAATGCTGGGGCATATCACCTGGCCTCCTTCCTGGCCTATTTATCTCCATGTCTATACTACTGCTGTGCTGAGCTCCTGTGCAGTTATACCTTCAGGTATCTGCAACTCCCCTTACTCTTGCCGGTTATGTCTCATGTGGAAGTGGCCTCTGTTTCTTATTCAACAGCTGAGAGGCATAAAGGAAACAGTTTTCAGAGTAGCAGCCGTGTTAGTCTGTATTTGCAAAAAGAAAAGGCGTCCTTGGGGCACCTTAGAGACTAACACATTTATTTGAGCATAAGCTTTCGTGAGCTACAGCTCACTTCATCGGATGTATTTTCCACAGCATGCATCCGATGAAGTGAGCTGTAGCCCACAAAAGCTTATGCTCAAATAAATGTGTTAGTCTCTAAGGTGCTACAAGTCCTCCTTTTCTTTTTAAAGGAAACAGTGTGTATCTGTGAGGAGTGGGGGGTGCTGCACTACACTCAGCTCTCCAGAGCAGCTTTTGCAGGAAGGACTGTTAGGTCCTGTGACTGAAAGTATCATCAGCCATTCCAGATCCAGCCACCAGATGGAAAGAAGAGCATGTGAGGAGGAATAAAGAGAGAACTAGAGGAGGGTAAGTTTAAGAGGGAAAGGAGAACTAGGGGCAGAATAGGGTGGAAAATGAGAGCTGGAAGGGTAAAAGATAAGACAAAATGTGTTGGAAAGAGAGGATCAGAGAGAATAAGCTTGAGGCACTCTTCCATTTTTCTGACTAGGGGAGAGGTAATTCTTGATTTAGTCCTAAGTGGCGCACAGGAACCACTCAGTAATAGCGACCATAATGTAATTAAATTTAACATCGTTTTAAGGAAAAAGTGCCAAAGAAACCTACCACAGAAGCATTTAACTTCAAAAAGAGGAACTATACAAAAATGAGAGAGCTCGTTAAATAGAAATTAAAAGGAACAGTCACAAAGGTGAAATTCCTGCAAATTGCATGGAGACTATTTAAAGACACCATAATAGAGGTTCAAACTAAATGTATACCACAAATAAATATATATATAAAAAAAATAGGACAACCAAAATAATGTCACCGTGGCTAAACAGCAGAGTAAAAGAGGTGGTTAGAGGCAAAAAGGCATCCTTTAGAAATTGGAAGTCAAATTCTAGTAAGAAAAACAGAAAGGAACATAAATTCTGGCAAGTTAAGTGCACAAGTTTAATAAGGCAGGCCAAGGAGTCATTGTGGATAGTTTTCTGAAAACATATACTCAATGTGCAGTGGCAGTCAAAAAAGCTAATACAATGTTGACTGAAGTTTTTCAATAAACGTTGACTTTGTTTGACATATGACTGTATATGTCCAGAAGCACTTCTTTTAAAAGGCCATAAAAAGGAAAATGGACTTGTTTGTCCTTTTCCATCACACTACCTTACATTCCATGGTTGAAATCCTGGCCCCACTGAAGTCAGTTGCAAAATTCCCACCAACCTCAGTGGGTCAGGATTTTACCCTAGGAGTTTAAAGGGTTAATGAAGAAAGTGGCATGTCAGACTATGAAATGAGTTCCATTCATAAAGTCTGAACACCTAACACAATAAGCCAGTTAATTAACTAAACTGAATAAGATACCTTGTGGGGTGGCAATCCATTCACAGAATAAAATGGTTTCAAATGATAATCAAATACCAAACTTCCAAAAACCCCAAACTTTAAACTACTTCAAGTGCTTCAGCTGTTCAATCATTTTCTTATCAGCAGAGATGATATTCAAATTAACCTGGGAAAGATTTATTAGATTGACAGGAAGAACAAAAGACCATAATGTTTTGTTTTGGTTGTAATTAAAATGAATGAGATTAAACAAAACCAATCTGTAAAGTTTTAAAAAAATACTAAGTGAATTACATTGAGTAGCAGACCAGAGTATTATCAATCTACATTATTGCTATTTTCACCTACAATTGTAATGGACAGTTCATTTTAAGCATGAAAACAATACAAACGCTAAACACAACAAGCGTAAACTGTTCCCTCAGGAAAAATAATAAAGAAATAACGATAATTCTGTAATTCCCTTTGGTGGGCATTCTTCTTGCAGCAATGGGAACACAAATGTTCCTCAGGAGCGGAGCTGGATGAAATTTTTCTCATAAAACACTTGTCAAAAAATGGCATTTTTTCAAAACTAAAATTTGTCATTCAAAATGTTTGATTTTTTATTGTTCCTTTCTTTATCCCATTTCCCCACTTTCACTGAAAAAAGGAAAACAAGTTAAAAAGAGGGGTAACATGGGTTAGAGAAAATGAAAAAAAGAAAAGAAAAAAAAAACATAAAACATTTTAAAACTAAAATCTACAATTAATAGTTTGTGAAACATTTTTAATAAAACTAAAATCATTCCTTTTTGAAACCAGAAGAATGAAAACTAATTCAAATTTTGTCATGAAAAATCTCGACCATTTTCCAACCAGCCCTACTCAGGAAGAACGGCCTTTACCACACTAAGAACATAAGAACGGCCATACCGGGTCAGACCAAAGGTCCATCAAGCCCAGTATCCTGTTCTCTGACAGTGGCCAATGGCAGGTGGCCCAAAGGGAATGACCAGACAGGTTATCATCAAGTGATCCATGCCCTGTCACCCAATCCCAGCTTCTGGCAAACAGAGGCTTGGGACACTGTTCCTGCGCTTCCTGGCTAATAGCCATTGATGGACCTATCTTCCATGAATCTATCTAGCTCCCCTTTGAGCCCCATTATAGTATTGGCCTTCACAACACCCTCTTGCAAGGATTTCCAGAGGTTGACAGTGTGTTGCGTGAAAAAATACTTTTCTTGTGTTTGTTTTAAACCTGCTACCTATTAATTTCATTTGGTGGCCCCTTATTCTTGTATTATGAGAAGGAGTAAATAACACTTCCTTATTTACTTTCTCTATACAACTCATGATTTTATAGACCTCTGTCATATCCTCCTCACTAATTACCACACTAATGCTTAAGGTACCCCACCACCTCTATTCAGCCGGTGACTAGTGTGCCTATCTAGCAACAAAGAACACTAGGAGACTAACCTGGTTTCTGCACCTGCTAGAGTTCCATAGCCCCAAACAGAGTGCAGGCATTGTCTGCTAGCTATGGGGTATGGTGAGGTCCCTCGCCTCCCAGTGCATAGTCCGTGAGGGGGGAGGGGCAGTATAAACACACACACAAATTAGTAGGCTCCGCTATTCCTTTTTGAAGAAAACTGTGTTGTGTGTCCTGCTTCCATGCTATTTCCCTTGGCTCTCGTCACTGTGAGCACCTGCCCTTCTCCTGACCCAAAACATGGCTTCAGCAGACATGAGCAAGGTTTATTTCAGTGGTTCTCAAACTATGGTACTGATGACCCCTTTCACAAAGCAAGACTCTGAGTGCATCCCCCCCCCCACATATATAAACAAGTGTTTTTAATTTATTTAACACCATTATAAATGCTGGAAGCAAAGCGGGATTTAGGGTGGAGGCTGACAGCTCGTGACCTCCCATGTCATAACCTCGCAACCCCCTGAGGGGGTCCCAATCCCCAGTTTGAGAACCCCTGGTTTAGTTTAATGGTGGATGCCTCAGAGTTAAGGAGAAGAAACTCTTTATTTTAATAACGTTGATGGTTTTACTCCACTTTGAATTATTTTTGTTATTTAATATCTCTGTGTTATTATGATTGTAGGGCCAGGAGGCACTGGGCAGGGACAGGCCTACTGATTTGTGGGGCCTCAAGCAAGAGTAGGGACTCCCGTCTCCTGGAAGCATGATCAGGTCCTGAGTTACCCTCTGGTTCACCTGCTGGAGGAAGAACTGTGAGAATCCTGAGGTCACATGGGATGAAAGGCCCCAGTCAGCTGCTTGGTTTGCTTGTGTTTATGGTTGATCTTGAGGGAATTCTGTTCTCATTTTAGTCACAGTTCATTTAGGATACTACTTCACATCAATGCCACGTAGCCCAGCAAAGGAGATAGCCTGATCATCCAATCAAAAGCAAAACCACCTTAGGCCAGAAGACCACACAGATGTACAGTTACACCTTACTGTCAGTACTGAATACAACAGCAGCTCACTGAACTACATATAACTGCACGACAGGATAGACCCCTTTTTTTCACATGACTTTAAAGCAAAGACTCAAATCAGTCAAACGAGGGACTACAGTGACTTGTGCAAAAATGTGTGTAAGAGAACTTTTTTTCATGTTTTATATATATTTATTGTAATCAAAACCACTAAACATACAGTGAGCCTAATACAGTGCTCCCAGCTACCTCCGTGAGGTTTCTGACTACAGTGGGGTGGCACATGCTCGACTGAAGTAAAAATCTGTATCTTGATATTAGTAAAACGATCTGGGTTAAAAAGAAAGAAAAGAATGAAGGTAAATGGTCCTGTTGTGCCTGGCCAGCACATATGTTTAATGGGGCCAAACCCCCTGCTCACTCTGCCTCAAGTATTCTTGTGCAGCAGCCATTGCACAGTCTTGTTGGAGAGTGCATGCACTGTGTCCTGCTATAACCGCTGCTGGCATTAGTTACCTGGAAGGGTACAGGATAAGGGCAGATTAATGAACTCCCATTCCATAGCTGGGACCATAGAGCTGCTTGGGTGTGTGTATGTGTGCGATTGACAGAGAAAGAGAGAGATGTGCAGTCCTTTGGGGATCCTGGTCGGTCTTCCCTCCCTCTTTATTGCAGTTAGTGTAGTTTGTAGCTGAGGAGTCACAGCATATGCCAACCAGGACTGGATTCTCATTTGCTTACCTACACACTAAGATCCAAACAGGTTCAGGATTGGTCAGCTCAGTGTAGAACATGGTTGTAAAGCGCTATCACACTACTCAACTCCACACAGTTGAAATACAGTAGCACCTTTCAACTAAAGATCTCAAAGTGCATTGTAATCCTGATTTACGCCTCACAAAAGCCATGTGAGGTAGGTAGGTATCCTCATTTAACAAAGCTGGAAACTGAAGAACAGAGAAGTTAAGGGACTTGCCCACAGTCACCCAGGAACCTACTGACCAACATTTTCAAACTACTTTCAGGAAGATTGGGAATGGAAGGCCTAGTGGGGGTTGGGTCTCTGCCCCTGCAGGATGTGATATGTTTGGGGTCGGGGGTTGTGTCCTTAGGAACTGGAAGGCCCAGGCAGGGGGCGGGTGGGTTGGAGAGCAAGCCAGCCCCAAGCTCACCTTGGAGTGGTTGCTCTTGTCTCACAGGGCTGGCCCAGCTCCCCATTTCTGTGTGCTGGCTCTCGCTGCTGCATGCACTACTGGAAAACAGGCTGCTATATGCCTTTCTGCTAAGCATATGCCTCTTTAACAGTAATGTTTCTAATGTATAACGTGGGACATTTAATCTGACAATGGCTAATATATTTAATCTGTATTCTGTAAAAACAATTACACCTTGGATTTTTCTACCCACACAGAGCTGAAGTTTTAGCAAATTAAATCTACATATAAGGTTGCCCATTTCAATATTTTAATCCATTACTATTGGTTTAATTCTCCTTTTACAAACATACAAGCTGGGGAGGGGAAGCGGGCTATATTTATCTTTCATCACAAAATGCACAACTCTGTGGATGCAGATGGGGAGGACTACAAAAACTGGCTCTTTTCTGAGGGTATTGCAACCCCCAGATTATTCCTGGGTTGAAAGCTGGTTGGGTGGGGGAGACTTGCAGAGGAGGGAAATCCCCCAAACCCATTAGAGTAACAGACCAAATCTCAGTGTCTCAATGAACTGAGATTCTAGCCCATCACACCCCTTCCTGTCCAGCTCAGCCTCCCACCCAAAAGACTCAGCCTGTCCAGATCCTGAGCCAAGCTTCATTCTCCTTTCATCCTCTTTCTTTCTAGACCCCACTGGGGCTCCTTCTCTCTCCCCACCCAGCACTGAGCCCCCTTACAGGGGAACGTGGCAAGCACCTCTGCTTCCCGTCTTCCCTGCTCTCCCTGGCTGCTTTTCTCTCGGGCTCTCCCTGCCCTGCCTGAGTCTCCTCCCTAAACACACACTAGCCCCCTTCACCAAGCCTGCCCCATCACTCTTGCCTCAAACAATAGCAAGCCAGCATCATCCCTGTCTCGTAGGGAGTGAGCCAATGGAGCTGCTCATTTTGAGCTCCTGGATTCAAAGATGGCAAATGCTCATAGACTTGGGGAGGTCTAGGTTGGATATTAGGAAACATTATTTCACTAAGAGGGTGGTGAAGCCCTGGAATGGGTTTACCTAGGAGGTGGTGGAATCTCCTTCCTTAGAGGTTTTAAGGCCCGGCTTGACAAAGCCCTAGCTGGGATGATTTAGTTGGGGGATTGGTCTAGCTTTGAGCAGGGGATTGGACGAGATGACCTCCTGAGTCTCTTCCAAACCCTGATATTCTATGATTCTATGACTTCCCATTCCAGCAGTGGCAGAAGTGCTCACAACACAGCATGCAGACGGGGCTCTCCCCTCCCAGATCCCTGCTCCACCCCCGCCCGTCCCTGGCACTGCCAGATCACCTGCTCTGAGCTCCCCCTCCCACATGACTGAGATAACATTATTAAATCAGGAGTTGGGAGTTTTTGGTTACAAATAGGAGTGTCGCTGACATACCATGAGAGTTTGTCAGTCTGCCCAGCAAGTCAGTACAATTGCTGGGCATAGAACTCAGCCTGCTGTTCAGAAAACACTATAGATACTTACTGGGTAAGGCTGAACAACAGTCAGGAGGATCGATTCTTTGCAGCTTCTGTAAGGAAAAAAAAAAACAGAGTGAAGATCCATACTTTCATGCTCTAAAGATAATAAGCTTTCTTTCTAATGGTGAAAACTGTGATCCTGTGGCCAAGTGTTTATTACAATCACATACCAGAGCATTAGAGAGATGAATAATATGCCAAAGTCACAATGAATGTTAAAAATGAAGTGTTTTCCAATGTAACAAAGCAACCTGACTTGAACCTTATTATGCAGTTTACACTGGGAGATATTATTGGCATCATCAAATAATTGTGCGCAGCAATGATAGCTTTCCCTACTGAGCGTGGAATAGTCTGGATTCATCAAATCTGTTTATCATTTGCAAACTACTTATTTCTTTCACTGGCCTAATAAAATGCAGTTGTTTCTCATGCTATCCAGCTCCTGCAGATTTAGAGCCAAATTTAGCTGAAGACACTGGGGAGGGATAGGTAAAAGTGAAGGCAGAATTTGGCCCTGAGAGTCTTCCTGAATTCATCTTTGGGAATTGGGGGAAAGGAAGATTTTGAGAATATCCCAATTACAGTAAAATATTTACAACATTATCAAAGAAAGATTATTCTTTAAAAATCTGATAGCTCTTCTTCGGGTAAAACCAGTGAGTTGAAACCAGGTAAGCAGCACAATTATCTGAGCAGGTGAGTTTACAGGACAACACTAAATTCCATGTCAAGTCTATTAAAACCGGAGAGGAAACCACTAGGAAATTTTGCATGATAAAGTGATTCTGATAACTTAAAGGACAGAATAAATGCTTATTTAAAACGAGAAAACCCAAGTCAATACTTCATTTATTACATCATTGGATTGCTTGTTTTTAATAGCTAAGAAAAGGTTAGTTGCCATTTGTTGAGATGGAGTTGATTTTCTGTAGGCTTTCCTAATTTCAAATGTAATTAATTGTCTGTTTATGTGATTTATTGCCTGGCCAAGTGAAATGCACTAGATTTGAATGCCAGAACTGTTCAGTAGAACAACTAAAATAAATCACAATTGTAGGATTAAGCACCATGTCACTGGTTCTGTATGCAATCACCCTGCTCTGCCAAATCACTGTATTGAAATATCATTGAAAAAAATCAATGGAACCATGGGAGAAGGAAGCAGAGGAGACAGCTCAAAGACTGGTAAGAAATCTGTTTGGAATGTACCTGGTGAAGTCAGCACCTGCTAAGTGAATTAGTCAATAGATTAGCCCATCCAGCTTATCAGATTCTACTCCTGTCAATGGCATTGCACAGGTGTAACTGAGGGCAAACTTTGACCATATATTCTTGCAAAATTATAGTCAAAATGATAAAACTTTCTCAGTTCTCACATCAACTTCCCATTAACCATGTTATCTACATTATTCATTAAAACAGTACAGATATTCCCTTGAGCAGAGAGGAAATTGAAAGCTTTGGTTTGTCTATTGTATCCTCTATCCCAGGCAGAAGAAGAAGAAAAAACAACAACAACAACAACACGGAACGATAGTGAAGCTTTGGAAGAGCTACATATGGTAAATAAATTAAACATCCTTTCATAGAAAAGTCTACAAATCATTTAGCCTAGTTAAAATAAATAGTCGCTTGGAGGAACATTACATGCATGAATTTTTTATTTTCAGAAATCATATTCTGCATTTAACGCTAGGCTCTATTAGTAAGATTTATTCACTCATGAAACAGTATGTACTCCTTGACTCATGGTGATGATATTTCTGAGGAAAAATAGCAAATTTTAGGATCATGGAAGTTTATAGAGGGAATTACCTTCAACGTCTATTAAATTAAAGTTCATAGATTTTGAGAGAATCTCAATCCTGTGTTTATAATCAACTAATAAAAATAATAGAACTATATCTGGTTTAGTGAAAAACCTACTACAATTTTGGGCAATCAAAAATATGCAATAAAGGCAATTTATCATGTGAAATCTCATCACCATAGATATGGTGTCTACATATTTATCTATATCTACATCCACCAAGGTAGGTAAGTAGACTGATTTACAGACAAATTTATAATATATTGCAGAGCCACGAGGCAAATATTTCATGTCCAATTGGCCACCTTCCTTGCCACCACTAATGCACCTCCTCAGGAACTTATTCTAACATTCCAACCATTGGGCATGTGACAGGATGCTGAGCAAAGGGTTGCTGAGTCAACCCTCTGTCAGCCAGCTCCCATTTAGGGGAATAAATCTGAGCTGGCTGGAGATAACCTGGCCCTGATTGGGGAAGCAGAGACAGCTGCTGCCTAAATAGCCTGGGGCTGTATAAAAGCCTCAGGGGAAGAAAACCAAAAGAGGGAGCAGAAAGAAAGGGAAAAGGTAGGGAGGTAGCACCTCCCTCCTGTAGGTGGCGAAGGGCCAACTGCACATGGTGAAATGGTGGTGGGAACAAGCCTGTAAATAAACTGCACCTGTGGTTACTAACCCCCCAGGGTCTCAAAGTGACTTTGTGGCCCTAACAGAGGCAGGAGCTGCTGCATTCTGCTACAGGCAACTTTAAAGTGTTGTCATTTTAAAAAAATAATTTGTCATAGAACTGTTTTCCCTCCTTAAATTAAACCTGTCCAAGACCCAGGACAGGCAAGATTCTGACTGGGCCAGTATCAGATCTTTTTTTTTTTATAACAAGAAGGTGACTAATTTAAAATTCTATCTTGGGGGCAATTTCCAGCTTCGAATAGGACCAGCACTTGCACTGGAATGACCTTTGACACTGGACCATAAATCAGGCATTTTTAGGTATAAGATGACATATCTGGTCATTTTTAGATATTTTTAGGGTCCCTTCTGAGCCTTGTACAATTGGACTAATAATACTGAGGCACCTGGCTTTATGGACAGAGAGGCACACAAAGTAGGCATTAAAATGCAATTTTTAAAGACTCTAAAACATTACTTAAAATAGTTTTCTGTAATACATATGGCTCATGCAAAATGCACAAAGTGGCATGTAATGTAAATGTTTTATCACCATCTGTTTGAGATGACCTGCATTAATAAATAAAATAATACCTTGCTCTTACATAGCTCTTTTCATCTTTCAATCTGAAAGCACTTGTATCATTATTACACTCACTCATGACTTCAAAACTAGCACAAACTCATGCTGATGAAACCCTTACCATGCACATCACCATATAGTTCCTATATAGATATAATGTGTATATATAAAAACAACAAGGAGTCCAGTGGCACCTTAAAGACTAACATTTATTTGGGCATAAGCTTTTGTGGGTAAAAAACCCACTTCTTCAGGCTGCATCTGAAGAAGTGATTTTTTTACCCACGAAAGCTTATGCTCAAATAAATCTGTTAGTCTCTAAGGTGCCACCAGACTTCTTATTGTTTTTGTGGACACAGATTAACACAGCTACCCCGACACTTATGTATATATACACATATATATTAAAACTATATAACCTGTATACTACACTACTCCATCAAGTGTATATATATAGGGAGTATATATAAAGTGTATATATATGTTCTCACACACACACAACCCACTCACCCCCACTGGATGTGTGTGTGCTATTAGATATTAAATACATAAACAAACTGATCACGTGACCTAATTTAAATTTGCACCATTGCTCTCCTAAAAACTTCAGGACAGCAACAGCACAAGGCAAAGACAAAAAAATCACTGTCAAATTTTCCCTTTGCACAAGCTTCTTTTCTCTTTTATTCACATACCTAAAGTATAGCTTCAGAAGGTATTTATGCATATCAAAATGTCTGTAACTTCCATCAGATTTCCCCATTTTTATTCTACTGATCCACCCATCACTTAATGAGTTGAAAAAAGATTGTAATCTAAAGTAGAATTTAGACCATACAGGCTAAAAGACCAAATCTATATTTCATGGCATTGTCAAAGCCTCTAGATTTTTAAGGTGCTCTATCATCTGCCCAGCCAACAAAGAATTCAAGTATCTATGGCCAAGTTCTCTTCATTTCAGAAAAGGGAATTAACTGAGGAGGACAAGTCTACAAAGTTGCAATGAGAATGGGAAATTCAATGTCTCATCTCTTTGACCTTTGCAAAACCCTGTATTATGATTATATTTGTCCATTCCACCTACTCCTTGCAGGTACTTCAGCCGTAAGAAAAAGAGACTATCAATGGTCTGAGAATCAAATTACAGAACATTAAAAAAAGATCAAAGGATATTACTGAGTATTATCTCTCTCAGAGGACATGAGGCATTAACATTCCAGTGAGAGACTGCTGAATTGGAATTAATTTGCAAACTGGATACAATTAACTTAGGCTTGAATAGAGACCGGGAGTGGATGGGTCATTACACAAAGTAAAACTATTTCCCCATGTTTATTTCCCCCCCACACTGCTCCTCACACGTTCTTGTCAACTGCTGGAAATGGCCCACCTTGATTATCACTACAAAAGGTTTTTTCCCCCCAGCTCTCCTGCCGGTAATAGCTCACCTTACCTGATCACTCTTGTTACAGTGTGTATGGTAACACCCATTGTTTCATGTTCTCTGTGTGTATAAATCTCTCCACTGTATTTTCCACAGCATGCATCCAATGAAGTGAGCTGTAGCTCACAAAAGCTTATGCTCAAATAAATTTGTTAGTCTCTAAGGTGTCACAAGTACTCCTTTTCTTATTCCAATGCAGTGTTAGCCATTGACTTTGTCTGTGAACTTGCAGGTGGGGCAATATGATCCGGTCCCTCTTTTGCCGTTTGAATCAGAGACAGTGGCAGAGTAGTTCGGGGCAGTATCACGTGTAGAGATATGGACCAAGAAAATAGTTGTCTCTGTAGCTCATAATCACAGAAAATACAGTATGTAAGGAAGGAGAGTGAGGGAAGGGCACAATCTGTATTCATTCTTAAGAACTGAGAACTAGAAGTTATTTGCTATCTATTTTACTGAAAAATATGAACTCTTACAACACTCAGATGAATACTAGGTGTCTCACTCTGTACAGATAAGAAGACCAAGTCTCCAGCAAGAGGAGCTAACACTGTATACAGTACTTAGAAATTGCATTACACAACAGCAGTAGTATTTATATTATGTCAGTCAGGGATGCCCTCCCTTTTAGGCCCAGACTTATCTCTGAGCCATTCAGTGTGAATCATGAGATTCTAAAACTATTGTTCGGACATGCAATGATAACAATGACATCACTAAGATCGTCCTTCTCTGAAATGTCTATGCTGTGTCTTGCATTTTGGGTCTTTGCCATACGTAACAAAGGTCTGTGTTTCATATTTGGATCTTGTTGGTCTGAGAATTATGACTGTCACCAGAGACTCCATACATAATTACATTTTCTGACTTAAAGAATTGTAGTGTTGTGTTCATCCCCTGAGTTAAAATCTGGGAGCCAGAAGTAATAGGTTGGCAAAAATATCAATCATATTCAAAGCAAAATGAAGCCATTTCTAACTTCCCAGAACTAGGCTAAGAAAAGCTCTGTGATTATGCATTTTAATGTCATTCATTATTGTAGACATTAAGACAGCAAAAGATTTTTCATCTTAAATCTGAGATCAATCTACTGTAGTCCATTATGCTTGGCTTCAAAGGGTTTGCTTTTAACTGCATATTTATTTGAGAGAGTGAGTACATATACACCGACCCACCCACCCACCCACATATATATATATATATAAATATAATATATAAATATATAATATAATATATAAATTCCATATAGGTTGGAGTTCTGAATTCCCTTACATAAGGAGATGTAGGAGAACTCAGGGATTGTGTGTGTGTGTATAAATATATATATACACACACACACACAATCCCTGAGTTCTCCTACATCTCCTTATGTAAGGGAATTCAGAACTCCAACCTATATGGAATTTTAAAGTTTCTGGCTGACTGTTCCCCTGAGAGACAGAGGTTGTCCCCAAGCTCCATGTGAATTTATGGGATCTAGCAGAGGTCAGGGACATTTCTTAAAGAGTCACTGGAGCAGAGGACTGAACCCTGCGTCTCTCACCTCACCAGCCCTAAGCACCAGGCTATAAAGTTATTCTTGCTTGCTTTTTCTCTCTGGACCAATGACTCTTTCATTATTTATTCACAGTAGTCCAGCTTCAATAAGAGAGAGAGAGATTGAGGGAGCCCCACAAAAGACTATCCCATGGGCCAGTGGCTGGACATCCCTAGTTAAATCCTTTCTCCTCATCAGATAGAGGGAGGAATTGAACCTGAATCTCCTATACCTTGGGCCACCATCATGAATGTTAGGCATGTTTTGAGCACATCTGCTAGATCAGGCCCCACAAGCAGGCAAAGCACTTTTTCTGCCTGTCTTCCTCTGGTTCGTGGATAGCATTGGGGCTTAGGCAGGAAATAGGCATCCGGACACCTGGAGTGAGGAAGCAGTGCAGATGACCAGAGGCAGAAATTTAGGCACCTAGGCAACTTTTACCGTGAATATTTAGGTGCTGAGTGAATTTAGATGACTACAGGGTTAGGGGGTACTCCAGCGGGCATTTTCTGGATTGCAGTGGAGCCTAAACCTGGTATATAGGCACTGACATCTGGGGGTTTTGTGAGTAAGTACCCTTGTGGATCTGGGCTTGTGACTCAGCACTCTCCACAACTCAAAGCTATGGTTAAGACCTCATAATCAGCTCCACGGTGGTACACAGTACAATGTTAGAATTCTGGGTCAGATCCTCAAGCCTGACCTCTTTGTAAAAGATCTGGAGCAGTGTGAAGGGGTCCTAAAGTCCTTGTTCTGGCTAGGGGAGAATTCCTCCAGTACAATCACTGAGGAAGACAGTCAGATGGATGCCTCCCAAAGACCCCTTTGCAACCACTGCTGTATCAGGGATGAGGCCATAGTACACAGCACTGAGGAAATTCCAGGCAGCCCTGTGGCCATAGGACAGCCCTGGGAGGCTCCCATAATTGAGACAGGCACTAGAGCTATGTCTACACTGGCACTGTTGTCGGTATAACTTATGTCGCTCAGGGGTATGAAACAATACTCACCTCAGTGACATACGTTACACTGACAGAAACGCTGGTGTGGATAGCGCTATGTCAGCAGGAAAGCTTTTCCCACCGACATAGCTACCGCTGCTCGTTGGGGGTGGTTTAATTATGTTGACGTGAGAGCTCTCCCGTGGGCATAGAGCAGCTGCATGGGAGACCTTCCGGTGGCACAGCTGCAGAGCTACAGCCGTGCCGCTGTAAGTTCTCGGGTGGGCTGACGTACAAAAGTCTTAAGACTTTTAGAGAACCTCACCCATGGCAACTGGTAGGAAAATACAATGAGCCATTAGATTTGGGGATGTCCAATAAGAATCAACTAGAATTTCTAAAGGCACTTTGTGGTGTGTTTAATTATTCCTAGCGCTATTGTAGTTTGGATAGCCGCACTGATTCAGGAAAAAGCATTAAAAAAAAAAATCTCCTTGAAAGATTTAAGTCTGCTATTACAGATGTGAAGATTTCCAGAAGCAGAATTAGTCTGTATGTGAAGCTGGTAGTTTTGCAGGATTCGTATTCACACAAATCTGACCCCTCAAATAATTCAAATAGTGGATGCTTAAAATGGCCACTGCCACATAAGAAGACATTAGCATATGATTATTACTGCACTGCAGGATCAAGCAGAAGTAGAAACTAGGCTGAGAGAGAGGACACTCTGATTCTAACATAAATATCTTCAATAATAGTAACAGGAATACAGAAAATTACCATCAAAGCAAATTGCTTTTTATATAAATGTTCTCTCTTTTAAAGGTTTGGCACAGTGTGAAAGTCGATCTTTAAAACTGTCATAGTCTGCAACTGGCACTAATTGGAACCCTTCTTGGCAATCTCAGCACGGGGCCAAGGAGTGAGTGTGTGTGGAGATTGAATTATTCTCTTGCTAACAGAAGTGGCCCCATCAGATCATGACTGAGGCATGTTGGCTGACAGTGAAAGGAAGCTTGTGTTGCTGCTATAAAGATTTTGGGGAGAAAGAAGCCCTCATTCTCTAGGATTGTCTGTCATTTTTATGGGCACTGATTTCACTTAAATTTTTCCTTTATTGTCACTATGGTGGGGAAAGTGCTAGGAATTCTACCTATTTAAATGTCACTGTTTTACTATCTAAGAAATTACCACCACCACAAAAACCAAACCAAAACAAATACACGGCCCAAATCACCAACTGTTTCTATAGGACCCACAATATTTTGAGCTCCATTTACAAGAATACAAATAGCATCATAAACTATTTGGAAGCATCAACTAGAACTAGTTGTGGCTACTCAACTGCTTAGCAATATTATTGTCTGGCTATACAGAAAGGACAGGAGACATCTGACATGGGTTCAATCAGGCCACAACTTTATTATTAGATGTCTCAGACTACCCAGCAGAAAATGTGTACAGTGCAGGTAACCCCATATTTATTCTGTAATTACCCGGGGGGCTTTTACCAGCTCTCCTCTTTTTTCATCCAAGTCCCTCCAGCAAATTTATTGCTGGCACCTTACCATAATCTGGGGGGCTCCCTCCAGCTACCCCTCTTTTTCCATCCAGGTTCCTACAGCAAATCCATGGCTGGGACCTTACCACCCACCCCCTTGTAGGAGGGCTAAGGTGGGCTATAAGTATGGGGGGTTGGCTTCCTGACGAACCAATCACAGAAGTCCCCAACTGCCACCCATTTGTTCCTTTAATGAACACCTCTTTTAAAATCCTTTTCCAAGCCATCTGGTCACTGTACGTTCCCTATGGAGTACCTGCACTGGACATCTGCCACAAGGAGGTGCCAGCAATTAGCTTGGCTGCCTCCCCCTCACTCCAAACCCAGTCGGGTTCCCAGACATCTTTACTGCCCCCCCCCATTATATTGGCCAAAACAAATGGGATCCCAGGCTTTACAGGGGAAGCCCATACTCCCTGAATAATTTGGTGCCCCAGGATGCCCAAATTGCTGAGCCTTTTATGACCCCAAGAGATTTGGTCACCCGGCTGGTGGAATCTGTCGAGCCTTGTCCACCCAGGTGGCACTCCAAAGCTCCCAGCCAGGCCCTGAGTTAATGCATGTATGATAACATGGCTCTGCATCAAGCCCCTTCTTGTTCTGGGCAGTAATTGAACTCCTTTACACATTCGCAGCTAGTGTTCTCCAATGTGTGCCACATCATGTGAGTGACTTCTGACAGGCCCCTCGGTACACAGCAGTGGCATGAGCTGGTCCAATAACATGTTTCTCCTTCCATGCCAACGCAGCCTTGCCTCGTCACTGGACACTGGTTGCCAACCCTTAAGGCCACTAGGACGTCCACCTATGTGCGTAAAAAAAACAATCCTGTGCCCACAGATCCACACCACCATCTCCATGGCCGGTCTGCCAACATCTGGAATGGCATCATAACACATTAATGGCGACTGACCACCTGAGGTTGCACAACATATTGTATGCCCCTGAATGCCAACACCCAATGTCAGAATTGCCTGTGCCCTGTACCCCCCTGAACCACTGCTGTTGTGGCCCTTATTGCGAATGACAGAGAACCAAATTCCATAGGGCAGAACCAAGCTCCCAGCCTTTCCGGAAGATAGCAAATGCTGCCCAGTCTCCATGATTGGTCATTGACCATCACAAGTTTAATATCCCTGCTTCCCCCTCCCGCTGTACATCACCCTGTTCCAAGCCCCACCTCGACAGTGCCCCTACATAATCCAGGCATCTGCTCACTGATTCCAAAAGTACCAAAACTGCTTTTAAGAATGCTGCTCCGAGCAAGGGCATTTAGATTCCTGAGCACGTTAACTGTGATGTGCCTGCATGACTGCTGCATGGGACCATTGGAAAACTAGCACCCTGCCAGCAACCTTTCAGTTAAGAGTGCTGTGTGGATATGGATAACCATTTAGCCCAACAGCCGGGAGACGATTCCAAGATTGTTGAGGACGCCAATTGTCGGGTTGCATGGGACCCCGTGTACCACAGCACCCGCTGCTCTGTAATGGGCCATTGGGTGACCAGCCTTTCCGCTCCTGTAATTGCATGAATTTGTTAAGACTTGTCCCATAGCTCTGACATGTCAAGGGGGTCAGTGGATCTCCATTAAGCTTTATTAAGTTACTTCAAAATGAGCAACCTTAACATCTCCCTCTGAACTGGAAATAGTGCCCTTGCCAACCTGTGGGTGGCACTTGATTTAACTCCTATGCTGGTTCCCCAAAAACAAATACATTACCCAAAATGCCAATTATTTATATAGCACAATATTTTGAGCTTCATTTACAAGAATACAAGTAGCATCATAAACTCCTTGGAAGCATCAACTAGAGAAGTTTGTGGCTACTCATCTGCTTAGCAATGTTAATTGCATCGAGCATATTACATCAATTCTTTGTTTCCGCACTGGCTTCCTGTTCATTTCCAGGTACAATTTAAAGTTATTGATTAGATCAGCTTTCTCTTCATACAGCTCTGTGATCGTTGTTATCAGTTCAAGTGCTTAGGAAGGCTGATACGCTCCCCAGTTTAATTCTCAAGGGTGCCATGGCCAGTAGCGTTAAGTGGAAGGTCTTCAGCCCTAGAGTTCACATGCCCTACTGATCCAACAGAACCAGCATTGCTCATTGTGACCAGTGTGTAAGCATGCGTCATGGGAAGCGTCAGACTACCACCATGCTTACACATGGGGAGTGTGTAACCATGGGGAGCCTGATTGATGTGCATGTATATTTCAGTAGGAATGAGTCTTTCATCCACTCATAATGGTAGCATTTTCTGGCCACTTTGCACGGATGTAAATGATTATGCAAGGTATAAGGCAGGAGAGAACCAGGCGGCAGCTGTGTACGGTATCCTCCCAGTGAGAAAAATTAACCTTTTAAAAATGGAGCTCACTTGTCTAATAATTAATTGTTCAGCTTTCCTCTTCTAATTAGCCTTTCTGCTCGTTTGTTTTACAGGATCAAAAATAGATAAATTGAGACAAACCTTCATCTGGAACTCGGAGATAAGTCAGCCAGGCCAAAGTTTTGAATGCTGTGCACTCTCTTTTGTTAATCACCAAAGTTCCAAGAGCTCTGAGGCGGAGTTAACTTTAGATGTATAATCAACAGGGTGCAGTGAAGCCTGGCCCCAAGATGGCTATTTATCTCCTGTCTCTAAGAAGGGAATTACAGAAGTACTGTAAATTACTTTAAAGCAGTATACGGAGGAGGGAGATCTTACTTAAAAAAAAGGCAGCTCCCATTCCCTTGAAAACTTTAAGATTTTATTCATCAGGCCACACTGTTGCTATTGCATGAATTGTGTGTATTGTCTCTAAGAGTATTTTCTACAAAAATGGATGCCCAGTTTTTGACAGTTTCCAGGAAAGAGAAGTGCAATTTTGTGCATATTTTCATGTGTGCACATATAATCAGTTATATGCAGGTGGCACCTCAGGTGCACATTGGCACATATATATTAGATATAGAAAACTCTGACCCTTTTTGTCAACATACTTGTAGAGGACTTGCACTGCAAGTGCAAGTGGAGGAGTGCAGAGCAACATCAAATATGCTGCTTTCTACAATAAAACCAGAGCAAACACTGTCAGGGTGAATATGCTCATGTTACAAAAGAAAAAGGTAGAAATGTTAGGAATTTCTAGTCTTTTAAATATTTTTCCTCATGCTCTGAATTCCTTGGGATGTTTCTGATGTTCCTAGTGGGTTCAAAACCAATCTAGTTGGGGCTGGGTGAAGGAAGAGGCACTCAGTGAATCATGTTTTTGAATGAGTTTCAGGATGTAGAAGCTGTTTTGTGATCAAAATAAGTTTTGGAGACTCCCTCAGATGTCTTGATGAAATTACCTGGCCATTTGATTTTTACCCCATCAGTGGAAGAAGGCAAAGTATGTTTAGGGAAATATGGGTGTAACTCTCCAAAACTTGTGACTTTTTCTAAGTGATTACTTCCCATTATTGTTTGAATATCCTTGGAGACATAAAGAAAGAATAGTTTTCTTTTCACTGAATTGCAGATCCTGTCAAGAAAGCCCCCTTTCCAAGTAGGTCATGTGCTGCTCCACTCGTTACAGTAACAAGTGACAGCCCAGGACTGAGGTAATCAAAACTTTCATGTCCTGCAGTGGATGCAGAGGTCAGCCACAGAGGACACCTTATTGAATACAAGGGATGGACTGGTACTTTCTAACATAGCACTAGTGAAACACAGACAGGATTGCTTTCTTAGCACTAATCCCCTGCATGGACACTTTCAATCTGAAGTAAAGTGGCCTTATTTCACTGAAGTTTAATCCCCCCTGGAAAGGGAGAGACTTAGGGCTTGGCTACACTTGCGAGTTACAGCGCATTAAAGGAGCCCCAGGCGCACTAGCTCACTACCCGTCCACACCGGCAAGGCACGTAGAGCGCTCTGACTCCACGGCTAGAGCGCTCCTGGTACTACACCTCGGCGAGTGGAACAACATTTGGTGCACCCCCGCTGGAGCGCCGCGGCGCCAGTGCGGACAACCTGGTCTGTTAGTGCGCTCTGATCAGCCTCCAGAAGTGTCCCACAATGCCTGTTCTAGCCACTCTGGTCAGCACTTTGAACTCTACTGCCCTGCCCTCAGGTGACCAACCATCAGACCCGCCCTTTGAATTCTCTGGGAATTCTGAAAATCCCCTTCCTGTTTGCTCAGCCAGGCGTGGAGTGCTCTCAGCAAATCTTGCCAGGTGACCATGCCTCCACGCGCCAGGCGATCCCCAGTATGGAGCAATGGCGAGGTGCTGGACCTCATCAGTGTTTGTGGGGAGGAAGCTGTCCAGTCCCAGCTGCACTCCAGCCGTAGGAATTACGATACCTTCGGGCAGATATCAAAGGACATGATGGAAAGGGTCCATGACGGGGTATCTCTGAAGTGCAGGGTTAAAGTGAAGGAGCTGCAGAATGCTTACTGCAAAGCCCGTGAGGCAAACAGCCGCTCCAGTGCTGCCCCCACGACCTGCCGTTTCTACAAAGAGCTGGATGTGATACTGGGGGAGGACCCCACCTCCACTCCGAGTACCACCATGGACACTTCAGAGCCCAGTTCAACAAGGCGGGAGAAGGAGAAGGAACAGCAGCAAAGTGGAAGCAAGGGTGCTGAGACAGAGGAAGAAACCCCGGAATCCCTAGATGCTTGCAGCCAGGAGCTGTTCTCAAGCCAGGAGGAAGGTAGCCAGTCACGGCGGCCGGTGCTTGGGGAAGGACAAACACAAGAGGAGGTTTCCGGTAAGCGGCTTTTACTTTGGGAAGGAAGTTATTCAGTGCGGGCTCTTGGGGCGAGGAGGGTTGGGGCTGCACGCGTGCCTAGATGCAAAATAGGGCGTTGATATGCTCTCTCACATCGTGGTAATCAGCCTTCAGAGGTCTCATCCAGAACTTGGGCAATGTGCTTGCGCAGGTTTCTTGGGAGAGCCACTGTGTTCCTTGTCCCAGTAAAGCTAACTTTTCCGTGCCACTGTGCTGTGAGGGGTGGGGGTACCATTGCTGCACACAGGCAAGCTGCATATGGGCCAGGACGGAATCTGCATTGCAGTAGAAGACCCTCCCTTGCTTCTCTGGTCACCCTTAGCAGTGAGATATCTTCCAGGGAAAACTCCTGTGGAAAATGTGGGGACAGTGTTCAGTGTAGGGGTCCCCTGGCACTGTTTGCTCTCCCCAAGGCACAGAAACCCAGAGGACAGTACAGCCCTGAAACAATCAGTCACACTTGACCCTGTGCTTACTCACCATTTTGGGGCTCCCGTGGGTTGTGTGTGCTCGCTTTGGGACGGGAAACTTATGCTATTGTGTAGACTGTGCTTGCCCTTAAGTATGGGGGAATCATTACTCTGTCTGGTGTGAACAATGCTGCCTCTGTTAAGTGTTGCATTTGGCCTTTACAGATGCAACCTTGAGATCTCAGCTGTCTGTGTAATTGCCAGCCGAAAGACGCCAAAGAATCAGAAAGAGGCCATGTAAAAGCAAGGAAGACATGTTGCATGAAGTAATGCAGCATTCAAGTAATGAAAATCAAACAGTGCAGGAGTGGCAGGACAGTGAAAGGATCCTCCAGCAGAATGAGGAACACCGGCACAAAAGCGCGGTGCTCCGGCAGCAAAGCGGATCAGCTGATAAGCATAATGGAGTGCCAAGCAGACCCGATCCAGGTGCTCATAGCTATGCAGGCGGAGCACTACTGTGTCTGACCCCCCCTGCAGCCCTTGTCCCAAAACTCTTTCCTTTGTGTCCCCATGTCACCTCCAACCCACTTTCCCCAACATCCGGGTTCTTACCGCCACCAGCTGCCTCCAACACCTGTAGCTTCACCACCCAGCCCTGAAAACTACGACCCTCACCCACTGCACTCACCCCCCATCACCATGCAGTATAGCCATCCTGAACTGCCCCACTCATTCCACAGCACTCCAGACAGGAAGGCTGAGTATGATAACAGGACATATGCAAATCTGTGATTGTACCGTTCCCCACTCCACCCCCTTGCCCTTTGTTTCCCAAGCAGTTGTGTTTCTTTTCAATAAATGAATTTTCTTTTCAACAAATGGATTTTTTGGCTTTGAAAACATTCTTTATTATTGCATAAAGTAAAAGATACCTTAGCCCAGGAAAGAAACAGGCACTGCGAGTCAGCGTAGCAAACACAGATTCCTACTAACATTGGAACCACTGAACTTCAGTCCCGTGCAGGGCACCAGACATTACTGGTGGCTTTCAGCCTCAAACTGCTCCCTCAAGGCATCCCTAATCCTTGCAGCCCCACGCTGGGCCCCTCTAATAGCCCTGCTCCTGGCTCTTCAAATTCAGCCTCCAGGTGTTGAACCTCCGAGTTCCATGCCTGAGTGAATCTTTCACCCTTCCCTTCACAAATGTTATGGAGGGTACAGCATGCGGATATAACTGCGGGGATGCGGTCATCAGCCAGATCCAGCTTCCCACACAGAGAGCGTCAGCGGCCCTTTAAATGGCCAAAAGCACACTCCACAGTCATTCAGCACCAGCTCAGCCTGTGGTTGAACCGCTCCTTGGTACTGTCAAGGCTCCCTGTGTAGGGTTTCATGAGCCACGGCATCAAAGGATAAGTGGGGTCTCCAAGGATCACAATGGGCATTTCGACTTCCCCTACGGTGATCTTCTGGTCTGGGAAAAAAGTCCCGACTTGCAGCTTCCTGAACAGGCCAGTGTTCCAAAAGATGCGGGTGTCATGCACCTTTCCTGGCCAGCCTGAGTTAATGTCAATGAAACGCCCACGGTGATCCACAAGCGCCTGGAGAACCATAGAGAAATACCCCTTCCTATTAATGTACTCGGAGGCTAGGTAAGTTTTAAATTTGAAAAGACAGTGACGTGATGATACACAGAAATATAGGATTGTTCCAGATGTCACATGCTGCAGAGAAGACCTCTTGCATCATCAGTGGTGAGACTGTGACTGAGATTTTCACAAATAATTATGTGATTTTTAGATCTTATTTCTAAGAACAGCGCATTAAATATTGCAGAGGCAATGTTCATTGGAAATAAGATACGTTTTTAAGGATACTTTAATTATGCTGCAGAACTACCATAACCTTTACAATAGCTATTTCAGCTTTCTGACTCTTGCAACGAGATCGACAGCTATAGCATATGCTTATGAGAAGCTCCTGTTGTCAACATTCATTGATATTTTCCCTATCATGTTAGACCAGTGCATGGAATATGTTGCAATACAAGGATAGGTGTTCTTCTGACATATGCTTTTTAATGAAGCTTCCAATTGTTTTTTTCTGAAAATCATTTTGGTAAACTGTTGAAGATTAGAAGATAACCTAAATCCATTAAATGTCTTGGGAATCTTTTTTTATAGAAGTATCTGGACTTACTAATAATACCTAACATTTATGTAGGGATTTTTGTGTCTGAAGCACATTAAAAACATTATCTAAACTTTTAGTAATAAGCCCAGTAGCAGAAAGAGAGAAAATGAAGAGGGGGAAAGATGTTTTGAAATGAAGTACATTTCTTAATTTCTGAAACATGTTGAATTTTCAAGTGCTATATTACAGAGATTGTACTCTCTCTCTCCCCGATATTATTTGGTTTATTGCTAATGCTACTTTAATTCTTATCTACTTTTGAGGACTAGCCTTTTTGATCTAATCTAAGAGTTTCATTCCCTTTCCTATGTGAAGAAGTTTCTACTTCAGTAAGTTTTAAATCATTACACATTGACATAGAGACAATTTTAAGAGCAAATCTTCCAACAGAACATGACTTATTTAGTTCCACATTAAGCAAAATTTGGGTGATCACTGGCTGACTTTTTCTGTTATATCTCCAAGGTTAGACCATTGGCAGGCACTGAACTGCAGAGACTAATTCAGAATGACTTTTGCTTACTGTGTGTGGGATGGAAAATTGATTGGTTGGTTGCCAAAAATATACATCCATGTGCCACTGGAAGCTGTACAACTCATGGCAAATGATATTTTATAATGATTTTTGTGAGTGGCTAAACAGGGGACCCTTCTTAAGTTCTCATGCACATGGCACAGTAATTCAGACCAGAATCCTGGCACTCAAACCCCTTCATTTTGTGTGTCTGTATATGGAAGTCTTTTCCACATGGAAATGATTGCCATAAATCTCTTCCTCCTAACCCCAAGAAAGAATTGAGAAAGTGGGCAGAACCCCAGCAGAAATTCTGATTCAGCAGTGTTGCTGGCCAGTTTACCACATGCTCTCATTCATTTATATAATTTACTGTACAGAGCATCTTGGGCATATGTTATGAATCTGGAGTGTGTAAAGCTCTAAAGCTACGCTTTTCTTTTTACTTTAAAAAAAGATTATTTTAAAATCAGCAATAGGGTAAGTTGTTTATTCAATGTAAACTCTGGGTTCAGTTTTTTCTTTTATTAGTTTTCAGAGACTGAAAAGAATGTCTTGGCTAATTAAAATTATTGTATTTATGCTCAAGGCCTACTCTGCAGTGAAAAGAAAAATCTTTCCTAACTGGGGTGCTATGTTGTTACCAGTAATGTACATAATTTGGTTTACATTACCCTTTGACAAAATGAGCTTGCTAATAAAAATATTTTAGGTAAGCTAAAAAGCAAATGCATATTTATCAACAATTGTTTGCAAATGTCACAAAATTCACTCATTTAGAGTGAGTAGGAATCTTTCCTAGGCAAGTGCTATCAACTTCTGCAGAATCTAAGCTTTCATTAGTAAAGGAAGTTCTATCCCTTACTGTTGTGAAGATAAGCTTCCAAGTGTACATTGATGCAGTGCTGAGTTCCTAAGTCTACGGCTGCTAAGTGCTGATGCTGAGACTCAGAGCTTTGCCAAGCTGGAGCAGAGTAAAAACTAAGCAGTTTTGTCAGGGTTCACGGTTGCTATTCAGAACCCAGAGGGAAGCAGTTAACTGACAAGAATCAAGTAAACTCTTCACACTGCTGTTTGGGGGAAATTCTGAGCCGCAGCAGATTGTGGAGCTGTTCGCTAGAGCTGGATAGGAGAGGGATAGACTAGTAGACAACCCACCTTGCGACAGCTGGGAAGTTGAGGGAGTGAGGGAGGAAAGATTAAAAACACAGTGAAGTCAGGAAGAACAAAACTTGGAGAACACGTTGGATGAATTTTACAGGTATTTGTTGAACAATTTGTGAGAGAACCACTTTTTGTAGTATTCGACCAGGTCTGGTAGCTGGTCACATACTATTGGTGAACAGATACATTCACTGAATTACACGTGCAAAGAATATTTATTTTTCTGTTATTCAATCAGCCCTTAAAATATTGAAAAGATTGTTTGCTCCACCGCAGGTCCTGTGTCCCCCTCCATAACTGCAAAGCACCTGTCGCTAACACATTCTGAACACTAACAGAAGCAACCTTCCAGCTGCTGTGTGCAGCATCTGTGCTACCCTGCTTCTGGTTCTTCATCACATTGAAGAGCCCCAGCACCTGCCTCTGTTCCTGCTCAGCTTTCCCAAACTGAGTGAAATAATAATAGCAGATTTGTATGGTCACAATTCCATCAAGTATACAAGACCTGCAAGAGACCAGACTTATATTATTCCTTTGAACTGCAGGGGGGCATGACATCACAGGGTTTTTTCATTCTGGGTAGTAAGCATGGGTACATTTTTCAGGCCCCCAACCACTTCTTTTGGATTGAGTTGTTTTGGCTTCCAATGTGAATTATGCAAATTGCTTCCATGTTAGTCATATGTAAATTATTATTAATTATTTTTGGAGTAAATATCGATGCTGATGAAGATTAGAAACTAGTATTACCAACATTTGTTTTTTCCTTAGATAGTAGGTTACATTGCCACTGTCCCTATGGGTATAAAAACCATCTTTTCACTGAGTGACCACTTAATTCGTTTTCCAGGCAGCTAGGTTCACAGCATCAAGATTCTGGGTTCAATTTGTTGAAGGTGATGATGGCAGGGAGAATTATCTTGGATTAACAGACCCAAATTGTTGCTTACACATTGTGTCTCATGCAGGCCACCTTACAATTAAAATGCCCAGCACCATGCGCCAAGTACTTCTCTTCACATCCACAAGGTGAAGGGAGCAAAAGGCAGACGATCCAGCCTGGGAATGTGATTAAGAGAGTTCTAGCTCTCCAGTACATTTTCCACACAGAGCAATCTTAGAGAACAACCCAAGTCATGAGTTTCCCCTTTCAACTCCTTCCCTAACTGCATATAATACAAGAACACTTTCCTTCAGGGAAAAACATTTAACCAGGGAACAGTTTTGATTCAGGGAAAAGGCATTTCCGTGTCTATATTAATGATTTCCATAATAATGTCTCCATGAAGTAATCTTGTCAGAAACAAAACTCTGCTTTCAAGCTCTACAGTAAACAGGGGAGAGGGAATGGAGGGGATAGAGAGATTAATAACAACATATGTGCAGGAGATAGAAAATCTGGTTATATGTAGGTTTTGGTCAGGTGAGAGAAAATAGATCTTTTGTATACTCCGGACTCATCTTGTTTTTAAAGCTTTTCACCCCACAGGCAAAAAATAGCTTAAAGGGGAACACACTACTTCTAATCTCATTTTATGCTTTTAGACTCCATGTTGCAGGGAAGTGAAATCACAGTTGGATCTAGTCACAAGGCATGGTTTGGTGACTGGATTAGTTCATCATAGTATACTAGCTACTTACACATTTTTCATAGTCCCTGTTTGGCTTCAGAGCTCCCAAAAGTTACTGTAGATTAGTGGTCTCAAATGTTTTTACGGACAAGATCACTTTTTGAACTTAAGTGCAACCCAGGATCTATCCCGCCCCTTCCCTGAGGCCCCACTCCACTCACTCCATCCCCCCATCCCTCCGTCGCTTGCTCTCACCCACCCTCACTCACTTTCACCAGGCTGGGGCAGCGGGTTGGGGTTCGGGAGGGGGTGTGGGCTCTGGGCGGGGGCCGAGGGGTTCAGAGTGTGGGAGGGGGCTCTGGGCTGAGCCTGGGGTAGGGGGTTGGAGTGCAGGAGGGAGTGAGGGGTGCAAGTTCTGGGAGGGAGTTTGGGTGCAGGAGGGGGCTCCAGACTGGGGCAGAGTGTTGGGATGAAGGAGGGGTTGTGGGGTGCTGGCTCTGGGAGGGGCCTCAGGTCTGGGGCAGGGGCTTGTGGTGCATGAAGGGGTTTGTGGTGCAGGAGAGCATATAGGGTTATGGCTCTGGGAGGGGGCTCAGGGTTGGGGTGAGGACTCCCGTCGGGCAGCACTTACTGCGGGTGGCTCCCGGTCGGTGGCACAGCGGGGCTAAAGCAGGCTCCCCGCCTGCCCCAGCCCCATGCCACTCCTGGAAGGGGCCAATGTGCCCCTGTGGCCTCTGGGAAGGGGGGTGTGGGGAGCACATGGCTCCATGCATTGCCCCCTCTGCAGGCACCACCCCCACAGCTCCCACTAGCCACATTTCTCCATTCCCAGCCAAGGAGAGCTGTGGGGGGCAGTGCTTGTAAGCAGGTGCAGCGCGTGGAGACAGATAAATTCTCTCCACAGAAAAATTCTCTTGCTTTCCTGACTGTCATCTGTATCAGAATGTCTCATCAAAGACTAAGCTTATACATATGGTTCTTTCTAGAAGTCACATGCTGGTTCTATGCATTTTTTACAATTTTAGCAGCAAGTAGATTAAAGCAGTGGTTCTCAACCAGGGGTACACAGAGGTCTTTCAGGGGGTACAGCAACTCAACTAGATATTTGCCTAGTTTTACAACAGGCTACATAAAAAGCACTAGTGAGGTCAGAATAAACTAAAATTTCATACAATGACTTGTTTATACTGCTCTATATACTGTACACTAAAATGTAAGTACAATATTTATATTCCAATTGGTTTATTTTATAATTATATGGTAGAAATGAGAAAGTAAGCTATTTTTCAGAAACAGTGTGCTGTGAAACTTTTGTATTTTTATGTCTGATTTTGTAAGCAAGTAGTTTTTAAGTGAGGTGAAACTTGGGGGTACACAAGACAAATCAGATTCCTGAGAGGGGAAAAGTAGTCTGGAAAGGTTGAGAGCCACTGAATAAAGGGAAAAAAAAAAACAGAGTTACATATTTGGTGACCTACCTTACAGAAACCAAAGAATACTGCCACAATTTTATGTCAAGCCAGAGATAATATTCATTGTATTTTTAGTTATTTAACATTTCATTATTAAACTCATTTCTGCCTAACACTCCTCTGCCTTGATGGCTGAATGCAGATGGAGCAGAATATGTACTGCAAAATATCAAGCCCCTCTTGAAATTGGTTTCTGAGAATGTAAACTGGAAAAAAAATCACAGTTTATTATGTAATCTACATTGCCTAGATATTAAAACAATGTTAGGACTATACAATTAAGAAGATACATTTTGCAATTACATTGGGAAAACAATCTCACTAACATACTAAGCATGCCAACACGCTTCAGATAATCTGTGAAAAATGAGGTATTTAATCTTTTCTGCTATAACAGGACAATGATTTAGAGTGCAGTATTTTGAGGGCTTGCTTTTTTCCCCCTCCAGTGTACATTTCATTCTATTCTTAAAAAGCCATATACTTTTAAATCTGTTATTTTTCTGAGAATGTTCACATAATTGACAGAGTCATCAGGTTCAATAGCTGTCCCTCACCTTAACCGTAATTTTGTGACAAGCATAAGGGCTTCCAGACTCCTAGCTGTTGATTTGGGTGTGCTGACAGTGATCTACCAGTGTAAGAACAAATTCTTCACTCCAAGGGCAGGCATTAAAATTCAATACTCAGAGGGAATGCACCAGAAGGTTTAGCATGCAAAGGACACAGGCTGAACTCCTGATTTAAAGGGTAAGTGTCAAAACACAGAATTTAAAGTAGACTTGTCAAAATTTAATCTCCTAGAGGTCAATCTGACATCACTAGTGCCCCTGTGGACACAATAGTCTTCATTGCATGGTCATAGAGTAGCTTTCCCCCGCCCCACTTTATTTAGATTGAGAATTTTATTTAAAAACAAAGAAACAAAAACTTTTTTAAAATTAAATTTAGGGCTAGTGAAAGTTGCCAAACTGTCAGTATTGGATATTAAAACTCTCTCTCCATTCTTTGATCAAAGGCCCAGATCCTCAAAGATATATAGTGCCTAACTCCCATGGGAATCAATGCCACCTACTGCACAATGGTTGAGCGTTTAATAAAAATATAACACTAGAAAACAATCCCTGACTGAACATCATCTTGTATGTAAATCTAATCAAGGTCTTAGGAATTGTTTCTAAAATTTTGTTCACACAATTATTCTTTTTTTTAAAGGAGAAATATTTATTATATTCCCTGCTTTGCCACTCCACAAACCTCTCCTTCATTTCCATGAAGTTAAAAGGTCTGTCTCAGAGTAGGGTTACCATATTTGAACGTTCAAAAAAGAGGACACTCCATGGTGGGGTGGGAGGGGGAGGGGAATGTATTTGCTCGTGCCGCCCTGCCCCTGGCCCAACCCCACCTCTTCCGTGCCCCCATTCCAAACCATTCCCCAAAGTCCCCGCCCCAACTCCACCCCCTCCCTGCCCCATTGGACCCTTTCCCCAAATCCCCACCCCAGCCCCTCCTCTTCCACATAGCGCGTCGCGTTCCTCCTCCTCCCCCATCCCTCCCAGCTGCGCGAAACAGCTGTTTCGCGGCGCAAGCGCTGGGAGCTAGGGGGTAAAAGCAGGCACTCTCTCAAGTGATCGACATTCACTTTCTTTCTCGAATGATCAACATTCACTCTCTTTCTTGAATGAGCAACTCTTCTTTGGCGGAAAAATAATAAAGGCAAAATCCCGGACATTTTTAGATATTTAAAAATTCCTCCTGGACGGCGATTTAAGAACCAAAAAGCCAGAGATGTCAGGGAAAATATGGACGTATGGTAACCCTATCTCAGAGTATGAGTTTCTGTTCTGTAAATTATCAACAGTCACATGATAATGTAAAAGCAAGGATATAGGGGAGGGAGTTTTCCTGGAAGAACTGGACTCAAAGTTAGCAGAGAAGATTCTACATTAAAAAGGAAGGACAAGGAGTTTTTTTCAGCTGCCAGACTCTTCCTTCCTCCTCTCCTGCCATCTGCCAGGAAATTTTCAAAGCTTGTATCTTCCCTGCAGCTCTTTTGGAGAATGGAGGTCAGGCTCACGGGAGGTAAGGTAAGCTTTTACAATGTCTCAAAGGTCACCAGAAAGGAAAAAACCCAGAAGCTCAGCATTTCAACTAGCTACATCGGCATACTGAAAAGCCCATTAAAAACTGACACTCTTCTGGTTCCTCACCTTATGCTAGGAGACAGAATGACTAACTCTTCTCTAGGCTGTACTGCATGCAGCAGTTGTCAATAGCACTTATCTGTTCTGAGAGGTCCTGGTGTACTGCATATAGAAAGTTCCCACTGGAAAGTGTCATCTTGCTTTAATCATCATAGTAGTATTGCTGTCTGGCTATGATTTTCAGAGTTTAATAGTGTTAGTGGCTCTCCTGAGCTCTGTGCCATTCCACTGCGAAAAGACACCAAGGCCACATGATTTCCTTCCATGGAAAAAAACATTGTAGGCAGCGTTTTCCCCAGGAATTGAAATGGGGGGGGGGTTGTTCAAATTTACGGGCGGGGGGGGGGGAGGAGGGAGGGTCAGGGCAGATGAGGGGTGAGACCGTGAGGGTGAAGGTGGGTCTATGGCACCATAGTAAAAACTGAAAAATGTTTCATGACCATTTAATTAGATTTAACTCATGTTTTAAAATCATCACAAAAATTAAAGTTGGCTACTCAAGCCTTCTGTGAAGCACTACATCTTCATCCTTCTTGGTTTCTTGTTATAACTTTGCACAACTCTGTTAATGCACTTCTTGAATGCAATGCATTCATCTTTGGTGGCTTCTCGTGTGTCTGGTACTTCCATTCCTTCAATTGATACGCTCATTAGATCATTCACATGATCAGGCAGAAGGCGACTTCCTTCAAAACACAAAATTCTATTCAACGAGGCAAAAGAACGCTCAGCTGTAGCTGTTGTGACTGGGAGTAACAAGAGATGAATTCCTACTTCTTCCATCCCAGGAAACATAGCACAAAGATTGGGTCAAGCCAGTAGTGATGATAAAAAAGAAGTTGAAGTCAAATCTTCATTCGTTCATTGTAGGATATTCCACTGTGTGTTCAAATTCTCTATTCTGTCCTGAGCACATGGCAGCCCTATTGCTGTTAGTGCCTCACTCCTCTCAACTGTCGGTGGTTTATAGGACAGGGATCTGTAAAAGCTACGTAGAGGTGGAGTAAAATCTATAAGTCGCTGTTGTAGATTTTTAAGAATCAAGTCTGTGTACTTTTTCAGTTGTCTTAAACACTTCTTGTCTTCTTCACTTAAGGATTCAATATAAATGCCTTCATTAGTCAACTTCTGGACTGAAGTCTTTGCTTCTTCTAGTACTTTTTCAATGAATAGCTCTCTGATTGATCCAAATGAAGCTTCTGTTGCTGGACAAAGATCTACTACTGTTGTAGCAGATGCCTGGATGGTATTGTTTAATGACTCAAGTGGTTTCAACAGTAGACTTACAAGGGAGAGAATAGCAATAGTCTTCTCTGAACGTAGTAGCAAAAGTAATCCACCAGCCTCACTACTTAGATCCATCCCATGTTGGTAGATACTTTCCAAAGCCAGTAATAATGGCTGGCGTAATTTTAAGACAACAGCCAAGGATCGCTCATGAGAAAGCCAGAGGGTTTTCCCAGGTTGGACTAATTTGAACTTCAGTCCCAGTGTATCTTCTGTATTTTCCAAGATATTCAGTTTTTTTGGACTCTTGCTGAAAAAAGAATATAATGACGACATTAAATGTATAGCTTTTATAAGTCTTTTGAAGAGTCTGCAGCTCGTACTAGCGCTAGTTGGAGTAGATGGCCTCTGCAGTGTGTATAGGAGAGATTATGGTTACACTTTTCTCTGAGCAAAGCTTGTACTCCACCATGTCTTCTAGAGAAGTTTGCAGCTCCATCAAATGCACAAGCAGCCATCTGTTTGGGGTCCAGTTGACAAGCATTTAACTCTTCTAAGATGTGGGTTGTCACAGATGCAGCCAATGTGTCTTCTATAACTTGAACACCTAGAAATGTATCTACTGGCCTACCACTGACCTCAAGATAATGTGCACAATGACTTAATACTTGATGCCCATTTGCATCGGTGCATTCATCAGCCATGCAAAAAATTTTTGTGTTGATTCAAAAAAAAGTGATTTCTTCACTTTTTCAACTGTTATGTCTTTCACTGTTGCACCACATGCTTCTAGCTGGTCAGTTGAGTTTCTTGCAGAAAGATAGTGAGCATTTTCTGGTCTTGTTCAGAACCAGTGTTCAACTTCAGGATGAACAAGTGACAATGCACTTAACATTGGCCTCCAGTTTGTAGTGTGTGGTATCTCTTGCTTAAATAGAAAGTATGATGCCACGGCCATGTTTGTTCGCATGAACTGTGTTGTGTCTCCAGCATTCTTAACAGCCTCATTAACACTCACCTGTGTTGTCCTTGGTCAGTGGAGACTCAGAGTTCAGAGGTGCTTTTCACATGAGTTTACCTCCCAGGTAGGGGGCAAGAAGGCACCTTGCTTGTTCCTCCAACTGCTCACTGTTCGCTCTGGCCACTGTTGTTCATTGTGCCACTGTTCACTCCATCGCTCTGTTGCCAATGGCCCTGCGCCATCACCTTCTGCTGCCACCTGCCACTGTGACCTCTGTGAGTTGGTCTCTTGAGGTTCCACCCAGCTCTCAGTGATTTCAGCTGAGTTCTTGATAGGGGAACCTTGGTGCTAGTGCAGACTCGGCCGTCTCTTCCACAGAAACACCGTCCCACAGCAGGTCTAAGCACTTAGACCTGATTCTCAGTGATTTCAGCTGTAGTGGTCACTTAACAAAAGACTATCTATGGAGCCTAAATCAGCTTTGTCTTTAAACAGTGGAGAGGGCAGGTCAAATAGTACTTGTGACTCAGGAGACCATCAAGCAAAACACCTATCCCCACCCTCTCTCCTGATGCCCTCAATCATCACAGGCTAAGTACAGTTCTACTGCCCTTTACTCACACAATAAGAACAACAACATTTCATCCCCCCCCCCCCCCCGCATTCAAGTGATTTGTAACCCAACCCCAGTCAAAATCTATCACGGGTGATTTGTAACGCAACCCCAATCAAAATCTATCACTTGGGCAACGCAGCTCTGTTTGCTGGATACCTAGGTAGACTAGGTGTGAATGTAAATACAATCTTGTCCTGAAGCCTTTCCCCCCAGCCCCCAGCTCATCACTAGCTGTCAGGGAGAGCTCATTTAGACTTTGCTTACAAATCATAATCTGAAATTATTAGGTTGGCCAACATCACCGAAATGAATGCACTGACATCGTCATAAAAAACAACAGCTGTATAAGGAAGCTAGTCTATGTTTATACTTTTCAAATCTACAATACTTTTTCAGATATATGTATTTTATCATACACTGTATATGCTTTTAAAGTGTGTATTAATGTTTCAATTTCAATTCACATTTCCAAACAATCAATAAACAGGCAACACTGCATGTAACTAGTTCACAAAACTGGGGGTGGGGTGTTGGGGAAATTCAGGGTGTGTGTGGGGAAATCCCTGATTGTAGGAGCCACTGGTGAGGTAAAACTGAAAAGGGTCTCCATTTCATCCCATTAGGTGGTAGTGTTTGCTCCCTCTCTCGCTCGTCCCCACAAATCAATGGGCACCCACAGGAGGCCAGGGACCTCTGCAATGGCTCTACTCCCCAGTTCTCCTCAATAGTGTCTTGTAGTATTGTTCAACTGGCTTCAATTGCCCCTGGAACTGCTACTGAGGAGGGGCAGCAGAAGAGAGAGTACAAGTATCTTTTCTGGATATTCTCCATTGGACTAGGGAGGGAACAATGTGCACCCCCCTCCCAGTCTCCCCAATTCTTCCCCTGGCCTATCCAGTCTCCATCCTCTCCTCCAGAGCAGACCCCAGATTCACACAGTGCTCTCCATGGGATCTACAACAGGTGATGGGTGGAGTTGGGGGTGATGATGCTGTGGAGATAGATGACTCATTTAGTAGGCAAATGACTCATCCATCTCCACAGCATCATCACCCCCAAGTCCAGTCCTCCCTTCTCCATGAGAGTGGGGATATCTGCCTGCAGAAGTGTGCCTCCAAATACAGATCTTGGAGCAGGGGGCAACTATCTTTGCACGGAAAGATCTCCTTAATACTCTATGCAAGGAGACTCTTTACTTTCATATACAGCAAGTGAGGAGGAGATAGTGTAACAGACCACAAGGGACTACATTGCATTATGTGGGCCTGAATGTAGCCACCCCATCTCAGACTTCCTAGTGCCCTCCCAAAATGTGGCCACTCTAGCCTTTTGTTTGTGGTGCTGTCTGGGAGAACTTGACTGTCCATCAAAGTTGACTGTCCAGAGGACAAAGAAAGTTGATGTGTGGGATACTTTGTGAAGACTCCCAGAGCACGAGTCCAGTGGGGCTGCATCTACACTGCAAAGTAATAAGGCTTGAACCCTGGGTCCCAGCTTGACTTGGGCTCAGACTCTCCACCCATGGATCCTGAGACCCTGGGCTAGTGCACTTTGTGTGTAGACAGAAAGTGGGGTCAGCTTGAACCTGAGTTCCAACCCTGGGCTTACATTGCAGAGTAGACATACCCAGAGTCACATGATTCCAGAAGGTGGGTTTTTAAGAAAACAATGAATATTGTAAGACATGATAGAACTGCGAGAGTTGGCAACACTTTTTTTTTTACACCTTTCCTGATTGGTGTATCTGTCCATCAGCTTACAGCAGCTTTAGCAAACTGATTTGGGAGACAGAAGGTGCTGGCATGGAAAGGGAGCTTACTCCCTGCTGCCACCCAATAATTATATCAACAGTCATTGGTTCTTTCTTGCTGCTGAAAACCAAATGGAAGAGTGCTGTTGGGCAACACATAGTAGCACCACTGTTGAGTTGATTAGGTATATTGATGGGAAATGGATCTGCAATGGTCAGAATGGCTGGCCCTTGGGATGATGCTTTATCATAATATTATGTATCTCTTAGGATCAATATGAATAAACATCTCTTTAAAAATGTGTTACATTTTTATTTGATCCCCGTGTGTTCTATAAACCACCAGGGTATATGTACTGCTGTTATAAATAATTTGTGAGGCATTTCACATAAGGTCTGATCCAAATTCCATTGAAATCAATTAAATGAGTTCCACTCACTTCAGTTGGATCAGGCCCATTTTGCTGGAGAACTATTATACTATACTTTTCCTAAATAAACTCAGGGTTGGTGCACAAGCCATGTTTGCTCTCTTTTACGGTCCCTTTATAAATATGTTTGTCAAACATTTCCTTTTACAATCCCTTGGGGAAGGGAGCATTTATTGTTAGACAGCAAAGGATTACATGGCTCTAGTATACAACATGGCACACAAAAATTTATGTATTTTAGTATTTTTATGGTTCGGAATGTTCTATTGTTCACACACTTAAAATCAATAAATAGAATGTTAAAATATTTTTTCCTTAGAGGATCTGTCCATAGATGTACAGTGTTTTGTTAGTGAGATGTTTTAGTAGATTAGGCACTGGGGAGACAGGGAGACAGCACTGTCACTTCTAGCAAATTATGTTTTAATAATTGTAATATGCTACATATTGTTAATACCATGACATTTTATTGAGTCTCCTTACATTAAATTAGATACAAAAGGGCATAGTGACCATAGCCACTTCTGTGTGATATAACAAACTAGCGTACAAGTGACAATGGGTAGGCTTTGCATTTTGCTGGTGGAATTACATTATTCTCTAATGTGAGCAATGTGAGAAATTCACATACCATCCTGTCCTGTTTATTTGATTCCTGAGTGAACAGCCCTGTAAAGAACTTTTTCTTCTCAATATTAGTAAAAGTCTTTCAAAAGTCTGAAAATATTTCACACGTATCAATTAAGGAAAATCTCTCAAGGAAGCATAGGCAAGCTAGCATAAGAGAGCCGAAATTTACACAAATTTAAAAATCCCATTTAACATTTTTTTTTTATCTGAAACACTTTAACAACTCCAAAGGAGCAATGAAACACTGACTGCTAGGGCAAGCACATATTGGAACAACTTTTTAAAAGCCTACTGTTCACTCAATAAACTACGGCTTCTTTGAAACACTTGGAGTGTATCCTACATATACCAGAAATGGGCAGAAAAGTAGCCACTATACAGTAACTACTGCACAAATATGTAGCAGTTAAATGTTGTTGTCTCTTTAATCAAAAAAACCCATGAGTGTTTGGTCCCCATTCTAAATAAATTGCTTACAATTACAAAATAACAACCCTGAGATCTGTAAAATGTACTAATCTAATTAAGGCATTTATGCCACACTCATCTGCATAAGGAAAAAATAATTCTTCAACACGCAAAACTTTCTAATATTTCTGTCATTCATAACTTAAAAGTTGCCAAACCCATATTTTAAAAAGTTTCAGTGTTGAATAAACTTGATACTTCGAAAGTTAAAGGGAAAAAGAGACTGCCACAAGCAAAAAAGGGAAGAAGGAGGATCCTGGGAACTACAGGCCAGTCAGCCTCACCTCAGTCCCTGGAAAAATCATGGAGCAGGTCCTCAAAGAATCAATCCTGAAGCACTTACGTGAGAGGAAAGTGATCAGGAGCAGTCAGCATGGATTCACCAAGGGAAGGTCATGCCTGACTAATCTAATCGCCTTTTATGATGAGATTACGGGTTCTGTGGATGAAGGGAAAGCAGTGGATGTATTGTTTCTTGACTTTAGCAAAGCTTTTGACACGGTCTCCCACAGTATTCTTGTCAGCAAGTTAAGGAAGTATGGGCTGGATGAATGCACTATAAGGTGGGTAGAAAGCTGGCTAGATTGTCGGGCTCAACGGGTAGTGATCAATGGCTCCATGTCTAGTTGGCAGCCGGTGTCAAGTGGAGTGCCCCAGGGGTCGGTCCTGGGGCCGGTTTTGTTCAATATCTTCATAAATGATCTGGAGGATGGTGTGGATTGCACACTCAGCAAATTTGCGGATGATACTAAACTGGGAGGAGTGGTAGATACGCTGGAGGGCAGGGATAGGATACAGAGGGACCTAGACAAATTGGAGGATTGGGCCAAAAGAAACCTGATGCGGTTCAATAAGGATAAGTGCAGGGTCCTGCACTTAGGACGGAAGAACCCAATGCACAGCTACAGACTAGGGACCGAATGGCTAGGCAGCAGTTCTGCGGAAAAGGACCTAGGGGTTACAGTAGACGAGAAGCTGGATATGAGTCAACAGTGTGCCCTTGTTGCCAAGAAGGCCAATGGCATTTTGGGATGTATAAGTAGGGGCATAGCGAGCAGATCGAGGGACGTGATCGTTCCCCTCTATTCGACATTGGTGAGGCCTCATCTGGAGTACTGTGTCCAGTTTTGGGCCCCACACTACAAGAAGGATGTGGAAAAATTGGAGAGAGTCCAGCGAAGGGCAACAAAAATGATTAGGGGTCTGGAACACATGACTTATGAGGAGAGGCTGAGGGAACTGGGGTTGTTTAGTCTTCAGAAGAGAAGAATGAGGGGGGATTTGATAGCTGCTTTCAACTACCTGAGAGGTGGTTCCAGAGAGGATGGTTCTAGACTATTCTCAGTGGTAGAAGAGGACAGGACAAGGAGTAATGGTCTCAAGTTGCAGTGGGGGAGGTTTAGGTTGGATATTAGGAAAAACTTTTTCACTAGGAGGGTGGTGAAACACTGGAATGCGTTACCTAGGGAGGTGGTAGAATCTCCTTCCTTGGAAGTTTTTAAGGTCAGGCTTGACAAAGCCCTGGCTGGGATGATTTGATTGGGGATTGGCCCTGCTTTGAGCAGGGGGTTGGACTAGATGACCTCCTGAGGTCCCTTCCAACCCTGATATTCTATGATTCTATGAAAATTATGGAAGAGGTATGTACTCAGGACAGTGTACTGTTAAAATATAAATACCATGTCCAATATGTTTTACTTTTGCTCAGTCAAAGGCACATTAGCTAGATGAAATACTGCACTACTGATTCATGAGGATAGTTCAGAAAAAGCAGGTAGGCCTCTGAATAACACTAAGGCCTAGACGAGTCTTAATGGAGGGAGATTGTGATTTATATGGAATATCATGGCACTGCAGAGCCAGCCACTGGCAAAACTTCAGAAGCAACTCTGTACCTGATAAAGACCCTGAGAAAACAGGGGATGTGGACTGGTGGTAATGGGGAAGAGTTTAAGCGTAGCACCTTTACAAGGTATGTTCCCCATTCAAAGTGGTATATTAACACTGTTGACAATGCAAGCAGTAACTTTTCCTAGACACTGTGAGAGCCTATCAGAAGTAGCAACCAGTTCAATTGGGTGACTAACAGTTGTGCAGCAACTGAGGTGACATCCTGTCAGTCCATGGGGAAAGGGAGCACGCACAACGCACATCCAGACAGTGACTCTTCAAATTGATAGCCCAAGACTGTGGGATTTTGAGTTGATTTTGCTGCAGATTGTCAGCCTCCATGCATTCATCAGGGATCATAGTAATGGATACCTCACAATCTTTTATACAGTTATCCTCAAAATGCCCCTGTGAGGTAGGGCAGTGCTTTTAATAGATTTTAAGGACAAAAGGGATTGTTATACATAGTGTAGGAATTTGTAGAAAAGATGTATGGTATGACGTATGGTAAGAGACCACTCTGGCTTAGTCAGGAGACCACTTTGAGAACTTGTGGAGGACAGGAGAGATCTCAGAGGACTGGCAATGGAAAATATACTACCTATCTATAAAAAAGGGAATAAGGAAAACCCAGGGAATTATAGACCAGTCATCTTAACTTCAGTACCTGGAAAAATAATGGAGCAAATAATCAAACAATCAGTTTGTAAGCACCTAGAAGATAAGGTGATAAGTAACAGTCAACACTGATTTGTCAAAAACAAATCATTCCAAACCAAACTAATATCCTTCTTTGACAGGGTAACAAGCCTTGTGAATAGGGAGAAGCAGTTGATGTGATAAATCTCGACTTTAGTAAGACTTCTCATACTGTCTCACATGACCGTCTTGTAAAGAAACTAGAGAAATATAGCCTACTATAGTCTACTGTATAGACTAACCTACTATAAGGTGGGTGCACAGCTGTGGTTGGAAAACCCTATCAATGGTTCACAGTCAAGCTGGAAGGGCATACTGAGTGGGGCTCTCAGTGATCTGACCTGTGTCCGGTTCTATTCAATATCTTCATAAATGATTTGGATAAATACATAGAGCAGTGGTTCCCAAACTTGTTCCGCCGCTTATGCAGGGAAAGCCCCTGGCGGGCCGGGCCGGTTTGTTTACCTGCTACGTCCATAGGTTCGACCGATCGCGCCTCCCAGTGGCCGCGGTTCACTGCTCCAGGCCAATGGGAGCTGCTGGAAGCTGCAGCCAGTACGTTCCTCAGCCCATGCCACTTCCAGCAGCTCCTATTGGCCTGGAGCAGTGAACTGCAGCTAGTGGGAGCCGCGATTGGCCAAACCCTGTGGACGCGGCAGGTAAACAAACTGGCCTGACCCGGTAGGAGCTTTCCCTGCACAAGCAGCAGAACAAGTTTGGGAACCACTGGCATAGAGAGTACACTCAAAATTAGCAAACATACCACGCTGGGAGGGGTTGCAAGTGCTTTGGAGGATAGGATTAGAATTCAAAATGATCTTGATAAACTGAAGAAATGGTCTGAAATAAATAGGATGAAATTTCATAAGGACAAATACAAAGTACTATACTTAGGATGGAATAATGAATTGCACAGATAAAAAATAGGAAATTACTGGCTAGGAAGGAGTATTGCAGAAAAAGATCTGGGAGTTATAGCGGATCACAAACTGAATACGAATCAACAATTAAATACGATTGCAAAAAAAGCAAATATCATTCTGTGATGTATTAGCATGTGTTTTGTCAACAAGACATGAGAAGTACGTCTTCCACTCTACTCGGCACTGGCAAGGCCTCAACTAGAGTTCTGTATCCAGTTCTGGGCACCACAATTTGGGAAAGATGAGCACAAATTGAAGAAAGTCTAGAGAAGAGCAACAACAATGATTAAAGATCTAGAAAACGTGACCTATGATGACAGATTGAAAAAATTGGTTTGTTTAGGATGGAGAAGAGAAGACTGAAGGGGGACAGGATACCAGTCTTCAAGTACAAAAAAGGCTGTTATAAAGAAAGGGTGATAAACTATTCTCCTTAACCACTGAGGAGAGGACAAGAAGTAATGGGCTTAAATTGCAGCAAGGGAGATTTAGGTTAGACACTAGGAAAAACTTCCTGATTGTAGGGTAGTAAAGCACTGGAACAAATTACCTAGGGAAGCTGTGGAATCTCTACCACTGGAGGTTTTTAAGAACAGGTTAGACAAACACCTGTCAGGGATGGTCTAAAATACATAATACTTAGTCCAGCCTCAGTGCAGGGGACTGGACTAGATGACCTATCAAGGTCCCTTCCAGTCCCACATTTCTATGATTATAATCACATAGTCTGATCTCCTGCATAACACAGGGTAAAGAACCCACCCAGTAATCTCTGCAGCAAGCCCATAACTTCTATCTGAGTTATAGCTCTGTTTTAGAAAGATATCCAGTCTTGATTTAAAGACTTCAAGTGATGGAAAATCTATCACATCCTTTGACAAGTTGTTCCAGTGCTTAATTACCCTCACTGTTAAAAGAAATGCACCTTATTTCTAGTCTGATCATATCTAGTTGCGCTTCCGAACACTGGATCTCGTTATGCCTTTTTCTATTAGATTAAATAGACATCTCTTCCCCATTTAGGTACATGTAGACTGGATCAAGTCACCTCTTAACCTTCTCCTGGACAAACTAAATAGATTAAGCTTCTTAAATCTCTCATATAAAGCATGTTTTCTAGACCTTGAGCCATTCTTGTAGCTCTTTTCTGAACCCTTTCCAATTGTCAACATCCTTTATGAGGTGTGGATGCAGTATTCCAGTAATGGTCTCACTCATGCCATTTACAGTAGCAATACCACCTCCTTACTCCTACTTGATATTCCCTGGTTTGAGCATCCATGGATCATGTTTGGGAACTCATGTTCAGTTTGTTATCTACCATGACGACGACCGGAGGTACTGAGAAACTAAGTGACTTGCCCAAGACCACACAGGAAGTCTGTGGAGGAGCTGGTAACTGATCTCTAACCACTATCATACACCCTAACCACTGGACTATCATAGCTCTGCACCAACATTAGGCCTAGCTCCCAGAGGGACTTTAAATAAACATAAGCTGTAGATACTTCAAAGTCAATCTCTCTCTGTATTTTATATAATGAAGGCAAATTATGACTAGAACAGTTGCAAAATGGAATTTCTGTCCCCTAGGAAACTGATATTTCTACCCTTGTTTTGTTCCAAATTGAGACAAACTGATGAAGTGGGTTTAGCCCACAAAAGCTTATGCCCAAATAAATTTGTTAGTCTCTAAGGTGCCACAAGTACTCCTCGTTCTTTTTGCTGATACAGACTAACACGGCTACCACTCTGAAACCTGTTCAAATATTGAAACTGTTTGTATAAGGAAAAGATATTAAAATATTCAATTTGAAAATATAGAAATATTTTGGTTTGATGACCTGAAACACGGTTTTGTTTCAGATCAGTTCTACACTGATCTGCACCCTCACCCACCTTACTACCTCATGCTTCCTTCTCCCGTACAGGCCCTCCTCCTCAGCCGTAGTACATCTCTGATTATACCCATAATCTCCCCCTGTGACTTAGCTGCATCAGAGATGCTTTGTTTCTGTTTTGCTAGGGAAAAATTTCACTGAAATTGATCTTCTCCTGTAAAATACTGCAATGTCAATGAAATTTAATTTTCCATTATGTTGTAACTTAAGAAATTTAGCTAACTGTGATAAAATATTTTTACACAAATACAACATATATCATAAAACAATATTTAATCATGATACACATAGACTTCAAAAGGTAAATTAATCCCTACATTTATGCATCAATAACATTGCAATATCCTAAACCAAAATTTAAAATTAGTAACTGAATGATTTTGCGTTTTTAAGAAGCCCGTTGTATACATCATTAACACAGATTAATTTGTATTTTTGTTATGATTTGTGTCTATTTGTACACCCGTCTATTGAACCTAATAAGCAAAAGTTATAACTATAGAATAGGAAGCTCTTTGTGACCATAAAGTGCAGTCGCCCGGGTGGACATATTCTGTGGTATCTCATGAGGATCTAAGCACTTTGAAAATCAGGCTACTTAATATGGATTTACGAGCCCAGTCTTATCTACCTATCTAGCTATATGTGGAGGTAATAATTATTTGATAAATCTACAGAGCCATGTGATAAATTTATCATGCAGCTTTGATTTCCTCACCTACAATCTGCCCATTAATCAGTATGCCCCAGGATTTATTCTAATAGCCACATCCTCTAAGTAGTTTCAATCCCATTTTTGAAAAGTAACTTGCCAGATAAACACTGCTTCCTCCTCTGCTAATATATGGAATTTTTACTAAAATTATTCCAGCTCAATGCCTAGGATGGACTAGATTCTGTCCCAGACCAGAGACAGATTTTCCATACATGACTAACTTGGATTTGAAATAAGAGCTTTATCTCATTGGAAAGGAGAAATTCCCAGCTTTCCAATGCTTCCAAACATTGGATCTTGTTATGCCTTTTTCTATTGGATTAAATAACCATCTAGTATCCAAAATCTCTTCCCACATAGATACTTGCAGATTGTGATCAAGTCACACTTAACATTCTCTTGGATAAATCAAATAGTTTAAGCTTCTTTGGAAAAGGGAAATTCCCAGCTTCCCAACGGGACACAAACCAGGTGCTGCTACCAGTGGAAGGGCTCAAGATGACAGATTTCAAAGTTTGTCATTTTTTATGTATTACAATTTTAGGTCATTCTAACCTCTAAGGTCAATTGGCCTCATGCTAATTAAGACGCTTGACTTTATAGGAAAAGGGATACAAAAATAGTTCCAATAAATATTCAAAAATCTACAAAATAGTTTTTCCTGTAACATATATGGCATGTACACAATACATATGATATGAGATGGCAAAACAGGTTTAATTAGTTCTCACTTGGGATAACCTGCATAACCCTGGGGTTTTGCTACTTATGAGCAATGGATGCATACCAAAGTTATGCTGATAAAACCTTTATATGGCATGCCACACGATCATGTTCCCATCTCTCTCTATGTATCTTTATATACACACACACACAACAGATTTATGATACAGTATTTGTTCTATAGAAAAAGGTCTTGAAAATTATATTAGCATACTGTAAACATGTCTAATCCACTGAATATGATCTAGATACTTAAACATGAGAATATGTTGCCTCTTTTCTCCCAGAAAAATAATGCTTAAAAGGAGCTTGCCTATCTTTCCTCCATTTGCTGGTTTCAATGTACGGCTTATTTCCTTCTTTGATTCTGTGCCAATTATGTGAATTACTGCTGACCTCAGCAAGTCTGCTGGACAGTCGCTCAAATGAAAATGTCAAGCGATCATGGTTGCTATGGTACATTCATAAATAGTTTCAATAATCTTATGACTTAATAAAGCTACTAATTTATTTGTCCGAATATTTAATTCAAAGGCTTTTGATACAAGCTGAAATTTCAGAGAAAGAGCATGAGAGGAATGGGCGGGGGGAGGGAGACAGACTATTTTTAGTCTAAAAGGCCAACTTTAAAAATACACAACATTGTCAAAAACATAGTGAAAAAAGCAGAAAAGGGCACAGATTTGTTCATAAGCTAAAGAAATCAGGAGTATCTGGAGAGCAAAACAGATTGAACAAGTGGTTTTAATATTTTAAGCTGTCTTCTAAAACTAAGAGTTGTTGTTATCCTCTTTAAAGTTTTGGGCAGAGAATATTGTTCTTTGTTAGCTAGGATATCTATGGAAAAACAATTTTTTTAAACTGTGAGGCATAGACATATTGTAATGATGTGCAAGGGAAAAAAACATTGAAGAGAAACAGAATGGATGGAGTGAAAATTTCACTACAGAGATTCACAAAAAGAAAAGGAGTACTTGTGGCACCTTAGAGACTAACCAATTTATCTGAGCATAACCTTTCGTGAGCTATAGCTCACTTCATCCGATGAAGAGAGCTGTAGCTCACGAAAGCTGATGCTCAAATAAATTGGTTAGTCTCTAAGGTGCCACAAGTACTCCTTTTCTTTTTGCGAATACAGACTAACACGGCTGTTACTCTGAAACTACAGAGATTTAGCCTCATGGCTCCTATTTCTGTAAGTAAAGTATAAAAACACAAGAATGTTCAGCCAATGGTACCATTCCCCTCCCCCAGAAAAAGAGATGTCTTTTTTGTGCACTGAGGTCTGACTGGAAGACCTGCTGAAAAGTTGAAAGAATAGTGGCTGTCATACTGTGGTAACATCCTGCAGTAGGAGTGACAAGACCTTTGTCTCTCTTGAGTTCTTTATTGTTTGACCTGTAATCAGTACAAACTTGGATTTCACTGAGCCTTCTGGTTTAATTAAACTGAATTACCAGAACTAAGAGTGAAATCAATGGACTAAAATGATTATTTGTTATAGAGAAGGTAAAATCGTTCAGAGCCTCCAGCCTGTGGAAAGAAGTACAAGAACTAACAAAACAGTTTACATTTCATCACATGCTGTTACTTGCTACACACTGTACAGCAAATCTGCCTGTAGGGAGGAGATGTCAGTTTTTATTGAAGTTTGAGTTCACCTCTGGAGGTTTGATTTTTGAAATTCTTATTTTATATAAGGTATAATATGAAGACAAAGTAAAATACTGAATCCCTGAGGGAGACACTCTGTATGAAATAAAATCTGACTAAACGTTGGATTTTGGTCCTCTCTACCTCAAATGTCTAGCAGATCCCATGGTGAGTGCCTTTAAAAGGTTTCAACAAAACTTTTCTCTTTCAAGGAGTCTATCTTTGACCATTTGTATTTGCTACTCCTTTTCCCTTTCTATTATTTGCCTTAACTGGGAATTCATCCTTTTTGGCCACTGAAATTCAATTATGGTCCAAATTTTTAAAAGGTAATTAGGCATCTAACTCTTATTCAAATCAAATACCTAAATACCTTTAAAAATCTGTCTTTATATGCTTAACCCTTTTGGCAGTTCTCTGGGTTCTGGCTGGCTGGCTAATTGGTAGTACTTGTCAGAAAATTTTGGCCAAAAAAAGGTTCATTGAACAGCAGGAAAATATTTTTACAACAATTTCTGGACCAGCTCTAAGAATTGGCCTGAGAAGTCCTTAATTTTGATTATAAAGCAAAAAATTCATAAGCATAAGCAAAAAGTACTCATGCAATACCTGAGGCATATGTGAAAGTCTGGGTTGTACACACAGGCAGGTGAGCAGCAAGTCCTTGACTTGTATGCACACATTATGCATTTGTACAATTAAGAAGGGTGTGTGAAAAATGTGTGCACTTTTGGAAATGTGGCCCTTAAAGATACATCATCGACGTGAAAACTAGTTCATTTTTAAAAAGGAAACAAAAATAGTTTCAGAAACTACACTTGCTTAAATCCACCCGTGTCTGTCATTAACTTGCCAGTGTGTCCTGATGGAGAGATCAGACATTCTACCATCTTCTGATGCTTTGTTGTAACTTGCCCTCTTACATGTACATGTTGAGGGGTCCCCAAAGCATGATTAACTACCATGTAGATTATATTATCAAAGCACAACAAGGAAAGAGAAAGACAATAAAAATCAAACTTTCAGCTTTTGTCACATTGATTCTAAAGCATCTTAATCTTAGTTTTTTGCATTTTATTATTTTTACATATTCCCAGTAAGATTATATTGTGTCTAAATTTCAGGTAAGTGGTAAGTCAGCTTCCATCAGACCAGAAAAATAAAAGCCATCCTTGTTGGTTCCATCCAAAATAGTCATTTTGCACAATTTCTTTGCTCTTAGCACAGCCATTTCACATCTTCTTGTCCTAACTATAGTGTTCACTAACCATATAGCAATTTGTTACTGAATAGCTGACCTGAAATTTATCAGCGATAATTCTTCTTTCCAAAGAGTAACATGGCATGATGATGTAACCTGAGGCATAATACTTCATTTGGATGACACATCAAACCCAGGAATTTTGAAAAGGTCAGAGTTAGTTTCTGACAATTTGCTGGTTTTACAAAATATCCAGACTGATAAATTTGAATGAGAACTTATAAAAATAAAGAAATAAAGGGACTATGATGGGAACATTTTTATTATTGCATTTCTCTTTGTTCACTGCTTGTGCCCAAATCTTTATAGGGTAGGTCAGCTTACCTCTCTTTAAAGGTAGGTGTGAATGTGCGTGCATTCCTTTTCAGACATAACTGCTTTAAAAAAAGGTTTCAGAGTAGCAACTGTGTTAGTCTGTATCCGCAAAAAGAACAGGAGTACTTGTGGCACCTTAGAGACTAACAAATTTATTAGAGCATAAGGGCCCCAACTAAAACCTCTCCAACGCATCATCAAGGATCTACAACCTATCCTGAAGGACGACCCATCACTCTCACAGATCTTGGGAGACAGACCAGTCCTCGCTTACAGACAGCCTCCCAACCTGAAGCAAATACTCACCAGCAACCACACACCACACAACAAAAACACTAACCCAGGACCCTATCCTTGCAACAAAGCCCGTTGCCAACTCTGTCCACATATTTATTCAAGTGACACCATCATAGGACCTAATCACATTAGCCACGCCATCAGGGGCTCGTTCACCTGCACATCTACCAATGTGATATATGTCATCATGTGCCAGCAATGCCCCTCCGCCATTTACATTGGCCAAAGAATAAATGGACACAAATCTGACATCAGGAATCATAACATTCAAAAACTGGTAGAACACTTCAACCTCTCTGGCCACTCAGTAAAAGATTTAAGGGTGGCAATTTTGCAACAGAAAAGCTTCAAAAACAGACTCCAGCGAGAAACTGCTGAGCTTGAATTAATATGCAAACTAGATACCATTCACTTGGGTTTGAATAGAGACTGGGAGTGGCTGGGTCATTACACATATTGAATCTATTTCCTTAAGTTAAGTATCCTCACACCACCTTGTCAACTGTCTAAATGGGCCATCTTGATTATCACTACAAAAGTTTTTTTCTCCTGCTGATAATAGCTCATCTTAACTAATTAGCCTCTCACAGTTTGTATGGTAACTTCCAACTTATCTGTATGTGTGTATATATGTTCCACTCTATGCATCCGATGAAGTGGGCTGTAGCCCACGAAAGCTTATGCTCTAATACATTTGTTAGTCTCTAAGGTGCCACAGGTACTCCTGCTTTACAAAAAGAACTTCCATGGCTGGCCTTAGTTTTTAATAATGACAGATAATACTTTAGATTATTTCCCCATCTTTAGCTCTTAAGGAACTTTAACAAGGTGGGTAACCATTTTTAAACCCTTTTTACAGATGACTGACTGAGGCTAACGTGATTAAGAGGCTTATGTGATGTCTCTGAAATACTGAAATACTGACTTAACATACATGCGCTCTACTGGAAAAAGTAGATTTCAAATGTCTTGGCTGATATGTAATATCTTGGAGAAATATATGGTAGTACTTGACTATATTTGATTTTATTTATTTTGCTATGTTGTTGTTGAAGACAGAATCTCTTTTTACCTACCACGATAGAGTGACATCCATATCCATCAAGCGAGTACATGCAGTCTACCAAGTGAAACTCCACAGCAGTGTGCATGTTCAGCGATGGTGGATAGATGGATAAAGAAGATGCATTCTGTATTTAAATCCCATGGTAGCGATTAAAATGCAATATGCAACTTCTTTAATTGTAAAATTAGAGCGAAAAAGAAATTGTAAAATTACAGGGAAAGAACCTTCCAGATCTTTATGCTGCAGGATATGCTAATTTGCCAAGGCAATGGTTACTTCAGAAGACACTTTCAGTCATTTCTCTTAAATATGAAATATGGTTGACATCACATAATGGATTGAACTATCCTCAGTTGTTCCAATTTGCAATTAGTCTTTTCGTGGAATACTGCAAAAACTGAAATACTGTTATTACAGCAGTAAATTAGTCGCAGAGAGACCCCATCTTTTTTCTAACATGAAAATAATATGTTTTCCTCTAATAAAACATCCAAATACCAAGAAAAATAACCCCAGGAAAATACAACTGAAACTCAAAACAAATAATGATCTATGAGTGAGTTTTGCAATAGAAAAAAACAGACTATTTATGGAAAGAACTGGAGGCCTACTTTAATAAAAGGAGAGAATTTTTACAGTGCTATTAAAGAGAAGGGTGCTGTTATTAAATCCTTTAATAGCCAAACTTTATTTTTATTCAGCAGAGGTGGAGTTTGTTATATTGGGTGAAAATGTTTGTGGGTCACTGTGACATTTTGGGTTCACCCAGGCTAGTAAGGCGTCAAGGTCTGCCTAGTAATTCTGCGTGTCTTGTGGCTGTGTAGCTTTGGTTCAGAGCTCTGATCCCAACAGCTTGCGAACAGTTGACAAGACTCACGCTGGCTTTGCACAGCCAGGTTACCCCATGCAGGCTAACCTTGAAACTTTTCCAGCCCTGAATTAGCCCCCAAATTGTCCTACTGCAGGGACCAGTCCTCCTCACAAGACCCTCACAGAAAAAGTATTAGGGTCTCTGCCTCTCCAACCTGTCAGCTTACTAGAAGCACACACTTTCCAGAATTTACCCAGCATTGATGATTTATAATGAAAGCAAACCAAGTTTATTAAAGAGCATGGATTAAATGATACCAAGGAAAAGAATAAAGGTAGAGACAGCCCTGGACACTCAACAACAGACTTAAAAGTGGCCATTCTTCAACAAAAAAACCTTCAAAAACAGACTTCAATGAGAAACTGCAGAACTGGAATTAATTTGCAAACTTGACACCATCAAATTAGGCCTGAAGAAAAACTGGGAGTGGCTGGGTCACTTCAAAAAGTAATTTTCCCTCTGTTGATACTCACCCCTTCTTGTCAGCTGCTGGGAATGGGCCACATCCACCCTGATTGAATTGGCCTCATTAGCACTGACCCCCGCACTTGGTAAGGCAACTCCCATCTTTTCATGTGCTGTATATTTATACCTGCCTACTGTATTTTTCACACCATGCATCTGAAGAAGTGGGTTACAGCCCATGAAAGCTTATGCCCAAATAAATTTGTTAGTCTCTAAGGTGCCACAAGGACTCCTTCTTGTTTAAGCAAATAAAAGTGAAAACACACATCTAAAAGTTTAAAACTTCATCCCGCAGGATACCATCTTTCTTCAAGATTTTTTTTTTCTCATCCACAGTCTTCTTTCCAGCTTTTACTGGTCAAAGTGGCCAGGGCCCACCACAGAGAACAAATTGCTTGGTTTCTGTCTCTTTAAGGTGAAGGATCAAGATGGAGTCTCTCTCTGTCCCTTATATTCCCAAAGGAATTGTATTTCTCCTAAAAGTCAGGAAAGCCACCTGGCGACTCAGCCGCTTGTTTCTGTCTGGGATGCACGAGACATGCTAATTCTCTCTCTCTGGAGTTCAGTTTCACTATAAACCCAGCTAGTTTAGCTTGATGGCTTTGTTTACTGCTAATATGTAATTGAGGTTAAAGACTCATTGCTTTGTCTAGGGCAAACCTGTTTATCACCTCTACCTATGTTAGGCTGTCTGGTCTTAAACATGTCCTAGTAACATTACAAAGAGCAAGTTTATATCTGTACACATAATGTTGTTACATATATTTCACAATGGAATTGTTGTTACATATATTCCACTGTGTTATCAGTTTTCAAATGATACCTCAGAAGGCATATTTTGAACAAATATTATTGCAGGAGTATGTAGGTTGTGAGTACAAGGGTGCCTTGGGTCACAGACATTGTAAACGTCATTAAAACATATTGCTAAGTAAAAATACTTAAATTTGCCAATCTGAGAATGAGTATATGTGCATATAAAATATATGTACATACATATAAAACACACATACTTCCTAAATATTAACATTTTCAAAATATTTACATTACATACACACACCTTACATACATACACATTATATTAGGAGACAAATGACTTATTAAAAAATATTTACCTAACCATGATAAAACTGACTTGGCTATATTGACTTGTTTACCTGTGCCAATGTAAGTTTTAAATTAATTAATAAAAATAAGAAATGTTGCTGAGAAATGTAATACTACAGAAGCTCCAAGGGCTTCAAGCATTTAGTCAGCAATTAATTTCTATACCATATAACATGTTTAGGTTGGCATAGTTCATCTCCTTCAAACACACAGAAATCTGCATTGATATGAAAGCTAACCCCCAGTATGGGAGAAAGCTAATTATTCTGTGATGAATGTAAGAGTCACAGCATTTGTATCAGCTGTATAATAAAAACAAGATCAGCAGCTGCTGCTACAATGTTGCACAGTCTGTTCTTTAAATAGATCTTATCTATTTGGTATTCAGTTTGCCTACTCCTTGCCTAGATATTAATGATACACTTACAAATGAACCTGTTTTCAAGTCAAGTCATTTCCTTTCCCCAATTTTCCCTCCTTTGCTCCTGAAGAGACCCCTTTTAAAATGCAACCACCAGATACTCATAAAAACGTGACCTGTCTTTTTTAGGAAATATTATAAACATGACTGCTGCGTATCTTCCTTGAAATAGCTCAACAGAGTAGAATACAGCCCAAAAGCCACTGAACGTTGCCAGAAATAATGAGAGCTTACATGCACTACCAATATCTCCGTAACTGTGGGTTTCAGTGATGACCTGGACTTTAATTAAATGTTACTAGTAAAGCAGGAATCAAGGAAAATGAGATGGATGAGAATAAACTACAGACACAGTTCATTATTATATAATGTATATCCTTGTTAATCTCTAGACCTCACAGCCTAGCAATAGTATTCCTCAATTTACAGACTATTTAAACACAAATAAACAAAAAAATCCTTTACTGTGTCTCTGATGAGAAATCTCTTAACTACCCAGATGTTGCTTCGTCACAGAGTTAGGCAGTTTATGGGAAGGTTAACATCTTTACAACAGGCCTGTTTTAATGTAACCAGTTCTAAAATGACCCCCAAGTCATATAATAAAATATTAACATTTCATGAACAGATAAAGTGATGCAACACTGCAAGCTTTCATAGTACTAAGTGTATCTCCTCCATCATTTACTAAAGCTGGTGCACTGTATATCACAATAATTTTCTACTCATTTTTCACTACATAGGAAGGAAAAATTAATGAGCAGCTTTGGCACTAATAGCACCCACTTCAAAGGAAAGCAACTGAAGTGGTAGCCCCTGGCAGTTTTGAGGAAACAAATGCTGCAAATTTAGTGGTTGGGAAAGTGGTCTTTTCTAATGGCAGAATGGGAAAAGACAGCTATATAATTTCTTCACAATTCAGATACCACTTTTTGGTGTGGATTCTGAAGTACAAATATTTTCTCTCTTTGAATTTAAAGTTACACTTAATCAATGTCCCCATTTTGATGTTCCCTTCAGTAACAATACTGCTCTCACAAAGAAATTTCCCATTACATTTACTTGAATTTGATTAGTATGCAATTAGAAATTAAACAGAATCAAAACTCTGATATAATATTCAAGACTTGGCTCAACAACTCTAATTTGTATATACTTTTGTTTGAAACATTGAGTCCTGCCCATATTTCAGTTTAAAACATTTCATCGTTGCGTTAAAACACTTTTAAAGCTTTATTCTATATTTGGCACAAGACGACTATATTTTCAAATGAGACTGATTTTTTCTTCCATTTTCTACAACTATAAAAGCAAATCCTTTCTTGGTTTTGCAGTAAGCTTCCTGGCAGGACTGGATAGAAGCAACTTCCACATAGCTAATGCTAAGCAGTTCTTATACCTGATCTGCAGTATACAATGAGGTCATGCATTCACCCCCCACCCATTCCCTCACCCCCGCAATATTATGCAGTTATATCTTTTTTATATATATCCTTCTCTGGGAAGAGAGCTTACCCATCACTGACTGCAGACATATGCCTACCAGTCAGAAAGCAAGATTTCAAAATTTCCTCTGTCTGCGCTTCAAACTGAGACAAAGCATCGCTTTCAAAGATATGAATGTGTCCGACCCAAGAATGACCTTGGGTTAGATACGGTATGGAAGGGATGCACTACTGTACTGGCGCAGTGAACGGCTTCTGCCATGATGTGGTGACTGCATGCCTTGTCTAATCATTCCAGATGTCCCCGATGAAATGATGATAAGCTCTTTAAGTGGAATGATGTACCTACTGCTAATACAGCCCTTTGTGAAATTCATCAAAGAAAAGAGAACTTCTGACAAAGTCCCAGAGGCAGGTACATGTAGAGAGCAGTGATACAATTCAACTACAAGGAAAGCACCATGAAAAGATAGAATTCAACAACACGAAAAGGATTATTTACAGTAGCATTTCCAAGACACTACCTACGGAGTCAATATGATCAGAGAGTACTACTTTCATATTCAACATGGATCAGCTTCTCAACTCCCCTTCACAGAGGGACCTCCCTCATATTTAGATCCAATTTGCCTCAATCCTAATTAGGCACTCTATTTTTCCTATTACTGTAAATTACTGACACCGGGGAGGGAGATGGGGCTGTATCCCACTGTTGATAATGGGACTTATGCGTTATACATCCCAAACAATCAGGAAAAGAATATAAACTACAACATGATAGTTTTATGTAGCATAAAGGCTTCCCAAAGAAGTTTCAATGACCAGTTAAATACTATCTATCTGTTTCATACTGCCACCCATCATTGTAATATCTGAGTGCTTCCACATAAAATCAATAGCAATAGCAAAGTTCCTAAATGGACCCCATCAAGACTAACTCTTTTTGTGGTAAATCTCTGCTTTATGAATTTTGTTTTTATTTGTTGGTTGAGTTGTTTGTTATAGTGTTTTATTTTCTTTTATTTTTCAGGGATGTGGTGTCACTGTTGTGGGTATCTTTCTTGCTATTGTAGAAAATATTTTTTGAAAAGGAAGGTATGCAGCATTTCCAAAAGATGGTAAGACTTCTGAGTCACCCAGTCTCCTACAGAAGTTTTATTCCACAGGCAGATCCCCTTGACTGAGAACACTTTGCCCCCAACTCTCATGCGCTTCATCCTATATATTGTGATCTGATTCATCCCAGAGAATCACAGCTGTTGTAGAAGTTCATAAATTGAAATTCAGAATTGACTCTTTTAGAAAAGTGTCAAGGCAATTTACTTTCAACATTGGTGGTTGCCAGATTTGGAGAGAAGGACCCTCTATTTAACTATCAGAGAAAAAATGTGTACAATCAGATCCTGAAATTCCCTAACACCAGCTAGCCCAAGGAGAAAGCATACTAGCCCAAGTGAAAAAAATACATACAACACACTGCCCTCTAAGAGTCATGCCTCTGAAGTTTAAAACAACTGTGTACTATATTTATTAAATAGAAAGTTGATTGGCAATAAACTTGTTAAAACATACTCTAACTTACTCCACCTCTTGAGTTTTATTATACTTTCTTTTATCTCTATGGCTTCACTCCACTTTTTTCCCCCATTATATATCACGTTGCATCTTTGTGTGTTGTTCCCTCTTTTCCTTTTCTCTTCCTCCACCCCATAATAAACGTCATCTTTCTTTTCCTGCTGTGTCTTCTGTTTGCTAACTTCTTTCCCTCCCTCTCCCTTGTACTTTTTTATAATTTATCCCCCTTATTCCTCACACTCGCCCACCTAACACACAACTACTGGCACAAATTCACATGCTGTCCACTCAAGCATGCACTACCCAAAAGCCTCCCCCCAACACACACATATATATGCACCTGTCCACTCACAGGCTCACCTCTTCCTGCCTTCCCCAACCCCGAAGGTAACAGAGCCCCATATCCTAGGCTACTCTCTTCCCTCTTTAGTCCCACTCCACTACTGTCATGAAAAAGCAGTATAAAGCAGCAACCGCCTGGCCCACTCTGCTCTAAGGATTGTCCCCACAACCCACCCCTCAGGGAAGAAGTCAAAAATGCCAGATTCTTTGTACCCTGTCCCAGTCAACTCGCCAACCTGTTCCAACATTTTCTTTACCCAAGCAACCAGAGGAGTGGTTTTTTCGAGCCCTGCACATGATACAACCGTTAATCATCAAGGTTACCTGTCCTTCAACCAACAACTCTTTTGCAGGTGCTTTAGTATATTTTTTCACATTTATTCACACTCCTGCAGTATTTATGTAAGGAAATTTCCCGTCAGTAATACACAATTCCACCAACATTTGTTATAAGCTCAGTAACATTATTTTCCACTTTCTCCGCTCTGAGAAGGCAAGAATGCCACATTATCAAGTGACTGTTCTGGCAGTAAGCCACTGGGCTCATGGTTTATTTGGTAGGACGAAGGCATCAACTACCTGACAAGGTCGATGACTCTCTCCCTTGGAGCAGTGCTGACTGGCTCATCATTAATCATTATGATCTGATCTCCTGGTATAAGTTTTCCTTCAGAGGGGCCGCCTGGAGACAAATGAGAAATAAGGACAGGTTAGTAGACCATTATAAACACATAGACAGTCTCCTCTATTGGCAGATATTAGATACGGTTCAGCTTGGAGGTCTAAAGCACTTTGCTGATAATATACCCTCACCAGAAAGCTAACAATCTAAATGTACATATCACAGTACCTGATAAGTGCCTAAATATAAAATTATATTTAGGTACTTAAATAACCAGGACTGGATTTTCCCTGACAAGTCAAAGGGAGCTGCAGGTGATCAGCACCACTGAAAATCAGGCCACTTTTATTTAGGTGCCTGTATGGAATTACAAGAAAACTCTAAGGTTAGGCACTCAGATATGAAAGCTTCAGCCAAGAGCTTTGGTTTCCAACTCTACTGAAATATAAGGTTAAGATTGCTTGGTGGTACATCGTCCCCTTGCAGAAGGCTGAGATGAGCAAAACTCAAACTTCTGACCACCAGGAAATTTCTTTTTGTTCTCTAATAGTGTTAGATGCAATCCTGTGGGTGAGTATAAATGGGTTGTCAAAGGAGGTGAAGAGCCTATACATTTTCAGCAACTGTGGGGTTGGCAGAGCAAAGGTTTGTGTGTTACTAGGGCATATTGTGGCACTGCTGGAAGAGGGTAGGGTTACAGTTGCATGGGCAACCTTAACTGCACATTTCCTGGTTTTCAGAAGATTGAGTTTTGCTCAACTCAACAAGGAGATGACATGTCACCAAGCAACCTTAACTTTGTATTAACATAATTATTTGCCACTGAATTTCCTAGGTTTTTGACCAGGAAAATATATGCTCCTGTTAGGAATTAATAGTCTGAAGAAGCAAGGAGGACATCATCATCTGCTATAAATGAATTTGAGTGCTGTGTGTAATACAGGAGTGGTGGTCTAAGGCAGTGCTTCTCAACCTGGGGTGCAAGGCGGAGGTCTTCCGGTGGGTACATCACCTCATCTAGATATTTGCCTAGTTTTACAACAGGCTACATCAAAAGCACTAGCGAAGTCAGTACAAACTAAAATTTCATACAGACAGCCACTTGTTTATACTGCTCTTTATACTATACACTGAAATGTAAGTACAATATTTATATTCCAATTGATTTATAATTATACGGTAAAAATGAGAAAGTAAACAATTTTTCAGTAACAGTGTGCTGTGGCACTTTTGTATTTGTATGCCTGATTTTGTAAGTAGTTTTTAAGTGAGGTGAAACTTGGAGGCACTCAAGACAAATCAGACTCTGAAAGGGGTACAGTATGGAAAGGTTAAGAACCACTGGTCTAAGGTAAAGATGGTAAACTGGGGTACACTGTTCCTTTGGGAATGGAGGATCTGGGATTTCTGTGGGTATCCAGTGATCAGTGCCTGGAAAACACAAGGGGACACTTTGAAGGGACTTGGAGCCATCTATTGTTAACTTGCAGGGCAAAGACAGAGGAGAGTGCTGGAGTGGCTGACAGATGGTTGTGTCTGTGAGCTAACACAGGCAAGAGTCCCTTGTGCTGGAGGCAAGTGGCAACAAACTTGCAACCCTGAATGCCCTAAGATGCATCACACGCAGGTTGGGGTACACTGTCAGAGCTGTGGAGTTGGGGTTCAGGCAGGTTGGGGTGCACTGTCAGAGCTGTGGCATAGAGCCCTCTGCCGGATTAGTGTAGAGACCGGCAGCAGGACCAGGATCCCATGGGTCCCACAGGACCTGCTGCTATAATTGCGGGCACGTGTAGGAGTGGGTATTGCAGGATTAAAAATAGTCCCGTGCAGGGCTCTAATGTGCAGTTCATGGGGGTTTGGGTGCATTGCAGGCTGCAGGGTGGTTGCACTGAGGCTGCAGGGTGGTTGCAATGAGAGGATTGAAGTGCACAAGCAGAGCCCGGGGTGCAAGGAAGTTAGGGTGCACTGGCAGAGCTGAGGGGGTGCCATGCCTCCCTTGCCTGAGTCCCCAAACTCTCTTGCTTCCCATACCATCAATCTCCATTTCTGCCCCCCATAACATTACTGGTTGCTTAAACTCCTCTCCTCCAGTTCCCACAGTCCTCCATCCCCTGATACGCCTCCCCTCCCAGGAAGCATTCACATGTCTAATTCCCACCTCTGCCCTAACTTTTTCACTAGGAGGGTGGTGAAGCACTGGAATGGGTTACCTAGGGAGGTGGTGGAATCTCCTTCCTTAGAGGTTTTTAAATTCAGGCTTCACAAAGCCCTGGCTGGGATGATTTAGTTGGGGATTGGTCCTGCTTTGAGCAGGGGGTTGGACTACTAGATGACCTCCTGAGGTCCCTTCCACCCTGATATTCTATGATTCTATGAATACTTTGCTTACATTGCCCCCAAAATAAAATTGCTAGTCATGTCTCACAAATAGTAGCAACCCTCCCTGTCCAGAACTTCTTTTGTCTCAGGTGAGGACTTGTGACTAAATTATCCTTAGTTATGTTAATTGAAGGATGAGTTCACAGCAATAAAGAGGTCTGTGATTCATCCCTTCGTTAATACTTCTCAGTTTAACAGTATGAGGCAGCAGAAGGAAATTATTTTTGGGGGGGAGGAAGGAAGGACTGTAACTCAGGAAACCTCTTGGTCAAATTTGGATCACCAATGCTACCTCACACGCCAACGAGGCACACCAAATTTCAAAGCATCTGATAAACCATTTGGATTTTAAAGCACTTAAAAGAGTCTAGCTTTAAACCATATGAAATGTTGGAAAATAAACCATCTAGTCATTCTTCTGTATTGGTGCATGTACAGTGTAAATACTGTTCTCAGTTTGAGTCTACCAAAGATTTAGTGGGTGCCACGCACTTCCTTGGGCAAAACTTGACAGACTGACATTTTGACCTGCATCAGATCAATAGTTTGATCTCCAGTTCTGGGCAAAACCAACCAACCAAACAAAAATCTAGAAACTTCAAAAAATATCTATTTTGGGGAACATCTGTCTCAAATGACTTCAGATTTGGGTCATTAACCCCATCTGGTACTCTCCTAAGGCACAACAGATTTCAAAAAATTTGACTAAGCACGTCGATTTCAGAGGACTTAGAAAGATCAACTTTTACACAGATGTCATGATGCAACCTTAAGTATCGTGGCGCTCCTGCATCACTATAACAACAACTTTCCTCTTTGGAAGCACACAAAAACCTTTTTGCTTCCCATAACAAGCTCACAGAAAAGGAACACAGTGTCACAGCCTCAAACGAAAGATTATACTTGTGCTAATGTCTTGTCTTTAAAAACTTTGTAACGATTGTATAAAACAAAAGATGAAATCTTAAAAGAAAAAAATTCTTACTGCCTGACACAATTCATTCAAACAACAAGCTGAAGCTGTGCTTCTATCTGTTTGGTTTGGAGATTTTATTTTACTTTTGAACCCACTATAAATTGAGTTTCACTATGTCCAAATGCACACCAGTTCCAATGTATTTGTCTCCACTCCTACTTTGGTGATTGAATACAAATATGCTTCCCCAACTGGACTTTCAATATGAGAGTTACACTAAATAAAACTATTTTGGGGAAAAAAGAACTGTCTGAGATTAATCAGGACTTCAGGGGGGCCAGATCCTAACTGCATAATTTGCTTTATTTGCAAGCAGTACAAACACCATTTGCACACATACCTGGGAAAATCACATTTAGGTGTTCTACAGGCAGTTTTTCTTGTCCTCTGCTCTCTACACTGGTTTCCAAAAGAATATTGAAAGTTCAAGGTCTTCGTCCTTGTCTTCAAGACAATCAATGGCCTGGGCCCAGCATGTCTACAAGTTTGCCTAAAGCTTCAGGATGAAGACCATGATCAACAACTCCATTTCTCAGGCACAATGGAACTTTCTATCACAAAGGCAAAACTCTTCTGTATAGGAGACAGAGTTTTCTCAGGGGCCAGTCTGAGATTGTGGAACAAACTCCCCCAGGAACTAATGGTTGTCACAAACCTTGCTACCTTCCCCCACAAGTGCAAGGTGCATTTCTCTGATCTTGCCTTCTCTAATATAAACACAGTGCAGTGTCCGTAAAGAAAACAAAAAAACAAACCCCCAGCAACAACAAAATCCCTACCAAAATAAAACCGTACACTGCACACTCAGTTCTCACCCGATGAGTAGATGAGAGAAGAAAGAATCATACATAACATAGTTTAGTTACATAACTGAATGCATTCCTGGGAGAAGTTCAGAAACTATGTGAGGAGGGTGGTATAAGAAACTATACAGAATAGAAAACAATAGAATAAAATTCTTTCTTTAAATGAAGTGGGTCAACCAGTATAGTCAAACAATAGTAATGGCTAAGAGTAATAACTATGATATTGGCTTTTTGCTGCTAACAAATTTATGGGTTTAAAACGAGTGCAGTGAGAAACAATATTCCAAAGTACAAGCCCTTACAGAATCATAGAATCGTAGGGTTAGAAGGGACTGCAAGGGTCATCTAGTCTACCACCCTGCCAAGATGCAGGATTTGTTGGGTCTAACCCATTAAAGACAGATGGCTATCCAACCTCCTTTTGAAAACTTCCAGTGAAGGAGCTTCCACAACCTCCCTAGGCAGTCTGTTCCATTGTCCTACTGTTCTTACAGTTAAGAAGTTTTTCCTGAGACTTAATCTAAATCTGCTATGCTGTAGTTTGAACCCATTGCCTCTTGTCCTGCTCTCTGTGGCAAGAGAGAACAACTTTTCTTCATCTTTTTTATGGCAGCCTTTCAAGTATTTGAAGACTGCTATCATATCCCTCCCTTAATCTCCTCTTTTCCAAGCTAAGCATACCCAGTTCCTTCAGCCTTTGCTCATATGGCTTGCATTCCATCCCTTTGATCATTTTTGTCACTTGCCTCTGGATTCTTTCCAGTTTCTCTACATCAGTGGTTTTCAAACTTTTTTCTGGGGACGCTGTTGAAGAAAACTGTTGATGCCTGTGACCCAACAAGAGCTGGGGATGAGAGGTTTGGGGTGTGGGAGGGGCTCAGGGATCGGGCAGGGGGTTGGGGGTGAGGGAGGGGGTCAGGGTTCTGGGCTGGGGGTGCAGGCTATGTGGTGGGGCCGGGGATGAGGGGTTTGGGGTGCAGGAAGGGGTTCTGGGTTTGGGGGGTCTCAGGGCTGGGGCAGGGGATTGGGGTGCAGAGTTGGGGCTTGGACTTACCTCCAGCGGCTGCTGGTCAGCAGCGCAGTCGGGGTGAGGAAGCAGGCTTCCTGCCTGTCCTGGCACCACGGACAGTGCTGCACCCCAGAAGCGGCCTGCAGCAGGTCTGGCTCCTAGGCGGAGGCCCGCAAGCGTAGGCCTCCACCTCCCCCAGTTCCCATTGGCCCGTTCCCGGCCAATGGGAGTGCGGAGCCTGTGCTCGGGGCGGGGGCAGCGTGCGGACGCCTGTGGCTCCCTGCCTAGAAGCTGGACCCACTGCTGGCTGCTTCCGGGGCGCAGCGTGGTGTCAAAACATGTAGGCACTAGCCTGCCTTAGCTTGGCAGCACCACCAATGGGACTCTTAATGTCCCGGTGGGCACTGCTGACCAGAGTGACCCAGTGCCTGACATGCCGCAACCCAGTATTGGGTCGCAACCCGAAGTTTGAAAAACACTGCTCTACATCCTTTGGTGACCAAAACTGGACATAGTACTCCAGCTGAGGCCTAACCAGTGCCGAGTAGAGCAGTACTATTACCTCCCATGATTTTCATGCTAATACTATACTTCTGTTAATACAACTCAAAATTGCATTTGCTTTTTTTGCAACAGCATCACATTGCTGACTCATGTTGATGGCGTGATCCACCACAGCGCCTAGATTCTTCTCAGCAGCGTTGCTGCCAAGCCAGTTATCTCTCGTTCCGTATTTGTGCATTTGGTTTTTCTTCCCTACGTGTAACACCTTACATTTGTCTTTGTTGAATTTCATTTTGTCGTCTATAGCCAATTTTATAGAATTTCATTTTGTCATCTATAGCCAGTTCTCCAATTTATCAAGATTCCTTTGAATTTTAGCTGTATTCTCCAAAGTATTGGCAACCGCCCCTCGCTTTGTGTCATCTGCAAACTTGATCATTATGCTCTCTATACCTACATGTAGATAATTAATAAAGACATTAAACAACACCAGACCCAGAACAGATCCCTGTGGAACTCCACTTGAGACCTCATTATAGAGGCATGTCAGCATATCAGAATTTAGGGTATGTCACACTGCAGTTAGACACCCCGGGTGGCCTGTGCCAGCTGACTCAGGCTTGCGGGGCTCGGGCTAATGGGGCTCAGATTAGCTGGGCTGTTTAACTGCGCTGCAGCCCAAGCTCTGGGACATTCCCACCTCATAGGAACCAAGAGCCTGAGCTCCAGCCTGAGCCCGAACATCCATACCGCAATTATACAGCCCTGCAGCCTGAGCCCAGGGCAGCTGGCATGGGTCAGCTGCAGGATTTTAATTGCAGTGTAGACATACTCTCAGAATGCTGTCTAGTATTCATGATTCACTTGGTTGCTGGAATGCATTAATAGTACTCGTATGTGCCATGGTATTTTGTCCCAGTGGGCCTCAATCAGTGTAAATACAAGTTCAGAATTATTAAATTTAATTTATTTTTAAAAAGCAATTCTAAAGAAATCAAACCTCTAAGCAGACCACTTTAAAAGCTAATGCAGTCCTGCTGGAAATCTGAGCACATCCATATCACTGCCAGCAATACAGCCAGCACAGACAGGGAGTTAGTAAGTCTTAAAGCCCTGCTTTTGGGGCCAGGCAAGGGGAAAAATCATACCTGGTGTTACTGAGCGTACAACAACTGGCTTTTCACTGCCAGCCACAAAACCAAATCCCAGCACAGGATCCCTCCTCATTTCCACTTTCCGAGGGGCTGGAGGGGTGATTTGGCAGCTCTCTATTCGAGGGTCTTCAAATGTGGCTGATTGTGTCATGTGACTGTGGGGAAAAAATGAATGAAAAAAAGGAAAGGATCATCAAAATGTGTTTTTGTGGTACCTACGCAAGCCAAGCACTTTATGTTTACAGGATAGGAGGAATATTTGAGATAGTCTCTCTGAAAGAACCAAAGTCTCATCTTATTTAATGTTTTATAATCTTTTTTATTAGTTTTCTTACACAGAGGATAATAATATCTCAGATTACAGAGCTGATTCGCTAACCAATATTTATACCTGCACACAACTCCTGCATGTGACAGTATACATTTGACCAACTCTAAATATATGAGAAAAATCTTTTGTATTTTGAATTGTTCATCCTCCATTTGCCAGGGAGAGGAGGAAAATAAAGCAACTTTGTATTTATTTAAAACATTACAGTTACATTCCAGAAAATAAAGTACACAATTCTCTGCTATAACATTTCTGAGAGGAGAGGGTATACCCAGTCAACCTGCAGCCTTAAGTATAAAACATTCAGCACAGTTTGCATATATTTGAGCAGTCTCAAGCAGCCTGGAAACAAATGTAACACTCAATTGTATATTTAGAACACTGGATCATTTGTTTTTGGATCAACAGAGCAAGAAGATTAATACAGAGGAGAAAGAAAGAAATGAAGGGGAAAAAAAGAGTAGAAAGGAAAATAACAACTGGTGATAGCTCTGTCTTCTTATTACAGTAGTAGGTAAATAAACCCTCAAAAAGATAAGTCTCAGTTTATTCTGGGAGAATGTCACACTCAAACTATGTGCATAAGAAATGGTTAAAATCAATCAAAGTCATATCCCCCAAAATAGAAGTCTTTGTCTGGCAGGAGAAGATTGTACTGTTAAGCATCTTTTTTGAGCAGAAAAGGTAAAGGAACAGGAAAGTCATCCAGTGTGACATATTGTCAGTTTGAAAGTCAGTCTCCTTAGGAATATATGGACTGTAATAATAGCAGACTCAAACACCACCTCCCTCTATATCACAAAAAATGTTCACAAGAAATGAGAATTGGGTGGGGTTTCATTCAGGTTCAGAGGTCTATCTCATCTTCCCTCTCTTCCCATCTTCAAGAATTGAGGTTTTCACATTCCCACAAGAACACCTTAAGAAATGTATGTATAATGGTTAATCATATAATATGTAGAGAAGCTGTGTGCACTAATCATCCTTCCATGTTTAAGGCCTCTTCAAGTTGGTGGTTTTCCCACCCTACACCTAACATACTTGCACATTTCTACTGGTACTGGTACAAATGTTCTCTGTTCCTGGAGTTAGCTTTTATTGTTAACTTAAAAAGCAACAACAAAACAAGCCTCAGTATTTTTCTAGAATTTCTCCCTGCAGGACCTCTCTGTCTGTGCTCACGGGTTCCCTTGATCAAGCCCTTTTATACTCATGGTTGGAGCTAATAGGTCTTATAGTCTGAGTCAGAGTGAGTCAACTGAAACAGCTTTGTACCTCAGCGCAGGGTCCTAATATTTGCATTAAGGTGAGTCAGCAAAAAAGTACCTGCTGTCCTGTCCCAGCTTATTCTATTACTACAAATGTATTTTCTCCTAGTTTGTATAGTATGGCTCACATATGACAAAAATGAATACCGTAGACATTTTGAATCTTATCTCTTTATTTCTAAATTGGCCTGTGTTATTTAATATTTTTCAGTGACCTAGAAGAAAATATAAAATCTTCACTGATAAAGTTGGCAGATGACACAAAAACTGGGGGAGTGGTAAATAATGAAAAAGATAGGTCGCTGATTTAGAGCTACCAGGATCACTTGGTATGCTGGGTGCAAGCAAACAATATGTGTTTTAATATGGCTACACCTAGACTGTACATACTGCATGGGGGACTCTATCCTGCGAAGCAGTGAGTCTGAAAAAGATTTGGGGCTGATGGTTGATAAACAGTTGAACACGAGCTGCTAGTGCAATGCTGTGGCCAAAAGGGCTAATGCAAATCTTGGATGCATAAACAGAGGAATCTTGAGTAGGAACAGAGTGGTTATTTTACTTCCAAAGTTGACACTAGTACAACCAGTTCTGGAATATTGTGTCCAGTTCTGGTGCCCACTATTCAAGAAGAATGTTGATAAATTGGAGACGGTTCAGAGAAGAGCCACGAGAATGATTAAAGAATTAGAAAACATTCCTTATAGTGATGGACTAAAGGAGCTGAATATATTTAGCTTCACAAAGAGAAGGTTAAGGGGTGACTTAATTACAGTCTGCTAAATTCCCTCTAAGCTGCACGACCGCGCAGCTGCCTATTAAGCACCGCACAGGCGCTCAGGGCTGCGGCCGGGAGAGATGCCTCTTTCCAAGTCCCGGGCCTGCTGCAGTGCCCTTCACCTGGCCCCAACCAAGCCCAGTGCCAAACCTGCCACGGCCAGTGGACAGGCACCCCTCCCCTGGCCCCGACGCATCCTGGCCTGGATCTGCCACAGCGGGGAGAGCTGCCTCTCCCCTCCCACCCCAGGTGCTGCTGCTGCTGTGGGGAGAGAGAGATCGGGGGGGTGGGGGGGTGGGAGTCCTCTCTCCCTGCCGTAGCCCCGGGGAGCCCCACTGCACGGAGAGAGAGATCGGGGGGGGGGGTGGGAGTCCTCTCTCCCTGCCGTAGCCCCGGGGAGCCCCACTGCACCCTAAATCCCTCATCCCCAGAGCCCGCACCCCCACACAGAGCCCTCTCCCCGTACCCCAACCCTCTGCCCCAGCCCTGCCCCTCATCCCTGGTCCCACCCCAGAGCCCGCACCCCCAGCCAGAGCCCTCACCCTCCTGCACCCCAACCCTCTGCCACAGCTCTGAGCCCATCATCTACAGGCCCACCCCAGAGCCCACCCCCCAAGCCAGAGCCCTCACACCCCCGCACCCCAACCCTCTGCCCCAACCCTGAGCCCCTCATCCCTGGCCTGACCCTGGGGGCCCTCACCCCCCCACACCCCAACCCTCTGCCCCAGCCCTGAGCCCCCTCCCACACTCTGAACCCCTCGGCCAAACCCCACCACATGAATTTTGTAATGTGCACTGATATGGAGGTGATGTGTCACACGTCAACCTCCATATTGGTGCACATAACAAAATTAATTCCGCACATGGGTGGGAAAAATTAGAGGGAACACTGCTGACATGAGGAACAAATATTTGATAATGTGTTCTTCAATTTAGCAGAGAAAGGTATAATATGATCCAGTGTCTGGAAGCTGAAACTAGACTAATTCAAACTGGAAATAAGGGATATATTTTTAACAGTGAGCATAATTAACATTAGGATCATGGTGGATTCTCCATTACTGGCAATTTTAAAATCACAATTAGATGTTTTACTAAAAGATATGTCTAGGAATTATTCTGGAGAAGTTCTATGGCGTGTGTTATACACGGGTTCGGACGAGATGATCACAATGGCCCCTTCTGGCCTGGGAATCTATGACAATGAATTAATTCAGCCTGTAAATTTCCTCTTTTCCTATACATCAAGCAATGTTAGTAACAACCCTCCCACACTCTGTCTCCTACTTCTGCCCTCAAGAATCTTGTAGCATTTTTCTATTAATATTGGGTCAATTTTATATGTTTAATCAAAATAGATGTCAGATTTTCTATAGTGTTTGAAATACAGTACTTATGTCAGTATCTTCAGGTCTTCCAGAATCAATCCCAGCTATGGATTTGGGTTTCCAAAGCTCTTACCATTGATCAAGGTCCTGTTTTAGAGGAGACTGACATTTCAGAAACTTGCCTATTTAACATTTTGAACTGCACTCGGGTAGTGATCATGAGGTTTCAAACATTTTCCATTTGTTTTTCTTTATCTCTCAGTTGAAATCCCTACAACATTCTCGTCTAAAGTATGTTAAAGTCCTATGTCTAATCATTTTCTCCTGGTGATTGTAGCCTTCATTTCCGTAACAGGTTCTTCATCATTTGAGGCTGCCATCACTAAAGTGAAGTATTTATAAAATGGTGAATGAGTGAGTGATTTGGAAGCCAATGCCTGAGCCTTGGAAAAATAGTAGCCTTTCAGGATTGCTGTTCTTTTCTGCCTTTGTATATTTAGGTCCCCAGGTACTCTAGCATTTAGTCTGGATTGAATGAGGAGAAAATGGTGTCAACTGTAGCATCCCAGAAAACCAATTCCTACAACAGGAACAGGGGCTGCCCAAAGGAGCAGCTGTGCTCTTTGATGCCTGGTTCCATCCTTTGCATCATCTTATCTTAAGAATCCTCAGTGGCAGCATAGTATCTATTATCCAAAGCCTAAACCAGAATATCAGCAGGGAGCAGTCAATCATGATTTTGAGTAGCGCGGCCTGTTTTAGTGATTTTTTTAAGGCTATCCACCTACAAAATATCATCTAATAAGTCACCACAAGTTACACTTCCACAAATGGCTGTACAGAACACTCCTGTATATAAGAACCTTATCCAGAAGGATTACATGTGAACAGCAAGATGAATGTATATGACCCTGTCCACAGGGTGGCACTGGCCCTTTAGGGAGGAAGAGGTCAGTGCACCTGTGATTCTCAGCTACTTCCTAACTGCTTAAGAGAAGGCATCTGGAATGCAGAGGGGGGACGTCTCAGAGGGAAGTCAGGAAAGGGCATCTGAGAGCTGCCAGAGATCAGGAGACCGTGGGAGGTCCCTGTAGGAAGTTCCTGGGAAAGGCTGAAGGCAAGGGAGCAGCAACGGGGCTTTTCACTGACATCTCCATGCTGTAAAGCTGGAGCCAGAGGAATGGAGAGGGCTGAGGGACGGGGGAGTGAGAAGGCCCCCCTGGTGAGAATGAATTCCCACCAGAGAGGCTGTGGGGATTCCCACTGGGAAGAGTGGATTGCACTGCACAGAGCAGAAGGGCTTGGGTGACTGTCCGGGTAAATGGGTAGAAGAAGACTGAAGAAGAGCTCTGGTATGGTTGAAGATGCTGGTTTGATAGATGTGCTATATTGATGGACTAGAGGATATGGGATTTTAAGGACTACATACACTGGATTTGAGAAATGGACAATGATTGGGACTTCTATGTTACGGATTATTTGAACTATGTTTTAGTAATTAACTGTCCCCAAAGCATGTTTTAATGAACCAAGAAAGCGTCCAGTGGAGTTACTGGCGACTCTGAAGAAGGGAAGGTGAGGCAGGTATGCCCGTTGTGCTATGGCCTACTGCGGGAGGGTGCTCCAGGTGGGGTTTCCGTAGGACAGACCCCTATTAGAGATAAGATGACTACTTAAAGCTTTGTGATGGCTGGCCGGTGTTGACACGGATACTTTTCCTCTTTCGACCTGCCCAATATTGAGGTGCCAGTTCTAGCACCATAGTTAGGGCCCTACCAAATTCACGGCCATGAAAAATGCACCACAGACTGTGAAATCTGGTCTCCCCCCCATGAAATCTGGTCTTTTGTGTGCTTTTACCCTATTCTATATACCGATTTCATGGGGAAGAGACCAGCGTTTCTCAAACGGGGGGGGTCTGACCCAAAAGGGAGTTGCAGGGGGGTCCACAAGGGTTACTTTAGGGGGGAATCGTGGTATGCCAGCCTTATTTCTGTTGCGCTGACTTTCAGAGCTGGGTGGCCGGAGAATGGTGGTTGTTGGCTGGGCACCCAGCTCTGAAGGCAGCGCCCCACCGGCAGCAGAGCAGAAGTGAGGGTAGCAGTACTGCAACCCCCCACCCCCACTCCTTTCTGGGTCAGGACCCCTACAATTACAACTCTGTGAAATTTCAGATTTAAAGAGCTGAAATCTTGAAATTTATGATTTTTCAAATCCTAGGACTGTCAATTTGGTAGGGCCCTAACCATAGTTAAGACTGAGCCGAGTTACGCACTTAAGGGAGAGATTCAGTCTCTTTCTTATATATGGAAATACAAAATTACAGCACTTACTCTTGGAATATAGAATTAATTTTGGAGAATTTGCATGTAAATCTAGTAATTTGGGGGTTAACATTAATTTCAAAATGGGTCCTTTAATAAATTTAGTACCCAGTTTCAGACCCTTTTTGTCCAAAAGATCTAAACAACGGAATAACACTTCCCATTTCCTTTAAACTCACTGAAATGTTGTGCTGAGACTACATTAGACTTTTTTATTTATTTATGTTAATATTCTTCATATGGAAAGTTTCCTCCTTCAGCAGGGGCTGAATCATAAAGTTCTTCTGCAAAGAATTCCGTGAAGAACTACCTTCTTTTCAAAATGGTTAGAATCTTCCATTGTTTTCCATGGGACTGAATTCCCAAACTGCGCACAGGTGCCCTTCTCAAAATAGCAACTTATCTCCTCCTGTTTTCTATGGGAGTGAGAGTGTTCCTCTCTGCCTCCTCCCGGATTCCAGGCTCATTAGACACAATGGGAGATTTCAGCCATTTTGAAAAAGGGCAATTCTTTGGAGTTTCTCTGAAGAAGATTTTATGCATAAGTCTCTGCTGACAGATAAATTTGGAGTGAGGAAAAATAACAGCAAAAATGACAATTAGTTCTAGTAGTTAATGCTTTCATCTGATCTACTCATCAGAAGGGAGAATGGTGGTGTGATAGGGTGTGTTCCCTACACGGGCTCTGAGAGAGTAAATTGGCCTACTTAAGCAGCAAGTAGGAGAGAGATGTAGGCTATAAGGAGGCCACTAATTAGAGGCAGGAGTGGCTTGTATAAAGTACAGGAGCTGTGAGTAGCAAAGTGGGAAGAAGTCTGCAGTCACTCCCTGAGAGAGGGGAGAGTGGGATGGCAAACCCAAAGAGAGAGGAGAGCCAGTTATGTAGGAAGAGGCCCAGGGAAACAGCTGCAAGGATAATACATGCCTTGGCTACAAGTTATAGGTTCCCTGGGCTGGAACCCAGTGTAGAGGGCGGGCTTGGGTTCTACCAGCCACTGGGTAGTGGCACTGGGCATTGGAGACGTCTGATGGGCAGCTGGTCCAGAGAGACTGTGATTTCCCTGGAAGGGGAGGGCCTTAGTGACCTGCTGGAGGACCAAGCCATGGGCCCTCTGCTCCGTGAGCACGAGAGGGCTGCCGCTCCAAGAGCATGAGAGGCTGCAGACTAAGAAGATGGGTAGAGAGTCTGCTGAGGAGGGTGCAGCATCTGGCAGAGCTAATCCCAAGGATGGCCAGGAGGAGGTGCCACAAATGGTGAGGGAACCCCATCACAGGGAAGAACAAGGGAAGGAGTGTCCGTGTGTGCATGGACAAAGAAGAATGTGGGGGTTTAAAAGGAAGGTGAAAACTGGTGTGTGCACATGTGCACAGGGGAATGTAGTCAGGTGTGATAGGAAAGGGGAAATTAGAAGAGGAAGGGGGAACCTGGGGTGGGAGTACTCCAGCAGCTTTGCAAAGAAACTGCAAACCCAGTTTACTGGCCAGTATGCCTCTTAGTTGATTTGCGCTGCTTCAAAGTGGCATAATACAGCCAGCGCATACTGGACTGTCTGGCTATAAATCTTTAAATTTTTTGAAATGATATCTGCAACTCACTAGACATCTTGCATAATAACATTCTTTTTGAGGTCCATGAGTGAAATTTTTAATTTTAAACCACAAAAATACCCAAAGAAATTCCCAGACAAAAACTAGTTAAAATGGAGTTCAGACTGAGAATATGTATCAGTAATTTTAGGGTAAAATACGTTACAGGGATATCGTAATTATCATGCATGCTATTATGGAAATGCACAGTTAAGACACCGCAACAACTTTATCTATATCCTGCAACGATACCCAGAGAGAAAACAATTCTAATGTGTCTTGACAAATTTAATATAATCTGTGACTACAGTTACTAACATTTAGTAATCATAATCATATGGTTATTGCATGGTGTCATGTGATGGGGCAGCTGCCCCTCACTGGCAGAAAAGGGGTTAAAAGCTGCCCTAGGGAAGCTGCGCCAGAAGCAACCGATTAGAAAGGGGCTGAGAGGAGTACCCAATCATGGCCTGGCAGGCCCATATAAGAAAGGCTGCAGGCAGAACAGAGTTCAGTAGCTAACTGGAACTCAAGGGGAGAAGACCAGGCTCCTAGCAGGGGGAGGAAGCCCCAGCACCTGGGACAATTTAGTGCTGCAAGCAGGGACTGGGAGCCAGAGAGAGTTCCTGGCTGGCTGCTAGGGCCTGCAGGCTGAGACCCAGAGGTAAGGGCAGAAGAAGGTGCTGGAGCTGCATGGAAAGCGGCCCTGGGACAATGGACTGCAGGTGCCACTGAGGGAAGTGGCTAGGAAGAGATTGTATATCACCCAGAAGGGGAGAACATGGAGTGTGGCACAGCCGGAGGGCAGTGTCATGAATCATAGAATATCAGGGTTGGAAGGGACCTCAGGAGGTCATCTAGTCCAACCCCCTGCTCAAAGCAGGACCAATCCTCAATTTTTGCCCCAGATCCCAAATGGCCCCCTCAAGGATTGAACTCACAACCCTGGGTTTAGCAGGCCAATGCTCAAACCACTGAGCTATCCCTCCCCTCGTCCTGGGAGTGATGTGGGCCCAGGAGCAGAGGTGCCGGTGGGTGAGACACCACCAGAAGAGGATGCAGAGCTAATTCCCAAAACAGCCAGTAGGAGGCGCTGCAGTGGTGAGTTGCACTCCGTCACATGTCACTACAGCCCAGAGCTAAAGTTGTTTATATACCTCATCTGAGCCTTTTCATACTTCAACATGTCTGGAATTCTTTTAAGTTTAATCTGAACACTGACTTTCACGGGCTTGGTTTGGGATAATTACAACATCTCTGTAATGTAGTTTATGCTAAATTACCGATCTGTACTCTCAATTTCAACTCCTTATTAATATAGTTTTTGCCTTGAAATCTGGCAGATACCGTCCTTTTCGATAACTGAAAGGAGAGAGAGAGTCTACAGAAATGTCAGATCTCTCGGATTATTGAGTGACTGGCAATTGGATTGGAGGTAGGATTTTCCAGCAGAAAGACTTCCTGCCCTGGTTACAAGGGTATCCACGTTACTCAACAGTGACTGTAGAAACCTCATTTTTGTGAATTTACCATGTACGAAAGCTGCCAGATTGACAGCCAAAAAGAGCAAAGTTTATTCACAGTTAAGGTATGTCTATGCTGCATTCAGAGGTGTGATTGCAGCAGATGTAGACATAACTGAGCTAGTTTTGATCTACACAGGTTGCAATCACACCTCCCGATTGCAGTGTAGATGTAGTCCTAGATACACTCCACAATGCCATTGCAATGTGCTTTGGTAGACACCTGTATAGGGCAAAGGACAGAAGCAAGACTGCCAACCCTAAACATTCAAAAATAAGGAGTCAGGCCTTCCAAAATGTGGAGATTGGCTTAATTCTGAATTTTTTTTCGAAATAATACGTTTAGGGTTCATTTTATTTGCTTTCTGTATTTTGAGCCATGAGGGCGTGCTCAGATCACATTTTCGAGCTTTCCTTTGCTGACTGCCAGAATTTTTTTTAGACGAAAGCTGTGATTTGTACATAATCCCTCATCTCCAGGAGTTGCGGCGTCAAGTAAAACCTCCAGATACTTGATATCCTGAGACTTGGGATAAAAGTGCGAGAGATGGCAAAACTGATTCACGTTGCCTATATGCCCATTCAGTCCTTGGCTTCTCTGCTGAGACTGCCACAGCAATGATGACAATTAAAGCCAATTATGGTGGCTGAGAGCTGGAATAAGACCATCAAACTCATTTCACAAAGACTACCTAAAAAACTAGATAGTAGCAACTTGTGGTCACTATCAACCTGGTCTACTTTGAACTAGTAACCTTGAGGTGAGACACTCTATATCCCTTTCCCCAGTCCCTTGCACCCTCACATGTGCTTTTTTCCTAAATTAATTTACACTCTGAGATTCCATGCACATTGTTTAGAAATAGGGCAGTTAAATGCGCTCAACAATATGCATCAAGCTTGCTTATTTTTCTCCTGGCAACAGGAACACTGGAAAAGATATTAAAATATTTAGATAGGCTGTTAAGTAAAATGACTACTATTGAAAGAGAATCTGGTGGCTGCATACTCTTCTACTGTCCAGTAAAGATTAAGTTAATTCACAATTGGAAGTGCAGAATTTCTTTTTAGAAACCAATGCATTTTAATCAGTTCATGAAGGAGTTAATGTCTAGACTTCAATAAAACCCAGACCCTGTATTTCCACTGTTGCAATGAATGGTGATGCCTGACAAAAGTTGACTAATTGTGTGAGAGTCTGGGTCAATACCACAGATACAAGAGATAACTGGAAGAATTGTCCTAGAAAGAAAAGATTCTGATCATTTTTCTGTCAGTGTCAATTCTATTTTTTCATAAGCTTCTTCAGTGGTTAAATTATCTAAAGCAAGGTCATTTTATAACACCCTAGAACATGTCAATATAAGCCATCTGGATGAGCATATGGTGAAAATGTAATTAGAAAGAAAAAAGGTTTTGCTGGTTTCAGAAGTCGTCGGCAGCTTTTTCATGAAATTGGATACAGTGAAATCTGACATTCACAAACGTTTTCCAGACTCCTCCTCCTCCACTTCCCATGTGATGTGTTCCCAAGAACAAGATAAAGTGAAACAAAATCCTAACAAACAGAACCAGCATGATTCCGAAAGGGGAAAATGCAGTGTTTTACCCTCTTTTTCAGGCAGATATTGGGAGAGATACTCTGCTACTGAAAATTTTATAATGACAGGTACCACTATGTTGATGATAGTCTATTAAATATATTACAGCTTCCTTCTAAATGCTGCCTTAGGAAGGTAAGCAGTTTTGCAATCTGTTAGACTCAAATCATGAAAGGATTTGGAAATAAGCTCTACTTCAAATTCAAACTACATCCACAAATTAGCAGCTGTTTACTTGAATTTTGTTTTGTTGTCTAAGAACTTGGCCTTCAGAGGTGTTTGGTTTTTTTTCTCTCAAGATACTCACAAACATTTTCAGGCCTCTGTGTATTTAAAGTTTGAGCCTGGCTCACTGCCTTAGGACACCTGGGGCACAAGCCACATAATGGAAATGACCTAGTACTTCCCAGTGGCAATGAGGGATGAAGGAGAAAATGGACAAACAAGGTAGGTGGGAAGAGAGCTCCTTTCCTCCCTGGAGAGTATGTGTAACAGGAGAGGTGGTAACAGAACAGGAAGTCACGCTGCCTCAACTTGCTTAAGGTGGGGGCGGGGGGAGAACTTATCCCTTTGTGGAAAAATGCTATGGAATTTTTGAACCCTCCCTCTGAATTTCATAGAGAACCATCTCAATTAAATTCTGACTTTTCCACAAGGGATGAAAACAAAACATCTAATTTTTCAAACTCTAAAATATTAGTATCAGGAAAACGCTGTTCAGTTGCACCCCTGATTCTGCCAGCTAGATGGTATTGCTGCAAAACACCAATCCACTCCTCTCTCCTCGAGTAACCGCATTCACCTCTTGAAATATATAGCCAGAATGGAGAACCAAGCACTGTGTAGTAAACAGCTGGCAATGCTGATTTTCATAGGAACCACTGGCTAGTGTCACTCCTTCTCGGATACATCCGAGCGGCTCTGTCCATTGAAGGCTCAAATTGGACCTGGAGGCAAATGGAGTATAGCGTTGCCTCTTTTTGACCCAAGCAGATATCCAAAATTCATAGCCCCTGGGGATGTTCCAGTTGGAAATAGAACTGGTTGGAGTCTGGTATTTTCTTTGATTCAATCTTGTTTATTTACAAAGAATGTACAAAAAGTCCTCCTCCTCCAAATGCAGGAGGAACCAAGAACAAAAGAAGCAGTTTCTTAGTGTACAGTCCCAAGCCTCTTTAGCCAAGAGACCCAGAAATGCGCTCTCTCACTTTTCCCAGGGTCACACTCTGCTCACTGGGTACTGCTTGGCTTTCTTGCTTTTTGCTTCTGCTCGGTCTATTCTCAGTTTGTGCATGTTCTCTCACACATACTGTCCCCCCAACACACCTGGTCACAATACCGTCCCCACCACATGGTGCTCATTTCTGGGCAGACTCTAAGGGCAAGTCTACACTACAGAATTACTTCGGTATAACTATGTTGAAACTATGTATGGAAAAATCCACACCCCTGAGTGACGCAGCTATACTGACCTAAGTGTCCGTGTGGACAGCGCTATGTTGGTGAGAAGGCTTCTCCCACTGACATTGATACTACAAGGTGGATTAACTACGCTGACGAGAGATCTCTGTTCCATCGGCTTAGAGCCTCTTCATTAAAGTGTTACAGTGGCACAACTGCATTGGTGCAGCATTTTAAGTGTAGACCTGCCCCAACAGGCCTTTTCTTAGGTGTGGCTCCTTAACAATTATCTGAAGTGAAGGGCACATTCACACAGCAGTTAGAATGAGGTTTTAACTCAACCCATAACAGTAATATGTTCTTGGTAGTCCCTCCTGCCCAGGTGTTGGGCTGCAGCATATTGTTTCTTGGCCTGGTTCTCCTCTCACATACATCAGTTTCACACCAGATTGATATCAGGAGTTACTCTTCATTTGACATGCTGTAAATGAGAGAAAAATCCGAGGCTTTTTATGTGGCCTTTACAATTAGTCTTATGGATGGAAAGAGCTGACAAATCAGTCTCCTGGTCTAGATAGGCCCACAGAATAATAATTTCATGAAGGCTTGTACAGTAGTTTCTGTTTAGAAGCAGAGCTATTACAGGCTCTAAAAATAGGAACTGTTGGCACTTACTAGATTATGATGTAAACTACACTGGAGCTTTTCCATGAAAGGTGTTTGTTGTTTACCTGAGCAAAGCACTTTTGATTAAAAAACTAATTGGGGCAATGAGCTGAAACTTAGTTTCTTGCCACCTTCTTCACATGCATCAGTGAACCCTGTTGCTGAGCCTAGTGGAATGCAACTCCTAAGACAAAGGGGAGAAAAAGGCTAGAGGATCACTGAACTGAAAATATACAGTAAATTAATTGGGGTTGAAAGAGTCCACACCAAAATGGAATGAGCAATTCTTATTTGTCCTGCTTCTGAAAGGTTTCGTTCTAAGTGGAATGACAGTAATCCATCTGCTTGTGCCTACCCCAGCTCTGCATATCAAGTGGAAATGGGCCTCCAATGAAGCCCCTGAACACTTCTTACTCCGCAGGAATAGGGAATTGATATGTCCAATCCATCGTGAAGAATTCACTTAACCAGCAGAGCAAGACAAGAAGAGAGAAACCTCAAATGAGGTCCTGGCTTCTGATGTATGGATTAGAATATGCAAGCTCCTAACTAGAGACTGGTCAGGTGAGATCAAACTTGCTTTTAGAGGCAAGTTGCTATCTCTGCAAACACGGAACGAGGGTGCCCTAACAGCCTGTGACAATAAGAAAATGTGGAACATACCGTATTAGAGAATTCCCATCAGACTACGTTGCCACATCTGGTATAGCTGAAGCACAAGACTGAAATACTGTCTTATTATGTATGTGAGAGACTTATCTATGTAGCTTCTATTACCGTAAATAGGATTTGGAAAGGAAAAACCACCCACAATGAAAGTAGAATGTGGAAATTACTAATAATTAGGGCTGTCAATTAATTGCAGTTAACTCTCATGATTAACTCAAAACATTAATCACAGTTTTAATTGCACTGCTAAACAATAGAATACCAATTGAAATGTATTAAATATTTTTGGATATCTTTCTACATTCTCAAATATATTAATTTCAATTACAACATAGAATAAAAAGTGTACAGTGCTCACCTTATTATTTCTGGTTACAAATATTTATACTATAAAAATAATAAACAAAAGAAATAATATTTTTCAATACACCTCATACAACTACAGTAGTTTAATTTCTTTATCATGAAAATACAAAATGTAGATTTTTGTGTTACGTAATTGCACTCAAAAACAAAACAATGCACAACTTTAGAGCCCACAAGTCCACTCAGTCCTACTTCTTGTTCAGCCAATTGCTAAGAGAAACAAGTTTGTTTACATTTATGGGAGATAATGCAGCCCACTTCTTATTTACAATTTCACCTGAAAGTGAGAACAGGCGTTCGCATGGCATTTTTGTAGCAGGCATTGCAAGGTATTTATATGGCAGATATGCTAAATATTTATATGACCCTTCATGCTTCAGTCACCACTCCAGAGGACATGCTTCTATGCTGATGAAGCTCGTTACAAAAATAATGCATTAATTAAATTTGTGACTGAACTCCTTGTGGGAGAATTGTATGTCTCCTGTTCTGTGGTTTTACCCACATTCTGTCATATATTTCATGGTACAGCCGTCTTGGATGATGACCCAGCACATGTTCTTTTTAAAAACATTTTCACTGAAGATTTGACAAAACGCAAAGAAGGTACCAGTGTGAGATTTCTAAAGATAGCTACAGCAATCGACCTAAGGTTTAAGAATCTGAAGTGCCATCCAAAATCTGAGAGGGACGAGGTGTGGAGCATGCTTTCAGGAGTCTTAAAAGAGCAATACTCCGACGTAGAAACTACAGAACCCGAACCACCAAAAAAGAAAATCAAGCTTCTGCTGGTAGCATTTGACTCAGATGATGAAAATGAACATGCATCGGTCTGCACTGCTTTGAATAGTTATTGAGCAGAACCCATGTGCATGTATCTTATTAACTCTGTTTTCCTAAACCTCCACAAAGAAATCCCAGGCAGTGTGGACTTGCCCTGAACCAGGCTGGCCAACACCGTCTGATTTGGATGGCATGTGATAAATGAAGGGCGAGGGGGGGTGAGGGGAAGCTCCCTTTTATGGACATCCAGCCAGCCAGTAGCTATAAAATCCCTCTTAGTAGCTGTTCTCTAATTGCTCTACCTGTAAAGGATCAAGTTTAATACAAGCCCGGAGTGGACAGTATTAATTTTTAGAATCCTTGCAGGCCCCCACCTTCTGCACTCAAAGTGCCAGAGTGGGGAATTAGCCTTGACAACCCATCGTCAGCATGGACTCCTGTCCTCTGGAATGGCGGTTGAAGCATGAAAGGGGAATACAAATGTTTAGCATATCTGCCGCGTAAATATCTTGCGACGCTGGCTACAACAATGCCATGCAAACACCCGTTCTCACTTTCTGGTGATATTGTAAACAAGTGGGCAGCATTATCTCCTGCAAATGTAAACAAACTTGTTTGAGCAATTGGCTGAACAAGAAGTAGGACTGAATGGACTTGTAGGCTCTAAAGTTTTACATGGTTTTATTTTTGAATGCAGTTATTTTTTGTACATAATTCTACATTTGTAAATTCAACTTTCATGATAAGTAGATTGCACTACAGTACTTGTATTAGGTAAACTGAAATACTATTTCTTTTGTTTCTTTTTTACAGTGCAAATATTTGTAATCAAAATAACTATAAAAGAAAGTACTGTGCACTTTGTATTCTAATTGAAATATATTTGAAAATGTGGAAAATATCCAAAATATTTAAATAAATGGTATTCTATTAGTGTTTAACAGTGCAATTAATCATGATTAATTTTTTAATCACGTGATTAATTGCAATTCATTTTTTAATCGCTTGACAGCCCTACTAATAATTGTACATTCATAGTTTTCTTTTGTTTTAAGCACAAAAGACACTTATTCCACAATTTCAGGCTCCCTAATAATTATTTAAAATGACACCCACAAAGAAACACCCAGCAAGCACATCACAGAACGCAAATGAATTTTCCAGCTAATAACTTAAATAAGCAAAACAGGCACACCCCTCTATTCTAATCCCATTCCACCCACAGCCTATAGGTGGAGTTTGCAGTGTGCCCTAAATTTCAACAATTTTAGTCTATTTCAGACCCCAGTGAAGAGCAAGCTCCAGAGCCAAGAGCCCTCATAGAAAATGCACCCCTGGCAGCCCCCTCTTTCTTGTATTTCAGCTAACTGAAACTGGCAGAATCACACGGGGTGGTCTCTCAGGTGTGTGTAGTACAGACATTATTAGTAACTCCAAGGGCTGCCTTGAAACTGGCACTTAAAGAAATAAATTCCCTTTGTTTCACACTTTAATAATTAAATTTAGTCTCCACGTTGAGAAAGGGAACTGATGAGCAGGTATAGAGGTGGGCTATTGAATGACTAAACTGCTTATTTCTATCCTTTTTCACCTTTTTATAGTTTGTTGGTGGGACATGCAGACTAGAAATCTGGAGTCTAAGCTAGATGGTTTTTTGGGGGAGGGTGGGGCAGGGGGAGGAGGATATATATAGAGAGAGAGACATACTTTTGGGGGTAGGGACCATCTTTTTGTTCGGTGTTTGTAGGCCGCCTATCACACTGTGGTCAGGTCCATGACTTGGGCTTCTAGGCAGTATGCTGATAGAGATGAATAACGAGGAAAATACTGCGTTTCATCCACCACTTTCTTACAAGGTCATTCTGTTTCTCTGCTTAAGTGACATGCGAGTAGCAACATAAATGTTTATATTTACTCTGTGTTGAGAAGAAGCAGCCTAATATTAGAACTGCTATAATCTATCCATAACTTGTGGGTTTTAAAGGTTTTGATATGATACGGCATAAAGTGCTGTATAGTTTTGTTGAGTGCAGCTCACTGGACTCAGCCTCTTCATTGCAGCTTTGACTTCACGCAGGCATAAGAGCAAAACAGACCTGTAAGAAAGCATTCAGTTATGCATATCACACACACACATATAGGGAAAGAATCTAGTTCAGTGCAGTGAGCTGTCTCTTATTCCACAAACACTTCTCTCTGGAGACTCATGTGCAGAGAAGCTTACAAAGATACCAGGCTTTCACAAGGCTGTTCTGTTAATGCATTGAAGTAAAGCAATTGGGGGAAAGAGCTCTTTATAGTTTGGCCACTTTATAGTAGCAGTTGAACATTAAATAAAAGGGATCCAGAGGCAACAGAACGTGCATGGAATATGTTTACCTGCTACAGAAATTACTGAGATTTTGTAGTAATCCATAAAATACAGAGCTGAGAGTCTCAGCATTCTTCTTCTTCTCATTACTTCCTATTTTGGAAAGGGTGGGAAGGAAAGATGAAGGGAAATCCCCCTTGCTCATACAAAGTGTACAAATAGGCAGGATTACTGTTCCTGACTGCTAACCTGGTATTACCTCAACTACTCCCTGGCAAATGATCATAGAGAACAAAATTTAAATAACCTGGAATAACATATTGTACTGTAAGGAGGTAAGTTTGCCCAATAGAGCTATCATGTGAAAATTAAACTTGGGATATAGGGGGAAATGTGTTTGTTAATTAAATTCTCCTGCTAGATCATTGTCTGTCCTTTAACACAATGCAACTAAATGATTTTTCTGTGTCAACTTCCTCCATAAAGCAGTTAGCAACTTCCTTTGAAAAGGACATAACTGTCGTTCCCCTCAGGATATTGTACGTAAATTGAAATTAGGCCTGGTGGTGATAAGCTAGGGTTACCATATTTGTCCATTCAAAAAAAAGGACACTCCATGGGGGGGAGGGAATTTCTTCGCACCCCGCCAGCCCCGCCCCCATTCAAACCCCTTCCCCAAAGTTCCTGCCCCAACTCCGCCCCCTCCCTGCCCCATTGGACCCCTTCCCCAAATCCCCGCCCCGGCCCCGCCTCCTCCCCTGAGCACGCTGCGTTCCCCCTCCCTCCCAGCCGCGCGAAACAGCTGTTTCACAGCGCAAGCACTGGGAGCTAGGGGGAAAAAGTGGGCACTCTCTCGAGTGATCAACATTCACTTTCCTTCTCAAACGATCAACATTCACTCTCTTTCTTGAATGATCAACTCTTCTTTGGGGAAAAATAATAATGGCAAAATCCCGGACTTTTTAGATATTTAAAAATTCCTTCTGAACGGCGATTTAAGAACCAAAAAGCCGGACATGTCTGGGAAAATACGGATATATGGTAACCCTAGATAAGGATCATAGTGGACCAGTGGAGCATTTTATTTACCCATCTATATTTATAACAAACACCCATCCACTTCACTGGGAACATTTACAACACATTACATTTCACAATATACAAGTATAAAATCAGCAAGGTTTTTTAAAATTTGTGTTTCAGTAGTGCCCAGTCAGGGATCAGGTCCCCACCGTGCTAGCTGCTGCACACAGAAGAAGGCCCTCTCACCCAATTCCACATCCCTCCATCTACCTTGTACTCAAATGCCCAGAAGAAGGGGGTGGGCTTTTAAGTCCAGTAGGGTAATCTGTCTTGCCTATAGCAGACCAAGCTGGGAACCAAACTCCAGATTTGGGGACCCTCAGAGAGCCCATCAAGATGCCACCCCAGCAGCCCCTTTCCTTTAACCCCAGCTTGAGTACCTCTGTTGTTCTCAATTCTGGAAAGTTAACATAAGAAAATAGGTTTCAGAGTAACAGCCGTGTTAGTCTGTATTCGCAAAAAGAAAAGGAGTACTTGTGGCACCTTAGAGACTAACCAATTTATTTGAGCATCCGATGAAGTGAGCTGTAGCTCACGAAAGCTTATGCTCAAATAAACTGGTTAGTCTCTAAGGTGCCACAAATAAGAAAATAGGCAAGCTCTCTGATAACCAGATCCTGAACCATTGAGGGCATTACAGGTTAAAACCAACACTATGAACTTCACTCAGAAACCAACAGCGCTCATCAAAGCCCCGATTTACAGCAGATGGGCCATTCACTCTACTGCCTCAGCCCGGTCAGAGAAAATGGAGGAGATATAAAACTGGGTATCATCAGCATACTGAAGACACTGCAGGCACACATCATTTTATGGAAGGTTCTGCGCAACACTTAAAGACCCAGGGTTTGAGTGGGGTTTAAATGTTCACATGGCTTTTTTGTAGAACAGGTGCACTGTGGTGCATTTTGCCTAGACTGACTGTAAGACATTGTCTAAAGAGTTAATAGCAGGCTAGCAAGAGGATTTCTAAATGACTTCCTTTAACACTATTGGCCTATGAATATGACCATTCACAAATAATCATTTTAGGATCTGGAGCTGGTAAATGAGCTATCGTTAAGCATGTAAAGGGTTTCTATTATAAACTCCTATTTTCATGTTGTGTAAGTCCCATGTAGAAAGATTCCTGTGGCGTAAAATTTGGTACGTCAATACATTGTCATGTATTTTTCTCGATTTACCCTCTTTTCTACCATTTATTACATAGAGCTGAGAGGGTTATATACTGACCTGTCAAAAATAACATACGTGCTACCTCATTATTTATTTACACTGAGCAACCACACTCTGTCAGTTTAATAATAAAACCTTTTAGCACTGGAATAATTTATTTTTCTTTTAGATAATTTATTTTTCTTTTCAAAGAACCAAAGCTTGGAAATTATAAAAACCCTGGGTGAAATCTTGACCCCAATGATATCAATGGAAAAACAATCAACTTCAATGAGGTCAGGATTTCATCCTCAAAATTTAGATAAAGTAAAGAACATGACAATAACCAACTATAAAGTTATAAGTTTAAGGTTTTGACTCTGTTTTTTATAGATTTGTATCATATTCTGAACTCTCTTTAAAGGGACAAAGTAAAATTTGAAATCTAGTGAACTGAAAAAAAAATTACAAGAAGGGTCAAAAACTGCACCTAACCCCATCTTGCCAATTTTTTGGGCATGAAATCACATTTCCTATTCTATTCAAAAATATTTTCTCTCCCTTATACTTTTTGAGAATTAGCTAGAGAAGTAATAGAGAAACTACCTATATAAGAATCTGAAACCGACTACCAGTATACACAAAATGCTGTCAAATGCAAAAATAAATAATTATTTTTCTCCTCTAATCTATCTCGTTCAGTTACAGTAATCTTAGGTTTTAATTATAACAACAGTAGGTACAATGCTTTAAGGTAGAAATGTTATTTTTAAGTTTCCAGTGTCCCTTTAAATATCTTTCTGCCAATATACACCTATGCCTTTATTAAAGTGGTAGTGAAATCAACGGTGTGAGTGGCATTGAGTGTCAAGAGGTATGTAGTAATTATTTTATATTCAAATAAAAACAATTATGTTTTAGCAATTTAAAAAATAAAAACAAATAATAAAGGACAAATAGAATACATATTTTCCATACTTACTCAAATGGGTTTGGATGAAAAAAAGCCTTTGGGGGCAACATTAAAAATGTAAAAAAAAAAAAAAAAAAAAATTATGAAGCTTCTTCTAGGATAGAGTATGTAGTTGTATTTTCCTCTTTCTAAATCTGTGACTATCATGCATTTCAGAGACAAACTGAGTGAGGTAATCTCTTTTATTGGACCGACTTCTATTGGTGAGAGACAAGCTTTGGAGCCACTCAGTATCTTTCCCAGCCTGAAGAAAGGCTCTAAGAGTGTCACAGCTATACAAGATTGATCAGATAGTTCAGCATAAGTAGTTAGCACATATTTTTACCATTCAAGATAAAGTGGCCCGTTAACACCCCTGTAGTCTTAGGACAAAAAGCGGAGTTAGTGGTTTACAGATTGTTGTAATAGGCCATAAATCCAGTATCTTTATTAAGACCATGTATTAATAACATGCATTAGTAATGAAAGCTGTATCACAAAGACTAGCTAAATTTCAGACTTCTCGTAAATGATTTTTTCCCTCATTTCTTATGCCTTGATAGGAAAGTGAGAATTCCTAGGAAATTATTCATTCAGAAAGGGACAGATAGAACATGAGTTTCTCAATTTCCAAGGGAACTAAGATTTAAAGTGTAGAAAAAATTGTTGTACAGGCACTTGAATTATCATGATTCCTTTAAACTACAATATAGACCAAACGCATTAGACATGGACCAAAATATTCCCACTTTAAGACTGGAGTAGCAAAACTGTTAGTTATCTAATTGGTATCACCAGCTACTCTAATCTATTCCCCTCTGCATTAGTTAGCACAAGTAATCACAATGGAGTTAACACCTATGTCTAATTAGGGTGACCATATTTCCCTATGCTGCATACAAGACACCTGGTAAAATTACTTGTATTCAAGTGAGTTGAAAAGAAATCAGTCAGAACTATGCAGTACAAACGTTCAAATTAACATCAAGTTGACTGTTAAAAAGAATTCAACTATGCAGTATCTCTTTTTATTTACCTTCTTATCTTTAAAGCTTTAGGGCTCACATGGGGAGGGGTGACACACACACCCCTATCTCCCCCCCCAACACACACACGGGGAGTGGTCACACACACACTTACACTTCTGTACACCTCTCTCACACAAGGGTGTGGGGGGGGGGAGAGGAACCTATGGACCCAACCTTCCTTGCCCAGCACTCTCTGCCCTCCATGCCTGGCTGGGCCCCCTGGACAGACCCACCTCTCCTGGTACCTGGCACCGCGTCTTCCCGAGGTGACACATGGTGGGGAGGGCACGCAGGGTCACATGCCTCCACTTCCAGATTTCTGTCAGGGTTCACACCAGAATGTGGCCAGCAGCAGCCTTTTGGCACTGTGCGGGAGGGAAGGGATGACTTGGCGCATGTCTTTGCAGAGTTTCTTTCTTTCCCCTCACCATCCCGCCCCCCGCGGTGTGGCTAGAAGCAGCTTGTCCCTTACTGCCTACACAGTGTTGAAAGGTAGCTAACACCTCCGGGCTGCTGCTGGCCATCAACATAAACCAGCCACCGCGTGGGCAGGAAGGGGTTAAGCCCTAAGGATGCATTGTGCACCAGAACCCAGGGAACCTGACTGCAGGGGCTTCAGAGAACCCCACCAGAGAGGTGGCTCAGCAGGGGAGGAGGGTACCTAGGGGATGGAGCAGCCCCACACTCCCCAGGGGCAGGACCCAGGGCGGCAGGGGTGGGGGTTGAAGAGGATTGTTAAGACCCGGGGAGTGTTATGGAGCCTGCCGGTTCAGGGCGGGAACAGGCTGGAAATTGCTCCCCCCCCGCACCACTCCAGAGCTTAGCTGAGGGGTGGAGAGGCTTCCCCGTGCCAGCACTGTGTGGGGCTTTGGCACATGCAGGGCTCAGCTTCTCCTGGCCAGCGCCCCAGGCCAGAGGTCTTGGGCTTTCCCAGGGTGCTGGGCCAGCCAGAGGCAGTGGGAGAAGGAAGGAGCCTGATGGCCAGGGTGTTGGTGAGCTGAGCGCTCTGACCAGGGGCTGGTTCTATGCACAGCGCTGGGAGCGGCACGCCCTGCCGGGGAGGATATGGAGGAGCAACGGGGCTGAGGTGGTGAAGGGGCAAAGCAGGGAGAGGACAGCGAGAGGGGGAGCACATAAAGGGCCGCCGAGTGACACAAAACCGGTGGCCGCCTGGCACTTGCCTGCACTCAGACACCGCAGCTCGCAGCCAGTGCCAGCTGGAAACGGGACGGGGAGCGGGGCCGTACTGGCTGAGAGCCGGCACGCGGCAGGGGCTGCACTGACGGACCAGCAGGGGAAGTGGCTGGCCCCGCGCGCTGCATCTTCTCCCCGCCACCAGCCTTACACACCCACCCACATCGTCAGCCACTGGACCCCCCCACCCCACTCACTGCTGGTGGGCGGGCAGCTAGCGAGCAGGGATCTGGCCAGCAGCAGGACCCGCCGGTACTGATGGGTGAGGGAGACAGAAGATACGGGACAATTTGCCTGTTTTTAAGAAAAAGTCAGGACAGCTGCAAGAGGGCTTAAATACGGGACTGTCCCTTTAAAAACGGGAGGTCTCATCACCCTATATCTAATATATATGTGTATAGGCATAGACTGTAGTAATTGTACTAAATTTCAGTTATAAGCCCCGTGGTCAGAGTATGTGTTTTCTATGTTTTGTACAATGCTGGACACATTCCTGGCACTCACATAAACACGAACAATGCAGTGGTCAGAACCAGAGCCAGTACAAAAAAAGGACAATTTTTCACAAAACCATGAAAAATTTGCTCCTGTTCGCATTAGAAAAACTGGAAATTAGAAATTTTTCAACCGGCTGTATTCAGGGCCTTGCTTTTATATCTGTTGTAACAGACCTCCTCTCCAGCAGCACAGTACACCTCTACATCAAGCGAGAGCACTGCTTCAGCACAGGCTGAATAATCACCAGCTTAGGTGCTCCTCAGAGATTTCCCATCCAAGTGTTCATCCAGACCAGCCCTGATTATCTTGTGTGAACTGACAGGATCATACCACAAGGAGGTTTCAGAGTAACAGCCGTGTTAGTCTGTATTCGCAAAAAGAAAAGGAGTACTTGTGGCACCTTAGAGACTAACCAATTTATTTGAGCGTAAGCTTTGCTGTAGCTCACGAAAGCTTATCCTCAAATAAATTGGTTAGTCTCTAAGGTGCCACAAGTACCACAAGGAGGTACAGTAAGAAAAAAGGTTAAAGGGGAGAGCCTTCCACAGCCTAACAACTGTGGAAGAGCTGAGAGTGTGAAGTGAAGCAAGCATGGTTTCACATATAGCAAAGATATATGCAACTGATATGACAATGTTATTAATATATTTAAAGCCACAAAGGACCATTAATCATCTAAGTCTGACTTCCTGCTTCACACCGGCTGTAGAATGTCACTCAGTAATTCTTACGCTGAGCTCAACAACTTTTTGAACTTGTAGATTATAAAAGACACGTTTATATATTTGACTCATGAGATCATATATGGACTAATGTTAAAGTTATATAATCCATAAGTAACATATGAAACATATCCATATGGGTTTAATTAGGTCAGTTAAGTGCGTAATCTGACAATGATAAACTAATGTATTATTGCATAACATATATGAATTTATTACAAATCTTTATTCTTCTGTCTTCTGTTGAGACTGCCAAACTTTTATTCTGTTTCCGAGTGGTAGCCGTGTTAGTCTGTATCAGCAAAAACAATGAGCAGTCCTTGTGGCACCTTAGAGGCTAACAAATTAAATTATTAATTATTAATACATTTGTTAGTCTCTAAGGTGCCACAAGGACTCCTCCTTGTTTTTATTCTGTTTGTTTCTATTAGCAATCTTTTCCTAGCAGTTACTAATAAAATATAAGTTTTCAAATGAAGCTCTTGTGAAGCTTAAATTGCTGGAACACTGATTCTCTCTGTCCATAAGGAAGAGTATAACCTTGTCTTTTTTGAAAAAATAAAAAGATAGGAAGTTTTGAAGGATTAGACTTTTATCAGTAGCTGTCAATAAACATAGATTTCACTGTACACACACAAACCAATGCAAATATATTGCCACGTATGATAATCGAAGTTTACAGAAAAATGCTGCTTGAGAACTTAGACTTTGATTGAAGGATATTTACTTTGCAGATGTTGACAGTTTGTGTTTTCACAGTTACAAAGCTTTCACTTTTTGAATCTCAACATCTGTTGTCATTTAATAATTGTCTGACCCCTCTCCCCATAATTTAGCCCCCCTGAAAATTTAAATGTATAAGAATAAATATTGACACTATCTGTCAAAATTATATATATATAAATATATATATTTTATATTTTATATATATAAAAAAAATTCTGCCAAGCCTATAAATATAGGAACAGGCAAACTAAATTAGTGCTGCTTTTAGGTTAAAGGTCTTAGATCAATAAACCAACCACACCAGGTACATTTGTGCAAACCATTTTTGTGTGCATTTCTTTGACCTTGTCTTCTCTAACACAATACATAGCAAAAAACAAACAAACAAAAAAATCCCCCCTAAAGCCCTACTAAAAGAAGACACTGTTCTGCACATGCTTCTCTCCCTAGGTGAGAGAGCAAACATCACATGACAGATGTGTAGTCTGATCGCACAGTGCTCAAATACTACAGTGATTAGCGTGGTATAAGAATCTTTAGCAAAGAGAAGAGAATGATAATAGAGGAGAGTATTTTGAGATATTCAGTCGAAATATTGTCCATTAATACTGAATATTAATCCTCTAATTTTTCAAATACCACAAAAATGTTTCAGAATATTTTATATTACAGTAACGTACCATTATGCAAAACTACTAATAACGGTACAAATGAATTAAGGGACGCATAATAGTTCCAGTACATCTTATTGTATCAGTTTTTCTTTTCACCATTGCAAATAGAATAAAGTGGAGTTTTACATGGTCTCTAAATAAGCATTTAATTTTGATGAGATCAGGCATATGAAGGTTTTAATAGGGCATTTATAATGTTATGCATTTTTTTAAAATAGCAGATTGAAACGCAAATGTAATTAACATAACATTATAAATGGGCAGAACAATGTTAATGAAAAATGCAATACTTTTATGTTTAATTGATATTTAACAAAAATGCAAAATAGTTAAGTAACATAGGCATGCTTCATGTCAGAACTTTCAGTAATTAAGTTTACTGATATCCAATTAATTTCATGCAGGCTTCCCTGTTAAATCCTAATTGAATTCCTAAAACTCCTTACAAACATAATACACGATACTGAGAACTGCTGAGCACACCCAACTCTTACTGATTTCATTGGCGTTACACGCAATTAGTCCTTTTCAGTATCAGCATCTTACAGCCTGATTTTCATAAATACTGACAACTTCAGCTGAAGTCAGAGGCAGCCACAGGTGCTCAGCACATCTGAAATAACAGGCACTCATGTATTAATAAGAATTTATCACATTTACTGCATTTGATTTCTGAGTTAATTATATATCCAGAGAAGTTCCCACTTTCCTTATATGAATATTTATACACTTCAAAAAAACCCAAAACTGATCAATATACCATTGACTTACTGAACCCACGGTATGCAAAACTCTGGAATGTCTATTGAAATGTGTGTGTAAAGCTTCTTTTCTGGTTTCAATTTACTTGGATTCTACAATGAATTATATGAAACATTTATTTTGTGCTGAAAAATAGCACTGTTACATTCCAGGCAAAAATCTCTAACCTTAAAAAAAGCAATGCTAAGATTAAGAATTCGAGCCCTCAGAATTTGGGCCATTCAGTCAAGGTTAAAAGCAAAGTCTCTGTAATATTATCTTTACTTACTATAATAAATACTGGAAACTGGAATTTCTCTACAACCTCACACATGTTAATTTACAGTACATGCAGTATTCAGATATGACTTGATTTTTTAAGTCTTCAGAAGACCTATAAACAAGCCAAGTTTGAAGGAAATCAATTGAATAATTTTAAAGGTACAAACATTGACATTTTAAAACTTTTTCATTTTTTTATTCTTTATCAATTCAAGCTTAAGAGTCATGATAGTTCAGGGACATTTGAGATGCACCAGAATTGGTCTTACCAGTAGATGTCAGATGCCTCAGCGCTCAGGACACCTTGGAGTTGAGCCAAACCTGTCTAGATTTGAAAATGCAACTCCTTGGGGACTGAAGGCTGATTCTCATTTACAGTAAGTGTAAATGCAATATATACCACATCTGTGTGAAGGATGTTAGGGTAAATGAGTCAGGCCCTAAATATTTCAAACCTGCTGTTTAAATCATACTTCTTCAGAAGAGCCATTTTGTTTTTCAGGTGTGCAGACTCCAATGGAGCTATATTGAGAAATATTGGTGTGCTGGATGGTGTCTTGGCTGACACAACATGGACCTTCAGACCTGAAAGCATGAACTGATCTAAAGAACGTAGACACTGTAGCTGGGGGCTGTAACAACTGACCACACCACACCTTAAAGTGGGGGAAGGGTTATAGTGCTTTAAGGGTGGGGGTGAGAGAGACGCACAAACGCTGTTGCAAAAGCGGAGTGGGTCAGTGTGGTGATGCTAACTCATCTCCCAGAGACTGGAAGGGCTGGGGGATTGATAAAGGGTAAGCCCGGAGGGAGAAGCTCCTTTTCTCCAGAGCAGATGGAGCACCACCCACCCTCTCACCCTCAGGAAGTGGCAAAATGCCAGGTTTGGTCAGGACTCGCGGCAGGCATTGTGCTAGCCGCTTCTTTCTTGGGGGGCTGGGAAGGAATTTTTCCCTCACCACCACATTGGGCAAGATGGAGTAGAGGGTTTTTCACCTTCTCCGCAGCAGGTTCAGGGCGGGGGAGGATTTGTTACAGTGAGTAGGGAAGGGAGTTAGGCTATGATTTTGCAACTCATGTTGTAAGTTTGGGGCAGGTGCCCAGTGCAGGTACCCCACAGGGAAGGTACAGTGACCAGATAAATGGCTTGGTCAAGGACTTAAAAGAGGTGTTCGTTAAAGGATCAGAATGGAGGGTCGGGGGGAAGCTTTCAGGGCACCTAAGACTGGCATGACCGGGAACCAAGGGGAACCACCCTTCCTTTACAGCCCACCTTAACTCTCACTCGAGGCAGGGGGATGGTAAGGTCCCAGCAATGGGTTGGCTGGGGACCAGGAGGGAGAAAAGGGGGTGCTGGCAGAAACCCTTGGGTAGATATTGAAATGATCATGAGGTTACCTGCTCTGTACACTTTAATTAGCTGGGTAGTCCCAGACATCTAATAATAATGTTGCAGCCTGATTAAACCATATTAAGTGTCTCCTGTCCTTCTTCCGGTATAGCTGGCCTATCATCCTCAGCAGATCAGCACAGAGTAGGACCTGCAACACCCATTCACCATATAACTCCGCACCAAGGAACCAGTGACCTCTAGACCATAAAGCATGAGCTGCTTCAGCATGAGCTAAAGAGCCAAGGCTTTTTATCTGGGGGCTGTAACAGCTCTTATCCTCTGTGGATCAGCACAGAGAGTGACCTGTAACACTTGCTCCTGGGTAACACCGGTACAGCCAGCTACTGAGTAAGGGGTAAATCTGACTGCTGCCCAGAATCATGCCTGAAACTGTCAGGTAGCTTCATGAGCATGACTGAGATCACTCAGGTCAAGTATTTCTTGCAATGTATGGGCCCAATCATACAAAGAGATATTACGGGTCCAGTGCTTAATACTGTCAGTAGTCCCAGTCATTTTAGTAAGTAGAAAGCACTTGCATTGAGACGTCCTATTCACTCACAGTGGCAAGCACTCATAAAAGTAACTGTTTTACAGGATTAGCCCCTATCCTGACAGGGATGGTGTCCCTAACCTCTGTTTACCAGAACCTGGTAATGGGCCACAGGGGATGGATCGCTTGATGATTACCGGTTCTGTTCATTCTCTCTGGGGCACCTGGCATTGGCCACTGCCGGAAGACAGGATACTGAGCTAGACGGACTTTTGGTCTGACCCCGTGTGGCCGCTCTTATGTTCTATATTTGTCAGGCATTGAGGAAAGCACTTTGCAAAACTTTTTTAAAGGTAAAAGTAATATTTTTGAGAATTATGTAGTTTTGACTCATGCAATATCCTACGGCCCTTAAGTAGAATTACATTTTAATGTTTCTACCTATCTTGTAATTTGTTAACTTCACTCACAAAATAAAAAGGCCATTCCATAGGAGATTTATACTCTTCGATAGACAGATTGACTGTCAATGTTTTTACACACATCAGATCAAAGATGGGGCACAGTTACCCAGACAACAGATCTTTATATGTTTTCAGTTTACATAAAGTCAAATCTATAAACAGAGCCAGTCTTCACTATTTAATCATAGATATTTTTTATTTAATAAAATATGCAATTCAAATTTTCATTATGCCACAAATGAAGAACTCATGATGATTGATTACAGAGGTTTTAGTAATTCAGTTTTGTCAAGGAGCCTAATTTTACAAACCAGATAAATCACATACAAATGAATAAATAAAAAGGAGAAAAAACAGCACCTACTCCCCCATCCTGCAAGTTCTGTTTTAGAAGACTGTGCACCATTTCACAGAAATCTTAAACTCACACATGCAATTAAAAAAGCGAATGGAACGAAAAACACCACAACTCCCTTTACTATGTTTTTTAAATGGATTAAACATCTGGTGAGGAAGACAAACCTCTCCAGTGAGGGATATGTAATCTGCTCACTGCTAGGTTTAAGCAAATGGTTAATATTTTAAATCAAATTCATTTTTAAAGGTCCTCTAAGTATCACTTGTTCAGGGATCATTATGTTTCTCCATTTGTGTTTTGCTACTAGGGAAATATATCGTGTGGCTTAGAGGAACATTCAAATTTAAAAAAGTTTTTAATCTGAATTCGGTAGAGTAACACAGTGGTTCAAAGTAATGGTGCCAGTCCTAGGAAAATATTTCAGAACCAAATACATGCAACACTAAGGAACCAGAACAGCCTGCAACTGCAGCCAGAACAGAAAATAGCCTCTGTAGTTTAGTTTCTCTCCTCCTACCCTTCTAGTAGGAACAGATACAGAATAGGAGCCATCTCTATAAACAAATGACATATCTGTCACAGCTCTTTAAAATACACAAAGCTAGCTTCCACCAATATGGACCACTCAACATGCTTCCTCTCAGTAAGGAAGGAAACTGGAGTAGCACTGGCAGAAAATGTACCTCTAAAGTCCGAACCACAAATCAGCTAAGACCTCCTGTTGACAGGGATACCTAAGCCACTGTTAAAGAGAGAAGCCCCACAACTTGATCCCAGATGTAGCATATGAACCCCACCATACCACAGTCACAGAAGATCCAGTCTTCTTCCCATATCCTTTTTAACATTTAAAAGAGGTTGTTGCAGGAAATCACAACGCATCAGTGTCCCAAATGCCAGCAGTATGCGGATGATACCCAGCTCTACATTTTATTCACATCTGATGCTAACAGCAATGTCTCCCAACCCTCTGCCCCCCCCGCCCCATACCTGCTCCATGCCTGGCTGGGTAGCAGCACCTGAATGGAAAGCAGCTGGCTGAAACTGAAATCAGGCAAGACAGACGTGATGCTGGTGAGAAGAGAGAAAAATGCTGAGGTCCTGGCAATCATTATCACCTCACCTTCCATCAAACTAGTCTGCCCTCAGTGTGTCAAATCAGTCTTCAGTCAAGGAGTGCTCCTAGGCTTCTGGCTGCTGCTGAATATTTTGATAGTGACGTGGCAAAGGTTGCTTTTATCCCCTCCTACCATTAGCCATCGATTGCACTACACCTTTTTCAACAGGGGCATCACACCTCTGCTTGTGTTCCGCCTGCCATGAAAATGCCACATCTACGCTCCACAGGCACAGTCAGACTCAAGGGGAAAGCTCTTGACAGGAGGAAAGGTGGCTCTCTCAGCAAGAAGGCCAAAGCTGTGGTACTCACTGCAGGATGAGATAAGAATGAACACAACTTTCACAGCCTTCAAAAAGGGAGGAGGAAAAAGATGAAGGTGAGAGGAAAAGAGGAAGACTGAACAGAAGTAATAGTGTGTGTGGGGAGGGGGAGAGAGAGAGAGAGAAGAAGGAGAAAAAAACCTGACCATATAGGGAGAAAAAGGTACACACTGTAACTGTGAAGGCACTCCAATATTACAATGACGGGTACAAAGCTGAATCAGGACTAGCATATGGCCCTAACAAGGAGGACAGCCTGCTACTTACATTGACAGCTAATAGAGTCAACTCAAATACCAGTGACTTATGCTTTCCATACTGGTGACCATGGTATCAGTGTGCAAATGGCCATCATCATCATTCATGCATTTCAGGACATGAAAACACAGCACAAGCCCTTCCCACCAACTCTTTTAATAATGCTACCAATATCTGTCATGAATTTCAAACATAGTCATTCTTCATTTCTTGGCAAAATTAACCTTACTTGGGATTTACTGGTGATTTATTCTAGGACCGCACTAAAAATTAAAGTTTTGGTACTATAAAACTTAGTTTCTTTGATCCCTATAGTCTCAGAGCTCTCCTAAAATTGGCCTGTACTCATCTCTCACATCAAATGGACAGAACTATGCATTCTGCATTCAGTTACAGCCAGATGAATCCCTTACACTGAAATTGAGTGGCATGGCCTATCCAGTTAAATATGTGCATGCAACTGTTTTTGTGGTGCTCACCTTCCTTTGCTTTTCTGTGCACTTTCCTTTCTGCTCCTTCAGGCAAGTCTACAATGCCAGTGTAATCTTCAGGAGACATTAAAGCTATGCTAGCCATGCTGGAAGTATTTAATTTACTTTCTAAATCACAATGCAAATTCTCTTTTGCTGGAGGTTGGTGAAGGAGAGGGAATGGAGGGGTTGAACAATTAATCCCCCGTCAGTGGAAGGGTGTGCTATAATGTTTTGATCAAGCTCCTGCAGGTTTCAAAATACGTAATAGTTGGGATTCAGAGCAGGCAACTCTCTGCAGCAAAATTAGCTATTCATCACCATTCTTCTGGATATAAATGAGCAAACAAGTTATAGGCAAAGTGTCTGTCTATATGGTCTGTTTAATAATTCTGAATGCAGGACTCTCCAGAGCACAGACGCCCAGAATTAGCGTTAAATATATCTCTAGCACTGAGTTATCACTACTAGTTAATGTTAAACTGGACAACAGAATCTACCATAAAAACTGGGAAGATAAAGCAACAAAATGGTTGCCACTTCCTTTAAAAAACAAAAATGAAATTCTTCAATAGGCACAGGTATGGCATAAGTCACTGTTCATTGAGCTGAAGAAATTACAAAGCAGACAGAGCTGAATTAAACTAGGTGCCTTTATACATACTGGGATCCCTTAATAAAATTATATTCTGGTTCTCTGTTTGTACACCGCCTAGCACAATGGGGTGCTGGTCCAAGACTAGGGCTGTGAGGTTCTATGGTAATACAAATAATAAGTATGTCATGCCTATCGCCTTACTTTTTTAGCATCTTCCAGAGATGCACCAAACAAATCACCTGGTGTGTGTCACATATGGTACCTTTTCCAGCTGTTTGTTTATTAAGAAGCACTATGTGATTTGAGTTTGTGACGATCAGGCTGAAGAAGTACAACTTGCACTTGGAATAGAGAGTGATGAAGTTTGAGATGGCCCTCAGTTTCCACGGGAGTGAGTTCTACCATTTTGCACAGGCCTGTGAGAAAGTTCCATCTATTGCACAAACAAGATTTAATCTTGCAGTAGACAGTTCAATCATCGACTGGGTACTAGTTCCCAGAGAAAAGAAGTGATCATTTAAGTAACCTGAGCCCAGATCCTTAGGAGTCTTGAAGTTAAAGACTGAGATCTTTTATTTGATGTGATATTCTATAGGGAGCATGTATAATAAATAGAGATCACGTCTGATGTTCTCACAGTAACCTAACCTGATGATGTACTGCGGCCTTCCATATCAGTTGAATTTTCCATATCCAGGTAGATTATGCTGCTGTAGTCTCACTGGGAAGTAATAGAGATGTGTATTTTTGAGGTCAGATCATCATCCATAGATTGGGGTCCAGCCTCCTAGCCATCTAGATGTGATAGAATGCATTCCTTGTGCATACTGCTATGTGAAAGCTTACCGTCCACAAGGAGTTCAGGAGAACTCTACTGCTGACTATCTTGACTAAATGTAGGTCCGTGTCTTTGACCAGTGGAAACTACACTCTGGATGCTAACTCCTAGAAAGGTTTTCTTCTGACAATAAGAACCTTCTTCATGCTGAATTTTAGTTTCAATCAGCTCAATAATCAAGCCTCAGCTATTTAAGTATTAATTTCAATAGGACACACCACTGCAAAAACTTGTGTCTCTGGGGAGAGGATGAGAGAACAAAAACATGACAGATGTTAGTCATGTTGCTTAAGCACTAGTGGAAGTCACTCATATACTCTGGGCATGACAGTGGTATAAGAACCTACACAAAAGAGAAGAATTATATTTGCTATAACAAGCACATCACTATAACAAACTGGCACAAGCAATGGTTTAGTGTGAAGGTCTAGCACATATATTTACTGAAATGTTCCTCATAAGTGTAACCCTTCTGCCCGTCAGAACTGGCAGCAACAAGGGCCGGGTTCAGTATCTAGGGGTTCTGTTCTAATAACACAATGCAAAACCGGCTCAAGCCCCCACCCAGTGACCTGGGACAAATATATACCACCCCCCGCTGGGTGCCTCTAAGAGGCAATACTTCCCCTCTCGCAAGCACAGAGTCTGAGCGTAGCAAAGCCTTTTAATAACAGAGAGAAACAATGTGGCATTATGTTGGGGAAACACCACCAACAGGATTCATAACACAACCCATGAGCAAAGAACCCACCCCAAGAAAATTGGGGCATGTCCTTTCCCTTTGGTTCTTCAGTCCAGCAACCCAAAATCACCCAAAGTCCCAAAACTCTCTGTCCCTGGTCAGGGCAGCCCCAGAGTTTGAAAGTTTATCTGCAGAGTTTTATCTCCCAACCTGGGTGGAGATGGGGGGGAGGGGGTTTAAGGGGCACCTTACGTGGTCCAAAGCCAATTGCCCCACCTCTCCATGGGGCTCCACTCCGCTCCACCAGGCGTCCCACGAATTGCTCCGCTCTGCCAGCTGCCCCCACAAGTTGCTCCAGGCATCCCACAAACTGCTCCACTCCACCAGCTGCTCTGCTCTGCCAGCCGTCCCATGAGCTGCTCCAGCCGTCCCGCAAACTGCTCTGCTCCAAGAGCCGCTCTGCTCTGCCAGCCGTCCCACAAACTGCTCTGCAATATATCTTCAGGCTCCCCCACTACTTAACACAACACTCAGTGATTTCAGCTCTTAGTAAGTTTAGCTCTTTTGTGATTTCAGCTTGTAGTAGGGGAGCCTCAGTGCTGGTGCACCATTGGCCCAAAGTGAATTCAGCTCAGCAGCCTGTAACTAGATTCCTAATGGAATCAAAATTAGCTCTGATATTCCACAGTGGAGAGAGAAGAAAGTGCAATTAGCCCCCTCACCGTGGGGCCCATACCACCAGGTATTAATACTTATCCCCAGCCTCTCTCCATTCACTCGGTTTTGGAACCTATGACCCTTGCCTAACGAGTGCTGCTTAGTTGATGGTGAGTCCCTCCAGCATAACAAAAGGCCAAGTACAGTTCCACTGTCCTTGATTCATATAATCAGGATAATGACAGTTTATTCCTGCCCCAACAACAGAGAAACTGGGGCTCCTACAGCAGCCAAAGGACCGTCTAGGCAGAGTGGGTGTGCCTATGCAAATGAGATCAGCCTCTGAAGTTCTTTTCCACAACCCACCATGACTCGCCACCAGATGTCAGGGTAGAGCTCATCCTGACTCTGCTTACATAAGCTAAGTAAGTAAGGTGTTACTTTTTGAGATCAACATAAGAAATCCAGATATGCTTCCAGAATCAGTAATGTACTGGTTGGTGTGTATGTGTAATTTCTTCTAGGTAGGATAAAACCTTTTAAATGTTTATGGTCATGTCACCTTGAACTTATATATTTGGCTAGGATATCAATAACCATGATATATCAGACATGGAAAGCTTATGGGAATTTTAGTGTTTCAAACACCGTTCACCTCCCATCCTCCAAAGCTGCAGTTGGATCAGACATATAGACTAGTATATCATATGCATTATATAAAGCACCATAACTATACAAGACAAAAATAGAACCCTCTAAATTTTCACCCGCCTGACAGCAGTCAGTGAATTTATGGATTTTCTTTAAGGCAGCTAGTAAGGACCTAGAATGCACTTTAGACAGATAACAGTTAATGATTGCTGTTTACTTTACTTCTGTGCAAATGGTCTACTGATTTACTCATGCTTGCCAAAGACAGCGACTAATAAAACATTGGAGGGAAAATATAGATCTAATGCAATTTGCTCTCGTTCTGGGTACTTTGGAAAAGAACTTCCAAGCCTTTTCTTAAGGAACTGCTGAAGGTTGCCTCTGAACAGTCGTGGCAGGTGGCTGCAGTAGCTATGGGCTGCTATGTAGTATGTAACAAATGAATGTAAGAAGCACAGCTCAACCAGCTTGATGACAGTGTTGTATAAATATATTTTGTAAGCTTCAGTGAGACCATAGGATATGGTGTGTCTTCTCATTATTCTAAGTGTTCTTAATCAAGTTCTCCACAGACGTGTATAAAATGGGATCTTATCAAAGTAGGAACCCCCTACTTTCCCAAGTGGATTAGTAATAAAAGTGAATATTCATATATGGTGGAAAATATGAAGTTTTACTAAGAGAAATATTCCTTCAAATTTATTTTTAATTCACCAGATACTTCTGAAGTCATTTTAGTACCATATGAGATTATAAGCAATCTGGGGCTGGGAATATATAGTATAAGTGCTCAGCTCCTAACGCAATGGGGATTTGTGAGAGTCTACATTGTAAGACAATAAACAAAGGATGATAATAAAAAATTTAGAAACTTAGGGGGCTTAAATTTATGATGATCTTGCAACTATTTTGCACACAGAACTTTCAGTGAAACTAGTGGGAATGCCACATGCAGAAAGAGCTACAGGACATGACCCTATATTATACAGGAGTCACTTACCCATTTTCTGGCATTTAATGCAGCAGCAATTAAACTGCAAACATCAGCGTTACAAAATGACAACACTCTCCTGGGCAAAACCTAAAGTCTATGTTATTAAAATAGCAATATTTCTCATACTGAATTTAGAAATGGCTCTGTAATTTATGGGTAACTAACTATTTTTCCTATAGCTTCTAGAAGATGCATGAGATAACACACGAACAAGCAGAAAACGCATATTTTGTGAATTGTTCTGTTAAATATCTTTGAAAAATACATTCAGAAAACATTAAGATTGCATGCTTAAGTACGCAAGAGTTGGGAAATGAAAAAGTTAAGGTTGCATACACAAATATTAACTCTGCCCCTTTTGCACAGAACCTAACTGCATGCTATTTATCAAATACAGTATCTCATTTTTTTCCTCTACAACCACATGTATGGCACCGTATCATATTCTATTACTTTGTGTTTGCCAGATATACCGTCCAAGAAAGTTTTTCTATAAAAATACACAGTATTTAGTTCTTACACTTTGTAATATAAATTAAATACAGCAACATAGAGCATTAGTGAAATTTTGCTGTTATTTATAGGCCAACTAAGTATGCAGGAAGGTTAGTTTTGTAGTCAAATGCCTCAGTTTATGAATTGCTCTTTAGAAAGACTATGCTGTGTGTGTGTGTGTGTAAATCAATTAATTTCCCGAATAGCACCCGAAGGAAGGCTATATTGCTAGTTGAAAATGAACAGTATTATATATGTCTAAATAACTAAATTACGAATATATATTTCCCAGAGAAAAAATGTATTGCATAGCCATTCTAAGTAGGCTTGACCACAACTCAAGATTTTCCAAAATATCTACTTCTTTTGGTGGTCTCCTTTTTTGGATGCCTAAATTAAGATGCCTTAAAAGAGCCATTTGCAGAAAGCCCTGAGCACCCACCCTCTGAAAATTATGCCTCTTTAAGGTGTCTCAAATTGGACACCTAAAATCACTAGTCATTTTTAAAAATCCTGGCCATGTTGAAAATGTAAAATGAAGGAAAAAATGACAAGGCATGACACATATACAACATGCAAAATTGCAGAAAAATTATGATATTATATGATACTTGTTTGAAAAATGTGTGCATATGGAATTAAAGACTGTATTGTAATGCATAAGCACAAATGGGCAGAGTTAAGGATGCATGGGAAACCTCAGTGCTATTATTTCTTGACTTTTGAGTGCTGAACTGTGTAACCTTAATGATTCCAGGGCATCTCAAATATGTACATTGGGGTGACTTACAAGATAAGCACCTTCATTCACTGTGCACGTTACAAGATAAACCCTACCGCATTCTCCACATAAGTTAGGTATAGATTTGCGTGCAGCACTTTACAAGCTTAGTGTTATCTTTGTCAATGTAATTTGTATACCCAGAGAGCAATTTGTGCGAATCCAGACAGCAATTTTCAAACAAACAGTCACAACACAGACATATGAAAATCAGTTTTCATCAGAACAAAGACATTTTTCAGTGCAGGATAATTCCCTTCCATATTTCAACTTTCTATCTTCAGCTTTTTCAGCACTAAGTCTGGTTTAAAAAACAAACAGACGCTTTAAAAAAAACACCACCACATTATGGGGAAAATGTATTTGTTTCCACCGTACTCAGTCTCACAAATGGCAAATAGTTGAATCATATTTGCTCAAACATTAAAAAAGAAAATCACATTTGGAATTTGTTAGAGATGAAGTTTCCAGAATTTCAGTCTGAAATTTGAATGTTTTGGAAAGTTATGAGTAACTGAAATAGGAGTTTAGAATGAAAACAGTCATGCGATTTTAAATATAGGGGCCTTTGCCAGTCCCATTATATCCAGAAAAGGTAGAGTGGCAAGCTGATTATAATGGCATCAAATGAATTTGCTTTCAAACGTATTAGTTTTTAAAGCTGTTTAAAAATGTCTCTCAAGTATGGGGTTAAAAATTTATGAAACATTTCTTCAGTCAAAACTGGCTTCTTTGTTTATATTTTAAATAAGACATAAAATTACAAGCAATTCCACACGGAAAGTCAAAATTTGAAGATCTTTAAATGTAACTCAGTAGAAGGTTCATGAAAAAACACATCATGTTGCTAGGTAATAATCTATTATAATTTTGTTTTGATCGTTTCAGATTGCTGTCTTGCCTTCATTCTAAAAGTAGATTTTGTTTCATTTTATTGCATGGAAAAATAATTACTCCAACTCCAAAAGGTACCTTATATGAAATGAGCAAACCATTATTTTTCTTTTATCCTTCAAAGAATTAAATATTTATACTCAGGGAAAAGGAGCTTGTATTACAGCTCTGAAGATACATTTTAAACTAGTTTTTTTTGTAATTGTCCTGCCTTCTTATATCAAAAGATAAGGATGATTTTAATTGCTGGATGACTTACCCATAATCGAGTACAACTGAAACTTATCTATTCTTGCAAGAGATTTTCCATATGATCTGTAGCAAATGAGGCGCTGATCTTGCAAACACTTATACATGCTTCTCTTATAAATAGCATAAAAGAGCCCCATCAAAGTCAGTGTGATTATTTATGTGCTTATAGTGAAGCATGTGCATAAATGTTCACAACATTGGACTCTAATATGATGCTGAAAGAATTTCTGCATACATTAGCAAACTTCCAAGTATAACTGCTTTAATGGAGGAGTGAGAAAAGGAAGGCCCTATGCTGCCAGCTGAAAACTTCACAAAAACCCAGAACACATTTTGACTATTATTTCTAATTAAAAAGCAAAATTAAAATGTATCATCTATAATTATGCAACAGCGCTACAGTTCTGAACCCTAATCTACAATTACTCAGACACAGTTAGTGAGGATAGTATTTGAAAGCTGAAGTGGTTAGTCACATGATGGAAGTGCAGAGGGGAAGAAAAGAGAAAAATCAATTGCAAAGGGTCACTAAACAATTGCAATGTTACAGCTCATATGTAAAGAGGTAAAATATCATAACAAAAGCTTTCCTGCCAGATCCATCACTGGTATAAATCAGTGTAACTCCACTGAAATCAATGCACCCATGAGGATTTACACCACCAGAAAATCTGCCCCTTAATTTATTAAAAGTCAGTGCATGTCAATCATTCTTAATAAAGCTATTTCTACAGTGTGAATTTAAGATAACATGAACTTAGTCCATATAAAAAAGTTAATAAAGATTTTCTTGTATTCATTTGTTAGCCTTTATTTACCAACTGCACTGACATGCATTATTAAATAACGAACAATATCTTTGAGGGAGATATGCAGTTGCAGTAACTTAGTACATAAAAGCCTCGCATGAGGTGCATGCTTCAAAACCAATAATGTTCATGTTTGGGGACAAAGACACTGTTTTTTCTAAACTCTAGATTCTGTCAGATTATCTGTCTTCACAGCGTGCAAGTTATCTGAAGCCATTCCTGAGTCCCAACATAATTTATTAATATGGACAATGTATCTGACTATAATATTTGCCTACATGGTTTTTAGGTAATTTGAATTTGAATATTATTGTTATTACAGTACTATTAATCTTTCATCTAGCACCAATAGTCTTTGCTTTGCATTTTGCAAACAATAATGAAAACAAAAATTCCCTCTGCCTAAAGAATTTAGCCTCAAAATAAGCAACATACAGATGTTATAGAAGGATGGGCTATAGTGCCAACACAGTGACTGAATGGGAATGCTTAGCTCACATAGTACCTAGTTGCATTATTTTTGTTGTGCAAATATAATTAACTTTGATCACCTAGTTTATGAACACTTCTTTGCAGGGAGACTAGAGTGTACAGGCATTCTGGAAGAAGAAAATGAAGGAAGCATGGGAGGAAGAGAGAGAAGAGAACACAAAAGGGATGAAGTAGTTGTGTGCCTTTGGCAGGACGAAGGGGATCTACTGGAAGCAAGAGGAGACATGCAGAGAGATAAACAAGCATTAGGCTTTATGGCTTTGAAGGCCAGGAAAAGGAGGGGAAATGGACTATGGAAGGTCAGAGGAAGACAAAGAAGGCCCTATAAATAAATATGCATGCACAAATAGGTATGGAAAAGCACATGGAGAAAGACAAGAGTTAAGCAAACGTTCGCATGGGAAAACTGAAAATGTTGGTTCATTCTACAAAATTCGGTAAAAATATTAAATGGATTAAAGAGTTGCATAAACTCGCTGGGAGTCAATTGTGTGTAAAATCACGAAAACTAAATTTACCAACCCACATTGTTCCATATTTCAGCATGCTGATTATTGATTCTCCCTACCTGCCAATATAAAACATATATTATGGGGAAAATACGATTGTCTCCCCCCCCCCCGCCCAGTCCAGACAGCAGAGTATATCATTATTGTGTATAACTGAATTGTTATTAATGATAATGACATTTTTTTCATAGATTCTAAGGTCCGAAGGAACCATTCTGATCATCTACTCTGACCTGCTGTATAACACACGTCATAGAACTTCCCCAAAATAATTCCCAGAACATATATTTTAGAAAAAATAGCCAATTTTGATTTAAAAATCATCAGCAACAGAGAATCTACCATGACCTTTGGTTAGCACATATTTTTTTCTGGATAAAAGGTTCCATTTAGAAGCAAGGACCTAAATTCTAACCTACCATCTATACATGCAACTCCTACTGCTTTCAGTGGGAGCCTAATGAGTAGATCTAAGACTATAAACTGGTTGTTTGACTTTCTATTAGAAAGATTTATTTATACACACATTGTGTCTTTTGCTACTACTTCACCCATCACTGACATACAGGTAGAACACACACTAACACTACCCAATCGTTTAGGATGGAAAATAAGAATACCTTATAAAACTGAAACTGCTGTGTGTTTGGAAAGGTTAATCAACTAAACTAGAATTTGGCTAGGCCACTACACTTGTGATGAGTGTCAGAACACTCATAAGAAAGAGAACCTTTGCTTTAAAACAATATTTAAAAAACACCCTCCATGCTGTGTTAAAAGAATATTAAGGCTGAAGAGTCAAGCACTCAGACATTAGTAAATGCCAGAATTAAGGTTGTCTGGGCAAACTGAGCATCCAGAAAATGAGGAACACATAAGTTTGGTGCAAGTGGCTTGCCTAACACAAGAGAGGAAGTCTATGGTAGAGACAGAGAGAGAATCCAGCTCTTCAGGGCAGCATTCAACTGCTTTACTCACAAGTCCATCCCTTCTCTTCCTGCAGTCCCCTGCCTCATTCACCACAGACCTTCCAACTTCTGAAACAAAGGAGGCAGAGATCTGACAGAAAATAGCCTCTTTTATTACACAAACCTGATTCATCACCAGAGCAAGTTCATGTGGTTAAAGACTGTAGCATAATGTAAATGCACAACAGGGCCTAATTAAGGCTATTTCCTAACTTGTGAGTTCTTGACTTTGCAATCTTAATAATATTATTTTAATGTATTTCTTGCTGTGTAATCTCCTAGGTTTTTAAATAAGCAAAATGAAAAAAAAAATTCCATCATATAGAATCACACTGACATCCACCTGACTCATCAGCAGGGTTGAAACCATTGAATTCACCATGCAGCCATCTGCCACTTGAGTTAATGGAGTAACTGATAGCAATAGTAGGCTGTCACTCCCATGTGAATGAGCCCTAGAAGGGAATGAGACACTTTGCTAGTGGGTTTCACAGATACCTGCCAACAACAGAGGAATGAAGAAACTCATAAATCTTGGGTTCCATTCCAGGCTCTGGAGGCAAGTGTATCTAGCAATCACAGACTTTTCTGTCTGTTCCCCTTCTGAAGCTTAAACCATAGAACCATAGAATATCAGGGTTGGAAGGGACCTCAGGAGGTCATCTAGTCCAACCCCCTGCTCAAAGCAATCCCCAATTTTTGCCCCAGATCCCTAAATGCCCCCCTCAACAATTGAACTCACAACCCTGGGTTTAGCAGGCCAATGCTCAAACCACTGAGCTATCCCTCCCCCAGCTTGATCACTTCTGCTCTGTCCCCTCCAACTTGTCCCTGTCCCAGTGCTGTCTCCTCTTTTCTTGGTTCTTCATCCCAGTCCCATTCTCCTCACCCACCGAGTCCAAATCTCCACTCCTCAGGCTTTTCACCTCAGTCCCTCTCTTCTTTCCAGAGCTCCTCATCCAATTTCTCTTTCCTCCTTGGCTCCTTGTTCCACTCTATTTGCCCAGCGAATCCCAGTTCTCCCAGCCACATCCTGGCTCTTTGTCAGATCTGTCTCATCCCTTCCACACTACACACACACACACACACACACACACACAGTGTCCCTCCCCTTTTGGTCCAGCTTTTGTATCCTCTACATTCAAGTCAGGTGGCTTCCTCCTCTACCCTGCCTGTGTACCACAATCAGTGGAACTGGAGTCAGAGGGCCCATGTTCCTTGGAGGGATTGTTGTTGAAATGACACCATGGGAATAGAGAACTTGGTCACAACTCATCCACGTGGACAGAGCAGCCCACAAGGTTTAATAAAGTCCCATTTATTCAACTTAACCTGCATTCAGCTTCACTCTTTATAAATGAAACCGCCTGGGTGCCAGCAAGAGGGTTATTAAGAGCACAGGAGAGACAGACTCCCTGCTCTCGGTTCTGGTGTTCAGCCCTGACAGCCAATTCATAGAGCAGCCAATACATGGAAATGTCCTTCTGACACTCTGTAACCCTGAGGTGGAGCATGCTCCGTGGGTGAGGGTGGGCACAATCCAGTCACATGTAAAAGCTCAAGCATGTGTGAGTTTTTGCTGAAGTCTGAAAAATCTACTGAGCATTTTTAAAGGTTTATAATATGGCCAAATTTGGGCAGTTTTCAAAGGAATGGCCAAAGGCACATCCCTGACATATGACAAAGTCCATGTCTCTGCCAAATTTCAAGTCCCTGCTCTAAACTGTGGGTGCACTAGAGCTTCTCTGATAAAAGGCTGCCAGAATTTTATAACATGGGCAAAACAACACTTTTTTTGCTGGTCTTGTTCTCAGAATCTGCTGAGCCATTTTGGCGTAATCAGCCTGAGGCAGACACACAGCAAGGAAAATTTCATCCCAGACAGCTAAAGTTTAGCTAAGCATTAAGCAGCTAAAAGCATGGTTTTATAACGGGAAGCATCCAGCCGTGCTTAATATTAGATAGTGCTACCAGTTCCCCCATAACTGAACTCAAATTTTGCTGCACAATTTTTTGCGTTCTCTAATATATATCAGAGTACATTAAAAAACAAAAAAACAAAACTCTACTGGAACAAAACAAAACCCCGCACACACAATTATCCCACTGGGGAAGCGGATGAGAGACAGAACAAATCACTTGTGAAAGATAATAGTCATGTTGCTTAATGCACTACTCAAAGGTGGAGATATACTATGATGATGAAGGTGGTATAAGAACCTACACAGAATAGAATAGCAGTCCATAGCCTGTTTAGTTGTTTCATTTCCTGTGGCCATACTAATAGAGGACATTTTAGTATAGTATATGTGTTTTCTTCACTAACTTTTTTTTCAAAAGTAGCCGGACTGGTAATCCTGTTAACTGGTAGTTAAGGAATTCTGGATAGTTACTCATATTATGGAGAAATCGACAGAGCTGCAAGCAAAGCTGCTGCATGTAGAGGAAGTCTGGCACACAATCAGTGGAGGATTTATGGTAAAAGGATGCCCTCACTACTTGAGAGACAACCATAAAAAACCATGGTAAGACCAGCTCTTCTGTACGGATCAGAGACATGGACAACCAAAGAGTTGAGAAGACTTGAAGCCATTGACATGAAATGCTTGGGGGCAGTGAGAGTGATGACATTGCTGAACCACATGCAGAAATAGGTAATCAGGAGTTCGACCAAGATCTGTGATATCAAAGAGAAGCAACAAGAGAGAAGGCCGAGATGATATGGACACGTATGAAGGATGGATAAAGGGAATTCTGTTAGGGAGGCATTTTCATCTAGCGTTCACAGAAAAAGAACAAGAAGATGGCCAAGAAAACAGCAGATAGACTCTGTATGGGAAGAGATATGGAGCGAGCTTTGTTCTGGCAAGCCCAGAAAAGATTAATTGATCCAGCGACTTAACCCCAGCCAGCTGGGAAAAGTGGAAGAGAAAGTAACTGTGTAGTAAATGAAATATGACAGATGCAGTGGCATGGTCCATTTGTAACCTAAAAACCAAAATATTGCATCTTCTTGATTTAATTTGTACATAGCCTTAAAATTATTTTAATTGAAACAGTAAACAAATAAATAAAACCTTTGTAATATCATTCATGGAAAAGATTGGAATTGTTTCCCTGAGAATAAGGGGATGAATTACATGAAACATCAAATAATGAATGTGTTGAAAATGCAGTGTAGTTGTAGCTATACTGGTCCCAGAATATTAGGGAACCAAGGTGGGTGAGGTAATATCTTAAGCTGGTCCAATGAAAAAAAATATTACCTCACCCACCATGTCTCTCTAATGTACTGAAAAGATGGATAGGGGCTTTGGGTCTGCCTACCTACCTTTTGTTCTCATCAGAGGACATTCAATGAAATTGAAAGGCAGCAAATTAAAAACTTATAAAATAAATACTTTTTCATACAATGTGTAATTAGACTGTGGAACTCATTGTCACAATATATTGTTGAGGCCAAGAATTTAGCAAAGTTGAAAGAGGGACTGGATATTTACATGGATATCAAGAATAACCAGAATTACGAGAGCTAATAATAAAAGTTTGGGAAAGATTAAAAACCTCATATTTCAAGGCTTAAGCCAATCTCTAACTACTTGGAGTTAGAACAAGACTTTCATGGAGGGCAGATTATCCCACAGCTGCCTATTATGGGGTTTCTTGGACCTTCCCTCTGAAACATCAGAGACCAGATACTAGAATGGATAAACCATGTGTTTGTTCCAGTATGGCAATTTCTACCCCCCCTATTTTTGAGTAGCACTATTGTGCTTGACACTTTTCCCTTGTTGAAACCTACTTGCACACCAAGGGCAATCTCCTCTAGTCTGCACATTCTTACAATGTATTTGAAGTCGAGCATCAGTTGGGTACTCTGGGGCATAAGCTGCTCCTTCTTTGCAGCTGTTGATAGATTTGCTCAGAGGAACCATTTACTGTAGCTGTCAAGCACTACATCATTTTTATTGAACATTGAGGGAAAAGACTATCTTCAGACTGATTTTTTTCGAAAGATCAACCTGCAACTTTAGGTTTAAAAAAAGGACATTATTACATAGGGTGCCAAAACTGTTAAGGCTTTGGAAGCTCACATCGTTTCAATGAAAAATGAATTCGAAGTGTTATTTTGGAGTCTGCAGAATTGTCAGATTTGCACATTTACAAAGTATGAGGCTTTACATTCCTGGTAGTCGTAGAATTGATTCAGAAATGTTGCTAAAACTCTAAAGTCATGGAATACATTTTCTATAGTACTGTACCAGTGCATATGGGCCACAGAATTCTGCACCTTGCAGTCAAAAGAATATTTCAGATGTCAGCAATTATTTTTTTACCTGTGTGGGTAAAATATGACAGTCTACATATCTTGATGAAATTAATTGATTCATTCCTGTCCTTATTTGGACAATAGTATAAAACTCAAAGATGTTAGTAATAAAATATTGCTGATGCACTGAACTTCTCGTCCCCATATTAGCAGTTCACTTTAGTGCTTTCACTTTAATAAGATTGTAGATATTACTTCTTTTCCTGAAAGACTATTTTTTGCTGTTCCTGCTTATAAATAAACGAGGAAATACATTTCCTCTGCTATCTCCTGATGAAAGCAAAATAGCTTTTTACGGAGTTGTCATCCATCATACTGTGACAGTGTTTAGAAAATAGTGATTACACTGTATCTGAAGCCAGATCAGTTTTTCAGAGTATGCCCTGATTTAAGCAGCATACTGCATAAATTCTCGAAAAAATTGGTCTTTATGCCAATTTTAAACTGGCAGGCTAAATTGCCTTGAGCGGTCTGTAAAACAGAGATGATTAAGCTGACCTACCTGTTTCATTAGTATGTCAGCTCCCAGACTACTGCACTGGGCAGCACAGCATGGGGAGGAGGTGACCAGCCCTCTGTGAAGAAAGAAGTGGTTCGGGACTATTTAGAAAAGCTGGACGAGCACAAGTCCATGGGGCCGGATGCGCTGCATCCGAGAGTGCTAAAGGAGTTGGCGGATGTGATTGCAGAGCCATTGGCCATTATCTTTCAAAACTCATGGCGATCGGGGGAGGTCCTGGATGACTGGAAAAAAAGCTAATGTGGTGCCCATCTTTAAAAAAGGGAAGGAGGAGGATCCGGGGAACTACAGGCCAGTCAGCCTCACCTCAGTCCCTGGAAAAATCATGGCGCAGGTCCTCAAGGAATCAATTCTGAAGCACTTAGAGGAGAGGAAAGTGATCAGGAACAGTCAGCATGGATTCACCAAGGGAAAGTCATGCCTGACTAATCTAATTGCCTTCTACGACGAGATAACTGGCTCTGTGGATGAGGGGAAAGCAGTGGACGTGTTGTTCCTTGACTTTAGCAAAGCTTTTGACACGGTCTCCCACAGTATTCTTGCCCGCAAGTTAAAGAAGTATGGGCTGGATGAATGGACTATAAGGTGGATAGAAAGCTGGCTAGATTGTCGGGCTCAACAGGTAGTGATCAATGGCTCCATGTCTAGTTGGCAGCAGGTATCAAGCAGAGTGCCCCAAGGGGGGGTCCTCAGGCCGGTTTTGTTCAATATCTTCATAAATGATTGGAGGATGGCATGGATTGCACCCTCAGCAAGTCTGCAGATGACACTAAACTGGGAGGCGAGGTAGATACGCTGGAGGGTAGGGATAGGATCCAGAGGGACCTAGGCAAATTAGAGGATTGGGCCAAAAGAAATCTGATGAGGTTCAACAAGTACAAGTGCAGAGTCCTGCACATAGGACGGAAGAATCCCATGCACCGCTACAGACTAGGAACCGAATGGCTCGGCAGCAGTTCTGCAGAAAAGGACCTAGAGGTTACAGTGGACGAGAAGCTGGATATGAGTCAACAGTGTGCCCTTGTTGCCAAGAAGGCCAATGGCATTTGGGGATGTATAAGTAGGGGCATTGCCAGCAGATCGAGGGACGTGATCGTTCCCCTCTATTCGACATTGGTGAGGCCTCATCTGGAGTACTGTGTCCAGTTTTGGGCCCCCACTTCAAGAAGGATGTGAAAAAATTGGAAAGCGTCCAGCGGAGGGCAACAAAAATGATTAGGGGACTGGAACACATGACTTATGAGGAGAGGCTGAGGGAACTGGGATTGTTTAGTTTGCGGAAGAGAAGAACGAGGCGGGATTTGATAGCTGCTTTCAATCACCTGAAAGGGGGTTCCAAAGAGGATGGATCTAGACTGTTCTCAGTGGTAGCAGATGACAGAACAAGGAGTAATGGTCTCAAGTTGCAGTGGGGGAGGTTTAGGTTGGATATTAGGAAAAAAATTTTCACTAGGAGGGTGATGAAGCACTGGAATGCGTTACCTAGGGAGGTGGTGGAATCTCCTTCCTTTGAAGTTTTTAAGGTCAGGCTTGATCAAGCCCTGGCTGGGATGATTTAGTTGGGGATTGGTCTTGCTTTGAGCAGGGGGTTGGACTAGGTGACCTCTTGACGTTCCTTCCAACCCTGATATTCTATGATTCTATTTGTGAAGCCTTCCAAGGTCCTTCAATGGCTGGAAATCCACTGCCCATCTATAAGCAGAATGCTAGCTTCTTTGTTGCCAGGGTCTTCAGAAAATCCTAGAATAGGTAGCCAGATAGAGGGTTTATATGAATAAGATAATGCTGATGGCTGGCCCAATGCTTCGGGTGTTCGCCGGGGACTCAAACACCCCTGTTCAATTCCACACTCCACCACAGACTTCCTGTGTGACTGTGGATAAGTAATTTAGTCTCTCTTGTTGTCTCAGTTCCCCATCTGTAAAATGGGGATACCACCACTCCATGGGGTATTCTGACAATAACTTCATTAATGGTTGTGAGGTGCTCTGGCATTATGATGATAACAGGGGCCATTTCAAACAGATACTAAAAATTGCTCATTTGAAAAATGTCTTTGTTAGTAACAGTCTAATTTTGCTTTTTAAAGTCTCTTCATAATCTGTTACCACAAAGAAAAAATTGAGGCACAACATGCTAGTGTATTTTATACTATACTTTCACATACAACATGATTCTGGCCAATATTTCCAAGCCTGAGCCGGGGATTTTCAAAAGGGAGTGTGACGGGCCCTGAGAGGGTTAAAACCAGCCTAGGGAGGCTGAGCAGCAGGCAGCCAAAGGAGTGGCTGCAGGGGAAACAGCCAATTAGGGAGGCAGCTGCAGAGAATTAGGGCAGCAGCTGGACCAGACAATCAGAGCCTAGCCAGCCCATATAAAGAGAAGCTGCAGACCAGAGTGAGGGAGTCTGCTGCAGGGAGCCTGAGGGAGAAGACTGGCTTACTAGAGGGCTACAGAGAGACTAGCACCTGGGGAAGGGCAGGAGCTAGCCAGGACCTAGGGAGAGCTCCTGATGGGCTGCCAGGACTCACAGGCTTGAGGTCTTGGGAAAAGGGCAAAGGAGCTGGAGCCAGAGGCAGTCGCAGAAGGATCTAAGGCTGCGGGGAAGTGGCCCAGGGGATAGAGACAGTGAGCTGGAAGGAAGAGGCAGCAGGGGTTGGGGCCCTGAGTAGTGGATGGGACTGGGCACCCCCACACACCCACACTAGTCACTGGAGGAGTGGCCCAGCTGTGGACTGCCAAGCCGCTGCAAGGAGTGACTGGACTCTTGTTGAAGGAGTCCCCCGGAACGGGGGGGGAACAGATGGTGACACGGCCAGAGAGCTGTGCCACAAATCAGACACTGAGAGACAGGAGCTGTCATGGGTCTGCAGATGGTGGTGAGGATGGGAGAACCACCACCCGAGGGTGCACCCGCTGGGACAGAACTAATTCCTGAAACGCCCAGCAGGAGGCACCAAGGTGGTGAGTGACCCCATGACAGGAAGTCAAGCAGTTAAATACCATCTCGCAAAGACCTTTTTGAAAATCCTAGCCTAGGTGGCAAAGTTAATAACCTAAATGCATATTTAGGCTCCTAAAATAAAATGACTGGATTTTCAGAGCTGTTGAGCAAGTGTCTCCCATTGGGGGTTGCGGATGTTTTGGCATCTCTGAAAATCAGAAGCCCATATATGTGTTTTGAAGTGCCACATTTCAGGAACCCAATTTGAAATTTTGGCACATATATTTCAGTATGAGATTTGTGGCCGCTAAATGGAAATTATAGTACAACAATAACCACACAAGCAAATGCTTTATTTAATCTTCTTTTCTAAGGAATGTAAACCAACGCTAATGAATTATCTCCATAGTAGAACCATTTGAAATCATGGGAAATCAAAAGATGGATACATACATATTTCAGATAAGTGTGTGTTTTTTATTAGTATTTGTTCATGTGACAAAACAAGATTAAAGAACAAAAGGATCATCTTTCTACAATTAATCTTTACAACAAGCCACCACTATTACTTTTGGACATGTATTTTCCACAATATTTAGCCCATCAATTAGAGGGTTGAATAGTTCTTTTCCTGTATCCACTAGTTTATTTACAACCCATACTGGCAAAGGAAAAGTTGTCTTGTGAAAGCACTGGACTAGAATTCAGGAGGCTTGGGTTCAATTCCTGGGTCTGCTACAAACTTTGTGTGCCCTTGGTGTGACCTTAATCTTACTGTACCTCAGTTTTCCATCTGCAAAAGGGGGATATTTCCCTTCTCCCACTCCACATGACTTGTCTATTTAGATTACATGCGGGTGGGGCAGGGATCATCTCTTATTATGATCTCTGCAGTACTGAGCACAATGGAGCCCCAGTAGACAATGGTTGGTAGACTTTAGGTGTTACTGCAGTACAAGCAATATATTGTCTGTGGCATTCTGTATTGCACAGATGTGCCTGGGAGTTCCAACAGGTAAAGATGTTTACATAAGGCCAAATCCTGAATCCAATTTAAGTGACAGCAGACTAATTGCTATACAGCTGATTTTGAGACACACAAGGTGGGTGAGGTGATATCTTTTATTGGATCAACTTCTGTTGGTGGAAGGTACAAGCTTTTAAGTTACACAGAGCTCTTCAGGTCTGGGGAGGGAAATCAGAGTATCTGAGCTAAATACAGGTTGGGACAGATTGTTAAGCGTAAGGGGTAACACGTTGTAGGAGGCCACTTGCAATAAAGTGGACAATTAAAGGTAATGTATAAGGGGTTTGAACCAATTAACAGTTAGCAGGCTGTGGAGTGTTACAAATTGTAATGAGCCATAAAACCAGTGTCCCTGGTGAGTCCATGGTTTTTAGTGTCTAGGAGAGTTATGAATGTAAGTTTCCAATATCTCGCCTTTTGAAGATATTGTGCAGGTTTCCTTTGAGGACAAGTACTGAAAGATCAGATATGTAGTGATCACTTTGTGAAAAGTGTTCATTGATGGGTGAGATGGTGTTTTTGTCTTAACTTTTGTGTGAGAGTTCATTCAAGAGCAAAATGATTGTCTCGTTTCACCCACATAGTTGTTGTTGGGGCATTTGATGCACTGAATGAAGTTCACCACATGTTAGGATCCCTGGATCTTGCAAGGTGTATTGATCATCACAGCAGTAGAGATGTCTGTAGGTTTTGCATCTGTTATGGCAGGGTGTGGTGCCACTTTGAGTTGGTGGGTCCTGTTTGTGTACTGGGATGATTGATCCTGGGAATGATCAGTCTGATGTATAAGGACTAGGTGGATGAAACCCCAATCTACTCTAGGCTCATACAGGATGTGCAGTACTGCTTGTTGCCATACAGGTGAGAATTTAGGTAAAGAAACTTCCTGCTCCAAGCAGCTGTAAGCAAATTCTTATCCTGTCCTAGCTAGGCCCTAACATCCTGGCATCATTACAAAGGGCCCAATTGCTTAAGTAAAAGCACAGACTCCATCTCAAGAGATGGATTAGGCAGCTGTGTAACCATTACACACTATGTTCAAGTGATAGGATTCCCCTCTAGGATATTGTGCCACAGAAGCAGCTGGTCTCATGATTCAGCCATTAGCTTGCTTCTGCGTTAATTAACTGTAGTCTGAAAATGAACAGAACTGTTTCTAAGCGGGGGGCCGGGGTGGGGGAGGAACCTCTATAGAAATTGGAATATATACTATTGTTTTGATAACTGTGACTGGATTTAATGTCATATGGTGTTCCTGGCCATCTGTGGTAGAGCTGCCCAGGGAAAGCCAGCAAAGCTACGAGCCTTTGTGAGACCTAGATGGACTACATTCCCCATCATATCTCATTCTTTTGAAATCTTTTATACTTTAAAAATCTTAGGCGTTGTTGTAGAGGAATCCAAATGGATGCTTTGGGATTCTTCAGCACATAACCGCTATCTTTAACCAATCTAAATAAAAAAAAAAATCCAAACACAAAACCTCTTTTCCTAAAGCGTGTAAGGAGACTGGTAGATCCATTTTTAATGTGATACCATGAATGGATTCATACAACTAAATCCCTATGTACTATTTGTGTAAGTTGGCACAGCAGGCCCTCAGGACAAAACAAAACGTTTTATCAAGATGACTTTTCTCCAAAGTCTTTATTGTGCAGCTTGAGGCATTAGCTGGATTTTACAACAACAAGTTTTTAAAGAAAAAGTACCTTCTCAGGCTACATATAAAACACTGCTCTCCCCATATGGTACAGCACTGATTCCTAAGAAGTTTCCTCCTGGCTGGCTAACAGTGTTTTTTTGTTTTTTAATATAGAGCTTCCTTGACCTCCTAATTTTGCCTTAAGCCTCCATCTATGGCTCATTACCTCTCCCTTCTACACCTACAAGATACCTGAGCAAGGAGTTAATTCTGAGTGCTGGTGCTTTGGTATAGCCCCTGCATCTGCCACATTAACTTTAAACATGCCTGTATGAATCTGTGGATATGGGATTTTGGTTTTTTAACTCTTGGCAGATTTAAGGCCCTACAGAGACAGAACAGTTTCAAGTCAGCACAAATTGTACAAGCCAGGATAAAGAGTATTCAGTATTTATTTGTCCCTTTATAAATGCACTCAATACATCTTTGAGCAGGTATAATACTTAGCCTGATTCTTAATTAAAGTCTTTCATCTAAACAAATACAAAATAAATTACACCAAAAAAAGGTGCAGAAAAGGAAATGATCTGTAACATCACGTGAGACCCAACAAATCTGGACTCTGTCAGACCACAGGGGGGAAGCAAATTTCAGAGTCAAGGGCCCTCTAGTATGAACACCCCCACATCAGCCAAACATTTACATGCAGGGACTCTCATCCTGAGCAATCCAGCTTAAGATCTCTGCTGCTGTGAATGTACACATGTGGAGAGAGAAAGAGAGAACTGTGTCAGATATTGATGACCCAAGCCATATATTCAACCAGCAACTTGAATTGCACCTGAAGTGAATTGGAAGCCAATGTAGTTGGTGGGCAGCTGCATTTTGAACCAGCTATTGCTTGAGGATGGTCTTCATGGGTGTCACACACTGCAATAATCTAATCTAGAAGTCACAGATGTATGGTTTATCGAACAAAGTTCTGGATCTAACGGAAAGGATTGCAAGTATTTTATAAGAGATTTTTTTAAAAAAAGAGCTTTTGGGAACAAGCACATGCACCCAGAAGCATCTTCCGAACCGCAGACCTCTTTGATGGACAATCCACCTCAACCTGGGGGACAGGGTAATCATGACCTGAAGATCCTTCATCCTACTATCAACTCTTACTGGTTTGGATTACATATCCGCTCATTTACTCTCATCAAAGTCCACATCCTAATCAGATATTGGGGAAAAACACCATGCAACCTGGATTTGCCAAAAACAAGACATATAGCTGCAGATCGTTCATATGTTGATAGCATTTTGACCCAAACAGATTTACAACCTGTCTCCAGCTTCCTCAATCACAAGTTGAATGGGAAGAGAGTGGCAGAAAGAACATTACATAATCATATGTAAAACTGACCTCAGGGCAGTTAAACATGACGCAAAAATCACCTTCAGGGATCTCTTAGAGAAGAAAGAAGAGAGCCAGTCTAGGGTAGTACCTTTTATCCCCGTGAATGAACACTAGAGGAAAAACAAAACCTGGTGGTTAATGTTTCAGTGAAATAAGAGATTCAGCATGGACACCTCACATTTATCCATCAAGAGGAGGAGATGCTCAACCAATGAGACTGGTAGTTCTATTCTGTATCGTGGTCCAGCTCAAAGCCAAATTGAAAGGGACCATGAAAAGCTGAGGATTCCAAATAGCACCACATTTGCCTTACCACACCCTCCTCAACAATCTTTCTTTAAACGAAGATCCGAGGCAGTGGTAAACACACCAGCATCAAGAAATATACCGTGGAGGGTAACTAGCAGCTTACCATTCCACAAGAAGAAAGGAAGATCTCAGATAGCAATTAGTTTCATGGTAAAAGAGGTAGCTCTTTTAGGGCCTTTGAGCAAACTAGAAAAGACATTAAACTTACCCCTTCCTGACACAGATCTGTCACCATGAAAATATCCAATCTATTCTGTATCCAATCCATACACTCAGTAAAGTAAATGGGAATCTCCTAGCTTGTTCTATGTATCCCAGCAGAGGAAAATGAGATTAATTAATCTATCCAACGGCAACATCTGTACCACTGACTGGGATGTAACAAATGCAATGGAGAAAAGAAAAGGTTAATTGTCTCTACTACAGACACACCATAGGGATTTAAAAACTCTGTGTTGTAGCCAATCTAACTTGGAGCATGATTTCTGTCACTGACATTCCAACATACAGCCTATCTAATTCATTGGTCACAAATCATCTGCGTACAAAAGTGATTTATGAAGATAATGTTAAGAATACATTTAAAAGCTACCATATCAATGGTTGAGGACAGATCATTGTATTGTCCTACCATGCCATCAAAAGACTCATGACAGCAGCCAGAGTATTCTTCTAAAGAGAAATCTAAATCTGATTGTGTTCATGGGATTCCATGGACAGATCAATGAATACTTTGCCCTAATCAAAGTATAGGAAAAATACACACATATAGAGTCCTTTTGAAGTAACTCTAGTCATGTGTGTGTTTACAGGAAAGACACTAGAAAGGAAAATTGCATTCCATAGTGTAGTTGCAGACAATGATTCTCCCCTCCCAACTTAAAATTGTTGAAAGGTCCCTTTTCATTTAAAAAGGAAGAAAAAAAGCTGTCAGTCTGTTGAATGTATTGAATTATGGCAGTCTCCTTTATATCCTATTCTATCTGTATTCTAAACCAGTGGTTCTCAAAGCCGGTCCACTACTTGTTCAGGGAAAGCCCCTGTCGGGCCGGGCCGGTTTGTTCACCTGTCGCGTCCGCAGGTTCGGCCGATCGTGGTTCACCGCTCCAGACCAATGGGAGCTGCAGGAAGCGCGGCCAGCACGTCCCTTGGCCCGCACCACTTCCCGCAGCCCCCATTGGCCTGGAGCAGCGAACTGCGGTCACTGGGAGCCGCAATCAGCCGAACCTGCGGACGCGGCAGGTAAACAAACCAGTCCAGCCCGCCAGGGACTTTCCCTGAACAAGCGGCGGACCAGCTTTGAGAACAACTGTTCTAAACAAAATAAATCCCCAGGTTTTAATTAGGGAACGCTGATTAAATCCCATGAGCCTACACATTTTCATATGTCTGCCATGTTCCTATTTGTAATTCCAGCTAATTACTTCCCCTGTCAGGAAAATATTCTCTGATGTCCCAAGATGCATCAAAAGCACGTCAATCCCTTTCATTTTACATCTCACAATGTTTGGTGCAGAAAATTTAACTTCAATTGGCTGTTGCTATAAGTGTAAGAAACTAGGAATAATCTCTGCACTGTCAGCAGGTTTTTACTTTGTGTGCCTAATCCTTGTTGCCATGGTAAAATTTAATTGAACAGCCACACAGTTTAATTGGTTTATTTTAAATTGAGGCTTTTTCATAGAACAGCACAGGATACTAGTGAACATTAGACACAGAAATGACTTTTTAAATGTTCCAATGAGTCACACTGCTGTTAGTGACTAGATTAGCTTAGGTGCAGTTAAGATATTTATTTGCTCATTTTATGCATTCATAACATACACATACAGTATGTCCTCTTAGCATTATAGTTGGGAGCTCAACTTTTTGAATGTAATGAAGTAGTATTTTATCGTAGAAAAGGTAATTTAAAATGGGGCCACACATAAATAAAGGTTTGGAGTGTTTCATTAGCATTCTCAGTATCCCTTATTAAAGCAAAGTACTACACTATTCTACAATAATGCTCCAAATGATTGCATCTTACAATAGGACTGCGTTTTCATAGATCATTATCTGTTTCTTTGTTGGCTGCAATATCAATTTCTGCTTTTAGGAGATTGTCAGCGATCATGTTCTCCTCAATCTATGTGCCCTTACAATTATTTTAAGGGCTGTTGCAAAGTCATCATAAATACCATATTTCCTGCAAGGCGTACAATACATTAGGTAATTGTTTCAGATCCCACACATACATGACATGAAGCTCTGTATTGGCTGGACTGTATTATTTAAAGGCACATCAGTATATTTTGGTAATTTTCATTCCCCACCCCACCCCTTTTCTCCACTGTTCCGCAATTCCTTTATATTAGGCATAGGCATTTCTCTCATGTGTTTCTGGAGTGCAAATCAATATGGTTCTTTCATTTAGTGTTTCCATGCACATGATCTAGACTAGGATTGTTAATTTGTTAGTTTGTTCTAACTCTCTTCTTACGGGCTGGCTCTGCAAAACCTGAACAAAGCATTTTGTATTCTAGGTGCTACATAAACAGGAGTTTATGCTTTTATTTAATTCCTCTTTAAAAAGACTGGTATCGAAAACAGATACTTACAACCTGGGGATAAGATTCTTCACCAAATGAAGTAACTTGCACGCCACCCACTGAAGGGCATGCTGAAATGCTGATGTGATGTTTTACTGCACATAGTTACCGGTGGTGTGAAGTATAAGTTACTTCATACTATATGAGGATTCTACATTGAAAATTAGTTGAGCCCACTGAAGAAACACTGAACTAGGACACACTGGAGTTCCCCAGATCCCAACACCCTCCCCTATTTGCCAGGAAATCTCCATCTTTTATTCCAACTAACTTCCATCACACACCCCAATTCAGGATGCAAGATCTCTCAGACATCCATGGAACATTAAGCTTCGGCTACACGCCTCCAGCTCGCATGGCATATGAATTTGGAAAAGGTGGTGGGGTGAAGGTCACAAAATAGATCCTGAATGTTGAGACCAGGACCCTGAAATGAATGGCTTCACCGTGCTACCAAAAAATTTAGGGAAACAGACAATTTAAACAATCCTATCTGTCAGCTTATGCTTTTCTGAAACAACAATTTCTCTTCTGGTGAATACGGTCCATTGATATATAACTTAACCTAAAATGAAGTGTCTTCTTTCTAGATTAGTTTATTATCCCTCTCAACTCTTTCTGCAGGGCATCTGTCTTCCCTGGCCTTATTGTTCGTTTAGTTAGAATATGGTAATCCCACATGCCAATGTCACATCACTATTTGTTTAAAAAGGGATTTCTCAGTCAATATTCAGTTCACTACATCTATCGTGTTTTATAAATCAACCCTTTCTGAGAGTGAAGGACTAGTATTAAATTCAGTATCCTCTTGTAAGAAGTTAGATTTATCAAACAGTCACTTTCCTTTCAAAAATGTATGAAAGTTGTTTCTAAGCAGACCATTGACACTTAGGTTGCTCTATAATTTTTTTTCTGCTTCCTCCTAATTATTCAGCTGTCCTCTAAGCATTAATTTGTGTTTGTGCTTCCCTGTTTTGTCTTTTACTCCAACTCCCCTTCCCACTGGAACAATTCTACCTCTCAAGAAATCATCAGTTGAGAGAGCAGATGCAAGCCCTATCCAGCAAATTCTCAGGCAGGCTGAAAGAGAGATACCGTACTTTCCCCTTACAGCACAGTATTCATTTTAAATATCAGTGGCATGAAGTGTAGAAAAATAAGAATTGCCATACCAGTCAGAAGAGTTGTCTGTCTAGTCTACCTTGTCTCTGTGTTCAATATCAGATGGTTCAGAGGAAGGTTCAAGAAACTTCACAATTACAGAATAACCTGCCTGAAACGTATGGATTTATATCTGTTCACAGTTAAATTACATGGTGGGTTTTTTGTTTTTTTTAAAAGAGAAGGATTCATTAGTGATATACATTTCTAACCCTGTTTGGAATCCTACTAAGCATTTTGGCCTATGCTGTATCTTGTGGCAGTGAGTTACACATGTTATTTATATAGGTTATAAAAATAAACTACCACTTTTTCTCACTGTTAAATGTGTTGCCTTTCAGTTTCAATGGATATCTTTGTTCTTGTAGAAAAGGTGAGCAGAAGCTCTTGACTGACTAACTGTAGTGTTTCTTCATTTTGTATACAGTAGGCCCACTTTCAAATGGTTACATTTATCCATTTACAAATTTTAAAAAAACCACCTCAGTTTCAGCAAGAATTACTTTTAAATTATTAGAGAAGAGAAAACATCCACAGGCCTGCTTAAACTCAACCCTGAGTGGTTTTGCTGTGGCTAAGTTTATGGGGCAGGAAGAAATTTACTGAGTTGGGGCTAAGTGGAGATGACCAACGAGAGAGCCTGAAATAATTGATGAATCTGATTCATCCTGCTTGTCAAATACAAGTGTTATTAATTGCCTCTAAGGACTGACATGTTCGTTTGAGAGGACAAAATACAAACAGGTCAGCTTAGCCACACCAAAATTACATTTTGATATAGTTTAATTTTAAATAGCTAGTATCATATGCAATCTATATAAAATTAGGGGGAAATTTCCCTACTGTAGTGTCTGGTTTACACTCTTCTAGAGCATTCCTTCCACTCAACTTGTGGTAACACTCTGAAAATTGGTGCTTCCAAAAGCAATGTAAGGCTAACTCATTGCCGCCTCCTCTTCTGCCAGTTTGCAAACTGTCCAAATTGTACCTGGTTTCTGCACTACCTCAATGTGGTTCTTTTCTTGGGGAGACAGCTGCAGGATTGCAATGCAACCAGTCAGTGCACAGGATGGCAACAATAAATCACAATTATAGATATGAGGTAGCTGCTGTCTCAAATGTTCATGGTGACTGTGTTCTCTGAGACTATCCTGATAGGTGAGTTACACAACAGTAGCTCTTCCAAGAACATGGTGAGGTAACAACCATAAGACCTTCACCATACTCTTTTCTATCCCTTGAGATATCCTTGAGAACCTTCTGATGGAACAAACTCTAGAGGGATACTGTGAAAGAAGATCAGCTGATCTGGAGATATATCCTGGAGAACATACTGACAGGCAAACTGATTAGTATGCTTGTGAGCCTCACTTCTGCATCAGGTATACATTTTTGGTTCTTAATAAAGGTGTATGAATGGCTTGCCATTAATAATGTCAATGAGTGTTTGCTGTCATGACTACACTGTTGGAAAGCCAGCTGTACAAACTGTACGTGCAAGAAGGGTAGAAAATTCTCTCTGCTAGAAGAGACAACCAAGCTTGCTGTTATAGAAACTGTCCAGAAGGACAACAAGCAGCAAAATAGTTAGATGAAGTCCACCAAAGAATGAAAGTTCAGGTAAAACACAGTGTAACTTAAAGACTTATCCCTTGGCAGCAAAACAGTTGTTCTGGCTATAGATATATTGTGAAATAGGTTTCAGAGTGGTAGCCGTGTTAGTCTGTAACAGCAGAAAGAACAAGGAGTACTTGTTGCACCCCAACAAATTTATTTGAGCATAAGCTTTTGTGGGCTAAAGCCCACTTCATCAGATGCATGCAGTGGAAAATCCAGTAGGAATATATATATTTACACAGAGAACATGAAAAAAAATGGGGGTTGTCATACCAACTCTTAACAAGACCAATTGATTAAGGTGGGCTATTATCAGCAGGAGGAAAAAAAACTTGTAGTGATAATCAGGATGGCCCATTTCAAACAGTTGACAAGAAGGTGTGAGTAACAGTAGGGGAAAAATTAGCATGGGGAAATAGTTTTTAGTTACTATAATGACTCATCCACTCCCAGTCTTTATTCAAGCCTAATTTAATGGTGTCCAGTTTGCAGATTAATTCCAGTTCTGCTGTTTCTTGTTGGAGTCTGTGTTTGAAGGTTTTTTGTTGTTGACTAATTGCGACTTTTAGGTCTGTAATTGAGTGTCCAGGGAGGCTGAATTGTTCTCCAACTGGTTTTTGAATGTTATATTTTTTGATGTCTTGCGTCCATTTATTCTTTTGTGTAGACTCTGTCTGGTTTGGCCAACGTACATGGCAAAGGGGCATTGCTGGCACATGATGGCATATATCACATTGGTAGATGTGCAGGTGAACGAGCCTCTGATGGTGTGGCTGATGTGATTAGGCCCTATGATGGTGTCCCCTGAATAGATATGTGGACAGAGTTGGCAACGGGCTTTGTTGCAAGGATAGGTTCCTGGGTTAGTGTTTTTGTTGTGTGGTTGCTGAAGAGTACTTGTTTCAGGTTGGGGGGCTGTCTGTAAGCGAGGACTGGCCAGTATAGAAAATAGACCAGCCATGCATTAAATATATGCTGTTAGCTGTTCTGTACTGAGAGAGTCCTGCATTATGTTGTTTGTGTTTTAGGATTAATATGCAGGATTAACATGATACAACTGCCATCCCCATGCAACCTTTACTAAAATTAGTTGTTCATCTCATGAGGCTATTGCAAGTGAACAATTTTTTTTTAAAAGGAGGAAGTGAAGTTTGACCTAATAGAACTTTAGCTAATGGAAAACTTGACCTAATTCAAGAAAAGTCTCTTTTGAAGATGGTACAGGATGGTCATTTTCCATCCTGTAAAAAGGAGGTAGTGAACTGATAATCACGTCTCAAAGTATTTCAGTTAAAGGCTTTTGTATCAATTCTGCAAAGTGTTGTCAGGCAGTGGAAGCTACTACTTATTAGCTCAGTGCACAGGTGCAGTCCCATATTTGAAAGAAGGAACCAAATCTACTTCAGTGAAAAGAATAAACATGTCTTGGTATCGCGGGTATTGAAACAATTTTTATAGTGGCAGTGCTGATGATGGAAACCATGTATTTGGTGTGTGCTACTACTACTTTAAGCCAGGGGGTGCCCTGGTTCCAGCGCCATTGCTTTGTACTCATGCCAGAAAGCCTTTGCAATGACACCACATAAGTACCTTTCATTTCATATAGAGATGCTATCAGATATTCTCCCCCCCCTTACTTCATAACTACAATGTTTAAATATGTCCTACTATTAAATGGACATTACACATATGACACAAAGTAAATAATGCAACTCAAAAGCAATTGATGTTGCATTGGATGAAATATTTCATTTGCTTATGCAGAGCCCATGTGCACCTTGTATACCAATATTACTTGTTTTGAGAAGTTTTAATCAAAACCAGAAAAGGATTTCAATTGCTAGATCTCCTCCAATGTCATAATTTGTTAACCTCCAAGACAACATGACAGGTGCTATCTTGCTGATCTCTTTTCTTTTTCCATGGGCATAACTGTCAATTTGCAAAGCATTCCTTGTGCTCTTCTGTTCCTAGAAGGCAGAGGTCAAAATGAAGGAGAGGAAATTACTGGCTTCATTTTTTAAGTTAATTTAGTGCTAGTAAAAGGAGCCAGTTTAACGGCTATTGACACTGAAGCCTTCTACTTAAACAACTAACAGATACACAGATAGTATCAGTAAGAGCACAGTGTCCCCATCTCTGTGCCTCACCCAAGCCTGAAAGGGACCACAGCCAGGGGCAAGTGGGTAATTACTAAATCTATCTTTGGTTCCCTCTTCCGAGATGGCCAACAAGGGTTAAAATTCATGCCAGTTTTTGTGATGTGGAGATATCTCATTAAGATCTATCTGCCCTCCCATGCATTATACCACATTCATCACTGAGGCCTCGTCTACACTACACCGTTAGGTCCATGTAAGGCAGCTTATGTCAACCTAATTATGTCAGTGTGTACACTACAGCCTTGTCCTGCTGATGTAAATGCCCTACTATACTGACATAATAACTCCACCTCCATGAGAGGCATAGAGCTTATGATGGTGTAGTTATGGCAAAGCAGTGTCGGTGTAGACCCTGCATTACTTACATTGACTGTTGGCTGTCAGACCCATGAAATTGACAAGAAAGCCCACTCCCAGTTAGGCTGCTGCCCAGAGGCTCCCCACTCTGGGAGTCAAGAAACCTGGAGGCTGCCCCCCCCCTACTCCCAGCTGAAAGCAGGCAGCTGGGCTCCTGGTAGGGAGGTGAACCCCACACTGCCCCTCTTCAGCCAGTGCAAGTGCTCCTGGTGAGGATGTGCACCACCAACAGAAGGAGAGTCGTGTGGACATCATCCACTGTAGTAATTACTGTGGTGGCTATAAAAAGACCCTAACATAGGCTGACTTAGGGCTGCAGTGTAAATATACCCTGAGGTACCAGCACCACATGGTGCATAGATGGTAAGGACCATCATTCACTAGCAACCGTTGCTAGATTTGAACTGGTGACTCGGTGCAGCAGTAAATGGCTTCAAATCCCATAACTAAATTCTTGAGCTATTCGCTCTCCGAAAGTAGCTGTTTCTAATGCTCCCAAGTGATAGTGATTTAATGTAATATGCATTACTGCTTCAGAGGGATGATGCATGCTGATCAGAGTACATTTTTAAAGCTAGTGCTATCCCTAGTCATCATTACAAAATGTCTCATACAGTCAGATGTACTGTGATTATTCTCATGTAAAGCAGTGGTTCTCAACCAGGGGCACCTCTACGCCTGGGGGTACAGAGGTCTTGCAGAGGGTACATCAACTTATCTAGATATTTGCCTAGTTTAACAACAGGATACATAAAAAGCACAAGTGAAGTCAGTACAAACTAAAATTTCATATAGAAAATCACTTGTTTATACTATATACTATCTACTGAAATGTAAGTACAAATGTTCAGCAACAGACTGCCCATCCTCATGTCCAACCCCAGATGGTGCCATTAGTTCAGTCACCTTACATTTCTTTCAAACAGTTTTCCCATCTTAGTAATGACCAAGTCAAAACATGCTTAGCTGTTAGCAAGATGGCTATACTTATCAACCAAGTATTTGGGCATTTTAAACATTAAGAGTTTAATCAGGTACCTGCTACAGCCAAGGTAGGTTCCGGGAGCGGGGGGTGGGGGGGGAGCTGCAGAGCTGAGACCCCTATCTCTCAGCCCCCACACTGCCCCTCTTCAGTCAGTGGAAGTGCTCCTGGTGAGAATGCACACCACTGACAGAAGGAGGGTAGTGTGGACATCTGCCACCACAGTAATTACTGTGGTGGCTGGAAGTCGACCTAACATAGGTTGATTTAAGTTTGTAGTGTAGACATGCCCCCTGAGGGACGCAGATAAAGCGACCTAACCCCTGGAGTAGACAGCACTAGATCAATGGTAGAATTCTCCCAACAACCTAGCTATCACCTAGCTATCACCTCTCAGTGAGGTGGAATACCTACTCCACTGGGAGAAACCCTCCCATCGGCATAGGTAGTGTCTCCACTTAAGCACTACAGTGGCCAACTGCTGCACCAATGTAGCATTTTAAGTGCAGACAAGCCCTAACTTCTTTCCCAGTTCTGTAAAAATGTGGTAATGTTCATCTCGTTTCTCTGAGCTACGAGGAAATGGGTGTTGGGAAGGGCTGGGGGTTGCAGGGAAACAACTAATTTCAGTTGTTGATGTGCAAGAAATTGATGAAAAAAGAAAAGGAGTACTTGTGGCACCTTAGAGACTAACCAGTTTATTTGAGCATGAGCTTTCGTGAGCTACAGCTCACTTCATCGGATGGACTGCTTATGTTAGCATTTTTAAAAAAAACTGTCAAGGGCATCCAGAACACCAGTTGGGTGCTCTTCAATTACAGTTTGTATACATCCAAATAAATAAATAAATAAATAAATAGCCAATTGCAGATAGAATAATGGCCCCAAAGGGAATGGAGGGCTATCATCTCTAGAATGTTAATTTACTATCTTTATGAGCACTAAAACACACTAAATACAAAAACTAAACACTAGGGTCAGTATAATTTGGCATCACAAAAGGCCCTTTTGACTGTTATGGAATTTTGATCAGAGAATTTCTACAATATTTTGAAAGGCGGTAAAACAGCATGGGGCCTCAACATATTAAAGGGAATCAGAAAAACAAACAAAAATTGCAGACAGAGGTGATAATTACCAGTCAGATATTAACTTTGAAAATGCTCTATTAATTTACAGAATTAATGAGTGCTAATGCATTCAATATAGTAAGGTACAGCTTTGTACTGATCCATGAGAATTAGACCATCAGTCTGACTAGTATCATTCTGGAAGTGAGAACGCAGGATTCAAGCTTAATGGTTGTCTTCACTAGCTAGATACTACCGTTAAAGCAAATGACAGCAATAAAGTTCTGGGAAGATCCTGTCTAAATTTTTCACTAGGCCTTTGTAACAATAGCAAAAATGCACAATTCTAAAAGATTCTTCCCAAATTATATACCTGATCTAGTCATGTTGGAAATAGTCTTTGGGATTTTTAGTTACTGCGGGGTAGTCAAAATCAGTAAAGCTGATAGTTAAACACTAAATGACTAAAATATTTCAGAAAGAATCCTGTAAACGGAAACACCACAGCACCTCGAATTCACTCTAGCAGAGTGTAAGCATAAGAAATCAAGAGGTAATTATTAAAGGAAAAGATTTACTTTTTAAAGCATCTCTGTTGGCTAATAGCTGGAGGCACTAAAACATAGTTTACCCAATAAGATACTTGAAGTACTGACACACACATCCCAGCCTGTAAGGTCATGTGATATGAGTAAGTTTTGGATTGGAAAAAACTCTCAAATCCAGGGATGAGAGTGGCTGTGGGCGAGGGTGGGCTATACCATCTCAATCCTGGGCTGGTTTACAGCCCTTGGTATAATTTAAACACCCTGAGGCCTGTCTAAATTTCTGTCCCTGGTTGCCCAGGGCCTACTCAGAATCTACATGCTGTGGCCCTATCCCCAACGCCTGCCTCCATTATGTCTCCTATGGCTATGAGTGAGTTCTTAGCACAAAAACTGAGGCAGACAGGCTAGGAGAACTCTCCTTTAATTAGATTGACGGCTTTTAGGTCTCCTTTATAACATTCCAACCCTTTCACCCCATGTAAAGAGCATGGAGTGGGGATGAGGATCTCACCCCGATTTTCAAAGGAGCTCAGCACCCAGAGCTCCCATTAAGAACATTTAACAAAATTAGAACCATGGGAGCTGCTGAGTGCTAGGGCCTTTTGAAATTTTGGACACTTAATTTAGGTGCCTTAACAGGAGCTGAGCTCTTCGGAAATTCTGACCACCAGTTCTAGGTGTTGAGCACTTTTGAAATCCTGCTTCTTAAATAACACTTAGCCTGGTCTTTGCAGAAGTAAATTAGACTAATACCAACAAATAGAGTAAAACCAAATGATGGTTCTGATATTTCAGCTCCATTTGTTCTTAGCAAAAAAGTGTTCCAAACTACAATCCAAACCAGAGCTCCACTTACTTGGATAGGAAAATCTATTTTAATCAAAGGCACATAGACAGTTCAAAAGAGTAATTATGGAAAGTTTTAAAGGGGAGGAAAAGCAAACATAATCTTTGTTTACAATCTAATCATTCCTTTTAATTTCTCTTACAATCCTTTAAACCCAGAGGTAAAGGATCATGGATCTTAGCTGTGCAAGCAAATGGAAATCTAAGAATTAGATTACAAACTAGATAGGATCAAAGAACTTATTTTCTCTTTGCCAGTATGATGAATATATCAGGCAAACTAAAATGGATCACATGTCCGAGATAGAGCAGATTTGTTCGTCCCAGTCAAAACTGATCTTTTGCCTCACTCTTTTAACCTCGGGAGGGATGTTTTGTGGATCATATTTACTGTAATTCTTCACTGTAAGGTTCTCTTCTAGGAAACTGTCTTCAGCAGAACATCAAATACCATGAAAAACAGATCCTTAAGTTATCTGTGTTTCTATCAATATCAGAAGATACCAACAGTATGCAACAGTGAAAGAAAGACAGGATACAAAGACTGGTCAAGACCATCTCTTTGTGCACAAACCAGAACAGTTGAGCATTAATATGGTAAAGCTGAAGCTGATGTCAACTCAAGATGCAGAGAGAAAGAGTGCTAAGTACTAGAGTTACAGTACTGAACTGCAGCCTTTATCCATCTAACAAAAACTCATGCTAAATCTGTTCAACCTACTTGATGAAGTAGTCTCTCCCATCTCTGTTTGTCGTCATCTCCCATCCATAGGGTGGGCCCTGGTTCAAGCTCCAGGTTCCTGAAGGATGTGGCCAACCTGAAGACTTGGTCCTGTGGCTGCAAATTAGCAAAAAATAAACACTTAGACTAGAAAAATCAGACTTTCTTTGTTTCTATCAATACTTGCATACCACACTGTGGCATCTGAGTATCTTCAGATGTGTGAAATATTCCTTCAGACAATCTCCTGGTTGCAGAAACGAGGCTTTTCAGTTTTAATTTCAATCAACTTATTCCTAGGAGTTATGAAGGAATGTGATTTGCAATCACTTAGAAGGTCCTGTCTGCGACAGGAACTTGAACCCAGGCCATGACCACATGTATCTATGTATACATATGATTATTTTTCCTATATATTGCAGCACAATCAAGAGAAGAAAAAACAGACAAAAATAGTCCTAGTCTTTGCTAACTCCTCTGTTCCAATATGATAAATTCCCAACACTTACAATTTAATCACAGAATTCTTGTGGCAAACTATGCACGTTAATGCACTTAATGGCACAAGAAGCTATGTAAATGTTCAATTCCCATGTGATGCACACTCCTGTTACTATCAAACTATTATTTGTTTCTTGGGTGGTAATAAAGAAAATCCATCACATTTAGATATAGGGATGCTGTATGTGTTCTATAGGTATTTGTAATTACACCCATATATTATCCATTACTTCTCCTCCTTCAAATAGCTTCTTGCAATTCACATTTTTTCAGCTAGCATTTTGCTGCTGATCTCTACTTCAGCACTCTCCATTGCTTATCATGGGCCAACCTGTACCACCCCAAAAAAACACCTATAAGAGGGGTACATGGAAGGTTCATCTGTGTTTCCAACTAATGGCCCCATCAGGCTGGATAGGTTTTGTAATGTCTGGCCTTTCACCTCCACATATAAGCAGGGAGGTCCCAGCCCCATGGAAAGTCAACCTTTATGACCTGGTCCTTTGCCCTCTCCTGCAAGAGATGTCCCAGTTCCTGTGAATAAACGCCACCACTCAGGGAGTTATAGGCACAGAGCCTAAGTCAAGACTCCTAACAGTATGAACTGAAGCACGGATATCTGTGTGGATTTGGAAGGGATGCAGGGGACACCAAGATACATAGACAGGATCCATTCAGAGAACCTCCAGACCCTGAAGGAGAGGAGATGATCTGGTCCCATTTTAGGATTTTATAACACATTTTATATATATATATATATATATATATATAAATAAATAAATATAAACCACCATGAGAACCCAGTTGATTACACCATGTAGTTCATACATGCTCTTCCAAGAGCTTTTCCACTTCTAATTCTTCCCCCATATAACCCATTCCTCTCTCTAGCCTGTGCTGGTGATAACTTTTACTCATGGTATTTGTATGAGCCACATTGTAAGCTGGGGCCTTGTCTCATATTTACCATAATGATCACCGTTGATGCTATTCAAATAATAAGACATATCTATATCCACCTATCTTAGATATATCTATTTCCTCTAAAGAAATAGAGTGAAGTGTAACCTGGCCAGCACTTTTTTTAAAAAAAAAGAGAAATATTTAGCTATGGGTAACTCAACAATTCATTCCAAATTGCTAAATTCTATAACAGTGTACATAGTTTGTCTTTCCCAAAGGAGGAATGAATCATTAAAAACAAACAAACTAACCTCTTTTTCATTATTTGAAGGCTTAATCACTATTGAGGAAAGATAGTGATTCAAAATATCATTTACATGTAAAACAGAGAATTACAATAGAGTGCTAGAGATTGCCTGAATTTCATTACAAATCACACTAAGCAAGCACCGTATCTTCAAGGAGTAGAAAAACATTTCACTAAGCATATCTAAACACAGGCATTTGCAATAAAACAGAGCTTAGTTCTAATATTTGAGCATGCTGGAAATTTTAATAAAATTAACATTACTCATGATACAGAAACAAATAAATGTCAGATTTGCTACATTATCCCAGATAAATGCAACTAAACCATTCCTGATTAAAGTAGTTTAACAAATCAAATGTTCTTATTAAGAAACAAAGTAATGCTTTTAAAAATGAATCTTTAGTAATATTCTGTAGCATGCAGACTCATGTAAAACTGAACTAATGCATTCTTCTATCCCTCCCAAAGCTTACAGGCTTTTGACAGAGGGAGACAAGGATAATTGAGGAGCCTATATTGAAAGCAAAAACATCAGAGTGGGAGGTTTTAAAATGAGTAGTAAATTACCTACAGAATATACCCCATATGGTTCATAGACTGATGTCTCCAACTTCATGGATCTCAAATTAACACTTAACAGCTTATTTTTAACACTTTTTTACAGTAATTTTCATGGTAGTAATAAAAATACCTAGAAACTATGTGTGTAGACATGTGCCATAAGAACAAATTATCCCTTTTTAAAAAATAATTTTAATACTTTCATTTATAAGGTAGACACTACTGCTCACTTGTTTGTACCTCAGTTTGCCCATCTGTAAAATGATACATAATTTAATTTTGTAAAACACCTTGAAATCTACTGTTAAACAGTGCTATGTATGAGCTAAGTATTATTACTAATGTTCCCATACGTCCCATGTACCTTTTCACAATTCATAAAGACCTAGATAATCTTCCCCATCCAAATATAATTTTTAAATTGCTGCATTAATGGAGCTCAGGGTCGATTAGCATTGATACTTCACAGCACTTTGCACAGCATGAAGAATGAAGGAATATTCTGTATTTTTGTTTATAAATATCATATGCACTTCAGTTTAGCTGCTTGATATTATTCTGCCCAACTGCAAGGAGTTAACTCAAAGGAGGCTGTTGGCGAGAAACAAACAGGAAACAAAACAATGCCGATGAAAAGGTCCTGTCAGAGAAAATACCAAGGGTTCTTGTGGATACAATGGGGAAGCTATTAACTTTGGTGCCAAGCAGGTGGATATTCCAGCTAGACTCGCAAGGTGTATTCTTCTCAGGCTGGAACTGGGATCAAAGAGGATACTAATCTCTTAAAACTCCATCTTAGAGATGAAGTGGGATTGAATGGGCAGCAGCAGCAGCTGGAGAGGAGTTTCTAACAAGGAGCCTGGAGGATGTTGCAGAGGTGGTCTGTCAACTCCCAGCCCAGGAGTTGGAATGGCTAGGCTGAGTGGAACTTACCTAACATGGAAAGGATAAAGCGCAAGGAAAGAATACATTGTAGGTGAGAACCAGGGGGACAGGCCTTGTGTTGTTTTATCCCTTTTATTGCTTACTATGGACATTTGGGCGAATAAGCAATATTTGTTCTGATAAAACTGTTGAGCCACATTAATCAGCCGTTCGTCACAGTCTCCCTAAGATACATTTTCTTTCAGGTGCCTAGTATAGTTCAGCCTGTCATGATTACACAGTCAAAAACAAGGAGGCTCTGCTGGCCCAATTACGCAGTCTAATAGTGGTTGGACCACGGAGCCCCCCACCCTTGAAAAAGGTGCAAGAAGCCAAACCCATCACCTACAGGGTGCACCTGAGACGGGACTAAAAGTAGTTTAAAGCTTGCCCTGTCCCTGTGACAAAGTCAACCCAGGTTGGAAAGCCATTTGTTTCTAGCTGGGAATCTTGCCTTTTTCCTAGTTATATATAAATGATCTTTTGGCTGCCTGTTCACGTGCCTCCCTCAGTAGTTGGTCAGACTCTTCATCTAGCGCAGCCATGAGATGGGACGGGCAGTCTGCACGCTGGTGAGTGGGGGAGAAGCATGCCCCAAAATGCTAATCTGGGCCATGGGAGGCCTGGATTCAATTCTTGCTGGGCCACAGACATCCTGTGGGATCCTCGAAAAGTCCCTTCGTCAGGTATGACTCAATTTCCCATCTGTAAATTGGGGATGATAGCAATTCCCTACCTCACAGGAGTGTCGTGGGGTTAAATACGCTAAAAATTGTGTGGTGAGGTAGATTTACACCCCAGCTTGTTGCACACTAACGCTCTGTTTAGACAAGCCATTCGTTTGCATCCTCTGAGTTTCATTTACAGTTTTTGATTCAAATGTATGGAAGCCTGAGTTAAAATTGCTTCAGGCCTATTACAAAATCAGTGAAAATGAGTAAGTGCCAGCAACTGAAATTATACAGAACGGTTGTAATCTCACTTGGAAAACTATATGAGCTCTATCTCAGTGTATACGTGTATATAGAGAGAGATTGCATCTCATAAATAGTTAAGTCAAGCATGTTAGTCTAATTGACTTAACCAGGTGAAGGAAGGGCATTGTCCAAGTTCATGAGGGAACCAGGCAGCCCTGGCTGATAGATGCAGCCTGCAAGTATGTGGCCTACATCTGATTACTCCACCCCTGGAGTAATTGAGCTTTACGCAAAGATGGCAGAGAAAGTCAAAACTAGGACTGACTTAAGATAGGCACTGGTTATGTCTGAGTCTTGTTCTCGCCACCTAGTATGATACTTGGAAGTGAAATTGAAGTTCTTTAGGGGAATTGTCCAAACACGCCTTGAGCTTCAGCTTGCTAGATTAAACACATCTTTAAATGGGTAGATGTGGCATCTTTTGTACTTTAAGCAGCAGATTCTGCAAGGCAACTTGTTGCTGACGCCAGGAGGGGAGATATAGGACAAGAATGCCAGCCATGCCAGGCTGATCATTCTCCTGGTACTTGTTATTTTACATACAGTTCCACTGAGCTGAGTGTCTACTAGTCCTGTATGTAAAGAGCTGAACCACACCAAGGAAGCAATACTCTACTACAGAATATCACAAGGCAAGTCCAGAATTGTAGCGATTGGTTCCCCACATTAAACCAGCTAGTTTGATGATCAGATTGTGTCTTGTCTTTACTTTCAATGAGGTCTTGGTAAGGTGTTCCTTGAAAGTCAAAGTATTGTCCAGTGCAACACCAAGATACACAGACTTTGGGTTGTGAACCATCCTGTGTCCATTCAGGAACATGCTGAGCTGTTTGTTGGCCTTTGCATGGTGGATGGAAGCAGAGGGAAACTGTCTTTTACAAGTTTTAAGTCTCCATCTTTTGCAATAGTGGGCCATCTCTTTCATGACAGCATTCAGGACTTCTTCTAGATGAAGTGAAAACCTGAGTCTCCTGTTATCGGTAGTGTGCATAATATATATGGCTAGGGTATGTTATGAGTCTATATTACATCTACATGTTCTTAGGAAGTCTTTAATCTACAGATGATTGATCCCATCTTGTCAATAAACACAGTATTTAGATTGAATAGTATTCAGAATATGCGTGATTGAAACCATTACAAAAAATAGCTAATGAAAATGCATATTGCTCAGTAACTCCTTTTACGCCTCAAAATTGAAGCCACTTAAATTTTTGAAAGCATATTTTTATTATCCTAATATCCAGCTGGTTTTAGGGTTTTTGTTTGCTTTTCCCCTCAAATCACTCCACTGTTAAATGCTAACAACTTAAAAAAACAGAATGGAAACTGGAAAACTAAACATGCTATTTCTATGATATTTAATCTGCCTCTGCCTCCGGAATAAAAATGCTTAGCCCAATTCTCCCTAGTTCCAGAAGACAAGAGCCTCCACTGAACCACTAGGCCTGTCAATCTTTTTATTTTAATGTGAAAAAAGAAAGCTTTTTTTTAAAAAAAGGACTGCACCGCTGTGCTATCAAGATCAGTTGTCATATCCTCCTCTCAAAACCCTACCGCAGAGCAAGACACACCAGCAGGCATAGAGTAGACACAGAAATCTTGTTGCATGATCAAGGACAGCTGAAAGGGTTATCATCTCTGCACACACATAAAATGTTGAGGAAATATTTTACAAGGCCTGTTCTGCCTATATCCAGCAGCTATTCAGTGGAGGTGAAAGATCTCAAAGCTCTTGTCTATAGGAGACAGCTCTAGTCCCACATCGAAGCATTTCTCACTCAACAAGAAATACTTTACACTGCCAAGGAATCCACCTATGTGCCAGAGCCCCCACTGTTTGGATAAAGTAGTGGACACGGGTCTGGACCTGAAACCACGTGAGAGAATGCACAGGAAAATAAATGAGATGTACCTTCTGATAAAAGAATGTCAGACAGAAAGCCAGTCATATTTAACTTTAAAAAAAAAAACACAACTGGGAAAAATACAGTTTTAGGAGGATACTTGCATTGACTCAGAAAAACTACATGACTCCAACAAGACAAATCTGCTCTTCCCTCCCCCTGCAAAAGTTTCCCCGGGTGATTTACTGACTGATTCAACAAATACACCCAGAAGTATACAGCACAAGCACAGCCAGAGAAAATGAAGTGCATAAGTAAGACTCATGGACATACATTACAAATGAAAAATCACACCAAGGCCCTAAACCATCGTAAGCACAGGAGGGGACTCCTACTCATTTCAGACAGACAGAGACCTCAGTGGGGCTACACACAGGCTAAAGTTAAGCATGTGTTGTCATGCTTTGATGGATCAGGGTCATAGCGAACAAACAAGAAATTGTTAGTTCTCATACACCATGTGCACCATTTTTTGTATTCTCAGAAGCACTACTACAAATGAAACAAAGTTAGGAAAACCATCCCACCCGTGTGCTTAGGCTTCTAGAATTGAATTGATGGCAAACTGAGTCAGGAGAGAGAGAGAAACACTGCCTGACCCGAATGTCACATTTCTTTTCATAGTCACATAATTTGAATAAGGATACCCTCCTCAGACAAATCCCATGGCCTTTCAACAGGCCCTTGACCCCATTCAACATACAGTTGTTTCAGACAAATACAAAGGAATGTCACAGTGTACCTCATCTTCTAGCATCCAAACAGAGTTTTCCTCCTTGGTCTGGTGTAATCACACAATACAACTAGAGTTCCACAAACAAAGTCTATCCTTGCTGGAGTATGGTATATTAACATACAAAATATGTCTTAACACTTGTACGGGAAAACCCCAACCATTCACACCACCTCCCCAAGCAATCCTCTCACTGGGGATACAAAGAGCCCTTCTACCTTTGTGTCATAGGTTCACAAAGTCCTACCCCCTTGTTGCCTGGGTTCACCTATTGGAACAGGTGTTCCAGGAAGTAGTCACCCTTCCCTGGAGAAATATAACAGCTAAACCGTTCCCTTTCAGGTCTCTCAGCACAGACACTCCCAATTATTAATAATAATTACTGAGCTCATAAATCTACGAATTATTGCTTGCTCTCCACAGGTCTCACATGGCAATGCAAAATGGCTTGGTTTTTATTCTACTTCCTCCCAGCCTACAAGTCTAATGGCACTAGAAATCCCAGAATTCCTATAACATGGGGGCAGAAAATTCAGGCACAAACCAGAGCTTAATACCGAAACCCTACAAAAGGGCACAACTCACTGTGCGACAAGGTTCATCTCCCTCTAATAAGTTCTAGCTCCCAATTCATCCATTGACTGTGTGAACTTCCAGACTCATCTCAATGGGGTGATCACTAAGATGCCTCTTAGGCAGTCTGCTCTATGGATCCAGCCCAGCGGGAACTTCAGTATGTACTTTGGGCTGAGCATCCCCCAACTATTGCTGCTGCCATGCTCCTCAAATGGACCCATCTGCCACTGCCAGGATGCAGGTAGAAAGAAGGGACAGGGTCCTGCTTGTTGCTGATCTTCTGGTACTCTCACAAGAAGCCCCTTGTTTCTGCTCCCTGTGCGAGGGCACTCTAGCTGCTGATGCCTTTTTGGAAGGGAGGGAGGAGGTTTCCCGGTTGTCAGGGAAGGCTATTGCCTGCACTACCTGCACCCTCTGGAGTAGGGGTTCACACAACATTCTCTAATAAAGTGGCAGGTGAGAGGACAGGATCCCATCCCATCTGAAGTCAGGAATCACAGGGGTCATCTAGTCCAGTCCGCTGCACTTATGGCAAGACTAAGTATTATTTAGACCATCCTTGACAGGTGTTTGTCTAGGAACTGATGAGCCGGTGAAGAGAGAGGCTCTATCCTGCCCAAAGAGAAGCAGTGGCAGCCCTTGCTTCCCCATCGTAGCTGATAGCTTGTGTGGGGATCCATGCTAGGAGTGGTGATGGCATTCACAAAGCCAGAGTTTGGGAGTGGGGCCTGAGACCATGTGTGGAGCCATGCCTAGGACCCAGGATTGCCTTAATCCACTCATTATACCCATGTGTGTCATCACGTGTAACCCAATCTAAGATCTATATGCAGTCCATCCGCAGTGCTGCCACAATACTCATCTTCGAGCCCAGACCTCTGTCCACATCACTCCTTTCATGAGTCTCTTCACTGGCACTGCCTCCCTTATGCTCAGTTTAAAGGCTCTGCAACACTCTGATCTATCAACATCTCATCATTAGTTGCCTGCTATTTCCCTCTTTTGAACCTGCACTCCATCAATTACACCTCCCTCCACATATAATAACCCTTGTATGCAATTCTAATCACATATCATTACTTCCGTGCTAGTTTTGGGATTAAAAACATTCAGGACACACTATAATTAGACTCTTTTCAACGTACTCCTCCCCTAGTCTTTTTGTGAGCTCGTTCCTGTTCTTTTTTTCTCCTTCTCTGTGTTCCAGTTCATCCCACTGCGATGAATAAAGCTACAAGTAGTGTGATGAAGTGAATAAGGCACTTTTTGCTTCCAACCAGGCAGACTGCTCTTCATTATTATTTATACTGTGGTGATGTCCAAAATTAGGTTCAGGGCCTCACTAAGCTGAGCTCCTTATAGACATCTTTGTAGACATGGTCCCTGCATTGGACTGAGGATAGCTGGAGCTAGTTATATTTGCCCAATGATTTAGTGGTTATGCATTATTAATATTTGATTTCCAATTAATTACACACTAATGAGCTGGGAGATTGTAGGGTTCTAGTCCCAGAATCAGGCACAACAGAATCAAGATGATTAAGTTCAGTATCTGATTGGGAACTCCGGTGTACACAACAAAGACGAGCAAACTATGTGGAAAGCAAAACTCTAAGCAATTGTATTAGCACAAGATACAAATGCTCCAAACCACTTAAAAAGACAGCAAAAATACAGAACGAAAGTAATATCTTTTACCATTCCTTGCATATACTCACAACCTTTCTTGAGGATCTGATGGTAAGAAACAACGGTCCTGCTCTGTCACTGGCATGCCAAACGAGTCTGAAGGTCCAGATCTAGATCCAGATTAGATCAGCTCCGTCTTACATGGTGGTCTGGCCTATTATAGGGCCTAGAGACTGTCGTGAATGTTCATACAAATGCCCCGCCTCCCTGGCCCATTCCTCACCCTAATAATGTTGCGGTGTCCTTACCCTATCGGTTAGTATATTAATTATTTTAGCTTTTTACCATCACCATTATCAATTCGTTCCCAAGGCAAGTTCGCAATTAAGCATTTGCCAACATTTTATCCTAAAATAGCCAAGCCTAGTCTCAGTTCATTGCTCTTGTGGTAACATGGTAGCACTTTGTACAGCCTCCCCCCACCACCCGTTCCCAATTCCCCAAAACCCAGGGTCACTGACAGGCCACCTATCTCTGCCAAAGTTCACAGGCCTCAAAGCCTTATGCTAACTGTTTAAGCTAATGCCTTACAGGATACAGGTCTGTAGGTTGCTTGCATTACTGGTAGGTAAAGTAAAACGCTAAAGTTAGCTCTCTGGGCTACAGGATAAAGCTAGAGCTGGTTGGGGAAATGTCACCGAAACCTCCTCTTTAAGGAAGAATGCCCTGTAGCTCCTGTTTCTGGTGGCAGGCTGGGAGCATGGACTCTGCAGGGTTCAATCTCTACTCCCCTGCTGTTAATCTCCACTTCTTGAGGGGTCCCTCTCCCCTGTCCTAGAGCCTTGGTTCTGCTGCGTTGCTCCTCCCTGGGGATATTACTTTCCTCCTTTCTGTTTCCCTGGAAAACAGTCAGTTAAAACAGAAAACAGTACTGCCCATCTGAGACGGAAAACAGTATCATGTTAATTGTAATCTATTACGTTGATTAGAAGAGTACTGAAAACCTTTTAAAACTGAACGTTCTTACCCTTTCGGATTTTGGAGGGATATTGAACAACAAATGTTTATGATTCTGCACTGGCTGTAATTTGCCAGTCGATTTTACTTTCCAATAAATAAGAAAGCGTGGGTGTTGAGGATGACACTGGTTGATCCCCTCTTTGGGATCCCCATCATACGCATCTGAAGTGTTGGTCATTGTACAGTGAAGTACCAACAGACTCTGAAAACAGTTACTTTCTCAGCTAAATTCCTAATCAGATATACACACAATAACTGGCTCTCTGGATATGGGGAAGGCAGTGGATGTGATATACCTTGACTTTAGCAAAGCTTCTGATATGGTCTCCCACAGTATTCTTGCCAGCGAGTTAAAAAAGTATGGATTGGATGAATGCACCATTAGGTGGATAGAAAGCTGGCTATGTCATCGGGCTCAACAGGTAGTTATCAATGGCTCGATGTCTAGTTGGCAGCCGGTATCAAGCGGAATGTCCCGAGGGTGGGTCCTGGGGCTGGTTTGGTTCAACATCTTCATAAATGATCTGGATGATGGGATGGATTGCACCCTCATCAAGTTCGCGGATTACACTAAGCTGGGGGGAGAGGCAGATACGCTGGAGGGTAGGGATAGGGTCCTGAGTGACCTAGACAAATTGGAGGATTGGGCCAAAACAAATCTGATGAGGTTCAACAAGGACAAGTGCAGAGTCCTGCACTTAGGATGGAAGAATCCCAGGCACAGCTACTGGCTGAGCAGCAGTTCTGCAGAAAAGGGCCTGGGGATTACAGTGGATGAGAAGCTGGATATGAGTCAACAGTGTGCCCTTGTTGCCAAGAAGACTAACTGCATATTGGGCTCCATTAGTAGGAGCATTGCCAGCAGACCGAGGGAAGTGATTATTCTCCTCTATTTGGCACTGATGAGAACATAAGAACAGCCATACTGGCTCAGACCAAAGGTCCATCAAGCCCAATATCCTGTCCTCTGACAGTGCCAATGGCAGGTGCCCCAAAGGGAATGAACAGACAGGCTATCATCAAGTGATCCATGCCCTATCACCCAATCCCAGCTTCTGGCAAACAGAGGCAAGGGAGACCGTTCCTGCCCATCCTGGCTAATAACCATTGATGGACCTATCTTCCATGAAACTATCGAGCTCCCTTTTGAACCCTTTTCAGAGTAGCAGCCTTGTGAGTCTGTATTCGCAAAAAGAAAAGGAGTACTTGTGGCACCTTAGAGACTAACCAATTTATTTGAGCATCAGCTTTCGTGAGCTACAGCTCACTTCATTGGATCTTTTGAACGCTGTTATAGTATTGGCCTTCACAACACCTTATGGCAAGGAGTTCCAGAGGTTGACAGTGTGTTGCATGAAAAAATACTTTCCTGTGTTTGTTTTAAACCTGCTGCCTATTAATTTCATTTGGTGGACCCCTGTTCTTGTATTATAAGAAGGAGAAACACACACCTCCTTATTTACTTTCTCTATACAACTCATGATTTTATAGACCTCTATCATATCCCCCCCTTAGTCACCTCTTTTCCAAGCTGAAAAGTCCCACTCTTATTAATCTCCCCCATACGGAAGCCGTTCTATACCCCTAATAATTTTTGTTGCCCTCTTCTGAACCTTTTCCAATTCCAATGTGTCTTTTTTGAGATGGGGTGGGCATTCCATGGATTTATATAGAGGCAATATGATATTTTCTGTCTTATTACCTTCCCCTTTCTTGACGATTCCCAACATTCTGTTCACTTTTTTGACTGCCGCTGCACAGTGAGTGGATGACTTCAGAGAACTATCCACAATGACTCCAAGATCTCTTTCTTGAGTGGTAACAGTTAATTTAGACCCCATCATCATGAGGCCACATCTGCAGTACTGCGTCCAGTTTTGGGGCCCCCACTACAGAAAGGATGTGGACCAATTGGAGAGAGCCCAACAGAGGGCAACAAAAATTATTAGCAGTCTGTGGCACATGACTTATGAGGAGAGGCTGAGGGAACTGGGCTTATTTAGTCTGCAGAAGAGAAGAGTGAGGGGGAATTTGGTAGCAGACTTCAACTACCTGAAGGGGTGTTCCAAAGAGGATGGAGCTCGGCTGTTCTCAGTGGCGGCAGATGGCAGAACAAGGAACAAGTTGCAGCGGGGGAGGTCTAGGTCGGAGATTAGGAAACACTATTTCACTAGGAGGGTGGTGAAGCACTGGAATGGGTTACCTAAGGAAGTGGTGGAATCTCCATCGTTAGAGGTTTTTAAGCCCCGGCTGGGGTTGGTCCTGCTTTGAGCAGGGGGTTGGACTAGATGACCTCCTGAGGTTTCTTCCAACCCTAATCTTCTATGATTCTGTGATCAGAATTTCAGTTCCTAACCTTATTTTATTCAGATGGGAGGCATCTGTAGGCTTCCCGTAGAATTTTTCTCTGGAAACTGCCTCTAGTTTTCCCTGTAGCAGCAGCAGCACTTTACACTTTTCAATCTGAGAAATTTTCCTTTTTCATAAATTGTTCTTGCTCTCCTCTCTCTTTTTCTCTCTCCTCTTACTCCCCACCACCACTGCCTCCCATTAGGTTCAGCTGCTTTTGTTGTTCACCTGCTGTCGTCTCGTACATGACCCACATACTGTCTTCATTTTCTCACTCCCCCACCCCAACTCACATTATCATTAAAGCTGTGAACTCATTGTAAACAATCCCAAGAAAAAACAGTTACTAACCTTTTGTAACGGTTGTTCTTCAAGCTGCATATGTCCATTCCACAACCTGCCCTCCTACCCCTTTACATCGGAGTTTCCATAAAGAAGGAACAGAGGGGGCGTGGGGACGGCTGGGTTCTTTATACTCGCACTAGCGGCCCACAGCAGCAGAGGGTGCTCAACTCGCCCCAACTGAGGGAAAAAATTTTTGGTGACTGTGAGCAGGGCACGTGCACACCAAGAGTGGAATGGACACGTGCAATCACTTGAAGAAGAATTCTCTTTTTTGTTGCTGTGGTAGTCTTTGGTTTTAGGCTCACTGACCCCATTAGAGCTAGTCACAACTTCAGAAGAAATTATTTTCCCCTTCAGAGTCTAGTCTTCTGAGCGCCTGAATCTAACTTAACAGGCGAACAATGGTTTGGGCCTGGATTTTTTAAAAAGGCTTGTTTACCTGAGTTTCAGTTGCTTGTCTGTAGGATGCTGCAGGTATGCACTATTATACAACATAATTATACAGAAAGAGTAAGAGACTATTTTTAAGAAATGAGGTGTGTGCTGGGTTGCTTTTCTGCTTAAATGGCGTTTTTGACCATAGGCTCAAGTTTATTCGATGTTTTTTAAAAAGACTGGACTGGTCAGTAAAGCATGCTTGAGTCTTTCTTGCTTAGTAAACAGACAAAAACTTGATTTCTGGAGCTAGTCTTTTTAAAATGCCTGATTTCCTAGCAAATCTGTGCACTTGTAAAGTTTTCTGGCTAACACCTTTTTGGGCAATAAACAAAATTCATGCTCAGTATCATATTAGCTGCACTCATACTTTCCACAAAATGAGAAGCGTCAACAATTAAATCCTATGCCTGGCAGAACAGTAATTGGTATTAGGGAAGACTATTGCATTAAACAAAATTAGAAAATGCAAATCTTTTTTGTTGCTCTTATGTTAAAAATGTCTTATCCCATTCATGCAGCTAAATCCTTTTCTTCCTTCCAGTTTTTCCAGTGTAAAGCCCAATCTTCTGAAAAGTCTCATTCATACTTAACTTGTGCTTAGTCCCAGAGAGAACAAGATCCAAATGTACAAAAGGAAAGCTATCGCCACTCTTCCCTTAAAAAAAAAACAAAGAAAAAACATCTGCAGATGTTGCAGAGTTCATGTACGGCTCCTAATAATCACAGTTTATGACAGCACAGATTAGATCATTTGGAATTTAACACTGCAAATTTTCATCATATTTTAAATAAATGATACAACAATATATTAACTAGTTTGTTACACACTACATATTTTATGTAGCATGAAAACTTGCCATCTGTGAGATTCTAGGTACACTTTACATATTCATTAAAATCTGGATCGGCACACTCCATTTTAAAAAGTGCATGGGAAATATATTTTTATGTGTAGTAAGATTATTATTTATATAGCAGTCAAAGCAAACATTGGAGGTGAGATCTGAGTACAACACAATACAAACAGAACAAGCAGTGTGATGCAGTGTTTGCAGATGGTATACAGCATAGAGTAGGTGTTTATTTATGAAGGAGAAGCAGGAGGGGCTTGCTTCACTGGAAGGCTGTTGTGCACATCCACAACAGAATGAGAGAAGGCTCTCGTCAGGAGTAGGCTAAGCAGATATATGGAATAGCATAGACAGAAGCAGAAGAAATCACAGAATCAAGGGGAGAGAAAAGGGGAACAGGTGGAGATGAGGACAGATATGAAAGTTGGGATAAGCAATAAAATATAAAGGAATATTAAGAGTTTCTCCTAAAGTTTCCTTTCCTACACCATACATTAAATGAACCAGCTCAGAAGATATTATGAGACATTTTGCTATCTCTTGAGAATCTCTCTACTTTGTCAAATAAACGTTTACTTGCTTTCCCTATAAACATACTTAAGAGCTATGTGTTAAGTGAGGTGATGATCTGAGGTATAGATAAGCTGGTAAGCTGAGGTGTACTGCTTCTTTGGAAGCAGTGAATCTGTGAATACTGCAACTGTCTAATGCAACAGGAGCTGGACACTCCAGGGAGATGATTGGAGTGCGCTTATCACTAACCTGGAGAGAGCGAGAGCGAGCAGGACCAGTGTAGGTCTAGAGAGAAGTGTTTGTTTTGCCCATGGCAGGTGGACTTTGGGAGCTGACCCATGGCAGGTACAGACAAAGCTTCCTCATGCCAAGGGATACTCCCAGGAAGCATCACAACAGAAAATTTGTTTTCACATTGAGAACCAGCTGGCCTGGTTACCAAAAATTCCTGTTGCTTTGGTGAAAGAGATGCTTCTCTTTTCCTGTGGTCTGGTTTACATCATATTAGGGAATGAGAGTTGTATATTGCATTTTAACCTATTGAGCTATTATACGAATGACAATCCCTTTTGATGGAAAATCATACTGACCTAGAGAGGAGAAAGCCTAAAATCTCCATATAGTTTCTTAATCTATTTGAAGCACTGTGGACACAGGCGCCCTTAAGAAAACAAACATCAGTTTGAAGAAATTCTGTGTTTCAGAAACCATAAGCACATAGTGCCAGGAAAACAGGCCTGATTCTCTGTTGCCCTAAACACCAGTACAAATTGAGTATAAAACATTACCAAAGCAAAATGGTGTTTTGCACTAACTTTGCTCAGGTATAAACAACTACACAAGGTGCAGGGCAATGAAAATGTTTGTATTTTTAATTTTAAATATGAAATGTTCCTTAATGAACATTTGGTACTTAGATAAAGAAAGGTATTAAAAGAATCTAGAGCATATTCAAGGACCTGATGAAATATTTGACTTACGTGTTAAAAAGCTAACATGAAGTGAAAGCCTTTGGAGGATAGCCAACCAAAACGCATCATAAGAACCCAGTGGTCATGACTCATAAGGCTTGTTAAATACTTGATTAGAAGTTACGTAGACATTGTTCAGAATCAAACAGAAGCAATGACAGCATGTAAATCATATACAATTAAGAAAGCACAATAAACAGGTACTGATACAGAAGCTGAAGATTTATATAGCTGTTTCATCCAACTGATGTTGAGCCATATTAAGGCTGCTGGAGAAGATGACTTCAGTGATTTATATTACTGTTTTAAATATGTTTACGAAGGCATCAAAGAATGTAGATGGATTGTACAAAACAAGATAAGGACTCTTCAAAGTTGGCATTTTTTCAATGAAACAAAGTAGCTGACACAGGAATTTGAACCTAAGGAGGAATAGTCACTCAAAGTCAACCAAGGTGATGACATCAGCCGGAAGAAAGGAAGCCTAAAAGAAGGTTTGCAAAGACAGCTAGGGAACAACTTTTTTTAATCAGAAGAATTCATTCAATCAGCAGCTTTGTTTGGTTTTCTTCTTTTAAAAAATAAAATAAATAAAAAAGAATGTGCAACTAAACGCAGAATTCCTAACAGAGCCTAGCTTGGGAACTAATTCAGTATATCCTAGACCCCAAACACACATAGTAGACAAAATGTTCATTCATGTTACAGACCTTTCACTCTTCTCTATGCCAACTGACCCAAACACTAGCTCAAGGATGGTTTTCAGAGGGAAAATTCTCTCTGTAAGCATGAAACCACTCTGAAATATCAGTGGAAGAAATCACTGTCAACAGCTGTTCTGGTATTTGGCGCTGGAAACCTGAAGCTCCAAAGAAGGTCAGAGTTTTCCAGAAAGAAACTAAAGAAGAAAGCCTGAAGGGAAGGTAGAGAGAGCGATGGAAATAATTGCCAGCTAAAATATTATCTTGGAAATGAAAAAAAATTAAAGTGAGTCAATTACAAAAAAAACGTTAAAAGTAGTTTCAGGAACTATACTTTCAACTCAATTCCTCTCACAATTTTTGTGGTGTTACAATCACATCTTCTGGCTGTTAAGATGTTTTTCCCCATTACGATATGAGAGACAGATACATACAAAAGGTAATGGTGATTTACTGCCGATAGAGGGGAAACACTGAAATTGTTTGCACATTTACACAAAATCCTGTCAAAAACAAATAAGGTAAATAAACTGAAAAAATAAAGAAACCATCTTTCTCTCTTTCAGTTTTAGTGATCTTAAAATGAATAACATTAATAGGCAAATATTTGCATGCCAAAATGTGACTTTTTAAAAGTTCAAAATGTACTTTTAATGTACTCTGACTGTGCAAAATTAACTCTAAAATAGCACAGTGTTAAATTATGCCATAACATCGCTCATTATGCCGCAACATCGTATTGCATTCAAAAACGTATATATAAGATAAACATCTAAAATTAAAGTTATGTCAATGGTCTCTAGGCTTCCTTTGAAAAAATAACTGCAGATATGATGACTGATAAATGGGCAACTTGCCCAAATAAGTCTGAGGAAGAGGAGCAATAAAACACTTGAGGTAACACTGGATTATTGTGTGAGTCTACTGTGTAAAATGATTAATTTCGCATTTTAAGCTTACAGTACTCTGTTGTAATGAACAATTATCAATTTTTTACTTCAAATTATACAGTCTGTAAAAAAAAAATCAGCAGAACACAGTGTGACGGTGCCCCCCATAAGGCTTTATCGAAATATGCTTATGAATATATATGACATAACTGGAATATGTTCTATGATACCCATGCCATGTAACATATCTATGTAAAGGTTATGATCTACTGAATCTATTAATCCTATTTGTATACATGTATCATTTTTGTATTCGAAGTTATGAATATTGGCCGTGTACTGGCTTGATTTCTCAATAACCTTAGTAGAGCATTTGGTCAGTTCCTGGAGAAAGGAATTCGCAAAGTTAAGTGCCCAGTCAAGAAGCACTTAAGGAACAATGCATCTTGGAATGCTCCAATCCACATAAGAAGTCTTCCTGAAGACATTCAAAATACCATGTGGGCAATGGCTTCAACCTGTAAAAACTGAGTCATGCATAGACATGTGACTTGCCCAGGTGACTCCAGAACTCCATCTTGGAGCTGGACTTTGCATAGGAGAGGGGAGGGGGTCTCCACCCACAAGAGAAAGTCTATTTAAGCCCATGGGAGACCCCTCCATTTGGTCTTCAGCTGGCTAAGGAGATAGCCACTCCACCCCCAAGGATACCTGAAAGAAACTGGAACAAAGGACAGTAACTACAGGGGGTGTGAGTGCTTGCTGGACCTAGACTAGAAGGAGTCTAGTCTGTAAAAGAGAGCTTACTGGAACTGGTGAGGTTTTTATCTGTATTCAGTTTGATTAGACATAGACTTGCGTGTTTTATTTTATTTTGCTTGGTAATTCACTTTGTTCTCTCTGTTACTACTTGGAACCACTTAAATCCCACTTTCTGTATTTAATAAAATCACTTTTTACTTATTAATTAACCCAGAGTATGTATTAATACTGGGTGGGGGGGGGGGGCGGAACAGCTGTGCATATCTCTCTATCAGTGTTATAGAGGGCAAACAATTTATGAGTTTGCCCTGCATAAGCTTTATACAAGGTAAAATGGATTTATTTGGGGTTTGGACCCCTTTGGGAGTTGGGCATCTGAGCGTTAAAGACAGGCATACTTCTGTAAGCTGCTTTCAATTGAGCTTACAGCTGTTAGGAGACATAGTTCAGACCTGGGTCTGGGTTTACAGCAGGCTAGTGGGTCTGGCTCAAACCAGGCAGGACACTGAAGTCCTAAGCTGACTGGGCACGAAAGCAGGAGAAGTAGTAGTCTTGGCACATCAGGTGGCAGCTCTCAGGGGGTTTCTGTGATCCAACCCGTCACAGACAGAATTAATAGCTTTTTTTTAAAAGCTCACACTGGTGCCACTTCCTTCATTATATGACCTCTCCTTTTCTTGGCAGTCAAAACATATGGTATGCTGTCAGATAGGTTCTAATCCTACTTCCAAAGGATATGATTTGATGATAATGTTACAAAAGGACGAGATCACTAAATCAGCCCAGTGTTTCCAAAGATTGTCAACTAAGAATTTAAAAAAAGGCCGCTGCAGACTTTTAGCTATTATTTTACAAATCACAATATTTCTTACTTTTTTTTAATTAGTAACAGCTGGTGTATCTCAGACCTTAAACACTATCCTGTTTTGGATAATAAATAGAAAAGGCAGCTTTTAAAATTACAGTGTGCCAGGTGTGTGGGGAGTGAGGAGGGAGAGGGAACCAGTAGTAGCATGGAATTGTATGATTTAGAAAAAGATCAAATTCAAATAATATTTTTCCCTTTTACTTGAAGTTGCTAATATTTACTTAAGTATAGGCTCATATCACAAAACAAGTTGTAACTAGTATCAAAACACTGGAGACAGTGACATATTTTGGTCTACGTCAGATAGGTCTGTGAATCACATCATTGTCCCAGCCACGCACTTGGGAACACCAGGCAATAAACCATCCCATCCAGGTCAGCATTATTTCTTTCATCTTTTACAGTTATTTGGGAGGGCTGCCATCAGCCCTCCCTCTTCCCAACCTAATCTTTTACTTGAAACCTGCCACTCTCCCCTCATATAATGTTTGGGAGTGGGAGGACTGGGGGGAAAGCAGAATGGTTGTCTGCCCACTGTATCAAACATTAGGCAACCCAACCCTACTTTTCCCAATTTCCTTAGGGAATGCCTCTCCACAAGACCCCTTCAAATCCTGTTTACCTGCATAGGACACCTGCCAAACCTGTTACGTGTTAAGTTGCAACATATCTGACCTAACCCCTATCCCTAACCAGCTGTGGGGAAGGCAATTCCTTCCCCCTCCCCGCCCTGCGCCTGGCCAATGTAGCAGAGCAGGAAAGATTCCTTCCCAGCCCCAAAGGAACAAGGTGACTAGTGAGAGGCCCACCACTGAACATACAAAGCTGGCCTTATACTGATCCCATGGGTGGGTGTTGTTGGCCCAAGACAGAGTGAGTTCTTACTAACATGAATGGGTATAAAGACCCACCCCTCTCTCCAGACACATGTTGGGCTACTGTTTCCCCAAATCTGTTCCTGCCATGTCCCTTTCCCCGGGCTCTGCCCAGGTGAGTTTCCTTTTTCCCCTCTTCACAATTCCTTTGAGTGCTGCTCCTTAAAGAGGCTTCACCTTCTTTCCTTCTGCAGCCAGACAAGGACTCACTGCATCCAGTTGCAGTGAGCACATTTTCAGGTAGGTGAACAGTGATGTACTCACCACCCACAGTGCCCCCTTGTGTCAGGGTGCAATGCTGCAGGACACCCTTGTCTTTGGTGCCTCCAACTGGCCATCTGCCTCTCACGGAATCTTGCATGGCTTGGCCCATTGACCAAGTCACAAAGTCCAGTCCCCTTCTGGGATAACAAAAGGTCCAACTAGAACTCAAAGGAATATGTTCAAATAATAATTCTTGCACCCCTCTTGGGCACCACCCAAGTGTTCTTACTAGCCCTCCCTCAATTCCTCCATCCCAGGAGCCTTAATCTGCTTATGCTGTTGCATGCCCTGTCCTCAGGGACTGGTAAGGGAACCAAGGCCTACTCTCTACTCTGGGTTCCAGCCCAGGGATCCTGCATTAAACAGTTATGTCTGTTCCTTCAGATGTGCTGCTGTCTCCCTGGGCCACTTCCTACCTAGAAATCCCCTTAGCTGCTTCCCTACAGCCTGTGCTTAACACAGCCTCCCTTTGGTACTTAGGCCTGGGGCTTCTCCCTCCCCAGCTGACCTAAGTCTTCCTCCTCTTGTGGGCTCCACTAAAGTGCTTTTATTGACCTACCTGATGGCCTCCACCACAGGAACTCTGCTGGTTCTCCTACCCACAGAAAAGTTGCTTTCTCCACAGTATCTTTTTATTTTTCCTCCCTCCCACAAACTGAGTTCTCCATTCTGTATAGTCTTGTCCTAAACCTTTCCCAGCTGGAGTCACTAATTAGCTTTAAGTTGTGGTATCATTATCAGCTGGAAGCTAGCTGCTAGGTCACAGGCAAGGCTGAGCCTTGCCTGCCTTAAAAGGCTAGCCAGCTTGTGGCAATAAACAAATACAAAAACTGTGAGCATTTCCACTTCTAGTAGGTGTATCAATCAGTGCACAATTTAATAAATAACGTTGCTTTGTTCACCATGTTATCTTTGCTAAACTACCAGTAGGGTTACATTTACCTGGTCTGACAGTATTCACAAAATAATATTTCATTACATGCCTTGGAAAATGGGTTACAGTATATTTTTGTGCAATAAATACCAGAGGTTTAGGAAATCTAGGTTTGTGCTTCAGCACTCCCACCAAGTGTAATCAGTTATCTAGCAGTACATTATCTAAGTCCTGATGGTCCAGCACTCAGAGATTAAAGCAATTACAGTGCATTAGCAATATGTGTTGTAATTTTAGTTTCCCTCCTCCCCCTGTCAACCCCTGGATACCGAGAGACACAAGTTAGAGTAACTGTCAAAAATGGAATAAGAAAATGAATAATATGTCATTGTTATTCCATTGGAGAATAAGCAGATTTCATTCCTAATCATTTTCTTCATCCATCATGTCCTTTAATATGCTGCATTATATCACAGCCATCTCCTGGCTCCTATCTACCAATCCCACCATGTTGCTTTGATTGTCAATTGCTCAGTCATTTATGCCAGCAGAGAGGTCAAATAGTTAGGCATGGGACCACAAATAAAAGGCTTTAAAAACTGAAATGAAAGCTATGCTAAGGAGAAACAAGGAGGTGTATTTCAAAATGCATTCACATGGCCGCACCATTTTCTTTGATTTTCCTTTAGCGTCAAGAACCAGGTTTATTAGAGAGACAGGCGGTGAGGCAATATTTTTTATTGACTAAATTCTGCTGATGAAACAGACAAGCTTTCGAGCTTATGCAAAGCTCTCTTTCTGTTCTGGCAACACCACTAAATGAGAGCCAGGTTTGCATTTAACTAGAATGCCATTTTTAATACCAGTTCTCCCAAATAGATGGGTTTTAACCTAAACACATAGTTTCTTTTAAAAAACACTGAAAGCAAAGACCATGACTAAATTCAAGGTGCTCAGCTCAATGTTAAAGACAAACCGAGCAGGTTACAAGTGGTGCACTTTTCAATGCCTCACATTTTAACAGATATTTTCATACTTCACGGATCTTTTTCTTCACTACACTCTGAAACTAAAAAGTTCCTATTGCTTCAAAGAAAGGTATGGAGTACTTGTGGCACCTTAGAGACTAACCAATTTATTTGAGCATACGCTTTCGTGAGCTACAGCTCACAGCTGTTACTCTGAAAGAAAGGTATGTGACACAGCTAGCTTTAGTTCACTTGCATACAGTGGAAGACTGTTTGGAAAACAAAGATGCTGCTTAGAATTTTTGCTTTTCTGTTTCATGGCCAATGCTTTGATCTCATTTGTAGATACATTTCCTACTCTATTGAATTTAAGATTAAAACTAAACAGAAAATGTGATGTAAAAATGTATCTGTAACTTTCGAAAAAGAAATGGAGGTTACTTACTTGTAAATGGAAGTTCTTCAAGATGCTTGTCCCTATCTGTGTTCCACATGTGGTCCATGTCCCTGCCATGTGTCCAAGTCCAGAGATGCTTAACAAGCAGTATCCAATGGCCTGCACATGCACCCACTCCTCATATTCCAGACCAAGAGCATAAGAGGCAGCGTGAGCCAACATCTCTCCAGTTCCTCTTCTTACCGTGACTCCAATAGGATCCAAAGCAGAGGGGTGGACAGTGGAATACAGATAGGTACCACACATCCAGAAGAGCTTCCAGTTACAGGTGAGTAATCTCCATTTCTTCTTGGAGTGCTGATCGCTCTGTGTAGTCCACACATGGGTAACTGATAAGCAGTATTCAGATCAGAGGAGGGTGCGAGGATATCAGCTTGAAAAACTGCAGTCCCTACAGCTGTATTTGCAGCAGAAGCTTAAGCTAGCATATAACGTTTTGTGAACATATGACAGGACCACCAGGTAGCTACTCTGCTACTCTCAGTTTCAGTACCTCCTGTAGAGATGCTGCCAAAGCAGCTTGCACTCTTGTGGAGCATGCCCTTACCCCATCTGGGCGAGGGACATGTGCTAACTGGTAGCATGTAATGATGCAACCAGAAATCCATTTAGAGATTGTCTGAGAAAATACTGCTTGTCCTTGTGACTCTTGTTCTATAGCAAGAAATACACTTGGTGATTTTTTGATTGGTTTTGTCCTTTGTAGGTAGAATGCCAGGGCATGTCTGGCATCCAGGGAATGAAGTCTTTTCTCTTCAATGGAAGCATGAGGTTTTGGGAAGAAAAACATGTAAGTGGATAGGTTGGTTGGCATGGATGAAAGCAAAGGGAGACCTCCTCCTTGTGAAAAATAGCATATGGTGGATCGGCCATGAGAGTTGTCATCTTGTTCATCCTTCTGGCCAAACTAGTAGCAACTTAAAATGCAACCTTCATGGAAAGGTGGGACATAGAGCATGTGGCCAAAGGTTCAAATGATGGTCTGATGACTACTGAAAAATCTCTGGTCCCATTGAGGTGTAGGCTTAACCACAGGCAGAAAGGTCCTGACTAGGCCCTTCAGAAATTTGACTGTTGTTGGGTGAGTAAAAATGAAATGCCCATCTCCTGGAAGAAGGAAGGCATTGATCACTGCTTGATGGATTTGCAATGAGCAAAGGGAAAGACCTGAGTTCTTCAGTGACAGGAGATAACCTAAAATAACTGGAATATCTGCAGAGTCTGAAGAAGACTGATTGTGCTGTGATCAGGTAGAGAAATGTCTCCATTTAGATAGTTAGCAGGTCCTAGTTGAATCTTTCCTACTCTGAGTCAGAATGGCTTGGATGACTTCTGAACATGACCATTCTAGATCGGATGCCCATCCGAAATCCAGGCTGTAAGGTGAAATGGATTTGGATTGGGGTGTCTGATTTTGCCATCTTCCTGAGTTTGAAGATCCAGGAAAAGACGGATCCTAATGAGAGGACAGGTTGACATTCTTAGACGTTCTGGGAACCAAAACTCTCAGTTGGGTGCTATGAGAATAACTCTAGCTCTGTCATAATGGATCTTTCTCAAGACCTGTAGTAGCAGGGGGATGGGAGGAAAGGCATGTTCGAGTTGGTCTGTCCATGATAACAAGAAAGCATCAACCTGGGAGTCGTGGCCCACAGCTGCTCTGGAGGTTTCCTATTTGTTTGGGACCTGGAAAGATCCTATTGTGGTGTTCCCCACTTAGTGAACACATCACTCAGGACAGAGTTATGTATTACTCACTCATGATCCGCAGAGAAGTGCCCGCTTAGGCTGTCTTCTACAGAGCACCTGGTAGGTATGTGGCTTGGATAGCGATGTGGTTTCCGATGTACCAATTCTAAAACCTGGCTGCCTCCAGGCAGACAGGGAGGGATCTTGCTCCATTCTGCTTGTTTATATAAAAGACCATAGTGGTGATGTCTGACATTATGTGGATAAGGAGTCAATGTATGAGAGGGAGGAAGGCCCTGCAGGTCAGTTGGACTGCTCTCAGTTCCAGGAAGTAGACACACCATACCACAGGAAGTAGATGTGCAGTCTGGACTTCCTGTGGGGTCCAATGCCCTGTAGGGTACGGTTGTTCAGGTGCATCTGTTACTATAGTGACACTGGAGGTGGGAGTGTTGAGGGGGACTCCCTCTTGCAACTCATTCTGGGTTTGACCCCCAGGTAAGAGAGGTGATGACGCTGGTGGGAACAGTCACTCTGGTGTTCATGTGTTCCTGAGCTTGGCCTGTAGGCAGTGTAAATGAAGTCTGGCAAATGGCATCACATAAGTACATGAGGCCCTGTGACCTAGTAGAGAAAGGCACACTCTGACATAGTGTTTGGTTTGCGAATAACATGCAATATCAGATTGCTCATTGATTGAAATCCTTCTATTGGGAGGAAAGCTCTTGCTCAAATTGAGTCCAGTGTCATTCTGATAAAGTTTATCATCCTTGTGAGAGTCCAAGTGGATTTTTCTCTGTTCATGAAGCCAGCAAGCGCTGAAAGAAGATGGTGCAGGAACAAAGTCACCAATCTGACCTCGTGGGTGGAGTGACTTGTCAGGAGCCAGTCATCCAAGTATGAGAAGACTGGATAGCTGTGACATCTCATTTGGGCTGCCACCACAGAGAAAACCTTTATGAAAACCCTGGGTGCTGTTGTTAGTCCAAAAGACACTGAACTCTTCATGTTCCTGAACCACCAGGAACCAAAGAAACTGTCTGTGGGACAAATGAATATCTGCATGAAAATAGTCATCCTTCAGGTTGAGAGCCAAAAACCTCATTCCCTCCTGTAGGTAGGTAGATTATTTATGCTGGTGTAACCATGCTAAATTTTGACTTCTGAATGAAGATGTTCAGTTGTCGAAGGTCCAGAATGGGTATCCGCCCTCTGTTTTTTTGGGGAACTCAGTAGTACAGAGAATAGAACCCCTTCCCTTGATACTCTTGAGGGGGCTCTCATTCTATTGCCCTTCATTGGAGAAGAGAATCTGCCTTTTAGCAAAGAATATGCTCATGAGAGTCACCCCTGAAGAGGAACTGGGAAGGTTGTTTCTGAGGGGAAAAGGAGAGATATTCAACAGAATAACCATGGTGGATGTACACCTTCAAATCAGCGGCACTGCTGTGGGTACCCGCATGGCCCCACAGTATGCCAACATTTTTATGGCTGACTTAGAACAACGCTTCCTCAGCTCTCATCCCCTAATGCCCCTACTCTACTTGCGCTACATTGATGACATCTTCATTATCTGGACCCATGGAAAAGAAGCCCTTGAGGAATTCCACCGTGATTTCAACAATTTCCATCCCACCATCAACCTCAGCCTGGACCAGTCCACACAAGAGATCCACTTCCTGGACACTATGGTGCTAATAAGCGATGGTCACATAAACACCACCCTATACCGGAAACCTACTGACCGCTATGCCTACCTACATGCCTCCAGCTTTCATCCAGACCACACCACACGATCCATCGTCTACAGCCAAGCTCTACGATACAACCACATTTGCTCCAACCCCTCAGACAGAGACAAACACCTACAAGATCTCTATCAAGCGTTCTTACAACTACAATACCCACCTGCTGAAGTGAAGAAACAGATTGACAGAGCCAGAAGAGTACCCAGAAGTCACCTACTACAGGACAGGCCCAACAAAGAAAATAATAGAACGCCACCAGCCATCACCTTCAGCCCCCAATTAAAACCTCTCCAACGCATCATCAAGGATCTACAACCTATCCTGAAGGAGACAGGCCAGTCCCTGCTTACAGACAGCCCCCCAACCTGAAGCAAATACTCAGCAGCAACCACACCCCACACAACAGAACCACTAACCCAGGAACCTATCCTTGCAACAAAGCCCGTTGCCAACTGTGTCCACATATCTATTCAGGGGACACCATCATAGAGCCTAATCACATCAGCCACACTATCAGAGGCTCGTTCACCTGCACATCTACCAATATGATATATGCCATCATATGCCAGCAATGCCCCTCTGCCATGTACATTGGTCAAACTGGACAGTCTCTACGTAAAAGAATAAATGGACACAAATCAGACGTCAAGAATTGTAACATTCAAAAACCAGTCAGAGAACACTTCTATCTCTCTGGTCACTCGATTACAGACCTAAAAGTTGCAATTCTTCAACAAAAAGACTTCAAAAACAGACTCCAACGAGAGACTGCTGAATTGGAATTAATTTGCAAACTGGATACAATTAACTTAGGCTTGAATAAGACTGGGAGTGGATGGGTCATTACACAAAGTAAAACTATTTCCCCACGTTTATTGCCCGCCTCCACCCCGCACTGTTCCTCAGACATTCTTGTCAACTGCTGGAAATGGCCCACCTTGATTATCACTACAAAAGGTTTTTCCCCCGCACTCTCCTGCTGGTAATAGCTCACCTTAAGTGATCACTCTCTTTACAGTGTGTATGGTAACACCCATTGTTTCATGTTCTCTATATATATAAATCTCCCCACTGTATTTTCCACTGAATGCATCCGATGAAGTGAGCTGTAGCTCACGAAAGCTTATGCTCAAATAAATTTGTTAGTCTCTAAGGTGCCACAAGTACTCCTTTTCTTTTTGTGAATACAGACTAACACGGCTGCTACTCTGAAACCTGTCATGGTGGATGATTTCTAGAACCCATTTGTCTATCGTGATAGAGTGCCAATTGTGAGTAACAAAGGGAGACATATCTTCCAAGGATTGGAGGGGAGGGGATAGACGTGGCTGGTATCAATAAAGATATACAGTGCTCGACTGAGGTGTCGAGAGAAGCCCTTAGAGGGTGGGTAGGGATGGATAGAGCTCAGAGTAGTAGAGAGGGCTGAAAATCAAGGTCTTTGAACTCTCTGTTGCTTGCCCAGAGGCTTGGCTGGACACTGGTGGTAGAATATTTCTGGAGGGGGCGGTCTTTTCCTGTCTACCTGCCTGTGGTGTTTTTCACTTTGGAGCCAGGGTTTAAATTCTCAGGGAGCATGGGGTCCATGTAGGAGTGTGGAGACTCAGTTTTCTTGCTGAATAAGTCTTACTCGTTGAATAGTAAGTCCTCTCTGGCATTCTGCACCTTCCTGGGGAAGCTCAGAAAATGAAGCCAGGACTCATGCTTCATAACTACACCAGCAGCTAGCCCTCTACATGCCGTGTCTGCTGCATCCACTGCAGCTTGCAGCCACTAGTCTGCCTTCCTCAATGAAGGATTGAAACTGGGCTCGGTCCTCAAGGGGAAGACTGTCCTTAAAGTCTGCTAGTCCAGAGTAGTAGTTAAAATCATATTTTGCCAACAAAGCCTGATAGTTGGAAATACAGAATTGCAGGCTTGTAGAGGAGAATAACTTTCTTCCCAGAAGGTCCAACCTCTTTGAATCCTTGTCAGCTGGGGTGATCTTAAGCTGTTGTGACCTTGCTCTTTCCATGGCTGCCTGCATCATCAGCAAATTGGGTGCTGGGTGGGGGGAAAGGAACTTAGCTCCTTTGGCTGGGATGAAATTGTGCCTCTCAGCTCTTTTAGGTGTGGAGGCGTAGGAGGCTGGTGGCTCCTCTGACTGGCTCCATTCCCAAGATCATGCTTGGAGGCGTGCTGATTGTTGGTTGGGGCCAATGTACAGGGGAGAATCTTCTTGGCCCGGATCAGTGAGGTCTCATGGACTTCTGCATAAAATGTTTCCTTAGCTGAAGCTCACAAGCTTCATGTGATTGCAGAGGAAACAAGCGGCAGATGCACTTTGCAGAGATATGCATCTCATCCAGAGAGTAGAGGCAGCATTGGTGGTCACCTTTCACAGAGAAGGAAAGAGGCCAAGAGAAGGAATTCTTGAAATCAGGGACTCTGGGCATAATCTCAGACTGTGGGGATGAAGTCCCCAACAAGGGGAAAAACAAAGCTAAACTAACCATAGCATATAAAACTCAAACCATGCTAATATAAAAACTATTTACAGTATCTGTTCATAGGCTATAAGAAGCTGGAGAAATCTGTGAATACAGTGGATTCTGATTCAGGCCATGCAGCGGTAAGAAGGAACTGGAGAGGTGATTGGCCCACACTGTCTCTTATGCCCTCAGTTTGGAGCACGTGGAGAGCAACTGTGCATGTGCAGGCCAATGGAAATTGCTAGGTTAAGAATCTCCAGACTCAGGTGCATGGCACTCATGCATACCCACATGTGGAATACACACAGGGACCAGTACTCAAAGAAGTACTCTAATTTGCCTCTAATTCAATACATTATCAATACAGTGCTCTAAATGTGGCTGGTGCTTTAGCAACTTGGATAGGAGAAAGTATTGGTAAAATAAACTTCTGTTATTACATACATTCAGAGCTCTTAAGGTACAGGATCCACTAAAGGTTAAGTGTCTGGATGGATAAACTGCCTGAGCCTGTAAGACTGTTTTTAAAAAAAAATCACCCATGATTTATGCTTGCTGCTGCTGAATAAACTAGAGTATAGGATCCCTGGCAATGCAAAGCTCCTTTGGAGAGAAGTATGCAATAGCAAAACAGGGCCATTGCAAACTCCTCCACTGTGGTGCCCACAGAAGGATAACAAACCCCTTAAGAGCGGATTAAGGCTAGCTGGGGAAAGAGGTTGCACTGATTCAACACGTTCTCTCTGCAGTCACTGCCTATGGGTTTGCAGCAGAAAATGCAAGTGCCCGGACAGAATCAGCAAGGGAGGACACAAGAGTGGAAACGTGGCCTGCCCTCCCCCAGGATGAATATACTCTGCACCAGAATGGGCCAAACTGCTGCAGGAAGGCTCATTGTGCCAGTAAGGGATGAATCCAGCTCTAGCACAGGGGTCAGCAACGTGTCCGTGGTAAAATTTTGAGGTCCGTGGTAATTTTTTAAAAAATTGAATGACTGAATGACATAACCCGCCTGCCCCCCCAATATCCGTCACTAAGTACAGTAATTTTGTCAAGTGTCCGTCGCGCAACATGGTGGTGCCGACTCCTGCTCTAGCATATCCACCACATGTTACAGCTGGTTAAAAAAAAAAGCCAAATTATTCAATTTAAACCATTTTATATACTATACTTCACATTGTTGGTGCTTACTACTAACAGTATTACAGTGAACTGGAATGAGATGGTCCCCAGTTCCAATAGAAGAAACCTAGGGAGAGCAGGATTAATTTCCAAGTGTGATGTTTACTACACTGAAACATTTCTAATCTTTTCAATCTTCAACTAAGACTTGCTATTGCAAAATTTACTATTAACTACCCAACACAAGCCCTCATTCTATTTTCACTTCACTGTTGTGTTTGCCTCCTTACTTTCTATTCTAGTTTAAGAACGTCTGTACACGAAGTTGTTATAGCCAGTTATCCTGTTTTATTATAAACTGTCTGTGTCTAAAAATACTTATCTAGCTCCTCATTAAAATTGTATCTTAGCTCTTTATAATCTTTAATGTATTTATCTTCATATACACATCCTCCCATGAGTTAGGGAAGTATTTTTATTCCCATTTGACTCTTGGGGAACTGAGGCACAGAGAGACATAGGGCTTGTCTACACAATACTGCAGTGTGCTCTACAGAGGTGTGATTTATAAAGCACTCCTATGAATCATAGAATCATAGAATATCTGGGTTGGAAGGGACCTCAGGAGGTCATCTAGTCCAACCCCCTGCTCAAAGCAGGACCAATCCCCAATTAAATCATCCCAGCCAGGGCTTTGTCAAGCCTGACCTTAAAAACTTCTAAGGAAGGAGATTCTACCACCTCCCTAGGTAACGCATTCCAGTGTTTCACCACCCTCCTAGTGAAAAAGTTTTTCCTAATATCCAACCTAAACCTCCCCCCACTGCAACTTGAGACCATTACTCCTTGTCCTGTCATCTTCTACCACTGAGAATAGACTAGAACCATCCTCTTTGGAACCACCTCTCAGGTAGTTGAAAGCAGCTATCAAATCCCCCCTCATTCTTCTCTTCTGAAGACTAAACAATCCCAGTTCCCTCAGCCTCTCCTCATAAGTCATGTGTTCCAGATCCCTAATCATTTTTGTTGCCCTTCGCTGGACTCTCTCCAATTTATCCATATCCTTCTTGTAGTGTGGGGCCCAAAACTGGACACAGTACTCCAGATGTGGCCTCACCAATGTCGAATAGTGGGGAATGATCACGTCCCTCGATCTGCTGGCTATGCCCCTATTTATACATCCCAAAATGCCATTGGCCTTCTTGGCAACAAGGGCACACTGTTGACTCATATCCAGCTTCTCGTCCACTGTAACCCCTAGGTCCTTTTCCGCAGAACTGCTGCCTAGCCATTCGGTCCCTAGTCTGTAGCGGTGCATTGGATTCTTCCATCCTAAGTGCAGGACCCTGCACTTATCCTTGTTGAACCTCATCAGATTTCTTTTGGCCCAATCCTCCAATTTGTCTAGGCCCTCTGTATCCTATCCCTATCTGCCACCGTATCTACCACTCCTCCTAGTTTAGTATCATCCGCAAATTTGCTGAGAGTGCAATCCACACCATCCTCCAGATCATTTATGAAGATACTGAACAAAACCGGCCCCAGGACCGACCCTTGGGGCACTCCACTTGATACCGGCTGCCATCTAGACATGGAGCCATTGATCACTACCCATTGAGCCCGACAATCTAGCCAACTTTCTACCCTCCTTATAGTGCATTCATCCAGCCCATACTTCTTTAACTTGCTAACAAGAATACTGTGGGAGACCGTGTCAAAAGCTTTGCTAAAGTCAAGAAACAATATATCCACTGCTTTCCCTTCATCCACAGAACCAGTAATCTCATCATAGAAGGTGATTAGATTAGTCAGGCATGACTTTCCCTTGGTGAATCCATGCTGACTGTTCCTGGTCACTTTCCTCTCCTCTAAGTGCTTCAGGATTGATTCCTTGAGGACCTGCTCCATGATTTTTTCCGGGGACTGAGGTGAGGCTGACTGGCCTGTAGTTCCCAGGATCCTCCTTCTTCCCTTTTTTAAAGATGGGCACTACATTAGCCTTTTTCCAGTCGTCTGGGACTTCCCCCGATCGCCATGAGTTTTCAAAGATAATGGCCAATGGCTCTGCAATCACAGCCGCCAACTCCTTTAGCACTCTCGGATGCAACGCATCCGGCCCCATGGACTTGTGCACGTCCAGCTTTTCTAAACAGTCCCGAACCACTTCTTTCTCCACAGAGGGCTGGTCACTTCCTCCCCATGCTGTGTTGCCCAGCGCAGCAGTCTGGGAGCTGATCTTGTTCGTGAAGACAGAGGCAAAAAAAGCATTGAGTACATTAGCTTTTTCCACGTCCTCTGTCACTAGGTTGCCTCCCTCATTCAGTAAGGGGACCACACTTTCCTTGGCTTTCTTCTTGTTGCTAACATACCTGAAGAAACCCTTCTTGTTACTCTTAACATCTCTTGCTAGCTGCAGCTCCAGGTGCGATTTGGCCCTCCTGATTTCATTCCTACATGCCCGAGCAACATTTTTATACTCTTCCCTGGTCATCTGTCCAATCTTCCACATCTTGTAAGCTTCTTTTTTATGTTTAAGATCCGCAAGGATTTCACTGTTAAGCCAAGCTGGTCGCCTGCCATATTTACCATTCTTTCGACACATCGGGATGGTTTGTCTCTGTAACCTCAATAGGGATTCTTTGAAATACAGCCAGCTCTCCTGGACTTCTTTCCCCCTCATGTTATTCCCCCAGGGGATCCTACCCATCAGTTCCCTGAGGGAGTCGAAGTCTGCTTTCTTGAAGTCTAGGGTCCGTATTCTGCTGCTTTCCTTTCTTCCCTGCGTCAGGATCCTGAACTCGACCAACTCATGGTCACTGCCTCCCAGATTCCCATCCACTTTTGCTTCCCCTACTAATTCTTCCCGGTTTGTGAGCAGCAGGTCAAGAAAAGCTCTCCCCCTAGTTGGCTCCTCCAGCACTTGCACCAGGAAATTGTCCCCTACATTTTCCAAAAACTTCCTGGATTGTCTGTGCACCGCTGTAGTGCTCTCCCAGCAGATATCAGGGTGACTGAAGTCGCCCATGAGAACCAGGGCGTGCGATCTAGTAGCTTCTGCGAGTTGCTATGCGTTGTGCTCTGAGTGGCCTGTGCAGAGCATGCCAAAAGATAGTTCACATTGATACAGCCATGTTTCAAATAGGGCTATGAACTAGGTACCTTTTAGTTCATGCCAGCTGGGTCTACAAGGAGCAGTTAGAGTGCTCTATAGAGTCACACCCATCTAGTTTGCACTAGTGGCACCATGGAGACAAGCCCTTAGTGACTTACCCAAGATCATACATGAAGTCTGCAGCAGAGAGAGAATTGAACTTGGGCTCCTAAGTGCCAGGCTAACACCCTAACCACCAGGCCATACTTCCTCTCTTGTACATGTCCCCTATGTCTTCTATATCAGCTCCATCATTTCTTTCTTTCCTAGTTAAACAAACAGAAACAAAGTTAAAGAAACCAAAACAAAGGAGAAGGTAAAAATTTTCTGTGACTGACAGATTCAAACTGAAAGCTGAGAATTTTTGAAACCCATGTAAGAATTATTCATAAATACAGAAAAAAGAGTGAATAATCTCATGCCAACCCAGATACTTTCATCACACACCCCCCGCCCCCACTTCTTTAATTTTCAGATCTGTTTCACGCACGTAACCTTATTTTGAAACTTTTATACTGTAAGTTGATGTACAAATGTTTAATAATTGATTTTTTAAAAAATGTTTCCAAGTATTTGAGAGCTTTTTAAGATAAATTGCAGGTGTAAAATAAAAAGGAATATTAAACTGATCAAGGCTAAATTGGTCCATTCATTTGATTTATTTGAAGATCACAAATTCACATGCCTTTTGAATACCTTTTTCTATCTATCAACTAATAATTTCTCCAGTAGAACAAGCTGGTTATGCTCAGTTAATGAAAATGAATTACTGTAAATACGTCATTTTAAATCCCTCATCTTGAAGTTAAGGGAAAAAATTCTGTCCTTTGATGCCTGTAAACAATTCCCACAAGAGCACCTAAGAACACAGAACCTATCTGTTAGAACTGGAATTTTTGCATCACTATTATAAAAGACAGAGAGTGAAATCCTGACCTCGAGGGCAAAGGGAGTTTTGTCATTGATTTCACTGGAGCAGGGATTTCACCCATGGAGTTCAGTTATGCTCTCAGTTTCACCCATGCAAGCCCACTGAAGTTGTCAAATTCAGTGGCATTGCACAGCTGTGATGGAGCACAATTTGGTTCGCTTTGATGTCCACATCACTACCAAAAAGGCATCTCTGCAAGTTAGTATGGGTATGTCTATGCTATAAGCGCTACAGTGGCACTCCTGTGGAGCTGCAGCTATCCTACTGTAGCTCTGTAGTGTAGGCACTTATTATAGCAATGCAAGGGGTTTTTCCATCACTGTAGTTAAGCCCCTCCCTTAAGAGGAGGTAGGTAGGTCTACGGAAGAATTTGGTCATTGAACGAGTGGTGACCACTGGCTGGGGCTTAGGTTGGCTTAACTGTTTCTCTCAGAGATGTGAATTTTTTACACACCTGAGTAGGGTGACCAGACGTCCCAATAAAATTGGTACTGTCCCGATATTTAGTGGTTTGTCCAGCGTCCGGACTGATGTACGGTTGGGACACCATTTGCCCGATATTTTGCTTCGGCAGCACTCCAGCTTCCCCCCCCCCCCAGCTTGGGGCAGCAAAAAACCTAGAGCCGGCCCTGGTTGGGGGGAGACCCTGTAGCTCCCCCCCCCCCCATGTCTCCTGATATTTTGTTCTTGTCATCCCCTACACCTGAGTGACATAGCAAGCTAGAGCTAATTTTTAGGTGTAGACCAGATCTAAGTGAATGCCTTGGGGTGGTGTGCTTCTGGGTACAGTACATGCTCATTAGCCCTGTCATGTACATTAACACCTCATGCAGTGTGAGACTTGGCAGGTGATGGCTGAGGATCTGTAAATTATTGTTAGACTGTCAATATTTGCAGTCATCAGGCTGTTTGGACCTCATTAGTTTATAGTTCATAGTTACCTTATCAACAAGAATGATTACACTTTAACAACTCATAACTTACTCCCATGATGTGTATTTTCTCTCTCTCTCTCTCTCTCTCTCTCTCAAGTCAGATAGTTAAAAAATGTTCTCCAGAAAATAAAATCTATTTGTTAAAAATCGCATCAATGCAATATCTCTCATTAACTGGCTGTACCAAGGCAGACAGACTTACTGGCATACTAGGCAGTGAAATTAACAGCTCCCAGGCGCTCCTGGACCGTGAATGGCCCTTCCCATGAGGCTTCCATTTTATGGGCCTGGAGCGCCTTTAAGACCATGACCTGGTCCCCTACTTTGAAGGAACGCTCTCTGGCACGTTTATCATACCAGGCTTTTTGCTCTTTTTGAGCATCCTGTAGGTTTTCTTTAGCAGGGGCTAAAGAGGTTCGGAGGGTGTTTTGTAGGTTGGTTACAAAGTCCAGAACGTTAGTTCCTGGAGAAGGTGTAAACCCCTCTCATTGCTGCTTCACCAACTGTAACAGCCCCTTAACCTCGCGACCATATACCAGTTCAAATGGTGAAAACCTTAAACTGGGATGTGGTACAGCTCTGTAGGCAAAGAGCAACTGCTGCAACACTAGGTCCCAATCATTGGAGTGCTCGTTTACGAATTTAGGTATCATGGCCCCCAACATTCCATTAAACTTCTCCAACAGGCCATTTGTTTGATGATGGTAAGGGGTGGCAACCAAGTGATTCACCCCATGAGCTTCCAAAAGGCTTTCCACAGTTCCTGCCAGGAAATTAGTTCCTGCATCTGTGAGGATGTCGGAGGGCCAACCTACCCTGGCAAAAATGTAAGATAAACTAAGGTGTGTGCTTTGGCGGGGGGGGGGGGATTTGTTACAAAAATACAAATATTTCCTACAATTATTTTGTGCATGTGAGTGGGCACATACAAACAATTAGAAATTTGGAGAGGCTAATTTTAAATTCTGATTAAATTATAACAAAGAAAACTAGAGGCTTGCAGATTATATTTTGTGAAAGGCGTTAGTGCAAAGGTGCATGAAGTGCAGAGCATGAGCTTCTTTGTGCAGGTGTATGTAGAATCTGACAGCTGTTCTTTGTTCCAGGATTTTCATTACTACAAAAGGAGTACACAGCTAACTGTTGTGGCTGCTAATTTCTCATGTTGCAGCATATGGAACTACACAAATTCCATTAGTCCATCCATGTTAAAATGTCTTCATCTCCAAAATTGCGGGGCAAACATTTAAATTACTCCAGGCTTAAAAATACCAAGGACTTCAAGAGAGCTCTGCATATCAAGCATTGACAGGACTGGGCCCTTGATGAAGTTCATACTCAGCTAAACTCTGGCTACGCATTAATTCATTCTAGTAACTTCTAGTGGTTAATATAAACTATCTTGTGATTCAATATGCCTATCAGAACACTTTAATCCTTTGCTATGATTTTAAGAGATTAACTGCTGAAAGCAAATAAACCAGTCGGTAGAAAAAAGCATGTTCTCACACTACACATGTTTTCATTACCGTTTGCTTTTCAATGGACACATCTTTAACATAGTGATACTAGATGATTACGTATGAACAACTGTATTAGAGATCTTTTCTTAATCTGTGTTTTCCTCCTTAAATCATGCATCTCATTCATCACATGGTATCTGATTTGATGAGCCAATTGAGGGTAAGTATTCTAAAATACTTTCAAAATGCTATTTCCTTTCTCTATGTCCAAGTTTCATTGAAATAGCCTGATTTATCTGGACTTTTTGCCTGTTTCGGCTTAGTGAAAGCAATTACTAGTCTCTTTTGAAAGATGCACCAGCTTCTGAAACAGAAGAGGGTGACCTTCAGGGAAAGTTTCTCTTCATCACTGTACTTTGGGAAGGCAACCTCAACCCAAGGAAAAGGGCCTGTCATTCAACTAATGAAAGAAAGACAGCTCTAGTTTATGGCTCCCCTAACCAAATGAATTTACTCAACTTTAGAAAAACCCATGAAAATTCCTCACGTTCTGTGAAATTGTTCAATGTCTCTCCTCATTACATTAATGCAATTAAGGCTGATATGTACTTAATCCTATTACTTATTCTTTTACTTGTAAGGTAACGAAAATAAAACACTTTTCTATTCTACCGGAAGACAATACCCATTGGTCTAACGAATAAAACAGGCAAAGTAGAAAGACCTTTTTTTTTGGAAGGAGGCCAGTAAACCTGTCTAGCTTCACACACATCTTTGAGTGAAATGTGGCTCAGAATTTTCCACTGCAACCTCTTATTTTTATGTATGTATAAATGAAGCACATAACCCAAGCCAATACTGATCACAACAACATTTCTATTTGGATATAAATAAGCTCAAGCACAAAGTTTTCCATCATTATTAGGGGGGTTACCTTTGGTTTTTAAATCTAAACTTTCATCAAACGTTTACCATAGCTGAAGCTTGAAAAGCATATTCCATTCCTGTTTCAGTGCCCTTAAGTCCCCTTTTACAGTTTGCCAGAGCACTGGATTGGAGCGCGCCTCTACATTTTAACTTTCTTCGTGTGGGGGACTCCACTTTAAGGCATGAAACACTTGATACTACTTACATCATATCACACACTTACACTTGGAGGCTTGTCTTTTGATGTTCGATTTTTTTTAATCTTGCCAAAGTCCAGTTACAGCGACAACAACTTGTGTCTCATGTAGCAGCATCAGTAGATGTTTTAAAAAAGGCCACACATTTGAAGTCATAAAAAAAAAAAACCCTCACATACATGGGTTGTGATTTGATTGATAAGTCCTTTGGGAAGCCTTCATTTCTTGTAAATATATACAATTCCTAACAAATAAAAAAATCCCCTTTCTTCCTTTTAAAAATCATATTTAAAGTATAACATAAATCAAACTCCACCCCAATGCCAGTATATTTGGCTGCTTTGTTGATGCTATGCAGTCATGTAGAGAAATTCACAGGAAAGAAGGACCACAAGCGTGAAACACAAGCAGTATGATCTTTATTTCCCATCTTAAGGGAAGGCTTTGAATGATGTACCAGGAGCAATATTAATCTTGGGCATTTTATTCTCTATTTCTTTCTTGGAGGAATAGTAAAGTGAAGAGACTCTTTTTCTTTGCGCAGGATGACAAACTGAAATATTCCTTCAGGCACTGCACTCTCATTTCACTTTTCCCAGACAGTATGATTTACCGCACACAGATGGCGATAAACTTGTTCTACTGTTGATATTGACATAGAGGGGATAGGGGATTGCTGAAGAAAAACTTTAAAGTCCTTCTGAATAATAAAATCATTTGATTTATAAGCCCCTCCCCACTCCTGCTGGAGTACTCAGGGTTGTATAGATAGATACATTAGATAGTCAACGCAAATGGAAAAGAAATAGAATTAGGCTTAGTTGTAAATTTGGAGAAGAATTGTGGGAAGGCTAGGGGACCTCAGTGTTTTGGGTCCTATCAGATGTTTTTCTGTATCCAAGCTTACTTTCAATACAATGTTTTTTATTTTTAAAAATGTGCGCAATTGTAGTTATCCAGGAAATAGACATAAGCAATGGCAAAGCAGTAGCAAACGGTGAATCCTTTTTAAAGGTTGGAGGGTAAAATTTTAATGTACCAAACCTAATGGGGGCTTTGACTTCTGGATAAATGTTCAGAAAAGTTAACCACTACATCAAACCTGTCTCCCTCCAGCACTGAGACTCTAGGCAGGCAGACCTTATTCTTCATGACAGTGGTGCTGCAGTTACCAAGGCTGACAGTGCTTTTGGTTCGGCACATTGTGGATCTGTTGTACAGAAACCTCTCCCTCATCCCTTTCTTCCCTAATTTTCCTGTTTCTATCTGTCTTCTCCTATTTTACTACTATAATCCCCACCCTAATGCGTTATGTCTACATAGTATTGTTTGGTGTTGTACTGTCAGGCTTTGCAACTTCGATGAGCTGTAAAATTGCACAAGTCTGTCAGCGATCCTGGGATGCACGTAGTATTTGGAGACAGACAAAAAGGTATAATTTTTTTGCTTTTTTTTTCATATAAAAGTCAATAAAAAAGTAATCACAAAAAAAGAGTGGAAGCTGGAATAGATATTACTCATCTGCCATGCACTGACCATTGCCTCCTTCAGTTTGAGGTGAGGGGGACCTACTGGGTGTCTAGCAGTGGGTTTCCTGCAGCCTTTAGGGACAACTGACCACTGTGAATGGTTTAATAAGATTGTATTGACTAATCTTTTGTCCTGCACTAATGGCCCCTAAGTACCCTAGCTCAATCTATTTACTTTATCCAAGAGAAGGTTAAGAGGTGACTTGAACATCTCCTACAAGTGCTTTCACTAGGAAGAGAATTCTGATAGCAGATGGCTCTTTAAAATAGCAGAGAAAAGCATAACAAGTCGTCGTAGTTGGAAGCTGATGCTAGACAAATCCAGCCTAGAAATAAGGTGCAAGTTTTTAACAGTGCAGGTAATTAACCTTTGGAACAAATTACCTAGGGATGTAATGGATTCTTCATCACCTGAGCTCTTTAAATCATGATTGGATCTCTTTCTAAAAGAAACACTGTTACTCAAAGTGAAGTTAGGGGCTTCATACAGAAATTAACAGGTGAAGATCAGGAGGTTAGACTAGAAAGTCATGATGGTCCCTTCTGGCTTTAAAATCTATGAAAAACCTTTGCCACCAATTTTGTCCATGGTTTACAGATGACCCATGACAGATGAATCAAAGAGGTTTCAGAGTAGCAGCCGTGTTAGTCTGTATTCACAAAAAGAAAAGGAGTACTTGTGGCACCTTAGAGACTAACAAATTTATTTGAGCATAAGCTTTCGTGAGCTACAGCTCACTTCATCGGATGCTTTCAGTGATGCTTTTGCCGGGAACAGAAAAGGAATGGAGTCTTAGAACTTAGTAAGTAATCTAGCTAGATATGTGTTAGATTCTGTTTTGTTTAAATGGCTGATAAAATAAGCTGTGCTGAATGGAATGTATATTCCTGTTTTTGTATTTTTTTGTCACTTAAGGTTTTGCCTAGAGGGATTCTCTATGTTTTGAATCTGATTACCCTGTAAGGTATTTACCATCCTGATTTTACAGAGGTGATTCTTTTACTTTTTCTTCAATTAAAATTCTTCTTTTAAGAACCTGATTGCTTTTTCATTGTTCTTAAGATCCAAGGGTTTGGGTCTGTGTTCACCTATGCAAATTGGTGAGGATTTTTATCAAGCCTTCCCCAGGAAAGGGGGTGTAGGGTTTGGGGAGGATTTGGGGGGGAAAGACGTTTCCAAGCAGACTCTTTACCTGGTATATATTTGTTAGACGCTTGGTGGTGGCAGCAATAAAGTCCAAGGGCAAAAGGTAAAATAGTTTGTACCTTGGGGAAGTTTCAACCTAAGCTGGTAAAAATAAGCTCAGGGAGGTTTTCATGCAGGTCCCCACATCTGTACCCTAGAGTTCAGAGTGGGGAAGGAACCTTGACATGAATGCATCCGATGAAGTGAGCTGTAGCTCACAAAAGCTTACGCTCAAATAAATTTGTTAGTCTCTAAGGTGCCACAAGTACTCCTTTTCTTTTTGCGAATCAAAGAGGGAGACCCTGAGAGCACCCTGGGAGACACATCATGGGGAACATCAACATTTGTGATTTACAGATGTTATAGGTACCATACCATGGTTGTGAGAAAGGTGATGAAATGTCTCTTTACTCGAGGTTTTATAGTCATTCAAAGTTTCAATTATCCAAAATCTGATTCTGGGACAAGTTTTCTTCCTACTCCTCAGAATTAACAGTATGATCAGAGGGGAAGTGTGAAAGGAAGTACTGAGGAGAAGGGAGAGAAATATTGTCCCAGAGTTAGAATTTGGATAATTCAAATCAAAGCAGAAAGCAGAGAAATTGATGAAAACAAACTCAAGTTGCTCTGTGCTGCTGAAAACAGACAGAAATGAGTAGACTGCAATATACAAGAATAGGGATAGTGAATGAGAGAAGGATCTTCCTCCTTGGACTGTCTACATGCTTCTGTATCAGTGATGGGAACTTCTGATGTGATGAGTGTTTGTACATGAAAAAGGCAACTCTACGAACTATTCAATTCTGGGTTTTTTTGTCTCTCTTTTCTTGTATGTAAATAAGCTTGTAGAATGAACAGAAAACCTTCAGATTAGAAATCTTTAACTACTATAAAATCTGCAGCTAGCTATTTAAATGTGGAGATCTTTTGAAAAGCAGATTGTATCTGCATGCATTTTAACTGTCTAAGATTGCTGGCCCCCAGAATTGTCATATAAAGCTTGCCCAAGAACAAACAAGAGTATCCTGTTTTCTAAGGGCAAAAACTTGCTTAGCTTATGTCCTGTGATGCCATCCCAAGAGATGGTCTCAGATCTCAATTCCCAATGTGAGGTCAACCCTTTCAAATACTTCAAACTCTGCTCTGCAAACCAATCCTCTTCCAATTTACATTAGACCCAGGAACCAGATAAATACATTGGGTCAAATTCTGCTCTAGCTTATACCAGACAAAGTAACTCATTTATCCTCCAACTGATTTACTCCAGAATTACAACACAATAGAAGTTAGTCATTGTCAAGACATAAACTCCACATATTGACTACAAAAGCAGAGGCACTTCTGAATTTAATTCTATTTATTTATTTATTGGAAATTTTACATTTATCTTGTACAACCTAAGCACAATCAATTTTTCCACTGAGGACAACACTGGAGGGAAAATATGCCTATCCGTCAAACAACACAGAAAAATGAAAGTATGCAGTTACTGTGAATATTCTGCAGTGACTATTTGTTATCAATTGGTCCAGTAGCTTTGGTTTTGCTTCAATGTCAGCCTTCCCCTCTCTGTGTAAAATTACAATCGGACTCCAGACATTAATACAGAAAGGACCTTACGGCTTAAAAGTGTGAAAATTTTTTTCTCTGGTTTGGACTCAATTGGAACAGATTAACTTAATGTTGCATGAAAATAAATGAAGTGCCATCTTAATTAAAAGATAGTATCATGTCCTTTGGCTCAGCATCAAGCAGGCAGTTTTAGACTTTTTTTTATTAAGAAAAAGACTATTTATCCTGATATTCTCTAAACTAGCACTTTTATCCCGATTTATTTTAATACACCGGGCTGCATATCCAAGCACCTGTGCTTTATCTTGCTTTCATATAACACAGCAGAACAGCATCATCATATTGGGAGTTTCCGTATCATTAAAACTACTCTTCTGAGCTAGACAAAAAGTCTCCTGGGCAAAATACACTATTACTATAGACCAGGTTTCAATATTAAAACTGATTAAAAACCAAAAGCATAGACAGCCCAGCAATCTAGTGCCAATGCAGCGTGCTGTCGTGCAGGGGAACTGACTCCTAGTGGTTGAGAGTACTGCAGGAGCAGCATCTCCAGTCCAGGATGAATGTACTATTGTCACCAGAAAGCGCCTCCTGCTGACCTGCAGTAGTGCTGACAAGCCCCAGCACCACATGGAGGATGTTGCACATTCACCCTTCTGAAGATTAGCCTGATGAAAAGATCAAAGCTTCTGCAAATATTTTCAAGACAGATTTCTTCTGATATTCACTATCTTGCTCACACGTTTAGTGATCGGATACCACCAAAACTTCAGCAAAAGCAGTTTTCACCTCAGTTTGAAAATCTGCATATTTAAACACCATCTGAATTAATACGATGTATGCATATACACTAAATCCTGGCATATTCAGGATGAGAATACATGGCTATGTTTATTGAGAATTGTTTGTTCATCTTGCATCATCACAGAGCGAGCAGTGTGAAATAAAGGACAGCACAGCAACAAAGAGACACATACATCCCTTCTGGCATTACAAGACACACACACACCCCTGCTCATCCAGGATATCGCTAGAACAGGTTGGACGGTACTAATATGGAACCAGTAATTGTGTGACATCCTTCTTTTTTTCCCCCCCTCCAATTTGGTCATTTTTTTGCTTTCATCCCCCTCAGGTTATTTAAATAAAGTTTAAAAAATTATAATTCTTATGGTCTCTGTTATTTACCAGATAAGTACTGATATCACACACATCAAACGTGACGAAAAGTTACCTACGTGAAAAATGCAGCTTCACGCTATAAACCGCATTTATTATGCATCTGTAACTACCTCACCCTCACTCTACCCACCAATCCATCTCCATCAGGACCATTTCTAATATTACCAGCCTCTGAGCAGTTCCATACAGCTACCTTTAAAAACAGATGACACAAATGTTTTATTTTCCCTCAAATATGGAATGTCCATCCTCAAAATCACACATGCCCTGTATGGGGAATATTCAGTCATGGACCAGTGAAAGGTTTCAGGCCCAACATCTTGCAACCCATCAAAGCTAGAAATGGGAGTTTTAAAGTTGGTCACAGCATAGACCACATCTTAACACACACAGACTGCCTAATGGATGCCACCCCTCCCATTCACGATCATGTAGACCACCTCCCTTCCCATTCACATAACATCCCTGTGACAACTACAATGATTGCTTAGCAACATTAGGGTATTTGCAACTGTTTTTAATGCAGTTTAGTAGCTGGAAACATGTAAGACAGCTAGCTCTCCCAAAATCACCAACAGTTGTTCCTAGACCACAGTTTAAGGATCAATGCTTTCAACTAGGGGTTCTCAAACTTCATTGCACCGTGATCCCCTTCTGACAACAAAAATTACTACACGACCCCAGGTGGGGGGACTGAAGCTTGAGCCTGCCTGAACCTCACCTCCCCGGGTGGGGGACCAAAGCCCAAGGGCTTCAGCCCCAGGCTTCAGCTTTGGCCCCGGGCAGTGGGGCTCGGGCTTTGGCTTCAGCCCTGGCCCCCAGCAAGTCTAAGCCAGCCCTGGCAACCTCATTAAAATGGGATTGTGACCCACTTTGGGGTCCCGACCCACAGCTTGAGAACCGCTCCTTTCAACTGTCAGAGAGGAGAATTTCTCAGTTGTTCAATAGGACAGCACAGCCATGTTAAGTTTCCGGATATTGGAACTTTAAATCAAAATGTTATTATGTATTGAAAAGTTATTTATGTATTTTTATAATAATATATGATATAACATTATTTAAAATTTACTTTTCTCTGAGTCCTTTATTGTTGGGCACATGGTTTGAGATCCTGGCCCTACTGAAGTAAATGGGAGTTTTGCCACTGACTTCAGAGTTGCCAGGATTTCATCCATGGTATCTAAGGAAGCCTGGCTGCATATGCAGAAAAAGACAAGAAAATACCAAGCAAAATTTTAACTCCCTAAAATATGTGCCATTGTGAATACTTGATGCTGAGTAGTGATATACTAAGGTTTATTAGCACATGATTGGAATGCTATCCAGTACCCCACTCGTGGCTTCACCTTTGATGAGTATTGCAGTAATACTAAATTCATGCCAACTAAACTATTATGATACGCCCTCATGCAATCTCTATTAATTATTATTATTATCATGAAAATGGCTCTTTAAACCACCAAAAGTATATATGCAATTAAGACTGTTTCTTGAAAACCTAATCTGAAATCATACCAAGTATTCCTATTAGGTTCTTTTCTGTATTATAGCAATTACTATAAACCCAGTTGTGTTATAAACCATCTGTACCATAAGAGAAATCAGCAACAGTTGCTCAGTCCTGCAGGGGAAAGAATCTGTTACGCCATTGGCATTTCCACACTCAGCCAGCAATAAGGTAGGTAGGTTAAAGTGGTAGATAACTATCTGTCTTTGGGATTTCTATAGCATCCATTATCACGTACTGCTGTTACGCAGGTTTTCAATAAAAATTCCTTGAATTGGGACAGCGTAATGATTCTTTTTTGTGGCTATTTTCTGTTATTGACATACTGTGAAAGCATTAATTCCTTTGCCAGAGCCTCTTCCATCTTCAAAGCGACATGCTGGACACTGACATTTTTCAACGGATGAGACTTTTAAAAATAAAAATCCTTTCACATGTATAAGAAGTTGTTCATGTACAATATTCTTGTTCTGTGCATGGTATTACTTCAACTGCTTAATGGATAGTAGAATATTTTCCATAAACGTTCAGGTTAAAACACTAAAGTAGTGTTACCTTTGCAGTCAATATGTTCTGTATCTACAGCACAGTCTGCCTATAGATTTGGTTTCAGCGTAGATTTGGATTTCTGAGTGCGACGTATTTTCTTTCCATCTGCTTTACATTGCTCTCTACATTGTATTAAAAATGACCCTTATTTTTAGGCACAATTCAATGAAGTAACACATTGTTTTATTTTATGTTAGCCTTCCGAAGCACTTGGCAATTCAATTATGAAAGGTAACTCTTACAATTAGACAATGACTGATGCCAAGTTAATCAGCATCTACAGACAGTGCTAAGTGTTAAAGCAATGATATTCTTCAAAGATGCTTAAACTTCCATTAACCTTGTTCTTTCTCACACACAGCAGATACACAAGGAAGAGAGTTATTAATTAGTGAGGTGAACATCAATGTTGAGCCACTTGTTCGTGGCCAGAAACCAAGGGAAGTAAGAAACAAAATAGTCATAATCTCTTTCAAAAAGATAATCAAGTTCACTTGAAAACATGCTGAATGAAGAAAACAAACCCTAACCAGCAACATTTGGAATAACCATACTTAGCAGCTTAGCAAATGAGGCTCCTTCCTTAGTCACAACAGACCTCTTGTGGATGCGTAGTGGGTGTGTAAACACTGCAACAGGCTAAGAGCGGATCCGCAAGCAGCAATCAGTAGCCATGTCTGCATTAAATAAAAAGCTGCTATACATTAGCTTCTGTGCAATGACAAATAGGATTACACTCAAAAATACGATACAGTAAATGAAACAGTGCCCCTCCAGAGAGATTTGTATTGTAAGAAAATAATTATGCAGAATCCCGTGTACTTCTGAGATCCTTATCTGATTGAGAAAAGAATAAATAAAGCATGCCTTCAGATTCTGGAAGGTATTGGAGATTTTAACTAAAAAAATTCTTAATAATTGTTCGTGCACTTTCAAGTGATTATTCCAGAAATGTTGTGAACTGCCTGCCTCTACAACCTTCAAAAACTTAACCAGCAGAGAACAACAAAGCCTCTATTTGAGCTTCAGAAAATGTATCAAGCTGAGGAAAGAAAGCACTGAACATGGACCCCAAAGTATTCCGAACTCATTAGTGCTGGAAGGGGAAACTGATAGAGGGCATATGAAGGGAAAAGTATTTGGTAACACATTTTCAAAACTGTGTGACATTTAAGTTATATATGCTCATCCATACATTAATGTCCTGTCCTCCCACTCCTTCCTACACCACGTGTATTGTCTTAAGAGTAAACCTAGCTATTAGCCAATTGTAACCTGTTCTCTTTCATTTTCTTTTCTTTTTAAATTAATGTGGATTTTTGTTCTCTGAGGTAAAAGACTAGGAACACTGCCCAAACAGGAACAATACAGGATGACAGTTCCTGAAGCGCCTGGCATTGGCCACTGTCAGAAGACAGGATACTGGTCTAAAATAGACATTGGTCTGTCCCAGTATGGCCGTTATGTTCTTCAACCACATAGCTCAGTCAATTCACCTGCAATACTTCTGCTGATATTAAAAGGAAAATGTGTGTTTCTTGATGTTCAGTTAGCATCAGGTATCAGTTCAGACAACAGATATAGGATAATTCCTGCAGACCCTGGAACAAAACAAATTCTAAATGATCTGTTGTATTGCAAACCAGGAAAAACAACTTCAGCAAACAATTTGAAAGTTTCTACAACTTTCACCTCCACTTCAGCCTAAACATTTCTTTTATTTCTAAAAAAGAAAAGGAACTTCTTACATGTATAGGAGCACTCCCAGCAAAAAGGAATAGCAGCGGAGGGTGCTAAACAACCAACACAAGCATCGTTCATCCAAAGATTCTTCAATACTGGACTCATCTGTCTAGCATTCTGTACTGAGACAGTGTACTCTAGACATAACAAAATTAATTGTATAGTCATAGGCTATAAAATCTAGACAGTTCTTTGTACAAAACCACATAATAATAATGAAGGGTGAAGAAGCAAATGCATTTGTCCAGTGGTAAGATAAAATGAGCACAAAGCTCAGCTCTACAGATTTCAATTTATTTCCTTTTTATATCCTATATCCACCATCTTCATGGTATAGACTTTAAAAATAAATAAATAAATTTTATAGCATTCTATACCACCTCAACCATGCAAGGTCAATAATACACCATTAACTCCTGATATACATCATTAACTCCTGATATTTTTATTCCCCTTTGCAGACACAACTGACACTATGAAAAATCCTTTCAACTAGTGCATTCAAATGACATTTGTACTAACACAGCCAAACTGAAATTCTTGAGTTGACCAGTTCTGCCCAGTGGTCATCCCTTGCAGGCTTTGCACACTTTTTCCTGCATACTGAGCCATCCTGCTGGCATCAACACCTGGCCTCATAATAATTGTACATATTGCCAAAGAGGAAAGGCAAGAACACACATGCAAGAGCTTCCTTATGAATCCCATCCCATCTACCACGACTCCTTGTATTGAATTCTATTAAAACTGAAAATACATCACAATGAAAAATGACATAGTATAAAAAATTAACATTTAACAAGTACAGAATGTGTCCTCGTTACTCCAGGTACAGCTTTGATAATACTACTTAACATGCAACCATTAACAGATGACTGAAAATGAACACTGGGCGTACAATGCAATACAACCCTTGTAACCAGAGACTTATGGCTCCTCATGCTGTGTAAATTTTGACTAAATCCATAACCACTTAACGAGCTCTGAGAGTCTTAATATAGCTGCCTTAAACATTATCTGCTGTACTGCAAAGGTAAAATTTCCAGTGAATGTACACCTGAGCATTATGTAGAAAAGATCTGTCTTCAGAGACACACTCTTGAGCCAGAGGCTGGCTGATTAAGCCACTTGCAAGATAAACCAGATTTAACATTTTCATCAACTTTGGGGGCAAAATTCTTATTTGTGACATTTCAAATAGGAGTGGGATAACAACATTATACAAGAACACAGAATCAGACAGCACTTCACCATAAGTTCGGTATGTTAACTTGGTACTAACCATAACCTGGGTTAATAAGCTTCTGAGCTATCAGCCTGTTTTTTCCCCCCAAAGACACCTCAGCTTTGAAGTTTACTTATGCTAGGATTATTATTTTGTAAATAACAGAGAGCGCTCAAGTTATTACAATAAATTATTTGTCCTTGTACCTTTCCTTCAAGGACTTCAAAGCAGTTTACAAACTTTATTGAATTAAGCTTCACAAAACTCTTATGAAATGTTATCCATCCCTGTTTTACAGATCAGAAAATTACACTGTGGAGAGACTAAGTGACACGGGCAGTCTGTGGGAGAGGATTGAAATAACGTCTCCTGACAACTCTTTGCTTGAACCCCAAGACCAGCTCTACCTCTTCTCTTTTTAAACAGAGAGCAAATGGGTTATAGCCAAACCAAACTGTAGAAGTATGGCACAAGCTATATTTTCTTAGTTGCACAGTTTGCAACAAAACAGCACAACACAAAGAAATCTTCTCCTCAACTACCTAAAAATTTTACTAGCCACAGCAGTGCACAGAAACAGTGGACTTCATGACACTTTCAAACAACTCAGGAATGTTTTGCCAGTTTAGTTATACCAGTATTGCTATACCAACAAAACCCTCTATTGTGGCTGGTGTTATGTCAGCATAAGAGCGCTTATACTGATGTAGCTTTTGTCAGTCCTGTATAACCATGTGTACACTAGCGCTTTTGCTGGCATAGCTATGCCGGTGAAACTTAAGTGTAGACCAAGCCTTATACTTTGTTTTAGTGTTTTCTCTGCAGAAGTCAAATACTAGATAGTACTGTGATAGCTATTGGAATCTAATGCCTTATCTTTGATGTAACATATTGTATTAAGTTTGTGTGTCACTGTGGGGCAGAGATTGTAAGCAACTCCAGTGGGCAGGTAAGCAACTCCAGTGGGCAACCACAGCTCATCCAGGAACCAAAAACAGCGTGTGCGGAGGTCGTTAAGGTGAATCACTTAGATTGTAAACTCCTCCACAGAGGCACCAACCCAGGGAGCTTTGCATATACTGGAGCAGACGAGATTTGCCAGAGTCCAACGGACAAAGAACACTTCAAGACAGCCGCTTCTCCACAGCCACACCTCAAAAAATGGCAGAGCCAACAATACAATGGGGACAGAAAACACACTGACTAGAGGAATTGCTCACAGTACAGACAATTTCATGACAACAACCTTCCTTTTGTAGCCTATTTGAAAAAAATCTCTATGGTTAATTTAAGATACTTTAAATGTCCTTTATAATATTGAATGCTACTGATACTTCTATATCCAGGGATTCCTTGTCCAGTATAATGTTCACAGCGAGTTAAATATTTATGTTACATCTTATCAAATTACAACAAGTTAAAGCATTTTCTTTAAAATTAACTCTTCATTTTTCACCTGATCCCTCTCTTCAGTCTTCACTGATCCCCTGGGAAATATTTTCACAATTGAAAGCATGCTGTGTCATCTTTTTATTTCCTAACCTCCTTTAAAACTCTTAGACTGTAGTGCAGTAACCTGCATTAATCATTCATGACTGCATAAATATATGAAAAATTAATAACCGTCTAGAATGCCAGGGTGTCTACTTAATGAGTTGGGACTGTCAGGTAGTAGCATCATGTCCTCAACAGTATATATAGAGAGAATAATTTTCAGTAACGTTAATCAAATCAGATCTCCTGCTACAAGACGAGCTTCTAGGAATTATGATTAGGCTATTTAAAAATAAAATTCAGGCATCTTTGTTTCTAACTGATTTTTTTTAATGTACTTCCTGCCATTAAAAGCTATCAGCCTCTTTTATGTACTTTTTTTTATGTACTTCCTGCCATTAAAAAAAACCCTAACCTTTCTTCTTGTTTACTACAAAAAATCTTCTCAAAACAAGTTCCATCAAAACTATTACATTCACTATTAAAAGGCTTGCAAATATTTTGAAAAACCTGGTCCAGATCTCAGGTTTGTAACGAAACTGAAAACTGCTTGGAGTAGTCTGTCAATAGGAGTGATGTTTTATGCTGCCATAGGTCAGTTAATGCAATAACTTCCAATGTCATGCAGCACTGAATAATACAAGAACAAATTAAAAGATGAGATTCAGATTATGTCATGACTTTGCTCAAATGCACTGAATTGTGCTCTGCTTTCCCCATTCAAAATCAGAAGTAGATACAATTGCATTCAAGCTGAATAGGACGGACAGCACTCCTGGGCCTATCTCCAGGACAGCTGCAATCGGTGCCTCTATCAGACAGGCTGTGCCAATCTTACCTCTGCTTCAAGGTGGTACTTCACTGAACTACAAGAAGCCCTCAAATTATTAGAACCAGCAATTTTGGCCTCATCCATAGTAATTTACAAGCTTTTTACTGGTGCTGAATCATACGCCTGATACATTTATAACTAGCCATAAAAAGTTATCACAACTGTACAGCACAAAATTAATAATATTAATAATAAAAACAGGCTGGTCTTTTAACTGTTTGCAATTCAGATGGAATGAATAAATAACTGAAACAAAAACAAATTATTTAAAGGTTTCAGAGTAACAGCCGTGTTAGTCTGTATTCGCAAAGAAAAGGAGTACTTGTGGCACCTTAGAGACTAACCAATTTATTTGAGCATAAGCTTTTGTGAGCTACAGCTCACTTCTTTGGATGCATACTGTGGAAAGTGTAGAAGATCTTTTTATATACACAAAGCATGAAAAAATACCTCCTCCCACCCCACTCTCCTGCTGGTAATAGCTTATCTAAAGTGATCACTCTCCTTACAATGTGTATGATAATCAAGGTGGGCCATTTCCAGCACAAATCCAGGTTTTCTCACACACCGCCCCCCCAACCCCCCCACACAAACCCACTCTCCTTTGGTAATAGCTTTTCTAAAGTGACCACTCTCCTTATAATGTGTATGATAATCAAGGTGGGTCATTTCCAGCACAAATCCAGGGTTTAACAAGAACGTCTGGGGGGGAGCGGGTTAGGAAAAAACAAGGGAAAGTAGGTTACCTTACATAATGACTTAGCCACTCCCAGTCTCTATTCAAGCCTAAGTTAATTGTATCCAATTTGCAAATGAATTCCAATTCAACAGTTTCTCGCTGGAGTCTGGATTTGAAGGTTTTTTGTTGTAATATAGCAACAACAAAAGTTAAAAAAAAAAAACAAGTTTTTTTGTTGTAATATAGTAGAGTAGGGGACGAGAGCTGAGGAAGCGTTGTTCTAAGTCAGCCACTCAAGGAATATTTCCAACATACCTCTGAACAACATACTAATCCACAGAGACCTCCCTACCAACACTACAAAAAGAAGGATTCTAGGTGGACTCCTCCTGAAGGTCAAAACAGCAGACTGGACTTCTACATAGAGTGCTTCCGCCGACGTGCACGGGCTGAAATTGTGGAAAAGCAGCATCACTTGCCCCATAACCTCAGCCGTGCGGAACACAATGCCATCCACAGCCTCAGAAACAACTCTGACATCATAATCAAAAAGGCTGACAAAGGAGGTGCTGTCGTCATCATGAATAGGTCAGAATATGAACAAGAGGCTGCTCGGCAGCTCTCCAAAACCACTTTCTACAAGCCATTACCCTCTGATCCCACTGAGAGTTACCAAAAGAAACTACAGCATTTGCTCAAGAAACTCCCTGAAAAAGCACAAGATCAAATCCGCACAGACACACCCCTGGAACCCCGACCTGGGATATTCTATCTACTACCCAAGATCCATAAACCTGGAAATCCTGGATGCCCCATCATCTCAGGCATTGGCACCCTGACAGCAGGATTGTCTGGCTATGTAGACTCCCTCCTCAGGCCCTACGCTACCAGCACTCCCAGCTACCTTCGAGACACCACTGACTTCCTGAGGAAACTACAATCCATTGGTGATCTTCCTGATAACACCATCCTGGACACTACGGATGTAGAAGCCCTCTCCACCAACATTCCACACAAAGATGGACTACAAGCCATCAAGAACACTATCCCCGATAATATCACGGCTAACCTGGTGGCTGAACTTTGTGACTTTCTCCTTACCCATAACTATTTTACATTTGGGGACAATGTATACCTTCAGATCAGCGGCACTGCTATGGGTACCCGCATGGCCCCACAGTATGCCAACATTTTTATGGCTGACTTAGAACAACGCTTCCTCAGCTCTCGTCCCCTAATGCCCCTACTCTACTTGTGCTATATTGATGACATCATCATCCGGACCCATGGAAAAGAAGCCCTTGAGGAATTCCACCATGATTTCAACAATTTCCATCCCACCATCAACCTCAGCCTGGTCCAGTCCATACAAGAGATCCACTTCCTGGACACTACAGTGCTAATAAACAATGGTCACATAAACACCACCCTATACCAGAAACCTACTGACCGCTATTCCTACCTACATGCCTCTAGCTTTCACCCTGACCACACCACACAATCCATCGTCTACAGCCAAGCTCTACGATACAACCGCATTTGCTCCAACCCCTCAGACAGAGACAAACACCTACAAGATCTCTATCAAGCATTCTTACAACTACAATACCCACCTGCGGAAGTGAAGAAACAGATTGATAGAGCCAGAAGAGTTCCCACAAGTCACCTACTACAGGACAGGCCTAACAAAGAAAATAACAGAACGCCACTAGCCATCACCTTCAGCCCCCAACTAAAACCCCTCCAACGCATTATTAAGGATCTACAACCTATCCTGAAGGATGACCCAACACTCTCACAAATCTTGGGAGACAGGCCAGTCCTTGCCTATAGACAGCCCCGCAACCTGAAGCAAATACTCACCAGCAACCACATACCACACAACAGAACCACTAACCCAGGAACCTATCCTTGCAACAAAGCCCGTTGCCAACTGTGCCCACATATCTATTCAGGGGACACCATCACAGGGCCTAATAACATCAGCCACACTATCAGAGGCTCGTTCACCTGCACATCCACCAATGTGATATATGCCATCATGTGCCAGCAATGCCCCTCTGCCATGTACACTGGTCAAACTGGACAGTCTCTACGTAAAAGAATAAATGGACACAAATCAGATGTCAAGAATTATAACATTCATAAACCAGTCAGAGAACACTTCAATCTCTCTGGTCACGCGCTTACAGACATGAAAGTTGCTATATTACAACAAAAAACCTTCAAATCCAGACTCCAGCGAGAAACTGTTGAATTGGAATTCATTTGCAAATTGGATACAATTAACTTAGGCTTGAATAGAGACTGGGAGTGGCTAAGTCATTATGCAAGGTAATCTACTTCCCCTTGTTTTTTCCTACCCTCCACCCCCAAGACGTTCTTGTTAAACCCTGGATTTGTGCTGGAAATGGCCCACCTTGATTATCATACACATTATAAGGAGAGTGGTCACTTTAGATAAGCTATTACCAGCAGGAGAGTGGGTTAGTGTGTGTGTGGGGGGGGGTATGTGTGAGAAAACCTGGATTTGTGCTGGAAATGGCCCACCTTGATTATCATACACATTGTAAGGAGAGTGATCACTTTAGATAAGCTATTACCAGCAGGAGAGTGGGGTGGGAGGAGGTATTTTTTCATGCTTTGTGTATATAAAAAGATCTTCTACACTTTCCACAGTATGCATCTGAAGAAGTGAGCTGTAGCTCACGAAAGCTTATGCTCAAATAAATTGTTTAGTCTCTAAGGTGCCACAAGTACTCCTTTTCTTTTTTGCAAATTATTTAAAGTCAACCTCATGAAATTTTAAAAATGAATTTCCACACTGGTTATTCAGAGAGTAAAGCACCATTTGCACCCCATTGCAGTGAACTATTTTATGATCAGGAAAGGGCTCACTACCAAGTATCGTGGTGGATTCTCCATTTATGGACAATTTTAAAATCAAGATTGGGATGTTTTTCTAAAGCTATGCTCCAGGAATGATTTTGGGGAAGTTCTATGGCCTGTGTTATACAGGAGGTCAGACTAGATGATCGCAGTGGTGCCTTCTGACATTAGAATCTATGATTCCATGGGCTATAAGGCTGTGAAAGTACACATGTTGTGTTTCTGCATTTCCTTAAATAGATAGCCCTCATTTATTCGAAATTACTTTATATTTGACCTCTGAGCAATTAATGTACTTTTCCAAAAAAAATAAACAAAATTTTTACAAAATGAAAAACATAGCACTAGATTTTACATATTTCATGGGAAATTAGGCAACCTGTAAACCAAACAGAAGTGTATACTGTTGTAAGGTAGAAATTGTAGGTCGCAGGACCCATTCTATCCTGACTTCCATTTTCCACTGCTTCAAGTTTATACACACACACACACACACACACACACACATTTCCTTTGGGCTAAAATTTCTCATGCGTAGCCTCGGCTCAAAGGTGAGTTAATTCTGGGAAGTCTGTATATATTTTATTGTACATAGTAAGCAGACTGGGCATTCTGCCACTACAGAGGAAGACACAATAACTATTACATTTGCAATTTAAAGGGGCTTCTCCTGCCATTCTTAATCTAGCAAAACTCTAATTCACTTGGGGTCAAACTCTAACCCCACTGAAATCAATGGTAAAACTTCCTTAAATGAGACTTAAATAAGGCCAGGATTTCACCCCTGGAATTTTGCCTGCATGAGAATTACAGCAGATCTTCTCTTGGTCTTTTAGGGTATGTCTTCACTGCAGAGTTCTTCTGGTGTTGCCTCTGACCATCCTCCTAGCCGCACTTTGAATCCTCTAACTTGAGTTTAGTGGTGCTTTCAGCCTGGGCTAGCTGGCCCAGCTGGGGGTATATACTGGAGCTGAGATGCTGCTTTCACTCAAGCTAGTAATTTCCTGCCAGCTTTGCAGTGATGACACAAGGTACAATTTCTTGAGTGCTGACAGTCTTCCAATGCGTTCCCATCATCCCCCCTGGGTGCACAGGACAGACAAGTTTTCTAACAATTCACTGGGAAAGAATCAGAGTGGCTCATCTTACTGTAGCACAAAGACCCATGGGATGTGCCCCCAGAATTCCGAGTGACATACGCAGGCACAAGTGAGTGCAGCTCTGGAAAGGACGCAGTCTCTCAGGTATGGTTTCGCAGTGTGGCTGCTCTCACCTGTGCTAGACTAATCTAGATGCTCAGGCACCCCAAGTTAACTCTGAAGTAATGACACACCTTTTCACCACTTCTTTTCTCAACCTCCCGACTGCATGATCCTCAAAAATTTTCATTCTGCAGGAAGACATTAGTTTTCCATGGACCAAGAGTTTTAGAACTGACAGAGTTTTTAGGATAGTTCCCTAAAATCAGACACAAACAGCACAGTTCAGATATATTACACAAATGTGGATGATCAAAGCTTTGGGGTATGTCCTATTTTTAAAATGATATGGAATTTTAGAACTGAAAAGCCTCGCAGGCACAGAAGAGGAGTGCTTTAAGGATACGAATAGAGAGAAGCCATTTGGCCAAATAGGAGCCAGAAAGCATTCTATAGAAGGAGGCATGAACAACAGATGAAGAAAGCTTGAGAAAAATACAATGTGAGCATGTATGTACCCTTTCTTTAAATCCAAAGCAGAAAGTCAGATTTTTTTTTTCTTTGGGTGGGGGAGGGATATAGGTAAAACTCAGGGCTTTCATGGTTGAAACTCTACAGTGAAAGACAGAAAAGCTTTAGGGACAATACTTTTTTTCTTATTCCAATAAAGTTCCTTGTTCAGTGCAAGAACAAAACAATTCTTTCTGCAATTTTTATCACTGTCACATGACTGGGTGTTAAGGAGGGAAAACTGGAGGAAATTAAAGCAGTAATGTAAGCCAGGTTGGAGTTCATGCTGAACATTCCTATTCTGAAGTCCATGGAGTTAGATCAGTAAGAATTTGGCTCCTTGTTTCCATCATCTTTCATTCCAAAGAATCTAAAGTTAAACTGATATATAAACTACACTTTAATGGCCAGAAATTAAAAATAATAGATCCAGTTCTGGGCTTATGTCAGGTTACAAAGGGGTAATTCCACTGGTTTTGATGTAGTTACCCCTTTACACTGTTGTGAGATCAGAACAAGGATTTGGCTTTGAGATTAAAAGGTGTGCATTAATCTAGTACTCCTGCCTCCTCCTTTTCACATTCATAGTAAAAGCTTTCTAACTGTTATACTCACAAAAACTACGTGCAGTAGAGGTAACTGGACCAGAGTGTTTTCATTTAGTAATTCTTTCTAACAGAGTGGCCAGATTTTTTTCCCAACTCAAGTAATCAGCATAAAAAGAGAGAAATAAGATTGTAATTGTCTCTTTTGCATCTTTTGGTAAATATCGTGGCAATAGCCTAATTCATGTGTGAAAGCAATGGCCTAGATTGGAAAATTGTGGTAAAACAGAAATACTTGCTTTCAAAGTTCATGAACAAGATCAGACCCTCCTGGAGACTTTCGCAGCATTCTCCACATCCTCACCACAAAATATCAAAGTCTAATAACATAATTGGGGAAGCTGCAAGCCAAGTACAAGTGCAGCAAAACGTCATCCTTCTGATGAGTATTTAAAAATACATTTCAGTTAAGAGTGTTTAAATTCCAATTTATATTGCATAGTGTCTCTCCTACAATACAATCTACGCTTTGTAATACCTTGGGGTGATCTTCATAGGGTCTGTTCTTGCTGTGATGCAGTTTTCACCCTACACCAGCTCTGAAAGGGTAAGGTGGTGCAGACAGGGTCAATTAACCTTATAGGATGCACTTGTTGGAGAGTCTGGCTTGATTGAAAATGACAGCCGATAAAGCCCGGCTGGGGGGAAAGCTAGCTAAGGTATAAAGCCAGAAAGTCTGCAGCAGAAGGGGGCTAGAGTTTTGTTAACAAAAAAGAATGTTTGCTGAAAGAAATTGTGAGCTCTTACATGGCAGGATACAATGTAAAGATGACATACTGAATGGAAATTTCAGCATATAGGAACTCAAAAAATCTAGAGACAAAATTAAAAACACAGGTCCAGGTAAAGACAACATATGCTTTACAACAATGCTTAAGCACCTACCAGAAGAGAATTTAGGAGTTTTACTGAAATTATATGGGGAAAGGGTATACTATCATCAGAATGGAGGCAAACAGTGGTATACCAATAGGAAAACCTGGCAAATTGTGCACAAGACCTTATGACCTCACATCGTGTATGGCAAAATTATGGAAAAAATGAGAAATGAGAAATCAGTAGCATACTTGGAAAAATATGAAAGTATAAACTGTGTACAAAGTGGTGTCAGTTGATCATATTGTAAGATTAGAAACACAAATACAAAAAACCACTCGAAAGAGAGAGTTTCTGATAGCTGTCTTATTGTACACTGAAAAAGCATGTGACATGCTATGGAGGGAAAGCTTGCAGTGTAAACTAGTCAATTGGAATAAGAGGAAGAATGTTCTGGTGGATAAGAGACTTCTTAAATGACAGAATTATACAAGTCAGGCAACTTTGTCAAATATTTATAAACTTACTAATGGCACTCCACAGGGGAATGTTATCAGCCCAACCCTGTTTAACATTATGATTAATGATCTCCCAGAGAGCACACAGACACTACTCTATTTGTGGACAGCTATGCTATTTGGGCCAAACATAGAAGACTTAAGATAACTGTGAAAGAAACCAGGGGGAGATACTTGGGGATTTAAGTTCTCATTTGCTAAACAAAGGGAATGATGTTTACAAAAAGAAAGACTAGGAAAGAATGGAACCTCTATATAGAAATAACAGAGGTAGTTCAAAATTTTACATTCTCAGGAGTTATGTTCCATAGCAAACTTATTGGAAGGGTCATATAGATCAGTGGTTCTCAACTAGGGTGTGTGTACGTCTAGTGTAGGCAGAGGTCTTCCGAGGGTACATTAACTCATCTAGATATTTGCCTACTTTTACAACCGGCTACATAAAAAGAAGTAGCGAAGTCAGTACAAACTAAAATTTCATACAGACAATGACTCGTTTATACTGCTCTATATATTATCCACTGAAATGTAAGTACAATATTTATATTTCAACTGATTTATTTTATAATTATGTGGTAAAAATGAGAAAGCAAGCAATTTTTCAGTAACGGTTTGCTTTGACACTTTTGTATTTTTAGGTCTGATTTTGTAAGCAAGTAATTTTTATGTGAGGTGAAACTTGGGGGTACAGTAGTCTGGAAAGGTTGAAAGCCACTCTTACAGATAAGATCAAGATTAAATGTTAAATATGAGCTGAATCTGCTTTAAAGTATTGTTAGGAACAATTGGGGTGTAGATAAGAACACCCTGTTGATACTATACAGGGCATTCATAAGACCAGAGTTAGATTATGGATGTCAAACCTTTAATTAAAAAGAAAAGGAGGACTTGTGGCATCTTAGAGACTAACAAATTTATTTGACCCATAAGCTTTCGTCAGCGACAGCTCACTTCATCGGATGCATTCAGTGGAAAATACAGTGGGTGCATCCAATGAAGTGAGCTGTAGCTCACGAAACCTTATGCTCAAATAAATTTGTTAGTCTCTAAGGTGCCACAAGTCCTCCTTTTCTTTTTGCGGATACAGACTAACATGGCTGCTACTCTGAAACCTTTAATTCAGCTTCTAAATCAAAATTTAAAATATTAGCGCCAATCCAAGCCCAAGCTCTGCGAATTACGTGTGGTGCAAGCATTCCAACTCCATTGTGTGTGCTGCAGGTGGCAATCACCAAAATGCCTATAAATTTAAGGATGAAATTGTTAGAATCACTTTTTGGGCTAAGGAAACAGTGAAGATAAGAGTACTAAATGAACATATGAGGACTGTTGGGAATTAATTAGACAAGAATAACTGGGTGCCACAAACTCCCAGATGCTGACAGGGTCAAAAGGTGGCTAAGAGAGTGGGGTGAAAAGGAAGGACTGGAAGAAATTAAAATATTTAGTCACTGGAAATCAAATTATAGCTGGACGGTTATCTCTCCAATTGTGGATTTGGAATTATACGATAAAAAAAAAGGAAGAACAGAACTGTCAAATATGACAGCTAAGATGTGTGTTTATACATGACATATGGGGTCAGCATTGCCAAATCTATATTGATGGCTCTCGAGACGACAGCACAGGCAGAATGGGAACTTTTGTATCCCTGAATTTGAAATTAAGAGATCGATGACACTATCCAATTTTGGGGTCATTATGATGGACGAACTGATGGGCATACTGTTGGCTCTGATCTGGATAAGGGATGTACATATACAACTATGATTGCTATCCTATCTGACTCTTTATGGGGTATAATGGTGATTAGAAAGGAAAGCAGGAATGACTTAGTCAATGAAATACTGTTCTCAACTATGGAGATAGCACAATTAGGTATACATATAGTAAAAGTCAGGATTCCAGGGCATGTGAGGATACCAGGCAATGAAAAGGCAGATAAAGCAGCAAAAAAAAAAAAAGTCTTACAGATGAGGCGGTTGATATAAAGATCCCTCTACGTAAATAGGACTTCAAAAATTTGGTTAAGAAAGAATTTAAGAAGGAATGGCAAGAACTATGACCACAGAGGAAAAAAGGGGAAAGGTTCTGTGAAATATGTCCTAAGCGTGAGGATAATAGTATACTTAATTGCAATGATAAAAGCATTGAAGATATCTAGAGTGCTAACAGGTCACTGTGACCAAACAGTAATTTATATTTCTTAAACTACCACAAAGATAGGTTGTGGGACACATGCAAAGTCCAAGAAAAATGTTGAGTATCTGCTGTGTCAACACAGGGAGGATTATACAGAAAGAAAGATTCTTTATGAAGAACTGAGATGCCTCAAGGTGAAAGAATATAGTTTGAAAGGATTGGTAAGAATATCAGGAAAGTGGGGTAACATACAAGATAGGATAGGGTAGGATACAAGACTGGGTGAGAGAATATAGATTTTTGCTTATTCGAAAACTGCGGTAGATGGTGGTCAGAGCCTCACAGGCTGAGGCTGACACGCCATAAAATGACCAGAAATAAAAACAAACAAACAAGAAAGAGGTTCCAGTGTGGCATCCAGCAGTTACTCTCTGGGTTTGGAGAGGGAAAAGGAGGAAACCCAGGGAGAGAGAGAAGCCCTGGGATCCTGGCCCTGAGGAAAGGGTTTACCCAGAAGAGTGAAGAAGAAAGCCTGAGGGGAAAAGAATAGGAAGCAGCCCAAAGGAAAAGCAACACAGTCAGACCTTGCGGGGTCCCTGGGCTGGGAAGTGGCACCAAATCATTGGAGATGCCAACTGGACAGTTGGTCCAGAGGGACTTTGGTACCCTGGAAGGGAAGGACTATATCATGACCTGGCTGGAGGACTGCGGAGAGAGTGTATCACAGTGTGAGTAACCAACAAAAGGGGGTGCCAGATCAGGTGGGAGCTGCTCCACAGATGTAGCCACAAGGAGGTTCCACCTGCAGTGAGTGTACCCTGTTACACTTGTAATAAAATTTTAATTACCCTAATTACTGTATAGTAACTTGTGCTTCTTGTTTTATGAAGACCAGAGTATAATTCCTTCCCCTTCATTATCTCTCTCTCTAGGTTCCTATACCATGCCTCTCCATGATATCAGAGCGCCTGGCCATGTAGAGTAGTGGGTTTTTAATCTATCTTTTTCTGTTGGCTGTGCAAGTTTCCGAAATGATAATAGGAATAGACCAAGAAATATTGCTAGTTACACAAAGATCCTCTCCGAGGGAACATTCGATTTGAGACTAGATGTACAAATGAATCATCATTTTAAACTATGGGAATTCATACACAGAAGTCAGAGAACAGTGACTAAAGTTGTGGCAGGATCAGGAAGGCCAATGTATCCATTATAAGCCACAATTTTGAGATTTAATTTGTTAAATATAAATAATAAAGAGTAAGCTAAATGACAAAAGAAGATACAAGTATAAGCATGCCTTTCAAGGCTTCCTGTCTTTTCAATAGAGGTAATTCTTCTAATCATTGCCTTTAGAGTGCTGAACTGTTAAGAACAGAAGATTTAGAATTAAGTACATTATATGAAGATAGAGAACTGCACTGAAACTTACCACTGACTGGTATTTTGGTAAGTGGAAGTGAGGCCGGGGGAGGACTAGTGAGAATATCAGAGTGCCCAAAAAAATAAAAGTCTGGGATATCATTTGGAGAGTTCACTTTAACATATTTAGCTGCAATGAGCTCCCACTTCCCTGCTGGGTCAGCATATTGATGATACTTATTAATCCAGTTTGCTACTATTTCTGTAGAGAATAGAACACTTCTCCCGTTCACCTTTTTTAACCTTTGGAACATTCTCAGATGTGTATTTGTAAGTGGGTGGAGGGACAGAACATATTTATAGGGCATACATGACAGTGTGGTGAAGTATAAAGGTTTTATCAGCATGAGGCTGGAATAGACACTTTGATAACATGTGACAAAGTCTTCAGTGAATTGTGTATGTCTTCCCTAGTGAATGCCGACAAAACCTTCAAACCACACCAAATGTACTTCGTATATGTCACATACATTACAAAAAACTATTTTACGTACGATTTAGAGGTCTAAAACGTTTGAACAAGATTCAGGGGAAGCCATAAAAACCTCTAAAGGAGAACTAAAGTAGGTTTTCTAGACATAAATAAGTCATGATTTGAAGGTTTGATAACATGGGCCTTTCTTGGCATTTTTACCTATAGAAGAGCAGTTACTAACATAGAACTGACTCTTGCCTGCCTTGAGCCTTAGATAAGGGTAATTTGGAGGGAGGACCATTTCATTGGCAAGATTTTTAAAAGGCCGCACCTATTTGAAGTTGCTACATGTTACAATAAATCCAAATGAGATGAATTAGTGGAAAAATGACAGATGAGGTTGTCAAGGTGTATTATGAGTTTGTTTAGTACATGGCTGTGCAATTTATCACCTGCATATCAGCTGCACATATGTAATTTTATATAAGTTATTTTACACACATGTACCATGCAACAAGTGTTTTTCCCTCCTAAGTATTTGGTTGACTAACATTTGGGAAACGCCATATGTTCTACAGATTAAATGTAACTGAAATCTTGGCATCCAGGTTGGTTTCTTGTAAACAAGCATTAGCAGCCTAATATTGTTTAAAGTATGAAAAACCTACCTCTTCTATTTAATGGAGCAACTTATTTATTTGGTGGACTATAAGTAAGGTTATGATTTTGTCATGGAGGTCCCAGAAGTCACGGAATTCGTGTCTTCCAAAGATCTCCGTGATTTCAATCCAGGCGGCTGGAAGCTGCAGAGTCCCGCTGCCTCTCGCAGCATCAGGGAGCTGTGAGGTACCCCGACCGCCTGAGGCAGGGGGCCCCCATGCTTCAAGCCGCCATGGACAGCAGTGGTACCTTGCAGCTCCCCGCCACCGCAGTGGGTCAGGGGTATCCCCACAGCTACTGCGGGGCAGGGGGATCCCACAGTTCCCTGGCCATAGCAGCAGGTCAGGGGGATCCCTGACAGCTCCCTGTCATGGTGGCAGCAGAAGGATCCTCACAGCTCCCCGCCACTGTGGAGGGGCAGGAGGAACCTCGCAGCCCCCAGCCGCCAGGAGGGGGCAGAGGGATCCTACAGCTCTGAGCCCCCACAGGTGGTGGGGGCCCTGGAGCTCCCAGCCACACCGCAGCTACCCAGCCCCTTCCCATTTTATCATGGATATTTTGAGTAAAACTCAGGGACAGGTCACAGGCTTCCGTGAATTTTTCTTTATTGCCCGTGACCTGTCCGTGACTAACTACAAATATCCGTGACAAAATCTTAGCTTTAGCTATGAGACAAATGTAAATATTTTATACAGAGATGGAAAGTATTGAAATTAAATCGATAAAGCCCAAAACATACCAAATGAAAGCTGGTTAAATAAAAGGAAAGTGATTTTTCCACCAAAAAAATAATAATAAAAAAAATCTAAGTAGCTCCCATTACAGTCTCACTACAATGTGTCTTTGAAATGGATACATCATCCGTTCTTCAGAAGTTTAAAAAAAATTACCCAAATTTTTATTGAAATAGTTTTTGAAATTTTCCATTTACTGAAAATCCAGTTTTCAAATAAACAGAATCTTTCATGATTGAAAAAAAACATTCTGATAAAATATTTCACTGAAAATTGCACAAAATCCAGACCATTTTTATAGTAAAGACATTTTTTATAAAAAGTTTTAGTTTTGCAAAAAAGCCATTCATCAATTACAAAACTTTTTTTGGAAAAAGTTACAAACAGCTGTAATGACAAAGAATGTAGAACTAGTGCTCTTTATCGTATCTAACTTTTACACTGAGGATATGTTGCAGTCTATCTATTATTCCATTCTGAGGTTTGTTATAAACCTGAGACACCCATTTTCTGCATACAACAGAAAACTACAAAACAACATAAATGCTACAGTTTCTGAACACAAGACTATGCCTGAACAACACTGAATGCTTAAAAAAGAAAGAAAAGCTAAATCTGATAATAAATAATCTTATATTCTGAGTGAACATAAGAATGGCCATACGGGGTCAGACCAATGGTCCATCTAGCCCAGTATCCTCTCTTCCAACAGTGGCTGGTGCCAGAAGCTTCAGAGGGAATGAACAGAACAGGGTAATTTTGAGTGATCCATTCTCTGTCATCAAGTCCCAGCTTCTGGCAGTCAGAGGTTTAGGGATACCCAGAGCACAGGGTTGCTTCCCTCAACAACTTGGCTAATAATATTGATAGCCCTAAAAGTCCAAGTACACTACATTGACTGGATCATCCTTGTCCACATGCTCATTGATACCCTTAAAGAATTCTAATAGATTGGTGAGGCATGATTTCCCTTTACAAAAGCTGTGCTGACTCTTCCCCAACTTATCATGTTCATTTACATGTCTGATAATTCTGTTCTTTACTACAGTTTCAATCAGTTTTCCCAGTACTAAAGTTAGGCTTGCTGGCCTCTAACTGCTAGAATCACCTCTGGAGCCTTTTTTTTTTTTAAATCAGTTTTACATTAGCTATCCTCCAGTTATCTGGCACAGAGGCTGATTTAAACAATAGGTTACTTAACCACAGTTACTAGTTCTGCAATTTCATATTTGAGTTCCTGCAGAACTCTTGGGTGAATCCCATGTGACTTCTTATTGTTTAATTTATCCATTTGTTCCAAAATCTCCTCTGACACCTCAATTAGCTTCTTTGCAACAGCCTTGTCTTCCTTGAGAGCACAACTGGATCTGTATGCAGTCCACAGCTGTGTCAGAAAGCATGGTGCGATCAGGTGGCCTTTCCCAATCTGCTCTAAAGCAAAGTCCACAAACTATGGAATAGTTTGAGTGAATATTTCTTCTCCTGTCTGGGTTTTGGCTTTATTAACAAAAAAACAAAACAAATTAACTGACATTCAACTCAGGGTTCCTATCTCAGCCCACACCTTCCATCTAGACAGCCACTCCCATCTCCCTTATATCTATCCTGTGTAACAAATCACATGTCAGTCAGCAGAACCCATTTAATCTTTTTCCAGTACTTGCTAAGTGGGGGAGGGGGCCTGGTGAAAGGGGGCGGGGTGGAGGGAAGATGCGGGAAGGATTCAGGCAAACACTTCCAAGCCTATTTCACATGGCAGACCTAATGCACAGAACCTTGTTTATCTACCATCATCAGCTTCCTTTAGCCTTCTGCTAGGCAAATTGTTTCTTTCTCCTATACTATTCCTGAACAACAATAACGTAGATGTGTAAAATCAATTTATCAAATAATGTTTATTTCCTTTGAAGCTGGTGTTCCTTTAATGTTAACTTTTACATAAATAGTCTCCCAGGTAAATCTAAGGGGCAGATGCTTTTCCAAATGACAGGTGGGATATAATCATAATCTATTTTTGTCTTTGCATGCCCCCTGAAATTTAAGACCTTATTCTACCTTCTTCTCATTATAATCTGTATGGCCTCAGCCAGATTTTGCCTGACACCAAACTGTACAGAAGAATTGTATTCTGCTGCTATAATGGAAATGAATTAGTGAGGGAGATAATAAGCATTACTAACTTTCAAAAAGAAAAGGAGTACTTGTGGCACCTTAAAGACTAATAAATTTATTTGAGCATAAGCTCTCGTGAGTTACAGCTCACTTTATCGGATGCATTCAGTGGAAAATACAGTGGGGAGATTTATATACATAGAGAACACGAAACAATGGGTGTTACCATACACACTGTAACAAGAGTGATCAGGTAAGGTGAGCTATTACCAGCAGGAGAGCGGGGGTGATACATGCCATCATGTGCCAGCAATGCCCTTCTGCCATGTACATTGGCCAAACTGGACAGTCTCTACATAAAAGAATAAATGGACGCAAATCAGATGTCAAGTATTATAACGTTCAAAAACCAGTCGGAGAACACTTCAACCTCTTTGGTCACTTGATTACAGACCTAAAAGTGGCAATTCTTCAAGAAAAAAACTTCAAAAACAGACTCCAACGAGAGACTGCTGAATTGGAATTAATTTGCAAACTGGATACAATTAACTTAGGCTTGAATAAAGACTGGGAGTGGGTGGGTCATTACACAAAGTAAAACTATTTCCCCATGTTTATTCCCCCCCTCCCCCAACTGTGCCTCAGACGTTCTTGTCAACTGCTGGAAATGGCCCACCTTGATTATCACTACAAAAGGTTTTCCCCCCTCCACTCTCCTGCTGGTAATAGCTCACCTTAAGTGATCACTCTCTTTACAGTGTGTATGGTAACACCCATTGTTTCATGTTCTCTATATATATAAATCTCCCCACTGTATTTTCCACTGTATGCATCTGATGAAGTGAGCTGTAGCTCACAAAAGCTTATGCTCAAACAAATTTGTCAGTCTCTAAGGTGCCACAAGTACTCCTTTTCTTTTTGCGGATACAGACTAACACGACTGCTACTCTGAAAACTAACTTTCAGTGATCCTTGAAAATACATTCCTTAATAACATGTTGTTTATCATTGGGTCAGGAGAGAAAGAAAGTTGAGAGCCATTCTATAATTACTTTAAAGCTGTGTTTGGTTGTTTAATGCAGCCTCTAGCTTCGTATAATTGAACAATCTTATCATTCAAGCAGTGATTTAAGGTTGGGTCTCCTACTCAGCAAGAGAGTGCCCAAACCCCTGGGCTACAGTCCAGTCTACAGTAGGTGTTTCTCAGTTTCCTGTTGAAGTTGTTCCACTTTGTATCAATAAATAGTCCTTGGGACAAAGAAAGAGTGAAAATGATTATAGCCTGGTGGCTAGGGCACCCACTTGGGAGATAGGACACCCAAATTCATGTTCCTGCTCCAATGACTATTTAATTTTTTATCCACAGTGGAACAACTTCAATAGGTGAGATTGAGAGTGCCCCATAGCCTGGAGCAAATATGCTCCCCCATTCTGTGGGAGACCCAAGTTCAAATCCCTTCTCTCTAGCAAGCAGAAGTGGGAACTGAACAAGTATCTCCCATACCCCCAGGTAAGTGCCTTAACCACAGGACTAAAGCTTATGAGGGAAGCAGTAGCAGCTTCTCCTCCCCTCATTTTGTGAATCTAACCCTAAAAACACCAACAGAACAAAACATTTTCGATGGAATTAAACATTTTGTTTAACCCAAAACAGACTTCTTTTGATGATTCACCAAAATTTTTCAGAAATTTTCAAATTCAGTTTAAACCCCAACCTATTCCCCCACTCCTCACGTGACTTTTTGGAAAATCAAGTGAACCAAAAAATCAATTATTCATCCAACTCTAGTGGCCTTGCTGAGATGCCTCACTTAGCTACTACTTCCCAATGCCATTTTAGAGATATACAGCAGAAATCATTTTGTTTTAATTTTACAGCTTTTTAAAGATAGCAATTCAAATGAAACAGAATCCCTTGCTGAGTACCATCTATATGTTAATTCAGTTTACTGAACTGATATTGAAGATTATTTTATATATATTTATAAGATATGTAGAACACACATAAAATAATTTGCAATATCATTTCAATTAACTGAATTACCCTCACTGAGTTTCTCCAACCCAGGAGCTTCTATCATTTTGATCCTGGACTGATGTGAATCACTCATTGTCACAATCACCACTGCTGAAATCCTGGGCCCATTGAAGTCAAATGGCAAATTTTCACATAATAGAGGTATTTTCTATATATCTAAACCAATAAATAAATTTCCTCTTTCAAAAAAAGAGCTTCTTACATCTTTGGTCACTGTGGAAGCAAACAAAACATGTTCGGACACACACAGGCACACTCCAAATGTAAGGATCATATTTTTGTCCAGTTGGACATCCTTGGTTAAATGAGGCTTTTGCCACCTAAATGACCAGTATCTACCTAATATAGTTCGGTCTATGGATTTGTGTTTGTATGCAGATTCAGAGGAAGGAATATTAATTCTCTAGTCATAACATTTTGCTGGACATTAATCATTATTCATACTGAGATTATACTATGCAAGAATGAACATTGCTTTGTAACTGCTACAGAGTATCTCCTGAACATAATCGTTCTCGATGCTGTATACTTCTCTCCTCAGGATGATGGACAAACAGACAACTTCTTGCTGCATTTAAAATGGAAGTTGGGAATACAATTCAATTTGCAAATACACAAATCAAATACAACTGAAATAATAAGAACACCACACAGGCTATGCAAAGGAGCAACAAACCTTTTTATAACTACAACACCCAACAACAACAGAACCAACCAAGCACACTGAAAACTTCTGGTAGTTATATTGTGTTTGCTCACTAGACTGAATACAGCACTTCATCATGACATGATTACACTGGAAGTCTGTGCATGTTTCTATGTTTTATTAAGCTTCATATTCACTTTAAAAGGACCAGAACAAGGAAAGATATTGGCCTAGTAGCTGATGATCACATTTTGATATAAAACAGGATATAAAACTTTATGAAACAGTTTTGAAAACACTCATGCAATTTAAGTTATTTTTTTCCTGGCTTTCTTAGAATTTGGGGGTTTCCTCGGTCCACCCATAATTAATCAGGTATGTTTAAACATCTTTTTACTATTTCACCTGGCAGTTATTAAAGGCCTGAATGTCACAGCATATATTCCATCTTGTATAGAGTCAGACATTGCTTTCATGATTAAAGTCCATCCTCAAAAATGACATTAAAAAACTGTACAGATTATACAAAATAGAATCTTCTAGCTGTTGGATAGAATATATCACAATTCATACATTCTTGTTAAACGATATCCCAAAAACAAATAGTGGGCTGTTTCAACCATTCATTTAAAGCAAAAAACAAAACATACCCTAATTGCATGTTACCTTGAATAAAGATCATTAATTAATAAGAAATGTAAGATACAAAGAATAAGTGAAATATGGAAAAGCTCAAATCAGATCACACCAAGCACAATATAGAGTTCCACTTTGCTTTTTTGCTTTCATTCATATATACTGCCATTAACCTTAAATTCTTGGATCTTTAATGTATGTATGTGAGCTATGGCCTGGTTATGCAGGCTTATTTCCTGGATACTGCAGACCCACACAGGTGTTTTGTAAAATGCTTCTTGGGCCTGCAAACCAGATGCAGCCAAACAGGAGTTAGCCTCACTTGTCAATGGGTTCCACTTGCTTAATGACAAAATTATTGTGGAGAAGATTGAGGGTGAATGCTGACCATAATCTTACAGTATGTAGGGTGACCAGATGTCCCGATTTTATAGGGACAGTCCCAATTTTGGGGTCTTTTTCTTATATAGGCTCCTATTACCCCCCCACCCCCTGTCCCGATTTTTCGCACTTGCTGTCTGGTCACCCTAACAGTATGGTATGCTGTGGGTGAAAACCTGACCCCAGTAAACCCTATGGCAGTTTTGCCTTTCCAGGGTTTCACCCTATAACTTATTACTGTGTGGATACTCTGGGGTGAAGGATTCATGATTACCTTATTGTTTTCCCCGTGACTATCTGGAATGGAAATGTTTTTTCTGTTTACTGAAATGGGAGAAATATGGAGCAATTTTCACATGTGGCACCCATGGTGAGAGTTTTCTCACATGTGGTAACTGAAATATTTCTGAAGTTTTAAGGGAAGAGGTTAACCTTTTACCACCTTCACAAACATCATGATGCTGTGATGTCTGGGGATTCTTACTGACCTGGCTTTTCTTCACCGGACTTTCCTACCTTCTTATATAACTGAAGCTTGTTTGCAGTGTTATAGCTCTGTTGGTCCCAGGAGATTAGAGACACAAGGGTGGTGGTGGTGGTGAGAAAATACCTTCTACTGGACCAACTTCTGTTGGTGAAAGAGACAAGCTTTTGACCTACACAGAGTTATTCTTCAGTACCTGAGTAGCTCGAAAGCTTATCTCCTTCACCAACAGAAGTTGGTCCAATAAAAGATATTACCTCACCCACCTTGTCTCTCTAAAATGTGAAGTTTGACCATCACAGCAGGATGTTGCATCATGATACAATATTACAGCAGTCTGAGGATACTTCAGGACTGTTTCAGATCCTGCAAGCCTAAGGATATGGGGACATCCAGCTCAAAACTGGGACAGGGGAAAACATGAACATGCCCATCTGGTAGGGTTTGATTGATTTCATCTCCCATTCATTGACTCCCCTCCGGCCCAACATTGTAGCGCTCATATATTAGCAATTTACGGCCAAAACTAGAGAATTCTTCTTCATTTTTTGTACAATTTTCTTGTTAAGCACCTAAAATGTAATATAAAAGCACTTATCCACGTTTTTTTATGTACACTGTCTCTATTGTTCAAGTATTAGACTTTCCATTGTATTTTACATCAAAGACAAATGTTAAATAGTAGTTCACCCAACCTGAGTTATATAACACACATTTTTCCAAAGATTTAAGCAGCAGATATTGTTAATCTTAAAATCCCATTTAAAAAGGAAGCTCAAAAAATCAGTGTTTCCATTTTGAAAGAAACCATAAAAAGAAGAAACTTGGTAGAGTTCAAGGTTTTGCAAACCTCTCTAATTAGTTTTATGTCCCCAATAATTAGTTAAAGTTTTCAGCCCCTCTTTTTCCCCTTTAAGTTAAATTCTTTATTTTTAAAACAAGTTTGATTCTTTTTCTCTCTCCTTTCTTTACTCCTTAATGTTGGCTCTTCTGTGTGTTTTCCCCTCTAGCATGCTCTGTTCCTTGTCTCATCCTATATTTTCTCTTGCCCCATTTTCCTCCAGTTTCTTAAAAGTGACCCCTCAACTTGAATCCTTCTTTAAAAAATCCAAAGTAGTTATAGAAAATATATCCACCCAAGACACCTTGCAAATTGTTGCGGTTTACTTTAAAAACAAAACAAAAACATTTCTCTTCCCACTTTTGTTGTGAGTGTGAGGAAAGGGGAAGGAGAGAAACCCACACATAAAGGAAAGAGAGAACTTACTGAGGCCCTGATCCTACAGGAGAACCCACTACTGGAGGATCCCTGTACCCGTGCAGAGAACTATTGATTTAGACAGAACTTTGCACTGGCACAGGTTTACGCACTAATGAATTCCAGTACAAGACCAGGTCACCAGTGAGCTAGTAATTGACTATTGCAGCAGAAACCGTGAAATTGACCACTGTATATAGAGAGTTCTCTCAAATACATGAAGAAAAAAAACTGGGGGAAAACAAAAACATTTTCCCTCTACTACTTCATTTATAGTAATCATAAGTGCTATGTGTAGAAATACTCGGTCAACAATTTTCAGAGAGAATGTGATTATTTTAAAGTTAACGTGTCCTGTAAGTAGAATACAAACCTTATTTGAGTTCCATTTTTTAAACCCACATTGTTTAAGTGGGGAAAAATTAGACAAAGTGAGTTCACTTCTCCTTAACAAAAAAGGGGAACAAACTGAAATTTTTTTTTCAAGGATATGTAACTCACACAAAAATATTTTCTCTATATATGATCCTTTGTCAAGAGTTATTTTTTTCTCTACAAATGTGAAAATATCAAAATTGTTGACATTAAAAGGATGGCAAAAATAAAATAGTAGATGCCTATCAGTTTCAAATGCATTTTGATATTCACACAACTCCAAAATGGCTTTATTTTACACTTAAGTGTTTCAGATTCCAAGTACATATTAAGTAGGTACTAACATCGGTTAAGGTGAATATCAAGAATTATTGAATTGAGGTCATCTGGATTTATTTGAAGGCATAATAAATCTGGATATTCACTGCAATATGATTTAATCATTACAGGTTTCAGAGTAACAGCCGTGTTAGTCTGTATTCGCAAAAAGAAAAGGAGGACTTGTGGCACCTTAGAGACTAACCAATTTATTTGAGCATGAGCTTTCGTGAGCTACAGCTCATCCGATGAAGTGAGCTGTAGCTCACGAAAGCTCATGCTCAAATAAATTGGTTAGTCTCTAAGGTGCCACAAGTCCTCCTTTTCTTTAATCATTACAGGCTCTTTTATGTATAGAGACAGTTTCCTGCCATTTGTTGTGGTAGACTATTTTATGCCTTTTTAAAACTACAGTACCTCATCTAGTGCTCTGCAATGGGCAAAGCTGTACATCAAGCAGTCTCTTTCCAAAGAAAACATTGCTGGATTGTGGGCTATTTTTCTATCACTATTGATTCGATAACTAGAAAAAGCAACTGATGCAAACATCTGGAAATGGAATGCAAATCTAAAGTAGAGATTAGCTAAATCTACATTATATATTTCCATGTTTACTCTTCTTAAGATCCATATGTTAATTTGAAAGCATAAGTAATCATTAAGGTGTATAATTTGGCATATTTTACAAGCATTTTGTGATATCCTCTTTGTTTGGCTTGTAAGGTTATACACACAAATAAATAAGACTTGTTCTATCACCCCATTTATATTTACCAAAGGGAATGTAATGGCTTCTTCATTACATTCTGTTGATCTATAATAAATAAAAAAATACACATACTCACTATGGAACTCAAATAATTGGGAGCAGCATGCAAGCAACAAATGGCAGAAATTGGCCTAAATTATTTAAATGACTGGGAATTTGTTGAGTTTTTAGAAAGTAGATTATAGAAATATTTCTTTCAAAATATAAAACAGAAATCATTACTATAAATGAGAAGCTCAAAAATCAATTAGATAAGAGCACAACTTAATATTCAGAACTGGTCAAAAGAGACTATTTGAACTTTTTCCAACAGAAAATGGTCTTTTTAAAAAGCAAAAGCTTTTGCGAAAAGCTTCCACTTTTTTAAAATGTTCCATTTTCTCCACTGAAAATTTTGAAATTTATATTTTCAAAATCCCCCTCACTTTCTTTTTTCTTTTTGTCACTAACTGCAATAGAATAATGTTCTCTCTACCCATCACACTTTTTACTTTTTCCATTTTTCCTTTGGCCATTTGGTAACTTCAATAATTGAGGAACTTTGAAAAGTCAGACAGTGGCCAAAGAAAAAAATGAAAAAGCAAAAAAAAACCCTAGCATTATTTATTCAATCGCATTCAGTATGGAAGAGAGTTAGGGGAAAAATAAAACACAGAAGTTTCAAAATTCCAATTCTAAATACTTTTTTTTTTAAAAAAAAGTTTCAAAAAACAAAACAAAAAAATTCATTTTGAAATGAAAATGACTTCAAAATCTGAATTTTTTTTGACCAGCTCTATTATGCTGTACACTTATTCCCTCCACCTCTGCTTTTGGTATGCACACCATTCAGAGGCACCATTAGGTTCATTATCACTGCCATAGCTCTACCACACCTGAAAAAGAGCTCTGTGTAGCTCTAAAGCTTGTCTCTCCCACCAACAGAAGCTGATCCAATAAAAGATATTATCTCACCCACCTTGTCTCTCTATAGCTCTACCATGGCAGTTAGCCAGATATATTCCTTAACCTTGCAAGGTAAAGTAGGCTCAGTCAGAACCTACAGACTGTCTCTCTTCTACTATGCACTCAACATGAGGTGGCTTCTTTAACCAATGTGGGACAGAGAAAACAGTACATTTACAGTAAAGAATTCCTTCCCAAAAGGGACTTGTCATCTACAGCTAATGTAGCAATTTTTCTAGTCTTGCACAAACGTATTTTCATGAAATGAAAAATAAACAAAATTAAAACGTGATATACCTCTCTATAGTCATTCTTTGAAGCATCACTAAATTCAGACAATAGCAACAGACTTAACTCCATGCTAGGGATGGAGTTACAACAATTCACATTTCATGAAATTAATTTTTCATGAAATCCTTAAGACCTCAAATACATTCCAAGCTGTCTGAGGTAAAAGGCTTCTCCCCCTCCCCCCGCCGCCCATTCTTTGGCTATAGTTTATTTGCCCCCTTTCTACTGTAAATAATGAACAATGTAATGGGCAAAATGCTCTACCATATAAATCTATCATTTTGCATAGAAAGTGACTCATGTTTGAATGAGAAAAAAGAAAAAGGTATAATTCCATAAGATTCTGTTTTCTCGGAGTTGAATTTAGACTAAGGAGGAGGAGAGAGGAACTGAAAAGGTCAGTAAATGTACTTCATTTATTTAGGTTTTTTATTTTAATATTTAAGATCTTGATAATACTGTACATTTATGCAGTCCCCTGATGTTATCATCATTTGAATTATGCATTTTCTTATGCCGAGATTTGGGGATCAGAATAGAACTGCTCGATTTCATTTTATACTCCTGTATTCTGATCCCTGAAACACCTGTGACATATTCCAGTGATTCCTGTAATGATATCTTTAGAGCATCCCACACATTTATATTAACCTTCAATTGAGTTCACAAATATATTCCTGGAAATCTTGTTGCTCAAAAAATCCTATGTATTCATCCAGCACTGTGAGTAAAAAAATCTTAATTGTCCTTACCTGGATGAGATCACATGGGGGTACACTACATTTTGTTTGAACTGCCCACATCATCCTTTTTATATCTATTCCAAGCAAAGGAAAAGAAGCGAATAAAACCCTGCTGTGACAACAGTGGGAGAGGCAAAGGGTTAGAGCTGTGCTATTTAAAGAAGTAGGAAACGTTTGAGTTCAGTCTTCAGCTGACAGTACTGTGAGATATTGAAAAGGTAGGGTGGGGTCATGGGGAATCTTTGGCTGTGGTCACTCTGCCACGGCCAAGTCCCACCATGGCATTTCACACCCATAGTGAAAGACAGTGCTGAGGTTTTATTTACAGTATTTATTAATCATGTCCTCCCACAACAGGAACAGAGGCCCTTGTCAATGCTTCGTGGGAGAGGACATTTTTAAATTATGGACGGTGTATGATGGCTGGATTGGTGTAGGTTGTGAGGGTGAGGGATGTTCTTAAGGGATACTAGATTTCCAGCTCTGTGAACAGATACATCCCTGTGTATTTTTCTTTGTTTCCTCTATAGCCTCTGGTTCACGTGACTAACCTCAGTAACAGAAGGGCTAGATGTCCACAGAATCCATCTACCCCAGACTTCCAAACGCAAGTGTCCTACTCTGGTGAAGGGCAGCAGTTCTGTGGTAGGATGGTGACTATCGATTTGAGGGTTGGAAATTCTATCTGAGGTTGTTTAAAAAGATTCTTGATTGTATGCTTCCATCTTTGCCCTTAATTGCTTTCTAGAATCTTTTGTCTGTCAGATGGACCTTACTTACTTGGAAGTCCTTACTGGTTAACTCAGCTACAGTTAGGGTGACCAGAGGGCAAGTGTGAAAAATTGGGATGGGAGGTGGGGGTAATAGGTGCCTATATAAGAAAAAGCCCCCAAAATCAGGAGTGTCTCTATAAAATCGGGTCATCTGGTCACCCTAGCTACAGCAGTTCTGTTCCTTTAATGGCTACCACCTGGTGGCTAAGAGGGCAGAATAACAAGCATTAGAGTAGGAATTTGGAGGAACATGGGAAAAGAGACTGGGTCTGAAGGCGACAGAGGACTGATTCGCCAAAGTTTGTAGTGGGCATGGTAAGTGAAGGTCAAAAGACTTTTTCCAGATGTAGACCAGTGATCAACATTTATTCTGGTCCTCTCTGGGGTTCCATCTGTGGAACACAGAACACTGGCTAACAGGGACCTGACTGACCGTGTAGGAGAGTTGATGCTGATTAATGCATGTTCTTTGGATAACGAGGTTGTCACAAACCATAATTCAATCATAAGGCCCCTGACTTTGCATGCATTACTGAGATTTGTCTGGATGATTCATCAGAGTTTATTGTCTCATCTTTCATTGGTAATATACTCAGTTTAGAATGAGCAAAGAGAAGGCCTGGAAAATAGTGTAGCTGTGCTGATTGCATTTAACCTCATATGAAGGAGGACATTCACCCCAAAAGTAGGTCTGAACATGTCCACACAGCATGAGAATCTTAGATAAAATTAAATCTGGGATAGGCCCACTGCACTTCAGATCTCCCCATCTGACAGGAAGAGAGGTTTTTGTCCAGTATGGTACCAGAGACAGCAAGTCTTGTGTTCCTTAGTTGCAGATGTTTGCTCTGGTGTGCTGACTAAGGTTCTCATAGCCACTCTGGAACTATTCCAGGCAGTGGTAGGGTCTATGTGTGTGCACACTTTGGATCTTATTTTTGGATTGGGAGTAAAGACTGAAATATGAAGACTACAACCCCCAAGGTCTTCTCCTAGTCAGATCTTTACCTCCTTCACATTAAGGTTAGGGCTCATTTTTGCACCCACCATGGTTGATGCACTGATTGTCCTCCAGAGACTAAAGGATACTAGCTGTGTTACAGATATACTGGAGATAAAATACCATGCAGCCAGTGGTCTATTCTATAAATGTCCAGTTAAAATACTGTCACTGTCCTTTTGGTTTTATGTTATTTACTTATTTATTGCTTGATATTTTTGTCCAATAATTATCTCAACTGATTGTACATGTGTTCAGAGGCCACAGGAGGAAGAGGGGTATCACACTACACTTAAAAACCCATTCCCCTTTTCCTCCTGTTTTTGCAAAACATCTAGATTCATCTGAAGGTGCAGTTAAATTAGTTTCTTGTTGGACTGTTAAAATGCTTGGAATAATAACCCATTTAATGCTATTCTATAGCCTGGTTTACTGATACTTTCAGTTTTTAAGTAATACACATGGCAAGAATCCAAATAGCATTTAATTTTTTATATGGCTGCCAAATCACAATATAATAAGTCACTGACTCCCTGAAGCTGAATATAATCCATGATATATAGATTTTTTTTTTTACAGGTTCAGATAATGGATGGGAGATTTCATAAGCTGTTCTGCATCATAGGATTTGGTCAGAACTAACACATTGAAACCATTAATTTTTCCATAGCAAAACTGATTCATTAAGAAAGGACAGGTAGTATATGTAAGCCAGACTGAACCATAAATAGACTAGTACCTTGTTGTTTGGCAGAAAATGATCCCATTTTACAATCAGTCGAGTGTTTAAAATATAACGAGGAGTCCTTTTGGCACCTTAGAGACTAACAAATTTATTTGGGCATAAACTTTCGTGGATTAGAACCCACTTCATCAGATGCATGGAGTGAAAATAAAGGAGCAGGTATAAATACATGAAAGGATGGGGGCAGCTGTTAATTGATTTATCTTGTTAGACTGACCTCACACTTGGTATAGCAACCCCCCAAAACTCCTCATTATTTTTGCTGATACAGACTAACACGGCTACCACTCTGAAACCTGTTTAAAATATGTTCCTAATGTCCTTACTAGCTTTCTAAGTTTAGGGAAGTGCCACAACATACTAACCAACCTGTTACATAAACTTGAATTTTCTGCATAGATGCACTATTACTTATCTTTAAAAAGCATCTGAAGTGCTCATAAGGGAATTTCTGATACAGCTAGTACTGACATGTATGTTAAAAAGGGGAGATGGGGGAGTTGGAATATATACTGCTAGAATGTCAATTACAGACTTTCATAAAATGCATCATGCTTTCTACTAATTTTAATTTTTAATGGAAATTTAAAAAAAAAAGTTTGCTATTTTCAGCTCTAATTCTTCCCAGCAGTCATCTCTGACTTCCAGCCTTCAAGGCTTTTACTGTTTACTAAGCCCTCTTTGGTTAGTAAGACTAAGAAAACAGAACTGCAAATACTTGCTGACTACCACAGCATAGACAACATCCTCAGTCTAGTGATGACAAGCTAGTTTTTGAACTGCATGGCTTCAGTTTGGGGAAATAATACATTATGCCACTAATGCCACTGAGGAGAGCATGAGCTAAATAAAATCTCAGGGATAAATTTAGATTAATAGATTACTCTGACTGTATGCACCATCCATCCTAACTATAAGGAATAACCTGTTTTACTCCATTCATTGTCTATTATCCTGTTTGCAAGAGTAAGCAGTTGCCAAATTTTAAAATGCGAAAGGCCACAAGTTACTGCTAACCCACCTATGTAACTTAGCAGGAGTAGATAGCTCAGCAATATAGTGGCTGCAATCATTCTTCTCCAGAAGACCTTAGGGAGTGGTACTGAGTAACTGCTTCACATTTTCCAAAGTCCCACACTTCTGGGGTACCACAGAGATCCTATCCACACTTCTCTTTCAATATCTACATCAGGGGTCGGCAACCTTTCAGACGTGGTGTTGCTGAGTCTTCATTTATTCACTCTAACTTAAGGTTTCGAGTGCCAGTAATACATTTTAATGTTTTTAGAAGGTCTCTTTCTATAAGTCTATAATATATAACTAAACTATTGTTGTATGTAAAGTAAATAAAGTTTTTTAAACATTTAAGAAGCTTCATTTAAAATTAAATTAAAATGCAGAGCCCCCCCCGGCATGGTGGCCAGGACCTGGGCAGTGTGAGTGCCACTGAAAACCAGCTCGCATGCCGCCTTTGGCACATGTGCCATAGGTTGCCTATCCCTGATCTACATAATACTACTGAGAAAGAGAGTAACAGGCTATGGGATCAGCTGCTAACACCATGCCAATCATATATACATACTGACACTCCCCATTCTCAACCAATTACCCTTGCTACTATGATGGCAGAATGCCTACAAGAAGTCAGTTCTTGGATGAAAAGCAGCTGGCTAAAGCTGAATCCAGGCAAGATTTAAGTGATATGGGTCAGAAAGGGAAAATGCTTTGAAGAACTAGCTCAGACGCTATCTCCACCTTCCACTGAAGGCATACAACTCCTATTCATCAAAGTGTTGTGAAGCCTCAGAATCCTCTTTGATTCCTCACTAAGCTTGGATAATTCTCTAGTATCAGTATCTAAAAATAATATCTTTCACTACACCTTGCTATGAAGTTTTGTCCTCCTGGGAGGGCCTGGCCACAGTGATCTATGGATTTGTCACCTTCAGGTTGGATTGCTGGAAATGATTGAATCTCAAACTGAATGTGAAGTCATTTGCACAGGCTCTTGCTGGTCCAGACTGTAGCTGCCCACTTTCTCCATATTCTAGACATTCATAAGCACATCAGATCTGTGCTCATGCACCTTCACTGGCTCCCAGTCAACTTTCAATGCCAGTTTATTGCATCAGTTCTAGTTTTCAAAGCAAGCAATGGATCAAGCCCCAGCTACATTAAAGACCCCATTTTCATCAATGAACCACTTGGACAGCTGTACTCCTCTGCGACAATGCAGATCTCAAGGCCTAGGATGAAGCACATCAGATCTGGGGATAAATCATTCTTGGTAGAGGGATCCAGCTAGAGAACAAACTTCCAGAAGAGATCAGGCAAATCCAGAATATGACCATCTTTAGGAAATGCTGCAAACTATCCTCTTTGAAAAAGTCTTTCCTCAAGAAGCATGACACTCACAATACTGATACCTTCTTCTGTGCAGTAAACCCCTACGAATCAAAACAAACCTGAAAAACATACATTAATAAAATAGAAAAGATTAAAAACAAAAACCCTGACCTAAAAAGGGAGAAGTTCCATGAACTACACTATTGCTATTGATTTTACATGGGAGCTGCTCAGATATTACGATGATGGGCGACAGCATACAATGAATGACAGAGAGAGAGAGAGAGAGAGAGATTGGATTCTGTGACTCATTTAACAGCAGTATCTTAAGAGTTTACATTTCAGAATATTAAGCAATGAACACTATATAAGGCTGACTGCATGGGTAAAGGTCCATCCTGCAAGACGAGCATCCCGTTGCTACTGTTACATACTTCTATTTCGTATTTATAAAAAGATGTAAGTTTTCAATTATTACCCAACAAAGCCAGTGCTGAAAGCTGTTTGTGTCACTTTAGTTTTGGAGTTAAGGTGCAAAATGTAATTTTACACATAAAGGTAAGAGGGACTATGTTGTTCCAAATTACTCACCTGAAACCTTAATGCTATGAAAATATTACAATCAAACTAGCATTATCAAATACAGTAACTCCTCACTTAAAGTCGTCCCGGTTAACGTTTTGTTGTTACGTTGCTGATCAATTAGGGAACATGCTCGTTTAAAGTTGTGCCCGCAGCTATCAGCTGTCTTGCAGCATTTTGGAGGAAGGGGGGAGAAGCGAGGACTTGGCATGCAGGCTTCCCCTCCCTCCCGAACCTGGCAAGCCAGCTGATTGCCCCGGGCAGGAGGGAGGGGGGAGGAGCAAGGACTCGGCGCACCTCGTGCCTCCCCCCTCCCTCTCCTGCCCACGGCAATCAGCTGGCTTGCAGCATTTAGAAAGGGGGGTGGGGGCGAGGACGCAGCATGCGAAGTAAAGGGGGAGGACTCTGACTCCACCACCTCAACCACGCTTCATACTCAGCAATGATGATTTTAGTATTAAATCGCTTGTTTAAAATGGTTTAAAATGTATATAATGCCTTTTGTCTGGCAAAAAAAAATTTCCCTGGAACCTAACCCCTCCCCCATTTACATTAATTCTTATGGGTAAATTGGATTCGCTTAACATCGTTTCACTTAAAGTCGCATTTTTCAGGCACATAACTACAACATTAAGTGAGGAGTTACTGTACTCCATAGGATGCTTTGTCTGCAAACACTAACAGTGACCAAATATGTCTGCAGCTGAAGTAGTATATTTATTAAATATTTGCATAAAACAAAACCACATGTTATTTTCTAATGGAGGACATCATTTTAAAGGTAGACTGCAAACAGTTTGGGACAATTATATATTTTAGTCAATGAGACTAAAAGTCAATGAGACTTTGGCTCCACAGCGACTTACACACTTACAAAATTTTACCTTCTCTTTTACCTTTTTATTTGAAGCGTGCAGCATTTATCAGTGGGGTTTACTCATTTTTCCAAAACCTGCATAATTCACCTTTAAAACATTGTGATGGCTAAGTTAATTAGAAAAAGCAACCAAGTACTATGATGGTTTCCAAGTAGGAATGCTCTTATGTTAAAGTCCAAAGCTATCTTTTAACCACTCCAGCCAAACCACCAATTCATATATACTACTTCCTGTCAATCTGTAATAAAGTCCATGCATGAACCATTGTGTCTAATACAATATATTATACACCATGTATAGTAAGAGATAACCCCAGTGTTTATTATTTATTGTTAAATGGCAAGTCAGAATGTTGGGGGGGGGGGTTAAATGTGACACATGAAGGATGAAGAGCTCTGTGTAAGCTCAAAAGTTGGTCCAATAAAAGATATTACCTCCCCCACTTTGTCTTTCTAATATGAAGGATGAGTCACTTGAGAAAATAAATCCTTGAACTCTAAGACATCCAGCTTTCCAGAAGGGAATACTGCCAATGAATGTAGCTGAGATTGCTGGTCTAACTTTCAACATACAACAATCTCCGTTAGGATGTTCTATATTTTAAGAAATGCTTTCAAGGTAAGAGGACTGGATGTCTCAAGGGATTAGCCATGGATATTGAGACTTTTACAGTATCATAGAATCATAGAATCATAGAATATCAGGGTTGGAAGGGACCTCAGGAGGTCATCTAGTCCAACCCCCTGCTCAGAGCAGGACCAATCCCCAATTTCTGCCCCCCTCTGCCTGTGGGTGGAATCCAACCCAGGTTGGTATGATGCAAATAGCTTCTGTCTGGCAGAGATTCTTTGGCTATGTGAAATAAGTTGGTGGTATCAGCAGAGCAAATAAATCATGTCCACATTCCGTAAGTCACCACTATGATTGACACTAATTGGCAACGTCAGCAGAAACGCCAAGGATTTTGGTGACATGGAGCCTGATCTATCTCAGTATTAGTGATGGAACCACTAGATCAGAGTTAAACAAATCTGAAAAGGAAATTTAAAACATCTTGTACTCAAACTGTTCTGGAAACAGAGTCTTTCAGTCATGAGAGAGACATCAATACTACCCGTACACTTCAATTCTGTATGTATGTTTAAATAAAGGAGTTGTTTTCAACTCTCATACCTAACTAGTCTAAGTGAAACATTTAAAATACTCTTTATTCCACAACATTTAGAAAATGGCTTCTGAAAACTATTCAGCAATTTTATTGCCCTGACAAACCGGTTTTATTGCTGAGAGGGAGTAACATGTCTCCCATTAAACAGTAACAAGAGCCACGCTGTAAATGCTTGTGCTTCAAAATGAGATTAGATGCCAAGAAGTTCGATAATTGATAGAGAGTCTTATTTTCTTCAGTCCTTTGAAGAAAACTGTGACATTCTCTTTTTAATGCCTCCATACTGTACACACATATACATTAATTCATTTTGGGTGCACAAAGATAGTTATTCAGCAAAGATGTAACTCGAAAAAAAAGAGACAAGCAAAACCTATATAACAAGCCTTCAAGAACTCAACTGCATACACCCAGCACGGGTGAAGCATGGACCTGAAATGTGAAAGACGACAAAGGAAAGGAGATAAATGCACTTTAAGACTATCTCACAGATTCCTCAAAGATAAGAATATTTGAAAATGTAACTATTAACTATTACTCAATGGACCAAATTATTACTTTCCCAGCTAGATGCAAGATGGGAAGGTATTATTATGAGAGGCAGCCAAGCTTCGGATTACATGTGTTTTCATCAGTTTCTCAAGGGAGTACTTGTCAACTGGCCTAGTCTTTCAGGAAATTAGACCCTTATCTAATCTGCATTGGAAAAATGGGGCGGGTGAGGAAATCTAAAAAAAGTATGTCAATTTGAGATTCAACCTTTGGAACAGCACTTCTTTCGCCTATAAAAGCAGTGATTACAAAAAATCCAAATTATTATTTTTTGAGTCTAAAGATATTGAATTATGTTATTCCTGGTTGAACAGTTGGCACAGAAAAAAGAGCTGCTCTGCTATGTACAGTGCAGTGTGAATACACTAAATAATACATTACTGTTGGGGATATTGACAGAGCAACTGTCATTCTGGTTACACTTTAGAACAGTTTTATAAAATCTAGCGTGGAGAAGTTCCTTTTCATGTAAACTGTGAAATTGAGGGCACTGAAATTGTACATAGGTTTTTTAAAAATACAGGAATACATATACAGGAAGAACAGTGGAACTAATATAGGTCTCAGGATGCAGATGGCTTCACTCTAGGTTAAACCCTTCCATATTAATTCACTTTTTATCCCTAATGTTTCCTAAGGCTCCAGATTGGTGTTAGCATTATTCATATCAGTGAATAAGTTTTGCCCAATTCCAGTTAAAATGTTAGTATGTATATTCCACCAAATATATAAAGTACAAACAAACATTCTTTTTTCCATCTTGGTAAAGTTCTAGAAAATCCTGTTTGTAATTTGTAAGTTTAACTTGATGGAGAAAACACACGGTTTGCCCCCTCTGTTATACACAAGAAGCTTTCAAAACATTCAGGTTAAAATTGCAATATCATCATAACACAAAGCAGAAGCTACAAATCCATAATTCTTGTTGGATAGTTTTTATTTCCACTGGGAGATAGTCTAAATGGTCCATGAACATTAATGAGTAATAACTCATATTGCAGGTTTGCTTTCACCCATTAAAGCTGAAAATGTAAATGATACATTTTATTTTGTAGGCTTTTTTGCATGAAATATTAATACAATGTTGTAACATTTATAACTATCCACTAACAAGCTCAAATGATGCAGCAGCCCATAATTTGGGAGCATAGCATCTTCTACATGCACCCCCCTACAACAGAGTTGATCCGCAAAACTACATGTTCTAAAGTGAACAAAAATTCAAAATAGAAGCTTTCAAGTCAAGTCTATTGATTGGCTTTTTTAGCTTCTATATAAAAGGAAAGAAACCAATGGAGACATTTGTGGGATTCAGCCCAAATGATGTAATATGGGTAAAACCATGGTATCGATTTTTTTTCCTTCTGCAGGAAAAAAGACAGAAACAAACAAAATTTATCACATAACTGGAAGCTTATAAATTCAAACCCAAATGCTCCTTGCAGCTCCTTTTTACAAACAGAATTAAAGAAGCATTCTCATTAAAGTTTTCTTCAGCACTCATTACCTCTCATATGTCATGCTTTTTAGAGTCCTTACTAACAACCACAGTTGCAGGGTCATAGTTTCTACAGTGTAGGTTATTGCTAACTAGTGACTAAGACTTTATTTTGACAGAATTCATGTAACAGGCTAACTTCAGTCTGGCATGGCAGGAGTTATCATAAAAGGTTTTTCCACACCACAGAAACCAGAAAATAATCCTAACATATATGGCAAGTGATAACAAAAGGTTAGTTAATACAACAGTGCAATTTGGGAAACGAGAGCACACAAGACCTGCTGTCATCCTGCATGCTAGACATGCGACAGCCAGTCTTCAATAAAAACCCTGCTTTTCTTCACAAGTTTAAATGTTATATTGTGATCACATCACTGCTCTATTTTGGGGAGGTCAAATTGCTTGACCCAAGTAGTAGTACCTAACCAAACCTGACGGGAAGCCATAAATAAAGTACATGGTCATAAATGAGAATATCAGTTTACCCAAAACAATGCTGACTCCCAGAAACAGGATCAGAAATTTGGCCTCTAGAAATTTCAAAGAATCACAGAAATTAGAGAAGAGATAGAGCCATTAAGAAATCTTCCAGTCTTCTTTCCCTGTCCACAGAGGTGAAAATTGTACTACCTGAAACAGTTTATTAAATTGGTTTTTATAGTGGTTTCTAGTCACTGTCCTTTTTGAAGTGTGAACATGGCTGCTATGGGTTAATAGGCAGAAAATTACTAAACAACCAATCTTCATTACCAACCCTTCCCCCATCCCCTAGAGAAGCAAGCGTCCGATTGAAATATTTTTGGCAGGTGAACTAAGGCAAATTATGCCCTGTTCTTTCTCCCTCTGTTCTAATACAGGCTCTTTGATCCAAGACTGCATATTGCAATTATCCCATGTGAAATGCATATTTTTATGCTGTTTTGCAGTTCGGGGGTGGGAAAGACACCATTATAACAATTATACGGCCAAATCCCGGGACAATTCTATAAATGTTATCCTTTCATTCTGCATGTAAATACTCGTCTATTTACAGTCAAGACATCCTTTGCTGATTGGCAAACAAAAACTATGCAAATCTCTCTCTTCAAAGCACAAAACAAACTAAGGAATATTAAAATGAATAATTAGAAATTCAATCATCCTTTCTCATCCAGAAGATAGTCCTTGTATTGTCTTTCTGGGGAACTATGTGCAATGGCATAAAATACCAAGAAAAGTACCCAGTGGTATTTGTGACAAATGGCAATTCCTTGCATTTTCTTTGGGCTGTATCATTGCTGGCCAGGGATTGTATATAATCCCGCGCAGGAGGAGGACCACAGCCCTCCAGGAACTAAGAACCCTGGTGGGGGGGGGGGGCAAATTCACTCAAGTTGTAACACCTTTAGAGAGGTGCCACCATTTGGAGAGGCTCACATATACTGGGTCAAATGGAAGTTTCCAGAGACCGACAGACAAAAAAAAGGACACTGGGATAAACAGCCTTAGTTTAAACTAGCTCTGGGCCTTCTTTCTGATGCAGCAAACAGGCAGAATCTTCTGTCCAAGGGACAGATGGAGAACAAGCCTTAGGAAAGGGTTGAAAGGACTCACACCTACCAGAGCCTGAGGATGGAGTTGGGTTGACTTTTTTTAAGCAAGCTTGTAGGTTCTTCTATTGTTTTGAATATGTTTTCTCTTTCACCTTAAGAATAAATGTGCTCACTCAGAAAGAGCTGTGTGGTAGCTCATAACTGCAGGCACTTAACCTCTGGAGAGAAAGCAAAGTGCAGACCTGGCCCTTTAAGTTGTCTGGCTTGCTGGGGATATCACAGTGTAAGCAGGGAACTTGCATCCTGGGAAATGATCAGATGGGAGAGAGAGGTGGATCTCTCCCCAAGAGAGGTAACAGCTGGGAGCCAGGAGCCTAAAAGTGGGTGCCCTTGGTGGACCACAGAGGGAGAATAAAGGTGCAGTTGTTCTGAACTTTGACAGTATTATCAATCTCAAGGAGTTTGTATTTAGAATGTGAAAGGTGCAATTTATAATTCTAATCGCATCACTGCACATTGGATGAAGAGTGCTATGGATGGGAAAGTGCTACACCTTTCATTAGTTTTATGAGTGTAAACAGTGTACACATACTGTCCCAGAATGCACTCTGGGTACTTAGGTTGGTAATCCATAAGTAAGAGAATACACTGACAAGACATCAGAGCTTCAAATAAATAAGGAATTTGTTGACATCTTCTGAATTTTGAGGTTTTGACAGAAAAAAATCACATAGAAAATGAAAGAGTAATCAGTTTATATGTGTATACCTACAGAACATAGTGTGTTACTGTATCTTTTAAAATGAAGTAATAAGTCTTTTAATGTGAAAGCATATTAAGGTTTCTAGAGCTATGGTACACACCTTCTATCTGTTTGAACTGAAAATGAATCTACAGACAATTTTACACAGCCAAACTATAAGACACTTTTATATAGCCAAGGGGAAACCTCTTGTGGCAAAGACTGCAGTAGAGCATTGGACAAGGAGGGAACTAAGCTCAAAAGAAACAAAATTAAAGTGTTCTGAGTTAAGGGGAAGTGTGGCAGAGAACTTTGGACAAGCAGTGCTGGATAAGTATCCAAAACCAGATATCAGCAGAAGAGGAGTGGAACAGCTCAAAAGAACATGGATTGCAGCAGCGGAAGAGTTTGTGGATGATAAAGATTATGGATGTAAATCTAGTTTAAAAAGTTAACCATTAAAACAAATAAAATTCCATCATTTAAACGGTTAACCGATTAAAGGGGGTTGCTCTTGGGGCCAGTCAGCCGGCCGTGGGGCTGAGGTCAGGTGGCTGGTGGGTGCTGCATGGCCAGGGCCCGGTGCTGCACGACTGGGGCCCAGCATGCCAGGTTCCAGCCAGTGTGGCATGGCTGGGGTTAACGGTTAATGTTGGTTAACCAGTCAGCCTAATTCATTTAACATTTTACATCCCTAATGCAGATGGGGAAATCTAAGAGAAAGAGGAGTGGTGGTGGACTGATGAATTGCAGTTTGCAATCTGAAACAAGAAAATGGTGCATAAAGAAAAAGAAATGAATTGACTGAGTACAATGAAAGCAAATACAAAGCAGCAAAAAGAAAGCTGTGAAGAAGGTCCAAGAGTGCTCTAAATGACCTGTACACTGAGCTTGTACACTACCCAAATCTGGCTGGTAAAAAGGTCTATAACTTTTCCAAAAATGAGACACAAAGGGAAAGAGGATGGTACTGCAACACCATTTGTAAATGATGACCAAGGGACACTGCTAGTAATACCCAAACAAATGAAGAGAATTGGAAACAATATTTCAAGAATCTCTTAAATGAGGCAAACCCCTTTTGAGTAGAGTTGCAAATCTGTGTTCCTATCATGATGCCTGAGTCCGACATAATTGAGGAAGAGGTGAGAAATGCTGTCCAGAAAATGAAGAGTGGTAAGGCAGTGGAACCTGATGAAGACATGTGGACCTGGTGAGAGTCTTGGGCAAGAGAGACATAGGATGGATGAGCAGAGTGGTTAAATCTGCATGGCAAGACAACAGAAGCCTCGAAGATTGGTAAAGGTCTATCTTGGTCCCAATAAAAAGGAAAGCATCCATGAATGCAGAAACTGTTGAGGGATAAAGCTACTGTTTCATGGAATGAAGATACTGAGAATTAAAGATGCATTTAAAATTAGGAGAATGGTGGAACCCCTTCTCAAAACAAGAACACTTTAGCTGTAGAAAAGGACAAGAAACCACAGATGCCCTGTTTGTAATTTGACAAGTAATAGAGGATCAGCTAGAGTAAAAACGAGACAGCTTCTGGGCTTTTACAGACCTTGAAAAGGCATACAATAGAGTGGACAGAAGTATGCTTACACCTGTGTTGAGGAAACATGGAATGTCTGAAGATTTAATAGCTATGGTGAATGGACAATATAGATCACTTAAAACAAGTCCCTTTGAAGAGACAAGGTGGGTGAGGTAATACCTTTTAACCCTGGGACCGATACAGCTACAACATTACGGAATTCCCTTTGAAGTGAAAGTCGGACTGCATTGGGGGTCGGTCCACAGTCCACTGCTATTTATCATATTGATGGATTATGTCAGCAGGAAAATCCCAATGGGAAAGAGTGCGAAATTACTATATGCAATAAGGGCACCCTCAAAAGAAGATGTAGGGGAAACTGTAAATCAGTAGCATGATCAGCTAAGCAGACATGGGATGAAAATGAACATGACTAAAACTGAGATTATATGGGTCAGCAGAGGTGCCACGGGGGAAACTGGATATAGAGATTAATGGAGTACAACTAAACAAGAGTAACCAGTTCAAATACCTTAGCAGCTGGGTTACAGAAGACAATGAGCTTGACCATGAGACACAGTACAGACTGGGAAGCACTGGAAGAGTGTGGAATAACATCTCACTTGTTGCATATAACAAGTGATGCCCCTGAGATTGAAATACCAACTGTATAGAATCATGGTGCACCCCATAACGCTGAATGGTGCAGCAGCCTAGTGATAAAGAGACAGCAGATTTCAAAATGAAAGCATTAGGATGGAAATCAAAATCCATGACGTACTACCAAAAATCAGGAAGCACAACTTTGCTGGCTCAGACCCAGCAGAGGATGAATGAAAAGGCTCTGGTGAAGATAGTATGGCAGGAGAGAGTGGAAGGGAAGACTGAGGAAAGCCAAGGAAGCAATTGTTTGTGATCTAAATATTAGGAAGAGAGAGATTTTCCATTTACAAAAATAGAAATGATACAAAATAGATAAATTGCAAGTTGTAGAAAGCTGGAGAGCAAGTTGATCTACAAGTTTATTAAGATAAAAATTTCGTTTTTTGTTTTAATGAGATGTATGCAAGAGATAAATGACAAACCATGCAGCTCATTTCAGTCACCTGGTGTGTAGAGACATTTGCTGTAGCAATAAATAAATGAATAAAAAGAGCATGTCACTAAGCTGTCTGTCAGGAACAACTACAGAAGGATCAACTCTTTTCTCTCCAGCAGAGGTCACATCAGTCAATAGGAATTATTGGCATGATTTTTATGACAGGAAAATAAGCTGACTAGCCAAAATAATGGCTATCTTGTAATGGAATATTTGCTGCAGTGACTACACCAAGAGCTATCTTAAACAATATCAGACTATTTCTATTTTTAAAAAGCACTGATTTCTGCAAAGAAAACTATTCCATTCTCATTATAATTTTTTCTTTGAATTTGGTACAGCTGTCCCTTCTTTGAAAGATGTATGAAAGTCTTGGAACTTAAAGCACAGGATTTTTGTTTGTTTTACTAAAATGAAAGTCTTGCCTGCAGATGGTATCAGAAGTCACCATTTTTTAAAATACCAAGGCTCTAACAATGGCCTCTATTGTTCTCTATTCAAATGAGATATAAACCTAAAATTACAGACTGTGGATACAATTCCTATGAAGTTTGGCAGTAAGAGTAAAAGATGGAACAGAGTTGTGATGAAGAATGAATAACATCCTCTGTGAAAGCTTTCTCTCACTGTGAAGATTTTCTGATCTAATGGCTCTTGAATGGAAGACAGGAGTCCTGGGCTCTATTCCCATCCCATACCACTGACGCACTGCGTGAACATGGGTGAGTTACTTAACTTTTTGTTCCTCAGTCTGCAAAACAGATTTAATAGGAGACCTATCTTCCTGTCACAAGACTGATGTGTTTGCAAAAGTACACTGGATACTTAATGGAAATACTATTCTAAATAGATGTGAAGTAGTATGGTTCTAATGCAAGTAGGAATCTTAAGGATCCGTCTTTGCAGGCTGTCTCCCTTCATGCTAATTAAAGTGTCATTATAATATGGTTGTAGGCTGCCTGTCCAGAGACATACTTTAATTAGCTTGTTGGACTATTTTGTGATATAATGATCAAGTTTAAATACTCACAAAACACCACCAAATAACCTGGTTTACATATTAGTTATCTATACTCTCTTATATAATAAAACAGATTGCAAAATTGATTGCTCCCATCAGAAATTCAAAATCCAGAAAACATTAACTAGCTCTAGTAGACGGCCATTTAAAAAGAAGAAACATGACAGGCTACAAACACTAACTAGATGGATGGACAAAATGGTTCCCTGCAACCAAAAGTGTTCTGATACCCTGGGGAAATGTCCAATTATACCACTTCATGAAGATTTTAAATTTTCCTCTGCCTCCAAGAACTTCACGGTAGTGTTGTTATTTCAGTGTTATCTTTTCCTCCATCGTAGGTTAGCCAATATCACACCCACACTGCAATACTTTTAATTTGCATCAGCAATCAGATATTGTACTGCTCAGCAGCTTCTGAAGCAAACTGTCTCAGCTTTCTTTCTAAGGCTTTGTCACCCAAAGAGATTTGCAATGACTTATGTTTGAATTGGTTAGTTTTATACAGAAGAAGCAGAAATGATTCAAAGTGTGTGTGTGTGTGTGTGTGTGTGTGTGTGTGAGCGAGAGAGAGAGAGAGAGAGACAGCGAGAGAGAGGGAGAGAGCGCGCCCACACGCATGCCACTGCCATTCTTCCTCTATGCCCTCTGTAGTTTCCTCCCTTCTCAGAAATGCACCCCTCTAAGTCATGCCCTGTATGTTAACCTCACCTCAAAAAGGCCCCTCCCCCAATCATGTCTTAAGCCAACAAACCACCTGAGATTTATGAGCAGGACAGATATTAGTGCAGGCTGGGATAAGTGTACAGACACAGGGAATAACATTTGGGAGGGAAGTCAGAGAGGGGACTCAGCTAGCAAACTGTTGGATGCGCATCAGCTAGGTAACTGTGCAGCAGAGCTGGTAGTTCCACTCCCGACACCCTCTACTGGTCAGAGGACTATTTTAAACATTTATGCAGGCAGCTCCATCCACATTGGCATGTCCCCAGCCAAGTCTGAAATGGTTCAGCCTCAGTCACTCTTTGTCCTGAAAATTCAAGGCCTGTTTGGAATGTTTCTTAGCCATTCTGAAAACCCAGGGAAACATTTTCTTTATGGATGCAAGGTGCATATCAATGGACTAGAAAGGGAACAAACATTGTTGAGAATAGCTCTAAAGGTATTCATGAGATATCTATGGCCAAACAGGTTAAGAGCAAAATTGAGGAATTTTTCCAATACATCAAGGAACAAAAAAGGAACGCTAACATTGGATCCATTACTAAAGGGAGGTGATGAAATTGTCAGTAAGGCTGTAGTGAAGGCAGACATGTTCAATAAATAATTTTGTTCTGTATTTGGAATACATCTATCATAGGTACATCATCATTGTATCAGAGTGCCTCAATCCTTTAATGTATTTAGCCTTGAAATACCACCATGATGTAGGAAAGTAATATTATCCCTAAGACTAAGACTTGCACAAGGTCACACAGGAAGTCTGTGGTGGAACAAGGACAAAGTTGGTTGGTATAATATACTTCATACAGCGGTGATGAAACCACCTAAGATTCCATTAGAACACTGTGTGGTTGTATGTCATAAAAGGTAAGTTTATTATATCAACATATTTATCAAACGGACTTTGGTTTTGTCAAAGAGTTTGTTTGTCAGGACCTTCTTCCATGAAACCAGACTGATTGGCATGAATTACATTACTGACATACAATTTTTATTGATTGAAAAATAATGGAATGGAAAATATGGAAATCAATGTCAGGATAACCAACTATAATTACCCAGGTCATCCCATTTATCTTTTGTAAATATTGGCACAATGCTGACTTTCTTCTGAGCCTTTGAAATTTTCACATTTCTCCAAAAAATTATTAAAAGCAATATTGAGAGTTCAAAGAGCTCCTTAGACAAACTCTTAAAACACATGAGTGTAAGTTACCTAGACCTGTCAATTTTAAAATGTTTAACTCTTTTAGAGCTGTTTAAGTTCCTCTTTTGTTACTTTTGAAACAGAAAGTATGGAGAATGAGATAAGAGAGGGGACTGACAATCTAGAAATACTTAACTTCAGTAGCTGCTGTTTTATATATTTTCTATTTCAGCTTTCTGCTCCATCTTGTATCCGGAGATTACCAACTCCACTGCTGCTTACCCTTCCACACCCTCAGTCAAACAAGCCCATTCAGAGACAGGAGACTTCTCTAAGTCTCCATGTAGAAATCCTAAATTATTCTTCTTCTATTTCTCAATTTGCTGCTGCTCCCTGGAGAGAGACTCTAGATCCCTCCACTTTTAGACTTCTTGATGTGGCCCCAATCATACTCTGTCTAAAATCTAATTTAAGGTGATTAATAACAAGAGTTTGCTTTTGCCTCCTGTTCTCTATGTGCAGAGCATGAATAACTGAAAGAAAGCATCTCTAATTTCAATTTATTGTTCCCAAATGGATGGCGTTTCCCACCACCACCCAGAAGACGGGAGAACATCACGTCAAGGAGCTGCCCTTTGAATAGCCATAGTATATACATAAAAAGAAAAGGAGTACTTGTGGCACCTTAGAGACTAACCAATTTATGTGAGCATAAGCTTTCATGAGCTACAGCTCACTTCATCGAATGCATCCGATGAAGTGAGCTGTAGCTCACGAAAGCTTATGCTCAAATAAATTGGTTAGTCTCTAAGGTGCCACAAGTACTCCTTTTCTTTTTGCGAATACAGAGTAACACAGCTGCTACTCTGAAACCAGTATATACATAAGCTCCTCTATCTTATTTATTTAGTACAGCACAGAGAAAATAACTTAACATTTGTCAAATTAAAAACAAGCTCCCCCATTGCAGCAATTGTGACCTCGGCTGAAGTAAGCATAAAAATAGGATATATCATGAGTTTTTGCTTAAAGCCAAAATTATTACAAATGGCCCTTTCCATAGCTGCTGGGGTTTAAGTAGCAAACACAGACCAAAAATGGCAGAAGGCTTGCTACTGCTAAAGACATGTTGAAACCCTAGAGACAGATATCCAGTGCATTATTAAAATTGCCCTTGAGTATTTTTTTAAATGATAAATGAGGAGGTTTAATTTATAAATTAAATTATGTGAGGACGGTTGTGATGGAGGCTGCTGAGGAGTCTTTCAATGAAGGTTGTACTGGAGACTAAGCTGTGGTAGTGAAGACTCTGGGAACCTTGTTTTTTCTATTCTGTTTAAGATGTATTTATTGTATTATGTTAAAGTGTGGGAGTATTACAATTATGTAATACACTTACAGCTCGTATAAAAAGTGCAATACATTTGCATGTATTATTCAAGTACACTAAAATACACGCATAGATTCCAAGGCGAGAAGGAACCATTATGGTCATCTAGTCTGAACTCCTGACCATCTAATCTGACCTCTATAACACAGGCCCTAAGTAATTTCGAGAGCATATCTTTTAGAAAAACATCCAATCTTCATTTAAAACTTGCCAATGGAGAATCCATCACAACCCTTGGTTAATTGTTCCAATGATTAATATTCCTCACTGTTAAAAATGTACGCCTTATTTACAGTCTGAATTTGTCTATGTCATAAAAATAAAGGGAAGGGTAAACCCCTTTAAAATCCCTCCTGGCCAGAGGAAAAAAATCCTCTCACCTGTAAAGGGTTAAGAAGCTAAAGGTAACTTCGCTGGCACCTGACCAAAGTGACCAATGAGGAGACAAGATATTTTCAAAAGCTGGGAGGAGGGAGAAAAACGAAGGGTCTGAGTCTGTCTGTATGATGCTTTTGCTGGGGACAGAACAGGAATGGAGTCTTAGAATTTAGTAAGTAATCTAGACAGGTATGTGTTAGATTATGATTTCTTTAAATGGCTGAGAAAATAGCTGTGCTGAATAGAATGAATATTCCTGTCTGTGTGTCTTTTTTGTAACTTAAGGTTTTGCCTAGAGGGATTCTCTATGTTTTGATACCCTGTAAGGTACCTACCATCTTGATTTTACAGAGGTGATTCTTTTTTTACTTCTATTAAAAGTCTTCTTGTAAGGAAACTGAATGCTTTTTCATTGTTCTAAGATCCAAGGGTTTGGGTCTGTGGCCACCTATGCAAATTGGTGAGGATTTTTACCAAACCTTCCCCAGGAAGTGGGGTGCAAGGGTTGGGAGGATTTTGGGGGGAAAGACGTGTCCAAACTATGTTTTCTCAGGAACCCAGATAAAGTTTGGTGGTGGCAGTGGAAGTCCAAGGGTAAAATAGTTCGTACATTGGGGAAGTTTTAACCTAAGCTGGTAAAAGTAAGCTTAAGAGGTTTTCATGCAGGTCCCCACATCTGTACCCTAGAGTTCAGAGTGGGGAAGGAACCTTGACAGGCTAGCTTCAACTTCCAGCCGTTGGATGGTTTATACCTTTCTCTGCTAGATTGAAGAGCCCATTATTAAGTATTTATTCCCATGTAGGTACTTAGAGACTGTAATCAAGTCACCCCTTTGTTAAGCTAAATAGACTGAGCTCCTTGCATCTATCACTAGAAGACATGTTTTCTAATCCTTTAAATCATTCTTGTGGCTCCTCGCTGAACCTTCTCCAATTTATCAACATCTTTCTTGAATTGTGGACACCAAAACTGGACACAGTATGCGTACGGTATGGATACTTCATACATAGTATGGATAAACCACGACCCCCAAATCTTTTCCAGAGTCACTGCTTCCCAGGATAGAGCCTCCCATCATGTAAGTATGGCCTTCTGTCTTTGTTCCTAGATGTATACATTTAGCCATATTAAAACACACAGTTTGCTTCCACATTACTCTGTATCGGTGACCTATCCTCTTCATTATTTACCATTTCCTCAATTTTTGCATCATCTGCAAACAGTCTCAGTGATTATTTTACATTTTCTTCCTGCTCATTAATAAAAATGTCAAGTAGAGCAGGGTCAAGAACTGCAAGACCCCATTTGAAACACACTCTTTCAGTGATGATTCGCCGTGTACTATTACATTTTGAGACCTATCAGTTAGCCAGCTTTTAATCCACATCATGTGTCATGTTAATTCCTAGCTTCTAATTTATATTCATTACTTCACCCTTCTTCCATTTGTTATATTTTTTAAATTGTTATTTTATTTTATTTTATTATTTTTATAGCTGCCTTCACTTCCCCTCTAAACCAGATTTTTTTTTAAACCAGTATGGCTGATGTTTTGAAAAGGCTGACAGCCCCAACTGTAGAGATACAGAAATACATTGTTTCAAACAGTGTCAAATGCATTCTTTGAAAACTATTCGGAGCAAAATTTGTCCCTTGTAAAGAACAGATCTCATTGCTGGACACATACCATAAACCCTCAAAAAATCGCAAAACTCTGTTTCAAAGGGTAATAAAAAAGCAAACCATTAGTTTATTTTAATCTTCCCCTGCAATATATTGAGTTCTGGAGTGCTGCTTGTTTTCCTCTTTATAGTCTTAAGGAAGCAATGAAAACGTGCCTACAAGAATTCTTCTTTAAACCTAAATTAGATTAGTTCCTGCCACTTAGAGCAGCAACCTGTGCCAAAATTCTATGCAGAGGCTTTTTGTAAGACTAGAAATAATATTCCAAAAACTTTCCTTCAGGAGTTCAGGATGGATTTGAAAGATCCAGACTCTAAGATGTAATGCCAATGTTTTATCCATGCTTCCACCTAACTCCTAGATGGCATTTTTATAACTTTCAATTATATAGTAACAAAAGATACGTCTAGTTCCTTTTTCAGGAAGCAAGCCAAGAATCAAGTACCAAAGATGCCTTTAATTCTCCCTACAGAGTGGTATGATTCACAATTTCAAGCACTTTGATAACTAGGTTGGGATAAGAATTAAACAACTTAATGTGGGCCATCAAGATATACTACAAACATCACTGATAAATCTATCATTTAAACTGAGAAGCCATAAAAAGAATTGGCAATACTACAACAGTACCAATTGCACTGACTGACAGAAAACAGATTTGGGAGCAACCCTAAATTTATACACCATTCCTAAGGCTACCTGAAGAGCAAGACCAAAAGGTCTTTGGGGCAGGGACACCTGTTCGTTCGGTATTTATAAAATGCCTATCACAATGGGATCCATCACTGGGGCTCGTTTGAAGAGAGGACACGTATTTCCACAAGAGAGTGTCGAGCACCCTGATTACTGAAATAACATTTAAACAAGCTTTCTAGGGAAGACAGCACAATAGCTGCTTTCTGTCCAACCAGTTGGTATATCACTACATGTTGTGATTCCATAAGATCTGATAGGCTAGCTAGTTAGCCTTGGTTGCAAGACCTCTATATAGCAACTAGCTGTTGATGAAATGGTACTGATGATTCACAGAAAGTATCACGCTTCCCTTGGCGCTGAACCAGTGCCCTATCATGGTGTAGGGGACAATTTGCTGCTGGGAATGCTTTTTTACAGGTATGGCATGAAACAGAAATTGTGAACGTGGCAGATGCTGGCCAACTGGTCCAGTCTTTATTGTAACGGATGTATTTGTTGTTGTACAGGGTTTTTTAAAATGTGTCTAATTGTGATTAGGTATGGTCAATGAAGAACTTTCCAACATAGATTACACCCATGGGAAGAGGCAAGTGAAAAGCTGAGCCTTTTTAAGACCCTGTCTTACAAGGGAAAATCAACAAGGAGCCCAGAATAAGAAGCATCTTTTTCATAATTCAGTGTCCACCTGCCAAAAGCAATAGAACAATCTATAAATCAAAACACCCAAAACAGACTAGATGCAGAATAAGCTCTTTTGAAAATTGTCTCGCTAATCTATTCTTGAAATACCTGTTTGTTTTTTGAGCATTTTGTAACTGAATGCCTTAAATCCACACTCACTATTTTGAATATTCAACTCTAAAGTTATTAGTGGTATTCTTTATTTTAAATATCCTCCTCTGCCGCCTCTAAACACTATGATCCTGGCTGATTCTGCTAAATGCAATTTTCATTTCATGGATGGACTCTTTCAACATGAGAAGACAAATCAAACATGTTTATTAAGAACTCAACTTCCTCTTGATACCATTGCCTGTTAGAATACTAGGTTTGTCCTCATTTTGTTTCCAGGCTTTGTTAATTAAAACACAGATTAAAATCAGGCCATATACTTTTTCAAATTTGCTACAAGCAAATTAGGAGCAGACTCCATCCCTAACTCATAAAGAAAACCAGAGAGCATGCAGATTATTGCTCATCTTAGACTATACCCTCCTTTTTACTTTATTTTATTTCAGTACAGAGGGGTTGCAAGTTACACTGGGCAAAGGTCTGGGGCTTGCTATAGTAAGACATGGACCAGTGCCAGAAATACAGGAGGTCAGACTAGAAGATCTAACCTGAAACTCTAAACCATGGGACTAATCGTGAAGTGAATAGGAGTGAAATCAGGAAGGCCAAATCACACCTGGAGTTGCAGCTAGCAAGAGATGTTAAGAGTAACAAGAAGGGTTTCTTCAGGTATGTTAGCAACAAGAAGGAAGTCAAGGAAAGTGTGGGGCTCTTACTGAATGAGGGAGGCAACCTAGTGACAGAGGATATGGAAAATGCTTTTTTTGCCTCTGTCTTCACAAACAAGGTCAGCTCCCAGACTACTGCACTGGGCAGCACAGCATGGGGAGGAGGTAACCAGCCCTCTGTGAAGAAAGAAGTGGTTTGGGACTATTTAGAAAAGCTAGACGAGCACAAGTCCATGGGGCCAGATGCACTGCATCCAAGAGTGCTAAAGGAGTTGGCGGATGTGATTGCAGAGCCATTGGCCATTATCTTTGAAAACTCATGGCGATCGGGGGAGGTCCCGGACGACTGGAAAAAGGCTAATGTAGTGCCCATCTTTAAAAAAGGGAAGGAGGAGGATCCTGGGAACTACAGGCCAGTCAGCCTCACCTCAGTCCCTGGAAAAATCATGGCGCAGGTCCTCAAGGAATCAATTCTGAAGCACTTAGAAGAGAGGAAAGTGATCAGGAACAGTCAGCATGGATTCACCAAGGGCAAGTCATGCCTGACTAATCTAATTGCCTTCTGTGACGAGATAACTGGCTCTGTGGATGAGGGGAAAGCAGTGGACGTGTTGTTCCTTGACTTTAGCAAAGCTTTTGACACGGTCTCCCACAGTATTCTTGCCAGCAAGTTAAAGAAGTATGGGCTGGATGAATGGACTATTATGTGGATAGAAAGCTGGCTAAATTGTCGGGCTCAACGGGTAGTGATCAATGGCTCCATGTCTAGCTGGCAGCCGGGAACGGGAGGGGAATGGGATTTGTGACTTGAAAGAAGGATTTTTCCTGCGCAGTAAACTTTTATTTGGCGTCTATGACAGAGGAGTTCAACATACAGAAGCTGCGGTACACGTGGAAAAATACTCAGTAATTGCAAAACCAGGTGCCCCCTGCAATAAAAGCATGCTCTTTATTTTTCCCATTTCTGCTTAGATATGACTGAGCATAACACTTACATTTCTCTAAGATTCAGAATCTATGGCAGACAAACCCAGCAAATATTTTCCTAGTGAATTCCAAACTAGTTTTAATTTAGTACACAAAACTACATACTTTATATAAATACATGGCTTCTATTAAATACTGTACCAAGAGAGGTGCATTGGCTACTGCCTGCCTGACACAAATAAATACCAGCTCTATTATTTCTCTATGAAAACCAGTGTTTAAAGCAGCTAACAAGTATCCCAGGTCATATTTTTCCAAGTATATATCAAGAAAGAATAGTAGTTTTTGTGGATATTTTCCCTTACCAAACATTTCTTTAGTGTCCTATACCTTTACTTTAGAAGCTTCTGATATCAGGAACTTTACAAGTGCAGACCACAGCAATTCACCTATTACATTAAATTTTAGGACCTTCTGCTAACCCCAATCTGCACACACAACTCTCCTTGACATCAATGGTCCTTAAGGTTAGTTTAAAAATATTCTGACTGCACTCAATCATATACTAGAGATTAAGGCGCTCTCCTTAAGGGCCTGATTCTGATCTCACATCATTCCAAGCTCCAAGAAATTAGATAAAAGTTTGTGTTTTGGCTCCTAGCTGAATAAATGTTTAACATGCTATTTTATAGGAAGAGATACTCCTTCCTGACCACATACTGTAATGGTAGTCTTGGAGCTCTACTCTGGGTGTGGGAGGGCAGTGCATGAGAGAGAGAGAGATGCCAAATGGTCACATTTACTCTCCACCAAGAGGTCCTCCAGCAATTTTTTTTAAAACACATGATAAAGCAGCATGAACAGAACAACAACAAAAACCCCACACTGCACATGACAATTTTTTTTCAAATTACAGCTACCTAAATTGCAGGACATCTGCATGACCAGATTTTCAGAGACGTTAGGCACCTTCAGCTCCTATCAGTGGGATTTCTGGGTGCTCAGTACTTCTGAGAATCAGGACATCAATGTTTAAAAACCATTTTCAACAGCTTCTAAATTCATTCCATGACAATGAGAGGCTAATTCCAACTATCTAGTATATCTTAGGCCTTTTTAACTTCTAACCTAGGATACAGCTGAGGCTCTTTCCTTCTGTTTTCCAGATCAGTTTCATAGAACTGGTCCATCTGTTTTCACAGAGTTTATAGGCTTCAGAAATCAGTTATGTTAATATTTTATGTTAAATACATGAATAAAGATCATAAAACTAAAAATGAGAAATTAACTGCAATCAAGAAATAGTAAACAGACTTTCAAAATCTAAAATAATCTTGTAGCAAGTGCCACAACCATAATGACATTTTATATTTTTCTTATATTTTTCACAAAAACATTTTAAAATAAAGGAAAACAAAATGATATTTTGTCCCATGACATTCTAAAATTAATTGGTTTTAAAAAAATCAGAAAAGCAGGCACTTTCTGGAGTCTTTTAAATGACAATAAACTTTAAAGTGCAGTTCCATCCTGAAACAGCAAAATCTGATTGTGGGTGCCATATTTCTTGCTGTCTCTCAATTACTTCCAGATCAAGTGTGCTAAATTACAAATAAAGAGGTTTCTTCCCTCACTGCCAGCCCTCTAATCTCAACTGACAGCTCAGAATCAAACCAACATCTTGTATTTTTATGCATCACTATGAGCGCCCCGGCCACACACACACAAAAAGTTCTGCAGTCCAGGTTACACTGTCAGTAACTCTAGTGACGGGTTTGCTAAGGTACAAGAAAAAGGACCTTAAAAAAGGTGTAGCTGGTAAATATACTAAATGGTTCCACAAAGCATATTCTGTAGATGATGTGCAAGGAAGAGCAGAATTCAGCTCACTCTGTCTTAGCTGAGTTGATTTACAATGGTAACAGGAGAAAAAGTTTACATTTTGTTACCAATGTCTGCTGATCAACTCTGGATGCAGAGGGAGCAGATAGATTGGATATGACATGAGTCTGGGCCAGGCAGGGAGGAGACCTATTAAGTAAAAATATGGCATAATTAAACAGTCGCTTTGTAGAGAACATCTGCAATTTAAAGGAAAATGGCCAACTTAAAAAAATAAAAATTGCACTCTGTCCACAAATAATTTACCTATTATTGTTCTGTATAAGTAATTGCTAAGATTACTGTAAGCAAAAAAAATTAGAGAAAATAATTCAGTATATCATTTGTTTACTCTGTGCATTTGATAGCACTTCGTATACAGAGAGCATTACTATTTCCTCCCTACTCTGTACAGTAAATCAGTTCCTCCTTCTACATGAGCAAAGCAAGAGGAGAGAGTGAAAATAAAAGGTCACTTTAAAAACAACAAAAATCAGCACCAGGACTCAAGGTCAGGTGTAGGACATCATGTTATTTTAATTAGTTTTTAAAAATAGATGAGGCTGTAAGTTGATAATGTTCCTTAAGTAGTATAAAAGAATTTAAGACACTAGGCAGTAATATTAACCCATACTGTCCAGAATAGATGCGATAAGGTGTAAGGTGAGTCTTAACCTGCTTCACAGAGTGTCCTAAGAAAAACTTTCTTTGGCTGATTGACAAAAAAAATGCTCTACATTGAAAAACATTTCCAGATTCATACTCCTAGTACCTTTTTAGCAAAGCTTTCAAAGTCTGGAAATACTTAATACTATCTCCTTTAGCCTGGGATGTCATTATGTTGCTTTTATGGTATCTTGGGAATCCTAACAACCTGAACTCTTCTGCTGCATCCCATGGTTTGATCAGGAAGCATTTTTCAGAAGCATAGCACCAGTTTCTTCTTTACATTCTGTGCTTCCCACCTGCTCATATTTACTACTTTACTGCTTACACACACACACAAAACAAGCTTCATGACTCTACATGAAGGAAAAGCAGCTGTCTTTGTCAGATATGTAGAATAACAAAAAACGTCACCCAGCTTGTGTCCACTGAACTACATACAGCCCTGTTTTACAAGTGCATACATATCCTCACATAACATCTAGAGAATGTAAAGCAGAAATGGTTCTGAGCTGGAAAGTTTGGTTCAAGATCCAAATTTCCCCAAAATTCAAGGTGTTCACATCCTGAATATTGGTTCAGGATAATTTCTGATGCACAAAATTAAAATATGAATGAACAATAGAATTTTCCTTGTAATTGATGTGGTACTTTTGTTTGTTGAAAAAGGAAGAACAAGATGCCATAAAATAGATTATAGTAAAGAAAGCTGTTTGTGCCTAGCATATACTGTGTTCTTAGGGAGACATGGTTTTAAAAAGTTAATTCTTGTAAAAATACAAAATCTTTAAAACAAGGTTAGAAAGACCAATGGCAACCAGGTCACTCAAGTTAGAATGATCTAGAAGCAGCTTTAAAATTGTTTTACACACATTTTTCAGAACTTCGGAATTCCCTGGTTTAGCCCCATTTCTGTCTTTCCCAGTTTTTTCCTTATCCCCTTACATACATTTCAATATCCACTACCTTAAACCAGAAACAAACAAAGTGAACTAGCCCTTGATTGAATACTGCTCCTCTGGAAAGAGTTTATAAAAAGAAAAATATATAGTTAGCACAGAGATTGGTGAATCCTATGCTTATTATAGCAGCACTTAGGAAGAGAAAGTTTTTAAATATTGGTTGTTCATACCAGTTTTACCAGCTCCCAAAACCTACTGAGGCTCCAAAAGAAATAAAATGCTGAAGAGGAATCATAGTTATGCTAAATATCTCTGCTCTGGCTCATGGTGACCATCCATCGCATACTTCGAGGGACATCTCTTATTTTGTGCCTAACGTCCCATGACTCACATCCAGTAAGGAGCTACCTAGAAGCATTTGTCTACATAAAAATTAAGGCCAAACTTTTCAAACCTGGGTGCCTAAACCTATATTTAGGTTCTTAAATAAAAGCAGCCCGATATTCAGGGGTATTAACTATTTTCAATCAGCTCTGTGGTGGCTCAGCATCTATGACAATCAGGCTATTTTTATTTGGGAGACTAATCACGGGTTTAGGAGCTTAGCTTTGGGCTTGACAATGTTTCCCTCAGCTTTCAAGCAAATGTTATGCAAAGGCTAATATCCTGTGATCTAAAGGTATGATTTTATACCATAAATAATATATTGTATGTTGTATCTTAAAATACGCTGTCCCCCATATCTTCTCAAACAATTCCTCTTTATTCCCTGAAAACATAAGTGGGTGCACTTGCTGTTCTGTTATGTAATGAATGTGTAAAACCAAACCAAACTAAGTACCAAACAGAATTAAAATTTATTTATTGACATCTAAAGAGAAATTCAAAAGAATGGACCAAAAAAACCCGTAGTTGTTTTTACATATTGAAAGAGAGGTATAAAACTGGTTACAATATGGGACATAGTGGTGGAACCCTCTTCTTCATATTTCACTTTACAATCTCCTTTTTCCTGAATTGAAAACAGATCCTTCCTCTCAAAACATCTAATTTGTTTTCTCTCTCTAGAAGCTATTTCTTCTGATATATTAGAACACAGAAAAAAAATTTCTCCTCTACCACAATAACTGAACTACTGCTAATGTTCAAAATACCACTTAAATTTGCTTAATGAATAGTAGCTGGCAAATAGATGCCTTACAATATCCATGGCAGTTTGAGCTACTACTAGTGGAAATCCACCCGACCTCATCCTTCAGCAATTCCCCTATTAAATTCTCTCTCAGCAGCAAGTAATGATAAGACTCCAATTAGACACCAATTTCAGATCTCAGTTTCAGTCCCACATACTGTAAATGCTTCAGAAATTGCATGTTGTAACTATACCCTAACGGCGCATTCCCGTTTCTTCCCAATGAAGCCTCCAGTATCTAATTATCTTGACTAGATGTTTGTCACTACAGCTTTGAAAACCTCTACATTATGCATCACATTTGCAGATGGAGAACCCCAATTGTTGCTGGTCATTGCCCCACACCTATGACAACAGATGCTTGTTCAGGTTAGTAGTCAATGCCCAATGCCCAACTTTAATATGCAGTACATTTCAAGCTTCTGAAGTGGCAAACTGAAATCAAGCTTTGTCTAGCCCTGGAAATAACACCCTGTAGTGGGATGGGGGCTTGGCTGGTGAACTTGATGTTTTTCCCAGCACTTTGTTAAATAAACTCTATTCCAGTTTGCAAAATCACTGTGCTCAATCTTTATAAAGAAACATTCTGCATTGTAGATTTGTCATGGTTCAGCACTTTGGCTCAGAATAGGAATGAAATGCAAGCACTGAGACGTAAACAACAACTGCACTTTAGCTCTGCTAGATGGTTGTGAGTTATACTTAATCAATATAACAAATAACTTCGCTCCACACAAGAGTTTTGTTCACAATTTAACTATTCAGATATCAGAAAAGCCAAAACTAGATCCCATTCGTTGCATCAGAAAGATCATGCCTGATAATTAACACCTTTTTAAAGAAGCTAGTCTTAGTTTGCTAGAATCATCATTTGTAAATGTATAATTTATAAACGGAAGAAACCCAAAATCTTTTGCAATGTGAACATGCCAACAGACAAACTAAATGCATGCAATATATAGATTATAGCTGAGGGAGTCATAAGGGCTTCCACTAGCAAACCTATCAGCTTCTGGAGAGGAACTTTCTTTTTGATTCATTGCCTTGTTTCCTTGTTTTATATTCATCCTCTTTGTCATCTCTCAGCTCTAGCATGTTGAGACATCCCCCACTCCTTTTACAGAGATCCATTATTATCATCATCTGCAATTTAATCTGTCACGGAGCTCTTGGGAGTGCAGAACACAATGATTAACAGTTGTTTTTATAGCAATACCATCATCTCAGCCTCATTCCATGCTTTGGATGAGAAATTAAGACAAGGTCTTGCCCAACCTTGGTGGCTGTCTGGATAAAAGGTAAGAGATCCAAATGCAATTCTGAAAACAGCTGGATATCCTAGACTTTTGTATGAACTATTGATGGCACCATTTTCATACACAAATAACTACTCTAACCAATTTCTTTATAAAATGCTTTGAGATGTTATAAACTATCCAAGGCAGGACAATATCACTGGTATATCCAGTAATCCCTACTGTAATCCAAAAAATGATTATACTAATCATGAAAAAACAACTATGTCACTATTCCCTCAGATTAAGATGGTAGAAAACAGTATGATGAATATATTAGACTGTAAACTCACTGGGGCATGAAATACTTATATTTGTGTCCTGTACAGTGCCAATACAATGTCATTTTAATAATAAATAACCAACAACCACACACCGAACAAAAAATGTGTTTTCAATCAAAGTTGTGCTCAACTTTTTTTTAAACACATAGCTAGCTCATTACTGGCTCCACAGCCTACAAGATACCATTCATCTTTCTTTCATCTTGCATCTGTTTGTTTATTCCTTTGTCTCTGCTTAGGGTGAGTGTTTATTAATTTTTCTATAACAATTAATGGATTGCACTGCTTTCTATAGCAATGAACTGAAGTTTCTTTTGGGGAAAAACCTCCAACAGCCACACAAAAAGTGTGGAATCTCCATCTTTGGAAAATGTTATCTGGAGGCAAAGTATGAAGACATTCTTGGGGATGCCATTTCATTTCTCATAATCTCATGTCAACTCTATAAACATGTCTAACCCAAAACATTCCACATACAGAAGCAGCTAGCAAAAATCAACAAAGATACCCCTATCCCACAACATATAACACAGGTATGTTTAGTGCAGGATCTAAGAGGGAATCGGTAAATGTTACTTCACCCCTTCCTTAACATTCCTTCAATCCTTGTGCATTTTAAAGCAGTTTCAAGTCTGTTCTAAGCTGCGCGAAGTTCACACACCCTCAGTAAGATATTCCGGTGCCCAGAGATAGCCAGAGTGCAACAGCTTTGACCACACCTCCTAGCTAGGCCAAGGGCTTTGAGATACGTTGTGTAAGGTTAATTCACTGGTTCACACCAGACAAATTGTTAGCTGGACCCCTACACATAATGGCCAAGCTTTTGCACCCCTCTATGCATATGGCCAAGAATGGCTTATGATCTCTCCAAAGATAACCATGTTAAAAAAAGAAGTTAAAATGCTCAACTGTGATATCAATGGGGCTCAACAAGGATCACCGGGATCAGTTTTCAAGATTGGAGCCCTAGTTTAATTTCAATGTCTCCCAACACAGACACCTAAATGCCAGGTCTGCAAACTGAACCTGGGATTTCAAATCAGACTTGATCAGTTATGGTTTAGTCATCAACACTGGTACAGCAGGGTGTGATTATTGAGGTGTTTCTGGCTAATATTCATTCAAATTTGTTTTCATTCAATAACATCCTAAACATGCATATATAGAATTATATCAAACAGATACAAAGCCATATAGTAGAGATAAGTCTGTTATTTATTTTGAAAAAAATGGTGGTTATTTCCCATTTCCTTGTCTGCTGGTCTGAGCTCTCTTCCTGCTGAATCTTGCTCCATTATGATGGGGACTCTGATCAAGTGAAATCTCATACTCCATTGTGGTCCCACTGCATTAACCCAAGCCAACGTGGCTTTTTTAGCCAGCCTGAAGAGCAAATGAGCTCTAATAACTATTTCATTAAGTCTTAATGTCATTAATGCCAAGGGTACATCACTGGGATATTACAAAAACAACAATTTCCAACACGTCCTTTATTGTGTTGCATCATGTTGTGCTGAAAAGGTTGTATTACTTTGCATGACCGTATTACATGAAAATAGGGAGCGTCTTGTAATTCACATTTATTACAAATGCTTTCCTCTCTTTTTGATATTCTGTCATAAAATCCTGGAGAAATAAACCTCCAAAAGATAATAAAGATCTGGCTTTGTATAAGCATGTTATTTCTGGAAAAAACAGTGTATAATTTGTATAGCTTTAGATCACTATGTTTGGCTAAATTGTATGTTTTAATCTTTATTCCCAAGGGTGAAGGTGCTTATGAAGTTCCTTTGCATTAGATTCATTAGTATTCTGTAGGCCACTGATATAAAACCTTGAGCCTTAATGCTCCTAGTAATAACTTTTCAAAAGAATGCTGTCCCTATAGACCTTTGTTAGCAGTAAAATGTTTTAAAATGTACCTTCTGAGACCAAGGTAGTTCAGCTTGTTTAGAACTCCTTTTCTGCAGGTTTAGATATGGGAAACCTGCTATTTGTGCAGTTTTTTCAAACCACCACACCTTTTTCAACCTAATTTGTCCCATGGGAAAATGTTTCTTTTCTTGTATAAGGTTTTATTCTAGTTTATACAGAGGATGGTCCATGAAAATAATCACTCTTAAATGTGTTTCAAGTATGCTTGCAACCTTTTCATGCTCATTTGTTGCAGTCATGTGCAGGGGTGGCCAACTCTCACAATTTTATCACCAATCTCATGATACTTAGGGTTTTTCTTAAAGCCCCAGCTCCTGGAATCATGGGATTATGTGAGCCTCTTGCACCTAAAAAAAGTAAGTAATCAATCCCTTGTTATTGCAGGGGGGAAAAGCTTGAAAACATGAATCCTAAAGAATAATAATAATAAATAAAATGTCAAATAACATACACAAATTGTACTCGTTTTTAAAAAGTTCATGATTTTTAAGGCAATATCATGATGTTTTGGGGCTTGACAATACTGCATTCTTTCTATGAACTATAACAGCACTAATATTTACAAAAATGAAGAATGCTCAAAGATATATAGACATGCAAAATGTTTCATGTAAGCAATACTTCTTCTGCAGCAGGCCTTGCTTCCTCTTTGAAGAAACAAGAGCCATACAAGTCTTGCTGTAATTTATTCTATTTTTTATCTCCCTACTACAATCTTACATAAGGTGGTGGCAATCTGCTAGAAGTTTATTTTTAGTTGGCATTGGATATTGTATCTCTAACAATCTTTTTCTCTCTTTATTAAGTATAATATAATATAGTCAGTTTCAGAGATTGTCTCTAGAACTCATTCCTCACATATCTGCCACATAATAGAGAACTTCAGAATCCTGTACAGTGTAATAACAGGAGCAATTACTAAATATTGGTGCAGGTCTGTCAACACACTTAGTGAATTCATCCAGCCCCTCTTTACAAACTGACAACTCCTTCCTTTACAGGTTCATTTTAAACACACACACTCTCTCTCTCTCTCTCACTCTAGTTTTGTTTATGGCCTTTCAACTAATCATGTGATTTTCTTCTCGAAGCCCAAAGATAAAACTAATTATAGAACTTTGACATTTACATTCTCTGTAATCTTAAACATTGAGAAGAAAGTCTTGAAAACTGAAAAAAAATTATTTCAGTAAGATATGAGGAAGATTTTCAAAGACATAAATAGCAGTGAGACAATCAACTCCCTTTGAAAGTCAGTGGGAGCTGAAGACCTAACTGCCCTCTGTGGCTATGAAGTTATCATCCTATGTTTTTTATAGACAAAAATGTTTGCAATAAACAAAGAGGACTTTCATTTTATCATAAATTAGGTGTTCTAATCATCTGCCTTCCTGTGGACCATCACAGCAGTCCTTCTCACACTATTCACATGCCCTTAAACATTTTCTCCTGGTTTCTAGTCTAACAGTGAGAGTAATTAACCATTAGAACAGGGGTTCCGAATCCTGGTTCATGGCTTGTTCAGGGTAAGCCCCTGCCGGGCCGTGAGACGCTTTGCATACCTGAGCGTCCGCAGGTACAGCCACTCGTCGCTCCCAGTGGCTGCGGTTCGCTGTTCCCGGCCAATGACAGCTGCGGGAAGTGGTGGCCCGGCCTGTGCCACTTCCCGCAGCTCCCACAGGCCAGGAATGGCAAACCATGGCCACTGGGAGCTGCAAGCGGCTGTATCTGAGGACACTCAGGTAAACAAAGTGTCTCACGGTCCGGCAGGGGCTTACCCTGAACAAGCCACAAACCAAGATTCGGACCCCTGAGTTAAGGCTAAGTAAGACTAAGTATTTCCACAGAAGAAGAACTTCATGGGCAGCAGTGGCAAAGGTTTGTTTGTTTGTTTGTTTTTTCCTTCTTCAAATACAGGGATGAGTCCCCATCCCACCCCAAAAAAATCTGAGCTCTGATTTTTACTTGTCTTGAGGAATCAATTTAATTCCTCTCTAGCAGGGGTCAATAGGCAGGTTTTAACAGGTATCTCCATTTCCAAAACCTCCAACACTAGTATATCAGACACCTTCCCGGCTTCCTGCATCTGCTACAGAAACTAGGACCACATTAGCTAACAATCTGCATCCCCAGTTCTGAAAACTATGGACTGGATTTCCACTGCGCTCCCACTTGATAGTAGAGAAGATGCCCAAAGGGGCCATCTGTTTGTCACTCTGTAGTACGAACATTAAAATGTACCGGGAGAGACTGTAGAGGCTGACCAAGAAAATTAAAACCTAACATATAATATTGATTCCAAATTGAGAACTGGCTAAGAACTGTTCTTTAGTAAATCCACACAAAGGAGAGAAGGTCAAATAAATATGTAAATGTATTTTTTTGTTATTATTGGTTTGTTACTGAATCAGAGGCCTCGGTGCATAAGAGCTCTATGGCTAGCTTCATTCTGATAGTGGGCGGTATTCAGCTAAATGGGTTGATCCCCATTTTAGCAAAAGTAAGCAAGAAGACTCCTTCAAGCACCCTCCTGTCATGATGAACAATATGCAGCTCTAAAGTGCATAAAACATTAAATCTTGAGATTTCAGAAAAGCCAGAAACTAACTTTTGTCAAATACACTTGTTATATGTTCACTAACAATGTTTTGATTTTACCCTGACTTCTTTCAAATAATCCCAAGAGAAAATCGAGATGATAGGCGTCTCTGAAAAAGCAATTAAAAATAGACAAATTGGTGAAAATATATTATTTGATAACATCAAAATCTAATTGAATTGTCCACCAGATTTGAAATGGTTGTCCATGCATTTTTCTTGCATTACCACAGGCACAACAAAGAGTGTCTGCCAGTCTCTACCACCAAGAAAAAAAAAATTTCACCCCAGAGTCCTGGACATGTGATGAAGGCACTAGGAAAATCCCTTGGACTGTAATTATTTTGCCAGACTATTTGTTCCCTTCTCTTACTCGGGGCATTTACCGGAATCGGAAAGGGCATCCAGCTCCTTCACAATAACCTACAGCGCAAGAAACAGTAGACTACACTAACAATGCCACATAGGATTGAACAACAATGATGTGCACATAAGACTCTGGTGTAAAAATACAGCTTGGAAAATCATCCATTCTGAAAATCCATTAGACAGACATGCAGGGCACACTGAGAGAGCATTTATTTTTTATTTGCACAGCATGCTTTGTTATGCTAGATCTTGTGATTCATGTCATTCTAGGGTCCAGTGCCATTGCTGTAGTTCCAACACTGTGCAAACAATCCCCCAACCCCCCCACACATACCCACGATCATAAACACAAAATTACCACTCTACATAGAAATGTCAATTGTTGTGAACGTTCATTAGTGTGCAGTTTACAAGTGATAAAAATGGTATTAAGACCATTTGATTTATACTGTTCATCTGACAATATTACTGCATTCCAATGCCCCGAGGCAGCGTGCATAGAACATGTTTTTACCTACAATGCTGTAAATGTTGTAAAGCTTTTAAATGAGTCCAACCAATCGAGAAAGAAATTTATTATGCACGTGAGCTCAGCTTACATGCAGAACGCGGATCCAAAGAGTGTGTAAAGAGATCTGCCAAAGCAGTCATGAGATGCTACGGTTACCCAACTGCTGTACAGTTATTTTTCCCACAAATATTAACCAAAGATAGTGTTTTGACGTGCCAGCTACAAAACAGAATGAGCATTTGTGAAGTAAGTTCAGGTTTCTTTAACTCAAGAACTTTTTTTCAAGTGACATTTTCCCCCACAGAAAGTATTGCAGATTAAATTCACCTAGCACATGAACACCACTTGCATCACACAGAGCCACATCAAAAGTTTCTTTGAATTTCTATCCCTGCAAAACCTTTCACACTCACCCAGAGGTGTAGTTTGGGGGGCGGGGGCGGGGGGGGAGAGCTCCAGTCAGACAAATAGAGCCACGTGTTTGGGGGCAAATTCCGTGCCTGCCCGAGGCTTGCCATATGAGAGGGCAACGCCTCCCCTGCCCCCCAAACTACGTCCATGCCCTCACCTCTGCATCATGAAAAAAAAAAGATCTTCAACAATCCAGTCCCGTAAAAGAAGCCTTCGATTCTCAGTCTTTAATAGCCCTTACAACATATGTGTTATGTACTTTCTTAAATATTAAGAAAACTTTTTATTGAGTAGCAATGCGTAACTGATAGCTAGATACAGAGGTAGAGGCACTTTCAAAGGAGAAGAAATTTCTTTCCCTCAACTTGAAAAAAAAAAAGCAGTAGTTTACAAGAATATATACATGTCTTAGCACTCTCACTCTTCTCTTTGGAAAAACTATAGAAAAATATTGGACAAAACAGAAATAACCTTGTATGCATCTGCAGTCTTACCTTTTTCTTACTGTGATCAGTGAGTGTTCTTCTTAAAATATCCCACAGAGATGCGAGATGATGCCTGTACCTCACCCAAAAGGGGTATCTGACTCCATGTAATCACTCAATGCAGTATGGAGAAAATGTTCAAGTGCAGGCTCATTGCTCTGTACATTGGTTTTTAGGCTGTTGTAAATACCAAGTGACAGAAACAATCAAGTCAGCTGCAGAGCCCTTATTTTTTTAAAAAAATAGCTTGGTCTAGGAAATGCCAAATGCATGGAATTATCATCTTTTTTTTTTCTTCAGCTCCAGCTGCAGTGCTGTCACAATTTAGTAAACAAAATAAAAAGAAGAACGCAAAAATCTGGAAAGGCATCTCTTATCCTTTTTTTCCCCCCTCCCAGAAAAATGCTCTCTCTCCAATCTCAGGGATGTAACAACAAGTGAAAAAAATTACGAAGATCTAACTTTATTGTAAAACAGTCTTGGTTTAATTTCATCCAGCCCAGCGCTGTGCAGCAATCCAAAATCTTGCCAATGATTTTTTGAAGTACACATTCAGTATACATGGAGGCCAGCAGATAAAATATCCAACCAACAGCAGCATGAGCAGCAGACAGCTTAACCTTTCTCCTGTCTTTAAAAAAACGTCAGGCTATTCTCTGTTTGCTCAAGATTCTTCTTTTACCAACATTCCGTTTGAATGAGCCAGTGCAAACGCACTGCTCAGCCTCTCATGAGAGCAGGATGCGTTTATGTGAAACATGAGGAGAATGCCTAATGCTGAAACATACTCTCTGCATGCTCAATGAGGTTTTATTACAAGGCTCTCTTACATTTCGCTGGCATGTATTATCATGCCTGCAATTATTCCACTTTTTACAATTATTCATTATAAGTATATATATTCCGTATATACAGATATATTAGATATACATTCTGTGTAAAAACAGAAATAGAAATTATAACGTGTGTCCCCCATAGATTTCTAATAAAGGGGATAAATTCTATTATATCTGTATGATAACCCAATTAGGAAGATTTTTGAACAACAATCTAATTTATTTACTGGTACTGTTCACGTGTGACATGAACATGTGCATTATTGTATGTTCTATTTGCATTTTACACAGCTAACTTACTGGACATTAAGACCCTTATAAATACAAGATGCTATTGTCAATACTGGGCTAAAAATAATTGTGCTTTATCCCCTTTATTAGTAATCCATGTGACACACCTTAATTTCTAAAGCTCCCTGATAGTAATTTGCATAAAAACCTGTAGAAACTAAATATACTGAACTACCCAGATTCTGTCCTTTAAAGATTATATTGTAATGTTAAACGTTTGGTCACTGCAAGATGATTTTGCAAATTATTCCTTCTATACTGGTTTTCATATTAGGTCATCCGTCTTGGGTTGGGATAACTAGATTTAACCAGCCATCAAAAAATAACTAACAGGCTTGGCAAACACGGAGGTCTTTTTGCCCTCCACATAAATAATTCTACAGTTCTCAACCATTTAATTATTATTTCTGTTAAGTAGCAGTTCCACACATTTAGGAAATCACAGTCTCTGCCCAGAGAGCTTACATTCCAAGACAGCAAGCAAGAAATTGTGGTTTTTTTTAAAAATCTATGGTCATCCAGCTGTAACAACAAAAACAGGTAGACT